>NC_063157.1:20380484-25232984 GCF_020921035.1 Rhodamnia argentea | reverse complement strand
AAAATGTGCTCGATCTGATCAATATTTCCCCATTCTAGCTTCTCAGCCACTAATCCTGAACACGAGAAATCAGAAAAAGAACATATCAGCCCTCCAAACAACTAACTTTCTCAACACTAATTTCTCTCACCTGTGCAATTACGGTAACTCTTGGAAGAAGAATGCAGCTCTATGTTTTTCTGCAAAATCTGAGCAAGCAGGATGCGCAAAATGTCCAATATCAGAACTCAATCACAGAACTCCACAAACTCTGAACCAGAATTCACTCTCGGTTACTTGCCTTGAGAACTTCATCATTATGGTCAGTCAACACGACTTCACAACAAAATCTACTGCAAAGGATTCCTGTTATACCTGATTTTCATGAGGTACCAATTAGCTTACATAACCAGTCATCTTCCATCTAACAAAGAGAAAAACACGAGACTGATTTCAAAGATCACTCACCGACCCCAGAGCCTAGTTCAATGACAGAACAACCTCGGAGCAAGTCAACGTTCTTCGAGAGATACTCATTCAAAAGCATAGCTCCAGGCCATACCAGCTGCCCCGTCAGATCAAAATCAGCTGCCTCATAAGCAGTCAGCATAAGAAATTAAGCATCACCTGGATTACGAATCTCGTTGACAAGGGAATGTCGTCCCAGTTGACTCTGAAATGCTTTCTAGTGGCACTAATCACCTCAAGCATATTATGCAATTGGTATATTGTGTGTGCTCGAGCATAATGCATACCCAATTAAAAGTTCACCCACATTTTGTTCCCCTAAAACCTACACTCTACTTCTTCTTCTTCTCCTTCTATTCATTTACTATCTCTTGCATAATTGTAGATGGCAGTATATCATAGCTAATTTCCTACAGGTTTACATAGCCAACGAATAGAACAGAACTTCTCTTGTCAATGAACAGACAAGGCATGATCCACTATCATTAGAGATTCCCAAATTAACCTTCCGCTATCGAGAGAACAGAAAATCGAAATCCGCCACTACGTGCTACAAGATGAATAAACCCAATTGGCTTGCTGATTTGAGCAGTCGAAGAAAGGAACTCACTTGAAGCGGACTGAAGACAGTACAGCTCAAGAACTTGCGACCCAAACGTGAATTTGGTCAGCTGGTAGCTGCACCAAGCACCATTTCACGATCATCGTCAGCAAAAATGAAGAGGAAAGAGACTATACACACACCAGCGAAGGCACATATACAGAGAAAAGAGCGTACTTGTCATTGATGAAGAAAGACGCGTCCAAGCAAACTAGGTCTTCCTCATCCTCTTCGCGGTCGCCGGCCATGGCTGTATACTCTGTAAGCTCCGATGGGAAGCGTTCAGAGGGGTCGCAAGTACAGTGGACGGAGGAAGAAAAAGAAGCAAGCGGGTCGTTTTAATGGGCCTAAAACAGTTGCACTACGGCCCATCAAACGGTGGACGGAGGTAGAAAGAGAAGCAAGCGGGACGCTTAATGGGCCTAAAACAGTTGCAGGACGGCCCATCAATATCTTACATTACATGGACCCAAATCAGAATCAAGTGGAATTTTTAGTAAACTTTGCAAGTCAAACTCTCTTGAGTTCTCTGACCCAAAAAAAGCCTTCTTGAGTTCCTCTTAGGTTGGTGTTTTCTGCCCATCTGCTTCACCCAAAATATTTTTTAGGGTAGCATTCGAATCAGGCTTTGCGCCTGAAAATTGAAAACCTAAGTCATCACTCGAGGAGTTTCCAAGAAATTACTGTCTCGTGACTTTGGTCTGAATGAAGCCACGGGTAGTAAGAACGAACCCGAAATCTCATAATAGCTGCAACGTGATACGCCAATCATTTTAGGCCACGCTGCTCGCTCACCTCCTTGTACCTTGTTCACTTCGATTCGAGTTTGCGGCATATGTCGGATTAGTATTGAATAGGAGAGCCGGCATGATGAGATAATTTTGCCGCATCTCTTTCTCGGATTCATCGTACATCGATTTAAAGATGCAAAGATAACCAACGTTAACATGGTACAAAGCAACCGCTTGCAAGGTCAGTTGGAGCTCCTTTACTCACCACCAACCTTGCTGTTGCCAATTCTGGTCTTTTCTCCTTCCGTCGAGCAAACCCCAAATGATTGTAGACAATCATCTGTTCAATGTGCAGTGGCCTACCTTTAATTAAACTATGCTCTCCCGTTCCACAGGTTTGGGAAATGATAGTACACAAGAACAACTAAGCTGAAGATAAGGGAGGAAACGTTAACGACTTTAAGTACAAGGACCGGATATAAAAGAGATCAATCCAGGAAGGAGCTACTCGCTCGGACTTCTTGACGAGTTTATGAATTTCTGTGCAGCGTCTAACGTCAGTTCTTCATATACCTGCATTATTATGCATATGGTATAGTGAGATCAATACGGCAAACTTAGGAAAGTTAAGAGACGAAGGGATTACGACTGAACCAGGACTAGATCTCTACGCACCAGTTTCCTATGAACTTGTTGAAAGACTTCGCAAAACCTCTCCGCCTCAGCAGCACCGACCTGAAAAACAATCACACATAGTTTTTTTTTAAATCTATAGGAGAAATCAATAGAAGGACATCAAGTCAAATCCTGGATTTTCCCTTAAGACAATATCCCAACTAGACATATATCAACAATCTTTCCCAAAAACATGTGTCTTTGGAGCATTAAACTGAAGGTCTACTTTGACTTTTTTCATCAAAAAAGTGAAGTCTACCTGCATGTCAAGTTCGAGTGAAATACTGGTTAGATACTAACTTCCATTTCTTTACGCATAGAGCTGCCTCTAGACAGCTATTCGACATGCTATACCTCGTCTTATTCTAGTAATACTTAAGCCAAGAAAATGAAGGTTCAATTAGCAAAGATATCCTTGCTATCAAAATCATGCCTTCCAATGTCACTCAACTCTTAACTTTTCACGCAATCACCTGTAGTCTTACTTATACTTTTACCTTGTGCATGTACAGTGCAATCAAACACAATCATTCCAGTAAATGAATTGAGCAGCTAATAAAGTCACGCAGAAGGACAAAAAAGGCATGCAGAGTAGAGTGCTACTAAATGAGCAGTTGCTTTAACACATCTCTCTTTAGTATCAGAGTATGCTACTGATGGAGCTTGATGTACCTTCCTCTCAGCAGCCAATAGTAGCTTCCCCCAGAATGCATCTGCCAAAACAGACATAGGCCAAAGAGATGAGTACAATTTCCTATTACAAAAATGCCTTCCAAGTACAAAGATGCCTCAGAAACTGAAACATATGCATGCCATCTCCACTTATTAACCACCTAGCGTCATATGGCAATTTATTGCGGGACAAAGGCAATGATGAAGTTAATGTAGAAAACATCTTTATCTGCCCAAATCAAGGTAGCTCAGGATTAAGTCAAAAGCTTAGAATAAATCAACCTCTTAAACATAGCCAAGGATTGAATAGAAGGGCCAAATCTCCAAAGAAGGCATACTTAATACTTCCGATGCAACTTGTGACATCATTTTACCAAGATTCTGAGATGGACAATTTGAAGATCAAAGTAGTTTATTGTTTGCTTAAAAAAGGAAAGATTTTCGGATAATTTTTCCTAATAAGTTGTCGCAAAACCAAAACTTGTCAGTCATTTTCACAATTGAATGGTTTTCTAAAACTCAGAGCAAACCATAAACCATTATTCAAGTATTGTTTTGCCTCTAATTATCAACCAAACCAGCCAGGAGTGGTGCCACCACAAAGGGCAATTTAAATCCATCCTTGATTGTGTAATGACAGAGAAAGAGTCATAGAAGCTGCGTCAAGCTCCTTCAGGCTCAGTCTCACCGATTGCAACGAATGACAAAAAAAAAATAAAAAATGAAGAAGCAAAGCCATGTTTCATCAGAGATGCAGGGTAACAGGTTAAGGACTCTGTTATAGACACATTGCAAGGAATATCTGATAATTCACATCTGGAGATGAAAAGTCATATGCCCGAGTTCCTTAGGAAGATGACAAATAAAATGCAGGTTCCCAAGGTTGTAGGTTACCAGACTGTTCTATAACAGTCCTTGGTTCACTGTCCTCGACCTCAGCCAATGGACCTCGCAATTCCTTCACCTGTTGTGCATAACGAAACAAGGTGATCTCAGCAACCAAATGCCAATGTATATTAAACATGTTCCGCTATACCACGAATATAAATACTTTCGCAGTTATAATTACCAAACTATCTCTTGTTGACTGAGAGGTCGACTGTCCTGAAGAATCTTCATCAGCCTGAGAGCATAGCAAACAGATAATCATCAGTGCAGAAAAATGTTTTCCATACTAAGGGCATAAGAATGTTCATCTCGAGTGACCATTGAGTGTAAGCATCAAAAACACAGAAATAGAACCCCCAAAATGAACAAGAGACAAGGATTGATTCCAGGCACAAGCAATTAAAAAATGGTTCCTTTCGCAGCCCAACATTCATACTTAAGGATACGCTGGATTCATCAATTGGTCTAGTAGAAAGAAGTTTTTCCCCTGATTGTGTCTGAGACTCACTATGACTCATTACTACCTTCTTTTCGGGAAAGTTCTAACCTATTGAGTAGGCTAAGCCACGGTAGAATGACCCATGTTGGCAAACTTGAATTGAGCTGACACAAACGTTTAAATTCAGATGGGTTCCCATTGAACCTCTCTCTTCGTAATTTGCATAAAGCTTTACATACCCAAAAATTCTCAAGAGGGTGGATGTCTAGTCACAAATCTAACCACACGCAAGACCTCTAGTAAACAAACAAAATCAAGCAAGCGGCTTCTCCCACTTCACCACTAAAAGGGTCATCTTTTTTCCTGGGAAAACCACAGAAAATGCTCCGTAATCCATCTTCCTCACCGTCCTAACAAGAAAGTAGAGCACAACCACCAATTTCAAACAGGAACGCCCGTAACACCAATTACATGGAAAAGCAACTCAGAGAAAGAGAGAGAGGGACTGACACAGTAGTCGCGGGATCGGACGAGAGGGAAGAGATCTAGGAGGCGCTTGAATTCTTGGTCGTCCATCCTCTCTCCGATGCAACCGCGAATGCAAAAGCCCTCTCTCTCTCTCTCTCTCTCTCTCTCTCTCTGGGGGCCTTCGTTTTGCTTTATTAAGAGAGACGACTGAAGAGGGAGAAAGTTATAAGAAAATTGCTCCCCCCTCCTCTGGACCAACATATTAATTTACTCTCAAATTGGAAAGAAGCTATTTTCCCTTTTTCTTTTCTTATGTTTCCTAATTATTCAAACAAGTAAATGAACACTTTTCTAATTGACCAGGATGCCCTTGCTACGTTTGATTCGGTTTTGGGAAAAAGTCTTTCAAAAAATGTAAAGGCCTTTGGATGAGAAAATTGTCCAAAAAGTCTTCAACTTATTGCAGTTTGCCAATTCACCTAAATATTTTAATTTTACCGATTGAGTCTTAAATCATTTCACGTTATACCGATTCAGTTTATCCAATCAATTTTGGCCGAATATCGCTAATATGGACGCCGGACGTCTTATATGGCACGGCCGGTACTAAAGTTGATAATTTTTAATGATGTTTTAAGATTTTTTTCAAAATTTTAATTTATTTTTTTATTTTTTCTTTTCTTCTGTTTTCTTTTACTTGTTTTACTTCTTTTCTTTTTCTTTTTTTCTTTCCTTGTTCCTCCACCAGCCTCATGTGAGGGCGGCCGACGCCCACTCGAGCATCGCTTGTTTGCGCACTAGCTAAAGGAAGGAGATTTGGGAGCTTACCAACAACCTATCAACTTCGAACAAGTTGTTGTTCAACCATTGCCGAACTCATCGATGGCAATGGAGAGAAGAAAGGGAAAAAAAAAGTAAAAGAAAATAGAAGTAATTGCTAGCCAAAATTGGTTAAATTGGCAAAATATGAAAATTTTAGGGCTCAATTGGTAAAATTAAAAGTTTTAATACTAAATTGACAAAAGTGCAATAAATTTAGGACTTTTTGGATAATTTTTCAGCCTTTGGACTGAAAGTTTTTTTCGAAATGCAAGTAGTATTTGGTAAAAAGTGTTTTAAAAACACATTGAGAAGCCACATTGACTTAAATGCCAGAGCCAATCCAAATTGATCTTGTAAGAGATCCGCTATTGGTGATTTCTTAGTTCATCATGCGATTGCTCTAGATTTACATATAACTACGTTGATGTAAGTAAAAGTTGCTTTAGATAGGAATGAGACTTCCATTTTTTCCAAGGACGATAAAAAATTTTCGTCGTGAGCAGAAGATCTCCTCTCTTGATCTCTTCTCTCTAAAGAAGGAAGAACCAACTCTTTATTTGTGATAGCCTGATTTTCGTCTGTCTATTTAGTGACTAAAACGGATTATGTGATGAAGTTTATGTTGTGTACGTGAGATTATAAGAAGTTAAATGAAGCACAGTTTGAAGTTCAGTGCAATGATTTGAACAGTGGCGTCGGTATAAAGTTTCTGATCCGGTTGAGTTGGTCCCGGATCTTGAGCGCGAACGGAGCACCCACCGTCACTTGACCGACCCCATATATAAACCCCCTTCTCTCTGCCTTCGCTCTTTTCCTTCTCCCTCACTGTGGACACCCTCCCCCTCATCCTCGTCCAC
The DNA here is from genome assembly GCF_020921035.1 of Rhodamnia argentea. Classification (NCBI taxonomy): domain Eukaryota; kingdom Viridiplantae; phylum Streptophyta; class Magnoliopsida; order Myrtales; family Myrtaceae; genus Rhodamnia; species Rhodamnia argentea. The sequence goes on along the minus strand of NC_063157.1, from coordinate 25,226,384 downwards.
TCCGCCCACACCGACCATGACCTACGCCCGCAATGCCGCGCACTTCCCCGGCTCGTTCGAGCCCCTCGTTGGCGACGGCGGCGACGTTCAGCCCTCAGCATCACCCCTCGACCTCAGCTCTCGCTCGATCTTGCCTCGACGGCACTCATCCTTCTTGCTCGCCCTTGAACCCGCGTGGCGCCTAGGAGGAAAAAGGGATCCTTCGAGCTCGTTTCTTACGCGTTTTAGCTCCCGTTTCGTTGTTCGCGATCTTGAGGAAAGTAGATATCTATCCTTACCACTAGATTGCCATTTCTCGGTCGTTTTAGCGTGGAATGTTGATTTTGTGTATGGGTAGCTTGCATGGTTGGGAAATTGGTGTTTCATGTAAGATCCATTGCTTAAGTTGTTGTCCCCGGGTCTTGGGTGAGCTGAACATGTAAGTGGATAGTCAAGTTTGTCGTTGATTTGTGAGGAATTAAAAAAGGGTCTTGGACCGTCGGTTTGGCTGTGGGTATGCCGACTTATAGTCGGGCTTGCATGGCGAGGAAGATGGTTTTACATATCCGATCCGTTGCTTGATTTGACATCTCTGGGTCGTGGACAAGTAGATTATGTGAGCTAATCGTCCTGGTTGTCGTCTGTTTGAGATGAATTGAGGTGGAACTGTGCAAGGTGGGTTCGATCATGGTTTGACGAAAGACCCTTGAGGTTCAGTGTTTGCTTGGTATGCTCGCTGGTTATATGGTTGATATTTGGCTTTAGGTAGGTTGAAATTAAAGTTGGTTCGCTTGATAAGTCGCCTACTTGACGCGGATCGGAATCGAGATTATATGAATGTCTAGCCTTAAGGTGTAGGGGAGGTTCAATGTAGTTGTGCGGCTCTTTCATTTTCACTTTAGCTACTAGATATTTGATTGTCTTGTGACCCCTTCGTCCTTATGTTCTATGGTGGCTTCTGTTTGGTATCCCGATGATTTCTTGCTTGTGAGTTGTGCTCGAATGAATGGTGAATGGACAGTTTAGTTGTTCGGTTAGATGTTATACTTGCTTAGCTTCAGCTCGCTGTTGTTTGTTGCCCTCTTTTCAGATGCTTAGACAGGGCTATGTATAAGCGTGGCCGTTTGGTGGTGGATGGTTTGGTGGTGGATGATGAGGTGGGAGCGCTCAGTATATTATGATGTCTCCTAGATGTTGTTTCGTATTTTGAAACGGAAAATGTAATAAACTGATTATATATATAAAATTAGGTGCCATGCCTGTCGTTCGTTTTTATGCACTTGTATTTTATATGGCCGTCTTGTATAGTATAGTCTTTCACATGCGCCAATTACTATATGTAATATCATATTAAAATAGCAAGCAGGTAGAGGAACCGAGAGATCGCCACATCATTCGAGTGAGCTTTTCAGTAATTTCATGAATCTAAAATGCATTTGTCAGCGAAATTTCGACAAGCTTCGCTTGAGGTTGCGCGACCCAGGCCACCCCGAGGTCAAACGACCTCAAGCGTGGCTAGGTGCCGCAACCCCAAGTGATGTCACCCGAGGTTAGGCGGTCTCAAGTGTGGTTGGTCGATGCCAAACTAGCTTGCCGATAGCCAAATCTGGCTTTGTTGGCGGTCTGAACCCCCATAAGTGAAATCGCGAGGTGGGGACATTTCCAGAATTATGAGAATTGAGTGACGGCAAAATTATAAGAAAAAATGTATTTGTATATTGAAAATGCAGCATTTCAAAGCACCTCCGGATCTGCCTCAAGTCAAAGGCCTTGAAATGCAGATAATGTTGTGTAAAGTTACGTTTCGACCGTGCAGGAGAGCATGAAGTCTGCTACGAGTAATATAAACAAAGAAAGTTGATATTGTTGTCAAATTTGCTAAATATTGAAAATTTTGCCCATCCCTTGTTGCGTGTAAGAAAATAGGATATCATGGCAAATCAAGAATTACCTGACCAAATGTTTTGATCAGGCTTGAAAAATTGCGAAAAAAGTCCTTTCCCCCAAAATGCAAACAAAGAAAAAAACTTTAGAATGAACCAAGATCAACATAAAAACGAAGAAATATTCCACGTGTTTTCTGTTTTTTTTTTTTGGGTTTTAGTTCTTAATGGCTTTCAATTAATAAATTTTATAATTTGGGTGAAATTGCCCGTTGATTAGATAATCATGCATGCACATGAGATGGTAGAAAATTACTTTTTGTCGTTGAATGATTAACGTAATTTATTCCTTCAAATCTAATGCTCATTAAACGCAGGAAAGAAATATCTCTTAATGTTTTCTTCCTTTCTCATCTTCTTTTAACAAACTCCTGCTTTAACCTGAGTTTACAAGCCAAAATCCAAGCACATTTGACTTAGCAAAGCAAGAATTGAAGCCCAACAAACCAAATGCTTTACTATTCACATCACCACCTCGATTGAGTTTAAATTAAATGTCCAATATATTAGAACAAGCAGCTTAACATTAGGCTTTTGGATCCTCTTTCTTAGAAGACTCATGATTTGCAAAAAATTCAGGCTATTTTACCAGCTGATGGTTGCCCCGGTGTTGAACTTCCTCGAATTTGACAAACATTTCTGACAAATGTAACTTCATGCAATAGCACCTAAACATGACGAATGATCAAGTTTGTGAGAACAGGCGCTTCAGCAGGGAAGAACAGGGTATCTACAAAAGTAGAAAGGAAGGATCGAGGTGAAGATCTTCTCAAGCTAAGAAGCATGAAAGAATCACCCTATAATGAAGGAACCCCGATACTGTCTGTTTAGTATGTCGGAATATATATAGGGTTGTTCATGGCATTGTACCGCAATCAATCTCTTTGTTAAGATAGGCAGACAGTCGACGTAAAAGATCATACACCAAGAGTGTTGCTTTTTGCCTTCAAATTTTCCATGTCTAAAGTTCTAAAATGTAAGAAAAGAGAGACTAATTAAGAGATCCCAGACTATACTAAATACACAGAATACAAGCGTTAATTTATGTAAATTCCTCAGTTCCCTTCAGGTTGTGTGCTTGCACGAGGGACCAGCAACTCAGCCGCCACCAAACTCTTCTGTCAAAGCCGGAAAATGGACGATTGCATGAGCTGGTGTTCTGCAGCTAGAGCAATAAATCTTTGTTCATGAACACAACGCCGCACTGCGTCTCCCTCTATGCTGAGGCTTTGGGGACGAGACCAGAGAAATGTCTCTCCATCCATGCTGAGTTTACTAGTGAGGACGTGACAGGCTGCATCAGATCATTATTTATTAGATGGATCATAATTCCTGCTCCCAAAATTTCATTTAACTAAATAACTGAAAAATAGCACGTTCATATCCAATCAGGAAAACAAAAAGGATTATGTTATGCACTGAAACATCGGATTGGTTAGTTCAGAACTAATCAGTGTTTGCTAATAAGAACATACAGAGCTAAATGAGAGTAACAAAGAATATAGTAGTCGGCTCCTTCAGTGAAAGATATCAAGACCGTGTAATATCTATTTAAACCTGTAAATACCACGGGCTTGACATATGCAGGGCCAACGTGTATACCCTTAAAACATGTCTAGCTAAGCTCTTATTTTGCTTTGCTTAATTCGCCTTGGGTCAGACATTATAGTTTATCCAAAAGGTTACCAAGGCGGTGCCATCATTGCATATTTTAAATTTACCTCCTCACTTCAGCTCTTTTCCTGATTTTACCCATTTATCACATTTCACCTGCAGTGGCCAGGAGTCTACTTACCTCTCATCCAAATCAAATCACTTTCACGTTTTCCTCTATGAAGTCTCTAGTAATTGGATGCATCTCTTAAGCAAGGACTTGGCTTGTCCATTCTTTTCCACCTCATGTTGATGGGCCAGCAAATCCTTCAAACCTGCATCTGTCCAGAACGTTGAAGGAAGCTCCCTACAAAGGGTGATCATCTCCAAAAGGCACTCTGAAGCGCTGATGTGAACCTAAATTTGAAAAAGTAAAGAGATTAAGATTGAAAATAGATCTCTCTAATATCAAATGGATTATTGGTCAACAGTGCAAGATGAACATCTAACATGCATTTGCAGGAATGATCTAAGACGATCTAGGACTCTTTAGGTGGTCCACTTACCATGTCAACTAATCCATGCCAAATACAAACTTACTCTTGCTCGCACGGACAAGAAATGCCTACATTGACTAAAATATAAAAATCCTTGGGATGCTATCAACTGATCTCTCTGGTTTGGCTGAAGGAATCATCATAAAAAATGCAAACCAAGTAAAAGTAATTGCCCCTAGTGCCTCGAGTCAGAATGGAATTGAATCCAAGGAAAACCCCAGCTGAATGCGAGAGTTTGTTTAATACAGAGCCCACACCAGGAATCATTGAACTTGAAAGATATAAGAAAAATAAAAATCCTGCTTCCTCACATTGTGAAGGCAATCTAATCTAAACTCCAGAACTCTTAACAGATAACAAAACTCTTATTTACTGGAGTAATGTCACCTATATATGCATGGGACTTAATAATGCTACAATCCTACATCTATGTGAAAGCCACGCAAGATCAGATTGTTTTGAAGAAGATGAAGGCGATTTCCACCACAAAGGGAAAGTGAAGACAAACCTGCGCTATCTTAATTGTGGCTATGCATTCCGCCACTTTGGGTGACACCGAACAAAATAGCTTAAAATTGCAAAGGAAAAACAGATGATCAGAATCCAGAAAAGCAATTTGGAGAAAGAATGACAACTGATTCTAAAGTTGGTAAGTGCAACATGTCTGTCAAAATAAAGGAAAGCTATTTCCTTAAACAAAGTTAGAGATATCAGCCCTTACGTACCCTGCTTCTCAGCAATATTAGAAGAACGTTAATCCTAATTACCTCATGAAACAAAGATGCTGTATTTGCATGTCGAGAAGCTAGCTGACAATCAAGCAAAATGTCATGAATCCTTGAGCAGAGTCCCTTAATTGATAGAAAAGCTGATAGTTTGACTGCATGATGAAACAGTTAATAGAAACACTTTCCATGCTGCAATCACCTAAGAAAAAATTGGTTACGAAAATACCAGTCCATGACAACTCAGGTGAGAGGGAGACAATCCAGAGGTGATTCAAGTTATTTTTCTGTTCGAGAATATCATCTATATGTGCCACATGGATACATGATGTGACACAGTCAAGTACTTTTTCGAGCGGAACTGAAGAATCTTCTTTTCCATCATAATCTGCACATATCAACCATGCCATGTAAAAGGCACAGTTTAACAACGAGAGAAAGTTATCATATGGATTCTCAAAAAAGTTATCATAGGCAATTCAAAGGTTGCAATGCAGGACAACTCAAAATCCTGACAGCTGGACAGTGACAAGCTAGAAATATGGATGAACCTGATTTAGCAGAATCATTTGCTAGTCCAGACTTATCAGAAGTGGCTGAACTGCACATGTCAAACAATAATGGAAAAACCATGTTGAAGAACTCATGATTGCCAAATGCTTTTATAACCTGAAAAAACATGACAAGTTCAAGATCTTCATTAGAGAGGAAGGATGATTGGGGGCAAATTCTAGATAGGAAATAAGAAATGAAATACACCTGAAACACACTTTCCAAACAATGTACTGCTGACATGTTTCTTGATATGAGAGCTCCTAAAATCCCTACATTTTTCTAAATGAAGACAATTGCATTGGGGAATACCACCCTAACAATAATCTGGAATTACCTGATCAAGGCTTAAAAGCGCGGCTTCCCGATATTTCTTGACCTTTTTTGTGCATGCAGAGGATAGCAAATCCAAAATCGCACCTGCAGCGTTGGGATCTTCCTTGGAGATGGCTTGATGGCAAGACTTTGAAAGAGCACCCAAGGCATACAAAAGAGCCTCCTTCCCCTTCAATATTATAGGAAGAAACTAACGCATTAAAATCTGACAAGGCAAGGAAGTTTTACTGGTATAGTATGTGCAATAATTCAGCCTTTACTCATGCTATTCTTGTGTCATGCCATTGCATTAGTACTTTAGAACACAAACTACACATATTGCCCCTCCTTTAGCAAAGTCCATTCCTACCTCCCATAATCGACCGGGAAGTTCTTTCATAAGAGATATGAGCAAAACTTGATGACAAGGAGACAGGGATTCACCCAATACTTCACCCAGCTTGCAAATTGCCTGGGCAGCCTGCAAATTCATTCACAAAAACAATCAGGCATTTCAATTTCATATACATAAGAAGAGATGGCCAACTTATGATCTTGAAGACAGACATTTCTTGGAAGTACGATTTTTTCAGTATTATAGACACTGCCAATCAATAAAGATCAATATGCAATATATGCATTACGGACTTGCTTGTTTCCAGTGTAAGCTTTTGGACAAAAACAGGTGTCTAATATGGTATCATAATGCACGTTAGGATTTTAAATCCTGGCACTCCCTCATTTTTCCCTATCCTGTTACCTCAGTTTAAATGCCTTTGTTACTGCCTCCAGTTGACATCCAGATTATGTGCTTCACACGTAAGGATTGGCTTGCATGAGAGGCATTGTGGAATCTTTTTCTCATGGATTTTGTAAAGAGTGCCCCCAGGGCACTTGTTAAGTAACTCAACAAAGAAATATTGCAATTTTCCCATGCACTGTTTTTCTTATTTTTATGCATATCAATACTTTGGAAATGAAAACATTCGTTCTTAAGCGTGCTTAACAAGTTCCCAGGGACAAATATTAACAAGACCCTTTCCTTATAACTTACGGTTTTGGGAAAAACACTAAATGCAATATATAATAAACCAAAAGCAAATGCCTACCTTTTTCTTGCTTCCCCATGATGAAGATGAAATGTTGTCACAAATAAGAGAAACTATTTCTCTCATGTACAATTGAAGGGTAATTCGTTCGCCGCTTGTATTTTCTTCCCATAGTTCCTCAAATATGCCAGAGAGATTCTTGTCATCCTCAAATCTGCAGAATGATGAACATGTTCTTGTCTACTTCAGATTTTCTGCAAAATATTCGTTTTCTCCTTTTCTTTTATCTTCACTACAATTCATCATGCAGCTGCACTAGATGCCGGCATATAACTTATGACTTAATGATGCCAGCATCTTCTAATGGTAGGTCCACATTTTTCATGGAAATTAGATATGATATCTTATCAAAAAACCAGAGAGAAGGGAAAAGACCCCAAAAACCATTTGCAATTCTGGAGAATTTGTACTCCACTTTTCTTGTAAGCAATATCTTTATAAATGGATGGTGCTTAAACTTTTTATCCATCGTTAGATGCCACAGATTTTCTCATCCTCAAGGGAATCTTCCAGATTTTTCAGGCCTCAAAGATACCTCGAAGATGCATGACACTTCCATATCAAATAACAGATCAACAATAATACATACTCATAAAAGATGAAGAGTACAAGAACACACAGTTAAGTACCTTGAAATAAAGATCACAGGTAGAATTTCTGCATAATAACCGCTAACAACATCTGGGGCTGTGGATAGAAAGCTTTTCAGTAAAATCGCACAAGAGATTTGTGAATTTTTGTCACCGGCATGCAAAGCTGTGGTGTCTTCGATTAACATCTGTGCCTGAGAGGTACTTGCATGCTTTAGTACTAATGCACAGGCACTTGAAAAGGCACGTTTTGCTGCAGCACTTTTCTCCTCCCTCACAGCTCCAAACAGCAACTTCAATAGTGTGTTTGCAAATGGTTTGATATCTATGCCAACCTTTTGAACTAACAAGCCAATAAAGCTGGCAACACCAACCCTGCGAGTTAATCGAGAAGTCTATTAGGTACAGGAAATAGTATAGGTACGCTTGATCATCTAATATAGCAACATTCTAGCCTTCTAAAGCTGATTAAAGAAATTACAGAGAGAATAAATTTCATTCTTCAATTTTCTGAGTGAAAATTAGCCATTTCCCTGTGTGCATTTGGTGGTGCAAAAGCATAGCTTGAATTTTCAGGCCTAAAATATTTCTAATTACTTGAACTGCAATTTTTGTGATTTCCCTCTCTTCCTTAATGATTTGGTGTTCATTAGATACATCATTTTTTACCCAATAAGTAGACAACATTTGGCTAGGCTATTTAAAGGAGTTAAAAAGATCGTTGGTGAATTCAAAGCATGAAGGTGGAAACCAACCTCACGGGATTACTGATCCATCGGAGACCAAGCTCATGGGATTACCGAATCTCCATCGGAGCTAGACTATGAGAGAAATGAGAGCTTCATGGAGACACGTTTATGTCAAGACAGAGTTCTTCTCCATCATCAGACATAGTCCCAAAAATCAGACAAATTGTTCAAGTGCAACACTTATCGCAAAACCCTCAGGAAGAATGTGTTGGCAAGACAATAGCCAACTTCTTCTTTCGAAGGAAAGTAAGACTTGAAAAGGAAGATGGCTGTCCAACCACAGAGAAATTATACTTCACTGACCTAACCTAAAAATTTACCCACAGCCATTGATGTATTGGAGGTGTAGCAAATTAGCTAGCTGGCTTTTTTGTCCCAGTGAATCAGAGAAAACTGAGACTCAAACGGGCCATGTGATATCAACAAGTATTGAATCAGAGACATCAGGGACTAGAATACATAGATACTATACGAAAACAGAAATCTTTAAGAATGTCAAACTTCATCTTGCAGCATCTTTTCACCAAGAAAAATGCATATGAGATCATGCCAACAGACCTTGTGTTCAAGCCGACGCTAGCTCGCACCATTTGGGCAATTCGGGGAACCAAGCTTTCCAAGGATATAGTATCCACGACATTTATGCACTGGTCCAGAGTTTCCCACATAGGAGAACTTTTGGCAATTGAGATCCGCAAGTTTTCAAGTTTCTCTGTTTTCAATCCAATGTTTGTCGCATGCAACTACAAGATAAAGCATATGCACACAAAAAAAAAACAAATTTAATAGATGGAAATATTCAAAACTGCTAGAATGGCTAGTGAAATTGTCTTATACCTCAAAATAATTGAGCCCTGGGTCCTCAAGGCTTGACAAACTTTCTAGCATGCAAGAGACTAAGTCTGCCAAATGTGGACGAAGTGCGATCCCTGCACCCTGTGAATAAGTGAACAGTTACAGGTGATGCCTCTGACTGAAAAACTAGCTTTTTTCAAACAAAGTACCTCATTATTCCGGACACAAATTTTTTTACAAAACTAGCTCCTAGAAAATTCAACTAATGATGCAAATCTCAAAGAAATAAAAAAAATGAATCAATCATATAGCACATTAATTTCAACAAAACCACAAAAGTATGGAAAGCCAATTCTAAGTCTTTCAGCATTTCATTCACACATTTTAACGCACTTGACCTTACTAAACCAAGTGGTTTCCATTTGGCTATTAGCTTATATACAATCCTTAGGCAGTAAATAGATAGCCAGGTGGGTAAATCCATATTCAAAACTACAGCTCTACTCACCTCTTCAGATTCTTAAAAAACACACATTTTCATTAATTAACTTGCTAAGAAACTTTTCCAACATCTACAACAGCAGGATAGAGAGTACATCCACAAAGGCCTTTCTTTTCTCAAGAAGATGACCTATATGCGATGGTAAATGGAGCCCAAATGTTCCTCTTAGGGACTAAACTTTGTAACTAAATTTTGCAAAGGAAGGTACATCAAACCTTTGCAAGCTTCATCACAACAGCAATTGATGCTTTACGAACTGTATCAACCATACTTAAAATGCCTTCTTTAAGCAGATACGGTAAAACAACATCCATAGCTTGGCGTGAATCAGATGCTTCAGTGAGGTTGACATCGCAGAGGCGTATTGTCAGCGAAGTCACTGCACGGCATAATTTGTCGCCAGAGTTCCGGACAGTTTCTTTAATATCATCCATGGCCCGAAATGCAGCAATCCATAGTTTTTTCAAATGCTTCCCAACCTACTTGACCAAACTGTAATTAGTACATTTGAATAATATATATTGGCATCGGGAGCAATATAAACCAAACTTCTCTGGTTTTTCATTACAAAGGTTCACTAACCAAACTCAACTCTTTTTTCTTGAGTAAATTTCATTACAAGGTCATCAAAGACAGACAAATATATAGTTGTCAATTTAAGCATGCCATTTTAGAAACTGAGAAAATGGTGGTAACCAATAGTTCAACAGTGTTTGTCTTCAATTCCTTTTAACTTAGTTTCGCCATAAAAGTTTTCTTCCCCATGTAAGACCAATTTGCCTCTACAAGAACCTAGAAGATCTTCCAAAGCTACCCCACTCGTTAAAACTGCAGCTCTACAAGTCCGTACAATAGTGATATGGCACATACTTTAAAAACAAAAAAATAAAAAATAAAAAGACAGATGAAATCTCACGTTGCAATGGGAAACATACTAAGATAATTCGGTGGTTGTCACTTTGTCCAGTATACAAGTCCATTTGAAAGGTACTATAGAAAACGACATTTTTAAGAGTAAATCAAACTGATCAACAATTTAGCAAACCGAACAAAATGGAGCTGTAAGTACACAAAAGCAGTGGTGATCCTGTTGGATATCACCCCTGTTCTGCCATCAGTCGGTCATTTCCAGCACTACAGAATGACTTTTCCAACTTTGATCAACCACTTTTTAGCATACTACTTCCAGATAGTTCTCTTGACATCACAATAGTGATGAAGCTTCTAGCCCAGGGTTGCCAGGTGGCTACTCCAACGGTTTAGAAGTTTATGCCCCCAATATCATGGTAGTGTAATGTCCTTTCTAAAATTTGTATTTCTTCTCTATGCTTTCTCTTGATATTCTACGCTCTTTCCTTTCCATCTCATATTAATTTCTTTCTTTCCCTCCCCTTTGATTTTTTTTTTTTCATATAATGTAAAATTGTTTCGCATGCATATTTCTACTTCTTTGTTTGGCTATTGCACTCTAGGATGAATAGAGATGGTCGGAAATTCCTTTTGAGAAACATATATTCGAGTTAACACAGTTGGAAGAAACATGCTCACGAAGAAACAAATCCACCAAGCAACTTCAGAGACGAGTCATGATGACTTGCATGATCCCATAACATGATATGAACAAGAAACAAAAATGATAGAATACTTAAATATTAAACAATGCATTCATCTAACAGCTTAAGCTTTTAGAACAGTTGACAATGGTCTCACAAAATCTCACACGGTATCAAAGCGGGAGATTCCGAGTTCAAATCTTTCTATGCCCCATTTACCTCTCCAATTAAATATGTCCACGCTTAATACTAATAGAAATGACCAGACTTAGCATGAAGGGGAGTGATAGAATACTTAAATATTAAACCATGCCTTCATCTAACAACTTAAGCTTTCAGAACAGTCATTAGTGGCCCCACAATATCTCACAAAAATAAAGCATGAAATATTGACATTAATTCCAATAAACACAACACAATGCATTGACCCTAATATCAAAAGTAACATTCATGTCTTTCAATTTTCATAGTGGATTAACATATAAACAGTACATGTGAATGCTAGAAGAACATAACAATGATCTCTTAACAAAATATAATTTCCACGAAAAGAAGAAATTAAATTGTTTGACCTGAAACCAAACAATAATTTTAGCAGTTTATAATTCAAAACAATCAATAAAAAGCAGGTAAGAAAAGTTTCGCATTTTTCCAAATATAAGCACTAAAATCAGTTTAATTCAAATTACTTTTAATTTCCATAAATCTTTAATTAAAATCTATAATTGAAGTTTCTTGGAGGAAATTGAAAGAAATTAGGAAGTCATACAATCAATTAACCATTCCTTTTTGCAGAAGTACGATGAGCAAACACCAGTAAAACGTTAAAAGAATGGCTCAACAGCCCCCTTTTCTTCTCTCCTTTTCCCTTTCACCCATCGACTGAATCTTTTGGGGTGACGCAGACGACTCCACCTAAGTTTACTCATGTCAAGCACCAGCATTGGCACATACTAATCTAAATTTCCACCTAAAGCAACATTAATAGCTCAATTTTCTAAAGAGACAGCATTGATACTTTGAAAACTTAGCGTCAACTATTTCATATACATGCTCTTCAATGAAAGCGTAAGACCAAGGATAAGAGACTAGATTGACTTAATCTTTAAAAACGTGGACGACATAGAACTTATGAGAGGTTCATGTATTTACTTGGGATTCTCTGATAATTCTCAGACACTCAAATATACTGTATTTCCCACCCACATCCCTTACCTGATTAAATTTTCGCCCTTGGATAATATCAGCAAGAGCAAGACATGAAGCCTCTCGGGTACGCCAGAGCCTAGAACCACATTGTGTTAACAAATCATCCATGATTAGGTCAAAATGTTCATCGATTGTTCTCTTTGAGTCCTCCACTAGGGCCTTCCAGATATGTGCCATTGCATCCTATATCACATCCGAGAAAGGCATCAAGAAAAGAGGAAGAAATACCAATGGAAAATACAAGGGGGAAAAAAAAAAGTATCTCCTCAAGGTACAACAAGGCAATGAAGAAAATAAAATTGGCTTTACACACAAGAATTCATTAAAAGGATGTCATTAGATTTACTCAAATAGAAGAATTCAGGAATCTCCACCTGAACATTTTTGTCAGGATCATACTGATATCGCACAAGTCTGGGTATTAACACTCTTAGATGTGGCTGAAGAGCATCCCCAGCTTGCTTGGCTATTTTAGAAAAGCCAAAAGCAGCACCTCTTTTCGAATTTAGAGAAGCATGGTGATTTGCAAGATCCATAAACTTGTATATGAGATCTGGTTGCCCCATCTCATTTGCCATATTGCACAGTTCCTTATAAGTGCTAAGTTTTCCACCACTTAGGCTTTCCCCAATAGCCCCCTCTTGGAAAACTTCAGAGTCTTCGACAAGCTGTCCAACAAAATTTCATCCTCACATTTATCACCAGAGGAAGACATGGTAACTTAAATTTTCAAGTCAATATTTTCAAGTATTACGTGCCGCTCCATCCACCAGTTCCTCATTTTTTGTTTTCTGGAGTCTAGACATAATGTTGACCTTTCCGGGTTCTTAGTAGAGTCTTCCATCAAATTTATAACTAAAATAACTCGAACTACAATACAACAAACCTTGATGGCTCTCTTTCTCTTCCCTGATCCAGTTAGAGTATTGACAAGTGCATTCACCAAGTTTTTCTTCATAGATGCATCTCCAAGCTCATACACAATGCTCATGCCTTGGGAAGCAAGCTCCTGAGTAAGTTCATTTTGTTCACCAAGTAGTTGTGAGAACACTTCCTGCAGTCCCAAAAGAGGGGAAAAACATGAATCATAGCAACAAAGTAGAATGGTAATCTTCCCAGCAGATAAATTGTCTAGTTTGCTTTTCTAATCCATAAACGTTCTTTATCTTTTCTGTCAGCAGTTTGTTGCTTCTTGATTGACCTAAAATGATGCACAGATTTCATCTCGACATTAAAAGAGTCCAAAGTCCTTTCTTCAACAAGAAAAGACCTTATCTCAGCTCATTTGCACAACTAAATAGACCTGTATCTTCTGACTACAATTAACGCAATACACAAGTAACCTGGAAATACAGCAATTGTGCACCTCTTCATGATATTGGAAGTGCATTCAGGAATTCTATACCACAAGAAAAACTCGGTGCATCTATTTGTATAGAAAAAGGTGGACATTCCAAATTCCCTGATACTTGAGCGAGCCGATGCAATTTTACTTTACTTAAGCAAGTATGATGAACCAGGAGCTCAAGGCCCTTGATAAGTAACAAAGACATCCATTGTAACACCAACCCAAAAGTCCATTCATCCTCTTCATATGTTCAGCATATTATTATTGTTGTCCGTTCAATTTCACTTAAAAGCTAGGCCACTGGTATACATAAGAGTGATCTGTGGTTTACTGGAGATCGAAGTTTTTCTTGTGATCTGCCAAAAACCAGCATCTTTCCAACACAATGATTGCAAGAGTAGAAATAAGCTAGAGTCAAAAGGGCTTAGTGCCACATGGAAAGAGTTCTTGTAGAGCCTATAGAGTGCATTGTCAACAAGCTCATAAGATAATTGGCCAATAATAATACAAAAATAACAAGTTCAGAAGTACAAAATTTTACTTATCAATTGACAATAAACCTGAATCTCTGGCAGCATTTGTTGGATAGTTGCATGATGGCCACAATACATGGTCAATGACAACAACCAGACAGTCCCAGCACAGCGTTCTTCCTTTCTAGGACTGTATAAAAGACCATCAAAGAGCTTTCTAGTAATTGCATCTCTCATGCTAACACGAGAACCTTCAGTCTCTTCAATCATTCCATTAGAGATATATCCTGTCAAAGATGTGCTCATGTTTTCCATAAGATAATTTGAAGACATGGAGAGTGAAGTATAATTAGTCTTGAGAATTGTGTCGGCAGTCACGGGGACAGTTCCCCACAAGAAAGACAAAGCCTCCCCAGCAGCAAAAAGGACATCCTCAACCTGCACAACTCAAGGATTCAGAGATAAGAAAACTCTCAGGTGTTATGCGACAATAAGACCAAACAGGCATCATATACTAAGACAAACACAAGTAGAAAGAGCAACAACAATCAGTGTGCCCACCTTCGAACGGCAAAGGCTGAAAACCAAATCAATTGCAATGTTGAGACGCGAAGATGATGTTTCTTTCATACAGACATGTCCAAGCGATACAGCAATTTTCTGAATTGCTTTAGTATCATCACCAGAAAGCAGCTTCCTCAGTTTTTCTTGTAGAACCATGAATATGTCGGCTGCAACTTGAATGAAGTCTAACATAACTAATCATCCATGTAACTGATTCCAACAAGTCCAGGAAGAAAAAAGTTACCTGAGGTGGAATCATCAGCAATTGATGGTAATGATACACGCAACCCAATATGACCTAATGCTTGCATAGCAATAGATGCCAATGTTGCATTCTCGGAGTTCACAACATCAACCAAGCATTTGAGTACACTCTGGAGCAGTACTTCTGGTATCTAAAAGGTGAATGTCAGATACAATATGATTTATGTAAATGCAAAAAACTACAACTCAACTTAACAATATCCACCACAATTATACAGAAAAGAAAAGGGAAACTTATACATTCATGTCATTATCTTGCAACTTGCATTGGCCTCAACATACTTAAATGGACATCCTACTCCTGACACAGATGTCACAGTCCAACTTTACATCAGTAATAAGAAAAAGAGTTTGCCAGCAAAGGAAGGTGTAAAGTTGGAAAGAAATTATAGATTTATATTAATCATGGATTATAAGGGAAGCTGGAATAAATCACACAGGATAGGAGTGATAGCTGATCTCAAATGTAGCGAAAAGGAAAAGACACAAAGACATAGAGCAATATCAATTAAGATCATATCGGAATTATAAAGCCTTGGTTAGACACTGTGATTAGGAAAGTAAAATTCTTGTTTCCCAGAGATCATGAAAGTAAATTGTAGGAATCATATAGTACTTTGTATCGAATGAAGATATATGTCAATCAGTGAATAAATCTAAAAAGTCTGGAAATTCTCTTGGTTTCATCTGCTAAAGTTATCTTTTGTCACTGAGAAAAGTAATGCATAAAATAACTCACTTTTTGGTTTTATTAGAAGTCATTTACCAAATCCATAATCAATTAATTCAAACATTCAATAAATTGCTCATAATTGTTGCCGACAGTTCAACATGGAATTTCTCCTTTTTGGACGATAACCAACAAAGTAAATTACCGACCCAGGGCCTAGGACAATAACTGTTACCCAGAGAGTTAAAACCATCAAAATGCCACTTAGTCTGAAGTGTAATGAATAGACCAAATAAGGCATGGAGCAAACATAAGACATAAGTTAGTCCATAAATGTATCAACATCATGCCACAGTGCAATCAGAAGGAAGATGCTGATCACGTGATTGACCATATAATGTCACCCGTATATTCCTGTCAAAACTCACATGCATTTATGCTTTATTTCAGAAGGAGGGGAAGAAAAATGAGGGATGGATGTCGAAGATGGGGTAACAATTAAATTTTTGCAAGGAGAAAAGGTGAAGACAAATCTTCTCCAACACCCCCCCCCCCTTCTTCTTTTCCTCCTCCATGTTCCCAAACAATGCGTTGAGGTAACAATGGTGGCACAGGACAACAAGAGAGAGAATAAATAAAAGTATGGGAAAGAAAAACTCTCTAACAAGTTGCCTGAGAAAAACAACAAACTGTGACTTACAGGAGGTGTCCTACAAATACAATCTGCCGTGATATATCCTATAGCACATACCGCTCCGTAATGATAATCAAACCTGAAGAACACACAGAACTCCCCAAATCAGGAGAACTTTTGACTGTAGAGTAAAAAAATGAAGGACCAATCTTCCAAGAAAATTTGCCAAACCTTATTTTGCGTGCATCGCTAACTGAAAAAACTAGTTCACTTATCAAAGCTGAAGCAGCGGTGGTTGGAAGACCAGAGGAAGCCATTCCAAGTAAGCGTGCTGCAGTTTCACGAGTATCAATGTCCACATGACTCAGTAATTGCTTTAGCCATGGCAGTTTGTTAGCATAATGAGGAACGATCACCTGTAAATATCAGTATTTAGTAGGAAAAGTTAATGCTAGTCCCACGGGGAAAATTAAAATAGAAGCAGCAAGTCCAGTGGCTTCTTTTGTCATACTTGTGGAGTATGAGATCCAAATGCCACCAGCGCCCTGGAGGCACAAGCATGCAACTCAACCGAGCCTTCAAATGCCATTGCATGATCTAGCAGTAAACACACATTTTTCACTGAAGATGAAATTTCAGAGGGTCCTCCATCAGTTTCAGAAAGCAGCTTTTCTGACTCAAAACACTTCAACAAAAACTTGATCATTGCAACATAAGTTTCTGAAGGAAAAAGAAGCTGCTGTTCCCTTGTTTCAATTGATTCTAACAACTCTGGTCGCTGCTTGAGGATGTAAGTTAACATGTCCCCAAGTTTTGGGTACTTCCAATTGATATCAAGACGGGTAGGATGCCCATTATCATTACCGGGGAACAGGCCTTCCAGTGCCATTTCTCTTCAAAGAAATTTCAAAAGAAAAAAGCAGAACAAACAATAACCATACATTAGTAATAGAGACAACTACCGCTGTACGCATACATAATAAGGACAAAAACCAACATACAAAGCTAGCCAGAGAGATGTATCAGAAGAACCTTAGTGACATCATGACACATGAAGAAAACAAGCAATCAATAGCATGCAGCATTGAGAGAGCATAAGCATGAAGAAACTAAAAACATCAACACTAGATCATCAATATCCACGAATCACACTCATAATCTGACAAAGAAGTAACAGGACCTACAGTCGCCTACAAAATGCATCTACTTCTTTGTACAAACTTGCAACAAATAGAGAAATGTCTAACACTCTACCCTAACCCATAACTCCTCCCTCTTATATAGAAAAATATTACCTAAGAATGCCCAACTAATTTGACCCAAAAGCATTTTAAATTTTTTTATCATATATATACTTTGAAGAGAATATGTCATCTACCTTATATCCAACTTTGGATCTGCAGCCCCAAGCATACATAGAAATCGACTCGGGCAGTGTTGCAAATCAAACAACATAGTCGCCCACCTCACAGCACAGAAACGTACTTCACTTTGTTCCTGATTAAAAAAGGTTCTCAATTTCCATATAAATTGTATACTCCTGCTGTACACATTTACTAAACCAAACAGTACAAAACCTGTTTCAAATTTTCCAACAGTAGTGGCTCCAAATCCTTTAGCACAGTAGTGGATGCATCCTGATAATGAAGCATAAAAAGTATCAGTGATCTCTCATAAACGGAGATGCATCAAAACAAATGAAAGGATAACGGAGCATAAACAGTATCACTGATCCCTCATAAAGGGAGATGCATAAAAAAAAAATTAAAGGAAAGAAGCTTTAAAACAAATGAAAAGAAAGAAGCATCAAAACAAATGAAAGGAAAGAAGGCCGTCTATTGGAACAAAAAGTCCTCAAAGCCAGAAAGGGGGAATCTTCAAACACCAATCCTTAAGTTCTTTTCTTTTAGAATCTGAATACCCAAGAGCACGTGACAAAAGATTGATCGATGCCCCTAGAGGGGATACTTTTCTTACCTATGAATTGAAGGGATTACTTAACCATATGCCGGAGGAGACAACTAAGATGATAGACTCACTAAATCCAAAACCAAATCAAAATGCAAGTGGAGATATTACAGGCAAATAAACTACGACTAATACTTCCCCCACCCCCACGCATCACAACTTCCTCTACTACCAATAGACATTGTAAGCAATTCCTCCACCACCACCACCACCATTATTTCGGCTGCTACGTTATAAGCCTAATTCCAATAATTGGCTCAGCTGTATGAATTGTTTCATGCCAGCATGCTCAATTCTGTATAGTTTGTTGTAAGCCCTAAAGTGGTATATATCTCTCTTTTTCACCTTCAATATTTTATTTCAAGTCACATAAATAAACCTAAAAAGGTGTTATTAAAATCACGGTGAGTCTAAACTCCAACATAATATCTAAAGCCAGGAATCTTTTATTAGATTGCACTAAATGCCCAATTAAAAAGCACAAAAGTAACACAAGCTGGAGACAAGTCGATGGTCATCCCAATTTGTTTCTTCATTTATTTATTTTATAATACCTCCAATAGGCTATTTAAATTTGTAACACCATGGAAACAAGGCTCTTCCTAAGGTCTGAGGTAATGACATCAGTCTCCTTATCATACATAACAAAAGTCAAACATGAAAAGCGTCAAAAATCTTTCTTCATATTCAAATAACCTTGATTATAAGTGCTTTAGCGTAGACCTATAGGTAATGAGATGTAGGCCCTGCTATAATCGTTTCAGAAGATTCTATCTTGAAGCGCTACCAGAAAATGATTTTATAGTTGGTGAAGAAATTTAAACCATTTACACCTAAAGCGGACCAAATGAAGCTCGCCTATTGCCAAAATGACCAGTTAGAACAAGCATTTGTGATGTGCTACAAGAAAGGGGTCTTCATCACTTATATTATAATTTCATGCAACAGATTGAGAATCAATATTCATATTGTCACCGAAGAGTATAGCAACCTTGTATGCAGCAGCAAGAGAGACAGTTGCTTCTTGAATCGTAAAACGGAGAGATGGTGCCTCCAACTTCAATGCATCAAAAAGCCGAGCAGCCATATCGACTTTATCCCTAAGAGCACAACAAATATGGGATAATCCAACACACAAAAGCAATGAGCCGAGCAGCCATATCTTCTCTATCCCTAAGAACAGAACAAATAGGGGACAATCCAACGCAAAAAAATAACAAGGTTTCTTTTGTTTTTTTTTTTTTTTTTTGTGTGTGTGGGGGTGGGTGTGTGGGTGTTTGGAGTTGAGGGGAGAGAGAGAGAGGGGGGGGAGAGAGAGAGAGGGAGGGATCTCGTCCGATACCTGAAAAGCTGAGGCGTTCGCTTTGCAAGCAACCCAATTGCTTGAAAAGCAAATGTTTTTGTGTCCTTGGCATTAGAATCTACATGAACAGAATAAATAGGTATTCATGAACTAAATGCTAGCTGGATTTTAATCTTAAAAGATAGATGAAAGTAATACAATCAAGGGAACTCTGTTGCATGCTAAGCTCACCTGATTCAGAACCTGAATAACCATCAAGTGTCTTCAGAATTCCACCAAGGATAACAGGGCCTATCAAATTCAACTGATCAAGCTTTGCCTGAGAAAGATATAATTCAATTGGCAAAAGACATCAGTCCACTAATTAAAAAATATTCCAACAGTAGAATGACAAGATAAACTGCTAATATCATTGTGAAAGTTGCTTATCATATTTTTTTTTCAAGTTTAATTGTACTAAGTCAGTGTCTTAGACCAAAAAGAGAGTTGTCAATAATCCAATGCTTCTCAAGCAAATAATCAGCACTGTAAAAAATGGCTAAAGTGACATCACTGCAAATGCCTTCAGATACTTTCTTAATGAAAGAAACAGACTTATTGACATATGCATTCAGATATTTCACAGGTACAAATCCCAAAAAACAAGAGAGGCCCTGTAAACATGTTACTGTGCTTATTTAGGTTTCCACGCTAAGAAGCTGGCGCAGTTAGTCTCTCCATCAGATTGATAAACGGTGAGCACTTGCTAGACACGTAATACCTGGACATTTTATCCCGCATTTTACCTAAGAAGTCAATTCTGGATGATTCAACTTTTTTAACATTTCATTAGGTAGCACTATTTCCCTTCTTCTCTTTCCCTATAGCCTCCGAGGGTGTGTTACGTTTGGAAGAGGCCGTCTTTGAATTGAGGCAGTAGACCAGTTTAACTTTATTGCAGTTAAATAAAATGCTTTAGCAAAACCCCGCAATCTAAGTACTGATTGGAGTTTACCTAAGAGGTTGAGCGTAACATAGGAACTATGGTGAATGGCATCACAATTAGGCAACTTTACAATGATGTACCTAGATATTTCTTCCCAACTTCAAAGTAGGGTAACTATAAATTAAAACCAATATCCCTTACATGCTTGAATACCCAAACTGTGAATTCCATTCCCAACTGCTTCAATCTTGTGGTGGTACCCTGTCCTATAACATCATGATTTCAGATGAATCAGCACAAAAAGGAATTATGACTTATACAGAAAATATTATCATGAAAAAGGAAGGGCTAAATAGTACATGTACACCATAAAACAGAAGCATCCATATCTATATACGCCAAGTTAAACAGGGAGGAAAAAATGGACAGCACCTGTCAAGAGACTGTGGTTTTACCTTAGCTACTAATTATTTTGCAGTAGGACCCGTGAAATACCGGATACAGACTTTATTAGTATGAAACATCCTTTTGTAAAACAAGTTGTGCTCATCGATTATATCACACAAAGCTATGGAGATAACTATAACCTCAGAGTATAACGGGACAGATACTTCACACCTATAATGAGGTGGCAAACTTCGACATTTAAATTCGGGAATCTACTACAGCTTGTGGCTTTGAACATCCTCATGCATCAGTCGAAGGCACAAAATATTCAATGAGGGCACAAACACAGAAAACTGGCCGGATCCCAAATTAGGACACTTAATTTGGCACAACATGAAACTAAAAAGAGTTTCTTAATGGACAGCCAAGATATCCCCCAACTGCACCCCACCAAAGTATTCTCATCAAATACGCATTCATTTTGTGCAGGTGTTGGTACTTGATCACGATGAATAACGCCCCATAGACCATCACCAGCCTTATTTCTATTGTAGCATTTGCCCATTTGCTGAATGACATTTCCCAATGACACAAACACTATCGCACTTCGTTCCATCTTGCTCTTACATTTTGGGTAACATTTTCACACACCCTTCTGTTACATCATAAAATAGACCCAGATATATGATTAGCTCGATATCAGGCACTTTCCTCTCTCACTTCTCACCACAACTGCACGTAAATCTCACTACAACTTGCACTTCATAGACACTCTCTTTATTGCTTCATCTAACTTTGCTACTACCCAAACATGTAGTTACTCTTATGAGTCTCTCCAAATATGGCTTAAATTGCTATATTATCATATTGGAAAATTCTAGTCCATTTTGTAAGATAAACTGAAGGAGGAGCGTTTTGAAGAAGCCCCTAGTACCATATATGCACCCAAATATGCACTGCAAAGTCCATGGAAAACTGTTCGCTGCAGTAATTGACCGACAAAAGACAGACATCAATTTTGCTTTTAAGGCTGAATTGGCAGGAGCAATCCTAGAATCTGGTGCATCACTATCAGCTCCAGTAGAACCTGCACAACATGCAAAAAAATACAACATTAAGGGTATATGAGGCATAATGGAGAAAAAAAATGATTGATGTTTTACTTCTTAATAGCACCAATAAATTTGACACGATCTCCTTTAAATGTTCTAAAATTGGGAGACCACCTTATCCTTATCTAAGATTTAAATGTGCTAAAACTCCCCCTCGCATGCAAATTGGGATTACGTTTAAAGACCGAAGTGCAGAGATTGACCAAGAATTCAAATGTAAATAAGGGGCCACAGAGGACTTCTCGCTCTCATGTCTTTTAGGCATTGCAAGTATACTGCCAACTTATAAAAACTTCTATGATTATGCTTTAACAAAATGTAATGACAAGGGCCATGCAGATTTCGTTTGAATAATGAATTACTTACAACATGGTTCTTAGAGATTGGAATTTCAACATACCAGCATCATTCTATCTTTAATGACTGCACAAATTAATAGGCCGCAAAAGTTTCATACCTTCCTCATGAATTTTATAGTTTTTCTTTAGAAAAATGCCAAAAAATAACGACAATGCCCATTTCACTTAATAATAAAGTACTCCGAAAATGCTTCTAGAGATTCAAAATACAAGCCTCGTGTGATGTCCATGACAGCATGATCTGATTGGCCGCAAAAATTTTATGCACTGTCTCAAATGGGTGCTCCAAATGAAAATCTTACTTTTCTCCTGGTTATAGTTTTAGAAAAGGTTATATTTCTCACATAGTGTTACTGTTACAACAGCACCATCTAAATGATATTTTTTTCCTGAATGACAGACTTAAATCCAGCCACTTTCCAGAAAAAGAAAAGTCTCCAGAAGTTGCTGAAAGAAGTATTCAGCAACAGTAAAAGGCTCGTGTTAGTAAACTGAAACTGATCCCGCCACTAAGAACATGAAAACGAAAATTGCTAACTACAGCTTTGAAATATTAGCCACCTCTGTACAACTTTCCTTAAAGTGGCAGGCACAACACTACTTGGATCCTTCATAGATTGGCAAGCTTGAGGAGGATTTTAGCAATGACCTTTGAGGAAAAGGAAAAATTATAGCCCCATAAACCTCAAAATGCTACAAGAAAAATAACTCGAATCTGGAGAAACTTTTCCTTCAAAGAAAAGATGAGGCAGACTCACTCACGTTGATGGAGAAACTGACTCTACAGTGGAATATTATAGACTGTTGGCCTAGGATATATAATCTTCAATCAAAGACTGTGCATTCGATCATCATTTTATTTTGCCCATATCATATCACATGCACTATCAACACGAGATGCACCACAGAAATAAGGTAAAGCCATCAATATGCATGAAGGCAACGAAAGATCATTATTTAGAGAGATTCTTCTCCCCCATCTTCCTTTTTTTAATAAAAACTTCTCCAAACAGACATGTAAGAGAATGAAATCGTCTATGCCAAGCAAGAAATCGTCTATGCCAAGCAAAAAGCCTACAGGAGTAATCTTCAGTAAAAGACTCATTTCCCCAGTCCATACCATTGAAGAGTAGAAATAGTCTCTTTATAAGTGATGGATCATCAAAATTTGCACCAGAAGCCTTCTTCTTTAAAAGCTCATCCCCTCTCATTGCAACAGCCTCTTGACTGGTACAAATCCGAACATTAAGAAACAATGAGATTCTACACGTGCACATCCATCCATAGGACAGGCCACCAAGAGAGCAAACTACAATGCCAAGATACCTGTCAGCAGTAGCAGCGAGATAGAGGGGATAAACAACTTCAGGGGTGAGCTCCATAGCTTCAACTACATTCAAAAACCCCAACTGCTTCCAAAAAAAAAAAAAAAACACAATTAGAATTGATTGAGAAACCTTAGATATTTGGAGAATAATATTGTAGTTGGTGTGGCATAGGCTATGCTGAAAATCCACCACATAGAGATTTGCTTTATTGCTAAGATAACATAGAAAGATTTTCAAATCATAATGACTCCACCTTTCTCATCAAAAGTGTATTACTCATCAATTGATGTTTCCCAAGAAGACGATTGGCTTGAGCAATTGAAAGCCCAGGGGAGCTTCCTCCACTGTAAAGAAGTAAATCCTTGATTAAAAAAATTGGAATAGCATCTCATACGCTGTGACATAATGCTCGCTGAGGTGGTATACAAACCCTTGAGATGATGGTTGATACAAGATATTATGAAGGCAAAATTCAATGAAACCTTCCTTATCCTGAGAATTAGTTATAGCTTTATACATTGCAGCAACTTCTTCATTGACTCCAGTTGAGTGGCATTCACCGATCACCTAAAAGCATTCGACATGTACAAGTACATAATCAAGAAACTTCTTATTGATATTAAGCAGTACATTGAACACATTATACATAAGGAAAACAAAGAAAGAAAGAGAGGCTGAAAATACATCGCTAGATCAGGTATGTGCAACAGTTAGAAGACAACAGGTCAGATTGACCCTAGGATTGGTTTGAACAACCATTTACAAAGACCCTAAAAGACCCAGCACTTGAAGGTAGTAATTGCCAAACTTGGAGTTGGTCCTCTCCAAATTATCACTACACAAGTAAAGACTTTCCGTGGTAAAGATGTCATAGTATGGATCGTTCACAATGATGTTTTCAGCATGTTCTTCTCCGATAGACATCAAGACATAGAATATGAAAGAAACAACAACATTAATCGACGTAAGAACACTCAAAACAAGAAATAGCACCAAGTAATGTGCTTGAATAGTCTATAGAGCTTTCCAAGCTACGAGGAACGAAGACTTTCCAAACAAACCTTTGCTGCAATTCTTAGAACAATCTCTTGATGCTGATGAGGAAGCTTTGAAACATTGGCTGCAAGTATAGGTGCCATCATTTCTTTCTCCTGAAAAAAAAAAAAGCCCTTGTATCAGGAATCACATGAAAGATTTTCTAGACAGGTGAGTTCAAGATAACAGCTTTTCACTTCCAAAGGGACTTTAGATACCAAATAACAATAACAAACCTTCACATCAGAGCGGTCAAAAGCCATCTCAATATACAAAATGCAGAAGTTTTTGACAATTGATACAACATTGGCTTCTGTGTATATTCTCCATAAATCTGACAAAGGCAGCCCAATTTCAGGTTGGTGTTTCACTCTTTTATTAACATGGCTCAGGATCTCAAGAACCTGTACCAAAAGATGTATCAATCTGGTCATCCCAAATGAAACGATTTAACAATAACAATGCTGCATAACTTTGAAGTGACAAATAACACATTCAGTTCAGCATACGAACACTTGCGTAAATGAGAAACAATTAAAAGACAGAAGAAGAGACATGAAAAATGAGAAATGAGGCCACCATGGATCCATAAAGTGACAGGAGCATTAGTCCATCAAGACAATGTCGCATTTCGACAAGTAAATATTAATAAGATACTTACTTTCATATCGTAGGGAATTCTACAGAATATGAACTCTAAAAAGGACCAAGAGAATAACCACCACTGTATCAGAAATCAAGATGGTGGTAAAGGAAAAAAAAAAAAGATGATACAGCATTATCTTTCATTGAACCTCCTATTCTATACTATCAGGAGTCTTTGAAACAGGAGGATTAGAAGTTTTTCCTGATGTTACTTCAGAGTAGCATAATGTTTGATTAAATACGGTTGGAGAAAAAGAAATTTGGCCTTGTCCTACACGGTTTCCGCCAAATGCAAGTGGCAACCATTTTTTTAGAAGGATGCTTGTTATGTACTATTTACAAGGGATTAAGTCTAAATGGTATTGAAGCCAGTGGGATTGACTTAGTAGTTTCAGGAATGAACACATTTGCGGTTTAGGTGCATACATTCGATTCCCGCCAACAAATGTGCAGCTAACCTCATTTGCCAGCACCCCGGCTGCTGCTAGCATCATATATGGTCCATGAGATTAGTGCAATATTTCATAGCATAACCACTTATCTAAGATAGGTTTAACAGTATATTCATATTAGACAGCTGCTTAGCCTAATATGAGACAAGGTTAGAGAGTGACTCAAGACAAACGATAGTCACAGGTGAACCCTTTCTTTCTATTTATTTATTCTTTCTACTTGATTAGTTTAATGAGTTCTTATACATAAAGGAAACTAAAACTCTTACCACACGAAATAGTTACAAACAGCAGAGATGCTCAGAAGATTTAAATCTGTGGAACTTAATGATAGAAAAGATGCTAGACAAGGCATTACACAAGAGCATATACAGCCCACCCTACCCACTTAACAGAAAAGAAGAAGAAATACACCCATATTCTAAAGTTTGGTAAACTATTCCCAATGGAAGCATGAGAAGAATTGCAATGTCCACCACAATACTTTTCATTTAAAATAAGCACCCCTTCCACCCCCACCACCCCCCCCAGCGCCGCGCCGGGGGGGCACCCCCAAAAACCCCCAACAAAGAAAAAGCATGGTGATACTGTTTCTAGCTATGTCACCCATGAAGTGTAAAAAATTTCCACAAGTAAATTAAGTTCCTTCCAGCTAAAAAAACTATCAAAGAAGATATATTTCCCCGTCACCGTCATTCCTTCTCACCAGCCATTTAGCAAAAGGCCTGACAATATTGATTAGAGGAATTCTTCTTGATAACAATAGCAATAAAAAACTACTGCACGTACATGCACATCAACAAAGACAGTTCATGCCAAGAGTAGCCTACTGTATGATTAGAAACTACCATACACTAGCCCCTTGAAAAGGTTCTCCAACACTATAACTAGCATAGGGTCAAGTTCACTAAGTTCCAAAGAAAATTGTTCATGAACCAAAAACAAGAAATGGGTAACATAAAAAGAAACATGATGAATTAAAAAAGCTAACAGCTACTTCAACATTCTTTGTGTAGTTGGATCACAGTAAATTCAAAAGCAAAAGTTGCACTAACCACCTAAGTTGACTAGTAATCGGAGAGACTATAGTACATATAAATGGGACTGCTATTCATCAAGTGTAAAGCTGTCCAATTAGCAGGGCCAGGCTGCCCTTTATGTCGAGCCTAATTAATTTTCAAGGCGCAGCCAATAAAACAATGCATAAAATTCACGCCACCAGCTCATGTGCCCAACAGGGCTGAGACGGGCTTTATAATTGACTAGCCTTACCCACACCTGTCCAAAATGGCCTTCAAGCCCATGTGGCCCAGGCGCGACTCTTGGGCCGCCAAGCCCATGGTGAGATCTAGTCTAGTGGGACATAGAAATGGTTGAGAAGCGCATAACAGGGACTATGGAGGTGGTCGCAATGGCTTTTATGGTGGCAATGGTGGGGATTGTGGTTCAAGGGCTGTCTAGTACCAATGAACTGACTTCGAAGAAATACTCATGGTGCCAGTGGTAGTATTGGATCTGGAGTGAGAGGTGGAGGTGGCAAAATCATAAGTGATCAAGAAGGTGTCATAGTAGTGGTGCTGGCAACAGGAGACCACTGGTGGTCACACCGGAGTTTGTGCTGGGGAGGTGGCAATGGGATTGCAGCGGTGGTCAATTTGCAGTGGTCATGTTGAATTATAGGTAGTGGCAGTGACAAGAGGAATGGACAAACATATTACAGCAAACCTCAAGAGTTTCCAAAAGAGTAACGGAGGGATAAAAAGACCAATTCACAAATTGGATTATAAAATAACATGTCAAACGGTAAGATGGTATTTGCACAAGTGAATTAGATTCAAGCACCCTACAGAAGTCCGCCACAAAAGAAAACTACAAGGAGCCTCTTCCGAAGAAAGAGTAGAGCAAGAACTCCATATGTGCTCTAAAAGAGCAATTACAGACAAAACTTGCAACTCCAATCCATCAAAAGGCCGTTTATTGCGAAGTGCACCATATGAGGCAAATGGGAGAAGCCTTCATCAATTATTTTCTTCCGCAGGTGAGGTCCAACTCTAAAAGATTTTCTGTGGTAAATCTTCCCGGTTATCAAGCAGTGCTCTAGCCAACTTACCAACCTAAAAGCCCTAGAGCCACTCCTAGGCCTTACAAAAGAATCTCGGCCACTTTCGGGTTCTAAGCACGAGCTCTTGGCAGTTCCACTATCCACACACGCGCACACGGAGAAGTTCGCAAGAACCGCGAATTGGGGAAAAACAAAAAAAAAAAAACAGAAATAGGACCACAGAATTCCCAGGCACCGAAATGCTAGCATCAATCAGACCGACTAAACGAAGTTCGAACGAGCGTGAAATCACAATCGCACTGGGAATGCGTACCTTGTTCCGGACGGCGGAGGAAGGGGATGAGAGGGAGGAGATGGCAAGAGGGAGGAGCTTGGAGAGCAGGGCTTGGAGATTGGAGTCGTCGCAGAGCGCCAAGCGAGTCAGCATTCGGTCCAGCATCTCCTCCAACTCCGCGTCCGACATCGCATTCGCCGGTGACGACGACGATTCCGCCATTTTCGAATTCGATCGGGGTACGCGGTTCGCGAAGGGAAGCCGAAGAAGGTCGAGCAATCGGTGTGTGCGAGAGGAAGAAGACGAACGATGTGACTCTTCTGGTCTCGGAAGACTCTGCTTATGCTTGGGCTTTGGCTTGGGCAAGAAACCAAAGCCAGAGTATTCTCCCTACTCTTTCGGTTCCATCGAGATTGTATTCGTCTATCAATTTTTCCTTTCAAGGGAATTTGCAAAAGTAGTACTTCACAATTTCGATATATCGATTTTGGCCACATCCTTTTTTTTTTTTTAATGCAGCCCCATCCGCGTTTTCTCAAATGTCTTTTTTTTTTTTTTTTGTAATTCTCAAAAACTAATTCACCAAAAGTTTGGTGAATTAGTTTTTGAGAATGTTCGCAACGGAAAGTCCGCACGAAAAATGATTTGAATTATTACTAGGACCATCTGAAACTGAAATACAAGAGCAAGGAGAAGACATCGTAGGATGAACCACGCGGTGTATGTTTGTCGCTGTTAGCAATTCTCTTGTCGAGTGCTACTTTCTCTACAGTTTGATAAATAAATAAGGGATTTTGGTGTGAATTTGGCTTAGGACTTTGAGCCTCCCCTGAATCCCGGCAGGAAAAAGTACGCCATCTCCACCGTCGCGGCCTGCACTAGGTTTTTGCCAGGTTATGGTTAGTCCTCCCTCTATGCTAAGCATGGCAAGGCTCGTCAGTTCATGGGGATTACTAAAGTGATGCCAATCTTTGGTTGTGCGATGGCGGCTTGGACCGACCACAGGCATGGCCGCCGCGTCACGATTGGGTCCGTGGGGATCTTCTTCTTCGGGTTCTTTGTCATTAGCAATTACACAGGATTTTTGTTGCTCTTCATTGGCCGCTTTTTTTTATCAATATTAGTGTCGGCTACGCCCTCTTGATCGCCCCCCTCTCTACATTGTCGAGATCTCTCCTGCCTTCTCCCATGGCGGCCTCTCTTCATTGCCTGAGGTACTCACTCATTTTCTATCTTTTTATTTTCTTCACTTGTGGAAATCAAATTTACAAAGGCGATTACTTTGTGTTTTTGTGGTTCCGATATTTATCGACATCGGCATTCTCGTAGGCTAAGTCGCCCCTATGTCTTCTTCAAGTTCAGAGTCGAAGTCGGGTATCATTAGGAACGGCGGCAATCCCTTTCGTCTTGCATATAATTGGCGTGGTCTTCATGCCAAAATCTTCTAGTGGCTCCTCATGCAGTGCCGCTTGCTTGATGCCGACTACATTATTCTGGTAAGTTCGCATCAAAAGATTTTTTATTTGTAGTTGGGAAAAAATTTGCATGAAATTTGCGTCAAAATATTTGTGAATTGGTTTTTGAGAATGTTCGCAAGGGAAAGTTTACACGAAAAATGATTTGAATTATTACTAGGAGCACCAAACTGAAATACAAGAACAAGGAGATGACAACGTAGGACGAACCACGCAAGGTAAGCTTGCTTGTCACTGTTAATAATTCTGCTGTTAGGCTTGCATCTTGTTCTACTACTTGCTTTATAGTTTGATAAATAAATAAATAAATAAAGGATTGTAGTGCCAATTTGACTTAGGACTTGAAGCCTTCCGTGAATCCGGGTCGAAACATAGTACACCTTCTTCATCATCACGGCCTGCACTAGCTTAATCAATAACAAGACTCAGAAAGCGAGTGGCAGGAGACGTAACAATTGAACATCTCGACAAACCAAATCGACGTTGTTTCAAAGTGCTCAGAAAGAATTCCAAATCTCGATTCTTTTAATCGGAGAAAATTTCTTAGTGAAGCTATAGTTTAGGATTGCGTTGGATTATTATGTTGTTGGGTTGATTCCAAAGGTCGTGGAGCTATAAAACCACGTTGTAAAGAAACTTTATGGTGTCGTGGAACCGTGAACTTTTATAGAAATCGATTTGGCATTTTGTTTAGCCCAAGTGAAATTTGGAAGTTTGTTATGAACCATTGGAATCAGATTCAAACTGCTTCGTTAGGCTCCAGTTTTCATCCGTCTTCGGCCATCTTTCGAGTTAGAGGCAAGTTTGTGTTTTAAGTAAATCAAGTTAGCTTTTCCATGATTTAGGATCCACTTAAAATTGGCGGCGATAGAGTTCAAATGAACTGGTCTGAATTCGGTGCACTAGCTGTTGCAGTACCGTGGAGGGCAATGGCTGTTCTGTTGAGTGAGCATTTTGTTAGCGTGATAGGGTCATTTTGTTACCTAATAAACTTATTTTAATTGAGTCTTAGCTAAGGAGTTTTGTACCCGATTTTGATATTTGTTTTTCACTTAATTAATAGGATTTCGAGTTTTCTGCCGGAAGTAACTTTCATTGTTCGGTTTGTATTGTTGGGTGAGCGGTGTTTATCTTTTTTATAGTTTAGATACTCATGTCTCGAAAATTATAGGAGTTAAATGTCTTGAAAGTTAAGAAAGATGAATAACATGGCATGATGTTAATTAAAAAGAGAAGGTGGTATTTCGAGGTTTAACTACCCTTTTGGTTATATGAAGTGACATGTTAAAGTATTTATTGAAATGACCTGTAAGTTGATTATTTGAAATTATTTAAGAAATGCTATATGAAATGAATCTTGCTTGATGAAATGAATCGTGAAAGGCTATATGTCTTGGTCTATGAACTTGAATTATGAATCGAGTATGAGTTAGTGGTATTATGCTTGTAAGCGCTATGATGTGAATTCGCTTAGGAATTCTATCCCTTAAAATGGAAGACCTCAATATGTTCACGTACGTTTCGGTAGGTTGCATTTAGTTGTCAAAATAAAAATACAAAAGACAAATCCTCTATATTTGATATCTCTCGAGATTATGATGAGGCAAGACAAAATTAACGAAATCGGATAGGACAAAAATGCTATTAGATAAACTAACGAGGACTCAAATGATATCTCCTCATTCATCAAAATCACTAACATCTAATCAGTACAGTTACAATTACGAGACTTATGGTTAACTTATCCACTGTTAAGAATGAGACGAAACATCCTGAAGAGAAAACAAAAACAACAGTAAACCTCGGCCAGATTACCTTCCTGAGCCAAGCCAACAAATTGGAAAAACTAGAACATGGAAGCAACCCATTCAACAATAACACCTTTTCCTTTTCCTTGTTTTGCTGATTTCTTTCCTCATAAAATTATTACCCTGAAGCCTGCAGGGTCACTACATGTTAAACACAAGGATCTTGGGAGAGATGATGAATAAGTTTTCCTGTGTAATGTTGTCAATTGATAAAGCATCGATCTTTATGTTCCCTAACCTTGGATTCTACGTTAGCTTCCCTAACTCCAATGCAAGAAGGAGGAGGACGATGCCCGGTCAGACAGGCTGGATCTGCGCAATGCCCATTGAGTGGCCAGTGATTTTTTTAGGCGAAAAGTACGATGACCAACTCAATGTTGTAGCTAGTTAGTATCTTTGATTCTTCAACTTGGGTCACCGTGCAAACACTCCATGACTCTGCATCTGTGTCGGCGCAAAGAACTGCAGCTTCTTTTAAGAACCTGTTTTGTTCATTGACCTATTATAAGTATGCAAGATCATTTTGACGATAAAGTTGACAGAGGGATAAAAGGATCTATGCTATTTAGGGGAACAAATTGTCCATTAATAAAGTAGAGTTTTACATTCTGGAATGAAACTGAGGCCTTATCAGATCACCCAAGTTAAACGTGCAAGTTCCCATGTTTATACTGTAAGCAAAACTCTTGACTCTATCTGCATGTGGAATTTTCTTCAGATGTATCTCTTTGTTTTACAATGATCTCATACGATCCCTTGGAAATTTCTGGTAATGACAAGTTTCAGTTTCGAAAAGTGACTACTATAATTGGAAATGCCAAAGACAGATTATTTATGATGGTAAACAAGGGAGTAAAGAGACGGTCTGTAACGAAGAAAAGAAAGGAAGACAAAGTCCTGTGCAATGCAATTCCACAAGGATCAGAATGGAGATCCTTTGTAAAAGCTATCATCTGTGTCCAGCAATTTGTAACTACGCGTGTATGTACCAGAACTTCCAAGGACCTGATAACCCAACACGTACAAAGTCGGTTCAAGTAGGTGTTGGAGATGAAACCGCTGAGGTCTGATACAGCAAAAAACAAGCAAGAAAGTGGAACGGTGTGTATTGTTGATGCAATGCAATATCGTTTTGCATAAAGCATTTGTAAATCCACACAATTTCACAGGGAAACATTGTACACTGGCAAACCTATCTTGCTCTTGTATACAAAGAAGTCGCAATACAATTGTTGAAGTACCATCTCTATTCAAAAGCATCTTCCCTGCTCGCTGTCAATCTAGTCGAGATAGTGATGATCCCATATCATAGCAGTGCAGCTCAATGCCTGTTGTAACAAACGAGTCCTACATTGAGTGGCAGGGAGCTAATGATTCATAAGCGGACCTATCAATAGTCAGTACCTTCGTCACGTTTTTGATGACTTTTAAGGTTAAAAATAACTTTTATACTATTCCACTTTTGCAACTTTAAAGCATAGCTAATAATTTCTGGTCATAACAATGTGTTTCAATATATTATCGCAGGTAGGCTTTCCGCATTGGTTAAATTTAGTAACTTCTTTACTTGATAGGCAAGTTCTTCATGTCGGTCAATAGTGATTTTGCCAAATGCTTAGTGACTTCCCAGACGAGCTGCCGGTGAACTTTCATGAAAAGTCATTACAGATTACAAAAGCTAAATGAAAACCAACAAACCAGGTTTCCCATTCCTCTAGCCTGATCTGATCTGACGGTGAAGATCATTCCATTAAGATAGTACGATGCTAAATGAGCAGAAATTTGAATCTACTGTAACGGGCTCGACATGCTAGAATTGCCCATGTCATTTTTTGTCCTCGCATTAGGAATTTCAAGAAATTGTTTGGCAGTATAAAGTTCTTCAAGTACAAAATTTGGAATGAGAATGAAGAGCCGTCAAATCAACAAATGGAGGTATAACAAGGTATCTCCAATTGCCAATATTCTTGGACTTCATCTGTCAGTGCAGGTGCTTTATTTCAGCTGCTTATGCAAACTAGAGAAGAAGTCTGCAGTATCTAATATCTACTGAAGATGAGACAAAGAGGGAAAAATTGATATGTCCTAAGATATGCGTGTATATATAGCTACCACCCCATTCTGTGTTATGCATAGCCACAAAGACCCGGCAAATCATACGAGCTCGACTCATCAAGAGATCATCCCAGGAGTTATAATACAAATCAGCAATGGTGGTTTCCATCACATTACTATTTTCATACTCCTGCCACTTTTTCCACTTATCAACCCGTTCCCTTTATCCTTATTTTGTCCTATCCAATGGTGCAGGTTGACAAGAATGTGGACATATCCCTCAGCTCGGCGAGCATGAAGAAGGGTGGTTACAGGGCTTGCATGTTTGTGTTCGGTGAGCATGTCCATTTGAACTTGATCGTGAATTTTCACTTCGCGAAATTGTTCTGTAGAAAGAGTAAATGACTTCAGAGGTAATTTTTTCACCCTAATCCGATAATGCAGGATTGGCCTCGCTGGAGAATATCGGGTTTGTGGCCAACATGTCAACCATGGTCCTCTACTTTTCCTATGTTCTCTACTTCAGCCTGTCAACATCTGCAAATACTCTCACCAACTTCATGGGCTCGGTTTGCTTGCTCTCGCTCATTGGTGGCTTCATCTCGGACACTTACATAAATCGACTCTACACTTGTCTGATATTTGGCTCCATGGAAGTTGTGGTAATTTTCAATATAGCTTTAAACCTTAAGCGCAGGACAAAGGATGTTCTTTCTTCTTCTTTGGTGTTCACAGGATGCTGATATCATATGCAGGCCCTTGTTATGGTCACAATTCAAGCGTATTCCAAGAATCTTCACCCTGACCCCTGCGGCAAATCATCATGTGTTGAAGGAGGCAAAGCACTCTTTCTGTACACCTCTATGTTTCTGCTCGCACTTGGTGCTGGTGGAGTTAAGGGTGCTCTTCCGGCACTCGGTGGCGATCAGTTATATTGGAACGGTATCGATGGAGGGAAGGCTCTTGCGAGTTACTTTAA
Organism: Rhodamnia argentea; assembly: GCF_020921035.1. Lineage (NCBI taxonomy): Eukaryota > Viridiplantae > Streptophyta > Magnoliopsida > Myrtales > Myrtaceae > Rhodamnia > Rhodamnia argentea. The sequence continues at coordinate 25,192,093 of NC_063157.1, read as the reverse complement.
TTGGTACTTGCTCAGTACAATTCTTGGAGGCATCATTGGAGTCACTGGTGTTGTGTGGGTTAACATGAATAAGTCCTGGTATTGGGGATTTTTTATCGGCACGATGACCGCATTATTGGGATTCATCGTTCTTGCTATTGGAAAGCCATTCTACCGTTTTCCTCCCCATGGGAACAGTCCTCTGTTGAAGATCGCACAGGTTTTTCTCGTCGACACACTTAACCGTATGTGCTTGGTCAATTAGCATAAGCAGTAATCATCTGTAATTATGGTATTTCAGGTCATCGTGGTTTCAATTCGGAATAGACACTTAACTCCACCAGTAAGCCCGGACGAATTGTATGAGATTAGTGAGAAAGAAAGAGATCCATCTGAAGAGAAAATTCCACATACCGACCAATTCAGGTACTAAACTGAAATCTTTCCATAGTCCATATAGAAAGTTACTTGCAAAACTCCTAGACCATTCGGGTTTCAGCAGTAACCTTTGTTCCTAAAACCAACAAACGAGTACCAAAAATCTTTGTTCAACTAACAAATCCTTCTCTTTTAGTATTGATTAACGGATCCCTTCCATCAACCAGGTTCCTGGACAAAGCGGCTATTCTCTGCGACGGAACAAATGCAGATCCCTGGAAAGTCTGCACAGTAACCCAAGTCGAAGAAGTGAAAGTACTCACAAGGATGCTTCCCATACTTTTCAGCACAATCATAATGAACACATGCATGGCACAACTGCAAACATTCTCAGTACAACAGGGCTACTTCATGGATCCCTACATTGGCTCATTCAAATTCCCGACTGCATCGATCCCCGTTATACCCCTGTTCTTCATGTCCTTCCTCATACCCTCCTACCAGTTTGTTTTCGTTCCCTTCGCTAGAAAAATCACAGGACATCCGACGGGCATCACACAGCTCCAGCGCGTCGGAGTAGGGCTCGTACTTTCAATCATCTCTATGTCGATCGCGGGATTGATCGAAGTGAAGAGAAGGAATCGCTCCATTGAAGATCCGTTGCATCCCATCAGCTTGTTCTGGCTCTCTTTCCAATACGGCATATTCGGGATTGCCGATATGTTCACAGTGGTCGGATTGCTAGAGTTCTTCTACAAGGAGGCACCCTTGGGAATGCGGTCGCTATCTACTTCTTTCACGTGGCTGTCGCTATCCTTCGGCTACTTCCTGAGCACCATCTTTGTCAACATCATAAACTCGGTCACCAGAAGGATCGCCCCGAGCAAGCAAGGGTGGCTGCACGGGAAGAACCTGAACTCGAACAAGCTGAACCTGTTCTACTGGTTCCTGGCTGTGCTGAGTTGCCTCAACCTGGCAAACTATGTGTTTTGGGCTTCCTGGTACAAGTACAAGATAAAAGATTCAGAATTCAAAACCGAAGCCAAGTCAACAAATGGGCAGAACTAGAACATTGAAGCATCCCATTCAAAGATCATACCCTTTTTTTCGCCTTATTTTTTTCGGCTTTCTTTTTTATGAAATTATTACCTGAATCCTGCAGGTTCACTACACGTTAAACACAAGGATCTTGGGAGAGATGATGAATAAGTGTTTCTATGCAACGTTGTCATTGATAAAGCAAGAATCTTTTTGCTCCATGTTGTTCTCATCTTCAGTTAGATGATACAATTGCCACAAGCATACTTTCATATTCATGTCATCCAACGATTGAGACAGCGAGAGCCACCAACGAGAGTATCAAACTCTTATAGGTCAAGGCAAAGATCCACGTTGTTCAACAAGGGTAACGACACAAATGATATTTATACTTTTATTTAATATATAATGTCGTTTCTGGGCTTTAAATTTATTCAATGCGATCTCTGAACTTCTGATTTATGTTCAATCTAGCCCTTAAATTATATGAAAATATTCAATATTATCAATGGATTTGAATTAATGAAAAAATAGCACTCAATATATTTATATTCTATGGACTAAATTAAACGAGTATTAAAAGTCCTGAAATCACACCGAATAAATTCAGAATTCAGGATGATATTGCACATTGATCTAAAATTCATAAATCATATTAAATAAATTCAAAATTTATACATCACATTCCATATTAAGCTAAAATTTAGCACCCTCTACTATTTTTTTCTGGTCTTAAAACACTGGAGGCAACACCCATCGTCAGCTTTGTGGATCTTCGACACCCGATGCTCTGGCGTGTCGGCGATCCGACATTCGCGAATCCTCGTAAGTTCGTAACCCTGTCCTCTCTACATGTTACCATGTCACCATGCCTTCAAGTCCCTTCGCAATCCTCTCTTAGCATTATCAACAAAAATCAAATCTTTATCACCGTGCTCGAGCCTCTCCGCGGCTCCGTCGACCCGGAGCAAAGAAACGCACGCCGACCTCCTCGCCGTCTGCTCAATATCGCAGTCGCTTCGCCGGACCAAGCAATGCCACGCTCTGGGGATCGTGGGTCGCTCCCTCCCTCGCAGCGTCTCTCTCTGCGCTTCGCTCATCCTGAGCTACGCTGGTTATGGGGACATCGCAGCGGGTCGCGTCTTGTTCCGTCAGACGTTTGGGCATTGCCACACGGCCTTCTTGTGGAACACTCTCATCCGGGCTCACTCCGTGTGTGGAGCTCATGATGGGTTTGAGACGTACAACGCGATGATCAGGAGTGGGGTTCGACCTGACGGCCACACGTTCCCTTTTGTTTTCAAGGTTTGTGCTGATTTTGTGGAAGTGAAGAAGGGGATGGAAATTCACGTGGTCGTGTTCAAGTTGGGTTTCAATGGCGATGTCTACGTGGGGAACACTCTTTTGCAGTTTTACGGTAACTGTGGGGATTTGAGAGGCGCAGAGAAGGTGTTTGACGAAATGGCTGAGAGGGACGTCGTTTCATGGAATACTGTTATCGGAGTCTTTTCGGTGAATGGTTTGTATGAGGAGGCGTTTGAGTTTTTCAACAACATGAATTCGAGGTCTGGGATGAGGCCTAACATGGTGAGCGTTATTAGTGTTTTGCCAGTATGCGCCGGACTCGAGGATGAAGTCATGGCGTCTCAGATTCATGCTTACACGGTCAAGGTTGGGCTGGTTACAAATGTGACTGTTGGGAATGCGTTGGTGGATGCATATGCAAAGTGTGGGAATGGAGTGGCTTCGAGGCATTTTTTCGACAAGATGGTTGAGAAGAATGAGGTTTCGTGGAATGCAATAATAACGGGTTTTGCTTATGGGGAGCGCAATGTAGATGCTTTGGTTATGTTCAGGTCAATGGTCTTTGAGGGTCTGAAGCCAGACTCTGTCACCATTTCTAGTATGCTTCCTGTGCTTGTTGAATTACAGTTGTTTGATTTGGCCAAAGAGGTGCATGCATACAGCATACGAATGGGTGTGGAAACTGATTTGTTCATCTCCAACTCATTGATTGACATGTACGCAAAATCAGGCCATCCAACTGAGGCTTCTAGGGTGTTTAATAAAATGAAGGTCTACAATGTGGTGTCGTGGAATGCTATGATTGCTAACTTCACTCAAAACAGGCGAGAGGTTGAAGCTATAAATCTTATACGAGAAATGCAAGTTCATGGTGAAGTTCCGAGCTCGTTAAGTTTCACAAACGTGCTTCCTGCTTGCGCTAGGATGGGTTTGCTTTCTACCGGAAAAGAGATCCACGCAAGGACATTTCGCATGGGAGAATCCTTTGACGTGTTCATCTCCAATGCCTTGACAGATATGTATGCAAAGTGTGGCTGCTTGAACCTTGCCAGAAAAGTTTTCAGCATGTCACAGAGAGATGAAGTAACATACAATATACTAATTGTCGGCTATTCTCAAACTAGTTATTGCTTGGAATCTCTTAGTTTATTAAAAGAAATGCACTCTATGGGAATGAACTATGACATTGTTTCCTTTGTTGGAGCTATCTCAGCTTGTGCAAACACAGCCGCAATCAAGCATGGTAAAGAAATCCATGGTCTACTGGTCAGGAAACAATTTCATATGCATCTCTTTGTTGCAAACTCATTGCTGGACTTATATATGAAATGTGGAAAGATTGATATTGCTGGAGAAGTATTTGACCGTATGCCATACAGGGATGTAGCCTCTTGGAACACTATGATCATGGGTTACGGGATGCTGGGTGAAATAGAGACTGCTATCAACCTTTTTGAAGAAATGATGAATGATGGTGTGGAATATGATTCTGTTTCATTTATTGCAGTCTTATCAGCATGTAGTCATGGAGGGCTCATTGAGAAGGGAAGGGAGTACTTTAAAGAAATGCGGTGTCAGAATCTTGAGCCAACACAGATGCACTATGCTTGTATGGTTGATCTTCTTGGCCGAGCTGGCCTTTTTGAAGAAGCTCTGGAACTAATTAAAGGCCTAGCCTTCAAACCAGATGTTAATATTTGGGGTGCTTTGTTGGGGGCATGTCGTATGCATGGGAATATAGAGTTGGGCTGTTGGGCGGCTGATCATCTGTTCAAGTTGAAGCCAGATCATTGTGGATACTATGTACTTCTTTCCAACTTATTCGCAGAAGCAGGGAGATGGGATGAGGCAGATAGAGTGAGAGAATTGATGAAGTCAAGGGCAGTGAAAAAGAACCCTGGTTTTAGTTGGGTTCAGACACGTGATAAAGTGCATGCTTTTGTGGTCGGAGAGAAAGTAGACGATTTAGATCCGTTTGTTTGGCTTGCAGAAGCTGGCTAGTATGTTCCAAAATGGACGTTCAGAAGAGTTTGCACATCAGCTAGGATCTCAAATGCTGACTGCAAAGTCTACCCTGCAACTTAAGAACCAAGGAAAAAGACTGTAAGCGGCCTCTCAAGGTGAATTCTGAAGGACGAGAGGATGTTGTGGATGTGGGAAATGTTGGATTGCTCGCGGCATTTGCTCAGCACATGATTTGTGAATTCTGAAGGACGGGCAGTGATGGCAGGAATAGCTCTCAATCGAGCAGCATTTCTTACATGCTGAGCATAATCATCATTATCCTCATTTCATGAGAGCCAAAGGGTGTTCACGAGAGCCAAAGGGATGCTTGTGCAAGAAATGTTGAACTTTTCCCCTGTCCGACGAACAAATATTTTTTGGTAGGCCAGAGCGCACAATCGGGACTCAGTGTGAAATTACAGTCCCTGCTCCAACAGAGAAGCTTGCTGTCCAATTGGCCGCAGCCGTAGCATGCGTATGTCGGTCGCCTGAACCCAAAAGGCAGAGGATGGAAAGGATGAAAGGGATGGTGAGTGGTGTTCGGGGGCAATTCACCACAAGAATTATATAGATGGAAGTCTCCTCATTCTCGCCAGCTATCCATAAGGTTCAAGCAGGATCAGCCCCAAGCAGAGCAATCAACTCCATAAATTTGGCCAGGACCTATCGGTGTGTGTATCAAGGGGTGATGGTAGCTTAAGTGTTGAATCTCCTTTCTTTTGAGGTCTTCTCCTGTAAGCAGATTGACATCAAATTGTGTATTTAGGCGTGATTTCCTCACAAACGGTTGAGCCGAAAAGGCAAAGTCATATGGATGGAAGAATTGAAGCTCCGAGGAAGAAAGTTGTAAATAATTTTCTTGGGCATTTATTCATTGTCTCTATTTCTTTGCAAGTCTGGACATCGTCGTTTCTTTGTGTGGAAAACAACATGCCGGGGCCTTTACTAACCTGGGGAGCACGGAAGCTCTTCTTCATTGGCCATCCCCCAATCTGTAATTTCTACTACGTGGCCTAGGAAACGTCTGCGTTCAATCATCCATTTGCCCATTGTAAGAGGAATATTTGTGGTACAGCTCATCCCGGTAGGTGAATCATGTGAGCTCCAAGTCAGACCCCATTAACTAGGACGCAGGAAAATAGATTATCTATAACGGTTGGCCTATGTGATTTAGCGAAGAAAATAAACATTCAACTCAGACCAGGAAAGTCCTTATCAATGATTTCGCGGCCAGTCATCTGTTGAATTTAAAGTTGGAACCTTACTCACGAATTCTAGGGCAACTGCCTCATAAGGCGATAGACATATTTCTGAATTTTCATTAGCTGGAATGTGGATTTCGGTTGAAATCACAAACATCTCGACTCACGTGGTTAAATATAAAGCAAGACCATGTTTCATTTTTCTCCCCTTGGCACTTGGCAGCAAGTGCAATTGGCGTTGACAAGTCCTCATAAACTTGATGTGTTCTTTCAATTTCTCTGACTCCATGAGAAGACGAAACATGAGCCTGGAGTAGAGAACATGACTCCTCATTTGCGCGAACTCAGCTGAGTCCGACCCCAACCATCACTCATGTTGACTGGCTGTCACCCGAAAAATCCAACAATATTTCTGCCATAGGCATTCCCAGCAACCGTGAAAAATTGGTCAATATAATGGCGTTTGTACAAAAGAATTAGTGTTAAAATTAGCCAAATCGCCGAAATTGGGAAAACCGAACCAATGCTATGATTGATGACAAACCACTGCCGAACAAGAGTCATCACCATCTAGGGTCCACATTTTCAACTCTTCAAGTCGCTTCCGAATTACATCCGGAGCAGTATCAGCAGACCAGTACAGTACCTTGTTTTCTAATCCAGGAGAAGCCTGGTCGACAATGCTTCTGCCAATGTCAACCCCGAGGCTTCTATCGTCAATCCTCTTGACCCTCACCCTCTTGGATTCTAGAAAACTTGCTGCTATGTCTGCAAAATTGCCGTTTTCCCGTGCTATTGAAAGCTTATCCCACAAAGAATCTCCTGCTTCAACTGCATGCACAAAATTATTGAGCCATAGTTTCCTGACAGCAGAGGATCTCTGAACAAAAATCACACCCAAGCTCTTCCAAACATATAAGTCAAAGGTGGAGTCGGTCAAGGCCTGAAACATGCCTCCGTTAGGAAAGAGCATGTTTGCATCCACCACCCAAGCATTGTATCTAAGTTCTAAACATTTCTTAATCGCATATGTACTCGTCATAACATTCTTGATCAACTCTGGAGAGGAATTCACAGGTCCCTTCAGTTCATTAGCCCCCACACTATCCAGAAACTGGTCTGCAGCAATAACAGGATGTCCCCTTCTAGCAAGATCAAACAGCAAATCTGACATAAGGCCCATAAGTATGTAGTTACGAATATTCAGCCTCTCAAAGTGGCAGAGCATGTTCCTGATGATGATCTCTTGAAACCCAAAGAGGCTCACAAGCACTATAGTCTCATTTATTTGCACAGTGTCAAGAACAACACCAAGGTCATTGAAATTCCTAACGACCCTACCAGGAAGCACCTCTCTAAAACAAAAATCATACCACTTCAGATTACTCAAGGGCTGCATCTCAAGAAGACTGAAATCATGAGGAGCTTCATTCAGAAGATGAGAATCTGGCCCAGCTGTTTTACCATAGTTGACACCAGTATCTCTATGAGAGATGCTAAGTGCCCTTTCTTGTAAAAAGTTGGTATAAAAGTTGAAATATCCACGATCATGAATGAATTTTATGAACCATGGAGTCCATATTTTCTCTCCCAGCCTTCTGTACCATCCCGTTGTCACCTGTATTTCCAGACTCAAGTCATCTAATGAACATGATGAGGAGATAATCAATGTGATAGGAACAGAGTAGGAAAAAGATATTCAAACTACCATTCCCTCAAGAATTGGCTTGATGCCCTTCGCCTTGTGATAGTCATACCACCTCCTAAACTCCTTCCAATGCTTTGGAAAGAGAATCTGACCCCAAGTCCCGACTAACTGATACAGGAAAACTCGAGTTCTGCCATCAACCTGCAGTTTGTTCCCATGCTTACCTGGCCATAGCAACCAAACATATTTTAATAGATTACATAATACCTGCACATCCAGTGAGAGATGTGGATCATGCAAATCGAAGGATCCAGGAGATAGTTTTGACTTCCTTACAAATTAGTGGGGAAAAAAGACGGTCTAAAGTTGAAAGGGCAACAAGAAATGGCAACTCACTAAGCATCAAGTCCCCACCCGTTTAAGGTCCGATTCTCAATGCTTTCATCATCAGAGATCTTTTCATTTGTTTTTCTTCTTTTCCCGGTCAGCCAGAGAGGCTCCTATCTTGTTTTGTTTATATGATCCTATATAACATACACGTCTTCCCATGGACAAGTCATGCAAAAAAGTGGGACTAGTTGTCTATTATGTTACCAATAGATATATGCTAGAAATTACTAGTATGGCTTTGAATTTCGGGCAAAAGCCACCAAAAACCCCAAACTATTCTCACTACGACACATTTACCCTAAACTTTTTTCTGTGAGACCGAAAATCCCAACTTGTGTGGGAGATTTACCTACTATCAAGGTTTCGTCAATGAGCACCGTAAAAATCTACCTACACGGACACCAGAAAACAAACGGTGTTGACAAGGCGCCCACGCAGCTTAAGTAAAATAAGAACAATATTGTTTTGACTGAAAAATCGTCTAATGGAATCTTAACGGCAAGTAAATATATTGTATTTTCAAGTTTGTGGTTTTTTATGTCACAAGAAAAATTTTAGAATAAATGTGTTATAATGGGCATAATTAGGGTTTTCATGTCAAGAAAAAGTTTAGGGTAAATACGTCATAATTGGCATAGTTTGGGATTTTTTGTGGCTTTTCACTTGAATTTACCAGCTTTTAAAATAAATAAACAAATATAAGAAAGACAACAACCTGGTGTTGTGGCGACTACCGAGACGTTGCACATGGAAACATGTAACTAGCATTTTAAGAACACAGTTCTCTCAGAGTGACTACAAATTATATCTGAAATAACAACCAGTATATACTCTGCCAGCAATTATTCATTAAAAGAAAACACTCTGCCCCAGTTTGAGGTATTTAAAAATGTTCTGGTGTCCTGGTCAAGTCAAAAAAGAAAACCTTAAATCTTCTCCAAACATTAATCGACTCAACTGTAAGGAGTTTTTATGAAAAGTAAAGACGAGACCACAGTTTGCCAATAAAATCATAGCAGTCATATATGCTTAGACTGGATATCCAAAATCTTTTGTCTTGCAATTACCATCACTAGTCAACTACATACTCTTTCGCATGTTGCAATCCATACTGAGACCTTGGTGCCCATTTATGCTGACAAAAATTCCACAGTTCCAGAAGCGAAACCAGATTGCCCAGCATAATTTAGACGAAAAGCCTCAAATCTAAAAGCACTGATGACAAAAGATTTGGCAGAGTCTACAGGAGTTCAAAATCGAGCTGCCATCTTAAAAACTTTAGAGTTAGCATCGGTGAGATCACAACAAGCCTTCTTGACATCTCTAAGAATACTCGAATCCTTTACTGATCATCGAATAGACATCACCTTTCAACCTAAAACCACAGAGCTAGTGTTGCAAAAGTTAAGTTAAACCAAACGGCAGATTCAACCTGTGCTCCATTGGCATCATTCCATCTCCCCTCATATATTACTTCGACAACTCAAGTGAACACAAAATTGCCAAGAGAAATCTACAAATGGAAAGGTACCTGGGACAAACCTTGGTCGCTGAAGCGTCACTCCGTATATCATCGGACTAAAATTCGAAGCATTGTAGTAATAGTTCCATATCACGGACTTAACGAACTTGTAGAAAAGCGGCGAGACCTCCAGATCATCCTCGACAATGAAGGCGAACTCGTCGTCGGAGCTCGGCCACCACGCCTCCAACCACTGCGCCTGCAGCCCCGCGTTACCCGTCCGATAGTGCACCAGCTTGTCGCCGAACTCCCACTTGAAACCATCGACAAAATCCAGAATCTTACGCGAAGCACCCAAGCTCGATTCCACGTCGCCCGATCTGTTATCGAAGTGGTCGATGTAGACGTGGAGGTGGACGGTGTCGGAGACGTAGTCGGCGGCGGCGAGGGAGCGGAGGCAGCGGGAGATGGAGTCGAGGCGGTTGAAGGCGAGGACCTTGATGAGGAGAGTGAAACCAGGGGTCGGCGCTCGGGTTTCCGGACGGGAATTGGGGAGGAAACGGGGGTCCGGGTTAGGGTTCTGGGAGGCAGAGATGGAGGCGGAAAGGGAGGTGTTGGAGTGGCAGTAGAGGAGGAGGACGCAGAGGGAGAGGAAGACGACGACGACGAAGTGGTGTCGCTGCGGCGATCTCGCCATCCGTGCTCTACTAGGGTTTCCACAGAGGGAGAGAGAGAGAGAGAGGGAAAGGGAGGGAGATCTCGGAGAGAAGACGGTGAAGCTGAGCGTCGGCCTCAACGGCGGAGCGAAGAGTGATGCTTCGCTGGCTAGTTGCGGCGGTGATCACGTGACCCAGACGTAGCCCCTGTGCTTTGTATTTACAAAAAAATAATACGAGTTCTCGTAGAGATTTCAAGTATTGCTTCTTAACGTGGATAAAGTCTCGCGTCGTTTGGATGAGCCCAAATGGGGTTAGATGTACGACTAGTTCCGCAGACGGTGAAGCCATCTAAGATATTTCGTTTCGGCATGCCTTTAGACTTAGGTATGCATTCACCATTTCAACTCTGTCCCTCGAGTCCGTGAGCTAGGGCGCGCATGGTAACACTTTTACTTCATAAATCAATTTCTAGCCAAAAATTGATTTTCCTACTTCTACTCAGAAACAAAAGTCGATTTTTCTACTTCTGCTTCGGAAGTTGATTTACGATCAAAGAAATTCGTTTGGTAACAGTTGAAATTTTCTACTTTTTAAACATTATTAACATAAAAATATTATATGAAAAATTATTATCAATTGCCGAAAAATTTCTACTTCATTTTTAAATTTTTAAAATTCTTTTAAAAATTTTTTTTATTAAAATGACATTTTAAAAATAATTTTTTTATTTATTTTTTACTCTAGTGGTTAGAGATGGTGACTCGGCGATGGAGGTGGTAGGTGACGGTCAACGGCCGGAGGTGGCGGTGGTTGACAACGAGTGGGGCATTAGTCAAGGGTTGGTGGCGGACGGCAATGGTCGATAGGCGGTGTTCAAGAATGGTCGGTGGTGGTGGGCGGCGGCTAGTGAAGGTCGACGGTGGGCGATGGTTGGCGGCGAAGGGAGGTCGGCGGGTGGCCCCGGTGGCGAGTGGTGGGCAATGGTCGGCGGTGGTTGAGGGTGGTAATAGGTTGCGGCTGGCGAAGGTTGGTGGTTGGTGATGGGCGACAAGCATGGTCGAAAAAAGGGTTATGGTGTAATGAAAAGATGGTAAGGAAATAAATACTTCTTGAGTTTTTTTTTTTTTTGGTCAAAAGAAATACTTCTTGAGTCGAGAAGTAATTTTTTTAAAACTTTTCAAATTGGGAGAAAAATAACTTCAAAAGTGAAAATTCACTTCAGTAGTCAAATTTTTTTTCAAAAGTAAAAGTTTTTATCAAACGGATTTCTATTTCAAAAGTTAAATTACCAAACGAATTTCTGTTTTAGAAACACATCTAAAGTAGAAATCCACTTCTAAAAATGTTATCATGCTCCTAACCAATCTGTGGCAAAAAAAATAATATTAATAATATTGAAAGCTTTGTGAATAAAGGAAAATGACGCATGACGCAAACGTGCTTGAACTTTGATCTAATATACAATATCGTCCGTGACATTTTAATTTGTTCAATATAACCCTGATTTATTGATAGATGTTCAGTTTAGTCCTACGCTATATGAACATATTACCATCTTTTCGTCCATCCAAATTATAGGAATCTATTGATTTGACATCTAATCCGTTAAATATGAATGGTGGACAACAACAAAAATATTCACACATGAATTATCCAAGTAAGATATTCATGTCAAATCAATATATAATAATATATATGGCCAAATGACGATGGACATGTTAACACCCTATTTTTTTTTTCTTTTCCTAAAGTAAATGGATAAAAAGATGAACATATTGCATCATTATTTTCAAAGATCCAACTCAACATACAATAATTACATCATCAAGCAATGTCTAAGTTGTTGTTTGAGCAAACCAAATGACCACAATACCAATAGTTACCGGACCATGATAGATACATTAAAAGTACATGGACGGTATTAGGTATTGAGCCAAAATTTAAAGATTGTTCGTGTTATTTGTGCTTGTAAATAACAGGTACAGTAACTTTTCTCATGTCACGAAAAAGCCCAAACTCATGCATGTGGGTACCATTTGTTACAATTCCATTCAAAGTATATTTGTCACACTGATATATGTTCGATTTTTTACGACACAAAATAAAATGTTTAAGGTAATTTGTGTCACAATGAGCAAGTTTAGTGCTTTTTAGTGACAAAAAAAAAGTTTGGGATATTTATGTCATCATAGACATATTTTGAGATTTTTTTTTTGTATTAACCCATAAAGTTATATAAGTAGTATCTTGTAAGGTATCTCACAATTACTTACCATTCTTCAATGATGCTTGGGTCGGGCCTACGTGGTAACCAGGCATTTAATATTACTCATAATGTGCCAAAATTTCCATAAATAAATATAAAGTTGTACATGATATAATGACTTCATATTAGATATAATAACTCAATACGTAATCAATATCGTGGACGGCATGTGATGATAGAGACGGGATTAAAAACATACTCCGTTTAGTGATTCGTGATGTAATCGATCAATCAAATTATTGTGTTAGACCGTGGGATTAACGTCGTGTCGAAAAATTTGCTGAAAGGTCCTCATATTATCAGGAAATTACAGGACAGGGACATCTTGACCACGTCAAATGTCAAAGCCCGAGAAGAGAAAAAGAAAAGAGCAAACGGCACGTCGGTTCAAATGCCGACCTTTTCATGAGAATTTGATGCTGCGCTTTCCTCGTTGACCTTGGTATTAACGGAAGCTACAAAAAGTATTCCAACGTTTGTTCCTTTCCTTTTGTTTGCATGTTTTTTTAAGCAAAAGCAGCTATTTACTTGACCAACTAAATTAAATTGATTATTCGAACTTTTAAAAATTATGAAAAAAAAATTGCATGAGAATCTATCTATCAAAATTTAAATGTTTCGAAAGTTTGAGGAGTTTCACGCTAAAAAAAAAAAAGTCAAAGTGCAATCAAACGCAAGATTTCGGACTTCATACGAAGTGACTTTTGATTATGCGTTTTAGCTTTTTTACAATGTTAGAAAAAACCGGCACGTGGCTCTAATACAATTTATTTAGAACTTTCTAACATTTTAGATTTTAATGGGAAAGTAAAGAAAGTCGCTCGGAATGTTCTTGGTCGTAGGTTCCTAATAGTAAATGAATCATATGATTCATGCGATAAAAGTCCATGTTTTGTTTTTGTTACGAGGGTAATAGAATAGAAGAGGATGGTTTCTCCAATTCACATCTTTAAATTAAGATTAAAGTAAAATATAAAAGTAGCACAAAATTAGTTTGTTTGACTTTTAGGATTTTAAATCAGAACCGTTGGAGTGGTTTTTACTTTTTGAATTTTGACTTTTCTCCAATCTCATGGGTACGCGCTTTGACTTTTATTGAAAAAATTTAAACCTTTTGAAAAAAAGTCCTATGTTGAGATGTAAATCGACATACAGTTTGTTTAATTTTAGGTAATACTTTAAGTTTTCACGGGGAAACGTCAAAACTTAAGAAATTCAACTTTGAGAAAGTGCAGACAAGCACTCTTATGCATTGTTGAACATCTAAATGATAAATATAAATAAATATCAATGATGATTTACCGAGTTAAATATTCGTCGAGTCATCTTTCCATATCATTTTAGTATACATCAATGATGATTTACTGGGTTAAATGTTTGCGGTTGCTTATCAAATTACCTTATAAAATAAGTCAATAGCCCGGCTCAATTAAAGTATAACTTAGCTTACGAATGGTGTGTTCCTTTTACGAGAAATAAATAGAAATTTTTAAAAAATAATCGCTTGTATTTTTTGAAATAATTAGTTGATTCCATTATCAATAATAATTTATGTCTACAAATTTTCGTTCTTTATTTTTGTAAGCGATATAATCGATTATTTTTAGAAAAATATTTTTTAAATTATTCATTTTTCGCAATACGAACAGAGCATGCAAATTTCGAAAGCGGGATAAATTAAATGTCGATGACCTTGCTTAAACAACCTATATTTCACCCGTGCTTTCGATTAGTTCTATCTTCCATATAATCGGCACAATAACCTGTGGAATATACTTACGATCGATTGGGAAATACATCGTCGCCATCAATGTTTGACTGTTAATAAACATGTAATTCAGTTTCTATTAACTGATTAATCTTGTCTCTTTTTTAATCATTATTATTATTTTGGGCTTCCTCTACGGCAGGTGTATTGCATTGATAATTTCTTTTGAATAAGAAAGAATGGGGGTTATCTTATCGACTAATCAAGTAGTGGAACCCGCCAAAAAAAGCAGGTTTCAGTTTGAATAAAAAGTTCGATTGAAGCAAGCATGCCCCTTGGAGGACCGCATAATTGCTGGGACTCGTTTGGAAAATCAGAATTCGAGATTGGCGAGTCCATCATCGCCCGGATCCCACGAGTGAACAGAAGAAAGAGTTCGGGAATTGCTAAATATGGGACTCTAGGATTCTTTCTTCGTCTTTACCAAAAAAAATATAAAAGTAATTATTCGTGACATGTTTAAAACTCTCGGGGGTGGGAATGGCAATCTAACGACGAGAGCGGTGACACATGGAGAAGCGCATTGATCAGATTTCGAGCCGACCTTAATCAGGACACGTGGCAAATAATTCGGCTAATCAAAAGATAAATCACGTCACTGCTCGAATTTGTGACCGCCTATATAAAAAGTGAGCGATTCGACCATCACTCCGGTGTTACTTAATCTTGGGTGATTTCAATACGTTTCAGACGAAAGTGATGTGATCGGCTGATCACATTATTTTTGCATTTGAGATCCCACGTGGCACTTAAATTCTGAAATTGGTGGATTTATTACGTCAGGTGCCTGCGTCATCGTCGCCGGACATACTTCTGTCGGGGCGTAGAGGTGGACTATCTCCAAAACCAAAGACTGAGACACGGAGAGGGCGGCTTTTCTTCTCTTTCCCCTTTGCTTTTGCAAAGCACAAGCACCAACCTTTACCTGCTCTCTCTCTCTCTCTCATCATTCCAGTCGCAGTCGCATTCAATTTGTGCGCGAGGGTGATTTCAATTCGAAGCGAGAGTTTCCAGTCTCGCCATCCCTCTGAATCTTCTTCGAATCTTTAAGGAGGAGTTCATTTACTTTCATTTAGTGATCTTCTCTTCTTGTTGGTAACGCTCGTGTTTCCCCTCTTTCACATGATCTGTAAGTCTTCTTGCTTTCTTGCTTCTTCCCGGTCTCTCTCTCTCTCTCTCTTCTGGGTTTTCCATTTCATAGCTCTGGTTCTCTGTTTGACCCTGCCTCTTTTCGAACTATTGGGATTACTTGCTAGCGTTGCTTGTTCTTGCTCTGGAGGTCCTCCTTTTGTTGTTTTGGATTCTGGGTTGTTGCTTATTCTTCTTTTTGTGCCTTAAATAATCTGTTTCTTGAAGAAAAGGGTCGTTTCGTTGATTCGGACATTATCTGTGTCTGACACGACTAGCGGTAAAGTTGTCTCTGATGGGCTTCCTTTTTCGTTGGTTTTTTGTGGGGGGTTTTGTCTTGCTTATCTTTTATTCACAGGCTTCAAATTTGAAATATATCTGGAGCAATTTCGTGTTCATTTTGCATACTTTAAATCACTTTGATATATTCTTTGGACGAAAATGATATCTGTAGCCTTTTGATATATTCTTTCTGTCGGATTCTATGGAGGAAAATGATATCTGTGGCCTTTTTTTATCCATTGTGTTTAGCTTTGTGTTTGGTGTGGTTGACAGGGCAAATTCGTTTCCAGTATGACGAGAGCCATCCGAGATTTTAGCAACACTATGCCAAAGGAGGCCTTTGCCACGGTGTCAGCTGATGTGATATTTGCTTCTAGTCGGTTCCCAAATTACAAGATTGGGGCTAATAACCTGATTATTGATGGAAAGGATGATCAAAAGACTTTGTCCATGAAGGAAGTCGTTGCGCATGAGACTGCTCTATTGTTGGAGCAGCAGAAGCGTTTATCAGTTCGTGACCTTGCCAGTAAGTTTGAGAAGGGGCTGGCTGCCGCTGCCAAATTGTCTGAAGAGGTAAATTTTTCTTGGGGTTTCTTGATTGGGCGGGACATTTGTCTTGAATTTTTTTTATTGTGTCAGCTAGGTTATGATGTCAAAAAATTGGAGTTTGGCCAGAAAATACTCTTGTAGATCATGAATTTCATGTTTCTCATGTTGAGGTCGTATGGAGTGGCTGTCTTTTGAGGGATTGGTTAGTTGCACTTTATTAGGGTGTGTTTTACATTTCATGTTGCCACCTCTGCCTCTCAATTTTGATGCTTTCAGCTAAGATTTATCTTGGCTGTGCTGCTATGTGTAATTGAATAGTGGCAATCTTGCGTGGACTTCAGGCTAGAGTTAGAGAGGCTGTTTCCCTGGAAAAACATGTTATCTTGAAGAAGCTTAGAGATGCATTGGAAGCGTTGAAAGGACGTGTTGCAGGACGGAATAAGGACGATGTAGAAGAAGCTATAGCTATGGTGGGACTCTTCTCTCTGCTCCTTCTGTCATCATTTTCTTCTTGAGTGCCTTTGCTCTATATCATAAATCAGTAAAACTCAAAAGCTGACTGTTGTCTGTTTGGATTTTTTTATTTTTTTGCATCATTGAAGTTAGCTCAAACCTTTTGTCGATCATGTTTTGAGTGCCCAGACAGGTTAATTATGGTGGGGCTGCAGCTTGCAGGATGTCGAGAAAGTAACCCCAAGGATAATAACTTAAACTTTTGAAAACATGAACTTCAAACGGTGGATTGAAATGCTTGATGCTCTATTGAATATAGGGGCTTATTTGGATGTTCACTTGCATGTTATTATCTTGATGTTCGATAGATGACAGGCATTTTTGGAGCTTACTTTTACTGCTCATGAACCAATTATCCATTCTATATTTACATGTCTCAAGAAATTGGTGTAGAATGAATTTAAGTTATGGTTATGCTAAGTAAGACTGACTACATGTTGCAGCACATCTTTAAATGGTACTATTTGTGCGGTTTTCCATGTGCTTGATCTGGACTCAATGGCTGCTATTGTTTTGTTTCTCTGGTCGTCTTGTTTTGTGTTTGTTTCATCTATTATCCTATAGCCCGTTCTCTATAGATAGATGAACAAAGTTGTGCATTGACTTCTTTGTCCTCCAACACTTAGGTTTATTCCCCTTTCCTAACGGAAAAATTTTCTTACTATAAAGTGGATCTCATGGTGCTATCTTTCACAATATGTTTCGATTGTTTGATGCTGCTTATGCTGTCAACTGAAAGAATTTAAGCAAGTTTCACTTTCTTCTAGGTGGAAGCTTTAGCAGTTAAGTTATCTCAACGAGAAGGAGAGCTTATTCAAGAGAAGGCAGAAGTCAATAGACTAACAAATTTCCTAAAGCAGGTATAATTTGTGCTCAGTCAACTTGTGTCAGTGATTCCAATTGTCATGGTCTGTCATTCCGGTAAGGCGTAATTGGTACTTGATATTGTGTATGGACAAGGAGGTCTAATGCATATTGGCTTTCGCACTCTATTTTACATTGTTGATTTTTTACATTGGAGTGAAAATCTGTCGCTCTCTTCCTACACAAATGAGCTTTAAATGTTCATCCCTAACTGACCATGAAATGATTGTGATTATTTTTTTCCCTTTCTCTGCACTTATTTCGACCTATAAGAACATTAGAAGAGTGATGCTTTCTTGAATCCACGGCAGCCAAATGGACTTGTTCTTTTCTCAGACAATTTTTTGTCATTATTCGGATTGCTTGTATGTTGTAATTCGGTAGGCTGCCATTTTCAATGTAGGCCTCAGAGGATGCCAAGAAACTTGTCGAAGAGGAAAGAGCTTTTGCTCGTGCGGAAATTGAAAGTGCTAGAGCTGCAGTACAAAGAGTGGAAGAAGCCCTTCAGGAGCATGAAACCATGTCTCGGGCTTCGGGGAAACAGGTGCTTATATGGTCCTCGGTGAAACCTTAGAGTCCCCAGTTTTTTGCTTCCACCTATACAATCTCCATGGATATTCAAATGCATCATTTACTGCAACTTATTTCTCAAAAAGTTAACTTGTTACTAAGAATATAGGTCAAAGAAAGTCACTTTGCATGTTAAATTCATCATTTGCTATGGCCTTGTATGGGGATATTTTTTGTAATGTAAGTGGATGATCTCGACTGTGTTTTGTGCTTTGGGTGGATCTAAGTGTCAGGTATTTTCAGGATCCGGAAGAATTGATGAAGGAGGTTCAAGAGGCTAGACGCATCAAAATGTTGCATCAGCCAAGCAAGGTACATTTTGTGTTAGTGGTGATATTTTTCTGGTCTAAAACCATAGGTGATTACCAAGTACTACATGACATATGCTATCCAAATCAGTACGTAGATTATATCCATCCAAGGATGGTATATTTTGTACATCACGAGATTTCTTCTCCACACTCTTGTTTTGCATCCACCAATCAGTGCATGCATATATAATTCCTGTATTATAGCGAAATAAGGTGCCAAGAGCACTGAATCCGATCTACCCTAGCCTTGAAAGGGCCTGCACTTAGCTCTCAAAAGAATGGAGGAGTTGATGCACTTGTAGCCAAAGCAACATGAAGCTACTAAATTTTCTTTTGCTTTTCACATGCATGCTGCCTTTCCATTTATTTGAACTTGTATCCTATGGATGGTGGAAGTGGTCATTGAATATTAGAGGGGAATGTGGTCTTTGGAGGAAAAGAGCACAAAAAAGTGGTTGTATTTTGGAGTTTTGGGAGCTTGATTGGTCAGGATTCTGTCTTCATGCATGTGCCTTTATCCAGAGTACTCTTACGGAAATCAAATTCTTTCCCCAAGGCCATGTTTCTGCTTTCAGCACTTCTCTTTCTCACTAGAATTAACTGTGTACACATAATGTGGCACCTACTGCTAAGCACTCCTGGCTGCTATGACATGCAGAATAGCATTTGATGCACTTCCTGTCTTGTTCTTCTGATTGCGTTTATCTTTTGCCATCCCTGCTTCCAACATTTTTTGTTCCTGTTTCTATGAAAACTTTTAAAATGTCATTTCTTCTCTCTATTTCTGTTGTGTCTACAGCAGTGTACAGCTATGCTTGGCTTTTTTCATACAACTAGTAGTTGGATCACATGTGATGCACTTGTGTTGCCTTCATATGATATCATTTGTAGTTTTGAAGTACTAGCTCTTTAACAGGGGTTGACTTGCCAACTTAATCATATGATTAAAGCTCCATTTTTTTGCCTGCATAGTGTAGAGTGTTTAGATTCTAACATAATTGACACACCGCTGTAGGTAATGGACATGGAACATGAACTTCGTGCCTTGAGGAGTCAACTTGCTGAAAAGTCAAAACGTGCTCTTCATCTTCAAAAGGAGGTTGGTGTATTGATAGGCTCGATTATTGATCTTTCGAAGGTCAATATGCAACTGTGTATCGATTTCATGCAAAGTTTGTTTGGTCATAGGTTGTTCTGACGCTAACGCAAACAAACAATAACATTAAACCTTTTCTTATCTCCTTTTTTTTTTTTTAAATATTTTGACCATATCTTTTCCTCCCCTTATCCAGTTGGCAACGTGCAAGAGCGGAGAGAAAAATCCTCTTCTATATGAATTAGATGGCCCTGAAGCTTTGGGATCCATTTTGCGTATTCTTCGTAGCTCTGATAATGCTCCTGAAATTTCTGAGTTCTCAGTTCAATGGTATCGTCTGTTAACTGATGGTGGCAAAAAGGAGCTCATTTCAGGTATGTGTTTGAGATTAGACAGATCAGTTTATAGGTCCACATGCTAGTTTTCGTTTTCTTTTTGGCTGGATCAAGATCTGTGGAAGCCAAGATGGCAGGCTGTCCAACTCCCTGGCTCCTATCTCAGGGTTTTAGTTGCCTCACAGACAAATATGCTTTACATGCATATTCTTTTCTTTTTCCTCATTTCTTTTTAATGGCAAAAAGCTTGCTAGGGTGATGCCTTTTGTCCTGCATGGGGTTTATAGGTTACTTGATCCTGAGCAGTGACCTCTATGTCTATGTGCCTATCCACTGCTTTTATTCGGCAAGGAATCTATGTAGCCATAAGAAAATTTCGATGTAGGATAACTATGTATGTGACGCTTTCTATCAGGTTTATTTGATGCGAAATGTTAGTTTGCACAAGTTCAATCTGCTTGCAGGAGACTTGGTGGCTTTAATAAACTATTTTTCTGGACAGTAAACCATGCTCGTTGTAAGACCATGGAAAGAGGAAATTCCATGAGAGAACTTGGGTTACATCTTTTGAGAATCAATGTCGTGTGCAAAATTTGTAGATGACTGTTCACATCAGAGTAAAACTCATTGATCTGGTCTTTTTTGGAAATATGTGCTATAGTATAGAAAAATGACAGAATTAAGGCGTATGCTTTACGCACAGGCCTTGAGAAAAGTGGAATTGTCTGCTTGATGCTGCCAATTTCATTTGTCACCATGCAGGAGCTACCAAACAAGTTTATGCTCCAGAACCTTTCGATGTTGGGCGAGTTCTGCAAGCTGATATATTTTCGGAGGGCCAGCACATTACGCTGTCAACCACTGGCCCAATTGAGCCAGGTATGCTCTCTGTAGTTTATACTCCTATTTACCTGTCCCTTTCTAACTGAATTTACTGCTTTTTGTGCTTGTGCACGTTTGTGTTAAAGTAAGACTAATGTCCTGTTTGTTGAGCAGCTCCAGGTCTTGGAAGTTATGTTGAGGCGCTCGTTCGGAAACATGATACCGCATTCAATGTATGTCTCCCACTTCCTATTTATTGCCTTCAGGGTGTTCTGAAGTAGGTCAGACTCTTCAGTATTCTCCATATTTGACAAATGCTAAAACCTTTTTCCACAAGAAAGGCTGTATTATTTGTTTAATATGTGGACCACATTGGTTTTCCGTACGTATCTGGAAGAAGCTTTGTCCTCAATATTCCATTCTCTTTTCATGTCCCTTTTAGATGTAATCATCTGGGATGCTTATGTCATTTATTTTGCATGCACCTGCTTGATTTTCGTAAGTGTGTGGATTCCACCTCCTGTGTCAAGATGAGAGTGATGGCTGTGCCCTACATCTCAGCTTCATTTCAGTGAATACAGGTTATAGTGTAAGCTTGCATTTGCTTGGGTGTCTTGGTTTATTGCCTTGCTGCTCAAAATGATGTTTATGCATCTCTTTGATGAAGATCACATATTTTTTCCTACATAAACTCTGTGTACAGTTTTCTTATTTTATGGCTGTTGTGATGTAGGTAATTATCTCTCAAATGAGTGGTGTAGACCACATATCGGAATCTATTCACGTCCTTCATGTGGGGAAAATGAGAATGAAGCTTTCTAAGGGAAAGACAACAGTTGCAAAAGAATACTATTCCAGCTCTATGCAGGTATAAAAGAATTCAATAAATTCTTCTAGAATGAAATTTTATGCATTGGCCAGGGAATGACGCATGGAACTCTTTTTTTCACCCCGGGGGGAAGAAGGAGGGGGGGTGTTGTGTGTTGTGAAATTTCTGTGTGCCCTTGCTGTGGCTTGACTGGGCATTTATTTGTTTCTAGACCATGCTGTTAAACCTTGAACAGAAACCTGCTTGGGTTGTTTTCTGCAGCCTGTTTGCAGAAGTTTGCTGTTGTGCCTGGATATTGGAACATTAGTGATCCAATAATATGAGATAAGTGAAAGAAATTGAAAATGTTTTCGGAAGATCTATGGGATTGTGTCAACACATGCATACAATTTTGGCAATGTGAACTGTCTTCAAAGCTATTTCACTTAAAACTGATGTTGCAAATGCCAAGACACTAGGCCAGCTTGGTCAGTGCACACATGTACAGATGATAAAACCCAATTCAGAAGTTGCTGCTGAAGTAGATTATACAAACTTAGCACTCAATTGTCTAGCTAAGTGAATCCATGCATTTACATTGATCTGTTTTCTTCAAGCACGCGTTAACCGTCTTAAGTCTGTGGGGTCATCTCATGCAATTCACCTACTGTTTAGCTGTGTGGGGTTCGAGGAGGTGGAAATGCTGCACCACAAGCGCTGTTTTGGCAAGTTAAGAATGGTACTTCCTTTGTATTAGCATTCGAATCGGAGCGAGAAAGGAATGCGGCCATAATGCTTGCCAGGAGGTTTGCCTACGACTGTAATGTAAGTCTCTGAGCATGTTCCCACGTCCAAGTTTTGTTTCCCTTATTGTTTCAATTATCAGTCGATACCAATAACAAAGAAACTGAACGAGCTCATTTAACTTGGCAGATCGTTCTTGCGGGGCCAGATGATAGATCTCTCTCATCTGCTGCCCAATAGATGTCACATCACATTGCCTTAACAAACATGTAATTATCCTGAGTTTCTTTTTCACCCCATGTATCATAAGTTTGTAACAGTAGAATGTTGCCTTCGCGGTCCCTGCATTAGCTGTGTTCTGCTTTCTTGGGCTTCCGTTTTCCTTTTTCCCTTTAAATTCGTCTTTTCGCCCCTCCGGTTTCGGGCTGCTAATTCTAGCCCCAACATTCAAGGCATCCTTTTATCTGCCTTTTGGTCATTGGATTGCAACAGCATGACTTTTCTTGCTACAAAATCTGTCGCTTTTGTGTGTTGATTGACTGATTATTTTGGTTCCCTGGTAAATGAAATGCTTGGAATTGTTGAAAGAAGAACGATTCTGCTGGTCAACATGTATGGCATATTTTTTGTGTGACTTTGGTACTGACTATTGTTACTAATAAGATTGAAATCCACAAATGCTTACCTACTGCATTTGCAATTCCATTGATATGAACTCTGTTGGTAACATACGAATCGAAATTATAGATTGGTTATGGTCTCTTATGTATTGCCAGTTACCTTTGAAGCACGTGAAAAATAGTTATTGTACGTGCAATTAAGTTCTAAAACAGATATTATCCAGGGTTCACCTCAATTATGGTAAGATCAAGAGGAGTTTTCTTGTTTAGTAGAACCATGTAAATTCAGGCTGGCCAAATTCAAACCGGCCCAATTTAGCCAGGTTGGTTCGGATTTGGTATATGAATCGAACCGAGCCAAATCGAAAAACATGAATGGCGCTCCGGGTTGGAGTAGAGTGGAAAAAAAAATGTTTTTTTTTTGTTTTGCGTCTGTTGAAATCTCCAATTTCGACTGCTAAATATTAAGTGATGGAAAAGATGACGGGCATCTCTTATGGGGATTATCATAGACTAAATACGGGCGAAGCAAAAGAGATTCTTGTTTCATCCATCACCATCACTCCACTTTCGATCCACGAAAAAGATGCCAAAAATTTTCCCCTTTGTTTTATTTTTTCAAAGAAAAAAAGTGCCCAAGATTCCTTGGGAAAAATGCCAAGATCGAGAGAGTGGAGTTTTGTGGATCGGAATGGAATTCACATATATCGATATCGTGTTAAATCAATATTACTTTAATAATTTACGGATCACTTACAATGAAATTTTTATAATCAACTGATCGAGATAAACTCGAGTCACATGATCTCTAGATTGCACAGTATTTTCATTAAAGGGTGTTGCTTAGGAGTTCGTCCCGGAGTACTTGTTAAGCATGTTTTGTTAAAAATCACTCGAATTTCCAAGATATTGATGATAAAATGTGAGTATAAACCATATATTATAAACTAAAAATCCTTTTACTTTTTTTTCTCGTCGTCAAACATTTACGTGATTATTCCTCAAAAAGTCTTTTTTTTTTTTAAAAAGGGGGACAGGACACTTTCAATGGTCCCACTCCCACTGAACTGCATCTTCTCTCTCTCTCTCTCTCTCTCTCTCTTCTCTCTCTGTTGTGTCGACTCCCGCAAATTCTGAACAGAAACTACAGAGAAGGGGCCACTTCCTTCTTCACTTCGCCTGCCGATGCAGACGAAGATGATGGCCGAATTAGCCACACCCTTCTCTTTCCAGGTATCTCTCTGTCTCTGTCTCTCTCTCCCTAGTTTCTTGTGATTTTGACTTTTCCGCGCTTGTCATCGTTTCTGTTGTGGATTTCTCTGTTCCAACGAGAGTTCGGGCTCTTCGTTGAGGTGAAAACCGGGTTTCTGTTGCGATGGGCTTGAGAGTCTCGAGGTGCTTTGTTTCGTAAACACCGATGTGTTGTGCTGTTCCTATTCCGACAGCGCCGACAAGATCATGCGATGGCGGTGGACGCCTCTGAGGAATGGGATTCAGAGCGCAAGCTGGATTAGACCGTTTGAAACTGGTGATCCCAATTGCCAATAGCGTATCCCGACTGAAAAGCTTTGGTGGCATTTACAATGTATTGGGATGTAATTCGTTGCTTGAGATTTTGAAGCACTTGACTTGAGGTTTATGTTTCTTTAAACGTGCCCTTATCGGAAGCTTTAGGATCGGCTGCGTAATGGGTTCGATTTAGTTGGCGGCGGATCTAATCCAAGTCTATGATGGGCGTCCAAGTTAGGACGAAGTGTGTTTACATGGTAAATTCCTTTTGTTGGTGACCTGTCTTGTTACCTGTAATGGATAGACGGTGAGACTCGACCAAGTGCATAGGTTCATGCTATCACATTATCTTTCTTGGCTGTTGGGAACTGAGGATTCCATTGGCAGATTGACTAGTTATAGAGGCTTAGCTCTGTGCAAAGTCAAAAGCTGCCTCTTTGGAACCTTCAGGAGCCATGTAGTGATGAACATGATATCCTACTGCATGCTTTGAAAACTTATGGTCTCTGTATGTACCTCTCATGATGTTGTTATCCGCCAGGTTTTTTTTTTTTTTGTGTCTGTGTGTGTGTTTGTCCTGCATTGTTGTTGCTGTTAGAGGATTTGATAAGCCATTCTCATGCTCATTCACCTCCTCCACATTATTCTTCAGGTATAGGAATCCTCTTGCCGGTAACGGTAAAGACATCGAAGCCAAACGATACTTGTGAGGTGGAAAGATGGCTGATGAGGATAGAGATCTTATTGAAATCTTGGAAGAACACAACCCAGTTGATATGGCCAAATATATCAATTATGTCAGCGCGCCACAGGCCGGTGCCATCGCAACATTTTCTGGAACAACTCGCGACACATTTGAGGGCAAAACGGTCTTGGAGCTCCGGTGCGAAGCATATGTGCCGATGGCTGTACGGTGCATCAAGTCCGCATGTCAATCAGCTAGATCATCCTGGAATCTCATGTCCATCGCAGCCGCCCACCGCCTTGGCCCTGTCCCGGTTGGAGAAACGAGTGTCTTCATTGCAGTATCATCGGTTCACCGGGACGATGCGCTGGATGCTTGTAAGTTTCTGATCGACGAGATAAAGGCATCTGTCCCCATCTGGAAGAAAGAGGTATACACCAATGGTGAGGTCTGGAAGGAGAATAAGGAGTTTCTGGAAAGGAAGTCGGAGCTTGAGAAAGGCGGTCGGGACGAATATAGGTGCTGCAGGAAACAATTAGAGAGCAAGCCCAACGGGCACGGCTGTTGCGGTGCTAAAGTCAAGATAGATGATGGCTGTAATGGAGATACGAGAGAGGCTGAGTGAGAGAGAAAGATTGTGATTTACTTTTGCTGCTTTTGGCATTTTCCTTCGTCTGGTGCAGACCACTATATGTTAGAAGGATTGTGAAGTACTTCTCTGAGGATGTAATAATAATAATCGTCCGAGGAATATATATGTCAGCCTCGTCAAATCTGCAAGTGATTTTGCTGAGAAACATGTTGAATTTGATGACCAATCTACATTCTTTCTTTCCTAATGTCCAATTCCTCCAAGTTCCTTTCTTCATTCCTGGTTTCCTATTACCCCAAAATTCATCATATGAGCCTGATTTTTGTGATCATATGAGCTTGGAGACTGCTAAGAAACTTAGAGCCCGCTTCATCTCTATTGTCCAAGGTTAATTCATGTTGAAACTGAATTGAGGAAAAAGTTTCGTATGACAAATCTAAATTTCCTGTTTTCCCGAAGTTCAATTTGAGGAGAAAAGAGGGGAACCACAAGCTGAGAGTGAAATATCAACAAGAAGTCAGTAACAGCAAATCCACATTCATCAGTCATTTCTTACACGGGCGTCACACAAAAGAAAATCACTAAGAAAGCTAAAGATCATAAAAGCCAGATGATCTCTCTCCTACTTTCCTGTTTTCCCCAAGTTCAATTTGAGGAGAATAGAGGGGAAAGAGATAGTGCTCATGGACCACAAGCTGAGTGAAATATCAACAAGAAGTCAGTAACAGCAAATCCACATTCATCAGTCATTGCTTACACGGGCATCCCAAAAGAAAATCACTAAGAAATCTAAAGATCATAAAAGCCAGATGATCTCTCTCCTCCCTAAAAGGCAAGCGGGAAACTTCTCTCTACAAGCCCCCCCCGCCCCCCAAACCGGTGTCCTGCAGAATTGAAATCTGGTCCTAGCTGGGAACGTCTCATGGTTCTTCAGCCGAAAGGCTTTTGGCTGGAGGTAGAAGAGCCACGCTACCTCGATCGGGACTTTGGAATTTCTTATAAGCGGCTTTGAGCTTAAATTCTGCGGCCTCTGAGTGAAAGTGAACAAGAAGCTTTGCACACTCCCTGTCCACAAAAAAATGAAGCACTTCAATTCACCATCAATGATAAACAGACATATATAACCATCCCAATTCATGAGATGGAAGAAGACCAGTGAGAGACCATGATATAAACTCACATCAGCTGATCTGCAGAGTACCCTGTGTGGTGCTTCAAGGTTTCAGTCCAAAATGGGTGTTTCCCAAGGGTGCACCGGGCTGCATAAACTGCTGATGCGGCGATCATAGAGGGGCAATAGAGGATTATTGTGGAATAGTACATTAAACCCAACTCAGCCAGGTATAACACCATGTTCTCCATCTGCATTGGCAAAAAATTATGGTCACTTCAATGAAAAAACACGGTATTAGTACGCTAAGTTAGGACAGGGTTTTTTACCTCCTTATCAGATGGAATAGAGGCTTTGATGTATCTGATTAGAAAGACATATGGTGTGGGAACCGTCAGATACCATTCCAGCTTCTCCAATATTGATTTCTCCATGACCAGCACTTGTTCTCTAACATAAGCATTGTCTGATATGACTACAAAGTCACTGACCTGCAAAAAGAAAACCGAAATCCAAATTAAAAAACTTCCTCTCAAAGTAAACTTTTATGGCGAAGCATATCAGGATAAGTTAGGGAAGAAGGCAAGGACCTCCGGTGCCCAAATCTCTTCATACTTGGATGCTATTAGCATCGCACTTATCCCAACCAACTGGAGCTCCCGCTTCCGGACCACTTTCATGGAAAGGTACCGGTCGACGATGTTTACAGTGAGATACAGAGTTTCTGGCATGAGTTCGAATTTGCGGTGAACTTCTATCAGCCAGTCCACCAGGATAATTCTCATCTTGACATTGATTTCCAGTTGGTTATCCATGTAATCATGTACTCGACCATCGTCCTGTTGAAGTATTAGATAAGTGAGCAACATGCAAGTACACAAATGTGCGCACACGTCAGAAGATGACATTCTGCTAAAAGTTTTACTTCTGTGAGTTTGTAGTAAGCGTAGATATCATCGATGTACTCGACCATGGCCAACTCATCATTAGCGTCGGCTTCATCAATGTCCACTAAGCAGTCCTTAGGCTTATTAGCTAGCCCACAAGCAGCCTGAAGGTGAAAAAGAATTACATCATCGAAAGCACAATAAGCAAAAGAGTAAAAATAGTAAAAACATACATAAAGATGGTACTATGATAGTATTATAAAAAGTTTTCGAATTTTACCTTGCTTCGAATGTCCACTAAGCAGTCCTTAGGCTTATTAGCTAGCCCACAAGCAGCCTGAAGGTGAAAAAGAATTACATCATCGAAAGCACAATAAGCAAAAGAGTAAAAATAGTAAAAACATACATAAAGATGGTACTATGATAGTATTATAAAAAGTTTTCGAATTTTACCTTGCTTCGTGCCGTGAGAACAGAAGTGAGACTCTTCTTTGTGGAGGGCCCTTCTTTGTGTACCCTTCCAACAGCAACTTTACTGTTCTCCTCTTCAGTGGAGCTTATCACAACAGCAGACTCAGGTACAGGCTCGTCAAGGGCCTTCTCTTTGGGTGCAGCTGTTACTTCTGTCACTGTTCTTTTGGTTGCTAATGGACGATCTACAGCTGCTTTGGGTTCCCTTCTAACAGCAACTTTACTGTTGTCTTCTTCTGTGGAGCTTATCACAACAACAGACTCAGGTACAGGTTTCTCAAGGGCCTTCTCTTTGGCTGCGCCTGTTACTTCTGTGACTGTTCTTTTGTTTGCTAATGCTCGATCTACAGCTTGCTTTGCATTTTTCTAACACACAAGATATCTGGTTCAGATTTCACTTCAACTCCAACCGAAAGGCGATTTTCAGAGCATGAATTGACACATATAACTAGGTCCCAAGTTTATACCTGTTGAGCAGCTCGCTCTGACACTCGATTACCAATATCCTGAAGAGCTCGTCTGTGCCTTGCTGCTTCTCCGGCCACATTCTTATGATTTTCTCCTCCTACAAGTACCCGGAAGGTTAAAATTTCACTTCACGTCCCTCATGCTCAAGAAGGAGTCAAGACTCGAAAGTTCTTGGAAGAACCCATTATCAAAAAAACCAATCTTTATGTGAAAGCCTTCTGCGCAACCAAACCTTGGGTGGGATTTTCTTTCACGTTACGCTATTGCCCCAGAAAACAAAGTACCACGAACGAGAACAGCGAGAATGATGTAGGACTATGGTAATCGATCAGACTTAAAAAAAAACAAAAAAAGACTTTTCACTAAACCGACGATTAGCGGAAAATTTATGTCTAGGCTGAAAATTTCGTCAATGACATGCAGAATTGAAGAACTTCCATTCTAACTCGTCGAATTGCCGACAAAAGATTGCTAGCAGCTTTCACATAATCGCCACCAAACCGAACTCAAAATTCATACCCAAAAGAAAAAACTCTTCATTTCTACGAAGGGTTCAAAACACACCCACTAACGATCTGATCAAAGAAGGAACGATCATGCAATCAAGATCCAAACTTTTGAAGCCAACCTCTGGGTTGTGGAACAACAGCTCTCGCGGCCATATCTCCTTGCCCTCTTCCTTCTTCTCCTTCCTTGCAATTGGTCCCGAAGACTCCTCCTATGCTCGCGAACAGCGCCGACAGAAACCCCTGGAGACGGCCGTTTACCGTCGTCTCGCCTTCTGCTTCCGCCGACGCCACCCTCGAAACCCTGCAGTCGGCCCCAGAGATTTATCACCACCCCCGCCAACTATTCTCTGCTTCTCTCTCGTTTCTTTTCAAATTTGTTCTCTCTCTGTGTCTTCTCCAGGTTTCTTTGTTGAGCAAGTACAGTGCTGTGATTTGTGAGAGCCTCCCTCTCCGTCGCCATGGTGGTTTTTAAAGGAATCGACGCCATGCCCAACGGTCAAAAATTCTCTGGCGAGATGTGTGCCGTTGGATTGAGAGGATCGAGCGGCTGTTATTCGCGTCGATGGGGACTCCCCTATTTTGGAATTTTGTAGCCGTTGGGTTTTCTTGTACGGGGCCGGGGCTTTTCTCGGGTGGGCTTGGGGGATGGACCCGAATCCTGTTGTCTGATTTATTTATTTTATTTTTCCCTGTTATTTTCCACAACATGGCAAATCAATTGGAAAACTCATGGCTCTTCAAATACATAGATATTAAAGAAAATTCCAAATAAGGACCAAAGAGCTCTCACTTTCTCTAATAAGAGCATGAAGTGGATCTTATTTATAAAAAAAAAAAAGGCCTGAAGTGCTCTTATTGTTTTAAAAAATGACATAATCAAAGGTATTTTTCGTCTTCTTCATTTTCTGATCTTTTTTTTTTCCGCTTTTTCTTTATTTTTTCCCTTCCCTTTTGCTGGTGGCCGATCTCCAGCCGCTGGCGAGGGCTGGGTGGCCTCACCTAAGCGGGGGAGGGTCGCCTCGCTCGATTTGGCGAGGCCGCTCGCCCCTCGCCGATGGCCACGGGAGAAAAGGAAAGGAAAAAATCGGAAAATGTAAATGAGGAAATATCATTGATCATGTGCCCTTCTTTGAAACAAGTCATACTTCGGGTTCTTATTTAAAATTTTCCCTATATATTAAATAAGAAACTCCATTAATGGACAAAAATACAAAGAAATTAACTAGAACTGCTCATTGAATGTGTAAAAGTAAAATCAACTTGTGCATACATTTTCTTTATCAATAGAGAGAATATTTTTTTAAAAAACTAATGATAAAATTTCGAAAAATTTTCATGCGTTACTGATTCACCTTTCGCCAAAGTCATTCATCCCTTTTCACGTAACAATCCCAATTTGAATCTAAAGAGGAAAATCAGAACGAGAGAAACATAGAGTTTTGGACCCTCAAAGTTGCATCTTTTCGTTCCTTACAATCTAACAAAGATCTAAAAAGGAATTGGGCCTCCCCCAAAAAAAAAAACCATGATAAAAAAGAATAGCACAGAAAAAGTAAAAATGAACACACAAAATAATCACAAAGGCACGTCAATGCGACACGATCGTCTCAAAGCAGTTCAACCCATCGAACTCCAACGCAATCCAAGGCCTCCTCGTCGCTTCATCTCTCTCCTCTGTTCTTCCATTCTCGTCAGCTCCTTGCTCTCGCTCATCACTCCTCTCCATGTCCATTATGGCGTTGTGGAAATAACACTGCGACGTGACATCCACCCAAATCAAAACCCAACTCAGATCAAACACATTTTCACCACAGAAAAAGAAAAAGAAATTTTACAGTTCTTTACCTCCTCTGTGAACGCCAGCGAAGCAAAACCTGTGGACAGAGACATTTTTCCGTCTTCTTCTCGCGCCCCAAATGGAGGGTCTATTCGAACAAGAACCGGATTCTCTTCGACGAGATGATGATGGCAGGAGGAGAGATATCTGAAATTCGAGAGCACTGCCTTCTTTACATTGCACACGTCTGGTCTCCCGCTCTCTGTTCTTCTCTCTCTCTGTGGCCACACGAAGATGAGAGGTGGAAAAAGACTGCAATTCCTGTTTTTGGGGAAGCAAGGAAACCGGATCACTGGGTTTCGCCACTCGGTCACTCGTCATTTTCCGTCGAGCGGTCTCGGATGAGGGAGGAGGACGAGGATCTTCTTCAGGCCTTGTTGCGCTGGGCCGAAATCCGACGCCGTTTTTTACGGTCTTGACCCTGGTCATTGGTTTTCTTAAATATTCACGAGACGTGCTTATGAGGTTAGAGAATGGGCGGGCTTGAGTAGGCAATTTACAATGTCGGGCCCAGCCCGGCCCAATCCCTCTCAAACCCGACCAAATTATATGACAAGAAATTTAATATTTTTTTTTTTCCGAATATGGTCGGACCTTCGGTAAGATTTTTGGGCTCTCTCTATATATAGAATGTAATATTTTGTTAAAGTGCATCTTTAGTCCGAAGGAAAACTGTTTTCGAAAATTTGTTCTCCGATTTTTCGGTGTTTAGATGAAGAACAAACATTTTTTTTATGGGCTGATTACGATAAATTTAGACCCGGGAAAAAAAAAAACAACTCCCTTTTTCGATAAGAAGGGAATATTTTTATTTTAAATTATCAGATAAATAAAAATTAACTATTTTTTAAGATAATTTTTATGCAAAAATATTTTATTTTGGTGCCCTAAAAACCTCTTTAAAGTCGTGGAGATGCCTTCAAGAAAAGGAACGCCTCACGTGATCAAGTTGCAAAGACGGTGGTTTCTTGTCGAATCAAAAGTCCATTTTTGCTTTAAACTTCATTGCCAGCCCCGAAAAAGTTGAAGAGAGAGAGAGAGAGAGAGAGAGAGAGTTAGGGAGCTATTAATTCCACGGCGGCATTGTCCACGTGCGCGTCACGCGCAAAGATGCGAGAAAGCTAGAGGAAATAATGATGGAAGCCACGTACAAAAATAATTAATTAGGTACTGAGGGAGGTGAGTCCTGTAGCTTCCTTTTATTACATTCTCCTAGCCCCCTCTAGTTCGATTCCTACAATAAACCAACTAAATCCGATGAGGTTTTGAGCCACCTGATCGGATTTTCCTCGTCAAAATAAACCCATCGACGAAAGAAAACCTTAAGCGGGGCCGGCTCTAGCCAGTCGAGACCCGATGATTTCACATAGTCCTGCCGGCGGAGTACCGATCAAGAATAGTGATGCGAAAAAGAGGAAAACTGAAATTTTTGTATATATTTCTATATATCATAACGAAGATCACATCGGCTTATTTGTAGATTTTATTGGATGACTATTTGAGCTAATTAGCCTTCCAAATACTTTTGAATGGGAAAGCAAACATGTTTACGTTATACTACGTCGAGAGTTGGGGGCCTCAAACCTTTTGGGCTTTTATTTTTTTTCCCTATGGTGGAATTAAAAGGTTTTAGGTTTTTTTAGCCCGTTTTTGGGACATATATATTTTTCTCGGTTTTATCATTATGTAAGTGCGAATTAGTAAATAAAAATATAGTAAATCTCTTTTTTTTTTTTTTTTGTGTTTTTTTCTTTTTTCTTTTTCTTATTCTCGTGTGATGTCCCGATAAACCCCTTCAACTATTTTAGCTAATTAGCCTTCCAAAAACTTTTGAACGAGAAAGCAAACATGCTTACGTTAGACTAGTTCGATTCTTATAATAAGCCGCCTAAATCCGATTCGATTTTGAAACACATGTATGCATTGTCCCCATCAAAATAAACTCAATCGACGAAAGAAAATCTCGGCCTAGCGAGTCAAGACCCGATGAATTTGCATACCCGTGCCGGCGCAACGTTGATTAAGAATAATGATGCGAGAGAGAGGAGACTAGAATCTGCGTATATTTCAATATATTATAACAAAAATTACATCAGCTTATGTTTAAATTGTTTTGTACAACTATTAAGGTAATAAGATAGACATGAATATCAAATCTAATCCATCACGACCGTACACAATCAAATGAGATATATGTAAAATATTTGAGAAATATGCAGAATCAAATAAATATTGCAATATTGTAAAAGTGCCCAGGTTGAAAAAGGCAATGGAGCCATGAGAGGATGTTACGTGGGAAGTCCACGCTGGTAAAGATTGCCCGTGTTATTATGACCGTGACCAAAGAAATGCTGCACTTTCGTCCATCATCATCGGGACGAAGAAGATCTTGCAACCATGTTTATTATTCAATTCAGATAGGTAATGCGCGCTTGATTTCTTTATGGTTTTATAAATTCTTTTGGAGCCACAAGTTTCTTAACTTTTTCGATTTATATGATGTTGTCGATGGACTTTTCATGTGTGCAATTGTGACCATAAAATTACGGGCTTGTCTGTTCATTGGGTCCTTTCGTTAGACACGCGTGACGAATTAGGTGGTTCACCTGTTAAATATTCCTTCCGCTGGCAGCTATGCGGCATTCAAAAGCAAAGGATTTTGAAATAATTTGAAAAACCAAAGGTTATTTTCAGCAAAGAAATTTGGAGATATTCAGATTTATCAATCGTTATAGTCTCTCGCGAAGCTCGAGATAAGTTAAAGGTGATCGATTTCTAGGTGGGTAGGTTTTGGGTTTATTGGAGTCAATTTGTTCATGAACCGGCCTAAAATTGACCTAGCCGGTCCCAAGATCGACTAAAGGTCCCCAATTTTAATGAAGATGATTGTTATTTTAGGGAAATACATTACATGAACAATTTTGCAGCATAAGGATTAAGGCATTGATGAATTTACTAGACTTTCTAGCTTCAAAACTCATATTCAACATGCCCATCTTCTTTTAATCAAAGCAAGACACCCAAAAAAAAAAAACTCCAATTAAAAATGACATCATTTAGGTTTTAAAATCGTTCAATTCTCAAGTTGAACTCACTAGATTACTCCTCTCGAGACGAGTCACAAGAAGTTAACATGAGCGTTCAGTGACAAGCTAGCTTGGTCGCATGAATGGTCGCTAACCAAGCCAGAGATGCGCGAGTGCTTGTAACATTTTTAATAAGGTTATTAACGTGAAACAAAATCATATGGACTTAAAGTTTCAAGAATGACATTTCACAAATCACAAAAAAAAAAAAAACAAAACAAAAGAAATCAGGGTTTTCCCATAGATTTATCCTCTAATTTTTTTTTTTTTGCAAAATACATATCGGATTATAAGAATGATTAAGAAAAAATGAATGTAAATTGGTACTTTAAACGTCAACGTTGCTTATTAATTTATGTGGTGATAGAAAGACCTCTTAGTCAATCTTCAATCAAAGTACTTTTAGATATCCCGGCCCATAGCACCGCATCGAATCGACGGTGGTTGATCGTCACCGGAGTTCCACCGGAGAATCGGTCCGGTGAAGAATTTCTCCGGCCACAGTGACGGACCGGTACGGTGCAGCTCCGTCCACCACTCGCCTCCTCCCTATCTCTTCCTCGTCCTGAGCTTGGGAGAGATTCCCATTCATTTTCTTACTTTTCTTCCTCCCTTCTCTCTCTCCATCCTTCACATCTCTGTCTCTTCACTCACAGTGAGATGTCGGAGACCTGCAACTCTCGCCACTTCTCATGGCTCATGAAGTCCTGCTTCCCTAACCCTCACGACAAATCCCTCTCCCCCCACCACCACCCCCCCTTAAAGTCCCCGCCCCTACCCTCTCCTCCCTCCCCGACGACCTCCTCCTCGAGTGCCTCTCCCGCCTCCCCGCCTCCTCCCTCCCCTCCGCTGCCTCCGTCTGCCGCCGCTGGTCCCGCATCCTCGACTCCCCCGCCTTCTCCGACCTCCGCCGCGTCCACGGCCTCCTCCGCCCCGCCGTTTTCGCCCTTTCTTCCCTCGACTCTGCCCTCCTCTCCGCCTCCCTCCACCTTGACCCCGACTCCGATTCCCTCTGGCGCGTCTCCCTCTTCCTCCCCCGACGGCGGCGGATTCCCCCCGCTAGCTTCCAGGGCCTCGTACCCCACGCCCGCCTGGCCGCGATCGGCCCGAGGATCTACATCATCGGCCGGAATGCCGTCGTTCGCTACGACACCTGGACCGGGTGCGTCACTTCTAGGTCGCCGATGACGTTCCCGAGGAAGAAATTCGCCGTCGCGGTGCATTCCGGGAGAATCTACGTGGCCGGCGGGGGCGGAAGGACATCGGCGGTTGAGGAGTACGATCCGGAAAGCGACGGGTGGAGCGTGGTGTCGCACGCGCCGAGGAGACGGTACGGATGCGTCGGCGCTTCAGTGGACGGCGTGTTCTACGTGATCGGAGGCCTCCGGATAGGCCCCCCGGGGGGGAGCGACCCGCCGCGCGCCGCCGGGGCGGAGGCGCACGTGTACGCGAGCTCGATGGACCTGTACGACGTGGAGGCGCGGGGGTGGCTCAGGAGCCGGGCGGTGCCCGGCGGGGGTTGCGCGGTGGCGGCCTGCGCGGCCGTGGGCCACGTGTACGTCCTGGCGAGCCACGCGCTCGAGCTGTCGTTCTGGAGCCTCGACGCGCGCCGGAAGAGCGGGGGCTTCGGGGAGTGGAGCCGGGCGAAGAGCCCGCCTCTCCCGACGCAGGTGCGGCTGGACTCAACGGTGAAGTTCAGCTGCGTGGGCGTCGGGGACAAGGTGGTGCTGGTCCAGGTGGCGGGCTGCATCGACGACCTGCTGCGGAGGAGCGGGAGGAGCGAGAGAGGGCTGAGGGAAGGGCTGGTGCTGGTGTACGACACGGCGGCGGGGGAGTGGAGCAGAGGGGCCGATCTGCCGGAGGTGATGGCACGCGCCACATGCGCGTGCGTGGAATACTAGGGAGGATGCGTGGCGTAGCTCGTGGGCGAATATAAAAAGCTAAAACGTAGAGTTGTGGCGTTAGCATCCCGTGAAGGGAGAGAAGGAGACAAGATCTATCTGTGAAAGTGGGGAGGACGGGTGCGTAGGAAAACGAAACGCGTCGCGCGTGAGAATTCACTCTCGTCGTTTTGCCCTTGTTTCTTAATTTTGATTTGATTAAGAATGTCTCTTAATTTGTAATTTACTTATTCAATGTTGCTGTTGTGTTTTTTTTTTACCCCCTTTTTTACTGTTTCGAAAGCACTGGCTCTGCTGGCTTCTTCGTTCAGTGATGATGTACTTTGGAAAAAGGAAAGCCAAAAAGCATACAGTAAAAGTGGAGATGCAGGGGATCGAACCCTGTACCTCTCGCATGCAAAGCGAGCGCTCTACCATTTGAGCTACATCCCCTTTTTTAATAGGACTCCGTCTTTTAAATATTCTTAATCGAAATTCTTACCAGACATTTAAAAAAACAAGGACAAGCGAAGGGACATAAAAGAAACGAGATGATTACCGTTACCAATTGTCCTCGCGAACCGTTCTGAAATCGCTTCGCAGTCTGTGCAATCGAATACATATCTTTCTTAGTAAAATGGCCGTAGCAATCATTCATCGCTCATCGGGCGTTCTCTCGTTCGGTCACACAAGCTATCCATTCATCACAGTACATGTGAGAGTTGTAGAGAGAGCGAAAGATCTCGATTCCGAACCCTTCCGTTCGTCGTCTCGTTCAACCATGAGGTGTCGATCGAAGATGATTAGCCGAAGCAAAAGTAGGAAGTGACGTTCGGGTTTCGACTTTGAGAGGAGAGAAGAGAAGAGAAGAGAAGAGCAGCCTACCGGCACATTCTTCCTTTCATCTCCGGGCGTGGAATCAATTCCTTTTCGAGGAAGTTTTAGATCCATCGGGTCATGATGAACGCTCGATCATCCAATACCGCCACTATACCAATGAGGGATTTACCGATTCACGTCTGATGCGAAGTGGGCTTACTGATTCATGGCCCCTGCGGAGTACTTGATTAGTGTAAAGAGCCAACGATCGACTTAGACGGGCTTGGGCCGAAACCCCCTCCCCTCTCCTCCCAAATTAGGCCCAAAGGCTCGTCGATTGTGATTTCTTTTCAATTACGAAAAAACCTACTAACGAACATCAAAGGGTTCGAAACATTTAATATTCTTGTTGGACCGACTCCGGAACTGCTTTGGATTATAAGCTATATGGGGAGGGGGAACTCCGATGTGAGACTAAGAATCTTGCTTTCGAAGGGCGAGATCCCTGCTTAGCAAAGCAACCGAACCACGCAATTCGTCGGAGATTTCTCAGGATCATAATAAACAATGGAGGGGAATCAGATTCCGTGACCATCTACCAACTGGGGATTTCGAATTCAATTCAAACACGAGAGGCGGCGGAGTTCCATGAACGTGTTAGTTTAACAAGAAGTCCACGGATTCCTTTTAGCGGAGGCTAAAGTTCGAGGGAAGCTTAGGCCAATGTCCCCTTCCTTTTGACTCAACCGGGTGCCTTTAGGTAATGAGCTTAATTTTGGGATTGGGTTAGGTACCTTCGGTTCAACCTTTCCTCGACCCTTTCCCATGTTACGCGGTCTCCTTTAAATGTTTGTCACGGATGCTTACTCCCGTCGCGTGAGGCGGAGGCCAACGCGGCGTGTGGAATTTCTCTCGACCGATGGGGCGTTTGGTGAGGAATTCGAAGACGTCAACCCGCTCATAATCCGATCACGTGACGGATAAAATGGGACTTCCGAGCTCTTGGGGTATACGGCGTGCAATTTGCATCTAGGCAACTTGCCTATCATCACCTCGTCGGCCGAATCAACAGCAACTGAAAGCGATCGTTATTTCTTGCACGTCGAATCATCGTTTAGATCTATGTTGGTAATCGGATTGACTTCATTATATTATCTCTTTTTTGTAACAATATCACGGTGATTTATGAGAAAAATTTATCTTTAAAGAAATAATTATAGCATGACAGACGATGGAATTATTTTTTTTTTTTTTTTGGGTTTTGGGAGATGGAATTAACTTTACACGTTTGGAAAATTGTAATCATCAACTTCGATTGCTTTGTTGATTAATCCCAATTCCAGGATTGATGAATCTTCCTCTTGAAGCACCAAACTCAAAAGCCATTCACGATTATAGGGCAAAAGAAAAAAGTCAAACCCAATCCCGTTTGACCCGGATTCTTTTTCATTGGTGCCACCCTGGCACGGCCCACCACCCGCTGTATCCCCCGGCACCGGCGGGCGCCCAATAATTCTGACCACGGCAAGCCAAAACCAAAGACAATTTGGCCGAAACGAAGGCAAAGGCACGCCAAAGACCAAAGCAACCATTCGATTCCTAAGAATCTTGCGTGAGACTCGTCCGATTTAACGGTTCGTATCGACCGTCAATTGAAATTGTTCGAAAAAGCTTTTCGAAATCCAACCGTGCCTAGTAGTACGTTCGTATATGTCCGTCGTAGGAAGTGAGATTCGATCTTTGCTTGTTCTCTATGGCCGGTCGTGAATTTGATGCGGGTGAATGTAGCAATGATTGGTTTCCCACTCTGTAACTTAGAATCAAATCGGGCAAAGTCGGTTTCTAATTTGTAAAATCGGGGTCCGGATCGATTGGACTGGTCCAACGCAGCTCTAGGATCAATCTCATAATCAATGATTTCTCCTTCCTTCCTTATTTTTTAAATTTTTTTTAAATTTTCTCTATTTTCTATAAGTGAGAGTTTCCCAACATTAAAAGAAAAAAAAATAACTTATCGATTAGGATTTGTTTCAGAATAAAAAAGAAAACAAATTTAAGAAATTTTGATCGGTCCAGTCTAGGCGATCCGATTCCTTATGTGAAATCGGGAATTGGAACGGGCTCTTCATGAATCACTCTAAAACCGGTCGGTTCGGTTCTCGGATTGGACCATGGATGTTAACATCGTTTGGTGGATGTGGTCGGAATTGTGATATTCGGTTATTAAAGTTTAAATTATATCAAACAAGTTCATTTAAAAAAAAAAAATGGTCATTTGGCGAGCTTGATTGGCTACGGTACGGTGGAAAATCTATAAAAGGGGCAATCCAAAGGGCAAAGGTTGAGAACAATTGGATTTGGCCTTTTCCCTCTTTGTAGTATCTTCAGACCGCAAGACTACAGAGAGATTTCATTTCCGAACTGAGGATCAATGGCGACGCCGGGAGGAATTCGTGAAGTCGAGGGGAAGGAGAACAGCCTCGAGATCGATGGCCTCGCTCGTTTTGCCGTCGAGGAGCACAACAAGAAGGAGGTACTCGGATTCTCTCTTTCCTTTTGTCTCTCCTTTCCATTTGTTTTTCTCTTTTTTCAATTTGATTCGACTTGATGGGTGATTGGAATTTGATGAGATTTTCATGGCTTTCGATGGGTTTGTTTTCGGCTGCAATGGTTGTCGTGGTTGCCCTAATTGTAAGCGATGCTGATGTAAACCTAGGAAATTTGGGATGTGGGTGTAGTGAATTTGGGGATCTCTGCTCGAAATTGATGCTAATCACGTTCGGTCGAAGCAGATGATCGCAGTGTCGAGGGCGGTCTGCGTGCATTTGCGAGGATTTGTCGGGTGGAAGTTTCAATTGCCATGTCATTGGCATAAAGGAAATCTAAGTAGATGATCGATCAATTTATTGGATTGAGATTTGAGTCTTTTAAAGGGGGGAAATTGCTTTTTGACCCGCAGTTTCTTAGACATGAAAGCGCCCAGCTTGAAGTAGCAGAAAGAAAGTCATATTTGTTCTTAAATTTCCCATTTTGTTTTTGTTTCAAATGTTTGTCAATAGTGTGCTGATGGTGTGAAATCTGTTGTTGGGGGACCAGAATGCGGTGCTGCAGTTTGTGAAGGTCGTGAATGCGAAACAGCAGGTGGTTGCGGGTACTGTGTACTACATCACCGTTGAAGCAACCGATGGGGGTGTCAAGAAGGTATACGAAGCTAAGGTTTGGGTGAAGCCGTGGATGAATTTCAAGGAGGTCCAGGAATTTAAGCTCGTCGGAGACGCCCCCGGCGAAGCTAGTGCTTAGCTTCATGGTAATCATTTCTAGAAATAAAATATCTGGGCTTTGTAGGGATTAGTCTTCTTTCGTTTGCACCTGTTTTTTGGCAGTCACACTTGATCTCACCTAAGATTCACTCTCATGTCTGAAACATGGGTTGTATGCAGTTCCCAACTTCGAAGGTTACTTCTCATCAGATCGGTTTCATCCTATGTCTAATTTCTTAGGATGGAATAACAGCAATAACTTGAAAACTAAATAATATCATGCTGGTGACAAACTTTGTCTGATATGATTGTTTATACATGTGATTGAGTTCTCACCAAAACACTTGTTTGTCATGAGGTACTTTGTTCGGTTCATTCTGTAGTCTCAGGGCTCAAGGCTTGTTAGTTTGTTTTTTCACACGAAAAGATCAATTGCACGCAGTGTCTAGGATGAGCGGACAGTCACTTCCTGCATTGTTGATAGATTATTGCCCTATCAGTTGAATGTTTGAATCTAGATGGTATTGTTCTCCATATAACTCGTTGAATATTTGATTGTCCTGCTTAGTAAAAGAATCGAGCTTCTTGATTTGCCTTTTTATTTTTTGCTGATTTGATTGTACCTTAAACGACCTCTGTAGGTAATTTTTTGTATTGTCGTTTCATGATTCAAGGAAATTGTAGCCAAATATTGTCGGATAGAGCAATTATATCCGAATCATGTTAAGATCACACTTGCCCGACACCATGTCGTGCTTTAGGGAACTAAGTTTGTTTGGCAGCTGTATTGCCGCGCGGTCATAACCATTGACCTAAATTGATTTAGCCTCACCGATTATCTCTTTCTTTCAGTTTCAGGGTGACTGAAGATATGTATAGGCCTGCTTGCGGTTTTCTAGGAGGGACCAAAGTAAAAGGCACATAATAAAGTTGAAGGTGTTTCCACTTTACGAAAAGAAACTACTTTTTTTTTCCCTTTCTTCTGTATTTGCTTGTAAGGACATAAGAATGTTGCTACCGGTGTCCCCATCTTTATGTCGAAGTGTAGATCTTGAGACATGATTTGTTTTCTGTACAATTGCTTCAGTTCTTACCTTTCAGTTTGGTGGCTTTGACCATGTGTTATGTAAAGCTGAAGTAGTTTCCTCTTAGTTCTTGCTCAGAGTTCTCTTCGTATAGGTTGGAGGATCTGATATTGTCCAGTTTAGTAACTATGAAAGAACCAGGGAATCTAACTTTATACAAGCTACCTCTAGCACGCAGAAGATGGACTCTAATTTCCTTCCTGATACCTGGAACTGTTTAGGCGAAAAAGCGAGAACAATCGCGACTTATTTGAGCAGTATAGTAAATCAAATGAAGAAATCTATCTTTAGTACGTCATTTTCTACTAATATGTACGCACAAGCGAAGGGGAAGCACAACTCCTGACAATACTCGTTGGAACCGCTCCACAAGTGAGCGTAAACCGCAAACCGTACAGACCTACATAGTGATTTTGCTTGTCCACAAGTAAGTACCTGGAAGACTTGAAAGAGCCAAAAGTCACGCGCCTGCTTTGGAGACATTTGCTGAAGACGGCCTACGCTTCCTAATCGCCTCTTTCGTGGTGCTTGTGACCAAGGCCGTTACTTTGCCTGCTGCAAAGCCAGGCTTTGCGGAAGATCGTCTTGACCACTTCGACTGCCAACATGCAATAGAGGAAGATCGCAAGTGTGATGATGTATATCAAGAGCAAGGAGAGACCGTTTGGGGACATGGTCACGGAAAGAGTTATGTAGGTGACGACCATGGAGAGCAGAGCCACGGGCAGCAGAACCTGGACGTAGGCTGGATTCCTGTAGAAGAATATGAGGAAAATGGAGGAGAAGAACCCGGAAGTGTTGAAGGACATGAAGAGATAGTAAGCGGTCACGGGGCACAGCTTCGTCGAGCTGAAGAAGGAATGGTGGGACGTGCATTGCTCGTTCAGCTTCATGTTGTCGCCCCAAATGGTCTGTGGAGGAGACAGTCCTGCTTGGTATGTGATGGTTGCTATTAAACTCGCCACGACTAGCACCATCTGCTCCACTTCCGACCACATGCTGCTGCTGCACGACTGCTGCCTTGAGTCCGCTTTTGTAGCCGCCTTCTTGCTTCGATTTGCTTGAGGCTTGGCATTGGTTTGTTCATCGAGCTGATCACCTGAAACAACGTCGATAGTGTCTCTGCTCGCCATGTTTTGCTTCTTCAGGAAGTCTAGGATCTGCCATTTTTTTACCCATATCAAATAAACAAGCAGAATGAGAATAGTGAGAGGCTACGGTAAGAAATGTTAACTCACAGCATTTCGAGTTTTTTTTTATGTCAGGTATGTTTGACAACGAGATCGGAGTCAATTAGAACGCTCCAACTTGAAACTGGGCATCTCACGTAGATTTTCGAGCGACCAATTCTTCGTAAACGACTATGCTCTGGAACTATGTTCGCAATCTTTACATGCCAACAGTGACAAGATCCAACGTCCTAATAGTTTCATTCTTCTCTTTTCAGATCTCCATCCTTACTAGAAAAGATTCTCTTACAAGAAAAAATGATTGTGTTGCAGGGAATCCGTGAGATTCTACGATCCTGTGACCGTTACTGCATCGGTTTGAACAATTACTACCTCGACGATGAAAGTTACTAGCCCAAAATTACTGCCACACTCCTACTGCCACGAGATATAATCTTGTGGTTTCATTCACAACGAGACTGTCGATATAGCCCAGGGGACGAAACATGGATCTGAACAGGATATTTCTAAGAGACACAGGGAATGTAGAAGATTGAGAATGGGCAGGCAAGTCTTTGTCAGCTGACAGAGAGGTGTCTTGTCCATAGATGAGTTGGTTGGTGTGAGTTTTGAGTAGCTCTTGATGTCCATGTGTGGACCATGTCTGAGGGGACCATGATCACGGCAAGTCGAGTTACTTGTTGACAGCTTACGCTTCTTGAATGAATTTGGAGTTTGTTCGTAGATTGGTAGTTGTGGAAGAATCTGGTTGTTCGGGGTCCATGACCCTTCGGCTCAAGCATTCGACAACAGAAGGAGCGAAATCAGAGTATTCGAAGGACGCCACGACCTTCTAGCAGATTTTTTTTTTTCCTGAAGTTTTGTAGATTTCTGAGGACGCACAACCGATCATTTTGACGCGTAAAACAGGACACTCGGCTATACTTGGCCCCGTAGCGTCGATCAAATCAGTGTCGGATTAGGACAGGTTGCAATTCAGAAAGGATTAGTGACACAGCTTGGGAGGGACACCAAGATATTAGCCAGACTTGGTAAATTGATAAGTCGGACTCATCTCGCGTGACTCATCTCAAACGACATGACCTCTTCTTCTTCTTTTCTTCTCTTTTCTTGTCTTGTTTGGAGGAATTTGCAAAAACAGCAATGAAGTCATGGACTTAATGGGAAAGAAAAATCCTTCTGATAGATGATTCTGGATCATCCATATGTTCGAAATCGATTCAGCTCATGTTCCGTCTGACGTTTTAACCATTTTCTTCTTGCTCTAATGGTTATCTAGTTCCTGCAATCTGTGCAGAGACCAGTTTCAGTAGATTGAGCTAATATAATAACACCCACGGATCATATCCATCTGGGTTACTATCTTTCAGATTCCTTTAGTGTTTACGACCTTTTTGCCTCTCAAATTAATCTTGCCATCTTGTTCTGCATGCTTCACTCAAAGAAGAAAGCTCAGAGGACTTAACAAGGACTAGAAACATTTTGGGAGATTTTCACTTCACCTACTTGTTTTCCTTCCTCCAGCAGAAATGAAATTATCAGGCTATCGACTATCCATAGTCCTGCATCTAAGCAGAGCAATTCTTTGTGAACTACCCTCAAAAGGCTGGAACATACCCGGAGCTGTTTCGAAGCCACGGCCAGCTGCGAGATTGTGTTCCCATCATCATCCTCGGCGGTCACCAGTTCGTCTGCATCTCCATCTTCACTGGCCTTTTCCGCCAACTTCTTGAGCGCGTCAAACTGGCTGTTCTTCACGGCCAGGTGAAGTGCGGTCTCGCCGCAAGCAGTGCATTCCTTGAGGGCCTGAGGACACTGGGAGAGCAACTCCTCGATTACCTTGACCCTCCCCTTGATGGCCGCATAGTGGAGCGGCGTCCGGCCACCTTTGTCCTTGATCACGCAAAGATCGGGGCCTAACATTAGAAGCTCCCGCGTGACTTCCAAATTCCCCGTGGCCGACGCAATGTGTAACGGCGTGAAGCCGTCGTGGTTCAATTCCCTTGCAAAATCGGGCTTCCTGCTAACAATCTCCTTCACCAGTTCACTCTTTCCAGCGAGCGCAGCCACATGAAGAGGAGTCTCTGCCGTTGGTCCCAGCACGGCTTTTTCCATTATCAGCGGATCTTCAGCTAACAAAGCGCGGAGCGAGGTGACATCTTCGTACTGGATAACTTCGGAGAGCCTAGGATCCATAGGAATTCGTCCTGAAGGATAAGAGCCTTGTGCTGCTTTGGTTTGCTTGTGTTGGTTCTTGACGATAGTTTTAGAAGCTTGGTTCGTCGCATTTATGCACAAAGCAGAGATGGGACTCCGCAGTGACCCAAGCAAACACCGTGGTTCCAGAAAATGGACATTGGATGATTGGTGGAAAAGTTACTCAAACCAGAGGATCAAACTTCCAGACTGTTAGGTATACACAGCACGCTCTACATTGGTTGAGGCTTTAAAAGCTCACATAAATGCGAACACCTTTCAACCCGAAGAATTCACATTGCCCCAAGAATAAACAGAAAAAATGTGAGGTC
Organism: Rhodamnia argentea; assembly: GCF_020921035.1. NCBI lineage: Eukaryota > Viridiplantae > Streptophyta > Magnoliopsida > Myrtales > Myrtaceae > Rhodamnia > Rhodamnia argentea. The sequence continues at coordinate 25,147,435 of NC_063157.1, read as the reverse complement.
GTATCCCACCATGGCGGACATCGTCTTTGGTGAACTATGAGACATCATTTTTCCTCACACAGGAGTACAAGACAAGATGGTTAACACATATATAATATGATGCACTCGTGCATTGAAATAAAGTACATTTCAAACTAAAAAAGGGATTAAAAGTTAGTGACAATGATCAGCTGAGTGATGATAACACCAAGTGACAACCATCAAAAGCTTCTGTACAAGTATACAATCTGACCCGTTAAACTATGAACTTCCTAAAGGAGCTTGAATATAGTCAATTTTGACCCTGTCTAGACATTGTTTCCTAAGTTTAGCATGTGAGCTGTCTAAACCTCTATTCAAACACATCTAATGATTTTTGCATCAACACTGAGGATTCACAAAAGTAATAGCACCAAAAAACCCTGCTGACCTAGCCTTCTTCATCGTAGTCTTCATCGTACTCATCCATCCTTCTATTCATGTTTGCGAGCTGAATGGGATCGATAGCCATCTTCTCAACTTCGGAAAGGGACCACCCAGGATATTCCTCATGCTTCAATCCAGTGTTAGGAGCTGCTGATGAACTGGCCGGACCAGAAGCTAATATGGATTTTGAGTCCCCATTTTCATCCAAATCCACATTCAGGTCAAAGTTCCGAACAGGCAGCTCTGCAGATCTAGGAGTAGGAATGCTCTCTTTTGATTCACAGAGATGGTCACCATTTTCAGTCCCTTCAAGATCCTGATTCAAATTGTCCCGCTGTGGAACATCTCCATCGACTTCAAACTTCTCATTCTGCGCAGTTGCATCCCCCTCTGAGGCTCGACCACCTCGCCCACGACCCCTACCTCTGCCCCTACCCCTACCTCTCCCAACACTGCCTGTGTGACCAGTATCATTCTGAAGTTGAAATGGCACGGAGAAGGAACATTTAAATTTGTCAGTAAATCTGGATTCAGTTTAATAAGGCTGAACGAGCTTCAGACACCAGATAACAATCATCTTGAGTTGCAAGAATATTTTGCTATGCTGTCATTCTTCAAAACTAAGTTACAGAAGCATTTTACTGAAAACAAAGCTGCAGTAAGTACTCATTGGACACTGATAATACTATTAAGTTAGTAGAGCAGCAAAAATGCCTATTTACTACAAGGCTTTGTTTTGAAAGGGTGGGCAAAGAAACAAACTTTTGATTTTACCTCACTCTTCCTCTCACAAATTTCCAAATTTTACTCAACTTGCCGCCAACATTTTCATCCCCTCCACTCTCTCTACCTTCCCAAACATAGCATAAAAGATAAGCAACATTCATCCACGGATATGAGATCCAGTGTAACCAATGGGCTGGACAATCGAGATGATGTGATAAGGCAAGCCATATAAAGGGAAAAGAGAGGAATGATGATAATATCCATAATCATGGTAAACGTTACCATGCGGCTCCTCTTTGATTCATCATCAGTGTCATTTTCCCCATCATCAACCATTTTCCTGATAATCAAATACATAAAGTGAAATCAATATCCATATCCCCTCACTGAAATGGTAAACTTCTAAATTCACATTTACCTAACCTTCTTTTAGCAGCAGACCGATCATCTCCAGCAGTGTCGGAACCACCTAAATCAGGAACCTTGCTCACAATTTCCCTCAAGAAATCAAATACGTTAAAGGTTTGAACACACTGCTTCCTGCAGTAAAGGAGCAGAGTTATAGAGCTATTCACCTCGAAACAACTATTCTAAGGAAAGAAATAGGGGACAGAGAGAACATTAAATTCTGCCATATTCTCTTTCAAGGGAAAAAGCAGGGAGGAGGAAGATAGGGAAAAATGCTCCCCAATCAGGAATCCCATACATACAATTTCGCATGCTTGAAGGGGGCAAAGGAAGAGAAAATCAAGCAGTGAAGCAATTCTCCCCAGCACAACAAGGGAATCTTAACTAGGAAAGGAAGGAAGAGAAAATCACGCAGTGGAGCAATTCTCCCCAGCACAACAAGGGAATCTTAACTAGGAAAGGAAGGAAGAGAAAATCAAGCAGTGGAGCAATTCTCCCCAGCACAACAAGGGAATCTTAACTAGGAAAGGAAGGAAGAGAAAAAAAAGAGAGAAAGGGGGAAGACAAAATACTATAAGTCTGCTTACAGATGCAAGGAGTTCAGTGTCTTAGCTCCCCTCTTCAAGGTTATATCATATGTCCGATCACAAAGGTCTTGCAGGAACAGTTCCAATGCCTTAGCTGGACATTATGATAGAAGAGCATGAGCAATGATTTATCAAAGTGAGATTTTCTTGCTGACATAAATGAGATCAACTGCAAAAGCAAGTCTCCAGGCCAATCCTATCAATTATGAAATAGAGAGGAATAAACCGACCAAAATGCAGATGATGTGCACTTACAAACAAGAAGAGGCACAGCCATAGCAATCTTCCCAACATCCTCATCAGCTTGCATAATTTTCTTAATCCGGGCCTATAAAAGGAATTGCTGTCAATCACACAAAGTTATTCCGTAAACAGTAGAACGGATGAGGGACATCAGAGAATTCACGGCCAGGTACGTGAACCTGAAGCCCAAACATCAAGACATCGGGTGACAAACCAGGACAGTTTTAGCTTGGCCATCACAATGACGTCAGACAAATTAAAAATCATCTATCTGTATTATAAGCGGACATCAAGTTGCCTACCCCTGTTTCCGAAGAAAACACTACGTCCACTTGTTGTTTGATCCTAAAGTGAGCTCAACACTTCTGTCATAAGAATTTCAGCACTCAACCATTGAGCCTTAGCAATTAACTGTTTGCTCTCCGCAAAACTTAAACAAACTTGACGAATCTGAGTCTACAAGCTGAAGTACCTCATCCGCTTATTTTCAGTCAAAAACTTCACCTTGATTTTTTTTTTTTAAGGACTGCCCTTCTGCACTAACATCAACCATCCATTCTTACCTTGTGATTTGTGCAAGCACTTAATCCTTATTCAATAAGGTAGCTTCATAAAATCAGCCAATTCTGCATACAGTTTTCACTTCTTTTCATTTTGAGGATGCCAAAAAAAACTGATGTGGAGTTCATCTAATTGCTTCTCCAATGGCAAGAAAAACAAGAACAAGAACAAGAACAAGACAAGGGGGAAAACCAAAGCTTCTTAATGAGAATGGACAAACAGTTCCAACTATTAAGCCTATTTCAGCTATACAATACTGACAGAATAGATGTTGGCTTGTCCAACCGTCACTAATTTATCTAAGGAGACCATAAGCTGAGTACAAGCACAACTTTCAACCTGTGAAACATATTTTATGGAAGTAATAATGGATTTGCATCGTAGAAAATGCAAGTAAGCACTGTGAAACTTTTGATACTATAGGCTATCAATTTGAATTTCGCACATTCCATAGTTAGTAGTTTGCCATTTGTCCTATAATGGCTCGTGTAGTTTTTGTCCACAAGAGGCAATTGCTATCACTATTTGAGTTCCTGGATTAATTTAACCTACGTTCCAAAGAGGAACAAAACATCCTCGTTTTACTTGCTAAGGAAACAAGAAACTCGCTTTGACTTCTAAAGCTAATAGCTCTTTCTTCAGTTTCACTAACACTTCACAGCCAGATATCCAAAAGGAGAGTCTTCCTCGGCAAACCATCCTCCCAAGAGAAAAAGGAATCTATGATTCAGATGTCTGCCTAATGCTAATTAGATATACCCCACCCATGCAAGCTAGTCCTGAGATACAAAAATTTCCAATAATCCACAAGTCAACAAGATACATCACTTCAAATGAACCAACATAGGCACGAAAAGACTGTCACTTTGGCATGTGTTCCACAGTGCAAACGCGAAACTGGTAAAGTAACTGAGTGCATAGTATTGCTGGACAAACAATTCTCCAACTGCTAAGAAATCGATGTCGTGCATCATCGCATGGCTACGAGCATTCGAAATAATGACAGATAACCCAGTAAACTACGATCAGAAGCATGTCCCAACTGAATACGAACACTGCTTGCGTTAACTTCTGCCAAAATATCTAATTCATGTCAACTATTAGCCGTCGCAAAAACGCACCATTGCAGCTAATTCGCAATCACAACCTCTCGCCCACCGAATTCAAGATCAATTAGATACGGAAAAACCGACGCATAATCACAGTTCGGAGCACAACCCACGCCCGGGAGATGAAAAACAAAAAAACAGAACAGAACCATGTAAACGCGCCCCATGCACGACGCGTTCAGCTCGGCTGAAAAATAACTAGAAAAACCTTTAAAAAAAAAAAAAGAACACAAAAGAAAAGGGGGAAAACAACACGCGCGACAATAACAGAGTCACATGGCCAGAAACTAGCGTCTGCTTACCGCCGGGAAGCGAGTGTCGAGCTTCTTCCTCATGTCGCCAGACGATCACCAGCGCAGGAGGCAAAACCCTAAAAAAAAAAAAAAAAAAGACAGCCCCCGAGGGTACAAGCGGCGAGCTCTCCGCTCTTGCCCTAGCAGCCCCTGCCTCTGCTCGCGCGGAGGGAGAGAGAGAGAGAGATAGAGATAGAGAAAGAGAAACAGAGCCTATCTCCGAACCAGGACAAGTACAGGAACGGCGATGACAAGGGTTCCGCAGAGAACGAAACGGAGGGAGGAAGAAGAAGCAGCAGCAGCAGGAGGCCTCACTTTTCTCTTTAAAAAGAGGGGAGAAAAAAAAAACCGCCTCCAAATTCCCTCGCTTTTTTAATATTTATAGCTCCTTAAAATTTTCGCGGCTTTTATTTATTAATTTATTTTTCTTAAACCCCGGGGCTGGGGGATTAAGTTTGGCCCGAATCTTCTACACTGTCGAAAGCTGCGGTCCCTCGCGGAGTTCCAATCGCCGGTTGCCACGTCATCGCGTTCTGTTCTTGACTTCGCTGGTAGACCCTTTTTGGGGGTGCGGCCGCAGTTACCTCTCGCCGTTAAATCACGGCAACGGTAACCGGGAGCGATGGAAACGGGAAAACGGCAAGTCGAACGGCGGTGACCCCGCGCAAAAAGTCGCAGGGGTCCTTTTTCGTTTAACGACTGTAATATTCCAAGACCTGAACATATATTTTTTTTTGGTCCAAGACCTAAAGTTCACCTGAAAAGTTTTCCTGACTGACAATGGCCCTTCCCGACCAAAAACACAAAAAAAAGACAATGGCCCTTTGAATTTAATAGTTTTTTTTTATACCTCGTGAGGAGTTGAGGGCGCGCATCCCTCGTGGTGACACTTTTAGAAATGAATTTTTATTTTATAAGTATTTTTTGAGTAAAAATCTGTTTGATAATATAATTTTTCAAAAAAAATTCGTTTGGTTACACAACATTACATTTTACTTCTGAAATTATTTTCGAGCTAATTCTAGAAGTTAAGAAAAGTTACTTCTATTTTAAAATTAGAAATCTCTCAACATTAATATCCATTTCTCACTTCGGCCTCTTTTCATTTTCAACGCCTCTCTCTCCCAACCATGCATGCGCTATCGCCACCCACTGTCGACCTTTGCCGGCCGCTGCCTCCCCCCATCGACCGCTGCCGCCAACCGTTGCCGCCACCGCCGCTCACTTCTAGTCGCTACAACGCACAACGACACCGTTGCCACCGGCCATCATCACCTAACCCCGCCAACCACCGCCGCCACCTATCGTAAACCACAGCTTGCCGTTGTTGCCCACAACCATCGAGTCACTATCTCCGGCCGCACGGAGATAAAAATAAATAAATAATATTTTTAATAATAAAAAATGTTTTTCAAAGAAATTTAAAAATAAAATAAAAATGAAGTAGAAATTTTTCAACAAACAATAATAATTTTTCGTATAAGATTTTGTGTTAATAATGCTCCAGAAATAGAAATTTTCAACCGTTACTAAAAAATTTCTCTTATCAAAATTTAATTTCTGCTTTTAAAAAGAGTGTTAAATAAAAGTAGAAAAATTTTTAGACGTAAAAATAAAATATAGTCATGCTCGCCCTTACTAAATTTTGGAGAAATTTCAAATAAAAATATAAAGTACTTTCATTTTCTCACATATGGACCTAAAATAGACTGCGTTTTAAATAAATGCTCAAATGGCCATGCTGTGTTAAATAAGAGTCTAACCTCATTGGGTGGTTAAATATACTAACCTTATTAAGGACAATTTCATCCAAACATAATATTACTTAAATTAGAGTAAAAATAAAAAGCTAAAAAAAATTAAAAAGAAAAAATATAAGCAGGGGATGCTTGTGTTTTTTGTGGTTTTTTTTTTTTTTTTAGTTTTAGCTATTTTTTTATTTTTTTAAGTTTGTCTTTTTATGAATTTTATTTGGATTTCTAGCCTAGTTTAATTAATATTTTGTGTAGAAATTAGGATTCTGACCAATTGTGCTTTAGTTAACCTTAATGCTTCGTAGGACGCCACGTAGGAGAGATAAAATATTAAAAAAATTAAGTCAGCATTTTTTTTAGTTTTTAATATATTTTAATTTTTGTTCATAAATAATAATTAATGCCACGTAAGAGAGATAAATTAATTTTGACGGTGTTAATGAAAGAACTTAATTTTATTAATTTAAAAAATTTTAAAACTTAATTATACTTTTTTAAGTTTTAGGATTTGTATATACACATACATACACACATATCGAGCATTGATTCCTCGTATGGTTTTGGCACTTGCATGTGGACACGGATTTTAGGACGTGTCCATCGCCACGCATACTTTTGGGGTTTTGTCTTCCCAACGTCCTAAAATAATTTCCTAGCGCGTGTAATAAATTGGCAAAAATGTCATGTGATCATTTGTTTTTGTACGATATGTTCTGATTAATTAAAAAAAAATCATTGCGCAGCTTGATACAATACTGAACTATTATTGCTACGCCTTAAAGAAAGCATAATTTAGTCGGATAATTATTCGGGATACGATAATTATATCGGCTTCTGTGTACTCATTAATGCATCGGTTGAAATGGCATTGCGCTAAGTTTCGTTTCGATGCCCTTTACAAAAAAGAAAGACTTCCCACTTTTTTTAATGGAATATATTCATTATAAGCCGTAAAATCTTGTTACAAAAGTGCAATTGAGTCATAAAACTTGCAAAAAATATAATCAAATCCTAAAATTTATCAAATTTGTACGATCAATCCTAAAATTTATCAAATTGGTGCGAACGAGTCGCTCCGTTCATTCCATTCAACTTGGCTAACGGAAAATGCCGACGTGACTTTATTTACAAAATGAAAGACTTCCCACTTTTTTCTAATTGATTAAAGTGCATAATTCACAACGTGGTAGGAGTCGGTCAATTTTCGAAATTAGAGTTTGCATGTGGTCTAGTTTGGGCTAGTGACTCTGCCTTTGGGTCTAGGGCTCCATTTCACAAAAAACCTTTTTTTTAATTCAATCTATAATTTTCGGATTTTTCATTTGATTTATTTATTTATATTTTTTGGACTATCGTTTTCGTCATTTAATGTAGCATTGTCTTAGTTGGCAAGTACGGACAAGTTTTGTCTTTTTCTTTTTCGTAGTAACAACGTTTGACTCGACCATTAAACGAACCTGCATTTTTTATGCACAATGGGCGTTGGATTAAATGCAATTGCGCCCTAGATTGGGATTTCCACTAAACTCATCTAAAGTCTTATGAAAATGTTGTGGAAAGAGTTCGTAACATAAATATCCCGTGGTGTCTAAAACTATAAAACGAAAATTTTTTTTTAGTTTAGAATGCTTACGAAATGTAATTGCGAAATAGAGTTGGAGCCTCGGCTTAGGCATGGTGGCGGACAGCGACCCGATAGTTGGTTTACTTCCTTTTCCCTTTAATTTATATCATTGGTCAATTTGGTGAACATCGATGTGAGTCTATATTAATGTTTATATGATTATTTCGGCATCGATGGATTGAGTAGAATAGAAAAATGCATCAGGGACGTAATCAGATAACAATTTAAGGATAACGGTGGACGTAATAACGGCGGTTTAAAAGCAACGAATGTTATTGTTATGTATTTGAACAATGAGGAACTAAGTCGAGTGTTTTAAGCCTCGATACTTCCACAATTCCTTTAGTACTGTCGGGTAGTGTCTACGACGACTTTAAAATGTTGAAAATCGTTCCTTCTATAATTTTTGGTTAAAATTTCTGTTATATTTTCATTTGAACACAATAAGACATTTTTGCTTAATTATAAATGTCGATGTTAATTGTAGTTAATATGAATTAAATTAAAATATTATCAAAAACTAAAATGTGCTTTCTTTATGCTTGTCTGTCTTAAGTTTTTTAGCAAGAAATGAGATACATTTATAACGATTAAAGATTCTCCATGCTAAATTGGACTGAAAATCCATATGCAAAAAGGAAGCAAAAGTAAAATGCTAGAAGTGTATGGGTCTATTTGGAGATAATTACCCAATCGGTCCTAAACCTAACGTACGGCCGACAATTCAGCCTTAAACTTTTAAATTTGGCCAATATAATTTCAAATCATTGCATAAAATTGCAATGTAGTCATTTTTACTAAGTGCCATTGAAAATAGTTGATGTGGCGATCCAAAAATTATCCACGTTAGCATGTTATATAGGACGACTAGCGATAATTGGACATCACGTCAGTATTTTCCGGTGAAAATTGGCCGAAAAGACCACATTAGAATTTCATGCAAAAATGTTTAGAGCTTCATTGGTCAAATTGAAAAGTTTAGGACTTAATTAGCATCCGTATAATAGATTTAAGATTGATCGAATAATTTTTTCGTTTGTTCGAGTGATTGTTTTCTTGTTAAATTCCTCTTGTAATTTTCAAGGTTTGATTCTTCAGTTTGTAATGTAGAATGTTTGAATCATTTAGACACATACATTAACTTAGAATCTCAATGCTGTTTATTTCATACAATTTCAAATTCAGAGAAAAGATAAAAAAAAGATCCTTAAAATAACAGACAAAAGCTGCATCGTTCCAAACATAAAATTTAACACACAGCCCCTTTTTCTCTTATTTTTTATATTCTCGACTTTAATCTCCGAGTTAATAGATATTATTATAAACCTTCCATATCGTACCCCCGCACAATATAGGAATGCGGGCCCTGGAAGAACACATCCTCCATTTCCATGCTCACCGGCTTATCCAGTTCCGTCCGACCAATTCCATTTCACTCCGTCGCGCCAAACTCGGCCTGCAAGAGTCACCGCTCCGGAAAAAGGAGAGCAGGCGGCGCTTCCTTCCGGCGAAGATGGATAACCTCGAGGGACCAAAATGGAAAAATCGGAAAGGGGACGGGAAGCGAAAGGGAACATGGGAAAGAATTGGAGGACGCCGTCCAAGGAGGTTCGCCGTTCCGTTCAGTTAGTGAGAGAGAGAGAAAAAAAAAAAACTGTCTGCTCCAACGGACCCCCCCCAAAAAAAAAATTATTTGATTCATTAAAATATAAAAGCGGCGAGAGAAAAATTTAGGGGGCGGGGGCGAATATAGGAAAAAACAAAAACCCTATTCTTCATTTTAGTTTTGAGCCTCGTAATTCCTATCCGTCTCCACCTTCCTCCCTCGCTCTCCTCCCCCTCCGTGAATCGCCGCTCCGTCGCCGGAACGATCGATCGATCGATCGGACCTCCCGTCCTCTGTCGATCAATCTCCTCCCGCAGGTCAGTCTCTCTCCCTCCCTCGCTCGTTCGCGAGCGACTGTTTTCTCGATCTCCGTCGGTTGCGCATTCGCGTTGATCGGCGGATTTGCGCGACGGAGTGCGGCGTTTGATTGCCGATCCGTCCTCTGTTTTTTTTTTTTGTTCTTTTTTTCTTCGTGTCTTCCCTCCCCTTCCTGCTCGGCGTGCGTTTGGTATTTCGATTTGAGTCGCCGGAGTTAGGTATTCTGGAGACGGAAGAGTCTCCGTTCTGCGGAGTCTTTGTGATTCTCCTCCTTAATTTATGATCGGGCGATTTTGGCATTGGCGGTGACTTATTTCGTTCGATTGGTTCTTTTTTGTCCTTCATGCTTGACCTTTTTCTGTTTGTGCCGGGTGAATTGGTTATCAGAGCGGCGTGACGATGGTAGGGATTTTCTGATTTTACGCGGCTCCTATTGGTGTGATTGGGAAATGCGCGAAATGAGTGCATGCTGCTGCATTTGATGGGTTACTATATTCACTAGTTTAGGTATTTCTAGAAAGAACTCATTTTTTTCTGGCCTTCGCACTCTGTCGTGCATTTCGTTATTTTAATTCATCCGTAGCTGTTGACATGTTGCAATACTGGATTATATGTGGTCAAGAGGTTAAATGTCAGTTTTGGTGAGTGAGAAGAACGCCAAATCATTGCTTAACTTAGATGGCACTTGTATGGGGCATTGTTAGTTTGATGATGCTCTTTAATTTCTGTTGAGCAATTCTGGCTGACTGAATAAAAGAATTGTTAGGTGCATCTACATTATGGTCGGTATTTGCTTTCCGCATTAGATTTTTTCCTAGACCGAGGTATCTGTCTCAAGAAGGGGCTTTTGAGTTGTTCAAATTTTTTTTGGCAAGTAATATAGTGACTGAGATGGACTCTGAACTTGAGACAGGGAAATCAGCTTTCACCTTTTGAATCCTCCATTATAGATTTATGGCAGAGATTACTGCAACGATGGGAATTATCGATATATCTTGAGGGCTGTGCATGTTTTCAAGCTAGCATTCGTTTTTTCGACTGATCATGATTTTATTATACTTGCTGTGATGTACTTGCATTCCTATTTTTCCTTCTCTTTTTCCTCTTCGACCAATGCCATTCTTACACTCTGAATACATGCTGGAGTTTGCATGTCATCCATCATGTGAGGAAGTCTGATTAGGCAAGTTGTGGCTTAGTACTCTGTTATAGTCAATTTTTATTTGGGTGAAGATGGTGGTGATTGCATGCAAGCTCTGCCTTTTACTTTTAAGTTCATCTCGCACTTCTCACGTACACATTGGGAATCATCTCTCTCTTTCACGTTCCTCCTTGAACACATAAGACCACTCATATTAACAGCATTTGTGGTGATATGTGATCACACCTGCAAAAAGCACTGGTTATTGACGGGGCTAAGAGGAAGTGAATGCATAAATATTAAATAGTAATCCCAGAGGCGTCCAGGCATCAAAAGTTTTTGTGGGGATGTTCAGGAGTTGGTAGTTATGGTCGAAGCTCACACTAACCACATGGGGGATTTGATGATTTAGACTCTAGAGAGTATAGTCAGAGCTGTTGGGGTATTATTGAGATGAAGGCTGGCCTCTCTGATAATTTCTTTGAGGCCTTAAATGCATGTTCAAACCTTTTTTGTATGAGTTATTCGAATAGCTGCTGTTTTCATCAATGTGAAGTGTCGGCTAATTAATGTCCCCTCCTCATGCTCTGATGTCGAGATTTATGTTTACATGATCTAGTCTGCACGACTGATTGGTGGATAAAATAATTGTTAATGATCTTGACTATAATCGGTGGAATTAAAGCTGTTCAGTTTCTCACCTGCTTTCTAGAATGTCTTTGCCCTCGAAGGGGCTGTGCTGTCTATTTTAGAATCACTCAAGCATAAGAAATGATTTTATCTGTTTCCATCCTTGAGTTTCTTTTGTGGCCCTTATCTTCTGATCCATAAAATGATTAAGGCTCATTCCAAGTCAAGTGTCTGGACTTAGATTTTTGTTTTCCCCATGTCCTGTGAGTTAAAGATACAGTCCCTGAAAGTGTTCCTAGATGGTGGCTCTTCACAGATTGGGTGCATATCTTCCTATTATACAAATGTGCATGGACATTAATGTTTCTGTTCTTATTAGAGTCACCCTAAAGAATTTAGAAGTTGTAACTGAAAATTCTCTCAGATGTAAGTACGCTGTATTTACAACCTATCAAGGGGCTGTTTTTGCAGTCTCGTTTTTGGCTACAGTTAGTGGGTTACTTGTCACGATTTTCATTAATAGAAGGATGATGCTGCCTTTTCAATTATAAGATGTTTCAGTCTTCTTGTCACCATGTAAATTTTTTTAGAAGTGGGAAAGAGAAAAGGTTTACTGATCTGGCTTTTCGGTAGTTAGAGCTACTTTTCTCTTGTTGACTTTGGCTGGTTTGTTGATTCTGTTATAATGGGATAATTAAATGCAGTGTTGTTATGATCTGTGACGTTTCAGGTACTTGCTGGCTTTTAGAAATGTCTCCAGCATCCAAATCCAAGTCTAAGGACAAGAAGTCTGGGAAGGAACCGATAAAGACTGCCTCCAAGCCCTCTGGACCTGCAACTGTGGGTTCTGGGGTCCCTGCCAGTGCATACAACCCTCTTTTAGGAACATTCCATTCTCTTGAAACAGTGTCAAATTCATCCGCTTCACCTCTTCAAGCTAATGGTCGCTTCAGGACTATTGATGAGACAGATGAGCAGTCTGGCTCATTTGCTGTGGGGGTCGAATTCGATTCTGTCTCCAACAATGGCAGCTGGTCCGGTGAGTCGGAAGACCATAAGGAAAACAAGTCTAATCTTTCTGGTCGCCAGGAGTCTGTCCCAGGAGCTGACAACGACAAAAGAGAGAAAATCCGCCAAAAGAATGAGAAGAAGCATCAGCGTCAGAAAGAGAGACGAGCTCAGGAATTGCAGGAGCGATGCAGCGGTTATCTTATGTCAAGAAAACTTGAAGCACTTGCTCAGCAGCTCGTAGCAATGGGCTTTTCTCATGAACGGGCGACCATGGCTCTTATAATGAATGAAGGTAGAGTAGAAGAATCAGTTGCGTGGTTGTTCGAAGGGAGTGAAGAGGCTGATACTAAGAAGGATAAAAAGTTCGGTGGCACTAACTTGAAAATTGACATAACAGAAGAGCTTTCTCAGATTACAAATATGGTGTTCAAGTTTAAGTGCTCGAAACAGGAGGTGGAGAGAGCTGTTGTCTCCTGTGAGGGTGATCTTGAGAAGGCGGCGGAAATGTTGAGAACTCAGAAGCAAGAATTGTCTTCTGCTCCTTCTAAACCAGAAGAATCTGGAGATCCTTCTGGTTTAAGTAATTGCAAGCTTTCAGCTACTGTTGCCATAAACTCTGGGATGTCCCAGCTTAAACCAAATCCATCTTTGTCAGCCCAGCTGAGAAGAGATGAAAGAGACTATAATTACACAAGAGGTTCAGGGAATGCAAGTGGTTATTTGGAGTCCGGGCCGAAGAATGTGCAGTCTGTGAAGAGATTTCAGCAGAAGTTGGATTGGATGAAACCCCAACACTCTGCAATGCCGGCTGAGAAGAGTCGGCCTGGTGCTGGGTCCGGTTCAATGGCAACACCTGTTCAGGTGTTGCCTTCACCAGCGAAAGGTGAGACCCGTTATATTGCTGTTGGGGGTGAATTAAAACATCTTCCTCTAGGAACAGTCCGGGAGCCGGTTATCATGATGCAGCGACCACAATCAGCCAATGCAAAGCAGGTTCCTGCTATAAGCGTTGGCTCACCCCCTGGAACAGGTGCTGGTTGGCATCCTTCTAATGGCATTGACATTATGAAGTCAGGTGTGTTGCTACCTCAGATTCCTAGTGGTAGAAGCCTCGGTGCGGGCAATCTGAGTTCAGGTCAGATATATCCCCAATTTTATTATCAACAACAATTGGGTCTCGGAAGCAGTCCATTGGAGTCACCAGGGAATAGAGGAACTATGGGTTTTCAACAGCATCAGCAATTCATACAAGGTGGGGGTTTGGGAGATATGCCTGGGACAACCCAAGGTAATGGTTCGTGGAGTAGAACGAATGCACCTCCTACACTCGCGGCTGCTTCTTCCCTTGGACTGTTTTCTGGGTTGAATTCTTCTGGTTCATCAGGGGCTGCTTCTCCAGTGGACTGGAGCAACAGTTCAGTTGGGCAGCAGTTTGATTACACCAATGTCGACTGGTCGTTGGATCGGGGTTTGTCTTCCCCAAGATCTACAAATTGGTTGATGGGGTTGACCTCTTTAATGAAGAACAAGGCAACCATGTTTGATTCAGATGTTCCTACAGCGGGCTCCCACATTGGCATGAGACCTGCTCCTCCGTCCAATGGAAATGGCGTTTCTCTCATGGGACTACAAGATGCATCGGGAGCGACTACGGACACATCTGCTCCAGGTTCTCGGGAGTGGACGTCCCCTTTTGAAGGAAAGGATCTTTTTAGCTTGCCTAGAGAGTTCGTCTCTTCCCCTTCTCTGTAGGCCCCTCCGATAGGATTTCAAGGAGCACAAATAAAATGGAAAAGAAAAAAAGACTTGAAAAGGAAAGAATGGCATTTGGATTTCGTATCTGAGTTGATCTTGTTGCATGACCTTGTTGTGAAAATTGCATTGCAGTGTCCTTTAGTTGTCTTCTGTCTGCATGGGGGGAGAGAGATTCCTTCATCTTTGCTTTTAGTCAGAGGTGGAATCGGAGTATCCCCGTTTTAACATCTACGCCATCACTAATCAGTTGACAATTTGACTTGAATCGCCGCCCATGTTTTGTCCGCTCCAGGCAAAACAGCTTTTTGCCATTACTGGAAAGTACAATTTCAGCTGGCTCCTGACTCATCCAGTGGCGCCCAAAAAAGACTTTCGAGCTTTGTTTTTGCTCTGCTACGCTTGGAGAAAAGGTTGAAAAGAGTGCTTATCATTCCAGATTTTCCATTCCCTGCCCTTCTTAGTATCAAATAAGACTGGCCGAGTGTTATTTGGATGGTTGACTGAACTAGAGAGTAATTTGTAAGGCGCCCAAATCGTTTTATCATGACAAAAAGAAGGTTCACTTCTCGATACCTGCAATGCAAAATACTTTCGCAAACCACCGAGCTAAGAGGGAAGGTATCCTCTCGAGTTTTTCCTCTCTATTAACTTGCGAGTGGTTTGCAAGAGAACTCTCGGGCACCGTCTTGAGTCTTTCGAACTATAAGATGGCATCAATTTAGGGATAATTTAATTCCTGCGAGGCGAGGAATCATCTATTCCCCTTCTATTCTGTATTAGGAAGGATAGAGATCCTCTATTGCAATTGGCCACCAGTGACAGCTGCGACCGCTATCACCACCAATATCGCCAATCCCTATTGATTTCTTGAAGAAAGAACTTCCTTTTCATCGATTAGGACTTACAAATATAATATCCTGGAAGTTCATATAGAACATGGAAAAGCAACATAGAGGGACTTGCTGGGGTTTTATCATGGCAGCGAGGAAAAACCAGGGCCTGAACCACAAGCACCGGTTGCTGTTGAAGCAGGTTCTCTGTACCATTCATTGGACTCCCGTGTGATGAAGTTAGCCTCTGCACGGGACAAATATTTCATCCAGAGATCATGACCAGAGTAAATCTTGCGTCCAAGAAAGAACGACGAAAGATTGCATTCATCTTTCTCACAGCTGTCCTCCCCTTGTTTCTACAACTACTTAAAGAAGACAACTGTTGATCTCCATCCTAACCCACCCAAGAATGCGAAGAAAGTTAATCATATGGAATTGAAGGATGATTAGACAGTATATGCCACAGTGAAAGACGCTTCAATCAACCTCAGGGGATGCACATACAGATAAGGAAGTCCTATTATTTAGGGTGCAAAAACTGGATTACTTTCTCTGGTGTTGAGAGCACAATTGGAGAAGGCTGGGCCGTACCTACTAGGAACAAATCATGACCTCTTCAACATATGGGTAGCAACAGAAAAGAAGAAAACTCAGGGACTCTCCTGTTCCTGGATCTT
Organism: Rhodamnia argentea; assembly: GCF_020921035.1. Classification (NCBI taxonomy): domain Eukaryota; kingdom Viridiplantae; phylum Streptophyta; class Magnoliopsida; order Myrtales; family Myrtaceae; genus Rhodamnia; species Rhodamnia argentea. The sequence goes on along the minus strand of NC_063157.1, from coordinate 25,131,754 downwards.
ACAGTAATTATTAGCACTCGGCAATTCTTTAGCTTCAGAACATTTCCTTACGTCTCAACTCTCAGACCTTTAGATATAGGGATTAAGTACCAATCAAGCATATATTAAGAAAGCAGAATGTGGGGCTGTCCACAGAAAATAAGCATATCCAGGACGAAGTATTTTTTTCTGAAATGGATCACCAGATTGTTCTTGTCAAATATTTTACTGCACTGAAGCCCGGTGACAGATTTTGCTTCTTATTTTTCTGCTTCTAACCTGTCTAGGTTTTTATGGCCATTCCAACCAGAAGAATCGCCATGATAAGCTTGCTATCGTAACGAGAAAGGAAACAAACATATAACTAGTTGACAATACTTAAGTAACTTACCTGATAAGAATACATCCTTGTATTCTTCTTCATTGTAGACAAACAGTGGAGGGTCTGGTGAACCAACTCCGACGATTGTGCTCCCACTACATCAGACAAATTTGGACACCATAGGGAAATTAGTTTGCGGGAATAGAAGAGAATACGTGATATCAGAACATGATCCTGGAACGTATAAGAAGATCCGAAAACATTCAAAGCCAACTCTCCTGGGATGAGAGCAGACGCCGCAAGGAACAGTGCAATCACAATGATGCCCAGCTCACTATCCAAACAATTTAAACACAGGATATTTCGGGTAATTGCACCAGAGTGACTTCCCATATGTTCAACACTTAGGGTAGCTTATATTGCTACCATTGTCTATCTAATATGAACTGAATCTAAGCCATACTTACAACAGGTAATTTGGATAATGGATGACCTGTACCTTTTATGAAAACATTTCAATACAAGGACTCTTTTTTTCAACTAGAGTCCAAACCAGAATTGTTTAGGCCAAAAAGAAAAAAGGACTACCAGATTTTGATGAAGATTATAGATGTTGGACAATCCTGAATGACAAAAGTCCAAATGGGTGCCACAACTGTAATAATTCAGGCATCAGTTTCTATTCTAAACTTCAAACCCATGTTTGAAACTTTACAGTTTGGTTTTCTTTCAAAAAGCTATATTTTTAGAGGCAAGCATCATAAAATCCATTATCACAGTTTATCAGAGATGAGACTAGCTAGCACTGGGACAGAAAGTGACGAAGGTAGGGAGTCCAGAAGTTGAGGTTGCTAGCGAAAATATTGGAGCTGCAAGTAACTATCCTGTGTGGTCAACGGTTCACTAGAAAAATGAATCGGGATTATCTTGTATGAGGCTAAAAGTCTGTGTCCTTAGCTTACAAGGTACAAAAAGAGTTTCAGCAGTATGTTGGTATTATTTTGAAGTCAGTTATGAGCCTTCTCACACCAAACACACATGCTAATGATTTTCATCCTTACATGAAAAATGATCCACTTCAAGGTTTTTCTAGTATTTTAGGTCAATGGATGAGAAATATAAGAACGTGATACACTTACAACAATTGAGGATTAGGTTGACGCTTCGTTATGGACTCACTTTGGCAGAATTAATGAATGCCTCCTCCTATTGAATGAAAAACCTATAAAGGTTTTTCCTACTCAATCCTAATACAATGGCTTTGTATACATTTGAGCCTTAAAAGTCACATCAACATCCGATGCTTTCGGTGATAATTTAAGCAAAATAAATATATTCCTCTGACAACTTTACTCTCTGCACAGGATATTAGAACTTTAGACTGGTATCACTTTATTTTTTCCTTGTTGTACCTTCCAGACATGAAAACAGCATCATACTGTCCGCGGCCAGCAGCCATTATTCGCTGCTTTAACCGTTTAAGGGATGGTAGTACCTCAAACGCTGGAGCTTCTGCAAGGAAATATAAACATTTGAACTATCAAACTTCTGATAGCATATAATTCTGTCTCTATGACAAACACCAGCAAATATAAGATGAGAATGTCTGATCATAAGTCTTTTGCTTGGCCAAAATAAGCCTGGCATCATATAAATCTATATATTCATTGCAGTATGAAAGGAATTCTCTGCAAATGAAACTATATAAAAGAAAAAAGGTATCAACAATTGGTTGGTCACAAAGTCACACAGAATAAGTTTTCCGAACAGAAAGCAACAGAGGAAAGGCAAGATCAAGTGCAGTCATGTTCATTTACCCAAATCGTTGATGCATACATCTTGAGATATTCCATCCTTTGACAGCTTTTCCAGCAAGGCTAAAGGATCAACATTACTAGTCTTGTCCAACTGTAGACGCTGAGAATAGGAAAAGACATCCTCGGACAAAATTGTCAGCACATAGGGAGTAAGGTGACTAGAGTTTTTGTTAACTACTCACAACTCTATTACCTTGTAAACTTCAGCAGTGGAACATGCCTGTGGAGGTTTTATTAGAACCATCGGAATGTCCAAGGATATAGGTGGAGGGATATCTTGAACCACCTAGAAAAATATGGGATATATAATGACCGGGTGCAACTTGGAATCATATTAACTTACCAAAGAAAACGTAAAGGTATAGAAGAAGTACACAGAAAAACCTGATTAATGAATTAGAAGATCATCATAAATTCATCATCTTCCACGCAGATGCATAGCACAGGTTTATGAACACTCTAATCAACTAAGTGGCCGCAAGGCCAAGAGGAGGAAATCAGAGTCTTGTTAGGGTCAAGTTTTATTTCCTTCCAAAGCATTATTGGGGAACCTAGGCACAGAGCACTACCACCATAGACTTCTTAAGCTCATAGAGCAAATGAATGGATACCATAGAAGTGCTTTCTGCTAAAAACACCACTGGAATAGTAAGGTTTGAACAAGGAACGAGAAAATAACTGACTAACAGCAAGTATTCTGTAAGTTTAGACATACCTCACCTCGACCAGTACAATATGCTGCACCATGGGAGAAGAAAAAGGGAATATCTGAACCAATTTCACCAGACCATTCTTGAAGTTCCTTCTCAGTTGCAATACAACTATTGAATTGGTTTGCAGCCCAAAGTGCAGTTGCCGCATTACTACTTCCACCACCAAGTCCTGCTCCAGTTGGTACTTTTTTGTCAAGATGGACCTGCCATGTGTCCCAATTTGAGTCTCTGGTCAAAACTCTGAGAAGGACATAGAAGAATGTGGGACTCTGGCAGATGTTCAGCTATTTACATTACACATAGGGATTCCAGCATAATTTACTCTAAAATTGTGATATCCCTTTTAGTTGGAACTCTTGTCTACATCAATATAAGATTAAGTTAGGGACAACAGTTCCGTAATTCCCTTTACCCAAAAAAAAAAGAAATTTTGCTTTACCAAAAAAACAATTCCGTAATTCCCATTGACTTTGATGTTTACTGTACATTCAAAGACATTTTTGCTTTTTAACATTGCCACAATTCTCTGTAGTTTGTAATAATTCAAAGTTAATGAAAGTCCTGATGTAATTCACTGAAGCAAATGGAACATAAGAAACGCAATATCATTTACTGTCTAGAGACAACACTTTCTGCCACACCCGCCAGTTTTGAGGAATTATCAGAATTATATGCACACATGAACAGACTCAAATACCAACAAAAGGGGCAGCTTCTCACCCAAAAGAATTTGTTGCTGCCAGTCTTTTTCCTGTAGAGATTCAGTGCTTTGATAATCTGCCAAACATCAAAGAAAATTACAATCACATATTAGTTATTGTAATGATGCCAAGAACACGGTGACAGTGAAATGAACCGAACCCCTCAGGTATAGGAAATACCAAATTCTTGTCATCAAGAGGTACGCCAGACACATTCGTTGAAAGTCCATCCTTTGTTTGGGAAGGTGACAAAGAGAACTTGATTATGTCCCCCAAACTAATTACCTGGAAGCACGCATATAGATTAGCCCAACCTCCGAAAATCTCGTGCTACACTACTGTGCTTCTATATGAACCCAAAGCAATACCTAAATACATTTCGCACCATAAACAGGGTCATGGAAGCAAAAAGGATGATCAAGACTGAGAAAACTCACATGAAACAGAGAGGCCAGATCATGGTACCCATCATCTCTCTTCCTAGTGATTCTCAAAAAGACATTAACCTGCCCCATAGATTACCAAAATCAGTGCAAAAACCACCAGAATACTTGTAGCAAAAAAACCTCAGAAAAAAAATTTAAGAAAAAAAGTAGATAAATCCCTAAATAAGAGGAGAGAAGTACCTTGCAAGGTGAGAACAAAGTGAGCCTAGAAAGAGGAGCTTCCCTGTCCACTTCATCAGCCAACTGGTTTATCCTCTCATCAGGATCATACACTATCTATATCCATCCACAACCAAAACAACACCCAGCACTCAGCAACGCGAACAAGCAAACACTTACACGCAGCAACACCAACAACACCAACAACACAAACAGAGAGAGTTCCACAAGACCTCGAGCTGTTGTTTCCCCGTTTTCGGCTCGGACACCATGGCTCTGACGGACGCATTCCGTCGCAGACAAGAGGAAGACGAACCATGTCGCACGGAAGGTCGGACCCAGCTGCTCCGCGAGAAATTGGGCGACGGGTAGACGATGCGATTGCAGTGGAAGGAAGAAGAAGAAGAAGAAGCCACGGTGGTCGCCGCCATCATCCTCAATCGTCAAGCTCCGAAGCCGAACTCAATCCTCCGAATGCTTCCGCGCGAAGGCGAAAAACTCTCCAGCAAGAGAGAGAGAGAGAGAGAGAGAGAGAGAAAGAGAGAGTAGGTGAAGTGAAGTTGGTGAGTAGGAAATTAATGAGCAGCAGCAGCAGAAGAAGAAGAAGAAGAAGGGTATCGAACGGATATCAGGGTTCATCAATCCCTTTCTTGTCTTCACTCGCCGCCGAAATCGCCTTTCCACTTCGGACGCCAACGTGAATGCCGTGTTCGGTAAATTTGGTCGGAGGGAAGTACTTTTCATGCATACGTTTAATTTAGTCTATGAAAATACGAAAATATTATTCTTATATTAATTTAAATTTGGATCTAATATTGAATATCTTCGTACATTTCATGTACTAAGTTGGTCCAAGAAGTATATTGAACAAATTAAAATTTGATGACGACATTGCATATTAAACTGAACAAGTTAAAAGTTCGGAGACCACATTACATGTCGGCTCAAAGTTCATTGATCATTTATGTCTTTTACCCGATACAAAAAGTGGAACGAAATGCAATAAGTAGATAATTACGGCAATGATCTCCGATTACCCTTGAGTGGGTCGTTAAATGGCGGGTTGAGTCGAAAATGATCCCGCCCAAACCGATCCATTTATACACAATTTTGAATGTAGTGACTTATATTCATATCCGAACCTAACCACATTACTAAAACGCAGTGTAATTATTACTCCATCTGCTAGTGTTTATTCTGCAATAACAACTGTTTAATGTGATTAATGTCCAAACAAAGCTGTTAAATAAGATTTGGTATATAGGACCCATCATTCACCCTATGTAAAATAGGAACAAGATCCGACCCATCTAAAGCTAATTTCACCAAAAGATGTGGCCATATTTTATCCCGTCTCTAAATTTATTTTATTTTATTCCACGAGCGAATATTTCAAATAAGACCCTAAAATGACATAACAGTTTTAAATAAAAGTCCGAACTCACCGGCCGATCAAATATTCTCGCTGGTCAAGGGTATTTTCGTTCAAAGATAATTTTAATTTTGAATATTATGTAAATTATATTAAAAATAAATTACTTTAAAAGAAAAGTAGTTAATACAAGTTATACATCGCATGGTCTTCCACATGGGACGGAAACTAGGAAGTCTCACGTTTGCAGGAAAATTCTTACACAGGTCGGATTTGGATAATTGTGAACTTATTTCCATATATATATATTAATTTTGTCGTTCTAAACCCATTTATCATCCGTCGACTTATAACTAACTCATTTAAGAATCCATTAAGAATCCATGACATCAAAGTATGGATTAAAAAATAAATTTATAATCCATTTAAACAGATAGTTAAGTCTGTCTGTTCGGGTGAATTATGAGTTTTGCTCATAACTTTCCTGTCAAAATGAAAAATAACAATATCATCTTGTACTTTTCAACATTAAAATCAAAATCTTAAAAGCTAAAAGTCATCCCAGACAGACCCCGAAACAGTAGGCCGAACGTATGAAAAAAGGCAACTGAAGCAAACACCAAGCTGCATGAGAAATTTTCAAGAAATCAAGCAAGAAAACGCCTTCTCTGCATTTCAGATTCACAGATGTGATCTGCAATGCTTCACATATGAGCAAGCCAGCAACAGCGGGTTCATTTCAACAACAGCAGGTCTAAACAGGCATGTGTTTTGAAGAACGGAACAGAGTTACAAACAGTACAGAATCCGCAAAGACTTCGTGTCCGATATGAAATCCCACACCTACCCATATATACAAATGCACCGGGAAGTATCTCTTTACCTCCGTCAGTGTTGTGGAAGTGCTTATTTATCTATTGAAAGGCGACACTCGGAAATCCAACAGTCATTTCCAGATCACTCCCATCTGGCGATTCCTTTGGACATAGTGATATGCTTGGGTATGAAGAGCTAGAGAGGCCTCGTAGAAGACAGGCGACGATTCCTTCCATGGGTTCGCCGAGCATTCCACATTCCATCATGGCTACTACCATCACTCCCCTGAGCAGGCATCTCAAAGCGGCAAACCGGGCATGAATTGTGCCGAACTAACCAGGGGATGATGCAGTCGGAGTGATAAATATGGTGGCAAGGCATCATTCTCGCTTCTGACCCCAACTCAAATTCCTCTTTGCAGACAGGGCAATCTGCATCAGCACGTAGATGCGTCTGGGTGATTTTGATGGTCGGCATTGCATCAATTGCAGAACGAGATGCAGGGGCTGGCCCTCTCTGGTCATTCAGAGATAGAAACTCGATCAGTTCTTCCAGTCCTGGGCCCATAAAATAATCATCGAAGTCAATGTCCCTCGGTCCATCCGCTCTACCGTGGTGCAAGAAGGCAGAATCGGGTATTTGACCGTGAAATGCCATGAAAGGAGTGGGAGGAATGATTCCCCGTGTTTCTTCTGGAACTGAATTGAGATGCCTTCTACCATCAAAGTTGGGATTCTGGCCAGCAATTGCCTCTCTCATCATAGAACCAGCAGCGCCCCTGAATCCTCTCCTCGAGCCAATACCACCTTCTCTCATCAACGCGTACATAATATCAAACATATGAGGCACTCCGGGAGGAATGTCCGCAGAGTTAGGCATGAAATATTCTTCAGTAGGTGAGCCATGAATTTCGGTCAGTTCCTGCACGAAACCTCCATTGCAGAAAGGGCAAATTACTTCTCGGTCATGAAGACCGAATCGCTGCCTGCACTGGTAGCACCAATGTGTCTCCTCTCCATCAGACATCGTGCTTGTTACCTACAACCAATTTAAAACAAGCAGTTGAAGCTTACCTCAGTTAAAAAAAAAAAATTACATAAGAGGACCGGTTTCTTTTTTACTACAAAAAACAACAACTCCAGTACAGACGAACTTTATGTTGATTTAAGCCACACATCAGAAGCCTAACCCAACTAGAAGAGAAGCTCCTAAGCTTCCAAAACTTGGAACTGAAATTGTCAAATTGCATTTGCACGATTCAAGAAGCATTGCTGATAACTTGATATACCTATGGCAGGAAGTTCCTGTAAAACCAGACATAGAGGTTTACCTATGTAAGGTGGGTGTAGAAGAGATTGTACACCAAATTTGTCAACATGAACCCATGAAAATCTTCCAAGAAACAAAGCAAAACCAAAAAAAAGGAAAGGGGGGGGAGGGCGGGAGGAATACTCACTGATTCTTCAACTAAGCTAAGAACTTGTCTCTGCATTCAGCATGACAGGGGCTGAACAAGCACGAGCGGCAACTCAACAAATGTAAGAAATGAAGAACAAGCGATACCATCCATGCACAATACCTTGTTCTCTTTGAGAAGCTAGAGTTTGTGAATTGGGAACAGCAGGACAAATGGTAGAAACCAAAAACAAAATCACAGCGAGATTACACCACAAAGAGAAGAAACACGAGGGAAGCACTCCAATCATCAAATGTCACAAAAGAAATCGACCACTTTCCCCTGTCTCGCCAACAGAAAATGAACGAAACGAAAAGTCCCAGTACTGGGCAAAATCCAGTCGTTTCCCAGAAAGAAAAAATCGACCAATTACAAAGAGAAGTACTGCAAATTCGACCTATTCCTTAGCTGGAAAAAAGGGAACAAAAGAGCCCCCTTCAGCGAACGCCACATCGCACGACCCAAAACCCACAAACTCGATGATATTCATCCCAAGGTACCCCGGGGAATCGCAATTCGCGCGAAATCCAGAGACACCCGGTGGCTATAGATCTTCGAAAGCAGCGGTCAGACGCCAATCGAAGAGCAATCATAATCCGCAAAAGAACCCCTAAACGGAACGAGCAAATCGAGAGAGAGGAGGAGCCGGCTAGAGAAGAAGAGTACCGAGTGGCGAGCAGGGCACCGGCCGAAGCGGCGAGGGATTCCAAATCCTTGTCGCAGGGGGGAAATGGATGGAGAAGATGAGAATTTGAGCCTCACAGCTTCGGCAGAGAGAGAGAGAGAGAGAGAGAGAGACCGTGGAGCTCCACCACTACCCCAGGGACAGAGAGGAGAGAGAGACAGAGAGAGAGAGTAAAGGTCAAGTCGTTTGTTGTACTGTACCTGAGCGTGGAATCTTCAGCATCTTGATATTTGTTTATTCATTAATTGTTGCCATTATTACTTGTTAATTATTTACTTTTTTTTTAATTCAATTTTATGAGAATGATCAAATTATGAAGTCGTCAGATTTAAAAATCAATAATGAAAGAACCGGGATCACTCATTCTCCGTAGACATGAATTGTCACTGTCATCAATGGAGTTCCATCTCCCATGCTTTCCGCACAACCAACCAAGCCGATAGCAGTCGAATTTTGACTCTAGAGCTGGCTTGGGTGGATGACACTAGAAATTAAAAATTGGCTGTAGAATTCATGATAATCATAAACGTGTCGTGTTAATGAGTGCCTTCAATGTCCAAATTGCACTCGTTGAGTATACATAAAACGATACCAATCAATGCATTGAAGATTGTAATTTCTTCATTTATGACTTGATAAGCACGTCGGGATGCTAGTTAAATCCATCGTAAGATGCTTACTAGTGCAGCAAGGATCTTTTGCCTTCTCAAACACTTCGACTTTCCTTAAATTCAAAAGATTTAAAACGTTTGATATGTAAATTCATATATAATTTCTTCTTTTTTTTTTTTTAAAAGAGAGGATATTGTCAAGTTTGACGGTAAGGAAAAAGTTTTTTTTTTTTTTCAAATCCTAAGCAAACAAGCCATTTGCTGATCTCATGACCGGCAACGAGCGAATTTGCAATCCTTGTCTTTTGGTATTACTAACGTAAACTACAACTACAGTTGCTCTAAAAAAGAGTTCCATCAAAGCAAACTGTAAACAAGCGATACGATGGTAACGTTCCTAGGAACACAGAGGATAAAAATCACAGAAATGACATGTCTGCAAAACAAAACGTTAGCTTGATCTACCACGCACAACAACTGTGTATTCTAAGACTCAGAATGTTCAATCTCTCTCTTCTTTCGTAATGATGGGCGTCAATTCTTCCCATCACGATGGCTCGAGCACTTTCATCTTCTTCTTCCGGCCAATCTCAGGTTGATCTGGGAGTCTCTTCATCAGGAATTTGAAGACCATTTGCCTATTCTCTCGATGTAGCTTTCGGTAACTGTTCACCACATACAGCCCGTCATACGTGAAAGTGTGATCCCTATCCTTGCGAATCACTCTTACTGGCTTGTTTCTCTTCATGCTGTTCACTAGAGCTAAATTCCCTCGAGTAAGCTTCTGATCTTCAGCCTCCTTGTCACGACCAGGCATTCCACCCTGGCCCAAATAAACCAGCTCATCGGGGTTACTGAGATTATCTGTATAATCCCAGGAAGCGACAACACTCGTGGCTAGGATGTCTGGGTGAGATCCCATGTAATCGATGCCATTCTGAGGAGGGCGATGGAGCCCGACAACAGCGAGTTCCATCCTGTAATGGAATTTGTCACCAACTTCTACTCCTGGAACAGCTCCTATAAATTGCTTTGCGCCGTGGACATATCCTACTCTTTTCTTGACCTCTTTCGCAGCATGAAAATCTATCCTCCTAATGCACGTACTCTTTTTACCTGCTTTCGATTTTTCTAGAGAGAGCTTGCGACAAATATCTCTGTAGAGTCTTAGAGCTTCGGTCATCTTGTCTCTAGCCAAATTATGCATGTTATTGCGCATAACATTTGCATTTCTGAGCTCAGAAAATGAAGTGCTCGCTCTCCCAATATCTGATCGTGGACCAACCTGCAAACTTTCCGAGCTATCCGGTGCGCTTCCCTCTAATGACTTCTTGATGCTTCGCTTGTCAAGAGACTTTCTCTTACAACCTTGGTCCTTCATAATTGGGGATGCGCCAGGAGGACATTGAACACTCTTCTTGGCCTCTTTGATCATATCTCGGACATCTCTATTTGATTCGTCACAATGATGGTAAAGGATGTTCTCTTCTCTTAGGCATGCCTTTTTCAACGTACTCTTGGAAGATGTTTGAAATTTAATTTGGGGCTGTGACCCTGCTTCCTTAGCACCAACGCCTTGAAGATCATCATGATCATTGTTCCCGCGCCATTTAAAGACATGTGCAGTCACTGAGCTCTTGATCGAAGCATCGGGAGACTTTTTGGGAATGAACTCTGCTTCTTTGAGGTCCTCTAACACCCTAATGTCTGGCAGACTAGGAGCATCTTTCTTCAAACCTGTTGCTATAAAACACAGAAGCTCATCCTGGTGTTCTGTTGGGCTAAGACAGGGGCCACGACTTCCGCATCCTGGGCGAAAATCTCGACGGGTCAACAAGCACTTCTGAGATAGAGAATCTCTAGTCACATTCTTCATGTTGCTCTTAGCACCAACGCCTTGAAGACCGTCATGATCATTGTTCCTATGCCATTTAAAGACATGTGCAGTCACTGAGCACTTGATCGAAACATCAGGAGACTTTTCAGGAATGAACTCTGCTTCTTTGAGGTCTTCTAATAACCTAATGTCTTGTAGCTCGTTCTGATATTCTGTTGAGCTAAGACATGGGCCACGATTTCCGCATCCTGGAGGGAAATCTCTACGAGTCAACAAGCACTTCCGAGATAGAGAATCTCTAGTCATATTCTTCATGTTGCTCTTAGAACCATCAGGATGTGATTGCCCTTGCAAAACAGACTTTTTCTCATTTCCACTCCATATGACATCATGCACAATCATAGAGCTCTTTACCGAAGCATCGGGAGATTTATGAAGGATAAATTCCCCTTCTTCTATGCTTTCTGTCTTGTTGTTGTCCTCCATCGCATTCTGTGCCATTGCTTCAGATAGCATATTCTCCACCAAACCGGAATTATCTGGCTTCAAATTGGTTGTCTTGGAAGAAAGTGCTTGTTGATGTTGTGCAAAAGGAAGAGGGGTGCGACATCTGCATCCCGCAGGTAAACACGACGTGCTCTTATCAGGACTAGTCTGTCCAGTGCTCCTCATCACTGCATTGCTTCCAGAGCCAACAGAATGTGATTGAGACTGCAGCATGTGTGGGTGACTGGAAGAAGATCTTGGAGCTGGAAATACAATCTTGAGAGAAGAAACATTCCTCTGCATGGCCTTCTTCGACAACTCCGGAGTCTGGTGATTCATCTTCTCGTTATGCTCTCCCATAAGCTCTACCGCTGGTAAATACTACTGGAATGCTGTCGAAAAAACATAATGAACAGAATAAGTCACCATAAGAGCACCGCTTGTTTGTGATTCTTCAAGGCTATCACCAAACTTGTGCATCTCAGTTTCAGAGTGTATGGATTATGTTAGCAAATTCGCCATTATTCAAACTTCGTAAGACACGAAATGTAAGATGATATCTTGGATAGATCATAACCCGGCAAAAGGAAATTACCAATGCTTGTTGACATAACAAGGAGCTGCAACAAACTTGAGCATGCATCTCTGCTCCATGAATGTTCAAATGGTGTTGAAAAACATACCAGTTAAGTAGTCAAAAAATGAGTAGACTGATATTGAATTTAACCATAATGACCACCTGGCAGTCATGCTGCTAAGAAGGACATCTTTCCTCTGGAATTCTCGAATTTCATTCTGGTTCAACAATTCTAGGAGACATGGAGGTCAAAATAGCATCTCATTTCAATATAGCCAATCATTAGAAAATCCTTTCCCAGGCATGAGGTCCAACGAACAGGAGATTGAGTTAAAAAGACAGAGAACGACTACTGTTTGGCGATCATACTACGTTCTGCACATTACTTGCCTCAGCAGTTCTCGCTGCTACAGTACAATGTCTGGACGAACAAGAGAATCCAAAGGCCAGGAACCATCAATCCATCAACCCATGACTCTGTTGCTTGCAAGGCTCGCTCAAAAGTTCCATCGAAGCTCGACTACCACCGGATCGCATGAAACGTCCTGCAAGCACGGTGAATTTGTTAAAGTTCAGACTTTTGACATGGCCAGTTTGCATGTAGTTGCGAAGGTGCTCACTGGAAGCGATGTGGGATGTTTCAACGAGATTCATGAGAAATAACACTCCGAAAACAAGATTAGGCCAAACCCAGAGCACAAGAATGAGCTACCCTATGCCGTTTCCGAAACTTCCTAGCAGCCGAAACGAGAAGCGAACGCCATGAACCAAAGCGAGCAAAATGAATCAAACCACAGTAGAAAAGTTCTTTCCAGTGCAAATCAGCGAGGCGTCTACCAACAGCAGCAGGGCCGTCTCACTTCAGGATGATGGCTGCGACAGCCCTAGGCTCTAAATCACGAAAAGGTGATACCTCGAAACAGAATCGACCCGATCAAAACTCACAGAATCCGAATCAATCACCGCACAAAACCATTTCCGCAAAACGAAACCCCCCCACCCCCCGAGCCGAGAGATAAGATGAAGCAAGAAGACAATCACATCCTAAACAGCCATGGAAGCACAAGAAGAAGAACAGAATGCAAAGGTCCCGTCGAGAAAGAAATGGAGAATGCGCGACGGTAGCCCCCTGCTTTGCCTCTCTTTTTGCTCTTACCGAGTCGGAGCACGAGTCGCCGAGTGAGCCGAGTCACGGATTTCATGGAGCTGACGAGGGAAGTCGAAGGAAAAGGACGGCCATGGTTGGGAGCGAAAGAGCGCGCTTCAACCTCTGCAAAACCTTGAGCTGAAATCTGGAAATGGCGTGAGCTTTCTCTCGCTCGCTCTAATATACCGCATGCAGAGGTTGGTACAACTGTGCAACCGTATATTCTGTTTCGTACGACTTCGATTCCCCGTGCATTTACATATGTATATGTATATGTATATGTGTATGTATATGTATAGATATGTTCATATTGGGTTCGATAACCCGCATTTTAGCCCCCGTCTTACTTGACATGAGTACGAGGTTCACCGCACGTATTTGGATTTCCTTAACCATCGAGTACAATGAAAGAAAAAAACAGGACATCTCAAATCCCCACCGACCATCTCGTGCCTTATCTAACATTAAATGAGGTATAACACGGTAAGGCGTTCGATTTTCCATATCGTTGGGTACAGCAAAGCATCTCGAATATGATCCGTCCATTTGGGTTCCGAATTTTGACGAAGGAAAATCTACATTTAGCCCGGTCCTTACTTGACATGAGTACGAGGTTCACCATACGTGTTTGGATTTCCTTCCTTGACCATCCGTGTACAATGAAAAGAAAAAGTACGTCTCAAATCCCACCGACCATCTTATCCGTGCCTTATCTTACATTAAATGAGGCAGAACACGGTAACGCGTTTGATTTTTCATACCAATTGAAGTAACGTAGATCATTTCAAATCTGATCCGTCCTTTCGGGTTCCGAATTCTCGCAAAGAAAAGTTTGCCTTTATGACTGCGTCCTACTTGACGCGGCATGTCCATTCCCATTTGGGATGGGGACTTAATTACTTAATTCGTGTGTTCCATGAGTGAGGAATTTCTTTACTTCCTCATATTGAAGAGAAAAAAAACAAAATGGATAGTGGCACAAATAGTCCATGAACTTTGATCGAATGTGCAACGTAGTCCTTGAACTTTTAATTTGATCAGTATAGCCTATGAACTTTAATTTAATGTGCAATGTGGTCCATGAACTTTTAATTTGACAAATTTGATCCCTGAACTTTTCGAACATGTTTAACTTAGTTCCTGAATTATAGGAAGATATTCAATGTACTCCTTCCGTTGATTTAAGTTCAAGGGCTAAGTTGAATATGTTCAAAAAATTCATGGATCGTATTGGTAAAATTAAAAGTTCAAGTACCAAATTGCACATTGAGCTAAAGTTCAGAGATCATATTAGTCAAATTAAAAATTCAAGGACTACATTATATATTAGATCAAAGTTTAGGGGTCATTTGTGTTATTTTTTTTTTCCAAAAAAAGGGAGATACTCAGGAAAAATTTAGTTATTTGAGGAAAGAATGGAAAGGCGTACGCAACCAAACGAACGAGGAAATGGAGGGAGTTTGGAAATATTTCCTTGTGATGGACCTCTCATTTCCGGCATTACGACAATGATTTCGTGCCTCGAAAGGAAACTGCATTGAAATTCGAAGTGGTTTTCACTTTTTCCCATTTTCGGTACCCGTAGTTAAGACTAATAAAAAAAAACACATATCAACACATTGTACAAATAAAAAAAAATAATTATGTTAAAAAAGCGAAAATTTTCTAAATTTCAGGATACAATTAAGGCACGCAAGTCTAAGTCAAGACACATCGGCAAATATTCTAGTCAGACTTTTTACATGTCACGTAGTCAGACTTTTTTACATGTCACGTAGCGCTTAATTCCGACTTATCAATAGCCCGTGACACCTCAAAACTCCTCCAAACACAAATTTTAACATGTAGATTTACATAGAGCCGTCCCATAACTATTTTAAAAGCGGGAAAAAATGTTTTGAATTTTGACGGAGAAAAAGAGGTCGTTTTTCGCTTTATTTGGGCCATATGTTGACATGCTCTAATGTACAACGGAACGGGCGAGCACGGAGGAGTCACAGTCTCTGCTTTTTCTTTTTATTATTCCGTCGAAAATCTCGAGCCGAGTGTCGGAACAAACCGATAATATTCGATCGGGTTCTAAAGAAAAGAAGAGACTGGTGTAATTTAAAACCTATGCTGGTACTGCAAATGGAGATATGAGTCATTGCAGGTCACGCGATGTCCTGTTATAACATTGACTAAGCCTACACATGATTCCTTTTGGAGGGTTGAGCACGACTTTGCAGCTACTGTGCTCCTATTTAGAGGCCTTTGGCACATGCTTTCATTGCCTATTGTGCACTAAGAGATCAGTCTGACAAGTTTACTCTTTGGTAGGCATAGTTTCCTTAATAAATAAAAAAACGCGGTAACGCGTTTGATTTTCCATACCATCGAGTTACGGCAGAGCATCCGAATCTGATCCGTCCATTTGGATTTCAACTTTTTGACAAAGAAGAGTTTACCTTTATGATCGCGTCTTACCTGCTGCGATAGGGCCCATTCACATTTGGGTCGGGGACTTTAATTACTTAATTCGTGTGTTTCATGGCCGAGGAAAAAAAAAAAAAAACAAAAAATAAAAGGGAGAAGTTCAGGATAATTTGTTATTTTGAGGAAAAACCAAACGAACGGGGAAATGGAGAGAGAAAACGGTTCGGAAATATTCCCTCGTGGACCGGCCTTTTGATTTCTCCGGCCGGACGACATTGATTTCAAGCTTCGAAAGGGAAGTAGGAACTGCATTGAAATCGAAGTGGATTTTTACTTTTTCCAATTTTCGACACTCATTATTAAGGCACGCAAGTCTAAAGTCAAGTCAAAGCCGCGCATATTCTAATCAGACTTTTTACGTGGTAGTATGTTAATTGATACAAATAATTATTTTTTGTAATTGTGTCCGTTTAGTCTATTTGGCTGGCCGACGCCGATACAACGAGTTTTTAATAATATTTTAATAATTTTTGAACTTTTTATTTTTGAATTTTTTATTTATTTTTCTACCTTTTTCTTTTTCCTTTCATTTCCTTTTTTTTTTTTGGGTATGGGCTGATGGCCTCCCGTCGGCCACCAGGCGAGGACCGACGCAGGTCACGGGCTCCTGGGCGAGGGCTAACCACCCTTGTCCAAATTCTTGTTCGTAGCTGGTATAATTGTAATAGGTTTAATATTTTTTTTTCGTAATTCTCTCCTAAATAGAGATATGAGTCATTGTAGGTCACACGATTGTCTTGTTATAACATTGACTAAGGCTACGCATGGTTTCTTTTGGGAGGGTTGAGCCGACGAGGATTTTGATGGAGGCAAGCCACTTTACAGCTACGATGCTACTATCTAGAGGCCTTTGGCACATGCATTTATTGCCTATTGTACCCTTAGACATAGGTCTGATAAACCACTTTATTTGTCTTTGAGAAAAATCATCAATTTTTCCTCTAATATCAAATCTGCCCTCATTAAAAATAAAATAAAATTTGCCCTCACTAGCATAACTTTAAGGCCTGTCTTAAAATTTGCCGCTAGTGATTTCTAATTTTCATCTCCGAGAATGATTTCATTCTGGAGATAATTTTTCATGCCATCTTGCTAATGTGGATTTGTAATTGACGTGGAAATGACGGGTCAAAATTGGGATTGGACCATGAGGGTATATTGAAGAACATATTGAAAGTTGGCATTTCTTTAGTCCAAAAGTTTGAGATATTTTTTGTGATGAGTGCTGTAATGTAAGAACTTGAAAAAGGTGTTTGAACGTCAACTTTAGAAGTCGTTCGATAAGACCTATCTTAAAATTTACTGGCTTGAAACAAGTGCTACGACATTCTATAAGGAGTTTCGGTGTCCCGCTTTGGCTTCAAAGGGCTGCTTCGTCCAGATTCTTGGTGCTGTAATGTTAGAACTTGTGCCTGTTTATACACGAATCGCAGCACGGCCCATTCGTCCTCACGTGTCGTGCGCATGACCATCTCATGTCTTGATAGTCTGCTTTAAATCTTCCCCTCGTGCTTCGGGCACGTGTATCAACGGGCGAGCTATTTATAATGTCAACAGTAGACTAACTAAGTTAAAGCTCATGCTGCAAAAGACAGTAACAGTGTAGAAATGAGAAAAATACCCAAAAAATTCTAAATCTATTACATCGGTACCATTTCAGTATTAAATCTTTTAATTAGATCAATTACTTATTTTGATTAATAGGCTAGACACTCCAATCTGCACGAACTCTTAGATTCTAGAGCCTTCCTCGTCTCAAATCATTCGCATGAAAATCATAGTTAGAAAAATCATTCAACTTATGTATCGAAAGGACATTAATGAAAACATTGGCATAACTAAGTCTCCATTTTCAAATCTTTGGTTATGTTTGAGTCGTGCAGCTTCTTTCACCGCCCAATGAGTTTTTCGATTTACCTTCCCCAAAGATAGGTGGTGACTTCAGAGCATATGCATCAACGCCCATGTCACCCGATCACAACAAGGTTGAATTTGCTTTAAATTCCGCTGTTGCGCGAGGTGAGTACTTGAGAGAGTCCAAATTGACATCACCATGGATCCTTAGGCACAGTAATCACCTCTATACCCCTCGGCTCCCGCTTGTTGAGTTGGGCACGACAATGGCCTATAGTAAAAAAGAAAATGAGAGCAACAACTATCACGAAACACTATATGATTCCAATGAACATAGTGATATCTTTGTGTTTGAAGAGCTGAGGAGGGCACAAAGAAGATAGCTGACAGAAAATATTAGTTGCAATTGCGACCAACGTCACATTTGCATAAGCTCATTGAAAAATCTACACGTTGGCAGGTTGGTTGAAAATTTTCATAATCTCTCTCCCCCTCTCTTCCCTGTCTATGGAATCGCTGGGTTGATGGCAACTCTACAGTTAGGGGCGATGGCGGCCGCGATTGATTTTGGGAAAGTTTGCATTGGGCGTGAGGCAGAACAATGGCTATAGGAGGTGGTGCCGGTGCTGGAACCTTTTATTGGATGGCTCACTGGTTTGTTGGGATGTCACTGGAAGCTTGGCAAAAACTCTGGTCGTAGATGGGTAGGAGTAGAGCACAGCATGGCGTCGAGACTGGACAATGGCTGAGAGATCGACTCGATGCTGTGAAGCCGCTGGACCACTGCCGGTAAACCTATAGAGACGCCGTGGAACACAAGATGCTTGACTGGAGGATTGGCTTAATGGGACTGGACTCATCGCTGGAGTTGCTGGATGGTTCGCCAAATGCTGGGATCTTGCTCGGAGTTACAGACCTATCATAGCTAAGGAGATGCACGTTGGATGAAGAAGATCTTAGTGTTGTAACGGCCGAATTTTCTAACCAACTAGATTAACAAGCAAGAATGACAACTGTCGAGCTTAGAGTACTCAAGATGGTGAACTGGAGATCAATTGATGTTGCGATGGATTATTTAACTTCAATGATCGAAGGGCGCCACAATAGTAAAGTACTAGAACCTTTTGGAGCAGTAGTTATTTTGGATCACAAAGTAATTGTTCGCACCGGAATTGGTGCAGGATGGAGGCACCAAGAATCCCATCCAACCGAGCTCATCCCTCGCCTCTCTATATAAGCCCTCATTTTCTCTCTCCCTCTCACTTTTGCTCCCTTCACCCTACGTGGACAGCCCCTCCCTCAAACTCTCTCTCCCTTTCTTCTTTCGTGGAAGTCGCTCGAAGCTCCTCCACTTGAGCCCTCTCGCTCTCGTGCTTGGCCAGTAACGCCCATGGCTCGACGGCGGTCATCCTCGAGCTTCGATCCTTGACTCCAGCTTGCTCTTGCTGTGGACCCCGCACCTGTTTCCTCTTGTACTTGTGCGGTGACCGAAGCTAAGAAGAGCGGTTCGAGCTCGTTCTTGTGGCAATTTTCACTCCATTTTCGTCGTTCGACAATCTAAGGCAAGTATTACTTCTATCCTAACCACTAACTTATCCTGTTATCATTTGTTTTAGCACGGATTGATTTCTCGAAAATGGGTATGACATGTGGGTGTTCGGTTTGCCCGCTGTCCATGATCAATTTTACTGCTATTTACGAATGGTTTCTTGACTGTTTTGTGCAGATTTTTAGGTGGATTCGTGGTCAAAATTACTGCCGCAAGTCGAGGTGCGCCTTCACCGAAACCTTTGATTCGTGCGCAAATCCCCTTAGCCAATCGATTCAGTTTTCAAGCTTGAATCACGAGATTAGTTCGGAATTCGAATTCGGAAAGTTATCCGCGAATTAGGTAACAATCGTAATCCGAGTATATTTTAGATATATTGTTGCCTATTTCGAGTTATTTTTATATAATCATATCTTGAGCAGGTTGTTATTTCTAATATATCTTGCAGAGATTGTTACACGTATTTGGAAAGTGCAGTTTTATAGAAAACAAAATATTGTGTTAGAGATGGCGCAATATTTCCTTATAGATAAATTGCCACAATATCGAATAACTCCCGATCTGGTTGATTTCTTTTACTTTTTTTTTTTCATCTTATCCTTTTTTACCTCATGTTTATTTTATGCTCATCTTTATGATTGTAATTTAAGGTTTGAACATTATTAAACAATCTTGCCCATAATATATGCTCCCCTATGTGCCCGACCCTTCGGAATATTAAATTGCAAGCCTTAACCATGATCATATGGGATGGGAAGGGACGGCGATTTAGTATAAGATTTCGTATTCGCCCTTTTAGTGAGAAGGGATGATGACATCTTATATCATTATCCGCATAATAGCTCGAATCTTCGAGAATGTAGCGGATAGAATCTCGCTACGGTCCGAATCTTCGGGAATGAGAAGATTCATCGGAAAATTTCGAAAATAAAGGTATATTATGGGCATTTTTGTTTAATTTTGTTCAGATTTTTGATTGCTTTTGAATGTTTTCTTTTATTAACGAAAATACCAAAAATCATCCTTTGGGCGCATAATATATGGTCTCATATTACATTTTTTCATAAAAATCAAAATCATTCAAATCACATCGATCAATCAAAAAAGGATTTTTCATGAAATTGGTACTGAAAGGGCGTTAATTTTTCAATTAGCATAACCAAGTACCCGGACTCATTCTCTACGGTTCGTAGAGATAAAATAGTTCTCCCGCTATTTTATATAGGTTTATAATCAACCTACCGTAAATGATTAGTGGTGGCTCCGATTAAATATTTTCTCATTAATAAACCTAAGTTGCGATTCGGTAGGACTTGGGAAGGTCCGAATTAGGTTAGTTGATTTAATTAACCTAATAATCCGTTAGCCTAATTTTTAGGTTGCGACAATACATACATACATACATACATACATACATACATACATACATACTTTAAATAGGTTCATTACAAAAGTCCAAGCATTAACAACTGTGATGACTACTTCCATCCTATAGGCGCCATAAACAAGCTTTGTCTTTGCCACCATCTTCATGGCTTGATCCAACGCCTTACCTGAGTATCTAAAAAGCTATTCCCCAAACAGGGGTGAGCTAATAACTCAACAAGTAAAACTTCTAGCTGGACAACTAAACTATCCAATCCACCATTCATTCTAGCAAAAACAGTCAAGTTACAACCGCCAGATTAAACAACGAATTCATCAAAGCAAGCATCGACTACGGTTATCTAGATTTCCATTGAACCCGATAATCAAACTATAGAACTCCACAATCCACGCCTCTACATATACGGCCAACCCTCCCTTCATTTTAGTTTGATAAGAAACTTCACATTCGACCCCTCACTACCCATGGCCGAATACCCATGGGACCTCGGTTCCAATTCGGGCCATTCTGATAGCAATCCAGACAATCAACTCTCGTACTTAGTTCCCCACCACTCCAGAATACCATCTCAAGCAACGGACTAAACAACTGTTCATTTCTCTCACACTTATGGCCGAACCCTATACATAGTCCCATTCCTAATCCTCACGATCCATTGACAATCCAAGCGATCCATTTACATATTCGGCTTGTCTAAGACCCAAAGATGCCAACGCAAGAAAGAGAACTTCACAAATCCCTTCCATCACTCATGTGGCTGAATATACCTTGAGCAATACCACTTCAATTCTTCCCAAACGAGCAGCCATCAAGACAGATTATCTACATACCTCAACTACCCATAGTCCAAAGGTGCTCACACAAGCGCTGGATCATTCGTAACATCTCATTTTCCCTTTCATGCACGCAAATTCCACTCATCAATACCCATTTTTAAAACAATCCATACCCATTTTTAAAACAACACAAATTGCCAAAATAAATGGACATTGGATGGGCTAATGGTGAGGATAGAAGAAGTAATTGCCTTAAGATTGTATCCAAAACAAACGAAGCTCGAATCGAAGTAAGAAAGAACTGGGTCTCCAACGACCAGCTTCTGTCTAGCTCAAAATCATGAATTTCCATTAGCTTCTTGGCCAATCAGCCTTCATATCCAAGTTTCTCTCATTCTTACAGTTGCATAGGAAAAAATGGAGCTCAATTTGTCTTCCGGACAAGCTCAAATGGCCCGTTTTTCTCTTGGTGCTAGCTGAAAACTGAGAGAGAAAGCTCTCGGGTTAGGGCTTACCCGAGAAAGGGAAGAGAGAATGATGGAGGAAGAGAGAAGAAATCATTTTATAAGGGGTTAAGGCAGTTTGGGGGGGGAGGGTTCTTGAGGCAAGATTTACGCGCTAAACCATGAACAATTTTAATGTCGGACCGACTTTGTATAATCTCGTTCGATGAAACTTCCACCATCGACCCCATTCGATTGCCACACCCAAAATGCATCATCGAACTCCTAATCTTCCGCGCCACATGCAATTAAACCCCTAAATGTTATAATTCCAAGTATTCCAAGCCCAACATGTACTATTCCACTTATAATTTAATTGAGTAAAATTCAGGCTGTTACAATGAATTACCTTCTTGCATCTTTAGCGTGTAAAGATGTTGTTTCAAAAATAATCTTATCGTAAGAAATTTCTTCATGTATATGTTTTCAAGCTTGTTCCATAATCCCGAAGTCGTTTCTTCATCGGCAACCTCACGAAGCAACTTGTCAGACAACAACAATTGGATAGTGTTGTGCACCATGTCTTCCATCTCTTCGATCTTTGCCGTAGTCATGTCATCGGGGTACTTCGCGTCCAAGGCTTTAACAGAACCTTCCCGACACAATAACGCCTCCATCTTGATTCTCCATAACCCAAAATTGTTTTGGCCATCGAAATGTGACACTTTGAACTTGATAAATGCCATGTCGAGCAAAAAATCCAAATTCATTGGCTCTGATACCAATTTGTTGTGAAAAAATATCAAGAGATGCACGAATTCAAGTGCAAAATAGCAAAGGATAAAAGAAAAATAAAAAACGTGTGAGACACGATATATGTGGAAGACCCAAAATGGAAAAAACCATAGGGAGAGAGGGGTTTCATAACAACAATAAGTACAAGTGTACAATCAAAGATTTAAAGATCTAACATGAAGAATTGAAAAACAAACAAAAGGGTCAGAATGTCAATTTTTGAAGAGCTAAAGGGACCCACAAAGAAGATAGGCGACTCCTCCTTTCATGGGTTTGCTGAGCATTCTTCGTTTCATTATCATTACTTTCCTTGCTCTCCCCATAGCCGGCATCACGACAAATTGGGCATGAATTGACTGTTATAAAAACTTAAGCTTCTAGATAAAAGTGTGGCATGGTATTTAAATATTTTATCACTCTCCCTCACGCTAGAATTGAACTCGGGACCTTGATACCATATGAGATTTTGTTGAATCAAAATCAACTGTACTCAAAGCTTAAGCTGTTAAATCAAAATATGACACAATAGTTAAATATTACATTAATAAATGTCAAAGAACGAAAGACCAATCCTTTGGTGAAAGGTCTTTCGTCCACGACTATTTTCGGCAAAACAAACTCTTCCTATCCCGACGACTCGACTACTTTCATCTTCATATCCCGACGACTCGACTACTTTCATCTTCATATCCCGACGACTCAACTACTTTCATCCTCTTATTCTGGAGTATCTCGGGTTGGCTCGGCAGTCTCTTCAATACAAATTCAAAGACCATCTTTCCATTAGTTCTGGGTATCTTCCGGTACCTGTCTACCGCATACTGTCCATCGTACGTGAAGGTGTGACCCATATCTTTACGAATTACTCTCATTGGATGGTTTCTCTTCATGCTGTTCACTAGGGCTAAATTCCCTCGAGTAAGATTTTGATCTTCGGCCCTCTTGTACTGACTAAGCGTTCCACCTTGGCCCAACTAAACCAACTCATCTGGATTCGCGAGATCATCTACATAATCCTAGGAAGCGACAATACTTGTCGTTAGGACGTCTTGGTGAGATCCCATGTAATTGATGCCACCATGTGGAAGGCGAGTTCCCTTCCGATTCTTGACCTTTCGCATGTCATTTTGAGAAGTCAACACCACCACCAGACTCGACCACCCTAAGACGAGCTAGATTTCGAAGTTTCCCTACAAGTAGCCATTAGACACCAACTCAGTTGCTCAAAGCTATTTGACTTGATTTCAAACTCAAGCTGACTTAATCACAATTAGTTTGAGCGATGATGTTAAAGATATGTAGATTAAAGATACGTAGATATCTTTCGATGATATTCAAGGATATTTACTCTGATTGTCTATATCTATTTGATGATGTATATCTATTTAATTTTTTCGATTTGCTTAGATAGTCATCTAATAAAGCCTATAAATAGACTCTTTGCTCTTTTCTACACTTCTAAACATACAAAAATTCACAAATTCTCTTTTTTCGACTCTCTTCTTAGCTTGTGATATTTTCAATATGGGAAATCGAGGTAATCTCTTTCTTATTTCCCCCATAGTCGAAATTTTCAAAAATAATGCGTTTAGTGCCTCCAGATTTAGTTATGTAATTCAATGTTTCCTAATTTGCACTCTATGTGCATCGCATACGCAAAGTTTAGCCATCAATGTGCTTGGCCGAATTTATGCTCTTGTGGCCTTAATCCAGAAAGTTTAATGAAGCTCAAATCCTCCTTGCTTAGACCCATTTACCACCAGACCAATTAAGATGTAATTTATGTGTACTGATTATGAAAATGTTTCTAATATGCAAATTAATCATATATTTATTTAGTATCGGGTTCGATCCTAATATTTTTATGTAGTAATAGATTAATGGGGTTATCAAATTTAGGTGTCAATAATTACTTGTAAGGCTCACTCCAAGTTCTATAAGAAAACAAGAAAACAAACATGAAGGAAACATTAAAATGTAAGGGTGTGGAAGAAGCGGGCCAAGATCCTAGAGTGGAAAGAAGTTATTTCCATAAGAAGAAAACAAGAAAAAAAAAACACCAAGGAAACATTAAGATGTAAGGGGTGTGGAAGAAGCGGCAAGAGTGGAAAAAAGTTATTTGAGTAGTTTTGTCCTGTAGTAAAATTGAAATCAAAACAAAGAAGAAGAAGAGGAAAACGGGTTAGGAATAATCTTAAATCAAGAGTAGGACCTTCAAGGGATAGTGTGGTCAGTTTAAGGTGATAGTGTGAGAAGTTATAAAAAAAATGGAAAAAGTGCAAGCTTTTGAAAAAAAAAATACAAAAATGGAATTCTTCAAATGGAAATTATTATACTTTCAATGTCCAACTAAGGACCCTTAACAACTACTTAGATAGAAGCACTTTTTAACATTCTACTTCCTCATAAACACATTAGGAGGATCAGTCATTGCCCCCATCCACAACTCTTTTAAATATGTAAGCATGCAAGTCGAGTCAAGTCAAAGCGGTAAATATTTTGATAAGTTGATAGATGAATTCCTTATCATTTGGATCATTTAGAGCATGTATGAACAAGTTTTTTCTTGTTATTCTTTGATGTTTTCTACTTTAGAATTCGGCACACAATCAAATCGAAGTAAAACATAAAGCAAGAAAGAGAAATCGAGGCATGGGATTTTATCTTGGTCACCCTTAAACTAAGGTTACGTCCAGTAGAGGATTTCACTATAACTAGCACCTCGCACCTCTCATTACTTCACTCAATTATAAGTGAAAAAGAGTATATATAGCAGTAGTTATTCATGAGGACAAGCCCAAACTACTAATGAAAAATTACGGGCTTAAATCGTCAAAAGCCTTCCGGTATCCGGGGATGCTACCCCCTTGAAACCACTTGCTGGAGCGGGACCCACGTGCTTTTTTATCGCAAGGGAGTATGAATCACACTCCAATAATCTGATAGCTAGTTCATAGATTAGAGTATGTGGTTGACCGTATACATTGATAACATCGGATATTTGGGCATTCTTCTTTTTCATACTCCAAGCAAAGTACGGAAGCAAACCATTTCCTCCATCTAATATTTGCTCCTCCACAAATGGTCTTTGAAATTATTGGTTTGTAGTAATCGAATTGCAAAAGTCACCAATTATATACCCCAACATTAAACTAAGCTGCACTTAATTTTAGATTAAGGGTGGACACCAAAATTTGATAGACACATCTTGATTAGATAGCATTCGAGAACCATCGATTCATAATGTATCTATTGCAAAGTCGAAGGACGTGCTGATTTGGATTGCCAAATTAGTCAAAAAGGGGGTTGTGTTCTTTTCGATTGGGTGTTATCACCTCCAATCCCTTGGTTCATGGGGTTGTGTCTCCAGACTTTGGAATATATCTGAGAAGTTTCATTTGGTCGCCCCCCCGCACCCCACCCAAAGGAAAAATTAATAAAGAGGTTGCCTTAAATAAGAAGGTGTAAGTACTAAAGTAGGAAAAAAAACTTTAAAATTGCCCCAAATCTATTGCACGAATATCATTTCAGTCATAGATCTTCCAAGTTGACTAATTGATTCGCGAAACTTTTGACAATTTTCAATATAGTCCTTTCGATCAAAATTGGCCTGAAATCACTAACGTAAAGGTCGGTCATCTTACGTGGCATTATCGATAGTGATATGGATAATTTTTGCAATTTTCTAAAACATGTTCTGAATTTTTCATTATTTTGTATTTTCTTTTTCTTGTTCTTTTATTGGTTGTGATTGGTGAGGGTCGCGGCATTTGGGTAGGCGAGCCCTCACTAGTGGTTGGCAGCCCTCACCAGCCACAATGAAAATAAAAAATTAGAAAGAATTGAAATATTTAAAAAAAAATGGCAAAATTATGATGTCATCGCCATCCATGCTAGGTAGGACAACCGACTTCCATGTCAACTATTTGCGGTTGAAATGAGCTGAAAGTACTATATTGATAAACTATAAAAAAATTTAAGGCTAAATCAGTCAAATTAAGAGATTTATGATTGAATTGGCATCTGTATAATAAGTTTATAGATTTTTTGTAATTTCCCACGGAGAATCGCTTCTCAGAAAAATGCTTTCTCCTTTTTAGGTTTGGATATCCATTTTACTAACTTTAAACATGCATATTTTTTTTCATGTAATTCTTTTCCATCAACTAATCATTTTTAGCAAATCAAATCAGTGAAAGTCTTGAAAATTAATTTGCAAAATTTCTTTCACTCAAACAAACACACCTCAAGTGTATTGGTTATTACAAACATTTAAAAGACATGACCAAATGAACATTATTTCTCGATGGACTTTATTGATCGAATGATAATGTTGAAGTAATACATCCGTTCATTCTAAAAATTGTCAATTTTAGTGCCAATCGTGCCACGTAAGATGGTCGGTGTCTATGTAAACGATTGTTGGCAAAAAATTGGCCAAAGGACTATACTAACATATCTTCAAAAGGTTTAGGACTCAATTGGCTAATTGATTAAAGACTTTTATGATAATTATCCCGTTATAAAAGTACTCGAAAAAATGGTTTAGGGCCAATTTTCTCTCCAAGAATTTGCGAATGAATGATTTGGATAATATTTACCTTGAAATAATTGTTTATATCGCTTAAAATAATTAGTCAATGAAAATATTTTCATTATCAACAACAATTTATATCATAAGTGATTGTTTAGAAGAAATATTTTTAAATTACTTATTTTTTCGTGAAATAAACGGAGCCTACCTAAGTGCACCAAGTACCCAAAAATTACACGGACGTGCTCATCAGTAATCTTCAATACGTCAAACTGCTGCCCTACTTGATGTGCAAAATTAGAGGTGGCAATATTCCCACCCAAAACCAACTGAGCAGTAGTATGTTCATGTGGCACCCGATTTGCTTTTGATTTATCGTATTTTCTGATAATTTCGTGTTTTATTAGGAGATTTCGCTCAAAAAGTCATGAGAATATATAAAAAAAAAAAAAAAGTGACCGTCGGAAAAAGATTAGGCATACACACGTTGCCAAAAGTCTCGGAAAAGTGCGATTCGGATATTCATTTGAAGCCCAGATATACATATTGGAAAGATCGGCACGAATATTGTGGAGCCCGCTTATCCTTCTGGACTGGAATCATCAGAATGAAATATATAGACTACATGGGCTTTAGGGGAGTGCACATCTCACTTAACGGTTGCGAGTTTTGGGCAAAACGTACATGAGAAAGAGGTGAAAACGGTGAGCACCAGATTTGGCTCTACTCGGGAACTAATCGGCCGGTTGAAGCTAAGGAGGAAGCGAACAGGTTCACAAGAGTGAAGGGGCATTGCTCGTCACCGGGACAAAATCCATCACCTCGACACTCGATTCCCTAACCCAAACGCCCAAATCTGTCCAAGCAGGTGAGTGTCGGCATGTCGATCACTCACGTTGCTCTTGTGCCAAGTGAATCCTAACCCATTACCCGACCCAAGCACTGGAGCTTCCTCACCAACTTGGCGAGCCAGAAAGTCGCCCATTCTTCAGATGGAGGAGAAAAGTTGCTAAAAATTGAAGCTCAGGTTGGGTCAAATATAAGTTGAGTCTGGATAGGATCGGATGTGCGTGACTCATCCATCAGAGCCAGCTTCACATTGATCGACGAAATCCAAAGAGCAAGTCGATCTAAAACCACAGTAAAAGCTCTCCCTCGAAGAAATCGAATAGGTGGGAAGAATTAAGATTATACCACGACAACACGTCCAAACAGGAGTCAGCACACAAGTGTAGAACATCCAATTCAAGGGCAAGCCTATCATCTTTCACCTTGCTGAAAGTAGATATCCGGAAGAAAGCATAAAGAACAGCAATGGAACGCTAGTAAGAAAACTACATTATCGCGACAAAAAGGCCATTCCTGCACTGCACTTCTGAAGCACCATTCTTAGATTTTGTTGAAGGCGACGATGTCACAACTCTGAACGTATTCATTGATGGGCTCAACTTGAAGATGCTCCTCGATGAGGGTGTCCACTGAGACAAGGTCATCCACAATGGTCATCATGATCTGCAACTTCTTAATCCCATAACCCACTGGAACCAGTTTCGCTGCAAGAAAGAAAGCAAACGAAATCCTCATAAGGGGATGAACACGACATTTATTGACAAAGCATTGTGGTCACCCTGGTTGAAATAATGAGACAGTCAAAACTTACAAGCTCCCCAAAGGAGCCCCGGCATTTCCACGCTCCTTACAGCCTCTTGCAGCTTCTTCATGTCCGTCTCATCGTCCCAAGGTTTCACATCCAAGAGGACAGATGACTTTCCACCTATAACAGGAGCCAAGTATACACACAAGCCAAGATATTGAAACCACCGATGAGAATTTCATTCCAAAGAAAGAAACAAGTTTCAGGCAAAGCAAGCAGCCTAATGAACACGAGTAGATAAGTTTCTAAGAATTAGGTGAACATGTTTAAGCGAGCAAGCAAGATGTATATATCTATCTATCTTCTGTTTTCTTTATCACAGAGCAAAGCTCACTCGCCGATCATATCAGGTTGAAACATAAATGAACCATGATGCATCAGCCCTCGTGAGTCAAGGTATAACAGCTGCTATAGTTAGGACTGTTCAACCCAGGAGAAGTGACTGCAAGAAAGTGAATTAGGAGAACGATTGCAAGCTTACTTTCTTTCTTCTTTGCAGATGCCTTTTTGGCTGCCTCCCTCTCTTCTGCAGCCTTTTGGTCTTCCTCTGTCTCTTCACCAAAGAGATCCAAGTCATCGTCATCCCCAGCAGGAGCAGCCTAGTAAAATGAAAAGGAACCATCAAATCTTGACCATTTAGAAAAGAAACATCACCAAAAGTAAAAACTCTACCAAGTTAGAGCGAATCTTAAAGAGATGCATTGAGTTGCTTAGTGATCTAAAGGTCAACTTAAAAAAAAGGTCCTTGCTTTGAACTTTAAGACCGTGTGTTTACTTATACATGTAATTTCACAAGGACAAGATAAGGACAACTTTCTCCACAAGGGAGATAATAGGGTCTAATCACTAAGCTAGTCACTATTAAGTTGTTCAAACCCAGATCAAAGCAAGATGCCTACTCTGTAACATGTGTAGCAGTGTGCATAAAAAGAATTCACCTGATCAAATGAAACAACCTTTCTGAGTTTTACCCGCCACTATAGATAAAAGCCCATCAGTGCTCACTGAAGATTGGAATGGACAATTCCATTTTGGGTAACATAAAGTGTAAGAAGATAATAAAAAATTCCAATAGCTAGAAGAAGTGGGGCCTCTACCAACAGGACCACCACAACTGTTAGAAAGGTTTTACAGACGGAGCAGGCTCTCCAGATAATAGCAAAGCATCCCTCAATGAAAGTAGAATTGAAATTATCGAGGAGACAAGCATATATCTAGAACAAGAACATCACTAACATCACCTCAGAAAGCTTACGATGCCAAAATGTTATTAAAACAACAACAAACTGAGCCTATCCCACTGAATGGGGTGGATAAATCCTTTTACCTCATTTTATTCTATTCAACTTTTTATTGAAATCTTAAAGAAGAAGCCATATTATCAGTACATATAACATACCTCCTTAGCTTCTTCAACTGGAGCACCTTTGGCACCTATTCTAACACCAGCAGCTTTGCCAGGGAAGCTAAACAATTGAAAAAAAGTAGGAGACAATAGGAAGCGTTCAACTCCAACATCAAAATAAAATGCATAACAAGAAGAGATGAAAACATGCTGAAAATTTCCCTACTTCGACAAATTCAACGTGTACACGATGTGGGCATGCATTCTTCTCCCCAAACCATACCAAGGAAATCAGGCGGACGATATTGTTGAACTTAAATTGATGATAAGGACCCCTGAATATGCTTTGATGCCAGTCTATAGAAATAATAGGCATTCATAAAGACAGAAGATCCTCGCCTTTTATGGCCCTTTTCGTTATATGTGAAATTATTGTAACAGATGATCCCGGTTCACATGAACATGTTGCTGATACTAGGTGCTAAATCATGAAACACAATACCAAGAACCAGCATCGACCTGATGAAACTTACAACCATCGAATCAATCACCACACAAACTATTAGCAGCGATCCCATCCTAGCGAAAAAGAAAGTCCAAAACCAAGCAAATTCGAGCAACGTCCTCGAGGAGCACTTGAGCGACAAGTCATGGATAAAGCAAACGGAACGAGAGAAACGAACCTGGCAGCGAGATGTGAGGACACACACTCGTACCACTTGCACGCATTTGGGAACGAATCCCCAGGCTTCTCGACAACCGCGGCGTACACCTTCACGTCGTCCCTCGTGAGCTGATCTCTGCCATCGAAACGCCGATGAGCATCCCGACAAGCGGGGCGGCGGATACCGAACCGGGCAACTGATCCAGAGATGAAGACTTACCCGGAGATGTAGGTTTTGCAGGAGAGGAAGTCGTCGAGAGACTTGAGGCCCGACTCCGTGTGGAGATCTGAGAAGGTGACCGCCATGGCTTTCGATCGAGATTGGAGATGAGGAGAGCGGATGGCGAGTGGGAGTGAAGAGAAGCGACGAGGTTGAACCTTCAATGGAGGCGGCGAAACAGCAGAGAAGAGAGAGAGAGAGAGAGAGAGAGAGGGGAAGGGGTGGGTCTAAAATTGATTGGCTTTTATAATTTACTGAAAATAACCCTAGATTCAATGGGAATGATGGGATATTCTCTCTCCTCGTTCTTTGTTCCTTGAATTAAAATTAGAAAGTGGGTAGGAAGAAAAAGCATGACGCCACTCACGGGAATAAAATTTGAGCAAATTTTTTTTTCATAATGCAATTTCTAAAAGAATTCGTTTAGTTACATAATTTTATTTTGTTACTTCTATAGATTTTTTTGCTCTAAAAGTAATTTTGGAGCCACTTGAAGAAGTTAAAAAAAAATTACTTCAAAAGTTAAAATTAAAAAGAGACAATCTGTCGTCGGTGATCGTCGGCCGCCGCTACCGGTGACCACTGTTCGCCGCCGTCGATCTCCTCCACTCGATAAATATAAAGATATAAAAATATTTTCTAAAAAAAATTATTAAAAAATTATAATAATTTCTTACTAAATTTTCATTCCATGAAAGTCTTTTAGCAATATTTTTTTTTATCAAATTATAAGAAATAAATGTTTCATGATTTGATTATATGGTATCCCACAAAGACACAATCATGGCAAAGTGAACGGAGTAATTGACCCAATTGTTTGTAAGCTTGATGGTAGACAAGTCTAAAAAGTGGAATCAAACCATATGTACCTAAAACAAAGTAGGGTGAAATAACATTCAACATGAATTCAATAAATAGAAAGGAGCAGAAATTTGTATTACTTTCTCGAATAACATGCATTTTAGGTCATGATCAATAATTTTTCACAAAAGATTTTATTCTATTTTTGTTCCAAAAGTATAAATTTATATTAGAGTCAGAATGCATTGCGGTACTGTGAGAATATTGACTGGAGTGAGACATGTTCTAGAGTTGAAGAAGAATTTGATTTCTTTGAGTGCCCTAGATTCAACTGGGTGTCGGTATTATTCAGAATGCGAAGTTCTAAAAATTATTCGAGGTGCCTTGATGATAATAAAATGAATTAAGCACAATGGCCTCCATGAGCTTCAAGGTGAGATAGTAACGAATTTGATCAGAAATCTATTTTTGGAGTAAAAGTAGAAAATCCAAATTTTGGCTAGAAGTTAATTTCCGGAGCAGAAGTGTTACCATAGACGCCCTTAGGCTTCGTTTATTTTAGGGCTGTTAAAACCAAATCGAAAAATAGAACCGAAACTCTAATCGAATCAAATCAAACCAAAAATTTCATGCACTTCAATTCGATTCGGGTAATTGAATAATAACCATTCTTTTTTTTGGGTAGGGTTATTTAGGCTTGGTTCGGCAAATTGAAAATTTCCCTTCTTCTTATTATTAGCAATTTGGGAAAAAATAACCATTCTTTTTTTAAAAATTTTTTCCTTTTTTTTTTTTTTATTTTTTGGGTGAAAAAGGCTCGTGGCAGCCCTCGTCGACCTCGGCGAGGAGCCGGGACCCTCACCCACTGCGACCCGGCCCTAAGCCATTGGGAAAAAATAACCGTTCTTTTTTCAATTTTGAATTAATATCACGAAAAACTCTAAACTAGTACATGTGTGATGAATTTATCCCAAACTATTTTTTTACCACAAAAAATCTCAAAATGGCATATTTGTAACAAATTTATCATAAACTATTTTTTCAATCACCAAAAATCCAAAATCGGTACATCTGTAACAAATTTACCCTAAACTAATTATTTTGACCAACAAAAATATCAAACTGGTACATATGTGACAAATTTACCTCATGTTAGTTTCCGTTAAATTGCATTAATACCAAGAAAAATCTCAAATTGATATACCTATGAAAATAGAGAATAAAAACCCCCAACATGTACATCCGAAAGTTGCCACGTGTCATCCAAATCAACAATTTGACGATAAAATTTAACGAAAATTACCGGAAGGTAAATTTGTCATAAGTGTACTAGTTTAAGGTAAATTTGTCAAAGGTGTACCGGTTTATGATTTTTTGTTATAAAAAAATAGTTCGAAGTAATTTGTCATATGTGTACTAGTTTGGAGTTTTTTCGTAGTATTAACCCTTTATTTTTTTTCCTTTTTCTTTTTTTTTTTTGTGAAAAGGACTCTGGTGGCAACTCTCGTTGGCCTCGGCGAGGGGCCGGGACTCTCACTCATGGCCGGCGAGGGTTGCCGACCTTAGCCACTAGCCGGTGACCCCGGTCCTATGAACCAAAAAAGGAAAAATAAAAAGATCAAAAAAAGAAAATCGAAAAGCTAAACGGGATATTCGGTTCGGTTCGTTATAGTCGCTCACCCTAACAGTTCATTTGATTAGGATTTTTAGAAAAACCGAATCATTGACACCCTAGTTCATATATGATTTAGAAAGTATTTTTCTGAAAATAAATACTTGTATCACTTGAAATAATCAGTCAATAAAAGATATTTATATGATCAACGATAATTTATACCCAATTTTTTTTGTCAACCGTGATAATATTTTTCATTGGTCAATTTTTATGCGTGATATAAGCAATTGTTTTGGAAAAATATTTTTTAAATCATTCATTTTTCGCGAAACAAACGAAGTCTTAATGAAGAAAAGAAATTTGAGCTTTTTCTTTTGAAATGAATTCAAATCATTAGAGGATTCGGAAACTTGAATACTTAGTTGGAAAATGTGAGAGATTGATGCAATCACATGATTATTAGGTGGATCTTTTACATTACCATTTTGCCCCTTTTTTTTTTATCCAATCTTGGGCACGAACCAATCACATAATCGGATAATTTCTATAATATCCCGACTTTTATCCCGACAACCAAACGTAACTTTAATATTTTAAATTTTTTAATCTTTCATGTTTAAATAAGAAGTGACGTGGGCAACTCAAATAGAATCCCAGATATGCTACATTCGATTTTTTTCATCAAATGATAAAAAAAGTGACATTCCAGTTCAATATTTTGAATTTCTTTCTATTCTTTGATATATATTTTCTATATATGTAAATGTGTGTGTATATATATAAATTACAGATTTTAGGTATATTAGTATAATTTATTATTCAATAGATTCTTTAATGGAAATGATCGAAGGGGATAACAAATAAAAAAGAGAGGAAATATAATAAAAAATAAGTAGATAAAAATGAAACAGAAGAACCCCCAATCTTCAATGAAAAAATTTAAACTTGGAACCGATCTTTCTAATTCTCTCCGTCTCATTCTCCGTCCTATTTCTGATTAATGTTGGAGCTTCACAACTCTTCCTTAATTCGTTGTCCACGTTAAAGCTCCACGAAAACAATGAGAGGTTTGAAGCTCTTTCTCCTCCATAGCTCTCTAGTTCACGTCAAAAGTCTATGAAAGCAACAAAAAAATCAAAGCTTCTTCTTTTCCGTAACTCTATAGCTCACGCTGAAGTATTAGTAAGTATGCAGTAAGTTGCACTATATTATTCGAAATTGCAAAGTTAATAATCACGTTTTTTCTCTTTTATTAGAGTTGGTGTAGTTGGCTGATTTACCTTATCGATGTTGTAACTCATAGTAAGATGTAACAACATCACTTAAACCATATAAGAAAATTTACCCAGTGATCACTTTAACCAAAAAAAATAAAAAAAGGCCGACCATCTTAAGTTATATTAGAAACCAAATATCACTGTATATTTAAAAATAGCTCTTGTATCACGGAAATTGGGTTTTGAGTTCAAGGTTGAAAGTTGAGATGAATTTACTTTATAATACTTAGATATGTTTTTTCCAATTTTGTATTAATTTTTTCCTTTCTTACCTTTATTTTCTTCTTCAGCTGCCGAGGGTTGTCGGGTCCTCATCGGCAACTAGCGAGGGATGAGACGCCTTGCTAACCGCAAGCGAGGCCATTGCGGCCTTGGGCACGACCGCAATGGTCCGGGTGAGGGCTTCAACCCTCGCCAACGATCAACGAGGCGTCGCGGCCCTCGCCAGCCTCTAAAGAGGGCTAGGCGACTCTCACCTAGCAGCAGGTGAAGGCCCGACAACCGTTGTCGGCTGCTGAGAAGAAAACAGAGAAAAGGCATTAAAAAACTTGAGAAATATATTAATATTTTATTAAAATTGTCCATGTCAGTGATTTCAGCCAATGAGACTTAATTGGCAAAAAGAGAAAAGATTTACAACTAAATTGACAAACCTAAAAATATTTAGGATTGAATTGACAAAAGTGTAATAGGTTTAAGATTTTTTTGACAATTTTCCCAAAATGTGAAGTGTTCGACAAGACGATATAATTTGTACATATTCGGGAAATTTTAATTTATTTTCTTAGTCGCGGTATGCAGACAACATTGAACATCAGCATTTGTAGGTAACACATTTAATCATGTATTTGCTCATGAATCTTATTAATGAGTCAATTCGAGATACTAGTTAAACATATAAAATAACAAATAAATTAACTATATGAAGCAATAGTTATACAAACGTCAGTTGATTGGTGTTATGCATGGGAAAATTGTCAACAACATCAATATCGCCTTTATCCCAAACTAGTTGGGGTCGATGGTCGATGAACCCAAAAATAAATAAAATAAAAGCAATATCGATTGAGGAAAAAGAAATAATTATATAAAAATATAAATATAAATAAATAAATATGCATAGGGAAAAAGGACTAAAAAGAACAATCCGGAATATAGGAATTCTGCCCCTCCACAATGCTACTAGCTTTCTTCCACTCCGTCCTAAGACAAACCGTATGCCAATCTATTTTCCATTTCATTAAATCTTATTTTACTATTTTTCCCCATGTAAATTTCGGCCAACCTCTTCTTTTCTTCATGTCATGCTCTCGATAACAAACTTCTGTTCTTACTGGAGTATCTAGAGATCTTCGAAGAATATGCACAAACCATCTCAATCTATGTTCTCTCATCTTTTCTATCACCGGTACTTCTCCAACTTTTCGTCGAATATCTTCATTTCTTATTTTATCCATTTTTGTATGACCACACATCTATCTTAACATCCTCATTTCTGCTACTCCCATTTTATGCATGGGAAACTTGTCAAAAAAACTCCTAAATCTATTGCACTTTTGCCAATTTAATCATAAACCTTTTTAAGTTTGACAATTTAGTCCTAAACATTTCATTTTTTGCTAATTGAGTCATATTGGCCGAATCGCTGACTTGGACGTCGGTCATTCTACATTGCACGGCCAACTACGATGTGAACAATTTCAATAATATGTTAAAATATTTATTAAATATTTTTTTTAAAATTTTTTTTCCTTTGTTTTCTTCTCAGCGGCCAACGACAGTCACCGGGCCCTTGTCTGCCGTTGGGCGAGAGTCGCCTAGCTCTCTTCCACCGTTGGCGAGGGCCATGATGCCTTGCCGACGGCTGGCTAGGGCCACAACACCCTCTCCGACCACCGGCAAGGGTCGTGGCCCTCACCCGGACCATCGCGGTCGTGCCCAAGGCCATGTTGGCCTCGCTTGTGTCGTGGCCCTCGCCGGTGTGTGGCGAGGGCCCGACAACCCTCCCCAACCACTAAAGAAGAAAACAAATGAAAGAAAGGAAAAAAAATAATACAAAATTGGAAAAAAAATACTTACTTAAATATTATTAAAAATTATCAATTTCAACGCCAACTGTGCCACATAGGGTGGCCGGCATCCATGTCAATGATTTCCAGCCAATAGGACTCAATTGTCAAAAAGTGAAAAGGTTTAAGATTCAATTGGTAAACTTAAAGGGTTTAAGACTGAATCGGCAAAAGTGCAATAGGTTTAGGATTTTTTTCACAATTTTGTCGTATACAACGCCAATCGACTTATGTTTGCATAACTATTGCTTCGTACAGTTAATTTATTTCCTATTTTATATGTTTAACCAGCATCTCCAATTGACTCGTTAATAAGATTCATGAGCAAATACATGATTCAATGTGCTACCTACAAATAAAATGTTCAATGTTGTCTGCTAACCACGGCCAAGGAAATAGCAGATTCTAGAACAGACTTAACTGAATGATGGTTATAGGCTTCAAACCCCTACAATCCTCATCTAATCAAGTTTACTATATATGCAGTCTTCGAGTTCTGTTTTTTTTTTTTGGTCTAATCAGTCTTCGACTTCAAAAAGAAGAACACAACACAAGTGTGGTTGGTCCGACTGTACTACTGTCCCTCATAATTGGTGAGTTTACTCTCACCAGCCTAGACTTCATTTCCTTGGATCGATGCGCTAGAGTTCTATCAAAAGATATGCAATCTATTTGGAAAACACATTAGAAATAAAAGTGTACGAGGAAGCTTGTACCAAGTAGCCTCACGGATCGAGTAGGAATCATGTCGAATCCTGTAAAGGCGTCCCGAACCTAAGCGCGTACCTACCAAAGTGCCGAGTCCCAATGCACAGCTAATGGTGAATTGGCTTAGCTAGACAAAAACATCAATGGTCAACGGCCATAAGATTCTCAGCCGCTAGATTCATGGCAGTCCTGCAGAATAAGAACCAACGAAAATGAATCTAGATGAATCTTCTTAGAACCAGCGTTACGTCGACAGACATCTCCAATATAAAGATCACTCGGGTACTGTCGCGCCGTGACAACCTAGAGAAACAGGTACCATGAGCATGAACCAACTTCCTGTCTACCAAACGGCAACAAAGTGCAAGAAAAGCAAAAGCTAAAATCTTGTCAAGAGAGCTGACAGATTTCTTAATGCAATCGCCTTGGGAGGCTCCTCCAAATACTCACAGCCAAGGTGGTCTATGTACCCTTTGTGAGCATCTATGCAACACATTGTTCTCATCATAAAGTCTCCTCCGACTTTGTCCTCTTTTGCAGCAATTCAATACAAAGCCTCCATTGGGTACCTATAAGAATGGGACAGTCAACGAAAGAAAATACTACATATAGAGAATATCACTCTCACACAAGGAGCCGCAGAACCATCATAGCCGCATTTCAAACAGCTTCAGATGCTTGTAACCGACTCGCCACTGCTCACTTTCTCCCTTTACATACCATGTGTTGATCTTCGTAAAATCTCCCCGCTGAAAATCTTTGAGCGAAATTGCTTTAGACCAATCCAATGTTTCTCTGCCAGGTCCTTGAGCTACGACATTCCTAATGCTTTCCTGTATTAGGCTTTGCTACATCATTGTGTGTCCACCGTACCTTTTAATATGCCCAGATTTCCGGAAAACCAAATGTTCCTAGTACAACAATAGAAGTGAGTAGATGATTTAACAACGATGAAAGAAGCTGCAAATTGCTAGAGAGAGATTAGGTACAAGTGGTGGCCAAACACCAGAGCCAATTAATCCCCACATTCTGCAGAACTCTGTATCCAACATGACCTGCTGCGTTTCAGATGGACACCTTGGGAAAGGCAAAGCCATGACAACACAGAGAGTGGTGGTGATTCATGATGCTTCACAAGAATTAATTTTATCTTCCCTCAGGTGGGCATTGTATGAACTTCTACTGAAGCCTGGAGATAAGCTCACTGTCCTTGGAGTTCTTCGTCAAGCTAGCACCCCCAGTGAGTACGAAAGAAAGCAGAAAGGTTAATTCCCATAATACATTCTTTCGTGATAGTGAATCAAAGCTCATAGGGGTTCATTCTCTAATATTCACATAAAAGAATAGTAGCAAAAGAAGAAGATAGCTGTATGCT
This sequence comes from Rhodamnia argentea, assembly GCF_020921035.1. Taxonomy (NCBI): domain Eukaryota; kingdom Viridiplantae; phylum Streptophyta; class Magnoliopsida; order Myrtales; family Myrtaceae; genus Rhodamnia; species Rhodamnia argentea. Next base: position 25,093,089 of record NC_063157.1, on the reverse strand, counting down.
GAACATGTGAATAAAGCAAACAGGATGATGTCCGAAGAAACACCTGTTTTGTTCCTTGCTTTTCACTAATATATCTGTCTGAATGACCTCATTCCAGTGGGACCCAAGAGCAGCGATGACTCCGGTTCCATGATCGGAGCAAACCAGAAAATAGGTAATTCTGAAGTAACAAGGAAGAAAGAAGAGTACGAAAACAACATTGAACTTCTTCAAGTCAGCAAGCTGTATGAGATACACAAGGTAGCGACTTATCTCCCACTCTTGATGCCTCATAAAAGTGATGCTCTAGATAAATTATGCACTAACATAATGGTCTACATGAATCTGAGAGAACAAAAAAATTGTTGTATGTTCTAGTTGCAAGAGATAAAAGCGATACGGTAATAACTAAAAAGCCATACAAGCAGATGAGGTCCAGGCTGGGAAAGAAATTCCGATAGAGTTTACTGCAGGAACCATATATCTCAGACAGCCTACAGCAACACATTAGCCCCTCCTGAAAAATTCAAGAGTGATCCAGATTCTGGTAGCCATTAAGTGAAAACTTTAGGAAAAACTATTCTTGACATATCAGATGAGGTTCAAGGTTGTTGTCTTCTGATGATCAATAACTATGTGGAGATGTGATAGGAGATTGACCTGATGCACTCTAAGATAAAGTTCAAATAACTTTGTACAAACCTCAAGAGAACCTTCGAACTATGATAGTCGAACTTTCTGGCACAGCTCTCACATATAAAATAGCCAGATATGAACCACGGGCTATTACTGTAAAGGTGACAGCGGAAAATGAACTCCGTGCAGCACTTTATAAAAGGCATCAAATCCGGATAAATAGATAAAATAGGTTTAGAGTTCCACATTCATAATACTGTTGCTATGATCACTTCTAGAAATAGAATAATGAGCAGATTACCCATATGCATCAAAGGAAATAATATCCCTAATATAAAGTTCAGCATATATCATTTCAAAACAACAACAAAGCATAAAATTTATTCTGTCCCCTAAGAAACATCATTTGGTTCAAATTCTCATGAATGTACAAGATGCTAAGTTCCAATCATCTCACTGATAATTGAAACAATTAATGAGACTTTGTTGTGCATTTGTTTATTCAGATTGAGTTTAACATAGAGGTGGCTGTGGGACCTTCACCTAAGAAGACAGCTTTGGAGGCAGCCACAAATCTTAAGGCAACATGGGTGATACTTGACAGGTCAGGAAAAAGCTAAATATGGATAAAAGCACCAGCTACCAACAGGATTTCTACAGTACAAGTGCAAATTTTCTTCCATGATGCAGTGCATATTTTAGGCTTTGGCTACACCTGTTAGTATAATAGGCCATGTTTCATATGAAATGGAAAACTCGAAAGTCACTCACATATCTGACACTGGCGTGGACGTCTTGATTAGACGCACTCCTGCATCCCCCACTCTTTTCATCTAATTAAGAACCACCTCCGTATATTTCGAATCCTTAGCAGACAGATCAAATGAACTATCAATATGAAAAATGAAGGCTTCACGGCAGCTAACTTATGAATATGCAAAGAAATATAAAGGCTTTCATGGCAGGAATACAATGAATTGCATTAGCATCAATTTGATTACTGTGGAACAACAATAAAAAAACGAAGGCTTCACTGCAGGAAGATAATGAATTGCCCATTACATGGAAAATGCCCAATGTTCTAAGTCTGTTGGTTTTATTTTCAATTCATCTATGACACAGGCAGATGAAAAAGAATAGATATTACTTCCTACAGAAGCTTTCGTGTGGAATATCTCGGATAAAACATGATCATAGCATTCAGAAGTTGAGAGCACCAAAGATTGCAGAGATTGACATGCTTCACAGGGTGAAACATCAAAGTATTGACATGACACATGATCAAATGATGCCAGGGTCACCTGAGATAGAAGATCTATTCAGCATAGAACTTCTCCCTGACAGTAAGTGCTTGTCAATTCACCAGTTTCAGTTTCATTAATCGTGAACTTCCACTACCAAATGCATATCCTAATTAGTAATTACCGCTAACCATACCCCTAACAACAATAAACATCAAAGAAGAGGCAAGACAGTAACAGTATCAAATTATGATGATTTATATGGTCAAGCAGGACTAGATGAATCCAGCCATGATCTAGAGACAACAGAGAGCACCAATCAAGAAGGGACAAAAAGGTGGCCGGGCCAGAGAAGGTTCAAATACTTCAGATGCACAATTTGCAAGAATGAAAGGCCCCTGCCTGGGTTTCAGAAAAACTTCACGTATGCAGAACTGGAAGATTCTACAGATGGATTTTCAGCCAAAAGCTCCCTATATGATGATGATTTTGGATCTGCTTTCAGTGGTCACTTGAGAAATGAACTGAAAATGGTAGTTATGGAACTCAAGAAAGTGTGCTTGCCACAAGAGGAATTTAAGTTCGAAGTCAAGGTACTAACTGAAGCAAGACATGAGAACATAGTCATGCTGATGGGGTCTTGCTCAGAAGGAAACTGCAGGCTGCTTGTATACGAGTTCGTATGCAACTGTTCTCTTGACCCCTACATTTCAAACACAGAAAGTAAGTTCGCAAAATGTCATTTCCATTGTATGTGTGTACCTATGATGTGTGTGGTTGTATTTACGCATGTATTTGGCACACATGTATGCATACATGCACAGGGTTTTTCTTGCTAAGAATTCAAATACCTGGCCATCAGAGAAGAAATTACAATAACCCTGACTGAAGCTGCTGGCACAATGCAGAATATGGTCACAACCCATTGACATGGGCACAGAGAATGAAAATAGCCCAAGGTGCATCCAGCGGACTTCGTTATCTCCATGAAACAGGCCTAACTCATGGGGATGTCAGAGCAAAGAACATTCTTCTAACTCATGATCTTGAACCACTGGTAATTTTTGAAAGAACATTATAGATCCACATATCCTTGACACTATGCCTAATAATATGTATCAATTGGATCTCAGCTAGGAAATTTTGGGCTAGCAAGAATAAAGCATGAGTCAGATCACTCAGATTATAATGGAGAAAAGTCAGGATATCAAGCTCCAGAACATACAGAGATTTGGGGAGTTTCAACCAAAGCAGATGTATACTCTTTCGGTGTGGTTCTACTGGAGCTTCTAACTGGAAGAAGTGCTGCAGATAAGACAGGGGATGGAACCGGTCTAGTAAACTGGGTAAGGACCATAATCATTCAATAGTATATTGTCAGCTAGGTAAAATCATGTGGACTCACAATATTGCAACAATACTAAGATCAGACCATAACCTGGTACCCAATCCAATTCAGATACATCCTTCTCAACTTTCTGGTGAATTCCTATAAACGGATTTAGTAGTTCCCTCATGCTTTTCCAAATTGACTCCAGCTTTGAAGCAATTAGTTTTCGTGATAAACAAATGATGAGTGTAATCATTAGGAGTTAGAAAAATTAAGATCGAATCATTTTGCATGGTGTGATCTACTATTTCCTGAATATGCTTTTGCCAAAAGATAAACCATATATGCTTCTACCGAGCTCAGTATGCAAGCTTGATTGGCGTTACAAAATCACTTTTCATCTGCTTAAGGTACTTGATTAAGAACTCAATTTGGGTCAACTCTTTCGAGTTAATTGTTCACTTTGAACTCTTCTGTGTTAATTGCACATACATTACGTCTTTTAACGTACTTATGATAGTTTGTATTTCTGAATAAATTTCTTCCTAAGAGCAGCCATCTTTATATTTTCACTCCTTAAGATCCCAAAACTCACATATTCATTTTTAAGTTTTTAGATGAAGTACAAGGGGAGCTTTATGACACCCACAAACTACATTAAGAAGCAAAAGCAGAAATGCTGTAACTGCCGGTGTTCCTCGTTAGTTTACACAGATCAATCTCCTTCACATGTATCGAAAAGCAAGTAATGCTACACCTTAGATTTTCATCCATCTGACTCATGTATCTGCAGGCAAAAACTCTGTTGAAAGGCAGAATGTACGGACAGCTGCTCGACCCTAGAGTTGCAAACTCGCATGACGAGCAGCAACTTTTCTGGATGGTTCAAGTCGCACGAAATTGTCTCTACACGGACCCTGACAAAAGATTAACCATGGACAAGGTAAGTCTCAATCACGCGAGCCTCATTACCTCTCTTCACCATCCAATTTTACTAAGCAACAAAACATTTTCCACTCTCATTACTTCAGGTGGCATCCGCCCTGGAATACATATCAGAGAGGAAATACAGCTTTCTGATGGAAGAAACCCTTCCAGTCTTATCTGAAATTGAGATTCGATCACCAAACACGAACCGCGCACCCCATCCCAAGGACGAACCGAAGCAACAAATCTCGAGGAAAGAGGGGAACTCAAAAGCTCGCGCGAGCAAACTTATAAGACTTTTCTCGCTCAAGTCACCAGCGACTAAATCAACAAGTGGTAAAACCAGCCACACAGATCACAGCGAGCAATTCTCTTGCGGTAGCAGAAAGAGTCACCGGACGACGGCGATGACGAAGCCAAAGTCGGGAAGCAAAATCCAACTATTATACGGCGAAATGCTCAATCAAAGAACCTATAGTCCAAGACTACATTACCTGCGATGATTCCGATTCCCGGTCAGATAAACCACGCGAGAGATCGCCGAATCTTCCCATCTGTGAATCGAACGAAGTGAAATTCGTAAGCAAGTCCTTCGGCGGATGAGCTTCAACTTGCCGGAGAATTCTTCGCAATGTAAGCAGAACTACGAATCTTCAGCATGATTCAAGATTGATGAAGAGGGAAGTCGAAGAAGACGGTCCACGTGATTCGAATTCACGATGAAACGGATTGCCGTTTCGCGCCAAGCTTTATATTTGGCTTAATTCCTAAACTTATGGAAAAAAGAAAAAAACAAATACTTCACTTAAAACAAATTTTGAGTTTTTGACTCGTTTGCTTATGTTCTAAGCTCAAGTATGACGACATATGTTGATTTTACCCGAGCATCGATACCCGATTTTATCGCGATTATGTCGATCTTTTACCGTACTTAATGCAAAACCATGATGGATACCCATTTTATCCGGCAACATCTTTGCCCTTTTATTACTAGGGTCTTGTTAACGAGTCTTCTCGAAACACTCTACCAATCATATTTAGGATGCGTTTGTTTTGCGGAAAATTCGAGATTTGACAATATTTTCCAAAGAATTATCGTTGGTACCGCTTAAAAAATGAATAATTTTTTTATATTTTTACCACCCACGAAAATATTTAGGTAAAGATTGTTGTCCATAGTAATAAAAACTTCTGTTGGATTAATTTTTCTGAGCGTATAACCGATTGTTTTTCGAAAAATAGTTTTTAAAATTTTGAGTTTCTCGTGAAACAAACGTGCCCTTTAGCACGGACATGATTTGATTTTCAATTCATATGATCTACACATGACAAGAGGAAGGAAAATCCACTCAGAAAAATCCACTCATATGATCTACACATGATGTTTTTCCCTCTGTACCATCTTTTGAATATATGCGGTTCGGGTATCGGGTCGAGCAGACTTCCAATTCGGGTCGGGTATCCTGGATACACTTTCATTTCGAGATGTTGACCACGAAACAGACGACCCTACTCAAGAACTACATCAAAAGACGCACACATCTCGCACCCTCAGACCAATTTTAACTTCACGAAGATCCCTCCATCGATCCTCGACCCGGACTCGGAGATTTTAGATTGTGTTTGGCCATCCAGATTTTTAGTCGAATGAGACTTGGATAAGATAAGATATGAAATTTAAGGATTTTGTACAATTTCGAGTTCTTCTGCTTTGCCAAGGTGTTGCACCAGAGGTGCATAACACGCAATTCGTTTGTTACAGGAGCAATTATGTCTATAGACAAAAGGATGACAGTTCTAGGACTTCATCGGTTTGAAGCCGATGCTTGAGCGAGTAATAACTCATCGGTCTAAGTCACCAGGAACCCGCTTTCTACATAAGCCGGCCGCATAACCACTGAAAATTTCTCAGCGTGCTTGTCGGCTGCTCTAGGACCGACCGCCATTGAAGCTCGAAGTGAGCACGCGTCTAGATCAACTCGGTCGCCTGTGTAGTCTTCTTGTTTCGCCTGCCTGCTCAAGCCTGAATCACGAAGGAAACGCATGTTAAGGGGAATTCAGTGTTTCGAAGTTTGGTCATATCAAACGCTGCCCAACCAAAATTGTCCTTCCAGGAAACATTCGAGGATGCCGCGATGGAAACTCGACGGCTCGAATCGAGCTTATCATGAAGGCCTGCTCTGGCTCTAGCCCTGCATTTTAACTCTTCTTCATCTGTCGCTGACGCCATCAGAGCCAATGCGCATATATTCGCTCTTCACGAGCCCGGCTCGGCAATCTCCCCATCCGGCACGACCTGCCTCGGCCTTCTTCAAGCACCCGGGTGGAGCAGAAAATGCAGGCAGAGAAACCGGCATCCACACAGTCAGCCGCCGTAGGTCTCGAAAGTGAAGAAATCCCCCATCTCCGGACCATTTTCTTCGACAAATTTCGTCCAGCCATTGCCTCACCTTGAAGGAGGGTCTCCTTCTGCTGCTCCTAGTGAGCCAGAGAAGAGACACGGTCTGAGAGAGAGACAGACGTCCGACTCATGATTTTGAAGCAACAATATGCGACCCTGCTAATAAACGATAGAGGGTGGGGAGGCTAGTATCATAGGTTCCGGTTCGACTCTAGCGCTCTGCAAAGAGACAGAACAAAAGCCAGAAAGATGAGAGTTAGAGATCAGACAAATTTTTTTTAAAAAAAAAGGAAAAATCGTGCCATGCGATCTAATTTTGGTTGGCAGATAATACCTCAAGTTCTAGTTGTAAAGATTATTCTTATCCAAATATTGTTCACAAGAAACTTTGGCCTAAGGTGAATAATTGAGCCAGCATGTCAGATTTGAAAAGCCTATCTGTCCTTTAAGATCTCGCGATTAGAATTGTGAGCAATTTCCATATCTCATACGTATCTTAGAATCCTAGATACATCTTTTTTTGGGTTTGTTTTCCTTTTTTCCTTTTTCATTTTTTTTTTTTATTTAGCCTCGAGGTAAAGAATTGTGTATTCATTCTATGAGATCAAGTCAATCATATTTCAAGAATATAAAGACTCGTGTTGGGTTTCCACTCAAAAACACTGGTTCTCGAGTAGCTTCCCGCTCTGCGATCGACCTTATTCGCTGAAAAAAAAACATGAAAATCCTTGTATACTTCTCTGAATTGGGATTGATCCCGTCTACCACATCGGATTAAATTACGCGAGAAATTTTCTACTCTTGATCTTAGGCCCATTCGAAGAAACGAGGAAAAAAAAAGAGGAAGGAAGGAAGGAAAAAAGAAAGAGAAAACACGCGGTCCACTCGAATCCATGGCAAAAGACTTGGCTAAATCAATTCCCGCCATGTCGGGTAAAAGACTTGCTTTTCAAGAAAACCATTTAGACTAAAACACTTCGTATTTGTCCGAAGGCTTTTCCCAAAAACCGAACCAAACGCAGCCAAGACACCCGGATAGCAGATACACCTCTTTTCTCAATCCATGCTTATACCTATATATCTATATATAATAAAAAAAAATAAGGTGGAAAAAATAATTTTTTTATTTTTATTTTATTTTATTTTTTATGGGTCTTGATCTGTTGAAATTTGCGGGTGATATTAGGAGGGAGGGCGTGCTATTCCAGAAACCGAAACGAAGAGTTTCCATTACGGAGAAGGGTTTCCTAAAAGACTTGCAATTAAAGATGCCAATAAAGATTTCAGCGTGACTCTGTATCTGTTATGCTTTTGGAAATTTAATGAAACACTCGCCCCTCCTCAATCCTCTCCCCGAGATTTTGAGGAATTTCTTGACCCAATCCTCTTGGCATTCTCGTCTTCAACCCTCTCGAGCATAATCAGTCAAAGAGCTGGTTTTTATTCACTTCCCTTATTCTGCTGATTCCCTACTTATGATCTTTCTTCCTTCCCCTGTTTTCACACCAGGTAGTCAGTCACCCTGCATACCACCGTCTCTTTGAGTAGTTCTTGCTGTGACTGGCAGCTCTCCTTCTCTCTCTTCTCTCTTCATCTTCTTGGCACTCGTGTTCTTCTTGCTGCTTCTTGATTCCCTGTTCCGTCCTGAATTTTCTCTGATCTTTCTCTCATGGATGGTCTGAGAGGAAGCCAGGATGATCAGGCAGAGCGAGGGCAGCTACCCTGTCAAGATCGTAGGAAGATGGCAGAACCCGATCCTTCGGAGAGATCGGAATCCTGGAGCCAGATGCCCAGGAAAGACCCGCTCTTGATTAAGCTCAAGATATCCAAGACGGAGCAAGAGGGCGAGCCGAGCGAGCGGGAGGAGCCTCCTCCTGCGGCCGTCCGAGTTTGTGAATTCTGCGGCAAGGGGTTCCAGAACGGGAAGGCACTTGGGGGCCACATCAGGATCCACAATCAAGAGAAGAACAGGGCGAGCAGCTCGAAGAAGACAGACGAGTGGAGGCAGAGGAAGCAGAAGGCAAAGTTTGAGAAGCATGTGCACGAGGATCTTCCAGCTCTGGATAAAGGAAGAGGCTTTGATTTTGCAGGGAAGGACGAGGAGACACCAAGTTGCTACATCTGTGACCGGAACTTCCCTTCGATGAAAGCCCTGTTCGGGCACATGAGGTTCCATCCTGAGAGGAACTGGAGAGGGGTTCAGCCTCCGGCCCAAGAAAAGGACGGTTCTTGCACAAGAGAAGTCGAATCCATGAATCAGAGGGCCGCCACAGATCAGGACGCTGCCTGTTTGGAAGCAGGAAGTTCAGGATGCTTTGTGGATCTTTTGAAGGGCTTGCCCAGCTGGTCCAGGACAGAGAAAAGAGGAAGGAAAAGCTTGATGGCCCTGGAACCCGAGGCTCTTCATGGCCTCATGAAGTTGGCATGTGCTGCTTCTTATGATTCGGGCATATCTGATGACCAAGTCAATGATGAGAGTCCACTGAAGAAGTGTAGGCTTGATGAGGAAGAGCTTCCAGGGCTTAGAAACCAAAACCTAGAGCCAACAGAAAGTCAAATCCAACAATCAACTAATATCAAAGGCGAGGGCTTGTTCAAAGCAGTTTTCAATCAGGACTATGAACCGGAATATGCAGACAGGTCTAGGAAATACAGAAAAGGAGAGCGTGTCGGTCATAATTTGGAGAGCAACCCGAACATAGAGGCTGACAAGAAGATTGAGGTAAGTGGGACATGTAAAACTCGAGATGCCAGCACTAACAAGGAAGTTGCGGCAGTGACGGTAAAGGAATTGACACATCGCAGGTTTAAATGCATGACCTGCAATAAGACCTTCCCAACATTCCAAGCGTTGGGTGGGCATCGATCCAGCCACAACAAAGAAAGGGGGATTGTTCAGCCACCAGAAGCCTCTTTATCCACCGGTGCTTCGGGTACCGAGAAGAAAATCATGCTGAGTCCCAAAATACTTGTTGCAGAAACCACCAATTGCGCAACGAGCTTTGCGCAGGAGGACTCCATGACTCACAGGTGCGAGATCTGCTGCAAGAAGTTCCCAACCGGTCAGGCACTTGGTGGACACAAGAGGTGCCACTGGGTTGGGCAAAATGAGGGCCCGCCGTCTAGCGAAGTCGTGTCGCCAGGAGATCAAGCTAGCCAGAGCGGTCCTAGAGCACTAGCTTTCGATCTTAACGAACCTCCTCCAACGGATGAGGAAGATGGCGTTATATCTGGATTCAACAGAGCCTAATCTACGGAGCTGTTTCCCTAATAAGTAATTGCGGTAAAATTAATTCTAGCAGCCGAATTTCAAGCTCGTAGTATGCTTAACTATTTCGTCCAAAATTCTTAGTGCAAATGCTTTGCTCGCTTGCATTTTCACATTTGTCTACTTGTTGTACTCTAAAACAATATTCAAAAGCTGTGATGCGCTTTAGGTTCACAGTTCAATGTTCATTCAGAACTTTCTTGTTATCTTTCTCTGTGTGATTACAATGATCCAGAGTACTGGGATTGAAAGGAAAAGGAAGAGATGGTGTACTGGATAATATCGAGTCAGATTGGTTTAGTCAGATGAGCTGACACGTCCAAATGAGAATTAGGAGTTTGTTTTTACTACCCAATGATGCTTAAACACATGATTAGTCGTTGACACATGAAGTCGCCCCAATTACAGGTCACGGATGGTTCTGTTCATAATCACTTGAGGTCAGAGAAATGCGAACCGACTAGATCATGCTGCAGTTGCTTCGTTTCATTTCTCATCTCTTTTAGTGTCCCCTTTGTCGACCATTGCCGATTTTCTTTACTATACAAAGCATTTCCAGATCCTTTCATTATTCCAGCTTCCCGGCGCGTAAAAGACGGACAGATCATCTAATTAAGGTTCGGCAATCGAGTGTTGCTGAAATCTTGCTTATTAATAACCAATAGTCCATTCAATGCTGCAAATTTGAAACTCGCAACTTTTTTTTCTGATGGACTGTCGACAAGCATAATAGAGGGTCCGAAGACAAGTCATAAAGTTCTCCCTTTAGAGCCCGGTTAATGAGCGATTCAACACATGGATAAGTGCGCAAGACATAGACTAGACTAAAATCGCAAGAAACATCTTGGCAGTCGCAATTCGAAGAGAAGGTCACAGACGCCAAAACAGAAAATTCCAGACGTGCCACAACATGTTCAAGTAGATCGAAGGGAAGGTCCTGCAAGATAACTGAGCCATCAACCTTGACTAGTCTCGGCAAAATACTGCCGTCGGGTTTCGAACTTGGAAGTAAGAAGATCGATATAAGTTGACAGACTGAACTTCACTATAACACTGAACTGAAAACTACTGACATTAGCTGTATAAAAGAGATCTTTCGACTGTGGAAAGAGTTTAGTTTCCTCAGTGGCAGCATTCCATGTCCGCAAAGGTCAATATACCAAGCCTATAACTAGTGTATGTATAAACAACCTCTTGTATTGAATACGTCAGGAAAAAATACAACGCCTACATTGCAATGTTTGAGTCCTAACGAATCTGCCTAAAACCTATGAAAAAATACGCAAACCTGAACATCGTTAATACTGTGTTAACTGTATGCTGGTGATCAATCCCTCAAATCCTACATGTTTGTTAGGTTGGGTCAATCCATGCCAGATCTCTTATTCAGGGAAAAAACCGGCGCTGTCCAAGTAGAGCATCGGGCCAAGTTGCATTCCCGCAACATGCTTCAGGATTCAAATCAGGTTCTGCAGAAGGAGATCGAAATACCAAAATGTAAATGCTAGATACGTTTCGAATACCTAAAAGCTTACATAAATGTCGTGATGGGATAATAATCTCACCAACTGACGATTCTCTGCTGTCAGGAGCTTGCTCTATGAATGCTGGCCACGCAGATTGACCCTCAGTGCGGATTTCGTTACATAGTGGATCTGAACCTCTGTTTGTAGTTTTTGATGGCGATTGTAGTAGGCCAAAGCTTGGAAAAAGAGAATTTCCTGCCGCAAATTGATGTGGATGCTGTTTGGTATCAACAATCTGGTGCAGGGGCAGAGAGGCTGGTTCACCCCGACTAGCTTGTCCTGTTTGTAAATGCTGGCCTGAAAAGAGCTCCGGCATTGTAGTCCCGAAAACGGGTCTGAAAGAAGGGAGATAACGAGTTCCGGAGGGCATATGGCGATAGGCTCCAAGATCAGCACTATGCAGAGGCGAGAAACCTGGTGCAGCAATCATCTCACTGCTCCGATCAGCATACTGAATGAGAGGCGGCAGATCCCTTATGAGACTACTGCCTCCTCGGAGAAAAGTGGACGTCGCTCCTGGGACGTGTACAAGTGCGGCATTGCCATTGGGCTGCACAAAACCTGGAGGAACTAGACTGTTTCTCCCATGGAAATTAGGGCTCGGTGAGAAGCAAGTAGTTTGGCCAGCGATCGGTGCGTGGCCCGTGCTCGGATTCGCCTCTGGTATGTCAGGAAGGTACAGCGGCCAGCCAGCACTTTCATGCCGCTTGGCCCTCGTGTTCCAGAAGTTCTTGATGTCGTTATCCGTGCGTCCGGGCAACTGCCAAAATGGACAAAAATCTCAAATTTAGAGCAGTTACGGTCGTGCAAGCTTATAAAGAGCTGGAGATTTGCTTATTTGTTATTGACTAAAAATCTGTATTCAAACAAACTTTCAAGATTTGCTAACCGTGAAAAAGATAACAATCACTTTCTTGGGTCACAAGTATTATAAACACATTAAAACAGCAGGTGTCTGCAATGACAAAAGTTCCCAAGGCAACGTGTTGTGACAGTTCAAGTTTATGCGTTTAGAATAATTGACTATGATCCCACCAAATTTTATATAATACAGACCGTTAAAAGGAACCGGTATCGAATCATCACCTGGGAGGCTATGAGCGACCACTTGTTGCCGTGGATGGCGTGGAGCTCCAGGACCAGCCGCTCCTCTTCGTGGGAGAAGGAGCCCTTCTTGAGGTCGGGGCGGAGGTGGTTGAGCCAGCGGAGGCGGCAGCTCTTGCCGCTCCGTGGAATGCCAGTGAGGAGCCTGACGCGGTTCCACTCACCCTCACCGTGCTCCTGAACGTACTCCATCAGTACCTCGTCCTCCACCGCTGTCCATGGCCCTTTTGTGAGCTCTTCCGTGGCCGGCCGCTCTCTCTTCGGCGGCATTGGGGCACAAGCAGTGATTCGAGAAGAACAGAAGGGAAGGGAAGGGAAACAAGGGCAGGGCAACATGGAGAGAAAGAGAGCTAAGCTCTGTGCGTTTGAATATAGAAGTCAAATTGAGGATGGAGTCGGAATTATAGGAGATCAAGTGGACCCCACCAGGCGGCACCTGATCAACAACGAATTGGAGTCAACTGGATGGCAAGAAGGTCAACGCGGGAAGTAGACGTCATTCGGATGTTTGACTTGACTTTGTGTTTTAATCTATTATTTAAAGATATGTACGTACTCTGAGGAATATTCAGATTTAAAAAAAATTTCATTTAGCATTACTTATTTTTTATAACATACTAAGCACTTTCAAATTTTTCCTTTTGAAAAAAAAAAAAATCTTATCTTCACTTTGGAAAGTCGCCATAAATTTTTTTCTCATCGTTTGCTACGAAATAAAACATCTTTTTTTTTTCTTCACGGTGAATTCAAACTAGGCTTATTTGATATTTTGGAAAACTTACATGATAAGTCCTAAAACTAGTTAACTTCGTGCACTCGGTCCTTTTGTCAAGCGAACGAGAAAATGTACACATGGCTTTCTTTTTATTATATTTTTAGTCATATAAATTTGTCACATGTGTAAATCTACATATGACCGAGTGCACGAAGTTAGTAAAAGAAATGGGGACCATTCGGGTTCACTAAAAATGTACACTGGCTTGTCACCATTTAAGGCTCCATTTGTTTCGCAGAAAATAACTTTCCAAAAAACGTTTTTTCGGAATTTCCGGCGATTGGGGGCGGAAAATAAGCTAATCCCGAAAAAAAAATTTCCCCTCTAGGAAAAAATCCTTTAAAAGTGGGGGAAATATTTTCCTCTGATTTTCCTCATCTTTCCTTCCTCCTATTTTTCACATCTTCTTTCATTTTAATTTTTTTTACTTTCTTTTGGCACGATGAGACGAGGAAATAAGCCATGATGACCGAACAAGCCTAAATAATGTTCCTTGGGAGTGGTGTGAGAAATGGAGGCATGAGTACATCACAATATTTATAGAGGCAGTATGGGAAATAAGGGTTAATACCACAAAAAAATCTCAAACCGGTACACTTGCGACAAATTTATCATTCATTAGTTTTTGTTAAATTTTATCATCAAATCGTTGAGTTAGATGACGCGTGGCGCTTGAAGGAATTATCATTTTGAGATTTTTACTCTCCGTTTGTCACAGATATACCAATTTGGAGTTTTTCGTGATATTAACTCAATTTTACGGAAACAAACGGAGAGTAAGTTTGTCACACGTGTATCATTTTGGATTTTTTTGTGATCAAAAAATTAGTTTGAGTTGAATTGATCACGGACGCACAAGTTTGAGATTTTTGGTGGTCAAAAAATTAGTTTGGAATAAATTTGTCACACCAGTTTGGAGTTTTTCATGGCATTAACTCATAGGGAATATACACTTGTATTTTAGACACTTATCATCGGTCTCCTCCGCTAAATCAAAAGGTCAATATACAGTTATAAAGAGAGGAACAAAGCACTTGCTATCAATATACACCGTTAAATCGAATCGTAAATATACTGTTGTAAAGAGAAGGGCAAACACCTACCATCGATATTCGCCATTAACTCGAATTGTAAATCTACGGTTGGAATGAGGGGGCCTCATGTCTATATAGTCTGTCCCGCCATTTGGACCGTCTTAAAACACTTAGCATTCTTTGTCTGAGGTGAATTCTAGGACGCACTGGTAGGAAATCATGAAATAGCAAAGCCCGGTAAACTTGTGTGGACACTCAAGATTGTAAAACCAGCATTATGCTTAATTTCCACCAAACGTGGTGGAGATGCTGTTTAGCATCAATGTCCCAAAATTCCGTAATCAACAACAAGTTTTAGGACGAAAGTTTAGGACGAAGTGCGCAATTCCACAAATTTTAGAATTACGATTACCGAACTAGATAAGTTGAGATTGCAAATTGAAAGATGGAAAAGGATAATGACAACCTGTTTGAATTAAAGAAGCACGCCAAAAGATGGATGGTGTAATAGATGCTATCATTTCGACCCAAAAAAAAAAAATAGATGCTCTCATAATGTCAAATCATACACAAATATCCTAAGTTTGTTCTTGGTAAATTATTCTATATCAAATTGTCTCTGTACCATTAGATGTATATCAACTTCTTCTATTGAATACATTGACGCACGTTGCAATATCTGAATTGTGATAAATCCGCATGATAGGCAAACATATCCCGATGATCAATCCCTCAAATTTTTTTTTCCCTAAGCTCTCCTACAACATTTGACAGGTTGGGATTGAGCGAAGCGGCAACTCTTGCAGCTTCGAGGTATGCGGGCGTCATGCCTGATGCTGTTCCAGTTGCCCTCTCCGTGCTCGTACCGCGCCGGCATCCCGTTCTCCATTGCTGTCCAGGCCGTGAGACCTCCTGCGGCTGATCGTTCCCTCTTCGGAATCGCCGGAACAACTGGAAGACAATGAGTGGAATGTTGGGAAGAAGATAGAGGAAGTGAAAGGAGAGTACTGTTGCCGCCGCGAGGTATTAGATAGAGAGAACGGTCAAAATTGAGGATAGAAGCGGGGAGTCGACGTTGATAGAAGATCAAGTGGATCCCACCAGGCGGCACATGATAATGAATAAGAAAAGAAAATCCTAAGTCGTGAGTTGACTTGATAATTGGGTAAAAGTCAACGTGGGAAATACTGCAATTGGCGAAGTCACTCCAGCATTTGACTTGAGTTGATTTTGTGAGAACCTTATAATGCGATTAATTCAAAAATATTTCATATGGATTTCATGGAATACTCAAATTTGAGAGTTTCCATAGCATACGAGCGTTTACAACATCAAAAGTCAACATAGATTTATATATGAATCTTTAGCTACAAATGTAATCTTTAATTTTCGCCGAGAATTCAAATTAGACTTATTTGGTCTTTTGAAAAAATTAGAGGACAAGTCCTAACACTTTAATTCCCCTAGTTAAATTTTAAATTATGTCAACTTCGTGCAGTCGGCCCTTTTATCAAGTGGATGAGAAAATGTACCTTTCTTCGATTTTATTTTTAATCATATGTTGTTTTATGATATTCTTTCTTAGTGGAACACAAAGTGGTGGCATGATACCATGTCCGAGATAAGAATAAATTAGATGGAAAATTGATATTTCAAAAATTTCGAAAAGAAAACATAATTATAAATGAAGTATGAATGGTAGGTTTTAAGTTCTATGGTATGCAAATAGGTTTCGGGTTTCAAATAATGAAAAATTGATTTTGAAGGGTAGGTTATAGGTTTCAGGTGAAACCTGAAATCGCTCACCACCAAATTTTTATGATCTAATTATTTCAAAGGATGACAGTGATCACTTTTAAAAAATAATATTATTATTCAAATCATTCGATTTTTCTAAAACAAACAAAGCTCTAATTTTTATGTGCTGCAGAGGTCTAATGTTCATAATACTCTAGAATATTCCATGGGAGTGGTATGGGAATGTATGCATGGGTAGGGTACATACGAATATTTCTAGGGGCAATATGGATAATATACACTTGTATTTTACACATTTAGCATCAATCTCCACCATTAAATCGAATTGTAAATTTACTATTGAAAAGAGAATGGCAAACACTTATCATCTATCTTCACCGTTTTAAATCCACGGTTGAAAAGAGAGAGGCTCATGTATCTAAAGGGTGCCCTCCATGTCATTTGGATAATCTAAACACTTGAGCAATACAAGTATTCTTTAGAACATTCCTTCTCTAAAACACTTTCTCTTTCTCTTAAATTTGGATTTGGTCGTCTAGATTTCTACCAAAGATAGGATTGGATAATATATGATATGAAATTCACAAATTTTATTAAATACTACGCACTATTTGGTGAATCGTATCAAAGTCGGATATTGTCATATCGCATTATCTAATTTGTGTGGTATGAACGACATATCGGTATAAATAAACTTGAAAAAAAAAAAGGACATGGAAGAATTTCTCGTAATTCATTGCTAAAGAAATCACAAATACACAAACAGAGATAGCATCCATTAATCAATTCATAACTATTGCATGATTTACATGTTAAACATGTTGGTCATTGAGAAAAAATGTAAATGGGCTACACCAACATCGATGAGGTAGGTCAACTAGTGAACGCCAAATTTAGTAAAAGAGAGAAAACATCACCATTCAATTCACGATTCCCGAAAGCATAGCGCTTTCACTCTTTCATCACTTTTGTGAATTTCAACATGAACTGTAGAGCTGCGGAAAGGAGGAGTTTCGATTCTTTTACTGCGTTAGTGGACTTTTGACGTAACCTAAAGAGTTACGGAGCAAAAGGAACTTGAACTCTCTAGTCATTTTCGTGGAGCTTTGACAAGAACAAAAAATTAAGGAGTTGTGAAATTTCAATACGAACAAGAGATATGGACAAGAAGGAGACCGAGTGATTTAGAAAGATCGGCTTAAAGTTTAGATTTGTTCATCCAAAATCGGGGTTCTTCTACCTCATTCTTTATTTACTTATTTCTTAATTATTTTTCCTCTATTTTCCCTTCCATCTTTCCTTAATAAAAATTTCATTGAACAAATAAACTATACTAATATACCTTAAATATGTAATAGAAATATATGCAGAAAATATATTTTAGATTAAAAAAAATTTAAATATATTAATAAAAATAACAATGAATAAAAAATAATTGAATTATTTTTTATTTATTTTTGTATATTACAATCCAATAACTATTTTAAACTTAATAGTTTTTTCCTTTCATTTGAAAAGTATTTGAGAGAAATAAATTTCATGCGATAGATATAAGAAATCATATCCACCTTTATCCCACCTCACCCATGAGATATTTTTATCCCGGTTATATGCTCTTATGTCCGACTTTATCCTATCTCGGGCACGAACCAAACACGGGATAAGATAACTTTTATCATATGTCAGTTTTTATCCTAACTACCAAACGCCGCCTATATAAGACTGACATCAAATAGAATTCTAGGATGCACCGGTGAATTCTAGGACACACGGTAGGAATCATAGAATAGCAAGCCCGTGAACATGTGTGTGGACACTTCCAGGATTGTAAAACCAGTACGTTAATTTTCCACCAAACGTGGCGGGAGGCTGTTTGGTATCAACGGTTCAGAATTTGATCATCAATAGTGCAAGTAGAGCATCTGTATGAATCTGGTCCATCTCTTTGTGGCCTTTAGGATTCAAACCAGGTCTTGCAGAAGAAGAGATTGGAATGCAAAAATGTAAATGGTACCCTTTTTCAAAAACCTAGGAACTAAAAAAATGTGTCGGATAATAATCTCGCTTGGTAACGATTTTCTGCAAGCTTCACTGGTAACGGTTTTCTGCCATCGGAAGCTTGCTCAATGAATGCTGGCGACGAAGGTTGGACCCTCGGTGCGGGTTTCTTGCTCAGTGGATCCACGCCATCTCCGTAAGATTGCTTTGAAGTTGGCCAAGAAGGGCAGAGAAAATGATTCAGCCCGGCCGACTCTATGTATTGTCCGAAATTCGGTAAGGGTAACGGCTTCAAGATTAGCATTATGCGGAGCCAATAGGTTTGGAATTTGACATGATACTCACGAGATCAATGATATGCGAGACCACTCCTCCATAGCAAGTTGCCACCAGAAGCAGAACCTGTATTTCTTTCAAAGAATCTCCTAATAAGTTCTTTCACTAGAAAGAATTCAATTCAGATGTAAAGCACCTATCCAAAAGTTTTTGCATCTCCATCGTGTATGATTCACTTCCTCGGCATGTGTAATCGAGGCATTTCCATTCGTAGTACAAAACTTGGAGGACCTGGAAGGGTACCATGGCGAATTCGGACTCTGTACTAGGAAAGAACTAAATTTCGGGAACAACGGGCAATCGGTGTGCTCGCTTGCTCGCTTTTTTCCCACGTATTCCAATAGTTCACAAAAAGTTTGAAAGAGGGTACAATTTTGGCCAATCGAATCACCGTTTGGGAGGCCATGTGGGAGCAATAGTTGCCACCTGTCGCCTCTGGCCAGTCGCCATCGGCTTGAGAAAGAAGAGGAAAAAGAAAAAGAAAAGAAAAAAGGAAAAAATAAAAAAAAAACTAAAATATTATGTTGTCGGCCCGCCAAAATTGGCCGGGTTGACCGAATTAGCACAATTACAAAATTTTTAGGACTGAATCTAAGAAAAAAGAGTTTAGAATTGAATTGGAACAATTACAATAGATTTGGGACTTTTTTAGTAAAATGCGTTACAAAAAGAATAGTATTTCTTTGGAAAAATGACACAAATGGTCCCTAAACTTTGCCTAATGTGCAATGTGATCCCCGAACTTTCGATTTGACCAATATGGTCCATGAACTTTAACCCAATGTGCAATGTAGTCCCTGAACTTTCAATTTGTTCAATGTGGTCCTTGAACTTTCGGAACGTTTTCAACTTAGTCCTTGAAATATAAGAAAATATTCAAAATCGTCCATGAACTTGAATTAATGAAAAGACTATATTGAATATCGTCCTATAATTCATAGACTAAGTTGAATGTGTTCCAAAATTTCAAGGTCCATATTGGTCAAATTAAAAACTCAGAGACCACATTGCACATTGAGCTAAATTTCATGAACCATATTGATCAAATTGAAAGTTCATATACCACATTACATATTTGATCGAAATTCATAAACTATTTATGTCATTATCCCTATTTCTTTAGTCAGGTGTTTTAACGCAAGAGACAATGTTACTGTGTTAAGTTAATTATTTTGTAATCCAACTGATTTAAGAAGCTGAGTCGATGAAAGAAACAACATCGGCGCAAAACGATGGTGGTTGAAGACAAGCTTGGAGATAGACCGCCAATATAAGCTTCAGAGAACAAGCTTTTAGTAGTTCGGACTGAATTAAGGTAGGGGCTGCACTCGCACAGTTTACGGTTTACGAATGACGGACAATGTCTACGAAATTTTCAGTATAACTCAGAGATGAATCGGTGCAATTTACTCCCAAAAGAAATCCTCCGTGTATCGCCAAATTTCTCCCTGAGGTCTCGATCAATCTCAATTTCAAATGGTATATGTTACCAAAAGTGAGCATATACTATCAAACGATTGGTTCACATTATAACGAAGCCTACCGAACCAACCAGTCAAAAGCTCCAAAGAAGCATCAGCTGAGAAACACATGAGAGAGAGAGAGAGAGAGAGAGAGAGAGAAGTGGTGTAACATCAATACATGATCTACAACATAATGTACAAATTCTATCTTCTACTACCAAAATCGAGTTAAAGTTTGCACATCACTGATCTCAGAAGTTCATGAACTTGCCCAACAGATAAGTGCGAAATTCCACAAACATGCAAGCACTCTATTTGTTTTACATTATTTGATAAAGCCATTTGCAAATGCTTCACCTCTTCCTTGTTCATGTTTAGAAGCCTTAGAGAATCTCTTATACAAGGGAAAAATGCTTCTGGCCGAGCACAAAATGGCTGAAAGACTAGGTACAACGCTCTCATATCCGCTGTAAACTGAACTATCCCTTTTCTCGAAAAACAGATGTCGCTTGCAAGCATGCTGCGAAAAAGAAAATGGTCGAGCCCATCAGCAATGTTACGCCACATATCCATGAAGTCCTTCGGGTTTAGTATTCTTCTGATACTTGTTAGCTGACTTCCCAAGGCATCCAACGCTATGACAAGATCAGTAGACACTACACTCGGGGTATTAACTTGCTCAAGTTGCTCGAACCCAAAACTATGCCTATTATCGACATAATCCCAGCTAAGCATTTCAAATTGTTGCAGGAGAAAGGCAATCATCTCCATCAGCCAATTGGTCTCGAGCTCAGCCAAGCTTTTAATTTCTTCCCCAAAGAAGCAATTATAACCAGTGTCAACATTTTCATGCCGCTCCATACCATCAGCGAAGCACATGTCCAAGAAGTTCACATCATCACTCCACTCGACCAGTTTATATTCAACATAACTGGCAGCATTTATAGACCCACAAACCCTCATAATCACGTCATTGTCATCAAAACTGGCAGACTGCAATTCTTCTATCCTGCAATGTGAAATTAAGACCTTAAGAAAGCACCAAATGAATTTCCCAGCAGTCGATCTGATAAACTGCACCCTTGGCAAAAGAGAGGGAAATTTTTCACATCTCTCAATCATTGCCCATGCAACTTTAAGCACGAAATCTGCAATCAATGGAGCTTTGTGGTCATCTTGGGTAGCAAGAAGATAATCTACAGATTCAATTTCATGATAAAACCCATTCCCACACTTGCTACTTTGTACCCAAGCCCTCTCATCCCTTAATTCAACTTTGAATTTCTTCCACGCATCCTTGAACTCAATCTTTGCCCAAATCTTGAGCCACTCAGGCTTCTCACAGAATATGTTCAATACTGATACTCCTCTAGTCAGACATTGAACGATATCAGAGCCCACATAAAGACATGTTTCGGATTGGACGAGCGACTGCATACGGGAATCGAATGCAATGATGAGGTCCATAATATTAAGCCATGAAGTTGAAACTTCTGATTTGCCACCTTTCTCCCTGTAACTTTCAGCAAGTGGAGGTAAAACCTTCTTCACCAGGAATCCAGAAAGCATTAGAACCATTGAAAAAACCCAAGCTTCTCTGGCACTAAAGGCGACCAACCTGGCCTTATCTATCAGAGGCTGCAAAACATCTTCAACTCCGACCAGGAAATCCCTTGTAACTTTGAATGCAAGAGCAAAAATCAATTCGGGCTGCTGAATCCATTTAGTAAAGTGGTACTCCATCCGTGCTCCGATGGGAGACACCAGCTCATCAATGGCCCAAAGCCTTGATTGCTTCTCCTCTAAACCCAAAAGTTTCTGTTTTCGCTCTTCCCTTCGCGTCTGCAGATGCTGCAGTGCGCAAAGAGATAGAAAACTATGAGCAAAATTCTCTCTTTTCGCCCCTTGCATTAAAACTAGAGGGTTTGGTATGCTAGTGACTTCGCCATCCCCCATAGCCGTTGGCAGAAGTTTTGGTGGCCATCCTAGGGAAGCAAGAAGAGACCTATGATCTGCAATGACTTTTGGTCTAAGAACAGCAAGAGTTCTGTCAGCTCTGCTATCCACAGATTTCAAAAGATGGCCCCATTGAGGTCGGGATTTCAAAATGTCAATCACTACGTCCTCGATATTGTTCATGGTTTTTATTGCGTGAAGCAACTTCTCTCTACTTCGTCCAGTTTCCTGAATTGGAAAGGAGGAATCAAATCGGGCTCATAACCTGCGGGAAAATTAACATCTAAAGAACTGCCATGAAAAGGAAGGGAAAACATTAAGGTCATTACCAACAGAACTGACGAAGTAGAAATTTTTCCAGACAAGACATTCCTTGCTTGGTGATTCACAAAGAAAACTGAATCTTCGAGGTCTCCAACCAGCACTTCAAGCTGCAATGCAGTCCCTTGAAAAAATATTGCCATAAATTAGTTGTGGCTTTCATAGAAAGCAGTCATACACCGTTTCCTAGTAAAGTAACGATATGACATGACTGAATCTCAAGAAGTTATAATACCGATAAAAAATCTTAAGTTGAATCTATTCGATGCCAATTAATCGTGAACCTATAATTAAATGAGTCCTGGAAAAATCAACAACAGCAGGTTCATGATCACTTGAAAGATGCATTGGCAACGAAGTCATGACTCCGAGATTGAAAAAAAAACGACATTTTCTTCGTGCTGCCACTAGATAATAAACAACTGTAAACAACGACTCCAAGTAGGGAACGAAGCTCACCGACATATTCGCGAATGTTCTCCATGCGCTGCACTTCTTTCACAAGCCAAGGGAGCTCCTCGCTAAAAGTTCTTCGACTCCTATTCGACTGTACACCGTCTACAATCACGAAACTGACCATAAAATTCAACCAACCATCAAGCTAAAGGCGGACCAGCCACAATCACATTTCAGAACCTCACACAAAATCATCGCACGAAGACGACGAAATGCAAACCTATGACAATAAAATGCACAAGGAAAAACCATTCCGAAAATGAAAATCACCACAAGAAAAGCGCACAGAAAACCAACATTGCGATGTGCAGACGCTGAGATTCTCCAACTTGACGAGTGACTTCTGGATCAAAGACTTGGTTCCGAGCGAGCGATAGATCCACGAAACGGCGAGCCTCGCGATCCGACCGCGAAGGGCCGCCAGATCGCCGTCCAGATCGGCGCACCTCCGGTCCAGCTCCGAGGAGAGATCGGCCGCGCTCGACAGATCCTCGCGGCTCGCGAAGTGCGCGTCGAGGAAAGCCGCGTGCTGCGTAGAGAGCTCGGCGCAGGGAGGCAAGGGCGCGTCTCCGTCGGGAGCATCCATGGCGACATGGAGGTCGTAGCTGGGAACGGAACAGCGGATTTCAAATTTTTGTCTCTAAATTCGGACAGAAGAAAGCCACGCTCTGTTCTAGGGCTCAGCTCATGAAGATCTCCTAACGTAATGATTTTGCTCTTAACAATATAATCGGTTAACTAAAATTAATATTATGTCAAAAAAAAAAACTAAAATTAATATTTTCTACAAAAAAAAAAATAAAATAAAATCAACACATCCTGAAAATTGAAAATGATCGTATTCTTAAAAAAGTAACATTCTTCAAATAAAAATGTTCCTATTTTCAAAGCACGAGTAATCAAGGAGTGGCTGAGAGGCGCTCTTTAACATGTTCCAAAAATTTAATATCTAGTTCTTACATTTCCTGAACATCTAACATATTAATTTTAAGGCCGCACCCTTTTTTTTTTTTTTTATCGAAAGGCCACAACACCTTGAGAATGCACGAAAAATTTTATTATCACGCTATAAAAAACGAAGTAAGAATTTGGGAGATTGATATTATGTTTTTTTCTTACAATGGACAAGTGAAACAATCATAATTACAGAAGAAACACCTCAAGGTTAAGCCGAGAAAAGAGCAGTCGATTTGATTCGACAAAAATGCGTATCTTTTCCCAAATTGAAATACTTTGCTTCGTTTCGATGTTTCTCCATATCCTATGTTCTTTTCTTTTCTTTTTTCTTTTTTGGTTGAAATTTCCATATTCTATATAAAGGACCAAATTTCTCTCTCTATTCTATACAAAGGACCAAATTTCTCTCTCTTCCGACTCTGTGAGATAAGCAACCCGCAAAAGAATGGCATTGCCATCAAGCATCAAGCCTTTTGCTGCCAAGAAAATCCTCACGAAAATCTCTTCCTTCACGTTCAAACTATTTCGACCAAAAAAAAAAAAGGTTCAAACCACGCACGTCAAGCTAAAATTTGACTAGAGAAGATAAAGAGGAAACTGGTGGGAGAAAACAAAACAAGACATGCAGAGAGTCAAATTTGCCTATGCACAGAGAGAAACATAATAATAAGCCCTGTACACCCCGAGCGGCTACTTACAACAGGTCCAAACGCGGGCAGAGGCTAAAAAATGCGTTGGGCCACAAGCACAGCAAAACATAAGCTCCTTGTCTACCAGCTCAAAGGAATCCAAAGACAAAAAAAAAAAACCAAACACTTCTCTTCCTTGTTCAGGCGAAGGAATGTCAGGTCGCGCAGTCAAGATTAAGGAGAAGTTGCCGTTCCCTTGGGGTTCAACCGCAGGGAGCCAAGGTTTTGTTCTTCGTCGACCTCCGAGGAGCTGGAAGGAGTAGGATCGAGCTCTATCATCTCTGGAATTACCTTCGGCTCTTGCTTTGTTAGCCGTTCCTGTTCCGATGGATTCCCAAGGAGTGTCCTCTGTTCTAAATATTGAAATAATGTTCAAGCAGAACAGGTTAAGGAACACAGAGAAATAGGAACAGAGAATGCTCGAGCCACTGATCGGGAAAAGAATAACAAAGGAAAGGAGGATTCATGGGTCCTCAAAATCACCAGGCATTAATTGCGAGCACTCATGTACTGGCTAATCAAACAAAAGGATATTCTCTTCTCCATCCCTTCTCATTTGCTTGTTCAATAACATGTTGTAGCCGGGCCAGCTCTCTTCGAATCCACTGCGTTATATAGGAAAGGCTAAGTTTTGAAAGCTTGATTATGGAGGAAAAAGCAGCATCGTCTGAAGGAGATTCATTTGTGCATATACATGCATGATTTAGAAGTGCTGGAAATTTTGTGGGCAGAATGGATTCAACAGCGCCACGATAATAGCAGGGAAAAAGAAAAATAACAGTCTCCAGAATGAAGCACACCAGTACAACTCTCACGGATAGTCAGTATGGACCTGGATGAGGAACACACTTACATGTTTTATAACATCTTCATGGAGACTTTTTGCCTTCTCCTGAAGCTCGACCTGTTAATACTATCAGGTCAAAGGATGAACTACCTACAGTTTGCATATATTGGCGCAAATTTGACTAATAAATGACTTAAAGCACACATTCATCAAAGAGAACTAATGACTTAAAGCACACATTCATCAAAGAGAACTATCTCTTATATAAAAAGCCTATCCACGTTCAATAGCAGAAAATGCAATTCCACACCTGATTTCCCTGCCAATTCCACATCGCAGTGGCCTTTTCACCTTTCCCCCGAGTTTTTCATTTTTTTTTCCCTTTACTGATTCAATTCAATAATTCATTCTTACTTGAACATTCCAAAAGATAAGATAATGCCCTTTCATTCAATTTTGCATTCAGGATATGACATACAATTCCTGACAAATTCAAGAAAGGTGACATTGGTCTTCTTGGGAAACATCTAATTGAGTTTTATGGTGAAGACAACCATTGCCCAGAGATAAGAGATAACTTTCTATTGTCTTCATTCCTTAACTTTTAGTTATTTCTTTTTTGGCCCAAGCACAGGTATGATCAAGCTAAATATAAGGAGATCTAGGCATCTGCAGTCACCACTTAGAAGGATTTGCTTAAAAGCATTAGCTTCGACTCTTGCAAGTTAAAGTAGTCCTGCATGTATCCTTGGCATATCCATGGAGTTTCTATATGTGCAGCTTCTTTATAGCAGGCATTTGTCGTGTGCAAAACCAAAGGTGTTCCAACTATAGGTTTAAGGGGAAAAAGATGCCTAAGCAGAAAAGACTTACCACAGTAAGCTTTTTAAGGAGGCCAGAATTCATCTTCTCCCGCAAATCCTCGCAATCCTCCTACCAACGGGATCACACCGTTAAATGATTGAAGAGCCAAACATCATTGAGAAGTGATAACCAAAATACTAGATGGTACTGAGCTGGAGCAATGCTAAGATAAAGCACCAGTGATTGTCCAGCAATACAGCAAATCCACCTTGCAGTTTTTATGGTCTATGTAAAGATCTAAAATTTATTGATGACATTGGAGTAACAAAATTGTCCAAATAGCAGCCAAAACAATAAGCAGAAAAAGTAAACAAATCCTCCTACCAGTATCAAGACACTAAACTTTGGTGCCTGAACGTCCTAGGCCCCACTGTAAAAGGAGAGTAACAAAGATAACATGGAATCTACTTCGAGATGCAATGTCACCCCATAACAGTGCTTCCCCCACCAGTGCACATGAGCATATTAAAATAGGTCAAATGGGAATAGGAAATATAAGAAAGAAAAAGGAGTGGTATTGAGTCGCAACTAAGAGTGCACTCAAACCATGATTTGGATGAAAAAAAGTTTGGTTTTCTTTTGATTGGATACACTAAGCACCAATATTGCTGGGTTCACAAGACTAGATACCCTCTATACAGTCCAGTACCTCAGTTAAGTCCGCATCAGACAACATTGGTAAGTTGACATCTGATGGCATGTCTAGTACTTGGAGGATAATCTCTCTATTAAGATTGTCAGTTGTTGAGGTTCTCTTTATACCTACATAGAACAACATGATGGTGAAAAAGACAAAGCAATAAATAAGATCACAGCATTTTCATCAATCTGCAGCAGACATGCTTTAAGTGCTTTGCAATGCAGGTATCGGAATACTTAGAAATACAGCAAGTCCCTGTAATTAACACAGCAATCACCTGTCACTTGCAAGAGTTGGTATGGACGCTTGTGCAGATAGTCCCTTGGATCTGTTTTCACTTTTACAAAACTTCCAACTACTTTGTCTTCAAAACTATCTGATTGCTTCAATAGCTCTTGTATTAAGCTCCTCCTCAGATAAATAAGTTTGATATTAGCTTCATTAATAGATGCGAAACAGCTCTCTCGAACCCTGAGAACCACCTCCTTTTCCTTGGGTTTTCTGTTATTGGATGAGGTTCTCTGATGCTTACATGCAACCGAGTCGCTCCTTTTCGTTTCTTGCAAATCACAAGCATTATCACTTTCTTCCTCATCTGAGAGCTCCAAAACCTCATTAAGATGTCGCTCCAAAAGAAAGTAGATTTGGTTTTTGTGAAGTGTTTTCTTCCTAAATACAGAATATAGTCTTTCATCACAAATAACCTTCTTCTTTTTCTGGGGATGAAAAAGTTGTTTCTCTTTGATGTAATTAGAGATGATAGAATCCACCCTCCACCGTGATAGCTGTTTGGTAGTGTCTTCACCAATGGACTTGAGAAAGTGAATTAGTGTTTTTGATCCCCATCCTTCAAATTCAGTAGTAATAGAACCCTTCACTTTTCTCGCTGATTTTTTTCTTGAACAGTCCTCATCACTTTCGGACGATGATTCAAATATTTCTTCACTATCGGAAAGTTTGGCTGAAGAGGAACTTTGCTTGCCCCCTTTTCCCTTCTTCAACAGAATATCTGCCGAGTAGACGTGATCTAAAGTCAAGCCCTCCTTTTCCTTTATTATCTCCCAATATTCCTTAAACAAACACTCGTATGTATCTCGATCTTTGAAATCAAGTTTATTCTGCAAGAGTCAGATGCGAGTTGTCAAGATGGCTATGCGCACATTCACTTATGTGTAAAGGACATCATCAAGCTGAAACAATATACCGAGTGAGGTAATGAGCCTTATAGAATTGGAATGATAATCGCACAAATTACTCGCATGTTAGAAACTTAAATTTTTCTTAATTTCCTACATAAAATCTTGAGATTCATATCTACAATGTATTCGACAACAAGGCTCAATGACTCCTTGTAATAATATCAAGTTTCTGGCTTTTGGCCAGTGTTGTAGTACATGTGACTCTCTATCCGTTCCCATAGAAGCTATATAGAGACATACATCGCCACACTTTATTTCAACAACTACAGTTCACATTGAAATGTTAAAAACTGTACCACACATTTGTGGCTATCTACAGAGTTACGGGAATTTGGACACTCTCAGTACGTGAGATGCCATCTCTGACAAGAGGTTGAAGTGTGGTACTGGCATAGTCGACCAAGGAGAACTGAAAAAGAAAAATGTACAGAGCAGAAGGGAAAAACAAAGAAAAATCATGACATATGAATGCCCAAGGATCGAAAAGTTCAATGGTTCTTCGATACATACCCCATCAGAGTCATAATCCACGTTTTCTTCCATAAGCAGAATGAGTTTCAAACATTCGTGGCAAAATCCTCCATTTCCTCTGACGGATGCAAACTCAGCAGCACTATCACAGCGTCCACATATAGCATTTGGACAGCAAAAGCAATAATACTTTGTGGTTTTACGGCAAATGAAGCAAGAATGACGATCTGGAAAACATTTTTATATCATTTTCCACATATACGTGATAAACTTCCCTGTACAATGCACTAGAAGAAATGTAATGTCAAGACAAGTCACAAGGAGGCTGAGAAATTCCAAAATCTTCAGTCATATCTTGAGTTTGTGACTGCACTCGAGATAACGGGAGGAGAGAAAGAGAAAGAGTGCATTGTGCAAATGCACACCCCAAGTTATGTTAATAAACTTGGAACAGAACATTTGGGGCTTACCACAAGTCCAGAATTGCCCAGTCTGCATTAAAGAATCATCCTTTCCCACACAATCAGAATGATAAACTTTTGAGCATTCTCTGCAGTAAAATTATACATTGAGGTACACAGAAATTAGAATAAATCCATATGGACATAATTGCTAAATAGACACTTCCGATTACAACTAAGAAGTCCAATCCCAATCCACAAAAATGTGCTTGAGAAAGTTGGCCAATATATGCAAAAAGAGAAGAAATAACATGTTCACTCCAGGAGAAGAACCAGATACCTTCTTATGGATAATATTAATAACCTCGTTGCAAATGAAAAAATTCATATGCAGCCAAAATCAAGGATTTCCACGGTGCTATGGTACAATTCAATGTTATACCGTGCAACCGTTACTTTCCGTTACTTTATGACGGGATTGCTTTTGCACTTGACTTAGAAAAACAGTAGCAACGTAGGAAAAAAAAAAACAAAACAAAAAAACCACAATTAACCATGCTTTTAGGAGGATGTTGTATCATAGAAAATCCAGAGGACACTGTAGTAGAAAAATCCAAAGG
The DNA here is from genome assembly GCF_020921035.1 of Rhodamnia argentea. Lineage (NCBI taxonomy): Eukaryota > Viridiplantae > Streptophyta > Magnoliopsida > Myrtales > Myrtaceae > Rhodamnia > Rhodamnia argentea. Next base: position 25,063,952 of record NC_063157.1, on the reverse strand, counting down.
CGTCAAATGGGGAAACCATTTTTTTCTATGGACAAGGAAACAGGCAAGTTTGTCACTTTTCAGGATCTTTTGGAGCAACAGTAACGTCACAAGACAAGGAGAAAATGCATAGGCCGTGCAAGGCTGACACCATAAAAAGAGAAGTTTCAACGCTGATCTATGACTAATTCACCATTTGGCACCGCACATGCCATTCTTTTTGGCCATGCAATGAGTACGGACATCGTTCAAACGGTGCAGATTACAGACCCCGTTCGCCCCGAAACCACATGAGCACAGCCACGTGAGATCCTTGTAAGACCGACATGGGCTCCGGTTGTAATTTACTCGGAGCACGCGGGTCCACGTAGGTCCCCGGCCATTGACGGGGACTATCCCCAGCATTCCTCTACGAGAGAAAAACTGAAAAAGGATCTTGTCCAGGACGGCGCGACCAAACGAGTTCCAAATAGGAAATACGAATACACGCATAATCAGGACCTCGGGAATGCACAGGAATATATCTCGTACACAGAAATCTACGCAGAATATCTCTTGATCGACTCACATTGCCCTAAAATCGCGAACCTGCACAGCAAACAGAACCAGAGGAGTTTCGAACACTCACTTGTGGTCGCACAGAATCAGCTCGCCGCCGTCCTTGCAGACGAAGCACCAGTCATCGGACTCCTCGTACTTATCTCTCTTCCGCTTGTCCTGCTTCTTCTTCTTCTTCGTCATCTCGCCTGATCGCCAGAAGAGGGGGGGTGAGGGGGAGAAGAAAGCAGAACACTCGAGTGATGTAAGTAAGTCCGTAGCCTCAGCACCCGAGAGAACGGTCAATCGACAAAGCAACGAAAGAGGGAAAGGAAAGCGGGCACTACGTACACACGCGTCCGCAGAATCGAAAGGCAGGATTTCGTCAGCGACGGCGATCGATCGCCAGGAGACGAGAGAGAGAGAGAGAGACCCTGTAGAATCGTACAACCTGCGAAGTATTGAATGCCGTCTCTGATCAGGAGAGAGAGAGTGAGAGAGGCGGGGTTGGAAAGCAGCAATTACCAGAGGGATTTTGGTGAAGATCTCGTGCGCATTTCCAGAAATATCCCCGCCGAAATAGTTTAATCCCGAGTGCGCCCACTCTTCCTGCATGGAAAAGAGGGTGATGTCGGGCGGAAGGTCCAGGGGCCAAAAGGGTCATTTGGGTCTCAGCTTGCCCGGCTTACGTGATACTTTCCCCCAATCGCTTTTCCCGGGAAGCCCCGGGAAAAATATCTACCCCTCCTCGTGGTAGAATTACTATAATATTCTTGACCGTCGATCGATGTCATCCACCAACTATCGTTAATCTACTTCACTAATTTTGTTAATACCAATATTTTATCCCAATTTTTTATCCAAAAAAAAAACCTCTAAATCAGTAAGTCGTGTCCCATTTACCCCAAAATAATTTTTTTTACTGCTGTAAATTAGCGCACCCGTGAACAACTCGGACTTTATTATCTTCCGCTAAATATCTATATTAAATAGCTTAGGTGAAAATGTATGCGTCATGCAACTTGGACTAATATGGAAAGTCGATATAAATGGATCTCCTAGACAATATCATTTTAGGAAAGCGAAGTACAAAAATAAAAAAGTGAATTGAAATCGCGCCCTTTCGAGAGCATCCTCGGGTTTCGAAAAATCCGCTAAATTTCCACTCTTTCCGTAGGATATATTTGTTGTGAAGGACTTTTTGTGACATGAACTAATTTTGGGATAAATGTGACACGGATAATTAATTTGGAATAATTGTAGCATGAGCTACAAGATGAAAATCGATTTGGATTAAATATAGCAAGTTTGTGTTTTTGTTTGATATTGAAAGGAGCAAATGATTTAATACATGAGTTCCACTTACTTTTCAATACCTCTTTAAAACTTTCAACGTCTTTTTTTTTGTCAAAATAAAATTTCATCCACTTTCCTCCAAATACAAAAGAGAAACATTTCGATGTAAAAGGCACAACATCAAATCAAGCCAAATCCTAGACAATTTCAAAATAAAACAAACTTATAACAAGATAAATCATATCGGTAATGAGCACATATCGAGAACTCTATTTGTTTCTATGGTTCTACCTTTCGGTAGTGCGTGCCTATATTTGGCGTCCCCAACACCGTCACCGATAAGAGTAAAAAGGTTGGACAAGTATATATTTGACACCTCCGAGAGTGAAATCTTCACGAAACTCCTCCGATTTTCTTCAAAATTGAACTTGTTTACCAACCAACCCGAGGAAAGCGAAACCCCAAAAATATACAATCAAGATAGAAATATCCTCGAAACAGAAGAAAATAAGTTTTTTTTTTATCTAAACTAAATCGAAAAAGAAAAGATCCCAAAACGGAAGGGAAACAAAAAAGGAATAGAGAACAACAACACCCGAAGAAAACGTGGAGGGGAGGGAGAAATCTAGCTCAAACTCTCTCTCTTTCATGGAGGTGAAAGAAGAAGGCCTTAGTGAAGGGAAGAGGGAGACAAGAGAACTAGGGCCGACCGGTGTATGCGCTTAACTTCAATGTCTTTTAGCAAATTAAATTTTGGTAAAAATGTCTTAACACAATTAACATATCCCTACCATAGCGAATGGCATCTTAATTAGAGACAACATGACATAATATGCACCCAATCCTAAATTAACTTAAACTCAAATAAGAGTTAACCATGTGACGTGGGATCTCTCCTGGCCTATTTTTTCAGCAGTTGAGTGATTATTCGGGGTCAATTTTGCCTACCGCGATTCAGTCTACCTTTCCCCCACAATCTTAAGGGCGAATCGTCCACATCCTCGGTAAATTGAAGACTTTACTATTGAAATACTCCCAATACAGCTCCCTTGCCGTCTAAAATATTGATTTGTTGGTTTATGAATTGAAAACATCTATCGAGTTCGATATATTTATAAGGCTCGTGTTTTTTCCACTTCTCCTACGGCTTTGACACACTTTTTTTTTTTTTTTATGTGTTTTGGCAATTTTATCCTTTATGTGACCCGCAACTTCTATTTTGTCAATTCTTTTATTTCATTTTTTTTTCTTTTTCCCCTATGAGTCCTACTTTCCTCCTCAGTCTTCTTCTTCCTTTCCACGCCCAATCCCGTTGTCCTCTCCTCTCTCTATTCTCTGAACTTCTCAAGGTGATAAATTTCTTTACAAGCTTCTCCCATTGACAAAGATAGAAGGGTGTTATGGGCATTAATCCTTTGCTATCTGCATGAAATCGGACTTTCGGATTCTCGAGAGCATTTGTTGTCTTAAGAGGTCGAAAGACATGGCTTGTGTATTATGCGACATTTCCCAAAGCACTAGGACTCGGTGTGGTCAAAGAAAGCATGTCCATGAGAGATTGCTGCATGGCTTCCATTCCTAGAGATAGAGCATCTTCGGCCCGTTACGATGTTTGCTGCATATTACATATGCCCATCAACCGTTGATCCCTCAAAGGCTCAAGGTGGTTCCCGAGCATCTGGAGGTGCAAAATCATGCGAACAACAAAGGATTAATCCCCACAACACCCTTCTTAATCAACGGGGAGGAACTTGTAAAGAAATCGATCACTTTGAGAACTTCCGAGAAAAGAGAGATGAGAGACGATGGAATTGGCATCATAGATAATTAAGAGGACGTCAGGATTTTCTGGAATGAGTGGGAGGAGTTATGCCCTACAATGGAGAGAACAAAGAGAAGGAAGGCGTGGAAGAAGGAGGAGGAAAGTGGGATAAAGAAGAAACAAAACAAAGAGTTGACAAAATAATAAATAAAAGAAAATGAGCATATAAATTTGTACTAGAAGTGGTGGGTTACACAAAGGTTAAAATGGTCAAATCACACAAAAAGAGATTGTGAAAGTCATAAAAAGAGTGGAAAAAGGCGAGCCATTCTTAATAAGATCTAGGAGTTTCCATATATGGCCGAAAAAGTGAACAAAATGCGCCCGTTCGAAATCCTCGTAAAAGCGACCCAAAAAAAAAATCATCGTAAAATTCTCTGTTGGCTTAGCAGCCTAATTTGTTCATTCAAACCCCATCATCATCCTAATTGTACCACGTCATTTATGCATTAGTTCACTCAGCGTGCGACACGTGTCTGTGGTGTCGCACGTGGACCCACCTGTCTGTCAAAAATTTGAAGCCCCTCTCTCCGTTTTCTTTATGCACCTCTCGTTTCTCCTCTTCTTCTTCACCGTTTCTTCCTTTTAACCCTTTGGGCCTATGGTCGGTACTCAGCCATGGCCAGTGATCGACTATAGGCGAGAGCTAGCAAGGGTGTCATGGCGCTCGCCAGTCACAGGCTAGGGTGGCCTCATCAGATCCCGAAGTTGACGAGAGAGGCAACGACACCGGAGCCGCAGGGGATCTCGAGGATGCAGGGGCTGAGGGAGGGCTCGGTTTGTAGCCTTGTGGGAGATGACGACAGGGGGCTTGGGCTTGTTCTCGGTACCGGTGGGGAGAGACTACCTGTGGAGGGAGGCAAAAACATCGGAGCGGAGCATGAAGGGTAAGAGAGCGCATGGCGCGAGACAGAGGAGGGAGAGAGAGAGAGATACGGGGCGACCGTTTTGAATCTTTCTGACAGGTGTGGTTATGTGCAACACGTGTCGCACGATAAGTGGACTTACGCACGCGTGACATGGCACAACCGTTATATGTAATATTTTCTTGTAAGTTGCCTGGCCCCGAGCAATTTCATACAAAAAAAATAAATAACATTTAGATAATGGACGGGCTTGGCTATGTCTAGGCCCATGTATTAACTAATCTAACATAATTTAGAAATTAGATCGATAGGAAAGTCATGTCACTTATTTAAAAATTACTAATTATCGATACTCAATTTTCATCAAAGAAAAACTTTTGACTAATATAAATGTTACTGACTCTAGAGTCAGAGACGCATAATTTTTCACGTAGAAATTTACACCAACATGTCAAAAATAATTGAGGGAGACGAATTAGCTATATGTATAATAAACCTTTTCTCCATTTCGCCCGCACGGTACATTCGACAATTTCTCCGCAAAACTTTAACTTGAGTATAGATACTACTTAACCAATATCGATCGAGCAAGAATTTTTAAATATTTTTAATGACTTAAGAAGTATTTATATATTTTGGCTCTGGCTAAAAAGTAATTAACATTATTGATGCAGCCGAAAATGGAGAGAAAATCATTGAATCGGTACAAAATTTGATTTTAGAGTTGGGCTCAATTTAATGAAATTTCATTGCATGTGTTCCAACCATTGCATTTAATATTTCGGTCGGATACGAGGAAAGTGAATGGAAGAACAAGAACTTGACCCAAAAAAAAAAAAAAAATTTGAGAAGAAGAAGAAGAAGAAGAGAGGGAAGCGAAGGAGAAAGTTGGCAAATAATTTTTAAAATAAATATTTACAAAATTATTTTAAAAATAAATATTTCCGAGCAAGGCGAATCGGCAATTCTTTTTTTAATTTCATATTTTTTTAATTATTGATACTTAGAATATTTATTTATTTTTTCTTGTGAAGCTTATATTTATAACATTATTAGCAATAATTAATGTAAATATTTATTAAGATATATAATTAATAAATAATGTTGTGATATAATGTAATATAGTAATATATTGAACTAATAGAATTCGGAACCGAAAAGAGTTAAAACATGGAAAGATTAACGAAGAGAAACAGTAAAGAAGGGCAAAACTTTGGAAAGCAATATCTGGTTCTTGAGACATTTTTTATTTCACGTAATTTTGAGACAATCCATGCAAACAGGTGGCGGTTTGCACTTTCACAAACCGTTTTATATTTGCATTTTCGATGCCCTTCTTATATTGAATGCCTTCCTCTCTTTTAATCTTACGACTATTAAATCACGTCTTGTAGTGGAAAGGAGTTTTTCATGTCAAATTAAAGGAGAGGGGAAATGAGGTTTATCGAGGAAGGAAAATAAATTGATAAGAAGCATTTTAGTCTGATTCATCTCAAAAATATTCTTTCAAAGTTTTGCCTTTTCTTGTTTCCACTCTTGCTTGCCGATTTTAAAAAAAAAAAAAAGGAAAATCCATCTAGACGATCTCGAATCAAAACATTCGACATAAATTTTGTTTTCTTTCAACCAACCGAATTTGAACTCGTCCGATTCGTTGACCCGATCGGTTCTTGCACATCACGTTTCGCCTTCGATTGATTTCCGTCTATCTAATAGATGAATATATCATGAAAATCTCATTTTTTTCATTTATCTTACTAATTTTATTTTATGAATATTTTAAATTAATTACATAATTACAACATTATTTATTAATTATAGATCTTATTTTTACATTAATTATTCAATATGTTATAAAGATAAGCTTCACAAGAAAAAAATTATAAATAAAATAAATATAAACATGTTAAAAAATATGAAATAAACTAAATATTATAAATATAAATAATTAAAACACTTAAAAAATCGAAATTAAAAAAAAACCCCAAGAGCTCGGTGTCCAACTACCAAGCAGCCCAGACCGGGCCCAATAGGGCCTGCTCGGCAACCCAACCGCGAAGCGAGGCCCAAATCAGTAAATATTTATTTTTAAAAAATCATTTTGTAAATATTTATTTTAAAAAAATTAAATTGTAAAAAAACCCGAAAGTTGTCCTTGGCACCAAAAATTGGTTGTCCGCTCGCCTACGACGCCGTATGAGGAAACTACAGGTGGAAGACCATCTTCGCTGCTCTTCCTCCTCCCGCTGCAGCTCCAATCCTCGTCCTCCTCCTGAGCTTTGTCTCCCTGGTCGATCGATGTCCTTGTCCGCCCGGCAGCAAGAGCTCGCCTCTTGTGCTTAAAGCTTTGCTGAAGCGGACATAGCGAGGCCATCAATCTCCATGAACAGACCTTCCTAAATCACTCCCAGTCACTCTCATGCGGGCTCCTCAATCAAACAATGCTCACGCTCAAACATGTGACCAAGACCAGGACTCTTCTCCTCCCCCAGTCCCTTGCCCTAGACCACGCCCTCCTAGCCACCGCCGCCGCCGCTCCTCCGCCGCCGCCGCCCTCCGCTGACCCCCTCCTCCGCGCGCCGCAGCGGGCCGGCATCCCCGGCGCCGCCCTCAGCACGAGGGAGCTCGTGCTCTCCTTCGCGGAGTGGTTCCAGTCCAGCAAGAATTCCCTGTTCGACCGGATCTTCGAGATCCTGGGCTCGAGCCCCGACGACGGCGGCGGGCCGCCCGACTCGGCGCTCTCGCGACTGGGCCTCCACCTGACGGAGCGCCTCGTGCTGGACGTCCTCGATTACGGGTCGAGAAGGCACGGCGGCGTGCTTCCTTGCCTCAAGTTCTTCGACTGGGCGGGCCATCAGCGCGGGTTCTACCATACGCGCGCGACCTTCCATGCCATCTTTAAGATCTTGTCGACCGCGAAGCTCATGTCGCTGATGATCGACTTCCTCGAGGGCTGTCGGACGCAGAATTACTTCCACGGGATTAGGTTTAATGATACATTAGTGATGGGGTATGCGGTCGCTGGGAAGCCCGAGTTTGCACTCCAGCTGTTTGGTAAAATGCGCTTTCGGGGTTTGGACTTGGATACGTTCGCCTATCACGTGTTCTTGAACGCATTGGTGGAAGAGAACTGTTTCGATGCTGTGGAGATGGTGGCGAAGCAGATTTCGCTGAGGGGGTTTGAGAACGAGATCACTCACTCGATCATGATGAAATGCTTTTGCAAGAGGAAGCAGATGGACGAGGCGGAGGACTATTTGCGTAGGTTGGCCAGCGAAGGGAAGAATTTGAGCGAGCACTTGTTGTGCACGTTTGTCGATGCTCTTTGCCGGAATGAGAAGTTTGAGCAGGCATGTGATTTGGTGGAGGAGTTTGCGAAGTTATGTGTTGTCCCAATGGACCGTGTTTATGGTGTATGGTTGGGAGACCTTGTCCGAGCTGGGAAATTAGACAGAGCCTTGGAGTTTTTTCAGTCCAAGAAGTATTTGGAAGGATATATTCCTGATATGTATCGCTATAATATGTTGATATGCAAGCTTTTGAGGCAAAATCGTCTCGAGGAGGTGTTTGACATGCTGATGGAGATGAAAGAAGCTCACATTCTACCTGATAAGGTCACCCTAAATGCTACTCTAAGCTTCTTTTGTAAAGCTGGAATGGTGGAAGTTGCCCTTCAATTGTTTAATTTGAGGGCTGAATTTGGGCTGTCCATCAACGGGATGGCTTACAACTATTTGATCAATACATTATGCGGCGATGGGAGCACGGACGAAGCATATCGTGTTCTGAAGAACTCTATGGTGCAAGGTCATTTTCCAGGGAAAAAGACCTTTGACGTCCTGGCAGATGCTTTGTGCTGTGGGGGAAAGCTTGATAAGATGAAGGAGTTGGTGGTTGCGGGGCTGGATCGGAATCTTATGCCTAGTTTTTCCACATTTGAAAGGTTCATATTGGCCCTGTGTAATGCTCGGAGGGTAGAAGAAGCTTATTTAATACATAGGGAGATCAATAAGGTTGCTCGTTTCACCGGGAAAACGGCTAACTTGAACTTGATTCGTGGCTTTAACAAGTCAGGTAGGGGGGATATTGCGGCCAGGCTTCTTATTGAGATGCAAGATAATGGTCATGCTGTGGGTAGGCCATTGTTCAGGGCGGTAATCCGCTGCTTTTTATCCATGGAAAATCCAGAAAACCAATTCCTAAGATTCCTGGAAATGCAGCTGTCTCGCTGTGAACCAAGCATTGAGTTGTATAAGAACTTCATTGATGGTGCTGGGTATGCCATGAGACCTAAACTGGCTAGAGAAGTGTACGACATGATGAGGAGAAATGGCATTCAACCCGATGTGAAGGCTGACTTTCTCATGCTGCAGAGTTATCTAAAGAGCAAAAAAGTTTCGGATGCACTCAAATTTTTCCGCGAAATATGCCAAAGAAGAGAGGTTAGGACGAAACTTTACAACACCCTTATTACTGGTCTCTGCAAGATTGGAAAGGCAGATGTTGCAGACATTGCATGGGAGTACATGAACCAGATGAAGGAAAAGGGTTTGGTTCCAAGCGCTGAATGTTATGAGCATCTCGTGCATGTCCGGTGCTCACTAGGGCAGTATGATCTTGTATTTGATGCTATTGCTGACTTGAAGAAAGTCGGACACCACATCACGACCTTTATGGGCAATGCGCTATTGTTGCATTCCTTGAAAAGCCCTAGGCTATTCATGGCATGGGCTCGTTCACGCAAAGAGTATGAGCAGATATCTGAGATTTCAGAGCTCGGCAAACTCCTTGGAGCCTTTACTGGTGGAATTATAACCGGTGAAGATGTCGAGGACGCAGAAGAATTGATCAGATGTTGCTTCCGGCCCAATCATTATACCTATGACTTGTTACTGAGGAAACTGTGCATGACTGATGTGAACGGCGCTATCGAGCTCATCAACAGGATATGCAAAAAGGGGATCGAACCTGATGAGCGGACTTACGAAATTCTAGCGCAGTCTCTTACCGTGCACGGAAGAGCAACCGAGGCTAAGAGATGGCTGAAGGAGATTAGTCGCACGTACCAGTCTAGCGGGGTTTTTAGATATTTGTCGGGCCGGTGGTCATCGCCAGCCGCAAGTTCCTTGTAGCCTTTCAGAATAGGACCTCAATTTTGGTGAGGAATGACGTGCTCGGCATCCTTGTCTCATGCTCGTGTCGAAGGTCAAGACGAGTCGACCTGTGTACATTACAATTTTTTCGTGAGTTATGCTCTAGTCGAAGGAGAGAATCGAATCATATGTAAGTTTTGCTCTTTACCATATCGAATAATCTTAAGAAGCATTCGCATTGATTCTTGGTGGTGCTGCCTGCATGGTCTACTGCATCGCACAAAGTTTCTTATGTTCACGTCATTACTGACTACAAGCTAAGTTACTTCTGCTCATCTTCCCTCCTCCACAGATAAATTCTTTGCCACTTCCTTCTTGGGCTTCATTCTGATTTCTGATCTCCGAGATCGACGGCAGCACCACATCTGGTTTGATACCGTGGATGATTTGAACGGTCGGATTTGGTGGGCCCTTATTGCAGTGGGCAGATCATAAACGTGAATGTCAACAGTCCGTTACATTTTCCCAAAAACGATCACTTATAATATTTAAAATAATTAATTCATAATATATTTTCATTATCGATAATAATTTATGTTTCAATGTATTCGCGGGTGATGAAAATATTTTTCGTTTCATTTAATTTTGTAAGCAAAACAAGCGATCATGATTAAAAAAATATTTTTGAAATGATTTATTTTTCGCAAAATAAACACTCTTAAAATATATCCCTTTTCAAAGAAATAATATCCCCTCCTTTTTTTTTTTTTGGTCACAATATATCTCCGCATTGGTGGTCTTTTGCTTTTTTTTGGAGAGATTAAGGAAAACTTATAAGATTGTGTGGTTTTTTTTTTAATCACAACTTCTTAATTTCCTGTAAATTCGACTTGAATTTTTTTCGAAAAAATACATGCAAAAATGTCGTAAGATTTTTAGATGTTATGGAGCCAAAAAAAAAAAGGTCAAAAAATACGTGTTATGCAAGATTCAGATTAAATAAAAGCACAAAATAGGTTTCAATTCAGACATGACAAAAAGAGGGAAATGGTATAATTTCTTTAACCATAAAAGGTATAGTATGGTGCAATATTATTAATATGGGTTATCGTACCTCCTTTTTTTTTTTTCCAGTCGAATGGGTCATCGTACCTTGGTGCAAACGAATGGAATGGGAAAATGTTGCTATACAAATGGTTGCGGTATTATTCTTAATTTCGCAGCTATTGATACGATACATTCGTGAAATATAAATGTTATAATTCGAAAATTCGATAAAAATTATCGATCGATTTCGGTCTTGATAGAACTATTGATCAACACAAGGGCTTTTTCGTAAAATTTTTAGATGTTACGGAGCCAAAAAAAAAAGAGTCAGAAATACGTGTTCTGCAAGATTCAGATTAAATAAAAAGCACAAAATAGGTTTCAATTCGGGCATGACAAAAAGAGGGAAATGGTATAATTTCTTTAACCAGAAAAGGTATAGTATGGTGCAATATTATTAATATGGGTCATCGTACCTCTTTTTTTTTTTTTTCCGGTCGAATGGGTCATCGTACCTTGGTGCAAACGAATGGAATGGGAAAATGTTGCTATACAAATGGTTGCGGTATTATTCTTAATTTCGCAGCTATTGATACGATACATTCGTGAAATATAAATGTTATAATTCGAAAATTCGATAAAAATTATCAGTCGATTTACGGGTCTTCGATAGAACTATTGATCAACACAAGAGCTTTTTTATGATAGTAATGTCGGCTCTCCTTCGTCTATATATATATTTTTTTAATACAGAATTCGAAGCCTCTTGGGTGAGTTTTATATTTCGGTGTAAAGTTTCAAAACTTTAGAATATTTGAGTTATTATAAGTGTTGATTTTTCTAATCTTAGTAATCAAATCAAAAGACAACTCTCATGTAATTGTGACCATGAAAGAGCAAAAGCACTTGATTCCTACACCTTTAGCATGGAATGATCGCTTAAAATATAGAGTGAAATCAATAGAATAATCGTTATTTAATAAATTAAATTACAGTACAAATAGTATTTATATTAAGTTTTTGTGTACGTAAATTGTCACCAGTGAACACAATTACACGGTGAGAAAAAAAACAAAAAACACAATCACATGTCTATAGTTCTCTTATCTTCACTTTAATCATTTAAAAAAGGATTACTATCACAAAAAAACTCAAAACTTGAAAATTTTACTATAAATTATTTTTTGATCACGAAAAATCCTAAAATTAGTACACTTATGACAAATTTAATTTAAACTATTTTTTTCACTACGTAAAACCTCAAACCGATATATCCGTGACAAATTTACCTAAATTATTTTTCCGACTACCAAAAATCCTAAACCGGTAAACTTGTGACAAATTTACCATTTATTAGTTTTTGTTAAATTAATTTAATGCATCAAAAAATCCCATATTGATACATCTTTGACAAACAAAAGATAAAAATCCCGAATGGGCACACTAATCAATTGTCACTTGTTATATAACTCAGCGGTTTGATGGCAAAATTTAACAGAAGCTAACATAAGATAAATTTGTCATTAGTATATCGGGTTGAAATAAATTTATCACATGTGTACCAATTTAGGGTTTTTAGTAGTCAAAAAAATAGTTTTGGGATAAATTTATCACAGATATATCTGTTTGGGATTTTATGTGATCAAAAAAATAATTTGAAGTAAATTTATTATAAATGTATCAGTTTTGAATTTTTCGTGTTATTAACCTTTAAAATAATCCTTTGACCGAAATGGAAAAGAGGAAAAAAAGAATTGGACCGAAGAACTTGAACCCGTAAATTAGTAATTTTCGTGGCATTATTGTAATTTCGTGGGAATCCTAGTGGTGAAATAGACCGCCGCGAACGTAACAGTTAGGGTCGGCACTGTCGTCTCCATACTCGTCGGCTGTGTCAACGTTACCTAAATCGCTATACATTGCTCTGGGTAGAGAGAGAGAGAGAGAGGGTGGTAGACAGAGAGAGATGGCCGTAGCAGCTCCGGGCCACCTGAACGTGAACGAATCTCCGTCGTGGGGATCGAGGAGCGTCGACTGTTTCGAGAAGCTCGAGCAGATCGGCGAAGGCACTTACGGGTTCGTTCTCTCTCTCTCTCTGTGTCTTCTCTCGCTTTCTTTTTTTGAATTCCTCTACCCGTCGCCCTTTTAATCCGTTCCTCATGCAGCTTCCTGGATTGATTTTCATGTTCTTTTAGGGTTTACATGTGGTTTAGCTGTTCGATTTGATGTATATATCTCGTGATTCATGCGTGGGTTTCGTTTCCTTTTTTGTAGGTATGGTTTCTATGGTTGTTTATACATCTGATGATGACTCGATGAGCGATTCGATCCGTTTGTCCAGTATCACCTTTGGAAAATTAAGAATTTTTTTTCACAGGATCCTCTCTTTTTTTCCCTTTTTTTTTCTGGGGATGGGGCTGGATGGTCATGTGTAGTTCCCAGTCGATGCATGTCCAGGTTATCCTTTGTATAGAACGAGAATTTTGTAACTGTGTATATGAGGAATTGACCATAATGGAATGTGCTAATTTTTCTCCTCTCCTGTCTCCTGTTTTGAGTTTAATTTTTTCTTTAGCTCAGCTGTTTATCTTATTAATCTGACTTGAATTCCCATCTGCAAAAATTAATAGCAACTCTCATTGATTCCGCTATAAAGATTTGAGACTCTAGTATAGTTTTCTAACGAAGATATCGCAGCTTATATTATAGGCTATAAACCTGCAATATCGACTGGAGCTCTGGGTAAATAACGCCTCCTTTCCTATGCATATTGGTGCTATAGCCCGCTTACTCTGTCGTGTGATTCTCTTCGACTGGAAATGGGAAGTTTGGTGCTATAGCCTCCTTGTGTTCTCCATTTTGAAGGCACATGTATCACATATGAAGTTTGATTTTTCAAGACACAAATATGCAGCTTCAATTTTCAAGGCATTGCCTTATTCGCTGAGTCCTTGTTACATGAAGATGAGTCCTTTGGCTTTCAATGGTCTCCCATGTTCGTTTTTGCCTTTGTTTTTTTTTTCCCTCCTTTTAGTGTGTATGAAAGCAAGCCTTGGTGTTATGATAATTTTGTGATCCGAAGGTCACAGGTTGAAATCACTAAAACAGACTATCTGTAATAGCAGGAGAAGGCTGCATACGTCTAGCCCTTCCCAGAATCAACAATGAGGAAGTTTTGTGACTCTCTATAGTTGAGTTGAAAGCCAATTTTGGGACCTGTTTTGTACTGATCATTAGAGGATACAAATCTCATGTGTCCCGGTTGTTTTAAGAAAAATGTACATTATAACGAGAGGTTGCAGCATTCCTGTTTTCTTCAGTAAAATAAGCTTGATGTTATCTTTAATTATCCTTAACATATTGTAACTACAAGGGCAATCTAGAAAACTGTGTATTCATGTGTCTTACTATTTGGAGTGCAGTCCAACTCTCCTTATTGCTTCTAATGGGGCCTTAGGTGACAAAATGAGTTGCATAAACACGCTTCACTTGCCTACCATATGAGCTGAACTCCCCTCATTCACAGCCAAAGAAACATTGATATCAAGGAAATATTTCAACTAGACCGAATGATCTCCTTGTATAAAGGATGTTATTGGGGACAAAAATGCATATTTGGAGACTGAAAATGGCATATTGAGAAGCTTTATTGTGATTTATCCTCACTTCAGCGATGAAAAAGTTAGCCTTAATGGTTGATTGAATGACTATTTGTTCCTTGATCATACATATGTATGACAAATGGCATGTAGAAAAGAGGAGGTAATTTCTTGCCAGAGAATGACTCTCCATTAATAGTTGACGTTAATAGTCCTTTCCTAAGCTTATTATGCGAATTTTCTTTTTTGGTTCTTGTATGAATTTCTTCTTCAATTCCTGTTTCCCTCAGCTCAGTAATGTTGCATCGTTTTACTGGTGCATTGTATGGTTCAGATGGTTACTTGATTTGGTTCATCAATGAGTTTCACACTTATATTTTCTGTATGATAATAATAATATTGTAAAATAACTTTATGAGTCTACTCAAATTTTTCTGTTAGTTTCCTTTTAAGATTAGTTAGTCACAGCTTTGACTGCTCTTTTAATCAAGTTTGTTGTGCTTTGCTGTGCTATGTGGCAGTAGACCAGCACGATGTGTTTGAAAGTGTGCTAAATGTATTGGCATTTTATGTGATGGCTATAACTAATTATATAACGGTCAAGGCTGCACAACATATTCTACAAGGAAAGAGTAATGTAAAAACAACCTTGCTTTGTGATTCTCATTTCTACCTAATGCATGCAGTCAAGTTTACATGGCTAAAGAGAAAAAAACTGGCGAAATCGTGGCTTTGAAGAAGATTCGGATGGACAATGAGAGAGAAGGGGTATGTCTTATCCAGTTTTCTGTGGTTCCTTTTGGTGCTTTAACAAGCTTAATTTGGATATCTAATAATTCAGGTATCTAGTTGAAAATGCTCTGAGATGATTATTGATTATCTCGTCTAGATTGTGATCGTTTCTAATCCTTCATCTGTAGTTTCCAATAACTGCCATACGTGAAATCAAAATTTTGAAGAAACTCCATCATGAAAATGTGATCAAGCTGAAGGAAATCGTGACTTCTCCAGGTAATGTGATTAAATTGAACTATCTGTTGATCTAGGCTTCTGTCAATCTATCCTGTTCGAAGATATGTTCGGTTATGTTCTATGTGATACGTGATTGGTGATTGTATTTCAACCGGTCTCTATCATCCATGCAGGTCCTGAAAAAGATGAGCAAGGAAGGCCAGGCAAGTAATTTTTTACAGGGTTCTGCAGTTTAGCTTCGTACGATAGTGCAGTCTATAGAAATTGGATACGACAGATACATGCTTAATGCATACAACATGGATGTTCTTATGTAGGCATGGAGAGAAATTTTTTGTGCTGTGCATGTAGGTGCATACAGCTATATACATACTGGAAGAATAGATAGTTCCATGAGACTAGAAGACAGAAAGAGAGCTGATCTCATGGACTTGATTTTACATACTTAATTTGTTTTCAAATGAGGATATTGGATGTCTGATGTGAGACGGGCAAATTGGACTGCAGAGGGAAACAAGTATAAGGGGGGCATCTACATGGTTTTTGAATACATGGACCATGATCTAACTGGCCTTGCTGATCGTCCAGGGATGAGATTTTCTGTTGCCCAAATAAAGGTATTAAATGTTCATTATCCTTATTGTGACAGTCAGAGAAATGGTCAGTTCTAATATTTTCTTTCCTTTTCTGCTCTTCCACAGTGCTATATGAGACAGCTTTTGACAGGGCTTCATTATTGTCATATTAATCAAGTTCTTCATCGTGATATAAAAGGTACTTAATGCTTTGATCAGTTGCATTTTTTCTGACTGATGATGCTGAGTTCTATTGTATGTGGCGCAGGGTCTAATCTTCTTATTGACAATGAGGGAAACCTAAAGCTTGCAGACTTTGGTCTCGCTCGATCTTTCTCAAATGATCACAATGCAAACCTCACCAACCGTGTTATAACATTGTGGTATAGGTCTGTGCTCTCGAAGAGGATTGGATTAAGTCTGTTGGGCTAATAATTTCACTAGTTTTCAACGTTTCTTCGGTCAAGCACCACACTGATAAATCTGTAGGGTGCAAAAGCATGCATGCAGTATCATGAGCACGCATGCAATATTCATGCACGTGCTGGGGACTTTGTCGTGGAGAGAGAGATCCTTCTCTAATCTTTTATTGCTTCCCCTGTAGACCTCCGGAATTGCTGCTTGGGGCAACAAAATATGGTCCAGCTGTTGATATGTGGTCTGTGGGTTGCATCTTTGCAGAACTTCTCCACGGGAAGCCGATTTTTCCTGGAAAAGATGAGGTAATATCCCGTGTATTTTCGTTTGGGCTACCTCTCTTTTTTGCAGTAAATGCTGGAAGACCATGTATTTAGTTACTTTAAAAAGAAAAATAGAGCTTTGGTGATAAGATAACTACTGGGTATAGACTCTACTTGGTTTTAGTATTTTAGTTGAGTTTTGTTCTCCTTGCATCGCTTGCTATTTCATATATTTTGTTAATTATGTGTTTTTTATCAACTTTTGTAGCCAGAGCAATTGAACAAGATTTTTGAGCTTTGTGGAGCTCCAGATGAAATCAACTGGCCTGGTGTCTCGAAGATTCCCTGGTACAACAACTTCAAGCCGACCCGACCAATGAAGAGACGCCTCAGGGAGGTATTCAGACAGTAAGTAACTCAATGCCACAAATAGTACTCAGTAGAATTCTTTGAAGGAACTGCAGCTGACTTCAGGGCTGCAACGTATCTTGGTGTTCATGAATTTTGCATTTCCCTTACAGTTTTGACCGCCATGCTTTGGAGTTACTAGAAAGAATGTTAACCCTGGATCCTTCCCAGGTAATACTTAAAACTTCTGTTTTTCTCTTCATCATTGGTCTCATGGCTATGAGATGCACCAGTCGCTCTCTCTTTTCTTCATTTTGGTAGAGGCCTTATTATTAATGTTATCAGTATTATTAGGGAAAATTTTAAAACCATTCTCACTTGTCACCTTCACATCAATTAACAATTTACATCTCATGCAAAACAGCCAAGCTAAAAAGACCAAAGTACCCTCAATTGCACTCTCTGTCTCTCTTAGACCATCTTGTGCTCTCTCTCTCTCTCCCGACCCTCGGTGCCCACTATCAAAGCCGCTGCCCCGTCACCAATCGCCGATACATGCTGACCATTACCAATGCCGTTGCCGACCACATACACAGATTGATCCCATTGATCGCTCCTCTATGTGCATCTCTCTTCTCTCTGTGTCCGCGGCTCTCTTCTCTCTGGGTCCTTGCTATCTCTTCTCTCTGCCATAGCCGATTATCCAATTGGGTAATGCACTTCCATATGCTGAAGAAAATTGGGGAGGTGCTAATGAAGTGCAATCGACATGGAGTTTTACATCGTAATCTTCTTTGGTTGCGTGCAGAGAATATCTGCCAAGGATGCACTCGATGCAGAGTATTTCTGGACTGACCCATTGCCTTGTGATCCAAAGAGGTCTGCTCTCCCCTACTTTAATCTTTTATTTACAATTTTTCCATTTCTCAGATTGTCATTTGGCAACCACAATGCTATCCCAAGCATATCTTTTTTACTATGGAACTTGATGCCGCAGTTTACCTAAATACGAGTCATCGCATGAGTTCCAGACGAAGAAGAAGCGCCAGCAGCAGAGGCAACACGAGGAAACAGCCAAGCGCCAGAAACTGCAGCATCCTCCTCAGCATCCCCGGCTGCCACCTGTTCAGCAGTCAGGGCAAGCACATGCACAAATGAGGCCAGGACCCAACCAACTCATGCATGGTTCCCAGCCCCCTGTGGCTACAGGCCCGGCAGGGCACCATTATGGAAAGCCTCGTGGACCATCAGGAGGAGCTGGGAGGTATCCTTCCGGTGGAAACCCTGGTGGCGGGTACAATCACCCAAATCGCGGCGGTCAAGGAGGTAGCGGAGGTTACAACAGTGGGCCATATCCTCCTCAGGGGCGAGCTCCCCCGTATGGTTCAAGTGGAATGCCTGGTGCTGGACCTCGAGGTGGTGGGGGCACTAACTACGGTGTCGGTCCATCAAATTACCCTCAAGGCGGTGGTCCTTATGGTGGGTCTGGTGCTGGTCGCGGGTCAAACATGATGGGCGGTAACCGGAATCAGCAGTACGGCTGGCAGCAGTAAATTTCCACCGGTCGCTGCTATTGTGGGCTAAGGTTTTTGAATTGTGAGTGTAGTTAATTTATGATGACACTATACCAGTGAAAGAGCAAAGAGGATCCACATACAAGTGTTGTTACACAATACATCCTTTACCATTAAAGCAATGTTCGTATGCCAGCATTGCTCACGTCAATGATTGATAGTGTATGTAAAATCTGTGTCGCAGCATTGTAATCTTGGCTGTGTCGAGGCTTTGCTTGAATAATGGTTTCATATTGATCTCAATGACGGAGACATACAAGCCACTTGTTTCGGGATTATGAAACTTGCAATGATGTGTTTCTAGTTATCTTTAACAATCGCTTATCTGAGCAGGGAAAACTTGCAAGGCAATGAGATATTATTCGAAATCCAATTCCCAATTGTGCTAGATCTAGGCAGCTTTGGAAGAATTTTGGCACTGTTAAAGCCGAAGTGATTGTTGCTCAGTTTGATCCGTAAGGCCTCTTTTGGTCCAGGAATCAGATTCCTTAAAAGGTGGTTTTTGCATGTTTAAACAAAAAAAGAATCAGAGTACAGATTTGGATACCACACCTAAAAAAAAAAAAAATTGCATAATCTAATCATAGTTAGGATTGAGGATAAGAACATTAATAGTATCATAACTTTCGTACAAAGCTCACTTGATTGTCATATATATATATATTTTTTTTTCTTACTTGAGTGTTACAAAATTTTAAAATTATTCATTTGAGTGTCATCGGCAATTTGTGTGCCTGAAAAATCCAATGTGGCATGAAATCATCCGACAGGGCTTTTAACAACGGGGCTTGACTCATTTTTTTGGCCCCAAGCCAATGAATAGAGGGTTAATTCTTCAAACCCCAATCCCAATTGTGGAGCAAAATGCTTCAAACCCTAGTCTCAAATTCGCAATACAGGGAAGCGACTCAGATCGTGCGAACAAAGCTAAGACGATTATGATGATTCCTTTGTGTCCACATTCAAGAAGTGCAAGTTTTTGTAGTTTATGAAGAAAATCTTATGGAGGTCTACGGTCACAAGCTGCTGCAAAACCACATGTAAGCCAAGAAGTGCCAGCCCAAGAAGCAGGTGACCAAAGAAGAACTCATTCCAGACGCTCTTTCCATCTGATTTGAACAATCCCAGCTCAACAACACTCTCGGAAGACCTCTCGATGTCGCTCATCGGATCAAACCTGTACAAGTTCACCCTATGGAAATCGAAGCTGGTCATGCAGAGCTTTTCGTCAAGCAACTTCCTCAAGGAATGCAGGTCTGAAGGCACAGCCCACGGTCGTCGAGAAACAAAACGAGAGAGTAAGAGGAAGAAGCGATGCTGCCTATTCCTTGCAATGAAGCGTCATTGTTTTAGTCTCCATTGCTATGTCCTCTTGTCCATTTTCTCGCTGTGGGGTTTGGAGTGTTGTAGCCACCGGTAGGAAGGTTTTGGATACGGGTGATTCGAGGGTTAAGTTTTTATTTGTTTTATAAATTTTTGATATCCTGATTTCGCGCACACATAAAACCGACGCATTATAGCATGACACATGTACTCCGACAATCCATGTTGGGAAAAACCAACTATAATGAAAAGACTAGTCGTTGAACACTCAAAAAGCAGGACAGATTTGGATTTCGGGCAAAAGTAAAGTGACCACTGGTGCCAATTAACCGGAGAAACGTTCAGATCCGGGCCAATTGAAAATTTCATCCGACTTAAAAGGATATTCAAAATCAGGAAACATCATTGATACTGAAGGCAACCAATTTACATACAAATCACTGTTGTTCTATTTACATCAGAACAAATCTTAACCAGCAATTACTAGAGCAAGGCTGCTAAAAACCCCCTGACCCAGATATATCCTTAAAACACAAATAGAGAACAGGAAACGCATTCGATACCCCTGTTGCACAAAGCCTAATGTACTATACAAACACATCTTTTTTACTGATCTCGTGTATATATGAACCAGTGCCACTCGCATTACAGTTCAAGTGACATCAAAAGTCTCTGATCTTTCGATGTAGGAGATGAAGCGGCTTCAACGATCTGCACATGTTTGAAAAAAACAAATGAAGCTGAATGTTTTCCAGAGTAATTTCTTCAACAAGAAGCAAAAGAAATAGGATATGGTAGGAATAGTGGAATGACAAATGAAGATGCTGCCTCTACACTCAAATGCAGGACATATGAATATAGGGTGGGCATGGGCATCCTCGAGGATGCCACAAGACGAGAAAATGCTTCAAGACAGTAAAAGCAGGCAGCCACAATGATAAATGCTATATTTTGGCCACACCTACAAATTCGAATCAGGCCTAATTCCCATAATTTCCACTTGCTTAAAGACACTAGCTGTGTCACACTTGCCAATAAACAAGGAGTCTCCAGTTTCACAGAGCTGGAAGCTATGCACCGAAAGGGGTTCATAAACCAAGTTGGACAGACTGAACCGGCTGAAAATTTTAGGGTCGCTCAGGCTTGAACAAAAGGAAACCAATTGTTAGTGGATATTCGAGTTGTTTCTAACCATTAGTGGTCAAAACTTGACACTAACATGTCTACTAATGACTTCAAGTTAATAACAGAGCAAGTATATAGTTCTCTGCGATGAAAACAAATATATTTCTACAAGAGAAGTTCCAGCAAGGTCTGGAACTATCCACAAAGATAATTTTCAAATTTTGCTTCTGGAAATACTATAAAGGTCATTGTACAATTGAAACTCTGAGGAGTGAAATTTGGAACCAAGTGTGTCCTCGACACACTTGTCCAAAGGGGAAAAATGTGGCCATTTTGCCCAAATCAAGAAATAATAGGAATTCAAACCTAGCCTTGATCATTAGATGGGCTGGGCTAAGCTTGGGCCGGACCTACTATCGGGGTTAAGTTGTCTTATCAAGCCTGTCCATGAAAATCATTAAAAAGCCAATGATGAAAGTGCAGGCTTGGGCAGGCTAAACACTCTATGCAGGATAGATCTATGAATCAAATTCAAATATATCCTTTATCTAGAATAAGGCCAGTTGTTACATCAAGGGAAGGGAAAGGATAACAGCACAACTTGAGCAGAATGAACTCTTATCGCTAAGAGAAAAGAGAAAAAAGAGGAAAAAGAAAAGGCTAAAAGTTACAGTCAATGCAAGAAAGTACCAACAGCAGCAATATATCAACTAGCTAACAAGTTAAAGCTAAAAGATAAGAAGAATGCATTTGAAGAACTCAAGAAGAACTAAATCCCCAAATAATGGGATGCAAAAAAGTCGACCTTGAAGCCAGTTTTTTTGTACAATTTCTGAGCAGCCACATTATCTGCATTAACATGAACGTATAACTGCTTCAAACCTGTAGCACCATCCAAACAAGGATGAAACCGTATACACCATACAAATTTAGAGGTTGTAACATCTATTGCTAGAACAAAATCATACCGGCCAAGTTTGCAATATCTGTGGCTAAACAAATCATATTAGATGCAATACCCTGGCACCGAGCAAACTTGGATACACAAACATTTGCAATATAAGCATACTTATGTGCATCAAAGGGCTCCTGATTTGCAAAGACTGTAGAACATCTTTTCAGCTCCTGGAAACCATAAGCAATGGCTATATATGAGATTCCACTCCGAAGTAATGTTCCAACTTATCAAGAGCATCCTTAATGAAACTAGCTCTGTCATCTTATATGAGGTATTCAAGCCAAGATCAAGATGACTGCTAGAAAAAGAAGGTTGAGGGAAAAAGAAATGCATACCCCTGGATATGTTTCCCCTTGCATATACTGTCTAATACTAAGGTCCAAAGTTCCTACGACACTACTTAGCACGGTTCTTCTCACATTTTTGTCTTCCTTCTTAACCTGCATAAGAGAACATAAGTAACAGACATAAGCTGTATCTTTGTTTACCAAGTTCTTGCAACTAATTTTTGACCTATTTTATTGAATGAGAGACAGAGAGCAAATTTCAGTTGTTTACATGACTATTGGACGTTAGAAACTTTGAATCCTGCTGTCCTGAGGTTTTGAGGGCCCAAAATTTCCAATAAGGGACAACACAAGCAAAATAGAAACTATGACGTACCATTTGGTTAAATTCCCAAAGAATTGCATATCCACAAGTGACAGATTAAAGATATACAGGATAAGCGAATTAGAGTTCATGCCCACATGTAATATTCACTTTACAATCACCTCGTGCCTGCATTCTTTTCAAACTAAACTAAGGGCTTGTTTGACAAACTCCAAACAAATACCAATGACAAATACGAGTCAAATGCTAAAAATTATTAGTTGCTTAGCAAGTACGGGATTGTGAACAACATTGGTAAGTTTTAGCAACACATGTTCTTCTCTCTCTTTTGTCCATTTGGATAATTTCAGTGTGAATATTTACATCTCCAATGCAAAGGCTTACTATTGCAGCCTATTCATGGAATGTCATTGACAAAAACATCATAACAATCAGGGGTAATAAGACATACTGTGACAAAACAAAAGCACTTCAACGAATTTCCATCCTGCCCGAGGCATCTCCTCTTCAAAGAATAAAACTCCTGCCAAATGCAAAGAAAAGATAAGAGTGACCTCAGAAAATAATGACAATATTGCATAACGAAGCAATGATAAGTGTTATCTACATCTCCTTAAGGATGGACTCAACTAATTAAAACACAATTCAGGAATAGATCCATAACGAGAAACCGTCATCTGAAAAAAAAAAAGGCAAAAAACAAAGATTTCCTATTCCGGACTTCGGGCAGATATTTATACATATATAGGGAAATAGTTGATAGTCAACATGACAATAGACTTAGGAGTCTTGGAGCACAGGACCAATCACTATTATACTGCATGCCTCAAATAACTCAACTTTCAGTAAGCAACCAAGATTAACACGTAACAATTCACCTGCTCAGCGTATGTCCTCTTATAATTGTCAATGTGCCTGGAAAAGCAATTAAATTACATTGAGTAATCAGCCAATTTGGATAATGATGCCACTACAAAATGACATTAAGCCACAAAAATGTATTCACAAGCCAGATGCAGTGACACCTTAGTAACAAAGAATCTGAAATTAGAGCCACTGAACTGACCTCATATAGGACAAAGACTCCCAATGAGCTTCGGCTCGTAACCATGCAGCTGTCTGCCAAGACATACGCACCCGACACGATCAAAACATAAATTACACAAAAACATAAAAACAAAAGAAAGAAACAGCACCATCATATCTAAAAAAAAAAAACCAACCCAATATTCTTCATCCAAAACAGCTTCGCGAGCAACGAACCGCCCAAAGCTCCGCTTCAGCAACCCGCTACATTCTTCGTCGCTCAGTTGCAATCGGTTAAAAGAGAGCTGGGGCATTCTGCTTGAAACATCGCCCTTTGAAACAGCTGGATGCTGTATACTATGCCCATTACCAATTCCATTATTGCCACTATGATTATCACAATGATGGGTTTCGATGGTCCTCCATTTGCTGAACGAAGCAGGGAACGTTTCCCTACGATCAATCCAATCAACCGGAAAAAAAAAAAAAGGGGAGAGAGAGAACACCAAAACAATCACCACCCAATTCGACCAAAAAGCTCAAGTCAACGCATCGACGTTTCACAGCAAGAACCGTAAATTCTCCACCTACGAACCCGAAATGAGACCGGACGGAGAAGCGCTGGCTGCTGGGCCGGGCTTGAGCTGGTCGGTCCCTCAGAATCTGGTGAGGGAAGGCTAGGAACTCGGGTGCCAGCGTAAAGGAGACGCCTTTTCCCATTGGATTCGAGGGGAAGGGAGGGAACTTTCAGGATCGAAGCAAATGGGTCGAGAGAGGTGGGCGCAATTTCATGATTGGAAACCTAATTCGGAGAATTGCTCCGCTGCTTGTAAGGGGATGTGCGAGACGAGAAAGAAAAGTCCGCACTTTTCAGGCGTTATATCTCATCAAACTGACGAAGGCAAATGAAATTGGACAAATTTCTCTCGCATCTTCGTCTGATTTTCGTGTGGTTAATACCGCGTGTTTTATCACGTGCTTGTCCAATCTTAGGTTTTACCCGAAATTACAAAATTGCCCTTTACTTGAGTAAACAAAGATTCATGCGAGGTCGGGGACTTGGTTAGAGGGCAATTTCTGTTTTTCCTGCAATTACCAAACATGCTCCTTTTTTTTTCCCTAATTTTTTCTCGAAAAACTCGAAATTAGGGGGAGGGGGTAAAAAAAAAAAAAACGAGATCGGTCCTTGTTTGCAATTTTTCCCAATTCAAGATGTTGCCAGCGAATTCAATGAAATTTTCCGTATGGAAATATTAAATATTTCGTTCTCAACTTTACACTTCCTATCAAGTACTTCC
Organism: Rhodamnia argentea; assembly: GCF_020921035.1. Lineage (NCBI taxonomy): Eukaryota > Viridiplantae > Streptophyta > Magnoliopsida > Myrtales > Myrtaceae > Rhodamnia > Rhodamnia argentea. The sequence continues at coordinate 25,039,222 of NC_063157.1, read as the reverse complement.
TGATAATTTATAAAGTTGCCATTTTCTTTCCCGAAGTGCCCAATCCTGAATATTTGATTTCACTTTTGGAGCGTAGATTTTGGACGTGCAGCAGAGCAAAACAAGTCTTTTTCCGTACGAAGTGCAAAGTTGAGGTTGTTTTTGTAATTATCCCCTTTTTGCTTGTTTTCACAATTTCAGAATAAATTTATATAGTGGAAAGACAAACCTCGAAAATACCCATGAAATATTGTCTTATGCTAAATCGAAAAATAGATAAAGCTATGAAACAGTCTCTAAAAAAGATTTAAGTACGTAGCCCAATAGCTTTTCACGTTGGAGGTTGAGGAAGCAAGAAGATGCTAAGACACTGTGCAATCTTGCACAATTCAAGATCGACCCAATTTCAAACAAAACAAACCAAACTCGAATCCAACCAGACATCCACACCAACTAGCACGACATAATGGAACTTGTAAAGTCGAGTGCAACGGTTCCATATGCTTAAACCGGCTTTTTAGAACGGTAAAATTCAAAGAGTTACAGCCATACTCGATTGCTTCGATAGCAAGTCCTCCGCGCCGCTCTCGCACAGGCTTCGTGAATCTTGACAACACGTCGAAGTACATATGAGGGAAAACACTGGACAAAAGAGAGTACAATTCGCAGGCTCCTTGACTTTTGAGAGACGATGCCGAGGTGAACCTGGAGAGCGAGTGGAGCTACCCAAGAAAATGACTTGCGCCTCAAGGAACCAAGGAGTTTAATTTCACTTCATTACTTGAGCAGAAGAGAGGGAGGACCAGTTGCCCTTGAGCTCGATGCCGGCATTGGGAGTGATGCTCCCTCCCTTCAGGAAGTGTGAGTACCACTCGGCCGAGAGCTTCGGGTACCTCCTCAGCCCGGGGTCGTCCAGGTCCACATAGTAGAGGCCAAAGCTCGATCGGAACCCGTCCAACAGCTCGAACACATCTAGGAGGGACCATGTGAAGTAGCCTTTGGCATTAGAACCATTCCTTCACAGGCCAAAAAGGGAAGGAAAGGTCAGTAAAGTACGCACATTTGAGTTGCAGGGTTACGGCGTCGGGGTCAATGCATAGAGGCTGTGTACCTCACTGAATCCAGCAGGGCACTGATATGCTCTTGCAAACATTGAATTCTCGGCCAGTCTTCGAGGGTCGTGTTTCGCTGCATCCTTTGACCTGCAAATAGACAAACGGAAAGTTCCTGCTCGTGTAACCACATTCCAGGAAAAGGAATTGTAATCTGGAAACCTGAGTAGAATGTCGAAACAATGTCCTTTTTATCTTTCGGTAAACGATCATTTAGCCCTTTTCTCTCCTCAGTTTAACTCCTCTGATCTATCGAACTAGTCTCCTCAAACAAGGCTCCGACAATATAATTTCATGACATGTCTTGATTGGAGGTTTATAGACTCGAGACTTGCTTAACCATGTGCTTATACTCATTCGGGTTCGACTCATCGGCTGTGAAAAGATAGATCTCCCAGTCTGAACTAGTGTGCTAATATCGGGTTCGAACATCAAGTTGGAAGTCCACATCATATTTAAACTGCAGAGAGAGAGAGAGAGAGACCGTTTTCATGGATGAAAATGGGAGGGTTTCCATAATTTTGTTTGAACAACTCCAGCACGCCTTGCAGACCCCATGGAGTAAGTGGAAACTGAAAAGAATGCTTCAGCAATTTCACTTTCTTCTCAATACAGTTAACTGATCATTCACCGTGCCGATAAACTCTTACCTCGAATGAAGGTAATGATGTATACTTCGATGACGCATTCTCCTGCATAACTGCCATGGACGAAGAAGTCAGCCACTAGACTCTCGAGTCGATGAGAAGCTTTCAAGAAAATTCGTGGCAAGTACAACCTTTCCGAAACAATCGAGTATTGTCAAGAAATATTTTACTAAGCTCAATGTCATTTAGCATGCAACGGCCATTAATAACTAAACCGTGATGCTGAAAGCAATGTGAGATCGAGATGCTATATTTAAAACAAAGGCATGGCGGATATTGAATAGGTAAAAGAGCACATACAATTCCAGTCTAGAGCCATGTCTGCCTTATAGTCCCTCGGTTCGACGTTAAGGCCTTCAGAATAGTCCTTGACATAGGATACGCTGTAGAAATTGACCGCGAAGAAATCGAATGAACCCTTGACTGTTTCAGATTCGAGAGCAGTGAAGGAAGGGAGTCTTGATCCGGCATTCTTCTTCATCACCTCAGGATAGTCCCCACGCACCAGCGGTTCCACGAACCTGCAACAAAGATAGACAACCAAAACTCAGTCTCGCTTTTCTAGTGAATTACAACTTGAAAATTGAAACCGACGAATTAGCTTCGCAGAAGAAAAAAAAAATCTAAGGTAAACCCCAGGGCAGGTGCAGAGTTACTTAACGAACAAGACATTCTTAACCAAAATTACTTTCCCAAGATTTCCGTAGACAATCGTCTCTAATGTACTCGAGAGGTCAAACACCCAGTTCAAATAAGACTGATTCCGAAGGGAGGAAGATACAGATCACGTGTATATCGATCACTCACCAACCCATGAAAAAGTCATTGGCCCTTTGAGTTGCAATGACATCTTCCGTTTTGTTTGTGATGGGAACAAAGAAGAAACTCAGAAGGTTGAGCCCTATGTATCCCTTCTGTATGCTCTGCAATTCACAGGAACAGAAAAATGACCATTCGGCATGATGTATCATCTGTTTTCACTTTGTTCTCCGTAACATGACGAGAGAAAGGAAACCCGCATTATGTTGCCAGCATAAAATCTCAGATTGAATTAGACTAGCGCATCATGTTACTGAGGTCGACTGAATGGAAGTTCCCTAACAATTAATCAATCAACTGCGTGTGAAGAAAAGGAAAGAACACGAAAACTTTTACCTGGTATTTTTTCTGATAAAGTCTTGCGACCGATGCGTGTGACAATATGATATTGTGAGCTGCCAAGTACGGTTCCGATGATGAATCACCTTTGGTGCAGTCAAAGTATCCAAATGGAGAAGAACAACGATTCGGCGGCAGGAATCCGAGGTCGTAACCGGACATGGTGAAAATATTGGCCTCATTGAAGGTTGTCCAGTATTTAACTCTGTCCCCGAACATTCTGAAACATACATCTGCATATTCCATGAAATCTTTCCTGCAACGACATGAATCAGTCCAGTGATGATAACGATTCCTCTTACCAGCACTTCATATGGCGAAGCTGTAATCAAAGGAAAAAGAACAAAATAAAAGAATTGATCGATCTTACACAATATTTCGACTTATCCATCCTCCGTACTCATCTTCAAGAACCTGTGGCAGATCAAAATGGTGTATCGTCACGTGCGGTTGAATCCCTACATGTGAAAATTAATTCATTACAGTCCATTAGAGGTAGTTCCTTCTCTTATATAAAGGAAAACTGCGTAAAAAATGAGGCATACAATAACATCAGCATGCGTATAACAAGCTTTGGCTATCACCATGGCTGATTAGTTCACTGATGAGGTTGTTGTAGTATTGCAATCCCTTCGGATTCACAGCGCCTCTCCCATCTAAAAGAAGAAAAACGATCATAAGTCAGAAGAGATCAGAAACAGATGCACCATTTGGAATAGAAAAGCTACAGGTGATGGGTGTATGGCCATACTTGGAATGAGCCTCGACCATGAGATGGAAAACCGATACGCATCTAACCCCATCTCTGCCATGAGTTGGACATCTTCCTGCATTGCATTGATCAAATAGGATTGAGGGATGGTGGTTTAATCTCAAAATGAAGCAAATCTAGTTTAGTTGGTCACTACTCATGATGACTATCTATTGCAGCGAGAAAATTTCCACATACCAAATTGTAACGAGATGACCGGTAATTACCTTGTATTTGTGATATTGATCACAGGCGATATCTCCATTGGCTCCGCCTGTAATCACTGCAAGATGGAAAACCAGATAATTAGCAGAACTAAAAGCACACGCACGAAAATTCATGCCTGCTTAGTAATGAAGTTTTGAGCTTTTAGCAATGACATGGAACCTGCTTAAAGAATCACGACATGACAACTATTTGACCTTTGACTGCTTTTCAATGCTTTAAGAAATTCAGCTACTTACGATGTCCAGCCTTGTCCGTAAGGATTTCATAGTTTGGTTGGACTCCGCCAAACCGAAGCATAAAACCAACTGAAAAAGATAATTCTTGTGCCGAAGACTCGCCAAGCCATAGGCCCGACATTTTAGGAGTTCTTTCCAATGAGAAAACACGACCATTCTCAAGTCCCATAAAACAGTCTAGGACATGATTCCACTCGACTGTTCAGTGTTCAAACTTTAAGTATCAACCTGAAATGTTTTCAACTTGCTAAAAGCTGAGCTCTGTTGAGTACTTTTTCTTGAACAATCAACAAATTTCATTGATAGTGCATAATATTATCAAGGTGAGAGGGACTTGGGCAAGCTAATCAGCCAAGGCCCTTGGTGTAATTAAATTTGGCCAAACCACAATCCATTTTCAGACACCAAGTTGATCATAACATCAATTTTGCAGCACTGTATTTTCTCCTGACATCACCTTGGAGTGAAATTTCCCAAGAAGATCATGCAAAATACTCTCCTGCCCATAAAAATTAAAGGAGGAGTACCCCAATTGGCAAAAACGAAAAAAAACCAACACGACTTTGTTGATTTTAATGTGACAGAAGATCATCATATGAATCTAACAAGAAAGAGACTAGCCTGAGTTATCAGAGTGGGTCCAGGTATCCATTATACTTGGAGTCCTCCCATCCTCATTCGCTGCTCCTTCAACCTTCCAAATTCCACAGCTTCAATCAAATTTTACTGTCTCTCTCTCTCTCTCTATACACACACAGAGACGCGAACACATTGAAACTAAGGATGAGCAACCGCCCAGGGTCAGTTAGTCCGGTTCCCAGTTCCAAAAATTGAGAACCGGTCCTCTTGGTCCGTTCCCCAGTTCCTGGGTGGGACTGGACCGGGCCGGGAACCGATGACCCTGACTGAAACAGAGTGAGCAAGCGCAGACCTGATAAGCTGACGTGCCAGCACCAAAGGTAAAACCAGGAGGGAAGTCATATCTGCTGAACTCATCAGCACCAGAGACCATCTCTGCCATCACCAGACTCACCACCAGAAGCTGCAACGAGAAACCCAATTCCTTCATCATCTTCTTCTCTGTCCTGTATCCGGGCCTCCTTCACAGATGACAGTCACGCAGCACCAGGGGGCGCATGTATCACGTCCGCGGTGCCTCTCTTGTCTGGTTATAACATCTATCATTCCCCTCTCCTTTTCATTTTTTTTTTTCTCTTTTTAGGGAGATTTTTGTTCTGCTGTGCGGGAAAAGGCAATTGCCAAAAAGCAAAGATCGAGAAGAGAAGTGACGGATTTGAATTGCAGGACAGGGAGAGATACTTGTCACTATTGCCCTGGAGTTTTCTTGGTCTTTTTCGTCGAAGGTCCTCCCGTTTGACTTGGACGTCTTTGTCGCTCTATCGAGCCTCGTGTCTAGGAATTCTTGCGCGTTACTGTCGTTGGCTCCATGCATATGCATTAGACAATGGCAAAATTGGCCCGAAATAGCTTTATTTTTTCAAAAAATGACTTGAAATTCCCTTATTATTTTAAAGAATGACCGGATCAATGACATTTTCGTCATTTACTTTATTTATATTCTCTTTTTTTCTTCTTTTCACAAGTGGAAGACTGGCAAGTCGCCTTGGTCGGCCACAATCGAGGGTCGTCAAGCTCTCGCCGGCGGTAACAAAGAAAATAAAAGACAAATAAAAAATAAATGACGAGAATGTCCTTATTCACACCCTTCTTTCAAATAATGATGGCACTTCAAGCCCTTATTTAAAATAAAGGTCAATTTAAGCCTTTATTATAGAAAATAAAGACATTTCAGGCTTTCATTTGAAATTTTTCCTTAATAATGTTGCCACGTTTCCTTTCTCTATCACAGCCGAGGAAAATGCCCGGTCATTTTTGGCCTGTCTCTTTCTGTTTGGACTGTAGGGAATTCTTCGGCCAAATCACAGCCGTCCATAAAGGAGTTGGCGAGCCCCAAGGCCTCATCCACGGCTCTTGTGTGGGGGAACGATAGGAACTTCCCTAGAACCACAAGACAATCTTATTCAAAGGGGGCGTGAGATTGTGTGAATAAATTTAAGCGCGATAAGGCATGAGAACAACAAACTTGGAATCTTAATACAGTTTGGACCCATTCCAATTCTGGATATCGATATAAATGCAAAACAACACGAATGTAACGATACGAAACCACTCTACGGTCCTACTCAAACATTGCAAAGCATTTCTTTTCATGTACGTTTATCTATTTTCCATATGCTAAGACCGACTTTTAGAATCGCGAAATTCAAAGAGATCGCCTACAATCACACTCGGCGACAAGTCGAGGTACAGATGAGGAAAATACTGGACAAAAGAGAGCACGTTCGCAGATCCCTTGACTCTGTGGAGACGGCGCTGAGCTGAACCTTGATAGTGAGGGAAGCTACCCAAGAAGATGACTTGCGCCTCAAGGAACCGGGAATTCTGTTTCACTTCATGACTTGAGCAGAAGAGAGGGAGGACCAATTGCTGCTGAGCTCGATGCCACCGTCGGGAGTGATGCCCCCTCCCTTCAGGAAGCGCGAGTACCACTTGGCAGAGAGCTTCGGGTACCTTCTCAACTCAGGGTCGTCCAGGTCCACATAGTACAGGCCGTAGCCTGACCGGAACCCGTCCAACAGCTCGAACACATCCAGGAGGGACCATGTGAAGTAGCCTTTCACATTCGAGCCGTTCCTTCACAGGCCAAAGGGAAAAAGGAGAGGTCAGAAAAAGATCCACATTGGAGTTGTGGGGTTACGGTGTTGGGGTCAATGCATTGAGGATGTGTACCTCACTGTATCCAGGAGGACACTGATATGCTCTTGCAGACATTGAATTCTCGGCCAGTCTTCAAGCGTCGTGTTTCGCTGCGTCCTTTGACCTGCAAAGAGACAACCGGAAGTTCCCGCTTATGTAACCACGCTCCAGGAAAAGAAAATCCTGAGTAGAATGTCGAAACGATATGATCCCTTATTCTCTCGGTACACGACGGCGTCACCATTTTCTCTCCTTGGTTAACGTCTCTATCGAGCTAGTCTCCTTGATTGAAGCTTATAGACTCAAGAGTTAACCGTCTGCTTATATAATTTTTAGTTCAACTTATCAACTGTGGAAAGAAAGATCTAGTCTGAACTGGTGTGATCATATTGCATTAAAAAATTATGTTGGAAGCTGGAAGTCAACATCATATTTGAACTGCCCAGAGAGAGAGAGAGAGAGAGAGAGAGACCGTTTTCATGGATGAAAACGGGAGGGTTTCCATAATTTTGCTTGAACAACTCCAGCACGCCTTGCAGACCCCATGGAGTAAGCGGAATCTGAAACAGACATGTCAGTAATTTCACTTCTCGGTAAAGTTAATCGTTCACTGCACCGATGTACTCTTACCTCGAATGAGGGTAACAATCTGTTCGTAGATGACGCATTCCCTTGCGTAACTGCCATGGACGAAGAAGTCAGCCACTAAGACTCTTGAGTAGATGAGAAGTTCTCAAGTAAATTCGTGCTAAAGTAAAATGTTCCTGATACGATCGATAGTTCTCAAGAAACATTTCCTTAAATCGAATGCGGTTTAGCATGCGTAGACGGCCATTTATAACTGAACTGTGATGCTAAAAGCAATATGAGATTGAGATACTAAGTTTAGACAAAGCGGCACTTAAAGTGAAGATTGATAGGTAAAAGAGGACATACATTGCCATTCTACAGCCATGTCCGCCTTATAGTCCCTCGGTTCAATATTCAGGCCTTCTGAATTGTCCTTGACATAGGTAGCGATGTAGAAATTGACTCCAAAGAAATCAAATGAACCCTTGACTCTTTGAGATTCAAGAGCAGTGAAGGAAGGGAGTCTTGACCCGGCATTCTTCTTCATCACCTCAGGATAGTCCCCATGCACCAGCGGTTCCACAAACCTGCGACGAATATATCACACAAAACTCCGTTTTGATTTCTACCGGATTACAACTTCAAACTGAGGAATTACTCTCAAGAAGAAAAACAAAGGTAAACCGCGGTGCAGGTTCGAAATTACTTAACTAGTTTTCCATAGATAATTGTTGGTGTTGCAATTAAGAGGTCAAGCACCCGGTTCAAGTTAGATTGATAGATTCAGATCACATGTATATCCATCACTCACCAACCCATGAAAAAGTCATTGGTCCTTTGAGCTGCAATGACGTCTTCCGTTTTGTTTGTGGCAGGAACCGAGTGGAAACTCAGAAGGTTGAGCCCTACATATCCCTTCTGTATGTTCTGCATTGCACAGAATCAGAAAAGCCATCATTAGGCGCGACAGGTTATCTGTTTTTACTGGGTTATATCCTTCACATTATGAGAGAAACGAAACCTGTGATGTGTTGCCAGCATATAATCTCGCATTGAATAAGATTACAAGGTATAGGTTGAAACCAAAAGCAGGATTCTTTTACTGAGGTCGACTTAGGGAAAGTTCCTTAACATCACATTGGCCAACAGCGTGAAAAGAAAAAAAAAACAACACTAGAACTTATTACCTGGTATTTTTTCCGATACAGTCTAGTGGCCGATGCATGTGACAATAAGATATTGTGAGCTGCCAAGTATGGTTCCAATGACGAATCTCCTCTGGTGCAGTTAAAGTATCCAAATGGAGAAGAACAACGAGTCGGCGGCAGGAACCCGAGATCATAACCAGCCATTGAGAAAATATTGGCCTCGTTGAAGGTTGTCCAGTATTTAACTCTGTCTCCAAACATTCTGTAACATACATCTGCATATTCCACGAAATCTTTCCTGCACCGACATGCATCAAGCGGCGCTTCATATGAGCCGTAATAAAACGAAATGAAAAAAACAAAAGGAGTCAATGGGATTAGCAATCTTACACGATATTTTGGCTTATCCATCCTCCATACTCATCTTCAAGAGCCTGTGGCAGATCAAAATGGTGTAGGGTCACGTGCGGTTCAATCCCTGCATGTGAAAATTACTTTGTTACCGTCCGTTTGAGGTAGTTCCTTCTCTAATATACAGGAAAGCTGCTTAAAAAACGGGGCGTAAGATAACATTAGCATGCGTATAACGAGCTTGGGCTATCACCATCGCTGACTAGTTCATTGATGAGGTTGTTGTAGTACTGCAATCCCTTCGGATTCACAGGGCCTCTCCCATCTAAAAGAAGAAATACGAGCAAATGACGGAAGAGATAAGAAACAGATGCACCATTTGGAATAGAAAAGCTGTAGTTAACGGGTGGTTGGTCATACTTGGAATGAGCCTCGACCATGAGATGGAAAACCGGTATGCATCTAAGCCCATTTCTGCCATGAGTTGGACATCTTCCTGCATCACATACATCAAATAGGATTTGCGACGGTACATTAATCCATAATGAAGCAAATCTAAGTTATCTTTTAACCACTTATGATCACTATCTAACAGTAGTGAGAAAATACGTGGTATCAAATTGTAACGAGATGAATGGTAAGTACCTTGTATTTGTGATATTGATCACAGGCGATATCTCCATTAGCTCCACTTGTAATCACTGCAAGATGGAAAACCAGACAATTAGCAGAAAAAAAACCTTAAAACCCACAGATTATGCCTGCCTAGTAATGAATTTTCGGGGCTTTTAGCAATGAAAACATGGAACCTGCTTACAGAATCATGACAACTATTTTTCTTTTCACTGCTTTTAAATGATTCGAGAAATTTAGTTACTTTAGATGCCCGGCCTTGTTCGTAAGGACTTCAAAGTTCGGTCAGACTCCACCAAACTGAAGCATAAAACTGAAAAGACAACTCATGTGCCAAAGAGACAACTTTTCTAAAGTCCCATAAGACAGTCTAGTACATGATTCCACTCTACTGTTCAGTGTTCAAACTTCAAATATCATCCTGAAATGTTTTCGACTTGCTTAAAGCTGAGCTCAGTTGAGTACTTCTTCTTAAATAATCAAGAAATTTCACTGATATAACAAAAAAATTAACAAAGTAGAGGGTCTTGGGGAATCTTATGAGCCAAGGCTTTTGGTGCAGTTAAATTTGGCAAACCCAAAATCGAATTTCAGACCCCAAGTTGATCATAACATTAACTTTGCAGCACTGTATTCTCGCCTGACCTCACCCTGGAGGCCTGGAGTGAAACTTTCCAAGAAGATCATTCAAAATATTCTCCTGCCCATTAAAAATAAAGTAGGAGTACCCATATTGAAAATAAGCAACACGACTATGGCGATTTTCATGTGACAGAAGATCACCATATGAATATAACAGGAAAGAGACTAGCCTGAGTCAGAGTGAGCCCAGGTATCCATTATACTTGGAGTCCTCCCATCCTCATTTGCTGCTCCTTCAACCTTCCAAATTCCACAGTTTCAATCAAACTCTACTCTCTCTCTCTCTCTCTACACACATACTCACATTAACACATTGAAACAGAGTGAGCAAGCACAGACCTGGTAAGCGGAAGTGCCAGCACCAAACACAAAGCCAGGAGGAAAGTCATATCTGCTGAACTCATCAGCACCAGAGACCGTCTCCGCCATCACCAGACCCACCACCAGAAGCTGCAACAAGGAACCCAATTTCTTCACCATCTTCTCTGTCCTCTATCTGGGTCTCCTTCACAGATTGCAGTCGCACATTACCACAAGCACGTCTATCTTCTCTGGGTCATAACATCTATTATTTTCATTTGCTTTTTTATCTTTTGGATATTTCGGGTTGTTGTGCAGGAAAGGAAAGGAATTTACCAAAAAAAGTAGAGGTCGAAAAGAGAAGTGACGGATTCGAATTGCGGGACAGAGACAGAGAGACTTGTTGTTAATCTGAAGTTTCTTGGCTTTCTTGCTCTATCAAGCTTTTGCGCATTACTTTCATTGGCTCCTTGCATATAGATATGTGTCCACAATTTCGCCGTCCATCTGTTTCGGTTTGGACTGCACGGAACTCCTCGGCGAAATCACAACCGTCCATAATGGAATCGGGCAAGCCCCGGAGGCGAATCCACGGCTCTTGTTGAAGCAACGTCATGCATATTATTCAAAGAGGGTGTGAGATTATTACGTAAGTAAACTTGAGCATTATAAGCAGACATGAGCGCCGTTTAGCTTGGAATCCAACATGATTCGACAGTTTTGACGCTTTCAATTTTAAGATATCAAAATGACACGGATAACTCGACAATAGCCTTACTAAAATATTAAAAATTAACTCTTTACATAGCTATATATTTTCCCACGATATTTGATACTACGAGACGGTTTTCGACAATATTATATGATTAAAGTTATTGGTTGGGTCGCATGGCCAAAATTACATCTCGTGTCTGCCACATGACAAATAAATAGACAAAGTGAAGGGTTATGTGAGCGTTATATGAAAGTTATGACATTTATGGTGTCCGTATTCCTCAAAATGACATGAATAACTCGACAGTAACTTTACTAAAATATTAAAAATAACTCTTTATACAGCTATGTGTTTTTCCACGATATTTGATATCACGAGACAATTTTCGACTACATCATATGATTAAGGGAACCGGTCGAACATGGGTCACGTGGCAAAACTATATCGTGCGTCCGCCAAATGGCAAATACAGAGACAAGGGGAAGTGTTATTGACGAGTACAAAAGGGAACATTCTTCTAGCCCTAATCTTTAGTAAATATAAGCAGATGTAAACCATTATTCATTGGGATGTGCTGATTGCAATTTGCAACTAGCAACAAACTCTGTCAAGAACATGTTTGAAAATTTAGGATGCTTCTTTTCCTAAAAGACATACCAATAAGTTCCTTTAAATAGAGGAGACCACAAGGCTTGCATTCAAGAAACTACAAATTGCCCTGTTGGTGAAAAGCATCTTGATCGATTAAGGAATAGGCAAATTGCAGTTGGAGTTCTATTTGCTGAAGACCCTCATAGGAAACTTGTGCTACAAACCATTGATTTTCTGCTAGACACTGATGATAGTGCTCAGGATATTTTTGGCCTGAATTTTGTTCTTAGCAACATTCCCGCTAAGCTGCAGAAAGGTGAACGCTTTAGAGAACATGCTGAGATTGCATCTCGAGTTTGAGCCCGTTCGGCACTCAAATCGATGTGCGGGATGGCCCGGATTGCAGATATACAGATTCGGGAAAATAAAGACTCTCTGTCGATACTGTGTAGTTTTTTGCCTTCTTGTTTGTGCACATTGCAGTACAGAAAGGAGTCTAATTGTGATTTACTCTTTCGGAATTTGTGTCGTGCATCATGATGAATAATTTCTTATTTTTAAGGTCGAATTGTCGGTTTGAGAAGCCAAACTGGGAAATTTAATGGCATCTCACCGTCTTTAGTACAGTCGGTTCAGTCCGGATGGATGTCTGAGTCAATATGATTTCGTGCTTGATGAAGACAGCTGAAAAGGATGAAAGATGGATTTGCTATCTATAACGACTAGTTTCTTCTTCTCGATACTTTTTATTGAATTGAACTACTAAATACCTGCCAAAGTTGTATAGTAGATACAATCAGGAATGTAGACGTGCTGATAAGTGCATAAGAAGAATATGACGTTCTGTATAAGGTAGAAAACTTCATGAAAGAGCAAATTTCTCCTTCAGCAATTATGTATAAACTGATTTGGCTGGTCATGTGTAACAAAAGATTATATCACTTGAAGTCTTCAGCAGATGTGTAAGTTGATGATAAGTTCCTCTCGAGTTCCACGAAGCCATCAGAGCCCACACTCCCTCCCTTCAGAAAGTGCGAGTACCACCGAGCTGAGAGCTTCGGGTATCTTCTCAGCTCAGGATCATCCAAGTCCACGTAGTACAGGCCGAAGCCTGCCTCGTATCCATCCAACAGCTCAAGGAGATCTAGCAAAGACCACGTGAAGTAGCCTCTCACGTTCGATGCGTTCCTTCATGCACAAGAAATCTCATCACACTACATCAACTAATAAGCACCTCGGCTAGTACTAGATAGGATGCTTTCATTACAGGATAGCAGATACCTCACAGAGTCGAGCAAAGCACCGATATATCCGTGCAAAGATTTCACCCTTGACCAGTCTTCCAGCGTAGCATTCCTCAGCGTGCGTTGACCTGAGAAGAGGTAATGGCAGCTTTATATGAGCTTATCCATGTGAACTGCGCCAGTGGTAGAAAATAGGGGAGCGAGAGAGACCGTTTTCATGGATGAAAATAGGAAGGTTTCCATAAGTTTGCTTGAAGTAGTTCAGAACACCCCGCAGACCCCATGGAGTAACAGGAAACTGAAACCGCTTCACAAATCACACTCTCTTCAAAAAAGTGAATAGGCAATACAGACACACAAATAAACTCTTACCTCGACCGAAGGTGACGATGTGTTGTCCTGCACAACTGCCGCATAAAACAAGGTCAGGCGCAAGAATTTTGAACCAAAAGGTTAGTTCATTCAGCATGCCGAAGCTCGTGGCTTTGAACATTCTTTAGACACTGGTTAGACGTTTAGTTTGACCGTGGTTTAGCTCCGCATATGTACTAGGTAGGTCTCGAAGAATTAACATCTGGACAAGCAAGTGGAAACATGGGCTAATATCGGATGTGTAAAAAGAACATGTACATATCAACTCGACGGCTATATCTGCATTGTAGTCCCTCGGCTCCATCTTTAGGACTTCAGGATTGTCCTTGATGTGCATTACATTGTAGAAATTGATTCCGAAGAAGTCAATTGAACCCTTGATTCTTTCGGATTCGGGAGCAGTGAAGGAAGGGAGTCTCGATCCTGCATGCTTCTTCATCACATCCGGATAGTCCCCATATACCAGGGGACCTGCGAACCTGCAATGGCAAGAAATAAAGAACCATTAAAGCTGATTGAGTATTAGACAATGAACTGGAGGTTCCTATCTAAAAGCTAGATTTAAGAAAGTAGTAAGTACCATTATATAGATCATAGCAACGCAACACAAAGGTGAAAGATTAGTTGAAGCTAGTCAATGCTAAAAGGATGGTTATGGAGAGATGGATTTCACTTAGATTTTGAACTCACCATCCCACATAAAAGTCATTGGCCCTTTGTGTCGCGAGGACGTCTTCAGTTTTGTTTGTGAAAGGAATGAACCAGTAAGAGAAAAGGTTGAACCCTATGAATCCCTTCTGTTTGTTCTGCAACATAAAATAGAAATATATGTATCTTAAGCACCATGGTGAATTCATTTCTTAATCGTCGAGTCCATGAAGATCTGTCCAAATTAAGAAGACACAGACATTAGCTGTTCCAAATCAAAGACGCTATGCAGAAGAATACAGCAGACTTAAAGACAGCTAAAGCAGGCAAGGGCAAGAACTTGTTGCGACCACACAAACCTTTAGGAATCAGAAGCTTTTAGGAGGGTCTTCCAATTTTTTAGCTTCCTTTAGTCGAGATCATGCCGTTTATAAGTCAACCAAATGTTGACATATGAAAAACTAGAAGCTTACCAGGTAATTCTTCCTGTACAGTGTAGCAGCCGACGCATGTGCTAACAATATATTGTGGGCCGCCAAGTAAGGCTCAGTGGAAGAGTTGCCTTTGGAGCAGTTAAAAAAAGATCCAAATGGAAACGAACAGCGCACTGGCGGCAAAAGCCCGTTGTCATAACCTGCCAGCACGAAAACATTGGCCTCATTGAAGGTAGTCCAGTACTTGACTCTGTCCCCGAACATTCTGAAGCATACATCAGCATAATCTGTGAAATCTTTCCTGCATCGACAAACGTTTATCAATTGGCACTGAACTAACTTGCACTTCCATCATCAAGGACTCAAACAACCAACCAGAGGGAATGAAAAGGAATCCACCAGGACTAATAATCTTACACTATCTTTTGGTCAATCCATCCTCCATACTCATCTTCAAGAGCTTGCGGCAGATCCACATGGTGTAGTGTCACATGGGGTTGAATGCCTGCTAATTACAAACCTTCACATTACCCGTCAAATTACTTCTTTCCATCACACTTTAGAGACATCTGCCTCTAATATTAAAGGAAAAATGCTTTTAAAATTGGGAAATGAACGGCAATTTAATCTGCAAAGGACCAATGGTGATGACCGTGGCTGACTAATTCGTTAATGAGGTTGTTGTAGTACTGCAAGCCCTTAGGATTGATAGATCCTCTTCCATCTATGAGTAGAACAAGAAACACAATGGATATAACATCCGAAAAAGCTCGTTCTTCTTAAGAATAAAAGTGCGGCATGATTGATCATACTTGGAATGAGCCTCGACCATGAGATGGAGAATCTGTACGCGTTTAAACCAGTCTCCACCATGAGTTGGACATCTTCCTGCATTGCATTTATTGGGTATAGCACACGATAATCATGTGACTATTATCAAATAATGTCCTCATTGGATAGTTGGTCGCTCATGACCATCTAGTTGACGTCAGAAATGAGTAGAAAACACAGATTATTTCATGAAAATGATAATTAGACAGTTAGACCCATAGCTGAGGCCTCATGAGCAGAAACCATTAGCTGAGGTTAGTCCTGGAGTACCTTATATTTGTGATACTGATCACATGCAACATCGCCGTTGGCTCCACCCATTATTCCTGAAGTTTTGAGGGGAAATCGAACATTCAAGTTGGGTGATGAAAATAAAGATGCAGCATATGTTAGGTAATTGTATGATCTGCTGTTTCTCTTGTTTACAAGCTTTCGGCAACGGAACTTGTACTGCTTTTCTAGACATGAGCCGATAACGATTGTGTTTACATTTTTCCTGGTCTTTGTGTGAGCAAATACTTTAATTATGCCATAAAATTTCGGTTTCCTCACTGCCCTCCTTTATCAGAAAAATAGAAATTCGATCAAAGGCCGGGTTCGAAGGAAATATATGCTGGGATTTCTAAGCACCAAATCACTCGCGGCATGGATTGGACGCCAATCAAGTATATCATGTGAAAACACTCTCTTATAAGTAAGTGCAGCAAATCCCACAGATAAACATGTCAAAGAACCTTGCTTCTACCCATTGAAGATTTGAAAATGCTTGAAGAATTCAAAGAACCTTTCTCCCAAAGAATGGTCATGCTTATCAGGGAGGAGATAGGGTTTATTTACCTGAATGGGCAAAGGTGTCAAATATACTTGGAGTCCTCCCATCTTGGTCTGCTGCACCTTCAACCTTGAAAAAGGAAAAGAGAGAACAATGTTCAGTGATAATGTAAACAAGTATCAAAAATCTACATAAACAAAGGGATGACACAGATAGAATCATGGATTCAAGATTGAAGACCCAACTGCTTATTGAGAGAGAGAGAGAGAGATTGAAGACCCACTTGATAAGCTGAAGTGCCTGCACCAAAGACAAAGCCAGGAGGGAAGTCCTGTCTGCTGAATTTGTCTGCACCAGAAGCTGCAACCACCAAACTCACCACCAAAAGCAAAAGCTTCAGGAAACACTCTTTCTGCAACATTTCCTTCCACTAAATGATGGCGCTCGTGTTGTCCTCTCACGCATGCAGGGCAAGTTCCCTATCTGGGTCTCTCTCGAATAGTATACAGGCCTATGTTGCCACACTTATATTTGCTACGTTTCTCATCTCCGGGGGGAGGAGTTTTTGGCAGTGAACGCTTGACAAAGATTCACTTGTCCCCGTTGTGTTGGAGGTTTAATGTTCTTCTTGTCAAAAAGTAGGCCACGATTTGTTGGAACTCTTTGGCCATAAGCTTGGAGTACTTCGAATTTATGCGTACGACTCTTATTGGTTCCATGCAAATAATGCCAATTCGTCTGGTCCGCCTTGTATGTCAGTGGATACCATTCCGGCTAGTCACAGCCAACCATACAGGAAGTTGGTTGGCACTCATAGCAACACAAAAATCTGTGCAAAATATTCCAAATTGATGTGAAAAAAGCTTGGCCGCAATAAATAACTAGCAGCATGTCACTTAGACATCTCATAATCATTAAATAAGCGCTTTAATGTTCCAGTATCCATATCTCTCCAAGGGGAAGTGCAGTCATGGAACTAAGCTTCCAAAAACAATTTGTGAATCCAATCCAAGAAATAGGTATTTCCTAATCATGCAAAGATGTCAGCAGATTGGATTTGCAAGGAACATGAGAAGGACACCTTGACAGTTGAAAGAATTTCAGGGGAGCAGGACATGTCAGCAGCAGAGACCATAATTTTCTCAAAAGCTTGTTAAGAACAGCATCGTTTTAACTTGCATGTTCTGTGATGGAACTTGAAGATTTGTATAATATCTTTTTGATTTTGAAACAGAAAGGACAAAAGAAATTGGAACAATCTAAACAAGACTTGGGAGACCCCGACTTTGGTACTGTACTTAGACCACAAAAGATGGTGGGTCAAGTCATAAACCACCATTGTAACTAACTTTTGAAGTTGCGTTTCAACTTTTATCTGCTTCGTGGCATGTGAAAGTTTGTAGCTTTTCACTCCTTTGTTGATGAAACAGCTTTTGCATACTGACATAGCAGAATATGAATTCATTTATACATAGGAATCATACACTAGAGTAAGATCATCTTAATAGTCATAATGCGTCTGTGTATGATGCTTTGTAGTCCCGCGAAGATCTATCTCGCCGGTTGCCTCGGTGGCTGCTTCGTTGTCTGGAGTTGCTCTAACAAGGATAGGACTTCGGTCATGGGCGGTCTATTCTTGGGATCTGTATGGAGGCATTGCAGTGCAAGAGCGGCCGCGCCTTGAGCTTCCTTCTTGAAGTATTGACCTCCCAACCTCATGTCCATGATTCTCAACACTCGTCTCGTGTCATTTAGAAACGGCTTCGCCCACTCCACGAGAGTCTCGTCCACAAACCCACCCCTCTCATCATCCATCGCCCGCCTTCCTGTTAGCAACTCTAGCAAGACAACCCCGAAGCTGTAAACGTCGCTCTTTGGGGTTAAGTGACCTGTAATTTACAATCGGTTAGCAGAGATAACAGCTCACAGCTTTTCATGCATCTGCTTTTCATCTTGACATAACAGAAGAAAGTCACATGCACGAGGTTACATAAGAGAATTGAGCAATTGTGGTCAGCAGAATGAAGAATTTGAGTAATCATGGACCGAGGAGTAAAGATGCCTCTCCAGAAATTGAAGTATATAATGGTCGACAGATTGTTTTGCCTTGGTTTCTTATTTCACTTGGAGGCAACAAAGGAACCTCGAAATATATGTGTTCTGTATAATGTTTGACAATTGTCTGTAAGAAGGCCATATCGACGGTCTTATGCAACTGAGATAGATTGGCTTTTGACATCAGATGGATCTCTCAAAATGGATGAACTGATATTTAAGTATGCAGAATAGTGGAGATTTGAAGCGTATTATACAAGAGAAAAGAATGACGAAAGTCAGCTACTAATATGACAAATTCAAAGGGTGTGGTCAGTTGCTCAACAACACTTCGATGATAAGATCACAAATCACATATCTCACGGAAAAAAGATTTTGACCTGTCGCAACATATTCAGGTGCTGCATAACCCTGAGTTCCCACCACTCGGGTGGAAACATGGGTTTCATCTCCACTAGGGCCATCCCTTGCCAAGCCAAAATCTGAAAGTTTTGGATTGAAATCCTGCATACATGGAGCTACTCAAGTACTGCATGAAATGTCAAATCCATATCACAGGTCTACAGTAGAGCAAATCAAAATTTCACTAATGAAGCATACCGAGTCAAGCAGAATGTTTGACGCCTTCAAGTCACGGAAAATTACATTTGCGTCTAAACTATGCAAGAAGGACAGTCCGCGGGCAACACCAATCGCAATATTCATCCGCGTAGACCAAGCCATAGGTTGAACACCTTCTGCACTAAAACAAAAGGCAACCCCGTGAGAAACTATGCTTCAAGCGCAGGACGCACTACCACAGGAACTGAACTTTGTAAAAGCAGGCTTTTCATTTAAACCAACAGAAGAAATTAATTTGGGGCAGAGTGATGCCGTCAAATGCTGTTGCACAACATAGGTTATCCGAACATTCAGCTCAATAATACCCACTGAGGGATACAAACTGCTGTGAGCCACATGCATCAGATAATGTCATCAATTGGTGGAATCACTTCTATAAACCCTCCTCAATTGCCGCTCCTCCAACAAGTTTTCTCAACGCAGCCACGAGACAAATGACAGAATGCAACATTTGGATAATAGTATCAACATACTTGATCACACTAATGAGCTAATTATCCAGGCTCGTTGGGAAGACTAATAGGACTATTTTGCAGTATTACCTTCCAACTCACCTTGCTAAGCACCCCAATCCCCTTCTCAGGAGACAACGAACAATAATACAAACTACAACTGTCATGCACGAGTTCATAACTGAACAGCTGGTCACAGATTTTTTTCCCTTTCTTTGAAATATGTACATGTAATTAAAAGCTTGTTTCTTTCTCGCTAAGCACAACAAACTCATATATATATATATTCTAGCTCTTTTGGCTGCTGACTCCCATGGGCATGGCCAACTCTCACGACTTGACCACATGGATCATACTATCTGAGAGAACTAATGGTAGTGACATTTTCGTGGATTTTGCCTTCTACATTAATGAAATATTCAGGAATCTTTGATCATGAAAAACAGTGCAATGTGCGAACCAGCATACGGTAAATGCTAGCTGATGGAAAAGAACTTACTTCTGAACAAATGGTTCTCCAAACTCCCCTTTGGCATGCATTCATAAACTAGAAGTCTATTGTCTGACTCTGAACAATACCCAATGAGTTTTACGAGATTTTCATGATGAAGCTGACCTAAGTAGTTGACCTCGGCCTGCCAAGTTGGATGTCAAAATTTACTAAATAGCATAACAAAACATGAAAGCAACAAAAAGAAATCTTGAAACAAATTTGCAAAATGTGGAATACATACAAGCCACTCCTTATGGCCTTGGAAGCTCTCTGGCTTGAGTTTCTTGATGGCCACCACAATCCCGATTCCTGGTTTAGTGGGGACTAATGTGCTCTCATCGATCCATCCCTTGAAGACGAACCCGAAACCTCCCTCCCCGATTAGACTCTCTGACCGGAAGTTCTTGGTGGCATTCTTTAAATCGCTGAAGCTGAAAGACTTCAGATTGATAGGGGCAGACAAAACGACTCCCGATGCAACAGGAGATTTTTCTGGATTCGCAGAAGTCGGCCCCTCGCGACGAGGGGCAGACTCCGAACCGGGATGATAATTCGCACGTTCTGGATGAGAGGTGGCACAAAGCGAGCTATGGTAAATGTTCTCTACATCAGCCAGGATAAAGTGAACACTAAAAAGGAAGGGAAGCAGAAGAAACAGGACATGCAAGTGATTCACTGGCAGATGCAGAGAAAATGCACATCTTATGCACATATTTAGGACTTTCCAATTGAAACCTTGCTACTCTGTTTCAGCTGATCAAATTCTGGGAGGAAATCAAGCGAACATCGTAAACGGTAAAGCTCAACTTCAGAGAACTACAAGTACAAGAAAGATGAAGCAGGGAAGTTAAGAACAGAGGAAGAAACATGATCAATCACAATATGAGAAACACTGAACAAGAACAGCCTAGTTTCTTGCCAAAAGTCAACGGAAAAAATTCGCCATTCAATAATTGATCCAGCGCAACACAGCCCAACGAGAAAGGAATCACATCCCGATGGAATGCATTTCCAGAGAAAGAATCAGAGAAGGAAGAGGAGGAGGCTGACCCGAGAACTTGTTGGATGATGCATGCGCACACTTTGCAGGTTTCCTCCAGCAATTTCCCATATGCAGTACTCGAGGCTCTTTTCTTGGCAGATGGCTCGAGACCCACTTGAAAAAATTGTCAGCGAAGCCAAAAAAGTATCAAGATAGATTTATTCCAGACTTCAAGAAGGCTCTGCTAAATGTGCCCCATTTCAGAGAAGGTCAGTGTGAATTTGGAGGAGCTTCGGTAACAGGTAGTCAACATGGAATTTTCCCATGAATTAGAATATTCTTTTTGCTCACTGTAACTACTGCAAAATCGGTACTTGCTTTGGTCCCGCTTTTGATCTTACTGCGTTGGCAGGAGATAAGACCAAGACCAAGAGGCTGACCAGCCCCACTCTCCTCCCTCCCTCTCTCTGTACGTGTGAACACAGGAACTATTAATGATCATGACAACCTTATGCGTTCATTATAGGGAAGAGGAAATTTCAAAGCTGGTGCATTTGGGTCAAGACAGGATAATGTAGCAGACAGAAACGAGTCAATCCCTCTCTGTTGGTGGTGTCTGACACGTAAAGTTGATCCCAACTTTGACTTGGATGAGATAAGTAGTATACTTGCTCTTAAAATGATAGGGAAAGACCCAAAAAGAGACATTAGCTTTTCTGTTAGCGTGTAATGCCGTGCTTACCAAATATCCAAAGATCATTACAATTTGAGGATTGTTTGGCGAAATGAGCTGTGAACCTCAAAAATAATTTTATATCGGTCCGAAACCGACCCCCAAGCCCCCTCAATTCCTATCATATTATTTTTCATTTCTCTGATAGGAGAAAAATGCCAGAAAAGACTTATGAAAGCAAAACTTTGTACTTTTTGTTAAGCTTTTTAAGGACATGCTCAGGTACAGACATGAGCAATGAGCATTATACTTGCTCTTAAAATGATTGAGAAAGGCACAAAAAGAGACATTAGCTTTTCTGGTCGCGTTCGAAGCTGTTCAAATCGGCTCCCCACTGTGGCTTCGAGCTAAGCACAATCCT
The DNA here is from genome assembly GCF_020921035.1 of Rhodamnia argentea. NCBI lineage: Eukaryota > Viridiplantae > Streptophyta > Magnoliopsida > Myrtales > Myrtaceae > Rhodamnia > Rhodamnia argentea. The sequence continues at coordinate 25,017,385 of NC_063157.1, read as the reverse complement.
CCATTGCAGTGTCCCAAACAAAATCAGGGACCAACTTCAAAGATTAAGACACTAATTGGCTCCGACATGAGACCTCCGTAGAACCGTGATATGTCAAAGTGCTAAGATTGTCTCTCACGAAATCGGACGTCGTTAGAACTTTTCATTAAAGTCTGTCTGACCTTGGTCAAAAGAGAATCGGAAGTCTTCCTCACCTAAAAGCTAAAAAGTTTTCACGCACTGGATATTCATAAAGAAAGCAAGGTTCGGACCACATCCATAATTAGGTTTTGTTACTCTGCTTTCCCTTCTAGTTTTGGATGATTGATTGGTTTTCATAGTTGACAGAAAGCGACGCGAGTTACGCCTCGAAGAGGGGGTATGATGCTGAGCTTTCCCTTGATCACCAAAGGGAATTTTCTGCGTCACTTAATTCGATGTGATAAGCCTTAACTTCGACAGCGAATTCTAGTCTTAGCATTCCAAATCTGGAAGAACAATTGGAAGTTTTAACACGGAATTCCACTATACCAGATTCTCTTTTCCTCAAAAATTTCACGGAACATGCCACTCTTTTCGTCTCTAACTCTTCCAAAAGAGTTCACTAAAAAAAAAATGAAGTCCCTTCCACGGGGTATAAACATCAGACACGATTGTCCCTTGGCCTCAGGTGAGGAAGACAAGAACAAATAATATAATGAACAGAAGTAACAAGAACAGTATCATCATACATTGCCCCTTTGCACCAGCCTTCTTCATGACCATGGCAACTTTTTTCTGCAGAAGGTAATAATGTGGGGTTAAAGTAAGTGAATAGTCAGTCATCAATCCCAGCAGTAATTCCCACATATGTTATGCACAAATTGGTTTCCATAAAGGAAGCTCCTACTCGAACCAAACTCGCAGAAACAATCGTACCTGGACAAAATCGAGACGATTCGATGTACTCTCCATTTCATTGCCCAAGTCATCAATAATCCGGTCCTGAAGAACCATAGACTGGATATCTCAGTATAATACCAATCAAAGGGACAAAAACTGGCCAATATTTAAAGAGAAAAAAGCATCTACTAACTGCCGAGAAAACGAGACACAAAATTGCTTGTAATTGTAAAAACGCGGGAAAGAATCAGCAGAGGCACTTCTTGTGAAGTACAAGAATGATGGACCTGGGCAAGGAGCTCATCGTGTATGGTAAGCCCAATTCCTCCTATTCGCTCAACACTTGCACTCAGTTCATCCAACTCCTCATCCTGCCGCCTACGAGAGCAAGAAAAGAAACAACAGCGTGCAACAAAAGTAAGCTTTCTGAAGTTGTTTTTCAGGAATACTGAACACGAAACATAAGATAACTACACGAGGAGAATGCATGACACCAAGACAAGCCTCCAGACGAATAGAGAAAAAGATGAGTTTAGAATGTTTGATACTAGAAGAGACTTTTAGGTGTTTCGGGAGGACTATGTCACCCATACACGCAACCAATCACAGAGGACAAAATCCATGCATTTCATTATCTTTTACACCAACATGTTGTAGTCCGTGGTTGGTTGGATGGACAGATGTCATGCTCCTCCGAGATGATCTAAAAATATCTACCCTTGTTACTAAACGCTGAGGAGTAATGAATGGAAATGTCAACTCAAAGGTGTGAAAATCTTGACGCTGACAACCATAGGTATTATCCTTGTATTCCCCTAACAGTGTTCTTCTGTAAAAATCATTCGATCTACCCAGTTTGCAAGCGGCTCACTAAGTCACTATTATGACTAACTAACACTCCTTTTCTTTTTTTTTCCCTTTTCTGTAGCTAGATGGAGTAACTAAAAATTCACTGGCATCAAATACTTCTAAAACAGATATGATTTCATGATGGCATAGTCGCCAAATGCACATCACCGGTAGGATGAGATTTGGAAGAATCCAATGGAAAGGTTTGTTTTCCACCACATGACACAAAGAGATTTTTATCAAGAGTCTCTATTAAAGTTCCCATGAAGGATGGAGCAGTAAAGATTTTCAATAATGTGAAAACTGCAAGGTTTTGGCTGGTTATCTTGATTAATAAACCTATCTGATGCCAAGAGGTTTGATCTTTATTCAATAAACTGACAGACAAACCAACAAATATCTGAAGCAGATCTCTTGCAGACCTAATAAATTTTTTGTCAGAGCTTGAGAAGCGAAGAAAACAAGAACATACTTTATGAGAAGCATCTGCCTGTCAGATTCTGATGCTATAAAATCGTCGTTATCTCGAGAAACATATTGATCAGATCTACTTGGGTGGTTGGAGTCCGGAAGCCTCAAAAGTTCTCGGCGCATCCCATTAGCACTGGCAGTGCTCGAGTTGTTCTCTTTTCCCACTATCACAGCCCTTTTCACAGCTCCAACCTGTAAGGAAGCTTAGCATTTAGGGAGAGCAGCAGAAGCTAAAACCAACCCAGAACAGGAGATCTCCACAGACTTTGTTAGTTAACAAAAAAAGAAGTATTTCAAAATGTATATTTTACTAGGGTCCTCGTGCTAGTATGCTTTTTAGGCCATTTTCAAAAGAGACTGGGAACCAGTTGGACATATCTACATCCTGTTGGAGAATTATCGCACATGGCTTTATAGAATATACCTCAGCTCGAGCAGAGGAGGTCCACCTCCTTCGTTTATCGAGCTCAACTTCAGTAATTCCATACAGGGCAGGATCTTTTGCAGCAACAGCAACTGTTTTGTCCAACTCATCCACCTTCATTTAGAGAGAATTATCTCGTAAGTAGTAGAAAAATTTACGTAATTAAAGGAAAAGAAGCAGATGTGCTCTTAGCCATTCGCAACTGAGGAAAAAAATGGAAAATATGCACCCAAAAGAGAGAGGCACAACCAATTTGCTTTCTTGCTAGACCTTTTTTATGACGCTTAATGTCAATAATAGCAGAGAAGATGTTTTACAACCAAGTAAAGCAAACAGCAAAAGAAGAACAACAAGCATATGTACCTGCCACTCAATGCTCTCACAATTAGCCAATAGCTCCTTGGTAAGATGTGCACGCTCTCCATCATCCGAAGGTACACGTTCCCAGTGGTGAAAAGTAGATTGCAACTTATCAATCTATCCAAACAGAAGATCAAGTCATCACTTACTAAGGATATCCGACTGAGTCTCAATCCCTACTATGCTATGTGAAAACGAGTTCAACAAGTAGCTCCATATAAATCTGCAAAGAACTTCACTAAGTCTCCTTATGCTATGCGTGTAAGGTTCTTTGGATTTAAGTGATGTAGGAAAGCAAGGGACTAAAAGAATATCAGGGTATCTTAAGTTCGAACTAGTCAAACATTCATTGACTAAGGGTGGATAACAGCTCCATTAGGAAGTAGCCAAAAGTATTGCACATTAATAATAACCAGACTTACAGATTCTTGAACCTCCTCTTTCACGATGTAAAATGGATCTTGAGCTGAAGACATCTTGTAGAAAACTGGCAAGACTTTGTCCTGAAAATGAACAATGTACAACCCTTTTAACATCCAAGGCGAATGAGCATCAATTGGCCCAGAAACAACATGCATGTCCATGCTTATAATTCATGCACCGCATCATGCCAGTTTACTTGCAAAATATGTACTAGCGCTGCCTTGATTGGACAATAGACGTCGACTATATAACATTTTGAGTTCTAAAACTATTCCTGCCAATGTCCATAACTACACCAATCTGCATTCATCAACTATCTTCAATGCAATAAGCCAATGCAGCAGCCAACATATTCAGTTATAAACAACTTTGTCGCTAGATTTGACTCAATTCCGTTACAAAATCAATCTCCACTATCGGGATAAGAAAGAGATCTAGCAAAGCACGGGTCCAGAGAACTTTTAACTTCGCTAGAGCAACATTAAAGAAGCTCAACCTCACTTCCCTGCCTAGATCGAGATCTATCACATCAAATTCCACCCCATCCGACAGCAATTTCTACAACCACACCAAGAAAATCACTAACGAATCGGATCGAGCAATAACTAATTCCACTCCACCGATCCGTCGCCCGTGCATCGTTTCACAGATCACGCCCTCCAGATTTTCGCGCCTAACAACCACACATCCCGGCAACTTCGCCGGGGAAAAACCAAAAAGACAGAGCCATGCATACCTGAACGCTGACAAACGGTGTTCCTGGCCGTCGGCGAAGATCCCACAACCGGAATCCAACCGAGGAACCAAGAGAAAGCGGCTCGATTCGCGGAGAAATTCAGGCTCCAGCACTGCGATCGATCGAATCAGCCATGTAATTCTCTGGAATTGCAGGGCCTCGCGGAGAGAGTGTTTCCAACGAATGAACTCATTGCCTTCGTTGTGACACCCAAAAAAAAAAAAAAAAAAAAACCGCAAAATTTCCTTTTCCTTTGCCAAAATTACATTATACCGCTGTTACTATGGTTGAAAGAATAATCCACTGAGATATTTTTTTTTTTTACTTTTTTCGCATCGAACCAAACGAATAAATAGGCAATAATGTATCGTATATCGATCTATATTTGATTGTGAATATTTGAAATTTTTTAAAACATGTGAATATTAAGATGTAATTTCGCATATAACATTTTTAACGATTCTTTAATAAGCTCTTACTACTTTTTATTCATCATTTAGGTCAATTTACTTACCTATTACTTATAAAAAGAATTATGGATGTGATTAAAAAAATTGCCAAATGTAACCTCTTACATGATATTGTAGATATATTTTCTTTTGCGTGAGTTCAATGATACATTTACTTTTCTAGTTTCTTGATTACCACCTCGTCTTTACGGAGCTTCCCTCGACACTAATCATCACCACCGGTATTGTCAACCGTTCTCAAGTTACCGCTTGCCATTGCTACCACCGTGATTGTCCCCACACCAATTTGGCAACTTTTGTCACTTGCCCTCAGGCAAACACCGATGATCACCATTATTGCCGTCTCGTCGGCTCTATATTTTTGTGAATATGTTCTTCAAAAAAAAAATTTATTCTTTTACATACTTGAAATTCGGAATAAAATTCGAAGTCACACACATAAACATAAGCACCGAAAAAAAAAAAGGGTATTTCGAAGGTCGCATCGACCGGTCAAGAAATGTTTGGATGGTCGCTTGCTTTTTAAGTTATTGAAAGTGCCTAAGTAGCCCTTGAACCATTGTGGCCCAATCCACCATCGATATATCCTTTTTGTTGTAATTGGGCCCATTTTAAAGGTGCATGTTTGTTGTGTTTTTTTTTTTTTTTTGGAGTAAGAGGTGCATGACCAACTTTTGGTTATTATTGATAAGTGATAAACCTAGTCGAGGAGAAGAGTGTTTGGGCATTTATAAACAATATTACCGATAGCTTGAAAGGAATTGACAACTCGTCAGCAACAACACAATGTGAAGTTATTGACGAGAGCTTTGAAGTTTCTCGATAAAATCATCGATATGATAGTGAGCAACCGAAGGGGGTTGTTTTCACGTCCGTTAATTTAAGATTTGGGTAGCTTTGTTTGAATAAGTGTTCGTGAAGTAATTTCCACAAACTACCATTAGGAAGTTACTTTTTTTTTTAATTCCAAAGCTATAACCGCCTATAGGAAATTGTAAATACTCCAAGTGTACTATTTGTAAAATCCTCTCGAATCAATCAAAGCACTCAACGTTCTCACAAACTTTACTTTTTTGTACTTTAGTCGTAGTTTAGATAATTCATGGCCGATTAAATTCAAGCATGTATCTTAGTGTAGTTTTCAAATATTAAATTCTGACATTGTATATTTATCTTCGCACCTTGTCGTCGATAAAATTTCGGCAAAGTGTTTTGTACTTCGTCATCTATTAATTTTGAGGGAGCAAATTTGTCCCTTTGTGATTCATTGAGACTCGTGTTCGGAATCATCACAAAACTCGTCTCCTCTTAATAAATTGAAGAACCAATTCTAGTGAAAGATCTTTCGTCGACAACCATTTTTGGCGAAATAGTACATTATTGTTGATGTTTGATACCCATTTCTAATTGTTCGATTTAAATCGTAATTACTCGATCCACGATAGGCGTTCGCGTCTATCCCCACAACCTCACCTATATACTAAGGCTGCGTATGATAACGCTCTAGAAAAAGTGTTTTTGTTTCCAAAGTATTCCCGGAACACTTTGGGAACACAAACGTGTATGATAAAAAAGTGTTCTCAAAGCATTCCAAGAACACTTTTAAGAAACATAAATACTTTTGGAGCAAAAACAAGAAACAAAAAAATTTTGTTCCTGTGTTATTGAAACACTTTTTAGAAACACATTTGGAACATTTTTTTAGAAATAATTGGAAACAATTTTGTTTTTTAACACACTCTCTTCTTTTTTATTATTGCACGATGTTGACACTTGATTTTTGATCATTTTATTTTAGAAAATTAATAAAATTACAAAATCAACCTTGGAAGCTTTGGCCTAGCCCTAGGAACTAATTTTGAACAAAAAATATTTTGCGTAATTTTTTACATTTTTGGGATTTATTTTAATTATAAAAATAGCCGAAAATCAGGAAAAATAGTATTTGTGGTCAGAAAAATATGAAAAAATAGTCCATATTTTTATTTTAATTCCTTTTCATTTTTTATTCTTAAATTTTTAAAAATTCAGTTTGGGATCACATGCCTTTCATTGAACATAATCTTAAATTGACTAAAAAGTTTCATTTTAAATCATTTTAGCCAATTTTTTTTACTTTTAGAGTCATGACAGGAGACTTTGATACCTGTATCTCATTTCAGTCCTCATGTGTGAAAAAATTGCATAATTGGACTAAAAGGACCTAAATGCACATATATTTTTCATTTTAGTCCCCGATTTCACTCAAAGTGCAATTAATATTTTTCTAGGGGTCCCCGTTTAAAGGTAATCATATTTTTAACTACTTTGGAACATTTACGTGTGACTCATAATTGCAATTTTTCATATCTATAGAAAACATATTTGATATTCTCGTTGTCCAAGTCCAATCCGTCTTCTCGTTTAGTTTTTTTTTTATAGTTGATCTCGTCCATATTGTAATTTGATAAATCATGCATAAATTACTTATACATATATTGGTCTAATTTGATTTAGTAAACTGAACAAATGAGATTTAATTTGATTTAGTAAGTTAAAAAGATAAAGAATCTTAATTTTAACATATATAGTCCCCTTAATTAAATGAAAAAATTAGGAATAATCTTTTTGCAGTTATCAAAAGCGTTTCTTTTATTTTATTTTTTTTTTTTTTGGTTTTGGGAAGAAAAACTTTATGCTTACCGGACTGCGTTTATGTTCTTTTTTTGTTCCAGGAACAGAATTTTTTCCCGCTTTCCAAACACTTTTCTATTTCCAAAAATTGTTTTCGGGAACAAAAATAGAAAAAAGTATTTCTGTTCTAAAAGTTAAGTTTCTCCACGTGAGAAACTAATAAGCCTTAGTCGCAACCCGGACGTTCAGTCGTGATAATGGCTTGAACTTGTAACATCATGGAAAAGAGTTTGACCCTTTTACCACTAGACTATCACGCTTGATTGTACTAGACATGTTTGTCTTCTGCCCAACGACGGAGCAAATTTTTTTTTTTTTTTGCACGAACCCAGATTTAATGGGCCCGGTGCATTTTGATTGTTGGATAGTGTGACCTTCACGCGAGCCTCGTACAATCTAATGGATCGGACGCATTGGTCCAATTTGATTAAAACGAGGATGTATTGTAATTGGGAATCGTGCCCCTCGCACAATGACTTAAGGAAAATCAAGCCAATCAGAAGAGAGAGAGATTTCGAAATTCAATTTTCAGTTGGGATGCATAACGTACGATTGGCTGATCGCATCACGTGCATAATTTGTATATTCGGAATAAATCCAGAATGTACAAAACAAGTTCTTTCTCATCACCTTGAACGCAAATGAAAAATTAATTGGTCGTGCATTAGCAGAGACGATATATATATGGGCCCACGATGCATCGCCAAGCAAAGGTAAAATTCTTTCTCACAGCGTAGGGGCCAAGATAACCTTATTTTTCCAAAATTAGGCCGGGTAGATCCTAAGGGGCTAAGAAAGCCCGTACACCAGAGCTGTCAAAGACCTTCGGAAAAGGCCCAGCTTCATCTTTTCTTTTCAAAAGCCCCCCTCCCCTTTAGCGGCTCAACGCTTGCAATGTCTAATGATTATTCGGTTACAAATGAATATCTCGGATAAGAGCATTATAGCTCCCTAAACTTTTCTAAATTGTTCAACTTGATCTTTGACCTTTTTTTTTATTGCAATCGGATCCTTGAAATACGTACTTTTTTACTCGAATTGACCCTTCTATTAAAATTAAGAGGAGATGACAATTTCATCGCCACATCAACACTAGCCGGTAATTTGATGCTTATGTGTAATTTGTCTTTGACCGACTAGATAAAATGTGAGAAGATTAAAGGGAGAGAGAGAGAGAGAGAGAGAGAGAGAGAGTCCGAATGGCTGTCAAGCCCTTGCCGATTGTTATCGGTAAGTATGAGTCCTTTACGTCCATATATTCGTATTAAAAATCACCGGTACAAGATATTTGGAAACATTCCACCTAACAATCATTGTCCAATCATCGTGGGTGAAAGTACGATAGCACGATACGAGGCCTTGGCCACAAGATTGCTCCCGCTCTTTCCAAAATTCAAATAAAAATCAAAGAATGAAAAAGAGAAAAAAAAAAAACTGAAAATGCAAAGGAGGGAGTAAGAGGACAAAGATCGCCCAATCTTACGCGAAAACGCGCAGACCCGCGGAAAGCCCACGTGGGCGACGGCTCCATCATGCCTGTTTCTACGAATCTTCTAAAGTAGCGCCCCTCCTTCTCGTGCTCGTCTTACCTTTTGGTTAGGTCTCCGTCTCGATCGAGAAAATATTCGGTGGTTTGTTCTATAAGGGAAAGCATTTTCATTTTCTACTCGAATCCAATCGTGAGACGAGGGAAAACACGGAAGAAGATGGCCGTGGCTCAACCTAGACGCAACAGTGGTCGGAACTAGGTGACTCCTAAACATGTTCGTCATGACACCGACGAAGGTCATTGACAGAACGACGCAGACGACTTCGGCCATGGATGGCCATTGGCCAGATCAACGACGGTCGGCCCGATCACGGGGCCGACGACTCCGTCGGTGGTGGTGACGATGGGGGATGAAGGAAGGTTTGGGCGGCTATGGACGACGGAGTGAGGAAGAGAGAGCTCAAAGGTGAAGAGAGAGAATTTATTTAATGTTTAACTGAGAATGTGTTTGTTTCATTGAAAAATTTCATGAAAAAAGAAAATGATTTCTTGGAAATCTTTTTCCATTGTTTTCCTTGGTGGTGTATGATCAAAAACATTTTCCGATATTTGGTTCTCATTTGAAAAATGATTTCAATCTCATTATTTTACTTTAGTTAAAAAAAACGAACTTCTATATTTTATATATTTTTTCTTTATTCTTTCTTCCTTCTTCCTCCATTACAACAGGAATGGTGGCCATAGGCGAGCTCGAGGCTCCTCGGCCAACCGCCATTGCCGAGGTCCGGCGAGCGGTGGAGGTAGAAGAAAGTAGAAAAGAAAAGAAAAATAAAGTAAAAGGAACAATTTCGGAAATTATTTTAACCTATTTGAATTTAAGATTTTACTTTTCTTATTTTGTACACGAATTTCCCGTGGATCGAAAATTATTTTTTGTTGACCAAGTCATTTTCAAGAAACCAAACAGATGAAAGTCCAAAAAATTAATTCCCCCAAACTACTTTCACTCAAACAAACACACCCTGGCGAGCTCGAGCTTTGCCCATGGCCGCCGCTAACCGATTGCTATGGAGGAAGAAAGAAAATAAAGAAATAAAATATTTTAAAATTAAAAATTAAAAAAATTTGATTGAGATAAAGTCATGGGATTAAAATCATTTTTCAAATGAGATCCAAACATAAAAAAAAAAAATTTATTCAGTCACATATCACCAAACAAAGAAACATGACACGCTTTCTTGAAAAATCATTTTCGGGAAATCATTGCCTTTTTCATGGAGTTTTTTCCCCCAAACAACCTTATTTAAATATGAAAAATAGATTTCACATCAATTGTCGACATCAATTGCTGGACACTCGTCAATATATCAGTAGATAAAGACTGAAAAATTACATTCAACACATGATGCTGATGTGCAAAAATAAGGGACGCCTTTCTTTTTCACGGCAGTCTTTGCGCATGCGTACCCAACTCGTCTACTACTCTCTAATATCGCATCGCCGAACATTTTCGCCGATGACCAATGTTTTTAGGGCAGCGCCGCCCTCCTTGGTTCAATCCACGAACTTTCCATTGTCGAAAAAAACTAAAATGGACTTCCCATTGCAATACGGTGGCGCAGAGGAATTGCCACGTCTCACCTTTCGGACCAATTCCGCAATTTGGACCACAATCGTTGCCCCGCACCATAAACCAATAAATACGGTTTTGGGACCGCCCGATTTTGTCAAACATAGGAAAAACGACGTGATGACTGGCAATCGTCTTGATGGGGTTTTGTATGGATGGATTACCTTCGATCCGATTAGCGAGGCATTTAATGCGTGAAATTTGACTCAAGATACCATCAAAAGAGTGAGATATATAAAGAGATCGATACAATAACCTCGACGGATATTCACGGGCACGATCCGGAATCATTTTAATTTTGCCAAACTTCGTAATTTGAAGGCTCCGTTTGTTTCACGGAAAATATTTTCCTCAATTTCCGGTGTTTGGGGGGCGGAAAATGAGCGGTCAACGGAAAATATTTTCAAGTCAACAAAAAAAACCTTCTAAAACTAAGGAAAATGATTTCCTCATTTTGAGAGGAGGAAAACATTTTCCACACTTTTCATTCCTCCTCTCTTTCAACTATTTTTTCTTTTTAATTATTTTTTTGCTTTCTTTTCGTTATTTATTTATTTTTTCAAAATTCGAAAATTTTATTTTTTATTATTCGGATAAAAATTATTTTTTAATTACTTTCTTTATTTTTTTCTTTTTTCATCTTTTTTTTTTTTTTAGTATTCCTTCTGCTCCCTCGACTAGTTGCCGGCCACGATCGCAGCCGGTGGCTCCGGCCTCAAGCAAGAAAAGCTATTGCGAGGAATAGAGCCATGACATCCGTCTTGAACTCCTTTTGCTCCACGCGAAGCTTGGCGGTGGACTTGACGCGTAGGGACGATAGTAGCCTTCCCGGTCCTAAGGCTCACCGCCCCGACATAGTTGACGTCGACAAGTGGGTCGGCAAGGCATTCGATGGCCGATTCCGGGTCGCCGCCGAGGGTGGCCTCCATGAGGCGTTGCGAGATCTCCGCGGTGCAATCAACGTGGACCGCTTGCTTCCCAATGAATGCCGGTTGCATCACGGGCCGAGGCGGCACCGCAGCTCCGAGCACCGTCGCCTCATGCTTTCTTTGCGCAAAGCCTCTCTCCTTCGGGGTTTCTCTCTCTATCTCTAGAAACGCGAGCCAAGAGAGAGGGGACTTCAAAAGAAGTGAGCGTCGTAGTCTATTTTGAAGAAAAAAATAAGACGAATTTTCCTTATGAAAAGGTGGAAAATATTTTCTAGAGTTTTTTCAAGTTTTTGTCAAACATCGGAAAAGGAAATCATTTTCCTGGAAAATGACTTCCCAGAAAACATTCTTCGAGAAAGTTATATTTTTCGCGAAACAAACGGGGTAGAAGTTTATCAAACGGCGATTATTGCATCTTCCGAACTCCATGCCTTTGCCTGAGAGAGGTCATGGACGGAGGCGATCGAGATCCATTGATGAGTCCGTGGCTGCGCGAGATGTACTTTTACGGATCTCGACAGCACGACATGTTCAGATCCTACCAACCATTCGGTCTCCACGAGGCGAAGCAGTACTGCTTTGATCGATGTGTTGTGTCCATGCAAGTGGTGAAGTCGGTATGTCATCGTACGTTCTCGCGGTGGCCCGACAGTAGGGCGCAACAAGCATTAAGATGGGGCGTTTGGCAGTTAGGAATAGGGGGGAAACATTGAATGCGCGACGATTCTTGCACAGCCACTCAGTCCAATTCCCATCGTTCGTTCATTTGATGTCCTTTTTCGCGACGAGTTCGTGTTTTCGAAGGAGAAACTACGGTTCGAATACCGCGTATTCACGAGCATGATTTTACACGAATAACATTCGGAAGACGCGGAACTTGAAAAGATGAAACCGAGATATACGTCCACCCTAACTACAGTACATCGTAGCTTCTACGGTACGAGAGAAGTTGATTCGACATCATAAAATAACTTGACAAAATATGAGAAGCAATGCTTTTAGGAAGGAAATCGCCATGCCGACTGGCTTGCTAATTTTAGAATCGACAAGCACTTTGACACTAAAATTCTTTTCGTTAACTGATAGAGAAATAGTAGATTTGCGACGTTAAATTCTTGTATTCGGTGGATGCCCTTTTTCGTGTCCAACAAAGGAAAGAGACAATCATAAAAGCAAACAATTGGAGCTTAAAACATTTTGGTCCAACCCTTCAATTGAGGGAGATCGACGCACAAATTGCAGCCACCAAGATTCTTTCGGTTTGGTTTGCGTCCCATCAAGAAAATTCTCCCGATTTGCGAATGCAAATAACATTCACCAGGTAGACTCGACACGACACGATGGAGTTGTTTTCGCCATAACAACAACGAAAGGAACGTGCTCTGCTCATTGCTAGATATTTAACTCGTGCTTCGAAGACTATTCCGCAATATTATCCAGAAATACAGTTGTGAATGTCAAAAATCCTAAGGGGGAAGGCAATTTTTTCTTTGATCCTTTTCGATATTCAACATATCAATAGAAATTGGTCGACACCTCCTTGCAATAAGTAAACAAAAATCAGAAAATTGTGCTTCGAACATATTAGTACTTTCAATTAATTTTTTTTTCTTATGGGTATTAATTTGTTGCGTTTATTAGTTACATTTCCCTTTCACCAAACATGATGGGCTACAAGGCCAGCCAAATGAGCAAATGCTGATTTGACATCAACCATAGGCTAGGGTTAATAGGCTCTATCCATATGATTTGCCACGTCTACCAGAAGAGTAGATTTTTGTGCCGGACATTTCATTATTAAATTCCATTTCATAAACAGTAAAGTGACATGAAATAAAGGTGCGATTTTTTATGGGCCAATGTTCGTCGTCCTCTGTCGGATCTAGAGTAAGAGCACGACTTAATTCCCTACAAAAAAAAAAAAAAACCTAACATTAGGTTCAATTTCAATTTTGCTGCAAATTTTTTATTTAAAAAACAGCAAACTTTCAACCTAATTCCAAGTATACCGTGTCTGAAAATCTTCACTGATTGCTTCAAAATTATCAATATAAAAATTGGTTAGAGGTTGATTATGAGAGCACCTTCACTAACACTCTCGTCTTCTTAACAAAAAACCTCCTATGTAATGACACTTAGTATCTTGATATCGATGATTTGAAGAAAATGGCCATTTTTTTTTAGCAAGATGGATTTGGAATTATAATGAAAATTTGAATTTTTTTTCTTAGGCAGAAAAAAAGGTTTGGGCTAGAATTGAAATTAGACATAAAGTCGAGGATTTTTTTTTTTTGAGGAAATTTAGCCATTAAAATTGGTTAGAGTTTCATTACCAGAACATCTTCATTGACACTTTCGTCTTCTTATGGAAAAACTTCCTATGCAACAACACTTGGCCTCTTTATATCGAAGATTTGGAGAAAATGGCCATTTTTTTTTTACGCCGGATAGATTTGGAATTAGAATGAAAATTTGAATTCTTTTTCTTAGGCCAAAAAAAAAAAAAGTTTGGGTTAGAATTGAAATTAGACATAAAGTCGAGGTTTTTATTTTTATTTTTATTTTGAGGAAGTTTAGCCATGATGTGATTACAAATGGAATGTGGTCCGAACGAGAGCAAATTAAGAAATCCATTTCGACGACCTTCTGTTATGGGTAGGAAGATAAGAATAGTTGGTGAGAAACTTTTGATCAAGATTACCGGCGAAGCCACATCGTGATTCCAAAGCAAGCCCACGTTGATTAGATTAATTAATGACGCGTTGCAAACCAAGCAATCAAAACTTGAATTTCCACGCCACTCCTTTCACATTACCTTCTTTTTTTGTCGATTAATCAATTTAAAAGGATGACCCCCAACGTGGTTCACGTGCTACGTTAAATTCAACTCGTCGAAAATAATCTTAAAAATGAGCGACAATCGGTGTGTTAATAATTAATAACAAATAACACGAAGTGACGTTTCCATCTCTAATCGTTTAGCGGGCACAAGCCATGACGAGTAATGGGAGCGACGAATCCTATTGACGCCTTTAGATGCATAGCTGAGTTGAGTCGAGGGTGGTTGAGCAAATAATACGGCGTTAAGCTTGAGCTCGACTAGGCAATAATTAAAGCAGGGTTCGATGTTGATTGGGCATTAATTTATTTGCTAATTCGGAAAAAAAAGTGTAAAAATAGTCTTAAACTTATTGCATTGTTACTAATTCAGTTATAAACTTTTTAGTTGTGCCAATTTAATCTTAAACTTTTTGTATCTATGCCATTTGAGCTTATCCGATGAACTTTTGCCAGAAATTAATGACGTGGACACCAATTGTCCTATGCGGCACACGCAACGCTAACAAGTACATTTTTTTTTTAAAAAATTCATAATTTTTTTGTTTTTTATTAAAAAATTGTCTAAGTCAATGCTATCCATGCCACGTAAAATGAAAGACGTTAACATCAGCAATTTTCAGCCAAAATTGACCGGATAGACTCAATCGGCACAAATTCAAAAGGTTTAAAATTAAATTGACACAATTGACACCAATGTAATAATTCAATTTGAATAGAAAAATGGAGATACTGAATCCAAGCTCCTCAAAACCAACTCGACTGAATTTCACGGCTCGATATCTACAAAGTTGTTGAGGCGGTTGAAGGAAGGGTTGTGGCATTAACATTGTATATGCAAAATGAGCATGAAAGGATAAACTCATGGGCGTATGGCATTTGCTGAAACCCTTCAAACCAATTGACTCCATAACCAATAGGCATGCGGCTCTGCTAACAAAAGGATTGGGGTTGGAGACGCTAGCATCGCAGGTGCGGGGGTTCGAGTCACTCTGAAGCGGAAGTCGAGAGAGAAAAATTAGAGATCGGAGGAGAAAAAAAGAACGAAAACAAATTGACTCCGAGGTTAGCGTCGGGATAATAGAGAAAGGAAAAGCCCCGGGACAGAACAACCGCGACAGTTTTGACCCGACAAAAAAAAAAAGACACGCACATGCACACACGGACCACGCAACGCACGGTCTTCGTCGTCAGAATTCTGTCTCCGTTCCGACGTTTTTCTTCGTCCCGCCCCTGCCCAATGGCATCGCCTCGAGCGCCCACCCGCGCAATCCGTTTCGGCTGACCGTGCTAAAGCACCTAGAACACGAAGAGGAGGAGGATAAAAAAAGGGCAAAAAGAAAATAAAATTTTTAGGACGAGAAACACGTTGCGCTTCGAAGCAGGAAATGGCGTTCAGAGGGGAATTTGTCTTCTTCCTCGAGGCCGGAATCATCATCGGTCCTCGTCGTCATGCCCCCTCCTCCTCATCATCATCATCATCATCATCTCTTCTTCTTCTTCTTCTTCATCAGCTGTATCTCAGCGCCTCTACAATCAATCCGAAAAGCCATAAACGAGCGGAACTTCTCTCTCTTTCTCCTCAAAGACCCAACGTAGACATCTCTCTCTCTCTCTCTCTCTCTCTCTGTAGTTTTTTTTTCTATTTTCCTTTGAACGTACTTGAGCTGATTCACCATGAGTTGTTGTTGGGCGTAGACTATGCGTGTTATTAACTGTAGTCTGTAGATGCATGCAATAATTGCACACGTTCCGAATTTGTGTACCTTGCCGTGTATGAGCAGCGATGTCAATTCCTTTGAAGTTCCGCTTCTCAGTTTGACCGTTTGTTTGATTACTCTTTTTTCCCCTTCCTCTGCTCTTGTCCACGACTTGCTCCCATTTAAAGCTCTTGCCTTTCTGTAAATTGTGGGTGCTCTCCCTCTCCCTCTCTCTCTCTCTGAAGTGTCTTCCATCCAATCGATTCCACGTCGACTACTTGCCTTTTCAACTCATAAGTAGGAATTCTTGGTTATTCTCCTCGATTTGCTTGTTGGGACTTCTTGGATCCGGTGTTTGGTGACTTTGCTCATGGTGGGTCTTCTGGGAAGAGCTGGTAATCCGAAGAATTTGTTGAAGCAGTCTCTCTTTTCTGGGAAGGAAGCTGCTGATAGTCTCTTGTTGCAGCAATTTCGAGCTCTCTCTGTACTTTTTTTGCTGGAAATTTGCTAGATTGGTGCTAGTGCTGAGAAGCCAATCTTGAAAATTTACTCAAGGAACGAACTCAGCTTCGTAGTTTGAGTGGGCACAAGTTGAGGGTCTTCCTTCATTTCGAGCTGTAATCGCGTGGAAGGATCGGTTCTGACTATCGAGCTTTCTGCCCTCTCTCCACTCTGCGTGAGCTCTGATTCCACATCTTGGAACTGTTTTGCGATTTTTTCCGTCTCTGGGAAAAAGGCTATAAGATCTCGGATATTTTTCAGGTTGTACAGTCGCGCTATTTTGGAATGGTTCTTGTTCGTAATTTTTCTGTCTTTGCGATGCGTCTCATTTGGTTATTTTGATTAATTCCAGTGTAGAGCTTTTTTCCATGTGCTAGTCCTTGGTCGTCTCGTATGCAGTTCATGTCTCATGAAATGGAAGATATTAGACACTGTAACTTTTCTAGTTTGAGTACTCTTGGTTAAAATGGAGGCTGTAGGTCATTTTTGTCATTGATATTAGGCAGCGTACATCAAACACTTGAAGTTTCTTCTGACATTTGCAAGTTGTTGCTCATGAGTCACGACGGTGTTAGTTCATGATGTTTCCTCAGTGTGCTCCCTGTCTGAAAATTTGCTTGTAGCATCCTGTAATAAGCTGCAGTTGCCTAACATTGACAATATATGACAGCAGCATTGGTCAAGGATCAGTAATTAGTGATTCAACCCAAGAATTTAGAATGAATCGACCTAAAGTCAAGCGCCGAGTGGGCAAATATGAGGTGGGACGGACTATCGGCGAGGGAACATTTGCAAAAGTCAAATTTGCAAGAAACTCTGAGACAGGGGAAGCGGTGGCTCTTAAGATCCTAGACAAAGAGAAGGTTCTGAAACACAAAATGGCTGAACAGGTCTCCTTCTATTCTCCGTCATCCGTATTTGGTTGCCTACTCTGGTCTCTTTCTTTTGTTAGATGAGACCGGATTTCTTATGTGTGAGAGGCTGGTCATTTGTCTCTGACCACTTATTATACAACAAGATAATGTTCTTGATCATCAAACGTGCATGTTTGGCTCTTTGTATTGTTTTTCTGATTACTTGAATACATACAGCGCTGGGTTTCATCTGTTTCTTTTTCATTCATGTGTAGATCAAGCGGGAGATAGAAACAATGAAGTTGATAAAGCATCCAAATGTTGTATGTTTGCATGAGGTCTCTTCTCTCTCTCTCTCTCTCTCTCTCTCCCATGTGCTCGCATGAGGGGCTTCTGCACTTTAGATCAATCTCATTGATGTCAGGAAGATCTTCTCTTCTTTTGTATGAGACCATCACCCTTACTTTCAACAATCATACTGTACGTTAATTTTGTTGCCAGCGCTCGTTTTGCAGTACTGGTGTTTTGGATACATAATATCATTAATACACTATCTTTCAGTTATGCCACTTAAGCGGAGCTTTTAGTAATTGGATTGGGGGGCCTAATATTTCGGTGAATCATTTTGAGCATTTAAGGGGAGTTCCTTGATTATGCTGTAAAGTAAACCACGTTTCTGCAACTGTTTATCCACATTAAACCGAGGGAGTCTAATATAAAGCCGGTGCTCCTCTGACAAGTTGCCATCTAAGTAAACATATAGATCAATACAAAGAATTAAGTCATAGAAGTCTTGTCTGTACAACTACTGAACTGCCAAAATCTGGCATTATCTCCAGGTAAATGCCTATTTTCGTGAATCTTCAGTGCTGAAATGATAATGGGAAGATATAAAAGAGAGGTTGTGTAATTCTAGAATTCTTTTCTTTTCACTTGACCTTATCCCCATCTTTTGCAATCGAACCCTGCATGAATCTGCACAAGATGCGCATTGACATTCCCTTGAGGTAATTAGGCTCTTTGGTGGAGAAATCTAGGATCATTCACAAGGTGTGATATGCCAATGAACTTTGAAATTTTCATTTCAGGGGGTCCTCTTGTGTCTCAAATGCGTCCTATACATCATTATTAAGAAAATCGTTGACTTTGCATATTAGCATCCTTTTCATGTTAATTCTAGAAAACAATGTAACTTGCATCCTGCATCATGATAATAGATATGTCTCACCATGATACAAACTTTAAATTATTTGGTCGCATTCATCTATGCGTGTTATTGTGGTATTTGCTGATTGATTCGTATTTCAATTTTCCCGTAAATGGCACAGCATTCTGAGCATTGCCAATGCTGAATACAAAGTGCCTCGACTTATTGCATATGATTTACTAATTGGGTAGGCATTAAGGTGGGAATGAACGAACCAAGAATGTTAGTTGGATGTGTCAGACAAGACTGGTTACATGATTGACCTTTTTGAACAAGATAAAGGATGAACGGTTGATGAAAGACCTTGGTTCCTTAGTAGTAAATTGTGCCAATTTCGAGATATCTAAGATGAGGAACGTGTAAGCTTTACATAGTGCAAGAAATTAGCATGTAAAAGTTAACATCTAACCTTTTCAAAGTACAAGATACATAATAGATACCCGAGGGACACTTGTTGACCTTTTCCATATGTTAAATATGAATTAAGATTTTTCACTTGACTTTAGTGTTTTTTGGGCTTTCCTATTTTTGCTTATCTTTTTTAAATTGCTCTATTTCAGGTTATGGGCAGCAAGACTAAAATTTTTATTGTCTTGGAGTTTGTAACTGGAGGGGAACTTTTTGACAAGATTGTAAGTACCGATGACTAGTAAGGTTATTTTGTGCCCCTGTTTTCTTCCCATTGTTTAAGAGGCTTAGGATCTCTTTTAGGGGTGTAAAAAGTCACGTATGGTTTCACCTTCCTTTGCATGTTACTTTGCCGGTAGGCCATTTGTTTTTCTGTAGAAAAATCTTCAGATAATCATATAGTATGGAAGACACCAGGTAAGTTTGCGCCACAATCTCCACAGGCACAGTAACTACTTTGTTTGGAGATTGTACTGTGGAGCTATCTGGTCCATTAGTTCCAAAATTCTTTCTCAATTGATTTCTTAGACTGCATTTCTGTATTGTCTTCATGAAACAATTTATTTTTTTGTGAAGGTAAACCATGGAAGAATGGGAGAGGATGAAGCAAGGAGATATTTCCAGCAGCTTATTAATGCCGTAGACTATTGTCATAGCAGGGGTGTCTACCATAGAGACCTAAAGGTGTGGATGAATAATATCATGTTGACTGATGCTTTAACTATGAGCTAGTTATTGCGATATAAAGAAAAGACTCATTAAATCTTTGTTTGTGTTGGTATGTGTGTCTTTGCAGCCAGAGAATTTGTTGTTGGATGCATGTGGGAACCTAAAAGTGTCTGATTTTGGTTTGAGTGCATTGTCCCAACAAGTCAGGGTAATTATGTGGCTTCAATCTCCATCTGAACATGCTTTCTTGTCATTAATGCCCTTATTTTCAATTGCTGTTGTAAGATGGCTGGTATCAAATGGATCGACTTGCATCTATGGAAAACAATGTCGTGATTAACTTGCACTTTATAGCCACAGTCACAACTCCTTGGTTTGATATGGGTTGCAATGGCGCTTACCAAGTCTGGCAAGTAGTCTTCACTAGCATTTGTCTTGAATTCCAATTAGCAGAAAGTTGTCTGTCAAGTTATGCCACATCTTCTCAAATAGTCCTGAAGTGGAAAATTGTCTTATCCAAATGCTTCTTCGTCTGAAGATTTGGCTTAGTCATGCCTCCACGTTTCTGGAATCCTCATGGTATCACTTATTGTTGTGAGACCATTTCCTGCCTTTGATCCATTTGCTCATTATGGGAAAAATAGTTTAGACAATGTCTAATCATCCAAAGCACTCATCTCACATCTTTTTTTTCCTTATCTTCTTTGACCACTCTGTATTTGGTGCAAGATGGCTAGCTCTATGCATTCCCGTGGAGTAATTTGTCCCTTTGATTGATTTGGCAGGATGATGGTCTTCTTCATACTACATGCGGAACTCCAAATTATGTTGCTCCTGAGGTTTGTATGTTCTCCGATTCCTGTTACCATGACGACACTTTGTATAACTCTCTGCTTATTGCTTTGGCTTGTAGCCTGAATTTATTGACTCTCTTTCTCTTCTTTTCTAGGTCCTTAACGATAGAGGCTATGATGGGGCAACGGCAGACCTGTGGTCTTGTGGAGTAATACTCTTCGTATTGCTTGCAGGTTACTTGCCTTTTGATGATTCTAATCTTATGAACCTGTATAAAAAAGTGAGCATTCTTTTAATTTCATTAAGTGCACTTCAATTACCTTAGGTCTCCCAAATTCTTAATACTTTGACTCTTCCTTTGTAGATATCCGCTGCTGAATTCACTTGTCCTTCTTGGCTTTCTTTCGAGGCCATGAAGCTAATAACTCGAGTATTGGATCCCAATCCCATGACGGTAACTAATTATGCTTTCATACATTTGGTAGTGAAGATTGTTTGAATGTTATTTTGCAAAACAAAAAAAGAAAAGAAGGAAGGAAACACTTGTCATAAAATCTTACGCTACAAATTTGTGCTAAACTTTCAGAATAAGCTATTTTTAGCAATATTTGCTATTTTGTTATCTTATTTGTTTATCACCATGAGTTACTTTGAAGTTGTTTCTCAGGAAATGAACATTTTGAACTATATGAATCCACCAATTCTTTTTCAAAACTGTCCAAAAGCACATTATGTAAAATAAAACGTGTGGACCAATGAGGGATTCCTACCGTACCCAGTGGCAAAGTTCTTCGTTTCACTGCCTTCTGGATTGTCTTCTAGACCAGTGCTATGGGAGATAAATCTTCCTCTTGTTCTCTCTATCTTAGATATTATCTTTCTGTTGTTCCCTCTATCTTAGAAATTTAGTGGGGCCAAATAAATGCTTCTGCGTTTTAGTGATATACTCTAACTTTCAATCTATTGATGTCTTGTGTATTTCTATTCCAGCGCATTACCATACCTGAAATACTTGAAGATTCATGGTTTAAGAAAAATTACAAGCCCCCAATCTTTGATGAGAAAGACTGTGCGAAGTTGGACGATGTAGAAGCTGTTTTTAAGGATTCAGAAGTAAGTTGAGAAGTTAAAACTAAGAAGTTAGGTGTCACAAGAGATTTTGTCGAAGTTGTTTGATGAAATTCATGCTGTTTGGAATTGTGACAGGAGCACCATGTGACGGAGAGGAAAGAGGAACAGCCGACAGCTATGAATGCCTTTGAATTAATATCCATGTCAAAAGGGCTCAAACTTGAGAATTTGTTTGACTTAGAACAGGTGTGTCTGTGTTTCTGTGTGTTGTGTGTGTATAAGTTTTTTTCCCTTCTCCCTGCCAACAATTTAGTTGGTGATTTTGTTGACCTTTTGGTTACCAAAAGCTGTTCATAAGCAAATTGGTACTGGTTTGTGGGGAAAATGGCTTAAAAAACAAGGGAAAAAGCCACCAAAAACTCCAAATTATATCCATTGTGACACATTTACCCTAAATTTTTCTTTGTGTCACAAAAAATCCCAAACTTTTATCCATGTAACACATTTACTCCAAACTTATACTAGTGTGACACATTTACTCCAAACTTTTATTTGTGACACTAAAAATGCTAAATTTTTATCCGTGTGACATATTTACCTCAAAATTTAGGGCAAATATGTCACAAGCCTACAAGTTTGGGGTTTTTTGTATCACAAAAAGATAATTTGGGGTAAATATGTCACATTGGTGTAAGTTTGAAATTTTTTGTGTCATAAAAAAATGTTTGGGGTAAATATGTCACATGAGTACAAGTTTTGGGTTTTTGGTGTCACAAGAAAAAGTTTAGGGTAAATGTGTCACAGTAGGCATAGTTTAGGGTTTTGGTGGTATTTTCCCAAAAAACTATATCAAGAGAAGCACCTGTGGACCACCCAAGTAGAACATCCTTGAACACGATTCATCTGATAGGACATGTTTGACATGGACTTCTAATAACAGATGTGCTTAGGAATACCAAATCTAGAAAAGGAAGATAAGTTAATCATCATGGTATCTCCAATATGTTGCTGGAACATTCTGTAATTTTCCTAGCATGCTGCTGATTTCATGTGTAAGCTAGAGCGTATGCATCATTATCTTTTGTTCAGAAGGCTTCCAGCCAAATCGCCAAAACTTCTTAGATGTGCATTTGATACGAGGGCCTTTTGATGATCATTGCTGTCTTCTAAATCCCTTCTTTGGGTTTTAGTTTCATTGGTCTTATAGTTATTGTTATTTGCAGACTGATCATTGTTCCAAATCTTTTCTTTCCCAGCAAAGGTCTGGGCTTCCACGTTTGAAATATGTTTTCAGAGATTCATGGCTGGTTTTGGAGTTGATTATTAGATAGTAAAAGAAAGAGCTTGGATAGTTTCATCATTACCTTGTCGGTATCCTTCTTTTTCTTCAGAGAGTTAATCGTGAAATTTCTTTGCAGGGGTTTAAGAGAGAAACGAGGTTCACGTCGAAATGCCCTGCCAATGAGATCATTCATAAGATTGAAGAAGTGGCAAAGCCCCTTGGTTTCGATGTTCACAAGAAAAACTACAAGGCAAGCAGTGCATATTGATCACGTAACATACTCTTGTTTGTTGGGAAGGCTGGCTTGGTTTTCTCATGCACTGTTGTGGAAGCAGAGAGTTGGGCTCGTTTTGGTCTTTCATAGATGTGGATTAACACTTCTACTGTTTCTCATGTGTCTATCAGATGAGGCTTGAAAACATTAAGGCGGGACGGAAGGGAAATCTTAATGTCGCTACAGAGGTAACTAAATCTGTTTCACAGTAAGATTAGCAGCAATTTGAGGACTCTATTGCTCACCATCTTGTAATTTGCCTCATCGATTAGATATTTCAAGTGGCACCCTCACTTCACATGGTCGAGGTGCGGAAGGCTAAAGGCGACACTTTGGAGTTCCATAAGGTACTCTATCCTCCACTCCTCCAGGATTGGCTTTCTATATAAAAGCGCACTTTGCTACCTGCATCTGTATGATTTTTCGAAGGAGCCAAGCACGATGTTTTCTATTAAACGTCGTATTACTGTCAAATGTAGTGACTGATGCTTGTATCGTGCATACGTTATGTTCTGTTCCCTTTCCCGACCTCATCCCGTAACTTGTCGTTGACCCGCCACATTTCTGCTGCAGTTCTATAAAAACCTCTCAACATGCCTCGAGGACGTTGTTTGGAAAACCGAGGAAGACATGCAAGGTAGGAAGTAAGAGCTATGGCTGTCCCGAGGTGTCGCTGTTAATAACCTTAAGCCCATGTTTCGTGTTCGTTGCGAACTGGCTACACATTGACATTGGGTCTCCATATCTTCATTCTTTGTGGGGTCTTTTTCTTGGACGTTCTTGATCCTCCTCTCGGTCTGAACTTTAGATTAGATAATGTCGGCACCAGTTGTTCGTTGCGTGCTTTGTTACTCTCGTCGGAGTTGTGGAGCGGCGGGTCTCTCCTCGTTCGACGTAAGAGAATCCAGAGTCATGTTGTAATCTTTAGAGGAACGGTCAGGTAATGAAATTTTTAGTCTGCTTTTTCCCATCGTTGTCCCTGTGTTTCGGACCGGTGGGGCCTAATCGAAGACTCACAGATGCCCGTCTCGACACTCGTCGAGAAAGGCGATCTTAGCTTGGAAATCGCAATCGGCCGGGGATCGATCCAAGCACATCGATGTAGAGTCGAAGAAGAGATTGCGTTGTGTTCTAGCTGCGCCTAACGTTCTGATCGTGCATGAAACGACTTTGCGTGGGCTGGCCTTTTGACTGGTAGACGGTGGTGGACATGGTTTGAAACTTCCTCACTGGATCCACATGCAAAATGGATAAGAGCAAGAGTTCTGACAAAGTCCAATTTGGGAGACAGTGAGGAGAGATAAAAATTCAAATAAAAAACAAAAAGTCGGACACGTGGCGCAAACTTTAACGGTGTAAATAGGTTGGAAATTTAACGGACGGGCAGATTTGGAAATCCATCCTAAGTGGAGGATTAATGAGTTTAATTCAGTCTATATAATATTCATGTACTTACATGTATAAATTAGTTACCAGTAATTACAATTAGATTTCGATATTGTATATGCATTTTTCCCGTGCATGCTCAATTAGGATATTATTTTCTCGATACAAATGCATATTCATATGGTCGGATTGCTTTGAACCTTTTGCAATAAGTCGAGATTTAGCCCAATCTAGCTCGCTTTAAACCTTTTGTAATAAGTCGAGATAAAGCTAGTTCTGCTCGATCTAGCTTGATATTTGGAGCTTGACCTCGACGCAGCAAAGCATTCTAAGTGATCTCGCTCGGTTCAAATTATTCAAGAAAACTAAGTTATTTTTTAATCGAATGGTAAACAAATTTGCTTTATCTCAAGCTTGGATAGTCTAGAGAATTTGCAAAAACGAAAAGAGATATTTATTTTTGGGTTGATGTCACAAAAATTCCCAAGTTGATACACATGTGATAAATTTATCTCAAATTATTTTTTTGACAACAAAAAACTCAAAATTGGTACATTTGTGATAAATTTATCCAAAATTAATTTTTTATCATCAAAAATCCTAAATCGGTATACTTGTGACATAGCTACTATTCGTTAGTTTCCGTTAACTTTTACTATCAAATTACCGACTTGGATGACATGTGGCGGTTGATGGATGTATCGGTTTTAAGTTTTACCTTATGTTTGTCACATATGTATCGGTTTGTGATTTGTCCAATTATTAACCTAATTTAACGAAAACTAACGAAGGGTAAATTTATGACAGGTGTATCAATTTTGAATTTTTGGCGATAAAAAATAATTTTAGATAATTTATTATAAGTGTACCAATTTGAAGTTTATTATCGTTGAAAAAATAATTTGGGGTAAATTTTTCTCACGTGTAATAGTTTAAATTTTTTTTCAAAAAAATAGTTTTTGGTAAATTCATCACATGTGTATTAGTTTGGATTTTTCGTGGTATTAACCTTTGATTTTTCTTGCATCGATTTTTATATATCGAATATCTTAAGATTAATAGTTTTTTTTTTGGGCATTTGAGTTAATTTGAACTCAAGTAAAATCAAGAGTTTGTTTCACTATCTATCAGACCATGGTGGCATATATGAAAATCAATTGGAATACGATAATACTAATTGTCGAGCCAAAATTTATGAGCGTGTTTATTTCACGAAAAATTTAATATATTAATTGAAAATACATTAAATTAATGATTATTCATATCATTACAATAATAATTAATTGAAAATATTTTTATTACGGATAATAATTTATAGTTAATTATTTTCACAAAGGGTGGAAAACCTTTTTCTTTTTTACTATTTATTTTTGGCACTCAACATCTCAGTCCACGCTCAAATCAGAGGCTCCACCCAACGCCAACGGATCGTCTCGTCTCGGCGTTGGCCAGCTCTGCTCTCTCATCACGGACATGGAGGAGAACTCGTCGAGCTCTTAAATCTGCTTCGGTTCCCGCGTGTTCATCTCCCTCCATCGTTTCGCAGGCGCCGGCGCCGCCCGCCGCCGCCGTGAGGATCATCCGGGTACTCTCACTGGTCAAATCCACGATCGTTGCTCTCCAACTCCGCTTTCTTTTCCTTCGTGTTTGATGTGATTTGAGTCGCGCCGGGTATGCAAACGATTTCAGTGCCCGCCGTCTGTTTGATTCTGTTCTCGAGGCTGAGAATAAAACTTTGATGCTGTCTCGTACTACTTGTTGTATCCATAGTCGAAGCTATGGTCAGCTGAATTGAGTATTCACTGCTGCATCACACAGCTTCGTCCTCGCACTTCTTACTTCTTAGTTAGTTTTACGAGCATGATCCGCGTGATTGTGATCTTTCAAACCGAATCATAGCTATTGCTTAACCTGTCTGAAAATTTGGTAAATCTTGGAGCAGTGGATAATCTACTCAGATACTGTGTGGCTTTTTATGCTGCGAATTGGCTTTTCAGTATGCTTTCTATAATTAGATTGATAGCGTGAAATGTGGCCGCCGATCATGACTTGGTGGTCTTGATTCACTGCGACCGATTCAAGGATCATAGAACAAGGAGAAGTTATAGAAAAATAGACAGTATATTGGTTGGTTTTGCATTGTTGATTCTTTGCATGATCATCAAGAAGCATATGATGGGAAGTCTGAGAATCTGCAATTCTGTTTTCTTATTTTGATTTTTGAAATATATACTTGTTGATAGGAAAGTCTGAATCAAATCGTTGCTTATGCGTACTCAATGGGCGAGATTCTATGTTGTTATTCCATGTATTAGAGACTTATATTGATAAGTTTTATTCCTTTCTTTTCCTTGTACCTGAAAGAAGTTGTACAGGTGTGATATATTGTTTCTGTCTGTAGGGTCTTCCTGCTTGCAAATTGTTGCTAACTATTTCAGTTGCAAAAGTCATGGTAAGGTTTCATGGAGCTGGTTTCCTCTTGATAATCCTTTGATGAGAAGAATGAGTTTTAATAGAGCTGTTCTGTATCATTTGGACATAGAATTTCCTGATTGCAGCTTTTAAACCACCATGTACTATTTCGATCTCATTGTCGGCTGGAAGAACAAACAAGCAGGTATCTCTCTGCTAAAATACTGGTGAATATCTTGCAAAGTACAGTTGAGCCTGTAACATGCAAACTAGTTCTTTAAATGCATGAAATTATTGGTTATTGGTTGGAGATCCTAAGGATAATCTCGGATAAGACATTAAAATCTGTAGAAAGAGATGATCCGATTATATTCACAAAGTTCTGAAATTTTTTTTTTTTTGGGCAGACGGGAATTGGTTGAATATATGAATTTGACAGAAGTTGTGGAAAGGATTGTTCTTAACTGAATATATGGAACTTAACATCATTTAGCTGAAAATGCAATAGTGCTCATAAGACCTGTTATAGGACATATCATAATTTACTTCAACGAACCTGTCATCATAGGAACTACATGTTGATAGAACCTGTTCTCGAATTAGCAAGATCTCATGGTGCAATGTGTCGTCCCTGCTTAGAAGCTGATAAGAATGACTATCCTGTTAGCCTACAGCAGAAGGAAGTTAAGTAAACTTTTATTCTCAGAGCTCTCCTAGCAGCACAAACCTCGTTGGTATAGGCATAGCATGAAAAGTATTCATCGTTGATAAATATTTGTAGTAACTGGGTAGAACTGAATAGTTATCACGCTGGAGGCTTGAAGTACTATCTTGTAAATTGAAGTTCTGATTTGAAAAAAAAAAAAAACTCATGGTTGAATCTTGGATTTTCAGCAAGCTTTTCATGGGAAAGGGACTTGCTGAAAGGTGTGTTTCTTTACTGTACATAATGTGTTCTGAATTTTTAATATGATATAGGTACCATTGAAGAAGGACAATGGTCAAACAGTTTTGGTTCCTCTCTTTGAAAGTCAGGAGAGTATAATTGGAGAGGTACTTCATGGAGTTGGATAAAAACTTATCTCATCAAGCCTATATCTTTGTATATTTTTTTGCAATTAGATGTTTAGGATGAGGGTGAACTTTTTATGAAATGCTTGTTAGGTTGTTGTTGAACCATTGCAAGGGAAGAAGGTTGAGCACATTGGTGTTAAAGTCGAGCTCCTCGGCCAGATAGGTTTGCATATTATCTTTTCTTTTCTCATTTCAAGACCAAAGAGAAAGAAGAAAAGCAGAATAGAGCAAGCATTTGTTAAGAGTTTATTCTTAAGGTGTTGTAGCTCCTAAAACATTTCACTGAACATACTTGATAAACACAATTTGACAAAGCTATTGCACAACACATTTACTACATGGCTTCAACTATACCAAATGGACTCTTGGACTGTTAAAAGTAGGAGGAGACGTCTTTTAAAAAACTAGATTGATTCAGCAAAGGGCAAGTGTTTGCTTAAGGCTTCTTAAAAAAGTCAAGTTGCCATTCACCAAACTCGTGTGTTTTCAAAGCAGTATTTACATAACTTGTCTTTTGCATCCACGAGTAAAGCCAAATTCTTTTTCTGCCATCTAGATCATATTAGAAACTGGAAGCACGGTACTTACCTATGTTTCCTATGTTCTGTTAACTCATATTGTCTTTACGCAAAGCACACAAAAAGGACTGTCTAGGTCAGTAATGGATATTTTTGAAAAAGATGGCTTCACCACCAAAAAGTTCGAAATAAAGGTTAGAAGAGCTAATGAACTAGGAAATCAAAATATCTGCATAAAAAGGGTGAGATTACGGGGTGGCCTATAGAGCATGAATTTAATTATCATGTTTGTTGTCTTAACATGTTGACACCCTGCAGTGCACTGGTATGATAGTTGATGATCCCTTTTTCTCTCACTTCATGGTCCCAAATTCTCATATTAAGTCCACATGATTTTCCTTGACCCACCAGTATCTACTTTTCTATTCAATGAAAGACCTCCACTGTTATAGAAGTTGTTTGCAAGTCATTTTTCTTTGGTCGGTGTTCATTCTTTTTCTTAAGCTCTTGGGAGACTCTCTGATCTATTTATCTAATAACTATTATGGTTGAATAATTAGAAACCTCAATCGATGTGAATTCTAGCCTCTACTAGTTTTTCTCAAATGCTTATTTTTGTCTCGTTGAATTTGATCTTGTTCTGAATGATTAAATTGTAAATGATGATTTTATTTCAAATCAGGATTCATGCAGACTTTCCTAATATCGAGTGAATCTCGAAAAATAACATTTCCATTTCATTTTTGCAGAATTGTATTTCGACAGGGGCAACTTCTATGATTTTACATCTTTGGGTGAGTAAGGGACTATACAGTTAGATATATAATAAGTCCTTCATGATGTCAATAATATGAGTCAGTAATTCAACCCCTTTGTGGATAATTAATTACTTTATGCTAGAATCTTGTAGTTTTGTGGCTTTTCAGTTTCAATTGCTCATTGAATTGTATTGGGTCCAAATTGTACATGACTGCCTGTGTAAATTGTGCAGTGCGTGAACTTGATGTACCTGGTGAATTATATGAAAGAAAAACGTACCCATTTGAGTTCTCAACTGTCGAGATGCCCTACGAATCCTATAATGGAGTCAACGTAAGACTCAGGTAAAAAGTAAATTAAATTCAAAATTGTGCTCAACTGTCGAGATGCCCTACAAATTCTGGGGATTTTGATTGTCATTCTCTGCTAGTTTTATGGGATTTCTTTCTCTCCTGGGTAATGGGTTCATTTTTTGGGCAATAGATTCTTTGCTCCACTTTCACATGTCTGGATGTGTCCAGTTTTAGTCATTGGTGAATCCCATCATTTGGTGTACTCTCTCTCTCTCTCTCTCTCTCTCTCTCTCTCTCTCTCTGAGGATGTTGCATAAGGAGACTTAATTATTGTGAAACTAGCATGAACGTGCTTGTTTGGAAAGTTTAATGGTTAGGTTATGAAAACGGTTGTTTAATTAGGTTTGCTTTCACGCAAGCCGCATAAAGCTGAAAGGGAAATAGGCATTATGCCTTATATGTGGAAGCTTAGTGTGGTCCCACAATCAGCATGGAAGAAAAGATATTCAGTTATACTGAATTTGTTCAGGTCGAAACTCTTGCAACAATTACTATTTAAAGAGTCACTAAAGGAGTGCTAGGATTGATGTTGGCTGTGGTTCTCCTGGTGTGTTTTTCTTCATGTCAGCAGCTAACCTCCTTTGATAGAACCCTTATGATTTTCTTTTCCTTAGTGTTTGCTTGAATTGTTGAGTGCATCATCATGTAATGATAGTTTTTAAGTACTTTGCGCCAGAACAGAGGTGCCAATTGGGGAAACAAATAGTAACAAATCCAGCTCTTCTTTATACACTGCAGGTATATTTTGAAAGTAACGATTAGCAGAAACATTGTCGGCAACATTGTGGAGAGTCAGGATTTTGTGGTATTTACTGAACCTGCTCAATCAATTTCTCTCAGGAACTTACGTCAGTAATTGTTTAGAGCGCACGCTAGTCATTGCTGCAATTAATGCTTTGTGCAACAGCAACCTGTAAATTCAACAACCTCATATCTGTTTCATAAGCCTTAAAGGAAGGTTTTGTTAGATCTTACCAATTTTGTTACTGTTAAAATAATTAAATATTAAACCACAATTTTATCTAACAGCTTAAGCTTTTAAAACAGTTGGCTGTGGTCCCACAAAATATAACATGGTATCAGAGCCCGGGTTACCAATAAGTATGGACCCAACAATCACACGGGAGAGATACGTGTTGTTGCGGCTTTGACCCAAGGCCCCAATGTGCTAGAGGGAGATTGTTGAGGTTGTCTCGCGTCGGTTATGGAAGAGGCTGGTGGTTGGTTTATAAGTGTGAGGAAAAGCCTCATCCTTTAAGCTGGCTTTTGGGATGAGAGAGGCCCAAGACCAACCAACACCGGTATCAGAGCAAGAGGTCCCGAGTTCAAACCTTTCCAAACCCCTATTTGCTTTCCTATTTAAATATATCCACGCTTAGTGCTATGTAAAAAGACCAGACTAAGCATGAGGAGGAGTATTAAGATAATTAAATATTAAACTACGCCTTCATTTAACAACTTGAGCTTTTAGAACAGTCGGCTGTAATTCCACAAAATATAACAATTACTATAGTAGATGGGCTCATTCATTTCATGAATTGGCACCGAGAATAGGAAGTACCATTTAGTCCAAAATTTTCTTATGTTGGATCATGTCTGGACAATGTTAATAGGTTGTTTTACATCTCAATTTAACTAAAGGCAAGATTATTTTATTTTTTGGGACAACTGTAATCAAATCAACCGGAGTGAAGAGGTACACCTAATTGCTGAGATACGATTCTTCCTGAGATCTACAGGATCAAATTAGATATAACTCACTTCAGTACTTCCCAATTAATTGCACATGGTTAAGAATCCAGATAGAACTAATTAAGTATTGATTGGGCTCGCCAAATAATGCGGTTCTCTTCTTTTTCAGGTCCGGAATTACACGCCACTTCCAACTATCAATAACAGCATCAAGGTGAGGCATGTTTTGATGATTAGTTTATCATTAATAGCTGATGGAAATATCATTCATGGAAATATAGTGTATTCTTCCATCCTGCATAATCTTTTGCTGTCTTTAGTTGCTGTGTGACTTCATTTGCCGTGACTTCATTTGCCTAGAAATGATATTAACTTCTAAATATTTGCTTTGACTTGTATCAATGCTAAGTATTCTATTCTGTCGACCTGATTTATTTAATAAGTCACAGAGTCTTTTTATCTTATTGGAAGCATGCAGGTCATCATTCTCAGGTTTTGATTTATATGTCAGTATCACCAATATCTTCTCCACTTCATGCTCTAATTATCTAAGATTTGGCTTCTCTTGTTTGAATAACATTAATCTTCCTGCATTTTTTGTTGTTCGCTTCTTGTTGATCTGCTCTGTGGAGTGTGCAAAATTGCGCTTCTCTTCTTTGAATCATTTTGTTCCCGCATGTTTCGCTTCTGTAGATGGAAGTTGGGATCGAGGATTGCCTACACATTGAGTTTGAATACAACAAAAGCAAGTGAGTTAATATACTCCTGATGCTGATGGATTGATTTGTTATGAGAGCCTCCTCAGTTCCACTTGAGGGTTGGACTTCGCATTTTCTTACAGTGCTTAGTAATTTCAGGTATCACTTGAAGGATGTTATAATCGGCAAAATCTACTTTCTTGTTGTAAGAATCAAGATAAAGAATATGGAGCTTGAGATCAGGCGTCGAGAATCAACTGGAACAGGCCATAATACCTATGTTGAGACGGAAACCCTAGCTAAATTTGAGTTGATGGATGGCGCTCCAGTCAGGGGTATGTCAACTAGTTTTGCAATCAATTTGGCTAACAATTTTGACCCTGCAAGTGCTGCTTTTGACCATTTACAGAATTTTTAACCTCTTATTATCGAAGTATATTACAAAATTGCCTGGTGCTGTTTCTAGCATATCTCGGGTTAGTGTGGACTGCTTGTAGGGTCTTCTATTTCCCTTTGTGTGCAGTTTTCAACGAAACTGTGTAGCTGGATTTGCTTGAAATGTGATAGTCAAGGTCAAGAGAGATGTACTCTTTTGGCGAAATGTACTTACATATGCAGTTCATCAATGTTCTTGCAGGCGAATCGATCCCAATCAGATTGTTCCTGAGCCCGTACGAATTAACACCAACGTACCGCAACATTAATAATAAATTCAGCGTGAAGTATTATCTAAACCTTGTTCTAGTGGATGAAGAGGACCGGCGGTACTTCAAGCAGCAAGAAATTACAGTATACCGGCTTCTTGAAACTGTGTGATTCTTTTCCTGGCTTGTACGATCTCATTGTTTGATTCCGAGAAGAGGTTGCACTTTCAAACATCGGACTGGAGCCCTCATCTGGTTTTACTGAGGAACCAGGCACCCTTGCGATATCTGAAGAGCCACTTAAACGGGAGATGACCGATCCCATGTTACGGTCTATCTACGCACCGAAACGAGTAGGCCCTTCAAGTTCAGCCTGCTCGTTTTCAGCTAGAAGGGTGTCTCTTTGTTCTTCTTATGGCCGTCATCCTCTGTGTTGACTTGGGGCATTTTTTGCCACCAGATACGATGTCGCGATTGCATTCCGTTTGATACCGTATCTTCTTTTATTATTCCGTAGGGCGGCTTTCCGTGTCGACATAAGACTTCACATCTTGTTTTTACGTGGTAACTTAGATTGCATCCGCCGAAGAAGATAAAAGATAGAGGATCAAATTCTGGACGTGTAGCATATGAACGGATGCACTTTAATAGTTTATTGCACTTATCCTCAGATTGAACGATGGTCCATTGATGATCTACAGTTTATAGTTTATCGTACTTATGTTCCGAAAAACCTTTTTGGACCGATGCCGGTCAAGTCATTCTTTACGGTCGAAGCGACACACAAAGTGTTGAGTCGAGAAGCTGAATAATTCAAAGGTGCGACCTTTCACTGTTTTTCTTCTTTGGGCGGACAAGTGAGTGGTGCCACGTGGGGCTGCCATGCTATTTCGGGTTCGGCTATTCGGAGCGACGACGCACCTTAATGTTTGCCGCCGCTGTAGATTAATGAGAAAGCGCTCTCGATTTAACTCAATAAGTCTTGACTCGATGAATCCGAATTTTCAAATAAGGCGGGATGAATTCTTATAACTTTGGGTTCCTAACTTATTGAGTTTAATGTATAGATAAGTATGCGCGGTGCAGTATTAGTAATTGCGGAATAATCGATAAGTGGAAATTGTAAATTTTTTTTTTTTTTTTTTGGTGATCGGAAGAAATTGTAAATTGAAAGGGGGGTCAATTTACAGCTAGAGGAGATATTTGATAATCCGATTTTGTTTTTTGGAAAAGGAAAAATCATTTTAGAATGGGGAAATTATTAGAGGAGAGAGAGGGGGGGAGAGAGAGATAAGAGAATCGGATGCGCTGGGGTTGAGGGAGAGGAGGGCCCACCGCGACCATTCCTTCAATTGTCTTTTGCGGTTATATATAATCTGGCAAAGCGCGACCCTTTCTTACGCCATTTCGGTTCCTCCCAATCATCTCCTCCTTCGTCGCCATCATCTCTCCACTTTGAATCTCTTCCCCTCTCCGTTTCCGACGAAAGCCATGGCGGATCAGCTCACCGACGATCAGATCTCCGAGTTCAAGGAGGCTTTCAGCCTATTCGACAAGGATGGCGACGGTCTCTCTCTCTCTCTTTCTCTCTCTCTCCCTCTCTCCTCCTCCTTTTTGGCAGATCTGGTTGTTTATTGATCCGGCGATCACGTATGCTTGCTCCTATTCGGTTTCGTTTTGCGATTTCTTTGGTGATCTGAGGTGCTTTTCTCGCCGTTAGCTTGTTATTCGCTCTGTGATCCGAGCTAGTCGACGGAGGCGGAGATTTGTCGGCCGTCTCTTGTGTACGTTGCCGTCGATATGCTTCTCTTTTTTTTTTTTTTTCCGTCTCCTGTGTTTCCTTGTCGTCGTGCCTGTTGTGCGGACGATTTCTCCCGATTTTTGTCGAATTTGCGGTTGCTGATGTGTGACCTGTTGTAGCTTTGGTTTCTTCTCTAGCTGGTTTGTTTGCTTCCGGTCTTGCGCTGTCGAGTTTTCCATCGTCCGCGGTCGCTTGACCTTCGTTGAATTGTTTAGCTGCGTGATGCAGCTGAAAAATCCTACGCACCCGTGGATTTGGTTTGATTTGATCAATTATTTCATATGTGTTCCTCTTTCAGAGTTTTCAATCGTCCAGATCGCATTGGATATTGGAGGAAGTTAGCAGTTTCTTGATCGAGTCTGTGATCATTGTTTTTTCTATGTTCGACTAATTTTAGACTTACCTTATTATGTTGTGTTTAGCTATGTTAATGTCTTTCTTTAATGTTTGCAGTGTGATGAATATTTACCTAGAATGGCCTGGTATATGGTGTGTTGAATTTATTTGATTGACAGAAGCGTGTTAATAAGAGAATCTTGAGAGGATTTTGCTAGTACTAGGACCTCTTCAGTTGTGTAGGTTGTAGAGATGCGTAATTGCCAGAGCATCTATATGAGCAATTTTTGTGATAATGAATTGAATAATAGGATATTTAGTTGCATCAAGCATAAAATTCCATAATGCAACATTGGCATTTAAATGTAGCTAGATCTACTAGCACAACAGAATTGTGGAAAGTGTAATGATTTGAATTTTGGAAACCATTTTTTGGTTGAATTGGTGACAAGGTGAAATTTTGTTTTTGTCTATTATCGTCTATTTTTCATCATCTTCAACCATACAATGTGGAATGGTCAATCTGGGGAACCCTTCACCCCCCATCTCTCTTCCTTTCTTTTCCGTTCAAGCCGAAGCCTATTCCTAGTTCCCTCTGCTGACTCATATATGTATATCTGGTGCTTTGTTTTAATGGTACTCACACTTCTTTGTCACAGGTTGTATCACTACTAAGGAGCTTGGGACTGTGATGAGGTCGCTGGGGCAGAACCCCACTGAGGCAGAGCTTCAGGATATGATCAATGAGGTGGATGCTGATGGCAATGGCACCATTGATTTCCCGGAGTTCCTTAATTTGATGGCTCGGAAGATGAAAGACACCGATTCTGAGGAGGAGCTAAAGGAAGCTTTCCGAGTTTTCGACAAGGACCAGAATGGCTTCATCTCTGCAGCTGAGCTGCGTCATGTGATGACAAACCTTGGGGAGAAGCTGACTGATGAGGAAGTTGATGAAATGATCCGTGAGGCTGATGTGGATGGCGATGGCCAGATCAACTATGAAGAGTTTGTCAAAGTCATGATGGCCAAGTGAGGACCCATCCTTCCAAACGCGTCATCTTAACTATCAAAAAATCAAAAAATGTAGAAAAGAAGGGAACAGGGCAGATAAGTTCGATGAGATTTTGATTTCACCTTAGGCTTTCATCATTCACATTTTTAACTGTTGTCGGGGTGGTCTCTGTGTTCCATTGTTTGCTTTGTTTTATAGCACTCCATTGCTACCTACTTGTTTGTTCTGTTTCTCGTTTAGCCTAAATGTATGGTAACGGTCAATATTCTGTCTGGTATTTGCCTTTTTCCTGGTGTTGTGAACTTTGATCAGTCTTGAGAGGTTGGATGCTTTTGTTTGTATTGACTGATTGATCCTTATTCTGGTTGATTAAGTTTGTAAATTACTTCCTCTCTGTGTCTTAAGGATTCCACCTGTTAATGGTTTATCTTTTAACCAATCTCTATTTGATGGAACTTTTGTAGCTCAACTTTATATCTAAATCCGGATGCAAGCCCTTGTTGGTTTTAGATAAACATAATGATCGAAATGCCTATATTCACCATTGAGGTGTTGGCTCTTTGGGAATTTGTAGTGCCAAGCCCGGGTGATTCCTAATGAACATAATCTACTTTCTTTTCCTTTGAACCTGATCGTCAGAGATTGTCGTTGGAGTGATTCCTTAAAATCAAGCTCCCCATTTTGTTGGAATGTGGGCTTTTAGAGGAGAGGGGAAGTGTCAATATTAGTCCTGGTCTTGTATTCTTTCCTTCGCTATTTTGTTTGCTTTGGTTTTTCAGATATCTAACGTATACAGTGAACTTACTATACCTGAACTAACTTAAGACTTAGGATGGAATTATAGAAAGCTATCGAACTAAATTCCTATATGGAGAATTAAATCCCAGGAATTACTTGGCTGCCGTCCTCCATTGGAAAATTTCACTCAACTGTCCTTGTCTTCTCCACTTTTCCATTGCGACTGAGATTTGACGATACCTTCTTCAGGAAAGCACTACACATATGTGACTGGTATGTCTGCCATCACGTAGTATAGATTTCAGAAAAGAAGTAATGAGGCCAAGCAGAATTTTAAGAATACAAGCTGGAATCAAAATTTGTTGAGCGCTAACATTTGAGAAACTGTTGGTGGTTTTTACATGTTTAGTTTTTCTTCTATAAATGTTTTTTGCACGAAGTAAATTTACTCAATATGGGTTTTACTTGATCAAAGCAAACGTAATGTGGCTCCGCCCTGCAACTTATTCTATCTTATTCTACGTGGAGATGCGTTGCGGTGGTGAATCTGTCTTTTGCCTGCCTCGTCTTCTTTCTGAGGGATGGCTGAAGGATTGCACGATGAATAAACTGATCCAACTGTTTTTTGCTGATCATCATTCGGTTTTGCCTTCTTTTGGCTTGTTTTGCGGATCGAAGTGACCTTCAACTTGATGGCTGAAGGATTGCACGATGAATAAACTGATCCAACTGTTTTTTGCTGATCATCATTCTGTTTCGCCTTCTTTTGGCTTGTTTTGCGGATCCAAGCGACCTTCAACTAGTCCAACCTCGATCTCCATTTACTTCGATACTCGCCAAGTGACCTTCAACTTGTCCAACCTCTCCATGTACTTCTATACTCGCGATCGCATCTTATCTCAACCACGGATGTAAATTGGACTGTCCCCTTAGTCGGCTTTACAGGGACATGAAGATGCAGGTCTCGGTTTACATGGCCTGTATCTGGTCCCCGAAACAAATGCGATAGCATCCCAACCAAGGATGGCGAAATCTCGTGTGCTGTGATATGGCGTTGTGGGAGCCTTGTTAGATCATCGGTATCTTCCCTCACCGGTAAAACCCTCATCTCTAATGGACCCAAAGAAAAGAGGAAAACAATCCCTGAGTCCACACTGTTTCCGTTGCGCCTGACCGACCAGGTTCGTAAATTCGCCACTGAGGAGCTAAAAATTGTAGCAGTAGCAGTAAGGGTTGCATCCAGCTGATTGAGAAAATTAGAGAATGGCGATGTCCTCTCCACTGTGGTTTATTCTTTATCTGGACCAGGTTCGAGATGGATCAGGCGACCGATGCCATCAAAAAATGTGTTAGCCCAACGTGAAATTCACCAAATCTCCAGCCAAGCGAGTCAGTCGCCTTATTTATCACGGTGCCGATAATTCGGGTTCTTTTTTATTCTCGACAGACGACTGGAAACAGCAGCACTGGAAACAGATGAACGAATGATTGTGTACATGCCCCCTATGTTGTACTATAATGTCATATATAAGATACATAAATACTTAAAATAAGGCAGATTCTCAATTTGAGTTCGACTGCTCCGCTTATTAATGTCTTTCTCGCAAGATGTATAAAGTCATCCTGGACAGAAATTTTTCCTTGGCGAGAGAGAGAGAGAGAGAGAGAGAGGCAGATGAATTCCAAGTTTTTGCTTGATAGAACATTGATCGTCTTTGGGGCTAAGTCTGAGATACGGAGATAGCGATAGACCAAATCATCCAAACAGTAAGCAATCGCTTGATGCATGAATGAAGCTGCCAACCTTATTCAAGCCCCAATCTGAAGCATAATTTATTCAGAACCAAGCTGAAAGTGGTAAGTTTTCACTGGTGCTTTCCATTGTGGATGAGGAAGAAAAGGGATATCGAGGTCAGAAACATCGACTATAGTAATATTTATGACTACAACCATTCACCTCTGAAGAAGAACAGGAGATGATGGAAAATTTCAAGAATTACTGTTACAAAAGTATATGTAACAAAACCAGAAGGAAAATTCAAGACGTGGAAAAATGGATAAATCAATAAACATATCGACAGCGCAGGAAGACTGGCCATCCCAAGTAGGCTATCATGTTGGCAGATTAACCTCCGTGGCAAAGACTACTTATTAAGCCAAAGCTCAACAGAGAAGAAAAGCACTAGCCTATTTCATAGAACAAAAAGCGCACCTCATTTTTAAAGCTTTCGGAATACTGTCCAGGAGTCCGATTCTGAAACACTAAATCCAAAACTCAGTAAAGTACGATACAATAATTTGATCCTTACGATATTCAGCAGATTGAGTTTGTGGAATGCATCTGGAATTGAAACTCTGCTGCAAAAGACTGCGGAATTGACGTATAGATCATAGGCGACTATTAATGCAAAAGGCCTGCTTTATTTTCACGCCAATAAACACATTCACTCATTGGTTTCCAACAAGGAATGCTGCGACAGATCAGAATCCTTCTCTATAGCAGGAAATAATTTCCATATTGCCCACTAATGTAGAGTTAAATTACATCGAGGACAACAGCGTCACAACGCTACTCACCTTTAAAAGTCAAGGAATGAGATCAAACATAACGACTCTTGAGTACTACAGCCACACAGAGGGCTGAATACGAGAGAGTGTTGTTATCAACAAGACAGCTTTGCCCAAAAGAGAAGTCTATCTTTACAAAGTCAGAACAAAATGAGATATTTACCTTCTGAGCTGCTTGTAGAGCACAACAGTTACATACTTGGACTGAAACCTATGAGTCAATCCTAAAGCAACTACCGACTGAGGGGTCCCTCCTTTCTCTAAGAAAAGGTGATTAAGTACGACATGTTGGGGCTTGAGCGGAGCAGTTTCATCTGAATTTTCTGTATCCAGAACAGTTAGACGAAGATGAGGAGGAACCACCACCGGCTCCTTCGTAAAATCTTCCTCAGCAGGAAGCAACTGACTGTAGCCAGAATCAGGTGATGTTGGAACCTCAAATTCAGCCACACTGTCCAAGTTTTCGGGAATATAATCCTGCAGAAGTGAAGGGACAATAATAAATCAACTAGGGTTGCTAAAAGAATCTCAAATTACAAAACATTTACCCAATAATATGTGTGCATGTATATCAACCATTAGCATCTATTGCATGCATCAACAAGTTTGTATTTTGCTTGCCTTCAGCGTAAAAAAAAGGCAATCGCAAACTTGCCTTACCCCCACCCCAAACCAAAAACCCCGTCCAAAAAAAATTGACCAAGAAGATATCACTACTCAGAGTCAGTAATCTACTATCCAGATAATATTTGATCAAAAACTATGGATGTAAGAGTGTACAAAAAAAAGTGCAAAAATTACAAGAAACCAACCATAATAGCAAGATTACCATCGAAAAAGATGTTATCACAATAAACCAACCACCACTCTTCGAATCTCTTTAATGCCGAAAAAAAAAAACCACTCTCCCTGTCGTGACATTTTGGATTCACAATTTTGCTTGTGTAACTGACTTGATCAATGATACTGCATTGGGGAATAGACCCCTACTTAAATCACATTCACATGCACACACTTTACAGTTACACAAGCTCCGTGGATCTATAAAGTACTTACATCAACGTCCAGAATATTACAAACTTGGCCATTCTCATCGGTAGTATGGGGGAGATCTGGACTATATCTCAATTGACCATCGACAATAAACTTATAATGGTATACGCCAGATGGTAGGACCAAAAGGATAGAATAATCTTTACCGGATCTCTGTAATCTTCTCCTGCATTATAAAGTAATCAACTAACTGGCTTTAGTCAGCTCCGCTGCTTTTTCTTCTAACTGGTTTTATGGAAGCCAATAACCATAACAAATGGAAAGATCGCACTCCTCACCTAGATCCCCAATTGTCCCATGATCCTTCGACCACCACATCATTGCCACCATATTGCCATGCAATGAGCATGGGTATTCCTCCCTCAGAAGGATGATCAATGTTTCCTTGAGACTCATTCTGACTACTCTGATTAAAAGTGGCAGGGCCATCACTCATCTGAAACGGAGGTGTAGGAATCTAAATAGGACAAAATGGAAAGCAACTCGTCAATTGAAAGCATAATCACAAGCATTCATCTAAATGTATAAGACACAATTCGCGAAACATATCCTCACAGCCCATCTTTCGAACTATAATTATGAGTAAAAAGTTAAAAAAAAAGTGATTCTTAGACACGCATGCTGGGATTACAGATAGTTCGACAAGTACAAAAGTAGGCAGGCATATGAGGAAGAATAAGCACCCTGCAAAAAGGCAATGCCCACGAAATGTAAACTCAGAGCAAGCAAATCAAAGGCAGATGGGGGCAATTATAGAATCAGAGTAGAGTCTCCCGCTCGTAAACTACAGAAGTCATGATTGTTACAAACTGAGCGCCAAGTTCATCACGATCTTTATCTTCTTCCTAACACTTCACAAGAATATCAACCAAAGAGTGAGAATGCAGCTCTTTGCACTGTAAAGAGGTAAAGCAATGATCTTGTCCTGACAAAAGAATCGCCAAAGAAACTAAACCTTGACTCTGGAGAGAGAAACTGTGAAGTAAAGGCGCACTGAGAAAACTTCCTCCAACAAAGGGAAAAACAAGAGAGTAATCAGCAAAAGGCTGACCACCAACCCAAAAAAAAAAAAAAAAAAGATATACGATTGCCCACAAAACTATCGTAAATCGTCCCACGAATATTATTATAGAGCATAAACATTCACCATCCCAGAAGCAGCACAAAATGAAAAAGGAACGCATAAATTAAACGGAGAAGCCAAAGATCAATACACGATAAGACACAGCATTCATCGCCGTTATATGTATGTATCCGATCCAAAAATAAGCACAGACATCACAACTATGACGCACGCCACATCTAGCAGTAGAAACAACGTGATCGATTGGCGAGTCAAACAAAGTCGACAGAGATCGATACATGTTACCACACGCGGAGAAACGCGCAGAGATTGAGAGATAGGGTGACCTGAGGAGCGAAGACGAGGGGGACGGAGAGCGTGCGGCGGTGGCAGGAGGAGCATGGCTCGTGGATTCAGAGGACTGCGCTTGACCAGGCGTGTGCGGAGCCGGCGCGTGGTTCTCGCGGGGAACCCGCTCCCCGTTTGATCTGGCGGGAGCGTCGTCTCTCTCGGCGTCGCCGCGGGGTACTTCTTCTCTCCCGTTGGCATTTCCCATGGCCTTGCCCTTAGATCTACAGATCGCAGCTCCAACTTGCACCAAGCAGCTACGGCGGAATGCAATCTATTATATTATTCGCTCGTATAATACCCCCTCGGTTTCCATATGTATTATAATCACTGGTGCAGCTTCAAAGAGAGAGTTAGAGAGAGAGAGCGAGAGAGAGAGAGAAGCAAGAAGGAGGTGTGAGTGGAGCAAAAATGGCGGATTGGTTCGATGATCAAAACCCTCGCATTTCGATTTGCAGGAGACGGTGATCATTCAGAGACGCCGGAGCACCGCCAGAGACGACCAAGCAGCTTACAGAGACAGAGACAGAGAGAGAGGACAGAGGAGAGAGGGACAGAGTCAGAAGAAGGAAATGAAATGGATAAACTAAACGAGAGAAGAAGTAATGCACGTCACGAGACGGAAGCTCACGCGCCTCCCGCGGAGCGTGACACCCACCGGCCGGCGTTGTGGGCCCCACCGTTTTAGTTGCAAATTTCATTTTCAGCTTTTCTAACTTTTGCAATTAAAGTGCTCCAAGTTAGGAGTGAGCAAATCGGAACACCCAAATCGAGATCACCCTAACCGGTGGTCCAATTCCCGGTTCTAAGATCCTAGGATCGGACCGACTGAAATTTTTATTTTTAAAAAGTTACCCTCTCTTTACTTGTTAAGGGTGTCCAAGAAATTTTACTAAATTAAGAATCTATTGATGCTCTCTATTTTTTATTCTCCTATGTAAAAGTCTTTTTAGTTACATTGTGTTTTATTTTTTGAAAGTAACCAAGCTCATGTGCTCCATGTTATGAATGATGCACATTTTTTTTTTTTTGACATGTGTCCAATCTAATGGAATTGCTCGGGAATCGGATCGATTCAAAAAAGCCCCGTTGCGTTGAGGGAACGGGGACCGAATCGATCACCCCTACTCAAACTCGAGCAAATTATTAAAGTTAGAGGTTTATTAGTACTCTCTAACTTTTATTTTGTGAATTTTTTTCAATTTTGCGGTTTGATCTTTTAATTTTTTTTTTGCGATAAAGTCTTCTACTTTTTTTTCTAATCGTCCAAGCAAAGTTTTCGATCAATCATCTCCGTTAAACAGCCGAATTGCTTAATGATGTGGTAGAAAATGGCACATCATGCTAATTTGATGCCAAACAAGCGCAAAATTAGCAAAAAAAAAAATACAAAATTAGAAAAAAAAGAGACCTTTGTTTGGTGATATTAATTATAATAAGTTATAACAAAGCACTTGGTTGCACAAAATAAAAGTCGAAGGTTCAAATTGCATTAATTGCGAAACACAACATTTGATTGTACAAAAAAGCGTAAAATAAGAAAATTCCGAGTTTAACTATACTTAAAGGATTGTTTGGCTAATTTTTTATGTTTAATTTAAATCACGCAATTTGACTTCTTCTTTTTTCCAATCTAGCACGGTTGAAATTTTCATGAAATAATGTCGATAATATTACTAGATTCACATATAATTTTTTTTTTTTTTTACAATTTGTTGTAACGCGATAACAACTCTAAATTATAAAGATTTTTATTTTCCAACAGCTGTGAACAAAAGTCGGGTCCGGATTAGATCGGGATTTAGCAATATCCATTATCTTTCGAAAGGCGATAATGCCATCTTAAAAAAGTACCAAGGAAAAAAACCATCTCAACAAAGTAATGTCCATTATCTTTGGTCCCCCGTTAGTAATGTCGCATTTAGTTGGTGGAGGGTTGATTTAGGTCGGGACCAAAGGGCGGTGGCGGAGCGCACGTCGTTTTCTCCTTCCGGGCCTCAAGTTAAATTTCCCCATGCGAGGTCCCGCACGGCGGCGCGTGGAGAGGGGAGCGACTGTTTATTTATTTTTTAAAATATTGCGGATACTGTGAGGGATCAGATCAGATCAGCATGCGTCCGACGTGGCATGAGCACGTGACGAATCGGCGGAGGGGCCCACGAGGGGCTGGACGATAGCAGGAGTTGGAGGGCACGATGATCACGTGACGTGGCGAGTGTGGGGGCGGGTTTTCTTCTTTTCTGGATAAGATCTGAGTTGGAGGACGGACGACTTCTTTTTTTTTTGTTTTTGTTTACGTTTGCTCGAGTGTTTTTGGGCTTCCAGACGCGGGCCAATTAATGATTGCCAGCTCAGCAGGATGTTTTTGTTCGAACGGGACAAAAGAATTGGATAACATTAACTCAGGATTTTTCTGCTTTTGCATTTTCTTTTTTCCCCGAAGGATGAAAGATTTTTTCTTCGAAGAAACAAAAGACTTTCGGGGTGCGCATGGCAACGCTTTTAAAAATAGAAAGAAATTCGTTTGATAATGTAACTTCAAAAGTAGAAATTCGTTTGATAAAAACTTTTCTTTCGGAAAGGAATTTTTACTTTTAAAGTGAATTTTCACTTTTAAAATTATTTTTCCCTCAATTTGAAAAGTTAAAAAAAGTAGAAGTACTTCTTGGACAAAAAAAAAAACCATCACAAAGTAGTTCTCACCTCATTTTCTTTTCATTATGCCTTCACCCTCTTTTTGATCGGGCTCGCCTCCACCGACTTCCGTCACCGCCCACCGCCGACCACCGACACCCGCCCCCACCGACAACAATCGTCGACCACTGCCGTCGCCAATCACCATTCGCGACCATCGCCAACCTCCGACCATCACCCGTCGCCACCCATCGCTAGTTGTGATCCCCGACCATCGCCTGCTGCCCGCTGCGGCCGGATATGATCACCGACCACCACCGCTGCCGCTCACCGTCGA
This sequence comes from Rhodamnia argentea, assembly GCF_020921035.1. Lineage (NCBI taxonomy): Eukaryota > Viridiplantae > Streptophyta > Magnoliopsida > Myrtales > Myrtaceae > Rhodamnia > Rhodamnia argentea. Next base: position 24,973,045 of record NC_063157.1, on the reverse strand, counting down.
CTACCGCCCTCCGACGACCATCGCTGCCAAGTCGCTATCTTCAACAGCAAGAGTAAACAATAAATAATCATTTTTTATATTTTTAAAATGTAAATGATATTTTTTAACAATAAAAATTAGTTTTTAAAGAAATTTAAAAAATTTAAAAATGAAGTCGAAATTTTTCAACCACCGACAATAATTCTTCATAAATGATTTGCTGTTAATAATGTTTAGAAGTAAAAAATTTTAACCATTACCAAACGAATTTCTATGATCATAAATTAACTTCTAGAGCAGAAGTAGAAAAATCAACTTCCGCTTCTGAACAGAAGTAGAGAAATCAACTTCTGATCAGAAGTTAATGATTTCTGAAGAAGGAGTGTTATCATGCGCTCTCTCAATTTATTTCAATAAGACAAAGGAATATTCCATGTTTTTAATTTAGGGGGAGTGAATTTATTTCTGCATTGATCGTTCACAAAAACGAAACTCGAAAGAATTGACGGAGGCCTGCACAAGTGGTGGAGCACGTGATTTAATTCGATGCAAAGTGAAGAACCTTACCGGGACTCGACATGCCACAAAAAAACCCTAAAGCTCCGTTGCCTCTTCCGATCATCCCATCGCCTATATTGATAGCCTCAAGAATATTGTACTAAAGTGCCGTGCATCGATCTATCTGGATCTAACTTTTCTGCTTCCTAAATCTCACTCGATAACTTGCCTTATGGGTTTTTTTTTAATCCTTGGACTGGAACGGAACTAGCTTTGGCAATTTACCCCGATGGCTTGTAAGAGACTAGCAGGCTTTCTAATGGTACAGCCCGAAAACAAAAAAAAAACTGAAGAGGGATGACAGAACTCCACTAACAAACAAGAAGAGGGAATGCATTGGGATAATTATGCAACTACAATCCCATCATCTTATCTTAAGAGACACAAAAGCAAAGGAGGGACCTATTCTATAAATAGAAGGAAAACCGACATTAAGATGAAAGTGAATTGCATTTGGGGGGTTACAAAGGTGTTGGTACCGAGTCGTTACCGGTCAACGAAGCGAGAGTCAGATGGGCTGACATGTGGACAAGTTAGGCCACGAGAATCGACCAATGTTAAAGGCTACTATTTGAGTAGAAAATGGTTGTGTAACCTTTTTAACACGTTTGAAATGTTGTGTTAAGTTTGTCTCATGTATAAAATGGTTGTTTTATTTACATATCTATGGTTGCTTTTGGTCGTCGGGACAAGGATTGGGATACAATAGGATTAAGTGAGATGTCAAACCCTTCGGATAGTAAATGTGGACATGTCTAGTCTTATCAAGAAGTTAGATAATTGGACTAAATTAAAGAACCGAAAATGAGATTTAGGTATTGTTGTTGCCGCCGTCACAGTGGACGCGATTAAACACGATGATTACCAACATCTTCGTGCAGCGGCGACTTAGATCCGTTGATCAAACACCCGACCGAAAGAGGGGAGCGAGTGAATTTCAGGCGACCACCGGCATGCCTCTTTATCGCCTTAGAATGATTTGGGTCTAGATTATCGGCGATGCCGGAGATTTCCAGCCTCTCCATCACCATCTTCCCCTCGTCCCTTTGAGAGGTTCGTGTCCACCGTGAGGATTCTCGCTTCGTGGCGGAGTCCTGCTTTTGCGCACGACGGTATAGGATCGCTGTGTCAATGAGGTGGTTTCCGACCATCAATGTCCGAGGTGGTGCAAGCATTGGTTGAATTAGTTCCAAAGGCGAACACGAGCAAGAGAACTGTCTTTGAAACGGCTGGAGGGTATCGGAATGACCAAAATCTGTTAAAGACCCCGGAAACCAAGGGAAACACGTGAATTTGGAGATCAAACATTATGTTGACCGCTCTTATAATGCCCAAAGGTCTCCATATCATGCAAGGGCTCATCCAAACTGCTGACTTCTTTTCTCGCAAAGTCCTGCAACGACACGTGTCAAATCTTAAATTGCAAAAATATATTACGCGCGAACGACCTCTGAATATATATATATATATATATATATATATATATATATATATATATATATAAGGTTTGGGCGATATAATCAAAACGATGATAATTATCCAAAAAATCCTGAATATACTGTACGGCGGCTAATGCAGTCCTAAACTTCTCAATTGTTCCAAATGCAGTTCTAAACCTTTTGACGATTTGTCAATTAAGTCATAAAACCTTTTAATCGTGTCAATTTAATCCTAAACTTTTTTACGAAAGACTAAATTGACAAAACTTCGTAACGTTTAGGACTAAATTTGAACAATTTTCTCGACCAAAATAGGCGAAGGGGGAAGAGAGGGGAAATTTGTCGAATAAAGTAAATCAAAATTCCACCCCGAAGTGGGGAATTAATGAATGTTGGGAAAAAAAAAAAAACAACAGAGGAGGAAATGATGCCAAATTATGACGATGATGATAATGTATGATAATGTCTATTATGGTACGAACAAAAAAGCAAGACGGAGATGTGCATGAAAGTGTGCCAAAGCTTATCCCTTGCTTTTCTGTCCTTGCCCCTTTTGCCTTTCCGCTTGTCAAACTCCATCGTTGTCACTGATGCGATGGGATAGAACAACGAAGAATAATAATAATAAAATATACGAGAATCAATTTTAATTGACAAATGAAAACAATTCCTCTCGCGATCAAAAATGTTCCGACGTGCCTAGCGTTTGTCGAGTCGTTGAACATGATAAGAGCATTGTATCTGTTCGACGGCGATTGCTAAAAAGGCATCGAAATCGACCACCGCTAGCCTCCGGATCTGCCAAGGCCGACGGCTAGCTCTCCCTTCTTCCCCTCCCGGCCTCTGCAATGCTCGGGGCCAAGGGGGGTCGACGACGGCCCCTGAAGCTTGCGCCGGCTAGCTAAGGTCGTCGCCGACCCCCTCTGGACCTCGGGCTCAACCTAAGCCATAGATGAGATCCAAGGCAAGGCTGGTGCCTTGCACCTCACCCGCCGCACCTGAGATGGGATCGACTATAGAGAGAGCTGTCAGGATGGTTCGACCAAAGCCGAACACAGAACTTCGACTGCTGGAGAAGGGGCGGCGGACAGCCGACGATGTCGCGGTCAAGGGTGGGTGGCTCGAATTTGGTTGGTTTAGAGACTGAGGTAGAACCCAACTTGAAATTGGCATCTAAGTATATGATAAAATAGTAGTGACGTTTGGTTTAGACCTTCCAAGCTCTTTTACCTAATCACGAATCGCGAGCCTTCCATGGAGAGCACGTTTCTAATAAAGGGCTCAACTTCCCCGGTTTCATCCACCTTTTCAACGTTCATCCCGCACCTGCGGTTTTCGTTCTTCCAATGAATGCGAAAGCTAACTAATGACCCCAAGAGAAAAATGCGATAACTTCGACGCTTATCTCGACGGCGAACCATACGAAACACGAAAGATTCTTCGCACGCACCTGTTATCAATCACTAGATTATAGGCGAATTGAGGTAGCCCCCACTGGATCCAAAGATTCAGGCACAACAAACAGCCGTAATGCATCCGATGCACCTAATAATGCCTCCAAAACACAGGCCGGACTTCTTTCACATGATCAAGGTAGGTATCGGGAGATGGCGTGCAAAGCAATGTGTCAAGGCCATAAAATTTCATTTCTATTTTCCTACTCCTTTCATCAGGTCTGGAACATAAAAAGCCTAGATTTTATATGGACATGGCATCTTTGATGCCTTATAGCGTATACACTCTACGATAGGTTAACTAGTAAATGTACACGAGAATTCACTCTAAGAATAGATGAGGCTGGGAGGGACATGCCTGCAGAATGAGCTGGTCGAGAAGTAGCCGCAGCCACCCGATGGTTCGAGGACGCCACTGCTTAGGGCCCCATGTGGAGGAATCAGACCGAATAGGAATCAAAAGGAGGCCGAACTGCTTCTGCGAAGCTGATATATCGGTTTTGGTGACGCTTCATTTTGAAACTTAGTCTCGAATTCCTACAGGGAAGAACAACAGCAGGGTAACAAAATCGCCAGTGCTTCATTCTTTCTGTTTTTTACCATCATGCGAAAGGGTAAAGTTGTAAAAGAAAATCCAGAATAGATCTTATACTAAAAAAGAATTGGCAAAACCAAGGACACTTGTCGCGATGTTCCAGAAAACCAATCTATCATCATGTTGCAATAATTCGACTCTTGAGCATGTTTACTAGGTATATATGTTCTGGTTGGAACATTCAGGCCGTGTCGATGTATGCTCAATGGTATCAACAAAAAGTCTTTGCAAACTAAACGAAAATCATGTTGAAAGAACACAACCACATAGTTCATATATCTCCAGTCCCCCCCAGTGCACAGCGCAAAACCCCGCATTCCTGCAATCGTGTTTCAAGTGACAGGATCAAAACTGGTTGCAACTAGATTAAACACAAAACAGGAATGGAAACCTTCTCTGCTAGTATTTTCCTGGGGTTCCCATGTTCATTTCAATCCGAAAACACCAATTTGCATGAATTAACTAAGTTGAAGGATGAAGACCTAAGCATCTCCACACTCATACCAGAGTTGCCAAACAGGTGGGTCGGATCGAGTTTGGGTCGGGTCGAATATGGTTTGACCCTTATTGACCCACTTAACCCGTTTTGACCCATTTCCATGCTATACAAATCTAGTGACCCATACTTGACTCGACCTATATTATTAAAATACTTCATTATTAAAATCCAGTTTAGAAAAATTATTTCTTATACATTTTTAAAGATAAATATATAGCTAAAATTTTTTTATAGTTTTCTTAGCTAATCCATTTATCACATATTTAAAACCCATTTAGGACCATTAAGTTTCTAAGTAACTCATTTATAACCCACTTTTAAAACTTAACGAACCCATTTATGACCCACCATCATGAAATATGGGTTCTAGACCCATTTTGCCACCTCTACTCATACATTGATATTAGTAGGCATAGTAGATACCATTAAGTTTCGTAGATTAGTGAGGTTAAAATTACGAAGAGGACAGGATTTGATATCCTCCCATCAGGCAGGTAGATGATATATTTTGAGGCCATTCCGTAATGATTACAAGCTGCTACCCAAGTCCCCATCAACCTAAACTGACTGACAAATCTTTCTTCAGCACACAAACGTTATTTTTTTCTCTTGTTTTTTTTTCCGGCCAAACTTTAAGACACTAAATTTCACAGCCACTGAAATAGTGCACCCTTCTCTGAGCAAATGGACGATTCGATCGAGGCAGAACGATAGAAAAGGAAAGGGGCAATTACAGATAACTACTCTAAATAGGTTTAATATCCACTCACATAAAAGGGTTTAGTTTCCCACTTTCACCTCACTTTTAAAAAAACATACCAGGCCATTTACTTAACTAGGTTCTAGATGAGAATTCACATCTTCAGCCATATGTGCCAGAAGATATTATGCTTTCATTAAAAGGATAATCTAGCAAGACATGTGAGATAGGTGGTCTGCAACACTTCAAAAGTCACGCGTGATATCAAGACTATCACTGAAAATAGGTACTTTATATATAATATTCACACCGCATCGCCATGCTAAAGGATAGATGCTTTTATCCCTTAAAAGACTGTCCTAGTCCTCTAAGTCACAAATCCAGGTTCAAGGCACCCCGCCAATGAGAGAATTGTTGACTCGTAATTCTTCCTCACTTTCATTGCATGAAGTATCTCAAACATTAAGAACTTGAACCATTTACTAAAATTGTTTAATTCTTCCAAAGTTGATTCTGATATAGCCTAATTGAGGCACAAACCAGCAACCACAGCCGTATTTGTGATTCGTGGCCCATTTGTGAAGTCTATAAATAAACAGCATCTACTTATACTAAGTTCTTATGGACAAGTAAAATCATAGATAATGTCCAAAAACCGCAGCAACCCTTGTGACATCAAACAGCCCACCTAAGCAATGCCGCAACTGACATGTCTCCATATAGAAACACCCATCAAGTTGATAACTAACTGGATTGCATCTGTGCTCTCACATGATAGACAAAGGTACTCTTGCCAGAGGATTTTATTAGTATAGTACAAGAAAACCATACACAGTGACCAAGATACAACATATCTTGAAAGTCTCATCATTTTAGTCCCTGAAAGAGAGTCATTAATCATATAGTAGTCATAGCACCGACACCTAGTGTCCAGTCCACTTAAGTCTTATGCAAGAAGGAGATCAACAACTGATAGAGGAAAGTCCATAACAGATTAGGCTTTAGGACAGCATAAAGGGAGAATCCACAGATTTGTGGAAAAAGTTCATTGTTGCCAAGACAAACATTATAATCATTGTGGCATGCCTGAAGTTTTTTAAAGTCCACTCATCACTCGTACATGCACATGGATAAGATTCATAGACACAAGACAATCAAATCATAAAAATTAGTAAGATGGAACTAAACTCTCCCTCACATGGTTCGGCCCTTATCTTGCGGAAGCATTTGACTGAGTGTTAAATCCACCAATCACAGAAAAATATAGCAATGTCGGAGGGTCCAATCACCATTCTTATTCTTACCAAGTATATTAATCAGACAGAGAGTACTTGGAATTTAATGCAAATTGAACAGCATTCAAATGTCTTAAAAACCTTGATAGCTTAGGGGAGTGTCAGTGTTGGTTGTGGCTTCTAGCTTTTTGCTGTAGCTTTAACTTTTACAGTTTACAATCATACCTCTACCCGCTACTGAACACTTCAACCCTTAAAAACTCTTTGGCAGGGAAAGCAAAAACTTTTAAGAAACCCTCATTAGATGAATAGTCTACATAAAGAACTGTTCCTACGAGAACTGTTGGGTCTATGAACAGCCGAGTCTTACCTTGTCTTACGGAAACAAGTAGTCAGACAGTGCATAACTTCTTTCTACAAGAGTGTACTAGCCCTCACGGACCGAGCATAAAGATCAGATTTACCTTCTCTTTCTTTAGCTTTATGTTCTCCTCTTCTAAAAGTGAAACCTTGCTCACTAGCTCATTTTGGTAAGCCTGCAGTATAACATGTAAGGTAGTCGAGATAATAATAGAGGTCAGAATCATGTCTTAACAAACAAATCCATTGCAAAAGAAACAAAGGGCCAACCTGCTTTCTAGCTCGTGAACGTGCAGCCGACTCTCTGTTTTTTATCTTTCTCCTCAACCTCCTTTCAAGTGTCCTTTCATATGCAACTGGGTCACCCCTTTTCCGCCTAGGAACCGATGAATCCGACAGCAGGCCCGTCGAAGGAGCCGGGGACAAACCGAGCGGCGGCGTAATGCTCTGAGGAGTTGCCGGCTCCGAGAGGTTTAGATCCATTGGAGGTTCCAAATAAGCATCGGCAAAAAGCCCGGCTTGCACCAAGAAATCCTCTAGAGTCATCTCGCCGGGGGTCTGGTCCCCACCCTGACCCCTCACCTCCGACCCGCTCCTCTTCTTCTGCCCCTGCTGGATCTCCTTCCACACCTCCTCGACCGTCTTCCCGCTCAGCCCCTTGGCCAGCGTCGAGCTGGCCTGGCGCTGCAGCGACGACGATGACGGGGACACACCACTCCCGACGCGACTCATCCCTGCACACCGACTCTCTTCAGCGGTCCATACATTTCTAAGAAGCTCATCGAGGTTCATGCTACCTAGAGGTTTCTTCCCCAAGTCCCCCAGTTGGGTCACAACTTCTTCGAGAGTGAGGTTATACCACGAGCTTTGCCTGGTCAGTGATGGTGGTGAGGGTTGCAATTGCAAATAGGTCTCTTGGCCATTACTTTGTAACCCCATTGTTTGAATCCCCATTAAAAATCAAAGCAAGGGTCTTTCTCTCTTCAACCCAATGACCTATCACTGTACAAGGTAGCGAGCTTACAAAACTGCCTACTGCAATAACCCAAAAATCTAAAAGACACCCTTTTTTTTTCCTTCCTCTGTCTCATTGATCCGGTTTACAACGATGACCAAATCATCTTCTCGATTAGTTCCTCGCTTGCGCACTCTCCAGCTCCCAAATTCAACCCCGACCCCCCCAAAAAAAAAAAAAAAAAATCTCATCTTTACTCGAACTGATGATTTTGCTTCTTACCCTCTGAGCTTATATGGAGGAAACACAAACACTGTGATCAAGCAAAGCAAAGTGACGCAAACCCACGTTTCACTCAACGCAAGCAAACGACAAACTAACTATAAAAATTTGGTTCAAAACAGAGCACAAAGAAACAAAGAAGACGATAATCGATGGACAATTGGAAGAGTGAGGGAAATCTACCTGGAGGACGAAGGATCTGACACTTCTCGAGCTCTGTAGTAGCCCGGGGTCGGATCCACGTAGTTTTCAAGTGAGAAGCGATTAATCGGACGCCGGTTCTTCTCTCTCTCTCCTTATTTTTCACTTTTGGATTTTGGCTTGCTTGGTTTGGGCGTTTGATATGGTTATGTCACGCGAGGCGTGCGTGCCTGGTTCGACATGGTTCGGCCCTTTGAGATTTCTCTTTCTTCAAATTTTCTTTCATTCTTTCTCCCTTTCTTTTTCCTTCGGTCTTTACTCCTTACGTTTGATTTTTCTTTTCAAAAATAATCTCAGATGAAACAATAATACAAAGGCGTGGTTTCGATTTTGATTCTCTTATAGCATCGACAGAAGGTTAAATCTCTCTCCGAGAGCTAAGATGGGCGATTTTCCTAGCGTGCGTATTCTTAAATTTCAAAAGCATTTGAAATAAATGTAAGGTTATAACCACTACAACTTTTACTAGATTAGAGTAATATACGCGAATTTTGCAAGGCCTTTGCTGGTTCTTTCGAAGCGTCGGATCCAGGCGTCATGGACGCCCTCGCCATAAAAAGTATTGGCGTCTTCGTAGGCAAAATTTGGTGCTACATTATTAAATATGTTAGATTATCTGTAGAAAGCTATTGGACCTATGCGGGTCGGGTCGGGCTGGGCCAGGCCAGGCCAGGGAAGAGTTATTTTGGGCTGACGGGCCTCTAAATCGGCATAAACCCAATCCGAATGAGCTCCAGCCCAGCCATAACCAACAAGAAGAGTCGGTGTGAATTTCGTCGACGTCGCCGAAGCTCTCTCGATCCAATCATTTGCTGAATTCAGTCCCGATTCCGCCATCGCCAAACCCTAGCTAAGCTCCACCGAACCCCCAATCCCCGAACCACCACCACCACCACCACCCCCCTTCCCGCCATGGCCAAGAAGCGAAAGCTTCGATCCTCCGACCCCTCCCCGGCCAAACCCGCCGAGCCTCAGGACCAGCAAGAGCCCTCTCAGGCCAGCCAGCCCGAGCCGGTCCCCGAGGAGACAGCGAAGCAAGAGCCGCAGAGCATGGCCGTGGACGATTCTGCGCAGGAGAATCCGGCTTCGGATGTCAAACCGCAGATCGGAGAACCGGAGGCGGAGAAGGTACAAGGAAGGCCAGAAGCTGAGGAAGAAGAGCGGGAGCGGGAGCAGGAGCCGGAAGAGCGAATTGATTTAAATGCGTCGAGCGGAGGCGGCGTCGCGTCGGAGCCGGCAGCATCCCAGGCGAATGGAGCTTCGGAGGAGAATAATGAAGAGGAGGAAGACGTGGGTGACGTGGACGACGAGCCTGTGGAGAAGCTTCTGGAGCCGTTCACTAAGGAGCAGCTGACTATGGTTCTCAAGCAGGCCGTGGCTAAGTACCCCGACTTGATTGAGAGCGTGAGAGGGGTGGCGGACGCGGATCCTGCTCACAGGAAGATCTTCGTGCACGGCCTTGGCTGGGACGCCACTGCCGAATCCCTAATTTCAGTTTTCGGGAAGTACGGGGAGATCGAGGACTGCAAGGCGGTCACGGACAGGGTCTCCGGGAAGTCGAAGGGCTATGCATTCATCCTGTTCAAGCATCGGAGCGGCGCGCGGAGGGCTCTCAAGCAGCCGCAGAAGAAGATTGGCAACCGCGTCACCTCATGCCAGCTGGCGTCCACGGGCCCCGTCCCAGCCCCGCCTCCTAGCGCGCCTCCTGTTTCGGAGTACACCCAAAGGAAGATCTTCGTGAGCAATGTGTCAGCTGAGGTTGATCCTGAGAAGCTATTGGAGTTCTTTAAGCAGTTTGGGGAGGTTGAGGATGGTCCTCTGGGGCTCGATAAACAGACTGGTAAGCCGAAAGGTTTCGCGCTGTTTGTTTACAAGTCCGTTGAGAGTGCTAAGAAGGCTTTGGAGGAGCCGTACAAGACCTTCGAAGGAATTACTTTGCACTGCCAAAAGGCAATTGATGGGCCAAAACCAGGTAAAACCTTCAGCGGGCATCAACAGCATCACCAATACCACCAACCACAGTATTCGCATCCCAGGAAAGAGAAAAATAAGTATGCAGCTGGTGGTGGGTCGGCTCCAGGACATTTGATGGCGCCTGCGGGACCAGCCGTTGGGTTTAATCCTGGCCCAGCGCAGGCATTTAATCCAGCACTTGGACAGGCCTTGACTGCTATTCTTGCCACCCAAGGAGCTGGGTTGGGAATTGGTAATTTGCTGGGAGGTATAGGAGCACCTCCGATGAACCAAGGTGGCATGCCCGGAGGATATGCTAGCCAACCTGCCGGAAGCTATGGGATGCAACCTGGGATGCAAGGTGTTTATCAGAATCCACAGATGGGTCAGGGGACTTCTGGTCGTCCTCCGCAGGGCGGTGGACCCCCATACATGGGACACTAGGTGAGTAAGATCTCACATCTGCTGTTACTTGTGGAGTATTTTGATCTCATTTCTTTTTCTCACTTTCATCATTCCCATTGTCCTTCATTTAAGATGTATTATGATCTTTTGGGTGGCCTTCCACTTCGCTCATCATCGTCCAATACACTTGCTAAGTGTGTCCAAAGTGTTGCGTTGGTATAGTAAATCGATTGGCCAGATAAATAATCAAAGGAGCTGACCAGATAAGTCTGCCATGTTGAGTGTTTGTTGCCTCATATTTTTTGTTTGAAACTCTCATCGAACTGTTGTTTGTCCCAAATCACATAGTTTTCATCCAACAAGTTGAGTACTTAGATTTTTTGTTAAATTTGTGTTGATGCATGTATTGGTCTGCATCGTTTCATGGCTTAGAACAGTCTATTGTATCATGCTGAGTTTGGTGTTTGTATATTTATGATTTGGGTTGGTCGATACTTACCGGACAGTCTAACACGCTAAGCCTTGGTAGTAAGTACGTTCTTTTCAGTTTTTTTTGTTCGAGTTCCTGCTGGGTGTCTCGAAGTCTTAAAAAGAACGTTGTCTATGGTGCCATACTGAAAGTGATAAGTTCTTTCAAGTCCCACGTGATTGGTTGATTATGTTAAGAAAGGCCTTCAGTTACAAAATTGACCTGTCTAGGCTTAGAATATCATATGGATTGTGAAAATTTTATCTTACAATGTATAAGCCTCGTGTTTCCTGACTCATGAAACAGACTATATTTGATTTACATGTAAAAGTACCTATTAATCTCAACTAGATATTGCATTGGTGTTCTGTAATTCAATAGTATGTGTGGAGCTGCTTTCATAGACGTCTCGCTTGTCAATACTTGCTTGTTCTTGATATTATGTATGAATCATTATGAACAGGTATATGTGCCACTAAACTCGTTTTAATTGTTAATGCTTGTGTAGTAAATAAATGCTGGTGATGACATCAACAGATTTAAAGATAGCATAGCGTTGATGTTTGTTTGAACTTAATATGGTTTGAGTTGTCATGCTTTTATGCTCCTCCTTTTTGCATGCGCTCTTAGATAGGTCTGCTAATATATGAGATTAAGATCTTTTCATCCTTTTGGGTTGAAAGGTATGGTACTTGATCCAAATTATTACATGCTTGTTTAGTCATTTATAATCAGTATTTTCATGCTCTGTATGTTCATTGTGCAGATTCCTTCATAGATGCATCAGTCATTTAGTTTTGGACTCTTGGTGAATCTTCTGAAGTTCCAGGATCTCTTGCAAAGTATCTTTAAATCTGATTAGAAACTGTTTGTCTTCTATAGAGATCCCTAGACCTGAATCTCAAACTTGTATCGTAATTGCTATTCCAGTACTTTCCCCTTCACTTGTTTTTAAAAACTTTAGTTCTTCATTTCCATTTTCTCCTTACGTTGAAAGTGTTGGGGAACAGGTAGAGTTTTCAAGCAGAGAACATTTCCTTAACTAAAAACTCACCATCATGCATGAGGCTCTATTATATTATCCTTTGCTGAAAACATTTAAAGCGCTGAGTGGGAAAAGAACTTTTTGTGAACCTCAGTTGTTGAAATAGTTGTTCTGTTCTTTAATGGCCGATTGAACAAGTTTTTGCAGTGTGGTTTCGCCCTTTTGCGTAATTTTTGTTAGAATTATATTTTCTATACCAGCTTGATGGGGCTTCTCTTAGCAACCATAGTGATGCTATGCTTCTGGAAGCAGATCTGTCTCAGGTGAGGATATATCTTTCATAATTCTTAAAGCAGCTCAAGTGCTTTGCACTATGGAAAGGAAAAAAAGGGGGAAACCTCGTTCACTCCGTTTCTCACTGTTATCTAATAGTGCAATGGGTCGCTTCTCTTCTCCATGATAGGACCTTTCTGGTAGTTTATCCTTTGTGACCTGTTACTACCTCGATCTCATTGCATCTATTTCAAAAGACACCTATTTAATCCTTTTAGGATTTTTCATTAAACCCTTGAGTCTATTGGTCTGGCAACCCTTGCAAACTTTTCATAGCATGATGTACAATGAAATTTAGGATTTTTCATTAAACCCTCAAGTTGCTCGGCAGCATCCCATTCCGATTGTCCAAAGATTCCTCAAAGATCCTTTTCTCCCTTCATCTCAACGCCATCTTAGATTTTGGTTTGTGGTCTCTGGAGTTCTGCTATGAACGTGTAGAAGTTTCTTAGGGCTTATCTGTGATTCCTCTCAGGGTTATACATACTGCAGATGCTGCAGTTGATATGAGTATTTTGATATGCTTGTTCCAAATTGTGGAAGCTTGGCAAGATTTGATGTTCCCGTGGACTATATGTAGCTCTCCGACTCCGTATCTCCGTTGCTCTGCACGACCTATATTAAGTTGTCTGACGTAAGGAGAAGACGGGGGATGCAGTTGGTCAAATTTGATTTGACTTCGAGGACGTGAATGGAGCATGCGTAAGTTGCCATATTCTAATCCTCTCTGGCCAAGTGCTGTCGGGTTTGTAGTGTCGAGATTGGAGCTCCTTTGATCATTATTATGTGTCTATTAGGATTGAGAGGGGCACTGGTGCGATCTTTCACCAGCCTAAAGAACTGAACTCGGAAAGTAGTAGTGGCACTGACGGCTTCGCAAAATAGCATCTCTGTCTGGTTCATTATCCTTGTTTTAAATAACCGAGGATAGATTCTGTATGTCCTGTGACCAAAACCTACATTGTCTAAACTTACTGCAATGAGTGCTAATCTGATATGTCGCTTCGAGTCTTGCTAATCTTTTGGTTAGAAGTCCGTACCCTTGGAGAGTGATGTGGTGGGTTTAGAACTTATGCTTGGTTTTATGTTAATCTTGTATAGCCCTACCAATCTGTTTGATGTTAAAATTTGCCCTTGCCTCCCAACCTCCTTCCTTAAACCTACTATTGAAAGCGGGATCTTAGTTCTCCAAATCAAAAGGAGTTTTTCTTTATTAAATTCGTGTTCTTTACCACTGTTAAGTATTTTCAACTGGGGCCAGCAACAGAGAACCAGCACAAGCTTTCATCCTGGTCTCTTAAGGTAAGAGCTACTCGACGAAATTCTATATTGTGGCAAGATGTGTTTGAAATTGATAGCCACGTAGAGGAGGGATTGAGATGTCAAATCAAGTGATGATTCCATTCTTATGCGACCCTCCCTCCAACAGCATTAGCAAATCATTGAAATCCTATTTGAAAAAACGGTTCTTTTTAATTTTTACTCGATTGAGAAAAATTAATGGGTATTCACATTTTTTTTATACAGATGGTGCCATATTCTACTTCGCATTTGAAAAAGAGAGAGCGCAGCGAAATGTCAAGTGAGAAAGTAGAAAGTAAGACAAGGCCCTTGATTTATAAATCTGGTTAGGACATCACAAGCATCAAAACTTTCATGCATAAATGTCATAATTTATTTTTCGATTACTAATGTCATTATTTTTTTTTATCACGTAAATGTTATAACTTTTCAATTAAGGATGTCATAGCTTTTAAAAATGTTCATCAAAAGTACCAAGTAACATCAGCTTTCCAGCAAATTGGGTAAACAGTTTTTGAAAGTTTATCGCACCAAATGATTAATTAAAAAATGTGAGGCTGGAGCGCGTTTGTTTTTCACAAATTATGGGAGGCAAATGAAAATTGTACGTTAATTATGACATTCTTGTCCCCTAAAATATTGCATAGAAAAACATGTCAATTAAATCGAGATGGAGGGGAAAGAGAAGGTTTGAACCTTTGAACTTATCCTTTTTAATGGGATTCTCATCAAATCCTCCGTCCTCATTTTTTATTGATGTTGGCCTAATGTAAGTGCTTAGGAAAGAAATAATGGCATTGGGAACAGTTTAAGTGGTGTCGACCCATGGTTAAGCTTCGAATTATGCCATTATGGTTGGGAATAGTAATGAGAGAATGTTTTTTTCTGCTATATAAATAGAGCAAAGAGAAACATTACAGGTAGCACATTCGGTCTTCTTGATGCGGACCATTACTTAGAGGACCTAATTACTTAGTGTTCTGGAGACATCACAGCGGCAGCTGTCCCTTAACCAACATTCGCCCCGGTTTGTGATCCGAACCTCGATAGAAATCTCTGTAGGTGTTTTGATCATGATATCCCTGCATTTCCAATCACTCGCTGAGCGACCGGTGAAACCACCAGCTCATGCCGCCCCACCCTGAGCACAGCAGGCTCTAGTTTAAATAGTGATCCAGTGTATAGCTGCAATATGCCCCTCATCAATCCAAAAGAGATGCACCCATTTCCGTCAAAAGGAAATCTGAGATTACACTAGTCAGAGTTTACAAAATGCATGCGGATGGATCTCGTCGCATGGTGGGATGGGGGCCAATTCAGGAGCGAAGTTAGAAACAAGCTAGCAGTTTTTACCACGTCACATCCAGGTCAGGATATATAAACACAATATACAGACCAACCCTGCCGTCATATATAATCTAAATATTTGGCATATCTACGGGGAAAAACCCACAGAGGCTCCATGGAAGAAGACAGTCAGACTACTATAGCCTTGCCATCGGAAGCCACAAAGATGCACGACAGGCTTAGACGAAGAACATTGAGCTGCTGACATTGTCCTGCAGTTTTGGCATCTGAGGGACAGGAACGGCTCCAGCAGATGTCAATCCTCCGTGGCTGGACGATGTCTCTGATGCATCTTCGCCTTTGATAAAATGCCCCATCTGGGTCGCTGCCAAGTGGGCGTAGCAAATCGGAGCGACTACACATGCAAGAGAGATTTATTAGGTGCTAACTAGATTGAAGGAACGCACAGAAGCTGACAAGAAATCTGACGAATATGTCAAAGAAAATTCAATTCCCACTTAACGATCCCATCCTCTCGCGCAGGTATTATACAGGCTACAGGCTAACCTAAGCAGATCCCCCACTTGAGTTGACCCAAAATATACCCAGTTAAAAAAGCTGTCCGTGGACAAAATTCTTCAGACATTCAAAAAATGAATTAAGTATGTTTACCTACAGAAATCGCAGTTGTGCTTCTCTGATATCTGCAAATGGTGATGAGGAAGAGTTAGAACTTCCAGTGATTTAATTGAGACGAGTCGATCAAGATTGAAAAGGCACTTACACATATGACAGAGCATGTACGAGTTCCTGCAAATCATCTGCCGAATAACCAACCTCATCATATAGCACATGGTAGTGCGTAGGCCTAGTGGTTCCCTGCAAAGTATCAAACAAGATATGGAAGATAAGAAACGAAAGAAGAGCGCCAAATTGCTTCATTCTTGAAATGTATCTAACATTTGGAAATAAGCTGGAATGAAAAAAAAGAGTCAATTGCGACAGTTGGGAAAAAACAACTTCGGCACAGCAATCGGGTTGTTGATACTTAAACTAAGCTTTAACCCCAACCCATCTGTCAAAAAGGACCTATTAGTTGTCAGTTCTTAAACCTTTAATGAAGTCGCTTAGAGCCACATAGCAAGCTCTCTACCACTTTCTTCATTCAAGAGAGCTGGCTATAGAACATGAGAGTTAGGTAGGCAAGGTAGGCAAACAAGAGAGGACAGTCATTCCAAATTAGTGCAAAGTAAATCCTACAAAAAATGTCTCGTTGCAAGGTAAATGGTAGGGGACTGCATTGTTTATCTAATCAGGCACTTTTTGTGTTCAACTGCATTTTATTGTCCCAACCCAAACAAAACTACCACCGATAGCGCAAGGCATTGTCAGCAGGAATAAACAAGTCGGAAGTTAATGCAGGAACTTACTATCATCCCTGCATGCGCACAAAGATAGAAGTCATTGTTCCGAGGATGACAGACTTTGTTGTCTATGACAGTTCCTGCAAATTTAAGTACATAAATTTGTGGAAATTTAAGTACATAAATTTGTGGAACAATACCCAGAACCAACGTTTAAATTCAGCAGATCCACTCAATGAAGACAAAGATCAAGCTGTTAAGCAAAGGCTTTACCAGGAGGAACATTATTTTCCGGAGATCCAGATTGGAAGAATTTTGTATGGTGGTTTTTTTGAGCCACAATCACCACGAATTTGGGGGACCACTTCTCATCAAGGAACTTGCAGGCCTGAAAAAAAAATTCCGAGCATAAAACACTTTAATCTCATAAATATGTGGAACAACACTGAAAACCAGTGTTCCTTCTTTGATCTAGTGCAGACTGTACTGACCTCAATGATCTGATCTAATTCAATGTTCAGGACCTGCATAAACTGAGATTCGCTAACTCCATCCCTGAAATAATAAGGGCCTTTAGGCATTGACTTTGCAAAAGGACAAACCAAAAGCCCCGTAATAGTACTAATTTGATAAGGGAAGGCCATTTTTCAGCTTTACTCGCCATATCCAGCAAAGTCATATTTTATTATGCAATATAGTCGTGAGGCAAGGGCAGGCAAGGGCAGAAAATCATGTAGTAAAAAAACAATAGCTCAACTCATGCCATCCTGCTGCAAACACTCACGAACAACTCAAAACTTTTAATCCGAAAGATTACCCATCAATCAATGAGAATAAAATTGAGAATTTTCTCATGAGAAATGTGGAAGAACTCCCAAAATATGCTAGAGCACACTTACAATGCCGCATTTATCTGTGGGTGAGCAAACTTGAGTAAGTGAAAGCAAAAGTACAATCACTCATGCATCTCCTTACACTCCTTTTACTAAGGGCCAAGACACTATGACTCATCCCTCTGGAGAGCGCAATCAATTGTACTTCTAGTCCTCTTAAAAGATTATTTTGGCAATATAAAAATGCATAAATGACAGGCACACTCAAGACATCACATCATTAAAGATACAGACCTGAATATGATAATCTGGTCAGGTTTCCTTTTCCCAGAACTAACATAAAAGTCCAGGAGAAGCTCTCTGAAATTAGAAACCCAAAAAAGGCTTGATATATTGGATGAAGCAACAAATTACTGGAACATGCACACGTGGTCATAAGAGATGATCTCTCATAATGACTCAAAATTAAGAAGCACTCTCCCGTATGAATATAGTAGAAAACAGAAACTCACCTTATTATACCTTCATCCTCATTGTCAGACACCTTTTTAAACAGAGAGTCTATCATTTCTACTTTAGGGGATTGGGTACGGACAGTTGCTCTGTAGCGAGAAATTAGTGGCCATTGGCGAGAGCTTACCACCTGCATTTGAGAAGTAATTGACAGACAACCTTATAAGCCACTAAGCCCGCGCTGCTAGCTACACGTCAAGTAATTAAATGAGCTGAATTAGCACATCACCGCGGCAATGGATGGAATATCAGAATGCCCAGGAGAGCCATGAGACACATCCATTCCAAGGATCATTGTAGGGACCTTGGAAACCACAGGAATAGAAGGAGAATGCTCTACCGTCAGCAGAGAGTTCAAGCCACCAAGCTGCAGGAAGAAAGCATGGGTCTAAATGTATGGTTTGATAATCATCGAGAAATGGTTTGATAATGATCAAGCAAGGACCACTACAGCTTAAATTATCATCAACTGGTTTAACTCACAACACAAAAAGGATCTAAAAGAATTAATCATTAGAATCATTCACCTTTGCATTAATCTTGAGAAGAAGATTGGTGAGGTATTGGTCATTGACCCTCAGGGGACACAGGCACTGGGTAATGATTCCATAGTCAGAAAGATTTTTCTTCTTCCATGGACCTAAAATATTGAATGAGCATCAGTAATCTTAGATATGTAACCACCAATTTGGCAATACAAGCAAACAGACACAGCAGACTATACCATAGATTTCGCAGTTCTTTCTCTCAGGAATCAAACAAAGAAGGAAGAGTGGTGCCCCAGGTAGTTTAGCCTGTATCTCCTCAAACATTTTATCCACTCTAACAGCAGGAGGGGCTCTTCTGAATTGGGGGCTTTCCTCAATCACCTCAAAAGGTTGTTCGGTGAGCTACACGATGGCAATGGACTATTCATGAGCATATGGGGATATGATGGATTATTATCGACATTAAACCAGATAAAAGAAACACAACCAACAGGGCAATCAGGGGATGAAAAAGGGAGTCATCAAGGCAAATGTTGCTGCGAAGACAGGATATAAGACTCACAAGTCCTTTCATTTCAGCTAATCTAGTCAGATCTCTTATAAGCCCACGCACATCACAGCGAGCAGAGAAGTTCACCACAGCCCATTTCTGTATCTTAGCTGGCTCAACAAATTTCTGCAGAAGAATGAAAAGATAGCGTAAACAGACTAATTGAATGCAACAATCAGTGGCAGATAATTCAAATAACCTTATTCTGAAAGGTCCACCGTCCATTGCGGGGAAAGAAATCCTCTCCATTGCCCACTTTTAGCTGGGAAGGAAGCCATGGAAGCCACGGAAGCCACAGAAGTTTGTGTTATTCCAGATGATTATCTAACAGTCCATTGCAAACAAACTGAACTTTTTTTATCCAGCAAACAAAATGCAAAAAGGAAACCAGCAGTGGCACCTTAGGAGCCGGTAGAACACGCCCATCAACTTGAGTAAAGCTATTGCTGATTGTAATGCCGCATGAACGAAGCATAGGTTCAGAATCATAGTCGCTTCGCTTCAAAGCCTAGAGAAAACCATCAAATTTTATATATGCAAGTACAACTTAGCTAAAGCTGTTAAACCAATCAAACAGAAACAGGACAAGATGCGTACATCTGATAAAACCCTCATCCTTTCTTGGGGCTTCTGCCTCGACTTCTCAACCAGTGAAGCTCTTTGGAAATTTGTCAAAGATTTTGTGTAACGTTGCAAGGACACCAATGTACAGAGCTAAAACACAAAATAGTCACAGACCGGATCAGTAATATAAGACATTCAGCAATTTAGCTAAAGGGGATAATACCAATTCCAGCGATTATTCACCTCCAGTGGTATATAAGTTGGACGCTTTGGTTTCCCAACATTAATGCATGGAAAATCTCCAGAATAACGCAAATCTATTTTCCTATGGTTGACAAAATAATCATAGACAGTGACTTCCACAGTCTGAACCTCCCCATCAGCATTTCCACTCCTCTGCTTCAGTGAGAATCTGTGACATGAATAGTTGCATAATTCTTTGACATGCGTCATATCTCTCAGTATGGACAAGAGAAGAAAAATTGAGAAAGAGTAAAATAAGTCGACAGCATACAGTTGGTCCTTGCACGGACTTTCACTTAGTCCAGTTATCTTGTACTCAGTATTTGAGGGGCTTGCCTTAATCCGAAGATTCTTGAGCGACCGTTTTGCCTGTTGTGTCAAAGTCGGCAGCAGCAATTCAACAATCATAGGAGGATGAACGCAGCAGACATAACCCTGTAGGAAGAATATAAATCACCTTTGCCCAGTCAAGTGAGTAAGGATCCCTCACATTCTGGTTCGCAATTAGAAAATCCACCAGTGGCCCGGGTTGTATGATCATGGTAGTCGATACATCTAGAATAAATGTATTGGTTACTGTTTAGTTAGCAAAAGTTAATGAATTATCTACTAATTGTTGCAAGCATCGACCTATATTGAGGGACAAGCCTCCCTGGGTAGTTCTGAAGCTCGAATGAAATCCTCTGCATCCAAGAACACCACCTCCCACATCGGCAAAGTTTCTTGGATCACCATGAAAGAATGACTGGCGAACAAGAAGGCATCCCCTGCAGCAGTCAACAAGATAGCATTGACTATAGAATATAGAAAAACAAACAGGACAAAAGAGAAGGAAAGGGAAGAAACATGACTGGCTTACTGCTTAGCTGCATGCTGCCTCAGTATTATATCCAGTACCCTAACGGCTTCCTGGAAGTTCTCTGATTCTTGACCCCGCAGAGCATTCGCAATCGCCTGCATGGGTATCTTCGCAGCAAAGCTAATCTCGACTTTAAATGATTTTGACTGATAAGGCCGCCGCATTCTCTTCCGATCACTATGATTTGGACTTTCATGAGCATCAGGATTAGCATTTCCATTATTCCTACACAAATCACGACAAATGAGGATCAAAATAATCCACCCACGGGCGGGAGAGCACCGATAGAATGGACAAACGTTTACCTGCTTGATGAAACATCCTCAAGAACAACTGTGAATTCCAGTTTGTTGCGTGGAAGAGGCCCAATGGTAAACAAGCTTTTCTCTCCATCATAAGCAAAGTCCTTTCCAGATAATTCACTGCTATAAGTCTCCTGCACTCTGTCCATCACTCGTCTTCCAATGCCCTTCGCATCAACAGGGTTGCCATCTTCATAAGACACAGCTACCTGAGTAACAGAGTCGAAAGATTAATGCAACCTCAAAACCAATATCGACATTGCCATCAGTTAGTCGCGAACAAGGTATTAAAATAAGAGAGGGTAAAAGTAAAACAATGTACGTACAGAATAATGGAAGAACTGGCCATCAACATTTGTAACATTAACTTTGAAGTGATTTGTCAGAAGGGCTATCTTTTGGCCTTTGGAACCAAGCCCTCGCCTGGCTATTGGAACCCGTGCAGCCTTTTTCTTCATTGGTGCAAGAGCATTTATATCCTCCACTTGATCAGAAACGGTATCCGTCGTGACATCAGATGAGGGAGGTTGCACACCGTTGTGCGCCCCATTTCCCTCGGGATCAGAGGATTCCATGCTAGTTCCTACGTGGAAATAAAAGGTAGAGTGATTTAACTTTGCATATTTACCGGAATAGGCATGTATAATTAACCAACTTCCTCAATCACATATAGTTGAATTAACATCCTCAGCAGCATGTATAATTGTATTCAACCACCTCAATCACGTTGTTCGACGTTTCGCAAGCACAGCCACGTGGATGTAAAAGGTTTATAAAGTTAAGATGAGTAGCATCAGTGGTTCAATTAAAACCAAACTGAAAGGCAGCTACGGTGCAATGTGAGCCATAGTCATACACAAGCTTACCACTGTAAGCCTATCCTAACTTCACGTACCGAATTAGCATCTTCCCAGTTACATAAACTTAGCAGGAACATAGGACGAATTAAGGAAAAATGACAAAACCAACTTACCAACTATCTACTCCAACAACATATACATGGGGAAGAGCTAAACGAAAAGATGCCTCATCAGCCACCGTGTCAGTCCATTAAAGCCACACGCAAGCGGGAGATAAACCCCGTTAAACAAAATATTACCTCGCTATTCGAGAAGCTGAAGCCTGAAAGTCGAATCTTCGCAGAAACCTACAATAATGGAAGACAAAACACAGAATATAAGCAAATCTAACTTTAGAAACACGAGATCCCCGGTACTTAAGTCCAGTACAGGTAGCAACCGTAGCATGCAGCGAACACCATTCTACAAAATCGAGCTTAACATGCTAAAAGATGAAAGAAAGCCACACAACAAGAATAAACAAAAAAAAAAATTCTCGAACAACAAAAGGATACAGCTCTCCATCTTCGGATGTCAACACAGAGCGAAACAACAGGCCGACCATTAGCGAACCGAAAGAAACCACCAAGGAACCCAAAAAAAGAGGGGGAAAAAACACAACAACCCGCAGTTGTAGCCACCAATCGAAACAGCAAACCAGAGAAGCGCGAAATAGCTCCGAACCAGAGCAAAACTAGAGCAGCATTTCGAAAACCCCAAACGTCAAAGGTTCAAGAGCAAAAAAAAAAAAAAAGACAGGAAATCGAGCGTAACCGAAAACCCCTTCCACGACCAAGACGATGAGAGAAGGCGGCGGCGAGAGGTCAGCGCCTCCCTGCATTACCTCGCGGAGTCGTCGGAGAAGCCAAAACCCTCAAAAACCCTGAGAGAAACAGCGACGACGACGAAGAAGAAGAAGAAGAAGAAGAAGCGGTCGCTCTCTGCCTCTTCTCTCTCCCCGTCTCTCCTCTCACGCCTTCCCAACTCGTTCGAGCTTAACGACGGCCTTTTATTTATGGCATTGTGGCAGCGCTAAGGCAGTAGGAGTGGGAGCCACGATCCTCTGCAATCGCTAGCACCGGTGTTACCGTTGGGCTCCCCCGTTTCGTCCTGTCGCCGAAATGAAATGTCGGAGAAGCCTCGGAGTTGGTGTGAAACCTGCGGTTCGATGCAGCGGACACGTGGAGGCTGGTCGGCTGCCTACTGGAATGGCCCTGCGCCTTCTAGTATTTGATAATTCCAAAGTGGATAGAAGTAGACTAGTAAAGTTTTTTTTTTTTTTTGTCCAAAGACCAGTAAAGTTTAAGGTGTGGCCCTGTGGGCGAGATTTGTGTTAAATTAGGCCTACTACCAAAAAAAAAAAATTCCAGCTTTACCATTTGTGGTAATTATATTAAAAAAAATTATCTCATAAAAATCATGTCATTCGTATTTTCGAGTACCATTTAGTCCCTCATTCATTTTTTTCAAAAATCATGCATATTTACATCATAGCATCCGCACGTCTCATAATTTTGCATATCTATGTCGCATTGTATTCTGCCACGTCATTTTGCATGTCATTAGTATTGTGTTTAGTATATTCATGTTAGGTTAGTCTAATTGCATGACTAGATTGTTTGGATTAAGAGCCGTATGCTATCTAGATTAGACATGAATTTTCATGTGTTGCGTAGCTTGCGTGCTTAATTAACCGATTGCATGATTGATTGCTTTTTTCATATATGATTCCCGCGTGTTTTAATTAATTAATTAAATGTTGCATATAGGGTAAGACGAACTTAATTGTTGCATGTCTTGCGTTGCAACCCTTGATTATATTCATGTCATTGCATTTATTTTTGTTCATTCATGCATGCCTATTCATCTAAGAAAGTGAAAACATAAAAAAAAAACTCATTTGAACTTAAATCAAATTCAACCAAGCTTGAGTTGCCGGCTTAGGACATCTCATAGAATTAAAGTACCGAAATGGCATTAGCTTTAATTATTTAATGTAACAAAGTCCCCGAATCCTTAATCTCTAATTCGTAGAAATAAAACAATATTCTCGTTATTTTATTTAGATTCCTAATCAATGTACAAAAAATGTTTAATGGCAACTCTAAAGTTAAAATCATTTGAATTAACCTAAGTCACAATTTAGTAGGGCTTGGGAGAGTTCGTATTAGGTGAGTTTTTAATTAGCCTAATAATTCATTAATCCGAGGTCTTAACCGATTTTTAGGTCACGACATAAAATTGAGGGTTTTTTTTTGTATTAGACTTTTAAATTATTACATTAATGGAAAATTTGACAAATAAAAGCATGAGGTGTTTAAATTATTTTGTTAAAAAAATAGGAATGTAATTATAACCTGTTTATGTAAATACTTAGTTACAATCTATCTAATTATTATATGTTATTTAATTTTTATTTGAAAAACATCCATCATGTTCTTGGTGAATCAACTGTTTTCCTTGTTGGAAGAGTAGCAGAAATTCGATGCCTTTACTCGGGGCGATCATCAAGAGAAAGCCTAAATCCGAGCAACTTATTCAGTTGGACCTAGACATGGGCGGTTTCGGTTCCAGGAAAAGGTGGAATTGACGGTTTAGGGCCGGTTCCGGTTCCATTTTTTAATTTTAATTTTTAAAATAATAAATAATAAAATAAACATAATAAATTATAAATTATAATCAAATTGTATATTGTAATAAAATGTGGGGAAAAAAGAGATAGGAGGAATGGGCTTGAACTTAATAAATTATCATTAAGTGCCTACATATATTTTTGGGGATAGAAGAATCAAAACTCATGTAGTTCTTTTATCTTTGATAACCCAAACTTACATCATCGTCAAGTGTTGCTACCCATTGTGGTACCTACAATATTTTCTCCACAAAATGTCTTTTCGATCCATCTTATGTCGAAAATCGACAATATTGTATAGACCGAGCTGAATCTTGAACGGTGAAAGTCTAAAACTAATCATTCATGGAAAATTCAAGTTTTCCGTTGAAGAATGGGTTGCTAATATCTAGCGAGGATGAAGGGAAACCGGGTAATCAATTGAGTGACTCTTCCACCACTTTAGGATTTGGAAATATGTACTTTTTTATTTTGAAACTAAAATTGAGTTGTTAAATATTTTTCTAATTCAAAATTTTTCAATTTTTTTTTTGCCTACCTTGAGCATATTGTACCCTCTATAAGTGGACTAATGAATAGTAGAGTAAAGATCCACAATCACTTAAACCATATATAATACAAAATTTTCCATATAATTCTACTATAAATATCTTTTTACATCTCCTTGTCATTTTTGAAATATCTTTAATTTTTCAAATATAAACAATTATAATACACATTCAAATAACCAGGGAACGTGGAATTTAATCGTGAATAAAAAACAATACCAACTAAATAGACAAGAGGAATTTGAAAATAATAATACAATCATTTTTCTCGCATTACTAAAATAATCCGATCTAATTCAAGTATCTTTTCATATTCACTAAAAACATTATCAATATTAACACACTCTATTAAAAATAAATGCGTAGTAGGATAATAAATACCAGATAAAGTATTAGTAGCATCATTAAAAATTTTCAAAAAATCTAAAAAAAATTTGCAAACGTCCCAATGTTGCGGAAGTAAAGCAATTTCGAGAATATTTTACGAAATAAACATACATAATAAATCTTTGTAATCAAAAGTTTGACGAAGCAACTCAGATGTAGAATTCCAACGAGTTGGAATATTTTTTGAAAAACTTTTTGCCCTTCTTCAATGTTGTTTACAAAATTTTTCCCATGATTTCATAAAATGGGCACGACTCCATAAAAATTTAATTGCATCCTTTATTGGGGCGAGGGAAGTGTCAAGATTTCGTAAACCATCTTGTACACATAAATTTAAAACATGGCAATCACATCTAATGTGAAAAAATTGTCCGCCAAAAGAGGGTTTGCAAATATTTTCTAATTCGGGAATGAAAGCGGTATTTGCAGCGGCATTATCAAAACCAATTGAAAATACTTTATTTATCAAATTATATTCTTCTAAAACTTGCCTAATTATTCTATAAATATTATGAGCCGAATGTTTTTCATCAAAAAGTCAAATGCAATAAGTCTTTTGAAGGATTGGCCCTATCCAATGACACGTGACACCTATATAAGAATGAATTTGCCAAGGATCACTCCAAATATCTCTACCTAAATGCACGTGTCTATTGAATTCCACAAAAAATTTTGCTAAAGATTTTTTTTAATTTTTTATAGAGATGCAAAAGTTTACGTTTAAGAGTACTTTTTGAAATAGTTGATGCTTGCGGAACCAACGCAATATTTATCAAATATTTCAAATTAAAATTTTTACTAGTAGTAAACGGAGCATGATCAAGGGCAACATATTCAGCTAATGTTTGTTTATAAAGTACATCGAAAGGAAAAAGGATGAAGATTAGAATTGGCGTACCCAAAAATTTGTTGTTGCGTAGTGTCGATCCCCGCTTACGTTGGATGTTTTTTCGTCAGAGGCCGACGGAATGTTCCGTAACCGTCTTCTTTCATAAATTTGTATGTTTGCCAATAATATTTACAATTTATATTATACTCACTTTCGCTTTCATCACGGGATGAAGCACAAGTCGATGTATTCCTCATCGTGGACTTTTGCCGTCGACGAGAGAATAGGGATAGGATGAAGAGTTTTTGGTTGGTCTACGTTCGAAATGGGAACAACGTTGATATTATCGTCATCGCCTTCCCAACACGCATACTCACGAGGATTATATCGAGGAATAGGATACTCGGAATCTCTCATAGCCATCTTGGCCTTTCTAGGATTTCCATTTCCACTGCCATTTTGAAGAATTGATCGAGAAATCGATTGAGAGAATTGAGACGTTGAGAAATTTGGAAGAATTGAGAAAATTTGAGAGAATTGTTAAGATTATTTGTGAGAAAAATGAAAATGGGAAAATAGGTATTTATAGAGAAGAACTAAAAAAAAATCAATTTTTTTTAAAGTTTGCAACGGCTCTTGGGGGGAGAAGCACCGGAACCATTTTTTTATTAAATAAACGGGGGAAACCATATTTTTCGGGAAAATCATTTTGGCCATGTCTAATTGAACCTACATTTACTGAAAAGTTTTAGCTAATGAGTTGAGGGCTAACTATGACATATTAACTGATCAATACCACATCAATTTTCCGATGTGGAACTTCTCTAATATAACTCACACATTATATCTCAACATACCTAGCATTTAAATAATTAGTTCGAGATTTTTCTAACTCTATAGTGCATTGATGTCAATTTTTGAGTTTATCCTCTTTTACCGTCTTGTCATTAGAAAAACGCAACACGTCGCTCGTAATTTGTGAATTGACTGGGCCAAAATGGTAAAACCCTTAAACGAAAAGCATGTAGTTATAACTTATAACTTTGCAAGCCCATGGCCTTAACTACCAAGCCCAAAGAATAAGACAGACCTGATAAACTGCGCCGCGAAATAAGCCCAGGGCTCGTTATTGACCAGCCCATGCACATCATTGTTGTTATTTATGCTGTTTTTTTTTTTTTATAACCTTGTGTGGAATTTATGACAAATACATCGAATTTTTATCGACGCGAAATATTGAATTTTTTCGAAGCCTTCGACCAATGACATGTACAACTATTTTTTTCAGGTTTTCCATGTCTTTATACGGTCGTGAGAAGAATTGCGAGAGCGTAACTATATATTTACATAGGGGTGTCTATAGTTCGATTTGGTTAGGTTTTTCATAAAATCGAACCGAACCGAACCATTAGGGTGCAAGCTTGACTGAAACAAATCTCGCCTGAACTGGATATGAACAAAATCAAAAATCCAGTTAGATACGAGTCGATTTTTCGATTTTTATTTTTATTGTTATTTTTTTTCTTTTTGGTTCAAAGCAGATAGAACCACCGGCCACCCACCCTCACCTCACCAGCATCGAGGGCTCATAAAGCCAGATATGGCCATCGAGGGGTTGGAGACCCCCCTCGGCAATTTGCTCCCAAAAAGGGAAAAAATAAAATAAAATAAAAAGAAAGAAAAAGGAAAAAATGGTTATTTTTTAGATTTTCAGTTCTATTTAATTAACCAAACAGAAACAACCGAACTAAAAAAATAGTTATTTTTTAATTGCCCGAACCAAAAAACAAAATCGAACCGAAATGCACGAAATTTTGGGTTCGATTCAATTCGATGGGCGGTTTTGTTTGGTTTTTCAGTTCCGCTTTGATACCCCTAGCCTACATTTACGCCCTTTAAAACACCATCATTGATTATAAAAAATTAATACTCTAATGGTAATGATAATCGTGACCCTTTTTTCCACCTATTTTTCCAAATAATAGGAGTTCACTGACTAAAGTTCGTGGCATTGCATACTTGACCGACTTATATTCCTGGAGATCATATAGTATAATATATAATCCCATCATAGTAGTGGACAATGTTTAGTGGATTATGCCCGGCTCCAAAGTTCAGATTAAATGGAGTTTTTTTTTTTTTAATTAGTAGGTAGTGGGAATTGCCAAAAGGACAAAGTAGGTTAGTGGAGCTGGTTTGATTCCACTCTAACTCGCACCCATCACTCGTCTATTCTCGCATCCATCTTTTCAACCTCTTTAGGATGGCATCGTAAAACAATTCGTTTGGGGGATGATAGACTGCACCGGGTTACGATCAGATCAATGATCGAGATCGATCGCGACAAATAATACGACCAAATTCCCGGAATATTGTGATCGGCGATGATTCGCCGAGGTAACGAGGGAACTTGCGATGGTGTTAAGAGACGTAGATGATCGGATTTCTCTAAATAACTTAAAACAGGGGAAATTTTGCCCAA
Organism: Rhodamnia argentea; assembly: GCF_020921035.1. NCBI lineage: Eukaryota > Viridiplantae > Streptophyta > Magnoliopsida > Myrtales > Myrtaceae > Rhodamnia > Rhodamnia argentea. Next base: position 24,944,621 of record NC_063157.1, on the reverse strand, counting down.
AAAGTCCCAAACATGATACACTTTTGTCAATTTAGTTATACATTAATTACAACAACAATATCTTTTTGCATTTTGCCAATTGAGTTTATTAATTTTGATTGAAAATTGCTAACTTAAATGCCTAGTCGTCCTACATAGCATGATCGTCGCTAAGTTTGACAATTTTTAATTAAATTTTAATATTTTTTAAATCTATTGTTTTTCCTTTTTCTTTTTTACAACTGCAGCGAGCAAGGTTGCTTTAGTCGATCCTTGTCTGGTATATGGGCAAAGGCCCGATGCTCTCGCCAGCCATAGTTGTAAAAAAAACACATATAAAGAAATAATAGGGTAAAAGCCACCAAAAACCCTAAATTATGTTTAGCGTGACACATTTACTCTAAACTTTTTTGAATGACACAAAAATCCTAAATTTATATCTTTGTGACACATTTATCCAAAACTTGTACCAGCATGACAAAATTTTTATCGTAACATTAAAAACTTTAAGTTTGTATCCAAGTGACACATTTATTTCAAAATTTGGGATAAACGTGTCATGTGGCTATAAGTTCTGGATTTTTGGTGTCACAAAAAAATAACTAGGGATAAATGTATCACATGGGTAAAAGTTTGAGATTTTTGATGTTATATAAAAAATTTTGGAGTAAATATTTCACACAAGTACAAGTTTGGTATTTTTGGTGCCACCCTAAAAAGTTTGGGGTAAATGTATCACAAGGGCATAGTTTAGGGTTTTCGATGGTTTTTTTTTCTTATAATTTAAAATTATTTGGATAGACTCAATTAACAAAACGTGAAAATATTTAAAATTCAATTGGTATAATCAAAAGGTCAAAAGTGCAATAAATTTTTTCTAATTTTTAGGTAATTGTTTTCCTTAAAATAGTGCAAGTGAGATGAAGCGTGATGGTCGGCGACCTCGTCAGCGACGTGATTGAGGGCGAAAATGACTTCGATGTCGGGCTATGCTCGGTCTTTATTTTAGAGAGAGAAAGAGAGACAGAGATTGGTCAAGCGAGCAGGAGCATTCGACACGGCATGGACGTAAGAACAGCACGATGTTGGATTTTGCTAATGAAAAGGACAGTGTCTAGGAAACGCCTCGGTCAACAATACGCGTTCGAGGGACTCGAGGGCGATGACTTTTGAAGGGTGGTGGTGGTAATAATTCATTCGAGACTCGAGACCAAAAAGGCATATTCCTGTTGGAAATTAAAATGGAATTCTTTTACGATTGAAAGATACCATTAGAATTTTTATTTTATATAGGTACGAGGAGGAAAAAAAAAGGCTTTTTGCACCGGCATATGAAATAAATGGTAATTCTTATCGTGTTAAAGCACTTTTGCATGTCACGTGATTATAATAAGCCCGGTCACGCAGACTTCCTTCCCGCTCCTACGATGTACGAGCTATGGCTGAAGCAGTAATCGCCCAGTGGATTAAAGGAACATCTCTTGCAGCTTCAAAGATGGGGTGACTTTGGCTCGTGCAACGGGCCGGTTCCATGAGGCCGGTGAATGATCCTTGATGTTAGAGTGCTCGGATAAAATTCGACTTGCGACACGGATTCTCGGCAGCAAAGAAGACAGAGACGAGGCGAACCGCACATCGAAGAGTAGAAGAAGGGTGTCCTTGGATCGTGCACGCGAAATAGGAACAAATAAGCGAGGGGCGTTTCTCGAATGTCGATTTTATGCGGATGAGAAACTCAGGGGAACGTATAATCTTCTAGAAAAACGCTTGCCTATACACAAAAGCGTAAAAATCCCGATGTTTGGAACGAGATGAGTCAAAATGAATGCCGTCTCGAGAGAGTCCGACTCGAGCATCACCGACAATTGATTTTTTTTTTTTAATTGAGCATGCTTAACAAGCGACACACAAACACGAACGGTGAGATCTAGTCCGGACACATCTAAATTAGAAATGAAATGAGCAAAAGGATAAAAACAAAATTACAATCCTTGGTTCCAAAAAAAAAAAATATAATGATTTCCCGAGGAATCTATGTCCGTACTTTTTGTTGGAACCGGTCAACAACTACATAAAACTGCTACTAACAAAAAAAAAAAAGGAAAAACCAAAAATAAAAAAAAAAAATTCAAAAAAAAAAAAAAAAAGAAAAGAAAAAGAAGATTACTAACAAAGGTAATAAACAAAGGTAAAAAACCCCAAAAAATAAAAATAAAAATAAATTTTTTTTGGCAGAGAGATGGAAAAATTCAAAAAAAGAAAAAGAAAAAAAAAAAGAAAAAGAAGAAAATTGAAAAGCACCATGATTCCCTCTGTAATTCCCAAAGCCGATCCTCCTTTGCCACTTTCCTCTGTCTTGACTCTTCGGCACTCTCTCTCTCTCTCTCTCTCTCTCCTCTGCGCACGCAAGAAGAGAACTCAAAGTCTTCCTCTTTTCTCTTTTCCACGGCAGCGAACTCCCCCCAAGAGCACAACCCTAATTCGAATCCACAGCCAGTGCGCGACCACCCCAATTCGAGCCGAGCCGTGCTTGAGCCGACTTGGCATAGCGAAGAATGAAGACGCTGGCTTGGCTGTGGAGCTGCTGCTTCTTCTGCGTGTCGTCGCTAACCCTAGCCTCGCTCCGGTTGGCGGGCGCCAACTCCGAGGGGGACGCGCTCTACACCTTCCGGCGGAGCCTGTCGGATCCGGACAACGTGCTCCAGAGCTGGGATCCGACCCTGGTCAACCCCTGCACTTGGTTCCACATCACTTGCAATCAGGACAATCGCGTCACTCGAGTGTATGGCCCCCCCCTTCTCTCTCTGAACTCTGGAATCCGAAGATGGGTGTTTGTCTGTTCGTATGGCTCGCGGCGGTGATTCTTAGTTTTGTAAGACTTGCCTGTTTTGGTCGAGCTCGATCGGCTGTGCCGCTGGGTGATGAATGGATCTCCGTGATTCTTTTTATCAATCAGGGTTGACATTCGGTTGAATTTTGTTTAAAGTTTGTGGTTTTAGTTTCTGAATCATGCTGTTTGTTTTTGGTGAGTAAAGATCATTCTGCTCTAGCATTAGATGAAGTGGGTGGTTGGCTCTGTTTTTTTTTTTTTTTTTTCTGAATCTTTAGTTTTTGGTAGAGAGCAACCGAGTCTTTAAAACCTTGATGTAAATTGGGAGATGGGTTACATCACTTTTGAAAGCTTCAGTTTCCTTTTGGGAGAGGCAAGTTTGCATGATTTTGTTGTATTTCTTGCTATTTATCGGCCTTCTATTCTTTTTGTGGTGGGTTCTCCTTGAGCACAAACCAGTTAAAGATGTGACTCCAGATTTTCATCCTTTCCCAAGGAAAATTTTGCTGGACTCTATTTGTGAGGTCTATTCCCGTTGCCCTTTTGTGATGTATCTACTGAAGATGAAAACTAAATAGAATCAAATCCATAGAGGTATTGCGGGTTTATGCAATGCTTGGATCATGCAATGCTTGGATCGAGAGTTGATGGTGGCTCTTGTATTTGGACTTGGTTAAACGTCCTCGGATAAATAGATTTGTTTCTAAGTTGGGTGATAGGTCTCTCTATTTAATTCCTATTTGAAACAGTTGTTTCATGATGCATACCATTGTCTGGGCTCTTCATCTCCCTAGTACTCCTAATTCCACACCCCCCCTGCCTTCCTTCCTTCCTTCCTTTTTTAATGGCGATTTCGTGAGCTGTGCTTCCACTTTTCTATGATTGCTTCTGATGATTTTTAATGATATTTCTGCAGGGATTTAGGGAACTCTAATCTATCTGGACATCTGGTACCTGAACTCGGGAAGCTTGAGCATCTTCAGTATCTGTATGTTCACTTGGCATTTGTAATCCTCATATATTACTTTCTTGTCATTTGGGGATTTGGTTAGTTAATACTAATTCATATCCATACATTTCTTGGATTTGCTTAGTTCATCCTAATTCACCCCCATACTTCTCTTGGTACAGTTTAATGTCACAGCTTATTCTTGATTCGGTTCATTTATTGAGCTTTCTTTCTTTTGTTTGCAGTGAGCTTTACAAGAACAACATTCAAGGAACTATTCCGACTGAGCTTGGTAACTTGAAGAGTCTCGTTAGCTTGGACTTGTATAACAACAATATCACTGGGAACATCCCTCCCTCACTGGGGAAGCTGAAATCTCTTGTTTTCCTGTGAGTTGATTTACATTTGTCACAGTGTGATATGCATGTTCAAGTTTTATTCATGCTTGATCTTTTCGTACTTTTAGAAGTAACTTGCCGAATCGTAGCATGAAACTATTTTCGGCATAATTGCACAGATCGATTCGATATATATTGAGAGCGCATAATATCTTTTGCCATATGCAGGCATGTGTGAGGTCTTTTTAGTCTCTAAAACACGCATCCCTTGATAGAGGTTAATAGCCTTGCTGCTCAACTTTCTCACTGTTTGTTTGTTTGTTTGTTTCCGCAGGAGGCTAAATGATAATAAGTTGACTGGGCCAATCCCAAGGGAACTCGTTGGCATTTCAAGTCTAAAAGTCATGTATGTCTCTTGGTTGTGTCTCTGTGGTTGCAGTAATTTTATTAATCCTGCAAAATCATTGACTAATTGCAAGAGTTTCTAATAATATTCCAGGGATGTGTCAAACAACAACCTTTGTGGAACTATTCCTACTACGGGACCATTTGAACACATTCCGCTGAACAAGTAATCATCCCATTCTCTTCTCCTCTTTATTATTTCCCACTTCTTTTAGTTTTGAGCAATTTGCTATGAGTTTCACCCATGGGCTTCAATGCTTCTCTGTTATTCTGAATGTGTACCATTGTCTGAACACATTTTCTTCTGATTCATTTTTCATTGAACATTAAATGCGTCAGTTGTGCAATAACTCTCATATTTCATCTCCCTGTTTCGTCACTTTCTTTTGGCACTCTGTTTATTCGCTTTTGGTGCTTACATTTACCAAGAGCTGCAATATCAAAAGTGGTGGCATCAGTAAGGCTCGATCATTTTAGGCAGCGGGTAGGCGAATAATGATGATAATACCAGACCTTAAGAACCGCAGCTGGTAGTCTCTATAGGTCGGTGTCTTCAATTGGTTCATTGGGCTCTTTTTCTTTCATATGTATTTGCTGCAATCTTGGATTTATTGAATCTTTGAAACAGAAGGAATGTGCTTACCGAGTGAGTTATGGGGAAGTATGTGCCTTTGCCAAATTACTGTGGCCACAGGAATAGTGTCTTAGCCTATTAGGTGATAGTGAATATATGAAGCCGAGGGGGATGCGTAGTATGTCCGGACGACTTTAAGGATCTTTGATTTCATCTTTTATTTGCCTTTTAATGTCCTCCTTGTTCTCTAGTCGGCATACTTGTTTCTATGTTTCTTACATAGTTGATTGGGATGTTTGAGAGTTCTATTCGCATGATCTGTGTTGGGATTCCATTGTTGATTAAGATGGTAGAGAGTTCTATTCGCACAATCTAATATTTAAATATGAGATCTTTCGGTTGGGAATTTTTGGAGTCTTTTAAGCATCCACATTATTCAGTTCGAAGACAAAGTTATACTTTCTTTTGGTAGCGACTGCAAGGTGGTTGGTCTCGTTTTTGCTCATCACTCTTTCTAGATTTGGCCATTTTGCATTTTCTGACATGGGGATGAAGTAACTTGTTATTAGGTTTTTGCTCTCATTTATGTCTTCAGTGGAGTCTGACAGTCTTTTCTTCTCTTGCCGTAGCTTTGACAACAACCCACGACTAGAAGGACCCGAGTTGCTTGGGCTTGCAAGTTACGACACTAACTGTTATTAATGGGTGGAAGCAATGCGAAATCTCATAATTAGTATGGTCATGCAGTCTCAAGAGTCAGAAATCTATCTTACAGTGTAAAAGGAGAGCAGTCAATGCGATCCTCATATGAGTAATTTGTATATTGTATTATACTCGAATGCTTTAGCACTTGAAACTCTGGGTTGTTATGCTGTTTCGGAGACATTCTAAGTTATGAATCTGTATTGTCATAGTACTACTGAAAGTTTGATACCAAGAATCGAAGCGGTTTTGGTGGCGCGATGGTTGGAACTGATGCTTTGACGATATCAATAGATTAACAGTCGGCGTCACCGTCAAAATTTATAGCCCAAATGCGTCCTGTTCTCGGTTTGAAGTTCTGGAATCAGACAGCAAAGCAGTGTGTGGTAAGCATCTTATCTTCCAGTTTAACGTCATACTGTTTGTTCGGTTTCTCAAATGGGTAGAGGTGAGTGAACTTCTGACAATATTCGTTGTCGAAAACCAACCGCATTGAATGTGATGTGAAGTGCCATGAAAGTCGTCGAACCACCGAACTAACTAAGTTCCAAATTAAGTAGTCAATTTAACATACGAGCCAAGCATGTTTTGAACATGCCTAACTACCTGGATTGACTAACCCAATTGATTCATATGTAATCTCACTACTTGATTAAGATAAGTGCTCTCTTAAGACCACCTTTTCTCCACAATCTGTACATGTTCCTCACTGATAGCATTGGATTGGGTTTCACATCTCTCTTTTTAAACCAGTGGACACAAGAATTAAGCGAATCGTGATCCAACATGTTCTCTTTCTTATACCTGTAGTTTTTGCCACCCCTATCGCACGCCCCACTTCGAGGATCGCAGGCAAATCTGTTGTTGGAAGGAAGAGATCGAGAGGCGAAGGAAGCGGCGGAAGAAACTGACCAGAAACCCTAGAGCTCGAGGAAGAGGAAGAGTACCTCGCGTGTTTAGGATTTCCCTCCTAAGCAACAAGAAACTGTAAATTGCAATATTTCCTTAGACCCTCCAAGAACCGTTCCTTAAGGAAGTTCTCCTTTGCTTTTGGGCGGGCCTAGGCAGGCCCAAAGGGCCCAAGACCAGGCCCAATGCCCATCATTCAAATAGCACATGATAATCAAATGGGTTTTTGCTAACAGAACAGTTTTTGAGTCACAATAAGAATAATAGCATGTTTAGTAACGTTTCTGTTCCAAAAAAGTGATTCTGATTAGAATCAATTTTTTTGATTCTGTTCCTGGACGAGTTTTAGAAAATCAAAATGCGTTTGGTAATTGCATAAAATTTCTGTTTTCATAACATAAACGTGTTTGGTAATTGTATAAAATTTATGTTATAAAAAATAATTTCTCTTCCCAATTTGTTATTTAAATCAAACAATTACATAATTGTATTTGTTGACTTTCTTCATACTCCACAGTTACAATCCTCTTGCACCATGATATCTTTTAGGCCAAAATAGAGATGCTTTAGGTTTATTACTTGGAAGGATCGTATGCTAAAATTATTGTTTTCCTATGCTTTTCCCGAGGCTATGCATATGCCAAGGACTCTAATTATCTTTTATTGCTCAGAATGAATAAATTCCATCTTTGCCATATAGGTGGCTCGGTTTTACCCTTGGATACCATACGGATGGTCATTGATGCAGCATAGTACTCCGACAACAAATTAGATATGGCTTAGGAAAAATCGAAAGGTAAAATCACCAAAAACAGGATTAGCCGCTTAAATGTACCCATTTCCTACTTTTTGAGATTTTTTGGGAACAAATTGCCCATGAGGGGCAAAATCATCATTTGGGAGAAATCGAAAGGCAAAATCGTCAAAAATATGATTGGCTAGTTTAAATGACCCATCTCCTAATTTTTGAAATTTTGGAATTTTTTTAAATTTTTTCCTTTTCTTAAGAATTTTTATGAATTTTTCATTTTTTGGATTTTTTAATCATTGTCTAATTTTTTAAAATTAATTTTCAAAATTTTTATTAAAAAAATTATCCGGATCGGGTCGGGTTGACTCGGTCTATACCTTGCGGGCACTCGACAAAAGTGAGAGAAGACTGTCATTGCCTTTTTGATTCTCAAAGTGTTCTTTTTTGGATAAACAACTTTTTTTTTTGCTTCTTATTTTGGTCCAAAAGTGTTTCCGGGAGCAGAATCGGAATCATAATTATTTGGGTTACCAAACAAGTTTCTGATTCATTTTTGTTTCGGGAAACAGAATCAGAGGAATAGAAACATTACCAAATATGCCCTAAAAGTATGTTATGTGTCATAAATTCTTGAAAGAGTGGATGCCATAGCAATTTCAATTGATTATTAATTAATTATTTATTTATTGTCTAGAACAAGCTGCTAACTATACAGCCAATCAAAAACCGTTATATAATTAATTCTCTAATCAAAATAGAATAGGATGAATGAAAATCACAGTGTTAGGTAGCATATCATGTGACATATCACAGATTCACACAACAGCTGTAATTGTACAGCAAGTGAAGGACAAGAATTGCCACTAGCAATCACAAGAGCGACCCATCCACAACTGAAATTTTTCCCACATACTGAGAATTTCACTGAGAAGAAGACCTGCTATTTTCGTCTCTTGGACTTGTGTATGAACGGCTTAATCATCACCTTTCACTTTTTTTGGCTGTCACTCGACTGGGGAGTGGTTCACCAACTTCAACCATTTCTTCTCCTCTCTCTCCCTCTGATCTCTTGAAAAGAATCCGCTCCCACTTCACTAGATCATAAGTGAAACGAGACGACTCCATCGACCCACGTTGCCTGGTCACTCTGCAGGGTGCAATGGAAACCCTAGGGATGATCATCAACTTCATCGCCGTCCTGCTTCTGATCCGGCCGCCTTTGCCTCTGGGATCCAAGACCCAGCACTTCAAATGGGAGGTCGGCTACGCGTTCCGGTCGCCGGACTGCGTCGAGGGCCTCGTGATGGGGATCAACGGCCAGTTCCCGGGCCCGACGATCCGGGCCGAGGCCGGGGACACCCTTCATGTGGAGCTCACCAACAGGCTCCACACCGAGGGTGTGGTCATCCACTGGCATGGAATTAGACAGGTTAACTGCACATGGTCTTCCGCCATAATGAGCGCTTTACTTACGTAGCCCATACAGAGCTTTTCACATTACTTTTTTGTGAATACCGCTGAATGAATTTTCTCCTTTTTCCTCTGATTTATCATTTCTTATGCATGTTTTCAGTTTGGAACTCCATGGGCTGATGGAACTGCTTCCGTCTCTCAGTGCGCCATCAATCCTGGAGAAACCTTCGTTTACAGATTCAAAGTCGACAAGGTCTCTCTCTCTCTCTCTACCTCTTGCGCGAGCACGCGTTCGTCGTCGCACGATTTCACGTGCTGCATGCGCCAAATTTTCTGTCGAAATCCATTAAAATTCCATTAACATATATACGCCAACGATACGACACTGCGACATAGCCCCGTGTGGTCGAAATCCATTAAAACAGCGAAAAGCAAGTACCTTTTACATCGATAAGCAAATTAAGAATAGCTTTACTCATCAAATTTCTTATATGGTAGCTTCTCTCTATGTGAGTAGTTGATAAAGACTATACATTGCAGTTGATCATGAGCAAATCAAACTTTTCTCTGAAACGTGCAAATGTATATGCTGCTTTCGGGAACAGGCGACTTTGGTGAACGAAATATTTGATGTATAATGTTGGATTAGTACACGAGGTTATTGTAACGATATGATGTGTGAAGTCTGTGTTCGATGCAGGCAGGAACGCACTTCTACCACGGACACTACGGCATGCAGAGATCAGCGGGATTATACGGATCACTGATAGTAGATGTCGCGGAAGGAGAGAAGGAGCCGTTCGATTACGACGGCGAGTTCAGCCTCTTGCTGAGCGACTGGTGGCACCAAAGCGTGCACGAGCAGGAGGTCGGCCTCTCCTCCATGCCGTTCCGCTGGATCGGCGAACCTCAGGTACATATATATATACATACCGCATTGTCCTCGCCAGGGTCAAGTTCGTATTTATAATCTTTGAAATCATCGTTTGGTTTCCGAATTGCCGGGGTGACCGACGTCGATCTAAAGGCGATTTGCAGCATCATTTTTCAAGTATCGGTCTTTCATTTGATTATAACACTGTCGATTTCCGATACTAGTGGATCTTGTTTTCTCTGTTACAGGGATGAAAACTCGTGTAATTTCCCATTTTGTTTATTGTTGCATATATTTTCTTCTTCTGGGGTTTGAACTCTAGATCAAATGATTTTCCTTTTTGACGCTGGTCAAAGGAGAATTCTGTTGTACGATGATAGCCATGTGGGTGATGATGTGTGTTGCAGAGACTAACTTAGGACATCTATAGTTGACTAAAGCTTCGTGCGCCTAAGTCCGAGGTTTATATCCGGTGATTAATTTGTGAGGACCGCTTTAACAAATGTCTATAATTATTAGGAATATGCTTACATATCAGTTTTTTTACCTACTATGAGATCGACAGCATGTTATGAGCCAAGAAAAATTAAATAATAAATAATTTAAAATTATTGTGAAGTTCCACTCTTTCAAAGATTTGTGGCCCAAACATGTTGTTATTCTCACATTCACAAAATATATATAAAAATATATATATATATATATATATATATATTACGCTAGCAAAGTCCGATAATAAATCTCTAATCGATTCTTACGTATATTTTGTTTGTTAATCTCCAACCGAGTTAACAATATCATTTTATATATATTATGGTAATGATATTTGATTCATAAGAAATAATAGAATCGCATTTTGGTAATGAACGGTTATAAATAATTGTTTCTGCATATATATATTTTGTAATACCTACATTTGTATATATTATATGGTTAAGGCTAATTTTTTATGACGAGGTTTTTGAAAGAGTCTAATAAAGTAGAGATGCTTATCTTGTACTTGATAAATATGGGAAAATGTTAAGGAGTATCCCTCACGGTACTTGTTAAGCCTTCATTCATTGTGCTTTGAAAATATAGATGTTCCTATTTAAAGTATGCAACTTTTTCGAAATGTCTTATTGCTCAACTTTTGAACCGTGTCGATATGCGCTATTTCTATTTTCCATAGTCTTAACTATGATCCTAGGATCCTACGATACTCGTTAATAAGACCCGTAATAGTATTAAAAGATCAACCTTATATTGGGCTCATTTTTTACCGACACATAATATTGAAAGATAAATAATAAAAACAGAGCTTTAGCGCCTTGTAAGAGGTTTTTTTTCTTTTTTTTTTCGTCGGAATGAGAGGTTGTTGAAGTTAGGCTTTCTAACTTCAGGTCGGCTGGTAGGAGGAGGGGCTACGATATAGACTAGAAAGGGCACTTATCCTACCCGAAGTGAAGGGAAGTCAAGAGAAGAGGTGGTAGTAGTCCATGAAAGAAAGTGACACAAAAGAAACGAATCAATAAATATAGTATTGGAAAATAAATAAAATAAAGTTATGGGCGATAGTTACAGGAAAAAAAAATGCATGCTTAGATTTTGCTTCGACAAGAAAGATTGAGATAAATAACTAAAATTTCTTGCTACTAATGTTTATCATATGAATGCCTGAATGGGTATGTGTTTGGACCCATTATTGAAGGAAAAATAAGGTGATTTTGATCAACTTTGTAAAGCGATTGAAATAATCCCGATCGACATTTATGGTCCATTTGTTTCGTGATAAATGAATGATTTGCAAAATATTTTTCTAAAAACGATCACTTGTATTGTTGGAAAATAATGAGTTAATGGAAAATGTTTCCATTATTGGACGACCCACCTTAACTGGAAAAAGAAGACCCCAAAAAAAAAAAAAAAATCCAAGATGTACCCTAGTGACCCTTTTAATCTTATTTTGTCCCAAAACTTGGAAAGATTTAGCCAACATCCTTTTAGGATTATCTAGATTGACCATCTATTTGGTAGTTCTTCTTAATTCTTGTAATGATTATATGTAGGGTGTAGGGTTTTGCTAGCATGGCACACACAGAAAAACTTCTAGAGTAGAATTTATGTTCTATAAGTGCTTCTGAAGCGGAAATTCATTTGGTTATGCTACTTCTGGATTTTTTTGTTTGTTGCTCCAGTAGTAATTTTGGAATCGCTTGAAGAAGTAAAAAAAAAATCACTTCTCTCCAAAAGTAGAAAAATCAACTTCTTCTAATAAGTAGAAGTTGAAAAATTAACTTCCGGCAAGAACTGACAAGTAGGAATTGATTTTTAGAGCAAAAGTGTTGTCATGTGCGCCTATAATCGTGTTTGATTGACTGTGAAAGTAACAATATATTGTGAACCACAAATTCTTGTATTAGTGGACTCCATGATAACTTTTATATCATTTATCTTTTGTGGTCTAGATTAGGTTGTTAATTGCACAATGGATTAAGGAAAATCACATAATTATCTTATATGTCTATGATGTTCCTGAGTGTGTGCTTATGCCTCTATGCTTGTGTTTGGATTCTTTGTGCAGTCGTTGCTGATAAACGGAAGAGGGCAATACACTTGCTCGTTTGCATCGAGCTTTATCGTCGCCGGCAGCAACACAACCGCAGGTCGAGGCCGTCAATGCCAGTTTCTCGGGCACGAAGAGTGTGCACCTCAGATTCTCCCCGTGCTTCCAAACAGAACGTACCGGCTCCGACTCGCCAGCGCCACTTCTCTCGCCTCCCTCAACTTTGCGGTCGCGGTTCGTCCTCGTGAACACCTATCTATTCGCGATGTTTTGGGCATAAGGCTGTGACTTGGAACATAAATAATTACTCTCTGTGAAATGATTACGGGATTTATTACGCTATTCTATGCCAGATGCAGATTCTTATTATCATACTATTTTTGCTGTATTTAATTAATCATGATGGCTTAATGATATTCTAAGTATGAAATCGTTGTCGTGACATCCATCCATTTGCATGCATAAAGCCTAACCAAAATAGCGTGTGCTTCACTTTTTGGCAGAGCCACAAGCTGGTGGTGGTGGAAGCCGACGGCAACTACGTCCAGCCCTTTGCTGTCGATGACCTCGACATCTACTCCGGCGAGACTTACTCTGTCCTCCTCACCACCGACCAAAACCCCGCTGCCAACTACTTCATCTCTGCCGGCGTCCGGGGAAGGCAGCCGAACACCACCCAAGCCCTGACCATCCTCAATTACAAACCCAACCCGCCCTTTAAGCCTCCTCCCTTGCCGCCTCCGGTCACCCCTCGCTGGGATGACTTTGATCGCAGCAAGCGGTTCTCCTTGAAGATCCACGCCCTCGCCGGACGGTCCCCGAAGCCGCCAATGAAATCCAACCGCCAGATCGTCCTCCTCAACACGCAGAACACCGTCAATGGGCTGCTCAGGTGGTCGATCAACAACATCTCGCTGGCGCTCCCCGCGACCCCGTACTTGGGCTCTATCAAGTTCCGACTGAAGCATGCCTTCGATGGGGCTCCGCCGCCAGAGACGTTCCTGGCGAACTATGACCTCATGAGGCCGCTGGCAAACCCCAACTCCACCATCGGGAGCCGAGTCTACCGGCTACGGCTCAATTCCACGGTCGACGTGGTGCTTCAGAATGCAAACGCGATGAAGGAGAACGTTAGCGAGATCCACCCGTGGCACTTGCACGGGCACGACTTCTGGGTTTTGGGGTACGGCGAGGGGCGGTTTGTGGCAGCGGAGGCAGAGAGGCATTTCAACCTGGAGGATCCGCCGTTGAAGAACACGGCCGTGGTGTACCCGTACGGGTGGACGGCCATAAGGTTCGTGGCGGACAACCCCGGGGCATGGGCGTTCCACTGCCACGTGGAGGCGCACCTCCACATGGGGATGGGCGTGGTGTTCGCCGAGGGCGTGGACCGGGTCCGTGGGATACCGGTGGAGGCGATCGCATGCGGCTCGACGGCGAAGATGAGGATGGCTTCGAACGACGAACGAGGACAAGAATTGACGAGGGATTGAGTTGGTGGTTCCTTGTCTCGGGTTATTCTTCTCGTCTAATGCATCGACCATCGGGTGTACTAGGAAACCGTTAAATCTGTTATGGTCACATGAAACCGTTAAATCAGTTAAAAGTCATATGAAACCGTTTACGTTCCGTGTTATAACGGCCGAGATCCGTCATTTCACATGCCGCTTGATGAATACCGCATAATACTTGTTTCCCAATTGCATTGACCATGTTTAGACATACTAACCATTTTAATTTCGGAAAAACGAGTTAGGTAATCATTGATCCCAAAATTAAAAAGAGCATACTTTGGTGTTGGTGGCGTGGTGTGACACGATATAGATTGAAAGGCTTGTCTAAAATGAAATAGAGGTTATTGCGCCATCCATCGCCGGATGGAGTCCGGCGAATTCCACCATCGATGGAATAAATTTGGAACTTCAAATTAACTAATTGATTGAGTTAGTAAAATAATATCACTTTGTAGCATGACGAACTTGGCAAAAAACTACGTGTGTGATCACGCTAGAAGCACTCTTTAAGGCACAATTATTCTTATAATCATTTATTTTGAGATGTCATCATCAAAACGAGAGAACGTCGTATTTATTTCATTAGAATATTTCAAATGTCTCCATTGGTTTGGATATAAAGAGAGTTCTAGTTCACGGACCATCTTGAATAAATAAAAAATTAGGTATAATATTGTATATTGAACTAAAGTTTAGGAAACGACGACATTACATATTAAGTCAAGGTTTATGGGCCGTTCCCCATCGTTTTCCCAAAATAGATTTACCGGGCTGAATGGGCCTAACGTTGAAAATGGAGAAGCAAAATTGTGCGAGACCCAAGCAATTAAACTCGTTGAAAGGGGCCCAACCCACCACCAGGAGTGATCAGAAAAACCAAGCTGGACCTGGGTTGCACGCTAAATGTTGACTCGTTTCGTTACTGCTCCAATGGCGGGTCGCTGAAAATCCATCTCATTTTTAGCTAATTCGAACTTAGGAATGTTAATTTCGTGCCAATCCGTGTTGTCGCCTTCGGGTTTTCCCGATAATCATGTTAACTCATGCCGATCCCGTGTTGTCCCCTCATGTCGAGCTTTCTCGAGATTTATGTCAAAAATACCGTTTGGATTTTTTAAAATGGTTGCGTGAACGTTTAAATGGATTAATCCTATCATATAGATGCAAACCTTCTCGTTTTCCAGAATCGGTTAATTTTCCATCTGTAAGGATAGTAGCGGTGCCTTGGCATTATTTTGGACACGAAACGGTGCGATTCTATGATTATGCTTTTACGGACCGCCGGATATTCTTTCAATAATTCTTCATCTGAGCCTCTTTTGGGGTTCTTACAAGGTTCTTCATTTGGGCCTACCATACTCTCCTCCTCTCTTTTCCATAGACTCTGATCTACGGAACATAAGCGAATCAAAATCATCGATCGCCACGTGTCGATGTAGAACACTCGTGATTAAAAATAGCGATGCACCCGATCCATGTGGACCTACCTGGATCTAAACAAATATTTCCCTCTATATCAAGCTTTCGCGAAATTCATCTAAAAAAACCATTCGGACCTTCTTAACTAGATTATTCTCGTTAGATACACGCAGATCTTCCCAATAATTTTTCATTCGCGCTTTTGGGTGCCTCCTCTTTTCCTTTCATGGACCCCCGATCCGCAAATCGCATGCAATTGGAAACACCGATTGCTCATTTGGCCTGATTCGAAAATTCTCCGATGGCAAAGTAAAGGGGCATGTTCTTGCCTCGTCTTTGCGGACATTGGGAAATTCAATTCAAAATCGCTCCGATCGCAGATCATTTATAGTCAAAACCCCATCTTCATCTAATAACTAGCTAACAAAAGGAAGATATCTCAACGCGTATTTAGCAATGCCGTGCATTTCCATCTCCATCGGTCCAAGCAACACAATAATTGGTCTCCCTGACGATGAGTAGGTCCCCACATGTCTACAAATGGTTAAAAAGATCTTCAATTTGAAACGTTCTTTCTACCCCGTATTTATTCTTTTTCACTAGCCTCTTTCATAAAACCTTCTATTAATAAAAAAGCACGTGACAAATATCTCGCCAAACAGTCGATTTCACTGCCATTATTTTTTTGAATTTGATATTCATTTTTCTCAACTGTGCAAAACTTACCCCTCGTCCTTAAATAAACCCCACTTTGACCACTTGAGCAGGGCCCCCACAGTCACTTTCCCATGAATGGATAGTATTTGGATTTACACACGCGCTCGAAATATTATCAAAATAATATATTATTGGTTTTGGGAATATACCCCTATATTATAATCGGGACCGGTCACTTTCCAACCCCGTGGGCTCGCGATATGTGATCAAGAGTGTTCGAATTAAGTTCAATCGCGTTCTTAACATAGACACGCCTAGCCGTTATGCGCGGATAAATAACATGAACGATGCGCATTTTGACTCTTTTTTTTAAAAGTCTAATTAACTGAATATGCTGAGATGCTATGTTTAGTTATATTCAAACCCGGCCTTATGTGGAAATTGAGAGCGGGTAACGCTCCATGAAACCCGACATAAATTCGGTACGAAACCTTAACACGAATTGCCAGCTCGTACTCTCCCGGGCAAACTTGAAACGTTCCATAAAAGTCGGGGGATACACATGGCAGAACACAAGTTACCCCAGAAAGAAATTTCCATGTTTCCAAATTTTTACCCCTGTCTTTCTCTCCCCTCAATTATTACAAGTCCGAGTGGGGGGATTGGCCGATTGGGGTACGAATTTACCGTCCTGCCTCCCCACACCCCGGAGCCCCCCACTCGCTCGACAATCATTGTGGCCACGACCCGACCCGGCGGCGAAGGAGACGCGGTCCCCACACTGGAGCTGTGTCTTAAATGCCACTCCGAGAAACGGCTGTCCCTGTCCCGCGTCCCAGATTGGATTGGCCTGACCCGGTTCTTATATATCCCCGAACCGGAATAAGGTCAATGCCATCGTTGTTCAATTCGCATTTCGCACCTCTTTAACCCCCTCCTCTCTCTCTCTCTCTCTCTCTCACTCCTATTTTCACGAATCGGTGCCACCACTCACAAAGCCGTCATGAAATAAAGAAGTATGGATCGCATCGCAACAATATCAAGATAAAAAGGCTCTCTCTCTCTCCTTTCTCTCTCCCTCTCTCTCTCTCTCTCCTCTCTCGAAGATAGCAGAGGATGCAAAAGGATTGACTTGCGGGGGAATCGCAGGAGCTTCGCTGAGATCTTTTGATGCTCTGATTTCTCCAGGTGCGATCATTAGAGTCTCGTTTTAGCTGACTCGTTTCTGTGTTTGGGTCTTCGGATTTTGCGGTTGTTGTTGTTGTTGTTGTTGTTGTTGTTGTTGTTTTCTTCCCAGTTTGATGAGTGGCGTTGTTCCGAGCTGTTGTCGGTTCTGAGTTGAATCGACTCGCCGGTGTCGCGGAGTCGGTGAGTGATCGGAGAGGGGTTGGGTTGATTCGGTTTCGATGAGTTTTGACTTCGCTCGTGTGAGTCCTCCGCGCGATTCTAATTCCAGAAGTCGGTGACTTCGATTCGATTGGTCGCTCTTTCGATTTCTTTTTGAGTTCTTCTGAATGTCCCTTGTCTTGTGTTGGAGATATTTTAGAAATCTTCTAGAGATATTTAGCTTTCGGAGCTGGTTCGATGTGGTTGAACTTTTGGAAGAATCTGTTCGGTCGAATCGTATGGAGTCGCTTGCAGAAGCTAGGGAGTTGGCCTTCACAGCTTGCTCTCAAGAAGAAACGCGTTCTGCTCTAGATTTTTCATTTTTCATTTTTTTTTTTTTTGCGATTCGTGGGACATAGATCTTCCTATTCCTGACATCTTACAGAACCTGGGGTTAAGCATCTTGGTTGGCAGATGTTAGATTCATTTTTCTATCTTGATTGAATCATGTCAAAACTTGAATATGATGATCTGGTCTCACTCACTTGGTTTATCTCCTCCATCCTCCTCTTGCAGTATAACGGAAACCCAGCAACTCGAGCAACCTTGTGCGCTGGAGTCGGTGTTTAGGTCTTGTTTTTGGATTCTGATCTTATAAGCTTGTGAGGGTTTTTGCGGTTTTTTCCGTCTTAGATCTATATCAGACAATGATGATGTTTGATGATTTGGGAATTTGTGGCGATCTGGACTTCTTCTCTGCCCCTCTTGGGGAGGGACATCTGGTCGCTCCGCAAACTGAGCCAGAGGCCACTGTGGAGGATGATTACTCTGATGAAGAGATCGATGTGGACGAACTCGAGAGAAGGATGTGGAGGGACAAGATGCGTCTCAAGCGGCTGAAGGAGCAGAACAAGGGAAAGGAAGGAGTCGATATCGCGAAACAGCGGCAATCCCAAGAGCAGGCGAGGAGGAAGAAGATGTCGAGAGCTCAGGATGGAATTCTCAAGTACATGTTGAAGATGATGGAGGTCTGCAAGGCTCAGGGTTTTGTGTATGGAATCATCCCAGAAAAGGGAAAGCCAGTTACCGGGGCATCAGACAATCTCAGAGAATGGTGGAAGGACAAAGTCAGGTTTGATCGAAATGGTCCAGCCGCCATATCCAAGTACCAAGCGGATCATTCCGTTCCCGGGAAGAACGATGGGTGCAACCCCATCGGGCCTACCCCGCACACACTGCAAGAGCTTCAGGACACAACCCTCGGCTCGCTTCTGTCAGCACTCATGCAGCACTGTGACCCCCCTCAGAGGCGGTTCCCATTGGAGAAAGGCGTTCCTCCGCCATGGTGGCCCACTGGAAACGAGGACTGGTGGCCCCAGCTGGGTCTGCCGAAGGATCAAGGACCGCCGCCCTACAAGAAGCCTCATGATCTTAAGAAGGCGTGGAAGGTAGGTGTTCTCACGGCGGTAATCAAGCACATGTCTCCTGATATTGCCAAGATCCGCAAGCTCGTGAGGCAGTCCAAGTGCTTGCAAGACAAGATGACAGCCAAGGAAAGCGCTACTTGGCTAGCTATAATAAACCAAGAGGAGTCTTTGGCGCGAGAGCTTTACCCAGATTCATGCCTCCCACTGTCCTCATCAGGAGGGAGCGGGTCTTTGGTCATAAATGACTGTAGTGAGTATGATGTCGAAGGGGCAGAAGACGAGCCCAACTTCGATGTACAAGATTGCAAGCCTGAGAATCTCAACCCACCATCTCATCTGGGTCTGGAGAGAATGAGAGAGAGAATTCCATTTGTTCAGCAATCGCCTTTTCCAATGAAGGGAGAAGTTGTCACCAACTTAGATATGGTGCGGAAGAGGAAGCCCTGCAATGATTTGAACATGATGATGGATCACAAGATTTTCACCTGTGAGTTCCTGCAGTGCCCTTACAGTGAACTGCGACTAGGGTTCCGTGACAGAACCTCGAGGGACAATCACCAGCTAAGTTGCCCTTACAGAAGCAATTCTTCAGAGTTTGGCGGGTCAAACTTTCATGTTAATGAGGTCAAGCCAGTCATTTTCCCTCAAGCTTTTGTCCAGTCCAAGCCCTTGGCTTCAGCAGTCAATTCAGCATCAGCCCCCTTTGATCTGTCAGGGCTAGGAGTTCCTGAAGATGGGCAGAAAGTGATCTCCGATCTTATGTCGATCTACGATACCAGCATCCAAGGCAATAAGAACATGAATCCCGGGAACGATGCGATCATAGAAGAGCGGAGCCGTCCTCAGCCAAAGCTTCAACAAAACGAGTACGTGGGATCATTCTTCCATCAACCCGGTGCTTCGACCAATCATCACATGTTCACTAGAGAGGACCTTCAGTTCGACCGGTTCAAGGCCATGAACTCTTCATTCGAGGCCAACAACCACAGCCATGACAACCTACAACTCATGTTCGGGTCTCCATTCGATTTGTCGTCTTTTGATTTCAAGGAGGAGGTACCGGGCGGAGTTATGGATGCCCTGCCGAAGCAGGATGTCACTACATGGTTCCAGCAATGATTCCGATTGCTCGGCTTGTCTCGGGCGTTCTTGGGAACTGTATATTTCTCCGAAGAGAGAACTATACTTAACCTTGGTCTCTTTGCTTGGATCAAGTTAAGTTTCTTGGCCAATGTCTTTGCTTAGCTTATGTATTCTCTTAAAAATTTTTAGGTGTAGATTTAGAAAGTTTAGGCAGGGCTTAAGACGGGGAAATAAGATATTAGACAAGGACCCATGACTAGCCCTGCTGCTGAATATATAAATGTTGTGTCTGGTTAAGTGATTATTCTACTAGACTGTCGTATAAATAAGTGAGGTGCATTTTCTTTTCTTTCCCCTTCTTTGTTTTCTCTTTTGTCATGTTGGAATCTAAGGGTGTTATCTTGTAATTGGACGCGTTGGCTTGTCCTTGTTTGAATTTGGAACTGGTTTCTCTTTCTGCTCTGCTGCACCGCGATCCCCATGTGCGGAAATGACCCACCAACCTGATTGGTGGCTGACGAATTGACTAACACGTTTCACCTTGAAATGGTGGGTGCTGTTCAACGACGGCTCCTCTGCGATTCGACGGTCCATCGTTTGTGTATTCTTGTCCTTGTCGGTCACAAGTTGTCCAAAGGACTCTTTCTCTTGGGGGGTCTTGTCGATAAGATGGGGCTTATCTTTTCGATGGGGCCCCGCTATAGGGAAGAATGCAACCGATCCGGAAAGGAAAAGAGAAAAATTAGGCGGGTCAAAAAGCGTTTTTAATTCATTCCCATGTGACCTCCTTTCCTTGCATCTTCCTCTTGGAACCCTCCCTCCTCATCCTCCCCCCCCCCCCTCCCCCGGGTCAGCACTCGGCAGACTTCATTGCAAGAATTTGTTCCAAAATAATATTTAACAGACCTTGCTTCATGATCCCATTTCTCAAGAATTACAAGGACGGCAACCAGAACGAGACTTCCAAGGTGGGAATTTCCCCGTGAGTTATAGCGTACGATTCGTCGTGGCGGATCGCATGTCGGGATTCGGTTTCGTGTCTAAAAGGGGACATCTTGTGCTGCTAAATGTTCTGTCCCCCGAGTCTCATACATGCACGGAGCATGAGACCGACCTCTGGGTCTAGCTTATACACAAAAATGTTAATCTATATTGTTCGCCACCGTACCGCGATTCGATTCATTTGAATATGGCCTATTGAGTACAGGGCTCCCCATGTGAGAAGGGGGTTTGATTATGATGGTTAAATCTGTTGCTGTGTTCGTTGGAAAAAAAACGAGTCGATGAATCTGTCGATTTCGAGGAGTTTCATGGTTCTTTGTAAAGAGGACAAGAGATATGGTGCATGAACCGGGGAAGATCACGAGGGCCAAAGCCAGATGCAAATTAAATTACGAGGAGCATTTTGTACGGGAATTAAATTAATGTTTTATTAATTGTCTGTTGCTTGCTTTTGAGGACACACCACACACCCTCCTCGATTTTATTTATCTAAAACAAAATAGAAAGGAGGTTAGAAAATAATTACTGATTTTTAGTTCTTGGTAATAGCACAAAGGCACCGCCCAATTTGTTCTTTCGAGTGAAGGTGCACCTGGTGAGAGCTTTTGTCGATCTTCGTTGCTTCTGGTGGTTTTTATTTTAATCTATCTTTTGGAGTCCCGTCTTTTTTCCAGGAAAAATTTCAAATAAAGGTTCGAATTGCCATCATTTTTTTTAAATAAGGCATCGAAGTGAACCTTATTTCAAATAAGGGATCAAAGTGACCTCATTATTTAAAAAAAATGCACTATCAAGGATATTTTCGTAATTTATATTTACTAAAAATTTTCTCTTTTTTTGTTTTCCTTTTCTTTTTCCCTTCCTTGTCGCCTGTGGCCGGTCTCGGGCGATGATTGGCCACCGGTAAGGGCGGGTTCAATTTGTTCTTTCGAGTGAAGGTGCACCTTGTGAGAGCTTTTGTCGATGTTTATCACTTCTAGTGATCTTTATTTTAATCATTTTTTTTGAGTCCTATATGCTGACCCCACCCCCCCCCCCCCCAAAACACACACCAAAAAAAAAAAAAAAAAGGATCCTATATGTTCTCTTGGATCAATAATGTGTCTTTGCTTTTGCCACTTTTTAGGTTCTTTTTCACTACAAGGATGGAGATGGAATGAAAAGGTCCAAATCGCATGAAAAGTTTGCTTTATTCCTTTTCTTTCCCCCCTTTCTTTTCTTGGTTAAAACGACACGTGAAATAATGAGCATAGTCAAATCGAGAGCCATGTAGGAATGATTCCCACTTGTTTTGCTGTTTTAGATCTAGGGTCAGTTACACCCCGCCGGAGCCTGTCTCGAAGATTGATTTAGGTATCGCACGTCGACCGGGCTACATTGGAAGTTGTTGAATCCGAAGAATTTTTTTTTTTCTTCTGTTAACTTTTGTGTTGGAGTTTCGGTGAAATCAAGTTCGGGCATTGAGATTGGAATCGCACGAGCCAGAGCGAACGCGTCTCTAGTACTTTAAGGGAGCTACTACCCCGACAGCCTGACAAGACAGTAATTATTTCTGACCCCACGATTTTTTTAATTAATCAGCGATTTATGCAAAATACGCGATGATGATGTGTGGATTTACGATAAAAAATAACCGACGGTATCGTTAGGGTGTCGGGGAAGTATTTTCTATATTTTAATATTTTTATTCATTGGACTTTATTTCTAAGAAATATGTACGCACGATTATGGAATGAGGATGAGACGTTGACAATGTCCCTCAACACTTCATCCTGTTTTCCTTTATTTATTTGTTTATATATTGTTTTGCCGTAGATTGACTTCCATGATCATCTCCCACCCCTTAACGTGCTCGATCGTCTCAATAATTGTTGTTCTTTTAACTTCTTTCAGCAATTAAGGCATCTCCATGACGTGCCTTGATAACGGGGCTTGTGATTGATCGGTTACGCCATGTTCCGGGTGACATTTCGCTTCAAACCTATTATATTAGTATCAATTTAGTCATAAATCGTTTTATTATACCAATTTATTGGACTTTGTGTTATTGTAGTCCATTCAGCCAATTGCGACATGAAATCGCTAGCGTAGACGTTGGTCGTCTTACGTGACACGACCTAACATGAATAAATTTTAATTATTATTTTTTTAAAATTTTTTAAAATTTTTTATTTTCTCTTTTTCATTGTGCCCAGCGAGGGTCGCCCCCGCGGCCGATGATGGCCTGGGCAAGGGCCGCATTCATATGAGCGAGTTCCGGTTGAAATTGACCGAATAGACAGTATCGGCACAAATAAAAAAAGTTTAGATTAAATTGGTTGAATCAAAGATTTATGGCCGAATCGACATAGATATAATAGGTTTAGATTATTATTTTTTTTTTAAGACTTTCTCGCCGTAATCAATGTCAACGGTTCTCTTTGGTGTAACTACATGGCATCTTCAACGAGGCGTTGAGTTGTTTTTGGTGCATGCACATCGGGGGGGATTCCCAAACGCATCTAAAAAAGAATTTAGAATCAAGGTCAACGCTTCTTTTGTCAACGTTTCTCCTTTTTATGCTGTTCATTTAGGGTCATTTAATCCGCTTAATTTAGAAAAAAAAAAGAATATTAGATTCTAAAACATTGATTGTGCATAATATGAGTACATGTATACCTTCACAAACCGCAAATTTGTCTTAATTTGTTATAAAAAAAAAAAACTAGTATTTCATTTTCTTCTCGTAAAAAAGGAGAAACAAGTGAGAGGCGTTACTGTGGACTTTGGGCCCCACCGCAATAATTTTTGTCAATATTCTCGGAGCCATTACTCAAGATCGAACTAGCTTGAACTGATCGAGTCGGCCTGCTTCGGTCGAACCACAGCGGCCACTCGCGACACGGCACAACTAACGCCAACTCTTGCATTTCCCCTGTACGATTATCATCCAACATTTCGAAAATTAAAAAAAAATTAATTAATTGTCATCCAAGATTGGACAGCGCTGTTTGGCAGATGGGCTCGTAGCCCATCTAAACGGGCCTAAATGGGCCAGGTCAAGGGCCACGGGTCAAAGCCCAATTCGGCCCATGAAAGGCATTGAATGGGTTCCCTCAACTTGCGTCGTTTGGTTTCGGTCAACGACAAGGAAAGGGTACATTTAAACTTTAGGGACCATCCAAAACACCGTATGGAGGAGGGCGTGGAGTGGGCCCCGTGGGCATTTAACACTGTCGTTTTGTCTCGAAGCGACTTGTCGTTTCTAAGATGCGGACCTCTCATCACTTAAAATATCGTCCATCTTTTGCCTTTCCTATTGAATGTATTTGCTTATTGGTGTTCAAGATCCTCTCCGTGCTTATCCATTCTATGGTTATCCAAACACGAATTGGTCCCATCATCAATTTAAGGGTACTAAATTCTGGAGAACCGGATTCCCTAACATTGCTTGACAATGTTAGGGGTGACATGATCGATTTGGGCCGTCCAAATAAAAAATGGATGGCCCGGATTAATCCACATCACTTCTTTTAAAATTTTAAAATTTCCAGCCAAAAAATTCTCCCCTTTTAAAAGATGATGTGGATGAATCTGGGCTGTCTATTTTGAAATGGACGGCCCAGATCCATTAATGTCACCCCTACCTTTATGGTAGGGGCCCTCATTAAATTGATGATCAAAAGCCCTAAGAAATGCATGGGGAAGGTCGGATTAACCCGAAAAAAAAATGATCCAAAAACGAATTTTATCTAAATTTTTAAAAGATTTTACCCACCCAACAGTGAAATCCCGCAAATAAAGCAAGGTCACCAGTTCGGACCAAAAAAGGAAAATTGAGCATAGGAGTGATTTCCGAGCTCATATTGAACAACGGCAATTCGACTTTAATGGGAGTTGCTCCTCATGGGTCGTGGTTAGTTTGCTCGCCGGCGAAGTCCATCCGATCACGATCCCGACGGCCGGAAGCACAATTCGGCAGAGCACATTTCATCTTGCGCCGGAGTAGCTCGATCATCTTGTGAGGAATTTGATATTTTCTGAAATCGTGGATGGGGAGCTGGATAGCGACTTTTCTTGGGTTTAGTAACGGATTTTACTTACCGATTCACCGGTGAGCGGTCCGGGGGGGGTCGAAGGAGGGCCTTTGATTTGGGCTGAGCCCAGATCGTTGAGCATGGACAAGGAAAGGATCCCAAAGTTTCTGGGCCGAGCCCATTAAAAGGGTCTCCAAGCTCAAAAGCCTTCATTTGTTCGTCTTTTGCTCACTACACGCCAACGGGTGCAAATGCGTGCTTGGTTCGGCTTTGAAAATGGACTTTGAGCAAATGTAAATATTTTTAGCCTAAATGGATTTGAGAAAATACAAATGGGATTTGGTAAAAAATCTTTTGAAATGAAAATTTGGATTAAGTAGTGCTATGGCCCAAAAAAAAAAAATTTTTTTGCGAAGGGCTTTTGGCTGCATATATATATTTTTCCCTTTTTCATTGCAAACAATCAAAACCGTTTGTTGGCCGGGCGAGCTAGATCTGGGGTTGGCGGCCTTCGGCCGAGGCCTCCTAGGGTCCGGCGACCCAACCGGCTAGGATGCCCTCGCCAACCTCTCTCAATAAGGAAGATGAGCCGTAGATCAAGGGTTTCACTTTTTAAGATGGATAAAAATTGAATTTTTAATAAGGTTTAAAGGGAAAAATAAGTAACTCACTATTTTTCATTAATGATGACTACATCATTCCAAAAATGTTGAAAGCCAAGTGTCGATCCCTACTATCATCGGGCTTTCGGTCTTTCCAAAGCCGATATTTGGCCAAAATGCCCCTTGAAACCCTAGCACTTTTCCAAAATCTTGTCGGGTCATCATGGCATGGTTCTAACAAAAAAAAAATTAAATTAAATAAATCATGGCGTGCTAATTTCATATTGGTCTTTACTCTTCGTCTTCCCTCACCATTGGTGAGATTATAAATTTCACATTCGGACAATCAAGAAAGGATTTGGCTAGCATAATAATTATTGAGTAATTAGGTTGTGAGCCATAATTACATAAATAACGCTCATGCATGCATTTTACGTTACATTCGCAGAGCAAGAGCGAAGCTATGCTTGTAATAAATGGAAAAGGGGATTCCCTTTGGATCCCTCCCACGACGTCGAGGGACCACAGTGGGGGTCGGAAACCAGCGACCCGCGTCCGGCGAGGGAGGACGGACCCCACAAGCGGACTAATCGCAGAGCAGTGGCCCTTCATATGAAAATGTTAGAGTTATCCTAATGTGGGCTTATATTAATTGAGATTGTAATAATTGACTTGGTCTAATAAAGATTGGATATAAAGATTCTTAATGGGCCTAATATGGGCCTGGCTAGTGTGGGCCGAGTTCGGCCCGGCCCGTGATGAGAGGGCCCGCCGTAAACTCTATAAATAGCGCTCAATCCCTCCTCTAGCCCTTAAGGATTCGAAATCACTTCACATAAAGTTCGGAGAGAAAGTGAAGGGCGTCTCATCGAGCCTACCATACGGAGGGTAATAGAGGAGAAGATCTAGAGCGTCGGATCATTGCGATTCCGCCCGAAGTACAATGGATTCGAAATCAGGTGCACAAACTCTTTATTTTCTCAGTGCAGCGTTCCATTTTTAGATATGGTGATCCTGTCATAGCCTCATTAAGGATTATAGCGGCCAACAATTTGGTATCGAGCGGTTCCATAATCTAAATCTGGAATGTTTGGTTTTTGCTTGTTTCCAAAAATTTTGACGGATAAAAGCTGAATTTTATTGCATATTTGGAATCTACTGGAAATTCCGAGCGTTTCGAGGGGGTGGCCGGCCGCGGACGAGGCCGAACGGCCTCGCACGCGCGCCACGCGCGGCCGCGGCGCCGGATGGGCGTGCTTCACGCGCGCCACGCGCAGCGTGCGCACGAGCGACACGTGTTCGACACGTGTCGCGCTCCAGGCGACTGGGCGCGCCAACGTGGCCGCCGACGTCATAATGACGTCGGCGGACCACCGCCTCGGCAGCCGCGGGTCGAACCGGGTCGAACCGACCTGGATCCGGCGACCCGACTCGTGACCCGGCCAACCGTTGACCGTTGATCGGGTCAACCCGTTGACCGTTGACCGGTTCGACCGGTGAATGGTCGGACCGGGTTTTGAGTGGGCCGGTCAAACCGGTCGGACCGGTCATTGGACCGGCTGAAGGAGACGCACGTGCATGGCACGTGTGGCGCGTGAGGCCCACGCGCCGAGGCTTTAGGCGGCGCGTGCGGGTGCGTCCGGGCTCCGTTTGGGGCGTTTTTTGTACCGGCGTGCTCGTATGAAGATTCTCTACATTGTGGTATATTTATTTTAAATATTTGGAGCTTTTAAGGATTGAAAAATGCATAAAAACCCTATATATGTGTATTTTTAGGGTTATTTTTGGCATTTTTCTTGTATTTCCATATAGTTTTGGAAATACTAAGGCTAGCTCATATGAGTATGACCACATACAGAATGTGTAGAGTATTCTAAAGTATTGGCATGTATAATGGTTAACATGCATCAATAAATGAAGCAATGCCATTGGTATCATATGTGATTTTAATGACAACCGCCCATGTCATTAAGTTTAAAATTACATGTATATGATGAAAGTGAGACATAAAGCTTATATCCTTGGTATGAGAGAGTTTCAAAGACTTAATTGGGTTGTGACCGCCAAAGTGGCACACTTGATTGAGTTTGAGAAATATCAGCCTCGTATTGTGGGGGATGTCTCCTATTCTAATGCATGGTTATACTCCCAAAGGAGGTGATTATGTATTAATTTTGGAGGGATACATGTACAGCATAAGGTTAAGGATTGACTAATCCTAGTGGTTCATACACCCAAAGGTGGTGATTCACAAAGATTGGAATATATTCTAATGACCGCCGACATGTTGCGAGTTTACAACAGCACGTTATACAATCTACCCAAAGGTGATTGTATGATGGTACATGTAACTCTCTAGTTGTGTACTTATATGTTTTTAAGTTACACAAGACTCACTAGATGCTGATTATATGCACTGCTTGTTTTTTCAGTCACCTTCTCTGTAAACGGTAACTCCATAACGATTGAGGTTCTTCATGGTTCAAATTTTAAGAAATGGAGAGAGGATTTTCTGTTTGCTATGGAGCCGGCGGATGTTCATGTGGCTCTTTATGAAGACAAGCCACCCAATCTCGTTGAGACCAAGACAAAGAATTGAGATGGCGCGTTTTGCTTTGCTTGGGAAAAGAGCAACAAGATCCGCTTGTTATCAATGAAGCGATCCATACAGGAACATCTAAAGAGTAGTCTCGCGATTGACCGCACCGCAAAAGAAATGATGGAAGTTTTGATGGCCGAAAACCGAGTATCATCTAATGCCGAGGTTGGGACACTTGTCCAGGTACTCTTTAACATGAAGTATAATATGGGTGCAGGAGGAGTTAGGGATTATATCCCGAGAATGCTGGATTTGCAAACAAAACTTAAGATCCTGGGTATTATAATTCCCGATGCTATTATGGTACATCAAGCCTTAAACACCCTTCCCCCTGAGTTTGGTATGATCAAGACCGGTTTCAACACACAGGATGAGACTTGGTCTATTAATGATTTGATAGCCAAGGTGGTGGCGGAAGAAGAAAAGCTGAAAAAGGAAGGGGGGCATTACGCTATGGTTGCCTCCGGTTCTGGCACTAAGAAAGGTAGGGGGTTCAAACTTCGTACTCGTAAAGGAACTCATCTTGCTACTGGTTCATCCGACAAGACGGGTCATAAGAAAGCGTCCTTTAAAAAGGATAATGACCGCCGCTTCTTCCGTAAGAAGAGAGGTCACAAGAAAAGGGACCGCTTCAAGTATAAGAATTGGCAGTCTAAACATGAGGATGCAGGTATTGATTCTTTGGCATCTGTTTGTGAATCCAACCTATCTCAAGCCCCATCCAGTTCATGGTGGTTAGATAGTGGTGCAACTAATCATGTTGCGTTTACCATGCGGGGATTCATAAATCGGAGGAAGCCAAATTAGGATGAATCAAACCTCAAAGTGGGAGATAATAACAAAGTCGACGTTGAGTTCGTGGGAGATATAATTTTGGTTTTAGAATCTGGTTTTAACTTGATGTTAAGAAACACTTTTTATGTACCTTCCTTTAGACGGAACTTAGTGTCCGTATCATGTTTGGACATGTGTGGTTACTCTTTTGAAATAAAGAACAACGTGGTTTCCATGTTTTTTAATTCAGATAAAGTTGGGTACTGCAATATGTCCAATGGATTGTACAGATTGTGTTTAACTCCCAATGATATATACGTCGCCTATACAGTTGAGAATATTATCTCTAAAAGAACTCTACCTAAGGAACAATCATACGCATTGTGGCATAAACGTCTTGGTCACATTTCTAGGGAAAGAGTGGAAAGGCCGATAAAAGCCGACATCCTACCTACTCTTAAAAGTGACCCGGAAACTTGCGTAGACCGCCAGAGAGGTAAAATGACTAAGATAAAGAAAAAGACAACAGTCCGCAGCCATGACCTATTGGAGGTCATTCATACCGATATCGACGGACCTTATACTGCGACCTTGTGTAGAAATTTTTATTTCATCACTTTTATTGATGACTATTCCCGATATGGTTATCTATACTTGATTAAGGAAAAGTCTGAGTCTCTTGACAAGTTCAAGATATTTCGGACTCAAGTCGAGAAACAATTGGGAAAAGTCATAAAGGTTGTTAGATCTGACCGAGGTGGCGAATATTATGGTCGACATGGCGATGCTGGGATGCTTAAAGGGCCATTTGCCATATATTTAGAGGATTCCGGGATAATAGCTCAGTTTACTATGCCTGGGAGTCCCGAATGTAATGGTGTAGCCGAAAGGCGTAATCGCACCCTTATGGATATGATGAGGAGTATGATTAGCGTAACCAACTTACCACCTTTTCTTTGGGGTGAGGCTTTGAAAACAGCCCTTTATGTTTTAAATCGGGTTCCCACTAAAGCTGTTCCATTAACTCCTTTTGAGTTATGGACTGGACGTAAACCCAACTTAAATCATCTAAAAGTTTGGGGTTGTCCTGCAGAAGTGAAATTATATGATCCAACATTGAGTAAGTTGGACTCCAGAACTACTCGATGTTACTTCGTGTCTTATCCGGATCATTCAAAGGGGTATCGGTTTTATAACCCTAATGGAGGAACAAGAATTGTGGAGTCACAGACAGCAAAGTTTCTGGAATTTGATGTAGCCGAAAAGGGTAGCTGTTCGAAGACTATAGAAGATAATAGTACGATGGAAACTACCGTATCGTTTCCTCTACCAATACAGACAATTATGGAGCCTCCTATGCCTCGGACGGAGCCTGTTGGGCTTCAGGATCCAATTATTCCCGATGAAGTTATTCAGGCCCCACAATTGCGGGATCAAACCGAGGTAGCTCCACTTAGGAGGTCTATCGAGCAGAGAAGATCGCATTCCACCCGACTATATAGTCTATCCGGGGAGAGCAAGACTACGATATCGGGCCGTGTGGTTGATCCAGCTTACTTATACGATGTCGTTTCTTGTCCTCAATCGATCTCGTGGATGGATGCGATGAAAGATGAGTTGCAGTCTATGAGACATAATGGTGTCCGGGAACTTGTTGAATTGCCTAACGGTCATAAATCAATTGGCTGCAAATGGGTGTATAAGACAAAAAGAGACTCTAAAGGAAAGATAGAAAAGCTCAAAGCTAGACCGGTAGCCAAAGGTTTCACTCGAAGAGAAGGAGTGGACTATGAAGCAACTTTTTCTCCGGTCTCTTCTAAAGATTCTTTCAGAGTGATCATGGCATTAGTAGCTCATTTAGATATGGAGTTACACCGGATGGATGTAAAGACCGCTTTTCGAATGGGGATCTTGATGAGGAAGTCTATATGGAACAACCCGAAGGTTTTGGTACTGATGTTTCGAGATAAGCTTGTGTGTAGACCGAGAAAGTTTATTTATGGTCTCAAGCAAGCTTCCAGGCAATGGTATTTAAAGTTTCATAGTGTTGTGACTTCTTTTGGTTTTGTGGAGAATAGAGTGGATCGTTGTATATACTGCAAGGTCAGTGGGAGGAAATTCATTTTTCTCGTTCTTTATGTGGACGACATTCTACTTGCGAGCAAATGATATTGAATTACTCGGTGAAACAAAACGGATGTTGTCAGAGAATTTTGATATGAAGGACCTTGGTGATGCGTCTTTTGTTCTTGGCATTGAGATCCATAGGGATCGTTCTCGCCGGGTATTGGGTTTATCTCGGAGGGCATATATTGATCGTATTCTGGAAAGATTCAATATGCAGTATTGCAAGCCAGGAATTGTTCCTGTCTATAACGGTGATAAATTGAGTCTTTCACAGTGTCCTCATTCGGATATTGAGAAAGCCCAGATGAAGGATGTACCTTATGCAAGAGCAGTTGGTAGTATCATGTATGCACAAGTTTGCACAAGACCGGATATTGCTTTTGCCACAGGACTTCTAGGCAGATATCAGTCAAATCCAGGACACGATCACCGGGTTGTCGCCAAGAAAGTTTTGAGGTACTTAAAGAAGACGAAAGACTATATGCTGATTTACAGATACGTTCAAGACCTCGCACTAGTAGGATATTCGGATTCGATTATGTTTGGCCGTCAAGATGACAAAAAGTCGACATCGGGATACATTTTCATGTTAGCAGACGGTGCAATTATCATGGAAAAGCGAGAAACAAAAAATGTATCATCCTTTACCATGCAAGCGGAGTTTATAGCATGCTACACAGCTGCTACTCAGGCTATTTGGCTTCGGAACCTCATTAGGGAGTTGACCGTATTTGATTTTGTTGATAGGCCCATACAACTGTACTATGATAGTAACTCTGCGGTGTTGTTTATTAACAACAACAGAGGTCTCAAGGGGTCTAAGCACATGGAGGTCAAGTTTTTGACCATAAAGGAATCAGTGCAAAATGGTGACGTTGCAAAGTAGGTATATTTCCACAGATGATATGGTTGCTGACCCACCGACTAAAGGTCTTCGCCCTTGTGTATTTGAACGACATGTCATTAGCATGGGCTTAGTGGCATCGTTGGATGCCGTAGTCTAGTGGGAGCCATTTTGTTTTGCTCTAATAAAGATTATATCCGTGATTGTTACATAGTGTAACATTTTCATATGTATTAAAGTTTGTATACAATGACTGTGATAAGTACATACATATGACGAAAATCTCGAGGTGTGTGTAAACCTTGAGTATTGGCTATGGGCATATGGTTACTAGCCGTATTAATATGTCTTGTTACACATAAAGTAAAGTTAACTATAAAGATAAGACATATGTGGGTTCATTGGAACCATATGGATATTCTCTAGTGACACATTAAGTTTCGTGACACATAAAGTGAGAGAATGGTGACTAACAAAGGGAATGACACAAAAGATATCTCCAGCTTATGAAGTGTCATCCAATTGCCACACTACCATATTGAATCCATATCGGTAGAGTTAAGGGCACTCGTGACCATGGATGACTCTGTGTATAATTTTATGCGATTCATGCCATGATTCGGTGTTTGAGACTCTATGGGATCGGATTGGCCATTAAGAATAATCCCTAGACCAAGATAAAGGTGCGCACTACCATACACTTTCAATTAATATAGCCCAAGTGGGAGAATGTTAGAGTTATCCTAATGTGGGCTTATATTAATTGAGATTGTAATAATTGACTTGGTCTAATAAAGATTGGATATAAAGATTCTTAATGGGCCTAATATGGGCCTGGCTAGTGTGGGCCGAGTTCGGCCCGGCCCGTGATGAGAGGGCCCGCCGTAAACTCTATAAATAGCGCTCGATCCCTCCTCTAGCCCTTAAGGATTCGTAAATCACTTCACATAAAGTTCGGAGAGAAAGTGAAGGGCGTCTCATCGAGCCACTCATACGGAGGGTAATAGAGGAGAAGATCTAGAGCGTCGGATCATTGCGATTCCGCCTGAAGTACAATGGATTCGAAATCGTGTGCACAAACTCTTTATTTTCTCAAGACAGCCTTCCATTAATGATGACTACATCATTCCAAAAATGTTGAAAGCCAAGTGTCGATCCCTACTATCATCAGGCTTTCGGTCTTTCCAAAGCTGATATTTGGCCAAAATGCCCCTTGAAACCCTAGCACTTTTCCAAAATCTTGTCGGGTCATCATGGCATGGTTCTAAAAAAAAAATTAAATTAAATAAATCATGGCGTGCTAATTTCGCCTTGGTCTTTACTCTTCGTCTTCTCTCACATTGGTGAGATTATAAATTTCACATTCAGACAATCAAGAAAGGATTTCGCTAGCATAATAATTATTGAGTAATTAGGTTGTGAGCCATAATTACATAAATAACGCTCATGCATGCATTTTACGTTACATTCGCAGAGCAAGAGCGAAGCTATGCTTATAATAAATGGAAAAGGGGATTCCCTTTGGATCCCTCCCACGACGTCGAGGGACCGCAGTGAGGGTCGGAAACCAGCGACCCGCGTCCGGCGAGGGAGGACAGACCCCACAAGCAGACTAATCACAGAGCAGTGGCCCTTCATATGAAAAGCCAAAAAGGCTCTGCAGCTTCGCGAAATGACGTGGCGTAAAACCCTTTTTGGCGAGAGAGAGAGAGAGAGAGAGATTGGAGGAAGGAACAGAAGAGACAAGACTCGGAGGGAGCGAGGGATGAGCTCAGATTCAAGAAAGGACTCCAAAGCTCTGATCTGTCCGTCACGAGCTGATCATTATATTAATGCACGAGGGATCAGTATTCAATTACGAACACAACCCTCATGATCTCGTAATCACAGCCCATTAATTACCATTGAATCGCACTGCAACATTATTCAAATCAACTGGAGCAGAAGATACCCGAGTCAAACGCCGCGCCCCGCTGTCCAACTCCGCGAGTTCAACCATGCACTGTCTCCCCCATGTTTCACTATGAATGGACGAGAGAAAAATCGTACCTTCACCTGGGGAAGCATCTTTTGGAGCTCTTATCGGTTCTGTCCCTACACTATCATCAGTTGGGTCGGGCCGGGACGAGTCGAGTCGAGTCTTTGCATCTCGCATCCTTGATGTTAATGTGATTTTTAGCACGAATAAGCACGTTCGCTCGAGCGGATGGATTGTAATTTGGATCTTATCGACGGGGGTTTCTCGGAGCAATTGCGAAGCAATTTAAGTAGAGGTCGAAGTCGACAACTTGCTCCGTTCGGTACACCGTATTCAAGACAGGCTCCTATGTGGTCTGTCCATCTTGTTCTCCTTTTTCACGCTTGTGTCTAAAGGGAAGGAAAGAACCAGACACCACCTAACTCTCTGAAACAGACTTTACTTCAGTGGTCTCACTCCCCTGTTCTCTCTCTCTCTCTAGCATTCCTCTTTTCCCACCGAAATTCTATCCATCTACTCCCCTAGTCCCACTGCATTCTCCCTGCACTACCGACCTTCTGTTGCGGGACAAAGAAAACATCTTGTGTTGGTGTCTTGCTTACCCTCCACTTCTTTTGGCACTACGTTGTCCTGGATTTGTGCGTCAGCTGCCGAAAAGCTCGAGCTGGTTTCAGTATCGACTCCTTCTTTTGCTTCCCACTCATTACCGCCATCATTGCCTCTGCATGTTCCGTTCGTAAAGGCGCCTACATTTTCCATCAACTCCTCGTTGTTGGGGATGTGGGATTATGCGCGTTTCTCTCTTCTGTCTCAGTAATTGTCTGCTGGTACTATTAGATTGACAATTTTGGGAGGAAAGGGTGGTTTTGTATGGCGTGATCTGGGCGTTCTTGAGCTTCAAAGACTTGGGATATCGTCAACTTTTGATGCTGGCTTTTACGCAGACCTTTTAGCTCTGATTCTTTTAGGTCTTTCACTTGGCCAGCTCGGGGCCTTTTCCAATCATTCTCTTCTTGCTTTTTGTCTGTATCTTTTGCAAATTCTCTCATTTTGCCGTTCCAAGTTTGATCCATTGCTCAAACGGTTCCCCTTTTTTGGGTCGCATTTTGAGGATCTTTTCGTTCTCTCTCTCTCTCTCTCTCTCTCTCTCTCTCTCTGTGTCGATCCTTGCCTGTGAGGTGTTGGAGTTTTGAGAGCTGGGGCTGTGGAGTGAGGAATGCAGATGATATGTTTGATAATTTGCCTCTTGATAGTCAATGCTCTTGCACAGTCAGACTTAGAAGCGCTTTTGGAGCTCAAGAAAGGTTTCCAGAGAGACCGCTCAGGGCAGGTTCTTGATTCATGGGATTCCAAGTCCTTGGCCTCTGATGGTTGTCCCCAGAATTGGCACGGTGTCACGTGTAGTGAAGGTCGTGTCACATCACTTGTCCTTGACGATGTGGGCCTGATTGGAAAATTCAGCCTTGTTGCTGTTTCTGGTCTGGCCATGCTCCAGAATTTGTCAGTATCTAACAACCAATTGACAGGGACTGTCTCAGAGATTAGCTCGGGCTTAGATCAATTGAAATACTTGGATTTGCACGGTAATGGATTCTCCGGGGATGTCACGAAGCTGCTCTCTGTTTTGGGCAGCATAGAGTACGTCCATCTGAGCCATAATCAGCTATCTGGTTCGCTTGACCTGGTGCTTGGTAATTCTAGTTTCGTTTCCTCGATTCGTTACCTGAATGTTAGCTCCAATGCTTTAGTAGGAGAGCTTTTCTCACATGATGGGATGCCGTATTTTGACAGTTTGGAGGTGTTTGATGCTAGTAACAATAGGTTGGTGGGTAAAATACCCTCTTTCAACTTTGTAGTGTCTCTTCGGATTCTCAGGCTCGCAAACAACCAGTTGTCAGGTTCTTTTCCGCAGGCGCTGTTACAGGAGAGCTCTATGATTTTGTCTGAGCTGGATCTCGGTGATAACCAGCTTGAAGGTATCTAGATCTAGCAATTTAATGCACCTCCCGTTTGATGCAGTTTTCTTTCGCCTTTCTCCAAATTCTCTTGCCCGATTTCATTCTGTCTGTTCAGAACCATTCTGTGCAGGGGATAATTAAATCTGCAATGAAGCTAGATTCCTTGCCATGTGAAGATGACATGTTTCTTCAGCTGTGATAAGCATGTGTTCCTAAAAACATATAGAAGCCTTTGTCTGTTGGATTTTTACCCCCTCATAAAAGAAAAGGAACTACTAGAAGTTCTTGCATCTTAGGCAAATTTACAAGTCTGTCTGCCTTATTTGATACTTCAAAAGAAATTGGAGAACTGCTTTGAATTTCTATTGCTTTCACTGTATGTTTGGTATGTGTTGTACCATAACCAACCTTACATGATGATTTAGGAAAAGTAACTTTGCCTGAGACGCACTCTGCATGTGTCCATGGAGTTTGAACTAGGCATGTTATTCTGAAATAAGTATTTTTGTAAAAGCACCGATATGGTTTCTATTATATTGCCGTTGCTCTTACCATGCAATAATGTGTTAACACAGGATCTATGTTCAGGGAAGAAGTTTTCGATTAACATTACTTACTGGAACGAAGGGGAAGCCTGAATTTGCTTATTTAGATTAGCCAATGTGCCATGTGAATTTGGTTATCTAACATTACTAACTGGGACGAAGGGGAAGCCTGAATTTGCTTATCTAGATTAGCCAATGTGCTGTGCAAATTTGGTTATTTTCTTTGACAATCTTCCATGTGCTAGACAGATTATTGTTAGCATAGCAAGACTTCCAAAATTCTTCACAAAACTGAATCTGATTATAGTGTACTTATGGTCATTCTGATGTAATTCAATCTTGTTGGCAGGCCCAGTTGGAAGTATTACCTCTGCAACTCTGAAGAAGCTTAATTTATCTTCAAACAGACTATCGGGTGCGTTACCCGTCAGTGTTGGTCATTGTGCCATAATAGACTTGAGCAATAATTTGCTATCAGGCAATGTATCGCGAATACAGAGTTGGGGTAACTACGTGGAAGCCATTCAATTGAGTTCCAACTCATTGACAGGAGCATTACCTATCGAAACTTCTCAATTTTTGAGACTGACTTCTTTCCAGATCTCGGGCAACTTAGTTGAGGGCACTCTTCCCCAAGTCTTGGGGACATATCCAGAGCTGAAAGTAGTAGATCTTAGCCTTAACCAGCTTAGTGGATCCCTTCTTCCGAGTTTGTTTAGCTCTACCAAATTGACTGATCTTAACTTATCGGGAAACAACTTCACTGGTTCACTCCCTCTTGAGGAAAATTTAGATAATTCCTCTGTAGGTTCTGCTCAGAACTTCAGCCTTTCAATTATTGATCTGTCAAATAACTCATTAAGTGGCTCTCTCCCTTGGGAAATCAACAGATTCCGCTACTTAGTATATCTGGACCTTTCTCGCAACTACTTTGAAGGTGGTCTTCCTGATGATCTGCCTGATGAACTTCAAGGATTTAATGTTTCTTACAATAATTTCTCAGGCACTGTGCCTGAAAACTTGAGAAGATTTCCTGATTCAGCATTCCATCCAGGAAACTCTATGCTGGTTTTTCCTTATTCACGAAAACCTCCAAAAGGGCCTGCAGACAGGATTGAGCAACCTCGGAGACATCGTATGAGAACTGCTATTAAGATTGCCCTTATTGCGGGTTTGGTTGTAGGTGCTTGTATGATAGCTCTTCTATGCTTCATTATCTTGCGCAGCAGAAAAAGAAAGGCAGGTGAAGATTTGAAAGGGGATATCGGGAAAAGTGGTCGTTCTCTAGGTGATTCTGCAGCTAATCTTGCATCATCTCCCCAAACGATATTGGAGCCTCCATCATCCTCTGTTACTTTAAATCCAGATCAGATGCCATCTGCTCAGATGGGCTTTGTACCTCAAACCAAATCGAATTCATCAGTCGCAAAAGCGACTAAAGATCTTAGCCATCCTGAAAGAAAAGATGAACGGGTTTCTTCTCCTATGTCTCTGTTGTCTTCTTCAAATCCATCGCCTTCTAGCGACCAGTGTCTGCCTGAGAGCCCCAATGTGTTCAGGGTTGGTTCTCCGGATAAGTTGGATGGTGACTTGCATCTATTTGACGGGTCCTTTATGTTCACAGCAGGAGAGCTTTCGCGTGCTCCTGCAGAAGTCATGGGAAGGAGCTGCCATGGAACGTCATATAAAGCTACACTTGATTCGGGGCACGTTTTGGTTGTCAAATGGTTGAGGGAGGGAATAGCGAAAGGAAGGAAAGACTTCGCTAGGGAAGTAAAGAAACTTGGGAGCATCAAGCATCCAAATCTAGTTTCCATACGGGGTTACTACTGGGGGCCTAAGGAGCATGAAAAGCTGATCATATCTAACTTTATCAATGCAGCAAGCTTGGACCTTTATCTTCAAGGTACCCTTTCCCATCTTTGTGCTTGACTTGAGAATAGACCTTTAGTATGTGATTCAAACATTACCGCGGTCTTGTTAATATTACAAACCTTTCTGTGCGAAAGTATTCTAGCTCGTGATTTTTGAAGCTTTAAACAGTAAAAAACTGTTGCTTAAAAAGGAAGAAGTTGATAATTCATTTCGTATTGATTATTGTATAATCGAATACACTGCGACGCTCTTTACGTGATGCTATACCCTTATTAAACTTAGGGTCTATCTGAGAGATTAGTCAGACAATCATCTTGGAGTTCCTAGTGCTGTCTTACTATGTGCACTATCTTCTGCAAGTGAAGGAATTCCAAATGAAGTGTATCTCTAGAAAAGATAGAAGATGGTCATCAGGAGTCAGACATGTCATCCACTGAAGAGCACCTTAACCATCTCAATGAATGAAGTAAAGCTAGAGCACAATGATACTTCTCCTGGCTAGGTTATTGGTCCTGAACATAGTCATGTTGGATCTGATGAATTGAATGACTTTGTTGGTCACATAAAGGGTTGGTGCTCGAACATTAAATTTTCTATGTTTGAAAAATTTTAAGTATACCGTTATCTATTTTTGGCAATTGAGATTGTTCATTGTCGTTTCTCTCTGGAAAATCCTATTGACATGGATCAAGATAATACTGAAGATAATATTGGAAAGAATTGAATGTTACTTAGCATTGATTAAGAACATCCATGAGTCTATGACACGCATTTTATGCTCTTTGCCACAGAGAAGGACCCAAAGAAACTACCATCCTTGCCTTTAGACACAAGGCTCCGGATCGCTGTGGATGTGGCGCGGTGCTTGAACTTCCTCCACAATGAGAAGGCAATACCACACGGCAACCTAAAGTCGACTAACATCTTGTTAGAAGCTCAGGAGTTCAATGCCCTTGTCACGGACTACAGTCTCCACAGAATAATGACGCCTTGTGGTACCACCGAGCAGGTACTAAATTCCGGCGCCCTTGGTTACCGACCACCTGAATTTGCCAGCTCGAGTAAACCGTGGCCATCGCTGAAGAGCGATGTCTATGCATTTGGGGTCATATTGTTGGAGCTTTTGACCGGAAGAAGTTCGGGGGAAATAATTTGTGGCGACCCGGGAGTGGTTGACCTGACGGACTGGGTTAGGTTGATGGAAGGAAAAGGCCGCTGCAATGAGTGCTATGACAGAAGGATTCTGGAGGCATATGACACAGAGGAGGACTTGCCAAGAGTTCCCTATGACATGTTGCAGGTGGCTCTGAGATGCATCCTTCCAGCATCCGACAGGCCAGACATTAAGACAGTTTTCGAAGATCTTGCTTCTCTACAGCCATGATGGGCAGGCCAAACTAATCGATAAGTTCAGTCATTGATATTTCCGGTACTAATTCTCATTCTCGTCAATTTTTGGTCCTTCCGCTTAATTCATATTTGATCCTTGTATTCAATTCTCCACTTGAATAGGGCTAGCATTTTTAGTTCCGTGCTGAGATTTTTTTTTTTTTTTGGTATTCTTCTGAGAAATCATCAATAAAGCTGCTGCATTGAGTTGTAAAGGGGATGATCGCCATTCTTTTCATATTTGTGACTGGTGGCTTTTTGCTTCTGAACCATTTGCCAAGAGTGTTTCTGCCAAAACACTGCGTTTGTGCCCGAACAGGGGCCGAGCATTTACTTTTGCTCTGCTTTGCTTCGGTCGTGTTACTCGTGTTCCATTGCAATGCAAAACTGAGGAGAATTGGACCGACGATCCCCTGTGGATTTTCCTTTGCCCTTCTTCCTCTTTCTTTTGTTGCAGAAAGAAGTCCCACCATATTTGATCAAGTCAGTGTGCCATCTCTCTCCGGCCACCCACAAAAAAATTTCCAGACTGGAGTTTTGTCCTGGTCCATAAAATTCGTCTGTAAAATGCATTTAGGCTGACGGTTCTCTTGAAACAGCAAGCAATTTGGTTTCTTCTGCGGATGATGTTGTGAGGCTCACTGTCCATCTGGACTGCGTCGTCTCTTCGAGAAAGTGCCAGGCCGGACAGGGAGATACCATGTTTAAACTAATGTAATACCCAAAAGAAAAACAATCATCCTGGCTGGTTTCTGAGAATATTTCAACTGCACGTGAAATTGCCTCGCCTCGCCCGGGACGGGACATATTGACCAGCAAACAGAATCATAAGTATAACAATGCATGACCGAGTACTAGTCGATCGCGACCTGGTTGATGATCATGTCCGAAGAGAAAGAAACATCGCCCCAAGCTAAGCAAGAGCTTGTGAATAAAGGCACCGATTTCATGTTGTTACTGTCTAGTTTTTTCTTCTTGTGGAGGATATTATAATAGGAGCGAAGAAGCTTGAAGAAGCTTCATTTTGACTGACCTTAACAAGCTCTGAACCTAACGGCATGAAAAATTTTGCCCCCAAGTTTTCTGAAGAAAGTGACAGTGGGAAAATCAAGACCATCTCCCCCTAAGAAAATTCCAACTTGGCCACAGGAGAGAGAGAAAGAGAGAGAGAGAGATAGAGGGGGGTCAATGGCTTGAACAACATTAATCTCTCTCTCTCTCTTTCTCTCTCTAAATGACCAAATTGTCCAATCTCAGAGATGAGAATGACAGTGGATGCAGTCAATTGGAAAGGGGTCGTTCTGTCAATTGAAGCAAGATTTCGCCTCGTTATAGTTGAGAAAACTCTGTTTAGGATAATACCCAAAAGCAAAAAGAACGGCGGCATCAAGAAATGGGAACGAAGGGGGTTAAGGCTTTCTTGTTGACTGGTTCTCCAGAAACAACTAACGCTTTCAATGGGTGCTGCAGAAGAAAATTCTTATTAATTGACACTTGACGATGCTCTGTAGTCCATTCACATTTTCGATTACTTAGTCTTATCTCGGCTTGTGCATGCAAACTAAATCAATCTCTCTCTCTCTCTCTCTCTCTCTCTTCCATACTCAGAGAAATGAAACAGTGAACAGAGGAAACAGAGCAAACAGAGATCAGCAAATCAAGTTCCGAATTCGTTGCAGAAAGAAGGCGGCGACATTTCCGAGGGTGCGAATCAGGTGACATCTTGATTTTGTGTTTTGTGATGTGATTCAGAGTTCATCATCATCATCATCTTCTTCTTCTTCTTCTTCTTCTTCTTCTTCTTCTTTAGACATCAACTGCGCGCTTTATCTATGCTGCTTCTTAATCTTTCCTTATTCATAAGGCCAAAGTAGGGCTATTTATGCACACGGGTATATGTATTGGCTCTATTATCGCGCGCTTCGTTATCCACCAAAGTTGCCCATCAGCATTTGATCCCAAGAATAAAAAGAAGGAAAGATCGTCCGCGTCTCGCCTCATCTTCTCCTTCAAGCTCAGTCCATTTTATTCAAAGGCAAACTGTTTTCGAAAAAATTATTTTTCGACTTTTACTTGTTTGGGAGATGGAAAACTAATCGATATGAGGAAAACGTTCTTCACGGATTGAAAACAGTAAGCTTTGACAAGAAGAAAATGACTTTCCTATTTAAAAAAAAAAGGAAACCACTTTCACTAAACCATCAGGCATAAATTTAAGATAACCCCTTTTTTTCTTGAAAATATTTTCATGTAGTGTGGAATTTTCGGTAAACACAAAGCATCCTTATTCGATAAGTATCCTATAAGTTACGGTTGAGCGTTTCAAATAAGCTGATCATATTTAAACACCCAAAAGAAAATCTTTTGGACCAAGGAGACGTGCTCCCGCTAAAGAGTCGAGTATGAATCTCGAGTTTCAATCAATTGATAGATAAATTTCTAAGAATGTATTTAGTCGCTCCTTAGCTTATGGAGATAATCCATTTCATGTTTCGAAACATTTACTTACAAAATGTATGTATTTATTATTTTTGCCAACCGAATGATGACTTGACACGTGGAGTTTTCAATTGGAAATAGAAAAGAAAAGATATATATTTTTTCTTCCAATTATGCTTTACCCGGTAAAATCTCACGTCATATCTTTCCGACTGGATCAAGTCAATTGACAAAAAAAAAATGTTGTTTTTCCCTCGTAAGACAACGTTAAATTTCATACAAATTCTATGCAACGTCACACGTTTCCATGTAAAACGGGAACTCCTCTCTTATTTGTAAAGACGTTTCAAATTTTCATTCGTAACGGGATTCCTGTTCTTGCTCATCTTTTGAATTTCAGTTAATTTGCGAGCGCGCCGAGTCACTCCGCGCCGAAGGTCCACCGCCGCAGCTCGACTCTATGGCGGACCGTGTCCACCCGCATGGCTCCCTGCCTGAATCACCGCCGTCCCCGACGGAGAAGCCTCCTCGGCAGCCGCAATCACCGCCAAAGCCGACCCTCCCATCGCAAGACAAGACCGTCCCCCCTCCGCTCACCTACGTCGTCCATGTTCCCAAGGACCAAGTCTACCGCATCCCGCCGCCGGAGAATGCCAAGCTCTTCGAGCGCTACACTCGCCGGGTCCAGCGCCGCGGGAGCCCCTGCTGCTGCGTCTTCCTCACTGTCGCCACCTTCGCCCTCCTCGTTGGTGCCGCCGCCGGCCTCTTCTACCTCATCCTGAGGCCGGAGCCGCCGAAATACGCCGTCGAGGGCGTGGCGATCGGCGGCGTTGACCTGAACTCGACCTCCGCGATGTCACCCGAGATCGGCCTCGCCGTACGGGCAGTGAACCCTAACGACAAGATCGGGATTCATTACGTGGGCGGAAGCTCTGTCGACATGTACTACAACGGCGTCAGGTTGGCCGACGGCGCCGTGCCGGCACTGCACCAGTCGCCGAACAGCTACACGGTGTTTAACATGACGCTGAAGGGGAGCGGCGTTGTATTGTCGAGTGATTCGCGACGGGATCTGACCGCAGAGCAGAGCCGGGGAAGTGTGCCGTTGAAGTTGACGGTGAAGGCGCCCGTGAAGTTCAAGGTCGGCGCCGTCAAGACGTGGAAGATCACCGTTAAGCTGTCGTGTGACGTGACGGTGGACAAGTTGACGGCGTCAGCGAAGGTTGTCCATGAGGATTGCGATTATAGAGTAAATATCTTTTGAAAAACTCTAGTGTTTGTTGAAGACCGGGTCAGTATATATAGCATGGTGGAAAAAGGAAAAATAAATAAATATATTTACTTAATTTATTGGGTGCGCTGGATGAATTTCATAAAACACAGAGTTACGTCATTGTGTGAAAATAGAGGTGTCACATAAACAATCGTTTCGTTGGTATCTAGAGATCATACATTATAGCATAAACTAAAGCAGGGTCATAGTATAAGGTTAAGTTAATTGGTAGATAGCAAGCTGTATGGTATCTAATGGAAAGTATCATCTCTCCGCGCCCGATGCGATTGAAAGACGACGATCATAACATGTCGAGCGTTGGTTTTCGCCTAAGATCTCCGTAAGTGATCCCAACACTTGCACATTCCTTGTGCGATTCGACGAGAAATTGTTCGAGTTGGATATGAAACCAGACGATTTCACGTGCTGACATGCCACTTTAATTGCCCGGGAGAAGTTTTAAGCCAACATCGAACCGAATTGTTGACTGGTTTCCCATCTTGTTTAGACCGAGACAAATGGTGTAATTGATGAAAGTCCTAAGTTGACTTGGTTTGATTAGATTAGGATTATCAGTTTCGCTAGTGTTGAAACA
Source organism: Rhodamnia argentea (assembly GCF_020921035.1). Taxonomy (NCBI): domain Eukaryota; kingdom Viridiplantae; phylum Streptophyta; class Magnoliopsida; order Myrtales; family Myrtaceae; genus Rhodamnia; species Rhodamnia argentea. The sequence goes on along the minus strand of NC_063157.1, from coordinate 24,900,910 downwards.
TCTGACATCATCCGTAGTTGTTATGCCGCGACGGGGATGTGCAGTAGGTTTCAGAATCAGTCGTACATTAAGTTGGGGGGGAATGATTCAACTGAGGTAGGAATGAACTAAATGAGCGGAAAAATCTTTGCTTAACTCACCAAGCGACCTTGAAGCGACGACCGACTCTCAGGCTGTGCATACCATGAACGAAACAAAGAAGAAGGGAAAACCCAAATCTACACGACTAGGCAAGAAAGAACAGCCACAAGATCTGCATAAAGCTCTTTGAAAAGAAAGCCCTGCTTTTTCCGAACAAAGAGCTATTAATCAGTGCGAGACCCTTTTCGCGCCCTGAATCAATCGATCTTGAACAGACCCGAATATTGAAATCCACAACCAGTGCGAGATTCTCGAAGTCTCTATTTCTTTAGAATGGCGTAAATGCAAGTATCCCACGCAAATTCCGCCATTCTTGGCCAGCTGACAGAGATCGTGGTTGTTTCAAGAGACAACCTCCATAGATTTCTCCAGAAATAGCCTGCTCAGAGAAGAACTGATGCAAGATGCAAGAACTGTGTGCGAGTGTACACTGATGTATGTAGGCATAGACAGATAAACATAATACAGAAGAAAACAAACATTGACACTTTGTAATCCTTTAAATATTGTACAGAACTGTTCCAGCACGATGCAACTAGTTGCATTTATACAAGCGACCGTCCCTACATTAGACAGTGTATCTCCCCAGCCCTACATACTCCAATACCTACAACCACAAGCAACTTGAACCAATATTTACATCAACTTTGTAAAACATGTACATTGACCACCTGCAGTTGGGGGGCATGGGATTGACCCATTGTTTGTGCAAACATTGTATGATCGTCACAAATGCTTGAGAAAACTAAAGAATGAAGACTAATGCGTGGTTTCCTTCATCTCTGCTATGGTTCCTCTTCTAGTAAATGTAAAACCCTACTCATCATCCTAAACTGTCTGAAATATTTTCAGAATGGAAAATTACAATTTCTGAACCTATATATTTTTTTTTTTACAAAGAACCTGAACCTGTCATTGGGACTTCAAGTGCTCATAGTGGTTTTTTGCATCCTGGATGGCCTTCTCCAGTTCTGTGTACTTCTTCACGGACGACTCTGCATAATTATTTAACTGAAAAAGAACGTCCATCAATCTTGATTGGATATGATGAAAGTGTGAAGTGCGTCCCTCCGGAGCTTCGTTGCTCAATAATATATCATAAGCCGGGTCGCACTCATTGTCAGCATTTGAGGATGATGGATGCGGCCATTTTCCAATCTTTTTCTGGCTTCTTTCTTCACGTGGTAAAAAGCTAGAAACCTCAGCTGCTAAACCCCTGATGGAATCTGTAACTTCCTTGGTAGGCAAGGAATCGAGCATCTCCAACCAGACACCGCATGTTACATATATTGGGGGACCAAAGTTCCTTATTGATGGGGGTTGTACCCTTCTCTTTCTTTTTGAAGTCTTTTGAGGAATCAAGACGCATTTATCAAGCCAGTTGTTTATTGCCTGCAGATAGAATTTCTGGGCAGCAATCCACTTCATAAAACTCGAAGAGAGAGAGCCCAGCTCATTTTGAAGGTAGACTGTCTTCTGCCGCTGTATGGTAATCTTGGCGTTGCAGTTGTTGTGTGCCACTGAGATTATGGTAAACTGAAGACTGTGGCACTCGGACATCAATTCCCACATCCTACTTAACCTGCAACATATTGAGGAATAGACCCCAAACAGTATGAGTTGAATGTCTCATGACCAGAAAACTCAGATAACTCTAAATCATAGTTGGGGAGGAAAAAGAATAATAGCAGGAATGCGGGTTAGGGACAGCTTGAGTTCAATCTTTTTGAAGGGAGACAGCATTCCCAAATTCTTGTGCAAACATGTGTCCATGCCCAGAAATTTTGTGACACGCAGTCAAGCAGCGAGAGAAAAACCAGCAGTCATAAATAGGCAGAGATGACAAGTAATACCCTTCAATCAACTCTTCAAGTTGTGGTTGCAGCTCTTTGTCCCTTAGTACCTCAATGCTCTTTGAAATTGAATCAATCCTCTGAATCGCAACTCTGATTCTTGAGTGCAAATCTTTGATCTCCGCACGGGTCTTATCAATTCGAACTCTTTGTGCATCCTTTGATTCAAGTTGTGTTAGAAGTTGGCATGTCAAGTCATACTTCCTTCTAATTATCCCACTCGCCTGACATATTTGGGGAGAAAAAAAAAATGAGCTTACATGTTTGCTCACAATTTGAGGATTGTTCAAAATGTATCATAGCACATTGTGCATCTTCTTTTCATTTCATCGACATCATAATTTAAAGCCTTTTTTGTGCCACTGGCCTCTGATATATCAGAGTACTGTCATGTCATATTACATTCATTGCACTTTAAAACAATCATCAATTAATCCCATAAAAGTTCAACAATACCTTGACTTCATCATAAAGCTTTCTCTCCCATGCATATAAGCGATCCAGCGTAGAAGCATGACTGCCCGAAATCATGCAAAAGTTATCAGAGAGATTGCCACCGAGCTCCTCAATTTCATCCTTTGGATTCAGCCTCAGAGGATTCCAAGAAGAAATGGAATGAGGAGAAGCAGTTCTGTGCCAAGTTAAATACTTTACTGCAGTTTGAGCAGACTCTAAATGATACAAACAAAAATTAGCTAAGAAGTTTGATGTGAAAGCAAAGCAATGAACACAATCAGTTCCCACACATATTACGGACAAAAATCTAGCTGCTCTTTCTAACAACTTTACTTTCACATCAGTTTTACACATATTATGGACAAAATTCTTGCTGCACTTTCTAACAAGCTAAAGTACTTCCTTACTTCTCACATACAAGAGGATGCCATGAAGAAAAAAAAATTCACATGCACACATGCAGCATAAGACTTTACAGAGTTTTGTGTAAATTTGCCAGAATTGAACCTAATTATTTTCAACAGTGTGAGCTTATTTATCTTTCATGTAGCTTAGAAAATCACAGATATAATGAAAACTACAGCAATTTTAAGCACTTCAGAAAACTTTCAAGCATTTAAAACACTAGAAATTTCGATTCACCCCTGTTGTCTGGGGAACTTACAGAGACAACATCAGAAGACAGTCTGCCTTTCTTAGTTGTCATATCAACTTTGAGCATTTTTTGTGGATTTGAGAATGTGCCAGTCACATATAGGCTCTGCAAGCTAATCTATCAGGCATAGGCACTTCATCTGGATTTTACAGAAGGAAAGAAAAAATAAAAATACATGGCCCTCCGCACTTTTGACAAGGACGGATATATAAGTTTCTTTAAGAAAGAAGTGTCTTTTTGTATAACACAAGCCATGTAAGTTGAGCAACGCAATTTTCTTGAGGGTTGTTTCTGAACAGATGATTTGATTTGATGGAGAAGCCACAACAACAAATATAAGTGAGAGACACAATCTGAATGAGGTTATCCTTACTACAAAACAAGGATGAAGGCAACTCACAATGAAGTTGTCAACTAGATGATCACATTTTTCAGATTCAACAAAGATACAATGCGTTGATCACATGCACTAGTCTGCAGCTCAGTCACAGAGATACGCGGGCTCACCTTGAACTTGCTCATAGTCTTCCCCGCAAGAGAAACAAGCTCGAAGATACTTTAGCACAATTGGCTCACCTGCCACATTACTTCTCTGTTTAAAACCTTTGGAAATTGAATGGACGATGGTAGAAAAGGACTGATCCAAAAGTATGATGCATAGAAGCTAAACAAGAACTCAAGCATAGAATTCTTTAAATGCTTAATGGAGTTTTATGATTTAAGGAAGTTGGACCAATCAGCTTTTAAAGCAACTGTAAAAACTTCTCATACATAACTTTTGGAATACTTAATTAAATCAGTCACGCCAAATTAATATCCAGCAAATAGAGTGTACCAGCACTACATATAATAAATGCATTCTCAAACCTAGATGTGAAAGGCGACAAGGGACAATAAAGCCACAATGTTTGATACAAAAATTCGGCCAGAGAGAGAGGAGAGGACCTTTCTTCTCTTTCATCGGGCATACTAGTTGCATGTTCAGTTTGTTTGCTTCTAGCATCCGTGGAACTTCTTTTCCGAACTCCGAAGCTTTTAGGAATAGACGTACAATGTCTCTGATGCTTGAAATGAAGTCCTTTGGATGAGACTTAGCTCCACTAGAATCTTCTTCGAATGATATTTTCTCTGCGTCAGCTTCCAGATCAACCACAGGAGATGTCTTCCTCAAGGGTGATAAATCAGGGGAGTAGCCCTTTTCTACTTTCGAGGAATTCATTCCCGAAGCTCTTGTCAGTGATAAACTAGGCTTACCCTCATCATTCACCCTGTTAGAATTCTCAGATCTGCCAACTGGAGTATCAGCGGAAGCCACGCTGAACTCATCTTCAGAATCCAGAGATTCTTCAGCGCTGGAAAAAGAAGCCTTCTCCCCATCATTTTCTGGCTCAGAAACTTCCTTTTCATCATCAGAATTCTTAGATCCTTGCCTCACTCCCTTCCCTTCAAGTAATGAAAACTGATGGTCGATTGGATGGGACTGACTAAAGTAATCCCACAACGGACTTCCAGGAGGGACCGCAGGATTCTTCAATGGCGAGGTTTCTGGTTTTTTTGAGGAACAATGTGGAACATTTTCTGGAGTACAAGATGAAGTCACCGTCTGAGTAGCAGGCGGAGCAAGTGTTTCTTCAACTCTTGTAGAATAGCTACCTTGAAACTTCGTATAACCGGCTTGCACAGAAGAGGAAGCAGGCGATAGGGATGGGGAAAGAGTTCCCTTGCCATGGGAACGGCGTGACCCTGAGGGAGGTGAAAATGAAAATTGGAAAATGGACTTCTCAGTGTATGCAAGTGGCTCAGGTGTTGCACTAGTAGAGGTATACAAGGAAACGTCCTTTGGAGCTTCTGTTTCAAAGAACTTGATGAGAGCTGATGCTACGTTCCTTAATGATTGCACATATGTGACATGTGCATACACAAGGGAGTACCAGCCATCAACGGCTTGCCTAACAAACTTTTTCCTCTCCCGACAAAGCTGCAGGGCCTTATCTTCTTCCGCTTTAGAGCTGGTAAGTCCCTTTTCCAAGGCATTCTGCAGCTTCTTTCTAGATAATTACACGGAAAATGTCGATCCCTGAAAATTATTCGTTCAGTTTATCAGATAAATCCAAAGTATAAGGACCATCGCTTTTAGATCTTGTGAACACCATTGACTGACCTAAAAGCACAGTTCTAAAAATAAATTAAAGTGTGGTTAAGGTGTGCTATACTGCTCATTCAGCCAAAATACTAGACTAAGAATACTTGTTTTAGATGTGGAAGTATTTGACAGAAATGGAGATTTGAGAATGGCCCTCAATGCAATTTCATATCGCGACCAACTGGCAATTCAAGATCTTAGATTGTTTAACAGCGGTCCCAGATGAACCTTTTCACTGACATCTACACATACCTCCAGATATGACTAGCTAACAGAACAGCAGATCATAACAAAGAATCGGCATTGTAAAAGACGAGGTTCCCCTTATTTACTTTTCCAAAACGGAAGGGAACAGGAAGAACTTTGGAACTGATTGAGATTGCACAAATTCCGCAAGTTTAGTCCACGAGCTCTTGAACGAGTAGGGCAGGCAGCAGAAGAACATAGGTTCTCTAAAAATCCTAATGCAATATAAACAGAATCAATCAAGAACAAATGCAAAAAGAAAGCGATCAATGCTCAGCTTTCATGTCTGATTTCAAGATATATTTACTATCCTACATGCTGGCACTACAAGCAATGAAAAAGAAAATTGTCCACGGATGAACAAGCTAACAACCAAATAAACCAAAGATGAAGAGAGAGAACTTGCTCATAATCAATATCTAATAGTAAGGAAGTTCTTCTAACAGGGCGAAAACTAAAGAAATGGTTCTCAAAGCTGACAACTTTTAATTCCTCCAAACCAACGTCCTTCACCTTCACACATCTACTCGCCTCTTAGAAATCGTAGCGATCAGGTGACCACTGATACCGAACGCGGCCAACCGTTGAAGCCGTTATGCTCTCGAAGATAAACAAAGTCAACCCGTCATCACCAGACATGAAGTGAGAGGCGTTGAATTACTTCTCGATGATTCCTATTTTTCACATATCCTCGATAACTCTAAACAGGGGAAGCTCCATCAAATCAAATTGACCTGTGAACAAAAAGTCCGATGGGATGGAAAATAAGCCGAGAGGATTCCAGAACCATCCGGAGCCTAGGAGGGATCGAGTTCAAAACCCGAGCTCTTTCCAAAGAAGGGAAAAGACCAAAAAAAAAAAAAAAAACAAGGAATTCCGCGACTCATCAGAGTATAAGAGACTAGCTGGAGCACAGGGAAGCTGCGGGAATTCAGCAAAAACCTAGCGAAATTCACAACACCAATCGATTCTACGGATTGATCAATCGGGAAAACAAGCATAAGAACGAGTCAAGAGGCTGGAAACAGAACCGGAGCCCCGCCGCGAAGGGACGCGGTCCGGGCAACAGAGCCACGCTCCGCCGATCACAACAAAAGCAACAACAGCCGTAACAAGCACGCGACGCGCGAAAGCGCGCGATCAAAACGCGCGCGCGCGCGCGCAGGAGCAAGGATTGATCATCGGAGCAGAAGCTAAGGTCACCTGATGAAGTCGTCGAGCGACGGATGCGCCGGAGGAGGAGAGAGAGAGAGAGAGAGCGCCGACCACAAGAGTCCACGAGAAGGAGGCGCGCGTCGGGAGCGTTGGTTTTGATCGGAGAGACGGGTCAGAGTTGTTCGCGGTCGAAAGAAGTAAAAAGAAGGAGGAGGAAAAACGGGGAGTTGTGCTGAAGAAACGAAGTGTCGTTGTCGTGAAAGTTTCCATGCATGTTAGAGTGCGCCGATTGGAATCGAAGTTGGCAAAGTGTTTTCCAAGCCGTACTAGCAGTCTTACTAGCGCGTACAAAGAGTCGGCCTTTCTTTCCCTTTTTTGTTCCTTAACCCCCAAGTTTTAGGGCAAAAATTCTTAAGGGAAAATGAAATTATAACTAATAAAGCCGAATCTCCACCCTCAGTAAAGCAAAGTCGAAAATACAGTTTTTAACACGCGACTCGTGCCGAAAATTTCCCGAGTTAAGGCTCCTTCCGTTTCGCGAAAATTTTATGATTTAAAAAATACTTTATTGAAAAGCGATCGATTATATCACTCGAAATAATTAGCCGGTAGAAAATGTCTTTATTATCAATAATAATTTATAGCTAAATATGTTCATGGATGAAATTTCGTTCATTTATCTAAATGATAAATACACTCATGCATAAGCTCGTCGGACTGGTAAACTATACAATGCGATGTCAACAAAATCATAAAAAGGGGGAGTTATGGGAAGCCAAAGACTAGGGCTGCTGGCCATTGGCAAGGAGTCGCCTCACTATTGTTGGGCGAGGTTGACCTCACCGACTCTAGCCTCTGGATAGTTGCCAGCGCGGCAACCTACTGGAAGAAGAAGAAAAGGAAAAGAAAATTAAAATTAAAATTAAAATTAAAATATTGTTAAAAATTAGCCAGATTAGCGTCACTCAGTCAAAATTGATTGGATGAATTAAATTGGCACAACCGCAAAAGGTTTAAAATTAAATTAGTAAAATTAAAAAGTTTAGGACCGAATAGACAAAAGTACAATAGGAATAAAACTTTCTTTTACAATTTTTCCTCTTTGGCTTATCATAACTCCACTTTTTTCGGTTTTTGCCGACATCACATTGTATAATTACTGTATTTATCATTTAGATAAATGAACAACAAATATTTTTATCTAGGAAAATATTTAGATATAAATTGACAAAAGTGTAATAGATTTAGTCTCGAAAACAGTCGTGTTTCATGAATGTCTAAAACCAACAAAAACAAAATTGGCGCACATAAAGACTCATGCATCAAGAGCATCCGATTCACGAGCCGAACGTATCTCAGTGACAGAGCAATACTTCCAACCATCACACTGGCCCACAAGATGTTTCTCATCCTCGGCGTCACTTTATTCCGCCTCCTGCAAATAGAATAATGCTTGGTTCCTCACTGGAAACCTCTAGCGACATCATTAAAGCAAGCTCGCAGATGAGTGCCTTTCTTCACGTCAATGATTTGACACCTCGGTATTCCCAAGAGATATGATGTGCTCATTCTCGAAAAACCAAGGACCTATCCATTATCCAGAGCAGAGAGGCATTGAGAAACAACAGGGCATAAATTCGCATGCACTGACCCTATGGAGTTCCTCGCAAATTCATTAAAGACGCCTGGGACTGGAGATGAAATCTGAGAGTTTCTCGTGTCTGTGATGGACTCAAGCTTATTCCCGACATGCCGAGACGAAAAGATGACAACGCATTGCATTTGTCCAATTGAATGTAATGATAAACTCGACCAACCTGGCTAGCTATTAGTTGCAGCATAAATACTGAAGTTTGCAGCTTCCAGACAGGCAACCAAGCAAAGAATGCGCAGTACCCAAAAATCACCACATAAACTAGGAAAATCTAGTACCAGAAATCTCAAAGCTAATTACAAAATGCTAGCCCTTCTGCCGGACTACAAAAAGGGAACAATTTACTATAAACAGATGACATCATGATCTCAGGCGGGCAGAGCTTCGAGTTGTCCTTCTAAAATCAGAACTATGAGGGGCACCTTGACTTGAAGACGCTAATAGAGCGTCAGCATTTGTGGCTTCCCTGCTTCGAAGCTTCCTCTTTGGATGTGAGAGTGGTTGGCTTTGGATTTGCACATCTTGACTTGAAGATGCTAATAGAGCGTCAGCATTTGTAGCTGCCCTGCTTCGAAGCGTCCTCTTTGGATGCGAGAGTGGTTGGCTTTGGATTTGCACATCTTGAGCATCCTCTTCCTCTATTTCTTCCACTTCGGGCAGTACACATCTCCACTGTTGGCCACAACCAGGACAAACTCGCTCAACCTGCGAGATATAATTTAACTCTAGCACTGAAAATTATCTGAACTAGACAGTGGTATTATAAGGAACCCATAAAGACATACCTTCTTCCGGGAAAATCGTTTATTCAGGCAATATTGATGGATTCGAACATTACAATCATCATTCGGGCACAATTCCGCCTGTCGGACAGAGATAGAAATCAGATCCTTTAGTAATGCGTTGCAATGTCTTTTGTTTTACAGTAAAGCACAAATACTTGATGTGCATTTGGCTCGCAATCCCACGTGCACGACGAGTCAGATAGTTCAGTAAAAAGATGCCATTGTTATTATTGTTAAACTAGTGTACTACTATGAAACTTCAAAGTGCTTGGCACTTCACAGGATCGCATTTCACTGTTTAATGCACCATATGTAAACATATATTTTCCATGCATGTTTCAACACAAACTGGAATAGGCAATGACGGCAAGAGAACTCATTTATGAGTCACATTTTTCCCCAAAGCAATATGTTGCCAATCACATAAATATAGAAGATCTAGACATGTCAAAACAACATGAAACATATAAGCATTGTTGACTAACATCATCAAGAAAGAGAGGGAGACAACCTTCACAGCAGCTTCATTACATACTTCACATGAAGGGATATCATTACTGCGGAACCAACTTCTCAGATCAAGGAAAGATCGAACGCCGAGCCCTATCTTACCATCTGGGATCGAACAAAGCCACTTGTCCCGCACAAGTTGCTCAAGGGTTTTTTCTTTCTGGGATATAGAAAAATTCCTAAATGCAGCAGGGACACCAAGAGAATTGTGTTGTGACTGCGGCACAGCTCCATTCAGCACCTGTAGATAAAACAGAGGCCCTCAGCATAAATGATCAGACTATTGAGAAATTTCAAAAATTACCGAATTTTGGAAATGAATAAGTTCATAGAAAACTTGGATAGTTTCGCTATTCACTTGTATCTACACTCTTTAATGGTTAAGAGTGAAATAAACATGTCGTCCTGGCATTTTATAAAAAATCAAGTAGGACCGAAACCAAGCTTTGCTTTTCTCACCAGAACTTCAATACCATGTGAAGGGAAAATTATTGTATTTTCAGTGAAGGTGGATATATATACAGTAGTAATCAGTAACAAAATAAGCTAAGGGTCCTAAAGACCACTTCGCCCTTTATACTTCTAATAATTGGCGATCCACAAATTAAATCTTGACCAGTTTATCAAAGCAAAAGATATGACTGAAATATCGAGAATTATCTCATTTTGCAAAACCATGCAAAAAAATGTCATAAGAATGCATAACGTACTCCTTTCTAAACAATGGCGGCACAACAATTCATATTAGTCAGTATTTATGCGGAGGCAGAAACTTCAACCTGATTTTCCAGCCGTATATTTAGAGCATCAATATCAGATATGCAGCCTTGAGCAGTGGCATCTTGCACCATTGCTTCTATCTGAAAACAGTGATTACAAGAATAAACTGAATATCATTGAACATAAAAATCACATCATGTTAGCAAAAGAAAAGTAACGACATTATTTTTCACTTCGATAGAAGTGGGCAGCAATTTAAATCATTATAAAGACATGATCAAAACGGCATCCTGGAATAGACAGGCAAAGCCACAGAGACATGGATCTCTCGCTTCTAGACAAGATCACATTTTTTCACCGGAGACTCTTTAACTTATTTTGCCATTTCTTCAAGTTACCCAGTTCCACAAGCCTTGGCAAGTTAAGCCATTTCGCTACCAGTTCATCTGAGATGATCGTGATTTCCAACAATGAATGAGATTGTCAGCTTTATGCCTTCAAGAGATGAACACACCTCTCTCTCACCAGAAAAACCCATGAAAAACATTTCCAAACACATTTGAAGCTAGAAGATATTAAAAGAGACAAGAGAATTGCTCTGTCCAAACAATGAGAAAGCACATCAGAACTGGAAAACATAGAATCGCTAAAGCAAACTGAAAGGCAGCGAGACATACAATGCACTTGTAGAAAGCAATCTGTGGAACTGAGTATTTAGTCCCGAGCTCTGATTGATTGTCGGAGACGTTATTGACAAATCCATAGAAAACCTGGCCATCGTTTTGGTTCCTGCATCCACGCAGCTCGCACTGAACGTGCGAGAGGTCCTTATTGATCTTCAGGAGATAATCGTTGAACAGCTGCTTATGATTAGCTGCGCAAAAAAGGCATTAGGACTTTGCATAAAACCCAACATCGCACTACCGAGTAAACCTGAAGGTTCTCGATTGGACCGCTCCTGACAGTACATACAGACGAAAAACGCACGATGGAGCCGCCGGAACCGAAGGTACCTGGGTTTTTTCCGGTGACGCCATTGAAGACGGCGTGGAAGTCCTTCTCGCTGAGAGGGCCGCGCGAAATCAGGGCTTGGATGAGGACCTTGTGCCCGTCCGTCAGCTCGGGCATGACTTGGACGGATCGGGACGAACCCTAGGTCGAGATTTTCAGGGTTTTGGGAAACGAGATTGCGGAATCGGAGAATCAAGAAGAAGTCGGACGAAGTCGGAAGTAGAACCCTAACGATGGCTGGAATTCAATTGGAAGAGAGAGAGAGAGAGACTCAGTAGACTGGAGCAGAGCAGGGGGAGGGAAATATCGAATGTCTCCGGCTGAGGCGAGATCGAACGCGGGTTGGTCGAAAAGGTACTGTGGCGGGAATGAGGGCGTGCAGATGTTTTTTTTTTGTCGGAACGTGAACATTTTTTTTTTTGGCGGCCCCCGCGAGGATGGGGGGTTGGGGCGGGGGTTTAATTTATGTTGTTTTTCTGCATAGAAACTAATTTTAAAATAGTCATTGGTAATTTGCATTATCAGTGAGAAACATCAGTGGCATGACAACCAAAGAAAAATTAGGGGCACTCGGTTTTAGGATGGGCCGTTCTCCTAAAATCGAGAAGCGTCCGCTACGGGTCGGTTCCACAAAATATGAACCGAGAATCACCCACTTATTTCATGAACCTCGGGAACCGAATTTTCGATCCAATCTAGTTTTTGGATGGGTCCATTAAACCGTTCTATAGAGACGAAGAAAATGGATAATCTGAAAATGGACAATCTAAAACTTTCGATGAACAACATTATTAATCACCTCCCAACGAACTATCTTACAACTACAAAGAAACGGAAACAGAAGCACTAAAACGATCTCAACAAAAGATAGGAGCCTAGTAGCCTCGGATTCAATACAAAGTCTACCCAGATGAAGTAGGAAAAATTATCAAAAAAGTCCTAAATTTTTTATAATTGCTTCAATTTAGTCTTAAATCTCTATTTTTTTTTCTCCAATTGAGTCTTAAGCCTTTTGCATTTGTGTAATTGTGTCAATTTAGTCTTTTTGGCCGGCTAGTGCCGACGTTGACAATTTTCAATAATATTCTAATTTTTTATTATTTATTATTCATTATTCATTTTTATTTATTTTTATTTTCTTGGGTTACAAAATCAGAAAAGAAGGAAGGAAAAAGAAATAAATTAAAAATTAAAAAACAATGATACAATATTTTTGAAAATTTTTCTACTTCAACACCGGTCCGCCAAAAGAGCCGAATTGACACAAATAAAAAAGATTTAAGACTCAATTAGAAAAATAAAAATAAATCGAATTAGTACAATTACAATATATTTAGAATTTCTTTTTTGATCATTTTTCCAAATAAAGTAAATCGATTAGCAATAGACAAACCCATCGAAGCAAGCCAAGAAATTCAATATTTGCAGCATTTTAGCCATCAAATCAAAAGCTCGAACACTCTATTAAGCTCTGAGAGATAGACATATGGAGAGAGGGAGAGGTGCAAAAAGGGAGGCTGATTTGGGAGTTGAAGAGGTGAAGTAACGTTTTGAACTCACGGGAGTGGGACCAATGAGACCGGCGGCAACCGAGAGCATGGGTGAGAGAGGGTGATAAGGTCGTGATTGCGAGGGACGGCCATAGGCACGGCCAAGTCGAGACCGAGAGCGACATGAGGCAAGAGACGATGGAGTTGAGACCAAGAGCATGACAAGGGACTTAGGGCTGTGAATTTAAACAACTTAAAAATTCAAGAAATACACATACATATATACCGATCCTGTCTGAATGAGCAGTTTCACCCTAAAATCGATAACCAAACCAATACTCACTATTAAAATCTAAAACTAGACCGATTCCTATGAGAACTGGCTGGTTCGGTCTAGTTTGGGATGTTCCCAGCTTCCTTGCACCACACCCTTTCAAAAAACCCATAAAGGAGAATAATCGGCTCATTTTATACTCATCCCAAAATTGCATTAGAAAACTGAAGATTGAACTGTTTCCACAAGCCAAGTACTCCCACTAAAGAATAACTACTCTCCCTTGTTTTCTTCACTGAAAAAAAATAAAAAGACCTATCATTTTTTTAAGCAATTCCTCATCCACTATTTGTTCTTTTTAAATACATATTCATTTTGGTTTTAGCAATTATGTAGTTGCCCGGGCCAATATTCAACTTCTTACGCGGATGTAGCGCCTGCTTGATTTAACATATTGACTGGAAAGGTGAGTTTCGACCCACTTTGAGGGCTTTGAAAATCGCCCCGTATAAAAACAATAAAAAGGCAAAAAATCACATAGTCGGCACCACATCATGTTATGCTGTAACTGCCAATCTTCTTGTCCCGGTGATCGCCTCATTCTATCTGCAACCCAATTGCTCAACTCAAAAAACAACTACTAGTGACTTTGTAGAGCATCAACAATCAACGAAGCCTACAATGACCTTTGTGTTACGGAAACGAGAGAAGCAGCCTCCGAGGAGCAAATCTTACCATATTCTTCATCTGATTTAATACCGAGGTTTCGATTTTCCTCGTAGCTAAAAGCATATTGATATCATGAAAATCGAGAAAGAAAATTTGAAAAGGAAGCACGAAGAAATAAATATAGGCAAAGAGGCACAAGGACAAACTCCCCCGGCTGGAGGAAGTTTATCAAGGTCAAGCTCAAGCTTAAAGTAGGCGAAAACAATGAACAATTTACCCACGGCAAAGAAGGCAGCTCTGCCAATGAGGAAGCCACTGAACAAAGTCCATTGTCGCCTCAACAACTTGAGAGCTGAAGATTTCAGCAATTAGAAACATTCGCACGACATAGATTCACGGAAGACCAAACAACCGCCGGCCTTAGGAAAAGTTTCACACAAATATACACATATTTCACTCATTGAGAACCAGATGGCTGTCCAGAGAAACTCTTGACTCTCTTTGATTATGCGATGCAGAGCAATTCAGAAACAAAAACTCAATCACAAAGTTCAACTCTTTATAGTATTGGAAAAAAGAATTCTGAGACAATGCCAAATAGAACAACTAAAATGGGTTACAGTAGCTGCATCTTAGTCACTTGATAATTAATATTTTTCCTGTCAACAGCAGAGTGCGCCTTTTTCATGAGGCGCCCTCCCGGTCCAAACCCATAAATCTACGGACGGTAAACCAAAATCTCATGGCATCAGAACATCGACTGCCTAAGAGTCACCGGGCATGCTCTTAATGATATCCGAATCACCTGAAAACAACAGATATTAAGATGCATGGATGTTTTAAGTAGAGGTGCATAACGGCGTTGACAAACCATTGGCATAAAAAAGTTAACCATAGAACAGTGGCAGCTCATCTCCATACCTGGGTCAATGATGCTAAGGCAGCAAACCCGGAAATACTTTCCACAAGCTGTGCCCAAGTCTACATTATCTGGAACATAAAAAAATGGAGAGAATATTCAATTTTGAATCCTTTAATGGTTCCTTAGATTAAATGACTTCAAATAACAGTCATATGAGCAACAGCCTTCAATTCATGAACCAATCATCATTTCCAGCTAAAAATGCCTCACCAACAAATCTAAATGTAAAGAACACTTTCTTTTCACCTTAACCAACTTGTGTAAGTTTGTCGGAAAAACAATCCTATGCAACTTCCTCATCTAGAAATCCTGAATATGAGTGACAGCATCAGGTCTAGTGGTTCTTTCCGAGACTTTCCATATGCTATTTTCTAGGCGAAATCGCTATGTCTAGCATAAAGAAACGCATTGTTTTGCCCCACCTAAATTAAGTTGCCAAAATCAATTAAGAGGGAAAATGCTCAGCTGATGACATGGACTCAAGCCGAAGTACAAATGGAAGAAACTGCATAATTAGCGATCAAATGGAAACATATGCGTCTAAACATGCGATAAGACAGCTACAGCATCAAACCAAATGATCAAGGCCAAAAGACTAGCTTGCTTTTGTTTAATTGGACGTAATCCCTAACAGGGAGAAAAAAGAAACAGCTTAGACGATTCCAATACTTGAGATGGATAAAAAATGACAGACCAATCTACATTAGAATAAAGCTTCGCACACAGGCCCAGGTCTAGACTAACTTAAGCTAGCCTACCAATCCAGTCGAAAAGTGAATCGTAGAGAAGAGCCAGCAAAAAACAGATCATCCGGAGTCGACCAACTTACTCCCGTTGTAGTGGTGAACTCCAACCTTCGCCAACATCGCGTAGTACTCTATCTCGGACTTGCGAAGAGGAGGGCAGTTGTTCGCAATGATGACCAGCTTACCTGCAAAGATTCAGCACCAGAATTCATCAATTCGAGATCAAACTTACTACTCGTGATTAGTTTAAGCTTCGACGCCCTATAGCAGGACTACTAGCACGTCCCAATTCACATCTAAGTAGCGATCTAA
This sequence comes from Rhodamnia argentea, assembly GCF_020921035.1. Lineage (NCBI taxonomy): Eukaryota > Viridiplantae > Streptophyta > Magnoliopsida > Myrtales > Myrtaceae > Rhodamnia > Rhodamnia argentea. The sequence continues at coordinate 24,885,168 of NC_063157.1, read as the reverse complement.
CCATGTAGCTTATCTTGCAGAATAACTAGCACCAGAGAATATCGGTAAAAGAAAAAGGCACCTTTGGAGTTCCTCAAGGTCTTGAGGACCGTCTTGTATCCCAGGGTGTACTTCCCGCTCTTCATGACGAGAGCGAGCCTGTTGTTGATGCTCTCATGCGTCTTCTTCTGCAGGCAAAAAACGGCGAAAAAGTCGATTCCATCAAAACTTCGTCATGCATAAAAAAAAAATGCGAAGACAACGAGAAATGGTTCGTGCGCACGTAACAAAAGAGAGGGGAGAGAGAGAGAGGCGAGATTACCGTCTTCTTCGACGCCACCATTGTTGCTCCTTGCTGGTCGCCGCCTGAAGCTGTGGAGGTAGAGAGAGCGGCGAAGGGAGAGAGGACACCAAACCCTAGAAGACGACGAAGAGAGGATGATTTTATAGTGGAGAAGAGATGGGCTTGGGGTTTTGGGCCGGGCTTCGAGTAAGCTATAGAAGTTTGTTTGCAGTTAAGGGGCTTGAGTTTGTGGTAATTCACCAATTCGGCCCTCAATCGAACTGAATTTGCAATTTCCTTCTGGTTTTTCTAATTTGGTCCCTCGAGGGCCCATCCATGGGTCGACCTGACTTTAGTGACTTCTCAATTAAGACTGCATATGATAACGTTTTTGTTTTTGAGAACATATTTGGAACAAAAATATTCTTTTGTGTTTCTATTCCTAGCTACGTTTTTCGGGAACAGAAATGCATTTGACAAGTACAAAAAAAAAAAACTTTTTCACCAAAAGAAAATATCTGCAACCGCGACCGATTAGCGGCCGACCATGGCGGTTGCTTCAGCTCCTCACCGATGATGGTGCGCGGTGATGGCTTGTACGAGCTCGCCCTCGAGTTATTTCTAAAAAGTGTTCCAAAACCCATAAATAAGTTTTTTTTATTTCTTTTTTTTTTTGCTTCAAAAGCATTTCTTTTTTCAAAAATATTCTTCTGAACACTTTTGAAACATTTTTCAACCATATGTGTTTCTGTTCCGAAAATGTTCCCGGAACACTTTCGAAACAGAAACATTTTCCAATGAGTGTTACCATATAGGCCCTAAGTTGCTCCACCTTTCATTTTAATTGCTTGTTGATGCCATTTAATCGAAACCGGCCGGTTGATACCGACATAGCGCTCGTCGCCTGTTGCGGAACTCTTTCGCCCTCTTTCATAAACTACCTTGAGCATGGATGAATTTTCTTCTTTGTTCCTTTCCAATGGAGAGATTTCGTTTCGCTTTTTAGTATATTGGCTCGATAAATGTACCATGACATTAATCATTAAGGCTACGTTTGCTCGTTCGGATTTCTAGTCGGGATATGATTGAATATGATATGATAAGAAATCCAATAATTTTGTCATATCCTATTTATTGTTTGATGAACTCCGATTCAAAATTAGTAAATAGGGTAAGGTGCCGCCGAATCCGCTCTATTTCACTGAAACATCAAGTTGCTTTATAAATTATTCACTCATGAGATCCGAGTTATTGTTGAGTAGAGCTTTGTGCCATCCGAATCTTGGCACAACATCGACGGAGCATACCTCATAGAATCGATGGTCTTGATTTGGAGTTGAATCTTTTGAGAAGGAACCCGTCGACCTTACTTGCCGTCTTGTAGAGTAAGTAGACAAGTGTTGGACAATCTAATTTTTCAACATCTTTCCACAAGTTGAATATGCGCTCATGCAGTCCGTCCAAAAGAGCTACCTTAAAAGTCGATGATCAACTCGGGTTCTTCATAACATGTCGAGATCCTTTCAAATGTTGGAAACATTCAAGCAGTTAAAGAACGAGGAACATGATCTCATATCCCGCCAAACAATTGATTAAGAACGGGCTTGTGGAGATACACGACTTTGCGGCAGGAGACTCCGGCCTAGCGCCACCGGAGAGGCGACTACACTCGACGGATTCTGCACTTGGAGAGGTAGAGAGGTTTACCATACCGAATTGGCGGAGAGGCAGCCCAACGCGAAGGAGAGGTAGTGGATGTGAGAAAAACTTAATTCTTCTCATGTATACTCTTTTTAGAAATCCTATATAGGCTTATCCCACTTACTCTATTGGTATTTTGTATGCTGGCTATATCCCTTTTATCTTATCCTAAATAGCTACCAAACATGGGATATAATATAATATTCTATTATTGCTTGACGATCAAATGCAGCCTAAATGTTTATCCACAAAGACATACTTTCTTTCTTCTTTTCGAAAAATAATACCGGGTTTTCGAATTGCTTTCACGATTGATCACCTTCTAGTTAGATTGATTGTCGGTTTTCACTTGCCAAATTCATCCAACGTAGGAGACAAATTGTGCAATTTACCAAAAGGAAAATAAGATTCAATTTTTATCGCCTTTAAAGGTGAAAAAATGGCACAAATGATCTCTAAATTTTGATCAAACGTGTAATGTCATCTCTCAAGTTTTTATTTGTTTAATGTGGTATTTTAACCAAATATGCAATGACATTCATGAACGTTTATTTGTTCAACGTGATCTATGATTTTTTGGTGATTATTCAATTTAGTCCATCAAATATTTGACATGTTTAATGCTGTCTTTCCACTAATTCAGGGATGATAATGTATAATTGAGCTAAAATTTAAGGACTATATCTGTCATTTTCTTTCTAAAGATCTTAAATGACAATCAAATAAATTAATGGCAAACCTTCCATATGTTTTGAAACTAACTCAAGATAACATAAACCAAGAAAAAGGATGGCCCGAACAAGTTATTGGTTTGCCTAAAGTAAGAAATCGATTCATCATTTCATTCAAATCCCATCATTGTTACAAGTCAATCCACCCATGTTTACGCACATTTGCCAACATGGTTCGGATGTGCTTGGGCGAAAACTCCTAGGTAGTTACAAAACAAGAGATCAAACTCGATTTAATTCGAATCGACTCGAAACCCAACTTTTTTATTTTTTACTAATCCAATTTGAAATTCTCCACCTAGCTAAGATCTTTCAAACGTTAGGAATTATTTCGACCAAAAGAAAAAAAAAAACATAGGATTACTCTCTCCGTCAACCTGTCCTTTTTCGGACGATCAAATCCTCGGATTTTGTCACACTATGCCAACAACTCTCTCAATTGAGGACGTTCATGAAGAGGTAATTAAAGAAGAGAGCTCGGGAAAAAAAAAAATAAATTAAAGGAGAGAGAAGCGGGTCCGAGTGCGAGGCTCCGCTCAAGCACGGCGCCGAGACGAATCGAACCCAAAAGAGCCCAAAGCCGAACCGTCTCCCCACATCTCTCTCTATCTCTCTCCGACAGACAAGCGCGAACCCATCAATCCCCTGCTTCTAGGGCTTTCCCCACAGCCCAAGCGCGATCCATCCATGGCCGACGTCATGAACCTGCCGGTCGAATCCCTCGACGGCCGTCCCGAGGGCAAGGAGAAATCCTCCGACGATCCGGCCGAGTCCCCATCGTCGCCGCCGCCCCCTCCCCCGCCCCCGCTGCCACCGCCGCCTTCGCAGCAGCAGCAGCAGCAGCAGCAGCCCCCTCCTGCCAAGAAGCGCGACAGGGATTCGCGCGAGAGGGAGTTGGACCGACCTCCGAACCGCCGAGGAGGAGGCGGCGGCGGCGATTACTACGATCGCAACCAGTCGTCCCCTCCCCCGCCTCCGCTCAGGGAGAGGGACAGGGGATACAAGCGGAGAGGGAGCCCGAGCCCGCCCCCGCCCTACAGGGAGCGGAGGCGGTCCCCGTTGCCGCCGTACAAGCGGTCGAGGAGAGAGGACGGTGGTTATGAGGGTCGGAGAGGGAGCCCTAGAGGTGGATTTGGACCCGGCGATAGAAGGTGCGAGCGAGCGTGCTGGTTTCATTTACATTTTTTTGCGTTTACTGGAACGATTAGGAGTGATTTCTCCGTGTCTGGTTTCATGAACGGTGTTTATCGGCTTAAATTCGAAGTGCTATTTTCGCCACTTGAACGAGATACGAAGTCTCTGTGATGTTAGACCCTCAATTAATTAGTATGCTTCTGTCGTGGAGAAAGGTTTAATTTTTATGGTCATCACGGTTTTGAGGATTCTTATTAGGTCTATGAGATATTGAGACTGGTGTGTAAAATCGCTGTGTAAATCGATACTGTTGGATTCTTACTATGTCTTTGAATATGGGTCACTTACTTAAATCTCACTCGCATTTGCCACACGAGATTGGAAATGCATACACGTAGAGGTATCCCTAGCATTGCTCGTCTCTTCCGCATTGAAGTGTAGCGGTTTACAAATAAGATGTCAAAGGAATATTTGCTCTAGGCTTATCTGCTTTTTTCTTTCTGTTATCGTCTTTTTTTGGGGGAGGGTTAGGGTGAGGGAACCATGAAAATATATGGCGATCGTGGATTGTCTTATGTCTACATGCATCATGTGTTACCTGTTTCATCTTTTGTGATATCGGCTTTTAGTGCCAAATTGGCATATCAGTATGAACCTGGCGATTTTGAAATCTGTACATTATTGGCATTGAGCAAGTTCTTTCATTTGATTGAGAGAGAGAGAGAGAGAGAGAGAGAGAGAGAGAGAGAGAGAGAGAGAGAGGAACATAGGAAGAATCTGTTAATTTTCTAGTCACAGAACCATATAACCTGCACAATAGTCTAGTCTCTGCTAACCGGCAGTATAGTGGGAATCATGTTGGTACAGACATTTTCACTGAAGCGCATGTCCTGGTCCATCACTTACATTTATTCTATCCATTCCTCTGTTATGTTCAATACTTTTGGATTGGTCACTGCAATAAAACATGGTATTTCTACAGTGAGTCTGTTTATTAACATGAATATGACATTTATAGGCTTGGATATGACTATGGCTATGATCGTGAGATGGGGGGAAGGTATGGTGATGAGAGGCTTCATGGTAGGTACATGGGTCGCTCAGCTGGAGGCTACCTGGGCGGTCCACTAGGTAAGTCTTAGCTAATTAAATCTTTTAGTTTCCTCTATTTGCATTATTTACGAGAGGAAGATTCTTTTGGTATGCATCTGTAAATTTGGTTAGGGGTTTGTATTGTGCAGCTTCTTGTGCTTAATTTCTTGAACGTTTTATGGAAATGGTTAAGCTTCACATGATAAAGATGGATCTTTCCTTTCAGCTTCTGTTGAATTTGTCTATTTCACATGTTAAGTGTGTGTTTTTGCAGACTGGGAAACTGGCCGTGGTGGCTATGGTGATGCATCTGTTGCAGGAACTGCCCCAAGGTAGCCCGTGATCTTACTAATTGATTGTTCGAATTGAAATTTGGTTCTTTTGTGTCATCTTGTTTGATTCAAGTAGATTCTCTAGGCCATTCAATTAAATTTTACTTCCTCTCTAAGGAAGTAAGCGCGTTGATGCCTGTTATATGTACTCATATATGTTCCATCAAGGAATAATATGGGACAGGGAGCTGGATCATCAGATATGAGAGTGCACTTTATTCTATAGTACTTGAATGCTAGATTCGAAGCATTTTCTGCATTGGGAGTCAAATCTACTATTATGTGATAGATGTTCAATGAACAGATGCAGTGTACCTCTCAAAGCCTAATGCTAATATAAACATGAGAAATGGTTGGATTCATCTGAAGCAGTTGATGTATGTTCCCTGATCTTCATGCAGAGAAGGAATGATGTCATACAAGCAATTCATTCAGGAGCTTGAAGATGATATATTACCGGCAGAAGCTGAGCGAAGGTATGCAATGTGATGTTTTCACTGCTCAAGGTTTACCCTGTTCTGAGCTTACATTTAGTAGGAATGGTCAAGTGATGTGATCCCCATCTGTTGACTTTGTAGATATCAGGAATACAAGTCAGAGTACATTTCTACTCAGAAACGCGCATATTTCGATGCTCATAAAGATGAAGAATGGTATATCTTGTACTTTTCTTTGACCATGTTTCTCTTTGGGGGCATTCGCCACTTTAATTGAATGATCCGCTGAATACAGGTTGAAAGACAAATATCATCCGACAAACTTAGTTGCAGTTATAGAAAGGTATGCTCCGGTGAAGCTTATACTGTTTGCGTATCATGTGCTTCTTGGTACTGTTCATGTTCAAATTCATGGCAGGTGTATGAGATGCTGATGCCTGACTTTCACCGGCATACTTGTACATGTTACCATTTATCTACTTCCTTTTCACATCATACTTCAGAGCGTCTACAATGGTAGATACAAACTGAAAAAAATCTAATGATGCGGAATTTGAAGAATTATTGGACAATTTATACAAGTGTATACAGTCTGTATGACTTGAGATTTAGAGATAGATAGGATGACGGAGTCGAGAACTTATCAACCTATTTTGGCAGCATGGAAATTAGACATAGCTATGACGAAAAAACTGCAAGTAAACAGAAGAAATAAACATGGTTATTAAAGAACTTTCAAAATTTAATTATGTTGCACTTGCTATTTTCAACTTTAAAGCAGTATACCAGAAAATAAAGAAGTTAAATGTTATGCATTCCTCAATAAGAAATTTTTCAGAATGCAAATTTGGGATTGACATTTCAAGAAATTGGACAAAATTTAACAGGAAAGTTGCAACGGTTGCAATGGCGTAGAGAAACAAAAGAAAAAAACGTCTGAAAGGCCCTGGAAAAAGCTGATGGTTCTTTAAAATGCTGTTTGTCACATCCGAATCAGCCTTAGAAAAGGCAAGATGAATTAAGATCAACCAAAAGTTATACCCATCTTACAAAGATAAAGCTAAATACTTCTCGGAGTGTCCCATTTACATGAAATGAAGATGGAAAAGGAGACTTAATATATGGAGAATGAGATCATGCATTTTGAAGAAAAATGACACAAATAACATTGATTAGAAATTGTTTTCTATCTTAAGGAAGAGCCTAAATATCTAAGGAAGGAAAACTCTCAGAGCTAAAGAAGATGCTGCCTTTCTTACTTCAGCTTAACGTAAGGTTGGAACGAGGAGGTTTTAGGCTACCTGAGAAATATATTCTGTTACTCACCTTGAGTGCATAACTATGTGATGCACTCTACATTAGCTCCAGAAGTTTCTCTTATAATAGCAAATTCGATGGCGATGGTAGAAGCACTAGTTCATCTTTTTTCTTTATTTAATATTTGAGGGCAGTATCAAGAAAGATGAACTTTTTAGAAGTTGGAACAGTGGCAACAAAAATGAAGAAAGAATTTCTGGAATTCTCTGCGTGGAAGTGCCTTCCTAAGTTGGCCCAACTTTTAAAGACTGGAATGTGATGGAAGTATTTAGAGAAGTGATTGGGTTGACTCATGTCAATTGTGTTGACGTTTCAGTCAACAACTCTTCAGATGATGCTCCGCCACCGGATCTTTTCCTTATTAATCTTGCCTGTTTTGAGAATACAAATCCTTCCTTGAAAACAATGACACATACTTGGAAAAGATCTGAAGAGTTGTTTATTGAAAAGTTGACATTGGATTGATTATATCCTCAGCAGAAGACCATCGGATGAAGATAAAGGCCATGTGTGGGAGGGACGTAAATGGGGAGGGGATGAAAGCTTTATTTCCCTGTTCCGTACAAAAAAATTCTTCATTTCCTCAGCGACTGCCTGTTTCCCCCCTCCCTCTCCTTTCCAAACAAAGTCAAAAGAGCTAAAAATATGAGAGAAAATGAGATTACACAGCACAGTATATATTGGCTAAATTGGCTGAAACACAAAAAGGAAATTGCAGAATCTTTTTTTATTTCTCCTTCCCATTTCTTATTATCCGTTTTGACCTTTCCTTTATAGACACACTTAATGTTCCCTCTTTGTATATATTTGATTGTGATTCACATAGAGATGATATGTGGTCAGACAAATTTCAAACAAGTCCAGAGCAAAACTAGTTGATTTTGGATGATTAATGAGTTGTTTATTTGAGAGGTTATGGTCTGTCTCACCCTTGCTTATCCATTTCTAGGGATAATGTGTTGCCATGACTCATCAGCTAGCCATTTGTTTCACATTATTCTTCGTATTCTGATTTCAGGAGGAATGAACTTGCACGTCGAGTTGCGAAGGACTTTTTGCTTGATTTGCAGAGTGGGACATTGGACTTGTAAAATCTCACCTTCTTCATTTTTCATTTCTGAAATTTTGCCTTTCAGTTCTTTGATGGTAATGGACAATGACTGATGTGCTATGATGCAGAGGTCCTGGCACTAATGCCTCTTCCACAAGTAAATCAGGTCAGGCAAGTGATGCAAACTCTGACGATGAACCAGATACAAGCGGCAAAAGACGGCGACCTGGAAGAGGACAAACTAAAGAAGCTGATCTGTCAGCTGCTCCTAAGGCTCATCCTGTCAGTTCTGAGCCCAGAAGAGTGCAAGTTGATGTTGAACAAGCACAGGCTCTTGTGCGGAAACTTGATTCTGAAAAAGGTATTGAGGAAAACATCTTAGGTGGAACCGACAATGATAAAATAAACAGGGAGAAATCTCACGGCGGTTCTAGTGGCCCAGTTATTATAATACGGGGTTTAACCTCTGTCAAGGGGCTGGAAGGCATAGATTTGCTGGATACTCTTCTTACTTATCTTTGGCGTATTCATGGCTTGGATTACTATGGGATGACCGAGCCAAGTGAGGCTAAGGGTCTCCGTCATGTTAGAGCAGAAGGAAAGGGTTCTGATTCTGGAAATAATGGAGCTGATTGGGAAAATAAGCTTGACTCACGCTGGCAAGAGAGGTTAAGGGGTCAAGATCCATTGGAAGTGATGACTGCTAGAGAGAAGATAGATGCCGCTGCTGTGGAAGTTTTAGATCCTTATGTCCGGAAGATAAGGGATGAAAAGTATGGGTGGAAATATGGGTGTGGAGCCAAGGGATGCACGAAACTTTTTCACGCTGCTGAATTTGTGCATAAGCACCTTAAACTCAAACATCCCGAGCTTGTGATGGAGCTTACATCGAAACTTCGTGAAGAGCTCTATTTCCAGAACTACATGAAGTGAGTGAATTTAGATTATTGGAGCTTTTTAACTTTATTTCGTGTTTCCGTAATGATTATTGACAACCACATTATGGTTTGCACTCTGCAGTGATCCAGATGCCCCTGGTGGAACTCCTGTCATGCAGCAAAGCCTTATGGTAGGATTAAACCAGCTGTTGGAAGGCTCCATATTAGTTTTATATGTGATTGTTTCTCCCTTTCTCACGCATATCTAATGGATGCATGTGGAACTGCATACGTGTAGATGTACATTAATGCTGAAGTATTTCTGTAGTTATCATTATAAGCTTTTGATATGATTCTAAATATGTACTAGCCGGCAGTGTAAAGTGATTTTCCAAGCAAGGAAACAAGGGAGCAGAAATGGGAAATTGTGGTTTAGGGAATTGAAGGAGCTCCTGGAGAGTGATGTAATGAGAAAAATTGGAGGAATAGGGTGCTTAATTTTTGCTTTGGAGATCAGCAATAGGGTGCTTGGGTTGCACTCTGACTCAATTTCTATTCATTACAGAACCCTAACTCGCACTTTTTTTCTTAATTTTTTTTTTGGAGAATATGGAATCTAGAGGCACGTTTATACTTCTTAGTGATTAGGACAAATATAGATGACGGGCCAACTTAAGGCTCCTCTTGTTGGAAAGAAACTCGTTTGGTAATGAAGAGGGCTGGCAAGAACATGATGCACATAAAAAACTCCTCTTAATTGAAACTAATTGAGGACATCGTATGAAGATACGTGAAGATCGAGATTTGGTTGTCTTTTCATGTGACTATTATATTAAGGTAAAGAAGTCATTTATGTGTAAAATGCTTATTGCATTCCGAAAAGAAGCATCTTTTGGGTATTATATGAGATGTGCACAATGTACAATGGGTGTATGGATATTCTGTGCCATTTTGCCATTTTTGGTTGCTAATAGCTAAGCAAATTGGATGAGCATTTCAGTGTTTGCTTGCAGTCATTACTTTGGTTTTGATTACTGTGGGTAATTATGAAAAGATCAATGATTCTTGAGCAGGCTGCATCTAAATCATATTCACGCATTCGAGAACTATCTATATATTGGACCCTGATAATTGGGAAAACTTGGTCAGAGAAAAATGCTGACTGCACTTTTATGAACAGTTGTTAACTTCATTTGCAGTTGCTGTTGCCATTGCTATTGCCGTAACTGCTGAATTTTCACTGTGCAGAGAGACAGGCCACAGAGACGTAGGTTGGGTTTGGAAAATCGATTGAGAGATGAACGTGGCATTCGCAGAGAGCGTGATAACCGAGCCAATGGCGGTGAGAGATTTGATAGATCTGAAAATCCACAGTCAGCTGATAAAGATGGCGTGGATGGAGGGGATGGAGATGACCCCATGTATGATTCTTTCGGTGGACAAGGCATTCATGTTGCTCCTTTTGCCTCGGATATTCCTCCTCCACCAGTTTTGATGCCTGTTCCTGGTGCTGGGTAGGTTTGATCTTTCTGGCATTGGTGCCTTGGTCAGTTGTGGAACTATACTGTTTTAAATCTTTTTTTTTTCTATATATCTGATAATTTCTATGTGACTGTAATTACAGTCCTCTGGGGCCTTTTGTTCCTGCCCCTCCTGAAGTTGCAATGCAGATGTTCCGAGAGCAGGGCGCGCCCCCTCCTTTTGAAGGCGCAGGGAGAAATGGTCGACCTGGGCCACAGTTAAGTGGTCCTGCCCCAATTATTGCATCTTTTCCAGGCTTTCGGCAGGATCCTCGACGGCTAAGAAGGTAATTTAGATGATCACAGACCTTGTTCTGTTGCTTAATGCAACTTGTTTGCCGACAAAGTGTCAAGCTTTTCGTTGCAGTTGTTCACTGGTCTGGTTATATAATGTTCCGTCTTTGTGAATCTTGTGGTCAAAATTTGCTTCATGGCCTAAAAATCTATCCAGAATATGTGAGACAATAAACTGCAAGCTTATCTATTGACCTAATGGTGTATCTGCCGAACTAACTAGCTGCCAGTTTGTAATTTATCGCATCAAAACAGTAAAAGATAACTCGTATCACACTTTGTAGTGTGTCAAATTCTAGTAGTTTTAAGCAATTTAGTTGTAGATACTTCATCAAGCTTCAAGTCTCGATCCACAAGACACACAAATAGAGGATACTGACTGACCATCAGTATCTCGAGTAGATAACTGTCCCATGTGGTATGTGTGAGACTTCTATGTGCTTGGCCTGACTCATTATCAATGTGTTTGCAGTTATCAAGACTTAGATGCACCAGAGGACGAAGTGACAGTCATAGACTACAGGAGTTTGTAGGCGACAGCACCGGCAGAGTGGTGAAGTCATAGAACAAGCCATCTCATTAGGATTCGAGCTTTTTCCCGATGGTGGTCCCGGGTTTGCAATAATCCAATCTCATTATGACAATCTTGTGTAAAAGGATAAGTGGGCAGGAACATTTTGCTGAATGATTGGATTTCTGCTGTGTTTAGTTGCCTGTATTCCAGCAATCGAGGTGTTTTCATCGCTGTCCAGCTTCCATTTAATTGAAAAAAGAAAGGATGATTATATATGGCTGTGAACGTTAAGGTTGGGAGGTCGAATGGTCATTGTCTTTTTAATTCAGAAAACTTCTTTTGTTGAACCGAAATTTTTATGTACATTTTGTTGACGATTGGGTTGAATTAGTTGAATCCTCTTTCAGTTCTGTCTCGAACATGCTTGAGCAATCATTGAGTAACTAAATCTGTGGCTAGTGAGCAATTGATCCTAAGTAATCAAAATCCGCCAAGTTCGAACTCGATATCTCGAGCTTGGGGTGTACTTGAGCCGATGAGGTCGACTTGAATAATGTGCTCGGTACTTGAAACTGGGTTCCAACTTGATGGAACATTGAATTTTTCGTTCTAGTTGAACTTGAATAGGAAATCAAGCCACCGTACAAATTAACTTGTTAAAAGCCTTGTTCGAACCCGAGTAATTTTACCCTCCTTTGTATGTAGGTGGGCGTCATTCGTAACTTTAAATTTTAGGTTTTTTTTAATTAATTGTATAATCTTCAATTAGGCTGATAAAGATTTGCTCTATCTTGCCCGTGTTATAGGCCAAATTCCCAAAAAGCAATTGAGTTTCTACTTGTACACACACGTCAAATTGAAGGTTTGTTTGTTTCGTAAAAAGTAAATAATTCATAATGACTTGAATGACTTATAAAAATAAATGAATTAAAAGTATTTTCATGGAGAAATTCTTCACTCACAAATTATCATTGATAATATAATTAGTTATTTTAAATAAAATTTTAAGAAAATAATATTCAAACACGGGGTGTGTCATTGTATCGATGCTTGCTTAAGCACCAACGCTTAGCGGTTCGTATTTCTTTGGCGCCTTGAAGCCTCGAACCGGCCGGGGCTGGGTTTTTAGGCGGAAAAACAGAGCAAAACCTAAGAAAGCAGAAAGCAGAGAGGTAGAAGAAGGAAGCATTGAGATGAAGAAGATAGCGTTGATCCTGATGGGATGTGGAGGCGTTGGCCGTCAGCTCCTCCACCACATCGTCTCCTGCCGATCGCTTCACGCCAATCAGGTCATCTTCCTCTCTCTTCCATACCCGAAAAAGCCCTCCCTCTTCCGATATCTCTTGCCCCCGCCTCCTATCCCGAGTAGTGGAAACGGCGTTCGATCTTGCCGACTCTTTATGGCGTGGATTAGTGTCGCCTCTTCGTGATTTACGAGGTTCCGAGTCATCGCGATGCTTCTTCTTCTTCTTCTTCTTCTTCACATTTTGCATGTTTCGGTCTCTGCCGCATTTCGCATTTTCGCACGATTTCGACTAGTGAACAACATCTCGTGCTTTTTCGAGTGTAAAGAATGTCGGGTTTTACCTGCGACGTTGTTTGAAAATGTGAGCTTTCATCCGAGTGGCGGATTGGAGGTGAGTCTGTTTTAGGTGTGTGATGTGAAGATGACCTTGTGAGTGAGTGAGAGAGTGATTTATAATTCTTAAGTTTTGTGATTAATACAATGCTATTGGAATTAAGTTCATTTGATTTTGTGCGGAACAGTCATGGAACCTGTTGGTTGCGTTTATTTGTTTTTTGTGCTTCACATGTAATTTATCTTACGCCTATTGGCAGCATAAGCAGCATAGTCAATTTGCGCTTTTAATGTTGTTGAGAGGAGTTGAATCCGGGCTCACTGGAAGAAATGGGTTGATTGGCTTGCAGGGAGTGCATCTACGAGTAGTGGGTGTATGCGACAGTAAGTCGCTTGTCGTTGCGCCTGATGCGCACCCATCGGAGTTAGATGATAATTTCTTGCTGGAAGTTTGCAGGGTAAAGGGGGATGGTTCTTCGTTGTCAAAGCTCAGCGGCTTTGGTAACTTGATTTTTCATCTTTTCCGACTGATAGTGATGGAGCACAAATTTATGCTTATGCTTATCTTATTCTCATGTCTTTATCTGATGTAGGTGCATGTCGAGTATTCCCCGATTCTGAATTGACCGCGAAAGTTTTCGACATTGCATCTCATCTTGGTAAATCAACAGGTTTGTGAGCTGTAGCAACTGTACTTTCTGTTTTTCCTTTTTTTTTGGCATTACTTTTTCTTAAATGGGTGAAACAGACTGCTTTAGACTATGCATGTGTTCTGAACTTCAACAGTTGATTCATGTGAGTTTATTTAGACTTCATAATGTGTGGAACAACTGAGCCAAGTATATATACCAACAGGTTTGGCGATTGTTGATTGTTCTGCTAGTTCGGAGACCACAGAGATCTTAAGTCGTGTGATTGATCTTGGATGTTGCGTAATACTGGCAAATAAAAAGCCTCTTACTTCAACAATGGTGAGAAACTCTTTCATGTCCAACCTCTTGTCATTGTCTACAAAAGATGTGAGGCTAAGAAAAAACATGTGCATTACCTACTGTTAGTTATTCCTCAAGTAATGCTTTCTGGTCCTTATACTTCCCGCTTTGACTGCTTGGTCTGGGTCAACTGTCAGAATATCTTTTTCTTTTCTGCTATGCAGGAGTACTACGACAAACTTGTGTCACAACCACGTCAAATGCGGCATGAATCAACTGTAAGTTATGTTTTCTCCTGGATACCTAGATCTCCTAGCTAACTACTACCACAGACTGTCACCTGTGTTTTTTGTTCAGGTTGCATTGGCTCAAGCTAAATTATACTTTGATCCTTTTTATTTGTTGCTCCCTTTTCGTATGGTTTGTGTCTTATGAAGCTGAGAGTCTGACAGTATTGTTTATTTTTGCTGATATTCTGCTACGAAAGTGCATTTCTCTGTTTCTTTAGAGCTTCAATGCCACAGCTTTATCATCTTTTAATGACAAATGTATTTATCTCAATTTTTGCAATACAATGCCAATATGATCAGACAATAAGCATCTCAACCTATTCCTGGGAACAGTGTATGAGCTTATTAATCAGCGGAGCATCATTTGATGTGGATTTGTCATTTTCTTTGCGGGCCACTTGAGATTGATTGGACCTCGTCTTATAGATATGCAAGGATTTTATTTTTCTCCCTTCATGTTTATTCCTCTTGGCTTGACAATGCTTGCTGTGGAAAGTTCATGCTTTCTTCATGTTTCCACCTCATGCTCTGCTTTTATTTTCACGTTCTGACCTAGATTAACCAACATTTGCTGGGAATGCAAATTTGATATCTTGTTGGTTCTGCTTTTCAGTTGGTTCATTTGGTTATTTTCAGTGGTATCAGTTATGTTCTGGATATTTTGCTACTTTGTCCTGACTTTTGTTTCGCTGATACAGCGCTACTAATTTACCTCACAAGGTATATGTAATGAGATGTGGGCTGGATGTTATCATGTAGGTAGGCGCTGGCCTTCCCATCATAGCATCATTGAACCGCATACTGTCATCTGGAGATCCTGTGCATCGTTTAGTTGGGAGTTTGAGTGGTATCAAACGCTTCAGGCATTGATTCTGCAGACACCTTTGAAAATTATATCTTTCTGCCTCCCATAAATAGAAGCTTTGTATCTCCTAATATACATGGATTTTGCAATATAAATTGCCAGGCACATTAGGATATGTCATGAGTGAGGTCGAAGATGGAAAACCATTGAGTCAAGTGGTGAAAACTGCAAAAAGTTTGGGCTACACCGAACCAGGTTTTTCCTTAGTTGAACCTTTCAGTTGTATTCTAGAACATTGCAGGGATCATTACATGAATGCTCAGAGATATCATCTCATGAACTTAATTTTTTTAATTGCAGATCCACGTGATGACCTAGGGGGCATGGATGTTGCCAGAAAGGTGTTACACATTGATACATTTCATGACTGTCCATTGAGCAAAATTACGATTTTCTTTGGTAGATGTTATTGAAAATAAAAACAATGCGGTTGTTCTGTCTACCCCTTTTATTGGCGCGCTGGCAATATCATTGCAGAAGATGATTTAAATTTTCATTATTTAGCTTGTGTTGCGAAAATGTACATTTCAGACAGTAAAATATAGGTATTAACTTCAAATTTGCTCATATTGCTGCATGGCCAAGGTCTTTTTTTTTTTTTTTTGCAGCTTCATGGGTGATACTCAATATTTAGCGAAGTGTCTAATTGTAAACCAAATGAGGTGGCTGTGGACCTTGGCAGTGAAATAGTATTAACTGAAAAGAGGAAGTGATGCTGCAGTATCTAATTAACATTTTCTTTGGATGTTGAAACAGGCATTAATATTAGCTCGACTGCTTGGAAGGCGAATCACGATGGACAGCATAAAGGTTTGTGCTTAGAGTTTTCTTCGCTCTCTTTTCTTAATGGCACGTTAACTCATTTTGGCAGTCTATTGTTCAGTAAACATCTGTACATAGCACCGCACCCGAATCATTTTCTTGTCTTCTGCTGAGGGATGTCTATCTCTGTAGGTTGAGAGCTTGTACCCAGATGAGATGGGACCTACTGTAATGTCTGTTGATGAATTTGTTAGCAAAGGGCTTCCTTTACTTGACAAAAGTATCTGCGAAAGAGTTGCAAAGGCTTCTGTAAGCGGGAATGTGCTCCGTTATGTCTGCGTGATTGAAGGAACAAGGTATTTTTACTGAATTACTTAAAGAGTCGCTAACACGGCCTGCTATTTTTACATTTGGATATGTATGTGAGTAGTGGCTGAAGCGTATTTCCTTTAGGAAAATAGAAAATGGGGTCACGTAGTTGGGAAACTTTGTATACCTAAGTTGGATGTTACTATAATCTTAGACTTAAGTGCTGCTGTTTGCAACTTGGTATCCATCCATTAGGCACTCCTCAGAATCTGAGGATCGGATATTTTTTTGAGAGACCCAGGATTCTTTACAGATGATATGTTCAATGCATGGACTGCTCAGCAGCTGTGAAGAACCTTTATTGTACTTTGCAAAGTTCTATTTCTGACTAAAGCAAATAAAGTAATATCGTGGGTGAAGCAAATATGATGGGAGAAACAAATTAGGAGTTCTCACTACTCATCTGCTTCTTCTTAGGAGTTATATGAATTGGTCCCGTCTTTTGTGCAGTCAAGTTCTTGTAGGGTATCTTCTTTCTAAACTAGTCAAATACCGTGTATTTTTAGACAGAAATGTTGGTAACTTGGTACTTGCTTGTATTTTCAAGTTCATGGGGTCTTTATCTTGAATAACCAGTTCCTTTGGTAGGTGTGAAGTTGGAATTCAAGAGCTCCCAAGGGATTCTCCCTTGGGGAGGTTGAGAGGAAGTGATAACGTGGTAAGCTCACTTTCAATGATTTGTCTTATCTCAGTCTCTCTTTTGGCCTGGTGGAAGTTTTTGCTCTTTTTTTTTTTTATATAAATAATGAATGATTTGATTCAAAAAGAAAACCCTGGTAGATTGGAAATTTACAAAGAGCATAGAGAGAGAAATTAAATAAAAATAAAACGACACTAAGATTGAGGCATAACTGTAGCAAGACGACTGAAGACGAAGGAAGAGTGTAAAGAGGTAGCAAGAGAAGTTTCAGTTCCCTCAAACAATCTGTGGTGGAAGATTAACTTCATCGCACAAAATGGAAGTACTTGTTGGGGAATCTAGAAATAGTTATTGAAGAATTTTATGGAATATTAGTAATGTAAGCCCATAAGCATATAGTTTTACAGGATTTGCAATCTGGCTTATTAGATGATTTCCTAGGTTGGAAGGCTGGTTAGCTTTTTTGGAGAAGCAAAGTTGCAGTACTTCTGCTTAAATCTACAGTGTGAGCTACAATGAGAATTTTGCCACAGCAGGAATTAATGATGAGTGCATTGAAACTTGTCAATGTTTTTGACAAGGAAGCTTAGTGAATACTTTTGAGAAAGAAAGAGGGAAAAAACTCATGGTGTAAATTCATAGTATGGCTTCGACCAAAAGAAAATTCATAGTATGGCACTTTAGTATGGAAATTTCCCTTTTTAGGAAATAGAGTGAGTTTATGATTTTATGCTACAATGCATTCAAATGTGCAACCCCTTTATTTCCTTCAACAAGTAAGCATTTGTTCAAGTGAATGAATATGTTATCGCATGCTTTAATTGATCCTCTAGCACAATATTAATTGCCAGTATGTGCTAAAAACCATTTCTGCCAACATTAAAAATCTCCATTGACTGTATATTTTCTCAAACTTCCATGACTGAATTCATCATTAATACTGATCATATCATGCTGCGCCATCTGATCTGTGACAACCTCATGATGGTGCCATTTCAGCTGGAGGTGTACACCCGGTGCTATAATAAACAGCCTTTGGTCATTCAAGGCGCTGGAGCTGGAAATGATACAACCGCAGCAGGTGTCCTTGCTGATATTCTGGATATTCAGGATTTATTTCCTTGATAGGAAGTCTCTTCTAGCTGGAAAAAGTGAATTGATTGTGAGTTGAGAAATCCATGAACAAAAACAGATCTTCTGACCGGAATAAGCAGAAGGAACAGGCTGATAAGAGTAGGCCTTCTTCTTTGCTAGATAGCATCCTCGAAGTGGCCGAAGTTGTTTGAACAGTCGGCATGAAATTGCTTTGATGACATTAGGCTTGACAGCCTAATTCTCTTCATGTCTACTCTTTATGGCGGTGTGCTCCTGATACGAGTAAAGCTAACGCATACAGGGAAGAATGTCACTGAAACTGCTTAACATAGATAAGTACAGTTTCTGTGGCATCCCGCGACTTCACTCTGAAGTCTGAACTGTTTTCTTTGTGTAAGTGGTCGGATAATAATGGATGTTGTGGATTGAGCTAGATGTCCCACTTTGTCCTGCTTGTAGAATTTGCTACTTCATATACGGTATTTGCGAATTTTTTGTTAATCCATGTAGAGGATCTATAAAGACACATGGATCCGTGTAGATCCATAAATACTAAGTCATCAATGGAAACCGAAGGAGAGGGATTCAAATCCTCGCTACGAAAAACTCAGATAGTGGATTCTTCAGATTTTTGAAATTATAGGAAAGAGGTGTCCATAACTTGCATTGAGATTAATGTCTCTTCTCAAGAAGGCTGAACTGAAGTGTAAAACCAGAATCTTGCACCAATTATTAGCCCGTAAATCTGATGCAAAAAGTCCACATTATGTTTCGCCAGTCAGCTGTAGCCGGAAAAGGCATTGCGAAAAGCAGCTTCGGTATCAAGAGCTCTTACAAGAGCTCGGCTCTTCAAAACTCGGCTATTTCCGTTTGATCAAAATAGCAGCCTGTGGGACTTCCCTCTGGCAGAAGCGCCAGCATGACTGGACCTCTAGCCCCTTCTTCAGTGGTCATGGTCCCCGTGTGCCAGTTCAAGTCTGTGTTGACGTAGCCGGGATGAACACAATTTATGCACATGTTGGGGTACTTCTTGGCGAGAACTCGGGTGTAAGCATTCAAACTGGCCTTCGAGACGCTGTACGGCGGAAGCATGATCGACCACCCATTGGCCTCGAGAGAATCCTCTTTCACATCATGCAAGAATCTTTTTATGACCCCGTCGATCTTCTCCTCGGTCAGGGTGTCCAAGTCGCCCAGTTCTTTCCTCGTTTTCTCGCTCGGGATTCTCTGCGCAGAGCGATTTTCCCCATCAGACAGGTTTGCGAAAGGCGGTCAAAGCTTTTAAAGTTAGAAACAGAAAGAGGAGGGAGATTTGAGAAAGATGCTTTACCCTGAGCTCACTCCTGAGGGAAGAAACATTGACTATTCTTGCACCAGAAGTTGAGAGCTGTAGGAGAGGGAGGAGTGCCTCTGTCACCCTCTTGCAACCATAGTAATTTGTGTTCAAGCAGAGTTGTGAACTCTCGTAGCTGTGCTTTACCACTCCCTGAACCAAATTGGCCACTTTGCCCGAGAGCTGCAAATCATTCAGACAATATTAGCCATACTTCAATCGGCTCCTGATAACCAACTCTATGTTTATAATTGTAGCATTCCCAAGGGGTCCTCTGCTTAAGGAGACTTGGCCATTAAGCAGGAGAATTGTCTCAAAGCGAGACCATGTCGCCATTGCGAAATGCGACAGATTCGCTTGATCGGTCGAGAAGGGCAATTTCGCGAACTGGATGGGAAGATCTTCGAAATCCAATCAATCAAATTTAGTACAAGGAACTGTCTGAATTGAGGTCAACCTACCCAAGAGGCAGGGTCTATGTTCATTGCCTTCAGCCCATCTTCATCAATAATGACTCCTGATGCTCCAGCATTGTTCACCTGCCCAAGTATATATGAGCCTAAGTTCTGACTTGAGAAGCTGCTTTCACAAGGATTCTTTTTGTCATTATCTCGACAATGCACGACATTGCTAAAGAAAGATGCGTAAGTATATAAGCAAAGGCCTGGTGGATGGCCGGCGCCCATGTCATTAATTTATGTTGGACTTAATTGGTAAAATTTAAAAAAGTTTAAGACTCAATTAAAAAAAATTAAGACTGAAGTGACATAATATAATAAGTTCAAGACTTTTTTGGTTATTTTCCCCATAATCTCTAGCTTACGTTTCGATCGTTCAGGTCATTTTGAACAAAGTTGTAAATTGTGGGTGCTCATTCGAAAAATTATGGGAAAATGGTATAAATTGTCTTTGGACTTTAGCCTAACGTGCACTCTGGTTCTTGATTTTTTAATTTGTTTAATTTGATCCTTGAACTTTTAATGAGGGACAACATTGAACATTTTCGCATAATTTATGGACTACATTGAACATTAACTAAAAATCTAAGGACGACATTTAATAGATTAAAAGTTTAAAGGCTACGTCGTAAATTGAGTTAAAGTTCAAGAACTACATAGAACAAGTTAAAAATTTTTGGATCACAATGTATATTGAGCTAAAATTTAGGGATCGTCCGTGTCATTATCTAAATAAATAAATAAAAACTAAGTCTGGGGTTATTTGAGAAATTGATCCGGGAAAAATTTAGAATTTTCCAATTTTTGTCTCTCACGAGAATATCAAGCCGTCCAAATTGGTCGCGGATGAAGTCGGCCAGAGCGTCGACGCTTTTCTGGTCCAGCACGTCGAGCTGATGGAACACCACATTCGTCAGCCCATGCTCGCGGCGGAGCTTCTCCGTCGCCTCCGTCCCTCTCCCCACGTCCCTCGCCGTCAGGACCACCGTCACTCCGCGCGACGCCAGTTGCCTGACCGTCTCCAGCCCTATCCCCTTGTTCGCTCCCGTCACCACCGCGTACCTGCCAAGACATGGAAATGCTTTGTCCTCGGCGAAGCGGAAAAAGGGAATCGAGCGAAGGTTACACAGTGAAAATGGCGATTCGTCCGCTGATGTATAGCGAAGGAGGATCAGAAGAGGTCGGTACATACTCCCGGAATCCGAGTTCCGATGCACGGGAGTGTTCTACACTGTCACAACGGCGATCCTTCAGTGATCGTCACCGATCTTCTTCTCAGTTCGAAGCACAAATGATAAGGATTTGGATGCCAAATGCAGTCTCAAATAATCATGGCATACAAATGAGGAACTGGTTGGCTACGGAGAACTACTACACTGTCACAACGGCGATCCTTCAGTGATCGTCACCGATCTTCTTCTCAGTTCGAAGCACATATGATAAGGATTTGGATGCCAAATCCAGTCTCAAATAATCATGGCATACAAATGAGGAACTGGTTGGCTACGGAGAACTACTACACTGTCACAACGGCGATCCTTCAGTGATCGTCACCGATCTTCTTCTCAGTTCGAAGCACATATGATAAGGATTTGGATGCCAAATGCAGTCTCAAATAATCATGGCATACAAATGAGGAACTGGTGGGCTACGGAGAACTCACCTCTGTGCCGGTTGCTTTCCGTCGGTCTCCATGTCCGTGGTGATTGGATGGATTCTTGTCGAGCTTCCTTGGCTTGAGCTGAAGACGAGAAATTTCAGCAGAGGTCAAGTCATTTTCACTGTGATCCTGCCATGTGAATTTAGGGTTTTACTCTCTGCTTTTCGTCTATTTGTTTGATTGCGTCTCATTTTTCGTGCTCTGACCATCATACTGGTCCTTCACGAGAAAATATTGGGTGCTGTGAATAATCTGAAAAGTGGGCCCCCGTATGACACATGTCAAATTTTGTATGGTCTGACTTAGAAATGACGTGGCACTCTAGGAGCTCCTAATATTTTCTCAGAATCCACGAGTGAATGCTTAGTCAGGGTCAGCTAGAAGGATGAGAAAATAAAGTAGGATGAAGTACATGAACCATCCCCACGTTGTTGTATCTACACTTTGCATACCCTACTTTTGGAAAATAATCAAACTATTCAAAAAACCAAAAAAAACCAATTCAACGATTGAAAAGAATCTCGCGCAGGGTTTCTAAGCTTGGGCTTTTGTTGATAACTCTCGATAAGATGGGTATGCAGCTCCAAAAACCACAACAAGCAAAACATCCTCAGGATACATCTGATGATGCCAAGTTCTTAGTATTCTCAAGATACCCATTGACGTTTGCAGTGAACAAATGAACACGTGAATACCCTATCCACAGGAAATTCATAGATAGACTAGAAACAGTGCTCTTGTCAATTTTCTTCTCCTAGATTAGATTGTCGGAAAAGGCTAAACGTACATGGGCAAAGATGTATTAAAATATTCGAAAGGCCCACCATCTTTCCTCTTGATGGATGCAAAGAAGAGACAAAATCATTACTATGCCATGTTGGATTCTGCTTCTGCTACAAGTGCTATAGCACTTGGAAAACATAGGGCACCTCCTAGCTCTAGTATTCCCACGGGGATGAGGAAGTTGCAAGTGTAGTGCGCAAATTCATCAAAACTCCTATGATTCGTGTGTTTCTTGCAGAGTACATTATATGTATCTAGCATGACAACATGACAACTCTTTATGAGTGAAACTGAAAATGGAAGATATGGTAAAGCAACTTTCATGATCTGGAGTTTCACATAACCATATCACCTCATGGCTCTAGCCTCATGAGGATGAGCTAGACCTTGGTAATAGCCTGTGTAGGCAAACAACTTGAAGAAGCACGGAGAAAACTTACTCTGCCGTTATTCAGGGCAGAAATTTCTTGATAATGATCAGAGTAAGGCACTTACCGTTGCAGGATGCTGACTGCCACAAAAACCTGAAAAGGAGAGATTTAGTCTGATCAATAAGATTGAAGCATGCCAAATACTATGAGGCAAGGACTTGGTTGTCTGAGGGTTTTCAATAATTGCTGGTTTTGATTGTTGAGTTAAACTGTCTAATGTTTTTCTTGTTTTCGACCAAAAAAAAAAAAAAACAGTCTTTCTTGTCTACTTCTCTTGGAAATATCCAAAAGCTCATGGTGGATTCCAAAATGATACGGATATACCTCCATGCTAGCTGAGTTAACATAAGTATATGCTCACTTCAATCTTAGGAAATGGGCCTGTCATTTTTTTGGAGACATCGATTGGCGATTAATGCCTGTTTCTAGCAACTATTTAGAATTAATACTAGATGCTGTTCTCTGTTTGGATATAGTCATAGACATGGACAAGTACCACCAAACTTATCAGACCATAGTTTCTTCACTAATCTCTTCATTAAATGCTGAATTGTCTGAGTTAATAATTAGAATCTGGCTGCAAATGTTCTTCGAGATTTTATGAAGACATCCATAAGAAATCATCAAACCAAAATGAACAGTAACAAGAGAACTGCACTCTTTAACAAGTACTGGCCCATTGCCGTCCCCCTCCCCCCCAAAAAAAAAAATTGTAGTAGAGGCATGTGAATAGTCGAGAAAAATAGATTCAATTCTCTGTATGAAGATGACTCAATATGAACCTAGAAGAATCAGGGAAGATTCAGATTTGTTGTCAATTTCAATGGCGATTTATATTGTTGATGGATTATATTATTGCTTGTAGATTTTATTTTAACAGATATTTAAGATTTTCTTCCAGTGTTCGTCTTAATTTATCTCAATAAAAAATGGAATCAATGTACATATATACATGCATATAATATGACTTATCAACACGAAAATAGTACGTATCCAAATATATAAAACAGGGCATTACTGTTATCATTCTGTCCAGTGATTCATTTGTTCAAAACATATAGCTGCGCTAAGTGATTTTATGTTTTGCTTATCAAGACTGCGAAACAGATTCAGATTGCAACGTTTGTGATTTAACCTCTGTTCGCCAGAATACAACAGAACTCTTGAATCTCACCTCAAACTGACTTCCCGAGAAGATGCAGAGAGTGGAAGGACCTGGATCTTCCTTCTTGGAGCTACAATCTCCGGTGTAGAGATGGGTGCTTCTGGAGGAAACGTAAGCTGATGACTGCTCTTGCTTGGGCCTACTGTCATTGGAACTGTCAAGCTCATCTTATAAGGCTTTTAAGGTCATAAACTGTATACGAAAACTTAAAGAAACTTTTTTTCTGGCTGTAAAGATTTTGATGCATTCGAGATTCTGGGCTGCTTTAAAAATTAGCATGGGGCTCGTGCGGACATGTGTACATTTCAAATTAATATAGGCATATTCATAAAAGCTGCTGCTCTGCTTCTCCAGATTTGATTAATGAAGCCACGATGCGTTGGATTGAGAGATATGATCAGAAGGCCATCCGACTCACCATGTCCTCGCTGGTTATTTACTGTCCGTGTCCTAAAGAGAGGATTTATGGCTGTTTAAAGAAACTTATCAACAGAAAGAAAAGCCAAGTCATGTGAAATGTTTGCTCTGCTTGTGCTAGGATTTACGAATGCTTTTGAAATAAATTTCAGGGCTTTGATGAAGCAAGTTACAAATCCAGATCCACGTGCTGCTGTGGAGCTTCTGGGTGATTCTTATTTTCAATTTAAAAAGATGAGAGCCCGAGAGGGTTGTTTTCTTCTAATGCAGTACTTTACTTGCCTCTCTGTGTAATCAATATTTTGAAAATCGAAAGATTTCTATTTTGTTATGTATGTTAAGTGCCCCGACCACTCGTGAACAAGACCTCGTGATATTCATTGGTTCTTGTCAAAAGCTTGTCTTTTTGTTAACCTTACATGGATCTTATCCTGCAGCTATCCTGCAAAAATTGGCACCAGACATTGAAACTATGCTTGATGGTAGATTGGCCCTGGAATTGCCCTGTTAGCAAATTTGATTAGCACTCTATTCTTTTACAGAAAGCAGGCGACCTTTTGGGCAAGGTGCATAAGGAAGTGTGTGAAGGAGCCATGTTTCTTGTGACAGCGATGGACGAACCTCAAAGCGTAAAAAGTCGTGAAACATTTCTTGTGCAACGTAAGTGTTCATTTCGTGATGCCACCAGTTTACTTGTGCAATTAAAGATCGCCAGGTTGTAATCTATTGCTAACACTTCAGCCGTGTGTTTAACCAATCGAGCGTCGGTGTTTGAAGGCTGGTGGGTGCAGACCAAATTCCTGAATTCGTGGCTTTTGTTCATTTCGAGGATGAGCTAAAGAGATCATGGTATGATTTACCTATCCTAATTGTTCAATCTTTTAGCAATTTTATGACATTTAGAAACCAAATCGAAGGTTAATATAAGAAAGGAGCAAACTGCTTTTAGTTTTAACATGGCATGTGACTATGTGATTGTGAGCCAGCTCAGCCGACAAGTGTTAAATAGTACCATATATAAATGCTGGTGGTTGGCGATCTTAACTTTTCCTAGCCCTCTAAGCAAATGCAAGGTTTTGGCCACGACTTCAAAAGAGTGTCCTAAGATTCTCGCACATTTTCTCCATCATAGCATCTTGTTTTCCATGGCTGTCTAACCACTCCTAACCCCTTTCATAAAAGCTTTTGTGACCTTTTGGCACCACCAGCTTCCCCACCGCCACCTCTTCCACTAACATGACCGCCGCTCGATTCACCGTGCTCATCGTTGCGGCCTCGCTCCTCGCGGCGTCTTGCGAGGTCTCTAGCCAGGCCCCGGCCCCCGGGCCGTCGGCCGACTGCTCCAACAGCCTGCTCAACATGTCGGACTGCTTGACGTACGTGGAGGCGGGGAGCAACGTGACGGCGCCGGACGAGAAGTGCTGCCCCGAGCTGGCGGGGATGGTGGAGAACAGCCCCGCCTGCCTCTGCCAGCTGATCGGAAAGAACAACAGTTTCGGGATCGACATCGACGTGAATCGAGCTCTCAGGCTTCCCTCGGCATGCGACGTTGTCACCCCGCCCGCCAGCTTGTGCGCAGGTTCTTACATCGCTGCTTAACACACTCCCTTTGAGCCTCGTCTTTTTCTTGATTCTGGGTATATCTTATTAAGGTTGGGCGAGAAGCACTTGTTTTTTGATCTTTCCATGCACAATCCACCTTCTTGGGATATAATATTAGGCGTTTAAATTCATAATTCTCTTTGTATTCATGAGTACTTTACTCATTTTTTAATTTTTTTTAAAAAAGAAAACCTTAGAAAAAATAATGAAATCGGTCAATTCCTAAGAAAATTGTGACAAAAAAATGCAAGTCAAAACGTTGTAGTAATTACGAATGGAAAAACAAAATTGATGTGATACCTAATATTTTCAAAGATTTATAGAAAGGGAAATAAAAAAAAGAGGAAGTACATAACACAAGTAAAATGTTATTCAGGACTGAACCGAGCGAAAGATTCTTCGCCATTGTTTTTCCCGCCCCCTTTGGCTTTTGTGACTTTGTCTTAAAGATGCTTTTTTTTTACTAATCACGCGATCTCACGTGGGTATATAATGTAAACTTTTATATCCTTTGCGCAAGATCATCTAGTGCTTTGAAATGTGAATTTAATTATCATTGGAATCTCTAATCTCGTCCTCTAAGGCGCGCATTTTCTGAAGCAGAAAATTCGTTTGGTAGCGCAACTTCCGAAACAGAAATCCATTTGATTACGCAATTTCATTTTTCTGTTTCTAGAGCATTTTTTTGTTCTAGAGCAGAAGTGTTGCCATGGCGCACCCCTAATTGCATTTTTTCCCCTTATATTTTCCTGTTTTAATATTTTCAATTTTTTGGATAAGCAAATTCTTGGGTAATTAGATTTGCTACGGATGGTTTAGTGGTTGATCCTTTTTCTCATCTTCTTGACATATCGTAGCCGTTGGGGTCCCAATTTCTAGCGAAGGACCTGCCGCACCAGGTAACCTCTTCTTCATACCTAATTGTTGTAATCTTTCTCATTAATCTTCTCTTTTTTTTTTACCATATAAAATCACATCAAACATCACTCAACTTTTTGATGTAAATTGATGTCGTTCTGCTGTCAATATCCACGCTCACATGTTTAGCTTGTCTTCGCAATATTTTGCTCAAACCATCAACAAGTTTTCTGATTTCGACCGCCCCGGGGCAAATAGGACAATGACAAGCACGTTTGGTTCCAGCAATCACTACTATCGACGTTTGCATTTATTATATAACAACTATCACGGCTTATAAAAATACCTTTCACTTTTTCAAATCAAATAAAGCGGTTTCAGAAGAATAGATAGAAGTTTGATTTATTGAGATGTTGACTGAATTGCAGGAACCCCATCATCTAACAAGGACAGCGGAGCTCCTACCTCGTACTGTATTGTGTCGACTTTCGCCTTGATGTTCGGTTTACAGATAGTCGCCCTGTCGATATTCTCTTGATTTCGCATCACTCATATACAATCGATTTTTATGATTTCTTTGTTATCGAAAGAATTTCTATATCTGATGTAAAATAAGATTATTTAGTTCCTGAGTAAAATAATATTCGTCCCATCGATATTCTCTTAATCTCAATCCATGCTACGATTAACATCATTCGCCCCGTTGATGTGATACCCAATATTTTCAAAGATTTATAGAAGGAAAAAAAAAAAGAAGGAAGCACATAACACGAATTAAATGTTATTCAAGACTGAACCGAGCGAAAGATTCTTCGCCATTGTTTTTCCCGCCCCCTTTGACTTTTGCGACTTTATCTTAAAGATGCTTTTTTTTTTTAACACTAATCACGTGATCTCATGTGGGTTTATGATGTAAATTTTTATGTCCTCTGCGTAAGATCATCTCGTGTTTTGAAATGTGAAATTAATTATCATTGGAATCTCTAATCTCGTCTTCTAAGGCGCGCATTTTCTAGAGCAGAAAATTCGTTTGGTAGTGTAACTTCTGAAGAAGAAATCCGTTTGATTACGTAATTTCATTTTTCTGTTTCTAGATCATTTTTTTTCTTTTAGAGCAGGAGTGTTGCCATGGCGCACCCCTAATTGCAATTTTTTCTCCTTACATTTTTCTGTTTTTATTTTTTCAATTTTTTGGATAAGCAAACTCTTGGGTAATTAGATTTGCTACAGATGGTTTAGTCGTTGATCCTTTTTCTCATCTTCTTGACATATCGTAGCCGTTGGAGTCCCAATTCCTAGCGAAGGATCTGCCGCACCAGGTAGCCTCTTCTTCATACCTAATTATTGTAATCTTTCTCATTAATCTTTTTTTTTTTTACCATACAAAATCACATCAAACATCACTCAACTTTTTGATGTAAATTGATGTCATTCTGCTGTCAATATCCACGCTCACATGCTTAGCTTGTCTTCGCAATGTTTTGCTCAAACCATCAAGAAGGTTTCTGATTTCGAGCCCCCGGCAAACAAGACAATGACAAGCACGTTTGGTTCCAGCAATGACTAATATCGACGTTCGCATTTATTACATAACAACTATTACGGCTTATGAAGAGACCTTTCACCTTGTCGAATCAAATAAAGCGATTTAAAAAAAAAAAACAGATGGAAGTTTAATTTACTGAGATGTTGACTAAATTGCACGAACCCCATCATCTAACAAGGTCAACGGAGCTTCTACCTCGTACTATGCTCTGTCGACTTTTGTCTTGGTGTCTGATTTACAGATAGTCGCCCTATCGATATTCTCTTGATTTCGTACCATTAGTATATAATCGATTTTTATGATTTCTCTGTTGATATTCTCTTAATCTCAATCCATGCTATGATTAATTTCATTAGCAATAAATTATTCTAGCATATCAGATAATTCAAAATGATAAATTAAAGTGAATTTATTTTCGATAAATAATCCTTCGATCGGGATCGATTGCATGCGGGATAAGTCAAATTGAGATCCTATTTTTTCTCCTACCAAATCTCCTCCGTACACTCGTTATTCTCGTTTCCTGTTTTTATTTTTTCAATTTTTTGGATAAGCAAACTTGTGGGTAATTAGATTTGCTACGGATGGTTTAGTGGTTGATCCTTTTTCTCATCTTCTTGACATATTGTAGCCGTTGGAGTCCCAATTCCTAGCGAAGGACCTGCCGCACCAGGTAACCTCTTCGTCATACCTAATTATTGTAATCTTTCTCGTTAATCTTTTTTTTTTTACCATACAGAATCACATCAAACATCACTCAACTTTTTGATGTAAATTGATGTCGTTCTGCTGTCAATATCCACGCTCACATGTTTAGCTTGTCTTCGCAATATTTTGCTCAAACCATCAACAAGTGCGGAAATAAGACAATGACAAGCACGTTTGGTTTCCAGCAATGACTAATATCGACGTTCGCATTTATTATAAAACAACTACTAGGGCTTATAAAAAGACTTTCGCTTTTTCGAATCAAATAAAGCGGTTTCCGAAGAACGAATAGAAATTTGATTTAATGAGATGTTGACTAAATTGCAGGAACCCCATCATCCAATAAGGGCAGCGGAGGATTGGACCAAAAAAAAAATAAGGGCAGCGGAGCTACTACCTCGTACTATGCTCTGTCGACTTTCGTCTTGATGTTCGGTTTACATATAGTCGCCCTGTCGATATTCTCTTGATTTCGTACCATTCGTATACAATCGATTTTTATGATTTCTATCTCTGATGTAAAATAATGTTATTTAGTTCCCCATTAGAATCTTATTCGTCCCGTCGATATTTTCTTAATCTCAATCCATGCTACGATTCATTTCATTAGCTGTAAATTATTCTAGCCTATCGGATAATTTAAAATGATAAATTAAAGTGAAATTAATTGTCGACAAATAATCCTTCGATCGGGATCGATTGCATGCGGGGATAAGTCAAATTGAGATCCTATTTTTTCTCCTCCCAAATCTCCTCCGTACACTCGTTATTCTCGTTTCCGTTTTATTTCTCGCAACATTTTTCTTCCGCCAATCGCTGGCGCTTAAACCGTGGAATTCAATGGATTATCAGAGCGCCACCACCCCGACCTCCGCCACCGCGGCTTCGCCGACGGGCGGCCCAGCCTCCAAAGCCCGAGCCGCCATTGTCGCTCTCTCCTCCATCGTCACGGCCATCCCCCCATCCCTCTCCTCCTCCGAGAACCCCGCCCTCGCCCTCCTCCACGACCCCGACGTCGCGTCCCAGGTCTCATCCCTCCTCCGCCGCCCCGACTCCGGCTCCGGCGACGACAACCTCTGCCGCTGGCTCTACGACACCTTCCACTCCGGCGACCCCGACCTCCACCTCGCCGTCCTCCGCTACGTCCCCACCGTCGCCGGCGTCTACCTCTCGCGCGCCTCCCAGCGCAAGCCCCACGCCGGCTTCGAGTGCGTGCTCCTCGCCATCTACGCGCACGTGACCACCGCCCGCGGCGGCCAGTCCGTGACCGTCACGCTCCCGGACGTCTCCCACCCGAGCGTGTACCACGAGACGCGCGACAACTCCGCCAAGAGCATCGCGACGGACCTGAACCTCGCCGTCGTGTCCCCGAGCCTCGAGCCGCACGGCACCGTCCGGTCGTCCCGGCGCTCGCGGATCGTCGGTGTCGCGCTGGAGCTCTACCACAGCCGGATCGCGCAGATGCCGGTCGGCTCGAAGATCGATTTCTGCGAGTTCTGCGTCGTCTGGTCAGGCCTGACCGGAGATTCGTACAAGGACGACTCCGAAGAGATCTACGGCGGCGGCGACGCGAACCCGTCGCGGATCGAAGGTCAAGGGACCCGATCGGGGAGGATCCCGATGCCATGGGAGCTCCTGCAACCGGTGCTGAGGATATTGGGGCACTGCATTCTGGCGCCGGCGCCTGCGAAGGAGAAGGAGCCGCTCGATGCGGCGGCGGCGGCGGCTTGCAGGAGCCTGCACGCGAGGTCGCTGCACGACATCGATCCGAAGGCGATTCTGGCGACGGGGAGTCTCCTGAGGTTGAGGAAGATCGGGTTGGATTCCGGGCAGGAGGTCGGATCCGACTGAAATACCCCTAGAAAACGTCATCGTTCTTTCCTCTTCGTTTGGTAATTTGAGCTCGTTGGGAAATGAGAAGAAATAAATTATAAAAAAATAAATAAATTAATCCTTAGAGCCAAAAAAACAAAAGGGCAAAAAAAAAAAAAAAAAAAAAAAAAATTCCAACCCACCTTTCATTTAGTTCTTGAACGTTCACTCTCTTTTCTAATTCATTTGCATCAATCGGGCACTTAACATTAAATTTCGAACCCATAAAGAATAGTTGCTACATAGCCCTTTTCAAAAGGGCCACGCCCGAGGTTCCGTGAACGAGGCTTTCGCCACTTTCGATGGGTAATTTAACGGAGCTTAAAGTGACTTCGGATGCGAACGAGCTCAATTTACGTATATTCGATATCGGTGAATCATTTGACGTTTAATAAATTCTATTAAAGGGATTATCCGATCTAAAACATTCTTGGATTCGATTTGTTGATCTATCTATAATGAAATTTGTTCCCACGCATACATTGCGCACGTGTAACTGTTTTCTAGCTGATATTGCAATGCTTGTTCACTAAATTGATTTAGTGATTTCATTTTTGAAATGCTGTGAGAACCGTCGTATATAAGATGCTCAATAATTTCTAGTATATTCTTGTATTCTTATTCCTATATGGCACTTGTTTAATATATTTTCAAATATACGGTACATCTTACCTTTGTTGTAACATAACATGTCACATCTCGGGAAGACACGCAACAAAAAAAAAACCGGACACGTTATATTAAATATTTTTTAAATATAAAAATAAATAAACCAAAATAGGTATTATATGCCATTTTAATCGTAGATGGCGAGCTTTCAACTCAAAAATTTAAAAAATAGAAAGATATCATATGAAAACTTAAACAGGCACCAAACGAGATTAAAATGTTTTATCTTTCATAAAAGACCGAGTAATTAAAGTTAAATTTTTAGAAGATGGGTTAGTCCCACAACTCGAGATAAAGGAAAAAGGGAGGAGGCCTCAATTCTACAATATCTAGGGTTCCAAAGTCCAAACCGTCGTTATTAAGTTTCTCTTTTAATGAACTTACACCCCGCCCCGGGGGTTCGGGTGTTGGCAGAGTGTCGACCCCATTGACTAAGTGTCGAAATGCCGATATGTGGTCAACGCGACCGACACGGGTGTTGGGAGGTGTCGGATGGGTGTTGGTGTCGGACACGGTGTCGGACACGACACTCTCACTTAAGAGAGGACTGTCGGTGCTACGTAGCAAATAAGTGCCACGTGACGAGCATATGAGCAAACGTTCTCTCAGCTCCGACTTTTACGTTTTTTTTATTCAGTCTCAACGTCGACTTTGCCTTTATATAATATAGATAAAAATGCTAACATTGGATCATTGCTTTCACGACTATAGATGATGGTGAAGGATGGGTTTTTTTTTCTCAATCAATTGCGATTAATGCAGCCTTCGCAACGACAGTGAACCGAAAAATCAACAACACCATGAAAATTTTTTACATATTAAAATAAAAGTACCATATTATAATTCAAGCAAAAATAATGTTGGATTAGCTTAGCAAGCTACGATCTTCTAGCGAATCAAATTTTATCTAAAGAGAATGCAAAATTATTGAACATTATCAAATTACCGTTAAAAAAATGTATCACAAACCGGAACGATTGCTTGTGACACAATATCTTATTAAGACTGAACAACTCACAACTTCATTGAGAGAAACTCAAAGCCGATATAGCCATCGAACGACATATTCAAAGCATATCGTACTGATTTTTTTTTTTTATTGTTTGCACGAAACAATGAGAGTTTTCGATCCCGATACAAATACAACGACAATGTAGATGCGCTAATCTCATGGGAACATAATTTAAGGAAGAATAGTGAATAAGGGCATGATGTGGAGCCATTTTATTACGAAATAGTCTCGAGTGAATATTATCTCAAATAAATACCTAAATCAGTCATTAATTTTCAATAAGGGAGCTTAGATAGTAGAATGACATGTTCTAAGACCGATCGAGAATGAGTGATCTCTACAACGATCTTTCCTATTTTGGTGGTTTCGACATGGGAGCATAAGCTTAGTTTTTGCCCCCTTAATCTACTTCATTAAGCCAGAAGCAAGGTGGTAAAGGTGAGGGGATGTGAAGAACTAAGTGGCTTCTAGTTCCGCTATGACAAGCTGTGCTCTAGGGCTCGATCCTGGCAACGATTTCCTCGCATCTTCCCACTAACGATGAAATCTCGTGATCAGCTCTGTTATGATCCGCGTAAAGTTGTGTTAGAGAAATCTCACATCAAATAATTAATATCGTGTAAAGTGGTTAATATACTATAGTTAGCCTATAATTGAGTGGCTTAAGTTTTTGAGCGAATGTGAGATATTAATAGACACGAGTTTCATCTTTGCGATCTCCCTATGCAAAAGGTATCAATTGACGACTTACATTATGACTTTCACTTTGTACCTTTATTAAGAAAATAGACTCGTTCACTTAAGCTTTTATTAAAAAAAAAAAATCATAATTCAAATTTCAATTTCGACGAACGTGAATTCCAAAGAAACAACTCCGCGAATCTTTTGGGCCCTCTCGAATTCGTAATATCATCTTTTTGGACGCCTTCAAAGATCGAATTCTAGTGATCCAATTTCGAATCCCAAACTCAATCGAATCCCAAAGTCCCGACCGCTATATTTACTCTGCTACCCTGCGACGAGCACCACGGGACCGACGTCTGATTCCCGCATTCTCCAGCGTACGATCCCCTGCACCATCAACGGTGATAAGACCCCACCTGCAAATCCCACCCCTTGGACCGTAAAAGCAATCTCTCCTCTCCTTCTCTCTCTCTCTCTCTCTCTAAGACTCTAGAGTTTCAACGAACTATCCTCCCCGTTTCTCCTCCCTTCTTCTTCGTATAAACTGAAACTCCCGAGCCCTAATTTATCTCCAAGTTTCCGATCACAGGGATCGCCAATTAATTGCAGAGGTACCGCTTCTGATGAACAGTCGTCTCAATCATTAGCTTCTGATAATTTCCTTTTTCTCCGGCAATTTTTTTAGCTTTAAGTTTCCTCCGGGATGAACTGGAAAGTTCAAATCGTCAGTTTATTTACTTAGTCGATAATCGTTTTGTGGATCCTTTATCGGTGGTATCTTCGTTCTTGTTCCTTTCGGAGCAATTGTTTTGTCGTTGCGGCTGATGGGTTTGACCCTTTTCGGGCGCTCATGCCATTTTTCTAGGGTTTGTCAGATCAGGTTTTATGGGTGTGGACAATTGGGATCATGTTTTAATCCCTTCGACATTTGTGTTTGCAGGGTGTAAGTGTTGCTGTTTTTGGGGATTTGAGTTCGTCCCTTGAATTAACTTGTAGGGTTAGAGAATTCTTTTATGGCATTTGAATGCCAAGCAGGTAGTCACATTTCTGAGAGTCTGTCAGGATTTGTTGTTGATTCTTTGGAAGAGCACATTGATTCAAAGGAGCGGATAAGTAATTCGGTCGAGAACTGTAGTGTGGAGCACTTAGAGAGCAAAGTGTTCAACTCGGAAACGGTTGGAGGGAAAACTGGAAAATCGGAATGCACGTCGGAATTTAAACCCAAGAAAGGAAATACTAGCTTGTACGATAGAAAAGAGGTGTCGTCTCATGGTGTCGTGTCGTGTTTTTCTCGCTCGTTCACCGACCTTCCTCCGGCCTTAGTGTCTGAAATCTTCAACTGTCTTGACCCGAAAGAGTTGGGAATTGTTTCCTGTGTGTCTACACTTTTCCAGAGGCTCGCTTCCGAGCATTATGCTTGGAAGGAATTTTACTGCGAGCGCTGGGGCCTACCGGTTGCCCCAGCGTCATTGGGCTTAGGACGTTCCGATGAAAAGTCATGGAAGGAGCTATTTGTGGAGAGGGATTTTAGGAGTAAGACATTTATGGGACGTTACAACATTGAGGTTTTGTATGGACACACCGAAGCTGTACGGGTGGTTTTCCTTTTGGCTTCTACAAAGCTTTTATTCACGGCAGGTTATGATTCGACGGTTAGAATGTGGGACGTGGAAGAAGGGTTGTCTATATCGTCTTCTAAGCCTCTTGGTTGTACAATGAGAGCAGTCGCTGCTGATACGAAGCTGTTAGTTGCTGGGGGCACTGATGGCTTTATTCATGGTTGGAGGGCTGTTGAGGGAATTCCACACTTGTTTGACCTCAGCGGTCATCAGAGTCGAAACAGTGAATTTCGGCTTTGGGAGCATGCAGGAGCAGTTACGTCCCTTGCTTTGGATCTTTCAAAGATTTATAGTGGTTCATGGGACATGACCGTGCGCATATGGGATCGCGCTTCCCTGAAATGCTCAAGGGTCCTGAGGCATAGTGATTGGATCTGGGGACTTGTCCCCCATGATACCACCGTCGCCACATCATCAGGTTCAGATGTTTATTTATGGGACATAAACAATGGGACTTTGATGACTTGCATTCACAATGCGCACATTGGTAATACTTATTCGTTAGCTAGAAGCCATACAGGAGATTTTCTTTTCACTGGCGGGGAAGATGGAGCCGTACACATGTTTGAGATCGTTCACCTCATCGACCATGATTTCTCCCATGTTGCTTCTTGGATTCCTCATTCAGGGCCTGTACTTGCACTTGCGTTCGAGTTTCCGTGGCTTGTTTCAGCTTCTGCTGATGGACAGCTTGCACTGATTGACGTGAGGAAGTTGCTGAGAACTAAGAAAAGTACTTCTGCAAAGAAGATTTTGAAGACTGGTAGTATCGACTGGACAAAAGTAGAGCCACCTCAGAGGATGCTCCACGGGTTTTCTAGTGATCTGTTCTCGGTGGACATTGGCGCAGATCGCATTGTGTGCGGTGGAGAGGAAGGAGTCGTTAGAATTTGGAACTTCTCTCAAGCTCTGGAGATCGAACGGAGGGCCCGTGCTCTTAGAGGAATCCGATTGGAGAACAGGATGCGGCGGCGTAAGCTTCAAGTAGAGATGAACAGTAAGGGCGGTCGGACGGATCAATGTTCCGTCGCAGCCAAGAACTCGGTCAATGGTGACAGGAATGGCGTGTGGCATAGCAAACGAGGGATGAGCGGCAAGCTGAAGGCATGATGAAGGACCGACAGCTGGCTTTAGAATTGTTTGCTTGAACTCCAATGATTTGCCTCAGAAGCTTTGAGTTTCTATGAAAGCAGAGAACCTGTACAATCACTTCCATTAGTTGTAGCAATCAATACTTTCTCTTTATCCCCTGTTTCCCGATTTCGAGTCCCTTAGATTCTCTCGACGTACTAACGTGTATTGTGCAATTTGCGGGTCGGCCTGCAATTCCCAGATCATGTCTGATTGAAAATGGTGATTACAGGTGATCTTCTTTGTGTGTTGGGGTCTACATCAGTCGTGGTCACTAATGCCCTGTGTAGTTTGGTTGGTACAAGCGAGTTTTAAGTGGATTTATCTTCGCATTGGCAGTGAGCTTTGTGCTACCGATGTAATTCAACGAGCACAACGAAGATTGGCGGCATTACCGGTGGTTTTCTTGCGTTCCTACAATGTTCAAGCGTTAGTCGCAAGTACGATGAACCTGAGTACTTACTTGGAACGATTCTATTACTTGTTAAATACCAAAATAAGGAAAAAATTGTTATTTTCCAATGCAGTCTCTTTCGTCATTACATGTGATCGGAGGAATTGAATATCGAATTCTGTGCACCCGTGCGCTTGGTAAATACTCCATTTTCATGCTAAAAAATTAATTGAAAAATATTTTCTTAAAATCGATTATTTTTATCGCTTAAAATATGAATGAACATTACAAATTATTTAAAGATAAATTCTTATCGATAATGATTTTCTATATTGACTAATTATTTCAAACGGTAAGAATGATCATCTTTAGGAAAATAATTTTTTTGCGAAATAAACAGAGAGCATTGTAACAAAAATGTTCTTTTTAAGTAGGTAAATGTTGAATTTTTAAAGACTTTCCATAGCTTCATATTAAGTAAGTATCATCATTTCATGAAAAATTAAAAGTTCGGAAAAAGGTTAGCGAAAATTGAAGTATCGAAGCTCGGCCACGTAACCGTTTCCCGCGCGTCTCATGCTGATTGTGCTCGTCTCCCTCCACCTCCACTAATTCTCTCGGCAACTTTCGGAATCCCCTCGTTCGGCTCTTTCCTTCCACCGACCATCCGTCGACGAAGCAAAATGAGGCCGACCATCCATGATGAAGCTCTCGATGAGCCGAGGAGATTCGACCGACGACGCTCACTTCGCGAGGAGAGCGACGGCGGGCACGTCAAGGACGAGCCGTGGACTCCAAGTCGGGCGATGCTGATCCTGTTCCTCGCGGTTTCGGTGGGGATGATCGGTCCGTCAAATGGGTTGTTGGGACCGTCGTCTTCGTCGGCGGCCCTGTTCGGCTCCGGAGACGGGTCGGGCGTATCGGCGTTTTACGTGCTGGGCGACTCTTCGGTGGACTGCGGCGACAATTCTCTGTTCTACCCTTTCCTCCACGGGGATCTGTCTCTTCATCCGTGCAACGACGATTCTGATAAAACCCTCGTTCCGCATTTTCTGGGTACCGCGTCGATTCTCTCTCTCTCTCTCTCTCTCTCTCTCTTGCATTTTCTTGATTTTCGTGCTCTCTTTTCTTGGAAATGCTTGTGTTGATTGGGTACTTCCTTTCTTGGTCCGACTGTGGAGACCATTTTGTCTGTGGTTTCATCGCTTATCGCTTATGAAATCCTTGTTTGTAACGTTGAGTTTCTCTCCACGTACTGATTTTTCATGGGAGACGAAGCATTTTTCCTGCATTTATTCTGAAGATTGACCCCAGCATTAGTTCTTCTACATAAGTTTATGTTCTAGAGCAGTTTTGGGGAATGCCTTTTGGGTAGGAGATATACTTGCCATAACTTGTTTTTCAATCTATGTTCATACTCGCAATGATCTTTGGTAGCAAAAGCAGGCTGATTTATGCTCTGTTCGGGTTTAAACCTTTCGATTTCCACACGCCTTGCTCTCAGTGAAAGGGCTATTTTTGTTACTTTGGCCAAGCTCTCTCCTTGAAAATATTGAGCGTGACAGCAAAGTTTGGTGTTGCAGCTGAGAAAATGGGCATACGGAATACTCCGCCGTTCTATGCTCAGAATGGATCAATTGCTAGTTTGTTGAGGGGCCTGAACTTTGGGTCAGCAGAGGCAACAATCCTGAATTCTGGCGGCCGGAAGTTCCAGTCTCTAAACCAGCAGTTGCGCCAACTACTGGAGACCTTTCAGTTGGTACAGCTTCACCTGGCCGAGGAAAGTGCTCTCGCGAGTTCATGAAATCGTCCGTTACTTACCTGTCTTTCGGGAAGGATGATTACATCGAATTTTTCCTTCACAACTCCTCTAGCATAACCCGCAAATTTACTGGCCAAGAATTTGCTCGTGTCCTGGTTGATCAGATGATTGATGCGGTAAAGAGTCTGTACAATGCGAATGCCAGAAAGATCATATGCATGGGGATTTTGCCCTTGGGTTGTACGCCGCGCGTAAGATGGGAATGGGTGAATTCAACATCACACGAAGGCAAGACAAATATATGCGCGGAAGAGGTCAATGAGCTTGTTTCGGAGTACAATTCTATGCTGGAGGAGCGCATTTTTTACCTCCAAGCAGAACTACCTGATGCTAAGATAGTCTTCTGTGACATGTACCACGGCGTTCTGGAGGTCATCACTAGCCCGAATAGACATGGTATGGTGCTTTTCAATCATTTCCTGCTTTCAATAATTTCTTGTGTTGCCAATGTGAACCTTGGATAGTTGAGAAGCTGCACGAGAACTATTTATACCCTTCAGTACTAAGTACAGTTGCTAGGAAGGACTCCTGTAAGAACCATGATTCATATATGAAAGATTTGATGGTAGTAAAAATGACGAATTGTTGTCAGAGTGTCTTCTTCTGTTAAATGAAGCGAAGCTTTATTGGGTGAAAAGTTCATATAATTCTCGTAGAAAGGCAAGACATCGACATGTTCGCACCGATGAATGAGGATATGGTTGCCTCATAGACATTGGATTGGATAGGATGCTGCATCAAGATATTTCTGATGCAAGTTTGTTCATTGACATGCACAGACATTAAAGTTATTGTCAGGATAAACATACTGAATGTTTTTGGGCTTAGTTATTGCTTGCTGTTGACATTTGAAATATGACATAAAACAAAGTACAGAAGCTACTCCTGGACTTCTAAACTCAGCAAACCAGCTGATTGTCCGGTTTTTGTGGTTTTGTTTCTAGTGGATTACCAATTTGCTGTTTGGGAAATTCCACAATCTGATTCAAGTTTTATGCAAGTCATTAAATTCTCAATGAAACAAAATCGAACATATTGTTGCCCAATTCCTTCTGATGCAGGGTTTGAAGACGTGGAAACGGCATGCTGCGGGATGGGCCAGGAGGGTATGCTTATAGGGTGCCTCTCGACTGAGATGGCTTGCAAAGCAGAATCAGCTCATGTATGGTGGGATCTCTACAATCCAACACAGGCTGTCAATCGCTTGCTTGCCGAATCAGCCTGGTCCGGGCTAGAGTTAAGGGGTATATGCCGCCCAGTCGATATCCAGACATTGGTCTCGACCACAGTGTCCCGCTCAAATGCTGCCAGGATGCAATAAGGCCATTCCCGTCTTAGTCTCTGGGCATGTTTTTTTCTGTCTGCTAAAGATACGCCACAAGAAGGTGGCGGATTAGGTAACTCTCCCATCTCTTTAAGCGGGTTACAGATAAAGAAATCACCCATCAAAATAGGAGGAAACAAGTGTTGCAGGGCTAGAAGACGTTCGATTCTTCTCTCAGCTGAATCAGCCAACTGTTGCTCAGGATTCCTCCCTTCACACGGGGAGCCGACGATGCATGTGGCATCTCTTAAAGGATTAAGAGATCCGACTGCCAGTGTTAAGCCCCACAGCAGAGTGCAAAAGAACTTCATAATGTCGACAGCTTCTTGATCGAACAAAAAGAGCATTTGCTGTCTCTAATCATCATCCTGATGAGTGTCTGAGATTTTTGTTACTGCAGTTCCTCGCACAACACTTTCAACTCATGTTGTAGCATCTCTCCCCGGAAATAGAAAGATTACTTTACATGAGAGGAGTAATTTTCCTTGTATTTTCCTTCTAGGTGACCACTCTTGTTCTGTCAAAAGTGATAAATCGCGCATCT
This sequence comes from Rhodamnia argentea, assembly GCF_020921035.1. Taxonomy (NCBI): domain Eukaryota; kingdom Viridiplantae; phylum Streptophyta; class Magnoliopsida; order Myrtales; family Myrtaceae; genus Rhodamnia; species Rhodamnia argentea. The sequence goes on along the minus strand of NC_063157.1, from coordinate 24,845,341 downwards.
AGAAGAAGAAAACTAACGCAGAGTTACGGGTAAGGCGGCATTCTCTTCCAGTTGGCTCAAGATCATCCTTCTTGAAGGTGGAGGAGAGACGCGGAGTCCAAAAGAGTCCCTCTTTAGCTCCTGCTCAACTCATTTCTTTATGCTTAAGTTAGGTAGGATTTTGGTCATGACCAGGTTCGACAATCAGAAGAGGCTCCATATATTTCACGGCCATCGGACATCGGAAAGCATGTGAGACCAGGAATGTGTCGGTCTGCCGTCGTCTTGTGTAAATCCATGAGGCAACATGGTAGAATAGTAGCGAGGCGGGCGGTGACGAGTGCCGTGACTGAGTTGAGGCGGCTACGAGGCGGTTGACAAGCTGATTAGGAAGTAGGACGTAATCGAAATGCGAAGAAAGAGCAGCCGATTCTCACTCGGGCGTCTCTCTTGTGATGGTTGACCACCATGAGTCTACAAATGGTACTAATTGGAAGTGAACAACACGTGCAATTACGGAAAAAGGGGACCAATTTGGAAATTTGGCGAGTTAATTAATCTCTCCATCAGTAAGTTAGAAACCAAAACTAAAAAATATTCTCCCTTTTCTGTTTTTTTTAAATGGATAGTGACATAAATATTTATGAACTTTGGCTAAATGTGTAATGTGGTTACGAACTTTAAATTAATTCAATGTGGTCTCTGAACTTTAATTTAATGTGCAATATCGTCTATTGAACTTTTAATTCGTGTAATGTGATTTCTAAAATTTTTATACATGTCAATTTACATCTTGAACTGTGTAGAAGTATTCATTGTTGTCATTCAATTAATTCAAATTTAGCGACGACATTAAATATTTTCACACCATATAAAGACTAAATTGAACATGTACAAAATATTTCGGGATCACATTGAATAAATTAAAATTTAGGAACGACATTGTACATTAGACTAAAGTTTAGGTACTATAATAAATTAATTTAAAGTTTAAAGATCACGTTACATATTGAATTAAAGTTATCAATTGTGTCCTCTAGGTTCTTTATTTTTTATTATATTTAAGACAGAGAAGAAGAGAGAGGAAGAGCTCTAATCGTACGGTCAGTTATTTGCAACCTCCCCCTCCGATTTAACGAAAATTCCCAAATTGGCCCCACTCGCCTCCACTCCACTCCGCCAGTCTAGAAACGACCAGAGAGCCAAAAACTCCACTCAAAAACCCTAGTCCTCCCTCCCTCCCTCCCTCCCTCCCTCCCTCTTTCTTTCTTCCCGTGCAAGCTCCGATCCGTGACAATGGCAGCCATGCTGGTGAGTTCGCTCTTCCTGCTCGGTCAAAACGAGTCACTCCCGTTTCGCTTGACGACGCTCACCCTCACCCATTTCTTCTTTTGGCTGTGTGAAATGTGTGGAAACAGCAACCTCAGATCATACTGCTGAAGGAAGGAACGGACACGTCGCAAGGCAAGGCCCAGCTGGTGAGCAACATCAACGCCTGCACGGTGGTGGCCGACGTCGTCCGGACCACCCTCGGCCCTCGCGGCATGGACAAGCTGATCCATGACGACAAGGGGAGTGTCACCATCTCCAACGACGGGGCCACCATCATGAAGCTTCTCGACATCATCCATCCCGCGGCCAAGATCCTCGTTGACATCGCCAAGTCTCAGGACTCCGAGGTGCTGATTCGTGTTTTGGATCTTTTTGGTTTGAAGATGGAAGTGTTGGTCTTGTCTGCCGCTGTGCTTAATTATCCTTGTTTGTAGTCTAAGCGACCAGTCACTTTAGCCCCCTTGTATATGGCATCGTGTATTAGTGCTTCAATCATGGTTGATTTCTTCGTTGTTTTGGAAGATTAGCTGTGTGTGTATTTGGCAACTTTCAAGTTTTCTACAAACGATGGTGGATTCTTAAGTTTCTAGACTGGAATGAGGGTGCTCTTAGTTCTATGTAGCTTATAATCCATGCTGCAGGCATTTCTGAATCTATTGGTAGTCACCCTGTGAGTGATAACTGTTGTTTTTGAAATTCAAATTCTTCCAAAGTGTCTTGATACCTTGCAGAATTGGCTGCTCACGGTGTCGAATTCATGGGGAATGTCATAGTGCTTCTATTATCGTGTGACTTTAGAATCAAACAGTTTCAAAGGAATGTTGGGGATTATGCTTAGTCCAAGATCCTTAATATCATGTGGCTATCATGCTTCAATTTTTTTTTTCTTGATTATGGATTTGCAGAGAATGGAGAGGCGCTTAGTTGTTGCCTTATTTCTTCTTGTCATGGCTTTTTTTTTTTTTTTCTTTTCATTAAGGTACATCCTCATTTGCTGCTTGCGCAGGTTGGTGATGGAACGACTACAGTGGTTCTACTTGCAGGAGAATTTTTGAAAGAGGCCAAACCTTTCATTGAAGATGGGGTCCATCCTCAGAATTTGATTCGTAGTTATCGAACAGCATGCTCTCTTGTATGTGCGCCAAACTAATTTCCTGTTCTTCACATGATTATTATGTCCTTCCATTTCTTACATCAAAATTAATGAATCATAGGCAATTGAGAAGATCAAAGAACTAGCCATTAGCATAGAAGGGAAAAGTCTAGAGGAGAAGAAGGGCTTGTTGGCTAAATGTGCTGCTACAACACTTTCTTCAAAACTCATTGGCGGAGAGAAGGAATTTTTTGCTTCAATGGTCGTTGATGCTGTTATTGCAATTGGAGTTGATGACAGACTGAGTATGATTGGAATCAAGAAGGTGGTTTGCATTTTCCTCGAAGCTTACCATGCATAATGAAAGAGAACTTGGTGTATATTGATATTACTCTTTTGGACTAAGAAGTTTTTGCTTCCCTTCATCTCATATCCTCTCCTCATTGCTTCCCATCTTCTGCCTACTCTGATATATTGTCCTAGTCAGTTTCTGGAATATGGTTCGTGTATTATGCTGATGATGAATATGTGAAGCCCTGGTCATAGCTTCCTCTTGAAAAGTGTTAGCATGAATTTCAATTTTATTTATTTATTTATGTTAATAGGTTATCCTTATTTTTCCTTATGCAAAAAAAGGGTTATCCTGGTTTTACCATTTTTCCTCCACAATATTCACACCCTTTTGCTGATGAAGAAGAGATGTTTATTTCGAGTTGTTTGATTTTATATTGCTCTTTGCTATGTTCCATGGAGACCTATGGGAAGCACCTTCATTTTGACCTATATTGATATGTGTCTGACTTCTGGAAGTTATTTTTAATTCACTTTTGAGTCATGTTCAACAAAGTTTTATGCAAGCTTGATTTATTTGTTGGTTGGGATGGGATGGGATGGGATTGCTTATACAGAATGATGTGAACCTAAAATCGTAATTGCCTGCCTTTTCAGGTGCCAGGTGGTAGCATGAGAGATTCATTCCTTGTTGATGGTGTTGCTTTTAAGAAGACATTTTCCTACGCAGGTTTTGAACAACAGCCAAAGAAGTTTCTGAAACCTAAAATACTTTTGTTGAACATTGAGCTGGAACTGAAATCTGAAAAGGAAAATGCTGAGATCAGGTAAGATCTTATAGAGATTAAATTAGTATCATGCCAGATAAACTTTATCTTACATTTGGCACCATTGACTTTTTGCAGACTTTCAGATCCCTCGCAATATCAATCAATAGTTGATGCTGAATGGAATATTATATATGACAAACTGGATAAATGTGTTCAAACTGGAGCAAAAGTTGTTCTTTCACGGTTAGCCATTGGTGATTTAGCTACACAGGTGCCTGCTAACTTGGCCCTTTCAAAGCTATGTGATCTTTTATTTTATGTATACATTAGCTTTAATGTTGCGCATTGTAGTCCAACAGTTGCGTTATCATATTGAGCAGCAGTTTCCATTCCAAAATTTTTATTGGGAATTTTCTGCTTTATGCTTCGAGAATATTATCTGCACCATTCATGTGTTATTTTTTGCTTATGTTCTCGCGTTTACCCCTGTTGAGCAGTATTTCGCAGACCGGGATATTTTTTGTGCTGGTCGCGTGACTGAGGAAGATCTACAAAGGGTTGCTGCTGCAACTGGTGGAACTGTACAGACATCTGTTAACAATGTGATCGATGAGGTATATGCCTTTCATTGCTACTTCTATTTTGCATATCTATGTTGTCAGTTGCGTTCTGATGTCATTTTGTAAGGTATATGAATCCTTTCGTGTGGTTTGAGTTGATGACTAGATTTTCTATTTCTAACCGAACTGATCTTGAGTATTTTATTCTTCTAGGTTCTAGGTACTTGTGAAATTTTTGAGGAAAAGCAAGTTGGAAATGAAAGGTTTAACATATTCAGTGGATGCCCATCAGGTCTGACAGCAACTATTGTTCTTCGTGGTGGAGCAGATCAGGTCTGCTCTTGGCCACAATATGCAGTGCCAAATAGCTGTACAAATGTGGTAGATGACGTTTACATAGATCTTTGGGTTTTTTCTTTGATGTCAGTTCATTGAAGAGGCTGAAAGGAGTCTACATGATGCAATCATGATTGTTAGAAGAGCTTTGAAGAACTCCACTGTTGTTGCTGGTGGTGGCGCCATAGATGTATGGCGATATTCATTGTTTCTCCTATTTACTGGCGGTCTTTCTCTTGATGATTTGACATGTTATTCCTCCTCGTGTAGATGGAGATCAGTCGATACTTGAGGCAGCATGCACGCACAATCGCGGGGAAATCGCAGCTTTTTATAAATTCATATGCCAAGGCACTTGAGGTAAAATTGCATATATCTTGTGTTGCTCATGCCGAGATGCTTTTATGATGCATTATTTGCGCTTGGATTTTTACATGACAATGTATTCATCACCTTGTCATAGTACAAAAATTGTGATGTTTTGAAAATCCAATAGTTTCTATTGAGACAACTTGTGCATGATTTATTAACTTATGCTGTTAGGACCTCGTTCAACAAAATACTAAGCCTGTAAATATGAAGTTTGAGCTGATTGTGAGAATGGATGGCTAATTTCCGCATGTGCTTCTTGTTATTGTCTGTGCTAATGTATGAGAGGATTAGCTGGCGAGCTAAAATGCATGAGAGACGTTTGGATTTGTATAATTCTTGAATTGATAGTCTAGAGTTTGTCATATGCCGATTTTACTTTGTCGGGCAATTTCTGGATGGGCTAAGAGCAAGAATATCCTGATACAAAGCATGCGAGAAATGTATTGGATTTGGATTATGTTAGGGTGCAAATTTGTGCATTTTACTGACTCAAAAAGTAACTGAAATGGATTTGGTAATTGCATTGATAGATAATTACTGATATAGGGCATGAAGAAATTGGCATCTGCCTATGAAACTCAAAGGGCAAGAGCAATATAGAGTAAGATGTGCATTTTTAAAGAAATTGGGTGCATTTTGGTCTTCTACACTTGTATGAAGGCTGCAACTGTTTCATGGAACATTTGGGACCTGTTTGGTATGGCTTTAAGCCCCAGATTAGCTAGCACCTTTTGAAAAATCATGAAGATGACTCAACAATCCCTGTGTGTGTGTGTATGCTTTCAGATTTAAGGGGTTCGGTGTAGAATATATACCAAATTTGAAAAGAAGTCCTAGATGCCACCCTAGTTGTGACAATCATCCACATTTTACAGGTTATTCCTCGGCAACTCTGTGACAATGCTGGCTTTGATGCAACTGACGTGTTGAACAAATTGAGGCAGAAGCATGCACTGCCATCTGGTTGGCCTCTTCTAATATGGGTTTATAGCTTTTTTTTTTTTTTTTGGGCACTTAGGTGATACTTATGTTTATCCATCAGTCTTGCAATTTACTAGAGATACTATACTTTCACTCTTTGGGGATATGATAATCTGGCAAAACTTATCACAGAGGTTGAGAGAGATTTTTAATGCGTTACTTGCACTCATAATGTGGTTCCAACAGGAGAAGGTGCACCTTACGGAGTGGATATCAACACTGGTGGAATTGCTGATTCTTTTGCCAACTTTGTCTGGGAGCCATCTGTTGTGAAGGTGCCAGGGGAAAATTAATTGTTGCGAAGAGAATATTTTATTGCTGGATTTGGCACATTTGATATCCATGATTGATGTGTACTGTGTGTATTGCAGATTAATGCCATAAATGCGGCTACTGAGGCTGCTTGCCTCGTACTAAGTGTGGATGAGACAGTAAAGAACCCTAAGGTAATGGTAGTGTTCCCTTGTCTTTGTTCTGGTGGCAAGTTGGATATTTCATCGCATAATTTTGTAGATCTCTCGATGTGGTTATAAGATATCAACTTTCTAAAAATTTGAGATGTTGAGGATTTAACATAGGACCAGTGTCTTAATTTGTTAGTTTCTTGCGATGTTTAACGAGTTTAAGGGTGCGTTCGTTCCGTGGAAAATGAGCGACTTGGAAAATATTATCCAAAAGATAATCGCTTATATTGCGCTTACAAAAATAAATCAATGGAAAATTTTGTCATTGCTTACGAAAATAGTTAGGCATAGAGTGTTGTCGATGATGAAAACATATTCTGCTGACTGATTTTTCTAAAAAATATAAGCAATCATTTTTCGGAAAATGTTTTCCAAGTCGCTCATTTTCCACGAAACGAACGCACCCTAAAAGTTTTCGGGCAGTAGTGATGTTCAAATTGCTTTCTGCAAATATATTAAGGCTTCGGTAACTAGCTAGTTAGTTGCCACTGGATTCTGCTCTCTGGGGGACAATAAAAGCTTTGGAACTCCCACTGTTTTGGAAACTTATTAACCTGTGGTTTTGGGAGGTGATTTTTTTCATGTGCGTAGTTTTGCTATTAAGGTAATAGATGATACTCCCAGTACGTTGTTAGATGTATTCAATGTTTAGAAATCTCTGAGTACTGAATGCAATCTGAGTATATCTAGAATCTAGTAGGTCTTATAGTTATCCACGTTTTGTAGTTCTCTCAATATGTGAAGATGACCTTTAAACTGTACGTGTGTGACTGTGAATTAAGTTGTCAGATGTGAGTCTCGTTTGGCATGACCATGTCTCCTGACACATCGATTTACAATGGATTAGTTTAGTGTTAGATACTCCTGTCTAGTGAACGTGTGTCTCGAACTCTTTCATCAATTGGAATTTTGGCAAATGCTTATCAAGCTCTCGGAGATCACCTTTCCATGCTTTTGTGGCTTATGCAGACTAATTGTAGATAATATCTCTCTTTTGCTGGTGGATTGAGCAATTCATGATTATGTTGACTTTTACATTTTGTTTGACATACATTATTTGGATCCTTGGATAAGTTAAGTGATAAAAAAAGGAATGGATTTTTTATTATCTCTCTTCATATCCTGCTGCAGTCTGAGAGTGCCCAAGGAGATGCTGCTGCTGGTGCCATGGGTGGCAGAGGGCGTGGAGGAGCTGCTTTCCGTGGGCGTGGACGTGGAATGAGAAGGCGATGAGCTGCTTAGAATCATGGAAACATTTCTGTAGCAGTTTGCTTCTCTTTAACGTCGTGCCGGTGTTTATCATCGAGTCCTTTTCGGGATCGTGATTTGCAACCCGCGAGCCTCTTGAATCTTACAGAGAGATGGTTTTATATGCGATGGTCTGTTTTACTAATCCAATTTTTGTATAAGATGTTGATCCGCTTCCTCTGATGATTGCTGGTTGGCAATTGAAGATATTGATGTGGGATAAGATTCACTTGTGATGTGAAGTTTTGGCTAGGCAACCTTTTAGTTTCCTGATGCTACGGACCATGCCTCCGTAAAGTTGCTGAATTTATCACTAATGTACTAAGGTATTCCATGAACGCAATCTGGAGTCTGGATCACGAGGGATGCTTATGGGACTCGCTATCTGTAGTACTCCAAATTCAGTTTTAAGTAATGTATGACACGCTTATTTAAGAATGCCTCTTTATGTGTGGGAGCATGTCCAATGACTCGGGGACGTATTAAGAGATGATACATTGTTGAAAGACCAGACCAAAAGCCATTTTGGTAAGCAGACCAAAATGGTCATGTCAGAATCATAGGCCTTCTAATGATTTGTTGTGGGGTATGTAAAATTTTCTCTATACAAGGAAGAACGTGTGATCGCGCAGAAACACCTCAATCTCCACAACGAAAACCCTCGTTTATTCTCCAGTTTATTCTCCTGTGACAATGATAGGAAAGAACATTGGCACTTTCAGGCGGCTGGTTCAGCACTAGCGTCTGAGTTCTCGGGCTCTGGTTTCTCTTCCAGTTCTTTGGCTTCGGTAGAAGCATCCGTGGTTTGCAGTTTCGACACTTGGAACATCGCCAGATGTGTATCCCCTATATGAGAAAAAAGAAGTCGTGGTATGGTCAGTGTTTAAGCCGGTACAATGGCTATTCAGAACAAGCTCTATCTATTGTCGCATTCGTGCAGTTCGTCGTTAGACATTCTCAATGCGAGACATCTTTCTCGATATGAACCATGAGAAACCAGTCGAGAGCGAGGAAAGATACCAAACGTGATGCAACTCCCAGGTGATACATTGGCTGCAACTCCAGGTCTCAACTTCCTGTCGTCAATGAACGTCCCATTGGTGCTATCCAAGTCAGTGACCAAAAGACTCCCTTCTTTCTTCTGGATGCGCGCATGAAGACCGGAAACTGCTCGAGTCAAGGACAAGGCAACGTTCAGATCTCAACGCATGAACAGGAGGAAGTTGCCGACGGTCTGGGATTCAATCCCACCGACAAAAAAGCAGAATAAGTATGATGCAGAGAGAACTTTATATGAATAAATCAGACTCGATAATTGTCCACAAATGTTGGTCACGAGCGCACCAGATGGAGAATCCCTCTCGAGAGCAACTACGCTACGTCTAAAACAGAACATCTTGCCAAAGCCTGGAAAAAGCTTAATGTGATTAGAAACCGGCATCATCCTAAACTCCTAGTGACTTTTGTTGCCTACATGCTTTAACAGAAAGGGTCTTGCCATCCCCATAATCCTTTCGGCACTTCTTCAGTAGTCTGATGAATCAAAATTTACGGCGAAATTCTCATCAGATATTATTGGAAGACTCACTTCTCCCCTATGGTGTCGTTATATCAAGTAAATTCCTGTTCTCTGTATAAGACATAAGAGTTAGCACTCCAAACGCCGTGAACTCGAGCAGGGGGCAGCAAAGTGGATTCTCCCCAACATGTATCCATCGTGACAAACTTCAGTGAGAACCGGCCAAAAAAATTGCTCGCCCGCACAGGTAGTTGCAGCTTCCGCAGGAATGGAGTAATTGCCAACAGGACTAGTAATTCAAGCAAATTCTCAGGTCGGGAGATATGTACCTGTAGCAATTGGAATCACCATATCTGCTTTTTCTGGGAGACGACCGACGGTGACCACATCCTAGAAGTATCAAATGCAATTCAGTCACATTTAATCATTCATTGTACATTTTTTGTTATCGTAGGATGATTTAAGTAGGATAGTTAGAAAGTACATACAGAAGCAATTTCGAAAGCACCCGGCATTTCAGCCTTATAACCTAGGTGTCTTGAATCTCCATCACCTAACAGAACAAGCGGAAAAAGGAGTGAGACTGTAGTCCTTTCAGAAAAATCGCAGAAATTAGAAGACTCATCTGCATATGACACAGGAAGTTAGCAAGAGGAGGAGTTTTCGCAACACACTCAGAATCCCTGAAACTTGGCGTCAAAGGCGACAAGAGCGGAACGGGTCGAATTATCGAAAAATGACGTATGAGATTGTTCTAAACCTCTTCAAATTTTTCGTCCTTAGAGAAACTGTAGAATGTATATATCTAAGAGTGAGCTGGCCAGTAGAACAAGACCACCTCATTTATACTATGTTTCGCACGTGGAAGCACCTTAACCTTTATTCATCAGAAGCGAATTTGCTTGTCCCCCCAATCCTCCTCTCCTTGCTTCAATCCCCGTTGAACATGATTCGATAACATTATTAGCCTTCTCAAATTTGCTTCCAACTGAACGTGAATCGCTGTAGTTTGGATAAGTAACAAATATTTTAGTGGACTAAATGGATGTTTTCAGCCACCTTCAGGTAATTGGCCTGTGGTGTAGAATCCTTTGACTATGGGGAAATGAAAGCAGTGTCTATTAGGGGAAAGAAGGCAGGAAAGTGGGAAAGGCCAGTATCCTTGTCTTCGTTTTTCTGAATTCAAGCCTAATTGATGATTGGGATGGTCGAGTTCTAACCAGATGAAATGCTCAAGTGAATAGTGGAAGCACCGAAATTTCCTAAATATCCCGGCGATCAATCTCAGAAAAGCCTTGGTGGCACTGAAACTTCCCAAAATTCTACCCTACATCATCTTCCTCAGAAAGACCAACAAACCACTTTCTAGGGAGAAAACAGATCAGTCCTACCAAAAGGGGGTAATCATAAAAAGATTTATGCTTAGGCAGGAAAGTGAATAATGAAAGACGCAAAGATCTAAAATGGGCACTTCACCAACAGGTTGAAGAAGCCATCTTTCAGCAGCAACATCAGCTGAAGAGGGCCCTGCAGATTCAGAAGAAGCATGTACGGGCCCAAGAATTCTCTGCTGGTGCTTGGATCTTATCCTAGCTCCTACAAGCTGCTTTGAGCAGCTGCTTGAGCAATTCAGGAGCAGTGAACGGCGAGCAGGGATGGAAGCTTTTGAGGGGAAGACTGGGGCCGAGGCTGAGAGGGAGGAAGTGCAGCAGGTCACTAGAGGCTTTGGAAGGAGCCTGGCATGGGAAAGAGACTGTGAATTCATTTCCATTTCAGAAAGAGCAGAAAAAGAAACTTAAAACAATCGAAATGGGAAGCTGTTTTTAGAAAAAGGGTTGGTGAAGGGTGTTGATAAATGCCCAAAAGGAAGGATATTGATGCTGGTTTTTGTGGGGACATGTGATGGATTTATGTGGCAACCATTTAATGTTGTATGGACTCAGGTTTGATGTGGATAACAAAGATTGTCCAAGGTGGAGAGTTGGCCCTCTGTCAGGTTGTTGCTGGTGGAATTTTCAAAAGTCCCTTTTGAAGTTTATGAATTGGACTTATCTTATGGGTGGTTTGTCCGATTTCTCCGTTGCAAATGTAATCGCAAAAGGAAATATTTCACCCTGCTTATTGTAAGGCGTTTTGCTCAACTTCTCATAATGTAATATTTTCAAACTAAAACACTTTTTACGGTTGCTTTGCAATTTCAAGCATATATTATGAGACGTTGACGTAGTAATTCCAGACATTTGTTTTTTTACGACTTTCAAGAAATTTAGCGACGGATTCTTTGGATTGACAAACCGAAATGATAATAATGGTGCGGGATCTAGTTAGGCTTAGGCACCCTCGATACATTGCCCCATCCTTGTTCCCCCAGATCTTTCGAAATGATACTTGTTCAGATCCGGATCCATATAAATTGCGAGACACCAGCGGCATATCTCTGACATTAGCAAACCTGAGTCAAGAAAATATCTCTCTTTCACTGTTCTTGTTCTGACCAAAACAAAAAAAGAGGACAACATTGTCTCAGTCAACTTTGGGCGGAAGAAGAGCCGAGCAGTAACAGGACACGAACGGTGAGAAATAGGAATGAGCATCATTACTGATCAGGACAGGACGATGTCGAATCCCCATGTCCATTCTGGTCAGAACCCATAAGAAGAGTATTATAACAAGAATCCATCCGTGCATTGATGACCAAGACAAAATGCCCTTTCACACTTCTTCTTTAGGCTACCTCGAACAGCGAGCCTCGACCAGACAAGACACATTCATTCATTACATAAACAAAAGAGAAGGGTCTGGAGCACTTGAAAGGCTCCACTTTCCAGCTTCCCCAACCTGAAAAAGCATGCCCCCAATTTCCCGTTCTTCTGCCACCACCACCATATTAAATAACTCGTGTACGTGTGGGCTTGTCTATAGAGAGAGAGAGAGAGAGAGAGAGAATGGAGTGCTCTTGTGGGAAGATGATAGAGCAAGCAAAGGAAGAGTTGCAGGCGCTCGAGACGCAGCACCCATGCCGTTTTGCGGATCTCAAGGTGGAGCTCAAGTCCTTCATCCTCCTCCTCGAGTCCCAGCACTTTCTGCTTCACCACCACCACATATCCTCCCCACTTTCTTCCTCTTTCTCAGTCAGCACTCAAGGTTGGGTCTGCTTTGCTCTCTATTGAATGTGGTGCGTGCTTTGCATGCGTGCATGTACTGTGTGTTTGTCAAGATGAAGCTCTAGAACCACTATATAAGCCTCTGATTGGCTATTCATTGGCATGAGCAGAATCAACCTGCAGGAAGAGGAAGAAGAGAGGGGTGCAAGAGATGGTGGGTATCAGAGCCGGCCCGTCGCCGAAGCAGGGTAGGATCGATGCCGTTCTCGACAGAGCCAAATCTTGCCTCCAGAAAATCCAAGATCTCAAGACCAGCTTTTGCTGATACTACTACCTCCCCAAGAAGAAATTTAAGAATGAATGCACTAAAGCTTTGTTCTTTGTTCTTTTTTTTTTTGGGGTCAAAACAGTTCATTTATACGTAAAGATCATTCATCTACTGCCCCACTTTGATACTGGCAAACTCCAATAGGTGGGATACAGCAAGGGCAAGAGGGTATACTAGTATTTTATCATCAAAGTACCATACACTAACCCTATGCTGAATCATATGCTGATAAAAGAGGAGGATCATCTCAGAATATGCAATAGTTCCTCATTTCAAGCTTGTATTTTCAGGACTCAAAACTTCTCCAGAGACCCACCAGCAAGAATTAGTCTACAATTTTGAAATGAACAATTTTCTTTCGGCACTAAAACTGAATGATCATAATATACATGACAAACATTTGATCATTTGTTAATGTTTTTCTCCTACAGTTGCATGTTCTTTTTTTGCCATTTGCACATCAACCTCTATTTACAGAAAGAAGATGGCACAGAATCAGTTCCTTTGCCTGACCCTCCTCCCGGTGCTGTCGCCGCCATCAGAAAGCTGCGCCCACACACTGCGAGTTTTTCCACCATCAGGGCTAAAGTCCTTATCGCAACCTGCCACTGTTTTAAGAAGCTCCGATTGCAGAGAAACATTGTTCTCTTTAAGACACTCGAAGCTGTCTGATCGCATAACAGCTGCAGAAAGAGAGGCAAGGTAAATGTGGAAAACCCAAAACAATAGAAATCGCTCAGATATCACACAGAACATGACAAAAATATCACATAACAGCATCATAGCCGGGGCATGAATTTAATCTTTTCCTAGTGCCAAACTCAGGCAAAAATGAAACCTTCCACTCATCTTTGCTTCTATCCCTACGCTAGGATCACTTTTGTTTCTCAAAACTTTAACTATGATTACCAAACAAAACACCCAAATACTACAAGTACTTAAATAAACTATAATCAAACTAAAGCAGCAAGAAATTCCTACACAGACTAGAGGAGTGTGTAAGCACAGTCTACTAGCTAAAAGCCAGAACTTGAGGTGGTTAATGTCCTGCAACTACTGCTACACAAGAAAATTCAAAGGTACAGTTTCTTCTCTTCGCAATTTTTTTCTTCCTTTTGTCAAGCATCATGTAAGATTGATCGTTCATACGAAAACTATGTTGCCTTCAAGAGCAATAAGTCCCCAAAAAGTCCAGCTAAAAACATGGTTTACCCAAAAACAATCACATAACCAAACCTAGAAGCCCCAAGCACCTGTTCTAATTAAAAGTTTCTGAAATCTTCTCAGAATCTCTCATCAGAAAGCATCATGTAAGATTGATTGTTCATATGAAAACTATGTTGCCTTCAAGAGCAATAAGTCCCCAGAAAGTCCAACTAAAAACATGGTTTACCCAAAAACAATTACATAACCAAAACTAGAAGCCCCAAACACCTGTTCCAATTAAAAGTTTCTGAAATCTTCTCAGAATCTCTCATCAGAAAGAACAGATGCCACTCTGTAGGATCAACTAAGAAATAAGTAAGCAACTATAATTCAAATTAAAAGTGACAGTGCTACAAGACAACTTCCCATCAAAAGAACGTTCAAATTAGCCTTCCAGAATTTTCTTGCGAAGAGAATGCATTATAGAAACATTGTTCCTGACAGGAAGGGGGGAAAATTATGTACCTGCAAGATTTTCAGCTGCAAACTTCAGGCAAACAGCTTTCAGTTCCTTCGCATGGTAACGATCAGCCAAGGCCAAAATCTCACAAACAGAGGTGACAGATATATCCTTGCATAGGTGAGACCCACACATTATTCTTAGTCTGTCCAAACCAAACCTGTCTGCCACCGCTAACAGTTTCACTAACAATGTCTCAGACGTAGACAATGCATGACCTGAGCAAGATGTCAGTGACTTTTCATCTTCCGGCAGATTGTCTGTGTAAATGAAATAAAGCAAAGCCTGTCTAGCACAAAATGAAACTTATTTCATGAATTGTAAAAAATGCAGCTTTGAAGCTTAAAGAAAACAATGAAGGGCATATCTCTGATAGCGCCTTCTTCAAACAAAGTAAACAACAAACACTTATACCTTGAAGACTGCAGGTTCTAAATCATCAACAACGATCTCTTGCTTATTTTCTCCTGCTCCATCGAAAAGACCAGATCGGAATACAGAGGAGCGGGCAGCCAACACCAACTTATGAGCATGGAACTTCTCACCCGACACATCAAAAGTTATATCTGAGCCTTCCATATTTTCAAGCAGCATGCCAAAATGAGATCCAATATCAGACTTTGGAACTTGGATTGAATTTAGAATCGGACGGTCTATGGATGAAACCACAACTCCTACAGTGCAGTTTATCTTTAAGCAGTCATCCTTCAGATAATCCGACGTTTCAAGAAGAGTTCGTCTGTAAAATCGCTTGTATCCCCTATGACAAATCAAAAGCAAACAAAAAAATTCATTCTCTTGCAGCTCGGAATTAATCAGACAAAGACAATACTATACAAAATAAAATAGAGGGCGAGAGGTCTCAATGTTCACTTCTCCACTATCTCAAGCGTTCTTCAGAATAACAAAAAAGAGAAAGAGGACATTGACAGACTTTTCTCACGGTCGAAACTAGTCAGTTGTTATACTCGATCTCGAGATAGCACTCAAGTCTAATTGATCAAGCATTAGTCGTCTTGAATCAACGGGATACAGATTCCACCACATTCCATCACACATTCGAAACGACGTTCATCCAAAAGTACAAATACCACATTCTAATCAACAATAATCAACAAGTAAACGACGACCTAAGCCACACAAACTTACGAATCTAACTATAACCACACCAAAGCACCAAAAAGATTCAAAATTCTACGAATCAAAAGAGGAAGAAGGAACAAGAACCCACCACATGCTGCCTCTGTACTTGAGAGTGTAGGGACCGCTCTCCAGAGACCGATCAAAATGGCTATGCACCTTGTGCTTGCCCTTCCCGCTCTGATCCACGAGCGTGAGCTCGAACAACGCCCTCACGTCGGCGCCGTCGCTCGCCAGCGAGATGAAGGCCGAGACGTAGGCCGAATTGTCCTCCAGGTTCTTGCCGTCGGGGTAGAAGTAGATGGCCCACTGGTAGCCCCCGACGGTGAAGTTGTCACTGGCGATGTGCTTGCCGATGCCCATGCCCTTGGCCAGCGAGTAACCCTTGATCTCGAAGCAGTGCGAGCCGTTCACGGTCTCGGTCACCGATCGCGACGAGGTCGTGAGCGCGATCATCGGGGCCGCCTCTGTCTCTAGCGCCATTGCCTGCAGGTGAAGTCGAAGTCCATACGACTGGAGGACTCAATTCGCAGAGAGAAGACGAAGGCCGTGAAGATTTCAAAGGAAGAAATTGAAATTAGGGCTCCGGATTTGGGTGTCGGCGATTTCGTTTTTTTCGATCTCCTGTTATTCTGCGACGAGACGTTGAGCAAGGTTTTGAGAACGAGCGGACGATGACGGCGGACGTCGACGGGGTAATGATGAGGTCACCTGATTGGCACGTGCGGCGGTCTGGAAGGTTCGAGCTTCGGAGGTCGTTTTGGAGAATCGAGACTTTTTTTCTTTTGAAAAGAACAAATTCGTCCCAATATTTAGTACATACGAATTGGAGTTTTTTTTATTAGACCAAAAAAAATTGGAGTTCTTTCTTTTTTCTCGTGGTTCGGAATAATTACTCTAACGAAAGGAGTGAATTTCTGAAAAAAAAATTATTCCAATCGCTTTCCTTTCGTTACGCCGCCGAGTTTGTAGAAAAAACCTTAACTTCTGAGCTGGAACATAATCATTGAGTAGGAGAGATAGCCGACTAGTTCAAGGCATAGTATTGAAATTGCTAAAACTTATTTCCGTGATACGTAAAATGCTGGAAAGAGCGGATGAAATTTCCCTAATGATTATGATGCACTAATAGGAAAAAAAAACTCTTGAAAATCCCATTATCTTACGTCTTTTGTTTTTATTTTTACTTAGCTGAAAAAGATCATATTGCTCGAACCCTTCTTATTTTAATTAGGTTTAAGTCCGACGAGAATAAATATTCTACAACTAGCAATTTATTTAAATTCTGACGCGGGGAATAAATCTCAAACTATAAAAACAAACGAAACTTGAAAGCTAGAAACTCGTAACAATGTAGCAAAACATATCTAGAAAGGGCAATGTGAGATCTATTGTTTTGAAGCGGTTGTTTGAAGTGATAATAGGCCGTGTCAAACTTCAAAACAACGAGAGCATTAGTAAGTGAATTTGGCAAAATTGATCACTTAGGTCTACCTTCAGCTCCCTTAAGAACCCTTCTTATTTGATTTTTTTTTTTTTTGCATAGATAATGTGTGTTGGACCCGAGTAAAGTTCTTAAACTGCTTCGTCCGAACTCTAAGACGTAAAATTCGGGGGTATTCCTTGGGATGAAGGGAAGAAAAATATTTTCTCTCAATTTAGGAAGGTGATAATGAGGAAGGTAGACTTCACATTATATTCAAATGGCTACCGCCGAGTAGAGTTGTATAATAGCGTCCCGTGTTTGAGATGAATCATCAAAGTTTCGGCTCCTGCGTTATCGACCTACGCTTCACACGGTATTTTTGAACCAATTTATCGGCGATGTAACTCCAATTTCAAAGACACTGTGCGAAATTGATCACTTGGGTCTATTTTCAACTCATCTAAGAAAATGTGTCTATTTCAATTTTCATACCTTTCTTATTTGATTTTTGTTTTTGTTTTTTTACAGATAATGTATGCTCTATTTCTCCATCTCTATAAAAAGCCAATCCGGGATCAGAATCTTCAGTCACCTTTGCAAACGCCTTTCGTCTCTCCACTTGACTTCCCGGCTCACCACAAACTATAGAAAATGGCCGAAAATGCCGATGCCGCCGCCGGCGCCAAGCCGGCCATGATACCGCCGGAAGAAGCTCTCCGAATAGTCCTCGGTGCCGCGCGGCGGCTTCCGCCAGTCGCCGTGCCTCTACACGACGCTCTCGGTAAAGTCCTCGCGGAGGACGTCCGAGCTCCTGATCCTCTGCCTCCGTATCCGGCTTCAGTCAAGGTCGGTGGTCGAGATTCGATTACTTGCTCTTTGTTCGAAAATGTTCTTGAAAAATGCGCGCGCGTGCTCTGTGGTGCGAATGGAATGATTTCTTTCGCTGGTCATCTCGCGGATATACGTGTTGGATGATCGAGCGTTCAAGATGCGCGTCTTAGAAAATCTGGCAGTTAGCGTACTTATTGGATATGTTGTTAATAGTCAATGTAACTTTTGATGTTCGGATTGTTGTTTTGATAGGAAAGGGTGATGCTCTTTAGAACTTTCAAAGCAATTGATTCTAATGAAGCACGTTGTTGGGCCATCTGTGGTATTCCTTTCGTTAGGTCTTTGCAATTGGTTGCGTCATGACTTGGATTTTAATCGGATTATGTAGCGTGAAATGCCTTCATGCGGAAATGTTTTTCCGTCTCGAGGGTGAACAGCAGTGGACTTTGAGGCATTGTCTTCGAGCAATCATTATTGAACTGCGATAGAAAGCTTGGAACCTTTTCCTGATTAAGTCTCGATAATGCTTAGAGTAAAGTCCTACTAGGATAGCAGCTCCCGTTCCTTGCTTCTGGAGGTTCTGTGACTCTCTTTCAACCAGTTTTCAGCTTCAATCTTCAGTTTGGAGATTGTAATTACCTCTTGCAATAATGATAAAGGGAGTCTTTTGCTCTAATTGGGGTTGGTTAAGTGGATACTTCTCTTTTGTTGCACCCCTTAAGTATGACGTCGTCTGTTAGGTTTTCTTAAAGACTCCATCATACATTGTGAAAATAGGGTCCTGCCATCTGCTTGCATTTGTTTTGTAAAGAACGCCAAAGAATAGCTATATACGTTTGCTTGAGTGAATTTGGTTGCTTGCAGGATGGTTATGCGGTAGTTGCTTCAGATGGGCCTGGTGAGTATCCTGTAATTACTGAATCAAGAGCTGGAAATGATGGAGTTGGAGTTACTGTGACTCCAGGAACTGTTGCTTATGTAACAACTGGAGGTGAGTCATTCATCTTCAACTCGCTACCGTCTATCTAATTATAGGCGAGATTTGGAGAATTTTTCTTTGGTACTCTTTCATCTGAAGGTGTGAGGGATCTTGGTTTTTAGCCTTTCACTGCAATAAGATTTGCACCACACGAATATTTTAGTTAATGAAATCCGATAAGTGTCACCTTATCCCAGGAGCAGAATCTGACAAAGCTTTATCTGATAAGTTTGCACAGCTTATTCAAGATTCTTTTTGCTGAATTTCCATTTTCAAGTCAATATCTTTCTTTCAGGACCTATACCAGATGGAGCTGATGCAGTTGTTCAAGTCGAGGACACTGAATTAGCGAAAGGTTCTCTGACTGACCAAAAGCGAGTGAAAGTATTGGTACAAGCTAGCAAAGGTGTTGATATTCGTCCAGTGGTATGACCTTTAATTTTGACATCTAGTGAAGGCATTATCTTGAATCTTTCGTTTTTTGATTATCGAACTTCTTTTCTAAAGCATAAGCTTGAAATGTCAATTTTTGCTAAATGCCATGTCTAGGGATGTGATATCGAGAGAGATTCCATAGTACTTACAGCTGGAGAAAGGATAGGTCCTTCAGAAGTTGGTCTACTTGCTACAGTTGGGGTTACCAATGTTAAAGTACATCACATTCTCTCTCTCTCTCTCTCTCTCTCACACACACACACACACACACACCCTGCTTGTGCGCACTTTTCTCTACTTTTGTATGTGCATAAAGGTATGGGAAGACCCAAGGTGCCATGAAATAATGTCTATAAGCAATTTGCTAGAGTTGGCTCACCAGTTTCTATAATTTCATGGAGATAGGCGTGTAATCTCTGATAAGTACTCGCGCTAATAATTAATGTCTCCATGTAGGTTTATCCTTACCCAACAGTTGCCGTCCTTTCTACTGGAGACGAACTTGTGGATTCGAGGACTAAGTGTCTGGATCGGGGCCAGGTATGACTTTCTGTGCTATGGCTGATGGCTTCGGAGAATTAAATAGATGTTGTTCTTCCTATAGATAAATCTGTACGAAGGTTTGTTGAGAGGTCGCTCCCTTGTCCTTGTACTGATATGTGTTTTAAGATGGATACTCTATTCCTTTTCTCTACAATTCAATGGTTTAGTTGTTCATGAGATGCACTCTTAGTGATCAAGATGGTTTTAGCTAAACAGATTCGCGATTCCAATCGAGCAACGTTATTAGCTGCTGCTATGCAACAGCAGTGCAAAGTTCTTGATCTTGGCATTGCCTGTGATGATAAAGAAGAAATTGAAGGGATCATCCAAAGTGCCTTGTCTTCTGGGGTTGATATTTTGCTGACTTCTGGCGGGGTTTCCATGGGAGACAAAGACTTTGTCAAGCCTTTGCTGGAAAAGCAGGGTAAAGTACATTTCAGTAAGGTAACTATTGGCCATGCACAAGTTTTCAGCTAAATTCCTGGGAACTATCGGCCATGCACAAGTTTTCAGCTATGTTCCTGGGAAATTTGACTCTCCACTTTACTTGCATGCATTTTATCATTTCTAGCAAAAATCAGTTTAGACTAATTTATTGAGTTTCTTCAATTCCTTTGATGGAAAGCGAATCTTCATTTCAACTATGTCAGTCAGTTTCTTAATTGATGACAGACGAAAATAAACCCTCTATCTGGTGTTGATTACATTTTCAGGTTCGCATGAAACCTGGGAAACCGCTAACATTTGCAGAAATTACTGCAAATACTGCTGAAAGTAGGACATCAAATAGAGTTCTTGCATTTGGACTACCTGGAAATCCAGTTAGCTGTGTAGTCTGTTTTAATCTCTTTGTAGTTCCAGCAATTCGATACCTTGCTGGATGGGCTAACCCAGATCTTCTGAGGTAGCTATTTTTATAGAATTACTTATATTAAACAATTGCTGCACCAAAACCCTCAATAAATCCTCCTTAATTGGTGTATTCTTCACAGAATACAAGTGCGTCTGAAGCAGTCCATAAAGACAGATCCAGTTCGGATCGAGTATCATCGTGCCGTCATCAGGTGGTTGGCGAATGATGGATCCGGCACTCCTGGGTTAGTCTTTTTGCGGTCTTTATTTTCCCTTTGATGAGCTCTATTTTTTTCAGACCAGAAGATGAGGGCCTAATTTCTTTGAACTGGCCGATCAAAGCCTTTCCAATATGTGTGGAAATGATTGGTAGGCAATTTTACTTGTGGTTTTCAGTTTTGTTGCTGAGAGTACTGGCCATCAAGTGAGCAGCCGCCTTCTCAGCATGAAGTCTGCAAATGCATTGTTAGTGCTTCCTGCAACAGGCTCTGTAATACCTGCTGGAACGTCAGTCCCAGCTATTGCAATATCCGATCTAAGTGTTTGCGCTACTAGCAAGAGTCCTTTGTTGCCAGATTCAGATCCTGTGGTGCAAGTAACTTCATCTCATGATACTGTCACTGATGGACATCAAGAGGCTGCATACAGGGTTGCAATTTTGACTGTGAGTGACACTGTTGCATCTGGAGCTGGGCCTGATCGGAGGTATCATTTCACTTTTTTCACTTGTTGGGTAGAATGTTACCTTACTGCATTTTTTACTGCTTACACCCATTGCTGAACATGCTGGAAAATGTCCTTGTTATCCTTCTGGAAGTAGTTCCTCTTTTCATGGCTTTTTATCGAGTATTTTGTTTTGATTGGTTATGACAATGAAAATAACCTGTAAAAAATTTCAGTAACTTGTTAGCAAAGCCTCACCATACTTCCAAAATTAAAAGTTGGAATTTCGCTTTTATGGAGTCACTTTTCTCTATACCCTATTGATTAATTGCGACTGATGGCGAATAGGCTTGTACATCTGTGCAGTGAATTAATCTGGCATGGTAGGTCTGACACAACTCATGACTGTTACGTGGCTTTAACGTATGGCAGATGTCTCTGACATGCATCTTGATACACCTCTTTAAATCATTATTTTAAAGAGGTCACTTTGCTGATGCCAGAGCAAAATGGCAGAATTGATATGGCTTCCTACCAAAGTATGACTTGGAAGTACTATAGGCTTTGCAACAATTTTCTTCATCTCATTAAGGGAACTTTTGTGCAGATGAAGAGCATAGAGTCCTATCATCAATTCTGGTGTTTTTCTTCTGCTTTCTTATGACTTCAAACAATTAGTTGATGATTTCAACCTTTTGTGTGTTTTGGATTTTATTCCAATAGAGCTGTTGCTGCTTTCAAATTCTTTTACTTTGTCTTTGGTATATGCATTTATACCTTCATTTCTATTTCTTAAGTGATGGAGGATATGATGTTAATGTTTGACTATTGAAAGTTAGCTCCTATTTTTGCTATTGTTAGTTTATCAACTTGGTATGTTGTTCTATGTTGACTGGAACTATAGATGAGTCTTTCTCGGAATTCATTAGCTTAGTATTACTACTAAGGAGAGACTTTTGGTGCTGAAAGTTAGCCGTTTTTGACTAGCTGCTTTTAATATAAAGCTTTTCCTCTTTCTATAAGAAAACAGAGTTGTATTCAAGAGTCTGGAGAGATTAGGAAGACAAAGGAGTGGGGGAGGAAAAAGGAGGGGGGGGTTGGAAGGAATGAGAGAACCGGAGTTTTCTTGAGTTCAGGTTGAAGACACTAACCTTATAATGATGTAGTATTGTTTTCAAGTTATCTTTCCTCATATCTTCCATTGACTGTTCAGGGCTTCAAGACATGAATAAGCTGTAGAAAGAATAGAACATGATTTCCTGACCCGCATAATGTGGAACTAGTTCAAACTTGCAGTGGTCCAAGGGCTATTACAGTTGTTAATTCTTCATCAGAAAGGTTAGGAGGGGCAAGAGTAGCTGCAACTGCCGTGGTCCCAGATGAAGTGGCAAAAATTAAGGATATTCTGCAGAGATGGGCTGATATCGATAAGATGGATCTCATTCTCACTCTTGGTGAGTTCACCCTGTTTCTAACCTTGAAACCGCCTTCGCATTGTTCTCATGAATTTTTTCCACTGTCATCTGTTTCAAGGTGGCACTGGCTTCACTCCTAGGGATGTAACTCCTGAAGCAACAAAAGAGTTGATTGAAAAAGAAACCCCGGGTTTACTCTATGTAATGATGCAGGAAAGTTTGAAGGTAATTCCTTACTTCTGTGTAATCACTTTATTGATTTATTTCACGATATTAATATGACGAATAAGAAAATGTTTACTGTATGAAGTTCACCGTCAGATCGCTGTCTGGGTGAAGGAAAGTTGCTGACCAATAGGAATGGATTCATACTAGCCTTGAGCAAGTGCTGTTTAATTCGGAGATATCAGTGAAAAATATGCTTATGCTTGTGTTATTATTGATAATATTCAGTGTCAAAATCACCTTTTTCTGTACTGAGGTGATGTCGATCTACTTAGCTTAATTTACTGAACTTGCTTGTCCTTAATTTGCTTAGGTAACACCTTTTGCCATGCTCTCCCGTGCTGCTGCTGGAATAAGAGGCTCTTCATTGGTAATACTATAATATTTCCCTCCATAACTGATTACAATGTGCAACAAAATGAAATCCTAGTGGCTTTACATTTATATCTGGGAAGTCGTTTGTTTCACAGTTAAAAGTCGAAACCTCTGTTACCAAACCCTTTCACAAAGCAACCTACCGTAAATTGATTAGAATAGCAAATTGCTCCCTCTTGGTGTTGAGCTTTAAATTGTGGGAAATTGGCAAACCAGCATTTGGACATTTCTTGAAGCCTTAAACTGCTTCTTAACTTCGACTACTCTGGTTTTTGCACTTCTTTAAGTAGCTGCGCTTCCAAAGATGAGAAGAGCAGTTTTCTAGATACAGATTTTTCTTAAAGTGTCATGTTGTTTAATTTGTTGGAAAGTTACCTTTTTTTCAATAAATTAGTTGAAACCAAAAAAAGAAAAGAAAAAGTAGTTGACCCCAACTCGTGTTGATTTATTAGCTGTCTGAAATTGCTGCATCAGTAACTTCTACTTTCAAACAGTATGAATTTCCTTTAAAACATAGCAACATGTATTTCACCTGACTTGTGAGTCCTACGGATGAGTCTCTAAAAATTTCCAATTCACCTATCTCGGATGCCCCGATTCTATGTGATATAGCTCGTCTTGTACATATCTGTTTCCATATGCTATTTGTGAAAGCATTCTGATATTGCCGAACATGCAAAGGATTAGAAATATGAAGATCCTTCGCTTCCTTGACTTCCGCTTATTGCGTACTGTGATGCCAAAAATGAATAGATCATTAACATGCCCGGGAATCCAAATGCTGTCGCGGAATGCATGGAGGCTTTGTTGCCAGCCCTCAAGCACGCCTTGAAGCAAACAAAGGGAGACAAGAGAGAGAAGCATCCTCGCCATGTCCCTCATGCTCAAGCGGCGCCCACGGACACCTGGGAGCGCAGCTATAAGTCGGCCTCTGGCAGCGAAACGGAACGCGGTTGTTCGTGTTCCCACTGACGGTATATCGAGGTCAAGTGTCATTCCTGTAAATTATTACCAGTATCTGTCTTAAGTCTACTGGGAGGCAAAATGGTAGCTGCCTTGAGAATTCTCTTGCTTATTGCCTCTGTGGCGAACAGGTTCTGTGATGCGAGGATGGTCAGTGGTCAGGTTCTTTGTAATAAGTCATCTAATGAACACTTGCGTATACAGTTAGTTTTATGCTTCGAATAAAAAGGAACAAAATCACTCGGTCGAATTGGCGTTGGGGTAGTGATTTGAAGTCTTTAATTTTTTTTTTTCTGAATTAGGTGTTGAGTCAAGTCATCATATCTGATTTAGTTGCATCACGAAAATTCGAGATGCCATGGTCATGCATAGATTTGAAGGGCCAATTTTGGCACGCTGTCTGTCCTACTAACCCAATTGGTATTTTTTTCTTATGAAAAGCAAGTTTGTATTTTTTATAGGAGAAAGGACTTTCACATTAGTTGGTAATTTATTCTTTCCCAAAAGGGATAATTGTATCGGAAGTCTTAGAACTTATCGCGAAAGTGCGATTAAGTCAACTTTTAAAAAATGCAATCAAGTTTTAATACTTGTTAGATTGGTACAACCAAGTCTTCTGGTTAATTCCGTTCAACTTGGCTAACGGATAATATTGACGTGGCCTCTTTTGTATTATTTTTTCTCTCCTATGTAGCGCCAACGTGGCTCAAACGATGTTTTGTTCCCAATTTATTCTTAATATAAATTTTATTTAGACTATATTATAAAATAAGCCAACTTAAAAGAAGAAGGCAAAGCCAGGGGAGGCCTGCAAGCCATTTTGCCTTCTTTCCTCTCTTGTTCTTTTAAAGTTTAATTCTTTTAACTTTCAATCTAATTCGAATAGGATTGCTTTATTAGATAAGATAAAAATTGTCAGATTGATATAATCAAATTCTTTTATTAACTCTGTCCAACTTAACTAATGAAAAATATTGACGCAACCTTTTTTTTATTATTATTTTCTCTCTTTTGCGTGATGTCGATGTAGCTCAAACGTTGTTATTTTGTTCTAAATTTAATTTTTAATATAAATTTTATTTAAATTTTATTGAAGAATAAGCCAACTTAAAAAAAGAAGGGAAAACCAGGGGAGGGCTGCAAACCGTTTTGCCTTCTTTCCTTTCCTTTTCTTTTTTAAGTTTAGTTCTTTTAATTTTTAATCTAATTTGAATGTGAGTGCTTTACTAGATAAGAACTGGCTTATATACTTCAATATTTCCATTAGTCAAGTTGAACGGATTTAACAAAAGAATTTGATTATATCAATTTGACAAATTCTTTTAAGATTTGATGTACTTTTTATTAGTTTTAAAATTTAATTATACTTTCATGATAAATTTTAAGACTTTTTATATACCCACCTCTTCACAAAAAGTAAGTTTTCTCGTGTCCGTTATAAGGGGTTTTGTCACTATTCTGGAAACTTTTCAGAGGTAAAAGTAATATCTTAGAAAAAAAAAAAAAAACCGGAAAGCAAGTCTAAAACTGCTCAAAGTTGCAGCACAATTTGACGTGAATGATTGGAAATCTGCCTTTCACATTGACTAGAAGCTTTCTTTATTATTATTTTTTTGGGCATGAACTTTCTGGAAAAGTGAGTTTTCTCCAATCACAGATTAGTACTTTTGTTACGTTTCGTTGTAAGTTTTAAAGTTACTTTAAGTTAAAAGTAACTTTAAAACTAGGTTTCAACCAAAAAAAAAAAAAAAACCTTAAAAAACTATGTTAATACCACAAAAAATTTCAAATTAATTTACTTATGACAAATTTATGCTACATTAATTTTTTGAAGATAAAAAACCTCAAATTGATATATTTGTGATGATCCTTAGTAGTTTTCATTAAGTTTTACTATTAAATTGTTAAATTGGATGACACATGACAGTTGATGGGTATACTAATTTAGGATTTTTGCCATTCGTTTGTCACGGTGTACCTGTTTGAGGTTTATTGTCATATTAACCCAATTTAATAGAAGCTAACATTAGGATAAATTTATCACAAGTGTATCGGTTGTGGGTTTTTGTGGTCAAAAAATTAGTTTAGGATAAATTTATCACACGTGTATCAATTTGAAATTTTTTGCGATATTAGCTTTAAAACTATCGGAAGTTAGTATTTTCGAAAAGCGACTCTCTTAGCAACTTTTTAATGTTAAAAGTGACTTCAAAACTATCATACATTGAGAAATTTAAATGGAGTAATGTTTAATCTGCACGGATGGACAAGTCATGCTCAAAGGTTTTGTATTGGACGGCAAGGAATACACTTGTTATATTTGGGTTCAAGTCTTGTTGAGAGCACTCAATGAGTATGCATAATTGACGGAATTTTTACTTGTGACCTTTGGAGCAATAATTTCGATTGGGTGCCATATCAAATCTCAAGGCAATGTCACTGATTAATATACATACCTTATGTTTTGAGTGAATTGTAAAACAGCTTTTGTCCAATTAAGAGTGGCCTATCTGCGTTCCAATACCATTGTCACAATCGATGATCTAATTTTTTTTTTCAAGATAATTGCAAATACCATCATCACCAATTGCTAACATGCTCGCCCACAGCCCCCGGCCACCATCTCGTCACCTCTCCGGTCTCTTCTAAGGGTGATCGGTTATCAATTTGTTTCGATCCCACTTAAGAATCAGAAACTGAATCAGAAGGAACAGTTTCGGGTTCTAAAATCGAGAATCGAATGACTTGATCCTTGGAAACGGTGATGACACTTTGAATCCCGATCCACACTAGTCAGTCTGACAGGAAAGTCAAAGGTCATGACGCTTGGATAGCAAGGACCACCGAGTTGACAAAAAAAAAAAAAAATAGACAGCTAAGATCACGGGGCAGCGAGCGACGGTAAGTGAACTCTAAAAATTGTGAAGGAAGGACCGATGGCGAACAAGGATCAACAAGGGCATCTGGCAGCATATCAAAGATTCGCCAGAATAGTAATCACAATGGAGCATAGACGGATTGTGAGGCGCAGCTGGATGATCGTCGTGTGGAGTCAGGAGATGAGCAACGAACTACGGTAGGACTCATTGCCGGAGAGACATCGTGACAGAGTGTCGCGGATTAATGGTGAGGCGCGGCGAGTTTGTTGAAAGTTGAGTTCTTCAATTACGAGGCTATTTTGCCGAGTTCCTTAGAGAGAGTTATCTCACAGCGGTGGTGGCCGACGTTGTCGACTCTCTCTCTCTCCGACAAAAGTATCATACTTTTGTCCTTTTCTTCATTTTTGTTGTGCTTTTTCCTTTCTGCTCACCCCTTTGGAGTCGTGAAGACCTCCTTGGCTGCGCCCTTTTCCTTGGTTAAAAACAGAAATATATTATTCAAAATAAATCCCCCTCACGGTTGGTCCAGTCCGAGCGATCCAGGCGGTCCGATTTCCATCTTGAAATAATGAACCGGACCGTCCATAATCGGTTCTAATTTCATGAAATCGAGAACCGAAGCGACGCTCTTGGGAATTACCCAAAATCGACCAAGCACCCACAGTGAACACCACCCTAGCCCGCCACCTCAAGGCACCATTTCACGCCACACCGTTCACGCCTTTACCCACCACGTCAAAATTCGTTCCTTAGAAAGATACAGTGCCAAAATTCGTTCCTTAGAAAGATACAGTACTTTCCAAATATCATCACGGTAGCAATATGTATTCATTATGTCACGATTAGATCAATTTTCAAGCCGACTCGGGCCAGCCCAAATCCAATCATAAGCATATCACATGTGTCGAGATTTGAGGGTTCATGTCGCCTTGCTTTCATCCGAACGGATCTCAAGAGATTGTACACGAATTGGATTCTCATTCTCGAGAATCGAGTTTCGAGACATTTTACTTTTTCCGATTAAGAAATTAGAAGTACATACACTACTTAAAAAAAAAAAAGGAAAGGCAAGAAATCACCAAAAGCCAAAAATGAACAACTAAACTAATTAATGCTTTGGAAAAAAAAACACACCCGAGAGAGGAAATCCAACCACCACAATCGGATTCGGATCCGAGCCAGAGGAAGAAGACCTGCGGATTTGCGCAGCGGTTATAAATAGATGGGCCAAGTCTCTGTCCACCCGCGCGCGTCGTCCATTTCTTCGCTCCGGCTCGTTTCAGTTGACTTTCTCCATACGCGTCACTCTCCCGCCCGCGCTCGCCATCGCCGTCTCTCGGCTCTCCGCTTCGCTCTCCGTTCAGCTCCCGTCAGGTACGCCTTCGCTTCTCGCTATCCGGTTCTGTGTCTGCGATGGAGTCGCTAGTGGTTTGCTCTCCGATGGATCTGATCGGCGAGGTCGAGTCGTTCCGACGAGGGAGAAGACGAGAGGCGGTTGAAGTGAGTTTGTCCTCGACGCGTTTGGCTCCGATAGGCTTTAAAAGGATCCGAAGTTGCGGTGCTTGAGGGGCTTATTGGCGGTTTTTTTTTTGGTCGTTTGAGTGTTTGATGGATAAAGAGTAGCTGAAGCCTGAAGGAGTAGATCGTTGCATTCGTGCTGGATGCGAATGCGCTGGATGGATGAGTCTCCCCGTTTGAGTCTTTGTTCGAGCTTTCGTTTTGGAAGTTTTAGTTTCATTTGGTCATTTTTGGTTATAATTCTGAGCTCGTCAACGTGCTCCCGAATAAGAGGATTGAAACGGAAGTCAGGTCGACGTTCTGATAATTTGTATTTAATCTCCGTCTCCCACGCAGGATGCCGAGACAAGGTGTTTACCATAATTTCACTGAGGATTAACCTTGAGTTTCTTTCTACTTTGGGAGGATGTCACGTTGTTATGCAACTTGATGGGAGGCTAG
This sequence comes from Rhodamnia argentea, assembly GCF_020921035.1. NCBI lineage: Eukaryota > Viridiplantae > Streptophyta > Magnoliopsida > Myrtales > Myrtaceae > Rhodamnia > Rhodamnia argentea. The sequence goes on along the minus strand of NC_063157.1, from coordinate 24,816,613 downwards.
ATAGATAAATTCACACTTATTTCAATATGTATGATTGTGTGACATCTCTTTATTGATTCTTCTAAGTGGTTGATTGTAGCTTGGTGCATCCACCTTTTCGATTATGCTTCTTCATGGAAATGATTATCTGCGGAATGTTATGAAACAGGGCTATGGCGTCCCACATCGTTGGCTATCCTCGCATGGGGCCCAAGAGAGAGCTCAAATTCGCGCTGGAATCTTTCTGGGATGGGAAGAGCAATGCTGACGAGTTGCAGAAGGTGGCCGCTGACCTGAGGGCATCAATCTGGAAGCGGATGGCTACTGCAGGAATTAAATACATTCCCAGCAATACTTTCTCTTACTACGATCAGGTGTTAGATACCACAGCTATGCTTGGTGCTGTTCCTCCCAGATATGGTTGGAATGGGGGTGAGATTGGATTTGACACCTACTTCTCCATGGCTAGGGGTAATTCCTCTGTGCCAGCTATGGAAATGACCAAGTGGTTTGACACCAACTAGTGAGTTCTCTGTTCACGTTGTGACCATACTACCAGTATATTCTTACTCTCAGGTTGCTGTGCCTGTGGAGTCGTTATAATGTTCTTGATTTGTTATTTACAGCCACTATATTGTCCCTGAGCTAGGACCAGATGTTAAGTTCTCTTATGCATCTCATAAGGCAGTCGATGAGTTCAAGGAGGCCAGAGCTGTAAGTATAAGAAATCAGTTTATCACTTTGTTCAACAAATCCCCCACCACACCCCCCCTCCTGAAGCTCTTAAATTTCTCTCTGATGCAGCTTGGAGTTGATACAGTTCCAGTCCTTGTTGGCCCTGTGTCTTACTTGTTGCTTTCAAAACCTGCTAAGGGTGTTGAGAAATCCTTTTCTCTTCTCTCCCTTGTTGGAAAGATTCTTCCAATCTACAAGTAGGGGCTGAGCCTTTATGAAATAGTTGCCTAACCAATGGTTCGTTGATAGTGAATTTTCTGACATCGCCCCACCCCAACTAATTTTGTCTTTGCAGGGAGGTTGTTGCTGAACTGAAGGCAGCGGGTGCCACCTGGATACAGTTTGATGAGCCAACTCTTGTGACGGATCTCGATTCTCACCAACTCCAAGCATTTACTCATGCCTACTCCGAGCTAGAGTCAGCCCTGTCTGGCCTGAGTATTCTCATTGAGACATACTTTGCCGACGTGCCTGCAGAGGCATACAAGACACTCACCTCTTTGAAAGGCGTTGCAGGCTTTGGGTTTGACCTAGTTCGTGGAACAAAGACCCTTGATTTGGTTAAAGGTGGATTTCCTTCTGGCAAATATCTTTTTGCTGGAGTAGTAGATGGAAGAAACATTTGGGCTAATGATCTGGATTCATCTCTCAAAACCCTGCAAGCTCTTGAGGGCGTCGTTGGAAAAGGTATGTAAATATGCCAGCACAGTCATAGAATTTTGCTTGAACTTGAAATCTATTCGCAAAGTGACTAAGGCTTTGTGTGTAACCTTTGTCAGATAAGGTCATTGTTTCAACATCCTGTTCTCTTCTTCACACTGCTGTGGACCTAGTAAATGAAACGAAATTGGATAAAGAGATCAAGTCATGGCTCGCATTTGCTGCACAAAAAGTTGTTGAAGTAAATGCTTTGGCACAGGCATTATTTGGACTTAAGGATGAGGTACTGAGAGATGTTGAGTTTGTTTATGAGCATTTGATTTTCTTTTCAAATTGATTAATTTTCAAAAAGGAAGGACATATATGATGTTATGTACTTGTCGGCAATATAGGACTGAAATATATTTAAGTTGTTACGTGATAAACTTTGACCATTCCTTCATTCCAAGCAACGGCCCTGCTGTCTGTGCTCTGTCCTTTGTTTCAAGATTTTTAATCTTTCAGTTTTGATAAGTTGGGGCACATTATCAGAAGCTCACTTTCCTTGTTGTTTTCTGAGCATCTCCAGACTGTTTTCTCGTCTAATGCTGCCACCCAAGCTTCGAGAAAGTCCTCCCCAAGGGTGACAAATGAGGCTGTCCAAATGGCTGTGAGTAATTTGACCCAACTATTTTACAGTCTCAGATTCTGAAAGGCCAGTGTGACCGTTCCCATTAATTCATGGTAAGGTATTTCTTAGGCTGCTGCTCTAAAGGGTTCTGATCACCGCCGGGCCACAAATGTCAGTGCCAGGCTAGATGCTCAGCAGAAGAAATTGAACCTTCCAATTCTTCCCACCACCACCATTGGATCATTCCCTCAGACAATGGAGCTTAGAAAAGTACGCAGGGAATACAAGGCCAAAAAGTAAGCAATTTTCTTCGGTGCCAATTATGGTTCTGTCGAGGGCGATTTTCACTTTAAGTCCTGAATCTGTCTGATTTATAAGATGTACATTTCTTGGAATGTTAGGATTTCTGAGGATGATTATGTCAAGGCCATCAAGGAGGAGATTAGCAAAGTCGTCAAGCTTCAGGAAGAGCTTGACATTGATGTTTTGGTTCATGGAGAGCCTGAGGTGAGGTTTCGTATAATCTGGACATTCTAAGCCCATTTATGTAGAAATAATCGTTTTTGAAAGAAAGCTTACAAGTTTCCTTGCTGTTCTTCCATGGATCTTGCTGATGCAGAGGAATGATATGGTCGAGTACTTTGGTGAGCAATTGTCTGGTTTTGCTTTCACTGTCAATGGGTGGGTACAATCTTACGGGTCACGATGTGTTAAACCGCCTATTATCTATGGTGATGTCAGCCGCCCCAAGGCTATGACAGTCTTCTGGTCTTCAACGGCTCAGAGCATGACAAAATGTCCTATGAAGGGAATGCTCACTGGTCCTGTTACCATTCTGAACTGGTCTTTTGTAAGAAATGACCAACCAAGGTAAACAAAAGGATGAGGAGAGGAGAGCAGAGGAAAGAAAGAAAGCAAAATTTTTTTTCAACCCGCTAATTAGTGGGCCTCTCTTCTTGTTTCCTTTTTTGCTTAAAGATACCTGGCTCTTGCAGATCTGAAACCTGCTATCAAATTGCTCTGGCTATTAAGGATGAAGTTGAGGATCTTGAGAAAGCTGGTGTGACTGTTATTCAAATCGACGAGGCTGCTTTAAGAGAGGGTTTGCCTCTTAGGAAGGCTGAGCAGGCTTCCTATCTTGACTGGGCTGTCCACTCATTCAGGATCACTAATTGTGGTGTTAAAGATACTACCCAGGTAACTTTCCATTCCTTTCTTGGTATCTGATGACAGAACCCAGAAGGTTAATTACAGTGATCCCACTCATTCTTCCTTTCTTGAGATGAATGAGAGCTTAGGAATATTTCTTCAGTTCTATTTAATTGGTGACTGAATTTTCTACCACTTCAAAAAGGTTCAAAATCCATCTGTAGATTTGGGAATAACTGCTGAACTGATTAGTAGATTTCTTTACAATCGAGATCATTTAATGTCAGAGTGAAGAATGTCATTATCTTGTTGTCTTCTTATTGGTTATTATTTGTATAGACTTGTGCTAAGGAAATATGGAGTGAATCAAGCTTTTAGTTCCCGTCTTATGCTTTAATGAAAAAGATAGTGATTCCCTTCAGTTCTGAACAGCTAATCTGATTTGTTCTGCAGATCCATACTCACATGTGCTATTCAAATTTCAATGACATCATCCACTCGATAATCAACATGGACGCTGATGTGATCACCATTGAGAACTCCAGATCAGATGAGAAGCTGCTCTCAGTTTTCCGTGAAGGAGTGAAATATGGTGCTGGTATTGGTCCTGGTGTCTATGATATCCACTCGCCCAGAATTCCATCCTCAGAAGAAATTGCTGATAGAATTAACAAGATGCTTGCGGTCCTCGAGAGCAACATTCTTTGGGTCAACCCTGATTGTGGCCTCAAGACCCGCAAATATTCTGAAGTAAAACCTGCTCTTAGCAACATGGTTGCTGCTGCCAAGCTCCTCCGCACCCAGCTTGCCAGTGCTAAGTGAGTTTAGTAGGTAATTATCAGATGCTAGTGATCCTTGTGATGTGAAGTTTCTGTCGAAAGCTCAAATAAGTGCCCCCTTAACCCCCCCAAGTTTCACCCCACGTTTTCACAAGTTGATCGTGTATACATAGTACTTGGATGTGTACTGATTTTTCTCTCCATTTCTCTGCACTTTGTGGATTAATCGTTCTTTCTGACACCCCACCCCCTTTAAAGAAAAAATTATAATAAAGGAAATTTATCAGATGTTGAGAGCTGGAGTTTGCCTGTGGAATCATGAACCTGTTCATACGTACCAAATTCTCCTGTTTCATGGGAAATTTGGTTAGCTGCGATTTAAAATAGAAAGAATATCAGTTGAGGATTTATTATTTATAGAAGGTACATTATTCACTTGTAACAAATAGAATTACATTTCATGCTGAATGTAAGTGTGGAGCAACAAATTGCTTTTGCAAGCTTAAAGTTCTGGGTCAGATTCTGTTGTTCCAATAGACCTGAATGCATGTTTCACATACAGGCCAAGCACCACAATTAGTAGAGCTGCCACCATGGTGTTCATCAAATTCCTTGGCTTCTTCAGCTTCGTGACCAAATTCCCAACGTTTTCCTTATAAGTCTTGGCTTTGGGCTCACCAACGTCACCGGCCTTCTTTGTTCCTGTTTTTTCCATCTTCTTGCCTATATCTGCAGTATCGCCACGCTTTTGATCCTTTTCAGTGGCTTTCTTTTCAGCCAAATCGTCGCTCTTCTGCTGTAAAGCCATTTCCCGTCCATTTTTCGCTTCATCTGCTCTCTTGCTCTCCTCTTTGACTTCCTTGGGTTTTTCCTCATCCTCTGTCGATATCTTTGGTTTCTTGTCCTCCTCTGTTGGTTTTGCTGGCACTTGTTCTGCCTTTGGCGGCTCCTTGGTATCCTGTTTTGGACCCCTTTTTTGAGGTTCTGCTGCAGGTGTGGGTTCGGGAGGCTTAGTAGGTTGCACTGCTGGTTTCGCCTCTCCACGGGGCTCCGCTGGAATGATGATCTTCTGAAGTTTGACACGAAGAATGCCGTTGTCGAACTTTGCGCTGATCTTGTTAGAATCGTAATTGGACGCGATAGGCATTTCTTTCCGGAATCGGCTCCATTTGTTGCCGGTAACTTGACGCTCTCCCATGACCCTCAAATTGCCCTCCGATGTGATTTGAACCTTCAGTTGCTCCCTTTTGAAACCTGTTAAATATCAATCAGATGGCTGCGAAGTTAGTGTGTCTTAGACCTTCGTTTAGATTTGCTAGACCCGCTCTTTTATCTGCAACCGAAATCTGATGCTGCCTTCGGCTTTGATAAAAGAAATTATCAAACATGTGGCCTTAGTGAGCAACTTGTGCCCAATTCATTCCATTAAGCCGATTTCGCCTGATAGACTAATTGTTCTCTTTTAACTAGCAGATGTATTGCTTTTGTACACCAAGTCTGATCTAATATGGTGAAGATGATAGCTAACCGCTTTCAAATAAATGACGACAAAATGCCACGAAGCGAATATCGTATCACCTGGCAGATAGATGATAAGCGTGTCCAATCTGTCTTCTCGTTCCCAGTTCGTCGTCGGATCAATGTCTTCGTACTCGCGGGCTGCCGTCCTCGCATCCATCCTTGGCCTTTCGTGTTCTTCCGCCTGTTTTGCTTTGCTCTGAATAAGGGGAAGATCTTATTCTCTTGTGAGGAAAGGAGGGTTGGATCTGCATGAGTTTTATAAACCCGACAAGCCAGACTGGGGGGTTGCTTCCTTTGGGATTTGGTTATTCTTTGGTTTTCCCCTTGAATGATAGTTCTGTGTCTAGGCCTCTTTGTTGGGCTGTTCAATGGCTGCACGTATGCTTTGTTCATCTCCATGCATTAAGAAAACCGAGATTCTTTCCCTCTCTTTGGACTCTTCAGGAAAAATGCTGAGAAGGAGATTCCCCTTCGAGAGTTCCCAGGTTTATTGTGGTACTCTCAGGTTAATTAAAGGGCATCTTAATTATGGCTTCAATAATCATAATTTCGGAGTGATAATTTTTCGTTTAGGACTGTTAATTCTCTTGGTGTTCTGGTAATTTTGTCATGTCTTGTCGACAGCTGCTCATACGAACTCTCAGTTATGAATGCTTTTCTTTTGATGTCGTAGGTATGTTTCAGGTAGTAACAACAGCTGAGTAGCTTGGTCGCGAAGCAAGCGCAAAAACACATTGTTTAATCCCGATTGGTATATGATATGAACAGTTTTGTTGGGGAAAATTGTCCGAAAAATCCTAAAGTTATTGTATTTTTACCAATTTAATTCTAAACCTTTAAATTTTACCAGTTAAGTTTTAAATTTTTCTTCACGTTATGCCAATTGAGCTCATCCGGCCAATTTTGGCTGAAATCGCCGATGTGGACGTACGTGGCACGACTGTCGCTCACGTGAACAATTTCTAATAACATTTTAACATCTTTCGATTTTTTTTATTCCTTTTATTTTTAACATCACCGGCAACAAAGATCATATCGAGATTACATCTAATCTCCAATTTCATCTTGTAAAAATCTAAGCTTTTTCATACTGACGAATGTATGTTCTTTCTCTGTTTTATTAAGGTATCCAGTCTCGAAATATGAATCAAGGATTAAGTTTTCGATGACCACGACTCCTACTATTTCATTCACCGTATGGTCAGCCACTTCGGCCTGCGTAAGTTGTCCGCAATCTCGAGCGAGGCAACCAATTTATAATTATCGATTGATTTGGTTGTTGCGGTCATGCGATAGGTTTGCTAATATATTTTTCTCCATGATCGAAGCTCTCCACATAACCACTCCATCGTCAATAGTAGCTTTGTAAATTCTTCCGTTGACGTGTGAAAATTGACATGCTTGAGAAATTATTGTGTCGATAATAGTTTTGATTTTACCAACCAAGACTTGAATTTTCAACTTTCACCACTTTAGCCGACATTGTTAGATAAAACAATGAATTAATGTCTTTTCAGTCGCATTAAGTTTTTGTGAACCTATGAAGGGTTTCCCTCATTTTCTTCAATCAATTCATGCACCATTTTTTTTTTCAAATCTAAGAAATATAGCTGTAGAGCACTAATTTTGTACTATACATCCGCAAATCACAAATTACAAGCCTCTGGGGAGTCGAAAATGGCAAATTTGGAAACTCTTGCGCGTTTCACATTACAGAATCCAACCACATAACATGCGGCTGGCACGAATCTTAGGTAATTGATCGGGAGAAAGAGACACCGGTAAATGAAAACTCTGCGTGATCAAGAGATTTCGGATCTAACCTGTTGTGCAAATTTTAGCTATTATATGCAAATTTTAGGCCCACCAAACTTTTCGACATGTCCCACTCAACTTTTATATGCTAAATGAAATATTAATTATTGTGGTGATCTACCACGAAATATGATAATGAGAGTTTAAAAATAATATTGCCTGAACCTGCTCCTTTTGACTTTCTCATTCAACTTTGATCACTTTAGCATTTATAGATAAATAAAACAATGAAGTAGTTTCTTTTCAGTTGCCTTCTTTTACTTTTTTGACATGGCAATTTTTTTTTTTTTTTTGATCCAGGATCCGCCGGTCGTGATCGGGCTTCGCCCTTTCCAAGGGTGACTATACCCGAAGGGAGGCTGGCCCCACGCCCCACCACCAAGGGCCCCCACTTAAATCCGAGAAACCCGTTGGGAGAGTTTCGAACCCCCGACTGTGGTTTACGCCGGCGTCAAAGGGTTTGATTCTCACCAAACACGCCATGCCCGTGGTGGGTTTTGACATGGCAATTTTCATCTCTTCTTTTTCTTGTTTTTTGCCCTTTTTATCAACAAAGAGATTTTGTTTTTTGGTGCATTAAGTTTTGTGGACCTATGAAGTTTCCCTTATTTTCTTCAATTAAATGTGGAGATAATTATATAAATAATCTCCTAGCTTTGGTCAAGCGTGTAATGCATCCCCGAGCTTTCAATTTGCCCAATATGATCCATTTAACTTTAGCTTAATATTCAACGTCCGCCATGAACTTCTATTTTGTTCAGTCTGATAAAGTTCAATCTAGTCTCCAAATTGAATATGGCCCTTCCGTTAATGCAAGTTCAAGGACAAATATGGACAATTTTCATATAATCACCGCATTCAAAGATCACAATGAACAAATTAGAATTTCAAGGACAGTATTGCACATAGAGCTAAAGCTCGGAGACCTCACTAAAAGGAACGATATTGCATATTTGACTAAAGTTTAAGGATTATTTGTGTAATTTTCATTATATTTTTGTATTATTTTATTGTTATTTTTTTTTTATCAGCCACCATTTTTACTGTGTTTTTTTTTTTTTTTGGATCGGACACTATTCTTAGTGTTCAAAAGTAAGAAATATAGATGTTGATCAACTCCTAGAAAAAGTAGCCCCTGCTGCAAGCAGCGCACTAATTTTGTTTCTCGTGCACTTCGCGTCACGTAATCCAATCACACAACATTCGACCCGCATAAACATCTTAGGTTACTGATCGAGAGAAAAATATACGTAAAACACCCAGCGTAAATATTTAGGAAATTTTAGATCCGAGTAAAGTCCTTAAACTATTTTATCTGAATTTTATGACATAAAATTTAAATATATTCTTTGAGATAAAAAAAAATATTTTCTCTCAACTTAAGAGATAATAATAAGGAAGCTAGACTTCACGTCATCTTCAAATGACTATCACCATATAGATAACCGATCGAGAGAAAAAGACACGGGAAACACTCGACGTAAACGTCGATGTAATTTTTTTCTATTTTATTAGGTAGTGATTGATTTGAATTTCAAATGTTATTCGTATCTTTATCTTATATTATTATAATATAAAATACAAATTCTTCCGAAAAAAAATAAGAAAAAATAGGGCCAGGGTACCGTGCCTGTTTAAGATATTTTCACTTTATACGTCATCTTTAGATGACTATCGTCGAATAGGTAACCGATTGAGAGAAAAAGACACGGAAAATACCCGGCGTAAACACCGAGGTAATTTTTTTTCTATTTTTTTAGGTAGTGATTGATCGTTGAATTTCAGATGTTATTCATATCTTTATCTTATATTATTATAATATAAAGTACAAATTCTTCGGAAAAAAAATAAGAAAAAATAAGGCCAGGCGTACCGTGCCTGTTTAAGATATTTTCACTTTATACGTCATCCAACGGCTGAGATTTGTATGAGTGAATTAGTCAATCGAACGGTTTTTCAAAATTTGTCCACGACAAGTCTGAGCTTCTTTTCTCTATTAACTATCATTAAGATGTTGAATGTTCCCGTGCCCGTTAAGATATGTTGGCTTTATGCGTCATCCAACGGCTGAGATTTGTCCACGACTAGCCTGCTCTTCCTTGCTTTATTTTACTGTCGTTAAGATGTTGAATGTTCCATTCATGTGCATGTCCTCCGAAGAAGACAACTTCATCGACAGCGATGGATCCGAAGAATGAAATTTTCCCCTTTTTTGGGTCGTAGAATAGGAAAAAATTTCCTAGGATAGTGACATCACCTTTTCTGGCGGCTTCGGTGGCGGCTCGGGCTCCGACCACGTTGGATATGGAGCTTCTATGACAAACAACGAGCAGTGAAGCTGTCGTTGCAGAGTCATGGAGGAGACAGAAGCCGAGGCCGCCGGCGGGGTTCTCGTGTTCGCCGTCAACGGGGAGAGGTTCGAGGTCTCCGGCGTCGACCCTTCCACCACTCTGCTCGAGTTCCTCCGCACTCGGACTCGCTTCAAGAGCGTCAAGCTCGGTTGTGGCGAAGGTGAGCTCCCGATTCGAGCGTCTCTGCTCTCGTTTGTTCATTCAGCTCAAGCTCGAGCTCGTTCGCGGGTTGGGTTTTTAGTTAGATTTGGAGGAGTCGTTGTTTTGCTGGTTTGGTCTGTGTTCTGAGATTGAAGTGGTTAGTGGAGTCAAATATGTGTTCGGGTGCTTCCTCTCTAGTCTCTACTGTCGTTGCTTATTGAACTTCTTACAGCATCGGAGTCTGTACATGTTCTTTTTGTCTTCATTTTGGTTTGTGGTATTGTTATGGAGGAGGATTGCATCACGAAGTATAATGGGCACAAAGATTTTACAATTCTGGGTGTTGCAGGTGGCTGCGGTGCTTGTGTTGTCCTCTTGTCCAGATACGATCCTGTGCTTGACCGAGTCGAAGACATCACTGCAAGTTCATGTCTCACCCTGCTTTGTAGTGTAAATAGAAGCTCTATTACAACTACCGAAGGTCTTGGGAACAGCAAGGACGGGTTCCACCCGATCCACCAAAGGTTCTCCAGCTTCCATGCCTCTCAGTGTGGCTTCTGCACCCCGGGGATGTGTATGTCGTTCTACGGCGCGCTGGTCAATGCCGAGAAGACCGACAGGCCCGAGCCTTCTCCAGGATTCTCCAAACTGTCCGTCTTTGAGTCTGAGAAGGCTATTGCGGGAAATCTTTGCCGCTGTACTGGGTATCGGCCTATAGCTGATGCCTGCAAAAGTTTTGCGGCTGATGTCGATTTGGAAGATTTGGGGCTCAATTCTTTTTGGGGAAAGGGGGATAGCGAGGAGTCCAAGATGAGTAGGTTACCTCCGTATTGCCGCAAAGATGAGAAATGCACTTTTCCCAAGTTTCTGAAGAAAGAATTTAAGTCTCCTATGCTCTTGGATACTAAGAGGTATGACTGGTATACTCCGACCACTGTTAAAGATCTTCAATGCCTGTTGGAAACTGATGGAACCGGCAATGCTTCCCTCGTAAAGCTAGTTGCTGGAAACACGGGGATGGGTTACTATAAGGAAGCCAAACGATGGGAGAAGTACATTGATCTCAGGAATATTCCTGAGCTCGCCATTGTCAAAATGGATGAAACAGGAATTGAATTTGGGACTACTGTGACAATTTCTAAGGCTATTGAAGCATTGAGGGAACACAGCAAATGTATGTCATCCACAGGAGGAGGAATGATATTCAGAAAAACTGCTGATCACATGGAGAAAATCGCTTCAGGCTTTATCAGGAACACAGCAAGTCTGGGAGGAAATTTAGTGATGGCGCAGAGATTTCATTTCCCTTCAGATATTGCTACAGTACTTCTTGCTGTAGATTCACAGGTGACTGTAATGTCCGGATCCAAGCAAGAAAGGCTTACATTGGAGGAATTTTTAGAAAGGTCTCCATTGGATTCCAAAAGTGTACTTCTAAGTATCAAAATCCCGACTTGGCACTTGAGAAGAAGCACGGCTTCTAAAGCCACGGAAAGGCTACTTTTTGAAACATATCGAGCTGCACCACGACCTCTTGGAAACGCATTGCCCTATTTAAATGCAGCTTTCTTGGCTGAAGTTACTGCTAGTGAGGCTTCTCATGAAATTGTCATAAACAATTGTTGGTTAGCTTTTGGTGCTTATGGTACTCAACATGCTATACGAGCAAGAAAGGTCGAGGAAACTTTAACTGGAAAAGTGCTGAGCCTGAGTGTCTTAAGAGAGGTAATTGAAGTAGTTAAAGCTACTATTGTGGCAGACTATGGAACGAGGGACCCTGCTTACAGGTCAAGCTTGGCTGTCGGGTTTCTTTTTAAGTTCCTTAGCCCCCTTGTCGAGTCTAGGGCTAAAACCGTCGGTAATAGTTTAAATGGTTACAAGAGTCCAATTTTGGATGGGGAACCCAATCTAACTCAGCACCGTGGGGAGTTTCAAGATGGCCAAATCTCTTCCTTGCTATCATCATCAACTCAGGTTGTTGAACTGAATAAAGAGTACTATCCTGTTGGAGAGCCCATTAAAAAATCCGAAGCAGCCATTCAGGCTTCTGGTTCGTTCTCTCTCTCTCTCTACATTGGAAGTTTAAACAGCAATTATTACTAATGAGACCTTTTCCACCTTTAATTATCAGGTGGAGTTGACTTGTTTAGTTATTATATTCAGTTACCAATTGGTCAATCTGTTGCAGCTATTGTAGCATCAGAAATCTTTTGGTTAATCATACCAGTGATTATTTGATCAACTAGCATTCTCTGGAAAGATTTTTACTATTTCTTACAAATGGAAGAATTATCTGATCTCTTCTTTCTCAGAATTATTGCTTCAATCATCATGTTTAAAGATAAGCACAATCTCCTATGTAGGTGAAGCTGTGTACGTTGATGATATTCCTTCACCAGCAACTTGCCTGTATGGCGCATTCATATACAGCACCAAGCCTCTTGCACGGGTAAAGGGTATCAGAATACCATCTAGCGTACCATCTAATTCTGTCTCCTCAATCATTTCCTTTCAAGACATTCCAGATGGTGGACAGAATGTAGGATCAAAAACCATATTTGGTTTCGAACCTTTGTTTGCTGATGAGCTTGCTCACTATGCCGGTCAGCCTATTGCCTTAGTGGTAATCCAGTTAGTTATCTTGTAATCACCTCCTTGCTTGCATCAGATATAATGGAATGTGGAGTCTTGCATCAGACATAATGAAATATGGAGTTAACTTAAATTTGTTGCCATCGCTCTGTAGGTGGCCGACACACAGAAACATGCTGATATGGCTGCGGACTCTGCAGTGGTTGACTATGATGTGGATAATTTAGAAATGCCTATTTTATCTTTGGAAGAGGCTGTTGAGAGATCTAGTTTCTTCGAGGTGGCTCCTTTCCTTTACCCCAGTGAAGTTGGGGATTTATCAAAGGGAATGGCTGAAGCAGATAACAAAATTCTTTCTGCAAAGGTACGCCATTTCAGATATTTTTTCATTGTCTTCTTCACCTGTTCCATCGTCACTAATAGCAAGATTTTGCTTACAGTGAACTCATTTTTTGAAACAATGTCAATTAATTGGTATATGTGCAGATTGAACTGGGATCGCAGTACTACTTTTACATGGAGAACCAGACTGCCCTAGCTGTACCAGATGAAGATAACTGCATGGTTGTCTATAGTTCGAGTCAGTGCCCTGAATATGCACACAACACAATTGCGAGTTGTCTTGGCATTCTTGGACATAATGTTCGTGTTATTACAAGAAGGGTTGGAGGAGGGTTTGGTGGAAAAGCTGTAAGGGCCATGCCGGTGAGTGTGTATAATATAATCATCTCTGTTGGTACTTCTGCGCGGTGACATGTAAGGTTCATGTTTTCTAGTAAGGAAGGAACATAATCATTGATATAATTATCGAAAAACACTGAAGCAAAGGTAAATTAACATAATTGATGTGGTCCTGGATTCAAGAAATCATGTACTTTTCTACCATAATTTGGAGGACGTTGTTCCCTTTTTCTTTTTCCCAAGTCAAGTTAATCTATCTTCTCTTGACAATACTTCCAAACTAAATAATCACGCAGACCTAATAGTTGCCTTTAGCAATCACATCCCTTTGGTCGAATTCTATCAATAAGTGAGGTTACACCACAAGTCCTTATCTGTACTTAATTTTACGTGAATTAAATAATTCCATGGATTTATTTAGTTGTAGCAGTGGAAAACTTCAGTTTACCATTGAGGTTAGAGGACAAGAGATATACATCTACGGCATAGTTTTTTCTGCGAAACATTTTGTTGAAATTGGGATTGCTGTTGGATTTTCTGGGGATTGACACACAATAAGGACTATTTTCAGTTCTGCCAAAATATCTTGCTGATTTTGGCATGGTTGTAATATTGGGTCTTCTGGTGATCAACACTTGAAGGACTAATTTCAGTCTGCATGTTGGACATTTGTGTAGCATATGTACCTTCATTTTTTTTTTGGTTTTTCTTTTTCACTTTTGAGTACTGAAAAAGGAATCAGTATCCAATTTTATCATTGCGACCTGGGACTATAATTTGAGTTAGAAACATCTCTTTGATGCTGATGTTTTGTTGTTTGCTTATACATTATCTGCTTACATTTCTTTTCAATGTTGGGTTAAAAGCAGTGCAACTTTTAGCTTTCACTGATCGCTTTGTAGTACCACTTCTTTGTCAAAAAGAAGTAAGGACCTATGTAGAAGGAGGAATATGCATATATGTGCAGATTTGCTAGTTGATTTCCTCCTCGGTCTCTGCTGGACTGTATGTTACTATACAGTATCTACATTGGGTCACACATTGTTACCTCTAGGTATGGGGTCTTAGTACTGTAAGGCTTATATTTGATTTACTGTTTATGGACCTATGATGTTTTTAGGTCGCTACGGCATGTGCACTCGCAGCTCATAAACTGCGGCGCCCAGTAAGGACTTATCTCAATCGCAAGACGGATATGATTATGGCAGGAGGACGGCATCCCATGAAAATAACTTACAGTGTTGGATTCAAGTCCAATGGAAAGATTACAGCCTTACGACTTGACGTAGTAGTAGATGGAGGATTATCGGCTGATGTAAGTCCAGTGATGCCAATGAATATTGTTAGTGCTATAAAAAAGTACAACTGGGGTGCTCTATCATTTGATATAAAGGTATGCAAGACAAACCATACAACTAAGTCAGCAATGAGGGCTCCAGGAGAAGTTCAAGGGACATTTATTGCCGAAGCCGTGATTGAGCATGTAGCATCTGCCCTTTCCATGAATGTGGATTCTGTGAGGAACATTAATCTCCACAGTCATAGCAGCCTTAGCTTGTTTTATAAGCATACTGCAGGAGAACCCCAAGAATACACAGTACCTGCAATCTGGACTAAACTGGCCTTGTCTTCTAATCTAGACCAAAGGATTGAGATGGTAAAAGAGTTCAATGGATGTAGCTTATGGAAGAAAAGGGGCATTTCCCGAGTACCTATAGTGTATGAAGTGTCATTGAGAGCGACCCCGGGTAAGGTGAGCATTTTAAATGATGGATCTGTTGTTGTTGAAGTTGGTGGAATTGAGATTGGCCAAGGGCTGTGGACAAAGGTAAAACAGATGGTAGCATTTGCCCTCAGTTCTGTCCAATGTGATGGAACTACAGAGATCTTGAAGAAAATACGAGTCATTCAAGCTGATACATTGAGCCTTATTCAAGGGGGCTTTACTGCTGGGAGCACCACGTCTGAAGCAAGTTGTCAAGCTGTTAGAGTTTGTTGTGATATTTTGGTTCAAAGGCTCTCGCCACTTAAGAGTAGTTTACAGGAACAAATGGGATCTGTTACATGGGAGGTGCTGGTTGATCAGGTAACAATATTTGCTGATAGTTACTCTTTTGCCTTTAATCACTTAGCAGCCCAAATCCGCGAACTCCCTTTTACAGTCAAGAATGTGTCGGTCTACCTGTCCATTTTCTGATGCTGAGTCAACCAATCTGTTTTATGTGGTTACTTGCAGGCGTACAACCAATCTATTAACTTATCAGCAAGTACGTATTACGCTCCTGACCTGGACAACATGAATTATCTGAACTATGGTGCTGCTGTGAGTGAGGCAAGTTTTCCTCTGACGCAGTATTAGCTGTTTAATTTAATGGATGATAGTTTGATGTAAAACCACCTTACCTGGGCAGTGTTCCTTGTAAAGCCATTAGACATAATATGTAGTGGTTTGGAATGAAATATACTATCTTATTTGCTTGACTGTAGATTTTTCAATGCCGTTTGAATGTGACTGAAATTTTGGCACCTCAGGTTGAGGTAGATCTTCTGACAGGAGAAACCAGAATCCTTCGGGTGGATATCATCTATGACTCTGGGAAGAGCCTCAATCCTGCTATTGATCTTGGACAGGTTATGCTGACAGCTTAAACCTGACTATGCATCTGGCTTTATGTTATCTTGGCTATTAAGAAATTCATGCTATCTGCTGAGATTATGAATTGCAAAATAGGACAACATCATAGATGAGAGGAACTGAAAGGGAAGTCTTAAGGAAAAAGGACAGACCTTCCGTATTAGTCTTTGGAACTTGGATTTTAGTATTGGCATAAAAAGACTTCATTGATATTTAAACCTATCATTAACGATTACTGTTATCATGAAAAGGTGCTTGATGCCATTTACCTGTGATTGAAGCATCTTCCATCTGCTTCAGGTTTTAGATCTATTTCAAATAGAATTAACCTGAAATGTGTTCCTATCAGTCCCTCCGACTCAAATACTAAGAAAACTACATCAGCTAAAACATATTGTGAAGAAAAGGTCACAATGATCGCTTTAATTCCGATTGACTCTTTTTGCTGACATTATTTCTGAATTTGTTATTTCAGATTGAAGGTGCATTTATTCAGGGACTTGGGTTTTTTATGCTTGAGGAGTACCTGACAAATTCAGAAGGTCTGGTGGTGGCAGACGGCACATGGACATACAAAATCCCAACTTTAGACACTATACCAAAAGAATTTAATGTAGAGATCCTTAACAGTGGACATCACCAGAAACGTGTTCTCTCTTCCAAAGGTACAATCGTTTTTCTTCATCTACCTAGAAGTAATGCAAAATACCGACGAGTGGTAGCCACTGTTGTTGAAAGTTTCTTAAACGGTGGCGATCTGTTGCCGAGTGCAGGACCATTAACTAGTTGGACTTAGGCATGAAAAGGTACAGTCGGTCCTCAGCGGAAACTTAGAAAATGAAGGCAGGGTAATGATCCTTCGCCAGCTTAGTATTAGGAGATGTACAGAGGATTGTCGCTGAGTGGTAGCTCTGCATTTTTTCTCCCTTTCTTTCGCATGACCCAGGACTGTTGCGTGATGCTAACCCAGCGACTTAAAATTCTCATGCAGCTTCTGGTGAGCCACCCTTACTTCTAGCCGTGTCGATTCACTGTGCGGCAAGAGCGGCTATAAAAGAAGCCAGAAAACAGCTCCTTTCGTGGAGCGGTCATGACGAGTCCGATTCGATATTCCAGCTGGGTGTGCCTGCAACAATGCCGGTTGTGAAGGGGCTTTGCGGGCTGAATAGCGTGGAGAGTTACTTGGACTGGGCATTAGGGAAGGAGCAGAAAGTATGAGAACAACCTGACCATCTCTCCCTACCACGTGTACCAAAAGAAGATAAGTATATACTCATTATGCAGCATATCTCTGAGACAGCAGACGGGTTTCTTGTAAAGGATGCAATGTAACTTCCATGTCCTGAAGTGATTCTTGAAGAACACTTCTCAGGGAGGATGCTAAAAAAATACGTTGCCACGAAATGTAATTTCTTCTGAATATACGACGGAATAAGAGAGTGGTTTTGATTGGCAGCTGCAGGAGTCTGAGTAGTTATTTAAAGATTGCACTTGCACATGGAAAAGTCGCTACCGTGCAGACATCTGCTAGATGACTTTCGCTTTTCAACAAGTGTGCCTAGATACTCTTCGAGAGTAGAATACTAAAAGTGCCACAACTTTTGTATACCGCTCAATTTGGTGCCAGAATTTTTCAACGGATCACTTAAGTGTCAATTCCGATTTGGGATGTTGGAATTCGACGTTCAACATTTTATCGATTTCCTCAATCAACGTGGCTCATTGGCGTGCCCAGTCGGCATTAATAGCGCTAAATGACGATGGCTATATGTTTTGCGCCAAATATAAATCCCAGTTCGGACAAATCAAACCATTTCATCTCTTCTTCAAACTCTAATTCGGACTGAGGCAATTTGAGGCAAAGTTAAGAGCCGAATCTTGCTATGGTAATTGGGGATGAGCTAAGCTCCAAAATCCGTGATTACCCTTTGTTGTGTGTGAGTGTGTGTGTGTGTGTGTGTGTTTTGCCTCTGTTTGCAAATGCAATCTCTGGTTCCTGTTGTCCTGCTCTGTTTTTCCTTCCACTTCCTTTCGTCTCGTTTGATTAATTAATCTTGGCATGGCCAAGCTCAGCTTCTGCGGGTAAAAGAAGAAAGAAAGCAAAGATTCGGTTTTTAATATACTCGACACTTCTGTGCTCGTTTTACTGGTAGCAAATAATGGTGGTGGTTGGTGGTGGTGGTGATGAGGAGGTTGTATCAGAAGTGAGAGTCTTTTCTGCCACCGAGAGACGCCGGCACTGGCGGCGATTGCACCGACCGAAGAGGATGGCCTCGCGCCTAAGCTTGACACTTGGGCGTAGCTCGAAGAAGCTCCTACACAATCAAAGGCTATGCATATCATAAAAAATCACGTGTGAATAAAACATTTATTAAGAAAGCCACGTAAGATATTTGATCGGAATCTAGAGTTGGAGATGCTTAAATTATCGTTTTTTTTATTCAAAATTTAAGTGATCCGATGAAAAATTTCAACATCAAAATGAAGTCCGCACGAAAAATATGACACTTCCGGTGCTTTTTTTAAACCCCCCGACTCTTTTAAGTAACTAATCGAGAACGTGTTTCGACCAAAAAAAGTCAGAACGTGTTCAGTTTTCAAGGCGTTGACGTTTCTTATCTTTCAAAAAATGTAAGGAGAGTACTGAGGATAATTTAGCAAATGAAAGTACCACTTCATCTTCTTGCTTGACAAAGCACGTGGCGCGAAGACTTTGCAAATTGATAAGGCCATATCTCGTCGCAAATTGATTATTGCAAGGCGGATCAGACTGCATCGAATGTGGATCGCATATTCGAAAATCTCATGATCGCACATGCCTATCGTTTACCCAGATGGATGACCACATGTATGTATCGCGGTCCGACGAATTTTCATACAAATAATGCCCTTTGACTTTTGCATCATGCTGGCACGAGATTTTGCATTTGCAGACTTGAAATTTTCTTAACTCAGTTGACTCAGGATCCATGCACGACTCGGCTCATCGGTAGGGGAGGGAGAAAAAAGGAAAAAAAATACCAAAATGGGTTACAAGTTGCAGAGAGTCTTTTCTTGCCTTAGATTATTGCAGAAGGAGCGGCCAAAAGGATAGATGCTGGAGATGAGGGCGAGTGCTGCGGTACGAAGCGCACTCTCGTCCAAATTCTTAACGTGCGATTAGAGCTTACACGTGAGGCGGAGTGATTAGGAAAACTGATGTCCCTCGAGAAGTAGCAGAAGCTAATTTCCATGTCTGTTCCTAACGGCAACATTCCAGAAGGGGGTGGTGTTATTATATTCCTAGTGATTCGGGACATGTGAGGGAGAGAGTGAGAGAGAAGCGACGAAGAATTAGAAGAAACCAAGCCCAGGACTTTTTCTATTTAAACCCTCAAACCTTGTGGCTTCTAGTTCTCAGTGGAGAGAAAGTTCTCCTAGCTAGTGGAAAAGGCAATATGGCGGGCGAGATCTTGAGACGTCGCGTACCCTTTGTAGCGTTGCTGCTTCTGCTATGCTTCTGGGCTGCCTCGGCCAACGGATCGGAGTACATGAAGTACAAGGACCCGAAACAGCCGGTCAATGTGAGGATCAAGGATTTGATGAAGAGGATGACGCTAGCCGAAAAGATCGGCCAGATGACTCAGATTGAGCGGAGTGTTGCATCCGCTGATGTTTTAAAGAGCTACTTCATAGGTAAAAGAATCACTTTTTCCTTGACCCACATTATGAAAAAATTGGTGAATGTGATCAAAACCTCAATCGCAAGGCCAGTTTTTTTGTCGAATGCCACATGGTGAAGTCTAGTCTTTTTTTGTTTATTTTTTCTTTTTGGTGCTCATTTCAAGTCTATTAGCTGAAGTTGTAGCTGCACTATATGTTATTGGTTCGTGCAGGGAGTGTCTTGAGTGGTGGCGGAAGCGTGCCGGCCACAAACGCCTCGGTCGAGAATTGGGTGAACATGGTGAACGAGTTCCAGAGGGGAGCTCTCTCAACCCGTCTTGGTATACCGATGATTTACGGGATCGATGCTGTTCACGGCCACAACAATGTCTATAAGGCGACTGTATTCCCTCACAACGTCGGCCTCGGCGTGACCAGGTATGCACTCATATTCCTGGCCGGTGTTGTCCTAACTCTTTAGGTGCTCCGTTACATTTCCATAGTCTTGACACTAGCATAAAAGGGATAACTTTGTATTTGCTCCGAAGAATTCGCTAAGGTAGTTTCATACCTCAGGGACCCTCAACTTGTGAAGAAGATAGGAGCCGCGACGGCTCTAGAGGTCAGAGCCACTGGAATTCCCTATGTTTTCGCTCCCTGTATAGCGGTAAGAGAAATGATGAACACTCATTTGTAATCTCTTTTCTTGGAAGTACTTAGCCGCATTATCGCATGATATTCCTAAAACCGCGCGAGTGCCGA
Source organism: Rhodamnia argentea (assembly GCF_020921035.1). Lineage (NCBI taxonomy): Eukaryota > Viridiplantae > Streptophyta > Magnoliopsida > Myrtales > Myrtaceae > Rhodamnia > Rhodamnia argentea. The sequence goes on along the minus strand of NC_063157.1, from coordinate 24,796,561 downwards.
TTTTCATTTCTCTGTATCAGTGACAATCTCTCAAGTTGATTTCCCTTCATTGTACTTTTACAGGTGTGCCGAGATCCTAGATGGGGTCGGTGCTATGAAAGCTACAGCGAGGATCCTGCGATTGTCAAGGCGATGACCGAGATTATATCCGGTCTACAAGGAGATATTCCTCCTGGCTCTCGAAAGGGCGTCCCTTTCGTAGCTGGAAAGTATGTGACTCAACTGAGTATTACGCATACTGAACTACGCATATCAGATACTCTTTCTCCGCCCGTTTCAAATCGACATGTTGTATGGTTCAAGCATAAACTCTTCGCAATAGTTTTGTTGCATAATGTATGCTTTTCTGTGAGAATACGAAGTATCTTGACACCGAAATTGGAATCAGCAAGAATCATAAGAACCTTGTGCAGCAAACCTCATTCCTAGTTAGCTGATAAGTAAATTTCTCTTTAAAAGGCAAAACGTCGCGTCATGTGCTAAGCACTATGTTGGAGACGGCGGCACGACCAAGGGAATTAACGAGAACAACACGGTGATTGACTTCCACGGGCTCCTTAGCATCCATATGCAGGGCTATTTCAGTGCCGTGATCAAGGGCGTCTCCACGATAATGATCTCCTTCAGCAGTTGGAATGGGGTAAAGATGCACGCTAACCGTGATCTGATCACGGGTTTCCTGAAACACAACCTCAGATTCAGGGTAAGCATCAAACGCAAGTATACTACCCAAGGAAATCTCTTTTTGGCCGTGAACATTTTGGTCATTCTTATAGCGGTGGAACTTCTTATGTCCTAGGAAATTTCTTGAGAAGCAAGTAACATATTTCTTCGTGTGGCTTCAGGGGTTCGTCATCTCCGATTGGCAGGGTATCGACAGGATGACGCCCATACCGGGCAGCAACTATACATACTCGGTGGAAACCGGAGTTCTAGCTGGAATTGACATGGTAACAATCCATTCGCTCCGTGACGACTCTCAATTGTTTCACAAGTTAGCGAATACCTGTTCTTCTGAGGAAACCTTAAGTAGGACTCCTGAATAGTTAATCTCACGGTGCCACAGATCATGGTTCCCTACAACTACACCGATTTCATTGGCAACCTCACAATGCTTGTGAACAAAAACTTCATCCCCATGAGCCGCATCGACGACGCTGTGAAGAGGATCTTGCGGGTGAAATTCACCATGGGCCTGTTCGAGAACCCGATCGCCGACCTAAGCTTGTCCCATCAACTCGGTAGCCAGGTTCGCAACCCTGAATACACAGCCTGCCCGAAAATCCACTGATAAACAACCAACAGATTAACAGAGCTGACCATTTAATTCGTTGACAGGAGCATCGGGACTTGGCGCGCGAGGCTGTAAGGAAGTCGCTCGTGCTGTTGAAGAACGGCAAGCCTGGCTATGAACCGGTGCTTCCGCTCCCAAAGAAGGCGGCGAAGATACTCGTGGCCGGCACTCATGCCCATAACTTGGGATACCAATGTGGAGGTTGGACCATCACTTGGCAAGGCACTAGTGGCAACAACAATTCAGTAGGTAAAGTGTTGAGCAACCTGAACTCAACTATCTTTCGCTTGGTTGAAGTTATCATTGTGGCTGATTAAAGAGTTATAGAGAGTAGCTGTGTTAGAAAGGAGCTCGATGCTCAGCATAACTTGCACTTAGTAATTTACTCACAGGAACTACAATCCTGGATGCTGTGAGAAAGACGGTCGATCCGAGCACCGAAGTTGTGTACTATGAGGAACCGGACGCGGGATATGTTGAGTCGAGCAAATTCTCCTATGCCATCGTCGTTGTCGGTGAGCATTCTTATGCCGAATCGTACGGTGACAGCATGAACATGTCGATACCAGAGCCCGGCCCGAGCATTATCAAGAACGTCTGCGGATCTGTCAAGTGCATCGTCGTGATCATATCGGGCCGGCCAGTCGTGATCGAGCCGTATGTGGCCCAAATGGACGCGCTTGTCGCCGCCTGGCTCCCGGGGACCGAAGGCCTGGGCATAACCGACGTGCTTTTCGGCGATTACGGATTCACCGGCAAGCTTGCGCGCACTTGGTTCAAGACCGTCGACCAGCTGCCGATGAACGTGGGCGATCCGCATTACGACCCATTATATCCGTTCGGGTTCGGTCTAACGACAGACCCGGTGAAAGAAAACTGAATTCTGGTTTCCCTCTCAGGGTGACAAACAACGTTGTTCTTGGTACTTTCGGAACTAAAATAAAGGAAGCAAATTCAGATGCTGCGGCAAAGGTTACGAGCATTGTCGCGGCATTTTTGCTTCAATAACAGGGTCCGCGGTTGATATTTCACTTTCCCGACAAGACTGTCGTGAAAGCATTTTCCCTTGATTAATTACATATGAGATAATTAATGAAATGCAATTACATTTGGCCTTTGTTTGTTTCGCAAAAAATAAATAATTTTAAAAAATATATATTTTTCTAAAATGACCACTCGTATCGTTTGGATAATTAGTTAACGAAAAATATTCTAATTAATAGTAACAATTTATGTATTAATATTTTCACGGACGGAGAAAATGATTTTTTGTTTGTTCAATTGTGTAAGCGACACATGTGATTATTTTTTAAAAAAATATATTTTTTAACTATTCATTTTTTGCGAAACAGAGCCTTAGACTTTAGTCATGAATTTCAATCTAAACATCTCTGTCCGAAGTCTATTGCTCAATGATAAGGATGGCTTAATTAGTGATGGAATCAAATTACAAAGTTGGAAGTCGGCGCAGAACCAAAACCAAAAGGTAAGTGAAAATATTTATGAAATTGTCACGTTTGGTGAATTTTCTTTCTTTCTTTTATTATTATTATTATTATTATTATTATTAGTATTATTTCAACAATCACCTAACGATGAAGTAATATGTACACCGGAGCTAAATGAAAAAAATTAAAAAAAAAAAAAACGAGACAAAAATGGCATTTTTGACTTAAAAATGAACATGTTTTTGTCTTAATTACAATGTTTAGAATGTAGAAATCAAAATTAGGATGTTTTAAACTGACACGACTTTACATAATTTGCAATACGGTCATGACACGTCACGCGGACCGTTCGGTCCTACACTTAAAGGACGGATAATGAAGCAAGGAGCTAGGCAAAAATAAAACGTGCAGAATTAATTTAGAAAACGATTAGGCCTTTGCACATGGATCAATTACTGCAACAGCTATTGACCCAAAAATAAAAAAATACATTTATTGCAACAGCTCATGAAACGCGCGCAGTTGGTGCGTTTAAGGCCAAGACCAAAACGGCAAGATCCAACGCTCTTGGCATTGAAACCGTGACAAGTGTCAGCCTTCTCAACAGTGTTCACGACTAATTTCGTATATTTTTAGTAAACCTAGTACTAATTTCGTATAAAGTTGTATTGATCAGTGCTCGAGAAACATTTATTAAATAATTAAATTTTTTTAAAAAAGTAAAATTCTGATTCTTCTCGTGTTTCCTATCCCAGTATTGAGAGAGGTCAACTTTTTTACTTTTTTTTTCCGACAATTTTTTAGTTTGATAATATTTAATCTTCGGAAAATTCTAAATAAAAACATGAAGTGCCCTAATTATTTCAAAGAAGGACCTGGCCAAAGAGTATTTTCGTTCTTTATTTTTTTTCTTCTGTTTTATTTTCCTTTTCTTTTTTCTTTTTCCTCTCCCTTCCCCTGGCCATCGTCGGCCTAAGGTGAGAGCTGCTCTCGCAAGATCCAGAGACCTCTGCTGGTGGCTCAAGGAGGGAAGAGAGAAAAAAGAAAGAAAAAGAAAAAGAAAAGAAAAGAAAAGGAAAAATAAAAAATTTTAAAAAGTAAATAACGAGAATTCCCTTGATCAAGTCCTTATTTGAAATTAAGGGCACTTCATATCCTTATTTGAAATTTAGATTAATATTAGTCCGAGAAATCAATAAAATTAATTACTTCTATGAAAACGCTTATGTTTTTAATATTGTTCTATCGTAGAGATCACAAGTTGTAGTATACTTCAATACCATTAGAGTAATATTTGAAAGACCAAAAAGTTAAAAAGAATAAGAAATATAAAATATCTTTTCTCAATTTAGGAAATAGAAAATTTGTGAATAGTACCCAAGGATTGATTATGCAGTTTTAAAGAAAGTTCGTAGACTGGATCGATCAAATTGAAAGTTTAGGGACTAGACTGAATATTTAAAAATAGTTCAAGGATTACACTGAGCGAATAAAGAGTCTAAAGATAATATTACATTTTGGTTCAAAATTTAGCGATTATTTATGTCACTTTCCCAAAAAAAAAATTTAATTTTTTGGTCGGTACTTTCCCAATTGAATTGAAGTAATTCATCCGACACAAATGGTTGGAACAGAGTGAATTTGATTGGGCCGAACATCTCTTGCCGAAGATTGCCAAAATTGTCGCCCTCTGCTCACCACCAACCAATGCCCGTCGTCGAGAATCTTTAGTTAAGTTGTTTGTTGCGTTGTATGGACAATTAAGGAACTTCACGAAAATATAGATTTTAGCCTCTGTTTGTTTGATATTTTTGAAAATTATTTTCAGGAAAACAATAATATTTTCGATGTTAAACTGAAATTTGAAAATAAACTAAAAAATATTTTCGACCATTTGGTAGGGACAATCCGGTTTGATTTTCCTCCGTGCTTGGCTTGGGTTAAAAAGACAAAAGAAAAAAATAAAAAATAATTAAAAAGAATGCACAGAAAAAAAAGTGCTTGGCTTGGGTGAAAGAAAAAGGAAAGAAAATGATTTCCTCTCTTAAAAAGAGGAAATCATTATTCCCATTTTTAAGGTATTTTTTCATGACCCAAGCTTTTTCCACTCCTTTTATGGCTTTCACACTCTTTTTTGTGTGTCTTAACCATCATATCCTTTTTGTAGCATACCACTTCTGGTATAAATTTATATACTTCCTTTTTTATTTATTATATTTACAATTATTTTATTATTTCTTCTTCTTTTGTTTTCCTTATGGGTCCCACTTTCCTCTCACTCTTTCTTATTTCAGAAACCCTGACGTTCTTTATTTATTATCTATGATACCAATCCCGTCGTCCTCCACACTTTCGCCAGCATTGGCATTGGGCTCACTGGTGACCTTCCCCAAGACCCTTTTCTTCGCATGCAGGCTCTTCTTGCACCATGGAAGATAGTATTGAGAAACATCGCTTCTATCTCTTCCCAATTATATATTTTTTGCTCTTCTTGTTACCATGGAAAGTAATATTGAGTAAACAAAGGACATCAGGTTTTTAGAAGAAGAAGAAGTGGGAGGCGTATAGAGGGAATGTCCTGCGATGGAGAGAATAGAGAGACGGGAGTTGGAAAGGAGGAAGAAGAAGAAGGCGGAGGAAAGTGGGATCCATAAGGGAACAAAGAAGAAACGAAATAAAAGAATTGACAAAATAATAAATAAAAAAAGGAAGCATATAAATTTGTATCGACAGTGATGGGCCACACAAAGGACAAGATGGAAAAAACACGCACACACAAAAAAAAAAAGTGTCAAAATCAAAAGGGGAGTGGAAAAAGCGTGAGCCAATAATAATGAGATATGATAAATTGATATATTGATGCGTGTAATGGAGTATTTATATTTTAAAATTAATAAGAGGGATTATAGAAATAAAGACAATTTTATGGATTAGCCTAATAAAAAAATAAATTGAAGAGAAAATAAAGGGTATTTTGGTAAGTTAACTAGAAAAAAAATGTCTTAGCCAAAAAGGGGATGAAAATATCTTTGCCCTAAACTTATCTATGCATGGAATCATTGTTCCTTTAAGTATGACATTTTTTTGGACATGTCAATTTTACTTTTTTATTTTAAGAAGATGTTAATTTTGTCAAATTTTCTTTATAAATGTAATTTTTTTCTTCTATTTGAAGCGACGAAAAAGCTCAATTGACGAATTCACCTCAAACTAATTTTATGACAATAAAAAATACCCAAATTGATACACTTGTGATAATTTTTTACCCCTTTTTAATTTCTTGTAGGTAAAAAGCTAAATTGGTACACCGGTCGACTAACACGTATCATCTACTCAGTAATTTAACGATAAAATATAACTGAAACTAACGAAAGGTAAATTTATCACAAGCATATTATTAATTTGCAATTTTTGATAGTTAAAAAATTTATTTAGAAATTTGTCATAAATATATTAGTTTGTAGTTGTTCGTGAGAGTCATCCTTATCAATGTGTAATTCTTTGATTCCCAAGGTGCTTTTTTTTTTTTTTTCTATTCGACCAAATAGTACAATTTTTTTTTGGGGGGTGGGGGAAATAGAATGGCACTGATTCAACTGCCCGAAATGGCTCTACTGCTTTCGAGGGTCGGACCAGAGCGAATTCGATTGGGCCGGAATCTGTCGCCGGCGGAGCTCGCCGTCGCTGTCGCCCTCTGCTCTGCCCAATACCGACCAGTGCTCGTCGTCGCGACACAGTGCAGCGACAGAGATGTTCTGTCCGCAACGGTAAAATTTTGAGACCGGCTCACGTGGGGGTTGACGCACGCACGCACTCAGCCTCCTCATTTCCTCCTCTTGTTCTGCTGCTGCTGCTGCTTTTTTCCAAGGCATCGCTTTGCGTGCCCTGCCTCGGTTCAGTAGATAACGTCTCTTGCCTCCTCCAATCCCACTCTTTTATGTTTTGATCTACAGTCGCATCCTGTCTCGCCATGTGTTTTTTTGATTCAGCCATTATTTAAATAATCATCCAGATTCGTTATTGGATAAAGAATTGCATTATTTAACAGGAAAATAGAGAATTACATTTGCTTCGACAATGACAAAATGAGTTTTCTAAAAGACAAAACTCATCTCGGGATGCGCAATCCACGAGCTATTCACAGCAATGAGACATGACATGGAATGTAAACAGGTCGAGCTGAATTGGATTCCTAACCAACCGATGCATGGGGTTGTAATTGGATCATAGATCGCAAGAGATGCTTGAGGTCTGATGTAGATCGGTTGAAAATTTGAATTGTGGGTATCTGGAAATTCTAACCAGACTAACCATCTCATTGAATGAAGGACTTAATGTATTCTTAAATAGACAATAGACTTTTGGGTCAAACTATCTTCTTTTTTTAATGTATATATGTATTAATCAACAGATTATTCAGTTGTGTTTTGGTGCAGAATGGTAATTCCTAGCCTCTGATCAAAGTGGGGTCAGATGACACTTTCCTCTTAAACAGATTCTCCCTCATCGGTATATGCATTTTGGCATGCACTCCACGAAAGGAGAAGAACTTTGGGATAGACATGTAGTCACCATATTTTCGTCCATAGTGTTCTTGGTGTTTGATAAGAGGAGGAAGGTTGATTGTTTGAAAAGGCAATTCCATAATGTTCTTGGTGACCGGCTTTGATGCTGCTGGTTTTGTTGTTGCAGTCCGATTTATTGCCCCGTCCAGATCAACCGGGAGAAAATATTAGGTAGTATTGACCTGTCAAGTCATCTCCGAGACACTCTATTCGTTGGGCGACATGTGTCCATACGAGTCCCACTATTAATCTTTATGTTCTCCCCTCCGTTACTGTCTCTTCCCCGTTCTTGTCGGCGTTATTAACTCTTTCTCTCTTCCACTCTACACTTTTCTCTTTTTCTTCGTCGTCGACCTCCCCCGGATCTGTCGGTGTGATTTCATGAGCTATGCCCGGAGCTTCGATCACCGCAGGTGATCGTCGCCGCTCGCCAAAGCTTATTGATTTATTGATGTAATACCGAAGTGAGAGAGCTAGCAAGAGCAATCGAATAAAAACAAGAATGAGAAGGAGAGATCCAGAATCGATGAAATAAAAGAAAAATAAACTTCTGCATTGTGCCTTGATTATGGAGGTGGCTGGGAATGGATGTGTACCGAAGAAGAAGAAGATGGTGAAAGCTGGGTGAGAGAGTGACGGGAGATGGAGAGTTGGTCCGTTGAAAGTAATAATTTGGAAGAGAAAAGCTTGGGTGAGAGAGTGATGGAATATAGAGAAGAGGGTCGGTAACGCCGACAGAAACGGGGAAGAGATGGTAGTAACGGAGGGGAGAGAATAAAGGGAGTGTTTTAGAGTGGCTTGTAAGTCAAGACTTCCTAATATTTTCTTCTCAACAGTTGAGAGCCCTCCCCTGCATCTTTGCTTGAAAGAATTGCCTTATTGTCATTTTTACTTTTGGTCAAAGTAGAGTTTCATTCATAGGCCATGTTTGGTTCGGTATTGAAAATGAGTATTGGGACTCTAAAGTCTCTTGGCCAAATATAAATGGTGGTTGGTTCGTTTTTTGACTTACTTTGGGGAAATGTAATTGCATTTCAAATGCTCTCCAAAGTCCTTTAACCCAAAGTACTTTGGGTTAAAGGACTTTTACAAAATGCAACTAATTTTTTTATTATTTTAATTTTGTTACCTTCGCTTGTTGCCACGCCCCACCGCCATCTCCCATCCGTCGCCTCCGGCCACCGCCATTGCCCATCCGTCGTCGTCATCGCCGCCATCGCCGGTTGCCGCCGCCACCACAGGTTGCTGGCCGGCGGCTGCTGCGGGTCACCGATCGACCGCTACCGCCTTTTTTTCAAAAAGAAAAAATATTTTGCGAAGTTCATTTTCCACCAAACAACATTTATATTAAAGTTGCTTTCCAAATGTATTTTTAAAATACAATTTACCAAACACTACTTACATTTTGAAAAAGGCCTTTAGCCCAAAGGTATTTGCATTTTCTCAAAGTTTCTTGGCCAAATGTTGTACCACACGGGGCCATATTCGCGAATATCGTAGTCCAACTGCTATAACTTCAAAACAAAACAAGTTTTAGATAACCAAATGAATAGTCAGAATAAAGAGAGGTCACACACTCAAAAAGCAAATTTATCAAAATAGACGGCCGATCACCGAATCTGTCTTCGGTAACGAGCGCACACTGGGATCTTCATATGTTGCCTTTCGGCGGTGCGCGCCTAGATTTAACGTCTCCAATACCATCATCATGCAAAATAATAAGGTCGAACAAGCACAGATCCGACAATGAGAGTGAAACCCCCACAAAGCTCATCCAATCTCCTTTGAAACCGAACTTTTATATAACGAGATTCGAGAGAAACGAAATCTCGAAAACATATGCCAAAAAACTCCTCGAAATGGAAGAGAGAAGCTTACAAATGTAAACTAGATCGGAAGAAAAAAAAAGCTCCACAAATAGAAAGATGGTAGGAAAAAGGATACAATTCGTATTCCTTCCAAGTCATATATCTCCTTGGTAGAGTGGTTCCCGCACCAATTTGGTCCTATCACTCCGATTGACAAACCATCAATCCTCGCGAATTCTTGTGGACTACGCGTTGCCCACCATCCATCGACCATCGTGCCAAACATGGCGATTCTGATTGATTCAAATATGATTGCGTAGAGGCATTTGCAAAAAAAAAAAAAAAAAAAAAAAGCGAGATCTTGTATAACAAATTTGAAATATGATTGATTCGCCGACATAAGCAGCAATTAAAGTTAATCAAGAGTTAGCCGCGTACTTTTGACTCTCTCTCTCTCTCTCTCTCTCTCCTCTCTGTTTCCAACGGATAGAGATTCAGACATGCCCAACTTGAGCATTTGCAGGCCGAGGAAAGTTTCACATCCAGAATACAATAAAACGAAAAGCACAATTCAAAGCAAAACCACATGAGAACATGATTTGAATAATGCACGGACCTTCCCTATAAGAAGTGGCGCTTTTCGTTTCCCTTTCTCGACATCCCCAGGCCATCTCTCTCTGTGTCACTCCACCATCATCAGAGGGCGTCTCTGTCACTCCACCATACTAACTCAAGACAGGTCTATCTTGTTGTTGTTATTGATGCTTCATCCATCTCTGCCTCGTTTTCTTTCTCTCCATGTCTATCTTCTTGTTGTTATTGATGCTTTTGTGTTTCCAGGTTACGACCCAGAAGGCCGTTTGGGGTGATGAATGTGATGGGGAGATTCTTAGTGCCCATCATCACTGGGTTCCTCTTGATATACTGCTTGGCGGCTGTTACGGAGGCCAAGCAGGCGAAGTACAGAGACCCGAAGCAGCCGGTGAGCGTTCGGATCAAGGACTTGGTGAGGAGGATGACACTGGCCGAGAAGATTGGCCAAATGACCCAGATCGAGCGCACTGTTGCCACGCCCGATGTCATGAAGCAGTACTTCATTGGTAATGTGAATCGATCAGCTTGCTTCGACTCTTTCTTTTTTAGCTCCGTGCGCTCTTTGGAAAAAGTTTGCAACTTTTTTAGCTCATTGAGCTTTGAAGGCTTGGTATTTGTTGATGTTGATCGAGCTAGCTGAGGAATGAACAACTTGTGGTGCAAAGTTGTACGAGAACTCGATCTACTAGGCTGAAGCAATCCGGCGATCACTGTTCGAGAAAAGGAAACAGGGACTGGTTATGTGGACAAGCGGGGATTAGGACTTGATGTTTTGTAATCTGATTGATTGAATCTGTCTCGCCGCAACGAGAGAGGATTATGGGTATGTAATACTTTGTGATTTTGATGTATTTGCAGGGAGTGTGTTGAGCGGCGGAGGGAGTGTGCCGGCTCCGAAGGCCTCGCCGGAGACCTGGGTCAATGCGGTGAACGAGATCCAAAAGGGTGCTCTTTCCACCCGACTCGGGATCCCGATGATTTACGGTATCGACGCGGTTCACGGTCACAACAATGTCTACAATGCCACCATTTTCCCGCACAATGTCGGCCTCGGGGTCACCAGGCAAGCTTCCCTTGACTAGTCTTAATTCAGATAAAAAGAGTGTCAATGTAATTTTTCATTCGGATTTGAACTTCTCGTGTGTGATCAAGAAGCTTCATTACTTTAGAGTGAAAAGTAATCTCAGTCTTGATCGTGTCATATTGTTTGTCAGAGATCCTGTGCTACTCAAGAAGATTGGGGATGCTACTGCACTTGAAGTCAGAGCAACTGGTATTCCTTATGCTTTCGCGCCGTGCATTGCGGTAAATTCGACAACCTTTCGAACGCCAGAAAGATTTTTCTGAAGCAGAAGTCTTCATTGAGCTCAAGCTGAAAGTTCTTACTCGCAGGTATGCCGAGATCCGAGATGGGGTCGGTGCTACGAAAGCTACAGCGAGGATCACCGGATTGTCCAGATGATGACCGAGATCATACCCGGTTTACAAGGAGACCTTCCTGCCAGTTCTCCAAAGGGTGTTCCATTTGTCGCCGGAAAGTAAGAGCCTTCGCGGTTAACAGATGATACTTTTCCCAGTTCTGTTTATTTGCTTTTTGCTAGGTGGTGATGAGGTTATCCATGTTTATGCTCTACATGAATTTTTATGAATTTGTTAGTGCTGTTCACGTTTGTCTTGTTCAGACATGATTTTTTGGCTCATAGATTGATGTTGACTGGATGTGTGATATATTTTAAGCCTCTGTCTGATGACCATAACTCATCCAAAGACCAAAATGGTGATGAAGATAAACCCCGTTGTCAATAATTCTGCAATCGAAGAAAGGCTTAATCGAGATTAAGTCATGTAATTTATGAAGTTTAGTGTTAGAAAATCATGTTAAACGCCTGTCTTCTAGTGCTGATGCTGAGGTCCGGATAACTTCTTTCATGGTCATACGTGGGAAGCACTTTGGGGTGGACCATGTTGTGTTCTCTAGATACAGAACATGTAGCACGTTCGTCCACATGAAAGTAGTAAACAGCTATGAATTCCACCCTTGTCCTGGTCAAGAGTGCTATGATTTCACGGGTTGACTTGTCGATCTCGATTGGACTAAAAGTTTCTCATCGCCATTGCCGTGGTCATATGCTTATCGGTATGTTTGTTCTTGCTTAGGAACAAGGTTGCGGCCTGTGCCAAGCACTATGTCGGAGACGGGGGCACGACAAAAGGCATAAACGAGAACAACACCGTCATCGATTACAATGGACTGCTCAGCATCCACATGCCCGCGTACTTGGATGCCATTAGGAAGGGTGTCGCCACGGTCATGGTGTCGTATTCGAGCTGGAATGGCAAGAAGATGCACGCGAACCGTGATCTTGTTACTGGGTTCCTGAAAAACAAGCTAAGATTCAGGGTAAGGAAATGAAAAGGAACCAGAGAATCGGATGTAATGAAGTTTTCCTACTCGTGAAGTTTTTGTTCTTACTAATGAACAAACAGAGCTGAGAATACAAAATTTTCCAGGGTTTCGTCATATCGGATTGGGAGGGCATTGACAGGATCACATCTCCTCCTCATGCTAACTACTCTTACTCTGTTCAAGCCGGAGTCACTGCAGGAATCGACATGGTGAGTTCGGCAAGGAATATCAATCTTGATTTGTTATGATTTTATAGGCTCGAGAAGACACATTGTCATCGTTTTTTTTTCTCGCAGGTCATGGTGCCCAACAAGTTCAATGAGTTCCTTGATGACCTGACTTCTCAGGTGCAGAACAATATAATCCCGATGAGTAGGATCGACGATGCCGTGAGGAGGATCTTGAGGGTTAAATTCGTCATGGGACTTTTCGAGAAACCGCTGGCCGATAACAGCCTGGCCAACCAATTAGGAAGCCCGGTATGTTGCTGCGAATTAATTTGGCTTAAGCGAGCAACAGTATCGATCTTTCCGATTCCTGGAATAAGTCTCTCCGGCTAAAATAAACATCACAATGCTGAACAGGAACACAGAGAACTGGCAAGGGAAGCTGTGAGAAAATCACTGGTGCTTCTAAAGAACGGGAAATCCATGGGCAAGCCGTTGATTCCGCTTCCTAAGAAAGCACAAAAGATACTTGTTGCCGGAAGTCATGCCGACAACTTGGGCTATCAATGTGGAGGTTGGACAATTACATGGCAAGGACTTAGCGGCAACGATCTCACGATCGGTATGGTCCGAGCATTTCCTGCTGGATTAAGTTTGAATGAAAAGTATTTCCATGTAAACGATGGCGTATTGTCGACATGTTGCAGGTACCACGATCCTCAATGCGGTGAAGAGCGCGGTCCATCCAGATACACAAGTAGTTTACAACGAGAACCCCGACGCGAACTTCGTGAAGTCCAACAACTTTGCATACGCCATTGTCGTCGTAGGGGAGCTGCCTTATGTAGAGACATTCGGCGATAGCTTGAACTTGACCATCTCCGAGCCCGGGCCAAGCACTATCAGCAATGTGTGCGCGTCTGTCAAGTGCGTGGTGGTCGTCGTCTCAGGCCGCCCTGTCGTCATCGAGCCCTATGTCTCGAAGATAGATGCCCTGGTGGCCGCTTGGCTTCCCGGGACCGAAGGCCAGGGAATCGCCGATCTCCTGTTCGGCGACTATGGTTTCACCGGCAAGCTAGCGCGGACGTGGTTCAGGAGCGTGGATCAGCTGCCGATGAACGTGGGGGACCCGCATTATGACCCGCTCTACCCATTCGGGTTCGGCCTGACGACCAAAGGCACCAAGGAGGGCGATCCTACATATTCTTGAAAAGATGGATGCATTCGTATAATTATTTTTCGATTGTTTTGAACCGCTGTCTTCACTGCTCGATAAACCCAACAAATTTCTGATCATTTGTGTTGCCCCGCTTACAAAATTATCTAAAATGATTGGCTAATGAGGTTCTTAATTGCAGATAATCGGAAAAATTATAAAAAAAAAGTCATAACTTATTGCAATTGTACCAATTTAGTTGAGGATTCAAATGGCAAAATAAAAAAAAATTATAATTAAATTGATATAATTACAATAAATTTACGATTTTTTTTATAATTTTCTCTTGATAATCAAAGTCTGTAACTGCGTGCCTATCTCCATCCATTCAAAATTCAAGTAAGTTGCATCTCCAAGAGCAAAGACGGAAATAAAATCAGCTGTTTCCCTTCTCGAGATAATGATCTCAATTAATGCCCTCGAAATCTCCAGACAAGTCATGTCCGGATTAGGATTACTGCCATAAAAACATTATCATGTAATCAACCACCCTTGTCTCTGTGGCTCTATATATATATAGAGTTAAAAACCACAGTGAAAGCAATTAGGACTTTATAGCTTGAAGTTGAAGAAGCACCGAAGGTAATTGCAAAAAAGTCCTGCTCTCGCTCATTGTATTGCCTTTGCTTATGTTGTTAATTTGTTTCTGTGGGGGCAAGATTTGCCGGTTGTTTATAAGGGTTCTGCGCTGATTTCGACCGTCTGACTATATTTTCAAAGTACTTAAATGGGCGGGATCGGGAAATTCTCGATCGCATTAGTGAATCTGGTTACTTCACCGATTCGTCGGTATCGTAGAATTTTTTTTTGCCAATCCATCGGATTTGCTGTCGAATGAACCCATCGCCAATGACTTGACACCTTTTTGTTGGATTGGACGTGTCATCTTTTATGAAGCACTTAGGACTCCTCGAATTGGCGAATTGGCAAATTAAGCATCTTGATTTAAATGCAAATTTTATGAGATAATTATATGATTCCTTCTCGAATGGTCAATTTTGCTTATCATAATCAGACGATTCGATCTAAATTTTTACTTCATGAGAGAATTATGTGATTCCTCCATTTGAACTTAGAGATTTGAAGTTATCCTCAAAGCAAAAAATCATAAACAGATCAGCAAACTGACTCTCCCGTAAGCCTAGGGAACAAAAACTGATGATATCTCTTATAATGATCGTGCCTTTCTCAGACCAAGCAAACTCATGATCATCTTCATCTTGCAGGATCATTGACCTTAGCGAAGCAAAGATGGCGAAGCTCTCATTCCTTTCAATGGGGATGATCCTCTTCCTGTGCTGTTGCTCGGCCGCTGCAGCAGCGAGGACGGCGCCGGCCGGCCAAGGCTACTCGAAGTACAAGGACCCCGGTCAGCCCGTCAACGCCCGGATAAGAGACCTCATGCAGAGGATGACGCTCCAGGAAAAGATTGGCCAGATGACTCAGCTCGACCGCGCCTCGGTCACCCCGGAGATCCTGAGGGACTACTCCATCGGCAGCGTGCTCAGCGGCGGAGGGAGCGTGCCGTTCCCCAAGGCCAAGGCCCGAGACTGGATCGACATGGTGAACAGCTACCAAAACGGCTCTCTCTCCAGCCGCCTCGGGATCCCGATCATCTACGGCATCGACGCGGTCCACGGGCACAACAACGTGTATCAAGCCACTATATTCCCGCATAATGTCGGTCTCGGGGCTACGAGGTAAGCAGTCTTTAGCATCCTATGCGTATATCAAAGTGATTATCAGTGTGTCGATTGCAATGTTTTCGACGCAACCATCTTTCTTTGATCATTCTTGGGAGTATAGTTTGAGGAAAAGTCACTGTTTCATCTTTTCAGGGATCCGGATCTCGTGAAGAGGATCGGGGCTGCGACCGCACTCGAAGTCAGGGCGACGGGGATTAACTATGTGTTTGCGCCGTGCATTGCCGTGTGTATCAATTTGTTCCTGATAATTTCAACGAACATCCGGTTTCGAGTGTTCTTGGCCCATTTATGATTCTCTTTTTCAATCTCGAAACCGTGAATCAGGTATGCAGAGATCCGAGATGGGGCAGATGCTATGAGAGCTACAGCGAGGATCCATCCGTCGTTCAATCCATGACATCAATCATCTCCGGCTTGCAAGGCGAAATTCCCGCCGGCGGGCGGAAGGGAGCGCCTTATCTCGGCGGAAAGTAAGCTTTTTTATTTTTTATTTTTATTAGGCTAGTATGATTGTGCTATTTGACTAAGTTCTATGAAGTTATTATCTCACAACTTTGGGACAGTGACAAGGTTTTGGCCTGTGCAAAGCACTATGTGGGAGATGGTGGCACCGCAAGGGGCATCAATGAGAACAACACGGTGGCTGATTGGCATGAAATGCTGAGCATCCACATGCCCGGTTACTACAAAGCCATAATCGAGGGCGTGTCGACGATCATGGTCTCGTACTCGAGCTGGAACGGAGTGAAGATGCACGCCAACCGCTTCCTCGTCACGGACTTCCTCAAGAACACCCTGAAGTTCAGGGTATGTCTCTCCTCATCCTTGCCCTTTGTGATTGATGCAGACTGCGGATTGAGTTGAATCAACTGGTTCCGAATTCTTCGCAGGGCTTTGTGATATCCGATTGGGAAGGGATCGATAAGATCACCACCCCCGCCGATGCAAATTACACGTACTCCGTTCAGATGGGGATCGGAGCCGGGATCGACATGGTCAGTGGCCATGGCTATCTCCTTTTCTATTCACGCAAAAGTATCAGGTTGCCGAATCAATCTTAAACGGCAAGTGCTTTTGTTTTGCTTTCTTTCTGCTCCTAGGTCATGGTTCCCTACAATCACACAGTGTTCATCGATACCCTGACCCGACTGGTCAAGGCCGACGTGATCCCCATGAGCCGGATTGACGACGCCATCGAGAGGATCTTGAGGGTGAAGTTCATGACGGGCCTATTCGAGAAACCTCTGGGCGATCAGACCTTTCTTTCGCAGCTTGGAAGCCAGGTTAGAGGATGCAAGAGCACATTACCTATCAGACTGGACTATTTATGAAGCGTACACAAGCATTGTTCTATTCCAAAACTCTGTGTCATTGTAGGAGCATAGGGATTTAGCAAGGGAAGCAGTTAGAAAATCACTGGTTCTGTTGAAGAACGGGCACAAAGCGGATCCCCCGGTGTTGCCGCTCGCCAAGAACGCCTCGAAGATACTCGTCGCCGGGACTCATGCCAACAACTTGGGCTATCAATGTGGTGGTTGGACCATCACTTGGCAGGGTGGAAGTGGCAACAACCTAACCAGCGGTACATCCTCTTTCCTTTCTCTTGAGTACACTGCATGTGCAACAATTGATGTCATGACGTTTTCACGCTTACGTGTTTTCATCAAAGTAGGGAGTTTCTGATGAAGTTGATCCATGATCTTATGCGCACTTTGGCTATAGGGACCACCATCCTAGGCGCGATAAGTAAGGCCGTGGACCTCGACACGGAAGTGGTCTTCAGCGAGAACCCGGACCCCGACTTCGTCCGATCGCACAACTTCTCGTACGCCATCGTCGTGGTCGGGGAGCTTCCCTACGCGGAGACGGCGGGAGACAGCACGAACCTGACGCTGGCAGAGCCGGGCGGGGACATCATCCAAAAGGTTTGCGGGGCGGTGAAGTGCGTGGTGGTCGTGGTCTCGGGGAGGCCAGTCACGATCGAGCCGCGCGTGGACCAGATGGACGCGCTGGTGGCCGCGTGGCTGCCGGGGAGCCAGGGGGAAGGGGTGGCCGATGTCTTGTTCGGGGACTACGGATTCACTGGGAAGTTGCCGAGGACGTGGTTCAAGACCGTGGATCAGCTTCCCATGAACGTGGGGGACCCTCACTACGATCCCCTCTTCCCATTTGGTTTCGGGCTTACCACTGAGCCCACTGGGGGACAGTGAGGGAGACAATTGAGAGTGCGACTAGTTCTTCTGGATCTTTAGGTTTTATTTTATTTTCGAACATCTAGTGGGAGATTCCTTCCGGGTATACCCAGTCATTTGGATTGAAGATGGTTCAAAAATTTAGGATTTGGAACAACTTGAATAATCGTCATTGGGGTATTCTGGTTGTTTCCCATTTCGTGGAATTTTACTCTTTTTTTTTTTCCTATCTGTCGTATGAATTTGTAGTCTATAATTTCTCTTGGGGACCTTACGTTTCACCTACAGGATCCCAAAATGTTATAACATTAACAAAGTAGCCTACCAGTGGTGCCACGTTATAAAAATATCAAACGATGTGATAAAAACTATCGGCGAGAACCCCTGATGCCAGAACGGCGACACGATCAAGTTTTTAGTTAATATCAGGTTGTATATAAACGCATATCACAAATATGACGAGCCTCATAAATGACAGAAACTTGATTAGTCAAATGATAAAATACTTATTCTAATGAAGAAATGGCTTATTAATCAACTACGACCTAACAATAGACTATGAAGCCAAATGGTGTGAAAGCCCGAAGTTCATATAACAGCAAATCAAAGCAAATAAGCAGCTGCGGTAAGTGTAGTCGTACAATAGGTCTGTCGGTCATATGTACAAAAACGCTAGCTCTACACCTCAACATCGATCCAAGTATAGCAGAAGATATGAGCACCCTACGTATCTAAAATACCAAGTTACGAGTACTTTACAATGTTCACTTCGGCATCAAATTTTTTTGTACAGCGTCCACCATCTCTGCACTTTCTGCACATGTGAAGGTCCAAATGTCACTCTTTAACAGCTAAGAAAAATGTGGATCTCCAGCGGCAGACATTTGTGCTAAAGTCTCCTTAAACTATGCAGATGCTGAAAAAATTAGATATTAACAGATGCCTTATCGCTGAACAAAAGTATGTCTATAAAGATTAGGACAGGTTCAAGACTGAGCAGAGTTCTAACCTTATCCTCACTCCGCATTGTGTGACTGGTCATGCTCGATAAAGTCCAACGCGTCATCCTTGGAAACAAGATTGACACGGCTTACTCGATTTTTGTGTGTCACACCATATATCTGGTCCGCAACCTTCACAAGTTCAGGCCGGAAGGTGGTGGTTATGAACTGGGTGCTTGATGTGTCTGCCAGGCGCCGAATCATATCTAAAATGATGATTTAAGGATATCCTGAAAGGAGCGTGTCTCCACACAGATTACTAGTTTAAAAAGCTGAGCATTAATAAATGGACACACAAACATTTGTACTTTGCCCTGGAGGTGTGACAATCTGCCAGCATTCACTTGGGAAAGAATTGCATCACAGAAAGGCCTAAATGACAACAATCAGGCATTTGATTAAGATTTGCATGTGAACTAAGGACTAAGGAGTTCAGGAATGCTAAAGACCACGTCGAGATAAAGGGAAAAAAGGATACTCCCGACTGCTGTTCTGTACTGAGGATCCAGTGCTGCGTCTATCTCATCGAAGAGATAAAAGGGAGCAGGATCGCATCTTTGTATAGCAAAGATTAAAGCAAGGGCAACAACAGTTTTTTGACCTCCAGACAACTGCTTCATCGATTGTGTCTCCCCTTGCCCAGTAAAAGAAACCTGCAATGCCACGAATCAGTCTCGGAAAGAAGATAATTCTGTTCTCGCAATCTGGAAGATATCATTAATTGGTCCCAAGGTTGGAGGCAGTTCCATATCCAAAAGCCAAAATTCTAAGGGAAAAACACACCCTTTTACCTCCCAATGGACCACCCCCTCATCTATTCATAAACTCCCTTTAACTGTTTCCTGAAAGATTTTTGGAATAGAAACAGAATATAGCATAATACTCCATGTGGCCAAGCACTTAATTAAAGTGCTTGGGTTGTTTTTTTTTTTTGTGTGGCTTTTCCTCGTAAGGACTTGGGATGTGTTCTGCCGTTAGGAAACAGCAGAAGGATCATTGGCTGGATATGTTAAAAGGGCATGCTTCACATACTAAACCTGTCATAATGGAAATTGAAATGCCACAGCAAGAGATGACATGCCTTGACTTTAACACCGATGTATTTCTCTACCCTTCCCTCTAAATCTGCTTCGCGAGGTCCATCCTCATCTTGATCATCATCAGCAAGATCCCCATCCTGCAAGTTAAAGCATAACATGATATATGTATTAGCTTACAGTGAAAATGAGCATTACAGAGATGGACATTCAACCATCTCTCTAGAGAGGGTAAAGCATAAAAAAAAAATGACAGGCAAAGCCATGATTCCGGCTACAGCATCTGTTCCCAGTTCCCACCAAAAGGGTAAAAGTCCTCTCTCAAAAATAATAACCAACAAAGAGACAGATGGAAAATAGCTTGTTTGTCAGCGGAGGCATCATCAGAAATATGAGTTGCGAGATAAAATGTCATGACAACTTGTAGAAGGGATATTAGTTTTCAGAAAACAAAAAAATAGAAACCTTTTTCTTCATCATAACCAGATGTCCATGACCGCCTTGTACCAGTTCAGAGAATACTTCTCGAAAATGCCTTGCAACACCTTTGAACGTACGTTCAATTGACTCATCCTTCCTCTGATCTAAAACTGATATTAGTTCACCAATTTTCTGCAATTATAGAAGGAATTTAATAAGGAAATAATCCGACTTTAGCTCACATAAAAGCTTATTACAAAAGAATATTTCTCAAAATGATACCTCGTCACCAGCATCTAGTTCCCTCTGCCTTTTCTCCAGCTCCTCCCTTTGCTCTGTGAAGTTCACGTACTGATCAAGTGCTTTCTTGTTTACATGACTGAACTGTTGGAGCTGCTCGTTGCATCTGTGAAGCATCTTCTGCAATTCTTTGATGCTCCTCCGTTTATACCTATAATCTCAAACATAATATAATTAAGGTCTGATGAGCTTCAACAGTGGCAACCAATTCAAATTAAGTAGGAATTACCTATTTTTTTTATCATGCAAGTCCTAAATTTAGAAAGAGGCATTAAGTAACAAGAAATCGCACTTGCAGCTCTCTCTCAAAATTCAGTAGCAATTACCTTTTTTTTTTTCAATCAAGTCCTAAAATTATAAAGAGATATCACATAACAAGAAATTGCACTTGCCCCATTCCCTTCCCCTTCCTCTTGTGCACCCTTTTTAAAGCAAGGTTTTGCTGTGACGGCTGAAGTGAAAATGATTGCTATTGAATACCAAAATAGTAGCGAAAGTTTACACTTTGGGAAGATGAAATCATTTTAAAGATCCAATTTCAAAGAGACCGCTAACTGTGACAGAGTACAAAACTCTAGCCAAAACCATGTATACTTTTCAAACCACAATGAAATTCATCCCGACTTACAAAACAAGAGCAAGGTAAACATCCTAGAAAAGGACATAGGATATCTTCTGCTAGAAATCATAAGCCTAAGTTTGTTGCCACATGTATCAATTAAGAAAATCTCACCTACAGACAACCTCAATTTGAACAATCACAGAAATTATATATAAGATGCATACAGTATGAAAATCAAAACATTTACAAAGTTAGACAAGGGTACATACGTCTCAAAAGCATCAGAAGATAATGGGCCCAAGTTCCTTATTTTCTTTGAGTACTCGTCCTGTTTAGCTATAAGGGCATTCCTTCGGCTAAAAAGTTGTTCAAGCTCTTTAGTTTCATCCTGAAGTGTTTTCTCGTAGTTGTCCTCCAAAGCCTGCATTTGAGCAATCATTTGAGAAGAAACCAAAGAGCAGAATACCAACACTTAGTCCACACTGAAAAAATTAAAGAGTACCTTCAACTTCGCCATCTCATCTTTGATCTTTTTGATTTGTTTATTTGTTTCCTCTATACTTCTATTAATTCCTGACAAAGTCAAAAGCGTGAACAAATGACAAAGCTTCAAAACAACAATCAATCCAAAATTTCCACCTTCTAATCGCTGGGTTGCATCAATGACCAATGATTCAGCATCTTTTAGCTCTTGCCACTTTGATTCAGCTTCATTTTCATGCAAATCAGTCTCTGATGAGGATATAATAGTCTCAAACTCTTGCTTCCGCCTCTTGAGGTTAGTTGCAAGGTTAGTCTCAAGCTCGGCTTTTCTTGTTTCCGTCTGCAAAAAACAAAAGTGATGACCAATATGCACAAGAACAGCACAACTATACCCTGGCAAGGTTCTCATTGCCAACCTCAATGCGCTCTGTTTTGCAGGTAACAAGCTGCTTCTTTAGTTCTCTTATTTCACGATTCAGATTTGACAGTGTTTCTTTCTCCTCACGCGTTAGATGATCAATTAAATCCGTGCCCATTTCAGCTCGCTTCATCGCCATGCTGGCTTTGAGCTGATCGATCTGAGTTCTGACATCCACAAGTGATTTCATCTGCAAACAAGTTCTACCGCATAAGCAACAAGGCAGGAGAAAATAAGGGAGGGGGAATGTAGAAGCTCCCATTGGAAACCGCCTTTCAATAGGCCAATAAAGTACGATAAGTGATGTGTCAAGAACATTTATACCTTGTTTTCAGTAGCTTTCGTATTTAACATTTTCTGCTTTTTAGCGTTGGAGATATCTAGCTTAAGCTGTTCCAACTCTGATTTAACATGCGCCAGCTCAGCATCAATTTTTTGCTGCTCAGAGACAAGTTCAGTTATTTCCTGGTCTTTCTGTGAGAAAAGTTCAGTGAAAACAACCCACAAAATCTGGCTAAGATTAAATGAGACAAAGTAGAAAGCAGCTTGGTGTCCTCAGATAGTTTCTCAATGAAAATTATAGGCCCACCCACAAGCAGCCAAGAAACTTAATAGAAAATAACAAATTGCCAAAAAATTTGTGACCATCAGTTAAGAAAGTTGAGACGAAATTTCATTGTAGTAGGCTAGTGGATCCCTGTCATTTCTAGGCCCGATAATCACTTAAAAGACTAAAAAGTGGAGTATGTTTGGCATAAAAGAAATTGTGCATGTGCCTACCCAGCTTGGTCAATGAAGGCATGCTAAACCCACTCAGGAGCCATATTTCCCTAAGGTGAGCTCCACCCGAAACCTGGGTTTTATATTATTGCTGCATCTCTACAAAACAACTATATCCATGGATCTTTAATGCTAGAGACAATGGATCCCTTAGTGGCAGGTTTAAAGCATGAGATTATCTAGAAACCAGATTGAACCTATTTCTGACCCGGCTGACCAGGTCCAATTTCACTGATTCAAGCAGGTCACCACCGCTGGAATCCAATTTTTGGCCAGTCACACTTCAGTTACTATAAAAGAGACCAGTTCTTGGTGCATCCAGGTGAACCGGCAAGTCGCATCCACTTTGAAAAGCACTGTCAAATATGTATTTGACAAGATAAGTAGTAGTCAAACCACCTCTGGGATAAAGAACCAAAGGGATGACTGTTCTGTAAGCAAAAAGGATATTTTGCAGTTCCTCCTTAATATTCTTCAGTTCCTCTTCCTTCATGTTGATCGATTTTGTATTTTGCCTGATTATATTCATAAACTTCAACCTTGAGCGCCTATAGTCGTAGAATCCCCCTGTCATACCACCTTTCTTGCTAACTTGATCACCTGCCACAAAATTAAAAGTGAGTTCCATGTACAGGCGTCAAAAGAAAAGGATCCCATGAATCACTCAATTACATAAAAACTAACCTTCCAAAGTTATACAATCCAGACCGTCATTGCGAGCTACCCTTGTAGCCACATCCAAATCTCGGCAAATCACTGTCCTAGCAAAAACCTAAGCAAATAGGAGATTGCCTTAATATAAATTTGATTTCCATCCAATTTCATTCAGTAAGCTGAACAATAGGATACAAAGTATTACCTACCCGCCAGTACCTATGAAGTGTACCTAAGATACGTGCCCATTACCACCAGTTCCCTCATGGAAGTCTGTTCTTTGTTAGCCAATACTTTGCTATTGTAACGAATTTAAATAAGAAATTGCGATGTGTTCATGAACATGGTGTCTAATGCCAAGGACTCGATATATCTAATCCTTCAATATCTAAGATGAATAACGCCCATTTCCCAATCAAGTGCCCCTCACCTCACACCCTACAGAACCAGTATCCTTTGGATCCTGCCAATACAATCTCTCAAAAGTTCGACTATCATACACATCTAACTTCACTTGAGAAGGGCAGAACAGCAGTGCACGATTTCCATCCAATTTCATTCAGTAAGCTGAACAATAGGATACAAAGTATGAAGTGTACCTACCCACCAGTACCTATGAAGTGGACCTAAGACACGTGCCCATTACCCACCAGTTCCCTCATGGAAGTCTGTTCTTTGTTAGCCAATACTTTGCTATTGTAATGAATTTAAAGAAGAAATTGTGATGTGCTCATGAACATGGTGTCTAACGCCAAGGACTCGATATATCTAATCCTTCAATATCTAAGACGAATAAAAACAAGACTTACGCCCATTTCCCAAACGAGTGCCTCTCACCTCACACCCTACAAAACCAGTATCCTTTGGATCCTGCCAATACAATCTCTCAAAAGTTCGACTATCATACATATCTAACTTCACTTGAGAAGGGCAGAACAGCAGTGCACGAGCTTCTAGCACAAAAATACAGTGAGAAAGACTAACCTGGCCAAATGCGGGAGTGTAATTTGGTAAGAATTTCAGTTTCTTTAATAGAGGTATCACATCTGAACTCTGTGGATAATTTACATTTGGGGGCTTGACCCTGTTCAGAGGTATGAAAGTGACTCGTCCGCCTTTCAGTGAGTTAAGGTGTCTAATAATCCGAGTTGAAATCTCATCGTTCTCAACCACCACATGAAATAAACTGTTTTGAATGAAATGAATCAGTCATCTCAGGAAAATCAAGAAATACAATCAACAAAATCAAGTGAAAACGCGAAAATTACAATACAATTTCCACTTACCTGTTTCCTGCAGTAACTTCCACTGCGGTATAGAACTTCTCATCACAATCAAGCAACTCAATGATGGGACCATAAACCCCAGACATCTGGTACTCTCGGCAGATTTTTCTGACAGAATTAAGCCCTCTCCTCACATCCTGAAAGACAATATACCATATGATACGGTTTAAGAACTACTTTTACAGCCAAATCCATCCTTTTTTCCAATTTATCTGGTTGGACATCCCCAATTTTGTGAAAAAATGATAAGTAAACTCATGTCTACGGCCTTTATAATAAAGACGCAATCAAGTTATATATTGCTAAGGTGAAATTTCCTCTAATGCAATTTGCGAAGACTTCCCGTAAGGCATTTAGTTCAGATCCTAAGTTTAGCAAATCAAAAGAGTCCTGAACAACAATTGATTACAACCTACTCTACTCTCTTCTTGAAAAGTTATTAAGGCCTCATCAAAGAATTGCTCTGGCATTGATTAAAGACTAGCTACTGAAAGATATATCAGGCCCATCCTCACCCCCTTGCCCACTAAGATGGTTGTAAACGGCCAAAGAAAAGAACAGGCAGATAGAACATACAACAAACTGCTTCATTCTGAGTGGACAAACCTATTTCTATTTTCAAGATTATGCAGCAACTTGGAGAAACTTGGCTCTTTACATTGAATTTTTATTTCAGGCATTGCACTTGGCAAACTCAAGTGAAAAAAGGCAGTACAGTAAAGCATTTACAAATCACCTAATGATTTATGATTTGTCGTGTAACTGAGCTCTTTTGTACTAGGGATAATTACACAAATGGTCCTCGATCTTTGCCCCAATGTGCAATGTCGCCTTAGACTTTTAATTTGTTCAATGTGGTCCCTAAACTTTAACCCAATATGCAATGTTCTCCATAAACTTTTAATTTGTTCGATGCGGTTCTTGAACTTTTGGTAAATGTTCAATCTAATCCCTAGACTATATGAAAATGTTCAAAGCTGTCCCTTCATTCATTTAATTTAACGGAATTTGCTTATTTGGCTTCCAATACAATAAGTTTGAATGGTGGACAATAAAATATGGCTAAACGTGGATTATCCACGTAAGATATTCAACTCAAATCAGGATATAATAACCCACGTAATCAAATAACATAGATAATAAGTTTTTCAATTGGTACAAATTAAACAAATTAAAAGGCTGATTATATTATAATACGAGTTGAATATCTTAATCCATGTGTAACGTGTTTTTTTGTCTGTAGCTAAGCTTTTTTTGTATAAGGGATAATTACACAAATGGTCATTGATCTTTGCCCCAATGTGCAATGTCATCCTTGGACTTTTAATTTATTCAATGTGGTCCCTAAATTTTAACCCAATATGCAATGTTCTCTATAAACTTTTAATTTGTTTGACGGTGGCCCTTGAACTTCTAACGTGGATTATCCACGTAAGATATTCAACTCTAATCGGTATATAATAACCCACGTAATCAAATAACATGGATAATAAGTTTTTCAAGTGGTACAAATTAAACAAATTAAAAGGATGATTATATTCTAATTTGAGTTGAATATCTTAATCCATGTACAACGTGTTTTTTTTTTTTTCCACCGCGCCAACGTATCGGATTGAAAGCCAAATCAGTAAATTCCGTTAACTTAAATGAATGGAGGGACAAGATTCAACATCTTCATATAGTTAAGAGACTAGACTAAACATGTACCCAAAGTTCAAGGACAGCGTTGAAAAAATTAAAAATTTAGGGACAACATTGCACATAAGTTCAAGGACCGCGTTGAACAAATTAAAAATTTAGGGACAACATTGCACATAAGTTCAAGGACTGCGTTGAACAAATTAAAAATTTAGGGACGACATTGCACATTAGGCTAAAGTTCACGGACCACATTGAACAAATTCAAGGACGGCACTGCACATTCGGTCAAAGTTCATCAACCATTTGTCATTTTCCTTTTTGTATATGTGTTTGCACCCCTTGATGCCCTATAGTATTTTCTTTCACCAATCCAAAAAAAGAAAAAAGAGGCCAATTTATTCATAAAGATGCAAGTACTTGAATAATTAATTCAAACTTAGCCTATGGTAGTCTGCAGTTAATATTTTGTGGAAAAACTACGCAATCAACCATAATTGCACAATTACTGGACTTTTAAGCCTTCAAATCAATAGGTCAATTCAGTTAGTTTAAATCCGTTTTTGGTCAATCGAGTTAAGAGAATGAGTCAATGCATGTGGCATGGGTTTTCCTTTTTATGACGTGGAATTACATGATTAAAAGCTCAGCCTATATAATGGCCCACAAAAATTATACATATTTCACACAACAGTTCTGCACCAAATCAACCCCAAAAACAATAGTTTAAAAAAGTAAATGCCATCATACTGATCCAGACTATATTTAGAATATATATCAAGTACAGGGAGTCCTTATATAGTATTTACACATTCGATTAGAGTTGAATTGAAAGAATTACTCACACCAGGTGTTGCATGATCAAGGTTCTTCTCTGCCTTATCGACCTCAGCTTTCCACTTATCGATTTGAGTTGAAAGTTCACTTTCCTTGTCCCACAAGGATCTGTCAACAAAGATTATCTTGAAAGAAACCAAAGACATATACAGCATTTTCGAAAGAAGTAATAGAAACCTACTTCCGCTCATCCTGTAGCTTATTCCTCTGTGCCTTATAATCTCTTAGCCTTCCAATTGTGTTTGAAATGAGGGATTCCAACTTCGTAATCTCAGTTTTACGGTTCTCAATGTACACATCTTGCTCACTTGACTCGGTTTTAAGCTGATCAATTTCCTTTTGAAGCTTTTGCTCCTACAACCAGGTAAGAGGAAGAATTCCAATGTTCCACCAAGAACAAACATTAAGAACTTCAAACAGCATTCAGATCATCTCAATAGATATAAAGTCCAACAAAGAACTTTTTTGGCCAGTAATGAAGCCAATGAGTGTATCAGATACTAGGACCCTCTCATGCTACTCTTTTTTAGTCTAAGAAAAAAGGAAAAATAGTGTACTGACTCTAACTAATAAATTAAATTACAAATAAAGAGAATATCCAAAAAGGAAGGGCATGGAAAGGCTTCTTGGATGGCTATTGAATTTCAGTCCCCCTCATAGCATAATTCCAAGGGATTCTTCAGTTTGTTTTGGATTGAAACTGGCACTGGTTAAATGATTACTAGGATTTAGCACATACTGTGCACATGCTCAAAGCTGAAAAGATATATATAAAGAAAATTTATTGGATTGGGAGTTACTTCAAGCAGGCAGTTATTTTGGAAGTGTGATGAAGTGGTAATCTTCCCTCTTTGAAAAGGCTCTTTGAAAGGGATGAACATATGGTAATTTATATTGATAGACTCGTTCGTTAAACTTTTTTGTATTATGCATGGGTAAACTTCTAATGAATGAGAAGCGAGATAACACACTATTTTCCAGTTAAAATATCATTCGCATTGGGAACTCGCATTCCTTTATACACTATCCAAAATAATTTCAATCAAGGCATGGCACATTAGATGCATCGATCAAAGAGAAAATTGTAAGCGGAACATAACACAAGTGTTCTTACCTGAGTTGAATTATTAGAAAGAACTCGTTCAAGTTCATCAATTTCCTTTTGAAGCCATTTATCCCGAGCAGCTTTACTTGAAAATTGGGTGGCCCGACCTTGCTTCTGATATAGAATGCTAAGCTGTTTCTCCCGCTCCATAATTCTATGTCATGAGGAACTTTATTAGTACAAGAGAGTTCTTAGAAGAAGACAGCCAATAGGCAAGTCGTAACAAAATCACGATTACAAATTTAGCAGAATTAAATACAGAAAACTAAATGAATACATGCATGGTTGATCCTATAAGCTTCATTAAATAAGGAGAAGGCAAAACTTAGCAGGAGGAAACAAAAACCTGAATGCAAGGGAAACAGACAGAATCACAACCACTGGTACAAAAAACTTGAAATTAGCCTACAGAAATGACAAAGAACTAAATGGATCTACATAGTTTAGAAGGTCAACAAACTTTTATCGTGTAAAGAGTTCTCAAAACAGAAATCCATCCCTATGACAACAAGAAAACTCAATAAAGGAGTTCAGTCTAGTAGACGCCAACTCACATGGTATGGACAATAAAAATGATTTACCAAGAGAAAAGACGAGACTGACAATAGTGGAAGCAATTTACTACCAAATGAGACAAAAGCATATTGTTTATGGATTTGACGATTTATCCATAAAACATGCACTTTTTGAAGATGCGCTGTATTACCCTTTAGTTATCTCCTGTTCTTCAACAACTTGCTTGTCGTACTGAGGAATAATATTATTGAGCTCCTCGGTTGAGTCCTGAATTTCTTTCTGTAAAATCTCAAGCTGTTTCGCTGCTTCCTCCTGAAAGAAAAAGAATTCAAAGCATGTCCTTTCCATAATATCCAAAATTGAGTAGGAGATCTCGTAAATAATCACAGATATACCTTGGCTCTGATTATCCCTGAAATTTTTTCTTGCAAGTCCTTGACATCAAGCTCAAGCTCTGTCTGCTTTTTCACAGCTTCTGTTCTTCGCTGTTCTGCTGCTTCTCTTTCCTTACTTAGGCCACTAACTGCTTTAATTAGTTCTTTCAATTTTTCGTCCAACTCTCTGGACTTCTCACGAGCATCGAGAGAGCTGTTGTAACTTTTAATTGACGTGTCAGATACCTTCGACCGAGCCTCCTCTATCTAAAAGAGGCAAAATAACCACTCAGACATCAATTGCCTCCTGATCAATTGTTTCGGCCCTAGAATAACTATATACATATAATCTACACAATCATTCTTAATGAACAATAAATCAACTGAATTTGAGGAAATATAGCCACCCTGATCACACTTATAATCTTTACATACGGTCGCACAATTAATATGCTTGGCACAATAGTTAGAGCATCATGCAATTATCAGCGCACTTCATGATCGCGTAGAAACAAATTAAGGTTGGAGAAGATAGACAAACCAACTAGATTCATGCCTGACAAATAATATGGAAAATAACAACACGTGTATAACTGATGACTACTTTCTAGATAAACTTAAGCATCGAAAAACGCAAAATCAAACCATCCAAATCCAGACAAGTATATTTTTCCCTACATCTACAATTGCAAGCACATTCTAGAGGGGGTGATTCACATTGCTTGCAGTAAAATATTCAATCTCTAGATGGTTTACTGGCTTTAATATATCAATTGACAAGCACTAATTCCAAAAGATGACTCGACAGAAGCATTCATCACTAAGCATTGCCACAAATCCACGTCCTATCCAAGTTTGTCCTCAAGTAGCAGCACCAACCAAGCAACGTCGCATCCTATTCTCCATCTCCTCAAATCAGTACTGTCACCCACCGATTTACTGCCAGCAGCCCCTTCAATCACTCGTATTATCGGTTTCAGTGGTCAATCCTCACAATCCTAAATAATTATACCTGGGTGCACTAAACAATTGGCGTTGAAATTGCTCCTCCCAACTATTTCTGTTTCACCATATCAAAAGCAGGAAGAAAACTTCACACCTACTACTATTGTAAATCTAGTTTCTCCATTTCCATATCATGCATGTCTACTTTTAAGAAAAGGGAAAAGTTTGATACTAACGTAATGCATAGTTATTTAACCCTGCTAGCGCTTGGAACAGTATTTCGCACTTACAAACAGCTTAGTCCCATTAAAATCTATATATTTTGCCACTCCATAGGTTGAATTTACAAATTCGAATAAATAGTAGTGTTCACAAATTTGAGGTTGTACAGTTCATTTGAGGTAATTTATGTGTTAAAAAAATACTATCATTGGTCGTAAATAGCCGACTACTTCACAAAGCCAGGTATGGATGTTACATCAAATCTCACTACTGTGTTTGGAAAGTAACAAAAAGTTAACAGGACAAGTTTGGGACAAGGCCAGTCATTCCAAACCCGTCCCACTTCCATCTCTATCATCTCAGTAAATTTCAAAAGCAAAACCAGGTTGGCCTCAAGTTCATAAAAGATAGACCAATAAGAAAGAATTAAAAAAATTATGCATAAGCTTCTGAACCTCAGCCAGAAAACTTTGTATAATATTCAATCATGTTATGACGAGTTTATAGTCCTAAGTACTATAGCTGATTAACTGACAAAAAATGGAATATAAGCAGATGCAATTCTTATTGGTCTAGACACCACCTCGGCTAACTTTTGCCTAGCATCTTGAAGCTCCTTATCATAAATTGTGTATTCCAAGGATTTACGCTGCTTGTCAAGCTGTTGATATTTTCGCAATTCCTCTTTCTCCTCATCCAGTTCCTTCAGTCTCTCATCCAAATACTGAACAACTTGGATAATCTGCTTCCTCTTATTACCTACACAGAAGAAAGCAATAAGATCAACAAATAATAAATACCCATGCAGGAAGGATACACTTCAATGACTTACCAGTTTCCTGCATGATTTTCTTACTCTCACGACGTCTCTCCTCATAAACTCTAGTACCACCAATCTCTTTCAACAAGTCCAGCCGCTCAGAGTCTTTCATCAAAGTCAGTGACGCTATCTACAACCACACAAAGGGAAGAAAGAAGATAGCAAACAATACAGAAAAAGAATTCCAGAGAGTTTTGGAGAAACTTAGAGAATTATGAGGGCATACCTTTCCTTGTTGCACCACATAGTAAGGATTAGAGCGAGAAAACCCAGCACTTTCCAGTATATTCATAACTTCAGTTTTCCTGCAATCAGCATAGCTTGAAAATTCAGTCACAAAAGTCTTAAGATAAGGTTTAAGACATGAACGCACTTGGGTTACACATTCCCCGACAACAAGGAACACTCACGTGATGTGCTTTCCATCCAAATAATACTCATCCTTCTTCAAACCAACAGTTCTGCGCAAGCGCACTTCCTCCTTATCAACCTGTCGTGGAGCGTGCACCAAAACTAAGACCGATCAATAGAGATAATAACAATTTTTTTCTCAAATAACATATCAAAATGTAAGGCCCAGAAGTAGATCGCAACGGATGTCTTAAGGAAATTGCGAAGATGAATAGTTCTGTCTCTACAGTAGTGCCAACAATTGGCACAAATATCTTCTCTTCAGCTGGTAAAACACTAAATTTAAGCACTCCAGAAACCATTAAGGCAGAAAGCACACAGTACTCTGAATAAATTCACTGTCGCAACATCGTAAAAAGGAAACAAAGACCATTCCATTTTCACTCAAATCAAGAAACCTTAATGTAAATAGGAATATTACCGGAATGCGGTTGTCAGAATTATCAAAGACAATCTCCACAAAAGCGGATAAAACTTGGTGCCCTGCACCTTCCTGTTAATTCCAGCCAGTATCATAAGTACACTTATATAGTAACACTTCAAAGGACAAAAAGCATGCTGAATATATGGTGAAACATACATGGAGAAGGGCATGTCTATCTTCACTGCGCAGGTTCTGAAAAATATCGCTTAACACGAATCTTATTGCTGCATCACATCCAAAGAGTATATGTTCCTTATAAGTTTCACAACTAGCCAGTAGATATAAAAGAGAAAATAACAACAATTAACCTCTTTTCACTTACCATGAAAAAAGTTTGATTTGCCAGATCCATTAGCACCAACTGCAGATCAATTTGGCAGGAGAATTATAAAGGGTATTCTTGAAGTATATAATATAACTGCTACACCAACAAACCAACGATATTTAACAGGGGATGACAATTGACAGGAACTAGATATGCCCATAGAAGATAGTAAGCTGTCATTATGGTGCATATAGACCAATCATAGTAGCACAGCTCTCCTGAATATAGACACTGTCAAAGTAAAATATAGTTTAAAAAGCAAGGCACCCTTTCCAGTATTTTGAAACATGAATCAAAATTTAGTCAATGAAGATGTGCTTCTCTAGTTCCAGAAAACCATAAAGGTCATAAAATGATTTTGCAAATATGGATAACTGTCAATAGTTATTATATGAACTTAAGGGAAAACCTTAAAGTTCAGTGATCATGTGACATATAGACAGCCAATCATGATCTGACATAGGGGCACGCCTGGTACTTGAAAACATTACAAGAATTCAACATAAGAGAAAATCACAAGAAAGGAGGATCACTCATACCAACACAGTTAACTTTTGGACTGAAAGTTGATGTAGCAACTTGTTCTCTGTAGCTCTTGAACCCTTCGATGATAACCTGACCCAATATTCAAGTGACAGAGGTATAACGCAACTAGAAGGTAGCAATAATCATAGAAAGCACCGAACAAAGCAAGTTTCGAAAATAATAGCTCATCCCAGCCACAAGTACCTGCTTGATGTACATCTTGTAATTATCAAATCAGCAGGCCTCTGCAGACTAAATGCAGAATTGTCTCTCAGCTGCAATCGAATTAGAAACCGAAGCTCGAAATACGCTTGCAACATTAAACAATCTCATCACAACCTAAAGGATCAGAGCTACGACACTAGTACGATGTTCTAGGTCCTCATACAGAGATAACAAGAGAAACTATCTCAGAGCTTGAACTGCTGCATAAAACATAATAACTGCAAGCAATTTCCATTCTGGAGCATAAAAAGCGTACACATGTAGAAACGACAAAATCGTTCCCACTGTTCAAAACTATCCAACAAAAAGAACAACCACGTACAAAGTCTGGGAACGCTCAAAACAGAGTTCAAAACCCTAGAGACCTAATATGCGAGGAAGACAACGCCACTCGCACAATCCAGCTCGGAACAAACCAAGCAAACGGCGAGCAGCAAATTCTAGGGTTCCGGCGAAGCGGAAGACAAGTCCAACTCTGCAGCTCAAAAGATTCCTAGCACGTCAGCATAACCAGCAAGCAGCAGCAGCAGCAACTAGAGGGAGGAGCTCATGGTACGAGAAAAAAGGTGAAAAGGGAAAAACCCTCCGAATTCTACTTCGCGAGCCATCAAGGGTGGCAGCGGAGAAAAATGGAGGACTTACATTTGAACAGTGGGGGGGCCGAAGTCGCTGAAGCTTGCGGAGGAAGACTGGGAGTTGACGTCACCGATCCGCCATGGGAGAAGCTCGACGAGGGGAGAGGAAGAGGGAGAGAGGGGAGGATGGGGGAATCGGAAATGGGCGCGAAGGAACGGAAATCTTCTCGCTTTTCAAAGGAGAGGGATCTTCAGAATTGCCATAACTGCTTTGAGCTTGTGTGCTGGTGCGGGTCGGGTTTAGTACCGACTTCTCCCCGAATCGCGGCTTGTGTCGACTGTCGTGTAAGAACTAAAGCAGCCAACTTCTCAGTTAGTTTTATTGAAAAAAAACCGACACAAACAGTCCTTAACTTTTGATCGAATATATAATATGATCTTAAATTTTTAGTTTAACTAATATGAATTCTGAAATTTAGCCCAAAGTAAGGCACTATGTGATCATGATATTTCAATTTATTTGATGTGATTTTCGAATTTTTTAAACATATTTAATTTAGTCTCTAAATTATAAGAAAATATTCAAAATCATCCCTGAATTTGAATTAATAGAAGCACTATACTAAGTATCTTTCTATAATTCAGAGAATAAGTTAAACATGATCCAAAAATTCATGGATCATATTGATCAAATTAAAGTTCGGGAGCTACGTTACACGGTAGATAAAAATTCAAAGGTTATTTGTGTCACTTTTATTATTCATTCTTTACAAAAAAAAATAATAGATTTTTTATTTTTACCTTCATTCAAATATGGTTTTTATTTTTACATTTTTGTTCTGTGTAGATGCGAGGTTCCAAGATTCGGGGACTAGAGCAAAAACTAAGAATGACAAAGGTGGATCAAACACATTATAGAGAAAATTTTCAAATAATGATATGAAGTGTCCTTATTTTTCAATATTTCGTAATAGATATTATTTTAAATAAGGACCTGAAGTGGACACGACAATTTCAAATAAAGATCTAACCTCATCTGGTGACCAAATACCCCAACAGATTAAGGTATTTTCCTCCTAAGACAATTTTAATTCTAAAGTATTTATTTTTCTTTTCTTTTCTTTTCATTTTCTCATTTCATGTTTTTCTTTCTTGTGATTAGCGAGGGTCATAGCTCTTGCCTAAGCCCTTGCCCAACCACGAGCCTCCCCCAGGCCCTCAAAGGCCACGAGCAAGGTGACCCTTGTTTGGTTGGTGAGGGTGACCCTCGCCTGTAGCCGTCATCGATCGATGACGGCCTCATCCAGCCCTCTTGACCGGCCACCGCCAAAAAGAAAGAGAAAAAATTAGAAAAAGGGAAAAAGGAAAAATTCATAAAAAAAAAGGGTGAAAATGTCATTTCTAGGCCTTCAAGGTTAAACACTTCTTTGAGACTAATATGATCACATCATGTCCTTGTGTGAAATGAGGTCCATTTTTTTATCTTCTTTTGAAAAATGAGGGTATTTCATGCCCTTATTTATAATTTTTTTCAAAAATTAATAAGCCTATTTTTCCATTATTCAAGAAAGATTGGTTGAATTTAAAATTTGAATTTGGAATCCATGTATAGATTTCGGTCACGGAATTAACCTATGCGGCACAAACTGTCGGCCCGTGACACATGCATGAGAGCCTATTTGATCATTGTGATATGGTGAATTTCCTTTCTTTAGGTGGAACAAAGTGAAATGACATTACAATGGCAGATTAGCCAATGCCATTGTAAGTAAAATATTTTAATAACTAATTATTTCAAATGATATAAATGATCATTTTAAGTAAAATATTTTCGAATCATTTATTTTACGCGAAACAAACGGAGCCTCAATAAGAACTTCGTCGGAAATCCACATTTTCTCGCCGTCGCCATCGGCCTACCTTTGCCAAAGCATCCGAGCACCTATCGGCTTCTCGAAAACACGTGGCTTCATCTGAAATTCATGAAAAAAATAAAATCCTGCATTTCTCGTCATATGCAGAAGTTCTTCGGCCGCCGCGACATTGATTCACGTTAGGATTGTCTTGA
Organism: Rhodamnia argentea; assembly: GCF_020921035.1. NCBI lineage: Eukaryota > Viridiplantae > Streptophyta > Magnoliopsida > Myrtales > Myrtaceae > Rhodamnia > Rhodamnia argentea. The sequence goes on along the minus strand of NC_063157.1, from coordinate 24,761,213 downwards.
GCACTAATAGTCCTCTCTTTCCTTATAAGGAAAAGGAAAAATTACCAAAAAATTTCAAACTTATTACAATTATACTAATTAAATCTTAAATCTTTTTTTTTTCCAATTCAATCCTAAACATTTTATATTAGTGCTAATTCAGTCTATTTAGTCGGCCGGTGAAGTTGCGCCTCATAGAGCTTTGCGACGACCGGTCAAAGGGATTGAATTGATACAAATCAAAAGGTTTATACTGAATTAGCACAATGGCAATAAGTTTAGGGCTTTTTTTTTATGATTTTCCCAGAATCGCAATCCTATCGTCTTCGTTCATCTTTATGATTCAGACAATATTTGAAATCTACCTGTAATAGAACTCATATATCATTTTTACTAGGATACTCTTTGGGCACGCATGACAACACTTCTGCTTTATAAATCAATTTTTGATTGAAATTTGACTTTTCTCGCTTCGCTTTTGAGTTGAAGTTGATTTTTCTACTTATGGAGAGAAGTAAATTATTATTACTTGTTCAAATAGCTGCAAAACTATTTCTGAAGCAAAAAATTGCTCGTTAAGTCCAAAAATAAAATTATGTGATCAAACAGATTTCTGCTCTAAAAGTTACGTTATTAGAAGGATTTCTTCTCCAGAAGTGTTGTCATGTGTGGCCTTAACCACATTCATTGTGTTTCTTATTTTTCTCGAAGCAACAAGAATGAGGAAAAATATGGAGAATCAACGAGTCACTTTCAATTAGATTTAGATTTAAGATTTAGTGCAAAAGAAGTGAAACTGGGCAAGTGTGGATACGAGATTGATTATTCTTTTGAGCGAGCAAGCAAGCAGCATTGAAGTCTTTTGTGCATCAATTTGAGAAACAGGGGATCAGAACTAGCTTTGCTCGAGCACACCAATCAAAACTCTTTCCGAGAGAGAAGACACCCAAGAAAATTGAATTGAAGTATACCAAAATCCCTGCGAATATACATAAATTTTCTGCGGTGTCGTTCTGTAAATAAATTCCGGTTGAAATCAATCGTCGAGCTCCAACGGCTTGAAGAACTTGCCGTCGATGAGGTAAGTCCCGATCGCGAGACGAACCGCCCATACATCCTTTGGTTTCCTCGACACGATTCTGTATTCATCGGTCGAATTCAAAAGAAAGCCATATCAATCACACATAGAGCATGGTAATACAGACCGTTTGGTTTCAGAAAATCATTTAAAAGAACAATTTCACGTATAAAAAATGTAATTCTATCTTTCATAAAATAAAATAAAAACAGGTGATATTTATTTTCCCAATGTTCTACATTTGAAGTGAAAAAAGAATGGAAAACACATGAAGGTGTTTGAATCAGTAGCTCTACTTTTCCAAAGAGTATCATTTGCCAAGCACAAAACAAACGTACCTGCCCACATCCCCGGGCTTGACCAAGCCGGAATTAACCCGTAGGCACGGAACAGACGCCGCAGTCTTGATCATCGTAGGAGCCTCGGTCACGATAACTGGAGAGCCTACCTCCAGCTTCGATCTCGCCGCCACCGATGAACCGTCAGCTTCGCATTTTACGATGAGGCTCAAGCAATTTAGCCGGCCAGGACCAGTACAGGGCATCGAGCACGGAAACGAAGGAGTCGACGAAAGAGAGAACGCCATGGACGAATTGAGACAGAGGATCCGAAAAATTCGAGAATCGATTGTGACAAAAGAGCGAGTGGATAACGCTTTTGTGGATCGGAAGTCACGTGGGACTCGGGCTTTTGGCATGTTTTGTTCCCTTCGTCTTCGCCCGGTGGACAACCAACGCAAATGAAATCGAAATTTCTCGTACATAGTCGGGAGGGTCTAGAGTAATTTGGTGAAAAATCTGGGAAATTTGACAGAAAATTTTGCTCATATTGACACTAGAATAGCTCTTACTAACTTGTAAGTAAACACTGTCAATAACATGCTCATGTACCTACGATAAATAATACGACACTAGCCGTCAGCTCGCACATTCTTTTTATTTGTCCTATGGCTCTTCGCATCGAAGTATAATTCGTGGAATGCAAGAATCGAAAGCTTAAATGACCCAAGATTTGTTTTAATTGAAAATGCCTGTAATTAGGAAGAAACATTCACTTTCCTTAATTTCAATGCCCATTCACTTCATCGCTTTAATTGTTTTTGGAAAAATTTCAAATAATGAACTGAAGTACCCTCATTTTTTCAAATAAAGACATAAAATATGCTCATGTAAGTAAAACACTGTCAATAACATGCTCATGTACCTACGATAAATAATACGACACCAACCGTCAGCTCGCACATTTTTTTTTTTTCATGCCTCTTCCCGTCGAAGTATAATTCCTGAAATACAAGAATTGGAAGCTTAAATGAGCCAAGATTTGTTTTAATTGAAAATGCCTGTAATTAGGAAGAAACATTCACTTTCCTTAATTTCAATGCCCATTCACTTCTTCGCTTTAATTGTTTTTGAGAAAATTTCAAATAACGACCTGAAATACCCTCATTTTCTCAAATAAAGCATAAAATGAATATTATTTTAAATAAGAAGAAAAAATACCCTCATTGTTTTAAAGAGAGGCCTAACTAAGGACGTTTTCTTCATTTTCTATTTTTTCCTCTTTTATTTTCTTTTTCCCTTTCTTTTTTCTTTTTCTCCTTCATTTTCCCTAGCTTCTCGCTAGTGGCCAATCTTGCTAGTGGTCTGTCTTAGGCGATAGCCGACGAACGGCAAGGGGCAGCCTTCGCTTCACCCGGTGAGGCCCTCGCCACATCTAGTCAACGAGGGCAATCGTCTCCTTGCCCGGCCAAGGGCCGCCCTCGTTACGCCAGGCGAGGTCAACCTTCGGCGAGGCCCTCCTAGATCCGATCGTCGGGGGCGAGGGCCAAGCGAGGACCACCCTCGACTCCCCTAGGCAAGGCCGACGAGGGCAACCTTTGCCTCGTCGACCATGAGGGCGACCGTGCTCGTCCAACTCTCACCATCGGCTCGAGAAGCTAGGACAAAAAAAAAAGGAAAAAAGAAAGGGCAAAGAGGAAAGAAAAAACGTGAAAAAAGGATATGACAAAAATAACTTTGATCAGACCCTTCTTTAAAATAATAAGAGCACTTCAAGCCCTTATTTGAAACAAGATTCACTTCAAGCCCTCATTTAAAAAAAATAAAAACACTTCCTATCTTTCCCATTGTTTCTCAAGCTTCAATTGGGCATTAGCAATCTCAAGCAAATTAAGGCGGAGGCAACTAAACATGCTCCACTTACAACGGTATCCTTTGAGTCGGAATATTCATATGAAGATGCCGAATTTCAATCAAAAGTGATAATCCATGGGATTACATGGATGAAATTTCTCACACAAACTAAGAACCTTTTTCAATGTACTGCAAAGCATCAAGATAGACAATAAGGTACTCTTTTCGGCAACGTAGCATTATACTTGGCAAATACGCTAATCTAGAGACAAGAAGTCATGTTTGGCTGATTGCAATGGAGGAACTATTCCTTAGTGGTGACAATGAAATACAGAGCTGGAATGAATAAAAAAAACTTGAGGCAAGATATCATGATGAAATTAACTTATCCTGCTGCCCATCCAAGTACATGATTATGGTAAGTCCATAGATTGGTCTTGGGGGAGAGAATTGTAAATATGAACATGTTGAGAGGAAATTGAAGAGGGAAATTGCCAAAAAGGAAGTGACTTGGGTTTTTGGGTAAATAAGCAACAACAACAGAAAGGGAACTACCAGACTTTACAACCTATACAAAATTTCATTTGGGTGTTAAAACTCATTTCTCACAGTTTTCAGCCAAAAAAATGTTCCTTTTGCCCTCTACACTACAGGCGTCTGTACCTGTGTCTGTATTAACTATTTCTTTGTGTATGTGAGATATGGATCCTGAGCAATAGTCATGACATCCGGTCTCTCAGCCTGATCATATGTTAGACAGCGACGAATCAATTCCTGCAAAGAATCAAAGTTGCGAAAAAATCATCACTGAGCTTCTGCACATTCTTCCTACAATTTTTAGTAGGAAGTCCATCCTATATGCTTGTCTTCAGCAGTGTATTTCTACAAGGACTATACAACGAAAGTTGTAGCAGCTGAATAGTTACAGGAAGTTACCTACATAAGATTCGTAACAAATAACAAAAATCTAAATGAAACGAACGATATACAAAAACGGAACTTTAAGTAGCTTTGATCTGACACCAGTGTCTATGTAGCTCTTATGCAAAATATAGATCTCCAATATAAGTTCCACTCCTCTGTATACAAGAACCAAAATATACTGGAAGCAGATGGTAACTAACTTGACCCGTGTATGTTAATTAAAAAGGGATGGTCTTGCAAACCACATAGGAAGTAATGGAATGACCAATAATTAAAATAACTTTTGGAAATGAAATTTGTCACTAATATGCAAATGTTCAAAAAGAGGAGAAAAATTGAATGCCCAAAAGCTCATAATTCTGACATCAACGAGGGAATACCAACGTACAAGAGACAGAATAATATACCTTCGCCTCATTTGAGACAGCAGGTCTTGAAGGGAATTCAACCTTTCGAGCTTTAATGATCGTATCTTCACGCAGTATTCTTTCCTGGGTCTGGTCATGCCCAAAAGGCCGTCTTCCAAAGAGCATCTGGTAAAATAGAACACCGGCTGACCATACATCAACCTGTTTAGAAAATGAACCCAGTGAAACATAGCACAAATTTTGTTTTTAATTGATAAGAAGTCAATTCACATATTTCACTGCATCAGACCTCGGATTAATATTGTGTGCTAGCAAAGAGGATCAGCTTAATTATATGGCCAAAGTTATCAGCTGACAATGTATATCCCAGACAAAGCAACCCTGGTTAAGAACGGATCAAGGAATATGATACGGAAAGCCACTAACCTTCGATGATATTAGGGGTGTCTTGCTCAGCTCGAAGCACTCCGGAGGCAAGTACCTGAAATCGCGAAAGGAATTAATTATTACATCTGCCTAAACACCTAAGGAATGAATTTAAAGAATGGAACTGTTACATAAGTAGCAAAAGTACTCATCCTTAAAAGATAAGAAGAATCTGCAGCAGTAATTGAACATCAGTACATGTCTCTGAGCAAGAAAGTATGACTCGTACTTAAAAGCCAAGAACTGTTTGCACAAGATAACAAAATTAGAATATTCCAGTTTCCATGCCTCAAAAGTGACTTACTTTCTTCCCCTATCGCATCTGGTCAGTTTTATCAGAGAGTTTCTCTGATTTCAAGCAAAGGTTTAAAGTAACAGATATACATATCACCCCACTTTCATCTTTTAAGTCCTCAGTGATAATACACACATGCCAGGGACATACGAAAAAGAGAATACAACATAAATTGCACAACTCACCAATAAGTCCCAGCTCCCTGGGATGTAAGTTCCATCCCCTGAGATCCCACATCATCTTCAACTATCTTACTGAGACCAAAATCAGTCACTTTTGCAACGCCAAATTCATCAAAGAGAACATTCCCAGGCTTCAGATCATAATGGATGATCTTCTGTGCTCTCCTATTCAAATACACAAGACCTTGAAATATTTGCACTATGATGATCCTAGCTTCTTTCTCAGGCAATAGCGGTGTTGCTTTGAGGACAGCATCAAGATCCTTACCTGGACACAAAAAAAAAAAAGTCTCAGGGAATTGCAAAAAGACACTCCATATGCCATTTGTATGTCAAATACAGAACATCTCAGCTGCCAAACTGCTAAACAAATGGCCAATTGATAGATGTACATACCACTACAATATTCCAACACAGTGCAAAATGTATTGTGGTCAATCTCGAATATATCCCAAAGCCGAACAATATGGTGATGCACCAGGGTTTTGTGAATATTATATTCGCGGATGGCATGACGTATATAACTTTGTTTCTTTTCTTCACTCCACTGAGCATTCAGCCCGTGCAGCTTGCATGCGACATACTTATGGTCTACCAAATCATATGCCTGCTGGAAATTTCTTCAGAGTTCAGATCACTGAAAAGGGTATTTTCTTACACAAGCCAAAATAGACAACCAAATGATCATCAGCTCTCTCCCTGAGAAAAAGGTAGCCCATGACCAGAACTAGTACAATAAAGAGTTAAACATTAAATTTGTTCAACACAAAGATCTGACCTTGTAAACCTCACTGAATCCACCTTTGCCAAGAAGATTCAACAGGGCATATCGATGATTGAGGATCTGAAAACTGTTAAAACGAGAACCATCCTCATCTCTAATGCGTTTCATTTCTCTTATGAGCCTTCCCTTCTCAAATTCATACCGATCTCTCTCACGTAGGACAGTTTCTTCCTCCTGGAACCAACTCACCAATCAGTTAAGAAAAACGCTCGTGAATGTCAAGTTTAATAAGCTTGCAGAACCCAAAAAGATGAAAAAAATGTATTGAACACAGGATAAACAGAACAACTTACTCGTTTAATGCTGGCTAGACGAGATTTATAAATCTCGTCCTGGAGAAGAAAATCTTCTTCTGGAACTCCATTTTCACCATCGGGTCCATCACCTTTGTCTTGGAGGTTACCAAATATCAGTGCCGTATTTATCTCTTGATGCATGGTAAATAATCAAAATGCCAGATGCAGGCACACTTCCAAGCATGGCATTAGCTAAACTTCAATGGTAGGGTAAAAGTAACCATGACAAGAATAAAGGGGGCTTCAAAAAATTTGTGCATAACAAATGGCCTCGGAGCAATAAAGTTCAAACGGTATAAGAATTTATCTTCATGAAGAAATTTGAGAGGTAAACTCATTCTTGCAGACATGAAACAGCTCTTAGAGCAACAGAAGTTAGAACTTGTCAGAACTTTATGCAGGGCAGAAGCTTAAAGATTAGAAGTAACCCTATTTTTGCCAAAGACCAAATACATGCAACATTTCCAGATCATGCTCCACATACACCAAAGCCACACAGATGCAGCAGTCAAAGGATAATAATCATTTTTAGAAAACACAATAAGCTCACCAGCTTGTTTTTTTTTCAAAGATTTCCGCTGCCGCTCGATGGCTTCCCTTGTTTCCAATAGTTGTTTCTACGGAACCAAATGAACACACTAACAGGTCAGAAAGAAAATCACGGGACATCAATGAATTCCAGGAGAAATTTTCTGTCGTAATTGATGAAAATCATTTAAGGATTAGGCCAAAATTTCCACTTGCAGGGTGACAGAAGCCAATATAAACAAATGCAGTCATGTCTAATATGATCATGGTAACTAAAGGGGACTGAGCTCTACAGATTTAAAACTCCAAACTTCTTCTAAGTCAGTTTTCTTAGTTTGCGTCCGCAATAAATCAGGCTCCAACACAAGTGTTAACTGTCTTCCTAGCATTCCATTTGCCATTCAAATGGGTTATATGAGTAGACTTTAATGCGTTATATAAAGCCCAAAAGGGTGTCAGAATGTTTCACTAGAAGCAGGAGACGCTCTTTTACTAGCACAAAGTATTTCTACTCGTACAAGTATTTTAGAGCTTCAGAGTTTTTAGCTAAGCTGGTAAATTTAGGTAGAGATGAAAGGACTAAAATGGCTAAATTTGGCACAAGCTTCTATTCTAACTTCTTTCTATTCTTGGACAACGTATGTATTATGCTGCATTGTCGAGCGGCATTCACTACTGGATCATTTATTTGAACTCACGGTGACAATGACAAAAGTTTCAATCTGAACATGCTTGTTCACCAAGCGCTCAAGAGTTGCAAGAAAACCATTTTTTCCATTTTAAGATTCATGTGCAATGGAGACAACCAATTGAGAGAGAGAAATAAGGAAAAGAGAAGGAAACAGTCACCAAAATGATTGCAAATACGCAAGAGGCTTCCACGAGATGGTATAAGAAAATCCATAAGAAAGAAACTCTACATACAAGATGAGCATTCAGATCTTTCAACGCTTGTCCATCCTCCCACGTTTCAGATATAAGAGTTCCAGCTCTGCAACAAATAAACGAAAATGGAAATACAAAAACAAACAATGACCAAATGATATGGCAAAAAGCTGAGTATTCTCAAATTCTGAATCTGGAAAACCACGGCAAATCAATAATAAGGCAATTAACCAGCAGCATAGTTTTTTATAGGTTGTCAAAAGAGATTAAAGGTTAATCGACCCATCAAATAGCAATCTAGGCTTGCTTTCTCATATTGAACTTCATTATCGGAAGAATTGAGATATGAATATTGTTATTGTTCCCTTAGGACAATCCTTAAGCTACAATTAATGGAATTTGAAATGTGAAAACTGTAAGTTTCAGACGTTTCAATAACTGGTGCTGTGTGAATACTCCACTTGACTCATTTTCAATATTTTGAAATCATATAGTTGGATAAATTAATGCCCCTTTCTTCAGTGTCCTGGCCAGTGGCATGAAAGAGAATGGGCATTCAGCTTAAGATCCCCAACGTCAGGTGCAAAACAAGTCCATCTTTCTCAACTTAAAACCGTCTGGTGTGTCACTAGCCCTCGTGCTATACAATTATATTCCAAGCAAAAGGAGAGAATGGAACCAAAAGAAAATGGAGATTGTGTTCTTCCATTCCCTTTTTTCGTCTTAAATGGTCTGGCATTTGATGATTTAGGTGTGGGTTCAAACATCTTAACTTGTCCATAAGCTTTTTTCATCCTTTGCTAACATCTTTCAGGCTCTAAAAACAAGTTCAATAGCAAATATCATTTACACGCACTTAAAAAAATTATATATACCTTGTGACACCAACATTGCCAAGTCTCAATGAATCCTGCCGTACTTTTAGTCTTGCTTCTTGTCGTTCAGCTTTTGAAACTGATATCAACAGGTCAGCTATTATTTTAGTTCTCTGCAAACGAGAGTAAAAACCAGTCAAATAGGATTCCAACATGTTATGATTTGTATGAGAAGAATCCAGTAACGAAGCAGTCATACCAAGAAAAAAGAACAATGGAAAATGCGTCCCTCGATTTAGGTGATAATAGAAGAACTACAGGCGATTTGCAAAGTACCTCGAAACTGAAATACTCTGTACAATTATTTCATATTAACTACGAGATGTCAACCATAAGTCAAGCCTATTGCCTAAATCTTGTTTTTGCATAGAACTTCAAACCTGGTTCCTCAAACACAGACACAGCAAGTCCTTGATCAAACTCAGGGGAAATGTATACCTTTGGCTTTGTTTGTTGCTCATAGTCTTTAAGGTCCTTAAGTTCCTGTCCAAATTGAAATCCTCAACAATAAGAAAGGAGGGAAAATTATTCAAAACACATGGTAGGTCCAGAGGTGGTGAGAAATTGGATGAGGTCTTTCAACTGCTATCATGCTTCCGCCTAGTGGCTATACTCTTTCCTGCAGTCCCTTAAAGATCTAAATGCCACACCTTTTCTATTTGGCGGCACAGGTTCTGATAATCAGATGACTCTTTTCGTGATTTACGTAAATCCTCCTCCAATGCGGCCACTTTTGCTCGTAAAGATAAAACCTCCTCCTGCTAAAAAGTCGCATGCAGAGATTCAAACAAAACATCTATCAAATTGATGTATTACATGGCGCTTTATATCCTCCAAGGATATGCAAGGAACAATGACACTTGCAGAGTAATCAATATCCCAATATAACTCGTACATCACATTAAAAGAAAAGAGCTTACCTCTGAAGAGTAGTGACTGTCATGTTGTAATTGCTCTTTAGGCCTAGTATCCTGCAAATGAGGATAAATGACTAGTTACTAATTACAATTTCCTTCTCAGAAAACAAAACAATTAACTAGTTAAACAGGACAAACGCAAGTTTGCTCACAGATAAGTTTCAGTGAAAAACCTACAAAAGATAAAATATTTAGCACTGCAAGCAGCATCAGCTCATTCATATCATCATATACAATACTATCAGCCAATTGACGATGGAATATCATACAGTCTACCATGAAACAAAAAATAGATCTCTCTTCATAAATCTCCCAAAAGCGCAACACTTAGTCAGAGTTGATCCTCGATATTCATAATATCGATCTCTTCAGGAATTCTTCTAACAGAAATAAATAAAAATTAGCAACCATCAGATTCTTCCCTCAATTTCAATTGTAAAGATTGAGTGAAGAGGAGATTGCAGCAGGTTCTTCAGAAAATCTACTCACCTTCATGTTATGATGCATACTTAATCAAATAGATACCATTTTCTAATGCTCACTCTCCACTTATCTTGATGTTCTCCTTTAAAACTCACACAAGATTTCTCTTACACCTCAATAGAGTCAATTTGACCATAACGGAAAGGCACAACTCATATTTAAGTCTAAGGATAAGCAATTAAAGCAGATGAGCAAGCATGCAATTAATACAATCTAGAAAATGGGCAATTTTTGCACTATTGACCTGTCATGCTACTTAAACATGCACTTACCAGAAAAGGAATTTATTGGCTTTGAGATCATTTAAAATGTGTTTTAAGGAAAAATTGCCAGGCTCTAAAAGACCACCAAGGTCCTTTTAAAGCTTAGACCAATTAGAAAAATGCAGAAAAGACAACAGCATGGACTAAAGTAATTCCTTGGAATAGAGTCACTAATTAAAACACATTTTAAGTGAAGCCCTCTCACAATCTACACATGCAACACTATGTCCAATTCACCATCCACATGACATTAACATTGACATTTCTTTGCTAATAGGTGTAATCAATAACCTTTCATTCGATATTCAATGACATCACTGAAGTTTTGTTTTTGTTCCTCTGGGTCCTTGAACTTTCTGTTTGAAATTGTTCAACCAAACCTTCATGCCATTAAACTTCAACAGAAGTAGCTAACATGGATAAACCATACTCTATCGTAGACATTTGGATAACAAAAACACATTTACGCACATCTCCAATTATAGCTAAGTGCGATCCACATCATGACATTGGTTTATAACGGTGGAGAGGATAATCCACATTTGTCTCCTTTTCCATTCAGTAGGTTGAACTTGAATGTAAATAATCATCATAAGTTGCTTGATTGTTTATTCTTACAGAGGCAGTTCACATGCACCGAAGCTTAGCAAGTGTGCAACAACAATCATGTCATGTGTGCTCACGAGAAAGTACCCACTTCAATGAACACCAGTTCACGCTTTATGCATTCTATGGAAATGCTAGAGAGTGCTAATTGCAAGGCACGTGACAATAAGAGGTTGAAACCATACCTTATGATACGAGTTCTCAAGCTGTCCATTAAGCGGTGAACTCGTTGATGCAGAGATTTGTGATCTCATTTGATCATTAGCTTTGGACCCACGGCCCCTTCCAGATTGTGACCTACCGCGACCATGTTTTTTCCTACTGACATCAAAATTAACCTTGGTTTCCAGAGTTTCTACCATCTTTGCCAAACCATCAACTGCCTGAGTCATAATTCCCAAACCATTAGCTTTCTTTGTCCACAAATAAGTCCCATAAAAGCGATCTGCTTTTCGGTGAGTGGAACCAACATAACCACCAAAAGAGAAAAAGCAAAGAAAACCAAACTTCTACACAAAGGCAAGGGAGTAAAAGCAGAACAATGCGACTTAAGTTTTGATAGAAGAAAATGATTTACATTCAAGATTCAATAATTTCATTAATGGACAAGGCCCTACCTCAACAGGTTCTGAAAAAGTTAAACTATCATCCACTTGAACCTTTTGCCGCTTCTGAGTGTTAGCTTGTATAAGAAACTCCCCTGCAATCTGGCATGAGAAGGAAATTGAAAGATGTTGTTGAGTAAAACCAAAGGGTAATTCTATATTCAGGCTGACAAATCACTTCAAAATTGAATCAAAGGCCCACTTAACCGACCAAAAAAGATGAGATAGCAGTAGCAGTCCCATGAATGTCACTTCATATAAAACTATCAGCATGCTTTGAAAATCCATGTAGATTTCTCAAAATGCAAAACAAGCATGTGAAATTTCTAACAAAATGATGTGGCAGACAAGCACGCACTAGTTATACAAGCAGACACATCAACATTAGTGGCCACTACACTAGCCCATGCCATGATAAATACTGAGCAATTAGCAAAATCATCGCGTTGGTTTCAACATACTCTATTCATTGTTCCATGTCCAAGGAATACCATCTTCAACAGAAAGAATAGTTATACCTGAAAAAACCATACTAACCTTTCCACAGGGCATACCCAGGTACCTTTATAGAGGAGCACGGTATTGGGCGCTTCTCCTCAGACCAACTTATAGTTAATTCCTAATTGACAAATGCATTTTCCTTTCTAGGGAGTGATAAAATCTAATGTCTTAAATGAGTTTATCTATTTGATCAAGTTTCATACTCGCTCAAACCATCGAAGATGAGAATAAATGACCAAAAATTTCTGTAGAATAATTACCACTGGAAAACTGCAAAACCACCTTACCAAAGAGCCTCAAGAATAGTTGCAAATGATCATATGTTTCGCAATGTTTCCATAATTAGACCCCTTTTATGGCCAAAAAATATAGACAATAACCAAGCAAGAGATTGTCCCCATTTAATTTCACATATTCTTATAAACACGTGTCTGAATCAACATTAGCAGAGAATTGGGAAATCACACCAACCATACCCTTATAACGTGTTCATCGTAGGAGCGTAATGCATCGACCAATCATTATTGACGAGAAACTCAACTAAACCGAGTATGATCTACAACCAATTTTCGACAAAATGAGAACTGCCTAACTACCTAAGAGTTCAGTGATAATCAGAAGCAACCTTCACAAGGACAGAAGGATCGCTTTTCAACGAAATAATTTGCAATGCTGAGCACAATGATCATTTATTTAGCACAGGAGGCAAGATCATTAAAGCCATTGCCGATGTTGGTCTCCTAAACAACAGAAAAATGAAGTCAAAGGAGCTCACATCATCATCAGAGTCGCTGGAACTCGACTGCCCAGCTAAATCGTTCGTGAATTTCGAAGCTGAAGAAACCAAGGACCGAGCTTGGGGCTGCTGCGGCAAGCTCGAAGCGACGGCCGAGGAGGCCTTCCCCACCAAGCGAGCCTCGAGCTTCGCGAACTTGGTGGACTGGTCCGACTGGTTGGACGAATTGGAAGAGAGATGCAACAGCATGTCGTCCGACATTGCGCCGGAAAGCACGGAAATTCTTCACGGAAGGAAGCTCACTCGCCGCACATGAATGCGCGGGGTCCGATCACAGAGCATTTCCAGTCGGACGAGCAGGACACCGTGTTCCTGACCTAGCGCGACTCATGATCGGATCCAAAACCCTAGAATGGCGGTGCTTTCGGTGGCCGTGGCCTCTCTTGTCTGTCCTTTGGGGTGGTGTCTGAGGTTAACGCATAATTGCATGGCCCAAAAAACCGAACAAAGGGTTAGGAAGGTAGTCCCAAACAAATTCACAGAGGGAGAGAGAGGGGGGGGAGTTAGGGTTTTGTATTGTCTCCGGAGATTTTGGGTTTGTTTAGAGAGGAGATTTATGGAGGATGAGACTACAAATCAAATCAGATAAATTGAGAGAGAGAGAGAGAGATGGGTTTTGCAGATGTTCTGGAGATATGTAGTGCAAGTGTACTTTCAGGCAAAAGGGAACATAGAATTCAAAATCTGTCCTGGCATGTTTGGTCATGAGAGAGAGAGAGAGCGCGGGGGAGCGTTGGGTGCTTGTGAATGAATTTGACGGGTCTGGCAAGTTTAGGCCGCCTTAATCGAAAATCAGCTCGTTTCGCGTCGGGCTCACATACCACGGATGCATGTAATGACATTCCTTTTTAAGATGACGTATGAAATCTGATAGACACCCAGAAACAGTGACTGAAGAAGCTCTTTACTGCCTTGCCATATTTGTGTTTGCAGACTTGTGTTTTTGGGATGTGAAATTTGCCCACTGCACCCCACTTGCATTTTTGCATGGACTCCATGTCTAAACGAGAGACTTGGAGAACCCCAGAACGAAATGATCTAACAAATTGAAAACAGTGAAGAGGATTTGCTTTTGGACCTTTTTTTTTTTTTTTGAGGATTTGCTTATGTTTCCGACAATGAGAGGGTATGGCAAGATCCTGGGGGAACACAAGCCATCAGAATCTCTGCCCTTTTGGAGTATAGAGACTCCCCTCGCAGAAGAAGATAACCCTGGCAGAAAATACCTGAAGCTTTTTCTCAGAGCAAGAGAAGGACTACATTCTCGATTCTGTCTTTGCAGGCGCTATCCTGCCGCCACCGCGAAATTTAGTGAAGACTCGGCTAAACATGTCCTCCAATGCTCAAATAGGAGATCCACCTTCGCCGTTCATATCTTCCGACACCATCTCATTTGTCCAGCATCAACAACTATGCAGAGATCGCAAATAAGGGGAGAACTTCCAGGAGCGCAGGACCATTGAGGAAGAAATTGCCGCCTCGCCAATTTCCTGAGCGTGTACTCAACCGTTGTTTCTTAATTCCTGTTTTGCCTTTTTCCATTAACAACAAAACCAGTTGAAGTTTTATCTACACGTGCTGATCATTTCAGAGGCCCGAAGACTACTATAGATAAAAACTACTGGAGAAAGATATCGGATACAATACTGGGAGCCTGAATAAATGGTGTTTCTTAATTCCAGTAGAATGAAGAAAATCGAATTATAATTATTTGAAGGGGTGAATTTGAGAAAAATAACTCTAAAGCAAGAGTCCAAGAAATTCTTCGTTTGTGATGTACAACATTGAGGACACCTAAAGGAAAGGTTGCTTCACAGTATTCTCCTGCACCAAAAGGCCCAAACGAAAGATAATCTTCAATTGTAATTCAGTAGACAGTAACAAGCAACAAATCTTAAAGAATGTGCACTGACCTCGTAATTTATACTTGCAAGATACAAGAATGTAGAAGACGGCCTCAATAAGAAACTTGTTTTCAGTAAGTTTCTCCTTTCATCTGCTTTGAATGGTTACTCATGCAAGTAAAAGAAGCTTCCTACCACCAATCATAGTTTCTCCTAGTCCCATCATATCTGGAGTTCCCAAACCTCGAAGCAGAAAATCTCTGCCCTGATCCTTGTGATCTGGAGTTGCCATAGGACCCATACCGCACCGAAGATCTCTGCCCTGATCCTTGAGATCTGGAGCTGCCATAGGAGCCATATTGCACCATATGTGACTTATTAGATGATTTGGAGCCAGATATGTGACCCTTACGTGATGGCATTGCAGGAGATCTCGGGCTTTTTGTGAACTCGTTGGGCGGAATGTCTCCTAGATCCTCTGTGATCCAGCCACCCCTACGTTTCAATTGGGGAGGTGTTCTAAGGCCCCTATCTTCATGCTTGAATTTTTTCATTTTACCAGAATTTTGGTTTATGTTAGGTGCAGAGTTGAAGCCCATGTAGTCATCATCTTCTCTCTGAAATCTCATAGTCAGTCTTGATAACTCGTGGTTCCTCTTGCGTACCTGCAGGTCAATTTCATCAGAATTGACATTCACGAGTAATAAAGCACTCCTCAAAGGGCATCACTTAAATAGTGACATCGATAATCACCCATTTAATATAACCCGATACCTTGGTTGAATTGTTACACTCCCGTGCAAAGTGTCCGTCTTTGCCACATTTGTAGCATGAACTAGGTGCTGCTTCATATGTGGTTGAATTCCTACATTCCCGGGCAAAGTGACCATCTTCACCACATTTGTAGCACAAACTAGGTGTAATTTCAACCTTGGTTGAATTTTTACACTCCCGGGCAAAGTGGCCTTCCTGACCACATTTATAGCATGAGCTAGGCGTTAATTCCCCCGTGGTATCACCGCGAACTTTTGAGCAGGCCTGTTCCAATGAAATAAGAAAAACCTGCTCAGAAAGGGGACAGCAACCCGGTAATACTATGCAAAGGGACATTTCTAAAAGAACGGTTTCTGGTTCATGTGAAACTCTTTAAGAGTATTTCATGTAAGTAAAGAGATCCGTGTAATGCCCTACCCAATTAGTATAAGGACTTACATATGCTTAATAAGGAAATGCTCCATTTCAATTTATTCATTACCAACAAGCCAGCACATTTAAAATTGTACATTTTCATATATTTTTATGAAAGATGGAGAATAAGTGCGGGAGGGGCAACTAGCACTGGCGTTTGGGCGTTCCTCGAGAGTTGCACACGCTTGATAGCAATACACTATTTGAGCTATAACTACTACTCATTTTCAGCAAGCCTGTCACCGTCGCACCACCAAATGTAAGTAGGAGCAAAGCCAGAGTGAACCCTATACCTAGCACCCAACCCAAACCTTTGATTCAGACAAATTAGGATTTTTTGAAATAGTGGGGTGGCCAATGCATTCGAACTTCTGAGGAAGGGGGTTCTAAACCACATGTGAGAAAGCCTGGCCAACTTGGCCAACCACCTCAGTGATTATTGGTTACTTATGGGGCACTCTTTAACAAAATCCTTATATCAGTGATGACATAAATGATGTCAGCAGATACATTATTTGATCCTCGACACTCATATATTTCTACCATATCCACACTTATTATCAAGGTAATATTACTCATTCAAAATTTCTTAGATCAACACGATGCTCCATTGATCGATCGTGTTATATGAGACACCATAATAAAAAACAGGATTCTTCACCTTGCATCTTAAAGTCTCAATGGTATCACAACAACAACAAAAAAACTCAAGCAATTTTGACAGTTACTCTTGCAAAGATGCTATATATCTTCACTGGCACACCTAACTCAACAAAATATCAAGTTCCGTTAATTACACAGGGCTATCAAATAAAGACAACTTCAGTAAGAACACGGAAGTCATCATTAGATTTTGGCTAACCAGAAAAATGCATCCATCACCTCAACAGTCGGCAAATCACACATCACAACCAAAGTTTGATCGTAATGGCTTAACGAAGTGGGATCATATGATAACATCACAAACATGTCAGCATGGATGGCAAAAACACAACCAAAGAATCACAAGAATGGTAAGACTTACTAAACCAGTATGACCGAGACGACCACATTTGTAACAGGAAACTTCACAAGGATCAGTATCAATAGAATCCACACAGCATAAATGGCCAAACTCCTTGCAGATGTAACACTGAATCTCCTGAGTGAATTAAACATGAAAAAGCAATTTAAAGAACCAATTAAAACTCTCAAAAACAAATACACTGACATCATTTAGAGAGAGACCTTAAGATCATCAACAGAGTAGCTATTCCCGCAAGAGAACATATCATGCCCAGAATGTCCACATCTCAAGCATATTTTAATAGTTTGAGAGTCAGCCCTATGCTTCTCTGGACAATCCTTTGCACGATGACCACTTTTTTTGCAAATAAAGCAATTTTGTGCCTACACAAAAAGAAAATTGCAAAATAATTCATACACAACAAAAATAAAAGCACTTTAGGAAAGAGACGCGAGGTACTGAGGTTGAGGGTGGTGACACATGATATATTAGGAGTCATACGTAAATACAACAACTTAATTCAAATAATTTATCACAGTGAATCTAGTTTAAGCTACTAACATGCTTCCAAATACATAAAATGGCACAATGTTTGTGGAAACAAATTAACATAATAGACTGCAGTCTGTGGTAAGTTTACTCGACATAAATAATCTAAAAAACCAATCAAAAAATAAAACATGCAAACGTAGGTTGAAATTCATATCATTCCAAACCTCTGTGCATTGTTTTGCATTGTGTTCTAGACTCCCACACACGAAGCATGGTCTTCTCCGCCTTTGGGATGTACAATTAACCGCTGTATGACCTTCAGCGCCGCAGTTGTAGCAAGTTCCCCAGCTACTGTCTGGAGGGTCAAAGTACCTCGGGCCGCGCTGACAGGAAATATATAAGACAAATGCCCAAAAGCCACCGTATGTAACTTGTGCAGCATTATATAATCGGCCAAGAGCAAATATTTGGACTCACAAGAAGCTTTCGCAGGACGATATTATCTGCTATCTCAATCTTCTCTGCATTCACTGATTCCAGTACCTCTGTCACGTTCACAACCTCCTCCTTCTCTTCCTCATCTACATCAATAACCTGCTAAAGAAAATAAAAGTCCACCACACTCACTACTCTGTGCACAATATCACATGACTGCCATGGTCCACCATACTCACCACTCTCTGCGCAATATCACCCGACTGCTCCACATCTACTCACACTCTCTGCACAATATCACCCTACTGCTCCACATCTATGGTTAATCTCAAAAACCCAGTACGAGAGATATACTGTAAATTACAATAGAAGCCAAGTAGATAAATTGCTGGGATATTCCATACATTTGTCGCATTTAAGCTTTCGAAAGTTCATGGAAAACCAGCTCAACGAGAAGGACTGAAGTACACAACAATTGAAGGCCTTTCTTTTCTCTTGATTGACGAAGATTGACGACACCTTCTCAATGCCCCCAACGACTTCCTATGAAGAGCTAGTATGCAAACAGGAAATAAATTGAGTAATTAGAGAAACGAAAAAAGACAGAACTCACGGTTGCTTCCGGATTTTCTCGGCCCTTACTCTTCTTCTTCTTCCGGTCCTTCTTCCTCACCTTCTCCTCCTTAATCACATTGTTCTTCTGCAAAACGACGACACTGCCACCAGCTTTATTATCGTCCTCCGACACGACGACGCTCGGCGGAGTGGAAGCGAGCTTCGCGGCGCGCACCGAGAGCGCTTTCTCGACGATTTTCAGGCT
This sequence comes from Rhodamnia argentea, assembly GCF_020921035.1. NCBI lineage: Eukaryota > Viridiplantae > Streptophyta > Magnoliopsida > Myrtales > Myrtaceae > Rhodamnia > Rhodamnia argentea. The sequence goes on along the minus strand of NC_063157.1, from coordinate 24,742,505 downwards.
CAGATCTTCGTTCGCTTCCTCGTCGTCGTCGCTGCTGCTGAGCGGCGCCGCGGACTTCGGCTCGTGTTCAGCGCCGTCTCCTTTGTCGAGCTTCGCCTTCGGCTTCTCTCTCCTCCCCATGTTTCTCGCTCGCGATCAGTGAGCCCTAATCTTGACCTAAGCCTAGTGAAGAGGGAGAGAGAGAGAGCTGTTGATGGCGATGGCAAATTGCAAATTGTAATTACGTGGATCGCAGACTGTGAAAGAGCAAGAACTCAAGAACTGAATATTCTTGCAGAATTTAGGGTTTCGGTCGGTGGCGCTCGGCGGCAGAATGTCGATCGTTTTCGTTTGTTTTTTAACGGAAAGGTGGTATGAATTGTAAATTGTGGTTTTCACCCCTAAACTTTTGAGTTATTCGAATTGACCCCAATTGTAGGGTTCAAATTGTATATACCCCTGTGTTTTTACAACGTCTTTTTTGTGCCTTGAGCCAATTGATCTGTCGAAGTTACTAGACAAATCAAATTGCATGTTATTTTCCTTGTGATTTTCATATATACAAGATGAAATAAGTTGGGTAAGGCCGCTTTTTTATTGCACGTTTTTTTTTGTTGTAAAATATCATAATTCATATATTTGATAATACGACTTTTGAAATCGCAACACCTTAAAATTGAATAAGGTCTCTTTTCAAAGCAGGTTGTGTCCCTCAAGAGCTGTCGTATTGATAGAAGTACCCTCTTAGGTTGAGAGAGAAAGAAAGATTAGAAGCTTGTGATTTGGACTTTTGAATGTGATTGGATTAAGTGAATGTCAACTATTATTCGACCAAAACAAAATCACAAAAGGATATCCGGAGTGTTAATATTTATGTATGACGCTCACTTTAGTGTCAATTTTTTTTTTATTACTTAAGTACCAAATCTGAAAAAAGAAATCACTTAAGTGCCAATTCCGGCAAAAAAACGATCATTTTACACGTGACATTTTTTATTAATTTCTTAATATTATGTGGATTTTTTTTTAAGTCAGTCCACGTGGAAATTTTAAAAAAAAAATTCCAGCCATGTGGACGCCACAGGGACTTTTAAACTAAAAATTGAGTTAATTTAAAAAAAATTAAAATTAAACAAAAAAATAAATTTTAAAAAATATATATAAAAAATTTGAAGTTGCGGTGACGAGACGCCCGAAGTACCAATATTTATGTATGGTACTCACTTTAGTGTCAATATTTTTTTTTGAATTACTTAAGTGTCAAATCGAAGAAAGACGATTACTTAAGTGTCAATTCCGACAAAAAAATGATAATTTAAGTGACAATTTCGGCCAAATAGTACATGTAACTTTTTTTTATTAATTTCTTAATATTATGTGGATTTTTTTTTTAAAGTCAGTTCACACTTCACATGGCAATTTTTTTTTAAAAAATTCAGTCCATGTAAACGTCAGGCGGACTTTTAAACAAAAATTTAAGTTAATTTTTTTTAAAAAAATTAAAATTAAATAGAAAAATAACTTTAAAAAATCAAAATAAAAGTTAAAGCGGCAACGACGAGGGCTCCCTCATCGCTGCAGCTTTAACTTTTCTTTATTCTTTTAGTTTTTTAGTTTATTTTTACTTTTTTAATATTACATGAATTTTTTTATTATTATTTTTTTTTTTTTTGCAAACTAGGATTCTCCGACGAGCCATGTAGATGCCGCGTATGCTTTCCGACGATACTCATCGGAGTTAACACTGAATAACCATTCTTCAAAAAAATTAGTACTTAAGTGATCCAAAAAAAAAAAAAATTAACAACAAAGCGAACGCCGTACACAAATATTTGCACTCTAGATGTCCTTTTATTTAAAAAAATATTAATATTGCATAAATCGACGTGTCAATCCTATCAAAAGAGATGCGCTAAATATGCCAATCCATCCCCTAAATTGGATAAACTCTAGAGAAATTTTCAAATAAGGGTTTGAAGTGCTCTCATTTTCTCAAATAATGGCCCAAGTGAATTTTATTTCAAATAAGGACTTGAAGTGCCTTTATTTTCTAAAACAAGATCCCAAGTGAATCTTATTTCAAATAAGGGCTTGAGGTGACGATAAAATCTTAAAAAAAGACTCAATTTCAAGGGCATTTTTGTCTTTTTCCTTTATTTGATTTTTTTCTTTTTTATTAGACTTTTTCTTTTTTTGTTTCTTAAAAAAAAATGCACATAGAGGCGGGAGCAGCCTTCTAGCATGTGGCCACCACCCTACCGCTAGGAGTGTCAAAAAAGCCCGGGCAGACCCGACCCGACCCTACCCGACCCGACCCGGCCTGGCTAGAAAATTCACCCTAATTTTCAAGCCTTTCGGGCCGGCTTGGTACTGTTAGGATCGAACCGGGTCGAGCCGGCTCAATTCCGATTTTTTTTTCGCCCACGTTTTCTTTTTAATTTATCTTATTTTCATTTTTATTTTTTATATTCTTTCATTCGACGGACATGTCAAGTGATTTTGATTATAAAAAAAAACCGACCTGACCCGACCCGAAGAGGGTTTCGCCGGGTCGGACTTAACACTGTTAAGTTTCGGGCCAAGTCAAGACTTGGCCCGACCCGGCCCATTGACACCCCTACCTACTGCCGAGGGGTGGGGGGAACAGTGGGAGGTCAAGCCCTCTCTCGAATATGTGCGGGGGTCACTGGCCCTCCCCAACTCTCCCGATTTTGGCAAGGGCAAGTAGGCCCTCATCGAGGCGGCGATCATCCCGCCGACCTCACATTAGCAGTGGGCTAGCGGCCCCGCCTGCATGGCTGTTTTTTAATTTAAAAATAATAATAAAATGGAGAAATAACGAAAATGCCTTATAGATCATGCCCTTTTCTGAAACTCTATTGCCACTTTAGGCCCTTAATTGAAACATGCTATGCCAATTGAGGTCATTATTTGAAATAATATTCATTTTGTCCTTATTTGAGAAAATGAGAGCAATTCGGATTCTTACTTGAAATTTTTCCTAGATTCTATCCTTAGGACACAAATTAAACTACCTTTAACGCACTTGGAAATTATAAAGACAATTTTTAACATGGTTTGACGTACAACTTTCCATGTTGAAATTACTGTGCTATACTTATTTTAAATGTGTCATAACATATTGTGTGCGGTCAACCCAATTACTACCTTTCTAAGGTTGGGTTTGGTTCGACATTTGGAAAGAGCTTTGGGGGAATGCAAATGCTGAAAGCTAATGCTGGGGCTTCTAGCATTGAGATTTCAGCCTTCCCAAGAGGAATATTTGGCTAAATGCTCATTCGAAATGCTTGCCAAACGGTTCAACATTTTTCAAAGGAGCATTCGGGGCCAAATGCTACTTCTAAATGTCGAACCAAACTCACCCTAAGTTGGGAAATAGCATTCTCAAATTCCTACCAATTCTCCATGCAAGTCTTGCCCAACTTTGAGTTTTGAGCATTTCCGAAATGTTTCCATCCCACTTTGCCCTTACTACACTTTCAAACTTCCGATTTTACCCTCACCAACACACATCGGCGAAGTCGGATAGACCATTGATGGTCCTCGCCTAAGTTCACCGATGTTCGGCTGCTGCCTGTGCCCTTCGCCGACATTCGGCCACCACCTAAGCTTCCGTTTTCTTTCTTTCATCTTCCTTTTTTTTTTAGTTAAATAACTAAAGTCCATTACATGTGTAGTTTTTTTCCAAACAACATCAATTCAAAATTACTTCCCAATTCACTTTTCAATTAGGTTTTACCAAACATTATTTGCATTTAAATAAATAAATAAAATGCCCTTCAACTAAAGTTTTTTTGCATTTCTCCAAAGACTGTCCACAAAAACTGCCCAACGCAGCAGCCTAAACGAAACAACAATTCACAACCACCTCATAGGAAAGAGCATCATCTCCATAAATCCGCTTGTAGAATTAATGCATGCAAGGATTGTAACAGATACTTTGCAGCTTTCGAGGACTTTCAAATCCGTCACAACTCAACTATGATTAACGTACTACACAAGTTTCATTCTCGGGAGTTCTTTATGGCCTTCTAAGAAAATGAAAATCCATAACAAATTATCGTAGTTAGATCCAGAATCAGCATCAGGGGGCCATGGCAACCACACCTCAGACCACAGTAACAAGTCTACATGGAAATAGAGAACATAAAACCCAAACGATGTACGGCATGCCTGATGATGGAACTGGGCTTTTTCGATAGGTATATAACGATGGAGAAAGAAACTCGATATTACAACCTGTACATTGTCCGATGGAAAACCAAATATGTGCACCCATGCCCCTTCGAATTTCTCGGGCTTGAACCGACTGATGTTTGTAAAGCAGGGCTGATAGCGGAAGTATATGTCTGAAAGAGCAGATGCATGGAGCAGGAAGGAGTGTACGGCCGACGCATACTCATCGAAAAGATTTTGCAACATTTGCACTGTAACTTCATACCAAGAATGAGTTCCAAAAGTTGACTAAAGGTCGCCTCGTGTGAAGACAGTTCGTTCAGTTGTAATATGGAAGACAGTTTGTTCAGTCCACAGAAACTGAGAGGCTTGTTTGGCAGCAAAGTTTCCGCTGCCGGCAAAATATTCGATCGATAATTCTCGTGCTGGTTGCTTCAGAAATGTTGAACAGACTCCAGAATTGTACAGCGCAGATACATCAAGAAATTTTACAACTATAAGGGAAACATAAATGCCAAGCCTAATGCAATCAAATGCAGCATTGAATGATATGGCCCATAGATAAACATCAGAATGTAAGAACTAGGTAGGTGCACTACCAAAGTTAAATTATTGATATATGTGCTTCCAAGCTGTTGTATGAATATATCCATCAAATAAGAAATCATTGACTGCTCTCTTTTGCAATGCTTATCATCATCAATGATCACAGATCTGAAAAGCCAGAGGATAGACGTGGTTCAGAACACGAAAGAGTGGATATTTTTTGCTTGTTGAGACGAACGAGTCAAAATTGGAAACTGTCCAAACTTGGGAGAAACATGAGAAATTTGGGGCAATGCATTTGTAAGCCCATACGAGCAGTAGCTAGAGAGATATGTTTAAACTTTTCTAGTCCCCCACCCCATGACTCAAAATTGCAAAAGAGTCATTCAACAAAGTTCGACAAGCAACTTTTGCTACGAACCCCATCCTACATTGTTCAGCATTTTTAAAACTTCATGATTGTCACATCAAAATATTCGATAGATTTAGTCCTCTGGGTGCTCTCATGTGGGCACCAGATGTGAGGATCAAAAAGTAATAAAGAGAGTAATCAGGAGTACATGTATCTTCTTTCAAGCATAGATTAGGGAAGGGCCCAAAAAATGAACTGCACAGACATTTACTCGCTTCAACCATATCTCAGAAACATTTCCAGCAGGGGGGAAAAATCCATATGGGAAACGTATGCTTCTTAGCACATTAAATGAAACTCAGACTTCCATTTTAGAGCAGGAGAGCAAGAGATTGAGCACTTCACTAGTTTGATACAAGAAAATAGTTTTGAGGCACTTTATCAGGAATTAACAGAAGTAAACAAATACTACTTTCCATCTGAACCATCATCGTGTTTAAGCTATGAAGGGGCAGTGAGAAAAAAAAATGAATTGCATTTAGGAGGCGAAATGGCACTAGACTTTACAAACTTCATTCGTTTACCATCTCCCCCACACTGCAGATTCTCATCGGCCAAAAGTAGACTGAAAGAGAAGAATAGTCCCGGTAAATTTCTTTTTATTTTTATTTTTTATAAATAAGGGAACTGAAACAAGAGGAGATAAAATGCCTAATAACACCTCATAAACGTCTAGAATATCCAGAACCCCCACACTTCTTGCAGAAAATCAATCCTACAAAGCACAATACACGAGGCATTAGAAGGAAAATACAATGGACACGAGCAATGGCAATATAGTTAAAGTAAGACCTCTCTCAGGCTACAGCCTACCTAAAGGGTCTACTGTTATTGAATCAACACTTATTTGTTGAGATCTTTCAAAGGAGCATGTGTTTATGCAGAATCCAGAAGGCATAGACACAATTTGAATTAATTTCTTTTCTTCGGTCACAAGACATCACTAAGTTGGAAAGGACTTAGATAATAATCAGAGTAAAAAAAGACTGATGAAAGAATCACTCATCATATCACCATTCAGAGATGAACAGGCATATAAGGTGTGAATCAGCTCAAACAACATGCTCAGACGCGCATATGATCTTGACCAAGAATGCTTTAGTTATAATGATACCTGCTCCCTTGCACACTTTGCAGTCAACCATGCCTGTTTCCTGCTTCATCTTTCCACTCTCGCAGAAAACACATTTTGTGCCACCTGCAAATATCAGTAACATAAATCATTTCAACCCTTTTCCCTCCACAGCTTAACAAACAAAAGCTTATTCGTAGCTTCCCGACATATTCAACGCCTAAAGCCTTGAGTTTACATAGGCATAACCAAGCACCAAATAGCGAAAAGAAGATCATTGCTTCCCCTGCCATTCGCCATAGGCATGTTGAGGCAATCACAGGGCAAGTGCAAAGCATGGAATTAAAATTGTCGACCATAGTGCTTCTTTCAACATCAGGCGTTACAGGGGGGAAAGTCACAGATCAATGAACCAACTATTTCAAGCATTTAAAGCAATTCAAGTCCAATTCGATCCCGTCCAAAAGAATTTCCTGACAAACCAAGCACAACAAATAAAGGGAAAGTGTACCGTTGCCAGCGCATCGATCACAAGGGACAGGATCGCCCTGCATCACCATCATCAAATCGGTTTCAATGCAATCCGTTAAAACCCAAGGCGTTCCAAAAATCAACGACGCCACGACACGCCACATTACCTTGAGACCGAGGAACAGCGAAAGAGCAATGGCGGCCAGAACACTCACGGTGGCGAGTACGGTCTGCGTGTCCAACGTCCTGTCGAGCCCGCCGAACAACAAGAGAGGATGGACGAGCAGGTCGCTCGCCGACAGGAGCGGCTTGAGCTCGGAGCGACAGGAGCCGACGAGCGCGGGAACCTGAGGCGAGTGCTGGAGGTTCCGTATCGCGGCGTCGCAGCTGGTGCAGAGGAACAACGGCGCGGGGCTCGGCGAGGAGGAAGAAGAAGAAGAAGGAAGGGAGAGAGAGGAGAGAGAGTGGGAACGGAGTGCGGTCGCCGTGGCCATGGATAGAAGGAAGGAGGAACTTGTGGAGGAGCTCACGGCGGCTCGTTTTCTTCTTTTTTTCGGGTTTTTTCTTTTTCCTTTTCTTTTTTTCGCCTTACGTTTAAAGTTTGCAAGTCTTCCGAACTTTTGGAAAGTCGGTGGAGCCACGTTGACTAGATGTAGCTTTTGGACACACGACATGTGGATAAACGCCTTCATATCAAGCTTAGATGGGTTCGTATCGTTAACAGATTAACGCATTTATACGCAAATACGAACGTGTGATCTAATTGATATACGCTATCCATCTCAATATAACAAGTTTTGTTAAGCTTAGACCAGTTTGTACACGTCTAATCACCCTTTTTTCATCCGTTTACACATAAGGGGTCATGTCGTAAACGTGTTATATCTTGCGGCCGGTTTGAGATTGCAGCTTCAATTTTCTCGTAGACCGAGTAGTTATAACTTCAATTTAAACATCTCGTGAATGCATGTGAGACTTATATGATGACTACAAATTTATTTCTCTCTCATGCCATTGATTCAGATTAGATCGTCAAAGGATCTGTTGTCCATTATCCATATTAGGGAATAGTGTGACCTCCGTAGATTAACTCGCTTGAGGTATTGTCTGTTTTGATCGGTCCCATTTCGAGTCCTTTAGAGCACATGTATGCATTTTCCCAAGAGATTACCCATCCCAGCAATGCTTTAGTTCGAATATACTTAACTTTGAAGTTCCAAAACAAAACTTTTCGTTATGTCAAAGGGCACATCTATGAGTTAATTTCATTTTTCTCACACACACACACACACACACACACACCCACATAAACATAACCAAGACATGCTCTACCTCGATTCAATGTGCAATTTAGTTCATTCATATTGCATTTGCCATTTTAAAAGTTTGTTGAGAGTCGCTCTTTATCCGAGCCCTCTAGACTCGACGACCACTCCTTACCCTCTCGAGACCGAGTCGTTGTAGGCCTGTTAGCTTCCAAGAGATTCGACTCGAACCACAAACCTATTGGATGTAGTCTCGCTTTGATACCATATTGCAAAACATGCTTAGGCTAAAGCATTGCCAAGATGGGTGATTTCCTCAAAAAGTGCTTGCATATATGCCAAAAGACAAAACCGTGAGGCTCGATATGGGACGGGCCAAAGCGAATAACACATCTAGTGAGTTAATCTAGGCATGTCGCATATATATCACATACATACTCTTCCCATATTCAGTATGCAATTCGGTTCATTAATGCCCCTTGTCCGAGCCTTTGACCTCGACAACTACTTTCCACCCTTATTGAATATGGTTGTTACAAATAGTTTAATTTTTTTTTTTTAAAAATTCCCATTACATTCGATCACTTACATTTCTAGTCAATTTCTATAAGTAATTAGGTAGGAATGGATGATTAGTCTCAGCCACACATGTTTTTTTTTTCTAGGTTAATATCGTGAAAAAAACCCCAAATTGGTATATTTATGACAAATTTTTTCGAAACTAATTTTTTGACCACGAGAAACATCAAATTGGTACACATGTGATAAATTTACCAAAAAATATTTTTTTACCTCAAAAAATTTCAAACTAAAACACCTGTGATAAATTCACCCCAATTTTTTTTTACCACCAAAAATCCTAAACTGATGCACCCGTGACTAATTTACTCCAAATTAATTTTTGACCACCGAAAATCCTATAGTGATACACCTATGACAAATTTATTATTCGTTAGTTTCGGTTTAGTTGAGTTGATACCAAAAAATTATCAAATTGATATATACGTGACAAAGAGAGGGTAAAAATTCCAAATTGGTACACGCATCAACTACCATGTGTCATCTAAACTCAACAATTTGAAGGTAAAATTTGACGAAAACTAACGGAGGGTAAATTTGTTACAATTATCGATTTGGGATTTTTAGTGATAAAAAAATTATTTAAGGCAAATTTATCACGGGTGTACCAGTTTAAGTTTTTTTATGATCAAAAAATAATTTTGAGGTAAATTTGTTACACTAATATCAATTTGAGATTTGTCGTGGTATTATTATTATTTTTTGTTTGCAAAAGGACATATCAGATAACCAATTTTGTGTAAGGCGCTCACTTTGGTGCTAATATTTTTTTGAATTACTTAAGTGCCAATTACGAGAAATTCCGGCAAAAAAATATATGTGGTATTTATATTTAAAATAATTTAGTGCCACTTAGTTTATAATTTGGAAATAAGTCCACGTGACGTGATAATTTTTCTTGAAAAAACAAGTCCATGTCGCAATTTATTTAAAAAAATGAGTCCACTTGGAAATTTATTTAACAAACACAATCTTAAACTAAAAAAAAAATCTAACAGTAACAACTAAAAAACTAAAGAAAAAAGTAAGGTTGCAGCGGCGACGGCTGTGTGCTCTCGTCACCACCGCCCCACCGTCACTGACAATAACCAGAGTGAGTGTCGGTGACCCCAACCATCCGTTGTTGTCCCTCGTCGTTGATCCTTGCTTGACAATGTTGGGGTAAGGAGTTGCCAAAGCCGCGTCGTTTGGCCCTATCAAGTCCTGAAATTCGAACTTGTTTGCATTAGCCCCGTATGCCTAACCCTCCATGCTCGAAATCACCTTTTGCATCAGCTGGGCATCGTCTCGGGCAAGGGGCGAGAGGCCCGACCCTTGTCTTCATCAGCCAAATCGAGGCCTCGAAAGTCGTCGATTTGGGAATGATGGTTGGAGGAGAGGACAGGGGAGGCGGCGTGGGCATCCCAATCGTAGTCCTAGCAGAGGACGAGGTTGTCGGTGGAGCAACAAACGGAGGTGAGGGCGGAGGCGCAGTTGTCATAGATTGCGGAGGTGCTTGGCCAGAGAGGAGGTTGGCAGAGTAGATGCGGTGGTCGCAGAGGAGGCGGAGCTTGGCCGCAGTGCTCCGGCAGTAGAGGACGGCCATCCGATTGGTGTAGAAGTTGCAGGGAATGCTCTTCTTGCCGGGCGTTCTGGAATTGGGACTCGCCATTGCTTGCGTTACCTATGCAGATCGAGAGAGAGAAGGGATACCAGCCATTTTCTTTTTTTCTTTTTTAATTTCCAGCTTATTTGTTAGTTTTTGACAAAAAAAAATTAGCTTTTTATATTGCTGACTGCTATTCTCTCACGAGACATGTACATGCCACATATGATTTTTAGTAAAACTCATCCGAGTTGGTATTAAAATAATATTTAAAAAAAAAATTAATACTTAATTGATCTAAAAAAATATTAACACAAGAGTGAGCTACGTACATAATCATTTCAAGTGTGCTTTTGCCTTCTCTTTTTTTTTTTCCCCCTTTCATGTTTTGGATTTTAGCAATCCAAAAGCGCTGACCTAGAAAGAAAGTGAAACCGTAAAAAGCAACGGTAATCCGGTAATTCTATAAACACGGAAGGGCATATTCGATCCTTCCTCGTCTTTCCTCTTCCAGGGTACGGACCATTTTCAGGCCTGGTAGGCGAGCTCCCTAAGCTGACTCCAGTTTTGTATTCTAATAAAAATAAACACCAGGCCAGGCGACATTTCTGTCTCTGCAGAATTCGATCCCGATCTCGGAAGCTTCCTCCATCGATCGATCGATCGGTCGCTCACCGATTCACGATCTGCATATACATTTATATATATTGGCTCTTCGCCGTTCACTGTGTCTCCGTCCTCCTTTCTCTCTCTCTCTCTCTTTGAAGTTATTGAATAAACCCTAACCGTTCGAATTCGATCGTACGGGACCTCGGTGATCCGCCGGTGAGTTTTTGCTTTGGCGAGAGTCGGAATGTTCAACGGAATGATGGATCCCGCACTCTTCAAGCTCGCCGAGGAGCAGATGAGCCGCATGTCGCCCGCCGAGTTGGCCAAGATCCAGCAACAGGTTTGACGACTCCTCTTCATCTCCACCAAAAAAAAAAAAAAAAAACTCCTCTTTCGAGCCGCGGATGTCCTTTTTCGGTTCGATTCCGCGGTGAATTGCCTGAATTTGACTTGCGGTGTTGGGTTGCTTTGCTCCTGGCTCTGGGGTTTCAATTGTCCCTTTTGTTTGAGGCCGTTTGTTTGTATTGGAGCTCCTGATCGCGCTTCTGTGTGACTCCGGTGGTTCTGTTTGATGATGCCTGCCAAGGAAGCTCATTAGTCTCAATCGACCGAGCAGCGCGCTTAAAAATGAAATACTATCAGCTTTTGCGACAAAAGTAATTGCCTCGGGGTTTGAGCCGCATAATTTAGCTTTTTAGCAACCTGTCCTGAAGATGGGGATAATTAACGTTTCGATTTGCTCAATTATTTCTCCGTTTTGGAAAATAAATGTTTTGGATAATTTACGTAATGACAAAGTTTTTCAGTTAGACATAAGATAGTACTGCCGTGTTAACTGTAAAGTGGTTCTCGCTCGATTTCCACATTTTATTTCTTTCATGTTGGGGGCATTTTTTTTTGGACGAATAAGCATCTGCAATAGTGAAGTTTGATCTGCTTAATGCTCCTATATTGAGGAATGTTTTCAGAGCAATTCATATCTTGGGACTTGCTTTAAAATAATATGATGCAAATAGCATCAATTATCCATTCGGCTATTAAAATGATCCTACAAAGATGCCCATTCTTTTGGGTTCTTTGACTGGTTCCACTTCCATGGCTCGTGTCGAATCTCTTTGTTTCCAGTTCCAACAGGTTGGCCATTCCAAATTCTTCATGTTGTGATGCTACATTTACTGCAGATGATGTCTAATCCTGAATTGATGAGAATGGCCTCTGAGAGCATGAAGAATATGAGGCCTGAAGATTTACGACAAGCAGCAGACCAATTGAAGAATATTCGTCCTGAGGAGATGGCTGAGATTGGTGAGAAGATGGCTAATGCTAGCCCTGAGGAGATTGCAGCTGTACGTGCTCGTGCGGATGCCCAGATGACTTATGAGATAAATGCAGCTCAAATGCTCAAGAAAGAGGTATGAAGAAGCCTGTAAGTCATTTGATGCCAGCATCTGTTATTGCTGAATATTAGATGCGTGTAGTCTTTGCTTATGATGACGGTCAAGGGATTGTTCTCAAAAGCTGCTCTTACATTGGATAACGAAAAGAATTTGGATATGATGAATGGTGTGAAGCGCTAGTTTTGGAGCTTAAATTTGTCAAAGTGAGGTTTTTTTCGATTTTTCGCAGGGGTGTTCTCTTTGGACCAACATTCAAGAGGAAGTACATCTAGAGCGTAGGCATATTTGCTATAACAGATGGACGCTATTTTCATTTGTTGGATGATATCTATTTTTCTATTTGGGAGTTTCAATTTTGCTTGTTCAGAAGTTTTTACTTCCAAGAAATTTTGACTGCAATAAAGTTGATTTAGAAGGTCTGTTTTCTGGAACATAGCAGATGTGAATGTAATAGATGCTTGCCATGCTGCTTTAACTAGTCATGCACACCGTACTCTTTCTATGTTATGCGTGACATGTTGATCTAATTCAATCTGGCAGGGGAATGAACTTCACAGCCAGGGGAGGTTTAAGGATGCCTCGCAGAAGTATTTGCTTGTAAGTTATTCTTCTGCTTGTTCGCACTATAGATTTCCATTACGGGCTATTTTTCCTTGGACTGAGGGGATTCTTATAGATCTTTGTCCATAATCAATGTATAGGCCAAGAATAACTTAAAAGGAATTCCGTCGTCCAAAGGCAAGACTCTTTTACTGGCATGCTCCCTTAACTTGATGTCATGCTACTTGAAAACGAGGCAGTACGAGGAATGCATAAAGGAAGGCTCTGAGGTATGGTATTCGTATTCTCTCTTACTTTGACTAATATTTTATGTGGTATTGGTAGTGTATTTGGAAACACATCCATCATATTGACTGGTAAAGTAGAATTTGCGGGTCAATAAGGTGAGATGTATTGGGTAAACAATCATGAAATGCATACGCAGCAACACTTATCCAAGAATAGAGTCACTTTCTCTCTCTTTGTCAGTACAACTTCTTTCTGCTGACCTACTTACCGATGTAAGTTCTTTTTCGCTGATTAAGTGACTTGTGCTATATCAGGTTTTAGCATGTGATGCTAAAAATGTCAAAGCTTTCTACAGGAGGGGCCAAGCATATGGGGAATTAGGTCAATTGAAGGTGAGTGTAATTGTATTCTTTTATGGTCTGTGCGGGGGTTTGTAGTTCCCCTTGCTGGTACTCTACTGGTGATGCTCTTATATCCTTTTTGCATCTGTGTTCTGTCGGTATTCTGAGTTTTCGAATCCTTCAGGATGCGGTCTCTGACTTGAGAAAGGCACTTGAAATTTCTCCTGATGATGAAACAATTGCGCAGGTTCTAAGGTAATGATCTATGCATGTGAAAGAGTGAACAAGAAATTGTTAGCATGATTATCTTCCCCATTATTCTCCAGAAAAATGTGTACTCTCAGTTTCCTTGGCTAGTCGTATGCTCAAGTTTCTTTTTTCTTTTTCAGTTTCTATGTCGTGTTAATGTGCTTCATTAATTCAATGCATCGTTAAATGACTGAGATACTGATTTCTCTGTGAGTGTCATCTCTGTTCGTATTATTTGCGAAGTGTATATGTAACTAGGCTGTTTGTCCTGTTGGTCCACACAGGGATGCTGAGGAAAGCTTGACCAAAGAAGGTGGTTCTGCACCAATAGGTATGTTATCCATGTTTAGTTGCTACTTTTGGTTCTTTCATTCCTCTTTTTGTAAATTCTCCAGTTTTGAATCTTGAATTTGCGTTTTCTTTTACTTTTGAATCATCAATAGGGGTGGTAATTGAGGAAATAACTGAAGACAAGACCATGTCCTCTGTCAACCATGAAAATTCATTGGAATATTCAGAGAAGCAGCATCAGGAATCGGAGGATGCCCACGAGGGTCCGATTAGTGGTGATAGTATGAGTCGAATGACCAATTCTGAAAGCTTGAAAGCTTTGGAAGGTGACCCAGATGCAATCAGGTATTCTTCCACCATTCTACTCAATTTTTTTTGAAATGGATGTACGTATGAGATTTCAAACTAGTCACAAATCACAAGACAAGGCGGTGAGATTCAAATAACTGAATGTCTGTTTATGGTGTAGAAATTTTACTGACTTTGATTCTATGATGTACTCAATAGGTCATTCCAGAATTTTATTTCTAATGCTGATCCCACAACTTTGGCTGCAATGGGTGCGGGAAATGCTGGAGAGGTATCCCCTGACATGATTAAGGCTGCCTCTAGTATGATTGGCAAAATGTCACCAGAAGAACTCCAAAAGATGATTCAGTTGGCTTCGTCGTTTCCGGGGGAAAATCCTTTTGTCACAAGAAACTCGGATAGTAATTCCAATAGCTTTGGACATGGATCAGTCCCTAATGTGTCGCCCGACATGTTAAAAACTGCAAGTGATATGATGGGTAAGATGTCACCCGATGATCTTCAGAGGATGTTTGAAATGGCATCTTCTTTGAGAGGGAAGGACCCATCTTTGGATGCTAACCATGCAAGTTCAAGCTCTGGGGCGAAATTGGCGGCCAATTTAAATCATATCATGGGTGAAAGTGAAACAAGTTCATCTCATCACATATCTTCAAGTTCAAGGAATGTTCCATCTCCTCTGTCAAATTTCCCATCATCTCCAGGTGATATGCAAGAGCAGATAAGAAACCAAATGAAAGATCCAGCTATGAGGCAGATGTTCACATCTATGATGAAGAATATGAGTCCAGAGATGATGGCAAACATGGGCGAACAGTTTGGACTAAAGCTTTCTCCGGAAGACGCTGCAAAAGCCCAGCAAGCAATGTCTTCTTTATCGCCAGAGATGTTGGACAAGATGGTATTCTTCTATCTGATATTCTCTCCCCTTGCAGTTTACCACATTATTTACTTTTATATTGCGGCATAAAGCCAGAATATATTGTGTGCCTTGCACTATTTGAGAGTGAGAAATTGGTGGCAGATCTATTCTGAGGCCTAGGAGGCTAACTCTTTTAGCTTAGTTGGTCGATTTTTTCCCCTGCATCTTCGATTAATTTTTCTTTTTTTTGGCCGGGTGCTGGTCAGTATTTTCAGTTGGCTTCTAGCCTTCTCCAGGTGGTTGGCTTTTCCATGTTACTGAGAGGGCTTCGTTAGTATAATGTCATGTTACTTTCTCACGACAGCCTCTTTGTCATTACACTTTTGTTGTGCTTTTAAAATAATCAGCCTTTTTGTCCTAAATGCTGTTTCAGATGTGCTGGGCAGACAGGGCTCAAAGAGGAGTCGAGACGGTGAAGAAGACCAAGAACTGGTTGCTCGGGAGGCCCGGTATGATTTTGGCCATAAGTATGCTCCTCTTGGCAGTGCTCCTTCACCGTCTGGACTATATCGGAAGTTAGAGTGGCAGAATGCCTTCACTCTTATTGAGTTTAAGCAACAAGTCAGCCAAAAAGCAGTAGGTATTGCATCGGAACATGAGACGCATCTTCGTTAATCCATCTTCAGAAGCAATTGACTCGCCGAGATGGTGGACGTTGATTGGCGGAAGGTCTGTGGGATGGAATGGGTAAGAACATAGTATAACCCTTAAGGTGCTAGTGGTTTGTGAATTGTGCTGACTGTTGGGGGTTTCTTCCATTTAGTTGACATAAAAGGGATTGATTGATGTACTCCTTGTAGAGATAAAATGCCCCTGGTTGGTATCTCGCAAGAGATTCTTATCCAGAAATCCCATTTCTTGTTCTTTGTCCCCTCGTGGCAATTTCATTGCCTGTCGGGCGAAACGGTGACGCATTGGCTGTCGCTTCGGCTGTAAGTTTTGGCTCTCTCTCTCTCTCTCTCTCTCTCTCTTCCTGACGCGCTGTGCGCGCGTGCAAGCCACGCAAGAAAACTTCACAACAACAACCCCTCCCCTCCCCCCGCTTCTTCTGATGTCACCGCCACCATCAAAGTGCACACGAAAACCGCTTCTGCCGCGGTAGCTACGGACGCACTCTGTCTCGGTAAATGCCAGCATGTTTTGGATTTTTCAATATCAAATATTGACTCATAGGACCATATTTACGTCTAGAAGTTTTTTTCTTTTGTTCTTGGAAATTCGAATGGAAAGCACGTGAGTGCTTAAAAAGAACTCCGCATTACGTAGCATTTTGTTGATCCGAGGATAAGAATTCCACGCCGGTATAACATGTGCGAGTTCATAGTGGTGGGGAAACTGGTGTTAATGGAATTTTTGCATTATAACCTAGAGATCATACTAATTGTTCTGGTTAACATTGTACAAGCTCTAGAAAATTTTGTAGTCGGAACCTATCAAGAGAATATTGCTAAAATTGGGAGTACCCTTTTTTTGTTGTCAGGTGCATTGCTCTGATTAGACCATGAAACGACTGTTGCCATTCTTCCGATGGTCACCAGTTTCTCGAATAACTATTGAATTTCTTCTCACCAATGCAACCAAAACCACCACCTTTCTTTTCATGCATCACCACCAAATTACATTAACACGCGTGCGATGCCCCCCGTCGCCTCTAGCGAAACCTCACCAAAAAAAAAAAAAAAAAAAAAGGAAAAGCCAGAGAAACTCTTGTCGTCCAAAAGGAAAATGTAACAGGATACCTCGACACCCTCATTGAGCCTCATTAAATATATGCTTCGAAAGCACGAAACTATTTATTTAAGCATCTCGTGAAATTGCCTGATTAACTTAATAGCGTAATCGGGTTACTTGTTGACGAAGCTCCTTTTCGGAAAGTGATGCGATGATGGACATGGGTTATCTGCCGGCTTTCTCTTTGGATTTGTTGGTGGCTTTCACGTCCTTCTCCCCTTTCTCTTTTCTTTTTCTCTCGAGGGCAGAAAAAAAAAAAAAAAAAAAACAAGATTTTACCTCGTTCGCCTGTTCCCACGTCGGACCAGATCGTTCCCCAGCACAATGCCGGACCAAAGTCAACCCAAAGAAAGCCACAAACCAAAAGGATTCGCACGCACGATGGGAAAAGTGTAAAAAAATTCCTAAATCTATTATATTAATATTAATTCAGTCTTAAATTTTTTTTTGTGCCAATTCAGTCATAAACTTTTTGTATTGGTGCCAATTAAGTTCTAAATCTTTCATATTTATGCCAATTGAGTTAATCCGGTCAATTTTGGATAAAAATCGGCGACGTGGACATCGATTGTCCTATGTGGTATAACTGGCACTGACTTGAATATTTTTAATATTATTTTAACAATTTTTAAAGCATTTTTTTTAAAAATATATTTTTTAAAATATTTGAAATATTAAAAAAATGTACACGTTAATGCAAGCCGTGCCACGAAGGGAAATTAACATCCACGCCAGCGATTTTTGACCAAAATTGCCCGAATTTACTCGATTGGCATAAATATAAAATATTTAAAACTAAATTGGCACTAATGCTAAAGGTTTAAGATTGAATTGACACCAATGAAAGGTTTAGGACTGAATTGACATCCGAAATGAGTTTAGAACCGAGTTGAAACTAATGCAATAGGTTTAGGACTTTTTTTATACTTTTCCTCACGCACGATCCGTTTACGGTTTCGATGCATCAAGGTACAGTACGGTGGTCTCCCTCGGGCTTTAAGCTTCATCGGCAGCCTATGTGGAGATGTCGACACGAACTTGCAACCACCGATCGACGGGGGCGCCAATACCGTGAAGTCTCAATCCACAACCGTCGCTAGACCCGGACAGTCCGATGCTAGCCTCCTTCCTTCCTTCCCACCCAATTCCGCAATTGGGGCACGAAAAGAAGAGTCAAAATCATGGCCACGGCAAGACAGCGACATCCACGTCTCTTTTCAAAGGCCGGCTAAATATCGACCACGAATGCCCCGTTAAAATATTGCGAGCTGTGGCTACCAATAAGTCAAACGGTCTACGGGTGCTTTCCGTCCTAGTGAAGACAATGTCTATGCACTCTGGTCCTGCACAATGTATGCAATGGAGAATAGGTTTTTGTCCAACTTGGGAGAGTATCTATCTCTCGTTCTCGTCTTTTCGAGACTCCTCGACTACGGATTGGTCCACGCTTTGATTCCGATAGAGCACGTAAAAATAAAATGGATAAGATCAAATCCGGACATACTGAGATGGCTGGTCCTGAATTTATTCCGAACCGATCGAGTCTTTCGTGGATTTTTAAATTGGGCTACTGATTTGAGATCCTATTTACTGGATCCTACTGGATTTCGACGTGTTTGGGATTTTACCTGAATTTAAACTGGACAAGCCAGTTAGAACAAAAGAAAGCCAGTTAGAACAAAAAGAAAGAAAGAATGAAGATGTTTTCCGAGGTTTCATGATCTTTTGTTGTTCCGTAGATTTATTAGCAGGTGAAATATCGAATTCATCAAAAGAAATGATTGTGATTCCCAAATCTAAGGTGACATCGAGAAATGAGCGAGGAATTTTTTACCAAAACGAATCTGGATCATTGAAGATGATGTGTTTTACGTGGGCCCCATCGAGTCCGACGGCGTCGATTCATTTTGCTATTTTAATTCCTCTACACACTTTTGCACACGTATCTGACCCGCTTCTTGTTTTCATAGCCTGTCTCTATCTTTCTCCAAGTTGGAACGTCTCCTCTCTCTCTCTTGTATCCAATTCGCTTCTGTTGGCCTCAATCTCTCTCCGTTTCGTCATTTTTCCCTCTCTTTTCCCGTCAATAGTCTGATTTTCCAGGAAAATATCGAACTGGCCTGCGGCCATCGACGACCTTTTCTCTTTCCCTTTGATTTGCGCCACTCGAAATCCCCTCCTCTGCGAACCCAGAAGCGCCAACAACAATCGCGAATGACCCGGCAATTCCTCTTCCACCCGCAGCTCGCCAACCGGAGGCAACCGCTGCTGCCGAACCCTAGCGGGGAGGCGAACGAATCGACGGCCGCGGCGGCGAAGACGACGACGACGACGAGGACGAGGGGGCGGGCCCGCCTGGCGGAGGCGGCGGGGGGGACGGCCGCGGACTGCGCGGCTCTGTGCTGCTGCTGCCCGTGCACCGTCGTGAACCTCCTCGCGCTGGCCGTCTACAGGGTCCCCGCGGGGCTCTGCCGCCGGGTGAGGCGGAGGCGGCAGCGCTCCGCGGCGGCGAAGCGGAAGAAGAAGGGGGTGCTCCTGGCCCAGAGGCCCAACAGCTTCGCGGCCGGCTCGACGGGCGCGGCGGATCTGTTGAAGGCGGAGGACGACGGACTCGACGCGGGCGGGAGCGACAGCGACGGCGACGACGATGCCGTGGGTGATCTGGAGAAGGAGATGTGGGACCGGTTCCACGGGGCCGGCTTCTGGAGGAGCCCCTCGACGAGGGACACGTAAGCGGGGCCATTCTCGGGCCGGGCTTGGGGTCCGAAGGCCCGTCGGTTGGCCCAATGAGAGGCTGCTTCTCCTTCTCCTCCTCGTCCTTCTTCAAGGGGGGAGATGTAAAAACAAAAGAGAGGTGGCGTTGTAAATGATTTTGCCAAAAATTGGAATCGTGCCATTCTTTTGACATTTTCGCGATGATGGTATTATTTATTTTTGATCATGTGATTTCTTTTGTCTTTTTTTTTGTTAGTGTGAAGGTCATGAGACGAAAAAATCACTTAATAAAAAAAAAAAGAACAAATTACAAGGTGGATGCTATCCTCTCGCCGCGTTACAAAATCAATTAAAAAACAACTAGTCTAGAAGCTTCGGATGGTCTACGCTTATCACAAGATAAATGATAATTATACACATGCTTGCAATGAGTAAAATAGTATCTTAAGTAACGAAGCGATCATTTAACATAATAAATCTCTTTTGTCCTATCGAATTAGTTTATAATTTTTCATGAGATTCCTTCGCCGAATGATTAAAACTTCAAGGCGAAAAAAAAGAAATTCTGATGGTTAATTTGGACGTGGACGTATATTTTTCGGGTTGGAATTTTGAGTGCATATTAGAAGGAGATATATTTGGAGGAAAAAGAGATTTGCTAATCAATCATTGGTAATTTCTCTGAAATGAAGAGTGAGATTCTCCGAAGAAAATTAAGTTAAAATCATCCGGGCCGTCCGAATCCAAGCCACGCTTGAACAGAGTCGAACCGCGTGGCATGACAGTGACATGACCGCTTCGTACGCGCCTGACTGGGGCAAAGCGAAGCGAAGCGAGCTGGTCTGGCCCCGCGTTCAGCTCAGTGAATTGGACTCGTCAAAGCCCGGCCACGTGTCTCCACTGCGGGTGAGTCGCGAAGACCGAGCCGAGTCAAGGCCTAAAGTCCAATTCCACGCACAAGGAAAAATGAAATTTCCAAAAAACCTCCTCTGTGCCATTATGACCTCTGCGAGCTAGGGTTTCTCAGGCTCCTCCTCTCGCCTGTGCTTTTAGCTCCTTCGATCGGCAGGGCAACCGTCGGTTCCGCTATCCGGCAGCTCCCGCTCGTCTTGGCTTTCATGGAGGTAATGATTCTATCCGTTCGCACACGAGTCGATCCGGTTATGCCATAGCTGTTGTCGCGGGGCTCTGGAATGTCGTGTCTGGCCGTTTGATTGTGCGATTCCTGCAGCTGAGCTTCAGAATCGCGTCCGGTTTGCGGCGGAATGTGTTTTTTCTGTTTCCGCTGTGGATTTTGGAGGGTTTTAGGGGATTAGCTCGGTGCGTAGTGTGAGCTCTATGTGTGAACTGGTCCTGATTAATTTGGACTGCGAGCTCTTCGCTTGCGCATCTATGTATGCGTTAGGAAGCTTTTAATCGTCGATGAGATTGGTTGCCAAGATACCTTTTCACGTTTTAGCATTTTCCGCTCTTTGTCTTTGAAACGTTGACTGCTGTGACCTAGGAGTGCAACTGCTTTTTCAGGCTGAGGGGATGGAAGATGCTGGCAAGTCCGAGGCTCACTCCATATCAGCCGCGGCCTTCGTGGAAGGTGGAATCCAGGATCCGTGTGAGGATGCTTGCAGCATCTGCCTCGAAGCTTTCTGCGACAGCGATCCATCTACGGTATTTGACGTGGAATCTCTTTTGCGCAGTTTTGAGATCAAGTTTAGTTGATCTTTCTCTCTTTTTCCGCAGGTGACCACTTGCAAGCACGAGTTTCATCTCCAGTGCATTCTTGAGTGGTAATCTCTACAGTGGTCCCACCCTCAACAGAATAAAGCTTTGCTGCTGAAAGAACAGCCCCAATTATAATGCTAGAGTGATACAATATCGGTGACGAGATTCGTAGCATATAATCTGCATAGTCTCTGTAGCATCCTCTGTTTCTATAGATGTCGCTTAGAATGCTTTTTCTCAGCTGATATGAGCACCTGCGTATGTAGTGTGCATGACATCTCTGTTTATTTTTTAACTTTTACGCATTGCTCATAACGAAGCAATGTTATAGGGAAAAGTCACTCTCATAAGTTTGATAGCCTGAAAGAAAGGATGGTAAAATAGCATTTATTCACACATTAAACGGGCCTTGCACAGTCATGCATGGATTCTGCACTCCTATGGCCGGAGTAACCGCTGGGACTGTTGACCTGATATCTGCAATGTTTTCTATCGCCCCACATCCTGCGGGATTATATTTCCGTTTCCTCTGAATCCTTAGGGTTTTATTTGCTTGTGTGGTTCTTGTGTTTGACTATTTATATGTGTTGATAGAAGAGGTCCATTTCCTCAAGTGCTATTTTGTGTGGGTGCATCTGTAACCTGACCAAATTTCCGAGGGAAAATTCTTTGTATACCTCTTTTTGGCATGTAAAACGCAATAAATGGTTTCAAACTCTTTGGATATTGATATTCTGATGGCTTCTTGTTTCTTCTTATTGGCCTCTAGGTGTCAGAGGAGTTCTCAGTGTCCCATGTGTTGGCAAACCATCAGCCTGAAAGATCCCAGCAGGTAAATTATGTTCAAATTTGGAGGTAACCATGATGTCTTAGTTCCCTTATTCTTAAAATTTCAAACTTGAATATCTTTCTCTATTCCTTTCAGCCAGGAATTATTGGAGGCAGTAGAACGAGAGAGGAGTTTTAGGTTTAACCCTTCAAGAAATGCGACGATCTTTCATCATCCCACTCTTGGGGATTTTGAGTTGCAACGCGTAATTTTCTCAGACTGACCGAATCTTTTGCCTGATTATTAACTTAAAATAAGAGTTTCTTGCTTAGATGGCTCTTCTTGATGATTATGCAGCTACCTGTTGGTCCTACTGATCCTGAGCTTGAGGAGCGTATCATCCAGCACCTAGCCGCCGCTGCTGCTATGGGCCGAGCACGTCACATTGCCAGAAGGGAAGGCCATAGGAACCGGTCTTCAGCTCACGGTCGTCCACAATTCTTGGTTTTCTCTACTCATCCTAACACCCCTCCTACTGGTCCTTTTCCATCTGCATCCCCACCTTCTAGGGACGGCGAAGATGAACAAGCTCCTGAAGTTACAGTTATCACACCTCCTTCACCTGCTACCACCCTTCAGGATGAATCTGAGCAGCCAATGGTTCCATTGACCTCTTCCCCAGTGGAGCAGGGTTCGTCTTCACCTGGACTTATTGCTGTTAACCAGGAAGGATCATCATTGATCAACAGGTACATTTAGCATCGGTTCTATCAGCATAGCTCCACTGGGTAGTGAAATCTTATAGTGCGCTAGCTCTAGATTTTCCTTTGACTTTAGGTTTGTGTAGTACTTTAGACTTTGTTCAACTCTCTTACATAATATCTTTGTACATTTTCTCCCCTCGGCAGGAGATCACCAAATCATTCCTCACCGAATAATCAGGATAGGGGAGGACCATCCGAGCTGCAGTCCTTTTCAGAATCCCTGAGATCTCGATTTAATGCAGTGTCTTCTAGGTATTGAGCTTTGACAGGCGCCCTAGCATAAATGATTGTTAATTTGATTAATGTGCTTTCATCTCTAAAGGTTAACAAGCATCCAACGCTTTTCTGCTTTTAGATGCAAAGAATCAATTTCAAAGAGCACACGAGGATGGAAAGAGAAACTGTTCTCTCGCAACACTTCCGTGGCGGATCTTGGTTCTGAAGTTAGAAGAGAAGTTGACGCGGGGATTGCTACTGTGTCACGCATGATGGAGCGTCTTGAAACGAGAGACAGTGGCAGGACCAGTTCTGCTTCTGTCTCTAACAGTTCAGAGAATGTACCTGTTCCAGAACCAGGGATCCAGCAGATCCCTGACGCACTTGGTGAAAATCCTTCGATTATCACCAACCAACAGGCCTCATCTACTACAAGTTCTTGTTCCAATTAATGTTGCTTCATCATGTGCTTCGGAGCGTGAATGATCCGAGTAAGTTGAATTCCTGTGCTCAGCTGCTTATACTTATGCTATCAAGTTATCTGATTTCCTCAAATTTTCTTGTGTCTTTGCACTTTATGCTGAGCCTATCCTTTCCTTCTTCTTCGATTCAAATATTTTTGTAACTTTTTGAGTGTGATTGCTTTGTTTTCGCTTAAAAAGGGAAAGGAAGGGGAAGAGAAAAGAAGAGGGAGGGAAAGGGGGGGGAGGATTAGAGGTACTGTGATACGGAAAGTGAGGAAAGCTAGCTGGATGTCAAAATTCTTAGGCAATGAGCATTCTTTAGGTTAGTGGTGGGGAAACTAGAATTTTTGCATTATGACCTAAAGATCATGGAATGGGATTACAAAAACCTCTGTGAAGTGCATGTTTGTGACTCCATTGGTTTAATGCCTTTTATGTAGGAATCATACTAATTGTTCTGGTTAATTGTACAAGCTCGAGGAAAGTTTGTAGTTGGAACCTGTCTAGAGAATAGCTAAAATTGGGGAGTACCCTTATTAGTTGTCAGGTGCATAACTGATTAGACCATGTCCTGGATAAGGAGCTACTTCAGCAAGAGGTGATATCACAATATGAAAACTTTCCCGAGATGAAATGGTGCATAATTTTGGACTATTTGTATTTGTTTTGTCCATGTGAATCCCGTCTTTTTCTTCAAAAAAGTAAAATAGATCTTGCTCATAATGTTCTGATTATTTCATGCGCTGTTATCTTGCTCAGAAAAAGATGCAGTAGTTTTGTTGGTGATGTAGGTACCCATCGGAAGAGGTTTTCTTCTTCATTGCCTGCTTTTGTTTACTGTTGTAAAGCACACCAGTCCTAAGGGTTTTACAGTATACGTCTCGATCTCGTTTTATTGAAAGTTTGTTGCTTCTAGTTTTGATATTGAATTCCTAATTCTAAGGGAAAGGTTATTGCACTCATCATAGGTGCTGAATCTATAGGAGTGGTGCATGGATGCGGGATCTTCTTCGAGAGTTTGTCAATCGCCCCTCAGCACGGAGAGAAAGAAGATTTGTTTATTAAGATATATTTTGGAATAAAGAAACTGCAAAACAGCGCTATGTTTTGATGGTCAATCTATTACGCCATTGTAAATTCTCCTAGATTTACTTGCAGCTGCGCATACTTTTACTGCATAATATCTATGTTCTGTTGAAGCCCATGTGTATACTAGTTCTACGTAGTGCGACACGAAGAGATTGAACTGGATCAAACATTTGTTGGACCGAGGACTACACTTTTTCCTTTTGGTGCCTGAGGCAATGCATGTTGGTCAATCGAGCCCAGCGTTAATGTCTGTCCAAATGAATGTAGCTGGAATGATGCTGATCCCGCTTCTGATACAGTTGACCTCTTATTCCCTTTTTGGTTATTTCAAAGCTCAGGATTACCATAAACAAGCTTGCTTGACAGTGCTTGTTGTCGTACTTCTTTTTATTGTCTGAATATTCAGGAGCTAAGACCATCCGAGGCATCTTTTCATCATACATAAACTAAACCAATAATTAGGATAAGCACAAAATGTTAAATTCCTCATTGGAAACAAAACCATTAAGCAGGGAAATCCTATTTTCAAAATTGGATTCTTATGCCTACGCTCCTGCAAAAATTGACTAAGAGGACCTGCGACCCAGCCAATCTTCGTAATTAAATACCGTAATTGTATATATAATGTAATTTTAGTGTTCGGAAAAAGTACAAAAATTACAAACAGAACACCGAAACCGATCGAGGATTGGTTCTAAGAACAGCATCGCAATGGGTGGGTGTATTTAGAAGCCAGACGTATTCCTATGAGTGGTTCTTCAAATAGCCAGGAATGCTAGTTTTACCTCCAATTGAGTTCAGCCACAGCACTTTTTTTTTATCTTCCATTGAGAGCGAACTGTTGCAACATGTCCGTTTCTGAGTGCTCACTGAAGGCCTGAACTTGAGCTCGATCCCCACTCTCTTCCGGGTGAGAGACCGGGCGGTTATCGGCTGGGGAAGCGGCTGGCGCAACGACAGCTGGGGAGGCGGCGATGGTAGCGGAAGATTTGCTCTCATCCTCATTCTTCCCCTGACAGAAAGCCTCCTGCAGCTGCAGCGCGTACTCCAAGTTCCACAGAACATCTCCCATGGTTGGCCTATCCACACCGTGTTCGGCCAAACATTTCTCGGCAGCCTCGGCGAACTTCTTCAGCGACTCGGGGTTGATGGTTCCAACGAGAAAAGGGTCGATGATCTTCTCGAGTAAGCCTTTTCGCTTCCACTGCATCGCCCACTCGGCCAAGTTCACTTGTTCCCTGGGAAGTTGAGGGTTCAAGGCAGGCCTTGCGCATAACACCTCGAGCAGGACCACCCCGAATGAGTACACGTCAGACTTGTCCGTCAACTGCTGCCTCCTAAAGTACTCGGGGTCCAGATACCCGAAGCTTCCTTTCACCGCCGTGCTCACATGACCTTGCCCAATGGGTGCATCTTTCGACAGTCCGAAATCCGCGACCTTGGCGATGAAGTTATCGTCGAGCAGAATGTTGGTGGTCTTGACGTCGCGGTGGATGATCCCCTGGTTGGTGCCGGTGTGAAGATAGTGGAGCCCACGTGCTGCCCCGATACAGATCTCGAGCCGTTGCTTCCACGACAACGGCGGCATGTTCTTGCCGTAGATGTGGTCCCTGATTTGGCCATTGGACATGTACTCATAGACCAAGATCATTTCGGAGTTCTCATCACAATAACCAATCAGAGACACTAAATGCCTGTGCCTGAGCTTAGACAGCATCTGGATTTCGGTCTGGAACTCATTGATTCCTTGTTCAGACTGTGGATTCCCTCTCTTGACCGCGACTTTAGTGCCATCATCGATCTCTCCTAGGTAGACATTGCCAAATCCTCCGACACCGATGATTGAATTCGAGTCGAAGTTCTTGGTCGCCTCTTGTATCTCTGCAAATGAGAAGAATCGGCCCAATCCCAGGGTGGATGAGTAGAAGTTGGTCTTGTGAGAACCCATTGAAGTCTTGCTAGACATGAAGCTCGTGTCGCCGGCATGTAGGGGCAGCAACCAAGATGAGAAGCTGTTCCTCTTTTGCCAGTCTTGGGGCCTCTTATGCCACTTGATGACCATCGCACCAAGGCCAACGAATGCTCCGAACATCATGGCGAACCCAACTGCCGCCACCGTGTTCCGGTTAGATGAAGAGGCCTTCTTTCCGTTGACTCCGAATTCTCCATCCAAGCTATTCACCGAGTTGGTCATTTTCAGAATCTCCACCCCGTTCAAGATTGCATTCACCGTGCCTGTGTCTTGATTCATCGGGCCGATTTGAATGCTCAGTCCACTGGCCATCAGGGTCGAATTCACTACAATGTCCTTGTAGTAAGGAATGGCCAAACCGCCGGTCAAGCTGGACAAATCGAGGCCGGATACAGCCATCTTTCCGTTGATATAAACATTGAAGTAGAGGTCATTGAGGGACTTGCTCACAATGTCGCAGAAATGCAACCGTACGACATATCCGAAATCGGTATCAACGTTGAAATTCCACGTGACATTGAAGTTGGGTTGTTGAACATTGGCATTGGCCATCTCCACGGCGGATGCATACACAGCTGCGGGGGCAACGAGCTTCGGAAAGTCCTCAGGATACTTGACAATGGTCGAAGGGACAGAGATGCGCTTAGCCAAGGACTTTTCCTTGAGAAACTCCGTATCCGAGTCCCAGAATCTTCCTAGTGTGTCGTTCTGAGAAGTGATCACGGATCCCCCGACGTTGAGCCGGTGCACGATCTGGTAATTGAACGAGCTCAAACCGTTGTATTCCGTGACAGGGAAGAGCGCGGTGGCGCTGTCGGCGATCAAGAAGTCCGGTGCCGAAACCACCTCGATGGCATTGATGAACGCGAAAGAGTCCTTGACAGGAGTAAACTTGAGGGTGAACTGGGGGTCGGTCACATTCAGCAGATACTCCTTGATAATGTATTTAGTGCTGTTATTCACGGAGAACCTGTGCAAAAGCACAACATCGCTGGTCGCGACGGTGAACATGGCAGTCTGGAGATCGAATTGGGTGTTGTTCATGGGGAAGAAATGGAGCCTAACCCAATGCCAACCCGCGCTCCCCAGGCGAAAGGAATAAGTGGCTTCGGAGACGAACACCCGCGCCGTCTGATAAATGGGCGACGGGACATCGGCCGCGGGGTCCGAGATTTGGATGTTGTCCTTGGCTTCCAAGTATCCGGCGGAGTTGACGTCGGTCTTGAAGATCCTTCCATCAGGGAGGGTGACCAAGGAGTTGGCTCCGCAGTCAATGAGGATGTTGTCTTTCGGAGAGAAAGGGGCGGCGGCAGCGGAGGCGGTGGAGCCGCCGAGGATGGCAAAGAGGAGGACCAGGAGGGCCGCCATGAGGGGTCGCGATGGCGATGCAGAGGGGGATAGAAAAAGGAGAGGGTTGACAGGTGTTCTTGGTTTATTTTCTATCTCCATCCCTCCTGGGTAAGGAGGATGAAACAGGGGATTAGACTGACCAGGACCTTTGAGAATATTAGAGGGTTATATCCATCTACAGAAATAGAGAGAGAGAGTCCCCATTGCCTCTGGAGTTCGTTGCCTCTTTTGGGCGAAAAGGTGACAAAGCTTTTCTTAGATGTTGGAATGTTTGTGGAGAAACATTTTCTTGCCATGGAGAAAATTCCTGTCTTTGAATTTTGGGTGGCCTTTTTTTAGCAAGTTCTAACAGTTTCCTAGGATCAACCATGGTCTCCCTTTGAAGGGGTCAAACACCTCTCTCTCTCTCTCTCTCTCTCTCATCGTTTGGAAATTTGAGTTTGGAGACATTGCTGTCCAAATTGGTTTGTTACTTGTTAGGCATTGGAGTCCAACTGACAGGCCTGGAAATAGAAGCGTGCATCCACGGTTCATCGTTCACGACAAACCATGCATTCTCACTGAAGCCTAATGCTTTATAAAGACTTAAATTGGGCACCATCTGAGACACGTCCAAGACTCGAAGCCGTGTCGCCCCAACCGATTGAGCAATCATAAGTCTGCTCCTTACAAACTTTCTCCGGATCTCGAACCTGTCTGTAAGGGGTATTCGCATCAACTGAAACCCACGGGATACACGGTTGAGCAAATCCTTCTTCACTTTCCAACTCTGCGTTGTCGGCAAGAGGGAAACAGTGAGATTTTGCACGCAAAAAGTAAGTACGAACATTAGCCTGCATCAATCACGTCTCGAAAAGAAGTATTTTTCTTGATTAATATATATATGTTATAGAATTATATTCGAAATGTTCGGTTCACTTGCTGTTCGATAGTCGATACCCACATCGAATACCAAAAGAATTCCAATGTCAAAGCAGCTGAAGTAACGCACATTAACGATTGACACTGGCTTCATGCCGGATCAGATGATTCGGTAGTTTTTCTACAAGCTGCTCTTGGTACCTCTCATTCCAAATTCTTCAGATGTTGAAAGAGTAAAAGCTTTAATGCTTCAGCTTCAAGCTTTAGGTCTTTTTACTGCTAAAACATGCTCGGCATGGCGGTATCTGTGGCCAATGTAAAGCTAGAAATAAGTTGCATTCTTCGACTGTTCCATCAGCTCGATCAAGTTGCAGCCAAATACAGTGTGAGAGAGAGTGGGAGAATTCTTAAAGAGACGTTGTATATGAGCTGCATATTGAGTTGTGCTCCAGTTGGCATGTACAAGATCTGTGGGTGATGTTTGTGATTATGTATTGTTTTGTTTTGGCGACAGACTGAAGCTGGTTTTTTTTTTTTTTCCCTCTCCAGTGAATAGCATTTGGGGACTTTTACAAAAAAATAAGCTATGTTTAAATAAGATATATCCTTTTAAATTTACTAATTTTTTTTGTTTTTTAAAGATTAAGTTGACCACCTTATTCGATAAATTCTCTCTTCGGCTTATTTTAATGGTTCGAAACGGCATTAAGGGGTAACTTAAGAACAAGCGCTTACCTACATATGAATTTTCTCCGTAGTTATTGAAACTCTACGTAGAAAAAGTACGTAGTTTACCTATTTGCAAGTGATAAATTTTCCATGTAGCAAGCGATCTTTCCACGAAGAGAAAAGTGAATTTAGGTCTACTAATAACTTCTTCACGAAGGTAATAACTTGTAGAGCATGGTGAGTATATTGAGACTGATGACTGAAATTGGTGTACCGATTACGTGGCAGATTGTGAATGGGCGATTAAGCACGTCCATCACCTAACACCCAGTAACAATTTGCCAGATCATTTAGTATACGAACTTTGGGAACCTGCGGTTGCATTTCTCGAACATCTATTTGTTGTTGAGGCCACAGATTTATCAGAACGCCCAACCAAAAGTCCTGAAACATAGTAACCACTAGATCATGTACCCTCGCGTCATCATCAATGGCCTGACAATATAGAACAGGCTATGTCAATGCAGTCTCCACCAAAAATGAGCAACTTCTTCATCATATAAATCAGCAAAGCCAAGAATCTGGAAGTCTAAAAACCAGATGACTTCAAAAGATGTAGCCACAAACACATCCATAATTGACAATCCCATCTCGATCTTATTCAAAGGAAGCAAAACAAAGGCTTTCAGTTTCATTTTCATGTCGCAGACTCGTTAAGTTCCTAGCGACCTCCTGTTTTGTTCTCCCACCACTCCAAGAACTTGACTTGTGCAGCCATGGTATCCAATCGGTAGAGTTGCAACGAGTGGCTGGCGATTTCCTGTCCAAAGGTCCAACCAAACATCGCCCCTGCTGCAAAGGATAGTCCAGCACCTACCAGGACGAACAAGAGCGGGACCAAAGAAAGAGAAAAGAATTACAACACCATCCAAATTCCCTTTACGCCTTTCTAGGAGAAATCCTGGCTGGTTTTTTTAAGTTAATTATACTAGCTTCTAAACTAACCACATGTCCTGAATTATACAATGTGAAGGCAACAGAACAGAAACAATGCTGCCATACATGCTTTCAACATATTCGATACCCACGCAGCCAGCTTACTGATTCCAGGTGAACTGTAGCCTCTGAACAAGTACAATTGTCTCATACATTAAAAAAAAGATGATGGATGGCATGCAACATTTCTAACTGCAATATCCAATAAAAGTTGAGCACAAAGGCAGGTCCTGTAACTTCTTTTCTAGATATAGTAGTGAAAAAGGGTAGTGCAGAAAATGGGTGAATCATAGACATGCCAGGTTTGAATAATCTTCGGAAAAATAAAACACAATCTTTTCTGCTTATCATCAAGAATTTAGGAGTTTAATGAAACAAGATGGCAAGACGAAGAAAACTGAATTCCATTCCTTTGTTAAAGATGAGGTCATTAGAAAAAGATGCAAGAGATATGATTTGTTTCCACCAACACTTTGAGGTTCCCATGCTACTATTATCCTATTTATCTTCTTTCTAGCACCTCAGAGGCAATAGAGAGCACTTTCAATCAGCCAAATATTAATAGGGGAGAAAGAGACACCCAATAATTGGGCAGATAGATTTGGAAAGAGAGGCAGTATAATACCATGCAAGCTCCTTGAATATTTCCAGGTAAAACCTGCTGTGGTCACTGCCCCAAGCACACTTCCAATAGCTGCATATTTCGCTGCTTCCCTCGCTGTCTTCAGCTGAAAAGTAAAGGAAATGAAGCTATTATATACAAAAGGCTAGCATACAGAGAAAAGCACAAATTATTCAAGCAAAAGCTGGCAAGCATAGTTTCAGCATCTAACACCTAAACTTCCATCTCACAAATTCGTTGATAAGCATCGGCACACTTTAAGACACTTCAACACTCAACAAAAGTGTGTCAAGAACTCCATTATCTCCGAAGAACAAGCATTCACAAGTAGCAACAGAAAGCGATCTAAACCCAAAGAGACCCACTGGGGCCAGTAATAACAGAGCGCATACTAGCTATTAGACAGTGGAGAGGCAAGTCATTTCTTGCCATTAGGCTTCGGTAAAAGCCAATAAAGGGACACTGCCGGTGGTACAGGAACATGATAATCGGTGGCACAGTGATATTGTCGAGCTGTAAATTCTGAAATTCTGATATTATTGGTTAGGATTCAGAGCGCAATTAAATGCTACTTTCTGGATATAGCAACAGAAGTTAAGAGCGCAGACGATTTTGATAAAATGGAAGACGAAATGAGTTGATAGATATTAGTAGACCCAACAGATTAAGCTACCACCAAGTATACAACATCACCATTCACCAGTTGCCCTCTCTACTGCTACCATCCCCTGTGAAACCATTTCCTCAATACTGTTGGATATTAACAAACAAAAGGCTCTGCAACTTAATCAAAGATATCTCCACAGTAGAAAGGTTCTTTTCCTGCATGGTGACGGAAATGCTGGAAATTGCAAGGCTCTTTCGTATGGGGTCATGCACATTGAGGTTCTAATCAAAGAGAATCCATCAGCTAACAATGGCAACAGTCTAGTAACTAGTACAAAGGCTTAAGATAATATCAGCTTCATGCGCAAACATAGAGCAAATGAACAGCACAAGAGGCAAACCCATTTCGACCAAAAGCAGATGGAAACCAATTAACCATACTCACTGAACTGGAACTACAACTCAAGGATCACGCGCCTCTATCAGTAACACCCCTCGATTAACTCACTCGAGATATTTTTACACTGTGGCCACTCCACACGAACACACGCCAAACGATAAGCGACCAATCAGCACTATCAGAGTCTCCAAACGAGCTTCGACGAAGCGAACAATTACAGTAATCAGTTAAGCATGCGCACGGAGTGAAAAAGCTAATCACTCTTAAGAAAACAGTGACAAAACAGCTCAATCGTTCAATCCCGCGAAGAAACGGATCCAAATCATCCAAAAAGAACACCTAAGGGAAGAAAAAGAGCACCATAGCTATGGAAAACACAAATCGGACACAAGCGACGAAGAGATCACGCGAGCAGAAGAACACGGAAGAGGGAAGAGAGGGCACAGATGGATGAACAAGTAAAATTACAGTGGGGCCATGAACAGGATCGGAAGCGATGAACTCTTCGACGTCGGAGGCGGACCAAGAGGGGAGAGGCTGGTCGCGGTCGGTGAATCTGGTGTAGTTCTCCAGGAACGAGAATCGCTCCCCCCAGAACTCCTTCCACCCCTCCCAGTGCTTCCTGAAGAAGGACGATTCCGCCATTTTCTCGTCGATTGCTCGAGGAACGAATCGGAGCACAGAGCGACAGTGTCCAAGGCCAACCTTCACTCAGATTCCTCTCTCTCTCTCTCTCTCTCTCTCTCTCTATAGGAGCGGGCCAGGAATGG
This sequence comes from Rhodamnia argentea, assembly GCF_020921035.1. Lineage (NCBI taxonomy): Eukaryota > Viridiplantae > Streptophyta > Magnoliopsida > Myrtales > Myrtaceae > Rhodamnia > Rhodamnia argentea. Next base: position 24,709,779 of record NC_063157.1, on the reverse strand, counting down.
AAGAGTCGAGGCCGAAGTGGGCTTTTTATTTCGCAGGCCATTCCTGGATTCGTTTGAAGTTCGACGCGTTTAATGATCGGAAGCTGCTGACTTAACAGCCGTACTGTCAGTTATTTTTTATCACGCAATCTCCGAATCAATTACTATTTTATACAATATATGAATTTATGATTAAAATTATTCTGTTCTTGACAATCTGTTAGAAAAATATTTCCTTTAATGATTTGCGTCTTTCATAGAAAAAGTAAACCGCAAATTGTTCACTCTCGATGGGTTGATTTGGTAACTCTTTGTATTAATAAAATGTGGAATTTTCGTGTACAACTAGGTCGTGGGGGTGAATTTTCGCAAGTGGTGGGGGTAAATTATTGCAACAGTACCTACCGGCAGCCGACATTTTTCCATTGATTTATGACATTAGTCTAATCTGCTGTAATCCTTTTGTATTTTTAAGGAACTTGTTTCAACGTTGCAGATGATGTTCTGCCATTTTGGAAAATTTTCGGTTTTCATGAGAGAAAAAGTGATTCCCATTTCCCTCCACTACCACCATGTCCGCATAGAAAAAGATTCAGTCTTTACTTCTCAAGCTTCGACCACAAGAAACAATGTCAAAAGACTCACAATATGGATTTTGTCCCCATGAATTCCTTCGACCTCTTGATGCCGCCCCCTAAATTTGCATCACGATCCCGGTAAGCATTAGAGAAGCCGATGATACACGCCTCGCAAAAGTAGATCTGCCTTAGGCATCGCTGTAATGCAGCATAGTTTCCCATGGTCGAAAATTCGTCGACACAGACATTGTCAAGAGGCAACATGCTGTGGACTCACACCGACAATTAGTCGCAGATTTCTGAAAAGAGGAGAAGATATACATAGGAAATGCCCCTGCTTCAACAAAAACATCCCATCGAGAAGCTTGACTCCACTTTCATCGCTTTCTCTTCGTGGCCGGAGTTGAACCCGACCCGCCTCGCTTAGCTGCGGTGGATCCAGATCCACCTCTTCCTCTTCCTGCCGGTTTCTTCTTTGCACTTGAGTTCTCTTTACCCTTCAAGTCCAGTTCCACTTTGATAGCTACGGAAGGAAATAAAACAGAGGCTCCAGTCAACACAGAACAGAGACGATTTTCCGTGACCGAAAAAAAAAGTCCAATGACCACTTTACCTTTAGAATTTAGTCCCTCGAGGTCCAATTGCAGCTTCTTCCCACCATTAGCAGCACCCTCTGCATACCATGAGAAGCGGAGAGAATCACTAGATGTTCAAATCTCTCTCTCTCAGGGGGCTCATATGCCCAAAAAGACACGGGTTATATGACCAAGCATCAGTTGAACCCAGAAGAATACTTCAAGAAAATATGTCACAATTCTATCGACGATACAAATGCTTAATACCGAAAACAGGTGAGAAATTCACTATGAAACAAAAAGGTGTCACAAGGTATTCCACCCCCACCCTCCCCCACTGCCCGCGCGCGGGTGTTGTTTTTTTTGGTCAGAGCAAGGTATCCCCTTGATTCAGCATGGAATGCGACACAAAGGTGTGATGTTGAACCTAAACACACTATGTCCACACGTTGATGGAAAGCATTCTTTCCACAATCAGGAATCCCAAACTCTAGCCGTCTCCACATATTCAGCGATTTTCTCAAAGCCAAGACTCCAAATAAAATTTCTACTTGAAGAAACTCACCCAGGTTATTATTGGATATGTAAAACAGTACCCATTCATCAGCTCGAAAAATTATGTCGCACCATCCATCAAGGGATGTAAAAGCATAAAATTTGGCCTCTTTTATGTGCAGCAAGGCCAACAAAATATTCTGTCTTCAGATTTACCTTGGTCTTCCGTGTCAGAAGAGTTCTCGTCTTCACTTTCTGCCAAGGCATCACCATTTTGCTCTCCCAATACATCATCAGATGGTTCTAAAATAGCTGCAATTCGCTTTGCAGGCGCTTTCTTTACTCCTGGTAGTGTAACTAAATCTGCAGCTCGTACCATCCTTGATCTGCTGCTTTCATTGTACAACCTGGTCAGAGCAGATTTGACAGTTGGTGGAATGCCATCTAAGGGATTTGGATGTCCCTGAAGGAAAGAGACGTAAATGCATGAGCGAACACTAGAAGCATCAGCAGACAAGAGAGCAGGAATTAGTACCTTAAATTTTGATAGCTCCACTATAGTATCGAAGTCTTCCTGACTGATTGAATATAAATTCATGAACTCCACAACTTCTGTGACAGCTTCATCCTGTTCAGAACAGCATGTGATAGTGACAATAATTTGCTTGGAACTCATTAAAGCAACAAAATTGAAAAAAATCAGGAAACCAACCTTAGGCAGCACTCTAAGAGGATCAGTTAATCTCTTAAGGAGGAGGGAAAGGTAGTCAACTCGCAAAGATTTCCTGGACAGTATAATTCAAAAATGATGACCAGAAAAACATACGGTGAACCAGCCAGTACATTTCCATAGAAACTTCCAAGATGACAGAAGGGCAAAAAATACTAAAAAAGCAAAAGAAAACATATTCGCTTTTTGCACATTTTGTACAAATAAAAGATTAAGTTTCCCCACTGAAACAATATTACCTTCCAGAATTAGATTCGCGAGAAGCAAGAAGATGATCATGAAGATCGTCCAAAAGTCGCAAGTTTTTGCCCATCGTTGAGTTCTTTCCTAACCAGCCACCAAATCTGTTGAAATTACGCTCACCCTGACAACATCAGGAAAAAAATGCAGCATTAAATTCGAATTTTTGGTCCAAAAAAATTCCAAATTCATGTAACTTAAGTAAATAACCGAAAGTGTGAGGAAGCAGAATCTTCTAGTACAACAAAAAGAGAAAAATCCAACCATCAGACTCACAATACTAGGACGCAAAAATAAAAACGAAAATTAGCATAGATAAGGCAGATATTTGCAACTGCTAATCACATAGGTATTCACAATCTTGGGATCTGTAGATTTCACTGATTCTTAGGAATGATACACTGGCATATTGCGCATCAGGATTAATATATCGTGAGTAAAGTACCTGTTCAAGTGTCTCCCTTTGCCCATGCAACAATGCAGCACTGAATGAAAAGCCATATGATGAGAAATTGAAAGGACCATACAAAAACATCTCGAGAAATACCTAACACCTACTCCAGCTTATACTAAAAACATACGGGATTATACAAGAAGCAAGGCAACCAGCTTGAGAGAGCTGCCATTGGCGATATCTTCGTATCTGTACATTTATAATGTCCCCGTTGGCAATAGAATCAGCAGCTCGGGAGATTAAGGAAAGGCGTTTTATCCCATTATCATCCTTGCCAGCAGCACTAGGCCTATAATTCATATAATTTTCCTGACACGCATTTAGCCACATATATGAGAATACAAGATGTAAAGATTCTCAAGAAAAAGTCTTGCATAAGTGTGCATTTCTGTACATCCCAGCAAGAGCAAAATCGGACATTAAGTTGAGCAAAATCAGACAGGGACAAGGGTAAGTGCGAGCAGAATAGAATCCGAGCTTTCACAGTAGGTTACTCAAGGCAGATACAACCTCAGAGTAAGGTTTAAACCTTGGCAACTACTTATCTCTTTCTTACCTAGCTTCAAATTAACACACCACATCCAAGGGAATAAAATTAAAGATACCTGTTCAGCTGAGAAGAGTGAATTTTCAAATCAATATTTGATCTTCATGCTCATGCCAAAAATATGACCTTATATTGGTGACTATTGCTCAGTCGACATACTAACTTCTCACCCACACCGAAACATACATAAAGGTGAGCTGATTTTCACCAATTACGACATTCAATATAATAGTGAGTTGGTGTTGCCTTTGCAAACAGGTAGCTGCATAGTTCTAACTGTGGCTAGTAAAGGATGCTTTGGGATTTGGTCTTGATGGTGGGTCTTCAGTGGGTAAGTCTGAAGTAAATACAAGATGAGCTAACAGTGTCATTGGGCATGTGCATTATCAAAAAGAAGAGGAAGAAGATTCAGGCGATTTCATGAATATTAGGCATCCTTGGTCTTCTACTTTGAGTGTTTACTATACGCGGAGAAAAGTCTTCATGCCAATGCTATTTCCTTATCGAGTACTTAATTTAGCAAATGAGTTATTATCCTGTAATTAATCTACCAAAAAAGATTTACTTTTTGCAACTTTGCACCTCTTGAACCAGGTAATTACCGTGTCACTTGACTTAAATTGGTAGTGCAAAAATTTAGAAACTCACATTCTCCAGAAACTTCCCTTCTTCCCAATTCATCTGGTAACTTGCATGACCCAACAAGGAGAAAGAGAGAAACCAACATTTGAGCAGAGCAGCCAGACATTGGCATGCTGGCCCATTTCATTCCATTTGTTTGATTATTCCAATATGTTCAATTCTTTCATGCCAAGACCCACCTGAATGTGGTATACTAAGTAAGCTTTTTGTTTTTCCAGAAACAAAATGCTTCCATCAAAATGGACCATACTTATCAAGGGTGTCACGTAATAGATGTGTTAATGCTTGTCAAGGCATAAACCGTGCTGTACAGATTGTTATTTGATGCACGACACAGAACATAGACAATGCCACAGTCCATTCGGAACGATTTAAAAAGATGTAAAAAAGCATACCAGGCCACATGGGCCCCAGGCATGCTTCTGGTCAGGGGCTCTTTTAGTTATCCCAAGTGTCTAATGCAGAGTGCCCATTCCAAATCATTACATAGCTTTCTAGAACAATTAAGGAATCTCAGAAGAGAAGTCCCTATTCAGTGAACTACAACACTATGAGACCAGAACCAAAATTTTACCATGAGGCTACATCCAAAATCAGTCAAATATGACAAATAGCAACAACAAAGTTTCCAACTGCCCAAGACAAGGTTCGAAGAGAGCAGAAGGAACTTCACTAATCTCATCTAAACGGACTAATAGCAATGAAAGCACAGAGTTCATCACTTCTAATGAAATATACCTAAAGTTCCTTCTTGATTCAAGTTCCAGTTTTTTCTTTGGTGTCACTCTGCAAGATGCAAATTCCTTTGGCAGTGTAAAAATTACTAAAAAAGAAAGAAAGGAGGAGCAAGGAACCTGTATAAGAAGAGGGACCAAATCAGGATCACTCATGCTGAGGTCAATCCGCTCATCCATTCTTAATCTGCCCCCATTGAAGCCAAACAGCCTATGATCATGTAAAATATAGTACACATAAATAACACTGCTTCCACGCTAGATAAGTTGTCACCAAGAAGTAAAAGCAGTTTAATAAAGAGGTGAGAAACTGATGAAGTCATACTTATCAACAGCCGTGAAGGGCGATATATCTTCATCTTTTGCGCTGCTAAGAAGGCGCTGTTTCATGTCATCATAGTTGATCACTGACATCGAGAGACTCATATACTGCAATTGATTGAGTGCCATACGGATATCTCCATTAACTCTATCAGCAAGTTCCTCCAGAGCAGCCTGAAACAATCGCAAAGTCAGAGTCAATCCATTAAGTGAGAGACAGAGAGAGCGAGAACTCTTTGCAGAAAAATATTGACAAAATTGCTCAAGTGTCAAAAGTACACAACCATTCTATTATTATTTTTTATATGGGCACTTCAGTGAATATATGATTTCACGCCAATTGCTTATGCCAATTGTGGTATCTCAAACCTTAGTTTTAAATACGCTTCCAATTTCTCGTGATAGTAAAGATAAAACCGTTCACCCTAAGTCCATGCAATAAAAACCATTCATAATTTCCACACGCATTCTCTTGCAAGGGACATCTAAGTTCAAGAATCTTGATATCCATGAAAATACCTCTTTGACTTGAAGGCCTTCTGCTTTAGCTATCTGCATTAACCTCTTTGCCATCTATCAAACAAAAAACGAAAGAAAAGAAAGGAAGATGCATTAGAAACTCATAGCAATTTGGACTAACAATGCCCTTCCTGACAAAGGTTAAATCATAGCAAAGAGCTAAGATCATCACATAGGATACAAACACTGTGTTGCAAGGTGGCCAACAGTGTCCACGAGGGATAAACAATACTAACAAAAAAAGAGAAAAAAATCACTAAAATACCCAATAAATCAAGCTACCTTACAGATAAAAAATGAACAACTAAATTTCATCTTGTTTAGATCGAGAGCCTATCAAGGCCAGACAAATTTTAAGTTCTCGTCCACTTGAAGAGACTTTTTTCGTTAGTTTAGGAAGCCAATTTACCAAAAGGAGCAGCAGGCAACACTCACAGGTCAGCAAGAAACATTCACCGATCAAACATCAACATGAAATTACTAGCGAATTTAAATAGCTTAAATTTTTCATTTCACAAAAATAGAGCACCAATTCTAGCTATTAAGGATAGCTTGGATACATATTGAAACCTCTAGACAAAATCAAATGAACAAAAATATTAGAATTAGATAAAGTACACGTGCAAGTTTTCGAGCAATGGCCAAGTGGGCTAATCAAATTAATTACATTGAACATCATAACATCCATAACATCCTACGGAAAAGATACGATAAACTCTGTGATAATTTCGTTGACTACAGAATGGGAGAACCTGTTGCTTTTTAGATTTTCAAGGTTCAGAAGCATATGGTAGTTCAAAAAAGAGATCGTCAAATGGACTCACCAAGCTAAGTGCATCGAACGTGATAAAGCAAATAAGATTCTAAAAGAAAAAATCTACGATAATTCTCTCAATCAAAAGGGGAACGGGAGAACCTGTTGCTTTGTAGGTTTCCGAAAATTCAGAAGCAAACAGTAGTTCACAAGACTTTTCAATTTCTGACTATAGCGATCATTACAGATGCAAATAATTGGAATTTTGGAGATCTTTATGCTAGCAATAAGATCCGCAACTCCTCCTCTATCTCCAGCAGACATTCCATCGACCTCGTCCATTATGAGCACGGATTTGGGATGTTTAGACCTGCAACCAGAATCAAACCTTAGATATGTCTCGCTACTTTCTGCCACATACAGAGAAGAACAAATAATTCATGACTCACCAATCCATGTTGACACTTAGGGATTCATTGCTCACAAGTTCCTTAATGGAATTGGCATTGCTGCCACCTATCCCTTTAGAGATCTTGCCGTCAGCCTTTCCACGACTATCACTAGCATTCACCTGAAAATTGCAATAAAAAAGAGGATGAATAAAAGGAAGAGATGGAGAGCAAGAGGTTGACTTTAAAATCGATAACACGTATCCAAATTGACCATGCTAAAAGTTCTTGTTGTCAATCCAGTAAGACACATTACCTCAACTGCCTGAAAGCCTAGCATCTGGCAAACCACTTTTGCCGACGTAGTTTTCCCAATACCGGGAGATCCACTTAACATAACAGCCTTCTTGGCACCAGGATCAGTTTGTTTTTTCCCCTTACCTTTCTTTCCTGTATCTAGAAACTGTTCATTCCAATGTGCCAACCAGTTATGGAGCTGAGTTACCTGCCATCATTCAGCATATTATCCAGAAAGATGTGCAAATATTAAAATAATTCAATTCGACTACAGCACAGTACAGTACAAAAAGGAATGATGATGCACCAGTGATGGATTTCCAATGATGTCATTCGGAACTTTTGGCCTATACTTTTCAGTCCATGTCAAGGAAGAAGGTTTAATAATTTGATCTTTCTTCAAAGCAGCGCAGGAATCTGATGCCAAACCTTGAGGGGATACACCTGTTGCCAACAAAGGCTTGTAAGAGAGGCTCTCCAGTGCATTACACCATACAAAATGACTCGCAAGACTGGAAGCAGATGACTAAACAAAATGACCATAGTGAGAGCTGATTTTGCAAGCTAAAGACCAGCTTATAACAAGAACGTTTCTGCAATTATGAATACCAACGTGATTATGGCGCCGCATACGTTCTCTAACAAAATATACACATTCTGTAGCTCATGATCGGCCCAATTGTCATTACATCAACCCATACAGCTTTAAAAATATGATAAGATTTTCCATTCTAAGTAATTTAGTTAATTAGTAACCTGTGCATTCCAAGCTATTGCATAATACCTTTATCAATTCAGCATGATGTCAAACAGCAACCAGATACAGCTCCTATTAAACATACTCTTAGTTTAGTACTGCTCTTGCCCACAAAACATGTCCTCGGTCTATACTCATCAGTAGTGGAATTACTCAGTGGGAAAACAATATAATGTCAGATATCCTCCATTCCAGGCAAAAAGCCTGGACAGTCTTAAGACTGTTTTTGCTTCTCCCAAAACTCAATTTTCTTGGACAGTTCCAGCCAAATTTCAAGCCGCCGTGTTCTCCTACGACTCTCCTCACACATGAAGTTCTTTTGGCAGTTGTTTACCGAAATTAATGATCTGGAACTCATGCCATTATCCCAGTATTTAGAGAATGCAAATTCATTGTTTTCCCCTAAAACTCCTCAACCAAGGATTTCGCATTTATTTTGTCTGCCATGTCAAGACCTGAAGACACGTTTGAGATTCATTTGAGCAGAAAAGAACTTAAATGAGACACAAATACTGTCTGGATAGACGAAATGATGTAAAACAGCATAACACATAATATTGCAAAAAAGGATGACCAGAAAGGAACAAAGATCTATAAAGGCATACTTTTCGGATCAGCTTTTTGTGGAGTTTTCTTGGCCAAAGATGGCACAGCTTTCTCTGTACCCTTGGACTTCTCTTGAACAGGTGTTTTTGTACAAATTGATGACCGGATCAGATCAAACAAACCATCCTCCGTAATAAAAGTTGTTCTAAATCAAAGAAATGAAAACAACAAATGAGCACTGCAAACTAACTATTTTAATACTATAATAACGACCAACATGCACAGAAAGTAATAACCCGAGCTCTTTCGCTTTTGCAGATTTCCGTCCTTCAATATCTTCATCACATAACAGGTAATTCTGGACACAAAATTAGGGAAGTAAGTAACTCAGCTTCATATAACACTGTTAATACTAAATCATGAAAGGAATATGAGATGACCGTCTTCTTGCTGACTGATCCAGTGACACGACCTCCATGGCGTTTAATTAGATCTTCTGCTTCTTCTCTCTCCAAACTGGAAAATTGTAAATGTGCCACGCACTAAAAGCGTAAGCAACCAAGAGAGAGACGTCCTCACATGTTAAGAGAATCAGAAATATGCAACTGGGAATTTGGAAGCAAAAGTTTTAACTTAAAGAAGGGGTAAAATGATTTGAAGTACCTATCAAGTGTTCCACTGATTACAAAAGTTAAACCTGCTAAACAATCTGGAGCACCTTCAGGGACTTCCTGGCACATAATGAATTAAAGTAAACAAGATAATTAATTACAAGAAAAGCATTTTATCGCCCCAAAAAATATATTGAAGATAATAAGAATATTCTACCTTCTGTCCCTTATGAGGAGGATCTTTCCTCTCTCCAAAATTCATAAATCCACCTCGTCCACCGCCGCCCCTGCCTCTTCCACCAGCTGGAGCTGCAGATGCACCCCTACCACCACGACCCCTTCCACCAGACTTAGGAGGAGATTTAGCATCCTTATGATCATCATCGTCGCTCTCTTCAAGATCTACTAGTTTCTTAGGAACCCCCCTACCAGAACTAGACTTCAGTTTCTTGCTAGGTGTGACATCAGATGAGTTCTTAGGAGTGGGCAAGACAAAGTCATCGTCATTGTCATCGTCATCCTCAACTGTGTGCATTTTCTTCGAAGGAGGGGGTTTCAGAGATTGCTCGATATCCTTTTGAGATTTTCTTTTGGTTGAAACCTCTTCTGGTTCTATTTCATCTTTCAGCTTCTGCTTATCTGCAGCAAAATACTTGCTAGTTTTCTTCCTAGCTGAATTCTCCTGAACTGGATGCACCTGAAATTTTAGTGAGCAAGTAAATATATCAATTGCCAACTAATTTCCTGCTTTAGGATGTTCACTCAATCCATGCATGCTCCCTTGCTTTCCTCATGGAATTCATTTTGTCATAGCAAGTACATGATCATTGATAAGTATTTTTCAACCAAAATTCAGATTGTTTTGCAATAACCCTTGAACAACCGAAAGAAAAGACGAAAAGAAAGGCATAATGAGAAAACTGGGAGAAAAAAAAAGGGCTATGCTTAATTATCAGAGCAGGCTGCCTAGAAAACTTCCATGGTAGGGAATTGAACATTGGAGAAGAAAGATCAGTATTTTTCCTCTCAGAGTTAGAATAACTAAGCATCCAACACCATTGAATGCTTATGGCCTCCGCAATTCAAGGATACATACACATCCAACGAAAAACACCAAGTCATTCGACCTTTCCTTTTCTTCTCTTTCTCCCCAATTCAACTGCTTATTGAAGTACACAAATCAAAACACCAAGTAGAGAAACACTAGTTACTCGTCAGCAAAAAAACAGATAAGTTTGAACCCACAGGCTTATCAGGCTGAGACTTTGCTGGAGGGGGTTTTCCCGAATCAATCGACGCGGGTTTTCCAAGCTTTGCATTGCCATTGCCTTTGTCGTGTGACTTCATGAACCACTTCCTGATATCCGACTGCGATCCAAAACAGTCCGTGGATTGTCATTAGGACAATAGTATACTACAATGTCAGCAATCGACAGCTAAATAATATTTTCTTCCCAACAATAGCTAACTAATTAAATGCAATTTCGCACTTGAAAACAAAAGCAACCCAATTTAGTTATCCCACTTTCTCCCAGAAACAGACGGAGACTACAAGACCTGCAGACATCGCAACCCATTCGCGCAAAAACTAAAAGAACAAACTTTAGAAGAACCCTAGCTCACCATGTCTGAGCTCTCGAGCAGTCCGAGTTCCGGCGCTGCGGATATGGCGACAAACGGAGAAACGCGATGAGAGACTACTGAAGGAACGTAGAGAGATGGGCGAAGCGGTGGCAACAATTCAGGTAGGTGAAGAAGGAGCGGGAGGAGGGAAAGAGCCAAGGGAGCAACGCGATGGCTTGTGGTCGAATGGGACTGGAGCGCTGGTTCGACGTTAGGTTTTGCCGAGATGCCAAGGCACCAGAGAGAGAGAGAGAGAGAGAGAGAGAGAGAGAAGGGTTGTGGGCTGGAAGCCAAATGTGAGTCGAGCGAACTCAGCTCTGAGTCGGACTCGGAGCGACTGCCGCCGAATTCACCTGCACCTTCGCTGCTTCGCTGGCCAGTGGCCGGTGGCCACGGAGGCAAGGACGACTGCTAGTGCTAATCCCTTCTGGACCGGCCGGTTCGATTCTTCTGAAGGCGGTCTCTTCTTTCTTCTGTTTTTCTTTATATCTCAAGGGAAAAAGCTAAAAAATAACTTTTTACATTTTGGCAAAAACATGAAATAGGAAAAGGAATTTTTTTTTTGGGTCAAAAGGAAAAGGAATATGTGAACCATGCAATTTTCCCCCGGGAAATGCGGTTTCTCAAAAAGTGAAAAATATATACATTAATACAATTAGTCCGTCACTCAAATCCCGAACCGATATATATATAATAAATTTATCTCAAATTAATTTTTTATCACAAAAACATCTAGAATCGATATATATATATGTGATAAATTTATCTCAAAATAAATTTTGACCACCAAAAATCTCAAATCGATACATTTGTGACAAATTTACCATTTGTTGGCTTTCGATAAATTGGGTTTCTAGCGAAAAATTTCAAATTGATACACATATGACAAATGGAGGGTAAAAACTTCAAACCAGCACATCCGGCAACCGTCACGTGTCATTTAACTCAGTAATTTGATGGTAAAATTTAATAAAAAAAACTAATCATGTAAATTTATCGCATGTGTATTAGTTTGAGGTTTTTGATTATCCAAAAGTTAATTTGAGTTGCATTTATCACTTGTTGTACAGTTTGAGATTTATCATGACATTAACCCCGTTATTTTATTGATGTCAGCAGTTTTAATATCATTATATTATCGCGGTTAAACGTATGATTAATTGGATTAATGCATGTCAAATCTCACGATTGTTTTAGTAATCGAGTCAGGATGTTGAACACTAATTTTATTATGTTATGATACATTAACCAAAAATCCAAGGTCCAGGACCTTGAACTGGCGGGTCATATTGGTTCGGTCCAATTCTCGAGTTTTTTTTTTCTTTGGTCAAACAATTCTCGAGTTTAATAGGACCATAAAGGTTTAATGAACAATATCTTTTCCTTTCTAATTTTGGGGCTATGTCTATTGTCTGCCATTTAAAAATGGTATCTTGGGAATGTCTTATTGCGTAATAATACCATGATCCGGTTTTGTTTCTTTAAATAAAAATATGCAGTTCGATGTTTCCTTTGCTTGCTCAAGAAACCCTGAGTTTTCCTTTTCCTCTTCGGGTAGCCAATCTCCTATAATTTAAAACGTATGGCTGAAACAACACCACCTTTGTAATAATGAAATAACAGGGCCTAGATTTCATAAATTTTCTTTTAACAAATTTACAAGATAACATTAAATATTTAACAAAGTTTTGGGTATTTCGTATTAAAGAAAATCAAAATGTTTGACGTAAAACAAAGTAATAATAATACACGTGCGGACATCTTTGGCTACTCATGGATTCACGAGGGTGCCCTTGTTTCAGCATTTTCAAAGGGCTTTAGGGCTCTAAAATCCCTTGAGGAAATGAAACTCGCGTTTGATTCGTTGTTTTAGAAAAACTTTTGGAAAATGTAATTGTATTTCCAAAAGCCTCTAAATATCTTAGTCCAAAGCAAGTGTGGAGGTACTTTGGAATACGGCATTTCCAGAATGCAAATACAAATTATTTTTCTTCTGAACTTTGCCCTCGCTCAACCTTCATAATTCCAAAAATGTCTCAAAAATCCAAATTTTGCCGACGAGGCTCTGCGATCGATCGGCAACCAGATCAAGCTACCTCCAACCTCGCCTAAGGTGGCACCACCTCAGGCGAGGTTGACCGGCAACTAGATCTGGCCGAGGACAGCTTTATTTCGTCGACAAATCTTACCTTCTCAAGCTTGTATATCTCCAACTGAATTCATTTTATTATTAGATTATTACATAGATGAACCCAACTCGTATCGAATATTGGTAATGATATTAGCAAAAGAACGTTTCTCCTGTGCTTCCAAACATGCTGCGCAAAAGTCATTTACCATACAATAGTTAAGTCAAAGTTGCTTCCTAATGCGTTCACAAAATACAATTTACCAAATATTACTTGCATTTCAAAAAATCCCTTTAGTCTCAAGGCTTTTGCATTTTCCTCTCAAAACTGAACCAAATGCACACGTAGTGATTCGTCTCGCTTGACATTTTACACTGGGACTTCTTGCACTTTAAAGTCCCTCTGCTGATTTTTGCAAAAATGACAAGAAAATCTATAATACAGAACTGCAACTCCTTAAAACTCTCACTTCGATTATGTCGCAACCTGTCACGACCCTCTCGAGGGTAGACATAGAGATGTCCCTAAAGGAGATTGATGGTTACTAATAAATGGGCGCGAATGATTCCTCTCGCGAGATGTCGTTTTCCTCTGGTGCGAGCCGCTCTCAAGCCTTACTAATCCCAACTTTGATTTTTACAACCAATTTGTTCATTCAAAATCAGACTAAGGAGTCGCCGCTAACTCATAATGTGCCGGTAAGAAATCTGAGTAAGATATAGGAGCACACCTTACTAATGCGAATCAGAGATCCTATACGCTTGATAAATCTAAGTCCCATTCGGATCCTTTTCTCTCGAGAAGAGAACTGCGTGCAATCTCCGTCAATTTTATTCTCGCAACTAGAATAAACAACAACGATCAATGTACTAAATAAAGCAATGATGAAGCAGTAGTAGCTGAACATATCGGGTAAAAATTAAACGAGGTTTTGTATCCAACAAAGGGGGCTGCTTCAATACTATCCCCAATTCCTAATGTCCTCTACATGTCAAAGAAAAGGTTGATGCGAGACCAAAATGACTTACTTCTTAACGAGCCACCTCTACCGATGAGAAGAGAAGCGCATCCACTTCAAACCAGGTCGTATACCGCGATGAAGGGCATCAGAACGCTCCCCATCCAGAGCTTCCCGTCCTTCTCCTCCGCTTCGCTGACTGCTCTCACGACCTTGCCCTGGCTGTCCTCTAGGACCTGCAAGACCTTGCCCTCCGGGCTGTACTTAACGACCACTCCATGAAGTCGTCCCCCGATGTGAAGGGCGAACTGTATTTTCGCCGAAATAGGGAGCTTGAGTATAAATTTCCTAAGTTTAGGGTAGAGTGCGCATAAGTACGTGTAAAGGGTGCGGCGGCAGTGGACTGCGACCCAGAATTCACCGTCTTTGTTGGTCCGGACATTGTCGGGGAACCCTGGCAGGACAGCAAACACTTCCGAAGTCCCCGCCTTCTCACCTTTCAACCAGTACTTCTGCAATCTACAAAGATCATCCCACAGTGAATCTCCACAAACATGCAATAAAAAAAATTGATTCTTGACTATATATGCCCATTGATTTAAGGTATTAAAGATGATTCTCACCGCTATGGAAACCATTGCAATGGTCCTGAGATAGCATCTGGGATTTTGGCAGAGGGGGATCACTTGAAATGTTACTTCACAGTCCACACTTATTCATTGATTAAGAGCTCATTTGCCAACCATCCACTTTCACGAGAAACACATTGAACTAACACGAGCTGTATATACAAGTTATTCAGGGGGATTCTAATGATTAAAATACTCAGTCAGAGCATAGTGTCGCCAACTCTTGGCTTGAAAAAAAGGGCTCTCTGTCTTGAGAACTCCAATGGTAACGCAATAATGAAAGTGCTACCTTAGAGGCCTACACTACAGCAATATTTCGCATTCTTCCTATTGGCTTAGAACTAATCTTGGTTGACTAATATGTAAGACTAACATGCATCAAAGCAATAGAAGGCTAGAAGCACTAGAATTGGTAAAGGCAGACTCCATTGGGACTGATTCGACATGAACAGTTATTGAATCAGCATGACCCACCTGCCAATGGCACCTTCACAAAAGACAAAGAATGATCTGTCCTTGCTTAAGGACACGCCATTTGGAAATTGGAGATTCCTTTCAAGAACTGTGGTCTCCTTTGTAACTGGGTTGTACTTTAAAAGCCTTCCGCTACTTTCGGCAGAAAAAACCAAGTGCAAGAAGTTCCTGCGCAAAACTTATAACATCTAAATTAATAAAACTTAACCATCCCATTTCACAAGAATGAATAAAACAACACAAGACACCAGACAAGAGTTGTTAGAAAAATGACCAAGGCTCCAAGCTTTATAAAGTGTAATCGAGATGGCAGACTATTCCAAATGCCGAATTTGATGAAAAAGCACAAACTCATGATAAATGGTCCGTCCTAAGGACAAGTTATTTCACTCAATAACGGAAAAAAAGACTAGTGAGATGGTTAAAAAAAAAAAAAACTTGTATCTAGAATAGTAACTTTGCAGTCAAGGAACTACAGCAAGGAGCAAGATATTGCGATGGTGACAAGAAGTCGAGAGCATCTCATTACCACATTTGAGATCAATTTGAGTCTTCACATTTGTTCAAACGGAAGAAATCTTCATGGACTCAGACTTAGGAATTGTAATCACTTATTCTAGAAATTGCATGCTTATCATTAAAATACCTTCTCTGGTATATGCTACTGCTATCTGTAAAATATACATTTCCTTCATCGTCAATGTCCAGATCGTTGGTAAATCTCAATGGCATTCCTTCAGCTTCAGTTGTGAGAGATGTTGCCAATCCACCTTCAGGTTCCACCTTCATTAGCCCAAAATATGCATCTGCAATGTATAAATCTCCTGTTTTTTTGTCGAAACGAAGACCAAGGGGCCTGCCGCAGATGTGCTCATTTTCTAGATAACTCAGAGGTGATGGTTTTGGATTACATAGTTCTGACCTGAATAAAAAAGAACAGATGAATGTCAAAGATTTCCAAGGGAGGGAAAGAGAAAACTTACAAGACAAGGAGGAAAAAGAAAGAACTTCCAGAAATAACTGTTACAGGAAAACTTCAGGAGGACATAGGTGCAAAAGTACGAATTGAATACATCATTGTGATCAGTGGGGACACAAACCAGAGCAATCCCAAGCTTAAATACCGGTGTACGTGCCAAAGCATGAAAATGTAGAAGCTTACAATTAGAGATGACCCGACCTGCTTTGATGAGAGTTCGCTACCTTATCTTAGACTTTTAAAAGCGATGCTATCCAATGCCAATACTCGGTCAGTATTGGAATGCAAAAGTAATTTCAAGAACAATGTGAACTCGAATCGAAGGTAATTGTACGTTCAACTTCACAAATTCTGAAGCATGACATTCACTCAAAAAGAACTAATCTTTTCCCGTGAAGCATAAGGTAAAAGCTCTCTCTTTCCGAGCACCAAGCGGAAGCCGTAGGCACCCAGACAATCGGATAAGCATCGAAAGTCGAATGGTAGCACAGTCCTAAGCCTAATAACGGCATCACCAGGCATTGTTAACCAAAAAGATGACAGATCCGTGCACCAAAGAATATCATCTCCACTCCGTCCAGCCTACACAAGCACTCTCCATTCCATCCTAGCCACGCGCACACACACACACACGCGCGCGCGCGCGCGCGCACACACACACACACACACACTCGTGGTCAAAGAATAGCATAATCCCCCAGGGCCATCGATAACGTAAATTCGCAGCCAAACACACAGCGGACAAAGAGCTCTACCACTCCCACGCTCACCTATTGGGCGAGGTGTAAGCGAAATCAGACCAGGCCTGGCCATCCCAGAACAGGACGCGCCCGTCGGCGACGCCGGTGTACGGGCCGCGGCCGAGGGGGTCGAAGGCGATGCTCTCGGGCCCCTGAATCTGGTTCAGGAACTTGATCTCCGACCTCTGCAGCAGATTCTGGGAATCCCTCTCGGCCGGGACCTCGGACCAGGGCGGCATGTCGGCCTTGTAGGCCTCGAAGTCGGGGAAGCCCGATAGGGCGCTGTGCCGGAACGGGTCGGTGCCGCAGTACAGGGCCACGAGGAGGAATATTCCGGCGAGCACTCCGGCCGGCGACATCGCCATTAGGAGCGGGACACGCCAAGTGGGGGGAAAGGAAGAATACGGTGAAACTTCAATTTGGACAGGTTAACAAGAAAACGAAAGTCTACATCGCTGCGAACAAGAAGGCGAGGCCGTGTGGGCTTCGAGAAGATCGCCAGGTGCTTTGTCTGTGACGAGGGGGTTTACAGTTACAGGTTGGGTCGGAGCATTTCATGACCGGACCAGTTCATGGTCGTTGGGTGGGACCCATTTCTTCTCTTATTGTAATTGCATGATTTTGCAGGCTCGAAGGTTCGGGATAAATGACATCATAAATGTCAGAATACTCGGTGGTTTGTGCACTCTCTCTCTCTCTCTCTCTCTCTCTCTCTCTCTCCCTTTTTAACTGTCCTATCTCTAGTTTTCTAGTTCTTTGCTGAGAGAATAAGTCAAATTCCTCATCTATAATATTAGCATCCACACCCTCAATCTTTTTTATCAGTAAAGCCGCATATCTATTAGCATAATGCAACTTGACGTGACTAGTTTTTTATTTTTACTTAAAAGAAATGAGAATTTCTTTCAAAATTTCACCTAAACGAATTCTCTTTTTTCTTTGCTAAATTGGCTAGGCGGTGAGCTTTGTCTCTCAGACATATGAAGCCACCTAGGCTCAGAGTCGCCATGAGTTTAAAAAGATATTTTTTAAATTGTATTTTGAGAACGCGTTAGGAAGCAAATTTATATTAAGTGATTATTTTTAAAAAGATATTTTTTAAATCATTGGTTAATCGCGAAACAAAGGAAGTACAAATCTTATTCTCAATGCTCTCTCTCTCTCTCTCTATTGGATTTTGGTTGCTTCTACGGTCCATCCAAGAATTGTACCTCAGAGTGGTCACGCGTCTTTAGTGCTGCACATTCCGTCATGGCCCAGGTTCAGATTGTCGTAATATCAAGTGGCCCAGTGTCTTGTAATTTACAATATAACGATCGTCGAGCCCAAAATGTGAATTATGACAAAGTCTCCCCTTAAGAGGGAACGAAATACATGAGTTTTATGTGATAAATTTATCTCAATTTCTTTGAAAAGCACCAACTTTAACTCAACTTTCTTTACCAAATGCAATTCGAGTTTTAATTCTGCCTCAAACTTTTTTTTTTGTCTCATAAGAACATACCGACTTTATCTCGGTCTCAATTCTAGCCCAAACTTTTCTTTTGCCTCGTTAAAAGAACGCCAACTTTAGGACCTGTCCCAATTTTCCCCTGATTTTTTTTTATCTCATTAAAAAGCACCAACTCTCAATTGGTACCAAAATCTAGCCCCCGTTGAATTTCTATTGAATATATGTGGACCGACACATCAAATCTTTGACGACTTTGTTTGACAAAAACTGGATGGGGGCTAGATTTTGGTGTCAACTATAATTTGGTATTTTCAGAAGACAACAAAAAGTTTGGCCAAAATTGAGATGCGACCTAAAGTTGATGTTTTTTATGAGACAAAAAAAAAAATATTTGGGTCAAGACCGGGGCATGACATAAAGTTTGCATTTTTTTCATCAAACGAAAAAAAAAGTTCAGGCCAAAATTGGGATTGACCTAATTTGATTATTTTTAAGGAAATTAGGCCGGAAGTTTTATGAGTTATACTGAATAAGATTCTGGAAAATTAAAAGTTCTTCATGCAAGAGCACAACCCCGAAAACACTTGGGCTATGTTTAGTAGTCATGATAAAATTCAAGATAGGATAAAAGTTAGATGTTTGGTCCCTACCCAAAACAAGATAAAGTTGGATATAAGACGAATATATCATGGATATGAAATATCCAATAGAGGAGGTAGGATAAAGGTGTATAGGATTTTTAATATCCATAATATAAAAGTTATCTTTCTCAAATAACAAATCTATTAAACTAACAAAATTAATGTAACATTTGAATATAACTATATTAGAATTCATGTATATAAAATTAAATTCAAAATAACAAAAAAAATAACAACTTTATGTTTAATTATTCCCGATTTATATATTCGAATTTCGTCATATCTTATAATATATTAAATATACATAAATACACGTATTTAGTAGTTATATTTGTCCCATATTTTTTTAGTATTTTAGGTCACTATATATAAAAAAATTTATTATAGAATAATGGAAGGGAAAAAAGAAAGGACATAAAAAAGAGAGGGAGACATAATAAAAGATAAAAAAAAATAAGAATGAAATAAGCAAGAGTATCATGAGAAATTCTTACCATCTCTATTTGTGCAATTTTTAGGTTCATTGATAGATATGATGTTCATATCAAATAACGGACATAATGGGATGTGAAATATTCGATTTTATTGCTGCGATTTGACAAAATAGCATACATGATATAACAAAATATGAAATTTATCTATCCAGACAACCAAATAGAAGGGTTTAGATTAGACGAGAGAGATTGGATCGTCCTCAAGACGAAAGACCGATGAAATTCCACCTATCCTTTCTCGACAAAAAGCCGGGTCCGACCTTTAAAGACTATGATATCCGGGTCGAGTCCGGGTCCTCAACTGAAATTGCTTGTTTAAATTAGACTATGAGGCGATCGATATCTTTGATCAACATGGTTGTTTCTCGCTAGGGTACTTGAAATAATGACATTCAGATGATCGGCAAGGTCGAAGCAATAGCATGAGGAGGCGTAAAAGTGAAGTCCAAAGAGGATCCGAGGTTGCTGCCGGAAAAGCCCGTTTTGAATTTCTTCCAGCACCCGATTACACTTCGGGCCTTAACCCATTCAAACGGCTCGAAGTTGAGTCAGGCCCAATTGATGAAACGGGGCATCTGATGAGGCCCATGATGCGATGTCGTTTGATAGTGAAACTCAAACCACTCACGAAATACGAGGGGGGACAAAAACCCTCCAAGAGGCATATCGCCCTCCCGCCTCCCAATTTGGATGCAATCATATAGAAAAAAGGACGATGATTTCAATCTTATAATTTCTTCCCAAAATGTATTTTTTATTTCTTATTTTGTAAAAAAATTGAATCCACTGAGAAATTCGCGAAATACCAACTCCATATGATGATCCCCAACATATATTAGCATTCAAATTTTGAATCTTGTTATCCAACGACGACTTTCCTAAAAAGATTTCAAATCTTGAAACACTAGAATCGTTATTCAAACACTAGTATCGTTATATATCATTTACCTCATCAATAATTTTCTTTTAATTATTTTTTTATCCAAATAAACATCGATAAAACAGTTTTTGCCTGATCTTTCGGACCTTGAGTTTTGGCATGCGCGCAATTTTGCGAATAAATATAAGAAATCCGACTCAACCCAGAAATGTTTAAAGTAATTTTCTCCTTTTGCTGTACTTGTTTTTCTAGTTCCATATGTCCACTTATATTTTGGAATTGGTAATTTGTCACACTATTTCAGCTTAAAAGACCCTCCGACCCCAACAACAACAAAAAAAAGCCTTTAAAGACCGAACATGAAATTTTTTTTCCCTTTTAAGGCTCCGTTTGTTTTATAGAAAATGAATTATTCGGAAAATATTTTCCTAAAAGTAATCATAATTAGCCAATGAAAATTGTTTTCGTTGCCGAAAAATTTATGGCTTAAGATGAATTTTTCTTTTATCAATTCATCTTTGCAAGCGATACGCGCGATCATTTTTAGGAATTTTTTTTTCGAATAATTCATTTTTCTCGACAGAAACGCACCCAAAATTTCATTTCCTAATTTCGAAAGACGAGATTCCTATGGTTTCAGCAATTTCATCTTTCTTGTATTTCCTGTGGTCAACTAGGAAGGTAACTTCAATTCCAAGACATTTAGAGGAGGGAACCTTTCTTTCCTGTTGAAGATTCCTGGGAACCAACCAATTTGTGAGTGATATGGATGCGATAGAGAGCTCTTATTCAAGTAGGGTTGGACACATTCTTTCCGATTTCGGACCCCACAAATTGCAACAGCAAAAGATTATGTTCCTTCCTTCAATGATCACATCCCTTCTATTCTGAAGACTTTTGAACGGGATATTGGAATCCAAACATCGGAATATATTGTAACGACAAGGCCCGACGGTATGTCGGCGAACTATTAGATATTCGCCGAAACATATGCCTTCCTCTCTATTTCGTTATGTAGATTCCAAACGTGTTTATTGAGATGGACATGTTACTTGGCCTGCAAATTCCAAACGCAAGATGATGTTCTGGACGCGATACTTGGTCTTTGATTTTCTTTTTCTTCGCTTGATTGCCTTTTTTTTTTTATTATAATATCTCTCGATCTATTTTGGGAGTTTGTGTATGTGAGTAAATTTCTGCCGCCGATCTTGAATGGACGTGGAGACCAGTTTGGACATTCGTCCCGTCGACAGCCACCGATGAGGATAATCGTGACGTGGCTTCACAACCTCTCCGAAATTAAGCCGCTCTCCTCTCCCAATCTAGATTCAGGTCAAGATCCGAGTGTTTTGCTCGCCCAAACTAAATCTATATAGAGATTTGAGAGTTGCTTATAGATATTTGATCTCAGTTCTTTTAACCTATTGATGTTGGTATCTTTGCATGACGATATGATGAGGACGTTGAGCCTAGACACATACCGCAATCCGTTACAAATAGAGTGAGAAATCTCGACGTGTGCTCAACCCCGCATCTTGTGATCCGGCACCGATCGTTTACAGTGATAGATTTGTTCTCGAGAGATAAAAGTGTGCTTTTAACTACGATGCGTGCTTTGTTATGTACTTTCCGGCATTTACTTTGTTCATTAGTTATTTAGGATTTGTTAGGCTTGAAAACCTTCTATGTACCTCTCGAGTATTATTCTGCTTAATGAATGAAATCTTTCTTTCGATAAAAAAAAAAATCACGTTGATTGATTAGAACACTATAGAGCCGTCTTGTTAGAAAATAATAAAATTGATTTTTGAAGTAGAAAAGTCCAATTTGGCTTTGGACTCGTTATAGATAACCCTTATCCATAAGCTAGAAGAAGAAAAGTCCAATTTGGCTTTGGACTTATTATGGATAATGCTTATCCACATTAATAGATAAGGATAAGGTTTTTGGTCGAAGTAGAATACAACTTTGATTTAGACTTCTTTTGGATAAGATTTTGGCCGACGCTTGCACTCTATAAGGCGGTGGAATTTGCCTATAAATATGGAGGGCATTATAGTTAGTTTTTCTTTAGAGAAAGTGAGATATAGAAGCCTAGCATATGAGAGAGATAGATTTGTGAGTTTGTGCTAAAAGCCTATAGTCAAGCTTGTGATTTCTTTGTGTGAAGCATTTGCAAAGGCATTTTGAATACTACTCTCATTTGCTTACTCAATTTCTCTCTCATATCACATCCTCCAAATTTTCACAACCCTTCTAGTTTTTACAATTGGTATCAAAGCTAGTTATGGCATTCACTAGTTCCATTCAATTGCAACTCACAAAGTTGAACGGGAGGAATTTCAACAATGAGTCCATCTAGATGAAAGTTCTATTCAAATCGCAGGATTTGTGGAACCCGGTGGAGAGTTGCTACACCGAAGTAGCCGATGTTGAAGAATTCAACGCTTTGAAAAAGGAGGAGGATTCGTTGCTTGAGTCCCAAAAGAAAGATCAGAAAGCATTATATGTGATCTTTCAAGCTATGGAGGAGACGATATTTTAAAAAAATATCGAGCCTAGAAACCACCAAAGCAACGAGGGATGTTCCAGAGAGATCCTACAAGGGCGATGATCGCGTGAAGTGAGTTCGACTTTAAACACTTCGAGGTGATTTTGAGTCTTTACGCATGAATGACTCTGAATCTATCTCGTTGTACTTTGATCGTGTGCAAACCATCGTTAACCAATTGAGGGTTAATGGTGAAGAACTCAAAGATGAACGAGTCGTAGAAAAAATCTTGAGGTCTTCGACCGAAAGATTTGACTATGTTGTTGCGGCAATCGAAGAAGGCCGGGATATATCAACCATGGTGTTGGAGTGGTTGAAGGGTTCATTATGCTCGCATGAGCAAAGAATGAAACAGAAGTCCATTGTTGCTTATCCCGAGCAAGCTTTGCAAAGCCCAGTCGCTTGCTCAACTCGAGGATGGCATCATGGTGTTCGAGGCCGTGGAGGTGGAAATTATAATTCCACTAGAAGAAATAAAACATGTGATAAATCAAAGGTCAAGTGTTTTAAGTGTAATGGATTCGGACATTACAAATCCGAATGTCGAGCAAACATGGGGCGGGAGCAGCCATAACATGTACATGCCATCGATGCTAATGAAAGCGTCATGTTAGCATGCACAATGAATGACTCGAGTACCAATGACGCTAATATATAATACCTCGACACCGAGTGCAGCAATCATATGTGCGGCTGAAAGGAGTTATTCTCGCAGCTAGACGAAACGGCTCGTGGTGAAGTCAACTTCGAGAATAAATCAAAGGTTCTCATGATGGGAAAAGGTAACATTAATAACAAATCAAAATATGGTACTAATGTTACTATTGTAGATGTTTACTTTGTATCGGGACTTTTCTGGAATTTGCTTAGTATTGGGCAACTTTCAAAAAAAGGTCACAAAGTTAACATTGAAAACGGAGTTTGCACCATTAAAGGTGTACACGATAAGTTGATCACGGCGGTGCATATGACAAAGAACCGAATGTTCCCTCTATCTCTCATACAAAGTCTTTGTCGAGTTTTCAAGCCATGTCGAAAGATAGCAAGTGGTTGTAGCATCTTCGCTTCGGCCATCTAAATTTTCGTGGACTAAAACTATTGGTCCAGAAAAAGATGGTGACTGGGATGCGTTTAATTGACGATCCGGATAGTCCATGTGAAGAATGTCTCGTTGGAAAAAAAAAAAAACATCGAGAATCCTTTCCAGTTGGAAAAGTTAGAAGAGCCAAGCAACCTCTAGAGCTGGTACATATAGATATTTGTGGCCCAGTTGAGGACGAATCAATCGGACAAAAAGGGTACGCATTAATTTTGTTGATGATTTTACTAGAAAAACACGGGTATACTTCTTGAGAGAAAAAGCTGAAGCTTTTGGCAAATTCAAAGAATTTAGAGTCTATGCTGAGAAACATAGTGGATTTAATCTAAAGACGTCGAGATCATATAGAGGTGGAGAGTTTACTTCTACTAAATTTAACAAATATTGTAAAATTCATGGAGTAAAGTGTCAATTAGTCGCTAGCTATACGCTTGAGCAAAATGGTATAGTAGAAAGAAAGAATAGAACGATTTTTGAAATGGCAAGAAGTATACTTAAAGCTAAAGGTTTACCAAAGAAGTTTTGGACAAAAGCCGTTGCCTGTGTTGTGTTTATCCTAAACAGGTGTCCAACAATGAGTGTTCTTGGAAAAACCCCGGAAGAGGCTTGGACCGGCAACAAGCCAGATGTTTCGTTCCTTCGAGTATTTGGGTATGTTGCATATCCCCATATACCAGATGAACAAAGGAAAAAGTTGGACGACAAAAGCTAGAAGTACATCTTCATTGGTTACAATGAGGTGATTAAGGGTTATATGCTATATAATCCAGTCATGGAGAAGGCAATTATCAGTAGGAATGTTTAGTTTTTTGAACATGAAGCCCGAGATTGGAACCAGAAGGGTGATCCTAAAAACTTCACCCTTGAAGATGAACCAACGGCGGGAGAGTCAGAAGAATCTCCAACTGAAGTTCCATCATTTTCACCTGGCAGCTCATCTTCTTCACTAACAACGGTTTCAAAATCGTTAATTCGGCGTTCACAATGACCGCGGCATACTCCAAGAAAATTCAAGGATTATATGGTCACAAGAGATGATGATAGTGGCGGTGACAAGATCATTGATGAAACAATGGCAATTTTTTGTTTATTTGCTGAATGTGACCCCATATCCTACAATGATGCAATAGCAGATAAGAAGTGGATCCAAGCAATGGATGAAGAAATCCACTCTATTGAAAAGAATGACACTTGGGTGCTAACTTCTTTACCACCTGGTAAGAAACTCATTGGTGTCAAGTAGGTGTACAAGACAAAGTGCAAACCCGATAATCAGGTGGACCGTTATAAAGCCAGACCGGTCATAAAAGGCTATAAGCAAAAGTCATGTATCGATTATTTTGAAGTTTTGCACCAGTGGCACGAATGGATATCATTTGGATGATATTAGCGCCGGCATCTCAAAACCATTGGAAGATCCATCAAATGGATGTGAAATCAATATTTCTCAATGGTTTCCTTGATAAGGAAGTCTACGTGGAGCAACTATAAGGTTATGAGAAGAAAAGGCGTGAAAATTAAGTTTACAAGCTAAAGAAAGCATTATATGGGCTAAAACAGACACTTCGAGCTTGGTACACGAGGATCAACACGCACCTGTTGAAGCATGATTTTCAAAAGTGCCCATATGAGCACACACCGTATATCAAGTCAAATGCTAATGGTGACCTCATCAATATATGCCTTTATGTAGATGACTTGATATTTATAGGAAACTGTAAAAAAGTGTTTGCGGAATTCGGGGAGGCCATGACAAGTCGGTTCGGATGACAGACTTGGGATTGATGTCATATTTTCTAGGCCTTGAAGTGAAGCAGACAAAAGATGGCATATTTGTTTCGCAACGAAAATATGCTAATGATATTTTGAAGCGATTCAATGTGGAATCACTCAAAGCAATTCGAATTCCCATAGCGTAACGGTTAAAGTTGAAGAAAGAAGGAACTGGTGAGCTAGTAAATCCTACTTATTTTAAAAGTATTGTTGGCAGCTTAAGATATTTGACCTCTACGAGGCCGGATATTATGTATGTTGTGGGAATTATTAGTTGGTTCATGGAGAAACCGTACCAATCACATTTGCAAGCAAAAAAAAAAACTCTACGATATGTCGTTGGAACTCATGATCATGGAATTTTATATTCTTACATTGACAATGTCAATTTAGTGGGATATACAAATAGTGATTGGGCAAGTGATATTGAAAAGCGAAAAAGTACTTTCGAATATGCGTTCTTTCTCGGATCGGGAGTAATTTCTTGGTCTTCGAAAAAGCAACAAGTTATTGCACTATCGACAGCTAAAACATAATACATAGTAGTAGCTTCGGCAGCATGCCAAGGGATATGGCTTCGTAGGATGCTTAGCGAACCGATACATGAGCAGAAAGGTCCTACCAAATTGATGTGTGATAATAAGTCAGTAATTGCATTAGTCAAGAATCCTATTTTTCATGGCGGGAGCAAACATATCGACATCAAGTATCACTATATTCGTGAACTGGTAAAAAATGATGAGATCGAGCTTGATTTCTGTAGGTCCGAAGACTAGATCGCGGATATCCTAACAAAACCATTGAAGACGGATTCATTCAAGAAATTGAAGGTGGTGTTATATACTTCCAAAATCAATTTTAAGGGAGGCTGTTAAAAAATAATAAAATTGATTTTTGAAGTAGAAGAGTCCAATTTGGCTTTGGACTCGTTATAGATAATCCTTATCCATAAGCTAGAAGAAGAAAAGTCCAATTTGGCTTTGGACTTGTTATGGATAATGCTTATCCACATTAATAGATAAAGATAAGGTTTTTGGTCAAAGTAGAATACAACTTTGATTTAAACTCCTTTTGGATAAGATTTCGGTCGACACTTTCACACTATAAGGCGGTGGAATTTGCCTATAAATATGGGGGGCATGATAGTTAGTTTTTCTTTAGAGATAGTGAGATATAGAAGCCCTAGTACATGAGAGAAATAGATTTGTGAGTTTGTACTAAAAGTTTATAGTCAAGCTTGTGATTTCTTTGTGTAAAGCCTTTGCAAAGGCATTTTGAATACTGCTCTCATTTGCTTACTCGATTTCTCTCTCATATCATATCCTCCAAATTTCCGTAACCCTTTTGGTTCCTACGTTAAGTCATCGTCATCGGCTTCGGTCTGTAGTCTGAACCAAGCTTAGGGTTTTGGTCTTCCGTGCATTGAAGAGAAGGAAAAATGTTGCTTGAAATTAGGGTTTTCATCTCGTTACCTTTTTTCCCTCCTATATTGATGGACACGATTATTGGTAAATCGATTTGCTACTTTCAGCGACATCAGTTAAAGATTGAGACACGAAATCCGAACGACAGCTCGAAGATAAGTGTGCATAGGAATTTAACATATGATGGCAAGACAGTGATTAACCTCGTGCGATTGAAGCCATATGCACCCACGAAACATCCCAAATTCACTTTGCCATTTCCAATGTCCGGTCACTATTTCTCGATTGGATCCGTGGTCCATTTCTCTTCCCCGATATGGTTAAAGATTCTTTGGCCTAGTTCTACATGTGTACCTTGTCTGGATCGTGGTACATTTTGGTGAACAACCGACCCAGTGGCCACCTAGGTTTAGACCCGTTTATTTCATTCTATTTCGGAAAATCAGGAATTTGTAACAAACTATGTATGAAGATATTTTCCTGGCAAACGAAGTATCGAATGGATGTACCGGATCGAGACATTATGCGCGTGGGGTGCGTCGAATTCGGAATGAAATGGTTCGCTCTCGAGAGCCAGGCCAGATGCAAAAGGTTTAAAATTGAATTGACATATTGGCAATGTGACCAGCTAGAGGAAAAAGGAGAAGAAATCAAAAAGAAAAAGAAGAAAAAAAAATGTAAGAATGTTAAAACATTACTAGAAATTATCCACGTCGGCATCGGCGTCCACATCAAGCAATGGTCGGCGTCACGTCAACGCCAACTAGCCAAAGTTGGTCCGAAGGATTGTATTGGCATAAATGTAAAAGGTTTAGAACTAAATTGCCACAAAAAAATGTTTATAAATGAAATGACCAAATTGCAACAAGTTTAGAACTTTCTTTTGTTCATTTTCCCTAATTTTCTTGGCAAACGAAATATCGAATGAATGTACCGGATCGAGACATTATGCGCGTGGGGTGCGTTGAATTCGAATGTACTTCATGTGAAAGGTATACGACGGTGGTGCATTTTTGGACATTTTTACAAACGTTCGGCATACGCGACCTTGGGAGTATTAGGTCTAGACGAAAGGGTATAGATCCACACCCAAACTCTTGTATGTCTTCGTGCGTATATGCGGTGGTTTGCGGGCATTATATGGACTTGCTTAAATTACTTCGTTAATCCCATGTTCCCATACGCTTTGACGTCGAAACAGCAAAAGGCGACAGAAGTTAGCCCAGTGTCTCGATAAGTTTTCCTGACTTGATAGGAAAATTAAGCGGAGGTGGAAGAATTTCCGGCGAATGATCGCGCGCTTTTCCAATCGCGGCAGATACACCGAGAGCCGATGAAGAGACGGAGGTAGCGAGAGATGGAGAAGCGGCCTCGAAGTGGAGGAGATGCATAAGTATGTGATCGGAGTTGGCTCATGCGGCAACATACAAGTCATAACCGATGAAGAGAGAAAGAGAGAGAGATCCCGCATACAGGCATGTATATACTCTCCGCCGGTTTCCTTGACTTTCGTATGATTTACTCGTCTTCTCTAAGGTACAATACTACATTTAAAAAT
This sequence comes from Rhodamnia argentea, assembly GCF_020921035.1. Lineage (NCBI taxonomy): Eukaryota > Viridiplantae > Streptophyta > Magnoliopsida > Myrtales > Myrtaceae > Rhodamnia > Rhodamnia argentea. The sequence continues at coordinate 24,681,206 of NC_063157.1, read as the reverse complement.
TTTGATTTCATTGATACAAAAAAATGTTATCGAGGTTACGTACAATTTTCGTTGCGAACCCACCTTAATAGCTTCTAGATGGGCAGAACTATGACCAATGATCACCTAGACTCTTTTTATTTCACGAAAAATGAACGATTTAAAGAATATTTTTCTAAAAATAACTGTTTGTATCGCTAATAAAAATGAATGAATAGAAAATATTTTAAATATAAATTATTATTTATAATAAAAAGATTTTTTGTTAGCTTATTATTTAAGTAAGGTGAGTAATTATACTTTTGAAAAATAATTTTTAAATTATTATTTTTTTCGAAACAAATGGACAGAAGAATGTTTGTGTTAGAATTGACCAATTAGCTGCACAATAAATTTCAGAGTGATGTTATTGTCAAAAAAAAAAAAAAATTTCAGATTGATGTTGACAGATTGCATGCGGGGCATCTTTGATTAATATTCTTGATCCGACCGAGTGTACGTAACATGACCGATTTACAGCATTCCAACTACTTGTCATGACCAAAAAAAAAAAAACTACTTGTCAACAATTGATTTTCTGTTTTTCTTTAGATAAGGACAATCAGTCAATTGACGAGGTTCTTTTCGATTTGACACGCCGTACTTTTATTTTTCTTTAATAACATGAAAAGACAACCAAGGGAGAATTGGGGAAAGAATTATCTTTTAACAAATCATTTGGTACATCAATAAACACAAATTAAAAGAAATCCTTTGGATCATTAATTTTTCATAAATTATTTCGCAAGCACAAGAAAAAAAAATTACGGGTTTTAATTGTACCGGATTTCTACGATCCGAGAAAATCATTTCATCTCGTGTACGGAGAGTTTCACGATATAATAAAAGATGATAAACGATCAAATTTAAAAACGAATTGAAAGTGTTAATGTATGATCGACTCTACATGACAATCTACGGTTTAAGTTTCAATCCTCTCAATAAGTGTATTCCATTTCGTGAACTTTCCTCGAAAAATCGACTATGATTTAGTACACGAAATAGACGGCCAATTGTCACGACCTGGATTCTTTCTTATAATTTGTATCTCAAAACGAATAAACATTAAAGACTCAACTGATTTACGCGCTTTTTGTTATCACTACACTTAATTAGAACTCTAAGTACAAAGATATGCATATGCTTTTGTTGCAATTCAGTCCTTACAAAGATTTTCGAAGGCGATCCGATCCATTCTCACCAATCTGTTAAATAATTTGCGGGGTGAGCCTAAACTTAATAAATGAACGCTCTAGGTTAAAAGTAAGAGGTCTACTCACCACTCGATCGAAGAACACAATAACGCACCAACAATCAGAATGAAAAGATTTGCAAATGATACATAAGTGCGTGTTAAATGAGTTTTAGACCATATTTTGAGTGAGTTTTACTTTTAATTTTGGGCTTCTATAGAGTTTATGAAATTGATGCTATGGCTTTTATTCGAGCCAAAACATTCGAAACATTTCGAGATATTAAAAGGTCGGCATGCGAACCAATATTGATGTATTTTTACAATTTTTTCAAACTTAATCAATTTTGTTTTTTTCAAATTTTGAATGGAAAGACGCGAAAGGGAGTTAGAAGTAGATGCAAACGTGCGGAAAATTAGATTCCTTGATTTATTTTTTTTATGCCATTCCGAATGTTTCTGCTTCAAGTAATTCATAATCTCTTATGCTTTCACACGTATTTCGTTATCGTCTCCTCCCGTATTTTTCAAGGTCGACTATAATCTTTCTTTCGAATTCGAGCCTTCATTTTCAAATCTCATTTATTCTCGTTAGAGCATTGGAATCCTTCATTCCGTGTGACCAAATCGTGTCAATTGGCTACGTATGTTCTAAACAGTCTCCTAAGTTTAATTTACGGTGAGAGCTATGTCCTTGATCAACTGAATAAGATGGAAAATCCCTAGGGTTTTGAATTTAATTCTCAATAATTTGTTCGAGTTTCTGATTTAATCCCACTAGGATACTAATCAAGCTATAAGTATTGCTCGTAGGAAGACGCCACTCATAATCATTTTCCATGAATTAGACTGAAGAATTTCTCTTGAAAACTTTTTTGCATCACTCGATGAGCTTATGATGCCTCCGTGACACTGAAACATTGCTTAGAATGCATCGCCATTCGCCGATCGCCTAATGATGAGAAATTTAGGCTCCGCTTGTTTTGCGAAAAATGAGTGATTTGACAAATATTTTACAAAAAGTGATCATTTGTATCGCTTATAATATTAAAATGAATGAATAAGATTTTCATCGTTCACAAAAATATTTAGACATAAATTGTTGTCGATAAATAAGACATCTTTCATTGGGCGATTATTTCAAGCTATACAAGCGATCATTTTTTGAAAAATGTTTTACAAATCACTCATTTTTCATTAAATAAACGGACCCTTACTGAAAAATTGGAGGACTCAAGCTACTAGAAGCGTATATAATAAAACAGAGTAAAAGGGTCCCCCGAAACCGAGGGTGTACTAACTAACAGGTGAGTCGTCTCCGAACTGTAGGAGATAGTTGCCCATGATACACAGCTCACCAATTTCACTTGCCTCTATGGAAGAACACGTCTCCCATTATATGTCCTATTGCAATGAGTTCGAGAGGGCAAAACTTTGGAGATAAAATATCTCATAGCTCTGGCATCTTTTTTCGACGAGTTTTTTGTTTTAATTCCACATAACTTTTCCGCAGAACCTCTTGGCAAGCACGAAACTACTAGAAAATAAGAGGAATCAAGCTATGAGAACACATCTTAAGTTATATATCCTCTTACAAGGAGTTTGAGAGTGCAAAACTTCATGAGATAGTATATCATCGCACGAGCATCTTTTCTGGGCAATCTTTTATTTTATTTTTATTCCGACAAGAATCTCTTGGCAGACATCAATTACTAGGAAAAACGAGCAATCATGCTATTAAAACGATCCCTCCCGTTATGTGTCATGTTGTCACGAGTCCGAAGATGCAAAATTTCGAAAGAAAAAAAGTGGTATTTACGTTCATTAAATATAATTTTTTAATAGGAATCTCTCGATAAAAGCAGAGACATCGAAAAATAGGAAGAATCAAACTGTAATGATACTGTCTCCTATTAAATATATTTTCACCGCCATGCGAGCCCGAAAAAAAAAAGAAGAATAAAAAAGAGAAAAATAAAATTGCGAGGAGAAGATGTCACTTCAAGCTTATTAATTGGATAGAAAAAAAAAAAGGAAAAAGAACATAAAAAGTTAAGGGAAATTCTCAAATCCCTAGACATTCCCAAGGGCAGAGGGCAATTACATCTCGCCCCCCTCGTCCGCTACAGCAAACCCCAGATGGATCGCTCCCACCCACTCATTATTCACTCAAATCATTTCTCTCTCTCTCTCTCTCTAGAAGATTTTTTTTCTTTTTTCATTCTAGTCCTCCATTTTGACTCAAATTCTTTTTCTAGTCCCACCCTTCTTGGTAAAAATAGTTCTCCCATGCTTGCAAATATTTGATCAATAAAAAAAATATAATTGACAGAATGACGAGAGTTCTTTCCTCTGTGAATTCAAATAGATATTGCATAGTACGACAGTTACGAAGGAACTGAGCAAATGAATTTTTTCAACATACTACATAATATGATAATGATAGCCAAATACATTTAGTCCAGATATGATGTACAAGATTTTAGTCAAGAAGTTTTTTTTATACCGTTATCGGATTTTTTGATGGGTAATTCTACTGTTCGCTTGATTCGATTCGGAAAATTGAATACGATCGATATGCACGTACGGACGATGAAAAATCGAATGATGTTCTTGTTTTTTTTTTTTTTTTGGGCGATGAAATCGAAATTACCGTTACCTTAGGTAAAAATTGCACTAGGAAGACAAAAATTGTTTTGTGGGAAGAGTAGAGAGATTTCAATTCCAAAAACCCCACCTTTCTATTCTTCCCCTTCCCATCCGGTTTTCTCCCGACCAGACCAGTCCCATCCTCACTACTCCTTGCAATTTTTGTAAACTCTTCTCTCTCTCTCTCTCTCTCCACAAAAGAAAGTTTTTTTTTTTTTTTGGTCTTCTTTGTCGTTTTTGTTGATATCCCAAGTTCGGGCTTTAAATAACTGCCATCGATCTGCAGGTATCCAATCTCCATGTGCAATTCATTCCCTTGAAGAAGGATTCTCGTCTCTGATCTTCCCACAGCGGCGACGGGCGGCGGCAGCGGCAACGGTCCATCGGAAATGTCACTGGAAATGGCCACCGAGCGCGTTTGTTACGTTCGCTGCAACTTGTGCAACACCATCTTAGCGGTAAATCCGCTCGCTCACTCCTCCTCCTTCTGACTTCTTCTTCTTCTTCTTCTTCTTCTTCTTCTTCTTCTTCTTCTAACTTCTGCTAACTTCTTCTCCTTCTTCTCTTTCCTCTTTCCGTGATTGCGAATGCGAGAAATCGTCTGTTTCGAGTTTCAGCAGCTGCATAAATGGCGGAATTCGAAGCTTTGTAGGGTATTCTAGTTTGAGAACACAAGTTTACCGGATCGAGCTTTATTCTTTCAACGACGAAACTGAAGACTTTCAAGAACCCTTTTTCTCTCTTCTTTCCTAAGAGACTGCATGTTTCAAGCACTTCCCTAAAGAATTTCTAAATGTTATGTAGTTGGACGGAAAATTACAGCCAGACCAGTAGACAAGAACAAGCATACTTTTGTGAATCAGCGAAATTGATCAGTGTCTTAAATCTTGAGCCCCCTCAACCTAGCTCAATCAAGATTTTATTGCAGCGATCTTGTTCTTGAGTATGACAAGCCACAGGAAACCCATTATTTCAAGAAAAGGAATGTTTTTGTTTTGTTTTTTCTTTTTCTTTTTTCAAAGCAAAGTAAAGAATGGGTTTTCGTTACTAGTAGTGAGGTTATAGGTTTACAGCTAGACCAGACAGGTGTTTTTTTTTTGGTCAAACCAGACAGGTGTTAGGGTTCTTCATTCTTCTTGATCTGGTCAGGTCCATGGTAGTTTGTGTGCAAGAAGTCAACGAGAAACCCTTTCTTTTCTGTGATCCCTGAGACTCTTTACAAGGATTTCATGTCTCAAAAGCTATTACTCTACTCTAGACCCAACATAAGTTCATGCCTCCTTCCAATTTCCTGAATGGAAAAAATAAATAAATTCATGACTCATCATCATCATCGATCGCCCAAGGTCCGCACATCGTCAGCTCGCATCAGTTTGCTTAGTCATAACACAATTTCATCAAACACTTTGCTCAAAACTCTCTCTCTCTCTCTCTCTCTCTCTCTCTCTATTGTGAGGTGGGTGCTTCTGTTCACTCATGCTGAGGCCAACTGAGGAAGAAGCATCATGGCACCAGCACTAAAGATATACACACTTCAAAATCTTGACTAGTTTTACCAAGTTCATTTGTTCTTTCTTCTTTTCTTTTTTTTTCCTTCCCTTTTTGCAGAGGAAGAGAATTTCATGAACCATACACATTCTCACTTTCATGATGATAACATTAGCTGTTGTCAAAATTGGGTCTTCTCCTGGCCTTCTTTTGAACGAATGAATCAAAGATCTGGGCGATCCTAGTCACTGCACAAAAGCCTGCAGGAGGGGAAGAAGCAGCAACAGCCCAACAATTATTTCATTTCTGAAATCACGAAAACAAAAAAATTTCCCCCCTTTTCATTTCTTTTCAAGCGCTTTATTCATGGGCCTTGTAGAGTTAATGGCGATAGACTTTATGGTTTTCGGTTCTGGTCACGTCGCTTTCCATTTTGCCCGTCTTTTATGGTTCTTTGTTTTGGGGTTGTCAGAACGAGCAACCAGAAAAAAAAAAAAAGTGAGAGGCGCACTCAAATGTAAAGAAGGATCTGGTGAGAGAGAGAGAGAGAGAGAGAGAGGCCTTAAAATTTGTGAATTCCTTGTGGGTATTTGCCAATGTGAAGTTGCTTGCTGATGTGCTTTTAGTCTTCACTTACAGAAAAAACAAGCGGCAAAGTCCCTCCCTCCCTCCCTCCCTCCCTCTCTCTCTCTCTCTCTCTCTCTCTATGGGCATTTGGGAATGTGTGTGAGTGAGTGCTGTTGTAGGTGGGTGTCTAGCGCTGGATCTTTTCTGGGTTGTTATGGGGACTTATACTTTGGTTGCTGCCCGAATCATGTTTGTCGTATGGTGCTTCTTGGAAAAGCTTCTGATTCAAAGCCTGTTTCCGTTCTCGATCACTCCGAAGATTCCGATGACGTGTTTCGTAGCTTGTCATGGCTTCCAACTGGTACGTGGAATTACCTAGACACAGCTACAAATTCTCGAGCGCGGTCATCATCGAGAGCTCATCTTTGAGAAGACTATGGCATTGCCGTCCATCTGTGTGTAGTGAGAGAGACAGAGAGAGGAGAAGAGAAGAGAATGTTTGATGAAACTGCAACTGGAAGATGGCACAAGACTCTTAATCTTGCAATTAGTGGCACTGAATTGCTTTCCTTTTGCTATATTTGTGGCCAAAAATGAAACTGCTTTGAATACCAAATGACTAAGAGAAAAATGCATGCAGGTGAGTGTTCCAAGCAGCAGTTTATACACAATAGTGACGGTGAGGTGTGGGCATTGCGGCAACCTGCTCTCTGTCAACATGGCTGGTTCTCTTCAGTCTCTCCCTCTTCCGGACAACCACCAGGTAACCATTCTTAATTAACAAATCTATTATCTCCCACTAATCGTTCTTCCAAAAAAAAGAAGAGAAACCCTCCTTTGAACTTCTTGACGCATTCGTGTACATTGAGACAGGTCTTTTAGATCGGTTTACAATATGATATGGCAGCTTGCGAATAGGTTCTTCGACAAATGGGGCTCTTTAGCATCCAATAAAGCTATGATATGTCGCTCGAGTTACTAAATTCATATACCGGCCTCAGTAAATCAGAAGCTAATGAGCGGCTCGTAGATCTTTATACCACAAGAAACTTATACACCAATATCCATCATCTCTTCTGGCTAATGCTTTGGAATGATAATCATCAAATTAAGCATACTGAGTGGAGTCGTATTAACTTGTGCTGGTCCCAATAGATGTCCTTTTTTTTGGGGGTATGTATATATATCTAAGAATACTCGCAGAAACAGCAGCTTAGCTTGGAAAACATGGCAAGGGGAAGCGGCTCATCTTCTTCCTCCAAACCCGACAACAACACCAGCAACAAGTTCTCTTCCTTCGAGCCCATCGAGCACGAACCGCCTCGGATCACTCCCATTCGCCGTGAGCCTCTCTCTCTCTCCCCCTCCCTCTCTCCATCCCTCTTTTCGTATATATGTGTATGCAGTACGCATGTACATGAATGCGTGATTATGTATATCGCGTGTTGTATTCATGTGTTTATCGCCTCTCTCGCTATAATACATCTTGGTAAAGCATGAAACCTAGCATTATACAGCTGATGATTATGATAGTGGGAGTCTTGGAAGACGCAGTGATGTCAGAAAGTGCATGGCTGTTATAAACTCAAGAAAGAAAGAATCCCATAATGCCCAAATAACTTTTGAAAGATATCTATTGCATCATGGAGATGCCATGCTTTTAGAGGGAAGGGTTAAAAAAAGAAAGAAAGAAAGAGGTGAATGAATAAAGCCTGTTGTTCCAGCATCCTAATTAATTAAATTGTTCTGGACTTGGTAAGGGTTATTCATGAAATAAGCAAGAAAGAGAATTGTTCCCAGGGGCCGTAGGAATTCTGATTCCTCTAATACACTCTAGGCTTATTGTTGAAGAGATCAGATGGTGACACCACAATGCATACATAAAAGAAAAGACCAGTATGGTTTTTCTGCATCAATGTTGCAGGTCTTGTGTCCTTTTACAATTCAGCCCCATCTCTCTCTCTCTCTCTCTCTCTCTCTCTCTCTCTCTCTCGAGCATGTGGGGGTTTTTTGGCATTACTTTGGCTTTTAGTCTGGTTGCTATAAGTAAGTACATTTGGTTGTGCAGTGCCAATGACTTCGCATCCAAGAGAACATGTTGTTGACCAATTTTCAAGTTGAAACTTTTCCAAAAGACAGCTTCATATCCAAAAGACACAAAAGAAGATTAAGCTACGCTTTGAGAAAGCGTGGGCTTAATAAGCTTTGGACCATGTTTCCTCTTAGAATGACTAAGATTGATATATGCTTCTACTTGGAGTTGCGAGAAGTTACTTATCTGTCTCGGCATGCGTTGTTGTTTTGTGAGATGCACTAAAAGAGTTGATAATATGCATGCATGGAGATTCTTATGATAAGTGTTCGAATTCTTGGTGGTCATTAGGAGGGACAGAGCCTGAACATGTAGTTGATGAAGCAATTTGTGAAGCAGAAGTACCTTAAAATACGCGGTCTTTGTCTCATACTAACATGTTATAAAGTAATTAACTAGATACAAATTGAATTATTGCTACACTCGTGGAAATGAGCAATGACTAAACAAGGCAAGGAATAGACATTTTCTCCTTTTTCCCCCTCTTGGAGAAATACCCAAAACTCACTGTTTGATAACATATCAAGAACATGATAAGTATCAAGTTGGCTCTCATAATGTCATTAACTTTGCATCAGAAAATTATTGAGGATAAAACTTGAACAAGGAGAATTACACTTGATCTAAAAATTCTCGTGCCCTTTTGAGCCTTTGAGATTTAAGCATGCCAGAGAAGCTAAAAGTTACATGAGAAAATAGAGCAAGTGGTGTTTCAAAGGCCTTAATTAAATGTGGTTTTTTATTTGTGTATTTATATTGGAAATACTACCAAATGGCGAAAATAAGATTTTCTACAAGCCATCTTAATCACCGTTAGTGCATTAGTTGGTGAAAACATGGGTAATTACAACTAACACATGAAAATGGATTAAGACCACTTATGGATAATTGTTCTCCACAGGCAGTGTTTATGATTATAATCCTTAATCCATTTCCTCTTTGTTGAAAAACAAATTTTCAAATTGAAATTAATTTTTTTATATGTCCTTTTAACCATGTTTTGCTTGAAAGAGATGTCTTTAACAAGTGTTATATTTGCCTAACATTAAGGAAAAAAACACAAGAAAAGAACTTATGAATGGTCACGTTCTTCGATTAACATGATCATATGCTCCTCCTGTTGCCATTGGTTGCGTACATGAACCTTGACTCTTTTTTCTTTATCAAGGTTCCCTTTGTTGTATATATGATTTGATTGAGTCTAATAGAATATTAATCCAAGTGACAAACTCCTCCCAACATATGATATAGTTGTGACTAATTATAACTTGAGGAATACTACAAATATTCGGGTGTCTTTTTGTGCATTAGTGTTAGTGAATGAGAGTTATCAAAGCGAATATGCCTTCACATTATGTCAACGATGATGCAGCACCGGAGAAAAGGCAACGAGTTCCTTCTGCATATAACAGGTTCATTAAGTAAGTATGATCCCTAACTTGTGATTAATCGTTATAAATAGAGGGTTTTGAAGTTGATTGAACAATATCTTTTCATTTTTGTCATTTCCAATTTTCACCTCCTCAGGGAAGAAATCCAAAGGATTAAAGCCAGTAATCCTGACATAAGCCACAGGGAAGCCTTCAGTACAGCTGCCAAAAATGTAAGTCGATGCTCACGATCAATTGGAATATACCTAGTATCCTTAAGTTCAGTTAATAAAGAACAAATTTCCTAGTATTATGTTGGGAAAAGAAGAAGGATGATCTTTGGCTTTTAGGTGATAAGGGCATTGTACTTCTAGCTATTTCCTTTTCATACTTGTCACATCTTTTTGTCTGGGCAACATTTCTCCAAGTTAGTATTGAATCTCTTTTATGGTATAGCCACTGTTATAAGGTACACCCCAAATAATATGTCCGTAACACGTCAACATTCTGATACAACAGACCTATATAATCACTCTCTTCTTTTCTGTTTCATGTCAAAACATGTGAATGAATCAATTACAAGGTCTGCATATTCATCCATCTAGGTTATATCCAACTGTGCACAAAACATTAATTCGACCTGAAAAAAAGAAAAACTGTGCACAAAACCCTTCTTGTTAAGATGCCTTGAGAAGAAAATTCAGTAATCAGGAATCAAGAATTTCCAATATGAAACTTGTGTAAAAGATGCTTGTTGACGTGTAAGAAATATCTAAAGAGCACTTAAAAGAGTTTTTATAATGGATTTTGAAACTAAGTAACTTTGTTTAAAGTACAATTGTGTATAGACTCCTTCTATGAAGGAACACGAGGAATGAGTCTTATTGATATACGATATGGATTTCACTACAATGTTTGATTTCATCCACCAGAATGAGTTAGACAACATGTTCTTTTTGGCTGTACAATAAGGAAAAGAGAAATGCTAGACATGTTTACAAGATAGGCGAGAAGCCGGTCGTTCTGACTATGACTATCTATTTTGACATCCTTAATCCAATGCTGGTAAAGAATAGATGATCAAATATCTCAGCATCTACATTGTCATTCAATAAGAAAATTTAGTGAAAGTATTTGTGCTGCTGCCATCACATTGGTATAGATTGATATCTTAATTGAAGTATACATTTTGGTAGAAGTTGCTAACATGTACTCTTCTGTTTAAAGTTAGGGCTTAGAGAGCTAAAAATGGCACATTGGTTCGTCATAATTAACCTTATATACTTTGATGTTGGTGTATATGTAGTGGGCACATTTTCCTCACATTCACTTTGGGCTAAAGTTGGATGGGAACAAGTAAGGGAAGGTGGACCAAGCAATTGCAGGAGATCATCATGGAACTCACAAGTCCCATGGATTTTATTAAAGAACAGTGAAGATGAACCCTAATTCGTGTCTACGAGAGAGCTTGTTTTAATTTCTTGATTTGTCATCTCAAGAAGTCAATGAGGGCTTGATAAAAGCAAGAAGACACTCCCTCAATTAAAACCCTCAGTGATATCACCATCCAGTATAATTTGTTTTATGTTGCCCTCTCATCTTTTTCAAGGCCTTGCTCATGAATATGTGTATCGATTCTTGTAATTTATTTCGATAAAAAAACTCGGTATCTATGTATTTTGTTTGGGACATAGTACAATAATGTGCCATTTTTTCCGTCTCTCAAACCTGACTCCCATGAGAAAACATGTGAAATTCCATATTTCTTATATATGATAACTTCCGCAATTGTGGAAGATTACCCCGTGAAGATGACTATATCATAACAACGTAATTACGTCGGCGTCTCTCTCTTTGTCTCTTCTTTCCTCCATTTGTTCGACGACTAGTCTCCTCTGTGATCGCCGCTACGGTTAGTGTCACCACAACCTTCTCCTTGATGCTCCCACCTTCTTCACACCTTTGCTACCAAGTTGCTATTGACCTCAAGGGCATACGATGTTGTCAGCCAGTCAGGATGATGGATAGCAAATCCGACCAGATGAGCTAAATTTGATGTCGTAATTCACGAGCCAAGTTCATCAATGGCGAAGACATGGATATCACATCGTTGAGGAGTTCATTTTCAACAAACTCCACATGCGCCCGCACAGAGACAGATGGTTCAGTTTAGGGCTTTTTCTTGTGTTGCATGTGAATAATCCAATGTACACATTTGTCAAAGTTGAATTTGAACGGAGGAGGGTTCATGTAATTTGGGTAGATTTAGTCAATTCGATCAAGTGTCTTGTTGCCAAATTGGGTGCTATCATCCATGCCATTTTTTTGGGTAATCAACCAGTATTTCAATGGATTATAGACCTTTTTCCTACTGGAAGGCAATAAGCTCTCATTTGTTTTTTTTTTTTTTTTTGTTTGTTGTTATGAACAAGAAAAACTAAGCTTGGCCTTCATTTATGGTTGCTTGAGCTCTGGATCTAACGTGACCAAGACATCCCATATTGAATTCTAGCTAGGTTTCACGAAGCTTGTATGACATCAACATGCAACCATTCTCTCTCTCTCTCTCTCTCTCTCTCTCTCTCTCTACACAGCTCTGGTTACTATCAGCTGTCAAGCTCAGAAAAGGAAATCAATGACACCGAATTTGATGGCTCAGAAGAAAAACATCCAATGACAAGAGCTTCAGGATATATGTTGGAGAAATCACCTCCCTCTTCTCCTCACTTTTTTGTTTTCTTCTCTTTTTTGGTAATTACTACAGCACTTTATCTTTGCTAGATACCTAGGGTCACTGTTGCACACACAGCTTTGAAAAATCTCAGGTTGGCCAAAGAGCACAAACAAATAAAGGGTCTATACTCCTTAATCACCTATCCCTATTATATACATACATACTTGGACAGCTCACTCTCTTGGTGTTGCTAACCTTGACTCAAAATCAAAAAACATTGCCCTCTGTCAGATCTTTGACACAGCAAAAACATCCTGGGAAAAAGTGAACTTGGACATAGCATTTCTCTCATGCTGAAGAAGTCAGTGCGAGTCTCCCAAATGTGAGGGGGGTGAAAAGTTTTGATTTTGACTATCATTTTTCATTTCAAGAACCAAAAGAACACCACCCCCTTCTTCATCAGTGGGATAATAATGCACCTTTAGATATTGAGCATATATCTGTACGTGGGTGTCTGTGATAGAGAGAGAGAGATAGGGCTCCATTTGTTTGGTGGTGGGTGGTGGGGAAGAGTTAGAGAATCTGTAACGTCAAATCATGTAGTTGGTGTTTTGGCTTTTATATGATGCCTTTGTGTGCGGGTCCTGTCTGAAAAAGATGGGAGAGAGAGAGAGGAGAGAGAGAGAGCGCGCGCTTTATAGTAAGCTCTCAAGAAGACAAGGAATTACTGGAGAAATAAATGGGCTGTGGAGATCCTCCTTCCTATTTTGCAATGTCATGTCACTCACTGACCCCCCAAAAATCATAAATAAATAAAAAAAACATGTGGACAAAAGAAAGGAAAAAAAAAATATTTTCTAAGGGAAGGTCAGACAAGGTCAGGCCTCTCTGATTTAACCTTTTCTCGTAAGCCAAAACATCAAGATCAAATCAAATCAATATTGCCAATTGGGGTTCCACATTCCTCGAAGTATAAAAAAGAGAGAGAGGAGGAAAAGCCCAAACCCTAACCCTAACCCTAACCTTACCCCACCATCCACACTTGTTTGTGACCATTATGTTCCCTTCCCCTGTTCCTGTTCCCCCAACCTTTCCATCCCTTGCTGTGGTTACAGCTGTCTGAAACACGTGTTTAAGGTCTGTAATTTGTTCCCCCACCTTCTTCTTCATTACATCCCTTCTCCCTTTTTCGACGAGATCTAGAAGAAGCATCTGGGTTTTTCGCTCTTTTTCGCAGCATGTAATTTCCGGATTTTTCGGATCGAATAAGTTCGGCGTATTTATGTAAACCATCTCATTCGCGGGGCGCGGACAAATCCCCGAGACCGTATAAAAATTACTTCGATGAAGACTATGAATTTCAGAAACGACGACTGACTTGTCGGAACACCCTGCTCCAGCACCTTTCCATTCACGAATTACATTTTGCATCTCTCTATTCAAACCAGAAAAAAAAAAATTGTAGTATGCCTAACCATGTGGGCAATAGGCAGGGTGGGTAAAGAGGATGACCCATGACTTTGCATTCAAATATGAAAAGATGGCCATGGTCCACCAACCCGAATTCAATTTCTAGCGACTGTCTTCTTTATCAGTCGGAAGCCAAAATTGACTGAATATTTTCTAGTCCTATGTGTCTTCACAACTCAGCCATGTTCATCGAACATGGCCACGAGATCTCATTCGGTACGTTCCATACGTGTACCGCGGATCAAGCCCGATTGCTTCGACGCAAACACTCAGAGGATCGAACATGGCCGTGCATGCTTAGATGATGTGTTCCCAAGCTCGGGGGAAAACTGTCCCAAAAAAGTCCTAGACTTATTACATTTTTGCCCCTCCGGTCACTTCACCTTCAAAAGATGAGACCCTCGCAACAGAAGGACCCGGAACATTCAATGCATCGCATTCAACCATTTCCATTCCGATGAAGTCTTGATTTCTGTGCGGCATCCGTGGAAACGCTGACGGGTCTGAGGTTTTGGAGGAGGATCTATCGATCCATGCAGGCAAGCTATCGTATTTATGGTGAACGAAGAATGGTTTGTCAGGTGTCCTTCTTTGTGTTAGAAAAAATGTCCATGAAGTTGTTGTCCAATTCCTTTTCTGTTTTTCGACCAAAAAATACAAAATGCCTTTTGTGTTTTCTGAGGTACACGTTTGCTCCAAGTCGTGTAAGTTAGATTTTTTTTCAAGTTCCTTTCCTTTCGTGAAACGATGCAAGAGGCGAAATTTTCCTTTTTTCTTGGAACTTGCCGGATATGGGAAATAACATCGCCATACGAATTGCATATCAATGTTGCACGCACGTTAATTTTTCTAGCGTCTTGCTAACGAGTGTCTTGCTAACGTGTTCTCAGGATACTGGTTAACCATACTTAGGGTTTGTTAGTTAGAAAGAAAACTGCCTCCAGAAAATTATTTTCTGACTTTTCAGTATTTTGACGAACGGAGTAAAAATAAATAAATTTTTTTTATTTTGAAAAAGTAAATAATATCTTTTAATAATAAAAATTATTTTTTAAAGAAATTTTAAAAATAAAATAAAAAACGAAGTAGAAAATTTTCGGCCGCCAACAATAATTTTTCGAATAAGATTTTATCTTAATAATGTTCTAGAAGTAGAAATTTTCAACTGTTGCCAAATGAATTTGTATTCTAGGAGCAAAAATTTTATCCTATTATCGTACGCTTTTCTCTAATTCTTCTAGGTAGAAATAGAAAAATCAATCTCTGATCGGAACTTAATTTCTAATGCAGAAGTGTTTCCATGCAAGCCCCACGTACTCTTGAAATCATGTGATGACTGAAGAGTTTTCTCTGAGCACTTGAAATGCGGAAGGAGAAGGAATTTGTCACCGGGTCATTGGGGGGGTGTGGTCCTAAGGCAGATCGTACTACGATGCCTGCCACAATCAACAAGGTCTCGTCACATCTGTACACAAGAATGGAAAAATTAGAAGCGATGTGGTCCATCAACAACCCCCCCCCATACATACAAAGCCCAGTCAGTTCTTTTAAATTCAATTATGTCCCTTTCATCATATTTTGGAATGGCGATCATTAGGTTAGCTTGGGCAAAATGATAAAAAAAAGAAAAAAGAAAAAAAGAAAGATAGGAAGAACAATCGTTACAGTACAGAGATTTTACACAACACCCACGAGGAAAATGAAATCCCCACCTTTCTTGTGTGAAGAAGCACATGAGTTGGGTCAGTCAATATAGGCGAAAAGATAAAAAGAGTGGCCATCGTTTTAGAGTCCAACAAGCCCTGCCTGAGATTTCATCTCGTGGCTTTGCTCATCCTTCTCTCTTTATTTGCACTTTCGTTTTCTCCCCGCAATTCAGGAAAATGACTGGCATATCCGGTGGCTCAACCAGTCACATATAAAGTTTTCTAACCAACACTTCTTGGGTGTCGAGAAAATCCAAATCATAGAAAAGCCAACAAGTTCACTCTGAAATTTTCGATTCTCAAGATCTCCATGAACAAGATGTCCTGGATTCAATCCATACCAGCCAGATAGAGAACGTATCGAAACAGAAAAGAAGATTACGAGCTACAAACACAACACTATATTCCAACACACACGACACTATATTCCAACACTTGCTGATGAATGATTTCAATACCTTCTTCACCAGTTTTACAATCCTAATGACAGGGTAACAACTCCCTCAAACAAAAAAAAAAAAAAACAATGTCAAAGAATTATACCAGGTATTCTTCACATATGGTCAAAACATTTTAAACAAGTGGTCTCTGATGCTACACTTCCAGCACCTTCGACTGCTAACTATGCTACAACTGTCCTAGACACCTCTGAGCTTATAATCTCCTTCGTCATCATTGATAGAGGAGAGATGGTAAGCTGTAAGCAACAAAAGAATGATACCTGTTTGAGTTGACAACGGCAAACTCAATGGTCAAAAATGGTGAAGGCTTTACAAATGTGGTCAGCCTTCAGTCTATCAAGAATTTCACTCACTCTACTTGGGTTTCACACTTCTATCACTCTTCTATAAAAAAGTACATAAGCAGCGGAAGTCTTAATTTTCTCCATGCTGATTGGGTACACGTGGCTATCATCAAAATCGTACCATCGATTGCCACCATGCTGCATCAGCAAGATAACATAGGTCAAAAGTCGTCAATTGCAAATAATAGGAATGGTTTTGTACAGTGTCTCACTAGAAATTGCCAAACCAATCTCCATGCCAAATTATATTGCCAGAAACATGAACTAATTAAGCAATTACTTCTTAAAATTAATCACAAGACTACATTAACAAATTAAAAAGCCACATACTAGAATCGCCTCTAATGAAGTTACGTCTATCAGTTCTTTGCGAATCGATGCAAGTCATCCAATAATTTTCATCAGAAATTGATCTCCATATTTGGCTGAGATCACAAGCTGGACCACTTAAGTTTAAGTGACAACTATGCATATACAGGTAGACACAAATAGGATGCTGACAAATGACAATTAATTCTAGCATTACCAGGTAAGAACAATGCACAAAAAGTATAGAAAACAGATATAAGATAAACTGCGTCCGAAAGGAGTGAAGGAGAGCTTACATGGACAAATGCAGTATAATGACCACCTCCCATGCTGCCGTAGTGATTACTAACCGCATAAAGCATGTAGCGGCAAGATGATTGGCCATTCTTGCATGCAATGTAAGCTGATAAATCAAGATTGTCTATGGGGAAGTCAACATATGTCTCTAACTTGTTTTTCATGAAACGGCTGTAGGAGAACCTCTTCAAGTGAACTACTAAAATCTCTGGCAGTCTCCAAAGATCTAACTTTTTGCTAGCTTGGCGGTGCTCTTTGCACCTGGGACAGTACCTGTATTAGCATATTGCACTACCCCCCAGTTAGAAAGAAGTACTGAATATGGAGAAACTAGGAGTTGATCTATGAATTAGACCATCAACATGTGAGAGATAAAACTATAAAGTCGTGCATTGCTTCCCAAAAATCACAGTGGCAACTGACCAAAACAATGACAGATTTCAGCTTTCACGTGATACATGGTTGTTTTATATAAGTTTGAAAGAGATATGAACCACCAGGATAGTGAAGGCCTCATTTCGAAAATGTGCTCCATGTGGCTTGAGGATTGACAGAATAAACGGAACTTAAAGCAGAGATTGAAAGGTATCAGATTATAAGACCTAAATTTGAAGAGTACAGAGCATATGCTCTTGATGACAGAGATATAAACGACTAGGAGATCACACCTATATAAGCAACAGAAATTTAGACATATATAGATCTAAATATATATGTACATAGGTATGAATCATTTCTAAAAGTTATGCACATCATTATGGGCAAAACTAGTAATAAAGCGATCTCTATTATGTCAATAATAGCGGCATCTAAAAGGTTATCTGAATAAAAAGCTGATAGATCCAGATTCTTCTTGATAGAAAAGGGATTCCAGAAAGCACGAATCACTAGACAAAACCTAGGGACATTTTTCAGTATGTAACAACCAAAACCGTGGCATGTTATATAAGGCTCCAGCAGCCAATAATTTGCGCATCTTCTCAACCAAACTTCTAAATGGAAAATGATGTTCTCAAGTCTGAGCACTGACCACATGTCATCCGGTCCAAGCGGCTCCTCTGTCAGGAAGGCTTCAAGGCATTTGTACAAGGAGGCAGTCTCTAGAGCTTTTTTAGAGAAGAATCCCGTCTTGAAAATCTCAGGCAAGGAGCTAAGAGGGCTTGCATCGTACTTTTTTATCTGGTTTTCGGGCCAACATACAAGAACATTCAACTGCCTGGACATTTCAGCCTGCACCACCGGCTCACTCATCTGAATCTCACAATCCTTGGTGATTCCCTTTCCATCAGTTAGATAAAGCTTCAGCTCAGAGTCTGAGGTAGAGCCAACTCTTTCCACATCAGAGTTATTAGACATTCCAGGACCTATAATGGAGCTCGAGGCATCTTCTGCAGTCGTGGCATCTTCAGGTCCACTGCTCTCTGAGCAATCATTTTCATTTGCAACATCTTGACTAAGATTGCGGAAAGGATTAAGTAGTCTCAGATAGAGGCTACAGAAATTAGATCCGTCAGCCGGACCACTGAGCCTTGCAACAAGAGGAATACCAAAAGACTTCCAACACCCCGAAAAATTACCCTGAATGGACTGCCTGACTCAATAAAGACAAATGAAAAGTTATTAATTTTGAACAGAACCCAGTCACTTGAAGTTCTCAAGTAAAATCAGATCAAGGTTGGTGGGTTTCTGTGATACTTGGGATGTCATCCTTCTTCCATGTGAAAGAATCTCCTTATGAAGATCATGTGAAGGAAAAAAAAAAATGAAGATTCCGCTTTCTATTTTGGATGAGGGGAAAAGAAGTCTAAGAGTATTGAAGGAAAATATACACACCTAGAAGTTTCAGAATGCAATACTTGGTTGAAAAACCTAACTTACATGAGGCCAAAGTGTTATTTGCTAGGTCATGGCATACTACACTAAGATAATTTCTTAAATGTGATCCTTTATAACCGAAAGGTTCGCAATCAGATGACTTAAAACATAATAATTCAAGCACTATTCCAGTGAAATAAAAAACAGAAATCTAAATGTTAAAATTTCTTTGTGGTGGTGGAATGTACACTTACTCCATCCTCTGATGCATGAACACAACCAAGGGGAGATCTTCAGAATCTTTTGCTAACCGATAAGCAACCAGCCGATCTTCATCCCTAATCAACGTTAAAGAATCTGTAGGCTCCTCCAGATAACGTATGATACGGTTGTTGTATATCTGAAAAAAAGAAATATGCTCTCTGTAGATCACTCAGAATTCTAAGATTCAAACTGACATACCCTCGGAGACAATTTCATACCTCAGCCAACAAAAGGGTCTCATCTTCCCCAAGAGAACAGGCAGAGCTTAGTGCCCGAAAAAGATCTTCACATTTTCCAAACTTCGGCACGGTAATGGTATAAGGAGACAGCTTAGTACTCCCATCGGTAGTTATGACTGTCAAAGTCATCGTCCGCATAGTTGTTGAAGGGAGCGGCAAGGAAACGTACATAAATGGATCGAAAGTGACCGAAACCTTCTTGCAAACAGGACACACCAATGTTGATTTGTATTGACCCTGCAATTAGGAGACAAAGGCAAGACTTTT
Source organism: Rhodamnia argentea (assembly GCF_020921035.1). Taxonomy (NCBI): domain Eukaryota; kingdom Viridiplantae; phylum Streptophyta; class Magnoliopsida; order Myrtales; family Myrtaceae; genus Rhodamnia; species Rhodamnia argentea. Next base: position 24,661,984 of record NC_063157.1, on the reverse strand, counting down.
TAGTCAATAAATTCAGTATCACTCTGTATGACAGAAGAATGATAAGAGCATCAATTTGTTTCCCTCAAATGGATAAAAAGCCACAATTTCCCCATAATGTTCGTGTCCTTCGAATATATGGTTGTCAATGAACTTTTAGGGCTGCCACGAATACACAATTCAAACCTCTGGAGTGCTGTCTTCACGGACATACATACACTTGAGAAACTATGTTTTTTAAACTGGAAACCAAACCTTTCCTAAGACACCTACTCTCCAATGCCCAAAAGCTCGTCGATTGGTCTGCTGAACCAGTGATCCAAACTACACAATAAGATCAATGAGAAAACGATTCCGGAGAACATGGGAAGACATACTCACTTGACACACATCAACTATTACAGAATCATTCCGCGCTAAATGATAATGCCAATACTCATCAGCAACATCTTCATCTGGTCGCCCATCTGCATCCTTGGCTTCTACATAAGGCTTGCATTTTACCCGATTGAGATCTTCATGAAGTCCATCCAAGAGAAAAGCAAGGAGCTCCTTTTACGTAGAATTCATTCAATGATGAATAAGTTACATTCCAAAAAATTCTACCCGACCAGGGAAAGAAAAAACAAGCCAGTGAAATGAGGTATCAACAAACCTGAGAATCATGCTGGTTATATCCGCTAAATTGAGGAGCAAAACGAGCGAGCTTTGATTTGAACGTTCTTGGTGCAACTGGACTTGCTCCAGGAGCCCATAATTTTCTTATCAAATCCCCAAATGCTAAAGCAATCTCACCCTATAATGATACAAGCTGGTAAGTGTAATTATTCAAAAAATATCCTCAAAATGTGCACTGACCATCACAAAACATGACGACTGCATTTTTAGCATTAGGACTAGTCAAAATAAATGTCTGAAGAACATACATCCATGCCCAGCGGGTTTTCATGATTTATCTCCCTAGCATAATCCCCAAGGAAATAATCAACGAGCTTTGGTGTGTGCGCTAAGCACTGTAGGGAACTATTCATGAAGCAAGTATTGCCAAGATTCTGTAATCCTGTCAATCCCAAGGAACCAGCTTCTGAGCTTTGATAAGCGGATGACGTATAAACTCGAAAAGAATCAGAGTTCCCATTGCATGTGCTTCCATTAATCGTAATGGAATTTGTTCCATTGCAATATGGCAAACCCTTCTCATCCTTTTTCCCTTCTCTACATTTGATGGAATCTGATAAACCATAAATTTGCAACTCCAGGAGAACCTACAATGAACCATGCCAGAAGTGAGATAGGCATGCAATGCACGTATATCTACTAGCTCCGTCTCCCTTTCTTTTTTTATGAATACGATAGTACAGTCAATTGCTCACAACAATAGGAAAAGTCACTTTATTAAAGTTGAAACGGCAATACAAGCTCAACTTACAAATTAAAGCAGGCTGTAAGATAAGCAACCAGTTATATCAAGCTGTAACATAAGTAACCATGCTGTAAGAAGATGTAAATAATTACTTTAATTTACTGTTAGTCTATAGTGTTGAGATGACCACTTCGACTCCTATATAAGCATTGCTGTGACAATCCATTTGAATGAGCAGAAATCTTGAATTGAAGACAAGCATATTACTAAACTGCTTGTCTTTGTCTATTTAAAACCTTATAATTGGAAATAAAGACCCTGCTTCTCTGCTTTTAATTCATTTCCTTATTTACCAGCTCCAAATCTAGAATTTCCCCATTAGTACAAACTCAACATCCATCTGTCGTCGTCTCTTTAAAAAAGCTTCTGCTTATCAAAGGAAGAAAGAGGAAGCACTGACCTCCTGATCTGACATTCTCGAACCATCCTTTGAAAACCTGTTATTGTCATTTAAGAAAAACAGAGTTGTCTGACCAGAAAAGTCCCAAATTCGCATCTGCAGAACAGAAAATGTCAAAATCCATCTGCTTTTGCCCAAAAATGCATTTGATTCATCATAGAAAGTAAGAATATTACCAGTTCAATATCAACACTAAAGATCTTGCAAGCTCTTTTAAAAAGTTCGACTGCATTATCCTGCAGTAATGAACAAGACCTTAAACAAGCTAACCGAATAAAATTCCTCCAGGTGAGGTGGAATAACAAGCATTGCAACACAAGCATTATCATACACAAGCTCTTCAACCAAAAGACAACCTGAAAGCTGTGCAAAATCCAAGTACCAAGAGCCAACCCGTTTAATTGATCGAGTATAATAATCTGTTCCATAAGGTAAAAAACTTCCCGGCTTTTACGCGTCTCCAAATCTTTCAAAATTAGTTTCTAAAAACTGAACTAAAATGTAATGTCGAATTCCATTCTTTGCAAAATACGGGAAGGGCGCACGCCTGCACCCATTCATGCAAGTAATGTGTAGAGAGATTCATCATCCACCAGAGGCACCCATTCATACAAAGCATGATTCATTGAATCACATATCCTCTTTCATTATACCATGGCCTGCAAATCAGTACAACCTCTTTGACCTTCTGATGACTATGCAAATAAAATATAAAAATAAATAAATCCGAGAGATAAGGACAGAAAAACAGCACTTGATTCCACAGCCATGACAAATAAACTTTCTTTTGGAGGGGCAAACAGCAGTACTGAGGTACTTTCTCTTTCTATAATTAGCAGTTCTAAACTCATTATTACTCAAGAGGACACTAACCATCCATCAACGAATATATGTGGATAAACCACATGTCTCCATTAGGAAAAACTACCTTTAGTACTGGATTATCTACGCAATGTGACTCAAATTCGCACAACCAATGTCAAGAAAGTTTGATGAGTTGAGTGAAATAGCTAAACGTTCAGCAGAAGGAGCCTAGACTTCCAAATCTGTCCTCCTAATAGATGTTTGTCTTCTTACTTCCTAGTAAAAGCTATGGTCTAGATAAACTTCCCCTCCCCCCCCAAAAATATATATATATATATATATATTTTTTTTTTTTTACAGCACGCAATTTCCGAATTGTGATATCAAAATTATTATCATTGAGTACAACCATAAGACAACCGAGCACCTGGAATCATAAAAAACAAAAAGACAAAAATCAATGCCAAAGCTTGCTTATGAATTGAACTAACTTTTTTACTTATTCTAACAGCCAATGAGTTTGCCTCCCTTAGCACAGAAAGCCTGAGCTGCAAAGGATAGACATCAAACATATCATCTTCAGCAGCCGAGAAGCTCCTGCTCTCCTTTACAGCAACTTTAGAGTCGCTATGCCTGCACAGGAAGTAAAAGGAAGACAAGAGCCTCACGAGTAGGTATTAGGCTTCTTTGAATGATAAAAATGAGACGTGCCTTAGCCCTTTAAAGAGCATAGTCAGCAACAAAAGAAACATCATTAAATACTCAAAGCACCATGATTTCTTCCTCACTTATATGTCCAGCGTTCACTTAAAAAAAAAAAAATGCATTGTTGGAACTATCTACTGCTTCCTATTACTAGCAACAACCCCAATGATATCGACATCATCTAAAAGAGATGCGTATGGCATTAACAAGCCGTGACTTGCACTCAGGTTAACCCTAAGCTAAATGCATTACTTACCACTTGAGTGCCTGAACCCACATTTCACCGGAGACCAATGCAAAGTCCCGGCCCGAAACGCCCACCTCGCCATTCTCGCGATCCTGGGCGGAGTTCTCTTCTCTCCTCAAATTGAACGCGAGATCTGAACCGAAAATGTTGTTAATTATCTTCATCGGACCCCCGTACGACGAAGCTGGCGACGCTGCATACGCGATTCCTCTCTTCCCACTGGACTCGCCCAACATCGAATCGTGCGCATCCTTCCACCACCTGAGACAAACCCCGATTCACATCCCAAATTCCAGGGCCAAGAACACATCCAAAAATCCTCCGCCATAGACGCGCCCAATCCAATGCGAATCACAGGCAAGACCTTTCCAGATCTCAGCGCGACCAAACCCACCAGCGCCGAGACCCGCCAAACGCCGTCCGAAAGGAAACGAAGGAACAAAAAAAGGGAACTGGAAAGGGGGACTACCAACCTGTAGGGCACGAAGTAGACCCGCTGTTCCCTGTCCGACTCCGCGAGCTGAGTCGCATCGGACGAATCCTCGGCGGGCCCGTCCATCAGAATGCAGAGGCAGAGAGAGAGAGAAATAGAGAGAGAGGGAGAGAGGATGGAGATTCAGAAGCAGAGAGTCAGAGAAAATGCAGAGATAGCTTGGAGCGTCATCGAAGAAGAAGAAGAAGAGAGAGAGAGAGAGAGAGGATTGATTGAAGGAGGAGGGAAAAAGGAAAGAAAAGCAAATCGTGTGAATTTTGTTTCCGTAGATTTAAGTCTGAAAAAAGAAAATGCAGAAAAAAAAAAATGACCCTGCGGGACCCACGAAGACACCCCGAATTCTGAATTTCCGAGTCAGCCCCTTAGCTTTTCAGGTTTTTTCACTTTACCACCCCAACCTCTTCTTTTTTCCCTCTTTAAGTCCCCAGCGTAAATTCAACCCGGGGGAAAAAAAAAAAGGAGCACATCTGCTTGGTTTCTGGTTTTGTTTTTTCGAGTTGAAACAAAATAAATTAGATTGAGATGATGGTTCGTTATCGAACTTCCTCAACCGATTAAGTAAAATTTCGACCAAAAAACAAAAAAAACCGATTAAGTAAAAAGAGAGTGTCGACATATGAAATCTATCGAGCTCGTGCTTAAACTATACACGTAATCGAGGTGGGAACAAATATCTTGACCGGCATTTAAGATGTGCAAAAAAAGCACATTAGTAACACGGTCCCATGCGTCATACATGGGTTAGCGTCCCTAATAGAGCTTTTTAATTCCCTAAAAAAGACTGAATTTTTTCCGCCTAAAAAATAATCCCGAAATTTCCGTCCGCACGTCCTATAATCGCCATTAGTTTCTTTAAAAATTATCGACTTCCGAGTCAGTTAGGGGTTCATCATCAAACCCCGCGTCTCGTTAACATCTTCACATTCATATGAAACGACAATAGCCTCCCGACCGTCCGTGACAATTTTCGGATGCGCGTCGAATAACACGACATCCTCGAAAACGCTTCCCATAGTGAATCTTGTTTTCTAAGCTCATCCGGATCCCACCCACATACCCATGATGGTTTCCCACCTCTTTTTGCACGATTTGAGGGATGCAGCTCCATGCATCCTCAATAAGTATGTTTTGCACATGTTCCGCCTCAAATTATTCGAGCTAGCATCCGCCCATGGGTTGGCAACAACGTAGTACGGTCGCAAGAAACTTAGAATTCCTCCTCGCTCAACGACCTTTCCGCACCATATCCCAAGATCCAAATGGAATATCCCGCCGCCGATTTTTCTATTCCAGTTTGACTTGCCGTGGCCGAAATTCATTGCCCCCAACAAGGTAAAAAAAAAAATGGTCACGTTTGGCCGTGTCGTGTACCACCGTTGCCAGATGCCGTATCCGCATTGGCCGATCTCCAAAGCGCCGTCCACCGAGAGCCAAAAGCATCCTGAATGCCGCGAGAGGTCGCAATGTCGCACCCCAAATCCGCGATAAGTCGAGGGATGACGTGGCCGTCCTCCCTCCGACTCGAGGGACGTAATCTGTTAACAAAGGGCGCTGATTAGTTCGGCCTAGAGTTTGCGCATGTGAGAGAGAGAGAGAGAGTACAGAATAGAGATTGAAAAGTTACCAAATACTGAGAATTGATAACAAGAAATGAGCAGTAGCCGGCTAGCCGCAGGAGATAAACTATGTGCTACATCGATACAACCAGTGCTTCTCGGCATAGCAGCATGTGTGAGTGAAATCGGGTTCGGATGGACGTAGAGATTATTAAGTGACAAAGCTAATCTCGACATTCAATAAAAGCGCGAGCTTGTATTGTAGGCACGGCTTCCAGGGTACGGACCTCTAGGCTCCAAACGGTCCCTCGCGCCTCCGTAATAACGTGCCCGACCTTCGAAGGAATCATACTGATCGGCATCATAGGGTCGATAGGCTTCCCCAACAGTTGCTGAGCTGGTGATTCCACCAAAGCCCTGAGGGTCCCTCGGCCCCATGCCGCTGTTAGAGTACTTAGACATAAAGGCCTGCTGATACTGTTGCTGCCGCGCGTTCGACTCCCTCAGGAGGAACTCGTCTCTATGGCTAGCGTGCCGGGTGCGGAGAGCTGATAGCTTTTCTTGATATTGAGCATTGATTGCATTAATTTTCTGGTGAATGGAATGGACAAACATGTCAGTACCGATTGCATTAGCGCGAGAATTATGCTAAAATCAAATCGGAGTATGTTTAAATAATGCCAAAAAGATGCTCTTAATGCAACTGAATCATCTTGTGCGACATCTTCTACGCAAAACGAGTTGAATCAAGACATGAAAGCATGAATCAAGGCATTTTACAATATAAGAAATTTTCTAATCTGAAAACGATACTTGGCATCCGGATAAAAAAAAATAGAAGAAAACAATACTTAGCGAACATCCACAAATCTGTACCTGCCATCTTTATATGCAGTATCCCTTTTTTTAAACAATAACATACTAATAGATTATTGTACATTGTGCATCAGTCGCTACATGATTTAAGCACCAGTTTACAATTTCTTCCACAGTTAGTACACTCCTCAGCAATGCATTTGCATGGATCTTTGACTTTAAGTAGCTTGGTTCAGGGATGTTTTATGATGTTAGCAACAGGAGGATCTTGACCACACTATATTTTTATAAAACCGCAGATGTGGCTTTTGTTTCCCTAGTTTAGAAGTTTCCAAGAGTCTCCTTTGAAGAACGGGTAATGCAGCTCCATAGAGAATTAATAACTCATCTAAAAGTGCGTCGATTTTTTTTAGGAGTTCATGATAGCAAGTAATCAAAGGTTACATCTCGTTGAGAAAAGGTAATCTTTTATGAGATAATAAGAACTGGCTAGAGGTATTCTTCAAACATTAGGAGGTGTTCCCAACAGTTACGTATTTAATCGCTTCTCAGACGATAAAGAACAGATAAGTTGTTTTATGAGAAATTGCCAAAAAAAGAAAAAATGGAATTTCCTGTGCTTTAAGAAAACCCAACACTAGCAGCTAGCATTCAAAATGGTTTGACTCGTAGTTTCAATGTTAACACCCCATCCAAAACACCCCTTGGAACCATCAGAAGAAGCTAATGGGCAATCAATGTGAGCTAAAAAAGACCCAAATGCCATACTGACATGACTCATAGTTAACGGAAGAGCTGCATCGGCTTTATGAACAGGAATTCCACAGCATTGCGGTTGAGAACAACAAACACTGCAGTTTCTCTCTGCGTATTTTAATTACTACAAAAGGACAAGCTCTCGAATTCCCAGGTCACTGTCACTTGACCCTCCCCCCCTCTCCCTCCCCCTCTCCCTCCCTCTCTCTCACTCCCTCAAGCACACCCCCACACCCCACCCACCCAACCAAAGATGACTATAAGAAAAAACCTTCTTCAGCATCTTTACAGAAACAGGAATGATATCCATAAAATAAACAAGCATAGACAGGTAAACACTTCCTCCAATTTAAAAAAGTAAACAAGGCTATTGAAAAGACAAGCACTTTAAAGGGCAAGGCCAGCTAACCTCTCTGTGTCTAACATTTTCAGCGTCCTCTGCATCATTCAATTCTTTGGCCAACTTCGTAATGTCATCAAGAAATTTCTCCTCAAGACCTTCAAAAGTTTGAGAAAAAGGGACTTTCTCATATTCATGGTCCCCATCTTTGTTGTGGGTCTGGGGTCTTATATCATTGTTGCCTTGCTTCTCCAACGCAAGTCTTAAATGTGGCTTCTGACCTTGGTAGTAAGATCTAGATGCATCACCACTCTGACCTGGATCAATACAAGCATGTTCACAAGGCATGAGAGTCCAGAACACCATTGAAAGGTTCATAATAGTTGACTTATAGCAATATTCAGTTACAATTAGGTCAATTATTCATTAAAAAAAAATCGTCATACACTGAAAAGGAACAATAAGAGGTGCATAAAACTCCTTTCAACCATCACAGAGGAAATGATTGCTTAGAAAATGTTTTGAATACATTTAGCCACAGCAACATTAAAATTTGTTGAAGCATGCCTATCCTTTAAAATATGAATTGCGATGTCCATATACACGAGTTAATAATCAGGAACAAGATAAAATTTGGCAGTTACCACAGCAAAATAATGACTAAAGAATCATGTGAAGTGTAATACAGCAGGAGTTGTCTATTACTAGTATGAATATACTGAAAACCTTGAGTTTCTAGACCAAATAATCCCGACAAAATCATGGATTAATGTATCATCTAAAAGTTGGAAGGAAGAACCCAACTTTAAGGTCGTCAGAACAACCTTTGCCATAATACTCAGAAATAACTTTTCTCAAATTGTGGATAATTAGTAGAACCAAAGACCAATCAGCATCATACATAGAACTCCAGTGACATATGAATGTCGATGTGTGCATGAATACTGCATGCAAGCGCGAGCGTGTCCACCATGAGAGTGAGAGAGAGAGAGAGAGAGAGAGAGAGAGAGCTTGCCTTCATAAAGCATATGAGAAGCCAATGCACTCGATGGTTCTGATCCATCTCTTTCCCATCCACGGTGTCCATCTGCTCTAGGAGTAACATATGTATTATCTCTTTCAGGAGTGAAGGCTTCTAGCTCTCCTTGATACTGACCAGAGCTATGATCCATCTGTTGACCGTGCGGCATCTGAGCAGTGACATATGCATCTGCCCCAGCATTCATATATTGACCCTGCCGTCTCATTTTTGCTACTCCCACAGTAACCACGGCAATATCAGCCTAGACCTGGCAAATACAACGACCAAATGAAGTTCGAGAGAATAACAGCAATCGATAAAAATTCTGACACAACATTAGATCTGAACAAGGTAACATGATTTCCCAACTGATATATGCGACAACTGCCTATGCGTCAGAAAATAAAGAACTAAATTCTAGCAAAAAGGAAAAGAATTTAATCTTTCAAAGTAGGGAGAGGCAGGACCAATCATCATAACACAATCAGAAACAGTTGTACAGTATAAACCAATTTTACCCATTACATGGAAGTTGAAAATGAGACAAATCCATGACAGAGAAAACAAATAGAACAAGAACAGGCATGCCACGAGGGCAACAAACAAATGTCAACAAGCTCATCCAATTGAGGCCTAAATCGCAAAAATCCAGCTTTTCTTCTCCCAATTACATTCATAGTAACATCTAAAAGGAAGGATGAAGCTCAAAAGTAGACCTCCAATTTGATAAGAGGTAGCAAAATTAGATTTTTATCGCATTCCCAGCATTCAACTTAAGCACGAAATCATGTCCTACCATACAAAAACGGTATTTTAACAGTAGAATTTCGATCTTTTGATTGAAATTTGAATTGCACCATCAATCTCAGTTACGCACTCCGCAGCGCCACCCCCCCCCCCCTTCCCCCGCCCCTAAAAAAAAAAAAATGCCACAAGCTTTCTTGGTTGCTTTCTTGCCGCCGGGAACACAAATACCACTCTTTCACAGGATTTTCAACACAAATTCAAATTCGAGTACATGGTGAACAGTTAGCAAAAGCACAAACCTCCTGGCGACGTCTCTAAATTGAGTTTCAGCTGGTATTACACGGCGGCGAGAAGAAAAGAGGTGAGATGGAAGTCGTTCTAAGCACCAATCAACCAAAGTGAGAAACGAAGAATGAGCCTCCGGCCAAGGAATATCTTCGGAGCTCTGAGATGAACAAGGGCAAATTTTCCTCCCAATGTGGAATTGCCGATGCCCTAATTGCGGAGCTGGGCCTAATATGAAGGTGAGTTGGGCATATTGAAACGGGTAAAATTTCAAATAAATGCATGCAGTGCCCTCATTTTTTAAATCAAGGTTTGAAATGAATTTTATTTTAAATAAAGATCTAAAATATCTTATTTATTTCAAAGAATTGTCTTATCAAGAGCATTCTTTTTCTTTTTGTTCTTTTTTTCATTTCTTTCTTTTTTTTCCCTCGGTTTCGTCGGTAGGCCAGGCAATGGCAAGACCATCCCTTGCAACCGTTGAGGGCCGCCTCTCCTTGACGGCCCCTGGCAAGGCAACACACCCTTGCCGGTGGCCTGGCCGGCCAACGCAACCAAGGAAAAAAACAAAGGAAAAAAAGAAACATAAAAAATGAGAATAAAATAAAATAAAATAAGGATTAATGTCACGAAAAACTCTAAACTAGTATACTTACGATAAATTTATTCCAAATTATTTTTTTGATCACGAAAAATCCTAAATTAATATATCCGTGATAAGTTAACCCCAAACTAGTACACGTATGATGTTCTTTTTGTTCTTTTTTTCCTTTGGTTTTGTTGGTCGGCCAGGCAATGGCAAGACCATCCCTTGCGGCTATTGAGGGCCGCCTCTCCTTGACGGCCCCTAGCAAGGCGACACACCCTTACCGGTGGCTTGGCCGGCCGACGCAACCAAGGAAAAAGACAAAAGAAAAAAAGAAACATAAAAAACCAGAATAAAATAAAATAAAATAAGTATTAATATCACGAAAAACTCTAAACTAGTATACTTGTGATAAATTTAGTCCAAACTATTTTTTTGATCACGAAAAATCATAAATTAATATATCCGTGATAAGTTAACCTCAAACTGGTACACTTGTGATAAATTTGTCATCCGTTAGTTTTCGTTAAATTTTACATTCAAATTAGTGAGTTGGATTACACATGGCGCTTAACGGGTATCTCAATTTGGGATTTTTATCCTCTGTTTGTCACAAGTATATTATTTTGAGGTTATTTGTGGTATTAATCCAATTTAACCGAAACTAATGGAGGGTAAATTTATCACAGGTACGCCAATTTAGAGTTTTTTGTGGTTAAAAATAATAATTTGGGGTAAATTTATCATAAATGTAACGGTTTGAGGGTTTTTATAGTCAAAAAATAGTTTTGAGTAAATTTATCACAGGTAAACCAGTTTGTGAATTTTCATGATAAAAAAAATAGTGTAAAGTAAATTTGTTACGGATATACCAATTTGGATTTTTTTATAGTATTAACCCCAAAATTTTTTAAAAAAAGTTAATAACAAAAATGCCTTTTATCATACCCTTTTTTGAAACAAAGAGAGCATTTCGAGCCATTATTTAAAATTTTATCTCCAATGAAATAAGAAAAATTAAAATTAAAGCTCATTTCATTTCTCGAAAAACAACTTTCAGAAAAAAGATTTTCCGGCATCCCAAAAAATAAATGAGTGAAATATTTTCCACCCATAGAAAAACATATTTAATAGTGGGGAAAATGATTTTCTCTGTTTGAAAAAAGTAAAACATTTTTCCTCAGCTTTCCCTCCTCCACTCTATCACATTCATTTTCTTTTTAATTAATTTTATTTCAATTTTCGAATTTTTTTTTTATAATTTTTCTTTTTCTTTCTTCCTTTGCCGGCTACGATGACGGCCGGTGACCAGCCACAGGCGAGGCACGAGCTCACCCGTGGCCGGCGAGCGAGGCCGAGCCTCACCAAATATATCATAAACAAAACATACATCCTGGGCGGGCATTGTAACGAGTTAAAGATAAGTAATAAGAAAACAAGCGTCCATAACACAGTATTGCTCTATCTTTTTGGAACAAAGCAATCCCTTTAATCAAATAATTACAATCATTCATACCGTAATTAAAACTTTTCGCAAATTACGGTAACCCCTGCTAGTCGAGGGGTCATCCGACCTCTATGAATTAGCCACTATACTTGAACTATTAAGATTACTTCTTGTAGTTCAGCCGATGATGCATAGAAGCGCCGTAGTACGAGAGGACCACGGAAGGACCTCGCCTTCAGTGTAGAACGAGCCGAATTAGGCACAGGCAATGAAGCCGGTTTGATCGATCGAACTGGTTGTGCTACTTTGGCCTGTTGTACTTCCTAACTCGATACGAACTCGTTGATGTCGTCCATGTGCTTTGAAGAATAAGATCAGTTCGATTTGGTTCACTTTGGAAGCTAAAACCAAACTGGATACCGAACCAATCTAGCTCAGGTAAAAAAAAAAAAACATGATCATATATAACTATAAAAGTTGCACCGAATCGAACCGAATAAACAGGAAAAACCGCCCCAAACTGCTTAACAACATATCTTCACTGCCTCATATATCTTTTGGGCCATTATACACTGCCTTTAAAGAATGACAGCATTTGATGCATCAACTTCTCTGTTCGCTGCTGAATGCCTCATCTTTCATTATGCTCTTTTGCAGTGTCATCCGGAGACAGCTGAAGTTGAAATGACTTATGACATCCAATGCACCAATGAGGCGTCTAGATCCAAAAATATTTCCATTTAAAAGGGAGATTCGTAGCACTTTCGAGATGTAGAAAGAATAGTACACCAGGAAGTACAGTAAAATATGGCGTGGGGGATCTCATGCTCGGAAAAGAAAGTAGTATCCGACCTTTTGAAGTCGCCTAAAGATATGGGTATGGGGGATTTTCAACTGTTGAAGACCAGAGATCCGAATCCGATCCTGAAATTGAAGCTGATGCAGGTTAACTGCTCATTCAGGTCATCCTCCATGGTTATCCTTAGAGTGTACAAGCCCTGCATGTTAATGAGATCCGTGTATATGAGCAGCTCAAGATCCTCCTCTTATCTCCAAAAGGTTTAAGACTTTGTATGCACTTAGAGGAATGTGAACTTTGTCAAGTAAAGATGAAAACTGGATTGAGTAAATTCATCATGGGACTCTACACCGATGAGCTACAATCGCAATTCACTAAAAGGCTATCTATCTCAGCATCTCTCTTGAAACAGTAATAGCCAGGCAAGCCAGAAAAGCCACAATACAAATCGCTCGGTGACCATATTGACTATTTAGCACTGACACCTTGAAAATTTCTACCTGTGACTAACATGATCGCATCGGAAAATGGCAATGGACGAGAATATCAATGCACGTGTAGTTGTTTGAAACTTACTGGAGGAGTAAACACAGGTAGACTTTGGGTGTGGGATAGCACGAATTTTCCTGCCGCGATAGGACAGGATATCTCTTCACAGAGATCATGGGTCTCTGTATGGACTTGAACCCCAAAAAATGTAACTCGTATCACTACTTTTCCGTTGGAGAGATTTTGACCTTGAAAGAGAAAAGCAACAGGTGTAATGATAGGTACAGTGAATAAGCCGAGTGTAAAATTGCATATATGCACAAAAAGCTTCCCCAAGCACACAAGTGATCAGTGCTTAATATGCTATACATGAAAGACTAGAGCAAAGAATTATCATCCTCAATCCATACCGAGATTGATCAAAGCCTACATTAGATTAGATTGTAAACCATGGCCAAAAGCCAAATTACAAGTTAGCAACCCACGAACAAGTGATGCAACAAGATGGACCTCGCATGAGTAGCAGCAGCAGCAACCAACTTTGTTCCATATATTGTATCCACAGGGAACCTCATTCTGTCGAGCCATTAAGCCTGAAGTAACTACAGTCGTAGTTTTCTTAATAACTTTATGTTAACTAACGGATCTATCATCATCATCCTCTTCTCCACCTTACTTGTCTAAGAGTCCCCTTTCTAGGCCACCATATACACATATGTCCTTTCATATTCTGAGAAATGAAACTGAAATTCCTGGACTCCCATAGGCCAATATTTACATGGAAAGGGAAACATAAGATTACACTCTAAACATATGACTAGGCATCACACTTGCTATTTCGTATGGACTTTGCTTGCCGTTCGTTACTGAGGTACAGGAAGTACCAGGTAGTGGATATTTGGAGGTTTTTCAACCAATTCAGGCTGAAGCGATGGATCCGGGTAAGAAATTCATCATAATCAACGAGTTAATACTTACTGTCTTTAATCTGAATCTTTAGCCCACACACACACACACACACACAAAGAGAGAGAGAGAGAGAGAATATATATATGATAAGATTGCCTTGTGGGAAGAAAAAGGAAAAACACCGATGCCCACTTCATTGCAAAGCAAGCATCAGGTATGTTTTTTTCTCAATATGATGTACTTAAATTGACTAAGGAAGGACCTTCACTTCACAATCGTAAAAAAGAAAAGAACAACTTGGCACGAGCTTCCTTTTGGCTTCCAATCATAGCAAAACCCTCCAAGCAATCGAATCAGAATCAGGAGAGTTGTCCAGACACTACATCTTAAATTATCCGTAAACTTGGCGCGGCAACTTCACAATTTCCCAATGAAGAAACGCAGATTTAGGCGGCGCGAGATGCAGGGGATTAGCATCATACGCAAATGATGAGTGAGAACAAGAAGTGAGGAGGAAACCGATAAAATGATCCAACAGCGAAGACCGCAGTCATCGAGCTCCTAACCCACATGAACACAGAACGACAGTCCAACAACAGTGTAATAGAAGAGACTGATTCATTCCAAATGTGAAGAGTACCCAAGTATAAGACCTTCAAAAAGTAGTACCTGTAGAAGCAGAGATGTCAAAGGTGGTCGGCTTGCCTGGAACCACTGGGTTAGGCGATATCTTAACATCGGTCACCTTCACAGCATAGTCCCCAGAATTATCTGCATTCACAAACCAGTAAGAAACCAGAAAAAAGGGAACCGATTCACGTAATTGCTAAAACAACTCAATTATCGCTCAGCAGGACAGGATCATATGTACGAGACTGAACAGGATTAAGAGCGAAGAAGACTGACCACAGTACTTGATGTGGGTGGCGCAAACGAGAGGCAAGAGGAGAGCGAACGCGAGGACACGCAGCGACCCCATTTCTTGGTTTTTTTTAGCAAAAAGGAGCGATCTTGGGGATCAAAAGAGAGAGCTTTTCCAGCGGAGAGGAACCAGCGGGCGAGCGAAGTTGATCCCGGATCGGCAAGCTTGAGCGGACATCGATCACTTGTTGTTGTTGCCCCGGATAGAAAAGAAGGAAGAATCTGACAAAGCGCAAGAGGTAGACGAGAAGCGAGAGAGGAAAGCGCTTGTCGTGTGCTGCTTCGCGACAGATTTTTTTGGTTTTTTTTTAAATTTCTCTCTGTGCAGAGGTTGTAATGACGATGGAGTGGTTCTAGAGAAGGACAATCCCTTTGTCTTTCACCCGCCAGAGAGACATGGACATGCGTTCGTTACTTGGTAATTATTTTCTCCCTTTTCCCTGGAAGGGGTAAAGTTTGATTGGCCACGGCACTTTGAAGCCTGAGGCAGGTCTGACAAAATATTGGGGAGAATTGTCAAAAAAATTATAATTTTATTTTATTTTTGTTACTTTTATTATAAATTTTTTATTTATATCAATTAAATTCTAAGCATTTTCAATTTTTGACAATTGAATTTATTTGCATCTCGTAAATGATTGACCCCCACTTTAGCCATTTTTGATTAAAATTGATCACGTAAAAATATTTAAAATTCAATTAACGCGTTTATAATTTAACTGATAAAAATATAATAAATTTATGACTCTAAATATTTTTCTCGAAAATACTGTATGTACAATTCGTGCACGATACCATGAGATCGCACTGCCAAAATCATGTGTACCTTGATTTGATTTTATAGATTTAATGGATGTGTCGGGACATGATCCACGTCGGCCTTGGGGAAAACCTAAAAATAGTACTCAGAGTCCCTCGCGTCGGTAACGTCAGTCGATACGACCATCCATTAAAAGAAAAAAAAAAAGGTGTCGTGGACTGAGCGTGGAGATTTCACCTGAGAGAATTCAATCAGGAGAAGCCGGTGGGTCAGAGGAGTGAATCGATGGTGAGGGGTATCGAACATTGGAAATAGTTGTCGCTCATTGCCCAAAATCAACTGACTTGCTGGAACTGACGACTAGAAGCAAGTCAGTTTTGGGAGTCCATTGAGGAACAGCGAGTACTTACTTCAGAGAAACTTCAAAAGGCTGCCAAACGATACTTCGGAGCTTCGTAGGATAGGAATGGCCTTGAGAAGAACCAAGAAAGCACAGCTATACGAACTCGTCATTCAAGCTAAGAATTATAGTTGACACTTGATCCACCAAGATGTCACAATACATAGTCCAGACGCAGGGGGCAGAAGCCGCTGCACGTCCCTATTCCCAATTGACTACATAAGAACCAGAGTACCTCTAGTCATAACATTCATCACCCACTACACCCAGAAAGTATAGCCCTTTGGGAGTCGTTTTGAAACCTTACGACCCCATTACTGCTGGGCGCATTGCACGCGTTGAGCGCCGCTGGGCATATCATCGTCCTCTTCGTATGCTTCAGCCTGCGCTTGTTGCTTTCTCCGCATCTCCTCTTCGATGTTGACATCGTGCAATGTCGTCTCCTCGCACTCGTCCAGCTCCATGTCCGTCAGCTGGGACGCCGGCTTCTGCGGAAGGACCTTCTGCAGAGCCTCGACCTGATCAGGGCTGAGAGACTCTGGGAAGTCCACCGTGAAGTGAATGTAGAGCTTCCCCTTCATGAAGGGCCTTTGGTACATTGGCATACCCTCGTCATTAATAGCCTTGAAAGAATCTGCAAGTGTAAAAATGCAACAATTTAGCATTTGAAGGTCAGCTCTTAGTAAAATATAGCGCATATCTTAGTATGGATCATTCGCATACCAGGCTTGACGACTTCCCCAGGGTTCGACTTAATAAGGAGCTGCCTGCCATCCAGGTGAGTCAATACAAACTGGAAGCCACATAGAGCCTCGGTGAGAGAAAGGGTGTGCTCCACGAAGATATCCTCGCCTTTTCTCTTAAATTTAGGATGCTCCTTTTGTTGGAGGATGAAAACAATGTCTCCAGTAATTGTATCCGGCTGCATAGAAGCAATAAACGGAAGGTCCAATCAATAATGATTCAAATTGTGGAAACGGGCCACCTAAAAAACTATGGAGTTGCAAATTGACATTCATCTAATACACATACAGTTTCATCTGCTTCACCGGGGAATGTAATCTTCTGTCCATTCTGCATACCCTTCTCAACAACGACTTCCAACACCTTCTTTTCCGGGACAACCTTCTCTCCTTTGCACTGGGGGCAGCGATCCTTCTCATTAATGGTCTCTCCTGTGCCCTTACATTCATTGCAAGGTTGTTGCATCTGCTGGATCATGGATGGACCCAATTGCCTAATAGTTACTTTCACACCAGTCCCTTGGCAACCAGGACATGTCATAGACGCACCAGACTTAGATCCTTTCCTGTAAATGATTTCCGTAAGCAACCCCGCATGACCTTGACGCATGCAAAAGGCAGTGAGACAAACATTGCAACACTCACCCACTGCATTTGGAACATAAGACATTCCTAGAGAGAGATAGCTTCTTTGTAGTCCCCAGATAGAGATCTTCCAGAGACACCTTCAAGGGATGAACCACATCCTCCCCTCTTCGCTGTCTTCGTCCTCGGCTGCTTCCACCTATTTACATTAAAAATGCACCATTTAAGCATATCTACAATTGACATGACTACCACACTAAACAGGCATTACCCACTAAAACAGGCATGAGTCAACCGGTCCTAATGAGCAAGTCATTACCTCCAAATCCACTTCCACCAAAGAAGGACGAGAAAATGTCGAATGGGTCGTGCCCACCTCCGGCACCTCCCATTCCCTCCTTGAGGGCATCTTCACCATACTGATCGTATATCTCACGCTTCTCAGGGTCACTCAAAACCTCATATGCCTGCGCAAGCTCCTTAAACTGCAGTAAAAACATAAAGCATCAAGCTTTACTCCAATAAAGGAAACAGACGACCACTCAAGAGACAGTTCCCCATATTTCACTCAACGACCGCATAATCATGTTAACAACAAGTACTGCTTTAAGTAAGATACTTTAATCACAATATGAGCAATTCGCCAACCATACAAGCTCCTCAAACAAGTTCTTTCCAAATTTCGCTGATATCTGATGGGGAAAAAACTAAAAGAAAATTTCCAGCCTCGACTAGAATGACCCGCCTAATTCAGTCCCGGTTCTAAACGAATCCTTCATAACATCCCACGCAATTCGATAACAATGCCCAATATGAGCGCGCTCAATATACTCAATAGGAATCCCAACCCCTCCTAACCTA
The DNA here is from genome assembly GCF_020921035.1 of Rhodamnia argentea. NCBI lineage: Eukaryota > Viridiplantae > Streptophyta > Magnoliopsida > Myrtales > Myrtaceae > Rhodamnia > Rhodamnia argentea. The sequence goes on along the minus strand of NC_063157.1, from coordinate 24,643,912 downwards.
TCCTCGCGAGCCGGGAACAATTAATCATCCAAACTAACAGACCCTCGCCGGAACCGACCACAACCACGCCATCCGAACGACCAAAATCGCCGGCGACAGAAGGGAGGGACGACACGGATTCAGGACGGCGTACCTTCTCAGGATCGCCCCCCTTGTCCGGGTGGTTCTTGATGGCGGCTTTCCGGTACGCCTTCTTCAGGTCGTCCTGGGAGGCATCCTTGGAGACTCCCAGAACCTCGTAGTACCGCGTGTTGTTGCTCTTCTTCGGCGCTCGTCCGAACATCTCCCCTCGGTCGGAAGGAGGACGGATCCCGGATCGATGATCGGTTCAGGGAGAAAGTGAAGAGAGGGAGAAGGGCAATTGGCTCGTAGGAACGTTGAATGGCGTGCGCTGTGTGGTGGAGGAGGGAGACGAAGCGGAGTTTATAGAGAGAGGCAGAGGGTTGCTTCGCGGGGGCTGCTGGGAATTGGATAGACGGTGCAGATTTCGCCTCGCGAACTCGCCCCTCGGCTTCGTGGGGTTGACCCCAGGGAAGACTCTGGAGTTTTTCTAGAACCTTCCTGCGGGGGGAAAATTCACTAAAACCAAAAGCATAAATAAGTATATTCCCCCCTCACGTAATTCGAATAACGGGCTAGAAGTCACTCGAAACTCGTGAAATGATAGAATTTCTTAACATAAACCCGCTTTTTCGAAAAGAAAAAAAAAACAGCTAAAAAAAATCAGAGGTGTTTTCAAATAGGTTGATTTTCAGGTAATTTTGTGTATACAATAAAATTCCTTTCGAAAATTTATGCGAAACCCAAAAAACAAAAAATTGGCAACGAAACTTCATAACATTTGACTAGCACTGATACAGCGCGCACTACGTACCCTAGCCCACTACTATGGCTAGTCGGAGAACATGCCTTCGGTATTTCTCTTAGAGCGAGCATGGTTCCAAAGTAGAAGCGACGATCGAAAAATTAGACCAAGCAAATCCGATTCCCTTCCAAGTTATGGAGAGTCCGGATCCAGTTCCCGGTTCTTTGCTTTAAGAAACAAGCAAAAAAGTGACCCTCTCTTGAAAATAGATGTTGAGAACTAGGGTTCAAACTTTAGAGGGCCTATTTGGTTCAATTTTGAAAAAATGTCCTTAAGAAAATGTAAATACCTTTGAATAAAATGGGATTTTTAAATGCATGTAGTGTTTGGTAAAATGTATTTTAAAAACACAATAGAAAGCAATTTTAACGGAAATGGCATTTGGTAAAAACTACATTTGACTTTTAATAAAAAAAATTATTTAAAAACTTTTAAACTATTTGCCGCTTGCCAATTGCTGGCTTTGGCCGCCAATAGCCAGATCTAGCCTTTGGGAAATTGTCGATGGTGTGATCTAGGGCTCGCATGAGGTCACCCCGGCGGCGACTTGCGGAGCCTTTCGGTGATCGAGGCCTTTACTGACAAAATTAGTGTTTTCAAGGATATTTTCAAAAAAAGTTGAGCGAGGACAAAATTGGAAGAAAAAATATTATAATTGCATTCCAAAAATGCAGCTTTCCAAAGTACTTTCAGACCTATTTTGGACCAAAGGCCTAGGAATGCAATTGCATTTCCCCAAAGTCCTTTCCAAATGTTGAGCCGAACAACCTTTTCATTTGTCTTAGACTATCAGTTCCTCTTCGAGACCTAGAGCGACTCTCTCTTTGCTTCTCTCTCTCCATCACCATTGACTCATTGCCTAACAAATTTCCCGAAAAGAATTTCTCCGATCTTTTTGGAAATTGACAGTCCATTTGATTTCAAAAAAATGACCAAGATATTGAATTCAAAACTTGATTGAAACCTAACATGGACCGACCTAGATTAGAAATTAATAAATTGCATGTCTGAAATTAAAGCACTTACTTTCCCGAGTATTATGATGGCAATCACATAGACACACGCATGAATCGTAAGGCTAAGCCTGTCGCCGGCAAGAAGCTCGGCAAGCCTGCCCTCGTCCTCGGAGGTATTGCTCATCAAAGCAATCGTCTCGCTTCTTTTCACATTGCGAGGACACCCCTTTCTCATGTTTTTGTGCTCAATCACTAGGGGATTGCTGAAACTCTTGGGAGAATTGACCACATCAGCTTTCGTTTTCACAGTGGCCTCCTGCTTTCTTCGTTCCCTTCCTTTTTGTTGATTGGTGAGTTGATGAGTTTTGGGTACGTGATTCGTTGGATTTACCGTAACTGATGGTGTCGGCTCTCATGAGACTTCGATGATCCCCCAATGCCCTTAAAGTGTTTGATCAAATTCCTACCCTAGTTTTCGTTGCATATTTAGGCCTTCTAGAACTGAAAGTCTGAAAAGGAAAAGAAAGTATATAAGAGGCAAAAGAGAGCAGGGAGGTGGATGTTGCTAGATTCTGTGATGCTAGAATGTTACTTGTCAGCATAGAGTTAACATGAAAATACTAAAGTTTACCAAAGCCGATGTACAGTTTGGCTGTTTTAGTTTAGGTTTATGATACTTAGATGCAATCTAATTATATTCTCGTGAAGTTGATGTATTAAGATAACATGTCAATGGAGGTGAAGGGATGTGAGGTGATCCTTCGATCACGGAATTGGAATCATCAGGCGATGGAGGTGAGGAAGAGCCATCCACGACCGTGTGAGTGCGACAAATAAGGAACTTAAAACATCAATATGACGGTCTAATACGCGCTGGTAATTTTATATGGCACCGCCGACGTTGATGTGGACGACTTTTATAACTTTTTGGTTTATTTTATTTTTTTGATTCTTTTTTTTTATTTATCATTTCTTCTATTTTTTATACCTCCTTTTCTGTTCTTTTTTTCAACCTTGGGTCGGCGAGGGCATCCGCGCCCTCGTTGGTCCAATGTGAGGTTGGTCCTCGCCGGATCTGGGCAAGGGTCGCCTCGCTAGTGGTCGGTGAGGGTCAGCCAACCACCTTGCCTGCCCAAAGTTGGAAAAAAAAATTAGGAAAACTTTAAATGTATACAAAAATTACCCATGTTAACGTAGACCATGGCATATAAGACGACAGCGCTAACTAGAACACTATGCCAGCTAGGGGTGTGCAAATGGACGAGAAACTACTCGAACCGAACTAGACTAAATCGGCTGGTTCTGGTGGGACCGAACCCATTTAAGAAAACATTTCTATATTTAAGTTAATCTATGAATATTTATTTCTTATGATTGTTTAATAAAATTATATTGCTGAAATATTTTCATGAAATACAAGTCGGCATTTTTATAATTTTAATTTTTTATGATTTTATAAAAAAAATTACGTTTTTTTTTCCCTTCTACATCATCAGTTTAAGATCCATTAAATTTAATAATCGCCTTGACAAAAAAAAAAAAAAAATAATCGGCTCTTGTGAGTTAATGAAATAAACACGCACAACTCCTAAAAAAAGACAATCTCATAATTTGATTAGAGTCAATCTAATGACAGACGAAACATATAAGATAACATGCTGCGAGAACTACTTGTAAAACGAAGACAAGATCATCGACAAGTGCCGGAAGAACTTGTTTTTGGTCAAAATTGACGGAGAAATCATGCTCTTGGTCAAAATAGACAGACGAATCATGCTCTTGGTCAAAGTATTACAAGAAGAGAGTACCAAATGAAGTTTCAATCACGAAGCCATCCCCAGCAAGAAACCTGAGAATTCACATTGAATGGTCAACTTTGTAACTAAATCCAATATGTTGTTGTCCACTTCAAAACCTGAAGAGGGAAAAATGTTCTTCAGGTACACCAGAGTTGGCTTCTTCACAACACCCAACAAACTAGACTAGAAGAAGATGTCCCAGCAAGTGACCCACCAATAGCCAAAGGTAAAGAATCAAATGCAGGTTCAAATCACAGCAAATTTGCAAATAAGATGATGCTACAGGGATGGAGCTCATTCACTCCTTCAAAGCGAAAGTGACGTCTGCTATTGGCTTCATAGAATTTCTTTTGATCTTTCACTGAGCCTCGTAGGATGCAAACAATCAATTCCCACATATTCCTGTTCAAGGTATCGCCAACGAAAACCAGCCGCTTCTCCCTCTGATATTGAGCATATTTCCCATATCTTCTCGAGAAACAAGTGGGCTATTAGCGAAAAAAACTATCCTTAGAGTCGAGACCACGAAGAATGTATAAACCAATGCTTCCTCCCGTAGAAAATGCCTTTAGAGAGATGCTTTTATTCAATTCAATCGCGTGACTCTGCATTCAATCTTATTATTCACAATCTTCATACACCAATATAGAATCCCAGAATCTTATATGGGAATAAGTTGACTAATCTGCATTCCCAATGATTTATCATGCAAAATTTTCAACATCCACTGCTTTTATTAACCCTTAACGATAGAAATACAATGCAACTCACACATACAGGTCATTAGAATTACATTGATCTGATAGACTACAACTACAACTACAATGAGATAGTAGCTATTGCAAATGCCAAAGTGAGAGAACCAAATAAAGATTTAGCATGATATATCATTGAGAATTCAGATTAGTAAATTTAGTCAATTTATTGATAAAATAACAGTACCCACACTCCAAAGAGCATATCCACGATTTTTATTTGGTCTTGACGATGCGGATGCAGTTGTACTGGTCGGGATTGGCCTCGTCCTAGCCGTCGAAGACCACCATGGCGATCGTCTTCCCCTTGGGCAGCTTCGGGTGATCCGCTAGCTTCTATGAGAGTTGTAGGTCCGTAGAAGTCGAGTCAAAGAGGGAGAGAGAAAATCCCAAAGCCGTGTCGCGTCGTGAGTAAAAGTCTCAAGACCGAAGATAGAAGAAGAAAAGATTAGGTTAAATGAGTTAAACAGGTTTTAAATGGGTTCAGAGCAGACCCATTTAAGACACATCTATTTTGGCCTTTTAATTTTTAAAACCCACTATGGCTGATTTGGAAATAAAGAGCGACCCATTAATGACCCATCTAAATAAAAATGTGAAATAGAAGTACAATATACATTTCCCATTCTCGGTCTCTCGGGTCACGATTGGTTTCATAGACCTAGTGGGTGGTTCCTAGTTCCAATTTGTGGAATTGGACATTAGTGGCCGGTTCCCGCTTTAGGGTGAGAACAACCCACTTTGGAACCAATCAACCTCAATATGAGTGATTTCCCTCCAAAATTAGCCGAAAAGACTAAATTAATAAATCGTAAAAATGTTTAGAATTTAATTAGTATAGATAAAAAATTTATGATTGAATTGACAAAAATATTTAGAATTAAATTGATACAATTAAAATTGATTTAGGACCTTTATCCGTAATTTGTGGGCACGCGCATGCCGCATGCAGAGATAATGAACTTAAATAAATCAAAGATTTATGGATCGAGAGTCACAAAGAAGTTCCTTTTCCTAATTCAGGATCCGTTCGTTCGGGATCAAGTAATAACACCAAAATTTAAAACATCGTTTGGGATTTTAAAAAACACTACATGTGAATTTACATGTTAACAATTACATGCCGCGATGTTTCGAGTTAAAAACATTTAGAACGCGTGTCATCAAACTAAGATTAAGCAAAATAATAAAAAAATAAAAAGTGTACACACGGACAGCCACTTTAAACATTATTGACGTCGGACTAATTAATGCCCGCATTATCAAAGTCCGGGCCCCACCCACACAAATTCCGGAGCCTAATTTGTTTGAGTTTTAACTTTAAGCTCCCTCCCAACACAACACCAAAAAAAAAAGAAAAAAAGAAAAAAAAAGTTTATTGTTGATTTTTCACCTGGGCCGAAGACCGAGGGGCACGATCCACGCTAACGTGCGCCTGCCGCCCCCACCGCCTACGTGGGGCTCGATCGAATCGGCCATCCAACGGCGCGGGACGCGACCCGTGATTTTAGCTTTGTGCTCTCTCGGGTCGCATGCAAGGACGCTCGGGACAGCGACGCGACGGCGACCATTCACCTCCCACGGCGTCGCCTCTCCCGGAGCACGTTAGCCGACACCCCTCCCTCTCTTTGCGCCGGGCCGGGCTATTTTCTTCTCCATCGCCACCTAACGCGGATTCGCAAATTATTCTGTCGCTCCTTTTAGAGAGAGAGAGAGAGAGATTGTGACTTTGCTGACTATTCGATAGATCAACGGCCTCGAAGGTATCTTCTACCTCCCTCTCTGTCCCCCTCTCTCCCTCTCTGCTGTTACTTTCTCTGTTCATTTGCGACATTCACGTTGCTTCAGGTGAATTCGAGTCTCGCTGAGCTCGCGATCTGCTGATCCGCATTGTTTCCTTGTTGAATTCAGCGCTCAATTCGTAGTCGTTTTCCTTTTTCCGCTTTTGCTCCTTGGCTGCATTTTGGTGTCGGCTCGCGCGCGATGTCCAGTCAGCTTCCGACTGTCGGATTTCCCGCGGTCGTCGGGGGTTTTTTTTTTTTTTTTTTTTCGGGGCTTTGGCTGTGCATATTGCCGTTTCCCCCTCGAGGATGTTCGAAGTTGCCGCAAACCTTGCTGGGTAGGGTGTTTGAGCTTGTTGGACCAAAAAAAAAAAAAAAAGGGTGTTTGAGCTTGAATTTGGGGCGAGATTGTTAGCTTGGGGATTTTTCCGGCACTGAGATAGGCCGTTGCGTTAATAAGGTCATTTCATGCAGCTCTGCTTATGATCGACACGAGTCCTGCAGAACTGGTTGGTTGTATGCAGAGCTGCAGTTGGGTTTTGCACGCACTAGGATTTTGATGAGAGGTGTGGGAAAAGGGTGTACGGGGATTTGATATTTTCATGGGGCTGCTGCTCATACTGTTTTACTGTTGCAGAGGCTGATGTAGAAAGTTGGCAAATGCCAATAACGTGAAAGCCGTAATTTCTATCTTCCAATTCAGTGTTAATTTGACTGGTACTAAAAGGAATACTATCTTCCAAGTCATTTAGACTGTTTCTTGCCTAGTTAGTATCTTCACCGTTTTTCACCTGGGTTGTGGAGGGGAAATAAACCAAACACAGTATTCACCCACCACAACGAAGAGGAGAAGGTGTTCATCCCTCTCTAGTAAAGCCCATAAAGTATTCGTCCCACTTCGTGCATCTAAGGTTCCAAAATATTGTTCACAGTCTAATAAAGTTTAATAGTTGGATATGTACGTTTCAGCTGAGGATACCATCGCATGCAAAAGCAATATTGTCATAATACGTCAACATTGGAGTGAGTAGCTTTTTTTTTCCTCATGTTAATGGACTAATGTCTGGTAATGGCATGAGATTGAAAGCGATTGTCCTGTAATCATAGTGGTAATTTACGAGCTGCTGAATTATCATCATGGTAATGAACTCAAGTCAAGGAAAGTTCTACATTGAACAATTACCCATGGTTAACTTGCTCGTGCCGAAGTTGGTCTTGGGAGTTGAAGTTGTTGCTTGGCAGCTACTTTTTCTGGTTTAGAAACTTGGATTAGTGTGCACTTTGACTGCTTTGCATGGTCTATGCAGTTGGGAAAAAAAATGTGAACCAATTGTGGAACAATCTCAGAAATAAATTGATGAATTTAAATCTCCTCCCAAAACATTGCTTCTTGGGATTGCAGCTTCCATTTTTTCCTTCATGTGAATTACTTCCAGTCATTATTTTAACTTGTCCTGCTCTATTCACAGTAATGAGTATCCCTTGTATTTGGATTATTCTTCTGTTTTCATCTTTAGTTATTATAATATACACCCAGTCAATATTTCACACTATATATTTTCTCCACCAGGTTGGTATTGGCTGAATTCGGCTTACTCGCAGTATGGGTGTCTCGGGGAAATGGATTAAAGCCTTGGTTGGCTTTAAGAAGTCAGAAAAATCACCTGCTTCTGAGAATAATGAAAACGTGAGCATTTGTTTTATGTTTTCCTCCACACAATGTTTGTGTCCTTGCAATTTCCTTCCAGTTGGACAATGTATGTACCAGTATCCACTGGAAGTTGCTTATTGTTCTTCCCCCAGTCATTTTCTTTGGTAGCTGCTTTTGAATTTGCACTTCATCACTATCTACTAATAGTTTTGTACGAAGGGCAAGTCAGGTTAAGTGCCTTTCAAAACTAGAGATGTAACTCCTTTCCTCTACTGATCTTACTACTGATATAATAGCTCAATCTCGTCAACAATATTAACTGCGTGGTTCTTGCGGTTGAAAATAGCTCAATCTCGTCAACAATAAACCACTCTGGGTCCATTTTGGCGGTTAGTTGCATCATTCTACTGATTGCTTTACCTAGCCATGGATCGGCTGTGAAGGCTGCTCATATTCTTCCAATCGCAAGATTTGTCTGGCCAAAGAAGACTGTAAACTCTAGTAGTTTACTTAAAGTGTGAATTTTTACTTCTCTGGCTGTATTATCTAGCTTGTAGAGTCAACTTTACAATGATCCTTTGGGGTTTCAGAAGATCGGGCTGACCAAGAATTTGAAAAATCCTTAATTTGCTTTAAAATGTTTTAGTGAATGTTAAAGGATAATGGATCCGGTGAGTCTCACTCAATCTATTTATTATACCGTCTACAGAAAAGTTCAGGCAGTAAGTCTCGTCACCCGAGAAAGCATGCAGTTGAGATGGACAGCTATAAACTTGAAGATGCATTTGATTGCAATTCTGCTGGTAATGATGGAGATAGCAAAATTCCAGACGCTGCTGGGACCCCTTCGACTTCAGTTCAAGTACAAGAAGCTACTCATGATCAACAAATTGTGAGAGGAGAGTGGGCTGCTATACGTATCCAAACGGCTTTTCGAGGATTTCTGGTATCGACGCTTTCATCATTTGCAGCATTTATAGTGTGTTGAAACAGAGTAAAGCATAGTTGTAGAAGCCTTGGATCTATGATGTGCTCCCTATCTATCTTTACTAAATCCATCGTGGACTGCATGCTTTATTTCCATACTTATTTTGGTAATCAGATGAACAATGATATGAAAACGTGAATTTTGAATCTTAGAGCTTGTTGTGGAATGTACTTGGTCTTTTTGCAATGGCAGATGAGCAAGTTCATCTTTGTGAAATTTGAGTTATCATTTAAATGGAAGTTATCTTTTGACAGTGAGGCTGATTATGCTGCAATTAACTCTGTCTCGTATACACAATTAGGCTAGAAGAGCCCTACGGGCTTTGAAGGGATTGGTGAGGCTTCAAGCCCTGGTCAGGGGCCATGCTGTGAGAAAGCAAGCTGCAATAACTCTGCGATGCATGCAAGCATTAGTGAGAGTTCAGGCTCGTGTTCGAGCAAGACGCGTTCGTTTAGCGTTGGAAAGTCAAACTGTACAGCAGAAACTTCAGCAGCAAGTAGCAAATGAGGCCCGTGTTCGTGAAATTGAAGTAAGTTCATCAGTTCTTGTTTTCAAGACATAGCAATTCGTACAGCAAAGATTTTTTTCTCTTCAAATTTTTGTATGAAGTAGATCTGAATAATCCGATTGGATGCAAAACAAACGAGAGCTTGCAAGGGTAAGATCATCCCCTGGCCGCATATCAAGTCCGAAACAGCGTCGCCTGACAACAGGCTGAGTTTATATGCATGATGATTGTTCAGGGACTAAATGGAGTTATAATTTTATTAGTTCTTGAAGTGATGATTAGACCTGAAAAAGGGAGGTTCCTCTGACTAATGTAAAACCAGAAGCAGCATTAATAAAATGAAAATGTACCTTTACTGTGACACAGAGATGAAATCTGTTATACATGTTTGTGCCGAGTTGCATTTTTGTCTATCTTTTTCAGTAAATTATTGAAAATTGTCGATTAACATCACAAATTAAAGGCAGAATAATAGCCTGACCCCACTCTAGCATAAAAAGCTATATAAGTGGAAGTCTCTAGCCAATGCTTACATTGCAAGAGTAAAGTGATGCAGTTTTGCGCTTAACCGTTCTGTGATTGTGTTCCTGCTGTAATGTCCCCCCACCAAGTGCTTTAGTTAGTTTTGTCTGCAAGTGCAGGAAGGTTGGTGTGATAGCGTTGGTTCTGTTGAACAAATTCAATGCAAATTACTGAAGAGACAAGAGGCTGCAGCTAAGCGGGAAAGAGCAATGGCATATGCTCTAGCTCATCAGGTGATGACATTGACTGGCAACCTTGATGGGTTTCTGAAGTGCTAATTTGGTTAAATGTGTTCAATACCAAGGCATGGACCAATGCAAACAAATATAGAATTTGGAAAAAAACTTGGATGTCTAACATGCTATCTGTACCATGGTTTTGACTAGGGCTATCATGCAAATTCTTTTTGATGCTGTTAATTCAAGATTTGCCGTAGATATGACCATGCGTATCATGTATGATACATATTGACACACGTAGATATTCTCGATAAGTTAAAGATCATCTATATTATTGTCCCTACACAGATGCCTATGCACAGGAGGCATCTCATGAGATGGCTATGCGGAAGTACTATGCCCTTGCATTCATGAGATATCGTAACTTTTGTTTTCAAACACATGCACTAGTTTGCCCATATAGATGACCCTGTGGGTGGTGGCTTCTCATGAGGACGATGAGACAGCACGAGAGCAGCCATAAATCTATGCAGTAACACACCATATTTTAACAAGTTTTCATAAACTTGAGCTACGGAGCTGTCGATTCATTTTTACCTGTGTAATTGCCTGGACAAAAATTGGCCAAACTATGACGGCAGCAACATACCCTTCCTTTTCTAATAAGTGGGCTTGCTTTTCCCTCAGAGAAGACTTACCAGGAGTTTCCATCAGAGTTTTTTATTTTTTTATATCACAAGCTAATTCAATGTTTAGCTTCTCAGGGTAGCTTGTAGTCTGCTTCTCATCTGCTCTGAACATGTCCTGTCTGTGCACTCTATAATGTGAAACCAAAGGTTGGCTTGCTTGAATTCTTATATGTTATTTGAACTCTACACCATCTATGTAAATGTATTTTGTGAAGACATGGATGATCTTGCTGGCTGGCTTTGAACTGCCTATTCAGTTCAAGCGCCATGCCACCTGGAGCGTACATGCATGGAGACACTAGAATAAGCTTTGGCACAATCTCAGGCATCTGAAATCAATGGAAGAATGTTTTTAAGAAATGAAGGGCCTTATGTTTTCATAATAAGATAGGAAATTTATTGTTTGTGTAATAGAATTGTTAATGCATTCTGTCATGTAGTGGCAAGCTGGATCAAGGCAGCAGGCCCCGCCTTCAGGGTTTGAACCTGATAAAAGCAGTTGGGGTTGGAACTGGTTAGAGAGATGGATGGCCGTTCGACCTTGGGAAAATCGCTTTCTGGACATCAATCTCAAAGATGGTGTTATGATTCGGGAGAAAGGTTCAGATGAGGGTAAGAATGGCATCAGACCTCAGATAAAATCTGCTGCAAAGAAGCCGACTGTATCTAATCTCTCCAGCCAGAGAACGGGTCCTTCTCAATCTGATGGTTGTGGTAGTTCACCTAACAACTCAACCAGTACACCAGAGGTGACTCAAACGGTCTCTTCCAAGCCAAAGCCAAAGCACGTGGCTCAAAATGCGCTTGAAGAAGCCAACCAGAGACCTGGTGTTGGTACAAGATCACACAGCAATCCTAAGGAAAGATCCACACAACCTGAAAAACAGGCAAAGAAGCGATTGTCTCTGCCCAATAACGGTGAGTTCTGTCTCTACTTCTTTAAGTTCTGCACGTTGTTGTCCTGATGGCTTTATGCTACGTTTGCAGTTAATCGGGATTGTTTTTGTCGATCAATTACCAGTTGAGAGTTTAAATGGATTTATACTTCTGCTTGCAATTTGAGGTGAAGCATATGGCATGCCTCAGTTCGATCGACTTGGTTATTAGACCACTAGTTTGAGTAAAGGAGGAATTTGAGGCTCCGCACAGCAGCTTACATTATATTCATTTGCAGGATTGTAATTATCTTTCGTTATCTCTACATTCTACGGTCCTTGATAAATTGTTATATTCTGCATTTTTAGAGTTACAGATAGTACCTGCATCAAGGTCTATTTATCACGGTGGTTACCTAACTGTGAGAATGCCAGAAATAGTTTTGTTTATCTCAACTTTGTATTTAGATGGAGAATAATATTTGAGGTTGATAAATGTCCACATACTGCCCTTTTGTTGTATAATCTATAGAGGATGTCAGGTGAAGGAAGCTTGAAAAAACGTCTCTTAGAATTAGCTGAAAAAACGGCTTTTTTCTAGATTCGAAGTTGACATAGACCCTTATGTAAGTTTCATAAATATTGGTCTCTCTCTTCTCTCTTTTTTCGATAAAAAAAAAATGGGCCTCTTTGCGTGCTGGTATTTAGTAATTTCTCCTAACACGAATTGGAACCTTGTTATAACTTAATGCATCATTCTGTGACACGGTTGAGGTTCTGAGCAGGGGCTTCTGCTGGGAATCAGGCAGCCAGAAATCCTGGCAGGACTGCTGTAAAAGGCACAATGGGTTCTCAGAAGACTCTCAAGGACAAAGCCCAGACTAACGTAAGAGGGGACTCAAACCCTGAAAAATCCATGCCTCAGGCCATCGATGCGCAGACTTAAGATGTCGAAAGGGAAGGTGGGTCCGAGGTTTATTCCATCAAGGTGCTGCACTTTGAGAGTGTACATAGATCCTTACTGTTGCAGGGAGATTCGATCACCTGGGGAGATTCGTTCTCAAGGTGCTCAACTATTTATCACGGCAGCAGAGTCGAAGAGATTAGTTTGGCTGGTTGTAAGAATTACACATGCGGGTCTCAATTTGTGTTGACAGAACTATAAGTTTATCAGTGTTGTTGTTATATTTCCAAAATAACACAGTTTTATGTAGTTTGGTGCTTCTTTTTACTTATTCGGTCGTTGGAGAGTAAACATTACCTTTGTAATTGGCTGCGCGGTGAAGAAATCTAGCTAATGGATCAGCAATTGTGAATGAGAAATCTCTGTTAGATGCCTGCTGAGTGAAAACTATCTGTACAGATTGTGCTATTGGTTCAACTTCTATTATATCTATCAATACCGTATCCACTTGATGTTCTACTTTGGCAGTGGTTTGGTGAGTTTTATCGACTTGCCTTTGCTTGTCCTCGCCCTTTTGATCCTCAAAGTGTTTGTTACTCAGCGGACTCGACCAAATTCATAATTTTGGGAAAGAATGAGAAAATCCCGTAATGTGATTAGATTTTATTTAGCCTGCTAATGATATTGATTGCAGTCTCTCCCTCACGTGCACACGGGCACGCGCGAGCACAAATGCACGCGTTCAATGACAGATGGGGACACTTCTTTAGTTGTTGTGCATGAGTTGCTGCCAGGGGATCCGGATCGTGATTGTTGTCAAATCCCAAAGAACTTCCTCGAACTGCACTGGTGCATGAATTATGTGAGAATTAGACGCTCGTACAAGACCCCGCAGAATTCGGTTCCAGCAATTATCTCTGTGAGAAGGAAATTCGACACTCGGTGTGAAACATCGAATGGAAGCCACGACCGCTGTGCTTATGGGTTATGGCTCCTCCGACCCCTAGGAGGTTTCACACACTTATGACAGACATTATGACCGCGTGAGCAAACGTTAACGATATCTCCTCGCCTTAAGAAACTGTCAAGTGCTCCTATAGAGCCAGTAACTCGTCCTGTAAATATGAGTTTGAGAGGATTTCCAAAGTACCTATCACGTTGCCCTGGTGATTTTTTGGGCTGATATTTGACTTGATTCTGTATAATTTTTCAAGAATAATAACATAACAAACACGAAATTTCTCGAAAATAATGTCATGGCTTTCTTATCATAACATTGTGTATAAAAGTGTATTATGGGAAAGAAGATGAGATATTCTGCGAACCATTAACGAGAAACCTAAATGGAAAAGAGAGTGTAACTTTTTGCTTGGTAAGTCTCGCTTGAATCTCAGTTCTGGAAACATTAGACGTATAAGGATTTGAAAATTGAACCAGAACCCAGCCTCTAGCTTCTCTCTGTAAAAAATGCTCATCCCTTTCACTTTGTGAGTTTCCTAAATTTGAAGAGGATTGAGTGCTTACAGCTTCTACTCCCGACATGTCCAGACTATCGAACGGAATGCTGACAAAAAAGGCAGGTAATTGTACTGTCCAGAGCTGAGCAGAACTGCCATCAATCAGCTTCAGCTCTTAAATAAGAGGCAGAAGAAATGGTGTTTGAGGCCCTCAGGGTTGAAGCAAGTCATGAAGTGAGGTTGCTGATGCCAAAAGAGAGAGTTTTCTGTTGAAATGCATTGATGGCACAATCAACTTGGAAATGACCAAACTGAGACTTGAATCTGAGGCCGTATCCAACTCCTATTCCCGAACCTGGTTTTCCCTGCCTGAGAGATGGATTTCCTGGAAACCCCAGCACAACGTTGATAAGGTAGGAGTCCACAGATAAATGAATACCCAAATGAATTGCACTCTCTTTCCGCAACCGATATCAAACACTATCACACTATTTTGGTGCTTTCTTGAGTATTGACAATAGTATCAATTACATGGGAACTAGTTAGGCAAAGGATATGCCCTTTGCAAAGAGCCGACTACTCCAGTTCAAGATTTATAGCAATGGTTATAAGCTTTCCAGCAAGCCTCAACTTGTAAAATTGTTAGTGCGGCTTTGTCAGATCAATATGATGACAGGTAGAATGAAGGACTTTATGAGGTCACTGGTTTATAAACTAATGCAGTACAAATCTGTTTAATATGAATTTATGAGTGAAAGACAGCATTTTCAATTTGCCACTCGTAGATGTACTTGTCAATAAATAGGAATTGAAAGTTACCGGGTACATGACGACCAGAGCCCAAGTCTGTCCCACCATCCAAAAATATTGCACCTTCCAGTGTCTCGTTCTGACGGAATCATAGCCAACACAAGATACATCTTCACATAACAATGCTCCATTTGACAATTGAAGAGTATACTAATCAAATATTTAAGATAAACCCCACTTCATTTCCATCATCCAACATCAATGAACATAGCCAATGTATTTTCTCCCATTAATTTATCATAAGACAGTTTCAGTCTTTCAGATGACAGTGGAAGCTGGTGAAGGCTTAAATGCAGATACAGGAATACTAGTTCATGAAGAAAAAGGCTCAGAGAGAAAGTAGAGACCAAGGGATGCAAATCCAGGTAGAGGAAATATCAGAACAATAAAACTCCAGTTTCAGAAAGAAGACGAACCCTTAAATGGAATAAGCAAGATGCGATAAATCAACCTTGGAGGAGGAGAAAAAAAAAAAAGCACAGCAAAACACCTAACCCATTATGGTATTTCAGCGAAAAATTAGTGACATCAACCAACATGAACCAGGTTTGGCTGACTGCCCTCACAACATATGCATAATAAGATGCAGCTCTGCAAATGGAACAAATACTACGAGGAGGCCATAATGGCTTATGTAACAGCATTGCAAACACATCCTATGTGGAACTTTTACACATGCAGCCTATAATATGAAGTCGGAGAAAATGCAATAAGAACGTCAGATACGAGTAAGATGATGGCGCCAAAGCATACCAGAGGGAATGTGAATTCGCTGTTAGCAACCAGGCATGATCTCCCAACTCCAATTGCACCCTCACCATAACCTCTCACACTGCCAAGACCTCCAATAGCAAATGCTTGATATGGAGCCATGTCTCCTACAATCGAACCGCCTGTCAAACTGTCAGTCCAAGTGGTAAGTGAGTAGCAATTGGAAATGTCATGTTATATACTATGACATAAACTATCTCAAGACAGCAGGCCAATATCTCAAGACTTCAAGACTAGTCAGGCAATAAAGTACAATCTGTAGTGCCTGCTCATTTTTAACTGTAATATCATCCTTCAGTCTTGTATTTGATGTCAAGACTGCTGCTATCCTCCTTGTAGCTTCCAACCTATCTACACATACTTCCACTTTTAAAGTTTATATAGAAGTATCATCAAGCTTTTTCACAACTTCTCTTGACTGAAAAACTTTCAAGTAGTGCTATCTTTAACCACCTAGACTTAGAATTTAAGAAATTTTACAATGGCCAGTAAAAGCCCCAATAAAGACATGTTGACTGGTCAATGCATCCTTTTTGAGTACATCATAACTGGAAATCACCTTGTCAAGAGAAATGCAGGGCCCAATTTGACTCCCTTTGACGCGACAAATTTGAGCTTATTAAATATGATCCACTTGGAAAGAAGAGGAATTCCTTGCTCTATTTGAAATCTAAGCTGGCAGCAATACAAAAATGAATTGTTAAGGAAATTCAGATACAATCTGGAAACTCAAGCATAAGATTTGGACAGAGTCAAATTCCAGGATACATTACACGAAAAAAGCTGTGATCATTTGCCTTCGCGTAATGAGATTCTTGCTTCAAAACCACCATACTGTCGTGGGGACTCCCGCTGCATTTCAGGCAATACTGAGACATTGTCGAGCATGATTCATAATGCTGAGGATTTTGTGTAAGAAGCCTGAGTTACCTGCAAGTGACAGGTAACCCATCAAGATCCCTGCTTATGGAGCGACCATCATCGTTTAGAGGCCGAACATGCTGCATAACTTACAATAATTAGTTTTTCTTACAAAAAAGAGTGACAACTTAATAACAGGTGTCATCATAAAAGGGCCATGCTCAAACTAGATTTTTTCATAGCAGTGGTATAAATCCAACCTTAAATCTGATACTCGTTGTGCTGCTCCAATTGGAATTTGCAGGCTCTGTTAGATCCAGTCCAACCGAGAATTGCGACAGATTCACGCCTCCACTCCCTGAACGTGAGAAATTATCGGTAGGCGTACCATGCACCCCAATCTCAGGTGAAACAGAATGCTGGGACACAATAACCATATTAATCCGATATTCTCTTTAAATGCAGCTAGTTTAGAATTTCGCATAAAGGAAATACGTACCACATTACCTGAATTACAAATGACTGCTGAGAAAGCCATTCGGGTCGCGGCCTCCTATAAGCTATTAATGCATTGGAATCATACGGGCCCTTATCCCACGAAACATCAAGCTTCTCACTCCCACCAAAGAGGTTTGGGTGTTTGATGCAAAGACTAAAACCAACAGATAAAACTAATAAAGTTACTATAATGCCGAAAAAGCCTAAAAGAAAAGTTTCAAATACAGATAACAGAGTCCAACTAGGGCATCAAACAGAAATGATAGCCAGAAACTTTACCTCCCTATTATCAGTGAAAGCGGACTCTGAGAACCCCTACAATAAAACAAAGAGAAAATGAAGCATTAGTGGAAGGAAAAAAAAAAAACCAGCAAGCAAATT
The DNA here is from genome assembly GCF_020921035.1 of Rhodamnia argentea. Taxonomy (NCBI): domain Eukaryota; kingdom Viridiplantae; phylum Streptophyta; class Magnoliopsida; order Myrtales; family Myrtaceae; genus Rhodamnia; species Rhodamnia argentea. The sequence continues at coordinate 24,626,662 of NC_063157.1, read as the reverse complement.
GCTTTCCTCTCGCTCGTTCAAAAATTGATCTTGATACTCTCTTCTCTGTAGTCTCACATTTACTCTTACTCTCCCCACATTTCCTTCTCAAAACCAAACAAGTAGAAATGACCAACAGAACAATCAACAAATCATAACAGAGAAGTTAGAAAGAACCTGAACGAGGGGAGCATCAGAGAAGCGCATAGCTTTTGAGAGAAATCGACGTTAACGTCGATCTTGGCTGCGACAAATGCGACGACAAGAGGTCAGAGAAACAAAGAACACAACCTTCACTTCCAGAAACCATGGAGCGTGCGGTGAGAAAGAAACAAGACAGCGTTCAACGACCGCGGTTCCATTTCTCCGACCATTTCGAGCCAACGTGAACTTCGTCCGGGGGAGGCGAAAAAATGAAAAGGAAAAGGAAAAGGAAAAAAAAAAAAACAAACGAGAACATGAGCAAGAGAGGACCTTTGCCGGCATGGATGCTTTTCTGAGCTCCCATCCAAATCGGGTCGACCTTCGAATTGCCAGAGTTCAACCAATCGCCATGGAAGGGCTTTATACACGTCTCTCTGTGCAGAGAGAGAGAGAGAGAGAGGAAGGAGAAGAGACTTGGGTGAGTGGGTAAAGGAGTCCTCCGCTCTGAAGTTTGTTATCTGCTCTTTCCAGCTTCATCTGAAAAGCGCTGCACGTGAGGCTGGAGACAACCTTTTATTCTCATTCGTAACGGCGTCGAACAAATTCAGGTTTTCATTTCCTCGCAACATGTTTTTTATACAAGTCTTTACGGTATAAAGAAAGTAAAATTATTGGTACGACAAAATTGTTTGAACGATTAGTCAGCATAATCATGGATTATTCTCGTGTAAAATTCTCTCGGAGAATAAATTCAAACCCCCCCTTCTAGCTTTTAGAAAAAATTTCAAAAAATGGCCCGAAATCTTTACTTTTTCTCAAATAAGAGTTCTAAATAAATCCTATTCAAATAAGGACATGAGATGCTTTCATTTTTTTTTTTTAACAAAGATCCGAAGTGAGTATTATTTCAAATAAGAGCTTGTATAGTTAGAAAATCTAAAAAAAAAAGGCATGATTTTAAGAATACTTTCGTCTTTTTACTTATTTTATTTTTTTCTTTTTTTATTAGACTTTTTGTTTATTTGTTTTCTAAAAAATTAACAAAAAATTTAAAAAAATTTAACGATTAACTTAAAGAATTTAATGCGGAAGTTTGCGTTGAAATATTATTAGGCGAATATAAGGTATGATTGACTTAAAGAATCTAATGCAGAAGTTTGAGTTGAAATATTAATTTTGGATAAATGTACTGAAAATCTTAAAATTTGCCACGAAAGTTCAATTGAATCCAAAAGCTTTCGAAAGTTCAATTAACTCCTAAAACTTGTCAAGAAAGTGCAATCGCGTTCTAAAATTTTCAAAAAATATATTTAAGCCCTAAAACTTGTCATAAAAATATAGTATAAATTTTAAAACTTTCAAAAAGTGTGATAAAAAATAAGTTTTGAGACATTGCACTTTTTATAAGTTTTAAAACTTAATTATATTTTCTGATAATTTTTAAGATTTGACTGTATTTGTACAAATTTTAGATCACTTATTCCTATTTTTTTTTTCAGTCCAACAGACAAATTAGGCAAAAAAAAAAAAAAAATCCGCCCAGGAACGACGATTTCAAATTGCCCACCACCCCTACAATCGTAGCCCGCAGACGCCGTCCTCGCCTTCCTTCTCCATCCGCGCCCACCGCCACAAGCATCTCTTCGTCCCCGCGACTCGAGCTCGACTCATTCGCACTCACCGATTCCGTTTGGGCGGCGGTTCCCGGAGAAGCTAGGGCTCGTGGTTTTGCCTACATGGGGAAGAACGAGAAGACGGGGCTGGGTCGGGCTCTGGTGAAGCACCACAACCAGATGATCCAGCAGTCCAAGGAGAAGGGCCGGTCCTACAGGAACAAGAAGGTCCTCGAGTCGGTCACCGACGTCAGCAACATCGACGCCGTCATCGATCAGGGCGAGGAGGCCGAGCTCCTCCTCGCCGCCGATCGCTCCCGCCCCGACCTGCCTATCAGATTGTACGCCCCCGACTCTCGGCTTCAGTTAACCTACCAGGCTTTCATTTCCTCCGCCTGCTTGAGCTCTTGAATGAGTGCTTTTACATCGTATTAGAGCTGTGTGTTACTTTTTTTTTTTCTCCGTTTAGCATTAGGTTGTTTAGGTGTTTATTGTGAATATGGTCTCCATCGACGTGTATCCCGTGTGATCGAGCTTGAGAGGGATGCGGAGCGACTTGTGAAGTTTGGCTTGAGCTTGGCCTGCGAAACGTGTTCTTTTGCTAATTGATGCTGCTCTATTGAGCGTTTTCCTGATTTGCTTACTGGGCGGGTGTGCATCATGGGACTTGGAACATCTGAACGGGAAGTGGAACTGTGGTCACCTGACCCAGCAAGTTTTAGCAATCACATGTGTGATCCACAGTCAAAGCACTATTACATATGTAGTGAGGATATATTGTAGTTGTCTTGATGGTTGACTGTATGCAGGATGGAGTCTTATCTGATAGGCAGAATTTTCATTTTGTGTGTCTAGTTTACGGATTTCGATCACAAGTTCCTTTAGGAAAAAACCCCTTCTGGTGGATAGAAGCATCGAAATATCGAGGCATCTGCATGTCAAGGGTAATTGTCAAACCACTTAACCTGCTGTCTGGGTAGCACTGTTACTGTGAACTTCCAGTTCTCTTTGAGATTGAGATCACATCTGACTAAGGTCTAGGCGAATTTGTTAATGTCCTTCCTTTCGGTTGCCGCAAGATATGCAAAACTTTGAGGCCATTGCTTATGCTCTTGGGTAGTAATTGATGAATCACATGTTCTATTGACGCTAATGCTTTGCAAGTTCTGTTTGATAGGGACTCTGGTTCTAGCACCTCTGGTATGACTCCTGAAAAGAGGAGAGAAGAACAGAAAAAAGAGGAAGCTCTACATGCTAGTAGCCTCCGCGTTCCACGAAGGTGTGTATTTTCTGTCACGTCAATATAATAGTAGGACTTTGTGTTAGATGATTAATACAGAATGTCTTTTTCTCCTATAGACCACCATGGAGCCCTTCGATGTCCGTAGAAGAGCTTGATGCCAATGAAAGACAAGCTTTCTTAGTTTGGCGTAGAAACCTTGCGAGGTAAATTTTTGTCTTGTTGTTTTGTTTGTGTCTCTTGGAGCATAGGGTGATTACTTCTTTGTATGCTTTACAAAACTTTTGCATTCAAGTGATAGCATCATTTTCTCTAAATGCTTTTCAAGAAAATAAAAAAGAGTTCCGGATGACAGTAGCATGAGTACTCACGACTTCAGGTTCAAGGGGGACATAAAATTATGAGTCGGTTTCGAAATGAATATGCTGGTCTCCTTCCTTGTGTATGAAAACGATGTATATAAGTTGGATTTGTGCCTCCAATGGAACTGAAAATTCAAATCTCGAGCTTCTGTTAGAACACATTGGTAGAATGTGGTGTGCCTTTTTCTTTCCCAAGTTGCGTTGTAACTTTGGTTAAGTTTTAGGCATCCTGCTTTGTGGGAGAAGGCTTAGTGTTGGTCGCTGTTGTCAGACAAGTCTCCAGCAGAATCTGGTTGTAGGTTTTCTGCAGATATTGGTTTTTGATATTTGTAGAGCAGGTAGTATCAAACCAACCATGTCTGAGATTCAGTGTGCCAAATCTTTGGGTTGCTTTTGAAGTTACTTAACTTTTGCTTATATCCTGGTATGACAAATATTTCCTGCTTAAGTTCATTGTCCAAGGGAGAATATCGTTATGACGATTATCGTCTGCATTTGGAGCTGGGGATTGTTTTCATCCAACTCATTATGCACACACCTTTGTTTTCTTGGATTCAACCCCCTTTATTCTTCCTCAATTATGATTAATTGCTGGGTATGCATACTAAGTGATGTTTCTTTTAACCGAAAATGTTTCAGGCTTGAGGAGAATGAAAAGCTTGTTCTTACTCCATTCGAGAAGAACCTTGATATCTGGAGACAGCTTTGGCGTGTGGTTGAACGCAGTGATTTGGTGAGCTTGTCTTTTGATAATGTGAAATGGGCATTTTTACTTTTTTCTTTTCGCATCTGTCTTTGTTTTAGAAGGTGAAAGGATTGTACGACTCTTTTAGTTAGTGCTTGAGGCGCTTGATGAGGATTATATGGCTTTGTCCGAGGCATGCTCTGACTAGAACTTGAAAGTATGTACACTTCGTACGATTATGAATCAACGTAATGAAGTTCAATGAATGACCTATAACTCATATTTTTGCCCTATCCCCATGTAAGAATGGAGTCTAGATAATGGCCGCTTGTGAACATAAGAAATAACAAGGATAGACTCAAATCTTTTGTCTTCTTTCCTACATATTGAAAGATCATGCCACTCCCAGAAAATCTACAGTCCAAGTAGGTTTTGGCTCATATGAGGTTTTTTTTTTTCCCCAGATGAGAATATTTTAGTTAATTTATGATATCAGTTTAATCAAGAAATTGTGGCTTACCTTGGCATCTTTCAAGAATCTTATGTAGTCCTCGCGGCTACATTAGTGAATGATTTGGCATTTTGTTTGGTGGAGAAAGTACTGTTGAACTGGGGGCAATAATAATCTTATTGTCAAGTCTCTATGTTCTCTATCAAGTTCTAGTTTTCTGGTGATGGTTATGTTTGGATGAAGACTACTAATTCCATACTTTTGTGGAATGTGCTTTTCCTTTAGTACATCTCTTTTCCTTCCTCTCCATTCATTTAAGTGGGAGGTTCATCATGAGTTGCCACCATACTGATACCTGTGAACGATGCTGATATTGATTTTCTTTTCAGCTTGTAATGGTTGTAGATGCTCGAGATCCATTGTTCTACCAATGTGCTGATCTTGAGGTAGGTTTGCTTTCATTCTGATACTCAGAGCTCTCTGTTGCTTTTATTTTCAAGTCTCGTGCTTATGATTATTTTAGCAAGTTTTTAAAGTTTCTTTTCTGAATAATAAAAATTGCTTATTAGAAGATGCGTATTTTAGTTGAAGAGGGAATGCTTCATAGTTGTGTAGTGTATTGTTGATGGGCTATACTTATGTGTTGCTGCTGGTTGCTACGGTTTGGATTGAGAGAACATGCTGGAAAACTATGCTTACTCGTGAAATGGTGGAGCAGTCATTGCTACTGCTCAGCATAACATGGATTTTGCTCTCATTTAGGCCTATGCTCAAGAAACTGACAAGTACAAAAGGACATTGCTGCTTGTCAACAAGGCAGATCTCTTGCCATTTTCCGTGAGGTTCACACTTTGTCACCTATTTAATGCAGCTGGAAAATATTTCCTTTTTTCAGCTTCTTTAAAGTTTTCATTGCCTGTGTATTTCTGCAGGGAGAAGTGGGCAAAGTTTTTCCACCTTCATGAGATTTTGTTTGTATTCTGGTCTGCCAAAGCTGCTTCTGCAGAACTGGAAGGGAAAAAGCTAGCTGACCCTTGGAAAAAGCAAAATAATAGTCAAGAAGAGAAGGATGACCCTAGTACAAAGTTATACGGTAGGGAAGAGCTTTTGATGCGTTTACAGTTTGAGGCTGAAGAGATTGCCAAGTTGCGAAGGGAATCAGGGTCTAGCAGTACAGGTCCCTCAAATGGTCACTCTGCTGCTGGTGGACCTGTTGTTGTTGGTTTCATTGGATATCCTAATGTGGGGAAGAGTTCGACAATTAATGCTTTGGTTGGTCAGAAGCGGACAGGGGTCACCTCTACTCCTGGGAAGACCAAGCATTTCCAGACTTTGATTATATCTGATGAGCTCACTCTATGTGATTGCCCTGGATTAGTATTCCCATCTTTTTCTAGCTCAAGACAAGAGATGATTGCCTGTGGGGTCTTGCCCATCGATCGGATGACCGAACATAGAGAGGCGGTGCAAGTAGTGGCCAATCGAGTCCCGAGACGTGTCATTGAGAATGTGTATAACATAAGTCTGCCAAAACCTAAGCCATATGAACCACAGGACAGGCCTCCCCTGGCTTCGGAATTCCTGAGAGCTTACTGTGCCTCACGAGGGTATGTTGCCTCTAGTGGTTTGCCTGATGAAACCCGAGCTGCACGCCAAATCTTGAAAGATTACATTGATGGGAAGCTACCTCACTACGAAATGCCCCCTGGGATGGGTGACGAAGGGTGTTATGACGGAGATGCTGCGGAACCCAGTTTGAGTGAAGTGGCTGAATCAAAATCATCTGACATTGAAAATCCTCCAGATAATGAGGACGAAAGCGAAAATGGCCTTGTACTTGACGATTTGAGTTCATTCGACGTGGCTAATGGGCTATCTTCCAAGAAGGTAACCGTGAAGAAGTCAAATGCGTCTCACAAGCACCATAGGAAGCCCCAAAGGAAGAAAGACCGTTCTTGGAGAGTTGGGAACGACGACGGAGATGGAATGCCGGTCATAAGAGTATTTCAGAAGCCAGCGAATGCAGGTCCTGTAATGGCTGGATAGATGCCTTGTCGGAAATCCAGATGAACTCCATGTCTTTGAGGGCGCACCGTATGCTCCTATTTTATCTTTGCATCATTGGGCAGCCCTGCATATTACATTGCATGCGCTGTTTTCATCAGCTGCTAGGTGTTGTGCCGGAGGTTACGGTGAAGAAAGAGTAGAATTTCATCAGCTGCTCTAGTCTTATGGCATTAGGCATGGCAAGCTATCTGCTTGTTTGGAGGAATGCAGACGAGGCATCATTGAAACATGGGAGCCCTGATAGTGTAACTCATCATCTTAGATTTTGTAGGGTGTGCCTTTGGTTTGGTGAAACTTTTTATATAGCTTTCAGTTTTGTAGAAACAGCACTCAATTGGAACTTTTTCTATCCATCCTACTTGGTATATCCGACTCCCACCCCTTGGTTGGGATGCATATCACCAACGAACTTTCGCATCCTGAGATTTCTGTGGTGTGTTTATTGCCATGTAGGCAGTGCGAGTGAGGTGTAGGTTGGGCTTTGACTCGGCGGATTCCTGGAATCGCCTTGGTTGTTGTTTTTTGGTTGAGCTCGGGGTTCGAGTTGCTCAAGACGTGCGTGAGTCCGATCGCCAAAGTTTTATGGCAACTGCTCGGATGCGATGAGGATCCCAACTTTGCGATCCCAAAACACGACTTGGGTGTAAAGAGAGAGAATATTCGATATTTTATTCATAAAACTCTATATATATATATATAGAGACACACACACGAACAACCTTAGATAACTCAAAGAGCATTTTATCCTTTTTATATCTCTAACACTCTCCTTCAAGCTGGAGTATAAATATCAATCATGCCCAGTTTGTTACAAATATATCGTATTCTCCAATTATCCAAAGTTTTAGTAAAAACATCTGTAATTTGTTCACCGGTCCTAATATAACTGGAAAGAATCATTCCACTCTGAAGAACCATTCTATTCTGGAGCTTCTCTCGAATAAAATTACAGTCAACCTCAATATGTTTTGTTCTCTCATGAAACACAAGATTGGAAGCTATGTGCATTGTTGCCTTGTTGTCACACCATAGAACCATAGGAGTCGAAGTTTTAAAGCTCAATTTAGTCGGGAGTTGTTAAATCCATATTAATTCACATGTCACTTGTGTCATGACTCTATATTCTGACTCAGCACTGGAACGAACAACAACATTCTGCTTCTCACTCTTCCATAACACTAGATTTCCTCCAACTAAGGTATAGTAGCCGGTAGTTGATCTTCTGTCATCCGGAGATCATGCCCAATCAACATTAGAGAATCCCGCAACTCAACTATGACTATGATTTTGATAAACAATTCCTTTCTCTGGAGCCTTCTTCAAGTATCTCAAAATCTAAATAATCGCATCCCAATGAGATGTACAAGGGGAAGACAGGAACTGACTTACCACACTAACTGGAAAAGCAATATCCGGTCGAGTAACCGTCGGATAATTTAGCTTACCTACTAGTTTTCTACATCTCTCAGGATTATCAAGAATTTCTCCTCCATCGGCTACCATTTTAGGTCCTTGTTCCATAGGTGAATCAAGAGACTTAGACCCCAACGTACCTGTTTTAGTGAGCAAATCCATGACATACTTCCGCCGTGAAAGGACAATACATTTCTTTGACTGAAACACCTCAATTCCTAGAAAATATTTCAACTTTCCTAAGTCCTCGGTCTGAAATTGTTGTTGAAGATAGAGTTTTAGTTCAGCTATACCAATAGAGTCATCTCCTGTGATGATAATATGATCAACATACACAATCAAGAATAGTCTACCTCTTTTTGACTGTTTATAAAAGAAAGAATGATCATTTTCACATCTAAACAGTCCAAATAAAAGTAAAACTTTAGAGAATCTTCCAAATCATGCTCGTGGAGACTACTTCAAACCATACAAGGACTTCTTTAACTTACAAATCAATCCACCAAACTCTCCCCGAGCAACAAACTCGGGAGGTTTCTCCATATATACCTCCTCATCAAAAGTACCATGCAAGAAAGTATTCTTTACATCAATCTAAAACAAGGACCAGGTATATGTGGCAGCAAGAGAGATCAAAATACGAACAAATGTATGTTTAGCAACATGAGAAAAAAGTGTCAAGATAATCAACCCCAATAGAAAAAAGCATTTTGTTAAGTAGCTACTCGAGAATGCCGAGTCTAAACTTTGAGAGGAGGAGATTCCTGTACGGACACTGGTGAAACAGTTAGAGCAGGTGATCGAATGATAGTCACATGTAAGTCTTCATCCATTTTGAAAATAGTGATTGGAACTTCATGATAAGGTGTAGACTCAAAGAATGAAACATCAGCAGTTATAAAGTATTTCCTCAAAGTCGGGGAATAGCAGCAATAGCCTTTTTGGGTACGAGAATAGCTCGAAAACATACACTCAATGGCTCTGGGATTAAGTTTTGATACTCTAGGTTGATAACAAAACAGATACAACCAAAAGCACCTGGTGGTAAGGCAAACAAAGGCTGATTGGGAAACAAAGTGGAGAAAGGAATACCACCTTGTAAAACAAAAAGAAGGCATACGATTAATAAGATAGCATGCAAGAAGAACAACATCGTACCAAAAGATTTTGGGAACCTTCATTTCAAATAATATCGACCTGGTGACTTCCAATAAATGTTTATTCTTCCTTTCAACTACGCCATTTTGTTGAGGGGTATTAGGATAAGAAGATTCATGAATCATACCACACCGAGTCATCAAGTCAAAAAAAGGTGCGTAAAAGTACTCTTTAGCGTTATCAGAACGTAAAACTTTGACATGCATACCAAGCCGAGTATAAATTTCATAAATAAAGGCTCGAAATATAGAAAACAATTCCGAACGACTTTTCATTAAATATAACCAAGTAATTCTGGAATAATCATCAACAAAAGTAACAAAGTATCTAAAACCCAAATTGGAAACCAAATGACAAGGATCCCAAATACCTGAATGAACTAATAAAAAAGGAGACACCGCTTTTTTATTAACTCGAGGCGGGAAACCGACACGATGCAACTTGCCAAGTTGGCATGATTCACACTCTAAACTAGAAGGAGACTGAAGCTAGAATCCAACTTCCGAAGACTATGTAGTCACGAATGTCCAAGATGATAATGAATTTGATGTAGAGAACCAATACTGGGACAAGCAATGGAAGGAGCATCTTCAAGCACATACGGTGGTTTTTTTCAAGCAATTCAACTCCAACAATTCAATAGTCCCAGGACGATTGACGAAAATATCACATCAACAGATGACATCATACTAATAATCTAGCACATTGAACAACTTGCTCCCTTCAACCACCATCAATTGAATTCAATGTATAAAAAGGACAATATCGAGAAACCCATAAGATTTTACTGATTCGGTAATAACATAAGAACCTTAGGATCGACCGGACATATCAGAATCACCGGGGTGTGAGGGCCGGTAGTGTCGTACAAGTCAGAATCAGCAGGGAAAGGTCGTGAGAGTCCTATGCACTTAGTAGCATGGTCATGCAAGACCCAAGCGCCGACCAACAAGGTCGCGCGATGCTCTGGTGTCGATCGGAAGGTCGCACGAGGGTCGGGCTAGACCCGAAAAGGTCGTGTAAGGGCGACTAGCGTCGCGTGAGGGCTAGGCGTTGTCTAGTAGAGTCGCAAGGCACAACTAGTGAGATCTGCTAAGGAGAAGATGATTGTAGGATGGTGCTCCGATATTATGTAAATAGAGAAAGAATATATATATATACGCGCGCGCGAGCAACCCTCGATAATTCAAAGGTCATTTTAGCCTTTTTGTATGTCTAACATTGGGAAAACCAACCAAGGTATCCACGTTCCTCTTCTTCTCGAGAAGAAACCGAACACCGTTGGGCGTCGTTAATGTTACAGTGGGACACGAATTCGATTACACGTGTATCCGCCGTCCGAACTCGAATAGGGCTCCTCGGAATCGTCGAAAAAAACTAACGGTAACTCAACACGGGTCAAATTGCGGCGGTAAACTCCCCGTCGAAGAGTTCCCTCGGCCCCATCCGAGAGGGAGAGGGAGAGAGAGAGAGACGTTCATAAATGGAGGCTATTCTTTAATTATATTTATATATAATTCAATGAAAAAAAAAAGGAAAAAAGAAAAAGAGGAGCGAATGCGAGGGACCGAAAGTGACTCTGCTTTTAATGGAGGAAGGAAGAGCATTAGCATTACCCACTTGTTTTGCATGCTCTGCCCCGATATTCCGATCCCCGAAGTTGCCGATTTCTTAAATCATTTCTTCCTCTCGGTTCGAGCGAGGCGGAGACAGAGAGACCCATCGACGCGTTCTCTCGTGGCTCCTTTGTTTGTTTTGCCTCTCTCTCTCGGCCGTCCCCCCATTGCCAGCTCTTTGTATCTCCTCGACCGGCTTGAGTCTTCAGATTGATAGAGAATAGAAACAAAACGAATAAAGAAACGATTTTGACGAAAACCCATCGGCTCGTCCAACTTCCCCTGCAGAAATTTCCACGTATCGTCTCGGTTTCTGATCCCGTCTCGGCGCCGAGCTCGGCTTTTCTTTTTCCTTTGGAGATCCTCCGTGTTCCCGATGGACGACGTCTGAGGGGTCCGAGTTCTTTCCGACCCAAGAATCGGAATGTCGATCGGAAATGCGGATTTCTAGGGTTCTTTTAATTCCCAGTTTCCAGAGTCGAGATTGCTTTGATTGGTTGGGATTGACAGATGCAAGGTGAATCTCCGATGTCCCCTCCGGCTGATCAGGATCCCCCGGCCGAGTGTCCCGGCCGCGATTGGCCTCCGGCGGCGGCCCCTAAAGGAGAGCAGTTGGAGGAGGAGCAGTGGCGCGTCGGAGGCGGGTCTCCGGGCACTCCGCAGCTTCAGCAGCTGCCCTTGCCGCAGCCGGGGGGCCCGAGGCACGCGCCCAAGTACTCGGTGGTGGACACGGTGATAGAGGAAGAGGATGACGGGCCGGGGCCGAGGTGTGGGCATACATTGACCGCGGTTGCCGCGGTCGGAGAAGAGGGCTCGGCGGGTTATGTGGGACCGAGGCTGATAATGTTTGGGGGAGCCACTTCACTTGAGGGTAATCCTGCAGCTTCGGGGCCTCCATCATCCCCTGGAGGTGGAGGTGCTGGAATCAGTACGTCATCTTCCTTCCATTGATTTAATTATTGGCTACTATGTCATTTCCTTTGGTTCATGACGTATGCCTGGACGGGCATGCATGGGTTTGTTTTGGTGTCTAATTGATGTTTTCCCATGTGAACGGACTGCGATGGGATTTATGCGAGATAATCAGTCGAAATACCTAGCAATATCTTTACTACCTGTAACTGCTGCAACGGAGGAGCAGCTTGCTTTTCTGTTGATTGATGAACTGATACACCAGATATAAGGAGTTACAGAATTGCTCAACGTTAGTAAATTGAATGGCATTTTAGTACCAAGAAAAGTGGAAAATTTAGGTGGGTCGAAACAAGAAGTGGTTATCTTTAAGCTAGTGAATGAGAATTTTTCTGAGAGTTACCTATTGTTGAGTCATTGCACATGTTTTTACTTCCCTTCCTGGTCAACTAATTGGACTTTCTATTCCTGAGTGTCGTGTTAAATTTTAGTATGGAAATGTGAGTGCAAACTGTGTGATTCTTTAGGTGTTTGGCTATGCATCTAGCTTAAGCACCACATGTTCGTGGGGCTGGAGATGTTGATTTCACAGCTGTTGTACGTGTTTGTGTTGCTACTCGGAAGGATTTGGGATATTTTCGACTATTCAATAGGATGACATTCCTCATGGTGCCAAATCCTTTTGGTATTGGTTTGTTTGCAGGACTAGCAGGTGCCGCTGCTGATGTTCACTGTTACGATATCTTGACAAATAAATGGTCCAAGTGAGTCTATAATCCTGATGATGTTATTGTTCTGTCTGCTTCGAGTTGAATTTATGTTGAAGAAGAAGATTGTGAGCCCATTTTTGCAGGATCACTCCTCTCGGAGAGCCACCAACACCAAGGGCTGCTCATGTTGCCACTGCGGTGGGAACAATGGTAGTTATTCAGGTTTGTGCACAACACTGACTAGAGTTGTAACTACGTGCTCTGCTCCTATTGGTTATTTCCACGTTGTTTTTCCTTCCATCCGGCCAGTTTAATGCGACACCTTTGATATAATAGGGAGGCATTGGTCCAGATGGCCTGTCAGCCGAGGATCTCCATGTTCTTGACCTCACTCATCACCGACCACGATGGCAAAGGTAAGACTTGAGGACTTGCAACGTAAGGTTAATGATGTGAACCGTGTTGTTATCTGAACGGGCTTCTTTTTCTTGTAAGAGTTGCTACTCAAGGCCCCGGTCCTGGTCCTCGTTATGGTCATGTAATGGCTCTGGTGGGCCAAAGGTATCTCATGGCAATTGGTGGAACTGATGGTAAGCTTGATGGGCTAGGATTTCTGTATCTTATTCTGATTTTAATGACTATGTATTTGATAAATGCTGAGTTTTTCTCACATGTAATTATGCAAGTAAGACATCATGGCTTCATCTTCCAGGGAAACGAATTTTGGCTGATGTATGGGCACTGGACACAGCTGCCAAACCCTACGAATGGCGTAAGTTGGAGCCAGAAGGGGAGGGTCCGCCTCCATGCACGTACTCTCTCTCTCTCTCTCTCTCTCATGTCAATGATCTTTGACTGAGTTATATGGTGCACTCTCGACTTTTGATTTCTTACATAGTTGTTCCTCAGCAAGCAATGATGCCATGATTGCTCCCACTCTTGCTAGCAATAGAGGGGAAAAAAGGACAGCATCAACAGGGGGAAACCTCTGCAATGCAAGAGCAAGACAGATCATAGATAGATTACTGCAACCCTACAAATTCTGTTCTCTAACTGCAAAAATTGAAGTAGTAAACCCCCAAGTTGCGGGAAAGAAGAAGAATCTTGGAATCCTGCAAGCTCTTGGATTGTGTCTCATGACACAATCCAAAGCTTAAGTCTGGCTCTAAGTCTGAGTTCAGGGGTTCTTTACTTTTTCTTCTTTTAAATATCTTCATGCTCATAATTTGAGTAGCTGAGCTGGATATCTTTTAAGTGAAGCCTAAAGATGCCTTGTCCAAGTGGTGTCTGACAAGGATCTCCTCTGCTGCCATAGTAGGATATCCAAGGAAGGAGGGAAGGTCTGAATGCACCCTCTCTCTCAATGACAACCGGTCCCATCCTCCTTGAAAACCACTTGGTCAATGCTTAGAAAACAAAAGGAGAAATAGATAGATTAACAAGAGATGTCCACCTTTTTGTCATCTTGTAGAGGAAAATGAACAATAAACTGAGATTCTGACTCCAACCTTGAGTACGATGAATAGTATTTAGCTCATGAGCTTTCATGTGGATGACTATTAATGTGAAGATTGCTTCTTGTGCAATCCTTTTCTACTTACTTTGCACAATCTTCTTCTCCTTATTTCTATCATAAAGATTTACCCTGTAACTTTTATATATGGAACTACATGCCTGGACTTTATGATTTGAAGTGGAGCCCATCTTTCTTTCCAAATGATGGTTTGCATCGAGTTCTGTGAATTCTTTCATTTGAACGTGGACTATTTTTTGTTGCATTCTCTGTGACATGTTCTATTTCATCATCTGATAATTCATGAAGATTGGTGAAAATTTTTATCCTTATTTTAATTTCATTGTGCCAAAGGTATGCAACGGCAAGTGCACGGTCTGATGGTCTTCTTCTACTTTGTGGAGGGCGGGATGCCAGTGGTGTTGTGAGTTCAATTACTTGCTCATTTTCCAGCTTTTGCATTTTCTCGACGTAATTTTTGAAAAACTGGCCTTTCAGGGAGTTATTCATCAAAATTGCTGCTTCATGCAATTCTCCTTTATGATGATGCCTATCTCTGTCTAAATTGTTGTCATCTCTTGTGCTCATGGTCTTCTCTGGGGACAATGATGCTACTTCATTCTATTAGTGAGCAAAAATTATATAAAAATCAATAAAGCTGCGAGCAGAATGAAATCTTTGGAGATGATGGGAGTGGATTTTCATCTATTAATACTAATACTGTTGGAGTTCTGATGGGCATTTCATCCCCATAATTTTCTCTTAAGTTATATAACTTTAGATGGCAAATCAAGGAGCTGCATTCATTGACATAGGTGTGTGCATGTTGTGTGAATGCGTGCAATTCGGGACATCCTGATAATTCTTAGTAAATTCCAAGATTGACTTATATAGATGTCATCACTGTTAGTGTGAATTTAATTTGAGAAACCTTCACAAAGGGATTCTTTTTAACGAGTCTTAAGTGCTATATTTTTCTGTGAATTATTGTAAAAGTGATTAGTTTTTGCTTTCACTGATATTCCTTGACTTTTGCTAGCCATTAGCAAGTGCCTACGGGCTTGCCAAGCATAGAGATGGACGATGGGAATGGGCAATTGCTCCTGGTGTTTCACCATCTCCTAGATATCAACATGCAGCGGTGGGTTATGTCCAGACCTTTCTTTATTGTCTTGCAAGTGCTGTTTTTCTTTTTGAGTAAGATCACTCATCTATCCTTCTTTCTCAGGCCTTTGTTAATGCACGACTTCATGTGTCTGGTGGGTCACTTGGTGGCGGACGCATGGTTGAAGACTCATCAAGCATTGCAGGTACTTCATTTAAGTCACTATATCATGACATGATGCAATCTCACATTCAAAATACACGTATTATATTGCTTTCAACAAGTGCGATATAGACTGATTGTACTTGTTATCTTCTATTTCGCTGCTGGAGGCTATCGATTTACTTGCTTTGCTAGTTCATGTCGTGTGCTATGAGTCAATGACATTTCGAATCTCAATTTTTTTGGAAATTACACCTACACCCTTTAGTGATCAATTTTGTATATTCATTATCTAACATACAGAATTAGTGTGTTTCCTTTTTGTTATGCTATTAGAAGTACAGTGAAAGATATGCTCTTTATTCTCTATTCTTTCTCTCTCAATGGCGTCTCATTCTCACTCTCTCTTGGTTATTAATCGAATGAAAAGGAAGTTCTAAAGCTAGAAAATGCATGACTACTCTTCAATATTTCGAGCATCGTAGTTTCCTCTTGTTGTTGTCCGGTTACTTTGACTTTCCAATTTTAAAACTGTTGACTGAAACCCCTCAACTAGCGAAACCTGAGCTCCTGAAAAACTCTCTCTCTCTTTTTCTCTCAATTGCAAGAGCGTGCCTGAATGCTTATTGACTACAAACAAATGGGAACTATATTCTAAGTCGAGTCATGTGAAACTACTTTCCCAATTTTAAAATTCTTATCATTAAGAAGGGGAAGTCAATGAAACTGAAAAGAAAAAAAAAAAAAAGGACGAAAAGGAGACCACTATAACGTGAGTTGCGACTTTTCTTCACATCCTTTCAATTTTTGCAATTAGCCCTGTAGACTTCACTTTTAGTGAGAGGGAAACAGCAAGCATCCATGCGAGGCTGTATTCCACTAAAATTCTGTAATGTATCTCCTGGTTTCAGTGTTGGATACTGCAGCAGGTGTTTGGTGTGATACAATGTCTGTTGTTACCAGCCCTAGAACAGGAAGATATGCAGTTGATGCAGCTGGTGGGGATGCTGCAGTTCATCTGATGAGGCGTTGCAGGCATGCGGCTGCTGCTATTGGTGACTTAATATATGTATACGGTGGTTTACGCGGTGGTAGGTCATGATCCTGTATCTTTTTCTATAAACCATTGTGCCGCAGCACTCGTTGTATTATGAAATAAGTTTTGACCTTCGTCTGACAATTACTGACAAATGTTAGTTCTGGAAACAAACACAAAAGTTGAGTAGCATGCTAAAATTCATGTCTTTTTCCATTTACAGGTTAACATTGTGCTTTGCATTGTCAGAATTGTGAGTTGTGGTTCATAGAACATCATGTGAACTTATCATAGTAGTAGCAGGTGTTTTAGTGATGTGTATTGTTGGTGTGACAGGGGTTTTACTTGATGACCTGCTTGTTGCTGAAGACCTAGCTGCTGCAGATACAGCAACAGCAGTTTCACATGCTCCAGCTGCAACTGAAAATGATGATATGTACACTGACAGGAAGATTGACCATGCCATGTTATCGGGCTCCTGGTAAACATTAACTAGTGCATTTTTTTTTTGCTAAAATTCAATCTTGATTATGAATCAGTCAATTTTATTTTTTTGGCTACTACATATTTTGAGACATTTGTGATGCATTTTATAGGAGGTTGAACAAGGGAGTTGAGTATTTGGTTGAAGCATCAGCGGCAGAAGCTGAGGCTATCAGTGCTACCTTAGCTGCTGCTAAAGCACGGCAAGCTAATGGAAATGTTGAATTGCCAGTTAGGGATCGAGGGGCAGAGGCTACCTCCATCGAAAAGCAGGTATTTCCGTTAATCATGCTGCCTGATTCTGCTAGGTTAAATAGTATAACTGCGGCTGGAGGTCAGCCGCATCAATGAATTAGTATTGCCACCACGTGATACTGAATCATACATTATTTACCTTGAAAACGAGGAGTAAAATCTTGGTACCTGACCACATCCGATGTCTCTCTTCCATGCTTTACAGGTTGTTTTACCTTCAGAGGCTAAAGGAGCTCTTGGTAGTACTGTCAAAGAATTTCCAGTAGATCAGTTTGAAAACGAAGGCAGGCAGATTCCAGTGAACACAAATGCAGCAAGGAAATTATTTGATGTTCAGATGTCCTTCAAAAATGTGCCTAAAAAGGTCTGGAAGAAGTGCTTGTTACTCGGTGCTAGCATCTTTTTTCTTTTGTCACTCAAATAGGCACAATTGCACGGTACAAGGATGGTTTATTGCAGGTTTTGGTTAATTGCTACAATACTAACGGACATCATGGCTCTGCAAAGACTAATCTAGGAAATTAACGTCCATGGGCAAAGATTAAGAAAATTTCACACATTTCTAAGAATTTATACTTGTTTTATTAATAATATTAAGGAGGTTTATTGGTAAATGGACCTTTTTTGTGTCTACCGAATTGGCAGTGCTTGTTACGGTCAATTGTGTAAGTTACCAATTAGATGTCCGGGGATTTACTACCCAAAAGAATTGGCCATGGAATCTCACTACCCCCCCTATTTCCTGGTTAATGAAAACATTCCATCGGATTTAGTTTCCCTCCACCCATATATTCTCTTTTAAGGTCAATTATTTCCTCCTTTCCGTGATCTGGGAAGGCTATTGGGATGTCCCCAATTGGCTCAATGGTATTTAAACATCTAAAGAAGATATGATTATCGAAATGCTATTGTTTTTCTGTATTTTTTGTTGGTGGTATCATTATCTGTCTCTTTCTGATTTCAGGTCATTGCACATCTTTTGAAGCCTCGTGGATGGAAGCCTCCGGTTTGCCGGCAATTTTTCTTAGATTGCAATGAAATAGAAGATCTCTGTGACTGCGCTGAGAGAATATTTTCTGCTGAACCGAGTGTCTTACAGCTAAAGGCTCCGGTGAAGATATTCGGTGATCTTCATGGACAATTTGGGGATCTGATGCGCCTATTTGATGAATACGGTTCCCCTTCTGCAGCTGGGGACATTGCGTAAGCGTCACACAATTAGTGAATATACAATTATGATCTGCATTTTGACCACGTTGTTCAATATACAACCTACATTCGTGAAAGTGCAGTCTATCAAATGCAGAACAATGTTTTAGATCGACCTTTGCAATTTATGCATCCAAGTTCAGTCTTGTCACGGAATGAGAGGAAAAATTAATTGCTAAGCTTTTTAGAATTATCTATGTTTTCTTCTGTAAATTAAAAAGGTCCATCTTTCTCTACATTTCGTTCAGTCCCTGTTCATATAACAATGCTGGAATCCCCAAACCTATTTTGCGAATATATTGAAGTCTAAAACCTTTTTAAATTATTGCAATACAGTTCTATACCGTTTTGAAAAGATGCCATGGAGTCCTGGTTCATTCCATGCCTCATTTGTCCTACCTGGCAACTGTTGCCATCTAAGCATTACAAGGTTTCCACATAGGAAAAAGTCAAGAAAGGGATGAGTGGAGAGACTATATTTCCATATTTCAAAAGTTTAGGACTGTGTTGCACAAGAAAAAGGTTTAGATTAGAACTGATTGCCTTCCTTACACAAAGTTTAGAGACTTCTATCACATTTCCATTTTGGCGTCTATTGGGCTCTGGGTATGTAATTAAGGTTTGGATCAGACCAAACCGGTTGGTTCAGCTGATTGAATAGGAAACCAGATCGAGAGTTCTGGTCCATTTTAATGTTTATGGTCAGAGTTTGTGTCCGTTGGCTGTCTTGGCAGTCTCTATAGTACAATTGGAGAAATTAAATTGGCTGCTGAAGGTTGCAGTACAACACAAAAGAAGTTGATAAATTGTTTTCTCTTGAACTTGCTATATGTATCCATGTTGCAGCCAATGTCCTGTGGAGGTCTTAAAGATGAGAAGATCCAACCTTCTGTAACCAGTCCTTTTTTGCTTGCACGAAAACTCTCTTCTCGAGTGACTCAAAAGAAAAATTCTTCTCCTTAGGTCATATGTGCTGAAATTTCCTCTCTTTTCCTAGCACAAAAATTCGAGATTCACTCATCTACCCTTTTCTGAAGTTTTGCTAGAATTTGCGTGTTTTCTTCTTTACTCTCTGCTAGGAATCTATTTCTGTCTACCATACCGTATAGAACTTTATAGTTCATCTTTGTGCTATCCACTAGCTTATTTACTAGAATTTATGCCAGATACATTGATTATCTCTTCTTGGGAGACTATGTTGATCGTGGGCAACACAGTCTGGAGACAATTACTCTTCTGCTTGCGTTGAAGGTACTTCTATCGAATGAGCTATTTTAAGATATTTATTGTTTAGACACTCAAGATTATCTGCTGGAGACTGATGTTCAGAATTAGCTAAATTACATTAGTTTTACAGGTTGAGTATCCGGAGAATATACATCTAATTCGTGGCAACCATGAAGCTGCAGATATTAATGCCCTTTTTGGCTTCAGGATCGAGTGCATTGAGCGCCTGGTAACCAGATTTTACATATAGAAATTATATAAACATCAATACATTTCTAGTTACCTAATGTGTTTGGTCTAATAGGGTGAAAGAGACGGAATTTGGGCGTGGCATCGGATAAATCGCTTATTTAACTGGCTTCCTCTGGCAGCCCTTATTGAAAACAAAATCCTTTGTATGCATGGTGGTATTGGCCGTTCCATAAATTATGTTGAGCAAATTGAAAATATTCCCCGGCCAATAACCATGGAAGCGGGTTCAATCCTTCTCATGGATCTGTTATGGTAAGTGTTGACCCATCTCTTTTAGTGTTGGTTAAACAGAGATTCTTGTTGACACTGGGTTTAACATATTTGAATCACACCCTAGGTCTGATCCCACGGAAAATGATGGTGTCGAAGGACTTAGGCCAAATGCCAGAGGTCCAGGGTTGGTCACTTTTGGGGTGAGTCATTTTTTCTTTTCTGCAATTTTGTTATGATAACTGGGGCTCAATGACTTCAGGAGACTATTTGGAAGAGGATGTTAAAAACACTTTAAAAATCTAGAGTTGTATAAACGAGTTGTTTTGCATCATTCAATGTGCATCTCATATGGTGCTTTGAGGACTTGAATGCTTAACTGAGTCTTCTACAATCACTTTCTTGTAATTTAATAATCAGTCATAATGTGGAAATTTGCGCTTTTGTAGAAATTTAATTTTGACAATTTCCAGTCTTGATTAGCAAATGCATAATTGGTTAACTTTGCTAAATATCCGTGGGTATGATTACTCGAGGAAGGCCTTATTTTCTGCTCTGTGAGTAACATGGCTGTTATCAAGCTATAATTTGGATTTGCTAGTTTATGGAAAAAGTGATGGTGTGCATGATCTGTTCATATTTACAAATTGCACAAACATCTCTTGTAATCCAATCAACCATCCCTCATTGAAACCTCCCTCCCAAAAGAAAGTGCATTTTTGTTGAGCAACAGAAGAGTAACTGTTGCTTTGTTGTTCAGCAATTTCCTAAGGAGCCATTCATTCTTTTGTGAATAACTATTGCTTTGTTGTTCAGCAAGTTCCTAAGGAGCCATTCATTCTTTTGTGAACTGCATGGGATGGCTTTACAATTTACCTCAAAATAAATGTTATATGGATTGCAAACCTAGCAAAGAAGATGTCTAAATGAAGTAAGTCATCATGATTCAAATCAAGACGTACCAAGAAGGGATGGTGGTTTGGTGCGCACTTCGACTGTGCTGTTGTTATTGCTGTTACTGATGGCTATTCGCCAGCATTGCCTTAAAATTCTTACACTCTGGTAACTGGAACAAGTTCTCCAACTATTCAAGTTTTTCCAATCGTTTAAAAAAAATTATGTCAGACAATCGACTTTAGCAAGCTACTTCTTGCAATGAAATCTGTGCTGAAGCGGGGAGCGCATGCGGTATCCTCCACCCAGATCGTGATGTTTTTTTGTCATGATGTTTCTTGATGTTATTAAGTCCAAATATATGCAAAGGTTTGGGAAGAGTGTGGTTCTAGTTTGCTTTTTTTTGAACTGCAAAGTAATCTAGGCTATGGAGCCTCTAGGTTGTTTTGTTTCACTAAGACTTTGTACGTAAACTTTTAATGAACCTCAGACCTGCTTATGTATCTGCATGTAGCTTTAGAGCTAGATTTTCTGGATTTGATATTGCAAGCGTAATGTTTCTATTTCTTGATAATGTGCAGAGCTCAATTTTGAGGTTTTATTCATTCATCTATTTTAAATCTTGGGGCTAAATCTCAATTTTGAGGTTAAAATTACTGCCCTTCTTGCTCTGGGGAGGATGAGGTTTTATTCATTCATCTATTTTAAATCCTGGGGCTAAATCTCAAGTTTGAGGTTAAAATTACTGCTCTTCTTGCTCTAGGGGGGAACTGGACTTTTTTTAATCAAGTTATCATAGCATGTATATAAGTTTAGATCGGCCTCCACTCCGAAGATATTTTTAAAACTAAGGTGGTCAGCAATGAGGACTGCTTTGTTTAATTAGTTGGATCATATATGGTCAACCATCTCTTGCCATTTTGGAAACATGAAATTGTGTCTACCCTTGTTTAGTCGCATGACTCTATCATTAATCCTGTTACAAACTGAATAAGATTGGGCATAACTGAAGAATTTTCTTGCAGCCGGATCGCGTGATGGAGTTTTGCAACAACAATGATCTCGAGTTGATTGTACGTGCTCACGAATGCGTGATGGATGGCTTTGAGCGTTTCGCCCAAGGTCACCTAATTACATTATTCTCAGCTACTAATTACTGCGGTACGATCTGCCTGCTAGATCTTCATAGTCAAAACTGGTCATTGGGGCTACACAAATAGCTGTGTTTCTGAATTTTCTTGTCCTGTGTCTACAGGTACCGCAAATAATGCTGGGGCCATCCTAGTACTGGGCAGAGATCTAGTCGTGGTCCCTAAGCTTATCCATCCTCTGCCACCAGCGAGTTCATTCCCAGAATCATCAGCCGAATGCCAGACCGAAGATACGTGGATGCAGGTTCTGTTGCTTGTTTTTGTAACTTATATAAAAAAACTCCTCTTTAGCAATACTGTTTTTTTTTTTTACACGTCTTCCTGTTGTCAAAACAATCAGGAGCTTAATGCTAACAGACCTCCTACACCAACTAGAGGGCGTCCACAACCGCAAGTAACCAAAGATCGGGGCCCTGTAGCTTGGGTATGATGGATATTATATCGTACACTTACACCAGATCTAGGCAGTCGGGTTTCCTCCAAATTGCCAAGACGTGAAGAGAGCCAGGTCCAAGCTCCTGCTCCAGCCAGGTGTGCGAGGCATGGGGTGCACATACATCATTTGTATATATATCTGTCTTCGACCCCTTGAATACAGGGGTGTTTCTGAATAGCACTTTTAGGACATGATCAAGTGACCGCAAGGAGACGACATGTGGAAACCTTCGACTGGGGAAAGATCTGACAAAAATCTGCGACCTCAGCCTGTAGAAGTCGTAATTTTTCCTCCTCTCTTTACTACTCGAGGTAAAGGAAGAGTTTCCTTTGTCAGATTCATTTGCCTTCTTGTTTGCGTCTGTTTAACCCTTTGTTCGTCGAGAACGTTGACAAGAAGTATGGTTATAGTGTCTGTAAGTTGATAGTAGTCCCCTCGATATTTGTCCCATTCGGACGATGTAAATTCTTTGTGATGTATCGGGTGGGGGCGGAATGAGATGTTGCTCTTTTTGCTGCTAACAATGAGAGGTCAAGTTTTGCGGTGGACTGCCTTTGAGTTCACGAGTTTTTCCGCTCAAGCTTTCATAATTTGGACCCAGCGTTCAAGCATGCATCCTCACTTTTCTGAAATAAGCAACCGTACCAGGTATGCATTGATGTATTGATGTACTTCATTGTCTTGGGAAGAAAAAGGCATTAAGAGGTTATCTGGGAATGATGATGGTTAATGAATCATTGCCTGATGAAAGAGTAGAAGTTGATTCTGTTCATGCGAAGAAAATATTCAGTGCTTTTATATGGACACGTCAGCTGGTGGCGTGGCAAGCATTTTGCGCTCAAACCCAATCACAAATTGCCACATGTCATTAATCTCGAATCACGTGAAAAAATTAAAAATTTGCCCAATTTTTTTTCTTCTCCTCCATGGCAAGGAGCACTCAAGATCTCCCTGAACTTCGAGCACGGGGAGATCTTCATCAACAGTCTCCACAACTTTGAGCGCACGGAAATCTCCCTGACCTTCGTCCACTTGGGCTTTGCACAATTGCTAGCTACTCCTTTTCCACCTCCCTGGCGACTACGGATCATCCATGACTGCAAGCCTTGACGTCGATCTCAAGATCCTGATGGCCATGGATGAACATGCCCGAAGAAGCCTGAACGTGTTCAGCCATGGACGAGCAACGTTGACAACGGTCATGGATCAGAAATTCGACGCCTGAAGACGTTTGGCCATGGACGGCTAGATTTGGAGATACACGGGCCGACTGCAAGCAATGTTGAAAGGGGGTGGCTTGGCTTGAATACACATGATGCGGTGCCAGTGACTCTTCCGGTGGCAATGGTGAGGGCCGTCAAAAAAGCCCGAGCCAGCCTGACTCGGAAATTTCGGGTGTCTTAGGGATCTTCTTTTTCTTCTTTTTAATTTTCCAATTGAAAATCCTTAGCTACACGTTCCCCGAACCTACAACTCTTTCCACCCTCACTCCATCACCACCCCTAAAACTTGACCATGAACTCGTCACCAGCAGCCAAAAATCTATTTTTGGTGGTATCAAACTGCACAACCTCTCCAGATCTCTTTCAAAGTGCATGATACTAACGGATGACAGCCCCCTCACTTGCATTCCATTCGACCAAGCAGAAATCTCATTCTTTATTAGTCCCACAGGAGAACAATCTATAGCAAAATGAAATCGCTAAAATAAAGAACTGACACAGTATGGAATAAAGCTTGAATGCTATTGATCTGAACCTTTTTCCATCAGCACTGCATGCCATCACGGCAGAGGAGTGACCCGGTCCATCATAGTCAACTCTTGACCCCAAGTTGTCATAAAGCCAAGCCTTAACTATACCATCACCACCGTATGCCGTTACATTGATTCCCAATCGTACTTTTCAATTCGGATCGGCCCGACCCGAAGAAATATGTAACTCGGGTATCGGGGTCGGGTCAAGCTCAGTGTCATTTAGTTTCGGGGTCGGGCCGGGTATCTTAAAAAAGCAAAGAAGTTCCACGCTGAACAAATCTCTAGATAAAATTTTACTATTTTTATTTAATTTTACAGCAATACACGTGTCAATTTATGAACGGATACAAGAGACAAATACCTACCTCCTCAACCAGTGACGTGTCCGACCAAAAAAAAATACCAGTGGCCTGAAACTATGAAACCACTTAATATTTTCTCATGCTGCGGTGCATTTAAAAACTGTGAACTCCATAGTCCATTTCATTGGCACTGAAAAAGTTATTGTACATGTTTAAAAATCACTTCACTTATTACTTAAAGTTTAAATAATTCTCATATCATAAGAAAGCTATTTTACTATTTATGAACGTTTGCAACTAAAGAACAATATGGACTGATATCATAAATTACTATGTAGAAATTCTTAAATCAATATAACAAGTTACTAAGCGAAGAACTAATAGTACCTAACATGATCATCAAACTCACATTTTCCATCTATCGAGGGAAAATTGTCAAAAAAATCCTAAACATAATACACTTTTGTCAATTTAATCATAAACATTTTAATTATGCCAATTGAACTCCAAACTTTTTTACGTTTTCTCAATGGAGTATATTTAAAGAATTTTAACCGAAAGTCACTAACATAAATGCCAACTGTACATGACACAGCATTATTGACGTAGACATTTTAAAATTTATTTTATTTTATTATTTTTATTTTTACAACTGTGGCCAACCACAAAAGAGGGCCTTGTCTGGACGAGGGTGCGGAGGCCCTCTCCAGTGGTTGACGAGGGTTGCAACACCCTCGCCAAAACAAGCCCCTTCCCTATGGCCGATGATGGTTGACCACCGACCTTGCCAGCTACAGTTGTAAAAAATAATATTAATAAAGTACAAAAAAAGGAAAGAAATATTAAATAAGTTCAAAATTATTAAAATATTATTAGAAATATCCATGTCAACGCCAATTGTGTCATGTAAGACAATCAACGTCCACGTTAGCAATTTCTAAACAAAATCAACTGCATGGACTCAATCGTGAAAAAATTTACGACTCAATTGATACAATAAAAAAATTTAAGATTGAATTAACAAAAATACAATAGGTTTAGGACTTTTTGAACAATTTTCCCTCTATTTCATTCAACTTTATGGAAAGAATCTCCTTTCTTAATGCAAAGTTAATAATCAATTATTTACAAGAAATGCTTGTTGCTAACAAGTACATATTTACTTTTCCAATATAGTAACTGACCATGGTAAACGAAAAGTTTAGTTTTGTGCTAGTACTTACCTACTTTTCTGTGACAGGAAAGTTGCTAACCAAATTACAACGTCAGAAACTCAAATAGACAGAGAAAAGTTACTAACCTCATGTCAACTTAAGCTAATCGCCAGAATGAAGACCGATCGAAGATGATTATAGGTACACCTCGAGGACTTCACTTAAAAGGTTATAAACACGCCAAAAGATTCATTCGTTTAAGACAAAGCCACAGGGAACCTCTTCAATGAAGAACAAGAACATGCATCAATCCCACATACAAGCCCCTCTCCTGAGGGGAGCAAGAGGAAGCCCCGTATCTCTTAGTCCGAACGATCTTCTGGGGAAATTTGTTTTGGGTTCGAAAGATCCAAGTTACTGAAGCTGATGATTTCGGTCAGCCCCGCTTCACAGGCCTCTGGACATAAGATTTATTAGGGTCCTCCGTCTTGAGCTTCGGAGGTCGAGTTTCGCCTTTCTTAACCTGCATAATACGTTTAGAAGGTTTATCAAGAAGCCCCCCTCACACTGAAAATAGGTCCCAGAGAGTGGGAGGATTGAGGTATGATCCTGATAGGGTCATGCTTTTTGTAGTTTCACATAGGCATGAACCAATAATTTCTAGTAAGGATGCAACCACAGCAGGAGCTAGAAGATAAATTTTACGTTGTGAGCATACTCTTAGCTACAAGCAAAATCATGGAAAACTGAATATAACAAGCTTTAGCATATCTTCTCACCTTCTTTCCAGACTTCATGAAATCCCTCCAGCTCGAAACCTGGCAATACAATTCAGAAGAACCACAGAGAAAATTATATTCCTAATATTGGAAGAAGCTAGTAGACCTTCCAATTTCATTCAAAGTCAGCAATGCAAAATTAAGACAGTAGAAATGATGTAAAAGTTGATGCCTTATTTCTTTGTCAAAACAATTACACTGTATAAAATGTGAAACTAAAACTGATGATTTTCCAGAGATCAACCACCAAGTCACCAAGTACTACATTCCAGGCTGCACAAAAGCATGCATTGCAAGCATGCACGCACCAGCAATTGCCATATTAGCTCTTAGAAAATCCAGCTTCTTTAGGATGGGAGAGCAACAAAAGACACATTCAGGAGATCATACAGATTTGATTTGTCAAATGATATTTCTACTCCAATTCAAATTACTCCCATAAAATAAAAACTGATTATTGAATTACCTACACAGCCAAATATATCTCCTCCGGAGGTTCTAAGCCAGAATAAAATTTGGTGCAAGCCCTACATACTGAAACTATAATAGTAGGTTTAAAAGTAAAGAAAGCGAACCCTTTGTTCTCTCGTTCCTTCCCATTGTTCCTCATGCTCCCGCTTTCTTTTCCACATCTCTTTCTGTTCCTCTTCATCCTTCTTCAATCTACCTTCCTCTTCTGATATCTATAGAAAGCAACCAAAAAGTAAGACATAGGTAGAAGGAGAAAGATTCTAGTGCACGAGCACAGAGGGGGGAAGAGGAGCATGGATACCCTCATCTGCATCTTCCTTCGCCTCCATTCTTGTTCTGTTAGTATCTCTCGAACCTTCAATTTCAGTTCTTGCTGAAACTCCTCTGATTGTTCATAGATCTGTTCATATTTTCCCTGCAGCGTATGAAACAAGCACACCACTTTGTAAACTTATCCAACTAGAACAAGAAGCAGTAGATTTGGGGGGAAATAATGAGTAATAAAAGATTTGGATTTTGTGCTTGACCAAGTTCTTTTATAAAACACTACAAGGAACAAACTAAAAGATATCATCCCCAAAGAATATGGAAAAAAAGAAGAAACCATATCATAAAGTTTTAAATCAAGTAGTTTCGTACTGAGTGCATCATTTCTCTGAACTGGTGTACTAATATGGCAAATCTTATGCATGTGGGGAATAACATACCTCATCAACCAAAGATTTAATCTTAGAAGCTGTATCTTTCTTCAACTGTTTCTTCCTTTTTGCTCTAAGCTCTTCTGCAGTTACAAATTCAAAATGTTCAAAAACCCATTATATAGGAAGTAGTAAAACCTATTAGGCAGCATGTAATACCAAAGGAACCTTTCACACATAACACGAGAGAACATACAGTAGCCAGATGTCACTTACCCATAAGTTGCATTAAATGCATGAAACATGCAGAAAATGATCCATTTGCTCATAAATAAGAAAAACAGATTCCAGGTGATCACATGATCCAGAACAGATCAATTTTAGTTCATCAGCACAGAAAAATTTACTTATTTGAAATGGATTCCATGTGGATGAATGAGCATGATAAGATAGAAGGATAAACTAAAATAACTCTTCATACTGACCCTTAGCAGCCGTAACTTGAGAAAGAATATAATCTCTTTCCTGTTGATCAAGTAATAGTTGCTGGGCTTTGGCTAAAGCTGCTCAGAAAATAAGCAATAAAAGGCAATCAGCAACAAGACTCATGCATTTGAAGAAAAAAATAAAATAGAGGTCTCGTCGAAGCAATCCGAGAATGAAATAAAGAATTCTGCATCCCACCAAACCAGCAAACACTGCAATTTAATAATTAACATCATGGCTGATGTATCTAAAAGTCTCCACATGATTATGAATACACTCTCAAGTCTTGACTCAAAGAAAACAACACCAGACAGACAGATAATTTATACTTTCACTTTTTTGGTCATGTCTGTGAGCAGAATATAGGTAAAGGCATACAAAGCACATTAAAGTTCAAGAATTGTACTACTTCCACTGTATTGATGCTTGCATCGGACTGCATCGGACTTCATCTCATCTCTGCCAATAACTAATTTGTATTCCCAGAAATAAGGAAAAATAAGGTCTGATAGCTCCAAACCATATCTCATTCTATTTATCACAAGTGGTCATGGCCCGACGACTAGGGCTGGGAGAACAAGTAGGTCATCAATTTGAATTGGAGAAGAATACTGTCCACAAAGAGAAAGCGCTACTTTAACTCTAGTTGAAACTTGGCCCCCTAAAAAGAAGTTCTAGTTGAACACTCACAGTCTGCCAGTATCTAGTCTTAACAAGCCGGACTATGGCTAAATAATCTTTAAGAATTACCTCTATAAATTGCCAAGGCAGACATAGGTGTGAACAGTTGAAACTTAAGTCAGTCACGTAAAAAGTGTGAGCTTTCTAACAAATAAAAAGTTCCTCATGCAAAAGATAATCTACTTCAAAGAAAGAAACCATTTGGTATCGCATAATTCTTAAGTTCACTTCTCAATGCAGGAACTCAGATATCCACTGGAAACGGTTAATGAGACAGAAGATGGACATGTAAATCATGAAACCCGTTCTATCCACAGTAGAACTAAGTCGTGCATGCTTCTGATGCTCAATATCACCTCTCTTAAAGGATTTGCCACTTTACAGAAATCCAATCTCAAAGTGATGAAGCGACCCCATGACTCTACAGCCATTTAAGAGCACTTCCTTCCAAACAAGTCCGAGTAAATTACATCAATCGACAAATGACAATACCTACTCTCCTCTAGGCAATAAATTCCCGCATTCACCTTTTCAACCCAAGCAAAAAAGAATTAAAAAGAAGCTTTTGTCTGTTGCTTGTTTCTGTTTTCTTTTGAGAGGCATGAACAACAACATGACTTAAGGCCTTAAGTATCTAAAAATATCTAACACAAGGAACATTGCAATCTAGGGCACTATCCTTGATTTCATGCATTGAAAGTTCTAAGCATTTCCTATCATCATCATGTATAATTCTTGATTAAATCCAGGTACAGGTCCCCAAAAATGAAGCTATGGAATTATTACCTCCAAATGCCTCCTTTGCTTGTGGATGTTTGCACTTATCAGGGTGAACTAGCAAAGATAACTGAGAATGACAGGTATCAAATGACAGACTTGTGTCAGAGCTTAGGCAATCAAAAGTAGACAAATAACCATAGTTAGACCAGAAGAAGTGGATACCTTACGGTACTGCTTTTTCACGTCCTCGGGTGATGAGTTAAAGGGGAGATTAAGGTACTCAAATGGATTCAACTTGAAGCATGAAAGGATCCTGAATTTCATTTTTCCCATGGGCATTAGAGAATCCATCCAGAGAACAACAAAGACTCATCAATACAAGCAGTGATTATTCAATAAACTATTCCTGCGAAGCCTAAACAATTAGAAGATTCAACAAAAAGAAAAGGACATGGGCCTTTCATCTAAGTAATGGCCATTCTTTTGTGAAGCGATATCCCTTAATGAAATCACCATACTACAGGGGGTCAAAGGATATAATAGGTTGTTTGTCTTAGTTGTGCGAAATTCCGTAATCTTAAGATTCCGTTATTGTATGGCCGCTATCTGAAAGGAGATATTCTTTCCACTTTTTACTCCCTCGGCAGGTGGGGATTTTGAGTCAATTTTCTTCTTGAATATGATGTCCCCAGTTGCAGTCGGAGGGTTCTAACAGCATTTGACAACCAAGAATTCGATTTTTCGGCCCAAAGCCCCTCTTGCTAGTGGATTCATAATCTCCTCCACTTCAGATAATTTCTCCTTCTCTAAAACTTTCTTATCAATCAGAGATCCCAGAGTAAAATTCAGGAAGCAAACTCTTTTCAGGCACAAAATTAAAACAGAGCCATGTCCATCTCTCCATGCACGAAACACATGATAAGCTCTGCATTAAAAATTCTGCAACAGATTATTGCTACTATCGCACTTGCCAAGAGAAGCTCTCTTTTTTCATGTTTACAATCGTTTATATTACTTAATATCTAACTACACAGGACCATGCCCCAGTGAATTCTTTCTGGTAATTTCAGTTAGCATCAAATTTATTTCGACATGGTTTCTGACAAACGCGTCGAATCAAGGCATTAAGTTGCCATTATTTCTTATGTACCACACCGCGCAACCCTGATGCAACTGATTAGCAGAAGCAGCGGCAGCACCTGAGCTCATCTCATGCTTCAACGAGATCACAAGAATGCCGATTTCCTGAAACATAGACTCGAACAGCCAGACACAACATCCTCCTATTCGTCTCTCTCCTCAAATCAATCCTCAAACTCGCAACTATGAACTAAATCACACCTTGAGATTCGCTCGAATCAGATAAAAGCATTCCCTTTGACTCAATAATCGAATACCCAACTGAATCATCGACCGCACAGCCAGTAATCAAGCTAAAAGTCGCAACAATGAAGCGGGTGCAGCTTCAGAGAAAGAAAGAAAAAAAAAACAAGAAAAGGAGAAAGCAACCAACTTCGAGAAAAGAAAGAGAGACCTGATGACCTCGTTGTCCCTTTCGACTTCGCCAACCTCGGCGAAGAAGCTCTTGAGCAGCAAATCATCGTCCGGCGTTGCTGATTCCCCCATCGCACTTCCTTCTCTTGCTCACCCTCAGCGTTGGATTCACTTCGATCACCGTCGCAACACACCCCGGAGAGAGAGAGAGATAGAGAGAGAGAGAGAGCCTCCGGAGAATAGACAGACGAAGCTCCGGTGACACGTTACAGAAGCTGCGCGTCGTTTCGTGTTCAAGGCTTACTTCGAGACGTGGGCTTCCTCGGCCCAACACTCAATGCCGCTCAATGGGCTGCCTCCATGGAGGCCCAATTTCGGAAACCGCTAAATTCGGCCCACGTGAAATAAGCGAACTCGGACCGTTGGCTCAGGTAAATCGTGGGGATCGGTCTAAACCTTTTTTTTTTTTTTTCAATTAAGTCATTCTTTTACAATTGTGCCAATTCAGTCCACTTTGCCGGCCGAAGCTGACGTGGATAATTTTTAATAATATTTTGATATTTTTATTTTTTTCTGATTCTTTTTTTTCCTATCTACTTACTCTACTGCTACTGTGGCTAGCGAGCTCTGGCCGGCGTCGCTCATTCCCCCATTACACTTCCATCTTGTTCACCCCTAGCGTTGGATTCACTTCGATCAACGACGCAACACACCCGGAGAGAGAGAGAGAGAGACTCCGAAGAATAGAACACGAAGCTCCGTTCACAGAAGCTGCGCGTCGTTTCGTGTTCAAGGCTTACTTCGAGACGTGGGCTTCCTCGGCCCAACACTCGATGCAGCTCAACAGGCTGCCTCCATGAAGGTCCAATTTCGGAAATAGCTAAACTCGGCCCATGTGAAATATTCGAACTGGACCCATTGGTTCAAGAAAAAAATCGCAAGGATCGGCCGAGTTGAAGTGTTCAGATACCCCGTGCTAATAAAAAGAAGGAAGAACCGGCGGCCGGATTTTCATATCGTAGGCCGCCGTTACTATTTAATCTAGAATTCCGTCTCGTCCTGAGAATCACCTATATAATGCTCGAATTCGTGATGATCGAAGTCACCATGAATGATACTCCCGGATTAATAAACCAAAGGTGAAGGGCGTTCAGCTCAAGAAGAAGAACAATCGCGGCTCGTTTCTTTCAATGTCTCTACTCCTTTACATGTTTCTTATGTGGCAGTTGTTTCGGGTCCATCGTTGGTGTAGAAAATGTTGGTACTCCGGTGTTGATCCATCGCGTGATTTAAGAGGTTCGCATTGTTTCAAAGAAACCATGGGATACATGACAAGTACATATTGCGTGCAAGAAAAAAAAAAAAAGTGTAGGATAAGTGAATAGGATCTCCAGTATGCACACGGTAGCTTAAAGTTATATTTAGGAGATTCTGTATTATCTTTCTCGATCAGTCTTGATTGATTGTTGTTGATATTCTGTTACTTTAGACAGTCATCATGTACTCTTCATTTGTTGTTGACATGTTGTACTAAATATTATGTTTTTTTTTTTTTTTATGACCGAGGTTCTGCGCGGTCGGCGAGCTTGCGCTCAAACCAGTGATGAAGCACAACTAGTCCTCGAGGTGGCCGCGGGACCCCACCACCACGGCGCTCCGAGTAAGACACTGGTGTTAGCGCGAACGCCGCCTAGCCCCGGCGAGCTTGCGCTCAAGCCACGGTTCGAACATGTGACCACCAGGTCACAGTGTTCTTACCAACTAGGCCACCAGCCTGTGGGTTACTTTTTTTTTTTTGGTCCAACAGCCGGTGGGTTACTAAATATTATGTTTTTCTCTCTTTTTTATCTTAATTCTTAACATGTTACAAGAGAATGACATTAGAAGAGCAAAAAATCATGTACGATGCTCACTTTAGCACCAATAATTTTTTGCCAGCTCCTTTACGGGCTAAATGGAAGAAAAAACGACAACTTAAGTGCAAAAATCAGAGAAATTCTAGCTAAATTGAGTACATGGCATTTATAATTAAAGTTTTAGTATGACATGGCATATATATATTTTTTAAAATCAATCCACGTAGAGGTCGCCTGGCATTTTTTTAAAGAAAAGTTCAGTTCATGTGGCATTAAAGAAAACTCAAGATATAAAAAAAAATTTAAACTTAAAAAAAATAAGATCAAGCAAAAAAAACAAACTCAAGCTGGCTGTGGCCAAGCTCTCGCCGGTTACTACCGCCATAGTCACTAGGAAGGGCCAAAGAGGTCATGTTGGCCCTCACGCCATGGCCGCTAGAAACGATCGGCGGAGGTCTCTTGAGGTTTGACGACCCTTGTCGACTCGAGCTAGGGCGAGGGCCGCACCCATCCCTAGATGAGGGCCAGCAAGCCCTCACCGAGGCCTAGGCGACCTCCGTCGGCCCTTCCAGGTAGTTGTTGAGGCCACCGTCAACGAGGGCTTGGCCAAAGCTAGCCTGAGTTTTTGTTGTTGAATTTTTGCCTTTTTTTTTAATCTAATTGAGTTCATATTTTTATTTTTTTAATACTTTTTAAGTTTTAGTTTTTTTATGTTTTAGATGTTGACTGGACCTCTGGCGAGCCACGTTAACTCAAGATAATAATAAAAAAATGCCACGTCGAACTTCTAGTCAAGCATGTCGAAGTTAGCACTAAAGATATAGTTTTTCAAAAAATTTGCCACTTAAGCGATCTCAAATAAACTGTTTGTATTAAAGTGAGCTACATACACAACTTTCGACACTTCTAGTATTATTCTCTCTATTACGAGAGCCTTATTGTTATCTCAAAAAGCATCCATCGAGCTATTTTGTTATATCGTTAGCCACACCGGCCACGATTCTCCGCTAGTCCACAACCTCCCATAGTTGTCCGGCATTCTTCCATGCCTGTTTTGAAAAGCGAACAACATCACTAGACTAATTGCCCTCAAACTAGGGGTGAGCGGTTCCAGGTTCCTTATAGGTTCCACCTAGAACTTGGAACCTACACTGTCGGAACAGTTCCTCATTTTTTAGAACCCGGAACCTACCCGTTATACCTTGGAACCTGGAACCTACCCCGTCACAGGTTCTAGGGTCGATTCCAGGGTACTCGAAAACTTATCAATTTTTTTATTTTATTTTATTTTTTCATTTTTAGTCAATCAAAATAAGAGTGAACGGTACAACATCTAAGAGAAAGTAAAGACGAGAGGTTTTAGGTTCCGTACATAGTACATTTAGAACCTAAAACCAATCCATTGGAACATGTTTATCATTTTTTTGAACCCGAAACCTAAAAGTTTGTTTGGCTCCAAATTATACACTCAGTATCGGACGCAATAGAACATTGCAAGATCGTGCAAAAACACATACTAAGAAAAATATAAAAATTTATTTCAAGATCTATGGTCCAGGTTCCAGGTTCCAAGTAGTGGAACCTAGAACCTACCCATTGGAACAGGTTCCTCATTTTTTGGAACCTGGAACCTATCCTACATATCTTGGAACCTATAACCAGACCGGATCCTACGGGTTCCGATTCCAGGTTCTTGGTTTTACCCCGGAACCATGCTCACCCCTACCTCAAACGAACCAAATCCCGAAGTTTCATCGAAATGGCGACCGAACGCCGTTTTAATGCACTGTCATGTCTCAAATCCACCAACCTCGCTGCAATTGAATACTATTCCCATGCCTATAGGTTTTTTTTTGGAAAATAAACACCACCATTATCGCGACCTAAAAAATTCCACGGGAATCTCCTCGGCTAATGGACTGTTAAGCTAATTATCTAATTAATGTAGCTTGGACTCCTCCAAGTTCATACCAAATCGCAGCTCAAGAGTTTATGCTAGTCGCCACTAATCAATTTATGGCAGGTCGATTAGACATATAAATAAAGTGTCAGAAGAAATACTTTATTCCTATGAATCAGAGATTTTGAGTTTAGGGACTTGGTTACACTAGATTATTCTAATGCACTTTCAATACCTTTTCGTTTTATGAAAATATTTATTCGTGCAGCTTGAATTAATTTTAACTAAAGTCCTAACATGTGAGGTGTTTATGCGGGTGCGTAAACATTAATGTAACATCCGATAATCAATGCATTAAACAAATTGCAAGGATAAGGAGAGAGTGAACGTAGTTGGACTTTGCAACTTAATCCTTAGTGCTTTTATCCCAAACGCAAGACTTGGATTAATGTGTTCTTTTTAGGGATTTTCACTTACTAAAATGATGATGAAAATGCATGCAATGCATGAGTGCAATTGTACATTGAAATGCGATCATCATATGCAGTAGAAGGACACCGGAAGTGTAAAAGTTTGTGTGCGACGCTCACTTTAGTGTGAAAATCTTTTTTTGGATAGCTTAAGTGCCAATTTTTTTGAAAAACGATTATTTGCATGCCAACTCCGGTTCGCTTGGCTAGAAACTCTATGTAGCATTTTTTTTTTTTATTATTAACTTAAGCCTACATGGCTTGCTAGAGAATCTAGTCAATAGTAAAATATCAGGACTTACAACATTTTTATCTGCAAAATGAAAATTATCGGCAGCGGCAATCTCCATCATTTTTATCTGAAAAAACAATAGTGAAAATTTTGTTGATTGCATTTTTATGGAAACAAATAAAAAAAATTAGAAAAATAAGTTAAAAAAAGGTTTTGAAAAATAAAGGACTTGCAATGGCAAGGGCTTGCAAAACCCTCGTCGCTATCGCCTCACCATCGCTGATAATGGCCGGTAAGGGTGAAGGATAGTCGACACCGGGAGGGATCAGCCGATGATGGTAATCCTCGGCCGACTCCGGGCGAAGACCGACCGTGACATCTTAAAAATTCCTACCTTAATTTATATTATGTTGGAAATCGTAGACGATAAATGTCGCACGTGAAAATTCTAATTGAGTGATTCATGTAGTTTAGCGGAGGCTGAATCTATTTTTGTATCCGTAATTTTCGGTAAATATTTCTGTTAGTGTTGGATTGATAGATACTTTTTTTAGTATTGATTTTCTAGGGTGGTGGTAAAACACGTAATGCCACATTGATCTTAAATGGAAACCGTTACGCTTTGAGTTTACAAGTGGTAGATTAGAATTTTACTAAGTTGAATATTTTCTTGCGTTCGAAAATTTTTAATAAACTTTTTGGAGGGTTTAAAATATTTCTCTAACATTTCTATATTTAAAACAGACACCGATTTCCTCGTCCATGTACTAATTTACTTATTATCTTGGATAATTTATCAAATATCTACTTTGGAACCATATGATTAAGCCATTTGTCTCTCTTTTAAGTATGCCACCGTTCTTAATTTATCATCGATGGATTCAGCTTCCATGCTCCTAATGATATCGTACCTTGTATCATCTATTTC
Source organism: Rhodamnia argentea (assembly GCF_020921035.1). Taxonomy (NCBI): domain Eukaryota; kingdom Viridiplantae; phylum Streptophyta; class Magnoliopsida; order Myrtales; family Myrtaceae; genus Rhodamnia; species Rhodamnia argentea. The sequence goes on along the minus strand of NC_063157.1, from coordinate 24,590,512 downwards.
AATCTTAGTCCATTTATGCACTTAATGACTCATCCCTTTACTTGGTCGATAGAGGAGCCCCCTCTCAAAATATCCCCTCTTATAGCAAATGAAATCAAGCTACATGCACCCAACCTACGATCTTAGGGGCCACATTAATCAATTTCAGTGGAACGCATACCCCATGCAATCATTATTTTAACTCTAAGGTTGTTATTGGTTATCCTAAATTCTAGTTTGCGTTTGGTCATCCGAATTTCTAGTCGGGATAGGATAAGAAATTCAAGATTTTTTTTATATCTCATCTACTGTTTGGTGAACTATGGATTTAAAGTCCGATAAACGGATGCAAGGCACGGCCGAGATCGACTCTATTTGCTGAAACATTATGATGCTTTAGAAATTATTCAATGATTAGTTCCGATGAGAGAATTATTATTGAGCAGTGGTTTGTGTCATCCGAATTCAGGTATAACATCGACGAAGCAAACCTTATAGAATCGGGGGTCCCGAGTTGGAGTCAAATCCTTTGAGAATGATTCGCTCAGCTTATTTGTTGTCTTGCCGATGAGTAAACAAATACTGAACAATCAAATTATGCAATTTCTTTTCACAAGTTGAAGATGCATTCATGCAGGTCGTATAAGAGAGTCTTTTCGAATGTCGATACCCTTTTTGGAAGTCGATGATCAACTTCGAGTTCTTCATAACATGTCGAGACTCCTTTTGAATGTTGAAAAAGTTCGAGCGATTAAAGAACTGGGGACATGATCTTATATCACGACAGATAATTGATTTAAAAACAAGGATGTGGAGATACCCGGCTTTGCGGCCGAAGACCCAGCCTGGCGTTGTTGGAAAGTCAGCCACACTTGATGGTCGCCGCGGCCGGAGAGGTTGTTCGGTGTGGCGGAAAGGTAGGCCAACGCGAAGGAGAAGCGATAGTTAAGGGGAAAACCCAGTTCTCTTCGTGTCTTCTATATTGAGAAATCCTATCATGGTCTATCATACCCCCTCCCCTAAGATTTTTATATCCTGGCTATATCCCAATTTATCCTATCTTGGACAGTTACCAAACATAGATGGCTTATATCCCGACGACCAAACGCAGCCTAAAACAATTGATATCTTAATTATAGTTAAATTCTCTTTCACTCTTCTTACTTGCCGATTAAGGAAGAAATCTTTTCAAAAGGCAGTAAGGTCCCCACTCCATTCACTTTACTCATTCGCTTTCATTTATTCTCTTTCATCTTTCATTTTCAATTCTCCGAGTAATAACGAAGGCCCCACACTTTGTCATTTAATTTCGGATGGGGTATATCATTGATTTCCTCAACTTTCTACAAATGAGTTTTGTCGTTTTCAATTAAAACATCCATTTTGATGTGCTACTTTACTCATCTTGTAGAAGGAAATAAAAGCTTTGATTTTTGCTCAAGTCATTTTCAAGGTAAGTGAAAATTCTAAGCGCTAGGTTAGAATGATCTATTTAGTGCTCTCGACTTGGTTGTTCATTGTTTGCTTATTTTAGTGAATTTGGTAGTAAATATGAGGAGACTAAGTACAGTTGATGTATCAAGTTTTGTGTTTCTTAATAAAAAGGATAGATGTTTGATTATTTTCTATACGAATGAGTGTTGTGTGTGATGAAAAGAGTAAAAAATGGGGTAAAAATTAATTTTATTGTTGATATGAGGATTAAATATCAAAGTTAATTAAGTTCCGAAGTTATCAAAGTTCCAAATTGAAGGTGGCCGATTGCATGCTATGGAAGTTTTTGATTTAGTGGTTGTTACCGAAGTCAACCATGGTACTTGCTGACCTAAAGTTACCGATAACAAAATAAGGATTAAAATAATAAATAGATAAAAAAAAGTGATGCCAACCGAAGATTTTGTGTTGTCGATGCTCAACAATGTTGACCGATAATGGAAGTTTAGTAGTAATAATAATAATAATAATAAATTATATTATATTATTTTTGTATAAAAAAGAGAAAAAGTTCTTAACCAAAAAAAAAAAAGAGAGAAAAAGTTACCGATTGTATGCTATGAGTTGTTGATTTCTTGTGTTGTCGATGAAGAATAGTTAGTGATTTTGGATAATATTATTTTATTAAAAAACTTCAGTTTTTTTTTTTTAATATTTTGTGTTCAATCTAGTTTCTCTTAGGCTTGAGCATGATATAGGTTGGTCCGATTTTCTTAGAAGCAGAAGGTCGGATTGGTCATCCCGATTATCAATTTTTGAAATCGAAGACCTTGCTGGAAGTCTCTAGAGTTGAACCGGACCATCGATCCGGTTCGATTCCCTAGCGGTCTAATGGAATTGATAAAATGAAAATAAAAGGTAAAGTATACAGGGCAATCTCAAGACGTAGTTACTTCTATTACTAGCAGATGAAGAATTTACAAGAAATTTTCATGTGAGAATGATGACTCCTTCGCTCTCATAGTCTCATCTCGCTTGGTTTGATCTATTGTGAAAAGAGTGGCATGGTTCATTTTCTTGGTGAGTTTGATCGGTTCATTGTTAGTAATCCAATTCATGACTTGTGTCATTGGGTTGCATGTTTCTTTGCGGTATGAAACTTTTAGTTATTTCTAGACATTAAGTTTTTGCTAGTGGAAGTTTTTAATAAACATGAGACAAAAAACGGTGGAACAAAAGAGGCTTTTTGGTTTGGTTCAAAGTCAGATACACCTCTTGATAATTTATCGATCCGGGTGGGCGATCCATCGGTCCGGTTCCTTCTAGAATTGGGAACCGGATCATCCGGACATTGGTTCCACTTTGAGGAACCTGGGACCGGACCGATGACCTCTAGAACCGAACCAAACCCATCGGTCCGGATTGTTCTCGATTCAATCCGTCCATCTTACTTACCCCTAACACTATTCCTTGGAGATATGAGAATGGGAAAGAGGTAAGTGAGTTAATTACTTTCTACATGTGTGATGCATGAATCAAAATATTTATGCTTGAATAGCGGTTTAAGAAAAATGATGTTGTAATGTTGATTTTGAACATTTTCATGAGCGTCATTCTTGTTTAATAACATTCAGAAAGTATTTTATCGTTCGTATTGTTAGGATGCATGTCTGAGTTGTGTTAGAAAAATCTCACATCGAGGAATTGATGTGGCGTTAAGCGGTTGGCCCATAACTTATTAGCTTAAGCTTTTGAATGAAGGTGGGTCCAACTAGATATGTTGACGAGCTTAAACTTGGGCTCCCTCTTGGTGATCTCCGCTAGTGAAGGTATCGACCTTCCGCTTCGTTCTCCCCAACAAATGGTATTAGAGCCAATGGTTGACTGGTGGCCTACTTCCAATACATATCGGTGTTTGGTAAATATCTCAAGGAATGAATCCGGTGGCCAACGCGGTTTCCAGGCCGGTGGATGTTGTAGTGTAGCAACATGGGTTTAATGGGCTTTGATGGAAATTTAAGTTGAGATAAGTTGATGCAGAATGATACTTGAATCAAAGGGGAACAAACCTAACACCGTAGTTCACACGTAAGTGAGAGATTCTTAGAATGCGCGTGTGAGTAGTGTTAGAGAAGTCCCACATCGGAGAATTGATGTGACGTTAAACAGTTAACATATCCTAGTTAGTTCATAACTTATTGGTTTAAGCTTTTGAGTAAAGGTAGGTCTAACTAGATATATTGATAAGGTTGGATTTAGGCTTCCTTTTCACAACATCCTCGAATGAAAGTATTGGGCTTTTGATTTACTCTCCCCAACAAGTATAATAGTGGCGACGATGGCCAATGTGTCTGGATGCCCCGTGTGTCGGGATATCGTAGGGAGTGTTTTGGGATACCTCATGAGTTTCGAGATGCTCAGTGTGTTGGGATACCCCGAGAGTGTCCGAATGCCTCGGAGTTGAGATGCCCGTGTTGGGATGCCTAGGAGTACTCGAGATGAAAATGGAGTAATAAACTTAATGCATGCTCATGTACATACATTCATTGATTTGAATAATACACTAAGTAATACTTGGTGTATTGTGGAATTATATGATATTGGTTTGCATCGTACGCACGATATTATGCAACGGTGATATTGGCTTATAATGACACATCATTAGGCAAGAAGATCATGCGTGTACTCATTATTACCTTGAATGTTTATGGTTGTATATATCAGGTTAAGCGGAGAGAGGATCATCGACTTTAGACTTAGAGATTTCATTTATCGACATTGGCTCATCCCTTTGTATTTCGGATATGTAGAATGGCTCTTCCACTGTCGTCACTATTTGGAGTTCCGATGCATGTTGATTACGCGTATGAAGATGCAATGTTGTCGAATTTAGTTTTTATGTATACCAAGTGCATTACCACGGTATGGATAAATGTAGGACTCACCTAGTGGGTTCCTCATTAATACGTAGCCTGGTACGCGATAATTGACGGTGATTTACATGGACCACTCAGGAATTTCGATGATCCTCCTAGTTGTGTTACCCGTTGTAAAATTAATGCGGAATAATAGGATCTTTCAAATTGTCAATGTGAAAAACCTAGAAATATAACGAGAAACGATAAAAAACATCGGAGATTACATGGTTTGATCCGAATAACGATACATATATCCACGGAGAGAGCCGGCAAGAACAATTCATTATAATCGGAGAATCGGAATTGCAATCACTAAATACGCTCGTGTGTTTCCCGTACCTAAATTATACCCAAATTCAAAGTGTGTACAAATAAATAACTCAATTAGATATAGAAACTCACAAAGCACAAAACCTTTGGTGTGTCCACCACTCCCGATCGTGGGTGAAAAACATACTCCTTCGTGTGACCGAGAAAGTAACTTCTGTTCACCCATGATATTAACTCCTTCGATGAGTCCATTGAACGAAGGTGTCGAAAAAACTTCTATCGCACATTTGTAAAACTAAACCTACAAAAGTCCTTTTTTTGTTTTCTTTTGTACGACTTCATCAGATTTAAGAATTAAAAGCAAACCCTTGCTTTTCATTCTTTTCTTGCATAAAGACTTTTCTACCCCTGTATAATATATTTTATTTGTGAGTCCTTTATTTTGTCCCGTTGTGCTATATAGTTCAATCTCTTCTTGTTTTAAACGGTAACAGAAGATGCCTTTCTTGATTTCCTTTGTGCAATCACACTTGGAAATTTATCCAATCAAATCAGGTTCGTAAACAATTCAAATTCGAGACATAATCCAATATTACCGATGAGCCGTCATCGATGGGTGAAGTCATCGACCCTTAGTGGTGGATTGACATTTGTATAGGTAGGTTTATTTGGAGAGATAAAGTTTAGTAGTGGTGATAGATGACCCTAACCCTTTTCCGGGTCTATGTATTTTTATATATTGTATGGTGTTTGCCTATTAATATTTGTAACATAAACGTGTTATGTACATTTGGTAAGCTAGTGGCACTAATAAAAAAAAAAAAAAAAAAAAAAACACACACACACACACACATATATATATAGTAAACTCGAGCGGTGTGCGTCGAGTCTATGTTTCCGCATGCTATTATATAATTTGAAGTGACATGTATAGTGAGTGACATTTTAGTGCATTGCACTGACGCCGACGCCGACGCCACCGCCGCCACGGCCACTATCATCAGCAATGATCGGCGAGGGTGGTGGATGGGATATGGGCAAGGGCCTACCGGCCATCCCCCAACCTATTCATTGTCAAGCCCTAATTAATTTTTTTAAATTATTTTAGCATTTTAGCTTATTTTTAAAATCTATTTTATTTTAAAAAAAGGCTTATTTTTAAGTTTAGAAGTTCACATGGACTGATTTTTAAAAAGAAATTGCCATGTAATATTAAAAAAATTAATAATAAATGTTACGTAATCAATTTAGACGGAATTTCTCCGATTTGGCATTTAATGTTCGTTTTTTCTCCAATTCGGCACTTAAGTGAGCTGATGAAAAAATTTGACACTAAAGTGAGCACTGTACATAATTTTGGCACTTTTGGTGTCTTTTTGCCTATCATCTTGATATCGATCCTTCTAATGATACCACCTTAGCAACTTCCGACGTATTTGCTCAATGCGTTCTCCACCGGATGTCTGTCGTTTCTCAAGAGTAAGTCAACCTTCTGTTCGACTTTGTCATTACTTGTTATTCTTATAAATTGCTTCTCTTTTAGAACCTCGTCTATATAAAGAAGTTAGTATTAACTATCTCTGTTAGCAAGCAATGGAAGATGAGCTATAGCCCTTAAACAAATCTCAAACATGAGATTTTGTTAATTTGCCTTTTAGTAAATTCGTTTTAGGAAGTAAATTTGTATATGAAATTAAAAGAGATGAAAAGGATATTGTGGACCATTATACAACTCGACTAGTGGCCAAAGGTTTCAATAAGAATATGGAATTGAGTATGAAGAGAATTTTGCTCTTGTTATATGAAACGACTTGGTACCTTAATCAGAACTCTGACATCCCAAGGTGTCGTCCGAAACTAATTACGAGCTTTGGTTTAATTTTATATTAAATGTAATACAGATGGCGCATGCGGAAGTTAGATAACTAAAAATAAACAGCGGCCATACAGAACATACAAGTGCATGTATAAAGAAAATAGCAGACACTCTAATAGGGTATGGCCTTACTCATAGGGTTCAATACCCGTATAACACGCATTTAAAACATCCATAAAATAGCAAACAAACCATACAAGTGAAGTCATCCGATATTATAAATATATATAGGTACCAATTTAGTTACATTATCTTGGGGATAAGTACACTATTAGTGCCATAACTTTTGTACGGCATTCACTTGAGTGTCATAACTTTCAAAACGTTCACTTAAGTGCCATAACTTTCAAAAATCGTTCACTTGAGTACCATCGCCGATGTGGATGTCGAAAAGCCGACGTGGACGCCGGAAAGCCGACGTGGCATGCTGGAAAGCCGACGTGACACTTTGAAAAGCTGATGTGACACTCTGGAAAAGTTAATATGGAAGCTGCAAAAGTCGACATAGCATTCAAGTGAACGATTTTTGAAAGTTATGGCACTCAAATGAATGATTTTTGAAAGTTATAGTACTCAAGTGAACGTTTTGAAAGTTATGGCATTCAAGTAAACGCCGTACACAAGTTATAGCACTCACGGTGTACTTATCCCCATTATCTTGTATTACAACGACAACATATAATACACTACGAGGATTAGAAAGGAAGGCTATTCCGAGTACCATCCTCCATCGCTATCGGCGTGCTTCCATTCAACGTCACTGTCTTGTCCGGGTCGTCTACTTCTCAAATGGTCGATTCCTCCGAAAAGAATAGAGTCCACGGGAGTGAGCCGAAGCTCGGTGAGTAGGACTTTCTAAACCGATCGACTAAACTACCTATTCGTCGCTATATCAAACAAGAACTACGCGAAAACTATCAAGGCACACCAAGCAAAACCGACACCAACCACAAGCACAATGAGACTTAACTATGATTCCACGTAATGTGCATTACGACCTTCACACGCATGAATGCGCACATGATTCATCTACTTTTCCATTTTCACTTCTGAACCGATTTCCATGGGATACATGTCATGGATATATGAGGGATACATGCCCCATTTTCGTTTCGAGAGACACAGGCCTTAATTTTGAGGGATAAACACCGTAGCTTTTCGTCCATGGGACACCGGCCATGGGAATCATGAGAGACATAGGCTTAAATTCTCCCCAACTCCAAGGCTTCCGAGGACACAAGCCTCGTGCATTCCATTCCAATGGGACATAAGATGTAGACTTCTCGATTTCCACTCGGGCTCTCACGGGATATTATCCGGATACAAGCAAATATTAATCGTCCTCGTCGGGACATAGGTCGACGGGACCCTCGGTTCTTTTACTTAGCTTCATATGCAAACCAACCAATCAATCACAAATTCCCACTCGCATAACAAATCCATGACTTGTTAGTAGATGCGGCCGGTTCGGTGGAACCGCCGGTTCCGGTTCAGGAACCGGCCGTGAAAAATGGCGGTTCCGGTTCCGAACCGGAACCGGCGGTTCCGGGCCGGTTCCCGGGCCGGTTCCGATTCAGCTTCGGAACCGGCGGTTCCGCTTCGGAACCGCCGGTTCATTCCGATTCATTTTTAATAATAATTTTTAAAATAATAAATAATAAAATAAATATAATAAATTATAAATTATAAAATACAATTAAATTGTACATTGTAATAAAATATGGGAAAAAAAAAAAGAAGGAATGGGCTTGAACTTAATGAATTATCATTAAGCGACCTACATATCTTCTTGGGGATAGAAGAATCAAAGCCCATGTAGTTCTTTTTACCTTTGAGAACCCCAACTTACCTCATCGTCAATCGTCGCTACCCGTTGTGGTACCCGTGGCGGTGGTATCTCCAACATCATCGCTAAAAAATTCGTGTTCACGATCTAACTCTTGGTGTCGATATTTCGCCCTCGTCCAATCGCCGACACAAGCTTGAGCTTCCACGAGTCCGGGCTTAATCTTGAACGGCGAGAGTCCAAAATTAATCCTCTAGAACTAAATGCTTGTTCAACTGCAACCGTTGAAGAAGGGGTTGCTAATATTTGACGAGCGATGAGGGCGAGAACTGGATACTCGATTTGGTGACTCTTCCACCACTTCAGGATTTCGAAATCTGTACTATGTTACGCATCACGAAACTCAAATTGAGTGGTTAAATATTTTTCTAATTCAGAAATATTACCTGTTGCCCCTTTTTGTTTTTTTTGCCTACTCTTAAGCATATTATACCCTCTACTAAGTGAACTACCACATTCGCTACGTGAGGCAAGTAGATTGTAAAGATCCGTAATCACTTAAACCATATCTACTACAAAATTCTCCATATAATGCTACTATAGATTCTTTAACATGTCCTAATATATTTAAAATATCTATTGAATCATCCAAATGTAAACAATCATGATAATACACATTCAAATAATCTTGTAAACCGTCTAATTTAATACGTGGATCAAAAACAATACCAACTAAATAAACAAGAGGAATTTGCAAATAATAATGCAACCATTTTTCTCGCATTACTAAAATAGTTTGACCTAATTCGGTATCTTTTTCATATTCACTAAAAACACTACTAATATTAACACACTCTATTAAAAATAAATGCGTTGTAGGATAATAAATACCAGATAAAGTCTTAGTAGCATCATTAAAAATTTTCAAAATATCTAAAATTTTCTTGCAAACGTCCCAATGTTGAGGAAGTAAAGTAATTTCGGGAATATTTTGTGAAATAAACATACATAATAAATCTTTATATTCAAAAGTTTGCCGAAGCAACTCGTACGTAGAATTCCAACGAGTCGGAATATCTTTTGGAAATCTTCTTGGCCTTCTCCCATTTTGTTTACAAAATTTTCCCCATGATTTCATACATTGGGGACGACTCCATAAAAATTTAATTGCACTTTTTATTGGGGCGAGAGAAGTGTCAAGAGTTCGTAAACCATTTTGTACACATAAATTTAAAACATGACAAGCACATCTAATGTGAAAAAATTGTCCGCCAAAAGTGGGTTTGCAAATATTTTCTAATTCGGGAATAGAAGCGGTATTTGCGGCGGCATTATCAAAATCAATTGAAAATACTTTATTTATTAAATTATATTCTTCTAAAACTTGCCTAATTATTCTATAAATATTATGAGCCGAATGGCTTTCATCAAAAACTCGGAATGCAATAAGTCTTTTTTGAATCATCCAATTGTCATCTATCCAATGACACGTGACACCCATATAACAATGAATTTGCCAAGGATCACTCCAAATATCGCTACCTATATGCACACGTCCATTGAATTCCGCAAAAAATTTTGCTAAAGATTTTTTTCCTTTTTTATAAAGATGAAAAACTTCGCATTTAAGAGTATTTTTTGGAATAGTTGGCGCTATGCGGAACCAACGCAGTATTTATCAAATATTTCATATTAAAATTTTCACCAAGTATTAAACGGAGCATGATCAAGGGCAACATATTCACCTAATGTTTGTTTATAAAGTGCTTCAATGAAATGAAATAAAGGATGAGGCTTAGAAGTGGCGTACCCGGAAATTTGTTGTTGCGTATTGTCGATCCCCGCTTGCGTTGGATGTTTTTTCGTCAAATGCCGACGGAATGTTCCGTAACCGTCTCCTTTCGTGAATTTATAAGTTTGCGAACAATATTTACATTTTACATTATACTTACCTTCGACTTCATCACGTACCTTGTCGAAGTGTAGCCACAAGTCCGATGTATTATCTCGGCCCTTCCGTTCCGGCTCATTTGCCGTTGACGTTTCTTCGACACCAGGTGGGAGGATGAAGACTTTCTTGTGTTGGGATGTGCTCGACGTTCGGAATCGGGACATAGTTGATATTATCGTCGTCGTCTTCCCAACTTGCATACTCACGAGGATCGTATTCATGAAAGGGATAGTCGGAATCTCCCATAGCCATCTTGCCCTTGTCGGCATTTCTGCTTCCACTTGCCATTTTTTGAGAGAATTGATCGGGATTGAGAGAATTGGGAGAATTTGAGCGATTTGAGAGGATTTCGGAGAGAATTCGAGAGATTGTTCGGAGAATTTGTGACAAAAATGAAAGGGGAAGCATATGTATTTATAGGCAAGAATCATTTTTTTTTATTATTTTTTTTTTTAAAAAAATGAAAAGCAACGGCCCAAAGCGGGCGCGGGGGGAGGAGAGGGGGCCGGGGCGGAGAGCCCAACGGCTCTACGCCCCGGGCCCACCATCTTTTTTTTTTTTTTTTGCGGTTCGGAACCGGCCCGGAACCGCCGGTTCCGGGCCGGTTCCCGCGTTTCCGGAACCGTGGGCCCGGTCAACGGGCCGGTTCCCGCGTTTCCGGAACCGTGGGCCCGGTCAACGGGCCGGTTCCGGGCCCACGGGCCCAAATGGCACTCACTACTTGTTAGGCAATCGAACCAACCACACGCATGTTGGATGCTTGAATTCAATGCAAATCGATACCATGGCTTGACCATACAATACCACAAGACATCAAGCATGCCACACGTAATACATGGCTTCGTGCTAATCACCCACAAACAAGAACACCCGAATTCAAGCCATCTCAACTATAGACAGGACGGTCGGCACAAAGCTCTTGGCTATCTAAAGCTACACACGCTCATAATTCGGCAAGCATAATGAACAGACAAAGCAAATTTCATACACAAAAATAAACCATGACTCTGCTCCCAATCGACGGACAATAGCTAGTCTAGCGAAAAGGGTAAAAGGTTCTACTTGCCGCAAGTCCTAAGCGAAAGAAAAATCAGGGTTGAATCATCGTCCAAACACTTGAAGCTGCAGATCTTCCTTCCTTATACGGTCGAACCACCCTATTGGCCGTCCAACTTCAATTCAAGTCGTTTTATCGATAATCCAAACGATCGAGCCATAGAATCGGCTTGCCCAAGACCCGTGGACACTAGAGTAAGTGATTGATTATCCAAACAAACTCGTTTTTCCCCACATGCAAACTATTCTTTCCCTTGTTATACCCATTTTCAGACAACCGTGTTGGGCCAAATCGATGAACAAGAACTAATCCAGAGGAAGGGTTAAAGACACCATTTATCTTAGATTCGAGCTCGGAAGAAATGGAAGTTAGATCGTCGCCAAATTGAGTCGAATCTTCCTCCTTGTGCATGGCTAAGATGCGAACGGCAGCGGCTTCACGCGAGTCTTCAAGCAGCGGAGGGACTAAGCTAGGGTCATCTTGAGAGCTCGAGCGTGGTGTCGATGGAGGTAAGCTACCGGTCGATGTCGTCGGTGAAGATGAGGGCATGGTGAGTGAGTTGCCGAGAAAGAAAAGAGGAAAAACGAGAGAATTGGAGGAAAGAATGTCCACAAAGGGGGAAAGGAGAGAGAGAGAGAGAGAGAGAGAGAGAGAGAGAGAGAGAGGCCTATTTATAGGTGGGGGAGGGCCTAAGTCGGGTTGGGGCACTTGGGGGATTCTAGGACCAAGTTTCGCGGAGATAAATCTTAAACTAGTCCAAAATCAATACCGATCGTTCAACGTTTCCTCATCCTAATACCATCACTAAATCTTCATTCACTAACCATCGCATCCATGAGTAACCTTCTCGAACATTGTCGTCGCTCATTTTTGTCTGTAGTTGACCATTTCGCTTAATAATCCAACCGGCGGAAATTCCGGCCTTCACATTACATGCCTTTCTTATACTCACAATCTTCTTGTTGTTGCCACAGCTAGTTGGTCTTTATTTCATAGGGATGTTAAAAATACAATCGTAAATGGCTATTTCACTAAGGAAAGTTTATATGGTGCCTCCCCCATGATACACTCATCCTTCCAACAAAGTGTGTCTGATTAGTTGAGCATTATATATGGCTTGAGATAAGCTCCTTGTGTATGCTATTCCGAGTTTAGCTCAACCATAGAACCTCTTGCCTTCAAATTCAGTCTTTATGACTATGCTCTTTTTATTTGACACACATTCCATGGGTATATTATGTTGCTCTTATATGTGGATGACATGGTTATTACTTACGATGATCATATTGGCAAGTCAAAACTCGAGTAATATGTCATTCAACAATATGAAATGAAAGATCTTAGGTGACTCAACTATTGTTTGGGCTCGAAAGTTAATTTAGATTCATCTAGTTATTGTCTTTCATAGTAAAATATTCCGCTAATCTTATTTCTCAAGTCAAACTCACTAACTATAAAGTCGTTATAACTCCTATTAAGACTAATGCCAAATTTGATACCAAGATGGGACTCCTCTTTCGAATCATACACTCTATTAACAACTGGTCGGCAATCTTATATATTTCAGTGTAACTAAACCTAACATCTCCGCATTATTAGTCAATACATGATTGCGTCCCATACGATTCATTTTGCCGCAACCCTTCAAATTCTTTGCTATGTCAAGGATATGTCATTTCCATACCTTCACTTTTATGCTCCTTCTACTTTGTAGTTGGCAACTTATTATCATGTCCTCAAGATCGTTACTTCACTACACCTATTGTTTCTTTTTGGGCAACTCACTTATCTCGTGGCATAACAAGAAACGGACCATTATCGCTCACTCTAGTACAAAAGCAAAAGTCATTGCGACATGAGAGTACGCCGAAATAGCGAGCTCTTACTGATACGGCGTTGAGTTATTATATTATCACGGCTAATAGAAGACATGAGACTACGTCGAAATAGCGTAACAATCATTCATTGTGACAATCGAAGTGCTCTGTAGAATAGCACATAATGATGTTTTTTATGGACGCACCAAACACATTGAAAGAAAATGCTATTTCATTTGATATCATGTTCTTCGTGGCACTTTTCAACTTTTCTCTATTTCGTCTAATAAACTAATTGTTGATGTCTTCACCAGGACACATCCATTTGGACATTTTTTTAATCTTTTCCTCAAACCCAAGTTGACGTCTTTCAAATTATCTTGAGTCCGAGGGAGGGTGTTATAGATATTTTTAGGAGATCCTATATATTTTCATTGATTGGTCCCGATTGATTATAGTTGGCATTATGCTAATTTAGATAATAATTATGTAAAGTCTAAAATTAGGCTAATGCACATAATACTAAATTTAGTTCTCTCTCTTTCATCACAATTCTTAACTCAAGAAACGAGGGAATTTTCTTATGAAAAATGGATAGCCACACGACTTCAAGCCTTGGTTGGGGACATTGATTGACTCGTAAACTAAATCAAAGCAATTTGGACGTTAACATACAATACTATGATAAAGAGAAGGCAATTAATCAGCTAATTGACTTACGAATTATCGGCATCACAACAAGAACGGATGCATGTTTTCCTACAAGTCCTCCTAGGATCAAAGACATGTCGAGGATACGAGATGTTTTGTTAGATGTTGAATATAACCTACATATTCATAGAAAAAGCTAATTTACAACGCGTGATGTCATTTTACCATCTTTTATAAGCTAGTCCAATATACCCAGAATTACTCCACACATGTTTTATCCGGCGAAATATTACTTGGAACAAATTCTTAGACGTGAACCATGTAGATAGCTTTTGCCTTATTCCTTTCACGCCACAAAAAGAATCACCTTTTCTTTTACGTTGTACCAACACGATCCCACCGAACGGTGCGGAAGGCTGGATGCTCTTTTTGAGGGACAACTAGCTTCAACCAGGTTGCTCCCGAAGCAATTAATTATCAGTAGATGACAAAAGAAAATATCCATCACCACCCTTAACCGACAAGAAAACATCGGGAAAAGGTCGGGGGGGATAATGTTACCCCAAGAATCACCATTAGTTTGGGACAAGCCAACTCCCGTCGAAACCCTAGTGGCCGGGAGTCACGTAAAGGCAAAGTTTTAATTAGAAAAGCAAAAGGGACATGGTAATAATCAGGGGGGAAGGTTACATGCATGAAAGTTTCTTTTTAAGTCAAAGATTGATCTCAAGATCTTGTTTTTTCAGACTTTTGTAGCTTGCTAGCTAATACAATGACATAACATGATAAAAGGGGGAAGAAAAATAAAAGCTATATATTACAACCGATGACACATGATTGATTCTCTCTATCTCTCTCTGATCTACGTGAAATTAAAGCCAAAGTGCCCCCGCTCTCTCTCTCTCTCTCTCTCTCTCTTCTTTCTTCTCTTATTTGACTGCACAAAGTTGTGATGTGAGAAGAGAAATAAAGTGGGAAAATCAGTGTCCCAAGGGGAACAAAAGGAAGGAACCAAATCCTTCTTTTTTTCCTTTTTTTTTCGGGATGTGGCAATGCAATGGGGCTCCCAGAACGGAAGAGACCTCCCGCTTTCCTTACAACTTTTAACCCCAGAGGCCCAACAATCTGCTGCTTGTTCTTGATGATGCTGATCATTTGAAACAAATCTCTTGTTGATGATGTACTTGTTAGAGTAGCTTTTAAGGGCAAGGGATTGTTGTTGGGCACTACCGATTGGATTGATTATCATGGTCGCGGCGGCGCTGGCAAGCGTGGATTTGGTCCGCCAAAAGTACTCATAAGCATTGAAGGAGGCTGCGGTGGATGGTGGCGGCGCCTCGGTGATCACTCGGGCCGCCCGACCCGGCGGTGGGAGCGACCGTGGAAGGAGGATTGGCGCGTCTCCTTCCTTGTCCTCCTTACCACCGGGGATAAGCACTTCATTAAACTTGTTAGGCCATGCGGGGTTCCTATTAGCTAAATCCTTGGGCTTCTGGTTCATCATAAATGCAATCTTACGGACATTATTCACATCCACTCCGGGTAATATATTTGGTGGAGCATCTTCGGTGGCAAATATCAATTTCTTGGCCTCCTCCTCCTCTTCCTCTTCCTCCACCTCTACCATTTCTTCATCCTTCTCGTAGCTCTCGCTGAAACCCAAGAACTCCTCGTTGAGTTCTAATACATCCTCTTGTTCCTCCTCCCCTTCTTCTCCTACTGCTTCATTGTTGTCGCCGACATGCTCCAAAGTGCTGTTTACGTTGAAGGTGAGGACGAGGCGGCCTTCCCCGGCGTTGAACGCAGAGTTCTTCTCTGTAGGGACCGAGATGGCTTCGAGGACCAAGCGCCCGTTGTCCCTACGGGATTGCATGCGGAGTGAGGCCCCGTCAGGGCGAGAGAGCGAAGGGAGAGGCGGAGGGAAAGACTTCGGCCGTTGCCTTTTCTTGCCCAACCCCTCGTAATTGCTGTACTTTGCGAAGTGGAGCTGTTGATCTTGATCTTCTCGCGGCGACCGCAGCTTTGCCAGATCTTGAAGCATGGTGTCGGGCTCCTTGTCGTCTTTGTCCGGGAGATCGCCCGTCTCTGATGCCGGGTACGAGGAGAACCCGTCGGATCCCGTCTCGGAGCCAAGGCTCTCTGTACAGATCTCCAGGCTCTTCTCACTCAAGGAGCTCTTAGACCGCCTTACCGGGGGGTGAACATACGGCGGCGGGGCCCGCACGGACGGCTCTTCGTGC
The DNA here is from genome assembly GCF_020921035.1 of Rhodamnia argentea. Taxonomy (NCBI): domain Eukaryota; kingdom Viridiplantae; phylum Streptophyta; class Magnoliopsida; order Myrtales; family Myrtaceae; genus Rhodamnia; species Rhodamnia argentea. Next base: position 24,574,533 of record NC_063157.1, on the reverse strand, counting down.
TTTTGGGACATGATCGAGCTCCGGATATCAAAGTGGCTCCACTTATCCAGATCCCGACTCTCCTTCCTCTTATCCACATAACTGTCTTCTTCATCATCTTCTTCAGAGGAAGAAGACAAGCCCACAATGTGGGCAAGAGCGTTCTTGGAGACCAACCCATTTTGGGAGAGCCACTTCTTGGAGGACATGTCGGCGGATAGAGTCCGGCGCAATGAAGAGCCGGGTTTTGCGGGCTCAGATCCAAGAATGGTGGTGATGCCTTGCTTTTCGCCGATGACCACCTTGGCTTCTTCATGATGATGGACCATTGCTTTGAGAGCGGGAGATAGACAAAGGCTTTGGCTTAGAAAAAGGCTTTGGCTTAGAAAAGCTGTCATATTATCTCTCTCCTCTCTCTCTCTCTCTCTCTCTGATCTCCAAGAAGAAGCTTTAGCTTCGGATCACCAGTGAGAGAGGGGAATGACAGAAACAACGAGTGAGCTAGGGCCAAACAAGAAACGAACTAGAACATGCATGATGAACTGGTGAATCCCGAGAACCAGAATCTACACCGAGCTATCGAACAAAAGATCGAGTTACTGAACCTCGTGACATATAGACAAGCATTTGAGTACGTGGGATCAAATCATGACACGTACACGCAGCGAGAGAGCTTATTTATTTACCTCAAGCCCATAAAAAGCAAAGAGCTTCCAAAAAATTCTTCCGAGGAGTTGGTTTTTTCTTGCTTTTGAATAAAATTTTTCGAGGGGGAGGATAGGAGATGGAGAGGAGAACAGAGAAGGAGAAGATGACGTTTTTGAGGCGGGGAAGGGTTGTGTGTGGCCGATGGCAAGGGAAGGAAGAGCTTGGGGGGTATAAAAAGAGGCCAAAAGGCCTTTTCGAATCGTGTGCAATGGGACCCCTCCTTTGAAAAGACATCTACGTACGTCCTTCAAAAATTGTTGCAAATATATGTATGTAAGGCAAATATCGGAGTGTGGTTCATATTCCTCGTCGAGAGAAAAACTCAGTATCTTTTGCTTATTAGGGTGATGACAAAGTGGAATCCTCTTGTAATTGAGTGAGGTGCTAATTATAATTGAATTATCTACTAGATGTAACCCTAATTTAAGGGCAAATCATGATAAACCCTACATCTTGATATCTCTTTCTCGCTTTTACTTTTTATTTCATTATAATTGTGCGTCAAATCCTAACAACATGGTATATAAATCAATCATAGTGCAATGAGAAGGTAGTACTAAAATTAGTGCATATGTCAATCAAAGTATAAAATGGATAATTTTATAATGTTTTATGTGAATTTCTCGACATGATTCACAAAATCAAACGATGACCAATAGGATGGACTCTAATTGAGTGTTGAAGGTTGAGTTTACCTACTTATCCTACACGTGTCTACATATGTACATCGAGTTTCTTGTTATACCTGTCCATTAACCGTGTGCGAGAAAATGTCATAGATTTAATATTTCTATGGAGCGTGATACAATTTTTCAGTATAAAAATGCTTCCCGATAGTACTTGTCAAGGACAATACAATCGCAACCGTAAATCCATACATCATCACCACGTGTTTTGCATAATGCACTTATTGAATGTGAGATCGTGTGGTCAGAAATAACCGACAGATCTGTCAAATGGTCGATCCGACGGTTTCCTTTATTAAATGCAGAGTAGCACCGAGCATGGCTAAGCACCGAGCAGCTTGGTCATGGAGATGGAATTTCGAATCTAGTCGACCCAAATCAATTTCTCAATAGTTAAAATTATAGCCCAATAGAGGGTTTAAGGCCGATGCTCTCCATTCTCACTCATGCTTTGTTTTTCCAAATTATCAACTGTAAAATACTAGCAAGCTAAACTCTTCCTAAAACAATAAAAAATTTAAATTTATCGATCATGTAATCTCCCAAATGAGTGATAAATGTGAAATTTTTCTTGGAATTCAATTTTTCCGACCATAAAAATGGATTGATTAGGCCAATTTTAAGAGAAAGCGGTAGTTCCAAGGTCGGACTTGAGAATCCCACCAGTTCTACTAGGTTAAAATGAGTATTCAAGTGTCGAGAAATGAACCGATTCATCTTACAATCGACATAGAATTGGACCGACTACTAAACCAATTAAGGGGCTGAATCAAACCAAATGTTCATTCCTAAAAAGATGGCTCACATGCCCTTATTGTGCGTATCACAGAATGAACCTAATGCCCCATTTCATTAGAATTACGTTAGAACACAACATAGACATTTTCTTAATAGGGAATTAAAATTAGCAAACTCTATAGGAGGTCCAATAAACAAACATTAAGTGGTAACATCTCTATAAATGATCCATGATGTAGTGAGTGTAAGGAAATTTTTCAGATTGACAAAACTTCATAAAAATCACGAGATGTCAATATGACAGTGAATTAAGGCGCGTGTAACATGTGCACCTAAGTGATTATAACAAATAATATGTCGCATGATAAAATCAATTTTTTAAATCACCTGCTCAAGAGGTAAACCATACACTAAAAGCATGAGGTAAATGTTTTATCGATTACTTCCTCAAGGGGACATGTTTTTTTTTTTTCCTATGATTAATTAATTAACACCTATGACTGGTGCCTCCTAATAAATACCATAGTCCATTACCCCGACAGGAAAAGCAAGGGCTACTAGAAAACTATAAACATTTACCAATTTGGAAAAAGTTGAAGGGAAGAGAGAGAGATGATGGCGACTGGCTGGACAATGGCTTAAGGAGGAAGCAAAATGAAGCACTTTATGAGCCCCCCAGCATGATTGGGCGGCTAGACACCATCATCACTAGAATCATTTTTGTTATATTAAAGAACCATAATAAAAAAAAAAGGTATATGTACAACATATTTTGTGCACTCAAAACATTAATAAAGTATGCTTAACAGTGAACAAATATAACTTTCAAAAAACAACAGATTATTAATCAGCTGCTTAGCTGGTATTCAAAGGATGAGAAAATCACGCATCGACGATGCGTATTTTATACGGACCGGATCGATCTTAACAGTAAGTTCTTGAGAGTTTTGCACCAATCCCACATAGTCCAACGGCTACGATTCCTCCCCAAACATGGGAGCAGGATCTAGATAAGAATTTCTCTTAGAGAATGCCCGTGAATGAAATTCTCGAAAAATGAACCGAGAGAGAGACAGAGAGAGAGAGAGAGAGAGAGAGAGAGGGCAATTCAATTATAGCCAAAAGGAATAATGTCTGTTGGAAAGGAATTGAAGGCGTCACGTCTCACTGAAATGGGACCGAGCTCTCTTTTTTGCCTTTGCATGGGCCTGTCGCTTCTCTCTATCTAAACCTTTTTTCGCGTATTTCTAAGCTGAATGAAAAGTACTCGTGTGGTTTTATACGTATAAAGTGCCAAAATAAACCCACATCGTAATAACACCCTGGAAAAAGAAAATGTGGTGACGTGGCACTTCGAGAGAGAGCCAAAAGAGAGAGGGGGAAAAGAAATTTATAAAATATGTGTGTGTGTGTTTTTTTTCCCCATGGTTTCGACCACAAACTGAGGAAAGTGTGTCTGAGACTTCACAAAAAACTTTGTGCGATAGGTCTTGTCTCTGCCTATGAAGCTATACCACTCACTCCCCACGAGCTTATCTACTTTGGTTTTTTTTTTTTTTTTGGTAGTTTGTATGATTGGCCTACGTATGTAAGCCAACCACACTGAAAGGGAAACACCCCAAAAAAATACAAAAAGAAGAAGAAGAAAATTGCAGAGTAGCTGAGAATTATTTGGACCTTTTTAAATTGTTCACCATAATACATCTCGAAAAAGAAGAAATGGGCATTCCATGAAGAATTTGGACAACAATTTGTTCAGGCTTCGAACCTATAATTATGCGGTGACGACTTGCCGTTCTTGAGATCTGGATTCAAGAGGCCTGCTTGACTTAGGGTTGAAACACTATGAGAAATGGCTACGACTCAAATCAAACCGAAAATTTTATGACATGTTTTAAGGGTTTTTTTTTTTCGATAAAATCCGATGAGGGTTTCTACATGAGAACAAGTCAATTCCATTCATGGTTTCTTCCCTGCTTCTTCGAATTTATTTTTTTTGGTCGGAAGCTTCTTCGAAATTCAAATGTCCCGAAATGGTAAATAAGCATTTCAACTGTTAAAATTGCTTTTTATTTCATGCAACGGCAAAGACGTGAAATTTTCTATGCAATCATTGACGTAAGATCCACCTTTTTCGTCATTCAATTTTCAATTTTTTTTTTTTACGTAATCATTGATGTTGGATCAATTTTCCCTCAATTCCTTTCCAATCATTCGACATTCACAGTATTTAAACAGAATACTTACAGATGAAATCGGAGGTGATTATGTAACCTGTAATGCTATTAATTTGAAGACTAATTATTCATCATGTACCGTGAATTTGAAATATTCCAAAGTTAATGAACATTTGATCAGTAAAAAGTCTTTTTCCATTGTGCAGAAGTATCTTTTCATAATAAGGAAAAGGAGAATATACATTATCCATTTGTATTCCGTGGATTTGCCCGAGAACGAATATGATAAAGAAGAAGAAAAACAAAAACTATTCAATCTGATAATGATAGGTGGGACTGAGGACCAACCCAAATGAGTGGCTTGGATGGTGACAATATGACAAAAGGTTCCACTTCCGATGGAATTTCGAAGTTGAGATAAAATGGACCGACGGCATTAATCAAACAATAAAAGATTATTCATCCAGAGGAGAAAAAATTAATTTAGAATGACAGTTGGTGAGAGAATTTCCGCCCAATCATGGAATGTCGGAAAGGCAGTTCCAAAGGCAAAAATTCAGATATTTAATTTGGACCTAGCTAACCATGGTTTTTTCTAGGTATTTGTAGGCTTTGACCCTCAAGTTGATGGGCCAATTAATTTGTATTTTTACTTTAGTGAGCTAATGCTCCTTTTCTCCTCCTCTCTTAGTTCTGGTCTTGACTCTCATGGATTAGAAAGAACGGACACTCTCTGCAGATTTCTATTTCGTGTCGGACGCGTGTCGAATAATGATATGTGGTCGGTGCTCCGAACGTGCCAGTATCACGTGACACCGCCATGAGGTTGTAGAATGTCATATGTCGAATACTTCAATTTAAAGGGTTAAATATATCCTAAATCTCCCTGATCGAGTTATTGGATTGAACTTTCTAATAGAAAGCAACAGGAAAAAAAGATTGAGAATTTATATGGATTAAATAGCGCGATCTTTGTTCACTTGAATTTCACTATATCTGATATTAAATCTCGATCATATATATTTAAATGTTTCGAACACGCTTATTATTTAGAAACAAGCACATAATGCACCGCTGAAAACTACATATATAGTTTCTTGGATATGCCATTGCAAATTCTTTTTTTTTTTTTAATCTTTTTTTCCTTCTTGTCATCCAATAAGATCGGGATCATCAAAAAGAGAAGTCAATGAATTCGTGCCACGTCCCCCACAAACATCGTTTCGAATCCATGACGACCACTCAAAGGAACTTTCACTTTCTTTTTGCTACTTTGCCCTAGCACAAAGTCCTTTTTTTTCTCTCTATTTTTCATTTTGAGGAATTTTTAATTATTTGAATTTCGTTTGTTTAGCGAAAAATGAATAGTTTGAAAAATAGTTTCCTAAAAACGATCGCTTGTATCGGTTAAACATTATCGATAATAATTTACGTCTCAATATTTTCAGGGATGATGGAAATATTCTTTTGCTCATTTATTTTGCAAGCGATATAATGATCTTTTTCACGAAGATATTTTCAAAATCATTCGTTTTTGCCACGAACAAGCGGAACCTTAATTAATAGATTCTTATGGGCGTTATAGTGGCCTCTCATTCCCATTTTGCCCACATTCTGCTTGTCTCTTATGTGGATAATTATCATAATCCGAGTCAACCCCTTCTCGCTAATTAACTAAAGATTTAAATAAAATTAATTGAACATATTCTGTGGTAATCAATCTAATGCAGCACCTAATCCTAAGTGGATAATTTTAATCGATATTAAAGGTTTAGAGGTATCACTATAGCTGGATGAATTGATACCGATTTTTTTTGTTTGGGGGGGGGGATCTAGTTGACTTGTATCAATATTTGGATTTTGATATCCATAGAATCTGAACCACTTTGAAATGCCCTTTTGTATTTCTCATCATCACTAGGTCAGTGCTCTATTATAAATTCTGCAGACTAATTAATTGCCGCCTAATACGCATAGTTTGAGTCGTTAATTCCCTTGCACATCAACCGAGCATGAGTCGTTCTCTACTTGACTTGCGCTTGCTTAGCACATAAGACGATATGGTTCACGGAAGGACTCAAATGCATCGAAGTTGCAAGTCTTGGGACTTAATGCACGATATGAAAGTTTTGGGACTCAAGCGCATTATCCTGACAAGTTTTGGGGACTCATGCATCAATTGTCCAACAAATATATGTCAACAAACTTCGTCTCGAGTTCTAATATTCAAACGGTCTCGTTAATAGATATTTCCTGACCATTTGTTAAGTATACCTAAAGAGAAATATTTCGATTTTCCCAAAACATTGATAATACATAAAACGAGAAGAAGAACACATTAAAAAGAAAAACATTTTTGTTAATTGCATAATAATTATAGAGAGACCCATTAACCAAATCCATATCGAAATAGCTAGTGCATGTTGGAAAAATATGTAGGATGTACAATTGTACTGTTATTGAGATTGGAGGTTTACAGGTTTGTGGACATAGCCACCATAATAGCCTAATAGGCGCGTCCTTGGGATAATTAGTAAGCGAATATTCACGTTTAATTTTAATTATTGAGTTGGATTAATGTGGTTCACCATTCAAATTAGGCTCACGCGATTGTGTTGTTTACTAACACTATCACCTAGATGTGTGAAATAGGTGATTAAGATCAATTTTGACAGAAAAACGCAGAATTAAAAGCCTCAAGATTGATAGGAGCAGATATAAAGAAAAGAACTTGTGGAATGCTTCTATCAGTCTGTAAATAGATGCGAGTGAGTGAATAGAGAGCAATGCACAATAGTTTATAGTGATTCGGCTTATGCTAAACCTATGTTCACTCTCCCACACTAACAGTCCACTGGCTAGATTCCACTAAGTAATCAAATGAAAAATTACAGTAAAGTGTGATAACTTATACTCAAGCACTTCAACACGAAGTGAGTGCTTGCTTCTTTCAAAGACTTTCTCACTCTGCACACTTTTGAACACTGCACAATGCCTCTCAAAGAATTACAAGATTCAGCTTTAGAAAGATAATATAGAATATGTTTAGCTCTCTCGAAATAAGGATGTTGAACCCTTGATCTCTGTCTTAACTTTACAGTGTCTTGTGCTGCTTATATACTCCCCATCACCTAAGCTTCCTGTTGGATAGACACACCACGGATGAATCTCCAAACTATCCATTGGCGGACCGATGAAAAAGATCATGTAGCCGTTGCGGTTGAAAGATCCGAGATTTAAGAGAATTTGTTCACCATACAATCAAATTCTTGAAACCACAAACCGAGTCTCCGAGAAAGAAAATTATTTTCGGGGTGTTGCCAACCAATCAAGATTCCTTGTTTGGAGAGTCATGAAGATTATCTTTAAGATTACTAGGCAATCAATGTGATGTGGATGTCATTAGTAGTGCGTTTACGGATCGATTGGATCGGTAGAAATCTAATCGGAAGGCAAAACGGTGTTACGGCTAGAACCGACGGATCGGGTCGAGCTCAAATTCGGTCGGCTGAAGCGAAATGGTGCCCTAATCAATATTCACTTCCTTTGGCCGTGACTAACAATGAATTTTGGCGATTTGGGAATGTCTAGATAGGTTATCCTATTTTTTTTAGTATTTTTCGGGCTTAATTTTATTTCAATGGCACTTTTGTAATTTTCTGTTTTTGATATTTCGAATCCTAATTGGATTAGGGTTAGGATAACACCCTATAAAAGGTGTTTATCACGTTTTTTTTTTTTGGGGCAACTCATTAATAATATTTACAGACTTTTCGATATTTCTCTCCCTTTAGCAAGGATTTACTTGCGATCTTCACTAAATGCTGCGTCACAATATAACTTAGGCAATGAATACCAACCATATCATGAGCTGTTGGTGAGAGATGACATAACATAAAAGCATTGAAGATTAAGAGTGTAACATCTTCGAGGATCGCATCAAAATTAGAATATATCAATCAATCAGTCCACTTACGTCGACATGGCTTGCTTCTTTCAGTACATAAAACTTAGCAGATAATTGAAAGCACGAATATATTTAGAAGATGTCCTCAAAATACAACACAAAGTCTTTTCAAGATACTACAACAATTTTGTCAACTTCAAAATCTAATAGTTTTTCTCAATAGATTGAATGCGCGATTTTAGATTTGAATTCGATTTTTCTCAAACTTGAACTCGCAAGATCTTCCCAACTCCTCCATCGTTTATAAAAAATTATATGGACTTTTAAATGGTACTACGACGGCATAAAAAAATCACTACACAAGCGAGTTTATGAGCCGCCACGTACATAATTCCTATTTCCGACGATTATACTCATTCTATTAGCACGCGTGAGTTTCCATTTCACGTTTGCTTGTGCAAAAATTGTCGTACACCGGCGGTGTATCTTATTGTAATCCAAATTATATTTCGATTCACCTATAATGGTAGATCCTAAGAAGATAAAAAAAACTTATAACTTCATGCATCAATGCCTCTATGTAGTTGAAAGCTTGAGGGCCATGTATATCGCATAGAAATGGACATATTCGAATTACAACCAAAGTAGAAGAATCGTTTTGTGCCAAAGCCCGCACGTCATCAATGTTCACATAAAAAAACTAAAATCAAAAGACATAATTTCCCATGACAAAGACCCATTTAGGATTGGTCGCAACAGGTGACACGTCCTCATTGCACAACGAAGAGCAAAGGACGTCCAATGAGAACTTGCCACGTGGTAGGGAGCAAGGAACTTCCGAGACGAGGGAAATTCCATGAGTTTTTTTTTCCACTAAGCAAATTCTTCTTAAAAGTGAGGCCATGCATGGCGTGCAAAATAACAGCATATGATTCCCTTTCTTTTTTAATGGTTATATAATGTCCCGGGCCGAGGAATACGATAGATAGATGAGATTTTTCTCTGTGTAAGCGAACCTTTTATCCCCGGTTTCTATATTTTCGGAAGGTAAATTTTTCCTCGATGGTTAGCTAAGAAGCCATTTACTATTGGCTGGCCCTAATGGCGAGCTTTTCCAATTCCGAAGCCCTTTTATCCTTGGCGGATGGCTTGACCCTTAAGTCTTAGTGGTGAACTTCAAATCTCGAATGCCGTTTTTCCATTTCCATGCAACCCACAGAAAAATTGAATTGTTTGCACTGGAAAGCTATGTGGTCTGTGATGAATCACTTCCTGGTGTTGCATCTTCAGGAGATAGCTCTTGTATGTATTGCCCCGACACAGAAAATGGGGCACTTTGAAGCAGAGAATCCGGCTCATGCCGTGCGATCCGTATGTACAAAAGATACGATCAATAAATGATCAATTCGGCTCATGCACGTGTATATGTATATATTCGGCTATATATGATGGACGTACAAAATATAAGGCCTCGCATTGACGATTTATCCATAAATTTCCATACAACAAGCATTTCAGAAAAGAAAAAAAGGAAAAAAAAAACCTCAAAATTGGAGTATACGGAAAATAATACGACATGCACCCCAATTTTCCTTTGCCAGAAAGAGAGGGAAAAAGACATCGCCATGTTCATGTCCGTGAAGGAGATTCGTCCACTGCCTCACCACGTATGACGTACGTACTTTAAGGACACTGTCTTAAAAGTTAAAAGCTCATCTCTCTCTCCCGCACTATATATATATATATCAACAGGATCACAATTGCATCATGCTGACGTAAGCATGACTTTTTCAACAAAATCCATAATTTAAAAAACTAAAAAAAAAAAATTGGAGCGTTAAAAAAAAAATCCAGGGAAAGTAGACGGTGCGAGCAAAAAGCAGAGGGGAAAAGAGGGAGAGATTCGTCCCCGACAACCTTTCGTGTTCTTATTACAGCGAAGATCTCTCGCTGTCTCTTTCCATTATGAGGGGTGGTGATTGGCTGATCTCGTGGCACAGAAACAATGGTCCAGGAAAGATAACGGATCATGTTATTCGAGGGGTTCTTGATGGGGAAATTTGGTGGTGAGGACATCAACAAGAACTTAATTCATTTTTAAGAAAATTAGTCTGCTGCTCACCCTACTAATAATCAACCGGTTCCATTAGACATTCCGGAAACCTATCCTACCGATCCGATTCCCGATTTCTGGATGGGACCGGACAGGACTAGCAATGGATCACCCCTATCGAATTTTCTATTTGTTAGATCTTTTTGATTGTTCAAAGATGATGACTGATGGTTGAGTGCATGCGGCCATTGGCGAAATCTACTCAAAACACATGTGATTATCAAGTTCAAGTGGTTGGTTTATTTTTTTTTTCTCACCGCGCCCGATAGATGCGCTTATTACTATCAAGAACGAGAGCTGCAAATGACATGAACGTCTCATTCGATCTCGACGTTGATTCTTGTTCTCGGCCGCCTCGCTTCCGTTCATGTGGTCACGGGAAGGAGACAGTGGCTCCAGCCCTAAAACATGTCCTTTCTTAACCCTTCCGAAACAAGACACGATCATTGGACGAATCCCACTCGACTTACAAAAAGTCCTTTCGCAATTAATATTCCCACTTCCACGACTTCAACATCGCCTTTTCTAAACTCGACATATTGGGATCCAACATGTTGCATAGACGCGTCCTGTACAACAGTAGAAAAAAAAAAAAAAGCGAAACAGTTTCTGATCGGGCCTCCTCATTTGTATTCTAGCTCATATCTGACCCGATCCGCGTGAACATCGAATATTTTATTTCGCGGATTGGGATTTTTAGGAATAATGAAAAATGGAATAATGGGTGTCGAAAAATCCGTGAGTAACATGGTGGGAATACTTGGTGTTCGAAGGAAGGGGGGGTGCTTTTTGGGCACGTCGTCGTATATACCGTCGGGGGCGGTGGAGAGCCATGCTCGACGAGTCTTTTTCTTCCATGGTTCACTTTTGGTATCAGTCCTACGTTTTGTTTCTGTGGACCGGGGGAGTGGGGAAGTGGGCCCCGCCGAGGAACAAGGAGTTTGTCGTGGTCCGTAGAAATTGACCCCCGTGAAATTTGAAATTCCTTCTTTGATGGTGGCGAGACTCGGCCGTTGCTGTGGCTCTCCGCGCTTCCGATCCTGCCTGCCCTTCGCTATTGCTGGCCAGCCTAGCATTCTTCCATCTAAAGTCGTGCATATCTCTATTTCTCCACACACACACACACACAAAAAAAGGGGAAAAAAAATTATTTATGTGTGCATTTGTCGGTGACCATGAATCCATTATGATATTTTGATTCTCCGGCATTTGGTTCACAAAAAATGAATGAGTTAAGAAGAACATTTTTCGTCAACAAAAAAAAAAAAATACTATCGAAAGTGGGGAAAATGATTTTTTTCTTTTTGAAGATAGGAAATATTTTTTTTCCCTTATCTTTCCTCCCTCCGCTCATTCAACTTCTTTTTCTTTTTAATTTTTTTTTAAAAAATCCAAATTTCTTATTATTTGAATGTTTTGTTTCCTCTTCTTGTTAATTATTTTTTTATGTCTATTTTATTTTTCTTTTCATTTTTCCTTCTTCCTTGGCCACGGCAACGGTCGGTGCCCAAGGCCGGTGAGCCTTGAGCTCTCCCACCATCATCGTTGGTTTGTTGCCGTGGAGGAAGGAAGAAAAAGAAAAGGAAAAAAAAATAAAAAATTAAAATTTGATTTGTTTTAAAAATGAATAAACAAAAAAAAAGGAGAACAAAGAGAATTTAAAAAAGAAAATAAAAAATAAAGAAAGAAATTATTCAAAGGAGTGCATGGAAGAAAATCAAATTTGATTTTTCACACAAAACGACGGAGAATATTTTTGAGTTCATTTTTAGGTGTCAGCCGAACACCGAAAAATATTATCATTTTCTTGAAAAACGATTTTTTGAAAAATATTTTTCAGAAACATCACATTTTGCGCCAAAAGAATGGCGCCTAGGGATTTGTCGGGTATCCAAACAACCCTCTACTCGGGATTGACGGGTATTTTTTTTTTCTTTTGGTAAATATGAACTTGATTACTAGAAAGGGTATCCAAAATCAAAAGCAGCCTTGTCTATCTATGCTTAGTAGTTTTGACCTAAGCCCACTTAAAAAAGGTGACGGATTGAGGATATATTGCATGGATGTATTGCCGGGGCTCGAAACTTTACATATTGCTCGAGACCTTTGACCTAAAGTAGCCCTTATTATATAATCACGGGCTAAAGTTTTAGAAAAGTTCTGACAAAAATAAAAAAGAAGGGTATTATTGTGAAAAGGCAGCTAATGATACAAACAGCTTTACACATAATGTTACATTCCACTTGGGGATTAATTATTAAATTACGACACCCGCTGAAAACTTTCTCATTACTTTTCTCAGGAAAAGGCTTAAGAAGAGAATAACCATGACGTAATATTACCGAGTAGTCAAATACGAAGACGATGTGGTCGGCTACCGTCTCGCGCTCACCGGTCAATATTAGTGAACTCGGTCGATTGTAATATAAACGTGTTAAAGTAATTCACGTGGTCCCCCTCCTCCTTTTTTATCTCCACACTTAAAACTTAGGTTGGTCATTCGAGCACGACATCGGAGCTAGATTTGCCCCGGTTAATTTTTGCCGCTTGCGGTTGCATTGGTGGATTTCCAAGAGAGATTTATTAATGTGTGTATGCTCTTCACTTCTAACAAGCGGATAAAGGCTTCAACCCATTCGTCTATCTGGATACGTGACGCGGACAAGTGGAATTTAGATGAGACGTCAATTGATTTTCATGCCTTACCACTGTTCCTATTGGCCTTTCTGGGCTACGAGTTGGGCTGGCACTCGACATTTTCTATAACCCAAATCCAATCCCAAGAAGGGACCGTTCATTCGATGATCAATTTCTTTGGGGAATGAAACGATCTAAACAACATGACGCAAAGGCTCTGTGTGTTTTATGAAAAATAATCTTTTAACAAAAATGTTTTTCTACATTTGGTTCATAAAAAAATAAACTAATCAAGGAAAACATTTTTCACTGGTGGAAAAAAAAAACAACTTCAAAAGTAGAGAACATTATTTTCTGTTTTTGCATAGAGGAAATCATTTGCCCTCCTCTTTCCTCTCTGCACTCGTTTCACCTTCTTGTTGTTTTTAATTTTTTTCTCTTATTTTTTTATTTAATTATGTATTTCTCTTTTCTCTTTTCATTTTTTATTTTTATAACAATATTTCATTTTTTTTTTTATTTTTTTCTTTTACTTCTTCCTCTATTGGTTGCCGACCATGGCAACGGCTAGCGACCAGCCATAGGTGAGATCGAGCTCACCCTCGGCCTCTCCGGATTTGGGGAGGTGAAGCCTCGCCCAAGGCCCGCAAGGCTCATCCCTCGCTTGTGGTCGGTTGCCGACGGTTGCCATGGTCGGCGACCGTCTGAGAAAGAAAGAAAAAAGAAAAAACTACTAAAAAATTATAAAATTTATTCACGTTAGCGCCGGCTGTGCCACGTAGAATGACATGTTCCACACTAGCAATTTTCGACCGAACAATGACATGAGAAATCAAGTGAGATTTTTATTACCAAATGGCAAAACATATTCTCCACGTCATTTTTAGGTCTTAGGCAAATACCAAAAACCATCGTCATTTTCCTGAAAAATGATTTTTCAAAAACATTTTGTAAAGACGTCATATTTTTCGTGAAACAAACAGAGCCTTAGAGTACTCTGACAAAAAAAAAAAAAAAAGATCTGAGTACAAATTTATTCAATACAGCACACCAAACAGCCTATGTAAAAAAAAAAAAAAACTCTAAAATATCTCTTTTCTTATACGTAGGGCTCGTGCTCGAGAGCTAGACATTGCAATATCCCGTTTTATTAGACTCTTTTTGCAAACTGATAAAAATCAAAGTATGATGGATCTTAACGTAGTCGTTTAACAGATAGGCCGTTATTCTACAAGAAAAACGTACATCTTATTTGGTCTCCACAATTTGTGTGCACTTATTCGTAATTTTCCATAAACGATTTCTTTCTACAGTTTGTTATTTTGGTTTAGGAAAAATTACGCAATTGGTTTTTGAACTTTGATCCAATGTACAATATCATCTTTGATCTTTTAATTTGTTCGATATTGTTCCTGAATTATTAGTATATGTTCAATCTATTCCATTAACTATGTAAAAATGTCCAATATTGTAATTTCAAGCAATCAAAATCTATTGAAGTGGTTTTCAATCTGTTAACTTTGAACGTTGAACAACAAAGACCATTTTTACGTGGATTATCCAAGTAAGATATTCATATCAAATTAGGATGTAATAATCCACATCATCAAATAATGATGGAGATGCTGATGTCCTAATTTTTATTTTTCTTTTGTAAAGTAGATTGATAAAAATGTGAACACGTTTACACATCATTTTTAAAAATCCAATTTGGTATATAAAAATCTACGTTATCAAATAACGTTGTTTGAGCAAACGGAAGGACTATATTAAACATATACCAATAATTTAGGGACAACATTGAACATGTCAAAAGACTAGGGATGATAATACATAATTGGCCGAAATTCAGAAATCATTGTGTCATTTACTCAATGACGAAAACTATCACTATGTTACTTTTAACTTAAAGAGAGAATGACCCCATTGAAGTTTTATGCTCTCGAAATCAGAAAAAAACAAACGGAAATTCTCTCACATTAAAAGTTATCGTTAGATTGTGAAAAAGAAATGACTCCGGAACTATCACCCGGTAGAAAGGAAAATCAAAGTCTTTACTTAATTTCTAGTTGGACTATGCTGTCTTCCATATGTTTATCCAAATCTCTAAAGGGCGATTTGCAAAGTTTGAACTTACTCATTTTTAATTTA
This sequence comes from Rhodamnia argentea, assembly GCF_020921035.1. Lineage (NCBI taxonomy): Eukaryota > Viridiplantae > Streptophyta > Magnoliopsida > Myrtales > Myrtaceae > Rhodamnia > Rhodamnia argentea. The sequence goes on along the minus strand of NC_063157.1, from coordinate 24,559,437 downwards.
GGAAGCGTCTGTTTCCCCGAAACTTCATGATAAAAGACAATATTTCCCATCAAAATAAGTGTCAACTAAAATAGTTATTTTTTTTTAATTTCTTTTGTGACTTAAGGAAAGAGATTTCCTTTTTACCAGAAAGGGAAGTCGTTTTTTTTTCTAATCTTAGCTTGTTATTTTTTTCGATCCATGGAAAACTATTTCCGTAAAATAATTTCCCCGAAATAATTTTTCTTCATACAAATGGACCCTGAAATCGAATTCCATGAACTGTAAACTCATCAATCAGTCCTTTAATTAGAATTAGTAGTTTCACTTTTTTAACGTAAGAAGCGTTCTTACATAGTGAATTAGCCGCATAAACAGTTTTTCTCTCCGAATATCTGTTGCTTTTGCTTATTCTCTCTCGCTCTTTTTAAGGGCCAAGTCTTCGTTGCCGTGGTTGACCAACTAGGTTTCCGGTCAGGGCTTATCATCAGGTCCATCAAGCATATATAAACATAGAAAAGTACAAATCTGAGATTTCAAGTGAAGCTTCTAGTTCAAGGAATCTTTAATTCTCTTAATCATTAAAATCCTTTTTATTAACACGTCATAACAATATATATATATATATATGTATATATATATAAATGATGACAAGTCAGCAACTTTGACTATTCCTATAAATAGAACTCATTCAAAGTCAGAAGAGATTTGTTTTATAGTCTCTTATAGAGTCCTTCCATTAAAATTCAAACAGATTATGATAAGATCAAACACGTAAACTTAAAAAAAAAAAAAAAAAAACCATATGTGCATACCTAATAATGCTACCTAGCAAACCTTGTTAGAAGATACACTTGAATACAAGGAGAATTGTTCCACACGTTGGAGTGCATCCTGAGAACCGCTCTCGCTCTGCTCTTCAAGTACGCCGGGCAATCCGCCTGCAGCACCATGCACAGCTTCGACACCGCGCCGACCCTCAGCAGCTCCGACACGACCTCGCCCGTCGCCGAGAACTTGGACACGAGCGCGAGGACCTGCACTGCCTTGTCGTCCACGGCCGGGGAGACCCTGAGCGTCCGCTTCGCAACCATTGCCACCCCTCCCGCGTGTCTCAGGAGCTGCGCTCTCCCATCAGCGCAGGAGCACAGCTGGGCCAAGAGGTTGAAGGCCAGCTCGCTGACCCGCTTCTCGGGCTTCCCAAGCTCGACCTCCACGAGCTCAAAGACCACCCCGGCCTCGACCATCTTGGACCGGTTCCTCCCCCAAGGGCATGCGTCGATTAGGACTAGTAGGGCTGATTTGATACCTTGTTGAGACATCCTTGGGTGTCTCAATATCTTCACTAAGCTCTCGATGAGGTCAAGCTTCATTCTCTCTAGTAAGCTAACATTCGCGATCTCCATCACTTTTTTCATTATAGCCAACGCGTGAGTCTTCGATTCAATGCCGGGATAGCCCGTTTGGACATGTAGCACCCATGCCAACGAATCGATGAAGTCGTGATTTTCCTTGACGAGATTCTTGAGTTCTGTCGTGGGGCTCCATATCGAATTGAGGATCCTCAAAGACTCGTCGAGGCACGTCGTGTTGCTTTGTTTGAAGCACTTCAATATGACCCCTACCATCGCATTTGCCGCCCCAGCCTCGACCATGCACGCCCGGTTCCGCTCGCTCTCCTCCGCCAGTTCTTCCAACTTCTTCGTCGCCTCGAACATCAATCGCTCTGCCGCGAGCTCGTTCAGCAACTTCAGGACGCGAGCCTTGTCGAGGGGCGGCTTGGGGGTTGGGATCCGGTCAACGCCGCTCGCCGCGTTGCCGACGCACCACGCCTGGATGAGCCGGCGGAGCGTGTGGTTCGGCGTGAGGCCGGAAGCCCTAGGCAGCGGCTGGTTGGTGACGGGGCACGCGGCCGCCCCGCCGCCACGGCCAGAGGACCTCGACAGCCACTTCTCGATGCTCTCACGCTCGTAGGTTATGCCGGTCACGGTCGTCACGGGGTCCTTCATGATCTGCAAGGATATCGGACAGAGGAAGTACTGAGGGATCTCGACATCGCGGCCCTCCATGATCGACGCAGCAACTCTCGGATCGAACAGGAGTGAGAAAGAGAGAATGTCTTGAACTTGAAGTTGCTCTGTAAGAGAGAGAGACAGAGAGACAATATTTCCTAAAGACGGAGTTGATTATAAGGTGGTAAGAGACAGCGGCCCTTCCATTGCGGTAAGGTTTGAACGGAAGTACGTAAGGGGAGAGGAAAGAGAGAGAGACGATGCTTCCAGCACAAATTAAATGTGCCACAATTTTCCGGTTGTCTCCTCCTTTCTTCCTTCTTTTACCAGTCGGCTTTTCAGCGGTCAAACCCCACGAGACGCAATACACGAACGGAACGTCTACCTCGCCGACGAACTTTTCTTCGCCGCGCCACGTGGCGATCGCTTGGTGGCTCGTCCGTTGGACCCGCAGCCGCAAGGTCAAAGGCACTCGTGGTGAAAGGTCGCGGTTTTGAGTCCGCGTTCTTCTTCTAACTTCTGGATTCAACAGACAGGACTCCGGCAAAACTTTGTAGGCGGGGGGCCCTGGTCTTCAGTTCGTGTAAGAAATAGTAAAGGTTGGACAAATTTTTTTTTTTTTTGTGACTGAACTGAATTTAATTTTGGACTTGGTAAGGTAATGATACGAGATATGGTTTTATGGGTAACACATTAATGCATCATATTCACATAACCCACACGCCAACCTAGGGCATGTCCCCACAAGTTATTCTTTACTTGATTCGAAAGACATGAACATTTTGGCTTCACACATCTTCCATCTTGAGCAAATCCACTTATTATAACAGGAAATGAATGAAAAAAATTATTCAAAAAGTTCTAAATCTATTACATTTTTGTCAATGCAACTCTAAATTTTTTCACATTTTGCCTATAAAGAATCCATTAGGCTAATTCTGGTAGGAAATTGCCGACATGAACGCCCGATGTTTGTTGGTGCTAACATAGATACTTTTTACCAAAACTTTATTTGTTTTTAAATTTACTTATTTGTTATACTGTGGCCGGCAAGGTCGGTCACAGTAAAGAAAAAGAGAAGAAAAAAAGGGAAAAATAAATAAAATAAAAAATTATTAATAATTATCCATGTCAGCATTGGTGAATGGTCGGCTCCCACATCAGCGATTTCCGGTCAAAATTGACCGGATAGACTCAAATTGCAAAACGTGAAAAGGTTTATGATTGAATTGATAAAACTAAAAGATTTATGACTTAATTGACAAAAAAAATAAAAAATTTAGGATTTTTGGACAATTTTCTAAAAATGAATCATCAAACGATATATTTTATTGTATGAGTTGTATTCTGTGTATTTAATACGCGCCACGTATCTTGAACTTTTTGTGTTGTGTATTTAGTGGTTGTGTTTGTACGATGAAGATAATGGGAGAATTACTCAATCAACCCCGGACCTATTACGAGGATGTCAATTCAGTCCTAGACTTTTTAGTTTTGTCGATTTAGTCCTCAACCTTCGCCCGAATTTTTGATGTATTCTTTTCGGCCAATCCTCATCGGCAATCACTGGTGTGGCGGTGTACCACATTAGACGATCGGTGATAATTAAACCGCCACGTCGTTGATTACCGGTGAGAATTGGCCGGAAGAACTATATCAAAATTTCGGGCATATATGTAGGATTGTATTGGCAATATTAAAATGAATTGAAATTAATTTTCTAGTGCGAGCGTTCTTTTTTCGATAGAATTTTTCAATATTGCTCTTTCCGCTTTTTTCATTGCCATGGCAGTCGCATTAAATCTTCTTTCAGTTTGCTCGTTACGGCTTCTAGATGCACAAACCTCCATGACTACGCCGTATTGTTGTATACTATAATTAGTAGATAATCATCCTCCGCTGGAGGATGAAGGATTGTCGAATTACACGTGTAGCCATTATCGCTTTCTTTTTTCTTTTTCTTTTTTCTAATCCCTCCATTTTTGTTTTTTTTTTTTGTTGAAATTTTTTCAAGCTCGGTGTTTGAAATATGCTCATAAGGTTTTTGGTCACCGTGACATTCAACACAAGGGTGTTAGAATAAAATTTAAATTTGGCTAACGATGAGGTCACTATTGTTAGAAATAATCCTAAGTACCGTGACATGAACGATGAAATTTTTTTGGAAAGCGATGGGAAAAATCCTTACCAATCCTTGAATTTGGCCTAAATTTTAATTCTCCGCTCGCAATTTTGGACCAAAATTAATAAATTGATCCCATGATCAATTTAATCCTAGGTAGGTTTACTTAATTATTAAACATATTGAGACTCTTGGGGGGCTACAAACTCCAGGTGTTTCTGTTTAATTGTCAACAAACTGATTTTATTGTCCTTATTGTGACGTATGTCGATAAGTGATGTTTGACCTATAATTTTCCACCGTTGCTTGGAAAATGTGGGGAAATTAGAGTGACATTCACCTCAATGGTCCAATAGAATGATTGTTGACTTTCCAGGAATCTGAGTTTGGCCCAATTCTTTATATGCATTGTGCAATTTTTCTCGTGTTTAATTCCTTTTCTAAACCGCGATCATATCTACAGAAAAATTATTGAGAAATTCTATTATATTTTGAAGGAAACGAAACTGCTATCATATATTGAAAATACTTTGTGAAATATCTTTGAGGGCACTTTATGAATATATCATCATGCCTTATAAATTTAATATGCTAAATGCTTACATTATGATAGAAACGGGTTTTGTGGACCGAAACATATTCACTCGAGTTACATTTAATCATCTGTGGCGAGATATATTATGGATCATCAAGCGATCCTCTTTATTATTATAAATTCGTTCTTAATTATATATTTGGTAAGATTTCCCTCACTAACTGTTAATGATTTGGTCAGATATTTCTTTCTTAAATTATATTGATTGACCAGTAATCTAAAAGACACTCTTGTAACTTTCCATAAGAGAAATCTTGATTGATTCACAATCATCCCGTAGATAATTTTCTTTCTTAGAAGTTTAACTTGTGGATTCAAGAATTTGATTGTATGGGTGAACAAATCTTCTCAAATCTTTGATCTTTCAAACCTCAACGGTTATGTGATCTTTGTTTATCAATTTGTCAATGGCTAGTTTTGAATATTGATCCTTGGTGTGATTTTATCTAGCGGTAAGCTTTGGTAATGAGGAGTATATAAGGAGCACAAGGTAAAAGTAAGAGAAATCAAGAGTTCATTCACGTTTCGAGAGAGTTACAGATGTTCTAAATTGTCTACTTGAGCTTACCATTGAGATCTTTTGAGAGGTGTTGCACAGAGTTCAAAGTGTCTAGAGTGAGAGAGCTTTGAGTAGAAGCAGTACTTGCATTTATTGAAGTTCTTGTGTTCAAGCTAGCACATCTTTCTGTAATCTTTCATTTGATTACTTAGTGAAATCCAGTCAGTAGGTTATTAGTGTAGGAGAGTGGACATAGGTATTAGCAAAAACCGAATCTGCATCGTCCTCTATTCTCTTACTCACATTTACTCACTGTCTAATAGAAGCACTACACGCTTATGTTCTATATATCCGCTCATATCAAACTTGGATTTTTTATTTTCGCATTATTTTATCAAATTTGATTATAATCACCTATTTACTCCCTCTAAATGATAGTGTTAGCAAATAACAAAAATTACCCAATCAGTCTTGAACTTATCATATGAATGTCAATTCAGTCTTAAATTTTGTAATATTTGCCAAGTTAGTCCAATATCTTTACGCAAAATTTCAATGCAATCCAACTAGACAATTTCCGTTGGCAATCGCTAATGTGGCCTCGCCAGCTTTCCTATGTGGTATATTGCCACGTCGGCGATTTTTGGTGAAAATTATGCAGTGGAATTTTAGGTAAATATTTTGGATTAAATTAGCAAATATTGCAAAATTTAGGACTGGATTGGCATCCGTACGATAAGTTCAGGACTGATTAGACAAGTTCCCCAGCAATGAACCGATTAATTAAAAATAAAATGAATAGTAGTCGCTATAGCAAATATATATGACATGGCATTGACCAAGAAAATCGTTATAGTGGTCCGACACTGTGGACCGTGTTGACCAATTGGAAATTCCCGAAACTGTCGGCGTCAACGTTTTGACCGACGACCAACATAGGACATCACTTTAGCTTTAACTTTACGCATTCATATTGGCACTTTCATTTTGATAAAAAAAAAATTATCATTACTATCAAGGAAGTAACGTTTCTAACTTGACATCGATCGACACATCGGCATCGACCATGAACAAGATTTTATGTATCGACCATGAACAAGATTTCAATTTAAACACCGAACATGCATCCTCGTTTAATAGTTGCGAATTTAGATGATCCGTTGTGAATGGTCCGCCACAAAATTTCATGTAGCATCGTATTGTAAATGGTAGTTATAGAAAATTTAAACATAGACGACGGGGCACATTAGATGAGATGACAAACATTAATGAAGCGTTGCGATAAAACAGCCATACTCTTAGTATATATTTTTGCACTTTTAATTTCTTTTTTTATTTTATTTCCACATATACATTTATATACACAAATTTATAGGCATAGTTGCCAGAATAGTCCTAAGCTTATTGCACGTATGACAATTCAGTCTTAAACCTTCTAATTTGATTAATTTAGTCCTAAATATTTTGAGAATTTGCCAATGTATTTTTTGGATAATTTCAGCCAATTTTAACTAAAAATAGCTGACATAGACAGTTTTTATAATTTTTTAATAACTTTTTTGATTTTTTCCTTTTTTTTTTTTTATCTGTGGCCGGCGAGGGCATCATGGCCCTCGCTTATGGCCGGTGACCTCTGCTGAGGCCATGAAGTGGTGGAGGAAAATAAGAAAAAAGGAAAAAGGAGAAAAAAGGGAAAAAAATTAGAAAAATTGTTTTAAATTTTGTAAAGATAGTCTATGTCAATGTCCGTCGTGTCACCGAGGATGGTCGACGGTCATATCAACGATTTTTAGAGGATGTGCATGGTCGGGATTGGTTTGGTTCCCTCAAGAACCGTGGATTGGACGTGTGGTACCGGTTTTCAATTGTCGGAATCGTGGACCGATCGCACTAGCTGTCCCGTCCTGCTCTCGAGAGGTACGATGGAACTGTTAAACTGAAAATAAAAAGTAAAATGAAAACAACAATAAGAAACCCGTGATTGACTGGATAGTTAGAACCTTCGGGGACACCATGTACACCAAATTGAAAAGTCATCTATGCATATCTATTATCCCCATAAAGCATCAAAATTGGCATCCACAAACAAGTCATCATTTTCATCATATGAAATGGCTCCCAAAATGAAAAGTTCTTGCTAATGCCCCAAAATACAACAACAATTCCAAATGTATCCTCAATTTGGTTTGGGGGATTAGGTTTAGGGCAAGAGTCAAAAGTCTTTGGGATATTACGTTTTTTTCTTCTTTTTCTTCTTTCAGAAATTCAGAATTAAGTTATGTATTTAAAAAATGAATATAAAAATTTGTGGGTCTAGATGGGTGGTCTATCGGTCTAGTTCCACCCTAGGATCGAGAACCGGACCACTCGGACATCGGTTCCACCTAGAGGAATCGGTGACCTCAAGAGCCAAACCAAACCTGGAAGTTCGGTTCGGTCCAAACAATTCCATATCCAGGCGATCTATCTTGCTCGCTCCTAGTGATTTCTAGCCAAAATTAATTGCACTGACTACAAGCCCGTTTGGTTTAGCCTTGGAAAAATGTCCTTGAGAAAATAATGCAAATACCTTGGGCTAAAGGAAATTTTCGAAATGCAAGTAATGTTTGGTAAAGTGTATTTTAAAAGTACATTAGAAAGTAGCTTTAACGTAAATACCTTGACAAAAATTACAATTTGTAAAGGAATTTTACTAATCTTTTTTTAAAACTTTTATACTATTTGTCGCCAGCCGGCCTCTTCGGGGTCATGCGACCCTAGGAGATGCGAACCAAGCCTCCCTTGAGGTAAGGAAACCTCGGGCGGGGCTGGCGGCAGCTCATCGAATGCCCATACAGAGCCTTTGCCGGCGATCGAGGCTTTTGTCGACACAATTTGGGTTTTCAAGGATATTTTGGAATTATGAAAGTTGAGCGAGAGAAAAATTGAAAGGAAAAAAAATTGTAGTTGCATTCCGAAAATTCAGCTTTCCAAAGTATCTCTGGACCTACTTTGGGCCAAAGGCCTTTGGAAATGCAATTGCATTTCATCAAAGTGTAAAAAAAAGAACCAAACGCCTTTTACATTTAGCTAAGGGACTTTGAAGCCCCAATGCCCCTTTCAAATTCTGAACCAAATATGCCATATATGGACAAATCATCAATAGGTTAAGGATTGAATTGGTCAAATTGAAATGTTTAGGACATAATTGATATTTTGTGAGACGTGGTATTACCGGTCAATCACGCGGAGCACCAGTATGATTATAATAAAGCGTGAATCGCCCTTTCATGTGATTCAACAATTCAACAATTATGTAAATTGTTGAATCTAGAAACTTCTGTTGGAATAATGGTGGATTTTGAACTTTGACTTGGGAATATCCACTCAATAGAGTAGAAAGAGAAGGAGTCGAGTTAGGATGTATTATGGGTTGAGTCTTTGATAGGAACAGTCTCAAGATATTAGCAACTTGCAGCAGCTTTTAGAGTTTGTGTATATGAGTTAGTTTAAAATGCATTCTTAAGTTTCGTTTATTTTACAAAAAAATGAATAAATTTAAATTTTTTTTTTGAAAACGATAACTTGTATTGCTTAAAATAATTAATTAATGAATCATATTTCACTATCGACAACAAATTTTCCCAAACTATTTATTTTCCGCAAAACGAACGTATTCTTAGCTTAGTCATAGTTTAGCAACGGGCCAACTCAAGGGAAAGAGGAGGAGCATAAATTCATTGGTCAAACTCAGAATATAAAGGAAAAGAGAAAAAAATTCAAAACCTTAATCCCCAAGTACACAGATATGCCATGCATTTTTTTATAATATTGGAAACAATTGTGCCACGAGTGCTAGACTTTATGTGCCGAACGCGATCAAATCCGGAATTTTTTAATTGGTTTAATCAAGTTCTGATTCTTTATCGAAAAGTATGATCCAATCTTAAACTTTTTTTTTCATTTAATTAAGTCCTAAATCTTTAAAAAGATGAAATCAAGTCCTATCTTACATTGAAAAATGCAATTTAAGGATACTATCTAGGATATCTTAGGGTGCCAGGTATGCAATTTGAAGTACAATTCATTGAAAATCTTGATCGCACTTTTTGAAAAGATTTTGGATTTGAATGGAGCAATTGAAATATGTGAAGTGCTTCATTGACAGTACTTTCAAGGACGGTACAATCTCAATTGTAGATTCACATACCATTACCACGTGTCTTGCATAAAACACTTATTGATTGAGAGATCGTGTGGTCGAAAATAATTAACAGTATTGTCAGACTGTCAAGCTAACGACTTCCTTGGAATATTTAGGATTTGATTGCATTCTCAAGACAATGGTTTGTGAAAGATTAACTATGTTATTAAATGTTAAGAATCCCGTAAATTAATCCGAACTTTATCACTTAACTAAATTAAGAAAATCCTTTGTTTCTTCACTTCTTCACTTCTTTTCTTGACCCACATATAAACGCGAGTGTTTGTTAGCTTTGAAGAAAATGGTTAATCAAAGTTTTAACTAGTTTATAGAATACTAAGAAGACCGATAATTCGAATTCTTTCTCTAATTACAATAAAATAAAAAGCTTGAGTGTACCATATGAAAATCGTAATTATCTTAATATCTAATAGACTAGGGGTTCTCGATTTGCCAAAAGAGAAAAAGAAAAAGAAGAAAAATTGAGGGTGGATCCGAGAAAAATGGGTTTCCTTTAAGGGGCCAAAGTAGTCCAGATGTACAATTGGACTGGGAAAGCCCAGTCGACGAGGAGCTCACTACAATATAGGTTTAATTAGCTTTAATTAATATAATCATGATTTGATAGATTAAGCTCAAAATTGTATGGTTATGTGTCCTCCTTTGCCTACTCATCATCCTTCACCTAGGTAACGAAGATTGTTCGATTTCATGAATATGCACTCGTATAGATCGGTTAGGTTTTCTTGCCATTCGGATATCGAGGTTTATTTAGTACACCACATTAACGATATGATCCATACATAAGATAATTTGTCGAAACGACAGTCAAATTCACCGTTCCATTTCAAGATACATGCACTCCCCAACGGTAATGGTAGAACAGCAAATATAGTATGTAATTTTAAATTATGTGAATTCCACCATCTTCACCATGAACTCTTCAAAAGAATAAAATCATAAACTCCTCTTGCTTGGAATGCTCCGAAGAATAATTTAATCAGATGTGATCGAATATTTAACTATTAAAGCATGCTTTCATATAATAGTTTAAGCTTTTACAACAGCTGGCAATGGTCCTATAAAATCTCACAAAATGATTTAAACTAAGCTAAACTTATGATATCGATGACATCTCGCAAGGACGTAGGAGACAGATTAAATGCAAAGTATAGTACCGCATAAATTAACTCCTAAGTACACGTCTCCAATTGTAATATTCGTCGTGTTCATCCGAAAAGCTATCGAAATATTTGAATATCCACAACCTTTTTCGAATATATATGATTCAATCTCTGAGCTATGAGAAGAACTCTGAAAAGCTTCCTATTCTGCATGTATATATTACCACAATACTTGTTCGTTTACACTAAATCTCACCCACCTCCATGTTCATGGGCAAGCAATGAATTGCCCATTAATCAACCGGAGAGATTTGGATCGTCGTCAGATATTGATCGCTATCGATCAAGCAACATAATCGGGCAACAGATGGGCTGCAAATCTTTTCCTGTTGTTGATGTCAATGGCCTCATAATTTATGGAGCCCGATTGAGATTGTTGTGGAGCACCCGCTATCCCGAAGAAATCAGCCTCGCCGCCATTTCCGACCACAAGTTTAGTCCTTCCCAATTGATGATGATTCATGCTTTGGTTGGGAAAATAATTCTGTGGGGTTGCTGAGACCGAGAGGGAAGGGCTTTGATCCCCGTGCGGTAGGCCAAGAGTAAGAGCGACGCCGTTCCCGTATCTCCCTTCGATGTTTCCCAACGAGAATGCGCCGAACCCGCCATGGATGTACTCGCCGCCACCACCAAGCTCTCGGCTCGGCTCGCTCCCCTTCATGTCCATGTCCCTTGAGAGAATGATGCCATGTGGGTTCATAAAGTCGGGGCTCATCCTCGGCCTTTTAGGACTTGGGGCGATCCCGACTTCTACGTTGGACGACCGTCCGATCAGAGTGAAGCCGGGAGGTGGAGGGATAGCGCCGGCCATGGGAGACGTCGAGGAGGTCGAGTTGGAGTTCTCGGAGGGTGAAATGGCGGCTCGACTGAGGGCCATGTTCGGGCTTGACTGGAAGGATTTGATGGAGCTGTTCAATCCAAAGGCATTGTCTTCTTGAGATATGGATTGCGAACCGGCGTCCTTGTCGGGTTTGGCCGCGGCCCTGCAAATCGCACCGTTCTCGGATCCAGCTTGTTCTCGGCTCTTGGTCTCTTCCAAGTACATTTCTTCGACCATGGGCTTCCAGAGGCGAACCCGAGCATTGATGAACCAATTAGACACCTGCAATTGCGAGTCTCATTCACTGTTCTGTACAAAAATCGAAAATATACGACAACAAGACGCATAATCAATCCGACCGGAAACTTGTAAGAACATTATGATCTTGAGTTTGGACCCGATCATTTACGTACCTGGTTCCTGGTTAGTCCCGCTTGTTTAGCGAGCATGTGTTTATCCGAATCTTTGGGATAGCTGCGAGTGCGACAAGATGGAATGTAATCAATCTAGATTCGAACGAAATTTACCTTCGGGTGTATGTCTGTTAGGGTAATAAAATTGAGCCATCTAGATCGAGGTACTTACGGGTGGAGGAAGTGCTCGAAGAGCCAGGCACGGAGCACCGAGACGGCGCGCTCGGGCAGTCCCCGCTGAGGCCGCCAAGTGTTGTTCTGATGGATCATTCCCAGCTGGTGAAGCGCCCTCTGCTGCTGGAAATGGTGGTCGACGTACCTCAATCTCGAGCCCTCCATCTTCACGCCCATGCAGCCGTCCTCGCCCAAGCTCCTGCCGGTGGCCTTGATCTGCAACGAGATGGCGTCCTTGAGGCACTTGAACTGCCTGGATATCGTCTGCAGGGCCAGGGCAGTGTAGGATCTCGCCGCTCCGGCGCCGGCGGCTTGCTCGAATGAGGAGACCACTACTTGCATCTGGCTGTGGTATTGTTTGTATCTCTGCTCCACCTTCATAATTCATTGTGGTGTAGCAGCATCAGAAACATACTAGCAATCTAACACTTCATCAGTTTCTCAGAACAACCACTTTCGAGTTTCAGCAGGACATTCTTCTGAATTGAGATCTTACAAAGCGATTAGGCGTCATTAGCTTGATAATGACTGGAAAAACTCGATTAAATACAACTAATGCATCACGCCATCTCCGACAGCCGAGCTAAATATTTTTGCGAATCATTAGACATTTGCAATTGACCAACATATGCAAATGTTGTACATACCTCATCAATCATGTCAACAAGCTTGGCCTTCTTCATTTGAAGTTCCTGCCTCTGAGCCATACCGAGCTCGCTCCCACTTGATGATAGCTCAACTTTTTTGTCTTCCTTACTTGAATCCTTGTTACCAAGCTTAGTCTTCTCTTTATTAGCGCCCTCGGCCGATGAGCCGCTCTTCATCTCTTTCCCGACGTTCACGACTTCGTCCAACAGCTCTTGCACCGCCTTCAGGTACTTTGAACCCAGAAGGACGCCGTGCAGGCCCAAGACCACGTTTGAGGCCGACGAGGACGAGTTCCGTGCTGATGCCCTCGCCTCGTTGATCCCCGGAAGTTGATGGCGGCTGTGCCCACGGATGTCGCTCTCCCTTGACAGCGACATGAGCGGCGACTGCTCTGTGGAGAGGCTCAGAGAAAGGCCGCGCTGAGAGGGCGAGACCCCGGCCGAGTTGGTTGCTGAGCAAATCTGGAGCTGGGCTGCATCCGCAGCAGACGTATCCGGCTGACCCCACGGGTGGTTAGGCCGAACCCTCGGAGCTACTATGCCGTGAAGGGACGGAAACTCGTGCAGACGAGTATGGTCTACATCTGATCCAGCAGGTCCGAACGGAGCCGCGGGACCGGAAAGCGGAATCCCGACGAAGTGGTTCTGGTTCAGCGGTGGAGCGTGAGCTGGTTGCGCGGCGCTCCCCACAGGATTCAAGAAGAGGGCATTGGGGTGAGCTGCGGCGTCGTGGGCGGCGGTGGAGTAGGGGATGAAGCTAGGGTTCAAGATGTAAAGCGTCTGCAAGCCGTCAGTGGGTTCGATTTCGGAGCTCCCATGAAAGTACGTCGCCATGAGATTTGTGTCTGAAGATAAAATGCCCTGCCGAGGAAAGTACGAGGAAAGTACGGACTCGATCTCGAGATCCGCACACTCTTTTCTCAAGCTTGATCTCTTTACTCAATCAACAACCGTCGGCAGCAATGACAAACATCCCATCTTGACATGCTGCTGAAATTCTTGAAACTGAAGCCTGAGATAGAGAGAGAGAGAGAGAGAGAGAGAGCTTCAGCAAATCGCAGATGAAGAACGTGGAGAAAAGACGAGGAGCGAGAAGAACGGGCTGTATTTATAGGAGGAATCCACCATGAAAGGAGGTTGCAGAGAGGCAGAGAGAGAGAGAGTACAAAAGCCAATAATGGGTAAAAAGATAAACACACGAGAGGATCATGTATATAAATATATTCAAACCAGATCCATCAAAGTATGTGTCTTTCTCTTTCACACGATCATGAGATGGAGAAAGATGAGCAGCAGATCTTTTCTTTGTCAGAAGACACTCTCTTGGGTTTCTGCAGACTCTCTCTTTCTCTCTCGAGACAGAAATGATTGTTTAAGCAGAGTTTGGATCCTAATAAAGAGCGCTACTTGTGTCCACTCAAAGATGTCACGGCATGAAGAAACTGTAACAGTTCCCGGTTAAAAATGTCACCATTTACCCTAGAGTAGATATTACCTGGCTATTTTCACCTAATAAAGTTTCGATATTGCTGCCGATATTCATGCCGGGAAATCGAAAAATGTAAATCCGGTATCCCAACCAAGATGTCCAAATAAGGACATCCATGCCCAAGCCGATAAACTGTTCGTACTAGAGGGATTATATTCATACCCAAAATAAGAAGTTGGGTTCGATATGGTGTTACGGAATAATCTATCTCTAAGTTGCGCCCAAGAGAATCAGCACCGCACAGCTTCTGTTAGGTACGAGCGGATGGATAGAGAAGAAGACCAAGACCGGAAGATAATCTCTCCCCATGGCTCGACCCTCTTTTTTCTTCAAGATGGTCTGAAGAAATTCAGCACGTCTCATCAGAGAATTCAAGAGAGGAGATGAAGTTGTGGGGTCGTGGAGGTGACGGGAAGAGCTGAAAAACGAGGAAATGTCGACTTCTTCCACTTGAGGTCGAGGCGGGAGGGGGGCCGAACGATGATAATAATAGAGAGAGAGAGAGAGAGAGAGAGAGAGAGAGAGAGAGAGGAGGAAACAGGAAGAGAAAGTTTAGGAGATGGTCACTTGGCATTCATTGAATCCCCCACTTTATGTTGTTAAATATCTCCTTGTCCTTTACCCACCTTTTTCTTATATTCTCTCTTGATTAGGTTTTCTCTCTTTTTCTCCCCACCTTTTTTCTTTCTTTTTACCAATTTATTTTCTTTTTCTTCTTATTCTTTGTGTGTGTGTGCGTGCGTGTGAGTGTGGTGGAATGCGAGGGTTTTTTTTTGGATATGAAGCCAATGAATAGTTTGGGAACTCCCATGTTCACGAGGGAGGACGCTCCAAGCCGACCCCTTTTATTTAGTCTTTGGTGTGTGTAGTTTTGTAAGATTAGTTGAAAAGCAAGATCCAATGCGCTTAGGAAAACCCTAGTACGGCTAAGTTCATTTCCAGACATGGAAGCCTGTGCGGTAATATCGGAGCAAATGTTACCGGTGCGATAGAAGCTCCTGATCCATATCATTTTCTTGATTTCAAGACGAATCACGATGTCTCTTTAGCTGGAGAATCATGAGAGGGAGAGAGAGAGGACCGCTTTTGCCTCTTTTGAGGATTCTCAATCCGGAGTTGTGCTACCGTGGCCTGCCCCAAACACCATGTTGCCGCCCCTATAAATTTTACGCTCTATGTTCACCCGAAAAAAAGGTCCCTCTCGTAAACCCTATTCGCGGACGCGCCTTCTTAGGACTCTTTCCTTTGTGCAAGTCATTTGATGCTTAGAAAGGGCCGCTTTCCATTGTCAAATCTACGCTATGTGTGAAGAAGTTGTTAAATGGATATATCATCTGCACTTTTCCAACAATTTAAGCTTTTCAGATGCTCAGTGGTGCATATTTTTTTTTATTTAAACATGTCACTTCCTGATTGACAAGTCCTGTTCTTTTTTTTTTTTTTTGGGAAAAAGAACACTATTCCGTTAAAAATCTAGGGTTTTTTTTTTTTTTTGTCAAGTGATCGATGCAACCCATTTCAGATTTGGGCGAATGCGTTGGAGGAAATTGAAAGGATTTGAAGGTTCGAAGGCGAGATCCTTGTCCCATAATATCTAGGGTTTTCCTTATATTCAACTATGATTATCCATGCAACTTATGTGATCAATTAATTGGACGTCCTCGAGACAAATTTAAAGCTGGTTTATAAACTCTCTTTTGTTTTCCCATGCGTCCAACTTTAAGTGGAGAAGAGGAGGAAAGTTAAAAGGAAAATAAAGTGCAAACGTACCATCGACGTCGGTTTAGCAATTCACTAGCGATGACAAGTGCGTGCATTAGCTTTAATCAATCATGGAGATTGTAATCGATTCTAACAGATAACATAATAAAATATCGAAGGTATTAAAGAAGTCTTAAGTTTGCGTTTATGAAGTGGTTTAGGTCGACCATTAAAGGGTGATCCATATATCTAGGTGTAATCAAATCAAGGAACATGTACACTTTTAGATGGCCATGATGGAAACTAAAAATTAATTATCTTTTGGCCCCTCTTGTACCAACTGTTTTGTTATGTGTCACGACTTGTTTGGATTACGTCGGAGAAGGCTGCTTTTTTTTTTTTGTTGGTCAAAGGGAGAAGGCTGCTTCAAAGTTCCAAGATCATAGAGTAGAGATGATCACAAGATAAAGGTGATTTAATCTCATATCGAAGATTCGATAGTACATTCTGACGATTCGTATGTTTCACCAATCATGTACATAGACATAAACCCATCAAACGAGTGAGCCGTCAGATTTGGATTGGATCGAAAATGGTCCGATCCAAATTGAACAATTTAACTTGTTTTAACCCATTTTCATGTAATACAAAACTACGATTCATACCCATATTGCTAAAACACTTTAATGCAATACGAATTTAGTGGACAATTTTTTATTGAAAAAATTGAATTTTATTATATGTTTATATTTTCTTTTTTTCTTCCTTCTTTTTTCTTTTTTCTTTCTTCTAAGTCCGGCAAGGATCACTGGTGAGGGCTACAAAGGCCTCACTAGCCAAGAGCGAGTTGGCCTCACCTAGTGGCCATTTGGGCCGGGGTCGCGACTGTCGCCCGCTTCCAGCGAGGGCTTCACGTCCTCACCCACAATTGGTAGCCCTCATCGTACTTTGTAGAAAAAGAAAGAGAAGAAAAGAAGATAAATTAATTACAAGAAAATCAGAAAATTTTGAAAAATATATAAATTATTGAGACATCTCCAACTCCAACTGACGCATTGTGTGCTTTATTTATTTTTTATTTTTTTTTACTAGAAGATAGATGAAAAAGTTCTTCACTTTTCATATGGTTAGTTCTCAATCCATTTAAGACTGACAACCTATATATGACCCACTTAAGAATGTTTTTAAAACTTAAGGTAACCCATTTATGACTAGTGTTATCAAAATATGATGAGGTTTTCCTATCGAAATGAGCTCATATGTACATAAATCATAAATTCTTTTGAGTTCTTGCGCGTTTGAACCAGTGTATAATTGTACTACCACCCCTAATTTTTCTACGATTATTACTCTTGTACTTTGCTAACTTAAGAGCCTTTATCTACAAGGTTGGACCTTGAGTTCATATGTGCAAGTCCCACCAATTGTGAGCAAATTCTTCTAAGTTAGGGTTAGGGTCATCTTTGCACATGCCAAAAAGGCCTGCTTGGGATTTGCAAAGTGTTTCATGGGTCTCTAGGTATTTGGACATGTGTGCTCGTACCTATGAATTGAAAAAGAAAAAACTATAGAGTCTTTCGTCACTTGTAATAGATATTCCTTGAACCTATTTTTCTTTGGTTGTTTAAACCATGGATCTATGAGACCGGGGCGGGGACTCATTAGTTACTTAAGGGAGAAATTACTTGGAGTGTTGAAGGCAATTCCAATGTCGTAATAGTAAGGTAGTTGATGAGCTGGATTTATCTACCTTCGACATGGTGCTCCTCGTCGTAAAAAGGAAGAGAATTTTTTTTTTTTAATCTTTGGAAGATTAAGATAATAATACAAAAGCCTATGTGAATAATGTCACTTTGGAAGGAACGAGTGTTATGTCTACCATCACCTAAAATGGTACATGTGAAAGTTAAACAACATAGTGTTTAAGTAGTAATCTACGTTATCCGCTTTTCAACTAGAGACGGAGTGAAACCGGTAGCCGGAGGCTGCAGAAGGCTCGTCGGATATTCTGAAATTAGTGTTTCCATATCTTTGGAATTAGGGTTTTTTTTTTTTCCAATTCGCTCTCAACGTCTTTTTTTTTTTTTTCCAAATAATCTAGTAACACGTTCCTCAAACAAACCTTTTGCTCGAAAGAATCGTAAAAATATTAGAGTATCAGCACATCATTACTTGAACAACGGCGTTTGCGCACAATAGAATTAAAAGAGTCCCATTGAGATTAGCTTATTCAAAATCAAATTTAGTGTACTTTGGACAAAATGCTAGAGCCATCTTGGTTTCAAGTTCTTTATTGTTTTCCCACCAAAACTTACGAACATTGAATGGTTCTCGAACCCTTGAGCTATGTTGATGGATGAAGGTCCTTATCCATTTAGGGTGACCCACACTTTTGCATGGTGGCGAAAACAATGATAGTGAGCTGGTCCACAAAAGAATGCTTTAAGCACATAAAAGTCAATAAAATGAAGAACCCATTGAGGATCAAATGCTCAGAAAGAGAGCTTGCGTTTCGACATATATATCGCATCACTTGCTTTTTTCGCCCGCCTCCATCAAGTTGAAGGCGACACGGAAATTACACGAACTCATGATACATATTCTTCGTGTAATAAGTGGTTCTTCGAGTGATGGATTTATGCCATCCGTGTGCTATTCGTGTGTCTCGAGTGAGAGAATTCGGTGGATGCTAAGGAACGCGAGGGAATCTATGCCTTGGACCAAAGAATGCTTTTCTTCTCCTTTTTAGGCCTCTTGCACTATCACTTTGAATTTTGGATGCCATTAACGTTTTTTTGTTCATTGCTAGATCGAACTCTTGCTCCTCTCCCACTTATTCAAAAACGTGATGTTGAGTGCACGTATGCAGTGGTTGCGCAAAAGAAGTTTCATGTCGAAGATGCAGCATAAAATGAAGTAGGTAGCATACCATGATTTGGCTCATAACTCATTAGTTTAAGCTAATAGAGCAAGGATGGATCTGATTGGTGAGATTGACGGGCTCACACTTGGGTATATAGTGTGTTCTTGCTGAGTTTGGCCGGGCATAGTCAATTGTGGAGGAGTCAAATCATATTTTGGGTTTCTACCAAACTTGGCCGGGCCAAGGTAAAGATTTAAGTTGAGATAATATTGGTACAGAAGAATCCCTGGGCTAAGAGTGAGTGGGCCTTACACGGAAGGCTCACACGTGAGGTGAAATTTGTTGAGGTGCACGTGTGAGGGTGTTAAGTGAAAAAAGTACCACATAGTGGACATGGTGCAAAGTGAAGTATGTAGGGCGTGTGTCAATAGTTCTACTTCTTTGTTTTTCTATTTTTTTGTTTCGAGGAATAGGTTTAAAATAGAAATTCGTTTGGCAACACAATTTTATTTTTACATTTTCGGGATAAATGTTTGGCCCATAAATAGATTTAGAACAGAAATAAAAAGTGGACTTTTCTATTTCTAGAACAGAAACAGAAATAGTAATTCTTCTCATTGCGCTCTCTCTCTCTCTCTCTCTCTCTCTCTCTCTCTCTCTCTCTCTTTGTGCCATTGATCGTCGTCTTTTGCCATTCCCCTGCTGCCGGTCTCCAATCCTCGGCTCTCGTTTGCCCTTTGCTATTCGACGGCCACCGGTCACCATCCGCCGACCTTCCGTCTTCATCCACCCTCTCTATCGATCAATCGAGGCCTAGTGGCCAACAACCGTAAAAATTTGATGCTGTTATCGGATAAATTTCTGTTTTGGGAATATAAATTTTGTATCGTTATCAAAAGAGTGTCTTTGCACAGGAACTCGTCCAGGGAATAGAAATATAATTTATCCATCTATGGCTAGAAATTGAGCTCAAGAAGAGAATTGTTGTCATTCGCGCTCTTTACGTATCCAAAACGGTCCATAATTTATGATTGCGTTTGGTAGTCCAGATTTGCATGAAGGCGATTCCAATCGAATGTGTTGACAATCTTACACTTGAACTCTCCAAAAGCAATCTTCCCAACTAAAGGTATCGGGCTTTTGCTGCGCCTCCTAATAAGTGAAAACCCATTACTTAATTAGGGTAAAAGAACTCGATTTATATGTGTGTGTAGCCCAATACTCAAAGAGAGAGAATAATTGAAAACTCGCGACATACAAAGGAAAAGGGAATAAAAGAGGAAGAATGTGAGGAATTGCACGTTACAATTGCTAAATAAAGTACCATACTAAAGAGAGAACATATAGATGCCATTGCTCTAAGACCCTTGCACCGTCGTTGTTTGCGTTGTCTATATCTTGATATCCTTAACATGTGTGTTAAGAGTCAATCACAAAGGTTACGTTTGGTAGTCGGGAAAAAAATCAGGATAAGATGAGATTTATCATATCATGTATTTGGCTCTTGCCCAGGGTAGGATAAAAGGGGATACGACCTAGATATAATTATCTCATGGGGAAGGTGGGATAAGGGTGGATAGGATTTCTTATGTCCATGATAGAAAAGCTATTTTTTAATAACAAAATTAAAATAATAATTAATTTTGAATTATATTTGAATTCTAATATTAATGCTAACATAAAAATAATTTTTTTTTATAAATACCTCTATGTATTTATAAATTTGAGTTTCTATCTACTTTATAATATATATATATATATATATATATATATATATTGTGCATAAACACACACTTCATATACATATCATTACATCTTTTAAGTATGGTAGTATAGTTTATTATTTAATAAAATATTTATTAAGAAATGATGGAACTGAATAAAAATAATGAAAAATGATATATAAAAAGAAAAAAATCAATAAATAAAAATGAAGTAGAAGAACCATATTTTAAATGAACAAATTCAAACTTGAAAATGATTTTTCTAATTCTCGAAGAATGTAGGACAATGAAATTTCTGAAAAAAAAGAAGAAAAAACTAGAAATCTCCATCTTGTTATCTTATGTGTCTCCAGTTCATGTTGAAGTTTCAGCAGTCCGTTGTAGTTTTTTAGTTCATGTCAAAACTTTACGAAAACGGCGAGAGAGTCAAAACTTCTTCTCGATAGTAGGTTTTTGGTTCACGTCAAAAGTATATAAAAGCATAAAGAGAGTCAAAACTCATTCTCCTCCGTAACTTTATTGTTCATGTTGAAGTTTAACCAAAATAATGAGAGAAAAATACTTTTAGTAATTGCAAATGTGAATGATCATATTTTCTCTCTCTTCCTAGAGTTGGGAGTGAATTATGAGAGATTCTTATACTCTCCGTTTGTACATTTTCAGGTTCGTTTACATCGATATATGCAAATGCCAAACAATGAACATTATAGGATATTCACATATCCAACTTTATTCTCGCGATTCACCAAAT
This sequence comes from Rhodamnia argentea, assembly GCF_020921035.1. Lineage (NCBI taxonomy): Eukaryota > Viridiplantae > Streptophyta > Magnoliopsida > Myrtales > Myrtaceae > Rhodamnia > Rhodamnia argentea. Next base: position 24,538,281 of record NC_063157.1, on the reverse strand, counting down.
AATGGATAAGATATGGCAAAATCCCTAGATTTCATATCCTATCCTAGTTAGAAGTCCAGACGACCAAACGCAGCCAAAGAGTATGGCATATCTTGTCATTTCTCTTAGGCCCGGTTTGTTCCGCGACAAATGAATAATTTAAAAACCATTTTCCTAAAAAGATCACTTGTGTTACTTGCATAATTGATTTAACGGAAAATACACCTGCGAAAGTATTTAAACATAAATTGTTGTCGACAGTGAAAATGTTTTTCATTGACTAATTATTATAAGAGGTACAAGCAATCGTTCGTAGGAAAATACTTGTCAAATCATTCATTGTTTTTGCAACGGAGTTTTATTCTCAGCAATTTAACCCGTTTCTACTGTATCCAATTTGTCTTCCCCAGCCAAAAAGACAAGAGAGTTGTGCAATTATTGACATAGCAAGGGCATCGTAGCATCACCTGTTCATACAGATGCATATGCCCCCACAAGGAGGGACCGACGACAGAGAAGGTTGATCGCGACCCTTTGGTTACCCCAATAATCTCTCACTTATTGGCTGCGAAGTTAGGGTTTGTGCATCATTTTCTCCCGTAATTAATTCAAAGACTATACCGTTCCAAACACGTAATTTGGGTGGTGTGCGACTTGATTTGTTAGGTTCTTATCGCGAACCATAGGCCCCTCAATCGAGACATTTCGTGTACGAATCACAAAACGGTGGGAGCCATGTCGCTAAATGCTGATGTTATGGTACGATTGCCATGAATGCGCACCTACTTATATCCTTACTTGACTCTTCTCTTTGGGGCATCATTACACGATGAAACGGATATCTTTGCCCACCATGTCTTTCAGCTATCTTACGTGACATCCCTGAATTAACTCATTGCAGATGAGGTATTGTTCGGTTTGATCAATCTCATATTGAGATTCATGGTTTCATTTTTTATAATTTTTTAATATATTCTTTTGAATTTTATTTTATTTTTCCCCTTTTTTTTTCTTTACCATTTTTTTTTTTTGCTAGTGATTGGTTGGTGAGGGTTGGCCTTGCCTGAGCGAGGGTCATCCTTGTCAAGCCACGCCTGGGCGAGCATGGACGAGGCCGCCCTAGCCTGCATAAGGGACGACCTCGCTAGATCCGGCAAGGGGGACCTTGCCGATGCTCACCCAAGCACAGCTCGACGAGGGTGACCCCCGCCGACAAAAAGGAAAAAAAAAAAGAAAGGCGGAAGAATATTTAAAAAATTAGAAAAAACGTCTACGTCGGCCTCGGTAGTCCCATGTAGGACAGCCAATGTCCACATCAACGATTTTCAACCTAAATTGACTAGATGGACTGAATTAATAATAATGCAAAAAAGTTTAGGATTAAATTGATCCAATTGAAAAGTTTATGATTAAATTGGTACTAGTACAATAGGTTTAAGACTTTTTTGGTACTTTTCTCATCATTCTTTCCATACCGAAAAAAATAAATAGAAAGAAAACTATCATTCTTTGACTTGAAATAAAATGCTACATTTTCCTTTTTCTTCCATTCTCTTTTCCCCTAAATTCAAAACACCACAAATATTACTATCTATGTCGAAAATGGGGAGAGGGAGATTTCATTAGTTTCTTTGTTTTTTAGGCGAAGCTTTCATTTCATCAGTTGACTAAGATTAAAACTTCTGTAGACTCCCCATTTTTTTCCTAGACACACTTAAATAGGTAAAACAAAATGTCTGAAAGGCACCCTTTTGTCATCTCATTATTGTGTTTACTGTTGGCAACGGGCGTTTTCTAGATAGCATTAATAGTTATACCCAACCACCTCTCTAGCTTGGTCAAATGTATGACATCTTCATTGACGTCAGAAGATGGAGATCTTTACTTTGTCATAGTGTAATTCTATTTTGCCCCAAATGCAATAATTGACCTAACTCTTGTTTGTCCAAAGCAAAGCCGTAATCCGCATCGTAGAACTTTTTCTCGTTACATATCACTTTCCTACGACTCAACTTTTGGTGAACATTGGCACGAAAACCCTATTAAAAGCTCGAAAATCGGCTGGAAGCGGGACTCCGAGGATTTGTTTGGCCGCGAGAGAAGTTGGTATCAATCGCTCTCTGCATATATAGAGCGTGGAGTGGAATTATATTCTCCTATTTCTTGAGAGGTATGATATATTGTCTCGCCGAAGAGCGTCCATGAGGTATCTTTCGAAGCATTAATGTATCGATGCGTGAATCCACAAAGGTTGTGAATGGTCATTTGTTGATTTTGGACAGGAAAGTAAATGACAAGAAATTTAAAGGTCTTGAGACATGACGCAATCACAGCTAGCCATATAAAATAAAGAAAAGTAAAGGTAAAAGATAAGTTCGCGAGGACGTTGAGTGCTTTCATTGTTTGGGGTGTCAACATATATATGTAAACTCTATACTATAATTCTGAGGTGATTTTCGCTCGTTGTCAAAGACTAGCTATAAATTTGAAGACAAATTATTTTGGCTATAACTTCTTTCTTAGGGTAGAACACTTTCTAAGCTATTCATTTGTGGTGTGTGCCTATCCTTTGCAAGAAATGAACGGAGGATATTTATTCATTGGAATATATCGAGTTTAATATGATCGACGGAATTAAATCACGAAGTGGGGTTGTAAATTTTAATTGGATGTTCATAACAATAGATCGTACGAAAGCGATCCTTGATAACTCTATAGCATCATTCTCAATCATCCCATTAAATTCGTGCTTTGTTAGAAGGGTTCCTAGCTTGCCACGTGTCCTGCCAAGCTCATTAATTTAGGACACGGAAAATCCATTTTCCCTACATACGTGAAAAGACAATACACACTGAAATTTTTCATGCGCAACATGCGAATTTTGTTCTTAATGGTATAATAATGTGATTCTCGTTCTCGCCTTACAAATGAGTCCAAACGCTATCTTGTCCTCCAAAAGAAAAAGCTTTTTCAAGGGCAGGTGACGTGGGCCCACATTATCCTTCCACGTGGCACAAGCGTCGAGCACTTGGGAACCTTTTTGAGTGGTGCATTGAACCTTTAGCGTCAAACGCGGGCCCCGCGCGGTGCAAAATTTTCCCCTCCGGAGACGTGCGGGACAAATCCCGGAAGCTCTCGAGATGGGCCCACCCTAAGATTCGGCCTCGTAGTGGAAGATGGGGGCCCACAGCCCAATTCATCTGCGAGTTGATGGATCCAAAGGCCCACGTGACCGCTCGCGTCAAAAGCGTCGAGCGACACTGCATCCCGTACCGAGTTTTTTTTGTTTTTTACGTGGCCATTCGCTCATTGCACTTGCATCTTTAGATAAATTTAAATGAAAAATGGAAGGAATTTGAGATATAGAGTCGATGATAGGACAGTGGTTTTGTTTTGGACACGGTCATAGCACTCGAATGCAGTCACGGGTCAATGACATGGGCAGTTGCTGAACTTTAGCTCGATGTATCGAGCAGAAGATGGAAAAATTATGTTAACTAATTCTTCAAAAAAAAAATTAATTTTTTTTTCTGTATGTATTCTGGGCGGTCCGGTCCGATCCCATCCATCATGGAACCGGGGAATCGGACTGTCCAATCACCTATACCATTTATTGTAATCGGGGACCGGACCGCCCTCCTCAAGGACCGGACCAACCCGGCCGGTCCGGTCCGGTCCAGTCTAGTTTGCTCACTCCTAATTACTATCTTCCCATCAATGGTTTCTCCTTGTGTTTAATTATAATTAGACCGATGAATTTCCACTTTTGCCCTCCGAAGCTGGGGAGGGCTTAAACAGTGAGTAACGGACCTTGGCCCAATCTACAAGAGAGGCCTTTCCATGATGGAGGCTTGTACTCCATTTTCAACTATTTTCCAGCTTTTTCTTCCTCAAGTCAAGTTAAAAAGGGTTTGAACAGCGTTCGGACCTACTTCACTTGCTGCCGCAACGTCAAGACTTAAGGATTCAACGATGTATCGTTTGCCCACCAACACCTTTATCGCAGCCCCACTAAGTATGAGTGGAGAAGCCCGAGAACGGCGGCAGGCCTAAGTCCAGGTTTGTCCTCCGTAGACTAGTCAAAGTTTCCTCATCAACATCAACATCGTCTTTATCTCATACCAGTTGGGATCGAAATTCGATGGACCCAAAAATAAATAAAATAACAAATTAAGAAATCGAACCTGTGACCTTCGGCTTGCAGATGGAGTATGCCTCCGGCATTCGTATGGTTCTAGAATCGCCGGAGGAAACAGTCGGGAGGCGAACAACCTAGATACATAAGCCCAAAGACTCTGGTCACGCTTGCTTCTAACAATTCCACGTTTAGTGTAGGGCTTAGAGGGTTATTAATAGTGACTAAGCCTCAAATCTAACACACTCTTTCCCCACTTATGTACGAAGCTTGGGCTGCTGGCTAGCAAAGTCTACTACGGAAGTAGCCCACAATCGACCATGCAATTCATAACATTTTCATTCGCCAAGATTCGCTTATAGACATGGACCGAGAATTAAGTGGACCCTTAGACAAATTTACTATTTTGTGCCTTCAACGTTTTCTTTTTTTTTTTTTACTAACCAACCCTTCATTGTAAAGATACGGGGAAAAGACACAAAAAAACTCAAATTCCAAACTTGTACTTATGTGACACAAGTATCTTCCGTTAAGATTTCATTAGATGATTTTTCAGCCAAAACAGTGTCGTTTTTATTTAACTTAAGTTGGTCCTGTCAACATCGTTTGTTTTTCGACGTTCATGTAGACATATTTTCAACGACGACGGAACTTTGATAGATAGTAGATGCGTGATTTTTGGAATCGCAAAAAAAAATTCAAAGGCAAATGTGCTACAATGGGCATAATTTAAGGTCCTTCGTAGTTTTTTTGACCTAAGAGTTAAATACAGAAAATCTTTGTGGGGTCGATCCCAATCTCGACATTAACGAGCTCCCATGGCTGGGGCTGACGATAATCGTGACGATGATGATGTCGACGATGATGCTGTTGTGGGAACATGCGATGTTACATGCCACATCTGATCGCAAGACGTGTTATTCACGGCTGTTTTTCTTGAGTTTTCCCTCTTGAGTGGTCTCTCCACTATCTCTCTTTCTTTGTACTTTCGACCAGTATTTTTTTCTCCTTTGACAGTTTTTGGTTCTTCATAGGCATTCTAGATTGATTTCTAGTTTGACCCATTTCGCATGTTCATCGCCTTCTTCCCACTCCCGACTCATCATTGTCCCGTCTTTAATTTGCGCACCCACAAATTAATTGCCAAAAAAAAAGAACAAAAAGGGACAGAAAGATAGAAGTGTTTTCGCAATTTGAAAATCTTTTCCATGCCCAAAAGGGACAATCATTAGCCATTATTTTCCATGCTTTGATCTATCGGTTTTAGTAGCGACACAATGGTTCCTCCTCGTCCCGGCTTTTCGAGTGTGCTTCGGAAGTTCTATCATTGTGGATGATTGGTTTGGACCCGTCGATTCTTTTTGTTGTGGGGGGAGGAAGGGTGTCTGGTTTTGTACGTATCATAAGTTTATGTCAACGGTTCGAATCCCTTTCTCATGTAACCGATGAATGCGGGGCGTGGAAACTCGACCGTATAGAGACAATGTTTGAGTTCTTCGACATGCTCTATTTTAACCTAGGTCGAATTTTTGCGTTTGCAGTATATTTCGCGCGTTAGCGGTTTACTTGCCCTCTCGCTTCGAGATACATAGATTAGATTAGTTTTGGCAAACTAACGGTGATGGCAAAAATCGAACTGCCGCTCTTATTTGCACAAATCAAATTTCAAGGCGCCTTGGAAGTATGAAGCTAACAATGGGAAAAACAACATCAATGAGTGTGCTGATGCACCTTACGCGCCTTGTGGGCCGGTCAAGTCTAGGCCTTTGGCTTATGCAGGTGGCCCTGATCAAAAGCAGGTGAGCGCAATTGGTGGAATCCGAATGGTACGGTTGCTCTTCGTGAACCTAAGTTGGTAAATCCTCCGACACCCTAACTAAATGATCATTCCTTTTTCTATCGAGGCGATATTTCGTCGCGCAAATATGCCCATTTGTCCTGGCGAGACTCTATTCGCGAATCTTAGATGGAAAGCAAAAGCGGCGGCGAGTGTAAGGCCCCGAATTGGTGAATATAAGCTCGAGGCGAGGGATGTACGGGAGACTGGTTAAAAGCACTGCAAGGCACAACATAGTTCACAGTGCCCGACTTTGAACGAGCTTCTTGAATTGTATTATCGGGTGTTGAAACTCCTTTCGAATCAAAAGTAAGGAGAGAACAAATTGTACTAACGGGGTCCATAATCCGCTACGAGGAAACGATACTACTTTCTCTCCCTTTCTGAATTCTTTGTAATCCGGTTCTTTTTCCCCCTCGGAAAACTTTTTCGCCTTCTTCATGAGCCCTGCACTTAATGGGCAAAAGAACAAAACACTTATGATTAATCCGGTTTTTCAGAATTATGCATGTCTCAATCTCGAGCTCGATAATCATACGATTGTAAATGAAACGATGCATCACCGAGGTGGATCTCCTTTCCAGTGGTCGGCAAAAGGCGCTCGATGTTAGTCAAATCTTGTGCTTGAAAAGCAAGAAAAATGGAAAACCTAATGAATCTCGGGCATGGATTGTTTGGACAAAGGTCAGCCAAATCATGCTCCCAAAGAGACCCTTTCGTTGTCCATCTCTCTCTCTCTCTCTCTCTCTCTCTCTCTCTCTCTCTCAAATTACAAATAAATGCCCTCTAACTTGAGCAATTTATGAAATTGGGTGCTCAATTTATTTATTTTTCCGCATAGTTGTGTCATCTAACTTGGTTTTTACAATCTAGTCCATTCGTCATGAGCACACTTCTACTAAAGTGGGCGAGGACTTAGTGACTTTCGACGTTGAAGAAGCAAAAGAATTTTAAGTACTATAGAGTTTGGTATTGCGAAAGGATCGAAACAAGGAACTAGACATGAAAAGATTGCACATAAAGAGAGGAAGAGAGATACTGCGTTCTTTCTCCATGCCCCCTTCAAGAGCACATTTCAACCTCAAATGTCGATGACGATGGTTGAATTCTATTTCGAGGTATTGAAGATATCCAATTCTAAGGTCCAACAGCCTCAAACTGATGGATGGATGGACGCCAATGGATGGATAGAGAGACGGGATAGGCCGTTCTTGTTCACAGATCATACTGGTGTCGGTAAATGGCGGCCACCATGGAAACGGCAATGGTGATCTCAGCGGACTTCAGAAAGAAGAGTTTTTGCAAAATGCAAATAACGTTTGCAAAATATTATTCACGTAATATTTGTAAAGAACTTCAGGTATAAAAGCAAAAAAAAAAACAATGACAATATGAGACCTTCAGCTGCTCAGGCGAAGCTGGAAGCTCTGATCGCAGCCCATCGCTGAGGTCATGCCTGCTCAGGCCACCCAAATGTAGCCTTCCGAGCATTGGTGTGACTTGAGGCGAGGGCCGCTGAGATCACGTGACCCCAGTCGAGTGCCACAGAGGTTGCCCGACCTAGTCAAGTCGAGGCGTCGAGGTTGCGCGACCTTAGGCAACTCATATTTGATCCTTTGAGCGTCGGTGCAACCATAGGTGAGGGCCGTCGAGGGTTGCGCGTCCCCAGGTGAGGCAAAGCTTGTGTTATACAACCTCAGACGACCCCACCGGCATCTCTCCAACTCCTCTTTTCACTGTTTTTTTATTCAAAATTCCCAATGTAATTGGCCATATCAACATGATTAAGCGTTCTCCTTCCTAAAAGATTTAGCTGAAAAGGGATATTTACCAAAAGACTTGATTGCACCTGAAAGATCAAGGACCTAGTTGTAAAACTGCTCAAGTTGGAGGACTAGTGTGGATTTATTTTTATAAAAGCCAACTTGTAAAATGCATGGTAATATGGGAACAAAAACTCTAATAAATTTTCAAAATAATCATTCCTCCTTCGAGAAATGTATCCTAATTTGTACTGTTTTATATATCTTACTTTCTAAGATAAATTGTTTATTCAAGACAACATAAGTTATGATGCAACTATTAGACAAGTGATAAGCTTCGGTCCCAAGAGTATGATGTGATTTCATTAAAGAGATTTTCTCCGATCACATTGAAATATCTTTTTTTCAATTTTTCTTTTATTTAAAACTTCCAAAGGATTCTCCTCTTTTATCAACCTTGTTTGTTCTTAACCAGAGTCAAATTAAATCAACACAAAATCAACTGAAAAAATTGTCCAAAAGTTCTAAGCCTATTGTACGGTATCCAATTCAGTCCTAAATATTTCATTTCGGTCAATTTGGTAATAATTTTTTTTTTGCAATCGATCAAATTTGGTTGAAAATCACTAATATGGATATGAACCGTCCTATGTGGCACGACCGACGCTAATATGACCAATTATTACAAACTTTTCAATTTACTAATTAATTTATTTGTTTTTATTTTAATTTTTCTCCCTCCACTGTTCATCTACTCCAAATGGCCGATTGGTCATGGCATGGCGACCCTTGCGTGAGGGCTTATAGGCCCTTGCTCACTGACCGACAAGGGCGTGTGAGCCCTCCATGCTCTGTTCCCACATCCCTTCTCGGGCGATCTCGAGCAACTCTGTCATGTGAGTGACTCGGTTGGAAAGTATGACTTCAAGCTGCTCATATGACCGGACTGGTGTTGCCGGATGGCTTGATCTTGAGGGGTGTGAGCATTACGCCCTCCAAGTGTCGTCACTGTACCACCAACCTCGTCGAATCGAGTAGAGTGTCAATGGTTCCCCTATCTCGGTCAACGGTGTGCGCGTCTTCACCCTATATATGTCCAAATCTAAGAAGCTCGCCCTCTCGAAGCCCTCCGAGAGCCTTGAGATCTCGCTTGAGCTATTCTAGTTTAAGCTCTTCACCATCTCTTTGATTGAAGAGTTGAGGTCGGCGGTGATGATAAGGGCTTCACGGTCCTCACCTAGTGGCCGACGGGGCGTATGCCCTTTCGAGAAGATGAAAAATGAAAGACCAAAAAAGAAAAAATAATATAAACATAGAAAATCAAACAAATTGCAAAAATTGACCATGTCGACTCACTCTATCCACTTGCCTTGCAACGTAAAACGGCCGGCGTTCATCTCAACTATTTTTGGCTAAATTTGGTTGGAAGCATTACATTGTAAAAATGTTTAGAGCTAAATTGGTCAAATTTATTGGTCTCCGTACAATAGGTTTATGACTTTTTGGATAATTATCCCAAAATTTAGCAACAGCCACTCGTGCTATGCACATGATATCAAATTTTTATTTTTTATATTTTACTTGTTAGATATAATATTAGAGGGAAAATACCAAAAAAGTTCCAAACCTATTGCAATTGTACCAATTCAGTCTATTTTTTTTTTATCGATTCAATCCTATATCTTTTACAATTATGCTAATTCATTTCATCCGACCAATTTTGGCCGATTTCCCCCCCCTGTGGGGCCCCCCCCCCAAACATAATAATATTTTAATCTATTTTGATTTTTTTGGAGTTTTTATTTTCTTTTTCATTTTTAATTTTCTATCTCTTTTTTTTTTTTCCTCTTCCTTCTTCTTCTCCCTCTGGCCAATGACTAGCCAAAGGCGATAGCCGGCGAGGTGGACCTTATCTGCCGTAGGCAAAGCTCGCCTCAGCCACTTTGTCTACCGCAAGCGAAGCTCTCCCTCGCTGGCCACTAGAGAGTGCGAGCCTCGCTAACGACGGTGAGGCTTGCCATGAGCTTCACCTTAAAATAAATATTAAAATATTATGTCGTGTCCATGTCGGCGCGGCTAGCTAAAATTAGCCTGGATGGATTGAATTAGCACAACTGTAAAATGTTTAGGATTGAAATGGAAAAAATAAAGTTTAGAAATGAATTGGCACAATTGCAATAAGTTTAGAACTATTTTGGTAATTTTCCCTAATATTAGATGTTTTCTTGTTTTTCATTTTCATTAATAGTTATTTCGATGTGATTTATTGATAATCAGAATGTTTTCTCGATGATTTAGTTCGGTTACTTAATAAATATCATTGGAGAACTTTATAAAGTTGAATAATAATCAATAAAGAGAACTCAACTCAGAAAATCTCACATGCACACACAAAAAAGGAACGAAAATCCTTGCAAAGCAAAAAGGGGAGAAAAAGGTCAAGTAAATCCACCATCAACGGAACATACATATAAAGTTGGACCCCATTGGATGATAAATAATGGTGTGGTACCAAACAAATCAACATAATGACTGACACGTGTCAAGGACAAGCTAAATCTGACCAAAAAAGAAAGAAGAAAGAAATTAAATATTGATTGAGGTGGGCTATAGAAGAACATTCCATCATATGCATTGGACAAAAGATGGTTTAAGGAAGGATCCAAGCTGGGGTTTACGAGAGATTTTACACACACACAATAACACATCTTGTCCCAATGTCAAGATTCTCATGCTGGGTTTGTCCCATGGTGGCCTTATCTTTCGCCTCTCTCTTTTTATGGCTCTCAAGATCAAATCATTTTGGAGAAATAATTGAATTTTTTGGTGGTGTGCGTGGTGGAGCACTTTGCTCTCTCCCACCCCACAAGACCCACCTCGTGTTGCCTATTTCCACTCAAGCAAGGGATAGAAATAATGAAGGGCTTGGCTAGATCAACTCCTTTCTAGCTTTTGCGGATGGATTGCAAGTGATTTGACCTTGTTCAACTTTTCATTGTCATTTCCTCAATTTCACTTCCTCTTTCTTATAATAATAATAATAATAATAAAAATAATAATAAACCGATCAAACGTTATCGCTATTCAATTTTTTACAAGATCCGACAGCAAGGTAGAATGCCAACACTGAGTCAGAAGATTGATAGAGAACCGTTTCTCGTAGCCTGACTTGAGAATGCTGTACTACGTTAAAAATCAAAATCTCAGACTTCTTGCTTCTTTATGTCCTAGACTGAAGACGTTGCGGCAAGTAAAATCGCTATCAATGCAAAATCTCGACTGTTTTGTCAAACTTACCCAATCCTTGATATTTTATCATTTTACTACTGTTTTGTCAAACTTACCCAATCCTTGATATTTTATCATTTTACTTAGGATCCGATTATAATTAGCTTGCTTTGTTGAGTTGATTGACTTAGGTAACAAATCATTTTGGGCTAAGCAGTGGGTGGACAACAAAATCCAAGTTGGTCTACTCAAAATTATTGATGGAGAAAAGGTGTAAAGCCCTTCTGATCTGAATTCAACCGCACTCACATCTACATTTTCACATTTGCAAAATGCCCATCCCTTTCATATATTTTTCTTCAGTCACGTGAGTCAAAATGTCGACTTTTATTGGCAAAATGTCGACTTTTACTTATTGGAAAGCATTAGAAGCATTTTATGTCCCCATACAAAGGTTATAGGTCATTCGTTTGCATAATTGATATCAAAAGAACCAGAACATTAGAGATCTTTAAACTTATATCATTCGCACTAACATAAGACACCTCGATAGGCCTATCTTTTATTATCTAATTGCCACCTGAAAAGTCCTATCGACCGGTAAAAGATTACAATCAAACCTGATCAAAGGATGAGTGGGCTAATTGGCTACATGTACATAACCATGTTTGCTTCAATTTTTTGTCATAATGCTAAAATTGTGAGAGTTTGTTGGACCACTACCAACTGTTTTAAAAACTTAAATTATTAGATGAAGGCATGTCTTAATATTTAATTACTTTAATACTCCCCCTTAAACTCGATCTGGTCTTTTTTTGCCTAGAAATAAGCATGAAAATATTTCACTAGGGATATAACTAGGGGCCAGGAAACATTTAAACTTAGGACCTCTTGCTCATATATCATGTTATATTTAGAGTCGGAGAGCAAATAGCGACAAAATATTTATAGTAGCTCAACCATAACTAGGGTAGTATAATATGTATTTATAGGATTGACTAATTATAGTAATGGTACAAATAAAATGTAATTATATAAATACCCCACTATACATATAAACTACATGTAATACTCCTCTCAATCCGAAGTAAGTGTAACAATTTGAGAGATTGGATCTTAATCACGCATGACGCAAACTAGGAAGCCCCTTGGTGAATACGTCCGCCAACCGATCCCGGGATAGGCACGTAACAAACACGTAGATCACCGGAAGCAACCCCGTTCTTGAACAAAGTGAAAATCCAACTCAATGTGTTTGGCGCGAGCACGAAATATGGGGTTGGGAGCAAGAAATGTGGCAGAGATGTTGTCACAAGAAACATTGAAAGGATAAAAAAATGGGACTTTGAGCTCATGAAGTAAATGACAAATCTAAGTAGTCGCAACAACACAATGAACAACTGCATGATACTTAGCTTCTATACTAGAACGAGCTATAGTGGGTTGCTTCTTGGCACTCCATGAAACAAGATTGGTGCCTAGAAACACACAAAAACCTAAGGTGGAATCGTGCATCAAGGCACCCAGCTCAATTTGCATCCGCATAAGTAGTCCATGAAGTGGGAGAAGGTCGCTTAATGAGCAATCCATGGGTGGATGTGCCACCTAAATATTAGTATATACGCTTGACGGCTTGTAGATGAGGTAATCTGAGTTGATGCATCAATTGGCTTACTAAGTTTACAACAAAACTAATATCAAGTTTAGTCATGGACACATACTATAAAGCACCAACCACTTGTTGATACAACGTTAGAGAAGCGAGAAGCTCACCATCATTAATAGGCGACGGAGTCTTCGATGCCAAGGAAGTGGATACAAACTTGACCTTAACAAGATCAAACTTGTGCAAAAGGCTATCAACATACTTAGCTTGAGATAAAAAGTACTAAAGAGGTGATGAGCCTCAATGCCAATGAAATAGTGAAGTGGCCTAAGATCATTCATAGCAAATTCTTGTGAGAGTCAAGTAATAAAAAACCGTAATAAATTAGGAGTATCACTGGTGAGAAGGGTATTATCAACTACAGCAAAAGATATAAACGACCATGAGAAGAAGCATAGACAAATAACGGCGGATCACAATGATAATGAAAAATCGCGGAAGCAAAGAACCATGTACCTGGAGCTTGCTTTAAACATAAATGGCTTTCCGAAGATGGCACACGTGATTTAGAAACTCCGCATTAGAGAATCGAGATTTTTACTCATGTAAACTTTCTCACAAAGGATGCCGGAAAGAAGGCATTTTTAACATCAAGTTGATGCATGGCCCATTTTGATGAAATAGCAATAGAGTGAACAACTTGAATTGTAGCGAGTTGAACAACCTAGCTAAAAGTCTCGTCATAATTTAATTCTACCCGATGCTTAAATCCTTGTGCCATGAGACAAGCTTTGACACGTTCAATAGTTCCATCGGATTGTTCCTTAAAAACCCATTTACAACTGACTAAATTGTTAGAAGGATCATGTGCAACAGGATCCAATGTGTGATTAGTGGCCAAGGCATTAAATTCATATGTTATTGCCACTTTCCAACATGGGTTAAGAATGGCCTTAGAATAGCAAGTTGACGTCTCTTCATGAAAAGAGTGAGAGAGATTAATCTGCATAGGATGAGTGCGAAGAGAAGAAAAGAAAGTGGAGGAGCTGGATAGAGATGGAGCCCTAACTATATGAAACATGAGAAAATTTAATATGCTTAAGCTATTAGGTGAAGGCGTGATTGAATATTTAATTACTCTAACAAAAATGACATTGTATAATATGAAACATGAGAAAATAACACATTTTATTGGTAAGGGTGATAGGTTTACCAAAATTGATACACAAACATTAGTTTATTAAGTAATATATCGAATTTCAATTAAACGATCCTTTAAAAAAATGAGTCATATTATGCAAACACGTGCAGTATACAATAGGCCATTCTAGAGCAGGATTTACCATACTTATCAATAGGGGTGAGCATGGTCCGAGACCTCCGAGTTGCTCCTCTTCCCTTAGAAATCGGGGACTTGACCGATGGTCATGGTTCCCAATTTCAGGGTTCGGGGACCGGAGCAGAGGTGCTTGGAACGGGGGATTGGACCGTTGGTCCGGTCCAGAGTGGTCCAATAGCACTATTCAAAGACTAAAAGTTACGCCTGCCATCTTATAGCAAGTCATTTTCCCTCATTGTGTTTCTTGATCGATGTGGGAAAATAAAGAGAATAAAAAAAGAATAATTTACTATAAACTTGCTAAGCAAGTTATTGTCTCTCATTGTGTTTATAAGAACTTGCCCACCCATCCTTTTTGTCAAGCTGAGATCAAGTGATCATTCTTCTCATCCACAAAGATGTGATGTGTTGAAGGGTTAAAGAAGGAGGCTAAATTAAGTTTATGTTTGTATTTAAAAATAAAAAATATAAATAAAAGTAAGTGGTCCGGTTCTAAAGGGATGCGAGGAACCGAATTGACCGTAACCGGCTCCAATTCTATGGAACTAGGAACCTAACCGAAGCCTTAAAGAGCCGAACCAACCAGGCCGGTCCAATCCAGGAAGTTTTCTGTTCGGTCGGTCTATTATGCTCATCCTACTAATCAATTGATGTGTTTAGGAGAGAAAAAGTATATATGTGTGTACTACCATTCAATATTTCTTTGGCCTTTGTTTGGATTTTCCCCATTATCATAGAGATATTGGTGATCCTTTGATATTATACCTAACGTTGATGGAGTATGCTCTCTCTCTCTCTCTATATATATATGCATGACTGAAACTCAGTCAAGAAATTTATGTTAATTACCTTCTTTGACATAACTTATTACCCGCTTTTTCAAACTATAGATACACACTTGAGACACTTGATTTTAAAGGAAAATAATGCAAACAAAAACCCCAAAAGAAGCAATATCCTCATGTGATTACATCTAGGGCTCCATCTTTTCATGCATCCTATACAAACTTCTTTATTTTGCGCAGATGAGAGACCAATCACCAACCCTAATCTAAATAAATCAGTACTATTATTCCTTATCAGCTTTTGCAACTACCAAGACCCACTCAATATTTTCTATTCAAGAACCTCTTCATCCACTGTGCAAACAGTCCACCCACCATGTGAATCTTTCATTGTTTTTTACTACTTTAATCATTTATTTACTTTTTTGCAAAAGAAAAGAGTAGAGAACAGAAGCATCTCAATTATCAATACCTAGCTGAGAAAGTTTAAATGGGTCCATGCATAGATATTATACATCATCTCATAGTTTATTGAAAGGGATAGGACCAAAATTACCACGTCAGCCAACAAGAGTCATACCTGATAACCATTTGAAAACTTCACAAGAAAAGAACATAATAGTGTCACGTAAATGAAAGGCATATACGAAAAATGAATTTTCATTTCCATACTGTACGATACTCCACATTCTTCTTTCTATTCTTATATCAAGCTTTTATAATTTCCCATTTTAATTTAAACTTTCCTATTCACTTGAATGTGAATTCTATACCACATAGGAGAGATACAAATGGGTATTCACACTAATGAATTAGATCTGCATAGATCTTGATCGCCATTGGCGAGATCATTTCAAGTTGATTCAAAAAGAGTTTTTCACCAAGCAAAGTAGAAAGTGCCGAAAAAAACATAAGATGAAGAAGGAAAGGAATGAAAATAAGAAAGAGGGTAGTTTGAAAAATGTCCTTTCCTTAATTTCTTTCATTTCATTATCTACAAGAAAATAACTAGATTACTATGAAAATTACCTCAAAATTTAGAGAGAAAAAAACATATGATACGATAGCAAACCCTAATCTAGTATGCCCCCAACCAAAATAAAATAAGAAAAACCCTATTCTCGTCTTGGACTCAGTAGGCATATAATGAGGACACATGATTGCATAGAGCCATGGAGAGCCACAACCAAAAAACAAATCGAGTGGGAGAGCATTAAGCGAACAGAAAGCTGTGGATGTTGCAGAGAAAAGGCTCCAAGCTCGAAGGCGAATCCAAACAATGGCTGGCTTTTGCTCCTTTTCTTGTTTCTGGGAATTAGGGTTTAAAGTCGTTCTTCTTTCATGGAGTGAGTGGAGCTTTTATGGTCTCGACGCGCACATGACCTGCACAGTTCTCCTTGTGCGAGAAAGAGCAACATGAGAGAAGAGTAGGGAGAAATCGCTAATCACCAGATAGACTTTCCCTTTTTCCCAAAATGAAAAAAATAAACGGCACAAAAAAAGCAAAATAGCTGTCCTCTTCTTAGTAAAAAAGTTCATAAGAAAGGCTTATCGAAATACTTGTCAAGTATATTTTATTGAAGAAGTTCATTTTCGATCTGTGGTCACGCTTTTTGGAAGAAAAGTTGGTGTTTGAACGACTGCAAATATTTTCCTTTTTGATCATTGACAGAATTTCAAGAACTAGAAAGCTGAGAAAGAATCTAAATCTTTGCAACATATTGCGAAGTTTGGCTCGTGTTTAACATCCGTCGGAGCATGCGTAATTTGTTTCCTAGGAAAGTTAATTTGCACAAGATATAACTAGGGCTTTGAAGCAAGCAAATGAAATACATTGCAAATAATAGTGTGGGATAATGATAGAAATGGTCGATTTAATGTGTAATGCGAACCATAAACTTTTAATTTGACCAATATGGTCCATGGACTTTAGCCCAATGTGCAATATGATCTCTCAATTATTAATTTGACAAATATGGTCCATGAACTTTTAGAACATGTTCAACTTAGTCCTTGAACTATAGAAAAATGTTTAATATAATCATTCTATTAATTTAAGCTTAGGGATGATATTGGACATTTTCTTATAGTTTAGGAACTAACTTGCACATGTTCTAAAAGTTTGGGGACCTCATTGAGCAAATTGAAAGTCCATGGATCACATTACACATTTAGCAAAGTTCGGGGACCATATTAATCAAATTAAAAATTCAAGAATCACATTGTACATTGAGCCAAAGTTTGGAGACCATTTGTGTCATTTTCCTTAATAGTATTTTCGTGTATATTGTGCGGTTTACGATTATGAGTTAAAACATTCAAGATTGGCATATTAGCAACGGTTTTCTAAAGTGAGTTGCTGTTATTAAGAGTTCAAATGGTGGCGAAGGCCGCACTTACACGTTCTTAGAACTTATGTCCCTCGATCGAGTTTAACCACAAGCCTTTTCTCTTTATCATCTACCCTAACACAACCTTATATTTAGACACTTGGCGTACATAAATCTTTGTGATATCGTATCTTATGACTTAATCACGACGAGTAAAATTGACAAGTATTTTGTTCAATGGGAAACCCCACTTTCATCGCTCTATTAGGATATGGTTCATATTCCTCATAAGGCACCGGACATCAGATAACTTTTATAGTTTGGACATGTATTTTTAGCGATAGTTTAAGTTTGAGCTCATGAATAGCTACTGTTATATATAATTAATTCTTTTTTAGAGTTATAATACAGAGATGAGATATGCTAATTATAGTAAAATCTTTTGCTCGATATAGCTATAATTTAATGATGAATCAAGAGAAATCTTATATTTCAATTTCTCTTTTTTGGTGTCTATTTCCTAGTGTATGTGCGTTTAATCCTGACATTACGTTTTTCGGTCAATTTTTCTCGCTTAATTATGTTTCTTTAGAATCCTAGTCACGGAATAATTTTTTGGCAGAAACTTGAGTACTCCCCTCCTATTTTCGTAACAAGCCGAAGCGAACACCGAAACTAAGAAGAACACGGATGTCATGTCGACAAAATCAAAACATGGTGTCCGTACTTACAAGTCGGTATAATTAACACCAACGTTTGTAAAAAACAAGTCGACAGATTTATTAGCATTTTCTTTTTTGGCGACGAATAAATTATCATTAGTTAGTGGAATTTATAACATTCGCATTGCGTCGGAAAAAGGGGGAAAATCGGGGAGAAATTGAAGGGGTCGGCTGACGCAAGCACGACAGCAACCCGCACCACCTCGATCCTCTCTCTCTCACCCGCCCGTCATTTTAGAAAAGCCACCCGCAGTGGCAGGGGCTCGTAATTATCCCCCAACTTCGTGCCCCTTTCTCGACCCCCCACCCTCACCCCCACCGGCGTTTTTATTTATTATGACGACGGACTTTCGGAGGAAGAGAACATTTGGCAGGCAACAAAGCCAACGCGGAGATCGGAGCGATAGCGAAGAAGAAAGGGCGAAGCCTCTCTGCGAGTGAAAGTGAAGTCTCGCTCACTGAGTCACTGAGTCGCTGCTTCACTGCTTCGCGGGTTCTCCTCTCCCCCCTCCCCCCGCTCTTCTCTCTCTCTGTGTCTCTGATAATTTACAGTAGCTTTGAGCTCATCACCTCGCTGATAAACTCTCTGTCGCGGCGAAAATGGAGCAAATCATGGCTATGTACAAGCTCGAAGCCTTCGGCATCATTTAGGCTTTCTGGACTTTCTTTTTTTCCCCTCCCTCCGACCTTCTCCTTCTTGAGCTCTCCCTCCCTCTCTCTTATCCTTCTGTCTATCAACTTATTGCTGGAGATGGCCTGCCGGAGCATGATGTCGGGGAACTTGGAGCCGGAGAGGAAGAGGAGCGGTGGGCTGAGGACGAAGCAAGCGGGAAGAGGGTCGTGCCGTGGCAGTTAGCTCGTGCCAGCCGAGCACCGGCACCGCCTAGTGCCTTTTGATTTCCTTCTCTTGTCTGCTCGTGCACGCTTGGTTCGTGCGCGTTGCTTGCTTTCTCGTGACGCCTTTCGCTGTTTGGAGCTTCATTGGAGGTCGAAGCGATGGGGTACTTGCTGAAAGAAGCCCTCAAGACGATCTGCGGCGTGAATCAGTGGTCTTACGCCGTGTTCTGGAAATTCGGCTGCCAAAATCCCCAGTAAGTCCGTCTTCGCTCTCATTCTTTCCTTTTGGGTTTTCCGTGAAAAATGGAGGAGTCGGAGGAGAAATAGAAAATCCGGAGTTTCGGCGACCGTTTGGTTGGGTTGCGGTCTCGTAATCACCAGGAAAAATTTGAACTTTTTCTTCGTGGTTCGTCATCTCCCATAAGCATGAATTTTGAACTTTTGCTACGAGTTCTGTTCCAGCTGTTCTTCAGGAGAACTGGATGAAAGATCACCCTTGATAGAGAGTTTCAAGTTTTTCCTCAGTTGGAGAATATAAAAAGAGTATTTCCTGAAACAAAAACAGAAAAAAAAAAATCGAAAAGTTTGCATTTTCGTATGAATTTCCTGCTTTCAGTCGAAAGAAAAATTGATAACTGAAGAGATTTCTATAATCGACCGTGATTTCGTTGTCGGTGTTGAGCCCCCGTGAGAGTAGAAGGTAGAGTCAAACTGTCAAAGGGGTATGCGTTAGGCTTGTCTTGTTTCTAGTTTGTCACACTGAGGTTTTTAATTTTCTCTCTTTTGGGTCGATCGTCATGTAGTAATTTTCAGTCCTTTAGTTACTTGTCGTCGGGTGGTGTTCTGGAAAAGTCACAGATTTCGACGCAGCAGTCCAATAAATTGAATCCTAAAAATTTCTATTTTTAAAGAGGACGTGATGTGTATGTGTAGCTTAAAGTCTTTGAGTCTATGGTTTGTTTAATTTATTTTATGGCATTGACTATTTTGTGGGACATGGTCATATTGTCGTTCCTCTTTTTTTTGGACAGTTTGGATGAAGATCCAATCAAATAGATGACAAAAAGTTTTATGTGCTTTCACTGTGCGCAGTTAATGCTCTGACCTGTTATCATCTGCACTTGCCTCGGACAGTTGTTATGTTCTTGCCAGTTGGTTCTTTCTGTAAAAGAAATTCGCCTAGCAGATATAACCTGTGAATGAATTGAGTAAATTCAGCATTTTTGCGAATAAAAAGTTCTACATGCAAGTAGATGCGGCTGATTGCAAATTTTCTTAGAAGCTTGTTTGTAGCAGTGGAAGTTCTGGTGACATACTGTAATATGAAATTAATTCTCAAACTGTATGAATTTGTCATATGATGAGGTAAGTAATTCCTTAGTTGCATCTATTGAATTATTAGAGACCATTTAATTATGATTACAATGCTTATCAGGAAGGATTCATCAACTAGGTATTAATTCAATTATATAATCAGTGCTGCTTCAGACATACAATTTGAAGAAAATTGTCAAAAATGAATCATTGGATTTGCCCACCAGGCACTCATTCGAGTTTTGGCTGTTCAGTTCAGACTTCAGAGCAAAGAACTTATGCTAAAAGCTGTTTCAAGAATCATTAGGAAAAAAAAAAAAAATGTTCCAAGCAATGTGCATGCTGTGTACTTGTAGTTCTGGGAAGATGGTGCTTATATCAAGTTTATGAGACAGACCTCAGGCAATTTTTTCTCTTGAGCATTTTTTGTCTGCATTATCTTTTGCATGAAAACTGAATTTCTGTTGTCAAACATTTTTAAAATTCTTAACACGAGCTTGAGACATGACATCATTTATCCCCTTTGTTGAATTTGACAAACATACATATATACATTGCAGGCTGTTAATATGGGAAGACTGTTATTATGAGCCTCTGCGATGTTGTGTTCCTCCGCCAACTGCTGGATCTGTGATCGGCAAAGTGCCTATGGGGGAGTTTGATGGATGCTTGGTCCCTCCTGATAATCTCTTTGCTAGACCCGAAAATCACGCATCGGATAAAATTCAGTCACTGATTGACAAGATGATGATAAAAAATCAGATCAATATTTTAGGTGAAGGGTATGTATCAGTTTCTGTGTCTGCTTTTTCCTTTCCTTTTTCTTGCTTTCCTCATTGTTGTCATTTCAGTGTGTACAAAGTTGGTTATTGTATTTTCAGAATAATCGGACGAGCTGCGTTCACAGGAAATCATCAGTGGATACTTTCAAGTAGTTATAATGGAGATGCCTATCCACCTGAGGTACGGCAAATTTGGAGACTGAGAAATTTTTGTTTGGACTTGGCAAAGCAGATATTTAGTTGGGTCCTTGAAAATATGGTTTATGTTCTTGAGTTTTTATCAAAGTTTCTAAAATCTGCTGCTATTATCAATTAATGTGTAATTGTCAGGGAGAATAGGGAAGTTTAAACTCTTCATGTATATTTTCCATTATTTTGGAGTTGAGTATACACTTTTGGTGATAGTTTTTTCTTTGATGGAGTTGAGTGAGGATATCAATAATTAAGTTACGGTGGCATACTACAGTAACGTGCACTTTTTTCTCCTTGATTTCTAGCACTTTGAGGGCGGTGTCTATATTCGATCATTGATCAGGAAATCTCCCTCAAGATTCTCTTTTTTTTTTTTCTATTTCGTAAGATGTTGTAGTATTCCGATGGGTATTGTTGCATTTCGATTACATATGGCTTCGTACATTAAAAAAAAATTAACTAAAAGGGTAAGAATGCACCTATATATTCTTTTTTGAAGAGTGGGAATCTGGAATAGGAGTTATTGGGTGGTGTTTCTGTTCTTAAAGTTGGAACTTAAGTTTACGGGACCAAGAAATAATTGAACCTAATCTGACTCATTTTTTGTTAATGCACGTTTGTTGTTCAAGGTACAACATGAGATGCGTCAGCAATTTTCAGCTGGAATGCAGGTAACTCACTTTTTATATATTCTCGGACATTCTTCTCTTTCATGTTTGTTTATGGTTTTGTACTTTTATATGGTCCACAGACAGTTGCAGTCGTTCCAATCACTCCGCATGGAGTTATACAAGTCGGTTCTTCTTTACATGTAAGTCTTCCTTGAAAAACTTATAATTAGTGATGTCCGAGAACTGCCTCCCACTTCTGTTGTTTAGCTGCTTTGTTTTCATCAACTTAAGTGCAAGCATTAATTGATCTTTTCATCACTTGTTATCAGCTCTGTGATTGTCTTGGAATTTCTTGCAGCACATCTTAAGCAGGAGCTTTTGTTCATTCTAGTATTCTCATATTGAGTTTTGTGGACTGTAACAGCTATAGTTGGTGTCTCTGGACTTCCAGAAGACAGTTTAATAAGTTATAGTAAACAAATTAAATGTCACCCTTTACAAGATTTCTTTTAAAGTGAAACCTATTATGGAGCACTCGTATATTCAAGCATTTCTTCTGAGTGCAAATTTGTTGGTTGTGGTATAATAGGTTCTCTCTTCCCTGTTAGCATGTGAGAATTTGTCTATTAGTATGCGATAATTTGTTTTTAGTCGCTTGTTAATAAATGCTACTTACCATGAAGAATCTTATATTGTCAATTGAAAAATCTTCGCCCTTTTGCTAACCCAACCTCTAGCCTGGAAAAGCTACAGTCTGGGTACAAATAGAGGTACCACTGGGTGGTGTGATTTTGCATTTGTTAATGCGGGCAAGTACTTTGTGCAGAGTTCATAAGTCAGAAGTATGATCCCATTCATGAAGCTCTCGCCGTCTAGATCATATAGAAACTTGTTTCTAACTTGGTTAATCAATGGCTCAATTACTTCTTCAACAAGCAAGTTGTGCGTGGTAATGGTTGCTTTGAACATGTGGTAATGGTTGCTTTGAACATATGTTTCTAATCTATTGGTTGGTGTTCCTTCAGATTATGGAGAATGTGAGATTTGTGGATGAAGTGAGGAGTTTGATCCTGCAACTACGGTTTGTCCCAGGTTCCGTGTCTTCTGACACTTACCCAGCCAAATTAGCTGTTTCTATCGGTATGCCTGCTGCAGATCTATCTAGAAATGGTATGGCTGCACCAACAGTTGTCATGAGTGCAAATGCTAATTCGTCGGGGTTTGCTAATCATCGATCTTGTTCTCAAATAACACGAGTTCAAGACTATCCTTGGACCACTGCTTTAGGATTTCAGACTCCTAACCAGCCATTGAGTTTGCTTGAGTCCCGTGGCCAACTTGGAGCTAGAGATGTTGGATCCCAATCAGCTTGCAGCACACTCGAGGTATGGCCGCACCAACAGGCTGCTTCATCTAATAAAAGGACAGGATCCTGTCATCAGAACGGGTTTGGCCAATCGGGTGTTAACCACAACCACATAGCATCAACAGAGATGAATTTATATTCAGATGTCTGTGCTCGAAACCTTGTCAGTGAAAAGAGTCATGCATTGGATGGCTGTATAACTTCTCAATTGAGAATAAACAATGCAGTGGACATTGATATGCATAAAGTTTCAGATATAGCTCCGTTGCATGGGGTCAATAATGGAATGAGTTATCAACTAAAGGAAATTTCAAGACCGGTTTTCACAAATATGGATGAGGTCAAAGTCCGGGGCAGTCTATCATCAAACTTGGAGGGTATCCCTTTGATGAGTGTAGATGGCCACAAAACCACTAAAATGAGCGATTTGCTTTCAGGAGGCTCAAATCAGACAAATCATCCCACGGACATGCAAGCTACTGGAATTGATTTTCCTTCTGGGCAACTGAAGATGGAAAGTGCTCTTGCAGGAGTTTTCAGTGGTTCAGATGAGCATGTGTCAGTGAAGGAGCTCATTCCCCAGTCTCTTCTTGATTTTGAGAATTGTAATAGCACAAATTTTAGGCATGTGGAAGAAACTTCACATAATTCATCAGGAGATGATTTATTTGACATATTGGGTGTGGAATTCAAAAATAAAATACTAAGCAGCAATTTCGGTAAAGTGGATGGTGGTGGGCTTGATGGTAGCCCAGGGAAGATGGGCAAGGAAACGTTGGTTTCAGTTTTAGAGCAGGACTCTGATTCGGCTTTATACTCCACTAGTGAGAGCTTTTCAGAAAGTGGTGTTTTCCTGGGGGCTGGCGCCGGAGGTGGTGATCTTTTAGATGCGGTAATTACGAGAGCTCCGAAGCAATGTGCAGATGATGTTGTATCCTGTAAGACGACAATCACGAATGTCAGTAGCTCCAGTTTGCCAGGTAGTTCTCCCAGCTATAGCTGCTTTAGTGTGCTGGACAAGGTGCAAGGGGAGTCTATTGGGTTCCCAAAGCCTCTGGTAAAGGTTGGGACAACAGCT
Source organism: Rhodamnia argentea (assembly GCF_020921035.1). Taxonomy (NCBI): domain Eukaryota; kingdom Viridiplantae; phylum Streptophyta; class Magnoliopsida; order Myrtales; family Myrtaceae; genus Rhodamnia; species Rhodamnia argentea. Next base: position 24,514,377 of record NC_063157.1, on the reverse strand, counting down.
CCTTGTTCTTTCATATCTGGCTGTAGCAAGGAGGGAACCCGCAGTCATTCCTTCTGTGGATCCCAGATTAGTTCTTGGGTTGAGCAGAGTCATGCTATGAAGCTTGACAGTAGTGTCTCCACTGGTTATTCCAAGAAGCCTGATGAACTGGTAAAGTCAAATCGCAAAAGGTTAAAACCTGGAGAGAATCCTAGACCCAGGCCAAAGGACCGCCAGATGATCCAAGATCGTGTGAAGGAGCTGCGGGAAATTGTACCTAACGGGACAAAAGTAATACTCTTTTGCTTATATTCCCACTATTTGCTGTCTACTGTTTAATCTTTGTGATGTTCAGATTTTGATGCCTAATAACTTCAACTGCTTGGGCCTCAACAGTGTAGTATAGATGCTCTGCTGGAACGAACCATTAAGCACATGCTTTTCCTTCAGAGTGTCACGAAGCATGGTGACAAGCTAAAACAAACAGCGGAGTCCAAAGTATGCTCTCTCTCTCTCTCTCTCTCTCTCTCACCCGTGCGCGCGGTGCATGCACACTCAGATGTGTGACTTTACTTTTCTAAAATAAGGAAACCTTGAAATACTTGATGGCAACGTCACTATTCTCTCAGGATTGGTTCCTCTTTGCATAAATGTCCACGTAAAATGTGATACCTATGTTCCTAAGTTTTCTGCATTGGAGTATCCTGGGAATTGTGGGTAGATATATGATGATTTATAGACTTCTCAGCCTCTTGGCAATCTAACTTTGCATGAAAAGATTACCTTGGGTAACTCACAAGTTTCTTGTCTTAAGATGCAGATCATTGACAGAGAAGGGGGATTGCTTTTGAAAGACAATTTTGAGGGGGGAGCAACATGGGCATTTGAAGTAGGTTCACAGGTCTGCCCAATCATAGTCGAGGATCTTAACGCACCCCGTCAGATGCTTGTAGAGGTATTGACTGTGATCTCCTATTTACTTCACTGTCTCTGAACAATTCCAGATATCTGTCTCATTTACATCAAGGGTTGCAACAGATGCTTTGTCAAGAACGGGGCTACTTTCTAGAGATAGCTGACATTATCCGGGGATTAGGATTGACCATTCTTAAGGGGGTAATGGAAGCCCGGAAAGACAACATTTGGGCACAGTTTGCTGTGGAGGTGATCATCTAATTTAAAACTTTGCCCAACTATCATTTTCCATTCTTTGGCATATTACAGAGTTTCAACTTATAAAAATGGAGTCGGTTCAAGTTTAAACGAGTGCTCCCTTTTCCAATCATCATTTCGAACTTGTTCTTACTACCCATGAGAGGATCTCCTTCTTTGTACATTAAGTGCTGTCTTTTTCACCTGTGCAACTTTTTGCAGGCAAATCGAGATGTGACGAGGATGGAGATATTTATGTCACTTGTTCCACTTTTGGAGAAAACTACCAAGGGCGGTCTCGTGCAGGACACTGCCATGGAGAGAGTTCAGATGGTCCAGCCCTGCATTGCTGTTGCAATGCCCAAGACTGTGCAGTGACCACCTGCTATGTATTCTCCTTGGTCTGGCAAAGTGTTGAGAGCAAGCTTGGTTCTCACTTGCAATGACCAACATGGACTCCAGCCCAAATCTGTCTAGCTGTTTTTATGTGGATTAACTTTCTTGATCTCCTGCAAAAAGATGATCCATGTCCTCGCAGCACACTCTGCTCGACGGTCAACCGGTGTTAAGGTAGCAGGAGGGCTTTTCTATGATGAATTGGTCTGGCCCTCTTGCCGAAAGATTTGATATGGGATACGGCGGGGGGAAAATATGCATTTCATTTGTTGTTGATTTTTGTTGCAGTTGTTCCTGAGGGAACTTGACATTGATGGGCTGACATATGATCAAATTAAGTGCCTATTCGGCATTGGCAGTCTTTAGAATGTTCTGCCTGTTCCTTACCTTGGTAGGACTCCTTGTAATCTTCTCCCGTTCTTCTTCTCTCAGGTCGTAGGCACTTGTAATCTCTGTTTCTTCGCTTATTCTTGTTTGTCCCAAGGATTTGAACATTCTCAATTATGACTGTCTCCTCTCTCTCTCTCTCTCTCTCTCTCAAGGGAAAGAAAATGAGAAAGCAAAAAAGAATGCTTTCTTGATAGTACTGTTAGGATGGCATAATCTCAACTGTAAATTCATATATTATTATCGTGTGTTTTGTTTAAAGAATTCATCGATTGAGAGATCGTGTGGTTAGAAATAACTGATAGTATTGTTAAGGTGGTAACGAGTAGTTTCCAAAGCAAAATCTTTATGACATGCTGGACAACTTGTTATTTTCCCTCAGAAGCAGAAGGTTAGGACGCAACAGGGGATAAAGAAGTACTCTGCAAATTCGGCAAGCGATTTTTTTTCAGTGGGCCCTAGAAATGCTAATATAGCACAGCCTCTCCATGTTCTTTCGTATTGGTTAAATGATTTGTACAGGAGCACCATCTGCCTGGCAGAAAAGGCAAAAGGATGGTCTTGGGGCGCCTGTCAAGCTGCAAAAGGATGGTCTTGAGGCGCCTGTCAAACTTGGATTTATATGCTCTGAATTTAAATATGGGAAATGATAACGAAACTTATATTTCGGTACGTAAAGAAATGACCCAGGCTTCACCTGAGGTCGAGCAACCTCAGGTGAGGCTAGCAACAGCTTGCTAGACGCTCGCGGAGCCTTCGCCGTTAGTCGAGACCTTTCCCAACAAAATTAAGACTTTCAAGGATATTTATGGAATTATGAAAGTTGAGCGAGGACAAAATTGGAAGAAAAAAAATTGTAGTTACATTCCAGAAATATAGCTTTCCAAAGTACCTCTAGACCTACTTTGGGCCAAAGGGCTTTGAAAATGCAATTGAATTTTCCCAAAGTTGAGCAAAAAGCAAACCCAATGCAAATAGCATTTGGTCAAGGGACTTAGGTCCCAAAACTCCTTCCAAATACCGAACCAACTAGGCACACACAACAGTTGCAGTCACATCCTAAAACGTGGATGCAATTGCAAATAGAATTTTGAGTTATTTTCCTTGCATTTAGGGCTCCTTTAGAGTTTTGAGGTGCTTCTGTTTAATTTTAGAATCTGTTGAATTTAGTAGCTTGTTTCTCTTTTTTCAATTTAGTTTCCTTGTTTGAATTTTAATTTCCTTGGATAGTTAGGGTTGGCAATCTAAAACTCGGTTATGCTTTTATTGTAATCAAGCTTACCTCTTGGGATGTTAAATTAATAAATTGAAATATTTTTCTATGTTAGGCAAGTTTGCGCGTTTGTGAGGTGCAACTTGTGTGTGTAAATTTTGTATTTTGTATTTTTTATGTTAGACGTGATTTAGGTTATTAAAATTTACTAATGGTAATAAAGGTGCCATCAATTTAAACAAGACAAAGTGTAGATATGCCATCTAATTAAGAAAGGTCATTTGAATATTGTCAATTCACTCTCTAAATAGAGAGGATCTTAAATTCCAACTGAAAACCAAATGAAGATTGAAGGGGAGATCATAACTCTATGTTTGAGTATATTCGCAAACCTTAGAACTTAAAAGATAAATCAATGTAGTGACAATGAATTCATCTATAAGAAATTGGTAGCCATATCGAAAGAGGGAGGATGTATGAAATTTAGGCTGCGTTTGGTTGTCTAAACTTTTAGTTAGTATATGACTAAATATGATAAAATATGAAATTCAAAGATTTTGCTGGCAGTAATAAAGTTAGACATTTCACATCTATCATATACATTATTTGGTATGTACGACAATGTAAATGAATCTGAAAATGCACAAATGAAAATGGTAACAATTTCTTAGGGAGAAGTACACTAAAAGCGCAAAAACTTGTGTAAAACGCTCAAGTCCCAAATTTTTTTGCAGGATTATATAAGTACTAAATCCGTGAAAAAACGATCACTTAAGTGCCCTGGATTAGAAATTCCAGCCAAAATGATTGTGTGGCATCTATAGCTAATTTTTTAATCCGACGTGACAATTTTTTTAAAACATACAACCCACGTGGATTTCTAAAATTAAAAACAAGCCAAAAAAAATTAAAAAATTAAATCAAATTTGAAAAAAATCTAAAAAAATATAAAAAAGAGAATAGAGGATTGTACACAGGCGGTGAGGGTGGGGGATAGCCGGTGGGGTTTGTCGGCCTCGAGCTGGCTACCCCCCACCCTTGTCGGCCATTACCGGTGATGGTGGGGCGATTGCGGCGCCCTTACCGTCTTCTTTTTTTTTTTTTTTGCTTAATTTTAGCTTAATTTTAGTTTTTTATTATTTCAATACAAGTAATTTAGTATTCTGTAAATTTTTAATTTTTTTTTAGTTTTTATTGCTAACTAGACCTCCAGCAAGCCATGTCGGCTTCAAATATTAATAAAAAATTACCATGTCCGATTTCCGGCCAAGCGGATCGGAGTTGGCACTTAAATGATCCAACGAAAATTTTTTGCACTAAAGTGAATGTCGTATACAACTTTTGGTACTTCTAATGTACTTTCTCCCGAATTTCTCATGATTCACTACTAAAGGAATCACGAATGCACAAAAGGAGATAACCTCCATCAATCAAGTCATAAATATTGTGCGATTTACATATTAAATAGAAATTATAGCATTCTAGAGTCATAGCTTCAACAATGACGAAAAATATAAACAGGCTATGTCAACATCGACGAGGTAAATTAGCTAGCGAAGGCCAAATCTAGTAAAAAAAGAGAAATCATTATTATTCACACTTGCGATTCCAAAAATTATAGTTGTTTGACTCTCTTGTCACTTTTGTGAAACTTCAACATGAACCACAAAGTTATGGAAAAGAAGTGTTTCAACTTTTTTGCATCGTTAGTGGATTTTTTTATGTGAATCAAAGAGTTACAAGAAGAAGAGGTTTCAATTCTCTCATTGTTTAGGTGGAGATTTGACATGAGCAAAGAACTACAGAGGAGTCGTAAAGTTTCAACATGAACTAGAGGTATGGAGAAGAAGGAGACCGAGTCCGTTTCAAGTTTGAATTTATTCATTTAAATTCATTGAAAATAGGGGTTCTCCTTATTCATTTTTTTTACTTATTCTGTAATTACTTTTCCTCTCTCTTTTATTTCTTTTCTATTATCTTCCATCATTCCTTGATAAAAATTTTACTAAATAATAAACTATACTAATATACCTAAAACATGAAATAAATATAGATACTACATATATATCTAGATATACATGTATGCTGAATATATTTAACAGAATAGAAAGAAATTTAAAATTATAATTGAATATAGGGGTAAATAAAAAATGAAAATAAATCACATTTTTTTGAATTGTTTCTGTTTGTATTAGAATACAAATAATTTTACATCTATTTAATATTTCAATTTTATAATTTAAAGAATTTGTTTTTTTGAGGAAAGTAGCTTTTATGCCATGAATATAAGAAATTTTATCCACATTCGTCCCACCTTCTTCATGTAATATTTGCATTTGGGCTATATATACTTTGGTTGATGGTTGTCGGGATATAAGTCAGGATTTGATATGTTTTATCCTATTTTGTGTTTGACAGCTATCTAGGACATGATAAAAGGAGGATACACGAGATATGGCCGGGATAAAAAAAAATCCCGGGAGCGGGGATGGGATATTCCAAAATAGAATTGCTAAAGAGAGTAAACACAAGGAAAATCGAGTTTTTCTCACAACCACTACCTCTCCTCCGCATTTGGTTGCCTCTCCGCCATACCGGGCTGCCTCTCTAACGGTGGGGCTACCTCTCCAGTGGTGGCGACTATCAAGTGTGGCCGCCTCCCCGACGATGCTAGCTGGGTCTACGATCGCAAAGTTGGGTATCTCTATGACATTGTTTTTTAATCGATTGTTTGATGTGATATTAGATCATGTCCCCCGTTCTTTAACCACTTGAATATTTTCAACATTTAAAAGAGGCATTGACCTGTTATGAAGAACTCGAGATTGATCATCGAATTTCAAAAGGGATCTCGAGGCTCTATTGGACAAGCTGCATGAGTGCATCTTCAACTTGAGAAAGAAGGCATAATAATTAAATTGATTAGCATTTGTTTACTCACTCGATAAGACAACAAGCAAGGTCAGCGGGTCATTCTCAAAGGATTCGATTCCAAATCAAGACCCTCGATTATATGGGGTCTGCTCCATTAATGTTGTGCTCGAATTTAGATGACACAAACCTCTGCTCAATAATAGCTCACTCATCATAACTCATCATGGAATAATTTTTAAAGCATTCAAATGTTTCAGTAAAATATAGTCATTCTTAGCCGCGCCTTGTTCTGGTTATCCGACTTTAAATCTGAAGGGAAAAGTACACTAGAAGTGCCACAACTTGTGTACGGCGTTCATTTGAATACCATAACTTTCAAAACGTTCACTTAAGTGCCATAACTTTCAAAAATCATTCACTTGAGTGCTATGTCGAAGTAAAATCGTTCACTTGAGTACTACAAGAACTTTTCCGGCATGCTACAGTAACTTTCCGGTATGCCATGTCGGCTTTCCGGCGTGCTACAATAACTTTTCCGGCGTGCCACGTCAGCTTTCCGGCGTGCCACGACAACATGATACTCAAGTGAACGATTTTTGAAAGTTATGGCACTTAAGTGAACGTTTTAAAAGTTATGGCACTCAAGTGAACGCCGTACAAAAATTATGGCACTTCTAGTATACTTTTCCCAAATCTGTAGTTCACCAAACAATAGATATAGTATGGAAAAATATGTGAATTTCTTATTCTATCATATTCAGTCCTATCCTAACTAGAAATTTGGACGACCAAACGTAGCCTTTTTATCCGACTTTATCCTATCTTGGGTAAAAATTAAACACGGCTAGTTAGTATTAACCATTGTTAGAAATTGGGGATGGGGCATAGTTCGTCGGTCAAAATTCCTTGAAAATAGAAGAAGTCCATCAGTGTTGCAACAGGACAACAATGGTTGCCTTAAAAAAGAAAGGAAAAAAAAAAGAGCTCTTGGTCTTAAATGCTGCGAACACATTGTGTCAAAGGATGAGCTTGAATTGGATTAATGATAGACCTTCTGTTTCCGAAAGCTATTTCGGCCATAAATATAATTTTCTAATTTTTATTCCTTGAACGAGTTTTTGAGTAGAGAAACATGTTTGATAACAACACAAAATTTATGTTCTCGAAATAAAAATTCGTTTGATAACAGTATAAAATTTCTACGGTTGTCAGCCGAGGATTGGAGAATGGTGGCTAGTGATTGGATACCGGAGGACCTGAGATCAGCTAATGGCCGGCGACCGAGGATGTGAGAGAGAGGGGAGTAATTGATAAGAAAAATTCTTATTTCTGTTTTTGTTCCAGAAATAGAAAAGTAAAAAATTCTCATTTCTATTCCAAATTTATTTCTAGGCTAAAAATTTGTCCCAAAAATAGAAAAGTAAAATTGTTTTACCAAATAAACTTATGTTCCAAACCTGTTCTCGGGAATAGAAAAATAGAGAAGCAGATAGATTATCATTCGCACCGTAAATGTCACGTGTAAAGGCCAGCAATAAATACCATGTTAGCAACTAGTGTAGCTGCTGCTCTAGGAATTGGAGCTGTCGTAGGAATTGGAGCTGTCGCGATTCTATTACGAGCAACGATGGAGCCGATACTGCTAGCATTCTTTGTCTTCAAAATAGGTTTGTCTTGCTAAAGAAGAAACTGGCCGTGTCCCCAACATCCTAGGGCAATTAAGTTATATTTTCGGTGTTGTGAAGCTACTCTGGCGCCATTTGCGAGATTTCTTCCTAAAATGTAGGCAAGGCACGATTATGGGCTCATCATAGTGTTCAATCCGAATTTCTGCTCGATATCTGTATCCGGTTATCAAGAGAATCAGGTGGTCATTACGACCTTCCAAAGAGTATCGACAATCATTCTCAGCAGTTGCCCCGCCATCGTCGTTTGCATCTGCATTTGCCTGGTTTGGAGCAGCGAGCAGCTTCACGATCTGATCGCCATGAACATGGACAAACTCGGGTTTTTCCTAGACGGTTTCAGTTAAATTCGAAAAATTACTCACTAATGAGCTTCACTGGGGAATAGACACGGACCGGCAAAGCCTTACCTTACAGGATTTAGAGATAAGTAATTCAGACTATCAGATGATGTGCGATCTGACATCGACGGCAGATCTTCTCTTCAAGCATATCAAAACTGTGTTGATGACCATAGACAAGGAAGAGACGCCGGTAATTAGACAAGTTCTTTATGTCTACTTCCTGGATCAGATTTAAGGCCAATCTGATTCCACTTCTTTGCAGGCGAATTTAGCAAGATGGGAACCTTGTCATGGTCAATTCCGGTTTTGTCATCCTTGGGAGCATCATCTACAAATTGGAACTCTAACTCATCAGTGCGCGTACAAGATTGAAGCTCTCGATGGCTATCTCCACTCCAATGCCTGGGTCCGTTGCCAGTATAGTACTCTAAAAGAAGCAGTCTTATGTGCAACTCTTTGCAGAAACCAGACACTTGACTTGATTAAATCTTTGAACCATAAACTTTGGTAGTTCTCCTAGATTGTATACCCATCTCCCAGATGAGTCGTCCCTATTATAGGCTATGAACTCGGTTTGAGCTATGTCGATGAAATGACTCGCCGAATACATGTACAGGTGCCGGCCAATATCTCAAGGAAAATTCAAGAACCCTGCATGAAGATAATTCTGGGGAGTCTGGCAATTGCTTGAATGAAATAGCATCAGCCATTCGGAAAATGACTCAACCATTGACTTTGGTCGGTACCCATCTAGCTAACGCTAAGGCGGCTTCCAAAGAACTTAAGTAGCCGCTCATTTCGGGCTCGTGGGAAGGCACGGATCCCCTGAAAATGATACCAGCTACTGCTGTTGCTGCGCTGCCTATCGACATTGCAGAATCCCTGCCAAAGATTTTTGAGGCTGTTGACAAACTTGCCTCCCTGGCACTTTTTAAGTCTGCGGAGCCTGGACCCGGGGCATCGACAAATACTTCACCAAGGAACCATCCAGCCACTTTCTCACGTCGAGGATGAAAAATCTTCAGCCACTTCTTGATGAGGATATAAGTCGTCATACAATCACCGTCGAAGGGCTGTCTTAGGGTCCGAGTAGAAATGAGCATGTATCACCACAACTGGGCGAACATGGATGATGAAGCTCACCTATATGTTGCTAAACACATATCATAGCACAGTTCTGTATCTAAAATTGGAATAAAACCTTCTGCTTATCCAACACATGCTGAGTGTGTTCCTTTTTCTTCAAAATTATATGCCTTAGATATCTTTCAGTATCACCACAATCTTATTCTCCTCTGTGAGATTTTGTAGGATCATTGCCAACAGTTCTGAAAGCTTCATCCGATAGGTGGAGGTGTGATTTAATAATTAATTCCTCTAGCACCCCTCCTCACGCTTAATATGGTATTTTTGCCTAGTACTAAGCGTGAACACATTTAATTGCAGAGGTAAAATGGGCCTTAGAACATTTAAACTCAGAACCTCTACTCTGATATTATGTGAGATTTCGTGGAATCACTCCCAACTGTTTTAAAAGTTTAAGTTTTTCGGTTGGACTTTCTTAATCTATGAAAGCCCCAAAAAAGATTAGCATTAATTGCAGCACGAAAGTGGAATTACTGTTGTTGTTGTACAAAGGGCCACATGACCTTGGGATTTGGGATATGGTCTAATTGTACAGGCTGTTGCTCAGAAGAATGGCTCCTTAATCAGGTCAAAGCAACTTCTTCCTGAAGCGAAGACCATTTCTCAGATGAAAAAATGAGCTGGTCTCTCTCATTCAAGCTGAAATGCTTGTGTAGCTTGATGAGAGTTTAGGTTGCTTATGGGACGGCGTGATAAGTATCCACTGGTTTTCATGAAAACTGTAGCAGTCGGATAAGTCCTAGTCGAATCATAATAAGGAAATGGAACTTTATAGCGTCCTCAGATGCATCAGAGCAAAGCTACATCGTCCAGAAAACAGCGACGCCTCGATGTGAACAAATCCCAAACTTGGTGGCATTTTTGTTTGTGATTGTTGGAGCTCATTGTTCACCCATCTTCTCACTAGACCCACAATCCACGAATAATGCAGGTACAAATATGAGTAGGATGTGCATATTGGAGAGTTCATGCCCCAAAGGTGATTATAGAAAATCATATCTTGATTAAGTTTCATGTGGTATTTGCCTTTAGAAGTACATGTCATTGTTTTATCAGAACCTTTTTTATGTTGATGATTATTGTCTTCCCCACTGTAGTTCGATCCAAATGGAAGGCAGTGCTTGACAATGGACGGGTATCAGACGATTGGTCGGACAATTCGCAGCCTCATGGAAAGGCACAACTTTTTGCCTTCCCGCCAATCTGGAAGGCATTCTTGATCTTCCAGACCTATTAGTAGCTAATCCAATCGCTTAGTACCCAGAAGATGAGGCTTTTCCAGTGAAGGTGGTGGGTACCTTCTGATCAGGGAACATTGATAGGAGATGATGCACTTTTTACTTCACTTCATTGGTACAGTGTCTCCAAATCTAGTTTGTACAATTTGTCTTTGTAGGACTTCATTTGAGATAGAACTTGAAGCTAATATGAAAAGAAAGTATTGATTCTCAGATTTTCTTTTCTGGGTGAGCAGAATCTTGTTTGTCAGAACTAATGCAGCATTGCTAAATGAGATTTTCTTTTTGAATGGACACTCCTGCTTGTACAACAATACAGAGCCTCCTCAAATTTCTCTCACATTGTTAAATGAGATGTACAGGAGCACCATGTGCCTGGCAAAGAAAGGGCAAAAGAATGGTGTTGTGGCGCTTGTCAAATTAGGAGGCATATGCTCTGAATTAACATATTAGAAATAAGAAACTTTTTATAGAAGGAAAGAAATGATAAAGAAAGATAAGTTATACTCCAAGTGGATGCCGCGATCAAGCCCACATCTACAGATTCTGTATTTTCTTAAGCATTGAGGTGGGGTGTGGTCAAGTTATGATGGCCTAACCTGCTTATTAGGGGGTCAATCATTCGTCTAAGTTCGGATTTTTGTGATATCCGAACCGAGTCGAAATATATGGGTACGTGTATGTTGCAATCCGAACTGAAGGTACAGGTCGGGTTGGATTGGTTCAGGATTTTTTACACCCCTACAGTGCTTACCATAGTTCAAATGGGAAACCAAAGTATTGAACATTTGAATTATAATGGCCGGGGCTTCAATGGCTTCAAGATCCCGCGATTGAAGCCTCCGCTTCCACCTTAAGAAAATATAGGCATACTAGTCACTGTAAAAACACTTTTTAAATTGGGGGACAAAAGGTTTCTTTACAAAGTTGATGATAATTTAAAAGTTCGTGCTGGAGAGACGGTTAAAAGCGATATAAAGTAGAGAGATTTCGGAAATTTTTATAAAGTAAGGTGGGTTAAGGGTTCTTTGGACTTGGAAAGCACCTAGCGATGCTTCCTACAGTTGGTAGAACTTGATTCTACCTTCGAAACCAATTGTGGCATCTATGTTGAAGTGTTAAGTTTGGAGATTGTAATTCGATGTCGTGAGGCATGATAAATGGCATCCAATTGATTTCTGCTTGGAAGATTTCTTAAGGATGTTGGACAATGATGCTTCCTACGATTATTCGAATGTTATCTATCTCCAACATACAGTTGGAAATGGCATCTTGCCAAGCCCGATTAGTCAGTGCAAGCACAAACCTTAACCGAGTTTGATGCTTTACCGTAATCGTGATCCTCAAGTTCAAGTTTTACGATCGCTGCAGATTAGATAATCAGATTTTAAGTAGGTAAGTGATTCAGATGCCAATTTAGTCTCATGGCAATAAATGACTAATACAAGATAATTTCGTTTAGCCCAATAACCAAAGTTGTTTGTTTGTTTTTTTTTTTTTTTTTAGTGGTTGCTTGTGTCTTAGCACGTGCTCGAGATAAAACCTGAAAAGTGGAATCTATGTTGCTTCTATTGATGGTCCTCTCCTCTCTTCTATGTAAGGTCTGTATTGAGGACAGATAAAGACCTACACACTGCTGTTGGGAAGGCTTTTGAGAAAAGCCTTTGAGGAAATGTAAAGGAGTAAAACGGTTTTTTCTAAATGAGAATAGTGCTTTGTAAAATGTAATTTAAAAGAGTATTGAGAAGCAATTTGGGGTTAAATAAAAACTATGCTTGTGAAGGATTTAACTATTTTTTTTTATAGAGAAAAAAATCTTGAAGCTTCATTGACGAACCCGATCTGCATTGGCCAACCTCACCTAAGGTCACCGGCCATCGGATCTGGCCTCATCGAAATTTCGAAAGTTTAGCAAGAGCAAAATTACAAGAACAAAGTACATTAACATTTTGAAAATGGTAAAGTGCAAAGCTCCGACGGACCTGCTAGGATAAGCGACTTTGGAGAACCATGGAAATGTAGTGCATTTCCCTAAAACTCTCCTAAAGAATTTGATCCTTTTGCCCAAAGTCTGGCTGGGGGAATTTGATTGGTGATGAAAATAGCACAGTTTGTTATAGATATTTGATGCATTGGTGCGCGATGACGATCACTATTAATAAGGTATTAATTGTTAGAATTTGGCGCACAATCAAATTGAAGTAAAATGTAAAGCGATAAAGAGAAATCGAGACATGATATTTTATCTTGATTCACCATCAAACTAGGGTTACGTCTAGTAGAGAATTCCACTATAATTAACACTTCACACCTATCGTTACATCACTCACTTGAGCGGGACCTACGTGCTTTCCTGTTCGGGGGAGTATAAACCACACCCCAACATTAGTTGCCCCTACTATTATTGCTACAAGGTTTAGAATAAGTATACCTTTAGATACACCAAAGCCGCAGTGAGATGAGTTCGGCAACCACTCAATTTCTTTCTTGGAATTTCATCTTGAATATGTTATCAAATTTGTGTATATGAAAAGAGAAGAAGAAAGAGTTATGAATAAGAAGTTGTTTTGAACAATTGTAATGAATAATGTATGATTTGGAACTATCTATAGATAACCAATCAACGCATCTATTGGGATTCAGTTTATTGGAAAGGGAATAGATAAATACAAGAAGAAGTGGCCCCTTCTCATGCCCAAGAGACTCACTTAGTTTGTTATCTATGCTAACGTGCATAGATTCATACATACAAGAAGGTATCTGTTAAGATTTGAACCTTCAATTAGTGTAAATAATTATAATAATGAAATCAATGGTAGATAAAACTTTGAAGCATGATTCCATTTGTTAATTGAATTATCACACATATGAATTGACACAAATTCAGTTAAAAGCTTTCTATGCCTTAGCACTTTTGTGGCTTTGTGCTCCCTCTTGGATTCATAATGTCCATCTTGACTATTTTGATGATTGCTGCCGGTCCAATTCATTGTGAAATAATATCGAGTATTTGATGCAGCCACCGTATCCATCTTCATTGAATATAATACCTGAAAACTGTTGGGGGAATTTAATTGTTGAAGAAGACGGAGCAATAGTTATAAATGTTTGATGCATTAGTTGCGTGATAACGATCACAGTCTTTAAGGTGTTATTTGTCCAAAGCCATAGAAAAATAAGTTCAACAATAACTCAATTTCTCTTTTGGAATTTCACCTTAAATGTGTCATCAAAGTTGCGTATATGAAAGAGAAGAAGGAAAAGTTGTTTTGAATAGTTGTAGTGAACAACGTATGATTTAGTGCTATTTATAGACAACCAATCGATACATCTTTTGAGAATAAGGTACTTTTTCCCCCCCTCACCACCTTTCATATCCAAAACACTTTTTCCATAACCAAGAGTCGTATCTTTTCACGATAACAAACTATTTCAACAGGTCCTTTGGTGGCTTGGAGGCCATTGGCAAAGCAATTGCCAGATGTAGCTTACCAAGTAGAAGTACTGTAACTAAATGTGCATAGAAAGAATCGAATTGATCAAACATAATTCAATCAACAAGAGAACATGATTCCAAAGGGTTTGTGTTTCATGTGGGATGGTGTGTGGTTTTTTTTTTTTTTTCCTTCAAATCTTTTTCTTTGGTTGAAGGGTGCTGTGTTCACTAACTCTCCTATCCATCAAAATCAGAAAGCTGGTGACAAAGAACTTATTATCAACAGTAGCTCGACATCAATATGGGATTTTTATTTTGGACCACTAGCTGATGTACTTTTGGGGATTAATGGACGATTTTTCCGTGGACCAAGAAGACGAAATTATATACTCATAAGGGAATGGGAATGAAATTATTCTTGGGAAAGTACTAAAGTGTGTAGCCTTAAACTAAGACCAACATTCACGTTGATTCGGTTTGATATGATCTCTCTTGTGAGCTCCAATGCATTTGATTCGGATGCATTTGATCATTGCTTTCTGCCTGTTTTTGGCGAAAGAAAGAAAGGTCGAGAATAGCTCATATTTTGAAACTATAAACGGAAAGCCTTTATGCTCAATAGAAAAATAGAGAGCATATTCCCTTCAAATCCTGCCAATTTTGAGCAAAACATTCTGGATTTTTTTTAATGTCCAAAATGAGTCAAATACACTATTTAGTCATTCTATTCTTCCAGGAAAAAAAAAAGAAAAAGGAAAGGAGTTGACCCTTTGACTATTTTGACGATTTCTGTCGGTCCAATTCATTGTGAAATAATATCTTAGGCTATCCCAAGAGTGGTTCATTTTTGACGTCTAATTTGTTTATTGACTGCTTGCGCTCCTCCCCACTCTATTAAATTTATCACGACCACATCCTCCACAATTAGAAACTTCAATATAGTACTAAGCGACTACACTCTACAGCTCTTATCATATACTTATTCAAAATCCACTTCATATGGGGTGCTTATCTAGATCCTATCCAAGAACGGATCGAGTTAATTATAACCGTTTACACCTGTGGATTTCTCTTGGTCTAGCACCCGCTGGGATGGTTCCAAACCCCACGATCCGATCCGCCGTGGACCGAGTTGATTCGACGGGCTAATACTCTTCGAAACTTTTGCATTCCGTGTACGGAAGACCCGCCATGTAGATAAAATTTCATGATCCTGGAAATCGGTCCCATTGGTTTTGAGGGTCTGAGGGCAAAAATCAAAACTTTAACTTATACACACGGTGCTCAATTGGAGTTGTTGATCACTAGGGTTGATCGGTTTACGGTCCAATCCCATCTCGGAATCCAGAATTGGATAGGAGATGCATGGAACCAATTGGATGTGCTTGAAACACATATTCACATTTTAAATGTGTAGAAGTATCCATAATAATTAAGAGTTTAATTGGTTCCTTTAAAGATTTTCAAGAAATCGGGAACCAGACCGACAATTACTAGTTCCATCGTAAAAAATGGAATTGGGAATCGGATCGACACTCCCAAAAACAAGACAGAACCGGCCGGTTCAATCCTATTTGGGCGGTTCCCGGTTCGGTTGGTTCTTTTTGCTTACCCCTACTAAACACTCTAGCTAAGCAAACTCGACATTAAATATGTTTCACATTCCGTGGTCCAAGCCAACGTGCAAAAAGCGAAATGCACAGACCTTGAATTCGCGTACAATGTCAAGGCAAATGACAAAAATTTCAATCATCATCCATTAACAATCTCTACAATTTATTGAATGTGTTCCAGATGGCCATTAAACTAACATTGCATGTGAGCCCCGATGGACAGAACGTTCGGAAGGTCATGTGAATAAGACACACATGTTAGATTGTTCTCACTCGTTTAGTCGCATCTAGAAAGAATGAATCTCTAGAAATGCGATCTCCAATCAAGCCCTTTATTAGTTTATATGTAGATATAAGCTTAGTTTAATGTTAAAAATATATATATTTCCTGAAGAACATTATCGTTATGCTTAGCACCCTCTTTTTGATGTCTTGGGTGGCAGCAGGTATAGTTTACGCGTGCGTTCGGACCACACATTTCTCGAAGACCATACCCAAATTTGTTGGCACATAATAATTAGACTAGAAATCATTCATTATAGAGTTGAAATGTTTTTGTTAAAAGGGCCATGCTAGGAAGACAGCATTGTCAACTAACGGAGACACGCTGACCACACATTTCAAATTTGGAAATTTTGGAAGGAAGTGTTCAATTTTTTATTATTATGCATATCACCTAGGGTGTTTGGTGAAAGTATCTCCGTCGCTTCGGACCGTCAAGGGCAAAATTGACAAGATTAAAAGCACCACCTGACCTACTTCTCTTAACCCACATATATTATGTCAAAATCATGTAATATGACTCACAAAATCGAAAGAGCACTAGATTATCGTAACTTTGTCTTTCCATAATATAGCTAATTTTAGTTCGAGCGCATCAATTTATAATAAGCCAGCATAGTTTAAAAGTCTTCCACGACCAAGAAAATCCGGTATTCGATCAAAATTAAAACACGTATTAGAGTAAAAAGAAAGCCGAAACAATCTAAGGTTACTCTTGCTCATTGTCTCAACGAATGCATATCAAATTATCTTTATTCTTTCTACTTCATTTTTAAAAAAATTCCAAGAACACGAAACGTGGGTACCATTTCCAATATTTTATGAACCAGACACCAAATTTATTTTCATGTGACAATGATCCCGAAGGAAAAAAAAAAAAAACAGAAACAACCTTGACTTTTGTCCACCGTCATCGCTTATGGCATCAACGACGCACGTGTCATTTTAAGTTAGGAAAATATGCGAGGCAAGAAAATTCAATTGCCTTAGGCCAGGGAAGAAACAGCCGTGGAGGGATTACAAACGATGGTGATGGAACTTTATCAAACCTTTTTATTTTGTCTTAGTGTCGGGAGCGCTCAGCAAAAATCAATATCGTTTTACATCAACTTATCTCAAAACATATTGGTTATTTCAATTCATGGGATTTCTCGGAACAGATTGGTGGGCCATTGGTTGCGCATCATTACACGGGAAGATCTCTTTTAGAGAACTAAAGTCCGAGCTGGTCAGCATATATAGGTGGATCCACATCCATTCAAAAGTTTAAGTCAATGAGCATGAATCAATTAGGATTTATTAACTATTTCACATCACATCGATTCTTCGATATAGGACTTATATAACACAACTCGAGCGTGCATCTAAACACTTAATAAACTCCAATTTTGTTAGGAGTTGGGGCGCACAATCACATCGAAGAAAAGGGTAAAAGCAAGAAAGAGAAATCGATGTATAAAATTTTATTGTGATTTACCTTTAAATTAAGGTTACGTTCAGCAGCAAGACACTTGTGCTTTTTTTTTTCCGGCGAGGAATGTAAACCACACATGAGCAAATTTGTCTTCTTTCGAGCAACTTGGGGCTGCGCTCAATGGGAAACAGTCCCCCCACAGCGGGTTTGAAACCGAGAAACCCAACACCTAAGGGGGGTTCGACGGAACCGCCGGTTCGACGGTTCCAGTCAACTTAAAGACCAAGTTTGACACCGTTCCGTTGCTTTTCCTTTTTTAAACCTATTTTTTTTTTTTTTTTTTTAAAACCGGGTAGGAAACCGGAACCGGCTCTTGAGGCCGGTTCCACGGTCAACGGGCGGTTCCGGGCCCACGGGTCCATCTGGCATTGTCTAACTACACCTCCTTCAAAATTTCCACCTTGTGTACTTCCATCGTACAACTTATAAGACCAAGCTGACGTAGTTGCGTTGCTTTTCCTTCTTTATAAATAGGAAACCCTTTAGAGCCCCACCTTCACATCCACGGCAATTTTCAGACTTCACCCCCATCACAAGAGCAATCTCTCTCTCTCTCTCTCTCTCTCTCTCTCTCTACTATTCCAGAAAAAAGAGATAAGATCACTTTCTTCTTTTGCATGCAAGTTTGAGCCATGGAGAGCTTGGAAATGGGTGTTGCGACGAGCCAGGAGAGAGCTGGAGCCCTCGCTCGCGCATGGCAGCAGTTGATGGGCTTGCCCAAGAACTCGATGGCAAAAGTGGCCGAGCTAGCCAAGAAGGCGATGAATCTCGGGAAAGATGACCCGAGACGAATCACTCATTCGCTCAAAGTCGGAGTCGCGCTTTCCTTAGTGTCCTTGATCTATTACTACCAGCCGCTCTACAACAGCTTCGGCGTCTCTGCAATGTGGGCTGTCATGACCGTGGTGGTCGTCTTCGAATTCTCCGTCGGTAAGTTTATTGCAAACCCGCCGTCAGTGCTTCGCCGGTCTCTAATTCCTGAACCGCGATAGACTGAATTCGGTTTAAAATCCTACCATATATACATTCGATTGCTTTTATTAACTAACTTAGAGAACGTTTTCAGGGGCCACTCTAAGTAAAGGGTTGAATAGAGGACTTGCTACATTTCTTGCCGGTGCACTTGGCGTTGGTGCTCATCACTTGGCGAGTCTCTCAGGAAAAACCGGCGAGCCCATCATGCTTGGTTTCTTCGTCTTTCTTCAAGGTAAAAAAAAATCAGGGAAACCCTAAAGAAGAGAATCAGACAAGCACTACAGAAATGAAGAATAAAAGGGTTTGATCTGATCGAGCTGAATCCGTGATTAATATAATGTTTACGAAATGCAGCCACCGGTTCGACGTTCATGAGGTTCTTCCCCCAGATCAAGGCGAAGTACGACTACGGGATGCTGATATTCATACTGACGTTCGCGCTGGTGTCGGTGTCGGGCTTCCGACAGGAGGAGATACTGGAGTTTGCACACAAGCGGCTTTCCACCGTCGTCATCGGCGGCTCCGCCTGCCTGATCGTCTCCATCGCCGTGTGTCCCGTCTGGGCCGGTGAAGACCTCCACCGCCACATCGCTCTCAACATGGAAAAGCTTGCCAACTTCTTAGAAGGTATACACAAATCCTTGCAAAATAAAAACATGTGAAGAAGATTGCGAAAGAAAATCCACCAACCCCTAAAATACAAATTATTAGAGGGGGCAAAAAAAATGAATGCAGTATATATAATATTTTTTTTTCCTCAGGATTTGGCGATAAATACTTGAGAGAATCAGAAGATGATGCCTCGAATCGAGACGAGTCGCTTTTTCGAGGATACAAAAGCGTTCTCGGAACGAAGAGCAACGAAGAATCTCTGGTGTGTGCAACTTCTCTTGTTTGTTCCCCTAATCTCTAGTCGACATTCGCACATTTTGAATTGTCAACTTAATTAGGTTCGCATGATAATGACACCTGATTTACGATGATTATGTCAGGCGAATTTTGCCAGTTGGGAACCACGTCATGGCCGGTTTGGTTTCCGTCATCCGTGGAAGCAATACCTAAAGATTGGAGCTTCGATTCGCCAGTGTGCCAATAGGATCGAAGCCCTTGATGGCTACCTCACCACCAAGTTCCATGTAAGTCGATGTCTAAGTTCATTAACTAGGAATTTAAGTATTTAGGGGCACTGGGCCTGACAGTTCATATACTTTGTTGGATTATGCGGGTCTCACGTGTGTCCCACCTCATTCAATGGTACATGTGAGTTAGGCTCACATGCAATGAATGCGACTAAGAATTTTTTGTTGATTTGAGAATGTTCATCATGACATATGTGTTCAAACATAGTTGTGTCATGTGCTTGACCCCTACGTTGCTAGAAATTTTCTCTTTCTTTAACTCCGCTAATAACGAAATTGCTCACTCTCGTCATTTTCAGGCGCCGCCACAAGTTCAAATCAGACTCAAGGAGCTCTGCGCGGAGATGAGCATGGAAGCCGCGAGAGCTTTGAGGCAACTCTCATCTTCCCACAAGGCTATGATCGTGCCGTCCTCCGCGACTCCCCACCTTGAGAATTCCCGAGCCGCCGTGAAAGCCCTCAAGTCGCTACTTGAGACGGCCTCCCGGAAGGACGCCACCGACCTCCTCGCAATCGTCCATGCCGCCACCGTCACCTCGCTCCTCATCGAGGTGGTCGACTGCACGGACAAGATTGCCGAGTCCATCGACGAGCTCTCCTCCCTCGCCCACTTCAAGACCGCGGAGAAGGAGAAGAAGCATGTCGAGTGCAAAGAAGTCGTGCTAACTGTGAGCGCACCCGAAGCGACCGTCTCACCAGAAAATGGGACTTCGCCAGGGAGACTGGATCCAGCGCCGGTGGTGTAGACATCTAGGCGTTGTACATACGAACAATAACGTACATGATACCTGGACTTTACTGATAGTAGAGAAAGTTCTAGTACAAGGGAGTTAATTACTTAATACATAGCCATATTTTATTTAGATAATTAAGATAAATGAGGAGCTTGACAAGGATGCTGCTAAAGTTCTCAAATTAGCTTCATGCTAAGCTTACTAAATCTGTCTGTCTAATTACTTCAATGAAAATAATTTTGTCGGTCACATTGTCTGGTTTTCTTTCTTTCTTTTGATTGCTTTTCCTAAATTAGGGTACGGATCAACATATATTATACTTATGGAGTGGCAATGAATATGCCAATTAAACCATTATGTTAATTTGTTTCACTAACTAAACAAATTTTGGGGTTGATTAAGCTAGTATCATAGACTAACTCGCGCATCCGCCAATAACGTTAGGAAAAAAAATTTCGCTAGAGACTTTATCAAAATCTCATGGATAGTTTGAATCAGTATAACCAATCAAATTTCAACTTTAAACGTACCAACATAATTCAAACATTCATTAAGAAAAAGTATCGCCAAATTCACTTGAATAATTTTTTTCCGACTTTTAACCATGATTAGCCATGCGCACACTGGCACTGGCTCACAATACTAATAGAATGCGGTAAATTAGGACGAGTGCAAGCCATAGGATGCGTAGTACTACCAACTTCACTGAATTAGGGACCACGAGACATAGTACGACCAACATTACTGAATTAGGGACCACGAGACAATAGACCAATCTCATGATCAATTGATGTAATAGAGTGTCTACAAAGATTGGCCAAGAGTTACAGTCTTTACACTTTGCATATTAATGCATTCCCAAACTTTCTTGCATCCGAATATCCAAAGCAAGGCGTATCCAGCAAGGTGCTCTTGTTGGTGTGTCTCGTACAATCGCTGACTGTTGATGCATGTTGATTTGGTATACCTTAGCGATTGAGATTGGTCGAGATACGAAAGACACTGTAATACCCGCGGGGTGGAGGATCGGTCCACGGCATCCTACTCAAGAAAAGAAAATTTTTTGCACATAGCGGGTTGCCATCCAAATTTCCATCCAAATCGAGATCGATAAATAACATATTCAAAACCTTATTTATGAATCTCTAACAATATTGGCATGCTTAGAGAATTCAAGTCAGTCAAATTTATCATTGATTAGACAAGAACTACTTGCAACAATACAAACAAAGCATCCTTCACCATACGTGTAGAAATTATTCGATGTTGTTCTGATCACTTTTTTTTTTTTTTTTTGTGAAAACCCTCAAGAATATTGTGTCAGCATGATCATAATTACAACATTTATCTATGGCCTAGATAGATAAGTTGCAACTCGTGCATCAGTCCAGAATGGAAATCTACCTAGCCCCTAGTATTAAATTTTACGGGGAGTCTCTCACGTACGAATAGAGAAATAGGCCGACAACTCACACCGACCTCGATTCGACAAAAGCACAACATTAAACACCCTCATGTTCATCAAGTTTGAATAACCTTATAAAATTGTAATAAGTCCATTCTTTTGTATGTTCACTAGGTTGGAGAAGCACCACGAATGAGCCACCCACCTGATGAAAATACAGCTGATTATCAAGTGATTATCATCGAAACAATCTCTCATTTTTCTGGCAATTGATGTGAAAACGAGTTGACTATTCCGAATATGCACGAAGAATTCTTCATTCTTCTGCAAACGAGTCCTCGACCACCGCACTGAGAAGTGGTGAAGCACTGCAAGCAACTCGGTAAAGGTGAAGGGAGAAAGCAAGCAACTCGATAAAGGGGGCCAAATGGTTGGTGGGGTCTGAGCTGTTTCCCACTACAGAAAATCCTCCACATGATGTGATAAGCACCTTTCGATTTGCCTGGCTCTCCCAAGATTGTAGAACTCTGCAGCCGCTTTTTGGAAAGATGGATTGTGATTTGTGAATTTTATAAATTACACCACTTATCAAGGGCTACTGTAGTGTCCTACCTAATACACTAACAAATCCTAAGCATTTCTAGGGTTTGACCTCCTATGCGCTTATCAAGATTTGGTTTTTTCGTTTTCTTTTGGCCGCTGAAGGACACCATACAAAAAAAAGGACACCATTACGGCATTACATGACAGCCTCGCATTTTTTTTTTCTCTGTTTTCAACGCCCCCATGTCAAAGGCACTAGTGTTTGTCAAAAACATTAAGCTATGTCGGGAAAAAACACTAAAAAATTTCTAAACCTTTTATATTGATATTAATTCAGTTATAGATATTTTAATTGAATAAATTTAATCATATGCTTTTTTGTATTGGTACCAATTGAGTTCATCTAATCAATTTTGACCTAAAATCGTTAACGTGGACATAGAACTTGCCACGTTGAATGCTTACACCGATGCGGACAATTTTCAAGGATTACATTAATAATATTTTTTTTTTTTTTTCTTTCTTTCGCTCCTTTCTTTTTCTTTTTTTTAGGGGTTGCAAGGGCGACCACCCGACCATCGTCGGCCACAGGTGAGGGCCAATGACCCTTGCCAACCCCGGTTAAGGGCATCATGGCCCTCGCTAGCCCCTCGCCCAAACATAGCAAGGGCCGTAATGCCCTTGCCAAATCTAGGCCAGGCGAGGGCATCAAGGCCATCACCGGGTTTAGGCAAGGGTCGCGACACCTAGATTGCACAACCTTGCCCGGATGTAGCGAGGGATTGCGGCCCTCACCCTAATCCAGCCCTCGGCCATAAGAAAAAAAAAAGAATGGAAAAGAAAGGAAAAAGAAAAAAACTAAAAAAATTATAAAAGAAATTCGAAGTATTACTTAAAATATCTACGCCGGTGCCGATCGTACCACGCGGGACGGTCGGCGCCCACATCAACGATTTTCTGTTAAAATTGACTAGATGGACTCAAATTGGTACTAACATAAAAAGATTTATGACTGAATTGATCTAGTTGAAATGTTTAGGATTGAATTTGTACCAATGCAATAGGTTTAGAATTTTTTTTCGGTACTTTTCCTGGCTGCGCCATTGTCATCTAAATTTCTTTTTTTATTTACCTCGTGTAGCTTCATATTTTAGTCAAAAACAAAATGGCGCACTTAATCTTCGCATTCACTTCACCCGGCCTCTCTTTCTTTTGAGTGCTTTAATTTATAAAAAAAAAAAGGCTATATCAACGAAAAGCATCTTGATTCTTGACTAATACCCCATAGGCCACCTGCTTTATTACTTCTCAAAGCCTCCTTTATAGAACAGAATGGAGCAAACGCAAATTGAAAATAAATAAGAAAATGGAAGCACAAACAAGATGCATGGTGGGTAGCTTTAGATCATCATTCTTATTCGGACCACTTCGTCACGAGTTGTTCTTTGGTGGCAACATAACATATGTACTAACATGAAAGAAAAGTTGGGAGGTTAGGTCTCTTTGTCTGAGAAATTATTCCATATTCGGATCTTGACGTACTAGCCACGGAAGTTCTAAATTAATAACCATAGTTTTGTTAGTGGGGCGCTCGTGTGTTGGCATGAAAGGGAATGATATATTCTTGGATCAAGCACAAAGGAAATTAGTCAAAAAAATAGAAACAAAGGAGAGTACAAATGCGATACCGCCATTGACATCGTTAGATGTTGATGGCGCCCGATCAAATTTAAAATTAATAGATGTACGGAACAAAAAAAAGATTAACAACACTTGACAAACCACAAAAATTATGAAACTTACCATCTCTTACGGTGCGTTTGGCTACTTTTATGTTTCCAAGAATAATTTCTGAGGAAAAAATAATTTTTTCTAATTTTGTTCTCAAAAATAGTTTCTAAGCAAAAGAATGTTTTAATAATCGCACAAAATTTCTATTCCCAGAATAGAAAAAAAAACATACGTTTGATAAAACTCTAGAAATTTATATTCCTAATTTTTTTATATAATTATAAAAATGTCGGGGACGGACAACCGTGGTGGCGACTAGTGATCGGCGGCGGCAATCGGCGACCGAACACCCGCGACGGCGGTGGATTTGTGATTGTAAAGATGAGCATTAAGTGACGTTGAGCTTATTTTTCTAAAATTACATTATTTATTTTTTTGTTCCCGAGAACAAAGAAGCTACTTTTTTTTTTTTGTACTTCTTGTTTCTATTCCTGAAAAAAAAATCAATGTACATTTCCAGATGGGTTTATGTTCTTTTTATGTTCCGAAGAACAAAAGAACAGAAAAATAGAGAATTAGAAATGTTATCAAGCGCGCCCTGACATGCCAACTGCAATAAAATTTTTCAGATTTATCAGAAAATTATACAAAACAAATCTTTATAATGGAAAATAAAATGAAAGTTAGTCTAGATCCTAAAAAGGACTTGATTGATCATCACTCGACTTTGAATTGCTGAAGATGACTTTTGCTAGCATATCATTTTGATATTTGGACTTAAATTAAGCCAATCGAATTGATCCAACTCTCAACAAATTAGTCGGATTAATGACTTTCTCACCTTTATTTTGTTGCGCCAACACATGCACAAGATTTTGAATCGGTCTAGAGGAATCACGTTTGTGAATCTGTGATTTGACACTCAAGAATGGCAATGCAATTGATGAAGTTACTCATGCACAAAAGAATATACAACGATGATACGTTGTACAAGTTTTAATCTCCATTCATGAAATAAAGCAACATCTTCAATCTATCCCCTTTCTCAATCGCACATACACACACAGCAGTTGCAATCCCATCCAAAAATGTGGACGCAATTGCAAACAGAACTTTGAATTACTTTCCTCATATTTAGGGTTTTCTTAGAGTTTTGAGTTATATCTTAATATCTCATGCGCTTCTATTTAATTTCAGTAGTACTGAATTTGGTAGATTAGCTTGTATTTTCTTAATTCAGCTTCCTTGTTTGTATTTCAGCTTCCTTGAATTTGTACCCAAAAATTGGTTATGTTTTCGTTGTAATTTAGCTTCGCTCTTTGGATGTGAAGTGATGAACTGAAAATTTTTTATCGGTCATTATGCAAGTCTCCGTGTTCGCGACGTGCGAATTGTGCTTGGAAATCTAGTAATTTTTTTTTTCCTCTAGATTCGTGTTATCACTCGTTTCTACTGCATTAGTACTTACGATTGATTTAAGTCTTTACAATTTGAAAAAGGTAATTAATATGTTAAGCATTTTGTAAAAGAAAAAAATGTGTCGATGTCTCATCTAATTAAGAAAGGTAAATTGAAAATTTTTAATTCACTCTCGAAATGAGATTTAGGGTTTATGTCATCCCACTCTTGGGCTTAGTCTTGACCATTGTTGTCTATTGGGCCGAGGAATATCTCATGGATCAAAGCTCCCAAAATAGGACAAGCCCATTAGAATTGCAACCAGACAACAGAGTTCTATCACCTCCTCCTTGATTTCTGAAACAAAGAGACAAAGGAAACTCACATTGCATTCGATCTAGGCTAGGCTTTTTGTGAAACTCTCTGGTCTAAACCAAAGTCTTAAGCGTCACATGTAAAGTACAGCAATAAATACATGCGTTAATGGCCAGATTTTGGACGGAAGTTCTTATATTTATCGTCAGATCTCCATGTAATTGCGCCGCAAATCGGGTGCGAACGCACGAAGGCCTGCTCGACACTCAGTTGCTACCGTGTTTTTGGCTTTCATATTTGCCCCATCTTTCTGTCTTTGATCCATTAAGAGGCTAAGGCTAAGCATAGAGGAGATCGACTCCATTTACATTGTGATAGGACATCATAACTGTTAATCAAAGTTTCATCAAGATTAAGTTTGGTCAACACCTTCTAAGTGAAGAGATAGATGATACCCGGCCAGACTTCTGCCAAATCTATAAACGCATACCTCTTTTCGCTTCAACACCACCCCGAAAACTGCTTCGCTATAAAGATAGGATCTAGCCTGTTTTTGCCAAATCTATAAATGCAGGATCTGGCCTTTTTTTGCAACACACTGCTCGGCTTTTTTGCTTTGCTGAGCAGAATTGCTGAGGACATTGCGTGAGAAACACCGGAAATGGCGACTATTCAAGACAATGAGAAGGCGGGGCCTTTCACGAGGGGGTACAAATCTGTCGAGGCTTTGCCTAAGAACATATGCACGGAAGTCATTTTCATCGCAGTGAGAGCGAAGGAACTAGGGCAGGATCATCCCAGAGAGATCATTCATTCTTTGAAAGTCGGATTGGCTTTAACACTTGTTTCCATGTTCTACTACTTTCGACCGCTCTGCAATGGTTTTGGCATCAAAGCGAGTTGGGCAGCCTTAACGATTGTGGTCGTGTTCGATTTCTCTGTTGGTAATAAGCTTCGACAGTTCAGTAACTATCACAATGTGTCGGGAAAGGAGTTTACATACTTCGATGTTGTTCAACTTTTTTTCAGGAGCAACCCTTGGGAAAGGATTGAACATAATGTTAGCAGCAAATGTAAGTGCTGCTCTAAGGAATTGGAGCTCACATAGTCACGATTCTTTCAGCAACAACCGCGGAGCCAATACTGTTAGCTTTCTTTGTCTTCATGACAGGTTTGTTCTAGCTAAAGAAGAAACTGGCCCCCGTCTACCACTTACTGATGAATTTTAACTAATGTTTTTGGTTTTATGAAGCTGCTCTGGTGACATTTACAAGATTTCCTCCTGAAATGCAGGCGAGGCACGATTATGGGCTCATAGTGTTCAATCTGACCTTCTGCTTGGTATCCGTATCCGGTTATCGAGAGAATCAGGCAATCACAATGACCTTCCAAAGAGTCTCGGCCATTGTTCTCAGGAGTTGCATCACCATCGTAGTGTGCATCTGCATTTGCCCGGTTTGGAGCAGTGAACAGCTTCAAGATCTGATCGCCGCAAACATGTACAAACTCGGGTTTTTCCTAGAAGGTTTTGGTCAAATTCGAAAACTTACTCGGAAATGAGCTTCGTTCAAGGAACAAAGATGGACTGACAAAAGCCTTACCTGAGAGGATTTGGAGATAAGCACTTCATACTATCAGATAATGCGCAATCCAAGGAAGACAGTAGATCTTCTCTTCAAGCGTATCGATCTGTGTTGACACCCGACGACAATGAAGAGATGCTGGTAATTAAACAAGCTGTTTATCTCTGCTTCCAGAATCAGATTTTAGGTCAACCTGATTTCATTTCTTTGCAGGCTAATGTGGCAAGATGGGAGCCATGTCATGGTCGATTCCGGTTTCGTCATCTCTGGGAGCATCATCTGAAAATTGGAACTGACTCTTCGGCGCACCTACAAGATTGAAGTTCTTGATAGCTATCTTCAATCCGATACCCGGGTCCGTTGCCAGTATTGTTTTCGAAAATCAGCAGTCTTATTAATCTCATTTAGGTGCAACTCTTTGCAGAAACCAAGTCTCAATAAATCTTTGAACCATAAATGTCGGTGGTTGTCTTGGATTGTATTACCATCTCCCAGAGAAATCGTTCCTACGATAGGCCACGAACTCGGTTAGAGCTTATGTTGATGATTAATGACTGATCGAGTACGTGTCCAGGCGCCCGCTCATGTTCAAGGGAAAATTCAAGAACCCTCCATGAAGATTTCTCTGGAGTCTGGCATTTGTTTGAGGGAAATAGCATCAGCCATTCCGAAAATGACTCGACCATTGACGTCGGTTGGTATCCAACTAGCTAATGCCAAGGCAGCCTCCGAAGAACCCAAGTCGCTGCTAAAATTGCGCTGGTGGGAAGGTGCTGATCTCATGGAAATAAAACCAGCTACTGCCGTCGTTCCTCAGCTTATCGACCTTGCGGCCATTGAGGCCATTGACGAATGTCGCGACCCTCTCACAAGATGAAGAGCGAGGGGGGTTAATGGGTCGTCTTTCGATCCAGTTGTCCGTGGATTTTGGACGCGGGCCCCTCTCAAGGCCTTTTACCCAAATCGCAACGGAGGATAAAATCGGATCGACCTTTCAATGTGGTCTAGTGACATGTGTTATGTGTGCATGCCTTGGAGTCGCCACCAATCATTTCTTGGAGGGTATGATTGGAAAAACCCTATCAAATAGTTAGGAGCTTCTATTCGATTCTGCGAGAACCAAAAAAGTGAATCGGGGACTTAGTTACGCCAATTATCGTAATCGACCCCCTTTCAGCACCTAAGTTGTCTAAATTTTCTAACGTTAGAATTTCATGCAGATGAGTAGGGGTACGAATCCTAAATCTAGGAGTTCATGCAGATAGGAATGACTACCCTAACAATCACAACCAGTAAAATAAATGCTCAAATCAAGGAAACAAAATGGGCAGATAAATCACATCAAATCAACATGACATTCCTACTAAAGCCCTATTGGCTTAGAGAAAAGTCAAACACAACATAAGAGAGGAGATGAGTGATTTGGAAGCAATTTGTCCATGATGGGAAAAATTGTAATTTGAAAGAATCAAGGGACAATTTTTCGAAAAGGGAAAAATTATCATTTTTGAAAGAACCGGGAGCCCAGGGTCGAAAATAGGATTGGCTAGTTGATTGTGGCGATTTCCTATTTTTTCGACGTTTTTCAAAATTTTCTGAAATTTTTTGGGGCGATCTACCCTTGAGGGGTAAAATCATCATTTTTCAAAGGAAACGAGGACTGGAAAACCAAAAATAGGATTGGTCACCTAAACTGACCCATCTCCTAATTTTCGGCATTTTCCGTAAACTCACGAGAATTTTTGGAGATAAATTACCCCTAAAGGGTAAAAGTATCATTTCAGAAATATCGGGAAAAGAAATCTCAAAAATAGGCTTGGCCAGTTGACTATGGTCATTCCTCAATTTTTTAGAATTTCTGAAATTTTTTTAGGAATTTTCTACAAATTTTTCCTTTTTTTTGGATTTTTAAAACCATTTTTAGAATTTTTGAAATTCTTTTTCCAACTCTTTTTCAAATAATTTTTTTTTTAAAAGAAAGACCCAATGGACCGGGTTGACCTAGGCCACATGGGCTAGGCGCCCAGCCTTGACCTGGACCTAGGCCCGCTCGCCTACTAGTCCAAAACAATGCCGCATCGCTTTTGTTATTATATTTTTTTTAATTTCGAAAATTTTTTATCTATTTATCAGAATATCCAAAAATTCTAATTATTGATCGGACGACTGGAATGCTTCCACGTGGCTGCCTATGGGCCGTCCAATCGCCTAACGGTTTTATAACAACTCTAACGGCCTAGTTGACGTGGCATGCCACGTGGCGTCACGTCGGCACCAAGTTACCGTTGACCGGATCAACAAACGTTGACCTGGTCAACTCTGGCCGAGAAGACGATTGGCGTCGGCATTCCTTCGCCGACGCCTCGTCGAAAGCCTATTCTGACGGCTATAGAGGTCCAAATGACCCGAAACCAACACAGTTCGAACTAGTTTGACATCTTTTACAACATATACCAAGCTTACTCCATTAGAATCACAGATGCACTAGTCACTATTCCGGCCAAAAGTTAATCTTCAGTGAAGAAGTCGCCCTAGCCATTCTATGCGCGATTTATCTAAATCAATCAATCAGGCAGCATCATAGAAGGTCGAGAGAACTTACCCGAGGTTCGCGACGGCTCGGTTTAGTCTAGATCGAGCTAGAGAGCTCGCGCCCAGTCAGAGAGATATGGAGGTCGACTCGGGAAATTATGTGACAAAAATGCACAAAACCAGTGCGGAAATGGTCAGCTCGATTCAAAGAGTAAATCGTGATTCATAGGACTCAAAATGACGCACTAGGACTTGAGTTACCATGCGAGGCCGAGAGAGAGTTCGAAGGAGAGTCTCACCTATTTCTAAGTCTTCAAACAGATTGGACGGGTTTGTTAGCTTCCTTGGGGCTTCGGGAGCCAAGAATGGCCGACCGCGAGCTTCGATTTCGCCGGAGATGGCCTAGCGAGCACTGAACAGGTTCGGCTTCAATGGCGATCGTGCAAGCTCACGATCACCTCTCTCTCTCTCTCTCTCTCTCTCTCTCTCTCTCTCTCTCTCTCTCGTTTGTTGAAGTTGTGCGAACCGAATGAGCCTTTCCTCCAATGAAAACGCATGAGGTTTAAGTAAAACCCTTTCTTTTTTTTTTTCAATTTTGGCGCGTCGGGAGGGAGTAAGTCGATGGACGGTCGCACGTGCCAGTCGTCGGAGACCCATGCAAAATGGTCCGTCGGCGGCAGGGAACGTCTCGTGAACTTAATGAGATTCAGGCGAGCTCAAATTCAAGGCCATTTGGCCTGAATTTGGTCTGAGGTTCTACTGAATACGGCCATTGGACTTTTTGGCCTCGTCGGCATTGCTTCAGCGGACCCAGACCGATCCCAATAGATGCAGGACACGCCGGCCAACAAAAGCCCTCCATCAATTCCACCGATTAGGGCCAATTGGATCATCAATTTCTCGATCAAATTTCAGTCTGCAAGTCTAGCATTTGCGCGGGAAATTTGATTTGGGGAAGTTGAGTTCAACCGGGTCACTGGGTCGGACCCGATCCGACCCGAAAGATTCGGTCGCTTCTTGAAATCGACCTGAAATTTCTCAAAATTTATCAAATTAAATCACATAATTGGAATCAGGGGCGTCAATTCTATCGAGAAATGCTATTTTCCGCAAAAGTTTTCAAAGAATTTCACAAAAACCTCAAATTTGTTTTTTTGACTCGAGAATTGGAACTGTCAAATCGAAACCCTAAATGGACAAATCGATCCAAATGACCCCCACCGATCGATTCAAAACATCAAAAAACATAGGGAGGAGGTCTTACATTGCCATGGCAATCCCTAGATTTTAAGTAATTTGACTTTGAATAGTATCTAGGGACTAAATTGAAAAGTTTTTATGCAATTGAGTCCAAGTCGTGCAATTCACACAATTGAGGGGGCAATTGGACAAAATTGAAGTGCTGGATATTGAAATTGAATATCATGACTCTAAGAAAGAGAAAATTGAAAATTAAAAGACTCAAATTGCAATTTTTGAACAAATTCAACCCTATGAGTAATGAAGAAACACTTAGAATTGAACTTGATTTTTGAATTTTTGAAAGGTCAAAATGAAAAGGGATTAAAATAAAAATATTGACTATTTTTATGTATTTTTTGACCTTGAAAGCTAATTTTTCTTGATTTTTTTTCAAGCATTTTCGTATTTTCGAAAAATATTTAAAAAAATGCAAAAAATCAATTTTCGTTCAAAAATGGTTCACTGGGCTTGGCTAAGGTCCCCAAATTGATTTTATAATTTTTTGAATTTTTATGAATTTTTTTTATGAGTTTTTCCAAAAATAAACGAGAAAAAGGCCGATTAAAAATCGAGTGTCAACAACGAACCGCCTTCCCCGGCACGTTTTAAGTGCACGGAGCTCGAGGCATTGCGGCCGCTGGGGCATCGACATATGATTCACCAAGGAATCATCCAGCCACTTCATGACTACTAGGAGAAACACTTCAGCCGCTTCTCAATGATGATACAACTCACCATACGATCACCATTGAAGGGCGATCGCAGAGTTCAAGTAGAAATTAGAATGTATCGCGACAACCGGGCGAAAATGGATGATGATGATAGCCACCTATATGTTGCTGAACACACATCATGGCAGAGTCCTGTGTCAAAAGTTGGAAGAAAAAAACTTCTGCTTAACCATCACATGTTTGTGAATTTATTTTAGCTTTCCTTCTCTTTCAAATTTCATTGCCTTGGAGATCTTATCAGCATCACCGCAGTCCCATTCGGCTCTACTAGATATTTTATTCTCATGGGTGTTTGGTAAGTGGGTCATTCATGGTGGGAAGATTCGCAAATTGGTGAATGGCAAATTGAAAGAGACGAAAAGATTCGAAACGAACTCGAACTCATAAATAAAGAATAATTTATAACAAAAACCGCCTAGGAACATATAGACAATTGCGGGCAAAAAGCATAAACGGGCAAAACACTTGCTAGTACCGAGTAATTCCAAGCTTTGAGGACCAGAAGACGGAGACATCATCGACTGCTTCGCAATTCAGCTCTCTAATGGCTGCTGCTTCTCCTTCTCCTCCTCCTTCGACGGGCCGGGTCGACGCGTTCTGGCACGACGGGATGCTGAACCATGACACGGGTCGGGGCGTGTTCGACACGGGTTCCGACCCGGGTTTCTTGGACGTGCTCGAGAGGCACCCGGAGAACCCCGACAGGGTCCGAAACATGGTCTCCATCCTCAAGCGTGGACCCATCTCTCCCTACGTCTCCTGGCATTCTGCAACGCCTGCTCTCATCTCTCAACTCCTTTCTTTTCACTCTCCAGGTACTTTCTACGATTCTGATTCTCTCTCTTGGTAACCATACTCTGTTCTCTTGTTCTTTGTTGTTGTGTGAGAAAGCTTGATTGGGTTGGAATGCGTATGGAGAGAACAGTGATTCGATGGGTAAAAGGCTGCATGTGATTGTGGGTGAGCTGTAGGGTAGAGAGAGATTTTGGTCTTTTGCTTGGTCTTCTGTAGTGTTGGAGGATTGGAAGTGCAAGCTCAGATTTTCTTGTAGTGCTGAAGTTAATTAATTCGCTATGCCCAGTTGAGGTTTGGTGTCATTTGATAATGAATTGGAAGGTACTTCTTAGTTGTGAGAGAAATGTATCCTCAGGGACTCGAGATAACCGACTTCCTGAAAAGAAAATGGCTCTCTGAATATGTTTGTTTCAGCATTTAACCTGTTAAACACCATGCCGCGTGATTAGCAGTGGAAAATGTCTGCACTCAGAAGTTTTGGTGTAGTAGTCGGAGTTGTTACAGTTAACTTGTGAGGCTGTCGAACGTGTTCCTTTCATGGCAGCCGCATTGGGTTGGTGATAAGTTGAATGTGGAAAACCACCTCAAATTGGATGTGATTCTCATCTTTGAACTTCCAGAATACATAAAAGAACTAGTGGAAGCCGATAAAAGTGGAGGGAAAGTTCTTTGCTGCGGAACTTTCTTGAACCCTGGGTCATGGGGTGCCGCGCTTCTTGCTGCCGGTAACACACTGTCTGCTATGAAACATGTACTCGATGGTAAGGGGAACATTGCATACGCACTAGTGAGGCCACCTGGTCACCATGCTCAGCCTTCTCAAGCCGATGGGTATTGCTTCTTAAACAATGCCGGTCTAGCAGTTCGATTGGCATTGGACTCCGGGTGCAAAAGGGTTGTCGTGGTTGATATAGATGTGCACTATGGAAATGGAACAGCAGAGGGGTTTTACCAATCCAACGACGTTCTTACCATCTCTCTCCACATGAATCACGGGTCGTGGGGTCCATCTCATCCGCAAAATGGATCTGTCGATGAGCTCGGTGAAGGTGAAGGATATGGGTATAACATGAACATTCCCTTGCCAAATGGAACAGGAGACAGGGGATACGAGTATGCCATGACTGAGCTGGTTGTGCCAGCCGTGGAGAGTTTCAAACCCGAAATGGTTGTTCTTGTTATTGGCCAAGACTCTAGTGCGGTAAGTAGATCCTCTTTTGTACCTTACCAATTACATGCAGGTACACTCTCTTCAGTAATTGATGTGGAACTGGATTTCCTAGGTTGGTATATTGCATAGAAATATACTGTTGTGAGTCATTGAACTATCAAACAAGTCAGTTACATGTCTTAACTTTTAACTTGAGCTATGCCTTCGACAGAGTGGCACTTTGTGAGAATCTATTTTCTCCTTTTATGTAGATCAATTTCTTTGTGGTTAAAGAATCTCTCTCTTTTCTTAGGAAAACTAGGTGATTCTCCAAATTAAGTGTGGGATTTTGCTTTTGGGGCAACATGCTGTGGCTTGTGCCTTGCTTACAGGAGAGAATTACTTCATTCTAACAAGAATCATTTCCATAGTAATCTCATAGTAATGTCAATCTTGGACAATGGCTGAGCTATATTTCTCATGTAAGGATGAAAGCTTATCATAACCAAAAAGATGAAGGCTTAGAAATACTTATGACGTTACTATGACTGCCCTGACAAGATGTTTTTGAAGAAAATTAGCCTTAATTGGAGCACGAATTTGGAACTACTGTTGTTAATGTAATGGCCACGTGATCATGGGATTTGGGATATGTTCTACTTGTACAAGCTGTTACTGAGGAGAATGGCACCTTAATCAGTTCAAAGCAACATCTTCCTGGAGCAGAGACCATTTCTCAGACAAGGATGAGTTTTTTTCCTCTCTTTCAAGCCAGAATGCTTGTATAGCATGATGAGAACTTAGGGTACTTTTAAGACTGTGAAATAAGCATCCTCTACGTTTCATGAAAACTGTTGCAGTCTAAGTTTCTAGAGGAAGCACAATAAGGCAATTAAACTTTACAGCGTCTTTAGGGCCATTAATGCAAAGCTACATTGTCCAGAAAACTACGGATGCTTAGGTGCATGCAATTGCCAAACTTGGTGACATATTTGTTTGTGATTTGTTAAGAGCGCATTGTTCACCCCATCTTTATGCTAGACCCACAATCCACAAATTGTGAAAGTACAAAAATAAGGAGCAGGATGTGCATATTGGACAGTTCATCCCTATGAGCCAAAGTTGAAAATACAGAATCTTTTCTTCAATAAGATTTATGTGGATAGCTACACGAACTGAGATATTTTGCTATAGATCCAAAAGGACTTTTGTCTATACGATAATCTTTTACATGTCTTTGTTTTACCAGAATGTTTTACGTGATGATTATTGTCTTTGCCACCAT
The DNA here is from genome assembly GCF_020921035.1 of Rhodamnia argentea. Classification (NCBI taxonomy): domain Eukaryota; kingdom Viridiplantae; phylum Streptophyta; class Magnoliopsida; order Myrtales; family Myrtaceae; genus Rhodamnia; species Rhodamnia argentea. The sequence continues at coordinate 24,479,600 of NC_063157.1, read as the reverse complement.
AGTTCGATCCAAATGGAAGGCAATGCTTGACAATGGATGGATATCGGGCAATTGGTCGACAAATTCGCAGCTTCACGGATAGGCACAGTGGAGGGCGCATTCTCATTGTCCAAGAAGGTGGGTATCATGTTACCTACTCAGCTTATTGTCTCCACGCCACACTGGAAGGCATTCTTGATCTTCCAGATCCATTGTTAGCTGATCCAATTGCTTATTACCCAGAAGATGAGACTTTTCCTGTGAAGGTGGTTGACTCAATCAAAAGGTACCTTGTAGATAAGGTACCTTTTTTCAAGGAACATTGATACGGAGATGTTGCACTATAACTTCACTTTCTCAGTACAGTGTTCCCAAATCTAGTTTGAATATTTTGTTTTGGTAGGACTTCATTTGAGATAGAAGATGGTAATATGAAGAAAGTAGTGATTTCTAGATTTTCTTTTCTGGGTTAGAATTTGTGAATCTAGGTTGTCAGTACTATTACAGCATTTCAGGAACTTAATAATCTAGTGGTACTTGTTTTTCTTTTAACGACGGAATGGATCGACAAGAGTATCTCGATTCCTCGTTTGGTTGCGACGTGATGAAGAAATGACTTGGGGAAGGAAAGCAACTAATCGGCGAAAAATCAGAAGTGTGAGGATGAATTATATAATTGAGAAAGGTGAGTAAAACACTGTGTATGCAACCTCCCAGCAGAAAACATTGTTAGATCATTGTCTTCCAGTAGAATCACTGGTTTTTGGCCTATCCATATTGTAGTGAAAGGGTGAAATGACATAAGATCTCAGAACTTAACGTTTCGATGCATTTGTCGGTTTTGTGATTTTGGTCAGATATACTCTATATTGTTACTTCATTGTTCAAACATAGCAGAAGCTATCTTCTTGATCTTTTGTTAATTCCGGAACAGATTAGATTACTAGAGGCGTTCCGATATGAATCTTGCTGTTGCTGTTAACCCCATGCATATGCAAGTTGCCACTTGAATCTCTCTCTCTCTCTCTCTCTCTCTCTCTCTCTCTCTGTTGATTTTATGCCAAGCCTTTCTAGAGCAGAACGTGATGTTAGCGTGACATGTTTCCGTTCCCTCTCTGGTTCAACTTTTTTGGTGGCTGCTATCAGGTGGTTAACGAAAGTGAATGCCGACTGTTTCTTTTCGCTAAGGCTAGGAAAGATAACCGAATGAAACAGAGCCTTAGGTTGAGGTGGTTTGGTGGGGGCGGGTCCAGACATGGCATTGGAGTTGAAACAGTGACTGGTGTTTTGTTCCTGGCGATTAGTCCAAACTTCGTCGGGTTTCAAGACTGAAGTGGACATTACAACTGCACAGGAAATACAATAATTCATCATGCGTTGTGGGTTATTTTCAGATCTTTGGCCACCACATACAGAAGCTAACTCAAGATCTCTTAAATGAGTCCACATGCGAGTGTCCAGTCCATACATGGGTTTGCACAGAGGAATCGATGATTAACACGTTGGTCCGAATGTTTATGCCGACTCTTCTTCGCGCCGTGACATGGATCTAACAAGTCCGGGAATCCATCGTGTTTGTGCTCACCTTCGTCTACGTATCGATCCGACAAAAATGGATTAGCCCGTTCAAGACGAGTGCTAATGGGGAGGAAACGACTCGGTTCGATCTGGTCTTGATGAACTGAGCTTTGTAAAGAAGGAAACTTTTTTAAGTTTTATGTGCAGAAACATGAAATTTTCCACGTGTTATGTATCGCCCCCAACCGAAATCAGCGCAGAATGTCCAACTTCCGCTTGATTAGCCGACATCAGAGCTACTTTTGCCATCCAACATTTTGGTCGGGACCCCTCAGAAAAATTAATTGATCTCGTGCCCAAGATTACATTTTTTTCCAAGGCGTGCCCCACTAGGACTCTCGGCCCTCCAGAGAAGAAGAGCATGTCCTCTCTCATGCTTCCAAACCATACGATTGCTTCCCCATCATCACTGTCGGTCACAGGTCTGCTAATCAAAGCTTTACGTGAAAAAAGGGTGGTGATTCTTCCACGTGAAAAAAGTAATAATTCGAAATTCGAGAGAGAGAGAGAGAGAGAGAGAGAGTCAGTCATGGAGGACTGTTTCCCCTTGACTTGGGGGAGTCGAGTGTCAAGAAATGGATAAAATCTTCCAAAGCGAAAAGATTGATCTTGAGCTACTGTTTGGAAACCCCATTTGTTTTGTTTTTGTTTTTTATCTGGTTTCTTTTACTACAGTCAGATTTTCAGACATTTTCCCGAGAAAATTGTCCCCTTTCTGTTACATAGGGTGCTTCCCCGGCTTCGGAACTTCTTCGTCGCTTTCTTCCTTCTTTTCCTGTTTCTTTTTCTTTCTGGGGGGTTCTGTCTCAGCCCATTTGTGCTTTTTGGAAGTTGCATTGTGGTTATGCTGTCTCTGTTGGTTTCTTGATGGTTTTCTTCAGCCGGCGAAGATGGTTGACATTAGGAGAAACCTGTGCATTGCCTTGCATCTGAGCCTGATTACACTGGCTTGTGGCGTCACTGACCCTAGCGACCTCAAAGTACTCAATGATTTCAGAAAAGGGTTGGAGAATCCAGAGCTCCTTGAGTGGCCAATTGATGGGGATGACCCTTGTGGCCCTCCCAAATGGCCTTATGTCTACTGTTCTGGTGAAAGAGTCACCCAAATTCAGGCCAAAGGATTGGGTCTGCGAGGCAAATTGCCTCCGAGTTTCAATCAGCTCTCAATGCTCTCCAACTTAGGCCTCCAGAGGAACAGTTTGTCTGGGGCATTGCCCAGTTTTAGAGGATTGACGGAGCTGCAATACGCGTATTTGGATTACAACGGCTTTGAGGCGATCCCCCCGGATTTTTTTGATGGCCTGACCAGTTTGCAGGTGCTGGCCTTGGATTATAACCCCTTAAATAAGACCTCTGGATGGTCTGTGCCGGTCGAATTGGCGAAATCCGTTCAGTTGACGAATCTCTCCCTGATGAATTGCAACTTGGTCAGCCCGGTGCCAGAGTTTTTAGGTGCGATGCCGTCCCTAACGGTGCTGAAGCTTTCATATAACAGTCTTTCTGGTGAGCTTCCTGGGAGTTTCGGTCAATCTATGCTGCAGATATTGTGGTTGAACGACCAAAATGGTGGCGGAATTGGCGGTGGCATAGATGTGATTGCTTCCATGACATCGCTCACGCAGTTGTGGCTTCACGGAAACCAATTCGCCAGCATGGTTCCGGAGAATATTGGAGCTCTGACTTCTCTGAAGGACCTCAATCTCAATAGGAACAAACTTGTTGGTCTAATTCCCGAAAGCTTGGCCCGTATGGACCTGGAGAAACTTGACCTGAACAACAATCTGTTCATGGGTCCGATCCCAAAATTTAAGGTACGCAATGTTACTTACGATTCCAATTTCTTTTGTCTACCTGAACCTGGGATGCAATGTGCCCCTGAAGTTAATGCACTCTTAGATTTTCTTGGCGGTGTCAATTATCCTGAGAACCTTGTTACTCGGTGGTCTGGGAATACTCCATGTGAAGGGCCGTGGTTCGGATTAAGCTGCAATTCGAAGTTGAAAGCATCCATTTTGAACTTGCCGAGGCATAACCTCAACGGCACTCTGAGTGCTTCCCTCGCATACTTAGATTCGTTGCTCGAAATTAGGCTCGGAGACAACAACATACATGGCGGAGTCCCTGGAAACTATACTGAGTTGAAGTCTTTGAGGTTGCTGGACTTGAGCGGGAACAATCTTGAGCCACCATTGCCCATGTTCCACGGTAGCGTGAAGGTCATCATTGATCGAAACCCTCTCCTGGTCCGCAATAACACTGCGTCCACTGTGTCACCGCCTTCCAGTAGCAGCCCATTGCCAGAAAACTCGCCAGCTCCACCGAAACCTGAAATCTCACCTTCCACAGTTGCCGGGTCAAACTCTAGTCGACCACAGTCTCGACCCAAAAGAACCAAAAGATACAATGTCCTTTTGTTGGTTCCTACTCTAATCCTCCCGTTTGTCCTCCTCATGATTATTCTCTACATCTGTTTCCGCAAGAGAAGGAAAGGTGTATCCGAGGCTCCGAGTTCCACTGTCATTCCTCCTAGAGACACTTCAGGTCCAGTGACTAAAGTCAAGATTAAATTTTCTAACAATACCAAGACAAGTTTGTTCACTCATTCCGGGACCAGCTCCTTGAGCACACTCAGTAACGGAACGGAAAATTCACGTTCAATCGAGGTTGGAAATCTCTGCATATCTGTCCAAGACCTGCGCAAGGTGACGAAGAATTTTGCGCCTGAAAATGAACTTGGACGAGGTGGCTTCGGTACAGTTTATAAGGGAGAGCTATGTGATGGGACCAAAATTGCTGTCAAGAGGATGGAATCAAATATAATCTGCAGTAAAGCATTGGACGAGTTCCGATCCGAGATCGCCGTGCTATCTAAACTTCGGCATCGGCATTTGGTGTCTCTTTTGGGTTACTCTACCGAAGGAAGCGAGAGGCTTCTGGTGTACGAGTACATGCCGCAGGGAGCTCTTAGTCGGCATCTTTTTCAGTGGAAGGCAAACCAATTGGAGCCTCTTACATGGAGGAATAGATTTATAATCGCTTTGGATGTGGCCCGAGGGATAGAGTATCTGCACAGCCTGGCCCAGCACACGTTCATACACAGAGACCTGAAGTCTTCAAATATTCTTGTAGGCGATGACCTCCGAGCGAAGGTCTCGGATTTCGGATTGGTTAAACTCGCTCCCGATGGAGAGAGGTCTTTTGCGACGCAGCTCGCTGGGACTTTCGGGTATCTTGCACCTGAATATGCTGGTAGGGAGCTATCACTTGAATCTCTCATTCTTGTTTACATAGCCTCAGAGAAAGGTGTTCACTTGAATTTATGTGAAATCATTTCATGACAATCTTGGCTACAAAGTTAATCAATGTGATTGATGTAAAATCATGTAATGGGTGCACACTGTTTACAGCCGAGCTTACTCTTAACTTCTTTTTGGTTTCAGTTATGGGAAAGGTCACAACAAAAGTCGATGTCTACAGCTACGGTGTGGTACTAATGGAGCTTCTGACGGGACTTACAGCACTGGACGAGGAGCGCTCGGAGGAAAGCAGGTATCTGGCGGAGTGGTTCTGGCGAATCAGATCGAGCAAAGAGAAGTTCGTAGCTGCCCTTGACCCTGCAGCTAAGGAAACCGAAGAAGCTCTCGAGAGCATCTCCATAGTGGCCGAACTTGCCGGACACTGCACTGCCAGAGAGCCTCACCATCGGCCCGACATGAGCCACGTGGTCAACGTGCTGGTCCCGCTAGTCGACCGGTGGAAGCCGATGAGCGACGAGCTGGAGGACTCTTCTGGAATCGATTACAATGTGCCACTTCCCGAGTTGTTGAAGGTATGGCAGGAAGCGGAAAGCAAAGGGTCGAGCATCGGAACTCTCGGGGACAGCTTGGGGAGCATCCCCACTAAGCCCGCTGGGTTTGCTGAGTCCTTCACTTCGGCCGACGGGCGATGAATGACTAGGTTTGATTACTGTAAATGATGGACTCTCTCATATGTTCTCTTACCATACATGGTCTTGGTCACCAGATGATTACGGCTAAATTCCATCTTCTGAGAATGGTTCCTCAGTGTCGCGTCGATTCAATTCGTTACAAATATGCTTTTTCGATGTTGTTATTGTGTCGAAGTTATGTCATTTTAAGCCTCAATCTGTTGCAGTATCTGTACTTGGTGGAAAGGTCTGAAGAAGTGCCATTGTCATTCAATGTTTTTCCCGATGGTTTTTCGCCGCAATTCGCAATTCGCGTTCTCGACGTGACCCTCCCCGTCCCAACAGCCTTTCCAAGTTCTAATAGTTCGATGCCGGCCCTCAAATCGATTGTTCATCCGTGAACATGGCATGATCTTGTCTAAATATTTATCGGCATCAGGAACATGTTGTAGGGTGTTGAATGATACTCTCCTGTTTTTTCGACCTGCTTGTAGACAACGGGCCAAGAGGCATATGCTTCATTTTGCTGGTAAGTGAGTCCCTTTTGTCTATGTGAATGGGAAGAAAAAATTTGCTACTTTGCAAACAAGATGATTTCTTTGATGTAAATTATGGATTCATTTCTATTTGCGCATTGTTAATGCTTTTATTAGTCGATAATGCTTTATCAGTGTAGCGAGTATCCGTTAACAAAGATTAAGCAATTGAGATGATGTTAAGTATTTCTTGGTCCGCATACAACCCGTGTAAAAGTTTTTATTTTTTAGCAAATTATGCACAGTATTTATTAGGGGTGATCGGTTCCCGATCCGATTTGGTCCCTCCCTGGAATCGGGAATCAGATCGGAAGAATCGGTTCCCATTTCGTAGGGATGGGAACCGGACCGACTCGGGTCGGTCCGGTTCCTAGGCGGTCCATTAGTAATACATATGATGTTTTCGTGCAATACAATGGAGGAGAAATGTCCGAAATGGTCATACATCCAACTAAGCTCCACATTTTTCGGGTTAGGCGACTCGATCTTTTGATTCCAGATTTCTCGTCATCCTTTGGCGGTGTTGGTTCAAAATCACTTCGTCCCAATTTTTGAAGTTTGTACGCACCGCATGAAAGTTCGGAATGGGAAAAAGCATCAATGGTGCTCCAGAGTTCTATTCTTCAAATTGCTGTGATATACACCGCAAGGGACAATCTTATTAAGAAGCACATGGTTTGTAAATGGAAAATCATCGGTCTAGTCCGAGCGATTCGATTCCTCCTTGAAATTGGAAACCGGATCGAAAATCACCAGCTCTGACTTTATGAAATCGGGAATTGGACCGGCACCCTTGAGAACCGGACCAAACTAACTGGTTCAGGCAGCCATCTTGCTCACCCCTAGTATCTATCCAAATTAGCTTTTTTAAGCAAAATTAGCTTTGTGCAAGCAAACCTACAACCTTGTGAACATTAAAAATATGCTTTTCACGATGAATAATGCGTATGTTATGAGCATAGGTAAAAAAAAAAAAAACTATCCATTTCACTGTAAACTAAAGTAAATGAAAAAAATGCATTCATTATAAAAAAAAATAAGTTAATCATAGTTTTAAGTGTACATTAATTTCATTAGATGGGTAAATTTTTGTTAGGATATATATTAATTCGGTACAAGTTTTTAATTCGAGAAAGGAGAGGAAAAATTGAAAAAGACAAAAGTTTATAAAGAGCCAAATGAAACACGGCCTCTTCTAACGGTAATTTGAACTTTAGCAATGAGCCTTCCTGCCTTCCCCACCGCCGCCACTCCCACTGAGCTCCATCAACCGCCACAGCCTCCGAAGCTAACGCAGGCCGCCACTAGACACAGCCTCTCCTTCGTCAAGCCCGCTCACTCCCTTGACCCCACCGTCTTATGGACTTCTTCCATCGCTCGCTGCACTCGAAATGGCCGATTGGCCGAAGCAGTCGGAGTCTTTTCCGAGATGATGCGGTCTGGGGTGCAGCCCAACCACATCACGATCGTCACGCTTCTCTCGGGTTGCGCTGGTTTCCCGTCCGGAAGCGAGTTCCTCGGAGCTTCGCTTCACGGATATGCTCGGAAGCTGGGATTGGTGGCGGAAAACGTGATGGTGGCCACGGCTGTCCTTAACATGTACGCGAAGCTGGATCGCGTGGAGTTGGCCAGAATGGTTTTTGACGGGATGGGGGTGAGGAATTCTGTTACTTGGAATACGATGATCGATGGTTATGTGAAGAAGGGTGAGATGCGGGAGGCGATAGACCTGTTCGACAGGATGCCCCACAGAGATGCTGTAACGTGGACAGTGTTGATTAATGGGTTTGTCAAGACTGGTCATTTTGAGAAAGCGTTGGAGTTGTTTCGCGAGATGCAACTGTCTGGGGTGCAGCCTGATTTCGTCGCAATTATAGGCGCAATATCCGCGTGCTCCAACTTGGCAACGCTTGGATTGGGCTTGTGGATACATAAGTTTGTCATGAAGCAAGACTTCAAGGACAATGTAAGGGTATGCAATTCCTTAATGGACATGTATTCCAGGTGCGGGTGTATTGAGTATGCTCACCTTATATTTGAGAAAATGCCACAGAGAACTCTTGTGTCATGGAACACTATAATTGCAGGGTTCGCAGCCAATGGGCATGCCGAGATGGCTCTGGAGTTATTCAACAGGATGCAGGAGGAAGGATTCAAGCCTGATGGAGTTAGTTTTACCGGAGCAATCACTGCTTGTAGTCATGCTGGTTTAGTTGATGGAGGGCTCGAGTACTTCCATATCATGAAGAATGTTTACAGAATTGAGCCGAGAATTGAACACTATGGTTGCTTGGTGGATCTCTATAGTCGTGCAGGCAGGTTGGAGGATGCGCTAAATGTTGTAGAAAACATGCCCATGAAACCAAACGACATTGTGTTGGGATCTTTGTTGGCTGCTTGCAGGACTCATGAGGATGTCAAGTTAGCTGAAAGGTTGGCAAAGTATGTAGTTGATCCAGACCCTGATTCTGACTCAAATTATGTGCTCCTTGCGAATATATATGCTGCAGATAGAAGCTGGGATGGTGCGAACAAGATCAGGAGGAAAATGAAGAATCTTGGTATCCAAAAGACACCAGGATTTAGCTCGATCGAGATTGGTTGTAACAATCATGAATTCGTGGCTGGCGATAAATCAAATCCTGAGGCAGAGGGCATATACCGAATGCTGGATCTTTTGTCATCTGAAATGAAAGTATGTTATGCACCTCCGATCATTTCAAAAGAATTATATGAGAATGATTGATAAATGTTTCTTTAACTCTGTTGGAGACCAGATTTTTATCTTTAATTGTTGTATAAAAATGTAGAAATAATTCAAATCAATAGAGTAGCGTTCTTCTCCTCGATTTGCTTGTGTACTGAAGTAGAATTGAAGTATTGCAAACGTGCACAAATCTATATGTAGCGGGAAGGAACAGGCAAATTGTTCGAGATTTGACAATGTTGGTGAAACCAACTGTCCTCCTCAGTTTCGTCATTTGATAACATTGGCTACCTGGATAATTAAAGCCTTGTGTCTGATAAGGATGGTGGCTTATTGGTTGGAACAGCATAAATGAATCCTAGCTTAGAGGACAAGTCTCAGTTTGTTCTCAAGTTTCACTCATCAAGTCAAGATTTTCAATCAAGAACGATCACCAATTAGCGATTTTTTCAAAAAGTAAATCGGAAGCGGAGGTCAATTTTACTTGGGTAAATGAGTACCAGTTAGCGATTTTTTTCTAAAAGTAAACTAGAAGCGAAGGTTAATTTTACTTGGGTAAATTTTCTGTTGATTTTCTATTTGAAGTGAGTGCTATTGGGTTTATTACTTTAGAATATTAGCAAGTTTGGATTATTTATGTGATTATAGTAGGCTTAACCCTAAGTCTATAAATACTCCTTTTTGATCTCAGAAATAAAGTAATCGCTCTTTTATCATCGATAACAAGTGCATTCACCCGTTATTTTCCAAACAAGGTAAAACACAAAGGAACCACAGACAGCCCATGATACACTTAACTACTGCATCTTCTCCTCCAAACAGAAAAGTTACCTTAGCTAAATTATGTCTTAGCTATTTGAGGCTAAGGCTATATTTTAGCACTAGCTAACAGGTACCTCAGTAGCTCAAAAGCTGTCACCTTTCTGCTGTCCTTCTTCAGGAAACTCCCGGCCACTTCATTTAGGTACCCATGATGTCCTGTTTCGCAATCTGCAATATATAGAGAAGTTATGGCAAAGTTTGCCCCAAGATGCTCATGATTGCTCGTGCAGCCACTTGTGGAGACATGATTTGAGACTGGCTTAACTCGTAGATTTGGAGAGAGAGAGAGACTGTATATTTGACTGTGTTGACGTGCTGTGTGCTGTGATGTGGCCACTGTGGCGACGGCGCCGTTTTAGAGTACTGGCCCTCTCGTCACAGCCACGTCACTCCTCAGGGAGGTTTCATTAGAGTTCAGCTTGGCAAGTTGTGAGACCCACACCTAGGAACAGATGCTGTGATGACGTCCCTGATGGAATGTGATGGCGGCTCGTCGTCAAATACGGGGCCGTACGATCCTATGACTTTGCTTTTTACTTTACAGTCAACCCCCTTACGCGGCGCGTATCTTTGCCTCGACCGACGTGGCAGGGGCTGCTCTCCAGTCGAGCCCACGCTTTCTTTTTCAGCGACTTTGGGTGGATCCCCTCCTCCCGCGCTTGTGTGCGCATTGGTTGGCTCGCTCGTTGATTGCCTTGGAAGGATGAAGTGGCGGATCCGACGGGCCGCCACTGACCAGAGGCCAGTGCATTCGCCGGCTTGGTTATTTTTGCTCGGATATACTCTTCATGTTTCTTCATGGCCCAAACTTGGTGACATTTTTGTTAAGAGCTCATCGTTCACACCCATGTTTTTTCACTTCTCGAGCTGAAGTCAAAGCGTTCAGAAGAATTGCCATTAAGTACAATGCTTTTGGAAACTCAACTCCCTTGTATTAATTTCAATGATCAAATTACGTAGCACACCGTGAAGCCCGACAGCTCGAAAGTCCCATTTATTTATCACGTGATCAGATTACAAGCAGAGGCTGATGTATATTCGTTAAGAGAAATATCACATGCTCGTTGGCCTTTGCAAGGGTCTCTCAAACTCGAAACCTGACCGCCACTTTCGACTTGGCTTTGGCCAATCATCAGGGAAGAGTAGGGGATGTTACATAAAGAATGAAGTCACTTGTGGTGTATGCCTCTAATTTGTGAGATCAATCAATCCGCGATCGTGTGATGGGGCACGGAAAGTTACTAAGATCATGGGAAATGGAGGGGAATCATAAATTCATGGTGTAATCGGAAGAGGGTTGCTCATGAAACTCAACGACATTGAAGGCGGTCCAAGGAGTATAAACAGAATATCTCTTGCACATATACTCCTTAACTCATTGCTCTAAAATGATAATAAAATTTCTAAACGAGTTCCAAAATGAGAAACAAAAGTATCCTAGGTACAGGTAGCAAAATGGGTCTACAACCCATATTTTAACCCATACTCAATGGTGGGGGTCATCAATGAGTTACATTACGAGTTAAAAACAAACTTAAATGAATCATAAATAACAAACTTAAATGAATCATAAATAAGTTATTTCATTTATCTTTGATAACGAGACAAAATGCAAAGAAGCTAATTTCAAATTGGTAAAGCGTATGAGTAGGACTCAAGAAATGCGCCCAACATCCATAGAAAATGTCACTCTTCATTGGTAAGGAAGACCTTTCTGTACATCATATCCACCTAAAAAGAAAAATAGATTATTGTCTTGAGAGCATGCTTAATTAAATAATACAATACTTAACTCGGATCCCACGCACTGTTTGAATTTTAAGACAGGTACATGTCTTGCTCCTGGTTTTCTGCTCTGCCTGCCCCAAGTAGGCAAGTATCACAATATTTGTACACCTCTTTCCTACGAGCTCTTTTAACCAATAAAGACAAATCAGTCGAGGTAGGTTGTCTTGTCACTTTCCCTGGTTCAAGTACTTTTGCTGGATTCCTGGGTTTGGATTTAACTCCCTTGTGGGTTCTTCATTAGATTAATCATCCTTGTCTTTTTACAATTGTCTATTTGTGTAGATTGATTACAGGTTTAAGTTTCCTTGTCTTTCCTCTTTGTTAGTATCCGATTAATCCTCCTTATACAGGAGCAATAACAACAAAGGCCAAACATCGTTACTCAAAGCAATCAGATCTTAAACAACACTAGTTTTTAACACCTATAATATGCATCTGCAGATAGAAAAGCAATGACAGTGGGACACTTTGGAGAGAAGATTTTCTGAGCTTGCTACATCGACGCATTTCCACTGGGCAAAGGCAGAGTGGCGGGTGCGGAAATCAGGGATGAGACCTAGACTCCTCAGACCCATTGGATAAGAACATTATCAAGAAAAAAAAAAGATGCATATAATCAAGTTTGGAGTTTTTCTGTGCAAGTAAACCGCTCTGCTCTAGAGTCAGCACAACCAAAAGGGAATGTCGAGATACTATTAATTGGTTCAGACACCAACTTAACATCAGAAGGTTCAACGAAATCAAGCAATCAAAAGAAGCAAATAAAACATGCATGGTGACCTGTGCAGTTGTAGACAAACATCGACTTGTATAGTTTGGTACGATTTCTCCTTCCATGACTATCTTTTACTGGAACCAAGAGCTAAAGCTGACTATCTTCTTCATCTTTGATGAATAACATCCGACTATCTAATAAAAGATGGAAACTGAAGTCCTTTATCCACTGATTTAGACTCATATATTGCTCGTCTTTAAGGTAGATCTATTGATTTAGGATGATGACAAAAGGTGCCACCAAACTCTAGTAGCTCCATTGGCATAAGCATAACTGCAATCGGGCCAGTAGCTGTCAACATCTGAGGACAGATGCATACAGTTTTATGGTGTTATTAGCTCCAACGTATAAAAGCAAAAGATAAATACCATGACACTTCAAGAACAAGGCATGGCACAACAATCCCAAAAAAGAGGAAGAAGAAGAAGATCTCTTTGGCGACTCGGAAGAATTCACTAAACTTGTTCGGCACGATAGTAAGCACAAAGGTGAAAATACAATAAACGAAGGAATAGAATGGAATGGGAACTCCAGTTCCTATATTTCATCATGACAGAGAAATTAAACAGAAATGGAAATAACTTTACTTCTAAAATCAAACAAGCAAGCAAAATTACTTTCAGAGGAAAAAATATGATGATGCTTTCCAACATATAAATTCTTGTACTTTTGTCAAAGGAAAGTTAATGCAAAGTCCTTTGGAGGGGAGGGAATTGGCAATTCATTTGGAATGACCCTTTCTCGCTCATAAGCCAAACAAAAGCAAGTCGATATGCTCCCAAATCTAACAAAACAGAGCAATGAAGAATGACCCACCACCCCCACAAAATCAGGAAGCAAGAGCATCTCTTATTGGATCAAAGATTAGCAAGTAGAGCCTCTTTAATTAGATTGAAGGGGGTCCATTGCCCTGCAACCCACCAGCAGTGATGGATGTAAGAGGTTGTAATAGCTACAAAGGAGCCAGCAACCCTTTTTCACTGGTCGTTTCAAAAGAACCTTTTAGAGATACATATTCTTAAGAACCCAAAGGAAAAAGAAAAAGAACATTGTACTATAGTCTCTATTCAAGGCCATGCACAATGCTGTTTCTCTAGACCTATAACAGATTTAAACAAATCACAAGTTCAAAATAGCTAAGGATCATAACCCTACAATTCTGTCAAGTCTCCCCAACTAGGGGCGCGTAGGAGAAACTATGGAGCTTGCAGACCCTCCTATACAACTGACACAGTTGAGCAGGTTTTAGGATGTTTACTAGAGCTTGCAAAGTAGGTTCCAAATTCCAAATTTTCAGAACCGCTAAGTATAGGCAGATTCCAAAGTTTTGAGTCATACCACCAGGCATCGCACATCAGGTGCATGTTACGATGATGAAAGGTTCAGGGCAAATTGCCGGTGCAAAGAACTTTTTACTCATTCACTATTGCATAGACGACATTTGGGTGACATGTCCAACAGTAGATGTGTAAGAAAATTCTTACACTAATAGTGTAGGTAATAATTATCCAATAACTATATGTGTACTTTATTGTTACTGAGTATTTTTTTTCCCTTCATGAAAAGTTTTCACATTTGTATGTGTGAAAGCTCTAGTTGATCCCAATCCCCAATTCTATTAGAAGAAGCAAATCTCCAACTCCATACTGCCCTCCCTCTCTGTGAGTGCTTGGCTATGTCTATAAGGAGACATTTCAAATGCTCTCAATACATTGAGACAAGCATTCATGTGAACTCAAAGATTATAAGGATGGACGACAATTTATTTATTTGTCTTTTACTGTCGATGTCATTATCGTTTTAGGGCTACGTGTCCATGATACCTGAAGATGTATTTTATCATGTAATCTGTACGTTTTGGGTACAATGCGCTAATAACTACCTCAACAATTTTGTTTCCATCAAATACAATTTTCTGAATAAAAAAAGGTATCCTGGAACCTATGTTATAAGGTGATTCCAAGAGCCTATAAGGTAGCTTTCAAGTTCCGAAAACTTGGACCCCATAACAATTAGGTAGGTTCCCGGATTAAGGCAAATACCCTATCCACTGTGAAACCTGCACACCCCATCCCCAACCTAAGTTCAAAGATATTTAAAAGCTGGAGTAGACAAGCAATTCTAGCAACTCTTCACCCAAGATAAAGAAAGGTATTGCTGGGTCACAGAGAGATCTCACTCATATCATCTGTACATGTGCAAAAATAAGAGAGAGCAGCTACATTTTAATGCAGAGCCGATATTCTAAGGAAAAATGAAAAAATTCAGAATAACGATGTCATTTTTAAAATAGATAAACAAGACAGGTCCAATAGATTTTCGGTACATATATTTTGCGCTTTGGAATAAGTGGGCAAATGATAATATTTAAGAGAATGTAAGCAGAAATGACACTGAACGGCTATGTGCTGCACTTGTAAAGGCAGGTTTTAATTAAGTTACGATGGTGATACCATCTCTAAATTCAACTAGAAAGCTAACCAGAACCTTAGAGCTTGTTAATGTTGGGTTTGTTTCCAGAAGCATTGAACTTAACTACCCAGACAGATCAATATAATTCCATCTTTTAGACTGAACTTTTGAAGATGGCTGTAATCTATCCATTTGCTACCAATATTCCATGCATAACAAATTTCCTCTAGCTTCATGTTGTAAATAATTCAGCTAAGGTGTCACATAAAGCAAGTACATAATTAATCATGACTTACTATTTCACTCGTGCACGCTTCCAGAATAGATTGCATAAAAATCAATCTTCTTCTGAATCGAGAACCAAGTCCTGCTTACGAAAAATGTCAAACCAATCAAATAATTGTAAGAAAGGGTGAAATGCCTTTAAGACAATGAGAAACCATGGTCATTTGCCACCCGTCGTATCTAAAACTGATACAACAAAAGCAATTTGAAGCTTGAATAAAGTTCATCAGTGCAGGGAGACAGACTGTACATCGTTGCCTTATAGCCCAACAGCATTATCCGTCTTGTATTTGGAGAGCACATTACGGTTAATGAAAATGACCAATCACTTGGCCTCCCACGTTCCTTCTAGTGGCTTCTTCATGGTCCAGAAGGCCATCAGGTGTTGTAATAACAACATAACCCCACTGAGAGAGAGAGAGTAAACAATCAATTACCTAAGATGTCTTTCAGCTAAAAACAATCATGTCAACTGAACCCTAGCACATGAAATAGCTTCTACCATCCAAGACATTACCATCAATAAACTTGCACGCATCAAGAAGTAGACCAGACAAGAAGTCAAATTTTCAAGTACCTGACGTGTTGGAAGTATTTTCAATCTATACTGCTCAATATCTCTAGCCTTGATATCTTGCCGGTAAGTGAGAGCCTTGCAATCTTTTATTCGGCCTTGCAGTTCAACAGTTATCCTCCCCACCCTGTGGGGATCATGAACTTGGAAACTCTTCACATATCCTGAGGAAACAAAACCAAAACGGAAAACATTTATATACCAACCAGCCCTTCGAAAAAATCACAACATAAAAGTTTTTTCTCAGTGGATCTGACCCCAAACAGATTCTCATAATTAATAAGTCAGCTGAATCAAAGTGGTATGTGAGCCAGCAATAGAATTAGTTAACAAACCTGATCACGCAATTAAGCTTCACTTCAAAGAAAGACAGATGAAAATCATCCCATCTTTCTTTACTCAATCATAAGCTCCTAAATTTCTCCAATGGTCCACCTTCAATCCTACCACCGTTCAGCCCGAAGAAAAACTTTACAAGAACAGCTGATCGATCTACGGTAGTCCTTTACGCAAACATATAGAAATATTTGATGTTACCACCCCACCTAAAAGCACTTCACTGACATACCTTTGTAGTAGTGAATCCTCTCTCTCCATAAATTCCAACCAAAAGAACCCATTCTTCACACAAAGCAAAGAATAACCTATATCCCCAAAACTAATACTACAGTCAACTAACATTACATTAAACAGAAGAATAAAGTTGAAGTCGTGTTCGCTAAAAAGCATGACAAAATGCTGGGTAAAGTTGAAGTAATATCGCCGACATTTTCGAGTGGACCATGGTTCTCAACATGGCCAATTTCTTCCAAGCTCTAGTTAGTCCCTTAAGTTGGCCAGTTCCGGAAACATGTCTTATCTACAAAATAAAACTGCTGTAAAGTCAGTCAGACCAAGTTCAAAGTAGCAGCCAAGAGCCCATCATCTCTCAAAATCATATTTTTTGCAAAACCCTTCTCCTGTCACTTCCTATTCATTGTCCAACCGCAAAGTCACAAACATGTGAAGGCCGAATCACTCTAAATTTAAGTGCAGAACTGTTGTTCGGTTATCATCAACTGCGGCTCAAACAACATATTCTGTCAGCACAAGACCATGCTAAGCAATATGCATTCTCCTTTTCAGTGGACACACACGAAGTAGTCTCGCACAGAGCAAACTCTTAACACGCTCCGCTTATTCTTGCTCGATGAGGACAACGACAAAACTCCACGGAAATATAGAATTTTGAGTGTATTGTCCACAATGAAGTAATTGAATTAAGGAAATCGTACAGCGAGGCAATTGAAGAGAAAATCACCACTTGACAAGAAATCCCAAAAATAAGCAAAGAGCAAAGAAAAGGAGTAGGAACTCAACCTCGGTCCTTCATGATCTTCAGAAAAGAAGAGACCACATTGGAAATGGGTCGCAGCTCCACCATCGCCTTCCCTCTCCTCTCCGCGTTCACCATCGTCCTCAACGCATCGTTCAGTATCCTTCGCCCCATCTCTCTCGCTCTCTCTCACGAGCGAGCGAGGCTTACCAGAACCTCTGCGGAAGAAATCGCAGTCGCAGACTCGCGGCGAGCAGCGAGCGTTTCCGTTCTCGCCTCCACCATAGACGCGGCACTTCGGATTATTTCACGAACCTTCAGCACATCCATCGTAAATTCGATTACCGGGCCGAGCACTGGCCCTCTTGGGCCTTGAACTCAGGCCCAATATCTATTTCATTCGGCCTTTGAGGCCCAATTTCAAAATAAATGGGCCTTGAGGCCCCAAACGGTCATGGGTGGGCATGGTATCCCTGGGAAGTTCTGGGTGCTCACCGTCAATTCACGTTTGGGATGTCATTAAGTGAAATTCGCCGAAGCACCCTCGCGAAAAAGGTAGAATAGATGTTTAAATTTAGGTTTCGTTTGTTTGGTGGAAAATAAATAACTTTTAAAATATTAATTTTTTATAAATAATTGTTTATATCGCTCACAAAAATAAATAAACGAAAAATATTTTCATCGTCATAAAAAGGTTCAAATATAAATTGTTGTTGTAAAAGAAAACATATTTCATTTTTGATAATTATTTTAAGCATTACAAACGATCATTTTTAGGAAAATTTATTTTAAATTATTCATTTTTTTCAAAATAAACAGAACCTTAGAAACTTAAGAACTTCATTTTTTTTTCTTTGTTCTCTTTTCCATATTTTTTTTCTCTTTCTTTTATTTCATCCACTTTTTCTAATATAATACAACTTCAGTCTTGTCTTAGGAGAGCAAAACTCTTAGGCTGCTTTACAGGATCATGAAAAACAGTTGTTATTGGTATAGATTTTAAATTGATGCAAAAGGAACCGACATTTTTATCGTGACGCAGGGGTGGTACATGCACAAAAATTGATTTTGGACAACGCGATGATTAAGCAATTGAGATGATGTCAAGTATTTCTTGGTCCGTACGCAACCTGCGTAATGTTTTTCTTTTTTAGCAAAGTATGCACAGTTTTTATCCAGATTAGATTTTTTAAAGAAAAATTAGCCTTGTGAAACAAAAATTGTGTGAGCATTAAAAATATGTTTTTCACGATGAATACGTATGTTATGAGTATAGGTAATTTCAACGATCCATTTCACTGAAAACTAAAGTAAATAAAAAAAATGCATTCCATTATAAGAATAAAAAATTAATCACAGTTTTAAATGTACATTAATTTCATTGCATGAATATATTTTTGTTAGGATATATCTTAACTTGATTCAAATTTTTATAATCAATCATAAAACAATTCGTAGAAAAGATAAAAGGGAAGGGAAAATTGAAAAAGACAAAAGATATATCTCCTTACCAAATAAAAAAAGTGGTGTTCATTCAATAAATAAATTATAAGCTAAAGTAGAAGATTCAGTCTAACGTTATAAAGAGCTAAATGGAACAGTGACGTGTAGTCACGGAAGCACCGACACGTCAAGAAGGTCGCCGCATCGGTGTCGGACACCAATTCACGTTTGACATGCGATCAACGCGCCGGACATGTTGTCAACACACGTGTCAAGCGTGTCCGACACCCAGGACTTTTTTTTTAAAGAAAACTAGGTCACATGTGCAATCCTAGAAACAACCCATGTTTCTAAACGGACTAGATTCGAGGAGACTTAGTGCCTATTTGATAACGTTTTTGTTCCTTTAATTTTGTTATCCATAACAAAAAAGAATCAGAAACACTTTCAGTAACGTAAATGATTTTGATTCTAATTTTGATTCTGGAAACACTTTTGGATAAAAAATAAGAACAAAAAAAAAAAAAAAACTTGATCCTCCAAAAAAAGAACACTTTTGAGAATAAAAAAGGCAACAATAGTCTTCTCTCACTTTTGTCGGGCGCGGGTCACCCAACCTGATCTGGATAACTTTTTTTTAATCAAGTTTTCATAAATTAATAAAAAATAAAAAAATCAAAAAAATGATTAAAAAATCAAAAAAATGGAAAATTCATAAAAATTATATAAAAAAAAGAAAAAATTAAAAAAATTCCAAAAAATATAAAAAATTAGGAGATGGGTCATTTCAACTGGCCGATCCTATTTTTGATGATTTTTCATTCCAATTTCTCCCAAATGACGATTTTACAACTCATGGGCAAATCGTTCGGAAAAGTTTCAAAAATTAAGAAATGGGCCCATTCAATTGGCTAGTCCTGTTTTTTTTTATAATTTTGCCTTCCGATTTTTCCTAAGTCATGCCTAATTTGGTGTCGGAGTACCATACTACATCAATGACTATCTGCATGGTATCCAAAGGTAAACCTGAGCCATTTATATGGTAGAGATGGAATTTATTTGTTTTGAGAAATAAAAGATAATCACAATTACCTCTTTTCTCCTTGACATATGCAACGCCTCAAGAGAAGATAGAAAAATAACAATTTTAGCGAATTATCCTTCCAAAGAATAAATATGAAACATCTGTATTTTGGTCAAAAAGATGTCATGGTGCAATAGGATCACAACTATGGGGTTTTAAAAAAGTAATCAAATATGATTACATAATTATTTGATTTAAATGATAAATTGGGAATAGAAATTATTTTATAAAATAAAATTTTTGTGTAATTACCGAACGCGTTTCTATTTCAGGAACAGAAATTTTATACAGTTACCAAACGCGTTATAATTCTCTAAAACTCATCCAAGAAGCATAATTAAAAACATTGATTCTAATCAGAATCACATTTTTGCAACAAAAACGATACTAAACAGCCCCTTAGCGTGTAGCACCGCCGGAACCCAGCAACGCCCTCTCTTCTTCTAACGGTAATTTGAACTTAGCATGAGCCTTCCCGCCTTCTCCGCCGTCGCCACTTCCACTTAACTCCATCAACCGCCACAGCCTCCAAAGCTAACGCAGGCTGCCCCTAGACACGGCCTCTCCTTCATGAAGCCGATTCAATCCCTTGACCCCACCGTCTTATGGACTTCTTCCATGGCTCGTTGCACTCGAAATGGCTGATTGGCCGAAGCAGTCGGAGTCTTTTCCGAGATGGTGCGGTCTGGGGTGCAGCCCAACCACATCACAATTGCCATGCTTCTCTCAGGTTACGCTGGTTTCCCGTCCGGAAGCGAGTTCCTTGGAGCTTCGCTTCACGGATATGCTCAGAAGCTGGAGTTGGTCGTGGAAAACGTGATGGTGGCCACAGCTGTCCTTAACATGCACGCGAAGCTGGATCTGGTGGAGTTGGCCAGGATGGTTTTTGATGGGATGGGGGTGAGGAATTCTGTTGCTTGGAATACGATGATCGATGGTTATGTGAAGAAGGGCAAGATGCGGAAGGCAGTAGACCTGTTCGACAAAATGCCCCACAGAGATGCTGTAACGTGAATTGTGTTGATTAATGGGTTTGTCAAGACTGGTCATTTCGACAAAGCAGTGGAGTTGTTTCGGGAGATGCAACTGTCTCGGGTGCGGCCTGATTTCGTCGCAGTTATAGGTGCAATATCTGCTTGCGCCAACTGGGCGACGCTTGGATTGGGCTTGTGGATACATAGGTTTGTCATGAACCAAGACTTCCAGGACAATATAAGGGTATGCAACTCCTTAATAGGCGTGTATTCCAGGTGCAGGTGTATTGAGAATGCTCACCTCATATTTGATGAAATGCCAAAGAGAACTCCTGTGTCATGGAACACTATAATTGCAGGGTTGGCAGGCAATGGGCATGCTGAGATGGCTCTCGAGTTATTTAACAGGGTGCACGAGGAAGGATTCAAGCCAGATGGAGTTATTTTTACAGGAGCGATCACTGCTTGTTGTCATGCTGGTTTAGTTGATGAAGGACTAGGGTACTTCCATACCATGGAGAATGTTCACAGAATTGAGCCAAAACTATGGTTGCTAGGTGGATCTCTATAGTCGGGCAGGCAGGTTGGAGGATGCACAAAATGTCATAGAAAACATGCCCATGAAACCAAACGACATTGTGTTGGGATCTTTGTTGGCTGCATGCAGGACTCCCGAGCATGTCAAGTTAGCTGAAAGGTTGGCAAAGTATCTAGTCGATCCAGACCCTGATGCAGACTCGAATTATGTCCTCCTCGCAATTATATATGCCGCAGACAGAAGCTGGGATGGTGCGAATAACATCAGGAGGAAAATGAAGACGCTTGGTATCCAAAAGACACCAGGATTTAGCTCGTTTGAAATTGGTTGTAGCAATCATGTATTCGTGGCTGGCAATAAATCGCATCCTGAGGCAGAGTCCATATATCTAGTGCTGGTTCTTTTGTCATCTGAAATGAAAGTGTGGTATGCACCTCCGATCATTTTCAGAGATTTTTATCTTTGATTGTTATATGAAAATGTACAAACTATGCAAGTCCATAGAGTAGCATTCTTCTCCAAGATTTGCTTGGGTACTGAAGTAGAACTGAAGTAATGCAAAAGTGCAAACATATATATGCAGCGGGAAGGAACAACCAAATTGTTTGAGGTTTGACAATGTCTGTGAAAATAACTGTCCTATACAGTTCCTTCATTTGATAACATTCGCTCCTTTGATGGTTAAAGGTCTCTGTCCGATAAGGATGGTGATTTTATTGGTTGGGACTGCATAAATGGTTCCTAGCTTAGAGGACGAGTCTCAGTTGTACTCGAGTTTCACTCATCAAGTCAAGATGTTCAATCAGGAGTGAGTACCAGTGAACCATTTTTTTCAAAAAGTAAACCAGAAGCAGAGGTGAATTTCCCTCGGATAAATTATCTGTCGATCCTCTGCTGGAAATGAGTGCTTTCGGTCGTTATTACAGCCTATCACTATCTACATAATCATTAATGTCACATCTCTCTCCTTATCTTCTCTCTGTGGCAGCTCAAGGTTAGTTATTGCAGTACTCACACGCTTACGTCACCCTTTTATCCTGGCTTCCCTGAAAAGGATTAACTCCAAAATATACACCATATACGATATACCCATCTGCAAACAATTTAACAAAATCTTGTACTAACATCCGCACACGTTCATGCTTTCGCAAACAAGGTAAAACACAAAGGAACCACAGACAGCCCATGATACACTTAACTACTTCATCTTCTCCTCGAAACAGAAAAGTTACCTTACGTAAATTATCTCTTAGCTATTTGAGGCTAAGGCTATATTTTAGCACTAGCTAACAGACACCCCAGTATCTCAAAAGTACTAAAGTCGAAGAAAGTGCTGCTGATACAAGGAGCAAGCTAATGGTTTTTCATGGAGTCTGTGGCCTTTGAGGACTGCCCTTATGGTGGTGCATTGGATCAGGGCCCGAAGGGACCCCCCTCAACTCTCCAGTGGCGATCTTGCTACCTCCATCTTTCTTAAATGTGCGCAGTATCTGTAAGAAAGTCCAACACGTTACGCTTCGCATTTTTACTGATTTGGTCATCCAGCGGTAACAACCCTGAACACGGGAAAGCTCTCACCTTTCTGCTGTCTTTCTTCAGGATGCTCCCAGCCATTGCACTTACGCACCCACGATGTCCTGTTTCGCAATCTGCAAGAACACTAACGATGAAAAACGGTTCCCACAAAAACACACACACACATACAGAGAATACTGATAACTGACCAGAAGCTGCCATTAGAAGGAGCACGCAGAGGGTGACTACAGCAACTACGTGGCCAAGCTTAGAATTGGAAGCCATGATCGCCAGAATGGAAGGCCCTCACAGAAGTATCGGAAGGTGCAACTGCGTGGTTGAGCGGAGACATGCTTCTGCAATATATAGAGAAGTTATGGCAAACTTTGCCCCAAGATGCTCTCAAATGATTGCTCATGCAGCCATTTCTGGAGATATGATTTGAGACTGGCTTAACTCATAGATTTGGAGAGAGAGAGAGAGAGAGAAGATTTGACTGTGTTGACATGCAATTTGCTGTGATGTGGCCACTGTGGCGACGGCGCCGCTTTCGAGTACTGGCCTTGCCGTCACCGCCACGTCACTCTCCTCAGGGGGGTCTCATTGAAGTACAGCTTGGCGAGCTGTGAGACCCACCTGGGAACAGATGCTGTGATGACGTCGGTAGGGGATGGATGGAATGTGATGGCGGCTCGTTGTCAAATACAGACCGTACGATCCTATGACTTTTGCACTTGATAGTCAACCGGTGATTCGATCCCATTTTTGGAGGGTAATGTGATGTCTTTGGTGTGACATCTTCCTGGCGCTACCGATTTGGTTGTCGTCTCCTTTATTGTTTTGACAGTGGGAAGCTGCTGCTAATGATGGTCTTTGATCTCGTTTGTTGTAAAAGGATCTTTTCAACAGAGCAAGAAGCTCTCTTCAGACACTTGACAAGAAAGGTTTTTTCTAGACTCCCGTTTTAGGGAATCAATTACAGCTCATATATTACGAAAAAAAAAAAACTTTGCTTTTCAAATTTATCTCGAAATTCGGCAAATTTACAAAAAAATTATTAGAATTTGAGTTTATCAAGAAAGATTGTGTAGCAGAAAAAATTATTTTAACCGAACTATAATATTTCTTATCATTCAATGAGTATCTTGTATTTCATAAAAATTAGGGGCAATATTTCATTATTTTAAGTAGTTATTTTATTCAGGGTAATGAAGAACTTGCTATTCTTAACTCTTGGGTTCAGTGGTGGAACAAAATATCTTTGATTTCCCCTCTCGAAAAAATTCTTCTTTTTAGTTTTCAAAGGAATGTTTTTATGTTGCCTTTTTTCCTTTTTGAATTCATCAAATGACATTTTTTTTCTTTTTTTCTTTTTTTTAGTTCTCTTATAGAAGGTCCACTCTACTCGAAGGAAAGGATAAGATAAAAAGAAAAATGAAAGATGCAATAAAGATCGAGTGACATTGCTTTTTTGGCCCAAACCAATGAATCCCTTAGATATGATGCAAAATGAATTTCTATCAAATGTATCTATTTTTTCTTCCAATTTTTCTTGATCAGCGATAATAGATACCAGCACTTTGCAATATTTGATCGATCACAATTCTGTACATTCCATTTACTCGCAGAATATATGACTCATGCTCTTTTAAGTTTTTTAAATTCTGTGGGTGGTTTCGCTACCAAGAAGTGTTTAGTAAAACATTGCATTGCTTCTTTCATTCATATATTGGATCTCAACAAAGGCAAATGACTCACTTATAATTTGCGTTTCAATCAAGTTTTATTTTTGTGAGTCAGATGCGCAAAATGTAAGCTATGAACTGTTTACTGTTTTTTCGTAGGTGGGATCGAAGATAAAGATTGTGAGATAATGAATGGCTATTTACAGGACACCTGGGAATGTGATTGAGTGATGGGATCTTCTTCTGTACATGCTCATGTGGTTGGCTGGAGAAGATGCTGTTGCAGGAAAAAAGGTGATTTCCCGGCCTGACTTCGTGATAAGCTCCTTGCGTTTTCCATGATTAGGAGCCCCTTTAAAAATAAAAAATAAAAGACAAAAAAGAAAAAAGAAATTCTCTCTAATTTTGCATTCTAATTAGAGCTTCTAATTGCGCAGCATTCATATTCTTTCATTTTCCATAGTCAAGTGCTAACTTAACTAAACTGGAATTGAACCATTGAATTGTAAAACAGTCAATTGAATACATAGATTTTATTGACCAGTCGGTAAGAATCTATCATTGTATATGAAAATTGATGAACCTGTAGTGTTGTTCTTATATCGCTGGACTAAAAGTTGTGTCCATTGATACTTGGCAAGTTTGGATAAAAAGTCCTGCCCAATGGGGCACTTTGCAAGGTTCGTAACAAAATTTGTGTCCATTGACATTTCGCAATTTTTGGAATAAAAGTTGTGTCTATTGATACTTCGCAAGCTTTGGAACAAAAGACGTGTCCATTCGTACTTGGCAAGGTTGAAACAAAAGTTGTGTCCATTGGTAATTCGCAAGGTTTGGAACAAAAGTTTTGTCCGTTCGAACTTCTCAAGGTTTGGAAAAAAATTTCGTCCATTGGCAGTTTGCATGGTTTGAAACACATAGATTATATTGAACAGTCGTTTTTATGTAAATGAAAACTCGCGAACCTGGACCTATATCGTTGCTCTCATGTTGATGGAATCCAACGACAATGGGATATGGATACCTACTATTGGATCAGAAGCAGCACCAGATATTTTCACTTTTTACATGTGTTTGCAAAAGTTGTTGCGTACCAAAAATCATTCTCATCTTCACCGAACACGTCCATCTAAATGTTACGTGACAGACTTATTTTAAAAGGGGTTTTAACATTTCCGACGTTGTTTGTTCAAGCTATTCAATAGGTATGTTACATTTTCTATACCGTTTTGTCTGAACAGAAATCTTGTAAATTAAGTATGCACGTTATAGAATCGTGATCCTCAAGGTATGGTTTGCATGCGGGAGAGGTCCAAATCTCAAATTAGCTCCATTTCACATCACATATCATTTGTTCATTGTGATCCGATTCTACGCAGTGAAGTATAGTGCGTGACACTGAGAAGAACATGATAATGCGTGTGTATGCACGTAAAATGAAGCAAGGTGAAACGTGATTATGTATATAGCTATCGCTCCTGCAACACTGCGGGCAAAAAACCAGTCTACGCGATCGATGAAACTATAAGGAAGCTGAGCGAAAGACTCCTTCCTTAGACACCCCGCAAAAAAGGGACAAACCAACCCGACACCTACACATCACATCCTATAGTGCAGAACTGGGCGTGACTTACAGACGATTTGGTTTCCGACTCATCAAACGAGATGGGAAGAGAAAACAGAGAGGCACGCGTATGAAGTAGAGCTATTAGGGTTTTGCATGGGCGCCATTTTGGCTATGGAGTGCGAGGTTTCTCGGGAGGGCTCCCATGGTGATGCAGAGGATCGGGGCCCAACGGAACCTCTCTCAGCTTCCATCTCCCTGCGACTGTCTCTCCCTTCCCCGCAGCAGCACTCCTCACCAACACCTGCGGTAGAGAAAATGTAGGGAAAGGAAGCAGACAATAGCAAAGTCTCAGCCTCTCGCCATGGGAAGAACCGTATACTCTTTTACTATGTTATATGAAATGAACCTTTCGGTGTCGTGCCGCCGGAGAAGCAGCCCGACACCCGTTGACGTTCCAGGACACGGTGCAATCTGACAATTCAAAAAACGAAGAAGAAAAGTTCCCGAGGATCAGAGACCACGAAGTGACCAGAAGATTTCTTCTTCAGGTAAAATGCTGAACAAAACAACAACTAAGTTAAGAAAGAAAAAAGAAAAACCACGTCACCAACCGGAAGCAAGCGCTTCCTTCACCGCCATGAAGCAGCAGATCACGGCGACAACAACGTAGGCAAGCTTCGACGACCGAGACATCATTCTCGTTTTGAAGCTCTGTACCCAGTAACTGCTCAGGCAAGCCGCGGAGACCAGGTGGAGGTTGTTTTGGCTTTGGAGGGTCGGTAGGGAAAGTGGATGGGAAGGGTCGCCGTTTTATAGAGCGACGACGAAGAAGACGACGTGCAGCTAAGGAATAAGGCATTATTGCAGGTGCAGCCATTTCTCGCTCCCTTATCGACAGTGATTGGCTCGGCTCTCCGTCGATCCTATCTGCTCTGCTGACGGCGCCGCGTTGAGTTGAGCGGGACTGACAGGCACACTCCCATCCCGATGCTGTCGTCAGCTCGTGAAGATATATAGTGGATACGTCTCATGTAATGCCTGCATCGATTGGCTAAAAAAAAAAATGTTGCAATTCTCTAAATGCGAATGTTCGACCATGCGAATTTGAAAAAAAAAAAATTGAATGATTTAGACAATAATTTTTTTTATAAATAATCATTTATATCGCTTATAAAAGTCCATACTATTTTTATTATTTACGAAAAATATTTAAACATAGGTTGTTATTTAATAATGAAAGGTATTTTGCATTAACACATTGTTTTTAAGTGATATAAGCAATCAGTTTGTGAAAAAATATTTCACAAAGTGTGTATTTTCTGCAAAATAAATGGAGCTTATGTTAGATGACATTCGGTGTGCGTTGGTACTTACAACTATAAAAGTTCGATATTTACTACTTACCAGTGGTTACACTATTGAAAAAAGGTTATCTACATGTACTTGAAAAATGAACAGCTGAATATTGTTCGAGCTGCACGAAGCACCTGCTCCTTCCTCCCGAATCATATGCATAATGGCTTTATAATGACAATTCACAATTGATCATCTATAAATGTATCTTTTTATAAGTCGCAATCTGCATTTCGAATTGCTTAAAAGAGTAGAGAGCCCGATCTCCCTTTGGATCCAATACATCCTGCGTTGATCAAACACGACTATCTCGAGCTAAACATAAATTCCTCGTCCAAAAAGACATGACCGTTTTCGCAGTGCAAATCCCAAGAGCGGACGAACGAAATGCATCTTTTTATCTGAGCATTTTTTTCATAAATTAAAACCTCTGCTGAGAGTGCCATTCATGAGTTTCACATTGATGTCGACGAAATCATCCATCGATAACGAGGTAGCTTACCTAGATATATCCACATTAGAATTAGGAAATATTTTGTGATACAATTGGTCGTATAAGACACGGGTCGAAATCCAAATGAATGACATAAATAAAAAAAAATCCTATAAATAAAAATTGAATTTGTATTGTGCCATTAATGCACGTACCACGTACTAATTAAACTATGGAAAAAGCTACGACGACCGTCCCACCAATTCTGGCGGTGGGATGGTCCAATTCTGACCTCAATTTCTTTTGGTGTTTCATCATTTTCACTTTCATTTTTTTTTTCAATTTTATGCTAAAATTAAAAGATAAAATTATAAGAGAACCCATACAATCAACGATAAAAAAGACGGAACAACGCGCATCAAATATTCATGTGATATGTTTGTCGGCTAAAAGTCTATGTCTGATATATACGCATATATATTTGCGTGATATGTTTGTCAGCCAAAAGTCCACGTATGATATGTACGTACCATATATTCGTATGATATAAAGTTCAAATCTAACATGTACGCACTATATATCCGTGTGATATGTTTGTCAGCTAAAAGTCCACTTCTAACATGTACACATCTCATAACTGCATGATATGCTTGCCAACCAAAATCCCACGTCTAACATTACGCACCATATATTCAACAGATATGCTTATTAATCAAAATTCCTCGTTTATAATTTTATTTCCTAATTTTAGCTTACAGTTAAAAAAAAAACAATGAGGCGGTCAAACTGATGAAACCTGATCGGCCTGGTTTCACCAAAAAAAAATTTGTGGTCCAAATTTGATACCGTCCGAATTGGTGGGACGGTCCGCCTAGCTTAATCCTTAAACTATTAACTCAAATGCACGGTGTAATTCATGATTTTGACAAGAGTCGAGCAAATCGAGAGAGAGATTTGGAGATGATTGGGGGGAAGAAATAAGATACTAAGATTGTCGATGACGCCACTGCCCTTGTCTTTGATATGGCCAGTGTCATTGCCAAAGACAAATTTTAGGATTGACTGATGGGGGGTTGTCTTTTCTTTTGGCTCTGCCCAGCTAGCAATTTCGAACTTAATGCTTTTCTTGCGTATAATTAGGATGAATTTATCTAAGAAAAATAATTTTAATATACTTCATTTTTCAGATTAGGGAATATATTTTCTTAATTTGAAATATGTACATTTTCTTTGATTGTAAATGATCTTCTATTGATTGATCATTTCGAGCAGATCAAACATATGAAAATGGTAAAAGGACACTAGGAGTGCCAATATTTATGTATGACGCTCACTTTAGTGTCAATATTTTTTTTGATCACTTAAGTGCCAAATCGAAGAAAAAACGTGCCAATTTCAGCCAAAAATGATCACTTTAGTGTCAATTCCAATCAATCAACGCACGTGGCATTATTTATTTATATTATTTGGAATTTTTTTTAAAAATTCTGTCCACGAGGCATCCACGTGGCAAATTTCTTTTAAAAAATCAGTCCACGTAGATGCCACATGTAATATTTTTCTACAAAATAAGCTAAAATATTTTTAAAATTTAAATTAAATTTAAAAATTGGCTAAATAACTAAAAAAAATTCACAAAGAAAGAAAGAGATCAACCGATCTATTGCAGCAACGAGGGCTTCCGAGCTGCAGCCGCCACCCACCATAGCCGGCAATGCCCCGCGAGGGTGGGAGTTGGCCGATGGGGCCTCGCCCTCACAAATTTGGGGTGAGACTCAACCTCACCCAGTTTGCAAGGGGAAGGGCAAGGCTGAGGCCCAGTCATCCCCGGTGAGGCCTTGCTTGCGGCCGGCGAGGGTCGCCGGCCATCCGCCACCCTCGCGGGCCATCGGCGGCGATGGTAGGTGGCGGCAACCGGGGCTTCCAAGCCTTAGCCGCTGCAAAACAAAATTTTTTTAATTTTTTTAGCTTTTTTTTTAGTTTTTTAACTTTTGGCTTTTTTTTTTATTGCTGACTTGGAAGCTCCATCGAGCCAAGTAGATGCCACATTAGATTTTCAGCGAAACTCATCGAAGTTGGCACTGAAATAACCGTTTTTCAAAAAAATTGACACTTAAATGATAAAAAAAAAAATATTGACACTAAAGTGACTGCCGTATACAAATATTAGCACTCTTAGTGTCCTTCTACACATAAAAATCCAAAAAACTATCTAAGAAAAAAATTCTTTTACTCAAACAAATACACTTTTAGCTTGGAATACTGCCTTTCTACCATCCATTAACACTACGAATAGTGCCACGCACCAAATCTGTTCCATCAATTTATTCATATAAATCTGACTCCACATGAGAATTCTTCATTTCAATCTCGTTCTTCACGACACCTCGATTTATTTTAGATATAAAATTGACCAAAATTCTTACTGTATATGAATACCGACATGCATATGCAACATTTGTATATTCCTGCTTCATTCAGTTTAGCGGGTAATTTCCCATCTTTGGAAATCTTCACCAACCTCCACGTTTCATCGTCACATGCAGGTGGATGATGTTTCTTTTGTGCTGCCAAACGAAGAGGACATAAACAGTAAGGTCCCAGTCACTATTAGATTTAGATTAACGAGTAGAAACAAACTTCCATTAGGCTTGCAAACTCTCTCCTGGAACTTACCCAAAGTGTCAATATGTGCTGATGAGAAAGAAGCCAGTCATTTCTTGTTTGTCAGAAATTTCTAAGCTCCGTGCAAGTGTCGTGCCTGTGTCGTGCAGGAAAGTCGCTAGCATCTCCGGAAATCGATTGACGTGGATGACGGTTGTCCTACATGACAAGGTCGACGTTGATGTGGATATTTTCTATGATTTTTTTAAATCGAATTTTTTTTTCTTTTTTTTCATTTTATTTTGGCCGGTGAGGGCTATCTCGCACATAGCCATTGGAGTTAGGGGTGATCGGTTCTAGGTAAACATGGCCAAATGGAACTGTGGGGCCCGGAACCGGCTTGTTGATGGGGCCCACGGTTCCGATCCGGAACCAGGGGCCCGGAACCGGCCCGTTGATCGGGCCCACGGTTCCAACTCGGAACCGCCGGTTGAAACCCTTTTTTTCAAAGAAAAAAAAACAAAAAAAGGGGGAGGCTTGGGGAAATTGACGGTTCCGAACCGGAACTAGAATCAGCCCGGAACCACCGGTTCCACCTTTTCATGAAACCGGAACTGCCGTTTCTTGAATTGGAACCAGTGGTTCGGCCAAACCGGCCATGTCTAATTCTAGGATGGGTGGTTTCCATCCTAGAACCTTGCACCGCCTGCTAGGGACCGGTTTCGCAAAAGGAAAATCGTGAACTGCCCACTTGTTTCATGGACCCATCCGAAAACCAAACCACCGATCAAATTCGGTTCTTGGATGAGTCTATGGAATTGGTCCTATCAAGTAATAATGACCTCTTTACTAAAAACATTTTGCTCGAATTATTAAAATGGACCCCATCAACTCTCACAAACAAAAAGCCAGTCTCTTTGCCGTCATGCTTCTAATTAAGATAGAAGAAGCACATAAAAGGAAACACGTAAACCCAAAAAAGCGATGGACATAGTATATGACAAATGTAATTCATCTTGAAGCATTCCGTCAACAGATTCATCATCATATTTATGTGCACCCAGCTTTTAGCAATGCAGTAGCTATCTCTTGGAGGATACGCCTTTAACTAGATTGTCATGGGCCCAACAAATCATCAGATCATAAGAGATATATTATATAGATAGGTCCGAGTCGATTGATCCGGGTGGATGGTTCACACTTGAAATAAAAAATCGGACCGTACTCGTTGGTTCTAGCGAATTAGAACTAAGAATCGAACCGGTACTTGATATTAATCACCCAAAACTAGTCGGCTTGGTACAGTCCGGCTCGGGTGGATTCCGAATTTTTTGCCCACCCCTAATTGGGGCTACAAGGAAAAAAAATTAAAAATTTAAAAAACTAAGAAAAAAGTAAAAAGAAGAATAAAGTACTTAAAATTCAATTTTTTAAATAATTATAAAAAATAAGAAAAAGTAAAAATGAAAAAATAATTAAAATTTTAACTTTTTTTAAAAACTGTAAAAAATATATATATCAAAGTCGGTCTTGACTCGCCACATAGGACAATCGGTATCGATGTCGGCGATTTCTGATTAAAGTTGGTCAGATGAATTTAATTGATACGGATGTAAAAATTTTAAAGCTAAATTGATCAAATTAAAAGATTTAAGATTGAATTTGCATCGATCGATGCAATGATTTTACTGTTCCGGACTTTTGCAGCCTACAATATGCGGCCGGATTTTAAGTTTTCGTTTTTTCGTTCACGTGTCGCTCCTTTAGTGGATCTGACTAGGATGACTGTAAGCCACGTGATGTGCCAACAGACGCGCCGAGTATTCTCTCCTTCCAGTAGATTCTAAACGCAACGCGCCCCCTCCCTCCGCTGACATAGGCTCGAAGTCAGAGCCACATGGCGAGTGAAGCGACGAAGAGCCGAGTGTAAGAGGAAGTCAACGCACGTGTGCATGGAACTTTCTCGTCTCGTGCCTTAATGAGGACAGATTACCGTCCGAGTCCAACCCACTCGCTTCTTCCACATAAACGAGGGGACTTTAGCTTTTTTACGTGATGACTCGGCCTAGTGAAACGAATAATAAATCTCTTTACCAGCGTGTAACCAAATTCCTCTGATTTTCAAGAATTATCGATTGTCAAAAAATATTTCCGAATCGTTCGACTTTGTTAGGATATTTCAAATATTAAATCGCACCTTCGTATATCTGCTCAATCTTTTAAAATAATCGACAGCTGTCCTGCAAATCCTTACCAACATCAATTAAAGTTCACAACTTCAAATCCTAAAAAATAACTTTTAAAGTTACGAAGCTAAGAACAGAAGGTAAGTCGCTAGATCGTACTCCGAAAAAATAGGCTCGCGACGAGTGTGAAGCAAAATCGAAAGCTGGTCGCGTTATGTATCGGTTCAGGACGCATGATCCGAAACTCTAGAATTACTCCCCCAAGAGGAGAAATCCCATGTGAATATTACTCTTCAATCGTACGCGTCAGTGGCCAGCTACGGCGTTCTCTCGCCTCCCTCGTTTCCTCCGAAAGTACAATGTTAAGAAGCCACGAATCTGCCCAGACGCGGCTTCGTCAAAAAATTTTCTTTGTTCATTAATTTCCCTTACCCTTGTTATAAAACCATGTCGTGAACCCAATTTCTTTCCCCATCGCCTCCTCCTTCAACGCTTTCGGGCACCAGAGTCGTTTTCTCCCAATGGAGTCCGCCGCCGCCGCCGCCGCCGCCGCCGCCGCCGCCGCCTCCCCTGCCCCCGCCCCCGCCCCCTCCTCCGGACCCTTCGAAATCATCTTCCGTACAATGCAGTCGCTGGTCCTCCTTGTTGTCTTGATGGGCGCGGTCGTCGCCATCGCGTGGCTCGTCCTGAACCCTCACCCTCCCACGTTCCGGCTCGACTCCCTCTCCCTCTCCGGCCTCCCCAACGCCTCCGACATCTCGTCCCCTCCTCTGAAACTCCACATCAGAATCCTGCTCACCGCGTCCAACCCCAACAAGAAACTCGCCCTGGCCATCCAGGACGTCGACCTCTTTGTCGCGCTATTTCAACACGGTCACAGGCTCCCTCTCTCGAGCCACAACGACACATTACCATCAGAAAATTACATCAGCAAGAGGGGCCACCGAGCCCTCACGGTCGTGGCGGAAGCAGGCCTGCCGCCTGGCCGCGGAAGGAGAATGAAGAGGCTATATCAGTTCACTCAAGGGTCGGCGGTGATGTTGGTGAGGATGAAGGTTACGGTCAAGTTCATGCACGGGTATTGGCCGAGCAAGCAAGCAACGGTGAAGGTTGGATGCGGGCATTTGACCATCGGGATTTCGCCGTCGACACAAACGGGGGAGTTAAAAGAAGGAGGGAAGGATTGCAGGGCTGGCTTCGCTTAATCTGCAGAAATTGACGGGAAAGCTCAGCTTTTCATCATTAGTCTTGGGTTTTCCAATTTCTTCATCACTTGCTAATCTTCTGATGATCATCATTTCGGCGTTCTTGGAAGAACGTTGGCGAACAGGGCACGCATGGGTGGCGGGAGCACTTCATTCCTTTTAGAATGGATGGAGTTTCTCTTCCAGTTGTAGCTGCTTCTGCAGCCTTAGTCAATCGTGTACCTTTTAGGAATTCGTTAATCAAATGAAGTTAATTTGAAGATATTATCGTTATTAAGCTTCCTTAACTTCGTAACCATGCTTCAGCTCTGTCTACAATCATTAGATTTGCTTCTAGTTTTTAATCATTTTCATTTCCTTCTCTTAGCTTTCAAGTGCATGGAGGGAGAGAGAGAGAGTGAGAGAGACGGAAAATGAATGATTTGAAAAATATTTTTCCGTAAATGATCGCTTCTATAACTTACAAAAAATGAACGGACAAAAATTATTTTGCCGTCCACGAAATTGCTGTGGAGAATGGGAACATGGTAAATCGACCAATTATTTCAAGTGACTCAAGCTATTATTTTAAAGAAAATATTTTTCAAATGATTCATTCTCCCGCGAAACAAACGGAGCCCGATTATTGAACCATTTTTTCTTATATCCTTCTTCCGCCGTGAATGCCAAGTTGGAGCGTGGGACGTGCAGGTTGCCTTCTCGGCTCCTTCCTCCTTTTAAGTCAAGTTCACCAAAAAAAAAGCTGAGAAACGAACGACGACTTCTTGCCCGAATCAAATAAGAAACGACGACGAAGATCCGCCGACTTCTGAGCCCACCACAATCCGCTGACTTGAGGTTGACTTAGAGTCTGTTGACTTAGGGTGCGTATTGTAACGCTCCGGAAAAAGTGTTTCGGTTCCCAAAGTGTTCCCTGAACACTTTGGGAACGGAAACGCGTATGGTAAAAAAGTGTTCCCAAAGTGTTCCGGGAACACTTTTCAGAAATGGGAACACTTTTGGAGCAGAAACGAGAAGCAAAAAATACTTGTTTCTTTATTCCCGGAACACTTTTATCAAAGCTTTTGAACACATTTTATAACGCAAGAGGAACACTTTTTGCAACCCTCTGTTCCTGGACTACTCCTTCACACTTTCAAAGACGACGACTTTTTATCAAAGCTTTTGAACACATTTTTTTTTTGAAGTTACCAAACGCGTTTACGTTCCTAAAAATCGTAGCCGGGAACAGAAACGAAAAAAAGTGTTTATGTTCCAAAAGTTGTTCCGGGAACAGAAACGTTACCATACGCACCCTTAGAGTCCCAACACGTACGATGAAACCCGGCCTTCTTCTCCTGTTTTTTGCTTTGGCTCGAAGTGAATGAAGCTTTACTTGAGCGTGTGGCGGCTATCAATTATTTATGTCCAAACATTTGATCAAACAATGGAAACACTTTTCACTAATTTATTTTTCTAAGCAATACAAATGATTATTATTTTTTCTAAAGTATTTTTCAAATCACTCGTTTTTCACAAAATAAATAAAGTCTTAATGCTCGATCATCGCATATGGCGCGAAATAGATAATCGATGTGATGCATGTGATGACCTCTAACTTGATATTCACCCTTACAGATCGACTTCCGCAACTCTTACCCCGATAAAGTTTTGCCCCCTTTATTCCGTGGGATATATATATGCATTTTTTTTTTACGTCCAAATCCGTGGGATATGACCTCTTTTACTATTTGTGTTGACCACAGAGGGAAGACTTCTTCCATTTTTTTTTTTTGGGCCAACGGTATTACGATTTGGCCCAATTGCTCAAAACGTTCGGGCATAAAAAGGATGGGCTCAGCGGCTCAGCCCACAACTTCTCAAATCTATTGTTCCAAAATTGTCGGCCCACGATCAAGCATGGAATAATTAGCCAAATCGGAGGCTGCGGGACCCACTAAAAATTCAACTCTCCATTCCATTCACTTTGCATCCCCTAATTCCAAGAAAAATAATACCCTATATAGAATGTATCTATCTAAGTAATATGACTTTGCATATTTCATGTTTCAAAACGGATTATATGAACTCAAAGTATGCGATAAGAGGAAATTTGAGAAAGTTCGACCGTGTCCGATTTCTTTTCCTTTTCATTTCGGACTCCATATGTCCGGCTGGACTCCCTGTTGGAGTTAGTGAATACTTCGGGGACCCTTATTTCTCACACCGGGCACGCCCACGTGAGCTTAAGGAAACCGAAGTATGATCTAACGATATGTGATCCCCGCGCACGGGATGCGGGGGTTCGGGGGTAGCGTCCTTGACATGGGTGTCCCACTGCCCGGTGAGCGGGCGGGGGTTCGAGGGTAGCGCCCCCGAAACCTCAACGAGTTTGGGCTTTTGTCTAAGTTAACCCATTTGTTGAAGGATTAAAGGGATTTCGGATAGATTACGTTTTTGACCCGTTTAGGGCATATATATTTGCTCGTTTTTTGCTAATCATTGTAACGAGTTGTGCGGCTACAAACCAAAATCATAGTGAAATCTCTTTGCGGGACGTAGCCCTATTCTAGGGTGAACCTGGGTAAACCGTGCGTCGTTTATTTTTCTTCTATTATCCGTGCGATCATTCTGAATCGATTTACGATAGATCTCTTCACTCCCTCTCCCTCTCCGGCCTCCCCAACGCCTCCGACACCTCATCCTCTCCTCCGAAACTCCACGTCGCAATCGAACTTACCGCCACCGACCCCAACAAGAAGGTTAAACTCGCCCCGGTCATCCAGGACGTCCACCTTGTCCTCGCGCTAATTCACCGCAGTCACCGATTGCCTCTCTCGAGCCACAATGACACATCATCATCGGAATATCGCATCGGCAAGAGGGGCCGCTGAGTCCTCACGTTCGAGGCGGAACCAGGCCTGAGGCCTGGACACGAAACGAGGAGGAAGAGGCCATGTCAGTTCACTCAAGGGCCGGCGGTGATGTCGGTGAAGTTGAAGGTTAGTGTCAAGTTCATGCTTGGTTATTGGCCGACCAAGCGAGCGTCGGTGAAGGTCGCATGCAGGGATTTGAGCGTCGGGCTTCCGTCGTCGAGACGCCCTGGGAAGTTAAAAGGTGGAGGGAAGGATTGCTCGGTTTGGTTCGCTTAATCAGCAGAAATTAACGGGAAAGCTCAGCTTTTCACCATTAGTCTTGGGTTTTCCAATTTCTTCATCATTTGCTAATCTTCTGAAGATCGTCGTTTCGGCGTTCTTCGAAGAACGTTGGCGAACAGTGCATGCATGGATGCACACGGGAGTTGAAGTTTCTGTTCGTGTAGTTAATTTGAAGTTACGTATTGTTGTTAAGTAACCTTAACTTTGTGACCTTTGCTTCAGCTGTGTTTGCAATCATTAGTTGTCGATTTGCTTGTTTTTGAAACAAAAGGTCATCTTCCTCTCCTCCTTTTAGCTTTCTAGTGCGCATCGAGAGAGAGATATGTACATTAGAAGCAACTACGAGATAGAAATATCGAGTGGATGGAGAGGACGATCGACCACGATTTGCAAGAAAAGTCAACTAATAAGGCTGCGTTTTCTTCGCAGAAAAACGAATGACCGCTTAAATAGCTTACAAAATTGAACGGACCAAAAATATTGTATCCCTCATGAAATATTAGACATTGTTCGCTAATTATTTCAAGGGAATCAAACGATTATTTTCAAAAATGTATTTTCTAAGTCATTTATTTTTCGTGAAATGAATGGAGTCTAATTATTGAACCATTTACTTATTCCTTCTTCTGCCGTGAATGCGAAGATCAAGCGTGGGACATGCAGGTTACCTTCTCGGCTCCTTCCTCTTTTAAGTCAAACTTTCTAAAGAAAAGCTCAGAAAGGAGCGACGACGGCTTCTTGCCCGAAACAGATAAGAAACAACGACAAAGATCCGCCGACCTCTGAGCCCATCGCAATCCGCTGATTTAAGGTTGACTTAGACCCCATCACGTACGATGAAACCCGGCCTCCTTCTCTTGTTTTTTTTGCTTGTTCTGGAGGTGCATCAAACTTAGACTCTCTTTGTTTAGCAAAAATAAATAATTTCAAAAATATTTTTCTAAAAATAATTACATGTGTCGCTTTAAATGATTGATTCGCTGAAAATATTTTCATCGCCAACAATTTTATGTAAAAATTTGAGTACATTATGGAAATACTTTTGGCCAATTCATTTTTGTAAGTGATATAAGCGATCATCTTCCGAAAAATATTTATCAAATTACTTATTTTTTACGAAACAAGCGGAGTCTTAATATTTGATTGTCATAGATCGTACAAAATAGATAATCGATGCGATGCGCGTGACGACCCCCATCTTGATATTCTCCACTTATAGATCGACTGACGCAACTCTTCCCCCGATAAAGTTTCGCCCCTTTTATTCCGTGGGATGCGACCTGTTCTGCTATTCGGGTCGACCACAGAGTTTAGACTTCGTCTTCTTCTTTTTTTTTTAGCTCGACGAAATGAAATAGCATCAATATATACGAATGCAAAGTTTACTGCCCGATATTCTAACAAAAATTCCGACGCATCGGTTATTATGTCTCTCTTGTTACTCAGACTTAGTCTATGTTTCATTGTTCTTGGGCTAACATATATCACGTATGTAAGGGATGGGCTCATTGTTCTTGGTCCTTTTTTGGGCCAATAGTATTACGATTTGGCCCATTTTCTCAAAAAGCTCGGACTTAAAAGGATGGGCTCAGCCCACAACTTCTCGTTTACTATTCCAAAATTTCCGGCCCATGATCAAGCAAAGAATAATTAGCCGCATCGGAGAATGCGGGACCCACTAAAAAAGAAAAATTCAACTTTCCATACCATTCACCTTGTATCCCTTAATTCCAAAAAGAGTCTAGTGATTCTGATCCTCTGTTTCTGTTCCCAGAAACAAAAATGGATCAGAAACATGTTTGGTAATGAGAAAAAAAAATGATTTAAATTCTGGTCCCGGGAACACTTTTGGATCACTTTTCAGAAGCAAAAAAAAGATGATTCCGGTGTTTTAGAACACTTTTGGGGATCACTTTTTTGCACGATATACTTATGACTTATCCCTCATACTTATAATTAAAATTTTAATATAAAATGCTATTATTTTAAAAAAAATCCATGTGGATTTTCAACTTTACATAAATTAAAATAAATTAAAATTCAATTATAAACATTGTTAAAAATTAATTTTCTTAAATTAAAAATTTTATTTAAGGTAAATTTAATAAAAATTTTAAAAATTTAAGAAATGGGGGAAATAAAAAATATTTAGATTTTTAATTTAATAATTTTAAAAAAATTTAAGATTGAAAAAAGCTAAAATTTTGAGAAAAAAATTCTCGTCACCAGATTCTTCCCCTCCCTTTTTTTAAAAAAAATATTTTTTTTTGTAAAATTTTAAGCCTATTTTTAAATTCAATTTAAATTTAAATTTGAATTTTAAAAATCAGTTTTTAGAAAATTTTTAAATCTAATTTATTTTTTTATATTAAGGGACCTCTAATGCGTATGTTTTTTTTTTCTTCGAATTTTTAGCTATTTTATTTTTTATTCTAATTAAGTTTGTATTTTTTTATTTCCTATTATGTTTTTTCAACTTTTATCTTTTTTTTTTTATTAAAGACTGGACCCAACCCTCCATGTCGCGAACTAAATCTCTATTTTTTCTCCATTTTTCGAGCCGCACAAAAAAAATTTCGAGTCGGGTGAAAAAAAAATCAATGTAGTTGAGTTGCATGTCTTGTAAGTTTGTATGATGTGTAATTACAAGAGTGCAAAACTATAGGCGGTTGCACAATGAGGAGCTTTTCTTTCAATTTTTTTTTGGGTAATCAATCTAAAAGTCACAAGAAATAATAACAAACAAATGATTTAGACAAATTCTGTAAATGTAATACGAGTTACTTTTCAAACAATATAAACAACTGCATACTCATGACAAATTGACAAACGAATTGGGAACGGAAATTTTGTTGCTTTTTTTTTTTTTGCTCCATAATCACTATTTGATTATTTTCCCTATTCTTTGTCATCAAATGTGATTATATAATTATTTGATTTAAATGACAAATTGGGAACGGAAATTTTGTGCAACTACCAAACGCGTTTCTGTTTCAGGAACAAAAATTTTAAACATTTACCAAACGCGTTTTGATTCTCAAAAAATCATTCAGAGAACAGAATAAAAAAAAGTGATTTTGATCAGAATTATTTTTTGGGAACAGAATCACCGTTAAACAGAGCCTTAATACCCTATATAGAATGTATCTACCTAAGTAATACGACTACGCAATATTTCATGTTTCAAAATGGATTATGTGAACTCGAAGTATATGGTAAGAGAAAATTTGAGAAAACTTAACTATGTCCAATTTCGTTTTTCTTTTCATTTCGAAGTCCATATATTCCGAAGACTAAAGTTAGTTAAATTTTAGTCGAACAAAAAGATGGCCCAAAGAGGAGAGTAGTGTACAATAGTCAGTTAGTAGAAGAGAGTTAGAGATAGGACAAATAAAATAATAAAAAAATAAAAAGGGTCGGTTGACTTTGATTATGTTTGTTTTCTTCCTTTTGACTTTTGATACTCCCAAACATAAGTCAAGTGGAAATTCTTGTCAATTCATGCACCAACCAAGATAAAACTATAATTTCATAATTACTTGTCCGTTAAATTCTAAGTTAAAGAAAGAAGAATATTGACAATGGGGTCAATTTATGGCCTTGCATTTTTGGTTGGTCAAAATAGTAGACAATATAAAGACGCGGGAGAAAACCACCTTATCCATATAGGGCCGAGAATTTCGAAACGAAACCGAAACCGGCACATGCCAAGATCAATCCAGGCTGAAGTCAATTGATGCTTTTCTTGATTATATACATATAAGGCGCTCATACAGTCCTAGCTCGGTTGCCTCAAGCCACAAAGGGTGGGCTTTTGGACACGCAAAAAAGGGAAAGTGGGTGGAGGGTTTTTCTCAACTAGAGTTGAGGGCGGGTAGAGTCTCATTGATCAAGGAGCTAGCAATCACCCAAGCATAAGCGGAGGATCTAGATATGTACTTGAATTGATGAAAAGATAAATTACATTGAAAATTGTAATAGTTCATAAATGAGTTTGTCCTTTTGGGATGCCCATTAGATTCAAAAAATCCATAGCAATCAACGGGAAAAAGGTAGTTGATATTCAAAACAATTATATGGTTGGAGACCGATCCATGAACATTTGCTCGACTAGTCTTCTCGCTTGACCCAGCTCAATCCAATCAAAAGTCCCCTAGAACTTGCTCTTCACCAAACAAAGGTGATTGTCTTCTATATCTCTTCCTGTTGTGCTATTCTGAAAGTTGGGTGGTGTGCAAGACTCGGTTGACTTTGATCACTTCTCTAACGGCTAAAGTACAGTGCAAGTGTCAAAACTTGTGTACGGCGCTCACTTTAGTGCCAAAACTTTCAAAACGCTCACTTTAGTGCTAAGTTCGGAGAAAATCGTTCATTTAAGTGCCAATCCGGCCAAAAAAGTTACGTGGATTTTACAATTAAGTTTATTATCCGATGTAGCAAAATTTTATAGAGCATATGCCACGGTGGATGTCCGACGTGGGTTGTGAATGGAAAGAGTGGGGAAAACGACGACGTTGGGTAATGGTGATTTCCTAAAACGACACCGATCGGTCACTTTCTTCTTCGTTCATCAATGTGCCTCTCTCGTGCGAAGATAGTCGCTCGGTCTGTTCTCCTCGGTCGATCGGTCCCACGAGCTTAGTCACCATCGCTCCTTCGCCATCATTAGTCATCGGTCGGTCGTCATCGACGCTTCCCGAGAATGTATGCATCTCCTTTGTGTCTGCATCCGATAGATTTAGGGTTTGTGTAAATTAGGGCTCCGATCGAATGAGGGTTCCGACGCGAAATTAGGGCTCCCGCGGCAAAATGAGAATTTGAAGGGCGAAATTACAGTTGTTATGGCAAAAATAAGGCTCATACTTGATGCGGTTTGGACGTCCACTTGTTTAATGAAAACATGTGGCTTCGATTCTTCGATAAAGAAAGGTTGAAAGGAGTGGCCATGTGTGAATGCACTTTGCATATTGAAAATATTTTTTATTTAAGCAATGGAGACCTCAAATTCTTTAATGTCAAACAACCGTGTTTTCTAGACAGTAGATACTACACGACAAGGTTCTTTTAATCAAAAGCAAGCCAGTGGGGACCTCCAAGTGAATTTGTTGTTCTTTCTGCATTTGTGGTCCCAAAAGCTTAGACATTTATTAGTTTTTTTCCCTTTTACTATAGGTATGGACAATAATCTTATTGCTGTCATTGTCTGCTATGGGGGCAATTTTGTCATTGGCACCGAGGAGTGGGAGTACGAAGGTGGAAACGAAGGAACCATTTTCCTTGATGTAAGGACAGCATCTTATGTCTCATTTGTGAGGGATATAGTGCACATATTAGGATGCAAAGTGCATAAATTGTTGTATTGTGTTCTCGAAAAGGGCTTGAGGGATGGGTTGAAAGAGTTGTGCGATGATAATGGGTTTAAGGATGTGATTTATCACTACCTTCATGGCAACGAGCGACGGTCTATGTGGAGTATGACAACGATGATGAAGAAGATGATCGTGAAGATGCCCAGCATGATGACCTAACCGAAACCGGAGAAGTAGGCAATGGTAATGTAGAAGGACATGAGGAGTGGGTAGACAGGGAGGATTGGGAGAAAAGACAGGATTGTGAGGGGAGGGAGGACAATGAGGAGGGAGGGGTAAACCACATAGGCAATGAGGGAATCAGTGAATTAGGTTGGGAAGTTGCACAAAGCAATGGCGATGACGATGATGATGAAGTCGTGGCCAATGTCGGTTTCTTGGGGGATGACAATGACGATGATGAGCTTGCATAGTCAAGGGAATATCGCAGGGAGTTTGCAAGGAAAAAGATTGCAGCATTTGTACATATAGAAGGAGGTGCAGCGATAAATAGAGAATAAGAATGTATACCTGCTACATCTGCTGTTCCTGCGGTTAACGATGATGATGAAGTCGTGGACGACCGCAATGGTACTTCCGAGGATGACCTTCAAGAAGGAGAAGTACTTGCACCCCTACGTAGAAGGAAAAGTAAGTATCCTTCTTATGATCCAACCGTGGCATCTCCTACTTTGTGTATTGGTATGACCTTTGACGATGCAAAACAGTTTAAGGATGCTATTGTGAAGAAGTCTATTGGTGAGCAGAGGACACTTGTGTTTGTTAGAAATACGAAGGACTTTGTGAGAGCTAGGTGTTCACAACGTAATTGTGCATGGAAGATCTATGGCGCACCGAGCAAGAGGACCGAGTCATTCCAAATTAGGTCCTTCCAAGAGGAACATACGTGTTCCATTGTTTTTGAAAATAAAAGGGTAACAAGTAAGTGGTTGTCGAAGCACTTCTTCGACAGGATAAAGGCGATGCCGTAGATTAAGAGTCCTCGCTTAAAGCAACTGGTGAAGGAGCAGGTAGAGATTAATGTGTCCGTGAGTCGGTGCAAGAGAGCTAAGTATAGGGTGATGACAACACTCTTGGGTCAGTACAAGCAAGAATATGCCCGGGTGTGAGATTACGCTTACGAATGTAGACTTCAAAACCCACAAAGTAGAGTGTATGTCGAGGTTGTCGAGAGGTCTCTCTCCAATTTGGGGACAATATTTGATAGGTTATATGTGTGTTTCGCTGCTTGTAAGAGGGGATTTTTAGCTGGTTGTAGAAGAATTGTAGGATTGGATGGGTGCTTCCTAAAATGTTTGTGCAAAG
Organism: Rhodamnia argentea; assembly: GCF_020921035.1. Classification (NCBI taxonomy): domain Eukaryota; kingdom Viridiplantae; phylum Streptophyta; class Magnoliopsida; order Myrtales; family Myrtaceae; genus Rhodamnia; species Rhodamnia argentea. Next base: position 24,436,503 of record NC_063157.1, on the reverse strand, counting down.
GAGAATTGTTATCTGCTATTGGTCGAGATGCGAATAACCAAATGTTTCCAATAGCTTGGGCAATTGTCAAGATAGAAAACAAGGACACTTGGTCCTGGTTCCTTAAAAATGTGATGGCCGACTTGGAGATAACGGACGGGAGAGGTTGGGCTTTCATGAGCGACCAGCAAAAGGTAATGTCATTGCGAAATGAATCTTTTTAGATGTTTCTTGCATTATATTGTATTCTGCAAAATCTTACCATTATTTCTTGGTTTAATATTGTAGGGACTTGTTCCTACGTTGGCTGAGTTGATGCCCTATGCGGAGCATAGGATGTGTGCAAGGCATATATACGCAAATTGGTCAAAGAAGTACAAAGGGGAAAAGTTGCGTAAACAATTCTGGGAAATTGCAAAAAGCACAAACATGGCTGAATTTAGGATAGCCAAACGGGGCTTGCTTGAGCTTACCAAGGATGGTTTCAAGTCCTATTTGAAACCGAAGCGAAACATTGGTATAGGGCCTTCTTTAGCGAAGAATTCAAGTGTGATATCATCGATAACAACCTCAATGAAGCTTTCAATGGTAGCATCTTAGCTGCTAAGTGCAAGCCGATCATTTCCATGCTTGAGGATATACGACTTATGATTATGACAAGGCTGCGCACTAAGAGAGATGATGCTGCAAAATGGACTAGAACATGTGGTCCCGGGATTGCGAAGATATTAGATGACAAGTTGGCTGGTAGTAGGTTCCGCCATCCAATTTGGAATGGCGATGAGGGGTTTGAGATCAAGAAAAAGGGCGATACGTATGTCGTTCACCTACAGAGGAGGAAGTGTTCATGTCGAGCATGGCAGCTAACTGGAATCCCTTGTGAACATGCCGTTGCTGCCATCCAGTTGAACCAAGAAAACCCAGAACATTACATAGATGATTGCTACAATAAAAGGTCGTATCTTGATGCCTACCAATTTATGATGCAACCCATTAGAAGTTGCAAATTCCGGGACCCTACGAATCGTGATGCCCCTACACCTTTGCCACTAAAGAAACAAGTGGGGAGGCCAAAGCGGAGACGAAGAATGCAAGAAGGGGAGATTTCAAAGTAAAGGATGAGCAAGGCTGGTGCAAAGATGACGTGCTCCTACCGCCATAAGGATGGGCACAATAAAAAAGGCTGTCAACCGAGGAAACGACATGAACAGCAGTAGCTTCCCGCAAATGCAGCAGCAGAACTAGGTGAAGAGGGAACACATGGACAAGTTGGACATCCAACCGAAGTGCCAACAGGAAAGCAGATCGCGTCTATAGTTGAACAAACGAGAAGAAAAATTCCAGTAAGTTAATGATTGTGCTTTTTGTTTGTTTGTTTGTCTTGTTTTATGACTACTAATATAGTCTTGTATGATCATTGTAGATGAGACGAAGGGCAAGAGCAGGACTTCCTTCGCAACCTGTTGAGCAGCCTCCTCAAGGGCCAATAGATGGGCAAGTGGGATAGCCACCTCAAGTAGCAACTAGAGGGCATGAAGGGCCAAGAGAAGAGCATACTCGCTCATCTGTTGAACAAAGAAGAAGAAAATATCTAGTAAGGATATTTTATTTGTTGGTCTTGTTTTATGCCAAGTACTCTTAACGTTGTTTGGACACTTCAGGTGAGAACAAGAGCAACATCAAGGCATGATGAGCCAATAGAACCTGTTTAAGAAGTCGCTCCACGCCCACAACTTCCACAACGAACAAGAGGGGCTCTTGGGAAGAGGTTGAGGCAATATGGTTATGGCCTATTCACCGACGATCATACTGGAATGATTATCTTGCATGTAAGTTTAGTAGGATTTGTGCATTAAATGTAGGGTACTTGAAATGTTATAGCTCATTTGTTTACCTTATTATGTTGTTGTAGCTTGGGAGAAGCTCGTAGATGCTTATCTCTCAAGGTGACCAAACTCAAGAGTCAACGGCTGCGCCAAAAAATAAATTGAGAAAGAACACAAGAGCTGGAAGTCGAAAACAGCCACTAAGAAAGAAGACACCAAGAGCTCCACCTCAACCAAATCCCGAGAAGCCAGTTCAATAACCTCATCCCGAACCCGAACTTCAACCCGAACCGGAAGCTCAACCCGAACCCGAACTTCAAGCCGAACCCGAAGTTGCTCCCGCATATGTTCGAAAGAGTATTAGGATTATGAACCAAGTGAAAAAGCCATCTAGCAAAGGAGCTAGGGGTGTTGTCAATATTGACCGAGTGGGAGGGAGTGGGGTCCATATGTTAGTTTACATGTCTGTTTGTTTTTTGGGAACCACGCTTATCAATATGTGATTTATTTTTATGCGCAGGACATGATTGTGTATTCAACTTATTTAAATACTAAGTTCAACAGTTGGGGCAATGTTGTTTAATTATGCTTCTCCAATTTTGTTGCTTGCTTTGATGGTTATGGTTGTTGTGTTGATTTTTGGTTGTGCATCTTGCATTGTGGACTGTTTGTTGGCTATGTTGCTGGTGCAACCGGCCTCTTGCACCAGCAAGTTGTTGGTCCAATTGTATCTGTGGGAGTAGGAACTTGCTGCCGTAGTGCAGGTGTAGATTCAATCGCACCTTGCTGCTGTAGCTGCGGTGTTTCTGTTCTCGCTGCAGCTGCAGCTATAGGGTTGCCGTTGCATCAACAATACCATGTTGCACGTTATGGTATTTTTGGAGGGTAATTGTGCACCTATTAGTGTGTCTGGTGTGCCTGGTGTTGCTGGGGTTGCACCAACAACTTGGAACTTAAGTGCATACTTTAACAAGAACATGGCACTTAAATGAACACTTTGTACGATAACTTGGCATTAAAGTGAGCTCTTTTACAAATAATTGGCACTTAACCGATTACCATTTTTTCCCGACTAGCACTTAAATGATCGCCATTTACAAATTATGGAACTTAAATAATAACGACGTGAACCAAGATACCGGTGCAGCCTCCATTTGTAGGAAAGCAAACAGCTTCCATCAAACTTACTTCAAACTAGAGGCAATCTCAACAAAAAAGAAAAAAATGTGGTCATCACAGAAGTGCTACTTCTTGCAAGTTTTTGACGCCAACTTCAGAAACTTGCAAGTAACAAACCGCCAACTTCAGCAACCCATCAAGCTGCAAAGTAGCAACCCATTTTGTAGCAAACCAAAGTAGCTCGGCAAAAAATTTGGCAAATAGAGAATGACAAGCTATAGGAATAAAAACTGAAAACTGACCCCATTATGAAGTACAACCTTCCATTTCCAATTCCAACAAAACACTATCCTCTTCATCCATACAAAACTCATCCATCACATGACAACTAGTATTCACATATACATTATCCAATACAAGTATATACCCAATTAATGTTCACCTACGTAAGACTCAAAAACTCTCTCTAGGCACACATGTTATGCTTAACCATTAAATAGGTCACACAACAAAATAGAAATACAATTAACGCTCGATGAAGCTTTCTTTGTCTTCGCATCGTTGATAATTCCTTCTTCAATTGATTGGCCACGGATGTTACAGCCTTCATATCGCCTTCCCTCGAATCGACATCGTCCAATTCGTCCACGAGTGTAGGTAGAGGTTCATGCCGTCTTTCAAGAAGCTTCAATATCACTTCTATGGCTCGACCGGAGAATTTTTGATCAACCCATTTGAAGTATTTGCACTTCCACCCCTCTTTATACCTGCCACATCCATGGAATCTTCTCCCCGGATTCAACCGAGTCCAAGATGTTCTTCTTGGACTCGGCAACCCACAATAACAGTAAAACCCACCATCTTCTTCAGTTGGTCGAAGCGAATTTGAACCGCTACTCAAGCTCCTTCCCTCCATTTCGAATTGGCTGTTTATTTTGGGGCAAAAAAGGGAGTCAATCTATCAGCCGAGTTAGGTTTTTCAATTTGGGAGTTCAATTGGGGATTTTAGGGTTTATGTTTGGACGAAGTGGCCTTAAACGAAGTCGTTTCATCTTTAGTTGCTGAGTCGGCCTCCGACGAGCCACGTGGCAACTCATTTTTGACGGAAAAGAGCCACGTAGACTTTCCGGTGAGCCACGTATGCTCCACATCAGACTTAGAACTAAAATGAACGATTTTCTCTACACTTAGCATTAAAGTGATCGTTTTGAAAGTTTTGGCACTAAAGTGAACGCCGTACACAAGTTTTGGCACTTGCGCTGTACTTTAGCCCTTCTCTAACCTTTCTCCTTTTTCTCCACGATCGTGTCTATAATTTCTCCGAATATGTGGTAGTATGATTGAAACACAAATGTCAAAAACATTCATAAGTCTTTTTTTTTTTGTCTTTTTTATTTTTTTGACTTTTTGGCTTTTTTTTTCTTCTAGTCAAAAACATTTTTAAGTTTTTTTTTTGTCTTCTTTTTGACTGGTCTTCTTGCTAGACCCAACTCAATCCATTCAGGAACTCCTTCAACTTTGCAAAGTTCACTGTCTTCCATATCTCTTCCCGTTATGCTATTCCGAAAAGTTTGATAAATTACATTGAAAATTGTAATAGTTCATAAATGAGTTTGTCCTTTTGGGATGCCCATTAAATTCAAAGAATCGATAGCAATCAACGGATCGTCCACACTTCTCCATGAAGTCAGATGACGTTCCAAACCGGTTCTAAAGGTCCATCCCAATGTCATACCGACCAAAAGCGTGTCCGATGGGTAATCAAAGCTCTGCCATGAGTAGTCACCTGCATCTGAACCGTTGCGTTCCCTAAGAACAAGGGTCCCAGAATCCAGGAGCCGTGCAACTGGGTTTCCGTGAACCTTGGTCGAATTCATCGACCAAACGACGCTCTTTGATCGGTTCAGAAGTACAAGTTCACCTTCGTTGCTTATTTCCAGAGTACAATTTGAATCGGTGAGCGGACTGTTCCTATTAGCAACCCCAGCAACCATTTCGGGACTCGCGACGAGCCATATCCCCAGGAAACCGTTCTTGGAGCTTTCGGGAGAGAAGAAACCGAGCTCAAACTTTCGGCCTAGGGAAACTAACGTCTCTCCCTCTCCGATAGATTGAGCCGAACTCGGGGTGTCACCTGCACTCGACAGGGGCAGCAGTGATAGAACGACGATGGAAGTGCAGAGGAAGCGTAAGACGGGAGGATGAGCCATTGCGGACCCTTCCGATGATCTACGAGATGAAGTAAATAACTAGATAAAGATTCAATCTTTTCGAATGGATTGAGATGGGTCTAGCAAAGAAGACCAGTCACGCAACTGTTCGTGGATTGGTCTCTAACCGTTCCATAGTCTTTACGTATCAAATGCAAATGACTCGGTTTTTATTGTTATAAATTCTGTCAATATCAACTCCCATTTCAGTCAATAAATAACAATTGCTAACCAATTATTTGGACTCAATGGGCATCCCAAAAGCATAAACTAATTTAAGAACCTTTATACTTTTCAACTCTTCTGTTCTCGTTTTATGTGCAATCAATGTTCCGAAAAACACATTTAAACTTTAATATGTTTAGTGATTATTTTAACCAATTGAAAATGTGAGAGACGGCATTCAAACGTTCTAACTTTTTCTTTTCTTTGAAAAAAAGATATTATATTAATCCACTCAATATTCTTCTTTCTTCAATTTAGAATTTAGAGGACACGTATTTGGGAAACGATGGCGATGTATGGCTTCGTGCATAACTTGATGAGAGTTTTCCACGTGCTTGGCGTATTGTTGGGAGTAGGTGAAGAAAGGGGAAAAGGAGAAATGGTAAAACAAGACAAACAATAAGGTAAAAAAAAAAAGACAAAATAAAAAATACTAGAAAATGTTTTTGACTAGGTAAAACGAGAAAAACAAAGTAAAAAAAAAAAAAAAGAGAGTCAAAAAAAGAAAAACTTCAAGATGATTTTAAAAATCATAATCCAATAATTATGGACGCCACCAAAGAGAAAAAGGAAAAAGGACACGAAAAGTGATGAAAGTCGACCGATCCTTCTCTTAGGCCATCTCTTTTGACTGAAGTTTTAGAATATATGAAGTTCGAAATGAAAAGGACCAACACCAGCTCACTTTGGTTGGACTTAGAACCTGTCATGCACTAAGAAAATCGGACCCATTTTGTCTCTCGAAAAATAAATAATTCGAAAAATATTTCTTAAAAATAATCACCTGCGTAAAGCTTATAGAACTGAACAAAAAGAAAAATATTTCCATCGTCTATGAAGATATTTAAACATAAGTTACTGTCGATAATGCAAAAAAGAATTCAGTCGACTAATTATTTCAAACGATACAAACATTTCATATTATTTATTTTCTATGAAACAAATGAAATGGCTATACTAATCGATTATTAGTCGATAATTTGGCAACCAAATATAAATAAGATTATCGTGTTACATGATTCAATTACATCCATCTCCTAGTGTAGGAATCGGCATGAAATTAATAATTGACTGTCACAAATTGCACAAAAATACATAAATTGATGCGATGTGCGCAACAACCTTGACTCGATCTTATTAAATTCACTTTCGCAATTTTTGCTCTGATAAAGTTTCACATTTATCTCGTAGAATACATCTCTTATATTAATCACGTCAAAGATGAGGGATGGACATTTTTTTCAACACCGTTAGTATTTACACAAATGCGATTTTCAATGCCGGTTGTTCCAATAAGATTCTGCCATGTCCTTTAATGGGTTAGATTTTTTACTCAAGCTTAGCATACCTTTCATTGTACCTCGCTAGATCTTCGCTAGGTTAGTTCTAACCAAATCCGACAAGGGCGACCCTCGCTTGCCCTTGCATGTGGTTGCTCGGCGATTGGCGGAGGAAGAAAGAAAAGAAAGAAAAGAAAAAGAACTATAAGATTAAAAGATTTGCACAATTCAAAAATTGTCTACGTTAGTGCCAGCCGGTTTACATAAGATGACTCACGTTGACTAAACCGTTGCATCAACGATTTTCAACCAATTACTAACTACACTTATTTTCATTTTAATATTGGAAAGAAGCTACAGCTAGTTGAGGTTACCTATAACAAAACACAATTGCAAGTTCACGTTATTTGGTTGATTAACTCCTAAAAGCTACCCGACCAATTACTAGCTACAGCTAAGGAAGCATAGGCATTGTTGGATGCGCTGCTGAAGGATAGTTCTTGGAGTAGCTTCCCGACGGCGACGCGGGGTAACTGGTGACCAGAGGTCTGAAATAATTGGCTATGTCGAAGGAAGTTGGAAGGTTTTCCATCCCCCTTCTCCAACAGTCTAGGAAAAGCCATTGCTAACAACATCGTATGCTTCTTCTGTCCTTTGTTGTACTCGAGAAAGTCAGTACACATTCTGCTTACACATCCTCGGTAGCATTTCTATCGACCTTCAGGCAATGTGATTGTAACAACATTCTTTGTGTTTGATTCTTCCTTAACTAAATATGCATCTGAGCTACCTGAACTTCTCTCGACGAAGAAACCTGGCTCTTTCGGCGGTGGCAAGGATGCTCCTTCATTCTCCAACATGAAGACAACGCTAGACATCATCGGCCTATCTTTAGGAAACTTTTGGGCGCACAGCAAGGCCACCTGAATACATCTCTCTACTTGAGATTCCACGAAAGAGGCGCATACAGATTCATTGATGAGTTCCATGGCCCTCCCTTCACCCCATAGCATCCACGCCTAAAAAATATAAACTCCTCATGATCAACCACTGCCAGTGCATCGAAAAAGAAAACGTGTCTAGGGAAACATAGAACGAAAGGGATGAGAGTTTAAGAGAAACGAAACATCCGATCTTGCCTAGCAAAAAAGGAAATTACAGGTTTTGATAATTCTCTACCACTTACGTGCCCAAGAAGGGTGTGATGATGATCAGGATGCTGGAATCCTTTATTCCTTTTGCCACTTACTGTCTCTAACAAAAGCACGCCGAAACTAAAAACATCTGACTTCACAGAGAATTTTCCATCGAAAGCATACTCTGGGGACATGTAACCGCTGCATCAAGCAAATCAGGCTTCAGTCTCTCCAAATACCGATGGATAGCACGTTGTTCGAATGAATCGAGATGAGAAACTTACTAAGTACCAACTATTCTTCTCGTTTCTGCCTCTGTGTCATCTCCTCGAAAGATCCTTGCCAGGCCGAAATCTGAAATCTTTGCATTCATATCGGCATCTAACAAGATGTTACTTGTTTTAAGGTCTCTGTGGATCACATGTAGTTTTGAATCCCGGTGGAGATAGAGAAGTCCTCGAGCGATTCCTAAAACAATGTCAAATCGCCTTTTCCATGCCAAAGAGGGGCTTCTGTCATGATCTGCACACGCTCAACCACATAAAAAACTAAGCAAGGTGCTAGAGTTTAGCTGTATTTTCTGGTGAAGAAATCAATGGACAGAAACAAAAGCATTAGGAATCGAGTGAAAAAGAACTCAGAAAGATCAAGTGTTTCTGACCGAAGACGAAATAATTCAAGCTTTTGTTGGGCATATACTCATAAATCAACATTCTCTCTTCTCCCTCAATGCAGCAGCCAACAAGTCCAACAAGATTCCGGTGCTGGAGCCTGGCGATTAAAAGTACTTCATTCATAAACTCATCAGGACCTTGTCCTGAATATTTGGACAGCCTTTTTACTGCTACTTCTTGTCCTGTCGAAAGAGTTCCCTGCATGTATTCTATTTAGTGTCGGCCTTTGTAGTTATTTGAACTGACTGATTTATAACTTGCTACCTTGTAAACCGAACCGAAGCCGCCTGCTCCTAGCTTGTTTGTTTGAGAGAAATGGTTGGTAGCAACAGCAACGGTAGCAAAATCATACAATGGCAAGTCAATGTCATCCATCCCACTTGGTAAGCCTACAATGATGTGAATTAGTTTCTCAAACCATACTATAAACTCCACAAGAAAAAAAGAAAAAAAGACAATCCGGAATCTGACCACATGAAGGAAGATAAAGGTATATAGCTTACATCGTCTTTTCATTCTTCTTTTCCAGATTATGCTCAAAGCTGTGCCCACAATAAGCAATCCCGAAATGGCTGAAGCCACTGTGATAGTCACCAGTTTCTTGGAAGGACTGTGGATTGAATCTAGCATACAGGTAGAAGTTAAGTAACTAATTTCAGAAACATAGTTCATCTGTGAGCTAATGAATCTATCTCCGTTAGAAGAAACTTGGAGCTGACAAATATATAGTAAGGGACAGAACAATAGTTCAGTCTGACATTGACAACAAAAGCATCCATGTAAGGAAAGATTGAGACAAAGAAGAAAAATGCATTTGCAACCAATTTGCCAATGCATATAACAATATTAGTAATTACCTAATTCAGAAGCAGGTAGTCGCAGGAAGAGATATTGGTCATCACCAACAAAGTTAATTTCCCTAATATCAATTAGATCGCCAAACCACATCAAGCAGCCTGCTCCATCCAAATTAGCATAAGCTATGCAAGAACAATTCTTTAGACACTTAGCCTTGCACTCCTCAAGGCTCACATTCTTGAATAGCTGGAAATCTACCAGGTCAGGCAGTTTCACCTGCGAAAGTTTCATAAAACCCTCGCCACGAGAACAATTCAACGGAACCTTCCTTATGCACCCGGCTGTCCGATTGAGCATGCTCCACTCTTCTTGTGACTTGGGCATAAAACCTTGTAAGCAGAGGCATCTTGAGCTGTCGTTAACTCGGCACACACCATTAGTGCCACAGTGTCCATATCTGTCACAAGGTTCGTAAGGGACCGTGTAAATTAGATCCCAGTTTGCGCTTCCACTCTTCAATAGAACACTCAGACCAGCCGGGCTTAATGTGATTCTTGCAGTGATATTGTCCTCGATGGTTTCCAATGCAAAATAGGCATCAGATCCGTTATACATAGAGAAGAATTTAACACCATTGGTTAACTGGTGGACAGAAGTAGAGAATCCAACCCCATTCCATGGCCCAGTTCGAAAAACTTTGCCGGAACCATTGCTTGCTATTTCGAGTTGAGTTAAACCATCAATTTTGTATCTGAATGTACAGTCTCCAGGGGAAGGGTCGTCCACACTTCTCCAGGAAGTCAGATGACGTTCCAGACCGGTTCTAAAGTTCGATCCCACTGTCATACCGACCAAAAGCGTGTCTGATGGGTAATCAAAGCTCTGCCATGAGTAGTCAGCTGCATCTGTACTGTGGCGTTCCCTAAGAACAAGGTTGCCAGAATCTAGGAGCTGTGCAACTGGGTTTCCGAGGACCTTGGTCGAATTGGTAGACCAAATGACGCTCTTTGATCGGTTCAGAAGAACAAGTTCACCTTCGTTGCTTATTTTCAGAGTACCATTTGAATCGGTGAGTGGACTGTTCCTGTTAGCAACCCAAACAACCGTTTCAGGACTCACTACGAACCAAATCCCCAGGAAAATGTTCTTCGAGCTTCTGGGAGAGAAGAAACCGAGCTCAAACTTTCGGCCCGGGGAAACTAACGTGTCTCCCTCTCCAATGGATTGAGCTGAACTCAGGGTGTTGGTTGCATTCGACAGGTGCAACAGTGATAGAAGGACGATGGAAGTGAAGAAGAAACAAAAGACAGGAGGATCAGCCATTACAGACCCTTCTGTTTGATCTACGAGATGGGTTAATTAACTAGATAAAGATTCAAACTTTCAGAATAGCATAACAGGAAGAGATATAGAAGACAGTCACCTTTATTTGGTGAAGAGCAAGTTCTAGGGGACTTCTAATTGGATTGAGCTGGGTCAAGCAAGAAGACTAGTCAAGCAAATGTTCATGGATCGGTCTCCAACCATATAAATTCTTTGAATATCATCTACCTTTTTTCCGTTGATGAATGATAATTGCTATCGATTCTTTGAATCTAATGGGCATCCCAAATGGACAAACTCATTTATGAACTATTACAATTTTGAATGTAATTTATCAAACTTTTCAGAATAGCATAACAGGAAGAGATATAGAAGACAGTCACCTTCGTTTGGTGAAGAGCAAGCAAAGTTGAACGAGTTCGTGAATGGATTGAGTTGGGTCTAGCAAAGAAGACCAGTCAAAAAGAAGACAAAAAAAAAAAATACTTTAAAATGTTTTTGACTACAAGAAAAAAAAAGCCAAAAAGTAAAAAAAAAAAAAAGTCGTATGAATGTTTTTGACCGCTGTGTTTCAATCATACTACCACATATTTAGAGAAATTATAGACACGGCCGTGGAGAAAAAGGAAAAAGGTCAGAGAAGTGATCGAAGTTAACCGAGTCTTGCACACCACCCTTCTCTTGGGTCATCTCTACCGACTGAGAAAATATTCAATGATTGCCAAGCGCTACATCAATTGCTGATGTGGCGCACATTAACCAATAATACGTTGCCACATGTCACTGAATTAGAATAAAGAAAAAAATAGTTTTTTCTCTCTTCTTCCTCTTTCACGCCGTTTCTGTTCTGGCCGACTGTCTTCCAATGGCCATTAGCACCGCCACAAGCTTCGTCTTGGCCGGCTCTTCAATGTCTGTCCATGGCCGCCAACACTGAGCGAGCCGTTGTCATTTGCGGCAAATCGCAAAACAAGCCTTTGTCTTGATCGGGTCCTTCAACCAAGTTTCTCTCTAGGCTTGGGTTCAACGGTCTTCCTAGCCACTCTTCAGATCTGAATGATTTGAATAATATATCCAGAAAATAATCGCACGCATGAAGCTTATTGAAATGAATAAAAAGACACATTTCCACAAAAAAAAAAACATAATCCAGTAATTATGGACACCACCAAAGAGAAAAAGGAAAAAGGACACTACAAGCAATGAAAGTGAGCCGATCCTTCTCTTAGGCCATCTCTTTTGACTGAAGTTTTAGAATATATGAAGTGAAAAGGAACAACACCCGCTCACTTTGGTTGGATTTAGGACCCATCATGCACTAAGAAAATCAGATTCCTTTTGCTTCGCGAAAAATAAATTATTCAAAAAATATTTCTTAAAAATAATCACCTGCGTAAAGCTTATAGAAATGAACAAAAATAAAAATATTTCCATCTTCTATGAATATGTTTAAACATAAGTTATTGTCGATAATGCAAAAAAAATAAAAATAAAAGCAATCGATTAATTATTTCAAACGATACAAGCATTTCAAATCATTTATTTTCTATGAAACAAACGAAACGGCTATAATTATCGATTATCGGGCGATAATCAGGCAGCCAAATATAAATAAGATTATCGTGTTACATGATTCAATTGCATCAATCTCCCCGTGTAGGAATTGGCATGAAATTAATAATTGATTGCCACAAATCGCACAAAAATACATAAATTGACGTGATGTGCGCAACAAACCTCACTCGATTTTATTAGATTCAATTTCGCAATTTTTGCTCTGATAAAATTTCACATTTATCATGTAGGATACGGCTCTTATACTAATCACGCCAACGACAAGGGATGGACATTTTTTTTTAACACCGTTAGTATTTACACAGGCGCGATTTTCAATGCTAGTTATTCTAATAAGATTCCGCCACGTCCTTTAATGGGTTAGACTTTTTACTCAGGCTAGACTTTTAACTCAGGCTTAGCATACCTTTTTTTTTTAACCTCGCTAGACTAAGCTAGGTCGATTCTAACCGGATCCGACAAAGGCGACCCTCACCCGCCCTTACCTATGGTTGCTCTGCAACCGGCGGAGAAAGAAAAGAAAAAAGAAAAAGAACTATAAGATTTAAAGATTTGCACAATTCAAAGGTAACACTAGTTAGGGCTAGGCTTCTCGTGATATCCGTGTTTTGCTGTTCGTCGAACTTTTAAGTAACGATGGAGTTCATCAGTGATTGATGATGGCGTTCTCGAGTTAAAAATCCATCTTTTCCCCTGTTTGGAAGCTCTGTGATTAGCGAGCGAGTTTACTGCTAAGCTCTTTGATTAGGGAGCGTGGTGTGAACGTGAGGAAGAGGGGTGTTATCGTCTTTTCGGGTTGTGGAGGGTTTTCGTTGGATGTTGATGTTGAGGACAGCTGCCGAGTTCCCCTTTTGAGAGTGCGGGGGAAAAAACAAAAACAAAAAAGGATGATGCTACGGTGCCGTTTCTCTCTTCCCTACCTGTTTTTCCTTTGGGTCTTCTTTTGGTTAAAGTGATCGTGACGGACCCGAGAGAGAGAGAGAGAGATTCGGTGGAAGGGGGAATATGTTGACCTGGCGGGCAGGGCAGGGCAGGGCTCTATAATTGGAAGTGTGCGTTTTTAACCTTGAAATTGGCTTAAAAACAACTTTTGAAATAGAAATATAATTTTGCGTAATTAATTTTTACTCCAAAAGCACTTCAGGAGCAGGAATTCATTTTTAGAAGTGTTATCATGCGCGCCCTAAGAGACTGTGATATTATCCGACAAAATCTTAGCCGACGATAAATAGGTCACATATGTACAAATTTAAAAAAAAATTTATGAGATAAAAGTGTCACAATAGTATAATTTGGATTTTTTATATCACGAGAGAAAGATATTTACGGTATACATCTCAGTAGGCATAGTTTGAAGTTTTCGTTAGCTTTTTTGTTTTTCAAGAATAAAGTTAGGATAAAGGTGGTATAGTTTCGGATTTTTTATGTTAGGAAAACACAATTAGAATTTATGTGTTATCGAGGATGTAGTGTGAAATTTTTGTTGGCTTTTTTTTCCTTTAAGAAAGAAATGTTTTTGTCAAGAGAAATATTTAGGATGTATTATCTTGGACATAATAGTGTGAAATTTTTATTTGCGTTATTCCGTTAAGAAGAAGCAGGAAAGGGCAGAGCTCGGGTCTAACGAGGATTCTTCCTCGCACCGCTCCATTGGTCTCCTACCTTCGCGGAGTCTTTACGCATCAAATCTAAATGACTCGGTTTTTGTTTTTTATTTATTTATGTATTTATAAATTGATGTCAATATCAACGACCTTTCTATCAATAAATAACAATTGCCACCAATTATTTGGACTCAATGGGCATCCCAAAAGCATAGACTAATTTAAGAACCTTCATAGTTTACAACATACTTTCTGTTCCGGTCTTATATGTAGTCATTGTTATGAAAAAACAGATTTAAATTTCAATACGTCTAGTAACCAATTGAAAATACGAGAGACAGCATTCAAACGTTCCAACTTTTTCTTTTATTTGAAAAAAAATATTATCTTAATCCACTCCTTAATATTCTTCTTTCTTTAATTTAGAATTTAGAGGGCATGTATAGCGATATCTTGCTTGGTGCATAACTTGATAAGAGTTTGGTGCATAACTTGATAAGAGTTTTCCACTTGCTAGCAGGTGAAGAAAGTGGAAAAGAAGAAATGGTAAAACAAAATAAACAAAAAGTCAAAAAGAAGACAAAAAAAAATACTTAAAAATGTTTTGCACTAGGTAAAACGAGAAAAACAAAGTCAAAAAGTCAAAAAATAAAAGGACACGAGAAGTGATGAAAGTCAACCGATCCTTCTCTTAGGCCATCTTTTTTGACTAAGAATATATGAAGTTCGAAATGAAAAGGAACAACACCGGCTGACTTTGGTTGGACTTAGAATCCATCGTCCACCAACCTTTTATTTCAGGAAAATATATAATTCAAAAAATATTTCTCAAAATTAATCGCCCGCATAAAGCTTATAGAAATGAACAAAAATAAAAACAATTCCATCGTCTATGAAGATGTTTAAACATATGTTATTGTCGATAATGCAAAAGAGAATTCAGTCGACTAATTATTTCAAACGTTACGAGCATTTCAAATCATTTATTTTCTGCTAAACAAACGAAACGACTATAATAATGGATTATGAGGTGATAATCCAACAGCCAAATATAAATAAGATTATCGTGTTATATGATTCAATTGCATCCATTTCCCCTTGTAGGAATCGGCATGAAATTAATAATTGACTGTCACAAATCGCACAAAAATTCATAAATCGATGCGATGTGCGCAACAACCTTGACTCGATCTTATTAGATTCACTTTCGCGATTTTTGCTCTGCTAAAGTTTCACATTTATCCCGCAGGATACGGCTCTTATATTGATCACGTCAACGACGAGGGATGGACATTTTTTTTAACACCGTTAGTATTTACACAGACGCGATTTTCAATGCCAATTGTTCCAGAAAGATTCTGCCACGGCCTTTAATGGGTTAGACTTTTTACTCAGGCTTAGCACACCTTTCATTTTACCTGGCTAGATCTTAGCTAGGTCGGTTCTAACCAGATCCGACAAGGGTGACCCTTGCTTGCCCTTGTATGTGGTTACTCAGTGATTCGCGGAGGAAGAAAGGAAAAAAAAGAAATTGAAAAAAGAACTATAAGATTTAAAGATTTGCATAATTAAAAAATTGTCTACGTTAGTGCCAGCCGATTTACATAGGATGGCTTGCGTTGACTAAACCGTTGCATCATCGATTTTCAACCAATTACTAACTACACTTATTTTCATTTTAATATTGGAATGAAGCTACAGCTAGTTGAGGTTACCTATAACAAAACACAATTACAAGTTCACGTTATTTGGTTGATTAACTCTCGAAAGCTACCCGACCAATTACTAGCTACAGCTAAGGAAGCGCAGGCATTGTTGGATGCGCTGCTGAAGGATAGCTCTTGGAGTAGCTTCCCGACGGCGCCGTGGGGTAACTGGTGACCAGAGGTCTGAAATAATTAGCCATGTCGAAGGAAGGTGGAAGGTTTTCCATCCCCCTTCTCCAGCAGTCTAGGAAAAGCCATTGCTAGAATTTGTCATTCAACCCTACAACATCGTATGCTTCTTCTGTCCTTTGTTGTACTCGAGAAAGTCAGTACACATTCTGCCGACACATCCTCGGTAGCATTTCTATCGACCTTCAGGCAATGTGATTGTAACAACATTCTTTGTGTTCGATTCTTCCTTAACTAAATATGCATCTGAGCTACCCGAACTTCTCTCGACGAAGAAACCTGGCTTAGGAAAATTATGGACACCACCAAAGAGAAAAAGGAAAAAGGACACTACAAGCAATGAAAGTGAGCCGATCCTTCTCTTAGGCCATCTCTTTTGACTGAAGTTTTAGAATAAATGAAGTGAAAAGGAACAACACCCGCTCACTTTGGTTGGATTTAGGACCCATCATGCACTAAGAAAATTAGACTCCTTTTGCTTCGCAAAAAATAAATTATTCAAAAAATATTTCTTAAAAATAATCACCTGCGTAAAGCTTATAGAAATGAACAAAAATAAAAATATTTCCATCTTCTATGAATATGTTTAAACATAAGTTACTGTCGATAATGCAAAAAAAGAAAAGAAAAAGCAGTCGATTAATTATTTCAAACGATACAAGCATTTCAAATCGTTTATTTTCTATGAAACAAACGAAACGGCTATAATTATCGATTATCGGGCGATAATCAGGCGGCCAAATATAAATAAGATTATCGTGTTACATGATTCAATTGCATCCCTCTCCCCGTGTAGGAATTGGCATGACATTAATAATTGATTGTCACAAATCGCACAAAAATACATAAATTGACGTGATGTGCACAACAACCCTCACTCGATTTTATTAGATTCAATTTCGCAATTTTTGCTATGATAAAATTTCACATTTATCCCGTAGGATACGGCTCTTATACTAATCACGCCAACGACAAGGGATGGACATTTTTTTTTTTTTAACACCGTTAGTATTTACACAGACGCGATTTTCAATGCTAGTCGTTCTAATAAGATTCCGCCACGTCCTTTAATGGGTTAGACTTTTTACTCGGGCTTAGCATACCTTTTTTTTTTTTACCTCGCTAGACTTAGCTAGGTCGGTTCTAACCAGATCCGACAAAGGTGACCCTCACCCGCCCTTACCTATGGTTGCTCTGCAACCGGCGGAGAAAGAAAAGAAAAAAGAAAAAGAACTATAAGATTTAAAGATTTGCACAATTCAAAGGTAACACTAGTTAGGGCTGGGCTTCTCGTGATATCCGTGTTTTGCTGTTCGTCGAACTTTTAAGTAACGATGGAGTTCGTCGCTGATTGATGATGGCGTTCTCGAGTTAAAATCCATCTTTTCCCCTGTTTGGAAGCTATGTGATTAGCGAGCGAGTTTACTACTAAGCTATTTGATTAGGGAGCGTGGTGTGAACGCGAGGAAGAGGGGTGTTATCGTCTTTTCGGGTTCTGGAGGGTTTTGTTGGATGTTGATGTTGATGTTGATGTTGAGGACAGCTGCTGAGTTGCCCTTTTTGAGAGTGGTGGTTTTGTGGGGAGGGGGGGAACAAAAATGGATGATGCTACGGTGTCGTTTCTCTCTTCCCTACCAGTTTTTCCTCCCCGAAATGACACGAGCTCGGGTCTAACAAGGATTCTTTCCCGCACTGCTCCATTGGTCTCCTACCTTCCCGGGTCTTTACACATCAAATCTAAATGACTCGGTTTTTGTTATTTATTTATTTATAAATTGGTGTCAATATCAACGACCTTTCTGTCAATAAATAACAATTGCTACCAATTATTTGGACTCAACGGGCATCCCAAAAGCATAGACTAATTCAAGAACCTTCTGTTCTCGTCTTACTTGCAATCAATAAACAACAATTGCTACCAATTATTTGGACTCAGCCTCCAATTTGGCTAATTATTCAATTGAATAGTATTTTCTTGCCCAAATTTAGATGGAAGCAACGACACCCGCTGACTTTGGTTGGACTTAGAACCCATCATGCACCAATAAAATCAGACTCCTTTTGATTCCGCGAAAAATAAATGATTCAAAAAATATTTCTTAAAAATAATCGCCTGCATAAAGCTTATAGAAACGAATAAAAAGAAAAACATTTTCATCACTTGTGAAGATGTTTAAACATAAGTTATTGTCGACAATGCAGAAAAAAATTTAGTCGACTAATTATTTCAAACGATACAAGTATTTCAAATCATTTTTTTATTTGCAAAACAAACTAAACGGCCATAATTATCAATTATTAGGCAATAATCTGGCGACCAAATATAAATAAGATTATCATGTTACATGACCCATTTGCATCTGTCTCCCCATATAGGAATCTCTATGGACACGTGGCATGAATTTAATAGTTGATTGTCGAAAATCGCACAAAAATACATAAATTGATGCAATGTGCGCGACAACCTTGACACGGCCTTATTAGATTCACTTTCGCAATTTTTGCTGCTACAAAATTTCAGATTTATCCCGTAGGATATGACTCTTATAGTAATCACGTCAAAGAAGAATGATGGACACTTTTTTTTTTAATACATTGTTAGTATTTACACAAACATGATTTTCAATGCCGCTTGTTCCAATAAGAATCTACCGAGTCATTTAATGGTTTAGACTTTTTATTCAGGCTTAGCATAACTTTCATTGTGCTAGGGACGAACCGTGTGTGTGTCGTGACCCTAACCTGTGAATTCTTTTTCTCTTTATTTTTGTTCATGGCATTGTTAGTCAATTTTTTGAGCTTGGGCCCAATAGTGATGGCCCACATGCTCAAAAGCTTGGCCATATAAAGATGGGTTCGGCCCACAACTTCTTCATTTACTATTTCGAATTGTCGGGCTTATGATCAAGCCCAACTCAAAAAATTCAAATTTCAATACCTAGTCCCGTTAATTCCAAAAAGAATATACCATAGAATATACAATTCTCATCAATGTAACTATAAATTGTCTATGCTTTCAAAGTATATAATAAGGGAACATCCATCCTCCTTTTGCTTCGTAAAAAACGAATGATTTGGATAATATTTTCTTAAAAATTATTCGCTAGTATCTCTTATGAAAAATGAACAAACGAAAAATATTTGTATTGTCTACAAAATTGTTTAGAAATAAATAGATCGCCAAACCACATCAAGCAGCCTGCTCCTCTAATATCCAAGTTAGCATAAGCCATGCAAGAACAATTCTTTAGACGCTCAACCTTGCACTCCTCAAGGCTCATATTCTTGAATTGCTGGAAATCTACCAAGTCAGGTAATTTCACTTGTGAAAGTTTTGTAAAACCCTCGCCACGAGTACAATTCAATGGAACTTTCCTTATGCACCCGCCTGTCGTATTGAGCATCTCCCACTCTTCTTGTGACTTGGGCATAAAACCCCGCAAGCGGAGGCATCTTGGGCTTTCGTTAATTTGTCACACGCCATTAACGCCACAACGTCCATAGCTGTCACAAGGGTCGAAAGGGGCTGAGTAAATAGGATCCCACTTTGCGCTTCCACTCTTCGATCGAAGACACCGTGCAACACCATCGGGGCTCGGTGTGGCTATGGCGATGAAATCGTCCCGGAAGGTTTCAAATGCAAAATAGGCATACGTTATGTTGTAAACAGCTAAGTTTTTCACAACGGAAGACGGTTCCTTGGAAACAAATCCGAATCCAATTCCATTCCAGGGCCCAGTTCAATAAACTTTGACAGAACCATTGCTAGCTATTTCAAGTTGAGGTAAACCATCGATTTGGTATCCGAATGTATAGTCTCTAGGGGAAGGATCGTCCACGCTTCTCTAGGAAGTCAGATGACGTTCCAAATCGGTTCTAAAGTTCCATCCCAATGTCATACCGACCAAAAGCATGTCCGATGGGTAATCAAAGCTCTGCCACGAGTAGTCACCTGTATCTGAACCGTTACGTTCCCTACGAACAAGATTACCAGAATCTAGGAGTCAGGCAACTGGGTTTTTGAGAACCTTGGTCAAATTCGTTGACCAAATGACCCTCTTTGACTGGTTCGGAAGAATAAATTTACCTTTGTTGAATCACCGAGCGGATCGTTCTCGTTAGCAACCCAAACAACCGTTTCAGGACTCACTATGAACCATATCCCCAGGAAACCATTCTTCGAGCTCCCGGGAGAGAAGAAACCGAGCTCAAACTTTCGGCTGCAGGAAACTAACGTCTCTCCCACTCTAATAGATTGAGCCCAACTCAAGGTGTCGGCCGCACTCGATACGGGCAGTAGTGATAGAACGACGATGGAAGTGCAGAGGAAGCAAAAGACAGGAGGATCAGCCATTGCAGACCCTTATGTTTGATCTACGAGATGAAGTAAATAACTAGATAAAGATTCAAACTTTTCGAATGGATTGAGATGGGTCTAGCAAAGAAGACCAGTCACGCCAATGTTCGGGCATCGGTCTCCAACCTTTCCGCAGTCTTTACGTATCAAATGTAAATGACTCGATTATTATTATTATAGATTCTGTCAATATCAACTCCCTTTTCTGTTAATAAATAATAATTGCTACTAATTATTTGGACTCAATGGGCATCCCAAAAGCATAAACTAATTTAAGAACCTTCATAGTTTACAACATACTTTCTGTTCCGGTCTTATATGTAGTCATTGTTATGAAAAAAACAGATTTAAATTTTAAAACGTCTAGTGATTATTTTAACCAATTGAAAATGCGAGAGACAACATTCAAACGTTCTAACTTTTTCTTTTATTTGGAAAAAAGATATTATCTTAACCCACTCCTCAATACCTTTCTTTCTTTAATTTAGAATTTAGAGGACACGTGTAGCGATATCTTGCTTGGTGCATAACTTGATAAGAGTTTTCCACTTGCTAGTAGGTGAAGAAAGGGGAAAAGAAGAAATGGTAAAACAAAATAAACAAAAAGTCAAAAAGAAGACAAAAATAAAAATACTTAAAAATGTTTTTGACTAGGTAAAACAAGAAAAACAAAGTCACAAAGTCAAAAAATAAAAGGACACGAGAAGTGATGAAAGTCAACCGATCCTTCTCTTAGGCCATATTTTTTGACTAAGAATATATGAAGTTCGAAATGAAAAGGAACAACACCCGCTGACTTTGGTTGGACTTAGAATCCATCGTCCACCAACCTTTTATTTCGGGAAAAATATATAATTCAAAAAATATTTCTTAAAATTAACCGCCCGCATAAAGCTTATAGAAATGAACAAAAATAAAAATATTTCCATCATCTATGAAGATGTTTAAACATATGTTATTGTCAATAATGCAAAAAAAGAATTCAGTCGACTAATTATTTCAAACGTTACGAGCATTTCAAATCATTTATTTTTTGCTAAACAAACGAAACAACTATAATAATGGATTATGAGGTGATAATCCGGCAGCCAAATATAAATAAGATTATCGTGTTATATGATTCAATTGCATCCATCTCCCCGTGTAGGAATCGGCATGAAATTGATAATTGACTGTCACAAATCGCACAAAACTTCATAAATTGATGTGATGTGCGCAACAACCTTGACTCGATCTTATTAGATTCACTTTCGCGATTTTTGTTCTGATAAAGTTTCGCATTTATCCCGTAGAATATGGCTCTTATATTAATCAAGTCAATGACGAGGGATGGACATTTTTTTTAACACCGTTAGTATTTACACAGACGCGATTTTCAATGCCAATTGTTCCAAAAAGATTCTGCCACATCCTTTAATGGGTTAGACTTTTTACTCAGGTTTAACATACCTTTCATTTTACCTAACTAGATCTTAGCTAGGTTGGTTCTAACCAGATCCGACAAGGGTGACCCTTGTCTGCCCTTGTATGTGGTTGCCCAGTGATTGGCAAAGGAAGAAAGGAAAAAAAAAAGAAAATGAAAAAAGAACTATAAGATTTAAAGATTTGCACAATTCAAAAATTGTCTACGTTAGTGCTAGCCGGTTTACATAGGATGACTCGCGTTGACTAAACCGTTGCATCCGCGATTTTCAACCAATTACTAACTACTCTTATTTTCATTTTAATATTGGAATGAAGCTACAGCTAGTTGAGGTTACCTATAACAAAACACACTTACAAGTTCACGTTATTTGGTTGATTAACTCCCGAAAGCTACCCGACCAATTGCTAGCTACAGCTTAGGAAGCACAGGCATTGTTGGATGCGCTGCCGAAGGATAGCTCTTGGAGTAGCTTCCCGACGGTGCCGTGGGGTAACTGGTGACCAGAGGTCTGAAATAATTAGCCATGTCGAAGGAAGGTGGAAGCTTTTCCATCCCTTTCTCCAACAGTCTGGGAAAAGCCATTGCTAGAATTTCTCATTCAACCCTACAACATCGTATGCTTCTTCTGTCCTTTGCTGTACTCGAGAAAGTCAGGACACATTCTGCCGACACATCCACGGTAGCATTTCTATCGACCTTCAGGCAATGTGATTGTAACAACATTCTCTGTGTTGGATTCTTCCTTAACTAAATATGCATCTGAGCTACCCGAACTTCTCTCGACGAAAAAACCTGGCTCTTTCGGTGGTGGCAAGGATGCTCCTTCATTCGCCAACATGAAGACAACGCTAGACATCATCGGTCTATCTTTAGGAAACTTTTGGGCGCACAGCAAGCCCACCTGAATACATCTCTCTGCTTGAGACTCCACGAAAGAGGCGCGTACAGATTCATCAATGAGTTCCGTGGCCCTCCCTTCACTCCACAGCATCCACGCCTAAAAATTATAAACTCCTCATGATCAACCACTGTCCGTGCATCGAAATAGAAAACGTGTCTAGAGGAACATAGAACGAACAGGATGAGGTTTTAAGAGAAACAGAACATCCGATCTTGTTTAGCAAAAAAGGAAATGGCGGGTTTTGATAATTCTCTACCACTTACGTGCCCAAGAAGGGTGTGATGATGCTTAGGATGCTGGAATCCTCTATTCCTTTTGCTACTTACTATCTCTAACAAAAGCACGCCGAAGCTAAAAACGTCTGACTTCACAGAGAATTTTCCATCGAAAGCATACTCTGGGGACATGTAACCACTGCATCAAGCGAATCAGGCTTCAGTCCCTCCAAATACCGATGGATAGCGTGCTGTTCAAATGAATCGAGATGAGAAACTTACTATGTACCAACTATTCTTCTTGTCTCTGCCTCTGTGCCATCTCCTCGAAAGACCCTTGCCAGGCCGAAATCTGAAATCTTTGGATTCATGTCAGCATCTAACAAGATGTTACTTGTTTTCAGGTCTCTGTGGATCACTTGTAGTTTTGAATCCTGGTGGAGGTAGAGAAGTCCTCGAGCGATTCCTAAAACAATATCAAATCGCCTTTTCCATGCCAAAGAGGAGCTTCTGTCATGATCTGCACACGCTCAACCCCATAAAAAACTAAGCAAGTTGTTAGAGTGTAGCTCTATTTTCTGGTGAAGGACTGAATGGACAGAAACAAAAGTATTAGGGAATCGAGCGAAAAGGAACTCAGAAAGATCAAGTTTTTCTGACCAAAGATGAAATAATCCAAGCTTTTGTTTGGCATATACTCATAAATCAACATTCTCTCTTCTCCCTCAACGCAGCAGCCAACAAGTCCAACAAGATTCCGGTGCTGAAGCCTGGCAATTAGAAGTACTTCATTCATAAACTCATCAAGACCTTGTCCCGAATATTTTGACAGCCTTTTTACCGCTACTTCTTGTCCCGTGGAAAGAGTTCCCTGCATGTATTCTACTTAGTGCGGGCCTCTCTGTAGTTATACGAACCGACTGATTATAACTCATTACCTTGTAGACCGAACCAAAGCCGCCTGCTCCTAGCTTGTTTGTTTGAGAGAAATGGTTGGTAGCAACGGCAACGGTAGCAATATCATACAATGGCAAGTCGATGTCATCCATCCCACTTGGCAAGCCTACAAGGGATGTAAATAGTTTCTCAAACCATACCATAATCTCCACAAGGAAAAAAAAATAGCTTACCTTGGCTTTTCATTCTTCTTTTCCAGATTATGCTCAATGCTGTGCCCACAATAAGTAATCCCGAAATGGCTGAAGCCACGGTGATAGTCACCAGTTTCTTGGATAGGCTGCGGAATGAATCTAGCATACAGGAAGAAGTTAATATTCATCCTTTGATAATTACTTCAATGTGAAGAGATACAAACAATTGAAGTTGGACACAGTGTCCGAATTAATGTACACAGACGCAGCTACTCAAGCGCCACGCTTTCAACACCTACTTGATGCTGACGATGAACCATAAGTTTTATTAGACAATAGAATTCAATATAAAAGGATGCAGAGGTCTTTTCAACTCCACATGAGAAACATAACTTTCTACTAAGAATTTGAAGTCAATCTCAAACTCGGCAGGAAATGACCCATCAGGATAACTCCTTAGTATCTCCAAGCGCTGGCACCAGCGATAAAATCCTGAAGTTTTCAGACATTCTTATTGTTTCTCTCCTCTTTCATCTGCAGTGTTCCTCCATCTTCAAGTTTTCAATCTATGCTCAAGAAACATTAATGCTTTTTAACACTTTTTATGTGCGCATGAGTGGCATGAGATAAATGCGTTTTCTCAATGAAGATGACTGCGGAAAAGGAACTAAACTTGCATGCGACGAGCATGTGTTCATTGCCTGGCCATTGTTTTCATCGGCTCTAAGCTCTGGGGTTACTAAGTCAAATTGTCTAAGTTCATGAGGTATTTTAGAATAAGGTCAAGCTTGGGGGAACTAATGATCAAGTCCATAGGGTATTTTGAAAGGAAAACAAGTCAGGGGTAAACGCGTTCTAGAAACAGAGTTCATCTGTAGGCTGATGAATCTATCTCCATTAGATAAACTTGGAGATTAGAAATAGATAGTAAGGGACAAAACAATGGTTCAGTCTGACATTTACAAAGGGCGCATCGATGTGATGAAAGATTGCAGCCAAGAAGAGAAAAGCCATTGCTAAACCAATTAGCCAATGCAGACGACAATACTGGTAATTACCTAATTCAGAAGCAGGTAGCCGCAGGAAGAGATATTGGTCATAACCAACAATGTCAAATTCCCTGATATCAATGAGATCGCCAAACCACATTAAGCAGCCTGCTCCTCTAATATCCGAATTAGCATAAGCCATGCAAGAACAATTCTTTAGACACTCAACCTTGCACTCCTCAAGGCTCATATTCTTGAATAGCTGGAAATCTACCAAGTCAGGTAATTTCACTTGCGAAAGTTTTGTAAAACCCTCACCACGAGTACAATTCAATGGAACTTTCCTTATGCACCCGCCTGTCATATTGATCATGTCCCACTCTTCTTGTGACTTGGGCATAAAACCCTGCAAGCACTGGCATCTTGGGCTTTGGTTAGGTCGGCACACGCCATTAGCGCCACATCGTCCATAGCTGTCACAAGGGTCGTAAGGTTCCAAGCCAGTCAGGTCCCATTTCGTGCTTCCACTCTTCAGTAGATGACCCTCTAAAACACCATCCGGGCGTAATATCAATCTGAGTGTGATATCATCCTTGAAGGTTTCAATGACAAAATAGGCATCTGTTCCGTTGTAAACAGAGAAGGATTGAATAGCGGAAGTTAAGTCGCTGGCAATACTGGCGAATCCAACACCATTCCATGGCTCAGTTCGATAAACTTTGCCGGAACCATTGCTGGCTATTTCGAGTTGAGGTAAACCATCAATTTTGTATCTGAATGTATAGTTTCCAGGGGAAGGATCATCCACACTTCTCCAGGAAGTTAGATGACATTCCAGACCGGTTCTAAAGTTCCATCCCACTCTCATACCGAACAAAAGCGTGTCTGATGGGTAATCAAAGCTCTGCCATGAGTAGTCAGCTGGATCTAAACTGTTACGTTCCATAAGAACAAGGTTACCAGAATCCTGGAGCTGTGCAACTGGTTTTCCGAGAACCTTGGTCGAATTCGTCGACCAAATGACGCTCTTTGATCGGTTCAGAAGAACAAGTTCACCTTCGTTGCTTAACTCCAGAGTGCCATTTGAATCAGTGAGCGGACTATTCCTGTTAGCAACCCAAACAATCGTTTCAGGACTCAACACGAACCATATCCCCAGGAAACAGTTCTTCGAGCTTCCGCGAGAGAAGAAACCAAGCTCAAACTTTCGGCCCGGGGAAACTAACATCTCTCCCTCTCTGATAGATTGAGCCGAACTCAGGGTGTCGGCTGCACTTGACAGTCGCAGCAGTGACAGAAGGACGATGGAAGTGCAGAAGAAGCCGAAGATAGGAGGATCCGCCATCGCGGACCCTTCTGTTTGATCTACGAGACGAAGTCAATAACTAGATAAAGATTCGAACTTTTTAGAATATCATAACAGGAAGAGAGACAGAAGACAGATACCTTTGTTTGGTGTAGAGCAAGTTCTGGGAGTTCCTGAATGGATTGAGTTGGGTCGAGCAAAGAAGACCAGTCAAAAGGAGGACAACAAAAAAAATACTTAAAAATGTTTTTGACTAGAAGAAAAACAAAGCCAAAAAGTCAAAAAGTAATAAAGACCGAAAAAAGACTTATGAATGTTTTTGACCGCTGGTGTTGTGTTTCAATCATACTACTATAAATTCGGAAACAGACACCACCGTGGAGACAGAGAAAAAAGTCAACCAACTCTTGCACACCGAGAAAATATTCAGAGATTGACAAGCGCCCTTGAACCAATTAAAGCTTGACACTTGGATATGACCTGGAATTAAAAATATATATAAAATAAAAATTTCTCTCTCTTCCTCCCCTCTCCTTCGCTGCAATTTTGCTACGGTTCACATCTGGCCGGAGTCTCACGGCCGCCAGCCCGTCCCGCTCCTCCCCCGCCGTTGCCTCCGGCGAAGTCGCCGGTGCCTTGATTAGGCTGACCTCCACCGGCGGAATCGCCGGCCATGGACTGCGCTCAAGCTCCTGCGTCTATCTTGTTCTTATGTTTGAGCTCCCCGTCCATGGCTTGCAACCATGGGCGATACCAGATCTGGACGGGCAACAACCACGAGCCGCCGTGACATGGAGGGGTGGCTCGGCCACGGAATGGACCGACCACGAGCCGAGGGCGGGCGACGACAGAGGAAGAGCAGGCCGGCGGGCGGCTGTGAGTATGAAGGCTTTTTCTCAAAATATGGTAAAATTTTTTACCAATTTAAAGGTTTTTGAAAAAACTTATTGATTTAGGGCATGTGCGCCTCTGTTACAGGAGCACAACCTTAATTTTTTTTTTTTGCTTTTTTTTTTTCCGTACATTTTATGTTTTTTTTACTTTTTTTTATATTTATAATAAGTTTATTTATAAAGTATATATTTATACAACTCGAATGATGACGACAACACGACAGTAACTCATGGGTGCGGCGACAGCACAGGGCTTGTGGGCTTACAGGGCACGTGAGTCCTCAGGCGGTGGGTCAGCAAAGGGAGGCGCGCCTGGGGGTTGCGAGTCTGCGGATCTCGGGTCGGCACTGCCCAAAGGCGGAAGGACCGTGAGTGATTCGCGATTGGGTGGCGACGACGAGAATGGACCGCGGGTCAGCGATTGGCTCGAGCTATCGAATGGAGGGGCGGCACAGGGACACGGCACCGCAATGGAGCCACCCCACCCAAGCTCTTGCCGCCGCTCCATTGGGGTGCCGTGTCGCCATGCCTCTATGGGAGGCGCACAAAGCCTTGTGCCAAGCACTATCCAGGCGCACAACACCTTAATTTTTTTTTTTTTTTACTTTCTTTTTCTTTTTGTAGCTGCACAAAACTCTTGCCGCTGCTCCATTGCAGTGCCGTGTCGCCCCTCCGTTTGGTGGGTCGGAAAAGAAGGAAGGAGGAGGAGAAGAAAGAGTGAAACAGAGCAAGAACGAAGAGGGACTAAGAAGGCGAAGAGATTTGAGTGCCAAAAAAAGCTTTCACGGTTCCTCTGCATATTTTATTGCCAAAGATCTCGTGATAGCCATGTTGGCTTATCATTAATCTATTGATTTATTTCAATATTGCAGTCAAATCTCTTGTGTTTGCTGCTTCACTTTCTTCTATTTATCTTCTTTTTTTTTATATTAAAAGCATCTTTATTAAATGGCAACTCGAGAGAGGGACTTTTTTCAAAAATTTGGTAAAGAAAAAAAAAATTACCAATTTAAGCAAATTAAACTTTTGCCATTCTTTATTAACATTTTAAACTAGTTTACTTTCTTGAATACCGGTACTCTTTGCAGCACAAAATTATAAGGAAAAAGCTTTCGAGTTACCACTAAACATTGTTTTGTGGTCTCTCATTCCGATCGGAGTTTCCCCCTCTTCTTTCAAATGCTTGAGGCCAGTTGGAGTCTTTTAGCGTTAACATTTACTTTTCAAATAGTGCAGTTATAAAAAATCTTTTTTTTTTCAATTTTAATTTTTACAAAGGACGGGAGGGTGAAAAACTGCAACATTTTACCGTTCCTTGATCGGTCACCATCGCTAATGTTCAAGTCCCTACGTCCTTTCTTTGAAACAGATGAGAACACAGAAAGAGAGTAATTGAGAGTAGTTGCCCTTCGCAGACCCACCGCCTGATGAGCCACAAGCCCGCGAGTCCTGTGCTGCCGCCGCGCCCATGAGTTGGCGCCGTGTCATTGTTCGAGTTGTATAAATATATAGGTTATAAATAAACATAATTGTGAATATAAAAAAAAAGTATAAAAAAAACATAAAATGTGCTGTAAAAAAAAGAAAATTAAAAAAAAATGCAAATGGTGCGCCTCACTGCGCGCCTCCCACAAAGGCGTAGTAGCGAAGGAGAGGAGAGGAAGAGAGAGAAAATATTATTTTCTCTGCATGTATTCTACTTAGTGCGGGCCTCTCTGTAGTTATATGAACCGACTGATTATAACTCATTACCTTGTAGACCGAACCGAAGCCGCCTGCTCCTAGCTTGTTTGTTTGAGAGAAATGGTTGGTAGCAACGGCAACGGTAGCAATATCATACAATGGCAAGTCGATGTCATCCATCCCACTTGGCAAGGCTACAAGGGATGTAAATAGTTTCTCAAACCATACCATAATCTCCACAAGGAAAAAAAAAATAGCTTACCTCGGCTTTTCATTCTTCTTTTCCAGACTATGCTCAATGCTGTGCCCACAATAAGTAATCCCGAAATGGCTGAAGCCACAATGATAGCCACCAGTTTCTTGGATAGACTGCGGAATGAATCTAGCATACAGGAAGAAGTTAATATGCATCCTTTGATAATTACTTCAATGTGAAGAGATACAAACAATTGAAGTTGGACACGGTGTCCAAATTAGTGTACACAGACGCAGCTACTCAAGCGCCATGCTTTCAACACCTACTTGATGCCGACGATGAACTAAAAGTTTTATTAGATAATAGAATTCAATATAAACAAAGAGCAGATTACTGTCACTGATGGGGCAGAGGAACGACCGAATGAGAAATAAAAAGATGCAGAGGTCTTTTCAACTCCACATGAGAAACATAACGTTCTACCAAGAATTTAATGCCAATCTCAAGCTCGGCATGAAATGACCCATCAGGATAACTCCTTAGTATCTCCGAGCGCTGACACCAGCGATAAAATCCTGAAGTTTTCGGACACCCTAATTGTCTCTCTCCTCCTTCGTCTGCAGGGTTCCTCCATCTTCAAGTTTTCAATCTATGCTTAAGAAACATTAATGCTTTTTAACACTTTTTATATGCACGTGAGTGGCATGAGATAAATGCGTTTTTTCAACGAAGATGACTGCGGAAAAGGAACTAAACTTTGCACGTGACGATCATGTGTTCATTGCCTGGCCATTGTTTTCATCGGCTCTAAGCTCTGGGGTTACTGAGTCAAATTGTTTAAGTTCATGAGGTATTTTCAGAATAAGCTCAAGCTTGGGGGAACTAATGATCAAGTCCATAAGGTATTTTGAAAGAAAAACAAGCCAGGGTTAAACATGTTCTAGAGACAGAGTTCATCTCTAGGCTGATGAATCTATCTCCATTTGAAGAAACTTGGAGATTAAGACATAGATAGTAAGGGAGAAAACAATAGTTCAGTCTGACATTGACAAAGAATGCATCAATGTGAAGAAAGATTGCAACAAAGAAGACAAAAGCCATTGCTAAACCAATTAGCCAATGCACCCCTGTTGAATTGAGCATGTCCCACTCTTCTTGTGACTTGGGCATAAAACCCTGCAAGCAGAGGCATCTTGGGCTTTGGTTAGGTCGGCACATGCCATTAGCGCCACAGCGTCCATAGCTGTCATAAGGGTCGAAAGGGACCGAGTAAGTCAGGTCCCATTTCGTGCTTCCACTCTTCAATAGATGACACTCGAAAATACCATCCGGGCGTGATATCAATCTGGCTGTGATATCATCCTTGAACGTTTCAATGGCAAAATAGGCATCTGTTCCGTTGTAAACAGAGAAGGATTCAACAACGGCAGTTAACTCGTTGGTAATACTGGCGAATCCAACACCATTCCATGGCCCAGTTCGAGAAACTTTGACGGAACCATTGCTGGCTATTTCGAGTTGAGGTAAACCATCAATTTTGTATCTGAATGCATAGTCTCCAGGGGAAGGATCATCCACGCTTCTCCAGGAAGTCAGATGACGTTCCAAACCGGTTCTAAAGTTCCATCCCAATGTCATACCGACCAAAAGCATGTCTGATGGGTAATCAAAGCTCTGCCATGAGTAGTTAGCTTAATCTAAACTGTTTCGTTCCCTAAGAACAAGGTTGCCAGAATCCAGGAGCTGTGCAACTGGGTTTCGGAGAACCTTGGTCGAATTTGTCAACCAAATGACGCTCTTTGATCGGTTCAAAAGAACAAGTTCACCTTCGTTGCTTATTTCCAGAGTACCATTTGAATCAGTGAGCGGACTATTCCTGTTAGCAACCCAAACAACCGTTTTAGGACTCACCACAAGCCATATACCCAGGAAACCATTCTTCGAGCTTCCGGCAGAGAAGAAACTGAGCTCAAACTTTCGGCCCGGGGAAACTAACGTCTCTCCCTCTCCAATAGATTGAGCTGAACTCAGGGTGTTGGCTGCACTTGACAGGCACAGCAGTGACAGAAGGACGATGGAAGTGCAGAAGAAGCCGAAGATGGGAGGATCTGCCATTGCAGACCCTTCTGTTCGATCTACGAGATGAAGTAAGTTCCTAGATAAAGATTCAAACTATTCAGAAAAGCATGACAGGAAGAGATATACAAGACAGTCACCTTGGTTTGGTGAAGGCAAGCAAGTTGAAGGAGCTCCTGAATGGATTGAGTTGGGTCAAGCAAAGAAGATCGGTCACGCAAATGTTCGTGGAACGGTCTCCTACCTTCCCAGAGTCTTTACGTATCAAATCAAAATGACTCGGTTTTTGTTTTTTATTTATTTATAAATTGGTGTCAATATCAACTCCCATTTCTGTTAATAAATAACAGTTGCTACCAATTATTTTGACTCAATGGGCATCCCAAAAGCATAAACTAATTTAAGAAACTTCTGCTCTCTTTTCTTTGAAAAAGAGATATTATCTTAACCCACTCGTCAATATTCTTCTTTCTTTAATTTAGAATTTGGAGGACACGTGTAGCGACATCTTGCTTGGTGCATAACTTGATAAGAGTTTCCACTTGCTTGGCACATTGTCGGGAGTAGGTGAAGAAAGGGGGAAGGGGGAAATGGTAAAACAAGATAAACAAAAATTCAAAAAGAAGACAAAAAGGAAACACTTAAAAATGATTCTGATGTCATGTTTCAATCATACTACCACATATTTAAAAGGGTTAATACCACGGAAAACCCCAAGCTGGTACACATATGACAAATTTATTTCAAACTATTTTTTTTACCATAAAAAATTTTAAACTGGTATACCTATAACAAATTTACCATAACCTGATACACCCGTGACAAATTTACCTTCCGTTATATTTCGTTAAATTTAACTGTCAAATTGCTGATTTGGTGACACGTGACAGTTGATGGATATACCGGTATAGGGTTTTGTCACAGATTTATCAATTTTCGATTTTTCGTGATATTAAATTAATTTAACGGGGATAAATTTGTCACGGGTATACCGGTTTGGGGTATTTCATTGTCAAAAGAATTAGTTTATGGTAAGTTTGTCACAGATATACCAGTTTAGGATTTTTGGTGGTCAAAAAAATAGTTTGGGGTAAATTTGTCACGTGTGTATCGATTTAGGATTTTTCGTGGTTAAAAAAATAATTTGAGGTAAATTTGTCATAGATATATCGGTTTAGAGTTTTTTATGGTGTTAACCCTGTTTAAAAAACTTGATCCAATAATTATGGACACCGTCAAAGAAAAAGGAAAAACGACACGAGAAGTGGTCACAATCAACCAACTCTTGCTCACCACCCTTCTCTTCGGCCATCTTTTTTGACCGAAGTTTTAGAATCCATGAAGTTCGAAATGAAAAAGGCGAAGAAATTGGACACTATTGTAACTATCTCCATTTTCTCTTGTTATATACTTCGAGTTCGCATAATTTATTTCGAAATATGAACTACGCATAGTTATATTAACTAAGGTACATATACATTCTATAGTGTATTAATTTATGGAAATAAGGGATAGAAAGTGAATATTGCCGAAAGTTGACTTTTGAGTTGGTCCCTCAACCTCCAATTTGGCTAATTATTCAATTGAATAATATTTTCTTGCCCAAATTTAGATGGAAGCGACGACACCCGCTGACTTTGGTTGGACTTAGAATCCATCATGCACCAATAAAATCAGACTCCTTTTGATTCGTGAAAAATAAATGATTCAAAAAATATTTCTTAAAAATAATCGCCTGCATAAAGCTTATAGAAACGAATAAAAAGAAAAACATTTTCATCACTTGTGAAGATGTTTAAACACAAGTTATTATCGACAATGCAGAAAAAAAATTCAGTCGACTAATTTTTTCACACGATACAAGTATTTCAAATCATTTTTTTGTTTGCAAAACAAACGGAACTGCCATAATTATCAATTATTAGGCAACAATCTGGCGACCAAATATAAATGAGATTATCGTGTTGCATGACCCATTTGCATCTGTCTCCCCATATAGGAATCTCTATGGACACGTGGCGTGAATTTAATAGTTTATTGTTGAAAATCGCACAAAAATACATAAAATGATGCCATGTGCGCGACAACCCCGACACGGCCTTATTAGATACACTTTCGCAATTTTTGCTCCTATAAAATTTCAAATTTGTCCCGTAGGATATGGCTCTTATAGTAATCACGTCAGAGAAGAATGATGGACACTTTTTTTTTAACACTGTTAGTATTTACACAAACATGATTTTCAATGCCAGTTGTTCCAATAAGAATTTGCCAAGTCATTTAATGGCTTAGACTTTTACTCAGGCTTAGCATACCTTTCATCATGCTCAGGACGAACCATGTGTGTGTCGTGACCCTAACCTGTGAATTCTTTTTCTCTTTATTTTTGTTCACGGCATTGTTAGTCAATTTTTTGAGCTAGGGCCCAATAGTGATGGCCCACATGCTCAAAAGCTCGGCCATATAAAGATGGGTTCGGCCCACAACTTCTTCATTTACAATTTCGAATTGTCGGGCTTATGATCATGCCCAACTCAAAAAATTCAAATTTCAATACCCAATCCCCTTAATTCCAAAATGAATACACCATAGAATATACAATTCTCATCAATGTAACTATAAATTGTCTATGCTTTCAAAGTATATAATAAGGGAACATCCATCCTCCGTTTGCTTCGTAAAAAACGAATGATTTGAATAATATTTTCTTATAAATGATTCGCTAGTATCTCTTACGAAAAATGAACAAGCGAAAAATATTTGTATTGTCCACGAAATTGTTTAGAAATAAACTGTTATTGGTAATGAAGATATTTTTCATAACCAACAATGTTAATTTCCCTAATATCAATGAGATCGCCAAACCACATCAAGCAGCCTGCTCCTCTAATATCCAAGTTAACATAAGCCATGCAAGAACAATTCTTTAGACACTCAACCTTGCACTCCTCAAGGCTCATATTCTTGCATAGCTGGAAATCTACCAAGTCAAGTAATTTAACTTGCGAAAGTTTTGTAAAACCCTCGCCACGAGTACAATTCAATGGAACTTTCCTCATGCACCCGCCTGTCGTATTGAGCATGTCCCACTCTTCTCGTGACTTGGGCATAAAATCCTGCAAGCAGAGGCATCTTGGGCTTTCGTTAATTTGGCACATGCCATTAGCTTCACAACATCCATAGCTGTTACAAGGGTCAAAAGGGGCCGAGTAAATAAGATCCCACTTTGCACTTCCGCTCTTCAGTAGAAGACACTGCGCAACACCATCAGGGCTTGGTGTGCCTATGGCAGTGAAATTGTCCTGGAAGGTTTCAAATGCAAAATAGGCATCTGTTATGTTGTAAACAGCTAAGTTTTTCTTAACCGAAGACGCATCCTCGGAAACAACACCGAATCCAATTCCATTCTAGGGCCCAGTTCTATAAACTTTGACGGAACCATTGCTGGCTATTTCAAGTTGAGGTAAACCATCGATTTGGTATCTCAATGTATAGTCTCCGAGGGAAGGATCGTCCACGCTTCTCCAGGGAAGTCGATGACGTTCCAAATCGGTTCTAAAGTTCCATCCCAATGTCATATCGACCAAAAGCGTGTCTAATGGGTAATCAAAGCTCTACCATGAGTAGTCACCTGCATATGAACTGTTACGTTCCCTAAGAACAAGATTACTAGAATCTAGGAGCTGTGCAACTAGGTTTTTGAGAACCTTGGTCGAATTCGTCGACCAAATGACGCTCTTTGACCGGTTTAGAAGAATAAGTTTACATTCGTTGAATCGGTGAGGGGACTGTTCCTGTTAGCAACCCAAACAACTGTTTCGGGACTCACCGCTAACCATATCCCCCGGAAACCATTCTTCGAGCTTCGGGGAGAGAAGAAACCGAGCTCAAAATTTCGGCCTGCGGAAACTAACGTCTC
Organism: Rhodamnia argentea; assembly: GCF_020921035.1. NCBI lineage: Eukaryota > Viridiplantae > Streptophyta > Magnoliopsida > Myrtales > Myrtaceae > Rhodamnia > Rhodamnia argentea. The sequence goes on along the minus strand of NC_063157.1, from coordinate 24,401,807 downwards.
TCCCGCTTTGATAGATTGAGCCGAACTCGGGGTGTCGGCTACACTCGACAGGGGCAGCAGTGATAGAACGACGATGGAAGTGTAGAGGAAGCGAAAAGGAGGATCAGCCATTGCAGACCCTTCCGTTTGATCTACGAGATGTAGTAAATAACCAAATAAAGATTCAAACTTTTCGAATGGATTGAGATGGGTCTAGCAAAGAAGACCAGTCACGCCAATGTTCGGGCATCGATCTCCAACCTTTCCGCAGTCTTTCCGTCTCAAATGTAAATGACTCGATTTTTATTACTATAGATTTTGTCAATATCAACTCCCTTTTCTGTTAATAAATAATAATTGCTACCAATTATTTGGACTCAATGGGCATACTAAAAGCATAGACTAATTTAAGAACCTTCATAGTTTACGACATACTTTCTATTCTGGTCTTATATGTAGTCATTGTTCTGAAAAAAACAGATTTAAATTTTAATACGTCTAGTGATTATTTTAACCAATTGAAAATGTGAGAGACAACATTCAAACGTTCTAACTTTTTCTTTTATTTGGAAAAAAGATATTATCTTAACCCACTCCTCAATACCTTTCTTTCTTTAATTTAGAATTTAGAGGACACGTGTAGTGATATCTTGCTTGGTGCATAACTGGATAAGAGTTTTCCACTTGCCAGTAGGTGAAGAAAGTGGAAAAGAAGAAATGGTAAAACAAAATAAATAAAAAGTCAAAAAGAAGACAAAAGAAAAAAATACTTAAAAATGTTTTTGACTAGGTAAAACAAGAAAAAAAAAGTCAAACAGTCAAAAAATAAAAGGACACGACAAGTGATGAAAGTCAACCAATCCTTCTCTTAGGCCATCTTTTTTTACTAAGAATATATGAAGCTCGAAATGAAAAGGAACAACACCCGCTGACTTTGGTTGGACTTAGAATCCATCGTCCACCAACCTTTTATTTCAGGAAAATATATAATTCAAAAAATATTTCTTAAAATTAATCGCCCGCATAAAGCTTATAGAAATGAACAAAAATAAAAATATTTCCATCATCTATGAAGATGTTTAAACATATGTTATTGTCGATAATGCAAAAAATAATTCAGTTGACTAATTATTTCAAACGTTACGAGCATTTCAAATCATTTATTTTCTGCTAAACAAACGAAACAGCTATAATAATGGATTATAAGGTGATAATCCGGCAACCAAATATAAATAAGATTATCGTGTTATATGATTCAATTGCATCCATCTCCCCATGTATGAATCGGCATGAAATTAATAATTAACTGTCACAAACTGCACAAAAATTCATAAATTGATGCGATGTGCGCAACAACCTTGACTCGATCTTATTAGATTCACTTTCTTGATTTTTGCTCTGATAAAGTTTCACATTTATCCCGCAGAATACGGCTCTTATATTAATCACGTCAACGACGAGGGATGGACATTTTTTTTTAACACGGTTAGTAATTACATAGACGCGATTTTCAATGCCAATGGTTCCAAAAAGATTCTGCCATGTCCTTTAATGGGTTAGACTTTTTACTCAGGCTTAGCATACCTTTCATTTTACCTCGCTAGATCTCGGCTAGGTCTGTTCTAACCAGATCCGACAAGGGCCACCCTCGCCTGCCCTTGTCCGTGGTTGCTCGGTGATTGGCGGAGAAAGAAAGGAAAAAAAAAGAAAAAGAAAAAGAACTATAAGATTTAAAGATTTGCACAGTTCAAAAATTGTCTACGTTAGTGCCAACCGGTTTACATAGGATGACTCGTGTTGACTAAACCGTTGCATCCGCGATTTTCGACCAATTACTAACTACACTTATTTTCATTTTAATATTGGAATGAAGCTACAGCTAGTTGAGGTTACCTATAACAAAACACAATTACAAGTTCACGTTATTTGGTTGATTAACTCCCAAAAGCTACCCGACCAATTACTAGCTACAGCTAAGGAAGCGCAGGCATTGTTGCATGCGCTGCCGAAGGATAGCTCTTGGAGTAGTTTCCCGACGGCGCCGCGGGGTAACTGGTGACCAGAGGTCTGAAATAATTAGCCATGTCGAAGGACGGTGGAAGGTTTTCCATCCCCCTTCTCCAACAGTCTAGGAAAAGCCATTGCTAGAATTTCTCATTCAACCCTACAACATCGTATGCTTCTTCTGTCCTTTGTTGTACTCGAGAAAGTCAGTACACATTCTGCCGACACATCCTCGGTAGCATTTCTATCGACCTTCAGGCAATGTGATTGTAACAACATTCTCTGTGTTGGATTCTTCCTTAACTAAATATGCATCTGAGCTACCCGAACTTCTCTCGACGAAAAAGCCTGGCTCTTTCGGTGGTGGCAAGGATGCTCCTTCATTCGCCAACATGAAGACAACGCTAGACATCATCGGCCTATCTTTAGGAAACTTTTGGGCGCACAGCAAGCCCACCTGAATACATCTCTCTGCTTGAGATTCCACGAAAGAGGCGCATACAGATTCATTGATGAGTTCCATGGCCCTCCCTTCACTCCATAGCATCCACGCCTAAAAAATATAAACTCCTCATGATCAACCACTGCCAGTGCATCGAAAAAGAAAACGTGTCTAGGGAAACATAGAACGAAAGGGATGAGAGTTTAAGAGAAACGAAACATCCGATCTTGCTTAGCAAAAAAGGAAATTACAGGTTTTGATAATTCTCTACCACTTACGTGCCCAAGAAGGGTGTGATGATGATCAGGATGCTGGAATCCTTTATTCCTTTTGCCACTTACTATCTCTAACAAAAGCACGCCGAAGCTAAAAACATCTGACTTCACCGAGAATTTTCCATCGAAAGCATACTCTGGGGACATGTAACCACTGCATCAAGCGAATCAGGCTTCAGTCCCTCCAAATACCGATGGATAGCACGCTGTTCAAATGAATCGAGATGACAAACTTACTATGTACCAACTATTCTTCTCGTCTCTGCCTCTGTGCCATCTCCTCGAAAGACCCTTGCCAAGCCGAAATCTGAAATCTTTGGATTCATGTCAGCATCTAACAAGATGTTACTTGTTTTCAGGTCTCTGTGGATCACTTGTAGTTTTGAATCCCGGTGGAGGTAGAGAAGTCCTCGAGCGATTCCTAAAACAATAGCAAATCGCCTTTTCCATGCCAAAGAGGAGCTTCTGTCATGATCTGCACATGCTCAACCCCATAAAAAACTAAGCAAGTTGTTAGAGTCTAGCTCTATTTTCTGGTGAAGAAATGAATGGACAGAAACAAAAGCATTAGGAATCGAGCGAAAAGGAACTCAGAAAGATCAAGTTTTTCCGACCGAAGATGAAATAATCCAAGCTTTTGTTTGGCATATACTCATAAATCAACATTCTCTCTTCTCCCTCAACGCAGCAGCCAACAAGTCCAACAAGATTCCGGTGCTGAAGCCTGGCGATTAGAAGTACTTCATTCATAAACTCATCAGGACCTTGTCCCGAATATTTTGACAGCCTTTTTACCGCTACTTCTTGTCCTGTGGAAAGAGTTCCCTGCATGTATTCTGCTTAGTGCGGGCCTCTCTGTAGTTATATGAACCGACTGATTATAACTCATTACCTTGTAGACCGAACCGAAACCGCCTGCTCCTAGCTTGTTTGTTTGAGAGAAATGGTTGGTAGCAATGGCAACGGTAGCAATATCATACAATGGCAAGTCGATGTCATCCATCCCACTTGGCATGGCTACAAGGGATGTAAATAGTTTCTCAAACCATACCATAATCTCCACAAGAAAAAAAAATAGCTTACCTCGGTTTTTCATTCTTCTTTTCCAGATTATGCTCGACGCGGTGCCCACAATAAGCAATCCGGAAATGGCTGAAGCCACAGTGATAGTCACCAGTTTCTTGGATAGGCTGCGGAATGAATCTAGCATACAGGAAGAAGTTAATATTCATCCTTTGATAATTACTTCAATGTGAAGAGATACAAACAATTGAAGTTGGACACAGTGTCCGAATTAATGTACACAGACGCAGCGACTCAAGCGCCATGCTTTCAACACCTACTTGATGCTGACGATGAACTAAAAGTTTTATTAGATAATAGAATTCAATATAAAAGAAGAGCAGATTACTGTTAGTGATGGGGCAGAGGAACGACCGAATGAGAAATAAAAAGATGCAGAGGTCTTTTCAACTCCACATGAGAAACATAATGTTCTACCAAGAATTTAAAGCCAATCTCAAGCTCGGCATGAAATGACCCATCAGGATAACTCCTTAGTATCTCCGAGCGCTGACACCAGCGATAAAATCCTGAAGTTTTCGGACACCCTTATTGTCTCTCTCCTCCTTCGTCTGCAGGGTTCCTCCATCTTCAATTTTTCAATCTATGCTCAAGAATGATAAATGCTTTTTAACACTTTTTATGTGCACGTGAGTGGCACGAAATAAATGCGTTTTTTCAACGAAGATGACTTCGGAAAAGGAACTAAACTTTGCATGCTACGAGCATGTGTTCATTGCCTGGCCATTGTTTTCATCGGCTCTAAGCTCTGGGGTTATTGAGTCATTGTTTAAGTTCATGAGGTATTTTAGAATAAGGTCAAGCTTGGAGGAACTAATGATCAAGTCCATAGGGTATTTTGAAAGAAAAACAAGCCAGGGTTAAACGTGTTCTAGAAACAGAGTTCATCTGTAGGCTGATGAATCTATCTCCAGCGAAGAAACTTGGAGATTAGAAATAGATAGTAGGGGAGAAAACAATAGTTCAGTCTGACATTGACAAAGAATGCATCAATGTGATGAAAGATTGCAACAAAGAAGAGAAAAGCCATTGCTAAACCAATTAGCCAATGCAGATAACAATATCAGTAGTTACCCAATTCAGAAGCAGGTAGCCGTAGGAAGAGATATTGATCATAACCAACAATGTTAATTTCCCTTATATCAATGAGATCGCCAAACCACATCAAGCAGGCTGCTCCTCTAATATCCGAGTTAGCATAAGCCATGCAAGAACATTTCTTTAGACACTCAACCTTGCACTCCTCAAGGCTCATATTCTTGAATAGCTGGAAATCTACCAGGTCAGGTAACTTAACCTGTGAAAGTTTAGTAAAACCCTCGTGACGAGTACAATTCAATGGAACTTTCCTTATGCACCCGCCTGTGGAATTGAGCATGTCCCACTCTACTTGTGACTTGGGCATAAAACCCTGCAAGCAGAGGCATCTTGGGCTTTCATTAACTCGGCACACGCCATTAGGGCCACAATGTCCATAGCTCTCACAAGGGTCGTAAGGGACCGAGTAAATCAGATCCCAGTTTGCGCTTCTACTCTTCAGTAGAAGACACTGCAAAAGACCATCTGGGCTTAATGTGACCCTTGCAGTGATATCTTCCTTGAAGGTTTCGAATGCAAAATAGGCATCTGTTCCGTTGTAAACAGAGAAGGATTTAATAGCGGTACTGAACTCCTTGGCAATAGCAGAGAATCCAACTCCATTCCAGGGCCCAGTTCGAGAAACTTTGACAGAACCATTGCTGGCTATTTCAAGTTGAGGTAGACCATCAATTTTGTAGCTGAGTGTATATTCTCCAGGGGAAGGATTGTCCACGCTTCTCCAGGAAGTCAGATGACGTTCCAAACCGGTTCTAAAGTTCCATCCCAATGTCATACCGACCAAAAGCGTGTCTGTTGGGTAATCAAAGCTCTGCCATGAGTAGTCAGCTGAATCTAAACTGTTTCGTTCCCTAAGAACAAGGTGACCAGAATCTAGGAGATGTGCAACTGGGTTTCGGAGAACCTTGGTCGAATTTGTCAACCAAATGACGCTCTTTGATCGGTTCAGAAGAACAAGTTCACCTTCGTTGCTTATTTCCAGAGTACCATTTGAATCAGTGAGCGGACTGTTCCTGTTAGCAACCCAAACAACCGTTTCAGGACTCACCACGAGCCATATCCCCAGGAAACCGTTCTTCGAGCTTCCGGCAGAGAAGAAACCGAGCTCAAACTTTCAGCCCGGGGAAACTAACGTCTCTCCCTCTCCAATAGATTGAGCTGAACTCAGGGTGTCGGCTGCACTTGACAGGCACAGCAGTGACAGAAGGACGATGGAAGTGAAGAAGAAACAGAAGATAGGAGGATCAGCCATTGCAGACCCTCCTGTTTGATCTACGAGATGAGCTAATTAACTAGATAAAGATTCAAACTTTTCAGAAAAGCATGACCGGAAGAGATGCACAAGACAGTCTCCTTTGTTTGGTGAAGAGCAAGTTCTAGGGGACTTCTGATTGGATTGAGCTGGGTCAAGCAAGAAGACTAGACAAGCAAATGTTCATGGATCGGTCTCCAACCATATAAATTCTTTGAATATCATCTACCTTTTTTCCGTTGATGAATGATAATTGCTATCGATTATTTGAATCTAATGGGCATCCCAAAAGGACAAACTCATTTATGAACTATTACAATTTTGAATGTAATTTATCAAACTTTTCAGAATAGCATAACAGGAAGAGATATGGGAGACAAGTCACCTTCGATTGGTGAAGAGCAAGCAAAGTTGAACGAGTTCCTGAATGGATTGAGTTGGGTCTAGAAAGAAGACCAGTCAAAAAGAAGACAAAAAAAAAAAAATACTTAAAAATGTTTTTGACTATAAGAAAAAAAAAGCCAAAAAGTAAAAAAAAAATAAAAAATAAAAAAACGTATGAATGTTTTTGACCGCTGTGTTTCAATCATACTACCACATATTCAGAGAAATTATAGACACGGCGTGGAGAAAAAGGCGAGTCTTGCACACAACCCTTCTCTTGGGTCATCTCTACTGACTGAGAAAATATTCAGTGATTGCCAAGCGCTGCATCAATTGCTGATGTGGCGCACATTAACCAATAATACGTTGCCACATGTCACTGAATTAGAATAAAGAAAAAAATAGTTTTTTCTCTCTTCTTCCTCTTGCACGCCGTTTCTGTTCCGGCCGACTGTCTTCCAATGGCCATTAGCACCGCCACAAGCTTCGTCTTGGCCGGCTCTTCCATGTCTGTCCATGGCCGCCAGCACCGAGCGAGCCGTCGTCATTTGCGGCAAATCGCAAAACAAGCCTTCATCTTGATCGGGTCCTTCAACCAAGTTTCTCTCTAGGTTTGGGTTCAACAGTCTTCCTAGCCACTCTTCAGATCTGAATGATTTGAATAATATGTCCTAAAAATAATCACTCGCATGAAGCTTATTGAAAAGAATAAAAAGACATATTTCCACAAAAAAAAAAAAAACATAATCCAGTAATTATGGACACCACCAAGGAGAAAAAGGAAAAAGGACACTGCAAGCAATGAAAGTGAGCCGATCCTTCTCTTAGGCCATCTCTTTTGACTGAAGTTTTAGAATATATGAAGTGAAAAGGAACAACACCCGCTCACTTTGGTTGGATTTAGAACCCATCATGCACTAAGAAAATCAGACTCATTTTGCTTCGCGAAAAATAAATGATTCAAAAAATATTTCTTAAAAATAATCACCTGCGTAAAGCTTATAGAAATGAACGAAAATAAAAATATTTCCATCTTCTATGAATTTGTTTAAACATAAGTTATTGTCGATAATGCAAAAAAACAAAAAATTCAGTCGATTAATTATTTCAAACGATACAAGCATTTCAAATCATTTATTTTCTATGAAACAAACGAAACGGCTATAATTATCGATTATCGGGCGATGATCGAGCAGCCAAATATAAATAAGATTATCGTGTTACATGATTCAATTGCATCCATCTCCCCGTGTAGGAATTGGCATGAAATTAATAATTGATTGTCACAAATCGCACAAAAATACATAAATTGACGTGATGTGCGCAACAACCCTCACTCGATTTTATTAGATTCACTTTCGCAATTTTTGCTCTGATAAAGTTTCACATTATGCCGTAGGATACGACTCTTATACTAATCACGTCAACGATGAGGGATGGACATTTTTTTTAACACCGTTAGTATTTACATAGACGCGATTTTCAATGCCAGCTATTCTAATAAGATTCTGCCACGTCCTTTAATGGGTTAGACTTTTTACTCGGGCTTAGCATACCTTTTTTTTTCTTACCTCACTAGACTTAGCTAGGTCGGTTCTAACCGGATCCGACAAAGGCGACCCTCGCCTGCCCTCACCTATGGTTGCTTGGCAACTGGCGGAGAAAGAAAATAAAAAAGAAAAAGAACTATAAGATTTAAAGATTTGCACAATTCAAAGGTAACGACACTAGTTAAGGTTGGACTTCTCGTGATATTCGTGTTTTGCTGTTCGTCGAACTTTTAAGTAACGATGGAGTTCGTCGGTGATTGATGATGGCGTTCTCGAGTTAAAAATCCATCTTTTCCCCTGTTTGGAAGCTCTGTGATTAGCGAGCGAGTTGACTGCTAAGCTCTTTGATTAAGGAGCGTGGTGTGAACGCGAGGAGGAGGGGTGTTATCGTCTTTTCGGGTTGTGGAGGGTTTTGTTGGATGTTGATGTTGAGGACAGCTGCCGAGTTCCCTTTTTGAGAGGGGGGGGGGGGGGGAGGTGAAACGAAAAAGGATGATGCTACGGTACCGTTTCTCTCTTCCCTACCAGTTTTTCCTTTGGGTCTTCTTTTGGTTAAAGTGATCGTGACGGACCCGAGAGAGAGAGAGAGATTAGATCGTGGCGGGCAGGGCAGGGCTCTATAATTGGAAGTGTGCGTTTTCTTCCTAAAATGACTAAAATGGTTTATGACTGAATTAACAAAAGTGACATGTTTGGGAGCTCGGGTCTAACAAGGGTTCTTCTCGGAGTCTCTACGCATCAAATCTAAATGACTTGGTTTTTTTTTTTCATTTATTTATTTATAAATTGGTGTCAATATCAACGACCTTTCTGTCAATAAATAACAATTGCTACCAATTATTTGGACTCAATGGGCATCCCAAAAGCATAGACTAATTTAAGAACCTTCTGTTCTCGTATTATGCGCAATCATTGTTCTGAATAACACATTCAAATTTTAATATGTGTGGTGATTATTTTAACCAATTAAAAATGCAGGAGACGGCATTCAAGCGTCCTCACTTTTTCTTCTCTTTGAAAAAGAGATATTATCTTAACCCACTCGTCAACATTCTTCTTTCTTTAATTTAGCATTTGGAGGACACGTGTAGCGACATCTTGCTTGGTGCATAACTTGATGAGAGTTTCCACTTGCTTGGCATATTGTTCGGAGTAGGTGAAGAAAGGGGAAAAGGAGAAATGGTAAAACAAGATAAACAAAAATTCAAAAAGAAGACAAAAAAAATGCTTAAAAATATTTTTGACTAGGTCAAACAAGAAAAACAAAATGAAAAAGTTAAAAAAAAAGAAGAAGAAGAAGACAAAAAGGAAACACTTGAAAATGACTTTGATGCCGTGTTTCAATCATACTACCACATATTTCAAAAACTTGATCCAATAATTATAGACACCGTCAAAGAAGAAGGAAAAAGGACACGAGAAGTGATCACAATCAACCAACTCTTGCTCACCACCCTTCTCTCAGGACGTCTCTTTTGACTGAAGTTTTAGAATGCATGAAGTTCGAAATGAAAAGAAGAAGAAATTGGACACTATTGTAACTATCTCAATTTTCTCTTGTTATATACTTTGAGTTCACATAATTTATTTTGAAATATGAACTACGCATAGTTATATTACCTAAGGTACATATACAATCTATAGTGTATTAATTTATGGAATTAAGGGATAGAAAGTGAATATTGCCGAAAGTTGACTTTTGAGTTGGTCCCTCAGCCTCCAATTTGGCTAATTATTCAATTGAATAGTATTTTCTTGCCCAAATTTAGATGGAAGCAACGACACCCGCTGATTTTGGTTGGACTTAGAACCCATCATGCGCCAATAAAATCAGACTCCTTTTGATTCGCGAAAAATAAATGATTCAAAAAATATTTCTTAAAAATAATCGCCGCGATAAAGCTTATAGAAACGAATAAAAAGAAAAACATTTTCATCACTTGTGAAGATGTTTAAACATAAGTTATCGTCGACAATGCAAAAAAAAATTCAATCGACTAATTATTTCAAACGATACAAGTATTTCAAATCATTTTTTTATTTGCAAAAGAAACGAAACGGCCATAATTATCAATTATTAGGCAATAATCCGGCGACCAAATATAAATAAGATTATCGTGTTACATGATCCATTTGCATCTGTCTCCCCATATAGGAATCTCTATGGACACGTGGCATGAATTTAATAGTTGATTGTCGAAAATCGCACAAAAATACATAAATTGTGTTAGCGGTCCGTCCTAGGAACTAATCAAGGTTGATGCTCTAGCATTAGTTGTGGATTAAGTTGTGTCAAAAAAAGACATTCACTATACCTAGGTAGTCATAATATGTTGCTACAAACCGCTTATGACTTGTATGCCAAAAAGAGTTTTGAGCACACTGCTAATGTTTAGTGAACCTACAGGGTCGCACACAATAGCAAACCGAGTTTATATTTTCTATGTGCCTTGATCTACTTAAAAGGTAGATTTTAATTTATTCTTCTATTATAAATATCTACGCGATCGTGCATGTTATGAGATAACGATGAAACGCACGATTGGAGATACACGGTTTGGCGGGCCCGAATCTCCCGGCCCCACTTCTTTTATTACGCGTAAATATTGAGGCTATATATAGACGTGAAAAAACCCTACGTACGTCTATGAGGAAAAAAAAACGCAGAGAGTCGTTCTCTGTTTTGAGATCTTTGAGAGAGTCTCGAAGATCAAAAAGGCAACCAAGGAAGAGGAGCTCCAAGATCCGTAAGCTAGCACTTGGATCGTTGGAGACTTCGGTTCGTGTGTATGGATACCAGTAGAGGCGCAACACTTGGGGTGCTAATCCGGACACAACCGATCGTTAATTTAACTTCGATCTGCAAAAGGTACGTCTTGAGCTTCTTTTGATTTCAATATACGCATGGATCCTATCTAGGGTTTCGGTTTAGATTTATATTCCGCTGCATTTTGACAATCCCGAAACCCCATCAAATTGATGCAATGTGCACGACAACCCCGACACGGCCTTATTAGATTCACTTTCGCAATTTTTGCTCCTATAAAATTTCAGATTTATCCCATAGGATATGGCTCTTATAGTAATCACGTCAAAGAAGAATGATGGACAATTTTTTTTTAACATTGTTAGTATTTACACAAACATGATTTTCAATGCCAATTGTTCCAATAAGAATTTGCCGAGTCATTTAATGGTTTAGACTTTTTACTCAGGCTTAGCATACCTTTCATTGTGCTCGGGACGAACCATGTGTGTGTCGTGACCCTAACTTGTGAATTCTTTTTCTCTTTATTTTTGTTCACGGCATTGTTAGTCAATTTTTTCGGCTAGGGCCCAATAGCGATGGCCCACATGCTCAAAAGCTCGGCCATATAAAGATGAGTTCGGCCCACAACTTCTTCATTTACTATTTCGAATTGTCAGGCTTATGATCAAGCCCAACTCAAAAAATTCAAATTTCAATACCAAGTCCCCTTAATTCCAAAATGAATATAAGATAGAATATACAATTCTCATCAATGTAACTATAAATTGTCTATGCTTTCAAAGTATATAATAAGGGAACATCCATCCTCTGTTTGCTTCATAAAAAACTAATGATTTGGATAATATTTTCTTATAAATGATTCGCTAGTATCTCTTACGAAAAATGAACAAGCGAAAAATATTTGTATTGTCCACGAAATTGTTTAGAAATAAACTGTTATCGGTAATGAAGATATTTTTCATAACCAACGATGTTCATTTCCCTAATATCAATGAGATCGCCAAACCACATCAAGCAGCCTGCTCCTCTAATATCCAAGTTAGCATAAGCCATGCAAGAACAATTCTTTAGACACTCAACCTTGCACTCCTCAAGGCTCAGATTCTTGCATAGCTCGAAATCTACCAAGTCATGTAATTTAACTTGCGAAAGTTTTGTAAAACCCTTGCCACGTGTACAATTCAATGGAACTTTCCTTAGGCACCCGCCTGTCGAATTGAGCATGTCCCACTCTTCTTGTGACTTGGACATAAAACCCTACAAGCAGAGGCATCTTGGGCTTTCGTTAATTCGGCACACGCCATTAGCGCCACAACGTCCATAGCTGTCACAAGGGTCGAAAGGGGTTGAGTAAATAGGATCCCACTTTGCGCTTCCACTCTTTAGTAGAAGACACTGCGCAACACCATCGAGGCTTAGTGTGGCTATGGCGGTGAAATCGTCCTAGAAGGTTTCAAATGCAAAATAGGCATCCGTTATGTTGTAAACAACTAAGTTTTTCACAATTGAAGACGGCTCCTTGGAAACAGCGCCGAATCCAATTCCATTCCAAGGCCCAGTTCGATAAACTTTGACAGAACCATTGCTGGCTATTTCAAGTTGAGGTAAACCATCGATTTGGTATCCGAATGTATAATCTCCAGGGGAAGGATTGTCCACGCTTCTCCGGGAAGTCAGATGACGTTCCAAATCGGTTCTAAAGTTCCATCCCACTATCATACCGACGAAAAGCGTGTCCGATGGGTAATCAAAGCTCTGCCATGAGTAGTCACCTGCATCTGAACCGTTACGTTCCCTAGAACAAGATTACCAAAATCTAGGAGATGTGCAACTGGGTTTTGGAGGACCTTGGTCGAATTCGTTGACCAAATGACGTTCTTTGACCGGTTCGGAAGAATAAGTTTACCTCCGTTGAATCGGTGAGCGGACTATTCCCGTTAGCAACCCAAACAACTGTTTCAAGACTCATCGCGAACCATATCCCCAGGAAACCGTTCTTCGAGCTTCCGGGAGAGAAGAAACCGAGCTCAAACTTTCGGCTTGCGGAAACTAACGTCTCTCCCGCTCCGATAGATTGAGCCAAACTCAGGGTGTCGGCTGCACTCAATAGGGGCAGCAGTGATAGAACGACTATGGAAGTGCAGAGGAAGCAGAAAGGAGGATCGGCCATTGTAGACCCTTCCGTTTGATCTACGAGATGAAGTAAATAACTAGATAAAGATTCAAACTTTTCGAATGGATTAAGATGGGTCGAGCAAAGAAGACCGGTCACGCCAATGTTCTGGCATCGGTCTCCAACCTTTCCGTAGTCTTTACGTATCAAATGTAAAATATCTCGATTTTTATTAATATAGATTCTGTCAATATCAACTCCCTTTTCTGTTAATAAATAATAATTGCTACCAATTATTTGGACTCAATGGGCATACTAAAAGCATAAACTAATTTAAGAACCTTCATAGTTTACAACATAGTTTCTGTTCTGGTCTTATATGTAGTCATTGTTCTGAAAAGACAGATTTAAATTTCAATACGTCTAGTAACCAATTGAAAATACGAGAGACATCATTCAAAGGTTCTAACTTTTTCTTTTATTTGAAAAAAAAAATTATCTTAACCCACTCCTTAATATTCTTCTTTCTTTAATTTAGAATTTAGAGGGCATGTATAGCAATATCTTGCTTGGTGCATAACTGGATAAGAGTTTTCCACTTGCAAGTAGGTGAAGAAAGGGGAAAAGGAGAAATGGTAAAACAAAATAAACAAAAAGTCAAAAAGAAGACAAAAGAAAAAATACTTAAAAATGTTTTTGACTAGGTAAAACGAGAAAAACAAAGTAGAAAAGTCAAAAAATAAAAGGACACGAGAAGTGATGAAAGTCAACCGATCCTTCTCTTAGGCCATCTTTTTTTACTAAGAATATATGAAGTTTGAAATGAAAAGGAACAACACCCGCTGACTTTGGTTGGACTTAGAATCCATCTTCCACCAACCTTTTATTTCAGGAAAATATATAATTCAAAAAATATTTCTTAAAATTAATCGCCCTCATAAAGCTTATAGAAATGAACAAAAATAAAAATATTTCCATCATCTATGAAGATGTTTAAACATATGTTATTGTCGATAATGCAAAAAAAAAAAAAAAATCAGTCGACTAATTATTTCAAACGTTACGAGCATTTCAAATCATTTATTTTCTGCTAAACAAACGAAACGGCTATAATAATGGATTATGAGGTGATAATCCGGCAGCCAAATATAAATAAGATTATCATGTTATATGATTCAATTGCATCCATCTCCCCGTGTAGGAATCGGCATGAAATTAATAATTGACTGTCACAAATTGCACAAAAATTCATAAATTGATGCGATGTGCGCAACAACCTTGACTAGATCTTATTAGATTCACTTTCGCAATTTTTACTCCGATAAAGTTTCACATTTATCCCGCAGAATACGGCTCTTATATTAATCACGTCAACGATGAGGGATGGACATTTTTTTTTAACACCGTAAGTATTTACACAGATGCGATTTTCAATGCCAATTGTTCCAAAAAGATTCTGCCACGGCCTTTAATGGGTTAGACTTTTTACTCGGGCTTAGCATACCTTTCATTTTACCTGGCTAGATCTTAGCTAGGTCGGTTCTAACCAGATCCGACAAGGGTGACCCTTGCCTGCCCTTGTATGTGGTTGCTTGGTGATTGACAGAGGAAGAAAGGAAAAAAAAAAAGAAAATGAAAAAGAACTATAAGATTTAAAGATTTGCACAATTCAAAAATTGTCTACGTTAGTGCCAGCTGGTTTACATAAGATGATTTGCGTTCACTAAACCGTTGCATCAGCGATTTTCAACCAATTACTAACTACACTTACTTTCATTTTAATATTGGAATGAAGCTACATCTAGTCGAGGTTACCTATAACAAAACACAATTACAAGTTCACGTTATTTGGTTGATTAACTCCCGAAAGCTACCCGACCAATTACTAGCTATAGCTAAGGAAGCACAGGCATTGTTGGATGCGCCGCCGAAGGATAGCTCTTGGAGTAGCTTCTCGACAGCGCCGTGGGGTAACTGTTGACCAGAGGTCTGAAATAATTAGCCATGTCGAAGGAAGGTGGAAGGTTTTCCATCCCCCTTCTCCAACAGTCTAGGAAAAGCCATTGCTAGAATTTGTCATTCAACCCTACAACATCGTATGCTTCTTCTGTCCTTTGTTGTACTCGAGAAAGTCAGTACACATTCTGCCGACACATCATCGGTAGCATTTCTATCGACCTTTAGGTAATGTGATTGTAACAACATTCTTTGTGTTCGATTCTTCCTTAACTAAATACGCATCTGAGCTACCCGAACTTCTCTCGACGAAGAAACCTGGCTCTTTCGGTGGTGGCAAGGATGCTCCTTCATTCGCCAACATGAAGACAACGCTAGACATCATCGGCCTATCTTTAGGAAACTTTTGGGCGCACAGCAAGCCCACCTGAATGCATCTCTCTGCTTGAGACTCCACGAAAGAGGCGCATACAGATTCATCGATGAGTTCTGTGGCCCTCCCTTCACTCCACAGCATCCACGCCTAAAAAATTTAAACTCCTCATGAACAACCACTGTCCGTGCATCGAAATAGAAAACATGTCTAGAGGAACATAGAACGAACATGATGAGGTTTTAAGAGAAACAGAATATCCGATCTTGTTTAGCGAATAAAGAAATTGCAGGTCTTGATAATTCTCTACCACTTACGTGCCCAAGAAGGGTGTGATGATGATCAGGATGTTGGAATCCTCTATTCCTTTTGCCACTTACTATCTCTAATAAAAGAACACCGAAGCTAAAAACGTCGGACTTGACAGAGAATTTTCCATCAAAGGCATACTCTGGGGACATGTAACCACTGCATCAAGCAAATCAGGCTTCAGTCCCTCCAAATACCGATGGATAGCGCACTGGTCAAATGAATCGAGATGAGAAACTTACTATGTACCAACTATTCTTCTCGTCTCTGCCTCTGTGCCATCTCCTTGAAAGATCCTTGCCAGGCCGAAATCCGAAATTTTTGGATTCATGTCAGCATCTAACAAGATGTTGCTTGTTTTCAGGTCTCTGTGGACCACTTGTAGTTTCGAATCCTGGTGGAGATAGAGAAGTCCTCGGGTGATTCCTAAAACAATATCAAATCGCCTTTTCCATGCCAAAGAGGAGCTTCTGTCGTGATCTGCACACGCTCAACCCCATCAAAAACTAAATAAGGTGTTAGAGTTTAGCTGTATTTTCTGGTGAAGAAATCGATGGACTGAAACAAAAACATTAGGAGTCGAGCGAAAAGGAACTCAAAAAGATCAAGTGTTTCTGACCAAAGATGAAATAATCCAAGCTTTTGTTTGGCATATACTCATAAATCAACATTCTCTCTTCTCCCTCAACGCAGCAGCCAACAAGTCCAACAAGATTCCGGTGCTGAAGCCTGGCAATTAGAAGTACTTCATTCATAAACTCATCAGGACCTTGTCCCGAATTTTTCGACAGCCTTTTTACTGCTACTTCTTGTCCTGTGGAAAGAGTTCCCTGCATGTAATCTACTTAGAGCGGGCCTCTCTGTAGTTATATGAACCGACTGATTATAACTCATTACCTTGTAGACCGAACCGAAGCCACCTGCTCCTAGCTTGTTTGTTTGAGAGAAATGGTTGGTGGCAACAGCAACGGTAGCAAAATCATACAATGGCAAGTCGATGTCATCCATCCCACTTGGCAAGCCTACAAGGGATGTAAATAGTTTCTCAAACCATACGATGATCTCCACAAGTAAAGAAAAAAAAAACAACCAGGAATTTGACCACATGAAGTAAGATAAAGGTATTTAGCTTACCTCGGCTTTTCATTCTTCTTTTCCAGATTATGCTCAATGCCATTCCCACAATAAGCAATCCCGAAATGGCTGAAGCCACAGTGATAGTCACCAGTTTCTTGGATAGGCTGCGGAATGAATCTAGCATACAGGAAGAAGTTAATATTCATCCTTTGATATTTACTTCAATGTGAAGAGACACAAACAATTGAAGTTGGACACTGTGTCCGCATTCTAATATAAAAGGAGAGCAGATTCCCACAAGTTTACTGTTAGTGATTGGGCAGAGGAACGACCGAATGAGAAATAAAAAGAGGCAGGAGGTAGGGTGACCAAGGAAGTCTGGGCGTTATTTTACCAGAGGTCTTTTCAACTCCACATGAGAAACATAACTTTCTACTAAGAATTTAAAGCCAATCTCAAACTCGGCAAGAAATGACCCATCAGGATAACTCCTTAGAATCTCCGAGCGCTGATTCATCTTCAAGTTTTCAATCTATGCTCAAGAAACATTAATGCTTTTTAACACTTTTTATGTGCACGTGAGGGGCAGGAGATAAATGCGTTTTCTCAACGAAGATGACTGCGGAAAAGGAACTAAACTTGCACGCGACGAGCATGTGTTCATTGCCTGGCCGTTGTTTTCATCCGCTCTAAGCTCTGGGGTTATCGAGTCAAATTGTTTAAGTTCACGAGGTATTTTAGAATAAGGTCAAGCTTGGGGGAAATAATGATCAAGTCCATAAGGTATTTTGAAAGAAAAACAAGTCAGGGTTAAACGTGTTCTGGAAACAGAGTTCATCTGTAGGCTGATGAATCTATCTCCACTAGATAAACTTGGAGATTAGAAATAGATAGTAAGGGACCAAACAATGGTTCAATCTGACATTGACAAAGGGCGCATCGATGTGATGAAAGATTGCGACCAAGAAGAGAAAAGCCATTGCTAAACCAATTAGCCAATGCAGACAACAATATTGGTAATTACCTAATTCAGAAGCAGGAAGCCGCAGGAAGAGATATTGCTCATAACCAACAATGTCAAATTCGCTGATATCAATGAGATCACCAAACCACATCAAGCAGCCTGCTCCTCTAATATCTGAATTAGCATAAGCCATGCAAGAACAATTCTTTAGACACTCAACCTTGCACTCCCCAAGGCTCATATCCTTGAATAGCTGGAAATCTACCAGGTCTGGCAATTTCACCTGTGAAAGCTTCATAAAACCGTCGCCACGAGAACAATTCAACGGAACCTTCCTTATGCACCCCCCTGTTGAATTGAGCATGTCCCACTCTTCTTGTGACTTGGTCATAAAACCCTGCAAGCAGAGGCATGTTGGGGTTTGGTTAGGTCGGCACACGCCATTAGCGCCACATCGTCCATAGCTGTCACAAGGGCTGAAAGGGACCGAGTAAGTCAGGTCCCATTTCGTGCTTCCACTCTTCAGTAGATAAGTCTCTTGAACACCATCTGGGCGTAATGTCAATCTGGCTGTGATATCATCCTTGAAGGTTTCAATGGCAACATAGGCATCTGTTCCGTTGTAAACCGAGAAGGATTCAAAAACGACAGTTGACTTGTTGGTAGTACTGGGGAATCCAACACCATTCCATGGCCCAGTTCGATAAACTTTGCCGGAACCATTGCTGGCTATTTCGAGTTGAGGTAAACCATCAATTTTGTATCTGAATGTATAGTCTCCAGGGGAAGGATCATCCACACTTCTCCAGGAAGTCAAATGACGTTCCAGACCGGTTCTAAAGTTCCATCCCACTGTCATACCGACCAAAAGCGTGTTTGACGGGTAATCAAAGCTTTGCCATGAGTAGTCAGCTGGATCTAAATTGTTACATTCCATAAGAACAAGGTTACCAGAATCCTGGAGCTGTGCAACTGGTTTTCCGAGAACCTTGGTCGAATTCGTCGACCAAATGACGCTCTTTGATCGGTTCAAAAGAACAAGTTCACCTTCGTTGCTTAACTCCAGAGTACCATTTGAATCAGTGAGCGGACTATTCCTGTTAGCAACCCAAACAACCGTTTCAGGACTCACCACGAACCATATCCCCAAGAAACAGTTCTTCGAGCTTCCGCGAGAGAAGAAACCAAGCTCAAACTTTCGGCCCGGGGAAACTAACGTCTCTCCCTCTCTGATAGATTGAGCCGAACTCAGGGTGTCGGCTGCACTTGACAGTCGCAGTAGTGACAGAAGGACGATGGAAGTGCAGAAGAAGCCGAAGCTAAGGAGGATCCGCCATCGCAGACCCTTCTATTTGATCTACGAGAGGAAGTAAATAACTAGATAAAGATTTGAACTTTTCAGAATAGCATAAGAGGAAGAGAGATAGAAGACAGATACCTTTGTTTGGTGAAGAGCAAGTTCTGGGAGTTCCTGAATGGACTGCGTTGGGTCGAGCAAAGCAGACCAGTCAAAACGAAGATAAAAAAAAAAAAATACTTAAAAATGTTTTTGACTAGAAGAAAAACAAAGCCAAAAAGTCAAAAAGTAATAAAGACCGAAAAAATGTTTTTGACCGCTGGTGTTGTGTTTCAATCATACTACTATATATTCGGAAACAGACACCGCCGTGGAGACAAAGAAAAAAGTCAACCGACTCTTGCACACCGAGAAAATATTCAGAGATTGACAAGCGCCCTTGAACCAATTAAAGCTTGACACTTGGATATGACCTGGAATTAAAAATATATATATAAAATAAAAATTTCTCTCTCTTCCTCCCCTCTCCTTCGCTGCAATTTTGCTACGGTTCACATCTGGCCGGAGTCTCACAGCCGCCAGCCCGTCCCGCTCCTCCCCCGCCTCCGGCGAAGTCGCCGATGCCTTGATTAGGCTGACCTCCACCGGCGGAATCGCCGGCCATGGACTGTGCTCAAGCTCCTGCGTCTACCTTGTTCTTATGTTTGAGCTCCCCGTCCATGGCTTGCAACCATGGGCGATACCAGATCTGTACGGGCAACAACCACGAGCCGCCGTGACATGGAGGGGTGGCTCGGCCATGGAAGGGACCGACCACCAGCCGAGGGAGGGCGACGACAGAGGAAGAGCGGGCCGGCGGGTGGCTGTGAGTATGAAGGCTTTTTCTCAAAATATGGTAAAAAAAATTACCAATTTAAAGGTTTTTGAAAAAATTTATTGATTCAGGGCATGTGCGCCTCTGTTACAGGCGCATAACCTTAATTTTTTTTTTTGCTTTCTTTTTTTTTTGCAGTACATTTTATGTTTTTTTACTTTTTTTATATTTATAATAAGTTTATTTATAACGTATATATTTATACAACTCGGATGATATCGACAACACAACAGTAACTCACGGGTGCAGCAACGGCACCGGGCTCGTGGGCTTACGGGGCACGTGAGTCCTCAGGCGGTGGGTCGGCAAAGGGAGGCGCGGCTGGGGTTGTGAGTTTGCGGATCTCGGGTCGGCACTGCCCATAGGCGGAAGGACCGTGAGTGATTCGCGACTGGGCGTCGATGACGAGAATGGACTGCGGGTCAGTGATTGGCTCGAGCTATCGAACGGAGGGGCGGCACAGCGACACGGCACCGCAGTGGAGCCACCCCACCCAAGCTCTTGCCGCCGCTCTACTGGGGTGCTGTGTCGCCATGCCTCTATGGGAGGCGCACAACACCTTAATTTTTTTTTATTACTTTTTTTTTTTTTTTTGTAGCTGCACAAAACTCTTGTCGCCGCTCCACTGCAGTGCCGTGTCGCCCCTCCGTTCAGTGGGTCGGAAAAGAAGGAAGGGGGAGGAGAAGAAAGAGTGAAACAGAGCAAGAACGAAGAGGGACGAAGAAGGCGAAGAGGGACAATAAAAGCTTTCACGGTTCCTCTGCATATTTATTTCAATATTGCAGCCAAATCTCTTGCGTTTGCTGCTTCACTTTCTTCTATTTTTTTTTTTTTTTATAATTTAAGCAAATTAAACTTTTGCCATTCTTTATTAACATTTTAAACTAGTTTACTTTCTTGAATACCGGTACTCTTTGCAGCACAAAATTATAAGGAAAAAGCTTTCGAGTCACCACTAAACACTGTTTTGTGGTCTCTCATTCCGTTCGGAGTTTCCCCCTTTTCTTTCAAATGCTTGAGGCTGGTTAGAGTCTTTTAGCGTTAACATTTACTTTTCAAATAGTGCAGTTGTCAAAAATCTTTTCTTTCAATTTTAATTTTTACAAAGGACAGGGAGGGTGAAAAACAGCAACATTTTACCGTTCCTTGATCGGTCACCATCGCTAATGTTCAAGCCCCTACGTCCTTTCTTCGAAACAGATGAGAGTACAGAAAGAGAGTAATTGAGAGTAGCCGCCCTTCGCAGACCCACCGCCTGACGAGCCACAAGCCCGCGAGCCCTGTGCTGCCGCCGCGCCCATGAGCTGGCGCCGTGTCATCGTTCGAGTTGTATAAATATATACGTTATAAATAAACATTATTGTGAATATAAAAAAAAGTATAAAAAAAAAAACATAAAATGTGCGGTAAAAAAAAGAAAGGGTTAATACCATGAAAAACCCTAAACTGGTACACCTATGACAAATTTACCCTAAATTATTTTTTTAACCACGAAAAACCCCAAACCGGTACACCCGTGACAAATTTACCCCAAAATATTTTTTTGACCACCAAAAACCCTAAACCGGTATATCTATGACAAATTTACCATAAACTAATTCTTTTGACCACGAAATGCCCTAAATTGGTACACCTGTGACAAATTTACCCCGATTAAATTGATTTAATATCACGAAAAATCTCAAATTGATAAATGCGTGACAAGCAGATGGTCAAAACTCCATACTGGTATACCTGCCAACCGTCACATGTCACCAAATCAACGGTTTGACAGTTAAATTCAACGAAAATTAACGGGGGGTAAATTTGTCACATATGTACCGGTTTAGGGTAAATTTGTCACATGTATACCAATTTGGAGTTTTATGTGGTCAAAAAAATAATTTGGGGTAAATTTGTCACAAGTGTACCGGTTTGGGGTTTTCCGTGGTATTAACCCAAAAAGAAAATTAAAAAAAAAATGCAAACGGTGCGCCTACTGCGCGCCTCCCACAAAGGCGTAGCAGCGAAGGAGAGGAGAGGAAGAGAGAGAAAATATTATTTTCTCTGCATGTATTCTACTTAGTGCGGGCCTCTCTCTAGTTATATGAACCAACTGATTATAACTCATTACCTTGTAGACCGAACCAAAGCCGCATGCTCCTAGCTTGTTTGTTTGAGAGAAATGGTTGGCAGCAACGGCAACGGTAGCAATATCATACAATGGCAAGTCCATGTCATCCATCCCACTTGGCAAGCCTACAAGGGATGTAAATAGTTTCTCAAACCATACCATAATCTCCACAAGGGAAAAAAAAATAGCTTACCTCGGCTTTTCATTCTTCTTTTCCAGATTATGCTCAATGCTGTGCCCACAATAAGTAATCCTGAAATGGCTGAAGCCACGGTGATAGTCACCAGTTTCTTGGATAGACTGCGGAATGAATCTAGCATACAGGAAGAAGTTAATATTCATCCTTTGATAATTACTTCAATGTGAAGAGATACAAACAATTGAAGTTGGACACAGTGTCCGAATTAATGTACACAGACGCAGCTACTCAAGCGCCATGCTTTCAACACCTACTTGATGCTGACGATGAACTAAAAGTTTTATTAGACAATAGAATTCAATATAAAAGGAGAGCAGATTACGGTTAGTGATGGGGCAGAGGAACGACCGAATGAGAAATAAAAAGATGCAGAGGTCTTTTCAACTCCACATGAGAAACATAACTTTCTACTAAGAATTTAAAGTCAATCTCAAGCTCGGCAGGAAATGACCCATCAGGATAACTACTTAGTATCTCCGAGCGCTGGCACCAGCGATAAAATCCTGAAGTTTTCGGACACTCTTATTGTATCTCTCCTCCTTCGTCTGCAGTGTTCCTCCATCTTCAAGTTTTCAATCTATGCTCAAGAAACCTTAATGCTTTTTAACACTTTTTATGTGCACGTGAGTGGCATGAGATAAATGCTTTTTCTCAACGAAGATGACTGTGGAAAAGGAACTAAACTTGCACGCGACGAGCATGTGTTCATTGCCTGGCCATTGTTTTCATCGGCTCTAAGCTCCGGGGTTACTGAGTCAAATTGTCTAAGTTCATGAGGTATTTTAGAATAAGGTCAAGCTTGGGGGAACTAATGATCAAGTCCATAGGGTATTTTGAAAGGAAAACAAGTCAGGGGTAAACGCATTCTAGAAACAGAGTTCATCTGTAGGCTGATGAATCTATCTCCATTAGATAAACTTGGAAATTAGAAATAGAGAGTAAGGGACAAAACAATGGTTCAGTCTGACATCTACAAAGGGCACATCATCGATGTGATGAAAGATTGCGACCAAGAAGAGAAAAGCCATTGCTAAACCAATTAGCCAATGCAGACGACAATACTGGTAATTACCTAATTCAGAAGCAGGTAGCCGCAGGAAGAGATTTTGGTCATAACCAACAATGTCAAATTCCCTGATATCAATGAGATCGCCAAACCACATCAAGCAGGCTGCTCCTCTAATATCCGAATTAGCATAAGCCATGCAAGAACAATTCTTTAGACACTCAACCTTGCACTCCTCAAGGCTCATATTCTTGAATAGCTGGAAATCTACCAAGTCAGGTAATTTCACTTGCGAAAGTTTTGTAAAACCCTCACCACGAGTACAATTCAATGGAACTTTCCTTATGCACCCGCCTGTCTTATTGATCATGTCCCACTCTTCTTGTGACTTGGGCATAAAACCCTACAAGCAGAGACATCTTGGGCTTTGGTTAGGTCGGCACACGTCATTAGCGCCACAGTGTCCATAGCTGTCACAAGGGTCGGAAGGGAGCGAGTAAGTCGGGTCCCATTTCGTGCTTCCACTCTTCAGTAGATGACACTGTGAAACACCATCCGGGCGTAATATGGTTTTGGCTGTGATATCATCCCTGAAGGTTTCAATGGCCAAATAGGCATATGTTCCGTTGTAAACAGAGAAGGATTGAACAACGGCAGTTAACTCGCTGGCAATACTGGCAAATCCAACACCATTCCATGGCCCAGTTCGATAAACTTTGCCAGAACCATTGCTGGCTATTTCGAGTTGAGGTAAACCATCAATTTTGTATCTGAATGTATAGCCTCCAGGGGAAGGATCATCCACACTTCTCCAGGAAGTCAGATGACGTTCCAGACCGGTTCTAAAGTTCCATCCCAATTTCATACCGACCAAAAGTGTGTCTGATGGGTAATCAAAGCTCTGCCAAGAGTAGTCGGCTGCATATGAACTGTTACGTTCCCTAAGAACAAGGTTTCCAGAATTCAGGAGCTGTGCAATTGGGTTTCCGAGGACCTTGGTCGAATTCGTTGACCAAATGACACTCTTTGATCGGTTCAGAAGAACAAGTTCACCTTCGTTGCTTAACTCCAGAGTACCATTTGAATCAGTGAGCGGACTATTCTTGTTAGCAACCCAAACAACCGTTTCAGGACTCACCACGAACCATATCCCCAGGAAATAGTTCTTCAAGCTTCCACGAGAGAAGAAACCAAGCTCAAACTTTCGGCCCGGGGAAACTAAGTCTCTCCCTCTCTGATAGATTGAGCCGAAATCAGGGTGTCGACTGCACTTGACAGTCGCAGCAGTGACAGAAGGACGATGGAAGTGCAGAAGAAGCCGAAGCTAGGAGGATTCGCCATTGCGGACCCTTCTGTTTGATCTACGAGACGAAGTCAATAACTAGATAAAGATTCAAACTTTTTAGAATATCATAACAGGAAGAGAGACAGAAGACAGATACCTTTGTTTGGTGTAGAGCTCGGGCATATAAAGATGGGTTCGGCCCACAACTTCTTCATTTGCTATTTCGAATTGTCGGGCTTATAATCAAGCCCAACTCAAAAAATTCAAATTTCAATACCCAGTCCCGTTAATTCCAAAAAGAATATACCATAGAATGTACAATTCTCATCAATATAACTGTACATAGTCTATGCTTTCAAAGTATATAATAAGGGAACATCCATCTTCCGTTTGCTTCGTAAAAAACGAATGATTTGGATAATATTTTCTTAAAAATGATCGCTAGTATCTCTTATGAAAAATGAACAAGCGAAAAATATTTGTGTTGTCCACGAAATTGTTTAGAAATAAATTGCTATCGGTAATGAAGATGTTTTTCATAACCAACAAAGTTAATTTCCCTAATATCAATGAGATCGCCAAACCACATCAAGCAGCATGCTCCTCTAATATCCGAGTTAGCATAAGCCATGCAAGAACAATTCTTTAGACACTCAACCTTGCACTCCTCAAGGCTCATATTCTTGCATAGCTGGAAATCTACCAAGTCAGGTAATTTAACTTGCGAAAGTTTTGTAAAACCCTCGCCACGAGTACAATTCAATGGAACTTTCCTTATGCACCCGCCTATCGTATTGAGCATGTTCCACTCTTCTTGTGACTTGGGCATAAAACCCTACAAGCAGAGGCATCTTGGGCTTTCGTTAATTCGGCATACGCCATTAGCGCCACAACGTCCATAGCTGTCACAAGGATCGAAAGGGGCTGAGTAAATAGGATCCCACTTTGCGCTTCCACTCTTCAGTAGAAGACATTGCGCAACACCATTGGGGCTTAGTGTGGCTATGGCGGTGAAATCGTCCCGGAAGGTTTCAAATGCAAAATAGGCATCTGTTATGTTGTAAACAGCTAAGTTTTGCACAATGGAAGACGGTTCCTTGGAAACAGGGCCGAATCCAATTTCATTCCAGGGCCCAGTTCAATAAACTACGACGAAACCATTGCTAGCTATTTCAAGTTGAGGTAAACCATCGATTTCGTATCCGAATGTATAGTCTCCAGGGGAAGGATCGTCCACGCTTCTCCAGGAAGTCAGATGACGTTCCAAATAGGTTCTAAAGTTCCATCCCAATGTCATACCAACCAAAAGCGTGTCCGATTGGTAATCAAAGCTCTACCATGAGTAGTCACCTGCATCTAAACTGTTACGTTCCCTAAGAACAAGATTACCAAAATCTAGGAGCTGTGCAACTGGATTTTTGAGAACCTTGGTCGAATTCATCGACCAAATGACGCTCTTTGACCGGTTCAGAAGAATAGGTTTACCTTCGTTGAATCGGTGAGCGGACTATTCCTGTTAGCAACCCAAACAATTGTTTCAAGACTCACCACGAACCATATCCCCAGGAAACCGTTCTTGGAGCTTCCGGGAGAGAAGAAACCGAGCTCTAACTTTCAGCCTCGGAAACTAACGGCTCTCCCGTTCTGATAGATTGAGCCGAACTCGGGGTGTCGGCTGCACTCGACAGGGGCAGCAGTGATAGAACGACGATGGAAGTGCAGAGGAAGGCGAAGACAGGAGGATCAGCCATTGCGGACCCTTCCGTTTGATCTACGAGATGAAGTAAATAACTAGATAAAGATTTCAAACTTTTCGAATGGATTGAGATGAGTATAGCAAAGAAGAGTAGTCATGCCAATGTTCGGGCATCGGTCTCCAACCTTTCCGCAGCCTTTACGTATCAAATGTAAATGACTCGATTTTTACTATTATAGATTCTAACAATATCAACTCCCTTTTCTGTCAATAAATAATAATTGCTACCACCTATTTGGACTCAATGGGCATACTAAAAGCATAAACTAATTTAAGAACCTTCATAGCTGTTCTGGTCTTATATGTAGTCATTGTTTTGAAAAAACAGATTTAAATTTTAATACGTCTAGTGATTATTTTAACCAATTGAAAATGCGAGAGACGACATTCAAACGTTTAGACTTTTTCTTTTATTTGAAAAAAAGATATTATCTTAACCCGCTCCTCAATACCTTTCTTTCTTTAATTTAGAATGTAGAGGACACATATAGCGATTTCTTGCTTGGTGCATAACTTGATAAGAGTTTTCCACTTGCCAGTAGGTGAAGAAAGGGGAAAAGAGGAAATGGTAAAACAAAATAAACAAAAAGTCAAAAAGAAGACAAAAGAAAAAATACTTAAAAATGTTTTTGACTAGGTAAAACAAGAAAAACAAAGTCAAAAAGTCAAAAAATAAAAGGACACGAGAAGTGATGAAAGTCAACCGATCCTTCTCTTAGGCCATCTTTTTTGACTAAGAATATATGAAGTTCGAAATGAAAAGGAACAACACCCGCTGACTTTGGTTGGACTTAGACTACATAGTCCACCAACCTTTTATTTCGTGAAAAATATATAATTCAAAAAATATTTCTTAAAATGAATCGCCCGCATAAAGCTTATAGAAATGAACAAAAATAAAAACATTTCCATCATCTATGAAGATGTTTAAACATATGTTATTGTCGATAATGCACAAAAGAATTCGGTCGACTAATTATTTCAAACGTTACGAGCATTTCAAATCATTTATTTTCTGCTAAACAAACGAAACGGCTATAATAATGGATTATGAGGTGATAATCCAGTAGCCAAATATAAATAAGATTATCGTGTTATATGATTCAATTGCATCCATCTCCCCATGTAGGAATCGGCATGAAATCAATAATTGATTGTCACAAATCGCACAAAAATTCATAAATTGATGCAATGTGTGCAACAACCATGACTCGATCTTATTAGATTCACTTTCACGATTTTTGCTCTAATAAAGTTTCACATTTATCCCGCAGAATACGGCTCTTATATTAATCACGTCAACGACGAGGGATGGACATTTTTTTTTAACACCGTTAGTATTTACACAGACGCGATTTTCAATGCCAATTGTTCCAAAAAGATTCTTCCACGGCCTTTAATGGGTTAGACTTTTTACTCAGGCTTAGCATACCTTTCATTTTACCTGGCTAGATCTTAGCTAGGTCAGTTCTAAAATTAAAAGATTTGCAGAATTCAAAAATTGCCTACGTTAGTGCCAGCCGGTTTACATAGGATGACTCGCGTTGACTAAACCGTTGCATCAACGATTTTCAACCAATTACTAACTACACTTATTTTCATTTTAATATTGGAATGAAGCTACAGCTAGTCGAGGTTACCTATAACAAAACACAATTACAAGTTCACGTTATTTGGTTGATTAACTCCCGAAAGCTAGCCGACCAATTGCTAGCTACAGCAAAGGAAGCACAGGCATTGTTGGATGCGCTGTCGAAGGATAGCTCTTGGAGTAGCTTCCCGACGGCGCCGTGGGGTAACTGGTGACCAGAGGTCTGAAATAATTAGCCATGTCGAAGGAAGGTGGAAGGTTTTCCATCCCCCTTCTCCAACAGTCTAGGAAAAGCCATTGCTAGAATTTGTCATTCAACCCTACAACATCGTATGCTTCTTCCGTCCTTTGTTGTACTCGAGAAAGTCAGTACACATTCTGCCGACACATCCTCGGTAGCATTTCTATCGACCTTCAGGCAATGTGATTGTAACAACATTCTCTGTGTTGGATTCTTCCTTAACTAAATATGCATCTGAGCTACCCGAACTTCTCTCGACGAAGAAACCTGGCTCTTTCGGTGGTGGCAAGGATGCTCCTTCATTTGCCAACATGAAGACAACGCTAGACATCATCGGCCTATCTTTAGGAAACTTTTGGGCGCACAGCAAGCCCACCTGAATACATCTCTCTGCTTGAGATTCCACGAAAGAGGCGCATACAGATTCATTGATGAGTTCCATGGCCCTCCCTTCACTCCATAGCATCCACGCCTAAAAAATATAAACTCCTCATGATCAACCACTGTCCGAGCATCGAAATAGAAAACGTGTCTAGAGGAACATAGAACGAACAGGATGAGGTTTTAAGAGAAACAGAACATCCGATCTTGTTTAGCAAAAAAGGAAATGGCGGGTTTTGATAATTCTCTACCACTTACGTGCCCAAGAAGGGTGTGATGATGATCAGGATGCTGGAATCCTTTATTCCTTTTGCTACTTACTATCTCTAACAAAAGCACGCCGAAGCTAAAAACATCTGACTTCACAGAGAATTTTCCATCGAAAGCATACTCTGGGGACATGTAACCACTGCATCAAGCGAATCAGGCTTCAGTCCCTCCAAATACCGATGGATAGCGCGCTGTTCAAATGAATCGAGATGAGAAACTTACTATGTACCAACTATTCTTCTCGTCTCTGCCTCTGTGCCATCTCCTCGAAAGACCCTTGCCAGGCCGAAATCTGAAATCTTTGGATTCATGTCAGCATCTAACAAGATGTTACTTGTTTTCAGGTCTCTGTGGATCACTTGTAGTTTTGAATCCCGGTGGAGGTAGAGAAGTCCTCGAGCGATTCCTAAAACAATATCAAATCGCCTTTTCCATGCCAAAGAGGAGCTTCTGTCATGATCTGCACAAGCTCAACCCCATAAAAAACTAAGCAAGTTGTTAGAGTCTAGCTCTATTTTCTGGTGAAGGACTGAATGGACAGAAACAAAAGTATTAGGAATCGAGCGAAAAGGAACTCAGAAAGATCAAGTTTTTCTGACCGAAGATGAAATAATCCAAGCTTTTGTTTGGCATATACTCATAAATCAACATTCTCTCTTCTCCCTCAACGCAGCAGCCAACAAGTCCAACAAGATTCCGGTGCTGAAGCCTGGCAATTAGAAGTACTTCATTCATAAACTCATCAGGACCTTGTCCCGAATATTTTGACAGCCTTTTTACCGCTACTTCTTGTCCTGTGGAAAGAGTTCCCTGCATGTATTCTACTTAGTGCAGGCCTCTCTGTAGTTATATGAACCGACTGATTATAACTCATTACCTTGTAGACCGAACCGAAGCCGCCGGCTCCTAGCTTGTTTGTTTGAGAGAAATGGTTGGTAGCAATGGCAACGGTAGCAATATCATACAATGGCAAGTCGATGTCATACATCCCACTTGGCAGGGCTACAAGGGATGTAAATAGTTTCTCAAACCATAACATAATCTCCACAAGAAAAAAAAATAGCTTACCTCGGTTTTTCATTCTTCTTTTCCAGATTATGCTCAACGCCGTGCCAACAATAAGCAATCCTGAAATGGCTGAAGCCACAGTGATAGTCACCAGTTTCTTGGATAGGCTGCGGAATGAATCTAGCATACAGGAAGAAGTTAATATTCATCCTTTGATAATTACTTCAATGTGAAGAGATACAAACAATTGAAGTTGGACACAGTGTCCGAATTAATGTACACAGACGCAGCGACTCAAGCGCCATGCTTTCAACACCTACTTGATGCTGACGATGAACTAAAAGTTTTATTAGATAATAGAATTCAATATAAAAGAAGAGCAGATTACTGTTAGTGATGGGGCAGAGGAACGACCGAATGAGAAATAAAAAGATGCAGAGGTCTTTTCAACTCCACATGAGAAACATAACGTTCTACCAAGAATTTAAAGCCAATCTCAAGCTCGGCATGAAATGACCCATCAGGATAACTCCTCAGTATCTCCGAGCGCTGACACCAGCGATAAAATCCTGAAGTTTTTGGACACTCTTATTGTCTCTCTCCTCCTTCGTCTGCAGGGTTCCTCCATCTTCAATTTTTCAATCTATGCTCAAGAATGATTAATGCTTTTTAACACTTTTTATGTGGACGTGAGTGGCACGAAATAAATGCGTTTTTTCAACGAAGATGACTGCGGAAAAGGAACTAAACTTTGCATGCTACGAGCATGTGTTCATTGCCTGGCCATTGTTTTCATCGGCTCTAAGCTCTGGGGTTATTGAGTCATTGTTTAAGTTCATGAGGTATTTTAGAATAAGGTCAAGCTTGGAGGAACTAATGATCAAGTCCATAGGGTATTTTGAAAGAAAAACAAACCAGGGTTAAACGTGTTCTAGAAACAGAGTTCATCTGTAGGCTGATGAATCTATCTCCAGCGAAGAAACTTGGAGATTAGAAATAGATAGTAAGGGAGAAAACAATAGTTCAGTCTGACATTGACAAAGAATGCATCAATGTGATGAAAGAGTGCAACAAAGAAGAAAAAAGCCATTGCTAAACCAATTAGCCAATGCAGATAACAATATCAGTAGTTACCCAATTCAGAAGCAGGTAGCCGTAGGAAGAGATATTGATCATAACCAACAATGTTAATTTCCCTTATATCAATGAGATCACCAAACCACATCAAGCAGCCTGCTCCTCTAATATCCGAGTTAGCATAAGCCATGCAAGAACATTTCTTTAGACACTCAACCTTGCACTCCTTAAGGCTCTTATTCTTGAATAGCTGGAAATCTACCAGGTCAGGTAACTTAACCTGTGAAAGTTTAGTAAAACCCTCGCGACGAGTACAATTCAATGGAACTTTCCTTATGCACCCGCCTGTCAAATTGAGCATGTCCCACTCTACTTGTGACTTGGGCATAAAACCCTGCAAGCAGAGGCATCTTGGGCTTTCGTTAACTCGGCACACGCCATTAGGGCCACAATATCCATAGCTCGCACAAGGGTCGTAAGGGGCCGAGTAAATCAGATCCCAGTTTGCGCTTCCACTCTTCAGTAGAAGACACTGCAAAAGACCATCCGGGCTTAATGTGACCCTTGCAGTGATATCTTCCTTGAAGGTTTCGAATGCAAAATAGGCATCTGTTCCATTGTAAACAGCGAAGGATTTAACAGCGGTACTGAACACCTTGGCAGTAGCAGAGAATCCAACTCCATTCCAGGGCCCAGTTCGAGAAACTTTGACAGAACCATTGCTGGCTATTTCGAGTTGAGGTAGACCATCAATTTTGTAGCTGAATGTATATTCTCCAGGGGAAGGATCATCCACGCTTCTCCAGGAAGTCAGATGACGTTCCAAACCGGTTCTAAAGTTCCATCCCAATGTCATACCGACCAAAAGCGTGTCTGTTGGGTAATCAAAGCTCTGCCATGAGTAGTCAGCTGAATCTAAACTGTTTAGATCCCTAAGAACAAGGTTACTAGAATCTAGGAGCTGTGCAACTGGGTTTCGGAGAACCTTGGTCGAATTTGTCGACCAAATGATGCTCTTTGATCGGTTCAGAAGAACAAGTTCACCTTCGTTGCTTATTTCCATAGTACCATTTGAATCAGTGAGCGGACTGTTCCTGTTAGCAACCCAAACAACCGTTTCAGGACTCACCACGAGCCATATCCCCAGGAAACCGTTCTTCGAGCTTCCGGCAGAGAAGAAACCGAGCTCAAACTTTCGGCCCGGGGAAACTAACGTCTCTCCCTCTCCAATAGATTGAGCTGAACTCAGGGTGTCGGCTGCACTTGACAGGCACAGTAGTGACAGAAGGACGATGGAAGTGAAGAAGAAACAGAAGATAGGAGGATCAGCCATTGCAGACCCTCCTGTTTGATCTACGAG
Organism: Rhodamnia argentea; assembly: GCF_020921035.1. Lineage (NCBI taxonomy): Eukaryota > Viridiplantae > Streptophyta > Magnoliopsida > Myrtales > Myrtaceae > Rhodamnia > Rhodamnia argentea. Next base: position 24,369,720 of record NC_063157.1, on the reverse strand, counting down.
ATGAGCTAATTAACTAGATAAAGATTCAAACTTTTCAGAAAAGCATGACCGGAAGAGATGCACAAGACAGTCTCCTTTGTTTGGTGAAGAGCAAGTTCTAGGGGACTTATGATTGGATTGAGCTGGGTCAAGCAAGAAGACTAGACAAGCAAATGTTCATGGATCGGTCTCCAACCATATAAATTCTTTGAATATCATCTACCTTTTTTCCGTTGATGAATGATAATTGCTATCGATTCTTTGAATCTAATGGGCATCCCAAAAGGACAAACTCATTTATGAACTATTACAATTTTGAATGTAATTTATCATACTTTTCAGAATAGCATAACAGGAAGAGATATGGAAGACAAGTCGCCTTCGTTTGGTGAAGAGCAAGCAAAGTTGAACGAGTTCCTGAATGGATTGAGTTGGGTCTAGAAAGAAGACCAGTCAAAAAGAAGACAAAAAAAAATACTTAAAAATGTTTTCGACTACAAGAAAAAAAAAGCCAAAAAGTAAAAAATAAATAAATAATAAAAAACGTATGAATGTTTTTGACCGCTGTGTTTCAATCATACTACCACATATTTAGAGAAATTATAGACACGGCCGTGGAGAAAAAGGAAAAAGGTCAGAGAAGTGATCAAAGTTAACCGAGTCTTGCACACAACCCTTCTCTTGGGTCATCTCTACTGACTGAGAAAATATTCAGTGATTGCCAAGCGCTACATCAATTGCTGATGTGGCGCACATTAGCCAATAATACGTTGCCACATGTCACTGAATTAGAATAAAGAAAAAAAATAGTTTTTTCTCTCTTCTTCCTCTTTCGGGCCGTTTACGTTCTCGCCGACCGTCTTCCAATGGCCATTAGCACCGCCACAAGCTTTGTCTTGGCCGGCTCTTCCATGTCTGTCCATGGCCGCCGGCACTGAGCGAGCCGTCGTCATTTGCGGCAAATCGCAAAACATGCCTTCGTCTTGATCGGGTCCTTCAACCAAGTTTCTCTCTAGGTTTGGGTTCAACAGTCTTCCTAGCCACTCTTCAGATCTGAATGATTCGAATAATATGTCCTGAAAATAATCGCTCGCACGAAGCTTATTGAAATGAATAAAGAGACATACTTCCACAAAAAAAAAAAACATAATCCAGTAATTATGGACACCACCAAAGAGAAAAAGGAAAAAGGACACTACAAGTAATGAAAGTGAGCCGATCCTTCTCTTAGGCCATCTCTTTTGACTGAAGTTTTAGAATATATGAAGTGAAAAGGAACAACACCCGCTCACTTTGGTTGGATTTAGGACCCATCACGCACTAAGAAAATCACACTCCTTTTACTTCGCAAAAAATAAATGATTCAAAAAATATTTCTTAAAAATAATCACCTACGTAAAGCTTATAGAAATGAACAAAAATAAAATTATTTCCATCTTCTATGAATATGTTCAAACATAAGTTATTGTCGATAATGCAAAAAAAAAAAAAAAATTCAGTCGATTAATTATTTCAAACGATACAAGCATTTCAAATCGTTTATTTTCTATGAAACAAACGAAACGGCTCCAATTATCGATTATCGGGCGATAGTCGGGCAACCAAATATAAATAAGATTATCGTGTTACATGATTCAATTGCATCCATCTCCCCGTGTAGGAATTGGCATGAAATTAATAATTGATTGTCACAAATCGCACAAAAATACATAAATTGATGTGATGTGCGCAACAACCCTCACTCGATTTTATTAGATTCACTTTCGCAATTTTTGCTCTGATAAAATTTCACATTTATCCCGTAGGATACGGCTCTTATACTAACCACGTCAACAACGAGGGATGGACATTTTTTTTTTTTTAACACCGTTAGTATTTACACAGACGCGATTTTCAATGCTAGTTATTCTAATAAGATTCTCCCACGTCCTTTAATGGGTTAGACTTTTTACTCGGGCTTAGCATACCTTTTTTTTTTAACCTCGCTAGACTAAGCTAGGTCGGTTCTAACCGGATCCGACAAAGGCGACCCTCACCCGCCCTTACCTATGGTTGCTCTGCAACCGGCGGAGAAAGAAAAGAAAAAAGAAAAAGAACTATAAGATTTAAAGATTTGCACAATTCAAAGGTAACACTAATTAGGGCTGGGCTTCTCGTGATATCCGTGTTTTGCTGTTCGTCGAACTTTTAAGTAACGATGGAGTTCGTCGGTGATCGATGATGGCATTCTCGAGTTAAAATCCATCTTTTCCCCTGTTTGGAAGCTCTGTGATTAGCGAGCGAGTTTACTGCTAAGCTCTTGGATTAGGGAGCGTGGTGTGAACGCGAGGGAGAGGGGTGTTATCGTCTTTTCGGGTTCTGGAGGGTTTTGTTGGATGTTGATGTTGAGGACAGCTGCTGAGTTCCCTCTTTGAGAGTGTGGGGACAAAAAAAAAACAAAAAAAGATGATGTTACAGTGCCGTTTCTCTCTTCCCTACCAGTTTTTCCTTTGGGTCTTCTTTTGGTTAAAGTGATCGTGACGGACCCGAGAGAGAGAGAGAGAGAGATTCGGTGGAAGGGGGAATATGTTGACCTGGCGGGCAGGGCAGGGCTCTATAAATGGAAGTGTGCGTTTTCTTCCTGAAATGACACGAGCTCGGGTCTAACAAGGATTCTTTCCCGCACCGCTCCATTGGTCTCCTACCTTCCCGGGGTCTTTACGCATCAAATCTAAATGACTCGGTTTTTGTTTATTTATTTATTTATTTATTGGTGTCAATATCAACGACCTTTCTGTCAATAAATAACAATTGCTACCAATTATTTGGACTCAATGGGCATCCCAAAAGCATAGACTAATTTAAGAACCTTCTGTTCTCGTCTTATGTGCAATCATTGTTCTAAAAAACACATTCAAATTTTAATATGTGTGGTGATTATTTTAACCAATTGAAAATGCGGGAGACGGCATCCAAGCGTCCTCACTTTTTCTTCTCTTTAAAAAAGAGATATTATCTTAACCCACTCGTCAACATTCTTCTTTCTCTAATTTAGAATTTAGATGACACGTGTAGCGATATCTTGCTTGGTGCATAACTTGATAAGAGTTTCCAGTTGCTTGGCATATTGTTGGGAGTAGGTGAAGAAAGGGGAGAAGGAGAAATGGTAAAACAACATAAACAAAAATTCAAAAAAGAAGACAAAAAAAAAATGCTTAAAAATATTTTTTACTAGGTAAAACAAGAAAAACAAAATGAAAAATTCAAAAAAAAAAAAAGAAGAAGAAGAAGAAGAAGAAGACAAAAAGTAAACACTTAAAAATGACTTTGATGCCGTGTTTCAATCATACTACCACATATTTGAAAAACTGGATCCAATAATTATGGACACCGTCAATGAAAAAGGAAAAAGGACACGAGAAGTGATCACAATCAACCAACTCTTGCTCACCACCCTTCTCTCGGGACATCTCTTTTGACTGAAGTTTTAGAATGCATGAAGTTCGAAATGAAAAGGAGAAGAAATTGGACACTATTGTAACTATCTCCATTTTCTCTTGTTATATACTTCGAGTTCACCATCGGGGCTTAGTGTGCCTATGGCAGTGAAATCGTCCCGGAAGGTTTCAAATGCAAAATAGGCATCTATTATGTTGTAAACAGCTAAGTTTTTCACAACCGAAGACACATCCTTGGAAATAGCGCCGAATCCAATTCCATTCTATGGCCTAGTTCGATAAACTTTGACGGGACCATTGCTAGCTATTTCAAGTTGAGGTAAACCATCAATTTGGTATCCGAATGTATAGTCTCCGGGAGAAGGATCGTCCACGCTTCTCTAGGAAGTCGGATCACGTTCCAAATCGGTTCTAAAGTTCCATCCCAATGTCATACCGACCAAAAGCGTGTCCGATGGGTAATCAAAGCTCTACCATGAGTAGTCAGCCGCATCCGAACTGTTACGTTCCCTAAAAACAAGATTACCGGAATCTAGGAGCTGTGCAACCGGGTTTTTGAGAACCTTGGTCGAATTCATCGACCAAATGACGCTCTTTGACTGGTTCAGAATAATAAGTTTACCTTCATTGAATCGGTGAGTGAACTGTTCCTATTAGCAACCCAAACAATCATTTCGGGACTCACTGCGAACCATATCCCCAGGAAACCGTTCTTCGAGCTTCCGGGAGAGAAGAAACCGAGCTCAAACTTTCGGCCCGCGGAAACTAACGTCTCTCCCGCTCTGATAGATTGAACTGAACTCGGGGTGTCGGCTACACTCGACGGGGGCAGCAGTGATAGAACGACGATGGAAGTGCAGAGGAAGCAGAAAGGAGGATCGGCCATTGCGGACCCTTCCGTTTGATCTACGAGATGAAGTAAATAACCAGATAAAGATTCAAACTTTTCGAATGGATTGAGATGGGTCTAGCAAAGAAGACCAGTCACGCCAATGTTCGGGCATCGGTCTCCAAGCTTTCCACGGTCCCTTCTGAAAGAATTGATGGGACCACGCCTAACTGCTCTAAAAGCTTAAGCTAATAGAAGAAGGGCGTGGTTTAATATTTATATATTCCAACACTCCCCCTCACGCTTAGTCCGGTCTTTTTGCCTAGTACTAAGCGTGGAAATATTCATTTGGGGAGGCAAATAGGGGCCTGGAAAGATTTGAACTTAGGACCACCCGCTCTGATACCATGAAAGAATTGATGGGACCACAGCCAACTGCTCTAAAAGCTTAAGCTAATAGAAGAAGGGCGTGGTTTAATATTTATATATTCCAACACTTACGTATCAAATGTAAATGACTCGATTTTTATTACTATAGATTTTGTCAATATCAACTCCCTTTTCTGTTAATAAATAATAATTGCTAACAATTATTTGGACTCAATGGGCATACTAAAAGCATAGACTGATTTAAGAACCTTCATAGTTTACAACTTACTTTATGTTCGGGTCTTATATGTAGTCATTGTTCTGAAAAAATAGATTTAAATTTTAATACGTCTAGTGATTATTTTAACCAATTGAAAATGCGAGAGACAACATTCAAACATTCTAACTTTTTCTTTTATTTGGAAAAAAGATATTATCTTAACCCACTCCTCAATACCTTTCTTTCTTTAATTTAGAATTTAGAGGACACGTATAGCAATATCTTGCTTGGTGCATAACTTGATAAGAGTTTTCCACTTGCCAGTAGGTGAAGAAAGTGGAAAAGAAGAAATGGTAAAACAAAATAAACAAAAAGTCAAAAAGAAGACAAAAGAAAAAAATACTTAAAAATGTTTTGCACTAGGTAAAACGAGAAAAACAAAGTCAAAAAGTCAAAAAATTAAAGGACACGAGAAGTGATGAAAGTCAACCGATCCTTCTCTTAGGCCATCTTTTTTTACTAAGAATATATGAAGTTCGAAATGAAAAGGAACAACACCCGCTGACTTTGGTTGGACTTAGAATCCATCGTCCACCAACCATTTATTTCGGGAAAAATATATAATTCAAAAAATATTTCTTAAAATGAATCGCCCGCATAAAGCTTATAGAAATGAACAAAAATAAAAATATTTCCATCATCTATGAAGATGTTTAAACATATGTTATTGTCGATAATGCAAAAAAGAATTTAGTCGACTAATTATTTCAAATGTTACGAGCATTTCAAATCATTTATTTTCTGCAAAACAAACGAAACGGCTATAATAATAGATTATGAAGCGATAATCCGACAGCCAAATATAAATAAGATTATCGTGTTATATGATTCAATTGCATCCATCTCCCCGTGTAGGAATCGGCATGAAATTAATAATTGACTGTCACAAATCGCACAAAAATTCATAGATTGATGCGATGTGCGCAACAACCTTGACTCGATCTTATTAGATTCACTTTCGCGATTTTTGCTCTGATAAAGTTTCCATTTATCCTACAGAATACGGCTCTTATATTAATCACGTCAACGATGAGGGATGGACATTTTTTTTAACACCGTTAGTATTTACACATACGCGATTTTCAATGCCAATTGTTCCAAAAAGATTCTGCCACGTCCTTTAATGGGTTAGACTTTTTACTCAGGCTTAGCATACCTTTCATTTTACCCGACTAGATCTTAGCTAGGTCGGTTCTAACCAGATCCGACAAGGGTGACCCTTGCCTGCCCTTGTATGTGGTTGCTCGGTGATTGGCAGAGGAAGAAAGGAAAAAAAAGAAAATGAAAAAAGAACTATAAGATTTAAAGATTTGCACAATTCAAAAATTGTCTACATTAGTGCCAGCCGATTTACATAGGATGACTTGTGTTGACTAAACCGTTGCATCAGCGATTTTCAGCCAATTACTAACTACACTTATTTTCATTTTAATATTGGAATGAAGCTACAGCTAGTTGAGGTTACCTATAACAAAACACAGTTACAAGTTCACGTTATTTGGTTGATTAACTCCCGAAAGCTACCCGACCAATTACTAGCTACAGCTAAGGAAGCACAGGCATTGTTGGATGCGCTGTCGAAGGATAGCTCTTGGAGTAGCTTCCCGACGACACCGTGGGGTAACTGGTGACCAGAGGTCTGAAATAATTAGCCATGCCGAAGGAAGGTGGAAGGTTTTCCATCCCCCATCTCCAACAGTCTAGGAAAAGCCATTGCTAGAATTTGTCATTCAACCCTACAACATCGTATGCTTCTTCTGTCCTTTGTTGTACTCGAGAAAGTCAGTACACATTCTGCCGACACATCCTCGGTAGCATTTCTATCGACCTTCAGGCAATGTGATTGTAACAACATTCTTTGTGTTCGATTCTTCTTTAACTAAATATGCATCTGAGCTACCCGAACTTCTCTCGACGAAGAAACCTGGCTCTTTCGGTGGTGGCAAGGATGCTCCTTCATTCGCCAACATGAAAACAACGCTAGACATCATCGGCCTATCTTTAGGAAACTTTTGGGCGCACAGCAAGCCCACCTGAATACATCTCTCTGCTTGAGACACCACGAAAGAGGCGCGTACAGATTCATCAATGAGTTCTGTGGCCCTCCCTTCACTCCACAACATCCACGCCTAAAAAATATAAACTCCTCCTGATCAACCACTGTCCGTGCATCGAAATAGAAAACGTGTCTAGAGGAACATAGAACGAACAGGATGAGGTTTTAAGAGAAACAGAACATCCGATCTTGTTTAGCGAAAAAGGAAATGGCGGGTTTTGATAATTTTCTACCACTTACGTGCCCAAGAAGGGTGTGATGATGATCAGGATGCTGGAATCCTTTATTCCTTTTGCTACTTACTATCTCTAACAAAAGCACGCCGAAGCTAAAAACATCTGATTTCACAGAGAATTTTCCATCGAAAGCATACTCTGGGGACATGTAACCACTGCATCAAGCGAATCAGGCTTCAGTCCCTCCAAATACTGATGGATAGCGTGCTGTTCAAATGAATCGAGATGAGAAACTTACTATGTACCAACTATTCTTCTCGTCTCTGCCTCTGTGCCATCTCCTCGAAAGACCCTTGCCAGGCCGAAATCTGAAATCTTTGGATTCATGTCAGCATCTAACAAGATGTTACTTGTTTTCAGGTCTCTGTGGATCACTTGTAGTTTTGAATCCTGGTGGAGGTAGAGAAGTCCTCGAGCGATTCCTAAAGCAATATCAAATCGCCTTTTCCATGCCAAAGAGGAGCTTCTGTCATGATCTGCACAGGCTCAACCCCATAAAAAACTAAGCAAGTTGTTAGGTCTAGCTCTATTTTCTGGTGAAGGACTGAATGGACAGAAACAAAAGTATTAGGAATCGAGCAAAAAGGAACTCAGAAAGATCAAGTTTTTCTGACCAAAGATGAAATAATCCAAGCTTTTGTTTGGCATATACTCATAAATCAACATTCTCTCTTCTCCCTCAACGCAGCAGCCAACAAGTCCAACAAGATTCCGGTGCTGAAGCCTGGCAATTAGAAGTACTTCATTCATAAACTCATCAGGACCTTGTCCCGAATATTTTGACAGCCTTTTTACCGCTACTTCTTGTCCTGTGGAAAGAGTTCCCTGCATGTATGCTACTTAGTGCGGGCCTCTCTGTAGTTATATGAACCGACTGATTATAACTCATTACCATGTAGACCGAACCGAAGCCGCCGGCTCCTAGCTTGTTTGTTTGAGAGAAATGGTTGGTAGCAACGGCAACTGTAGCAAAATCATACAATGGCAAGTCAATGTCATCCATCCCACTTGGCAAGCCTACAATGATGTAAATTAATTTCTCAAACCATACTATAAACTCCACAAGGAAAAAAAAAAATACAGTCTAGAATTTGACCATATGAAGTAAGACAAAAGCATTTAGCTTACCTCTGCTTTTCATTCTTCTTTTCCAAATTATGCTCAATGCCGTGACCGCAATAAGCAATCCCGAAATGGCTGAAGCCACAGTGATAGTCACCATTTTCTTGGTTGGACTATGGTTTGAATCTAGCATGCAGGAAGAAGTTAAGTAACAAATTTCAGAAACAGAGTTCATCTGTAAGCTGACGAATCTGTCTCCATTCGAAGAAACTTGGAGATGACAAATACATAGTAAGGGACAGAACAATAGCTCAGTCTGACTTTGACAACAAAAGCATCCATGTAATGAAAGATTGCGACAAAGAAGAAAAAAGCCTTTGCTAAACCAATTGGCCAATGCAGATAACAATATTAGTAATTACCTAATTCAGAAGCAGGTAGTCGTAGGAAGAGATATTGGTCATTACCAACAATGTTAATTTCCCTAATATCAATGAGATCGCCAAACCACATCAAGCAGCCTGCTCCTCTAATATCCGAGTTAGCATAAACCATGCAAGAACAATTCTTTAGACACTCAACCTTGCACTCCTCAAGGCTCATATTCTTGAATAACTGGAAATCTACGAGGTCAGGTAACTTAACCTGCGAAAGTTTAGTAAAACCCTCACGACGAGTACAATTCAATGGAACTTTCCTTAAGCACCCGCCTGTCGAATTGAGCATGTCCCACTCTACTTGTGACTTGGGTATAAAACCCTGCAAGCAGAGGCATCTTGGGCTTTCATTAACTCGGCACACGCCATTAGGGCCACAATTTCCATAGCTATCACAAGGGTCGTAAGGGAACGAGATAATCGGATCCCAGTTTGCGCTTCCACTCTTCAGTAGAAGACACTGCAAAGGACCATCCAGGCTTAATGTGACCCTTGCAGTGATATCTTCCTTGAAGCTTTCAATCGCAAAATAGGCATCTGTTTCGTTGTAAACAGAGCGGACTTCAACAACAGAAGATGACTCCTTGGCATCAGCGCCGAATCCAATTCCATTCCAGGGCCCAGTTCGATAAACTTTGACGGAACCATTGCTGGCTATCTCGATTTGAGGTAAACCGTCAATTTTGTATCTGAGTGTATAGTCTCCAGGGGAAGGATCGTCCGTGCTTCTCCAGGAAGTCAGATGACGTTCCAAACCGGTTCTAAAGTTCCATCCCACTGTCATACCAACCAAAAGCGTGTCTGATGGGTAATCAAAGCTCTGCCATGAGTAGCCAGCTGGATCTAAACTGTTACGTTCCATAAGAACAAGGTTACCAGAATCCTGGAGCTGTGCAACTGGGTTTCCAAGAACCTTGGTCGAATTGGTCGACCAAATGACGCTCTTTGACCGGTTCAGAAGAACAAGTTCACCTTCGTTGCTTAACTCCAGAGTACCATTTGAATCAGTGAGCGGACTGTTCCTGTTAGCAACCCAAACAACCGTTTCAGGACTCGCCACGAACCATATCCCCAGGAAACAGTTCTTCGAGCTTCCGCGAGAGAAGAAACCAAGCTCAAACTTTCGACCCGGGGAAACTAACGTCTCTCCCTCTCTGATAGATTGAGCGGAACTGAGGGTGTCGGCTGCACTTGAGAGTCGCAACAGTGACAGAACGACGATGGAAGTGCAGGAGAAGCCGAAGCTAGGAAGATTCGCCATCGCAGACCCTTCTGTTTGATCTACGAGACGAAGTAAATACCTAGATAAAGATTCAAACTTTTCAGAATAGCATAACAGGAAGAGAGATAGAAGACAGATACCTTTGTTTGGTGAACAGCAAGTTCTGGGAGTTCCTGAGTGGACTGCGTTGGGTCGAGCAAAGAAGACCAGTCAAAACGAAGATAAAAAAAAAATACTTGAAAATGTTTTTGATTAGAAGAAAAACAAAGCCAAAAAGTCAAAAAGTACTAAAAACCGAAAAAAAGACTTATAAATGTTTTTGACCGCTGGCGCCGTGTTTCAACCGACTCTTGCACAACGAGAAAATATTCAGAGTTGACAAGTGCCCTTGAACCAATTAAAGCTTGACACTTGGATATGACCTGGAATTAAAAATATATATAAAATAAAAATTTCTCTCTCTTCCTCCCCTCTCCTTCGCTGCAATTTTGCTATGATTCAGATCTGGCCGGAGACTCACAGCCGCCAGCCCGTCCGCTCCTCCCCCGCCGTCGCCTCCGGCAAAGTCGCCGGTGCCTTGATTAGGCTGACCTCCACCGGCGGAATCGCCAGCCATGGACTGCGTTCAAGCTCCTGCGTCTACCTTGTTCTTATGTTTGAGCTCCCCCGTCCATGGCTTGCAACCATGGGCAATACCAGGTCTGGACGGGCAACAACCACGAGCCGCCGTGACATGGAGAGGTGGCTCGGCCACGGAAGGGGCCGACCACCAGCCGAGGGCGAGCTACTACAGAGGAAGAAGGAGCCGACCGAAAGCACGACAGAGTGGAAGCTTGACAGTCCATGAGTCGTTCCCCGCCACGGGTGCAGATCTGCTACCATGGCTCCAGCGACAGCAGCTCATCCATGGCCGCGAACGACAGCGGTCGACGAAGAGGGTTGGACGCCTGATGGTGTTGCCTTAGATGCGCCGCCGGAAATTTGGCCATTGGCACGGCGAAGCGAGATGGGGAGGTTGGGCTCAGCTGCTGACTTGGCTCAAGGGGATGGCGGGGGAGGAGCGGGCGGGCTGTGAGTCTGAGGGCTTTTTCTCAAAATATGCTAAAAAAATTACCAATTTAAGGATTTTTGAAAAAAAAATTACCGAATTAGGGCATGCAGGCCTCTATTACAGGTGCACAACCTTAATTTTTTTTGGTTTTTTTTTTTTTTTGGCAGCACATTTTACGTATTTTTACTTTTTTTATATTTATAATAAATTTATTTATAACGTATATATTTATACAACTCGAAAGACAACGACGACACGACGATAACTCACGAGTGCGGCGACGGCACGAAATTCGTGGGCTTGCGGGGCACAGGAGTCCTCCAGCAGTGGGTCGGCGAAGGGAGGCACCCATGAGTTGTTGCCGTGTCGTCGTCGTCGTCGTCATCGGAGTTGTATAAATATATATTTTATAATAAACATTATTATGAATATAAAACAATATATATAAAAAAAACATAAAATGTGCAGTAAGAAAAAAGGCACGTGGTGCGCCTCCCACTATGCGCCTCTTTGGGAGGCGCACGTGCCTTAAATTGGTAAAAAATTTTACAAAAATACTTAAATTGGTAATTTATTTTAACCATATTTTGGGGAAAAAAACCCTGAGTTTGAACTCTAGCAAAATTGCAGGAAGGGAGAAGGGGAAGCAACGAAGAAGGAGAGGGGAGGAAGAGTGAGAAATTTTTATTTTTTATATTTTTTTTAATTCCAGGTCTATTCATGTGTCAAGCTTTAATTGGTTCGAGTGAAAAAATGTATAAATGACATGGCGTTTGTCTATTTTCTCCTCATCTCTTCTGCCTGACTTGAGTTGTAGAATATATGGAGTTCCAAATGAAAAGTAGAAAAGATTTTTGAGTTGGTCCCTCAGCCTCCAATTTGGCTAATTATTCAATTGAATGATATCTTCTTGCCCAAATTCAGATGGAAGCAACAACACCCGCTGACTTTGGTTGGACTTAGACCTATCATCATAGACAATGATGAATGATTTGAATAATATTTCCCGAAAATACTCGCTTGCGATGAATAAAAAGAAAAATATTTTCACTATCTATGAAGATGTCTAAACATAAGTTGTTGTCCACAATAAATAAATAAATAAAATCCAATCGACTAATTATTTCAAACAATACGACTATTTCAAATTACTTATTTTCTATGAAATAAACAAAATAACTGTGATTTTCGATTATTAGACAATACTCTAGCAGCCAAACATAAATAAAATCATCGTGTTACATGATCCAATTGAATCCATCTCCTCGTGTAGGAATCTCTATGGATACATGTGGCATGAAATTGATAATTGATTGTAGCAAATCGCACAAAAATATATAAATTGATGCGATGCACGCAACAATCCTAACTCGATCTTATTAGACTCACTTTGTAACTTTTGCTTCGGTAAAGTTTCACATTTATCCCGTAGGATACGGCTTTTATACTCATCACGTCAACAACGGGAGATGGACTTTTTTATAAAAAAAAAAAATTTACCTCTAGTATTTACATAGACGCGATTTTCAATGCCAGGTGTTCCACTAAGAATCTTCCACGTCATTTAATGGGTTAAACTTTTTACTCATGCTTAGCATACCTTTCATTGTACCGGGGCAAATATGAATCATATGCGTGTTGTGGCCCCACCCGTGAATTCTTTCTCTCTTTATTTTTGTTCATGGCATTGTTGGTCAATTTTTTGGGCCGGGGCCCAATAGTAATGGCCCACATCTCCAAAGCTCTGACATATAAAGATGGGCTCGGCCCTCGACTTCTCTATTCACTATTTCGAATTGCCGGGCTTATGATCAAGCCCAACTCAAAAAATTCAAATTTCGATACTCAGTCCCCTTAATTCCGAAAAGAATATACCATAGAATGTACAATTCTCATCAATGTAACTGTACATAGTTTACGCTTCCAAACAGACCATGTGGACTCGGAATATGTAATAAGGGACCATCGATTCTCCATTTACTTCGTAAAAAACGAATAATTTAGACAATATTTTCTTTAAAATGATGGATAGTATCTCTTGAGAAAAATGAACAAGTGAAAAATATTTGTACCGTCTACGAAATTATTTAGACATAAATTGTTGTTGATAATGAAGATATTTTTTATTGTCTAATTATTTCAAGCAATGCAAGCGATCATTTAATACTAATATTTTTTTTAAGTAATTTATTTTTCACTAAATAAACGGAATTTTAAAGATAGCTTAATTTTGTTTAGTTTCTTCATTTTTTTTTTCATTCCGAACTCCATATATTGCAAAGATTAAAGTCAGAGCAATTCGAATTTGATAAAAATATGGTCAATGAGATGGGTAGTGATCAAGAGCGGGTTGACTTTTGACTTCTTCTTGTGTCCTTTATATTTTTCATAAGTGGCGTCCATAAGTTTGTAGTCAACTATATTTGAAATGGTGGCTAGTTATCGGATAATGTATTTTTTTTTTTTAACGAACACAGCTGACAAAAACATTTTTGAGCCGTTATTTGGCAATTTATGAGTCCGTAAAATTTTAAATTAAAGGAAGAAAAATATTGACAAGAAATATATTGACACGTCGGTCAAGACAATATTTTCTCTTCAAAGTAAAAAATAGGTCCATTCAGCATTTTCAGCACAAGCAAATAAGCACATTGAAAATTTATAATTGTCGCTTAAAATTAGTTGCTTAAAAAAGCACTTGGAGCGCCCATTAAGTCCGAATAAGTGATTAAAGTGCGTTTGTTTCGTGAAAAATGAATCATTTGAAAAGTATATCCTCGAAAAATGATTTTTTTTTTTTTGCTTCTCTTATGAAAATGAATCAACGAATGATATTTTCAACGCCTACGATAATATGTAGACATAAATTATCATCGGTAATGGAAACATATTTCATTAACTAATTATTTCAAGCGACACAAAAAAATATTATGTTTTTAAAAAAATATTTTTAAAATTATTCATTTGTCTTGATGGAAATTGTTATTCAACAACAAAAAAGTCATAACTCACACAGTGCTTATAACCGGGATATGTTGCCAGCGAGCTAGTTATATAAAGCATTGTGGAAGCATAGACCGACAACGCAGGAGCCGAAACTCCGATGGCTCACCCCAAGCTCGGGTCCCTACTATACAAGCTTAGCCGGCGGTAGCCATCCGCGAATGACGTGGAGTTTACCTTCCCCACCATCACCCTTCAAATTAAGACAAAAGGTGTTTTTCTTTCATTTACCTCAAAGAAATACCTCAAATTTTTGTGTCTTAGAGTTCAGATTAAGCTTTTTAAAGTCATGCTTAGAGCCCGTTACTCACCCATTATGTACAAAATCCAAAACAGCGGCTCACTCACCTCATCTTTCTAATTTCTTTGACCTGCAAGAAAATCTCATTTTTCCAAATTGAATGATCAAATTAGATGACTTGTAATTCTAACCTAAAATACATGGAAGGAGTGAGGGAGGGGGGAAGCTGATCAGCAAGAAATCAAGCACCGCCTTCCTCCTTCTCCTCAAAGAATTCCTAACCTGTCTCTTTCTCTCTCTTAAAGCTTCCATTTTTCTCTCTCATCTCACCAGAAGAGGGAAAACCCACATAAGAGGAGAAGAAGAAAGACCTTCCCAGCCTCCTTCCCCATGGCCGATAATTCCAGACCTCCGGTCACCGGCTACCCCGCGCCTCCCCCGGGAGCCTACTCCAACGGCTATCCTCCTGGGGCGCACTCCAACGCCTCCTACCCTTACGCCGCGCCTCCCCCCCAGTACGCCAATTACCAGTACTATGCCCCGGACCGGCGCGCCACCTTCCTCCGCTACTTCCTGGTGGCGATGATCGCCTTCTTCGTCATCATCGGCACCGTGCTCTTCATCGTCTGGCTCGTCCTCCGGCCCCGGCTCCCCGAGTTCCGGGTCCAGTCCCTGACGGTCACCAACTTCTCCGTCTCCAACTCGTCGCAGCACGTCTCCGGCGACTGGCTCGTCCAGTTCCAGGTCGCGAACCCTAACAAGAAGATGAAGATATCCTACGCCGACATCGCGTCCTCCATCTTCTACAAGTCCGAGTCCTTGAGCGCGACGCGGCTGCCGCCGTTCGATCAGGGGACGAGGAATCAGACGGTTGTCCAGGCGAGTTTCGCGGCTGTGGACACGTATGTGGACGGCTGGGCCGTGAGCGAAATAAATGCGGAGAGAGCGAGGGGAGCCGTGAGCTTCCAAGTGAGGCTTTTGGCCTTGGCTCGGTTCAAAGCTGGATGGTGGCGCGCGCGACGGCGGTTGATTAGGGTTTTTTGTGTCAACCTGGCGGTGGGGCTTCCGCCGAATAATGGAACGGGGAAGCTGACCGGTGGAGTGAGAGAGTGCAGGGTTGGTCTATGAGTAAGATGTGATCGTTGCTTTTTCAATTTTTCTGTTGTTCTTTTCCCAATCAGAATGTGGTTTAAGTTGGATAAAGATACCTTCTTCTTCTTTTCGTGAGATTATCGTCGGAATGGAATGGATGTATAGATGTACATTTTAATTCCCGTATGATAGTTGTTATGGTTATGATCATTAATTTGTTCATAGTATAGATGTAGATTTATCTTTCCAAGTTTCTAGTTATATTCACATTGGATTCATTTTTTGCATCAATTTAATTGTCACAGCTTAGCTTGTTGTCATCTCATCCTGCTGCTGTAGCGTAAGAAGTTAAGAGAATTACCGAGTCTAATACTATTTGGTTCTATCTTGCTGGAAAATTGGTGTGTTACCCATATCTCGTGTTCATTTGAGCTTTGCCCACGACTTAGGAAGAAGCCTTTGGCTGAATCTTTTGTGCTTTATAATGGATGAAAGTCTTCAAGCATCCTTCTGTTTGAGAGAGTGATATTTAAATTTGTTCTGTCTCTGGTGCGAGTAATTCTAATCAAGGAATTGGACACTGAGATATAAGGAAGCGTGGGAGACGTTAACTTCTTGCTTTCATAGTAATCCGTTGTTTGCATCGGTCTTATGTTTTATTGGAAGCATTGTCATGTTCGTTGTTCTAAAAGATAATCTGACCAGATGAGCTCCTTGCTGGGCGGTGCGTGGAGCTTTTAGGGCTTTTGGGCATTTTCAAGCTTCCCAATAATCATGGTTGGTTAGGTTAGATTAGGCACAACATCATGTTTGTGAGTCCTTGGCCACCATAAGTATCTTATGCTATGATTTGGGAGAGGGGGTGGGGGAGATTGAAAATTTGGGTAGGAAAGCAATTCAATCTGAAGGAGTTCTTGAAAATAATCAATCTCAAGGAGGTTAGAGTATCTGAAGGCATTGTGACCGAATTTATGCACTTGTCTACTGAGAGAGAATTTCTTTTTGCCTTCGATCACCTTTTTCTTTCTTCTCTCTTGGAATGTGAGTGCCTCAATTTCAGAGGATGGCTGCACTTACTGCTGAATAAACTATTCAAATAGATGATTACACTTAGCAAGGAGAGGTAGGTATTGGCATTTCTCTTTAAGATGTATGTAGTTGCTCTGAAGTGGACTAATTCACTGATTTTGGTAGCTCATGGGTGCCTGGAGGTTTGGTGTGTGTGTCAGACATGAGATGAGTTGGAAGCTACTTACCATTTGATGCGGACAGAATTTCTGAAGGCATCATATTAATACTGAGCTACTTAGATATATGTTTAGGTGCTAGCTATATGGGGACTCTCATCAAGTTGTGCTGCACAGAGTTGGTATCCTACGTAGCTCTTCTTTGGTCCATTTATATAACATGGTGCTTTTACTGGCTTGGCCTTCATGTTTAGATTGGACAGGTTACTACGACAGGGGATCTTTTTCTTCTGTTCCCAACCAACGAATGGCAAAGCCTTGAGCTGAAATGCATCTATAATGAGATGCTTAAAGGACTGATATTAAAGAGTTTTCATGAATGGACGTGAGTTATAGTTAGTGGGCATTAATAAGGCATGCAGATGACTCTGCTAGTACTGATTAACTATGACTGAATCGAGGGGTCACAAGCTTAGGCAAATGAGTTGATCTAATTTTTGTTTACCATGAACATCTGTATTTATAATGCGAGGATAATTACTTGAACTCAGGTGGGCAAATGCTAGCCTAAGATATTAGTTGACCATGCTCGCTTTAGGAAGGTTGCGAGATACTGTGAAAGAGGAAAAAAATGGTAGAGCAGGAGATTTCTTCTCTGGAGTTATCAAGACTCACTGAAGTGCTAAATTCTGCCTCTAACAGCAGCCAGCAGGAACCAGATGTTCTTTTATTGGACCACTCGCTGGGGGAGCTCTGAACTTTACAGATTTAGAAAAGTCTCAAAAGAAGGTTTCTGCCTCTGGAATTATGAAAACTCACTAGAAAGGCTATGATTTGCCTCTAACAACAGGAATAGATGTTCTTCTTATTCACAGCCTGCAGGAGCAGCTTTAAACTATAAAATTTGAACAAGATTGTAAACAAAGTTTTTGAGCAGTAGTGTTGATGTAGTTGATTAAAATTAATGCATAACTCGTGAAATTTAGTTGGAGGTCTTTGAAGAAATAGGTTTAAAAATGGTGATCACATTCTTGAAAGTTGACTGAGCTCAGTGTATGCGTTGATTTATGAGATTGGATTTTTTCTATGACCATTCATTCTATGACTATTGGTAACTTGAATTGAGTGATGTGTGATTGGTAACTTGAATTGAGTTGGTGGATACTGAGAAATCTAGATTCTGATAGTTGGCCTAATCTGCCTTGCAAGAGCATACCTGTCTGCAGTTCCTATTCTTAGTTAATATTTTGGATTGTTACACACATATTATGAGGATTGTCATTTTTATTTAGGTGTACTTACATTGGCTATTTCTTCTGGGTATGAAGTAATGATCTGGGCTACATACACTGAACACACTCCATGAGTTTTCCTTTTGGTTGATGATCCTCAAGGGTGCCAACCTCTCCATATGTAGTTGTATGATTATGAATCTTCAAGTGATATGAATGCATACAATGTGGAGTTTAATGTTTTCATTTGGTTTTATTGTTCCGTTAGAATGGTTAACTATGGTTAATGGAGCGTCCATACATGATCTACCTATAATGTTGTCATCAGTACATAGAAACAGAGCTGAAACGATTGGTACCTGAAGAAATCGGCTACCTTATACTTTTTCAGATCCTTCCGCGACATTATTTTCCCTCCAATCATGAGAAGGTAGGACTGTTCAACATCTATGACCTTGATAGGAATAGTTCATCGCAAGTGTTACCGTGGCATTCTTCATAACGACAGGGTTGGGTTTGGAACGATGTGCCTGCCTGTTGGTCATCTTGGTGAGCATTGTCTCTCGCTTAATCCGGGAGATGATTTTGGGCTTCTCCTGTTCTGCTCATGTAGTATGAGTTATTTGTGACCTGTGTACCTGAAAAGAGCCTTATTTTGTCTATAACGCGTTGCATAGCAGTCAGCATCATCTCAATGTGGAGTCAGCGTCCATTTCATCGATGGAGTGTACGTTCTCCTTTGTCAAATAGTCGGTTGAATTGTATTCTCACTGCCTATGCATGTCTTTGTTCATTTGAGAGATGGAAACCTGGGTCCAGCGCAGTATCTGGATCTGACAGACTATACACCATCTGGGATCGGCATTTTGCCCTAAACATAAGTGTCAAATGGACCTCCTCAATGGTAAAGTTATGGCGTGATAAAATTAGGTTCAAGTTGACACAGCACATCCTTGATTTGCGAGATGAACTCTTTTTAGCAGTGTCACCAGATGCTTTCATTGTATTTATGGTAGATCCAAATTTGGGCATGATGCCGTATTCGTTTCAACCAAGATAACTGTGACTAGCATTGGAGGTAGAGGTTGAGTTCACCAAATTGTTGGCTAATTGCGGATTAACTGTTGTGTGATTTTGTTGGCTAATTGCGGATTAACTGTTGTGTGATTTTGTGATGTGTCTGATCATCCGGTTGTTCGATCACTGTTTTAGGATCACTGACGGCAGGTTTTCTACGTAGATGTGCTGGTTTTTTCCACTCATATATATCCTCACTAATACGTAGCGAAAACTAAATTCGACCAAAGAAACATCTGACTACTATGATCTGCCTCAAAAAAACGCTTCGACAGAACATTGGCGATTGGCGATATCGCTCGAAAGATGCCTTTCGAGCACAATCTCAGAAAAAGCATGACCTGTTCAGAATCCTTTTTTGCCAAGTATGGAATCAATCAAACTTATTCTCTTCTTCCTTTTTCCCTTCTACCCCCTTTTCCATCTTTCCTCTTCAGATTCTGCCCTTGTGGAATTCCCTCCCCATGAAGCGATAGAACCAAGCCTCTTTTGCTGCTTTTACATATTCCCTCCACTTTTTTTCCTTTTTTTTTTTTCTGTATGCTTCTTTTCTTCTTCGTTGTGGGTTCCTAATGTGAGGTCGATGAAAAGGCATGGGATATACACCGAATTTGCTTTGAGATTTTCTCAATGCTTCGGTGAAGATCCAATTGTGTGGCTTTTCATACGCGGGATAACAATACGAACTAGTGAGATTCAGGTTAACTTGTGTGACAAGAATGATCCTTAGCTTGTGCAACATGGGAAAGTCACATATCCTTCTTTGCAGAGACTTTTATGGATGGGTGAGTGAGAAAAGATGCTTGAAATGAGGATAGAGAGGAATTTTGGCCCTTGCTCTCCAATCTAGAGAAAGCCCACCTTAGGTGATTGAAGAGGGATTTTTTGTTGGAGCACACGAAGTTTTCGATTGTTCAAATCAATTACTATTTAGAAGAATGTTATCATTTTGAAAGAAAATGTTATCATTCTAGATAGAAAGATGGGAAAATGAGATAAATGATCTCTGAATTTTTGTCCAATGTGCAATATGATCCATAAACTTACAATTTATGTAATGTGGCCCATGAACAATAGCCCAATGTGTATCGTAGTTCGTAAATTTTTAATTTGTTCGATATGGTCCTTGGACTTTGGTAAGTGTTCAATATTGTCTCCGAACTTGAATTAATGGAAGGAGAACTTTGGATATTTTCATATAAAATAGAGATTAAGTTAAACATGTTTCAAAAGTTCATAGATCATATTGAATAAATTAAAAGTTTATGGTTCATGTTACACATTGGGCCGAAATTCATGAACTACATTGAACAAATTAAAAGCTCAAAAACCACATTGCACATCGAATCAAAATCCAGAGATCATTTATCTTGAAAGATCTCTATCTAAGCAGTGGTGACATTGGTCTTGTTCTTAAACATGGTACTACAAGGGAAAGGTCATATGGATATGGTGGCAACTTGGGCGGGTGTCACCTTGATGATGAGACATAATGTTTGGTTAAAATGGAACGTCACAGCATAGAAAGCGAGAGGCTAAAA
Organism: Rhodamnia argentea; assembly: GCF_020921035.1. Classification (NCBI taxonomy): domain Eukaryota; kingdom Viridiplantae; phylum Streptophyta; class Magnoliopsida; order Myrtales; family Myrtaceae; genus Rhodamnia; species Rhodamnia argentea. The sequence continues at coordinate 24,349,389 of NC_063157.1, read as the reverse complement.
GACGTGAAGCAAGAAGCCTTCGCTTTACAAAGAAGAGATTACAAAGTATACACAAAAGAGGAGTTAGTGATGCAATGAGAGTGCTCCAATGGTTTCCCTTCGAAGCCAAGGCAAAACACACACTTTAAGCACATTGAGACTATTGTTGGGGCAGAGTTATGAGTGGAGTTGTCTAGTTATTTGAGTCCTTACCAAACTCCCAACCACACAAAATCCCTAAAGAATGAAGCCCCACCACCAAAAGGAAAAAGGTGATTTGATGTGTTGATTTCATGGTCGACACGGTGCAATCGATCAATCATATTACGTTTCAATTTCAGATGCCTCACTTCCTGTTGTCTAGCTTCTCGGCACGTCATTGTCTCGCGGTATCACACTACCGAGAGCCAATTTCGCAAATCTGTGTAGAATAATGATCTATGAGGCTGAACTTAGTAGAACTGGACGGAACCAATGATTTTTTGGGAACCCCATCAGCGGTTGTTAGCATCTCAAGACGACAGATATGTCCATGTCACAAGCGATCGCGAACATCATTCTCGGCCCCTTTTGGGAATGAAACCAAAGCATGGTACAGCAATGATTTTCAGATTGCTTTGATCATAGTCACAACATGAAATTAGTCATCTTCAATCTAACTCATCAAGAAGCCATTCTTAATCTTTTCTTCCTTCTTCACATTTTTCCACCACCCACTTTTCACCCCCACCACACAAAGAATATGAACCAACAGAAAGATGATGGGCACCCTTTTGGATCTCACACCCACGTATATGCTTGCTTTTCTTTACTTGCACATCCTGGTATATTCCAAAGATGGTGACATTATTGGATTCAAACCTACCCGACATCATTATTCGTATTCTCGAATCCTCAAACTTTTCGAAAGGAAGTATCTTATGTTGTAATCTCATTAGTTGAAATACGATAATTGGTAATTTTTCTCGGAAAGAATTTCTTCGTATTGGGAAGAATCCTGGCCATTCACGTGGCACTTTCCACTTGACTACCAGCAACATTTTAGGTCCAGCTTCTGCAAGTAAATTCGATGATTGCAGCGTTTGCAACGGTTAAATTTAATGACTAATGTCAGGTGGTTGAGGCGCAAAGAGATGCACAAGGGACTCCTTCAGCGTTTTAACCTAACCCTTGGGAACTTCCGAATCTGAAGCTGGTCGGAACAGCACGGCCTCAACATGCGAATGCCCCTTTCCATGTCCAAAATAGAAAAGGACAAATTCATTTTCCTGTCGATCAAGAAAGGAAAAAGAATTGTTTTTTTCGTTTACTTTTTATAAACAATTCGTGCATGGTCTTGCTCTCGAAAAAATATTAAAAAACAATCTTAAATCTATTACATTAGTGTCAATTCATTCATAAATCTTTCAATTAGATCAATTTATTCCTAAACTCTTTGTATCTATGCCAATTCAGTCCATCCGGCTAATTTTAACAGAAAATTGATGACGTGTACGCTTGCCTTCTTACGTGATGCGGCTAGCACTTGCAGTGAATTTTTTTTTTATAATCTATTTTTTAAAAAAATTGAATATTTAAATTGTTTTTCTTTTTTTGCCTCCTTTCATTTTGAACGACAAGGACCATCAAGCCCTCGCCGACCTTAGCCAGGTGTGGGCGAGGGCCGCCTCACCCGCGATGGGCGAAGGCCACCTCGCTCGCGGCCGATGAGCTAGGCAATGAAGGCCCTCGCCCGAATCCGCCGAGGGCTTAGACAAGGGTAGGTCGGGGATCCTTATAGGCCAAAATGAAAGGAAAAAAATAAAAAATCAAGTTTTCTTTAAAAAAAAAATAGTAAAGATGTACACCAATCGCGTCACATAAAACGGTTAGCATCAGTAATTTTCTACTAAAATTTGCCAAATGAACTTAACTGGCACAAATACAAAAGGTTCAAGAATAAATTGGTCTAATAAAAAGATATAGAATTAAATTGGCACCAATGTAATATATTTACGACATTTTTGGATATTTTCCCCTCTTCCTCTTACTTAGTATAGAGTCAAGAACTGAGTATCTCGGATGTCTGTTTCTTCAAAATTTTGACTTGTCATGACAAAACCTAGTTATATAACCTAGCTTAGATGGTTAAGATTATGTCCTCTTCCTTTAGAAACATTTCAATATTCTTGTCCTTTAGGGCTTCAATCTTTTTATGTTATCGTGGGACCCCCCGATTAGGGTTTCATGCACGATGTTGGCCCAACAAAAGGAGCAAAGTAAACACCACACGAGATAAAGGTTAGTACAAGACAGCAACCATACCAATTCAATCTCACGCCACTCGCTCCTAATGATTCAAAAATGCACATTTCCCCCACTTCATAAGGTTTAAAAAGACCTCATGCAAACTCCAAATTGCCACATTTTGCCCACAACTCTCTCCAAAAGAACAGACTTTATAAGCTTCCCCTCTATAAAAGACTCGTGGACAAGCCGAAACGCTTAGCCCCTCATCGTGTAAGCTCTCTCTTTCTCTTTGTGGTTTTCTTTTTCTTTGCTTCCAAAATCGAAACTTTCGGCATTGTCACGCGGAAATCGGCATGACGGCGAAGAAGTGCGACCACCACCACGAGGAGGAGGAGAGCCCCCTCCACCGGCGGCTCTTCTCCCTCTTCCTCGGCCTTGTCGTCCTCATCCTCTTCATCGTCTTTCTCGTCTTCCTCATCCTCCGCCCCGCCAAGCCCGCCTTCGTCCTCCGCGACGCCACCATCTACCAGTTCAACGCCTCCGCTGCTCCGAGCCTCCTCAACACCAACATGCAGGTCACGCTGTCGTCCCGGAACCCCAACGAGAGGATCGGCATCTACTACCAGATGCTCGACACATACGTGTCGTACCGGGGGCAGCAGATATCGCTGCCGACGCTGCTGCCGGATAGCTACCAGGGGCACAAGGAGGTGATCAACTGGTCGCCGTTCTTGTACGGGAGCGCCGTGCCGGTATCGCCATTCCTCACGGCAGCTCTGGAGCAGGACCGCAACGCGGGGAGCGTGCTGGTGGACATAAAAGTGGACGGACGTGTGAAGTGGAAGGTTGGGACGTGGGTATCCGGCAAGTATCATCTCCATGTCAACTGTCCAGCTTTGCTGGTGTTCAAAGAACCGTGCTGCGGCATCGCTGTTGGACCCTCCGTGAAGATTCAGGTCACTCAACACTGTACTGTTGATGTGTAGAGAGAGAAACTGTGGAAGTGTTGGATCTCTCTCTCTCTCTCTCTCTCTCTCTCAATGTGATTTGTTTCCTTCTTCCTCTCTTTTTCTTCTCCCTAGTAATTGAAAATGCATCAACTGAGGTAAATTTCAGTTTCTCTTCTTCGTCTTCGTCTTCTTCTTCTTCTTCTGGCTTCGTCTGGCTCTCCTATGCTTAGGCAATATAGCTACGGGGTGCTCTGAAGATGGGGGCTGTGAACGTTGTTGTAAAGACGAAAAATAAGGGTACGAAGGAGACTATTTGAGCTCAACTCGCGGGTTGTCTGAACTCGACTCGATTTGTTTTCAACTAGTCGGGATTGAATTTGAGAAAACTCGGCACAAATAGCCGGTCAGCCTGTTCGAGCGATTGCATCTTTTCCACGTACTTCAATCATACAGATGAATAAGTCAATAAATGTACCTCTCTTTTTTTCATTTGTGGTTGTAAGAATAAGATTCAAGCTTAGTCTGAGGCTTGGACTAAACCATGTCGTCGACCATTCGAGTGGGAGTCACGTTGAATCCATGCTCGAGGTTATTAAAAACTTAACCGAATCGAGCTGTCAACCGAGCTTGAATCAAGTATTCGAGCCTTATAAATTCCAATCGAATCAAGCTGAACTCAAAAATTCAACTGCTCCGTGTTGTCTGGATTGTAGCCCTAATTAGAAGTGCCGTACAAACGCAATCGTTGAGTTACGGCCGACCAAGACGCCTCATGATGAACTCGGTTTGGTCAAGCGAGAAAGGTTTATAAGATTTGCCACACGAATTGACAAGTGATTTTATAAGATTTCTCGAGCAGCATGGATCATGGATCGTGCTTAATGGGACGTTGCATCGAATTCATGCCACCCCATTTGAAATTTCTACAAGTCCATACTAAAATTTGATTAGTAGGACTAAATTATTCTTAACACTGATTCTAACATCAACCTTCCTGAGTATCTTTTTCCCAGCCTCAACATATTAATCCTTCTCATTAATGCAAGCCCAGTATTTATTAATCCTCCTAATTATCTATAGGGGAGTCAGAAGTTTGGTCTAATCATTGGCTAGATCTAACTTCGATCGCGGTGCTCCTGTAATAACCATGAACAACGTCGAGCATACAAGAGTAGAATCAATTCTCAACCATCATGAATTTACTCATGTGATCAACTTCCAATAGGTACTGAACTAATCAAAAGTTAATTAACCAAGAAGATACCCACCCTCATCTTTAAACTTTTTCATCACACGTGTTTCGGAAAGAGGCAAGTCACCCACCGTCTCTTTGCTTTCAACCTTTACAGATCAAAAGAGAAATGAGCTTCAACAACCCTCGGTACACAACAAGGTGGAATTGAATTTACCACCACCTAAACCGCGTGGGTCGTCACATTCAAATCATCTGCCACAGCAATTCCATGCAATTGCCATGGATCTGTCAAGACCTGCTTACATAATGGTCCTTCGAGTTTGTAACTGCTTTGGTTTAATCCTTCACAGCCCACATGCAATGATGTGGCAACCATACCGAAAGTTATAGGAAGGTCGGGTCATAGAAATAGTTTTTACCACACTCGACTTCATGAGGTAGCTAAAGAAGACAAAGCACATCTTCAGGACCACATGGTACAGGAACCGTTCCTAGCTATGTGTTTTTTGAGTGATAGCACAAACGTCAATGTAGAACTATGTGAAGTTAGATGTCAAGCACAAATCTGTAATGGTATATGCACAAGGATGGAGAAGCCATAATGTTAACTTTAGTTCCCATCAATCAACGAGTTGATCATACCCTTCTATGAGCAGTACGGGCATGTCCTGTCACCCCCCACCACGCTTACGGCTCTATACCCGAACCCAACTTGCAGTCTAAACACAGCTTTAGCTTGCCACCACTCAAAAGTCGCGGTTCACACACACGTGCAGTCGGCCGGTGATTTCAAGCACAACACCATGCAATGCAAAACTCACTCGGAGAGAATAGCACATGATGCTTGTACTCGGAACATACATCATCACTTTGAAGATCCAAGCACAACGGGCTTGATGGACTACTGACTCCAAAGTTTCAAGTAAAGTGGAGAATAAATACATACGGTTGTAGAAACAACAGACGCATCTTCAGGTAAATCTGCTCAAGATGTTTATTGACTAACTGGAAAGAAGAGGGGGCACAATCCAACCACATCACACGTGGTAGATGAAAGCAATATTATGTCCTTCAACAATCATGTTCTGCTGCTATTGCCACTGAAAAATTTATTCATGAGAAAGCCTGAAAAACTTCAAAAACTCTCTGTGGAATGGAAGAAATGGTAACTCGTGCTAGTCCAAAGTTTTGAGTGGGCTTAACTTGATATGGTTTCAAAGGCTTGACCTATAAATTACGCAGCCATTTTCAATCACAGCACTCAAAACTCTTCTTTTGAAGCATTCCTAGGATTGTAAAACATATGCTGACTACAGAGGGTTTGCCGTACTCTCTGATCGAAACATGTTTCTACACAGTACAGACTACTGAAGCCGCCAGCAGGTTCCAGGGAGACAATTAAGTTATTGACTCCTCGGGGTAACCATTTTCCATGCCAAAAGCAATGGTTCGAGGTGAAATTGAACATCAGATAATGAACCATCATGGAAGAACATGCATGACCGGTTGTATACTAACTGTAAGTCACATAAGAAACATACACAAAACCCCCAAGCCTTGCTCCACTGAGCGAGCTGGTGATTGCTTGAGCCATTATTGTTCTTTAGCCTTCTTCCGTGCCAAGAAGCGCTCTTTAGCCGCAGCAAGAGCATCCTGACTTCTTTTATGATGGTCAGGCGGCGGTTGATCAGAGGAGGAGGGCTCAGATTTTTCTTGTGCAGAAGTATCATCAGTAACCCGTTTCTCATGGATAGCTTCAAAACTCTTCTTAGAGTCAGGAGAGGCTTCAGCGTGAAGCCCTTCTGGCGTTCTAGAAGGTTCTGCATGAGAGTTTGTGGTGATCAATGAAGGACCTTCTCCAGATATGTTGACATTCATTTTCTCTTCGTGCTTCTCAGGCGTTTGTAACTCAACGTGCTTCTCAGGCTTCTTCGACTCGGCATGTTTCTCCATTTTTCCTGACTCAAGTGCACTAGCACCAAATGCGACATTTTTCTCAAGATTGAAATAGAAGTCACTCAAGTCTTTCTTCTTGATTACCTATAACACAACAGCGAAAATATTAATACGTGAAACAGTTTTAGAAAGCTTCCCAGCAATCAGCATATATTTCTTAAAAGTGGCTGGAAAACTCCATCTAGAAAAGAGGACCAAGTATAGGGACAAAAAGTCTGCAGCGAGCAATTTGACTAGCCAACAGACTCTAGCATAAAAAACCATCTTCTCTCTCTCTATCTTTTGTGGGTGCAAGTGTGTGTTTAAGGAAAAACTTGTTGTCAGAGTCATCAATATCACAGTAAAGAATCTAGTTGACGTTAAAGCGCATCAAGTGATCAAAATTCTCCGATAATTATGGCACAAATGCAGGTAAATTCCAGAATGATTGTAAATATTATAACATGTATTATAACAGGAGAATTGTCATTGACCTCAAGTGAGGAAAGAGGGCTTTTTTTCAAATTGCATAAAATTTTTTTTTTTTTTTTTTTTTTTTTGGTAATCCAGGATCCGCCGGTCGTAATCGGGTCAACTCACCACCACCCGAAGGGCGGCGAAGACCCTTTCCGACGGCGACTATACCTGGAGGGAGGCTAGCCCCGCAGCCCACCAGCAAGGGCCCCCCACTTAAGTCCGAGAAACGCGTTGGGAGGGTTTTGAACCTTTGACCGGCTTGCGCCTTAGGGCCAAAGAACTCAAAGCTCACCAAACGCGCCATGCCCGTGGTGGGTTAAAAAAAAATTTTGTTTACCAAATAAGGGGAAAAAAAATTTAATTACCGATTGGGGGTCCGCTCGGCGGTCATAACGCCGAGCGGGGCCAGCCCCTCCCCACCACCGGCACCGAGCGGGGCCGCCACCCCCTCCCTTCCCCTGCCGCCCCTCCCCACCACCGGCCCCGATCCCGGCCCGGCGATTTCGTCCTTGTAGGAAATTATCTTCTAAAAAAATTATAAAAGCTCGCAAAAATTAGTAAATGGCAACAATCAACTAGCCATGGACAATTCGGGGTATTTTCGCCGACGACTTTTGAAAATGACGATTTTGCCCTTCAGGCAAATTGTCTTCGAAAAAAATTGTAAAAAATGTAAAAAATGGCCATAATGAACATGTTATGCACGATTCGGGGTATTTTGACCAACGATTTTTAGAAAATAACAGTTTTACCATTCCGGAAAATTGTCTGCAAAAAAATTGTAAAAAATCTCAAAAATTAATAAATGGCCACAATCAACTGGTCATAGATGATGCGGGGTATTTTGGCCGATGACTTTTAGAAAATGACGGTTTTGCCCTTGTGGCAAATTGTTTCCCAAAAGAATTGTAAAAAATCTTAAAAATTAGTAAATGGCCACAATCAACTGGCCATAGACGATTTATGGTATTTTGGCCGACGACTTTTGAAAATGACGATTTTGCCCTTCCGGCAAATTGTCTTTTAAAAAAATTATAAAAAATCTCAAAAATTAGTAAATGACCATAATCAATTGGCCATGGACGATTGGGGGTATTTTGGCCGACGACTTTTAGAAAATGCCGGTTTTGCCCTTCCGGCAAATTGTCTTTCAAAAAAATTATAAAAAATCTCAAAAATTAGTAAATGACCATAATCGACTAGCCATGGACGATTCAGGTTATTTTGGCCGACGACTTTTAGAAAATGACGGTTTTGCCCTTCTGGCAAATTGTCTTTCAAAAAAATTGTAAAAAATCTCAAAAATTAGTAAATGACCATAATCAACTGGCCATGGACGATTCGGGGTATTTTGGCCGACGAATTTTAGAAAATGACGATTTTGCCCTTCCAGCAAATTGTCTCCCAAAAAAATTATAAAAAGAAAATTGCCACAATCAACTGGCCATGGACAATTCGGGGCATTTTGTTCTGCTCGGCATTTTTTTAAAAAGGAAATCATTTTTTTTGTTAAGTTTTTAATAATTATTATTTTATTTATAAATTGTTTCTTTTGAAGCTTATTTTATTAGTGTAATTAATTAAGAATATTGATAAAATGAAAGTACCGAGATATATGAAAAACATGTTATTTTCATAATAGATAATAATCGGACTGTCGCAATTACATGTACTAACGATGTCATCTTCCTACATGACCTCCTGTTCCGCAACGTAGCTCTCTTCGGTGCTCGGCGGCTCTAGTATTGTACGGACGAGGAGGAGGCCGAGGAGGAGGATCCGACTAAGGAGGATGTGTAGATGATGAAGGCATATCTTGTGAATATATGCCCCGCCCGGACGGTACATATCCTTTTGCAGAGAAGCTTGAATAAAAAGGAGGGAAATCGGGTACATACGAAGTAGGAGAAGGAGCTGGAGTCTCAGGATCAAGAAATGCAAAAGTAGATCTCTCGGGAAATGGGGCGGCAAAATGGGTGAATCCAGCATTGAAACCCGTATGGTCCAATCCTGAAGTGAAACCCGGAGCGAAATCCGTCGTATGATACTCGAAGGTGTAAGGGACGGCATCGCCAACTACATGATCTCGAGGAGTCCTCCGGGTCGACCGAACAGGCTCGGGCGGATCGTCATCGTGAGGGCCAACGGTTGCCATTGTAGTTGCTAGTTGAAAAAATTGTCATTTTTCAAAAATCGTCGGCCAAAATGCCGTCAATCGTCCATGGCCGATTGATTGTGGCCATTTCCTAATTTTTGAGATTTTTTTTGAAATTTTTGGGAGACAATTTGCCGAAAGGGCAAAATCGTCATTTTTTAAAATTCATCAGCCAAAATACCGTCAATCGTCAATGGCCGATTGATTGTGGCCATTTCCTAATTTTTGAGATTTTTTTTGAATTTTTTGGGAGACAATTTGCCAGAAGGGCAAAATCGTCATTTTTCAAATGTTATCGGCCAAAATGCCGTCAATCGTCCATGGCCGATTGATTGTGGCCATTTCCTAATTTTTGAGATTTTTTTTGAATTTTTTGAGAGACGATTTGCCGTAAAGGCAAAATAGTAATTTTTCAAATGTTATCGGCCAAAATACCGTCAATCGTCCATGGCCGGTTGATTGTGGCCATTTCCTAATTTTTGAGATTTTTTTTGAATTTTTTGGGAGATAATTTGCCAGAAGGGAAAAATTGTCATTTTTCAAAATTCGTCGGCCAAAATACCGTTAATCGTCCATGGCCGATTGATTGTGGCCATTTCTTAATTTTTGAGATTTTTTTTGAATTTTTTGATAGACGATTTGCCGGAAGGACAAAATCGTCATTTTTCAAATGTTATCGGCCAAAATACCGTCAATCGTCCATGGCCGATTGATTGTGGCCATTTCCTAATTTTTGAGATTTTTTTTGAATTTTTTGGGAGACAATTTGCCAGAAGGGCAAAATCGTCATTTTTCAAAATTCGTCGGCCAAAATACCGTTAATCGTCCATGGCCAGTTGATTGTGGCCATTTCCTAATTTTTGAGATTTTTTTTGAATTTTTTGGAAAACAATTTGCCGGAAGGGCAAAATCGTCATTTTTCAAATGTTATTGGCCAAAATACTCACAATCGTCAATGGCCAGTTGATTATGGTCATTTTCTAATTTTGATGATTTCTTACAATTTTTTTGGGATATAATTTTTCAAAAGGGCAAAATCGTCATTTTTTTAAGTCACCGACCAAAATAATCTATGGCCACTTCATTGTGGCTATTTTCCCATTTTCTCAAATTTCTTAATATTTTTCCTTCATTTTTTTTAAAGTCTTTATGATTTTTCTTTATTTTTAATCCATTTTGTATTTTCTATTATTCGAATTTTGAAATTATTAAAAAAATATTTTTCGGACCGGGTCAAACCTCACCCCCGTTTCTCGGGCCATCCGATCAACTTTTTTTTAATTTTCGCAAAAAATCATTTTACACTCCCAATTTTCTTTTTTATATTTTGAAAATCGTCAAAATAAATATGGACGTAGTTGCAAAAATGAGTCCCGAAAATTTGTTTTTATGAGATTATGGTCATTCTTTTTATTTACAGCAATTCGTAAACATTACAACTATTCAGTCTACAAATAATAATTAAATAAATAAAACAATACTTACGAAACCGCAAAAAATAACTATAACAAGATTTACCTCAAACTAGTAAGAAGGTCGGCTTTGCTTTTCTCTCAGCTTTCGCAAAAATAAAAAAGTCCCAATTTAATTTAAACATGACAAAAATATTTGCAATAAAATAAAATCCTAATATCAATAAAGGCACCCGAGGAGAGAGGGGGATATAGAAAATCTTCGTGAGCTATATAGAAGAAAACAAGAAATGAGGTCTTAGAGAGTCCGATTAAAACTTGGTCGGGATATTAAGAACAAATCTCGCCGAAGTTAATCAAAGCGAGGGGAGGGCTCCCAAATGACTCCACACTATGTTCACTTAATATCCAGATCACTTAAAATAAGAGATTCCGTGGAGGAGGCTTCAGCAAAAGAGGGATGAGCTTTTGTGGAGAGGTGAAATGCAGAGGAAAGTTGAGCTTCTGTGGAGAGGTGAAATGCAGAGGAGAGATGAGCTTATGAGAGGAGGCGAAATGCAGAGGAGGAGATGAGCTTCGAGAGGCGAAACGTAGAAATGCAAAGGAGCGATGAGCTTTCTTGGAGGAGCGAAATGCAGAGAAAAGAGCTTTTGTGGATGAGCTTATCAACAGAGAGCCTTCAGCTTTGCTTAAAGCAGAGCCGAAGGCTCAGTAGCACTCGTGAAAGGTGCTGTAGCACCTTTCACGTCGTCTGCCAGCACCCGATTAAAGGCGCTAGCGACGTAGTAGGGGCCAGCATGCAGAGAGCGCAGAGACTCGGCTCTCTCTCTCTCTGCACGCTTTGCAGAGAGAGAGAAGAAAGCAGAATTCTGCTCTCTCTCTCTCTCTCTGCATGCTTCTTGCTCGGCACTTATAGTGCCGAGCGGTCGATAGGGCTGGCGAGCGGGTATGCTCGGCACCAAGATCGCTAAGCAGACCCCTAAACGGTAATTAAGTTTTTTTTCTCCTTATTTGGTAAATAAAATTTTTTTTTTATGCAATTTGAAAAAAAGCCGAGGAAAGATCTGTAAAATCATACTGAACTTGCTGGACCTCACAATGGTATGCTGTATGTGCAGTGTCGGTTATTCAATTGGCAGTTATTATGGGAATAACTCATTAATGATGCAAAAACAAGCTACTAATAATTTAGATTTTACATTGGAAGGCTGTTAACACAATGAATTTATCCCAGTGTCTTTATCAACACCTAGACTGGACTCTCCTATCAAGCAGGAAACTTTTTTGTAGGAACTCGAGAGTACGGCTGATCAAGATGCTCAGACAAATGCTCTAGAGTATGGCCAACACAAGATGACAGGAAAAGATGTTTAATAGACATGATATTCTAGATCGTCACCAAAGTCCCACAGTATATATAGCAGCTAAACAGAGGCACATGCAGGCATGCAAGTTCAACAGGCAAAGAAACATACATCATCTTTCTCTTCTCGCATTTGCCGTAGCCGCTCCCCCTCCATCCATTTTGCTTGCTCTGCAAGTTTCTTTTTGTACGCACTTGTTACAAACTTGTCCTTGTCAGCATAGAGGTGATCGTCTTTGCTCCTCTCTTTAGCCAGCTTTTTCTCATATACTATTTCCTGTTCCCTCTGTCGCTTTTCTGCCTTTTTAAGCAGATTCTGGATGTATTTAGGCTGAAAATGGGAGGAACTCATTGTTCAGACCTAGTCAAAATGAATAAACAGAGAATAGAAGAGAGATAATCCAAAGGATAATCTTACATTGGCATCAACTTATAAGGGAAAAAGTAAAGTGAAAGCTATCTCCTGCCCCACTAAGATTTTAGAAAATAACACATGCTTTTCCAAAATCACCAGTATCATATACCCTAACTATCTAAGCAGACTTTCTATTAGTTAGTAAAGAAATATCACTATGGAGCACTAGCAGGTTCCAACAAATGACGAAAGAAGTTGATAGCCCAAAAAGAGAGGATGGCTGGGATATGCCATTATTCTAGTCACCAAGTGTTATTCCACCAACAGGTTCCTATAAAAACCGGCCCTGCAGGATTAGCATATGGGAAATTCACTTGACCGCCTTTGTCTCACATCTCATAAAGAAAACGAGTTGGTGGAAATCTCAAATCTCATGTAAGTCACTGCGGTAGTTTCCGACCATAAATAAGACATTCCTGATGTTATGTGAAAATTAATGAGTAATTTTACTTCGAATGAGAGGCTATTCTATCATAACCTACATACTTTGAAGGATTTGACTGGCCAGTGTCTTTTTTTTTTTTTTTCAATCTAGCATCAGAGATAAGAAAGTGGATTTTCTTGGGATAAAAAAGCTCAACTACGGGGCACCAAGGGGGTGAAACCCACGCAAAACAGTTCCCATGCTATAGTTCAGTTCCAGGATAAATCATCAACCATATCAACCAAGGCATTTACATCCATAAGCAAAGGCTCCACTAAACCAAAGTGTAAAACTTTAAGGGAATTTTCAATAAAAACAGAAACGGGAGATTTTATGCTGGAAAAGGAAGTTGGGTTTCCATAATAGCAGAAACAAACAAGAAGTGTCTTCCAGCTCAGAAGCATTTGGTCCGAAGGTAAACTAACACGAATTGCCCTGGTTTGAAACTGTATGCTATCTATCAAAGAGTTACACTGGACAGAGTGCGCTAACACTAACAACTCTAAGCATGTTTTGAATGAAGTCTTGAAAGACAGCATGAACTAAACATTCTTTCACTTGCAACTGCATCGAACATCAGATAAATTTATCCAGTGGGACAGTCCAGAATTTCACGACGAAGGCAGTTCGTGAAAAGAGACCAGCAAACAAACTATGTATAAGGGGAAGGTATGATGCGTCCTCGATCAGCTATTCATGCTCATTATTCACAGATCCAACATTAATTACTAAAGACAGGACAATGTAACTCTTTCTTGACCCTTCGGTCCGCGCGCATGAGAAGCAACTAACCCTTCTCTTCCCAGGTAAACAAAAATAGTAAAGATGCACATCGATCACGCCACATAAAACGGCTGGCGTCAATAATTTCCTACTAAAATTTCCAAATGAACTTAACTAGCACAAATACAAAAGGTTCAAGAATAAATTGGTCTAATAAAAAGATATATAATTAAATTGGCACCAATGTAATATATTTACGACTTTTTTGGATATTTTCCCCTCTTCCTCTTACTTAGCATAGAGTCAAGAACTGAGTATCTCGCATGTCTGCTTCTTCAAAATTTTGACTTGTCATGACAAAACCTAGTTATATAACCAAGCTTAGATGGTTAAGATCATGTCCTCTTCCTTTAGAAACATTTCAATATTCTTGTCCTTTATGGCTTCAATCTTTTTACGTTATCGTGGGACCCCTCATTAGGGTTGCATGCACGATGTTGGCCCAACACACAGTAGCAAAGTATACACCATACGAGATAAGGTTGGTACAAGACAGCAACCATACCAATTCAATCTCACACCGCTCGCTCCTAATGATTCAAAAAATGCGCATTCCCCCCTGCTTCATAAGCTTTAAAAAGACATTATGCAAACTCCAAATTGCCACATTTTGCGCACAAATCTCTCCAAAAGGACAGACTTTATAAACTTCCCCTCTATAAAAGACTCGTGGACAAGCCGAAACTCTTGGCCCCTCATCGTGTAAGCTCTCTCTTTCTCTTGGCAGTTTTCTTTTTCTTTGCTTCAAAAATCGAAACTTTCGGCATTGTCACGCTGAAATCGACATGACGGCGAAGGAATGCTGCCACCGCCACCACCCCGAGAAGGACCGGCGGCTCTTCTCCCTCTTCCTCGGCCTCGTCGTCCTCGTCCTCTTCATCATCTTCCTCGTCTTCCTCATCTTCCTCATCCTCCGCCCCGCCAAGCCCGCCTTCGTCCTCCGCGACGCCACCATCTACCAGTTCAACTCCTCCACTGCGCCGAGCCTCCTCAACACCAACATGCAGGTCACGCTGTCGTCCCGGAACCCCAACGAGAGGATTGGCATCTACTACCAGAAGCTCGACACGTACGTGTCGTACCGGGACCAGCAGATAACACTGCCGACGCTGCTGCCGTATAGCTACCAGGGGCACAAGGAGGTGATCAACTGGTCGCCGTTCTTGTGCGGGAGCGCCGTGCCGGTGTCGCCGTTCCTCACGGCAGCTCTGGAGCAGGACCGGAACGCGGGGAGCGTGCTGGTGGACATAAAAGTGGATGGACGTGTGAAGTGGAAGGTTGGGACGTGGGTATCCGGCAAGTATCATCTCCATGTCAACTGTCCAGCTTTGCTGGTGTTCGAAGAACCGTGTTGCGGCATCGCTGTTGGACCCTCCGTGAAGATTCAGGTCACTCAACACTGTACTGTTGATGTGTAGAGAGAGAAACTGTGGTAGTGTTGGATCTCTCTCTCTCTCTCTCTCTCTCTCTCTCTCTCAATGTGATTTGTTTCCTTCTTCCTCTCTTTTTCTTCTCCCTAGTAATTGAAAATGCATCAACTGAGGTAAATTTCAGTTTCTCTTCTTCGTCTTCGTCTTCTTCTTCTGGCTTCGTCTGGCTCCTATGCTTAGGCAATATAGCTACGGGGTGCACTGAAGATGGGGGCTGTGAACGTTGTTGTAAAGACGAAAAATACGGTTACGAAGGAGACTATTTGAGCTCAACTCGCGGGTTGTCTGAACTCGACTCGATTTGTTTTCAACTAGTCGGGATTGAATTTGAGAAAACTCGGCACAAATAGCCGGTCAGCCTGTTCGAGCGATTGCATTGTTTCCACGTACTTCAATCATACCGATGAATAAGTCAATAAATGTACCTCTGTTTTTTTCATTGTGGTCGTAAGATTAAGATTCAAGCTTAGTTTGAGGCTTGGACTAAACCATGTCGACCATTCGAGTGGGAGTCACGTTGAATCCATGCTCGAGGTTATTAAAAACTTAACCGAATCGAGCTGTCAACCAAGCTTGAATCAAGTATTCGAGCCTTATAGATTCCAATCGAATCAAGCTGAACTTAAAAATTCAACTGCTCCGTGTTGTCTGGATTGCAGCCCTAATTAGAAGTGCCGTACAAACGCAATCGTTGAGTTAGGGCCGACCAAGACGCCTCATGATGAACTCGGTTTGATCAGGCGAGATAGGTTTATAAGACTTGTCACACGAATCGACAAGTGATTTTATAAGATTTCTCGAGCAGCATGGATCATGGACCGTGCTTAATGGGAGGTTGCATCGAATTCACGCCACCCCATTTGAAATTCCTACAAGTCCATACTAAAATTTGATTAGCAGGACTAAATTATTCTTAACACTGATTCTAACATCAACCTTCCTGAGTATCTTTTTCCCAGCCTCAACATATTAATCCTTCTCATTAATGCAAGCCCAGTATTTATTAATCCTCCTAATTATCTATAGGGAAGTCAGAAGTTTGGTCTAATCATTGGCTAGATCTAACTTCGATCGCGGTGCTCCTGTAATAACCACGAACAACGTCGAGCATATAAGAGTAGAATCAATCCTCAACCATCATGAATTTACTCGTGTGATCAACTTCCAATCGGTACCGAACTAATCAAAAGTTAATTAACCAAGAGGATACCCACCCTCATCTATAAACTTTCTCATCACACGTGTTTCGGAAAGAGACAAGTCACCCACCGTCTCTTTGCTTTCAACCTTTACAGATCAAAAGATAAATGAGCTTCAACAACCTTAGGTACACAACAAGGTGGAATTGAATTTACCACCACCTAAACCGGGTGGGTCGTCACATTCAACTCATCTGCCCCAGCAATTCTATGCAATTGCCAAGGATCTGTCAAGTCCTGCTTACATAATGGTCCTTCGAGTTTGTAACTGCTTCGGTTTGATCCTTCACAGCTCACATGCAATGATGTGGCAACCATGCCGAAAGTTACATGAAGGTCGGGTCGTAGAAATAGTTTTTACCACACTCAACTTCATGAGGTAGCTAGAGAAGACAAAGCACATCTTCAGGACCACATGGTACAGGAACCGTTCCTAGCTATCTGGTTTTTGAGTGATAGCACAAACGTCAATGTAGAACTATGTGAAGTTAGATGTCAAGCACAAATCTGTAATGGTATATGCACAAGGACGGAGAAGCCATAATGTTAACTTTAGTTCCCAACAATCAATGAGTTGATCATGCCCTTCTATGAACTGCACAAGCACATCCTCTGTCACCCCTCCCCCGCACCCCCCCAAACCGTGCTTACGACTCTATACCCCAACCCAACTTGCAGTCTAAACACAGCTTTAGCATGCCACCACTCACAAGTTGCAGTTCACACACACGTGCAGTCAGTGATTCCAACCAAGCACAGCACCATGCAATGCAAAACTCACTCGGAGAGAATACCGAATTCCCCGCTGGCAATCAGGGACCTGATTGACCTAAGGCGAGCAACTGCCAAATGACTTTCCCGTTGATTTCACAGGACAGACAGATATTGAATTAACGGAAAGGAACAGACATCTCATCTAATAAGGAATAGGTAACGAATCCGCTCTTACTGTTAGCACATGATGCTTGTGCTTGGAACACTCATCATCACTTTGAAGATCCAAGCACAACGGGCTTGATGGACTACTGACTCCAAAGTTTCAAGTAAAGTGGAGAATAAAAACATACGGCTGTAGAAACAACAGACCCATCTTCAGGTAAATCTGCTCAAGATGTTTATTGACAAACTGGAAAGAAGAGGGGGCACAATCCAACCACATCACACGTGGTAGATGAAAGCAATATTATGTCCTTCAACAATCATGTTCTGCTGCTATTGCCACTGAAAAATTTATTCATGAGAAAGCCTGAAAAACTTCAAAAACTCTCTGTGGAATGGAAGAAATGGTAACTCGTGCTAGTCCAAAGTTTTGAGTGGGCTTAACTTGATATGGTTTCAAAGGCTTCACCTATAAATTACACAGCCATTTTCAATCACAGTACTCAAAACTCTTCTTTTGAAGCATTCCTAGGATTGTAAAACATATGCTGACTACAGAGGGTTTGCCGTACTCTCTGATCGAAACATGTTTCTACACAGTACAGACTCTACTGAAGCCCTCAGCAGGTTCCAGGGAGACAATTAAGTTATTGCCTCCTCAGGGTAACCATTTTCCATGCCAAAAGCAATGGTTCGAGGTGAAATTGAACATCAGATAATGAACCATCATGGAAGAACATGCATGATCAGTTGTATACTGACTGTAAGTCACATAAGAAACATACACAAAACCCCCAAGCCTTGCTCCACTGAGCGAGCTGGTGATTGCTTGAGCCATCATTGTTCTTTAGCCTTCTTCCGTGCCAAGAAGCGTTCTTTAGCCGCAGCAAGAGCATCCTGACTTCTTTTATGATGGTCAGGCGGCGGTTGATCAGAGGAGGAGGGCTCAGATTTTTCTTGTGCAGAAGTATCATCAGTAACCCGTTTCTCATGGATAGCTTCAAAACTCTTCTTAGAATCAGGAGAGGCTTCAGCATGAAGCCCTTCTGGCGTTCTAGAAGGTTCTGCATGAGAGTTTGTGGTGATCAATGAAGGATCTTCTCCAGATACGTTGACATTCATTTTCTCTTCGTGCTTCTCAGGCGTTTGTAACTCAACGTGCTTCTCAGGCTTCTTCGACTCGGCATGTTTCCCCATTTTTTCTGACTCAAGTGCACTAGCACCAAATGCGATATTTTTCTCAAGATTGAAATAGAAGTCACTCAAGTCTTTCTTCTTGATTACCTATAACACAACAGCAAAAATATTAATACGTGAAACAGTTTTAGAAAGCTTCCCAGCAATCAGCATATATTTCTCAAAAGTGGCTGGAAAACTCCATCTAGAAAAGAGGACCAAGTATAGGGACAAAAAGTCTGCAGCGAGCAATTTGACTAGCCAACAGACTCTAGCATAAAAACCGTCTTCTCTCTCTCTATCTTTTGTGGGTGCAAGTGTGTGTTTAAGGAAAAACTTGTTGTCAGAGTCATCAATATCACAGTAAAGAATCTAGTTGACGTTAAAACGCATCAAGGGATCAAAATTCTCCAATAATTATGGCACAAATGCAGGTAAATTCCAGAATGATTGTAAATATTATAACATGTATTATAACAGGAGAATTGTCATTGACCTCAAGTAAGGAAAGATCTGTAAAATCATACTGAACTTGCCGGATCTCACAATGCATACTGCTGTATGTGCAGTGCCAGTTATTCAATTGGCAGTTATTATGGGAATAACTCATTAATGATGCCAAAACAAGTTACTAATGATTTAGATTTTCAACTGGAAGGCTGTTAACACAATGAATTTATCCCAGTGCCTTTATCAACACCTAGACTGGACTCTCCTATAAAGCAGGAAACTTTTTTGTAGGAATTCAGAGTACGGCTGATCAGGATGCTCAGACAAATGCTTTAGAGTATGGCCAACACAAATTGCCAGGAAAAGATGTTTAATAGACATGATATTCTAGATCGTCACCAAAGTCCCACAGTATATATAGCAGCTAAACAGAGGCACATGCAGGCATGCAAGTTCAACAGGAAAAGAAACATACATCATCTTTCTCTTCTCGCATTTGCCGTAGCCGCTCCTCCTCCATCCATTTTGCTTGCTCTGCAAGTTTCTTTTTATACGCACTTGTTACAAATTTGTCCTTGTCAGCATAGAGGTGATCGTCTTTGCTCCTCTCTTTAGCCAGCTTTTTCTCATATACTATTTCCTGTTCCCTCTGTCGCTTTTCTGCCTTTTTAAGCAGATTCTGGATGTATTTAGGCTGAAAATGGGAGGAACTCATTGTTCAGACCTAGTCAAAATGAATAAACAGAGAATAGAAGAGAGATAATCCAAAGGATAATCTTACATTGGCATCAACTTATAAGGGAAAAAGTAAAGTGAAAGCTATCTCCTGCCCCACTAAGATTTTAGAAAATAACACATGCTTTTCCAAAATCACCAGTATCATATACCCTAACTATCTAAGCAGACTTTCTGTTAGTTATTAAAGAAATATCACTATGGAGCACTAGCAGGTTCCAACAAACGAGGAAAGAAGTTGATAGCCCAAAAAGAGAGGATGGCTGGGATATGCCATTATTCCAGTCACCAAGTGTTATTCCACCAACAGGTTCCTATAAAAACCGGCCCTGCAGGATTAGCGTATGGGAAATTCACTTGACCGCCTTTGTCTCACATCTCATAAAGAAAAGGAGTTGGTGGAAATCTCAAATCTCATGTAAGTCATTGCGGTAGTTTCCGACCATAAATAAGACATTCCTGATGTTATGTGAAAATTAATGAGTAATTTTACTTCGAATGAGAGGCTATTCTATCATAACCTACATACTTTGAAGGATTTGACTGGCCAGTGTCTCTTTTTTTTTTTTTCCCCAATCTTGCATCAGAGATAAGGAAGTGGATTTTCTTGGGATAAGAAAGCTCAACTATGGGGCACCAAGGGGGTGCAAACCCACGTGAAACAGTTCCCATGCTATAGTTCAGTTCCAGTATAAATCATCAACCACATCAACCAAGGCATTTACATCCATAAGCAAAGGTTCCACTAAACCAAAGTGTAAAACTTTAAGGGAGTTTTCAATAAAAACAGAAACGGGAGATTTTATGCTGGAAAAGGAAGTTGGGTTTCCATAATAGCAGAAACAAACAAGAAGTGTCTTCCAGCTCAGAAGCATTTGGTCCGAAGGTAAACTAACACGAATTGCCCTGGTTTGAAACTGTATGCTATCTATCAAAGAGTTACACTGGACAGAGTGCGCTAACACTAACAACTCTAAGCATGTTTTGAATGAAGTCTTGAAAGACAGCATGAACTAAACATTCTTTCACTTGCAACTGCATCGAACATCAGATAAATTTATCCAGTGGGACAGTCCAGAATTTCACGACGAAGGCAGTTCGTGAAAAGAGACCAGCAAACAAACTATGTATTAGGGGAAGGTATGATGCGTCCTCAATCAGCTATTCATGCTCATTATTCACAGATCCAACATTAATTACTAAAGACAGGACAATGTAACTCTTTCTTAACCCTTCGGCCCGCGCGCATGAGAAGCAACTAAACCTTCTCTTCCCAGGTAAACAAAAAAATCCCCACTTCAACTCAATAGGGAACACAAGATAACGAAGAGTTGAGTTACCTTCCTTTCTTCGCGTTCCAAGGCTCGAGGTTGAGCTAATTTCGCCTTCATGTCATCATAGACACCGTCGTAATCAAACACCGAGGGATCCTCCTCCAACGCCTTTCTGTGCTGCTCCTCAATCTTCACAATTCAAAGACAACCGCATAAGGGAAAATTCTGAAAAAAAGAAAGACGATATGAAGGAACGAGGAGTGCAAAACACGACCGAAGCCAGGACTAGGGCACGCGAAACTCACCTCTCTGAGAGCCCTGTTCTTGGCAGACTGGCGCGCAATCTCACTCTCGACGCCGTCTTCGTCGCCATCGTCGTCGCGGAAGCCGGCCGGAGGGGGGAGGGGCGGCCGGGTCGGTTGCTTCTTCTGCTGCGACGGCGGCGCCCTAAGCTGCAAACCGTACTTCTTCATTCCTTTCGGGCGAGAGCGCGTCCGAATCCGATGGCGACCAAATTCGAGGTGACGAGCTAGTGCTATTGGCGACGAAGCTCGATGGGTAGAAAGACGAATGGTTGGGAGAAACACGGCGGTGCTTGAGCTTGAGGAAGGAGCTGCGCTGCCACCGGATGAGAAGATTTTGCACAGCGATTTCCCAATTTCTTCCACCTCTCTGGCTGTTTAATATTATTTTGATTTTTTTTTATTTTTAGAATAAATGTATTTAAAATTTATCACAAAAATATAATTTTAAAAAATTATAATTAAAATTCTAAAACACATCAAATTAACGCAATCAAATTCATCACTTCACATCACATAGTCCAACTTGAATAAAGAAAAATATTGTTATGGCTTTTTTTTAATTATTTTCTCTCGTCTAGTTTGCGCTCACTTCTTTGTTTTTTTGAAAATTTGTTTATATTTTAAATCTAATTTAGATAATATCAGAGTTCGAAAAATCATATTTAAACCAAAACGGCTTGTTTTGGTATTGTCCTTCATGTTTTCGCCACTTCAACAACGTGGAGAGAGAAAATAAAATAAAATTAAAAAAAAACCACGCCAACACTTTCCTTTAGTCGAATTGGACAAAATTAACGAAATGATTTAAATTCACGAATTTAATAAGTTTTGGAACTTAATTGTATTTTTTAAAAGTTTTGAAATTCAGTTACACTTTCTTGACAAGTTTTAATATTTGAGTATATTTATTGCATTTATTTTTAATTGATTGGCCAACACTTTGATTTTTTTTTTTTTTGTGAAATACTTAAAAACTCGATCTTGTGACTTATTGAAATCCACATGTTGGTTATCTCGCGCTATAGTAGTGAAGAGGAGATCTTATAATATTATTTGTCAGGAATATTTTTTTCATTCATATTTTTTAATCCCGACTTTCTCTTTAAGAATTGAACACAAAAAGGCTATTTTAAATGTCAAGAACTCATAAAATATCATATACAATGCCACGCATCAATATTTAGGCTCCGTTTATTTCATAAAAATAAAACATTTAAAAAAAATTGAAAATGATCTAATGGATCTCTTACAAAAATGAATGAATGAGCGAAAAATATTTTTGCTTTTTACGAAATATTTATTTGTAAATTATTACTGATAATGAAAATATTTTACATTAACTAATTACTTTTAGCGATACAAGTGATAAATTTTAAGAGTTTTTTTAAATTATTCAATTTCGCCAAACAAACTAGGCCTTAAAATAAGTTGAAAAGTTTTGCACGTGTTACCTTTCAATAAAAGACAAAGTATCACTTACGGTAAAAAATTAAAAAAAATTAAAAATCAACAGTAAAATTCAACGTGAGAGATAACATTATCATGTACCATACTACTAAAAGTAAATTAAACTCTATTTTGCAATCCTTTTAATTGCTATAACTAATTTTGAAACACAATTAAGGGGCAAAAGGACACATGGGATGTTAATAGTTGCATAGGATACTCACTTTGGCAATAATATTTTTTTTGGATCACTTAAGTACTAAATCGGAGAAAAAATAATTATTTAAGTGTTAATTCCAATAAAAAAAAATAATCACTTAAGTACCAATTCCCGTCAAACAAGACGTGCGGCATTTTTATTAATTTTTTAATACTATGAGAAATTAAAAAAAAAAAGTCAGTTCACTTGGCATTCGCGTGGCAAATTTAAAAAAAAATTCAATCCACATGAATACCACGGAATTATTTTTGTGATATTAAATTAAATTTAAAATTAAGCTAAATAACTAAAAAAATAAAAATAAAAATTGCTAGGTTGCAAGAACAATGGCTTGGAGCCCTTGCCACCACCGCCCACAATGATTGGCAATGTATAGGGGATGGCTGGTGAGGCCTCACCCAGCCATGGTGAGGCTACATCTCGTAGAATTGGGTGAGGTTTAGCCACGCAGATATACGAGGGCGAGGTTCCACTGACCTTGGCGTGGGGTCACCAACCACTCAACGATGGTGGGTTAGAGCGGTGAGGGCTTAGGCTTCTAAGCCCTCATTGCTGCGACAAAGTATTTTGCTTTTTTTTTTTTAAAAAATTTAGCTTTTGTTTTATTTTTTTATTTTTTAACTTTTGGCTTTTTTTCTATTGCTAACTCAAATGCTCCAGCGAGCTATGCAGATGTCACATCATATTTTTTACGAAACTCACCGGAATTAGCACTGAAATAACTGTTTTTAAAAAAAATCAGACATTTTAGTGATTTAAAAAAATATTAATACTAAAATAAATATTGTACATAAATATTAATAATAAAAATGAGCGTTATATATAAATATTAACATTCTAAGGTATCTTTTGCCGAAAAAAAAATCGAAAAACCAAAATCTTTCGCCGAGGCTCCGTCACTTGATCTCTTCTCACTTTATCTCGAAATCCTCCATTACCTCCTCGTCTTCTCCTGCTTCGGTTTCCTCTGAGAAAGGTCAGTCCCTCTCTCCCCTCTCTCTCTCTCTCTCTCTCTCTCTCTCTCTCCTCCCCCTCACACTGAAACCTCGTCAGATTTGAGGAATAGTCGTTTGATTCTGCTGAAAATTATGTTCTGAAATGATAGCGGTACCAAATCTTCCTACGCGTTGTCGGGATTAGTTTGCCCGAGAAATCGAATTATTGCCTCGTGTGGCTGTAGATCCGTAGCCAAAGATACTCCTTTTCAGCCGATAAGTATCGACAAAGTTCGGTTACAGAATGCCTTGTCCGCTGAATTGGTCGGTGACGTTGGAAGGAAGTAGGAAATGGGTTCGATGAGACTGCGATGAATAGATGAGACTGTTTATGCAGTCATAGTTGTCTTGCTTAGGTTAGTAAAGTTTGGAGGGAAGTCACCATAAACTGGTTGGAGTGGTTTAGTTGGAAGACAGTTCAGTGTTCTGGCCCTTTGCTGTGGAATCTGATAATGTATGCGTTTACATCTTAATCTGAAGGATTATGTGGGAAGGAAGAGCATGGACTGGATTGGTTTCTGACACGGCACTATCACCTTTTTTGCCCGAGTCTGTGGTCTTCTCTGTGGAGCTTCCTTTTGCCGGGGAGAAATCGAACTAAACTTGCATATCATGAAACTGTGAAATACTGGGCCTAGATCAAATATGATTCTTTTTTCAACTGATTTGGTGCTGACAATTGTGTTGTGGAGATTGCCTGTTCTGTTGAATGGGATGGGACGGATGACAATGATGTGCCTTATTAAGGTGTTGTGTTTATTAGTTTGGCAGTCATCTTCCCTTGGCTAGTGATTTGCAGATGGAAGACTATGTGGCCTGGTTGGAGTAGTTTAGTTGGGAGAATAAGTCATCTGGCATTTTACTTTTAGAATCTAATGGCATTTTCATATATCTTAAATCTGGTCGAATAATTATTTGGAAAGAAAAAGGCATGGATTGGTTGCTAACATTGCACTGTCGTCTTTTGCCTCCTTCTATGGTGTTTCTAGTTCTATGGTTATCGCGAATGTTGTGTTTGCATATTTAGGTTGTTTTCAAGGAGGTGAGAAAAGAAAGGGATACATGTACGATTGATGCTTGGGGTTTCCAATTACCAAGTTGTGCAAAGTATATTTTTTCCTGAATATGTAATATAATTTTATGAGTTTTTGTCTCTCTGCATACACAATCCAACTTTGGGATAAGACCAGACAAGATCTTTATGAAGGACTCTCTTTTTCAGAGTTCAACTAGAATGCATGGGAAGGTTTGAATATAGAGCCGCCATTTGTGCCCTCCTAGGAGATGTGTAAATCTTTTGCCAGTTCCAATCTGACTTCGGTTTCTATATATACCGGATGATGTTTGTCTGCTGCTGAACAGGTTCCCAGAGCATGGGAAACAAGCCTGTGAAACAAGAGCGGGAAGAGATTCTCCTGAAGGTCATACCACCTCTTGACCATGCATATGCCCGGTGGCTTACCCGGGATCTAGAAAGGATCCATGGCTTCACTCCAAGGAAACCCCGTGCCATAACGCCGCCGGATCACTACATCGAGTACATGCGCTTGAATGGGTGGCTGGATGTGAACTTGGATGATCCGGATTTAGCTCACTTGTTTAAGTAGATAGACCAGTTTGCGAGGTTTGGCAGTAGAAAATTGTTGTGTGAACTGCGGGTTACCCTTTTAAAAGTGCAATCAGCTCAATGCTTGGCATGTTCTAATGTTTCCTTCAGTATAATGGAGTGCAAGAGAATCCTCTTATCCCCTCCTTTTACCTTCTTCTAGATGGCTCTCGAATTCAATTGTGGAGTAAAAATATTAGAAGAGAAGGCTGATAGCCTGATAAGGATGAATTGGCTTAGTCGGGCAAACGATCAAGCTGAAAATTTGGGATCATCCTTGGAGACTGGAGTGTACAACCCCAGTTGATCTCTATTATTGCGAGATTGACAGTGATCTTATATGAAATCCAAATGATTTAATGACTGGAAATTGAGTGACCGCATGTGATTTGACTATGGAAATCGAATGAATTCATGTCGTAACAATCTTTCGAAATTTTAAGCTAATTTCTTAGGAAAATATCTAGTGTTTCTCTTCCAATTGTGAGGTGATTCTAGTAGATTAGAAGAAGTTACTAACAAGCTCGACAATTTGGCGAACCGATGGTAAACCGTTTTTTTTTTTTTTTTCATTAGGCTCCATTTGTTTTGTGAAAATCGAATAATATGAAAAAATATTTTTTCAAAATTAATCGTTTATATCATTTAAAATTATTTTTTTTATTATTGACCGCAATCTATTTTCAAATATTTTTGTAAATGATGAAAATAATTTTTTTCATTAAAATTTATAAGCAATACAAATGCTTATTTTTTAAAAAATGCTTTTTAAAATAGCTTTTCCGAAATTTGATTTTAATTTGACAAAAAATACCGTTCAAAATATATTGGCATAGTGCCGTTTCAAAATTTGTTTTTCTGTCCTTTTTTTGTTATGTCATATTCTTAATTGTAATTTAAAGCGAAATTCGTAAAACCGTTCTAAACTCGATTTAGTTACTTTTTAGCACCCAAATAAAAAATAAAAATAAAAAGAAAGAAGGAGAAGAAGATTGGCAAAAGAAAAGAAATAAGGACGACTGAGGTGACGTGCGCGAGTGGGTGTCCTGAATGATTTAGAAGTTGACATCTTTGTGGAGGAGAAGCCGGTGGCGGGGGAACGCGTGGCCGATCCGCGCGTGGCCCTCACTCGCGCGTACGGTTTTGTGAAGTTCGCGCCAAATAAATCGCCCCGCTCTTTTTCAGTTACCGTGCCGATGAAAGGATCGCCATTTGCACGAAAGGCGCGTAATGCGCCCCCGATTCGAACCGCCTCCCACTCCCCGCCCGACGGAAAGCTCGACCTCGTCCAGCGAGCACTAATCGAACGAAATTGATTATGTCCGTCGCATCGATCTATGAAATTTTCTTCAACTCTCACGGAAACAATCATTTTTATTTCAACTTTTCTGACGAAAAACACGAAGTTTCGGGAAAATGCCGAGTGTTCTATTATATTTACACGTACCGAGATTTGAAAAGTCGCTCGCATTAATACGTATGTCAACTCAAATTTTTTTTTTTGGTGCCAAATTTGAAATTATATCGATCATTCTCGAGAATCGGCTACATCCATAAGACGATTTGACTTTCCGACCAGGCTCCATTCTCTTTAGACCGCGTGATTTCAACCCACATAGGTTTATCGATTAGGATTTGGTCGGGCAAGCAATAAATCGTCGAAGGGTTCGGTACGACCCCGAACAATAACCCGAAATCACATACAATGAACGCTACATACCGTGTGAATTCTTCTCGTGGATTTTCTCTCCTCGGGGTCGGATACATACAATTACTCGAATTTCGTGACACTTGTTATTGTCGAAGCTAGATGAAGGAACTTATCGGGTAATGTTGACTTATAAACCGATCTAAAGCAAACCCTGTAATGTTTGATTTTTAAAATTAAAAATCGAAAATGAAATACTCTATAAACTTTTGGGAACATGCAATTCTATAAGTTAAGTTTCATTTTTATTTTTATTTTTATTTTTATTTTGTTCAAATAATTTCAGTGAGCTCAGGGAATTAAAATAAATAAAAAAAGAGAGGGGGAGGGGGGGGCTTCCCTCCACATCTATATCCGAACCAAATTCCCTCCTCCTCCCTTCTCTCTTCCCTCGTTTTCTGCTCTCTCTTTACCCGCTTTTTTATTTTTTGTTTCCTTCTCCTTCTTCTTCCTCCTCGTTCCTCCGCACCGATTTCCCTCGCTCCTCTCGATTTCTCTCTCTAGAATCCGTTCCCTCCCTCCCGCTCTTTCTCTCTCCTCGATCCCCCTCCCCGAAACCCGCTTCCGATTCTCGGCAGCACCTCCCGCAACCAGTCGCCCCTCGGTCTCCCCCGCCCCGCCTCTCTCTCTCTTCCGCCTTCCAAAACCCCAGCTCCGCGCGGGAGTCGCCGATTCCCCTGCCGATCTTGGGGCCGATGTCCGATCACTCTGCTCCGAAGCAGCCGCCGCGCCCGGCCCCGCCCCAGCCCAAGCTGCGGAACCCCCTCGACCGCCAGCTCCCCTTCTCCTCCGTTAAGCCGCCTTTTGTTGCTCCCCCCGACTACCACCGCTTCTCCCCCGAGGCCCCGCGCAGGGTCGCTGATCACGAGGCCGACGCCCTCTTGGTTCGATCCCCGGTGAGTGGGACCACTCTCCCTCGATTCCCACGCGCGTCCTTGGTGCGGGTTTTTTGTTTTCTTTTTGGGGCTTTTGCCGAATTGCGGCGAGATCTGCTTGGGTTTTGGTGCTGGTAGCTTGTTCTGAGCTCACCTGCTTTGGATTTCGTCTCGTTTTGTCGGGCCTGCTGCGTGCGGTTCTGATTGAGGTTCCAGTATTCGATTTTTCCTGTTGGTTTTACTAGCTACAGTGGGTTTGATACGTTTTGGTCGTAATTCGAGTGTCTTCTCTTTCTAAGAGGAGCAAGCTTACTTCGGAGAGTTTGTGATTTCATGGTCATTGTGGCTTTCCTAGGAGTCGGTAAATTGCAGCTGCTGAAGAATTAGTGTATGGACTTGAACAAGTTGTCTCGAAATGGGTTGTGGGGGGAAATGACTTGTTTTTTGCGTAATTTGAAAGACTGTCAAAGTCAGTTACATTGCTGGTGAATACATTGAGTTTACAGGCTGTACTGGGACAATGTTTGTGTCTTGGACCCTAGCAAGTCAAACTTGCACTGAGGAACAAGATTTAATCGTTCTTGTAGCTTTTCAATGTCAGTTGCTGTCATTCCTTGTGCAGTGGTTCTTCCACATCAACCAATCAATTCATTTTTCAAGTTGATTTTGGATTTAAGTTTTGCCTTTTGTTATTGACAGGAGATCCTCAACTATTTGTTGGATTCCCTTCCCCTCTCTCTGTGGGGGGACGGGAAAAGGTTGAGTAGCTCCGTGTTTTCAGCAGTATTCAATTACCTAGAAAGACTCTAGTTATCTCTCATTATATTATGTCAGGATTAAGGGATTTCTTAGGCTAAATAAGTGTATAAGATGCACTCATGAGTCATGAGTACTTCTTCATGGTGTAGTTGTACAGAACACCCGTAGTCTTGCATTGACAATGGTAGTACTAGTGTAATAACGGTGGCTTTGCTACATGTCAACACATGGATGATTGAAAGTTTTTCAGATTCCGTGCTCTCTTTTAGTTCGGTAAAGTTTAGTTCTGCTTTAAGTCACTGTTAGACAGGTGAGGTTGAATAAATTTGTTTACTTTTTGCTTTGCCGCTCAAATTGCCTTCACTGGGTTAGAGATATAAAATTTTATGGGGAGCTTGAACTCTTCTATCCTTTTAGGAAACTTTATGCTCGTCCTTTTATGGACAACACAACGTGGGTCGTCCTTAATTACATGTGAAACTGCGGCTGTCCGTTGCATGAACTTTCTTGTTATTTGTGTTCCTTCGACTTTTGTCACTTTGCCCTTGTGCACTCTTACTCCATACTTCTTTCTGGGGTTCGTTTCTTAGCCTCTTAAGTGGCATCCTTTGTTATGCATCTCTTTTGATGTCCGAGGAAGCTGATGAAGTTTTAAAACCGCATCTGATGGACACATATGTCGTCACACATAAATGAAGTGCTGATACATGTCACCGTTACATACCATTAATATTACAAATAAGTTGTTTAGACATGTTGCTAATAGATCTCTACATGGTTTGATCAGCAACTAAAGAGGAAAAGTGACACGGTGGATCGCAAGGCAGAGCAAAATGATTGGTCAGCTGGAGCTGGTTATGCTGAGGTTCTTAGTAGTCCTGTTCAGACGCCTGTATCAGGAAAAACAGCTAAGGGCAATAAAACTTCAAGGATCACAAAGAACAATAGATTAGGACCTCAAACTCCTATCTCAAATGCTGGTCAGTTTAAGGATCTTTATTGGGTGTTCCACCTTCATTAACCTGCTGCTTAGCTCATGCATAAGCCACTTACGTCGGGAAATAAGGATACAGTAGATGGACTTAGCTTTTGCCCTATACACATTGATTATAATGATTTCGATAGTATAAGATTAACTCGGCATTTATTGGTAATTTGGTAGGTTCTCCGTCTGGCAATAATCTTACTCCAGCTGGTCCATGTCGTTACGACAGCTCTCTAGGTAACTTGGGCTTTTGTGAG
Source organism: Rhodamnia argentea (assembly GCF_020921035.1). Taxonomy (NCBI): domain Eukaryota; kingdom Viridiplantae; phylum Streptophyta; class Magnoliopsida; order Myrtales; family Myrtaceae; genus Rhodamnia; species Rhodamnia argentea. The sequence continues at coordinate 24,319,773 of NC_063157.1, read as the reverse complement.
ACAATTCAAAGACAGAACGCACATAAATTACGTCATTTATCATGTTTCCTATTTCTCTTCCAGGTCTTTTGACTAAGAAGTTTATCAACTTGATAAAGCGTGCTGAAGATGGTGTTCTTGATCTAAACAAAGCTGCCGAGACTTTGGAGGTAAGTGTAACCGTTTTGTTTTCTGCCATACCTCATCTGCTGATGCGAGATTCTTTACTAGAGGATATGATGTTGCTATAGGTGCAAAAGAGGCGAATATATGACATTACAAATGTCCTTGAAGGCATTGGGCTCATTGAGAAGAAACTAAAGAACCGAATTCAGTGGAAGTAAGCAAATGTTCTACTGGAATCTACATATTTGAATTTAATAGACTTAGAAATTGTCCTAGCAAACAAGTGGATACTAAAAGCTTGGTCTTCTATAAATCAGGGGGCTGGAGGCTTCAAGGCCAGGGGAGATTGACGAAAGTGTTACTAGCTTACAGGTATCCACGACTAGATCTTTTTTCATGTTAATCCTTCAATGACTTTGGTTTTGAATCGCAGAAGCTTTTGTACATGTTGGCACTATTTCAATGATTTTTCTACCAGCAAATTTTTTTTCTTTGGCCTTTATATTTGAAATGGAGATTGGAATCCAAAAGTATCATGAGGTCAATGATTTTAACTTGCTTTCACCACTGTCACTCTCATATTATCTAGGTCCTTAGACGTTATTATCAGGTTCCTTGACGCTTCTCTTGATGTCTCATTTGGCAATTTATTTTGCAGACTTTGCCCACACCCCCTAAAGAAAGAATTTAGGGAGACATAACTGACTTTCTAATCCAAACTGTTTACCCTTTCCCTCCATTGTCAGGCACAAGTTGAAAGCCTTGCGGTGGAGGAACATGGGTTGGATGAACGAATAAGGTGGGTTATCTTGGAACGGTTATTGTCAATTCTCTCTTATGATCTTCCTGCCCTTGACTAGTATCCTGAGGCATCCACATCTTTGCAGAGAAATGCAGGAGAGATTGAGGGATCTCAGCGAAGATGATAACAATAAAAGGTAGAATTTGATCCTTGAGGACTTTCTTTGTTGATTTTGCGGATCTTTGAATTGACCCACCGTCGCCTTTATAGGTTGCTTTTTATTACTGAAGACGACATCAAGGCTTTACCATGTTTCCAGGTTAAAATCTCTCCTTTGCCGTGTGGGGGTATCGTAAATAGGCATTTTTCTTGGTTTCTGTGCATTCGCCAGCAGCTTTCACCTAAGCTTATTGATTATATAATACCTTGCTTTTGTCAGAATGAAACTCTCATAGCAATAAAAGCTCCCCATGGCACAACTCTAGAAGTTCCAGATCCTGATGAAGTTAGTATAACTCATTTTAACCAGTAAAGACGTTCTTTGATGTGTAAAGCATCGATAACCAGTGACCTTTTTAACCTTATGTCCCCAGGCGGTTGACTATCCCCAAAGAAGATATAGGATTGTCCTCAGAAGCACAATGGGTCCTATAGACGTTTATCTTGTCAGGTACTTTCTTTTTTCCTCCCTTTTTCGGGTAGTCAGCATTATTGCTTCTTTCTTGGTCATAACTATTGCAAAAGCATGCTCCTGAAAATGGTTGGTCAGCTGTTTAGAAAGTCTCAATGCTTCCACATACTCAATCACCTCCCCCTGACATTGTTCGTTACAGTCAATTTGAAGAGAGATTTGAGGAGATTAATGGCGGTGAGGCTACGCCAAGTGGTCAACCAAGAGTTAACGAGAAGTCAGTGACAACCGTAGCCCAGGAAGAATCCAGCAGACAGGAGAATGACATGCAAGCCCAACTTGCTGACATAGCATACTCAGATTTTAGTACCTCCCAAGACATCGTGGGTGGATTTATGAAGATTGTTCCTTCAGATGTCGATGTAAGTGTTCCTGTAGCCTGCCTGGTGATGTGGCTTCTTGAGGATGGAGGTTCCAATGAAAAAAAAAATTGTTTTAGTCTCAGTGGTAGTAGAAAAATGACCGATGTTATAAAACAATGTAGAGTATTTGATGATGGGACGAAGAGAAACTGCAAAAATTCTCTGCTTATCTATAAAATGCTGGAATCTGAGTTCTCGCATTAGTAAATGTCACTAATTTGCGTTATTGCTTTGCCTTCTCCTGACAGAGTGTTGCAGATTATTGGCTCTTATCAGACGCAGATGTTAGCATCACGGACATATGGAGGGCAGAGTGTATCCTTTTGCTTAAGACGATTCGTTTTGCAACCTTATTCTCTTCACCTTTTATTCTCCGTAGTATCCACTGTACTGCTGGTAGGTTGAACTTCCTTAACGTACGCTCATAGCTGGAGTTCAGTGGAATGGGTTGGGTTCACTTCATGAGGACTACGGCATGGCTAATGTCAGTACACCGCGGGCCCAAACTCCACCACCGAATACAACAGAAGTACCTGCTGCCGCTACTTCGCCGGCAAGATGAGTGGCATCGACTCTTTTGGGATTCACGGATCTGTTTCAAATGGAGAACAATGACATCTTGTCATCTCCCGGACCTGTTCTGTCACGGAGATTTCTGGGTTCAACAGTTCGATGGAGGTGGGAAATTCCCCTCACCTCATCCCTCGGAGTCCTTAGAGAAATCTGTCCAGTGTATTACACTCGGAGGTGACGATAGTCGAGGAGGTTTATGTACAGATGATTAGCATGCATAAATTCATGTGATTTTACGAGCATGTAATAAAGCGCCCATATGTTAAGTTCATACATGTATATGGTTCCGTGTCGTTGTCATGGTTAATTAAGTGTCGGATCTTTGTACTCCAGCTCGAGAAATGGGAACCCGTTGCATTTGTATTTTGGCATCTGATGTTTGAAGCGAGTCTGTGTCAAGAATCATCAAATATTCTGCCTTGGGAGATCTCCACATGTAATGACGGGAAATGTTTCCGAGATAAATTTCCTCTCTTGTTTACCCGAAATGCGTTTCTGTTCAACTGTACTCTAATTGATGAGTATTGCGTATTGACTCTAGAATTGATTCAAGAGTATTTCCATGCATAAAAAGCCGAAGTTGTCCAGGCGAAAAGGTGTTATAATACGAGGAGCCATAATTTGTGCTGAGAAAAATGTCAAAAAGTATGTTCTACAGCTATTACATGTAAGGATACAGAACCATGGCTTGGGAACATCAGAGAATCAATGTGCAAATCACTTCTCCTTATCAACTACTTTCTTCCCGATCCAACCGGCAACTATGGGAGTGAGGGCCACCGTCGGAGGAAACCGAATTGGGGACGCGGCTTTGTGCGCGGCGTAGGCCAAAGCAAAGGTCCCAACCTTCTCTCCGGTGGCATCCACCGAAATTCCCCCCTGCAACCAAAGACCATGAACCACGACTCCAACCAAACATTTCCAGGTAAATCTGCAAAGGCGTGATGCCACCGAATTAAGAATTACCTTCTGCAACAGAGATTGTACGTCGACGCCGGCGCTGATGAGGGCGTAACAAAGCGAGAATGAGATCAAGGAAAGAGTGATGGAGGTAGCCAGGTATGCTCCCCCGTATTTGGCAAGGAGTTCCTTGGCTTGATCTGTCCTTGACTTCTTCTGCTCACTATCTCCCTTTCCTTCCTCTTTTGAACTGAATATCTGTACATGATCAACAAAAGCACATTTGCTAATCATGCTTCCAACTCACCAACACAAGCAATTGGTTAATATCAGCATCACTAGATTGATAATGGATTTACTTATTTTTGTCTGCTCCAGTAAATTCCAGATTCATGTTTAAACTGAAGAGATCATACGACAACTGACAATTTAAAAAAAAACAAAATTGATTGAACGGCCAGAAATAACTTGGGGGAGAGGGAGAGCGATGGTTTTATCCTATCCATTCAAACAAGGCCTAGAACAAATCTGAACGTTACAAGAGATAAGAGAATGATCCCAGAAAGGCAGAGTAGCCTGCAACTCAATAGCTGTCATCGATTCAAAACATGGCGAGGATTGCCAAGTGAGGAAGAAGAAGAGCGAGAGAGCGGAGCTTGAATTCACCTGCCAGAGACCAGCTTCGAGGCCATACTTCTTGGTGGTTTCATCCGCCGAAGCAGACGGCGAAGGTGGGTTCTGCGCCTCGCTCGTCTTCTCCCTGACGGCTCTCACCGCGACGCGATTCGAACCGGGTTTGCGGTGTCTAGGCGACGAGGCGAAGTAGCAGAACCCTTCTCGCCTCGGGCGCGGAGACGAAGGAGAACAGCAAGAGGGAGAAGAGAGAGCGGGAAGCAAATTCAATGCCTCCATCTTTCGGCCGAATCAAAAAGACCCAACTTCCAAATCCAGCTTCTCGATCCTTATCATTCGGAAAGGTGAAAAATTGTTCTTGTAAATGAGCGAGGGAGCTTCAATCGACCACGAGAAGCGGTGAAAGCAGTGGGAAAAGGGCAGGGAAGGAGAGTGGAATTACGGTTGTAGCCCGGAAAGAGCTTTCCCGATTCCTTCCCGCCTTCTGCTGTCCAGAGGGTTATTTTGGTAATTTTGGGGGGCTTAATGTCATTTGGGTAATGCCTCGATCAATGGCCAGAATAGGAGCCAAGTAGCAAGACGAGGATTACACAAACAAATTCACAAACAGAAGACTTTTCGGTATTTTTGTTCTTCTTTTTTTTTTGGAAAAACCACCAAAAACTTTTAAATTATGTCCACTGTATACATTTATTCCGAACCTTTTTTTCACATAAAAAATTTCAAACTATGTCTATTTTGACATATTTACATAAAACCCCAAACTCGTAACTATACGATATATTTACTTATTTTCGAGATTCCACCGGATGATTTTTCAATCAAAACGACATCGTTTTTATTTCACTTAAGCCGCGTGTGCATCATGTTAACACCGTGTTTTCCAATGTCCATTTAGATAGATTTTTAACGGTGCTCGTTGACGTAACCTCAATGGAGTGTAAATATGTCACGTGAGTACAAGTTTGAAATTTTTGCTGTAAAAAAAAGAAACGTTTAGGATAAATGTGCTGTAATGATCATAATCTGGGGTTTTTTCTTTTTTATGGCTTTTGGCCTTCTTTTTTATACTAGTGTTGGTATTTATTTTTGACACATCATGAACAGGGAATATAAAAAGAGAACTCTTTGTGAGATGGATATCTTCATTTAGGAGGAAGTTCCGTGTGATTTTCATTCCAAGGGTGCTTTTTGTTGGCGGAAAACTCCATGAAAAAAGAAAATATTTTTCAGGAAAATTATTTTTCAGAAAAATGATTAGTTTTTTTATGTTTACTAATATATGACCGAAAACATTTTTCTAGTATCTGGATTTCATTTGGAAAATGACTTCAATCTCATGAATTTATCTCATGTTAAAAAAAATTCAAATTTTTAAGTTCTTTTTTTGTTTTTCTCCTTTTTTTCTCCTTTCTCCATGACCAGCTAGTGGCGGTCACGAGCAAGCTCAAGCTTGCTAATGGCTGGGGAGCTTGAGCTCGCCAACAATCGCCGAGGCCTAGCTACCAACGGAAGAAGAAGAAAAGAAATAAAATAAAAAATATTAAAAATAAAAAATATTAAAAAAATTGAGATGAGCAATTCTAAAAAGTATTTTCACCTCTTTAGATCTAGGAATTCATTTTGCTAATTTTATGCATGAATTCTTTTGTTGACCGTGAAGTGTTTCCCGGTGACTAAGTCGTTTTTGGCGAACTAAAAGTTCGAAAAACCAATTCCCCAAAAACACTTTCACCGAGACAAACACACCTTAAAAGCAATTTACATTTCTCCGCGATCTGGTTTCCATCGTGCTTAATTTCACGTGGATTCACCATTCCATCCAAGCCCCATCCACACAAATTGTGGTCGAGTATGGAACCGGGAAGCAATCTTTATTGTCCTCCTTCGTCTGAAGTTCGAATCACCTCGGCATGTTTCGATTTTTGTTCACACAATTTTTTAGCACGCCCGCGCATGTCGATTTTAATACCGACAAATCGACTTCTGGCCTTTGACTAAAAATAATTTTTTTTGTCAACAAACCTTTTTTAAAAAGAAAAAAAGAACATCAAATGGAATATGGTCAATAAGAAAAAAATTAAATCGATAAGTAAAAACATTTGTTGACATTTGTGTAATTTTTAGGCTCCGTGATTGCCATTGGACTTAACTGTCAATTAATATACTCATCTTCCATGGACATCTTTCTCCTGTTTCTGTCTATATTCAACACTTAGCGAAATTTGCTAAGCGATAATCGTCGACTAATCGCCATCACATGTCGATCGCTGTATTATGGTCGTCGCAATCATAGCCATCGACAAGTGCTTCCGCTATCGGCAACTCGTTGATAATCAAGTGATTCTCAACAAGGAACTCTCAATTCATTCAACCATATTCTTATGTGTATAATTAATCACGCAAAAAGAAGTCATTTATTTGTCATAATGAACCGTACAATGAGAAAAAGAAATCACAGGATGGACGGATGCTCCTTCTACTGTAATTCGCAAGCCTCAACTTGTCAATTTATTGTCGCGCGGTACAAATAAAATTTATAGTGTATGTAGGACTTCTTGGGGAAGCAAGCTTTCGAATAATAAGATAGACAGAGCGAAAGTATAATTCGGATATCATATTTACCTGGTCCGATCAACGTGAACCCGCGTCCATGGGATGAACTGAAGTAAAGAACTTCACTATAGATCAAGTGATAAAACGGATATTACAACCACACTCGAGTCACTTAAATACTCTTAATATTTCTTAAACTTCAAACTACATCAAAATTTTAGCTCGGGATTATTTACCGGTGATAGAACACTCGGTGAATCTTCTCGGGACGCAATTAGCGAATGTCTACTTGTGATCGGGATGCAACGCCCCACAAATTGAGGAACAAGTTCACTCGCAAGCACACGTTGCCAAAAGAAGAGGAGAACATAGTGTGTGGAAGTCAATTTCTCAAGGTTTCCTCTTTTGCTTCAAACTCCTAAAATCGGCAACATCCAAGCCTAACACGGTCCTTTTCCAAATTAAGGAATCCTAGTTCGCGGGGAAAAATTACATGTCGGATAGCGACGCCTACTTTTAGATCAGATTCGCTCGCGAATTCAAACTCGGGACAAATTTGAACGAATCTTACCGGACTTAAGCATGGGCTCAACTATCTTTTCGGCTGCTAAATCCTCGGGATTAACGAACGAGTTCAAGGTAAGGGATCGACGTCATCTTCATGACAACATGACCAGCAAGTCAAATGCCGAGTCGACGAATCAGCGTTTCGAATTTCGGTTCCAGATTTCCAGGAAGAAGATCATAATTCGCGATCATTAAACCCTCCGACTTGGTAGATATCATTAACCTAATCACAATCATCAGCCGTAACCAACTTCCCCGGATCGCATGCCCTCCCAAAACTTCCTCCTCTTTAAAACCGAAGAAGAAGAAGAAGGAAGAAGAAGAAGAAAGAAAATTCATCTCTCTCTCTCTCTCTCTCTCTCTCTCTCTATATGTGTGATGCTGGGCAGTTCAGTGCAGAGTGTCAATGTCTTCCAACAGAAAAGGACTCCTGAAGGCCATTTTCACACCCAATTTGGGCTGTGGGTGTGGTAAGTCGAAGCCCTCCGACGCCATCGATCCCACCCCGTTCCAACCCAGAAGAGACTCTTCGTCTTCATCGCTCTCCATCCATGACAACCTCAAGCTCGTCAAGATCAAATCTTGCCCCTGCCCCTCCTCTTCCTCCACCACCACCACCGCCAGTACCACCACCACGTTCTCCCTCCCCAACACCGACGCGTCCCCGAGCCGCCGCCCCGACCCGGAGGCGCCGAGGTCGCGCATCGGGAGCAGGATCGCCGTCGCGAAGGACTCCAACGACCCGTACCGAGATTTCAGGGACTCGATGCTCCAGATGATACTGGAGCAAGAGATTTACTCGAGGGACGGCTTGCAGGAGCTCCTGCACTGCTTCTTGCAGCTCAACTCGGCCCGCTACCACGCCGTCATCATCCGGGCCTTCACCGCGATCTGGAACGGCGTCGCATCCCGCGGCGGCGGCGATCCGGATGTGCTGCCGTCGGTGTCGTCGTCGCCGTCGAGGTGTGAGGGTAATGAAAATCATGATGGTGATGGAGTTAGAGGAGGGTCACGTGAATGAGAGGCTGTGGCCACGTGAGTGCACTTCTTTCGCACGTGTGAAACTTCCTGGTTCTTTCTTCCTTTTCTTTTGTCATTTAATATTTTATTTATCTCTAGCATTTTTACTACTTCTTGGTGGTGTGAGGAGTCTGGGAGAAAATGGTGTAATCGATGAACTTGTTTATAAATATATATGATTTCAAAAATATAGCTTATTTATTTTTAATTTTTTTTAGCTTCTTATCTAATTCTCGTATGACATTACTCGGAGCTATGGACGGCCCTTATTTGATAATCTTTCCCATGATTAGTTCCACGAATAGCAAATACTTATGGATGGTCAGCCAGATTATTAAGTGAAACAAAGGCAACGGCATAAATAAGAAAAACGAGAATACGGCTTCTTCCGATCCAAGAGTTCGCTCTTCTGATCAACCGGTTGTCGCACGGTCGAATGCCGAAGCAGTTATTCCCGAATTTTGATCCAATATGCGATGCATCTTTTTTTTTTTTATATTTTAATTATGGTCCTAGATTATGGTTAAATGTTCAATGCATTCGCTAGACTATATAATAATATTTAAAATTTCAAAGAACACATTGATTAAAGTTCGTGGATCACATTGAACAAATAAAAAGTTCTATGACCGCCAAAGCACGCTGGACCAAAGTTCAGAGATAATTTATGTCAATTTTCTCTATATTCAATTAATCTCGGTGGGAGAAACTGCCAATTGGCCGTGCCAATAATTGCTGCAAGGACATTAGCAGTTGTATCGTCTGCCTTCAAAGGCCCAAAAGGAATGCACTCTTGCCATGCCTACAACTCCATTTCTTCTTTGACAAAAAAAAAGAGGAGGGAACAGATGAAGACAGCAAAACAGAACCAGAGTCATCACAGGAACATGCTCCAGAACAATGGTTCATGGTGGATGGTCCCGGAAACGCATCGAATTTAGAACCGAAACTACGATCCTTAGGAGCCACATTCGACGGGACAAGGTGCCGAGGCCCGACACAACCGCAGAGAATGGGTTGTATAACTGGACGGATGGTGTCGAAGGGAAACACACAGCAAAACCCCCCGTGTACATATGCTGGAGATACGGCGAAAGCGTTTTCGAGTAACTCACCCCATGATGCTCTTCCAAGCAGGAGGAGACGGAGCTTTCAGACCGGCTTTCCAATGCTGCGGCATGTTCGGCATCAAACCAGCGAGAGAGCTGCGAAGAAATGCGAGATCATTAGATTAGAAATCAGAACCCCAATTGCCCTTTTTCTTTTCTTTCCGGTAAGACGGTAATGGACCGTTAACCGCATTAAGCCGAAGACCTACGCTCAGAAGCTGATTTCCCAAAACTCTCTTCGTTTCACCTGATCTATCCACAGCAATGCTGTTGCAGAGCAGCAGGTCCTGCACAGACATTTCCACCATGAATCAGAGCCTGACGGTTTCTAGATACCGACTTCATTGTCACACGGTTTAGTTGAGCTAGAAGACACAAGTCCAGATTAGGAACAGTGGAACCAAGTTTTTCCAAAATGCCTCCCTAAAGTTTTGTCTGAAGTACTGGTAAGAGAATCCGGCAGGGGATTTCACAGCAAGAGATTGCTTAGGTTTGGAGAAACAAACAGGAGGAATCAACGGTCTGATGGGCCAGGAAAAGGGTCATATTCATTCGAGACTCGATTTTCCTCGTCCTTTCCTCTTCTTCTAGCGAAGATAGTGCAAGCTAGAAATCAGCCGTAGATCATCTAAAGGCGAAACCTTGACCTCCTGCACAACAAATATATAAGCCAATGTCAGCATTGATGCAACGAAAGCTGTGGAACATAAACAGCGGTCTCAAGTATTGCAGGTACTCTAGATACACGCAAATAAAAAGCTGCCCGGCATTTGCCAGATGATCAAAGGAGCTTGCAACATGAAAGTGCGTGTAATGACAAGGGGGCAACCAAAGCGATGAATAATTTATGGTACCGAAGAACACAGACACCAAGTAAGCTTGTCAATTCAGCTGTTTGCCAGTCGCACTGAAGAATCTACAGATCAGGCCACTGGATCAGATCACGGGACCTTAGTTTCTCCACAAACTATCATAAGCGGCATGAATTTCGCCAATCTCAGCATAGTACCAATCACTAATTCACAATGCATTACGAATTAGACTCATGAACTGCCGTTTCGACAGGTAGAACTCCAATCACAATCAGGATACAACAAACTAGATCAAGAACAGGCTTTTCTGTTTTCGTTTTTTGCCATTCACTCCAGATGCAAAGTTTGAAGTTGCGCCGAGAAAATCGGGGACATTTCCATAAAACCCATATCCAGAAAATGCTCGATAAGCTGTCACAGACCATAGAACCAGCAGGTGATCCTGGTCCGTTACGAGAAAGCTGATGAACAAGCAGTCCACGAGAGAGCTGAAAGAGGTCAGGTCGCCTCCTTCCCTCCCTTGTTCAGCAATTATAAATCCGAATATCGGAGGAAACCGGACACTTCCAAATCATTAATTCGATTTGATGATCGTAAGCTTTCCGTATTTTGATTGATTTCCACGTCGTTGGTCAGCCAACCGATATCGAGTTGGGGTGTGAATTTGAGAAGTGGGCAATAGAGACCCAAGATGCGAAACGATACTCACAAAACGAAGGAACAAATTTGATACAAATTCCAAAGAATGAATCGAATATGGGGATTGATCCTAATAAACCTCTAGCCCATACAACACGCCGGCGTGCTTCTCCGGCCCGTCGTTCGCGAAGTAGACGTCCCTAATCTTCCTGAACGCTTGCCACGTCAGCAGGCTGTCGGAACCGGCCTGGTGGCACTTCCCGACCGCTCGGTCCAAGTCCAGCGCCGTGGCGACCCGGTCCAGCCCGCCGTGCAGGCTGTGGCAGAACCGCATCAGGTGCTTCACGTCGTACACCCGGTCCCCGAAGAACACCCGAACGACGGCGAGGAACTCCGCGAGCTCGCCGGGGAGGTCGCGGCGCGTGAGGGCCTTGACCAGGTACCCGAAGTCGTAGGCGCTGTGGAACGTGACCCAGCTCACGGCGTCGTTGCAGACGAGGCCGGACGACATGACCAGCTCGGCGAACCGGGCGGAGTCGACCCCCTCGGCGCGGTTGCGCTCGAAGTCGAGGCCCTGGCGGCGGAGGAGGTCGATGGAGTCCGGGGCGTGGGGGTCGCTGGAGGCGTCGAAGTCGCGGAAGTTGAACTCCCAGATGAAGCCGGGGAGGTTGCCGAGGGAGTCGGAGAGGGTGAGGCCGACCTGGATGAGGCAGAGGGCGTCGACGTTGGACTTGAGGAGGCGGTAGTGGTCGGAGGGGCGGGGGCGGCGGGGGTCGGAGGAAGGGGGGCGTCGGAAGACGAGGCCGGGGAACTCGGTGTCCATGGAGACGAAGGGGTAGCGGTCGACGAGGTCGCGGATGAGGTCGAACTCGGCGTCGAGGTTCCAGGACCAGACCTGGCGGATGGCGACGGGGGAGGAGGAGGAGGGGTGTTCGTCGGCGATTGCCATGGACGGGATGAGGAAGAGGGAAGTCGGATATCAGGAGATGAAGAAGAGGAAATGGGGGGGCGGGGCTTATGTAAGGCGGAAGAGGCGGAGGAAGGTGGTGGGAAAGAGGGGATGAACGTGACGGAGAGAGAGAGAGAGAGAGAGAGAGGGGGGGTCGGGTCAGTTCCAGTTCCAGTTCAGTGGAGGAGTCGTGGTCGTCTCGTCTTCGTCTTCTTCAACTGTCCAAGTTCAACGCGCATTGGCGTTTTGACTGGGGCCCGCTTATTGCGGACCCCACTAATTGTAATTTGATAAATTCTTCCCCCCCTAACCCTTTAAATAAAAATTAATTTTTTTTATCTTTTTTTTTTTTTTTTTAAATCCCGGAGGAAGAAAACAGAGGAGGAGTAGTGGTAGGGAGACCGGGTCTTTTGTTTGACTTTTCAGCTAGCCCAAACGAAAGGACAATGGGCCCAAAAGTAATAACTGAAAAAAACGTGCATTATTATTATTATTATTATGTTATTATTACTATCATTATCATTATTATTATTTTGGCCAACGTCAGACGGAGGCTGTCACCACCAACGACGTCGTGTTGTAATCACATCACATCCCCGAAAAATGAGTGAGTTGCATTCTCATTGCATTAATAAGGAGAGATGACTTAGATTGATCTTCCCAATTTTGTGTCCTCATGACACTATGATTCCATCAGTTAAACACTCTTTTCACGACTCCATTCATGGAGACATCCTATTCCACCGCCCATGGCCCCCTCCCCCCGCGAAAGCGACGCCGGCGAACACGCCGTCGCCAAGTCTTTCGTCGCGAAGAGCTAGCCGTGTTAGCTCGTGATGGACGAAAATATGAGTTCCGTTGGCATCGATAGCTGCATAGATACCAACGGCAGCTATATTGATTTGGTATTCATAGCCTATAACGGCAAGACTAATTTTGTCGCGTTTGGTTAATATCTTTTATCACCCGACTATAATCAATCATGCACAAAATATGAAAAAAATTACCAAAAAAGTCATAAATCTATTACACTTATGTCAATTCAATCCTAAACAATTTAATTTTGTCAATTTAGTCCTACATATTTTCACTTTTGTCAATGCAGTCTATCCAACCAATTTTGGCCATGAATTGCTAATGTGGATGCCGGCTAGCATATGTAGCACGGCCGATCTTGACGTGGACAAAATTATAAAATTATCAATATTTATAATTTTTATATATTTTTTCTTTTTTCTTTCTTTCTTCCTTCTCCGAATTACCGAGCCCCGATGATAGCCGAATTGGCAAGGTCGAGGCTCGCCAAAGGCCGTTGAGGGTCGGTCTTGCCAAAGGGTATTGAGCATTGGCCTTCGACGAGGTTGCCCCTTGCCAGCAGTTGCCTTTGACCGGTGTTGACATGGACAAAGTTATTACATTAATGATATTTATCATTTATTTTATTTTTTTCTTTCTTCTTTCGCCGATTACCGAGCCTCGATGATGGTGGTAGCAGCCAAAGGCTACAATCGGCAAGGTTGATCCTCGCCAAAGGTCGTTGAGGGTCAACCTCACCAAAGGGTATTGAGCGGTGGCCTTCGATGAGGTTGCCCCTCGCCGATAGTTGCCTTTCATCGGTCGGCGGCCATCGCCGAGGCCCAAGAACCGGCGGAGGAAGAAGGAAAAGAAAATAAAAATATTAAAAAAAATTAAATTATTGAAAAATATTAAAAAATAATGAATTTTGCCAACATTAGGTCATGCCACATAGTATAGCCGATGTTCACATCAGCGATTTCTGGCCGAAATTGACCGAATGTACTATATTGGCAAAACGTGAAAATGTTTTGACATAAATTAGCACAATTGAAAGATTTATGAATAAATAGACACAAGTGCAATAAGTTTAGGAATTTTTTTTTGGTAATTTTCCCTAGATAATATAAACTCATTTGTTAAAAAAAGGTAACAAAGATAAAATACAAGCTTAGAATGTCTGATTGAGCAGCGCAAACATAGGAGTTGTCTTATTATTATTTTTTTAAAATTCCACAATCTGTTTTGTTAATTTAAATTGCTCACAAATTGAATGATGAAACGCATGAAGACAATGTCAACCATCGCAATAGACGTACTAAAATAAGATCCACGTGATTACGGAAAGAAATTAAAATCTACGGTCGGTTTTTCCGAAGGAAAACCGGCTTGGGGAAATTATTTTCTCTTCTGAACTTTCGATATTTGAACGACAAAAACTAATCGATGTACGAAGAACATTTCCCTTGGATTGAAAACAAGAAGTTTAGATTGAGGGACTCTCTTCGGGCAAGAGGGAAACCACTTTCCCTAAACTATCAAACAAATGAAAACTAACAAATTTCGTTGAAAACTATTTTCATGATAAATATGTCACTTTATCATGAAGTTTTTAGTGAAACAAATCGCTTCCCTTGTATCAAACAGATCCTAGGCAACAACATAAACATAATACCGCGCACACCAGTGAAAAACATAAACTAGTTCATAGACACGAGGTCATCATCCTCATCGTCATCTTTATCCGCATCCGCATCCTCGTCCTCTTCATGCTCGTCTTCTCGTATGAGGCTTCTCCGTCGAAGCCCAACCCATGTCTAGTCGGCGAGTCGGAAAACTCATGATTTCAGCTGTGAATAATCACGGTGGATCTTGTTAACAAGTGCTCCCGTAAGACAGATTGATCTAATCATGTACCTAACTCGGGTCAAATAGGCTCGAAGAATACTTATGGGTTGGCTCGAACAGGGATACGTAGTATGAAGCCCGGTCCAGCCCTTTGCCAAGGCTGATTAGGCCCAAATACTTGTACAAGTTAGGCACGACATTAGGGACCGGTCTGTCCAAGGCCTGTCCGACGATCGCCTTTGATTGATGAGTAGATTATAGAACGGATTCACATCAATTTGACTATCTCCCCGACCCACCAGGCAGGCACCCAAGTAAATAACGCGTTTGATGGAGTTCAAAACGTGCACACTATTGCAGATCTGAACTGGCCCTCTAATTAATGCTCAAAGTCGCAGGCGAGAGCGAGAGAGAGAGAGAAGCGAAACTTTACGGCACGTAAGGTGATTGACGCCTAACGTCGTCGTGAACGGCGACTCGTTTTGTGGTCATTCTGGTCACCATTGCGGCGGTCCACGGGTGAACACAATCAGATCGGCTGTCATCATATCCACATGATATATGCTTGCAATTAGGCGAGTAGTCCTGCATAAGTTTCGAGCTTATAAGGAGCGATGGATTTCGACGTTGCATTAAGACGACGTGCCGATCTTTTAGTTACGAAAAGATAAGTATGGATACGTCGAAATCGATCCACACAAGGTGGCATTTAATGTTCAAACTTTGGTTGAGCACATCGTTTTCGTTCTCAGGCAGATTGTTAGCTCAACCACCGTTACCTTCGCATTGAATTTGAGCCGATGCATATGAATGAGCTACTGCCTTAGGGCTCACGACCCTTAATGTGACATCTTCTATGTCAAAGATTGATTACACCTGATTAACTAAGGAAAAATTATCCAAAAAGCCCTAAAATTACTGTACATCGGACAATTTAGGATTGTAAAAGTTTAGGGCTGAATTGATTGCCGCACAATAGGTTTAGGATTTCTTTGGACAAGTATCCCGATTAACGATTCGATTAATCAAGTTGCGGTACATCTGATTCTACGTGCTAAGATTATTTGGCTGGACTTTTTCACGGTATTTCCATTGACCAAATAATATAAATAGGTCATGGAAGGCGGCCTCCGCATGTAAACAAAGAAACTTCAAAGCCAAAAAAGAGGAAAGATTGAAACAAGGCAGATGCAAAAGCGATTTAGATCATCAAACCGTATCGCTATGTCGAGGACTGATACTACACGAATCCATTTGGGCGACCAACTGCTGTATAAACTAAGGCCCTTAAGTGAAAAAAAAAAAAAAAAAGAGGCAAATCTTGTAGGGTTTTTATCGGAGCTCATGCTTCAGACCCTGTTCTTCTTGGTGGAGTGGTTGTCTTCGCCGACGAAGTCGAGCAGGACGGAGCTCTTGCACCTCGGGCACTTGGGGTCGACCTCGGACAGCATCACGTACATGAGGCATCGGGGGCAGCCCACGACCACCATCGAAGTGGCCACAGCCGGCCGAGGATCGTCGCCGGTGTTGTTGCTGTTGCTGTTGTGGTTCTCTTCGAGCCCAGCTGACGAGGAGGAGACGCATGAGCTCTCGCACGAGGAAGGCGACGATGTCGATGATTTCGGGGAGTCCTTCGCTTGGAGATGGTACCGGCCATCAGCTCTTGGTGGTGACAAGTTCAGCCTCAGCTCTAGCCCGGGGCTCTTTGCACTTCGGCCGCTCATCTTGGAAGCTGTACCAAGCTTCTTTCTCAGCAATATCTCCCCTCTTAGACTTCACCTTAAAAGGTAAAATATTCCATACGCTTAGGGAAACAACAAAAGCTAACAACGCTCGCGAAACATGTCATGTAAATTCGAAAACTTAAAAGAGAGAGAGAGAGAGAGAGGGCGATGCTACGCCCTGGACTTTGAGATATTTCAATAAACGTTACTCGGGTAAAACAGCAATCAGATAGATTCGCGAAACGTCCGGATATGATACTCACCTCGAGTCGAAGAGCTAGTTTCTTCTCAAAAGAACACGATCCGGGATTAAGACCAGAGAAGAAAGGGGATTGGAGTTGCTGATCATGTAGCCATGTTGGAGTTGCCAAAGAGATTTGTAAAGCAATTTATAATGCCGTGCATAGAGGGGGGGAGAGAGAGAGGTTCTCTCACAGCCTATTAATTGTGGGTAGGAAAGGAGGGTAATAGGAATTAGGGCAAGAAAGAGAGAAGGTGGGATTGGAATGAAATAAATTTGAGAGGACACATAATGGGTGGAAGAGAGCTACGAAGCACAACAAAAGGCTGGAAAATTTTTCTTAATGTGGAAAAAAAAGTTGCTAGGATCGACTCGATTGCCTTCACTCATTTATTGGGAGAGTTGGTGTGTTCATGTCCATGACAATTTAGTTAACCAACTTAACCTAACTGCTGCTGTTATAACAAGTCTGCAAGGCATTTAAAGCTTCACGGTTCGAGTTTAGATGGAAAGCTAATCCTACAGTCTTGCCTCGTGGAAAAATAAATTGGATAGGCTTGTTGAAGCCGAGCCTTTTTATTGAATGCGTACGTGATTTTATGGTGGGTCGGACGAGATAGATTCGTAGAGGGCGGTGTTTTATTGGCTAGTTAGCCGGGCGAATGCATATTACTCGCGATGTCACGATAAATTCCCCCCCTCGATGTAAACGAAAATTTCATGTGGACGGGTGTTTGTCAGGTGACCTGTGTATGTGACAAGCTACCTATCGTTAAAGTTAATCTAAGCCAGTAGCCAAAGAGATTAAGGACGCAATTAAATGTCCATCAAAGTTTCTGTCGGAGCCCCTTTTCTCATTGGGCGCCCACAAATACACCTACGATCAACGGACACGGTTTAGGAGTTCTCGAAGATTGCCGCGCAGGACCCTTCAATGCAACAGCTGCGGTTGCTGCCGAATGACCCGCGATCGCGTAGTACCGTGCAAGGCTGATGATTAGTCTGGAAGCTGTGCGTTGCCGGAGAAGTGATCGGACAGAGCGAAGTCATCAATGAAATGGCGAGGAACAGAGGTGGCCATTAAGGCATCATGTGCATGTTCGATTCATGTAGTTGTTATTTATGATTCAGTATGAGTCCACCACTTCTGGGCAGCGGGAAATTCAACTACTCCATTAAAGCTCCACAAAAGGTGGGGAAAGAGAGGATCTTTTCGAGGCTGAGAGATGTTATCTTCCCGCTCCGACAACGAAGGAAACAATGGGACTGGGGGAGAGATGCAGAAGCCAGTGACGTCAGGTCAACGGAGGGCTTACGTCATCATCCCGGTCGAAGCCGAGCTCAGCGAGGACTGATTCAAATCGTGTACCTGTTGATGTTGGAAACATCATTAGTTCATGCAACTTGGAGACTTTACAGACGTGCAATTCGTACTTGTGTTGGTTCAAAAATGGAGCAGCTAGTTATGACTCTTAGAAAGACATACCAACCAAAGGGGCCAATATAAAAAGTTGGATTACACGTTTAGATTCACATTTGAAGACAGATACAGCAGGATCGGGTCCTCCAATTTGTAGCCATAGTACCCGACGATGATGGACCGCCCCTCAGCCGTTGGGTGTGCTGCGTAATCCTTTCTACTATCGTGACCGAGCTAGTATGTCCCAAAAGTTATCATCTCACCCCACCTTAATCCGAGTTTCGCCGTGGCTCACTGGAAGTTGTAACACCATATCCAGATAGTCATTGCCGTGTCCGTAAGGAACGGAAGCAATAACACGGGTAACGGACTTGTCTAAATGCTAAAGAGGCTGACTCAACATAGTTGCCCAGGTGGCCATTGAATAGAGAAGGTCATTAATAAAGGTGGCCGAACAATTAGGTGATGTTCAGAGCGGAATTAATGAAATAACATCACCATCTTCTTCCTTCTTCTTCTGCTTCTTCTTCTCTTATCCTCCTCCGTCTCGCTTCAAGACACGAGATGTCCGAGGGCCACTGTCAGAGACTTCAATGCGTGTTAACCAAAATGAATTCTCAAGAAGGAAGAGAAGTAAAGAGAGACGGGTGACCCATTAATTATGGGGCTCCAAGTCAATTAAAGTGATGGTGTGGTGTACTCTAGTTGTTAAGCCCACGGAGTTCAATAGCGTCCCGAGAGAGCATGTTCTTCTTAAAATCATGGTGGACAGGGGAAAGATGACATTTGTCGAATGTCTCCGTCACTCACCAGCGGATCGTGGCGGAAGAAGTGAATGGCAGGCGGTTTCTGGTATCCAATAACTTCCAAAGAAAAGAAAAAGAGCCACAATCCACATATTGAATGATGATGATGCCAAAGCAATGAAAGGGGCTCCGGTCTAATCGGATTTGGGAAGATGACTAAATTGCCATTGCTTTCATGGTGAAATTTCCAAGCCATCCCGAATCTGTCGTCTTAATTGCTATTTTCTACCTAATGTATTCATTAAATACGCTTAATTTGGATCTAGCTAGATATAGATAGGTGCTCCACATAAATGCTTACATGTGTCAATTAATTATGAATGTATCTAATGTTTTCATGCACACCTTTACATCATCAACCACTCTCTTCCTGATCTAATCTAAAGAATCGCCAGAGCATTCCAGTTTGACAACTAGGATTGTTTGAAGCTTCTATTTTTACACTACCAATTACATTGGCCGCAAAGCTGGACTTCGGTGAAGACTAAGAAAATCACCATTGCTTGCTTTGCTTGAGGTTCTCAGAGAAACTTATCCTGTGAAGAGAATCGACTTAAGTTGGAAAGGATTAGCAAACAACCGAGAGCTTTTCCTTACAATTCGCAGATGTGGAAGTTCTCACCTAATCCTCTAGAGGCTGCTTTTGTTCGAGTTCGATAAAATGTTCAGGTAGAGGGATAGTGGTGCTATTTCTTGTCTTACTGCTCCTACATTGTGACAGCTGCTCCTTAAGGCTCCGGACAAGCTCGTACAGTTTCTGGATGCGTTGCTCTTGCGATATGATGATCTGCAAAAGGGAACGATAACCACAATTACAAAGCAAAGCAAGGACTAGAAGGTATCTGTAAGTCAGCGGCAAAGTAGCAGATTGATGTCCAGATGACACGAAAGTGAAATGGAGAGGTGATAGAACAATCCCATTTGATAGAACCGCCGCTTCAGCGAATACTCAAAAAAATAAAATAAAAAAATCAACCACTTTTTGAGACCAAATAGCAATTAATTTGGGACTGAATAAGTTTCTCTGCTAGATGACAGAAGCGGAAAAGAAAAGAGCTTCGAGCAGTTGAAATTTGGTGATTGGTCAAATGTGGGAAAAACTGAGTTAAGCTTGGAGAAGTTTCTTCTTGTGGAGAAATCTCCCGATTTTAAATTTTTCAAGGGGAGCAGAGATCTTTCCCAACCACAAACTGGTTGGTTTTTTTCTTCAAGAAAATCAGCTTCACCGAAAAGTTTGCCAACAGATTAAAAAAGGCTGACTTTCTAAGCACGGTTGAGGAAAAGTCCATGTTCCACCTGTAACGATTCTTCAGAGTAGAATTCCTTCTGTTATCTTCAAACAAACTATTTGTAATTAAACTTAATCCCTATCGATGACACTTTCTTTACAAACCTGCCATTACAATTGAGGTCCACGGCCAAAGCATCCCCATGAAATAAACAGAAGATGCAATTTTTAGGGTACATCTGACATGGAAATAACCACATTCCGAGGAGCAAAGGGAGACATGATTTAGTTGGTTCAGTCATTCGCAAGTATGGGGCCAGATACACAAGTTATCAGCATCTGACCCAAGAATAGTCCAGGCTACAAAAGACTGACTAGCAAAAGAGATGGAAGAAACAAGGACATCTGCCTGAAAGCTGGGATGAGAGAGACTACAAGAAGATAATGTTGAGTATCCACTTAACTGGAGCAAGATGGTGCATCAATATCAATAAAACAGACATTGCACGGATTCTATAAGGTGAAGTAGAAGCCTACTAAAAAAACTGCAGAACAACATAAATCACTGGTACATAGAATGATGTGCATTACAATGTCATACATTATTTATCTATCTTCATTTTAATGGCCATCACATACTGATTAAGGTGGGTTTGATTCAGCATTTGAAATGAGCTTTAGGGAAATGCAAATGCCTTCAATCTAAAGAGGTTTAGGAAAATGCTAATTGCGTTTGGTAAAATCTCATTTGAAAATGGGCTTTGGGTAAAATGGTGTTTGGTAAAAACAATATTCCAAAGGGGCTTTGAATGCAATTTTTTAATTTTTAATTAAAAAAATTACCCATTGCCAGACCGGCGAGGAAAATAGACAGTAAAAAAGGGGGGCAAAATCGAAAATACAGGGAATTGATAAGGTTAGTTTTGGAAGGAAAAAAATCTCTTAGCATTTGGTCAAATGCTGGCTTAAAACTGAACCAAATATTTCAGCATTCTCCCAATGGGCTTTACAGGCTGAAAGCCTCTTGGGAATGCTGAACCAAACCCATCCGAAGATAGGACAACAGGCAGCAAAAAGGAAAACCCAATGAAAGGCAGAAAAAACAAACTTCAAATTACTGGCATGACTGAGAGGCTTCGATTAAGCATGGCTCCATTCCAAGCATATAGAATCAACTCAGAAACAGACAGCAGATGCAGGGAAAAGACTCAGCAGCGATATATTAAACTTGAATAAGGGAAACAACTACCTTCTCTTTTACAGCTTCTCGCCTCACTGAAACTCGGGATTGCTTCTGGGCGATGCTCAGAGTGTTTTCAAGGTCGGTCACAAGGGGTTGCTTCCACTCAAACTGGGAAGTGAAAATGAGGACTAGCAACAGAAAGGCGAGCAACAAGGGACGGGGCATCGTCACAAAGTTTCATGAAACCTGCAAATTAACTTTTAACCAGAACGACCTGAATACTTTCAAGAATACACAGGGTAATAGCAACTTCAACAGTAAAAAAACTAGGAACTTCCTCTCTCGCTACTATCCCAGACTTCCGCCAGTCAAATATCAGAATTAGCAAGGGCAGGAACACAAAGCAAACACCAAAAGCGAGTCCTTGTTTTCCGAAAATCAAAATTAATCGAGAATCGTTACTTAAAGGTACTCCTTAATGCAACCAACAGGTGAACGAAATACAACGCAAGCCAAAACCTAGCTCAAGAAAACAAAACCCATGTTTATTTTGCCATGAGAAACACACAAAGTTCAATGAAGGTGCAAAGAGCCTTGATCATGTCTTTCGACCAAAAAGACAAGATTGAGCAACTAGAGAGCCATTTGTTCATTCCCGATTTTCAACTTCTCAAGATAAACGCCAACAAAAGAATGACGTCGAAGGCAATGCACCATTGTACGGGACGAAGAAGCACCAATTGACGGGAAAAATAGGTGAAAAAAAAACAAAAGAAGAAAAATTCTCCGAAGCAATTCACGGGGAGAGCAAAGAAATTAAGCAGGAATCGACTTCCACAGTCAATTGACGCTTCAAACTTGAGCAAAAATCGCCCGTCCTGGGCTTCATTTCGGAGCAGAGCAACACTCGTCAATTCAAAGCAACGAAAGAAAGCGCTGATCTCGATCGACACGACGCGGCAAACGCAACGAAAGGGATGGAAAAAGACGAGGAGTCGAAGCAGATTGCGATTACCGAATCGATGTGCGACTGCAGGAGGAGCACGAGTTCACGATCGATCGAGCAACATCGCGGCGACTCCAGCCACTTGGAGCACTCCACCAGCATATGTTGAACTTCCCCTCCAGCCAACGACTTCTGCTTCTCTTACGATTCCGCCTTGGTTTAGTTTTCTGTGCGGTGCAGTTGAGACGAGGAAGCGGGTCGGGTCATTGGATTTTGCTTTTTGGAACTGGTGTGATCCGAGAATCAAAATTGGCTCAATCCGGAAACATCATCTCAGGAAAAGGGCCTCGTAAACCTAATACATTATTATTAACTCAGCCATAAACATTTTAATTACATTAATTTGATCTAAATATTTTGAATTTGTGTCAATTAAGTCCATCCGATAAATTTTAGCCAAAAATCGCCGAGGTGGACATCGGTCGTCCTACGTAGCATGATCAATGTTGACATAGACATTTTTTTTTTAATTTTCTAGACTTTTAATTTTTTTTGTCTTTTTTTCTTTTAGTTACTTTTTTTGATTGAGGGTCCCCAACCCTCAATCAAAAAAGAGTAAGGAAAAGAAAAATAATAAATAAATAAATGTCCAAGTCAGAGTTGGTTGTGCCACATAGGACGATTAGCGTTTATATCTGTGATTTTTGGTCAAAATCTACCGGATGGACTCAATTGACATAAATGTAAAATATTTATGACTAAATTAACACAATTAAAATATTTATAACTGAATTGATAAATATGTTTAAAACTTTTGTCGAAAATTTTCCCCAATCATCCCCATTATTAATATCAATAGTAGAGCAGGCAAGCGCATACACGAAATATTATTTTTACTATATTGCTTCCAATGCTATATAATAGGAGAAAAATAGAAAAGAAAGTTATAAATATATTACATTGATACCAATCAAGTCCATCATATCAATTTTGATCGAATTTTGCTAACGTGAATGTTATCCATCTACATAGCACGGTTGGTGCTGACATAGATATTTTTAATTATATTTTAGTGACTAGGTGAAGTCATCGCTCGATCTACAAAATTGTTCTCGACTGCCAAACAAGCCCAGCATATATATATATATAAAATCAACGAGGTTCATGACAAAATGCCCATTAAGATATAGCTACTTTCACTACAAAATGTAGAATAAAAAAAAAAAACATCGAGACAGACAATCCAGATTTCGACAAGGGCTTCACAGCCCTAATATAGTGGCTAACGAGGGCTTGTAGGTCCTCGCCTAGTGGCACTTGCTCTTTCGGGAAGATAAATAGTTAAAAAAAGGAAAAAATATAAAACACCAAAATTTTTAAAAAGTTGATAACTAAATTGATCAAAAATATTATAATTAAATTGTCCGCGCTGTCTTATAGGTTTAATACTTTTCGAACAAATATCTCGTAATTCATGATTTTGTCCTTAAGTGCTTATTAAATTCATACGTGTCCTTTTAGAGTCTATTCATCGTGTGTACATAGACGTTGATCTAAAGCAATATTGTCGAAGTTTCTTAGTCGCAGACTAAACTTGTCTTTGACTCTATTGTCATCAACTAATCCCTTTGGAACAAAAAAGATGGCCTAAACACTTCTTTTCTTCTCTCCTCTTATAAATTTATGGTCATCACTTACTTTGCTATTACAAATGCAAAAGTTAAAAACAAGGAATAATTGCATTAAAAGTCCTAATACTTTCACAAAAATATAATTTAATTCCAAAACTTTCAATAATTACAGTTAAGTCCTCAACCTTCTTACGAAAATGCAATTGAATCCCAAAACTTTTAAAACATGCAATCAAATCTTAAAACCGATCAAATTGATCCAATCAAGTCATTCTATAGATTGTTGTTTTTGAAAGTTTTAAAGCTCAATTGAATTTTCGTGACAAGTTTTAAGACTTCTACTTATCCCTAAATTTAATAACCGAAAGTATGCCACTCGCAAAAGGAGCCTTTTTTATACAAGCATAATTATTATACTATTTGAAATATATTGGCTTCTTTCTACACGGGTAATAAAACTAGTTATCTTACATGCTTAATATCGACATATTCAAATGATCATAAGGGCGTTCGCTAACCCACCTTTTTGCTATACATGATCACTCCTTCGAGACACCAAATGATCATCCGGCATCATTTCCATCTCGCACAAGAAAAACCCGATTGAAACGCACCAACATACATTTACTTCCAAAAGTTAACGTAAAATGCGATGTCCCGCATGATCGTTTTCACTCGCGGGTACCCCCCCAGCAGGAACACCAGCAACCCCGCAAGAACCGCAATCAGTAGCACCGCGGACGAAAACCGGCGACCGAATGTTTTCCCGGCAACGATGGTTGTGAAGATGCATGTCGGCGATTGCTTGTCGCTTGGTTCTTTGTCCTTGTTGGCAGAGTATTCCTTGTTCAGCTCTAATCCCTCTAGTGCTGACATTGTCAATTGTTCCGCTGCTCTGGGGTTGATTCTTTGGACTGGCTCGGTCGGGAAGTTGAGGACTTGAGACAGGAATGCTTCAATCGACTCTTGAGATCTCCACTCGGCCTCCAGTTGACGGGACTCCACAGGCAGGGAAGGGGGCACTGTGGAAACTGCGGACCCGTCTAGGTTGATTATGTCATCTTTCAGTATGTCCGCAAAGAAATCTTCATCGTCGTCAGTGTCCTGAAATTTCGTATCGGGCAACTCCATATCATGCTGTGTGGAAAACAAAGGCCGCAGCGATCGAAAGCTTCAGCACTCAAAAGATGGGACTTGAATCGACAACTAACCTTCTGGCGGATGGCAGACTCTGTCATCGTCCCTTCGTTTGGTAAGTTTTGGTTGGATTCGGATGCCGAGTCCATCTGCTCAACAGAATGAGAGTCGTAACTGCTCGGGCACCTCCTTGTGAAGCCTTCCACGGCTTGAGACAGAGTTGTCCCATCAATGCCGCCCTCGGACATAACATGGTTTCTATTATCAACAGAAGAAAGCTCCCTTTGACTCGGAGAAGCCTGATTCGAGCTGTCGTTAATCCGGAACTCGGTATTCCTGCGAAGGCGGCAGATGACTGCAGAATCCTGGAAATTCACAGTAACCCGATCATAGAATACTTGGTCAAACAGTGGTTTTAATCATCCTGATTTTGAGAAGTTTGGTACTACAACATGTCAAATTAGCTATATTCTTGAAAACATATGGAGAAATTTGTTCAAGAACCTTAAAAGTAGTTAAAGAGGCCATTCGATCAATGAGCAAATACAACATCAGAGTTCAGGCTGCCAAGTCTTGTGATATATATTACCTGCGACTTCCCATCCATACAGTACTCGTGCATGATCCATTCCGTTCTTTCACCTTTCGGCGCACGGCCCAAATGGAAAACTAGAGTCCTTTTAGTACCAATCACTCTGGAACCAGCCTTGACATTGCGCTCCTTGCCTGTGGCCTTCCAGTACCCAAGTTCGGTCGCTCGCCTACTTTGCATTCCATTTGGGTACTTCCTTCCGCGAGCCGAAAAGAAGAACCACTCGTTTTCTGACCGGATGATGGATTTCGCTGTTCAATAGTAAACTGGCAGTCATTAGTCATTGATAAAGCAAAGCATTCATATTGACGACTGGACAAGCATAATTCCATTTCTGAATATGCCTTGCCAATCGAACAGAACATATATTATACCCTGAGTATGCCTAGAATCGAACTACGAAGATGACCTGAGACTATATGCCGGTAGCTTCCTAATTCCCGGCTACACTTATGCATTTCATCTTCCCTACAGTAAATATGCAGACTATGTAAACTTTTTGTTCCCTCATTGCTTACCCCTTATATGCTCCGGAACGACCTCACCAAGATCGTTTAAAATTACGCACTTCTCTTTAGTCTTTATACATAGCATACACAGAGCAAGAAGAAAAACACGATCGCTCTCTTATCATTCAACACGACACTCCCGGGAGGAGATTCCCACTTCCAAGTTTCCAACGATAGTGAACCCCAGAGGCAACCACCATCTATCTGGAAACTCCTCTTTTTACTAAACCATGGGTCGCAGTCTATCTTAAAAGTGCACCTACTCTGGATATCAACTATCCTCTCCGCCATCGACAAATATATTTGAAATGCTAAACGAGCCTGCTCCTCCGCACGTCTGTAGTTCTTGAACATATGCCATTCTGCCAATTAAGGTTACATCGCGAAAGACAGGGCACTAACTGACGATAAAGAGGCACACAATGTTGTAAGATCTTTTACAGCTATAACATAACTTGAAGAGAGCCAACATCAACTTTTCACAAGAAGATGGAAAACAGAGTTCGATACTGATCAGACCCGCAATCGGGTCATCAACGGGGAAAGATTCCGAAGCTCCATCTTCACCTGCTCCCGCATTAAAACCTCGACAAAGGTAAAAGGTTGCATCATGGGTCAAAAACATTGTGCAACATTATAAGACATAAAGCTCCTTCCTTTCCTCGCCAGTTGCTTCACCGGAGAACCACAGTTTCTTGGCTTCGTCAGACTAGTTTAGAAGTGCTAATTCATTGAGTAACGAGCCTATACATCAATCTACTCTCTGCTCGAACCGCAATAACGTTGATCGAATCAACACTGAACGGAGAAACACAGGACATAATGCGACCCAGGGTCAAGATTGGTGGCTCCTGTACATCCTACCAAGACGATGGTTCTCGTGGGAGTTTACAAAAAAACTCACACTAGCATCAAGAAGTCATGCATGAGGAACGCTTAAAAACTTCTTGCAACGTAATGGAAATGCGCAGTACTTGCAGAAAACGATTGATCACATCGCAAATTAGTCAGAGATGTTCAATTAGGACCAGACCAACCTGGAAGGTCCCAGGGCTCGTGGCGGCAAATCTCGACCTCGGAGATGACCTCGACGCTCTCCTCGCTGCCGTCGAGCTTCTTCTTGAGGTAGAACGATATGAGCTCCTCGTCGGTCGGCGAGAACCTGAACCCCGGGAACATCGAGGACGCCGCTATCGTTAGCTGCGGCTCTCTCGAAGAAGGTCCCGCCATCTCCGCTCTCTCTCTATCTCCCTCCGTTCTACTTTCAGCAGAAAAAGCCAAAAAAGGTTCTCTTCTTCTATGGCTGGTTCGACCACGACGTAAGGAATGAGTGAGCCCCGCGCTGGGTTTTCCTGCGTTCCTTTAACTTGTGGAGAACGAAGAGAACCAGAATATGAAAGAAGCAGACTCGAGAGGAAGGAAGGAAGGAAGGAAGGAAGGAACTTGGGTTCGCGGCTTCGTTATCCACTGTCCTCTGTGTCAGTCTCTGTTGCCGTGCCGCGCTTTGCTTGTGTGTGCAGAAGTGGTGGTGCTCCGTTCTGCTGTGTCCCGAGCCTCCTCGATCGGC
This sequence comes from Rhodamnia argentea, assembly GCF_020921035.1. NCBI lineage: Eukaryota > Viridiplantae > Streptophyta > Magnoliopsida > Myrtales > Myrtaceae > Rhodamnia > Rhodamnia argentea. The sequence goes on along the minus strand of NC_063157.1, from coordinate 24,292,488 downwards.
GTGAAGCGGCGTGAAGACGTCACGCCGAGAGGGGGGGCCCGCCATACGAAGGCTCCGGTCGTACGCGGCAGGCAGAGCCGAGCCCACGTGTTGCGACGCCGATAAATTTCTCCGGCTACTGGCGGCGGGACTGGGACAGAGCTGACTGATGTCTGTCTGTCCGCAAGCACGACCGCAAGCACGACGAATCAGAGTCAATTGCAGGTAAGGACTTTGCAGAAAAATTTTGTATAAATTTTTAACAGGAACTAATGTCAATACTATAGAATCTCCAATTCTAGCCATCTGTTCTAAAGGGTGCTGGATGTTTGATCCAAAATTTGATAAGCCTCGCAGCAGGTGCCGCGATGATGCACTCAGCTCGCAAGACCCATCAATGGAATGCCCAATGAGCAACGGGCAAAGTTCAAGTGAAGTGCACAACGTGTGGCTATGGTGAATTGACTCGAAACATGTACAGAAGTTGAAAATTGAGTCAAGAATGATGCATTGATCGGGAGATAAGAGTTACTGCAGAAAGATGGCAAGAGATTCTCGCCGAGGAAGAGATCGGAACGCACGCATGACGCAAGGATAACAATCTCTGAAGATGGAACCTTTTGCCCTGCAAAGATGACGAGATCATTTATTGTTAATCGGATTAAATTAGTTTCTACTTGAATTCGAATTCTGGTTTGAAATTATATTAGATTTCCCAATTCCAATGTTCATCTTTGTTTTTTTTTTTAAATCGAAATATTGACCTTTATTAAAAAGCCTTCCGGTCATATATCCTCGAGTTTTTAACCTTCTCCACTCATTCCAATCATGCATTAGCAACTCATGTAGTTCTTGAATTTTTAATTTGATCGATATAATTCTTAAACTTTAACTCAATGTGCGATGTGGTATCTGAATTTTTAATTTGACTGATATGGTTCCCGAATTTTCGAAACATGTTCAACTTAGTCCTTTGGTTACAGTTTAGAGACCATATCGGTCAAATCAAAAGTTCGAATATCACAAGTACATTGCATATTAAATCAAAGTTAATGAACCATTTGTGCCATTATCCCGAAAATCTAAGTCATTCAATAAAAGTTTCATGCAATTCCCTTATTATTTCTAGCCTACTCTTTGTGCAGTATTAGTAACTCCAATTTTGCAAAGACTTTGATATCACAAGGTATATTACAATCCATTTACTTCGTATTTGAATTGAAATTACACAAGTTAATCGGTCATCGATCAACCGCGATTGGACTTTAATTACTAATTAAAACCAAAGGGAAAAATTGTCCAAAAAGTTTTATATTTGCACGTTTGCCAATGCAATCTTAAACTTTTTAAATTTATGGATTCAGTCCTAAACCTTTTTACCTTTTGCCAATTCGGTCCTATTGGCCGGAAATAGCTGATGTTTACGTCGGCCATCTTAAGTGGCACCGTCGGTATTGACGTGAACAATTTTTAATAAAATTTCAAAAAAAAAAATTGCCCTTTTTCTTTTTTATGTTTCCCTTTTCCTTTTTTTTTTCCCCTTTTTCCTTTTCTTTTCTCCCTCCGTCGGTGCTCAACCTCCATCGGCCTCACATGAGTTTGCCGCCTCGTCTGATTGGGCAAGGGCAACCCTCGCCTAGAGCCGGTAAGGGTTGCCCTCACCGAGGGATGGAAGGGGTGAACCGCCCGAGGCCGGCGGAGGGGAAAAAAGAAAAATGGAAAAATGAAAAACATAAAAAAATAAAGATAAATAAAATATTATAAAAATTATCTACATCGGCGCCGACGGTATCACATAACATGATTGGCATCGACATCGACGATTTCCGGCCAAATGCAAAAGGTTTAGGACTTTTTAACAATTTTTTCGAAACCTAATGAATGGTAAAATACAAGCAAGGGACCATTGGCGACGGCAAGCGGCAAGACAGAAGGAGGCAACCATAGATAAGGAGAATTCTCACCATAATTTTCACATAGAAGAGTGGTTTAGTTGATTTGGAGTAGCATGTCCAGTTACCCCCAATTAAAGGAGAACCTAATCCTGGCAAAGCATTTTTTCCTTTTCCTTTTCCTTTTCCTTTTCCTTTTCAATTTACATTTGGAAAAATTCGCACGACAGCGTAGCGTTTGTTTGGTCGAAATTGCTTTGTGATAAAATGTCTTTCACCGAAATTTATTTTTCGGCTTTTAAATGTGATAAAGGGTACTGTGCCAATCTCGGATAGGAGAGATCCTAAGAGTCAGAGAATTAGCGCGTGAAATTTTTGCAAAGATTCCAATAGAATAATACAAATGTTACTCCATCCAGAGTTTAACTCGATGGAAGGATTTCGTAAGTACAACTCAAAAGGAATCGATACGGATGGAATGAAAGAAATGATACAAAAGTAGACCAAATCAGAGTTTAACTCGATGGCCTTGCTTTGTAGGTACAATTTCTTCCACGGAACGACAAACCAATACATCCAAAACAATGTCATAATTTGACTCGATGACAATGCCTTGAACATGCTTCGATAATACACCAAAATTTAACTCGATGGCGCAGCATCTGGGATAAAGATAAACACCAAAATTTGACTTGACGACAAGAATCTTGAAAGTTATAGCTGAGGAAAGTAAATGCAGCGCAATAAGTAAAGATAAAGATAAATTTGTTGATTTGTTCGAGGGAGGTTGCTCTTTGTGGATGCATAGTGGTATTTATAATGGCTGGAGTGGTAACTACTCTTCGGTGGTAATAATCATTACGTGCCAACAGTTGCTGCCTTCTTTGGTTTTTTCGAATTCTTTTTGACCCAGTTTTCAAGCGGTTAGTTGACTCTAGATAACTGATGATGTTGGCGCCTTTCTTCAATTTCCTTTTGTGTCAATCATGCCCACATTCTTCGCATCTCGAGGCTTCTAAGTTCGGAAATCCTATAACCGTCGATGGGACTCTTATTAGCTTTCTTTCGATCGTGAGGGTATATGCCTATATCCTCCATATTCTACAGACTCCTTGACTTGTTTTCAGAGGCTGTTCAAATCTTTTCCTCCTTGAATCTGCCCTCCCGCCATGGTATTCAAGGAAATAACTTTCATATACTTTGGCACTCTTTGAAAAGACCTTGAATCTGGAGGGATTGCTTTTTGTTGTCGCTCAATTTACTAACGGGTTTGACGATTTCTTCAAATGATGCTTATCGATACCATCACTTGCTCTACACGAGCTTTCTTTATTCTCTCGCGACATGCCTTCTCCTCACGTGTCTATCATGTGTGTTGACTCTTCACGTGTTCCGCTTAAGTGTCGACTCCTCATGTGCTTGCACAGGTGTTGATTCCTCACGTGATTTGCGCATTTGTCGATCTCCCACGCGTGCATCACGTGTTTCAGTGGCCGATTTGTTTTGAGTGCCAATAGCGTTAATCACGTCGGTGACAATGGTCGCCCACTCTATCTCTTTCTCGCATTAAATTTGGGAGCACGAGCCTTGCCTGACGACGATCGCCTTTCTCAGGGGCCTGCCGTGAGGCGGTAGGGAGGCCTAGGCAACTACCACCTCACGGTGGTTTCTGCCATGGCATCACGCGACCGAGGACGAGTTCAATTCTCACTAACAATCCGACTAAAGAAGCAAGACAGCATGAGCCAATTTCCGCCCTTTTGACCCGAAAACCCTAAGCTTAGGAATTGCACATAGTAGACAGAATCGAAGTTTAACAACCCACGAATCCGATTTTAATACTGTAGAGATCAAATTGAACTCGAATTGCTCAACTATGAAGGTCAACTTACTTGTCTCGACATCAAATTCAACTTGAATTGCTCAACTAATCGCAGAAGAGTAATGCTAGGGATGCTAAAGCTGGTTATTAAGTTGATATTTTAAGCCGGGGGGGCAATAATTTATTATTAGTCATTTCGAATACTAATCTCCCGATTAAGAGCCCATCTTTAGTCTGCCAGATTATTTATATGTCGATTTGGTTTCCGTTGACTAATTAACGAAACATTGATACAATACTTTACGTAGCAGAGAGCATGTGATTTCAACAATAATTTAATACGACAAAGTGACATTGCCCAATAATATGCGGAAAATAGACATAAAATCCAAACAAGGAAAAGGTAATGATATCGTTATATTTAATACGATGAGAACGTATGGTCGAAAATCGAGTTTCACGCGAGTCCCTACAAATCCGAAGGTTACATGTTCCTAAGCTTCCGTATCTACCTAATTTCTTTATATTTCCACTTAGGATAAAAGAAAAAATATTTCTTTTATGTTTTCCCGTCGAAGCTTAAGATACCATTTAATTTTTTAGTAAACTTAAGAAATAATATATGTGCATTTATGTAAACCATGAAATTCTTTTGAAGCGTTTCGATTTAGAAGAACTCAAAGAAAGGTTCAAAAACATAAATTAAGTATTATATAAGGTTAATATCACGAAAAAATGTAAATTGGTACACCCGTGATAAATTTACCCCAAACTATTTTTTTTATTATAAAAAACTCTAAACTGGCATATCGTTGACAAATTTACCCCAAATCGGTACAACCGTGACAAATTTACCCTCCGTTAGTTTTTGTTTAATTTTATCGTCAAATTGTTGAGTTGGATGACACGTGACAATTCTTGGATGCGCACGTTTGAGGTTTTTACCCTCTATTGTAGGGATTTGGAGTTTTCATAATATTAATTCAATTTAACGGAAACCATCGAAGGGTAAATTTGTCACATGTATACTAGTTTGAAATTCGTGGTGGTCAAAATAATTAGTTTGGGGTAAATTTATCACAGATGTATCGGTTTGAGGTTTTTTACGATCGAAAAAATAGTTCGGAGTAAATTTATCACATTTGTACCGGTTTGAAATTTTTTATGATCAAAAAATTAATTTGAGGTAAATTTATTATAAGTGTATGAGTTTGAGATTTTTCACGATATTAATCCTAATATATATTCATATATTTATGTATATATAAATAAAAGTCAACATGAGAAAAGCTGAAAGTTTCGCGCGCTTAAATTTCTTACAACTCTCAACAACTCATGAAGCATTTTCTTCTCCGAAATATTATATATATACACACGTACCAACACATACGCGCACATACAGACCATCAAAACACAGACAGAAGCTCACGATGTCTTCTTCTTGTACCGGTCCTATCAGCAGCGAGATCGACATGAAAGGCGTTGACCCTTCTCCGTCCCCTGCCCCCACGACTGTTCGAGCCACCGTCGTTCAGGCCTCCACCGTCTTTTACGACACTCCGGCGACTCTCGGTCTTGATTTCGACCTATAAAGTCTCCGTTTCTGCGTTCCCTTCCTTGTTTTTTGGGATTAAGAGTTTCTCTTTTGAGTGCAGATAAAGCGGAGAGGCTATTGGCGGAAGCAGCCGGACTGGGGTCGCAGCTGATTGTGTTCCCCGAAGCCTTCATCGGTGGGTACCCTCGGGGGTTAAACTTCGTCGACCGCTCGCCCAAGGGCAAGGAGAGTTTCCGCAAGTACCACGCCTCGGCCATTGATGTGCCTGGTGAGATCTTTTCTCCCACTTTTGGGTTTCCATCTGCTTTTTGTTCGATGAAATGACTGAACCAGTTGATGGGTTGTAATGTTACTTCTGTCTGAGCACTTGTTGGGGCTGAAACTCTGGTTGGTTGGAGGGGAAGCATGGTGTGGGAGCTCAGATTGGAATGCCTCACCGTATATTCATCCGTTTTTGACCCGGATCAATATCCATGGATCAGGCACAAGGCACAGTCTGCACCACCAAATGCAAAGGATTTCATGCTTCAGTCACATTCGCGCACTTTGGCTCCATCATCAAGATGGATTTTCTGGTTATTAAGGCGGAAAAAATTGAAACTTTTTGGCAGTTTACTTGGTTCAGGAGGGAAATGTTAGCAGTCACCCGTATAAAAAAAATTGTCTGTGATGCATACTCAAATTGATGGGTTGGAGTTAGAGCCCAAAGAAGAGAAATGGCTGAGATGGCTTTTTTAGCACTCATCTGTAGAACTAGAAAGCCATCAAGAAGGTCAATAGTCTCAAACCATAGAAGCTCAATTTTCTGTCAAGTCCTCTTTCTTCGCCACCAAATCTGGACCTGTTCATTTCTGTGATTGTGATCAATCCACTGAGAGGAATTTTCACTTGCAGGGCCTGAAGTCGAACGTCTGGCCGCCCTGGCTGGAAAATACAAAGTGTACCTGGTCATGGGTGTTATAGAGAGAGACGGATACACGCTCTACTGCACGGTCATCTTTTTCGACCCTCAAGGCCAGTACCTTGGGAAACACCGCAAACTCATGCCGACCGCTTTGGAGCGTCTTGTTTGGGGTTTCGGCGATGGGTCGACGATCCCTGTCTTCGATACGTCCATCGGTAAACTAGGCTCTGTCATTTGTTGGGAAAACAAAATGCCGCTGATGAGGACTGCTATGTATGCCAAAGGTAAAATTTCGCATATAATCGCAATAGGGATGATTCCACAAACCTGTGATTTATCGACTCGTTTAGAAAGTTAATGACACATTCAAAAAGTTACCTTCACCCCTTGAAAATTAGCAATCGCATATGAAGAACTGTCAGTCCTGAATTTGTAGAATTTTCCATCTTCAGTGCTGCGATTAACTTGTGAAGTCGTCCTGAATTCTTCAGGCATTCAGATATACTGTGCTCCGACTGCTGATCCTAACGCAACCTGGCAGTCGTCCATGATTCACATTGCCCATGAGGGCGGATGCTTCGTGCTTTCGGCCAATCAGTTCTGTCGAAGGGGGGATTACCCTCCTCCTCCCGAATATGTTGTTAGCGGGACCGATGATGATCTCTTGCCGGACTCTGTCGTGTGCGCCGGCGGCAGTGTCATAGTTTCGCCATCGGGTACAGTCCTTGCCGGGCCGAATTACGAAGGAGAGGGTCTCATCACAGCTGAGTTAGGTAATTCAGTTGCTCTAAAGAACTTTACCTTCTGACTATATTTTGATCTGTGAATCTGGTGATGTTGGGCTTCACGGCCACTTGTCTTGGAGAAAAGATGTGCGCGCTCACTTCTGCTATTGATGGGATGAAATGCAGATCTTGGAGAAATTGCGCGGGCGAAGTTCATGTTCGACGTCGTCGGGCATTATTCGCGGCCTGATGTGTTGAGCCTCGTCGTGAAGGACCATCGAGCTAGTCCTGTCACCTTCACCTCAACTGAGGGAGCCCTCTAGGCGTCTCCCGATTTGCCGCCTCTGCTTCATGCCTAGTTTAGGATTCGTCGCATGGCGATGCCTTCTTCTAGGGGCATTGCTCCGCAACTTCAATTTCTATGTCGAATAACATGCTGTGTCTGAGAAAACCAGTTTGCGTCTGGCCAACGGCAATGGTTGACGGTCGAAATGGCAGCCGTCGTCTGAGACGACAGTTCGTTATCTGTATTCTGTATTTCGCGGAATCGTGTATTAAAAATAAATAAATTGGGGCTTTGCGTGGGAATGGATTTATGTGCATTTTCACATTTGAAGATTCGTATATGCAAAATGAACAAAGCGAAACAGAGAAAGTCAATCGAAATTACGTTAAAACAAGAGTGATTTAAGCATCTACAGCACGTGATAGCATGGCTTTTACAAGATGATAATTGTAGGACCACGACCGGGCAAGAACACGAGAATCACTGACGAAAGGTCTAGAAACCTCCCGCGGCTGCGAAAGTGCGAGGACTAGCGACTCAGATCGAAGTAGTGGGATCAGTGCAAAGTTGACGTTTGTGGAGACAAACCCATCTCACATCTTTCTCTCTCTAAGCTCAGACCAGATGGCGACAAAACTTAGCTCCGACTCGGAGCGAAAGCAAGACCCACGCACAGAGAGACGCACAAAAGAGCAATGGCACTGGTTCCATCTGATCCCATCGACAACGGCCACTCCCTACCCCTCATCGCCGAGGTCGACATGTCCTCCGACCCCTCCGCCGCCGCCGTCGTCCGCGGCACCGTCGTCCAGGCCTCCACCGTCTTCTACGACACACCCGCCACTCTGGGTACCGTCTTCTTCATCTCTCACTCTCTCACTCTCTCTGGGTTCGGTAAATTTGACGCCTTTTTTACTTCTTTTGTGGGATGTGATTGTCAGATAAGGCGGAGAGATTGCTGGCCGAGGCGGCTTCGTACGGGTCTCAGCTGGTCGTCTTCCCCGAAGCCTTCGTGGGAGGTTACCCCCGCGGCTCCAATTTCGGCGTCACCATCGGCAATCGCACGGCCAAGGGCAAGGAGGAGTTTCGCAAGTATCATGCCTCCGCCGTTGATGTTCCAGGTACTAGCACTACCACCATGTTCCTGTGCCCCTCAAATGACTTAAATCAAATCTGTTGACTCCAATTTATTTGACGTTTGGTGGGTGTTGTTTTTTTTTTCCTTTTAAGGGTAGTTCATTCTCACCCAGCTGCGATGATTCGTAATTTCCAGTGGTGGTTCTCTATTTGAGCTCTGTAGTGATCCACTGACCCTAGCTAAGTGCAAAAAGTCCGTCGAACACCAATATTCGCAGTGTCGAAGCAGAGTCTCTTCTTTTATCTGTAGTGTGATGAACTTGCAGCAGCCTAGATACTCATTGTTCTGGGGAACGTGTGTCCAATGACTTTCTGTTTCCGACCTTCTTCAAATAGCTGCTTTTTATATCATGTGATCGATTAATATCGCTTTCGTTTCTGCTGTCTTGTCTTCCTCATATGTGCCATGATCGGTGCTTATGCAGGCCCTGAAGTTGATCGGTTAGCAGCGATGGCTGGAAAATATAAAGTGTACCTGGTGATGGGGGTGATAGAGAGAGATGGATATACATTGTATTGCACAGTCCTGTTTTTTGATCCTCAAGGTCGTTACCTTGGGAAGCACCGCAAAGTCATGCCCACGGCTCTAGAGCGTGTCATCTGGGGATTCGGTGACGGGTCGACCATTCCGGTGTTTGATACGCCGATTGGGAAAATCGGTGCGGCCATTTGCTGGGAAAATAGAATGCCACTTCTGAGGACAGCAATGTATGCTAAAGGTTAGCTATTCTGCATGCTTGTAGCTTGTTGTCTGATGTAAAACTAGAATTCATCTCCCAGGCTCTTTCATCTCCACTGAATGGCATGTATCTGCTCTTTGTGACCATGTGGACTTGAAGGGAAGTATACAATTAAAAAATAGACGCGCGCACTGACAATTGCACACTGTCTTCTGAAAATTTGCTGCATAACACAGCTGGTGATCCGTTTTTGCCCAGTAACCATGTTCATGTTGACGTTCTTACTTTAGCATAAATTTTGTGTCACAATTGGATATGATAATGATATTATTCTCGGTTATAAGTTTTAAAGCCTCTATTAGGCTGTCAAATTGGTGTCCAATCCATCTGATCGGGCTGACTTTCATTACCTCCACTGATGTTGTTGGAACCAATTCCAATATAAATTTTGGAAGGTTAACCATCACAGTCATTATCAGAATGTGATTGACCATGGATTGTTGTCTGTCAATGCCTTGTTGAATTGAGAAACCTTCCAGCCTTCTGTTCAGGTTGGGCTTCCACGAGTCATCATGCTGAAATAGAAACTGTGCTTAGCACAGGAACTGTATTAGGTGAACTTGATGCTGGAAGGATTGAGAAAATCCAGTCTTTTTTTTTTTTTTTTTTCTGTTGCAGGTGTTGAAATATATTGCGCACCGACAGCTGATGACAGGGAGACTTGGCAAGCATCTATGACACATATTGCTCTTGAGGGTGGATGTTTTGTTTTATCAGCCAACCAATTTTGTCGTCGGAAAGATTACCCACCTCCACCGGAGTATGTTTTTGCTGGAACAGATGACGATCTTAACCCAGATTCTGTCGTATGTGCTGGAGGCAGTGTAATTATATCTCCGTCAGGAAATGTTTTGGCTGGACCCAATTATGATGGCGAGGCACTTATCTCAGCTGACCTTGGTATGCTCCTTTCATCCTGCAGCTCGCGCGCACTTTAAATCTCTGGAACTTAGCTAACCGAGGAGATTATGATCTCATGAGAGTTGTTAGGGCTTCAGGTTTTCCCTTATGAGCTTGATTTACTTATGGTCTAATGGTGTGCAGATCTTGGAGAAATAGCGCGGGCCAAGTTTGATTTTGATGTGGTTGGGCATTATTCGAGGCCCGAGGTGCTCAGCCTGATCGTGAGGGACCATCCGAATAACCCAGTTACCTTTGCATCGACATCCGGGAAGCCTGAAGGCCCTTTATAAATAGGTTATGTTTTCTTTCACGGAGCCAGGTCCAAATCATGGCGAGTAGTGCCGAGAATGCTGCTCCCAGTGGGAAACCTCCTGATGGTTTGTTTGAACTTTTTCTACTTCGTGGGCTATTGTAAATTCTGCTTGATGGTTGAGGAAGCAATGCTATGTCTCAGTTGCACAGTAAACATGTCTGGACTCTGTACAATACGACTCCTTGTAATTAGTCTCCATCTTGACAATGAAATGGGATCGTTAATGGCTTTCCTCATGGATTGACTAGATCTTTTCTTTTGGAAGTTCAGTGACAATTTTTCTTCTCGCGCCCCTGTTTTCGCTGCTGCAATATTTTCCAGTTCCATTCACCTAGTCTTATTTCGACAGTCAGTTGCCTCATAACAAATGCCGGCCCTTGAGCCAGAGAATCTTTCGGCTGGTTGACGAGGATAGAGTTGTTAAGTAGCACATAGAATGATGAAGAGCATCTGTGGTTTATACTCTCGTGGGGAAGTTTATTTAAGTTCTTTCAGGCAGATGACACCGGTCTTACAACCTAAGACAGAAGCAACGTCAATATGGTACTTAGCAGTAAGACCTGAAATTGCAAATTGGGATGTTCTTTACACCAGCACTAGACCAACAACACATATACAATTATAGTATCAAAAATTCGCGAATAGGACTAACTGGAAGACATCATTTGCTCGCATTTTCTAAGGATTCCCTGCCTGATATGGAGATGGGTGGAAAAAAATGGAAAAAAAAGAACTCTCTTTTTAATCCCGACTCGCTTCAATTTCACATTCATCACTTGTTCCCGCAGTCCGACTTTCCATGCTGTGATGTTGCAGAGGCAAGGACTGGTGGCTCCATGGCCGGATTGGACTGGCGAAATTCAACAACTGATGGTCCTTAAGGCCTGTGAGCGCTCTGTTTCTTCTGGTTTCATCTTCCTTGTTGCTGTCCGTTTTAGCCTGTGAGAAGAACTCTACTAGTCTCCCTGCGTCAAACCCGTTTAGTTTGTCATGAGTTCTGGAGCCCTCGTGAAGATTCGCCCCTTTAGAGTTTCCTCTTCTCAAGGAAATGCTTTCCCATTGAATTTTGTCGGATGAAGATCTCCTCCCATTGAAGTTGAACTCATTATCTACCGAGACCCTTTTTGAGTTCTCTTGACTATTATCGTCGTGCGCGTAGCTCCACTTGTAGCTCCTGGTGTTATTGTCCATGTTCAATTCGATCGAATGAAGATCACTTTCTGCGGATTCATTTCCTTCACATTCCTCTCCATCAGCTTCTTCTTTTCCCTCCTGGAATAATTCATTTTCAGCGCATTCGAGATTGATTTTGTTACTCGGGAAAGCCTTGAGCTCCTTGGCTCTCTCTGATTTTGGAGAACTCGAATCTTTACTCGTTTTGGATCTCATGTAGGCCTCGAGCTCGGCCCTCAGCTTTTCGACGGCTGCGTTCTTCTCTTCAAAATGGTACTTAGCCTCCGAAAGTTTCATCTGCACCCTCTCCTCCCGCAAACCATCAGCTAGCTGAAGCATTTCCCTCTCCTTCTCCACCTCTTCGAGAACTTTGGCTGATTCTCTCTTCAATTCTTCAACTTGTGCTCGGTCCTCTCCAATCCCACTTGCTAACTCATCGCAGACCTGCTCCAGTATTTCCTTGGCCCTCTTCTCGCTTTCGAGCTCTTTCATTGCCCTGGAAAGAGAGGACTTCATGCCTGCCAGTTCTTGGCCAAGCTTTTTGTTTAGTCTCTCCGTCTGTCTTCTCAATTTCTTTTCCACATCGACTTCCTCAGCCATATGTGAAATAGCACTGCGGATTCGTTCTCGCTCCTTTCTTCTCCAAGATGCCTTTTCTTCTGCAAAATGCTTCATGAGGAAATCAATCTGGTGAGAATGAGACCGCTCTTCATGGATCAAATGTTCAACCTGTATGATGGAACGATCGAGCTCGATTCCTAAGGCCGAGACGAGGGCTACAGTTGGTTTATGTTGCTTCTCAAGACCACCGACGCGAAAAAGAACTTTCAGAAGCTCCTTCGACGTGGTTAAACTACTGACGACGTCCTTTAGACGAGTCCTTCTATCCTCGGCCCGGTTCTTGCCTTTAGTGGCTTCAATCTGCATTTCCCACCACACATACAAAGCATGAATTCTCTCACCTTTCAAACAGAGACATACAACAGAGGACAGGTTTCCTTTTTCTTTTCAGCTCATTCAAAAGAAAGTCCTGTAGATTTTAAATGCCAACATTACTCGCGTAAAAAAATTGCAAAAACGATTCACAGTAATCTCGAGTTCATTTGTTCAACTAACGAAAATGAGCAATTTAGCAAAAACTAGCGACGATTCTGCTCGTTCTGTCTCATATGTCCTGTCGCTAGCATTCACTTATAGTTTATAAGCAACTTTACCCTTTTGAGTATTTGATTTACCTCTATCAAACTGGCATTGCTATATGAGTCCTGGCCTCCTTCTATGTAATCAGTGATCAGAAGTTTCTGAGAAACTGCGGACCCTCTTCTCCGGTGATTGCCGCCTCCAGCTTGACCCTTCCTCTGCAATTAACAGACAAAAAAAGTTTGCAATTTGCCATAACTTCCATAAACATCTGGACAAAGCTAACATTCTCCCATGAATTCTCACGTAAATGGAACTTCCTCAGTCATGAATCTTAAGATAAACAAGTGGAGGAACACATCCATCAATGAAGAATCTTAAAGCCTAACCTGAAGAAGCACAGGGCTGTGATTCGGAACAGACAACCGAGGGACCAGAGAACCTGAATGTGACAACCTCGCGTCTTTCTCCCTTCTTCTCGACAGTTTCTGATCCATCGTCACATCCAAGTCGCTTCCCTCTCCAGGCGACGTCACCCCATTGATTTCCCAGAGAGTAGCCGCTAATTTCCTGGCGGAGACGGGCACTTCCTTCTTCACTCTACCCCCGCCATTCTGAGCCGCCAAGCAAGCATTCGGCACCATCAACGGAGGCGATTTCGCGCCCGTCCTCCACGTGGGAACAGGGGTGCTCGACCCTGCTCTTTTGCCCACCAAGATCGCCCTTTTCAGCCTGTACCTCCTCACCAGTGACGACGACGACGAAGACGAGCAACCCCTTTTCCTGATCTTGCACTGCCCTCCATCCTTCCCCTCCATAAGCGGGGGAAGCTCCCGTTCGCTTCCAAGAGGACCCAGAAAGAAGGTCAGTGCTGGAACCAAATCTTGACCGCGACAGCCCGCTTTCGCAAAAGCTCATGAGAGCAACATCAGGGCCGTGACCCACTTTGAAGAAATTTTTGAAAGGGGAGGTGAGGGAGAACGCCTCAAAGCTCCATGGGGGGAGGAAGTGTACGGGGTCGTTTGATCAAATCTCTTTCTTTTTGGCAAGTCCGGGCTGTCACCTTGATTTCCTCAAAGGAAGAGACAATCAAAGATTCTTCGCCCCGCCCCCAGCAAGTCTTAAAGATGGCAGAGGAACTTGGGAAAGCGGTGTTGCTGTGCGAGTGGTGGGCTGTCGAATTATTGGAGGAAGGAGAGGAGAGAGCCTTTGGCTGGCGAGATTCAGAATTCTGGAGAGGGAAAAAGGAAGAAAAGAGAAGTAAAGTTGAGGAGAGAGAAACACAGAGAGAGAGGTTTTGCTCTCTCCCCTGCATGTGGAAGCTAATGATTATGTGGAAATCTATTCCTAACCCACGAATTTAATAAGCGCGCCCGTCCTTCTCGTTTCAAGATTTTTATCCTAATTCGCTAAACTATGCCCTCCCCAAAATACGTGCTTTTAAATTTAGGTGTTAGTCCGAGGAAAACCCTAGAACCGATACACATGTAATAAATTCATCCCAAATCAATTTTTTTTACTTCCAAAAGCCTCGTGTTAGTACAGTTGTGACAAATTCGCTCATTGTTCATTTCCAAACTTTACCATCAAATTGTTGAGTAAGTTTACATGTGACAGTTAATTAGTGTACCAATTTGAAAATTTTACTATCCGTTTGTCGCATGTATACTGGTTTTCCACATTGATACAACCGTGATAAATTTAACCTCTGTCGCCTTCCGTCAAACTTTACTATCGAATTGCTGAGTTGGATGACACGTGGCAATTGATGATGGTACAAATCTAAAAATTTTACTATCCGTTTGTCACGTGTGTACTAGTTTGGAATTTTTTATAGTATTAATTCAACTTAACGGAAAATAACATAAAGTAAATTTGTCGTAGGTGTATCAGTTTAGGATTTTTGAGGGTAAAAAAATTAGTTTGGTGGTACTAACACTAAATTTAACATGAAGTTGAACGCGGTTAACAAGAACCCAACAATGCGATTTTCTGCTTCGAAAAACATCTTCATTCGAATATGTTGCGCTAATCACGTTTTATATCTTTATAAGGTTAATAATAAATTAGTTTTTATTCGAACCAATTTTCGCAAAATATTATGCGAAGGAATGAAAAAAAATTTACCCAACGACATTTATTTATTTATTTTTGGTCGACAACGACATTTGATTTTACTGGGGGGGGAGGATTTACCGCGATTTGACGCAGAATTGTAGATCCGCCCAATCACAATCCAAATTCTTTCTTCGTTTCAGTGGGCGATTGAGAGCGAGGGGGATGCTGACGTGGCGTCCACGTAGGCAAGCCGCCGTCAATGGGAGGCGTGCATGTGTAAGCTCTTTACAATCTTGACCGGGTTGGGCGTGTTAATTTTGTCCCCCACAGTTGGAACTGCTCCAAATCTCTTTAATTTGCATTCGAAGCCCCTTAACTCCGCGGTAATATTCGCCCGGGCCCTTCTACCGATGCCCAATTCACGTTATTGCCCCGCAATTGACTTCGACATTTACTATGATTTCCTCATCCTCGGAGGCCACTCAAATGAAAATTCAAATACTATCGACGGACAAGGAAAAAAAGAAGCAGAAATCGCATGTTCGGTCGCTAATTACGGAAAAAGAGAAGTGCTTGTTAAGAAAAAAAAAAGGAAGCTACAAAAGTCACGGAGTCCGCGTGACGAATCACATGAAGGCCAAAAATCTTGTTGCCTAACATTGTCAGATTGAATGCTTGACTATGCTTTATTTTCTGTGAGGGTGTGAGACTCTTAGCAACCTTAACCTAACATGTGCCTTTTGTTTTTTTCACTTAAATGAAGACAACATGGACCTCTACCAAACATGGGTGTCTTACAATATAGCTCACATAATTGCTGTCCTTGGAGAGCTTGGTTAAAAAAAAAATTTAGCCCCTTGTTCATTTGGAAATTTAGAAAAAATAAAAATTTAAGGGTTTATGCCCCCCCCCCTTTTTTTTTCCTACACATAGAAGAGGTTGTTTCCTTATGGCTTAATCAACCCTAGTGTCCCAACTTTTCTTCTTCTTCCATCGTCGAATTGGATTCGGATCCCCTACCATAAAGGTAGGGGTGACATTGAGGGATCCGGGCCATCCATTTCAAAATAGACGACCCGGATTCATCCACATCACCTTTCAAAAGGGAGGGAAATTTCAAAATTTTAAAAAAAGTGATGTGGATTAATTCAGGCCGTCCATTTTTTATTTGGACGGCCCGGATCGATCATGTCACCCCCAACATTGCCAAGGGGATCTAGTTCCGACTTCGACCCCTCTAAAAATCATCAAATCGACTTTAACTAGAGACGTGAGAGACCATGGAGCGCTAGGGAGCTTCCCTTTGCGCAATGTGCAAACCATATTCGCCCATGTAATTATGCTTCCAAGGATGATAGGAAAGTACGAAAAATTACAGAGTTGTGCGGTACATACGTCTTGGCTGGCTGTGAAAGTCGATGTGAGATTTCATGTCATTGTCAATGGACATCGTAGATACGCATCATCAGACCAAGACTGATTTTGTGTGTGTGTGTGGGGGGGGGGTCGAACTTCTTGAAAAAACAAGGGTATTACATAGCTTCAGAGCTTGAAGTCGAGTTCGAAATTTGACAGTTTTATTGAGTTCTATTCCCTCTCTTTTTGTGTTTTATCCATACTATTCAATTGTCCGACAGATAGATTCATACGTAAGATATGTTTTTCGAACGTAAGGATTGAACACACAATGAAATGAAAATAAAAAAAATCTGATATACATCTTGATTCGTGGCTTACTAGTTTGATTTTTTTTTATTTTTGGGGCAAAAAAGGGGATGTGTGACGATCATGATGCAATCATTGGAGCATATAAGATAGGCAGAATTATGAATTGGAGAGAGATGAGGAGGATAAGACTTGTTGAGGAAGAGGAGTTTGTGTGAAAGAGGAAGGACCATAGGACAAATAGAAGAAAAACTTGGGGAGGATGGAGAGGAGAAAGGTCCGAAATTTTAATAATTGCCGACCATCGAATCGGTGCCAGATGAGAACATGTCCGGGAGAGAGAGGCCACGAGGTGGGCCCACCCCCCTCGTCCCCGACTAACGGCTCCATTTCTTTCTTTTTTTTTTAATTCTTTTCTTTGGGAGTTTATTCCTAATTTACATATTTCAATTATTAGGATATTTTATTATTAAAAGAAAATCTTCAAATAAGTATATGAAGTGGTATCGTTTTTTTCGAAAAGAGTTCAAATTGAACAGTGTTTTAAATAATGGCATAAAGTGGCCAATTAGTCTCAAATGGAAGTTTGAATTTGCCGGCCGGTGAGCGCTTGGTTTTTTTCGATTGCCGGAACAAGGCATTTTTGTCCCGCACAAAAATCTGGATAATGAATAAAATGAAAAAGGAAAACTGAGAAAAAAAATTTCAAATCAAAAGAGAGAGATTGCATTTGCATATGGTGAGGGTGTGCATCACTGCCGCTTCGACTTTAATAGTGAGTGCCTTCGACCCTCGCTAGGGGTCAACCGATGCTCAACTTCATGGCGTAGCTCAATGCTGGACCTCTCCGCGCTCATCTAGCTCGACGCCATGGCGGAGGTCGAGATCGATGAAGAACGGAATGAGGTGCACTAGAAGGCTTGCCCTTCTTGAATACGCTGATATTGAAGACCTTTGCACCATTTGAACGGGTTGAAGCTTGACCATGGATCGATTTTGATCCACCCAGGCCGGAATCTTGTTAATGGATTCAAACATGACGCCAAACCCAATAACCCAATTGTCGACGCATCGGCTTCTGATAGCTCGAATGTGGAATCTCCGGGAGCTGGTGATACTCTAATTCGATTTTTAAGTATACAAGTGAGATGCATAAGAGGACCGACCCGGCTACTTCAGGTTCTTATTTAAAATAATGTCCACTGTAGGCCCTCTATTGAGAAAATGACCATACTTCAGGTTATTATTTGAAATTTTCTCATTGTTAAATATCTTTCAAAAAAATAAGATGCATCGGATCTATCTTTTTGCCTGTGATAATTGAAGGCGAATCTTCTATATTTCGTTCTAGGAGTAAGTATATAGTTTGCCCTCATAATATAGCATGGTTCCGTTCGCTTTGGATACTCTGTCCACAAGCACACAAGACGCATTGCCGATTAACGAGTTCGCAATCTAATGATGCCGATGGGTAAAAAGAGGAACAGAGATCGAAATAATCGCTTGGACATGACGCGAGCCTTCTTTCGAGAAGTTTGAGAATTCCGTTCATCTCACAAGTACAAATAGTTCGAACTTTTGGAGACGTTATAAAGTTAGCAATGACATATTTCGAAGGAGTCGTTTGAGATTTTGACTCCCATCCTGCTTGCGCTGCAAATATAAGGTGCATTTATTGTGATTTTAGAGTTTACCCGTGACGAGTTTCTAAATACAAAATAAAGATAATTGGAGTGGGCCCAGGTAAGACCGAGGGACACATGGTCTGCCTGTGACAGGGCCAACATCGGCCCACATTCGGTTCAAGTACAATTTTGGGTGGGTTATAGATGGGTCCCACCGGACCTACTTGAGTGTGGGCCCGCCTTCAATCAGATGTTTTTTAATTTTCAAGGCCCCCCCCTCTCTCTTCTCTCTCTCTCGTGGGCCGTGGATTTCCCCATGACGTCGGGCGGTCGGCCGAAACTGAAAAGAGGGAAACAGTTTTTTTTTTTTTTTTTTTTATTTCCCGAGTTGCCCTCGTTCACGTCCCGGTATTTAGATTGTGATTGATACTGTCTATCACGTGATTGCCGATCCCGCCTTTTCTTTTATCTTCCCTATTCACGGTTGAGTGATCTGCAGGAACTCTCAATTTGAAAGTATTCGGTTTGCACGCAATCGATGACACTTTAAATAAAAAAAATCTTTCGGCTTCAACATCGAAAATCCTCCGATGCCCGACAAATTATGTCGTTATTAGAGTTAATACTCTTCATTTGGTTATCGGGTAGTCTTCACACGATCAGATGACCGCCCATATATGAATCGAATATTGTGCATTCCCGATAACACTAATTCCACCGTGAAAATGCCGACATATCATGTTGCGATCAGAAGCTAATACTTTTATGCCTTTCGTATGTGAAACACATTATGACGTTCACCCGATTTCTTTAATAATGCAACGTGATCTAACGAGCGTGTCATAACAAGGTACATGCATAAGGGTGCTAGCGACCCGAGACAATAATGCATCGGACAATCGTCGAGGGAAGAGGGCAATTAGCACATCTAATCGGCTCACGACTCGATAATTCGATCTTTGTTTTTTCCTCCAAGAAGGCACGTAATCGCGCGGTTGAACTTATTTAAGGGTGCCGCACTCGGCATCCTATACGCATGCTCTTCCCATCACGTATGCCCTAGATTTTTAATGAAAGCAAATTCCACCCACGTTGGTGATAGCAACCGAGCATGGTACGAGCATAAGGAAAGTCCAATACCATCTATTTAGCAAAGATGACAAGAAAACGACAAGTCTCTTGGTACGATAGCTTTTCCCTAACCCAAAAAACAAAACTCCCAATTTTTATATAAACAAAAAGGGGAAAAAAGTTCACCCCAACACTCGCCCAAAATTCATGTCGCGAAACCGATTGATGGGGACAGTGACTATACTTCGCCAAGAAATGTTACGAGTTAGTCTCGGGAGGGCCAAGTGCCATGGACCGTCGCATTTATGGAAGCGTACTATGGTCGGTTTCAATCGTTTTCTCGCGACACCACCAAAGGCGGGGCTTTCTCCTTTAAGCCCCGTTCCTAAATCCTGTGGGATGGTAATGAGCGACAGGTCGCATGGCTCCATCCCGACTCTTTTGGAATGTAGCTCGTGCCTGTAGCTCAATTATTAGTGCATGGCAATGGTGGCATGGTGCCCATCCCTCAGTCGTATGACACATTTTTTTTTGTCGGAAGAGACATTTTCATTGATAATGATCAAGGTAGAATACCCGAGAGATGGGCTTCATTACATAGTAGATCCCAGAGAGCTCGGGGTGGAGAGGATACCCAGTTTCGAGGTAATACTTTCTTTCTTTGCGTCTTGACTTACCTAATCTGCCACCGTATTATACTCTCTAGGACGGAAAAGTACCTTAACTTTAGGGAAATTAAAAACCAAGTTTTTACATAGTAAAACCGAAACATGGGCCTCCCAAGAGAGAGGTGATGGGCTTGATATAGTCATATGATACATTAGATGGCAAAACACTCCACCTGTTGAGTAGTCTTGGGCTTCTCTCAACCCAAAAACTACTTTAAAAAATGAGATTTTCCCTTATACTTATAAACAAATCACCAATCCCTTCTATAACCGATATGGGACAACTCCAACAATCTTAATTCAAAAGCTAACTCAAATGATGGGATTTTCCCTCACACTTATAAACAGACCACCAGGTACCGGCCCTTTTCACAACCGATGTGGGACAATTTTAACACCGACAAGTAGGGTTCCATTAGGGACTTCATGTGAATTCTCTATTAGGAAAGCAAGTGACATTGTTTGTCCGAACTCATCGGCTCCTTAGCCACCGCACATCGGAAGGCCCCCCTCCGACATCACCTCCCTTGTCATAGTCTACCCGTAATCTTGTAGGATTAGCGTGTGACGGGATCGACCTACCGCCTTACTTCAATAATTCGTTGCCCACGAAATTATCGTAATTCATTGATTGTGCAAGATATAATAAGTAGTTGCACCATACATTATCCATCCGCGAACATTATTTCTCAGCGAGCTTGTCATAGAAATAGGGCTCATGAAATAACAGAAAATCACACGCATAAAAAAATAAAAAATAAAAATGAGAAAGATCACAAGATACACTAATTAGTTACGACATGTTCATGCCATGTCCATATTTCCAGTCTGATTTGTCTAATCTTGTGTATTATGTGAAGTCAGGAGATGTTGAGAAATATCACACGACAAATATGATTTCCGCAAGGTGAGAAGGAATTGCCTTGTGAATTATGCAACATTCGTGAAATGGAGGTTCGCAGTATTCCTGGTTTGTTTTCAGAAACATTTTGGGCTTTTGTCCAAAGACAATATTGGTACTTATAAGTAGGCCCGTGAAGAGAGTTGGACTCGAATACTACGCACACCACAACCAACGTAAATATTTCCCACGCTTTAAAGGAAGAGAGAGAGAGAGAGAGAGAGAGAGAGAGAGAGAGATTGATATTTTGAAAGCAACGAAATGAAAGTGAATTTTGAATAGTTGGACTTAGTGAAAATGACACAAATGGTCCCTGAACTTTGGCTCAATACGTAATGTGATTCATAAACTTGTAGTTTGATCAATATGGTCCATGAATTTTAGCTCAATGTGCAATATGATCCGTGAACTTTCAATTTATTCAATGTGATTTCCAAACTTTTGAAACATGTTCAACTTAACCTATGAACCGTAAGAAAATGTTCAAAGTCGTTCTAGAACTAGAATTAATAGAAGGACTACATTGAACATTTTTCTATTATTTCGGGACTAATTTGGATATGTTTCAAAAGTTCAGCCACCATATTAGTCAAATTAAAATTTCATGGACCACATCACATATTGGGCTAAAGTTCAGGAACCATATTAGTCAAATTAAAAGTTCGGGGACCACATTGCACCTTGAATCAAAGTTCATTGATCATTTGTGCCATTATCTCTTCAAATTAAAGAACAAATAGTGGCAACAAGATTGATCCGACGAACCATTTATGTCGGATTTGAAGATGGATCTTGCGCGAAACTTGGAGGGCTTAAAAATAGACAGGTCAAAATAGGTCATAAACACTTTTCGGGTATGAGTTGAGCATACGTTGGCTCGAATATGGGTTACTAAAGTTGTATGGCAATAAATGGGTTATAAACGGATTCATTGGGTCTATTTGGATCGGACCATTTATGACTCGATTCACCCGTTTGATGAGTCTATTTGAAGTGAACAAGACAGACCATCAATCATGCTTTCGGGTGTTTGAAAATTCGAGATCTTGAATCTTGACACGAATCTTCACCAAGAAAATAGCACCACGGACTTGGCTCTTTTGATTACAATATTGGACTAAATTGGCGCAGCTTCTTTTCTAGGATCCAGTCACATGCGAGTACATGCTGCTAGTTTCTTGGGGAAATTTTTCTAGTTCACACAAGTTGGGAGGCTTTTATATGTATACACATTACATATTGTCGCGAGCGCGCCACGTGGTGCCACGTCACATATGTATGTGTGTGTGTGTATATATATATATATATATATATATGTTATTCTTGCAGTCAAGGTAAGTTAGCTTAGGCTTGATAAATAATAGTATCGTTTCTCTAGGCCTCCTTTCTTTCGCCTACTTATGCTGACACTCCTTGTTGAAGCTCAAATTGTGTGCGCAACTTTTCTTGATCTTTATGAGAGTCAAGGGTGTGAGTCTTTAGTTTAAACATAACATCATCTGCTTCACCGAAAATTCACCTAAAAACTTATGACTTTCGCTAGATAATCACTTTTTTCTGAAGAGTTAAGTGGGGTTGAAAACGGACCCATGATAAATACATCGACCGATTTATCAACACATCCTCTCACGTAGAAGCCGGGTCAGTGAGCCTCACATTTCCAAGAAAGAAAATGGGAGACGTAAGCATAATGAAAAAGACAATCTAACGAGCGGATAACGAGAACAACATGCGTACGAGGGATTTACAGAATTTAAACTCACCCTAAAGTCGTATTAGACACTAAATTTTTTTTTTCGAGGAATTTAAGTGGGTTAGAACCAAAACGTCGGTCCATAAAATACCTTTGGATTTCGAGAAAATACAAATACCTTTGGGCTAAAGGCATGTTTGGTTCAATATTTGGCCAAGAGACTTTGGAAAAATGCAAATATCTTTGTGCTAAAGAATTTTTTAAAATGCAAGTAATGCTTGGTAAAATGTATTTTAAAAACATATTTGGAAAACAACTTTGACGTAAATGTTGTTTGGTGAAAAATTTACTTTGTAAAGTATTTTTATTTTTTGAAAAAAAAAGCGGTGGTTGGCGGACGACGGCGTGCGGCCGGCGGCGGAGGTCCGACGAGCGGCGGCGGTCCGGCGGGCGACAAGCGGTCCGACGCGCGCCGTGGCGATCCGGCGAGCGAGCAATGGGCGATGGCAAGAGAAGATGACAAAGTTAAAATAGAAAAAAAATTAATTGCATTTCGCAAAGTTCTTTAGCTCAAAGTACCTCTAGGTACTTTGAGCTAAATGACTTTAGAGAGCATTTGAGATGTAATTGCATCTTCCCAAAGTGAGTTAAAAAAGTAGCCAAACACCATTTGCATTTAGCCAAGGAATTTTAGAGCCTCAATGCTCATTTTCAATGCCTAATCAAATAGGGCCAAAGCATACCTTCAAGAGACGTAGTGTGAATTCAGCTACGAATAAAGTTGGGAAGTGGATGGAATTTGGCATTCCAAACACGTTTGTCGAGTTTTTTCCATCGTGGATGAGGGACCACGAAGATGAAGATATTACTTTGGAACGCGACTTTGCTCGGTCAGCCCCAGCACCCCAAACCGTTCCATCATCTTTGCGCCAAGTCAATGGTCAGGATCGGCGTGCTGCGTATTACGGTCTCGTTTCTTGTTCACATTTTTTTTTTTCAGGCCAAGATCGTATTTTTCTACTTCATGAATTGACCCTTTTCCGCATCTTTATGATCTGATCGGACTTCGATGTCGTCCGTCGCCAATCGATCGGTCCATTGCAAGCCATGATGAACCGCCGTAGAATTCACCCGCGAACAAATTGAAGCTATAAATCACATTGTCCACTATATATTGGTCGAATGAATTGATTTTACAATGAACCACTACTAACGAATGTCGTGACCTTGTTCACCAGACAGAAGCTCTGTCTCTGTTTTTACATAATCAAACGCATCACCGATCGGCTTGATGTCGGCCATTCCATGATCTGACCAGGCGGCGACGAAGAAAACAGGAAAAGAGAAGAATGAACTAATTCTGTAACTCTAACTAATCTCTTCTTTCATTCTCTCTGCCTGTAATGGTGTTGTGTAGCTATAAACCTTGGGCTTACTGCTTGAGCACGCTATACTTTAATGGCTGAACATTCCGGCACTGGTTCGGTTTTTTCATCTGAAGAGGATGAACGACCAGAAGCCCACGAACACGGTGACCCCCACCGCGATGCACACCAAGTCCAGCGCCCTCTCCCTCCTCTGCTTCCTCTCCTTCCTCTCCCTCTTTCTCGCCTCGTGCTCCTCGAACCTTTCTTTCCCTTCGCTCTCTCTCTTCGCCTTCTTCCTCTCTCCGTTCTCCATGGCCTCCCCCAGGATCGCCGCACTGTCCCTCCCGTTCAAGATCTTCCCTTCCATGTCCTCCACCTGAAAGCTCACCTCCCTCACCTGCAGCTTCCGGCCCTCCTTCCCCCCGCACGTGACCGTCGCCGTGCACTGCACGTGCTCCGCCGCCGACCCCCGCGGCCCTCCGGCCAACACCATCACGTACTGCGCCTGCACGTCCCCAGTCAGCCAGTGCCGCTGCACTGAGACTGGCCTCCGGGTTGAGAGGTTCGCTGTGCGCCTCCGGGCCGGGTCGACAAGGATCCAGCTCAGGGACAGGTTGTCCTCCAGGTGCCTCAGCCAGGCCTCATCGTGCATCCCACCGGGTTTCTGGATCCGAGTTGGAACGGACTCTTTCAGGTCGAGCAGGTCGACTCGGAAGGGCGAGCACTCGAACCACCCAGACGCAGTCTCTGTCTCGTGGACCTTAGAGTATATTGGCTGGCCCTCGTAGTGGACATCGACGGCCGAGATCAAATTCTTGGCCGGGGGCGGGGGAGAGCGGCGGCACTGCGGCTTATGGTGGTGGAGGATCGGGTAGGAGTCGGAAAAGAAGGAGCGGTAGCCAGAAGGGAAGGCAGCGATGGCCTCGGCAACGCGGGGATCACTGACCGAGGGCCACGCGGCGACGCAGATGTCTCGCCAGAGGCAGTCGTCAGAGGAGAGGGAGTGAAGCTGGGAGGAGGCGGAGGTGGCGGCGACAAGGGCTGGGCCGTCGAGGCGGGTGAGGATGTGGGTCCGGATTATGTCCGGGTGGACGGAGGTCAGCATGGCGGTGGCATCACTTCCGGTGGGGGCGGTTGATGAACAAGGCATGGTGGTGCTTCGGTAGTGGTTTGTGGGAAGGTTGGATTTCGTTTCGGTTGATGTTGTTGTTGTTGTCGTACGGGGGCGAGGGAGAAAGAGAGCGTGAGAGGGTTTTTGAGCAGAGACAAAGGACGGAAGGCTGACTTTTTATAGGGGAAATGAGAACGTGGGGAGAGTCAACACTGGCATGTGTTGAATAAAATTCGTTTTGAACTTATTCCAATCTTTTTTTTTTTTTAAAAAAAAGAGAGCATATATTTTATCTAAGTAATAAAAAAAAAAACAGGGAGTTCAAAATTAGCCTCGTGGAACCTTGACTCGCTCAAAATATGCAATGCAGGCAAAAGGGCTTTTCAAATTATGGGGGCCATATGGTGGACCGTCGTGCTGGCAAAAGACTTGATCGATCAAAGAAATCCAATTTGAATTGTAGTCAAACTACCTAGTTGTGGATCCCTCCTGGGGTCGGCTCAATCGGGTCTTTTTCATCGAAATTTGATCTCTAGGACTGGGTTTGATAGTCCGAACTCGTGTTCCGATATGATAGTAACATATCTTGACGTCTTCCGGAATGAATAAATCCGGATATACCCAGACAAGAAGTCCAGGCTATGGGTGGAATAAGCCCTATTTGGATAATTTTTTTTTTTGTTAAAAATAATTTAGTGATTTTGTTCCATCGATGGAGTGGGGAGTTTGCCGGCCACCGTGCGAGGACCGTCGCCACGACAGCCAATCATTGCCACTTTTGACCACTGTGCAGTCGTCATCGTCTCCGACCAACGTCGATCATCATTGCTGTCCAGCCGATCGACCTTCGACGATTGTCCGACCGAGCCGGCCGTCGCAAATGAGATTTTCCAAATATTTTGAATCCTATCTTGAATTTCACTAAACATGGAATAAGATTCTTTTACAAAAAAAAATTGAAGATAAATAATAATTTTTTTTTTGTATTCTCGTTCGTGGTGGGAATCATTAATCATTATTCGTCCAACTGAAGCCGCCGGAAAGTCCAAGTTCAACATTGGCTGTAGTAAAGAAAGTGTGTGCGAAGTAGCAACAATGGTCAAGTTCGACGCATGTCACGGGCACTGAATTCGTCAGCCAATTCTTATCCTGTATAGTTTTACCAAATATGGTAATATCATTGTTAAAACCTCGAATCACCGTCAGTCCCTCGTGTATAGGGCCGGAGCCGTCGCAATACCGGGCCAGATACGGCGAGAGGCGGGGGCCGCTCACGGCTTCGAGAGTCGTGATGTCTGATGATGTTGCAAAGAATCGTGTCTGGATCCGTCGAAAATGATTTGATTTGGAAATCGCCTCGTTCGGAAGTTAAGTACATCTTCAAATATCCCTTTTTTTGGGAATTTTTTTTTTGTTATAATAAGGCGTGAAAAATCAGAATGACTCTCTATAATCTCGTTATAATTGTTATGTTAAGTACAATTGAATGATCGATATAAAATTGTCTAATTCGTTTTAAATTGTATTATTCGAGTGTCGATTTAATTTTAAATTTTTTTAATAGAAGTTTGCGCGAAATTTTACTGCACTCGTCGAAATTGCTGACCCGACGGTTATTTCACTCTTCGAGTGCACGAAGCGTCACGCATTTGGGCAACATTGGTGCGAAGAGAAGGTCGACACTTTGAGGGCTCAAGCGGCGCTCAGCACGACGAGGTCTCCTTTTGTTGTGCGTTAAATGCAACGAGCGAACGCGTAGATGTGGCGGAATACAGAATTTGAAGCCGCTCTACTTCACTCGGGTAAGGGAAAGCGGAAAAAAATGAGTGAGGGGTTCCGGCGTTCTAAACACGTCGGATGCATGTGAGCTCACGTCATCTCGACCATCGGGGTCATGCGAATTCAACGCGGGATCCGTGCTTGTTCAATTTGCGGAGACGGGACGGGGCTTACGGGTGACGGCATTGCGTCCGAGAAGTTTTCTATTATCGCTTTTGTCGTCGCCGCCGCCGCCGCGGGAGCTCGAGCCTTATCGAAAGCTGAGCTGGCTTGGCGCATTAAATGGGCAGGTCAGCATGCACAAAATTGGTCGGGGGTTAAGGGTAAGGGATAACGACGTCGTATCTTCTTCCTAACTTATATTTCGCGTCCACATGCCATTTGGGTTTTATGGGCAACAAAATGCTTTGAAATGACCTTCTCTGCGTGCTTATCTTCTTCTCCTAACATCATCTCAGATCTTTCTCGGCAAGTCACCTTCAATCTCCTAGTGGAGATTCAGACGGTAGTTATTGAACTTTTAATTTTTTGATAAAATATAAAAATAACAAATCATGACTTCATCTAACAATTTAAGCTTTTAATTATGGTCAGTAATGGACTTACGAAGTCTTTTACATGGTATCAGAACTGGAGGTTTTAAGTTCAAATCTTTTCAGACCACATTTGTCTCCTCAATTGAATTTCCCACTTCTAGTACTAGGCAAAAGTATCAGAACGTGCGTAAGGGAAAGTTATGGAATATACAAAAAATGCACATGTGAATGCACATTCACATGTCGATATTTATTCATGCGAGAATTTTAAATAAGTCGAAATGCGTGCTTTACAAGATTTGAAAAAAACAAAAGGCAAAAAATCACAAGTAAAAATCACTCTAAACGAACTTGTAACTCCCAAAAGAATTATGACAAATATTATCCACTACAACATTTGGTTTGTTTTGAAAATGTTCATAACGGACCGACTTGTGACAATGCAAAGTGCGACGGTCTGTAACGACATTAAAAACATGTTCGAACTATGACACAATGCTTGGGACTTGGGAGCGTGAACCTAAAGGAGTCGGCCATTTGGTTCTACCTGTTTAGATTAAGGGTGTATTTGTTCACGGGAAAACCTTTTCCGGGAAAGTGATTTCCAAATTTTCGTCTGTTTGATTCGCAAAAAGTAATTCGGTCAACAAAAAGCACTTTTCAATCAACAAAAACTTTATTTAGAAGATTAGGAAAGTGAATTCTCCGAAATAAAAATGTGAAAACACTTTCCCAAATCTCACTCTCTCGCTTTCTATAGAGGTATGACGCTTTTTTATTCCTCCATTTTCTTTTATTCACTTCTTCTTCACCGACGCTCACCTTCTTTGTCGTTGACAGTCCGGCTCTTCTTCATCGACGCTCTTCATCTTCGCCATTGAAGCTCATCGCTAAAGCTGGCTCTTCTTCAACGATGCTTGACAAAGCTCCGGGCTCTCTCCTCGGGGTTTTTTTTTTTCAAAATATGGTTTAAAAAAAAAAGAATTACCAATTTATGTGATTTTTTAAAAAATTTATCAATTTAGGGCACATGCCCCGTGCGCCCGCCATAGAGGGTTTTTTTTTTTTTTTTGTAGTGGCAAATTTATTTATTTTTTAATTTTTTTCTTTTTATATTTATAATAACATGGGTTTTTTTTTCAAAAATATGGTTAAAAAGAAATTACCATTTTAAGTGTTTTTTAAAATTTTTTACTGATTTAGGGCATGTGCGCCTCTAATAGGCACGCTGGGACCCAATTTTTATTGAGTTTGGATTATTGAATAAGCTCTGAGGGATTATTATCCGAACCCAATGGTATTTTAAGGAATTATTGGCCCGATAATATTTTTAAGGACGCTATATGTTGGATTTAGATCCCATCGGGTCACATATGAGCGAAAATAGGACAACTAGAGGAAGCCAAAGAGCCGAACACATGTCAAAAGAGGGACACGTACCCCAACGTGTCCGAACGTGTCGGGCACGTGTTATGCCGCCAGAAGGCAGCACACACGTGTCACACGTAGGAGAGGTGGTGTACACATGGCATCATGTTGTTCTTCGGCCCCCTAACTCGCCCGAAGCTAACTCTACTTCAAGCTGTTGACTGCAAGCTAATTGGATTAAGCCGATCGAACCATTATAAATAGAAACCAACGTCGGTTCATTTCGTCGGGTCTTGTCGAGAACGTCTGTCGTTACCTTGCTGGATCGCCGACCGCCTTAGGCCTTGCGCCTTCGCCATTCGCCTCGGTCAATCATTGTCGCTACCTTAGTTGCAACCGGCGTAGCCGTTTGTGCCTTTGGCCGACCACCCTAGCTTGGCCGACCGTCCGTCGTCTGTTTGTCGTCTTCGGAAATTTAAATTTCTGAATCCAAGAGAGTGGATTTCTAACTTTTATGGTTTGCTTGGATTGACTTTAGAACTGTTCGTCGATAGTTTGGAATCTTGATTGTATTCTTGAGTTATCGCTTGATATATTTGATTCCTGCATCATTAGGTTTTCCGAAAAAGAATTGATCATGAGAATCGTATGAATCATTCATTTGCATTGAATCTTCCGGGAATCGATATTGGTAAGATTGCATTGTGTATGCATGGCATGGTATATCATGAAACACTTGTCATGAGATTTATTTGACGTTATACTGTCATGAGATTTATCTGGCGATGTGAAACACTCGTCGTGAGGTTTATACGACGTTATATCGCCACGAGATTTATTTGGCGATGCCCCGTGGGAGCCAAACGGAATTCGGGATGTCCTTCAATACTTTCTGATGGTCGGAGATGCCTCCGTGGACCTCAGCAATGGCCGGCGAGCTCCAACCTTGCCATAGGGTTGGCGAGGCTCGAGTTCGAAGCTCGCCAGCTTTGGCGAGCTTGAGATCGTCGGGACCCGCAAGCAAGCATGATGGCTGGCAACCAGCATAAACCAAAAGGAAACAAAAAAATAAAAATAAAAAAATGATAAGAAAAAATTTAAAAAAAATTAAAAGGAGTTCAAGGAGGAAAATCAAATTAAAATTTTCACAACCAAAAAAGGGAAAATATTTTCCGGATTAGGTTACTAGGTGAGCTGCGCGTGCGTGTTGGTTGTGGCGGGGTTGGGGGCTGGGGAAGTGTTGGGCTTGGGATATAGCCGTCGAGGGGACCGAGTTGTCCTGCTTTAAACAAAAAAAGAAAGGGAGCCAAATCGAATTAAATAATTCAGTCTTAAATCGTTAGAATTGTCAACATCCCTCGATCATGAAACCAACTTCGAGCCAGAGACGCTGTGATTTAGAACCGTAGCATTTGGAGCTGTCTCTGCGTGGTCATGACTCATGACCTTGTAATCTCACGCCAGACCAAGAGAAAGAGGTTAGCAATTTAGAGACAGAGAGGTTAAAATCAGTCAATTTGGAAGAGAACCAACTTGTTAATCTACAAATGTCTCGTCATAATCATAACGATCATCTAAAAAACATTAAATGCTTGGGCCAAGATGGATACAGCGCTTGGAAACGCGCTTAATGTAACATCGAGCGGCATCAGTTCCACTATTAATCAAGTGGCACGAAAACGATGGCTGCCGCATTTGATAGTCCCCTCGGGTACGTCCGGGGGACTCGTGATCGAGACGACAACTTAACACTAACGAATTGCTTTTACATTGAATCATTGCTAATGAATGCTATTACCTTATTCCCCTGAGAGAAGCTCTATCTCAATTTTTACATAATCAAGATCATAACCGATCAGCTCGGTATCGACCATCCCGTGATCCGACCCGGCGACAAGGAAAACAAGAAATGAGAAGAATGAACTAATTCTGTAACCCTAGCTAATATCTCCTTTCATTCTCTCTGTCTGTAATGGTGTTGTGTAGTTATAAACCTTGGGTTTACTGTTTGAACACGCTGTACTTTAGTGGCTGAACATTCCGGCGCTGGTTCGGTTTTTCATTTGAAGAGGATGAACGACCAGAAGCCCACGAACACGGTGACCCCCACCGCGATGCACACCAAGTCCAGGGCCCTCTCCCTCCTCTGTTTCCTCTCCTTCCTCTCCCTCTTCCTCGCCTCGTGCTCCTCGAACCTCTCTTTCCCTTCGCTCTCTCTCTTCGCCTTCTTCCTCTCTCCGCTCCCCATGGCCTCCCCCAGGATCGCCAGACTGTCCCTCCCGTTCAAGATCTTCCCTTCCATGTCCTCCACCTGAAAGCTCACCTCCCTCACCTGCAGCTTCCCGCCCTCCTTCCCCCCAACGTGACCGTCGCCGTGCACTGCACGTGCTCTGCCGCCGACCCCCACGGCCCTCCAGCGAATACCGTCACGTACCGCGCCTGCACGTCCCCGGTCAGCCAGTGTCGCTGCACTGAGACTGGCCTCCGGGTTGAGAGGTTTGCCGCGCGCCTCTGGGTCGGGTCGACAAGGATCCAGCTCAGAGACAAGTTATCCTCCAGGTGCCTCAGCCAAGCCTCATCGTGCATCCCACCGGGTTTCTGGATCCGGGTCGGCATGGACTCTTTCAGGTCCAGCAGGTCGACTCGGAAGGGCGAGCAATCAAACCACCCGGACGTTGTCTCCGTTTCGTGGACCTTGGAGAATATCGGCTCGCCCTTGTAGTGGACATCGACAGCCGAGATCAAACACTCGGCCAGCGGCGGCGGCGGCGGGGGTGAGCGGCGGCTTTGTGGCTTATGGTGGTGGAGCATCGGGTAGGAGTCGGAAAAGAAGGAGCGGTGGCCGGAGGGGAAGGCAGCGATTGCCTCGGCAACCCAGGGATCACTGACTGAGGGCCACGCGGCGACACAGATGTCTCGCCAGAGGCAGTTGTCAGAGGAGAGGGAGTGGAGCTGGGAGGAGGCGGAGTTGGCGGCGGCAAGGGCCGGGCCGTCGAGGCGGGTGAGGATGTGGGTCCGGATTATGTCCGGGTGGACGGAGGTCAGCATGGCAGTGGCGTCACTTCCGGCAGGGGCGGTTGATGAAGAAGGCATGGTGGTGTTTCGGTGGTGGTTTGTGGGAAGATTGGATTTCGTTTCGGTTGATGTTATTGTTGTTGTTGGTGGAGCGGGCGGAGAGGGAGAAAGAGTGTTGAGAGGGTTTTTGAGTGGAGGCAAAGAGGAGGGAAGGTTGACTTTTTATAGGAGAAATGAGGAAATGGGAAGCAGAAGGAGTCAACACTGGCTTGTTGCGTTGAATAAAATTTTGTTTATTGGCTTAAAAGAAGAAATATCATATTATCAACTTGTTTCTGAACTTATTGCCTCGTGGAACCTTCACTCGCTCAGAATATTCAACAGACTTTCCACATACGGACCGTCGTGCTGGCAAAATACTTTGTCGATCAAAGAAATCCAATTTAAATCATAGTCAAACTACCTAGATGGTCACATTGTTTCAAGGATCAATTGGGTTTTTTTTCATCGAAATTTAAACTCTAAGAGGATCCATTTGATAGTTCGAATTTGAGTCCGGATAAGATAAAACAAATATCATATTTAGTGTTTGGCGACGTCTTCTGGACTGGATAAATCCCGATATATCCAGTTATGAAATCCGGGCTAGGGTAGAGTAAATAAGGTTTGCATATATGCATATATATGCTTTAACAATTTTCTTCCAACAATGGAGTTGGAGTCAGACTTCACCGGTCCGTGCAAGGACTACCGCCAAGATAGCCAATCATTGTCACTTTTGACTGCCGTGCAATCGTCATCATCCCCTACCAATGCCGATCATCATCGCTGTCCAACCGATCGTCCTCCAACGACAGTCGGATCGACATGGCTGTCGCAAATGTGATTTTCAAATATTTTGAATCCTATCTTGGATTTTACTAAACATGGAACAAGAATTTTTAGAATTCGTTAAGATATTTAGAAGATTTCTAATCCCATCTTATCAAGTGCCTGGATTAATCGAAAGTAATTTGACTTGGGAATCGCGTGCTTCAGAGGTTACGTCCATCTTCAATATCCTTTTCGGGGGAAAAGAAATTGTACTAATAAGGCGTGGAAAATCAAAATGACCCATTTAATCTTGTCAGCATAGCTGTCCATTATGTTAAGCGTAATTGAATGGTCGGTGCGAAGTTGTCTAATGTGTCTTAATTGTTATAATACAGATGTCGATTTTGTCATAAGCTTTTTGGTTTCGCCAACCTTAATGCTAAATATTTATGCAAAACTTTAATGCACTCATTTCGTCCATTTTCTTTCGCGAATTGCTGATGCGACAATTTTCTTTTACTCATTAAGTGCGAAGAGAAGGGGAACCCTTGAGGGGTTCGACCGTTGGAGCCATATCCCAAGCCGTGCTGACTTGACGCATTAAATGGGCAGGCCAACATGGACAAAGTTAGGAAGGGGGTCCGGTAAGGGTAAGGGATAATAACGTTGCATGTTGTCTTCCACATGCAATTTCGATTACTTTTAAATCATGTGATTTTCATAATTTTTTTTGTTAAGAGTTGGTGGTCAAACTAAAGATCAACTACTTTAATTTTTGCAAACATGTTGAAACGACGACACAATGCTTAGGACTGCGGAGCATGAGCCCAAAGGAGTCGGCCATTCAAGGTTTCTATCTGTTCAGATCAAAGAGTCAAATCCAAATCGGTGGTAGTTTGCCCAAAAATTCGTGGAGAAGCGAAGATGCAGGAAGGAAGTCAGGCAAAACGTCATTGTCGATCTCAAAGATGATTTCAATTTCCATCCCCCTTGTTTATAGCCGTGGCTGTTGATTTCAAAGGAAGGGGGTGGAGTGAAGTGCTGCTTTTTCAAACTTTGGGACGTCGTGACGGTGAGCTTTGCTCCATGCCTTGTGAAACGTCAAGACAACATGAATCGTTGTCCGGGGATGAATCCGGCTAGCGCCCCGTGGTTATCCTAAGCCAACGCTAGACCTTTCAATTGATGCGATACGAATGTTCGACCGTATGTTAAGAAACAGTGCATGCTCAACTTGTCAGATAGGCGATTCTGCGAATGCCTTGCAGGCACTTTCTTTGCGACTGTTCGATGAGTCCTTTTGTCAGAGATAACTAGAGATTTCTCTATGTGTAGTTTCGTATGTTTGAGGAATTTGCTATAATGTCGATTTTTCGCATCTCTTAAAATTGCGCGTATGTTTTGGTTGACATGTTGTCTTAGATATCCATATAAAAAAGCTTGGCTCATGCATCCTCCTTCGATATACATCGAAAGAAAATTCTCCAATTCTTCTGTAGCGCTTCATCATTCTCAACTAATTGAAAGATGAAGAAGTTAATTATGTGTCGCATCAAATGGACGTTTCTCGATGCGACATACGAAGCTTGAGTTTACAAACATTGCAATGGTAGTATTTTTTTTTTTTTTCCATTCCGCCATGTTAGATGCCCCGCTCAATGTCTTCTTGGTATTGAGGTTGATGTCTTGTATTCTGTTATCCAAGAGATTATGAGGCGATTTCGAAAGGGCCCCCGACGACCGGACAGCACGGGGGTCCCGCTCTCCGGTGAGCGGGCGGGGTCCCGTGGGGCCGTTCCGGAGGGGTTCGCGGGCGCAGCGCTCCCGAGCAGCCAGAGGCGTTTTATGTTCACTCATAGAAGGATTTATATGGAAAAGTTAAATATTTTAGGCTATGTAGGTAATTTTGTAATTTGTGCCATGTAGGGTTTCGCTATATATATTTAGGGCGAAACATGTCCCTTGCTGAACCACGTAAATTCTTGTGTTGTACAAATTTTCATTACTTTCTTGCATCATTGATAGAATTGAATTTAGATATTTGACACTTGGTGACCCTCACGAGCCCATATATATATATATATAACAGAGAAAAGCAACAAAAAAAAAAGGAAAATGAAAATAAAAAAATCATAAAAATAATTAAAAATTATAAAAAGTAAAAAAATTGTTAAAAAAATATCCACGTCGCGGCCGGCCGTGCCATGTAGAAGGACATGCATTCATGTCGGCAATTTTAGGCTAAAATTGACAAAATATGTTTGAAAATATTTATGATTCAATTGGAAAATATGAAAGATTTAGGACTGAATTGGTAAAAGTATAATAGATTTAGAATATTTTGAATAATTTTCCAATTCTCGCGGATGTACACTAATCATCCCGTCCATGTGAATCAAATAAGGTTCACCTGCAGGCACTAGAGATGGTCACGAAACCTACTTCGAGCGAGAGACACTATGATTTAGGTATTACTCTACAATTCTTGATTTAACCGTAACATTTCAAGCGGTCTCTGCTTGTGGTCATGACCGTGTAATTTCATGCCACAGACCAAGAGAAAGAGGCTAGCAAGTTGAAGACAGAGAGGTCAAAGTTAAGCAAATTGGAAGAGAAACGTAATCTACAAACGTCTCCTCATTATCATAAGGATTAATATAACGAAAAATCTCAAATTAACACATTTATTACAAATTTACTAAAAAATTTTAAGGTTAATATCACGAAAAATCTCAAACTGATACACCCGTAATAAATAGAAGGTAAAAACCCCAAACGTGTACATCCGATGAGTACCACGTGTCATCCAATTTAGCAATTTGATGATAAAATTTAACGAAAACTAACGAAGGATAAATTTATCACAAGTGTTCCGGTTTGAGGTAAATTTGTCAAAAGTGTATCAATTTAGGATTTTTGGAAGTCAAAAAAATAGTTTATGATAAACTTGTTACAAGTCTACCAATTTATGGTTTTTTGTGTTATTAAACCTAGCTTTTTATTTGAGCACCAGAAAAACTCAAACCGAAACACATGTGAAAAATTTACTTCAAACTAATTTTTTCAACTACCAAAAATCCTAAACTTGTACAACAATGACAAGTTTATCCTCCGTTAATTTCCGTCATATTGGGTAATACCATGAAAAATACAAAACCAATATATCTGTCACAAACGGATCGTAAAATCCTCAAACCGGCGCACTCGTCAACCGCTACGTGTCATCAAACTCAGAAATTTAACGGAATATCTAATGAAAATTTACAAAGGTTAAATTTTTCATAAGTGTATAGGTTTAGAATTTTTTGTGGTGATAAAAGTTAGCTTGGAATAAATTTATCATGGATGTTATTAGTTCGAGGTTTTTTTATGGTATTAATCCTAATCATAATGGCCCACTAAAAAATAAAAAAGCTTGGGCCGGGATGGGTAAAGTGCTCGGGGAAAACACGTTAATGCAACATAGAGCGGCATCGATTTTGCTATTAACCAAGTGGTACGAAAAAGACGAGGGCGACATTTGATAGTCCCATTGGGTATGTCCGGGGACTCGTGACCGAGACGACAGCCAATTACTAACGAATTGCTTTTGCAATGAACCATTACTAACGAATGCTACGGCCTTATCCACCAGAGAGAAGCCATGTCTTTGTTTTTACATAATCAAGCGTAGCACCGACCGGCAGATATCAGCCATTCCATGACCCAACTCAGGGATTGTTGATTGTTTGTTTGAAAAACATGTATTTTTCTTGTCCCACGTAGGAAAGATGAGAGAGTGTGAAGCACCTTATTATTCAAAGGCTTTTTGGACTTTCAAATTGAGACAATGGGCTAAGTGGGTTGGACCCTATTTTACCCGCATGAGGGTGCGCAATTATTAGGCACACTTTGCGCAATCGCGAATCAGAGTTGGCACTAATCAACAATTATTTATTTTTGATTGTTTTCCCTTAGGTTTCGTTTGGCAGGATAAAAATTCGGATAGGATAATCCTGTGTTTGGTCTCGCCTAGGACGGGACAGGATAAAATTACCCCATATGGAGATGGGATAAAGATAGATATGATTTCTTATGTTCATGTTATGAATGCTATTTTATTTTGAATAACAAACTTCTTAAACAATAAAATTTTAAAAAATTTAAACTAAAAAATATCATTTTATTTATTCATATAGGTGTTTATAAATTTTAGTTTTTCTCTACTTTATAATATATTTTGTGCATATACACACATACTTCATATCCACATTACATCATTACATATTTTAGGTGTGGTAGTATAGTTCATTATTTAATAAAAAATTATTAAGAAATGTTGTAACGAAATAAAAATAATGTAAAAAAGAGATATAAAATAAAAAATAAGTATAAAAATGAAGCAGAAGAACCCATATTTTAAATGAACAAAATTCGAACTTGAAAATGAAAATAATTCTTGAAGAATGTGGGGCAATGAAATTTCTGAAAAAAAAATAGAAATCTGCATCTACTTCTCCTATATATCTTTGGTTCATGTTAAAATTTCACCACTCATTTGTATTTTTTAGTTCTCGTCAGAACTCTATGAAAACGGCAAGAGAGTCTAAACTTCTTTTCTTTCGTAGGTTTTTGGTTCACTTAAAAAATCTATAAAAGTATAAAGAGAGCCAAAACTCATTCTCCTCTGCAGGTTTGTGATTCATGTTAAAGTTTAACGAAGTAGAGAGAGGCAAAAAATTTTGTAGTTGCAAATGTGAATGATCATGTTTTCTCTCTTACTAGAGTTGGTAGTGAATTATGAAATATTTTTAGAGTCTCTGTTTGTGCATTTTTAAGTTAAGTTATATCAATATGTGTAAATACCAAACAATGAACATGATAGGATATGAACATATCCGGCTTTATTACTGTAATTCACAAAACAGTGGATATGATATGACATGACAAAATTCTTGGATTTTATATCCTATTCTATCCAATCATATCCTAGTTAAAAATCTAGACGACCAAACACAACCTTAGAGTTTTCAGAGAAATATTTGATTGTTTTCCCTCAGGATATGATATTTTTATTTCGAAACTTTATTGTATCCTAAAAGATTTTTGCCGGTAACCAACATTGAAGGGTAAATAATTACTTAATTCCTTAAATAGACAGTTATCAAATCTTCTGGTTCCATTTTCCCATTCAGGAAAATATTTCCCAACCGCAACAATGAAAACAAGAAGAAAAGAAGAATGAACGAATTCTGTGATATCTTCTTTCATTATCTGTCTGTAGTGGTGTGGTGCAGCTATAAACATTGTATTTAATGGCTGAACATTCCGGGACTGCTTCGGTTTTTTTCATCTGAGGATGAACGACCAGAAGCCCACGAACACGGCGACCCCCGCCCCGATGCACACCAAGTCCCGGGCCCTCTCCTTCCTCTGCTTCCTCTCCCTTCTTTCTCTCTTTCTCTCCTCGTACTCCTCGAACCTTTCTTTCCCTTCGCTCTCTCTCTTCGCCTTCTTCCTCTCTCCGTTCTCCATGGCGTCCCCCAGGATCGCCACACTGTCCCTCCCGTTCAAGATCTTCCCTTCCATGTCCTCCACCTGAAAGCTCACCTCCCTCACCTGCAGCTTCCCGCCCTCCTCCCCCCCGCACGTGACCGTCGCCGTGCACTGCACGTGCTCCGCCGCCGACCCCCGGTGCCCTCCGGCCAACACCGTCACGTACCGCGCCTGCACGTCCCCGGTCAGCCAGTGCCGCTGCACTGAGACTGGCCTCCGGGTTGAGAGGTTTGCCGCGTGCCTCCTGGCTGGGTCGACAAGGATCCAGCTCAGAGACAAGTTGTCCTCCAGGTGCCTCAGCCAGACCTCATCGTGCATCCCACCGGGTTTCTGGATCCGGGTCAGGACGGACTCTTTGAGGTCGAGCAGGTCGACTTGGAAGGGACAGCACTCGAACCACCCGGACGCGGTCTCTGTCTCGTGGACCTTGGAGAATATCAGCTCACCCTCGAAGTGGACGTCGACGGCGGAGATCAAATACTTGGCCAGGAGCGGAGGTGGTGGCGAGCGACGGTACCGCAGCTTATGGTGGTGAAGGATCGGGTAGGAGTCGGAAAAGAAGGAGCGGTGGCCAGAGGGGAAGGCAGTGATGGCCTCGGCGACGCGGGGATCACCGACTGAGGGCCACACGGCGAGGCAGATGTCTTGCCAAAGGCAGTCGTCAGAGGAGAGGGGGTGGAGCTGAGAGGAGGCAGAGGTGGCAGAGACAAGGGATGGGCTGTCGAGGCGGGTGAGGATGTGGGTCCAGATTATGTCCGGGTGGACGGAGGTCAGCATGGCGGTGGCGTTGCTTCCGGCTGGGGCGGTTGATGAACAAGGCATGGTGGTGTTTCGGTGGTGGTTTGTCGGAAGGCTGGATTTGGTTTCGGATGATGTTGTTGTAGTGAGAAGGTTTTTGAGTAGAGACAAAGGAGGGAAGGCTGACTTTTTATAGAGGAAATGAGGACGTGGGAAGAATGAGTCAACACTGGCTTCTTGTGTTGAATAAAATTCGTTTATTTGATTAAAATAAGAAATATCTTATTACCTTCGTTTTGAATTTTTCCAAGAAAAAGTATATATTATCTAACTATTAAACAAACAAGGAGTTCAATATTAGCCTCGTAAAATTTTCACTCGCTCAGAATATTCTAACAGGCTCAAATTATGAGGGCCGTAAGGTGGACCGTCGTGCTAGATGGAGCTCCCTTTTGGGGCCACATTAGTTTCAAGGTTCAATCGGGTCTTTTCCATCGAAATCTAAACTTCAAAGGCTGCGTTTAATGATCCGAATTTAAATCCGAATAAGATAGTAAAATATCACATACAGTGTTTGGCGACGTCTTTGAACCAGATAAAATGTAATATACCTGGATAAGAAATCCGGGCTAGTGGGTGAAATGAACCTGGTTTGGATAATTCTTTTACAAAATAACTTGGCAATTTTCTTCCAAGGGTAGAGCATGGAGTCTGGTTCTCCGACCACCGTGTAAGGACCACTGCCACTTTATCCAATCATTGCCACTTTCGACCCCCATGCAACCGTCATCGTCGCCGACCAACGTCGATCGTCATTGCCGTCCCCGTAGATCATCCTTCGACACCGAGATGGATGTTGCAAGTGAAATTTTCAAAGATTAAACATTGAATAGGGGTTTTTATAATCCGGAGAATATTTGAAGGATTTTTAATCCCTCCTTATCCTATTCCATCCCAATTCAAATTCAGATCATCAAAAATTGTAATGCTAATTAATTGAAGATAAAGGATAGTTTTTTTTTTCTTTTTTGGTGTGTGTAGTCTCGTTCGTGGGGTGAAGCATTAATCATTACCCGTTCAATTGAAGCAGCCGAAAAGTCCAAGTTCAACATTGGCAGTGGCAGAGTAAGGGTGTGTGAAGTAGCAATCACGGTCAAGGTCAACGCATGTCACGGGTGCTGAATTCATACGCCAATTCTTCTCCGGTATACTTTTAGCGAAAATGGTGATATAATAGTTAAGATGTCGAATCACCGGCAGTCCCTCGGGGTTATAGAGCCGGCGCCGCCGCGATATTGAGCTGGATACATCGATTGGCGGGGGCCGCACATGGCTTCGAGAGTTGTGATGATATCACCGAAGACCTCGTCTTCATTCACAGGATCTCAAGTTCCTGAATCGATGGAAAGAAATTCGAATTGAAATTGCTCGGTTCGAAAGTTATGTCCATCTTAATATCTCTTTTTTTTTTTTGGAAAAAAATTGCGATAATAAGGCATGAAAAATTAGAATGACCTTCTTTATTCTTGCCTAAATTGCTGTCTGCTATGTTAAGCGCAATATAATAGTCGAGGCGAAATTGTCTAATCTGTCTTAAGTTTCAATCTACATATGTTAATGCAGTCCAACTTTTTTTAATTTTGTCAACTTAATGAAAAAACGAGTCGAGGAATCGGCCTTCTACACACGTCGAATGCTCGTGAGCCCCACGTCATCCGAACCATCGGGGTCACACGGATTTCATGCGAGGTCTGGGCTATTCAATTGGCCGAGACGGAGCGGGCCTACGGGCGACGACGATGCATGCGAGAAGTTTTTCCTACCACCGCATTGCCGTCGCCGCGGGGTTTCGAGCCTTATCCAAAGCCGCGCTGACTTGGCGCATTAAATGGGCAGGCCAACATGCACAGAATTAGGTCTCATGTGGCCATTTCTCTATCATCCACATGCAATTTAGGTCTCATGTGCAACACGATGCTTGAAAATTTTGTTTAGAGTTAGTAGTAAAACTATAGATTAACAACTATTATCCACTACAACATTTTATTTGCTTTGAAAAAGTTCATAACAGACCTATAACAATGTAAAGTGCGACGATCTTTAACAACATTAAAAACATGTTCAAACGACGACACATTGCTTGGGACTTGGCAGCATGGACCCCAAGGAGTCGGCCACTTTTAGGTTTCTGTCTGTTTAGATCAAAGAGTCAAATCCAAATTGAGTGGTTTGCCCACAAGTTGGGTAGTGGCGAAACAAAGATGGAGAGAGGAAGTCAGCCAAAACGTCATTGTCAATCTCAAAGATTGATTTCAATTTCCAACCCTTGTTACAGCCGTGGCTATTGACTTCAAAGTGGGGGAGTGATGTACTTTTTGAAACAACATGAATCTTTGTTTGGAGATGAGTCCGGCAATGCTTGCCCTCGTTTGTTTGAGCAATGCTAAACCTTTCAGTTGATGCAATATGGACTTACGACGTATGTTGAGGAGCAGTGCGTGGTAAACTTGTTGCGATTCTGCGAATGTCTTAGAGTGCATTTGTTTGAGTGAAAATCATCAACATCAACATCACCTTTATTCCAAATTAGTTGGGTTCGGCGATCGATGAATCCAAAAATAAATAAAATAAAAGCAAGACCGATTAAGGGAAAAAAATAATTATATATATAGGGAAAAATGATTAAAAAGGACAGTATGAAATATAACAATTCTACCCCTTCACAATGCTAATAGTTTTCCTCCATTTTAAGACAAATCGTACGTCAATCTATTTCTCACTTCATTAAATTTTGTTTTACTACTTTCCCCTAGGTAGGTTTTGGTCGAT
Source organism: Rhodamnia argentea (assembly GCF_020921035.1). NCBI lineage: Eukaryota > Viridiplantae > Streptophyta > Magnoliopsida > Myrtales > Myrtaceae > Rhodamnia > Rhodamnia argentea. Next base: position 24,251,147 of record NC_063157.1, on the reverse strand, counting down.
CTCTTCCTTTCTGCATGCCATGCTCTTAGTAACAAATTTCTATGCTTACTGGAGTATCTAGGGATCTTCGAAGAATATACCCAAACCATCTCAATCTATGTTCTCTCATTTTTCTACCATCGGTATTACTCCAACTTTTCGTTGAATATCTTCATTTCTTATCTTATCCATCTTTGTATGACCACATATCCACGTTAACATTCTCATTTCCGCTACTCCCATTTTATGTTTATGTTGCCTCTATCTTGGCCAACATTCAGCTCTGCATAGCATTGCAAGCCTTATTGCTGTTCTATAAAATTTTCCTTTTAGCCTAAGAGGGATTTAGCGATCACACAAAAACCTTGATGCAATGCGCCATTTCATCCAACTTGCTCTGATTCTATGGCTTACATCCTCATCAATCTCTCCCCTCTTTTGTAGTATTGATTCTAGATATTTAAAAGCATCTTTCTTGAGTACCTCATGCCCGAGCATATTCACGGATTCTTGATCTCCTCCTCTTGCCATGTTGAACCCACACTTCATATATCCGATCTTACTTCGACTTAACATAAATCCTTTAAACTCTAACGTGCTTCTCCATAATTCTAATTTAGCGCTAATCCTAGCCCTAGTCTTATCAATAAGCACAATATCATCTGCAAATAGCATATACCACGGCACCTCATCTTGGATATCTTTTGTTAGCTCATCCATAACTAAAACAAAAAGATAAGGACTCAAAGCAAAACCTTGGTGTAAGCTATTGTAATTGGAAAATAACTTGATGTGCCATTACAAGCCTTTACACATGTAGTAACACCATCATACATATCATTGATTACCTCTACATACTTTGAAGGTATTTTTTCCTTCTCAAGAACCCACCACGTAACCTTTCTTAAAATCCTATCAAACGCCTTCTCGAGATCAATAAACACCATATGTAGGTCCTTCTTCTTTCCTCGATATCTTTCCATCAACTGTCGTATTAAAAACATTTGTTTGAGTGAAAATGTTTTCTAGAAATTGGTTTTCCTCACTTTCACCCGTTTGGTTCGTCGAAAAGATGGAACACTTTTCAGTCAATGAAAAACTCATGCATAAAATTGAAAAAAAGTGAATTTGTCAATCTGAAGATGTGAAAACAGTTTCCAGAATTACTCATCTAAATTTTTTATATAATATTTTAATTTTTTTTTATATTTAACTTTTTTATTTTATATTTTATTTTGCTTTTTTTTTTTTCCTTCAGCCGCTAGTTACCACATGAGATCGAGCCTCCCCAGATTCCAATGATGCTCAAGCTTTCCTGATGCTAGCGAGCGTCGAGCTCACCCGTCACCTTCGCCGGTCGGTTGCAATGGAGGACGTGCCCTAGAGGAGGAAGGAAAAAGAAACAAACAAAACGAAAAAATAAAAAATAAGAAACACAAAATATAAAAATAGAATATAAATCTACAAATAAAACATACTTTAAAATTCAAATTTTCTATTGGCCTAAGATAAAGTTACGAGATTGAAATCATTTTCCAAATAAGAAATAAATATAAAAAATATTTTTGGTCAGATATCACTAAATAAAGGAAAACAATTTGTTTCCCGAAAAATCATTTTCGGAAAATCATTTTCTTTTTTCATGGAGTTTTCCGTGAAATAAATGTATCCTTTTTCGGAGTTCTTGCAGATTGACACAATGCAAACACGACGTAGATCTTTCAAAGAACAAAGCTTTTTTTTTCGAATAAGCCAATTTGCTTGAGACCCTTTTGATCCATTGTTTTTCCTATTCAAAGGTCCACCCTTTTCTCTGTGTTACATCTTATATACAAATACTGTTTATCAAGAATACGCAAGAAAATTCTCCAATTCCTCTCTTCCGCTTGATCATTCTCAACTAATTGAAAGATTAAGAAGTTAATTACATGCTGCATCAAATGTCAATGCGGGATGAATATCTCGAAGAGTGTCACTAGTCGTTATCATGATAACCCAATGTATAATTTGAAGGAAGCTTCGTCGAAGTCAGCCCGGTAATCAGCGGAAACACATTGCGGCATGGAACGACCGAGTTTTGTCGTTAGCAGGCCAACTTTGACTTGATACCTGTGGTCTCCACCAACCTTTGGCAAAAGTCAGCATCGTAGCACTGAACACTTTGATTAAGCGAAGCTTGTTATCGGCTGACCCAAAAAAATAAAGGAGTGTTCAAACAGCTATATGATCAATCGTTTCAAAGGGTGTTATGTTCCTTCTCGGGTTACTAGACCTTTAGGTAGCAATCCGTTTGACGAATGCCGTATCGTTGTCGTCACCGCGGTTGCTCTCGTTGGATTTACCTACTCATGGTATAATAGGAGTGATCGCATGTTTCCACTGCATGATCCTGCGCAAGGCACGGGTAATGCCTAAAATGCCGAGATGCTTGCATCATATTAATCTCGGACAGCGATGGTGTATCTGCACATGGAGATAAAGAGATGGCGAACACAGAAGCGGTCACATGGCCAGCAGTAGCATACTCTCTGTTGGCAACAAAAAATAACGGCTGAAGATATTTCATTGCGGGAGAAATTCCGACGAAACACTTTTGAATAGAGAACTCGCTCCGTTAAAATGCTTTTCGTAACACATTCGTTCCAAGAGGAAAAATGGATTTGATAGGGCACATTGGAGCCCTCGACGTGCAAAGAAATGGTGATTAGACTCCAGAAGATTACAGACTTCAAGTCCTCTTAGTAAGACCAAATCAGATAAAAAACAAGTTCGATCTTCGATTGTCTGACAATTTTCTTCAATTTGAACAATATGAGCACCGGCAGTTCGACGGTTCAACAGCAGTTTGAGATGGCGATGCAGCAATGTGATTAACCGCATGTAGCCTAATCGTCCCAAGTAGATAAGCCCCCCATACCAATTTCATCTGTTGATGTCTCTAGTTGAGAAGGATCAAAGGACCTCTTCTTTGGTTTCTTCTTCTTAGTAGGGATGCAAGCCAAGCCACCCAGCATGTCCCCATCGACATCCTTGCCAATTCCACCCCTTTCTCCATCTCCTTTGGGATTATCTGCGGCTTCCTCAGCTTGGAAAAGCTCCATAAATGAGGCCTCTGTGTCGTCAATAACATCAAGTTTGCTGGTTTTCGTTCTCTTGGTCTTTTTCCTCTCTTTCTGCTCTGGTGCAGCGTCATTATTGTCATGGACTGGAACTTCTTTTCTCGGCAAATCATACTTGCTTTTCTGCTTCTTGCGCTTCTGTCCTTGCGTTGAAGGTTCACCGTCTTGGCTATAAATGCCCATGGTCACGTTATGCTTGGGTTTCTTGTCGCTTCGCTCTTCCTCTTTGATTTCTTTACCACCAGCGACGGGAGGAAATTCATCAACAACATTGACATCAAGATTCTCGATTTTGGTGTTCTTATTGATGGGTTTTGCATTGAATATCTGCAATCTCGGTAGAGCTTTCCTGATCTGCAGTTTAGATGTTAAAGATATTCGTCTGACAGTAGGTAAGGACTGGACAAACATTAAAAGAAGGGGAATTTCAAAATTAGGTAGTGACCTTGTTCGTCGATTTCTCATTCTCAGCAATAGGATTTCCTAGTAAGTTGAGGTTTCTAAGGTTAACAAGCGATTTCAGCACCTGCAGTTTCTAGAATTAGAAGAGATGCAGGGTAGTTCTGTCCCAAGAACAGTGAAAATGCAGCCAGAAATCCCTCACCTTCACATGCAACCAGCTCATGATCAAGTTATTTCCCAAATCCAAGTTCCGAAGTTTAACATTCTGAGCAAGTTCACTTGGCAGAGCCTGAGCTTTGACCGCGACAGAAGAAGAGAGGAGAACAAGTTAGGAACACAAGGGTCCACTGGACTTGGGAGAGAAACATATAGTGCAAAGACGACTCGCTGACAATAACAAGAACATTAAAGCAATCAGCTAAATTTTATAGATGGCCTCAATTCAAACAAGCGAACCATAAAAGTAATCGTACCGTAATCTGATTGTGAGCAAGTCTAAGTTCTTTCAGTTCAATGCAGGACTTGAGTGATTTATCAATAGCTTGGAGTTGGCAATGTGAGAGAGAGAGCTGATAGCCAAAAAAGAGAGAGCACATGAAATGGATACATCTAGGTGAAATATGTTCCAATAATTATTGCAATCAAATACATACCTTTGTAAGTGACTTCAACTTCATTAAGGACTTGCCAATTTCTTCTATAGGATTCCTAGAAAGAACTACAGAGAAGAGAAAAGGTGAACAAAAGTACTCTAAGTTTACTGTAGAAGCATCTTAGTAGTAACTCTTATACTGAGAATTTGAAGATCAAAATGGATCAACAGAAGACATAGTCCATAACTTATGTGTTGCCATATCTCTACAAAATTCCACTGTAAGTAACTAATGGCTGAAAATGTTGAAGGTTTACCACATATGCAGACATAGTCAAATATGGAAGATATCTCAGAAAGACATTTATGAAGAAAAAGATAGAATAAATATAATGGCATGCATGCCATAAAGTACACCATACATTTGCAACATTCACCTAGTCGAATGCAAACCTTAAAGATCTTGCACCTGTTTTCTTCTGGCTAAGACAGGACAATGGCGAGGCTTACTGTCTGGCACCTATAAATCGAAGGCATCACCTAAGTGAAGTTCAATGTAATTCCTTTTATCCATCTTTCTTGATGGTCAAGAGTCGAGACCTCACTTTAACCCGGCAGTGCAGTTATGGACTGTAATTACAACTGCTTTTCCTGTTTTCCAGTTAAAATTGTTCTCCACATCCTATTGAACCCTCTCCCTCCTCCTCTCTCAAACAAATACCGAAGACTACATGTGACAAACATTACAGCGCTTATAGAAGGAAAAGGATAATATACACAAGCACTATGGATAAGAATTTGACATGCTGATGACATCTGAAAGAAGAACTTAGATGTCATACCGAGAGTGTTCAGTTCTATCAATTGGTCAAGTGTGCATATGGCAACAATCTCGTTGTCTGTAAAACAAAGAAAGGAGAATTTGAGTAGGTACAATTATTCAGCCTCTCGTTTCCTAGAAGTTTTCCAATATAACTCACCGTTTAAAATTAATGCACGTAGACTCATAAGCGACCTAACCTCATCCATGGACCTAAGCTTGTTTTTCCCAGCATTTAGCACCTGTTCAAAAAAATGGAAGAAAGTAATTTTCCATCTGTAACTTGCATCAAGCTTCATAAGAGAATATCAGAAACATAGAAAATTGACGAAGTCCATTTCCAATTACAATGAAGCAGAAGAATATATGTGGCCAAGCCTTTGTCTAGCCGTAACACCTTTGCACCCGCTATGACACTTCCAAGTGTTGTAACGGGTACGAGGTTTTTGTGTTCAGCTACCTCACTGTAAGTTGCGTTGTGAAAAGTTAATATACTACTTACCTTACCAAAAAAAAAAAAAAAAGAATATATGTGGCCAAAAGTCTCCCCATTCAAAAAGTAAAGGTTCCTGCAAGATTCTCTGCTGAAAAAAGCTTAACGCTCTAACACAATGCAACGCAACCACAACTCCACATATCAGACACTCCCTACATATCGAAGTTCAAATGTTTAGATACACAAGGATGCATTGCATCTGTTTGTATCCTTCTTAAGCTTCTTTTACCATCTGCTAAGAGGTGTCAAAATGATTGCCAGATCCATCGATGAGAGGACGGCTGAGCATCTTACCCAAGAAAAAGCAACCCATTTCTTTTGACAGATTATAGAAACTGGGGCCACTCGAATGCAGATCACAAAGTGACAGCTACAGGCCAATTAGCCACCGAATTTCTCAGAGCTATGCCATAAAATTCAGCTAACATACAGATACCCACAATCTTAGCTTCTGCAGCTACTGACTCCTTTCAAAGGCAGACTGCCCCAGCAAATTAGGTCCAGCCTTGCGAAGAGCACACTCAAGGTAACAGAAGTTATAGGGGCAAACAAGCTGCACAGGACTAGCCATCCCAACTCACTTTCAACCTCCACTTGAATTATACTCATAACCTTGAGGATGAGGCAATGAGGAAGGTTCCCAAGAATGAGGTAATGACTTTCCCTCATTAAACAAATAACTTACAGAGAGCACTGAAAAGAAGTCCAACGACAGTCAGCAACTTACAGTGAGCTTGGAGAGCCCTTCGATTCCTTTCAAGCTCCGCAGCTTGTTTTGGACAACGGACAACCATTTCAAATTGACGCACGGCCTCAAATCCTGAAACCCACGTTCAGCAGTCATCAAGCTCAAGCTTAAGCTTAAGGCACTTAAACCTCCGTCTCGGCGGCATACGCTACCTCAAGCGAAGTGAGATTGTTGAAGCCAACATCGAGCCTTTGCAGATTCTTGAAGTCCGCCAAACACGACACCTGGTGATGGCGACCGACACAGAGTACTGCTCATGAGAAACGAAAGCGAGAAAAAAGGGGAAAAATATTCTCCGAAGCCAGTCGGAAATGGGAACAGGGAGTGTTCTCCTACATCGGTGAGAGCTCTCTGATTGAGTGTCGCCGACGAGATGGAGTCTGCGTCCCGGGCGTTATTGTCTTTCAGCAACTGCTCAGAGCTCAAACGTCCCACCGGCATCGTCGACGTTCGAGGGAACGATTCTTTCTAGAACCCTAGCTATGACTGCTCCGGTCGAGCAAATAACCAGTGACGGACCGACCATGAACCTGAGCTCTCTTGAGCGAGAGACCAGAGGCAAATGCCGGCAAATTTTATTCGGGTCGGGTTGGGATCGAACCCGATATCCTCGAACTGGGCCGAATCGTCTTCCAATGGAAGCTCCGCTTAGGTAATGAATGGTTAAGATGTTACGACTAGCACACGAAGTTCATGCGGGCTGCCCGTGCAATCGGTTAACGATGCGGAGTAACTACAAAGCTCTGTCGTAACCAGAGTACCTACCATGAATCCAACCGAGCCCAGAGGGAAATGCCGGCAAGGTTCATCGGTCGGGTCGAGTTTGGATTGGACCCAATTTTACCCGAGCCAGACCGATTCATCGCTGTTATACCATGAAGTGTGTCGTCAGCGGTAATGAATGAGTAAGATGCTACGACAAGCACCCAAATGCCTCTTGATTCATTATAAGACTCGCCTAAGTTCCCCAGTTTCATGTTGACCTTAAAGCTCGTATACTCTAGCCGTGCAATCGGTTAACAAAGGCAAAGTAATGGCACAGCTATGTCGTAACCCGGAACGTTTTCGCTGCCTCAATTGCAGCTCGCTTAGCGAACCCAGTGAATCAAACCAATCACAATCGATTGCCTTAGCCAAACTCGAATGTTACTAGGCAAAGGTGTACAAGTCACAGAGCCAAAACAAACGGCCATTTGGGCCTCAAAGATTTGATAGCCACCTCCTCCTACTTGTCCGTCGACAAAATTCTTCTCATTTACCACATTCTTCTCATTTACCACGACATACCCGAATCACCTTGAGTGGACGATCTAGCATGCCCAAAGACCAGAGATAAATCATATTGCCTCACAGACCAAGAGATCATACACTAAAATCAGTGCCTAGCTGCTCAAGAATCAAAAGAGACATTTCAGCCATCCACTCGTAAGTCACTTCCGCCATTAGCCTTCTGTACGACAATCTAGCAGCCAAAAGGAGAAGCTGAATTCTTTGAAGCGAGGACCACCAACTTTTACCCGAGACACCAACACCATTTGAAGGATGGCATCTTTCCAACATCATAAGTTGCAAAATTTTCATGAGATGTACTTTTCCTGCTGCTCCTGAAGCAACTTTGCTGAAGACTTGGCATCACGGTACAGAGAAGTCACTTCCTCAAGGTCCGCCTGCACAGCACAAAGAAACGCCATCAGGATCAGGATTCCAAGATGGAGTAGCAAATTATGAGGCTTTGTAAAATCACGTCTATTCACCTTGCAAATGCCATCTCGCCCATTCATCTTGGCCACAACGCTGGCCGGTGATAACAGCTGTACTGCATGCCTACAGAAATACTCAATTTATATAAGAATCATGGAACACATGTATCCCTTCAACAAAAAATCAAACATTAAAATTAGACCTTAAGGACGTCAGTTGACCAATTTCTCCCAGATAGGCTAAACTTTCTTCGTCCACAACCAATTCCTCCACCTGAGCACGAATTGCTATAATCTGGCCAATCACAGGACATACACTTGCTTGAATACTTGGCTTTCCGAGCAATGGAAAAGAGAATACATGAAATATAAAAGTGGTAGTGTTTACCTGTATCATTTCAGCAGGACCATATATTTGTGTTCGAATAATCACCAAACGATCCAACAAGTCAACAGGAATGCCATGAGGACTAGTCATATCAGTCCCCCTGCCAAAATCATGCACAAGTTCCTGATTAATGAAGAGTTACAGACGTCCACAGACCTTCATGTTGCTCATGACTCAGAAGCTAAAATGCAAGAATTGTGTTTCCAAGCAACCAAAGTCACAGATTCTGGGAACATTACCTCCGGTCTTACATAAACTCGGAGGACAAAGACGTCAATGACGACAACAAACAAAAGAGCTTTTTCTCATTAAGTAAGATCAATTACTAGTCCTTCTATTTGCAAACATGTAATGTGATGATATATTATGTGATTCTAGCTGATATATATCTTCTAAAGCAGCAAAATAGGTTTTTATGTTTCCTCTGGAACCTCTTGTAAATTGACAACCCAATCATATATAAGATACATTATGTATAATCCAAATGCAGAGCCATCAAAAGGCTCATTAGTATTACCTAGTGTGCGCACACGCACACTGCCTTTCTCAAACTATTCATGATCAGTCAAAATTAGACATTTTCTCAAGGAAAAAAGCCATACCTAACATTACATATCCCTCTATTTGTGGCAAAGATCACTATTGGTGATAGTGAGCTTTCTAAAGCACGATTCAGGTATGAAAAGCACTCCATATCCAGCATATGTACCTGAATAAATGGAATTCAGTAAATTAGACCAGAGAAAGCAAAACCTAGACATGTCCATGATAGACAGAAGAAAGAGAAAGGACCTCATCAATAAATAGAACACCAGGAACGAGCTCAGCAATGCCTTCATCAATATAGCGGTTAACAACCTGCCATCAACAAAATTCCATCACATTAGACTTTTGAAAGGTCAATATTCGTCACGAATAGGAATTAATGATAGCATCCCTAGAAATAAGACAATATCTGGCCCATCTCACTCCAAAAGAATGTCAAAACTGTCATCTCACCCTAGTTGAGCCATACCTTATTTATTTCTTGCCTTAACTTGTCAGTTATCTCTGTCTTTCTAGGCTTCATCATCTGACCCATTAGAGATAATATGTCCTGTCCACCTTGAGGCCGTGCATTTGCAGCATCCAGATCATGTAATGTTACATCCTGGAGAATTAAATGTTAAGAAACACGTAAAGAATGCCAAACGGAACTTACATAAACAAATCCAGGTAGTTAGCCCGTATTGCAAGGTTTTATAAAACTCTGACAGCATATTTGCCTCCTTGGTCCAAGCTACCTTTACATGGTTTTATGGTTCTAATACCAGCACTGAACTCACTTGAAACTTCAGTGAAGAGTAAAAGAGCCATTTATAACAGCTACCAAGAGCTTTTGTTTTGTTTTGAAAGCCATCCGGTCACCACATGTGTAGCCCATAACAGTAAGATTTATATTGTTACATATAGCACAATCAACCAAATTCTTCAGATTGAGAGATGAATAACCTGAACTATCTCCTTCTTTTTATGAACCTCTCCTTTAGGAAGTGGGACATACTCTTCTGCTTCAAGGTCAAATTCTGTTGCAAAAGCATCACTTCTACCGACTCTTTTGACTGCTCCACTATTTGCTTCAATGTATATGACATCACCAACAGCAACCTGCAAGAATTTTTTTAAATCACAACAAGTTTGATCTCATCCTGGATTGTAGGTGATCCTTCAGCATTTGGACCCTTGAATGAGAATAGCGTAAATAAAAGCTCTAAAAGTCATGATATCAAAATGGATAAAAGGCATGCTGCATGCAAGTAGTAGCAAAGTAGAGAAAGAATGGAATAGCTTAATAAGGTCCTGATGAAAAAGTGCCTTGGATCGAAACAAAACTGCATGAGCCATAAAAACAGGTACGGAAAAGCCCACAATAAAAGCAAAGAAAAACGATTCCTCACTTTTTCCTTGATCAAAGCATCATATATGGTCGGGTCCAACTTTAGTTGCTTTGTTCCTTTGACAGTTTTTAATCCAATGATCACATGGCTAATGCTTTTGCCATAGCCACCAGTCACACTCTCAGTTTCTTCTGGAGAAAGTTCAGTAACCTAACAACAGCAGCAAACATCATGAGCTGAGTCCAATACGAAGACAAGAAACAGCCTGAAAAAAAAAAAAAAGTCGAGCCCCATAAGAAGCAACTTGCCTCTCCTTCATACACCTCTTTATTTTCCTTTATACGCAGTCCAATAGCCCGCCTAAAATTTTCCATCAAAACCTCAGTTTTCTTTACTTCTGAAGAGTACACCTCTGATCCGACCATGGGGCAGAATGGTACCTGCAAGCGTGCAACGAAAATTAAGTCGCCAGAAACAGAATGAACTATTGAAAATGTTTCACTCATATACCTCAGTATAAACGACATACAGAGCCCTCAAAAGAATATATCGCAAAAGTACCTTACTCCCAAGTTCTTGGGATATTCCAAGGGCCAAAGCTGTCTTCCCAGTACCAGGTGGACCGGCCAGAAGAAGCGCTCGACCAGCCATCCGTTTTTGTCGTATCATGTCGACCACGAGACCTGCAGCTTCCCTGGCCTCTGCCTGACCCACAAAGCCAGAGGCCAAAGGCATTGCCATTCCACTGGCCTGGTAAAAGACAGCAAGCAAAACAAAAAAAAACAAAAAAAAAATTAGAGAGAAATCACACCGAAAAACATCAACTTGTTAAGCACCTTATCAAGCTAAGAATAATGCTTTAGCATGTTGCTGCTACCAACCACCATCACCAATGGCCCCTAACCATTAGCAATGGCAATGACCCCATCCACGAGCTCGTAAAGGATCTTCAATTTGCGTAATTGCAACTATGTGGAGACGATGATGGATATCTCGCCACTCAAAATTCATAACAGCAAACATGCCTCCGGCAAACTTCAAAGTAGAGATGCGATTGCAAAGAAGGAAAACGAAAAGGAACAAAGAAAAGGGACAAGCTAAATGAAATGGCGACCGACACTCTCTAAAACCCTAAACCCTCCAATGGCAAGTCGATACTCGACGAGTGCCGAGAAATTAATCTCTTCACCTGCTGAGTGGTAGAGACAATTCAAGCGAAAAGGAGACATTTTTTTCGAGTATAAAGAGGCGAGTTCGAGCTTTACATCGAGGCCAAGGCCCTTGATGTGAGTGTGGGTGGCGATTCGCTGCTTCTTCGTCGTGGATTGAACCTCTTCAATCTTCATCTTCTCCATCTCTGCCTGCTTTTACTCTTCTCGTTTAGCTCCAGTGATTCCACGACGGAGAGAGCGAGTCGAGCGGAGTCGAAGACGGGCGGTTTCCAGAACAAACACCGACGTCGCGTCGTCGCAGAGCCGCTTCCGAAGCAGAGTCTGAACAGCTGAAGCCATTGTCAAGGGTTCACTTAAGGTCTTATAGTTTCAAAATTTTCAAGTACAGTAAATATTTTTTAATTTTCTCCTTTTTGGTCAAAGATAATTTTTAAATACGAAAAATTATATTTTATTATTGTTTTTCATATTTATCATAGTATTTTTAAGAATTTTAAGGGCTGTTTCTTCCCAGTTAAAATTTAATAGATTTTCGGATTTTGATAGATTATGAAAATATTTTATGCAGATTTACGTCTAAAGAAAAATCCGAACAAGTATACGTCCCAAGATTCGAATTAAATAAAAAGTAAATAAATCGATTCGGACACGCCCTATGATATTTTCGCACTAATTGAAAATTAGTTTTGAAAGTATGAGCAACGCAGGTGCGCAATCATCTTACTTAGGTAATTATATTAATTTTAATGAGTTATCTTGTATAACTCGCTTATGTAATAAACAATATTACTAATCATAGTATTATTTTACTTCCAAATATAAATTAAAAAAAAAGATCCTAATGATGGTGTGAAAAAAAAAAAAAAGGTTGTTTCCTTGAATGGTAGAATCATGTTTATTGTGGAATCATGCTTTTTATAGTTAGAACTTACTTGCGTGGTAAAATTTGAAAAAAAAAATTATGGAGAGTAGGTGAAAAAAAAAAAAAAAACCCAAAGCTCACTTGCATCAATTCTACTCTCTCATTCAAAAAACCTTCCATATATGAACTTAAAAGATAGTTAAATTCTAAGTCAAAATAGAAAATCTTAACTAATTCGTGGACGTCAACTATAAATTGAATGATTTATGTGGCATCGTGCTTTTATTTGTTAGAACTGACTTATGTGTTATAGTTTAAGTTAACTTAAAGAAAACAGAATTAAATATAAAAAGGAATGAAAATGAGGAGACAAAAAAGGTAAAATTAAAATTAAATGCGTCGTGTCACATAATAATTCAAAATCCTTTTGGAAGAAATAAAAAAAAATACACAAAAGGGGAAATGTAAAAAAAAAAAAAAAAGAGAAAGACTAAACCCACTTGCATCAATTCTTCGCCCCCTTCAAAGTCATATAAGAAAACCCATTTCATCTTATTGATGAGACTATAGACTATAGTCACCAAATTCAATGGTCGTCCTTCAAATAATAAAATGACGAAATTAAATGAATTTTTTACTCGAAGATCTCGATAGACATGGAATTTTGCGATGTGACTTTGAAGAACCTAAAATAAAACCCAATTACCAAATTCGATGTACATAATTAGGCACACCTTATTAATTGTCTAATATCATAAAAAATCATAATCCGGCAAATCAATGCTATTTTTTATCTCAAACTAATTTTCATGTCACAAAAAAATCTCTATTGGTATACCCGTGCCATTTTTAACCTACATTCGTGTTCATGTCACGGAAAAGCCTCAAATTTGCATACCGATGTCACATTTATCCAAAAATATATATTTGTATTTCTCGTGTCACAAAAAATTAAAATTAGCCTTATTAGCCCATTTCTTATCATTTCGATACTCGTAAAGTATTTTGTTCCAAAATCCAACCTTATTAACATGTACTTTCTTGCATGTTTGCCTTACTTCTCAAATCTCAAGCCCAATTCATTGGCCTTTAACACAATAGAGGGTTTCAGCCACCAAAAGTTTTTCGTAACGCGGAAATTTCGAAGGTAAATGTAGTACGAACGTATTAATTAATGATTTTTTATGACACGAAAATTAATTTAGAGTAAATATAGCATTGGGTGTATAAATTTAAATTTTTTTGTGATTCGGAAATTAATTTGAAATAAATGCGGTACCACGAAAGCTTTATACTGCAAATGTATGAGATTTTGCCCGCAATAGAACCGTTGGATAAGGGAGTTCTCAACCAACAAGCCACGTCACCCTTCCCTCAGCCTCTGCCCAATCGGAATCCTCAGCTTCCCCACCATCGGAGAAAACCGCAGGCATAATTTCTTGGTCATCGCACAATCAACTTCAATTCAGTTCCGAATCCCCGTCGGAGGAGCGGCCGGCATCGCCAATGGAGGCCCTTTCCTGGGTCGGATGCTTCACCACCAGCTCCACCTCCCGCCTCCCCAGAGCCCTCCCGGTTCGCCGTCGCCGGAGAGCGGTTTTCACGCCGACGCCGCCGCTGTCGGCCCTGAGAGCAAGCGCCGGGCTAGGTAACTGCGCCTTCTCTGGTTGCTGATTGCTTTCCGTTTTCGGAGCTTTTAGCCTGTTTTTTTAGGGCTCCCGGTTGTTAGTAGAGTAAGTAGGAGAATCCCGGTGATTGACACTTCTCGATCAATGCGTGGACTGTGGATGTGACGAGGATTTCGATGCGAAATGCTCGATGGAGTTCAATTGAGTTTTGACTTTTGTCAAATGGTTGCTTGCTCTTTGAGGAGATTTCCCCGCGATCTCTGTTGTGATAGTTTTGAGCGCCTGTAATCATCAGAAAGCTGATGTCTCGGTTTTTGCTACACTCAGTCGGTGAACTAGTCGAGGAGGAGACACTGAAAACGTTCTTGAAGGAAAGACAATTGAGTGGGGATTTCATCTCCAAGGCTTCTGATCTCCTTTGGCAAAGGGAGGCCCTGAAACTTGTCGAACCGGATGTTGGGATGCTTCCTGATAGTCCTCAAGAGCCAGACCAGGTTTGCTCACATGTCTGTATCATTTCGTTTTTGTGTGATTGGTCTAAGAAGTGATGGTGGACCTTGTTTTTACTAGTTGGACTGTAATATACCTCTAGCAGTTAATGTTGAGTAGCATGTACTATTCAGAAGCATAATCGAGGAAACTGCATGTCAAATAAACAAGCAGCATGAAGTGATAAAGGAGGGTGGAGACATACTTTGTGAACGGCAAACACTACTCCGTGAACATTAAGTCTTGTATGCGATGACAGAAAATAGAAGGAAATCAGACTGGCAGTGTCACTATTTCCTTAACGTGTCAGATGGTGATGTACATATCTGTTTGGGGATTGGAAAATGCAGAAACTCCTGAGTTTATCACACAATTGATTTTGTAAAATTTCCACATTGAATTACAAATGTTTCTTTTGATAACAAAAAGGGATGTGATGCCACGCAATTTCCAGGTCGTTGAAAATGACGATGATGGTGGGTTCTTGAAACTGTCAAAAACCAATGAATGGATCTCAGGTGACAACTCTGCACCACTGAACAAGAAAGTCATTGCTAAGGTATTCTTTTTTCTGTTCTCTTTTTCAGGTTCTTGAAGTCACATTGTATTGAACTTATGATCTCTCACAAGCTCTAATTGATTATCACATGTTGTAACAGGCATTGCAGGATGATAGTGAAAAGAGGAGGAAGTTAAACCTACTCCAATATGAAGCTGTATGATACTTTCCTTATTTTGAGGTGGCTGATTAAACATTCATCTGCAGTTTGTCTGCCACATCTTCGGATTGTTTAAGTCATCGTAACTAAACAAATGAAGTAGACTTTGAACCATTAAGATGGACTGGCCCATTTCATTATGGGCAGGTTCTCCAGCCTATGAAATAGTAACATTTGTCATTATGGGTTGGTTACTTGGAATGATTACATCCTCATCAGCATTTCTATTCATTTTGATTAAAGAGATTCAGATAAAGCAGAATGATCCTATCTTTTTGATATTTTGGTCCAACAACCTCTGACGGAGGTGTCAAGAGTGATTTCTAGAACTGGACCACTCTAGATGCATACGTTACACGCAATAGTACCTAAGAATTACATATATAAGGTAGTGAACAAACCTAAATCTCTGGGTATTGTGGTAATTAATCTTTTAACGCCTTAATCATCCGATTCATGAGTTATGCCAATATGCAGTACTTTCATCACGAATGTCGTGATTGCACTTCTAGTCATCTCTGAAGTTCCCTAAATGTTGCGGATACTATAAATCCTATCTTATTGATTGCAGTTGAAGAGGGAATTGATGCTCTTATCCATTGGTATTGGAACTGCGTGCACTGGATACTGTTTGATAGTTTTGTCAATTCAGGTAAACTTGGTTTTAGAATGCACAAGTTTGCAGTCTGCAATTTTTAATTCCTCTACTTCCTTCAGATCAACTTATCGCATCCTTCCAGCTCAAATTGGAATGATTAGTTTACGGTAGGATGAAAGGGGAAATGAGAATAAACTGGAAAAATCAGACATTTTCTTTGCTGCTGCAGGCTGCTATCAGTTATGCTGTGGGAGTTCTTTTCAGGTACTTCTTGATTGTTTTTCTGTGGCAGGCTTTTTTTTTTGCCTCTATCATGGAGTAAAATTTGTCAAAGGACTTGTATGGTGTATCTATAGATTTTGAACGAGGGAATTCCATTTCTGCTTTTAGTTACGCTTGATTACCATTTTATGGAATTAGTCATGAGAAGAATAGTTAGAAAAGCAGATTAAGATTTCATAACTCTTTGCTTGCTCTTTATTGCTGTTTTGGGTTCAATAGTTGCCTTTTCCTTTCCCCTCCCCCTCTTTTAGTTAAGTCAATGCGCTCACTAGTTGTCTTTCTGGTAGACAAAAACTATTTGCTGCTGAAACAAATTACTTTTCACTTTGTTTAAATATTCAACCGCCTAGAGTAATTCTTCGTACTCTCCTGGATACTGAATACTAGTTAGCCTTTTGCTGAACTCAGCAACCTGTGATTTGTCTCCACTCCATATGTTCTTTTGAAAGGGATTAATAAAATCAGATGGCTGACTGCTAAAATGTTGGTAATCATGGTTATTGGTATTTGCTGGGGTACTCTGACATCTTTTTAACTGCAGTTGCTTGTACCTTCAGCTCTTGTGCCAGCATGCAGACAACTTATCCAGGGAAATGATTCCTCAGATTTACAGGAAGAAGAAATTGAAAAAGTAATAATTGCAAACTTGTGATTGGATCTCTTTAGGTTACTGCTCCTTCTATGGAACATTCTTAATGCTCATTACAAACTTTGCATTAAACTTCTCAGAATCGGAATACGAAGTGAGGATCTAAGTGATTCATTGGAGAGAACAATTAAAGGAAGCACTATGGTTCTTTCATCTCCGAGGCTTGTAATTCCTGCCGCCATATATGGATTATGGGTCTTTTCTCATCGGTATATTGGCAGTGACTTCTTTGACTTCCAGGTAGTCCTTAATGTCATTTTAATTTGTGGTGATACATAAATAGCATTGTTAAGCTTAAGACAGCAAGCGATACCAGCGATGGAGAAACTTGCTCCTTGAACATATTTAAATGCCTTTCTATTTTCCACAGCTTGTTCCGGCCATGCTTGGGATGTTTGTATATAAAGCTGCCGCACTGGTTCAAGTTTATCGAGATAATGAGGACCTTCGGCTTGTGTTTCCAGAGAACGAGGAAGGTTCAAGCTACTAAATGCGATGATCTCAGACTCAGACTCCGCATTTCCAGGGCACTTTGTCTGCCCATTCACTACCCTACTCTCAATGGATGAAATCAAAATACTATGGTGATTCACAAGGTCAGCGATGCACAAAGATCGATACTCTTGATATCCATTGCTGACTTGCCTTTTAAGTTGACTGAAGAAGATTCAAGCGGGCGAAGCTCATTCGTGCTGTCACCTTCTAAGCTATTTGAATGTGAGCAGTACGAGTGCTCTGCATCTAATTTCAAGTCAATTTCGTGATCCTAGTTGGAAAGGGCTCAGCACTGTCTTGCTCGACTGGAGAAAGACTTCCAAGTAGCAGCAGAGCTTTTTGATAATTCTTTGCTCGGGCTCAGCTGTTTTATTAGATTAGCTCTAGAATGAGATATGTGCTCTAAAGATGTATTTAGAAATCTTTTCTCATGCCATTAAAGATGAAAACGAGAAGATTTATGGTTGTTGTGAGTCCAGTATAACGAACTATTTTTGGGGAAAAAGTACTCTATTCAAGTCCTCTCATTAGGGAGCCGGTATATCATACCGGGTCTTTTGCTCTTTCTTGGTACGTCCATGCTGGCTAACCAAACTATCATGCTAGTTTTATTTGCTTTGTTTGGTATTAGTATTGGTTTTCTTCATGGTCACTTGAAGCACGAGCATGGAATCATGTTTATGTCGAGTCGGAAATCGAATTTGGTCGCCAGTCTTTCACTTGATTTTGTTGGGTGGAAGTGCACGAGTTCGAGCAGAATTTGAGCCAAAAAAGTACCAATGATCCGGGACAAAATTAGACTGACCCATAGTTCATCCATGAGATATAGGTGACAGTTTTGCTGCTGGTTGTGTGACTCAAGATGAGATGTTAAGGTGATGTTCTTAAGATAGATTTGTATTAATTGCTCTTTAAGATAGATTATCAATTGATCCAGCATTAGAATTAGCATTAGCATTAGCATCTACTAAACATATGACGACGCCATTTACTCCCGTGGGGACTGCGGCCGCTCTCCACACGAGCGGAGACTCCCAAGTGATACATAATTACATAATAATAACTACCTCAGCCTACTCTCGCTCGCTCTCTTTTTCGCTCGTTCGTTTTCTCAAAGTTCGGAGTCGCCATCATCTCAGATCGATACCTCGCGCGCCGAGAACCCTAGATCCTTCCCTCCGATCACATGGCGGCGAAGAAGCACGGCGACCGCCCGGTGCTCGAGTCCGTGTACTCCGTCATCGCCCTCGTGTTCGTGCTGGTCGCCTGCGCGGAGCTCTGCGGCGCCGCCACCGTTGTCGACGTCTACCGTCTCATCCAGTACGACATCTCCGGCGTCCCCTTCGGATCTCGCCTCGCCGGGCTCAACCACCACGCCTTGTCTCTTCACTTCCCTCCCGGCGCGGATCTCTCCCGCGCTGTGCTCGTCATCCCCGTTCGCGACTTGAATCTCAGCTACGTGAAAGGTAGGGACCTTCCTTTTCCTTTGTTCTTGGCTGTCCTGAGGTCTCCGAGAAGAAATATGAAGCTCCAGAGACTGTTCCATGAGCTTTTCGTGAATAAGATGCGACAAATTGGCCAAGTTATGATTGCTCTGGTGCTTACTTGTAACCTTACGTGGAGTGATCGGTATTGGACATTAACGGAATACAATCAGTTACTTAAGAAGCTTAAGAAAATTAGTTATCCAAAATGCTTTCTTCTGCTCTTTCCAGCAGGGTCTTCGAGGATGTTCCGCAATCTATTTGCTGTCATCTTATCGCACTTCCAGCTTGGGATTTGGACATTGTATGATCACTTTCTCGTATGGAGATAGAGTCTAATAGTGGTACACATGAGTTAGCTTGCGATTCTTATGTGACGCCAAGTGAAAAATCAATGTGGAGACTCTACTCTGGAAATTGATGCGAAAAATTTGGATATAAATGTGATTAGTCAAACATGAAGGTGTAGAAGTGTAAATAATTACAATTGTGAACGAGGATCCATCAACTGTTGAATTATTTGATGTCATACATACATAATGAAATTTTCGGCTCATGATGCCACTACATGTGCGTCTTTCTGCTAGAATACCAGTCTTCGCGATTTAGGGTAATTGTTATTCATTGTTCTTATGCTCATTGTTTATCCTCTTTCACTTTGGATTCTCTCTTAAATGAATGGATAACCTTTCTTCCTTTGACATTTGAGCTGCACTTGTGTTAATTCCCATGTCATTCTATAACATCTAATGTGGAGCTTTCTATTTGTGGTGACAAATTGCAGATTACTTATCTGAAAGACAGCCATTGGGTGGTCTGCTATTTCTGCTTCCTCAAATATTCAATTTTGAGAGTAAGGAAAGCAGTGGAGATGGAGAAGAGCTGTTCAAGAACATAGTGATGGAACTTGAACAGTTGCTTATACATACCAACATACCTGTGAGTTATATACATGAGATGTCCTTTCTATTGCTGTAGTTCAGATTCTCATTCCTCTGCCCTGGTTGATGAGGCCTTTACATTTAGTGATGGCTTTGATTGGCCTTCCTGCTCAAGGATTACTGTCGCTTATAAACCTTTGTGCATGTGATTAGAACTGCCTGCGACAATATGTCTCTTTCGTGCTGGTCCCACTGCCTGCTTAAAGAAGGTTTTCGGTCTAATTCATACACTCGATGAGACTTCTTGAGGAGTCATTATCCGATGCCTTGTTGGAAAATCCTTTTTCCTGAAGACCACGTTATCTTCTTTACAGTACTGCCGCCAAGAGAATTTCCTGGGGACAATTTTTTGATGATTCATTCAGTGCTTTTTCAGTGGTATCTTAGTATTTTTTTCTTGCAGCTAGTCCCTGTTTTATTTGAAATATCTGTCCTTATAAAAGGTCTTATGTGGATTGGTTTCATTGCAGTATCCTGTTTATTTTGCTTTTGAGAATGATGATATCAATACTGTTTTGGCTGATATAAAGAGAAATGATGTCAGTGGACAGCCGGCTACTGCGACAACAGGCGGGTGAGTTAGCAACTTTTAACAAATCTATTATGAAGGTTTCTTTTATTTTTTCACATTCGTAGCTGTCACTTCTATGTTTTGTCGTATTATTATTACTAATATTCTAAATTGAATATATCATATCAAATTTTGGTAACACTCAGCTCTGTTTATACTTCATTAAGATTTAGATATATTTTGATAAGCATTATATGATCTGTATCTAATTTAGCATTCTAATTTCTCGTAATGATTGAAGTGCGTAAGGGGCGTTCCTTGTCATATTTATGACAAAAATTCATGGAATGCAAATTGAGTTTCTAATTTAGTTGTTGCTTTTAACTTAATCTAGCTGCCACTCCACGTGCTTGCAGAAGTAGACAATGCAAATTGGGGTGATTTTGACCAATTTCTCCATACTCCTTTTCTTTCTTTCTTTCCTCTTTTCTTTTTTTTTTTTGGGGGCGGGGGGGGGGTGGGGTGTGTGTGGGAATGTGGCGTTGGGGTGAGCGTAGGCAATTCAGGAAGTGCACTTTTCCTCATAGCGGTTGATTTTCCTAGGCTTAATTTTTCTTGCTCATTGTGTCTACAGACTGCTGCAGCTTCCTCGTGTCAATCCTATTTCTTTTATTTGTTTGGACAATGTTTCAAGGATCTGTATTACAGAAAATTCTACCTCGTCATGCTTACGTGCTTCAGTCCTCTATGATGCTTGAGGGCAAGTGCCCATTTTTAGTTTACCTGATACAAGTTATTTTTTGTATGTTATAACAGATATAAGCTTGTGGTCTCAACAACTGAACCTAAGAAAGTTGCATCTCCCGTCATGTCGAATATTCAGGTTTGACTTTATGTTACTTGGAATATGTTGGATTATGATCGAGGCGAAGACATGTAGTGTGTCAGATATGAAAAATTATTAAAAGGAGCATATGTTGTATCCATCTTATGAAGAGGACCGTGTAATGTATTTTCAGTGCTTTAGTTGTAATTTGAGATCACCGTTAATCATTGAGTAATTGATATGAGGAGTTCTTCTCGGTTATTAGCATCTTATTCTCTCTGAAGCTGCGTTGTCTAAGGAAAGTGTTGCTGAAATCACTCTGTTTCTTTATTGGGTTGTGACAGGGATGGTTGCCAGGGCTGAAAGCTGATGGGGATCCAAATCAACTCCCAACCATTGCCATAGTGGCATCTTATGATACATTTGGGGCTGCTCCTGTATGTATTCCCAATACCATTATGTGATTACTAGTGTTGCCGTAAAAGTCTCATAGTTCCTACATACAGGCATTATCAGTGGGGACCGATAGCAATGGAAGTGGTGTTGTGGCACTTCTTGAGATTGCTAGGTTATTTTCTCTTTTGTATTCCAACCCCAAAACAAGGGGAAGGTACAATTTACTCTTTGGACTTACGTCCGGTGGACCTTATAACTACAATGGAACACATAAGGTACTTACAGTTGCAGCGCTCTTGCTGAATGTATTTACTAAAAATCTTCGCATTTGACTTTAAATTACTTATGGTTATCTTGATACTGTGGCACCCTTTGTAACTCTTGTTCCTTACAATGCATTACTTTTTGCAGTGGCTTCGGAGTTTCGATCAACGTTTAAGGGAGACCATTGACTATGCTATTTGCTTGAATAGTATTGGCTCATGGAACAATGAACTATGGATTCACGTGTCAAAACCCCCAGAAAATGCCTACATAAAGCAGGCATTTGAGGTTTTGTATCCATGTCTTAAATGAACCAGTTTAGTTGCTTATTTACTTGTTCTGCAATTTGATGGATGGAGCTTTTGCAGGGCTTATCAAATGTCGGAGAAGAGTTGGGCATTAAAGTTGGTCTAAAACACAAGAAGATAAATATATCTAATTCTCGAGTAAGTTCATAAAACCTGCTGGTTTCAAGCATGCTATGCTTTTGTTGTGCTCCATGCTGGGCTTTTTAGAAGGACAATGATGCAGCTAACCTTTATGTAGGTAGCTTGGGAGCATGAACAATTTTCGAGACACAGAATCACTGCTGCCACCCTTTCTGAAATTTCGACTGCTCCTGGATTGTTTGAAAATACCGGCAGTTTAGCAGATAGCAGGTAGTGTTTTCAATCTTTTTTAAGTGCAATATCACATAACGAAGATATACACCGGCTGAGAGTTTGAATTTCAATGCAGGAATTTTGTAAATGAAGATGCTGTTATCAAGAGTGTTAAATTAATTGCTGAAAGTCTAGCGGTGAGGTTTATAGTCATGTTGCAAGAGCTTTGTATTTGACTGCACTTGAAAATTATCTAATAGGTTTTAGCGTTTTATTTCCTCAACAACGTAACATGCGTGCCTTCAAGATTATAGTGAAAGTAATTTTTTGCATTTACATCTGTCTAGTAATTTCTTGTCTTCATTGTCTATTTTTTGTCTATACAGAGGCATATATACGGCCACCGGGGGAAGAACATTCAGATCTTTGCGGATGAGGGTAGTTTAGCTGTCAATCCTTCTTACATACGATCCTGGTTAGATCTTTTATCACGTACCGCTCGTGTAGCACCATTCCTCTCAAAGAATGATCCATTCGTAATGGCTTTGAAAAAGGTCTTACTCTCTCTTCCTTTAAATCTTTTTTCTTTTAGTTTTATTTCATTTCTTTCCTTTTCTTTTCCATTCTCTCTACCATTTTGTTGAATTTTTGTTGTTGTTGTGTGGATCTATATTCTCGTTCATTTACAAATGTACAAAAGATCTGCATGATCATAAGGTTGCAGTAAATGTCAAGTTCATCACGTTGGTGGGGTTTTGGCTTTGTTGTTTTTTCCTCTTGGCCTTGTTTTTTGTGTGTTTTTTTTTGGGTTTTGGGGGTGTGAGAAGGAAGAGAGAGGAAGGAGAGGGGGGGGTGTTGGAGGGGAGACCATCGTGATCAATTTAAACCACAGGTATTAATTACCTCCCTTTTCTTATATTACAGTGACTTAACAATATCAATCAAGAAATGTGATCTCTCTCTATAAAGGGAATCTGTTGATGTATTTTCGGATTAAATTGACCAGTGATCATCAACTCTTGCCAATGTCCGGGGTAGATTACGCAAAAGAGACGAAGCGGTTATCTTGCGTTTTCTGGAAATTCATTTTGAAAATTCATTTTTCTATAATTTGGATCACCTTTTTCATCTCCTTTTATTACTTTATATGTTTTAAGTGCTTCAATGATAGTGAAACTGTTGTTTTTAATTCTGTGCCTTGTTACCTTGACTGGTAGTGAAGGGCATGCATGTATTGCCTCATACTGGAGTGTCAGCCCAGCAGCTCTGGTGCGCTGTTGTTAAATAGTCATCCATACAGTGTTGTACATGTATGTGGTCATATACTCCAATAGTTAATAATATGGTAGAGTTAAATACAATTCCAATCTTCAATTACTTGAATGTCAAGTGTGGACAGGATGGACTTTCTGGTACTTTTTACAGTACCCGCGTTTGTGAGATGGGTTCTCGAATTGTCCTGCATTAACCTATTACCTTTGACCAACGAAGATGGAAAGTGTACTTTGTTCCAATATAATAGCTTAAAGTTATCTGACCTTTTCATTTCTTCTAATTACAGGAATTGGAAGAGCATACTGAAGAAGTAATCTTGCAGAATGAGGTGCTTGATGGGATTTTCACGTTCTACGATTCTACAAAAGCTACACTTAACATATATCAGGTACTTCAAATTGTGGAGTGGGGGCATTGCAGAGTTTGATCATTTTGTCATCGGGTGCAACAAGTTAGTTAGCTACCTTAGAGTGCATATGTTTATGCTTCAGCAAAAGCAGCTTTCCATATAAAATACTATCCAAATTTCAAAAAATTATATGTGAAACTATGTGTCAAAATTTGTGTATGTGAGTTTTAGATGTTTTGGGGTAAGAAATATTCCATGTGTGTCCGTGGCAAGATTTGGATTAAGCAAAAAGCGAAAAGTAAAAACTTATTCAGGCACACGCTTTGATCTTTAAAGACATAGATTAATTATATCTTTCCACCACGAGAAAAGAATTATGCAAAAAGAAGTTAAATTGCAGACAGAACTACGAGCTACTCAGGACACAATAATCAACACATGATAAATTTGATGTTTTCATCTGCAACTAAAAGAAATGAAGTGACCCTTATGTTTAAAATTTGGTGGCATGTGTTTTCTTGTTTAGGAAGCATTGGCGTAATTTTTCCATTGTTTGTTCTATGAGACAGTATTAATTAATATAGGTGCCCACTATTTATCAATTGATCTCTTTAAGCTATCTGGAACAAAAATCACTCTTTTTATTACTCGACTTCGTTTTCAAATAATGTGGGAAAATTGAAAATATTTTGAGAGAACCTGATTTTATGTGGTTCTTTCCTTTACTTTTTCTTTCTGTCTTTTGTATAATTTGAGGTGAATGGCTTTCTAATTTTGGAATCTCTTTATTCATAGTTTGGTTTTAGATTACAGTTCGAGTCAAATTGTTTGGAAAAGAGCTTTAGAGGGATCAAGGTCGGAAATTCTGCGGTGTTAAATTGGCTAAGATATTCTATATATAATTTATTTTCTCAGAAGCATTTGTAATGGTTCCCACTGAACACATGAAGAACCTCTATTGTTAAGTTTCCATTTTTTGGTTGTTAAATTGGCTAAGATATTCTATATATAATAATGTTAAGATACTGGCTTTGGCTCTTAGTGTCAGATGAGAAGTTTGCCATCAGGATGAGGATGGCCAAAACTTGTAAAATGATCCTAATTAGAGGAGATTTGTTCAGTTAATCTAATGCACCTACTGCTTCATTTTCTTTCTATCCTTTTAGTGCTTGAAGCTTGACTATGGTCGAATGCATATTAGCTACCCTGGCCTTTGTTCCAACTAATCTCCATCGTCTGGTCAAGTTTCCATTTTTTGGTTGGAACAATAATCAAAATCATTATTTTGCAGGTTGCTAGTGTAACATTTGATTTGCTATTGCTTCTGGTTTTGGGATCATATCTGATCGTGCTCTTCAGTTTTCTCGTCATTACAACTAGGGTAAGTCCCTTCATATGGTCAGTTAAACAGATAAGTTGCAGCTTTTTTTTTTTTTTTGGGAAGCTGCTCTTCTTGTATCTTTAATGCGGTGCAGACAGAAAAGGGAACTTGCCAATCTGCTTATGGCTTGCTGATCTTTGCTCGACAGGGTCTTGATGATCTTATCAGTTTGTTTCGGCGACCTCCCTCTCGCAAGGTCAAAACAGCTTGAGGAATGTTGTGGATCACGAAGCAGCCTCCAGTTCTGTTATTTTAACCCTAAGCACTTCGTCTTGCAGCTTGACTGATAATCTATTGGTGCTTCTTTCCATGTAATTGTTGGTTTGTCGTGTCTGGGGGGATCACGCAGTTGTCAATTAGAAGTTTGTTTCTTTTTCCTTATAAGCAGTTGTCGTGTCTGGGGGGGATCACGCAGTTGTCAATTAGAAGTTTGTTTCTTTTTCCTTATAAGCAGTGGTGAGATCTACCGAGTTAGGTAGGGTGATAGATTCTCACTTTTCCCTTTTGGCGAGCATTGTAGCAACGCAACAGCGAGAAAAATTTTGCTAAATTCGAATTGTTTGTATCATTTCTAGAAAGCAGATTACATATCCGCTGAAAGCAAATAGTTGTAACCAGTATTTTCCCCGCTGTGTAGTTCCTCCTCTCCTTAAAACAAAAAATTCTAAATTTGTCGTAGGTGTATCAATTTGGGGTTTTTCGTGGTATTATTCCAAAAACATATGTGCTTCCTCGATTAATTTGGTATTGGCAAGATAAAGATTGCTCTTCATTTTGAATTCAATGCTGACTGCACCAAATTTGTCGGGATGACTCCTGTGGTGTGTGCAAATACCATTTCAGGCTATTGAACTTCATTAGATTCCGCGATTTTTCGAACTTCAGGGAAACTGGTGCGTGTTGTGGTTCAAGCACTTCTCTTACTCTCTCTTCATGTGCCTGAATGCTTCTGTTTTTCTAATCACCAGTAACCAAATGGATCAAGGCTATGGAAGAATATAGTGAAGGCAAGACGTGTGCTCATCGGAGGTCAGCACATCATAAAACCCGATGAAAACAACTGTGGATTATCGTTGCTCTCAAACAATTACATTACAAAGCACTCGGGATACAGTCCTTTTCATGGCCGCATCTCCTTCTCAAAGAGAATAAGCAAAGAGAATGGGTAAAAACATGACCAAGCATGAGGCAGCCAACTCCCAAAAAGCCTAAAGCCACGAGGGGACTCTTCCACCTTCCACATACGTCTTTTGGCCACTCAGCAAGGAAATCAGTAGGAATGGCGCCATCACACGGCTGCTCAAATGCATCAGGACTTCGAATTATCTATTCTTTGTGATATGTGCTAGAGCAGCCAAGGCTGCAGTGGGAATTCCCCGCTTCTCTCTCTCTCTCTCTTGAACTCGTCTTTGAGTTTCACAATTTCAGCTTCCAGTTTACTAAATTTGCATTCAGCCCGGGAACATGCTGCAGCGGTCTGAACCATAGGAGCCTATAGATGATCGTTCAATCATCAAACAAGCAGAAAGGTTTGTGGCAAAATTACCTCCCGCGTCAATAATCTCTGCTTCTCTTCTTGGATCCTCGCACGCTCTTACTTCAGCTTCATGTTTTCTTCCGTCAAACGAACCTTTCATCGATATAGAATAAGCCAGCCAAGGCACTTCTTCCAATGAATAATCCCCTCTAATTGACAAAGAAAACTTGAACAGTTGAACTGCAAGCTGCAATCACCTCACTCTGTCTCTTCAAGAATTGCTAATCTCATTCTTAAATATCAGTCACCAAGTTTCTCTATGTTATTGCCGAGAAAGCCAAATGAAATCCTATAAAAAATCAATAAAAGAACACTCAATAGGAAAAGCAGGGTTTATCTTTAACTAAATGAGAAACATTTCTTCTCTCGCGTGCTTGTTTAAGAGGTCTATAGGAGATTCTTACAGTTTCGGCTGCCATAGTCACTATCAACTACTCAAGGGTTGCCTTCTCAGCTGCAGCTGCATCTCTTTCTCTTTGAAGCCTAGTATTCTCATCTCTCAGTTGTGCTAACCGTGCTTCAATATGGTCATGATTCACCTGTAGATATCCAAGAAAGCCATTTAAACATCCAAAAGGTATGCCAACAAAAGGAACAAAGAAGGTCTACTAAAATGTATTCAATACGACAATCTCCACCTATTGAATTGAACATAAGGAAGGGAAAAGGAAGAGATTCATCAAGCGATAGGGTGGGCTGCTCGGAACTATCTTCTACAAAGCACAAGGAAACGGAAATAGTACAAGAACTTTAATCGGCATGTTCTGAAGATAAATACTATCAGGTTCCATCCATGTAATTAGCAATCTTTTAGTTTGTTGTATAGTTTACTACTGAAATCAAAACATGGGATCCCTTCTAGCTTAAAATGCTAAATCTTGATGTTACACATGACACAGGCGAACTGGCGAATTTTCTTTACACACACACCAACAAATTGAGACGTATGAAACCAGAGCTGAAGCTAGAACCAAATTCATCCTCCACCTTCCTCACAATTCACAGTACATATGCCCTACATTTAACCCTCTAAAGAACAAAAACACGGTAATATCAGCTTTCACCTTTGATCAGTATAGAGCAACATTCACCCCATATCAACCGCGTCACCAGAGACTCTTAAAACGTCATCGAGCAATAAGAACGAGTACCCAAAAACGAAACTTTATAAGCTAAGAGACGAAGAACCCACAAATATATCACGAACAACCGGCATTAGAGTCCACTAAAGACTGAAAGAAATCACACCCACCAAAATCCGACGAATCCATTCGAAGTTCAGTTCGTAATTCAAGGACAACGAATTACAAAAAGCTGGAAATTCAATTCAATCAGCCCGAACTCGATTTTATGCCGGACCTCATTCGACCGCCCTGCCCATCTCCGATGAACCAAGTGAAGGGGGTTCCTGCCTTCTTTTCATTGATCATCTCGGACAACGACTCTTAAAAGCTTCCGTTTGCTAGGCGGAAGATACTTTCTGGGGAGACATTTTCTTTATTTTTGGGTTGATTTAATTATTTAGGAAAAGGAATTAACCTAAAATCGAAAGTTATTTTTCAAAACATGATTTGATATCGGCGCTTGAGCAAAGGAATCTCAACACTGTTCTTGGTACCTTGTAGTAGAGGGGGCCATTTGGGCCCGTGGGCTCGGAACCGGCCCGTTGACCGGGCCCACGGTTCCAATCCGGAACCGGCGGTTCCGGGCCAGTTCGGAACCGCGAAAATTAAAAAAAAAAAAAAGGGGCCCGCCACTACCCCACCACCCCCCCCTCCCCCCTCTCTTCTTTGGGCCGTTGATTTATAATTAAAAAAAAAGAATTAAAAATAATTCTTGCCTATAAATACATATACTTCCCCTTTCATTTTTGTCACAAATTCTCTGAACAATCTTTCGAATTCTCTCCGAAATCTTCTCAAATCGCTCAAATTCTCTCAATTCTCTCAATCCCGACTCAATTCTCTCAATCGGATTTCCGATCAATTCTCTCAAAAATGACAAGTGGAAGCAGAAATGCTGACAAGGGCAAGATGACTATGGGAGATTCCGAGTATCCCATTCCCGAATATGATCCTCGTGAGTATGCAAGTTGGGAAGACGACGACGATAATATCAACTATGTCCCGATTCCGAACGTCGGGCACATCCCAACACAAGAAAGTCTTCATCCTCCCACTGGTGTCAAAGAAACGTCAACGGCAAATGAGCCGGAACGGAAGGGCCGAGATAATACATCGGACTTGTGGTTACACTTTGACAAGGTACGTGATGAAGTCGAAGGTAAGTATAATGTAAAATGTAAATATTGTTCGCAAACATATAAATTTACGAAAGGAGACGATTACGGAACATTCCGTCGGCATTTGACGAAAAAACATCCAACGCAAGCGGGGATCGACAATACGCAACAACAAATTTTCGGGTACGCCACTTCTAATCCTCATCCTTTATTTCGTTTTATTGAAGCACTTTATAAACAAACATTAGGTGAATATGTTGCCCTTGATCATGCTCCGTTTAATACTGGTGAAAATTTTAATATGAAATATTTGATAAATACTGCGTTGGTTCCATAGCGCCAACTATTCCAAAAAATATTCTTAAACGCGAAGTTTTTCATCTTTATAAAAAAGGAAAAAAATCTTTATCAAAATTTTTTGCAGAATTCAATGGACGTGTGCATATAGGTAGCGATATTTGGAGTGATCCTTGGCAAATTCATTCTTATATGGGTGTCACGTGTCATTGGATAGATGACAATTGGATGATTCAAAAAAGACTTATTGCATTCCGAGTTTTTGATGAAAGCCATTCGGCTCATAATATTTATAGAATAATTAGGCAAGTTTTAGAAGAATATAATTTAATAAATAAAGTATTTTCAATTGGTTTTGATAATGCCGCCGCAAATACCGCTTCTATTCCCGAATTAGAAAATATTTGCAAACCCACTTTTGGCGGACAATTTTTTCACATTAGATGTGCTTGTCATGTTTTAAATTTATGTGTACAAGATGGTTTACGAACTCTTGACACTTCTCTCGCCCCAATAAAAAGTGCAATTAAATTTTTATGGAGTCGTCCCCAATGTATGAAATCATGGGGAAAATTTTGTAAACAAAATGGGAGAAGGGCAAGAATATTTCCAAAAGATATTCCGACTCGTTGGAATTCTACGTACGAGTTGCTTCGGCAAACTTTTGAATATAAAGATTTATTATGTATGTTTATTTCACAAAATATTCCCGAAATTACTTTACTTCCTCAACATTGGGACGTTTGCAAGAAAATTTTAGATATTTTGAAAATTTTTAATGATGCTACTAAGACTTTATCTGGTATTTATTATCCTACAACGCATTTATTTTTAATAGAGTGTGTTAATATTGGTAGTGTTTTTAGTGAATATGAAAATGATACCGAATTAGGTCGAACTATTTTAGTAATGCGAGAAAAATGGTTGCATTATTATTTGCAAATTCCTCTTGTCTATTTAGTTGGTATTGTTTTTGATCCACGTATTAAATTAGAAGGTTTACAAGATTATTTGAATGTGTATTATCATGATTGTTTACATTTGGAAGATTCAATAGATATTTCAAATATATTAGGACATGTTAAAGAATCTATAGTAGCATTATATGGAGAATTTTGTAGTAGATATGGTTTAAGTGATTACGGATCTTTACAATCTACTGCCTCACGTAGCGAAGGTGGTAGTTCACTTAGTAGAGGGTATAATATGCTTAAGAGTAGGCAAAAAAATAAAAAAGGGGCAACATGTAGTATTTCTGAATTAGAAAAATATTTAACCACTCAATTTGAGTTTCGTGATGCAGAACATAGTACAGATTTCGAAATCCTGAAGTGGTGGAAGAGTCACCAAATCGAGTATCCAATTCTCGCCCTCATCGCTCGTCAAATATTAGCAACCCCTTCTTCAACGGTTGCAGTTGAACAAACATTTAGTGCTGGAGGATTAATTTTGGACGCTCGCCGTTCAAGATTAAGCCCGGACTCTGTGGAAGCTCAAGCTTGTGTTGGCGATTGGACGAGGGCGAAATATCGACACCAAGAGTTAGATCGTGAACACGAATTTTTTAGCGATGATGTTGGAGATACCACCGCCACGGGTACCACAACGGGTAGCGACGATTGACGATGAGGTAAGTTGGGGTTCTCAAAGGTAAAAGAACTACATGGGCTTTGATTCTTCTATCCCCAAGAAGATATGTAGGCGCTTAATGATAATTCATTAAGTTCAAGCCTATTCCTTTTTTTTTTTTCCCATATTTTATTACAATGTACAATTTAATTGTATTTTATAATTTATAATTTATTATATTTATTTTATTATTTATTATTTTAAAAATTATTATTAAAAAGGAATCGGAATGAACCGGAACCGGCCCGGAACCGGAATTATACACGGCCGGTTCCCGAACCGGAACGGGCGGTTCCACCGAATCGGCCGTGTCTACCTTGTAGCCTAGTGCTGACCATAGTTTCCTCGTTCATGCTCGCTCATGGAGAATGAACTCCCGATATTGTTGATATCTAATTTTGGGAAGTCCGAGTCGTTATCTTCCTCTAAAGTATAAAATGCCATAATAGGAAAAAATGTACAAAATAAATAATAGTAATAATTTTAAAAAGATAAGGAAAAAAAGAGATTTTGGGCCGGGTCGATCCGCTCCACAGCCTCCAGCCCGGTCCCTTTTCCTTCCTTCCTTCTTTTCCTCCCCGCGGGCCCATTCCTTTCTCTTCTTTCTTTTTATTTTCTTGCTGGCTCGACTCCATTCATTTCATTTCTTCCTTTTTCCTTTTCCCACGCGGCCCATTCTCCTTCTTCCTTCTTTTCCGGCCCCTTTCCCTTTTCTCTCTTAATTATCACCGACACGACACGACACGACACATTATTTCTAAAAAATAAAAAAAATTTGACACGTTGGGGTACATTATATATTAAATGTATATCTTAATATATCCGATGAATTATCATGTGTATATAAAAATATCAATGATGAGTTTATTATTATTATTATTATTATTATTATTATTATTCTATTAGGGTTAGTTTTTTTTTTGGGTTGGCTGGGTATATTAATTTTGGGGTGACTGAATATAACAAAAATGTATATATATATATTGACCTTTAATTTATTGAAAACATTTAAAATTAACCCCGTATGTGTCGAAATGCCGTGTCGGGATATTGGACTCCCGTGTTGTTGGTGTATCTACGGCGCTGATCACATGCAATGTAGCTCCAGGAGACCATAACTTCCATAGCGAAAGAAATTATGCCACAAGTCCAATTCCGTGGCGAACCCTACGAATTGATCTTCATTCCTCGACTTCGCCGAATGGTAAATCATATTCTACAAAACTAGACACGACGGATCTGAAAAACTGAGTGAAAGTTAGAAGCTTCCTATAAGAATTGGCGATAGATTTGGCTCCGTAATGTCCTGAGATCTCTAAGCACACAGTGCTAGTAAAACACGCGAAAAACGCCATTGACGTTTCGAAGATAGTGGGGGAAGAGCGTTGCTTTTTGGAGAAATTTATCTTTGCCATCATCATGATTTGAGCTCATGTACATCGAGGACGAGAGTAACTTTTGGGATAAAGACAGAGTTAGATTTTGAAAATCCCTTCCCTGCTAATTAAAAAATTGCTGAAACCATAGTCTTCTTCTCGTTGATATCTAACACGACAAACATAGGAAAACATAACCTCTTTCGTCGAAGGAGGCGTCCCACTTTCTTCTTTTTTTTTTCTTTTGATAATACCAATCAGCTTTGTCTTTGGAGACCACTTTGCTTATTCACATCTATCCATCCTTATCTCCCTATCTACGAAAATGTTTAACTATAACATTCAAAATTCCGCGCCCATCCAAACAACACTCAAACCCAACTAAAAACCGAACTACTGGAAAACAAGCAAGACTCTAAAATGGAATTTTAAGGTGGATCAACTCGAACTTTTCAATGTGAGATTTTATTTGGAGGTATGTGGAACGGAATTCGCCGAAATAAAGACATGTGTAAGCGGTCATTGAGTTAAAAGCGAGTTATATTCTCGAGATTTTCTCATTATATAATGCCACATAGAGAAAGTTGCATTTTACTACCGGCAGAAGGCCATTAAAAAAGTTCGGCGGAAGTGGAAGTGTCATTTGGTGATTAAAAATGTTGGCAAGTGGACGGTCACGAGAAGCCAAATTGGAATGAAGTGATGGGAAGAAAGTACCATGAAGGAGCTCTTTTCTTTCCCCTTAAAGGGAGGAAAGGAGATCAGAAGATCTTACCCTTGAAAATCGCCTTAGAATTTAGATTTATGCGAATCTGTTGATTTGCATTTTGCAGATCACCGTTGTACAAACATCATGCTATGTGTTATGTAGTAATATTACAAAGAGAATTGATTATCTAATGGTCTTTGAATTGGGTAAATGTTGAATTAACAACATGTCTTGGGCCACAACGCAAAAACAACAACTAATTAAAAATTATTGTGTGGTCTACTCTTTCAAGAATTTGTGGCTCATCTAATAGTCACCTTAAAGACTGTTATGCTAGCAAAATCCTATTATGAATTACAGTCCTATAGCCACAGTCTTGCTACAGTACCTGTCTTTGAAACGGGAAAAAAAAGGATGAAAAAGATGGAAAGGGGACACTTGTTTGCTGAGTGTTTAGGGTTTTCTTGTCTGGTAGAGTGCCGTGGACTCATCATGCCTCTTCATATCTGTTCTCACGTGACTACTATAATTGGGGTTTTGAACAGTAAGAGTTCGTTCTTGAATCTCACCTGTAATTCCTATTGACGGCAAAGCGAAACAACTCCTCCTTTGTCCAGGAAAGCAGTGAGATGGCCAAACTACGCAAACGCATGTTTCTGGTTTTTGCTTTGTTACTTGTTCAAAACTTTTATCTTAATTTGACATATGCAATGAACGAAGTGAAGAGTCATATACATGTCTGCCAGCATTAGTTTCGGATGTTTATCATTATATAAACACACAAAATCTGAAAGAAACGGCTCATCAAATCGATGATAGACACACTGAATCTTGATCAAAATGATTTGTTATTCACTTGTGGATGCACATAATTAGAGGACACAACATTGTCATTAAAAGTTATTCCATCGCGAGTTTTTATTCTTTCCAATGGTTGAGATCCATACAAAATATGGATTCGTCTGAGCACCCAATGGAAAGTACAAAGGGACACAAAAAAAAAAAAAAAACATCATTTGACAAACAACTATCATTCTGAGGACTGTGCTAAAACCAGTTGAGTTGGTCCCAATCCCATATTTGTCCTTCTATTTTCATACTAATCGTCCCCACGTAACCTGAAATTCCAGCGTCACACTCTATCACTGATCCTGATGGGGAAATGGATCCGCCGCCCCCGCTGCAGCTGCCGCGACCACCATCTCCACCTTGTAGTGTCTCTCCAGGCACCAACTCCAGTCGCCGACGATCAAATGCTCGGGAGCTCCCGGACACAGCGTACACTCGGCACAACGCGTATTCAAGTCTCAACTACAGCGTTTCAAGGGGGAAAAACAATAACAACAAATTAGTTGGCACCCAGAGAGAGAATGAGGAAATGAATGTTTTCTTACACACTAGTATATAGCGATGGCAAACTAAGCTGCGCCCATAATATTTCCAATTTACCAGCGCTAGTCTTATTTAAGGGCTATATTTTTGAAGTTTCGTCCAATCGAGCCTCTAATTGGTGGGAACATCCATGAGTGTTACCTACTGGTCAAAATAGTGGTTCCTACAACTAATAAAGAAGAAAAGTATTGACTCATCTAATAAAGTCCAAAAAGAAATTGTTCAATTACGTTGACTGAAATAAGAGATGACCAGGGCATGCATACATTTTACACATTACCATAAACATGGGCATCACTTTTGATTTTAGTTATTTAAACCGGAAATAATGTTTTCCACCGCTGATATCGTAAACAAAAATCCAAGACTGATCATGCAATTAACTAAAATGAAGATCAAAGTTCAATTAGTTCATGCATGCGCTTACCCTAAACACAGGCATGCTAGAACTTGAAGAATTGGAATTGGGAGGTGAGATTGTTTCTAGGGCTCTACACTCGTTCAATTTCCATTTGGTTTTTTTTCCTGTGGGAGCTTTTCCCACGTAGAAGACCATGGACTTCTTCGTCCCAATCACTTTGCTGTCCGACGAGTAGACGTAACCGGGCGACCCTGTCGCTTTCCAGTAACCCACTGCCGTGCTTCTGCTCGGTCTCCCTCCTCTGGCTTCTGACTCCTGCATCGGGGCGAAGAAGAACCATTGCTCTTTGTCTTCCCGGCACAGCTCTCCGGAAAGCTCTGCAGCAACAAAACAACACACAACACCACAAGAAAAGTCAAAAACTTCACACACAACACCACAAGAAAAGTCAAAAACTTTACGTAAAACCCACAACAAGTTTGCACATTTATCAGAACCCACGATTTCTTTCGGTGGCAATGAACGAGAAACATTGAAAAACGAAGAGATTTGCCATGCGTGATTTCTTCTTCTTTAACCTGGGAGATTCCACGGCTCAGTTGCGTAAATGTCGAGGACGGGGATGATGCAGCGGAGCCGGTCCTGTAGTGAGCCCTGGAGCTGGTTGTGCAAATAGAAAGAGATGAGCTCTTCCTCAGTTGGATAGAACCTGAAGCCTGTCGGATGATCCTCCATCATGTTTCTGTTTTTCTATATCCAAGATTTTCAAAGTGGGGGTGCGATCGTATGTGTTGTAACAACAGAACTGGTAGCTTGTGTTTTAGAGAACGTAGTGGATCTGGACTAGACCTATTTATAGAAGTGGACCAATTGGTCCATAAAAGAGGGGGAAAAAAAAAACTAACGTATGAAATGATTCAATAATGAGGATCGAAAAGAAAATGATTTCAGGAGAGATCGAGTTGTATTCCACTGTTTGAAGAACTGAACTTAGGATAGGATGACCTTATTGTTGGGCCTTCTTTATTTTTCTATTAGTTGGTCCAGCCCATTTGTTTTGTTGGAAAGGGTCTGCTACATCTAGGGTAACGTAGCAGCAAAAGAACGTGAGAAAAAACGCAGCAACAAGAACGTAAAAGAGAGCATAAGACAACCGTGGGACAGCAGCAGTTTTCTGAAAAATAAATCTGTCCAGCAGCGATCAACTCGACGATCTGAGGTTCATCCGTGGTCCGATCGGGCTGAAATTTTGTGAGCGGCTTCAGGTCATATTGATCTTGATTTTGGACGGTTGGATCGTGATTCGAAGGTGTCTACTGCAGCTTTTCATGGGTGACTTCAAACTGCATTTTTGGGGGTGTTTTTCATCCGTTTCTCTCGTTAAAGGTGATGTTGATGCTTGATCTTCACTTATAGTTTTTGGGATTTCATTGTTGCTGAATTCAGCTAGGTTTGTACCTAAACTATCAATAGTGGAGATTCGGGTGGACTCCATGAACGGTCTCGTGGTTTTTATTCTTCATATTGAAGGAGTTTTTCACGTAAAAATTTCTGGTGTCATTTTTCTTTTCAGTTCGTATATTTCCATTGGTTGTGCTTGATTCAATTTCTCACAGGTTAGTCAAAGAGGGAAATCTATCCGCTGTTTTTCCAACATAGTGGTATCGGAGCAAGGTTTTTTGACCGAACGATGGAAGCGAATATGAGCGGGATGGTTAGTTTGAATGGAAAGAATTATCATGTATGGAGAGGAAAAATGGAAGATCTTCTATATGTGAAGCGCTAGCATTTACCGGTTTTTGCTGATGCTAAACCTGATAATATGATCGATGCTGATTGAAATCTTGAGCACAAAATTGTGTGTGGGTTTATTCGACAATTTATCGATGATAATGTTTTGAATCACATTAGCAAAGAATCACATGCTAGAACTTTGTGGAATAAGCTAGAGTCATTATATGCATGAAAGATCGGCAACAACAAAATATGTTTGATTAAACAATTTATGGAGTTGCACTATAAAGATGGCCAATCTATATCGGACCATTTGAATGAGTTTCAGGGAGTGATATATCAACTTTCTGCCATGAATAGTAAGTTTGATGATGAAGTGCAAGGACTTTGACTGCTGTGTATCTTACCGGAATCATGGGCGACATTTCGTATGTCTTTGATTAATGCTGCACCCGATGGTATTGTTACCATGGATTTTGCGAAAAGTGGTGTTCTGAATGAGGAGATGAAAAGAAAAATGCATGGTTCTTCCTCTCATTCGGAAGCTTTAGTTGTTGAAAACAAGGGCCGAAGTCAGAGTAGAGGTCCAAAAGGTAGATATAAGAGCCGAAGCAAGTCAAGATCATGGAAAAAGATTGTTGAGTGTCATCACTGCGGTAAGATGGGTCATATTACGAAAAATTATTTTCAGCTGAAAAATGAGAAGAGGAATGAGAAGAAAAATGGCAATGAGAACAATGAGAAAAGAGATAATAGTAGTGATGATTAGGTGGCAATTGCTACTGATGAACTTGTCATTGTTTGCTATGATGACAATATTAATTTTGCATGCGATGATTGAAACTAGGTTATTGATAATAGAGCTTCTCTTCATATCACCTCCAGGAAGGAGTTCTTTACATCCTACAAGTCAGGAAATTTTGGCACCTTAAGAATGGTGAATGACGGTTTGGCTACAGTTGTGGGTATAAGAGATGTGTGCTTGGAGACTAATAATAGAGTAAAACTAATTCCGAAAGATGTTAGGCATATTCCGAATATTCGTTTGAATCTGATTTCGACCGGTAAACTCAATGATGTAGGATTTTGCAGTACTTTTGATAATGGATAGTGGAAACTTACCAGAGGCTCATTAGTTGTGGCTAGAGGCATGAAGCAATCTTCCTTGTATTTGTTTCGAGCCAAGATTTCGAAAGACATGTGTAATGTTGTGGAAGATGAGAATGCAAATGCATTATGGCATAAGAGGCTTAGTCACATAAGTGAGAAAGGTATTGGTTTGTTGGTTAAAAATGGTTTACTCTCCGGAGTGAAGTGTGCGAGACTTGAGAAGTGTGCACATTATTTAGTAGGAAAACAACAAAGAGTTTCTTTTAAGAGTCATCCGCCTTCGAGAAAATCGTAGCTGCTAGAACTGGTGCATTCGGATGTTTGTGGTCCAATAAAACCACTAACACTTGGCAATGCAGCCTACTTTGTAACCTTCATTGATGACCATTCAAGAAAATGATGGGTTTATTTTTTGAAGGTGAAAGATCAAGTGTTAGGTGCGTTCAAGCGGTTTCAAGTTTCGGTTGAAAGGCGGGCCGAAAAAAAGTTGAAATGCATTCGTTCAAATAACAGTGGTGAATACATCGGACCATTTGATGAATATTGCAGGAAATGGGGGATTCGACATCAGAAAACACCTCCTAAAATGCCTCGGTTAAATGGCGTGGCAGAAAGAATGAATAGAACATTAGTTGAGGGAGTCGGATGTTTGATTTCAGATGCAAAATTGCCAAAATCCTTTTGGGGTGAGGCTTTGAGTACAGTGGTACTTGTTATCAACATTTCTCCCACAGTTACTTTGGATGGTGATGTTCCGGATAAAGTTTGGTTGAGAAAGTATATTTCGTATAATCATCTAAAGGTGTTTGGCTGCAAAGTTTTTGTTCATGTTCCTAAAGACGAGATGTCCAAGTTAGATGTCAAAACACGAGAGTGCATCTTTCTTGGTTATGGTTCTGATGAGTTTGGTTATAGACTTTATGATTCAGTTGCAAAGAAAATTGTCAGAAGTCGAGATGTGGTATTCGTTGAGAATGAGACAATTTGGGATATTGAGAAGATGAGGAAGACAGATTCCCGTGATTCTGATATGTCGGTTGATACTAGCTCAGCCCCACCTTTTGAGTTGCGGGACCAATTGCATGATCAAGTTGAAGATGGTGTTCAAGGTCAAACTCTAGATTAGTAGGTTTAGGGTCAAACTTAGAATGATCGGCGGGTTCAAGATCGGACTCGGGGTGATCAGCAACATTCGGATGACATTGATGCTCAAGAGATTGCACCATTAGCTCCACCAACCACTGCTTTGAGGAGGTCTACCGGAGACCGCTCCCCATCTACTAGATACTCTTCTAGTGAGTATGTTCTATTGACAGATGCGGGTGAACCTGAAACTTTTGAAGAAGTAGTAGAAGATAAGAATAAGAAAGAATGGTTTGATGCAATGCATGATGAGATGAAGTCGCTACATGACAATCATACTTTTGAGTTGGTGGCATTACCTAATGGCAAAAGAGCTTTGAAGAACCAATGGGTTTACAGATTGAAGCAAGATGAGACGACTTCGCGTCCTCGATATAAAGCCCGATTGGTTGTTAAAGGCTTCAATCAGAAAAAAAGGAGTTGACTATGATGAGATCTTCTTACCGGTTGTGAAAATGTCTTCAATTTGAGTTGTTTTGAGTCTAGCAGCTAGTCTTGATCTCGAGGTTGAGTAGATGGACGTGAAGACCGCTTTTCTTCACAGTGATTTGGAAGAAGATATATACATGGAGCAGCCTGAGGTTTCCAAGTAAAAGGTAAAGAGCATTATGTTTGCAAACTGAAGAAAAGCTTATATGGCTTAAAGCAAGCGTCGAGACAATGGTATAGAAAATTCAAGTTTTTTATGGGGGAGCAAGCTTATAAGAAGACTACTTTTGATCATTGTGTGTTTGTGCAGAAATTCTCTGAAGGTGACTTTGTTATTTTATTGCTCTGTGTGGATGACATGCTCATAGTTGGTCAGAACGCTTCAAGGATTGACAAGTTAAAGCCAGCTTTGAGCAAGTCTTTTTCAATGAAAGACTTGGGGCCGACGAAGCAAATTCTTGGTATGAGGATCACTCGTGACAGATAGGCGAAGAGACTATGGTTATCTCAAGAGAAGTACATAGAGAAAGTACTTCAAAGGTTCAAAATGGATAAAGCTAAAGCGGTAAGTACACCTCTTACTACACACTTTAAGCGTAGTCATAAACAATGTTCATCCAGTGAGAAAGATCTTAAAGACATGGAAAAAGTTCCGTATACCTCTACAGTGGGAAGTTTAATGTATGTAATGGTCCGTACAAGGCCGGATATAGATTGTGCGGTTGGAGTGGTTAGCTGTTTTATGTCAAATCCAGGTAGAGAGCATTGGAATGCATTGAAGTGGATCCTAAGATATCTCCGAGGCACTTCTAGTTTGAGACTTTCATTTGGGAGTGAGAAGCCGATTCTTGTAGGTTATACTGATTCAGACATGGCAGGAGATATTGACACAAGGAAATCCACTTCAGGTTATTTAATTACTTTTTCGGGGGGAGCTGTGGCTTGGCGATCAAGGTTTGCAAAAATGTATTGCCTTGTCGACGACAAAGGCAGAATTTATCGCAGCAACCGAAGATGCAAGGAATTGCTTTGAATGATAGAGTTCACACAGGAACTTGGTTTCACTCAAGAAAGGTATGTTTTACTTTGTGATAATCAAAGCGCTATACATCTTGCAAAGAATTCCACTTTTCATGCCAAGTCAAAGCACATTGATATGATGTATCACTAGATATAAGAAACTTTGGAATCCAAAGGGTTGGAACTTGAGAAAGTACACACAGAAGATAATGCTTCAGATATGATGACAAAGGCTCTTACCATAGAGAAGTATGAGTTTTGTCGGCGCCAGGCCAGCATGGATTTCTGTTGAGTTCTTCTGTTTCGAAATCTTCCTCAATGGGCTGGAGGGGGAGATTTGTTGGGTCTTCTTTATTTTTCTATTAATTGGTCCAGCCCATTTGTTTTGTTGGAAAGGGTCTGCTACATCTAAGGTAACGTAGCAGCAAAAGAATGTGAGAAAAAATGCAGCAACAAGTACGTAAAAGAGAGCAGAAGACAGCCGAGGGACAGCAACAGTTTTCTGAAAAATAAATCTATCCAGCAGCGATCAACTCGACGATCGGAGGTTCATCAGTGGTCCGATCGGGCTGAAATTTTGTGAGCGGCTTCAGGTCATATTGATCTGGACTCTGGACGGTTGGATCATGATTTGAAGGTGTCTACTGCAGCTTTTCATGGGTGACTTCAAACTGTGTTTTTGGGAGTGTTTTTCATCCGTTTCTCTTGTTAAAGGTGATGTTGATGCTTGATCTTCACTTATAGTTTTTGGGATTTCATTGTTGCTGAATTCAGCTAGGTTTGTACCTAAACTATCAATAGTGGAGATTCGGGTGGACTCCATGAACGGTCTCGTGGTTTTTATTCTTCATATTGAAGGAGTTTTCCACGTAAAAATTTCTGGTGTCATTTTTCTTTTCAGTTCGTATATTTTCATTGGTTGTGCTCGATTCAATTTCTCACAGGTTTAGTCTAAGAGGGAAATCTATCCGCTGTTTTTCCCAACACTTATCTCAGGAGAGATCGTCATCATTCGGGTTCGAAAATGAATCTTTTGCACCCTACCCAAATTGGTACCCTTGCGATAAATTTATCTCAAACTGGTACACTTATGACAAATTTACTCTCCGTTAGGGTCCGTTATTTTATGTCAAATTGTTTAGTTGGATGACATGTAGCAATTACTAGGTGTACACATTTGGAGGGTTTTTACTCTCTGTTTGTCACAAGTGTATCAAATTTGGAGCTTTTCGTGGTATTAATTCAATTTAACGGAAACTATCGGAGGGTAAATTTGTCACATATGTACCAGTTTGAGGTTTTAGTAGTAAAAAAATAGTACGGGGGTAAATTTATCACGGATATACCAGTTTAGAATTTTTGGTGGTCGAAAAAATAGTTTGTGGTAAATATGTCATGTACCAGTTTGGGGTTTTTTGTGGTAAAAAAAATACTTTGGGGTAAATTTGTCACGGGTGTATCGACTTGGGGTAAATTTATCATAGGTGTACCAGTTTGGGGTTTTTCGTGATATTAACCCTATTTTTAAAAATGATTTCTGGCCTTCAAAAGAGCAAGTCATTTTTCTGAATCTAGATATAAGTTTATAAGTTGACTATCAAAAGATTTTCCATTATTTTTTCCCTAGATGATTCAAAATTTCAAACGTTGAAAAAAAAGAGAGAGGAAATATATTTTCCAACTGTTAATTTTTCACAAAAAACAAATTGAACATTCATCTCGAAAACTTTTCCTGCAAGTTTTGAAAAGTTAATGAATAGTGTTCTGCTTGAAATACAACAAGCTAATTGACACTCTACAGCAAGAGACTCAAACTTCAATATGTGCAATAGCTGATGGCATCCGCATATTGATTCGCATCCCACTTTTAATAGAAACTGTATCGTTTGAAAGAAGTACAGTAACTCCCACATGCAAAATTACATGGATGCTGAATGTTAATTAGTTTGCGTTCATTTGAGTGAAAGAATTTTTCGTAAATTGGTTTTCTGTACTTTGACGTGTTTGGTGTGCTACAAATGACCAGTCAATAGAAAATATGCGTGTTTAAAGTTAGGTAAATGAATTCTCTAGCTCGATTAAACGAAACTATTTTCCTGAAAAAATGATTTCTCGGAAAATATTTTTCGAAGTTTTCCCTAAAACAAACATGCCTTGAGGATACTTTATCAGGAAAGTGTTTTCTCAAAAAACCTTTTTTTCCCCAAAACAAACACACCGCGAGGATACTTTCTCCGGTTAGTCTGCATAACATGTCTGTCGATGTTTTTCATCGGAAACATTCGCGGCAGGGGGGAAAGAACAGAAGAACGAGGATAGAGCAAGACCAAGAGAAGTAGATTTCTATCTTCGACTTGCAGAACATTAGGCATTTGACAACGGTAACACCAACAAGAAGAAGACAACAATAGTAACATTCTCCGTCTCCGACCACATCTGGTCAACCTCGTCTCCGTCTCCGACAAGTAGATTTCCATGCGGTATTCTTACTACTTAAGTCATTCTCTGCGGTCGGCTCTTCTAATAACGCGTTCACACGTCCAGAAATTATGCCCTACGATCTTCCAGGAAGCTGAGAGCTTTTCTTAGATTGGGATGGGATTGTTGCTTCTCAACACTGGTCGCATTTCAATTGGTTTCAGTTTCAGCCTTTGTTTGGGTGGAGGATACAGAGATGGGAACTTGGGAAGCAGCGTCGAAAGAGGACTTCAGCTGATTCATGTCCACAGTCTGGACGCGATGGGCCTCTTTATTCAACTTTGACAAATTTTAAATTAGCACCGAATCTGGAAGGATCATTAGGCCAAAATTTTCGTCAACGGACTCACTTTTAGGATTCATAAATAGATTCTTCATGGTTTCCCGCGTGTCATCTCCGCCATTACCGCCTTTTTTTTTTCTTCTTCTTGTAAGCCCTGTGTCGGTTTCAACTTAGGAAAAAATGAATTTTAACGAATGGACGATTCTAATGAAACTACACATTATTTTTTGATGTTTTCAAATTACCAACTTTTCTTCATCTGTTATATCTAACAAAAATGCCATCCTTTTACAAAATTTTATATGCCTTCCTTATCGACGCCTTAAATAATTTGTTATATAGAACTACCAATTTTCAACTGAGTGATTCACCAACTTTTCTCTGATTAGTAATTATCAACTGGTTTTGGTTTACGACTTTCATTGGAATTGCTCACCAAAGACTGTTTTCTTTTTAAATAAGCCAAATTTTTTACC
Organism: Rhodamnia argentea; assembly: GCF_020921035.1. NCBI lineage: Eukaryota > Viridiplantae > Streptophyta > Magnoliopsida > Myrtales > Myrtaceae > Rhodamnia > Rhodamnia argentea. The sequence goes on along the minus strand of NC_063157.1, from coordinate 24,207,887 downwards.
GGCTCTTTTTAGAAATTACTAACCCCAATTAGGGTGATTAGCAACTTTTTGCCGATTAGATTACCAACTAATTTTGCGTTACCATATCTTATTTGAGTTAATTACCAATGTTTATTTTTTAAAATTATTAACTTCCATTATTTTTGGAAAAAAAAGTTTTACTTGTTTTTTTTTTTTGGTCAGAATGTTTTCTTTTTGTTTACCAGCTTTTATTTATCTTCTTGCCAACGCAAAACTTTGCCCACTACTGAATAAAATTACCGACCTTTATTTGTATGACCTACAAATTTTTCTTCGAATAAGTTACTAGGTAGTTTTGGCTATTAACTCTCCTTTAAATTATTTACCAATGTTTATTTGTTTGATAAGTTTTCTATTAAATCTTCGCTTTTATGTGTCTTACTTACCCGGTTTTTTGTAATTTACCCACTCTTTTTACAAATTACCAACCTCAGTTGGAGTGATTACCCTCTTTTCTCCTATTAAGTTACCAACTAATTTGTGTTACCAAGTCTTATTTGTATTATTACCAACGTTTTTTTTTTTCATTATTTGGTGAGTGTAAGGCTTTTTAATTACCTACTTTCTCATTTCTGAACAAACAAAAAACTTTTAGCAACTTTTATTTGTGTTTCTTACAAAAGTCCTAAAATCACCAACTAATGAAACTGCTGGTCTTATCTTGTATGATTTGCCAATTTTTCTCTAATTAAGTTACTAACCAGTTTTAGATTACCCACTCTCATTTAAAAGAAAATTTATTCACTTTTCTAGTGTGTCGCCACTTTTATTCGCCTTGCTCACCAACCTTTCTCACTGTTATCACTTATTTTGCATAATTAACATTTATTTGCGTTTGTTAGCAACAATTACTTGGATTTTTTTTATACACTACCCAATGCTCTTATGATCTTATCTTTGACAAAAAAAATCATCTATCTTTTATCAACTTGTGTTTATTATTCTTACCAAGATCTTAAATTTACCAACTGTTATATTCAATCACCAACCTCTATTTGAGTAACTTACCCACTTTTTTTATTGATTAATTATTTAATAGAAAATTTGGTAAATTAAAAACAAGTGTTGATAATTGACTAAAATGAGAGTTAGCAACCAATATTAATTGATATTTAGTCGGAGAAAAGTTGATAGTTCTCTTAAATTAAAGTTAGTAACTTATCTAAGAGTGATAAATCTAAGGTGGAGTTAAAGCAAGATAAATAAAAGTTAGTATAAACTTAACACGAGTTTGTAATTACAAGAAAAAAAATAAGCAACACAAATGAGAGTTGGAATCCAATAGTTGGTAATATAATTAGAGAAGAGTCGATAAGTTGCTCTAATTAAGATTGGAAATTTTATAAAGAGTAAGTTAATTTAGGTCGTTACTAAGAAATACAAATAAAACTTTGTAGATGATAAGCAAAGTTGGCAAATTAGAAAAAACACACATATATAGATAAGTAACTCAATTGAGGGTTTGTAACCCAATACTATGTGGTGATTCAATGCGAGAAAAGTTAGTGAGTCAAGTTAATTTAGGTGGCACTCCTAAAAGAAGCTAGTAAATGTAAGGGCTTACTAAACAATGCAAACAAGAGTTGGCAGCTCAATATAAAAAACGGTGAATTAGAAAAACAATTAGTCGTTGGCAGATAAATCTAATAAGAATGGTTAATTCAAAGCTAGTTGGTAATTCATTATAATTTAGGTTGGTAGTTTCACATACGAGTTAGTAAATTTGAAACATTAGTAAGTAACGCAAACAAATGTGATAAATTAATACGAACATGGAAAAGTGCAAAGTCTTTCCAACATGTTATCTGAAAAACATCACCTTCTGTTTTAGCAACATTTTATTTTCACACATACCACCATTTATTGAAATTTACTAGCCCGAAAAACATAAGAATTTTGTAAGGACAAAAAGATAAAATTCTACTGATATCTTCTCTTTCCAAATTCAGAATCACTTTCCAGAAGCAATCAAAATTATAACTTCTTCATTTTCCATTTTAATAGCTTATATTATTGCTTTCATGATTGCATCCCCTGATGTATTGAAAAACAGACACAGAGAAAAACTGGCTAAAATTTACACAAAGTTACAATGTCGTGGAACTCGATAAGGAAATAGAAACTTATATTGTCACCGATGAATAATTGACTTAACTGAAAGTTTAGGTTAAGTAATTGACTTCAAGTATACATGTCGTCAATTCAATGATGTTTATGGAACTTGGTTCAACTTTATGAAAAAAACGAAGTCGGGTCTTTACTTGCTACCCAAGAAATTGAAAGGATTTCTCTTTCTTTTACCGTAAAAATTAAAGTCGTTTTTCTCATTACTTTTTTTGGGGGTAAACAGTTGTGAAGTAATCCAAGGTTAAGGATCAATAGAAAAAAGTTCTCTAATCCAAATAAAACTTTCCGGCCAACAGATAGAATAATAATAACAATAAAGCTAAAATTGATGGGCTCATCGCCACTTTCTTTAATGAAAAGAAACACGTCAAAAATGAAGACCAATTAGTTGTAATTGGGTGGCCTTCCCGACCTTTGCATCTGAACTGATCCGCGCACAACTTATCGGAAATTGCTTGGCATCTTCTGTAGAATTTTCTTCGGGAGGGGAAGCCGTTTCTAATTCATATCATGAGGCAAAATAAAATACTTAGTAAATGCCTTTGGTTCATACAATGGATATGCTTAAACTCGATCACGAACAGAAACAATACATAATCAATCTGCGGAGCTTTGTAGCTGAGGTGAGCCCTATCGTAACCGGGCAGAGCTTTGTAGCCCCTTGAGTTTGAACAGAAATAACATAATTTCGATAGAAAGAGAAGAGGATAAATGTTACCTCGGTCAAAAATCGAAATATTCCAGTCAAACCTAAGTGGGCGTTAGGCAACAATAATCTCGTCAAGACACATTAGTCAATCAAATGCAAACTCATCATAGTCGTCGAGGTAGAAATTCCCATCTCGAGTACGTGTTCAAAGTTCAATATCAATATTACCCTATGGTTGCTTCAAAGAGTGCTGCGCCGCAAGAACTTCAAGAGGTTCACACACAGCAGCGGAGGACGTCATATGGGACCATGACGTCAGCATCATCGCATGAGTAAGTGGTGAGTTCATGACGTCAAATTCTGGTGAGTGGTGAGGTCATGCCGTCATTAATTGATGTACTTAAGTGGGAAGAGAAGGAAGCTTCGAAAAATTAAGACCGAATATTAGATGCACCTCAACTAGAATTCTTCCAGCTACTAGAATCTTGGAAGAGTTAGATCGAACGATGAGAGCGTCGGCAATGCATCTCAGGGAGTTCGCTACATCGAATGTTGATATTGATACGCTTCTGATTTTGTTATTCTCTATGAAAAGAGTTGCGAAGTAGATGTTTTCTACTAGGTTCTTACTTTCCTGCAAAGCGATAGTTAGGTTGTCGAGTATTTCTGTATATCTATTTAGGGATAGGGAAGAATGTGCTGAAATTCATGAACTCATGTATGAATTGTGATCACACTCTGATATTTTCGATTGATTCAAACAAGTCACGAATCTTTTAACAAAATGATTAATATCATGCAAAAATTCAAATTAGTATACTTGTGATAAATTTATCCCAAATTGGTATACTAGTGATAAATTTAACCCATGTTAGTTTCCGTTAAATTTTACCATGAAATCGCTGATTTAGATGACACGTGACAATTGATTGGTGTGCCGGTTTGGGATTCTTATCCTATGTCTGTCACATATATCTTAATTTGGGGTATTTCGTGGTATTAACCCAATGAATAACGAAAGGTAAATTTGTTACGGGTATTGGTGGTCAAAAAACTAATTTGTGGTAAATTTATTATAGGTGCATTAGTTTGAGGGATTTTGATGGTCAAAAAAATAGTTTGGGACAAATTTGTCAAATGCATACCGGTTTACAGTTTTTGGTGGTCAAAATATTAGTTTGCTGTAAATTTATCACAGGTGTACCTATTCTGGGTTTTTTGTGGTAAAAAAAAAATAGTTTGAGATAAATTTGTTATTAGTGGATCAAATTGAGATTTTTCGTGGTATGCCACGGTGAAATTCTTTTTTTATGAGCAAGATATTTGAGGTGCAATTTTTCCACGTAGTAGATTCATTTAAGTTCTCAAAGAGAGGACGGAAAAAAAAAAAAAGAACTAGAAAATAGAGTCCCCGCTGCCACCCATTCTGGTCTTTCGACTGCTCCCGTGTTGTTTGGAAATACTGGAAGTTTACGCAGTTGGGGTTCCCAATATTTTTTGCAAACTACGTTAGAGAAGAAAGATATACATTGGCTGATAGTTTGAATTACTACGCAGGAACTGTGAAAATGAAGCTGCTGTTATCAAGAGTACCAAATTATTTGCTGCAAGTCTAGCGGTGAAGTTTATAGTCATGTTCACAAGTTTTGTGAGAAACTGTGTTTGAAACTGGTACACCTATAACAAATTTACCCCCAAAAGATCGTTTGCACCTTCACATGTGCGCCTTCAAGACTATAGTCAAAGTAATCTTTTTGCATTTACATCTGTATCTAGTAATTTCTTGTCTTCATTTTGAATTTTCTGTCTATAGAGGGCCATATCTACGGTCAGCAGGGGAAGAACATTAAGATCCCTACAATCCTGGTTAGGTCTTTTATCAAGTTCTGTTCGTGCAGCACAAATGTTTGTTGAAAATATGTCTCGAGTTTAAGCCTTAAAAGGAAACTTTCCTAGTCCAAGTACATTTCCAAGTTGGAGAAGTTTCCTAATTTGAGCTCAGACAGTAACATTTCAATCATCACCAATTGCTCTCTCTGAAACAGTCAACTCTCATTTGGTAATTCAAAGACATTCGGGTCCGCGGCTACCAAATTCTTCCGACTCATTTAGAGTTGGTCTATATTTAGGACATCAACTATCAAATATGTGGCGATTTAGATGAGTTGTTCGGCTTCTGTTGGAACAAACATAGAGATGACCACAATGGTTGCCCTTACATTCTTCAGTTTCACCAGCCTTATTTTCCACCTTTGTAACATGTTGCCATGCTCTTGACTTTACTCTTCCTTTTCTCTTCGCACCTGTGCTTATCTCGAAAGGAGTAGCATCTACTCCGACAGTTGCTGCATCAACCATCTGCACAGTGAAGATAAATGGAGTGAGTGCGCTGCACTCTAACGTCATGATAAAGTAATGATCCGCCTACTGAGAACGAATGCTAACTGCAATAAACGCAAACAAGCTCGGACAAGTCCTGACGGGAACCTCGACGACGAAAAGCTTGGACTGATAATATCGAGTTCCTAAAAGAAGATCCCACGCAGGTGGGGCAAACCCACGATTGAATCGGTGTATAGGAATGCAAAACAACCATGTTGGAGCCACCACTCAAATAGTGAGAAATTAAAGGAGACGATACTGGAGAAGTTGCTTGGCTGAGAAGCTCCCAAAACGGAACGGATGCTCAATACCATTCCGAACTAATGTTCTGGAATCACATTCAACAAGGCGCAACAGAAAACCACTTCAAATTTCCCGTGATCATGGCGATCTTACAATTTTTATTTATTTATGCACAACAAAGAACCCACATGTCTTACAATCGACTGGCATTACAGTCAAGTCCCACTATAAAAGTAAACGAAATCTCACCCGAAGAATAATCTGCGAGGCTAGAAATCAAGAACATCAAGGGAGTGTGCAAGGAAAAAATTTTCGACGTCATTACAAGATACTTTGAATTTGTCGACTTGGAGTCCACGAAAGCAAAAAAAAGAAAACGTTTTTTTTTTAACTTTTAATTTTCAAATGATAAGACAGTCCCCGAAAAAGTAATCTACGAGTATATTTTTTTACGGAGTTCCGAAAATCATGTATAAATATGAGGAGCGCATTCTTATGTTGGGTTCATTCAAAATTTAGTCTTGTACACGCACGAGGAAGGTAATAAAAAAGACAAAGACTTACATTTTGCTCAATTGGTTATTCATGAAATCGGTGATATTTTAAAATTAATTTTATTAAGAAGTGTCTCTACGAGGTTTATTAAATATCAATCTATGGAAAGTCTTTAAAAATTCAACATTTACCAATTTAAAGAACGTTTTTGTGGTAAGACTCATTTTGTTTTGTGGAAAATAAATGATTTGAAAAATATTTTCCTAAAGATAATTGTTTCTACCATTCGAAATAATTAATCAATAGAAAATTATTTCCATTTATCAATAAAAATTTATCTTTAAACATTTTTCTTGGGCGACAAAAATATTTATTGTTCATTCATTTTTTTAAGCATATAATGAATGAATGAACATGGCGAAAACGGTACAAACTGTCACGCCCCGACTCACGAGCTTGCAACATCCCTACCTTACTCGCCTCAAGTCATGAATGATAGCGTTCCGGGTAAGCTATAGGCCTACGAAATTACGGCGCATGCGGAACGTGCAATTCTCCTAGACAAACAAGATCGGCGGGATAGAATAGTAGGAAAATTAACACAGTCAATTCACAAAAATAATTTTATTAAACAATCAGAGTAGATGAATCTTAACCCTACTGAGCTACAATAAATACATACAACCCTATTCTTCGGGGCGACTCACTAAGACCTTAAAAAGACACAAGGTCGGGTAAGGTTAATCCCTCATCTACTCCCAAAATCCTACCACAATCCTCCCGGTTCAACGTCCACGGCCTCCACCACTGCTTGAAAATTGTTAACCACGATGGGGTGATAAATTAATCTCGGTGAGCCAACGCCTAAGCCCGGTTAGGACGTTGATTCGCTCGAACACCTAACAATTAATCACATCAGCAGAGAGCAGATATTTCAACCACATGCAAGCTTACCCTCCAGGCCACACATAATGCAATGCGGACTCGATTTAACAGTCAATCAACCAAACCAATCAACCCACCGCAAAGCATCACAACACTTGCATGCACAGGACACCACACGTAATCCATTTATTATCAGAACCGACCCGTAGGTCCAACACACTAGTTAGTTGGTGCTCTCCTAGCAGGACCGGACATCGTCCCTTACTTCCGGTGATGGCTTCTGATAGTTCATGTGATTCCGCTCTACCAACCAGAAGACAATGATTGTCGACACGACGCGGAGCTAATAAGAATCCTAAAAAGGCTTCGGTCCATCACAAGCTGCGACCGGCAAACGTACAACTAGAAGACAATGACCGACGCGCATCGAGCAACCAGAAGACAATGATTGCCGGGACCGATTGACTAGAAGACAATGATCGTCGAAATTCTTCCATTATGTGATCACTCAAGCATTTCGACAACCAGCCGGTTCATTTCTTGAAATTAAGTTGAATGCTCATATTCGTATGTTCAAATATTTGGGCCAAGGCCGTTTTCTCGCAAAACCATACAATTTTGTCTCATACGTGGTCACATGAATGTGCAATTATATCGACCGACCAACCAATCAATTTGGGGGGATTAACCTCTAATCGGACCCCCACGGCAATCAACGACCAAACCGGCATTCACGACCAACAATTCATAAATCCATTAATCAATTGCAGCTAGTCAATTATTAATTCTAATTGCGCACTCATCTCTGACCTATCGCTCGCTCGCGATCAATCAATACAATTAGTCCAATTAACCAATTCTACTCACCAATTAGCCACAGACAACCTAACTAATTGACTAATCTTAACTAATTACGGTTATTTAGCCTAAATCACATTTCTATCTAGCCCGACCGTAATTAATCTATTTAAACACCCTAATTAGTTAATTAATATAATCCGAACGCAATTAGCGTCCTAACCAAGAGTTGAGGGCTACCTCACAATTAAACTAGCTTGGCGGTCTCAACTCGAGCAGTGGCGACACGAACTCGGCTCGGTCCGCGACGATTATTGGCGACCCACGATCCAACTTGAACTTCGGCTTCCAACTTGGTCAAAGGCGGTCTAAAGACTTGGCGACACTCCCGGACAGCGGCACGGGGCTCGAGGGTGGTGGCTAGCGATCGCCGGTGGCCAAAACAATGGGCGACGACGGTGAACGATCTTGGGACAGAGAAAAACAGAGCAATACAGAGGCGTCGGGGCTGTTTTGGGGGGTTTTTGGGCTGGGCAAGCCGGGGGAAGTTCGGCCACGGTCGAGGGGTTTCTTGGGGAGTCGTAGGTGGCGGTGACGGCACTGGCGGAAGGCCGGAGGCGGCCAAATTATGGTTGTGCGAAACCGGCGCCCAAAATATGGCGGCGATTTCGAAACAGGGGAGGCTGGCCGGGGGTGAATCGGGGCTCTACGAGCGGCGGCCGGCTTCTAGCGACTTCGTGGGACAACTAGAGGTGGAGGGCGACGGCTTGGGGTGGTCGGCGGGCGGTGGGGGAGGCTGAAACGCTGCGGAGGACGACGAAACACCGGCCCGACGCGAAACAGGGGAAGCTGCGCCAAGGTGCTGTTCTGGGCTGCATCGCGGCGGTCCGGCTAGATACGGGCGGTGAGACAGAGTTGAGAGGGCTGTGGTGAGGGCGGAGGACGATGATGCAATGGCCGGTGGTGGTCCGAGGCGACGACGCAGGCAGGCGAAGCTCGGGCAACACACTGTCCCCAAAACAGGCGAGTCCGGCGCGGGGGCTGTTGCTGGGTCTCGCAACGGCGAACGGCGGTCGAGAGGTGGCGACGGTGGGGACCCGAGGTGGTGGTCGGAGGTGGTGGTGTCGCACAAAAATGGTCACGGAAGGAGAATGAAGCTTCGGTATGCAGGGGGGAGGGCTGGTCGCATAGTGAACGGGGGGGGGGGAAGACCAATGGGAGAGAGAGAGAAGAGGGAGGAGACAGAGAAAAAAGTAATGTGGGCTGGGGGGAAAATTTGACCAGATTTGATTGGGGTGGGTCCCACGGGTCTCTACAAAATTAAACACTTTCGTCTCATACGCATAATATTCCAGGGCGAAACGGTCTTTTGATAAATCGGGATCGATCAGATTTTTAGCTCAACCGATTGGGAATGAAATTTGAATTTTTACGGGCTAGGCTCGGTCCGGAAAAAGTCTAGGCATGAGGATTAAAATCCTAAGCCGCGGCGACTACAATTTCGAGACCCAATTGAAACCGAACGAAAAATCGGGAAACGTCCAAAAATTGTCACTTACGTTCTTTTGATCCGAAATTTTATACCAACCGGAATTCAATAATAATCCTTTTTATTGAACTCAATCTCTTAACAGGCTACGAATTTCTAGGGCGTCATAACTCTCCCTACTTTAGGAAATTTCATCCTCGAAATTAAGCCTCTACACAACCTTGAAAAGATAAGGATACTGCCGTCTCGGAACATCTCCACCTCTTGCCATATACCACTCACTTCATTTTAATCCATATCTCAACTTAGCACACAATTGCCGCGATACGACCATTAATACACGTGCCAGATTCAAGCCTACGATTTTCAATTACCTACCCGTCACAATTTCATATCAACCATTTGTCTAGATAAGTTAAATTGTCCAACTCCGTGAATTCAACCTAAGTTGCCAGCCTCCGAACTTGCTGTCCACCCCCAACCGTTGATTGCCATATAGAAATCAGCTATCCCTACCTACTGATCGACCATCTTTTAATTGGCAAATATACATAAGTTGTTACTATTACTATTTTTTTTTCTACCGGACGCAATTACATTCTATGACATATCACCTCGCGTCCGATTAATCCTTCCGGACTAGCCATCCACCTGCGGATGGTAGACGGTACCAAACTATAGCTTCATTTCCAATGCAGCCTACGGACTCTTCCCAAAAATTGGTAGCGAACTTGGGATCGCGATTCGAAGCGATCAACACTAGCACTCCATAAGGATGTACTATCCGTAGTGCATACAGCTCAACATATCTGTCCAAAGTAAAACCTTTTCGCGCTACTATAAAATGAGCAGACTTCGTCAATTTATCTATTACAACCTAGATCGAATAATTTCCCTTTGACTTCTTGGCAATCCCATGACGATTCCATTATGATATGCTCCCAACTTCACTCTAAGATTCCCAATGGCTGCAAATGACTGCTAGACTTACAATGATGCACTTTGACTTGCCAGCATGTCTAACGTTTCATTACGTTTTTGGCTACGTCGGCCATCAAATCATTCCACTAAAAGTATTGCCACATATTTTTATATATCTTTGTACTAACATGAGTAATATTATAGCTACTACAATGGGTTTCTGACAAGGTTTCTGCTTTAACCAAAGCAAGACCCTCATAGTCATTAACTCAAGAATTTATGTGGCCTTACTACGCTTCCGTTGCGCACCCTAATCACGCGCCTTTCTTAATTGCCACATCTCGCAATTTTAACCTTATTCTAGGCTATCACCATTCTTAATAACTCATACATTTATCTAGTACACCCTATCGTGTCCTCTACTCTTAGCTTGTCATCACCAAATTTTCATCGTTCGTTCCCACAGTCTTCCTTCCACGTATTTGCCTAAAGTCCCATTGGTTACAGTCCTTAAACAAAATCCAATCCGTCACGATATTATTGGGGGTTAACTAGCTCATATGGATCTCAAATTATTCCTAGGCTACTCTAATCACATAGCACGGGTTCTCTCTCCGATTCACATTCGGAGGCACAATCGACCTTTACCAATACTACCAAGCATAAAAGTATTACTTATTTGAGACATCTCGATCCACTCACAATCTTTCGTCCATTATTCAAAATATAATACTATGCACCTTCAAATATATTTTTCATTTTGAGCATCAACTTTAAAGATGTGCGATGCATGATCGTCCTCACTACTCATTACATATCACTGAACTTCATGTCGGTCCTTATCCATTTGGACTTCTTAACTCCACAGGTGATCATCCCATCTCAAACTCCATTGCCTAATTTCAATCTATAACTTCATGTCCGATCACGGTCTAAACGTTGATTGTTCACTTTCTTGTGAATCTTTTCCTATCAATCGGGGCCGTCAATAAATTCGACAACTTAACCCATCAATAAGTCACACCAATTCGGACCTGTAATCCGCAATTATCAATCACCACAATTTTTTTTTGTTGATCGAGAACATCGATAAAATTATTGACTTAAACCACCAAGGTGCCACACAATTTCAAACCTATAGTCTACGATATCGGTCACCACAATTCCATATCCGCAATCACTCCCAAAGGCTAATCATCGAACTCTAACGATTTAAAGCCAAATCTTCGCTTTCCAAATTATTGTCCAATTTACTGTCGACCACAATATTACATCCTCAAGTTTAGTCATTGGCAATTCAAGATTACAGTCATACAATCTAACTAACCATTCGTCCAAGTGTTTCTTATTCGCTTCCTGAACCTCACATTGTCAATTAATTAGGGCCTTTACACAACAATCAATATCTAAAACAATCAGAAACCAACACAATTTCAAACCTATAACCCTCTGAAATCACTCCTCGAACTTCACATTCAGCATCATTGATATGTCATTCCTATCTCGACTTATCATTCATAACTAACTCATTAAACCTCAAGCATATTCACTAGTTCCACTATATGCATAATATTTCCGGTTTTCGTTCGCTTCTTTGCTAATCTTCACCTTGTCGCTATTCATGGCCATCAATAAAAGTCGATAACTAGAACCATTAGAATATCATACCAGTTCAAATTTATATAATCCACCAACACTAGTCATCTCATTCCAAACTCCATCATCACAAGTTAAACTTGTTAATAAGTCCTTTCCATTTCAACTTATCGTTCTTCTTCAGTATTGCATCAAGGGCATGGCTACTGTAGATAGCTTTTCCACAAAATGTTTGTACTAGTCTGCTAAACCCAAGAAACTTCGAACTCCTATCACCCTCGACGGCCTCGGCCAATCCGTGACCACTTTTATCTTAGACGGATCCATAGCTATCCCTTCATTAGAAACCATGTGGTCTAGGAATGCCACACGAGCCGACCAGAACTCCTACTTATTGAACCTAACATACAACCGATATTCTCTATGGATACTCAAGACCGTCCTCAAATGTCACTCCCGATTCCTTCAGTTCCTCAAGTACATCAAGGTATTGTCTACGAACACCATCACCAACTAATCCAATTATTCATGAATCACTCCTTTCATCAAATCCATAATGCAGCAAGGGTACTTGTCGGATCCAACGGCGTCACGGGGAGCTCCTAACGTCTATAACGCATCCTAGATGGAGCTTTTAGTATATCCCCTCTCTTAATCCTCACTAATGACATTCCATTCGTAGCTCAATCTCGAAAAACATCGAAGCTCATTGTAGGCGGTCCAAGACATCGTCTGTTTTCAACAACGAATACACATTCTTGTTCATTACTTGGTTAAGCGATCCGTAGTCGATGCATAATCTCAATGATCCTTTTTTTTTTCTCGCGAACACACGGGTGCTCCCTACGGCAGCGCTCTGGAGAGGATAAATCCTTTATCTACACTTCCTGCATCCACATTTGAGCCCTCAAGCTCCGAAAACACCGCCCTATAAAGCGCCTTAAAGATCGGCCCCGCCCTAGGGGCCAACTCTACCACAAACTTTGTTTCCCTTTTTAGCAGTACCTTGACGACTCTTGAGAAAAGACATCCGAAAATCTACGCACAACAACGATGTCTTCCATCCTACATTTCTCAACCGATGCATTAACTACGGACGCCAAGTAACCTCGATGACCACTACTCGGCAGACGAGTCGCCTCGAGCGACGAAGCCAACAAAGTCGAGGTTCCTCCTCGATTACCATCAAACTCAAAACTAATCCCACTCAACGGGTTAAACCACCTCGCCTTGTGACAACATCCATCGTAGCTCTTAGGCAATCCATACTAGCTGTCACATCAAATCAAATTTCCCAAGCACAATCGAATCTATCTTCTCCACCTGACCACATAGAATCAACTTACACTCATAACATCATACAACAGACACTATCGTATCCTTTAGTGACGTCGAAGTCCTAAAGATTGATCTTAGTGATTCCGGACTCAACCCAACTGGATTAGCAAACTACTCAACCAACGGGTACCTTACGGGGCCCTATTCACCCCAAAACACTAACGAGAACTCGGGCATACAGCCTTAGAACTTAAGTTGCAAACACATGCATAGAATTTTTAATCTTACTAACTATCCCAAATTCCAACACTTTTTATCACTCCAAGCCAATGACCGGATGTATCGGGCTGATCTTGCTTTGATACCACTTTGGGCGGGGATGTCACACCCCGACTCTAGAGCTCGCGACATCCCCGCCTTACTCGCCTCAAGTCATGAATGATAGCATCCCGGGTAAGCTGTCAACCTACGAAATTACGGCGCATGCGGAACGTGCAATTCTCCAAGACAAACAAGATTAGCGAGATAGAATAGTAGGAAAATTAACACGGTCAATTCACAAAAATAATTTTATTAAACAATCATAGTAGATGAATCTTAACCCTACCGAGCTACGGTAAATACATATAATCCCATTCTTCGGGGTGGCTCACTAAGACCTCAAAAAGACATAATGTCCGGTAAGGTTAATCCCTTATCTACTCCCAAAAATCCTACCACAATCCTCCAGGTTCAACATCCACGGCCTCCACCACTACCCGAAAATTGTTAACCACGACAGGGTGAGAAATTAATCTCGGTGAGCCAATACCTAAGCCCGGTTAGGACGTTGATTCGCTCGGGCACCTAACAATTAATCACATCAGCACAAAGCAGATATTTCAACCACATGCAAACTTACCCTCCAGGCCACACATAATGCAATGCAAACTCGACTCAATAGTTAATCAATCAAACCAATCAACCCACTACAAAGCATTACAATACTTGCATGCACAAGACACCACACGTAGTCCATTTATTATCAGAACCGACCCGTAGGTCCAGCATACTAGTCGGTTGGTGCTCTCCTGGCAGGACCGGGTATCGTCCCTTACTTCTAGAGACGGTTTCTGATAGTCCATGTGATTCCATTCGATCAACCAGAAGATAATGATTGTCGACACGGTATGGAACTAACGGGAATCCTAAAAAGGCTTGGGCTCATCACAAGCTGCGACCGGTAAACGTACAATCGAAAAACAATGATTGACGCGCATCGAGCAACCGGAAGACAATGATTGCCGGGACCGATCGACCATAAGACAATGATCGTCGGAATTATCCCATCATGTGATCACTCAAACATTTCGACAACCAGCTAGTTCATTTCTTGGAATTAGGTCGAATGCTCATACTCGCATGTTCAAATACTTGGCCCAATGCCGTTTTCGTGCAAAACCATACAATTTTATCTCATACGTGGTCACATGAATGCGCAATTATATCGACCGACCAACCAACCAATTTGGGGCAATTAACCTCTAATCGGACCCCCACGGCAATCAATGACCAAATTGGCATTCACGACCAACAATTCATAAATCCATTAATCAATTGCAGCCAATCAATTATTAATTTCAATTTCAATTTCAATTGCGCACTCATCTCTGACTTATCGCTTGCTCGCGATCAATCAACACAATCACTCAAATCAACCAATTATACTCACTAATTAGCCACAGACAACCTAACTAATTGACTAATCTTAACTAATTACGGTTATTTAGCCTAAACCACATTTCTATCTAGCCCGACCGTAATTAATCTATCTAAACATCCTAATTAGCTAATTAATCTAATCCGAACGCAATTAACGTCCTAACCAAGAGTTATGGGTTAACTTACAATTAAACTAGCTCGGGCGATTTCAACTCGAGCGGCGGCGGCGACACGAACTCGGCCTAGCTCGCGACGATTATTGGCGACCTACAATCCAACTTGAACTTCGGCTTCCAACTTGGTCAAAGGCGGTGCAAAGACTTAGCGACACTCCGGGACAGCGGCACGGGGCTCGAGGGTGGTGGGCGCTGGTCGCCGGTGGCCAGAACAATGGCTGGCCGACGGTGAACAATGTCGGGATAGAGAAAAACAGAGCAAAACAGAGGTGTTGGGGCTGTTTTGGGGGGGGGTTTTTGGGCTGGGCAAGGCCGGGGGAATTTCGGCCACGGTGAAGGGGATTCCCGGGGGTCAGTAGGTGGCAGCGACGGCACCGGCGGATAGCCGGAGGCGGCCAAATCGCGGCTGTGCGGGACCGGCTCCCAAAACAGGGCAGCGGTTTCAAAATAAGGGAGGCTGGCCGGGGGTGAATCGAGGCTCTACGGGTGGCGGCCGGCTTCCGGTGACTTCGTGGGACAACTAGAGGTGGAGGGCGACGGCTTGGGGTGGTCGACGGGCGATGGGCTCGGACGAAACGTGGCGGAGGACGACGAAACAGTGGCCCGACGCCAAATAGGGGAAGCTGCGCCGGGGTCTTTGTTCGAGTTGAATTACCGTGGTCCGGTGAGATACGGGCGGCAAGACATAGTTGAGAGGGCTGTGGTGAGGGCGCAGGACGATGACGCAGTGGCCGATGGTGGCCCTAGGTGATGACAGAGGCGGCCGAGGCTCGGGCAACACATTGTCCCCAAAACAGGGCGGTCCGGCGCAGGGCTGTTGCGGGGTCTTGCGACGGCGAACGGCGGTCGGGAGGTGTCGACGAGGTGGGCGAGCGACGGTGGGGACCCGAGGTGGTGGTGTTGTATAAAAACGGTCACGGAAGGAGAATGAAGCTTCGGTCTTCGGGGGGGAGGGCTGGTCGCACGGTGAATAGGGGAGGGGGAAGACCAGCGGGAGAGAGAGAGAGAAAAAAGTAATGTGGGCTTGGGGGAAATTTTGACCAGATTTGACTGGGGTGGGGCCCACGGATCTCTTCAAAATTAAACACTTTCGTCTCATACGCATAATATCCATGGGCGAAACGGTCTTTTGATAAATCGGGACTGATCGGATTTTTAGCTCAACCGATTGGGAATGAAATTTGGATTTTTACGGGCTAGGCTCGGTTCGGAAAAAGTCTAGGCACAATGATTAAAATCCTAAGCCGCGACGACTATGATTTCGAGACCCAATCGAAACCGAACGAAAAATCGGGAAACATCCAAAAATTGTCACTTACGTCCTTTTGATCCGAAATTTTATACCAACTGGAATTCAATAATAATCCTTTTTATTGAACTCGATCTCTTAACAAACTACGAATTTCCAGGGCGTCACACAAACAAATAAAGGTAAATTCTTATTGTGATTGAAACCTCATAGCATAATCTACCGCCATGCCCATCTTCAAGTTATGGGGCTATTGCCTATTCTCGTTAGTCGACTTTAATAGAATATTGAGTTATTATCAAGGGACAAGTGCATGGAAAGCTGCAAAACTTGTTATGAAAATGTAATTTATTGCTAAAACATTTAAAATATCCAATTAAGTCCTAAAGCTTATCGCGAAAGAACAATCGAGTTCTAAAACTTTCGGAAAGCACAATCAAATTTTGAAACTTGGCAAATTTGTTCAACCAAGTCCTTCAATTGATTTTACACTTTATACAATTTTTATAACTCGATTGCACTTTTTAAAATTTTTTAGAATTTGATTGTACTTTTTAAAAGTTTGAGGATTCAATTGCACTTTCGTAACAAGTTTTGCGGCTTTCAATGCACTTTTCCGTATTTTTTATTAGTGGGAACTTTGTTAGACTTAAGCATAAGTAGAGATTTTTACATTTTCAAGTGGATAAATCTCAATAAATTTTGACAAATGTCATGAAACCGTTGGTTGAAAGAAAAAGAGACCGGTGACTTTCTTCTCGTTAACATATCAACACTTGCATACAATTGCCAAATTCTTTTGATAGTTTGCAAATGGGGAATTTTTGCGCTAACTTACCTACTTTAATCTACATAGCTTACTCACTTTTCGAATTTATCAACTCATACATATAGTTATAAGTCTAAACTAGCGTGAATTACCAATTTTTCTTCTATTAAGTTATTACATAATGTTGGGTTAACGACTCTCATTTGATTTTTTTTTATACATTTGATTACTTAATAATGCAAACTTTTCTTACCTTTTACACTTCTATTTGCATTTCTTAGTGATATCTTGAATTTTTTACGAACCATTTTTTTGTAAATTAGTATTTCTTAGTGATATCTTGAATTTTTTACGAACTTTTCTTTTGGCTAAATTAGCACCTAAAGTAGTGTGAATTACTAATTTTTCTCCAATTAAGTTACCAATTATATTTGCACTACCAATTCATTTGAGTTACCAAATTTTCTTATCTTTTAACAAATTATTATTTACCTTTCTTAACTACGCCTTAAATTTATCATCTTTTACAGTGAATTATTAATTTGAATTTAGGTTATTTATAAAATTTTCTTCCGTTAAGTTATCAACTAATTCTTGGTTATCAACTCTTATTTATGTTAGCTACCCATATACATATTTACACATGTACATAAATTTACCAACTCTTTTATTGGGTTACTTAATCGGGAACAAATTAGTAAGTCATTCAAATACAGTTAGTAATTATGTTATACTTTCATACATTTAACGAATTCATAAATTAGATAAAAAAAATTCATTTTATGATAACATATAAGATGTTTGCAAGAAAGAAAAACAAAAATTGGTAAAAATCAGAAGTTATTCATTTGCATATTGTGCTAATCTTATAACAATATGGTTACATTACCAATCAATTTCCTAAAGAGATTTGCTTTGGTTGGTTTAAAAAGATTGATGATTAGAAAAGACCATTTGCCATAATTTCATCGATGTGTTGATTTACATTTTATATAAAAGAGCATAGCAAAATGCCTACTCTACCGAATTCATTTTCGGAAGATTTGCAAAGTAAGTCCAAGGGAAAAAATGCCTAAAAAAATTATTATAATTGTGTCCATTCAGTCTTAAACCTTTCAATTGAATCAATTGAGTCATTTCGGCCAATTTTGGCTCTAAATCGATCACGTAGATGCCAATCATCCTGTGGCACGATTAGCGCCGATGTGGGTGCTGACCATTCTACGTGGCACGATCAATGCTGACGTGAATAATTTTGATAATTTATAAAAAAAATTCATGCAATTTTTTTATTATTTATTCTTTTTTCCTTTTAGTTTGGCCTATGAGGGTCACAGCCCTTACCGGCCATGAAGGTCTCACTCGTGGCTGGCGAGGCCGCCATGGCCATTGCCACCCCGTTAGTAGCCTGGTTGGGCGCGAAGGCCCTTGCTTAGGGCCTTCGTGGCCCATTGGCCGCGAGTGAGGCCACCCTCACCAAATTCTACCGAGGGCCTAGGCAAGGGTTGCGATCTTTGCTAGCAGTTGCCAAGGGCCTTCATGCCCTCACTAGCGGCCGGCGAGGGCATGGTGGCCATTGCCAATGAGAAAATTCAAAAAACAAAAAACATAAAACATAAAACAAAAAGTAATTAAAACGTGAGGAACGAAAAAAAAAAAAAATTAAAATTTTATTCACATCAGCACCAGTAGTGCCACGTAGGATGGCTATGCTATGTTAGGCTTTCGATTAAAATTGGGCGGATGGACTGCATTAGTTAATCGCCAAAAACTTTAGGACTAAATTGACACAATTAAATGTTTTAGGATTGAATTGGTAAGTTATGACATTTTTGGTACTTTTCCTAAGTTCAAGATAATATTACTTTCATACTGAAAGAAATTATGATGTAAGTACAATTCCATTGCGGACCATCCATCCAATGCTTGCGAGGAGAAATTGATCCCGTTAAAAGACGATCGTTCTTCGGCTTTACGGATTGATAATCATCTTCCATGAAGCTAGATATCAAGTATCTGAAAACTGTATAGAATGTAGGAGCAGAAATACCCGTGTGCTGAACTAAAGTTTCACAGATGTTTCCTATGCCTCGCAGAAAGACTTCACCACTTAGAAGCTGAAGCAATCATTGAACACGGCACAAAGTCGAAGAATTGGAGGTGATGGGTTTGGCTTTGTCAATTGTCAGAGGTAATTTTCTGGACTTTCTATACATATAATGCTCGGAAAACACGAGGAAAACGCCATTAGCATCTTGAAGATATTGGGAAGAAGGTAGCTTTGGAGAAATCTAACTTTCCCTAATAATTAAGCTCGAAAGTCGCTTTAGGGATTGGGACGAGTTCGATTGTAAGAATCCTTTCTCTACCAATAAAAAATTGTCGAAACTATTGTCCTCTTATCGCCGTATGGAGTAGGATAAACGCCAAAAACATGCCTCACCTTTCGCCCAACGTGCAACCACTTACATAGCTCTGCTTTTGAAAGTACAAAGAACAAACCCGAGTTTTACTATCGGAGACCACTTTGTATTGTACATCTATTAACTATCCTTGTGTCCGTGCTTACGAAAATGTCGTTTCTTTCCCAAAAAAAAAAAAAAAACAGCTCATTTGGAAAAAATTGAGATATGTAGATGGTCGTTAGGTCAAAATCGAGACATGTTTTTTATATTTCTCCTACATACTACAGGTAAAAGACCATAAAAAACTTTGGGGAAAGTGGAAGCATCATTTGGTGATTAAAATACTGGTAAGTGGACGGTCGCCTGGAGGAATTCTTTGGAGTAAGTGGGGCGGGGGTGAAGATGATTAAGGCCATCTCAAGAAGCCAAATTGGAATAAAGCGACATGAAGAAAGCGACTAAGAGATATTTTTTTCCCTTGATGGGAGGAAAGGACATCGAAAGTAGATCTTACACTAAAAAAAAAATGCATTCAAGCTTTATCTATGTACACCTGTTTATCCTCAGATCACCATTATATGAACGGTAAGCTGCGTGGTGTGCTTACAAGAGTTACTCGCTACAGTACTGCTGTAGTAACTTGAAAAATTTCTCTGCAAAGGAAGGAATTCAACAGAGGAAGATGCATGCAAGTCTTTGAGATAGAAAAAAGGAGAAAAAAGGGAAAAAGAGAAACTCTCGTTTGGTGAGTGTTTAGGGTTTTGTTGTCCTGTAGAATCCCTAGGAGCCAGCTCGCCTCTCCGTACCTGCTCTTACCCGACTACTATAATTAGGGTTTTGGATGATGAGATGTTTTCTTGATTCTCACCTGTAATTTTTTTCGTGATTGCATGGTGAAAGAACTCCTCCTTTGCCCGCTGATATGGTTAAATTGTCAAACTATGTAAGTACGTCGTTGGTTTGTGCCTTATTACTTGTTCGATTTTCGATTGTCTGAACTGTTTTTGCAGTTGCACTTTTACACAGGAATAGAACAAAAATTTCTTTATGTATGGAGCATATATACCAATATAAGCACGCTTAGCAGCACAGCTGAATCTATAAGAAAAAGGCTCGTGAAATCGATAGTAGACATACTGGATCTGGATCAAGATTTCATTATTCTCTTGTATATGCACATAATCTAAGGACATTAACCCTTTTTCTGCCGGGAGTTCTATAGTTTCCGTGATTAGATCCATACACAAACTGGATTTTTCTAAGGACTCTGCTAAAACAAATTGAGTTCCTCCCAATCCCAAATAGGTTCTTCTATTTTCGTACTTGTCGTCTCCACGTCGATTGAAATTCCAGCATTATTTTCTACCACTGGCCTTGATGAGGATGCCGATCCGCTGCCAGTGCTGCCACCATGTCCACCTGGTATTGTTTCTCCAGCCTCCAACTCCAGTGGCCGACGATCAAATGCTCGAGAGGTCCCGGACACAATGTATACTCGGCACAGCGCAAATTCATGCCTCAACTACAACGTTTCAAGGGGAAAAACATGAAAACAGATTTGTTGCACCCAGAGGGGGAAAAATGAGAAGATGAATGTTTTCTGATACACTAGTATAGAGCAATGGCAAACTAAGCTGAGTGCCCAATCTTTTTAAGTTATATAGCTCGAAATTTTTGTCCTATCCAACCTCAAATAGGTGGGTTGTAAGGATGAACATCACTCCCTCGTAAACTCAACTAAAAATAAATCAGTTGACGTCCATGAGTGTAACTTATCGGTCACAGTACCGGTTCCTCCAATCTAGTATGGAGAAAAATACACTCGTCTAATAAAGTCCGAAGCTCAATTGCTCAGGCTAAAAGAAGAGATGATGAGTGTATGGATGTTTGCACTGTAGTGTTGAGTTGTTTATGTCAAATGTGTATAAAGTCATCAATCGGTCAAGTAATGCATGCTTGTGTAAATAAAGATTTCCACCGCCTGATATCTCTCGCAAAAGATCAAGACTGATCGTGCAGTAAACTAAAATGAAGATCAAATTCAATTAGTTCAAGCACGCACATACCCTAATCTTGGGCATGCTAGAACTTGCAGAATTGGAATTGGGAGGTGAGATTATTTCTACGGCTCTGTACTCGTTCAATTTCCATTTGGTTTTTGTTCCTGTTGGAGCTTTTCCCTCGTAGAAGACCATGGACTTCTTCATCCCAATCACTTTGTTGTCCGAAGAGTAGACATAACTGGGTGATCCGGTCGCTTTCCAGTAACCCACCGCCGTGCTTCTGCTCGGTCTCCCTCCTCTGGCTTCTCTCTCCTGCATCGGAGCGAAGAAGAACCACTGCTCTTTGTCTTCTCGGCACAGCTCTCCGGAAAGCTCTGCAGCAATGAAACACGCAAAACACCACAAGAGAAAGCAAAGACTTCACGCACAATCCGCGACAAGTTTGCCTATTTATCAGAACCCACCATTCTGTTTCGGTGACAATGAACGAGAAACGTCGAGAAATGAAGAAATGCCATGCATGACTTCATGTTCTCTTACCTGGGAGGTTCCACGGCTCAGTGGCGTAAATGTCGAGGACCGGAATGATGCGGCGGAGCCGGTCTTGTAGCAAGCCCTGGAGCTGGTTGTGCAAATAGAAAGAGATGAGCTCTTCCTCAGTTGGATAGAACCTGAAGCCTGTCGGATGATCCTCCATCATATCGCTCTTTTGCTATATCACTGGTTTTTAAAGTAGGAATGTGCTTGTATGTATTTAACTTGACACCAGAATCGGCAGCTTGTGTTTTAGAGAACATGATAGATCTGGACTAGGCCTATTTATAGAAGTGGAGCACTTGGTCCCTAAAAGAGGGAAAAACCTTAACGTGCGCAATGAGTCAATAACGAGGATAGAAACCGACCAAAAATAATAATAATGAGGAGGATCGATTAAAAAAATATTAACTACATTTTATTTTTGTCGATTAAGGTCCCTTTGGAGCTACTTTCTTTTTAAGTTTTTCACTTTCTCACGTTTGAGAGTTGCTTTATTCGGTAATGAATGAGTTTATGGAATCTTTAAAATATTATTCATATGAGCTTTTGTAGTTGCTAGCTAGATTTCGTCTCCTTCTGTTTCATAGAAAATGAACTCAAATGAGAAATGTTTCAAAAGAAAATTTTCTTGGAATAAATGGTTTAAGTTTGTTGTATTTTTTGTTTTTTGGTCAAATTTTGTTGTATTTACTTGGTTGTCTTTGCAAATAAGATAAAAGCTATATCCTGATTTTGGTTATGAAAAACTCTGAAACAATTTTTTTGGAAAATACAAACCTCGGGTAGAGCCCTGGGGATCCAGGAGCGGATGCTAAGGTGTTGGGGCCTTGGGTCCGAGGGTTCGAGGTATCGAGGGTTCAAGTGAGAGGGTTCATTGTCCGTAAGCTGGCATCTGTGTTCAAGCAATCGAAATGACCTTGTCTTGAGGGAAGTTAAAAGCTGTATTGTGAAAAACGATTTCTGACTTTCCAAAGAGCAAGTTAGAATGCTGAATTTGAATACAAAGTTGATTATGAGAGGACTTTCCCTCAACTTATTCTCTAAGGCATCGAAACGTTGGGAAAAAGAGGAAAATTTTTCCTAACCTTGAATTCTCAATATAACAAATTGAGTATTCACGTCGGAAACTTTTTCGTGCCTTCTTAAAAAGCTAATAAATGGCATTTTGTTTGAAATACGCCAAACTAATTAAAAGAGGCCCTAAACCAAATTGGGAATCAAGATTGATACAAGATCACCGCCGACGCTCCACGGAAAGAGACTCAAAACTCAACATGGACAATTTTTGGGGACATAACCCATCATCTGGAAATATTTCTCCTTCTTCCCACATCATGTTTTTTCATCAGGAACATTCACGCAGCAAAGGAAAAGAGCAGCTAAGAGAGCAAGACAAAGACGAAGACCAACAGCAATATTCTTCGTCTCCGACCATGTATAGTCAACCTCGTCTTCACTGTTTCGCCGGCTGCTAAACCGTAATTTCGTTTTCTTTGGGGTCAAAACTAAACCCTAACTTTCCATGCAGCAATCTCAGTACATTTAGTCTGTTTCTGTGGTCGGCTCATCCACTTACATGTTCCCACTCGCAAAAACCGTATCGTACGATTTCCCAGAAAGCTAAGATGTGACCACTCGTCGTGTCATAAGCAGCTTTGAGCGGGAGAAAAGAGATAGAAGTAGAGTTAAAAGAGCACTTCCATTAGATTTTGTCGACAGTCTATACGGATTCGGGCTTCTATTCAACTTGGAAAATAATAAATTAGCACCGAAACTGGAAAAATAGTTAGGTCAAAAAAGTTTTAGTTCTTTTGATCATATAATACTATTTTGTCAACTTGCTTAATTTTAAATAGATTCTTCATGCTATCCCGTGTGATCCTTTCTGCTAAGAACACTTTTTTCTTTTCACACTTGTGTGAGTTAAAAATAGTTTTGAGCAGACCATTCAAAGGGAATTTTTTTTTCCATAAACGTGGATTTTAAAAGAATTGGTATGTGTTAATGAACTGTTGGTACACAAAAATTATCAACCCTTTGATTTTTTTCGGTGACATGTTGGTAATTTACAGACCCTTTAATGATATTACAAACACTTTTTTACAATTTGCAAAATCCCAACTTTTCTTTATCTTGTACCTTCATTTATTTTTCTTTCTTACCCATTCTTCATTTTTACTAACTCTCATATGAAATTATCAATCTTTATTTGAGTGACTTACCAACTTTTTTCGTATTGAAGTACCAACTCATTTTGGGGTATTAATTCTCATTGGTTATGTATAAATAACTTATTTGCTTCTTTAAATTGTTCGACTTTTATTGTGGTTTACCAACATTCTTTCTCACAAAAGTCTTAAATTTATGGCTTTTCTATAATTCACCGACCTATATTTGTGACACTAGCTTCTTCCCATTAGGTTATAAAGTAGTTTCATTTTAGCTACTATCATTTGAGTTACTTTATGGAAAAAAAAGAGAGTTACTTACTAACATTTAATTAATTTATTTTTATTAATTTTATCAACTATTTTGAGTTGCCATTTTTAGGGATAAGTACACCATGAGTGCCATAACTTATGTACGACGTTTATTTGAGTACTATAACTTTCAAAAAGTTCACTTAAGTGCCATAACTTTTAAATTTTATTCACTTGAGTGCTACATTGGAGCAAAATCGTTCACTTGAATGCCACAACAACTTTTTCGGCGTGTCACGTCATCTTTCCGGCTGCCACGTCAGCATGGCATTCAAGTGAACGATTTTTTAAAATTATGGTACTTAAGTGAACGTTTTGAAAGTTATGGCATTCAAATGAACGCCTTACAAAAGTTATGGCATTTCTAATGTACTTTTCTCCCATTTTTATCTCCGGTTATTTATCAACGTTATTTTTGTTGTCTTTTAAATTTTCTAATCTCTCTTATGTCTAAAAAAATCCTTATTGTTTGCAAAATGTTATGTACCTTTCTATAGGAAAATTACCAAAAAAATTCTAAACCTATTGCAATTGTGCCAATTTAATCCTAATTTTTTTTTGCCAATTCAGTCTATTTGGCTGGCCGGCATTGATATGAATATTTTTTTGTCCAAATGTGATTTATAATGTATATTTTATTTGAATTAATTTCAAAAAACAAGGTAAATTTTTTTTAAAAAAAAGAGAGAAGCGGATGGTGAGGGCTGCAAGCCCTCGCCGCCGCCATCCACCATCACTGGAAAGGGTCGGCGAGAGTCAAGGATGGCCGATGGGGGTCATCGGGCCTCGACCTTAGGCTGGCGACCCTCGCCCAAATCTCGGTGACTCGTGGCCCTGACTTAGATTGGACGAGGTCTCCAGTCCTAGCGTGATGTTGTTGAGGGTTACGACCCATGCCACGAGGGGCCCGCAGGCCCTCACTTGCGATCGGCTAGGGATGCTCGCACCTGGCCGGGGGCCGATGACCCCCGACGGCCATCCCCTACCCTTGCTAACCCTTCCCGGCGATGGTGGAGTGGCAGCGGCAAGGGCCCGCAGCCCTCTTTGCCCGCTTCTCTCTCTCTCTCTCTCTCTCTCTCTCTCTCACACACACACACACAACTTATTTTTATAACTTAATTTAAATAAAATTGATATTAAAAATCAGATTTGGACAAAAAAAAATTCACGTTAGTGCCAACTGACCAAATGGATTGATTGTAGTAAATGCAAAATATTTAAGATTTAATTGACTAAAAAAAGATTTTGGACCGAGTTGATATAATTGCAACAGGTTTAAGAATTTTTTGGTGATTTTCCACCTCTCTTACTAACCCCTTAAATTTTAAAAAAATTGTATAAAATTTCCTATATTTTATATGACTCATTTATCAACCTTTCTTCAATTAGAAATTATCAGCCGGTTAGTATTTAGCAACTTTTATTTGAGTTAATTACCAACTATTTTTGTTAAGCTTAACAATTTTTCTATTGAATTACCACTTTTATTTGTCTTACTTCCTAAGTTAAATGCACAAACTCTTTTTAGAAATCACCAACCTCATTTAGAGTGCTTATCAAGTTTTCCCCAATTAGATTACCAACTAATTTAGTGTTTTGAGTTAGTTACCACTAGTTATTTGTTTTTTTCTTGGTTATTGAATACCGTATCGTTGAAAAAAAGCTTTTTTTAATTGTTTATCAGTTTTCATTTACTTTTCTTACCAATGGCTAAATTACCCACTATTTTTATAAAATCAATAACCTTTATTTATGTGACTTATCAACTTTACTTTGATTAATTACCAACTACTTTTGAATTGCTAGCTCCTCTTTTAGTTTTTGTTGTTTTGGTCAATAGTTCCTCTTTTAGTTGCGTACCAATGTTTACTTTTTTTTTTTTTTTTATCTTGAAAAGAATTACTAGTGATATTCTGCTTTGTTTGCCTTACTTATCAGTTTTTTTAATTAACCAAATCTTTTTACAAGTTACAAATATAATTTAGAGTGATTATCAACTTTCTTCAATTAAGTCATCAATTAATTGTATGTTAGTGTTAAGAACGTGCAACAGAAGTCCGATATCTTCTTTCGAGAGATCGTCAAGAGGGAGCCCAAGTCCAAGCCCATTAATATATTCAGTTGGACTCACCAACATTCAAAAGCTTAAGGCAATGAGTTATGGGCTAATTTGGCGTGTGAGCTCCAGTGTTAGGTTCGCTTCCCCTTAATCAAAGTATCCTTCCGCTGCAACGCCACAAAGCCCATCGGCTCGGAAATCGCGTTGGTCACCAGATTCCTTTCTTGAGATCCATCTCAACTTGAATCTCAATCAACGCTTATCGGGCCCGCATTGCTACATCACAACATCCACCAGCCCGAAAATCAGATTGGCTATCAGATTCATTCCTTGAGATGTTCACCAAATACATATACATATTGAGAGTGGATCACCAATCAACCATCGGCTCTGATACTATTTGTTAAAGATCGCAGCTGAAGTCCAATACTTTCACCTAGTGAGATCGTCAAGAGGGAGCTTAAGTCCAAGCCCGTTAACATATCCAGTTGGACCAACCTTCACTCAAAAACTTAAGCTAATGAATTATGGGCCAACTTGGATATATTAAGTGCTCCACACCACATTAATTCTCCAATATGAGACTTTTCTACAACTCACACGTGCAATCTAACAGTTAACAATCCTTATTTGAGTTATTTACCAAGTTTATTTGATTTTTTTAATTACCAACTTTCTTATTTACGGATAAATTAAAGCTTTTCATGTATTTTACCAACGTTTATTTGTCTTTCCTACAAAAACCTCAAACTTACCAAGTAATGAAATAACTGACCCTATCTTGTGTGAGTTGCCAACTTTTGTTCGATTAATTTAGTAATTTATTTGAGGCTGTCAGCTCTCATTTGAGTTATTTATCTACATTTTTTTATTTATAGAAATCAACTATTCAATTGAGCTGCCACCTTTATTGGTTTCATTACCAACCTTTTTCTACGATTAAGTTATTACCTGGTTTTCTGTAACTAACTCTTATTTGAATTAGGTACCAACATTCCTTTGTTCAAATTAACACCTGCTCTTGTCTCCCACTTTAAAAAATGTCACTTGCCTCCAATTTTAAGCAGCTTTCTAACCAATGTCTTAAATTACCAGCTACTAAATCAAATTAGTAGTCTTTATTTAAGTGATGTACCAACTTTTTTCTCCATCAAGTAATCAATAAAAAAGTCGGTGAATTAAAACAACAAACAAATGTTGGTAATTTATTCAAATGAGAGTTGGTAACACAAAATTAGTGGATAACTCAGCTTTGAGAAAAGTTAGTAAAACACTTAAAATAAAATTTGTAACTTTGTATAAGAGTTGGTGAATTTAAGGATAGTCAAAGAAAAAGGTGAACAGAAGTTTGTAAAAACTAAGAAAAGTCAGTAATTAAAAGAAAAAATAAGCTTAGTCGATTGAGAGTTAGTAATCCCAAAGTAGTTGGTGACCTGATCAGAAAAAAACCCTCGGCTAATTTAAGCCGTTTATTGGACTAAGTTTGTAGATGATAATAAAAGTTGGAAAGCTAAAACAAAACCACATAAATATCGATAAATAGCTCAAATGAGAGTTGCTGACTGGACGATATGTAGTAATTTACTCTGAGAAAAGTCAATAAGTCACGTTTATTTGGTAGGAGTTAGTAAATGTAAGGGGTCGTTAAGCAACACAAATAAAAGTTGATGAATAAGAAAAATAATTAAGCATTAGTAAATAACACAAATAAGATTTGGTAATTCAAAACTGGTTGCTAATTTAATATGACCAGTTGGTAATTTATTCTAATTTAGGTAGGTAATTTCATGTAAGAGTTAGAAAAATTTGAAACATTAGCATGTTATGCAAATAAAAATTGATGAGTTGGTACAAAAGTGGTAATACAATAAAAAAAAGTCAAATTTTCTATGAAAGTGTTGGTAAGTTCTCAACAGGTTATCTAGAAAAGGAGTCACTTATTCTTTATTTTACCACTATTTTGTTACACTTACCGACATTCATTGAATTATACCAGCACGGAAAAGATATGAACTTTTGGACATGGAACAAAAGAATTATACTGAATTTCAATGTTCTTTTTTAAAATTCAGAATAGTGCTTGATTTTTAATTTTAAAGATTCTATTGTTGCTTCGATATTTATACCTCTCATTGTAGTTTTGACTATGCTTGCACTGTGGTTTCACCCCCTAGTTATTACAAAACCTGACAAAGAGAAAACCGAATAAAATTTTCGCAAAGTCGCAATAAAAAGAAGAAGAAGAAGAAACTTATATGCTCGCCAAAGAATAATTCGCATATGTCAAAGTTTAGGTTAAGTAATTTCCTATAGATATGTATGTCATCCATTCATTGGTAAAGGACGTACTACCTTTTAGGTTGACTACTTTGGTAAGTTGTTAATATCATCGGTTAGAATTCTGCATATGGTGTATATAATCTGAGAATTATGAGCATATTTTAACGGATATGCATGTCATAAGATAAGTAAGCCTAAAAATTACATTTTTACCGTAGCCTCAATAATGAGACTGCCCACTGAACCACTAAGGATACAAGTGCAATGATATACCATCAAATCCAATCATGGGGATTAGCTACGACCACAGGAGCACCATCTCTCTCTCTCTCTCTCTCTCTCTCTCTCTCTCTCTCTCTCTCTCTCTCTCTCTCTCTCTCTCTAACTTTGGTCATGGAATGCTTCTTCTTCCTCCATATTGTCACTCAAATGTTATGGTTCTCCTCATGTCCGACCCTGCCAAACGCTGATACCAGTGTGGAGCCACTCTTTTCTCTGTCAGCAAAAAGTCACAGAAGAGGCAAAAGGAAGAAACAAAAAGCGCAAAGTAACCGCCGACCCATGTTCAATCTAGCCGTCGAGTTTTGATTAAGTTGCATCCCAAATTATGGTTCTTTCCATGAAAATTATGAATGAAGTTGTTCACTTGGACTATCTTGGCTCACGCACCACAAAAATAAAAAAACGAAAAGAAGAGCCCAAATTCTTTTTATACAGAGAGCAGGGCGATTGGGCTATCGCGCACCATAAAAACAAATACAAAAAGAATTCTCAAATCCTTTTTATACAGAGAGAAGGGCGAGCGAGCTATCACCAACCACAGGCGACCCTTACCTAACCTGTTGATAGCCATCACCACAAAATCTTATAGCACCGGAGAGATGAATCTAGTGTGGATCGACCACCCCAATTAGGGATTGTGGGCACATATACTCTTCCCACGAATCTGGTAAGGGTCAGAATCCTATCACGTTGCCTCGTTGCTTCCCCTTAGAGATCGGCAACACTGAACAGTAGACCACCTATGATACGAGGAGAATTGAGACCGTTGCTCGGACGCTTCTCAATGCTTTTAATTAGTCATTTGTGCGCCCATGATAGATCATACGAATATATTCATTTGATTGTTGATTCGGTTGATAAAATTAATTAATTCCCGGATTCTTGATATTGAAGCGGCTAGGTCCAGCAATTCCTCAAATCTAACCATTCCCTTAAATAATTTGTAAAATTTCAAGGACGCCATTAACGAGCACATTAATGTGTAATTCTGCTTCTTTAGAAGAAATCATGGAAGGAATATTCGCCACATCGTGTATATAACATGCTTTCTTCCCCGGGAACATATCGAAAAGTAAAATTTTTTTGTTTTGTCATATGCGAGATTCGAAATCCTTGCCTTACCAAATAAATTTCGTTGCATCCAAAGTGAAATGCGAAAAACATGTCAAGAAATTGGACAACGAGGGAAATTTCAATATCAATTTCAACTGCTTTTAGAATTTGAAATTAACTGAATATTAGCTTCCTCTACTCTTAGAGGGGTTTCCTTTTAGTGACTAAAACCATCAAACCTATGCGCTTCTTGTTTATTGTTTTTCCCCCAATCTCGTTCAGATATCTGAAACTCTTGCAATCCCAAATCAATCTCAGAAGTCATATTCAGAGATCAAATGAGGTAAACATATATAAATAGGATTAAGTACTTAAAAAGCCTTAAACTTGTTGAACGAATGCTAATTCAGTCCTAAACCTTTTGACAGTTTGTCAATGTAATTCTTCCAGCTAATTTTATCTTGACATACTAGTGTTAACGTGGACAATTCTTGAAATGTTTTTATTTTTTAGATTTTGTTTTTTCCACTTTGGCCTAGCCCTCGCTCATTTTCAGCCACGATCGAGGCTGTTCTCACCATATTAGGGTGAGGGCTGCAGCCTTCGCTAGCTAGGGCTACATTCATTAACCTGGTCATTGGCGAAGCTCGCGTAGCATTAATTTAAAAAGCCACGTATGAGCAATCTTATCTTAAAATAATGCCTTGTTACCCTTTCCGCCAATCCAACTCGCTGGAGAAACTTAAGTGAACAAAATTTGAAAGTTAAGGAATTTGAATGAACGACAAAAAAAGTTATGACAACAAACTAAGCATCGCAAGAGAAATTTTCATAGTTTAAGCTAATACAACGCGCATCGGCTAATGCAACTAAAGTACTCTAGAAGTGCGAATATACTTGGATGCACGCACTGGGAGAGAGATGTCATAATCCTTTAACCTTCACTTAACCTTCACGAGGCCTAACTATACCAAAATCAGTGTCCGTTTAAATGTACATCACCCCAATCCAAACCTTTTTCCCTAATCGTATAATTCTCTTGCGGCAGTCGCAGCCGTGAAAAAGTCGTTGATGCTTTCATAATGTGTTTGGCAAACTCGTCATAGTCGCGGCAACTTCTAGGAAAATATCCCGCTCAGTTTTGAGGTATAACTCCTGGTGTTTGGTTCATCCAAATCATAATTTATGGAAATTAAGAGCAGCATAAAGAATTTATGTCATAACGAATCAACGATTGGGACTTACTGAGACATCAATGAAACTTTGACATGTATGCCCGAGCCACCGCGGCCACTTAAGTTGTGGTCCTTAACGCAAGCCCTTGGAAAGTTCGGGTTCCAACTTTTCGTCGAAGAAATTGAAAGAATTTCTCTTTCTCCCCCGTATAAATTGAAGTGACTTTTGTCATGAGTAAACGGTCGTGAAGTGATCCATGGTTAGAGTTGAAATTAGTTCTCTAATCCAAATAAAATATTCTGGCCAACGAATGGAATAACATAGAAAATAAAGTTCATAATTGAAGGGCACATTGCCACTTTCTTTAATGAAGCAACATGTCATTATCAAGACCAACTAGTTGTACTTGTCAGGGGGCTCGTGGTCCTGCCGACATTTGAATCTTAATCGAGCCACCACACGACTTGTTGGAATTACTTTGGCTCTTCTGTAGAATTTTGGGTCGTTTTTACTGACGAGGAACAATAAAATACTCAGGTAAATGCCTTTTGTCATTCATTGCATGTTCCACATGATAGCTCGTTGGAAAGTCTTCATTCATTGTTTCCACAACCTTTATCTAAGTCGCACCGTGCCGGTACTCGAAACAAATCCGCCAAGTTGTTCAAAATGTTGGGTGATCTTGAGCTTTTCTCATCTTCAAAATCTAGCTCAAAGAGTAACACTTTTTTCATACTTATAAACCGACCATCAATTTTTTTCACATCGATATGAGATGATCTTAACAATTTCCCCCTAACATATCGGACCTTGGGTCTAAGTAGCAACAACCCATATCTTTAATGTGATTGTTAGGTCCACACTTGTTGGTAAGCTCTAATACCACTTTATTGGGAGACCGCAACAGAAGCTCGATACCTTCTTTTGGGGATATCACCAAGAGAGAGTTAAATTCAAGCCCACCAATATATTCAATTGGATCCACCTTTACTTAAAAATTTAATCCAATGAGTTATGTGCCAACTAGGATATATTAAATGCTCTATACCATACTAATTCTTAGATACAAACTTCCTCACACAACTCACATGTGCAACACAATAATCTTTTCTCCACGTATGAGCTCGGCGTTAAATTTGCTTCCCCTTATCTCAAATTGAAAATATAACGTCCACCCTCCTAGATCGCTTTCTCCATATTAAACCATGAAGACCATCATCGAGACCATGTTGCTACACCGCAACGTCCATTGTTTAGAAACTGAGTTGATTACCGGATGAATTCCTTGATATATTCACTACTATCGAAACAGATTGAGGCATACTAATCTACCATCGACTTTAATACTAATTGTTGGGTGGTTTTGAACCTGTCTTAACCTAAAAATTAGCTCAAAGTGTAAGGGAAAGCCTCACACTTATAAATAGACCACCTACTCCTTCAATAATTTATATAAGATAACTTCAACATAAAACTCAATATTAAGTTGTGACCCAAAAATCATGGGTCGAGTCCCAATGGAGAAAGCATTTCTAGGACAAACTCTAGGGACGTCTCGTCTCAATAATTACTGGATATGTTGGGATGAAAGACCTGGCGTGACTCTAGGAGATCAATCGGGGTTTTCAAGAAATTCAGATGGCAATGTCTTCAAAAAGGATTTTCGTTCGTAAGTAAAAATCCACAAAAAGTGATCAATGAGCATGCTCGGGTCGGGCCTCCGTATCCGCCCACAATTATGGACTAGACTTGCCCGTGAAAGAAACAAACACACACACACATTATATATATAAAACAAACTTGCAGATTGGACGTGTCAGGCCGGAGCCTAACGAGGCCGTACAATTATAGCCCTGCCTATGTCTGCCCATAGATGCCTTTAGGTACTTATAGCTCGAGTCCGGCTTGCACAGGCCATTGGCCACCAAACCCATGATTGAGTTTGATGGACACTAAGTGACAGGTATTACTCTGACACGAATTTCTAAGTTATTTACATCGTAATTACTTTGTAAGATATGTTCATCCACGGTGGAGAAACTTTTTCCTAAATTATAAACCAACATGCCATGTCATGAAATCAACCATGGCCGCTCGATTAACATCATCGATAGTGACTCCCGAAGCCAAAAGGTGGAGAAAATGAGCCGTCCATCCTCTTGCATGGTCGTTTGTTTTATCTGTTATAGGTTGTCTGTTTCTTCGGCCAGGTGGTCTTTGAATGATCAACTCTTCAATTTGAATCTCGACGTAGTCCTAGCTTATTAAAATAACCTTCCCTAACGCGGAAAAGACTAGGAAGATGAGGAAATTTTACATTGATCAGTTGTCAGCATTGCGTGTCCGGGCACGATGAAAGTTGCTTAGTATGAGCATATGAGATTTGACTTGGTATTTATTAAGGATTATGCAGGAAATGTTGTGGAGATATATCTTAATTTTTTTTTTTTTGGTCGAAAGGAGATATATCTTAATTGAAAGGAGGTATATATGGCAAGAAGTGTAGATCCTCCACATTCAATATGGCCAATTTACATTCGAATTGAACCCTCTTGAATAATCAGCATTACGGATTACTTTATATCATAAAAAAACCCTTGAAACTTACAATAATATCTTTGCACATGTGTGAGAAATCAAACAATAGCCCCCATATCTATCTCTCTCTCTACCCAGCTGTGAATCCATTGCTCATCGCCACCACATCTGTCAAATTTGCCGACGTTGAGCTACCACCGCCTCGCAGCGGCCATGGAGGTTGTGATCTCCGGTGGCTTGTTCGCTCGGAGATGGGCCAGCAAACAAAGGTCAAAGGTTGTAGCCTCCATGACTTTCGGAGAGATAAAGCAGGAGGAGTTCATACAGAGATGATGTGAGAGGGTTCAGAGACGTTGCTTGTCACGATGTCTGATTGAGGCGCATCGACGAGGGCGAGTATAGTTCACAGAGCTACCATTGTGGAAGCAGAAAATAAGAGGAGAAGAGGAAGAGAAACATAGAACAGGAAAGAATAAGATAACAAATAAAGAAGAAGATAATATCGGTAAGAAATATGGTTATTTCAATGTCTTTAAGCCTTTGCATGGCAGTGGAAGAAGCATTACCAAATGTATTCCTGAGGTAAAGTGTTTTCACTCCTTTGGTGCATTACCAATTGGTAACGTTATGAACCAATCTTTTGTTTTTACTAAACTAAATTTGTTAACTATCGGATGGCCGCAGAAGGAAGGATTCTGACTTATCTTTTCCTAGTAGTATTTCAAAGATAAAAGCTTTTTTTGTTTCAAGAAAAATAAATGATTTGAAAAATATTTCCCTAAAAATTATCACTTATATCCTTCAGAAAAATAAATGAAAAAAAAAAATATTTTCAGCATTCACAAAAAGATTTGGGCATAAATAGCTGTTCATAATATATATTTTTTATTGGCTAATTATTTCAAGCGATTGTTTTTAGAAAAATATTTTTCAAATCATTTAATTTTCATGAAACAAACAAAGCCTAAGTCAAATATTTTCCTTATCTTTGCTCACAAGTGGTTGGATGGGTCAAGTCGGACCTATTATCATGCCTAGACTATTTGGGCCGAGGAATTTTGGGTCGAGCCCAACCCTAGTCTCGGGGTTCAGGATCTTGATTTTCGCCCCGATCTAAACTCGAGATAGAACCATTGTCCGGACTTTTCCATGTAAGGCGGTCATCAAAGCATGCCTAATTATAGGCACTTTAATTTGGTGGTGGAGGATATCCTGCTTCGAAGAAGACTATGAACTAGAATAATTGACAGTCATCTCGTCACCACGCAAAGCAAAAAAATCAGAAAGAATCGTGTTCCTCCAATTAGCGAGGATAAGACAGAAGAGAAGAGGAGAGTCTTTCCCTCGGTTCAAAATCACAATATTCAAATCAAACCTAAGTAGGAGTTAGGCAACATTCATCTAATTGGAACACGAATTATCCAATCAAATTGCTCAGATTATCTCCCACAGCTTCCTATCATAGTAGTCAAAGCAGAAATCTCCATGATAAATATACTATACCGCGAGATATAATGTTTCAATGTTTCGACATCCATTCACCCAAATAGTTGCTTCAAAGAGTGCTGCGCCGCAAGAAATCCAAGAGGTTCACACACAGCAGCCGAGGACGTCATCTGGGATCATGACGTCACCGTCACATGAGGAGTGGCAGATCATGACGTCAATGTTTAGTGACGCTGGTAATT
The DNA here is from genome assembly GCF_020921035.1 of Rhodamnia argentea. NCBI lineage: Eukaryota > Viridiplantae > Streptophyta > Magnoliopsida > Myrtales > Myrtaceae > Rhodamnia > Rhodamnia argentea. The sequence continues at coordinate 24,172,607 of NC_063157.1, read as the reverse complement.
ATAGAGTCAACGAGAGAAATGATTTCACTGGTTGATATACTTAAGGAGGAAGAGAATGCAGCTTCAAGAATTGAGATAGAATTTTAGGCTATAGCTTCGACTAAAGTTCTTGCAATTACTAGAATCGCTCTAAATTAGATTGAGCGAGATCGACGACAATGAATTTCACGGAGTTCATCACATCGCATGTTAATATTGATGTCATTGCAATTTATTTTTCTTTATGAAAAGAGTTGCTGAGTAGGGGTTTTCTACTAAAAATTCTTACTTTTCCTTAGTATGAATGAGGAAAAGTGTACTGTAAATTCTCGAATTCATGACGAAACTTGATCATATCAAATTTTTCAGTTGATTCAAATAAGTCGGCAACCTTTTCAAGAAAACTGACATGGTTTAAGTCCTTTTGATGAACTGACATGGTTTAAGTCCTTTTGATGAACAAAAATTCGAGGTGCAATTTTTCCGTGTAGAAGCTTCATTCAAGTTCTCAAAGACAGGACAAAAAAATCTAGAAAATAGAACTCTACTCTAAACTTAGTCTCCGTTTGTTTCGCCAAAAATATGGTGTTTCTAGAAAATATTTTCAAGCTATTTTCTAGGAATATGACGATATTTTTCAATATTTGGCTGAAACCTGAAAATGAATTGGAAAAAATTTTCCACTGTTTGATGTGAAAAATCCGATTTGATTTTCCTCCGTAAACTCATTTTAATTTTAATTTTTATGTTTTTATTGAAGTTTTCTGCCTGTTGCTAGCCATGGCGATGGCCAGCAACAGGCCGTAGGCGAGCTCAAGCCTTGCCACAAGCCAACAAGGCTCAAGCTTGTAGGTGATGGCTCGCATGGCACTGCCATATTTGGAGAGGTTATGGCTCGCCCGGCCTCACTAGATCTTGCGAGGCCAGCAACGACTCTCCTATGGTCGGTCACCGCCGACCGGCACAAGAAGAAGGGAATCAGAAAAAAAAAAAAAAAGAGGAAAAGAAAAACATTAAAATAGAAAAAGAGAAAAATTTAAAATTTAAAAGTTGAAATAATTATAGGTAATATAAAAAAATTCTCCACGTCGGTACCGGTTGTGCCACGTAAGACATTAGGCGTTCGCATCAACGATTTCCTATTAAAATTGATTGAATGGACTCAATAGGAAAAATGTGAAAATGTTTGGGTCTCAATTGACAAAATAAAAAGGCTTGTGACTGAATTAACAAAGTGTAATATGATTAGAATTTGTATGACAATTTTCCCGATATGTCTAGCCAGGTCATTGCACTTACACTAAAGGGAATCGAACATATAACAGTTTGTTTTGGGCCACAGAAAATAAGTAACCATTAATTAAAAATTAATTTGGGGTACACTCTTTAAAAAATTTGTAGCTCATGACATACTATTATTCTCATAGTCATCAAAAGAATGTTATTCTAGCAAAGTGCTGCCCCAAATATCTGCCCAAGTTCATCCGACTCAAACTGCTGCCATATCTAGCTGTTGTGGCCGTCGGAGGATGTGAATGTGTGCAATAGATTAAATATTTCCTAAGTGAACACCCATCATAAATGGTGAAATCGTCGAAGCATAAAAAGATTTAAAAAAAAAAAAATCGGCCCGTTCTCTATTTATCGCCTACGATTGGTGTCCAACTCCAACGTCCTCCAACTGCCATGTAAGCTGAATTTCATCGAATTTTGTATTGGAGATACTTGAATAGATATTGTGTATAGATAAAAAGACTTTATTTGAAAAAACTAAAATTACAAGAACTTGATTAAAAAGGTATTACAGGACAAGGACAAAAATACATTTTTTTCTTTATGTTCATCAAGCCTGTTGGGCTTGTTGACAAATTCCATGCTGATTCTAGTTTTCCCTTTTTTTCTTTTAACGATCAAGTTTGCATTAGCATCGGTCGTGCAACGTAAGACGCAGCCGGTGTCCACGTTATTGATTTTTGGCCAAAATTGGTTGAATGAATTTTGTCGGCAAATTATCAAAAGATTTATGGATAAATTAGATAGCTTAAAAGCTTTATGGCTGAGTTGACACAAGTGCAATAGGTTTAAGATTTTTTTTTATAAGTAATTTGTTAAATGAGTTAGTAGTTGGCGGAAATGGAATGAATTTTGTGTTAATAAAACATTTTAAACGCATGGAGCACGGTACAAATGCATCTGAAACATATATAAATATAATGGCAAATATCTAATGTTTTCTTGTTATTTTACAATATAATCCAACATTTTTTACAGCCCTAATTTGCTGCAATTTGTTCCGGATTGACTGCGGTCAACATTTTCTTTCAAATGGTATTATTATAAACCATGAGTCAATGGATATATGGAGAAGCTCGCTAATGGATATCTTCCTCTCTAATGAAGTCCAGAAGTTCACTGATCTGATCGAAAGAGCAAATCAGTTTCCTTCTTGAGCCTACCTATTAAGCTAGGCACCCTTAGGTCCTATGACGTGTATATGGTGAATTTGATAGGACTTCTTTACAAACATTTAGGCTAAGTTTATTTCGCGAAAAAATGAATAATTTGAATTTTTTTTCAAAAAATGATCGCTCAGAGAGCTCAAAAAAATGAATGAATGAATTTTTTTTTCCTCATTTATGGAAATGATTAGGCATAAATTGTAGTCATCAATATTTTTTTTTCATTGACCAATTATTTCAAACATTATGACGATCAATTTTAGAAAAATGATTTTCAAATTATTCATTTTTTATGAAACAAACGGAGCCTCAGGCTGAATACGATGCTCGGCCGCCCCCATCGATTAGGTATAAAGCATAATGTCTTGATGTGCGCATACTCATACACACACATAGATATATGCATACATGCACGCGCCACATACAAGATCAACAGATTGGATACATGTAAATATACATATGATTGCACCTATAACAAGACAACTACGTACAAAAAAAGAAGGCTCACATTTGGCGCCCTCCACGTGGCCAAATTTCCCTTTGCCACTTCACTCATCTTCTAGAACACTTCACAATTTTCTATTCGATCTTCTCCACTGACCCCTTTTGTTTTTTTGCCCCCCTGATTTCGTCCTTCCCTCCCTTCCCACCTCACCCAATTCCGGTGAACCCAAGTAATGATAGTTATTAGCTCGATCACGACCCGATCGGATGTTTTCGACAGTTTTGTCCAGTGACGGGTTTTATGTCGTCGCTAAATGGCACAATGTTTTTGATTTTTTGGCAAGTGGTCTGCTGGTAAGGTCCACTCTTGCTTACCGCTACTGTAATTGAAGATCAAGACAAAATGCCGTTTTCACAAAGAGATTTGTGTTCCTTGGTTTCGAAAAGATTGCTGGCCTAGATAACATTTGCCATAATTTCGGGAAAATTGTCCAAAAAGTCCTAAGTCTATTGCATTTTTGCCAATTCAATACTAAACCTTCTAATTTTGTCAATTGAGTCCATCCTGCTAATCTTGATTGAAATCCACTTAGGTGCATTTCGATCGCCCTGCGCGGTACTATCGATGCCGACGTGGATTATTTCTTATAATATTTTAATTTTTTTTTATTAATTTCATTTTTTTTTTCATTTTTTCCTTAATGTGGCCGGAGAGGAAGCCTTGCTCAGACATGGGTGAGGCCGGTCGAGGGCTGCGATCCTCACCCACGGTTGGGCCCCTGTAGGCCACAGCAAAAAAAGAAAAGAAAAAAATAATTTTGTTATTTTTAAAAAATTATCCACGTCAGCATTGATCGTGCTAAGTAGGACGGGAAACGTCCATATCAACAATTTATAATGAAAATTAGCCAAATGGACTTAATTGGCAAAGGGTGAAAAAGTTTAGGACTTAATTGGTAAAAGGTGAAAAGATTTAAGACTGAATTGGTAAAAGTGCAATAAATTTAGGATTTTTTAAACAATTCTCACCACAATTTCTTCTATTAATTGATTTGCACTTAACATAAAAGAGTAAGGCAAAATGCCTCATCAACTGAATTCATTAAAGTTTCGAAGAAGTTTCCTATGCATCATATTAGTCTTCATGACTTGAAGCTAAGACATCATTGGCCGTTCAACGTCACAAGTCAAAGAGGCGAGGCTTTGGTGATAGATTTGGCTTTATCATTTGTCAGAGATTATGTTCAAGGCTCTCTCTCTAAATACTCGTAAAACACATGGAATACGCCATTGACTTCTTGAAGATGGTGGGAAAGACGGTTGCTCTGGAGAAACTTGACTTGGCATAATAATTAAGCTCGAGTGCATCGAGAATGAAAGTAGCTTTAGGTACAAAGACGAGTTGGATTAACGATCAACCATTACATACCTTCAATTTCAAAACACTAAGTGTATGCATGAGTTTCATCTTGGGAGACCACTTTACACATTCAGATCTTTTATCCTCGCGTACCTATTCATGAAAATGTCACTTTCTTTCGAAAAATTTCAATCCCCACAATCCTGAATTTTCATACCCACCAGAAAACACTCAAACTTAGTTAAAAAGAACAGCACCAAATCTAAGCGGTGCTACAGAAAGTTTGCAAATAGGGCAATCTTGTTTTTTTCGAAGTGGTACGTAATGATATTTGCCAAACTAAGGTTTATAAGGTCGTTTGGTCAAAAGTGTAAGTATATAATTGCTATCTTCCTTCTATATATAATACGATTTTCAGAAGGATGCTTTTAACTACCGGAATAAGGCCATAATTTTTCTTTCTTTTTTGGGGGGAAAGTGGAAGTAGCATGTGGTGATTAAAATATTGGTAAGTGGAGGGCACTTGGATGAATTATTGGGATAGTGGGGACGGAAATGCAGACGATTAAAGCCAGCGGAGGAACCGAAACTGGTAAGAAGTAACCTGGAAGAAAGTGGCTTAAGAGTGTTTTTCCCCTCTTTCCTCAAGGGAGAAGAAAGGAGAATAAAAGAAGATCTTACATTTCAAAAAAAAAAAAAAACCTTCAAGATTTTAGTCGTGTGCACCCGTTCATCTACTGGTCGCCGTCATATGAACTGTACGCTTCTGAAATTTCTCTATAAAGGAAGGAATTCAACAAAGGAAGATGCACGCGAGTCTTTGAAATATATATAAAAAAACGAAGGACAGGAAAATGGAAAGAGAATTCTTGCTTGGCGAGTCTTTAGGGTTTTCAATTCTTGTGGAATCCGTTTCATATAGGGCAGTGAAAGTTTTGTTCTTGATTCTCACCTGTAACTCTTCTTGATCACAAGGCGAAACAACTCTTTTGTCCGCGGATATAGTAAATTTGCCAATTCCTCCTTTGGTCTATTACCTGTTCAAATCCTAGATTAGGTCTATTACCTGTTCAAATCCTAGATTATCTTAATTTGTCTGCAATTGCACTTTCTGTATCCACTTTCTCCTTACATGAATAGAGCAGAGTGAACTATCATATGCAGGTCAGCTAGCACTACCTTTCGATGTTCATCCTATGGAGCATACATATATTTATATAAGCACACTTAACAGTACAACAGAATCTAAAAGAAAAGGCTCTTAAAAATTTATACTAGACGTTCTGCATCTTGGTCAAGATGTTTTATGATTCTCTTGCAGATGCACATAATAAGAGGACACGCTATAAACATTAACCCTTTTCCCATTCGGAAGTTTATTCAATCAGTGGATGAGATCCGTACTTGACTTTTTTAAAGAACCCTATGGAAACTATAAAGAGAAAGAATCAATTGACAAACAGCTTTTCTGTCAAAGATGCTAATTCATCCAGAGGAAATCTGTTTTTCTGAGGGCTGTGTTAAAACCAATTGAGTTGTTCCCAATCCCATATAGGTTCTTCTGTTTCCATACTAGTCGTCCCCATGTAACTGGAAATTTCAGCATTATTTTGTATCACTGATCTTGATGAGGACACCGATCCGCAATCTCTGCTGCTGCCTCCACTTCCACCATCTATACCTTGTATTGTCTCTGCAGCCACCAACTCCAATGGCCGACGATCAAATGCTCGGGAGCTCCCCGACACAACGTACACTCGGCACAACGTGAAATCATGCCTCAACTACAAGGTTTCAAGTGGAAAAAATAAGGAATTTTTTTTTATGTTGCATCTGGAGTGAATGAAAAATGAATGTCTCTAGTACACTAGCATATAACATTGGCAAACTAAGCTAAGCGCATAATATTTTTAATTTACTGGCACTACTTAATAAGGGCTACATTTTCAAAATTTTCTTTTGATTGATCCTCTAATAGGTAAGTCATAAATATGAAAACTACTCGTTTGCATATTTAAACTAAACTAAATCCGGTGACGTTCATGAGTACGATCTATTGTTCAGAATACTGTGAGATTTTAAGAAATCACTGCCAAGTGTTGTAAAAGTTTAAGCTGTTAAACGGAGGAGTGATTTAATATTTAGATACCCTAACACTCCCTTTCATGCGTAAATTGGACTTTGGTCTAAACTACAACGTGGAAATATATGATGGGAAGGTAAATAAGGGGCCTGAAATGATTTGAACTCATGACATCCAGCTCCGATATCATGTGAAATTTTCTCATTCCTCCAATTAGGGCAACGAAAAGCATGACTCATCTAATGAAGTCCCAAAACAAATGGTTCAATTGCATTGACTAAAAGAAGAGATGACAAGTGCATGTAGGTTTAGACTTTCAAGTTTACCCTAAACATGGGCATAGCTATTAATTTTAGTTATTTGTGTCAAATATATACAAAGTTGTCGATCAATCAAGTCATGCAATGATTGTATAATGTTTTCCACCACTAAAATGAAGACCAAAGTTCAATTAGTTCATGGATGAGCTTACCCTAAACACGGGCATGCTAGAACTTGAAGAATTGGAATTGGGAGGTGAGATTATATCTATGGCTCTATACTCGTTCAATTTCCATTTGGTTTTTCTTCCTGTTGGAGCTTTTCCCACGTAGAAGACCATGGACTTCTTCATCCCAATCACTTTGTTGTCCGAAGAGTAGACGTAGCCAGGCGATCCAGTCGCCTTCCAGTAACCCACCGCCGTGCTTCTGCTCGGTCTCCCTCCTCTGGCTTCTCGCTCCTGCATCGGAGCGAAGAAGAACCACTGCTCTTTGTCTTCTCGGCACAGCTCTCCGGAAAGCTCTGCGGCAGCAAAACACACACAAGTTTGCATATGTGTCAGAACCGATGATTTCTTTCGGTGCCAATGATCGCGAAGAGTCGAGAAATGAAGAAATGTCATGCATGATTTCATGTTCTTTTACCTGGAAGGTTCCATGGCTCGGTGGCATAAATGTCGAAGACTGGAATGATCCGGCAGAGCCGGTCTTGTAGCAAGCCCTCGAGCTGGTTGTGCAAATAGAAAGAGATGAGCTCTTCCTCCGTTGGATAGAACCTGAAGCCTGTCGGATGATCCTCCATCACGTTTCTCTTTTGCTGTATCCTAGGTTTCTAAAGTAGGGATGTGCTCGTATGCGTTTTATCTAACACCAGAAATGGTAGCTTGTGTTTCAGATAACATATTAGATCTTGTCTGGACCTATTTATAGAAATGGACCATTTGGTCACCATAACAAGAGATGAATATATTAACGTGTGCAATGACTCACAATGAGGACGGAAAATAAAAACATATATTTAAGTGCATTTCCCTGGAGTGAAATTTTCTTTCTAATTTTTCATTTTTTGAAATTTGAGAGTTTTATGTTTGGTAATGAATGAGTGCGATGTGCATAGAATATTTAAAAAATGGTTTAATTTTCCATACTTGTCTGTGAAATGATTTTTCCTTAATTTGTTGCCTAAGGGATTCAAATGCCAGAAAAAAATATGAAATTATTTTGTGGTTGTTAATCTTTTATAAAACAAACCTGAATATTCATGTTGGAAATTTTTCAGTCAGTTTTTGAAAGATAAATCTGCTTCGCTTGAAATACACCAAATTAATTAAAGAGGCCCTAATCAAATTGTGAAACAAGATTAATAGGGTCAATTTGCGAATTACGATTAATAGGATCACCATTGACACTCCACAGAGGGAGAGACTCAAAACACAACAATCAACTAATTTGCATCCCAATTTTCAATTAAGAACATTTACCCAAAACTCGAATAGGTTGAAAAAAATTAATAGTCCCAACATGGAATAATATACGAATGATTAATGGGCAGATAACCCATGACTTATAAATGCTAACTAAGTCCGCCATCATAATTTGTCCTCCGTTCGTACATCATGTACTCCTATTTTGGGGGAAAACATTCACGCGGGGAACCCAAAAATAACAACTAAGAGAGAGGAAGACAGAGAGAAGTAGACATACATCTTTGCATTCTAGAACATTAGGGGTACAAGAATAGTAACGTTCGTCGTCACCGACCGTATAAGTCAACTTCGTCTTCACTGTTTCGCCAGCTTGCTCCGAAACCCTAATTTTCCATGCAGTAATCTCATGACAGTAGTCAGTTTCCGTGGTCGGCTCAATTTAAGAACGTGCTCCCACTCAAAAAAAAAAAAAAAAAAACTATGTTTGAGGATCTTCCAAGAAGCTGAGATTGATTTAGATTAGGATGTGACATTGTTCCTCCCCACTCGTCGAATTTTAAATGGTTTTGGGTGGAGGATAGAGATGGAAGTAGCGTTGAAAGAGGACTTCCCGTTAATTTGCATCGACCGTCTTTACCCCTTAAGGCTCTTGTACAACTTGACAATTTTAAATTAGCACCGAATCTGGAAGGATAATTAGGTCAAAGTACTTTTCTCCTTTTGGTAATTTAAAACCGCATCGTCAATTTACTCATTTTTTAAAAAAAAAATTCATAGAAAGTTTCTTCATGCATGCGATCTTCTCCGGTAAAACGGAAAACAGCACAAATGGTTCCAATATGATTTATAAACTTTTAATTTGTTCAATAGAGTATATGAATTTTAGCTTAATGTGCAATGTCATTCTTAAACTTTGAATAATTCAACGTGATCTTTCGACTTTTGATGCATTTTTAATTTAGTCAATGGAGCGTGTGCGGTTCCAAAGTTTACAGGGTAGGTTTAGGATTCCTAAAGCTAGTAGCCGGTTGTGACACGATAGGTTCTCGTTAGATTTCAGACCTGGAACTTGTCCACCTTGGAACTGCTGACCCTTGGTTGTGATGCCATAAAACCCCTTTAAGGAAAAAGATACTTATATGGTGACCGATAAATAATTGACATCTGTGAATTTTAGGTTAAGTGATTAGCTTCAAGTACATATGTTATCCATTCAATGGCGATTATGGAATTTGATTTTATCGGTCAGCTTTATAAATACCCTTATGAAAAAGGTACCTAAGTCTTCGCTTTTTTGTTTTGTCTGCTTGTTTAAAACAAAACGTCTCCTTCATGGAAGGAATATTCGTATATCTTGTGTATGCCTTCTTCCCCAGGGGCCAGAGCAAACCGTAAAGTGCAACTTCTCTTTTATTATTATTATTATTTTTTATGATTCAGGATCCGTCGGTCGTAATCGGGCTTCGCCCTTTCCGACGGCGACTATACCTGAAGGGAGGCTGGCCCCGCAGCCCACCAACAAGGGCCCCTCCACTTAAGTCCGAAAAACGCGTTGGGAGAGTTTCGAACCCCTAACTATGGTTTACGCCGGCGCCAAAGGGTTTGATTCTCACTAAACACGCCATGCCCGTGGTGGGTGCAATTTCTCTTTTATTTTCATCTGGGAAATTCGAAATCCTTACCTTCTCAAAGAAATTTTGATACATGAAATGTAAAATGCAAATAACATGTCCAAGAAATCAGACAACGAGAGAAATTTCGATATTAATTCCAAACTGCTTTTAGAATTTTGATCTCGATTCATTTACAATTATTTATAAAAGTCAAGCAAGAGCGATTTTATCATTAGAATAGTGATACGTCACCATTTTCAAAGATCCAAATCGTTGGAGTAATTTTAAATGGATAAAATTTGAAAGTTAAGACACTTAAATAAGCGATCGAAAAGTTATGCCTCTAGTATCATGAAAAAAAAAATTGAAACTTCCAATGCACTTTTCCCTATCGAGTACAGTACAAGGTTTGTGTGATGAAAGTATTTAGGCATTTTAAGCTAATATGGTAAGCAACAGCGTATGTAACCATCGAAGTATAGTATACATACATGCACGTACGCAATGTGCGTGAGAGAGAGAGAGAGAGAGATCATGATCCTTTAACCTTAGGAAGATAACAGTAGCATATGCATTGCCAATTAAAATTTTGATACATTGCTACAGTCCAAATTCAATTTTCTAATCGTATAGTTTTTCTGCGGCAATTTTAGCTGTGGAAGAGTTGTTGTGATTTTTATAAGGTCTTTGACAAACTCCTATATTTGCAGCAGCTTTTAGGAAAATGCAGCATTCAGTTTCGAGGTATGTTGTAACTTTAAAATTATTACCGGACACATAACCGTTCATCCAAATCATAATCAAAGAACTTGAATTTCTAGATAAAAATTCTTTATGTACTTCAGTCCAATAAGAATTTGCATTAGTGGTCTTAAATTTGGAGAGAATTACCCTAAAAAAGTCATAAACCTATTGTAATTGTGTCAATTCAGTCATGTACCTTTTTTCTTGTCAATTGAGCCCTAAACCTTTTACTTTTGTCATCCGGCCAATCTTGGCAAGAAGTCGCTAACATCGATGACTGGCTAAAGGCAAGGGCCGGCGAGAGCGAGCCTCGACCTCGCCATCGCTGGGTGAGTTGGCCTCGCCGTGGGCCGGGTGAGGCTGGACCTTGCTGGCCCTTGCTCGTAGTGGGTCGCCCAGGTCCGACCGGCTAGAGAAAGAAGGAAGAAGGGAAAAAAAAGAAAGAGAAAAAAAAAGGAAAAAAGGAAAAGGAAATTATTTCAAAAATAAATAAAAATATTATGAAGAATGTCCACATCAGTACCAGCTGTGTCACGTAAGACAGCTAAAGTTCATATTAGCGATTTGTGGCCCAAATTAGCTGGATAGATTGAATTAACACATATACAAAAGGTTTAGGACTAAATTGGCAACAAAAAAAAAATTGAATTGAATTGGCAAAATCACAAGGCTTTTGAAACTTTTTTGGTAATTTTCCCAATAAGTTTAACCATTACAATTACTATTAACCAAATTGTGATATTTAACAATCAAATCGTTGGAGGAAACTTTCTCCAAAACTGAAAAGGAAAAAAAAAAAAAGATGGATACATTTTTCATATAATATAAGAGTGGACGTCGGTTAAATATTGCCCTGGATTCACAAAGATATCCGAGCCTCCCCCGCCTCTCAAGCTGAAGGTCAATAAGAAAACCCTTGGAGAAGTCGGGGTTCCCTAATTGGGCAAACGGTCGTGGAGTAATCCAAGGTTATGGAATCATTAGAAAGAAGTCCTCCAATACAAATACAACTTTCCGGCCAGCAAATGGAATAAGGATTAAATTAAGGACAAAATAGATATGGGCTGATTGCCACTTTCTTTAATGAAGAAACAGGTCATTATCAAGACCGATTAGTTGCAATTGTGGGGGTCCCGTGGCCCTGCCGACATTTGAATCTTTCACCGATCCAAGCACGACATCTTGGAATTACATTGCCTGTTCTGAAGAATTTTCTTTGGGAAGCTGTTTTCAATCCATATCACTCTCGCCTAATGAGGCAAAATAAAATACTAAAGTTAAGTACCTTTTGTCTTTCATGTACATGCTCCACACCATATATCTCATTGGAAAGATTCTACCCATTGTATGAAGAACCATTGCCTATGTTGCGCGTATCAGCACCTTGATTAAAACTCAAAAGTGTACACTATGATCGAAAAATCGTAGGTCGAGTCCGAATGAAGATAAGGTACTCTAAGGCAACCTCTAGGGACCTCTCGTCTCGATAATTACCTGGATATGGTGGTATGGACGGGCTACCGTGACTTTAGGGGATGAACCGGGTTTTGCAAGATGCTCGGATAACCAATGTCTTCAAAAAGGATTTTCGTTCGTAAACGGGATAATTGTTCGAAAGTCTTATACATATTGTACGGCTGCCAATTTAGTCCTAAAATTTTCAATTTGGTCAATACGTCTTAAACCTTTTGGCGATATTTCAATATAGTCCATCCGGCCACTTTTAGTCAAAAATTACTGACATGGCGCATATTGCCCGATGTGGCACAAGCAGCCCTAATGTGGATGATTTTCGCAAAATTTTTTCTAAATTTTCTGAATTTTTTCGATTTTTTCATTTTCTTTTTCTTTTCGCCTGTGGCCAATATTAGCCATGACCTGTCATGGGCCATCATCAAGATTGCCCATACGAGAAAAGGGAAAGAAAATCAATTTTTCTTAAAAAATAAATGCAAAAATCTTCAACTTCAATGATTTCCCTCCCAAGAATGACTATATTTGAAAATCATTAAAGATGTTTGCATTTAAACTGGCTAAATTGAAAAGTTTAAGATCAAATTGGTAGTCCTACAATAGATTTAGGTCTTTCTAGAAAAATTTTCACATAAATGAACACTCCGGGAAAAATTATAGCCAAGACCCGCCATGAATGGAAAAAATATTTATGGATTTACGGATAGGGCCTGCGGGGCCTATAAATAGAGCTGCACCCATGTCCACCCAAAGATGCCTTTGGACAATTGTAGCTCAGATTGGGCCTCACAACGCATCTAAGGGCCACAAAACTCATGATCAGGTCTAATGGATACTAAGTGAGAGGTATCAATAAGATATGAGTTCCGAATATACTCACATCATAAACGATCTTTGTTAGATAGGCCGATCCACGGTGGAGAAATTTTGTACTAAACCATTATCCGACATTACTTTCCCTACGGTCAATGGCGCTCATCAATGTACAGCCCACTTTCTATTGGAACATGGCACCAATCGCGACTCACGGCGCCAAAAGGTTGTGAAAATGAGCTGTCTATCCTCTTCGCAGGTTGCCTTTGAATCATCATCCACCCGATTTGAATCTCAACGGAGTCCAAGAATTAGGAAGACGAGGAAATATCACATTGATCGGCAGACACGATTGCGTGTCTGGGCACGACGAGCATTTGATAAAATTTGACTACCGAAAGACAGTTGCTTTGTATGAACATATGAGTTTTGTGTCGGTGATGATTAAGGAATGGGGATATTCATGGGGGTTTTTATTTGGGGAGTTGGCCAGTTCTTAATTGTAGGAAAGGTGTATGTAGCAATTCATATTGAAATTTATGGACATATTATTAAAAACATTTTAAACCTATTGCAATTATTTCAATTTAGTCTTACGCTCTTTTTTTGTGTCAATTCAGTCCTAAAAATTTTGTATTTGTATTGATTCCGTCCATTCGATCAATTTTGGTCGGCTAGCACCGATGTGAAATTTTTTAATAATGGATTTTTATATTTTTATATTTAATTTTCCCCTCACTTTGGGCCGAGACGCCCTCATCGGATCTGGCTAGATGAGGGCGTTGCAGCCCTCACCCAGGGCCGACGACCCTTGCCAACCCTAAGTCCATAAAAAAAAAAACTAAAGAAAAGAAAAGAAAAGAAAAAAGAAAAAATTATTAAATACTATTAAAAAATCCATGTTAGCGCCGGTTAGTCAAAATTGGTCAATGGGCTCAATTGGCACAAATACATAAGGTTTAGGACTAAATTCACAAAAAGAAGGTACTAAATTTACATAGTTATAATAGGTTTAGGACTTTTTTGGTAACTCTCCCTGAAATTTATCCCTATTGAAATTTATGGACATATTATTAAAAAAAAATTTAAACCTATTGCAATTGTTTCAATTCAGTCTTACACCTTTTTTTTTTTTGTCAATTCAGTCCTAAAAATTTTGTATTTGTATTGATTCCGTCCATCCTATCAATTTTGATCGGCCAGCGCTGACGTAAAATTTTTTTAATAATGGATTTTTATATATTTTATTTAATTTTCCCCTAACTTTGGGCCGGGACGCCCTCATCGAGTCTGGCTAGATGAGGGCATTGCAGCCCTCACCCAAGGCCGACGACCCTTGCCACCCCTAAGTCCATAAAAAAAAAAAAAAACTAAAGAAAAGAAAAGAAAAAAGAAAAAATTATTAAATACTATTAAAAAATCCATGTCAGCGCCGGTTAGTCAAAATTGGCCAATGGGCTCAATTGGCACAAATACATAAGGTTTAGGACTAAATTCACAAAAAAAAGGGTACTAAATTTACATAGTTATAATAGGTTTAGTACTTTTTTGGTAACTCTCCCTGAAATTTATCCCTATTGAAATTTATGGACATATTATTAAAAAAAATTTAAACCTATTGCAATTGTTTCAATTCAGTCTTACACCCTTTTTTTGTGTCAATTCGTCCTAAAAATTTTGTATTTGTATTGATTCCGTCCATCCGATCAATTTTGGTCACCAAAGACCGATGTGAAATTTTTTAATAATGGATTTTTATATTTTTTTATTTAATTTTCCCCTCACTTTGGGCCGAGACGCCCTCATCGGATCCGGCTAGATGAGGGCGTTGCAGCCCTCACCCGTGGCCGACGACCCTTGCCAGCCCTAAGTTCATAAAAAAAAAAAAACTAAAGAAAAGAAAAGAAAAAAGAAAAATTTATTAAATACTATTAAAAAATTCATGTCGGCGGCGGTTAGTCAAAATTGGCCAATTGGCTCAATTGGCACAAATATATAAGGTTTAGGACTAAATTCACAAAAAAAAAAAGGTACTAAATTTACATAGTTATAATAGGTTTAGGACTTTTGGTAACTCTCCCTGAAATTTGTCCCTATTGAATATTTGACATTAGATATTAATTTACATCACAAAAATACCCTGATCTTACCATAATATCTTTGGACCGTGTTAAAATCAGCTAGTTCCTAACCAAACGTCAGCCCCGTTTTTCTACCATGTCTGTACCCAGCACTGTGAATCCGTTTCTCATTGCCGCCGCATCCATCAAAGTCATCACTAACGAGCAACCACCACCTCCCTGCTCACACCTAAGGCGTGTGTGCGTGCGTGCGAAATGTGAATTGCGGCCATGGAAGCTGGGATCTCTAGGGAGTCGGTCGCGCGGAGGTCGGCCACCACACAAGCAAAGGATTTGGTGTCTTGTGAGGCGAGCAATCACCATACAAGTGAATTCACAAAGGTTGCAACCTCTCCGTGACCGAGAAATATAAAAGTGGGGAGGGGATCGCATAGACAGAGCGCGAGAGATGCAACCCCGTCAGTGGTTGTCATGTTGGATCGAGGAGCGTCGTGTGGGTTCATGGTGCGGGGATGCGTTGGGGAAGAAGAAAGAACAGAGAAAAATAGAGAGAAAGGAAAACGCATCTCAACCGTTGAATACTTAATATGTTGTTGCGTCCTCCGTTGAAACAGGTAAGTTTTATATCGTAATTTACTCTTTAAATTTAGAGTATGTTAATTTATCACAAGGAGTACGTATGATCTACCTACATTTGATGCACAAATATATATTTGTGCATGTATGTCAATTGGCACGAAAAGTTCGGGTTAGGCCCAAAAAATTTTTCAAAATTAATCAACAAAAATATGAGCTTGTAGGATTTCATTATTTAACAGTATAGTACAAGTGGGGGCTGTTGTTATTTTGCCAGAGGGATATTATTAGGCAGTGGAGATACGGTAAGCATTCCACTTTGGTGATAGTACAATAAATAATTATTCTCTTGTATATTTTCATTCTTTTAATCTAAAGTAGAAAATAATAATGATGTAGTACTAAAATTATAAAAAAAAAAAGAATCTATGGGCTGGGCGGGCCATTTTGGGCTCACACGTCGAAGCCCGAAGGCCGGCCCGGCCCAAAATGCAAATGGAATGAGTCCGAAATCCCCGTCACGATTATTCGGGCTAAGGGATTTCGGGTGAGTCCGATTGTAATCGGGATTTTTAGTTTCGCACAGGAGTTTTCCATGTAAGGCGAACATGGAAGCAATAGGTCTATTGTTTACTTCTACTTGGAAGTGGGGGTGGTGGGAGGCTATTATGCTTTGAGTACTATGAACAAGAGAACCAGAACCGCCTCATCATGACGAGGCAGAAAAGATCAGAAAGAACTGAAATTCACTCCATTAAGCGAGGACAAGAGAGAAGTGGAGTGATTTTCCGTCGATCAAAATAAAATAAAGTAAAAGGTCAAATCAAGCTAAGAGGGAGTTAGGCAGCAACAATCTAATTAAGACCCGAGTTAATCACCCAAAAATTTGCTAACCATCATAGCAGTCAAAAGTAGAAATTTCCATGGTAAATACAAGAGTGCTTTCGCCGCAAGAGACCGAAGAGGTTCGTACACGCAGCCGAGGGCATCGTCGTGGGGAATCAGGTAATAACTTATTATTGACGTCACTCCAGCACAAGTGATAAGGTCATGACGTCAGAATTTTAGTTGGCCATGAATTTTCAACTGGAGGAAGAAATTTCCAAATGGCCCTTTCATGGAAGTTCTCCAAGTGTTGTGGGTTGCGCTGGTAATTAATAGAGTTAAAAGAGAGGACTGATGGACCTTCTTGAAGGCACACTCTTATCTCTAGTATTATCGATAGAACCAAACAACAAAGGCACGAGCTAATTGTTGAAAGCATGTCGTTTGATTGGAATGCTTCATTAGGAAGACTAGGAAGCTTCTAGAATCAATACCGAATATTAGACCGGCTTGGACCGGAATTCTTTCATCTACTAGAATCACTGTAAAGTCGGATTGAGCGGTAAGATACGTTGATGCATTTCACGAGTTCTGTTATGTCGCATGTTGATATTGAAATCCTAATAACTTGTTTTTTGTTATGGAAAGAGCAGCAATTTCTGTTGAAGTTTTTTTTGAAAAACAAGCAAAAAGTGTCTTTTCTTTATCCCACATAGGATGTAAAGGAAAGTATGAAAACTTTATTAGTTAGAAGGCCATTATAGTCTTTCAAATAAAAAAATGTCTAAGTAGACTAGACCCCACTATACCCACGTGCGGGTGAGTGCTTATTCGCCGTGGTTTTCTGGTTTAGAATCGACATTAATCAACAATAATTTTTTAAAAAAATTTTAAAAAATAATTTAAATAAAATGTTCTAACAAAAAAGTGCGACTATTCACATAGAAGTTGTTATTTTTTATTAATTTAATTTTGAAGTTTTAATTAATTAGTCCAATGAACACAACTCTTTAGACAAGGTAATTTTTGGACACGAAGAGTTGTGTTGGAAATTAGGGGTGTGCAACCGGACCGGGTTTACTCCGAACCCGGATCGGCCCACCCGAAAAATAGGATCGGGAATCGGCTCCTGCTTAAACCAGTTCAGGAATCGGTTCCAATTTTTGGGAATCGGTTGAAACTAGTCCAGTTTTCGGTTCTAGGTGAAGACCCACCCGGACCAATTTTAGAACCGGTTTTTAGTTTTTTTTTAAAAAAGAAATCCTAGTTTCTAGTCCATCGTCGCTTGCCCTTTGATTGCCTCACGTCCCTCACCTACTCTCAGTCCTTTGTTTCTTCCCATCTTGTCTTATTATCTATTATATTTTGGACTGTTGCTTTTGGTGGATTGTAATTTTTATTGCTTATTTCACCGATACTCATATTATTTTGATAAAAAAAAAAAGAAAATAGGTTTTCATATAGACCCTGAAATCGGACCGAAAAATAGGATCGATTCCAAAACAGGTTTCAAGACAAACATAGTCGGTTCTCGGTTCTAAAAACTGGAAATCGGTTATAACAAGGTCGGTTTCATGGTCTAGGTCCGGACCCGGCTCACCCGGCCCATGTTCACCCCTATTGGAAATAACTATTTTCGGACATGAAGAGTTATGTCCGAATTATAGTTATTTTCAGACACACGAAAAGTTGTATTTTGTTCGGAAGAGCATTAAAGGTTGCATTCATTTCTCTACTATATCTTGAGTGATTTTGTTAAATATTCACTTAACCTTTTCTATTTCCAATATTCCTTTCTTTCCAAACAAGAGAAGTACAACCTTTGTTTTCGATTATTTTTATAGAAAGTTCTTGAAAAAATATGAGAATTGCTATTTAATATTCTCGTTGAGACTTTGTTATATACCGGAGGATCTTCACCGATAACCATTAGTAACGTTGGGAGGCTCATAATTTTTTTAAGAGAGTATTATTACGCCTTAGAGTTTGATTCCATTTGTTTCCATTCACTAAATTTCTCAACAATTTCTCTATTAATTTTTTTTCCTTGTAAAATGGTTAGGCTATCGCTCATTCCTCCAATGATAATATATGAAAAAGTAGACTGAAAGGCTTAAAACGTAGAGGGCTTTGACAACTCCACCGGTCGCTCAGGGCAGGCTTGGTCGGGTTACTTTAGGCCTAGAAAAGTCGTTAGTCGATTTTTTTTTTTTCTCTTCTAAAGCTGCTACGTCATTTTCGTAAACTTATTTCAGGAAAAAATGTGACAGTTTCGTAAAGGAATGTCCGCAACCAAATGACGAGCTGAGGAAGGAACTTAGCCGTTAATCAGGCTTTAGAGCCTTTGCTAGTTGAGTTTTGGCTCCAAAACGAGCGCACTCAAATGAAGGATTAGATAATAACCGAAACTAGGAAAGTTGAAAATTGTAGGTGTACATGTTGTCCCTTGTCGTCCTTACGGTCCTTACTTTTACTAAAATTTTGGGCAATTGCAATCTTTTGGTCTTCCAGAATGGGAAAAAGGTTTTGCCCTAGTCAAACATATGGTTATTATATAGTGCTAGCTTTGCTAATTGCGCTTGATTAGAACTTAGTTGAGTAAGAACACGTAGCTCCGAGCTTTTCTAATTAGGTCATACAACAAAATATCTAATTAAGTCCATCCGACACAAAATCTAGCCAAATCCATCTAACGCAGCTATCGAAGGGGCGGGCGTGTTATATAAATTATGTATTCCCTACCTGAACACTTACTGTCGATGGTGAATCAACAAGAGCCACAAAAAAAAAAGGTCAATTAATCCATCCACTAGCTTCAGCCAACGGTGGGTGTCCCCTATAGGGTATAATTAATCCATGTCCCACGAGAACGTAATTCGACGGCCATGTTAGCTGGATTTAGTTAGATTTTGAGCTGGGGGGATTTGATTAGAAATTGTGTGTGAGTACAAAGACTTGACTTGAACAAGTAAAAGTGCAAGGTCTCAAATAGGGATGAAAAGTAAAAATTTTCCTTTTCTTTATATATTCATGTTGGGCCTCATGAGGCTATGGTAGGTCAAAAACAGCCGTCGTACTGAAGTGATATGTATATCTAGCTTGAGAGACTTCAGCACAAATCAAAGCTTTTAGTTTCCTCCAAACAAAATATATAGAATGGAAAATCAATGAAAGCTTTATTTGAAACGACAAAAACCCATTGATAGAAAGTAGTAGATATCAATGGTATACCTCGTCTGAAATCGAATGATTGAAAAAGAAACTTAAATGACATGAATATGGGGCCTTTGTTCTTACTCACGGAATTGAAAACGAGAGTTGAAGAAGAAAAGTGGGTAAAAGAAGTGAGGACATCTTTGCTCTTTTAAAGAGGGTCTCTCCCCCAATCGGCGAGTATGAAGAGTGAAGGAAGTGAACTGATTTAACTTATAGTTAAGGCATTAAGTGTCTTAGGGTTGAAATATTGGGGCACGTGTTTCAATGAAATTGATTCCTGTAGTCCCTATGTTTACAGGGTACAAGCGGCTTGATTTTATAAGCCAAGAGAGGAAATATTTAGGTGAAAGAGACGAGGCTTCATTTCAATCAGCCAAGTGTAAGTAATAATTATTCCAAGCATTAATGAACTAAGGCTAAATTTCTCGATGCAATGCATGACTTCATCACTACCAAGCTCATATCTTCAAGAGACAAACATGTAAGGGTTAACTGCTTAGGAAAATAGGAAGAATAAGCCAAAAGGGATATAGCCAAGATGTGACATCCTGTAATCCGGCTCGTTTTGAAGCCTTGAATAAATGAAAAGTCTCATCGATGTACTTCAGTCGAATCTCACTCGGAATTGATCCCTCTCGGGTAGACTAACCAAATAGGAATGGCTAGCTAGGAAAATCAAGTACGTGGACCTAAAAACTTGGTCATGGACTGACTCTTTGGCCATGAAAATTGTCGAGGGAATATTTTGGACCAATATAGGCCGATCCTAGAATAATTAAGGAACGATTTGAATAATACCCAATGCTTGGATCACTGGTGATTCCGTTCGACCTCGTGTGGGTTCCAAATGTCCCTGAATTATTTTCTAACGATCGTGTCCATCGGGACTAGTGATTGACCCTCACAATTGATTGACAACCAAGGTCGCCATGGCTCGAGTAATTCTTAAATGTGATTTTAATCACGGGTCGATACGCGTAACTCCTAAAAGCCGCCCGTTAGTTTGAGATACGCTGAAAATTCTATTAATCGAGATTGATCGCGAATCGAGCTTCGTAATTTCACGTCGGACCTTCGGGGGTTTCAATAAATAAAAATTTTGGACGTTTCCTCATCCTGTGTAAAATTCCTTCGCAGTTTGCCCCAAAGAGGTTCAGGAAAAGTATATTTGGATTGGATATGGGAAATGACCCATTTGCCCTCGAAAAATACCCCATTTTTCACTTGGAACGAAGGGTATTTTGGTCATTTCCCCTTTTGGCCGAGATTGACTAGTCAACGTGGGGAGAAAATTATTTTTTTTCTCTTGACTTTATGGGCATAATTAATTATTATTAACCTATATTAATTATTATATTGGCCCTCTTCTTCTTCATTGTCCAAGAACCCACCCTTTCTCTAGCTCACTTTCTCTCTAGCTCACTCTCTCTCTCTCCCTCTCCCTCACTTGGCCGAACACCCTCTCTCTCACCCTCCATTGCCGAAAATTCTTTGAGCTCTCCCCGGAGTCGCTTTGGATAGCTTGAGGTTCCTAGATCGTCGACAAATCGCCGGCCATGCAAGGATCGCCAGAACCGCCGCTTGGTTCGATCTTTTCCTCAACCGTTCAACAGACGTTTTGCGAGTTTTTGAGGTAGGGTTGTTTCTAAACCTAAATTAGGTGACTAGGTTGCTAAAAGACCAAGGATTTGTGAGATTTTGATGAAGAAATTGGTGGAAATGAGCTTGAATATGTGCTGGCCGAAAATTTGCAGAAATGGAGGAGAGAGAAAGCTTGTTCTTGCATGGATAGTAAAGTCAAGAAGATAATAGTGGTCAAAGTTTAACTATGGTTACTTTATGCCCTAACTAGAGTTACTTTATGCTATTGTTTAATCATGGTTAGGTTAGTATTTGACTCTAGTTAATTTTTGAATCATGGTTAGTTAATATATTAACTAGGGTTACTTTTATGTGACATAAAGTTGTTATGCCATGGTGCCCATTTAAATGTGGCATGATTACTATAGTCGTAGATTAATTATATGTTAGAAAATTATTATTGTTCGGCCGTGATAAATTTCCACGTTAGTATAATTTTAATGGCATGTGATTTATAAATTGCTACGTTAGCGTAATATGGTCACATGACGTGGATTGGATACTATGGTAGTATTAATTGATCGGGCAGTCTGAATTAATATTTGGATTAGTGTGAATTAATCGGGTGATCCTGAATTATTAATTCTCTAACGTGAGTGAATCACGTGGTCCCGAACTATTCTGAGAAATATGAGGGTCGTATTCAATCAAGTCGTCTGAGGCCAAAGTGAGCCGTATTCGTCCGATTGTCAGAGACCGAAAAATGTGATGGTCGTATTCAATCAAGTCGTCCGAGGCCAAAGTGATCCGTATTCGTCCGATTGTCTAAGACCGAGAAAATGTGAGGATCATATTCAATCAAGTCGTCCGAGGCCAAAGTGAGCCGTATTCGTCCGATTGTCCGAGACCGAGAAAGTATGAAAGTCGTGTTCAATTAAGTCGTCCGAAACCAAAGTGAGTCGTGTTCGACTAATTGTCCGAGACTTAATCCGGTCGTGTTCCTATGTGTCCGAGACCGAGATTTGTGGGTCGTATTCCTATGTGTCCGAGACCCTGGTATATGTATATAGAGCCGTGTTTCATAAAGGTCTGAGGCTCAATGTTATGAACTTATTTGATGACGGTGGAGTAACGTGGAATATTCTGGAGTAACGTAGAATATTTCTGGAGTAACGTGGAATATTCTGGAGTAACGTAGAATATTTCTGGAGTAACGTGGAATATTCTGGAGTAACGTGGAATATTCTGGAGTAGCGTGGAAATTTTTGGAGTAATGTGGATAGTTATATTATGGCCTGATGTGTTAAAAACGGGCCCTGGAGCACGTAGAATATTTTATTGTCAGACTGAGGCATGGAACGCCGAGACGGGAGTAACGTAGAATATTTGAGAAGGTGTGAGAATTTTCGGAGAAAGAATGGAATTTTCTGGAATTTAATTGTGGAATTTTTGGGGTAAGAAAGAGGGATTGTCGGAAATTTTTCAATGAAAATGTGTCTGGAGGCACTAGCGACCTGATTTAGGGTTAGAGATTTTCCTACTGAGATTTTATCTCACTCCGTCGTGGGCTCGTTGTTTTTCAGACCCTTTGCCTCAGCCATGAGCGTTCCGCCCCGGAAGTTCGGGATTCCCCGGGACTGGATACGCAAGTGATAGAGTATCCTGTCGGGGAGAATCAAGTTTATTATAGATATACAACTACAGTTTGGGTAGATATCGGAGAGCTATATTGGAAGCCTCGGACTTATGTGGCATGGACCTATCGCCACGGGGACCTGACCGTGGGACCATTGAGAGGTTTTGATGTTCCCTTTAATGGAGTCGGGGAGTACGATCTTGTGAATGCTGCACCCCCAGATGGAGAGGTGGTGAACTCCGATGCTGTACTTGAAGTTTTGGCGCCCAACGCAGTAGTTGTGGTACCCGCAGAAGCAGATGGTGAAGTTGTGGAGCCTTCGGATGCCGAACGGGTCTCCGAGTTAAATGAGGCTGAGCTGGCAGCCCGATATGGGTTTGTGCTGGGTAGCGAGGACGAGGACGAGGACGAGGATTAGATGGTTGGCCTCATAGTTTTTGTGGCGTGTTGTATTTTGGTTGTATAGCGGGCTTCAACCGCGTGTCTTTTGTTATAGGTGGTCACGGGCTTGTACAGTGGCCCCCGAAGCCTTAGGTTTGACAGTTTGTAACAACTATGTATATATGTACATACGTGTGTTTTTACCATCCCAAGTTATCGTAGTTTTGTTGGTTTTCTGTATGGGGATTGTTGTTGCTTCCGCATGTGTTGTTTAATTTTGTTGGCCTGAGGATCCTGGAGAACCGTACGCAAGCGAGACTAGGTGGGATGTCGACGGTTCGTAAGGTTCGGGTCGTGACGCAAGAAATCAATTGAAGGCATACGTAAACGGGGAAATCAGTGTCCGTTTTAAACATTGGTAAGTCAAAAGAATATTTCAAAATAATCAATATGTTTAGAAAATTTACTGAACGCAATGAATATAGTCAACTTAGTAAATTTCTAGTTGATCACTCGTTTGATACGAAATCTCGGAACATATTGTTTTCCATTAACAATCAACATGGCGTTGCATATTTCACCGCCACTCTAGAAAATCAACTCGTAAACAATTACTCCGTAATTCAATCCAAAGAGGGTTCATTTGTCAAAAACTACACATACGAAAATACGATTCGATCTCCACTAAAACCACGTAAATTATTTAACTGGAATTTCCACCTATGCCAAACTTCCACGTATAAGTTACTAGCGTGGAAATTTTTCGGATGTCACAGGAGCTCTCTTGGACTTTGAAATTTTTTATTCGCAACTCTTTTCACTTCAGCACTAGAATCTCATTTCATACTCTTCCACCTCCAATCTAGTCATTGGACAGTATTTAGAGGATTATTCTCTAATCAACCAGTTGGATACAAATGCTTCAAGGAAATTGAGCATCCGTTGAGAAATGAGATCAGCATCCCACTAACTCAGTCGCCCATACAACTAAAATTGAGTTTTCATAAATAGAGTTCTTCGTTTCGAAGGAATATCTTGCCTTCACAAATATTGTCAATCAAACAAGATGTTTTGCGTGATGAGTTGTGTTGCAAAACAGTCTTTAAGATTGAATATCAATACTTACTAAATGTGAAGTACGAACCAGATCGCTAGTTGTTGCATACTGGGTCTGAATATACTCCCTAACTCAGAATAGATTTCGCATAGTCTAAAGATGCCAAGCATCTTGACAATATTCTTGTGCGACCTTTGCTGGTATTCTCATTCTACTCTAATGACATCCGTGATATCCATGAAGTAAAACTTCAGACACGATATCCAGATAACAGTAAACAGAGTCTGAATATGGTTCCTCCATGAATACTACCTGAAAATACTTTCATCGGTTTCAATAGACATTATGGAAGATTTTGACAATCTTGAAAACATATTGGGAAGTTTTCTAAACAATCCGTACTTAAACTGGATCTTTCAGCACCTAATGGAAACTATAAGGAAAAAACTATCGATCGACAAACAACTTTCAGTCAAAGATGGCAACACATCCAAAGGAAATTATTTTTCAAAGGACTGTGCTAAAACTAATTGAGTTGTTCCCAATCCCATATAGGTTCTTCTGTCTCCATGCTAGTCGTCCCAACCTCACTGGAAATTCCAGCATTATTTTCTATCGCCGATGAGGACTCTGATCCACCACTGCCTCCGCCTTCTCCGCCGTGTATCGTCTCTCTAGCAACCAACCCCAGTGGCCGTCGATTAAATGGCTGGGAGCTCTCGGATACAATGTACAGTCGGCACAAGGTGAATTCGTGTCTCAACTATATTGTTTCAAGAAGAAGATTATTTAGTACAAATTTGTTGCACCCGTGAAAAATTACAATTAAAAACTTTAATTTTCAAGGTGAATGTTTACTGATACACTTGTACATAGCACTGGCAAACTAAGGCAACCGCATAATATTTCTAATTCAGTAGCGCAAATTCTTTATAAGGGCCATATTTCTGCAATTTCATCCATTCGAACCTCTGTAAATATGAAAATCACTCACTTGCAAACATATTGAAAAACAAATTTGGCGAGATCCATGAGTGTAACCTACTGTAGAATATTAATTCCTCCAATCTAGGATGAACAACTTGACTCATCTAATAAACTATACAAAGTCGTTAATCAATCTAAGTAATGCATGCTTGTGAAGATTTCCCACCGCTGTTATTCTAACAAAAGTTGAGGACTGTTCATGCAATCGAACTGAAATGAAGATAAAATTCAATTAGTTCATGCATGCGCTTACCCTAAACGTGGGCATACTAGAACTTGAAGAATTGGAATTGGGAGGTGAGATTATTGCCATGGCTCTATACTCATTCAATCTCCATTTGGTTTTTCTTCCTGTTGGAGCTTTTCCCACGTAGAAGACCATAGACTTCTTCATCCCAATCATTTTGTTTTCAGATGAGTAGACATGACAAGGCGATCCGGTGGCCTTCCAGTAACCCACTGCCGTGCTTCTGCTCGCTCTCCCTCCTCTGGCTTCTCTCTCCTGCATCGGCGCAAAAAAGAACCACTGCTCTTTGTCTTCTCGGCACAGCTCTCCGGAAAGTTCTGCAGCAGCAAAACACACACAACAGCTCAAGAAAAAGTGTGAACTTTACGTACATTTCACGACAAACTTGCCCATTTCATTAGAGCCCGTGATTTCCTTCGGTGACAATGAACGAGAAACATCGAAAAATGAAGAAACGCCATGCATGTTTTCTTGTTCTTTTACCTGGGAGGTTCCAAGGCTCGGTGGCGTTAATGTCCAGGACCGGAATGATACGGGGGAGCCGGTCTTGTAGCGAGCCCTCGAGCTGGTTGTGCAAGTCGAAAGAGATGAGCTCTTCCTCCGTTGGATGGAACCTGAATCCTGTCGGATGATCCTCCATCGTATTTCTCTTCGACTTTATCCTAGGTTGTTAAAGTAGGAACTTGACACAGCTTGTGTTTTAGAGGCATATACATTTATATAGAAGTGGACCACAAAAAATTTCACGGTTGCAATCAGGCACACCGATAAAGATCCAAAGAACGTATGTAGTATATTTCTTCTTGTTGATTAGTGGTCCACTTGGAGTGACTTCTTCTTCTTCTTCTTCTTTTTTCAAATTTTCGCTTTTTCACATTTGAGAGTCACTTGTTTTATAATGAAAACATGTATCGAATCTTTGAAAACTTGCGCTGTGCACATGAGCGTTTCTAGTCGTTAGCTACAGTTATTTCCCAAACAAAAAGGATTAGTTATTCTGTATTTGGTAGTCCTTTGCAAATAAGATAGTATTCATCGTTATTTGTCACCAGGAAACTCCGAATAGATTTTTGAGGGGAAAAAAAAAAACGAATCTCGACTAGAGCCTTCAGGATCCAGATGCAGATGCCGTGATGCGAATGTCATTAGTGGTGCGTTCCTGGATCGATTGGATCAACATAAATCTAATCGAAGGCGAAACGATGTTGCAGCTAGAACCGGCGGATTGGGTCGACGACGTCGGATTGAGCTCAAATTCGGCAAGCTGAAGCGAAACGGCGTCCTGATCAATACTCACGGCCGTTGGCCGTGACTAATGATGAATTTTGGCGGTTCGAGAATGTTTAGATGGGTTTTCCTATTTTTTTTAGTATTTTTCGGGCTTATTTTTATTTCAGTGGCACTTTTGTAATTTTCTGTTTTTTGATATTTTGATTCCTAATTGGACTAGGGTTAGGATAACACCCTATAAAAGGTGTTTATCACATTTTTTTTTTAATAATCATCAATAATATTCAAATAATTTTCGAGATTTCTCTCCTTTAGCAAGGATTTTCTTGTGTTATTCGCCGAACGCCGCGTCGGGTGATATCAAAGCCTATGGCGACCGGCGGTGGTCTTCGTGACGATGCTCAGGAGACTGGAGCCCCAATCCTTGGGGACGACGCGCTGCAATGTTTGGAGCAGCTTTTAATGGAACGCATAGATCAACGATTTGATCAAGGCATTCGTCGTTTCGAAGAGCGATTTGACGAGATAGCGGATTGATTCGAGGGTCTCGGCGTTGATGTGAATCGGAATCGGCAACATGGCAGAAGGTCGGGTGCAGATTTTGCTCGCGGTGACCCCGTCGATAGGCCTATTCCTATTCGCGGGCAGGATAATCCTCTTTATTCAGAGAGTTCGGAAGAAGAGGAGACCGAAGTTTCGGATGAAGAACGTGCTGATTATGCAAACCGGAACAATTATGGAGGAATTCGAAGGGGACGTTACAATGATCGTGAAAGAAGAGACGGCAGGCGTCGCTATGACGATCGTGAAGGTAACGACTTTAAACTAAAAGTCGATATCCCTTTTTTTAATGGAGGTTTGGGAATAGAGGAATTTCTGGATTGGGTTGCTGATATAGATAAATTCTTCGATTATATGGAAACCCCGGTAAGAAAAAGGTGCGATTAGTAGCCCGTAGATTGAAGGGGGGGTGCGTCCGCATGGTGGGAGAGATTGCGGAATAGGAGAGAGAGAGAAGGAAAAGAGCGAGTTCGAACTTGGCAGAGGATGAGAAGGTTGCTGAAGCAAGAGTTCCTTCCTCCCGATTATGAACAGATCATGTTCCAGCAATATCAATGTTGCTAGCAAAGTAATCGGTATGTCCATGCGTACACGGCAGAATTTATGAGGTTGACGGAGCGGAATATCTGTCGAAGACGGAGGGGCAATAGGTGGCCGGATATCTCAATGGGTTGAAGCCCTTCATCCGAGATAAGATTGGAGTACAGCTTTTTACGGAATCAGTCTGCAAGCGAAGAACATGGCGATGAAGGCAGAGATGATGTAGCAAGAACAGGGTAAGAGGGGCTACGAGAACTATAGAGGTAGCGGTTCGAACAGTTCCTTAGAGAAGAGCGGCTTCAACAATCGTTATAACACAGAGCGGAGTCGGGATGATAAGGTGGTGGAGAAGCACCCTATGAACGAGGCGAGGGATAAGGGAACGCAAGCGCAGAAATCAGTAAACCCAAATCCTTACGCTAAACCAGCGGGGATAAAGTGCTACAGGTGTAATCAACCCGGGCACAAATCTAATGAATGCCCTCAGAGAAAGATAGTTAATATGGCCGCGAGGGAAGAGGAGGAAGATGAATATTGTTGTGAACCAAATGGCGACGAGGATGATTTTGAAGAAGAGGAAGAGGATGAGGTGAATTGCGTTGTGCGCAGGATGATGTTAGCCCCAAAACAGGAGGATGATTCGCAGCGCCATCGGTTATTCCGAACCAGATGTACCATTCCGGGAAAAATCTTTGCTGTGGTTATTGATAGTGGGAGCATGGAGAACATTTTCGGGAAAGAGGCGGTGAAGAAGATAGGAATACCTATGGAGAAGCATCCTAACCCATACACATTAGGATGGATTAAATCCGGAGCGGACAACATTCATGTGATCGAGCGATGTAAAATTCCATTCTCCATTGGTAAATATCATGATGAATTGTATTGTGATGTGGTAGACATGGATGTATGTCACGTGTTATTTAGGAGGCCGTGGTAATTTGATGTAGATGCTCAACATTCGGGGAGGAACAATCAGTATAGTCTCGTGAAGGATGGTGTGAAGTATACATTGCTGCCCCCGAAGAACAAAAGCAAACAGGTTGCCGGAAGTAATTTCCTTACTCTTACAAGGAAATTTGACTCTGAAATTAAGGAGACCAGGGAAATTCATGTTTTGGTAGTAAAGCAGGCAATTGAGGCAGAGGCTAAACAACAAGTAGAGGAGCAACCTGAATCCGTTAGACCTTTATTGAAGGAATTTAGCGAGTTGATGCCCGAAGAGATTCCAGACGGGTTGCCTCCTATGCGCGATATTCAGCACCATACGTACTTAATTCCTGGTGCTAGTCTGCCTAATCTACCGCACTACAGGATGAGTCCAAAGGAGAGCGAGATTCTAAAGGAGAAGGTGGAGGAGTTGCTGCGAAGGGGGCATATTCAGAATAGTATGAGCCCATGTGCCGTTCTCGCTCTGTTAACTCCTAAGAAAGATGGGAGTTGGAGGATGTGTGTAGATAGCAGAGCCATCAACAAGATAACTGTGGGCTACAAGTTTCCTATTCCAAGATTGGATGACATGCTGGATAGGTTGCATGGCGCTAAGTGGTTTTCAAAGCTGGATTTGAAGAACGGATATCATCAGATTCGTATTTAGCCTGGCAATGAGTGGAAGACAGCTTTCAAGACAAAAGAGGGGCCATACGAGTGGTTGGTGATGCCGTTCGGCCTTTCTAATGCTCCAAGCACTTTCATGAGACTTATGAATCAGGTTCTGAAATCTTTTATCGGCAAATTTGTCGTAGTTTATTTTGATGATATCCTGATTTATAGTAAAATTGAGGAGGAGTATTTGATGCATTTGAGGGAGGTGTTGACAGCTTTGCATATTAATAAGCTGTATGTTAATCTTAAGTAGTGTAGTTTTCTGACTAATAAGTTGTTATTCCTAGGATTTATTATCACCGCTGAGGGAATAGAGGTGGATGAGGCGAAAGTAAGAGCAATAAGAGAGTGGCCAGCTCCTAAAACAGTTTCTAAAGTTAGGAGTTTCCATGGGTTGGCTACCTTTTATAGGCGTTTTATTAAAAATTTCAGTACTATTGCGGCCCCAATTACAGAGTGTATGAAGAAGGGGAAATTTGTATGGGGGGAGGAAGCCGAGAATAGTTTTGTTGTTCTGAAGGAAAAATTATGTACCGTGCATGTTACGGCTTTACCCGATTTTGATAAACCGTTTGAAATGGACCGTGATGCTAGTGGCGTGGGCATAGGAGCTGTTTTATCTCAAGAGCGCAAACCAGTTTGCTATTTCAATGAGAAGCTTAGCGACTCGAGACAGAAGTGGAGTACTTATGACAAAGAATTTTATTCCGTCGTAAGGGCTTTGAAGACTTGGGAGCATTATCCGATTGGAAAAGAATTCGTGCTATATCCTAATCATGAAGCTTTGAAGTATCCGAATAGTTAGAAGAGGATTAGCAAAGACATGCACGCACGTTGGTGTCAATTTTTGCAAAAATTTCCTTTCAGATTACAACACAAGTTAGGTGTGCAAAATGTAGTAGCCGATGCGTTGAGCGGGAGAGCCGGCTTGTTGATTACGTTAAGCCAAGACATTACGGGATTCGAGCAACTGAAAGACTGTTATGCAGGTAATGATGACTTTGGGCAGATTTGGGGGTCATGTGCTGCTAGTCAACCTGTGCAAGAATTCTATGCCATGGATGGTTATCCGATGCGAGGTAATCAGCTTTGCCTTCCTCGAACCTCATTACGAGAGAAGGTAATTCGTGATTTACATGAAGGATGTTTAGCTGCACATCCGAGACGCGACAAAACTATTGCTGCCGTTAGGGAGCGATTTTACCGGCCCCGATTGCGTAGAGATGTCGGCAGGTACGTGCAAAAATGTTATGTTTGTCAGATCGCTAAGGGGCAATCTAAGAATACAAGTCTATACATGCCTTTACCTGTTCCCGGCAATATATGAGAAGATCTGTCTATGGATTTTGTGCTTGGTTTGCCACGAACCCAAAGAGGCGTAGATTCTGTTTTTGTTGTGGTAGACAGATTTTCCAAGATGGCATACTTCATCCCTTGTAGGAAAACGTCTGATGCAGTAAGCGTGGCCAGATTATTTTTCAAAGAAGTAGTTCGCTTGCATGGAGTGCCTAAATCTATTACTTCCGATAAAGACAGTAAGTTTCTGGGGCACTTTTGGAGGACTTTGTGGAAGCTCTTTGACTCTTCTTTGAATTTTAGTAGCACAACACACCTGCAGATCGATGGTTAGACAGAGGTGGTCAATAGAACTCTGGGCAACTTGATTCGAAGCATCCGTGGAGACAAGCCGAAGCAGTGGGATATTGCTTTATCTCAAGCAGAGTTAGCTTATAATAATGCAGTCCATAGTTCTATTGGCGGGTCGCCTTTTCTCGTTGTTTATACAAAGGCGCCTCAAGATACTCTAGATTTGATACGATTGCCTAAGCAAACAGACAAGAGTGTTGCGGCGAATCATATGGCTAAACAGATTGTAGAGGTGCATCATGAAGTCAGACAGAAGCTGGAGGAAGCTAATAAGAAGTATAAGGCAGCCGCAGATAAGCACATGCGAAAGCAGGTGTTTGAGGTAGGTGATCGTGTCATGGTGTTTCTTCGTAAGGAGCGGTTACCAGCTGGATCTTACAACAACCTGCAGCAGAAGAAGTACGGGCCTTATACTGTCGGCAGGAGAATCAATGATAATGCTTATGTTATAGACCTTCCACATAGCATGGGCATATCCAACATTTTTAATGTTGCTGATTTGTCGCTATTCCATGAGTCAACCGAGCCGATGTATCCGGATTCCGATTCTAACTCGAGGACGAGTTTTTCTCAAGTGGAGGAGAATGATGCGGATGTCATTAGTGGTGCGTTCCTGGATCGATTGGATCAACATAAATCTAATCGGAAGGCGAAACGGTGTTGCAGCTAGAACCAGTGGATCGGGTCGACGACGTTGAATTGAGCTCAAATTCGGCAGGCTAAAGCGAAACGGCGTCTCGATCAATACTCACAGCTTTTGGCTGTGACTAACGATGAATTTTGGCGGTTCGAGAATGTTTAGATAGGTTTTCCTATTTTTTTTAGTATTTGTCGGGCTTATTTTTATTTCAATGGCACTTTTGTAATTTTTCGTTTTTTGATATTTTGATTCCTAATTGGACTAGGGTTAGGATAACACATTATAAAAGGTGTTTATCACGTTTTTTTAAAAATAATCATCAATAATATTCAGATAATTTTCGAGATTTCTCTCATTTAGCAAGGATTTTCTTGCGTTATTCGCTGAACGCTGCGTCATGTCGGGTACTCGAGTCCGGGCTGTTGGGGTCTTGGGTCCGATTCATCGGGGTTCGAGGGTTCATTTCCCGTTCGCGCACTCCGGACGACTTGCACTAGGGGAGAGGTCAAGTTGTACTCTGAATATTATGTCACACGCCGTCTTTTTCGTACATCAAGTTGTTTATTTATCGGAAACATCCTCGTTGGAAACATTCTTTTGCCGAAGAAGTAAAGGAACAGCTAACAGAGACCAAGGCAAAGACGATACTTGTAAATATTCTTGATCTCCGGCCATGTATAGTCAATCTTGTCTTCGACCATTGGCACGTTCCCACTCGCAAAGGTTGTATCCCAAGACAAAGACAAAGGCAAAGGTGATACTTATTATTTCTCAACACTCCGTCACATTTTTTCAATTGGCTTTGGCCTTTGGGTGGAGGACAGAGATAGAAGTAACGTTAAAAGAGGAATTGGATTTAATTTATGTCCAGAGTTTTTACGCCCTGGGACCCTTCTTCAACTTGACAACTTTAATGTAGCAACCGATCTGGAAGAATTTTCAGGTCAGAGTTTTCTCCTCTTGATCGATTCAAAACTATTTCGTCAACGTGCTCAAATTTAAATTGCATAAGCTTATTCTTCATGCTATCCTGTGTGCATGAAGCCATGAAGGATCTTTTCGCCTATAACCTCCTTTTTTTTATTTTCTTTCCAGACGTGTGGATGATTCTAATGTTTTGTTTTTTTTGGAGAAAGGGGTTTTCGTTTTCTTTTCTTTTTTTATACTTGTAGATTTATGAAAGAGTTGCGTTAACAAATTAGTGGTTAAAAAGAAAATTTATCGGTCACCATATTCTTTTAGGCAATTTTGTTGGTGGACTTACTGACATTTAATGAAATTACCGAGTTTCTTAAAAAATTGCAAATTTACCAACTTCTCTTTATCTTTTATCAAAATTTATTTGTTTCTCCTACCAATTCTTCAAATTTTTTTACAAGAAAATTCTAAATAAGGGTTTGAAGTGCCCTCATTTTCTCAAAAGATGATCTAAAGTGAACATGTAGGCTTATCTAACTATTGGAACGTGCAATGAAAATCTAATACATTCATTTGAGGAGATTATAAAAAGAAAATCCAAGTCCAAGCCCTTCAATATATACAGTTTGACACACATTTACTCAAGAGCTTAAGCTAATGAGTTATGAGACAATTACAATATATGAACTCCCCCACACAACATAAATTCTCCGATATGGGACTTTTCTCACACAACTTACACGTGTATTGCAAAAATTTCTCCTCACATGTAAGACCGGTGTTCGGTATACTCTCCTTAGTTCGGGTATGCTTCTGCATTAACATGTCTCAACTTGAATCTTCAATGACCACCCTAATCCCTAACATTAATTTTTTTTTTTGGTCGATAATCCCTAAGATTAACTATTAACTTATAAAACGGGTTGGTAAGTAAGGCAAATACTAGTGCTAACTCAACAGAATAGTTGGTAAACAACTCAAAGGAGATTTAGTAACCTAAAATTAATCATTGATTTGGTTAAAGAAAAGTCAGTAAGTCGCACAAAAACGGCTGTTAATTTCATAAAACAGTTAGTACACTCAAGGCATTGATAAGAAAAATAAAAATAAGTTAGTAAAAATGAGCGAAGTATTCCTTTTTTTTTTTTTTTTTGTTAGAGATTTGGGGCAGTTGGTAATTGAAAAACTACAAGGACGTCGATAACTAACTTAAATAAGATTTGGTGAAGCAAAACTAATTGGCCACTCAGTCAGAGAAAAATGGTGATTACCCTAATAAAATTTGGTATTTTTCTAAAAAAGAGTTGGTGAATTTAAAAAATTGGCAAGTAAGGCAAATAAAAGTGGTAACTCCATAGAAAAGTTGGTAAATATAAGAAAAAGAACAAACGAATGTTCTTAAGCAACTCAAATTAGGATTAGTATCCCAAAGGTAGTTGGTTTGGCCAAAAGAAAGGACGAACCAACATCATGGAAGTCCACATAGAAATTTCTATGATAAAATAAAATATATAATTATGCAATGTCGACTTAGTCCAAGCTGTCACCGTATTCCAAGAGCTACTTTCCGCTTTCAAAAAGTCGACATTATCCAGGCGTGCTAAAATATCATTCTCTTACAAGCAAAAGAATTAGAAGATGAGGAAATATTACGTTGATCAGCTGTCAACGTTGGGTTTGTGTCTGCGTGTGAAATGTGAATGACAGCCATGGAGATCGTGATATCTAGTGACTTACACTCGTGGAGGTCGGCCGCCACACAGACAAAGATTGGTGTCCAATGAGGCGAGGGACGTACATGCAATTGGAGGGACAAAGGTGACAACCATCATATGATCGAGGATCGCGGCATTCAAAGAGAGATGTAAAGAGAGCGTGAGAGGCGTGACGACCTGAGGAAAATAGAACTCATGAGGTGCATCGATGATGAGGGCTCGTGAGGCACAGAGCTAGCATCGTGGATGAAGAAAGAAGGGAGAAAAATAGAGCACATGCCCTCTATAGCTAGTATCCCAACATGCACTTCAGTTTCCTCCCCAAAGCTTCGTTTGACATGGTGGTAACATGAATGTGGGAACACAAGAATTGTTCAAGTGCTGACTGCTTTTTGTGGTCACAAGGCAAAAAGATAAGACAGAAGAGGGGGAGATTTTCCCTCGGTCAATGTCAAGACATTCAAATCAAAATCTAAGAGGGCGTTAGGTGACCACAATCCGATGGAGATACGCGTTAATCAAGGAAAATGCTGACATCATGGTAGTCATCGTATAAACTTCCACGATAAAATAAAATATTTAAAGACGATATGCTGAAAGTTCCAAATCAATTTTGGAGTTAACAAAGTGTTTTTACTCAATTATAAATCCTAAGGTTCTCATCTGGTAAGTGTCCATGCAATGTTTTTGTATTCATTTTGGTCCTGAAATATAACCTAATCCTTCAACTAAAACAAGCAAATCGCAACTCAGAAAAAACAATGCAAAAAAATCACAATCAACTCATTAATGCAACAACGAGTAAAAAGTAAAGTACTCTAGTAAAGTTTGGTACTTCCTAAAAAAGAGTCGGTAAAATTTAAAAGTTTGGTTAGTAAGGCAAATAAAAGTGGTAAATCCGTAGAAAGGTCGGTAAATATAAGGGGGGAAAAAATAAACAAACGCTGTTAAGCAACTCAAATTGGAATTGGTATCCCAAAGCTAGTTGGTTCGGCCAAAAGCAAGCTCGAACCAACATCATAGTAGTCAACATAGAAACTTCCGTGATATGTTCAATTGCTCCAGAGAGAGCTTGGGCCGCAAGAAACTCAAGAGGTTCATTCAATGATACACGGCAGAGGAGAATGCCATCCGGGATCATGTCATTACATATTTTATTACACTTTCTGCAACTTCGTGGCCGCGGCATCGAGCTCGCTTTTGGGTCTTGGCTTGAAAAATATCTCATGCATGATGATCTCTCTCATTCAGGACGTGCCTCTCTTTACAATTAATTGGCTAATCTTCGTATCATGTCATGCCACGTTGCCACTAACGATCATAAAATAGGACTGACCATTCGCGCTCAATTGTCATAATCGGGATTTGTAATTATAGTAAATCGTGTGCTTTCATCGATTATTAGGTTAAATCTCGAATCATTTCACAATTAGGTTAATTAGCTGCATAAACGTTAATTGGTCTGAAGTCGTCTTGCGAGAAATAGTTTTCCTCACCGAAGATACAAAGGAAAACTCTTATACTCCCCACTTCTCACTATCCACGATTGATGTTTACTTAGACAATGTTTAATCTACGTCACACACTGGTGTCCTATGATAGTCGCGTTAGTTGGATTTTGCCTCGTGGGATAGTGAGTACCCTTTCTTCCAAGCCCCTCGGGCCTCGGCCAATCGTCACTCAGCCAATTCCGGGATTCGGTTAGATGCTTTATATATTAGAAGGACTGGATTAAAATAGAAAAGTAATGAAAGCATAAGAATGGAAAATAATTTTTTGTCCGAAATAAATTGTGGATTGACGACTTTGTTATGCCTAGCCTAGCGCGACCAAGCCCGGTCTGGGCCACCTCTTGAGAAGCCAAAATCATTTTTCGTTAAATTTTTTATGAATGGGATATGAATTTATGCTAGAGTTCTATTTTCTAACTTTTTTGTCCTTTATTAATGAACTGTTCTTTTGTCCTTTTCTTAATGAACTCAAACGAAGCTCCTCTGTTGGAAAAATTGCAGCTCAAGCGTTTTGTTCGTCAAAAGGACTTCATCAGGGCACTTTTTTTTTTTTTTTTTTTAGAAGGAGACTTGAATCAATTGAAAGATATATAATATGATCATATTTCATGTATAAGTTTTAGGATTTTCGATATACTTTTCTCTATTGATGACCATGGATATACGAATTTAGTAGAAATATCTACTCCAACACTCTTTTCCATAAAAAAACGAAATTACAAGTAAATTCCGTGAAATTCACCATGATCGATCTCCTCATTCAATTGACTTTACAACGATTA
Source organism: Rhodamnia argentea (assembly GCF_020921035.1). NCBI lineage: Eukaryota > Viridiplantae > Streptophyta > Magnoliopsida > Myrtales > Myrtaceae > Rhodamnia > Rhodamnia argentea. Next base: position 24,136,216 of record NC_063157.1, on the reverse strand, counting down.
TAGCGGTAGACGGAATTCTAGTTCAAGCTGGTCTAAAATTCTGTCGTAATTCTTGAAGCTCCCTTCTCTTCCCAATTAAGTATATTAATGACATGTGTTCAAACAATTAGTTCGTGCTTTTATTCTTTGGTTCTTTTGATAATGCTAGAGATAAAGTTTATCTTCAAATTGGTCCATCATTCCTCTTTTTTACTCTATAATTGTTAATGGGCTAAAGTACACTACAAGTGTCAAAACTTGTGTAGGGCACTTACTTTAATGCCAAAACTTTCAAAACAATTACTTAAGTGCCAATTTTTTTGAAAACTGCTCACTTCGATGCCAACTCCAATTTGAGTTAATATGGCTTGCTGGAAAATCCGGCGAGCCTATTTTTTATTAATATTTGAGTTGACGTGACTCGTTGGAGTTGGCAGTGAAATGAACATTTTTCAAAAAATTTGACATTTAAGTGATCCTTTTGAAAGTTTTGGTACTAAAATCATTATTTTTCAAAAAATTTAACACTTAAGTGATCCTTTTGAAAGTTTTGGCATTAAAGTGAGCGTCGTACACATATTTTGATACTTGTAATGTACTTTAAGCCATTGTTAGTGATAGGTTTTATGGGTAGGCCGCCCATGTTGGGCTAACCCAGCCCATAACTTGCAAATGTAACAACCTTTGGCAGTTACTTGTTTTTCAACGTGATATAATTGTTCTTTAACTTTGAAGCAAAAAGAAGATGAAGGACGCTACTTCTATTTTGAATGATAAAAAAAGAAGAACTCCCCCTCAAGGCTACATTCAAGACATTTAATCCGTGAAGAAGGTATGTTCCAAGGTGTGATATATCCAATTCAATCAATGTAATATACCCAATTCGGTTCGATTTGATTCGGTTGTTCTGAAAAATCGAACCATTGACATCCCTATTTTTCAAGATGTTCGGATGTCAATGTCTTCAAAAAGGATTTTGGTTTATAAGTAAATGAATGTGACAATTGTTCAAAAAGTCGTATACTTATTGTATGACCGCCAAATTAGTCATACATTTTCATTTTGTTCAATTTAGTTCTAAATTTTTTGACGATATTCCAATGTAGTATATTTGGCAAAATTTGACTGGAAATCACCGACGTAGATGCCAATATTGATGTAGACAATGTTTCTAGTTTGTGTTTTTTTTTTTACTTTATCTTTTCCCTTTTCTTTTTATTTTCGTCTATGATCTCAATGATGGCTGGTCACAGGCCATCATCAAGATTGGCCACGGGAGAAAAAGAAAACAAAAGAAAATCAAAATTTTAAAAAATTGCAAAAATCTTCGACTTTAGCAATTCCGAATGACTACATTTGAAAATTATCAATAGGTTTAAAATTAAATTGATTAAATTGAATAGTATAAGACCAAATTGGCCATCGTACAATAGGTCTAAGATTTTGTGGGCAATTTTCTTGCCTGGCTGGGACCTACCTTAGTGGGCCTATAGGCCACTAAGCTCATCATTAGGTCTAATGGATAGTACGTGAAAGGTATCAATAGGGTATGAATTCTGAAAGTATTCACATCGTAAATGATCTTTTTTAGATTGGCCGATCCACAATGGGGAAATTTCTTCCTAAATTATTATCCAACATGTCATGTAGTGATGCCGGTTTGGTTAATTCCTCTACTCTCGATAGTGCTAATCAATGTATCGTCTACTTTCGGGATAAATACATCGTGAGTGCGATAACTTGTGTACGGCGTTCACTTGAGTGCCATAACTTTCAAAACGTCACTTGAGTGCAATAACTTTCAAAAATCGTTCACTTGAGTGCTATGTCAATTTTTCCGGCATCTACGTCGGCTTTTTCGGAGTGCCACGTCAGCGATGGCACTCAAGTGAATAATTTTTGAAAGTTATGTCACTTAAATGAACGTTTTGAAAGTCATGGCACTCAAGTGAACGCCATACAAAAGTTATGGTACTAATAGTGTAATTATCCCGTCTACTTTCCAATGTAAATTGGCATCAATAGCGACGCACGACGCCAAAAGGTTGTGAAAATAAGCTTTCTATCCCTTGCATAATGTCGCTTGTTTTTATCTGTCTTCGTAGGTTGTCTTTGAATCTCAACGTAGCCCAAGCTCGTTAAAATATGCTTCCCTTATGCGGAAAAGAATGAGGAAGACGAGCAAATGTTACAGTGATCGGTAGACACGATCGCGTGTCAGGCACGATGACCATTTGATAAAAATTTAACTACCCAACTAAAGTTGCTAAGTATGAACATATGAGTTTTGAGTCGGTAATGATTAAGGATTATATGTGGGATTTTAGGAAAATGTTGGGGAGATATTCATGGGGGATTTATTTGGGGAGTTGGCCGGTTCTTGATTGTAGGAAAGGTATATATCACAATTTATATTGAAATTTATCCCTCTTGAATAATTGACATTACGGATCAACTTACGTCACAAAAATAATATATTTGGATTGTGTTGAATCAAATACACCCTTACCAAACCCTAGCCCCATTTTTTATTTCATCTCTACTCAGCACTGTGATTCCGTTGCTCATTGCCACCACATCTGTCAAAGTCGTCACCGACGAGCTACCGCCACCTCCCAACTCACATATAAGGTGTGTGCGCATCTGTGTGCGCGTGTTTGTGTGAAATATGAATCATGGTTATGTAAGCATGGATTTCTGGTGACTTGCTCGCGTGGATGTCGACCACCGCACAAGCAAAGATTTGGAGTCTTATGAGCCGAGCGAGAGAGCAAGAGAGATGCAATGACGTTGGTGGTTGTAATGTTGGATCGAGGTAGTCGATGGGGTTCATAATGCAAGGATGCATTGTGGAAGAAGAAAGAGAAGAGAAAAATAGAAAGAAACGAAACACATCTCAACCATTGAATACTTAAATGGGTAAATTATATGTACAAATTTAATCTTTAAACTTAGAGAATCTTAATCATTACAACGAGTAGGTATCGCCTATATCTGACGATTGTGAACCTAGACATGCATTATTGGATCGGATAAGTTTCATGTGGACAATGTCATCAACAGATATATATATATATATATAGAAACTGGCCCAAACATAAACTGGTTCAAAAAATTCGGGTTAGGCACGAAAATGTTTTCATTATTAATGAAAAATTTTATTAACTTGCAAAATTTCATTATTTAGTACTATAAGAAATGTGGGGGTTGTTCTTATTTTACCTAAGGAATATTGTGGGGGCAGCGGAGATACTTTAAGCATTAATATATTATTATTCACTTGTGAAATTTTTTTTTTTTTCCATCTGAGACGGAAAATAATAGATGATGTATTACTAGAAATATTAAAAAAGAACCTACGGGCTGGGCAGATCATTTTGGGCTCACACATTGAAGCCCGAAATGGAATGGGCCTGAAATTCCGGTGCCGATTATTGGGGCTAAGGGATTTCGGGTGGAGTCCGACTGTGTTCAGGAATTTTATTTTTCGCCCCTGGTTGGACTTTTCCATGTGAGGCGACTATGGAAGCAATAGGTCTACTGTTTACTTCCACTTAGAAGTGGTGGTAGTTGGAGGATATTATGCTTCGAAGATTATGAACAAGAGAATAATAATCGTCCCGTCACGACTTGGCAGAACGATAAAAAAAAAAAAAAAACTGAATTCCCTCCAATAAGCAAGGATAAGCGAAAAAATACAAAAAAAAAAAAAAAAAACTCTCAAACCCGTCGCATTGCTACCAATTTAATCATAAACTTTTCAATTGCACCAATTTAGTTCTAAACCTTTTATCTTGGTACCAATTCAATCAATCCGATCAATTTAGGTTGGAAATCGCCGACGTTCACGCCACTCATCCTAAGTGGTACGACCAAGACCGACGTAGACATTATTTAACAAAATTTTAAATTATTATTTTTCTTTTTTTTCATTCTTTTCCTTTTTTGCATAAACATTGGTCGACAAGGGTTGCGATCATCACCAAATCTGGCTAGGGCCTTCAAGGCTGCGAAGGCCCTTGCCTTGGGCCTTTGCGACCTCCATTGGCCGTGGGTGATGCGGCCCAAGCCGGGGTTGGCGAGGGCTTGCTGGTTCTTGCCAACAGTCGATGAGGGTCAGCTAGCCCTCACTAGTGGCCATCAAGGGCTAGCCAGCCCTCACCTAGTGGCCGATAAGAATTGAGAGAAAAAAAAAAGAATGATAAAAAAGACAAAATAATCAAAATTTTAAAATTGTTTAAGAAAATGTTAAAAAATGTCCACTCGCTCCGTAAGATGGCTATCCACGTCAATGATTTCTGGTTAAAATTAGCTTACTTGGGCTAAATTGGCGTAATACAAAAAGGTTTCGGACTAAATTGGTCCAATTGAAATGGAAGTTTATTTAATTTTTAGAATTTCTAGCTTGCATGACCATTAGCCCGAGGGTCGCCGGCCCTCACCCAGCGGGGCTTTGAACCAGAAAACAAAAAAGAAAAGAAAGAAAAAGAAAAGATACAAACAAAATAAAAATAAAAATAAAAATTGAACCGAACTGGATTTTTGGTTCAGTTCACATTCAATTCGGGATGAGATTCGATTCAGTTCAAACTTATACCATAATGATTCAATTCCATTCGATTTTCTTGAAAAATCAAACCGATCCGAATCATTGGTACCCCTACAAAATTCTAACCAAAGTACAATTTTTTGCGATAATACAAAAGTGATTTCGCCGCAAGAGACCGAAGAGGTTCATATCCAATAGCCGAGGGCATCATCATCTGGAATCACGTGATAAACTATTATTGACGTCTTCTGACGAAATAAAAAAACCTCTTATTGATGTCACTCTAACACGAGTTAGTGCGGTCATGACGTCAGATTTTTAGTTACAGTGGTGAATTTTCAACTGGAGAAAAGGTTTCCAAGGTGCCCTTTTCATGGAAGCCTTGAGGTGTTGTGGGTTGTGGCGGTAATTACAGAGTCAAAAGAGAGGACTGACGGACCTTCTTGAAGGCACGCGCTCATCCCTAGCATTTATCGAAAGAGCCAAAGAATAAAAGCACGAGCTAATCATTGAAAGCATGTAATTTGATTGATATGCTTCCAGAAGGAAGTTCTAGAATCAAGATCAAATGTTAGACCGGCTTGGATCAGAATTCTTTCAACTAATAGAATCACTGTAAAATCGGATCGAGTGGTAAGATCGATGATGATGCATTTCACAAGGTCTCTTACGTTGCTTGTCAGTATTGAACTTCTTGTTATTTTGTTTTTTATTTATGAAAAGAGTGACGGAGTAGATATTTCTCAACTGAAATTCTTGTTCTCCTGCACAACGATAACTAGGTTATCGATGATTTTTGTATAGTTTAGGTTTGTATTTCACTGATATATTGGGATTGGACCCATAAATAGTTATTTTACCGTTTAGATATAATCTCTTTCTTTTGTAATTGATTGTTATAAGAGAGATGTGGTCATTGTGCTAACTATAGTGGATCATCCGCTGGATGTAGTCTTAGATTAAAGGTGAATTATAATAAATATTGCATCTCGTTTTTTTTTTTTTCCTTTCTCATCTTTACACTCTATTTTGTTATATTTATGCACGTAATCCTAACAAGAATGAGGTACTTGATGGGGTACTCTATAAAAAGCTACGCTTAACATGTGTCGGGTTCTTCAAATTCGTAACGCACGTCACTTACATTTGCTTTTAATTACTTGTTCAGATTTTCGATTATCCTAATGTGATGTCAAGTGCACATTCTCTACCTACTTCCTCGCCACATGAATAGAGCAAAGTGAACAACTACATAAGCACACTGAGCAGTACGATAGAATCTGAAAGAAAAGGCTCATAAAATCGATACTAGACATCCTGGACCCCTTGATCAAGATGTTTTTATTCTCTTCTAGATGCACAAAATTAGAGGACAAAATTTGTCATTAAATGAATGAGATCCGTACTTAAACTGGATCTTTCAGCGCCCAATGGAATCTATAAGGGGAAAAAAAAATCAATTGACAATTCGGAGAAAATTATTTTTCTAAGTGTTGTGTTAAAACAAATTGAGTTGTTCCCAATCCCGTATAGGTTCTTCTGTCAACAAGCTAGTCGTCTCAATCTCACTGGAAATTCCAGCATCATTTTCCATCGCTGATCTTGACGAGGACCCTGATTTGCCGCCGCCGCCATCTCCACCGTGTACTGTCTCTCTAGCAACCAACTCCAATGGCCGACGATTAAATGGTCAGGAGCTCCGAGACGCAACGTACAATCGGCACAACGTGAATTCGTGTTTCAACTGTAAAGTTTCAACGATAAAATTATTTATTACAAATTTTTGCACATGTAGAAAACATAATTAAAAAGTTCTATTTTCGAAGTGAATGCTTACCGGTACACTAGTACATGACATTGGCAAACTAAGGTAAGGGCATAATATTTCTAATTTTTTTTTTTTGGTCGGATATTTCTAATTCAATAGTGCTAATTTTGTATAGGGTGCTGCTAGCCTGATAGTATGACAAGATCGTTAGTTATTTTTGACTACACGATCTCCCAATCAATGAGTGTTTTATGCAAAACATGCGGCAATGATGTGGGGATCTACAGTTGAGATTATACTATCCGTGACACCACTATCAGGAAAGTATTTTCCTTCTTTATAAGGGTTATAGTTCCGCAATTTCATGCGTTTGAACCTCTGATAGGTGTGTTGTACATATGAACATCACTCGCTTGCGAAGATATTTAAAAGTAAGTTTGGCAACATCCTTGAGTGCAACCTACTGCAGAATATTAATTCCTCAAATCTAGGATGAAGAAAAACATGATTTATCAATCAATCAAGTAATGCATGCTTGTGAAGATTTCCCACCGCTGTTATCTCTAATAAAAGTTGAAGACTCATGATGCAGTCGAACTGAAATGAAGACCAAAAGTTCACTTAGTCCATGCATGAGCTTACCCTAAACGTGGGCATACTAGAACTTGAAGAATTGGAATTGGGCGGTGAGATTATCTCCGTGGCTCTGTACTCGTTCAATTTCCATTTGGTTTTTCTTCCTGCTGGAGCTTTGCCCACGTAGAAGACCATGGACTTTCTCATCCCGATCATTCCGTTGTCCGATGAGTAGACGTGAGAGGGCGATCCGGTGACCTTCCAGTAATCCACCGCCGTGCTTCTGCTCGGTCTCCCTCCTCTGGCTTCTCTCTCCTGCATCGGGGCGAAGAAGAACCACTGCTCTTTGTATTCTCGGCACAGCTCTCCGGAAAGCTCTGCAGCAGCAAAACGCACTCAACACCGCAAGAAACAGCGAAAGCTTTACGTGCAATTCGCAACAAGTTCGCACATTTATCAGAACCCATGATTTCTTTCCTTGAGATGAACGAGAAACGTCGAGAAATGAAGAAATGCCATGCGTGATCTCTTGTTCTTTTTACCTGGGAGGTTCCACGGCTTGGTAGCGCAAATGTCGAGGACCGGAATGATCCAGCGGAGCCGGTCCTGCAGCGAGCCCTCGAGCTGGTTGTGCAAGTAGAAAGAGATGAGCTCTTCCTCGGTTGGATGGAACCTGAAGCCTGTTGGATGATCCTCCATCGTGCTTCTCTTTTGACTTTATCCTAGTTTTTTAAAGTAGGAACTTGACGGCAGAATTGGTGGTAGCTTGTGTTTTAGAGGCATAATAGCTAATAGATCTGGACTCGATGTTTATATTGAAGTGGAACACTCGGTCCATTGAGGAGGAAAAGACCTTAGCGTGTGCAATTAGTCTTTTTCACATTTGAGAGTAACTTGTCTTATAATGATTAGTGGTCGGAAGATTGGTGGTCCACTTGGAGTGACCCTTTTTTTTCTCCCCCAGTCTTTCACATTTGCGAGTTACTTATTTTATAATGATTGTATTAGCAATCTTTGAAAACTTATACTTATGAACTTTTCTAGTTGTTAGCTACAACTCGTCTGCTTATATTTCACACAAAATGAACCTTACTGAAAAATCCAAAAACATTTTTTTTTTAAAAGGTTTAATTATTCTGTATTCAGTAGTCCTCTGCAAATAAGATAGTAGTCATTTTCTGCAGAAAATTACCCAAAAAATAATAAATCTATTGCAATTATGCAAAATCAGCCCTAATTTTTTCTTTTTTTTTTTGCCAATTGAGTTGTAAACATCTTGCATTAATGTCAATTCAGTCCATTGGCCGGCTTACATTGACATGACGCCAACACCGACGGGGACAATTGCTAATATTATTACAATATTTTTTTTTCTTTTCTTTTTCTTTCTTTTTTTTTTTTTCCCATTGTGGTCGGCGAGGGCTTCATGAACCTCGCTTGGCCATGGGGGAGGCGGCCGCACCTCATGAACCTAGACCGTCGCGAGGCACGGCTGTTGACACCTAAATTTTGATTTCTCTTTAATCATTTATCTTGCATAAAAATCTGGAATTAAATTTTAATTCCTACCAAATATAATAGCTCATCATTTTCATTTAATTTTAGTATTCATGCATTGCATTTTGCATTGGACCACCAACGGCAGAAGATTTGAGCTTAATTTGTCGGGTGATATGGACTTGAATTGAAAAAATCGGCAATTCAAAGAAGAATTTGGGGTTATTCTGAGCTTAATTGAGAAAAAGGCCTTAATTAAAAATGTCAAGTATTATGTGCCAAAAATTTCGGTCAAATTAATGCAATTGGACCATTTGGGACTTAATTGATCACATATTTTGATCCCGGGTCTGTTTGGCAAGATTAACAAAACTTAAGCCCCAAGCTTGCAAGGCTTTTCTCTCGGGTTTAGGGGGGGATTCAGAATTCATGTAAAGAAAAAAAAAGGAGCTAAGCTACCATTGATCGAGAATTTCTCCCGGTGAAGTCTTGCATAGTCTGCTTGGTTCGGTTGCTGCTCGGGTCCTCCACTACTGCGGTTCTGGTGCTTTTCGCTGTGGTTTTTCTCCTCTATTGCTGCGGTTTTTCATCTACAGCTGCGGTTTTAGTGCTTTTCGCTGCAGTTTTTCTCTTTTGGCTGCAATTTTTTCATTTATAGCTGCAGTTTTGGCACTTTTCCCTGCGATTTTTTCGGTTATTGCTGCGGCTCAGCTTTGTTTTGCTTTCTGTTCGGGTTGAAACATTCCTCTACTCAGCCCATCCAGCCGCTGCATCCCAACGTCGGTCTGTTCCACCGCCCAGCCTGAGGTCAGCCAATTCACAGCTTTTGAAGTGCAGATTTTCGGGCTCAATTCAAGCACTTTATTGTTGTTGTTGTCATCCTTGGTCGAACATCATCCCAAGAAAATAGCTGCTACCTTACCGAAGCTGCCGAGGAGAATTTCTCAGCCGATTTGGTTCGTGGAGTGCAAAGCTTGATCTGCAATTTTCGGGGCAGATCTCAAATAAGGAAAGATAATTTTTGGGCAATCAAGGTAAATTTCCTATCTTAAACTTTGATATATTCACTTGCTTATTTTGTGATTTATTTGCATATCTTGAATATTGCATCGAAGTGGATATTTTTTCAAAATACAGGCTGATTAGGAAAATTTTCTTTCCTAATCCGCAACTTGTCACACGATCGAAAACGTCCATCTGTAGGATTATTGATGGAATACTCGATTAGGTAAGGATTTGGGTTTAATCGTTAATCGTAAGATTACGAATTAAAGATTGATTCAAATATTCGCGAAATATTTCAAAACTTGATTGATAGATCCACTTTCTTGATTGGCATTGATTGACATATTCACTTTCCTCATTTGATTTGAATTATTTGATTGTCATATTTTTTAGAATATATCCGTCGTATAATGAAATCTCAAAAATTCTAAAAGATTTGCATTCATTCACTTTGCATATCTGAAAATTGCATCTTTCAAAAAATAACATCATGTAGATATTGCATATCTAAATTTTTATTTAGGTTAGATTGCATACTAGAATAGAAATTGCATGTTTAAATAGAATCTTATGTTTAAAATAATATATCTTCAATATATTAGGGTTTGGGTCAATGTAAACTCTAAAATATACAAGAAAAAAATTGTTTTGACATAATTCTATTTTAGGAAATTAATTCATCCGAAAATATAAAAAAAAAAAAATCAATCATCCTTGCCACATCATCCATGCCATGTCATCCTTGCCACGTCATCTTTGCCACGTCATCCATGCCACGTCATTCATCTTTGCTATGTTACCTCATACCATGTCATATAGATTGCATGTTAGTTTGCATTCCATGTAGAATTATATGCTTAGGTCAATTTAATTGATTCCAACATCACGTAATCAATTTAATTAAACTATAAGGATAACTTTTTACATTAGTTTAAAATTGCATATTTAAAATTTTTATTCATACGTCACGAAGTTAATTTTCATTTGCATGTTATCTTTTGCACGTCATTTAGCTTAGTCTTGCATTTGCATCACGACATTGCATCACATATAGTATAGTATTTCATGCATTCATATAAAAATAATCGAAAATAAAAGAACTGTCTTGTATGGTGCATGCTCCCTTGATTATATTGACTTCCGGATGTTCATTAATTGATTGTGCACCCGCATGATAACCTTTGTTAGTGACTTAGGTTAAAATCAATTAATGTTGCCTTCTCAAATGATTTTTCATGAAATAAAATGGTACCGAAAGGGCGTTAGAGTAATCTGGTGTAATCAAGTCCCCGAACTCTTAATCTCCGGTTCGTAGGAATAAAATAGTTCTCCCGCTATTTTACTTAGGTTTCTAATCGACCTACCATAAATAATTAGTGGCGGCTCCACAATTAAAATACATTGCATGTTAATCAATTGAACCTCAAGTTGCGATTTGGTATGGACTTGGGAGAGTCCGAGTTAGGTTAGTTAAATAATTAACCCGATAATCCATTAGCCTGGAAATTTTCTGAATTTTTAGGTCTCGACAGCTTGGTGACTCCACCGGGGACTGAACAACTTGATTTTCTCGAAAAAAATTGATTAATTAATCACTTTAATTTTCGAAAAAATTTAAAGGAACCTTAGTGGACTTAGGCCGATAATCTCATGAAAAATCGCATTTTTGTTTGGCAATTGGATTCCAGGTAAGTCCCTAACCATGTGTTAAATGGTTTTGCAGATATAGACTTTTCTAATCAAGATTGATGATATCCAATTAGCGATTGAAGAGCGATCCTTTGAGAACTTTTGTAACAGTTAGTTTGATGTTGAAGGAGTATAAAAAGAGATCTTTGGTGTTGCTTGTTGTGCGCGATCAAAACCAACAATTTCATAGTGCTTGAGTGATTCAAATTCATTACTTGTTCTTGAGAGCTAAATACTATCCATTGAGAGGTTTTGTAAGAGTGTGAGAGTACAATCACTTGTAACCTTTCATCGATTCATCTAGTAAAATCCAGCCAATTGGCTGTCAGCATGGGAAAGTGGGTGTAGGCTTGATCTAAGCTGAACTACTATAATCATTGTATGCAATTTCTCTCTATCTCTAAACTCTTTACTTTGCACTTGATAGAGAATTGCATATTCACATTCAGAATCACATATCAAATTTTATTCAGATTTTGAATTGATGATTTATTTGACTTGTTCCTTTTAATTCCGAGATTTGAAGTTAAATTTATTCAGAACCACCTATTCACCCCCTTAGATAATATTGCTAGAAACAACAGTCATACCTTGGGTTTTAGCTTAGTCCGGTGAGTAGCTGATAGAGTAGAGGTCAGTAGCCAAGATGTGCCTCAGTGAACAAGCTACGAATAGAAATCGAGTTCTTCAAGGTCTTCTATCAAAAAACATAGCCAAACAGAGGCTTAGTTCAACATGGCCCAGGAGCGGCAGTTTGCATCGATAGGCGACGGAAGACACTATTTTTAGCAGGCTAAGATCAATGAAGATGATCTACAAAATATAGAAATCACTCAGGATACCTCTACGAACTTTCTACAATTAAAAAATCATTCTCTGCTTTGGCAATTCTCAATAGACGTTGGAGAGGACGAGCGAAAGAGTCAGAAGTGTTGTCAATGAAGATCAGAGCCGGTAATGGAGAATCAAGTACGAACTAGGTTCTTCGGACTCTTGGATCTCGACCAAGGAGATGAAGTGATGGCCAATTTTCACAAAGGAGGAAGCATCGCACCGCGAAGGAAAGAATGGAGAGGATTATGTCACCTAAATTCTCGAGATAAGTATATTACGAGTGCCAAAACTTTTGTACGATACTTACTTGAGTGCCATAACTTTTTTTTTGCTTGCTTGAGTTTCACATCGGAGGAAAATCGTTCACTTGAGTGCCACTTCCGGTGAAAATCGTTCACTTGAGTGTCGCCTCGGGCAAATCTTCCTATGTGGACTTTTTATTATTATTTTATTTATTTTTCTGTGACATATGGTTTTTTTAAAAAAAATTAATTTTTTTTGGAATTTTTTCTTCTTTTTTATTTATTTTGATATTTTATTTTTATTTTTTGTTTCTTTTTTCTCCTTGGCCGACGAGGATCACCGGCGACCCTCGCAAGCCACGACTAGTGACCCCAAGTGCGAGGGCCGACGGGCCGCAGCGGCCTTGGGTGGCTGCTGTCACAGCCTCGACGGTCGCAGGCGAGGACATGAAGGCCATCTCCGGATCCGGGCGAGGGTTCTCGTGACCGCCGAAGCCGTGACGGTCGTCGCCCAAGGTCACCACGGCCCCTCCAACCCGGGGTGAGCCGTCCCTATCCCCTAGGGTGGCCAGTGACCCTTGCCAACTAAAGGAGCAAAAAATCTGGAAAGAACAAAAAAATAAAAATAAAAATAAAAATTATAAAAAAAAATAAAAAAAAATAATGAAAAAATCCACATGTACAGTAAAATATTTAAAAAATCCATGCCCCGTGACCCTTGTCGATGCCACGTCAGCTTTTCCGACGTCCACATAATCAATGGCACATAAGTGGTTGATTTTTCAAAGTTATGGCACTCAAGTGAGTAACAAAAAAAATTATAGCATTCAAATGAGCGCCGTATAAAAGTTATAGCACTCGTAGTATACTTACCCCTAAATTCTTAGGTCTGTGTGTATTCATTAGGAGTGAGCAAGTTGAACCAGACCGATTTGAAAATCGCCCGGACCGAATCGGATTGGTGGTCCGATTCCCGGTGTTAGGAATCGCGCACCAATTCCAAAAAATAACCCAGCAAATCCACACCGATAAAAGATATATTAAAATAACATAATCAAAAGAACAAATCATAGAATTTGTTATCGAAGTTCACCCAAACTTAGGCTACATTTCCATACAGAGGCACTCTGTGAATCTACTAATCTTCAAGAAAATAGTAATACAATAATGATCTTCTCACAAGATCGGGACACAAAGAAATTGAGAACACTTAGAATACCCTCACGGCCTCTCTTTTTCTTTTCTCTCTATTCTCTCTATTTTGCACTAAATCTACTGCATGTCTACGCTAAATATTACTACATCTCTGCACTAAATATCCACGCTACATATTCTGTTGCACCTCTGCGCTAAATATTATTGCATCTCCGCACTAAATATATGCGCTAAATATTCTACTGCATCTTTCAACCTAAAAGCAAATTAAAGAGAAAAAACAAAAAAGCCCTTAATAAAATACTCGACTTCACCGGCCAACAATCTCCTACTTTAATACAAATATATTTGATGCATCAAGCAACTTTGCATCCATCCTCTTCAAAAACTAGTAATTGAAACTTGTGCCACTACGATACTCCTCATCAATTAACATGGAGTAATGACAATAGTTTTTGTACATAAAGTATGATTCTCTTTGTCTACTACTTTGGTAAACACGTTAGCTGGATTCTTTGCGCCATCAATCTTCTGTAACTTTAACTTAATATTTCAATGTTGGCATAATAAAGTGATAACGCTTCTTGATATGTCTAGTCCTTGAGTGATAAGCTGAACTCTTTGCTGAGTGCACTACACTTTGACTATCACTCCATAGTGTGTTCACATCTGCTTTTGATGTAGCTCCTCTATGTAATCTTGCGACCACATAATTTCCTTAGAGGCATCTGCAATCACCACGTACTCTGCTTCTGTTGTCGATAGAGCCACTATTTTCTGTATTTAAGATACCCAACTCACTGTTATACCTGCAATTGTAGAGACATATCTAGTGGTACTCTTACCGCTATCTCAATCACTTGAGTGATATGAATCCACATGACCATCCAACTCTAGAATTTTGATCTCTCCTCATTAGCGTCATCAACCCAATAGCGCCATAACGTGTCGTTTTCCTCCCAAGTTTTCTTACGCTATCTGAAGCTATTTAAATCCCAAATTAATCTCAAAAGTCATATTTAGAGACCAAATGAGATAAGCACATACAAATGCCTCGATGTAGAATAGGGAAAGTTCATAAAAAGTTCCTAATCTTCTAGACGACTCTTGATGTAGTGTCTCAACTTTTCAATCACTCATTTAAGCTTCTATTCTGTCAAATTTTGTTCATTTGAGTTACAACGTCCACTTGATCATCGAAGAAACTAAAGCCACATATGAGCAACTTCATCGGGGAATATTATCAAAAAAAAAGATAAACCTATTATATGGATATCAATTCAATTATAAACCTTTAAATAGCATATTTGGAAAGCTCGCAATCACTTCATCTTCAGAAAGCAGAATTTGGATCCAAAGCACCTCGTGAACAAGACCACATCTATGTATGAAGATATTGTGGCTTGGACAGGAAATTCGGCGGAGGAGGAGTGGTCTGAAGTCACCTCAAAAAGGGAAACCTCCAGGATAATGAAGATCAACATAGACACCTCCTTTGCAGCTGATACATTACAAGGAGTCATAGCTTTCGCAAAGCTTGAGGACGTAAACTCGGCTGAGCAGGCGGAAGCAACGGTGTTAATCGAAACCCTAGGCTTTTTCTCTCTCCTTGAGCTGAACTGAAGCTTCTCGTGGAGTCAGACCGTGCAGTACTTCTGGATAGTACTCTCAATTCAGTTTTGTCTCAATGGGAAGTACAAGTGCTGGTGGACTAGGCGCAGGAGTTGCTGAACAATTCTCGGGCCTAACTTTTGCCCATGCAAAAGGAAAGCTAACAAAATCGCGGAGTGGATTGTCAAGGCCTAATGGATAAATAGCCTACCTTGTAATTTGGTCACGAATCACCTGCCCTGTTTGATTTACTATGCTCTAAAGTTTTAGATTTGTATTCACTGAAATCTTTTAAGTGAATGGCTTCATTTTCTTTTTGACAAAAAAAAAAAACCAATTAGTCCCAAAACTTTTTGACAATTTGCCAAAGCTTGTCCTTTCGGCCAATTTGGGCCAAAAATCGCTAACTATGACAGTTGACGTTCATGTCAACAATTTTCAGCCGAAATTGGCTGGACAGAATACATGGGCAAATTGTCAAAATGTTTAAGACTAAATTGGTCAAATTGAAAAAAAAAAATTAGAACTTAAATGTCATCCATGCTTCTTTTGTATTTTGTAATTATCCCCAACTTTATCATTAGACTAATGCCACATCACCATTTCTGATGATCCAAGTCGCTAGAGTTAACTTAAATGAACGAAATTTGAAAGGTATGCAACTTGAATGAGTGATCTTAGATATGGCACTAAACTGAACTTCGTAAGAAAGAGTTGAGACTTCTAATATACTTTTCTCGAACATGTACATTACAAGGTTTGCATGACGAAATAATTTTCATATTTCACAATAGTATGACATGTATCGGTGCGTACTATCAAAGTAGTATAGAATTACACATATACATGCATGTATGCAATTGGAGAGAGATATCATGATCCTTTAACCTTGGAGGACAACTGTATCATAATTATTACCCATTAAAATTCCAATACGCCCCTAGATTTTAAATTTATTTTCACTACAAAAAACACGCTTTTTATGACGAATTTTGCTATGAAAATTTTGCCAAAATTCGTCACTAATGTGCTTTGCGAGGAATTTGCAACGACAAAAAATTTCGTCGCTACTACGGCGTCGCAAAATTTGCGACGGAAATTTGCAGATTCGTCGTAAATTTGCGATGAAAATCGGGTTGTCTCAAATTTGCATCAAAAGTCTAGTTCGTTGCAACTTGAACCCTGGTTTATGAAAAGTGTCCGTTAAAACAGCAAAAATCCCTTGCTCTATCGTCAAAAAGTACGTCCTGCAAAACTGATTACAGAACTCAGAAGCCTGCCACATCACAAAAAAGCAAAAGAAAGAAAAAAAAATCAGCAGCCTGCATGATGCAAAGACACTGCATAATAAAGGACGTCGCTTGGATAGACCCAATTGTAACCAAAATCACATCATGTATGCTATTTAGCAGATGGAAGATACAGTCTAAACATCAACTGACTAAAAGTCTAGACATCCCATAACAAAGCATCCAGGCACAACATAAGGTCTCATAATTCAAGAAAAGGACCAGCACTGATCCATGGCACACGACTCACGGGGCACAAATTTTACTTCGAAATTGCACCTCACATGAGCATCCTTACAAGTAAAAAAGGTATTAACACACAAACAAACACCAAATTGGAATATATCCCACCTCTAAAGTGCATTGGAAAGCGGCCTCAAACATGCGAGGCACATCCTCTATCATGACACTCTTGTACCTATATGAAGAAAGAAAGGTCATCAGAAAATGGCGAATAGATAAGAACCTGCAAAAATCCATAAAAGGGGTGGAATTTATCTATCACACCATCACCATTATTTCAACAATATGAAGCATGACTATTCTACAAGCAAGACTAGTGATGTTATTAACAAATTGTAGTAGACCACATGGGAATCAAACGAGACATTAAAAACAGTAGAAACTATTGAAAACTTCATACAGCAAAAGATGGAAAGAAATAGTAAAGTCGAATACACAACAAGCAGAAATATTAATCTATCTGGGAATAAATAATTTTTTAAGAAAGATCAGCCAGGTATACTCATTTTCTTCGAGGAAAGTAAATTCTCATTTGTTAGCATATGCCGGGGGCCATAAAATATCCACTACCAGCATATATCGTTGATTCAAAATAAAATACCAAACCTTAAGATCAAGTTCTTCATCATCGCTCTCTTCCAGTAAGTTGATGGTCTAAATCAACAAAGCTGAACTACTAAGCTTTAGTTCAACCATTCCACTCTTTCTAACTCATGACAACAACAATGAAACAACTAGGAGGAGAATCATTTTCAGTCATAGTGCTTGAGACTTCACTAAGTAAAATTTAGGTTTAAAGGAGAGAAAAATTAAAATCCTAACTTAGAAAAAAAATAAAATACTTTCTTTAGAAATTTAAACTAATTGTGTACCATGTCTTCATCTCCACCTCCTCCACCATCTTGTTTAACCATTGATAAGACTTCTAATTAATTTATCATCATTAGAAATCTCGTCCTCATTGTGTCGCCCATCATTTTGCCCATCACCTCTCATTAGTGGGAGATACGGGAGGAACCCGTTCGTCATTTAAATGGAGGTGTTGCATGACCCTCTACATCCGAGACTGCATTTGACACTCGAAGGATTTATGTCGCTCATCCATCTATTTGATTTGCTCATCTTTCTATGCAAGCTGGTCTTTGACCAATTTAATCTCTTCGTCCTTCTCTTCAAGCAAATGTCTCGGTTAGGTCATTTCCTCCTCCATACGTGTCCTCTTTGAAGCAGCCGCACTGGAGGATGAACTTCCAGCCGCCTTTCCTATGCACACCCTTGATATGGATCCCATGCCATATATTTTCCCACCCATTGCCTCCATCCACAATGCTTGTTCGTTACCTTCTGAAAGTTCATCCGCACTTCCACTTTCACCGATACTAGTCGTACTCATTAACTGCTCATCATATTTTTCCTACATCAACAAAATAGATATGAAAATAAAATAACTTCATATATCTAACTACCATAAACATTGAATGCATTCATTCATGGTTTTCAAACCGTGTTTCCATAAAGTCAAAAGTATATAACCTTACAGACCTTAATACATTTCGCTCGGTTGTTAGTCCATGTCTTATCCTTTTTTTGAAATGTTCGTTCAAATGTAGCAAAATACATTGGCTCCATCCCCAATTCATGTGCCTACAAAATTGATACACAAATGAGCAATTAAATTAAATTAACTTACCACATATTTACCATAACTTACCATCCTTTTTCTATGCTCCACAATGTTGATGGAGCCTCCAACATACATCGCGAGACCCTTCGAAGAACAAGAAACTCGATTCTTCTTGTTACGTTCACTCCTTCCCTTATTTTTTTTCACTTTCCCAACTTGTCTTCATTTCCGCCCAATCGTCACCGGTGACAAAATCTGGCTTGACATTTTGTGTCTTTGCTCTATTCATCACATTACGAATGTGATCACCATCTTTTTTTTAAAAAAATTATTCTAATTTCCTCCTCCTCCGATTCCTCCCATATGAACTTTCGCTGTAATTAATGGAAAAACAACTAATTTCATTTACGCCGAACTTAGTTTGTGAGAAAACAAAAGAACAAAACTTACCTTTAACTCGTTCCATCACAAATCATTCACTTGTCTTGGAGTGACACTATAACTAATCCACGACCCCCTCCAATAGTTATTCACAATTTTATTAAGTACCCGCACCATCCGCAAAGCATCGTCGAATCTGCAAACAAGGACAATGCAGTTCACATCCATATCTAAAACCAAACAAAGGGATGGCCGTAAATATTGCATTTACGTTTTAAAAAAAAGTACTTACGAATCTCCAAATGGCCTTATCACGGTCCGGCTATCTTCTTCATGTGTGCTTCCCTTGTCATGCGAGTGTTCCACTAAAGAAGGTGGAATAGAAGCACGTGGAACTGAAGTATATTCAGGTTAGATGGGTCCTTCGGCATGTAGTGGTTGAGAGTGAGAGGAAAGGGCCGAGGACGAGCCGGGGGAAAGAGCCGAGGACGAGCCAGGGGAAGGGGAAGGTGAATGGGAAGGGCCTGGTCTTCCTTGTGAAGATGCACCACGGATGTGACCTCCACACTTATACTGACAATTAAAATTCAAAAGGTTAGACAAACATAAGCAAAAATAAGAACATGTAGTAGGGACACATAATGACGTACATCATGAAGCTTACCATTTTGTTTCGAAGAACAAGTGAGAAGCGTAAGGAACTTGCTATTGCCTCTAATAAATACCAATCTCCGGCACCGAAGGAACCTATTGAAATCTTGTAGTCATTAGATTCCACGAAAAATAAAGAGGAGCATATTACATGACATTATATACTTGCCTATCTTTTGTTGGTTTCAATTTGCGAACCTCTTCAAGAGGCGATTTCCTGATCAAATTCCTAGTTGCAAAAATCAGGTAGTTACAAGCGATACCGCAAAAGTAACAAAAATTATAACCTTCGATAGTATGTGATCCAATACAATTCTCATAAGGACAACTACGAACGTATTCAGTGCCTTGATTACCCAAGTTCAAGCTTGAGCTAAACTCAAATTAAATTGATTAATCTATGCATTATCAATGCTTGATGTGGAAAAATAAGTATCAAGAATAAGGACAACTATGAACATATTCGGTGCCTTGATGTACTAGTCCAGTATGGCTACAAGCATCAAGCACCAAGCCCGAAGATGATATTTTGACCTCCCGATCATAATATGCAGTCGCTCGATCAACAATTGCTATGCCAGCCTCTGGCATTTCATCTCTTCCAACACCAGGAATATCATCTTTCTTCATTCCGGGAACTTGTTCCAAGGCTTCATTGATGTTGTTCTGCGGTCCATTATTGCTCTGCTGCAATCTAACTACCATGGTTTCAGCCCCAGCTTGAACACTCTCCTTAATCACATCTCCACTCTCAATTGCTTTATCTTCTTTCACACCCATCAAAACCTCTTTCACACCTACCCGACCACCACCATCGTCACCACCACTCACCTCCAGCAATTGACCCAATTCTCTTAAACTCTTGTCTATGAACACCCCTCTCTCCCCATAATCAAAATCTCTACTTTCCACACTCTTCCCAAAATCACCACTCATAGAAACACCACCCTCGAGTGACCCCAATTCCTTACCACATATTTATCAGAACAAGAACCTAGAACATTGGATGTAATTTTCCTCAAAATTTGTTATTTCTATTCCTCCTTTTCTAAGGACAGAACATTGGATGAAATCATTTCATCTCTGAAGAAACATGACATCGAGAAACGAAAAGTACCTATTCTCGATCGGGGCTAGAGTCAGAGGCTAGCGAAGGTACAAGACGGAGCGGTGAGCGGGTGAGGCGATGCGAGGCTAAGTGCTCGAGATCGAGAGGGATTTGGATGTTGGCGGCTGAGTGCTCTAGGTCGAGAGGGTCTAGATGCTGCTTCGGTGGGTCTCGACGTCCGGCGAGATAGGATCTTCGACTTCGGCTGAGGGGCAGCAAGAGACGAGAGAGAGAGAGAGAGAGAGAGAGAGAGAGAGAGAGAGAGAGACGTCGGAGGGGCACAAGAATGCTGCTCCGGTGGGTCTCGAGGTCCGGTGAGATGGGATCTTCAACATCGAGTGAGGGGCAGCGAGAGAGGCGAGAGAGACAGAGAAGGCAAAAGGGGCGTGAGAGAGAAGCGAGTGATCTAATTGGGAATTAAGCCTTCTTTTTTTGCGACGAAAGGCTATTTTCATCGTAAAAGAAGAAGTCTCAATGAAATTCACTACCCGTGGGAAATTTTGCGACAACTTAGAGTTTTTGTGGGAAATTTTGTAACAAAAAATTTTTTTGTTGGCAATGTTGCGATGAAAATGATGTTCCTCGCAAATTTACTACGACGAATAATCCGTTTCATCGCAATTTTTTTGCGACGAAATTCAGTTATCGTCGCAAATTTTGCGACAAGGGAATTTCATCACAAATTTTTTCCAAGAAATTCAGATCTCGTCGCAAAATTTGCGATGAAGTTCAGTTCTCCTTGCAAAATTTGTGACGAATAGCATTTCGTCGCAAATTTTTGTGATGAGGTGCGATTCTCATTGAAAAATTTACAACGAACGACATTTTGTCGCAATTTTTTGTGACGAAATTCAGTGGTCTTCACAAATTTTTTTTCAACTTTTGCGCCAAGCGACAAGATGTTTTCGTTGCAAAATTTGAGAGAAAATTGATTTTCATCGCTAAATTGATCGTCAGAAATAAGGTAGATTTCACTAATTTGGGGCTGGCGACCTCGGATTGTGCTCAAATTTGGTCTATTGAAGCGAAACGGCCTTCTGATCAATACACACCGCTTTGCTATGACGTACAATGAATTTTCGCATTTCAGAGTCGTTTAGATAAGTTTTCGAGCAGTTTTCTTATTTGATTAGGATTAGATTTGATTCGTATGTAATCTATTAAGGGATCCTATCTATATAAAGGACGCCCACATTATGTAATGGGCATAATTTTCAATCAATTTTCAGTATATCCTTTGGGAAAGAGTTTCCTGTTACTATTCCTCTGCATCAAAAGCAAACACAGAACACAAGGATTTACGTGGTTCGATCAAGGTGATCTACGTCCACGGGCAAGGCAAAATAAGATTCCACTATAATCAAAGAGAGTACAGATGAAAGTGTCAAAATCATTAAATTTAGTAATGAATGTCCTATTAGTGAAAGTATCAAAAATCATAATCTTCGTCTTCATCTGCATCTTATTCAATAGTATCATATTCAGCCTCCGTCTCGAAATCAAATTCTTCAACGCCTTCTACATTTGATTCGCGAATTTCGTTTGGATCCACTTCTATCACAGCTCCGCATGAATCTCGTAAAGTCGGAATGTTACATTCTTCAATTTCAACCGTGTTACAAACTTTCTCTTGTTGATACGCTGTATCCTTCCAATGTTCCTCGATTTTTCTTCGTGCTTTGGTTTGACATACAGCCCACCAATCAGCTTTGTCGCGTTTTAAACTAGGATACGATGCATAATATACTTGAATTGCTTGTTGTGCTAAGATAAATGGTTCATAGTTCATATATTTTTTCTTGTGATTCACTTCAACCAAATTAAACTTCGTATACACCTTTATTCTTCCGACAGGATCGAACCACATGCACTTAAATAACACAACCCGCATTAATGGTCTAGGGTACTCTATCTCTATGATTTCATCCAACAAACCATAAAATCATCTTTCGCACTACCACCATTAGATGACTGGACACACACACACACCACTATTCATTGTGGCTTTTCCCATTCCATACTCTCGAGTGTGAAAATTGTACCTGTTTATGAAATATGCTGGCCTAGTTCGTACCATTCTTTTTGGACCCCATGATAGATGGTATAGCAATTCTTGCTCTTCGACTTAATCATGCGTCTTGTGAACCTGAAGTCACACACACAAAGTCAATAATATTTTTTTAATTATTGATTTATAAAATATTAATAACTTGCTTTTCGTCCATAGGCAACTTACATATATTTGAACCATGCTACAAATTGTTTATCGCATAAACGGTCAAACTCATTTGGTAGTAGTCCATACATTGAAGTTTGACAAATCTTATTAACAAATACCATTTATATATTAGCAAATGTTTGACACATAATAAATATATTTGCAAAAGTACACTTACTCAAAGTGTGGCTCTACTTCCGGACAGTTCAGCAAAATATATATATGGGTTGCCTACCATTCTTCATCTGTTAAGTAACGAGACTTACATGCACCGCTTGCTCGACCAAGATAATTAAAAATAGAGAATGATTTGCAATTGGGAGCAATAGGCCCCTCATCATTTCTTCTTGCTCTCCGCCTCTTGCACCGCACGTACGACTCAAAATAGTATGATGTAAATGTTGTCACTTCTTCCATAATATATGCATTACAAATTGAAGCTTCAATATATGCCTTGTCCTTTGCTTTTCTCTTCAAATGTATAAGAAATTAGTTGGAATAGGGAAAAGTTCATCATAACATAATAAGTAATAAAGTAATTTCAAATTTATTAAAAAATATATTTTACCTCTCAAATGAATATATCCAACGAAATTGGACGGGACCCGCAACTTTGGTCTCAAAAGACAAGTGAACTAAGAGATGCTCCATCGAATCAAAGAACAATGGAGGGAATATCCTTTCTAAGTTGCAAAGAATGATTGGAATATCTCTTTCCAGCTTCTCCATGTGTGATGCTTTTAACACTGTTGAGCAAATATCATGAAGAAAATTACTTAACTCTATGATAGCGCCCCATACAAAGTTCGATAGAAGTTCTTTGAAAGCTATTGGAATTATTTTTTCCATAAATATATGGCAATCATGGCTCTTCAGACCTATCAACTTGCATTTATTCAAATCAACACATTTCCCGATGTTTGAAGCGTATCCATTAGGAAATTGTATAGATTTCAACCAACGACAAACAACCCATCTTTGCTTCCTATCCAATGTGTAAATTTCTTTTGATTTTTGTCCCCTACTGCTTGCATCCACATCTAGTGCTGGCCGATCACAAATGACTCTCATATCTTTTCTTGCATTCAAGTTGTCTTTCGTTTTTCCAGTGACGTCCATCGTAGTATTGATGACATTATCGAAAACATTCTTTTCTACGTGCATGACGTCAAGATTATGACAAATAAAATGGGTCTTCCAATATAGTAAATCCTACAATATACTACGCTTAGTCCACTTATGTGAGCTTCCGCACGCAATAGTCGTGCCATATGGGTTTTCAACAACGGTTGGAAAGTCATGCACTCGCTCCCAAATTTGATCACCAATCAACCTCAATGGTGGGGGTGTTCTTTCAATCCTATTGTTGATGAACTCTTTTTTATTCCTTTGGAATGTATGATTTATTGGCAAAAATTGTCTGCAACAATCAAAATAGTTGGCCTTCTTACCGTGTTTTAATCTGAATGACTTTGATCTCTCCATACATATCGGACATTCTAATATCTCAACTATACTACATCCAGATAACATTCCATACGCTGGAAAGTCATTTATCGTCCCAAGAAGTGTAGCCTTCATTACAAATGTTTGATCAGTAAAAACATCATACGTAAGAACACTTTCATCCCACAGCTGTCGTAACTCCACAATCAATGGTTGCATATAAACATCTATCAATTTTTTCAGATTTTGCGGGCTAGGCACGATCAACGTCAAAAACATATAAGGTGTTTTCATGCACATACCAGGTAGCAGATTGTACAGAGTTAGGACAATCGGCTAACATGAATAACTTTTTCCTGATTTCCCAAATGGAGCAAATCCATCAGCACAGAGACCTAACTTGATGTTTCAAGGTTCCATCGCAAACTCGGGGTATGTTCTATCAAAATATTTCTATGCCTCTACATCTGAAGAATGACACATCAAACCCTTCTCGATTTCATGATTTACATGCCAATTCATGTATTCAGCGGTGGCTTTAGACGCATAAAGCCTTTGCAATATGGGGATTAAGGGAAGATAAAATAATTGCTTACATGGTCTACGCTTCTGATAACAACCCTGCCTCTTGCTAATTTGTACCTCGGTTGGCCACAAAATTTGCAAGATTCGGCATTTTCATCATCCCCCAATATAACATACAACCCGTACTACATACATCAATCCTTACCACTAGAAGACCTAAGTCATCCATTAGCTTCTTCATGTCGTAAAAATCACCTAGCATGATATTATCGCGAGACATTGCTTCTTGCATTACATCAACAAAAAAGTTGAAACAATTCTCGGACACATTATACTTTGCCTTGATGTTTAACAGTCTTGCTGTCATTGATAACCTAGTGTGGTTGTCACAACCTGCCCATAAAAGTTCATATACTGCTTTCAACACTTCCTAAAATTGATTAGATGTAAAAGTTTCATTGTACACATTATCATCAAAACCTATTACTCCTGCCTCTTCCATTTGTGATGCATAGTTATTACCCACTTATTCAAATGTAAGAGTAAAACTAGTACTCGCATGGTTCGATTCTGAAACGAAATTCTGACTAGCTGCACCAATCACCATTCTCCGATATGGGTTCAATTGATTATAATAGCTACATTCCTCCCTAACTGAAAATTTGTCACTTGTTCCATATCCTTCATCAGATATAAATTGTTCACCATGGCAAGTCCAATTATAATAGTTCAGAGTGAACTCAAATCTACAAAGATGTTCTCTAACTTTGTCACACGCATGAAATTTATTATTACTGGACCTTTTACACGGACACCTTAACTTATTTCCATCCATCAATTCAAATTTACCACTAGCAAACTCCAAAAACTGTTTCAACCCAGTACGAAACTCATCGGTCAATCCTCGACGTCCGGGTAAGTTCTTATTATACATCCAAGCCCTCTCTCTTTGCATTGTGTCTGTATAAAAAATTAAAAAATCTCTTAAAATATTAAAATGCCATATCTACTATTTAATATTCTTAATTAAAATCGTCAAATTGTAAAAATTAAAATATACTGAGCCACAAAACAATTACTTTCAAATTGAAAAAAATGAAAAAAAAAATATATCATTTCAAGAAGTGATTGAAATATTTATAATATAAGCGATCAATTTGATGAGAATTGCAAGGTCCACTTGGATTGCAAGACCTTTAAATGGACACGTATCTTAAAAAATAAATTACTTAAGATTCATGAAGCTTATGACAATTGATAGAAGAAAATGATGAAATAAATAATAATTTATTCTAC
Source organism: Rhodamnia argentea (assembly GCF_020921035.1). NCBI lineage: Eukaryota > Viridiplantae > Streptophyta > Magnoliopsida > Myrtales > Myrtaceae > Rhodamnia > Rhodamnia argentea. The sequence continues at coordinate 24,110,530 of NC_063157.1, read as the reverse complement.
GATTACCATAAGACGCGAATTTAGCGACGACACTCTAAAGCCATCGTTAATTTTGTGACGAAGATTATTTGTTGCTAATTAGCGACGAAACAAGCGATTCATAGCCAATTAGCGACAAAAAAATGTGTTCGTCGCTATGTTGCGACGAAAATCTATTTTCGTCACAAAACAACAAAGCGTAGTTTGTGATGAAATTCAGTTTTCGTCGCAAATTTTGCAACAAACGTGCCCTTTTCATCGTAAATTCGCAGACAATTTTTCATCCAGCACCTACAAAAGACCAAATTCACCGCAAGTCCGTGACCCCATGTCAACATTTTTTCGGAAAAATGTCACAAATATTATCGCTAATCTTGCATTACTACACGGACACCTTAACTTATGAGCTCAACTTTACTTCGCAATTTTAAAAAAAAAAGTTGCAATGTCAACAAGGCTTACCCAAGTATCCGATTGAATGTTTTGTAGGAGAAAGTGCTCAATTTGATGAAAATCGCAACATTCGCTTGGATTGCGAGATCTTCAAATAGACATGTATCTAAAAAAAGACAAACAAAAATTACTTAAGATTCATGAAGCTTGTAGCATTTGATAGAAGAAATGATGAAATAAATAATATTTTATTCTATAATTACCATATGACACAAATAAAAATGAAGAAGCGAGAAGACAGAAGGCAAAATGAAAAAAGGAGAGAGCGGTTGAACAACAAGAGTGCGGATTGGAGAGAGAGAGAGAGAGAGAGAGAGAGAGAGAGAGAGAGAGAGCGGTGAGAAAGAAGGTCACGGGTTTTTAAAGGGGAAACTTTAATCAGCCACGAATTTAGCCACGAAACATTGAAATTTGCGACGAAAAAGTGTCGGTGGAGTTTAGAGATGATTTTTAACAACGAAAACATGTTTTCGTCGCAAAACAATCGAGCCCAATTGCGACGAAATTCCATTTTCGTCGCTACTTTTGCGACGAACATTAATTCATGGGAAGTTTTGCGATGAAAACTAAATTTCATCGCAAAATAACTGAGCACATGTTGCAACGAAATTCAATTTTCGTCGCACATTTTGCGACAAAAATATTATTCGTCACAAATTTGCGACGAAAATAATATTCGTCGCGCATTTTGAGACGAAAATGTGTTTTCATCACAAAACAACAACGCATAAGTTATGACGAAATTTAGTTCCGGTAGCTAAATTTGCGACGAATTGAGTTTTCGTCTCTAAATTTGTGATGAATTGAGTTTTCCTCACTAAATCTGTGACGAAAAAAAAATTTCGTCACAAATTAGCAATGAAATGTTGTTGTCGCTATTTTCGTCGCAAATTTGTGATGAAAACGCAATTCCTCTCAAAATTCGCGCAAATTTGCGACAAATTTTTTCCATAGCTAATTTTTGTGGCTAAATCCATTTTTTTTTTTTGTAATGTTTCCTTATTGTATAATTTTCCCACGTCAGTTATAGACTGTGATAGAGTTATTATAACTTTTAGGGTTAATAGGATGAAAAACTCCAAATAGGTACATTTATAATGAATTTACCTCAAACTATTTTTTTACCACAAAAAATTTCAAACTGATACACTTGTAAAAAATTTGTCCCAAACTCCAAAAATTCTAAACTAGTAAACCTGTGACAAATTTATCCCAGCTAACTTTTTGATCACCAAAAATCCCAAGCTGGTGCACCAATGACAAATTTACTTTATGTTATTTTACCATCAAATTCCTAAGTTGGATGACACATGGCCGTTAATGGATGTACCAGTTTTGGATTTTTACCCTTTATTTATCATATGTGCATCAGCTTGAGATTTTTTATGGTATTATCTTGATTAAATGGGAAAAAACGAATGGTAAATTTATCACAGGTATACCAGTTTGGGGTTTGAGTAGTCAAAAAATTAGTTTAGGGTAAATTTATCACGGATGTGTACCAGTTTAGAATTTTTGGTGGAAAAAAATAATTTGTGTTAAATTTGTCACAGATGTACCAATTTGGGATTTATTGTAGTAAAAAAATAATTCAGAGAAAACTTGTCACAGAGTGTGTACCATTAAGATTTTTTTGTGATCAAAAAATAATTTGAGATAAATTTATCATAAATATATTAGTTTAAAATTTTTCGTAGTATTAACCTTCACTTTTATAAGGTATTGGGAAAACTCGTTATGACTGTAGCCATTCTTAGGAAAATGCCTCCCTCGATTTTGAGGCATGTTGTAGTTTCAAAAGATACGGTACCAAACACGTAATCATTCATCAAAATCAAAATCTATATGAATAGGGGGTAGAATTGAAATTTATGACTGCACATATTAATGATCGTGACTGAGGATCACCGTTCAAATTTTCTAATTTTCTCCGGCCCCTTGGTTTGAAAGCCCCTTCTAGGCATGTTTCCCCGTCTATCAAACTTGAATTTTGGATAAAAATTGTTCAACGGACCTTACTTCAGTCCAATCAGACCGTTAAAAAGTCAAAAGTTTCTTTTGTCGTGGCATCTTTTGGGTGAACGGTCTGGGAGTGATCCAAGGTTAGGAATCATTACAAAGAAGTGCTCTATATTGATGGGCTCATTGTCCCTTTCTTTAATGGAGAAACATGTCATTATCAAGGCCAATTACTTATAATGTTTCATGGCCCTGCCGACATTGAATCTCAATTGGTCCACGCACTTTATTGGAATCACTTTGCCTCTTCTTTAGAATTTCCTTCGGAAGCCGTTGCCAATCCATTTTACTCCGGTCCGACGAGGCAAAATAAACTTTAGAGTAAGTGCCCTTTGACTTTCTAGAGAGTTTCTATTCATCGTACCCAAGGCGACCTCTAGGGACCTCTCGTGTTAGTAGTTACATGAAATATGGGGGGATGGAAGAACTGCCGGGACTCTAGGGGATTAATCAGGTTTTCTAAAAAGTTTCAGGTACCAATGACTTCATAAAGAACTTTCATTTGTAAGTAAATGAACAATAAATGTGATTAGTGAGCAGTATTTTTTTATTATTATTTAAAAGATAAGTATTATAAAGCAGATGAAGTACAGTAGTTTAGGGGCATTCCCTAATATTACAAATAGAGTAAGTAGTTTGAAAAGATGGAGGTAGGAAGTCTTCACATAATAGCCAAAATAATATTTGTTTGAGAAGGATTAATGAGCGGTATTATTACGATATAACTTTTGAAAATTTTCACATCGTAAACAGTCCTTGTTTGTGAACTGTAACCCCACATGACATGTCATGTCCTGTTGGGCTATATGTGTCTACTTTCTCATGTAACGTGCATCAATCTTGACTCACGACACCAAAAGGTGGTGAAATTGAGTCGTCCATCCTCTTGCTAAAATCGTTTGTCTTATCTGTCTTCGTAGGTTGCCTTTTTTTTTTTTTTTTTTGGGCAGATTCAAACGTTGTCTTTGTATCATCAATTTTCCTCTTTCAATGTCGACGTAGTCCGAGCTTATTAAAATATCATTCCCCTTATGCGGAAAAGAATTAAGAAGACGAGGAAATGTTACGTTGATCAACTGTCACCGTTGCTTGTGTGTCCGTGTGTGAAATGTGAATGATGGTAATGGAGGTCGGAATATCTGGTGACTCGCTCTCGTGGAGGTCGGCCACCACACACACAAAGATTTGGTGCCCTACGAGGCGAGCGGCGTCCATGCAAGTGAACGGACAAAGGTTCCAACCATCATGATTGAGGATCGTGACATTCAGAGAGAGAAGAATGTGAGAGGTGTGGCGAAGTCAGTGGTTTTAATGCCGGACCGAGGCGCATCAATGATGAAGAAAGAAGTGCGAAAAACATAACACGTCATCTATAGCGAAGCCAACTTGCACTTCAGTCTCCTTTCCAAAGCTTTGTGTTACATGGTGATAAAATGAATGTGGTGAAACACATTATCATTGGCGGGACACACAAGAATTGTTCACGAGCCACCATATCTTCTCCTGGATATTTGCTGACCGTTAAAGCTTCCCTGTAAAACCCTACTTGGCTGCGTGTGCTGAATCCTCTTGTGGTGATAAAATGAATGTGGTGAAACACATTATCAATGCCGGGATACACAAGAATTGTTCACGAGTCACTAAGGGTGTGCAAACCGGACTGGATCGGCCCGGACCAGCTCGGGACCGGCCCGGACCGGCCGGGTTGGTCCGGTCCTTGAGGTGGATGGTCCGGTCCCCGGTCCCAATAAATGGGACCGGTGGATGGGCGGTCCGGTCCTCGGGTTTCTTGTATTGGGACCGGACCGGCCCAGCCCGGACCGAACCACCCCGGCCCGAACTGGACCGCCAATAATATATAATTATTTATATATAAATATATACAATTGCAAAAAAAAAATATTGAAAACAAAACAGAATAATAAAAGTCCACCGCCCATTTTTTTCCCAACCTTGCACGGTTGCACTCTCCTCCTCAAGACTCTCTTTTTAGTCTTATTTTCCATCTTGTTTTTGATCATCTTTTCTCTCTACAGGCTTTTTTGAGTGCGGTTGGTGATGTTTTTATCATGTAATGGCTAGATTTGGTATTGAATTCGAACATTTTGGTCAAGTTCGTCAATCATAAAAGTCATAGCGAGTTGCTATGTTTTTACCATGGCATTGTTTATTAAGTTGACTAGATTTTCAATAGTTAGCAGTCCCTCTGGGCCGGGACCGAAACCGGATCGGGACCAACTCGGACCAGGACCACAGGTCCCGGTCCGGTCCTTGGTCCCGAAAATATGGGGACCGGGACTACGGTCCAGTCCCCGGTTCCATGCCGAGACCAGACCGGCCCGGACCATCCACACCCCTACGAGCCACCATATCTTCTCCTGGATATGTGCTGACCGTTAAAGCTTCCCTGTAAGACCCTATTTGGCTGCGTGTGCTGAATCCTCTTGTGGTCACAAGGCAAAAAAGATCAGAAAGTATCATATTTTCCTCCGCTCGCGAGGATCAGAGCGAAGAGGGAGAGATCTTCCCCCGGTCAACGTCAAAGACAGTCAAACCAAACCTGAGAGGGCGTTCGGCAACAATAATCTAATCGAGACACGTGTTAATCGATCAAAATGGCAACATCATGGTAGTCAACGTAGAAATTTTTATTATTATAGATAAAACATGTAACGACGATCTGTTCAAAGGTCCACATCAATTGCTCCAAAGAGAGCTAGGCCGCAAGAAACTCGAGAGGTTCAAACACGGCAGCCGAGGATGTCACCTAGGATCATGTAATAACCGACGTCGCCATTACATAAGTGGTTGCGTCGTGGCTTCTAATTTTCAACTGATGAAAAAGTTTCCGAGTGCTTCCTCCAGGGAAGCCTTCAGGTGTCGAGAGCTGTTGCTGTCAATTATAGAGTCAAAGAGAGGAATATTGAACCAATTTGAAGATGAACTCTATCTATACCATTGTCAAAAGAACCCAAGAATAAAAGCACGAGCTAATTGTTGAAAACATGTCATTGATTGATATACTTAATTGGAAAGAGAAAGAAGGAAGCTTCGAGAATTAAGACAGAATTTCAGACTAGTTTGAATGGGAATGTTGTGCACCGCCAGATTCAATGTAAAGTCATATTAAACGATAAGATCGATCACAATGCAACTCACAGGGTTTATTTATAATTTTTTTTTTTTATGAAAAAGAGTGCCATGGTAGATATTTTTTACTAAATTCTTATATGCATAGCTATGGATAAAGAAAAGGATATCGAAAATCCTAGAACTTATTCATAACATACGTCCATATCATAGATCTTTCAATTAATTCAAGTGTCTTTTTAAAAAAGTGCCCCAATGAGGTTCAACTTTTGCAGCATAGAAGCTTGGTTTAGGTTCACAAAGAAAGGATAGAAAAGTTAGTAAATAGTAGGGCTGAGCATAATAGACTGATCAGATCGGAAACCGTCCGCATCGGACTGAACCAACTAGGTTGGTTCGGTTCTGGGGAGCTCCAACCAGGTTCCTGGTTCCTAAAAATGGAACCGGCGTCTAAGCGATCCAATTATTGGTTCCGGGGTAAACCGGACCGATGCACCGCCCGAACCGGACTGACCATTTTCCCTTTTTTTTTAATATACAATTACATATATTCTAAAATAATCATTTCTCAAATTGCTTGTTCTATGCTCCTTCTGCTTCATCATTTTGATCACGCGCGATGAAATACCATGGAGTCGGACGTACTTGATTGTTCAACCCGATAATTCCTCTCACATCAGTAACTTTTTATATGAAAATTTACCAGAAACTGCAGCTGCCTCAGATTGTTTGTTAAGTCATATAAGTGCTTGGTCTTGGTTCTGTTAGCTCACTGATAGTCGCATACATTCAATTCTGGTACGATGACCATGTAGTGGAGATGCACTTCTTCCGGATCATGTAAATTTGAGCTTAAGTCCTAGGAATCTTCCATTTTTATTTTGGATTGACATACACGTCTCTGGTTCATCCTATGTGTGACGAAATGAAGGGCCTGAAAAAGGATTTCCAACTTGTGTATTGCCGCAACGAACTCAAAAAAGATGTACACCATTACAGAGACAAGGTGACAGTTCGTCTTTATATATTCAGTGAAATTTGTAGCCAGAGTCTCGTTTGTCATCCATGTATTACTATCATCAAGCGCTTAAGAACATGCATTGTTTACCAATTCTATTAGACCACCCGGGAACTAAATCAAACTGATCAATCCAGTCCGGTCCCCGGTTCTAGAAAATGGGAACAGAGACCACCGGTTCGATTTCCTGTCCCTAGAGGGAACTTGATCGGACCGGAAACCGATCACCCCTAGTAAATAGAACTCTAGCCTAAACTTATATCCCATTTATAAAAAATCAATAGACCATCAATCTGGTTCCCGGTTCCTATGCTAGCTAGGCCTATAAAAGTCATCAATCCAAATTTTCTTTGTGAAAAAAAGATTTTTTGTCCTTATACTTTCACTGCTTTTCTAATCAAATTTTTTGTACTTTCAATATTTTTAATCAAGTAATTCTAGTTATATAAAATATCTAATCAAGTCCCCGCAACTCAAAATCGAGCTGACATGGCTATCAGAGGATGCGGGTGTGTGACCTAGATTAAATACTGCCTAAGTGAACACCAACCGAGGATAGTGAGAATGCACGAGCATAAGAGTTATCCTAGGTATCTTCGTTGAAAAAAACTAGTTCTCGCAAAACCACGTCGGACCAATTAACATTCATGCAGCTAATTAACCTAATTACGAAATGGTTCGAGATTTAAACAACCCGTGTGTCAATATCTGAACAAAATAATGATAATAATAACCTCCAAAGATCCAAGACAAAACCATGAGCCGATGGTTTTCTTACTAAAAGCAAATTACCCAGATGCCAAATGTATTATCATTAGTAAATCAAAACCAACAATAACTCAGCAAATCATCCGTCCATTTTATTTTTGGTGATCTTTATCCCTCTGAATTTCACTGTTCTTGATCCGTATAAGCCATTTCCATATCTTGAATCATCAAACAAAGGAAATCAACGAGGTCATTCAAGTAAACTTTTTTTTAAAGTTGTGTCACTTAATTACTTACCTAAATAGTAATGGCATTGTATTGTCACTTTCCCAAACCTTAAATCCAACTTTACTGATTAAAAGGCCATTTATATAGAACAAGTCACACAAGCCAGTCACACATCTAGAAATTAACGCACAAGAATTTATGATATAAGGCATCCTCATTTTTTCTTCATTCTATAAACAATTTTTTGCTATGTAATTTAAAGATGATTAAGATATTACATACTTTATTTTATCAACGTCCGTGGTTTTAATGCCGGATCGAGACGCATCGATGACGTGGGCTCATGGTACGCATAGGTACCATGGTGGATGAAGAAAGAAAGGAGAAAAATAGAACACATGTCATCTATAGCTAATAAGCCAACTTGCACTTTAGGCTTCGTTTGTTTCACAAAAAATGAATAATTTGCAAAATATTATTCCAAAAATGGCCTAATGCACTAAAAAACCTTCAACTTTAGCTTTTGTTCCAATTTTACCATTTGTGTCATAAAAAACCTCTAACTTTAGGCACAATCTCAATTGTACCCTAAATATTTTTTTGGTTTCATAAAAAACCCTCAACTTTAGGTCAAGTATCCATTCTACTCTTTTTTTTTTTTTTGTCTCATGAAAAAATCCCAGCTTTAGGTTCAATTTCAATTTTACTTTAAATTTCTTTTTCTCATAAAAGATCACCGACTTTTACGCGACTCATAAATTTGTCTCCATTGGCCCTCCGTCAAAACTGCCCTTAGTGTTTGCGCTAAATCTTTGATATCTCATGCTTGGGAATGTTCCATCTCTCGCAGTCATAGGTCTCATGCTCGGGACGCTCGAATAGGTCGAGCTTAGGAGTTTTCCATTTCTCAATTGTCAACAACAAATTTTGTATGGAGGGTCAATGGGGCAAATTTTTGGCTCCAATAAAAGTTTGTGGTTTATTATGAGACTATTAAAAGTTTAGGGTAAAATGGGGACTGGACAGTAAAATTGGGACAAGAACTAAAGTTGAGATTTTTTCATAGGACAAAAAGAAAGTTCAGGGTAGAACTATGACATGGGTTTTTTATGGACAAAAAGAAGCTTAGGGTAGAATTGAGACTGGACCTAAAGTTGAAAAGGGGACTGGATCAAAAGTTAGAGATTTTTTATGACACGAAAGGTAGAATTGGGATAATAGTGAAAGTTGGACGTTTTTTAGGGTATTAGGTCCTTGAAATAATTATTACTGAAAATAATTTTCACTATCGACAACAATCTATGTCCAAATATTTTCGTGATCGGTGATGATTTTATCGTTTATTAGTTTTTATAAGAGATATATGTGAGCATTTTTAGTAAAATATGTTCTGAGCCATTTATTTTTTACGAAACAATCCAACCCATCCTCTCCTTCCCAAAGCTTTGTCGTACATTGTGATAACATGAGTGTGGTGAAACACATTCACAATGGCGGGATGCACAAGAATTCTTGTCCTGGTTATTTGCTGACCGTCAAAGCTTGACTATAAAACCCTACTTGACTGTTTTTTTTTTTTTTTTTTTTTGTGGTCACGAGGCAAAAACATCAGAAAGTTATTCCTTACCCAAAAAAAAAAAAAAAAAACATCAGAAAGTATCATATTTTCCTCCATTCGCGAAGATCGGAGAGAAGAGGCAGAGATCTTCCCTCGGTCAATGTCAAAGACATTCAAATCGAACCTAAGAGGGCTCTAGGCAACAATAATCTAATCGAGACACGTGCAATGACCATCATGGTAGTCAACCTAGAAATTTCCATGATTAAGACAAAATATATAATGACCATCTGTTCAAAGTTCCACATCAATTTACCCTGTAATTGGTCCAAAGAGATCTTGGCCGCAAGAAACTTAAGAGGTTCATACACAGCAGAGGAGGATGTCATCCGGGATCATGTAATAATCGACGTCACCATTCCATAAGCAAGTGGTAAGGTCACGGCTTCTAATCTACATCTGGCGGAAAAGTTTCCAATTGCTTTCTCCTTGAAAGTCTTCAGGTGTGGAGAGCTGTTGCTGTTAATTATAGAGTCAAAGAGAGGAATATTGAACAAATTTGAAGATAAACTCTCTAGCCTTTGTCATAAGAACCAAAGAACAAAAGCACGAGCATATTGTTGAAAACATGTCATTGATTGATATACTTAATTGGGAAGAGAAGGAAGCTTTGAGAATTAAGACAGAATTTTAGACCAGCTTAAACCGGAATTCTGTCCACTGCTAAAATCGATGTAAAGTCAGATTGAACGATGTGATCGAGCACGACGCGTTTCACAGTCACTTGCAATTTTGTTATTATGGAAAAGAGTGGTGGAGTAGATATTCTTTACTAAATCTGCATAGTTATGGAAAGAGAAAAGGATACCAAAAATCCTAAAATTTATGCACGAAGTATGATTTCAAATGTCTTTTTAAAAAAGTGTCCCTGATGAAGTGCTTTTGATGAACACAACCCTTGAGGTGCAATTTTTCCAGCAGAGGAGCTGCGTTTAAGTTCACAAAGAAAGGACAAAAAAGTTAGAAAATAGAACTGTAGCCTAAACTTATATCCCATTCATCAGAAATTAGCATAAAAAGATTTTGTATCCCTTAGACTCTTAAATTACTATAATCAATAAATAACTTCATAAGTTGACCTCATTCAACTATTGAACATAAAGTTATGACATTCTAGATAGATTCTCATGCAAGGTGATGCTTAAATCAAGTGAACTATGTGAGAATATCGACATGTATAAGATACAAAGGTCGTGTAATTTATTTTTTTACACAAGTTACGTTTGTAATCTTCAATTTGGATAGTTAATTAATGAGAGTAGGTTGTTTAAAAAAAATAAATTATCACATAAATCAAGTTTTTGAGAAAGAAATCCTTAAGATGTAACTAATTATGCGTCGAGACATACTGAAATATCAACAATCATAATTTAGGGTTTTTGCGGGAGAACGTTGCATAAAGAGACAAGATACCCTGTAATATATTTTCCAAAAGGACATACATGTGCTAAAAAATATAAGAAACATATAATTCATTTATGATTTTATCATCTTTCTTGCAGAAATCTTGATAAGAAAACACACGTAGATCTATATTATGAGATGGAAAGAATATCTTTTGCACTTCGGTTGTGCAATGCAGATTTGCTTAATCGCTCTGTATGATTATGGATATAAACATGCGACCTACTAATTTTAAAATTGTTAATTATTCTCATGTTAAATTAGTTAGTATTCGACGGAAATGCTATAAAAATTTATCAATGAAAAATTTTAAAAGGATGGAGTGCACTGTACAAATGCAACGGAACTATATATCTCATAATTGAAGATAACCCAATTTTTCTTTGTTATTATACAATATACTCTGAGATTTTGTTAGCCCTAATTTGCTAGTTTGAATTGACCGTGGTGTTCGACACATCAAACATCGAGTTTAAAAAGATTGATGTATGGAGAAGCTCGCAAACAAATATATGTTCTTCTAATTAGGAGTCCAAGTTCGCTGAATATGCTCCAAAAGGCAAATCAGTTTCCTTCTTGAGCCTAGTCTTTTGAGTTAGACCTCCTAGGCCTAATCAATTTTATGTGAAATGACATAGATGCTGAGGATTCATTTCCAACATTTAGGCTGGATATCATACTCGGCCTGCCTGTTGATTGGGTATCAAGCACAATGTCTTGATCCTCATAGATACACATATAATTTCACCAATAACCAGAAAAATTACATCATCAGAGCACCTCTACATGAAATTAGAGCCAATCCAGTTGCTCCCAATCCCAAATTGGTTCTTCCAAACTTGCCATCTCCAATTGACTGGAACTTCCTGCATTGCCTGCCACTACTCCTGACAATGATGCATCTCCATCTCCACAGCCTCCGCTACTGGCTCTGCCTCCGCTGCTAGCAGCACCGTCGCTAACCTGGATTGCTGTCTCTCCAGCAACTGCTTCCGGTGGCCGGCGATCAAATGCTCGAGAGCTCCCAGACACCACATACACTCGGCATAATGTGAATTCACGCTTCAGCTGTAAGTACATTACTTCCAGAAACTCAAAACGCATAGAAAAATGTTTGTTGCTTTTTCTGTGAAAGTCTAAGTGAAAACAAAACTAGAGACGAAATTTGAATAGTCTGCAAATGCACAACACCGACAGAAGAAAATCAATACAAGAACGTTTTTCCAAGTGAAAATTGCATAATCTAATTGTCGTGCACCCGAAGTTATTTTATACTTTATATGTTAGCAAAAGTTGAAATAAAAGGCCAACTTTCTTGATATCATGTTCACCTTTGGAATGGAGCCATTACTGCCCGTGGAATTAGGATTGCTCGGCGAGAGTTCAATGGCCCTGTACTCGTTCAATTTCCAAGGGGTCTTTCTTCCTGTGGGAGCTTTTCCCACGTAGAAAACCATTGACTTCTTTACGCCGATTACCTTGTTTTCAGACGAGTAAACATAACTGGTAGACCCGGTGGCCTTCCAGTAGCCGGTGGCCATGCTCCGGCTGGGCCGCCCTCCTCTGGCCTCCCTCTCCTGCATGGGCGCAAAGAAGAACCACTGCTCTCTGTCTTCTCTGCACAGCTCTCCCGCAACCTCTGCAGAACAAATTCACCAAATAAAACATGGGGAAAAGAAAGTTCACTGGTGATGCGCAACAAGATTTGAAATTTCCAAGAACCCAGTTTAGTACTTAGTTCAATTAAGCTAGGAGACGTGAAAGAGGCGGACTGTGTGTTACGTGGGAGATTCCATGGCTCAGTGTCGAAAATGTCGAGCACCGGGATGACACGGTGAAGCTTGTCCTGCTTAAGGCCGCAAAGCTGGTTGTGCAAGTAGAAGGAAATGAGCTCTTCCTCAGTTGGATAGAACCTGAAACCTGTCGGAGACTCCTCCATATCCGGTTGTTTTGTGTCCTAGGGTTTCCAATTGGATCAGAAGTGAAAGGTTCTATGTCGTTGAACACGGTGAAGAAGATAAAGCTATAGTTGGGCGTGGGGAGATATCTGAGTTAGCAAGTCAATTACGTATATATAGAGGGATGGGGTGCAGGAGGAGAGTGTGTTGCGATGATCTAGGGTTTCTGAAGGAGAGAGGAGACCAAGACGAGTGAAGTGAGACGTGTCTTTTGCAAACTCCTGCACCGCTAAATCCACGCGGTTAAGTCAAGGACGAGACAGAAACTGATACGAGAAACAAGCGATGACCAACGCTCCCCAGCCGCAGTCCTTTCTGCACGATTTAGCTGCGAAAACGAAGGAAATGGCTTTAATCATAAGTGTTCGATCAACTTTTCACTGCCACAGTTTCATGGCTGCCCTCACTCGGCTTCAAAGTCCTGTGACCTCAAAACGTGGGAACGCTAAGGACTCTTTAAGGATTTGATGTACAAAATTGATGTGCATAAGCGATTTTGTCGTGGTCCTGAAAATAAACGAGTCACATTCACCCCTCCCGATATACTACTTGTTCAGTATATTTCCAAAACATTGATCGCACACAACACGAGAATGGCGATATATTAATTACTACAAATTTATGTTCCTTTCATAAAATTTATCTCATTCGTAGAACTAGTTGTCTAATTAGAGAAAGCAATTATTAGAGATGGAAACAGAAGCCAGCAAGGATTCTAATTTGTGTTTGCTACCGATGCTATGATTGCATGCTTCCTAAAGATGCTGCTTCTTAGTTGTTTGTAGTTTTACAATGCTCATTAAACGAAAAGATACTTTTAGATTTTTTTTTGGTCAAAAAAAGATACTCTTAGATTGATTTCGTGTCTGAATCCGATTTGACAAAACTAACATATGTTTTGCTTTTACTGTGTCCAAAGTTGTAGTGTGAATTACTTACCCGATTGTGGGCAATATAATTATGACTCTTGGGCATTCCAACCCGCATAGGCCAGATCATAAAATGAAGCCCAGTTCTTTTAAAATCCTGGGTTTTGGCCCTTGTGGGCATCAACAAAAAGATGCATAATTTAACTCAGTTGTATCAAAAACTTAAATCTAGGAACTACGAGATCGCTAAGATCATTAGCTATGTTTTTTTTAACCATGCAGTCGGGGATTGACTATCCTTTTGTGGGTTTATCCCAAAAAAAAAAAAAAAAGTTCCTTATGCACCTCATGCTTTATCTAAAAATCTAGAATGCATGAAATTTTACGAGGGTAAACATCGCTCTGTAAACTAAAAGTATTGTTTTCTCAACTTGACCAAAGGATACCTTCCTTAGCATGTTTCGCTAACGATCACATCGTCCACCAAGAAGTCTACAGAATCTTTTCTCGAATCGAAGGGGAACATGATCTCAAGTGGGGATTCTTCTTGAGAATTAAGTAGCTCAATAGGCCTAGAAAGGTCTTGTCAGTTATCGAATTAACTAATTAACAGACCAATACCACGAAAAATCTCAAACTGGTACACATGTGATAAGTTTACTCCAAACTAATTTTTTTGCCACAAAAAAACTCAAATTGGTAAACTCGTGACAAATTTACCCCAAGCTAATTTTTTTTACAACCAAAAACCCTCAAAGTGGTACATTTGTGACAAATTTACCCTCCATTAATTTCTATTAAAATGGATTACAACACGAAAAACCCTAAGTGGTACACCTATGACAAACAAAGGTTAGAATCCCAAACTGCTACACTCGTCAACTGTATGTGTCATCTAACTCAACCATTAAACGAAAAAATTTAACGGAAGTTAACGTAAGATAAATTTATCATAGGTATACCAGTTTTGAAATTTTTGGTAGTCAAAAAATTGGTTTGGAGTAAATTTGTCACAAGTATACTAATTTAGGATTTTTGTGACGTTAACCTATAATTACTTTATCCCATTATAGGTAGAATCCTTAACCAATGTACATTGCGGTTCGTACCGTTTCGTTAATTCATGAACCCAGTTTTAACATGAGTGAGCAAGTCGCTTGGGGCACAAAAGAAGTAAACCATTTACCCAAATTAAAGGTGTCAAATTGGTGGGTCGGGTCGAATTTGAGTCGAGTCAAATATGATCCGACCCATATTGACCCATTTTCATGCTATCCACATCTTGTCTCGTACCCAACTCGATTTATATTGTCAACACTTCAATAATAAGATCCAGTTTAGAGAAAAAAAATTACATTTTTAAAGATATATATATTGTTAATTATTTTTTATAGTTTTTTTAGCTAACCCATTTATGACCAGTTTAAAACCCATTTATGACCTTTTAAAACTTAAGGGACTCATTTATGACCCACTTTTAAAACTTAAGGAACTCATTTATGACCCACCACAATGAAATAAGGGTCAAATATGGGTTCTAAACCAATTTTGCCACCTCGAGCCCAAATGTCCCCAATCTGTGATCAAGCACAATACTAGAACAAATCATCAAATAGTTTCTCCAATGCCATTAAAGCGAGCGTTACCGATCGCTGTCATGGTAGCTATTCCAAGTTGAATTCCATGCAATCTCAGCGTATTTAATAAAGAATAGTTCCGGAAATATTTCAACCTACTGCCGCATTTACCGGTCATTTCCACTAATAGCACGTTATGGCCGCCCTGTGGGCGATTAATTATTCTTAGCAGACAAGTTTGATTCACTTGAGGCATCGAGGGTGGCGCTAACTTGCTCTCTGGTTTAAATGGAGGAACTTCTGCATCTAGGTTGAGAATAGCAGGTATATCAGTCAATTTTCCAAAGGACAACATCCCAACAGTTATAAGTTCTCCTGGCCAAAGTCATTTCCTTTACTTGACTTCCTTTCAAATTATGTAGATGAATGGAAAAAAATTCGAGATATATCATGGGAAAATGACTCAAATGTTCTAGAACTTTGGTCAATGTGCAACATCGTCCTTGAACTTTAATTTGTTCAATGCGGTCCCTGAACTGTTAGTAAATGTTCAATCTAGTTTTTGAACTGTTAGGAAATGAGCAAATTGAAGGACTATATTGGTCATTTGCCAATAGTTCAAGGGCTATATTGACCAAATTAAAAGTTTAAAGACAACATTGCACATGGGATCAAAGTTCTAAGATCATTTGTGTCATTTCCCCACGTATCATTTCTTAGTTCTTAAGAAATCGGCTGCGCACTCAACTTAAGAACTTCCTCACTTCTTTCTCTATCTTTCATTTCCTTTACTCAGTCGATATTATATAGCTATTGGTGCCTCAACCGTCTCCAAGGTCAAGAAATTATTTGTAGTTATAGTTGTGATTAACTGTTAGAATATTTGAAATTTTAATCTTTTAAAGCAATTGGAAGTGATCTCATAAAACTTTACTTGGCAAGAGAGTAGGAGATCCTGAGTTTCAATCTTTCCAGTCTCCGTATTTTCCTCCTTTATTATGTATTTTTCACATCTAGTGCTAGGCCAAAATCCAATCCACATGTAAGAGAGAGTGTTAGAATGCTTAAAGGATTAATTCATGTATTCACCTAACATTATAAATTATTAGAGTAATTGCTAGCAGTCCCACAACATTTTACTTTAAACATTATTATCGGGTGACATATTGAAGGTAGTGTTTAATCTAATAATCCACTCTCATTTGACTCAATATCTTTTACTGATTCTTTTTTTTTTTATAAATGCTATAGGGCTTGAGATGTAAAAAAAAAAAAGAAGAAACTCTTATAATATCGATTTAGATTAAGAAAAAAATGTAAAAAGTAAAATTGTAAAAATCAATTTAGACACACCTAGTAGATTTGACAAAAACGAGAAAAGAAAAATAAATGACAAACAAAGTCATAGCAAAAAAAAAAAAAATTACATAAATGAGAAACAAAGACATACTTACATTTTCCTCATGGATCCACCATAATCACTAAGCAGTAAGCAAGACTTAACTCATTGAAGTTTTATTCATCATTATTAACCATTATTAGGGATGAGCGGTTTCAAGCTCTACACAAATTTCACTTGGAACATGGAACCTACTCATTCATTTTTTGGAATTTAAAACTTACCATGCATATCTTAGAATCTGAAACCTACCCGCCACGGGTTCTAGGATCGGTTCCAGAGTCCCAAGTTCCACATGTATTTTTAATTGAACAATTACAGTAAATCACCACAATTAATGACCGACACTTACTGTTACAATCCATCGACCACACCACATATTTAGACATACGAATAAATATGAGACATTAACAAGGCAAAAGTTTCGATTATAAATATAACAGAAAATGGAAGCTTAGACTAGTGGTTTCAAAAGACACACTCATTATCGAATGTCGTGAAATGCTGCAGGATCGCGCAAAAACATATACCAAGAAAAATCCAAAAACTCGTTATAGGTTCCACGTTCTACCTACCTGGAAACCGAAAACTACCTATCGGAATAGGTTCTCCAATTTTTTGAGCTTGGAACCTACTCTACATACTCTAAAACCTAGAACCGGAATGGAACCCACGGGTTCCGTACTAGATTTTAGGTTCTACCATGGAACCGAAGGGATGTATCGCAAACCGATTCGTAACGATCACACAGATAATAAAAGAAAAATAGACGACGCACAGTTTTACCCAAGTTCATCCCATAATAGGGCTACGTCTTGCAAAAATATTTCACTATGATTTAGGTTTACAGCCGTACAACTCGTTTCAATGATCTTTCATACGAGCATAATATATATAACCTAATCCGGGTCCAAAACCTAAGCCTATCATAATCCCTTTGATCCCACAATAAACGGGCCAACTTAAATACAAGCCCAAATCAGTTGTTGTTTCGGAGGCTCTGCCCCCAAACCCCGGCCCGCTCACCGGTCGGTGGGACCCCTATTTCGAGGGTGCTGCCCTCGCATTCCGTTCGCAGAGATCACATGTCGTTGGATCATACTTCAATTTTCCTAAACTCATGTGGACGTGCTCGATATGAAAAACAAAGATCCCCGAAATATTCGCCAACTCCAACGGGAGCCATACTCACCTCTAACCATTACATTTTACTTTAACCATTACTATTGGGTGACATATCAATGATAATCAAAGATAGTGTTTCATCTAAATAATCCACTCTAATTTGACTCGATATTTGTTGCTGATTCTTTTGTTTTTTTAATGTTATAGGGCAGGAGATGCAAAATAGAAAAGAGGTTTCTTATAATATCGATTTAGATTAAGAAAAAAAAGTAAAAAAAAATTGGAAAAATCAATTTTGGCACACCTAGTAGATTTGATAAAAACGAGAAAAGGAAAAAGAAAAATAAATGAGTAACTTACGTTTTCCTCGTGGATCCACCATAATCACTGAGCAGTAAGCAAGAACGTAACTCCTTGAAGTTTTATTCATCAACTACTACAGAATATTCCCAACTTCCTATCGTTTCTTTCTTTCCTTTTTTCTGTCTTTTTTGTCAATTCCCACTTTCGGTGGATGTCTCCATCATATGATGTTACTGGGTTATACTATATTATTTTTCATGAGGCCTGTCTATAATATTTGTGACATTTTACGCACGTCTACATCAAATCCCAATTAGTGTTCAATGCCTCGTACAAAAATTTCTCCAATTTTATATGATTTTTGTGACCTTACTTGCTTTCGCTTCAATAGCCATTATGCGATAATTAAAATGAAAAGCAGTACGTTTGTTAGCAACCATCTTAGGAATTAAGACATTTATCGTCATGAAACACATTCATGTTTTCTTTTTCTTGTACGAACTATCGAGATGATTGTTTTGGTCTCATTGTCAAATTATCCACATTACTTGTTTATAGAGCTTATATATTCTCGATATCCTTTGGAAGGAAAAAAAAAACACTCTGGGAAGACAGTGGAAAATGAAGATATGTATGAAAACTGACCTAAATTATTTCGCTTGTTCTTCAAAGTTCGGAGAAAAAGTGATTATGTTCGTAGAGTGCTGTTCTTGATGGCCCTTCTAATGGTCAGGAGCATGTCCTGACTCAATTCTAACGACACATAATTTTATCTTGTTTTAATAAGTGTAATGATACCACTAATTAATAAGATAGGCTAAAATATATATTTTTTATAGTGATTCACAACCAATTTCTGATAGACCCTTGCTAAAAAAATTGGTAAAAGTACCGATCTCTAGCATCTACATTTTGAAGTGTATTGTTAGTTTTTTGTTGACGTCAGTTCATGTAACTCCAAAGAGAATCTGCATTTATCTTAGGGAATCAAATTGGCTATAACCAAGCTTTAAAGAAAAAAAACCATAGACCTGTTGGAATTGTGCAAATTAAATCCTAAAGTTTTATTATTTTTTTTTTGCCAATTGAGTCCTAAATATTTTATAATTGTGCCAATTCAGTCCATTTGGCCGGTTGGCGCTGACGTGACAAATATTTAATAATATTTTTAATTTATTATTATTTTTACTTTTTAATAAAAAACTGTCTTTGGTTTTCTTGTATTTATTTTTTTTATTGGGTCAGTAGGAGGCTGCTGGCCACCAAACGTCGGCTGCTGGGAGAGTTTGCGACCCTTGCCCAGACATTTAAAAAATAAAAATAATAATTAAAAAATATTAAGATATTATTAGAAAAATTTCACGTCAGCACATATCAGCCAAATGGACTGAATTGATGCAATTACAAAAGGTTTAGACCTCAATTGTAAAAAAAAAATAGAATTAAAATGGCACAATTATAATAGATTTATGCCTTTTTTGGTAATTCTCTCGATTCTAAAGATGTCTCTCTTTATTAGAGTCATATTGACTCCCTTACAAAGAACGGAAAAGGAGAATACCTTTGCATGTAAAGTGTACGTAGAATTGCCGTGAAATCTTGAAGTCCACTCAACATTATTATGAATAGATCTGTTTTAATCGCAAATACGGAACGAACACATCACCTAAGTGAATCGATCAAGCAATGCCTCAGCTTCTCCTCCTCCTCCCCCCGCCCTTCATGCAGAACGACGTGCTCGAGGGACAAGAGTCATACTACCAGCATGTTTGCAAGATCGAAATCCAGATAATCTATGAGGATTCTCATTCTTCGTCTAATTTAATTTCAAAGTGAATCAAATGAGAACGGGAGGCACTAGAGAAATTAGAAGAAGTCGAGGTCGTCAACCTGAGATGGTACGAGGAACCTGGTGAAATTCTCAAGATTGGTCTTTGCCAATGTGAAAATGCTGTTTGAGTTGGCTTCCGTGTATAATATCCTCGATTAGAATGCGTCAAAAAAAAAAAAAAACAAAACAAAACAAAAGAAGAAGAAGAACCCTTAAAACCTACAAAACCGATCAATTGTCAAAGACCTAACTTGGTTGAGTGGGCGTGGCGTGGGTGGCCCCCCCGACTTTTGAAATCTGAATCAATCCCTACACAGCTTTTGAGAATGATGTGTTCTTGTCTTTTTAGATGTGTTTGCCATTGTGATTGGAGTTAATCTTGGCTAGTTGACTAACTTAGATTTGATTCCGAGAAAAAAATGGAGGATTATCTCATGATGTCCATATTTGTTGGTTCATTCCTTAGCCTAAATACCCACATTTTGATTTCCCTTCGACGTCATCCTTCCGTCGGCTCGGAATAACGCAGGTTGGCGTGCTGCTAAAATTGCCTACACAGGGAGATTGGATCGTATCACCAGCCTAACAAATTAAGCCATTAAGATTATGCATCCACTCAAGAGTCAAGACCCCTCGGGTCAAACAGGTCGGAAGACCTTTTTTGGGCAGGCCCGGAGCAAGGTTATTCAATTATAAAGCCTGGCAGGATAGCGTAGGAGCCGAGTTGACCTTGCTTGACTCCGGTACGCCAAAAGAAGTCTTAAATCTTTTATATTTATGTTAATTCAGTCCATCCAACCAATTTTAGTTGAATATTGCCAACGTGGATAATTTTTAATAATATTTTAATTTTTTTGAATTTTATAATTAGTTTTTTTAGTTTTTCAATAATTTTTTCCTTTCTTTTTTTCTTTTTTTATTAAGGAGGGAAAGAGGCTGTCGGCCACAAGCTAATGCCCCGCGACCTTGGCTGGCCACTAGGTGAGGGCTTGCGAGCCCTTGCCAATAGCCCAGTGACCTCGGCCGCGGCCCTTGCCCAATGGTTGGAGGTCTCCTACTGACCCTAAGAAAAAGAAAAGAAAAGAAAAGAAAAACATAGGGAAAAATTATTAAAATATTAAGATATTAATAAAAATTATCCACGTCGCGCCCGGTTATGCCATGTCAGCAATTTCCTATCAAAATTGGCCTAATTGACTAAATTTGCATAAATACAAGAAGGTTTAGGAATGAATTGGCATAGTTGTAATATATTTAAGATTTTTTGGGTAATTTTTCTCTATTTTTTAAATCGACAATCAATTAGTTAGTGACATAGTTGAGTCTGCATTATTCTACTTACGCGTTGGGCTTACAAGGAAAGTTTTAATAATTATTTTATGTAAGTAAAAAATCACATATGAATTTAATATCAAATGACATGTAAACTAATATCAAGTGATCCGAAATGGTAGCAATGAAAAGATCAAGATGAGGAAATTGCAATTCTCTCGAACTTGGGAGAAAATAAAGAGAATCCGAACAGAAACGTATTGAACTGATGGACTTACCTCCCTTCGATCTGGTGCAGCCACCGATCAACCTCTTTGTTGTTTAAATTTCCAAACTCTACTCTCTTGCGTGCGGATCTCTCCGGGTGCCGTTGTCATTTGACGTGACGTCTCGTACGATACTCGCTTATGGCCGACCCGAGTGGGCCGAAGAGATGTTGGGTTGTCTGTCCGCATGCCCATTTCTTGATTTTGTTTCGTTTTTCCTTGACTCTGCCCAGGTAGTTTTACTACTAAGCCAATCCCCAAACAACCCACCTTCCTAGAACACGCCAAGTGTAGAGAGAGAGAGAGAGAGAGAGAGAGAGAGAGAGAGAGAGAGAGAGAGTTTATGGTCAAGATGGACATCAAAATGCACTCGTGGAGGATATCGATCATCATTATGAATATCATCCAGCTTACCTTTATGGTCATGTGGTCCAGGAGCATCCAATAGAGCATTGACGAACTTGACGTATAATCAGCAAGATCGGGTAGATCATGTATGGGAGATTTGAAAGAAGCCTTAAAGAAAAAAAATTATGTAGCTGTCCCCTAAAATGCTGAACGATAGCAACAGGTAAAGCTACTACATGATATGAGCAGTAAACAACATGAATCCAAGCAGTAAACAACATGAATTCAAAAAGCCTAAAGAGAATCCACTAAGTTGGTACCAATGTGTAGCTCGGGGAGGAGTCGGAGAAATGACACAAATGTTCCCTGAGGCTAGGCACCAGTCCTAGACATCCGAGCTCTTGCTCACTATGGTTGGCCCCGGAACCCCGTGCAGTGCTATTGTCCCCGCCATCACAGCTTGGGTCCACAAAGGCTAGGATGAGGACCCAGTGTCTGTGTCCAAATCTAGCCTTTAGGTACTCACGCCCAGACTCATGGGACATGGGCCCAGACGCCAGGCACTTGCACCCGATTTCAATGGACCCAAAGCTGGGCGTTGGGACCTGGTTCCGACCACCCTAGTATGGGGCCTAGCCTCAATTGACTCGAGCACAAACATTGAAAACCTAGGCACTAGCACTAGGGTCCCAAGCCCAACTTCAATGGATTTGAGCACAGTCGTCAAGCAGAGCACAATCTTGATGGATCAGGGCATGGGCACCGAGTTCTTGAGCCTAGCCTTGATGGACCCGGCTCGGCCACGATGGACTTAGGCGCTAGGATCCCGGTCTTGGCCTCTGTGGACTCGGGCCGTGGTGCTAGGGAGCCAGGCATAGGAAGCCGATTCTCGAGCCTAGCCTAGTGCCCATGCTCTTCCAAGGAGCTAGGGACCCGTGCTCAAGACCCTAGTACCCATTCGACTGCCCAGGCATAAGTTATTAGCGTCCGAATGTAATATTTCTGTCAAGGAAAATCAAATCCTATTTTTCTTACCATATGATGGAAATAATTTTACAGTTCAATATTAGGTTTCAGCTAAACACCGAAAAATATTGTCATTTTTCTAGAAAATACATTTTAGAATTGTCACATTTTTTGCGGTAACATTTTTTACTAATGTTGAATCTCTTTGAAAGATGCCTGGATGAAGTTCTTTTTACGAACAAAACACTTGGGGTGCAATTTTCCCCTTGTAGAAGCTTCATTTAAGTTCTCAAAACACTTGGAGTAAGAAAAGAGCTAAACCACGTCGTTTTATGCACTTTTAATGACATTATTTTGTATCAAAATAATGTTACGTCAGATTATCAGGCTAGAGAAATTGTCGATGCCACTCAAGTGCATACTTTATTTTTATGTTATGACACTTAAGTGATCGCTTAAAAAGTGGTGCCACCAGAGTGAGCGCTGCAAAAATAAACAAATAAATAAAATAATATGGCGGTGTTAGTGCATTTTCATATAGCTAAAATTTCATTTTATTAATTGAGCTACAATTACACTGAACAAGTCACAGCAAGCTAGCTAATCCTAACAGAAATTAATGCACGTGAATATGTGATATAGGGATTCTAATATTTCTAAACTTTATCAACAATGTTTTGATAAGTCATCGAATGGTGATTTGGATACTAGAGGCTTTATCTTATTAGCTGTAGAATTGGAATAATATTTGTTGCTCTTCGTGCATTTCCAATTGACATGAAAGGGAGAAGTGCGCAATTCCTTTTGCAATTTGATTAATGAAATCTACATTATTGTTCTCGTTCATGCCCCCATAGACTTGTATGGTCTCAATATTGAATAAATTTTGTTAAAAGTTTCCTTAGAGTACTTATTAAGAGTGTGTTTGTTTCACGGAAAACCTCATGTTAAAGAAAAATATTTTTCAAGAATCATTTTTCAGGAAAATCGGTGGCACTGCCTCCATTTCCATTCCCATTTCTTGTTTTAATTTTTTTTCCCCTTTTTTGTATTGTATTGAGGATAAACAAAACTATCGATATTCCTTACCCAAAAAAAAAACAAAACAAAACTATCGATATTTATGTTAAAAAATATTAGCTTATATAAAAAGAAATAGTACCCGACCTTTATACCTTATATTAGTCCAAAAGAGAGGCTTAAATATACTATAAGTGCCAAAACTTGTGTATGGTGCTCACTTTAGTGTCAAAACTTTCAAAACGATCACTTAAATGCCAATTTTTTTTAAAAATGATCACTTCAGTGCCAACTTTTTTTAAAAACGATTACTTCATGCCAACTCCAGAAAACAATTTCGTGGTCAAGGGTTATGTTTGTTTCGTGAAAAAATGAATGACTTGGAAAATATTTTCCTGAAAATGATTACTTGTATCGCTTGTTAAAATTAGTCAAATAAAAAATACTTTCATTATCGACAATGATTTATATCCAAATATTTTCGTATACGTCGTTCACGAGAAAAATCTTCGAACATAGCTTATTACACATAATAATTTTACTTTTGTTATAAGAAAAAAAATGCCGTACAGCAATATTGTGAGACTGAAAGCATAGATTCGTTTGCACTTTAAATGTCGATACAAACGCACATCCTACTGTGGCATCCTATATTGAATCAAGCGATTTTCTTATAAACCACAAGTCACAAGCTCTTTGACGCATCCATCATCAGTGTAAAAGGATTTGAAGTTCACTATCAGATATCTATTTCTCTAATCAGCCGTAGAGGCTTGTCGGACCTACTCTAAAGGACGAATCAATAATTTTTCTAGAGCCTAAGGTCCTCTGAGGCCCAATCAACTTTATATCGAAAAATTCGATAGACATGATATGATACACTTACACACATCTAGCCTGCATGTTCATGTTCGGCCCGCCTATTGATCTAGTATCAAGCACAATGTCTTCTTTCGCATAGATTATACATGCAAAAGGGCCCCGCTAAGCTGACCACACCTTCTGTAACAGTGCTTTTATAGCCACAAATTTGAGATTATGCTAGTGGGACTTATTTGGGCGACCAGAAGACAAAATTTCCTAAATTAATTGTAAAAAATGGCCCAAATGTTGCAAAATCACAAAAGCTTACCCTTTAAAAGAATAATAAAAATGAGAACCTTATCATTTAGTACAATATTAAGCACATATAAAGGAGCGAAAGTAGCAAAATTTAGCATTTCATATTTATTGTATACGATTATTCTACTTTTATGCGTTATTATGATTTAACAATAACGACATCTAATTGGAAATTCTAATTTGACAATTAATAAGCAGAATAATATTTCTGACTATACAATGTCCCGATCAATAAATGTTTTATGCAAAACACGCGGATATAGTATGTAGAATAAAAAATTATCTTCCTCTTATAATTTTTTTTTTTTAAATTTTAGCTCACAATTAAAAAAAAAATTTGACAATCAAAAGGGTAAAACCGGATCAGCAAGCGAAATAAGTTTGGCTACAATTTGACTGTCCCACCGTCAGAATTGGTGGCACGGCCATGGTAGCCTTTTCCTATGCAAAATGTACATGGATACATTAATGGCGGAAAGATTGGTTACATGTGGATGTACATACCATGACAACTACATCATTAGAGTACTTTAGAGCCAATCCAGTTGCTCCCAATCCCAAATTTCATCCAGACTTGTCGTCTCCCAGTGATTGGAACTTTCTGCATTACCTGCTGCTACTCCTGCCGATGATGCATCTCCACGTCCACCGCTTCCACTGCTAGCGGAGGCGTCGCCACCCTTGATTGATGTCTCTCTGGCCACTGCTTCCATAGGCCGTCGATCAAATGCTCGAGAGCTCTCGGACGCCACGTAGATTCGGCACAAAGTGAATTCACGCCTGAGCTGTAAGTACATTATTTCGAGAAAATCAAGCACGTAGAAAGGTGTTTGTCGCATTTTTCTGCGAAAGTCCAAGTAGGAACTGAACTAGAGACGGGAATTCAACAGTCTGCAACTGCACAACACCGATAAAGTACACGACAGGAAATTGGTACAAGAACGATTATACAGAGTGAAAATTGGACGGGCACGCGAAGTTGTTTTATCCTTTCAATGTTTGAAAAGGTTGAATGAAGGTCCAAATTTCTTGATAGCAAGTTCACCTTAGGAATGGAAACGTTACTGCCCGTGGAATTGGGATTGGTGGGCCAGAGTTCAATGGCCCTGTACTCGTTCAATTTCCACTGGGTCTTTCTTCCTGCGGGAGGTTTTCCCACGTAGAAAACCATGGATTTCTTCACGCCGATCACCTTGTTGTCAGACGAGTAGACGTAACCGGGAGACCCGGTGCCCTTCCAGTAGCCGGTGGCCATGCTCCGGCTGGGCCGGCCTCCTCTCTCCTCCCTCTCCTGCATTGGCGCGAAGAAGAACCACTGCTCTCTGTCTTCTCTGCACAGTTCTCCCGCAAGCTCTGCAGCACGAATTCACCCAATAAAATATGGTGCAAAGAAAGTTCACTGGTAACGCGCTGCAAGATTTGAAATTCTTCAAGAACCCAGTTTAGTGCATGCAGCGGACTGTGAATTACGTGGGAGATTCCATGGCTCGGTGTCGAAAATGTCGAGCACCGGGATGACACGGTGAAGCTTGGCTTGCTTGAGGCCGTGAAGCTGGTTGTGCAAGTAGAAGGAAATGAGCTCTTCCTCCGTTGGATAGAACCTGAAACCTGTCGGGGACTCCTCCATGTCTGGTTGTTTTGGTGTCCTAGCGTTTCGAGTTGGATCAGAAGTGAAAGATCCTGTGTTGTAGATGTAGGGGATCAGTGCAGGAGATAGAGTGGGTTGAGACGACGTAGGGTTCTTGGAGGAGAGAGGAGACCAAGACGAGTGAAGTGATGACTCCCCGCTCTCGCACCGATGTCGACATCAACGCGGTTATGTCTAAGGACCATAAATAAGTCGGTCACATTCAAAACTCAATTCATTTTATTAATCTTTAGGACGACTATGAAAATAACAACATATATAGATGACAACTCTTGAAAGAGTAGACCTAACAACAATTTCTCATTATTTATTAAGAAATGATTAAGTGAATGTTTAGTCTACTGTGAGAATAACAGTTTGTTCCGAGCCACAAAAAAAAAAAAATTATAAATTATTGTGGGATCTATTACTTTAAGAATTTGTGACTCATAACGTATTGTTATTCTCACGGTGGCTTAAAGACTGGTATGCTAGCAAAACTCTTGTATATTATTTATTTTGTTTGTGGTCCATAACAGAAATCAATCTCACAAGTGGACTAAGGTTAGTCGCATAATCATTTCTCATTTTGAGAGGATATTTAAAAGTGAATATTTCCTATTTCGTTATCCATAAAAGCCAGAAAAACAATACATTTATTGCTGCAAACATTTCTTTTCTGGTTGTTTAACAAGTGTTTCGGGGTTATTTCTTGATTAAATAACTCATTGTCTAGTTATAGTAAGGAATTATTGGAAATGGAAAAGGAACCCTAGCGAAGATTCTAATTTGTGCTTTCTACGGATGCAATTATTACATGTTCCATAAAGATGCTCCTTCTTAGTTTTTAATTTGGCATAGATGCTCTTTAATTAAAAAAAATAAAACGATACTTTTGGATTGATTTCATAGCTAATGCGATTTAACAGAAGTGACGTGTTTTTTTTTTTTTTGGTAAAGAACAGAAGTGACGTGTTTTGCTTTACTGTGTCCAAAGTTGGGTTTAATACTAAAATTTGCTTGGTCTATTAACAGGGTATTAAGAATTGTGTGCCCAATTAGACATCCTAATTATTGGACATCAATAAAAAGATGTCTTTAAAAACTCAAATCTAGGAACTATGTAATCACTAAGTTCATCGTGATTTGGAACCAATTTGCGGGTTTATGGAGACAAACTTTCCTATTATGTACCGCAAGTTCTCTCTAAAAATCTAGAATGCATGAAATTTTGCGTTTTACAATTTGTCGTATTTTGTCAAGCTAATAGCATGTAGACTGTAGAGAACTAATTGATTTCACCTTATTTTGGATCCAGAAAGAAAGTACCTTTCTCAGCATGTTTTGCATTCCCATGATTGTAATTTCACATAAAAAAAATTACAAAAAAAAGTAATAAACATATTGCAATTTTGTCCATTCAATTCTAAATCTTCTTTTTTGGTCAATTGAATCTTAAACCTTTTGTATTTGTGTCAAATTTCAATTCGGTCAATCCAATCAATTTTGGTTGATCGACCCTAACATGATGCGACTAACATTGACATTGACAACTTTTACTAATATTTTAATATTATTGAATTTTTATTTTTCTTCCTTTTTTTCCTTCCCTTCCTTCTTCCTCTAGCCAGTTGCCGAGGTCCGGCGACCGGCTAGAGGCGAGGACCTTGCTGGCCTCTAACAAAGGTTGTCTTCACCGGCCACCGGCGAGCTTGAGCCTTGCCAAATCCGAGCCTTCACCTCCTTGCCACCATTTTCCACGACCACTATTTGGAACTAGACCCCGATCATGGCCTTGGTGTTGATGTTGAACTCGTCGAGCGAACCGTGAGAGGAGGTTAGACTTGCCGACGGCGGAGTTGATGAGCAACACGATTTTGAAGAGGTACTACTCGCCCTATCTATCATCCTCCATCTAGTTGGGAAATGCCAGAGTTGTGTGGAGATTAGAGCTGGTTTGATTAAGATTTTCAAGGCGAAGGAGGAGGTCGTGGAGATCAACGGCAAGGAGGTGAAGGCCCAAATCTAGGATACCGCTAGCTATTGGCGAAGGCCAATGACCAGTGGGGTCGAACTTCGCCAAAGGCTGACAACGTCGACCTCGCCGGCCCTCAACTCTAGCCGATCGCTGAGAACTTTGATACAAGTATAATAGGTTTAGGACTTTTTTGGTAACTCTCCCCATTCACATCATTCCCGGACAAATCTATTGTTGAATCGAAGGAGAATATGGGGTCAGTGGAGCATTCTTCTTGAGACATCTCTTCAAATCTCGCAATCAATGCATCAATTTCTCCCTACATACATAGAAACCTTGCCCAAAGAACTATCGTAAATTACAATAGAAGGAAAAAAGTTAGCAAATGAGGCACTAGACACATTCCACTCCATCACATAGAGTTTTGCTTAAAAAAATCAAAAAGTGAGCATCGCCCACTGCTGCCTGCTAAGCTGTCCCAAGTGGAATTCCATGGAATCTCAGCATACTTAGTGATGCTGAAAAGTTTCTACTTTCTGCCGGCTTTCCCACCCACCTTCTTTACTCACACGTTATAGCCCCACTTGGTGGAGGATTAAGTTATTTTAAGCAGAAAAAGTTTTATCTTCTCAAGGCATCGAGGGTAATGCCCGTTCAGTTTACTTCTAATTCGACTCAAAGAGAAACATAAATCGAACTGAAGCCGGGTATAATTTGGTGTGAATGGAGGAATTTCTGCATTTAGGTTAAGAATAATAGGTATTTCAGTCAATTTTCAAGAAGGAAACTTCCGAAATGTCATAAGTTTATGCTTCTTCGCCGATCCGACCTAAACCTAAAGCGTGTGAATTTTTTTACCTAAAGTTGACACCTAGAAGCGGAACAAGAAACTAAAGTATTCATTTCATTTGCTTTACCTTTTCTTCTGGCCAACATCATTTCGTTTACTTGACTTCCATTGAAGTTATGTTAGATGACCGGCAAACAATTCCAGATGCGTCATTTCTTACTCAGAAAATCGGCTGCGCTCTCATCTTGAGAACTTCCCTTCCCTACTTCTTTCTTTGCCTTTTACTTCTTTTCACCATTCGACACTATATATCTTTCGGTGCCTCAACCATCTCTAAGGTCGAGAATTCATAATTATTGTAACGTTTACCATTGTTATCGAGTTGCGGTGCGTGACAATCAAATGTAATGTTCCATGCAGATAATCCACTCTCATTTGGCTTGGTATCTTTCCCTAACTCATTTGTTTTGTAAATGTGATAGTGCTTGAGTTAAAAGTAAGAAGAGAAACTACTTATAAAATGCGTGTTCTGTAAAATTCAAATTATGCATAAAAAATTTATAGTAAAATTGTAAAAGTCAATTCAGACATACCCGGTAGGTTTGCTAAAAACCTATAAAAGCTACACACACACACACACACACACACACACACACACACACACTCACACATACATTTCCTCTCGGATCCACCATCGGATCCACCATAATTTGCTCACCAAGCATGAGGCAAGACTGCGACGCGTAGAAGTTCTGTTTATCGTGATTAACTTCTATTGCTAACATTTCATACTTCCTACGATTCCTATCTTTGTTTTTTGCTCTTTGACTTTTCTACTTTTTGCCGCAAGAAGACAGTCGAATTTCCACTTTCGGTGGATGTCTCCATCATGAATTACTCTGTTAGCTTCGATAATAAAGAAGAAAAACAAAAGAAGTTATCCAAAATGACTAGCTGGTGGTAATTATTATGCAACATAAATAGCATATTCATGGGAACATGTTCCCCGGGAAAACAGCAGAAGGAAGATACGAGGGTATGTCCAAACACCGACAGAAAACATTTCTTTGTTCCGGAAATTTTGACAAAAAGGGGATCGTGTTCTTAGATTGCT
The DNA here is from genome assembly GCF_020921035.1 of Rhodamnia argentea. NCBI lineage: Eukaryota > Viridiplantae > Streptophyta > Magnoliopsida > Myrtales > Myrtaceae > Rhodamnia > Rhodamnia argentea. The sequence goes on along the minus strand of NC_063157.1, from coordinate 24,080,448 downwards.
GTTCTTGACATGCCACCCATTCTCAATAAGTGTTGTAATGTATAACTAAAAAGTGAATACCTTTGGAAGTATATTGCATGCCAATTTGTTGAACCAAGAGCCATGCACACCGTAAGCATACATGGAGAGCAGATGCCTCCCATAGCAGGGCTGTCCGCTCCTGGCTCGACGAAGCATGTTCGCAAAAAAACCCCAAAGTAAGTTGGCGTCTTGCCCTTATTATTCGCAAAAAACAAGTTACTCGAGGGACAAGAATCACGCCGGGTGCAACTTTCATGCTTGAGAAATCGACCGCCGGCACATTCTATCGCGATTCTCATCCCTCGACCAACTCAATTCCAAGGTGAATCAAATGAGACCTCAAAGTCAAGGTCCTCAACCTGAGATGTTGCGAGGAACCAGGTGGATTCTCAAGACTAGACTTTTTGCCAATGTGAGAATGCTTTTCAGTGGGCTCACTCACATACTATGCTCAAAATCGGACGTGTTAGAATAACTCGAAACGTACAAAACACATCGATTGTCAAAGACCCGATTTGGTTTAGTAAGGTTTGGCGTCCGTGGCCCCCTCAATCTTTTGAAATCTTGAGTCCATCCTTCCCTGGTATTAACCAATAAAGGAGTCCTACACAGCTTTTGAGAATGATGTTTTCTTGTCATTTTTAGATGTGTTTGCCACTTGGGGTTGGAGTTGAATCTTGGCTACCGATAATTCTCTCCTTTGGGAAAGTGCAAATGTATGTACTTTGGGAGGTATAGATTACTGATAATCATCATGCGACATTCGGCAACATACGACATTGTTGTTGAATAAGGAGAGTTTCAAGACACCGATATCAGTCAGTAAAATCATAAAAACCACTGTAATGTTGTTGGAGGAAACAGCTTAGATTCACACAGACAGCATCGTCACTACTGACCCAATCCAAAAAGTATGGTTTTGAAGTCAAAGTCAACATCCCAATGGGAACAACCCACCTTCCTAGAACACAAACCAAGAGAGTCCCAATTGCGACCATGACTAGATCGGACAATGTGCGCGCGACTGATAAAATTTAATATCATGCCTCACCGCTCTCGCACTCCACTACCCCTCCATCCTGTCTTAACTACTCACTTTGAATGTCATTCCTTTAAGAACATGGTATCAATATACAATGTCGTCTCTCTACTTTTAATTTGTTCAATGCGATTCTTGAATTGTTAATAGATGTTCGATTTAGTCCTTAGACTTAATGATAATGTTCGATATTGTCCTTCCGTTAGTTCAAATTAATGATATTTGTTTCATGTCTTTCAATCCCTTTTAAATTTGAATAATGGACAGTAAAAAAAAAATGTTACACATGAATTCACGTTATCAAATAACAATGGACATGTGAATGCAGTAATTTTTTTCTTTTTCCTTTTCAAAGTGATAATCAACTCATCAAAGTGACAATAACACAATGTGACCTCTGCCATGTAGTTCTTCATCTTCCACGAAAATCCAATTCACCGCCGCAAAAAGGGCAACGCAAAGTGACATTAACAGATCACTTGAAGAAGACCATGGTTTTAATCCCAGTCTGTAAACTCTTGTTGGTTTATCACATTGTTATGCAATTTACATGGTCAGCAAGAACTCTCTAATGAGGAACTTTTCTAATCACTAATGGTGTGTTGTTTGAGTGTCAGAATTTTTCGTGAATTAGTTTTGGTTTGCTCAAAATGATTAGTCAATGAAAAACTATGGGTCAAAGAAAATATGCATGCATGCTTAAACTTAAAAAATTAAATTTCCTAAACTGCTCGATACCGAGGAGTCTGGGCCCATCAATATATCCAGTTGGACCCACATTTAATCAAAATCTCGACCCAGTGAGTTATGAGCCAACTATGATATATTAACTGCTCAACACTACATCAGTTCTTCGATATGGAATTTTCTCTAACACAACTTAACCCCACATGCATCCTTACAGATGACTGGCAAACAATTTGAGATATGCCTTCTTACTGATGACAATACTAGACCGCAATGACGGTGAAGCAACAGCGAGACTTCGTGGATGGAATGGACAACGAGGTTTCACAAATAGATTGAACTGGAACACCGAAGAAACCTGCAAGGAAAAATCAAGGCGTGGCATAAATCGATAGGCGACTGTCAATCATGCTTGACGCTTGTTAAAGGCGCTACTGTAGGTCTCACGGTTGACGCTTGGAGCTCTCTAGGTTGGGATAGCGAAGAGACCTAGAGGCACGCCCGCGGGGGGTGGGGGGGGGCCGGGTATTGTCGATTGCTTGTGAGTGTGGCTGTCATGGTACAGTCTAAACGTGAGGCGCGGCAGCATATCAAGGCAGGTTAGGAAGCGATGCTCCTCTTTGGAGCTGCTGTGCGTGAAGGTGGGGCTTGCCAGGATCGGCTCAGGTGGTGCTTTGCTACAGAGACACCAGGAGGCAGCAACGTTGGCAAAAGACCGCAGGAGATGTCGGAAAAGCTTTTTGAGTTCGTCGGATGGTTGCTGGAACTCGTTGGGTAAGCGTTGAAAGAATCTCACTGTGACGGGGCTTGCTGAATGTAGTGTGAGCATTGGCAGGGCACGGTGGCCGGCTGTGGCAGCGGACTGCGAGAACTGTTGCAAACCGTCGAAGTAAAAAGGACGGAGCTTTGTCCGCCTGGAAACCGTCTAAGGAAAAACAGTATTTTACTGAAGATTTATGAGTAAGTGCTAATAAATGTAAGAAACTTATAATTATTTTCTGATTTATATTCTTTCTTTCAGGAAACTTGATAAGAAAACAACATGTTGAGCAATATTATGAGATGGAAAGAATGTCCTTTGCACTTTAGTTGTGCAATGCAGTTTTGTTTAATCACTCTTTATGAGTTTTAATATAATTGACTGTGTTGTTCAATTTTGATCAAATGCTTTTGTTATAAACCACGAGTGACGAATTCATTTACCAGCATTTGTTTGCTGGATATCAAGCACAATGTCTTCATACAACTAGAGATTATGTATACATATACATGGATACATCTAATGATGGAAAGATTGGATACACAGATATACCTATGATTGCACTGATGACCAGAAAACTACATCATCAGAGCACCTATACATGAAATTAGAGCCAATCCAGTTGCTCCAAATCCCAAATTGGTTCTTCCATACCTGCCGTTTCCCATTGATGGGAACTTCCAGCATTGCCTGCTACTACTCCTGACAATGATGCATCCCCACATCCACCGCCTCCGCTGCTACCTGCACCATCGTCACCCTGGATTGTTGTCTCTCTAGCCACCGCCTCCTGTGGCCGGCGATCAAATGCTCGAGAGTTCCCAGACACCACATACACTCGGCACAACGTGAATTCACGCTTCAGCTGTAAGTAAATTATTTCTAGAAAATCAAACATAGAGAAAAATAATTGTTGCATTTTCTGTGAAAGTCCAAGTAGGAACTAAATTAGAGACGGAATTTCAGTAATCTGCAATTGCACAGCACCTATTAAGTACGCGACAGAAAACTAGTACAAGAACGATTATTCAAAGTGGGAATTGGATAACCTGGATGTCATGCACGCGAAGTTATTTTATCATTTCTATGTTTATAAAAATTGTAATAAAGATCCAAATTTCTTGATTGCACGTTCACACCTTAGGAATGGAGATATCGCTGCTCGAATTGGGATTGGTCGGCGAGAGTTCGATGGCCCTGTACTCGTTCAATTTCCACGGGGTCTTTCTTCCCGCGGGAGGTTTTCCCACGTAGAAGACCATTGACTTCTTCACGCCGATCACCCTGTTGTCCGACGAGTAAACATAACCGGGAGACCCGGTGGCCTTCCAGTAGCCGGTGGCCATGCTCCGGCTGGGCCGCCCTCCTACGGCCTCCCTCTCCTGCATGGGCGCGAAGAAGAACCACTGCTCTCTGTCTTCTCTGCACACCTCTCCCGCAACCTCTGCAGAACAAATTCACCAAATAAAATATGGGGAAAAGAAAGTTCACTGGCGATGCGCAACGAGACTTGAAATTTTCAAGAACCCAGATTAATGCATAGTTCAATTAAGGTAGGAGATGTGAAAGAATCACATGCATGGGCACGGACTGCGAATTACGTGGGAGATTCCATGGCTCAGTGTCGAAAATGTCGAGGACCGGGATGACACGATGAAGCTTGTCTTGCTCGAGGCCGTGAAGCTGGTTGTGCAAGTAGAAGGAAATGAGCTCTTCCTCCGTTGGATAGAACCTGAAACCGGTCGGGTACTCCTCCATATCCGGTTATTGTGCGTCCTAGGGTTTCGAGTTTGGATTAGAAGTGAAAGATTCTGTGTTGTCGAACCCTATGATGAGATTAGAGTTTTAGTTGGGCGTGGATTTGAGTTAGCAAGTCAATTAAGTAATTATATGGGGATCGAGTGCTGGAGAAGGTTGTGTTGAGATGATCTAGGGTTCTTGAGGGAGAGAGAGCGCAGAAGAGAGAGGAGACCAAGACGCGGGAAGTCACCATGACGTTTCCTTTTCAACCTGTTGGACTGATGATAACATCGACGCGGTTATGTCAAGGACTGGAAACGAAGTGGTACGAGAAAAGGGAAAATGACATAAGCAATACCTAAACCTTGAGGTAACCTGATAAATGATTTCTGAACTTTTAGTTTGTTTAATATGATCTATTAATTTTAAGTCAATATCTCATGTCGTTTCTAAACTTTTAAATTATTCAATGTGGTATATGGACTTTTATTACCTTTTCAATTTAGTTCATGATTTATATAAAAATATTCAGTATTGTCTCTAAACATAAAATCAACGGAAGGACAATATTGAATGTTTTCATATAGTTCAAGGACTAAATTGAATATGTATAAAAAATTCAGAGATTACATTACATAAATTAAAAGTTTATGGATCATATTACACATTCGAGGTAAAGTATCGAGACCACATTCAATAATTAAAAATTCTAGAATCACATTACACATTAAGCCAAAATACAAAGACTATTCGTATCATTATTCCTACGAGAAACGAGCAATGGCCAACCCTTCGCCGTGGCAATTCTTCCAGAATGATTTAGCCGTGAAAAAGGGAAGGCATTAGCATCAAGTACGGATGCTCTCAGAATACTTATTCAGTATATTTAATACGGGAAATTTCGATTTTCAAAAACATTGATTACACAGGACACGAGAAAACGTAATTCATTAAATACTATAATTTGTTTTAATTTTGTTGATTGATTAGTGATTCGAGGTTAGTCTTTTTATGAGATTTATGTTATGAATCCTGTTTCGAATTCATTGTCTAGTTAGACGAAGGAATTATTAGAAATGGAAAAAGAAGCCAGCAAGGATTCTAATTTGTGTATTCTACTGATGCAAATTGATTACAAGCTTCTTAAAGGTGCTCCTTCTCAATATCAACTCTTTAATTTTATTTTATTTTCGTCGAAAGAAAAATTTTCATTTCATATCAAAAAGACAAACATCACTTCAAAATAAAAATGAAAATCCCACAAAGTAAGTAAATCTGAAAAACAAATCAACTTGATCTAGGTTGTAGAAACTCGCTCACTCTTCAAAGACGAATCTGACATTGCATTCAAGCACAACCAGCTACCGATCACCGAATCTCGCATCATCATCAATGATGAGCACACACCGAGAAGTCCCTCTCTAATAGCAACGGCTTTGCCAAAAGGCGATGCACACTTAGGTTTGGTGTCCTCAACACCATCACCGCGCAGAGATAACAACAACCTCAACAGGTTGAAATAGCATAAAAAATGCCTTACAAATCCCAAATCTATTTATAGATCGGAATAAAATAACACCCAAATCTAAATCTAATTTTCGATCGGGAGAGAGTAACTACAAAAGGATACGTGTTGATCACAAAATTATTTTCAGATAAGTCTATTGATAGGGAAAAGTTTCGACAATTTGCAGAGCACTCAACAATCTGGAGCAAACACTCAAAGTTGAAGCGAGCAAATTTTTCTGATGCACTCGCGTTTCGATATTCGGAGAGCTTAGATGTCAATTGCAGCTCCACAAAATTGACGAAGAAATTTATTGAAAAGAACAAGTACGGGGAAAACAAAAGCAATGTAGAAAAAAGGGAAATGGGAAGGGAGGGAGAGTGGGGGAAAGGACCCTCTCTCTCCCTTGGGAAGGCTTCTGCAGAAAAGAGAAGGGAGGCGACGGCAGGAGGGAGAGAAACCCTAGGGGAGAAAAAGAAGGCATAAAATAAGGTCAACCAGTGAAATAATATGAACGGACCTATCGACTCTTTAATTGAAAAGACACTTTTTGATTGATTTCATAGCTAATGCGATTTGACAAAAGTGGCATATGTTTTGCTTTACTGTGTCCATAGTGGGGCCTAATACTAAAATTTGCTTGGTCCGTTAACAGAGTATTAGAAATACTAATGAATCCTAAACTCAATTGAAACAAAAACTTAAATCAAGGGACTATGAAATTACTAAGTTCATCGACTATGCTTACCAAGCATAACCATACAATGTCGAATTGACTATCCATTTCTGGGGATTATCCAAACTAATGTTCCTATTATGTACCACACGAAAAGTCTAGAATGCATGAAATTTTTGTTTTCGCAACTTTGTATAAGAGTAGGGAATTTCATTTTATTTTGGACCAACAAAAGAACATACATTTCTAAGCACGTATCGCATCGTGGCGATTCTAACGATCACATCCTCCATATACGAGTCTGTAAAATCTTGTCTCGAATCTAAGGAGAACATCATCCCAAGTGGGCATCCTTCTTGAAAAATAAAATAGCTCAATCTGCCTAGAAATTGTCCCTTCAAATCTCGAACCGATGCATCATTTTCTCCGTCTATATACATTGAATCCTCGACCAACCAATTTGTAACTCGGTACTATTTGTTAACCTTATTTCATGAAACCCAGTTTTGGCCTAAGCGAGCAGATTGATTTGGGGCATAAGCCACTAAACACATGACCAATTCTATTTCTATCTAGTCAGGGTTTTCCTTGAACACATCTAGGGTTCTTAGTTGTTACAATTCTAAGTTGAATCATCAAAAAGTTTTTTTCTATAACCATAGAGCGTCGCCCATCGCTGTCATGATAGTTGTTCTAAGTTGAATTCCATGCTGGTGAAAAGTTTCGACCTTCTGCCGCATTGACCAGTCACCTTCGTTAATCGCACGCTATAGACAACTTGTGGAGGATTAATTATTTTAAGCAGAGAAGCGACATTCACCTGAAGCATCGAGGCTGGTGCTAGTTTGCTCTGGATCAGCAAGTTGCGTTTAATTTGGTTTAGATGGATGAACTTCTGCATCTAGGTTAAGAAGATTATGCATTTCAGTCAATTTCAATAAGGAGACACTTCGGAAAATTTTTGAGTTCTTCCTTCTTGTCGATCCCACCTGAACTGAAGTGTTCAAATTTTAACATAAAGTCGAAGCCCTAAGAGCAGAATAAGAAACAAGAGTATTTATTTCATGGGTTAATACTACGAAAAACACCAAACCGATAGATTTGTGATACGTGACGATTGATAGATGTACCAGTTTGGGATTTTTATCCTCTGTTTGTCACATGTGTATCAATTTAAGATTTTTTGTGGTATCAACCCAATTTAATGGAAATTAGGAGAAGATAAATTTGTTACGGATGTATCAATTTGGGATTTTTTGTGGTCACAAAATTAATTTGAAGTAAATTTGTCACAAGTGTACTAATTTTAGATTTTTTGTGGTAAAAAAAATAGTTTATGGTAAATTTATCATAGGTATACCGATTTACCTTTTTTATGATAAAAAAATAATTTGAAATAAATTTGGGTCAGTTTGAGCTTTTCGTAGTTTTAACCCTTATTTCATTTAGTTTACCTTTCTTCTGGCGAGAGTCATTTCATTCTCTCGACTTCCATTGAAGTTACGTAGATGACTGGCCAACAATTTGAGATATGCCTTATTGATTTTTTAGGATTCCGCTAGGCACTCAACTCAAGAAATTCCTCACTTCTTTCTCTGTCTTTCATTTCTTTTCACCATTTGAAATTACATAGCTTTGGTGCCTCAACCATCTCCGAGGTCGAGAAAACAACGGCAACTGCGGTGACGATTAAACATAACCGTCGGGTCGATACAGTGCGGGATAATCGAATTTAATAGTTATTCTAAAGAATCCGCCTTTACTTGATTCGGTACCGTACTAACTCGTTTCTTTTTATTATTATTTTTTTATAACGGGGCTTGAGATATATTAGAAAGAAGAGGACTTACTTATAATACGCGTGCGCTATAGATTTAGATTGAGCAATAAAAAAAACAAACAAGAGAGATAAAACTGTAAAAGTCAATCCAAACACACCCGGTAGACGTGCTAAAACATAGAGAAAAAGGCCAAAAGGGAAATAAATGAGGACCCATCTTTGACTATCTTAGATTCATAATTAACGACCACGAACATTCCGTACCTCTTATGATGTCCTATCCTTGTTTTTAATCCAATTTTTTTTTTTTATGGGTGTTTGTTCACTGTTTTTTCCACGAGAAGATAGTCCACTTTCGGTGGATGTCTCCCATCATGATTTTGTTGGGTTGTGCTGTGTTGTAACATTCTCACGAGGCTCGTTTATAATTTCTCCGACATTTCGTGTTCTCGCGAGCTTGACTCCCTATTCCTCTCGAAAATCATCATTTTGATAATAAAAGTCAAGAACACACGCAATATTTGGAAAAATTACAACCATTTTAAGACTCCATTTATTTCGCGAAAAATAACTTTTCGAAAAACGGTTTTTGGATTTTTCGGATTTTGGAGGCAGAAAACAAGCTAGTCCCGAAAAATATTTTTTCCTATGAAAAAAAACTCCTTCAAAAGTGGGGAAAATATTTTTCTTTTTAGTTATTTTATTACTTTCTTTTCTTTTTTATTTTTTTCAAAATTCGAAAATTTTTATTTTTTATTTTTTTAATTTTCTTTTATTTTAATTTTTTTTTCCTTTTTCCTCCTTCCTCCGCCAGATCAGCAAGGTTCGAGCTCGGCCAAGGCGATCTCAACCATGACGGAGGAGGTGAAGAACCCCATTAAGGACAGACCCATCGGAGTCTCAGGCTCCGTCGTCCTCGTCAACGTCCTCTACTGCTTGATGGCCGCTTCCATATCCATTTTCCTCCCCTACGACATGGTAAAGAATCGCAAATCCGCCCATCGATCGTTTTGTCTGAATCATTTGGTGTGCGTACAGCGTAGCACATTGGCTAAGAGGTTGTTGCGTTGGGCACTGCGTTGCTTTAACATTTTCTCTCCAAGTAATTCCTCATCTTCTCTCTCTCTCTCTCTCTCCATCTCTCTTCAGCGAGCATTCGATGTTCTGCAAAAACATAAGAAAATAGATGAAACTAGAGAGAGCAGAGTTCTCTCTCTCTCTCTCAATCAGCGTCTAAGATATCTAATAAAATCCGAGTTGGGCACGAGCACAATCGTCACGATTCTTAGTCCATCCACGTGTTTTTCTTGATATTTTTTTTCTTGTCGCCGTTGACAACGGTTGCTGCGTTGTTTCGATGGCGGCAGATCGACTTGGAGGCGCCGTTCGCAGGGGCGTTCCAAGGGCGAGGAGGGTGGAGGTGGATGTCGAATGTGATCGGGGCCGAGGTGACCTTCGGATCCTGACGTCGCTGATAGTGGCAATGCTAGGCAAGCGCAGTACATGTGCGTGATTGGACAGTTCGGCGTGGCTCTCGGCTGGTTCACCCCGGATCGAGCCTCGAGTTCGCCTACTGCCAGAGATCAACCGAAACCAAAATAAAAATAAAATAAAAAAAAGATAAAGGATAAATAATTAAAAAAATTCGAATTTAAAATAATAAAAAATAAAATAAAAAACAGAAAAACAAAAAAATATTAAAAGAATCCGTAGAGAAAAATCAAATTTGATTTTCTATACCAAACGATGGAAAATATTTTCCGGGTCTTTTTCATAGTTTAACCAAACACCGAAAAATATTATCATTTTTTTGAAAAATTATTTTTTAGAAATTATTTTCTAAAGACTTCGCATTTATTGTGAAACAAATGGAGGTGAATCAAATAAATCAAATATCTGCGTTTGGTCGTCGGGATTTCTCGGTCGGATAGGATTGGATAGGATAAGATAAGAAATCTAGGGATTTGGCCATATCATATCCACTGTTTGGTGAATCATGGATTTAAAGTCGGATATTCTCATATCATATACTATCCCGCATTTGGTAGAAATTGTATATCAAGATAAGGACATATATGCCCCTACGTGATGCTCATGAAATATTCCGATCTTATTACTATAAAAATAACGTTCTCATACACAAAAAAAAACTTGAAAATATACACATTTTATTAGATTTTCAAACCTCTTTGCAAAAAATAAATAAAATGAAATGAAAATAGAAACAAATGAGACAAGAAAGTTGTCATCATTCTAAAAGTTAGCTTTTATATGACGGATAAAAGAAATCTTATCCGACCTTATCCTAGCCCTCCCCTCGGATTTTTTTATCCGGGTTATATCCCATCTATATCCGACATTATAATATTCGGGACACCTACTAAATACGGGATAAGATAAAACATATCTTATCCCGAGTTTTATACGGACAACCAAACGCAGCCCTTTCAGTGTTCTCCGAAAGACAGCAAAAGGAAGATGCAAGGATATTTCTGAAGACTGGGGTAAACGAATTTCATTTGTTCTTGGACATCGGAGAAAAAGAGATCGTGTTCCTAGATTGCTGATCTCGATTGCCCATTCTTATAATAAAGAGCGTGCCATTGCACAGTTCTAACAACAATATTTTACTAAAGATTTTATGCTTGAATAATAAAAAAACAGAAAAAAAAAAATTAGATAGAATATCTTTTCAAGTAAGGCGTAGGTGAATCTGTTGCGAAACCTTCACGTTGGGTCAATATCATTTTGGATAGATCTAATGTACAAAGTCACTAGAGTAAATCTCGACGCCCCGTTCTTACTTTCCATGGAAAAACAAGTTACTCTAGGGACGAGAAGCTATTGGGGTGGCATGGGGGTCCCCGTTTTCGGTGAGCGGGCGGGGTTCTGAGGGCCGCTCCGGTGAGGGTCACGGGAGCAGCGCCCTCGAGCCGTCATAAGGCTTTCATAATTTAAGCCCATATTTTATTGGTTGTTTAGGCTTAGGCCCATAAGTTGTTATATATTATCTCTTTCACTTGTAAAAAAGTGATGTGACAAAGAGTTACAACATGTTAATTATAGTGAAATTATCTATTAGATATAGCCATAATTTAAGATGAATCAAGATAAGAATCGTGTCTTGATTTCACTTTATTATTTTTACGCTCTATTTCATTGTGATTGTGTGTCGAATCCTAACAGAACCACACTGCTGCAATTTTCTTGTTTGCGAAATCGAACTTCCAAGATACTCTATTACGATTCATTCTTTGACTAATTCAATTAACCAAGCGAATTGACTTCTACAGGATATATGCTCAAATGGAATGGGTTAGCCAAACGCTATCAATCATGAAAGATCCAATTTGGTTTAGTGGGGGTGGCGGCTGGAAACCCTCCCACCGCGGGACCTTTGAAATCCCAATCAAATCGCTCCGCAGCTTTTGAGAATGATAGCTTTTGGACATTTTCAGACGTGTTTGACGCCCCGGGATTGGAGTTGAATCTTGGTTGGATAGAGTAACTTGGATTTGTTTCGGTGAAAAAGAGAGGCGAATCCTCATTTCCATACGTCATTTGCATCCATTTGGGAAAAGTACAAATGGTGCATACTTTTTGGAGCTATAGCTATCCTCGTATCTCTTGATGTTGGTGATGACTCAAGCTCTACTATTATGAGGGGTCATAACCGATCAATCGCATTATCCATTTGATATGCATTTCAATCATTGAGAGAATTATCAAAATCCTCCTAAACTTATTGTAATTGTACAAATTCAATCATAAATCTTTTCTTTTTTTTGTCAATTCGGTCCTAAACCTTTTGCATTTGTGTCAATTCAACTAATTTGGCCGGCTGGTGTAGACGTAGCACGCCGGCGTTGACGTGCCACTTTTATAAATAATATTTAAATCATTTTTTTCGAATTTTTATGATTTTTTTCTCTTTTTTTTCTTTAGATTTGTTTTTTTTTCCAACCATTGGGCCGGCGAGGACACCAGGACCTTCGCTGGCCCTCACCTAGGATGGGCGATGGCCGCGACAACCTCGCTCGCCCATATCAAGCAAGAGCGTCATGGCCCTCACCCGGACCAAGTGAGGGACACGACGCTCTCGCCTAGTTTGGGCAATGGCCGCGAGGCCCACAACATTCTCGCCAGCCCAAGGGTTTGGGAAAAAAAAAAGACTAAAGAAGAAAATTCATAAAAATTCAAAGAATCATTAAATATTATTTTTTTAAAAAGTGTCACGTCAGCACTAGCCGATCAAATGTATTAAATTGACACAAATGTAAAAATATTTATGACTGAATTAATAAAAAAAAAATATTTAGGTTTGAATTGACACAATTGCAATAGGTTTAGAACTGGTTTAGTAATTTTCCCTTCAATCATCCTTTACGGTTAAATTCCGAAACCCTGCCATTTTTACTAGCAGATTCCATGTGCGGTGTTATTTGATGTGACCCCCTTGTAAGATACTCTCTCACAATGAGGTATGGGCCAAAATGGAATTGCTTCGTTGGAATTGACTTCTGCGATAAAATGCCTTTCATCAAAAGTTGCTTTTTGATTTTTTAATCGATGAAAAAGTGTGAGGATATAAAGATACAACGGTCGAATTTAATCGACGACGAAGCACCCATAAACTATAACAAAGATTCAAGTCAAAATTTAATGACGACGCAGTATCTGAAATCTACAGACATCAGTACACTACATGAATTAAAAGATAATATGTTTTGTGTATTATGCGTGGGATCTTCAATAGACGAACACCAGCATTTATAGTGTTCACAACGTCATTGCCTACGAGCAATTCTTCCGCAGTTTTAGCAATGCTTATACATCTCCAAGAATCTTGATCCCATATTCTGACGTTTCCATGATTTCACCTCCAGGTAGCTGTTCCCTTAAAATCGCACCTTGATCTCTCGCATTTGTAATTGTCGAGTTAACTTTATTCTTCCTCCACGATCCACCGCACTTCATTGCCCTATACACCGATGATTTCAAATTTGAGTAACATAATGAATTTCGACACCTCTCCAAGCATTCAATTCTCATTCGGTGTCACAATCGGTAATCTGCCGATCCCTTTTTAGTCCGTGTCCTTACCGACTAATTCTGCCATGATAATCATCAATCATACTCTATCGTGTATCGACAGCTTATTCATGGTCATCCACGTATGTGAATATCAACAACGGTTCTTAAGGTCATCGGCAATAGTTCACGTGTCCATTGTAACCACTCGTCCCAAGCCACCTGCCGACGTACAAACAAGAATCGATCATTGGGCCTACACGGATCAAGCCGAAAAGATGTGTAGGCAGTTGGTAATCCTTCGTAGACCCCAGAAGCACCCCAAAAGTCTCAAGACATGAATCTCTTTCACCGACAATCAACTGCTCGACGTAATTCAAGTTCAGAACAACAGGGATTCTCACAAGTTCACATCACTTCTGGCAGACCATAAGAGATCAAACGCCACGGGAATCGTTAAGAATTCGGTTGCGCACAGCGAATAGAGAGGGGCTTTTAGCCGCATATAAAGAATTTGACCCTCGCAAATGCTCTTGTACTGCAGCGATATTGTCGAGATGGCACACTTCCAATGCATATACTCAACAAACTGAGACATCATTCGAGAAGGGACCATGTACAACATACATCGGGGGAGCAGTCGCATCATGCTTGGGGGGTTGTGGTGGGGGGCGGAACATACGCACATTGTTGTTGAATAAGGAAGAGTTTCAAGACATCAATCAATATCAATCAGTCAATCCATAAAAACCATCGCTGGGATTCACGCAGCCATCACCATTACTACTTACCTAAACCAGAAGTACGGTTATAAAGTCCTCCACAGGTGAAGTGAACATCCCAAGCGGACCGACCCACCATCCGAGAACACACATCAAGAGAGTCCAACTGCAACCACAACTAGTCAGTCAATGTGTATGCGACCGATAAATGGTGGATATCATATCTTCGCCCCTCTCAAACTCCATCACCCATCCACACCATCCTAACTAGTTTTCTTTCCTATTACAAACATGTTACTGACTTGATTGCCTGCCCAGTAACAAACAACAGCCATCAAATGACAAATCTGTTCATAGTTCAAAAGAGTCTCCAATTAGCTGAAGAGGTGAACCTGAGAGAGAGGCTTCATGGTCAAGATAAAGTGAGAGATCGACATGAAAATATCCAAACAAAGGATGTAAATCATCATGATAAGAAGATGTACAATCCACTGAAAAATGTAACGGAATTTTGAATATCATCCCACCACCTTTTGTGGTCCAGTTCCAGATGCATCGACAGGGCATCAACATACTTGACGAGTAATCTGCATAATCAGGCAAATCATAGACGGGAGATTCGAAAGCAGCCTCAGAGAAAGTTGGCAAAGCAAGTGGCAAATCATAGATGGGAGATTCGAAAGCAGGATCAGAAAAGGTTGTGGTCCACTAAAGATTGAGAGAAACTAGTAAGCTAGCACATGATATGAGCAGTTAACAACTTGAACCCAAAGCACATGGGTACACAGGTATATAACTCAACAAATTTTACCCACAAAAGCAACTTTGATCATTAAGCTGTGTTACAAAATGATCTTTCATCAGAAATGCTTCAGTTACGAAATATTTATGCACAACAGCATCTGCAGTTACATATCCAAAAGGAGGGTGAGGACGACTGACCCATGTGCTATTGCTTTAGGTAAACAATCTTCTCCCGAGTCCTGATGATGTCCTTTTCATTACTCAAGCATCAATTGAAAGTAAAGTCGCCTCTCACCCCGTGTGGAGATTCCATCAACTATAGAAAGTATAGTCAACAAACACCATTCTACACAAAGAAAAAGAGAATCCATGGACACCGCAGAGGTCATCATCCACTGGAGACAGCATCTCATACTCGTACAGTGTTTATTACAGGGCGTGACAATATGGTCAACAAAGCAATCAAGAGATCTTTCTTTCATGGCACATCACAATTGTTGCCATTCTATGTCCAAAATTATGGCCAGAAAAGTCATTTGATTGCTTACAAGGTATCATTGTCACATATGCATTCTTCACTCGGCCACTGTGCCTCGAACAGTGTTGATATCAGAGTTGATTTCACTTCTTTCAACGAAAAGCAAGAAAAGTGAAATCAACTCTGATATCAGCATCTAGAAAGCAACAGTGGAAAATCATGATGATCAGATGAAATCAAAAGGACAAGCTAACACAGAACAAAAGCCACAGAAACATACTAACACCATTGGCAGAAAAAAAAAAAAAAGAAGGACAAATCTCTTCAACATCCTATCGCAACAAGAGATTGCTCAAAGAAAAGCAGCAAAGCTAAAAGCAATATCACTCTGTGAGGTCAGATGTCGATCAGGCAAACAGAATCTTGCTCGTTATTCACATTAGAAAACATTATCCGCATTGAATTCAAAGACCCCAAGAGAAGATGACAATTTGGTATCAATGTCTTGCTTGAAGAAGAGTTTGCCTCCATCAAAACCTATTAACAAGCTATCCACAAGAATCTAGTTAATGGAAAATCCAATCCAAAAGCTTAAGTTAAGAGGTGGAGGGAAACCACATACATATAAAGAGCATATAAATCATATTGTCAAGCTATGTGAGATTTCAACACTAGTAATAATCAACTCAGTATCAAGTGCAACACGGAACCTCCAATTAAATTCTGTCTGTGAGGCTAGATAGTTTGACTGCACAATTTAGTCACTACTCTCATATAGATGGAACCTATTACCAGGATTTTGGAGTGGAATTCATTGCATTTCAGAACTTCCCTGTTCCTCAAACGCAAATCTTGGTCAAAGAAAGCAAGACAACCTAAAATACCCTCATAAATGAAAATAAACAGCAACTCTTAATCAGTGAGATAACTGCGTGGTCTCTACCATCTGACAAATAGGAGAAAGTGCTCCACATAAACTACACCAAACTACTTCGACCAAAAAAAGAAAAAAAAAAAATACACCAAACTACAAGTCTCCAATATCCATATCCGTCAGCAGTAGTCCAGCCACACAGGATCAATGCGGAAGAATTTTGCTCCTGGAAATCACCTCATGACAGCCAACGCCAAATCCAAAGATGGAGGAGACAGGGAAACAGAGAGAAAAATATAACTCACGCTGTTGGTGCCTCCCGCACAATCTATTTTGACTTTGTTATTATGATAAGGAAAACAAATAATTCTTAGGGTTCCTTATGCACCAAGAAGGAAATACATGATGTACCAAAGTTGCCCACAAGGACATGGGTGCATCCAATCAACAATCATCTTGTCTTCATACATAAGATATAGAATGGAAGTTGATTTGTTTCACTTTCTATTATTCTGAACAACCTGCTTTAGTATCCCTGCATTCAAAGTGAAGTATTATGCTACATTCAACTTTAGCATCCCAATAGTATTTGGCCGCATTTCTTCAAGTCAGCCAACGGATTATGAAATAAAGAAAGCATTGAAGAAAATTCGAAAGGACTAAATTCAATTTGATGGGAATCAGCATGGTCAAAGTTTGGCCACCTGATGTCAATAACACAAGAATTAATTTTAACCTGTATGACCATCTTGAAATCGCATTAAAGCTCTATCAATGAAATACCCTAAAAATCAAACAAGACAAATTCCCCGTCTAGAGAATGCAAGAGAAATAATATGTTTTTCTGAAAGGTACAAAGAAACAATATATAACATGAGAATGACAGTTGAAAGTGCACTGACAATCTATATCAAAGCAGTACCCCAAATAACAACTAGACTGATTCACCACCAAGTTTTGAACTTGCTCTAGAGTAAGATGGCTACAATCATAAGATAGAATAATAAAGCAACGCCACAGGAGACATGCTCTTTCAGGGGCTTCCAACAGCTTGATCCGCCACCAGTTGTAGGAGCAGCTTCTTGATCATGCTGATGTAGTTAGAATAATATAAAAACCTCTTCCTACTTACAAAGAGAGGAGAGGGGCTTCTATCCACTAAATTTGATGCAGACAGAAGGCGTGAAAAATCATTCTATTGCACCATATGCAAGTTACTAGAGCTAAGAGTTGCTTAATGAAAAAATGACGGTTAATAAAGCTTCAAAAGTAATAGCATCATTTTGGGTTCCACTTCTTGCAAGGGTAACTAGTTACTTTCTTACAAAAGGCATACATGATACCACATCTGGAATAGAAACAATTCCACAGAATCAGATAAAGGAAGATATGGAAAATATGATCCCCACTTTCTAGAGTATCAGGTGCCAAACTGTCAAAAAGGAAGAGTATCATCTTCTATTTTGACAAACAGTTGTTATCCATCTGGCATTTCATAATTGCCATCCATAGTCCATAAGATCAAGCACATACACAGAATCGAACTTTGTGAAACAACACTCGGCTTCTTAAAAAGTGGACATGCAAAGAGAGGAAAAAAAGAAGTTGAAAGCTCAACGTGCAGGTCGCGCAGGAGAATCTGTAAGGACATCAAATGCCTCTCTCTCTCACACACATATTTTTCAGCATTACCAACGAAAAAATCTCCAGATATCGTCGGTTATCATCATCATTCATATTCTCCATCAAGGTCTGCATGCGGTAAAGATTCCTTTGGTCATAATGTGTAAATGCAGCTGTTTCAGCTAATGTTGTTAGAATTATCTTCTTCAAAGTAGCAAGCCAAGGTTGTAAATTGGCTGCCACAATCCCATCCAAAGTTTAAGAAGTTCTTGTGTCCTCTGCCATGTAGTTAGTCATCTTCCATGAAAATCCAGTTCACCGCTGCTAAAAGAGC
The DNA here is from genome assembly GCF_020921035.1 of Rhodamnia argentea. Taxonomy (NCBI): domain Eukaryota; kingdom Viridiplantae; phylum Streptophyta; class Magnoliopsida; order Myrtales; family Myrtaceae; genus Rhodamnia; species Rhodamnia argentea. Next base: position 24,062,432 of record NC_063157.1, on the reverse strand, counting down.
AACACAAAGTGACACTAACGGGTCACTTGAACAAACAGTTCCATCTTGAAGGCCACTCTACTTCTAGTCCCAGTCTTCAAACTCTTGTAGCTTATCACATTATTATGCAAATTACATGGTCAGAACAAACTCTCTATTGAGGAATTTTTCTAATCGCTAAAAGAAACCTCAACTTCCCAGAAGCTGAAATTACTTGTACCAACTACCAAATAGACAGTTGCACAGATTCTCAAGGGCACCCCTGAATAATTCGGATCGGAAAAGTAGATACACTAATTGATCGCATCATATGTGGTATACATGTAAGTATTCAAAAGTTCCAATGTAGCTCTTGTTCTGGTTCTGAAATTCAATCCGAATCAGCAATATGATATATCTGCCGCATCGACTGAGCATCGAACCACATAGATATAGATGATAAACCAAAGAACGAATGGATTCAAATGACTAGATCGTCAGAATTGGAGAGTAATCAACCACAATTATTTCCTCGATGATAACAATTTCCTCAAGGGTACATTTATACATGTTCATCAATCGAGAAAACCTGTTTGCCGAAAAATGGCGTTACGAACTTGCCTCAGATCCCTCCCCTTGAGTGTCCTCCCAGCGCCTTCAAGCACAGAGCACGCAATCATCGGCGACCGGGCCAAACTCCTTGCCACAATCTCGTGCGGTGGCAACATCGGTCCATCTCCGTCGTCGTCGTCATAATCATCATCGACTTCGTCGAGTTCGCGACATCTCCTCAACATCAACGCTGGGAACGCCGGCACTTTCACCGGCGCCGATCGGTGATACCTCGAGCCATAACTGGACGAAGCAACTGGCAACAGGCGCTCCGGTGGAGGCTTCGGAACCGTCGGGATTGACATCATTCTCGAGGACGAAGCCGAGGAGGAAGCGGAAGAAGACGAGGAGGAGGAGATTGACGCTTTGCGGTTAAAAACGGAGCGAGGTTCGTTCTCCGGCAGGGCCGCGAGGACTCCGAAGCTTTCCGACCGACCGACTGGCAACGCCTTGCGGAGGTGATGCCGTGGATAGGAAGAGAAGGAGGACGACGGAGGTGTCGACGACGATGGCTCGTGATTGTGCTGTGCGATATCGGCGGTCAAGTCACCGGTTAAGAAAACATCGTCTTCGTTGAGCTCATCGCCGACGGCCGCGGCGGAGGAAGTGCTGGCTCCGGCGGGGTTAAGTGGTGGAGCGTGAGGCAATAATGCACCAAGGAGGCGCTCGGCGGAGAAAGATTTTCCTCGGCGGAGCCGGGCGGACGGCCCGTTTCCTTCCATCGGAGATCCGACCAGGCAGGTCTCGCCCGAGTACAGGGAAGGTGGGCAATAGCAGTGGGATGATTTATGCCGGAGGCGACAATGACGTCTTGTAGCGGGGGCATACATATAAATTGGAGGACTAATTCCCAGTAAAAATCCCAATTTCACGTCTAATTTCAATTTTATCCGACACTTTGTTTTTTTTTTGTCTCAAAAAAGTTTTCAACTTGCACTAAGATTTCAGATTTCAACTAAAACTTAAAACATACCTGAAGATTTTAGATTCCACCTACCCGAGATATAACACTTACTCATCTAAACAGGTTTCTCCTCATACTTACCTTGAAAATTTTGGAACTGGACATGTTTCCACCTGGTGATTCTAGGTTCCAAGTTATACCCCATAACTTCCACTCTAATATCAAATTTGCCAATGCTTTTATAAACGCAAATTCTAATCATGGGCCTCTAATTGATAGAATTATTAAGAGGTTCGGTTATCAAATTCTAGGATTTGAAACCCGATTCTATAGACCTTAAAACCAACCCTACTGATCCGGTCCGGCTCCAGGGTTGATCTAGAGAACTTGGCCGATTCTTTTTTCTTCTTTTTTTTTTTGAGGTTTCATTTTCTGTATTTTTTGAAAGGAACAAAAAACAGAACTTCAGGAAATGGCAATAAATAAAATACCAATAAAAGCCAAACAGAAATATAAAGCAACAAGAAATTATCCAATTCATCTCTTACAAGTTGTATATCTCCCACTTGCCGAGGGCATCCACTCATAAGATGGATTCAACAACAACAACAAAACAAAAAATCAACAGAAAGATATTAATTTCTACGCCTCGAAGCAACCAAAAAAAAAAAGAGGACATCGATTGATGGTATCGACACGTGACTATTGTCCCTATAGAATATCGATCCAAGTCAAAATCATGCACCGGCGTCCAAATGGTGTCGTCGAATGAAAGAATGCAGCAAAATCCGAACAATCGGCGGGAGGGCAAACGCTAATTCAACGGCGTTTGTTAAGGGCTCGGCAAGATCTCCTAATTTCGCCGGGCAGGCGGCTCTGGAGCGCCCCCAGCTTGACCATGGCGCGGCCGAACCTGGCGGAGAAGTCGGTGGCGTTGGCCAGCGTCGCCACCAGGGACTTGCTCCGCCGGTCCGACGCCAGCTCCTGGTCGATCTGCAGAACCCCTCTCCGGGCGAGTACCTGCTTGTAGTAGGAGCTGTCCACGACGAGAGCGCTCGTGGGATTCTGGTCCAGGTCCACGGTGTTGTCCAGGGTGGCGGATTGCGGGCACCTCGGCCGGAGGGCGGCCACGAGCTTAGGATCCATGGTCGGGTCGGGCTTCCCCAGTCCGTTGAAGTCGTAGAGCCGGTCTTGGAAGAGGGAGCAGTGCGCGATCCCGACAGTGTGGCCACCTGCGAACCAAAATCAATGCGTGCGTAAATCAAGTTGGAAGTCGTTATAATTATCGCACAGGCCGCCGGAGAAAAGAGAACCGGCGCCGGTAGGCGGTAACTAGAAGAAGGACCATGTCGGAGATAGTAAGTCCCTTTTGAGCGAAGGCCGAAGCGGCCTGAGACACCGTGATGGAAGGACCTGGGAGATTCACATTTCGGGCGAGGGATACCTTCCCGTCAAGCCTTCCCGTTTGCACACCGTACCTTCCTCCCTTGGCCTGCAATTCAGTGTGTTTTGCACAGGGGAAAGACATTATTCGAAATAGTGTTAGGGCTAATCTGAACGGGGACAATTATAAAAAAAATGTCTTAAATCCATTGCAATTGTACCAATTTTAATTTTAATTTTTTTTTTAGTCAATTGAGTCTCCAAGCCTTTTTTATTTGTGACAATTCAATTCATCTCGTCAATTTTGAAAGGAAATCTCGGACATAGATGTTGGATGTCCTGCGAGGGGTGGCTAGGGCTCAAGTGGACATTTTCTAATAATTATTTTTTAGTTTTTTTCTCTTTCTCTTTCTCTTTCTTTTTTATTCTTTCCCTTCTTCCTCTACCCAGTCGCCGAACCTCGGCACCGACATCCTCTTCACCGAGCGACTCGTCGGGCTTGTCTTGGGTTTGTCGCCAAGGTTCGGCAACCAGCTAGAGGAAGAAGGGAAAGGAAAACAAAAGGAAAGAGAAAGAAAATAAAAATAAAAGGAAAAATTAAAAAACCTAGAAAAATATATTGAAAATTATCCACGCTAGCGCCGGCAGTGCCACGAAGGACAGACGGCATCTATATCAATAATTTTTTTTACCAAAATTGACACAAATGCAAAAGGTTTAGGATTCAATTGGTAAAAAAAAAAAATTATGACCGAACCGACACAATTGTAATAATTTTAAAATTTTTTTGGTAATTTTCTCAATCCAAACATCACATGATGACTTTCGAACGAATGCAACCAAGTTTAAATCGTTTTCCATTACCAAAGCGACAGCATCCCGAGTTGCCATGACGATAATGTCGGCGCAAGAAACGACTCCGGGGCAAATAGCCTCGACCGCTGCCTTGACCGCGTCGATAAGATCGTAGCCCCTCACGCTCAAATTCGGCCCCGCCGTTTTCTCGCTCGAGCTCCCGTCTAGCAGGATCGACGCATCACAGCCCTTCGAGGGAAAAGAAAAGAGTTGGCAACATTAGCATCGATCGGCCATCAGGACGACTTCAGAGTAGATTGGAAGCGTATGCTCTCTGGAAGCATAGTATGGTCTAATGAGAGATTTACATTGACGAAGCAATCGTGGAACTGCATGCGGAGCAGCGCAGCGACGATGGACCGGTCCCTGGCGAATTGAGCAGCCACGACGGTCGCGACCACGGACTCGACGTCCACGAGACCGCACTTGCCTTTGTAGAATCCTGCCTGAAGGGTTGCCGCAGAACACGGGGCCGTGAAGGCCAAGAGGACGACGACGCTGAGGGCCAATGCCAATCTACCTCCACTCGACATCTTCGTTTTGGCCATCGTTTTCGCTCGAGGGTTTGAATTCGGTCACGAATTGAAGAAGCAAGCCCTCCTTCTTCTTCATTTTATGGAGAGAGATTGCGAAACGGGGGAATTACCGAGATCACTGCGTCGCACGACCATCACAACGTGGGGGTATGATCTCGTCGAATGGTGTAGTTGTTGACCACCAACGTGCGTACACGTACAGTGATAAACCCTAATGGCAAGAGAGATGCGTACCCATGTGAGATTACACATGTTTTCCATTTTACTGCACAAATTGTTCGTACGAGGTCCAATTCAAATGCTGATCTCTGGTTCTTCCGTGTCAGCATTTTAATGTTATTTTTCCGGAGTGATCACCACGTAGTGATCGGCTTCTGATGCTCATTTTTTTGGAGTGATTATCACACAGCGATCGGTTTCAATCGAAATGAGATGGGGTATGGTTAATTTGAGAATGAAAGCGATCTCATTTCGCATCTTTTAATTATAGATGTTTGAACTCAAATATTGATGTACTCTGACTTCGAGTTTAATGACAAATAGCATTCTCCTACGACTTATACGGTCATGATCGGAATGATCAGGACACAAAACCCTAACTTATATAATTCTTAGGATTGTGAAAAGAGGCAGACTGAATTACATGAAAGCAAAAGCGCGTATTTATATGCCCAAAACCCTAACTCAGGAATTTTCCAATCAACAAGTTCTACGAGAATGTCACGTCACACTAGCAAAACGTTGGAAAAAGCAGCTGAGTTCTACGGCATCTTCCAATCAAAGATGAAGTGTCTAAAAAGTTTGGAAAAACTAAGAATAATCGAAACAATAAATTCAATTTATTATATCGAATAAATGTCCTAGAGAAGAAAATATATCAAAATTCTCAAAACCCTAGATTTGTCACACAAAAGACGTAAATCAAAACTTAAGGCGCCTACTGAGAACCCAATCCATGCACATCCGCACCACATTTTGATAATTAGGATCCGTTTGTTTAAATGAAAACTATTTTTCGGGAAAATAATTTTCTGATTTTTTAGTGTTTGGATGATGGAACATTAATCGATGTACTCAAAGCGTTTGCTGTGGATTGAAAATAAAAAAAAATAAAGAAGAAAAGCATTTTTTCTAAAGCTACCAAATAAATGAAAATAAATCATTTTCCTTCTTCCCTTTGGCATAAATTTTTCGGCTCTGTTTATTTTAATGGAAGAGTTTTCCGCGAATTAATTTTCAGGATCGTTACGCATTCAGATTGCTAGGAGATCATTTACAGTAAAAAACAAAATTATACATGCTTACGATAAAACAAAAAAGAGTTTCCTAACCTAAAAAGGGGAATAATTATTCGGAAAGTATTTCTTTTTATTATGAATCATTTAAAGAAAAAATGCCCTCTGTATTTGCGCTTAGCTCATAAATCTCACGTGATCGAATGCGCTAGCATTTACAATTAGCTCATCGGGTTTACGTGATCGAATGTGATAATTTGCATCGCATCACTTGCGACTTGAGACTTTCGTCATTTTCTTCATTTTCCATTTTTGGGGCGAACTTTTGCCACTTTCATTTTGCATCGTTTGCTCTTTTGCCCGACTCTCTCCCCACATGTGAATTGGCTAAACTGACCCTCCCAGTCTCTCCAAGGAACCGGAACGCGGCGTAACGACGTAGGGGCAATTTCGCCAATGTAAATTTCTCCTCCGCTTCACTACCTCACAATCGCTCTACTCTGTTCACTCTCTCTCTCTTAGCGAGACAGATAGACCCAATTGTCTTCTCCCACGAAGCAAATACCGCGAGATCCGATGGGCAAAAAGGTCAAATGGTCGTGGACCTCCGCCCTAATCGGCGCGGCATCCGCCTCCGCCGCCACCGCCGTGTTCCTGGCCAAGCCCAAGGACCCGACCTTCCAGCTCATCTCCATCAGCCTCACCTCCTTCAAGCTCAACCTCCCCGTCCTCGACGCCGAGCTCCTCCTCACCGTCCACGTCACCAACCCCAACGTCGCCCCGGTCCACTACTCCTCCACCACCATGTCCATCCTCTACGACGGCTCCCCCCTCGGCTCCGCCGAAGTGGCGGCCGGCTCCCAGCCGCCGAGGTCCTGCCAGCTGCTCCGCCTCCCGGCGCGGCTCGACGGGGTCGAGCTGGCCCACCGCGCGGGGAGGTTCTTCGCCGACGTGGCGCGGCGGGAGATGGTGCTGGACGCGAAGCTGGACGTGGCCGGGGTCGCGAGGGTTCTGTGGTGGGACCACCGCTTCCGGGTGCGCATGGACAGTCACGTGACGGTCGACCCGGTGTTCCTCGACGTGATCGAGCAGGAGAACAGGTCGGAGCTCGAGGTGTTCCTCGCCTAGCCTTTTTTCACGAAAACGCCCTCCCGTGGATTTAGCGGCCCTGTAATTTTCATGTCTGAAGGTCGGAATTGCAGATGTAGTATATGAAATTAATCAAAAAAATTGGTATTACATGTTGATTAATTATGGATTTACTTAAGAGTTGGACCGTGATTGGCTGAGGAAATTGGGAATTTTGATTGATGGTAAAGTGGATTGAACGATAACTAAAGCAAGCTAAACGAGTGATTATGCTGCGTTTTGGGAAGTTCAGCTTTCCCCTCCAAAACCCTTCGAGAAAAACATGGGGTGCTCGGCGACAAAAAAGTTTGGAAGCTTTTGTCAAATGCTGACCTTGACAAAACTGAAAGGCCAAGGCAGCCTTCAGCATTTGAGGATGGCTTTTTTCTAAGGTTAAATATTTTTTTTCTTTCAAACCTACTCTCATCAATTTTTTCATTTTTCAATTTTGCCTTTGTTGTTACTGTTCATCTTTTATACGCAAGGGCGACCGGGCATGGCCAGATTTGGCTGTGAAAGGTCGGTAAGGTCGTGCCACCCCGGGCGACGACCGGTGTGCGCGCGACCTTAGGCAGCCCTTGCAAGACCCTTACAAGGGTCGTGCGACCTCATATGACGGCCGCCGGTGCCGGATCTTGTTCGCCGGCAAAGGATTTAAGTTTTTTTTTTCTAGTGAAAAATAGGGAAAAAATTACAGCCAAAGTCTTTGGCGAGAAGAATTTTACCAAATACTATTTAGTTCAAAGTTGCATTATAAAGGACATTTTGCCAAACATAATTATATTTCAAAAAAAAAAAATTAGCCCAAAAGTCTTTGCATTTTCTCACCGAGCTTTCTCCCATATCCAAACCAGGCACAATGTGAAGATCAATCTCAATGGTGTGATTCTAGGAATTTGGGCCAAAATGAACGAGGTTAATCTAGGAAAGAGGGGCTTTGATGGGCTCAAAAGGCCTTCCATTAACACACATAAACGTCGGCTTTCCATTGTCATTTGTGATGAACGTGCATTCTCAGTGCAACGTGGCGCTGTCGCTGGTATCTCAATAATTGACGCTTACCTTCTTTATACACATTAGAAAAAATTACACAAATGATATCTAAACTTTAGTTCAATTTGTATCATCACTCATAGGCTTTTAATTTGTTCACTATGAACGACATTAACATTAGCCGTGTATTTTATCCCTATATATTAACCGCCGAGAAATAGCCGAGATACCAATAAGAGCACCGGATAATATAAAGGATCTCCATTCCCGTGCGACAAAGAATGTCACAATGCAAATGAATCTCCCAACCTTAGCCCCGGTCCGAGTCGATCATAATGCGAGTTTTATCTTAGAGGCGGCTCCCGTATTTCCCTTTTTTTTTTCTATCTAATGTTCAGCAAGTTGGCGAGACACTCATACGCTTTCGATTACACATGATATATGATATTAATTTCGCACCCACAAAAACCAATATTCAGGAGATGGAAGTCGCGGATGCTCCTCCGGCAACTCTCGCAGTTCTTCTCAAGCAATCGCAACTTTCCGATCGCAAATAGAGAAATTCCTGTGAGACCATCTCGCAACGTTCGGACTGATGGAGGGAATGAGCCTACTTTTCATTGACACGTTGAATATTCCAATTGAGCTTTCGGGCAGGTCTAAAATGCACATGCTTTGCTGAGGTAGTACATGTGCTTGAGTCGAATGAGCGATGATCGCGATCCAAGTTGGCCGATCATGTTGTCTTGTCTTCCGGTCTCTAACACGAATCCAACGACACCCAATTATGAACTTGGATTTAAGCATGAGGAAGGGAACCAACCGAAAGGCTTAGGGATCACGCGTGGAGGGCCAAGCACGCCCACAAAGGACGAACCCCATTTGGACATCCTTAGATCTCTCTGTATGATTACTCCATATCTTGCTGCGACAGCAAACATGAAGATAATGATGTGGTTTTAGAGAGAGAGAGAGAGAGAAGAGCAGGTCCATGATGGTGCGACCAACAGAAACTGTTTGGCTCTGACATCTTCCTCGACCCAAAGTTTCTTCCATGCGATTCAGTGCATTATCATTTCAGCAACGGCATTAGAAAATGGGCATCTGAGAGAGGGTAGAATTTGATATTCTGGCCTCTAAACAGATCTCTCTCTCTCTCTCTCTCTCTCTGTGGCTTTTAAAATCATTACAGCAGGGGGAACTTCTCGTGATCCAGCTACTCCAATTTCGATCTCAGTTCATTTGTCTTTAAAGGAAACAGAGAGTATTCAGCTGGATCTAAGCCACGTTCAAGATCAGATGATACGTAGCAGACGAACCATGAAAGCTCTCCATTTGTGAAGTCATGACATGATGCAATGAGTATGGTAAATCTTATTAGACCCATCAAATTGGATGGATCGAACTCGATTATAAATCGTTTGATCTAAATAGACTCATTTATCGTAATGCAACTCTAGTGGCCCATACCCAATTCATATTTATAAAACAATTCCATGTTAATGGGAAAATGTTTTATGAAAAAATTTCAAAGAAGTGCTAGAAGTGGACCTTGTTTTCAAATAAGGGTCTCAAGTGAATTTTATTTCAAATAAGGATTTAAAATGATCATGTCAATCTAAAAATAAGAACCTAACCTCACCGGCTGGTCAAAAGCGTTTTTGTTCTTTACATTTTTTTCCTTTTAATTTTTCTTTCTTTTTTCCTTTTTACATTTTTTTTCTTTCCTTTTCACGATGGCCGGTCTCGGACGATGGTCGGCCACTAGCGATGCCTAGAGAGGGCTAGGTGAGGCCACCCTCAAAAACCACAGTCGAGGGCCAGCATTGCCTAGGTTAAAAGATCCAATTTTTTTCCATTAAAAAGACAAACTCAAAGAAGAAAAGAAAAGGCTAAAACTTATTTAAAAAAACACAAAAAATAAAAAAATCTAGGCCCTCCTCATGTGATCACCACCCCATTGCCAGTGAAGCATCGGTGATGGCCGGTGACCCTCCTCGATCGGAGGCAAGGGGCTAGCCCTCACCTGAATCGGGAGAGGGCCATGACCCTCTCCCAAGTCCGGGTGAAGGCCGACCCTCGTGTTGGCATCATCAATCCCGCCAGCCATCGTTGACGTAAGATCGAGTGAGAACAAGAGAGAAAGAAGATTATTATGTCTTATACTAGCAACAGTGGGCCTATTTCTACCCCCCAATTCTATCTAAGACACTTACTTTTTTATGTTAACCGACAAAACACCTTTATGTCTCTTCAATTTACTGTTCATTTTACCAAGTTAATCAAGAAAACTAGTTTGATCTCTATCGAATAACATAATTTCTCCTAGCATGATATCATTTTTATCTTCAACTTGCCACTTTACTTGAAGAAAGTTCTTAATCTTTACTCACAACCCCATTTTTTTTTCCTTGAAATCGCACGAGCTATACAGAAAATTAGAAGCTTCCGTTTGCGAGAGCTCATGAATTCTCAATCAACTGCATAATTTAGGAGAAAGATAAACGTTTACGTCTTTCTAGACGATAAAGAAACGAAGAATAGGCAACATTACATAACAGATTTAAATAGAGAAATGACTGTTCATAAATAAGGAATGAGAGGAACAAAAAAAAAAGAGTCAAGATAAATATTTGATCAGATTTGATGTTACAAAAGTATATCCATAGTTACCTGAAAAGAACATGTTCTCCATGGAAAGAGGTGTGTTTTGACCCACCCCATCCCCAAAAAGAGATTAAAAGAGGTGTGAAAACAGGACCTGTCAAAAAAAAAAAAAGTCACTTTGCCATAATCTCATACTAATATAAATGCACTCAAGAGAGAGAGAGAGAGAGCGAGTTTATTCCTTGTTAGTTCGTTTACCTACTTTAATAACCACGAAAACAACAAACTAAACGTGTCCGCAGTAAACAAAATTCGATGACGATGATTGTATCGACAAAATCTACCAAACAATCTTTTAATATATCAAAAAACATGTTATGTGTCTAACACGAGGACATGGTAAGTAAGTGAAGGGTGATTGGCTCCGCTCTAGACTATTTTCGATGAATAAATAGCTATTCCTTTTTTATACAATCACCGTGGAAATCAAAATCCGAGATCCGACATTTATATAATTTCAAGAAAGGGCTCGAAATGCCCTAATTTTCTCGAATAAGGACCTGAAACCTCTCGCTTATGTTTCTCTTATTCTTCTTCCTTTTTAAATTTTAAATTTAAACCAACTAAAAATTAAGTCAAAATTATATTTTGACGAAAATACCCTTGATCGGCAGGCCGGAGAAGTCATACCCTTATTTGAAATTTTGATCGAGAAAAACCTTTATTTGGAATTTTTCTATGTTTAATTAATGTAAACTGCTAAATGCGTCGTAATTACTTTTCTTCCACATGTTACGTGCGAAATATGAAACCCAATAAATACAAAGAAAGATTAAAAAAAAAATTAAGAAAATAAATAAAAACACATATAAGTAAAGCCCGAGAACAGTTTCCACCAATGACCTCTCCTCCCTCCGGAACCATCTTCATCTTCAACCTTCAATCTTCAATCTTCATCTGTATCCGCGCCTCGTCATCCTCGGAAACCAAGAAAGGAAAATCAAGATCCGTTCCCAATCTGGGAAAGAAACCAGGAAATCGCCACTCAGCGATCCATTGGGTCCCACTTTAGCTCTTCCCTTCACAGACCCACTTCCCGTGAATCCGCAATTTCGCTCTCCTGATTCCCCCAAAAGGAGGGGGGAGAGGGGGGGAATCAAGAAAAGCAGTAACCGCCATCTCCGTTTCCCCACTCCGAGCTCAGCAATGGCCGAGGTTCTCCACTCGCCCTCCCACTTCCCGTCCTCCCCGGCCTCCCCACCTTCCTCGTCCTCCTCCCTGTCCTGCGCCCCCCGCCCCGGCGGTGACGCCGCCCTCAGCGCCCCGCCCTCGCCGCCCTCCTCGGCCGCCGCGGACTACGGCGACGACTCCGCGTCGGCGGCGGAGGAGGAGGAGGAGGAGGCATGCGAGGGCTGCAAGGAGGAGGGGGAGGGCCGGGAGGGTGACCAGCTCTCGCTGCTGGCGTTGCTGTTCGCCATCTTTAGGAAGTCCCTCGTCGCGTGCAAGAGCGACCGGAGGGAGATTTGCGCGATGGAGATCGGGTGGCCGACCAACGTGCGCCACGTGGCCCACGTCACCTTCGACCGGTTCAACGGGTTCCTGGGTTTGCCCGTCGAGTTGGAGCCCGAGGTGCCCACGCGAGCTCCTAGCGCCAGGTGCATTTTGGATTTGACCCTTGAATCTGTCATTTTCACTGTTCTTGTTGCCGCATCGACCGTTGCTATTCTTGGAATTGCGATTTTCTCCTTTCAGTGTTGTCCGATTATGTGTTGGAGATGACTTTATTTGATGTATCTGCTATGAGCGGCCATTCGCTAATTGTGGTGTGGCGTCTGGGTTATGAATTTGTGATGGTTACTTTTCTTCCCACTGCATTGCCTATGTGAATTTCGAGTTATCGGCTTAGAATAGTAGTCTCATTTAGCATCTTGCCATAAGAGGTATGCACTGTAGATTGACAACGGAGAACATTGCTGCCATTTGTTTCTATCTGTTCAGGAAATTTTATGATTTATAAAATCCGGATGCACTTATTGAAAGTCTAAACTGTGGGCGACTACAAACTTTTCGAGGTAGTTTTTGGTAGTCACAATTGGAGGGCTTTGATATTGATCTTCAGAATAAGCCAGCCATGACATTTGAGGACTAGTTGTAGCATTTTGGGTAAGAAAAGTTAGCAGTCGCAACTGACCCCTGTTTAGTTCTCCTGCGTATTCTCTCCTTGCTTGTTCATGGAGTAGGCTGGTTTCTTTCATCTGTACCATGAGACGCTTGACATCTTTTAGAATCATATTCAAATGTTTCCTTGTAGTCTTTTAGAATAATAATCATAGGTTTCCTTGTAGTCCCTGAGATTACGTTGAGCTCTGCCAAACTCTCTTCATTTATATGTGGAGTATGATATATCTCGAACGAATGAAGTTGTAACACTGTTCACACTTCACAAGAAACAACAGGTCTTTTGAGTCGTCAAGTCTCTGTTGCATTTATATGATTAGTAAAGATATAAACAATGGGGCCTCAACTAACTGCAATTAACAACAACTCAGAAGGGTCAATGTTCGCTGGACAATTCATGTTAACTTGTTAACTTTTTAATCTCCTGTGCCTTGTTACTTTGTTGACATCACAGTATATGATATGCTCTTCCTTTGCTGATGCTTCAAAGCCAATGTTTTGAGGATAGTTTTTAGTTGTCTATCTTTTCTGTGAGAATGGTTACCAATTGTAACTAGACGGATACCTTTTGAAACCTGCATATATTCTGATCCAGTATTCTTGAACTAGTGCACATGTTTTTGGAGTTTCGACGGAATCCATGCAGTTATCTTATGACTCTAGAGGGAACAGTGTGCCAACAATACTGCTGCTCATGCAACGAAAGCTGTATTCTCAGGGAGGTTTACAGGTTCGTTATGACTTTCTCTCTTAGCCCATGATTGTTTTCGAGTTAGATCCAGTGGAGATAGCGGTTCACATATAACAGGGTTTTGATAGAATCGCATATATTCAGTTCCTTTTCTGGTAGTAGTCAAATCCCAGCCAGTTTAATTCGTAAATCTTTAGTATCATCATTAGGCGTGTTTCATTCTTGCAGGCAGAAGGTATTTTCAGGATAAATGCAGAAAACAGTCAGGAGGAGTCCGTTAGAGACCAATTAAATAGGGGAGTTGTACCTGAAGGCATCGATGTGCATTGCCTAGCTGGACTTATCAAGGTTTAAGCTTTGATCACTACTGCATAAGCTCTTACTTCTTTTCCTCTTCGTAGTTGCATATCCTATTTTATAGTCCCAATACCACTCATGACCTCCCAAATGGTTAAGTTCATGAATAGCAGTATGTGCAGGAATACATTTTATGTAACTGGCCATCTTCCTGTAGTACTTGAAGTGGTATGTGTTTTTTTTTTTTTTTTATTCTGATGAGGAGACTGGACAACGGGAGTGTGAAAATATTCTGAAGTGGAGTCGGTAAATGCACAGAATAAAGCTATGGGAAAGAAATGTGCATTCTGCAATCTAATGCCATTTTAAAGTGTTTTTATCCAAAATGCTGCATCATATGCCATCTTATTGGGATTTGTTTTGGGTGCATCATGTAGTCTTCTATCTTCTTCTAAGGGTAGGTTGGGTACGATTGGCCTGTTGTCCTTATTTTTATAGAGAAGTGATACTCCCCTTGATTACTTTGTTCTGCAGCACAGTCAGAACTACTTCATGGTGTGCACGATGCTCTGCGGCACAAAATACTCTCACCTTGAACATGACGTGATGTGATGTGAGAAATTATGCTTAGTTGAGTCTTGATATCAGGACTACAGACTAAAGATGAAAATTAAGATCCCAAAATAATGTTTATACCTGGCGAGTTCTATAAATTGTTTGCTCTTTGAATGCATGATCTTCATGTACAAACAATTGAATTTCATTTTCTCTTATTATTATAAGATAAAGTAGACTTATTCCGTGTCAAATTGTAGGCATGGTTTCGAGAACTTCCCACTGGTGTGCTGGATCCTCTTTCTCCAGAGCAAGTAATGCAATGCCAGACTGAGGAAGAATGTGCCGAACTTGTGAGGGTTCTACCTCCAACAGAAGCTGCATTACTGGATTGGGCAGTCAATCTTATGGCTGATGTAGCGCAGATGGAGCATCTAAACAAAATGGATGCGCGCAATATTGCCATGGTTTTTGCTCCAAATATGACTCAGGTTAATTTTCTTCCATGGACAATTACAGGGCCATAAATATAGACTCCGCTAGTGAATGTTACTTCTGTTCTTAAATTGTGGAGTATTTGGCTTGCCTGCTTTGCATAGTTGATTCATGCTTTGGTGCTGCTATATAAAGTAGGTCTCTTTTGTGTCCTTTTAAGTGCATTTCCATCAGACATCGCATACTTCAGTGAAGGTTTCTCTTGTAAAATGGCCTGCAAATGCTGCATTATGCATCAGTTTAACTTGACACAGTGAACTCATGATCTCGTAAACATCAAAGTTGATTGGAGGAGAGGTTGTCATGTAGATAATAGAATTTGTGCATAGGCCAAGAACTTTTATCTTGGTTCATTTACAATTTGTGCTATCAGTTTAACTTTACAGATATGCTTCGGTTTGGGTGACTGTCTTTTATTGTATTGCAGATGGCAGATCCCTTGACTGCTTTGATGTATGCTGTCCAAGTGATGAATTTCCTCAAGATGCTAATAATAAGAACCCTGCAACAAAGAGAGGACTCCTCAGTGGAACCAGCTCGGCCTTCCAGTCTCGAGCCTTTTGATGAGAGTGGACACCAGAGTCCTTCCCAGCCCTGTCTAGGAGTTTCTGCCGAGGACAATGAAGAACGCGAGCAAGTTTTCACTGCTGAAGAACCCGATATAGATGGCTCCTCTAACTCAGATGAAAAGGCGAGCATCACTGAAGAAGAATTATGTCGTCATGAGGAGGTGATGGAACTCGACATTCTTAAATGTGAGACAGAGGCCAAAATGTTTGATACTACTAAGACTGGAATCCAAGAGGATGGAAGGAAGGCCAGCTTTGGCCAATCTATTGAGACAGACTTTGAGAAGGGTCCTACATTTATCGACATTTTCAAATGTGAGACAGAGGCCAAAATGTTTGATCCTACTAACACTGGAATCCAAGAGGATGGGAGGAAGACCGGCTTTGGCCAATCTAGTGAGACGGACTTTGAGAAGGGTCCTACATTTTTGGACTTGCATCAACCTGCATTCCAGGTGACAATGCCTGTAGAGAAGAGCCTGGTAATTGGCAGCTTAAGCCGTATAGATTCAAGAACGGAGTGGATTGAGGCATGGAGATGAAATGTTTCTGCACTTCTAGGAACAAGCTTCTAATTGTGTAAGTTTGTATGAATCGGAGTCGGGGGAGGTTTTGTGAAGAATTTATGTTTTTTTTTTTCACGGTGCCATGTCTTAGGATTGTTTGAAACTGTTTGATGTTGCGACAACATTCCACTTGTGATCATACTAGCTCAGTGGAGATTCACTCGTCTTTGCTTGTCGTTGGAACCTTGTACTGCTCCCGTTTCTTGTGGCCTTGTTCTCTCTCTCTCTCTCTCTCTCTCTCTCTCTCCAGTCTACATGAAGACTTGCATTTCCCGACATTCAATTCCCTGGATGGAGAACAGCACAATTCCATGAAATGGGTGCCCAAATTTATGGCACAATCGTGTTCGTGTTGATTAGAGCATAATTAGCATATGCAGTACCTGGTTGTCACTGCATTCTCCATCCAATTCGCACAGGAATGGTGCCATTAACCTCAGAATTCATTCGTGCCGCTCTCGAATCTTAAAGTGATGCGGCCTTGCATATGTTAACATGCATTTTTCTACCTAATGAATGTTCTCTGTGGAGAAACTCTCAAAATTTACCTCGAAGTATGATCAAGAAATTGAGATGAGCCAGTAATAGTCACTCCCCAGTGTACAAGAAATTGACTTTCAAATGGAACGACCCCTCCTCAGCAAATATCCACCATTAGGACTAGCTAGCAGCTAAGCAACACGCCATCTGACATCGATTTCTCTCATGACGCATTAGAGCACCCGAATGCAATCCGTTCAGATTTTTGTCAGAAACAAACACGACTCAAACAAAAAGTTGGGCAGCACAATTAATCACTCAATCTCACTGTAAATAGTGTATCTTTAGCATGTGAAGCCTACAGTCGAGAGACAAAGAGAAAAGTGCCAAGCCCCTCTTCACCGGAAATCATTCGGGAGAGCGGTCTACAATTATTCAATCCCTCTTTCAATTCTCCACGCAAAAGTAGCATACTTCTCTTTTCAGTTGTTTTCTTCCTACAACTGAAGGATTATCCTAATCTCAAGGAATCAAGGAGGCACCGTGCGATCACATTTGAGGATTGCTTCCATCCAAGGTGAGAAGCACCTTGTATAGGTCTGGGCGTCGATCTCGAAATATTCCCCAGCTGTGTCTCTTGCGTTTTATAGTAGCCAGATCAAATTCCGCCACAAGAACAGCTTCCTCCTTGTCATTAGCGCTTGCCACAATTTCTCCCGTTGGTCCTGTGCAATACGTAATCCTACTTCAAAATATCACAAGCAGAATATCTCTATTCTAGAATAACTTGCAATTGTCGACCTAATACCTGCTATGAAAGAGTTGCCATAGAATGTGATCTCACTCTTTCCATGCTCTGTCTGTATTACTTCTTTTCCTATTCGATTTGAAGCCACCAGAGGTACCTATATTTGTCGAAGTCCAATGAGATTCCTTCACAAGTATACTGTAAAGCAATAATTAACTACATGACCTCAAAGGAGGAAGACTAGGGAGAGCAAATGCATAATGCAACAAGAAATTGCTCTAGGTTAAGTACTTATTACTACTCATTGGCTAAAAGAAGAAAGATCAGATAAGCATTTTCATGAAAAAGATGAAACCCATTTACTTTCACAAGTTTGCGTGTCAAACACTAATCGGGCAGATTAATGTCCCAACATTACTAATTAGTACACGATTTGATCTAGCAGAGATTGTACCAGATTAGCCCCAGCATGCCCTTGCATAACTCTCTTCCAGTGTTCTCTAGAATCAAGTCCTTCATCCTGTGGTTCAGAACCAATTGCAGTTGGGTATAACAATATTTCTGCCCCTTGCAAAACCATTGCTCGAGCTGCCTCAGGAAACCACTGGTCCCAACAAATTGCTGGCAAAAATAATAAAGTTGATCAACCTGTCAGATCTTACCCTTCAGCCTTGACTTATAGAATCAGCCTGAAATGTTACAAGTTGCATGAAATACTTGCGAACCAAGATTGCGAGTTCAAACTCAAAAAAGAGGATGTCGCAAGAAGGCGATTGCTATTTGCTCCGGGTGGTTTCTCATGGATTTTGAAAATAGTGTAGCAACAGGCGGGTTATGTAGAGAGAAAAAAAAGCTGCAGGTATAACATATAGAGCTCCTTACCAACTCCAATCTTGGCAAATTTTGTCTCGAAAACCTGTTAGCCAGAAAATCAAAGTCAATCTTATAGAATATCTTTGATTAATCTCACTGTCACAGTCCATAGCTAAGGAGAAAGAAGATCGAAAATTGACTAATACAATTGCTCATACACACCTTAAAGCCAGTGTCCCCTGGATTGAAGTAGAACTTCTCTTGGTAACCTGAAGATGCACTTCCCAGTGAACTCATCATCTATGAAGCAAATAAAGATTCAGGGCATAAAAAGATAGTAAGTTATGGACCTGGTCCATCGGGGATGTGCGACTTTCTATACAATCCAAGATCACTTCCATCAGCATCAATCATAGCTATAGAGTTGTAATGGGCATTATTTGCCTCTTCAAAGAAGCTGACAGGTATCACTACACCCAGCTCTTTCGCAAGTTTCTGCATCCTATGTAACACGGAATTAAGCAAAATGTTTACTGCAACTGTGTCATCTTGCTGGAAATTTTCATATCAAAAGAATAATAAGGCCTCAAACATGTCAGCAGAAGCAGGAACAATCTGCATGTCAAACAGAGCACTATGTCCAACAATCTCTTCTGGTAATCCAAAATGACATGCACAATTTACCTCATAATAGTTGGGTGACCCTTGTAAGGCTTTGCGCGCTGAAAGAAATCTTCCCTCTGTGCTTGACAAAAGTAGTATCCTTCGAAAAGTTCCTAAAAGCAAAAGCTAGGACATCAAACTGACATTTTGAGCCTTAAGGCCATAAATATTCCTCCACTCATAATATGGAAGATTGGCAGTAACTAGAATAAAGTCAAGGACATCCTTGAGGAAAATATTCTACGAAATGACTACCAAGTATACTAAGGTTTACAAGGATAAAATGTTCCGAGTTCAAGAGCTCATACCTGAATGAGAATGATGTTTGCACCCTTCCCATGAGCAGCTCTAACCAACCTACATTAGAGAAGATCATTCAGCAATCTTGGTGTAATGCATCAATGCACTCCATGAACCAAATTCGAATAGTATTCAGTCACAAGCGTTTGCCCCAGACTTGCGAAAAGGCGACCTGTGGTGGAATGCCCAGAACGAGGAAACAAGCGGTAGTGGCATTGTTAACAGATCACGAGTAACGCAAAGACAATTAATTTCGAGCATCCACGACTCCATAAAGAGTACCGCAAGTTGAATCTATTGTAGGGCCATTGACATTAACAAAGAGGTGTGGCGATTGCATCACGTTCCCCCCCTTTTTTTCCTTTTTTTGGTAATTCCAATTTCCTTGAGATAGCTCTTTCGCAAATTGACAACAATCATATCCCACCTATAAAGAAATCCTACTCTACTTCCTTTGTTTTTTTCTTCAGAGGCCTGTAACAACTTGAGTTTAGCACCAAGAAGCAGCCAGTTTTTGGGCTGGTGAGGGCTAAAGCAAAGAAGCTTCGCCAGCTCAATGCTCCGTTCTAACGCGAAAAGAGGAGCTAAAACCCTTCAGAAGTTTGACGAAATTAATGAATCATAATTACAAGATGGAAGAACAAAATCGGGGAGATAACAAAGAAGAAAGCAACACTCAGAAACCGGACATAAAAAAGCCTTTTTTTGGCATAATGAAGAAGAAGGAGGAGGAGGAGGACCTCTCACCAGTGGAGACGTTGGTGGAGACGTCGTCGGTGCAAGAGAATTGCAGGGTTGAGACCACCACTTTTCGTCCTCCTTCCATTGGAGTGAGCTTCAAATTCGACTCCTTTCCGTCACCCCCCCAAAAATCAATCGTTTTTTTAGGGTTGATGCACGCCAGAGCAGAGAGACGAACGCCTACTTTGATTCCTCAGTCTTCACCAGTCGTAGGATGACTTCACTGTGCCGCTCTGCTGGATTCTAGAGAGAGAAAGGAAGAAGAAGAAGAACGTTTCAGTTTGACAACTGACAGAGACAGAAAATGATGGGGGATCAGGTTTTATTGTTTCTGAGGATGTTATACGAGGTTCCTGTCGATCGTATAATATATATGGCTGACTAAGCATCCTCAAAGCAAAACATTCCAGCATTCGATATATTGATTTTACATAGGATTGGTTTTTTAGATTTATAAACTTCGACTTGACCAATGACCAATGTTTCGAATCCCTCCTTAAAAAAATATAAAGACCGATATTCTTATTTATATAGTTTATAATATATACGTTTCTTCAATTGATTAATCAACTTAATTATTTTTTACTCATCATCTGACATCACTCATTTTAAGTTTTGGACCGACGATTTGGTAGCACAGCTATTAGCTATAGCCGTGATGCTTTGAGCTTTGATTATTTATGAGAACATGTAATACCCATGCATACTAAAATCTTATTTACACGGCAAAGAAAGGCCGGAGGTTTTGACAAAAAAAAAAGCCGGAGGCGACAATGGCATTCGGAAGTGGGCTCTCTCTTCCTTACTTGCGCATAAGCTTCCATGCTAGTTGGAACTTAAGAGGATTACCAATTCGGGTTTCAGTTCTCTCAAAAGGATTTCTGTGGGTGCAGCAGTGTATGGGGAAATTATATGTTCTTCGAGCTTTCTAAAGAAAATTATATCATTTGGCGAACCAACCATGACGTTTTGCTGTCTTCCTGCTTTGGCGTAAGGTCACCATGAACAAAAACAGAGTAACAAGACCAGGAATCCCACAATGGTACATTCTTCCTCTTTCTTCAACCTGCCAAGAAATACTGGTTGGAAGGCAGACAATGCCTAACTAGAATGCCGGTTGGTATCTTTTCCATGTTTCAAGAACTTTGCAAGCCTCGGAGACTGACTAGCAGAGGTTGCTGCTCATGTCTGATCTTTGCCCAATCGTGCAAGGATGAGAATGATGAGGTGTTCGCAAATAAGCATCGGCTTTCCTGGAGACGGGTCTCAACGATACATGCAAAAGCTCCGCTAGCATCTGCCTTCCTTGACCTACAAGGCATGGAATTCACCAGGAGACTATAAAACCATCTAGGAATACTTTCCAGCATTGAGGAGTTCTCCATTTGAACAACATGCCTCTGTGGCCGTGCCTATCTCAACAAAAACTACTGACAAGTTCTGGCAAAGAAACCCTTTTAAGTCAAGAACAACGAAAAGAACCAACCTTCTTACCAACCAGTGAGTACAGCAGGGTGAAGCCACGAGATACACGATCAACGTTGCAAAAATAATGGTCAACACAGGCAACAGAAAGTGGGCAAGATCACAGTATCCATGAGCTATAAAAGTTACTTGTTCGAGAACCAGATAATATTAATGAAAACATATGAAGCCAGAACAATACAATTTACCAAACACCACTCGGCACCACTCCACTGATCATTACGAACTGGACATATAAGCTGTTCTAAAGTATCCACTAGCATCAGTTACTGATAGAAGATGCTCTTATATGCTGAACCGTTCTTGGATGGAGTGAGCTCATTCTAAGCATGCCCTAAATCATGAAGCTTGACTTTTATGAACCTGAGTAGATGATATATGGGATGTGTTTCTTCCATTGGATGCCTCACTTTGCATGCTGCTGCTTGCTGATAGGAACCTGTAATTCGTCCAGTCAAATAACTTTTCGCCCACTCAGACGTCGACCTCAATTAAACTTTATTCTTCAGAGCCCTTATTAATGCCTACATTTTTCTTTCTCTTGCCACCTTCTTTGGTTTGGGAAGGTTCTCCCTCCATCTTTCTCTTGGTTGATTCTTTGGCCTTAGCTTTGTCTTTAACCACAGTTCCACTTTCTTCTTCAGTTCCATTACTAGTGAGACCATTTTTCTTTCTCTCGTCGTCTACTTTTGCTTGGGAAGGTTCTCCCTCCGTCTTTCTCTTGGTCGATTTAGCCTTAGCCTTGTCTTTAACCACAGTTCCACTTTCTTCAGTTCCATTACTAGTGCCTTCATTTTCCTTTCTCTCGTCATCTCGTTTTGCTTGAGAAGGTTCTTCCTCTGCCTTTCTCTTGGTCGATTCTTTAGCCTTAGACTTGTCTTTAACCACAGTTCCACTTTCTTCTTCAGTTCCATTACTTGTGCCTCCATTTTTCTTTCTCTCGCCATCTCCTTTTGCTTGGGAAGGATCTCCCTCCATCTTTCTCTTGGCTGATTCTTTGGCCTTAGCCTTCTCTTTAACCACAGTTCCACTTTCTTCTTCAGCGCCATTGCTAGTGCCTCCATTTTTCTCTCTCTCACCATCTCCTTTTGCTTGTGAAGGTTCTCCCTCCATCTTCTTCTTCATCGATTCTTTTGCCTTAGCCCTTTCCTTTTTTCCAGCATTTTGCTTCCTGAACTCTAGGAAATCAAGAAAAAAGAAGTTGTGCCGCTTTTCTTATCATCCGAAAGCAGAAAAATTTGACATGACAAGCCAAAAATCAGCAAAATCCTGTAGCTAAGCATCCCAAGACACTTCAAAGATATGCATAGAATTCAGCAGCAATGCAGTTAAGAACCACCACATGTAATTATTTGAAAAACAAAACCAATGAAGACCATAACCTTGCGGTCACCGCTTCATCCGCCAATTGCAAGACAAATGACGGAAATTTAAGCACAAACCTTGAACACTGGAGACCGACAAGAGTAGGAAAAACTAAGAAATTGTGTGCTAAATTAATTGATTTGCCTAATATTACATTAAAAAAGATATTTTAGCAGAGGACCCAGCATTGCACGGAAATCATAGCACAATATGAAAACAAAGTGATGTCAATAGCAAGCCAAGAAGACACTGGAAACTTGCATAAGAAACATATTAGTGATGTCAATAGCAAACCAAGAAGACACTGGAAACTTGCATAAGAACCATATTTATGGCATGCAATATCGAAATCTTTGTTGCTCTAGCATAGGGGATACAATTGCAGAGTTCTTGCACACTAAAGCTTTGACCAACAATACACGGCATTAACAATCTTAACTTTTGGGAAAATCTTATACGTTCATGGCTGTAGCAAAAAACGTAGTTCAGTTTGTCAACTGGATAAACCACTGACAGGATAAAAATGATGCCCTATGCAGTTGCAAGTGTAGAAGTCATCAAAACACAAGGAAATCACGTCAAATTTGTCACGTTTCTAGGAAGATGGGCTAACAAACAATTAAAAAAAAAAATTCCACCATCTGATAAGTCGACCAAATATTATCCATTCTTCAGACATAATTTCCTTCCAATAACACCAATTCCTTCTGCAGGTATAGGATGCCAAAGCATAAGTAACGTGTACAAACACAGCCCGCGGTGCTAACAAAATTTCCCAGAAAGACAGAAGGTTCTCATCATGCCTCATATTGCTCAGATTATAAAATGCAAATATGCCATATTTTCAGCAATCGTACTCAAGTAGCTTCCATTAGAAGCAAGTAATGAACTCAGGACTACAAATCTTACTAACCATCAAGGGACGCTCTAAGAGGGCCTATGAACTCGGGAAATTCCATCTCCTCCAGCGCCTTTAATACGTCATCAGCATTAATAGTCTGCCTTTTCGATTCTTTGCATATGTCATTCGCTCTGCCATAAAGTGAAAAAACGAACTGTGTCAATACTAAATTGTGTCTAATTCCAGAACCAGCAAAGAGACACGAGCTCTTCAATTTTAGCATTCCAAATATCCCTAATTTCAAAGGTAGTAGCTCATCAAGGGCTGCTCATGGTGTCAAGCTACGTCAAGAATTAAGATAAAAAAAAAAAAATTTTGAACAGTCGAATATCGCAGAAACTGAAAATGATAAAGGAGGAGCTTCACTAAGCAGAACTTTCGCAAGTTCCAGAAGAGAACTACGGCATCTCACTGCAAATCGAAACCAAGAAAAAACGAAAGGAAACCTCGACGAACCCTGCGTCCTATTATTAAAGTCAACATAGTAAGAACCCTAGAGAACAAAACCAGAGAGGGAGAGGCGCCGCGGGGGGGGGTTGGTGGTTGGGGGAGAGATGCTTACGTGGCGGAGAGGTAGTGGATGAAGATGCGAGCGCTCTCGGAGAAGGCGAGGAGGGCTTCCTTGTGGAGGGCGACGTCGCCGTCGTCGGAGCACCTGGAGAGCTTCTCCTTCACGACGCGCCGGACGATGGTCTTGGGGAGCTCCTCCGCCTCGCTCACCACCTTCGCCGCCGTCTCCATTGAGATTCCCGTGCCCGGTACGATTGGCGCAGATCTCGGCGAATTCGAGGAGGGGGGCAGGGGTATGTGGCTCGCGAACTCGGTTAGGGCTTAATTTTCCCGCCAACAATGAGAGAGAGAGAGAGAGAGAGAGAGAGGGGCTTCCCATTTGTGGGCGTTCACTCTGAATTTCGGGCTTTCTTGCGGGCTTTCTAACGACAAAGCCCGGCCCGTCGTTCCCTAAGAAAAATTTAGAAATAAGTCCTGCAGCTGATATTTAAAATTTTTAAAAAGTACAATCCAAGTCCTCAAATTTATCAAATTGATTCAATTAAATCCTTCCATTAACCCCATCTAATTTAACTAATGAAAAACAGTGATGTGATTTTTTTAATTATTTTCTCTTTCTTAGAGTTCTACATGTCATTAAGGTTAACTAAAGCATTAAACGAACGTCGCTTTAATTAATATCTCAAATTTTCACATATATTTTAGTTAAATTAGATTAAAAAATAAAAAGTTAGAATTATTTTAAAACAAAATATATGGGCAAGAGAGCCCAGCCACAGCCCAATCACCAGTGGGACATTGGCATGGACGAGGGGGACCATAAGCGAAGGCCAATGGCCTGCTGGCCCTCGCCAAAATCTAGAGAAGGCCGCAACCCTTTTTTAGATCCCCTCAATCAACTTTGGGCAAGAGTCGCAGCTCCCGCCAACGTCAATCAATTGGTGACCATCACCGTTCCATAAGAAAATTTAATGATTTTTCGAATTTCCCGTATCGTTATCCATGGTAACTTGCACTTTTTATGCGTTTTTTTTTTCTAATTTTAATTTCTCAACTTAATATATAAAAGGGAAAATTTCAAAAAAAGACCCGAAATCCTCTCATTTTCTTAAATAAGGGCTCTAAGTGAACCATGTTTAAATAAGAGCCTAAAGTACTCTCATTTTCTCAAACAAGGGTCCGAAGTGAATATTATTTCAAATAATGACCCGAAGTGGCCATAAAATGTCAATAAAGGGCCCGATTTCAAGGGCATTTTCATCTTTTTACTTATTTGATCTTTTTATTTTTTATTAAACTTTTCTTTTATTTTTTTTCTCAAAAATTAACAAAAAAATTTAAAAAACAAAAAGACAACATACATAGGCGGGAGTGTAGCCCTCTTGCTTGTGGTCGCCGCCCCACCTCTAGGGGAAAGGGGGGTGGACGGCGAAGGCAAGCGGGGTTGCCAGCGCCTTGGCGAGAAAGTTTACTTGAGGTCCTTATTTGAAAAAAAGAGAGGATTTTGGATTATTATTTGAAATTTTCTCTATATAAAGGTAAACTCGAAAATATGGCGAGAATAGCCGACGTTAATCGCCGCCATCTCTGACACGTATTTGCCCGCAAATAAACGTGTCGAACTGTCTTAGTCGTGACTTTGTCGTCACCTTCCTCCATTTCTCAATCACTCTCCAACCTTTTCTTTCCCGCAATCCCGGTCGAACCTTCTTCGAGTTTCAACCGGAATGCCATCCTCGCGCCGTTCATGGCGTCCTCCTACGGCGATCGCTACGACCGGCCTCCTCCTCCTCATCAATCTTGCACACCCTTCGCTCTGGCTTTGCACGACCCCTACGACTACGGCTACGGCTACGACCAACGATAGCATCAATAGTATCCACCTCGGCCTCCGTACGGGGTCGTCGGCGTCATCGTCATTCGGGTCCAAGTATTGTTCATGGTTCCCGCCGGGGACCGACCCGAGGAACCGGATCCCCTACCATAAAGGGAGGGGTGATATTGAAGGATCCGGGCTGTCCATTTCAAAATGGACGGTCCGGATTCATCCACATTAAATTTTGAAATGAGGGAAAATTTTTTGGCAAAAAATTTTAAAATTTTAAAAAAGTGATGTGGATCAATCCGGGCCTTCCATTTTTTATTTGGACGGCCCGAATCGATCACGTCACCCCCGGCAATGTTAGAGGACTCGATTCTGCGATTCGGAGCTTTGAGATGGGCGATAGGGATAGGAGCGGGTACATAGACGTGGCCGGTTCCGGTTCCATTTTTTAAATTTAATTTTTAAAATAATAAATAATAAAAAAGCATAATAAATTATAAATTATAAATTATAATCAAATTGTACATTGTAATAAAATTTGGGAAAAAAAGAGAGAGAGGAGGAATGAGCTCGAACTTAATGAATTATCATTAAGTGCGTACATATCTTCTTGGGGATAGAAGAATCAAAACTCATGTAGTTCTTTTACCTTTGATAACCCCAACTTACATCATTGTCAATCATTGTTACCGGTTGTGGTACCCATGGTGGTGGTATTTTCACAATCCTCACTAAAAAATTCGTGTTTTCGATAGAGTTATTGGTGTCGAAATATAACCTTCATCCAATCGTCGGCACAAGCTTGAGCTTCTACAAACTTCGGATTTAATCTTGAATGGCGAGAGTCCAAAACTAATCCTCCAGCGCTAAATGTTTGTTCAACAGAATCTGTTGATGAAGGGGTTGCTAATATATGGCGAGCGATGAGGACGAGAACTGGGTAGTCGATTAAGTAACTCTTTCACCACTCTAGGATTTGGAAATCTATACTATGTTCGACATCACAAAACTCAAATTGAGTGGTTAAATATTTTTCTAATTCAGAAATACTATCTGTTGCCCCCCTTTTTTTTTGTCTACTCTTAAGTATATTGTACCCTCTACTAAGTGAACTACCGGTTTCGCTTCGTGAGGCATGAGATTGTAAAGATCCATAATCATTTAAACCATATATAGTATAAAATGTTTCATATGATACTACTATAAATTATTTAACTTCTTCTTGTATATTTGAAATATCTATCGAATCTTTCAAATGTAAATAATCATAATAATACACATTCAGATAATCTAGTAAACCATCTAATTTAATACGTGGATAAAAAAAAATACCAACTAAATAAACAAGAGGAATTTTGAAATAATAATGTAACCATTTTTCTCGCATTACTAAAATAGTCCGATCTAATTTAGTATCTTTTTCATATTCACTAAAAACACCATCAATATTAACACACTCTATTAAAAATAAATGCATAGTAGGATAATAAATACCAGATAAAGTATTAGTAGCATCATTAAAATTTTTCAAAAAATCTAATTTTTTTTGTAAACGTCCTAATGTTGCGGAAGTAAAGTAATTTCGGGAATATTTTGTAAAATAAACATACATAATAAATCTTTGTAATCAAAAGTTTGACGAAGCAACTCGTAAGTAGAATTCCAACGAGTCGGAATATGTTTTGGAAACTTTTTTGCCATTCTCCCATATTGTTTACAAAGTTTTCTTCATGCTTTCATAAAATGGGCACGAGTCTATAAAAATTTAATTGCACATTTTATTGGGGCGAGATAAGTCTCAATAGTTCGTAAACTATCTTGTACACATAAATTTAAAACATGGCAAGCACATCTAATGTGAAAAAATTGTTCGCCAAAAGAGGGTTTGCAAATATTTTCTAATTCGGGAATAGAAGCGGTATTTACGGCGGCATTATCAAAACCAATTAAAAATACTTTATTTATCAAATTATATTATTCTAAAACTTGCCTAATTATTCTATAAATATTATGAACCGAATATTTTTCATCAAAAACTCGAAATGCAATAAGTCTTTTTTGAATGGTCCAATCGTCACCTATCCAAGGACACATGACACCCATATAAGAATGAATTTGTCAAGGATCATTCCAAATATCGCTACCTCAATGCACATGTCCATTGAATTTCGCAAAAAATTTGCTAAAGATCTTTTTTGTTTTTTATAAAGATGTAAAAGTTCGCGTTTAATAGTAAATTTTGGAATAGTTGGTGCTTGCGGAACCAACGCAGTATTTATCAAATATTTCAAATTAAAATTTTCACTAGTAGTAAACGGAGCATAATCGGGGGCAACATATTTAGCTAATGTTTGTTTATAAAGTGCATCAGTGTAACGAAATAAAGGATGACTATTAGAATTAGCGTACCCGGAAATTTATTATTGCCTAGTGTCGATCCCCGCTTGCGTTGGATGTTTTTTTTTCAGATGCCGACGGAATGTTCCGTAGCCGTCTCATTTCGTAAATTTGTATGTTTGCGAACAATATTTACAATTTATATTATACTTACCTTCGCTTTCATCATATACCTTATCGAAGTGCAGCCACAAGTCGGATGTACTCTCTCGGCCCTTCCGTTCCGGCTCATTTGCCGTCGACATTTCTTCAACACCAGTAGGAGGATGAAGACTTTCTTGTGTTGGGACGTGCTCGACGTTCGGAATGGGAACAACGTTGATATTATCATCGTCGGCTTCCCAATATGCATACTCGGGAGGATCATATCTAGGAATAGAATACTCAGAATCTTCCATCGCCATTTTGGCCTTTTCGAGATTTCTGCTTCCACTTGCCATTTTTGAGAAAATTGATCGGAAATCCGATTGAGAAAATTGAGGCGGGATTGAGAAAATTGAGCGGATTGAGAGAATTTGGGAGAACCGAGAGAATTTGAGAAAATTGTTGAGAGGATTTGTGATAAAAATGAAAGGGGGAGGATGGGTATTTATAGAGATGGCGAGAGTTATTTAACTAAAAATAATAATTTTTTTTGGCACATGCAACGGCCCAAAGAGCCGTTGTTTTTGGGAGGGGGGCCCGCCGGGGGTGGAGGAGGGGGTGTTGGGGTGGGGAAGAGCCCAACGGCTCTTTCCCCACCGGGCATAACCCCCGAACTTTTTTTTTAAAAATTAAACAGGTCGGAACCAGCTCGGAACCGCCGGTTCCGACAATTATGTAATCGTGCGCCCGGTCAACGGACCGGTTTCATTTGGCCATGTCTACGGGTACATCGACGAGAAAGAGTTGCAACAGGCTCTCCGTTTCGTGTCGTATCGTAGGTTCAAGATCAGAACCGTTCGGTTGCTCATGTTCCTGTTCAAGAATCTCAATGACCCTCTTCGACTTGTTGGGTGTTCATTCTTTTTTTAATTCTTATATATGATTTGGTTGATTCATGGTCGGGTTTGTGCGATTTGACTTCGACTTGGTTTCATTACTGAGTGGTGCATTAGCATAAAAAGGTCTCAAGCTCACGGATTTTATCCATCCCGTGTCACTTTCAAAGGCCGCCAAGAAATCGAAAGACAGAAAAAAAAAATAAAAATAAAGGGATGTTGTCTGCGCTAAAATTTACCTATGCCGATCCGTTTCTAGCCCCAAAGAGTTCGCTGCTTCGTGGAGCTGCATCGGGTAATGGAGGGTAAGTTTCAACTTCGTTTAGCGGCTTAAGCTTTGGTTTTTGGTCAGTGGGCACAAAATTCTGAAGCAATGTCTTTGACTCATCATCAATCACTATTCCAGTACTAAGCTCCAAATAATTTGGACGTTAGTCGAGGCAAAGCAGCATACTTGGTTTTTCTGCGGGTCTTCTCCCGTTGCATGCGGTAATTAAGAATGATTCACATGCAAATTGGTGATCGCATGCCATATTCAAGAGATTCGACAGAGATAGAAGCGGAAAAATTGACTCAACAGAACCGAGGGTTGCTCTTTACAGTCTAGGCTATGCGATCCCACCGTCCGTTCTCCGAGTTCCGATAGCAACGGTAGGGGATACGAATTTAATTTCGATGCTTTCGTCGAGTATGCACCTTCTTCCCCTTTAGCCTTCAGCCCCACTTGAGTTGAGAAGAACTAGATTTGAACACGCACCTTATTAATGTCATGTCGGATGCGTAGGTGTGGAATGATTGTGAAGGTACAATATGAACTCTATGAACTGTGTTGTCACCTTACACGAATGCTTCGATGGCTAACCGAGCAATCATGTCGTTACTCAACATTGCATTTCAAGGACTGATGGAGAGATTCAAAGAGAAAGATTGACGATACACGGGATCGGCAACACTCGGATATGATGACTTCATGGGGCTTTTTTTCCAAATTATGAGAAAAAAAAACCAAAATAAGTTAAAAAAAACATATTTACTAGTTTGGGGTCCGCTCGACGGTCATAATGCTGATCGGGTCCCGCTTGGCATTTCAAATGCCGAGCAAGGGCCTCTCGGCGACTCAAGTCGCCGAGCAGGTTTCTCGCTCGGCGCTATCGCTGCCAAGCGAGAAAAGGCAGCGAGCACAAAGACAAAAACCGCTGCTTTGCAAGTGTGTTGGCTGTAGCGGGTGGGGGCCCCTACCATTTTCAAGGCGTACCGGCATCTTTAATCAGGCGCCGATACTGGCGCCCGCAAAGTTGTTGCAGCACCTTCACGAGCATTACAGAGCCTTCAGCTCCGCTTAAATCAAAGTCGAAGGCTCTCCGCTCAGAAGGCCTCTTCTTCTCGAAAACTCTCATCTCCGCATAAGCTCTTCTCTCCGCTCGTAAGCTCTCTTCTACGCTCAAAAGCTCTTCAGAAGTAAAAACTCTCCCTCTTCTCACACTCTCAGAGCCTTCTCTCCTCTTGCACTCTCCCTCACACGGCTCACGAAGATTTTCTCGGAGAATCCTCCCTCGTCTCGCCTCAAAAAGCCCTCTCTCTAAGACATCCTTTCATTATTATCGTTCGCTTTTTCTCGCCCTTACTGTTCATCGGCCTCATTTGTTCGTTGAAGGAGATCCCTCTCCTCTTAGGTGCCTTTATTGATGTTATTATAGGTTGTTAGTGTTTTTATTTTATTGCTAATATTTTCATCATGTTTAAAGTAAATTGGGACTTTTTTATTTTGCAGAAGTTGAGACAAAAGCAAAGCTGGCCTCCTTACTCGGTGCTTTCTCTTGATAGTTTGAGCTCTTCATTCAAGACGTGTCTACCCTCAATAGTTTGAGGTAAATTTCGTTATAGTTATTTTTTGCGGTTTCGTAAGTATTTTTTTATTTATTTGATTATTATTTGTACCCTCAATAGTTATAATGTTTATGAATTTAGGTAAATAAAAAAATCACCTTAATCTCGTAAAAATAAATTTTTTGGGACTTTTTTTGCAACATGTCCATATTCATTTTGACGATTTTCAAAATATGAAAAAGAAATTTAGGGGTATAAAATGAATTTTTGGAAAAAAAAAAAAAGGGTGATCAGATGGCCCGAGAAGCGGGGGCGGGGTTTGACTCGGTCTGAAAAATATGTTTTTAATAATTTCAAAGTTCGACTATTAGAAAATTAGAAAAATAGAAAATTGATTGAAAATATAGAAAAATCATAGAAACTTTCCAAAAAAATGACTAAAAAATATTTAAAAAATTCAAAAAAAAAAAGGAAATGGCCACAATCAACTGGCCATGAACTATTTTGGGTATTTTGGCAAGCGATTTTAAAAAATGACGATTTTGGCCTTCTGGCAAATTGTCTCTCAAAAAAATTATAAAAATTTCAAAAATTAGGAAATTGCTACAATCAACTGGCCATGGACAATTCAGGGTATTTTGGCTGACGATTTTAAAAAAATGATGATTTTGCCATTCTAGCAAATTGTTTCTCAAGAAAATTATAAAAAATCCCCAAAAATAAGAAATGACCACAATCAACGGGCCATGAACGATTTTGGGTATTTTGGCCAACAACTTTAAAAAAAATAACAATTTTGCCTTTCCGGCAAATTGTCTCTCAAAAAAATTGTAAAAAAACCTAAAAAATAGGAAATAGCCACAATCAACTGGCCATGGATAATTCATGATATTTTGGTCGATGACTTTAAAAAAATAACGATTTTGCCCTTCCGGCAAATTGTCTCTCAAGAAAATTGTAAAAAATCTCAAAAAATAGGAAATGGCCACAACTAACTGGCCATGGACGATTCAGGGTATTTTGGTCGACGACTTTCAAAAAATGACGATTTTTCCCTTCTAAAAAATTATCTCCCAAAAAAATTGTGAAAATCTCAAAAAATAGGAAATGGCTACAAGCAACTGGCCATGGACGATTTTGGGTATTTTGGCCGACAACTTTAATAAAAGGACGACTTTTCCCTTCTAACAAATTGTCTCTCAAGAAAATTGTAAAAAATCCCAAAAAATAGGAAATAACCACAATCAACTGGCCATGGACGATTCGGGGTATTTTGATTACACATTCTCTAAGCCTTTAAGGCTATACTAGAACATTTATTTCATTTGATATATTGATAGTGGTAATGTTAATTTGTTAACGTATACGGGACAATATTTACCAAATTGTAGGTGCGAAATAATTTCTAATTTATTTATTTAGCGTAATGTCGTCTACATCTTTTGCGATTGTGCACTAAGGAGGTACAATTGTATGAACTGAATATAGAATTGATTACAAAGGCGGACAATCTACCATGTTCGGAATTGCAAACATATCGACATTTGATGAGTTACATGTTTCGATTGAGAGCACGTTGAATATAACAGGAAACCAAGATATTCAAATAGTGGTGTATAGATATCCAGTTGTAATACGCAATTGTGTTACATGTGACATTATAAAGGTGCATGATGATGCTATAATTATGATGATCCAGCAATTTGCACTTCAGTTTGGTGCTACGGGGTTTTTACGGTTTTATGCAACCGTAGCCGAACACAAAATGAGAGATAATTCAGGCGAGGAAGGTTCGAATGTTGGTGAAGATGGCGATTTGCTTAATCGACGCGCAGCGATCGATGATAATGATGATGATGATGATGATGAAGAAGATGATCATTGGATGGACACCGATGGCAATGATGAAAAAGATGTCGGATGTAGCAATATGAATGCTTACTACAATACCCAAGTCAATAATCCCATTTTGGCGTTGGTACATCCATCGCTTTATTCAAAGATCGATTTTGACATGATGTAAGACAATACAAGAGCCAAGCCGGGCCGTATGTTATTTGATCCATAAAAAAAAATTGATGTTGGCATATTGTTTTCATCATAGGAAGCGGTGCGGTTGGCTGCGAAAGAGTACTCTATTAGGAGAAATCAAAATTTTCGCAGTTATATGATAAAGAAAACAGAATGTGTGATAAAGTGTAGCAATCCAAATGGACCGTGTGGTTGGAGGCTCCCCGCAATTGCTAAATCGGGTGGCATGTTTTAGAAAATAAGTACGTACAATGGGCCACATACATGCAGTTCTCCGCAAATGTCACGAGATCATCGGCACCTTGACCAAAAGTACTTCTGCAGCCGGATAGAAGTAATGGTCGCCGCCCAACCATATATCAAAATCAAGCCACTAATGGCAGAGATTCAAGACAAGCTGCACTTCGAACCTACTTACCGTAAAACCCGAAAGGCCAAACAAATGGCGATTGCCGCCTAATTTGGAGGTTGGGACGAGTCATATGGTAGGTTGAGGACGTGGATGATTGAAATGGAGAGCCGAAATCCAGGTTCGCATTTTATGATGGATGATCACATCAACCTAGATCAGGGCTGCACGGTTTTCAACCGGATGTTTTGGACTTTCAAGTAGACTTTGAAGGCGTCGCAAGTTGTCATCCTGTGATATTTGTTGATGGTACATTTTTGTACGGAAAATACCAAGGAACGCTCCTTTATGCGACCTCACTTGATGACAACAATCATAGTTTCCCATTGGCATTTGTTATAATCCATCGGGAAATTGTTGATAATTGGACTTGATTTATGAACTGTTGCGAAGACATGTCACTAAGAGAGATAATATTTGTGTAATATCAGACAGACATATCGGGATTCAACGAGCAATGGAGACAAGACGGTGACATCCTCCACATGGCCACCATAGATATTGCATTCGGTACATTGTCAGCAACTATAATAAACAATTAAAAAATGTCAAATGCAAAAGATTTGTTGAGATGACAGGTAAATTCTTGAATTTGTAAATTTCAGGAAAATAAATGTTCAAAAATTTGAATGCGAAGTACTAATTATTGTTATAACGTACGGTTTACACGAACCAACGGCAGAAGTTCAATCAAATCATGAGCCAAATAAGGGGGGTTGATCCAGCCGCAGATGCATGGTGCAATCAAATTCTAAGAGAAAAATGGACAAAGGCTTATGATGAAGGGAGGAGATATAGATCGATGACGACAAATTAGTTGAATCGGTCAACGGGATGCCGAAAGGTTTTCGTGGTCTGCCAATAGCATCCATGATGGACAAGATATTCTACCATTTGGTGCTCTATTTTGATACGAGAAGAACGATATACAAGGTGCAGAAAGACAATGAGTGGAAATATACGTAATTTGCAGATGCCACACTCGAGCACAACAATCAAAAAGCAAATAGGCATGCAATAACATGTTTCGACTACGATAGCAAGATTTTCGAAGTGAAAACTGGACATGACAAATCCGGGGGTTCGAGGGGCCACAAACACATAGTAATTGCAAACGTGCACATGTGAAAATTTCAAGGGTTGAAAATCCCATTTTTACACGTAATTACAGCATGTCAAGCGTATGACATTGTTTGTGGATCGTACGTAGATGAATGGTATACGTTAGATAAAACCCTTTAGTGCTATCGATACATGTTTCATCCGTTGGAGCATCTTAATTACGAGCTTGAACCCGATGAGCTGCCATTAGTGCCGAACCTCGAGTCGTATTCGGAAGAAAGTAAGGCCTCGTGCATCACAAATACATAATGAGATAGACTGGAGAAGGCCGAGCAGTAGCACTTCGCGAAATCATTGCACACACTGTGGAAAATCATAGCATAACAGGAAAACTTGTGCACACAGATCGGCCCGAGAGTATATCACAATTTGTGTTAATTATGTAAATTAGTTTGATGAATTTTTTGTAATGTTATAATATCATTATTGGATTGATATTTATAAAGTTCATTTTTTTCCAGGTTTTTACATTACATATATATATATATTTTTTATAATGTTATAATATCACAATTGCGTGATATTTATTCAATTCATATGTTCCATATTATCCATACATATGTGAATTTGTTGTAATGTTATAATATCACAATTGTGTAGATATGGTACATAGTACTTACATTCGGCCAGGCCCGGAGGATGGTTCACTACTTACTGAGTAAGCCCGACATAGATCTCACGCTATATGAGACGTTAAGATAATCGAAGAATTTAGCAGTTGATTTGTCCTTTGTAACAACATTATCAAAATTGTAACTAACTATTCATGTCACATTTCACGGATACATCCGATTGAAGCCCTTAGATGTCAGCGAGTGATACTACACATATGTGAACTTGATCCACGCATAGTCTCGTATCTGCAAGCTTCGGAATTTTATGACCTTTATATAATGAGATTTGTGCAGCTTGATTGACATTTGATTACTGCATTAGTCGAGCGGTGGAGGCCCGAGACCCACACCTTCCATATGCCGGAAGGTGAATGCACTATCACACTGCAGGATATTGCGGTGCTTACGGGGTTTCCCATAGATGGATATGCAATTATTGGCCCCACTAATGTAAATTGGGCCACTTTCTGTTATGATCTACTTGGTGCTCACTCGGTCCGGTTGCGTGGCACGCAGATAAGTTTAAGCTGGTTGAGACAACGCTTTGAAGATCTTCCAGCAGAAGTCGATGACATCATCGTAGTGCAGCATGTTAGGGCATTCATTCTCCATCTGCTAGGAGGATCTATTTTCGCGGACAAATCAGGTGCCCGAGTTAGTTTGTTGTTTCTTCCACTACTAGCGAACCTTAACATCCCTACGCGATACGGTTGGGGTTCAGAAGCACTTGAATGGTTGTATCGGGAGATATGCCGTACAACCGACCTAGAAGCGAAGTAAATGGGCGGTCTTGTACATGTTCCGTAGACTTGGGCGTGGAAGTGCTTCAGATGTTTCTCCCCATCCCCGACGATTAATGTTTATTTAGTACATACACCTTTCGGTAGTCGGTATGTGATATATTACATTTTCGGTTCGTGTGTCATTAATTCTTTCCAGTGCGTATAATATATGAAAATTGAATGTTTTTTATTTCTGCAGTTAGAATCAAGGTTGAAACACAACGGAGGTCCCCACACATATGTTGGTACATCTGCGCTACCAACATGATAGATTGGTATCCGAATATGTAAGTAATAATAGCAACGAATAAGTTTAATATAATGTTAGCTTTAAAATTAATTCTTAATTTAATTTGATATGTTTTATTATGATAACAAATTACTTGGGAGCCCTACGTCGACAATATTCTGGAGATTCTACCGTATTATCGCTTGTAGGGATAAGATATTTGGGGGGCTCGTGTCCCACTCATTTATTTCTAGATAGTTAAGTGGCATTATTCGGACCGAGTACTTCACCGGTTTGGTATGCAGCAGCCAATACCCACTTCTCCTAACGATTACAAAGCCTTTCATGATATTGACAATAGGCCACTTGGGAAAGATTGGGCAGCTAAGCATGGACGATGGATCGCTATGTGGGACGGATGTATCGAATATATAGTCCATGTTGATCTTACAACGGAGGAACTTCACTTTCATTTAGAATATATGGAGTGGTTCCATAGACATACATGGAAGTGGATTTCTATTACGGGAGCTGCAATGGGTTCAACGGTTCGTGAAAATACTTTCAATTTAACTCATTAATTTTATTTTAGTAACATAAGTTATTGGCATTTGATAACTTTTGTTACTTGTGATATCATTACCGGGGTGATGGCGCCGAACAAATCTTATTTATAACAAATTTACGTCCATCTTGTCGGGCATGGGCATATGTGGGGAGGATAGTTAGGGCAATGATATATGCCCATAATGAGGAGAGACGGCTAACAATACCGCTACCATCCCAACCAGCAACTATAGCAACACCCGTTGGTCCTCATGATGACGACCCACATGAGCCTGTTCGGTCGACCCGGAGGACTCCTCGAGCTCACGTAGTTGGCGATGTCGTTCATTACACCTTGGAGTATCATACGATAGATTTTGCTCCAGGTTTCACCCTAGGGTTAGGCCAGACAGGTTTCGATGCGGGATTCGCCCGGTTTGCCCTCTCATTTTCCGAGGGATATACTTTTGCATTTCCCGACAATCCACTAGCGCAGATTCCAGCTCCTTCTCCCGCTTCGTATGGGTTCGATTTCTCTCCTTTTTATCCAAGTTTTCCTACGATAGGATATGTACCGTCCGGGCATGGCATATTTTTACAATATATGCCTTCATTATCTACACATCCTCCTCAACCGGATTCTCGTCCTCGTCGGTACAATACTAGATCCGTCGAGCACCGAAGAGAACCTAATTGCGGAATAGGAGGTCATGAAGGAAGACGACATCGTCGATAGATGTAATTGCGGTTAACGATTATTATCTATTATGAAAATTACATGTTTTTCATATATCTCGGCACTTTTATTTTATGAATATTCTTAATTAATTACATAAATGCAAAATCATTTATTAATTATATATCTTAATTAATTATTGATATTTACTTTATAAAAATAAGCTTCAAAAGAAAAAAATTATAAATAAAATAATTGTTATTAAATTAAGGGGTATGTTCATCATAAGTGTCACAAATAGTACAATTGAGTTTCAAAACTTGCAAAAAGTGCAATCGAGCCTTAAAACTTATCAAATTGATGCAATTGTTGACTCCGTCCACTTTGGCTAATGGAAAATGCCGACGTGATATTTTTAAATATTTTTTCTCTCCTTGTTGGAGATGACGTCTCTAAAACAATGCCGTTTGGGCTCAATTTTGATTTTTAATATAATTTTTACTTAAATTAATTAAAAAATGAAGACAAAATCCGATGTACTAATGCCGTAAGCAACACAAGATACTTCCTTTTACAACAGAATCATTTTGATTTAGCATCTCCTGAGACGTGCTTAAGAGATTTCTCAGGCTCGAGCGTACGACGACCTGTCACAAGAAGCATTTGGGTTCTCATCTCATACAGATCGTCCCAGAGTATGGCAATTTGAAGAACGATAACCAAATGGTGTTCGAGTTGTCATAGTTGCAAAGTGCTTCAAGGATGGCGGAAAAAGGGACAATCTTACATCTAAAGGGACATCGCAACTTCACCCACCTGCAGGGAAACTCGGGCCAGAAAGCATATAGGAGCACGATCGAAAAGGCGAACCGCGAGAAATCCGCAATCTATCCGGTACAAACTCATCGCTCCATCTTATTGACTGAGGTGAAAATAACGTAAAGTCCGTACACCCCCGAGAGAAAGAGAGACGACGAAAGAGCTCAAACCTTCTTCCACATCGGCAGGTTCTCCCTCTTGGAACGCGTTCGTACAAAGATCATATCGACCCGCTATATCTAATGATCTATCGTATAAGTTGTGCCGTGAATCAGCGTGTTAATTTCCTAAGATCCTACACTTTAGTAAGTAGTTTGTGTTTTTCAACTGTGAATGATAGACGTACTAGTACATTCGTCAAGTTCAACTCCCACTCTCTGCAATCTCCTGCAAATGAACGGGCGAAAAACCTTTCAATGTTTAGTGAAAACACAAGCAACAGAACATCATTACATTGCTAATGACTAAAAAAAGGTAACAACTTTCTGCATTTAAATCACTATCAAGTAGTGGGTGTCTCCTAAAAGTCAAAGCTTCTTCCTAATTTGATTGATTTTGAGACTCTTGGCCATGCACTTTACTGGTGGCCATGACAAGGACATTACAAACAAGCTCAAAATGGATCATATAATATACGCGACGGCAATATTAAAACGATCCCAGATATGGGTAGGTGTCGCGTCATTATATGTAGGGTTAATACCACGGAAAACCTCAAACTGGTACACTTGTGACAAATTTACCTCAAACCATTTTTTTTATCATAAAAAATCACAAACCGGTACACCTGTGACAAATTTACCCTAAATCGGTACACATGTGACAAATTTACCCTCCGTTAATTTTTTTAAAATTTAACTATCAAATTGCTGATTTGGTGACACGTGACAGTTGACGGGTATACCAATATAGGGTTTTGACCCTCTGTTTGTCACAAGTTTATCAATTTGAGATTTTTCGTGATATTAAATCAATTTAACGAGGGGTAAATTTGTCACAAGTGTACTTGTTTGGGGTATTTCGTGATCAAAAAAATTAATTTATGGTAAATTTGTCACAGATATACCGGTTTAGGATTTTTGGTTGTCAAAAAAATAGTTTGGGGTAAATTTGTCATAGGTGTACCAGTTTGAGGTTTTTCGTGGTCAAAAAAATTATTTAGGGCAAATTTGTCATGTGCGTACCAGTTTAGGGTTTTTCATGGTATTAACCCTTATATTTAAATCCTATCCCTCTCTCTTTCAGACCATTGCTGGAATCTACAAAAGCAGAGAGCCAGACCACCATGATGTAGAAAGCCAACAACCAGCACTCCGTGAATTTGTGACTCTAGGGCAGCAAAAAATATCATTTCTCAGTCCCATGGTCTGACTACAAGGTCGAATCACATTGGAGCTCTAGTTTTCCCCTGTTCTGACCTTTCAAATTCAACAGAGACTGCATTCACCAGGGGTGGTTATTGGAGGTTTGTTTCATAAGATATTTTCAGCAGGCAAATAGTGAGGCGATTGGCGAACTGTCTCTCCAAGTGGTCATGTATGTCCTTTTCAAACTTTTTGTTGAGTGTTCATTTATGGGGCGGAAAGAGTGGGAGGGAGGGACCACAAAATTCTTGAAAATAACCTAAGTTGCATACCTTTCAAGGTTCTCAAGACACTTTCCAACTAAGGCTGCTTCTACAAAGAAATTCTTATTCGAGACTCAGAAGAAAAAAACACAGGTTATTAGAGAGAGAGAGCTGGTGAAGGGTCGAAAGTTAGGGCCAACTTAACGAAATAAAATAAGGCTGCCGTTTTCCCTGATAGAAACCAGCTTGGACTTTTGTATAGCTGAAGACAAGAAGAATCTTGCCCCATGAAGATTCACAAGCATAATAGAAAGTAGAGAAAAAGGTGGCAGAGACCCATTACCACATCTTTTCATACATGATGATCAAAAGGAGGATTGGACTCGTGAGGCAGAAGTTTAAAGAAGAGAGACCCATTACAGGCGTATCTTTCATAAATAATGAGTATAAGGAGATTGCGTTCATATGGCAGAAATACAAAGCAGGAATAGCAAAAGAAAAGGCCCGCCTATTTTGACATGCTAACACTACCATGTCATGCCAATCTTATATGTTTAAAAAAAATTGGCAGCCATGCTGAGTGAATCTACTGTATAATTTGAATCCTGATCTAAAGTCTAGTCACTGTAAATATGAATAGGGTCCTTAAATTTAGCCTGTCTTCTGAATCAAGTGCAGTACCAGCTATGTGCCCCTTGATGCAGAATTATATCTAGTACAAAGAAAATCAACGGGAAGTGCCTTCGTTCTTCCTTCTTAGCGCATGTTCCTTGAACTCGTCAAGATTATGAGCCAGGAGTGGAACTCCCATATTACAAGACAATACATTTTGTCATTCAACAGAGAGAGAGGGAAAAAAAAACAACCACGAGTAACCAGTCGGATAGTCGGCAATACTGGGCAGAGAAGATGGTCAGCACAGCCATAAATGACGAAATGGTCACCTAAAAGGCTGCTTTGACATGTAAACAATCTCCAGATGTTTTGTCGAAATGTTCCCTCGGTAAACAGATTAGCATGCTCTCAAATAAGCATTAAGAATGTCGTGATGGATACTAAAACAACAAAGAAAGGCAATACCTGCAAAAACATAAAGAGCCAAAGAAAACATCATCAGGTTCAAATCTAGCTGTAATTGCCCAATCACTTAAGCAAGAAACGAAT
The DNA here is from genome assembly GCF_020921035.1 of Rhodamnia argentea. Taxonomy (NCBI): domain Eukaryota; kingdom Viridiplantae; phylum Streptophyta; class Magnoliopsida; order Myrtales; family Myrtaceae; genus Rhodamnia; species Rhodamnia argentea. The sequence continues at coordinate 24,021,876 of NC_063157.1, read as the reverse complement.
TCGTCTTACTCTTGTTCCAGCCGCTGAAACCGCTGAATATAGTTCTGGAAGATAACGTTGCAAGCCAAGGCTATAAACTGGAGTACCATCTGGATAGTAGAGTCCATAGTTCCTCTCCGATGTCGGACCAGGCTTCAAGTTCTCATTAAATAGCGCAAACACGTATATGTCAATAGGCACCGATGGCTTAGCCGGGGTACCTTGTTTCTGCTCTATCCTCTGTAACAAATTCCCATTGTATATCTGTGCATTCTCCAGAGTAGCCCCTGCCTCATCAGCATCACCCTTGGATGGCCAACCTGTCTCGGAAATCCTGACGTTGATATCAGTGTGTCCCATCGCTTTAATAGCTGAATAAACCGCATCAATTTGAGCGTACAACATATTATCATAGTGTAAGTTGGTGAAGGGATCGGTGAGCCCTTCATTAGGCTGGAAAAGCACATAATTCAGCGGCACCTCGCTCGGATTATCCTTATAGGCAAAGTAAGGATAGGCGTTTATGAGAAATGGAGTATCTATCTGCGCCTGAAAATTCAACAGGGGTTGGAGGTACTCGGCAAGATCTTGCCTGAAAGCACCTGCAGAGGGTGGGTATGAAGTAGCTAAAATATTGAGCGAATGCGCGGTTGTGACCGCAACTTGCTGATTCAGTCCAAGTTTGGAAAGTGCTAAATATACGGTTTGCATCGCCGGGAGGAGATAAGCCATCCATTGGGTATTGTTGCTGTTGAGCACTTCATTACCGACCACGATGCAGGTGATCCGGGTTTGGCCGATGTAAGGCTGGACGTGCTGTTGGATCCAATCTTGGGCGTTGACGGGATCGGTCATATTCTGGAGATCCCCATTGCCTAGACCTATGATGAAGTCGACATTGGATTTGGAAAACGCGAGGAGGACATTAGGATCTGCATCATACAACTTTACTCTGCTGATGTTGAGGGATCCAAGGAGGGTGGACACCCGAGAATGTGAGGGCAGGTTGTTCGCTATTTGGCCATAATTAATCCCGAATTCCACGCCCATAATTTGAATTGCAGAATCTGAAACACAAAGGAATAAACAGAGTCACAACCAGAAAGAAACATGTAAAATTGGAGAGACAGAGATCACCAGAAAACTATTCAAACCGTCAAACCAGAATCTCCACACATCCATATTAGTTACTGATGCAAACTTTCCCTTTCAAGATGCTAACTTTCGTCCCATCACATTGGCATGTGGGAATTGTTAGTGACAAAAAATCTCGTCTCACTCTCACCAGAATTCGGCACTACCAAAGGGAAAAACACCCATAACTGATATGAAGTGAAGCGAATCTATATCCAAATTTTTCCCTCAAAGCCCGGAAAGTTTGGAAAGAAAAAGGGCGATAAGATTTAGCAAAACTCGCAGCAAGAAGTCTCATTTCCCGATTCTTGCTCCGGTCATTTCCCACAGAGGGGAGAGAGAGAGAGAGAAGCGGAAGAAAATCTACTAGAGTCCAATCCAAGAAAGCAACATGCGACCATCATTGATGGAGTCTTTTCCGCTTTCTAAAAGACGAAGAGGCTCGGGTTTCTCGCAAAAAAAGCGGTCTTTCTTACCAGTAGCAGCAGCTGATCAGGAGGGAGCTAAAAGGGAAGCGATAAAGACCCGGCGGAAGGAGAGAGAGAGAGAGAGAGAACGAACCTGAGAGAGAAAGGAGGATAAGGAAGACGAGTCTGAGGAGTGAGGAAGAGGAAGCCATTGCTGCGTTCTTTGATCGAAGACCTCCCCGCCCCCAACACCCCACCAAGAAAAAAAGGGTGTCAGCAGCAACACCCGGCAGCAACCTCCCAGACAGAGAGAGAGAGAGAGAGAGGGAGTTGTTTCGTAAATTTGCTGTCACTTCCACCTAAACGATTCTCTGCCCCATTTGATACTTACTTCGCCAATGAAGAGATAAAGATCAAAAGATAATCTTTCGCTCCCTGGTGTGGAACTGTCGATGGGTGTGCGTGATTTCTTGGACGAGCCTCGCCGGGAGGTTTGATCTTTCCGCATCTATAAAATATCAATAGCTTTCTTCGGCGGGTTTTGTTCCCATGCTCCAATTTCACATCTTGACACATGGAGAGGACGAGACCAATCTTGGATTTTGGTCGTACTCAACAAGTGATTTACCGACATGGTTCCCGTCCATGTGCTCTGCACCCAACTAACTGGTGACTCCATATATAATGTCATCATTGAACTTTTAATTTGATTAATATAATTTCTGAAATTTTGAAACATGTTCAACTTAATCCATAAACTATAGAAAGATATTCAATGTAGTTCTTCTATTAATTCAAGTTTAGGGACTAAGTTGAATATGTTCCAAAAGTTCGTAGATCATATTCGTCAAATTAAAAGTTCATGAATCACATTGCACATCGAGTTAAAGTTTAAGAACCATTTGTATCATTTAGCCCCGTAACAAAATGTCCTTTGGACATTTCCAGCCACCAAAATTTTCATTTAACCATATGACACACGGTGACTAGGTTTTTTTTTTTTTTTTTTGTCCAATACACACGGTGATTATGTAAAAAAGGTACAAAATGAGTCAAAATGTATTCAAGAGTTATTAAAAAGAGTTTAGCGCTATGAAGCCGATATGATGATGTCGGATGTCTCCCAAGACTTTCACTGATGCAATCTCGATTAATTAAATTATTTTTTTGGGGCGGCGATTATAATGATTTTATATTGTCTCCTTGTTTTTAATCCCTTTTTCTCAACGATCGCAAAATTGAAATAATAAAAAAAAGTGATATTAAATTAATTGGCGCGAGTGCTGACGCGGATCTTGCTGGCGCCGCGGGCGGCTTCTTCCGTTCACATCTGAGCAAAGGTCGGCTAAGACACCTCAGCAATAGCAAGCACGCGTGCCATGTTCCTGACTCTTAAAAATATGTCATGCATTATCATCTCGATTTTTTTTTTAAGAAAATTTATCTTCTTATTAGAAAATAATAATAATAAAAAGACGCTTTCTCCGGCTAACGCCAAATCCACAATTTCATCTCTAATTTGCGATAAAATTAGAGGTGAGCGATTCCAGATTCCGTATAGGTTTCACTTGAAATCCGGAACATACCATGTTACAATTACATGTTCCATGATCGATTCTAAGGTTTACCCAGATTCCACGTGCATGTTTTAACCGAACAATTGCAGTAAATCATCATCGTTTTTAATGACCACCACTTGTTGCTACGGTCCACCAATCGCAGCTCAAACCCGTAACCTACACCGCACACCATGGAGCCTAAAACCGCACCGATTACCCATCTATTCGGCTTCAAGTTTCAAGTTCTATCCTGAAACCACATTGACCCCCAGATGAAAATGTTTCTAGGGAGCTTTTTATTCGACGTCTCCCTCATGTCGCCAGATTAATATTGATTTTTGGATAACTAATCTGAAATCTAATTGAAATTGGGGGAAAAAACCGAAAAAAAAAAAAAACTTAGGAAAACAAAGACAGTTTTGTGAGCACCAGCTGAAAACACAAAAGTCAAAACCCGCCTAACTTGAAATGTGCTCGTTCAATTTGGCCGAAAGGAGAGAATTTTCCGAAGACTATAAAGGGCTTTGAATACAAACAGGAAAGAGACGGTATCGGCGGTGTAGCGAGAGGAAAGCGGCCGGAATAAAACGCACGCTTTTTTCCCCTAATTTGACCACGAGAATAGTAAATGATTTAAGAGTTAGGCGGCCGACGTGGATGATGTACAAGTGGTGCTATCAAACTGTAGTAGCCGTGCAAATGAGACCTAACTCGCAAAACACAAAATTGGTAAGCATTTCCGGCTATGACTAAACCCACTTCGTCATCTCATTTCATAGAACTTCTCATGAGAGTCCATCTTGGCTTAATCTCCTTTTATTGGTAGAATATACGAATTTCATTATCTCGAACTAAATACTATTCTTAGGCGGCTAGTGACGATGTTGGCACGTGACACGAATTCAACATTCTTTTTGGAGATAAATGTGGCGGAAGTCCTAAAACTTGTCAAGAAAATGGAATTGAGTCCTAAAACTTGTTGATGCCTAAATTTTAGCCATCCTTTTTAGTCATTAACCTTTGCATAAAAATTAGGGATTAACTTTAATCCTTACAAAAAATAATTAAATCATCTTGCATATAGTTTGCACTTATTCTATTTTATTTTATGTTTATAGCATGCATATAGTTGCATTCGATCGACGATGAATGAGATAAAACGGATTGAACTAAGTGCGCGGAGAAAGAGGATTTGGAAAAGTCTGTTATTTTCTTAAACGGCCTAAATTATTGATTGAAATTCGAAACAATTCATTGTTGAAAATTTTCGTCACCTAGGCATGGTACTTGGGGGCGTGAATCAAGAGGAAGTGGGCTGAGGTAGTTAGAGAAGGGGTTTTGATAAGATTTGTTGGTTTGAAAAGAGATAACGTAGAAAGCAGAATTGATAACCAGGATATTTTGCAAAATTGAAAAGATACGATCGTTATCTCAGCGATTATTTTCAGGTTTCCTGTGCTTATAAATAGGACACCTTAGCACGTTCAATGGGGGAGGCCATTCGTTGATGCACGGCACAAACAGATAAAGGTAAGAGAGAGAGAGAGAGGTTCTGAGAGCGCTTCGTCCAGTGAGGTTAAGAGGGAGAAGGGAGCATCGAGAGAGCTTCACAGTACGTCCAGACGAAAGTGAGAAGGGTTTTGAGGGGGCTTCGTCAAAAAGGGTAAGAAGGTGAGAAAGAGAGTACGGCACAGTACAAAAGTCAGAGGTCTTTGACTGGTGATTGGACAGAAGAATAGTAGAGAGAGTACAAAGGGGTGTCAGACTCTCACTCTGAAAAATCAGAAATTCATGTTAGAAATTAGGGAGCAAAAATTGTGATCGAGAACTTTTCTCGAATTGCTCTCCATTGCCACACTCGGCGGTCTTTCTCTGCACACACGAGAAGTTTATTGTGTTTAGCCGAATCTTGATCCATTATGGCTCCTTGCATATGACGTGTGGATGCTCAAAGAGTTGAAAAGAGGATTTAGTCAAACATCCACAAATGTCCATGAAGTTGCTGCCGTGATACCTCAGCCACAAGTGATATTGCATTGAGAAGCCCAGCCAATCCAAGTTGCTCACTTTTTGAAGCCCAGCCAATCCGAGCTCGTTCAACATGTTAAGTTTTGTTTTAAGACTTGATTGCACTTTTTGAAAGTTTTATGACTTAATTGTACTTTTTGAACATTTTAAGACTCTCGGGACAAGCTTTAGGACTTAATTGCATTTTTTAAAAGTTTTCCGATTCAATTGTACTTTCGTGACAAATTTTAGGACCTTCAACGCACTTATCCATTCTTTTTAAGTGTCAAAGTAGACAGGGTCCTTTTTGTTGGAGTTAGCGAATATTTCGAGAACCCTTGTTTCTCACACCGGGTACGCCCACGTGAGCTTAGGAAAAATGAAGTATGATCCGACGACATGTGATCTCTGCGCACGGAATGCGGGGGTTCAAGGGCAACGCTCCGGACATGGGTGTCTAGTTGCCCGGTTAGCGGGCGGGGGTTCCGCTCCCTAGTGAGCAAACGGTTGCCCCGCTCGCCGGTGAGCGGGAGGGGGTTCGGGCGCAGCTCCCTCGAAAGGCTCATTTGTTGAGGGATTAAAGGGTTTCAAATAAGTTTAGGTTTTGGGTCCGTTTAAGGCATATATATTTACTCGTTTTTGGCTGATTATTGTAATGAGTTGTGCGGTTGTAAACCTAAATCATAGTGAAATCTTTTTGCGGGACGTAGCCCTATTCCGGGGTGAATCTGGGTAAACCGTGCGTCGTCTAATTTTCTTCTATTATCTGTGTGATCGTTACGAATCGGTTTGCGATACATTCCTTCACTTTCACCTGTAACTATGTGTGTTTAGTCGGAGCATTTTTCCAAGACAACGTTCTAAAGAATATGTACCTCTCATCTTTATCGTTCTCATGCCGTGAAAATTTTTAAGAACGCGCTACGGATACTTCTCGCATTTGTTTCACTGAAAGCTTCATGATAAAGAAAAATATTCTTTTAATGAAAATCATTTTCAAGAAAAATGGTTAGTTTTCATTTGTCTTGTGATTTAGGAAAATTAACCGCCTTCTTACTAGGAAAGGAAGTAAATTTTCCCCGATCGAAGCTGGTTATTTTCAGTCCATGAAAAATATTTTCAGTAAATCGATTATTTTTCCGGCATCCAAGCACCAAAAAATCCGTAAAACAAATTTCCGGAGATACTTCATTTTTTTTCCCTTCTTCGAATAAATGGACCCTAAGTACTTATTTCAACTGAGTAGTTATTTTTTTACCCTCCATATTCCATTCCGCAAACATTTGGGAATTGATTCTAGAGTGACTTACGTGCACTGTTACTTGCTCCCGCCTAGGATTCTCCCTTTGCAACAATTGATAAACCCTAGTTGAAAAATCCACGCAAGATGTCGGCAATTGTTTATTCCAATCCATCATCGTTTTGCCGACTAATAAGAGCTTGAGTGGCCGAAGGGAGAAGCATGAATACAAACAATATAATTGAGAAAAAGAGGGGAGCAAAATGACAAATCTTGTCATCATCTCCTCCATCACTTCCTCTTGGGAGCTTTGTCTATAGGCCAAAACGCGTCATCGCATCATGGGGTCGACCAAACGATGACGTACCATTGCATTTTCAATCAATATCACACCATACCGACCAAAGCAGGTTTGGTCGATAATTGTTTGATCAGCTTGCATTATTGAATTGCTGGGATGATGACGTCGACGATGGCCGGCCCGTCGACCTAGCGTTGCTTCTCGAACAACCCTTGAAGGTTTCCGAAGTGTAATTCGTGCTCGTGTGCCGGTTAGCACTCGGAACATGGAAGTGATGCGTGAAAATTGATTCGACTCCCGGGTGCTAGTTTCACGTAGTATTTGTTGAAAGAATCGTCGTGTCGATCCAGTCAAAAGCTCGAGCTCCGGCGTATTAGGAGAGTGGTGTTGGCCATGATGGAACCATAGAGTCCGCGAGATGTCATGAGCAGATTGTCCCATGAATCCAGCATAAATTGGAGGATCAAGAGCGGCAGCTGTAACTGATGAAAGACATCGGGTAAGTACCAAGAATCAGCAGGTAACGAAACGTTCGGTGCGCAGCACTAAGAAATTATCCAGGAACATACGCAGTCGGAAATCATCCGATTAGGGTTAGAAGTAGTCAGCGTCGATGACGGTTACTCTTTATGTATCCGGCTATAAATGGCCAAGAGAATTCTATAGAAAAGAATCCCGCAATCAATAAAACCTTTTCAGCTTACCAATCATTTATGGGGGTTTTTTTTTTTATCAGCATTCTTTACCGGTTGTTATCTCTAGTTTAGTCCGGTTTTGTTTGTCATATTCGCCAAATTCATTTCCCATCCGAATCCCCACGAAACGCCGAGACCAATCTAAAAAATCGAAGGTTTAGCACTTCGGCGAAAGATCTTTCGCCTGCCATTCCGGACGGAACATGATCATGTAAAGCTCCGGATTTGTTAAATATGTCTCGAGTTTGAATCGTTTACGGATATAGATCAGCTCGTTAAAATTGCAAGATTTTGACCAACCAAGATATGCTGCAGTGGACTTTTTGATTTTGGACGTTACAGAACAAATAAAAGGAAGGGCTCGTATTATATGCATTATATCGTGGGGCCCATGGAGGAATAAAAGAAAAAAAAAAGAAGGGTTTGCTTCTCCCTTTTCGTGAAACCTGCAGAAGCCGTATAAAACGAAAAAAAGGGGGGAGGACTTCAGGTGAGTCTTGTCCTTCAACCGAGAGCGCCACGCCGCAAAGAAGAAGAAAAGAACTGGGACGTTCTTTGTTTTTCGGATTGCACAGTACAGGAATGCGAAGTTATGGCGGACGCAAGAAGTGGCTGCTGTGCACCGTGATTTATGCTTCGTGAGTGTAGTATTTATTATATTCAATTGAGTTGTTTTATTTATAAACATTTAGGTTTTGGATATAATCTAAGTGCGGGAAACAAGAGCGTATTGAGCGATTGTAATTCCGATTATCTGATTATAGTGGATTATTCGTCTTGGCTCTCCCGTGGATATAGATACCGATATTCGGACCGAACCACGTAATCTCTTGTGTCTTTTATCGTTTCTCATTATTTCTCTAGGCTTTTCACATTGATTTATTTGCAAGATCTTGATTAGCTTCCGCGTTATATTTCAACAATTGGTATCGAAACCAGGTTCATATATTCTGGGTTACGATTTGGGGCTTTTGCTTGTCCGATTATTATTTGGATATTCTGTGATTGCAATTATGTCCGGAGTGAAAGTTGAAATTGAGAAGTTTAACCGAATGAACAACTTTGGGTTATGGAGCCTCAAGATAGATGTGTTATTGACCACTCAAAGTTTAGCAGAAGCATTGGAGGGCAAGGTCGAGTTGCTCGAAACGATGTCAAATACTGAAAAGCATGTGGTAATGAGGAAAACAAGAATTTTAAGCGTGTTGAATTTATCGGATGAAGTGTTAATAGAGGGAGGCGAGGATAAGGATACCGTAACATTGTGGGCAAAACTTGAGACACTTTATGTAACGAAGGGTTTGAACAATCGCTTATACATGTTGAAGAGGATTTTCCGGTTCGGATATACTGAAGGTACATCTGTCAAAACCCACCTAGATGAATTTAATAAACTCATGATGGGTTTGAAGAATGTCGGTAAGACACTTGATAATAAAGAGCAGGGCATGATGTTGTTAGCTTCTTTAGCAGAGTCATGTGAGCACTTTATTGATTCACTGCTGCAGGAGCGTACTATGATTACTTCGGAAGAGATAAAGTCCGCCTTATTTTCTAAGGAGTGGTAGAGAAAGTTGTGAGATGATAGTCCGGTGCGGGATGTAGCGCGGGGACTAGTAATTCGAGGTAGAGAGCAACAATGGGGGTCCAATAGCGGTAGAGGTAAAAGCAGGTCTAAATCATTCAATAGAAAGTTCAAGGGACGCGTGAAGTGCTTTGAGTGTCACCGGGAGGGGCACATCGGGAAAGATTGTCCTAAGTTGAGAAACAGAAATGATAAGTAGAAAGTCACAACCAGTGTAGCGAACATTGCTGAGGAGAGCACTAGTGATATAGAGGCTATCTTATGTGCGACTACATGTTCATCGGGAAATGAATGGGTGCTAGATTCGGGGTGTTCTTATCATATGATGCCTAATAGGAACTGGTTTACTACTTACCATATTGCAGATGGTGGTAGAGTTTTATTGGGGAATAACGCAGCCTATAAGGTTGTGGGGATAGGGACAGTTCGGATTTCGACGCATGATGGTGTAGTGCGCATATTGATAGACGTGAGACATGTACCGAAGCTAAAAAAGAACTTTATTTCTCTTGGGACACTTGATGATATTGAGTGTAAGTACACCGCTGAAGGTGGAGTATTAAAGATCTCTCGAGGTGCCATGATAGTGATGAAAGGAAAGAAAGTAAGTTCTCTCTATCATCTACTAGGAGAGATCGTGACAGGAGCTACTGCAATTTCATCATGTGAGCCAGATTCCGATTTAACTCGTTTATGGCATATGCGTCTAGGACACATGAATGAGGTAGATATGACGATGCTGAGTGATAGAGGGTTGTTAAAAGGTCAGAAGACAAGTAAGTTAGACTTATGTGAGCACTGCATCTTTGGAAAACAGTGCAAGATTAAGTTTGCTACAAGTATTCATTCGACTAAGCAACCGGTAAAATATATTCATTCGGACGTCTAGGGCTCGTCTCCCGTTCGTTCAAAAAGAGGTGCTCGTTATATACCGACATTTATCGACAACTATTCCAGGTAGGCATTGGTTGAGAAACAATGCGTTCTTGGAATATTTGATCGGTTCAAGAAATTTAAGGCATTGGTTGAGAAACGATCGGATAAACGGATCAAGTGCACGAGAACCGATAACGGTATGGAGTTACGTGGTAAAGATTTTATTGAGTTCCGCTAGAGAGAAGGGATTGTGAGATACCGTACAAGCACCGAAACACCACAACAGAATGGCGTAGCAAAATGGAAGAACATAACTTTACTTGAGTGGGCTCGGAGCATGCTTTCGCATGTTGGGATAGGCAAGGAATTTTGGGTCGAAGCAGTGAACATGACATGTTACCCGATTAATCGATCTCCATTATTTTATATCCAATGGAAGACTCCATAGGAAGTATGGTCGGGGAAACCTGTTGATTATTCCATATTACGAGTATTCGGATGTTAAGCGTATACTCATGCGAGTGATGGTAAGCTGGAGTCGAGGTCGAAAAAGTGCATATTTTTGGGTTATGCACATGGGGTGAAAGGCTACCGGTTATGGTGCATCGATCCCAAATCACCCGATTTTCTAATCGGTAGAGATGTGATCTTCGACGAGACCGCAATGCTTCGACGCAGGAGTTCCGAGACACAACCAGCAGAGCATACGGATCATGGTATTAGTAGTGAGGTGGAGCTTCAGGTGGAGACTCCGAAAACCTTAAAGGTAACAAATGTTGAGACTGCAGATGAGGCCGCGGTTCCTACGATCGGTGATAGTGAACAACCAGTACGGCCGAAGCATAGTATAACCGTAGATAGACAGAGAAGGCAAATTAAACAACCGATACGTTATGCTTATACATATTTTGCTTATGCTTTGACTGTAGGTGACGAGGTGGAGACAGATGAGCCTTCGTCTTACTCTGAGGCGATGGCTAGTTTTGAGTCGTCACAAGGGCTAGGGGCTATAAGTGAATAGATGGAATCACTCCATCGAAATCAGATATGGAAGTTAGTTAAAGTACCCAAGAACTAGAAAATTGTCGGAAGTAATGGGTCTACAAATGGAAAGAGGGCATTCCCGATATCGAGGCAACGAGATTAAGGCGAGACTTGTTGCGAAGGGGTATATCCAGCGGGAGGGCATTGACTACAACGATATGCTTTCTTCTGTGGTAAAACATACTCCTATTCGTGTTTTACTTGCTTTAGTTGCTGGACAAGATCTCGAGTTGGAGCAACTTGATGTAAAAACGACTTTTCTTCACGGTAAGTTGGAGGAGCAGATTTACATGAGGCAACCAAAGGGATTTGCTATTTCGGGTAAGGAAGATCATGTTGACTTGTTAAAGAAATCTTTATATGGGCTGAAACAGTCTCCTAAGCAGAAGTATAAACGGTTTGACGCTTTCATGGCTAGTCAAGACTATTCGAAAAGTCGAGTGGATAGCTGTGTTTATTTTAGGAGATTGGAGGACGGGTCTTTAATACATTTGATGTTATACGTTGGTGATATGTTTATAGCAACGAAAAATATGTCTGATATTGATGTGCTAAAGTGGCAATTAAGTGCTGAATTTGAGATGAAAGATTTAGGTGTTGCAAAGAAAATATTGGGTATGGAGATTTTGCGTAACAAGACCGTAGGATTATTACATCTATCTCAAAAGAAATATATTAAGAAGATTGTAGCACGTTTTAATATGCGATCAACAAAGTCTGTGAATATACCATTAACGAATCACTTTAAACTTTTAGTTAAGTTATCACCGCAACCTGAGGAGGAGGAGGAACATGTCTCGTGCTCCTTATTCTAGTGTCGTGGGTAGTATTATGTATGCTATGGTATGCACTAGGCCCGATATTTCACAAGTTGTCAGTATAGTTAGTCGTTATATGAAGCATCCCGATAAAACTCATTGGGAAGGTGTGACATGGATCCTCAAATATTTGAAGGGGACATCAGACGTTGGTATAGTATACTGGAGGGACAATAATGGCAGTGAGACCACGGGTTATGTGGATTCCGATCATGTCGGTGATTTGGATGAGTGCGGGTCTTTAGCGAGGTACGTATTTACACTGGCGGGTGGTGCGGTTAGTTGGAAGGCATTCTTACAAGACCATATGGCTTTGTCATCGACCGAGACGGAATACATGGCACTAACCTTTATAGCGAAATAGGCGATATGGTTATAAGGTTTGCTCTTGGACTTTGGGTTAGATTAGAAAAGTGTTTATATACACTGTAACAACCAAGATGCGATTTATCTGACATATAATCCAGTTTATCACACGAGCGAACAAACATTTAATATCAAGTACCACTTCATCCGATATGTCCTTGTGAAAGGTAAGGTTGTTGTGAAAAAGATAGTGACAACAGAAAACCTTGCAAACATGATGACTAAGCATGTTTCTTTGGCGAAGCTCAAGCTTTGCTTGAGCACTATTAGCGTCTGTAAAGAGTGGTCACCCATTGGGGCGATGGGAGAGCAACATGGATAATGAGCACTATGAGTTGGCTTCAAATATCGAGTCAATGTGGAGAATTGTTAAATATGTCTCAAGTTTGAATCGTTTACGGATATAGATCAGTTTGTTAAAATTGCAAGATTTTGACCAATCAAGATATGCTGTAGTGGACTTCTTGATTTTGGGCGCTACATAACAAATAAAAGGAAGGGCTCATATTATATGCATTATATCGTGGGGCCATGGAGGAATAAAAGAAAAAAATTTAAAAGGGTTTGCTTCCCCTTTTTCGTGAAACCTGCAAAAGCCGTATAAAACGAAAAAAGGGGGGAGGACTTCAAGTGAGTCTTGTCCCTTGGCCGAAAGCGTCGCGCTGCGGAGAAGAAAAAAAGAACTGGGACGTTTTTTGTTTTCCGGATCGCACAGTACAAGAACGCGAAGTTATAGCCGACGCAAGAAGTGGCTGCTGTGCACCGTGATTTATGCTTCGTGAGTGTAGTATTTATTTTATCCAATTGAGTTGTTTTATCTATAAACATTTCGAGTTTGGATATAATCTAGGTGCGAGAAATACGATCATATTGAACGATTGTAATTTCGATTCTCCGATTATAATGGATTATTCGTCTTTGCTCTCCCGTAGATGTAGACACCGATATTCGGATCGAATCACATAATCTCCTGTATCATTTATCGTTTCTCGTTATTTCTCTGGATTTTTCGCATTGACTTATTTATAAAATCATGATTAGCTTCTGCGTTATATTTCAACAGGATCATCGATGGAGTCACATCTTAGGGGAATGAACATGAAAAGGGAGATCACATGATTTTGTTCCCCGGGATGGACCGAAACCCTAGCTGAGGTGGGACGGTGTCGAAGTGTGAAAGCTACGTCTGCTCCGTGCACGTCAAGAATCTACAACTTGTTTTCAAACACTCTCCTCTCTCTCTCTCATGGATCATCTTGGGAAATGACGGCCTCTGGTTCCCTTCCTTATCGACCTTTTTCCCATTACCTTTGGTAGGCCAGGCCCAAAAAATGAGCGGTTCTTATTCCTGCCAACTTTTTTTGCATCTATGGAGACAAGTTTCTCATTTACGTCTTACCTTGTCACACAAGGACATGCCGCTGTGAAATTCCAACAGCTAATATGTTAAAGTTTTGTTTTATATTCGACGGAAACGAGTACGTCTGCTTTGAGGATTAGAGGTGCCCGATCGATTTCGGCGATATCTCATCGACCGACATGCATTGCCTTTTTCAACCAAAAGGTCGTAAGACGAACAACGGCTCTCATCCGTTTAAAAGGGCCCTTTGGATCACAGAAAGCGTTCTTGCTTTGCCAATGAGTTCCCTGGTCCTCCCCTCTCTCAAGATGTTGTTGGGTTGACTTCTGCTTTCGGTTTCTCTTAGCGTTCTTTTGCTTTACCCAATTTGAACCTTGAGCTGAACTGTCTTTCAAATGGGGACCTCGACTTCTTTTTTAGCTTTTCAATTTGGTCCCTCCGGTGCTGTCTATTCGTCGTTTGAGCTAGCTAGATGCAACATTTGAAAGCCGTCCTCGTTCGCATTTGTTCCTCTTAAACTTAAAATTTGAATTTGCTGACTCTCAATGACGCTTTCTCTTCTCACCCACATCTCGTTGGTTTCCTGTTTCTCTTTCGCTCCAAGCTCCCTCGACTGAGAAATAACTCTCGGTCAATAGAGGCTCCATCTTCTCAACTTGAGTTGAGATTCTCTCTCCCAATCCGAATCTGATACGAGGGTGTATTGTTGTTTTCGTTTAGTTGATGCTCTTCTTCGCTCGGTGAGCTTATTTTCCGATTTCGTCGTTAGAAATCAACTCGCGTGACTTCTCTAAACTCTAGAAGCTCTCACCTCCCGATTAGATCTCGATCTAGATTTAGATTCAAGAGCTCGTTCAACATGTTTCTGGTGTTTCCATATGGAGATTGTATTAAAAACTCTGAATCAAAGCTCACAGCCGTAGCTACTGGAGAAGGATATTACATTGTACCCCCATCACTGATGACAATGCGAGGTTCGGGATTTGACCGCTCTTCATTCTATTTTGATGCTGGGACACATCCGTTCTTGCAGGACGGGAGTGTGATCATCACAACCATTCGTGCTATGTTGTTCTACTTTGTTATTTGGAATTAATTTGTTTTATTTTGAACTTCTCCCATATCATTTCGAGATATGAAGGAAACATTTTATTTCGACAAAAAGGAAAAAAGATAAACCCCAATGACATTCACCGTTAAGAAAGAACGGTGGCCGCAACAAATGGCAAAAACTCAAGAAGCTCAAGGACTCGAATCGAAAAACCCTCAAAACTCCAAAGTACACTACACAAGGGACCAGAAAAGAAGGGGCAATTGCACAATCTCAGTGTCCAAAAAACATGTTTAACTCATGCTAGTTTGGTCACGCACGTGGACAAGAAGGTGCGTGAACTCGTGAAACATGTGCAATTGGACCGTCGTTCGATGGTTTCTTGATCGTGCCAGCTTACGAAAGGTCTTAGCAAAAAGCCGAGTGCGACCCTCCCGCAATCAAAAGGGATTGTCGAGTTCAGATTGAGAACGAAGCCGGGCTCCTTAGTTCAGGGAATGACAAGAAGTATGTCTAGTTCCACAAGGCCCCAATAGGCTTTGGGCTTTCTAGAGTCCATCCTCGATGATCCAGAATTCCTCTGAGGCCACACATCTCAGTAAAAATAACTAAAAAAGTCATAAACCTATTGTAATTATATCAAATTCAGTCCTAAATCTTCTTTTTATTTTATCAATTGAGTCGTGAACCTTTTGTATTTGTGTCAATACAGTCCATCTGGCCAATTTTATCTTGAAATTGCTAACAAGAATGGCGGCCGTCCTACGTCGCACAATCAACGTTGACGTGGATAATTTTCGGTCATATTTTAATATTTTCCTTTTTTTTTTTTCGTTTCTTTCTTTGTCTTGTCTTCTTCCTCTAGCCGGTCACCGATTGAAAAAACAAGTAGAGCACTAAATATGCTATATTGTAGTGGGCTATATGAATATACTCCGTATTCGGAAGCATTTCAAGAACTTACAAAGAGTGCTTCTTATTCAACTATAATCAATATAGTGAGACTACAATGTATCAAGTGATACATTGTTACATGAATTGATCACGTGGTACACTAAACTAAATCAAGAACGAGCCATGATTAGGGAAAAAGAAAAAATAGTCCGAATAGGCATGCAATCAAGGGTCTAGTGAACCTCTTCCTCCTTGTGTGTGTAGATCACGCAATCGGACTTTGGATAGGAAACACGAGTGAGCACGTACCCTTGCTCCATTTGGTTCTCATCGAGGAACGAGCCCTCGGACTGGTCCACGGCCCCCGACTCCAGTTTCCCTGCGCAGGTAGAGCAAGAGCCTGCCCGGCACGAGTAGGGCAGCTCGAGCCCCACGTTCTCGGCTGAGTCCAAGATGTAGGAGTCGTCGGACGCCTCAATCTCCTGCTCGCCCCCGTCAGGGCCGATCAGCTTCACCTTGTACACCGCCATGGACGCCCGGAAGCCGCACGGAGATCTCAGGCCCAAGGACTTGGCGATGGGCTGCACCGACCCAAGAGAGGAGGGCGGGGTCTTGATGAGGGTAGCGGTGGGTTGGAAACGCCTCTTGGGTTGGCTTCCCAAAGTGCAAGCGGTTGCTAGTCCTCCGACGGTCGACATGTTTGTCCCTGGATTTTATCTGTTCACGTCGTCAAACGAATCTGTACTAATATAACCTTACACAAGTCGAGTAATTTTCATCTTATACACCAAAGAGGAAGCCCCAACAATTAGCTGATGATCGACAGGTCTGTCGACCGGTACCGAAATTACGAGGCTGTCTCAATTCTTACCACCGACTGCTTCATGCTTGGTGCAAAAGTTTTCGCAATTGTACGTTACAAACTTACGGCTTCTTTTTTCCAATGTGAAGCTTTTACATTCCCACGAGACTTGCGGCACCAAATTATATGAAAACAGGTCAGATCATCCTAGATGAATTGGTGTTTGTATGCCTTGTAACAGTAATGGATTAGGAAGCAAACCAATCCGGTTTTTTTTTTATTTTTATTTTATGTAAATGCAAACTAGAGCAATCAATGTCAGGAGCAAAATAAGAAGCAGCAACCGATTTGAATGCAGTCTGTGCTCTCCAATCGTTACTCCAACCACCCACTTGAGTTGAACCGAACCGCATAGGAACCGACCCGATAAACCAGTTCTCTGTCTCAGTTTTTTTTTTTTTTTTTTCTTTCAATCCTGGATCTAGGAAAAGTTGATCCCTCCTAGAACACTTGCCTAGCAGTTGAAAAACAAGACCATGCACAAGTAAAAGAGAACAACACACACGGGTATGGAAGCAAGAAGAGGAAGTACCAACGCAGCCCGGCGAACAATGGAACAACCAGAAGCAGAGGAAACGCCAGCAAGGTTGGAGGGGAGAGTGAATGGCTCCGGAAAGTGACTTGTGTTTATAAGCAGCAGGAGAGAGCTCTCTAGAATCCTGAAGAGTTTGAGAGAGAGGGAGAGAGAGAGAGATGGCTTTTGGCAGGGCCTGAGAGCCGTGGAATGGCCGAGCAACACACAACCCTTACACGTTGCTGGCTCCAAAGGAGCCGAAGAACTGAATTGATTACGTATAAAAATTAACCTGCCGAAAGTCTTAAAATTTATTATAAATTAAATTTTAGGACTTTAAAAAAAGACAATCAAATCTTAAAATTATTTACCAAATTTGGCAAAATTAATGAAATAACTTGATTATACTTTTTTGAAACTTTTACGACTTAATTATAATTCTATGGCGAATTTTATGACTTGATTATATCTTTAAAAAAAAATTAAAAGAGAGCACCAACCCTTTCGAGAAAAAATTAAGGGGATACATGCTTTGATAGCTTTGAGAATCTTCATAATTAGATCATATGATTAGCTATGGACCAATTCCAAAGAGACCTCTTTATAGCATCTACAAAGAAAAAACTTGAACTAAGACGAGGTGTTACAGTATTCTGATTTTACATGCATCACGAGTCCAGCCCAAGATAATTAAAACATTTGACAGAAAACTACATAACGAACTGCAACATTCCGACCAAAGATTGTCATTAAATTCCAAAACTTTTAGCAAAAACAGCTGACAAGAAAGAACACCAACGTAACTTTCTCAATGGTTTTTGGGGGGGTGGGCACACAAGGTCTCTCTTATCTAGCAACTCCCTACAAATACATTGGACATCTCAGAAGATTCGGTATGGCTTCCCCATGGTGCTTTTCAGGTAGAGGCACTTGACCTGACAACAGGAGGAGAAATCCCATCAGCATGAACAGAGAACAGAAAAATCGAATCCACAGGATGAGAAAAATGGCTTAGACCAATTTTGTAAATAGGCATCTTCGTAAACATTGAGAGACGAATTCACTCACATTTTGCCAATTCTTCTTCAACAACGAAACCAGGAAGTTCACACTAAGTTGAACATTCTGGAAGATCTGCTTCTCCTCCATGGAGAGGTTACCGACAGCAACGCCCATGCAGAGCACCTTCTTGAGTTGGAACTTCACCATAGCCTTTGTCTCGTTAACTTTGGCATCGAGGGACTCCTGATGGGTGACAAGGGTGGGAAACTTCCCTGCATTAATTTTAAACATTATAAGCATCTTCTGCAGACCCTATAGCATCAAGTTCAGAGACTAAAAAAAAAAAAACTACTAATGCATAAACTGGATTTCACTTAGGTGGGAGAATCACCGCCGCCGCATATGAAGGAAAAAACTTGCCTGCCTTGTTCAAACCAGGGCCCAGAAGACGAGGAATCTGCTTGATCACAGCTTCCGATGCCAAAAAAGCATGGTACTTCTTTGCTAGTTTCTTAACCAACTTCTTGTTCTTATTCAGCTTCTTCAACCCTTCGACGTCCATATAATCCAGGCCAATCTTCTCTGCCTGCAGCAGGACAAAAGGCATGAATGGCGTTTCTTTGAGAATAGTTTACCCGACGCCGGAGACCAAAATATAAGAGGTGAATTGCAATTGCAACGTACTTACTTCTTCAACGTGTTGAGCATCACCAAGCATGCAGACTTTCATCTTAGGGCGAGGAATGTGTGGTAACTTAACAGAACCACTGAAACGCTTATCTTTCTGTGGATCATAGTTCTTCAATCCAATCTGAAGCTCGATTGTCTCGGTAAAATTACGTTTCTTCTCATTACAATCATTTTTTATACCTGAGATAGCTTCTCTTAATGCGTCGCTTTGAAGCTTACTGGAAGTGAGGGAAAAATCAAAGGTCAGAGCAATATAAAAGCATGAACTAAACAAGCATAATATTCAGGAGAGATTCCCAAATGTATTAGTTTCAACTCCAAATTTCTCCTGTAGGTTTCGATAAGTAACATTACAACTACACCATATTGTGCAGATGCTCTGCGAGGATGTTCAAACACGGCATCCACATGAGCATACCAGCTATCTTTTGGGTTCAGCGCAGCCCCACAATAGGGTCTGTGAAAATGCAATACAGAAGAATGCAAGCTACAGCTTCCAGCGACATTTCTCAGCAATTTGAACATCCCTGATGCCAGCTGCATTCTACAAGCAGTATAGACTAGGGCAAGATGCTACTAGGAAATTTAACCACTGATTGCAACTTTTCCAATGATGAGCAACTGACGTCTATAGTGCCGATATTACCTCAACCAAAGACAAGATTAGCCAAAACATAATGAGAAGAATCGAGCCTAGTGAGAGATGCTCCACATTCAAATGGATTAAGGTTTTCCTAGGATGGCTTGAGCTAATTATAAACCATTGGAATACTAACTACACCCTTTGGCTAATTAATCTCAATCAATCGATCACTGCAATGACTCAATCTACTCACAAACCCATTTGACTATTAACTAAGAAGAACATAACCAAGCACCCTTCAGCTAACTCATCTCGAACGATCTCTGCAATTACCTAGCTATCTCGAGCAAAGGGAACGGCAAATTCAAGACTTAATCCAGCACAGCAAAGAGAAACAAAACCAAAACCAGAGACACCAGTTTTCCATCACAAAGCAAGCTGAGCCGTGGCATACCTCATTTTTTGTCCTTTCTAGGGCCCGTCCAAAGATTTGCCTCCTGCGATCAAAATTGAACGAAAAACAGAACCGTTTCAAAACAGTCTCGAGACCGGTCAATAACACTTGCTGAGCCTCTAGATCAGCCAATACTCATCTGATCAAATAAGAACTAAGAAGAAACGCCATACTATAAAGCTTTTTTTCAAAAAATGAAAAACCCAAACTTTAGCCTGTTCTACTTCACAGAGGCTCCGAATTGAAGCAAATGATTCAGCTACGGAGAAAGAACAACAGTGCGTCGACACTGAAACCTGATGCAAAGACGTAAAGCTGAGAGGCAGAGCGTACCGGAGACTAGAGAGAGCGAAATCCGCCACTAGGGTTTTCTGTAGAGCTTGGTTTCGGATATATATGGTGCGGAAGCAGAGGTGGGGACCAAAACCCTAGCAAGAATTTGGGCTTTGGTTTCTTGGACCTGGGCCATCGTTCCCAAGCTCGACCCTTTTGTGGGCCTACTGATAAAGAAGTTCGCCATTATCGTCTTCTTCTTGAGCTAAAGGTTCATGAATAACTCTCATGCCATATGCGGAGTCTGACGATGAAAACTTCCAGAGGGTCCATCTCATCTCCTATTCTTCAAATTTATTGAAAGTACAAAAGCAAATGTGAACTCGAGAAAGAAAAATAAACAGCGGCGCTCCAAAACTGATATTGAAGAAGGTTCATGTATCCGTCCACTGTTCTGATCGGTGGATTATCAAATAAGGGTATCATTCGTGTTAAATATTTCATTAAGTCGTAAGTAGATCATGTCCATAACTTGTGATCCACCGAATAGAGGTGCCGAGGAAAATATGTAGCGTAATAACGCCGTGATTCAGAACGGTGCCAATAAGGAAGTTATGAGTCGGATTGGAGATATGTTTTCGGTTTATTTTTACGCGTCTGTAATTTAATTTAGAATGAAAAAAAATCAAACCAATCACTATACCATTAATTTCAATTGGGGTTTGGTTTTAAACCTCGTTGACACTGAGGCTGCAATAATATGAGAAAGTGAGACCTTTCACTTTGGAGGCCATACATTGACTGGGGATTGAGAATGCATATCTCCATCATACCAGACAAAGACAATTAAGAGACAGTTACATTAATTACAGCCATTATATATAAAAAAAAAAACAAAGAATGTTTAGTTGAAAATCCATTGCGAATGCTTTGATGAAAATCCATTGTGACATCTTGATTAGGTTGCTTGGAAGGTGCATATTCTCATTGGACATGGATTAAACAATGGAAGTTGGGCTCTAACGTATATTGGATCATGTCTTTTGAACCGATAGATGAACATAGTCTTATAGTTCTACAAAAGAAATCTTCGATTCAAAACCCTTCCGCTAAATCGGCAAATCGAAATTTTTTATCTGATTCGATACCGTTAATTCCTCGTAAGGAGCAACTGATGGACTTGAAGGCAGGATTATGAGAATCGAATGAAAGTATGAATAGTAAAGAGTAGATGATTATCATAATGATGGTGATCTGTTAGGTGAGACAGTGTATCTACTTGAAGACTGCAAATCGTGTGTTATGCGCCCCGGCCCCCCCCAAAAAAAAAAAAAACCAAAGGAGAAAAGGACTAAAATTGAGGACTCAATTTGAGTGGAGATAAATTGATTAGCATTAACATCCACAGGTTGCTAAAAATGAGAGAGCCTCTTAGCATGTAATTGTCATCTGTGGTCTTTGCGGATTAAACACCATATAATCAGGATCTTATGGTTACTGGAGAGAAGACTAATGCTCACAGAACTTGGGCTCGCTTGGCTTGTTCGACAAAGTTCACTGTCGATTTGATTCAACGAACGAAACTGTCCGACCTCCGGCTTCCTCAACTTCTTAATCCCAGGATCATAAACCACTAAGAGGTTAAAAAAGGCAAGTAAGGTAGCAGAGAGAGAGAGAGAAATTGCCTTAACTTGTTAACGCACATCAAGAGGCAATCTAATAGTGGGATTAATGACCCAAAATACTGAATACTAGGTTTCTGGAATCTCTAAACCCAGAAAGTGAGGTGCTTTTTGAGCAAACTGCTATCAAGTATGCATCACCCAATCCCTGCACTGCTTGCCCTATTGAATCCGACCGCCTTTTCTTGCATCCCAATCATTGGTTCCGAAAGAAAATCTGCCAAAAATAGCAGATGAACACAGCATCAGAATATTTGTTTCCACCTCTTTATGGAAGAAATTCATGGGTCCAATTCAGCCCCCACACACCAGACATAAACATATTCATACATAGAGAGACAGAGACAAGAAACCACCTGTCTGTGTATCCCCAATAATGCTTTGCTCAATCACTAATACAAGTCTTTTAGGTAGAGATTCTTTAACATGTGTCCCAGTTTCTTTTGCTCTTTTCGCGCTGCAACCCGGGCAAGATTTTGTTTTTGTCCATAGGCCATGTCCAACAAACACAACCACCCTATGCAATAGTAAGGACCCAGATCAGGAGCAATAAGGAAGATGATGAAGCTCATTCTTGCATGGGACTTTGTGCAGGACCCGCCTCTAAGAAAAGAAGAAGAGAAGGGTTTTATAAATTTCCATTAATAGGAAAGAATCTCAAATGTTGCGATGGTTTTAGGTGATTGACAGGGAGTGGATGTTGACATGTCAACCATGGGGGATAACACCAAACAAATCCATCTCAAAGAGCAGAATTCACAAGGCAAGTGGATATTGTCTGCAGATTAAATATTTTATTGGGAAGTTGAAGAGGCATGAATAGAAACTTTAAGTACCCTCTCTTTCATAAAGGTCTTAGGTGTCAATGGGGGGCTCAGTTTCACTCTTCAGGGCATGAAAAAGAACAATTGAAAACCCCTTTAGAGGTCCTCCTTTTGACATTGATCCCTCTTTTCTTGCCTTTCTTTCGTGAAAGATCATCTTGTCTCATCTCCATCTCTTCTCTCTGTATTTTTCACTAATAAAAAATCGCTTCTTTATCTACTCATTTTCTGTTCATGCAAGTACTTGCAATCCCTGAAAAAAGTCCAGTAAAAGGGCCAAATAGAAGGCCCAGGCGGTTACACGAGAGAGAGAAATGCAGTAAGATCCAGTGATTCGAGTGGGTTCATCCCAGAGACCCCACCTCAATTTCCTTCTTTTTAAAGAAAAGAATAATATGCATATGAAAATATTTCATCTTTAATTGTTCTTGGCATATCAATTCTTCTTCCAACCCCCACAAGCAGAGGTGGCATGTCCAGGGCCCTGATAGGACAATATTTTTCTGTACTATGAGTGGGTCATAACGCAGGCAACACAAAGCTGAGCAGACTAAAGATCAGTGAGGTTTCTTCACAGAGAAGGAGGGAAAAAAGAGGAGAGATAGAGACGTCCATGAAGGATCAAGCTTCAAAAGTCACAAAAAGGAGAGAGAGAGAGAGAGAGAGAGAGAGGGTCTGAAGGGTGGACCCGACTTGTGGCTACTTATTTATATTTTGACAATCAAGCTCTGATTTCTTCTGTTTCTAACTCTCTTTCTTCTCATCCATCTCTCTCTGGCTGGCTGTTGGGTTATTCCCTGAAACGAGTTTCTTTCCGCGAAAATCGAGGTAAAGAGGTGTGTTTCCTTGATAAGAACAAGTCCATAAGTTTTTCTTACAACCATCAGATGTTGTTCTTGTTTCTCAGCTTCTTCTGTGCTGCAGTTCATTGTTGGTGTCGGGGAGATGAACATAGTCCGGCTCTGAGCGCAGAACAAGTCCTGCATGGCGAGCCAAAGGATTGGCGAGATCGGTCTATCAGAAACAGGGCCATCAACTCACCACATCCCTTACTCGGTTTATCATGGAATCAACAATCCCAGCACTTTCATGTATGAACCCAACCCAACCCAACCCAACACTCTCTTCTCTTCACCCGCCTCATCCGACTCTGAACTTTTCCTTCTTCTCAAAGTGGAACTGAGTTCTCTCTTTAAAACAAAGGAAAGAGACTGGTTTCTTTATAGGGGCATTGACCATTAGTTCTCTCTGTTTCAGTAATCAAGAAGGATCTGCTTTTGATTTTGGAGAGCTAGAAGAGGCAATTGTGCTGCAAGGAGCTAACCTCAGAAATGATGAAGCAAAAGCACGTACGAACATGGAAACTCTCCATCTCTCACATTTTTTCCTCTCCAGTGACGTCTCATTAAGAACAACCAGTTGTATCCTTTATGCGCGTGAGGCAGAGAGGGAAGTTTGAAAATGGTTTCAGCGTGGGGTTTGGCGAATTTTCCATTTGTGATATAGTAATCATTTCTGGGACTGAGAGCGGAATGGCATGAGTACACAAATTTAGAAACCTGACCTTACCCCAGCCATGATTTTCTTACTGAATCCGTAACTGCAAGAAAAAGGAAGCAGAGAGAGAAGATGGATTAGGTTTCAGTCTCTGCTTTTTTCTTTTTCTTCACGTTTCGAAAGAAAAACAAAATCTTTTGGTTGTCTTTATATTTTCTCTACTTACTGTGATCCTCTGAGATTTTTGCTGTTACGGGGTGATTCTCTTGCAGCTTTATATACAGGCAGGCCTGCGGCCACTCTGGACATGTTCCCTTCATGGCCAATAAGACTCCAGCATACCCC
The DNA here is from genome assembly GCF_020921035.1 of Rhodamnia argentea. Lineage (NCBI taxonomy): Eukaryota > Viridiplantae > Streptophyta > Magnoliopsida > Myrtales > Myrtaceae > Rhodamnia > Rhodamnia argentea. The sequence continues at coordinate 23,997,834 of NC_063157.1, read as the reverse complement.
AAGGGTTAGTACCTTGTTTCCTTTCTTTCTCCTACTTTGACCATGTCTCTTAACTCGGGCGGTTCAAGGCTTCTAGTTATATTACGCATTCTTGAGACACCCTTTGGTGTGTACTGATCAGTCACCCTCTCAAGTTCTCAGCTCTGTTCTTTCCTAGAGTAAATTTCTCTTTGCTTCTTTGGACAACTTCTGATTTTTCTCTTGGAGATACTGGTGGGTTCAGTGGTTTTTATCATGTTAGGACGTGATTTGATGAAAAGGTTGGGACTTGAAATCTTTTTGTGCTGATGAATGTGTTTTCTTCTTGTTAATCCCAGGGAAGTTCGAAGTCAGGAGGAGAGAGCACTGACTCAGGATCGGGTGTGAACACCAACACTCTTTCTTCGAGCATAGCTGAGGCTCAGAGAGAAGCAGAGTCGCCAGTCAGTGCCAAGGCATCATCTTCTTTGGATCATCGGAAGCTGCAAAAGCCAATGGACATGACAGCAAGTGACACATCTCCTCTACCCTCTCCAAGTCAATCAGCTTCCAAAGCACCCCAAGACAAGGTTTTTTACTTTATACTTCAGTTCATTGATCTCCGACACCTTCTCTCTGCTTTACCACATCCCTAGCTTCTCTCTCCCTCCCTCCCTCTCTTTCTACAGATAAAACAGATCCCAAAGTGCTCAGGAAAAGGTACAAACAGTAGTAATACACAAAAATAAAGTTCCCAGGAAAAGGTACGAACAGTGGTAATACACAAAGATAATGTTTAGGCAGGATCTTTAGAGGAGCTACCACTGTTCCTTATCCTGATTGATGAAAAAAGATTTTGGGAGAAATTGAAAAAAAAAAAAAAAGAGTCTTTTCCCTTATGAAAAGATTTTAGGCTTAATGTTCATTTTTGAAAGGGTTCATGAAACATGGAAAGAATGCTGTATTAGATCTGTGCCATCTTGATAAATTAAACAACATTATCAACTGATCTCTTCCCCTTTGAAAACCAGGATTGGAACTAGCATGCTTTCCAACCCACCTCTTCTTTATTCTCTTCAAATTTTTGTTTTGATCAAATGCTAGGGTCATTGTCACTGATCTTGCATTGCATTTAACAACTCCTCATATCATACCAATAATTGGTTTTTTTTTTTGTTTAAAAAATGTTTCAGAGAAAAGGAGGCTCCACCTCAGAGAAGCAACTTGATGCTAAGGTTCCAAGTTCATTAGCACTTGTTCCTTTTTTTTCTTTTTCTTTTTCTTTTTGGGCTACACGAGATCATGTCCTTTTTTCAATTGTTCTTCACTTTGATCTTGACTTTCTAGATGAACCATATTCATTTGGTTTCAGACATTGAGACGTTTGGCCCAAAACAGGGAAGCTGCAAGAAAGAGCCGTCTCAGGAAAAAGGTCTGCCATCTTCTACAGCTTTGAAATCTGAATGATAAAATAAGAAATCTATTCCATCAAGTAGAAAAATGTAAACTTTAAAGAGCCCGCTAATGTTTACTCTTTCATTTTCTTTCGACAGGCTTACGTTCAGCAGCTAGAATCAAGTAGAATAAAGCTCACTCAGTTAGAACAAGACCTTCACCGGGCACGCTCTCAGGTTTTCAAGTCTAAAAACATATTATTTTACCGAGATTTTTGTGGCCATAACTATTTTCTTTGATATTAATGAGTGAAAGCAAATTTTCGCGGCTCTTCTGCAGGGGTTCTTCATGGGTGCATGCGGCGGCTCTAATATAAGCTCTGGTGAGTCTTCGATGGCTTCATCTGCACAAATTAATTCTCTCCTTGAAAGTGTTCAAAGCAAGATTTTTAACTAAGAAAGAATAAAATCTAGCAAAAGGGACTTCGTATTTTCTCGTGATTTGGTCAAAATATCCTGTCAGTGATCAATGGTACTAGGCAGGAATGTTTTGTAGTCTGAAAGTCTGTCTTAGGATTTCGAAAGCAGTCGGGCGATGTTTTTGTCGAACTAAACTTCAAACTCCTGGACTAGTATGAACTGATCGAGAATGTCAATTTTTCCAAATAATTGAGCTGCCTGGTCTAACACACCACCTGAAATTTTTTTTCCAAATTCCCTTTCTGACTATTCCTCGTTTGACTGAAAGAAAATCGTTCAGTTCTTATTCATGTCTTGCAAGACTTGGTTGTACTTTTGAATCTAGTCAATTTTTTGACTGAATAAACCAGAGTTCATATGCCATGATAACATAGACTATTTGCCACCACCGTTGCCCCATTTAGCAAATTGATTTGCTCTGCACCAAAAGCAATGAGGTATGCTTTATAAAAAGTAGAAACTCTGCTCCTGAAAAAGTCTAGTGCAGAAGACTGATAATTGGCCACAGTGACTGATTAATCTATGCTGGTGAACAGTTTACTTGCTTCCGCCTTACAAGTTTTTTTAATGTTTTATCACCGCCATAATTGAAAGAATACAATGCCATCTAGGAGCCGCAATATTTGATATGGAGTATGCAAGATGGTTGGAGGACGACCACCGGCATATGTTGGAGCTTAGAACCGGTCTCCAGGCACATTTAACCGATGATGATCTCAGAGTGATAGTAGATGGCTACATTTCACACTACGATGAGATTTTCAGGCTCAAAGGGGTGGCCGCTAAGTCCGATGTCTTCCACCTCATAACCGGGGTGTGGACCACCCCAGCCGAGCGCTGCTTCCTTTGGATGGGCGGTTTCCGGCCATCGGAACTGATTAAGGTCCGTGGTATTAATAGATTCCTAATCATCTTTTGGCAATTTCTGAATAGTAGTATGGGAGGATGATGTTGGCAGGGACTCTGGCCTCTGGTATATTCTCTCTTCAAAGGACACATTGTCCTTTACTCTAATAGACTTTCAAAGGGTGATAATGCTTCCCAGAGAAAAGAATCCTTTTCTTGGGTTCTAAACAAAGCTTTAAAGTTCTTGGCAAGGCATCTTCTTTAATCATGGGAATAATGAAAGCATTGACTTGCTAAACCTAGATTCTAGGAGACTTCTTTTTCTGTCCTGAAAAAGAAGAAGTGACATTTACTGGAGCCAGAGCAGTCAATTGACCAAAATGGCCTCTCACCAAAATTCTGAAGCCCGACCCACTTCTCTCAACCAGGCTCTTCTTGCCTCTACAGGGTGCTTCGGATGATCATTCTCCGCAGATTTTTGTCCTCCATGTTAAATTGCCACTTCCAAAAAAAATTAAAAACATAGATTCCTTGCTTAATAACATGAGGACCCGGATGTTCATATGTTTTATGTTTGGTCTGTGTTCTCAGATATTAATAACGCAATTAGATCCGTTGACGGAACAACAATTCATGGGAATATGCAGCCTCCAGCATTCGTCTCAGCAGGCGGAGGAGGCGCTGTCCCAGGGGCTAGAACAGCTCCAGCAGTCGCTCGTTGACACCGTTGCCGGCGGGCCCGGCATCGAGGGGATGCAACAGATGGCTGTCGCCTTGGGCAAGTTAACCAACCTCGAAGGCTTCGTTCGACAGGTAAAAATTGTCAATTAGCGCGGCAAGAAAAAAAAATCCTTTTTTTTTTTTTTAACTCGGAGCAACTTTATTCCCCCATGCAAACTTATGAAGGTTGTAGAGCAGAAATTAGCATAAGCTAAGGTACAACTACTATGCTAACGTGCAACTGAAGCTCGATTTACGTCACCTTGATTTTAACCTCTTGTTTGACTTTCTGAGATTAAATACAAGAATCCCAGTTTTTTTTTAAAAAAAATTCTTATTTTATTATATGGTGCATAACCCTCCATCAGTTTTGGTGCTGATTCGTGGTTAGATGAATATCTATCTTTGATTATCATATTAATACTTTGATTAGATATACAACTGTTGGCGGTCTCCATCAGATTTGGTCAACGATGATCCCCCACTATATATATGCCATAGCTGAAAGCCTGAAACAATTCTAGTTCTTTAAACTTAATTTTAAGAAATATTTACACCATGACTTTGTTTTCTTTTTACCCATGATTCTTGTGTTGTAAAAAGTAATGTCTTCTTTGTGGTGTAAAGAAGTCCATTAGCATGTTGAATAACCAGGGTTTGGTGTTGATTCTTCTTACCATGTCTCTCTGAATGTCACCATCCACAAGGTTGCTTGAAGCTTGAAAGAGATGCCGGTTGAAAAGGAAACCCTAGCTAGGGCTATCAAGCCAAAACTTTAAAATAATGGGGAGGAAAATGATAAGCCATCCACTTGAAAATGGGGTTCAAGATTTTAAAGGATTATTCATCTCTATGATTGCAAAATGGCCCAAATTTGAAGAAAATGACAACTTTCATGAGCTTGTAGCCCTCTTGAATTGTTGTTGGCCTTTGAAAGGGGGGAAAATTAGCCAAAAATTTTTTTTTTTAATTTATTGTAATTGTGTCGACTTAATCCTAAACCATTTGTTTTTTGCTAATTGAGTTCTCAACATTTTGCATTTATGCCAATTCAGCCCATCTAATGAAATTTGGATAGAAATTGCTGACGTGGACGCTGGCCGTTCTATGTGGTGCGACCGACGTTGGCCCGAATATTTTTTTTTTAAATATTGTCTTAATATTTTTTTTATCTCTATTGTCCTTTACGTTTCGCTTTTCCTTTCTTCTTTTCTTTTTTTCTTTTCCTTACCTTCACCAATTGTGGCCGGCGAGGGTCGCGGCCATTGCCCGTCCTCGCCTGCGGCCTCGTCTCGAGATGCCCAGACGACTCGAGGTGCGGCAGCTGCTAGCATTTTAATTTTATTTCAACTTGCTCTTGGTGGATTATATATATTATCGGATACTAATCGTCTACTACCTCATTGTTATACTTCGTGAAGGAGTTTTCTTACTTGTGTAGCTGAGAATTGCAGGCTGATAACTTGAGGCAACAGACCCTTCATCACTTGCGCCGGATACTGACGGTTCGACAAGCCGCGCGCTGTTTTTTGGTGATTGGAGAATATTACGGACGACTGCGAGCACTGAGTTCTCTATGGGCGTCTCGTCCTCGAGAGTGAGATTATCAGTACATTAGCTGCTGATTTTTTTTGAACGAGTTATCAAAACTAATCCAGTCGTCTTAAGTTGTTCTTGCATCTGACTACCATAAATAACTTGGTTTTGGTCAGGAACATGATGAATGATGATAGTTCGCGCCAAACATCAGCAGATCTGCAAATCGTTCAGGCTACGCAAAACCACTTCTCCAACTTTTGATCGTCCCATGTCGGACCGAGCGAGCGAGAGCTGAACCTGATCGATCAGATCAAGAACGACGACCTCTCCCCGATACACGGGTTCTACGAAAATTACTAGGAGCTTCTCTTTTAGGAGGATAGGAAATTTTAGTGTTTATATATCCAATGTCGTCTGTTTTCTTGTCATGTAAATGAATGTAATCAAAATGTATGTGCATGGGGAAGCTTCTGGTGAACTGGGCTATAAAGAAAGAGAAAAAGGAACAAAATCTTCGCCATCGGAGTATCTTTGTTGTGTACGATATTCTTATGCCATCCTTCTTTTCCCAAAAGCACAAGCTATACAGTAATAATATCTGAGGAGAAACAAGGTAATTTCATGAATAATCTCAAAGCCTTGGCCTATTTAACTAGTACATGTACTTATATCGACAAACATAAATTCTTATATGTATATATTTTCTTGTGTGCGTCTCTTAACATTATCTTCACTTAAAATGAGAAGTTATCTATTGAATAACCGTTGACTTTGCTACAAAGCTAGGGCAAGCTTTTGATAGACATATCACAAGCCAAAAAAGTCCGACACATATTGCATTGGTGTCAATTCGGTCTTAAACGTTTTTGAACGAATTAAATCCTAAATCTTTTGACGATTTGCCAATATAGTTCATCCTATCAATTTGGTCGAATTACCGACATGAACATCGGTTGTTCTAAATGACACAATAAAGTGCTGACGTGGAAAAAAAATTTGATAACGTTTTCTAATTTTTTTTAAAAAAAATTTATGCTTTTTTCTTTTATTTTTCATTCTTCCATTTACTAATCTGGCCGATGAGATCGCCGGCCATAGGCAAGGGCGTCGAGCCTTCGCCCACATACAGGCAAGGGTGAAAGCGGCCTCGCCAAGATCCAAGCGGGTGTCGAGCCCTTGCCCGGATCTAGGCAAGGGTTAACACCCTCGTTCGGGATTCAAGCGAGCAACCGAAGATGGTAGGTCGGCGACCTTGCAAGCACACAGTTGGGAAGAAAAAGAAAAAGGAACGAAAAGAAAAAAGAACATGTAAAAAAATTTTTAAAAAAATTAAAAATTGTCAACGCTAGCGTCGGTCATTCCATGTAGGACGTCCTGCGTATATGTCGGCAATTTCCGACCAAAATTGGCTGGATGTACTACATTGGCAAATTTTCAAAAGGTTTACGACTAAGTTAGTCCAATTTGATGTTTTATGACCGAATTAACACCAATGCAATAGATCTAGACTTTTTTTTTTTTATACTTTTCCCTGCTACAAGCTCATCATGTATGTAGTAATGGCATTCATACCCATGTGGGGAACATTGAATGCATACAATTGCACTTTTGAGAGAGAGAGAGAGAGAGAGAGAGAGAGAGAGAGAGAGAGAGAGAGAGATGTATGGATGGTTGGGAAGTGGAGGTGCGGCGGTTTTCTTGCATTTGCGTGAAGTGGTTGCAAAAGAAGACGTTCATTTTGTTGTTAGAATATGAAGAAAGGACCGAGTTGAGCAGGAAGCAAAATCCCATTTAACTAATGACATGACATTGTTGTCCTCTTCATACAAGAAAAGAACACATTATATATATTTGGTGCTGACAAGGAGAAAATCTGGGGTGGTGGGTGCGAGGGCTTTGCCTCTTTCTTTCATTCCTTTTTCATTAATGGAAGTGGTTGTGAATAATTATGCGTTTCTCGTTTCAAATAGGACGAGGCAGATTGAGAGTTTCTGCTTCTTTACTTTGATTATTCATTTAATATGAATACACAGATGATCTTCTGCCGACATGGTTATAAAAACTGAAAAAGTTTGGAGACCCATCGATTTTTTTAAATTAATGTGTGTCTCCAGATTGATATGAAATTACTTTATTCATTGAACAACTTCTACAGATTGAGAGTGTCGTAAACAACAAATCTTTGCAGGGATTTTCATCCATGAGCATTATGTAACATAGATTATTTTCGAGTAAATGGTTTCAACTTTTAACATTCCTCGACACGTCGGACTCACGGACAAAGCGGTTGATTTTAACACGACGGGAAACAGTTCAACCGAACGCTCAATTGAGGCCTTAGATGGTCGGGGACAAACAGATTGCTCTTCCATGGCATCAATTGTTGGTGATTATTAGGAGGGAAAATGACAAAATGACAAGGTTTTTTTGGAGTGGTTACTCTCTTTTTGTTCTTTAAATTAAAACGGGGAGCTATCCTATTTTTTATTTATTTATTTTGTTTCGACTGAGAATTTTTTTTTTTTTTTTTTTTTGGTTTGGCGTCTCTAACTTTTGGATTCCATTAAAATCGAACATAGATTAACACTGCGAATAAAATTAATTAATTTGGCACTGTCCATCACTGTCGGCGTGCCTTCACTCACCCCGCACCCATAAGAGAAGTAGGAAGCAAAGGCGACTTTTCTCTAAGACTAATGGGACACGTCCTTTTTAGATTAGGTCTCGAATTCTATTTTAATTTGTCAAAGGGTATTGCTGCTTCCGTCACGACTTTGCAAGGAAGGAACGTGTGAGAAACCAAAACTACGTTTTCACTCTATTATTTCGTAAAAAATAAATAATTTAAAAATTATTTTTCCAAAAATATTTATTTTTATCGCTCGGAATAATTAGTTAATAATTTTTTTTTCGATTACATCATAATGTTTTTTGTTTGTAAAAGAAATAAGTGATTAATTAAAAATAATTTTTTGAATCGTTCATTTTCAGCACCTCCGAAACAACCGAACCCTACCGAACCCTTCGGGGTGTTCTGACAGGCACCATTTCAATGCTGGTTAAAAGGAGCTGCACTTGAGATTGTAACTTTGGATGGGCAAAATTGTTTACTATTGGGGATTAGCGTACAACAAAGAATCAAAATGACAATTCTGAATCTGCTTGCGCCCCAACGATCTGGTAAAATGGAGAATTGCAAATTTTCATTGCCTAACTCTACACATTGCACCCTTGATCAATAATGGAACAACACAGCACCATATAAGTCACCCCCAGCTCCAGCATTTGCAGATTAATGAAGTCGAAATCTTGTGCGCCGTCCTAGCTTTAAAAGTCGAATGCGAACTCATCCCACGGTGGTACTTCGAGACCAACAGAATCGTGTTCTTGCATCCCATCCATGTCAAAGTCCAAAAACGAACTGAGATCTTGATTCCCACCAAGCCCGAGATTTGCCAGATCCATGGGCTCATCCACATTATTAGTGGAGTCTCCTCGTCCATTATTACCCGCCTTCGATCGACCAAGTGATGCGTTAATCGCGTGATTAGAGGTATTTGCCGATTCTGGAAATCCATTCCCAGGCCTTGCTCTTGAAGTCGGATGATCACTGGTCTTCTGCTTCGATTTTGCTTTGGTTTTGCATTCAACCCCGGGGCTTTGGAGCGATTGTTGACCACCCCCTGCAGATGGAGTAGTAACAGTCGTATTCCTCTCCCTCTCACCTCTCTTAACCTTTGTTTCGCCAAGTATGGAGCTGTCAATCGATGTTACTTTTGAGGAAGCACACCCCATGACATCATCAATTAGCATTTCCTTCTTCTTCCCGAGAGAGTCGCACCTTTCAAATGTGCTAGAGACAGCACCTGTGGCAGGAAATATAGAAGGTTAAAAGATTCTTTACTGGTTTACACCACTTCTTTTTCATTTTTTTCGGTCAAGGGTTTACACCACTTCGTTCACGTGAACTTTAATCCTGATAGGACTTTTATCAGGTGACAGTCATATACAAGTATCAAACCTGAAAAAGGCAAGACTGATAACTGATTCCAAGTCAATCTTGTAATGACAGGCTACCACGATCAAAATTTACCTGGATTCGGAACATTGATGCATGAATTGCTTGCTGTTCCTGAGCCGACACACTCAACAGATTTTGCATCATTACTGCTAGACAGCGGTGCAAAGAGGATTTCCTGCAGTCCAGGCTCGCAAAAGCAACTGATGCCCGTATCTTCATACTTTTGATATCTCACAAGCGTGCGCTTAATAAAAGCCAACGCAACCTGCTTTGAAACCTTTCGCACTGAAGCTTTTGAAGTGCTGCTGCCCCGACATGCCTGTATAGAAAATTGACATGACAATACTCTTTACCAACCAGCGCAGTGCTTCAATCGTCTCTAGTTCATCCACATCAACATACCATTGCAGCTACTTTTCAATCAAAGGTACATACAAAAACTTGTCTTTGTTCTGATTTAGCATGATATAATGTATTTGACGATATGGTAGGACCACCATAAGACTTGATACGATATTTACCTCAAGTAGAACCAGTTACCATCAAGAAGTACAAAGTCGTACTGATACTGGATGTATATCTTCTGGAAAAATTGCCAAATACCATGGGTACCCCCTAAGCAGTTTTAGAAGAGGAACCATCCGGCCAGTAAAGACTACCGAGGGAAAGCACTACGCAATCAACCAGCCTAAATAAAAACCATTTGTCACACTGGAGTAAGCTTGGAATTCGCAAGATGCGAAGTTATGTAGGAAACCAATTACCACCACAATTTGCCAGCGTCTGGTAGTGGTGGAGAAAGGCATCCATTTTTGGACTTCTTGTTAGAACCCAGATGAAATTCTGTCGTGGCAAGTATGGGTCAAAGGGCTTTCTAGTACTACAAAGCATAGGGTGGGCTTCTGAATAATTGAAACCACATCGACAAGAATGCCCAATTTCAAAACATTGCCCTTCTGTTGTTATCCAAGTTGACAAACTTTCCTACCTGTCTTTTGCTTATTGATGAGGAAAATGTTACAGAAACTAGACTTGTGGGAACTAAACAAAGCATAATCTCAGAAAACGAGACGCTAAAACTGGATATTCAGTGCTTATCTTCGATCATGTGCAAAATACACTGAATTTTAGGACATACAGCATTAGGCATTAAATATTTAAGAAAAATCATACTAAAAATTTTTACAATATGATGACCAATATAAACTCTAAGTACCAAAATTTACTCTGACCTATGATAGCCCCATAAGTCACAAACAAATAATTCTGTTATTACGTCATAGAACAGCTGATATGACAAAAAACTAGATAAGAACTCATCAAATGTAAACAAAAGAGCTTCACAACGGACAGCCAACCCACAACCCAGATATTAGAACTAAACAAAAAAGAGAAAAAGATATGAGATGAAGAATCAGGAACCCTAATCCTTCGGTTGGTTGCTTAAGCATTCAGCACACAATAATGCTCATTCTTATAGGACAGATTGGCGAGGTCAGATGCAATGTCAAAGAACCAGAATGTACCAATATGAGGTAAGGTCTAAGAGTCGCATCCCTTCCACTTCATCACTTGATATGAACTGGATCAACTCTGCTGGCTTAATGGCCAGCATATAAATAGGAGAACCACAGAGGCAGGGGTCCAACCCTGCCCCCTGGGGGGTAGGAGGAAAAATGATTCTTTTCAAGACCATTTGGGCAATTTCTTAGCTAACCAAAAGAAACTAGTAATAGGAACTACCAGCGTTTCAACATAATATATCGGTGTACTAAAATCCATAATGAGAAGACAGCATGAAAAAGGACAGTCTGCATTGAAAACATGAGTCTATTACTGTCTACTCTATCCGATCTGATATTTCAGTTTCAAAAACCAATAATCCATCAATCTGCGGATACTTGAAAGTACAGAATAGTTCCTTTTTTATTAGAGATGGATAATACATATGAATTTTGTGGGAAAAAAAATTCAAAAACAAATAATCCACCAGCTCTAAATAATGAATTTCGAACAGATAAACAATTACCATTCTTTTCCTGTAGGCCATCTCAACAAGTCGTTGCATAGCAATCTCTTCTAGTTCAACTTTCCTGCATATCAAGTCCAACTATTTAAACAAAACAAGAAGCAAGAGAAAAATATCAGACAAGTACCCAACAAGGCATTAGTATTACCGTCTTTCCGCATCTTCTCCGCTCATTATAGCTTTATCCACTTTCTCCAACTTTGTCCTTTTTCTGACAATCTAACATTCAGTCAAAAATCAGAGATCAATGGTGGGAGGATTTTGCAAGAGAAAGATTGGACATTAATCAATTAGACTTCATTCTTTCCACCCAAGAAAGAGAAATCTTCCTTTCAATTCCTTACTTTACGGTCCAACAAATTCAAGAAGACCAGGGAGATATCAACCTGTTGGTATAGCCCTTCCCTCAGTTCTGCAATATCTTGATTAATCACCTCCGTGTCATCTGTTAGATCAGGCTGCATAAAGCAAACCAAGTTTGAAACAATAAGAGGGGAAGTGTTCACATATAAGCGGTAAGAAGAGGATTTCCATGGCATGGGTAACATTTGGGAAAGAGTCCAGTGGATCCTGGCTGTTAAATAAGGAACCTACCAATATTTCTGGATGTATGTCAATACTCCTTAGCTCAAGCAGAAGCCTGTCATCAAGAGACATAGATTGATATTGACCATCATGGTAAGGAAAGGCAGAGACGTTCAATTCCTTCTTTGGCAGCTGTCCCATATCATCTGAACATATTTCACTGACAATGGCTGCATCTGAATGGGAGTATTCATCATCTCCAAATGAATGCTCGTTGCTGTAAACAGAAGTCGACATGCTTGAATTCCTAACTGTGCTAGAGGCAGCACTTTTATCAGCAGAAAATCTGTCCAGAACGTTAACTTTCTGATTCCATAAATCCACAGTTGACTCGACTTCAGATTCCATCCTATCCTTTTCTCTGGACTCTATGTCTATCTGGTTACATGAACCACAATGAGAATCATCGCTCACGCTCTGAAGAGACAAATTTTTGCCTTCATTGTGATGGTAGAGTTCTTCACTGCCATCCTCAATTAGAGCCGAAAGAATTCTCTGATACAACGGAGTACCCTTGTCCAAACTCCCAATGTCAAATCTGCCAGATAATATAGCATTATGAGATGCTTCCTCATCCAAATGGTTCCCTTCTCGTCCACCAGGACGGTCAGAATCTTCTCTGTGAACGACTGCGCCCTGAGAAAAGAACCAATAAATTATTGTAGAATGTAATATCTATCCTGAGAATTTTGTATAGAAAAGTATTGCAAGTTTGCAAAATATTTTTCATAAGTCGCTGATAGACTGAAAGAAATACAAAAAAGAAAATATGGCCCCATAAACAAGTTGTCTTACCAAAGCATCATGATTGATAATGAATGACAAACTCTCATGAAGCTCCTCAGTGCGATTGAGCTGATCCAAGTAAGAAAAGAGCAAGATGAATCCCGCGTTCAAGATATCGAGAAACTGATCTTCTATCATAACTATTACCTGTTGCTTTAAGTGAGACTCATCTTCAGGACTCACAAAAGCAAAAACATGTTTCATTTTCTTCCAAAGTGTACTAACAAATGCGACATCTGTACAAACAATAAAGATTTCTATGGTCACATTTTCACAAGGGGGATGAAAGAGTCAACATTAGGGAAAAAAAAAACTTAACAAGAGGATCTGAGTCAGAGTGCTTACTGAAAGCATTTCGAGCAGAATTTACAGCAGCAAGTAAAGTTTCAAAATCATCATCCATTTCACCTGCAAAATAATATCAAGTTAGTGGAATATCAAAGTTTGGCAACTTCTTCATGGCCAAAACATAAGTTTGGCAATCTTTTTATTCACTTTGCTTATGGAAGGTTCCAAAGGTCTCGAATCTATTTTATTGAAGCTTAAATCACAGAGAAACCAAGTGCACGACAAACGTTGAATGCAAAAAGTTTGATTTTACATCAAAAGCAAGATACTGCAGCATTAAAAAATCAGATTCGCTGAATGAAGATGTGACTTATATAATTTACCCCAGAAATTAAATTCTTGGAAATACACCATGTTTTTATGTAGACAAGCTTCTCCCATCCACAGAAAGCCAAGTAAAAGTACTACAATATATGTGCCAACAGGAAAATATGGGATCACAAATATTAGGCCATGTGCACCGTATGTCCTTCCAACAATGAGATTATCCTATGTCTACTCAGCCGCATCATATCATCATCAATATTCTCAAATGTCAGAGAACTTAGAGCTATTCTAGCCAATAATACCCAAGTGAGAGAAGCTGAGATGTAAGAGTACTAAACAAAAGCTTTGGGTTTCCACTGTACCAGAAATATCGGAAGTGCCGGCATTTAGCACCAACCCAACCCGAGCCACAGCCTTCTTATCTTTCAACTTCTTCGAAGAAGGTCGGCCTGATTTACTGGATCAACAATAGAGAGCAAAAATCGTTTAACAGAGAATATAATCTAAATAGTGCAAGTGCGTTATGCAGAATTTTTGGAATGAACAATGCAAAGACCTTTTGTTTCTATCTGAACTGAGCCTCACACTTTGAGGTGGTTTTGCTGGTATTAGGTCCTCCATCCTCTCCTGTGGAGAAACGCTTGACTTTGTCATAGACAAACCTCTTCCACTCCGCCCTTGTTTTCTCACTGTTCCCATTTCGTAAAGTACTTTACCCTTCTTCACAGGCAAAACATTAACCCCAGCACTATGAGATGCAGAAATTTCACCACCATCCATCCCTTTTTCTTTCAGTCCGTTTTCCCAAGCTTCTGATTCTTCATTGTCAGGCATGCCAAATGGCGATGAAATGTCAGGTTCCTTCTTGATCTTCATGCTGCCATTACCTGATATGCGTCCAATCAAAGATCCACTGCTTCCAGTTGCAGAATTTCTACGATTGGGCTCTGGTGTCGCAAAGCCTTGCGCTAGATTCTGAGTCTTGTCAGCAGGATTCACAACAGGAGAGACTAGGTTTGCCCTTCGAAGGCGTGATTTTTTATGTGGTCTCTGCCCAACCCATTGTGCCATTGGTTGTGAAGTTGCACCGGGAGACACAGGATGCTTTTTATCATTCGTGATGCCAGCTGCCATAATTTTATTTGACTTTGGAGGTGGTTCCCAATCTTCAAGAGCTCCAGGTGAAGGATGAATGCTAGGAGATGAATCAAGCACCATAAGCGAACCTGTTCGTTGTGCTCGGGAGGCCTTTCCTTTAATTAATGAACCAGAACCACTAGCCAGATCACCCTCCTCAAAGTTTGACCTGAAAGAGGTACTCCGGTTATTGGCAATTAAGAGCCTCGTCAACCTGACCAAGTATATAGAGGACGGAAGAAATGCACACCTTTTTATGAAGGAAAGGTATAAAGCAGAGTCTTAAAACATGTTAGAAACGAACATGTATGGCAGCTATATACAAGGAACAAGATATCTTGAGAATAGATAAGGACATACTTGTTTCCTTTCAGTAAAACCCTCTGCTCCAGCAAATCAGTACCATCCCTTGGTGAAGGGGCTGTCTCCAGCTCATTCTTGAGAACTGCACAGGCATTTGAACCAGGAGACTCAACCCGGCTGATCAACTTGTTTGTTCCACCCACGCCATTAGAAGTTTTTGACCTGTAGTAGCAAGAAAATTGAGAGAGAGAGAGAGAGAGAGAGAGAGAGAGAGAGATAGAATAGTACAAATGAAGTGATTCAGGTGACAAGTATTTATATATGCAAGAGATTTTCCTCAGCTACTAATCATCTAACACATAATTGTTTCGCACGCATTTTACAGATGCTATGCTGAATGGCGAACCATGCATATAAGGGCTTCCTTGCCCCTCCTTTTCTTGTGCGGCGACCTTTCTTATGCACTTGTGTTCAATTAGCCCTAGCCTCACGAACCATTTTCAAGACTAAAATTAAAAAAGTGAGCAACTACTTCATTTTATTACCATTCAAATGTCAATTGGGTGAATATCACGAGCCACGTATATACGACAGCTATCAATTACACTGGCCAAAGGGCAGCTATCAATCAAGGAAAACTTCCATTAGGAAGGTATCTCAAAATCTCAATAGCTTGCCTTCTAAAATTGACAGTTCCTTAGCGGCAGCTAATTGAATGTTGCCCAGGGACCAGACTCTACTAATGGTTAGAAACCCCAACATTGTACACAGTAAGATTCATCAGCCATATTGGAAAAAGAAAAAAACCACTCAGACCCGTAAAACAAAAATATTCTTCCAACAAAGAAACAAATCCACCATATCGTTTATTACCCATCCCAGCTGCCCATTAAATTACTTTCGCAATAACCAATAGAGAAATTCTGCATACGGGACATGCGAGTATAAGAGAATCTAGAGTGAATAATACAGTTGAGTCAAAGGAAGGAGACAAGAAAAAATGAAAGGCTATCTGATCCCTAATGAGTTCAAAATGTCCACAATCAACAAGAAAAAGGAAATGACTCTACAGCTCAATCAGACATAAATTACACAGCAGACTTCTTAGAATGCAGATATTCACATCAACATGATAGACATACAAGATTACCTGAAAATGTGACCATCACCAGATTGCAACTTGGAATCAGCAGGCAGTTTAGACTGCATAACTTGCTTTGGATCTCCATCACCATTTACAGTTCTGTTGCCTACAGCACTTACAGATCGCTTCCTCTTAATTTTCCTCTCCCAACTCTCACCTGGAGCAGCCACCCGGCGGATCTTTTCTTCACTTCGAACTAAAAGACCATTACCAACCTGGACCTTTTCTTCATTTCTTTCCATAAGTGCCGGCTGCCTCGAGGCAGAAATGGACTTGGTATCAGCCTAATAACATGAAGAGCTAAACAACATTAGTGTGCAATGGAAAATATTGAACTGATCTCTCAGATGTAGGTACTGCATCATAAACAGATATTTAAAATAACAATTATCATGAACGCCAAAAGATAAACAAGAAGTTCGCGAGACAAGGCAATTATGATGACTCATATCACAGAAATCTATCAAAAACAGTGCAAGTTGGCATATAAATATATCATCCATAGGGGGCAATTCGTATTAAGGACTCGAGTGTGTTAATATGCATGTCGTTACATGACAGCATTGCATGTTTTAAACCTTATATAGCACACTTTGAATAAAGCTGCGGTCGAACATTTTTGTCCAGCATCAACAGGCTGTCAGTAATTTCATGCTTTTCTTTGGAGCTTCTACCAAATCCGTAGAAAACTTTCAAATGAGAAAAGAAGATGAAAGGTTTCTTATGAATTCATAGGTGAAATGGCTTCAGCAATTACATGTAATCTTCAGGTTTTCCAACTAGGACTGAAATATCTACAATAACAATCATTGAACCAGCGGATACAAGATAACTCTCAATTTATCTACACCTAAGCAGTGCATAAGTATCTGGGTGATACAGATTCTAACCAGGAAATCATACAGGTTATCCCTTCAAAGGACAAAAACTAGAAAATATACCTCACCCAGAAATACATCCAAGAAAAACCAAATAAAATTGAGCAGAAGATAAAAGCATGACCAACTAGTAATCTAAAACCAAGCAATACCTTAGAAAACACGCAACAAAAGCAGGGGATAAAAATTTCCAAAAGAACTGAATAACTATAGACCAGAAATGGAAACAAGCCTTGGATACGAACCCGCATATCTGCCACTGAAGTACGGACACGCTTAACCAATCCAACATTTTTCGGCCTCTGCTCTAGCCTCGCATTGACCATGTCACGAGGGCTTCCACGAAGTTGACTTTTCACCTTTTCCAGGTCAACCCCAGACCTCTCAATGGATAAGATATCAGTCCTTTGTCGCTTCTTTGAGCTCAGGTTCTCCCTGTACTTTTCCAGCTTAAAGATGGACTCCCGGAACATCTTTGCTCTGTCCCTGATAAAAAGATACCAAATATTCAATGGACACGTAGTAATTTGGATGATGACAAACAATCAACCTAGATTTGGTTCTCAATATAATAGATAAGACATTATAGAAAGCTGGGGTAAAGCATCACATGAACCAGATATCAAAAAGCTTTATCCAACCGTGATAGGGTAATAAACAGACATCCTCACAAATATTAAGTGAATGTCACAAACATCTTCAGAGTGGTTCAACCCATAACTGCCAAGAAAACAAGCCAAGCACCACAACGACATGTCTTCGGCTCAACTTCATGGGCTATTTCCAAGGATTGCTAGGACTCATGGATGGCTATACCACATTCCCTAACCGCCAAAGTATGCACTGAAGTAAATTAAGAGAAATTTTCCCACCAATTTCCAAATTGTGCCTTTCTCAAAAAAGTGCAATCCAGTCATTTAAATAGAGCTCCCACTACACAGAATAACCTGAATGAGAAGTAGGGCAATAAACAAGATCTTTGCAGGACGTGAAAGAACCATTACTTTGCTTTTCTCGAGGCATCTTCAACACTTTCTTTGATATGCTTTAGCTCCTTGGTTGCCATGACAGCAGAAGGCTTAGGCTGGTTCACTCCGAATGAATGCCCCTCTGATGTACTGCCAAGAGGGAAAGCAAGGACCCTCCTGATCTCTCCCGATCGTACATGTTTCTGATTGCCTAATGTAATTGGCTCAAGTGACAAACATTGGGGCAAGGGAGGCACTTCCAATGAAGACGTATTACTGCACTTGCCAGAATTATTGCCAGGACCTAACATAGTGCACTTGCTGCCTGTCAAACAGCTGCTTAACTCGTCACATCATAGTACCTATCCTTGCTGAATTCAGATTCTACTTGAGTTTCTTAATTCCCTGGCATTTCCAGATCCCCAAAAAGCTGTTAAGATAATCATATGGCACTCGTACATCAGAAAAATAAAAATAAAAAACCACTTGTACCAGAAAAATGACAAAAATTATCAACATTGCCCCAATGGTGGATGAGAAAGCTAGGATAAGACCATAAAATGCCTTCAGGAGGACAGGGTGAAGAATAGGAAGGTAGACTCTACCGATGCTCCTCAGAACGATTAGCTTAGTTTTTAATTTTGGACAGAGAATAACTAGTCTTGCCTAGCCCATGAACAATGTCCCTCTTTTGGTAACAAGGAGAGGTTCTTTCCTTTTTTGTAACAAGGAGGTTCTGGGCATCACTTTTCTGTTGAGTCACCATTTTGATAACCGACCCACAAAACTTTTTGAATCAATACAAACCCCAGCAAATTTATAATCTTCTCAAGATCAGAAAAGGTCGGTCATTCTAAAAAAAGCGCAGTGCCCACAAATGCCTACAAGTTCTCATCGGAGCAAGGTAAGCATATGCTTGTGGACTCTACCAATACGCAATCATACTACAACGCAACAAGAAGCCACGAAATGAGCGATGACGGCTCGTCAGCAGGTGATCTCACCAAGCCACCACTCCTCCAACAACAAGACCCCAGTCGATCGCAGGAGCAAACTTGCCTCGATCACAAAGCCACGACCAAGACATCAAATCGAACCAAAATTGCTAAATTTATCCGGACTTCATTCGAATTACCTGAATTCTGCTCAGTCGCCAAACGAATTAAGCGAGTGACGGGGATAAGACCCACCAAAAAATCAAATCAGCTCCTTCCCAAAGATGAAAAATCGAACGCTTGAAATGCGCTTAAACCCTAGGGCGGAGGGGGAAAACAAGAAATGCTTTAGGTTTCGCGGAGCATAATGGCGGGAAATACCTGATAAAAAAAGAATTATCCGAGAACCGACGCGACGGGAGGAGGGCGAGAGATCTAGAAAGTGGCGGCGATCGAGCACGGTCGCGGGGGTGGGGCGCCGAATCGGAGTTCGGGGTTCGTGGTCGGCGAATTTCGTCGTCGCGGCGTCACCGATCGAGCTTCGGCCGCTGGCTTCCTTTCGTGGAAATGCTGCGCGTTGACACGAAACAAGAAGACATTGCCGTATTTGTCTCCGCTAAAAAACATAAAAAGTAGATAAATAAAATAAATAAAAAGAGAGAGAGTGGAAAGCAGTCAAAGAAGTGACCCAGCGTTCTTTAATGGGGCGCATGATATGACGACACTTACGAAAAATGGATTTCTGTTTTTGAAGTGCTTCCAAAGTAAAAACTTATTTGATAATATAATTTTTAAAGTAAGAATTCGTTTGGTAAAAAATTTTATTTCTAAAAGCATTTTTCACTTCTGAAATTATTTTTTCCTCAATTTGAAAAATTAAAAAAAATAGCTTCTCCAATTCAAAAAGTGATTATTGCCTCACCCTTTATTTATTACGCTCTTACCCTCTTTTCTATCATACCCACTTCCGCCAACCTCCATCACCGCGGACTGTTGCTGGTCGCCGCCCATCCCCGACCTCCATCGGCCGCCGCTCACGACCACCGCCACCCGCCAATCGTCCTCGTTAGCCAACCTTCGCCGGCCTCCGCCTATTGCCGCCCGCGATTGCGGACCACCTCCGCCACCAACCGCCGACCACCTACCACCACCCACTACCAACCTTCGTCAACCGCAACCGCAATCGCCACCAACTATAGACCACGGCGCCGGCCACCGTCGCCGGAGTAAAAAATAAATAATATTTTTTTATTTTTTGAAAAGTAAATAATATTTTAATAATAAACATTATTTTTAAGGAAATTTAAAAAGTTCAAAAATAAAGGAGAAGTTTTTTGGTTGCTGATAATAATTTTTCACAGAATATTTTGTGTTAATAATATTTCGGAAGTAGAAATTTTTAACCGTTACCGAACGAATTTCTCCGATAAAAAATAACTCCTGGAGTATAAGTAGAAAATTCAGCTCCTGCTTCTCAAGAGAAGTAAAAAAATCGGTTTCTCACTAGAAGTTGATTTACGAAGTAGAAGTGTTGCCATGCACGCCCTAACATTCGCTGCATATATATTGTGCATTTAAGATCGTTAACTTAACTCCTTTTTGTGAAATTCATTTTAATAAGAGCCTTGAAATGTCGCATAAATTTAACGAAGAAAATCTCATGTTCAAAATAGAAAACTGTCGTTTTTTTTTTTTTTGTCCAAAAGAAAAGTGTCGATTTACGCCACCTTTAATTACACTAACCTCATCTGTCCCCAAAAAAAAAAATAATTACACCAACCTTCCAAAGGTCTAAGATTTATGTCCTTGTGCTTCTCAGTCATTTCAAATTTCCCAATTTCGAGGGCAGCCGAGAGAGCTGGTAGCTCGCGATGCTCCGAACATCGCCACGATGGATTTGACTTTCGTAACAAAAACGAGAAATTAAATTATACTTCTTTTCCTTTTGAGATGAAGCCATTCACTGTATTATTACCGTTAATTATGTGAGCCATTTACCATTAACTACGTTACTTTAACCCGGGAGGATAGCAAGAACCGAACCCGCATCTTCTTCTTAGCAAGGAGAAGTTTTTTCATTCAACTCTATCGCTACAACATTCACGATCTAACAAGGATTTAACTTCAGTGAATTTCCATTCACGGATATAATTCTTCACGGAACCTGTCTCCGACACCCCAACTAACTAGGTTGGGATAATTTCCAACTTCTTAGTAATGTCTCGTGGGGGAAAGAAAAGGCATGTCTTTACCTTCTCCCCTTAAACACGAGAAGGACACAATTCATCCTCTAGCGAGGAACATTGGCAAGTTGGGGAGCACATGGTAACATTTCTGGAAATGAATTTCTTCTCTAGAATTGATTTTGGAGTAGAAATCCGTTTGTTATTGTAACATTTGAAGTAGAAATTCGCCAGGTTACGCAATATTATATTTCTACTTTTGAAGTTGTTTTTGAGTTAATTCCAGAAATTTAAAAAAAGTTACTTCTCTTTCATAAGTAAAAATCTCTCGACATCAATATGTATCTTGCTTCGGTCTTTTTTCATTTTCATCTCTCTTCTAGCTATGCCTCCGCCGTCACTACCCCGCACCAACCTCTGTCGGTTGCCGCCACCCACCACCTACCACTGTCCACTGTCGGTCACCCCCAACCGCCCCCATGACCACCCCCCCAATCGAGTCGCCATCTCTAGCCACCAAAGCAAAAAAATAAATAATTATTTTTAATTTAAAATTTAAATAACATTTTTTAATAATCAAAAGTATCTTTTAAAGAAATTTAGAAAAATTAAAAATGAAATAGAAATTTTTCTGTCGCCAATAATAATTTTTTGTAGAAGATTTTATGTTAATAATACTTGAGAAGTAGAAATTTTCAACGGTTATCAAACGAATTTCTATTCGAGAATCAGAAAGTTTATCATGTTATCAAACACTTTTCTTTGATAAAAAATCAACTTACATAGCACGAGCAGAAAAATCAGAAACCGAAGTGTTGCCATGTGTGCCCTTAATTGCTCACGCATAGAGAGAGAGTAGCATTTGACAATCTCGCGAGTGTCTTTGAACAAGAGGTACGTCGGCGACAAGTCGATTCAAAGATATTGTGCAAAGCACTAGTCGACGAAATAGGAGTGGAACCTTCGATGATTCACCCCGGGCGCAGAACGCTATTATACGACCCTACTCGGTGGTAGATATCCGAAAATGACGTGGAGTCTACCTTTTCCACCATTACCTCCTAAGTTGAGAGAGAAAAATTTTCTTCCTTTCATCTTAGGAAATATCATGAATTTTGCGTGCTAGAGTTCAAACGAAGTAGTTTAAGGACTTTACTTAGGTCCGGAATGAATTAAGTGGAATGGTACATAATTAGCGAGATTGTCAGATGCTGCTCACTTAGTTCATTCAGAAAAGCTTCACTTTCTACTCACTTTTCATCTATGTTTTCAAATCTGGACCCATCAAACCGGTTGACTCCGATTCGTGAGCCGACGGGTTCGACCAGTTCAACCATCGGATCAATGAAGTTGGAAACTTTCGACGGAGAAATTCAAAATAACTTCTGTTATGCCTATTAGCACCAAAAGGAGCGTTGGCTCGGGTGGATAAGGCGTTCTTCAATGCGCAAGAGGTCTGCGGTCGATCGTATTGGTCAATCTGAAAGAGCTTCACCCTCTTTATAAAAAAAAAAAAGAACAATTCGGATGGATCGTCACCCAAATGAATAGGTCCCCTCGACAGTGTCCTTTGTTGAGGAAAAGCCATATTCCAGAGGAAAAGTACAGAACTTGCCAAGAACAAGTGACAAGAGAAAGATAACCCAGAGTGAAAAAGAAGAACCCACTCACTATTTGATCAATCAAAAGCCACATCCAAATAATTTTCAGAGTCGAAACGAATTTCAGCTTGTGGAATGAAAGCTTCCTTGCAGCATTCTTGTGTTCATTGTCACATTCCTTTTGTGCTTCCACAGATCGATCAGTGTGGTCTGGACCGGACTATGTTTTCATCCGCATTTGCCTTCAAGAACGTGATCGAAAATGAGCGGCGTGCTTGCAAACGTGATCGAAAATGAGCGGCCCGCTTTAACAAGCACGCGTTGCGCAAAGATGAAGGACCCTTGCAGCAAGCCCAACATACTGGGAAGATGCTTTCGGCACCGTAAGTTTTTCTGGGGCAACTGCCGTAAGTTATTTGAAAACACGACGCCATTCGACGGTCTGAAACCCCTACCGTTTCTGCTACAACAGAATGTGTACTAGCATTCGTAATTCGGTTGAAATCTGGGTGGTCAAGTAAGCATCTCTGTTTGATTTAGATGATAATTCAGGAATCTTGATCTCCAAGGTCAGATTATATCCGAGTATTCCACTGGCTTGCTCTCTGCAAAGGCTTGTTCAGTAGGATTACTGGGCAGTTTTGCTTCCCATATTTTGATCTCTACGGTCAGTTTTCGTGGTGGAAGCTTGTGTGGTTCAACTCGGTAGTTGCGTCGCAATGCTTTACTTCGTCCTGTCGCCTCATTTAAGTACTAAACAACTGTTAAAGAGAGGAAATGTCCTCCAGTTGAAGCTGCTTCTGCTGCAGTAGGAAATTTTGGGCGGTATGATTGGTGCATTTTCGGTTCTCACCCTGGGTTAGCTTGTACTTTCAAACTAAGTCTCTACCTAAATCACTCAGTGCACAGTCATCCTCTCTTCATGATCACTCGATCAATAATAACCAAGAAGAAGTACAGTGGCATAGTATTTCCTAAGTGTTTATGCATAAGCACCAGAGTAAAATGCTTACAAACTTCAGGATATGGAACAACCGCCAAAGTTAATAGCGCAGAGCCAGTACTTACAAGAAGAGATGAATCTGCTGTCTAATAACGGAAAGATATCGAAAGAAACTGTAAATTAGCCAAATGCAGGTCAGAACCCTGTTAATCACAAACTACATCTGGTAAAAAAAAATATGATCAGCAAGACATTCTGCAACCAATTTACTTTACCAAATGAGCAATTTGAATCACAGAGGTTATTGGTGTCATGAATAATGTACAAACATGACCACCTTGTCATGAAACCGGTTCTTCTCCAAGCAAAAGAGATTCTTCCCCCAGCAAAAGAGCATTCACAATGGCGTCACATACACCAGTGTAATGCACAAGCAAATGCCCTCCATCAGGAATTTCGTGATACTTTATCCAGGGCAACTTTCCTGAAACAAATCTTTGAAGCTGAAAAGGCACGACCTTATCTTCACACCCTTGCCAAATGTGTACAGCGCTTTCGCCTTTTGGAAATGGATCGCTTAGATCCATGGGGTCAAATTCCCATTTGCCAAAACCTACTTTAAAGTCGCTTCTGAGAGTTTCGAATACTCTTCGTCGTCGTAAATTCTCCTGTTAGTGAGAAGATACATTGACATTGTCAAAAACTTGCAAAAAGCTCATCTGCAAGTATGTAACTAACCTAGGAATACATATGATTAACAACGTAGGCTTTTGTATCACATCATGTGCAGGTAAATTGATAGTTACCGGGGTGAACATGGGGAAGCCTGGCGTCGTCTTCAGGACTTCGATGTCTCGTTGGTTGAAAAGGGTTGGGTCTCCATCTGAAGGGTGCCATTTTTGAGTCACCCACCACTGAAGCAATCCAGGGGCATGGCTTGCGATCCGGAGTGCCCACCGGATAAGCTTCTTTCTGTAGTCGGGCTTTGTCAGACTCTCAGGAAGAGAAGGCCAACGATAGTTGACTGTTGGGACCACTAAGGCCACACCAGCTAACCTGCAAGGAGAAAGCTCAGGTAAGAACAGACGACTTTCTAAAATTTTTCATGGAGTTAAGTCACACTAAGCATGATTTATCCAAGAACAAATAACATGCAACCAAGACAGGCGAATTTTAAGTGTCAGCAAGGACGATGCTACCTGTCCGGTATATACTTGAGGCAACTCCATGTGGGATATGATCCCATTGAGACACCAATCACATAAAATTTGGACCCCAACTGCAACCATTCAGCAAGCTCTTGGATATCAAGGGCTTCACTCTTTACAGTACGCTTCGAGTTCATGTCGCTGTCACCATAACCAGCTCGATCATAAAGTACTATATATATGCCCAACTTTTCTATGAGTTCCTGCAAAACAAGGACCAAAGATTCTGAATTTGGGCATAAAATACATGTAAATCGACTACTCTCTTCTTAAATGTCTCTCAAGTACTTTCTCTCGGAGACTGCCAATTACAGGACTAATGATTACTCCAGCCTCGATTAAGTCATTGCCTTGGTCAGCAAACCTCTTAACAGACAGTTTGCCATGTTGAACAACCAGTTTTAACAGCTCATTCCTCATGCTACAGAAATCAAAAGGAGATAAAATTTCCTACTTCTTCAGCAGCAGAAAGGGTAAAACCGGATGAAGTCCAATCGCTACTGGATCATCCATACCAATCCCTTCATTCGGAGTCTCTATCAACCCTAACCGTCTGGTGTATTCACAGATCCTAAATCCGCCTCCTTTTTCAACGATGAGGATCTACATAAATCCCATTACCCATGGAATACCTTTTGACGCTTCCATCTTCTTCGCATGCGAACAAGTGGCCCTGAACACAAAGCTTCAAACTTTTTTCCCCCAAATATACACAATTTCTAACTTCTGCTCACCCCAACCAACGGATTCAGATCATTACAAACCTAAAAAAAAAAAAAAAAAAGAGCGGAAACAGAAACGGATCGAATAAGCGCGTACTCGGGACACCGGGAAATTCATCTCCTTGGAGCTGCCGAATCCGTGGACGATGATGATCTTGTAATTGGATCTGCTCTTGGGGACACCCCTCTCGGTGTAGGCCAGGAATCTCCCATCCCTCAGCTTGATCCTCGAGGAGGTCACAGGTGGGTACTCCTCCAATTCAGTACTCTCCGTGGGTGGAAGTTGAATGGTGCTTGAATCCATCCCCATACGCACAAGAAAGAATCCGAGCAGCAAGCTAAGCACACCCGCTGTCGCCGGAACAACAAGAGCACAAATACAGAATAAGAAAAACCAAATCTCCGGACAACCCCCAATCTTCTTTCAATCCAATTTTTATTTTTTATTTTTAAATTTTTTTTATAACCTCCTTTGCGCAAAAGGGGACATCCAAAACGAAAAGGGTGCGATCCGAGGATCGAGCGCGGAGCTCACCCGATGATTCCCGGGCAAACCTCCGTGTGTTCTGGAATTTGTCCCCGTGGGGGATCTGGGACTCTGCCCGGATCCTGGGAGTAGCGAAGGGAACGATGGGGTGGGGGCTGGTCCTCGAGGGGGGAGGGAGAGAAGAGCCTTCGTCCCTCGCGTGGATCTTAGATCTCCTCTGCAAGAGTTGGCGGAGCTTCCTCCTCACGTTCATGTGTTCAGAGGAGACGAGGGAAAGGAGAGGTTTCTCCGCGAGCCCATCGTGCGCAGAGGAGACGAGTCAGAAGAAAAGGCTTTCGCCTCGAGCTCATGCGGGGATATTCTATCTCAAGGTTCGTCCGATTCTTACCCCCCAACATCCCACCCCACTTCGCCAAACAAAAAAAAAAAAAAAAAAAGGACCGACCTTTGGTGCGGCTGGTATGTCCTCGTTTCTGACCGTTACCTTAAAGATTTTCACGCCGATTTAATCTGCCCTTGTCTCAAAACCAAATGAACTCAAATGAGTCGGTAAAAAATATCATTCTCTTCCTAAAATATCTCGGGAAAAATTTCAAATAATAACTTGATTTGACGGGTCTACTGGAGTGGCCAGCTTAAACGTAAAGAAGGGCCTGAGCTTACCGGCTGACAGATCCTATTCACAGTCGGGGGCATTTTCGTTCAAGGGCAATTTTTATTTTTATTTTTTATTCTCTTTTCTTTGTTGTACCAAAAACGGGCATCCCTTTTCATGGAGTGCCCCTAATTTTGAAAATGGCAAACCTACCTGAGTTGCCATGACACAACAGAAAGTCATGCCCGGGCTTTTTCTTTTTGGTCAAACGTGTTGGGTTTTTCTCAACTACACAATTGGAAAATGATTTCTCCTTCGTGATTGATTCTCAATTGGCATTCTGAATCCTGCGAATTTAGCCCAGAAAATCATGATTCAGGATTGAACGGATAATTGAGACGGTCAATTGGACAAAATAGTACTTTCACCACATTACTTAGGTTTTAAGGTATCTGCCTATCTTTTTTTTACCTTGTTTTTTTTTCCTACGCGTAGCAAATCCGTAGCCAAGAGTTTGGCAGAAAAGTTGACCCCGGCCTATACTTTGTTCCAGCTTTTCAGGTTTTACCCCACCCGCAAATCCCTTTTATCCGTTTGTTTTCCTCTTTTCTTTTTTATTTTCTTAAGGTTTTTGGTCACAGGACACGTTAACCATGTCATTACTCTCCTTCGACCGTTTCTTCGGTCACTCGAGTGCCTTGACTTTTAAAAGTACATCTAGTTTAGCGCCGTAACTTTTCGTTCAATCATCCGATGTGGCGTCAAAATATAGGACATCTGTCGAGCTTCGCTTTTGGAGAGTTACGACGTTCGAGTGATCGATTGAGAAGTTATAGCACTCAAATAATCGATTGAAAAGTCTTGGGACAAAACACGGGAGTTATGACGCTTGTAGCGACCTTTCGTCCGTGTTAATGTCGTGATCGCAACTCATGCATCATCGCATTTAACGGCAAGCCACATCGATGACACCTTTGATCACGAGACAAAGATCACAATGAAAGGGTAGTGGGCACACAACAACCCCAACAAAGAAACATCGTTTAACATTTGGGACCCCCCCCCGCCCTTCCTTTGTAACTATTCTTGACATTATTAACTGCAAATTCCAAATAAACGGGGACGGCAATTATAATTCGGCGACATCGCACCAGCAACATGTCGAACGATATTAACGTTGCGCGCGACATTCCGTCGCGTATTCTACTCGGAAATTTTGCTCTGGAAGCGCCCGTCATCTTTGACAAGACGAAGTTTCCAACCAAAAGAGGAAGAAAAGTTGGAAATGCCGCCGAACGGAGGAGTGAGGATTTAGGAACAAAATCATTTTTCCCCTGCAAATAAACAAAAAAAAAAAATCCTTGCTGCTTGCTAATCTCAACACGACACGTAATTAACATTTTTTTTATGATTTTTTTTTTTTTGCCGTGGAGGCAATAATAATTGATTAGCAATAAAATAAAAAAGATTAAAAAAAGCTTAAAAGTCCGTTCTAAGTTTGGTTTGTCCCCACCACATGACCCCATTTTGGGCTGTATCTATCGGGGCCTATGCTAAGAAAGAAGGGGGAATATTCTTTACAGTTTCTTGCTGGACAAAGCTGGCTTACGTCCGGGTTGATCGCAACGTGCATTTACAGGCTACAGCTCTTTCGTACAGGACCATCCTTCCATTTTCTATCTTCACATGGAGGAAGGAAAAACTATTACTAGAAGTAGGGAGAAAAAAAAGGAGGGTTTAATTGTATTTTTTTTTAAGTTAATATCGCGAAAAACTCCAGACCGATACATACCCGGGACAGATTTACCCCAGACTAATTTTTTTTACCACAGAAAATCCTGAACCGATACACCCGTGACAAATCTGTCGCACGTTAGTTTCTTTTAAATTTTACCGTTAAATTGTTGAGTTAGACCACACATGACATGAACCCGTATTCTGCCTTTTGTAAGCCTTCGTCCTTTGCTCCCATCAAATCTATTAGACACTTGATGAAACATGCCCATCGAATCATCAAGGAGTACGTTCGATCTTCTAAGTTTGATCAACATTCTATATTGTCCACACAGCAAGAACAGTTTGTCACCCTACAAATTCCTCAAGAGTTCCCTCTACAGTGGGCTCAACAGTGATATACTTATCTCCATTTTGGAGCTATCTATCTTGCTCTTTCCTTTCATGGACGAAAAGAAATGCATGTTGTCGCAAAAATAGCCTTGCTAGATACTCGTTTTGTTGACTACCAACATACCCGTATCGGAACCATTCAAACCACTTGTTGACGCCTAAATTTTGACTAATCTATTTTTTGCATAAAAATTATAAAAATCATCTCACATATTTATTTTGAGCATACATTGCATTGGCATATAATTTGGCAAGTAGAACACTTAATTTAGCATGCGTCTAGACTAGGCACGTGATGGAAAAATGCACCGAGAAGATTTGAAACTTCGGGGACTGTATTGCAAATACTTAAAACTTCGGGGACCGTATTGCAAATACTTGAAACTCCAGGGACCGTATTGCAAATACCAAAAGAAGATGGAGAAAGGAAGATGGTGAAGAGAAGATAATGAAAGGAAGATGGTGAAGAGAAGATGAATATGAAGAAGGGAAGATGAAAATGGAAGGTGTAGAAATGAAGATGAAGAAGAGAAGATGAAGATGAAGAAGGGAAGATGAAAATGGAAGGTGGAGAAATGAAGATGAAGAAGAGAAGATGAAGATGAAGAAGAGAAGATGAAAATGGAAGGTGGAGAAATGAAGATGAAGAAGAGAAGATGTAGATGAAGAAGAGAAGATGAAGATGGAAGGTGAAGAAATGAAGATGAAGAATGAAGGATGAAGAACTTTGCCTATAAGAGAGGGAAAGAGAATTGAGAGAGTTTTAGAGTGGAAGAGAATTGAGAGAATTTGTGAGAGAAATTCTTTAGAGAGAAAAAGAGAGTTCTTGAGAAAAATCGTAAGAGAAAATTTGAGAGTGAAGAAAAGAGTTTTAGTCGAGCATCATCTTCGACGAGTCCCGGCACGTACTTCGCCTCTCGCCATCCAACAGCGCCACTGCTTGCCTTTTTTCGACGATAGCCACGTTCTTCCAACTCCGAGATCTTGAAGGAAGCCATAACGTGTACGTGAGTAAGATTTTGTGTAATAGAAGGTAACCCTTTCCATCTCGATCTACAAAAATGTAATCGTTTGGTGTGAACATTTGTTTGTTTATTTTAGACATGTCACGTGTCCCAAAATTTAGCATTATTACATGTTAATTTATTTTTGTAAATACTCGTGATTGGCTGCGTTTTCTTTCTTTCTAAATCACCCATGGTGTATATCGTACAAAGTTCAATGTTTTACATCCCCATAAAAAAGAAGAAAAAACCAAAAAAATTGCATCTTTGAGTTTCAAGTAAAATCCATCAAAATTGCCAAATCAAATATTTTTCATGAAAATGGTACCGAAAGGGCGTTAGAGTAATCTAGCGTAACCAAATCCCCCGAATTCAAAATCTCCGGTTCGCGGAAATAAGATAGTTTTCTCCCGCTATTTTATTTAGGTTTCTAATCAACCTACCGAAAATGATTAGTGGCGACTCCAAATTCAAAACACGTTGCATGTTAATTATTTGAACCTTAAGTTGCGATTTGGTATGGACTTGGGAGAGTCCGAGTTAGGTTAGTTAATTAATTAACCCGATAATCCATTAGCCCGAAAATTAACTTGTTTATTTTTTAAGGTCGTGACACCATTATGAATGCAGGCACTATTTTTGTCACTCTTTTTCCAAATTTCAACATGGCTCTTGCTGACCCCAGCCTGCTCTCGGCCCTTAAAGTACAACGATAGATCACCGAAGCCCCTCAAACTCCTGGATTCATAGCCGCTACTTTACATTACCAAATGATCTACAAAGTACAGAATCATGCTATTGATCTCAATCTTCCCAGCTCGGAAGATGCCCTATTTATCTTTGTTGATCATGACCAGACTTCATGCATCCATGTGCCCAAACAAATTCCCACAAATCAGCTTGCCAAGGAAAAGGTAGAATCTTCTTCTATTATCCCTACCATCTTGTGTCTCCATGTCCAACTGATCCTATCAGTAAGGAATGCCCTGATTCCAAAGAGTTCATTAAGTCTTTTAACTCAAATGGACAACTTGTTCACTACTACAAGGATCTTACAGGACATTGTTTTTGGGATATTGACTGTTCACGATCATCATGCTCCCGAAGTCTTGAAGAATAAGATGACGGACATTCTTCCATGAAGAATAAGAAAATAAAGATACTCTCTACCAGAGATACTTTGACGGAGACCTCACAGTGGGACCACTTGAAGAAGATGGTGGACGTTACTAGTTCATGGTTTCGTATGGATCGCTTGAACCCCCACATATCATATCACTACCACCTCTTTGTTCAAAACTTGAACCCATACCAAAGCCACCGCCGTCACCAAAGAAATCTGTTACTTCTCCCTTCTATAAGCTAATCCATACATGGGTAAAGAAAAACTCGTATCCCATTGATCTCCCTAAACCATGCACATGCACTCCAAAGTCTAAACCTCCGGCGGTCCTACCCAGCATATGTATGTTCCAGGCTGATAACTTTCCGCCACTCCAAGCATAAGCTACTAGAAACATTGGCGCTAAGTTTCCTCTTTTGGAAAATTTTTATGATTCTCAGCAAAGGTACCTTCATTCACCCAAGATATCTATTTCCACCGATGTAGATGCTCAAGGACGACGCAAAGGACTCACTCTAGCCGAGGCCGTCCCGAATTAGCAGACCGAGAGCGCTCTTGCTCAAAATGAAGTCCTTAACATAGTCGCTACCCCTCTTGAATGAGTAGATCAAACGAATATTGTGCCCAAAAAAATGTTAGAAGATTTCCAAAAAACGGCTTCAACCGCTAGGAATCAAGCAAATCCATCCTAGTCATTACTTACAAAATCGGACCCCGGAAATTGAAAAACTTAGGCATCAAATCCAGATCCTCCAAGGACAAAAGCCTTTCACATCACCTCCCGAACCCTTCCTTTTCCCTTCTCTTGAACCAGTTCCAAAACCAAAATTCTCTCCTCTGGGATCATCCTCATCATTTGCAGTTGTTCTTCGTTCATCAGCACCACCATCTAAGAGCAACATCTTATCCCTTAGGGACCAATTGCAAAAGCAGAAAAATGGAAAGAAAAATCACTATCCCCTCCACCTTCACCACCCTCTCCTAAAACACCCCTACTTCATTCATGGTGTCAAATCCTTTGGAGAATTTCCTAAGACACTAAGTCCATATTCCTACTATTTACGCTGTAGACTCTCCAAATCCTCCTCAAAGTGAATCGTCCGATTCTAAATTATCTAATAACTCTTCCTCATCCGAGAATAATGTCATCATGATGGTATATCCACCATCAAAGGAGGAGATAGCCTCGGAACTAGATGTAATCCATTCTACTCCCCATGCTGGTACTCCAACTTCGTCGTCAACATCTTTACCTTAGATGATGTTCCCTACCACAAATGACCCGATCAACTCCAAGAATTTCATGCCTGGTTGACCACTAGGCACCTTACGACGTATATTACATATGAAGTACTTCTTGAATTCACCAAGAGACTCACGGGAACTCTAAAAGACCGGTGGAAAGTGGCCTCAAGCATGATCAGATGCATTTCTTGACTCAAAGCTTGGACAATGCAATCTAGCTTATTCATCTAATTTTCAACGGAAAACCCGAAAGCGCTATTGAACTCCAGGGGAAAGAATTCTTCGAGCGAAAATGTTGTTCGATGGATAGAAGCGATCTTGACCGACATTTCAAAGCAATGGCCAAGCTCTTTTATCTGCTAGGGGTAGACTGGAACCTCAAGCCAACCTTCTTATCCTCTATTCCTAAAGAAGTTAGCTAAACTGCTGAGAAGAATTTGAAGGTAAGGCAGAGGCCTCTAGCAGAAGCTACCCTTGGAGAAATTCAACAAGCAATTCACATTGTACTTGAAGAGTTGTGCCTCTGCAAAGAACTTTTCAAAGGCTATCTTCGAGAAAATAGAGAGCTTAACAAAGTATGCATAAAGCCAGGGTGGAAAATCAAATGACCTAAGGATCGCAATGACCCTTCTTGTTCCATTAACAAGAAGAAGAGGCATTTCAAAAGATTCTCCTTCAAGAAGAAGCGAGGCAAATGCAAGTGGAAGTTTCTTCGCAAAAGAAAGCATCATCATTCTTCGAAGAAGAAATGCAAGTTGAATAGATGTTACATTTGTAACAAGAAAGCGCACTTTGCCAAAGAATGCCCTCAAGCAAAGCGTCAATGAAGTCATATGATCTAGAAAATAGCACAAAGCACTTGTGTTCCACATGACAACGATGATATTGAATCTGTCTTCTCCGGATCTTTCCTTAGTGTCCTGTCACCGTTAAAATCCTCGGATGCAGCTCTCTTGATAAAGATATTATCATTGGTTTGGATATTCTTACTACACTTCCACAGCTTAGGACCTTATCCACTGGTTTAAAATTCAATAACCATTTCCAAGAATTTGTGGATATTTAAAGACTTTTTATCATCCAATTAGAAATCCTTGATCCCATCATCCAAAACCTTTTATCTTGTTGTTCTGAATCCCATTCGCAGTTTTCTCAAAGCTGTTTCCATCCTTTGTGAAAAAATCTAGATTTCTTTGTCAAACTTCTTTTTAAAAGAAATGAAGATATTAACCTTACCAAGGCCAGCCACTCTAGCATGAAACTAAAGCATCTTTCTCCGGCTCAAAAGGAATGTGCTAAATTGCTCGCCCAAGATCTTATTGAGCCTTCAAATTCCCGGTGGGCTTGTGAAGCATTCTATGTTAATAGACGAGTAGAGCAAAATCGAGGTAAGCTCGACTTGGAATCAATTATCAGCCTTTGAACTAGTTTTTCCATGATGATAAATTCCCTTTACCCCACAAAAGTTCCCTTTTTCTTAGCTTAGCCCAGGCCAAGATCTATTCAAAGTTTGAACTTAAAGTAGGATTTTGACAATTAGGTATTCATCTAGAAGACCGAGCTAAAATAGGATTTTGCATTCCAAACCAGCATTTCCAATTGATAGTAGTCTCTTTTGGACTAAAAATTGCTCTCTCTCTTTTTCAAAAAGTCATGTGTAAAATCTTTTAGCCAATCTTGATAAATTTCCAAATACACATCGATGATATTCTTCTCTACAATCTTGATGAAGAATCCCATTGCAAGCGGTTTACCAAGATTGTCTAGAAGCATTGTATTATGCTCTCTTAGAATAAGATGATAACTCGCCCGAAAGAAATAGAGTTTCTTGAAATGCACTTGACAGAAGGAACCTATTGTCCAGGCCCCATATTGTAGAAGAATTACAAAAGTTTCCCACATAAAACTTCATAGCCAAAAGGTGCAACAGTTTCTTGGTATTGTCAACTACCTTCGAGATTTTGTTCCCAAGATCTCCAAGATACTTCACCCTACTACAACAAATGCTGAAAAGGAATGCACCTCTATGGGGATCAAAACAGACAAAAGCAGTTGCCTACTTGAAAGAGACGCTGCAATATCTCCCTCCTTTGCAGATTCTATCCTCTGAAATAAGGATATTGTAAATAGATGCGAGTGACAAATATTGGGCTGCCATCTTTCTCGAAGGAATTAATGGTAAATGTCAAATCAGTGCTTACAAAAGTCGACGGTTTACTCCAACAGAAATTCATTACCACTTCACATTCAAAGAAATCCTAGCAGTCAAATATGGAACTAAATAGTTTGAGTTCCATCTCATTGGACACCATTTTCTTGTGGAAATGGACATGTCTTTTTTCCCACAAATGTTAAAATTCAAGCAGAAGCAAATTCCTCATCCACAGTTGTGATGGTTCAATTTTCTACCCAAATGGATTAACGAGTGGATTAATATTTATCAGGCTCGAAAAGTTAAATGGACGAGTTTTGGGGAATTATTATATGTTTAGCCGCAGTACTTATGGGACCATTTGTGAAATGTTTATCTGAGCAAAAGAACATGAAACCGATCCCGACGCGAAGTCTTTTAACCTCCTCACATTCTCTCTCTTCATTTTTTCCCACCCCTCTCCTCACGTGAACAGCCCCCTTCCCTCTTCGCCCCTCCCGAGCCCTTGTTTCTGTGCCGAACTTCTCTTCCTCTCGTCATCTCTTTTGCCCAATCACTCCACGACCCGACGATGGCAATCCTTGAGACCCCAGCCGCCGTGGGTCGTCCCTAGCAACTCCTCCACGCTATTCTCTAGCTCGGTATCCTTCTCCCCCACCCTTGAGTCCTACAACCCACCATGGAGAACGAACGGATTGAGCTTGTTTCTTCAACGAATCGAGCTCCATTTTTTTCGTACGACATTCCCAAAAAAATAATACCTCTATCCTAACCACTTGCCTGTCCGATAATCGTTTGTTCTAGTTATATGGATTTTCTTGAAAATAGGTATTTGGCATAGGAATTCTGCCTGCATGGAGGGGAAGTCGTCGTTGCACAAACAATCCATTGCTTACGATAGCGCCTCTGGGTCATGGGTAGTATAGATATGAGAGCCGATCGTCTTGTTTGTCCAAGAATTGAGGTCAAGAGTGGATATTCGACCATGAACTTGGAATGGGGGATTAGTTATCCAACTTGGTTTGTCTTTTGATTCGGCTGGCAATAGGGTGTTTCTATAACTCTGGAATAACGAAAATGAGGGGTTGATCCACTTGAGACACTGCTAAATGGACATGAAAGAAGGATTAAGCCAATAAGGAAATTTGGCCGTGGGTTTTAAGGGTTCATTTGTGAGGTTTAGCAATTCGAATGTCGACTCTAAAAGAATTCTAACTAACCATTGCCTTTACATGTGTGCTTTTTTTTTTTTTGCATTTGTGGTGTGTGCTACTTTGCCCGATCCTCATTTAAATGAATGGCGATTGAGATAGTTTAGTCGTTCGGCTAGAAGTTTTGTTTGTGGAGCTTTTAGCTCACCCCTCGCTGTGGAACGTCTTTTCAGACACTTCAATATAGCATTGGATCGAGCCCCGAAGACAATGGTGAAGACAAAGCTTGTCGAAGGTCCCGTTAGGTTGAAAGTAGTCCCCATGTTATGAAATTTTCCTTATTAATATTTTAAATTTTGTAAAGAACCTTCTAAAAGGTATGTGTGTGTGTATATAAATATATGTATATGTATTTACACTCCCTCTTTTCCAAGTCTATTACTTGTGAGTCGTGTGTTTTATCGTTTATGAACCATATGAAAGGCCTTTCCCTTTAGTCGCCGTGGCTGTCGATTGTTTTACATGCACTCGTCTTTTGTCCAGTCTTCCGCATGCACCCCATTATAGACATTATAATATTAAACCAAAACGCGATTAGAATAAGATTTAGGATGGACCCTTACAAATTGGTATTAACTCGGAGGATCGAGGACTATCTATTCCATACTTTGTATCGGAATAGGTCGTTACATCACCTGCTAAGGTGGGCAGACCGGTTTTCAAAATATTCTTTTGGCACAAGCACTTTGTAGGAAACAAGAACGTTCATGCAGATTTATTGCGTTCTTACAGATTTATTGCATTCTTGCAGATTTTTTGTCCAAACCAAAGCAACCAGTTGCTTCAATCAACATGTATGTATGCAAGGAATCTCTTTTTGAAACATATCGCACGATTGATATGAGAGAACACTGGAACATCCTCAATTACCCTCTTGATGTCCCAGCCCTAATTCGCACCCACCAACTCATTGCTAATCTCAAAGATCTTTTATGGCAATACCATTTGAGAATTTTTAGAGATTATGGTGGATTAATGTAGAGACCGAATGGCCTTCATCCATCCTTTACAATGGTCTTCTGATGAAGATTTTCCAGAAGAACTTAAATGGGTGTTGTGGTATATGTTTAATCTATGTACCATATCCATTGAGTTTCCTACTGAGAAGATCTATAAAACTTTAAACAGAGCACTTGTAGGAGATTATTCAAATCAAAAGAATCCGATAGACGTTTTGTTATGGTTTGAGTAGCTTAGCTACTAGAGAGTGGTGTTCAGCTTTCGGAATCGCACGGGAGGACCCGAACCCGAAAGACACACTGTCATGCTCTTTCATCGACTAGAGACATTTGTTCCTCCTACCAGGGATGAGAGTTCAGAGCCAAGCGAACTTGGTACGACCATATACGGGCCCCAGTATAATCCGCAAGTTGCCCGTTTCCACAAGACTTTTCCAAGTTGTATTGCATCCATTGCTCGAGAATATAGAGAACTTTAGAGAATCCTTTGCCAGGAAAATCGCACTATTTCTCCGGAAGCATGGCCTTCAAATGCAGATGATATGTCGTGGGATTATTCTAGAGCATATGACAATACAAGGGCTTCCATATAGGAAGCACTCCAGATCTTTCAATAACAGAGCCAATCGTCCATGGATACAGATTCTCAAGATCTATGGGGGGACTCCTCTCACAAGACCCACATGCACAAAGTTCTCGGGATAATAATATTATCTCACTTGATGGTATTCCCTCTAACTCATCTTTCCCGCCAAACTCAGTTCATGCTCATCATCTCGACCTCACTGTATAGGAAATTGAAGACCTACTTCGAGCTTTTAAAAAGCAAAAATATTGAGGAGACAACTCAGACAGCTCCTTGGATAACACTGGAGAAGGGTTCCGCATAGTAGGCCATGTGCATATCCTTTTCTTCAATAATTGGCCCATGGTAGTCAAAAGTTATCCCGCCATGTATTGTTCACGTGTTCACCAAGATCGTTGTCGGATCTACAAATCCAATGTGTTTTGTCCTTTTTCTATTTGTGTTGCCTATATAAGGCCCTTTGTATCATGTCTTGAAAGATATAGAGAGCCTTCTTCTAAGAAAATCGCGTGTGTTTATTATCTTCATGGCTTACTAAATTCTTTCTCCTCTTCTTATCCAAGTATGGTTCCTCGACTAGAATACTTTTGTTAATTTGGTAGTATGGTGTAGTTCAAGATACTATCTACTCATCACTTAGTGGAACTTGTGGATCAGAAATAACTAGCATATTAAAGGTTGAGCTTCAAGATTGAGTATGGAATCTAAAAGGCAGTCCCCTGGAATCGGCCATGAGAGCCCGGAATTGGGGATAGCATATCATATTTAGGTTCACGCTTGTCTTTGCTTCCTTCCTGGTATTGGTTTTGGATTTTACCCTCTATTTATTACAAGTGTACCAATTTGAGGTTTTTGGTGATATTAACCCCATTTAACATAAACCAACGAAAGGTAAATTTATCACAAGTGTACCGATTTTGAGATTTTTGATGGTCAAAAAATTAATTTGAGCTAAATTTATCACATATATATCATTTTGAAGTTTTTCCTAGTATTGACCCTTGTTTTTTTGGCAATTTTCTGATATTGAGTGAGAAAGACTAAGAAGTTTGCATTATAACAGGAAAAAATATTGGAGCACAGTTTCTGTTATTAGCATCTAAGCATTTGCCAACCATGCCTGTTGTCGGAAACTGAAACCTTAGGTAGTCTGAAAATCGCTTGCTGAGGTTTTCAATTTGATGACCACGGAAGGAAAAAGTTTGCATTATGACAGGGAAGAGGACAGAGGAAGTGGACGACAATACGTTTCTGTGACTTATAAATGGGGAAAGATGTCGTTCGGCACGCGAGACATTGAAAGCAAAGTTGATAAGCCAATGATAGATTATGGCCGCTGACTTTTCAAAGCGAGCTCTCAGGCTAATAAGGCATTTAGAAAGATTGGAAACTAATGAAGTTTCATGGCTGGTGATTCATCATTCATACTTGGCAGAACATTAAAACTCAAGTAAGATACACAAAGGAGATGGGCATTCTTGGAACAAAACTCAGGGTCAAGCATCAGAAACGGGTTCTCGAGTCGAGCCGTGGCTTCGGCGGTTCACTACGTTCCGTGCACGAACTTGAAACAAGAACAAAGACAGGACCATGCAGCAATGCGACTGAGTTTGCAGTTTGTTCATAACTCAAAAGGATGGTTCTTCTCCAAGCAAAAGCTCCCTAAACATGGCTTCGCATAAGCCGGCTTCGTGAATCATCAGATGGCCCCCGTCGGCGACTTCGTGGTACTTGATCCAGGGCAGCTTCTTCGCGACATACCTCTGCAGCTCGAACGAGACAAGCTTGTCATTGTGGCCTTGCCACAGGTAAACAGAGCCCTCGTTATGAGGGAACGGATTCGTCAGCCCCATTGGGTCGAACTCCCAGTTGCCAAAGTGCACTTTAATGTCTCGGTGCAGGGACTCATAGTCGCCTTGTTGTCGAATCTTGTGCTGCAACAAAAGCAAGACCGTTTTCAAATCATCCACCGAGTTCGTAGACAAATATTCTTAGTAACCATCAAATTTTTGTTACCTTTGACATGGCCTTAAAACATTAAAATGACATGCTGGTGCAAACAAAGGAAAGAATATAACCTCATGTGGATTCGGTACTTTCGACATGGCCTGTATTGTTGCGAGATCTCGCTCGTTAAACAGAATTGGATGTCTCTGCATGATGGAGGAATAGGGGAACAACTTCTGAGTCATCCACCAGTACACTAGTCCCGGGGTGTGGTGCGCGATCCAGAGCTTCCACTGGTCCCTCTTGAGCTGTTTCTTGTAAACCTCGTGGACCAAATCTGGAGGGAAAGAAGGCCACCAGAAATTGATCACCGGAACTATAAGAGTTACACCGGACAGCCTGCGTTTATGGTTCAATATAATGAGTGACAAGAAGAGGTCATTTTGACAGTTTAAGCATCATGCTAATCCAGGGAGCTGCAATTAATGGAACTTTGTGGGCAAGTTCTAAAGAAGGCCACATCAACAAGAAATGCGACCCAAGCTTCACTCCAAATTCAAGCAAAACATATCTTTAGAAATAGAAATTCAGCAAATACCTGCTTGTTCAATTTTCTTCGCATACTTTTGTGAAATATTCTTGAAAACAAGCCTGTCTAAGAATCTCCTAAAGTGTTCTTTGTGAAGCTATTTCTAGGGACTTGTCACGCGCACTTCAAAAATAACAAATTCTCTCGAGCAATGTTAGATTCCCAAAACGATCAGCAAGAGGATTTTGGTACCTGCAGAGCCTATTGAACTAACACTTCCCAGCAAAGACATCATATAACCAGTTGACGAAGGTCAGACATTAATCAGCTATCGAGGACAATTTGGTGTGTCGGGGAAGTTCATACTTGTGTGCAGATAACGAAAAGATAATCCACAATGAACCAACTACATGGCATGTTTAGTGTCCCCTCCAAGCTAAATAATGGCTGATGCGAACATACAATAATATACGCTGCGAATGTAAGACAGAAAAGAACAACATGCCTGTGTGGAATGTACTTCAAGCAAGACCAAATGACATGTGTACCGAGGGATGCCCCCATCAGGTAGAACTTGGTTCCAAGACCCAATTTGTCAGCCAATTCTTGGACATCGAATGCTTCACTCTTCACGGAGCGTTTAGGATTTGGATCACTTTCTCCATAACCAGGTCGATCAAATGTCAGGATATACACACCCAGCTCCTCCATCACTTCCTGCATGGCCACACCAAAATCTTTCATCACTTACATGGCATAAAAGACTCAACATGAGACGTAATTGGACATGATGTAATAGCATTGCTCTAACCTCCTATTAGGAAAGGTACTAATTCTTCATGTGGGACTTCAGCTTTAGAGACAGAACTAATGACGTGAAGTACATCTTTATGGCCAATCGAGAGCTTTAAAATAATGACTTGGGAGATAGTGCACGTAACCATCATATAAGAAATCCAAACATCACAAATACGAGATCCCCAACAACAGTTGAACAAAATGGGATGGAACATTCCCAGATCAGTTGAACAGAATGTTTCTCCTGATAACTATTTTACACTGTACCCAACCTTCTCATCAGTCCTTTTGCCATTACAATTGAAAGCCAAATACCATCAGAATAGAGCGCAGCGTAGCATATAGAGGCGCTTTTAATGGAGCATGCACCAATGATGTCTAAATGACAAGATATGGAAAGCATCGGCTGTTCTGGATTTATGTAATGAAACACTAAGCCATTTCCCCAAGGTCAGATGATGCCGTTAGCCTCACCAGCATAAAGCCATCTCTCAACTCAAATCCCCCAACCACGAAATTATTCATCAGTTTTCCCTCATCTTCCAAACTACTCAGATACACACAGCTAATTGATCCCAAGCTCCAACCTTTTAGCATCTCGAACACTACAGCAACATGTCTCGGCCATTTCACTCTAGACTCAGCTTCACATGCCATTTCTTAAAAGGCTAGCAACTTCAGACAAACGAACTCGTGTATGAACTAGCTTTTGACAGAAGCAGAGAGAACCTTACTTGAGACAATGGCACGTAAAAGTCCTTGGAGCTGTCGAACCCATGAACCAAGACCACCTTGTACTTGGCCCTCTCCTTGGCCACACCTCTCTCTCTGTAGGCCAAGTGCCTGCCATCGCCGAGCTTGATCCTGGGCGACGTCACCGGAGGGCCACTCGGCGACCCACAGATTCTAGGAGGAGGAGGCCTCACGCTCTTGTACCCATAAGCGAACACACCCACCACCACAACGGCTGCCACTACAGCGAGCATCCTCTCCGACCAATTTCGCTTTCACCCAAGAAATGGGAACATGGAGAAAACAGACCCGTCAGAGAAGAGCATCAAGATACCATTTTGTAGCAAGATGTGGGCACTGCAGAAGAAGATACAGTGTGTTTGATTCTCCCTGTCTCGAGCTC
This sequence comes from Rhodamnia argentea, assembly GCF_020921035.1. NCBI lineage: Eukaryota > Viridiplantae > Streptophyta > Magnoliopsida > Myrtales > Myrtaceae > Rhodamnia > Rhodamnia argentea. The sequence goes on along the minus strand of NC_063157.1, from coordinate 23,956,941 downwards.
AGCCACATTGGAGACAACCTTTGACCAGTGGACATGTGATTTGAAGGTGAGGTGAAGGAGGAACTGACCTGGGTCCTGTCTGTATGTCGCCAATACGGGGTTCGGAACCATCGTAGGGACCTCGGTGTAGCATCTTCCAACGGGTGTGTCAAGAAGAAATCAGCTGTGCAGAACTTTGACTCTCGGTTGTACCGGGCGAAGTGTGGGGGTTCGACCTTCCCTTCTTCACCGAACCAGTTTAGCAGCAGGGCAACGGGGTAGGGGTTCGTGGGAGAAATCTTGCTCGCGTCTAACGGCGAATGCGGTTCACACTCACGTGAACCGGCTGCACCTAACATTTGCTCGGTAGGAAATTGGTGTTAAATATCACGAAAAATCTTAAATTATTATAATTATAATAAATTTATTCAAACTAAATTTTTAATCATAAAAAAATTTAAATTGATATGTTTATGATAAATTTATTTTAAATTATTTTTTTAACGAAAAAAACTCAAATCGGTACACCTATAATAATTTACTCCAAATTAATTTTGTTTACCACCAAAAATATCAAATTGGTACATTTATGATAAATTTATCCACCGATAGTTTTCATTAAATTTTATTGTCATACTGTTGAGTTGTATGACACCGGTAATTGACAGGTATACTAATTTAAGGTTTTTAAAACCCTTTTACTTGTCACATTTGTACTAGTTTGGGATTTTTTGTGGTATTAATTCAATTTGACGAAAACTAACGAATGGTAAATTTGTCACAGATATACTAGTTTGAGATTTTTTAAATATTAAAAAAATTATTTTGTAATAAATTTATTACAGTTGTACCGGTTTGGAGTTTTTTGTGATAAAAAAAATGGTTTGGAATAAATTTATCACGGGTTTACCAATTTGGGATTTATTGTGGTCAAACAAATAATTTAGAATAAATTTATCACATATGTACCAATTTGGGAGTTTTTCGCGGCATTAACTCAATTTTCTAATGTAGCCAGCTTTTGGTGCTAATTTTTTTTTTTTTACTTGATGCTCATTTCTCCGATAATTTCGTAGTACTGTATTCTAAATTTATCAACCCTTATATCGAATTGCTGATCTTAATCACAATGATTTATCGATTTTTTACTAATTACCAATCAGTTATCGGTAATTGTTTAGCTATTTAATATTTGTAAAATCCTAACTTTTCCGAGACATTTTTTTTTTCATTTAGTTACCGACCAATTTTCTCTTACCAATCTTCATTGTCCCCCAATTTTCATCTTTTCCATTGCCAAAGTAACTTCAATTGTATAACTAACGACCGTCTTGAATTTACCAATTATGGTACTATGTCGCTCCTGTTAATTTGAATGACTCGGCTACTTTTTTCTGGATTACTTACGAACATGTGTATTGTAAACTATTGAATTTTGTAATAACTCTGTTTATTTTTGTCTGTATGACTTACCAATGTTTAAATTTATCAACTTTTATCGCAGATCATGAACAATAATATGAGTGACCAACCGACTTTTTCCCAATTGAGTTGTCGACCGGTCTCAAGTAACAAACATTTCTTTAATTTACATACCAACGTTAACTTTCCTATAAACGTTGTCGACATTTCTAAAAACGTGCTAGCTATTATCAAGTAATAACATCTTGTGTTCACTAACTATTGTATCATATTGCGACATTATTTTGACCATTGTCCTCATTTTTCTCCGATTAAGTTGTTAACCAAGACAGTATTACCTACTATCACTTTAAGACAATTACTCTCATATGTTTACATGTGCGGAAATTACCACGCCAACTCTGCGATAACTTAACAATTTTGAAACGCATTCACCGTTCGTGCAATTTTTAGGTTCATTTATATTGATATGCAATAATGGGCAAGATATGACATGAAAATATTCGACTTTAATATTGTGATTCACCAAAAGCGAATAAGATACAACAAAATAAATAGATTTCATATCATATACTATCAAATTATATTCAAGTTAGTTATCCGGACTACCACATGTAGCCGTAGGTTATTCAAATAAAAAGGTGGCAATTTCGTATAAGATTGTATCCGGGGATCGACTCGGTCGGCGGTGACGTGGCATTGGGTGCATAGAGCGTCAACAAGGCCCGGTTCCATTGGATCGAGGCTCGTGTTATATACGAGCCCAAACTCTCCCAATGGGTTCTTGGGCTCAGCTAGCATGCTGACCAGGCTCTCCCAAGCCCACATTGTCTAAATTCTCAACCCCAAGTCCTGGCGTTTCACTCTATATTTTCGTTATACAATTTATGTATTTTCACTTTTCCTCCACAAACCTATAAATCACAAGAAAGTATCTGACGCATTATGTTGCATAGTCGATGCAGTAGAATCGTTCGATGACAGCGGTCCGATATACACATCTCGGTTAACTTTATTTTTGAATTTCGAAAGTTCTCATCACTGATTGTCTAATTTCTGTGGATATTTGATGTCCCATGATAAAATTACTATACAAAATTACTTTTGATGTGTCAAAAATTTGGAGCCTAATTGCTAATTCTGTTTCCCACCAAAGTCCTCAATCAAAACACCTAACAATTCTTGCCTCGGACTTCTAAACTATGTGAAATCTCATGGCAAAATTGAGAAAAAAAAATGATGGCTTAGAGGCTATCTGGACTTAAACATTCATAATTTTTTCATTGTGCTTAATACAAATTTTCGCGACTTGCGCATTTTGACTTTTTTCAAATACAAAGCACTTGAAACTCGTTCAATATACAAATATCGTGAAAGTAAAACTCACTAGTAATCTTTTCAGGTTTTTTCTAAATTAAATAGTATGTTGTATTTTGGCAAGAAGACGGAAAAGTGCCTTTTCTTATCGCCGAATCTTAAACAAATAACCCCTAATTAATAAGGAAAAAAAAAAGGTTTCTACAATCCTTAGAGAAACATTCCTTACTAGATCCGTAACCATTGATCACACCCAAATAAACCTCAGTCGTTTATTAAACGCTTTCAGAGTATTGGCGTGTGGTACCATTTTTATACAGAAATAACGATGAAATGACTAAAGTATGGCGAGTTACAACAACTCGAATCGGTTTCTCGAGAATCATGGAAACCACCTATTAAAAACCCAACAAAGGTATTGTTGGAATTCCATGAGTCCCTCCTATTGTCATATGTAATCCCCAAGTGGAATATGGGAGAAGAGGATGGCTTTATAGCCTCCAAATCGGGCAACCCCACTCCCTCTTCGTTTCCAATGTGGGGCTGAATCATCCGGCTTTAAGCTTGACATGACATCTGACGACTTAGCAGTCTTTGGAGCCTTTTGCGGTGGAGCATCTTTATGTTCCCACCTCTCTCTTTCCCCCTAATTATATAATCAACATAAAGGAATTATTTCTATCAATAAGGCTTGATGGTGAATAGAAAGATTGGAGAATTGGGAAGGTTCCAAGGTCACCAATTGCAATTGGGGTTCCTGCTTTTGTTGCCTTATATGCAAAAGGCCCTTGAGACCTTCCCAACTAGCTCGAGGATGTCCGAGCATGAACGCCCACGAGGCCTTTATGTCTTCGCATTATTGTAACAAAAGGAAAAGGCAGAAAATGAGACCAAGGTGGGCTTTTGCCCTCGAATCATGTAACCCCAGCCGCACGTGAGACCCGTGCCGAGTAGAGCTTAGGCATCTACCTGATCCTGTAAAAATGAAATGGGTAGTCGGTTCCAAAGTGAGTAGGTTCCGGATCCGAAACCTCGAACTTACCTAGTTAGGGTTAGTTCCCAGTTTTTGCAATAGGGAACCGGTCCTATTGACCGTTGAACCCGCCGCATATAATGAATGTAATTTTTTATGCTTGAGGATAATATGTCAAACATATTCAATATCAATAAATATTTTATGTTTTTAAAAAAAGTGTAAAAAGAACTTATTCAAAGTTAGGGATAAATCGGTTTCAAAATGGGTTTTCTTCCAGGTTCTACCCTAGTAGTGGCCTTACAAGTTTTCAATTCTAGATTTAAGGGTAAAACAGACCGGTTCACGGTATAGAACCAAAAACCAAACCTATCAAGGCCAATACTGCGTTTTGAACCAAGAATTGGAACAGTCCCCATGTGAATGTGTTGGTTCGGTTCGATTCCTTGGTTAGATCGGCCCAGTTTCTCACCCCTACCTGTGAGTACAACTCTATCTAGCATAGAGAATAGAAGAATGAAAGATTTAAACAATTGAAAACCAAAGAAGGAAACCGTCGGAAATCTAAGGGCGCACATGACAACACTTTTGCAAGAGAATTTCTTTTTCAGAAGTGCTTTTGGAGCAAAAATCCGTTTGGTTATGCAACATTATTTTTCTATTTCTTTGCTCCAGAAGTAGTTTTGGAACCACCTAAGAAGTAAAAATAAATTACTTTTTTTCAAAAGTAGAAAAATAAATTTCCGATCAGAAGTTGATTTCGAGAGTAGCAGTGTTGCCATGCGTGCCCTAGACAATAATCAAAATAATAATAAAAATGACCCTTGAGTGGCTAGAAAATGTAACAATAAATTATATGCATCAAACATAGTCCATAACTTTTATTTATAGGTTACGTGACTTTGTGTAGATAGGGATAATAGCTTTATATATCTAATGAGTTCCTAGGGCACTCATTAAGTTTAATCAGTCACCATCTTATTCCTGATCTGATGGGGCACTCATAGAATGGAGTTTAAACTTATCAGAGAACAAATAAGAGCGCAGAGAAAGACAGTTTGAATCTCACATAAATTACTATGCGGATTTCACCACACTTGAAGTCCAAAAAAAAGCTATTAAGCATATGGGTCATCATGCAACAATTGAACCAGAGGTAGGTTTCATCCCTGAGTTTTGATGCAGAGCCAATGCAGTCCTAGATCACCTGTGGCATAATGCTAGCTTAGAATCTTTTATTTTTCTTATTTTTCTGAATTGTCATGCTCTCTTTCTGAACTTTTTTCCAAGGCAAAGCCACATTGCTCCTCCTCAAAACATACTATAAATATGGGCAAGTTCTCTCCCAAAGTGTTCATCGAAAAGCCCCCCTAAAGAGAGAGATCACACCCAACAGCATCAGAAGAAGATTTATGGCGAAGATGTCGTCAAACCCTCTTGTTGTGGGAAGAGTCATTGGCGATGTGATCGACTCTTTCTCTCCGAGCGTCAAAATGACAGTCGCTTACTGCTCCAACAAGCAGGTCTTCAATGGCCACGAACTCTTCCCTTCTTGGGTCACCACCAAGCCCAAAGTTGAGGTTCATGGTGGTGACATGAGGTCCTTTTTCACTCTGGTATATAGCTCCATATACGCGGATTCATCACGCTTTTTTCCGTGAATTTTATTTTATTTCTTTTCTATTTTCGGGTCATATGCCTGGTTCTGATCTTCTTGATTTGGTGATTCATGTTGTCGTGATAATTGATGAACCAGTACTTTTATCATGCCTTGCAGGTGATGACAGACCCTGATGTTCCTGGACCTAGCGATCCATATCTGAGAGAGCACTTGCACTGGTATTGAAAACAGTTAGCGTTGCTGTCGAAAGAATACCTAAAAATTTGAAATTAGAGGAGTTCCTTGTTATATTTTGCTTCTCCTAAAACCCCCGCTGTTCAACTGGTAGTCACAGATCGCTGAGAAACCCTTCTTGACATACTTCCTTGGGGTTTTGAATCTTGTTGACGTCGAAAGACATAATGTTAGAGAACGTTACATATAGTTGATGATCGGCTTATGAATCATATGATGTAAACTACTGTTTGAACTTCTGACAGGATTGTGACGGACATCCCCGGCACTACAGATGCCACATTTGGTAAGCCCTCGCCGCGTCCGCTCTTACCGAGCGCGAGCATTACGCATTGATATACGATGAATCAAAAGTTGCTTCGGTTTTTTCCATGTGATAAACAGGGAAGGAAGCAATGGGCTACGAAATGCCGAGGCCGAACATAGGGATCCACAGGTTCGTGTTCCTCCTTTTCAAGCAGAAGCGCAGGGAAACAGTGAGGCCTCCTTCCTCGAGAGAACGCTTCAACACCCGGAAGTTCGCCGACGAGAACGAGCTCGGCCTTCCAGTCGCCGCCGTCTTCTTCAACGCCCAGCGGGAAACGGCGGCGAGGAGGCGCTGAAACACTGAAACGAACAGAATAATCGAACTTAGGCTAGAAAGAGGCCATGGGTGTCGTCTCTTTGTGAAATGTTAGGGCACCGAGCTAGCTGATGCTTGGCGTAACTCTCCCCGTACGTTGTTGCTGTAACTTCTGCAGTTTGCATAATTAAAGTAAATTTTGTGATTTTACCAGTGTTTTTTTTATGGAAATGGCCCTTGCAGCTGATCTTGGCATATGATTGGAGAGATTGACTTCCTGCAGGAGGCTCTCATTTTCACTGTGCTTCGTTCGCCTCTATCTCTGATCCTGTCCATGAAACCAGACAGCAGAAACTAGATTTTTACCTATTAGTAGTAAACAAACAATTTCTACTTTCTGTTTTTTCTTACCAAAAGTACAAAAGAATCTGCAACAAATTTCCTAGTGTGCATTGCAGATTTTTAAGCATTGCCGCGGAATTTGCCAACACCCCTTAATCTATAGGTTGTGATGTGAAATTCTTAATATCTCCGACGCTGGTCCAGGAGTTAAGTCACAAAATAGAGACGATATTTTACGGTAATTAATTCAGTTCTAAACCTTTTGACGGTTTATCAATGTAGCTCTTTCGATCAATATTGATCGAGAATTACTGGTGTGGCCTTTGGGAAGTCCTCCGAGGCACGACCGACGTTTTGATGTCGATGATTTATTTATTTTATTTTTAAATTTTTAAAATTTACTTTTCTTGAAGCCCTCGCCCTGCCGTGGGCGAGGGTCGCGGCCGGTGACGGTGTGTAGGCGCCGGCAATTCTTGCCGGCCCTTCCAAGAAGTGAACGGCATAAAAAGGAAAAAAAACCAAAAAGAAAAGAAGGAAAATATGAAAGTTCACGAAAATTTCAAAAAAATCGAAAAGAGAACTCGCAAACCGTTCACATCAAGACCGAAGGTACCACGTAACGCAGCTGGCATCCACGTCAATGATTTTCGATCGCTTTTGGAAGGAAGGACTACATTAGTGAACCGTCAAAATGTTTAGGACTAAATCGATCGAACTTAACAAGATTAGGACCGAATCGACATCCGTAAAAACACAAAAAAATTATCAAAAAAATTCTAAAACTATTGTAAATGTGTCAATTCAGTCCTGATTCTTTTTGTCAATCCAATTATAAATATTTTGTATCTATGCCAGTTCAGTCCATCAAGCAAACTTGGCCGGCTAGAGTTGACGTGACAATTCTTAATACTATTATAATATTTTTTTCAAATTATTTTTTCCTTCTTCCTCTAGCCGAGAAGGAGGAAGAAGAAGAAGAAGAGAGGGCCTCCGATGGCTAAGACCTCACCCTCGCCAATGCTGGGCAAGCCTCGTCTTGCCATCGCTGCGCTAGGATGCACTTATTGGCCCTCTCCTCTGACCAATCGCCTAATCGATGATCATCTAGAGGAGGGAAGAAGGAGAAAAAAAGGGGGAAAATAAATTAAAAATTGTCATGACAGCATCATATCAGCACTTGTAGGTATCCACATCGGCGCCAACCGATTAAAATTGATTGGATAAATTGAATAGGTATAAATAAGAAAAGTTTGAAATTTGATTTGATATGGTTATAATAGATGCATGATTTTTTTGATAATTTTTCCGTAGATCACGCACGTGGCTTACGGCGACGGGACTGATTGATTTGATCCTAAGGTCAACTTGTTAACGAATTGGGGGAAAGCCTTTGGGAAGGGAAGGAGGGGGGGGACTCCCCTAGTTTGGCCCTTAGGCCACGTCAACTCTCGAGCAGTTGTACGATAGCGACAGGAAGTAGGAAAGAAGCAGGGAGGATGGCGGGAGCCCTTATTGGGGCCTCGTCCCACCTCCCGCCACGTGTACCGTTTCCCGAAGTTGGCACCCCGTCCGTCGAGCGTTTGCCCTGTTCCCACCCCCCTCCTCCTCCCATCCCTTGCCACGACTCCATTTCCAGCCACCTCCAAGCTTTTCCTGCGACGACGGATTCTCTTGTCCCCCCCCCCCCACTGGTCCTGGCCATGCATCTTTGACTTTGATCCGCTGTTTGTGAGAACTCCTTTTAACACCTTTCATTCCTAACCACGAAAAATGTTGGAATCCCGCTCGGCATAATACAATCTTTAACTTGATTCGACGGCCGCCACTCGCCGAGCTCGCTCTCAGGCCGGCGTACGGACCTAACTATGGTTGTCGTTCCATAGTTAAAGCGCCTTGTGGTATCAGGTTTGCTTTGAAAATAGCTTCCCCGGTTCATTTGGATCCATTAGAAAGGCGTGAGGCTTATGAAATCTCCTAGAAGAATTTGTTTCTTTCACCACAATCATGCCCTTAACTAGAACCAAAAATATCTCGTCGTTATTACCCTAGGATTTCTCCATCCGTGGCCGGCGACGAGCTCGACTACAGTTGGCGTCTCATTCGAGCACGCCAGAATTTGGGGCTTGGGCTCGACGCCATGGCAAAGCATGAGCTTGGAGCTTGATCACTCAAGATCCGGGCTCGTGCTCGACACCACAGCGGTGTTAAGGTCTCCGAGCTTGCCCGAGTTGAGGGCGCCGAGGAGGAAAGAGTTGAGTGGAGGGTGGTTGCACGAGGATTTTGAAAAGATTGGATCGATGGCTTTGGAAGGGTGGGAGGGGCAACAAGTCCGAAGCACGGGTTTGTAAACTAGTACAATAGATGTTACGGCGGTGCTACTTTCATCCCATTTTGACTAAGACATTCATTTCTTCCCGTTAACATACCGAAATACCCTCTCTCTCTCTCTCTCTCTCTCTCTCTCTCTCTCTCTCTCTCTCTCTCTCTCTCTCTCTCTCTCTCTCTTCAATTTATTATTTCTATTTTTATCAGACTAATCCACAAAACTTTCTTTATTTCTATCTCCTCTCTTAATTTCATAATATAAATGCTTCATTACACCCATCAAGATATTAATTTACCATATTTCAATGTCTTATTTACTAGAGAATACGTTCAAATGTAATTTTTTTGTCTCATATTTTCATTTATAAGAAATTTTTATTTATGATACCTTATAAACACATAATTAAGTACATTTTTTCCCACAAGCGTGAGTGAAACTATGTTTCAAAGTCGAAAATTAAACTCAATTTCCTTATTTATCAGATCTTGATAAAAAGATTGACAAGAAAAATTATTTTGTTAAAAGTGAGATCAAATGTCAAATATACTTATTTTTAGACCATATCTGAATATTAACAAAGGATAAATGCATAAAGGAAATAAGACACTTCCTATTGTTCAACTCCTAAAGAAAGTAAATAATAAGAGCAAGTGGATCAAATCTTTAAAATATGCTTAAAATTTTCCCTTGGAAAAATCCTACGCAAGTTTAAAAGTGAAAAATATGTAAATAATTTTTCAACCCCATCTTGCAATTTATATTGAAATGTGAAAAGCTCAAAAGAAATCAGCAATGTTTAACTTTAAAAACCTACATATTTATTTCAAAAAATCACTCACCAGGTCAAAATCTGCTAGATAATTAGATTGAGTTGTAATTTTCAACTTTGAAATAGAGTTTCCCTCAAACTATTTCATGAAAAAATAAGCAATTAATCGTGTGTTGATAAGTCGATATGACTAGAAATTTCTAACCTTTCATATAACTTCTGTAATTTTAAAAATGGGGCCATAAATTAAAAATAACTACCATTTCTAGGCAAAGTGATAACATGATGCATAATAAGACAATATTTTGTCGGGTGTAATTTGGCATTTCTAATATTAAATTGACAATTTGAGAGAGAAAATAGAAATAAAGGCAGTTATGGTGGTCAAGATGATAAAAAAAATTATAATAAATGGAAGAGAGAAAAGGGATTTCAGTCTGTTGATTGAAAAAAGAAGTGGTTTAGTCAAAATAGGAGTGGAAGTAGTACCGCCTTATATGTTGGTGTGCTTTCCTTGAAAATGTGCTTTAACATGAGTTTGTTTTGTCAAAATTTCATAATAAAAAATAAGTTTTTATGAAAATGGGAAAATGGTTAATTTTTGTTTATTTGGTGATTTAGGGAAAGTGATTTTCTCCTTACAAGAGAAAAATTTACCGGAAAAGTCATAAACTTATTGTTATTGTGTCAATTCAATCCTAAACTCTTTTTTTTGCCAATCGAGTCCTAAACTTTTGACAATTGTATCACTTTAGTCCATTTTGCCGGTCGGCGCTAACGTGCATATTTTTTTAATAGTTTTAAATTTTTTTCCTCATTTTTTTCTCTTTCCTATTGCTACTGTAGCCAACGAGGACTTCGCGGCCCCCTTTCCAACCTCACCGTGGTCGCTCTTCGTTAGGGTTTTGTGAGGTGCGGTTGTAAGCAAAGGCAGCCATGGCCTCACCCGGCCTGGCAAGGCTCGGTGAGGTTGATCGGGGGCTGCGAAGCCCTCACCGACCACGAACAGAAGCACAATTAGTTTCATCTAAACTTTTTTCGTCGCCCACACGCCGAATAGTTTTCAACAAAAAAAAAATCGAAAAGTCAAAAAATAATTTCTCAAAAACAGTTTTCCTTTACACAAATGGACCCTTAATTAAATTCCATTGACCTTGTTAACAATGGTGCACACAATCAAACTTGCGTCCAAGTGAAAATGATGGCATCACATATTACCAATCAACTAAAACAACATTTTGTTGTCTCCAATCCGATGAAAAGACCCACCCTTTTGTGGATTCTCTTGTGCATGGTTGTGGATGCATCTTAGTTGTAATATGCGGTTTGTCGAAAATTGCTGTTCTTAATCACAAAAGCCCATTCAATTGTATGCTGGAAAGGACAAAACAAAAACCTTAAACTCTCCAAAACCACTTTCTGCAAATATTCTTTGAAACTCAATGTCATCCATCCTAAACCCTAGTCTCCATATTCCTCTCCAGGACCCATTTTCCACTCTACTAATTGATTGGGGTTTTAAAATTTTCATTCCATTAGAAGATGCTTAACATATTCACATCTAATTATGAATTCGATATGACATTTGACATGACCCCCTTACACAACACGATTAGCTACATGAAGTAAAACAAAAATTCCTAAGAAAAAAAATTCCAAAATGACTTGAAATGATGTACTCAATACACACACACACACATATATATATATATATATATGACTTGAAATGATGTACTCAACACACACACACACACACACACACACACACACACACACACACACACACACACACACACACACACACACACACACACATATATATATATATATATATATATATATATACATCGTAGGGTCGAATATCTAAATTGATACGAATGAAAAATACAGTTATCACAAGCTAATGGAAATTGCCGGTCTTAAAATTTCACTAGGCCGATATTGACCTTTTGATATAGATGGGCTCTAATGCAATTGCTTCACCATTGATGAGCATAAAGTTTGAAACAAATGAATAGTTAACACCTCGAAAAATTCAAACGGGCACGCTTATGACAAATTGATCCCAAATTAATTTTAACTCCAATTGGGATACTTGTGATGAGTTTACCCTCCGCCAGTTTTCATTAGATTTTACCGTCAAATTACTAAGTTGAATAACATGTGGCAGTTGACGGGTGTACTAATTTGAGGTTTTTATCCTTTGTTTGTCACATGTGTATCAATTTTGAATTTTTCATTATATTAACACAATTTAACAAAAATTAACAATGAGTGGTGGTCAAAACATTACTTTAAGGTAAATTTATCACGGATGTACCATTTTGGGGCTTTTGGTGATCAAAAAATTAGTTTAGAGTAAATTTATCACAGGTACACCGATTTGAGATTTTTGGCAATCAAAAAAATAGTTCGGGATTAGTTTGTCATATATGTATCGGTTTGGGGTTTATTATGATAAAAAAAATAGTTTTGGATAAATTTGTTATAAGTGCATCAGTTTAGGGTTTTTTGTGTTATTAACCCTAAATAAATTAATCAGGGTAGTATTCTTGGAACAACTTAGAACATAGACACCTAGTAAATAATTGTGTATGTATATTATAGAAGGACAGAGTCCCAGCTGGCAAGTTTAATCGTACATAGTGGTGGCGCATCATGTGCACCATATTTATTTATTTTTTTGGTCTAAATGTGCACCCTATTTACATTGTATAAGCTGTTGGGGAATCTAGGACTTACAAAGATACTGTAAAACACTCAGACATCTAATGACCTTTATTTAATTTTCTTCAGACAAGCTAGAGGTTTTTACCACAAAAAAAAATAAAAAAAAGACAAGCGAGAGCTATGCTTATTCTCCAACAAAATAATAACATTTCTGTTGAAGAAGGGTCAAATGAATTCCTCAAACAAAATCAACCTCTTATTCTTTTCCTTAAAAGCGACAACCACAATGAGTTAAAATACTCATGAAGGCGGGCAAATACCACATATCCAAATCATTTGTTCGTTAGAAATGCTAAGTACGCTGAAATTAGATTGACTAAAATTAATCCTCCGGCTAATTAGTCAAACACGACGGAAATTTTTTTTTTTTGTATCCCTTTGTAAGTCAATTTTATAAACCTTCCTTAAATTATACTTAACATCATATTTTTGATACATAGTTTTTGAAACCCTGTGCACAAAGTTTTATGGATCTAAAATATTTTCTAAGGGCAAGGCAGTATTTCAAAGATTCATGCCGTTGTATAAAATTATTAATTTTTATTTGAGTGACGTACTATTTACACAAAGAATGGCAAAACCTTTGTAATCGATATGACATCGATTTGAATGAATATAAAGCTCGGTGTCAAGGTCAATCTACTTATCCGTAAGTTATCGATAGTAGAAACATTGGCCGATGACCATGATGATTATCGATGACTGTGGTATACAGCCGTCAACTTATGATAGCGATTGATGGACGATTATCACTTAACGAATTTCACTGAGTGTTGGACACGAGGGGAAAGAGAGAAGAGGCAAAGTGGAGATATCGACTGAAGATACAGATATTGATCTACGGTTAAGTCTAGTAACACTCAATGAGTTGTAACTACGTATAGATAAGGTGGACGTGCAATCATAAGGCCTGAAGTTACGTAGATGCGATTGTAACTGTCATTAGAATATTAACTTCTTATGAGCGGTTATGCTTTGTAGTTCAGAAAAGGGGGAAATGCAACTGTTGTGAAAGATCCCACGATGGTCTACACAAATTCCTTAGGTATATGCAATTTATCAGTATATTTCTAGTTTCCAATAATTAGGATTTCTTTTCTTTTAGATTTATCGTTGGTCGTCCTTGATACGCAAATTCAATCCTTTAAGCATTCAATACCGCCATGAAGATCGACGGCGGAGCTCGGCGGTGATGCATGTCGTTCCTATTACGTCCGCCGGTTCACATTCCCAAACTCAACCGGAACCTTAACGTGCCCACCATCCGATATTGACCAACAAAACTTCATTTACTCGATCACAGACATTTCTAGATCACTTCAGAATATGTAACGCGAATTATTTATTGGGCAGTTTGATAGAGATAAAGGGTCGAAGGTATCCTCTTCATCCTCGTTTTCATGCATGGCGCGAGTACTGTCCCGAGAGGCTTAAATTTACCAAATGTCGACGGCTCACGCCGTGAAACTCAACACATGTCGTGACGTGCATGGGTTTCGGACAAGTGTCACGTTAGTAGGAGCTCAATGCCTCGGTGCATCGACCACGTGTCCCTTCAGGGAAAGCTCTCTGTGATAAACACCGCAGCCAGACTCCTCCTCTTACGGTGGTGGGGAGTGCCATGCAACTGCGTGTTGGGCTTCACCGGAACGAGTTTGTGATTCTCCACGTGTGCTGAGTCCGTTTGGTTTTTCTGGCAAAACTTGGAAGGAAAAGGAAAGAGAAGAAGGCTATGAAGGTTTGTGCACTGACCCGATTGTTTCTTGATTGTTGGAAACTTGTTCTTGTAGTTGCTGCTCATTTCTTGCTGCAACAATGGTTGGCATTGCGAGGGAAAAAAATCCTTTTCTTGGCTGCTTTGTTTGATGCTTTCAGTGAGTTTCAGTTCCGGATGAAGGGGAGAACATCAGAAGGAAGCCACTGTAGTTTGTAGTGAAATCCTCAGGAGAGTTTTCTGGGGGTGATTATATTGTGAGTTTGAATGTGGCAAAAGGTGCACGAGACGAGGTCTCAGGCGCACGCGCCGATGGACGAGGACAAGATGATGACGAGGAAGCAGAAAGCCGAGCACAAGCTGCAGGAGTCGGAGCAGTCGCCCAAGAAGCCAAAGGCTGAGAACGATAACGGTCTTCCGGCGCCGGACGACAGCGAGGCCGAACTCGAGGAGTTGCGCGGAGCTACGGGGGAACATCTGTCTGTCGACCAGATGCGCCAGATCCTGGATGCGAATGGTCAGGACTTCTCCGGTACTCCAGGGGTCGTGACCTCTAAATGGTACTCAGGCATTCTACGTTAACTTATTCTAAGATGAAGTCGCCCATCCTAAATGTTTAGCAAGGCTGAACCTAGGAACACCATCACGGTTTTGTTTGCTATTTGATTGAGAGTCTGTATGCTTCAAACATTCACCGTTTTGTCAACATGTCGGTTTAGTAGACCGAAACTTTGTACTTAATAGTATGTCTCTAGCTTCAGAGGAGCAATCTGGAAAACAATTATGCTGATAAATTTGGGACATCTGTGTGTTGATGATGCAGCCAAGACCTGCTGTTTTACGGGTCATTGGACAAATGCCCAATTTGCAGCGGAACTATCGAATTTACCGGTACAAAGTATAAGTGTAAGGGAGCTTATAGCGAATGGGCGTCTTGCACGTTCAGCACCAAGTCCCCTCCGAGGAGAGAGGTGCCTATCAAGTTGCCGGATTCTGTCCTCAATTCGCCCATTGCCGATGTACCGCTCCATCAAGTTTGCATAAATAATTTGTGTAGTCTCTCTTAAAGTTTTAAGAACGAGTAGTGATTTATCATTATCTTGTCTTCTCTCCTTACGTGTTCTTACAGTTGCTAAAGAAGTATCAGGATCCAAGTCGTCGACCCCGCAAAGATCCGGGCATTGCAAATAAGCCACTAGGAGGGATGGTGATATCTCTATCGGGCCGTCTTTCTCGTACTCATGTATGCATCTTGGTCTTTAGACTTGGAGTTTAGTTTTTATCGTAGTCTATGTACGAGTCGGTGCGATCAGACACTCTGAAATTGGTGCAGCAACAATGGAGGATAGAGATCGAAAGACACGGAGGAAGAGTCTCCAATTCTGTCATTGGTATTTGATGACTTAGTGAATCGCATAAGTAGCACTGAAATTATTTTAAGGAATATAGAGTCATGAATCATTTCCGAAATTTGTAGGCGTGACCTGTCTAGTTGTCTCGCCTGCCGAGAGGGAGCGTGGCGGCTCAATAAAAGTTGCCGAAGCAATGTGAGTAGATGGGATTTGCTGGTTATAATTTCTACTTGATGTTAGACCCTAAGGAAACTATGAGGCTATAGCCAAAAAATGTTAAATGGCAGCAAATACTAAGTGGGACTAAAAATTTCTCTGCATTTTTCTGGTCGAGCCTACCGCTTCGTCTCTGTTAGGGTCATTTGTGTTATGGGAAATAACTAATCGAAACATTGTATGACTTTCAGGGAAAGAGGCATACCCGTGGTGAGTGAAGCGTGGCTGATCGACAGCATCGAGAAAAAAGAGGCGCAGCCTTTATCTGCTTATGACGTGTTGAGTGATCTGGTTGTAGAAGGCAGGGGAATACCCTGGGACAAGCAAGATCCGAGCGAGGAGGCGCTTGAATCGATTTCAGCTGAAGTATGGACCGATAGCTGCCTTTCACTTGCTATGACACTTGAAATGGTGTTATCCGGGATAATTTTGCATACACCAGGTGTGACTTGAACCTCCTTCTCCTGGTGCAGCTGAAGCTGTACGGAAAACGGGCTGTCTACAAAGACACGATGCTACGAGAGCGAGGAGGGAAAATATTCGAGAAAGATGGAATACTGTACAACTGTGCCTTTTCTCTTTGTGATATGGGGGAAGGATTGAACGAGTATATGCTAAATATTCTTCGGGCTTCGATTGTTAATTTTTCCCTTGTTTTCATTCTGGCTTTTTCATGCTGACGAGTAATTCATGAATATTTGGTGTAGCTATTGTGTAATGCAGCTCATCACAGTCCCCGACGACGACTTGCATCTGTACTACAAGCGGGGAAGAGTAGGGGACGATCCGAATGCAGAGGAGAGGCTCGAAGCATGGGAGAATGTCGACAATGCCGTGAAGGATTTTGTGAGGCTGTTTGAGGAAATAACAGGGAACAAGTTTGAGCCCTGGGAAAGAGAGAAGAAGTATCAGAAGAAATTGCTGAAATTCTGTCCTGTTGACATGGCAAGTGAAAACTTTATATTATCTCGGACACAATTCTATGCTTCATCGAGTCGCTTTATGATGAGATTGGTTCTCCTTCGAATAGGACGATGGTGTCGACGCAAGGCATGGGGGCTTGGGTCTGCGGCAGCTTGGAGTTGCGGTAGTGCATTGTGGGCTGGAGCCCCGGGTGGCGAACTTCATGAAAGTCTTGTGCAGTCGGGCAATATATAGGTACTGAACACAAGTTCTAACTCCGTGATCTGTAAGAACTGTGCCTTGTGATTGACGGTTCGATGACATTGCTGTGATTATAGGTATGCTCTAATGGAGATAGGCTTGGATTCCCCTGATCTACCCATGGGAATGCTGTCGAAAATTCACTTGCAAAGATGTAAGAATTCGAATCTTCTCCCTAGTTCTTCTTAAGAAGCAGCCGGGTCAATAATGAGATGTGCCGACTTAGGTGAGGAGGTGCTATTAGAGTTTGTAGAGAAAGTTAAATCCATGAAGGAGAGGGGTCAAAAGGCTGAGGCGGTGTGGTCGGATTATAGCCAAAGATGGTTCACTTTGATGCACTCGACAAGGCCCTGTATTTTCAGAGATTATCAGGAAATCGCCGATCATGTAAGGGCTTTCTGTTCGCTGAAAAAGCTAATTCTACGGGTCACAGTGGCTGACAATTTGTGTTGCTCTTGCAGGCTGCGGCGGCATTGGAGACTATCCGTGACATAACAGATGCCTCACACCTTATAGGTGACATGACGGGACCTACCTTCGACGACCCTCTTTCGGATCAATACAATAAGCTGAACTGCAAAGTTTCGCCACTTGAAAAGGAGTCCGATGACTACAAGATGATAGTGAATTATGTGGAGAAAACCTACGAGCCTGTCAAACTTGGGGAGATGGTGAGTTCATAAATTTGGCTTTCCATATCTAAATGTTAACATTTTTCATTTTCTGGCAGTTCTAATCCTCTGGCTATCGGTTCTTTTTCAGAGCTACGGGGTGTCGGTGGAGAACATATTTGCTGTCGAATCAACTGCATCACCTTCTTATGATGAAATAAAAGGGCTGCCGAACAAGGTTCTCTTGTGGTGCGGTGAGGTTCTCAACATAACTAGCTGAACTCCAAACTCCTATCTGTTTATGTAAACTCCGATCAAGCTTCGTTTGCGCAGGCACTCGCAGCTCGAATTTGATGAGGCATCTGCATAAGGGTTTCTTGCCTGCTGTTTGCTCTCTGCCTGTTCCTGGCTACATGGTGAGTCGCACACCGTTCCTAGATAATTTTTCACACCATTTGCTCCCTGTATCATTTGGCGGTTTTATGAATTGTCGTGTTTAATCCCTCCAGTTTGGAAAGGCGGTCGTGTGTTCTGATGCGGCCGCAGAAGCAGCAAGGTACGGTTTTACCGCCGTTGACAGGCCAGAGGGCTTCCTGGTACTGGCAATCGCTTCTCTGGGAAATCAAGTTCTGGAGGTTAAAAATCCGCCGGAGGTACATGTAGTCGAACTGCTAAGTTCTGACTTAATTCTAACGACATCATTCATGCCTATATCGAGCACCGATTCAACACTGATCGGTTTGTCATACAATCCTACAGGATACGAAATCCTTGGAGGAAAAGAAGATAGGAGTAAAGGGACTGGGGAGGAAGAAAACGGCCGAATGGGAGCATTTCATTTGGAAGGACGACATCAAAGTGCCGTGTGGCTGCTTGGTCCCCTCGGAGCACGCGGACAGCCCCCTCGAGTAAAACGAGTACGCCGTGTTCGATCCAAAACAGGTAAAAAGCTAGATCTACTTACCGGTTTCCTCTCCCCGCGTTCGTCCCGGTTTTAGGCATGTCCTAGACGTAAAATTTTCCGGTGTTTGTGTCGCAGACGAGCATAAGGTTCGTGGTGGGAGTGAAGTATGAGGAACAAGGAGTTGTGATGGACACAGAGGAGTGAGAGAAGACAACAGAGAACGCAATGGCATGCAAAGTGATGGCATGTTCGGTACATAGTTTTTGCCTTTGTTCTCGGTTTTTTTTTTTTTTTGGGTATGTGTATAGTGTCCTGCTGCCGGAAAAGCGGGCGGTGATGACTTTTGTCTGTGCATAGAATCGCCAATCGCCAGTTACCTTAAAGCGTTTTGACCAAAAACGCGTATCATGTTATGGAACTGATCAGCTTAGGTTCATGGCTGGTACATGGTCATCTTCTGTTTGCGGTGGAGGCCTGCTGGAATGTGCACTGGCAGAGCATCGCCGAGGTCGTCTTTCATTAGAATCAAATTAGAACGAACGATAAAGAAGAATTCCGCACCTAAAGTTGGTTTTTACCGAATTGGTCACCGTCGATTTCGGACATTACGTAGAAATGACCTGTTTATGTTTGGGCATATTTACATGCGGAAAGTACAAAATTGGCCTTGGATGGAAAGAAGTCATCTATTCAGACTTACCTATGTCGTCCCAGTACGTTGAGTCATTGCTTGTGGAGACGCAATTGCTGGTCCTGATAGTGACGGTGCACTGTGCTAAAATGGGAATCTTTAAACACCCAACTGTAGATTCAGTGGGGACGCAATTGTGTTTGTGGAGAACTGCGATTGATTGCATTAATGGCTAATCCACGCTAATCACCCTTGCGCATGCAACATTCTTTAGAGAGTGGTGAGCTTCAAAGATTTAACATATCAATCCATAATGTGCATGCTACAAGAATCTAAGCAGCACGCGAACGTAGATTTACATTGTACATTGTACAGTATCTAGTGATTGATGACTGTAAATCTGTTGTGGAATACTTGATAAGTTTAGAAGAAAGCCCTTAGGCTATTAGGAACATCGTTAAAGAGAGTTAAAGAGAGCCAGACGTGGCTAGAAGAAAGCCCTTCGGCTATTAGGAACATCGTTAAAGAGAGTTAAAGAGAGCCAGACGTGGCTAGCCTAAGGTTTTTTCTTGGACGAATAGCCTAAGTTGACAAGGTGGAAATTGTCCATTGTTCTGTGAGACTAATCAAGCCACCGATTGGATTGCTAAGGCCTACCGAAACAAAATCATCTCGACCAATTGGTTGTCTTTACTCCCTCGACTTATTTGGATATTTGGTATTTAGAAATTATTTGTCTAGCTTTAGTAGAGCTTGCTTTATGAATAAATGAATGAAAGTGTTTTTTTTTCTTACTCAAAAAAAAAAAAAATCTTGGTGGACGTCACGACATTGCCACTTATTTAAGGAGTTACGAGTGTGGAAAAGTAAAATAAAGAGGAACATTTAGGCTATATTTGGTATTCATGATAGGATAAATTTGTTAGGAGTCGCATGTCAATTTTAGAAAAAAATAATTCAAGCAAACAATTCACATGCATAATATAATAATAGAATCAAAAGCACACACTATAGAATTTATTATCGAATTTCATCCAAATCTGGGCCATGTCTCCTCATAAAAGCACTCTATAAATCCACTAGTCCTCGAAAAAGTAAGAATACAATTAATGGTCCCCACAAAAGATCGGGGCACAAAGAAATTGAGAACGCTTTGAATATCGTCACGCCCCTTTTCTTTTCCTTTTTTCTTTCTATTTTGCGTTAAATTTTATTGTATCTTTGCAATAAATATCTGCGCTAAATATTCTAGTGCATCTCTGTGCTAAATATTATATTAATGCATCTTTTTGCAAAAAATTAAATTTAAAAAAAAAAGATAAAAAAAAGCCCTTAATAAAATATTTGGTTTCACCCGCCAAGAATATCCCACTTGAAAATAAATTTATCCGATGCACCAAGTCAAAATTTGGAAATGATCGTCTTAATTTTCGAAGAACGAGGGGCAATGAAATTTCAAAAAAAAAAAACTACCATTTCCATCTCCTTCTTCTCTGTATATCTAGTTTGAAAGTTTTACGACTCATTTGTAGCTTTTTATTCAAGTCAAAATTCTACGAAAACAATGAGAGATTCGAAACTTTTTCTTCTTCGAAACTTTTTCGTTCATGTCAAAAGTCTATGAAAGTGAAAAGAGAGTCGAAACTCCTTCTCCCGAACAGTTTTGCGGTGAAGTTTAACTAATAGCAAGACATTATGAATGATCATATTTTCTCTCTCCCGCTAGATTTGACAATGATAATGGAAATTATGAGAGATTCTTATAGTTTCCATTTGTGCATTTTCAAGTTCCTTTACATCAATTAACATAATAGAGTTTGAACATATCAAGCTTTATTATTACGATTCACCAAATAGTGAGCATGTTGTGACAAAATCGTAGGATTTCATAATCCTATCTTATCATATCCTATAATGATTAGAAATTCAGACGACTCAACGTAATATTAAATTTCTATAATTTATTGATTTTGAAAAGTGTACATTTTTGGGGTTACTAAAAGTTTCGTTATTTATAAATTTCTAAACCCGTATGCAAGAAGTTACATTAATATCGACTCTCTTAATGGTCACATCGACTATTATTTCCACGTCCACGTCAGCTCCACTAATTCGACGGTACACGCCATTTCATCTAATTAGTGCTTCCTCGTTTACCGATTTCGGTGCAGTCCAAGGAGGGTCGGCGCGAGAGCAGAACGCGTCATTTTGACCACTCGTGCGGAAAGTACGATCTGAGGAAAAAGTACCGATGCGACGCCGTTCCGAGGAGCACCGTGAAGTCGGTGGGGGCCGCGGAGACGCGGTCTAAGATGAAAAAGGGAAGAGGCGGGGGGCGGGGACGGAGAATGGTCCAGATTGGCGGGGGTGACGACGATTTGGCGTGGCGTCGACGGCTTCCCCGTATTGATCAAATTCCGATGTTGATTGATGGCCAATCAACCCCGACAACCCCCGACCTTATTTAACGCGCCATCCACTACAACTCACCCCCTACCAAAAAAAAAAAAAAAATACAAAAAACCTTTAAAAAGAAGAAGAAGAAGAGGAGAAAATTGTCTAGAGTTCGCGGCGACGAAGAAGAAGGTGTCTGGAATCTTCGTCTTCACGCGAACGGGGTTCACGCCATCGCTGACCTTCCTTGAAGGTTCTTCTCTTTCCTCCTCCTCCTCCTCGTCCCCCTCCTGTTTATTTATTCCGCTTTTCTTGACGATCGGTCTCGATTACTCGGACACGAAACCAGGCCGGCCGTGCGAATCGAGAGGGGGCTTTTTTGGTCTTTCGCTTTAAGTATTTCTCTGAATCTGTTTCTGGTGCGGATCGGCAGATCGTGAGAGGTTCCTTTGACGACGATCGGAGATGGCGGAAGAGCACCGGTTCCAGGCCCAGCAGCTCTGCGCCAACAACTGCGGCTTCTTCGGCAGCCCGACCACGCAGAACCTCTGCTCCAAATGCTACCGCGACCTCCAGCTCAAGGAGCGGCGGTCGACGGACGCGAAGCTCGCCCTCAACCAGACCTTGACCCCCGCCTCCGCCTCCGCCTCCGCCTCCGCCGCAGCTGCGTCCTCGCCGCCCGCCATCTCGACGGCTCCGCCCGCGGCTCCTTCGCCGCCGGCCGCGGAAGGTCGCGAGGCCGCTCCGCCTGCCGCGGCGGGGGGCCCCAGCAGGTGCGCCGCGTGCAGGCGGCGCGTGGGCCTCACGGGGTTCAAGTGCCGGTGCGGCGTGACGTTCTGCGGGTCCCACAGGTACCCGGAGCAGCACGGGTGCGGCTTCGACTTCAAGGCGATGGGGAGGGAGCAGATCTCGAAGGCCAACCCCGTCGTGGTCGCCGAGAAGCTCGAGAAGATATGACGGTGGAGCCGTTCGATTCCGACTATGACTTCCTCGGTGTTGCGAATAGTTCGTGGCGGATCGGCAGTCGTCGCCGGACGGCGGCATCGGGAGAGGCCGGTGGTTGTTGGGGGCGCGTCTGTTGACATTTGTGAATTTATGACGACGTGTCGAGCTGTCTTCGTTGAATTATGAAAGGAATTGAAATTAGCATTTGATTATTCTATTTTCTTCTTCTAGACGTAATTACCTGAAAAATTAATATGATTTTAATATTTCTAATTGATTAATGGAGAATAATTTCCACGTTCTCGTAAGTGCTTGCTTGCAGCTTCCGAAACAGCTCGAAGCCGCAAATTATCTCGAATTATGTTTATGGTGACGTGTTTTGAAATATTAATGACGTAACAGGTAAAATTCATGATTTTTTGCAATGGACACGGGATTCTTGTGGTAAAAAAAAATTGAGGTATTTGTGTCGCCATATTATAGTAATTTGTGTTTCTTTACGGTAGTTTTCATTGGGTACTCAAGATTGCATCCAGTGATCTCATGTGTGTCCTTTAATTAGATATTCCAATCATTGATTTCCCTAAAAAAATTTAACCTTATTACATTAAATTATTCTCTCGATTTTATGGAAATTTCCGATTTTATAAAGTTTCGCGATTTAGATTTACCCATGCAGAAATGAAGTTCTGGTTTTTTGCAAATCTTAGAGGGTTTATTTTGTTTCGCGTGGTCATCCCATTACTCTTATGTAAATGACAATTGATAACAGAAAATCTAACTGATATATGTACAATAAAACTAATAATTTACAAACACTTGATTGTACTACAAAGTCGTTTTTTCAAAATTTTCTAGTTTGTTTTTGATAATTAATCCAAGATTTTGATCAACAACATTGGAAAGAACTACATTTCTTAAAAACTTCTCTTTTCAACAAAGCTGGCATGTACAAATGTAAAATCCAAAAGAAACAAAGACGAAAAAATGTAGTTATTATAGTATTCGGCCTTAAAAAAAAATAAGAAATACGATATTCTTTATTTTTGTCGTCATAAGTATTTGATATTCTAAAGTATGACAACAAGATCGTGCATGGAAAGAGAACGATAAAAAAAGAAGAAAAGCGAAGAAACTCGGGGTTTACCACTTTAAATTTCAATTGGATGATTAAGGGTTATTTTATATTACGGGTGAAAATAGAATGTGTTTAGTCATATGATGAGCAAAAATAGCTCCACCCTAATTTAAAACAAGACCCCACCACTAACTCGCTTTTCTCGAGACTGGATTTATGTGTATACTCTCCATTTTAACTTATATAAATATAGAACATAATAATTAAATGTAAGTAAAAAAAAACATTTTTGAATTCAAAGATTCATATGCTTGAAATTTATGTCAAAAGTACAGCGACATAAGCATATACAGCAGGTGATAGTATGATTTGTATAAAATAATAGTTCTAAGACCATGGCTATATTTTCGATCCAAAAAAAAAAAAAAACAGACCATGGCTATACAAGAATATAAAACCCACCACGGCCACGGCGTGTTTAGTGAGAATTAAACACTTTGGCGCCGACGTTGGCCACAGTGAGGGGTTCGAAACTCTCCCAACCCGTTTCTCGGACTTAAGTGGGGGGGCCCTTGCTGGTGGGCTGCGGGGCCAGCCTCCCTCCAAGTATAGTCGCTATCAGAAAGGGGGAAGATTGATTATAACCTACGGATTCTGGATCATAAAAAAAAAAAAAGAATATAAGAATTCTATGATAATTTATGGAGCATGGAGTTGAATATCCGACCGTCTCCGCAAAAGAATAAAAATTTGAATAGCTTAAGGGCAATGTCACAGTTAAAATAGTATAGATTTGTTTTTAAATTGAGGGCTGGACATGACTAGCACCGAGGGGAATGCATTTTTAATCGATCATTATTATTTTCATCGTCGTCATTGTATTCTTCATTAATAAAGTGAAATAATTTGAATTATGTCGCACGATCAATAAGGTTTTGTAATCAAGTTATGTCATATGACCACACGTTAAATCTTCCAAGTGGTCATATGACGTGGAAATTATGGTGCTTTTTTTTTGGGTCGGAGAATATCATGCGTGTTCTATTTTATTAACGAAGACTGGGCCATGGACAGTGGGCACTTTCCCTTCAAATGGGCCAATGCTAAGGATATCAACGACAGTCTCAATCGATCGCACAGTTTGGCCCAATCTTGAAAAGAAGTTTCTATGGCTTCTCGTATTCATCCGAATTTTGACCACTAGCTCGGACCATTTGTGTAGCGGCCTGGGCCTGTTGGATCGGGCTCATGCTCTTGCTAGGCTGGACTCGGCCTGACCGCTTTGTTGTGTAGCCGACAACCAATGATCACGTGGGCCCGAGCCGGCCCATGGACCTAATCCGGCACTGGCTACCACATGGCTCGGGTTGTGTGGGCCCGCACGGTTGGATCCATTGGTTGTCGGAAAAATTACTAAAAAAGTACTAAATCTATTGTAATTATGTCAATTCAGTTGTAAATTCATTTTTTTACAGATTCAATCTCAAACATTTTGTAATTATGCCAATTCAGTCAATCCATCCAATTTTATCCGGTCAATGTTGACATAGATGCTGGTCGAAATCGGCCGTTTGAGACTATAATATTTTAATAATTTTTTGAATTTTGAATTTTTTTTTTCTCTTTCCTCTTCTTCTTCTTCCTCCTTTGGTAAGCAATTGGCCAGAGGTGATAGCCGACAAGGAGGTGGCCACAGGCAAAGCTCACCATGAGTGCTCGCCAAATCTGGGCCGGTGAGACTCTCCCTCATCGTGGGTTGCCGTCTCTGGCTAGTCGCTGGCTAGAGGAAGAACAAGAAGAAAAGGAAAAAAAAATAAAAAAAAAAAAAACAAAAAATATTAGAATTTTATGTCGCCGGACTGTTGGCATCCACATTATCTCCAAACGAACAAAATTAGCTAGATGAACCGAATTGACACAATTACAAAAAAAAAAATCGACAAAAAAAAGGTCTACGAATGCATTGACATAATTACAATATGTTTTCAATTTTTTTAGTAATTTTTCCGTTAATTGTCATAACATCCGTCGGGCTTGCTTCAAACCTTTACCCATAAACAGATGGCACAACCATCCGTAATCGCTAACGAGAGGATGGTGGAACTTTAGCTCATGACGTGAGGTTGATTCTCTTCGTTACCTTTTTTCCCTTGAGTTTTAGGGATATCGCAATATCCAAAATGTTGGGGGTGCTCGCGTCAAGCTATTGCTACAATGGCGTTTCATCATAAATCAATTGCATTCAAATTAGAATGCGTCGGTTATTGCTATCGGTCGCGATTGCAATAAAACGCCCAATAACTTGACTTCGAAACGCTTTTTTCCTTTTCTCTTTTTTACATACGACCGTGTTAAAAAGTAGATTTGAAGCACCTCTTAAGCAATCGAACAACGAAAATATTACAATTTTCAATTCAATGGATGTTCACCTTGCCAATGTGAAATTGGAAACCACCTCACCAAGTAAGGACCGGTTTCTAGAATCGATCTGCAGCACAAAGTTCGGATTAAGGCATCCAAGGATAAGGATGGGATTGGGCATCAAATGATTGAGACAGTGATTAGAAGAGAAGGAGGTTGCAATGTATCCAAGTTAGGATTCTAAAGAGTCCGGCCACTTACCGAATGAGCCCGTTATCTTATGTAGCCATTTTTCGTAAGGGGTCGTGGAGCCACTCCTGAAGTGGCGGCTCTCCTTTACGATTATCTCACCGTACGATACTTGGCTCCCCAAAAATGTTAGCTCCCGACGATACGTAATGCTATATAATGGTCAATTCGCTATGGGTGCATGTAGAGGGGGCCATTTGGGCCCGTGGGCCCGGAACCGGCCCGTTGACCGGGCCCACGGTTCCGGAAACGTGGGAACCGGCCCGGAACCGGCGGTTCCGGGCCGGTTCCGAACCGCCAAAAAAAAATAAATAAAATAAAAGTGGGCTCGGGGCGAGAGCCGTTGGGCTCTCGCGCCCCGGCCCCCCTCCCCCCCGACTTTGGGCCGTTGCTTTCCATTTTTTTTTAAAAAAAAAAAAAAAAAAAAAAATGATTCTTGCCTATAAATGCATATGCTTCCCCTTTCATTTTTGTCACAAATTCTCTGAACAATCTCTCGAATTCTCTCTGAAATCCTCTCAAATTGCTCAAATTCTCCCAATTCTCTCAATCTCGACTCAATTCTCTCAATCGGATTTCCGATCAATTCTCTCAAAAATGGCAAGTGGAAGCAGAAATGCCGACAAGGGCAAGATGGCTATGGGAGATTCCGAGTATCCCTTTCATGAATACGATCCTCGTGAGTATGCAAGTTGGAAAGACGACGACGATAATATCAACTATGTCCCGATTCCGAACGTCGAGCACATCCCAACACAAGAAAGTCTTCATCCTCCCACCGGTGTCGAAGAAACGTCAACGGCAAATGAGCCGGAACGGAAGGGCCGAGATAATACATCGGACTTGTGGCTACACTTCGACAAGGTACGTGATGAAGTCGAAGGTAAGTATAATGTAAAATGTAAATATTGTTCGCAAACTTATAAATTCACGAAAGGAGACGGCTACGGAACATTCCGTCGGCATTTGACGAAAAAACATCCAACGCAAGCGGGGATCGACAATACGCAACAACAAATTTCCGGGTACGCCACTTCTAAGCCTCATCCTTTATTTCGTTTCACTGAAGCACTTTATAAACAAACATTAGGTGAATATGTTGCCCTTGATCATGCTCCGTTTAATACTGGTGAAAATTTTAATATGAAATATTTGATAAATACTGCGTTGGTTCCGCAAGCGCCAACTATTCCAAAAAATACTCTTAAACGCGAAGTTTTTCATCTTTATAAAAAAGGAAAAAAATCTTTAGGAAAATTTTTTGCGGAATTCAATGGACGTGTGCATATAGGTAGTGATATTTGGAGTGATCCTTGGCAAATTCATTCTTATATGGGTGTCACGTGTCATTGGATAGATGACAATTGGATGATTCAAAAAAGACTTATTGCATTCCGAGTTTTTGATGAAAGCCATTCGGCTCATAATATTTATAGAATAATTAGGCAAGTTTTAGAAGAATATAATTTAATAAATAAAGTATTTTCAATTGGTTTTGATAATGCCGCCGCAAATACCGCTTCTATTCCCGAATTAGAAAATATTTGCAAACCCACTTTTGGCGGACAATTTTTTCAAATTAGATGTGCTTGTCATGTTTTAAATTTATGTGTACAAAATGGTTTACGAACTCTTGACACTTCTCTCGCCCTAATAAAAAGTGTAATTAAATTTTTATGGAGTCGTCCCCAATGTATGAAATCATGGGGAAAATTTTGTAAACAAAATGGGAGAAGGCCAAGAAGATTTCCAAAAAATATTCCGACTCGTTGGAATTTTACGTACGAGTTGCTTCGGCAAACTTTTGAATATAAAGATTTATTATGTATGTTTATTTCACAAAATATTCCCGAAATTACTTTACTTCCTCAACATTGGGACGTTTGCAAGAAAATTTTAGATATTTTGAAAATTTTTAATGATGCTACTAAGACTTTATCTGGTATTTATTATCCTACAACGCATTTATTTTTAATAGAGTGTGTTAATATTAGTAGTGTTTTTAGTGAATATGAAAAAGATACCGAATTAGGTCAAACTATTTTAGTAATGCGAGAAAAATGGTTGCATTATTATTTGCAAATTCCTCTTGTCTATTTAGTTGGTATTGTTTTTGATCCACGTATTAAATTAGACGGTTTACAGGATTATTTGAATGTGTATTATCATGATTGTTTACATTTGGATGATTCAATAGATATTTCAAATATATTATGACATGTTAAAGAATCTATAGTAGCATTATATGGAGAATTTTGTAGTAGATATGGTTTAAGTGATTCCGGATCTTTACAATCTATCGCCTCACGTAGCGAAGGTGGTAGTTCACTTAGTAGAGGGTATAATATGCTTAAGAGTAGGCAAAAAAAAAAAAAAGGGGCAACAGGTAATATTTCTGAATTAGAAAAATATTTAACCACTCAATTTGAGTTTCGTGATGCGTAACATAATACAGATTTCAAATCCGAAGTGGTGGAAGAGTCACCAAATCGAGTATCCAGTTCTCGCCCTCATCGCTCGTCAAATATTAGCAACCCCTTCTTCAACGGTTGCGGTTGAACAAGCATTTAGTTCCGGAGGATTAATTTTGGACTCTCGCCGTTCAAGATTAAGCCCGGATTCTGTGGAAGCTCAAGCTTGTGTCGGCGATTGGACGATGGCGAAATATCGACACCAAGAGTTAGATCGTGAACACGAATTTTTTAGCGATGATGTTGGAGATACCACCGCCACGGGTACCACAACGGGTAGCGACGATTGACGATGAGGTAAGTTGGGGTTCTCAAAGGTAAAAAGAACTACATGGGCTTTTATTCTTCTATCCCCAAGAAGATATGTAGGCCGCTTAATGATAATTCATTAAGTTCAAGCCCATTCCTTCTTTTTTTTTTTCCCATATTTTATTACAATGTACAATTTAATTGTATTTTATAATTTATAATTTATTATATTTATTATATTATTTATTATTTTAAAAATTATTATTAAAAATGAACCGGCCCGGAACCGCCGGTTCCGGTTCGGAACCGGAACCGCCATTTTTCACGGCCGGTTCCGGTTCCACCTTTTCGTGGAACCGGAACCGGCGGTTCCACCGAACCGGCGGTTCCACCAAACCGGCCGTGACTAGGTGCATGCATAATTTTTAATTAATGATGACACAATTATGTTTGCTTATCGAATAAGAATTAAGATGTACTTAATTTAAATCTAATATCGTGGGGATGAACAATCTCTCTCGATGTTACTTTATTACGTGGAATCCTCTAGTAAACTCTTTTATCGCTTGTGATATATATATATATATATATATATATAAAAGTACGTATATAATTCTGAGGATGGAAATTTCCATTATCATGTTTGACAAGCTGTAGAAAGCCGTGAAAGTAAAAAAAGATCCAAGGGGGGAAGAAAAGGTTGCAGCTCTTGCGAAAGAGAACCTTCCTCTCTAACTTCCACAGGGGTGCGCTCTACGCACTCCCCCTTGAGGACGAAGAAAAAGCCCAATCTTTTACAGTCTCTCAAGCACCTCACGCGCTCGTTGAAACTCCGCACCTCCCGTCCAAATCCCTTCTCCTCCGATCAATCTCTCTCTCGCTCTCGATCGCGAAGAATCAGCAAATTGTCAATCCACGCCGGTTCGATTCGGATCGTAGTTCCGATCGATCCCCGTCTCCGATTCTAGGGTTTCGGCGATTCCTCCCCCCGCTAGATCGCCGTCTCTACATGCGATCCTTCTCGAGCTGCCGGTAGCGATTTTTACGATGTACAGCAACTTCAAGGAGCAAGCGATCGAGTACGTGAAGCAGGCCGTTCAGGAGGACAACGCCGGGAACTACGCCAAGGCCTTCCCCCTCTACATGAACGCCCTCGAGTACTTCAAGACCCACCTCAAGTACGAGAAGAACCCCAAGATCAGGGAGGCCATCACCCAGAAGTTCACCGAGTACCTCCGCCGCGCCGAGGAGATCCGCGCTGTGCTCGACGAGGGCGGCCCCGGCCCGGCCTCGAACGGGGACTCCGCGGTCGCCACCCGGCCTAAGACGAAGCCCAAGGACGGCGGAGCGGATGGGGACGACGCGGATAAGGAGAAGCTGAGGGCCGGGCTGAACTCGGCGATCATACGGGAGAAGCCCAACGTGAAGTGGAACGACGTGGCGGGCCTCGAGAGCGCCAAGCAGGCATTGCAGGAGGCGGTTATTTTACCCGTTAAATTCCCTCAATTCTTCACTGGTTGGTTGATGTTATATTTCCCGAAGTAATTTGGTTATTTCTTTGATGTTTGTTTTGTTCTACTTGGGTGTTTGTCGAATTTGGCATTGGTTAGTCAGTTTTTGGTGGAAAGGTTGAGCCGCTCGTGTTGTGAGGATGATGATCGGGTTTTATGGGCTGTTATGCGTGATTATTGGGACCGAGATACTAACCATAGCTGCTATTCTTTATGCCAAAGGAAATTTGAGTTTCACCAGTAACGAGCTTTATGGTCCTTTATCTACTGGTTAATGATTATGGTAGCAAAGCGTACTTTTTCCTTATAATCGTAGGTTAATGCTATGATTTATTGGTCGATGGTAACAAAGGGCCGGTAACCCAGATCAAGATACTACTGATGGTAAGCAAAGTCTACGAGTGATGTATAAAGGACATATCTATGTAAGGTGATGTGGAAGAATATTATTCTGCTAGGATGTCATATTTGTAGGGGTGGGGGAATGCTCTAGCCTTGATTATTTGCTTGCTGTCTGGTGTAGGACGAGGGACAATCAGCTGGTGAGCATGTCTGCCTGCCCCCATCTGCATGTGGGTTTCCATTCTCTCTTAGACGGGACAAGTGTAGGGGGTGTAAGCGAGTTAAGCTATTCACGAGCTTACTCTAGTTGGCTCACAATCTACTCGTATTCAACTTGACTAGAGCTTGAGCTCGAGTTACTTGTGTGGCTCTTCCAGTTGAGGTTGAGCTGATTGGTGCTTGACTAGAGTAGTCTTGAGCCTTAATTCGAGTATTTGAGTTTTATATGTGTTTAGGTGTTTGACTTTAAGGGTATAGAAGGAAACTTGCTTTGAGCTTAATGGCACTCGTTTTTTCCATCAGAACCCTACAGTTAAACCTGTAACACTCGGTTTCTTTTTCACTTAGCCACCTCTCTCTCTGTCTCTCATTTCAAGTAGCTGCTTCATTACACTCTTCCCTTCTCCCTCTCACACTGTTCATTTTCCTAAGAACCGGACGCCCTATATGAAGCGAAAGCTAAATACTGAGGTGTGAAAATATGTGGAAATTTGGTTCCCTCTACGTGGTTACCTTTAACTGGTGTGTGCAAATCTCCAAATCTGGCTTCTCTCGTACTTATTTCAGCCTAATTTTCTCTTGATTAAGTTGTGTAGAAGGAAAATCAATGCATGTGGGGGCTAGGGTTTAGTGATCCTCACAACAAACTCTGCAAACTTTCATATGCAAGCGTTTGCTGTCTTTAGAGTTTTTGTAGAACCATATTTCTTTGAAATTGAGTGAGCAGCAGCAAATTTCCCAGATTTGAAGAGATAGGAGTGAAGACTTTCGAGATTTTGTTAGAAGAGCTTTTAAAATTGAGAAGAGTGCTTTGAAATCTTGTCATTATAACCTGGATAATGTTCTATGATTTAGTGTAATTTGAAGGCATAAATTTCAGTTTGAATTTTCTAGAGCATAGCCAATTTTGCTTAATATATTGGCGAGCTCAATATCAACCTCAGATTGAAGTTGAGCTTTGACACTTTTATCAAGCTTAGACAAGTTGAACTCAAGCGCGTTTAAAATTTTTAATACTTGATCGAAGCTTGAGTTGAGTTTCGAGCATCGAGTTAATGAGTCGAGTCGAGCTCAAGCCTTGTACTGTATCAGCTTGACTTGACTCAACTACACACCTGGACATGTGCACTCATGCATGGAGGGTTTTGCTTGAGAGAAGTAAGCTAGAAGCCTTTTCACCATAGAGAATAATCATCAAATTGAATTTTCTTGCAGTTGACAGAATCTGACCGGTAGTTCATCTATGAAAAAATGTCTTGTTCTGACTCATCGATGGTACCTTTAATCTCTAGTTATCTTCAAGTCAACTGAGTGATGACTTGAACATAGTAATGATGTCATGTGAAGAACAGTTAAATATATGCGCTATGTCTGTCGTGATTCATCCTTGAGCATTACCATATCTCTCCATCATGGTCAATGGCCTCTGAATTCTGCATCCTATGTTCTTTAATTGAAGCTTTACGATAATGATCTACAGGGAATAATGCTTTTCTGAATGTTTTATCATGTGCAAAAACCAATATGTTTACTTTTTATAGACCTGCTGAGTCCATCCTGCATATCAATCAAGGGGGGATTCATATGACATAGTTTGCATAAGATTCGTGTCTATGTGTTGAAAATGACCATATGTTTCATTCTGTGATACCTATGTCAGGCAAGCGTCGTCCGTGGAGGGCATTTCTTTTGTATGGTCCACCTGGAACAGGGAAGTCATATTTAGCGAAAGCTGTTGCAACCGAAGCAGACTCTACATTTTTCAGGTGATCTATATTCATCAAGCATCTGTTTAGTGGGCTCTTGGATTAGAGAAATCTAGATCTGTTCATGATGTTGCCACTGCCTCATGGATTGGAACTTTTGAAGTTTACAACTGTGTTTTTTATGCATGTCTTCTGTGATTTTTTTATCATTTTCCAGTGATGCTCTTGACTCCAAGCTCTCTGTTTTTGCCTTTGCTGATCTCTTTAATTTCATAAAGCAGCATTGTATTTTTCAAGATTTTCTATCATAGACTCTTGGCAGGCTATGCTTGGCCATGACTAGTTGAGATTCCCCTTCTTTGATTTGCTGAAGTTGAATAAAGGAAATAAAAATTAGATGGGTATTGAACGAATCTTTTAAATGAACTTCTGTTGTAGTTTCTCCTTCTATGCCGTCTTTCTTATGGACTCTTATATTGTCTTTTATTCTGAACAGTGTTTCTTCCTCGGACCTTGTATCAAAGTGGATGGGCGAAAGTGAGAAATTAGTTTCCAGTCTTTTCCAAATGGCTCGTGAAAGTGCTCCATCCATTATCTTCATCGATGAGATTGATTCTTTATGTGGTCAACGTGGGGAAGGCAATGAGAGTGAAGCTTCTAGACGTATCAAAACCGAACTTCTCGTCCAAATGCAGGTAACGCTGAAAGTGTAACACTCTTTCTTATGTTTGTTGAAAACCTAAAGCGTCCTTGTTGTCTTGCCTTGGTATGATGCAGTTTTTGGAATTATTGCATGCTTCCGAGCTTTTTAAGATTAATGTGTACATCCATGTTTTGTCTTAGATAAGTGGAATATTTAATTGGAGAGATAGAAAATGGAAACGATCTTTTGAATGTCTAATGAAAAGTACTCACTTTATGCTTTCATAGATGAACTGGTTTAGAAGCCTGTGAAGCGTGTGGAACTTTAGACAATTATGGAAATCAATTCGTGGAAATTTAGTTAGTCAATGATGTGATCTTCCATATATCTTTTGGAAGTCTCTTTCGATCTTTTTCATTCAGTTCTACTTTGCCTTCTTCTATGTAGTGATACTGATACAAAATGAAAATGTTATACAGTGATGAGAAGGTCCATCTAGGTAGGTAAGCCCTGGCCACATGAAATACCCCACTAGCATTTAGAATAGTTAAAAAGCGATTTTTCCTTCTTTCTAAATCAAATCAACAGGTGATTCGATTTTGAAAGAGAATTGTTTGGACTAAAGTTATCTTTTATGAGGCCAATTCTTACAAGAATGTGTTTTAAAAAGCTCAAAGGAGGAATAACATGGAAGAGGAAATAGAAAAGAGAACCAAGTGAAGAGTCAAATAGGAATGGGGGAATGGTACAAAGGAGTAAACATAGGGTCACATGCTGCTCAAAGAAGAGTGGCTTTTTTTTTTTAATAATAAAAAAAATATTAAGTCTTGAATTTTGTTGGTTTTTTCATCATAATATGATGATATTATGGCTATGTGATATTGTTTACTGTAGCAGCTCAAATCTCATGTCAATGTCTACTCTTTGTTGTCATCATGTAGTTTTACCATCCAGAATTCTTGGAGGTTTAGTTGCTAACTTGCCATAGTTTTCTCCATTCAGTCCTTCCTCTAGAAAGATAGAATGCTGTCTACTATTCTAATTCATTGTGAATCCACGTGTGAACTGGTCGTGCACTATTGCATATGAACTGATCAGCACTATATTCAAATGGAGCTCTGCAATCTCTTTTCAATTTAGATAGTTTTTGAATACAATCTTATGCTGTTTCAGTGAGGCTGCACTGCCGATATGTCCAATTATTTTTGTTATGTGCCCCGATGTTGGTATTGTAGACATGGGATGAGATTAGTCTTACGTCTCTTGATACTGTGATTAAGCTATCTTCAATTAAGTCTAATGCAAATGATCAAAGTAGAATGTACAGGTTTAGAGGGTTGCTTGTTAATATTCAGTTGTGGTATCTACAGTAACTAAGGATCCAGACCACTCTGGCTTGGAATCGGTCATTTTGTTGGATCTGCGGGTGATTAAGCTAATTTTAATTATGTTTTATCAGAATCTGGGCTATAACACTTGCTGTGCCTTTATATCATTGGATATTATCTGTGCCTGTTTATTTCACTGAATTTGTTAATGGGTAATTGTGAGTTTCTGTTGGTACTATTAGTGAGGATTCCATTCTGCACCTTCTTGTAACTTTTATTTGGTGTCTCTTGGAATGATAGACGCCCTAGAAACAATCAAATTTACTTGGTAATTCAGGTGAGAACAGAAAATGTTTGTTGTAAATTGAAAACGACTGATCAAGTCATTTTTTTCCCTTTACGATTATAATTCTTTTTTCAGCAGAGGATTTTTTCCCCAGAGGTATGACCATAGTAATATGGTTTGATTTTCTTACGCAGGGTGTAGGACATAATGATGATAAAGTTCTTGTTCTTGCAGCAACAAATACTCCATATGCTCTTGATCAGGTTGAAAGCTTTCTTTTAGTGCTTTTTGTTAATTGGAATATTTGACAGCCATGGCTCATGGATTTTAACCTATAGGCCATTCGACGGCGTTTTGACAAGCGCATATACATTCCTCTTCCTGATACAAAGGCTCGACAACACATGTTTAAGGTACTGAAACTAGAAGTAGCTGATAAGATCATAGTCAGATATTATTTGGGCCGTAACATGATATATTTGATTGGCCCTTATGTTGCAATAAGCCTAATGCTTTTTCTGTGGTTTGAAATATGGATAGGTTCATTTAGGGGATACTCCCCACAATTTATCTGAAAGCGATTTTGAAAGCTTAGCTCGCAGGACAGAGGGGTTTTCTGGTTCGGATATAGCTGTTTGTGTGAGTACAAGATGTCTGTATGATCTTTTCTGTTACTGCTATGTTTTCATTTGAGCAGTCATATTGTGCACCATGCCATAATTATGCTCCCATGTTATCTATATGACAGGTTAAGGATGTTCTTTTCGAACCTGTGCGCAAGACGCAGGATGCCATGTATTTTATAAAAGCTTCCAATGATATGTGGATGCCATGTGGACCAAAGCAACATGGTGCTGTCCAAATCACCATGCAGGAGCTGGCAGCACAAGGACAAGGTTCAAAGGTATAGAGCAATTCTGTGTTACATCTAGTGTCAAAGTTGGCACTTGCATCTTGACCTGATCCTGCTTTTATTTGTTTTGTTTTGTTTTCTTTTTATGTTTTTTTTTTCTGTAATGTGTAATCTCTGTTAATTTGTTGTTCTTGATGGGTTGAGTAATTATTAGTCTTATTAACTATGACTTAGTATTTGGTCGGCATATTTTTGGTTCATATGATACAACCGACAGTTCCAAGGGGAACATCGCCAATGAATGTCCACTTATCATTGAAAACCTTTTGAACTTAAGCTTTCCCCTCCAAATTCAAGCATAGCTGTTGAAATCTCAAGTCATAATCCTGAAATCTGGAGATTCTTTTGCCCATTTTGACTTATGAGTTGGCAAATAGGGCTGGAAGCTGATGTCGTCTTTCATAAGTTAGCTGTAAGAATTTTCTGGATAAAAGTGTCTTCCGTGATTATTGTGTGTCTAACCACTCGATGTGGGAAATTAAAAGTCAAGGTGATAAATTTGTTTAAATTTTCTTCTTCGCAGTTTATCTGAAAAAAGGGGAAAAAACAGGACGAGGTTCCTTGGAAAGTAGTTCTCTTTTTCTGCTTTGCAGTTAATGATTCCTGAAAAAGAGGATAAATAAGATAATGAATTTTCTTTGTAACCCATCTTTCATTTTTTTCATGGTTCATTATCATTTAGAAATTAGCTATATGTTTCCTTAGTTGGCAACTTGGTATTGCTCTTGTGGCCTTAAATATACTCAAAGAACTTGTGTGGATTTGTAACAAGATTAAGTTAATTGCACAATCACAGGATTATTTTATTTTACGTATGTTGT
Organism: Rhodamnia argentea; assembly: GCF_020921035.1. Taxonomy (NCBI): domain Eukaryota; kingdom Viridiplantae; phylum Streptophyta; class Magnoliopsida; order Myrtales; family Myrtaceae; genus Rhodamnia; species Rhodamnia argentea. The sequence continues at coordinate 23,920,558 of NC_063157.1, read as the reverse complement.
TTATATCATTCAACACAGATCCTTCCGCCCCCGATATCGAAGACAGATTTTGACAAAGTGCTTGCAAGACAGAGGCCGACAGTGAGCAAAGGTGATCTAGAAGTTCATGAGAGATTCACAAAGGAGTTCGGTGAGGAAGGTTGATGGGTACCAATTCATACTAGATGTGAGCCTGATCGCCTTGGTTTGTATTTTAAGTTCGTTTATTGCTGCTGACACAGTGAATTATATCTCTAGCTTCTTTAGGTTGGGAAGATGATTTCCCTTTTGAGCGAAAAATATCTGGGGATGGACACTCTTCGTAATTTGCAAACTGTATAAAGAATTGTTTTGAGAAGTGCTCAGAATATTAAGCATGATGTGTCAATATATTTGTTTTCTCCTGAATGCTGGTTACTTTTTTAGTTGGCTGTATCCAATCATAGTAAAAGAATATCCTGTCCCGTTGAGTGGCTTTCAGGGACCGATTGATTGGGTATAAAGCAGTCAGCAATTTGGATCCATAGTTATTATTTTTAACCATTGGAAATAGAAGCAACGCTGCCTTTTTTGGTGGGTGCAATTTGTTTGGGGCATATGACATTTGATATACATCACATTCGGCATTTTGAGGATAAGGCATCCCTGGAAAAGGTATGTATGCTTGCTCCATAGAGGTCCACGAGCTCTAAGTGAAATACTATATCCCTTAGTTGAGGTAATAACCTTTGCAAGGCAAATCACATGACCTTGTTTACATAACTGTGTGGTGCAAAATGGCAAGTGCTCTTTAAATTCTTGTTGTGCCGTTGATATGGTTTATGACAGAATTTCCGTGAGTGATTTGTTAGGGTTGGCCTTGAAACAACTAAACCATGTGCTCCTCTTGCATTGCCTTTTGGCTACTTCAGGCTCAGTCTCACCTGTCTGTCTCTTTCAAGAACTTGTGCAGAAGATGCCAATTAAATCTGGCAGATGCCTAGAATTAGTTCTTCAACGTAGGACAGCCTTAGGAACCCCTGATCTTTCTCATGCACTGTCTTTGTTCTTGTGGAAGTATTTTTTAGCTAATGCAGGTAGTGTTTGAAATGCATGTGATGGTCATCGACTGGTAACTGCATGTCCTTGGCTATGCTCCTTGTCGCGTTGGCTAGTCATTTTTCTTGTTTTGTCCACAAGATTTGAAAGACATCTTGGATGATATTCACTGACTTCTGAGTTGTCCCACTCGATAGTTATTTTTTGGGCCAAAGTCCCATCATTTGTTAGAATCAATCATGAGAAAATAAGTGAGATTTTGGGAATGATGTGATGCTTTTACAAGCAGATTCAATTCTATTCAGTCCTTACCTGGAATTGAGACATCAGTCATTTTAAGCCTGCCCTCTTCATTGAAATTTCCATTTGTATAGAAATGAGACTAAGATTCATGGTCTGAGGCCACGCTGATGTTGTCTTGTCCATTGGATAAAGCACCATTTAAGCCACGGTATGTGGAAGTCTAATTGCAGATGTTTTCGAAAAAAAATGCAGTCGCATAAATTGCAAGAACAAGGAAGCTAAAATTACTATGTTATTATATGAAGGGATGTAGGCTAGAATGTCTTTCTGATTTGCTTGTGGTGTTATTCTCATTTAGACAAGATGGTAAATGTGAGGTCACTACGGTTCTGGAATGGCGATGCTCGAAAATACAGAAAGAAAAGATCCGTGGAAGCGATTTAAATAGGCGACAAAAGAATCCATTGACGAATGAATGCCATTTCCTGTCATAGGTGGTTGTGCCTCGTTTGAACTGTTCTACGTACGAAAGAACGGATCAAATTTCATTCGTTTTCTATGATATGAGCATAACAAGTGTCACAACTTTTTCTTTTGGTACTACCCTCGGCTTGAATCGTTCCTTTCGTTCCAAGAATATACCTTCAATTCAAGATATTCTTCTGCTTGAAGCACTAAATCCGGTTAGTCGAAACAATCTTTCCATGAAGACGGAGCAATCGACATAATGAAGTTTAGTTCCAAGTGCCAGATTCGAGCCGGCATAAACAATCTGATAAAAAACTTTCTTAACATAGGCCAAACTCTCTTTATCTCGTGCATCGTCCGCATAATGAATTCCCAGGGAAGTCCATGTCAAGCCGGCTTCCGCTATTTTACATCGGTTTCCGCTATTTTACATCGGTTTACGGGTAGCTTTTGGGGCTATAAGAAGCACCATGTCATTCCACAGTCGAGAAACTCCAATTCCCACCTTTCTCATCCATTATTAACTTGGCCTTTTACGATGAAACTTGCCACATTTATCTCACTTCTCTTCTTAGCTAGGCTTCCTTCCGTGCACTCCGTCTCCACCAATGCCAAGGTATATATATCGCATTAGGTTATCCTTACAAAAGATTATAAGTCAGGTCGATCAATCAAAACTAACAGTCCTCCCATGATGTCGAAGCCGACTACGTAGTCATGGTGACCCTGACAGGGTATTGGGCGGTGATGAATAAGGTTGCGTGGTTACTTGTTCATTTGCCATAACACTTTCTATTAGAATACGACGACTTTCGTCGAAGAAAATGGCGATCTATATCAGTTATTTGCTATAAAGCCCATCGATCCTGAATTACGATTATGAGTCTCACTACTTGGCCTAATGCATTCTTTCACTACACTCTTCTGCTGGGCAAGTAAGAGAATAGGAAGGTAGGATGGAAGCCGAGAACCTCTAGCGCCATGTTTAAAACAGATTTGAGTTACATAATTGTGGACTTTTTATGTGGCACATTGACAGTGTGAAAAAAAAGGTTCTCAAGCAAATCAAGAATCTGTGATCGCAGCCGACCATGATTTGCTTGCTTCAGTGTCTGGAAGGTATGCAACCGATCCATACTTCAGAGAGACATTTGATAGCTCTAATCTAGGTGAAACTTACTAATGTGCTGCTATATATTTGTCAGTCTTGACGAAGCACGGGACGCGGTACTTCACCATTACAGCAAAAGCTTTAGAGGCTTCTCCATTATCCACTTTTATATATCCATGTTGTCATATTTTGGTTTGTACCTCAAATTCTTTCGTAATTGCAAGGTTTCGGTAAGTTAGGTGAATGGTCGAAAGTAGCTAATGGAGTTCCATTGTCTATAGCAGGACTGAAGTTGTCACTTTTTGGACTTGTGTCTCAGAAATGAACTCCGTTGTCTGTGTGTTTGAGAGCAGGATGAAAGAAGTTCACACGACTTATTCGTGGGACTTCCTAGGAGTAAACTCGCTTCGCCAGTATAACCAACTGGGAACAGATACAATTTCCAATGTCGTTGTTGGTGGTGTCATTGACAATGCTACAAACCTTTGCCCTTTCCTTTGGTTTTTAATCACCAAAACGAAGAGAATGCTACGGTTAATACTCTTTGCAGGGATTTGGCCTGAATCAGAGAGCTTCAGTGACAAAGACTTGGGTCCTGTTCCTGAGAAGTTCAAGGGACAATGCATCCCTGGAGATAATTAACTGCAACAGAGAGCTTCAGTGGCAAATATGAGATACAATTTCTGTCGAACGGATGGTCTTGGGTCATCTGTGTCGATGTATTAGAAAACCATCCTAGTGACTGAACCATCCTAATTCACAGCTACTGCAAAATAAATACTCTGGATCCTACCTCAATCAAGGGAAGAATTGTCCTGTGCGTGCTTGAGTCTTTGCTTGGCGACAATCATGGAGACAAGGCCTTATCTGTAGGAGGTGCTGGAGGTGTTGGAATCATCATTGTTGATCCAGTTGCCCCAGATGTTGGTTTTCAATTTGCGATCTCCGGCACTGTAATTAGTCTGGCGGAAGCAGAAGAGCTTCTATCCTATATGGCTACCGCAAGGTAAGTCTGAATAGTTTTCAACAATTCGTGATCAAAGGCCCAAGAAGCAGCTCTGACTGTAATAAACACTAAGTTTTCATGCGAGAATGATAGTACCTAATGCATGGACCGTTCATTTATAACAGGTATCCAAAGGCTAAAATCGCTCCAACAGTTACTGTCTGCAAAGCCGGCGCCAGCGCCGGCAATGACAATATTTTCTTCCATGGGACCGAACTTCAGATCTCCAGACATAATCAAAGTAAAGTCCATGTATATTTTCTTCTTGATAATTTTTTTTCCTCTTACACGAATCTATAACAATTCCATCTTGGATTTTGTTTGAATTGTTATTGCAGCCAGATATCACAGCACCCAGTGCTAACATTTTGGCTGCCTGGTCTCTGGTGTCGAGTATAGCCACATCGGGTCGGTCTGTCAACTATAATATAATCTCAGGCACCTCCATCTCCTGCTCCCAAGTGCCCGCTGTTGCTGCGCTTCTGAAATCTGCCCATCCTTCTTGGTGTCCAGCTGCAATTAAGTCTGCACTCATGACTACAGGTTGGTATGCTTCCTGAAAAAAATTTCCGAGAAATTTTATGGCGGTTGCTCTTTCCTTCTGCTTGAATTCAATCAACAGTTCTGTTGTTCAAAAAGCTTTCCTCCTACAACGAGTGCTTACAATTTGCGTTGCTGTTAATTCCTAAGTGCAAATTCTGCCAAATGTCTGATAGAAGAGTCACAAAGCTAGTGCTTTGCTGGCTGCTGGCTAGACTTGATCAACAATATTGGCTGTAATTTGGTATAACATCACGATTGCGGCCTCACCTTTTGACTACACATCTGGGCACATAAACCCCACTGCTGCATTGGCTCCCAGGCTCATCTACGATTTCGATTCTGATGGCGTCATAAATTTCCTCTGCAGCACCGGGGCAAAACCCGCACAACTCAAGAACCTCACGGGAGGGCTACTCTATTGCAAGGACCTGCCAATACCATCCTATGATTTCAATTACCCTTCGATTGGCGTATCCGACATGCGAGGGAACATGTCTGTTCACGGGACAGTGACGTATTACGGACAAGGCCCGGCAGCTTAGAACGCGGATATGGGTTTTCTGCCGGGCGTTACCGTTGCAGTTTATCCTGCTCAGCTCAGGTTTACTGAGGCAGGGCAAAGAGTGTCCTTCAGGATTGGTTTTAGTCCTTACAAAAGCAGTAATGGGAGCTTTGTGTTCGTGTCAGTGACGTGAAGCAACGGTGTTCACACTGTCAGATGTCCTAACGGTCTTAACCTGATTTCTGTGCAGGAGTAACGATCCTAAGTAAAATCCATGTTCCTACCGTCTCTTACATTGCTGAAAATGTTAAACTCATGATCATGAACTTTTCTATATGTTATTAGTGATCGAATTTACCCCTACTTGAAAAAGTTTCTAGCCCATATCTGGAAGGCTTAATATATCATAAAAAATTTCAAACCGATACACCCGTGACAAATTCAGTATGAACTAATTTTCCGACCATCAAAAACTTTAAATTGGTACCATCCGGTAAATTTACTTTTCGATAGTTTATGTTAGATTTTACTTTCAAATTGCTCATTTGGATGACATGTGACAATTGATAGGTATACCTGTTTGAGGTTTTTACTCTTTGTTTGTCCCAAGTGTACTAATTTGAAATTTTTAGCTGTCAAAATATTAATTTGAGATAAATTTATTATAAGTGTACTAGTTTAGAGTTTATCGCAGTTAAAGAATTAGTTTTGGGTAAATTTGTCATAAATGTAGCAGTTTGGGTTTTTTTTTTTCCCATTATGGTATTAACCCATATGGAATGAGAGCATTTATTGGAGAAGAGTTCCAAACAAATGGGGAAAACCCGCTGACAAACGAATTAACCCCCCTCTCCCATTTCTTTTTCCCTTTCTAATCAACCATTCTTGAGCCTCCTCTACTCCATCAGTTCTTACACAAGATAGTTTCGAAACAAGCCGAGGATCATCAAACACTGTACTAATGCGGCTGGAAAGAATTCATTTTCCTTTTCAAGGGAAAAATATGTAAGTTTACATCCGCCGCCAAGTCCGGAGAATGTACTTATGCGGATTTATTAGGCTTCTTTTGTTTCGCAGAAAATGTGACATTTTTGAAAAATATTTTTTGAGAAGTCATTTTCTAGGAAAATGACAATATTCTCCGGTATTTGGTTGAGGCTCGAAAATGAAGTGAAAAATATTTTCCGTCGTTTGGTAAGGAAAATCTAATTCAATTTTCGGCGTTGTCGCCTAGCTGGAAATTGCTGGTGTGGACTTCGACCGCCCTATATGGTACGGTTGGCACTAGTGTAAACAATTTTTATAAATTTTTTTAGAAAAAATGATTTTTTAATAATTACTTATTATTTATTTATTATTTATTTTTTTATTCTCTTCATTTTTTGGTTTCCTTCTTCCCCTACCGCAACCAGCTGGCAATAGCCATAGGCAAGCCCGCCAGCCCGTGTCTATGGCCGATTCCGGTGTTTTTTCCATTGGTGAAAAAATGCTTACTTTGACTAGTTTATTTTCTGTGGAGCAAACGTCGAAAAATCCGGAAAACTCTTACTTAGAAGTTATTTTCTATGAAACAAACGAAGCCTTCTTTTCTCGAAGAAGAAGCAATGACGGTATTTGAGGTGTTTGAAATATGTCTCAATTTTAAGCCCGATGCGAAAATATGAATTTCCAAAGTAAATATATCTTGATCTTAAAATTAAAGGATAAATCTTAAATATGATGGATATTATTGTCATGTGGACATAAGATCAAGATTGGACGAAATTTGTTTTGAAATCCACGGATAATATCTTTTCAGTTAAAAGTTAGCCAAGGAAAGAAAAGATATCCAATCTTCGGCTGACAGAATTGCATAGAAATCTTCTGCATGTAGAAGTCAACTTTGAGGAGGACATAGCAAGGGAATTTATGTTGACATATATATATATATATGCATTATACGAGTCGGGGATAATTAATGAGCACGTAGCCTTGAAGCACCAATTACTTTTTGAGTGCTTGATGTGCCATTGTTGATGTGAAGACGTGTGGAAGCGCCGTTTTTCGTCGAGTGCTTGGCAAGGGTTTTCTTCGTAGATTTTGTTCGCGGAATTACATCAAGAATTCAAGTGTCGAAGCTGATTAAATATTAAAGTTAGATTTGTGTAATTTCTTTGTGAGATTGAGAGATTATTTCGTTAGGAATTGGAGGCTAAACACTATGTGTTTTCTTGGATGTAATCGTGCCTTGGGAAACACCGAGAGTGTTTGAGTGACTCAAGTGTGGTCTGTAATATCGTTTGATCTATGGTGAAATTTGTTGCTGCTCTCCCCGTGGACGTTGGTCTCTATGACTGAATCACGTACATTTGTTGTCCGATTTATTTTCTTATTCTGTCTATTTTATTGTTCGATCGCTTGGTTTAACGCAACATGAGGAATAAGCATCGGCTAACTCTGTGTCAGCAACCACGGTAATACAGAGGATGCAAGCGTTATACACCATATTTTCACTTGAACAATTTGATTGATTTGTTTGCCATGTTTTCCTTTTGTTCAAAGTCACTTTCCCATCAACACGCCCTTGCATAAAATTATTTTTACAGCCTTTTCATTCTCGGATATGTAAATAAATCCCATTCACAAACAACTGGATATCGAACTTTGTAAGCATACCAAAATTTGTCCACTTGTCAAGGTTTTGAATAAGTTGCATATGTGATTAGCGATCGGATTTAACACCCATTGGAAAGAAAGTACTAGATTCGTACCCATAAAGCCATTGATATGGGTTCATATGAACAGAGGAAACACATAGATAGATACATAACATTATCTGTCATGCTCGGTTTGGGCTCATTTGAACTGATCGGCAAAGGAAAGAACCGATCAAACTTCAACCTTTTCTTTTTTGGACAAATGTAGCTTCAGCGTCTCCCCCTCATGTCGATTCGAATATGCCCTCCGGCTTTGAAACCTTCAACCCAGTTGCAGACACAATGCAGCCAAACGTGCAGTCCAAAACCTGGGAGGAGCATGGTTTCAAAAGCACTGGAGATGAACCGGCATAAGAAACTCCTTCAAGAATCTGATGAAACACATTTTTTTTTTGTCATACCCAAAAAAATCTATCTTTTGCACATCAGTCCACATGGTAAGTTGTCGAGGACAGTCGATGTCTAGCAGGCGTCGCTCATTTTTATATGTGTTTCGGGTGTCTTTTTGGGCTATAAGAAGCAACATTTCATTTGCACCAGCGAGCACCCTCCAATTCCGAACTTTTTCGATCCACCGTGTGATAGCTTTCTCTGCTTATCATGAGACTGGCTGCATTTATCTCGCTCCTCTTCTTAGTTGGACTTGCTTTGGTGCGCTCAGCTACCACCAATGCCAAGGTATACCTTTCGTTTTTGGGAGAGAGAGAGAGAGAGAGAGAGATTGGTCTTGCACATCTAAGTTCATAGTTATGAAAGATTACGTGTCGGGTTGAATGATTGAATCGTGTTGTTCGTAATGTCCAGACTTCATGGATAAGTAATTTTCTTTTTCTTTTGTTGGGGTGCAAAAGTTGGAGTTTTCATTTATCACAACGCTACTATTTCCATTCGACTTTAGACGTTTACTGCCAAGAATGACAACCTCACATCAGTCACTCATTAAACCGGATCGATGATGAACTATGATTCTCCAAACCTGGTCTAGTGACTAATTACATTGTCATCATTATGCTGCGCTAGTATGGGTGAAGGTAGGATAAAATTTAGGACCGTCCTCTTCATCACACTTAGCAAAGCTCGCCACGTTCTTTCCGTCCTTTTCTCATTGTTTTTAAACTTTGCAGCATTACATTGTTTACATGGGGAGGCACTCCTATCCTGATCCAGAATCTGTGATCACAGCCAACCATGAGTTACTTGCATCAGTGTCGACAAGGTATGTAGACAGATGCACACTTTGCAGTTTGCAGAGTCTTGATCATAAACATTCAACCTACGAAAGTCGAATACGTCCTCACAAGTTAAATCTGTACAATAAATCTCTTTACTATATGGTCATCGATTGCGGGGCTTATCCTATTCCTTGTTCTGCAATATACGTCAGTCTTGATGAAGCACGGGAGGCAGCAATTCACCATTACAGCAAAAGCTTTAGAGGCTTCTCAGCCATGCTTACGGCAGAACAAGCTCAGCAACTTTCTGGTAATAAAATGAACGTCCATTTGTCCATACGCATATGTCCAAGTTCACATATTCTCTTTTTCCACCTCAAATTGATAACAATTGCATGGTTCGGGCACATTATGCAAGTTGTCAAAAGTAAGTTAAATGCTGTTCATTAGTAGTTGGGCTTAGTATTTCTTTTGAGCTTGTGTTGCAGAGATGGATTCTTGTCCTCTCTGTGTTTGAGAGCAGGATGAACAAAGTCCACACAACACATTCATGGGATTTCCTAGGGGTTAACTCGCTTTACCAGTACAAACAGGGAACAGAAGCTAGTTCTGATGTCATCGTTGGTGTCATTGACTCTGGTAATGCTCTAAAGCTTTTGCCTTTTCCTCTAGTTTTTCGTCAGTGTGAAAACAAAGGCTCGGTTGATATTCTTTGCAGGGGTTTGGCCTGAATCAGAGAGCTTTAGGGATGAAGGGTTAGGTCTTGTTCCTGAAAAGTTCAAGGGACAATGCATCCTCGGAGAAAATTTCACATTGTCCAACTGCAATAGGTACTATTAGCAACTAAGACATGATATGACAAAAAGAGAAGTAATCTAACAGTTAGTCTGTTGTGTGACTTATGGTTCCAGCCAAGGAGCTTCTTCATTAACAAAATTGCAATGGAATTTGCAGAAAGATTGTAGGCGCCAGGTTCTACTTCCAAGGGTATGAAGCAGAAAATGGCCCTCTAGAATCTTTCAACTTACCCTTCTTCAGGTCAGCCCGAGATGCTGATGGCCACGGGAGCCACACCGCATCAACGATTGCAGGATCTGTGGTTCCAAATGCCAGCTTATTTGGGATAGCCCAAGGCACTGCTCGGGGACGGGCCCCAGGTGCTACACTAGCCATTTACAAGGCATGTTGGTTCGGCGAATGCAATGACGCAGATGTCCTTGCAGCAATGGATGATGGGATCAATGACGGTGTTGATGTGCTTTCTCTCTCACTGGGTCCACTCCCTCCCCAACCAATCTATTTCGAGAATGCCATCTCGATAGGAGCATTCCATGCATTTAGGAGAGGGATAGTAGTTTTGGCATCTGCTGGAAACTCATTTTTCCAAGGGACTGCTACCAATGTGGCTCCTTGGATACTTACTGTAGCCGCTAGTTCCATTGATAGAGAATTTAACTCGAACATATATCTCGGAAACTCAAAGGTTTTGAAGGTAATGTAGTAAGAGCTGTATGAAATAACTACAGATTATAAATGGAAATGAGAGAACCATAGGGCAAAGATGCATATTTTACTGAATGAGTTTCTTCTAACAGGGTTATTCTTTGAATCCTCTCAAGATGGAAGCTTCCTATGGGCTAATAGCCGGGAATGAAGCAGCTGCTAAAGGAGTTCCAGTAAAAAATGCCAGGTTAATCTCTGTATTTAACCAACAGTTTCTTATTTCCATTTGTTGGCAAAGAAATGAAGCATTCCAATTTCCATCCACATGATGGTCTTGGATCATGTGGGTCGGTGTCTCAGTTCAATGAAGTACCATTTGCTAAACTCATGAAACTATCCTAGTGACATGACATTCCTGGTTTACAGCTTCTGCAAGAACAACACTTTGGATCCTACCTTAGTAAAGGGAAGGATTGCCCTGTGCATGGTTGAGGTGTTGCTTCGTGATAATCGTAGAGAGAAGGCTTTTTCCGTGAGAGATGCCGGTGGTGTGGGAATCATCCTTGTCGACCCAGTTAGGCAAGACGTTGGTTTTCAATTTATAATCCCAGGAGCTGTAATTGGTCAGGCAGAAGCCAAAGAGCTTCAATCCTACATGGCGACAGAAAAGTAAGGCACAAGAAGAAGATCTAACTATAACTATTCAAATTAGGAAGAAATTCATACAAGAGTGAGAGTAGCTAATGCATAGATTGAACTGTCATAATAGGTATCCAACAGCTAAAATTGCACCAACAGTGACTGCCTTGAACACAGAGCCAGCACCAGCAATGACAATGTTTTCTTCCATGGGACCAAATGTCGTAACTCCTGACATTATCAAAGGATAGTCCATTTACACTTAATTCTTACTCTTTGGAAATCATAGATGACAAGGATGATTTGTAGCTTTCAATGCTTGCTTAAGTTTGTTGAATATTAAATGTAGCCGGATATTACAGCACCTGGTTCGAAGATTTTGGCTGCCTGGTCTCCATTGGCAACTGAAAACACCTCGGATTGCCGTGTCAACTATAACATAATATCAGGGACCTCCATGTCTTGCCCCCACACAGCCGCGGTCGCAGCGATTCTGAAATCTTACTATCCTTCGTGGAGTCCAGCTGCTATCAAGTCTGCCATCATGACCACAGGTTGGTATGCTTCCCTAAAAAAATCTATCAGATACTTCAATATATTTTCACAAATTTTTCTTCGCTAAGCCTCGTCTTACTTCAATAAACATTATGCAATTTCAGCTACTGTCATGGACAATTGCTGAAACCCAATCAGACGGCATCCAAACGGCACACAGGCCTCACCTTTTGACTATGGATCCGGACACATAAACCCCGTTGCAGCATTGAACCCAGGACTTATCTACGATTTCCATTCCAACGACGTTATAAATTTCCTCTGCAGCACTGGGGCAAGCCCTACACAACTCAAGAACCTAACAGGAGATCTAATTTCCTGCAAGAACCCACCAACATCGTCCTATGACTTCAACTACCCTTCAATCGGGGTATCCAACATGAAAGGGAACATGTCTGTTCACCGGACTGTCACTTATCATGGACAAGGCCCAACAGTTTATACTGCGGTCATAAACTATCCGCCGGGCGTTAGAGTTGCGGTTTATCCTGCTCAGCTCAGGTTTACTCAGGCAGGGCAAAAAATGTCCTTCAGGATTGATTTCAGTCCTTACAAGAACAGTAACGGGAGCTTTGTGTTTGGATCACTGACATGGAGCAATGGGGTTCACATTGTCAGGAGTCCTATTGGTCTTAATGTGATTTCTGTGTAGAATTATCACGCCTTAGTATTGTAATCAAGTATTAACTAGCTATTCTGGTTTAAATTCCATGTTGGTATTGTTTCTAGTATCGCTCGAAATGTTAAATTCATAATTATGAGTCGTTCACTTACAAGTCCATAGTTTACCAATCATTGTGTTCACACATATCAAGAATATCACTCATAACAACTTTATAATTGTCAGGCATGGAGTTGTTATGTGTAAATTGAAGCCTCGCTAATTGTTTTCCATCACCAATTATGCACAGTTCTGCCTCATGTGAACAGGTCCGGCTAGGAAAGAACTGATAAACTTCACTTGTTTTCCAATACATAAATTTGGCAACATATAAAGGGGCAGTGCTAATTCCGCACCTTGAATTGCTTAATTCACATCTTACTGAATTTAATTGACTAAAACACCCATTAAAGAGATATCTATCGGAAACCCCTTCTCCCATCTCTTTTTTCTGTCTAATCAATCAATCTGGAGTCTCCTCTCCTCAATTTGTCTTACACAAGATTTGTTTTGAAACAAGCCATTCTTCTTCTGTGTTTGCATGTTGCTTGTCATCATCCATTATGAGGCCAAACATGAAAATGGCTCAACAAAAAGCAGATGTCATTTGCTTCAGATAAAAATTAAATACCAGAATTCTAATAGAAAATTTTACATCATTGAGCATCGAACATCATACTAATGAGACAAGGAAGGATTTAATCTCTGTATCAAAGGAAAAATAAATAAATTTATTTCTACTGTCAAGTCTCGAGAATGTACCTATGTGGATTTAAACATCTATGCACCATATTTTCACTTAGTTTGATTTGCTTTTCGTTTTGCCATGTTCTCCTTGAGTTTTAAGTCTCTTTCCCCTCAACGTACTATGGAACCAATTGGAAAGAATTTCAAGATCCGTACCAAAAAAGGAACAAGATTGCCTTTGAAATAAGTCCATATGAAAAGAGAACCCATTGATGTAGAACTCCATCATCTGTTATGCACGGTTTTGGCTAATTTGAACTGATCGACAAAGGAAAGTACTGATCATACTTCACTTGTTTTCTAATACATAAACTTAACAGGATCTGTACTTTTCTTGGACAAGCATACCTTCAGTTTTTCCCCTATCGAGGATTCGGATATGCCGTCCAGCTTTGAAGCCTTCAACCTAGTTACTGGAAGGTGAAACTGTCTTTCCAACTATTCAATGCACCCTGCAGTACAGTAAAAGTAACGGGGAGCATGGTTCTAAAGTACTCCCGACGAGCCGACAAAAGATATTCCTTAAAGACTCTGATGAAGACATTTTAAATATCTTTTGCACATCAGTCCACATGATAAGTTGTCAAGGAAAGTTGACGTCAAGCTGGCTTTTCTTATCTTACTTTTATATCCTTTTCGTGTCGCGTGTTGGTGTCGGTGCTTTGTATGTTGTACAATACCTCTCTCTCTCTCTCTCTCTCTCTCTCTCTCTCTCTCTCTCAAACGAAATGTTTACCTTGGCTTTTGTAGTAGCTGAGTGCACCAAAGCAAGTCTGACTAAGAAGAGGAGTGAGATAAATGTAGCAAGTTTCATGATAAACAGGAAAGCTACTGTGCAATTAATTGAAACAGGTGGAAATTGGAGGGGGAAAAAAAGCAATTCACATTCCAACATTAAATTTATCATCTAGTAATAAGTCCAAAAAAAAAATCCACATTTCACATCTAATATAATAAGAAGTCATTCATCTACATTATCTACGCCTTCCGAAAAAACAACGGACTCCATCTCCGGCTCATCAAGTGAAAGACTCGCAACTTCAAGCACCCCAACATCCTCAAATGTGTCAAATGCATCCCCGCCAATATCCCACATCTTGGTCTCTCCTTCTGCATATTGTGGGCTTTTTCTTGATAGAAGACGAAGGTTGTTGTGAATGAAAACCAAATCTTCTCCACGTTTTTGGGTCATCTTATTTCTTCTCACCGAGTGCACAAACGAGTAATTACTCCAATTCCTCTCGGCACAAGATGCAGAAGAAGGTTGTGTAAGAAGCTTTAAGGCTATGCTTTGAAGCATAGGTGCACATGCACCATGATTAACCCACCAACCCTTAGGATCCATAGAATACCGATCTTGAATGGAATCGAATTCTCTAAAATACCCATTTTTACACGCAAAATCTACATACTCCAAATTCACCTTGTTGCGCTCATCCAAGTTAGGAAAGTATTTCCTAAGGCATTTTAGTCTTTCTTGGTTGATCTCTTTATCCTTGTGTGGAGAAACTCGAGTAGGATCTTCATTGAGCCATTGATCACTATAGTACCTTATTTAATAAAATAAATAAAATAAAAAACCATAATAAGTAAGAGAAGTATTATATTATCATGTCAAAGAAAGAATAACTAATAAAGTGATAATCTCATACAATTTAGAACTTACTTAGGATTCAAGGCATGCGCCAAGCAATGAAGTGGAGTGTTGTTCCTAGTCCAACGATCCACAAGAATGGTATGAACCACCTCATAAAATGTAGAGTCCTCATCTAGTCTTTTCCCTTCATGCACATATATAGCTTTCTTCACTTTTTCTATCATTGAACCCCACATGTCATAAACTAAGTGAAGACAAGGCTTGTCGTTGTCACAAGTTCTAAGCATGTCATAAATAGGAGCCGTGAAAGAAAGTATATAATCAATTGAATCCCACCAAAAATCATCCAACACCTTTTCCTTGACAAGCTTAGCCCTCCCTTGATTATCATCTCGATAGATATTCCATTTGTCGCAAATAACCATCCTTTGAAGACCACCTTTTATTAACTTAAACCTCCCGAGCATAACAATCATCGAAGCAAAACGTGTATCCGCTACGTAAAGCAACTTCAAGTTAACAAACTCCTTATATATTGCTAATCTCATGGAATGACTCATGATGAAATGTTTGATTTGCATAACATCCCCAATGATCTCCGAAATCCAATTGCATTCCTCATAAACTACTTCATTGGTCTCCACATTCTTTGCCGCACAAATGTTCTTCAAAGCTAGATTAAGGGTGTACACCACACAAGGCATCCAAACAATAGATGGAAATTCTTGCTCAATGAGTTGTCCCGCGCCCTTACAATTTGAAGCATTATCCGTAATTACCTGGATCACATTCTCATGCCCAATTTCATTGATCACTTCTTTCAATAAGTTAAAAATGAAATGCATATCTTTTGTTTCTCCCGAACAATCAACCGATTTTATAAACATAGCAACTCCATCCGACACCGCCATAAGATTAATAATTGGTCTCCTCTGTGAGTCACTCCATCCATCACTCACAATACTTACACCCTTCTCCCTCCACATGCTCCTAAAAGTTGCACACATCCTATCAATATTTGCCTTCTCTTTTTGCAACAAAGTGGTCCTCAACAAATTATATTTCGGTGGAACATACCCCGCAATATTATGATTGGCAGCATAAGTAAAAGCGGATTGAAAGTAAGGGTTCCTTGCTAGGTTAAAAGGCAAGCCCGCCGAATAGAACATCCTAGCAATCTCATAATCTAAACGTTCATGTTGAGTCATGTTGAATACCTTCTTTCCTCCACTCCCACCTCCGATCTTCCTTTTTTTGGAGTCAAACGATGAATCCAACCCACCACCACCACTAAAACTAAAAGGGAGCAAAGGTACATTTTCAGGCGCCTTACTCATTAATCTAGTATTGGCCTCCTCATCTAATCTTTCCATCTCCAAAAGATCCTCTTTTTCTACTTTTCCGCATTTTCCAATTCCTTTTCCACTTATCATCAACAAATGGGCTCTAACTCTCGTGTATGAACTCTTAAAATCTTTTTCACAAAAATTGCATTTCCAAGACAAATTTCCCCCCGCATCGCTATGATTAGCTAACTTAGTAATATACCTCCATAGTGGTTTATTTAAATCTTCATTGCTAGATGTAGGTGGTCGTGTATTGGAACTGCTACTATCCATGCTTGAAGTCATTCTACAAAATGAAGCAGATGATAACAAACAGTCAGGGAAAAACACAAACATCATCAGTAGTACTCGCCACTCACCCAAGAGAAAAACACAAACATCATCACTTGGTCCTGTGATCACGTATTAACTTTTTAAACCACTACAATTACAACAGCTCTAACGACACCAAAACAAAAAAGGGCACAGAAAACTAACGAGAGAGAGAATCAAACCTTGTTGTGCTTTGGACCCAGCTGTCGAGGCGTGCGATTGGGGACACCGTTGGGAACAGAAAACGCAGTTCTGAACGTCCCGGAGGTTGGCCCCTTTAGTTCCTCATCTAAGTCCAAAAAAAAAAAAAAAAAAATCCTCATCCAGCAAGAATTTCAAGATTCGTTTCTTGGAAGAACCCACATCTAACATTCGTGCTTTCTCGTTCCCCAGTACGCAAGAAAGAAAGAGATAAAGTTCCATATCTAGTCCTCCAACTTAAGGCAATTTTTGCAGTTGGGTCCCTCAAAATGGTCTTGAGAGAGTTCGCACTTCCATAATGCTACCAGTTTCATCCATCTCAATGGAAGTGGTCAGTGCAGGTAGAGTGTAAAATGATGGAGAAGAGCGTACCTCGACTGAGCTTGAATTTGAGTGGCGTCCCACGATCGCTGCTCGAATCGAACTTGGTCCCATCTAGCAGAGTCCCCGTGTGATGAACTGCGCAGAGAGAGTCGCCATCACCGTCAACGACCGAAAAAGGACAACGAAAACACCCAGAACAAGGCAACCAAAACAAGCCAATCCATTCGATCAGCCAACCCAGAAAGCGATGGAGACGCACCTTCGACTTCGTCGCCGGAATACGGGGTCGACGTACGCGATGGTGAGAGGCGTCGAGGGGGCGCGATTTAGGGACGCCGTGCGAGAGGTTGAGAGAAGCCGAGAGACACTGAGAGCGAGAGGGCGGGAGACAGCGATTAGGGTTCGGGCGATTAGTGATCGCTAGTCGGTCTCAGTCTTGTGAGGGGCCGGGCAGACGAGGTGGAGGCTTTTGGAATATTGGATTTTGATATATTTACATTTTAATTCCTAAATTATTAAAATTATTTAAAATTAATTCATGAGTCGGATTGTCGTGTCGAAATACTGGACTCGTATGCCATATTAATCACGCGCCAAATGTCTTATATCTATTGATCATATCATATGTTAGTTCCTAACACGATTTTCGTACTGACGCAAAAATCTCGAAGAGTATTTATGCTTCTTAGTCTACAACCAAGTTTATTGTTTCAAAGATCATATGTGTTGGATTGAATAATCGGACCATGCTGTTGGTAATGTCCACCGCATGAAAGAGAAAAAGTTGTTTTTTTGGTTGTGCATAAATTGGAGTTTTCATTTATCGCATCACTACTATTTCTTTTGACTTTAGAAAATTACCGATGAATAAAACCTCACACCAATCACTCATTAGACTGCATCAACGATGAACTATGAGTCATATCGTGGTCTAGTGACTAATCTCAATAGTTTGTACAGTACACTAATGTCTTCGCTATATGATTGTCGATGCCGAATCAATCCTACTCCTTGTTCTGCTACAAATGTCAGTCTTGATGAAGCACAGGATGCAGTAATTCACCGTCACAGCAAAAGCTTTAGCCCCTATTTGGTAACGCTTTTGTTTCTCTGATTTTTGTTTTTTCATTTCCGAAAACAAAAAAAGAACATAAATCTGTTTAGTAACATCAGTTAATTTTTCTATTCTCGAGAATAGATCAGTGGCTAGGGAATAGATTTGGAATAGAAAC
Source organism: Rhodamnia argentea (assembly GCF_020921035.1). Classification (NCBI taxonomy): domain Eukaryota; kingdom Viridiplantae; phylum Streptophyta; class Magnoliopsida; order Myrtales; family Myrtaceae; genus Rhodamnia; species Rhodamnia argentea. The sequence continues at coordinate 23,902,743 of NC_063157.1, read as the reverse complement.
AAGAAGCAAAAAAAAAAAAAAAATTATTCTCGGGAACAAAATTGTTATGAAACATGCCCTTGGAGGCTTCTCAGCCATGCTTACAGCAGAACAAGCCCAGAAACTTTCCGGTAGTAAACTGCATGTCCAGTTATCCAAATACATAAGTTCAAGTTCACGTATTTTGTTTTCTACCTCAAATTCATAACAATTCCATGGCTCGGGCGCATTATATAAATTGTCAAAAGTAAGCTCACCGAGGTTCATTAGGTGTAGTTGGGCTTAATATTTCTTCTGAACTAGTGTTGCGGAGATGGATTCTGTCATCTCTGTCTGAGAGCATGATGAACACAGTCCACAGGACACATTCATGGGATTTCCTAGGGGAAATCTCGCTTTACCAGTATGATCAACAGGGACAGGGAACGGAAGCTAGTTCCGATGTTATCGTCGGTGGTCGTCGACTCTGGTAATGCTCTAAAGCTTTTGCCTTTCCTTCTAGTATTTCGTCAGTGTGACAAGCAGAGGCTCAGTTGATGTTCTTTGCAGGGGTTTAGCCCGCATAAGAAAGCTTTAGGTCTTGTTCCTGAAAAGTTCGAGGGACAATGCGTCCAAAAGGCACACAGGCCTCACCTTTTGGACTACGGATCTGGACAAGTAAACCCCGTTGCCGCATTGAAACCAGGACTTATCTGCGATTTCCATTCCGATGACCCTATAAATTTCCTCTGCGGCAATGGGGCTAGCCCTGCACAACTCAAGAATCTAACAGGAGATCTCATTTCCTGCAAGAACCCACTGACATCGTCCAATGACTTCCAATTGGGGTATCCAACAGGAAAGGGAGCATGTCTGTTCACCGGACCGTCACTTATGATGGACAAGGCCCAACAGTTTAGACTGCGGTCATAAACTATCCGCCCGGCAGTAGAGCTGCGGTTTATTCTTAGTCCTTGTGAAACCGGTAACGGGATCTTTGTGTTTGGATCACTGACATGGAGCAACTGTGCACACAATGTCAGGAGTCCCATCGGTCTTAATGTGACTACGGTGTAGAAGTACCAATCCTTAGTATTGTAATCAAGCAACAACTAGCTATCTGGTTTAAAATCGATGTCATTACTGTATCTTATATTGCTCCAAATGTTAAACTCGTGATCGTGAAAGTTTTCACTTACAACCAGTCAAGATGATTGATCCAGTCAATACATTTCAATTGTTCTCTGAATTTGCAGCGTTACATGGTTTACATGGGGAGCCGCTCCCATCCTGATCCAGAATATGGAATCCCAGGCAACCATGTGTTATATTCATGTCTCCGGAAGGTTTGTGATTGATGCACACTCTGGAAAGTCCTGATCTTGAAAGTTCAATCTATGACATTAAGAAGTCAAATGTCTGTACCATAGATGTCTTTAGTATTAACACTTGTCCTTCGGCTACTCTATATCTAATCTCAGTCCCGATGAAACTCCGGAGGTGGTGCTTCGCCACTCCAGCAAAAGCTTTAGAGGCTTCCAAGCCATGCTTACAACAGGACAAGCCCAAAAAATTTCTGGTAAGAAAATGCATGTCCACTTATCACTTGCATAAAATCATGTTTGCATATTTTGGTTTCTACACTCAAATTCCAATAAATGCACGACGTCGGCACGTGATAAAAAGTGTCCAAAAGTAAGCTAATTGAACTTCATTAGGTATCACTGGAATTAATATTTCTTCTGAGCTTGTGTTACAGAGATGGACTCTGACATCTCCGTGTTTGAGAGCAAAGTCAATGAAGTTCACACACACATTCATGGGAGTTTCTCGGGGTAAACTTGCTTAACCAATATGACCACCAGGGACAGATGCCAGTTCCAACATTGTCGGTGTTGTCGACTCTGGTAATCCTATAAACCTTTGCCTTTGGCTTTTCATCATGACAACAAATAGAAACTCACAAATGAATCCTCTTGCAGGGTTTTGGCCAGAATCAGAAATCTTTAGCGACAAGGGCTTAGGTCTTGTGCCTGAAAAGTTCAAGGGACAATGCATTCCTAGAGACAATTGCACATTGTCCAACTGCAAGGGGTACTATTAGCTATTAAGATGCGTCATAACATGAAAAAGGAAGTAATCTAACGTCGTTACTAAGGTGTGCATTGTACCATAACAACGAAACAAGCTCAATGAGTCATCCGGGTCTCTAAATCGACATGTTCTTCTCTTTGCTAGGTCTAAATAAGAGAGAGTTAAAGCCTCTAGGAGCTTCTTATTAACGTCCTTGAATTTGACTTTCCAGAAAAATCATAGGTGCGAGATTCTACTTCGAGGGTTTTGAAGCGGAGGTTGGCCATCTAGAATTGATGAATGACACTTTCTGCAGGTTGGCTCGAGAAAATGACGGCAAGGGAGCCCCGCTGCCTCGATGATAACAGGATCTGTTGTTTTGAATGTCAGCTTATTGGGGATGGCCCGAGGTACTGCTCAGGGAGGGGCCCCTGGTGCTAGATTGGCCATCTATAAGACTTGTTGGTTAGGCCTATTTTCAGCATCCGCTGGAAACTCGCTCTTCCCGGGGACTACTGTGAATGTTTCTCCCTGGATATACTCACTGTAGCGCCTAGTTCCCCAAATAGAGAACTGAAGTTATCTTTGGAAAACTCGAAGATTGCGAGGGTAATGTAGCAAGAGCTGTTTGAAATACGTGCAGATCGTGATCAAAAGCGAGAAAATAGTAGTGGCAAAGATGTATACTCTTGAGGTATGACTGAGTTTTACTAAGCGAGTTGCGAGTTTCGACCTCACAGGGCTATTGCTTAAACGCTCTCTAAATGGAAGCTTCGTAAGTGCTGCAGTTGCTCCAGGAGTTCCGACAAAAAATGCTAGGTGATCTTTGTATTTGCCATGTAGTCTCCTTTCAATAATGGACCGTTTGTCAAATCACGAACCTATCCTAGTGACTGGCAACAATCCTAGTTTACAGCTTCTCCCAGAGCAATATTTTGGGTCCTACCTTGGTCAAGGGAAGAATTGTCCATTGCATGCGTGAGTCCTCTACCGATAATTGTACAGAGAAGGCCTTGTCTGTGGGAGACGCCAGTGATGTTGCAATAGTACTTGTCGACCCACTTTGGCGAGCTGTTGGTTGTCACTTTGAGACCCCGGGCACTACAGTTGGCCAAGCAGGAGCAGGAGAGCTTCAATCCTATACGGCAGCCAAATAGTAAGTGCTATAATCTTAGTTCATAAGAGAAGACATAAAGAAAAGCTCCAACTGCAAACACCGGAAGAATTTCTTGCTGGAACAGCTAATGTATAGATTAATCACAAAAAACAGTTATCCAGTGGCTAAAACTGCACCGACAGTGGCTGTCTGGAACACAAATCCGTTCTGACCAAAAAAAAAAAGAACACAAATCCGTCACCGGCAATGACTATGTTTTCTTCTGTGAACTGAATGTCATATCTCTGGATATTAAAGTCCGTTTGAATTTGGCTTCTTGATTAGGCTCTCTCTTCGGAAAATGTTGGGCAACAAAGGTGATTTGTAGCTTCACATTTTCATTCCTAATGTTTGAATTGCAGCGAGATATTTCAGCACATGGTGCTAACATTTTGGCTGCTTGGCCTCTGGTGTTGACTTCAGTCACGATGGGCCGGTCTGTCAATTACAACAGGGACCTCCATGTCCTGCCCCATGCCACCGCTGTTGCTGTGTTTCTGACATGTACCCACAGTTCCGTTGTTCAAAAACATCCTCTTTGTTAGAACACTCGTTCTTAGCTGTTGTCGTGGACAATAGATATAAACTGATTGGACGGCATCCAAACGGCACAGGGGCCTTTCCTTTTGACTCTGGATCCCGACACATAAACCCGGTCGCCGCACTGAGCGATTTCGACTTGTACGATGGCATAAATTTCCTGTGCACCACCGGGGCAAGCCCTGCACAACTCAAGAACCCAAAGGAGATCTAGCTCATTGCAAAATCCCCACCTACACCGTCCTATGACTTCAAATACCCTTCAATTGATGTGTCCAACATGAAGGGGGACATGCATGTTTGGACTGTCACTAACTTCGGAGAAGGCACGGAAGTTTATCCGCAGGGAGTGAAAAGCTACAGTTTATCCTGCTCAGTGAAAAAATTCATTAGGGAGGTAAATAGGGGCCTGGAAATGTTTGAACTCGGGACCTCCCGCTCCGATACCATGAAAGATTTTATGGGACCACAATCAACTGTTCTAAAAGCTTAAGCTTATAGAAGAAGGCGTGGTTTAATATTTATATATTCTAACACTCGGGTTAGGTTTTCTCAGGCAGGGCGAAGAATGCCTTTCAAGATCGATTTCAGTCCTTACAAAAGCAGCAATGGGAGCTCTGTGTTCGCTCAACCCTTCAGGATCGATTTCAGTCCTGACAAAAGCAGCAATGTGAGCTTTGTGTTCGCTCACCGACATGGAACAACGGTGTTTGAAATATCACGAGTTCTGTGAATGTGATTTCTGTGCAGAAAACATCAATTGCTCTGTACTGTAATCAAGTGTCACCCAGTATCACCCTTGTTGGACTTGTTTGTCCGTTGACGTTGGAGGAATCCACTGAAGATTGACTCGTTGCTACTTTCAACAGGACGTGATTTTTCACTAATTCCCTGACATTATTCCTACACAGTCTCATTGTTTCTAAAATTGCTCCAGAGGTTAACTCATGATCATGATTATAGCGTAGCACTTAAAGAACAATAAATTCTAGCAATTCTGCTCATATGAGTTTATGTATTTGATTTCTGGGCTAATCTTACCTCCTGCCCACCTCCAAGAGTGGACTCTCGATTATCATCCGATTCATCCCACGTGAATCATATTTGACCCTACCTGTCAAGGAGGCTTATGCTCATTCATTTGTCTCTTCTTACCCTTTTGCTTTTTGTTTCTTTGACATTAGAGGTCGGAGATCTTGGTGATCTGATGAAGTTATCTTTTGTCCCTGAATGCTGTCACGACGGCTTAAATTAGCACAAGTTTGAAGATAAGGGCTGAGAGGTTGTGGCTTCATTCTGGCAGGGTTTTCGTGGGACAAACATTTGTTAAAAGTGTCGAACAACTATCATTTTTAATATGTCAGGAGAGAGCAAAATTGAACACAGAAACTGACTTAGCCAGCAAGATATGCTGTGATCTTCCCCAAATCCGCGGGACATGGATATTCCGACAGCGACGACAAGTCATTTCTTAGAACTTTCTTGCTTAATACATATCCGGGTCCATTCTTTCTGTGCTTTTCCTTTTTCTTGGGAACCATGGTAAGGTGAGGATCTGGATCATCTTGATTCGCCACCCCGCCGACAAATCTCTATCGAGAAATCTTCCTTCAATCATGCTTCTGATTGTTAAATCGTTGTTCGACCAATCCCCGGCAAAGAATGGGGGATTATACAAGTGGACCGGTGTTGTTAACAACAAGATTACTAACTCAAAACCCTAGGCACGCACAGGTGAACTTCGAGGGAACCACAAAATGAATTTGACGTGTTAACAAAAAATGATCTGACCGGAGGTTCACTGTCCGAATCTTTGGTCTCGTCTGAAGTTGTAATAATCTCGTTTTTTGCAATTCTTTCCTTCTTCTGGTTAGACAGTGCAGAAGAAAAGTTAGGCGAGTTGGTTTAAAGGGAGAAGAGTTAGGCAAATGGCTTATGCTCCAAGGACTAAGAACTGTCAGCTAACGTCGACCGAGCGAAATACTCAATCTGTATTCGACGATTGGAGAATCAGGTCGATCATAATCGTCGACTACCGTAAAATGTCGATGATGTAATCCATCTAGACCAAAAGAAGACAGGAACACAATTATCTGGTGTAAAATATCTCACAGCCGTGTAGATTGGTCTGCAGAATTTAATCGCCAATGTCAGAGACGACAGGTCCCCCCGACCCCACCTCAGAGGGCCCTTTGGTATTTACCCTTTGTTTAAGCCAACCTCCTTATCAGGTATAATAACCCGTGAAGAGTCGATTTGCTCAGCTTCAGCTGCACGAAAACCCCTTTTCCTATTGATTATTCACAAGTCACTGATTAGGACATCTGCTGATTGTGTCCCAGCCATGCAATTTCTGCAATAATGTAAGGGTGCACATAGTAACACTTCCGAAAGTATATTTCTGCTTCAGAAGTGCTTTTAGAGTAGAAATCAGTTTGATAATATCACTTCTAAAGCAGAAATCTGTTTGGTAAAACTTTTACTTCTGAAAGAAATTTTTACTTCTGAAGTGAATTTTCACTTTTGAAGCTGTTTTCCCCCCAATTTGAGAAGTAAAAAAAAGTAGCTTCTCAACTTTCTTTCAACAAAAAAAAAAAAAAACTCAAGAAGTACTTCTTGGATATAAAAAAAAAAAAAAAAGACCTCACGAAGTACTTCTCGTATCACTTTCTTTTCATTATGCCCTCACTCTCTTATTGATCATGCCCGCCTCCGCCGTCCACCACCGACCACCGACACCCGCCACCGCCGCCGACAACCGCCGACCACCACTATTGCCATCCACCACTAGCCACCGCCCATTGCCGCATGCGACCACCGCCAACTGCCGACCATCGACCGCCGCTTCCCACCACCCACCGCCGGTTGTGATCGCTAATCATCACCCGCAGCCCCACCGTCGCCTTGATCACCGACCACCACCGTCGCCACCCACCGCCCTCCGTTGGCCACCGCCGCCGCCGAGTCGCCATCTCCAGCCGCGCGGAGTAAAAAATAAATAATAATTAAAAAAAGAAAATAATTTTTTTAATAATTAAAATTATTTTTTAAAGAAATTTTAAAATTTTTAAAATGAAGTAGAAATTTTTTGACCGTCGACAATAATTCTTCACGGAAAATTTTCTGTTAATAATGTTTTAGAAGTAGAAATATTCAACCGTTACTAAACAAATTAATATGATCAGAAATCAACTTCTTAAGTAAAAATAGAAAAATCAACTTCTGACTAGAAGTTGATTTCCGAAATAGAAGTATTATTATGCGCGCCCTAAGAGGCTGAGACTAGGCACACCTAATCCCGCTTCTTTAGGGCTTCCCCAGCGTATATAATATGCCCTCTTCTTGCCGAAATCACGCGCAAAACACAAGCAGACACGAGGGATATCGACGAATAACACGAAAAGAGTTTTGCTTTTTCTCATCCTTTGCTGTACCAGGCTCACTTATCATGACAAGAAATTGACTTTTGCTAGGCTCTTTCTGGAGGTTTCACCAGTGTAGAAACAAAGAACTTGCTGCTTAAAAAGATCTCTGAAGAGCACACGGCAGAGTTTGATCTACCATTATGATATTGGTGAGAGCAGACACGAAACAACTCCCCATTCAAAAGGGTACAATCTAATATCCATTGACGTGTGACGATTGATGTTTTGGACTGTAATCACATGGGGGTGCAACTGTCTTCCACCTAGAAGAACCCTAACAGGGACTGCTCACCTAGATCAACTTCTGAACGTACTGCTGCGTTATTGCTTCCTCTTTTCCTTGTCCAGGGAAATATGAAAGAGGGAAATCTAGAACTCTTGCCCCCTTACTGTTTTTCCTACCAATAAGCCCAGAACGAGTCATGGAAAAAGCACATAGGTTTCGGTCGGTCGTGCTGCGTTGACTCTTACACAGCACCTGAACTTCTTCATTTATTTGTTTCAAGAGCTCGAAATGAAGTCCCCCCCCCGGGCGGGGTAGAAGAAGTCGACCCCGGGGTCATGATCTTTCCATTCAATGACGGACCGAGTACCTCTGGAATTGGACGGCGTCGACGATGCCACGACTGCTACCGGCGGCTACTCGAAACAGATTCAACCACCACCATCCTAACTGCATTAATTGTCTCTAGAGGGCTTCCCAATATGGCCAGGCACGCCTAAGTTTTAGTTTCTAAGTACTGATTGGACATGTTGTGGGAGGATTTTCCATGAACGGGGGCGACAAATAAGAGGTTAGAGACCTATATTCGCATGTGGTATTCATGTGAGGATCGTGATTTTAGGCTCGGGATGCACGTGCCTAAACTAGCGATTCCCCTCGTATAATCAAAGCAGTTTCGAATTCCTGCACATGGAGAGAGAGCTTCTTTTGCCAACCTATTGATTAAGGCGTGACCTCCTCCAACTAACATTTTTAATTGGTTTTGACATCATTAAGCCCACATTTAACGATAAAGTCTATGTTTGAAATCCACCATGTAAATGTTTGAATTGCCAAAAAGGGTGACCCCATATTGAAATTTTAAATCTTCAATAAGGGGTGGAAAGGAAATCCAATTTGGAGTGAGTACTTGTTAAATTTTGCTAAATTACAGAGATTTCTATGGAAATTTCCCTAAAATTAAGCTTCAAAGTATCAAATGACATGTTAATGGATTTTCGTGAATAGAGAAAGAGAACTTAAGGGAGAATGACACAAACGGACCTTGAACTTTAGTTAAATGTAGATGCCGTCATTAAACTTTTAATTTTTTCAATTTAGTCCGTGATCTGTTTGTTGAAACGAAAAATCGGATGTTATTTGATAACGTCGATTATTATATTATCCAAAATGATGAGTGAACTTGTCCATTTTTTTGTTTACCCATTTTAGAAAAGGAACAACAATTAGCGTGTTAAAAAGGTCCATCCCTATATGATGAGGTAGATTGTTATATATTGATTTGAGATCAATCTTATTTATATAATTCATTTTTGTTGTGCACCGTTCAAATTTAAACAAATTGGAAGTTAGATCAGCAGATTCGATCAATAAAGAAGATGTTCATATATTTTAAGGACTAAATTGAACATTTAATAATAGTTCAAGAACCACATGCATAAATTAAAAATTCATAGATAATATTGCATATTAGATCAAAGTTCGGGGATTATTTGTCAATTTCCCAAAATCTGACAATGAAAGGAGGGATGGATTGATTCAATGAGAAGTGGGGATTTATTGCCACCACTAAAGAGAGAAAATCACCAAAAAAATTCTATACCTATTGTAATTGTGCCAATTTAGTCCTAAACCTCTTTTTTTTTTTTTCAATTGAGTTCTAAACCTTTTGTAATTGCGTCAATTCAATACATTTGGCTTATTGGTGCTGACTTGGATAGTTTTGAATATTATTTTAATATTTATTATTGATAATTTTATTTTATTTTTCTCTCTTTTTTTTTTGTTGCTTCCCACTGTTGCTGGAGCTCGCTGGCCAAAGTAGGAAGGGAAAAAAAAGAAGAAGAAAGAAAATAAAAAAAGAAAAAGAAAAATATTAAAAATTGTTTACGTCAATGTTGGCCAAATAGAATAAATTGAAGGAAATGAAGGAGGTTTAGGACTCAATTGGAAAAAAAAATTAGGATTAAATCGGCATAATTATAATATGTTTAAGATTTTTTTGATAATTTTCCCCCACTAAACACGTGGGAAAAAAAAATACTATTACGCTTTGAGTTTTTAATATAACGAATTGGAAGTAAAATCAGTATATTTAGTCAACATTGAAAATTTTCATATAGTTGAGAGATTAGATTGAACATTTACTTATAATTGAGTAATCAAAACTCTAAAATGAAAGTAAACGAGACCTTTCCCAAATCGAAGAAAGGAAGGAGGGACGGATTTGACTCAACGAGAAGTGGGGATACATCGCACTAATAAGCCTGTGGAAAAAAATAGTACTCCGTTTCAAGTTTTCAATCTTATTCTGACTTTATGCTCCCATCATCCATCAAAATCGATTAAGGAAAACCTTAATAGTTAGTTACAGCTGAGTAACTCCCACATTTAATTATATGGAACCTGTATTCATTTCTCTCGGTGAAAGTACGAGAAAACATGAGCTCACTTGTTCTCAGCGGTTAATTAAGCCGATCAAATTCATGAAGAATAATTCTTTACGAATCATTTGTTCCATCCTAAAACATACTCTATGGCTGCATTTGGTCGTCTGGGTATGAATTGGGACAACATGTGATAAGTTAACACTAAAAATCCTCTGAATATACCTCGTAAATTGTAAAATATCCCATCATACGTTTGGTGCAGCTTAAGATAAAATGTAGGAATTTGGCAAATCCCAAGTCGTGTCTAGTTGCTTCGGCTTCCACCGCCGTTGTCCATGCAAACTTTGTGCGAGGGTCGGAAACCCCCGTCTACGACACAGAGGTGGAGAGGTAGAGCTCGAAAGAATCGATTCGGGTTGCCATCCGATTGGAAACCCGGTCTTCCACATGGGTCTTCGCTGAATTGCTCACTCGAGGATCATCATAAGAGCATCTTCTTTCACTCACCAAATGCAGATCGACACCAAAACAAGGGTGCCCCAAAAGAAATACGAACGATGAGCAAAACTATGGGACCCTTTCGTTTGCAGAGACCTCTCTCAAGATCTCCTTCATCTACTCAAAAGTAGTCTTTGCTTTGGACAGCAGGAGAGTTATCAAAAAAGTCATAAACATTTTGTAATTGTGTCAATTCGGTCCGAACCCTTTTTTTTATCAATTCAGTTATAAACCTTTTACATTTGAGCTAATTTAGTCCATCCGATTAATTTTGACAGGTACTATCATGTCGGATTTGGATGGCGCCGATGCGGACTTTATTTAAATAATATTTTAGTAAGTTTTAACTTTTTATGATTTTTCCTTTTTTTTTCTTTTCTTTTAATTTTTTCCCCAACCCTTAGTTCCGACGAGGGTCGCTAGCCCAAGACACCCTCATCCAATGCCAACGAGGTTGTCATGGCCATTGCCTGGTCCGGACGAGGCTCGCAACACCCCGGTTAGATCCGGCAAGGGCAACAGGGTAGCACATCCCTCGCCCGGTGCCGACGAGGGCGTCTCGGCCCTAGGGAATGGGGAAAAAAAACTAAGGAATAGAAAAAATTTGTAGAAAGTTATAAAAACTGTTAAAATATTATTTAAAAAAGTCTACGTTAGCGTCGGTAGTGTCATGTCAACAATGAAGTCAATCACATCTGAAAGTCTCGTAGAAGCAACAACATTGCTGAAAAACAATTTACAGAAACCGATCAGGGACCACCCAAGAGGAGAAGATGACAAAATTTATTAATTCATTTGTTAAATTTCTTTATCTAATTCAGCTAATAACACATAATACATTCGACATGATTACACGATAAAATACATATTCAACTCTAATGATAACATTTCTACCCATCCTTTTAGAGAGAGAGAGAGAGAGAGTTGGAGTTGGAAAACTCGCCTCAGTAAAAGCTGCTCCTTGTCCAGCAGAGGATTCGCCGCAATCAGTGCCGACTGCTAACCAGCGCCGCAGCTGGTGTAAGAAACAGGTCTTCTTCTTCGTGTGAATCGGTTGAAAAAAAGAAAAAGGCAGGTCATGACCCGGACAGCGGCAGTTTCACATCTCACTCAACAGAAGCACGTCCGATCCCATAATGAACCCCACATGGATGCACGGAACCGGTCTCGGGCATGGGATTCGCCGGGTGATTGGGGACGCCGTGAGTCGTGCATGGGATTTTTTGCGTCCAAACGAGCGTTCGACTACTCATCCAACAACTCTCTCTTCCCATCTCTGTGTGACAAAGATACTGGGAGCGGGTCCGTTTCTTTTGCTTCACATGATGTTATAACGTTTTGGATGTTACAAATTGATGGGATCGCATGATGTCGACAAGTTCATCAACTGGGGTCGGCTCGGTCTTAATAGGACATGGAGTAACGAGGTAAAAAAATATCTTCGACTTGAATTCTAAGGGACGCCACCACCAACAACAACTTCCTACGTTGACGTCCCTCTAATTTTATCTCATGAAAGGTCTATCTCCACTAATTTTCCTGGTGAAGAATTTAGCTGCAATGAAAAAACTTGGAGAACCCTTAACTGTGAGGAGACTCGCTTCTAATGGGTATGAGTAAACTTCCTTAATCACCGACTGATAAGGAAGGGCTTGTTGGTTTTATCCCTAATTCGGGCTGATTAAGTTCTTGATTCCGTTTCTACTGCCGCGATATTGGAACATGAATTAGCTTACTTGAAACGTATGAACGCGAAATCCTCGATAAGTAAATGATGGCAAAATCAGCGATATATCCTCGGAGAAGCTTTCCTACTGTTTAAAAGTAACAATTTTAGTATCTCTAGCGTTGCGGAAATGGAATTATTTCCATTTAGAATTTATAACTCAATGATAATTGGTTGCGTGATATTTTTGATGAGCTACTAAGTCTAAGATTTTATTAGGGTTTGGAAACAGTTTGCTTTCGAAACACTTAGCCTGCGTTTGGTCGACGTGATATAAGCCAGGATAGGATATATTATCATATTCTCTATTTGGTAGCTACCTAGTATAGGATAAAGGGGATATAGAGGGGATATATCACGGAAAAAAATATCCTAAGGGATGGGATGTGATAAACCAAGATATGATTCTTTAAGAGAGCAGATACGAGCAAAATCATGTTTTCCTACGACCATTGCCTCTCCTTTGCATTGGGCCGCCTCTCTACCGTGCTAGACCGCATCTCTGCTGCGTTGGACCGTCCCTACGGCTAGGGACCGCCTCTTGGGAGTCGGCGATCGTCAAGTGTGGCCGCCTCTGTAGCAGCATTAGGTTGGGGTCTCTGGCTACAAAGTCATGTATCTCTACGATCACGTTCTTTAATCCATTGTCTGGCGTGAAATGAAATCACATTCATTGTTCTTTAACCGCTTTAACCTTTCCAGCATTTGAAAAGGGTCTTGACATATTATGAAGAACTTGATGTTGATCGTCGACTCTCAAGGTAGCTCTTTTGGAAGACTTGGTAAGTATATCTTCAACTTGTGAAAAGAGGCTAAATAATTAGATTGTTCAGCATTTGTTTACTTACTCGAAAAGACAACGAGTACGGGTAGCGAGTCATTCTCAAAGAATTCGACTCCAAATCAAGACCCTAATTTTACGAGGATTGCTCCGTCAATATTATGCCTAAATTTAGATGGCACAAACCTCCGCTCAACAACAACTCACTCATCAGAGCTCATCATCGAATAATTTCCTATGCATCTTGAAGTTAGCAAAACATAGTCGATCTCATTTGCGTCGGCCTCTCGCTTATCCGACTTTAAATCCATAGTTCACCAAACAATAGACTTGATATGAAAAAATCTTTGGATTTCTTATTTTATCACATCCAGTCATATCCCGACTAGAATTATCATAAGAAAAAAGTTTATCTTTAGGGTTTGTGTTGATGTTAGATTTAAAGTGAGGTGAATGAAATTGAAAATTCTACCTAGGATGCTCGTTGTGCAACGAACTTCTTTTATAAGTTTTCAACTTCCTTTTTTGAACCATATAAGATAAAAGAGAAATAATTATGCAGTTGTTCTTAGTTCACTATAAGATTAACAACATGTTACGGGCAAAAACTAAAATTCCAAATAATTAAAAATTATTGCAAAGTCGTCCATTCCTTCAAGAATTTGTGACCCACAATATGTTGTGTCTCATAGTTATTCAAAAACGGTTATGCTAGCAAAGCACCGACATATGTTCATATAGAAGCAATTTTTCTAAGGGCGGCCCTATTCCCTCATCCAAGATCTTAATAACTTTACACCAACATGTGTTTGGACTCATCCCCGGTATGTAGCACAATTATACGAGATGTGGCTAGTCCCATCGGCCATGAGCCTCCCCGTACTCTTTAAGTCTCCGAGCGAAGAAAATGAACGCGCTTATCGCTTGGACCGCAGGGGATTTCCCTTCATCCGTCATCTCTGCCAACACCTCATCAAAGATTATACACATGTATCCACCGCACCCTGTCAGAAAGTGAACTAAATGACCGATCTAGAAGGGCGGCCGAAAGCCTAAGCGCCATGAACACACCTCCCCTCCCCCTCCCTCCCTCCCAGCTAACACACTGTGCAATCGTGTCGTGTGGTCTTGATAGGTGTGCCAGAGATTGGGATTCGCATGGTTTTTAGGTGAACAATGAGCTCCTAACTAGGATTTAGGTTTGATAATGATGTCAAAGGGTCACGAGCCACGGGGCAGGAGACAGGTCAAATGACATTCCAATCGAGGAATGATGGCGAAGGTCGCATTAATCGCGATAAGCAGATTAATTAGAATTTGTTACTCGGTAATCAGACTTAATGACGCTGTTGAGAGTTCTCGGGTGGTGTGTACGTGGAAGCCAAACCTGCAACCTGACCTCCAAAATGTACGGGTTAAATTGTGTGCGGTGGGCAGGTTTTTGGGAGCCGTATAGGTGCAGATTTAGGTGAGTGGACTCACCAGAAATAAATAAACAAACAAACATATAAAGAAATATCTAGGGAATGTAAATAGTAACAAAGTGCATGTTGATTGTCTATAGTAATCATCTTACAAGGGTTGACAGACGATTAATCTCACATAAAACAAGTGAAAATCGGTCCATATGCACAATTTAGTAGTGATAGGAGTAGGTGGATATATGGCCGGGTCGAGAGCATGACGGTTATTAATTCACTGTGAGACTAATAGTTTATTTCTAACCACAATAAAAACAAATAATAAATAGTTAAAATTGTTGTGAGATTTACTCTTTCAAATATTTGTGGCCTACGACATGTTATTATCCTCACAGACACAATTACTCAGAGACTATTATATTAGCAAAATCTGTGATTTGAAATTGGATGTCGGGCCAAAAGCATCGGTGTACTTGTTATTTGAGCGACCCTAATTAAATACTTTCTTCTTTTTGGGAGAAAAAAAATCACCAACAAGTTCAAGTTGCGTGCACTCCACCGGCTTGCGAGAGCATATATGATCCATGCTGCTGCATCAAAAATTTGCAGAGGAGAATCTTGAGGGGGCTTTAATAGAGACTGTGTCCTTCTGAGTTCTCTCTTACTCATTCAAAGGGTACTCTTCATCTCTCCATCTGCTTCATTGCCCACACTCTTTTTCTCTCTCTCTCCCTTGGAAATGGAGATGGGAAGTTTGATCCAGTTTCTGGAGAACAAGACCATTTTAGTCACCGGTGCAACTGGGTTTCTTGCCAAGAGTAATCTCTCTGTCTCTCTGTCTCTCTCTCTCTCTCCCTCTCTCTCTCTCTCTCTCTCTGTGAGCTCATTTTTGTCTGATGCAACTTTTCTGTGTGGGTGTGACTGCGAGTGCAGTCTTTCTGGAGAAGATCTTGAGGGTTCAACCAAATGTGAAGAAGCTTTTCCTTCTGTTGAGAGCTTCAGATGCTAAAGCAGCTGCTCACCGTTTCCATAACGAGGTTTGCACAATCAACTCACTTCTTTTTGCCAGCAAAAACCCTCCGGCAGAACCCCAAAAAAGGCAAACTAGTGAGAAAAGAGCAATGTTTCATTTATGTGTTCCAGTGAGGGGAACTAGTAAATCGTGCCCTAGGAAAGAAACTTTAGAGGGTGCTGCATGCGAAAAGGGGTTTACTTTGGGCAGACCCTTTTTGGCAAATTTACTCCATTTGGGCATCGTGAGCATTCTTGTCCCTTTTTCTGCATGGAATGTGCAAATTTGGTGAGTATCTCATGCATGGTTTTGATTCATCCTTTTCATGTATTTTCATGGCTGCCTTCCGAAGGTCATCGGTAAGGACTTGTTCAGAGTGCTCAAGGAAAAATGCGGGCCGGATCTCAAGGCGCTCGTCACGGAAAAGGTGACCCTCGTCCCTGGGGACATCTCCCACGACGATCTGGGCATCAAAGACCCCGATCTCCGGCAGCAGATGTTGGATCAGATTGACGCGATCGTCAATTTAGCCGCGAACACCAAGTTCGACGAGAGGTCGGATCATGTTTGTTCCGATTTGACCAATTTGTCTTCTGAGGATTTGGGGTGCATGTTGGTCCGAATTTCATGTTTATTTTTAGGCCTTGAGGTTACAATTTTCTGTGCAGATATGATGTTGCTCTGGGCATCAACGCCTTGGGGGCTAAGCATGTGGTCAACTTTGCTAAGGAATGTGGCAAAGTAGAGGTGCTGGTCCACGTGTCGACTGGTTAGTTCTCAACCCCACAAAACAAACCCCCTCCATATAATTTTTGGGTTTAATTATTAGATTCGATAAGATTGGTCCATTGCTTATTAATTATGTTCCTTAATTTAGGAACCTCGTATTACCTGACTTTCCAAAAAGGACATTACTAAAAATTTTGTGATCTGACAGCCTATGTATGCGGAGAGAAGGGGGGCCTCATACAAGAGGAGCCCTACCAGATGGGAGAGACCCTGAATGGCGTCGCCGGACTTGACATCGACTCGGAGACGAAAGTGGTGGAAGAGAAGCTGAATGAACTCCGGGCCGACGGAGCCACGGAGGAAGCAATTACTTTGGCCATGAAAGACTTGGGCATTCAAAGGTAAGCTCCATCCTTGATTCATTTTACTTTGAATTTAACTTATTTTTCAGTTGGGCCGACATAATAACATAGACAAAATACAAGGTTTTGCTTGCTTCGTCTGATTCCTGAAAAAATGAATGGTTTGAAAAATATTCTCCTGAAAATGATCACTCGTATTTCTAGAAATAATTAGCCTTATAGAAAATGTCTCGTTGCCGACAACTATTTTAATATTTTTTGTCGTGGACAATGAAAATTCTCTCTGCTTAGTTAATTTTGCATGCAGTCATTTCCAAAAAAATATTTTTCAAATCATTCATTATTCAAGAAACAAGCGTTAAAAAATAAATCAGGCAATATTGATTGCATCATGCATGGCACGTGCAATGTGAGTTGACTGTAGCCATCAAATGTTTGTACGTGCTCATGTGATGTCAAATGATTTCTTGACCGATGAATATGGATTTCATAATAATCTTTTTTATGGTTCAAGATTAAGAAAAATATCCCAACCTTTTTATTTTGCCCAATTAAAAATATGTAATCCACGAAGTTTTTGCAAAGTAGGAGTCCATGACAACATTAAATTCCGGACACACCTCTCACCAAATTGAGATAGGCTTGTCACTCCATATTAAATGACGAATTTATGAAGGCATGTACCTTGTTATGGGGGGGAGCCAGAGAGAACATCTGCTAAGGTAGGTCCAGGGGCAGATGGGGAAATCGCCGTGACGGGCCTCGTGGTACAATGATTCGAGTCTCGATTCAGGACGACGATGTCGAATCTCGGTGCGGAAACAGATGATCTTTTCCGATCGCGAGTTATAAAGAGGTTTCCGGTTACGAATTTATCCGATTAAGACGGGCTTTCTTGTCTCGCCCTAAAACATTCGTGAAAGATTGCGTACGTGAAATTGGGCGCTATTATCGTGCGAATTGAGTACATACATGAGGCTTTAAGCTCGCGATGAAATGGTCGGACTCGTCATGGTCCCCCGATCGATGTTTGCGGTCCGAGGATCGTCTGAGGGAAAGTACCCGACTCATAAAGTTTCTTGGTACGAAAACAACAAAGGAATTGCCTTTGGTCGTTTGAGTTTTTATTTTTATTTTTTGGTCGTTTGAGTGGGCCTGTCCAATTTTTTGACGGGGGACCAGATTTAGCCACATGACGAGGAAGACATGCATTGGTTGCTTTTAGGTGCAAGAAATAACCATAGAGCGAACCCCGATAGCCACCGGACCGTCCACGTAAATTTCTTCTTCGTTCTTTGAAGAGGGAACACGAGCCGCCGGGAATGCACCGAACCGTCCCAGCGCCGCCCCGCCCCGCCCCACCCTGCCCGGCTCTCCCAGTTCACGTGGTATTGTCGAGCAATTAAAAGAGTGTGAATCCGCACGAGTCCTGCCGGCTGCTCACGGTAACACCGTAGAGGCACGTCCTTGCATTGGTTAGGTTCATTGCTCGGGTCCTTTGGCTCCGTACTTGTGACGAAGAGCAGGCGTCTTAATTGCTAGCTCCTGCTCTTACCAATTTTTCATCTTCTTCTTTGCGGGGTCAGAACGGCGGAAATTGGAGTACTTGTGGCCCATGAGGGGCAGAAAACGTTCTATAACTTCCATTACACAATCGACTGGCGTAATCGACCAATCACATATTCCTGTGATAAAGATCTCATCGTATAAGGCAGGGCAAATTTCGGGATCGTTCGTTTTTCATGACTATGATTGTTTTTGTTTTTTCAGGGCAACGAGGTACGGATGGCCAAACACATATGTGTTCACAAAGGCAATGGGGGAGATGCTGGTCGGGCAGTTGAAAGAGAATTTGCCTCTGGTCATCTTGCGCCCCACCATCATCACCAGCACTTTCAAAGAGCCTTTCCCCGGTTGGGTTGAAGGTGTGAGGTAAAGGAGCAATACCCCCAAACACACCAAGCTTTCACCTAATGACAAAGCTCTTGTACTTCCCTAAATGATCTTTTTTCTTTTTTTAAATGCTCTCTCGGATTTTGTTTTCGGGTGTTTAATGTGGCAGAACGATCGATAGCCTTGCCGTCGGCTATGGGAAAGGGAAGCTAACGTGCTTTCTCGGCGATATGAAGAGCATTATCGATATCGTGAGTTGTTCTTTGCTCGATTCCGGCATAAGAATGCCGATACTCTCATTAGCCGAGAGGCGATGCTTTGTTTTTTTTCCATCAGTAATTACAGCAACTTCTTTTTCAACGTTTGGCCTCGGAGAAAATGACTGATGGGAGTGGGAAAAACTTTTCCGCAGATACCGGCGGACATGGTGGTGAACTCCATCATAGCGGCCATGGCGGCACACGTGAATCAACCCGGCAAGGTGATTTATCAGATGGGGTCGTCGGTGAGAAACCCCCTGAAATTCTGCAATCTCAGAGATTACGGGCTAAAGTACTTCACAAAGCACCCATGGATTAACAAGGACGGGAAGCCCGTGAAAG
The DNA here is from genome assembly GCF_020921035.1 of Rhodamnia argentea. Classification (NCBI taxonomy): domain Eukaryota; kingdom Viridiplantae; phylum Streptophyta; class Magnoliopsida; order Myrtales; family Myrtaceae; genus Rhodamnia; species Rhodamnia argentea. The sequence goes on along the minus strand of NC_063157.1, from coordinate 23,883,954 downwards.
TCGGTCCGGTCAAAGTGTTGGCCAGCATGGCCAGCTTCCGCCGGTACATGGCCATCCGATACTTGCTTTTGCTCAAGGTTTGTCCGGTCGATTTTCCTTTTCACTCTTGTGGTCACTGTCCATGAAATTCAACAAATCTCATGAGAATCAGGAGAAGCAATACAACCTGGGATGATAAAGTTTGTGAAGTCTTGACCATGTTCTTTGAAAAATTCCATCTCTCCGGACAGGGACTCGAATTGGCCAACGCAGCATTCTGCAAATATTTCCAGGGGACTTACATGGATCTGAACAGGAAAATCAAGTTCGTGATGCGGCTCATCGAACTCTACAGACCATACTTGTTCTTCGAGGGCGTGTAAGTATATGCCAAACTCAATTCACTGAAAGCAACTAACCCAGAGAAAAAAAGAAACATAATGATTCGTTGGCATCGCCTGTCATGCACAGCTTCGACGACATGAACACAGAGAAGTTGCGAATAGCAGCAAGAGAGACTGGCACAGAATCGGATGTCTTCTACTTCGACCCCAAATGCATCGATTGGGAGGACTACTTCACGAACATTCACATTCCCGGTGTCGTCAAATACGTCTTCAAGTGAACCCACATAGTTATGATCGGCAGTATCATGAAACATTTTTTTTCCCGGGGGGCCCCTTTTCCAAATGTTATGTGTCGTTTACAGCGAAATTATTTTGCATTTTAAGGCAGTGTAATAGATTGCCTACACCAAGAACATTGAACAATGTACCAGTGTCCTCTGATTCTTTATCGCTAATGTTCATGAGCTCATCATGATTTGTTGGAGTGCTAAGATAACTCTCCTTTCAAATTCATTATTTACTTCCAGAGATCATGTAAGAGGGATCGATGGACTGCCCAAAAGTATGATAAGAAGCAGAAAAGTGGAGCCTCTTCAGTTCTGCATGGCTGCTTTGGCTCAAACAAGAATCAGTGAAATGCTAATTATCTCTGTCACTAGACATTTGGATGCTTTCACGATTACTTTTTGGCAGCATGAGACAAGCATGAAAATCCAAATTTCACAGAATGTTTCAGAATCACAGATAGATGTTCCCCTGAAATGACTGGCAAGTACAACCCAAGTTGATTTACAAGGAACAGAAATACAGCTTGGAATATTCTTCAGGTCACTTCCATGCAAGTTTTTGACACAGACAAAAAAATGGTATGCCATGATCTAGAAACTGGAAAAAATGTACATAGGTAATGATGTGGTGATTCAACATAGAGAATAATTCACGGAGAATTATCGCATACAAAATTGATTATTCGGACTACAATGATGCCGTCACAAATCTTATTCCCGAGCAAAGCAGCTCAATCATCAACTTACAACCTCAAATCCAATCATTTTCTCTGCTCATTTGCTGTTAAGAAAACTGTGCCTAAGAGGAAGACGCCACTGGCGAAGGAGATAAAGACCTCTCTTTTCTTTTACGTGTGATGGCATTTGTATTATCCATGCAATCCTGAGAAAAACCGACGCTGCCTAGTGTATTGCTGCCCTTCGTAGTAGGTTCTGGTTTGCATGAATTCAATAGTTTATGATCGTTAAGGAAATTATTGCTACCTTCAGGAGATTCTTTACTTGCTAAATCTCCATTGGAACTCTCGCAGACTCTTCGCCTGGTAATGCATACCCAAGTTCTTACAATTTCCTCATTGCTGTTATCCTCGACAGGTACATGCCAAGACCCTTTCTCAGATTCCTAAAACAGAAACAAACATCTTCAGAATCCAAAAACAGACAAAAATCTTCAGAATCCAGATATAAGAACCAACCTATGTATTATGCCAAAGTGGGTCACTATTACCTGGATGACTGGAGAAAATGAGAGTGGCATTATAAGCACTGGACTACCTTTTACAAATGTGTACCGAACCTGCCAACATGAAGTTAGTAGGAAGGCAGGTCATTACACAAGGGGTTTTGGTCTGGAGCACATGAAAAGCCACTTCACGAAAATCTATGAATATCAACGCACACTCATTATAATATCTCTTCGGGCAATCGAGAGAAAATTATGAGGACCAAGGTGTTCCCATTTGCTTTAGCCAAATAGTTCATCAACAATAATCTGTCCTGTCAATTTTACTCTGTTGACCCAATCCCTGAGAGACTGACCAAAGACTCATGAAAGCTCTCTTTCCATTTTTTGGTCAAATGAAAGCTTTCTTACCCTAAACAATTTGACTGCCAATTCAGCAACTACTACTTGTTATACATTCAAAAGAACCCACATATTCAAAGCTCTGTATCCAGCTTGTGAGTCTTCATGTTAACTAATAAATCTAATTTATTAGAAAATTCCATTGCTCCTAAGCATTGGCATCCTAGGGAAGATGGTCTTCGGTCAGATTCAGAAAGAGATGTAGAAGCTTAGGCAATTGTGAAAACTTGATAAAAGTACCTGATGTCTCTCTTTCCACTTGGAAAATAATTTGCTTCCAAGGAGTTCAAAAATGTGATCTCGCATTTCATCATTCGTCACAAGAAGACACCTCAGCCTCACAGCAGCATAAAGCCAATACCTAAATTCACATAAGGTCAAACCAAGCGTGAAAAGAAAATTTGCAAGACAATTTCTTACTATTGGAGCATAAAGTAGCCTGTAACTATTTTTCTAATTTAAAAATGGCATTGCAGTATTGCTATGCGCAATCCACTAGACAAGGACAAGCGAAATGAAAAGCTCCACAAATGTTGAAACTGACAAAGGGAAAAAGGGAAAAAACTGAACAACCACAAAGCTGTAAAGTACAGTGTAAAATTATAACTGAAGTTGCCCATGAAAAAAATATATAATTCCCGAAGCCATGGTTAAAGGAAATACCAATCATCATTAGATCCACTTGGTGTTGTGTACAAAACACCCTTATCTATCCACTCCTGAAGCAGCTGTTTGTGGGGAGAAGTTTCCATAAGACCTTTAAGGCGCTTATTGTGCAAGACAACAAGTGGCCATTTGCCTTTGCTCCTTCCATACAGTTCTTTCACAACGGCATCAAGCTGCTCTATTGCAATGCCGGATGTGGAACACAATGAGCTATACAGTCAGATATCATGAAAATCAACATACAAGTACAAGAACACGACAAACCACATAATGCTGATGAACAACCTGAGGAACACTGAAGCCACCATCTGCAAAATTCTGTTGATAGAGGCCAATGTTTGCTCCATCGACAATGGACTCACGATCAGCATGCATTTCAAGCCAATCCTGTATGCGTCAAATCAGGGAGTAAAAAGAAGCAAACAAGGCGACAAATCTGCAGGTCGCGGTTGCATTGTGGTTGTGGCAGAGGTGGGGTGTAACGGACAGTGAATAATGGGTCGCGGGCACCCCGTGGCATGAATTATTTTGATGCTCCCATATCACGCGTGAAAAATATAAAATCAATTGTTTTATTAACTCCATAGCATTATATTTAACAAATATTCGTTTTTAAGTACCCACAAAAGTCAATTACTTAAAACACATATATTTACTTTCTCCATGGATAACTAGATATAAAATCAACATCAACATCAACATCACCTTTATCCCAAACTAGTTGGGGTCGGCGGTCAATGAACTCAAAAATGGATAACTAGATATAAAATGTTGCATTAAAATTTTAATTCAGGTGCAAATATAAATATCTACCAGAGGAAAAAATTAATTTAGGCAAAACTGTAATTCAAAATAATAGTAAGTCCAAACTGCTTCTCTCTCCTATCTTTTTCTCTTTCCTGCTCCACGATCCAACAAAGAGAACAGGCACATAAAACAGAGCCAAACCAAGACCAAGATCCCACCGATCAAACCAAAACCCACAAATCCTTCAAAATCAGACAATGACTGAGACCAAGATCAGACCAGAAACCCACAACTCTTCTTACGGATTTTACTTCAAAAGGCATATTAAGAGAACTCAGCTCAAGTTTGAATAATTAAGGTAGGAGCTCTGTGGCAGTTATGACACTGCTGCGTATCAGCAGTAGTGTTGTGATGGCGAACTTAACTTAACGGATGTAGCTGCTGGTGGCATAACACCCGCTATGCACTGCTTTTTAGTTCCTTGAAGTGTCAAGCAAAGCCATACTTACAAATCCAAATGACCAGAATAAACATCAATCTGCAGAAATAAAAGATAACAACAAGACAACAAGTTCTTACCTGAAACTCACTAAAATTTGCCTTTGTCTCCCTTTCACAGGCCAATGCTGCAATAGAACTAGCAAAACTCTCAGTTTCCCAATCATCGATATCCACACATGCCAGTTGCTCTCCGCAGCAGCTACAAACCCCATTTTCGTCCACATTACCTCTTCTCACTACCCAGTTTCCCTTCCCAATCCACCCAAGACCATGAAATCCTCCTCCATTCCTCAGAACCACATCTTTAACCTGAGTTTGATCGAAATTCACATCACCGACGTCAACAGCCTTCTCTCCGCAAAACCAACTCTCGACTAACTTGGCAGTCCCTTCGCTCACGCACCTGACACAGTCCCTCAACTTATGCAGATACTCATAAACCCTCTCCTCTCTACCTGTCTCGGCGCTTACCCTCAACAGAGCCGAGAGCTCCGGCTCCTCCAAACTCAGCCCAACACGTCGCATGTGCTCCTCCACCTCATAGGCCTTGTCAGCCTCCAAAATCCCGCAGAAGCAATACAATGCCGGATCATACGTGCGCAGCCGAGGCGCGATTCCGCGCTCCCCCATCGTCCTAACAAACCCAAAAGCATAATCGCCGTCCCCCCTCGCCGCGGCGAGCCTCGCGACCGCGGTGATCGTGGCTTCATTGGGGGCTATTTTGCAGGACTCCATGTGCTCGTAAATCCGAAATCCGTAATCCAAAGCCGACCCTCTGAGCGAAGGGTCGGCCACGGAGTTGGAGCAGATGTAGAGGAGGGCATTGAAATGGTGCTGATTGAAGCGGACGCTCTGCGATTTCGCGGCTTCCTCGTACAAGGCGATTGCGCCTGGTAAATCTTTGGTTTTGGAGAACGAATTGAGGTTGATCTGGAAATTGATTTCAGGGGTTTGGTTCTTTTTGCTCTTTTTATGGGATTTGAGGTGGCCTGATGGATGGGGAGCGTCCATGGATGGGGAGTTGATTCAAGCAGAGAAATGTGCAAAAACCCTAAACCCTCGTCTTCGAAGCACGTCCTAACGTCCGACAAACCGCGGGAAGAGGCCTTGGGTTTCGGGCCGGGCCGGGCCTCTGATAACTTGTCGGAGGCCCGAACACAACGTGGGTATACAACGGTCCATTGCGCTTTTGTCCTAAGATCACCGAAGGGTTAATTATATGACACTGCATAATCACTTCGATCTTAAACTTTTGAAAATTCCATACAACCCATGCACAATGTACTTTTTTTAATCTCAATTCAACATATTAATGTCCAACTATCAAGGTTATTATTAAGTTATAAATGAATTATAACTTTCCAAATTTCAATTCAGAATAATCGTCGAGCATTCTATATAAATTCATCATATGCTCCTTTTACAATCGACGATATTATTTAAAAGACGGTCAAGATCTATACAGGGTATTTTGTTCTTTATTTCACTATCACTTTACACGCAATGCGTGCTGTTCTCGCTAAGCTTATCAAATCAAGTGACAGATTTTCTTTTTCTTTTTTTTTGTAAAAGTAAGATATATATTGATTTTAACCAAAGCGTAACTATACAAGAGAAAAGGGAGCCCGACACTACAAAAAGGAGGTCTTGCACTCGCGATGACACTAGTCGGTGTCATTAGAAGTGCAAGAGTGTCGTGGATCCTAAAGAGGGGCAAGGGTCCCTATAGAAAAAGGAAAAGAAACGGCCTCAATAGCTCGGCCAAAGTACAGCCAGAAGAGGATTAAGGGACGACCCTCAAATCAGCAAAAAATAGTCGGATCAATAGCCCAAGGGGCTTGCATTCTCCTGTTGCCGGGCGTGTCTCCAACGTGCTTGAAAGTGAGTGCTTTATCCTTCACAACCTTCTGAATATGCGTCTTAATGGCAGGTAAATAGAGAGTTTGGTTACGGAACAAGATCCGATTTCTAACCTTCCAAATGATGTGGCAAAGTGCTCCAAAGGAGAAACGGGCTATCTGTTGGTGGAAGATGCGGCCACCAAATGACAGATTTTCTTTATCTTTTCTTTTGGGAAGAAAAAAATTTGCATTTTTTTTTTTAAGGATGATGCTGAGTTTGCATTTGTCAAAGGAGGTCGGCATCTTAGTATTTCTGGATCCTATTTGCGGCCTGATAGAGATATTTTTGGAGCTTCACTTTCAATGGTAACTAGGTACGGACGGACAAGGGCTGAGCCACAGGGCAATGCACGTCCCAACGCCCCCCACAAGCAGCAGCCAAAGACCTTGTGGTACCACACGGTCCCGAGCCAATGCGACGGACGCGGCAGCATTCCATCTTATCCGAAAATGACTCGGATCTCGATCAATGAATACAAACGCGTAATCTTATTTATGTATTTTCGTGAAATCACCTTCAAGAGCACCCGTAATTAACCAATAATTAGTTAAATGTAAACAAAAGCTATTGGTCATGAACTTGGAAGGTTTGAACTTCATAATCTCCCGTTCTGATACCATATGAAATTTTGTAAAATGTTTTTAAATGTTTTAAAAGCTTAAGTTGTTCGATGAATGCGAAATTTAATATTTAAGTATTCTATCGGCCTATATAAAAAGAGTCTGGTCCTTTTCCCGCCCAATATAAAGAAAGGTTGGGTTCTATCCTCCATTAGATAAAATAGACAAGAATGGGTTAAGGGAGAGAAATCGAATTTCTTCATTGCTTCTCTTTTTGTAATAATCATTTTCTAAAATGATTGGTATAGATAAAGGTTTGTCTCCATCCTCTTACCGTAAATAAATCATGAAGGTCCGAGATTCTTTAATTTAGAACTTTTTGCATAAAGAATTGCATTATCGGTCACATCCAAATCATTCGTTTTCAATAAAACAAATGGAGCATGTACGTAAAAAAATATCGAATCACAGTTCAAATGACTAAGTATCATCTCCCTCTGTCTTTGCATCATCTTTGCCATCTCCGTTTGTCGTCGAAATACGCCGGATGAAATGCATAAATCCAAAAATGGCCGATTTCAAAGACTTTAACGAGCAAACCGGAGCAAGTGTCCTGGCAAGAGAACGAACCCAAAAAATTTAAAAAAAAAAAAAAAAAAAAAAAAAGGCACACCATTTGATGCTTACTTGTTCTCATTTTATGAACGCCGTGTACCTGTTAACACTAAATAAGCATGAGCATAGTAGCAATACTCAATTGATTCGATAACATCTATCTTAACCGGCGATTTCTCGCCAATCACGTGCAAACTGCTCGTTTCACGGGACTTTCGGATAACCGGATCTCCCCGGGCATGACCCTTTGATTCTTTTTATTAAATAAGACGAAAGAGGAAGTTGTCAATGTCATAAGAGGTGACATTGCGTGTGCCCATCTTCCTGCGTCACTCAGGCCACCGCAGAGCGAAGAGACAAAACACAACTGGAAGATCACCATCTCGATTTCCTTTGTTTAAAAACCTTTTCCGGGGTCAAAGTGAAAACAAGCACACTCACACAAAGCTGCCCACTCGGTTTGCTGGGACCACTTGCCATTGAAAACGACCCTCGCCCGACGAGCGTGCGCTCGTGCGTTCTCACCAGCGCTTGCTGTGCTTTGCGCAGCAACAGCTCGCGCCCTCATGGAAAACGTGATTAGCGTGCCATCATCTCTTATCTCTTTTTCCGCAAACCCCAGCGTGATTTGGCATCCGGCACGACCATTAATCATTCCAGCCCTAGCCTACCTGCAAGGGCACTACTGTCAATCGTGAAAGTAGGCTCGTCAAATCGATGGATAAGACTGGGTTTGGATCGGGTCATATATAATCCGACTCGAATAAACTTATTTACCAAAAAAAATTTAAATTTATTATACTTTTAGCAATTCAATCTTAGGCTTTTTAATTGTGCTAGTTGAATGCTAAATATTATTTTCATGTTTTTCTAGTTAAATCCATTCCATCACTACGCATATCGTCCTACGTGGAATAATCGGCGCTAGCGTAGGCAATTTTAACAATAGTTTAAAAAATTGACTTTCTTTTCTTCTCTTTTTTCGTATTTTCTTTTCTTCTCTTTTCCTTAATTTTTTTTTCCTGTTGCCGACAAGGACCACAAGGCCCTTGCCGATCGGGTGAGTAGCCCTACCCTCGATAGGTTTGGCGAGGGCATCGCGGCCACCCTCGCCAACTACGGTAATAAAAAAAAAAGTAAAACAAGAAAAAGAGAAATAAAAAGAAATAAAATTTGAAAAAATTATCAAAATATCGTTACAATTATTCACGTTAACGTCGGTCGTGCTACGTAAAATGACCTTATTTGCTCGGATCTCAACCTTAAAATTGTTAGCGGTCCGCCCTAGGAACTAATCAAGGTTAATGCTCTAACATTAGTTGTGGATTAGGTTGTGTCGAAAAACGACATTCACTATACTTAGGTAGTCATAATGTGTTGCTAGAGATCGCTTATGACTTGTGGGCCAAAAGGGGTTTTGAGCACACTGCTAATGTTTAGTGAACCTACGGGGTCGCACACAAAAGCGAATTGAATTCATATTTTCTCTGCGCCTTGATTTACTTAAGAAGTAGATTTTAATTTATTCTCTTATTCTAAATATCTACGCGATCGTGCATGTTATGACATAACGATGAAACGCACAATTGGAGATAGATGGTTTGGCGGGCCCGAATCGCCCGGCCCCACTTCTTTTATTACGCGTAAATATTGAGGCTATATATAGACGTGGAAAAACCCTATAGATGTCGATGAGAATAGAAACATAAAGAATCATTCTCTATTATTAGATCTTTGAGAGAGTCTCAAAGTTCAAAGGCAATCTAACCCGGAGAAACTCCAAGATCGCAAGCTAGCACTTGGATCGTTGGAGGCTTCGGTTTGTGTGTGTGGATATTGGTAGAGGTGCAACACTTGAGGCGTTAATCCGGACACAACCGATTGTCAATTTATCTTTGATCTCGCAAAGATACGTCTTGAATTCCTATTGATTTCAATATACGCATGGATTCTGTCTAAGGTTTCGATTTAGAAATTATATTCCGCTGCGTTTTGACAATCCCGAAACCCCATAAAAAATTCGTCAACTTGTGTGCCTCTTTGACTGCCCCGCGTGATGGGGGCCGTAGATATCCTTTAAAAAGGAGAGAGAGAGAGAGAGAGAGAGAGAGAGAGAGAGAGAGAGAGAGAGAAATTATCGTGTCTAGAGTTTCGATTTAGAAATTATATTCTGCTGCGTTTTGACAATCGCGAAACCCCATCAAAAATTCGTCGACTTGTGTGCCTCTTTGACTGCCTCGCGTGATGGGGGCCGTAGATATCCTTTAAAAAGGAGAGAGAGAGAGAGAGAGAGAGAGAGAGAGAGAGAGAGAGAGAGAGAGCATGGCATAACCAACAGATCGATAAGTTGAATCCTCACTCGATCTATCTCAGTGTTCCTTAACACCAACCAAAGAAGGTCCATATGTTTTCGTAGGAAAAATTACCAAAAAAAGTTTTAGGATTTCATTAGCATAATTTAAAAGGTATAAAATTAAATTGACACAAATATAATAAATTTAAGATTTTTTAATCATTTTTCACGTTTACGTTTGTAGCATAAACAAGCAATTTGTCTATTACTTTGGAACAATTAGACCCTAGTAAGGCCCACATGAAAAATTGGAACACGATTAGAAAGACGTGGATTGTCATTTTCCTTTCGACTTTTGTCCTTTCACGATGTGGGAGACCGTACGCTGTTCGTTTCATTTCCTCGGGAGGTTCACATTCGGTTGAGTCCTTGTTGTCATGTTCTCTACGTGCTTGTGCTTTTTTGCAATTTCCCCACGCGGAAGACAACCCCATTTGACGTTGTTCCCCGAATAAGGTTAGCTTTTCCACTTTTCAGCTACCCACTTGCACAAATCCTCTCTCTTTCTTGTGAGTTGATCTTGCCAATGTACGGCGATATACCAAGCATGTTATTAGGGCACAATCCTTGTCGTTTTTTCTTTAAATTTAGACCACTAAATATTTGCAAAAACTTCAATCGATTAATCAGTCGAGTCGTGATCTATACGCGTCCATAACTAGGTCATTTATTTCTTTCTTCGATCTTCCCATTCGGAAATCCTTTTCCTTTTTGTGAGTTGGACTTGGCATTCATGGTGATCCATCAAGAACGTTGTTAGGGCACAGTCTGTTACCAATTTCTTTGAATTCAAAACATCGAGACCTGCACGCGCGAAATTCAGATTAATTATTCCTTTTTCCATCATCTGCTTGAAAAAAAAAACCCTCTTCCATTTCCTGAGTTGGGCTCGCCCGATACGACGGTCTTGCCGAGCACGTTATCGGGACGCGATCCTCCTCGATCTTCTCTAAATTCGAATCATCAACTAACTGCGACAGCTCGATAAATGAATCATCAATGCTATTCAGATGCATGAAAGTGAGGTCGCGCCTACCATGTGTTGAAACAACAAGAGATGGATTCATGTCTTAATCACCGCATTGATCTTCCCATTCGGAAATCCTTTTCTTTTTTGTGAGTTGAACTTGCCTTGTACGGCGATCCATCAAGAATGTTATGAGGCACGACCCGCGTCGAATTTCTTTGAAATTCAAAACATCGAGACCTCCAAGCATCGAAAATCCTGTTAACTATTCCTTTTTCCATCTACCCGCTTGGAAAACCCTCTTCCATTTTCTGAGTTGGGTTTGCCCTATATGACCGGCATGCCGAACACGTTATCGGGGCGCGATCCTCTTCGATCTTCTCTAAATTCGAACCATCAGCTAACTACGACAGCTTGAACCATGAATCATCGCTGCCATCCAGATGTATGAAAGTTTGGTCATGCCTACCATGTGTGTAGACAACAAGAGATGGATTCACGTCTTACTCATCACATTGCTCTCCTCGCTTAATGCGACGTCCTCTTTCTCTCTCTCTATCTGAAAACCAGAACATATCATTTGAAAGAGTTAGAACACTAATCCACCCTCCAATGCCCACAATTCTTTATTCCATCACGGATTCGATAGCGATCATCCACATCTTGTTTTCTAATGTGTCGAGGGATTTGATAGTTATTTGCTTGTAGGGAGTCGTGAACAAAATATTGAGAATTTCTCTGGTGGCACTTGTGCGGACAATGCCTCGGCAGTTAGAAGAGAGATAAATATTCGATTCTTGTACTAAACTATGATTCTCGAAAAGTGAATCGGGCCGACCCGCAACCAAGAAAGTGCCAAAGATGTTTTCAAGTTGGTTCATTACTATAATTATTTACCTTGGGCGTTGAATCGGTGCCCAGTGGGACGGCGATTCTCTCGAGCACCGAGGCCAGGGAGCAATTGATTTTGCTCAACTTATCAGGTCAATGGACACGGCAACTTGCGTGATTTGTTTTCTTTTTTTACGAGGAAAATTACCCGATCGATCATAAACGTTTGGATTCGATCAATTTATCCTAAATTTTTACATGAAATTTCAATATAGTCATTCTAATCAACTTTCGTCGGAAATCAATAATGTGACGATCCAATCGGTGTCGATCATTTCTATGGCACGTTATCACTTCGGCGATTCCGGACGAAAATCAATTGAAACGATTGCCTCGGAATTTCGCACAAAGATTTATGACTAAACTAATAAAATTAGTAAATTTATGAATGAATGACATCCTTCGAACCAACGATTTTTTTTCCGTTTTGGTGATTAATCTCGTTTTCTTTGCTAAATAAGCAATCAATGAGTGCAAATTTGAATCCATAGCTCCTCTTGCCAAATGGGTTATGCGCGACATTTATTTCGCACGTGCTATAGTCTGTCATTTTTGACAACTTGTTAGTTTTGTTAAGCACGCACTCAATTGAATATTTAGGAGATCCAATCCCTTTTGACAAATTGATCATTTATTGCAGCGTGTATCAGGCTAGACTACTTAGTAGCAGCTTTACATCCACAAAGAAAACGATCGATTAAATTGCCGTCCGTGAGCCCACGTGATGAACAAAATTAGGACCTAGTGCAGTCGAAAACCTTTGTCGTCAAACATTCGAGGCGCGGTTCACCGAATCGAGCTCGTCGCGAGATCGCAGGAATCCGTGTGCTCGAGAAATCGGAACCCTAATTCGGCACGTGATTGCGGGGTCGATTTTCATTAATCGGGAGGATCTCAGTTCATAATCCTACGGCACTAATGACAATCTGATCCCAATTAAGAAAAAAAGTGCGGAGGGTCGTGGTGATGTTTTAGGGATGTGAAGAGGCCGTCAAGGAAAGGAGATGCCGTGCGGGGAAGACCAACGGCGGGTTGCACATAAAAACGGCGGGGACTAGCGAGCCGACCGGTCCCTACCTACGAATTCCAATCCATGTCGATCCGTCTTTCGACCATCTCTTTTCTAGAAACACATGCCACTGCTTTCACGAGGAAATAGGAAGGAAAGCGGGGGGGTTGGTTGTGTGGCTGGCGGCGCAGGTTGAAAAAAATAGATGATTTTAGACCTATAGCTGAACGATTTTAGCGCATGCACAATATCTGTGTATATGCGGTCGTAAAGGCGCCGTGGCATGATCGGATTCGGCATGGATCGGGGACGGATAGCTCGGATCGGAAGCTCTGGTTAAGGTTTATTCGTTTGGCAAAACCGCAAAAGGGACAATGGATTGATCGGATCGCGTATCGAACATCGTGAGATTGTTGTTATGGGTCACGCATGTGCTTTCAAAGATAATAATCAATTTTTGTATATTCCGTTTGATGATAATGATACAAATGGTTCCTGAATTTTGATCAATGTACAACGTGGTTCCCGAACTTTAAATTTGTTCAATATGATCCATCAACTTTAACCAACATGCGATGTCGTCCTTCAACTTTCGATTTGTTCAATGCATCCATGGATTTTTTTTTTATAAATTTTCAGTCTACTCCATGAACTTTTAGTTAATAGAATGACAACACGAGGAAAAGTGTGAAAAAATACCAAACTAGTATTTGTGTCAATTCAGTCCCAAATCTTTTATTGGTGCCAATATAGTTTAAACATTTTGCATTTGTGTCAATTGAGTCTATACAGCTAGATTTGGTAGGAAATTGCTAACGTGAGCACAAATCGTCCCACGTGGCACATTCGGTGCTAACGTGGGCATTATATATATATATATATATATATATATATATATTGATTTTTTCCTTTTATTCTCTTTCTTTTATGTACTCGCTTTTTTTCTTTTTATTGAGGGCGGATGAGGACTGTGATGCCCTCGTGGGCTCTGGCCAGGCAAGGGTCACCGGTCGACCACCGCCAGCCCCAAGCGAGGGCCGCCAACCCTTAATAAATAAAAATGCATAGAAAAGAAAAAGAATAAAAATAAAATATTTATTAAAATACTAAAATAAAATTAGAAAATGCCCACTTCAGTGTCGACAGTATCATGTAGGACAACCGGCATGCACGTTATTGATTTTGGGTCAAAATTGACAGGATGGACTCAATTGGCACAAATGCAAAATATATAGGACTGAATTCGCACTAATAAAATGTTTAGTACTGAATTGACACAAATGCAAATTATAACTTTTTTTTTTACACTTTTCCCCAATCAATGGACTAAATTGTACATATATCAAAAGTCCACGGATCATATTGAACAAATTAAAAGTTCATGAATGATATTACATATTGAACTAAAACTTTTAGAAATCAACATTGAATAAATTTAAAATTCAAAAGATTATATTCCATATTGGGCGAAAATTTAAGAATGACTTATATCATCTAACTTTCCTCTTGGATTGGTTGGGCCGACATAAGAAAAATCATATTCCATATTGAGCGAAAATTTAAGAATGATTTATGCCATTTAGCCTGCCTTTTGATTGGTTGGGCCGACATGAGAGATAGAGCTTGAGGAAAGGGAGGGAGAGTTGTATCCAAGTTGTCAAAGTTGTCATCTTCTAGAGCTCCCCCCCAACTTGGGAGTCGACTCTCGGCATTTGGAGCACGTGATGCGAGAGGCCACTTCGGCGATTTCAGAAATGTGTCGATATTTCAAGCACGTGTTGTTCGTTGTCTGTTCCCCAGGAAGCCTGCTCTGTCGTCTATCTCTCGCCCCTGTTCCGATAAGTCTCCCGAAACCAGAGCTAACCACAGAAAGGGTTGAAAGCGACCGCTTACCGCTGATCAGTCTCAATTCCCCGACCGCTATATAAATCCCTCAGCTTCCTCCCCCTTTCCTCACTCCACTCTCCAGCGTCCTCCCTCTGTCTGCAATTTTAAGTTCAAGAGAGAGAGAGATAGAGAGAGCCAACAGAAAAAATGGAGTCTGGGTCTTCCTCTTCTTGCCTTTTCCAGTCCGTCCAGACCACCTTCTTCCTCCTCTTCCTCTCCTTCACCCTCCTCTTCTCCGTCTTCTCGTTCTTGATCTACGTCTTCAGGCTCAAGCCGCTCTGCGGCTGCGACGTGTGCGCGGCATACTTGAGCGCGAGCTGGACCAAGGAGTTCGACAACCTCTGCGACTGGTACACCCACCTCCTCCGGAAGTCCCCCACCGGGACCATCCACGTCCACGTCCTCGGCAACGTCGTCACCGCGAACCCGGACAACGTCGAGCACATGCTCCGCACGAGGTTCGACAACTACCCCAAGGGCAAGCCCTTCTCCGCCATCCTAGGCGACCTCCTGGGCCGAGGGATCTTCAACGTCGACGGCGATTCGTGGATGTTTCAGAGGAAGATGGCCAGCCTGGAGCTCGGGAGCGTGTCGATACGCGCGTACGCTTTTGAGGTCGTGGCGTCGGAGATAAAGAACCGCCTCGTCCCGCTGTTGTCGTCGGTCTGCGGGAAAGATGACGGCGTTTTGGATTTGCAGGACGTATTCAGACGTTTCTCTTTCGACAGCATATGTAAGTTCTCGTTCGGGTTGGACCCGGGCTGCCTGAATCTGTCGCTGCCTGTGTCGGAGTTTGCAGAGGCGTTCGATGCGGCGTCGAGGCTGTCAGCAGAGCGGGCGATGAGCCCTTCGCCACTGGTCTGGAGAATCAAGCGGCTGCTCAACGTCGGCAGCGAGAGGAGGCTCAGGGAGGCCATCAAGACAATCAACGCCCTCGCTGACGGGGTGATCAAGCAAAAGCGAGAAATGGGTCCTTCGAAAGATCACAACGATCTTCTATCGAGATTCATGACAACCATCGACGACGATAAGTACTTGAGGGACATCGTCGTGAGCTTCCTTCTGGCGGGGCGCGACACGGTGGCGTCCGGGTTGACCAGCTTCTTCTGGCTGCTGTCGCAGAACCCAGAGGTCAGGGACGCCATAAGGGAGGAATCGGACCGGGTCCTGGGCCAGACCAGCGACGGCCTCGCGAGCTTCGACCAGATGCGCAAGATGCACTACTTGCAAGCGGCTCTGTACGAGTGCATGAGGCTGTTCCCGCCGGTCCAGTTCGATTCCAAGTACGCGCAGGACGACGACGTGTTGCCGGACGCGACGTGGGTCAAGAAGGGGACGAGGGTCACGTACCACCCGTACGCCATGGGCCGGATGGAGGGGCTGTGGGGCCCGGACTGCCTCGAGTTCAGGCCACGGCGGTGGCTGACTAGGGGCGGGGTCTTCTCACCCGAGAGCCCGTACAAGTACCCGGTATTCCAGGCCGGGGTTCGGGTTTGCCTGGGCAAGGAGATGGCCCTGGTGGAGATGAAGACCGTCGCGCTCGCCCTGGTCCGGCGGTTCGATGTCCAGGTCGCAAACGGTCATTGCGGGCCCCGCTTCGCGCCCGGGCTCACCGCCACCATCAGAGGGGGGTTGCCGGTGGTGATTGAAGAGAGATCAGTCGCTTCAACGGGATGAGGAGAGACTATTGTGGGTGTGCAGTCTAAATAAGGACTCTGATTAACATTTTTGTATATAAAGGTCACTAACCAACCCCTCCTTTGACTGCGCTATATGGCTATGCGAATTGTGAACTGCATGAGGAAGATGGTGTATATGATTAAAGGAAAATGAATTAGACATGTGGTTTAGATTCACTCGTGCCAAAGAATGGAAAATTGTCAAAAGAAAAAAAAATTCTAAACCTATTACATTTTGGAAGTCGCTAACCTGGCAATCTAATAATTATTTTTAATTATTTTTAACCACACGATACTCTAATCGGTGAGTGCTTTATGTAAAATACGCGGTGATGGTATATGGATCTACGGTTGAGATTATATTGTTCCCGATAAGATCGTGAGAGAAGCATATTTTTACATTTTTATCAATTCAATTCTGAATTTTATCGATTGAGTCATAAATCTTTTTACCTTTTGTCAATTTAGTCATATTGACATATCTTTTTACCTTTTGTCAATTTAGTCACATCGACAGAAAATCGTTGACGTGAATGCGACCATCTTACATTACACTATTGGCACCGAGTGGACAATTTTTAATAATATTTTAATATTTTTTGTTATTTACTATTTTTTTTCTTTTTCCCTTTTTTGTTTCCCTCCGCTAGCCTCATTGGAGGGTCGATGTCGCCTAAGGCGGCAAGGGCCGCCCTCCCCTAACATTGGCGGAGGTTGAGGCCGGAGGAAAAAAAGAAAAGGAAAAAGGAAAACATAAAAAAATTAAAAATTAAAAAAGTTAAAAAATTTAAAATATTTTCACTTCAACGTCGGCAATACATAGGACGGTCGGCATTCACATCTATTTTCGATTGACCGAATTGGCAAGCTGAAAAGATTTATGACTGAATTAATAAACTTAAAAAGTTTAGGGCCGGTAAAATTGCAAAAAATTTAGGACTTTTTAAATAAATTTTCCCAAGTAGATAACACAAAATGTTGAGGCTGATGTCTTGTATTTTGTTATCCAAGAGATTATGAGGCGGTTCCAAAAGGCCCCATGCGACGGGATAGCACGGGGGTCCGGGGGGGCCGCCCCGGCGGGGTCGTGGGGGCGGCGCCCCCGAGCCGCCGGAGGCGTTTTATGTTCGGTTATAGAATGATTTCTATGGGAAAATTAAATATTTTAGACTATGTGGGCAATTTTGTAATTTGTGCCATGTAGGATTTCGCTATATATATTTAGGACGAAACAAGTCTCTATGATATAAAGAGGGTGTGAGAAAGAGCAGTTGTACACTTTTCTACGTTATTAGTGAAACAGATCTCATCTCCCCGTGGACGTAGGTAGGCGGAACATCTCCGCTGCCGAACCACGTAAATTCTTGTGTTGTGCAAATTTCCATTACTTTCTTGCATCGTTGATAGGATCGAATTTAGATATTCAACACAAAATGCACTTTCTCTATATTCACTCGTTCACTTGTTGCAAAGAGTTACATTAGGAGAAATGAACAGATACATATAGAATGGAAGCTGGCCAGAGAGGGCATAATTCACCCCACCATGTATCTCGCTCTGGACCTTATTGTATCAAATTAACAACAGAAGCTGCATAATTGCATATAACTTTGCACGTATAATAGACTGAGAGATCGAGGAGTGATTTTACGCATATTTATCTCTTGCACACGACTCCGCGGTCCTCTACTCCGCCAGCGCACTCGAGGTCAGCGTACTCAAAACTCTCGGTCGAGTTCCACGGCGCCAACTGGCCGACGAACCGGGATGCCGCGCAGTCGGCGGTGAAAAGGCCTGACGATGCGAACTCCCTCTCGCCTCCCAGCACTGGCATCGCGACGCCCATCTTGGCCCTGCTTACGTAGTTCCTCGCGTAGGTCTGCCCCAGGACGCCGCTCACGTCGCCGCTCAATGCGTAGAACTTGAAGCTCAAGTCCAAGTGAGCGAAGCAATCTTCGTCGGTTATTCCGTAGTTGTGGATCAACGAGTCCTTCCGGGTGATCGGGACGACCATGGCCTTGATTTTGAAGTTCTTCTCCACTTCGATTTCGATAGCGTTTGTGTCGCGGTACCTTGTGAATGAGATGCGTGGGGTGGTCTTGGAGTGCCACGAGGCGCCCTCGCGTTGAGGGAGGGCGATGGGGGCGCCGTCAAGGTAGAGGGAGAGGCGGTCGGCAGCATCGTCCCAAGCTGAGGTCTTGAGCGCGCCGAGGAAGAGGTTGTGGGAGCCGAAGAGGATACCAAGGGACTGGACCCAGGTGAAGTCACGGCGCACATTGGCATTGCGGCGGCCGATGAAGCGCGCGTTGATGTGGAGGTTGGAGTCGGAGACAAGGCAGAAGTCACGGTTCTTCTTGCCGTGGAAGTAGAAGGTGATGCCGTCGCCGCCGATGAAGCGTGGGTCCTGGCACACCGCGCCGGGATAGTTGCAGCCTGCTCACATTAGGCAATAGAAATTTTTTAGCACCCTTGGAGAGACTAGTCATAAAAGTTTCAATTTGCATGTTCCAAATCTCATCAATTGAAACAATCAAACTTTCCCATTTTGAGGACATTAATTCTTGAGACTCCCTATGTATTCTTCTTTGTTACAATTTGAGGCCTCAAGATAACAGCTTAGGAGATTTATGTTCGTGCAAGTCTATGTACAGTGAGCGAAGAGAACATTGTATCATGTGAATGCAAGCTTAGAGCTAGAAGTTAGAACAAACAAAAATTAGGAAAACAGGAATGAGAAAAGTGGATGTACTGACGAACTTACTGCAAACTGGCTTGCAAGTCACACAATCAACCTCACAGGTAGATGCACAAGCACTGGGGCAGCTTTGCTCCAATACGTAGCATTGAGGGTAATTCCTGTTCTTGCACCTCACTATCTTCGCTCCCGATACTTCGCTTGATGGAGGCGGAGGAGGAGGCGGCGTGGTGGTCGATGGGGGAGGAGGAGAAGAGACAGTGGTGGGCAACGGAGGTGTTGGAGGAGGGGGGGTGGCGGTGTGGGGAGATGAGGATGGCGGGGGAGGGACAAGGACTGGAGTGGATGGAGGCGGCGGGGAGCGATGTGTCACCGGCGGGGGCGGTGGGGTGTCATCGCCAGTGTCACCGCTGTTGTCACCCCGCGGAGTAGGTGGGGTGTCGTCGCCGGTGTCGTCGCCGCTGGTGCAAACAGGTAGGCAGGAAGCACAATCCACCTTACAAGTCCTGAGACAAGTAGCAGGACAATAGAGCTTCACATGGTAGCAAAGTGGGTAGTCCTTGTCCTGGCACTTCACTTGCTTGGCACCTGGATCTGCCTGAGTCATTGCCAGAGCTAGGAAGAGGACTATCCAGGACATGCCCAAGCTTGCCATTGCCTTAGCCATATCTGGTCTTTTCTCCAGACAAACTCAACAAGCTAAGAGCCTTTTTTGATGATTTCTCTTGGGGGGTCAATACCCTTCTTTATATAGGGATGAAAAAGGTCCAAGGGGAAGTTCAGCTTCTGAAGCAACTTGACCTCAAATTCAGCAGCCCCCTGCATGCATGCCTCTCCTGCAAGTGAGCTCAGGTTCCTTCCCATCATTGAGGTTTTCCTGAGGAGGCATTCAACCCATGGAAAAAGGGAGGGTATATTCAAAGGGAAGTCAAAGTCAACCTGAAAACAACGTTACCTGAACCTTTTTAGTGACTCTGATTTGCAGCATCCACATGCCTGGAGAGTTGCCAGGATTCCTAATTTTTCCTTATGACTTATGGAGATAAAAATTCAACAAATATGTGGTACTTTGGGCAAAAAGTTTAGTCCGGAACGTGAGAAACTCATTATTCAGCAAGTGCAAAGAGAGTGCATTGAGATGTGCATATGAGTTGTGTTGGTAGAAAAAATCTCACGTCAGATAATTGATGGCGTAAAACAGTTAATATATGGGAAAATGACATAAATGGTATTTGAACTTTGGCTAAACACGCAATTTCGTTCATGAAATTTTAGTTTGTTTAATATGGTTTCCAAACTTTTGATGCATGTTCAATTTAATTCCTGAATTGAACTATATAAGAACGTGCAATATTCTCCTTCCATTAATTTAAATTAAAAGAATTTTCTAATTAGCTTTCAAGATTGTCACAAAAAAAAAAAAAAAAAAAACAACATTGCACATAGATTATCCAGTAAGATACTTTACTCAAAATCAAGGTATAATAATCTACTATATCAAATAACATGTATAGTCATTTTTCCTAATTGAACAAATTAAAGAAATTAAAAGGATTATTGCATTTTTAAATTTGAGTTGGATATCTTACGTGAATAATCCCCGTGTAGCATTTTTTCTGTCCAGCATTCAAATGTATAGGATTGTAAGCTAAATCAACAAATTCCCTTAACTTGAATTAATGGAAGGATAACATCAAACATACTTATGTAATTTACGGACTAGATCGAATATTTACCAACATCTTAAAGATAACCATTGACTATATAAAAGCATAAACACGATATTGCACATTTGGCCAAGGTTAATGAATCATATTGAACAAATTAAAAGTTTAGGGGTGAAATGACCATTTATGTGATTGCACTTTAATATATCCTAATTAACTCGTATCGAGTGAATGTGTGTCCAACTGAATATGTTGAAGAATTCAGGCATGGCCTCCCTCTTGCTGATATGTCGTGCTTATGCTGCGCGCTATCAAGCAGCAACACAGACTTGCGGGTGCGGTGGAACAGGGAAGATCATGAGCAAAATGCATATACAGTGTTTATCTCGGACGAAACGAGGGCCACTTGTTATCTTATAATGGAAATAAAGCGGGAGCATCTTTCGATCCTGATGATTCTTATCACTTGGTTGGCATCCAATCAAAGTTTCTTCGTTGCAATAAATCAAATGGTTCAATGATCCGTGATCAAGTCAAAGGATTAAGGAATAGCTTTGTGTAAGCATTACTGCTCGGAGAAACCCCCTTTTCGTACATAACTAGGGAACCCATATTCTAAAAATTGCATGTCACCACCCCAACCGACATAAGCGTGTCTCTTATTCCTAATTTGCTTCTACTTTTTAGAAGTAATATCGTGTTAATGAGAGAAAATTTCATATAAGAACATGAAGTGTTATTATTTTTTCAAATAAAGATTTGAAGTTGATCTTACTTTAAATAAAGACCTGAAATGGCCATATTAGTCTCAAAAGAAGGGCCTAACCTCTCCGACCGGTCAAGGTAATTTCGTTCTTCACATTTTTTATTATTCAAAATTTTTCTCTTTTTTCATTCCCTTTTCATCCGTGACCGGTCTTAGGCAATGGCTGGCCACTAGAGAGGGCCGCTGAGGGTCTCCCTCACTCAATTTGGCGAGGGCCGCCCTTGCAGGCAATAGGCGAGGTTGCCCTCAACGGCCATATGTGAGGGCCGCCCTCGACAACCACAGTGGAGTACTTTAAAAGGTTGAAAATTTTCCTAAACGCCCTTTGTGATAATTACTTTAAATTTTCTTTATGACATCTAGATATTTGAATCGTGTAGAAGTACGATAATTTCCCATGTTACAAAGAAATTAGAACAATGTAAAATCAACACTTTTATGTTGAAAGGCTAAGAAATGTGGAAATGGGCCGGTGAGTTTAGCCACGTGTCCAATTTTCAATTCTTGTTTAGGGTTTAGGGCCTGGGACTAACCGGATGGTCCAAGCCCGGAAACCTATTTGGGGCTTTACCCATTTCCACTGATCCACTCTGCACATAATACGACGTGATGGGTCTCCATGATCTTGTCGAGTTGACTATTGACCGACCCCGGACTGGAAAATTAAGTGCGCATCATGTTCGCCCAGTTGCTGTAGTAGTACGATTCCAGTTCCTCAAACTGCTTGGACAGATAACAGTCGTGAACATTGAAAACGATGCTCTTCCCGAGCTTATTGAACAAATTAGCGACATACTGATCGTCGCGCGAGAACCTCGTGATGATCCCATCGGAACAGAGGAGCGACGCGTCTTTCGGCTGATTGATGAGGCGGCGCATGAAGGAGACGTAACCGGTGATGTACTTGGAGCTGTCTTCCCTGCACTGTTCCAGGGCGACGCAGTTTATCAGCACGGCAGTCGTGAAGTCGTTGATGGTGATGGATGTTATCTCGAGCACCCGTTTCCGGAAACTTATGTCCAGGAAGTTCTCTGTCTTCCTGGACTTGAATTTGATCCCGGAGGGCCTGAGGCGGGTCACACAGGGCACGGACTGATCCGACGGCCGGTACCTCTGTGTGTAGTTGCGGGGGGGGGGACCGGGTTTGCCGGAAGGAGAGTCGAGTAAAACAGGTCAAGCAAATGCTTGCATTGCAGATTCCTGTGATCTTCGAGAAGAGCCGCGGATCTTGGATAGGCCGGATCGAATACTCTCAAAGCGAGCGTGCACAAATAGTCTGTTTTCGCGTCAGCCCTTCCCGAGCTCGAGAAGTCGAACAACAGCTTGAGAAGGAAGTACGGAACCTGGTTTTCAAGCTTCAGCAAGTCCCCGATGAGAATCGGGATTATCCAAGGCCGAGTAGAAGACCGGGTCATCTTCGTTAATCGCATCATCGCTCCTGGAAATGTGGAGTAGAAGTTCCAGCACGAAGCAGCCATCAAGTAGCAGCACCTCCACGAAGTCGCCACTCGACATCGGCACAGGTTCCGAATAGCAACTCCGGGCAGGATTTTCCTCGGCTGCCTATAAGTCAATCAAACTCGCCTAGTTCGAGGACATGCGGCGAAGGAAACTCCTGAGGAAGAACCACTTGTGCTCTTCGAACTCGAGCAAATGGTCCCCGGCCCCTGTGGTACAGGCCAATAGATACGATCTCCAGCTGTTCGGCCTTCAGATTGATCCCGCAAAGAGTTGGGGAGGAGATCCTAAAGATGGCGCAAGATGTGGTCCCAGCTCGAAAGCCTCTTTCCCTTTCCCCTGGCTGGCACCTAACGCAGGCCAAGCAGTAAGTAACTGTGTCATTTCGAGATCCTGCGGCAGCATTACTTGAGCCGGCTTCACCATAGTTCCTCCGGGCTGAAGTTAGTCCATTAGGCATGAACACTTCCTGTTTCGTCATCGGCTCTAACTGATCCTCTCCCATGGACCCGGCAATGGATCCGGCTGCACCGTTTTCAACTGCTGCATCTTGCAGTTCGTCGATCTCGATTGCTCGATGATACCTTGTTCTCTCGCTCTCTCTCTCAGCAAGACAAATGGAAGCATACAATGTGCTCCGAAGCCGAATGAGAATTTCAAATTCGAAATTGACCCTTCCATTTCCGAGAAATTACTAGCATGACGCGTTCTGTTAATTTCCGAGAAACTGTCCATAAATTGATCCGCCACGACTCATCAACACATGAGATGAAAGCAAGTACGATGATGCAGTAGAAATGGAAGACTTCAGCTTTAACTGAGGAAGATGGGACAGAAGCTTCTTATGGCTAAATTGTCAGCGACAGAGGCAACATAGCTTGCCAAATCGATCCCAAAACTTCTACAAATCTGTAAGTTGAAATTCCCCATTCACCATATCTAAATACATAATTATAATTCATCAAACGCGCTAATCATTTCATAGATGTAAATTCAGTTTTTAGTTGATAACTTTCTAAACATATTGTCAAAATACGAGTTTATCTTCCTACGTTGCCCATGATAGGGAAAATGACGCTAAAAATCCTTAAATTTTAGCTCAATATGTGATATTATTCTTGAAATTTTAATACGTTCAACGTGGTTCTTGAAATATTTCTGAATATTCTATATAGTATCCCCCAACTTTCCATAACGAAGTCAATATTCTGTATTATTCACAAGTTCGCATAGTCATACTACCACCTAGATTTTCCATTTTTACCTTTTTGGTCTTTATAAATTACGCTAGTTCAATTTAAGTATATTTTAGTTCGGGAAAGTGCTACCTTGACAATCTGGCAAGATTGTTATTATTTCTAATCCCACGATTTTTCAATTGATGAGTGCTTTATGCAAAACACACGGCGATGATACGTGGATTCATGGTCAGAAATAACCGATTGTCTTGTAAGATTCTCATAAAATCATTTCCCTTTAGCTCATGATCTCTATAAAAGGAAAAGTAGAACCTCATTTAGACTTAAGTCGGGTTGACATTTCTTTTTTATTTTAATAATAAAAGTTTTCATGTGGATATCAAAAAATGATATTTTGATTTATCGATAGATACTCGTACTTGTATTAATCTAAACTTTGTTCCCAACTTTTTAAATTGGTAAAAATTCCAGTCTGTTGTCTTTTGTGTTTTCGTAATTGAATTTAGTTCAATCAAGAAACGAAGAAAATAATAGGAATATCATCTCAATACAACTCTAAATGATGTTATATCTTTATTATAATAGAGATCATAAATTAAGACATACTCAAAATGGAAGTATTACAACATCATAAGGACTGAAAAGTTAAAAAGGTAATAAAAAAGTCGACATAATTTTTCGTTAATTTAGAAATAGGATTGAAATGAAAAGGATGTTGTAAAATTTGGACAATAGCATCACCAAGGAAACTTATGAATAGTATCGAAAAATTATATTGAATGAATTAAAAATTATAGACTAGATTGGATCACGTTGAACGAATAAAAAGTCTTAAAAATCAAATTACAAGCTGAGCTAAATACGAAGAGGATTATCGTTAGGGAAGCGCTTACGTGGGCATAGCCGTCATTTCTCATCCACCACCACCCATTGCTCCTTATCCTCAACCGCCGCTTACACGCAGACACCTGCATAGAGTCCAATGGCCGTGACCGTACACAATCCGCGCTTCTCCAACCTCACCGCCCTCAAATCTGCCAAACCACCCGCCCACAGCAACGCCGCGGCTCGTGCCGGAACGCGCCGGCTCGGCTCCAGCTCCGGGGTCAAGTGCTACCAGGGCCAGGCAAGCCAGCTGGAGAACCGGCGGGTCACGCTGAAGAACGGCGGCGACTCGCTCGACATATGCAGGGTCCTCAACGGCATGTGGCAGACCAGCGGCGGGTGGGGCCGGATCGACCGGGATGAAGCCGTCGACGCCATGCTCCGCTACGCCGACGCCGGGCTCTGCACCTTCGACATGGCCGATCATTGTATGTGAAAATGTCTCTTCCAAAAAGAAGGAAATCCCGTTGAAGTGTTTTTGCTCGAAAACGCTGCGTTTTGCTAATGGTTTGATTCTGACGCGTGGAGTCATGTCGTTCTTGTCTTTTGCTGGAATTGAAAAAGCTCCCTCTTTTATGCATTTTTTATTTATTAATGCAGAGTCCCTGTGCTTTACGTTTTCCAACTGCAAGTCTGCCATGCTACTTCAAGCTGGGACCTCAATAAGAAAGAATAGACTACGAGGTCTGAAATGCTTAAAAGGAGAAAGTTATAGGACTATCTAGCGAATACGGTGAATTCTAACTTAACTGACGGTTGGGAGTAGAGAGGTGGAAGCTGATAGGATAAAACATAAGACCCTCCACACTTTGTTTAGGAGATATTACATGGTAGTCATCTGTTACTGATTCTGAAAGTCTCAATCTTGGAGTTGCATTTTGTTGGGAAGCCATTTCATCTATAAATGGCAGAGTTGTTGCAGCACCCATGTAGCAAATTCATCTTCAGTTCAAGCAAAATAGAGTGGAATGCCAAAAGAGAAACCAGGGCGAGAAGTTCTTACCCAAGATCGAGAACTTTCATGTGTGTGCTAACTGACGATAAGCATCGAACCGTGGTTAGAAAAGGGAATGATTCGATAGATATTTGCCGGGTTGTCAACGGGATGTGGCAGACGAGTGGTGGATGGGGTAGAATGGACAGAGATAATGCAGTCGATGCCATGCTTCAATATGCTGATGCCGGACTTAACACCTTTGACATGGCTGATATATGTAAAACCCATTGCCTTTTCTTTTACAGGGCCTTTTCTTTTACAGGGCACTAATTGTAACAGTTGTTGTGTGAGTTGATATAGTGTTCTCGATGTTTCCAGAAGGTTAGGAAGATTTTTACTTTTATCATATCAGGTAGTTTGTCTTATTGGATTTATGACAGAACTGAGCCAATAAGGTTCTTAATTTACGTTGTGCTTTTTTTGGGTCGAAATTTTTTATATCGTGCTTGAAGAAGTGCATTTCAGCATATTGTGTCCTCAGCTTTCGCCTGTCAATTGGAGTCAATATAACTTTTATGGTTTAATATATTTCTTGTTTCAGATGGACCTGCTGAAGATTTGTATGGCATCTTCATCAATCGAGTTCGAAGGGAACGTCCTCCGGAATTCGTGGACAAGATCAGAGGGTAAGTAATGAGTATTGACCAAATAAACATGGCAAAGTATACGTCATGAGTGATGGATTTCATTCTGTTTAAGTTTCTCAGTTCAATGTTGGAAAAGGTCGAAATCCTTGGTATGAAATTATTTTCTGATCACTCTGACAAAAAAGAAAAGAAATATTTTCTGATCATGATTACCACCTTACCAATTCGTGCAGGCTTACTAAATGGGTGCCGCCACCAGTTAAGATGACCAGTGGTTTTGTTAGGGAGGCTATCGATGTTTCAAGGAAGAGAATGGATGTAGCTTCGTTGGACATGCTTCAGTTTCATTGGTAGTAATTTTCTTCTGACTTGGTTGCAATCTGTGGTAATGACTTCATCTCTATTGAACTGGAAACTAGCATTCAGATGGCACTACTTGTGAAAGATAAAAACTATCCCCAAGGTAGCCAAAAGTTAGTTCTGCAATGAGGTGCATCTCATTGAACAGAATGTACTTCAAGCTGCAGGCTAATTAAAAACTTTGTTTCCTCCCACAAAAGCTTTTCTGTTTTCCTATTTCATAGAAGATTACTGCTTCCTCATTGGTTCTACCTACTGGACCGTTAAATGTATCAATCTCTTTTAGGTAAATCTTTCTCTGTTGTGGGTTCTGATGACACGTTGATCTTCACTTTAAGATGATTGGCATATTTGACTCTTGACATTTGTCTGTTCTATTAAGCATATCTGCTGTAAGCGACCTTCAGCAGATACTCATGTTGAATCTTTTCTTTGGGAAAAAGAAATGCCATTGCTAGATCATCTTATTTAAGTATTGGTTTCCTCATTGTTCTAATTATTTATAGCAGTAACCAGTATCTTCCCATGCTCCCAGTGCATCTTATATCCTCTGATGGGGTTGACTTCTTGAAAGACTTCATAAGATTACAAATTTAACAAGGGCGTGCTTCTGTCTCTCACTTGAAACAGGTGGGACTATTCCAATCCTGGTTACCTTGATGCATTAAAGCACCTGACGGATCTGAAAGAAGAAGGTTACTCTATGTTCATTACTTGGTTCAATGATGGAGTAAAACCATATAATCACTGATAGCAATTGATTTGCAGGTAAGATAAAAACTGTTGCTTTGACCAATTTTGATACGGAGAGATTAGAAATTATCCTTGACCATGAAATTCCGGTTGTTAGCAATCAGGTAGAGACCTTTAGAAGAACTGTTGCTCTTAATTATCCTTTGTCAGATGCATTTTGTTTTGATCTGTAATATTTTCAAGTCAGGTGCAACATTCAATCATTGACATGCGCCCTCAGCAGAAGATGGCAGAGCTTTGTCAACTTGCTGGGGTGAAACTTATAACGTCTCTCTCTCTCTCTCTCTTTGTCGTTGGGTGGGCATGTCAGGCTTGGGGTATATCAACTTCCTTTTTTGGTGACTCCGTGTGATTGATCATTTTGCAGATATGGCACAGTAATGGGTGGTCTCTTATCTGAGAAGTTCCTTGATACCAACTTGTCGATCCCATTTGCGGGCCCTCCATTAAACACTCCTTCCCTGCAGAAGTACAAAAGGGCATGTACCTCTTAAAATTAATTTTATGGAGTTTCAACTCAATTTTCTTTCGATGTCTTTTATTATGTTCTGTGACATCATGATGTTTGGGAAATGGTTTGCATTATCTCCAGTTGAGCTATTCGAAAAAGAAATAGTGATAAGAAATTGATCTGGTTTGGTAAGTCTAGTTTTGACATTGACATGGATTGGCAGATGGTTGATGCATGGGGAGGGTGGAGTCAGTTCCAAGCTGTGCTTCAGACACTGAAGAAAGTAGCTTCAAAACATGGGGTCAAAATTCCCACTGTAGCTGTGAAATACATACTGGATCAAGTAATCTTCGGATTTTCCTGCTAACTTTGTTACCAGCTGCCTTTAATTTTCTGTGGCCTTACCGCATCTTTTGATCATCTTTCTGGTCTCTGTGAATTGCAGCCTGCGGTAGCAGGATCCATGGTAGGTGTTAGACTCGGTCTATCGGAACATATTAAGGATTCGAACGATATATTTTCCCTTGTTCTCGACGAGGAGGATGTAGCCAGCATACAGGAAGTTTCCAAAAGAGGTAGAGATCTTCTTAAAGTGATTGGTGACTGTGGAGATGAGTACAGGCGTGCGTGAAGACTTTGTTTGCAGGTTGCACTGTGTTCGAAGGATATTCAGCTCGTAGTGTATGTTGTAATATCGTGTAAATCCACCACAAATGTTGCTGCTTGTCATGTAACACACATTTATCAGCAAATCGTGTATCCCCCCTCCCCCAAAACAAATTACTCTTTAAAGCTTTTCTTTATTGTTGTTTCGATGCAAGTTACCTACCTCTAACCATTTCGTACCGTATACGGGCATTCTCATCCGACTTCCTGTCCAAAATCACCCTTTGCATTGAACTTTTCAATTTGGCCCGTAACACTCTTGTGCATTTCTGCATTTAGCTCTTTCGGCGATGAACTATGCCTCAAAATTGTTAGAGAATCGGGGAATGATGGCAAAGTGTGGCCTCATATTGTCTCTTTGATGGGGGGTTGCTTGCTTTCTTGCTGTCTGCCTGAAATAATCGCCGGAGCAAAATTTTCAATTGTACAGCTCTCATGCTTGTTCTATGATATATTCCTATGAACCATGGTGCCAATGGCACGGCTGTATTGGAAGTAGAATGAATCGCAAATGTTGGAGCATGCGCGACGTCGTCTCCACCATCATCTAACGAAATTCGTCGCTTGCGTTTTAGCCCCTCTTGTCTTTTCTTTTCTGCTGTGCACTACTGGTGTGATCAACAAATTACATAAGCGAAGGTCAGATGTATCAGTAGCTCATCCTTTTTCACCATTCTGGGTTGGGTCGTGGAAGTTTTTCCCTTTCGTGCATCCCTCTCGTGGCTCATTTCACGGGGGGGATTTCAATATGGCTCTGCTTCTAGGGAAATCATTCCAATCAACTCCATTAATTTCTCGGTCGTGGACATGAGAGAGGTTGGCTTTTAAGCATAATCAGAGACGGATACCGTACAAAAATTTGATGGCATCAATTGCTTTAACGCAGAAAAGACGTATTTATGGGAAAATTAAATAGCTATGAAGTGAAGGAATTCGACGTAACGCGATTAATTTTACGGTTGAGAGAACCGAATCGAACGTTTGAATGAAAATATGGCCTCCAGTCTTGAAAAACTTTGTGGGGGTTTAGGATTTTGACCGAGGTCTCTTTTTGATTGACTTCTTGGACCGTCCCTGTCATGTGATGTGGCTGGAAATACGACAGACAGACAGACAGACACGAGTCTTGCGTATGTTCCGTCTCCAAACCGATTTTACCTCGTCCATTGAAGAACGGAGGTGTTTGGTTTCTCTTCACATCCCTTCCGGCGGGCAGTTTTCTCGTTCCTCTGTATTCGATCTTTTGCCATAACGAAGTGGTACCGTCTCTCTCTCTCTCTTTCATGTCCACGTGCAGCTTGACAATGCGTTCCATTTGAACTAGATTGGCGTTACTGATCTTCTGAACATCCCTGCCCAGTTCGTGTGGCGGCATTACATCTTCAGCTCTGTAGAGATTATCGCCCTCTCTGCATTCTTTTTTGCTTGCTGTCATCTTGGTAAATGCTAAACTTCGGGCCTGCGGAACCCAGAGCCCGGTTAAGGTTATGCACGTGCACTGTTTGATGAAATGCCTGAGTCATCTGGCGCTGAAAAAGATTGGTGCTTGATGCTTTCTAACATTGCGTTTTCTGTTGTTTTGATTGGATATGCAATTACATCGCATGGTTGCTTCCAGCTTTTATTATTCTGAATTAAGCAGATAAACCTATCATATGCGTCGTCTCTGAATTGTGTTATGTGCAGGTTTATATTCTTCTTTGTATTCTTTCCTTGAGTGAACACGAGTTAGCTGAAGTTGGACCACAAAGTAGCCAGCCATGGATGGTACGCGCACGATTTTAATTTCTTTGGTTACGTAGGTCAAGGCTAATTGGCATCAAATTTTGCATGTGCTCTCGATGTATAGAGCTGGTAATGAGAAGGTGGATAGCTATGTAGAGCTTCCACAATGCTTTGGAACGGAGGAGCTATCCTCCTCCGCCTTTTGGTGCAGTTTTGAAGTTTTGGCGCAATTGCTTTTCGGTGGGTGACAACATTCGTGTTTGTTTTGTCTTTTATGGGTTTCAGTTGATTCAAAGCCTATGATGGAGGAGACAATATTAGTCGGTGATGACTTGATGATGGGACCTCCTTCACCCCTTATCCCACCAGAAATTGCCTCTCATGTGCTTGAAGGTGTTGAATTGTGTGATGGCATTCTGAGAAATCTGTTTCTGTGTAAGCCTTCTCTGGATAACTTTTGCTTTGAATGAATCAGGCACATGAATTTTTTGAATTTTTCAAGACACAGTGACAAATTTTCAATTGATGGCCATGAATGCATATTCTCTGTGGAAACAACCAAGCTCCTTATCGAATTGATCAATGGAATACTGCATATCCAAGGGCTTCCTGGTTAACCATCTGAAATAGGACACAAGAAGCAGAAAGTCCTAGCTTTTTTTTGGTTGCTGAAAGTAAACAAGGCACGTGTATACCTTCCACTGTCTCTTAACTTTTTCATAGGATCATTGTCTGGCAAAAGATTGCAGTTTTAGAGGAACAGAAGATGCCGAAACAACATGACAAAGTCGTGCTATAATATTTGAGCTTGCAATAAATTTTCCTACCACTTGGAAAATGACCTTTCTGGTGAACAAATTTCCTCTATATTCTGCAGGCTTGCAATTAAATGATATTGAGCCCTTTTGTCAAGATGAGATTGCTTTGTATCGAGAATGCGCAGACAAGAGGGTCAGATTAATACTTTTCTTTTGGATTTACCTTATCTCTGTCTTTTTGCTTTACTCTTAGTCTTCTTTTAATTACGTAAGCAACTATTCCTTGTTTTGCTCCATTGTAGGACAAGGAATTGAGACAGAGGCTTCAAGATAGCGAGCACAAATTGGGATTGTCAATGCCATTTGACATGGCCAAGGAAAGAGCTGATCAGCTTCAATCAGAAGTCACGTCTTTAGAGAGGTATTTTTGTTCGTAGTGGTATATTTGCACGATCTTAATGCCTTTCTGAAGCTTTGCATCTGCCTCTCATCTTGTTCTTTTACCAGTCATTTAATCTTTTGCTTTAATATCACCTGCCTATAAAATTTTTTGATTCACTGCCTATAAAATTTTTTGATTCACTGATCTTGCAAATACAGGCGTCTAATTCTTGCTAGTGGAGTCGAAGGCATGGAAGGATTTCGCCAGAGATGGAGTCTGCATGGTCGCCTTACAGATACAAAGTAAGTTTTTGATGCACCTGTTCATCCTTGCAGTCACTCAGATAAGGCATGTGGAGTATTTAAGATGGCTTAAGTTTATGCTTGTCCTGATCTGGAGTTATTGAACTCAGGAAAGATAAAGTAGCTCTGGAAGTTAGCCTGAATAAGCAATAGAAGCAGATGTTTTGACTACTTTAGAGCCGGTCTCCATGATCAGTAGATATGTGTATACAACATAATGAATTATCTGCTAACAGGTGATATCTTATAATGAACTATCTAAATTTACTGTATGCTATCAAGTGACCCCTTAATATTCCCTTGTGGTTCCACAGGCCCACAAACAAAACCACCAAAACCTCACAACAACACTTCGTTCAAGCTTACATACCCGTGTTTAATCAATCTCTGTGAAAATAATACTATAACATCACATGTTATTAGCCAATACATTTGGTGAGCGTTTAACAGTTGAGAAACTCAGGTTACTTCAATGGCTCACAGTTCTTATACAGTTTGAGTTTTGTACAGGCGAAGATTGGAGTCTCTAAACGAGGGGATTGATAATAGAAAGAAGGACGAGCCTGTTGAAAGAGCACCATCCAAGAGATGGTTCTTTTGGTGAAGATCGATGGTCTGTTTTGCACAGAATCACCACGGGATGGTACTGGATATAGCCCTTGCTCCAGTAGCTTGTAGAGACTCTCTCTCCTTGGCCTCTTCCAATTTCAAGATAAATGGGGTTGTAGACATTTTGGTGATATGCCAGTGATATTGTGAGGCAATGTAGTGGCTGTTCTTAATGGTTTGTCTATGTAGTAGATGTGGAATAAGATCGTGAACCGAAATATAGAAGTTGTGGATGGTTTGACATAGTGGACTTGGCTAAATATCCTCGGGGCAACCAAATTATGGCCTCGTTATCTGAGGCATGCATGTTCCTCCTGAAGCTTGACAAGTTGCCCTCGATCGACCCACTCTACCTTCTTTTACCGTTTTACACAAATAGGCAGAATGAAGCAATAAGAATTCGACTTCGAGTTGCAACACTCGCTTTTTCTTATCTTTTACGTGGAAGCAAGGATTGTACCTGCGAAATACTATTATTCCACAAGCGACAAACGTTGTATATAAGGTAAATTTCAGGTCCGCCCCATGTCACTAGACCGATGAGAATTGGTCTACCCGTCTTATCATTCATGAATTGGCCCACGACGATGTTTGCTTCAGTTTTCTCGAGATGTTCGACTAAACTCTTGAAACCAAAGCATACCTCGCGGTCGCTTTGGTACCCTCGGGCCCCATGGTGCCGTAGTTTTAAGAGAGCCTTCGTCGCGAAACGCATGTTGATGTTACTTTCACAGTACGGCACGAATCGTGGTGATACCAAAAAAGATACGTTATGCTACGGTACCGTCGCGTCGCAAGATGCCTACCCAGTAATGCTCGGAGGAACATACAAGATAAAGAGTGAACGTATTGGATCCGACTGGGCATGACTGAATCAAACAGAAGGCCCATCACTTGTAAACAATCTCTCGAACCAGCCCAGCCCATCTCTGAAGATCATCCTGCTTCACACCAAATCCTTCTAATTCTGACCTGACTTCTGCTCAAGGAGAACCCTAAACCAGTACCAGCAGCAACGAGGATCAACGCATCTTCATCTCCACCCAGTACCAACAGCCTTCTTTATCTCAAGGTTCTCTCTCTCTGTGTCTCTCTGTAATCTGCCATGGAGAGCATTATATTATTATTTTGTTGGTGTTGGAGCAGAGAAGATGAAGGTGATTGCCGCTTACTTGCTGGCTGCTTTGGGAGGGAACACTACCCCAACTGCTGATGACTTGAAGGGCATTCTTGGATCAGGTAGTGCACCCTTCTTCTTTATCCCTCATATTTTTCTTCTTTTGCTTTTGATAACACAAAAAAAGATTTTCTTTGGTTGGCTTGACGTTGGAACCCTTTGTGGACCATTTCTTGGACTGTTTAGTGATAGTTTTTTTCGTGTTCCTCGTTTCTGAAGTTGTCTCTTTTGCGATTTGGCGTCTTTTGTCCCTGCAATAAGTACCCCAGTTATTGGTAAGTGCATAGCGCTTGTTCTGTTAGATTTTCCCATTACTTGCTTGAAAGTGAAATTTTGATATGTCCCAGGTTTGGTTTCCTTTCCATGTTCATATGTTTAATGGACTTCGGGTGGTCTCCTGAATTGGAAAGTCATTCGTGCCAAAGCTTCACTTACAGAATTTGTGATGCGGTTGGTCAAATCATAGAGAGGGCTCTGCATCATGATGTTTTCTTTTTCATGACACGTTTCTCATTGACAAAAATTGGTGAGGTAACAGAGACATGGAGCTCGGGAACCAAAGGGGAAAGAAGAAGAAGAAGAAGAAAGAAATGAAATCTAACACCTGTTAGAGTAAATCGAATTGGTTCCCGGGTTTATCAGGACCTGTTTTATTTGTTGGAGCAATTTTACCGAAGCTGCTCATAAGTGAGTTTTCTTTTCAATGGATGTCAATTTGGAATTTATACTAAAAGATAGCCTTTTTGGGTCCACAGTTGGTGCGGAGGCCGACGATGATAGGATCGAATTGCTCTTGTCCGAAGTCAAGGGAAAAGACATCACTGAACTGATTGCATCTGGAAGGGAGAAGTTGGCGTCGGTGCCTTCCGGTGGTGGTGGTGTTGCTGTAGCAGCGGCTACTGTTAGTGGGGGAGGCGGCGGCGATGCGCCAGCAGCTGAAGCAAAGAAGGAGGAGAAAGTGGAGGAGAAGGAAGAGTCCGATGACGTAAGTTTCGTCTGGGATTTTGGTTCAAATGGGGTTTTGCATTCTTTGTGGTTGCCTCTTGCATTTCTAGATTCTGACTCGGTGTATGTACAAAAACATGACACATGCATCGACATAGAGCACCTGTATGTTTGCATTCACATGTCACAACACAATCTCATCTACCAAAGAACAATTTTCTCCATTGGGTGGGTTCAAATCATCTAAATGGATTTTCAACAGTGCAAAAATGTTCATCCAGCACAATTTTTTCGGTTTCCTACTGGCCCTTGCATGCAATGCACGAGAAAGTAATATGGGGTCAACTCTTCATTATGTCTGACTTGTTTATTTGATTTGTTGCAGGATATGGGCTTCAGTCTCTTTGACTAAGACAGAGGTACCGTTTCGAATGTAAGAAGCCTTATTCAGTATGATTTTGGATTGTCCTGGAGACTCGAATCTGGCTTATGAGAACGATGATATCTTAGGGATCTATAGGAGTAAATTCTCAAACCTGCTTGTCCTTTTTTTCTAGCTTATGAATCCGCTTGATCAATGTCTGCATCCTATGCGCATTATTTAAGAAGTTTAAGTGTAGATGCTGTCACTCCAACTAGTTGATGGGTGTGATGGAGTGACTCGATGCATTGGTAGACATGGCCATATGGAACCGGCCCGGTACCGGCCCGATGACCGGCCCGGAACCGGAACCAGCCCTCAAGGGCCGGTTCCGGTTTCTAAATTTTCGGAACCGGCTTTAAAAAAAAAAAAAAAAAGGAGGAGGCTTGGGGGAAAAGAGTTATTGGGCCTAGGAACCGGAACCAGCGGTTACGTGGAACCGGCCACGTCTATGCATCGGTATCAGCTTACTTGTTACTCCCCTAATGCCAAGTAAGAAATTCGCAGTATAGGATGTGGGTCGAAGAGTCATGATGATTGGCCATGGTCTCGAGGTAATGTTTATTACATGATTACTAATGACTAATAACAGGGACTCAAGTAGGCGCGGACTACTTCGCTGTTGTGCTTTTGATAGTGAATCATTGTTACATTTTTCCTCCCTTGTTTAACTCAAAAAAGTTTCGCGCCCTTTGGAGTGATGTGATAGGTGGGACTTTAACCTATTTGAGGTTTTGAACAAGTTGATTCATGTACGAAAATGGTTAATTCGGTTGGAACACCGCATTGGATCTTCACATCACCTCTCTGCATGAGAAATACTTCCCTCGGTTAGACGTTTTGGGGATTCTATGCCGTCGAGGCTGGTGCTGGTGCGATCAGCCTACCAAGTACCGTCTATGTATCAGTGGCTATTGTAATTCTTTCTCTTTTTCCAAGGTGACCAGTACCACAGATGGATCAATTCCAGTACAGGACTGAAAGAGCAAGGAAACACGGGTGGCTCTAGCGTGTAGAATAAGCGATCATTAGGAATTCGCTGGCAAGGGAATGCTGTCCCCGTTAAGCGGCTCGCCTGTAGAAAGGCGATTATGGCCCCAAAGAGAGGTCCACAGGTATCTATGTTCGATACTAGAATCGCTAAGTACTCTGCAACATATGCTAATAAGAAGCATCTGATAATAAATTAGACGAAAGTAGACGTAAATGAAGTCTGAGATGTGCCTTAGAATGAAGAGTATTTGTATAGATTAGGATCAAGTGGAGTAAAACAATCAAAACTTGCCCAGAAAGAATACTACATCAATACACAAGGATGGCCAGTTTCGCAATTTGGTCAAAAGTTATATATTTGGGAATTGAACAAAGCCTGGGGCAAGTAAGAAACTTCATTGGAAGATCAACTGAACTGAAATGGAATTTCCGTGATAAGAGGACGGCAAGTAA
The DNA here is from genome assembly GCF_020921035.1 of Rhodamnia argentea. Lineage (NCBI taxonomy): Eukaryota > Viridiplantae > Streptophyta > Magnoliopsida > Myrtales > Myrtaceae > Rhodamnia > Rhodamnia argentea. Next base: position 23,847,730 of record NC_063157.1, on the reverse strand, counting down.
TTGGAGAATGAGATAAGAAACGACGTTCAGGTTCATTGACAAGAACCGCACTAATGAGGACAGTTGCGTAGAAGAAATAACATTACGCAGGCCGACGGAAAGGACAGAGCGACGCATGAGAATGAGCCGGAGAAACAAGAACGAAGACATCACAGGATCAACGAACTCGCAATTCACAGGCCAAAGCTAGAGCAAACCAGCAGGACCTAATGCGTCGGATTCCCGCCATTCGAACAAAGGCGTATAAGAATAATTCCACACGGACACCGCCTAACTAATCCGAAGAGTAGATGTTCTTCTAAGTACCCTGTTTTTAAATTTCCAACATAGTCCTCTGCTGATCTTAGGCTTTTAGGCTTTTGAGTATCAGATTTCTGCATCATTCAGTTCAATGTTGATCAGAGAACGGAATTTCTCAAATACCCAAAATCAGCTTTACCACTTTAAAAGACCTAGATGTCCATTACTAGAGAACGATAAACAAACATCCAAAGTACTTGGTGCATGGTCCCAAAGCCAACAGAAAGCACTTGGTCTCTGATAATTTAGACATAGCAGGAACTTTGGATTTCATCAGCAAGTTTTTCATAGACAGATGAAATCTTCTCATCTGTGTACACGACTGAGTGAAACACCAACAGCTTTTATCCTCTCCTTCTCGACTCATTGTTGATGACTGCCCTCTCCATCTGCGAAATACGTATCGACAGCGGAATCAGTAATTGTGACTGTTGCACCAAATGCATCATACAAAGCATCAAAATGAAAGCCCAGGACGATATACACGAGAAAGATGGAGCGTCCAAACTCAGAATTTGTTCATTCTAAATGGCACAATACTTTGATGAGCTCAATCAGTCTCTACACCCTTTACCACCGAGAGAAGAACCATCCTCACCTAGTTCAACCAAAACACATACTCCTGCAACATGATAAAGCAGGGCGGCACAAGACGCTGATTAAAGCTTAACCGTAGATAAGCGCATCCATTTCAAGTTCCACAGTTTGTTCGCAAGTAACGTTGTTTGAAAAAGGTAAAGAGTATATGACAACATCAAATTTGCTTCCCTAAGATGTGAAATTCATCTCATATTCGATAGCAATATTCTCTTTCTTGTTTGTCCTCAGAAATTGCTAGTTTGTCTCTCGTTTATCAGGAAAATCTGGAGTTCCAACTAACGCTTTCGAAGTACTTTTCCAGATTAATTGATGGCCTTGCTCGGCTTAGCATTCATTTAATAGTTTCAAAGCCTTCGATATCCTAAATTCATTAAGTACAAAGTTTTCTTGGCAAAATCATGAAGAATTGAGAATACTTTGCATCTTTCAAGAGAAGCATAAACATAGTTCGTTTAACTATGGCCTACCTGATACAGGGTTCTGAGTTTGTCACGGAAGTGGTAGTACTCATTCACCACCTGTTCATATGATGTCTCGCAACTAGAAGAGAACCACATAGACAAAGTGTCGAATATACCATCGGTAAATATATAGGTAATCATTTTCGAATAAATTGCAAAAACTAACGGAGAAGCTGATTCATGAAGACAAACAAAAATAGGGCTTCTGAATTCATGCATGTGAAGAAATGCCAATTTCTACCTTTGCTTGTCCTCAACAAGGCTAGCATTTATAAGCGCACGAGCTGCTGCAACCACCCGGCAACCACCAAGGCTACATCACAAACAATGAGTGCAGGAATATAAGACATTTTCGTAGTAGATGAGATGTCATCTGATGAAAAATAACGTGTCATCGACGACTCGGAAAAATCAGATGTAAATATTTGTCTGAAGTTTCCAACAAACAACTAAACATCGTTATACCATTGTTCAAACTCTATCTCAGTAAATTTGGCCGAATATGCATGGGATCAAACTCAGAAAGTTCAAAGTTTTCCCTTTGTTCGGCCTTGGAATATCTCATATACTTAAAATTGTCTGTATTTAGATGCTTTGACCATGACAATGGTAGTAGCCGTCCAAGTATTAAGAGTAGGAATGTGGCTTCCAGTTAACATGGAACTAGGCCAGTGATATGAATCAAAAGCAGACAAATATTCGCAGCCTATTTATGTGATGTTGTACGCACACTTTATGCGTTGTAACGGCAGTCTAGCAACATCATAAATCGTTCAAGATTCGCTTGATGTATACAATGCGCCGCATTCGCGCCTTAATTGGACGCTATCTCATTGGCTAATGTTTCCGAACAATAAGGCGAATACAAATCACGTAGTTCATAAATGCTCGAGCTCAAAGTCTTCACTCGCTCCTCCCTTTGGAATGTATTAGAGAGTTGCCACGCACGATGGCGAAACAAAATCTAAATAACGGACATGAAGAACTACGTCGTCTGGTTTATCCGATAAACGCAGACACATGCCATTGATTGGCCTTCATCCATTTCGGGCGAATCACAAAGTGCATAATTCAAACAAGATTTATCTTCGCAGTTAATTACAAGTATCTGAACTTCCCTAATGCAGTATGCTACGAACATGTGACTAAAAGGGGAAAACTTCGAACACAAGTGCTTGGAAATGTTCTACTCTTGAAGATGTTAAACGTCTCATGTCAAGAAATGAACTTTCTGGAAATGAAAGTTATTGTTTGTCTACCTGTTGCCACCTCCTTTGATCAGGTGAGCAGCTCTAGTGACTTTAGCAAAATCCACGTTTCTTGAACTCCTGAAAATGATCAAATACACCCACGGATTATCGGCAACCAAAGAACCAGACAAGAAAAAAAAAAAAAAATCTCAAAGCATGCAGCCGTCGAAGTCGAAAAAATTGAAGTTTACAGAAGGTCGGCCAGTTCTCTCATGCTGTTGTCGCCGTCACGCAAGAAAGAGTTGATGAGATCCATCATGAAATTTGGAAGATTTGATCCACTCTGTACTCTCCTGCTCTCCTCATACTCTCCATCCATGATGCCCTAGACAGATAGTAAAAATGGCGAGGCCAACTGTCAACTCTCATATCAAAAGCTCATGTTTATCAGCTTAAAGTGGGCTTGCTCGTTGTACAGGAAAAGAAAAGGACGATCGCTCCTTTGTGAGGCAAACGATGTCAAATCTCAACGAGCAGACGATTGATATAGCAGAAAAGACGGACGCTATGGAGATAAAGTTATAGCAGCGATCACCTCGTTCTTCAAGGTGTCAATGTAGTTCTGGAGCCTTCGATGAGCCATTTCCTCCTCTTCCCTCTTTCTCACACAAAGAGAAACGGAGAGATAGAGCAGGCAAAGAAAATTAGGAAGTAAGATGAGGTGGTGACAGATTCAAAGGTCAGGATTAATGGATTATATAGGGAAGCTTGACATTACTAGGCTTCCGGTTTTGGCCCTAGACCGAAGAAGCGAGACCGGTCAAGTATGTATCGAATATCGAACAAGCATTTAATGAGCGTGATACGAGTGCTCAAAGGCATCTACACCGGAAGATCACATGGAAACCTGCATGAGATCCAGCTGTTTTCAGTGGCCAAATGCATTTTAGGGCATCGTCGCACCCATCTGCACAAGAACCGCGATGGATTATGCCGATTCCGCGGGGAGTATCGCAGGAAAAAGAATAAAAAAGTACGTCGATATGTCATCTTTTCCTGGGCTAACTCTCAACCGAATTTGGCAGGATGTGTTTTGCATCTCGATTGATACGTTATGGCTTTCACTTGTGCACGAACGTTATGGAAGAGAGGTGGTGCATGCGCTCCACGCTGCACCAAATTGAGACTTTGAAGCGTATTTCCCGTCAACGACTACTTCTTCTTTTGTCCTTTTTGCCAGTTGGAATTAATAACTTGGACACAAGTTTGATCCGAAGCTCCAACTAATGTCTGATTGATCCCTTCATAAGGCAAGAACATCATGGGCTAAGGAGGTGCAATTAGCCAGGAATCTGAGAAAACCCAACTTTAATTAGGTTCCCATGTACTCAAACCACCTTTTATGGTAGCCAGTGGATTTCCTCTTCATGTCATGGTCAATGAAGGCCATAGTGAGGTTGCCATAAAAGCTTCCCTTCCTTTTCTTTTCCTCCCTTTCTTATCCACCAAATCCTCTTATCATGATATAATCTTTAATGAGGGAAGCTTGCAGATTTGAATCTGTATGAGCATTTTGTAGCTGGAGAGTTCATTATTTCTTTCCACATCTAGCTTAAAATCTAAATTTTCTTTTACTATTATCCAAGTTTGACGCCGGGAGAGAGAGAGTAGAGAGATAGGAGGTAACATAAAATGAGAATATAACAAGATTGAATGCATGCCACCCATAGGAATCCACCTAAGGGATAAGAGTAAAATAAGAGCAACTCCTTATTCTCAAGCCAAAGGCAATGGTTTATCAAATAATCAAGTATGCCTTTACATTCATCCTAGTTGCTTATATAGGCGAGCATGGAACAGCCCTTCAAGTGTAGGTGACTTTCTTAGGAAAGAGACTAAACAATTAAGGACATAGGAACCATAAAAGTAGTAAAGTCCTAGAATTTAGAAAATGACATTAAATACTTAGAGACTCGAACTTCAACAACATTTACTAGACCTTAAAAAACATGAAAGATAAGATAGTTAGTTGAAGGTCTTCATTCTTTGAATATTCCCAAGTTGCCGCATTAATGACTTTCAATGAATGCGAACTTTCCTCAATCACGAAGTGACCGACTACTGACGGAAGCTCGTGAATTGGTAAGTCCATCATTTTCCTAAGTGAACCGTCTATGGAAAAGTATTGTAATGGGTAGTACAACCAAATGAAGGATTTGCTCTCTCATTGTAGCAAATCACTAGGAGACACTACGAAGGAAACTACAAACCGTCGGCTGACAAAACCGTCCCAAGAGCAGAAAAAGTGCCCCAGCATGGTACTAGCGACAGCACACAGCTCGTTAGCCTCCAAAAAGGATTGGCGACTGTTTTATTAAGGACGTGTGCCGGATCCATTCCTAAAAGATCACTTAGGGATGGTTTGCTGTCGTCTCCAGGGCCTGCTTGTGATTGTTGCCTTCTTGTATTTGCATTTAACAGAAACGGTTAAAATCTTCTTGAAATATTCAGGAATGTTCTTCACGTTTAATCTTAACCAAATTAGCTCGAAAATATATCTCTCCGTGTAGTACTAACTGAGTCGTCAAATGCGATCACGGATATTTTATCTAAATGGTGACCGTGTTTACGTGCTTTTCCAAGCTCGTTTTATTTTAATTCCTCCGTACGAATCAATGAGAATTGGCCTCGTCGTTTCCACTTTATTCCCCAGATCAAGTTGAAGATGCCCATGCCAAGAAAAATGAAGTTCTTAAAGTTACAGACATAAGAACAAAGGGCGTTGGACGTCAGAGTTTTTTGTTCAGCCACTTTTGGTAATAATCTCTTCAGACCCAAATTGTGTTTGCAAGTAAAAACCGCAAGAGGACGAAGATTATATGTCCTCAATGCCCTGCCAAACCAGTTTTACTGTTATACGTAAACGTACCCCAATACATCCAATCATCATGAAGATGCATCAAGGCAGAGAGATAAAAACTGTGACGCCCGGGAAATTCCGATTTTGTAATTTGCCCGAATTCAATAAAAAGGAAGAGAATTGAATTTTAGTCGGTGCAAATTTCCGATTGCAAGGAAGAAAGTGATGAATTTTGGACGAGTCCCGAAATGTCGTTTGATTTCGATTGGGTCTCGAAATCGTAGTCATCGCGACTTAGGATTTTTAATCCTCGCGCCTAACCTTTTTCCGGACAAAACCTAGCCTGTGAAAATCTAAATTTTATTCTCAATCGGTTGAGCCAAAAATCCGTTTAGTCCCGATTTATCATATTATCATTTTGCCCCCCAATAATGCATGTGAGACAAGAGTTTTAATGGTGAGTGGACTGGTGGGCTCCACCTCGGTCAAATCTGCCACCCACCAGTCAACTCAGCCATCTCTCTCCTCCCCTTCTCTCTCTCCCTCTCTCCCGTTGGTCTTCCCCCTTCCCTGTTCACTATGCGACCAGCCCTCCCCCTCACGCCCATCTCCTCTTCTCGTTCTTGTGTTGTGCGACCACCAGCCCCGAGCCACCACCATCCACCTCCAGCCTCCTCTGTCCGCCAAAGCCCGTCGCCCAACAGCCCCTCCGGTCGCCGCAGACCACCGGAAGACCGTGCAACAACCCCTCCCGCCCGTCTCGCCCTGTTTCAGCCTCGTAGGCATTCCGAGCTGCACCAGCCCTTGCGGCCGCCTTCCACCACCACCCACCACCACATCATCTTCCCATCAACCTCCAGACGCCGTCCCACCACCATGTGCCGCCGCGGAGTTGCCGGACGGCTCCAGATCAGACCCGAAGACACCCCCGCTCTGTTTTCGCCGAGCCACCGTTTTGCGTCTATTCCGGCCTCCTTCGCCCAACTCCGGCCACCCCAAACGACCCCCAGCGACGACCTTCGACCCCTCACCGTCCCCCAAAGCCATCAGAGGCCAGCCGCCGCCCGTAGAGTCCAAAAACCACCACAATCAGACCTCCCCTGCTCCGACGCGAATCCCCCGTTTTCTACACCCGCTCTGCCGGTCACCGTTTGGCCACCTTCGGCCGTCTGCCGCTGCCTTTGCTGCTGCCAGCAGCTCCCACGGAGACCCCCGACCTTGGCCGAACCTTTCCCAAGCCCTTGGCCCACCCGAACCACCCCAAAACAGCCCCGACGCTCACCGTTTTTCCCCTGTTTTTCCTCTGCCCAAGCACCGTTTACCGCCGGCCAACCATTGTTCCGACCACCAGCGATCGCCAACCGCTACCTCGGGTCCCATGCCACTATCCCGGAGTGTCGTCGAGTCTTCGGGCCAACTTTGATCGAATTGGAAGCCCAGAGTTTAAGTCGGGCCGCGAGTCGTCGTCGTCGGGCCGGGCCGAGTTCGTGTTTCCGCCGCTCGAGTTGAGACCGCCCGAGCTAATTAAATTTGTGAGTTGACCCTAATCCTTGATTATGGTGCTAATTGCGCCTAAGATTAGTTAGCTAGTTGATATGGCATTTAGGTAGATTTGATTATGGTCGGATTAGTTAGAAACCCGGTTTAGGGTAAATGGCCATAATCGATTAAATTAGAATTGTCTGTGGCTAATTGAGGTTAGACGAATTTGACCGTATGTTGTAATTTGATCGCAAGTGAGCGATAGGTTAAGGATGAGCGATTGATTGACGATTATAAATCAAACTGGCTAATCAATGACTACGGCACGAAATTGAGCCTTTATGTGGCCTAATCGAATTGGTTTATTCGTGTTGAATTGATGACTTTGTTTGGACGGATTGTCTCATTGAAATGTTGATTTGAGTACCTTGAATGCTCGTTGAGTGAATTGACGTTCGTTTGGGAGTTAATTGTCCCGTGTGTCTTTGCGGCGTCTATTCGGTAGTCTGCATATGCATATGACCGTGTGCAAGATCAAAGACATATTTTAGCATGAAAATGGCCTTGGGCCGAGTCTTTGAGCACGTTTGTGTGAGCATCCGGCCTAAATCAAAGAGAATAAATTGATTGATGTGTCGGGTGTACTATACGGTCATATGAAGGAACGATGATGGGTTTTCCTGGCAAGTTCGTACTATACACATAGTACACACCGTACCATTTTTATGGAACCACACGACTTGCCGTAAGCACGATAATTCATGCCTCGTATGGTACGTACGTGTTGAATTGATGACTTTGTTTGGGCGGATCGCCTCGTTGAAATGTTGATTTGAGTACATTGAATGCTCGCTAAGTGAATTGACGTTCCTTTGAGAGTTAATTGTCCCGTGTGTCTTTGCAGCGTCTATTTGGTAGTCTGCATATGCATATGACCGTGTGCAAGATCAAAGACATATTTTAGCATGAAAATGGTTTTGGGCCGAGTCTTTGAGCACGTTTGTGTAAGCATCCGGCCTAAATCAAAGAGAATAAATTAATTGATGTGTCGGGTGTACTGTATGGTCATATGAAGGAACGATTATGGGTTTTCCTGGCAAGTTCGTACTGTACACATAGTATACACCGTACCATTTTTATGGAATCACACGACTTGCCGGGAGCACGATAATTTAAGCCTCGTATGATACGTACGGTTTTAAGGGATTATCGGATGCCGGTCGCAGCTCGTGATGGACCGAAGCCCCGTATAGAGATGCCTACTTGTCGTGCCATGCATGGTGCATTGGATACACCGCTTGTAGTAGCCGATGCCGAGAGGGAAAAGGAACGTAGCCCGGTCCTACCGGAAGAGTGCGGGATCGCATTAATTGTGAGAGTCGATCACGCCGATCACGTGGATCCTCATTACTGTGGCGCCAAGAGCGTGATCATCGTTAATAAATGGACTTGTGTGGTATCCAGTGCATACTTGTGAGTGCGATGCTTTGTTCAGTTGGTTGTCCGATGTGATTGTTGAGTTGAGTCAAGCACTTGCATTATGTGTGGTGAAGGCTAGTAAGTATGCATGTGGATGATTATTGTCATGTGATATGATTGCGAGATATATGTTTATATCGTGATTTTATAATCCTCGTGTTTAGGATGTTATAGGTGAATCGGTGTCCTAACCGAGGTTAGGCTTGATTCACTGAGATTTATATCTCACCCTGTTGTGGGAACTATTTTCATATCCCAAGTGATGGAACTTTATGGATACCAAGGCCAAGTTATGAGGGTAGTCTTTTGGAGTAGATGAGAAGTTAACCTTATTGACCCGATAATCTTTTGAGGTCTTAGTGAACCGCCCCGAAGTATGGGGTTGTATATGGAGCTTTATGGATACCAATGCCAAGTTATGAGGGTAGTCTTTTGGAGTAGATGAGAAGTTAACCTTATTGACCCGATAATTTTTTGAGGTCTTAGTGAACCACCCCGAAGTATGGGGTTGTATATATTTCGTAGCTCGAGTAGGGTTAAGACTCATCTGCTGTCGTGTAACTGCATATGTTACTTTTTGATTATTTGTCTTGGTATGTATCTCCTGCTATGCTATCAATGTTTGTTTATATGTTATTTGGGAGTAAACCGTTTTCGCATGCGTATATAGTGAATAGGTCGATAACGCGCTTGGGACGTTATTCTTCGTGACCTCGTGGCGATTTGGTAGGAATGTCGCGGGCTCGAAAGTCGGGGCGTGACAAAAACATAAGCAAACATTCTATTCAAGGCTTTAGGCAGCAATTAACCACTCTATTATGGTGCCGGAATTTCTAAATACGATTTTAACAAAGGATCTAGAGGATCAATGGAACGCTCACCTTCCCGCGTCCCAGGGAGTTGGCTATACCATAACTTGGATTCGAGATTATTTGCAAAGAGGTTGTTTTTCGATTTCTTAAAGAAGTTATCATAGCACATAGAAGGAACGTTAGATATAGCAGGAACTTCATCAACACGTTTCCCGTGGACAGATGAAATCGTCTCATCTGTATACTCAACTGAGAGAAACGCCAGCAGCTTTTATCATCTCCTTCTCGATTCATTGTCGACGATTGCCTTCTCCATCTGTGGAAAACGAATCGACGGTCAGATCTAATTCTAACTGGAGCAGCAAATGAATCATATTTAGCATCAAAATGAAATCTCAGGATGATGTATATAGGATAAAGATGAAGCGCTAAAACTTAGAATTTGTTCATTTTAAATGGTATAAGACTCTGATTAGAGCTTAACCGCAGACAAGCATCTCCACTGCGAGTTCCACACTTTGTTCGCAAGCAACGCTGGTTGGAAAAAGTCAAAAGGCTATATGACAACCGCAAATGTGCTTCCCTAAGATGTGCAGTCACCTCATATTAGCTAATGATATTCTCTTTCTCATTCGTTCTCAGGAATTGCTCGGTGATCCCTTGTTTAGTAGATAATTTTGAGTCCCCATTAACGTTTTATAAGTACTTCTCCAGGTTAATTGATGGCCTTGTTCGTCTTGACATGCGTTCTTTCAATAATTTCAAAGCCCTCTATGTCTTAAACTCATATAGTACAAAGAGTTCTTGGTAAAATTACGAAGAATCGAAAATACTTTGCGTCCTTAAGAAGAAGCATAACTCTAAGAGAAGCAGAGTTCATTTAATAGAGGCAGTACCTGATATAGGGTCCTGAGTATGTCACGAAAGTGGTAGTACTCATTCACCACCCATTCATGCGATGTCTCGCACCTAGAAGAGAACCGCAAAGACAGAATTGTCAAATACACCATCGATAAATACATAGGCAGTGATTTTTGAAATTTTTTTGCAAAAACAAGCGTAAATGCTCATGTCGCATGCTTTCAGTGGCTGGCATATGTTAACATACTCAGCGAGAACCATAAGCACTGTCAGGTTAAATCACATGTGCAGGTAAATAAGCTTCTCATGTTCGAAGTTAGATATTCATGTCAATAAATAGCTTTTGAAAATCTTCATTTTATGCAGATCGCAGATACTGTTTTTTTAAGGAAGAGAAATTGCTGTCAATGTAAATGAATACAAGAACAAACTATTGAAAACACCAAAGAGTCTCTACACACTGGCATCATCGGTAACTTTTTGCACAATGTACCTTTGATCAAAGTTATGGCTAAAGCCAAAAGTTAAAAGCTATCACCAAAGCCAAATCTAAGCCTGAGAGACCTAGAGCCAGTCACTCAACAGACAATTACTAAACCAAGTTCAAGTGAGAAATCTAATAAAATCAACTGATACCTTTTGGAACTTCCGCGAAAACCATGCGCGAATAACACTACTTAGACACTAATGACTAATGATGTTAATCGCTAGGCATAAAAATGTACAATCTCAAAATGAGGAATGCAGGCAATAAACTTTTAGCTTTCAATAGCTTAATCTACATTGTATAGTTATGCAGATACGAGAGAACTAATAACAGATATATAAACGCTTGTCTATACATTCGACAAGATGCCTATAAATTGTTGAGGGAAACAAATCATTAGATACAACTGTTGTTGAAGAACCTGCTAATTTTTACCTTAGCTTGTCCTGATCAAAGCTAGCATTTATAAGAGCACGAGCTGCTGCAACCACCCGACAACCGCCAAGGCTACAACACAAGCAATGAGTACAGGAATATAAGTCATTTTCGTAGCAGATGAGATGCCAGTCAGAAAATAACTTGTCGAAAAATGAGATTCCAAAATTTGTATGACTGATTTTAGTCTGAAATCTCCAGCAAACAACTAAACATCGTTGTTCAAACTATATCACAGTAAATTTGGCTGAATATGCATGTGATCAAAATCAGAAAGTTGAAATCGTCCAATTTCAAAGTTTTCCCTTTGCTCGGCCGTGGAATATTTCATATACGTTACATGTCTGTATTTTGATGCTTTGACCATGGCACAATAGTAGCCGTCCGAGTATTGAGCGTGGGAATATGGCTCACAATTAATATGGAACTAGGCCAACGATATAATTCAAAATCAGACAAATGTTCGCTGCCTATTTATGTGATGTTGTATGCACACTTTATGCGTTTTAACCGAAGTCTAGTAACATCACAGATCGTTCAAGATTTTCTTGATGTATACAGTTGCCGCATTCACCACTTAGTTGGAAGTTATCTCATTGGCTTATGTTTCCGAACAATAAGGCGGATCAAAATCATGAGCTTCAAAAGGCTCGTGCTCAAAAACTTCACGCGCTTGTCCGGTTGGAATGTGCGAGACAGTTGCCACACGCGCCACGGCCAATGATCGGCCTTCATGCAAGTGTATAATTGAAACAGGATTGATCTTCGTGGTTAATTACAAGTATTTGAACTTCCCTAATGCAGCATGCTAAGAACATGACTAAGATGGGGAACCTTTCGAACACAGGTGCTTGGAAATGCTCTACTCGTGAAGATGTAGAATGTCTCGTGCAAAAGAAAGGAACTTTAACAAAATTTCACGCATAAGATACCAATAAAAATCAACTAGTGACCCATTGTTGAAATGAAAGTAAATCGTTTATCTACCTGTTTCCTCCTCCTTTGATCACATGAGCAGCAGTAGTGACTTTAGTAAAATCCACATTCCTTGCTTCCCTGGAAACGATCAAATACATCCATGGATTATCATCGACCAAAGAGCCAGAAAAGAAAAAAACCTCAGAGCACACAACCGTCGCAGTCGAAAAAAATTGAAGTTTACAGAAGGTCAGCCAGATCTCTCATGCTGTTGTGACCGTCGCTCAAGAAAGAGTTGATGAGATCCATCATGAAATTCGGAGGATTTTCTCCGGTCTGCACTTTCCTGGTCTCCTCATACTCTCCATCCATGATACCCTAGACAGATCGTAAAAATGGAGACGCGAACTGTCAACTCTCAAAGAGAAGAAACAACTATCAAAAGTACAAAAACTTTGTAAGATCTTCTGTAATAGAGGAAACACCAAGCTAATTCTCCAACTCAGAAAAGGAATTGAAAAAACCACGTTCATCTTCCCTTCATAATCTATACCAAAACCCTCCATCCGAAACAAAATCATTTCGCAATGGCGCAACACAATATAAGATATCAAATGAAATAATTTTACGGGTGGTCTGGTGGACAAAACCAAGTGATGCTCATCTATGAGAAATTGGCTGCATTTCTGTACAAAAGAGACGGTCAAGGTGGACTGCATAATCATGCATTTAAAAAGACTGAGATAAGACGATCAAAAGCTATTATCGGCTTAAAGTGGGCTTGTTCCTTGTTAAGGAAATGAAAAAGGACAGTCGCTTCTTTGCAAGGCAAAACACATCAAATCTAAACATGTAGATGACTGATCTAGCGAAAAGAGCGATGCTACGGAGATGAATATATAGGAGCGCTCACCTCGTTCTTCAAGCTGTCAATGTAGTTCTGGAGCCTTTGTTGAGCCATTTTCTTCTTCTTTTTTTCACACAAAGGGAACTAGAGAGATGAAGCAGGCAAAGAAAATTAGGAGAGATTCAAAGTTGGGGGTTATATGGGGAAGCTTGACATTACCAGGCTTTCGGTTTTGGCCCTAGACCGAAAAAGCGATATAGAGTCAAATACGTGTTGAATTCCAACAAAGTATTCAATGAGGGTGATAAGAGTGCCCGAACACATCGAATATCATCGGATCACATGGAAACCCACGCAAGTTCCCGTTGTTTTTAGTGGTCAGATGCATTTTGTCGCACCCATCTGCACAAGAACCGAGATGGATTATATATCCCAATTCCTCACGGAGCATCAGTTGGGAAAAGAATAAAAAAGGCTTTTACACTCACAACCGAAGTTGGCACGATGTGCTGCATCTGGAATGATACGTTATGGCTTCACCTGCGGAGGGATGTCGTGGAAGAGAGGTGCACGCACTACCAAGCTGTGACTTTGAAGCTCATTTCCTGCCAACGACTCCTTTTTTTTTTTTGTCTTATATGGTTAAAAAAACCCAACTTTGATTGGGTTCCCGCATACTCAAACCACCTTTTATGGTAGCCAGTGGATTTTCTGTTCATGTCATGGCCAATGAAAGCCAGAGTGAGGTCAAATGATTTTAATAGCTTGCCATAAAACCTTTCCTGCCTTTTCTTTTCCTCCCTTTCTTTTTCCACCTAATCCTCTCATCATGAGTAATCTTGAATGAGAAAAAACATACAGATTTGAATCTGTATGAGCATTTTGTAGCTGGAGAATCGATAACTTTTTCCACATCTATCTTAAAATTTAAATTAATTTGGTGGTGTCCATGTCTTACCAAATTATCTCTTAGAGGGTTGAGATTATAAACGGATGCTCCTTCGGAAAAAAAAGGAGGAGAAAAGAGTGAAAGATTAGTCTCAAAGTAAGCATGAAGTCATTATCTCATGTTGTATTTTGGTAAGTCCATCATTTTTTCTAAGTGAACCGTCTTTTGGAAAAGTATTGTAATGGGTAATATAAACAAGTGAAGGATTTGCTCTCTTTTTATGGCAAATCAATAGGGCACAATACAAAGGAAACTACACGGTCGAGTAACAAAACCGTCCCTAAAGCTGCAAAACCCGCCCCCTGATGGTACTAGCGACAACACGCTGCTCGTTAGCCTTTTAAAAAGGATCGACGACGGATTTGTGAATTTATGTATGACTAGTTTCTAATGGACGTGAAATCGCGGGCAACTAATCTGTCGAGAATTTTCCAATTGACCGAACTAAGTGACTCCTTTCCTCCTCAAAATATTCAAGAATGTTTTCCACAGTGTGATCATGGATACTTTATCGAAATGGTGATAGATAAGGTCTATGAACTTTCGCCAGATGTGCAATGTGATCCTTAAATTTTAATTTGTTCGATGTGTTCTCTAGACTTTTAATGAATGTTCGTCCTGGTCCCTATACTATATGAAAACGTCCAACGTTATCCTTCTATTAATTCAAGTTCAGGAACAATATTGAAAATTTTCATACAGTTTGGGGACTAAAATAAACATATACCACCTTACCAAAAAAAATAAAAATAAACATATACCAAAAATTCAAGAGCCACATAGAATAAATTAAAAGTATGAGGACCACAATGCACATTGAGTTGAAGTTCAATGACCGTATTAAAGTCTATAGACCACATTGCACATTTGACCAAAGTTCGGGTATCATTTATGTCATTCTTCCAAATGATGAATGTGTTTAAGTGCTTTTCCTAGCTTGTTTTATTTTAATTCCACTGTACTAATCAATGAGCATTGGGCTTGTCCTTTCCATTTTTTTCCCCAGACCAAGTTCAAGCTGCCCATGTCAAGAAAAGAGAAGTTCTTATAGTTACGGACATAAGAACAAAAGGGCTTTGTTCAGCCACTTTTTGTCATAACTTCTTCCGACCCAAATGGGATTTGCAAGTGAAAACCGCAAGAGGATGAAGATATATGTCCCCAGTGCCCTGCTAAACCAGATTTATTAGTACAAGCAGACATAACCTAGTACTTCCAAACATCAAAAAGATGTATCATGGCAAAGAGATAAAGCATAAGCAAACATCTGTTCAAGGCTTTAAGCAGCAATTGACGACGATGTTATGGTGCTGAAAATTCTAAATACGATTTTAGCAGAGGATCTGGTGGATCAATGGAAGGCTCACCTTCCCGCATCCCAGGAAGTTGGCTATTTCATAACCGGAATTTGAGATCAATGAATTCTTTTCCATTCTTCGCCACCAAAAACGGTCAGTGGATTATTTGCAATGAGAAAATTTGGGCCTTCTCTTTATTTACTTCTTTCGTTTTTTTTAAAGATATTGTCATAACATAGCAGGAACTTCAGATATAGCAGGAACTTCATAAACAAGTTTCCCATAGACAGATGAAATCGCCTTGTCTGTATACTCGACTGAGAGAAACGCCAACAGCTTTTATCTTCTTATTCTAGACTCATTGTTGACGATTGCCCTCTCCATCTGTGGAAAACGAATCGACAGTTGGATCAGTAATTGTAACTGGAACAGCAAATGAATCATATTTGGCATCAAACTGAAATCTCAGGATGATGTATATAGGATAAAGACGAAGCGCTGAAACTTAGAATTTGTTCATTGTAAATGGCCTAATATTTTGATTAGCTTAATCAATTTCTACATACATTACCACGGAGAGATGATCCATCCTCAACTAGTTCTACCAAAATCAGGGCACTACTAAGGGTATACTGCCACAACATGATATCGCGTGGCCACATGAGACCCTGGTTAGAGCTTAACCATAGACAAGCATCTCCATTGCAATTTCCACACTTTGTTAGCAGGTAAAGCTGTTTGGAAAAAGTAAAAAGACTATATGACAGCCTCAAATTCGCTTTCCTAAGATGTGAAGCTCATCTCATATTCGATAAGGATATTCTCTTTCTTTTTTGTCTTCAGGAATTGCTCGGTCATCACTTGTTTATCGGGAAATTTTTAGTCCCAATTAACGTTTGCCAAGTGCTTCTCCAGATTAATCGATGGCCTCATTCGGCTCAACATTCATTCCTTTAATAATTTCAAAGCCTTGTATATGCTAAATTCACAAAGTATAAAGAGTTCTTGGCAAAATGATGAAGAATTGATAATACTCTGCATCCATCAAGAGATGCATGAGCAGAGTTCATTTAATAAAGGCAACACCTGATATAGGGTACTGAGTTTGTCCCAAAAGCAGTAATATTCATTCACCACCCATTCATGCGAGGTCTCGCACCTGGAAAAGAACCGCAGCGACATAAGTGTCAAATAAACCCCCGACAAATACATAGATAATGACTTTTTAGAAAAATTGCAAAAACTAACGGAGATGCTCATGTCCCATGCCTTCAGTGGTTGGCATATGTTAACATAGTCAGGGACTCAGCGAGAACCATCATCACTGTTAGGTGTTATCACATGCACAGGTCAATAAGCTTCTCATGTTCAAAGTCAGATATTTGTGTTGGTAAATAGCTTTTAAAAATCTTCATTGAATGCATATCGACCATACCGTGTTTTTAAGGAAGAGAAATTGCTATCTCAATGTAAATGAATAAAACAACACACTAAGAAAATAAGGAATGCAAGCAATAAGATTTTTAGCTTTTAGTTCGTTCATCTACATTGTATGGTTGCGCAGATACGAGAGAACAAATAACAGATATATAAACGCTTGCCTATACATTTGACAAGATGCCTATAAGTTGTTGAAGGAAACAAACCCTAAGATATAATTGTGCAAATACTGTTATTGAGGGTTTAGAATTCATGAATGCAAAGAAAATGTCAAGTTCTACCTTTGCTTGTCCTGATCAAGGCTAGCATTTATAAGAGCGTGAGCTGCTGCAACCACCCGGCAACCGCCAAGGCTACAACACAAGCAATGAGTACGTGAATATAAGTCATTCGCATAACAAATGAGGTGTCATTCGCAAAACAACTGCACATAGCTTATGCGTTATAACGGCAGTCTAGCAACATCACAGATAGTTCAAGATTCGCTTGACGTATACAATAAGCCCCATTCACCAATTAGTTGGAAGTTATCTACTTGGCTAATGTCTCCGAACAATAAGGTGGATCCAAATCAAGTGCGTCAAAACTGTCGTGCTCAAAATCTTCACACGTTCATGCCCTTGGAATGTATTAGACAGTTGCCACACGCACCATATCCAAACAAAATCTAAATAACAAATCAGGAAAATCTATATTATCTGGTCTTTTCCAATAAAGCCGGACACGAGCCATTTATCGGCTTTCATGCAAGTGTATAATTCAAACAGGATTGATCTTCGTGGTCAATTACAAGTATATGAACTTCCTTAATGCAGCATGCTAAGAACAAGACTAAAATGGGGAACTTTCGAACACAAGTGCTTGGAAATGTTCTAGTCTTGAAAATGTTGAATGTCTCACGCCAAGAAAGAAACTTGAAAATTTAATGCATGTATACCAATAAAAATCCACTAGTTATCCTTTTTGGAAACGAAAGTAAGTTGTTTGTCTACCCGTTGCCACCTCCTTTGATCAGATGAGCGGCAGTAGTAACTTTAGTAAAATCCACGTTCCTAGCAGTCCTGAAAACCATCAATTACACCAACGGATTATCACTTATCAGCGACCAAAGAGCCAGAAAAGAAAGGGAAAAAAATCAGAGCACGCATCCTTCGAAGCCCAAAAAATTGAAGTTTACAGAATACTGGCTAGTTCTCTAATGCTATTGTCGTCGTCGCTCAAGAAAGAGTTGATAAGATCCATCACGAAATTCTGAAGATTTGCTCCACTCTGTACTTTCCTAGTCTCCTCATACTCTCCATCCATGATACCCTAGAGAGATCGTAAAAATGGAGACGCGAACTGTCAACTCTCAAAGAGAAGAATACAAAGACTTTGTTAGTACTTCTGTAATATAGAAACACCAAGCTAATTTTTCAACTTCGAAAAGGAATTAAAAAAAAAACATGTTCATCTTCCATTTATAGTAAAAAAATCATTTCGCCATGACATGACACAAAATAAGATTCAACCAAAAAAAAGAACACAAAATAAGATATCAAATGAGAGAATTTTATGAGCGGTCTGATGGACAACACCAAGTGCTACTCATGTGTCACGGGCCGGGAGATTGTGATCGACCCGTGCGGCGTTCATATACATAGACCGAGATAAAACGATCAAAAGCTCATCTTCATCAACTTAAAGCAGGCTTCCTCGATGTTCATGAAAACGAAAAGGATGATCGCTTCTTTGCGGGGCAAACATTTTCAAATTTAAACGCGTAGACGACTAATCTAGTGAAAAGAGCGATGTATGGAGATGAAAATATTAGGAGCTATGACCTCGTTCTTCAAGGTGTCAATGTAGTTCTGGAGCCTTTGTTGAGCCATTTTCTTGTTCTTTTTCTCACTCAAAGAGAAGCAGAGAGATGAGCAGGTAAAGAAAATTAGGAAGTAGGATGGGGTGGTGAGAGATTCAAAGGTGGGGATTATATAGGGAAGCTTGACATTACTAGGCTTCCGATTTTGGCCCTAGACCGAAGAAGCGAGACCGGTCAAATATGTGCCGAATTTCAAGAAAGCATTTAATGAATGTGATACGAGTGTTCAAAGGTATCTACATCGGCAGATCACATGGAAACCTGCATCAGATCCTGCTGTTTTTCAGTGATCAAATGCATTTTAGGGCATCGTCGCACCCACTTGCACAAGAACCGAGATGCATTATGCCGATTCCACACGGAGTATCGGAGGAAAAAGAATAAAAAAGTACGTCGATATGTCATCTTTTCCTGGGCTAACTCTCAACCGAATTTGGCAGGATGTGGTTTGCATCCCAAGTGATACGCTATGGCTTCACTTGTGTAGGGACGTTATGGAAGAGAGGTGCATGCGCTCCACGCTCCACCAAATGGAGACGTTGAAGCGTATTTCCCGTCAGCGACTACTTCTTTTGTCCTTTTTGCCAGTTGGAATTAATATCTTGGATACAAGTTTGATCAAAGCTCCAATTAATGGGGAAAATTACCAAAAAAAAGTTATAAACCTATTACAATTATGCCAATTCAGTTTTAAATTTTTTTTTTGCCAATTGAGTCCTAAATTTTTTGCAATTGTGTCAATCTAATTCTCTTTGTTGGCCGGTGATGACGTCGATAATTTTTAATAATACATTTTTTTATTTTTTTTCCTTATTTTTTTCTCTTCCTTCTTTCCTACGGACCTCCTGTACTATGGCGGACGATCCCCGGCAAGGGTTGCCAAAGCTGCCGCCCACCGTGCCGGGGCCACGAAGCCCCCGACATGCCTCGCCCGGTCGAGGCGTGGCCGCGGGCCAAGGCAGCCATGTCCTTGCCTAGCCTAGACGAGGCCGATTGGGGGCTGCGAAGCCCCTCGCCAGCCACTACCAATGGCTTCGCAGCCCTAGTGCAATGGCCTACGGCTTCGGCGGCCCTTGACAGAGCTCCCCAACCACGAAGACAGTAGTAGGTCCGTAGGGAAGACGGAAGAGAGAAGAAAAAGAAAAAAAATGAAAAAAATAAAAGGTAAATGTTAAAATATTATTGAAAATTGTACATGTCGGCGCCGGCCTACAAAGTAGACCGAATTGGCACAATTACAAAATTTTTAGGACTCAACTAGCAAAAAAAAAGTTTTGAACTGAATTGACACAATTGCAATAGATTTAGAACTTTTTTGGTAATTCTCCCCCATTAATGTCTGATCGATCCCTTCATAAGGCAAGAAAATCATGTGCTAAGGAGGTGCAATTAGCCAGGTAATCTGAGAAAACCCAGCTTTAATTAGGTTCCCACGTACTCAAACCACCTTTTATGGTAGCCAGTGGATTTTCTGTTCATGTCATGGTCAATGAAGACCATAGTGAGGTCAAATGATTAAGCTTTCCTTCCTTTTCTTTGGCTCTCTTTCTTTTCCACCAAATCCTCCAATCATGAGTAATCTTTAATGAGAAAAGCTTGCAGATTTGAATGTGTATGAGCATTTTGTTGCTGGTGAGTTAATAATTTTTTTCCACATATAGCTTAAAATCTAAATTTTGTTTTACTATTATCCAAGTCTTACTAAATTCTCTCTCATAGAGGGTTAAGATTATTCATGGGAGCTCCTTCCATCTTTACCTTAAACAGCCCTTTTGACAGTGAGCTCTGGTGGATAGTCTTAACATGTTTTAAGGGGATGAGCTAGTTAGGAATTCCTCTGGGAAAAAAGAAGAAGAAAAGAGCAAAGAATAGTCTGAAATTATGTAGTGATTCAAATCATTACATTTAATCTTCATCAAATTAGCTGCATAGTATCTCTACGCAAAGTACTCATTAAGTCATCAAACGTGATCACGGCTGTCTTAAAAGCTTGTTTTATTTTAATTCCACTGTGCTAATCAATGAGCATTGAGCTTGTCGTTTCCATTTTTTCCCCCTGATTAAAGTTTAGGATGCCCATGTCAAGAAAAAAGGAGTTCTTAAAAGTTACAGACATAAGGAAAAAGCGCTTTTGTCAGAAGCTTTGTTCGGCCACTTTTCTTCATAATTTCTTGCGACCCAAATTGTGCTTGCTAGTAAAAACTGCAAGAGGACGAAGATAATGTGTCCTCAATGCCTGATATAGTCCTTGATCAACTACTCAAATAATAGGATCGGGAGTGTGTTGTACACATGGAAAATCCATCACAAGAACGAGCAAAAATTTCAATTCCGCGCTATCTCAGGAAATTAGTCGTAACTTTCTCAAGACAAATCGGAATGACCTAATTCGGAACTCAAAAGTATGAAGACTCTTGGATCTACGACTTTTATTTTTGAGTTTTCTCAAATAAGCACTTTAGGAAAGGTTGTAACTAGGGTGGAAGTGGACGGACATGAATGAACAGAATGAGGAAAAGATTACTCTTCTAGGCCTCCAAGGAAGTTCAAAGGGCATCAATTTTTCTACATTGATGGCTGCAATTCTTCAAGGGTGCAGACTTTTGAAAATCTCTAACTTTTCAAGGACGGAGTGAAAACTCTTCTAGGTTTTCAAGAGCTATGAACTTTTCGAGGTTCAAACGAATTGCACTAGGCAAGTTTCATTAATAAAATTTTTCTTCTTTCTACATAAACTTGATGACCTTTTAAGGCGAACAAAAGAAGAGCAAAAGACTAAAGCCAAATCTAGAAACTAGAAATCATTCAAGCCCAAAAAAACTAGAAGCGCTTAGAAACTAGGCACTACAAAAAAACACGCCTTTTGCGACTAATTTTACGACGAAAATTTTGCCAAAATTCGTCGCTAATGTGTGTTGCAACGAATTTTGCGACGACATAAACTTTCGTCGCTAATACGGCGTCGCAAAATTTGCGACGGAAATTTGCATATTCGTCGCAAATTTCCGACGAATTTTGCGACGAACCTCGGGTTATCGCAAATTTGCAACAGAAGTTGGGTTCGTCGCAAATTTGCGACGAAGAGTAATTCGTCGCAAATTTGTGACGAATTTTGCGATGAAAATTGTGTTCGTCGCAACTTTGCGACGAAGCGTAATTCGTCACAAATTTGCAACGAATTTTGAGACGAAAATTGGTTGTCGCAAATTTGCGACGAACACAATTTTCGTCGCAAATTTGCAACGAATTTTGAGACGAAAATGGGTTGTCGCAAATTTGCGACGAAATTTGCTATCGTCGCAAAATTCCCGGCAAAACACATTAGCGACCAATTGTGGCGAAATTTTCGTCGCAAAATTCCAAATTTTCGACGTTCTTCGCTTTCCGTCGCTTATTAGTGACCGATATACGATTTTTTATTTATTCTTTAGCGATGAATTTAGCAACGAAATTTTTTAATTTTTTATTTCCGAATTTAAATCTAATTAAAAGAAAATTTAATTCTAAAATTTATAGTTACCATTAATTAAGCAAGTAATAAGATGTAAATATTATAATAATATAATATAAGATACATTGATCTGTTTCAATTACAAGAAACTAGGAGATCTCCTAGTGCTCTAATCATACAAGTGCATTGTGATAACTCAAAAGGAGTCTTGGCGAGGCAAAAAGCAAAATGTAGGGGCATCGGGGTCTTTGATCCCCAAAACGTCTCCTTCGCTCAACATCGCTCGGATCCTCGATCATAATCGTCAATTTGACCTACAAAGAACCGGAAAATTTCAACAAGTATGCATATCAATCCGAACATAAAGTCGTTGCTAAAGCAAACCAAAGGCATTCACATCAATCATAAGTCCATCAATAAAGCACATGAGAAACATGATATTCTCAGAACACTTGAGAAAAAGGAAGCATAAATAGATTAGTTTCATAGATGTACCCGAGTTGGATGTCTAATTAACGCAGGGAAACAATGTGCAATAATGGCGCAGAATAAAGAAAAAAACTTCAGCCGATGCTCAAGGTAATCTTCAAAAAATTTGGTAATCATCTGCAAGAAAAAAAAATTAAGTAATCAAACAAACAAATAACCAAGGTAAAATTTTCAATCTAAGCTAAATCGCGCTCGAGTTTGAAATGCAGAAATGAAAGTCCACAACATTAGGTACAATTCCATCAAGTACATCCCATCAAGTACGTCCCAAACCCATGGTTGGGAACTCACAATCACTAGCGAGAATTGCCCTCTCCCTGGCTAAAGGCCATAAAATATCCACTACTAGCATATATCGTTGATTCAAAATAAAACACCAAACTTTAAGATCAAGTGCTACCCGACTTCACAAAGTAAAATTTAGGCTTAAAGGAGAGAAAAATTAAAATCCTAACTTATAAAAAAACAAAATACCTTCTTCAGAAATTTAAATTGATCGTGTACCATGTCTTCATCTCCACCTCCTTCCTCCACCTTCTTGTTTAACCATTGATAAGACTTCTAATTAATTCATCATCATCAGAAATCTCGTCCTCATTGTGTCGCCCATCATTTTGCCCATCACCTCTTTCATTAGTAGGAGGTACAGGAGGAACCCGTTCGTCATTTAGATGGAGGTGTTGCATGACCATTTGCATCCGAGACCGCATTTGACACTCGAAGGATTTATGTCGCTCGTCCATCTGTTTGATTTGCTCATCTTTCCGTGCAAGTTGGTCTTTGACCAATTTAATCTCTTCATCCTTCTCTTCAAGCAAATGTCTCGGTTGGGTCATTTCGTCCTCCATACGTGTCCTCTTTGAAGCAGCCATACCGGAGGACGAACTCCCAGCCGCCTTTCCCGTGCACACCCTTGACATGGATCCCAGGCCATATATTTTCCCACCCATTGCCTTCATCCACAATGCCTGTTCGTCGCTTGCTGAAAGTTCATCCGCACTCCCACTTTCACCGCCACTAGCCGTACTCATTAACAGCTCATCATATTTTTCCTACATCAACAAAATAGATATGAAAATTAAATAACTGCATATATCTAACTACCATAAACATTGAATGCATTCATGGTTTTCAAACCGTGTTTCCATAAAGTCAAAAGTACATAACCTTACATACCTTAATACATTTCGCTCGGTTGTTAGTCCATGTCTTATCTTTTTTTTGAAATGTTCGCTCAAATGTAGCGAAATACGTCGGCTCCATCCCCAATTCATGTGCCTACAAAATTGAAACACAAATGAGCAATTAAATTAACTTAAATTAACTGACCACATATTTATTAGAACTTACCATCCTTTTTCTATGCTCCGCAACATTGATGGAGCCCCCAGCATACGTCGCGCACCCTTCGGAAGAACAAGAAGCTCGATTCTTCTTGTTCTGTTCACTCCTTCCCTTATTTTTTTCACTTTCCCAACTTGTCTTCATTTCCTCCCAATCGTCACCGGTGATAAACTACGGCTTCACGTTTTGTGTCTTTGCTCTATTCATCACATTGCGAATGTGATCACCAGCTTTTTTCTTAAAAATCCTTCTAATTTCGTCCTCATCCGATTCCTCCCATCTGAACTTTCGTTGTAATCAATGGGAAAACAACCGATTTCATTTATGTCGAACTTAGTTTGTGAGAAAACAAAAGAACAAAACTTACCTTGAACTCATTCCACTACAAATCCTTCACTTGTCTTGGAGCGGCACTATAACTAATCCACGACCCCCTCCAATAGTTATTCACAATTTTATTAAGTACCCGCACCACCCGCAGAGCGTCGTCGAATCTGCAAACAAGGACAATGCAATTCACATCTTTATGTAAAACCAAACAAATGGATGACCGTAAAAAAAAGTACTTACGAATCTCCAAATGGCCTTATCACGGTCCGGCTATCTTCTTCAGGTGTGCTTCCCCCATCATGTGAGTGTTCCACTGAAGAAGGTGGAACAGAAGCACGTGGAATTGAAGTAGATTCAAGTCGGATGGGTCCTTCAGCATGTAGTGGTTGAGAGTGAGAGGAAAGGGCCGGGGACGAGCTAGAGGAAGGCAAAGGTGAATGGGAAGCGCCTGGTCTTCCTTGTGAAGATGTACCACGGATGTGACCTCCACGCTTATACTGGCGATTAAAAAGGTTAGACAAACATAAAAAAAAATAAGAACATGTATTAAGGACACATAATGACGTACATCATGAAGCTTACCATTTTGTTTCGGAGAGTAAGTGAGAAGCGTAAGGAACTTGCTATCGCCTCTAATAAATACGAAGCTCTGACACCAAAGGAACCTATTGAAATCTTGTAGTCATCAGATTCGATGAACAATAAAGAGGAGCATATTACATGACATTATATACTTGCCTATCTTTTGTTTGGTTTTTACCAAACAAGCCCTTCAATCAAAGAGAGTCCTTGAATAGGGCTAACAATATCTCTCTCACATAGAATGAATACAATCCAATCGATAGTACCTTCGTTATTTAGTCATTATGTAAATAATTTAAAAAACCAAATAGAAATTATTTATCTCATAAGCTATAGATACCAAGATGGAAACCTGTGTTTTACCTCTTCAATGGTCAGATTTAGATGAACGTATATCACAATTGGCACTCCTATATAGTAAGCGGCTCTTCCTTCCGATTCAATCTCTGACTCAAGACAGGCAGCTATGCAGCCAACACTCCCACAAACTTTTTTGGGGCACAAGGAAAAATCATTAAGTACTAGATAAATGTACAAAAGAATACAAGAACAAGCAGAAAATGATAATCATTTAGCGGGCACATGGGAAAATGGAAGGAAAATTTGCTATAAAAAAATGACCATTATCACAAGATGAAACGAAGGCAATTCAAAGCTGAGATGCTCATTGACCTTCTGTGCATGCTGCAACTAATTTTTCACGAAGCGGTGGTCCATTCTATGTATGTACAACTTCACTCTTTCATTGTAAACCATGCTTTAACACCATCATTGATTGCATCGCCTTCAACAAATAGAATGTATCAAAAATTGCACTTGGCAAAAGCGCGGTGCTTTCGACTAAAAGGAATTTGTCTTTTAATGCAAAATTTGTAAATTTGAATCCCAATGTATTTGCAACATCATTCAATCGGTTCTTAGCGTAACAAATACCATTTTTATAAACTGCAAACATCACGATGTTATAGATCTACAGAGCCAACAACAGTAGCATTAAGGAACTTGGGACCAATTCTCGAGTCCTATTTAGAGTGCTCTGCATACCAAAATTGACAGAAAACCTATGAACAAGAGCAAATTCGAAAATGAAAACCCAGTAATGGAGATCTGTTTTTTTTTTTTTTGTCAATAGTCGCATGCTAATTCACGACACAAAATTGATATCACCAGAGCAAAAGCTTTCACCTCAAGCTCGAACAATGCGGCGAATAGAAAGAAGAGCAACAGATTTCAAGAACATAATGCATATACATCCATCCCAAAGTAGCCACCAGATCCGACTCAAGTGAGAACTCATCGTCACAGGCAGATCTCAAAAAGAAGGGAAACGATCGAAAAATTTTCAGATTGAATGCCGCAACACGATACCTGGTTTTCGTGTGCAGCAGAGTAGACCCACAACACCAAAACCGAGCGGCGAGCAACGAAGGAGATTGAGCGGCGAGGGCGACAGAGCTTGAAGGAGGCGACCCAAGGAGATTACCCGGTTTTAGGCACGAGCAGATCCGAAAAGGAAGGGAAAGGATCGAAAAATTTTCAGATTGAATGCCGCAACAAGAAATTACCCGGTTTTCGTGTGCAGCAAAGTGGACCCACAACACCAAAACCGAGTGACGAACGGCGAGCGGCGAGCAACGAAGGAGATCGAGCGGCGAGGGCGAGAGAGCTTGAAGGAGGCGACCCAAGGAGATGAGGTGAGGAGGCGAGCTGAGGTGGCAAGAGGAGGCGAGGTGAGGGAGGCGGCGAGATGAGGGCCTGAGGGGAGGGTGGCAGCGACGAGGCGAAGATCGGCGTGGAGGGGACAGAGCGAGAGATAGACACGGGACAGAGAGGAGTTAGGGAGGAGACGCGCGACAACAGCAAAGAGAGATTGGAGAAGCCGGGAGAGTGACCTAATTGGGACTTAGCCCTCTTTTTTTTGCCACGAAATGGTATTTTCGTTGCAAAATTTGCGACGAAAATCGCCTTTCGTCGCAAACATTTGACACGAAAAGAGCATTTCGAGGGAAATTTTATGATGACATAGATTTTTCGTCTGAAATTTTGCAACGAAAAAATTTTTCGTTGCCAATGTTGCGACGAAAATGAAGTTCGTCGCAAATTTTTGCGACGAAATGGTATTTTCGTTGCAAAATTTGCGACGAAAATCGCCTTTCGTCGCAAAAATTTGACACGAAAAGCATTTCGTATCAAATTTTTGCGACGAGATAGATTTTTCGTCTGAAATTTTGCAACGAAAAAATTTTTCGTTGCCAATGTTGCGACGAAAATGAAGTTCGTCGCACATTTTTGCGACGAAATGCTATTTTCGTGCAAAATTTGCGACGAAAATCGCCTTTCGTCGCAAAAATTTGACACGAAAAGCATTTCGTGTCAAATTTTTGCGACGAGATAGATTTTTTGTCGGAAATTTTGCAACGAAAAAATTTTTCGTTGCCAATGTTGCGATGAAAATGATGTTCGTCGCAAATTTACCGCAACGAACATCATTTTGTTGCAATTTACTGCGATGAAAATAGCCTTTCGTTGCAAACATTTGAGACGAAAATAGTTATTCGTGGGAAATTTTGCGGCGACATAGAGTTTTCGTTGGAAATTTGGCAACGAAAAAATTTTTCGTTGCCAATGTTGCCACGAAAATGATGTTTGTCGCAAATTTTTTTCCACGAAATTCAAATGTCGTTGCAAAATTTGCGACGAAATGCTATTCGTCGCAATTTTTTGTGATGAAGTGTAATTCTCGTGGAAAAATTTGTGACAAACGGAAAAAACAAAAAAAACCCTAGCCGCAGTATAAATAAGGCCCAAAAAATTTTTCTCCGCGTCACGAACTAAATCTCAATTTTTCTCCACTTTTGGGCCACACAAAAATATATCGGGTCCTTTACCAAAAAAAATATATATATATATCGAATCAAGTGATGAACTGGACCAAAAACATAAAATTCAAAACATATTTAACAATAACCATAATAAATTTATAATAATAACAACAACATAAAAGTCGTCACAAATGTGCGACGAATGTCCTATTAGTGAAAGTGTCAAAAATGCTAATCTTCATCTTTGTCTTCATCTTCATCTTCGACTTCGACTTCGTCTTCATCTTCGTCTTCATCTTCGTCAAGACTATCATATTCAGCCTCCGTCTCGAAATCAGATTCTTCAACGCCTTCTACATTTGATTCGCGAATTTCATTTGAATCCACATCTATCACAGCTCCGCATGGATCTCGTAAAGTCGGAATGTTATATTCTTCAACTTCAATAATGTTACAAACTTCCTCTTGTTGATATGCTGTATCCTTCCAATGTTCCTCAATTTTTCTTCGTGCTTTGGTTTGACATACAGCCCACCAATCAGCTTTGTCGCATTTCAAACTAGGATACGGTGCATAATATACTTGAATTGCTTGTTGTGCCAAGATAAATGGTTCATATTTCATATACTTTTTCTTGTGATTTACTTCAACCAAATTAAACTTCGTATGCACCTTCATTCCTCCGACGGGGTCGATCCACATGCACTTAAATAACACAACTCGCATTAATGGTCCAGGGTACTCTATCTCTATGATTTCATCCAACAAGCCATAAAAATCATCTTTCGCACTACTACCATTAAATGACCGAACACACACACCACTATTCATTGTGGTTTTTCCCATTCCGTACTCTCGAGTGTGAAAATTGTACCCGTTTATGAAATATGCTGGCCAAGTTCGTACCATTCTTTTTGGACCCCATGATAAATGATACAGCAATCCTTGATCTTCAACTTGATCATGTGTACTGTGAACCTGAAGTCACACACGCAAAGTCAATCATATTTTTTTAATTAATGATTTATAAAATATTAATAACTTACTTTTTGTCCATATATAACTTACATGTATTTTGAACCATGCTGCAAATTGTTCATCGCACAAACGGTCGAACTCATTTGCTGGTAGTCCATACATTGAAGTTCGAAAAATCCTATCAACAAATACCATATATATATTAGCGAATGTTTGACACACAATAAATATATTTGCAAAAGTACACTTACTCGAAGTATGGCTCCACTTCCGGACAGTTCAGCAAAATATATGTATGAGCTGCCCGCCATTCTTCATCTGTTAAGTAACGAGACTTACATGCGCCGCTTGATCGACCAAGATAATTGAAAATAGAGAATGATTTGCAATTGGGATCAATAGGCCCCTCATCATTTCTTCCCGCTCTCCGCCTCTAACACCGCATGTGCGGCTCAAAATAGTATGATGCAAATGTTGTCACTTCTTCCATAATTTATGCATTACAAATTGAAGCTTCAACACATGCCTTGTTCTTCGCTTTTCTTTTCAAATGATATAAGAACCTAGTTCCAATAAGGAAAAGTTCATCAAAATATAATAAGTGATAGAGTAATTTCAAATTTATTAAAAAATATATTTTACCTCTCAAATGGATACATCCAAATAAATTGGACGGGACCCGCAACTTTGGCCTCAAAAGGCAAGTGAACTAAGAGATGCTCCATTGAATCAAAGAACGATGGAGGGAATATCCTTTCTAAGTTGCAAAGAATGATTAGAATATCTCCCTCCAGCTTCTCCATGTGTGACACTTTTAATACTGTTGAGCAAATATCATGAAGAAAATTACTTAACTCTGTGATGGCACCCCATACAAAGTTCGGTAGAAGTTCCTTGAAAGCTATTGGAATTAGTCTTTCCATAAATATGTGGCAATCATGGCTCTTCGGACCTGTTAATTTGCATTCATTGAAATCAACACATCTCCCGATGTTCGAAGCGTATCCATCGGGAAATCGTACAGATTTCAACCATTGACAAACAACCCTTCTCTGCTCCCCGTCCAATGTGTAAATTGCTTTTGGTTTTGGTCCCCTACTGCTTGCATCCACATCTAGTGCTGGCCGATCACAAATGACTCTCATATCTTTTCTTGCATTCAAGTTGTCTTTTGTCTTTCCAGTGACATCCATCACAGTATTCATGACATTATCAAAAACATTCTTTTCTATATGCATGACGTCAAGATTATGACGAATAAGATGGGTCTTCCAATATGGTAAATCCCAAAATATACTGCGCTTAGTCCACTTATGTGCGCTTCCGTACGCAATAGTTGTCCCATAGGGGTTTTCAACAACTGTCGGAAAATCATGCACTCGCTCCCAAATTTGATCACCAGTTAACCTCAATGGTGGGGGTGTTCTTTCAATCCTATTCTTGATGAACTCTTTCTTATTCCTTCGGAATGTATGATTTGTCGGCAAAAATTGTCTGTGACAATCAAAATAGTTGGCCTTCTTACCGTGCTTTAATCCGAATGACTTTGATCTCTCCATACATATCGGACATCCTAAGATCCCAGCTGTACTCCATCCGGATAACATCCCATAAGCTGGAAAGTCATTTATCGTCCAAAGAAATGCAGCCTTCATTACGAATGTTTGATCGAGAGAAACATCATACGTAAGAACACCTTCATCCCACAGCCGTCGTAACTCCGCAATCAATGGTTGCATATAAACATCTATCAATTTTTTCGGATTTTGCGGGCCAGGCACAATCAACGTCAAAAACATATAAGGTGTCTTCATGCACATACCAGGTGGCAGATTATACGGAGTTAGGATAACTGGCCAACATGAATAACTTTTTCCCGATTTTCCAAATGGAGCAAATCCATCAACACAGAGACCTAACCTAATGTTTCGAGACTCCATCGCAAACTCGGGATATGTTCTATCAAAATGTTTCCATGCTTCTGCATCTGAAGGATGACACATCAAACCCTCCTCGGTTTCATGATTTGCATGCCAATTCATGTGTTCAGCAGTGGCTTTAGACGCATAAAGCCTTTGCAATTTGGGGATTAAGGGCAGATAAAACAATTACTTACATGGTCTACGCTTCTGATAACGACTCTGCCTCCTACTAATCTTGTACCTCGGTTGGCCACAGAATTTGCAAGATTCGGCATTTTCATCATCCTCCCAATATAACATACAACCCGTACTACATACATCAATCCTTACCACTGGAAGACCTAAGTCATCCATTAGCTTCTTCATATCGTAAAAATCACCTGGCATGATATTATCGCGAGGCATTGCTTCCCGCATTACGTCAACAAAAGAGTTGAAGCAATTCTCGGACACATTATGCTCCGCCTTGATATTTAATAGTCTTGCTGTCATCGATAACCTAGTGTGGTTGTCACAACCTGCCCATAAAAGTTCATCTGCTGCTTTCAACACTTCACAAACCTGATTAGATGTAAAAGTTTCATTGTGCACATTCTCATCAAAACTCGTTACTTCCGCCTCTTCCATTTGTGATGCATAGCTATTACCCACTTGTTCAAATGTAGGAGCAAAACTAGTACTCCCATAGTTCGATTCCCAAACAAAATTCTGACTACCTGCATCAATCACCATTCTCCGATATGGGTTCAATTGATTATAATAGCTACATTCCTCTCTAATTGAAAATTGGTCACTTATTCCATGTCCTTCATCAAATATAAATTGTTCACCATGGCAAGTCCAATTATAATAGTTCGGAGTAAACCCAAATCTACAAAGATGTTCTCTAACTTTGTCACACGCATGAAATTTATTATTACTGCACCTTTTACATGGACACCTTAACTTATTTCCATCCATCAACTCAAATTTACCACTAGCAAACTCCAAAAACTGTTCCAACCCAAGATGTAAACTCATCGGTCAATCCTTGACGTCTAGGTAAGTTCTTATTATACATCCAAGCCCTCTCTCTTTGCATGGTGTCTGTATAATAATTAAAAAATCTCTTAAAATATTTAAATACCATATCTACTATTTAATATTCTTAATTAAAATCGTGAAATTGTAAAAATTAAAATACACTCAGCCACAAAACAATTACTTACAAATTGAAAAAAATGAAAAAAAAAATACCATTTCAAGAAGCGACTAAAATATTTATAATATAAGCGATCAATTTGATGAGATTGCAAGGTCCACTTGGATTGCGAGACCTTCAAATGGACACGTATCTTAAAAATTAAATTACTTCAGATTCATGAAGATTATGACAATTGATAGAAGAAAATGATGAAATAAATAACAATTTATTCTACGATTACCATAAGACGCGAATTTAGCGACTACACCCTAAAGCCATTGTTAATTTTGTGACGAATATTATTTGTTGCTAATTAGCAACGAAACAAGCGATTCATAGCCAATTAGCGATAAAAAAATGTCTTCGTCACTATGTAGCGACGACATTCAACTTTCATCCCAAATTTTACGACGAAACTCAGCTTTCGTCGTAAAACAAACCGAGCCTATTTTGCGACGACAAACTGTGCTCGTCGTGAAATTTGCGACGTATTTTATTTTCGTCGCAACGTTTTACAACGACATACATTTTTCGCCGCAAATTTTGCGACGAAAGTCTATTTCGTCGCAAACTTTGCGACGAAAATCTATTTCGTCGCAAAACAACAAAGCATAGTTTGTGACGAAATTCAGTTTTCGTCGCAAAATTTGCGACGAAATTGCCCTTTTCGTCGCAAATTCGCGGACAAATTTTCACCTAGCACCTACAAAAGAAGAAATTCATGCAAGTCCGCGACCCTATATGAACGTTTTTTCCGAAAAATGTCACAAATATTATCGCTAATCTTGCATTACTACACATACACGTTAACTTATGAGCTCAACTTTACTTCGCAATTTAAAAAAAAAAGTTGCAATGTCAACAAGGCTTACCCAAGTATCCGCTTCAATATTTTGTAGGAGAAAGTGCTCAATTTGATGAAAATCACAACATTCGCTTGGATTGCGAGATCTTCCAATAGACACGTATCTAAAAAAAAGACAAATAAAAATTACTCAACTTTCATGAAGCTTGTACCATTTGATAGAAGAAAATGATGAAATAAAGAATAGTTTATTCTATGATTACCATAAGACACATATAAATGGACAAGCGAGAAGACAGAAGGCAAAATGAAGAGATGAGACAGCGGTCGAACAACAAGAGTGCACACTGGAAAGAGAGAGACAATAGTGCGGTGAGAGAGAAGGTCGGGGAATTTTAAAGAGGGAAACTTTAATCAGCCACGAATTTAGCCACGAAATATTGCAATTTGCGACGCAAAAGTGTCGGTGGGGTTTAGAAATGATTTTTAGCGACGAAAACTGAATTTTGTCGCAAAACAATCGAGCCCAATTGCGACGAAATTTTGTTTTTGTCGCAACTTTTGCGACGAAATTTATTTTTCGTCGCAAAATTTCCCACAAATTAATATTCGTCACAAATTTATTGCGACGAAATTTATTTTTCATCGCAAAAATTCCCACGAATTAATATTCGTCACAAATGTTGCGACGAAATTTAGTTTTCGTCGCAAATTTTCCCACGAATTAATGTTCATTGCAAATTTATTGCGACGAAATTCGGTTTTCGTCGCAAATTTTCCCACGAATGCATATTCGTCTCAAATTTTGCGACGAAATTTAGTTTTCGTCGCAAAATTTCCCACAAATTAATATTCGTCGCAAATTTTCCCACGACTCCGTATTCGTCGCAAATTTTGCGACAAAATTAGTTTTCGTCGCTAAATCTGTGACGAAATTGTTTTTTTGTCGCAAAATTTGTGACGAAAAAAAAAAGTCGTCACAAATGAGCAATGAAATGTTCTTGTTGCTATTTTCGTTGCAAATTTGCAATGAAAACTCAATTCGTCGCAAAATCCGTCGCAAATTTGCGACAAATTTTTTCCGTCGCTAATTTTCGTTGCTAAATCAGTTTTTTTTTGTAGTGAGGAGCTATTAAAGTACATTAATACTTGTGACGGTCTGAAAGTTTCCTATGGACAGATAAAATCTTCTCATTTGTATGCTCAACTAAGAGAAACACCAACAGCTTTTATCCTCTCCTTCTCGACTCATTGTTGACGATTGTCCTCTCCATCTGCAGAAAACGAATCGACGGTCAGATCAATAATTGTAACTAGAGCAGCAAATGAATCATATTTAGGATCAAAATGAGATCCCAGGATGATGTTCCGATGACAATGACAAAGCGCTGAAACTTGGAATTTGTTCATTCTAAATACTATAATATTTTGACTAAATCAGTTTCTCAATCCATTACCACTGGGAGAAGATCCATCCTCAACTAGTTCAACCAAAATAAGGGCACTGCTAATGGAATACCGCTGCAACATGATAACGCATGGCGGCATGAGACTCTGATTAGAGCTCAACCATAGACAAGCATCTCCATTGCGAGTTCTACATTTTGTTCGCAAGTAACACTGGTTGGAAAAAGTAAAAAGACTATCCGACAACCCCAAATTTGCTTACCTAAGATGTGGAGTTCATCTCATATTGGAGAATGATATTCTCTTTCTTGTTCGTCTTCAGGAATTGCTCGGTGACCTCTTGTTTATTAGGAAATTTTCAGTCCCAATTGACGTTTACTAAGTATTTCTCCAGATTAATTGATGACCTTGTTCGGCTTATCATTTATTCTTTCAATAATTTCAAAGCCTTCGATATCCTAAGTTCATAAAGGACAAAGGATTCTAGGTAAATTCATGAAGAATTGAGACTACTCTGTGTCCTTCGGGAGAAGCATAAGCAGAGTTCATTTAACAGAAGCAGTACCTGATATAACGTTCCGAGTTTGTCACGAAAATGGTAATACTCATTCACCACCCATTCATGCGATGTCACGCACCTAAAAGAGAACCGCAGAGATAGAAGTGTCAAATAGACCATCGATAAATACATAGGCAATGATTTGCAATATAAAAAAAAAAAAATTGCAAAAGCTAGTGGAGATGCTCATGTCGCATGTATCCAGTGGTTGGCATATGTTAACATAGTCAGCGAGAACCATAAGCATTGTTAGGTTAAATCACATACATAGGTAAATAAGCTTCTCATGTTCAGCGTCAAATATCCGTTTCGGTAAATTGCTTTTGAGAAAACTTCATTGAATGCAGATCGCCCATACTGTGGTTTTAAGGAAGAGAAATTGCTATGTCAATAATGTAAGCGAATAGAACAGCATACTATTGAAAACACCAAAGAGTCTCTAGACACAGGCATCATCCATAACTTTTCGCATAATTATTGATGATGCCCGAGAGACCTAGAGCCAGTCACTCATCGAACAAATAGTGAACCAAGTTCAGGTGAGCAATCTAGTTAATATCACCTTCCCGACCAAAAAGAAAAATCTAGTAAAATCACCTAATAAGGGCACGTACTGATATAAGGTTTTGAATTCAGGAATGCGAAGAAAATGGCAATTTCTACCTTTGCTTGTCCTGATCGAGGCTAGCACTTATAAGGGCACAAGCTGCTGCAACCACCCGGCAACCGCCAAGGCTAACATCACGAGCAATGAGTTCAGGAAAATAAGTCATTCGCGCAGTAGATGAGGTGTCATTCAGAAAATAATTTGTCATTAACGACTCTGAAAAATTACATATCAAAATGAATATGACTGATTTCAGTCTGAAGTCTCAATCGGACAAGCAACTAATCATCTTCATATCATTGTTCAAAACTATATCTCAGTAAATCCGGCAGAATTTGCATGTGATCAAACTCAGAATATTCAAATCATCCAATTTTGAAGTTTTCCCTCTGTTCAGCCTCGGAATATCTCATCTAAATCACATGTCTATATTTAGATACTTTGACAATGGCGCGGTAGACGCCGTCCAAGGATTGAGCGTGGGAATGTGGCTCCCAGTTAATGTGGAACTAGGCCAATGATACAATTCAAAAGCGGACAAATATTTGCAGCCTATTTTTTGTGAAGTCGTATGCACACTTTATGCGTTATGACGGTAGTATAGAAACATCACAGATTGTTCAAGATTCGCTTGATGCATCGATGTGCCGCATTCACAACTTAGTTGGAAGTTATCTCAATGGCTAGCGTTTTCGAACAATGAGGTGGATCAAAATCATGAGCTTGCTCAAAATCTTTGCTCGCTCGTCCCGTTGGAATCTACTAGACAGTTGCCACACGCGCCATTGCCTAACAAAATCTGAATAACGCGTATGGGAATCCACATTATCGGGGTTTTTCCAATAAACGGCGGACACGGGCTGGTGATCGGCCTTCTTGCAGTATAATTCAAACAGGATTGATTTTTGTGGGTAATTACTAGTATTTGAACTTCCCTAATGCGTTTGGTTCAACTTTCCTAAGGGGCTCTAGAGCCACTTGGAGAAATGCTGGGCTATTTGGCAAGCATTTTCAAAGGGCAATTGGCCAAGTACCGACCTTGGAAAAGCTGAAAGCTCAATTGAGCTTTCATCATTTTTGGAATGCCGAAGGCCCCATTAATGAAAATTAGTTAGTTGTCTATTTTGCCTCAAAACCTCACTAAAAATACAATTTTATCCCTTTAAAAAAGAAAAACCCTAGATATTGTTCACCTTCTTGAGCGAGGACGGTCGGCGAGGGCTGCCTGGTCGTTCGATTTTTTTGCCAAACACTACTTAATTCGAAGTTGCATTTCAAAAGATTTTTTTTTTACCTAAAGCAATTTGCATTTTCCCAAAGCCAATTAAGCTAAAGGTAGTTGCATTTGCTCAAAGCCGAACTAAACACGCCCTAAGAACACCATTAAAATGGGAAACTTTCGAACACAGGTTCCTTAAAATATTCTACTCTTGAAGATGTTGAATGTCTCATGCCAAGAAAGGAACTTTAAGAAAATTTCACGCATACGATACCACTAAAAATCGACTAGTTACCCTTTTTGGGAATGAGAGTAAATTGTTTGTCTACCTGTTGCCACCTCCTTTGATCAGATGAGCAGCAGTAGTGACTTTAGTAAAATCCACGTTCCTAGCATTCCTGATAACCATCAAATACACCCACGGATTATCAGCAACCAAAGAGCTGGAAAAGTTATAAAAAGGAAAACTCAGAGCTCGCAAACCGTCGAAGTCGGAAAAAGTTGAAGTTTACAGAAGGTCGGCCAGATCTCTCATGCTGTTGTCACCGTCGCGCAAGAAAGAGTTAATGAGATCCATCATGAAATTTGGAGGATTTGTTCCGCTCTGCACTTTCCGGGTCTCCTCATACTCTCCATCCATGATACCCTAGACAGATCGTAAAAATGGAGGCGCGAACTGTCAACTTTCAAAGAGAAGAAACAACTACCAAAAATGTAAAACCTTTGTAAGATCTTCTGTAATTATGGGAAAGCTCGTGTTTATCAACTTAGGCTCCGTTTGTTTCGCTGAAAATACTAGGCTTCCGAAAAAATATTTTTCAGAAAATTATTTTCCAGAAAAATGACCATATTTCTAGTGTTCGGTTAGAACCTGATTATTAAAAAGAAAATATTTTACTTTGTTTGGAAAGAAAAATGTTAAATTCCCTATAATCACTTTCCCCGCCCCTTCCATCTTCCCTTCTCCGGATATGGATGGCCTAATATTGGGATTTCCGTGACATGCTTGACATTACTCAAATTAGGCGGTCCAAATGAAAATAAACGGCCTAATTTGAGCCACATCATGCGTTGAAAAGGAGGGAAAAAATGTAAGCGGGAATTTTTTTAGGGTTTGAAAAATTTTGAATCTCAAACGTGGCTCAAATCAGGCCGTCCATTTTCATTTGGAGGCCTGATTTGAGTAATGTCATGCATGTCACGGAAATCTCAATATTAGGCGATCCGGATCGCTCTTCCCCCCTCTCTCTCTCTCGTCCATGGCAGACCATCGACTTCTTCCACCGGACGACCTTGAAGAAGTAAAGGAGGCGCTGTCTCTCTTTACGACCTCCCGCTCCACTGCGAATCTGAAACAGAGACTCCCCGTGACTTCCCCACCCGCTACCGCCAATCGTCATCCGATGTGGCAGAGTTCTTCAGTGACTTCGGCTATGACATGTGCCCCGCAGACGACGTCATTGCGGCAAGCTCACGCGTTTCTCCTTCAAGCAATCTCCAATGAATACGACTCCCCAGGCAACGGCGAATGGCAAAGAAAGTGAGCCAAAACTTGCATTCCAGCGGCGATCGAAGTTGCTGTCCAAGTTGCAGAGCTCCGAGGCCCGATCAAACGGTGCCAAGTCAAACCTCACTAGGAATTGCAAGTCACTCGATTAGGGCAACCTGAAGCTGAATCTGTCAGCTCTGGTACTTCATTCGCACGAAGTGACACGGAATTCGCCAGCGAAAAGCATAACTAGGTCGGATTCGCTGGTGAGGAGCTAGGGTTTTGAGGACGGGGGAGAGAGAGAGATGACGACGACAACTAGTTGCGGAGGACCTGCGGAGGATCGAAAGCGGGTTTGGGATGGGATCGAGGAGAGAGAGAGAGAGTGTGTGGGAGTGAAGGGACTTTAGAAGATCGGGGAGAGAGAAATCGAGGGGAGCAAGGAAAGGCCGGGGAGGGACGCATCAGAAAGGGGGAACGGAAAATGTTTTCTTTGATAAGTTTTCCTGAAAAATGTTTTCCACGAAATAAATGGAACCTTAAAGCGAACTCGTTCCTTGTTCAGATAGCAAAAAGGACAATCATTTCTTTGCGAAGCGAACGACGTCAAATCTAAACGTGCATACGACTGATCTAAGCAAAAAGAATGATGCTATGCAGAAGAAGATGTAGGAGCGGTCCACCTCGTTCTTCAAGGTGTCAAGGTAGTTCTGGAGCCTTTGTCGAGCCATTTTCTTCTCCTTCTTCTTCTTATTCTCACACAGAGTAATAGAGAGATGGAGCAGGCAAAGAAAATTAGGAAGTAAGGTGGGGTGCTCAGAGATTTAGAGGTGGGGGTTATATAGGGAAGCTTCACATTTCCAGGCTTTCGGTTTTGGCCCTAGACCGAAAAAGCGAGACGGATGTGTCGAAGTTCGGCAAAGCATTTAATGAGGGTAATATGAGTGCTCAAACGCATCTAATACCGTCAGAGCATATGGAAACCCACACGAGATGCCGTTGTTTTCAATAGTCATATGCATTTTAGCACATTGTCGCACCCATCTGCACAAGAACTGAGATAGATTATCTCGATTTCTCGCACGGTATCATGCTGGAAAAAAAAATCAAAAAGTACATTGATATTTCATCTTTTCCTGGGCTGACACTCTCAATGCATCTCTGAGTGATGAGTTTAAGGCTTCACCCCCGTGGAGGGATGTTAAGGAAGAGAGGTGCAAGCTCTTCCCGCGCCACCAAACTGTGACTTTAAACTTCAAAAATGGCATTTCCTGCCAACGACTACCTCGTTTTTTGTCTTATATGGAAAAAAAAAAACAACAACAACAACAACTTTAATTGGGTTCCCGCATATTCAAACTACCTTTTATGGTAGCCAGTGGATTTTCTGTTCATGTCATGGTCAATGAAGGCCAGAGCGAGGTCAAATGATTTTAATAGCTTGCCGTAAAACCTGTTTCCACCAAATCCTCCAATCATGAGCAATCTTTAATAAGAAAAGCAAGCAGGTTCTAATCCGTACGAGCATTGTGTAGTTGGAAAGTCTATAATTTCTTCCATATATAGCTTAAAAATCTAAAATGTATCTAGTAGTGTCCAAGTCTTACCAAATTCTCTCTCATAGGGTTAAGATTATAAATGGAAGCTCCTTCCATCTATACCCTGAACCACCGTTTTGACAGTAAGCTCTAGTGGATAGTATTAACATGTTTTAAGGGGATAAGCTAGTTAGGGATTTTTCCCGAAAAAAGAAAAGAAAAGAGCGAAAGAACAGTCTCAAAGTATGTATGAAATCAAGTTAGTATCTGATTTACGGGCATCTCATATTGGGTAAGTCCATCATTTTTCTAAGTGAACCACATTTGGAGAAGTATTTGCAATGGTTAATATAATTTAACGAAGGATTTGCTCGTTAAAGCTCTAAAACAATCCCGAGATGGTACAAGCGACGACACAATGCTTGCTAGCCTCTAAAAATGACTGTCCGCGAGTTTGGGAAGGCCGTCACCAGGTTTTAGTGAGGACTTATGAAGGAGCCAGCCCTAAAAGAGAATTTAGCAACGGTTAATTGCCATCGTCGGAACCTACTTGGGATTGTTGCCTTCCTGTATTTGAATTTAAGCAGAAAGAACTTCTGGACATTCATCACCGTTGAAGCAGTCAATGCGTTAGTCAAGCTTTAGGGTTTTTTCTCTCTGACCCAAAAAACTTGGGCCTTGCTTGAGAATTGAAAACTACTTATTAATTAAGAAATCTGTTTGGTAATTAAGGAAAGGAAAATCGCATGGTAAATTTTATATGACTAGTTTCTGATGGACATAAAATCATGGACAGATTCTAGAACCCATTGAGAATTTTCCGATTGACCAAATTAAGTGAGTCCTTCCCTCCTTAAACTATTCAAGAATTATTATTTTTTCCATATTTTAATATTCAAATTAGCTGCAAAGTATTCCTGCGGGTAGTACTAATTGAGTCATTGCAAATCGTGGCTATTTTATAGAAATGATTAACGTTTTTAAGTGCTTTTCCTTAGCTTGTTTTACTAATCAATGAGCATTGAGCTTGTCATTTACATTTTTTCCCCAGATCAAGCTCAAGCTGCCCATGTCAGGAGAAAAAGAAGAAGAAGAAGTTCTTACAGTTACAGACATATAAGAATATAGGGCTTTGATTAGAAGCTTCGTTCAGTCACTTTTCATCATTAACTTCTTCCGACCCAAATCGGATTTGCAAGTAGAAACCGCAAAGGCCGCGTTTAGCAACCTTTGCCATAGTTTTTTGAGGCCCTATAGGCCTTTGGCCGAATATAAACCGCGGTCGGCAAACTTTTTGGAGAGCTGTTGGATAATTTTAATTGCATCTCCAAAGGCTTTTAGTCCAAGGCAGATCCAGATATGTTTTGAGTTTTGAGCATTTCCACAATGCAAATACATTTTTTTCCTTCCAACTTTGCTCTCGCGAGTTATCATAATTCCATCAATGTCCCCACCTCACGTGACACGAAGATTCAGGCCACCGGACCTTAGGCTTCATCATTTGGATGTCGCACTACCCAGCCCTTCGCCGGTTTTGAATTTTTTTTTTTATAAAAAAAAAAAAAACTAAAGCTTGACATAGTGATTTTTCCAAACACTATTTAAATCAACATTGTTTCCCAATGCACTTTTTAATTACAGTTTACCAAATATTATTAGCATTTCGAAAAACACATTTAACCTAAAGGCGATTGCATTTTCCCAAAACTTTTCCCCAAACGCCTAACCAAACGCGCCTAAAGATATATGTCCTCAAAGCCTAGCTAAACCAGATTTACTAGCATAAGTAAACATAACCCAATACTTCCAAACATCAGAAACATCATAGCAGGTAGAAAAAAACATAAGCAAACAACAGTTCAAGGCAAAGGAATAATAATAATAATAATAATAATAATAATAATAATGATAACATGCGGCTAAAATACCAAGTTAAATTCCATTAGGCCAAGGGTATATTTTTTTTCGACTGGAAACATTTCTAATATTAGGTCATACGACGAATAAAATGTCGTCTTGCATGATAAGAGAGTTTACTCCTATCCTTATAACTTTAAGTTCAAATTTCGATGAGCGGTATAATTCTGAATGCCTCAAGCCTAGACAGGAGGGTGGGTCCTCAATATCGCTTGGGGAGATGGATCACAACAACCAATCTGCCTTAAAAAAAAACTAATTTAAAGTCTATAATAGAATATCTTAGTGAAAGACACTATAATGTTAATCCTTTGCAAAATGGGTAAACAATTTAAGTTTGCATTACATACATCGGTATGGTACATTTAGAATTTTACTCTAGGGATATTCCCAAGAAGACTTGAACCAAGATCACAAATAGATGAATATACTTTTTTGGCATTTAAACAAACACCTGACTAGTAACAAGCACATAAATATCGACATGGGAACTACTAGCGCCACACTTAGCATAACTAA
Organism: Rhodamnia argentea; assembly: GCF_020921035.1. Lineage (NCBI taxonomy): Eukaryota > Viridiplantae > Streptophyta > Magnoliopsida > Myrtales > Myrtaceae > Rhodamnia > Rhodamnia argentea. The sequence continues at coordinate 23,806,289 of NC_063157.1, read as the reverse complement.
CCTACCATTAACCATAACACTATCTAAAGTTTTTTTTTCCTCTCTCATAATACTCCATACCTGTACCGATGGATTTAAAAGGACCTTTCATCCATTCGACGCTTAAAAATTCGATGTTTCAACATGTAATTAAAAATCTGACGTGGCTAGACTCTCAATTGACATAACAACACGTGTCTATTGTTACGTCCTATCCATTCGTCCAGCATTATCGACAAACGTAACCTCACCAATTTTTTACGGTGATTATGAACGGAAATGAAATAGATTATATTTATGATTCCCTAAATACAAATTTAGAGCCCTGGACATGAAGAGGAGTTTTGGGTACCTGCCATACCATTTGTCATTTGCCAATTTTAACGACTCCGTTATGATACTAAAATATCTTAATATGGTTTTACAAAAGGATTTAGTGGATCAATGGAAGGCTTACCTTCCCGCATCCCAGGGAGTTGGCTATTTCATAACTAGAATTCAAGATCGATGAGTTCTTTTCCATCCTTCGCCGTTAAATGGCTAGTGGATTATTTGCAAAGAGAAATTTTACGCCTTCTCTTCATTTTCTTTTTTTTTTTTTTATAGATATTATCACAACACAACATCAAAAATAAAAAGGAATGAACAGACGATTACACTTTCGTTCTTAGGTTGATCCGCAAATGCCGGGGCCTTGAGCTAATCTTCTCCCTTTCCTTGGCAAATCAAGTTCAAGCCTAGCAAGAGAACAACGCATGAGGTATGAACCCATTTAAAAATGAATTCAAAATCACAATGGATAAATCCGAAGCACTTGTTAGTAGTCTCTGCTTCATTATCTTCCTTCATCTCCGACGATTTCATTCGTCCACTGTTTCCTCTCAAAATCAACTTCAGACAACAAGGGCCAGAGGGAATCCGAGGGTTCCGCCGGATATCATGTCGGAGGAGAGAACTGTCCAATCCCCATAATTCCACTGATAAATCAACTATATTCAAGACTTTGGGACAGTCACATTTAAGATTTTCACATCTTGGTATGGTTTGTCAGCCCTGTCCACCTTCACCTTCTCTATCCCCTGCAACAACATGATTAGGGTTTCAAGTTCTTCTCAATCGGTCAGAAACTTATCCAAAGAATCTATTCAAACAGATAAAGAAATCAACAAATCACACAGCTACGCTGATGTCCTCGTTATCGAGAAGTTCCCGACCATAGTAGGACTACTAGTTCCTCCAGAAACTAATAGCCCCGAGCTCAAGCAATGATTGCATTATCACATCCCATGAAGGAAACTACTGCATAGCACCAAACTCAGTGATGCGATAATAGATGCACTGCAACATCGACGACTATTCATGCATGCCTTGGCAACAGGAAACTTAGATCTCATTACCTGTACAACATCCATTCCCTTGACAACTCTACCAAAAACAGTGTGCTTGTTATCTAACCACGGTGTAGCCACTGTGGTGATAAAAAACTGAGAACCATTGGTGTTGGGGCCTGCATTTGCCATTGACACTGTGAAAGGCCTGTCATGCCTCAAACTGCAGCAACAGAATGTGCAATTCAAGGTCAGATTTCTTCTGGAAAAAGCCTCAGACAAAAAAGGGAATTAGAACAGTACCGAAGAGGGAAAAAGAAATGCAAGCCCATAATAAGAAACAATTAAGAGACTGATAGGTACCACACAAAAAAGAAATGCTACTAACATGTGACAAGAGTTGTGTTGATAGCCAAATTAGAGTACCTCACAAGCTAATTTTTCAAAAACGAGTGACATAGGAGTAATGGCAGCAAACTAGAGTACCTAAATACATTGAATCAGAAATTGCAACTTCAGAGATTCATAGACACATGCCAGAAGTAAGGTAGAACTTAGGCGACCAGTCAAGGAGGATGTAATTTCAGAGGGAAGATGACAGTCCTATCCTCAATCTTTAAAATCTTTGAGTAGACTTTCTCGGCCTTCTTATTCCATGAATGAAGTCAAAAGAGCATCCAATTCCTTAGCTGTCAACAATGTTTTTACGATGAACTGACCAAACACTCCATACCTAAACCGAGACACTTACTTCCACAACCTGCTTTATATTTGTATTCAATGCGAATATCAAACCAAGTTCTGACCCAAAAAAAAAAAAAACCAAACCAAGAAAAGAAAATTTTAGGGGAGGCACAAAAGCAAGCGTACATCCTTGTTTTGCTTCAAACATACATCTCATATCATATTCATGATAAGTAAAATCACCTTTTGTGGAATTCATCCTCAAACTCCCTTCCCCAAATTGATTGTCCTCCAGTTCCATCTCCCAAAGGGTCACCTGTCTGTATCATGAAGCCTTTAATGACCCGATGAAAGATGAGATTATCATAGTAGCCGTTTCTGCAGTGAGTAGTAAAGTTCTCCACAGTTTTTGGACACTCCTCTGGGTACAGCCGCATATGAATGTCGCCCATTGTCGTATGAAGAATCTAGCAAACAAGCATGGAAGCAAATGTCATAAACTAACCATGCAAAGCGCTTACAGAACGGATACATGTAGAAGTCCTTGAAGAGCCTCATGAACAAAGAGCAAAAAGTATTTTGCATCATGATCCAGGAAAAATGACAAATATCAAAAGAACATAAAACAGGAAGTTAAGCGGAAGGAAAAGACTTGTATCTTGCTCTCTGGGAGAGGAAATGGACTACAATGGAAACTGAAGAGTTAAAATAAACTTCTTATGGTGTCGTTTATCTGTTTGCAACACAGTTTTGTAAAACAATACATAATTTACACATGGTGTGAAGAACTATTTCAATTTACAGAATAGATTTCACAAACTCACAGCTTTCTCACTTCAACAGGGCCACGAATGAAATTTCAAGATCATTTCACTACTTAACACCTCCAGTTTAACGTGCTCCAGACTAACATTTCTGCAGATTACACCCACAGAAGGACAAGAGTTTCTCATCTCGGTTTAATTGACATTGGAGGAATCAATCCATGCAATGAACTGTTCTTTGTACTTCACCCCTTTCCCCTAATTTCTAGTAAGAAAAAAGGTCGACCACTGCACGCTTACCAATCCCTCTCTCTTTCTTTCTTTTTTTTTCCATTTCTTTCCCCTTCTTGGCATTCTCTCATTTCCAACATCATACTCCTTTCCACCTAGCCGCATGAAAAGAATTCTCTAAAACACAGTTCACAGTTGTTCCATTCCCAAAAGCAGCACCCTCAGTCGAGTAGCAAATTCAATATGAACTACAATTTGGAAATACAAAAGCTGTATCACTCTTTGCTTCTCCACATGCTTCTCTTCAGAATGGACAACTAAAAAGTAGGATGAGAACTGGAGGAAAAAGGTGGGAAAATCTGCTATTTAGAATGACCCACAACAATGTCCTTCATCCAGTTGAGCGTTACAAGAACAATCTACTCTACAATGTCAAGCACAATGTAAGGAGGAAGAAACTCACCACATTGTCGGGAAGTGAAGTAGTAACTGATTTTCCTATATCAGATACAGCCAGAAGCTCATCAGGAGGAGGCTTCTCATTGAACACATCCCTCCCCTTTGTTGCGTCTTCAGGTTCCTCAGGTTCTCTCCGACTGTAATCAAAATGCAAAGAGACCTCAAAATTGATCCAAACAAAAAATTGGGTAGAAGCAAACTTCTCACAAACGAAGTAAAATGCCGTGTCATAGAATTATAGCAGTATATCTGACAATGCTATAATGAGTAATCAGAGAAATACACCGGTTAGGTGATGGCGCAGAACTTGATCATCTAAGATTTGCTGGGACATTAGATAATAAAGACATGCAAAACGTTGGGAATCAAGCACCAAATGCATTTACCCAAAAAAAGATGAATTCCTGCAATGACATAGAATGATTCCGCACCTGAATAAATAGATTCTATGTTTCTTAAATGCGCAGCATAAAAGCGTAGGATCCATTAGTGGTTCCTTGTTCTCATTTGCATTTGCAGCAGCAGCAGGGATTTTTCTAACTTTTTTGCTGCTTCTGTCCCCTTGATACAGGGCAATTCTCAAGAATCTGTCATTGTTCTCAACTTTTCCAAGTATTCTGGCAACTTTATTGGTATGTAAATTAACCACCTACAATTAAGAACAAAGGATGGAAAAATAAATTGACCAGCCCACAGCCACATATAGTTGCTTTCAGATAAAGAAAATGAAGAAAACAAATTTGTAGCTTCTCACCTTTATCCCAAGTAGTGTTGCATACAAAATAAAGTTGGAACTTTCATCAAAGACTGCATTTGGTTGTGGTACATTTTCTGTTTTCTCAATTTCTTTCTCAACAGCCATCCTTCTCCCAAAATCAATAGCTTCCAGCTGATATAGAGGGACATTGCTTCTCTGTAGATCTTGGGCAACCTGATTGACAAATGAGAACACTATCACATCCGAAATGAAAAGTAGACTACATTGCAATTACATTCGGAAAGGTAAAATTACCTCAAGAGACTCATCATAAACTCGTCTCAGCTTACCAGACTTGAACCAAAAAACTCTGATCCTACGATCAGGTGATGTAACAGAGAATTGCTTCCCATCTGGGCTCACCTGGACAGGCATTACCAGGAAACAAAGTTCAATTATAAATATATAAGCCTACGCAATTAAAAGACATGAAAAGCTTCACAAAGAACACATCTAATACCTCAATAGCCGAAATGCTCGTTTTACATTTCGCAATTTCAAATAGATTAGTATCACTCTTTAATGTAAAATTCACCCTGCAAGCAACATGGAAAAGAGCAGAAGATGTTATGCAGCTTATTCATGCAAAAATGAGCCCAACCCATATGAGGTAAAATAATCTCTGACACCCAAAAATGAAAAGGAAAAAGACAAGATCTTGGGAGAATCAAATCACAGTCAACTTATGAAATCACTTTATTCTCATGTTCATGCAAGAACTTGAATGCCACACTGCAACAACCTAGTTGTCATGTTCACGCAGGAATTTGAAGGCCAATTAGCACTTCCCAACCTGGACAATCTTCTTCTTTTGCAACCAAAAGCCCAACAAAGGTTTGCCAATAAAATTAGAGCACTCATACATCAGCCATACCAATGCCATACCAATTCTGGAGCTAGTATTCACTTGTAAGCATCATCTTAGGGGCAGCTGTACCCCCACTTGGCCCTATATGTATATGGACACAAAACACTTGTTTTCTTTGTGAACATGCGCAATGGTGGGCCTCTAAGCAGAGTTTCTTATGAGATTCAATATATGGTTGATCTACAAGTACTAGGGATCACTTCATGAAAGCGATCACTATATCAACAGCCTCGACAAGCACAGAAGTTAATGAAACTGGAATAGATATGCTTTTAGAAGAAAATTTGAAAAGTTATTACCCCAGGTTTAACCGCTATTCATTTACTTAAAAACATGCACAGAATAGATGTAGTTTCGAGGATATAAAAACACGAGTCATTCACATACTCATCCTCTGGAAAAGTCAGTGTATCGGGTTTCCAGTACTCAATGATGCCTCTTGAATCAGCAGATATCACTGTGTCAAATGCATGGTTGTACCTCATAATTTTTACTGCACCCATGTGTATCTGCAGGCCAAACAAACATAGCAACAAAAGCATGAGCCAACTAGAAACACGAGTAATGAAGTCCCCATATAAGGATGTGAAGTGGTATCTAGAATAATCTTCATGGCCGAAATTACCTCTCTAGAACACAAGGGTTCATTTGTACCAGCACGAGCATCATATATACGTACGAAAGAAGAATCACGATCACTTATGGCAATCTTAGCTTTAACCTCCCCTTGTTTGTATACCCATTCCACAGCTCCAGGAACATATGGTAGACGAATCATGACCATCATGTCATAGTTGACTACATCATAAATCTTCACCGAACGATCATTCGAGATAGTACAGCAAAGCATCCCATCAATACTAACCTGCGTAGCTGAATTTAGTAATCATGATAAATGTGCCAAACATAAACAAACTAGAAAGTAAACAGAGACATCATAGAGCAGAAGTGAACACAAATGCATGAATAGGAACCAAACAAAAGAAGTGAACAACTAAAAATCCAAGTTATGATTTAATCTCCTTTAACTAATCTCAGATAATAACTTTTCTTCAATAAATGCTATCATTGAGTAAATTACATAAAACAAAAGAAGAAATAAAACTAATTCGGGTGTCTGCATTTGTAGAGATGACTATTAACTAAATTCTTTCAATAATAGCTGAACAGAAAAGTCAGTGACAACCATGAGACAAAAGTTTGGGTCCACAAACACCAGGTTATATGAGGAGGAGAAAGAGGAAAACTCACAGCTAATCCTTCGATAGGTCCAAGATGTGATCTAAAGTGCTTTGCAAACTCAATTCCAATGGCCTTTTTCTTCCAGAATTTTAGGTGTCCTGAGGGGAGAAAACACGAAAAACACAAGCTGTATGATGCAACGAGGGGCAAAAATTGCTTCAAATAAATAAATAGATTGATTATATATGGATAAATATTATCTTCCATTTAGTACATATGATAACACAGAATTTACACATCATCTCCAATATGGGTTCAAACATATTGCAACAAGAAATTAAAGTCCATAACACTTTTACCATCAGCACTCCCAGTTATAAAGAAATCTGCAGCTGACACTGCAACATGAGTCACCACATCTCGGTGCATATAGCTCTTTTCGTACCTGAAATATGATGATATGCAATAAGGATATATTCACTTGCAACGTACGGACATCGAGAATTTCGGAAGAATAGCATAATGTCTGCATACGTCTCTACGTGATATCATTCTAGTTTCAAGTACTGCCAATAAAAATTGGTGATAAGTCTCACACAAGTTAACAGATTGCAAGAAAATTTGAAATAAAATGAAAATGAAATAACCGGAAAAAAAAAATCACTTGAAGCACTAAATGGGAAGCTATACCGCACTCCTGCCAGTAAAACTATACGACCATGGTACGTGGTTTTTTAAAGGTATCACTAACTTTGGCATCACTTCAATGGGTATAGAGTACATTCGTCTCGCTTGAGATCCTTTATTCATTGCTTTCGAGTTCTTTGTGAATACACCATGGAAGGAAACATGAGCATACATTCAGCCAGAAGAGAATACAAACAGAAGATTCTTGAAGACTTAAAAGCTACTAAACAACCCCCTCATCAAAGGGAAAACGTGCAGGAAAAATTTTCAGCTTGGAACAGACTGCCATGGTTTACCTCCATTGTTACATAAAACATTTAACCAAGTGCTCTACAAGCATCCAGTACAATGGGACAAAAGATTAACAACCATTGCCCACGCTAATGAAGAAGGATATATTACAGATGGAGAGAACATCAAAAGACCATCAAAATCATATCTTCGACCCATTGGCAACGGAAATAAGCACAATAAACATCACAAATCCCATAATCTAACGCGGCAATCACCAAAACCACAAAAACAACCTACGGAGACGCATTCAAAGGCGCGCGCGCGGGACTCCGTTCAACTAAGACGCTCCAAAAGGTCCTTTGAGATCGATAAACCCTAAACCCTAGACATGACACCACCAGGCGAGTAGACTTACATGTTGGCAGAGGGGAGGGCGTCGAGGTAAGCCTGCTCGAACTGGAGAGGGCGCTTCCGCCGGGCTGGAGGGGCCGGACCGGGTCCAATAATCTGGTCCTCTTCGGCGTCCGCGGCTACGGAAGCACCGTTGGTTGGCTGAGCTTCTTCCATGGCTGATTCTCGGCCTCTGCTTCGAGTGAAGATCGGAATGCGTCGCGACCTTGAACTTGCGAGGATGAGGACGATGAGCTGAGAAGCTACTGGAGCTCCCGAGTTGGGCGTCGGAGAGATGAGAGTTAGGGGCAGTGTGCTGACCCGGAGTTCACCGGCGCCGTTTTTGCGCTCGAGGAAAAGCGACGACGGGTCGGTTCGTTGAGAGAAGAAGACGTGTTTTCTTTTCTGTTTTCGTTTTTGGGCCTTCGGGCTCGATCTAATTGAAATCCTTTTCTTCTTCTTGCCAAAATGGGCGGGCCGAATCGGATTTGGGTCCGAAAGTGTTTAAATGGGCCAGCCCGCAACAGTCTGATAGTGCTTATCTAGGCGTTGACACTGGAATTACGCAGGGTGCGCTTGGCTCGTGAACTTCATCCTAAAGCAATCCACGCGCATCGAATCCGATTAAGTCTTTTGAGCAAGATTTGCTAATTCGTTTGTGAAATTAAAGAATTATTTCGCGAGAGATTATGATGACTTCACAATTGTGAGATTATTGCATGTAGTGGGGGGCCGGTAGATACGGAAAATGTCTTAAGTGACTCTAGTGTGGGATACAATCTTTACTACATTGTTTAACATAGAGTCGATCTCGTGTTACTCTCTCCGTGGAGTAGGTAACGCCGACGAGGACTAAGGTCCATACTAATTTGATGAGGCGATGAGTGATTGCGAAGGCGAGAGAGCTACCCGGACGAAACGCGAGCTTCTGACTTGCTGTCAAAACGTCCGATGAAGATGGATGAATCGATCCCACATCCGACGGGGAAAGCATCACCAGGCAATGTGGATCGGCTTCAGTCTCTCATCGAGCAAGCATTGGTAATATTACTTGCCGGTAAATATTAACCTCCGAATGATCACTGCTTAAATAATTCGCTAGGCGATGTCCTTCTTATAGACTAAGCGGTTGCGGTATTCTATTACGAAAAAATAATACTATAGTTCAGGTTTCGTTTGCCTCGTGAAAAATAAATGATTTAAAAAAATACTTTTTAAATAATCACTCGTATCGCTTGAAATAATTAATTATTGCGAGATATTTTTATCACCGACAATAAATTATGTCTAAATATTTTCGTGGACGATAAAAATAGTTTCGTTCATTTATTTTGTCAGCGATACAATTTTAAGAAAATATCTTCTGAATAGTTGATTTTTATTTTTTTATTTTTTTGGTGAAAATGAGTGCATCCTAAATGATTTCGTCCAGAAAGACGGATCCGAGCAAAAGGCAAGAAGGATGACCGTTTTGGGTTTTCACGAGGCAAGAAGGGCAGTCCCATGGAATGCGGGTCGGGTCGGGATCGGGAGGGCAGAGATTCGGTGCATCCGGTGCTTGTACGTGAGAAACCCGATAGCCCTGCCCCACACCCAACACAGCACCCCACGGCCCACGTGGACTGCTTATTCCACAGGGGGAATGTGGGGCCGACTCCCAAGGTTGTTGATAGCTCCCCCTCCCTCCCCTTTTGCTTTCCTTTCCTAGGGAATCGACATCCACATGGTGCCACTCTTCCCCCCCCCTTCCTTCCCATTTGGCATATTGCACCATACATATAATCCCCCACAATATGTACATACGTGTATATGTATGTCTTTTTTTTTTATATTAGAAGTGATAATATCTTGGAGATTTCTGTGCTTGGCTCCATTTGCCGGCCTGAATAGGAATCAGGATAAGATCTAAAGTCTGTATTTGGCGCTGCGTCCCGAACCGGATAAACTCAGCGGAGACTAGATAAATCTTGAAGAAAGCATTCAAGGTTCGTATATGAGATTTTTTATTTTTATTTTTTTTTTATATCCAGCTAGATTGGATCGCGATATTAATCAGACGAAAGGAAAAGCAAAAAAGGGATGGAGGGGATATTTATTCCGGTGCATGAATAACAAGACCACCGTGGACATTATGACCATTGCGATGGTAGTTACTGCTTTCTCTTTCTCTCTCTGCAGGTGTTTGCATATTTATGTGTGCTCGCACGTGTGCAGATCTAGACAGGTTGGACCGCTGTTAATGTCATGTTATTTGGGTAGCCATCCCCAACAGTCGCATCTCTACACGAGGTAACCGTCTGGTGGTCGCCCAAGCATGCACTCGCTCACTCTGTGGTCGTCGTGATTAGGAATCCATTGAGACGATATGTACAAAAATATGCGGTAATATCCATTGAATCATGGACGGGAGAAGCAGCTAACAAGAGGCTAGCAGCCCTTATCAATAGCAGTGGAAGCTTTACGCAATCGATCGGATCATATAGATATCCCTTCGACACAACGTAAGTCATTGAAAGGATCTCGGAGACCCATCAAAGCACGAAAGTTAGGATCTTTCACAAAATAGGTTCCTCTTCGAGGAGTGCCAATTAACCGCAATTTGGAATCCAATTCGGGATTTTATGTTTGGTGTATTTCCCAAAAAAAGAAAAATTGCAGTGTAATCCCATCTCTGTTCATCTTTCTATTCAGGCAAATAAAATGCAGTAGAAAATGCAAATGCACCAACTTGAGAAATAATAACTTCGCAACAAGACCATCATGCGCAGTAGGCCATTTTCCGAAGGATCATGTGTGCACTCTATTTATTGCTTTAACTTGCTAATAATACTCAACTGGAGTCTCCGGACAACTCTCGTCCGATACAATGTCTCTACTAAAGGGAGGGGGTACAAACGGTGGTCGATTACATCTCAACAATGCCCAGTTCACTCCTTGGAAAAATGGGTGATGCTTGATCGCCGACGCGCCCATCGTCGACCCCAGCCTCCTAGCCGGGTCCTTAACCAATAATTGGGTTATGAGGTCCCGCGCTGCAGCCGGCACGGCAGGCTCTTTGGGGAACTCAAGAGCTCGAGCCACTATGTTGGCCAGGGTCAGCTCATGGTCCATCCCCCGGAAGGGGGTCACACCGTAGAACATTTCGAACATGAATATCCCCAGTGTCCACCAGTCAACAGCACTCCCGTGGCCCTCTCCGGAGACGATCTCCGGGGCCAAGTACTCATGGGTCCCGACGAACGACATGGACCGTACGTCGATGGGCCCAGTCACGAACTCCGGCCCTCCACAGCGCCCCTGCTTCTTCTTGCGTTTACGCTTCGGGCCGAAGCAGGACACGGCAGGGACTATGCAGTTGGGGAGGATGCATGAGGACGAGGTGAAGGGCGGGGGGTCCATCCGGTTGTCGGTCTTAGGGGCCGAGATCAGGGGGTTCTGGTCGGAGACGATCTGGGCCGTCGACGTCGAGCTGTCACATTTGAGCGAGAGGTCAAAGTCAGTGAGCATGATGTGGCCGTCCGATCGGACGAGCACGTTTTCAGGCTTCAGGTCGCGGTAAACGATTCCCATCATGTGAAGGTACTCTAGAGCTACCACCACCTCCGAAGCGTAGAACCTGGAGAGATCACGAGACTTGCCACATTTAACGCCAAATATAAAAGTACAGAAGACCTCAAAACAGATAAAGATAACACTGACGAGCACTAATCTAAGCTAAGAGACAAATAGAAAAATGTACAAAGCACGAGCCACGGTACCTGGCGTCATAAAGACGGGAACAAGCGACACGACGTGATTTCCGGGGGAAATTTTGGGACCAATAATGAGGAGCAACGTGAAAAATAATCGACATCCCACTTGAGACTTGAGCTTTGCAATCCAATGGGGCATACCTGAACGCTTATCTTCCTAACATCTGGTCTTGAACTCTTGGGGACATCTTTCAGGTAAGCTGAATACTTCATGCCTATTATATCCCGCGGAGTTCCTTCTTTTTGAGTCTCCTTAAAAGGACTTTCCTAGCCAAATGAAAAAAAGACAAACTAGCTATTCTGATCTGTATCTAGCACTGCGCAAATGGGAACTATTTGCCGCCCTTTTGGAAGACATATGCCTCTTCCCCGTGGCTTCTCAAGAACTGGAGCCAATAAAGAGCACGCACGGCAACACTTCTCTTTAAAAAAATCAATTTCTAGTTAGAATTTGATTTTTTTTACTTCTGTTTCTAAGCAGAAATTGATTTTTTTCCTTCTAGATTAAAGTAATTTTTTTTACTTTTTCAAATGACTCCAAAACTACTTTTAGGGCAAAATAATACTCGAAAAATAAAAAATTGAAGTTGCATAACTAAATAAATTTTTGCTCTAGAAATTACATTACCAAATGAATTTTTTTTTAAAGCAAAAATTTTACTCTAAAAGTATCGTCATGCGCACTCTAATATCGAGTGTCCCCTCTTCTCGAAAGTTTGACTTTGCAAGTATCCGTACGATTGAGACCGGCGTGACTATTACATCTCAATTGCTGACGGCAGTATACACGCTTGAAGAAGCCGACCATACATCCTCGCGACTGCCTAATAACTCCCACTGTACCAAAAGGATGCAATGAGTCTACCACAACTATTCCATCAATGACAGAGATTTCACCTGGACCACCTAACAAAACGCCAAGCCAATCCACATGGTACGAGCTCCGAATTTAAACAAGTAGGCTAAGGAATTCAAAGCTCAAAGCGTCAGGATCGGTTTAATAAATGAGTTCGTGAAGTGATAGCTGGTCGACCGCTGTACGCAATTCGAGCGAGAATTTAAACCGCTGACCTAACCCCACAGCTGGGTAAAAGAAAACGGTACGTTCAGTCAACCAATACCCAAAAGTCAACCGCCCCAAGCCCCAGACTTCACGTAGAACTCCCATCCAAAAAGAAGCATCTTTAGCGTTCAAAATAGCATTCGGACTTAGAAGCATCTTTCCCCATTTATAAATCACGTCAACAGGAACGAAACTGCTCGAAGCAAAATCTCTAGTTGCGTCACCTCGGAGAAGTTCTAGAGCCACGACCACTTGCAGAAGTTATAAAGAAGACATGGAACAAATAACAATGCCACGACTGAGCCAGTTCACCCGTACGTGTGTATATTAAGCATTAAAAGCAAGCATAGTGGCTCTAACGTGGTAATTAGTTTACTCAGAAACTCTTGAATAAAGCTGAGTATTCAATGGGCACCTGCCGAATCTGCAAACCTTCCACAGTTCCACTAACCTGATTGAGAGCGTTGAAGGCTCGAAGCTCGAAGTGGGCCCCCCCCCACCCACATGATTATTTTAATTGTTCCTAATTTTCCTCACGGTGAATTCCCCAACGCGACACTAATTTTATCAATATCGTAGTAACTTATTGAAATGGCCTTCAAAGGAAAACGAAATACTTAAAAAAGAGCCGCTCACTGTACTAGACCCACCCAAAGACAAAGTACAGCAAAATTCCAGGTAAAAATCGGAAACGATGCTTCGTTTCACTTCTAATCTCCAAACGACCCTAGTGGGACCCCCTCGCGACCTCGGCTGCACTAGGTTTGCCAGGTGATAGGGCCCAACGACGCGTCGTTTTCGGAGCATTATGTAGCCTAACTAGCCAAACAGTGATTTCCACTGTTCAATGAAAACTGCAAATCTGCGCACGTATGGTGAACCCACACGTACACGGATGCCGCGCCCCGCTCCTTTAACCGTCCGTCTCTTCGATTTCTGCTCCCGATCGGAACCAATCGGATTCCAGAAAGTTAACATCGCGACTCTGCAACGGATGCATAAACTGCGCAACCGCCCCGAGGAGAGCACTTTCGCGTGTTCATATTTAAATCCGTATTACGAATTTTTGATTATTTTATTTGTTTATTCGTGATTTGTTTTTCACGCAACAATCCGCTGTTCAAGGCGTGTAACAATTCGAGAAAGTTTCTAGGAGCGAGCGAGTGCGGAAATGCGAGCTCAGTTTACTGCTCGAAGCAAGGGAAAAGAAATTTACAGAGAGAGAGAGAGAGACGACGAGAACGTGACGTACCTAACGGCAGATTCTTCGAACCGTTTGAGGGGCTGGCGCTGGCGGAGCACGTGGAGGTCGCCGCCGGGGCAGAACTCCGTCAGGAGGCAGAGCCACTTGGGCGAGTCCAGGCTCGCGTAGAGCGACGGCAGGAACGGATGCTCCAACATCTCCAGGATCTCCATCTCCGTCCTCGCCCTCCCTTCCTTGCTCCGGCTAGCGAGCTCTCGCTTGTCCATCACCTTGGCGGCGAACACCGGGCAGTCGCCGCCGCCACCGCCGTCGTCCGCGGCGGCCGATGCGGAGGCGCACTTGAGCTCGGCCAAGTAGACGGAACCGATGTCGCCGGAGCCGAGCTGGTGGAGGAATCGGAGGTCGGAGAGCGCGAGGTGAGGGCGGAGGCCGTGGCCGGGCTTGGCGGTGCAGGAGGAGAATGAGCCGTGGGCCGAGGACGAAGCCACCGTGAGAGTGGCCTCGGAGCTGCAGCGTGTGCTCCGGTTAACATCCGTGGTGGTTGTGGTGGTGGCGGTGGAGGTGAAGCTCAGGCTCTGTAGATCGTCGGCTAAGCCGTCCAGCCATGGCTCCATCTGAGAGAGAGTGTGGTGTGTGTGTGAGTGAAGGAAGAAGGGAGTGAGAGAGGTTTTGAAGAGTGGGAAATTGGGAATGGAGGTTGGGCCGGCAAAGAGCAGATAAGTTGGGCCACGTGATTGACTGGGCCCATTGTAATTAGTTGGACTTTTGCGGGGATTTTGGAGACAATGGGTGGGCCGCGCTGCTTAGACCATAAAATAACGGTTACTTCTATCCTTTTTCATTCTCATTCGGCAGCCTTAAGGATTTAAAAACAGTCTAAACATGCATCTAGCTTCATTTAAAATAAATAAATAAATAAATCCACGAAGAATTAAAGAAAAATAACTATAATTCTAGGACGATTTCAAGTTTTCCTTTCTGGTGGTTATTTTCGAAATTAAGATACATAATAAATCTTCTGATTTAGACATAACTGCGATCGTGCATTTCACAGCAAATGTAACAATTTTATAATAATTCCGACAAGGGAAACTTTTTTACCTTGCTCAGAGAAGCACTTCCTTTGAATCGGACATTGGAACATAACAACGCTTTAGATGTAACAACTTCAGAGATCTCTAATGAAACGCTTTTTACTTTTACCCGCATCTACGTTCACTCCCCAAACCCATCCACATCTTTGGCTTCGAATTTGAGCTCGATGCGACTATCTTTGTTAGAATCGCGTCGAGAACGGCCCCGATATTTCCCTCCGTCTTGAATTAGGCCAATTGCGGCACTTGAATTTTCCTATCCACCACCCAACTTCCGTCAATATGATCACCATCTGTTTACATTATGTTCATTATTGTCGTCGTCACTAGAAAGCCACCTGGATTGAAGCCTGAAGGCGATGGCAATTCTCAACCATCGCAGTTAAATGCTTAAAATCGCAAATCCATCCGATATCACGCGGCATTGAAACGCGTCAATCCAACAATTTATGAAGCAACAATACTCTCTGTGGGTCTACGGATACTCTTACACTTTTTGACACTCTCCCAACACTTTTCGACATGTGACCAACAAGTGATCAGCGCTCCAGATACACCAGTGTGGGTCTACGGATACTCTTACACTTTTTGACACTCTCCCAACACTTTTCGACATGTGACCAACAAGTGATCGGCGCTCCAGATACACCAGTGACACGTTAGTCCAGCATCTTGACAAGCCATTTTGACACGACCGAATCAATTTTAAGTATTTTCAATAAATTAGGGATTAATATGTAAATTTATCAAAAATATATACACTAAAGTCATACACTCACCTATCCCAAAATTACTATACTTAGTCAGACAAAAAAAAAAAGATATGTACACTAGAAGTCCTAAAACTTGTTACGAAAGTGCAATTGGGTCCTAAAACTCTTAAAAAATTCAATCAAATCCTAAAGCTTTTCAAATTTATAAAATCAAGTCCTTCCGTTAACACTGACAATTTTATTAACGGAAAATGCTAATGTGGCATTTTTAAATGAATTTTTCTATCCTATTTGGTATTTTTATTATTTTTTATTCAGATTTTATTTAAATTATATTAAGAAACTAAAAAAAAGAAAAGTTTTACTTTTTAATGAACAAAACAGCAAAGAAAAAAAAAAAGAGAAAGAGAAGGCTAGTTGGTAGGGGCTGCCGCCGCCGCCGCCCATCGCCGGAGGGGCCGGCGACCTCCACCGGACAAGGGCAAGGGTGGCCGTTCCCAGGCAAGGGGGCAAAGATTTGGGCGACGCCGGCCCTCGCCTGGGGCCGGCGACCATCGCTCTCCCTGGAATCACGAGAGAGGGAGGGTGAAAATCGAAACGGTTCCTCTTTGGAATCACGTCTTACAAACTCAATGTTGTCTAAGAATGGAAGAAGATTATAGGATTTGGGAGGGGGGAGTGTCTTATCTGTGTGCAGTCACCATAGTCTCCATGAACCTCAAGTCGTCGAATCTCGGCGCGAACAATTTGTCCTCCGCCGAATACGAGCTCGACCCCACCACCACCACCACCACCACCACCTTCTTCTCATTGGAATACGAAGAACTTCCCAAACAACTGAGTTCAGAAACATTCAGTGAGGAGAAGGAAAAATCCACCGCAGAGAAAGAAGAACAAAAGACAAAAAGTTTCAAACGGCAAAATGCCAGAGAAAATCTGAAAATCAAAAGACAGAAAGAAAAAAAAGGCAAAACAACGCATCTCCAAATCGAATTGACGCGAAGCGGCGAAAATGCAAACCCAGCAGATTGAGCCTCCATAACCAAATCAGCAAAATGAGAAGGAAATCGAAACCCGAACTCACCCCATTCGCATGAGAACAGAGGGAGCGGCTCCGATCCGCGGGGACGGAGGTGGGCTGGCGAGGCCTTGCCCAGATCCGGGCGAGAGTCGGCCACCCTTCTCTTGCTCGGCGGAGGTCGCCGGCCCCTCTGGCGTTGGACAGCGGCTTTGGCAGTCCCCACCAGCTCTGCTTTCTCGTTTTTTATTTTTATTTTCTGCTGTTTTGTTTATTAAAAACTAAAACATTTTTTTTCAGTTTTTTAATATAATTTTAAATAAGATCTGAATAAAAAATGCCAAGTAGGGTAGATAAATCAATTTAAAAATGCCACGTCAACATTTCCCGTTAATAAAATTGACAGTGTTAACGGAATGACTTGATTTTATCAATTTGATAAGTTTTAGAACTTGATTGTACTTTTTGAAAGTTTTAGGACTTGATTGCACTTTAATGACAAGTACACATTTTCCAAAAAAAAAAAAATTATGATACAACAAAAGAAGAATAAGAAGAAACTCGCCGCTAATATAATTTATGGTGGCGCTTTTTCCACTCCTACTCTGGCTAAAACACTCCATAGCACATTGTTTTGACAATATTAACCTTTGTGGGTCCCATCTTTTCTAAGCTTTCTTCATTTTTTTTTCTTCTCTTTTTTGTGCCACTTTCCTTCATATCATTTATTTCTCTAGTCTCTCTTTATAAAACTCCCCTCTCATGCCAATAACAG
Source organism: Rhodamnia argentea (assembly GCF_020921035.1). NCBI lineage: Eukaryota > Viridiplantae > Streptophyta > Magnoliopsida > Myrtales > Myrtaceae > Rhodamnia > Rhodamnia argentea. Next base: position 23,789,107 of record NC_063157.1, on the reverse strand, counting down.
ATAGTTTCTTTACATTCCTCACCGGATTCGACAAAAAAAAAAAAAAAAAGATATATCTCACCTGCACAAAAGGAAGCGTCTGTCACCTACACAAGCAATTGACGTAATTGAAGCCTAAATTTGCAAATACCCTCTTCGTATCCACTTCTTCAATTCAAAACTATTGTAAGTGAAAAAACCTTCTTGTATCTTACTCTTCACCCTCATTCCATCACTTTTGCTCTTCGTTGTTCATTTTCCCATTTTGCATCAAACACTTCGATTGATCGATCACAAAGACAAGAAAAACTCCATTGAATGAAGATTTAAATTAAGAAGCTGAACCGCTCACCCAAATCCTCATCAAGTTCATCGGGAATTTCTGCTTCTCCATCTTTGTCTTCTTGGTCCTTATCATTACTATTATGGCCGATTCGACATCACCTACCTTGTTCGCGTGGTTTCTCTTTCTTTGTCCCAATCTTTGTCGCCGAGCCGCCATCGCAAGCGATTGAAAGGGCCGCAGAGGTGATTACGAACTCGGCCCTCATGTCCAAGCCCTTATGCGATGAGGAGGCTCCATTGTCTGTCAATTATTCGAATCTACGTGCTCCGATCGCCGTTAAGAAGTTCAATGCAATCGCCTTTACGTCAATTGTAGATTCAAAAATCAATGAGTGCTATGCGGCTTGGATGACAAGTGACAGAGGCAGATCGCAAAGGAAAATGTTTATTTTTTTTTTAATTTTTTCTACGGAACTACTAAGGCTTTAACCATGATCGGATTGAGAGGGGCAAAGAGAAGTAAAAGAAACCTAAACGGTGAAACCATATCCAAACAAAAATATGCTTGAAAGAAGATGTGACCCACAATGGTTAATATTGTCAAAAATACTCTAATAGAGAGTGTTTTAGCTCTGGTGGGAGTGGAAAAAGTGTGAACCTATAATTTATCATGTATAAAAATAAAAATGTAATATGCAACGTGTCCGAATTTTATTTTTTTCGAATGATGTGTCGGCGTGTCGTGTCGTGTCGTGTCGTGTGTTGGTGCTACTTAGCCAACAACCCTTTTGTTGCCTTACCTTTATTGACACCTAAATTTTGATCTTTTTAATCTATCATGAGTTTGCATAAAAATTAGAGACCAGCCTTAGTCCCTACCAAAAATATTTGATTTATTTTCATATAGTTTGTGTTTAATCTTTAGTATTCATACATTGCATTTTGCATCTTGTCGAACCGGCGGCGGATGAATTTAAAGTGATGGTTCTGAGCTCGATTGAGTTGACTGGACTAAACCCCGTGGCAATGCAAATTTGGCCAAGCCCTGTACTTTTAAATAATAGCCAAAACAGGGATATTGGTTTCACCATATTTCAGTCCCGTAGGACAAGATCGGCAGGATATCCACGGTTGAGGTGGAAGACAAAATCAATAATAGGGAAGTGAAGAGAATTATTTTATACGGGGCAGATGTACTCATGGTCAAAAGAAAAAACAAGGAAAAAATCCCACCAAATCAGACTCTTTCACTGGCTTTATCTTGTGAGCAAACCACGAGCATTATCCTGCAAAACAGTGAAATCGTCAAGCAAATTTCGGAGATCGACCAGCCGGCGGGTGGCGAGCGAACGTGGACGCGTTCACGGCAATACGAGTAAAACAGGATGGGAAGATAAAGGATTGCATGGAAAGAGCCGATATTCTCATCATCTTTTAAGATAATCTTTAACCAACTCAGGTCGGATTTCCATCAATTTTTTATTTCGAAAATTCATTTAAAAAAATACCAAAAAATGTCTCGCTCATGTAGTTGCATTTAGTTTAGAACATTTCGTCAATTCATGCGGATCGAGCATTATATTCTACATGCATGTCATGTAAGCCTAGTCGCATAACTGTTATGTCATTTTCATGCGGCATTGATTAGCCATGTCATATAATTTTTCCACGTCATTAAAGTCTGTCATATCATTTAATTCGGTATGTCATTTGGCCATATTATTTATTGCATGTTATTAGTTTGACACGTCATTGATGCCATATCGCATTCGTACGTCACTTAGGATAATGTCAAGGTTTGTTCCTTTTAAATTGATAGACTCATCTAGCCTAATGTTACATGCCATTAAGATTCAAAAACTTTAAAAAATTCATGTCATTTTTGCATAACATGTAGGTTTGAATTCATGTTGTTCTGCATGTCATTAAGATTCAAAAACTTTAAAAAATTCGTCCCGCATTCATGTTGCATTAGGATAGTCATCACTTATTATGTCATTAGAATAATTGTGTTCCTAGAATACAATTACATCCATGCATTGCATTCATTTAAATAAAAAATAAAAAAATAATTACACCTTTGGAACTTTAAATCAGAATCCTCGAAAGTTGCCAACTCGGATATTTTCATGAAATGGGTACTGAAAAGGGTATTAGTGTAACCAAGCCCCTAAACTTAAAATCTCCGGTTTGCAACAATTAAGTATTTCTCACGATACTTTATTTAGATTTCTAATCAACCTACTCCGAAATTAAAAAATCATTTGCACTTTAATTACTTGAACCAAAGTTTCGATTTCATAAGACTTGAGAGAGTCCATGCTGGGTTGGTTAATTTAATTAATCTAATAATCTATTAACATGAAATTTCTAATTTTCGGTCGTGGCAACCTTATCTTCTTCTGCGTCAGGTGTGTTTGTTTATGATCAAAGCGATTGCGAAGAAAATATCCCTCGTCCCTCTTCACGCTTGCTTTAGAAGATATTTTCAACAAAATTATCAAAAAAGTCTTAGGCCTACTGTAACGTATCAATCCAGATCTAAGCCTTTTAATTTGGTTTATTTAGCGATAAATCTTTTGATGATTTGTCATTGTACGTGGCACAATCAATGCTGAAATGACCGATTTTTTTCAATTTTTTGCATTTCTTTCCTTTTTTTTCGTTTTTATTTTTTTTTATTTCCCTCCATCGATCTTCGGTACGTATCTTCCCATTCAATTCGATATGGAGTTTAGATGGTGCGGTGAATAACTAATATCCTAAATGGCCGATGAACCATCCGATTCTTTGGTGAATCTATAGTTTGATGTCTATTCATTCAGCCGATTCATACTGTCTTCCATAATTACTTATCAAATGCTGTAATTTTTGTCGTACTTTATCATGGTTGCTTTTTTTTTTATTTATAACAATTATAAAGTAATTGAACGTAAATTTCATACTTTAGAACACGAAGACATAGCAAGATTTGTAGTGAAAGTATTTTTCGGGAATCGATTTTCCGAACTTTCGCCCGTTTGGTTCGCCGAGAATGACTTAGTCGACGGAAAACACTTTTAAAAATTGCTCATCTTGAATTTTTTAATATTTTCATTTATATTTCTTTTTCTTTTTCTTCTTCCACTATCGCCGATCGCACAGCGACGGCCAACAACTGGCCACACGAGGTCGAGCCTCGCCATATCCAGCAAGTTTTAGCTTGAGCTCCCCGCATCCCAGGGAGGCTCGATATCGTGTAGTCAATCATCGGCCGTCGCCGAGGCCCGGCGACCGGTGGAAGAAGAAGAAACATAAATACTAAGAAATAAGTATAAATATAACATAATATAAAAAATAAAATTTATTTTAAACATTTGACTTTTTTTTTTTTTTTGCCTCGGATAAAGTCATGAAATTCAATTCATTTTTCCAAAAGAGATCTAAGTACCAAAAAATACTTTTAAATACACATCACCAAATAAAGGAAAACACCATTTTCCTAGAAAAATGATTTCCATTTTTTCATGGAAGTTTTCCCCAACACACACACACGCCTTAAATGTAATTCTGATGATGGCAAGAAAATAAAAAAAACAGTACCTTCCTGCATATAGAAATTGTGACAAGTACTCGAAATAAGAAGTTTTTTTTTTTTTTAGGTCACGTGGATCCTACTTGAAATTCCATATTATTTTATTATTATCAATCGACATATATACGCCCTATGCTAAAAGTTAGTTCGAGATTTAAGATTTCGATTAACGATGCGTATCTTGGTTCGATAACTATGCCATGGACACAACGTTTGTGAAACAAGTCATTGCGGACAATGGTATTGATGGTTAGCCTTTGGAATGCCTAACATGCGGAAAAGATGGGGTAGTAGATTGTGGAGTCTTATTAACAAATCAATTGCGCACTTGGCTAGTTTTTTTAATTAAAAGCTAACTCCAAAATTAGAACCTCTTTTTAATCCGTTTGGAAAGATTTATTCCATCACCGACCCTCACTAATGATTATTGTTGATGTTTGTGCCGAGCTCGAGCTATGCTTTTGTAAAGGATCCGGCCCGATTCGTTATGAGTATTCAATAAAGTCCGACCAATGGGGTCTTAAACAAGAAATGGGCTCGTATGTGGATTGATCTATTGACCAATGTTCTCTAGGCCCATTTTTTTAGAAAAACATGGACCTGAATAAAGTCTTTAAACTGCTTCGTCGGAACTCTGAAACGTAAAATTTGAGGATATTCATTGAGATGAAGGGAAGAAAAATATATCATCTCAACTTAAAAGGGTGATGGTGGAGAAGATAGACTCCACGTCATATTCGGATGGTTATCGCCGAGTAAGATCGTATAGTAGCGCTCCGTGCCTAAGAAGATTCATCGAAATCATCAATCGGAATTGAGCGGTCAATATTTTAAGTCGTAAGTCGACCGTTGCGGGTTATACTCCTAGACTTATCCTCGGCCTCAAAAAACCTTGGTGAGCCTACGAAAGATGGATCTTGAGCTTAGACGTATTCCGGGTCTGTCGCCTGATCTCGGGTCTCGCACTCGCAATTGGTTGAACTGCGATGACGCCCGATGAGCAGTTGTGCACTTTTTTTGGGCATCTTAAGTCAAACATTCTCGTAGAGATCGAGGTAGGGTTTCAATTCCGTCCAAATTCTTTTTCTATCGAGAACAAAAAAAAATTGTGGTACAAATGTACACTTTCCGACAAAACAAAAAAAAAGGTGCGCTCATTGCAAATCTAAAAGAAAATAAACTGAGGAAATGTTCAAATATGGAAAATTGGGACGAAATCGATTTGAATAATTTAAAAACTAATTTAGAATAATATAGGATGAGAATGATAAATTTAACGTTTTGAACGTGTGATGGACCTTATAGTCATCTTAACCATCTACCGCGGTTTTGTCCAATACTATGCCACATTAAAACTACATTTATAAAAAAAAAAGGAACTTTTGGAATGAGAGTGTAGAGTCGAAAGGAGGATTCCTCACTTCTCTCTCTCATTTGTCTTTAATTGTACATTAGACTATCTTTTTCAAATTCGCGTTGACATCGCTTGAAAAGAAAAAAAAGAGAGAGAGAGAGAGACTCGGACCCTCTATCCCTAACCTAATTCTCGTGGCGTTAATTGTCCCGCATGCGGTTGTCTTCTCTTTCTGCCGAAAGATAGTAGTGACAACCTGCTAACATATATAAATCGAAACAAAATTACGAGGAATCGATGCATTGATAGAGATATAGTGTCGCAAAACATGTATCCAATCAGTAATTCGGACAAACCAATTAAACATGAAGATGTCGACACTAAAAATTGTTTGCCCGTCGATACAAGTGCTTGAGGCACGAGGGGAAAAAAACTAAAGCAGAATGTCTGGACATGAGAAGGTCGCGCGCACGACAAATGGGAATTATCATGGTAATCGATTTGCCGGAGCGTGTTAAAATGCTTATCGATAATGATACAAGTTAACGCCATGTGTCCAATTAACAAGACACGATGATGGAATTGAAGTAGTTGCGGATTCCAGCGCCAGCAACAGGAGATGCCGCCAAAATTTGAAACATCTTTCGAAGTACGCGCCGGAAGTGATTCTATGAACATCCAGCGGAAGAATGGCCATCGAAGAGATGGTATACCCCGAGCATTCGTTCAAACTTCACAACCCTCCCGCCTGAAGGGTCAAATGCTGAATTTTGGACCACGTCCCCGTCGCTGCCGCTACCAACCAGTCCCGGTTCACCGCCATCTTTTTACCCAGGAGGTAAGTGAGAAGACGGGTGAAATCGAAAAAGCACGCACATAATAACTCCAACCCCCACTAAGGAAAAAGCAAAAACGCCCCCATTTTCAAGGAGTGGCGTGGCGTGGCGTGGCCCTCCCTGTGTGCTCTGTATTAAGAATAAGACCCATTTAATCATGTATAAGACCAAACTTATAGACATGCGATCTTTTTCGCCATTTTCACGCCTAGGCGCGTAAAGGGTTTTATTAAAACGGCAAGGACCCGCACGGCAAAAATCTATAAAGGATTCACCGAACCATTTTTTCTCGAAAATTCGGGAATCAGAATGTTCGATTCAAAGCCTTAAACTAACAGGATGAAGGAGAATATAAGATACTTCCAACGGGGACACAGCTCGATTCTAATACTATGTTAAGAATCTTGATCTCTTTGTTTAAAGCGGATAAATTGAGGGACAAATATATATGAAAAACATAGGGCGTCGGTCAAGTTCTGTCGTAGCCTTATAGGGTTTGTCATGATGGGGAACAAAATATTTGTTTATTTTGATGGATCCGAGGCATCATGAGTTCATGACTTTCGACTTCATTCCATTTTGTCGGGTCGCACAAAGGGTGGCGACACCATTTGGAGTCGTACTGTGCTATTTTCTGCATGCACTTTTTCTGGAAAAAAAAGAGTTGAACTTGAATCTTGCTTCCACCGCATTTATATTAAATTGCATATAAATATAATATATATATATGTGTGTGTTGGAGATTTTCGGTAAAAGGTACCGATTAAAAAAAGAAGAAGGATGACTCGACATTGCTGGGTAACTTTCTGCCCATTTGCAAGAAACTACACGTCCTTTTGTCTGTTTCCCATAGAAAGGACAGATCAACATTTGGAAATCAGATTGACCCTTGATTGTGATGCTCAGTTTGTATTAGAGGCGAGAAAAAAATCAGGATTCACCTTAATCGCACCGAACCGTATCCAATCGGTTAATTTTGGATGATAACTCACGGATACCGATCAGATTCTCGGTTCCAATTTTCTGGATATGTAGTTATCGATTTCAGGTGAGAATCATCCAACCGGACCGGACCTAGTATAGATATATATTTTTCAATTGAAGCTATCTCTTATGTGTTTATGACAAGAAAAAGAGTCACGTGTTTGCTGAGGCAGAAAAATTTGTGTCGATTAGCTTTAGTTGCCTGAATCTTTGTCTTCCATCTTCGATCCATCAAAGTTCAGAAAACCATATGACAGAATATGTTATAAAAGTGTCCATAGCACACCCACGCGGTATTGCCAAATCAATCCTTAAATGGGATAGCTCTGCGTTCTTCTATAATATCAATTAGAAAGAAGAATTGGAAGAAGCAAATTTTGGACGCAGAATTGGAAATGGCTTCATTGCTTCACTCGCGTATCTTTTTTAATTTATGTTGGTGCTTGGTAATAGAGGTGACCGGTTCCTTGGAACCGCTGGTTCCTAGGCCCAATAGTTATTTTCCCCCAAGTCTCCTCCTTTTTTTTTTTTTAAACAGGTTGGAACCGTGGGCCCGGTCAACGGGCCGGTTCCGGGCCCACGACTCAATTTGGCCATTTTTACTTGGTAAGACCGTAACCAAGAATTAGACCAGATCGATTGATGCGGATGTCATTAGTAATACGTTTCTGGATCGATTGGATCAACACAAATCTAATCGGAAGGCGAAACGGTCTTGCAGCTAGTACCAATGGATCGGGTCGACGACGTCGGATTGAGCTCAAATTCGGTAGGCTGAAGCGAAACGGCGTCCTAATCAATACTCACCGCCTTTGGCTGTGACTAACGATGAATTTTGGCCGTTCGAGAATGTCTAGATGGGTTTTCCTATTTTTTTAGTATTTTTCGGGCTTAATTTTATTTCAGTGGCACTTTTGTAATTTTCCATTTTTTTTTATATTTTGTTTCCTAATTGGACTAGGGTTAGGATAACACCCTATAAAAGGTGTTTATCACGTTTTTTTGAAGGACATCATCAATAATATTCATAGAATTTTCGAGATTTCTCTCCTTTAGCAAGGATTTTCTTGCGTTATTCGCCGAACGCTGCGTCGGGTGGTATCAGAGCCTATGGCGTGCGGCGGTGGTCTTCGTGACGATGTTCGGGAGACCGGAGCCCCAATCCTTGGGGACGACGCGCTGCAACGTTTGGAGCGGCGTTTAATGGAACGCATAGATCAACGATTTGATCAAGGCCTTCGTCGTTTCGAAGAGCGATTTGACGAGATAGCAGATCGATTCGAGGGTCTCGGCGTTGATGTGAATCGGAATCGGCGACAAGGCAGAAGGCCGGGTGCAGATTTTGCTCGCAGTGACCACGTCGATAGGCCTGTTCCTGTTCGCAGGCGGGATAATCCTCTTTATTCAGAGAGTTCGGAAGAAGAGGAGACCGAAGTTTCGGATGAAGAACGTGATGATTATGCAAACCGGAACAATTATGGAGGAAATCGAAGGGGACGTTACAACGATCGTGGAAGAAGAGACGGCAGGCGACGCTATGACGATCGTGAAGGTAACGACTTTAAACTAAAAGTCGATATCCCTTTTTTTAATGGAGGTCTGGGAATAGAGGAATTTCTGGATTGGGTTGCTGACATAGATAAATTCTTCGATTATATGGAAACCCCTAGTGAGAAAAGGGTGCGATTAGTAGCCTGTAGATTGAAGGGGGGTGCGTCCGCATGGTGGGAGAGATTGCAGCATAGGAGAGAGAGAGAAGGAAAAGAGCGAGTTCGAACTTGGCAGAGGATGAGAAGATTGTTGAGGCAGGGAGTTCCTTCCTCCCGATTATGAGCGAGATCATGTTCCAAAGCAATATCAACGTTGCCAGCAAGGTAATCGGTCCGTACATGAGTACACGGCAGAATTTATGAGGTTGGTGGAGCGAAATAACCCGTCGGAGACGGAGGGGCAACAGGTGGCCAGATATCTCGATGGATTGAAGCCCTTTATCCGAGATAAGATTGGAGTACAGCTTTTGCGGAATCTGTCCGAAGCGAAGAACATGGCGATGAAGGCAGAGATGATGCAGCAAGAACGAGGAAAGAGGGGCTATGAGAACTATAGAGGTAGCGGTTCGAACAGCTCAGTAGAGAAAAGCGGCTTCAACAATCGCTATAACACAGAGCGGAGTCGAGATGATAAGGCGGTGGAGAAGCGCCCTATGAACGAGGCGAGGGATAAGGGAACGCAAGCGCAGAAATCTGCGAACCCAAATCCTTACGCTAAACCGGCGGGGATAAAGTGCTACGGGTGTAATCAACCCGGGCACAAATCTAATGAATGCCCTCAGAGAAAGACAGTTAATGTGGCAGCGAGGGAAGAGGAGGAAGATGAATATTGTTGTGAACCGGATGGCGACGAGGATGATTTTGAAGAAGAGGAAGAGGAGGTGAATTGTGTTGTGCGCAGGATGATGTTAGCCCCAAAACAGGAGGATGATTCGCAGCGACATCGGTTATTCCGAACCGGATGTACCATTCTGGGAAAAATCTTCGCTGTGGTCATTGACAAAGTGGGAGCATGGAGAACATTATCGGGAAAGAGGCAGTGAAGAAGCTAGGCATACCAGTGGAGAAGCATCCTAACCCATACACGTTAGGATGGATTAAATCCGGAGCAGATAGCATTCAAGTGACTGAGCGATGTAAAATTCCATTCTCCATTGGTAAATATCATGATGAATTGTATTGTGATGTGGTAGACATGGATGTATGTCATGTGTTATTTGGGAGGCCGTGGCAATTTGATGTAGATGCTCAGCATTCGGGAAGGAGCAATCAATATAATCTCGTGAAAGATGGTGTGAAGTATACATTGCTGCCCTTGAAGAACAAAAGCAAACAGGTTGCCGGAGGTAATTTCCTTACCCTTACAAGGAAATTTGACTCTGAAATTAAGGAGACCAGGGAAATTCATGTTTTGATAGTAAAGCGGGCGGTTGAGGCAGAGGCCGAACAACAAGTAGAGGAGCAACCCGAATCGGTTAGACCTTTATTGAAGGAATTTAACGAGTTGATGCTCGAGGAGATTCCAGACGGGTTGCCTCCTATGCGCGATATTCAGCACCATATAGACTTAATTCCTGGTGCTAGTCTGCCTAATCTACCGCACTACAGGATGAGTCCAAAAGAGAGCGATATTCTAAAGGAGAAGGTGGAAGAGTTGTTTCGAAAGGGGCATATTCAGAATAGTATGAGCCCATGTGCTGTTCCTCGCCTGTTAACTCCTAAGAAAGATGGGAGTTGGAGGATGTGTATAGATAGCAGAGCCATCAACAAGATAACTGTGGGCTACAAGTTTCCTATTCCAATATTGGATGACATGTTGGATAGGTTACATGGCGCTAAGTGGTTCTCGAAGCTGGATTTGAAGAACGGATATCATCAGATTCGTATTCGGCCCGGCGATGAGTGGAAGACAGCTTTCAAGACAAAAGAGGGGCTGTACGAGTGGTTGGTGATGCCGTTCGGGCTTTCTAATGCTCTAAGCACTTTCATGAGGCTTATGAATCAGGTTTTGAAATCTTTTATTGGCAAATTTGTCGTAGTTTATTTTGATGATATCCCGATTTATAGTAGAACCGAGGAGGAGCATTTGATGCATTTGAGGGAGGTGTTGACAGCTTTGCAGATCAATAAGCTGTATGTAAATCTTAAGAAGTGCGGTTTTCTGACTAATAAGTTGTTATTCTTGGGATTTATTATTACCGCTGAGGGAATAGAGGTGGATGAGGTGAAAGTTAGAGCAATAAGAGAGTGGCCAGCTCCTAAAACCGTTTCTGAAGTTAGGAGTTTCCATGGGTTGGCTACCTTTTATAGGCGTTTTATTAAAAATTTCAGTACTATTGCGGCCCCAATTACAGAGTGTATGAAGAAAGGGAAATTTGTATGGGGGGAGGAAGGCGAGAGTAGTTTTGCTGTTTTGAAGGAAAAATTATGTACTGCGCCTGTTCCGGCTTTACCCGATTTTGATAAACTGTTTGAAGTGGACTGTGATGCTAGTGGAGTGGGCATAGGAGCTGTTTTATCTCAAGAGCGCAAATCGGTTTGCTATTTCAGTGAGAAGCTTAGCGACGCAAGACAGAAGTGGAGTACTTATGACAAAGAATTTTATTCCGTCGTAAGGGCTTTGAAGACCCGGGAGCATTATCCGATTGGAAAAGAATTCGTGCTATATTCTGATCATGAAGCTTTGAAGTATCCGAATAGTCAGAAGAGAATTAGCAAAGACATGCACGCGCGTTGGTGTCAATTATTGCAAAAATTTCCTTTCAGATTACAACACAAGTCAGGTGTGCAGAATGTAGTAGGCGATGCGTTGAGCGAAAGGTCCGGCTTGTTGATTACGTTAAGTCAAGACATTCCGGGATTCGAGCAATTGAAAGACTGTTATGCGGGGGATGATGACTTTGGGCAGATTTGGGGGTCATGTGCCGCTGGGCAACCTGTGCAAGAATTCTATGCCATGGATGGTTATCCGATGCGAGGTAATCAGCTTTGCCTTCCTCGGACCTCATTACGAGAGAAGGTAATTCGTGATTTACATGAAGGAGGTTTAGCTGCACATCCGGGACGTGACAAAACTATTGCTGCCGTGAGGGAGCGCTTTTACCGGCCCCGGTTGCGTAGAGACGTCGGCAGGTACGTGCAAAAATGTTATGTTTGTCAAACCGCTAAGGGGCAATCTAAGAATACAGGTCTATACATGCCTTTACCTGTTCCTGACAATATATGGGAAGATCTGTCTATGGATTTTGTGCTTGGTTTGCCACGAACCCAAAGAGGCGTAGATTCTGTTTTTGTTGTGGTAGACAGATTTTCCAAGATGGCACACTTCATTCCTTGTAGGAAAACGTCCGATGCGATAAGTGTGGCTAGATTATTTTTCAAAGAAGTGGTTCGCTTGCATGGAGTGCCTAAATCTATTACTTCTGATAGGGACAGTAAGTTTCGGGGGCACTTTTGGAGGACTTTGTGGAAGCTCTTTGACGCTTCTTTGAATTTTAGTAGCACAGCACACCCGCAGACCGATGGTCAGACAGAGGTGGTCAATAGAACCCCGGGCAATTTAATTCGAAGCATCCGTGGAGACAAGCCGAAACAATGGGATATTGCTTTATCTCGGGCAGAGTTTGCTTATAATAATGCAGTCCATAGTTCTATTGGCGGATCGCCTTTTTCCGTTGTTTATACAAAGGCGCCTCAGCATACTCTAGATTTGATACGATTGCCTAAGCAAACAGACAAGAGTGTTGCGGCGGATCATATGGCTAAACAGATTGTAGAGGTGCATCATGAAGTCAGACAGAAGCTGGAGGAAGCTAATAAGAAGTATAAGGCAGCCGCAAATAAGCACAGGCGGAAGCAGGTGTTTGAGGTAGGTGATCGTGTCATGGTGTTTCTTCGTAAGGAGCGGTTACCAGCTGGATCTTACAACAAACTACAGCGGAAGAAGTACGGGCCTTATACCGTCAACGGGAGAATTAATGATAATGCTTATGTTATAGACCTTCCACATAGCATGGGCATATCCAACACTTTTAATGTTGCTGATTTGTCGCCATTCCATGAGTCAACCGAGCCGATGTATCCGGATTCCGATTCTAACTCGAGGACGAGTTTTTCTCAAGTAGAGGAGAATGATGCGGATGTCATTAGTAATACGTTTCTGGATCGATTGGATCAACACAAATCTAATCGGAAGGCGAAACGGTCTTGCAGCTAGTACCAGCGGATCGGGTCGACGACGTCGGATTGAGCTCAAATTCGGTAGGCTGAAGCGAAACGGCGTCCTAATCAATACTCACCGCCTTCGGCCGTGACTAACGATGAATTTTGGCCGTTCGAGAATGTCTAGATGGGTTTTCCTATTTTTTTAGTATTTTTCGGGCTTAATTTTATTTCAGTGGCACTTTTGTAATTTTCCATTTTTTTTTATATTTTGTTTCCTAATTGGACTAGGGTTAGGATAACACCCTATAAAAGGTGTTTATCACGTTTTTTGAAGGACATCATCAATAATATTCATAGAATTTTCGAGATTTCTCTCCTTTAGCAAGGATTTTCTTGCGTTATTCGCCGAACGCTGCGTCACCGATGATTCGTTCTCAAGTGGATCCATGGAACGAACGGGTGGTTCACAATTTACATTTGCGAAACCGGTTCCTAGTGGGCGTTTCTTGATTTTTATGGTGGGAACCACCCATCCTGGAACCGATCACCCCTAGTTTATATTGCCAGCCTTATGCAACTTTAGGTAATAGAAAAAAAGGTACAAAGAAAGAAAAATTGTAGAAATTACATGCCTTCAAGTCCATGGTAGAAATCACTCAATGACATTAATGTCGTGGTAGTGATATACGCAATAAAATCGACTCGCATGATTGAGCAGTTTTAAGTAGGTAGAAACATATATCGCCAGACGGGATCATTCATTCTCTCTTCGGTCATACAATTGACAGAATAGTATAGTACAAAAAACAATAATAATTGTTTCACACATTTCATCTCACGACCCCTCACATTAATCTATTAACATCGCGTATACTTTTGAGATTTATATTTGGAGAGATAATTGCCTAAAAAATCCTAAGCCTATTGTACGGCAACCAATTCAGTCTCAAACTTTTCAATTACGTCGGTTTAGTCCTAAACCTTTTGATAATTCGCTAATTTATTCTTAAACATTTCAATCGTGTCAATTTATTCATAAACCTTTTGAATATTTGCCAATTCAATTATAAACATTTTAACGATTTGTCAATGTAGTCCTCACGACAAAATATACAAATGATAGGTTTAGGTTTGAATTAGCAAATTTTCAAAATATTTAGAAATATATTGACACAAAGAAAGGTTTGAAACTAAATTGGCAAATCGTTAAAAAATTTAGGATGACATTAGGACAATTTAAAGGTTTAAGACTGAATTGGCTTCATACAATAGGTTATGACATTTTAGACAATTATCCATATATTTGGAGATCACTTTGTGATGTTGATAGAGTAATGTGAGGGGTCATATATTATTATTTTTTATATTATACTATTCTATCAATTGTACGACTGAAGAGAGAATGATCCATCAAGTGACATATGTTTCTACCTACTTAAAATTGCTCAATACCTGATTTAGAGATAATTGTCTAGAAAATTATAAATCTGCAATACGATAGCCAATTCAGCCTCAAACCTTTTAATCGTATCAATTTAATCATAAACCTTTTAACAATTTGTCAATTTATTCCTAAACATTTCAATCGTGCCAATTTAATCATAAACCTTTTAAAAATTTGTCAATTTAGTTATAAATCTTTTGACGATTTGCCCATATAGTCATCTCGACCAAATATACAAATGATAAGTTAAGGTTTAAATTGACAAATTTTCAAAAGGTTTAGGAATATATTTACACAAAGAAAATGCTCAGAACAATCTGGGAGTTGAAATTGAATGTTAGGTTCGCCAGGGAACTTCGTGAGTTGGCTGAAAAGGAAAGAAAATCTAATGTCAAGCCCCATCACATGCTCTTAATCAGTAGGACAATACATTAACTGGGGATTTCAATAATTTTTCCATTTAAATCCAGCTGAGTGAAATTCTTATTTTCGTAGCCGAGCTTGCGAGAAGACACGTGTACGTTCGAAAGTTATTTCATGGAATGTGATGTGAATTTTTGTTCTAAAATTATTCAAAAGAAGGTGGGGCGACGTGCAAATCAAACTTTTCTTCAAAACCCGAATTTCTTAAATTTATTTTCGATCGCTATAATAATTGACGCGCCACGTGGCTTTTTTTAAATTTTTTTTTAATCTAGCCACTGGGTTGGAGCCCGGGCTAGTTTTGGCTCGTCCCGGTTGATCCGCCTTCTCGAGCGATCTCAAGGGCACACTCCCCGATACCAGTATGGTGAATTTGAAATTTTATGTCTGAATAATGCACTAATTGAACCACTTGTTGATGCATCAAATGACGACCGAGTATTAAATGACAACGTGAAGGTAATAATTGCAATAACAACATCATCGTATTAAATGACAACGAGTTTTTGTACAATTGTTGCGCTACTAGGGCGAAAAAAAGATAAATTTCATGTTACGAAATACGCTACTAACATTATAGATCATGTAAGAAGCACAAGTCAAGAACTTAAATCACGTGATTGTTTGCATTTTGTGGATCCGGAGAATTGAACTTTGGTCGCGCGCGTCAATTGCACACACGATTTTTCGAGGTCTTAAAAAATACCACGAAAATGTACTAGTCCGATGCTTAACCACTATAAGCACGTATTGGAATAAATTGGACTAGGTGCTTTTTCCATGGATATGAAGGCGATCGAGGATTTCTGCAGACTATAGTAAATGACTTGGAGATATACTAACGACAGCGCATACATGATACGACATGTAACGAGTGATTTTATTGTAATGGGGGAGATTATTAAAGTTCGAGATGAGTAAAACCTTTTTATTGATGGATGCTAGAAACATTTTAAGTACATAATCGTAGACTAGAAAATGTTATGAGACAATTCCATATAATATTGAGGCACATAAATGCTCTTTACAATTATTTGAATAATCGAGATGTAACAAAGATAGGGCGTGCATAAAAAGGTTTATTAATTCACAAATCTAAAAGAAAAGTTAATATTATTCATGTATGATATCTTTCTTGTTAAATTAGGAAAAATTTCAAATAAGAATCTGAAGTGCCATCGTTTTCTTAAATAAGAGCCCGAAGTATACCTTATTTCTAGTAAAGGCTTGAAATGCCCTCATTATTTCAAAGAAGGGCATGACTAAGCATTTACGTCGATTCTCCTTTTTTTCTTTTTTTTCCTTTTTTCCTTTTTTCGCCCTTTCATTTTCCCTTTCATTTTTTTTTTTGTTTTCCTTTTTTTGCCCTAGCTTCTTGCCGGTGATCAAACAAGCCACCGATGAGGGCCGTGCGAGGCCGGTGAGGATCTGTTGAGGACCTCGCTCGATTGAGGCAAGGGTTGCCCGCCTAGATGAAGCCACCCTTGAGGCCAACAAGGGCCTTGCTTGGGTAGGGCGAGGTGACCCTCGCCCAAGGGAGCTAAGGGCGGCCTCCACCAATGGTTGGCCTAGTCACCGGCAAGAAGGTAGGGCAAAACAAAAGGCAAACAGAAAAAAAAAAAAAGGGAAAAAAAGAGAAAAAAAAGGAAATTACAAAAATATCCTCAGTCAAGTTTTTATTTCAAGTAATAAGTGCACTTTATGCCCTTATTTGAAATAAAGTCCATTTTAGGCTTTTTTTTTTTTAAGAAAATAAGAGCACTTCAAGCTTTTATTTGAAATTTTATCATTTTTTTTTGGTAAGGTAGGAAAATTTTATTGTTAAACCATGAAAATTTGAAGAAATTTATAATCACATTAATACATTGCATTTATTTAGGCATTATTTTTAA
Organism: Rhodamnia argentea; assembly: GCF_020921035.1. Taxonomy (NCBI): domain Eukaryota; kingdom Viridiplantae; phylum Streptophyta; class Magnoliopsida; order Myrtales; family Myrtaceae; genus Rhodamnia; species Rhodamnia argentea. The sequence continues at coordinate 23,772,622 of NC_063157.1, read as the reverse complement.
TATCATGTAATCAATGTTTTAAAAGCCTACTTCCTTAAAAAATTCTCAACTTTATGTCTAATCTCATTCATGCTCGACCTTTTTATTTATATGTAGAAATAACCTCAAACTTTAGGTGCAATCCAAATGTGCCCCGATTGTTTTTTTATACAAAAAAACCCAAATTTTAGGTTTAGTCCCAAATTCACCGGAACATTTTTTTTTTTGTCTAAGAGGAGAATCACCGATTTTTGCACTAATTCCATATCTACCCTCATTAGTCTCTTGTCCAAAAATCGTCGTTAGTTGTTTCTAATTTTTATATCCTAGAATAATTTTAATTTGGAGATAATTTTCCATGTTACCATATTGATGTGAATTTATTATCGATGTGGAAATGACACGTCAAAGTCAGGCCTTGACCATGTGGTATATTTGAGAATAGATTATAAATTGATACTTTTTCTAGACAAAATAAAATTCGGGATATATTTGAGATTGCACTTAAAGTCGGTAGATTTTTGTGAAACAAAAAAAAAATTGAAGCAAATTTGAGATTGCACTTAAAGTTCACGATTTTAGGATTTTTTACGAGACAAAATGAAATTCGGGACAGAATTGAAGATTCACCCAACGGTTTTTTCAAGGGAATTAGACCTATTTTAAAAGGGTTAAAAATCAGTCTTTTTTTTTTTTTGTTTGGTCTTGAAAGACATCAGTCATCAGTCGTTTTGACTTTTCCCCAATTTTTTACTTTCTCAAAACAAAAATAAAAAAAATATCAAGAAATCGGAAAAGGACAGAACGAAGATGATGAGCGCTGGAAAATGGGAAGACCGGACAGACAGAAACGAGCGGAGAGTGTATCTCTCTCTCTCTGCTGTCTTTCTCTCCCTTTTCTCTGTTTTTCCGCCATTTTCAGAGAAACGAACAGTGGGCAGAGAGGAGACTGACTACGAAAGAATCATCGCTCCATTGTATTGTAGTGAGAGAAAGCCTGGGAGCGAGCTTGAGCTACTACAACTACGAGGCGATACTTCTCGTGATTTCAATCTCTCTCTGTCTCTCTCTCCTACCTTTTCACTTTCTCTTTCTTCATTCACTTTCCCCCTTCTCTCTCCCGTGTCCCCCTCGCCTATAGCTCCTCATCATACTCCCCCACCTAATTCACTTCTTTCATTTGAATATTTCCTCTCTCTCTCTCTCTCTCTCTCTCTCTCTCTCTCTCTCGCTCGCTCGCTCAGCCGGGGTCGTCCTGACGTTGCTTGAGGTGAGCTTACTCTGCCCTTTTTGTTTTCTTGGGTTTTGGTTCTGGGTTTTTAGTGCTGTGTAATCTTCTCCTCGTTGCAGATAGATGTGGTTAGAATCGAGTTCTTGTTGGAGCTTTTGTTTGATTCCGTGGACACATCTGCTTGTGTTCATTTGCGCGGTCTTATTTTTTTTTTTTTTGTGCCTCTCTCCGCCGGTTTGGTTCTGATTTTTTAATCGGAGTGCGAGTGACTTCGAGTTGTCTTGTCTTGTTTGGCTTGAAGGGTCGTGGGTGGGAGTCAAGATTTGCTTTTTTCCTTTTGTTCGTTTGATGAGCAGATCGGCGGAATCTTTGTGACTTTCTGGAGTGGTGAGGTTGATTGATTCGTGAGTCTGCGTTGCGGAGCTAGGACACGAGCAATTTCCTCTCGCTTTAAATAATGGAACCGATGTTGACTTGCTGAAAATCTAGAAGGAAAGGGGACAAAAACATTGTGTTGGCCGGTTCCATCGCGGTTTAACTGATTCGAAATTATGGTCCGGTTTGTTTTTACTTTGTTGTTTCCTTCTTCTCTGGGAATCTTTGTTGATCCGAAAACTGTGGAGTGGTTCCATTGTCAATTCGTTGATCGACCACTTCTTACTGGTTTGGACATCTTGAATTGCCTGTTCATGTGTCCAATTTCGATGAAGTTTATGTGGTTGATAGCTTCTGAAAATGGGACCATGATGTCGACTTGATATTATGACCTTTTAAATATTGTTCACGTAGGCGTAAATTAAACTAACGACATTTGTCATTCACTTCGGCATACACGGTTTCGCATTCATACTGTTTTTGTAGTAATTAAATTGGTTGCTTGATTACAGCTGTCGACTGAGAGAAGCCAGGCGATTGGAAGAATGTTCGATGTGATTGAATACTAAACAATATGTTTGCTGTGGTAATCGTTAATTGACATTTCTACAGTGGTTTTTACTTTCCCTAGATGGAAAACGAAATGTGAAGAAGTGACATAAAATGGCACCGTCATCACTCTGCCCGTATCTTAATGCTCACAAGACCTCACATTACTATGAAATTCGTATTGAATGCAGGATCTGATGTGTCATGCTAAAATTTCGAGGGCAATCCTACTGGACCATATAAATGAAGGAATCGTTATGATTGGAGAGGATTCTAAAGTTTTTCCTTTTCTGGTTGCTGCACTTACCTATCTCCAAAGTGATTCTTCAGAATTGGGTTAGCCATTGGTGTACTTTTGGAGGCTGAATCTTCCTCTTTAGTTCAAGCGTTCATTGGGGATGGCCACAGTTTCCAGTACTTGTGAAATTGTTGAATCAGCAGAAGAATTCAGTTGCCTGCAGAAGTCGTCCAACAAATCTTCACTTGAGGATGATATCAATCGACTATTTGAGTCGCTAAATGTCCGAAATTCATCTAGGAGTTCGGGGTTATTGCATGACGCTGGCAGAGAGTCTCTACGGAAAAATGCTTCAAAGAGACCTATGCGAGGTGGTGCATCACCGGCTTCAAGCATCGGAATATCAGAGCCATTGAGTTTGAAGCAGGCTTTGAGGGGATTATGCATCTCTCAAGCTTCAGAAATGGCAGCTATGAAGCGACTGTCAAAGCCAGTTAATTCTCCAACCTTGTCAGAAGCTGGAGCTATTAAAAGGTTGTATAGGGCAGTGGTGGTTGAGGCCGATGGATCTGGCTTTCCTTTAAATGAAGGTGAAGGGAAGGTGTTAGAAATTTCCCTGGTATCTGAAGGTGTCAGTTCAAATACTTCTATGGGAGTGTCTGAGTCCCTTCAGATACCATCCGCAGACTTAACTCATCATGAGGCTCATCCTTCTTCATCTATCAAAGCGAACATACCGCAGTTGACAATCAGAAAATCTTCCTCAGTAGATAAAATTTGTCCTTTGGAAGCAAAATCTGCTGGTGCAGAAGTGAATACAGAAGTTGGAAGGGTCAAATCTGTGGAACCTTCATCTCTTCTTGGTAATGGCAAAAAACTTGCATTTAATGATCTGCAAGATGCTGCTCAAGTTAAACTTCCGCCAGCAAAACTAGCCCAGATTAATGGACAAAAGGGAAATTTAGATGCTACATCTAAATTATCTAGCCCTTGGGCCCCTTCCGCTGGTAAGAGGGGAAATAAATCCAATATCAACAGTCCATGTTTTGTTATGCCAGTCTTTGGGAACAAAAACTTCATGAAGAAGAAAGTAAAGCATGAATCAACTTCTACTTCCTGCAGTTCTAGTCCCTGTATTCAGAAAATAGGTGGTGTTTCAGGTCCTCGCACTGATATTGTAGAAAAGACTTGTGTTCCCGACAGTGAGGGGAAAGAAGTTGAAAAGGCTTCTCTTGATTCAGGTGCTACAGATAAGAGAATTGAAGTGAATAGTAGTTCTGCTGACACTGGTTCGAGCAACATAGAGTGTACGTTGACCTGCAGTAGCAGAATGAAATGTCTGGATAATAAAGCTGATGAAGTTTTCAGATCAAGAGAGAAAGGCGAGTTCTCCCAAAGCTCAAAAAGTAGCATTGGGGACTACAGGTGTAGCACTAGCATTAGTGAGACAAGTAATCTCAGCGGGTCCAATCGGTGTGGGAGTAGGCCTCATATGTCAAAAGACTCGAGGTGGGAAGCGATCCGGTCTGTTCAGATGCAGAGTGGAAGCATAAACTTGAAACACTTCAAACTACTTAAGAAGCTAGGCTGTGGGGATATTGGAATTGTTTATCTTGCTGAATTGACAAGTACTAACTGCCTCTTTGCACTGAAAGTGATGGACCTTGAGTTCTTGGTAAAGAGGAAGAAAATGGCTAGGGCCCAGACTGAGAAAGAGATAATGCAAATGCTGGATCATCCATTTCTGCCAACACTGTATTCCCACTTCTCGACAGACAAACTCTCGTGTTTAGTCATGGAGTATTGTCCAGGTGGTGATTTGCATGTTCTGCGCCAGAAACAACCGACACGGAGTTTCTCTGAACAAGCAGCGAGGTTGGTATAAACTCTGTTATTTCATGATCTTTTGTGGCTTGATTCATAGCATCAGTCTTTCCAAAATCAATCTGCTTCAATTTGGCTTTTTTTCTGGTTTGAGCATTGTTCGTGCTTCTGGTTATCGTCCCTGGCTGGGGAACAGCTTTGTTCTTTTCGTCCAACTGCCAATTGCATAATATAGCATCAGAGTTCGAGCAACAGCTATAGCTGAGTCATTAAGCACTTATGCATGCACCTTTATTAATCTGCCGGCATTTTTCTTTTGTTCCAGTGAATCAATACAAGGATTCAGATGTTAATCTTACTCTGATTTTTCTTGTACTTTGGAAAATATATGAATTTAGGTTCCAATTGAATCCATATTCTGTCATTTAATTGATGCTTTTGACATTGCCTACTTGTAGCTGTCTCAATTGAAAGACAACTTTGTCTGACAATTTTATTGTGTTTTTGTCTGTCTAAATTCCAAGAATGACTAAAAGCATGAGCCCAACCCTGTTCTGCATATGATCTTTCACTCTTTGGGTGTGCATGATGGGGGGAATTTCTTCTTTTAGCATAGGAATTGAATGTCTGGGGTAGTTAGTCATTATTTCAAAAAGACTACACATTGTTATTTCTTATTATTTAGTCTACTTTCTGGAGGATGGATCTTGATTGAACTATTGATGCATTGGGTGGCTGATTATGTGGGATGGCCTCTTATTGCTTGGAATGTTGGATGATTCATGGTTCCACGTCCATCTAGTCGCAGATGATGCCTTTGGAGCCACATTTGGAACTCTTTAATTGCTATAATGTATCGCTGGAGTAGTTTCAGCTTTTAAAAGATATTATCAGATCTTTCAAGATCATATAGGAAACTGAATTATCATTGGTCCTATGCCAAATGGATATAAGTGAAATTGGAGGAACGGATGAAAATTTGAAAAACTGTTCATGGTTAACTGAGAGGCTTTGCTGCGCTCTGGAATTTCATAAAGTGTGGATCTTTGTCAATCAGCAGATGGGAAACCCGATTAGTTCCTTCTTGATTATGGTGGGTAAACATTTCACTGTGATTTCACTCAGGACGCTCCTGGGCGGTCTTAATGGTTCGGAATGACTTGGTTGGCTACACTAAGATAGCACTGTGTAGTCTTGGACTGCTAATCGATTTTCACCACCTTTGTTCTTTTGGTAATGTCAGAACACTGAATTGAGATGCCACAGCATATCATAAAGTACATCACAAGGCAGTTTTATGAGAAATGAGAAGCCATGAAAGTGACTCGAAGTAGCAATCACATGGTCTTAATAAGTAAACAAGCCATGTCATAGAATATTGAGGAAAAAAGCAGGTGGTCTTAGCAAGTTGCATCATATGTTCGAAGATCTTGATTCATCTGAAATTGTTTCAGGTCTCAGCTTTATTTTTCCTTTTTTCTTCTGTTCCTCTTCATGGAGGGGAGCTTGAGAGCATTTTTCATGAGATTCATCTAACATAACAGGAATGCAGGTTTTATGTTGCTGAAATTCTCCTTGCACTGGAGTACCTGCACATGCTTGGAGTAGTGTACAGAGACCTAAAACCAGAAAACATACTGGTCCGAGAAGATGGTCACATCATGCTCTCAGACTTTGACTTATCACTCCGATGTGCTGTAAATCCAACAGTGGTGACATCATCGTCACCCGAAGCCGAGCCCACGAGAAAGACATCTAGTCCATGCACGGAAACTAGCTGCATCGACCCTTTCTGCCTCCACCCATCCTTTCAAGTGCCATGCTTCACTCCTAGACTTTTATCAATCGCCACAAAAGGTCGGAAAATGAAGTCTGATCTGGCGGCTCAGGTCAGCCCCCTGCCACAGCTTGTGGTGGAGCCGACCAGTGCCAGATCCAACTCCTTTGTCGGGACCCACGAGTACCTCGCTCCTGAAATTATCAAAGGTGAGGGTCATGGAAGCGCTGTTGATTGGTGGACATACGGGATATTCCTGTTCGAACTGTTATACGGCAAGACGCCCTTCAAAGGTTCTGGAAATGAGGAAACATTGACCAATGTCGTCTCTAGAAGCCTCAAGTTTCCGAGTAGCCCCGTTGTGAGTTATCACGCGAGAGACTTGATCAGAGGGCTCCTGATAAAGGATCCAGAAAACCGGTTGGGATCTGCAAAGGGGGCTGCAGAGATCAAGCATCACCCCTTCTTTGAAGGGCTTAACTGGGCGCTGATTCGCTGCGCGGTTCCCCCCGAGCTGCCGAGGTACTTCGAGGTCGGCGTCAGCGCAAATTCTACTCAAACAGACGCGGCGAAATGTAAGGATTTTCAGAACATAGAGGAGCAAATTGAATTCGAAGTGTTTTAGCCTTTTGTTTCGAAACGGTTCTTGCGCGGGAAAGAAGATTTTTTTTCATGTTCTTTCCAGTTTTAAGATTGATTTTCTGTAACTCACATATATGTAGGATCTGTTGTATATACTATCATGTAGGTGATCTGGGGAATTTTGTCATCTGTTAAGTACTGTAACTAGGACTGACAGTACAACCTAAGATACAAGGAAAGGTTGAGGTTGTTTCAGTCGGTGCTTAGAACAAATAACATAATTTTGCGAGAGAACCGGGAGGATCCCACGCCTTTTCTCTACCATTTCGAAGTCTTTTCTTTCATTTTCAAATTTGAGTACCGACTGAAAGGCGATACTGTTTTTTTTTTTTTCATAAGATAAAAGAAAGAATTTCGGTCAAAATTTGAGAACCGAGCTAAATTAGTTTTTATTTTGGGGGTCGAAAAGCTAAATTAGTTTATTTTTAAGAAAATTAGGCTAAATAAAATGAGAATACATCAACATTAACATCACTTTTTATCCCAAACTAGTTGGCGTCGGCGGTCAATGAATACAAAAAAATAAATAAATATAAGCAAGATCGATTGAAAAAAAAAGAAATAATTATATAAAAATAAAAATAAAAATATATATAGGGAAAAAGGACCAAAAAATGACAGTCCGAAACATAGAAATTCTACCCCTCTACAATGTTAATAGCTTTTTTCTACTCCGTCTTAAGACAAACCGTACGTCAATCTATTTCTCACTTCATTAAATCTTGTTTTTTTACTTTCTCCCCTGTAAGTTTCGACCAACCTCTTCCTTTCCTCATGTCATGCTCTCTCGGTAACAAACTTCTGTTTTTATCGGAAGATTTAGGGATCTTCGAACAAGCTAAATAAAATAAGAATAACACAAAAAAAGAAAATGAAAATTGAAATCCTTGTGCTTCCCTCAAGCGCTCTCTCTCTCTCTCTATCGCTCTCTCTCTCACCACGGAGTTTCTTCTCGCAATATCCAAAGCTGTCGACGGTTACAGGAGGAGGAGAGAGAAAGATGAGGCCGTTGCACTTGCACGGTGTCCGAGTGGCAACGCCCGTTTATTTACCCTTTTGCCATTCCGCTCGCTTTCCTTCTCTCCCTTCTTTGACCGCACTCCAAATCGCTTCTCTCCGGAGCTGGAATCCTCTGTTTTCCCGCGCGCCGAGGCTCAATTGTAGTTCCGATCCCTCGATTCGTTCTTCGATGTCTTCTCCTTCTTCGACGCCGTCCGCGGCGGCGAGCGCGGAGGGGAAGCCCTTCTCCGTGCTCTTCGTGTGCCTCGGCAACATCTGTCGAAGTCCCGCCGCCGAGGGCGTGTTTCGAGATCTGGTGAAGAAGAGAGGGTTCGATTCCAACTTCAACATCGATTCTGCTGGCACCATCGGCTACCATGAGGTAGGTTGACTGCATATTTTGCGTTCTCGGCTTAAGAAATTTTGTGTAACTGTGGGACGTAGAACTTGAATGGGCCGTGATATCGAGTAGGATCACCTGCATTCATAGTTCTTCGTCTGCATGCTTCTTTCTTTTTGGCTTCCGAACAGGATATTGCAGTATTATATGTTGTGTCGGGTTGTGCTGTGCCGTTGATGTATGTCGATCTTCATGTTGTCTGGGAAGGGCAATCTAGCTGATCCGAGAATGAGAACAGCAGCTAAGAGGCGCGGGGTCGAGATCACGTCTATATCGAGGCCGATGAGGCCATCTGATTTTAGGGATTTCGATCTTATCCTCGCAATGGATAAGCAAAACAGAGGTACTTCCTTTTCCCCATGTACTTCAACTTAGTTTAATCGTGAGATTTTACGAAATTCGGATTGCTCGGTTTGGAACATCTTATTTTCTTTTGATGTCCTGTGTATGGTCTCAAGCATTACTGTGCTGTTCATGTTTGTCAGAGGATATATTGGAAGCCTTCAATAGGTGGAAATTTAGAGAGACCTTACCTGAAGATGCTCACAAGAAGGTAACAATGGAGTTATGGGGAAATAACCGTGCACTGCTGTGGGGGTTTTCTAAACTTCGGCTATGGTTTTTCAGGTTAAGTTGATGTGTTCATATTGCAAGAAGCATGAAGAAAGCGAAGTACCAGATCCTTACTATGGTGGACCCCAGGGTTTTGAGAAGGTAATAATACCTTTCTCATGGAGTATAATCTCTGATCCACAACATTTATCTCATGGATATCTCTGATCAATCTTAGAAAAACTTGTAGTGGGCATATTGGAACTAGCTTATTTGGGATATGTAGTTGGCTGACAACAAGCATCCAAGTTTGAAGCTATTTGACTTATAAAGCAGAAGTTCGAATATTCAATTTACTTGGCCTTAGTATGTAGTTAAGCATTTGTTTTATGCAACTAGAAAAAGTAGTTTAACTAAATGTTGAAGTTTACTATTTCTGAATATCAGTTGCTGGGACATTGCTCATAGGTAGAATCATTCCATATTGATAAATAATGGAGAAGGCATTCTACTTTTTGATTCTGCAATTATCTCCACAATCTTGACCTAGTTTTTCGCCTGGCTGGAAGGTGGGCCAGACGCGTACGATGGACTCACTCAATCTCCTGCATTTTATCTTCTCAAGATGGAGAAAAAGGGGGATAGTAGCTAGATTTAGGGCAGTTCATTCCTGCAAAGTTCATAGAAATCTCATTCCTTACCGCCGAGTTTTCTCTTAACACTCTGTAGTTTACTAGCTGGCTCTACCTTCGCCAGTTCATATAGATAGGTTCAAGGCACTTCTCCTAGAGGCAGCAGGGGTTTGGTATCCTTTTGGTGCTTAATTACCATGATCTAGAGGTGCCCGGCATGAGATGGGATGAAGGTGGGGTCAGGTAATAGGGATTGTATTGGAGTTCTAAGTAGGAAAACTACGATAGCACAAGGAGGAATAGGCAAATATGAAGTGCCTTCTCGAGGAGTAATGTGGCAATCAAGTTGCTAGGTTTCTTGAATTAAGTTTCAGTCTGGAAGTGACATTAACTCCAATATCTCTGAGCAAGAGCTTTACCACAGTTAGCCATGAGAATACTTTTCAGAAAGACAACTTTCTCAACAAAGCATACTTTCTACTTCTACGGTTATATCTTTGTTACTATACTGCCCTTGGCTTTCTTCATGTGCTTGTCTTGCCAACAACATTGGCTAATCTTTGTCTGTGACATCATTATCTGTTTCTTTCTTTTACTTGATCTTATAATGTTGGTTCCCTAGATCGCATTAGACCTGTCAAACGGGTGGGTTAGGTCGGTGATCAATTTCCATGCAATTCAAACCTAGTAACTTATACCCAACCCATATTGCTATACACTTTCATATTTAACTCAATTTAGGAAAATTCATATCCAAATTGAGGTAAGAGCGAGGATTGAGCGAGCACGAGTTCGAGTGAGGAAGAGAGAGAGAGTGAAGAGAGTCATAGAAGTGGATGGAGTCTAAATTGTGAACCCATTTAACACCCAAGGGTTTTACCATTGCAAATCCATTTACGATACATTTAATGAACAACTCAGCTCCTCAAATATGGGTTAAGAAATGAGTTAATGATGCATTTTGACAGGTTGACATCACATTATTCATCAGCTGTGGTCACAGCCATGAGCCATCCATTTGTCCTTAGGTCGCACGGGATGTGAGGCAGAAGCAAACTAAGATGTTTTCATCGTTCTTATTGCAGGTGCTGGATTTGCTTGATGATGCTTGCGAGTCATTGTTGGACAGCATTTTGGCTGAGAAAAGTCAAACTTAAAATTAAGATTTTATCTACTTGGAGGATTCACCAACATCATGAAATTGCGGTGTTTTATTTGTTGCTTTGCAGCATAATTCATTACAACTATAATGTTGCGAGCACAGCTAGAGATCTTTGTCGACACACCATACCCATTCATACGAATTAGTTTCTCTGTTCACAGGGGTTTTAAATACTTAGAAATGAAAGCGAAAATCTATCGGTCTTCAACCAATTCTAGTAGGCAGCTTCGGAGTTCATAAAATACTCTCCTAATCTTGTTACCTAGATGTAACTCAAAACCCGAGTGGAAGACTATAAGCGAAATGCAATTCGAACTGGCGATTGCGAAAGCTTTTCACTTAAATTCAAGAAAATGATGTCAGGGCATCATCGCACAGCAAATGTAGCTTTGCCAAGTGGAATTAGTTGGAATTACAGCCATTTACACATTCTTTTTGGGGACCAAATCCTGAAACAATGTCGTTGGTGGAAGACGCCGGGTCAGGAGGAGATGATATACTTCGTGGACCTGGTTTTACGAAGAGGCATATGAATGTCTTCAGGCACGTCGTGGACATGATTTTACGGACAACGATGACAACATAAACTTCCATTTATGCCTCGACATCTTCCTTACTTCTATGCTTCTTATTCAATGTATATATGTTCTACTTCGGAGCAAAAGATACCTAAAGTATCCAAGAGGAGTTCTGTTCTTTAACTCGTCATTGACGCCAAACATGATATGTCTGCAGAATGAATCGAATGCTGAAGCCAAAACCAAAACTTCAATCCAGTTGACAGGTTCTACAGAGGTTTAAAAACAACTGCGCAAGCTACGGCAGTATGAGAATACGGGAAGATTTTGAAATCGTACTCAACCAACTTAACTGATTTAAGTGGCAGCAAGAAACGACCATCAAGATTCTTATCCTGATTTAAAGCTGTGTGAAAGCACATGCTGCCGCATAAGCGGACATGCTTTTTTCGTTCCTTACAGTGTAGAAAACTGCAGATCCTGCTAGAAGGTGAAAAACTATTTTACAAACCTGTACAATGCAAAACGCTGTTTTTCATGTGACCCATACCACCCAGCCCAAATTGATGCATTTTGTATGTGCTGATCCTGGTAGAAGGTGAACTACTTTACAAACCTGTACAATGCAAAATTCCGTTGTGAGTGTCCACCCAGCTCAATATGATGCGGTTGTATTTTGATGTCTGGATTATCAATATTCCTCCATCCAGTGTGCAATAATACAGAGCTGCATCCAATCGTCTATCGTCCAGCTAGCTTGGATAAATCACACTATGAACCTCCTTTCAACTGCCGTTCGACCACGTTTTCGTCTTGGATTCGAGCTGATCATACACGAGAAGGCATTCACGAGGTCAACATCCTCTTCATTCACCAGAATCCTCACCGCAGATGGGTTAGAAAGGAGAAGCTTTGACACAAGATACCCCGCAATTGACCACGTTTGAAAGAGGCGAGCCTGTTTTCCAATAAATCTAGCGCGCTTGGTGTCATAATATTCAGGCCACCTGTCATTGGATATGCATCGCTCAGCAATCCTTACGGCATTTTCAGCAATCTCTGGTCTGTTCATCTTTATGCAGGCCACAGTGAGCTGTAGAAAACTCAAAATCAATCGGTCATGGTATACACTTCATGTTTTCCCTTGCAGCCAATTTTTAATTGCAGAAAATACAGCAGTGCCATGCAAATATTTCAAAGAACAGTCATGTTGTGGTGCTTTTAAAAGGGTTACACATGTTTCAAGTAGTTGATAAGGAATGGGCACTACATCAAAGACCAAAAATGGAAATGGGCTGAATCGTATAAATTCTAGCTTATGAAAGAGCACGTCTTTCATGCCAAAGAGTGGAGTCGGTCATAAAGGAGAGGCAAGCTTGGGATGATAAGCACTTTTAGTTTTTTGCCCTAATACATTCAGCTACATCTGTTGTACTCTTTCCATAAACTGATTTCCGCTCATAGGGCACTTATAATAGTCGACGCTTGTGACCCAATTCATTTGCATTTGAGAATCAATGCAAAGCCATTATCTGTCATCTCCTTGAAATGTTTGTGTGGAAAGAAAACATGATGTTGCTTATGGAAGCCATTTTTTGGATGAAGTAGAAAGTATAATAGAGGGGGTTCTGCTTAGCAATTAAAGATCAGGAGTTAATAAAAGGAACATATGCTATCCATCATTCAAACATGGACATCGAGATTTGGTATACTGATTGTACCAGACAATCACCAAGATTTGGAGACAAAACACTAACCTGCCACAACAAAGTTGGCCAGGAACCCCCATTGTGATAGGACCATGGACTGCCCAGGACATAATTAAGTAAGAAAAATTAGAGTGGAGTAAAAAGCTGAAAACATCATTGCAAAAATACCACCAGCATCAAGAATAAAGCTTACGTATTCTTGGGATCACTGCCTGTGACAATTCGCCATTCCTGGCCTTCAAGAGCTGGATAACATATTTTAAAAGGCATTTCAGCCACAAGATCTGCCCATTTTGCTTCAATAAGATCTAGTATTGCGTGGGACTGATCCACTGTAGCAAGACTGCTTACAATAGACCATAAGTTCCCAAGTGAGAAGAAACGAAAATCCATGTGAGCTGGCTGGAGGTTTCCTATTAAATAACCACCCCTATTGGGCATCCAATTCACCAGCCACGGGGGAATCTGATCTGGATATATATTGAACTTGTTAACTGCATCATAGGAATATTCCTCTGTAGTATAGCGGTAGATCTCGTTTAACTTTCTCATATCAATCCAGTAATATTCTCTGATATGAAAAGATAGTGCGATCAGTCGATTGTTAAGTGCTCGAAGAAGGTCAGCTGATGCATCCTCAGGGGTAAGCATCTCGCGCGCACAGAGCAATGCTGAATAAAACAGTGACTGCAAAAAAAGCAACTACAGGTTACAAATTTCCATCAATAAATACCCAAAGCAAAGCTGTAACAGGATCATCACTCTAGATACAAATATCTTGAACCAAGGATGACTTCTCTAGGACTGAAACACGAAACAGTTTCAGACAAGGATCATTTCAATGTAACTTTGAATAAGAGTGTTAGAAATCCATATTTCCTTAGAACTTATTAGGAAACTATTAGAAAGTTCAACCCAAAAGCTTAAGCTGATAGGTGAGAGAGACCACATGAATATAAAGAGCACTTAGAATCTATTATCAAGCAATGTGGGATAATACTTCAACACTCCCACTCACGTGCAAGCTGAATTATGAGCAGCACGTGGGTGGAATTTTGACTACATATATTCACGCGGAATTTTGATCATGCACATTCACGAAAGGAATAACACTAGCTCTGCGACCATGTTAAAAAGTCCAATCCAAAAGATTAAGTTGATAGGTGGAGAGAGAGACCATGTGAATATAAAGAGCAATTAGGACCCATTGTCAAGTAATGTGGGATAATACTTCAACAAAAACAGTGCACAATGTATACCTAGCATATGTGTTGCTTTTGGCCAAATATTTCAGCATATTTCTTCAATGCTTCCCTTATGTCCAAGCTAAGGGAAAATTCCAAATAAGAGCTTTAAGTGGACATTGTTTCAAATAAGGGCCTGAGTGCTCTCATTGTTTTAAAGAAGGATCCGGCCGAAGGGCATTTTCGCCATTCACTTTTTTTGAACTTTTTTCTTTTTCTTTTTCTCTTTATTTTCCCTCTCCCCCTCCTCCGGCCATTGCCGGGCCACCGGCGGAGGTCGTCGGCATCGAGTGAGGGTCGCTCACCCAGCCCGGGCAAGGGCGACCCTTGTCCGATGCCGGCGAGGTCAACCCTCGCCGGATCCGGCAAGAGTCGCCCTCCCCTTGGGTCAGAAGAAATCGATAAGCGAACTCGTTTGGAGGAGCCCGGCCCTCCCCCGTGCCTCTCCGGTTTGATCTTTCTCTGTGCCCAAGGTTGCGTTCCCGGTGTTCTTTTTTCCTGTCTTGCAATGTGTTTGGTAGCAATTAAGGTCTTCATTTCGATTTTCTTTGGTTCTTCAACGTTTGTCTGATCGTAATTTACGTGAACAATTCGGGCAATTGTTTTCGGGCTTGTTTTGAGCCGCTGCGCCTGGTGATTGTTCGAATGCCATTAATGGGGTTGTTGATTACTTGTTTCTGCTAGGCGACCGACGCCGACCCGTGCGAGGGCAATCCTCACCGTCGCCTAGGCTGGCGAGACCACACGAGGGCTACCCTTGCCGGATCTCGTGACGATCGCCTGACGTCGGCTCACCCTCGCCCGAGGCCGGCGATGGCTAGAGAGGGGAGAGGAAAAAGAAAGAGAAAAAAATAAAGAAAAGAAAGAAAAATAGAAAATGAGAAAAATGAAAAAAATAAATGACAAAAATGTCCTTCGGTCAAGCCCTTTTTTGAAACAATGAGGGCACTTCAGGCATTTATTTGATAAAATGAGGGCCTTTCAAACCCTTATTTGAAAATTTCCCCAACCTTAGTAGTGGAATATATCTAGACAAAACCACAATAACAAGATAATAGGAAACTAAAACGACATAAGAAAAACTGACTTTATCTCTATAAGATGTCCTATGATTCAAACTCTTGACGACTATTCCGATACCATGATGTATCACCATTTCCCCAAAAAGCTAATGGTTTTAGGAAAATATCCAAAATGTATGTCCAGCACATTTCTTAACAGGGAATGAGGCGTTCCCAAGAAAAATTTTCAGCTCTAACTGAAAGTTCATACTAATGAAAATTCCTACCTCAATTCCATCTGCATTACAAAAGCCTGGAGCAGATCATGCTCCAGCATGATTTTTCATAATGGAACTCCTTATCAACTACAACCCCAAGGCAGAAGCTTCTTCATGGCTAAAACCTCAATACTTAAAACCAGATGCATTCTAAAGATGATTCACATCAGTGAAGGCAATATACCAATTGACAATCCTGAAGGAAAATGCTACAAAAGTTCAGAGAAGGCATTTAGGTGGATAAGTGACACGCCACAAATTACCACTAGTTACTTCACAAGAAAACTTCTGCCAAAAAGCAAATGGTTCTGCGATTGCATTAAACCATATAGTCTTACATTCAACTTTCTTTTTTGTTATATGCACAGCCCCAAGTTTGATACCAAAATGCCTATAACTGAACCTGGTGGGGTTCCCTTGCGCAGGATATGGTGCAAAAGCTGAACTATTATGAGCATTAAGTGACACAGAACATGGTTGACAACAATACTGTAACAGCTTCAAGAAAATGTACCTGAATCTCCAGAGGATGGCCATGAATTCCCATGCGACGATCAATCATGCAAGAACCATCAGTAACCAGCAATGTCGGGAACATATCAAAACCATCAGCCAGACATAACTTTAAGATCATTTTGATCCCAGTTTGGACATCGACTCTCTCTTGAACTGAAAGATCACCAGAGCACTTTCCATATGCCCGTAACAATATAATCCACCAGAGCCCAGAATCAACTGGTGCCACACGGCCAATTGCTGCTTCACCAAAGTCTGGATCTAATATCTCTTCAGTTGCAGAATCATCACCCTCAAGTGGAACAGTACGAACCTTAAAGCTGGCAGGCATCAAACCTTGGCCAGGGCTATAACTGTCCATGGTTTTCTCCCAGCTCTGTTCATGAAATGACATGGTAAGGTGTAGCACTTTAATTCCAAGTAGCAGGGCAATGATGAAGAGCAAAGCCTGCAAACTATCTAACTGCCAAGGGATCTTATCAACGTAATTGAATCATTCTACTCCGTCAAATCTGTAAGTTTGAGCAGTAATTACATCATTAAGTTCATAACAACATGTAAATCAGGTGAAAGATCAAGACAGACCATTAGATCTCTACTAGATTAGCAAAACTTACTGAAAACAGTAAATTCAAGAGCTGCCACAGCCAAAGGGAACGTAACAAAGAGAATTTGGTACCTGCAACTGAAGAGTGTGAAGGATGAAATTCCTTACGATATCGAACTCTCCCTTCAAAAGGAAAGCTATCCCAGAAGGGACAAAATCACGAATAAAAACTTGATCATAGTTAAGAATGCTTGGACAGCTTGGGTCGTTTGCAGCAATAGTACCAATGGGATTGTTGCAGTAATAAGCAATGGAATCCCGCAACAAATCCCATGCTTCATCCTCCATTGATTTTGAGCTACCCATTTGCACCTTCTCTCTAGTTGCTTCTGATTGCATATGCATTCCATTCGATGCTAAATCTTCATTTCCATTGTTTAACCTTCGTACTGCCTCGGATTCTTCAACAGTCAGCCGCCCATTCGTGCCATTATGAGAAAACTCAGGTTTTGTTCCAGATTCAACTGACAAGCCACTATTACTTTCTGTCCGTTGGCATTTGCAAATCAAAGAATGAGACCTGATAAGTTTGGAAGATCCCCGGGGAATACAACCAACAGTGGGAATTGAATGTACCCTAGCTTGATGCTTTAATAGTTTCGAAATCCCATGCCAACTCATCTGCTTTGGGTCTCTTCTCTTACCATAATTTGCACCACATGAAAAAGAAAGCACTGGGCTGACATAGTTAAAAAAGGAGAGGCGATAATGAAGGCTGTGCGGTACACCAGATAAAGTATGTAGACATCCTTCCGCAGAGGCCATTGCCATGATGTAAAGAAAGTCTTGTTAAACTCCTCAATCGTGTTGTCGGGTGCCTGTTCATATATGCGTGAATCATCACAAGATGTATATAGCTGTGTACACAGACACACAAGCATGAGTGCGCACAGCTCGCACATATGTGTTTATGGTTTTCTCAAAAAGTATCCCCACGGCACTTGTTAAGAACCATATAAAGAAAGCTTGCAGTTTTCCAGTACACCATATTTCTCGCGGTCTTTGTAATCTACGTTTGAAAATATAAATATTCCCTACTAAGTAAGATTAACAAGTATCAAATGTGTGTTATCTGGGCCTATTCACTTATGATAATTAGGAAATGTCGATGAGAAGAAATGGGAAAGACAGCAGTTTCAATAGCCAGAAATCAGTATCAGCTTCATCATCTTCACCAATGAAACAAACCAGTTCTACTAAGAATTAACTGATAACAAACCAGGCTCACTGAAAACTAAGTATGAAAATGCCAAAAAGGTTAATACTTTTCAGCTCCAATACTGATGAAAACTCGAATCCAACTAAACCAGACTAAGCGGTACAGATAACTTGACGAGATTCTTTCCTACGTCAAAAGGTATGTCGCCGAACCAGCTAATCCGACGCCGGTGCTTGGCTTCGCTTCCTCGACGTTCAGAGCAACAATTAGATAGGTCTTATCGATCACGATCCGATCCGTTGCACATCCAATTCACACGCCACACATAGCAGAGTTGACTACTGATGAACGACAAAACGCCAAAGTACCGCAAATGAAGTACAGAAATTCCGCAACTGACCTGTTCCCGTTCCAGTTTGCTTGAGATGACCGCGACAGAGCAATTTTCTCGGGAAAGTTTTCGGGACGAGCACTGGGAGGCTGGATTTTCTCACCGAGCGTTTGGTTTTTCTCGCGCTCCGGTCGGAACGTCGAACCGAACTGCGATTCGTCGAATTTCCAGATTCCCTCTCCTTTTTTGTTATTTTTTTTTTTTCTGGGCCTAACGCTTGGAGTTGAGTCTAGTAGTCTACGTTGGCTCAAATCATCAAAGTACATCTTTCGAGTCTCGACTAGTCAACCTTCTTCATAAATTTGGGAGAATTACCTTTTGGTCCTTGTAAATTCGGGATTGTCTCACTTTTGGCCCACCAATTTTTATTTGGCTCAGTTTGGCCTTTTACTCCATTAATCCATCTCAATTTGCTCCAATTTGGCAAATTGGAGATCATCTCAATCTTTGGGAATTGAATTGTGCGCCGCACATGATAATTTCTAAATCGTTCGAAGGGGATGAACAGCTTAGACAAGCTCAAAGCAACTCTTCTAAAGAGTTTTTCATCTTGTGATGCCAACTACTTTTAATTTCAAATTTCAGTTCGTACCGTGAGAGGACGTATTTTTTATTTTGCCCTCCCAAATTGCTAAAAGCGCACTCAAGTTCCCTTGAGCGACCGCAAAACGCGATTAAACTTTTGTCGATCTAATCTTTGGGGAGCTCGGGAGCAAATTGAAATAAGCAAAAATCAACAAACCAAAGCTAAATCATCTCTAGACCGCCGGAGTAAAATTAGATTTGTCGACATGACTTTGAACTATGTTAAAGACATGGTAGTTGCAATGGAGTCAGGTCTTCGCATGATGGCATTAGAACTCTCTGGACATTACTAACAAAAATACAGTTGATCAAGCATTTCGCAAGTGCGTCGGATGTGGGATTTGTCCCCCGAAAACCCTAATTCCAATAATTTTCTTGCTTCGAATTTCTCATTCATTCTCGGTAAAAACCTCTAGAATCCATGAGAAGAAAAGGGATCGCAATGAAAATTACACGAATGTAGTGAAAATGACATCTGATTAGCAGATGATCTGCCCGTTTCTTTCACCGAGCTCAGATCCTCAGACTCACCGAAAGATAGAGATTTGAAATAAGGGGGATTCTCCAAAACCATCACATTAACTAGGACTTTCAGAAATTTAACTAGCACAATAATGAAAGTTACCAATACCAGACTGCTAAAACATTCGAAAAGCTACAATCACATTGAAATTAACCAATCACGAATTACCTAGTCCGTTATTTGGATCACCGAAAATTTTGTAAAAATAATCAAATCACATCCGCAAAGGCAAAGCGTTAGCACGGTGAACAGAGTTGAAATCGCTTTGAACACTGAGCACATGTATTAATCCTATATCCGTCAGATAATGAGTCGGGATTCCCAAAACATGGAACTAATATCTGCTTCATGATTTCGGAGCAAGTCTATTTACACCTCCTACTTGAGAGTTGACTATGGTAATTTGCGATCAACAATTCAAACATCTTTCAAAAAGAATCACATACTGCTTAGCCCGGCATCATGCATCATCCATGTTTTGGTCATTATCATTGTCGCCATCATAATATTCATCATCTCGTTGGATTTGCTTGTCCTGGGTATGCTCTGTGGAGACAGAAGTTTATTTGGCGATTAGAAGGGAAAGAACACGATATAATGATTTCAAAACATGGAATGGCAGGGAAAGAGAATACGCGTGCAAGGTAGGAAAGCAGAGGGTCCTTTGGATGAATTCACTTACGGTCCATTCGTTCATCGGGATTTTGCTCGTCTTCATCAAAATCGGGAATATAGAAATCAGGTGGAACCTGGGCCAAGAAAAGAAAAGAAATAGTTAAAAGGTAAATGTATTAGTCTGTAGCTATATAGTAGACTGCTGCTTCTAATCAATATGCTATCTTCACATTATCATCCTAAGCTTGAGAGAATATTAACAAGACTTCAAGACCTGAAATTAAACTTATGGGTACGACATCATGATCGGACTGATATCGAATATTAAGAAATTAGGAAACTCCAGCAAATCACTAATCATGTGCTATATAGTCAAGCAATAGCTCGGATACAACTCTATGACTCTAGTTCACGATAGCTCTCCTTCATCATTGGCAAACATAGACGATGGTCCTTAGACTCATCAAGGGGTCTAGTCAAAAGATCGTTTGCAAGCTTGACTTTGTATTGCCATCCATCAGTAAAAGATGGAGCTCATATCCTTCACTGCACAAGCAAACTCAACATAACCTCTATCATTCCGGTGAGCTAGAATTACAGTGACATCCAGAGCTTTTCACAAATTAGAGGGCATGGTTCTCACTCCTTTACAAAACAGCCAAACAATCATCAAATTCTTCTCTAGATTAATTACTCATCATTCTTCATGAAAATCTATAAACACCACCTACTAACAACTAACTCTTTGAACAAGAGAAGTCATAGTTGCAACCTCTGCCATGTGTTAATCACTAACAACTGGAGCAGTCATCATTTTAACAACAAAACCATACTTGCATGGTAGAAGCCAGGAGTGAAACTATAGATTTAAAAAATCTCTGATGATTCTTTTCAGCCAATCTCAATGAAAGATCCCTCAGCAATTCTATCTGAGACTGCTTACTATGAGCAATTTGATCAAAAGATCATTTACATCCATGTAACAAGAAAACTTGGTTGATAACTGTGCAACCGCTACAGCCCAGAAACAACAGGGTTCATCTGTTCTTAAGCATGCAGCACTCTAATAAAGAAAAGATTCTTCGATGTTGCCGAGTGTGGGATACGAACCTCCTGCATTTGTACACTCGGGGCATGTTGGATATTACGAAGGTTTTCGAACACTTGCATTTTGATTGCACTAAGATAGGACTTGCTATTTAGATTCTCCTGTTCAATTTACCAAGAAATCAACATGAAGATTTGATAAGTTTTTGGCACATCAACCTTAGCTTTAATCACACATGGTTAAAAGAAAATAAATGAACAAGGAAAGTAATTACGAGTATTATATTTCCACGAGGAATCTTCAACGAATAATCAGGAGCAAAGTACTTGATATACTCGTTTTCAGGAATCTCTGCCAAAAAGAAGGCACCTTTAATCAGTATCATATGTTTGGGCATGAGAAGCTTGGTATAAAACTGGCATATCTAGATAGTAAATAAGTTGGTACAACACAAGTTCTTCCTTGAATCCCCAACCCTTCAAAAAACAGAAGACAGATGAAGAAAATGAAAAAGGTTGATGAATTGATGTACAATGCGCATAACAAAACAATCACCTGTCTCTGAATGACACCTTCCAACACTCAGGTTATGTCAAATCAACACAAAATGTAAATCAACAGATATAGTATGTTCCACTGGACGTTGACATTAGAGCATACCATTTGGAAGCTCTGTATCTAAGAGAACTCCGGTTTCAACCGCCCAACATCGAGCAACATTCTCTTTTGTGTATCCTCCACCACCAGTAACCTGAACAGTAAACAATCTTCATGTGCCAGAGCCACATATGCAAAGTTAATTATACACGAGTATTCATTTAGTCATTAATGGACGTGGGGGTTGATTGTTGGGGGGTTATCTTAAGTGTGTGCGCTTCATGAAACACATGAGCACGCGTGGTTGCATTTGTGTGTGTGTGTGTGTGTGAGAGAGAGAGAGAGAGGATACCAACAAGGGCAAATTGAATTTCTTGACAAACCTAACACACTCAGAATGTCCTGTACAAACATAAATGACACAATAATTACATAGTTTCCATCTGACTTGTCTTTAGAAAATCAATCACAACAAAATTAGCTCCAAAAAAGAATCAATCAGCAAGCATATGAAGTCCGATATTGTAGGACATGGAGGAAACTACAACGAGGTATCCACCATCAATAGAGAGATTAAAACACCCCAACCGGTCCCCAGCAAGTGAATCTGCCCCGCATTGGAGTACAATAGCACCAGGTTGGTATGTTTCGACGACCTTCGCAATGATCTGAGAGAAATATACAAGGAAAAAAGACAACAAGCTGTTAGGAAACAAAAAGAACACAAAGTGAAAACTTACAAGGTCCTAGGCAAAACTTACAGCCTTGAAAAGTCGAGTGAAGCTAGTATCGTCTATTCCATCCTTGAGTGGGACATTAATAGCATAAAACTTTCCTTCTTTGCCTCCTATTTCCTTCAATTGAAATGATCTCAATGAATAAACTTGACTTTAGCCTCATGAACGAATAGAATGGTGAAAGGAAGATTTCAACAATCATGAGCAAAAGCATTATTTAATCGGTGCATATGAAATTACTAGTAAGTATATGAAATTACCACAAAAAGTTTGCATTCTACACAAAACATAGACTGATTCAACCGGATGGCTCGGCAAATTGTTAAATAAAGAGACTTAAGTAGACAATACAAGTTTCCAAAAGGGTATATTCAAGTGAATGCAAAAGATAGAAAGAGAATGTGGACTTAAAAATGCCAAGTAGTGGAATCACCTTAACATCACCAGTTCCAGGAAAAAACATATCCCCAAATTTGTGAAAACTAACGGTCATTACCCTGCCATGAAAACACTGCCATTCTGATTAGAGTTCAAAAGGGAAATGAATAGTTCAAGGAAACCAACTGCAATTAGTTATTCCAAACTAACAGTTTCGAGAAAAGCAGTTCCTCAAGTAGAACTAATTTAGTTTACTTCAATCAATATATAATGAAGATCCTAGATGTTATAATTCTGAGCCTCTGGTTCATCTATATTCAGCCATTTACAAGTTCCTGGAGAAGGGTATCATAGGTTGGAATATTGCAAAACGAAAAAAAAAAAAATTCCCTTTCATTTTCCGATTAAAATCCAAGACCTCTACAAAGCACAAGGTTGTAGCCCTTGGTTGCAGCAATAATAAAGAAGATATATGTTGGTAGAAAGAGGAGAAGAGTTGAAGGAGGGTATGCATGCAGTGAATTTTATTGCACCTCTTATTTCCCTCTTTAGTATAATACATTTACTTGGACGCATCTTTTCCTCGGGAAGTAAATTAAAAGACAAAGATAATGGATGCTAGCATTACCTAGCAACATACCAATACCTAAGAAGATCTAGGGCTGTCTGCTCATTTATGCAAAAAACTATTACCTATCAGTGAAGTAAAAGGCTTCTTCTACGCCATCACCATGATGCACATCTATGTCAATGTATAAAACACGTGCATGATATTTCAGCAGCTCCAATATTCCCAAAACTAGGTCATTTATATAGCAGAATCCAGATGCTTCACACTTCTTGGCATGATGTAATCCTCCAGCCCAGTTAATAGCTATATCACAGAGTTGATTATTTAATCTCCTTGCAGCATCTGCAAGCAATGCCGACAATTAGATAAAACTAAAAGAGACTACCCCAAAGTTGGTAACACTACTAACCCTTAAACTTACCTATCGTGCCACCAGCATAAATCTGACAAAACTCGAACAAGTTTTCAAAGACAGGACAATCTTCTCCAAGATTATCTGATGAGAAAGAAGGAAAGTTTCAGCTTCAAGTCAGTGTATAATAGCTAAACTCACTGAAACATAAATATTAGCAACGGCAGCGCCATATACATTTATACATGATCATTCTATCTAACGACTGGTGAAAATTATCAGTAAAAATCAAGAAAGGATTGGAAGAAGTAACGAACAAACAAGTTCTAATCCAATACTGGTTGCCAGGCTAGAGAATAATTTTGACACACAGAAAAAGGCAGAAAATAACCATGCCACTCGACTACTGGGAAACTGGACCTGAGAAAGTTTCTGAAATTAGTCAAAGAGGGTGGTGTCACGTATACCGCTTGAACTCTATGTCCTAGACACTACCAAGTTCATGTTCCCCAAAGAAACTGCAGATAATCTCCCAATTCAACAAAAATAAGCTCCTCGAATCCCCATCTTATGACAGATTGAGCTCTGCAAATCATGAAATGCGTGAAAACTTCTCAGACTTCCACACCCCCGAAAAGAGAAGATCAATTAGAACAGCTTGCAACCTTAAATGGGTAATAGAATAGCACATCTCGTGCGAAAACCTTACATTTTGCCAATTCATTTGAGAACAAGTGCTGGGTGTCAGGCGTAATCCGGTGCAAAAACTCGACATAATCAGGGGAATGGAACTGGGCGAGCTCAACGGGGTAGGCTTTGTGCGGCCGCTGGACCATTCAAGCAAACAATCAGACACATTCCAAGGGAGATGAAAAGAGGAAAAGACGCAAGTCAATAACGGGAACTCAGCAACTGACATAAACTTCCATCTTATTGTGAAGCTCATAAGAGAGGACAAGATGGTGAGTCATGCAGAGCCGGTGCGGCTTCATCGGATGATTGGGACCAAAATAGACGCTGCCCACATCTCCTGCAGTGCCAAATTTCAACTTAATCAAGACCTTACAAATCCCGAACCAAACTGAAGCAATTCGTACACAAAACCAAAACCAGGATCTATCACACCCTCTCGCTCCCAAGTGTAGCTAGACCCAGCTCAGAAATGGGGTTTTGGTATCGACCCCTTCTCTTCCTCTGCGACCCACATACGATTGTTCTCTTTCATTTTTCTGCACTATCCTCCCAAAACTAATGCGCAAGCCCGGACATTCGCTCACGAGCAGAGACCCAGTAAACGTAAAGCCAGTGCTTCGGAGCCCCCTCAACCAGAAGCGGCCAAGCGCTCCGCCAATCGAGAGAGGAGAAGAACACAGAAATCCGACTGGTCCAAGTGAAACAAAAACGAAGGTCCTAGAGTGAACCGTACACGCGCGCGAGAGAGAGAGAGAGAGAGAGAGTACCGTCGTAGAAGTAAGAAATCCTGTCCTTGGGTCGCATCCTGAGCTTCAGTCCTGCGAGCGAAACGGTGAAGACAGTGTTATCGCTAACGAGACCGCACCATTGCCGTAAAGGTACGGAGCTGCGACGGAAGGAGGAGCAGACAGCTTCCTCTTCCTCGTTTTTGCTTCTTGTCCCTCGTCTCCTGGTTGGTGGTTTGCCTCTTTGCCTTGACTTCTCGGCCACTGCCAGGGAGAAAGTAGACGACGGACAAATCGGGCCCGGGTCTAATTTAAGTGGGCCGGGTCATCGGATGCTATATAAAAATATAAGGGGAAAAGCCACCAAAACCCTTAAATTATACCTTCCGTGACATATTTATCATAGACTTATTATTGTGACACAAAAAATCCTAAAATTTTATCTGTGTGACACATTTACTCCAAATTTATACCACCGTGACACATTTACCCCAAACTTTTTTCCGTGATACTAAAAACCCCAAACTTGTATATGTGTGACTCATTTACCTCAATATTTAGGGCAAATGTATTTAAGGTAAATGTGTCACGTGCCTATAATTTTGAGATTTTTTGTGTCATAAAAAGATAATTTGAGGTAAACGTGTTACATTGATATAAATTTGGAATTTTTTGTGTCATGAAAAATTGTTTGGGATAAATGTGTCACATGAATACGAATTTGGGATTTTTGGTGTCATAAGAAAAATTTTAAGATTAGTGTGTCAGTGGGCATAGTTTAGGGTTTTTTATGGTGTTTTTCCAAAATATAAATATGGCAATTTTGAAAAACTTGTAAGGTTGCCATTGACCGAGATAATATCAGAGCAACATCTCTATGAAAGAAATCATTTAAACATAGGAAATTGTGAAAAATAGTTAAGAAATCAATCCAGTAAAATATAGATTTTAAAGCGAATTTTATCATAAGGAAGACTATGAAATTTAGTTTAAAAAATGACCGGAAAAATTAAATGATCAATGATTCATGCCTGAAAGATAATATAATGTATTTACATTGAATAATTTGAAAATTTTAGTAGGTGATACCTAATTTGGAAGACTGTGATTTATGTTGCACCTAAAGATAAATTAATGTAAAAGGTCAAAAAAAAAAGGGAATGTGTTAAACCGACAAATATAAAACTACGAGCAAACCATGAGCTTGGCCTACGTGTCATAAATACTCTAAATGTATAACTATATGCAGTACAGGATTGTAGCTAGACACCTAATAGAGACGTGTACAATAAGTATTCAACAAGAAAGATCGATAAAACTCCGTTTGTTTCGCAAAATATCAATAATTAAAATTATAATTCGTATCACTTGAAATAATTCGCCAGTGAAAATTACTCTCATTATTGTCAAAAATTTGTGTCTAAACATTTTTTGTATGCGGTGTAAATTTTTTTCGTTCATTCACTTTTGTAAGCGATAAAGAAAACTCTTTCTATGGGAATTATTTTCAAGAAAAATCATTAGTTTTCATTTAGCAGTTTAGGAAAAGTGATTTATTTTATGACAGAAGGGGAAGTCGTTTTCCCTCAATCTAAATTTGTTGTTTTCGGTCCATTAAACTGGTTCTCCGTAAATTGATTTTTCCGTTGTCCAATCATTAGAAAATCGAAAAAAAATTTCCCGAACTTCCCTAAAAAAAACAATTCCTTAAATTAAAATCAAGTGCGAGTAAGATTCATTGAAAAAAAAAATTGCAATACCATCTCCAGGTTTGTTTGTTTCGGAGAAAATTTCATGATAAAGGAAAATGCTCTTAGGCAAATAATTTTTCAGAAATTATTTTATGTTTTTCAAGATAGTGAATTCATTTTTTTAACTAGATATTTTCTTGGACCATAAATGATATTTTGTTGAGTGATCATTTTCAGCATACTAAACACATGAAAGTCTGAAAAACTAATTTGCGAAAAATTTATGACCACAAACAAGCACACCCTCGATCTCAAACCCCTAGTGAATTAGAAGTTACTATCCTAAGATTTCGGCCTTATCATCATTCATCAAACTACCGCACCTTCTCTTTGATTAGGTTTGTAGGCTTTATTTCCTATGGTTTTCTTCTTACATAAATATGGTAACTTTGGAAGCTTCTTAGATTGTCTTGCTTGTAGCCTTTTCATAAGCCAAATGTCATATGCCCACCCATGAATAAAAACACCAAAACCTCGATAGGACAAATTTTAAAAAATATCTACGAATGAGAAAATATTAAATTTGGAAAATTAAAGTATGATTACGTAGTCGTTCCATTCAAAATATAAATCCTAACCCATTATTTAATTACCGCAAGACAATGAGATTTTAGTTAAAAGACTCTAAAAGCAAATACTAGCTGTTCGATAACAATTTACCCAAGCAAACATTGCATGGGTAAACCTAAGTTGGAAGAGCTTAATTTTGTTGCACCAAAAGATAGATTGTTTCGAAAAAGGAAATGCATCGAACCAAGAAAAATAAAAGCCGCAAGCTTATAAAGCAATGAAAAACAACGCTAGTCTCAAATCTACATCCCTTACTAGCTTAAAAGTATAGTTAGATGCGACATAGAGATGTAACCACACGACGAAGATACAAAATAGAGACCAAGTGCTGCAATTTCAAAACGTTCATGCCTTTGTTTAGTAGTAGAAAGGTTGGGATAGACAATCGGCGCTACCAATCCCCGCTAATTGTTACGATAGGGGTCTAATAGTTGCTAAGAAATGTGTGAATTGAGCCACAATCACCTCACACTATCCATGACTCGAAGGTTCAAGATTGGCAAGCCGGTCTTTGTTAAATATGTCTTGAATTTTATGTACCCGGTCCGGTTTATCACCCGACCCAACATATTTTTGTGCGGCCCAAAAAGTGGAGGAAAAATTGAAATTTAGTTCGTGACACGGAGAGTTGGGTCGATAGGGTTTCTATTTTTGGGCTCTATTTTATACTGCGGTTAGGGTTTCTTTTCGATTGGTATTGAAGATTTTCCTTATGTGAGAAACGAGTGAGCCGTGTGATTTTGTTTAGTCGATAAGACCGACTTCTGTAATCTATACTTTCTTTGATCATAGTGGAATTTCGTTTTGTCTTGCTCGTGGACGTAGATCACCTTGATCGAACCACGTAAATCTTTGTGTTCTGTGTTTGCTTTCGCATTTTGGTACAACAGTCTTCATAACCTAACCGAGATGTCGGTGTTACAAATTGGTTGATTTAACTCTTAGGAAACTCTTCCCTTTCCCAAGTCAGTCTTGCTCACAAGGAATGCGATAACTTGTAGAGAGAAGTTTTGGATTTTTATTACTTGTTAGATGGTATAAATGAGAAGAAGAGACCTTTTTTTATATAAGAACTCATCTGATTACAACCATAGATTTATTTTTAATCCAACAATGGCGATCCCATCTCCCCACCACCAACTAGTCAAATTGATTACAAAAAGCACTCTATAATATTCTAGAGTACTAAAAAAAACCTAGGCCCTTAGAAACTTTAAGGTTCACCCGATCATTTGGGCCACTTTCTCAATTCGTTGAGCATCTGGATCTTGACACTAGCATTTAGGAAGTCCCTCCATACAAGCATGTCATGGTAAGGTAATGCAACACGAATTCATGGACTGAATTGAATTCGTGATCTCGTGAATGATAAGCGACCTATTAATAATCAAACAAAATAACTAATTCTCATGTGATCCGTAAGGTATTTTCATGTGATTCGGCACATCATCAAAAAGTGAATCGAGGGTCCAGATGAATGTTATTCCGTCCACAAATATATTCACAGGAAAATTTTCGAGATATGGAATACTTTTTTTTTTTGGGGGTCAAAAGATATAGAATAGTTTAATTAGAAATGAAACGTAGAAATTTGCAGCATCGTTTCAAGTAATGGATTCGATTTGGGCCGAAACAATAAAAGCGGAATCGCCGATAACTTTTTCACTGTTTCATAATCTGGGCCTAAGCTCGACCCGAGAGAGGGCTGTACGGGCCCAATCGGGTTCGGATTCTTCACTCTCTCCCATTACCCTATGCCGCCCGGCTTGACTTCCACTGAATCACATCCCTCGTCTTCTCCATCTGCCGTTTTCCTGAAGACCCAAGACCATCTCGAGCCTCGAATCCTCTCAACTTCACGTGAGTACTGTCACCTGGTTTTCGGAAAAATTCGTTTTATCACGTCGAATGGTTTAGATCCTTGATTGGCCTTGTAATTCAGTCGATGCGGTTGTTCCGCCAACATTGATTTTCGGTATCGGATGTGGTAGTCTCGGTAGTTTTTCTTTTTTTTTTTTTTTTGTGGGTCTCTTGGGTTGATTGGATATGGATCTTTGCATCGTTTGTGTTTTCTGTTCAGTGACGTGGTTCATTGAACATGGTGGATTTTTGCTCCCCCGCTGCGATTTTCTTGCGGGACCGTGTTTCGTTTCCTTTCCGCTTAGGGTTTACAGTGATTGAGATTCTCATTTAATGCCTGGAAGAGAGTTACGTGGGAATTTTTTATGGAATTGGAATGATAAGAGCTTGGGCGGGAACTTCTATTGTGTAGATGGGTGCTTCTGCTATAGTAATATGGAATGCTATGAGCTCATAGAGATAGTTCTTTTGATTACGTCGAAGCTAAAATTTCATGAATTCGGTTAACAATGAAGAATGAGGGAAATTAAGGGGTGTTGGGAAGATGAGGGAAATTAAGGGGTGTTGGGAAGGTATGCTTCTGGGTTCGTCCACACACGAGCATGTTCACTTGCGCGCTGTCACTCAATCCCATGTACAGAGGTGGTTTTCTGCAAGTTGTACTAGGGTTTGTAGATTAAACTGTTAATTTGAGATGACAAGACTCCCAATCTTAATGGTAGATGTGAATCCGAATCTTAGAGTGAAAAGCTTTGATGTTTTGTTGTGTGATCATTCCTATCTGGACCTCTCTTCCTTTAGTTGATATCTTGTCATATGATGCTATGGAAATGGGAACTGCTTTATGCCTGATCTACACTTCCCCGTGTTTATGTTCTATGGCTGTCAATTTGGATGTGTAAACGCATCGTTAAAATCTGATTTCTGCAATAATCTGATCATTTTGCAACTTTTAGTCCATAGATGGAGGTTGCGGGTTCTGTCTTGCTGACTTTTACATGGAAATGATTTTTACGCCCCACACAAGACGTCTTGATACACTTGTTCGGGCTCCTTTCCCTTCTTTTTGTCATAGAAGCATGAAACGATATCGTCATTTTTGTCAATCCTTCTAATATCTCCTCTTTAAGTGGAGGTTGCATGGTAGTAGAGCTTTTGCATGTGGCATGACCTTAACGTGCCTTTTTTTTCCACCCTTCTCATGTTGTTGAGCTGTAATTTGTGGTCTTGATATACATATGTATCTGAAGCAGAATGACAGAGGCGCCTTTTAGACCCCGGGAGAAGCTCATTGAGAAGCAGAAATATTATCAGAGCATTCATAGACATACTTATCTGAAGGGACCTTTGGATAAGATTACCTCTGTGACAATTCCACTTGCTCTGGCAGCTGCTTCGATGTATATGATTGTAAGTCTCTTTTCCAAAGTTCATTCTCACTGGCCATCATTCACGATGTCAGATTTTCTGTTCCTCGCGTGTATGGGCTATTGAGATTCATTATTTTTGCTTCTTCAGGGTCGCGGGATCTATAACATGTCCCATGGGATTGGGAAAAAGGAATGATTCTGCAATTTCTATTTGAAAGTGGAATATGTGTTTGCCGTTTGACGGGACAAATAAACCTGGTTGTTTTGTTTTGAAGTATTGTGTCCTGGAATAATTTGCATAGATTCATTCCTTTCCACAGTGATGGGACTGACAATATTGTCTTCTCGTCTTCTTTTTGATTTGTTTTAAACGATACTCTCTGTTCCAGCTAATGATATTAGCTTTTCTCAGTCTTTGCTTGTTTGCTGTCATAGATAGATTGTTGCATCAAGACATGATTGTCAACCTCTGGATTGGCTTCAAGAGGATCTACTTATCTAGTTGAACGTGGATCCAAAGTTCTGTCCATATGGTCATTCTTCAACTTGCCTTGTAGAAGTGATAAATACAATTTGAACATTAGGTCAATAGAGGAGGTACCTGTAGCCTTATGTTGACATAGTGTTAGAGAAATTGTGGACAAATATACGGTGCTGCATCCCTCAGGCTTTTGGATCGATAGACTATATTTCTCTTTAGCTGTCCTATGGTGTCAAAATGGATCTATCGATGCTTTGGTTATTTAGTGAAATGTTGAGGGTTCAAAACATTTTTCTTCAATCTGAGTAAGAACATGATCTAGATCATACAATCCTCATTCCACCACGAGGGAAATATTCCAACTAGTACGTGGATATTGGCTTGCGTACTTTCTTTTTCATCAAGAAGATATTAGTACTTGAGATTAGGATTCGGATGAACGGATTTGAGCCATTTATGCTCCTTGTGTAATGGAGAAGTACGTTGGAATCTAAACGATTTATGTTAAGTCGAAGTAAGACTAAAAACATGAATTGTGAGTTTGACACGGCAAGAGGAGGAGATCAAGAACTCGTGAATATGCTCGGACAGGAGGTACCCAAGAAAGATACTTTTATATATCCGGGATCAATATTGCAAAAGGGAGGAGAGATTGATGAGGATCTAAGCCATAGAATCGGAGCGGGTTGGATGAAATAGCGCAGTGCATCGGGGTTTTTGTGTGATTGCAAAATCCCTCTTAGGCTAAAAGGAAAATTTTATAGAATATCAATAAGGCCGACAATGCTATACGAAGTTGAATGTTGGCCGGCACAGAGGCAACATGAGCATAAAATGAGAGTAGCGGAAATGAGGATATTAAGGTGGATGTGTGGTTATACAAGGATAGATAAGATAAGAAATGAAGATGTTCGACGCAAAGTTGGAGTAGTACTGGTGGTAGAAAACATGAGAGAACATAGATTGAGATGGTTTGGGCATATTTTTTAAAGATCCCTAGATACTCCGATAAGAACAAAAGTTTGTTACCGAGAGAGCATGACGTGATTTAATGAAGTGAGAAAGTGAGAATAGATTGTCGTACGGTTTGTCTTAGGACGGAGTGAAAGAAAGCTATTAGCATTGTGGAGGGGCAGAATTTCTATGTTTCAGACTGTCTTTTTTAGTCATTTTTCTCTATATATATTTATATATATTTTTATTTATATATATATTTTTATAATTATTTCTTTTCCCTCAATCGGTTTTGCTTTTATTTTATTTATTTTTGGGTTCATCGACTGCCGACCCCAATTAGTTTGGGATAAAAGTGATATTGATGTTGATGTTGATGTTGATGTTCCCCGTGTAATGCCTACGGATAGCTCTGCCCAATTAATCAGCGTAGCTGGATTTTTTTTCGCCTGGCGGAGCAAAGTTTTTATTGGATTATTCTCTTTGCTTCCACGACCCTGTATGTAACCTACATGGTGGAAAGGGAAAATGAATGCTGAGTGAAGACTCTGTAAATTGTGGGGATAGTGACTCGATATCACACTCGCTTTCAATCAAGTCAGCTCAACTTTGATCTGTCGTGATTTACCAACTGAAATACGAATTCTTGGCCGGAATGAGAAAATTAAGAAGGTGTTCACTTGGTTTCTGAAGTCGTTTTGAAGCTAGATGAATTCCATCTAAACTTCTGTGATTCCTTTTGATATCCGCAGTTTCTTGAGTTGGATTCACCGCTAGGTTCTCTCTGGCTTCTGCTATTGTGTTCACAGATAAAGTGGGGGTGTAGATGTCCCAGCACTTTTGAGGAAGTTGCGGGGTGTGTCCATTGTCGATGTAGAGGCTATGCTGTCTGCACTTTATCTTTGGTATCTCATCTAGCCATCTACTGGGAAAGTTCACCCATGACGTCTCAATTTTCAACAAAAGCCGCTTGACCTTTTGAAATTGGTGGCAATTGGGCATCCTAACGTTTACTCCAGCCAAATTGTCCTCATGTATCTGATCATCCGATAGCATGACCGTACGTACATGACTAGTTATGAAAGGTAAACTAGTCATATTGCGTATAGATATGTGAAGGGAATATACATGGATTGATCAAAAACATATTTCGAAACTATATAGATTGACGTGCATTTGGCGTTGGCTCCTGTCAAATTCTCTTTGGAACTTTAACCACATGCTCACACGTAACGTATTTTTCGAAATATTCTTCTACTTTTATATGTATATCATATATGACTCTAAGCAAAACTTGGTCGAAGTCGACGCTAGAGGATGCAGAGCAAACGATATTTAAAATTCAGGGGGCAAATTGGAAAAAGTTCATACGTTGGGGGTCAATTTGCAACGATCCTCAAAACTTGGGGGCCAATATGTAATTTGCCTCACGAAATGCTGATACTTTTGCAGGTTCCTCGTGCATCATATGATGCCTCTCTTGAGAGGATTTTTTCACGTGCAGTGGAAACTTCCCTATCAAAGTGAATCAAATTGACTCCTAGTGGCCATCCCGCGACGACTTTTCCGCCTTGCCGAAAGCTGAAGAGAAACGAGCAGGCTTGACGAACGAAAGTAAAATGCTTGACTAGCATTAAACTCTGCTTATTCAAAATTAGGCGGATGGGCCCCTGTTGACTGACTTTGGGAATGGATATATTCAATTAATTAATTGGAATTCTCGGCTGCTTCTCTTCGTTTCCAGTTTTCAAGCTTGGTGAAGATTATGTTGCAGGGTCAATGAAAACATCATTTTCCGAATATCGATCACATGGTTAATTTATTCTCAGATGGAATAGCTAGTCCATAGTTGAACTTCGTTCTCTCCTTAGACTTGGGTGATAGAACTTTTTGACTTTCACGTTACTCGCCGCGGCTCATTAGAGCATTCAAATCCAGCCCGCTCAATGCAGCAAAGCCGAGTCCGAGAAAGGACTTCCGGCTATATATGACAATTGGGAAGGGTTCTGCCGGAATCGCGAGAGCCCTCGTCTTCATTCTCCCATCCCTTCATGGAAATACTGATGTCGATCTTAAGAATTCCTTTCAGCCAAAGGCAGTGCAATGACTTGGGATTGTGGTCGAAAATCTTGTATTGGTCATTGGTAATATGACATTTTTGCATATTGGGGTGAAGGACTTCTGGACTGATATTTGCCCACTGATGCAAAACCAGCACGCTTCTCGTGTCGAAACCAGGATCGACTTGGACAAAAGCCGAAGCAACGGTCGAATGTGATCTCGAGACGTTTCCGCCAGTTTTTGGGTGTCGATGACCATTGTTCGGATTCAGAGGAGAGAAAGTCTGCTGTGATTGGGATGGTGGATCTTCAATATGACAACTGGTAGTGGTGGTGCAATTATGCCTGCCTTCAAAGGCAAAGGGCATGGCATGGGTTTGAAACCGAATGGAGCTCTAGACTCAATTCCAGATAACAAATGCGCGCATATATAGGCAAGTGATTTAAGTGCTGCACGCAACTGCAAAAGGGTGATGTTCCCAACTTTCCAAATTGCACCTTCCACCTAGCCGACCGCGTGCTTCCACCAAACTCCAACCCGGTGGTGGGTCAGGAAACGTGACGTGAATCGACTGGCGAGACAGCACGAGTTCAATTCACAATGCCCGTCGAGCGCAGCCGACCCAACGTCCGGACCACCGACTCGAGCGATAGCCCCGCGTCTTATCCTAGTTCATGGGATTAGCACCATTGCGTGGTCTCGATCGGCTTCTTTGCAGGATAAGATCCGTGCGCTGGCGGCGTGGATCGATGGACATTTTTCCGAAAGGAACAGAAGTTGCATATGGAACGCTATGTTCTTGCGTTATGGCAGTATGCCGAGGATGCTGCAAATGTTAAGATTAAAAGAATCTAGATCGATTTAATAAGGCAGACAGCTGACAGAAGAGGACAGCGTTGAAAGGGACCAAAAGGCGTTCAAATCAAAGCAGGGAGGTTGGCTTTTTGTGAAGAAGCTTTTACAATAATTGGCAAATATTTTAAGACAGAGGACGCCACATTTGACATTCTCCCTCTCGCTTGGTATGACCACTTGAAGGAGGAGGTATAGGATAATGTTTTTTTGCAAATCTTGAAATAAACGTTGTACCAGCAGCTCTCCTTTGACCCCTATATTACTAGAAAAATAACCCGTTTTGAATTGTTGCCTATTCGACCCGTGAAACGGGTGGACCGAGTCGGATCATAAATAATTTGACCTGATAGATTCTTTTATTGCAATACAAACCTAGTCAAACATACGACACTCGACCCATATTCATAACGTACTTTCATATTTTATCAAATATAAAAAAATTCATATTCAAATTAAGATGAGAGTGTGGAGCGAGCGAGCACGAGATCGAGTGAGGGCAAACGGATGAAAAGAGTGTTATGAAGGTGCGTTGGATTTAAGTAAGTTGTAAATTCATTTATGATCAACTTACGACGTATTTATGACTCATTCAACAATCATATTAAATATAAACTCATTTATTATCAATTTATTGAATATAGCTAACTCAAATAACAACTCAGCTCATGATTAAGAAACGTGTTCATGTTTACGACTCATTTTGACATGCTTACTTATCCCCATGTCGTTGCACTGACAAAGAAGTCTCTCATAATTTGTGACCACGAGCATACAAAAGAGAACCCCGGCACATCTAGCACAAATCACGAAAATCAATCCGGACATGACATTGAAGTCGAGAAAATTTCAATCTCGAAGGGTGGCAGCAAAGTCGAGGATCACTATCGATTCGACGGGACATCGGCGGACAAGTTGTCGATTTATTTTCCCCTAGGAAAATGATGGGCCCCATGAATCGCCCGCTCAACGAATTTCCACGCACGTTACTTCCGCTTCGACATCGCCGTCGGCATTCCAAAAATTTTGGGTCGGGTCAGGCATTTGGAATTTGTTTGGCAGATATTTTGGATATTTTCAGCACCCCTCCAACGAGGCTATCTTGGTGTAATATGCCGTTAAGTGTAATTGTCAAACTATAGACTTTAGGAAAGAAAAAAGAGGAATTGAATCCGGACCAACTTTTTCCAGTCGATGCGCAAAGATTGGAAACAGCGTTCTAATTTGGGCAGCTGACTCGGTCAATGAGCTTGACTAATGTCCCCTCTGGCGGGCTGAGATAATTCATTAAGTATGCACATTCATGTGGAAAGTCGTGAGCCTAGACTCACGCTATACTATTTCGAAACGAAAAGTATCTCCATCTTCTATACGTTCGACCCTATCACTCGAGCTATTCTTAGTCGCGAAATCATTATTTTTTGGACTCTCTCACGGGTCAAATAGTTCATCCTTTTATTATTATTATTATTATTGTTATTGTTGTTGTTGTTGTTGTTGTTGTTGTTACTATTATTGTATTGGTGAATAATGAGAGATCATTTGGCATTGGAAAAACGGTGGCGGGCAAGGAGAGACCGAGTCCGCCGGCTGACCTTCTTGATCAAGTTGTAGGTGGGTTGGTCTGAATAATTTTATGGTCAGGATGATTATCATAATGTGACCATCGGCCGTCGTTTCTTTAGATGAATATGATTCCAGGGTAGAGTTGAAAACCCGAGAAAGTTTTGTGTTCTAATATACGTAGAATAGGTTACGGGTTCCAAAAATTATGGAACCTAGAATGCATTTTCGTGTTTTTCTCGTTCTATATTTTCGTGAGATCATGCGATATTCTATAGCGTCCGATTATAAGTCTATATAATCCGAAACCATCGATCGAAGCTTCCATTTTCAACAATATCCATTACCGAGACTTTTACTTTATCAATGTTTCATACTCTCCGTGTGTAAAGGCGATGATTCACTACAATTGTTCGATTAAAAATACAATTGAAATCTAGGTAGACTTTGAGCCGACCTTGAAATCAGTGACAAGTACATTTCAAGTTCCCGAAAATTAAAGAGCCTATTCGGACGGGTAAGTCTCGGGTTCTGATTAAAATCTGAACATATCTTAGAACCGTTGATCCCCGATCGTTAATGATCGGTGAAATTGGCACGCCGAAAGAGAGGAACTTTATTGGCTGAGGATGCTCGAACCGGGATAGTTATATAGTTATAGTTAGTGATGATAATGAATAAACAAAACCCATTTTCGCACGTGCTCCATCTTTTATTTTAGGCACCTCTATAATCTATGGATGGATCTCTCAACTAGACTAACATGGCGCCAAAAGACAGCAAATTATTCGGTCAGGTGGGACGCACGAAGCTGCTCTCGTGCCTAAGATATAATAACACTTGTTGTAACCCGTGAACAAGCAAGTTAATTAGTGGAGGCGAGGGTTATCATAACCCGAACGTGTGAAGTTTCAAGTAGTAGAGATGCCTATCACGTGGGTAATTTGGTAGGGTTAGCCGCGTAATCGATGTATAAACTACGGTTATCTTCGCTACTTTAATAATAGCGAGGGGAACCGTTATACGGATATTAACTCAGTATTAGATTTTTAATTTTTCCAATTTAGTCTTAAATCTTTGCATTGAATTATTCATTTCGGCCAATTTTCATCCAAATGGTCGGCGTGGCAATATGTCACGCAGGACGGCCGATGATGACGAAACCGCCATGTCGGCTATTTCCAAAGAAAATTGACCTGAATGGTTACATTGAAATTTCGCGCAGAGGTTTAAGACTAAATTAGTAAAAATTGAAAAGTTTGTGTATGAATTGATACACTTACAATATGTTTAGGATTAATCGGGTAATTTTCCCATACTAGTGTAGTATCCATTCTGGTCGTGTTCGTAGGAACGAGGATGGTTACTTCATTAGGTCCACAGAAATAAAATAGTACCTCGTGCTTTCTATTCTAGTGATGGGAGCTAAGTACATCTCACCCTGCACTTCCACTATCAGGTCATTGAGTTGACTCAACTTGACACTTAAACTACCATAGACGGGGGACACCATCAACTCTCTCTCTCTCTCTCTCTCTCTCTCTTAAAAATTAGTAGTTGCTTATAAAAAAAAATAAGAGATAAAAGAAAAGGAAATGCTCTTTTGACAATATTATCAAGGACGGTACAATTTCAATTATTCGATATTATCCACTCGTGGCTCTCTTGTCTCCTTCGCATCTCGTCCCATATGACCAAGTGGGCAAGTCATGCTTAACGGACGCATATTTTCGTTTTTAGACGCACCGATTAACCATAACACGAGAAAAACGGGGTCTTTGAAAATGATAAAATTTCATTAAACGAAACTTACGTCCGCAATGACCCTTTTTCAAGCTAATTCCCTCTTTACAATTAAAACCCGCCACAATTTTTTTTAATCATTCAAATTTTGTAATTTCCAATGAAACGTCTCATATATCAAAAACCCTAAAATATCTTTCTTAATATATATTTATTAGGGATATGCTTTCCTGATAGTATTGTCATAAACGATAAAATCTTTATCGTAGGTCCACACACCATTACCGCGGATTTTGCATAAAACACTCATTGATTAAGAGATCGTGTAGTAAAAAATAGTTGACAAGATTGTTAGCCTGTCAAGCTAGCAACTTCTTAAAAGAAAGAACTTATCTCTATGCCAATTGTTCCTTCTCTAGCTCGACAAGTAGGGAAAATTCAATAGTCTCAAATTATTGGATATTATCCACTCGTGGCTCTCTTGTCTCCTTCGCATCATGTCCCATATGACCAAGTGGGCAAGTCACGCTCAGCGGATGCATATTTTCATTTTTAGACGCACTGATTAAGCATAACATGAGAAAAGCGGGACTTTGAAAATGATAAAAATTTCATTACACGAAACTTACGTTCGCAAGTGCCCCTTTTCTGGCTAATTCCCTCTTTACAATTAAATCGCGACAATTTTGTTTAACCATTCAAATTTTATAATTTCCAACGAACCATCTTATATATCAAAAATCGAAATATCTTTTTTAATATATACTTGATAGGGAGATGCTTTCCAAACAATACTGTCGCAAATGATATAATTTCAATCATAAATACGCATATCATTATCATCACATATTTTATATAAAGTACTTATTTTAGCAGCTTCTTGCTCGATATGTATATTTTCGACTTTCCCTCGGACCCAAGTAATAATCCATCGGCACGATCATTGATTGCTTCCCCAACTAGAAGGACGTGGACATAACATACCCAAAAAAAACCAGCAAAAGGCCAAAAAGGAGGATATAAATGGACACAGCCACTCACGTCCATGTCAGCATCGTCCGTTCTTTCAATTGGGTGGGACACGATGGTAACGGTCGGGGTTAGCCGCCGCCCCTGCATGCATGGCGCTCCGACAGATTTTTTTTCCCCCCCACTGACTAATGATGTTTTACGCATTAATTACTGCTCATTGACCACTTCAATAAGCAAATTCTAATTCCCCGCAAAATCATTTGATTAACTTTGTCGGCTTCGCGACGGAAATTCCCTCTCGAGAACGTGTGATTTTCGTAGGCAGCTTTGTTGAGTTTCTAGAAGGCGTTGAAAGTCGGAGCCGGCCCCGGTTGGCGTGTTCACACCGCCTTTTCACATTTTTCTTTCAAACGCTGTTTATATATGAACGTATCGCGAATTTTCAAGGAAGGAGCATCTTGCAACGCCTGTCATGCGACACCCGTTTAAGGAAAGATCGAAATTTACGATAAAATGTGCTTCTTGCACTGCATTACGTATAGTTTAAAAAAAAAAAACTGTTACTTTGATAATCAGACGGTAACATGCGGTGATGATGTGTGGATATACGGATAGAAATAATTGACAGTATTGTCGGATTGTCACGAAACGTTTCTCTTAAAAAAAAAATCTTATATTTAATAAGTTTAAAGGTGGAGTCGTTTTGCAGCTTTGGTCGCGTTTTGGATTTCCCTCTGTCGACGAATTTTAACCGTAAAGATTGGTGGGGATTTCATATCTGTTGGGTTCGTTGTTGTCAAAGTCACGCACGGTAGAGACTTTTTGTGCACCTTAGACATCTTTGTTTCGGGTATTTGAACTATTGATGTTTGACAACTGTGGACTTTTCAACTTTCAAGGATCCGACCGATTTTTTTTTTTTTTTTTTAGGATTTTGAAGTTTCGACTGGATGGCAGGAACCTTCCTTGAGAGATACTTCAGTACGGTTGATATACGTCACGCATCGGGCATTATTAACTGTTTAGAGGCAACAAACCTAGTCACTCAAAGTTTTTTTTTTTTATAAATTTTAATATGTTTTTTATTGGTGATCCGAAGAGATTGGCCGGACGCGAGAATGTTAACGAAGGTGAGCAAAGCTAAGTTATCGAGAGTAAAGATATCTGTAATTACTGATTATATGAAAGAAAAATCCATTAACGACAAATGCATCAATGGTTCAGATAATGACCGTTTCTGTTCTCTTTTGGAATGATAAGGTCTTTATGATAGGCGATAGAGTAAATAAATTTGAAAGGGATCGGATCATGGGTTTTTTTCCTCTGTTAGTAGCTGCTAGCTGGAAATCTGGACCCCGAGCACAATTAATAATCTCAAAGTAAGATTAAAAAAAAAGTCGAAATTTTGACAATAAAGGATTAGCGGAAATTTTTTTTTTTTTTTTTTGGGGGTCGGATAGGGGAAGTTAATTGTGCAGCATTTGGCTCTTCGAGTCAAGGGAGGCAACTAGAGTGTAGTTGTCAAGAGGTCACCCGATCAGGTACGGACGACACTACAGTAGGCCCACTGGGACTCGGTCCTCCCGGTCCCACTCTCCCTTAAATTCACTGTGTCACTGGCCCCCCCCAACCCTCCCCGACCCACGCGCTCAGTCGCGCGTGCAAGTGACACTCTTTTTTGTCCTCGAACCGAAGCATCCATTTTTTTTTTTGCCTTTTCCCTTTTCGGGTCAGCGAAATACAGCATTGGACCGGTGTCCTGGATCTCACGCATCCCCATTAAGAAAATCACGAAAAAACCTATTCCACGTTCCCAATTTAATATGATGCGCTCGGTAGATATCGTCCGCAGGATCAACCGTCGTCCCAGGAATCCGACGGCCAGAAGATTTCCTTCTGGAACAGCGCGAATGAAGCGCGAGACACCGGATTCGGGCGTTGAAAATTCAACCTCTCGCAAGTTAGCTCAAGCCGCGGGAGCGACTCGTTGTCCCATTTTGACCGACGACCAAACGCCCACACACAGAGACACATTCACGTTCTTTGCCCCGGATCATCTTCTTCTTCTTCTTCTTCCTCCTTCAGCTCTTTCTATATATAATGCTCCTCCAGAACTGCCTCCTCAAAATATCTCTGTCTCTCTCTCATACCAAGTTTTCTCATAAGCGCACACACCAAGATAAGAAAAAAGTGTGCTTCTGCTTCAACAAGTGCATATAGATTCATTCTTTCGTAGTTCGATTCCGGTTTCACGTGTGATCCGGAGAGACAGGGAGCGGGTTTGACAATGGCGGCGGCATTGGCCGGGGACGACCTCATGCGGCAGTCGAGCAGCCGCCGCAGCTGGCGGTCGGGGAGCGTGAGGGAGATATGGAACGCGCCGGACGTGTTCCAGCGGAGCGTCCGGCAGGTGGCGGACGACGAGGAGGAGCTCCGGTGGGCCGCCATCGAGCGGTTGCCCACATACGACCGGATGCGGAAGGGGATACTGACCCAGGTGCGGAGCAACGGGCGGGTGGTGCAGGACGAGGTCGACGTGACGAAGCTCGGGACGCAGGACAAGAAGGTCCTGATGGAGAGCATCCTCAAAGTGGTGGAGGAGGACAACGAGAAGTTCCTGAGGAGGCTGCGGGACAGGACAGACCGGGTCGGGATCGAGATCCCGAAGATCGAAGTGAGGTTCCAGAACCTGAGCATCGAAGGGGATGCTTACGTGGGGACAAGGGCACTCCCAACGCTGCTCAACGCTACCTTGAATGCTATTGAGGTTGGTGTCCATGAGAATTTGCTTACTTTCTCTGATGTTTCTTTTTCATGTCCGGTTGATCTTGAGTGTTGTTTAGTGAAGTATCAGTGGCAAACTCTAGAGGGTTGTAGTTAGTCAGGTAAGATTGCCTAGGGGACTAGATCAGGGAGAGACTTTTAACCATCTTAGAGACTTTTAGGAGGAACAAGTTCTTGCCAGCTTCTTATACGTGGCTGCGATACCGCCTTTGGCTATATCGAGTAGGCAGATTCGATTCATTAGACGAAGTGAATTTTAATATTTTTTATGCATCCTCAATAGCAATTCCTATGACAACAGGGAGTTATTGGGTTGATCGGACTCTCTCCGTCGAAGAAGAGAGTGGTAAAGATAATTCAAGATGTCAGCGGCGTCATCAAACCGTCGAGGTAAACTCATGGATCCTCAACTTGAAGATCCTAGTCTCACTGCCTTGCCTGAACGAGTGCAGTTCTACGCGCTTAATTTGGGAGCTTATGCACATGAAAATGTTCATTTTCAGGTTGACCTTGCTTCTCGGACCTCCTGGCGCTGGAAAAACAACACTGCTACAAGCACTTGCCGGAAAGCCTGATGATGATCTCAGGGTTAGTGATGCATGTTGAATCATCTGTATGCATTTACTTGCTTGCCGTCTTCAGGTTCTCTAGTTCTTCGCGTGAACCAATTTGTTCTGTTACAACGATACAGGTAACTGGAAAAATCACCTATTGCGGCCACGAATTCAAAGAGTTCGTCCCTCAAAGGACCTGCGCTTACATTAGCCAGCATGATCTTCACTATGGTGAGATGACGGTCCGGGAGACACTAGACTTTTCGGGCCGTTGCCTGGGAGTCGGAACTAGGTATGAGATGTTGGCAGAGCTTTCAA
The DNA here is from genome assembly GCF_020921035.1 of Rhodamnia argentea. Taxonomy (NCBI): domain Eukaryota; kingdom Viridiplantae; phylum Streptophyta; class Magnoliopsida; order Myrtales; family Myrtaceae; genus Rhodamnia; species Rhodamnia argentea. The sequence continues at coordinate 23,730,182 of NC_063157.1, read as the reverse complement.
GAAGAGAGCGAGAGGCAGGGATCAAGCCAGACCCCGAGATCGATGCTTTCATGAAGGCCACTGCCATTACTGGCCAAGAAACCAGTTTGATGGCAGACTATGTCCTCAAGGTTGGTTTTGCAGAATTTGTCCATTCAATCCTGCTTCAAATTTGACGTTTCATACTATAAGCTTATGTGGTACTGGTAGGCTAAATCTCTAATGTTTGTGGCAGATCCTCGGATTAGATATCTGCGCTGATATTATGGTCGGAGATGACATGAGGAGGGGTATCTCTGGTGGACAAAAGAAACGTGTCACCACAGGTGAGATGCTGGTCGGACCGGCGAAAGCGTTCTTCATGGACGAGATATCTACGGGGCTGGATAGTTCCACGACTTTTCAGATTGTGAAGTTCATGAGGCAGATGGTCCATATCATGGATGTGACCATGGTCATCTCCCTCTTGCAGCCAGCTCCCGAGACTTTCGAACTCTTCGATGACATAATCTTGCTCTCGGAGGGCCAGATCATCTACCAAGGGCCGCGAGAAAACGTCCTCGAGTTCTTTGAGTACGTGGGGTTCAAATGCCCGAAAAGAAAGGGGGTTGCCGACTTTCTGCAGGAAGTCACTTCGAAGAATGACCAAGAGCAATACTGGTATAGGAAGGACCAACCTTATAGATACATCTCGGTGCCCGAATTTGTGAGGGCTTTCAGTAGCTTCCATGTCGGTCAGAGCATTCTTGAAGAGCTTAGAGTCCCTTATGACAAAAGCAGGGCACACCCTGCCGCTCTGGTGAAGGACAAGTATGGAATCTCTAACATGGAGCTCTTCAAAGCTTGCTTTGCCAGGGAATGGCTGCTGATGAAGCGCAGCTCTTTCGTGTACATCTTCAAGACCACTCAGATCACGATCATGGCCTTCATCGCGTTCACCGTGTTTCTCAGAACAGAAATGAAGACCGGCACAATAGACCGCGGGACGAGATTTTGGGGAGCTCTATTTTACAGTCTTCTGAATGTCATGTTTAATGGGATGAGCGAGCTCGCGATGACGGTGTTCAGGCTTCCGGTGTTCTACAAGCAGAGAGATTTCTTGTTTTACCCTGCTTGGGCTTTCACGTTTCCCATTTGGGTGCTCAGAATTCCTGTCTCATTCATTGAATCTGGAATTTGGATCATCCTCACTTACTACACCATTGGGTTTGCCCCGTCTCCCATGAGGTATGACCACTTTTTCTGCTCTCATAAGTTGGCCCTTCCTGTTCTGGTTTATAAGCTACTAACACTAGTGCAATGAAAATAATCTCTGGTAAGTCCTCTTGCTGACAAATCTTGGTGATTTCTACTTGTGCAGGTTTTTCAAGCAATTCTTGGCTTTCTTTGGTGTGAATCAGATGGCTCTCTCTCTCTTCCGTTTCATAGCGGCTGTGGGAAGGTCACAAGTCGTCGCCAACACACTCGGTACCTTCACATTGCTGCTGGTATTCATCCTCGGCGGTTTCATTGTCGCCAAAGGTTAGAAATGTTCTCTTTTTTGGCACTTGGCATTGTCATTCAAAAAAACTGCTGATAAAGGCGTCGGGATATCTCATGTTTCACACCTATAGATTGTTTTTGGTGATAAGCTTCTAAAAATTAATGTGCTCGATGGTGGACAGATGACATTTCAAAATCGATGATCTGGGGTTACTATATTTCTCCCATGATGTATGGGCAAAATGCCATTGCTATCAACGAGTTCCTGTCCGATAGATGGAACAAGGTAAGTTCTCGACAAGGCTCAGGATAAGATGGAGCTTCAAAAGTCTTCTCAAGTTGTTAATATTGCAGGATACATCTAAGTCTTAATTCTTTTGATGTCGCAGCCTGCACCTGCGGGCTCCTCTGAATCCACAGTTGGAAAGGCCCTTCTCAAGCAGAGAGGCCTTTACAGGACCGAGAGCTGGTATTGGATCAGTATCTTGGCACTTTTCACGTTCTCTATTCTTTTCAACGTTCTCTTCACTCTTGCGTTGACATTCTTAAATCGTAAGTAGATGCTCTCGTCTGGTTTTTGTTTTGCAAAGTAAAAAATGAAAGTACGTACTGATTTATCGCTTTCCGACCGTATCTCAGCTCTTGGTGATACTAAAGCAATACTCGCGGATGATGATTCCGAGAAGAGGAGGCGATCTAGATCAGAAGGTATGTGATTGTTGTGGTTGGAACTGTCAAACTGGATTCATGGCAAAAAAGAAATCTGGGATGATGCCTCAAAAAGTACCATGATAGATGCTTATATAAGACTGAAACTTTTGGGACAGGTATTCCGTTGCAAGTAAGAAATGCCGGTGCAAACAACGGTATTGTGAGCGAAAGCAACCAGGCTAGGAGAGGAATGGTTCTTCCTTTCCGGCCCCTTTCACTTGCCTTCAACCATGTCAATTACTATGTGGATATGCCCGCGGTAAGTCCACTCTTCCCTAATGTGAGACTCCCCAAGTTCGGTGCAGCGATGAAATGTTTGAGACATATTTATCAGAATGCAAACTGTAATATACCTCCACCCAACGTTAGTTTCAGAAACAAATGTCTGTTTTCGTGTGCTTCAGGAAATGAAGACTCAAGGGGTTGAGGAAAGCCGACTACAACTCTTGAGAGATGTCAGTGGAGCTTTCAGGCCGGGCGTATTGACTGCATTGGTTGGAGTCAGTGGAGCCGGAAAGACCACACTGATGGATGTCTTAGCAGGAAGAAAAACTGGCGGATACATAGAAGGAAGCATAACTGTTTCCGGTTATCCCAAGAACCAAGCCACTTTTGCTCGAGTGAGCGGTTACTGTGAGCAGAATGACATTCACTCGCCATATGTTACTGTTTACGAGTCTCTCTTATACTCAGCTTGGCTGCGTCTGGCTAAAGACGTAAACAAGGAAACCAGGAAGGCACGTGATTACGATACTATCTACTTCATTAGCATCTCCTTCAAGCAAGTAAATGGACCTGGTGGAAATTATGACTAAACGCTAGTTTTCTTGGTTTTGCAGATGTTTGTTGAGGAAGTCATGGATTTGGTTGAGCTTCATCCCTTGAGGAATGCTCTAGTTGGGCTTCCAGGAGTTGATGGACTCTCGACCGAGCAGAGGAAGAGGCTCACGATAGCCGTTGAATTGGTTGCTAATCCCTCGATTATTTTCATGGATGAGCCCACATCAGGTCTCGATGCCAGAGCAGCTGCAATTGTCATGCGTACCGTGAGAAACACCGTAGATACTGGGCGTACTGTTGTGTGCACGATTCACCAACCGAGCATAGACATTTTTGAGGCTTTTGATGAGGTACGGCTAGGATAATTGAACTCTGTGTTCCTTTCATGTTTTTTCCGGATTCTCTCTTCAAGATATTCCTGAGCTGATGATGTGAGTTCTTCTTGCAGCTTCTCCTGATGAAAAGAGGAGGGCAAGTCATTTATACAGGGCCTCTTGGTGAACAGTCTCACAAGCTCGTCGAATATTTCGAGGTGCTTATCTTATATCTTCAGTTAAGAAACCTGCATGACTGAAAAATCCATGACTACACCTACCAATGAGGCTATGTAGTTTAACTGAATAGAGTTTAACGTCTGAAAACCAATTGCAGGCCATTCCTGGCGTCCCCAAGATCAATGAAGGCTACAATCCTGCAACATGGATGTTGGATGTCACTGCTACTTCAGTCGAAGCTCAACTGGACGTTGACTTTGCAGAAATCTATGCCAATTCTGACCTCTATAGGTGAGACATGTGCACTCCTGGTAATTTCTTCAAATTCCAATCATGAATGTGCGCTGAACTCGGCGTCTCAATCCCCCTTTCTGTATTGTTTTTTTTTTCCCAGGAGAAACCAGGAGCTCATCAAAGAGCTGAGCACTCCAGAACCCGGTTCAAATGACCTTTACTTCCCCACCCAATACTCCCAGGGCTTCCTAACTCAATGCCATGCTTGCTTCTGCAAACAGAACTGGTCCTACTGGAGGAACTCCCGTTATAATGCCATTCGTTTCTTCATGACGGTCGTCATTGGTGTTATGTTTGGCGTCATTTTCTGGAACAAAGGAGACAAAATGTAAGCACAAACTATCACATTCGAGAGATCATTTTCTTTTTGCGAAAGTCAAGCCGCTACTATTACCTTAAAGTGTTCACTCACATGATGTTTCTGTGTCTTTTATCTCGATAGGTATAAACAACAAGATTTGATGAATCTACTCGGTGCCACCTATGCTGCTGTTCTCTTCCTTGGAGCCACTAATGCTGCAGCAGTCCAATCTGTCGTGGCAATCGAAAGAACCGTCTTCTACCGTGAACGAGCGGCTGGGATGTATTCAGAGTTGCCTTATGCATTTGCTCAGGTACGATTCCTTCTGTCCATTTCGGATAGTTAGAATCTCATTCATTTCATCACAGTTGTATTTTCTTGTTCTGTTGTTGATTGGTGTGCTTTGTGTATCAGGTGGCTATCGAAACAATCTATGTGGCGGTTCAGACACTTATTTATTCCTTCCTTCTCTACTCGATGATCGGTTACGAGTGGAAGCTCGGCAAGGTGTTGTACTTCTACTACTTCATATTCATGTGCTATACCTACTTCTCCATGTACGGTATGATGGTTGTCGCGCTCACCCCCGGCCACCAGATCGCTGCCATCACAATGTCCTTCTTCCTCAACTTCTGGAACTTGTTTTCGGGCTTCCTCATTCCCCGACCTGTAAGTCACCTTACCTCGGTCCTAATTCTAGTTTTCATTCATTTTTCCATTGAGAGCATCATCTTCTTTTGCGAACATGTCACACTAATGCTCCAAGTGCTTTATTATTGCAGCTGATCCCTAAGTGGTGGAGCTGGTACTACTGGTGCTCGCCCGTCGCTTGGACCATCTACGGCATTTTCGCATCCCAGTTCGGCGACAAGACGGGGCCCCTCGAACTAGAGGGAAGGCCAAGCACGCACGTGGATGAATTCCTGAAGGAGGCCCTGGGATTCGAGCACAGCTTCCTGGTGCCCGTGGCTTTGGCCCATATCGGTTGGGTCTTGGGATTTTTCTTCATCTTCGCCTACGGTATCAAGTTCCTGAACTTCCAGAGGAGATGAGAAACTGCATCTTGTTTCGAACTAGTAGAAATTTTTGAGCTTTGCACTCATAGGACTGCTGACTGTACAGCAATATGGTCAAATACATATGGAGATGAGCAGAAAACTGTTCCTCCTCTCTTTCCTTCCCAGTACAATTCTTTCTTCCTCTGTAATTTTGCTTGGTTTGATTTCTCAAATTTTCTTTCTGTGATATTGTGGTATGTATAGCTCTTTTAATCCTTGCAAGTCTGCTGTTGTACCATTATATAAGAGAATGAAGAATAAAACTCCTTTAATTCACAAGTACATTTCTACTATCTTTCTTTCTCCGCTTTGATACCATGCAAATTTTTGCGGGAAATGTTTCGAATCATCTGAAAGGTTGAAAAGTTGGAATCCAAGCAAACATTCATGCAACAAAGACCACACCAATGCAATTCTTGCTCATGGAAACTTATCACCACCTTCTACACCAGCCAAACAAGATCAAAAGAAGGATAAGAGTCTCTAATGACAGAAGGATTTACATCTTCAACAACTAACAGAGAACACCACAGACTATGCAACAGCATTTGGCAATAGGAAGGCGGCACAGAAGTAACCCCAAAAAACACGAAACAAGCTGCGAACAGGAATAAGTTCCATCCATGAGAATCAACAGTGAAAAATGCTGGATCCATGTTGTGTCATGAAAGCGAAGGTCGCAAATTCTGGTGGATTCTTCTTTCCTTTTGCATCTGATTTTTCTTCTCTGAACAACCAAGCCTGTACATCCCACGCAATCTCGACCTCCAAGCCGTCCGCTAAAACCTTCGTCTGCATCCCCCTGAAGTTCCAATGCAACTTCCTCACCTTCAATACAAGCTCCTTCCCAATGTGAACGTACAACACAGTACACTTCTCCAGATCCTCCGTCTCCATTCCTCTGCATTGTATCAGAACATCTTTGAATGGCCCTTTTCCAGTGAGCCGAGCCTCGATGCCATGGAGCCTTCCGTTTTTGCAGGACAACGCACACTCTGCTTGCGATACGAGAGTGAAACCGAGCGCTTGGAAGACCGTGGAACACTGTTCTGGGACGTCCCCAAGAAGGAAAGCTGCTTGTGAGTCCACCAGGACCAGAAGGAAGAACCCGTCGACGGGTTCCAGTCCCGTGTCATACTTAACGCGGGAGAAATCCCAGAACACTGCTATTTGGGAGCTCTCGTACTGGGTGAGTTCTTGGCCTCTGTTCTGCTCAGGGACGCTGGGGTTTATGCAGACATTGTACTTGAAGAGAGACAATGGGTCATCGCCGCCAATGACGTGAAGACCAACGAGAAGTTGGCGGCGGCCGGTGGGTGTCGTGTACCAGGAGAGGGTGGTGGTGAGGTGGCGGTGATTGAGAAGCGCGGTTTCGTAAACCCAATTGTTTCGAGTTTGAAGTGAAGTAGGAGGAGCAGGAGAAGTGACATGATGATCCCCGTCGGAGGGAGCGGGAAAGAGAGGAACAAGAGAAGCCGAAGCATTCGGAAGCAAAGGAGAGACGGAGGCGCTTCTTGAAGCCGGAACGAGAGGCAAAGGATTGAAGACAGCGATCGCGCTCGCGTCCTTGCAGAAGGTAGAAAACTTGCGTTTCATCGTCGAGGTCTGAAGTTTTCCTTGAAGAAATTGCAAGAGACAGAGAGAGAGAGAGAGAGATGAATCAATCGGAGCTGGGGGCAGCTATGTTATATAGAGAAGAGAGACTCCTGAAGAAGTTGAGTTATTTCAAAGTCTTTTCCTGAGGATCATCTCTTGATTAACGCGGATTTAAATGGGCCTCGTGAGCAGCTTCGAAACACTAAAACTGCTTATAACCGAAGGTCAGTAACGAACTTTTGAATCTTTGGATAGCGGTCGGAGAATCAAAGGAGGTCGAAGCGTGTTTAATAAGGTGGGGTGTCGACTCGACTCGACTCCGAGAAACTAATCATTACACGAACTTGGTGGGTCCCACGGTAGTCCAAAAGAAGTCAGTTTTAGCACACGTGTTAAAGTGAAATGACTTCAACATCGCAAAGGTCACGTGCTCCGTCGGTTCTTGGCTCGAGACGGCCGACATGTGAAGATGCGATCTCGATCTGAATCCAAACCGGCGTCGTAGTGTGTTTGCTTCATGAAAAATAAATAATTTAAAAAAAATTTGTAAAAAATAATTATTTATATCGCTCATAAAAATAAATGAATGAAATTTTTTTTTTATAGCCTATGAAAATAGTCAGGCATGTATTGTTATTGATGATGAAAATATTCTTCGTTGACTAATTTTTTTAATTGATGTAAGCTATTATTTTTCGAAAAATAGTTTTCTAATCACTAATTTTTCTCGAAACAACGCTTCGTTTGTTTCGTGAAAAACGAATTACTTGAAAAATATTTTTTGTAAAAATAATTGCTTGTATTGCTTGAAATATTAATTAACGAAAGATGTTTATGTTATGGACAACAATGTCTTAAATATTTTGATAGACAATGAAAATGCCCTGCGATCATTTATTTTTCGAAGCGATGCAAGGGATTATTTGAAGGAAAATATTTTTAAACTACTTATTTTTCGTCAAATAAACACATTCAAAACTTTCGACCCAAGAAAAAAAAAAACATCCAAAACATATAACGCAAGGTCTGGCGATAATCTATCAATTCAGTGACTAGTCGCGTTAGATTAGATCCAACTTTTGGGATCAAATGATTAACGATCGGGATTAACCCACTTGCTTGTAACTTCTCGCTCAAGGTCTCTCCTTTTCCGTCAGATAAGTGGCGAACTTGCTAGAGAAGTGAGGGCCAGGTCACTTTCCAGACTCTTTCCTCAGATGTAGAACGAGGTAATGATGCGTTACTGATAATGTCTTTCGTTGTCATCATCCTAGGCTAATCAAAGACCACAACTTGAAATTTTCCTTTAATGGCTTTTGGAGGTGGTTTGGGAAAAGCATGATCTTCTTGGTACTTGTAGCTCTTATGAAATGCTGCAATTGAAAATTACAAATTTTTTGGGTCGTGATTAGTAATTTGGAATCTTTCCGTTGGGTTGTTTGAGAAACAAAAGCGGATTAAGTTATTTTAATAAGGATTAATATCACAGAAAATTTCAAATTAGTACAAATTTTACAAATTTACCAAAAACTATTTTTTTATCTTGAAAAACTCCAAACCGATACACCCGTGACAAATTTATCAAAAACTATTTTTTTCACTATAAAAAATCCTAAACCGGTACACTTGTGACAATTTTATGTTAACTAATTTTTTTGACCACGAAATATCAAAACCGGTACACCCGTGACTAGACATGGCCGGTTCTGATTCCGGTTCGGAACCACCGATTCCAAGGCCCAATTGCTCCTTTCACCCGGCCTCCTTTCTTTTTTTTTTAAAAAAAAACCGGGTTGGAACCGGGGGCCCGATCAACGGGCCGGTTCGGGGCCGATTCCAGGCCCACGGGTCCATTTGGCCACCTCTACTTGTGACAAATTTTCCCTTTGTTAAGTTTGGTTAATACCATGAAAAATCCCAAATTGATATACCTATGATAAATATAGGGTAAAAATCCTAAACTGGTACACCTATAAACTCAGTAATTTGACGGTTATATTTAACGAAAACTAACAAATAGTAAATTTGTCAAAAGTGTACTAGTTTGGGGTAAATTTTTCACAAGTGTACAAATTTGGAATTTTTTGTGGTCAAAAAAATAGTTTGGGGGTTAATTTGTCACATGTGTATTATTATATGATTTTCCGTGATATTAACCTTTTTAATAAACACATTTGACCTTTGTTTATGCTTGTGCTCCTTAAGTTTTCAAAAAATGTTCATTTTGAACAAGGAACACCGAATAATCTAGTTCGATACAGGGCGTCTATACGTGTTAATAGATTATGGGATTTCTAAAATCGTCCACAACTTTAACCGGAAAAGACCTAGGTATGTGTCATCTTTTCTCTTTATATATATATATATAAGCACATGCCTCATTTTATGAAATCGTATTGTTCGATTTTATTTAGTTTGAGTTTGAGAAACAATACTTAAATTCGATTTTGGTTTACCATCCAGGACAGAAATTGAGGCAGACCTTTAGCTATTTTTCACCATATTTTTCATTTCTTAGTTAAGTCGACCAGAGTTTTTTTTTTTTCTCAGTTAAGTAAATAACTCATTATATGTCAAGACTATACCAGTGAGCCTATTTACATTCCTTTTTACCGAATCAACTACATCAAATTATCAATCAACGGTCCAGGTCCAGAGTATATGGGTCACGGGGTCAACCCCATAAACTCAAAAAAGATTGTGCAGATGTCTATTTGAATGTCTGTTTGAGGTTGAAAACCTCGTCGAGTTCATAGCAGACAAAAGGTTAAGAAGGTTCAAACTTGTCTCCTTGACAAAGGAGAGCCAGTGCCCATCGGGTATGCAGCTAGGTAGCGTACAATACATACCCTGTTTCAAACTTATCAAGAGTCTTGGAAAGTAAAACTCCCAAGATTGCTTGGACGTATATGAAGACATTTACATCACAGACAAGGGAAGTGTCTTAACCTGATTGATTTTCACGTCAACAGTTAAAACACTATTTAAACCCTAAAAATTAATGAAAGAAATGACACATCAAAATGAGATAGGGATTTTTTTCCCACAGGGAAGGAAACGAAACCGCGAAATCATGTCTGGAACGCGAAAAATACGGGGATGTGCAAGCTGATGTTAAATGTTTCATGAGACTTTGTGTGAATGGATCCTCTCCTTGCACATCAATAGAACCGTCAAATGTAATGGTAAGAGACAATAATAATGGACAAAAGGGAGGCTAAAGTTGAAGGTTAGCGCAGTAGCTTACTAATTACAAATATCCATGTGAAACATTGCTGTAAATTTTTTTTTCAAATTTTCAATTATTATTTTTTTTTGTTTTCCTTTCTTTTGTTTCTTTCCTTCTTTCTCTCAACGGCCTCTGGCGAAGCTCTCCTCTGTTAGTCATTTGGCGAGGTTCGGCCTCATTCTTGCCCTCGCCAATGGCCGACAGTTGTGTAATGAGTTTTTTATTTTTATTTTTATTTTTGGTCGAAATGTAATGAGTTAGTTGGTGGCCAATTGATCTCTGAAACGACGCCCTTCACAATCCAATCTACAGCCCTGCTGTTAAACATCACATTCCACATTTTGCTCCCCTGAGAAAATTAGGGCTAATTCCCTAAAAAAGTACTAATTTTAGGTCTAATGACAATTATAGTCCTAACTTTTTTTTTATCTCATAAAAAAGCACCAATTTTAGGTCCAATGACGATTCGGGCCCGTACTTTTTTTCATCCCATGAAAAAGCACAAACTTTAACTCGAATCCCAAATTCGACCCCCCTTAATTTGGAATCAATTAGTCGTCTAATATGGTAATTTCATGTTATCGATAAATCCACGTGGCTTGTTGATGTGGATTTAAGACACTATTTATCACTATTCATCTTCTTCTTGGCGTGGAATTCGAAGTTGTTCATCCGCTTTGGGGAAAGGGTAAGGCTAGGCTTGCTGAAAAAAGAAGGCTCTAGTCGTGAGCTTGGCAGATCTCAACCATGGCAAATCTCGACCATGGCGTCTCTCTATGGTTGATAATACACAGCTTAAACAGTTTATGCCTGCGGGTGAAGTGAAGAAGATGATAAATAGGTTAACCGTGATCCGTCAAGTTGTGCGAGAGGTGAAGCAATTGAACAACTTCAAATTCGTGCTAAAAAGATGATGAATAGTGCCTTAAATCCATTTATTGATAACGTAAAATTGTCATGTTGGATAACTAGTGGTTCCAAATTAAAGGGGGCCAGTTTTGAGTTTTGAGTTAAAGTTGATTTTTTTTATGAGACCAAAAATCGTTTGGACCAAAATCGTCATTAGACCTAAAGTTGGGTTTTTTCAGGAAATTAGCCCGATAAAATTTCTGGGCAAATGGACAGAAAGTACGCCACCGCCAACACCATCGAAAGTCTCGTTTTTTTCCTTTTCCTTTTCTTGAATTCTCCCCTTAGGAGGCCAACGGTTTGCCGCTTTGGGCGAGGTCTCGCCTAGAGACGGCGAGGGTCTCGTCAACCCTAGCCTTTGATTGGTCGTTGAGGTCTGATGACCGGCCGGAGGAAGGAATGGGAAAAAAGGGAAAGAGAAAGAAAAGAAAAGAAAAATAAAAATTTGAAAAATATTAAAATATTATAAAAAATTACTCATGTTAGCACCAGCTTCGTTACGTGAGTGCCGACAGCGTACGTTAGTGATTTAGATCAAAATTGATTGGACGGACTGAATTCGTACAAATATAAAAGGTTTATGATTGAATTGATAAAAAAAAAAGATTAGATCGAATAAGCATAATTATAATAGATTTATATTTTTTTAATTAATTTTATTCGGAAATAGAACAGTTTCGAAAAGATGAAGAACCAGATCAGATTCGTGAAATATCATTCGAAATGCATTGATTCCTCCTCTTATTTATGCCTCCAACCCCACGAATTATGCCAGCAACTAGCAAATCCAAATCATGGTCCACCATGTCGAGTCACGGTTTCCCCAAGATTAAAAGTTGTTCTCTTCTCCAAAAAGTTGTCCCAGCTTCTTCATCATTGCGCTCGTCTCTTCCTCTTGCCTCTCCTTGATCCTCCCACTCAGTTCCTTGGCCCTTCTCCGGACTCGCTCGCCCTCTTCTCGAACCACCACTTGCTGGATCGCTTTCGCCACCTCCTCCCTCCGGAACCTGCCGTCTTCCCTCTGGACCTCCACGCCGACCCCAAGATCCGCCACCAGCTTGGAGTTTAAGGGCTGATCGAGGTGCATCGGCATGGCTATGATGGGTACGCCGAAGACTATCGCCTCCAATGTCGAGCTCCAACCGCAGTGACTCACAAACCCACCTGTTACATCACCAACTAAACTATGGTGTCACCGTATTAAACTAATGTCGAAACTAAGAAAAAAAAAAAACGTGGGATGACAGCACGAGCCACCTGTGTTCGGGTGCGCGAGGATTTTGGCCTGAGGAGCCCAGCCTTGGATCACCATGCCTCTGTCCTTCGTCCTCTCCAAGAACCCTTCAGGCAAAGCTTCAACAACACTCGCACTCTCTCCGCCACCTCCAGGAAACCTCACCACCCACACAAACCCCACGTCTTCGCTCGCGAGCGCCAGCCCTTGTGCCACCTCCTCCATCTCCTCCTTCGATAGGAAGCACTCGCTCCCGAACGACACGAACACCACCGAGCCGCTCTCTCTCTCCTCCAGCCACCCCATTATCCCCCCCTCGTCATCTCTGGTGTCGCCTCCGGCTGGTTCTTGAATCAGAGGCCCGACGGCGACGACCTCCTTGCCGACAAGCTCGGCGAGGTAGTCCATGTACTTGCCCTCGATCTCTCTGCACGTCTTGATCAGGATCGCGCCCTCGGACCTCCTGATGCTCTCTAAGACGCGGTCCATGTCCCTCGTGCCGTTGACCTTGTTGCGTATGAACTGCATGATCTTATCACACTCGCCCCTCTCGACCCTCAGCGGCGGGAAGGGGTACTCCCCGTCGGGGTCCATGCTGTGGAGGGTCAGGAACGTCAAGGCAGCGGCACCGCAGGGGAAGAAGAGGGACGCAACCCCAGGGAGACCGCGCTCGCGGGCCACTCTCGGGGCCCAGGGCTGGAGGAAGTCGTAGAGGACCGAGTCGGGTTTGAGAGCTTCAAGGAGGTCGGAGAAGACCGGGCCAGCGGCGTCAAAGGCGGACTTGAGGGAGGGCATGAGGTGGGGAGGGAGGTGGCGGGTGGTGTGGAAGCAGGGAGGGAGGGCGGCGAGCGGAGGGGGCGGCGGCGGGAGGTGGAGCTCGACGAGCCGGATGGAAGGGGAGAGATGGGGAGGGAGGAGGGTTTGGAGGGAGGCGAGGTTGACGGGAGTGGAGCAGAAGAAGATGAGGAAGGGGTGTCGGCCGGAAGAAGAAGAAGAAGAAGAGAGAAGCTTCTTGGCAAGCTCCAGGAAGGGAGAGATATGGCCGTGGGCTAACCAGGGCAACATGAGGATACTTCGCCGTCGCGGACCGGTGATCGGCGAGTTGGGTGTGTCCATGGCCGTCCTGGTGATGCGTGAGCAGCGGGGTGAGGAATGATGAATATCTCCACGTTAACAGATATATGGTTGGTTTTGAGCCACAAAAAAAAAGCAGAAAAGAAATATCCAATTTGATTCGAATTTAAATAATAAAAAATTGAGTAGTTTTAAGGGCTTTGTTTGTATTGTGGAAGCTAAGAGGCCCAAAAGGCATAAGCTCCTGGCCCGTCCGTTTCTCCGGAGAAACACTTGCCTCGACCCGGTCAGCCGACCCGATTTCCTCTTTAGCTGCACTGGAGGGGGCCGAACGGTACCCGAAAGATGGACGCCGTCACCGAACCGGAGCGAAGCTCGAACACTGGCGATGGAAGCCCCGCGTCCGGCGGGCGGAAGCCGAAGGTGGTGGTCATAATGGGCCCCACCGGCTCCGGCAAGTCGCGCCTGGCCATCGACTTGGCTTCCCATCTCCCCATCGAGATCATCAACGCCGACTCCATGCAGGTCTATCGCGGCCTCGACATGCTCACCAACAAGGTTCCCCTCGATCAGCAGCAAGGTATTCGCTCGAAACCCTCTTGCCTTCTGACTTTCTCTTCGTGCGTCTGGTGCTCGATTATCGTCGTTTCGGCGCTTTTCACGAACTTGGTGGGATGTACAGGAGTGCCTCATCATCTTTTGGGCACTGTGAGTCCGAACGTGGAGTTCACAGCCAAGGCGTTTAGGGACTCTGCTGTTCCTGTGAGTTCGCCTTCTTTAACCGACGATTACATATGAATTTTTCATTTTTGTTTCGATGAGATTAAAACTTTGTTTTTCCCGAATTTCAGCTCATTGATGAGATCTTGTCTCGAAATAATTTGCCAGTCATCGTTGGGGGTACAAATTACTACATCCAGGTAGAGTATGCAGCACTTCTTTTTCTGTCTCATGTTGCCTTATGATGGTAAAAGTTTCACTTGCTTGAATAGCCTGCGGTTTGTTGTTTGTGTCCACTCTTCGAGGACTTTGTGTTGTCTACTCTTGGAACTTCTACACATTCTTTTGCCTACATTGTTCGCACTTTGTAGTAGTTACTTTGTGAATTCGCTAATGGGGGCTGTAGTGTTAATTCAATCAGCGTTTTTTAATAGGCAACGGTTAATTTCCTTTTCTTTCTTTGTTGCTGACTAGGCTCTCGTGAGTCCGTTCCTTCTGGATGATTCAATGGATCACATGGATGACAGCCACTTAGATGAAACTCCTGGTAATTGTCACTCAATCGCTTGTGCCCCGGCGGTTATTGTACAATAATGATTGCTTCGTTGATTCTCAGGTGACGAGCATGACAATTTTGAAGTTGATTCCAATAGAGATAGGAATCCTCTCACCTTCGATCGCTTGAAAGACGTCGATCCAGTTGCTGCACAAAGAATTCATCCGAATAACCAGAGAAAAGTATGAATGTTAGCGTAGTTGTCATTCGAGATACAATCGTCTATTGTTTGACTGAAGCTGATTGTGCTGGATCCTTTGCAGATCAATCAATATCTTAGTCTGTATGCTCAATCTGGGCTCCTCCCCAGTGAACTATTTCAGAGCAGAACTGTAGAGGTTGGTAACATTTGTTGGTCTGGTCAACTGGCTTAGTGTTTATGATTGGGAGCATTTACAAATTTTTTCTTGCTATCCACTTAAGTAGCTCAATCAGCTGGTCTTTAGGTTTCATTGATAATGGTTCTTTATTAAACCATGGTATTTGATTCGCCAAATACATCATTATTGTGTACTTTTTCCTATGTATGATGCAACCCAATTCTTGTTTTTGAAATTTTGGATCCCTTACTTTTTTTTTTTGAATCCAAATATCATATTGAAATAATAAGAAATTTACTCTTGACAGTGATAAATGTTGTATATGTAAATCCTAGATGTGAAAATATGAGGAATTTGTATCCATGAAAAAAGAAAGGGTATAGGTATAAAAAAAAGAATAGACATGTCATAGAAGGCTCTGCTGAAAAAAAGAAAAAATAGGGGCCAATGAGATAAAAATAATGAATTGTCAATAGAGTTCAAGTTCGAATTCCATCGAGAATATGGAAGTTAATTGTTTATAATGATAGACAAATCAAATTAAGGACTTTCTCAAGCTCAAGATTTTTATTCATCCACTTGATATTGGGAAAATAGGTCGGTTGAACTTGAGAATTCACTCATTGAAATGGAATAAGTAATAAACAAAATGGGATTGGATTGGGGTGGATGGTACCAATGAAATCAAGTGCTAATTACCGTTCCTTATTGAATTTAAACATGACAAATTTTTGTAGTGGCATTAAGTTGAAGCACGGTGCACCAGAGTGACAAACTTTTTTTTTTGGTAACTTTTGTTAATCTTTAGCTATTTTTCTGGGAATTTTATCTTCAAATTTATTTTTATTGAAAATTTTTGTCTCTATCTCATCTTGTTAATGAATGATTGATGTATCTACAGTGTTTTAAAAACTTGGTAATTGATCTTGTGTAGGCATTAGTGATATGACTTATTAAAGCTGTCTTTTCCTCAATCTACTTTTATTCTGTATCTTCTTATAAAGTTTTATCGCTATCCTAGGAACGAATTTGTTTAAGTGCAAGTAAACTTTCTCGCACTTCATGCATGAATTGCTTCCGATGTGAACGTGGTCTCTGTTTTCTGGAGGTTGTGATAGCTTGAAATGATTCTTCATATAAAAATTTAGGGTTTGCTTGTTTTGACTTCTCAAAAGTCAAAAGTAATTATTCTGATTTTCCTGCCAAAACTTAAAAGTGAAATTCAAATTCCAAAGAAAATAATGTTGTGACTTTACACGTTAACATTTATATAATAGTACTCAAGATTAGAAAACCCAATATTCATGCGCCCCAATATTTGAATGAGCCAAAAAAGTTGCAAAGTAAAAGTTACTCCAGAGTCTAGACACACTCTAGAGAAGTGCTTAATGAAATTTTATCCCCTTACGTAAATAGCACTGAGGTAGAAAGTGATTCCATTTCCTTTCATTGTGGCAGGGCAGAACTGGGGGCGTGTTGAGAATTCGAAGTATGATTGCTGTTTGATATGTGTGGATCCATGTCTTCCAGTTCTCGATCGATATGTGGAGCAAAGAGTTGACTGCATGATGGAAGCCGGTTTGCTTAATGAAGTCTATGACATCTACTGCCCAAACTCAGATTACACTCGAGGTCTGCGCCAGGCAATTGGGGCACGAGAATTCGAGGATTTTCTGCAGGTCTACATTGCTGACGCTGGTGACTCTGAAACAAGCAGTTCTCATGACAAGAATATGTTGAAAGAAAACATTGGGTTGATCTTGGCATCCCTTCCGACAAATCAACTAAAAGTGTTACTACAAGAAGCTGTTGACAAACTTAAACTAAACACTCGAAGACTTGTGCGACGACAGGTGAGTATACTGTAGTGAAGCATGTGAGTATACTGTAGTGAAGCATGTAAGTAGTGTGATCCATATTCCATCAAGTTTGGTATATTTTCCTTTCAGGCTGTCCCTTCTACCTAGCGATCGGTGCCAAAGCCTAAAACCTTCTTCTAGGATGCATGTCATGATGTTCGTTCAGTATATGCTATGAAAATCTGTTATAACCTGTAGTACCTTCAGTTTATCTAATACCTTGAAGCCAGATGCTTTTGTTTTCTCAATAATGTTTATGTGCTGTTCAAGTAGTGAAGGTTGTTCTTACTTCTTTTCATACCAGGATCCCTCCCCCTCTCCCCCTTCCCCCTTGCCCCCTTTTTTTTTTTTTGTAAGGTGCTGATGTTATTCAATTGCTTGAGGACTGAAGCATGCAAAGATTCTGATCTTTCTACTTCCATTTTCTAGCTTGATAATATTATGGCTGTGCTTTCTAGTGAAAGCTCTCTGTTATTTCACAGAAAAGGAGGATCCGTCGACTGCAGACGTTGTTTGGGTGGAACATCCATTATGTGGATGCAACAGAAGCCATCTCGTGTACAAAAATCTCCTGTCTAAGCAATTTTGTTTTGCCGTCGTTTTTTCAATTCTCACGTAATTTCCTGTAATGTTGTCCTGTTTTAGGTCAGTCAGAAGACTCCTGGATCAAGCAAGTAGTTCAACCTTCTGTGCAACGTATAAGATCTTTTTATGGAGAGAGCGTGAGCATCATGCCTGATGTTGAAGGCCCAAAAGGCTCTGCTACTAATTTGCTGCAAACAGACTTGTGGACCCAATATACATGCAAGGTAAGCAAATTCCTCAAGTGTTGTGCGTTCTTTTTTCTTTCTTTTTCCCCCCCTGAATTTGGCGTGTCCTTCAACTCTTCCTGCAAAGGAAAATTTTCCATCGTCTTTGATATGTTTGAACCACATTCTTACAGGCCTGTGGTGATCGTGTGCTTAGAGGAGCACATGAGTGGGAACAGCACAAGCAGGGCCGAGCTCATCGAAAACGAACTGCACGGCTGAGAAAGTCTCTAAATCAAGGTTTGGTCACTGTAGTGGAACAACAACAGTAGCAACATTAGGAGTTAGGGGGTTTTTTTAAAAAATTTACAGCAATGTTTCTCATGGATATTTGTAATTAGTAATGAGAGCGTTCGTTGTCCACATCAGGTCATGGATATTTGTAAGCTACTGCCCTAACCTTCAACTTTAGCCTCCCTTTTGTCTATTATTATTGTCTTTTACAATTACATTTGACGGTTCTATTGATGTGCAAGGAGAGGATCCATTCACACAGAGTCTCATGAAACATTTAACATCAGCTTGCACATCTTTGTATTTTTCGCGTTCCAAACATGATTTCGCGGTTTCATTTCCTACCCTGTGGGAAAAAATCCCTATCTCATTTTGATGTGTCATTTCTTTCGTTAATTTTTAGGGTTTAAATAGTGTTAACTGTTGACGTGAAAATCAATCAGGTTAAGACCTTCCCTTGTCTGTGACGTAAATGTCTTCATATACGTCCAAACAATCTTGGGAGTTTTACTTTCCAAGAAGACTCTTGATAAGTTTGAAACAGGGTATGTACAACAAAAAACAAGACTCTTGATAAGTTTGAAATACAAGCGCCTACGAAGAGACCAACAGGAGAAATCATGGGGAGAAAGCTCTTCCAGACAACCCCCACCAAAAGTGGAACCGACCCAAGCCACCACCAATTCCATGATTCATTCGTGACGTTCTCCCATTGGACCCAAGGGTGCCCAAAGAAGAGCAAGCCCAACGCATTGCTTGCCAAAGTAGAGGAAGCACGAGAAGAGGGAGGTGCGACTCGGAACCATAAAGGTTTCAACTCAGCCACTTCCGTGAAGACTCAAGCACCACCTAAGAAGCCTACAAGTACAACACTCAATGCCTTGGTTGACATGGGTGCGTCAAACATGTTCATGTCAAGTGAAGGGAAATTGTCAAAAAAGTCCTAAACCTTTTAAGTTTGCCGATTCAGTCCTAAACCTTTTTTTATTTTTTTGCTAATTCCATCATATTGGCCGGAAATAACCGATTTGGATACTGACCGTTCTACATGGCATCACTAGTCGAGAGAGCCGTAAAGCCCTCATCGGCCGTGGGGTCGTGGCAACTCACTAGGGCCGCCGAGGACTTTGCGGCCCTCGCTCGAGGTCCGATGGGGTTCGCTGGCCCCCATCAGCTCTCATCCAAGGGTTGGCAACCCCAGTTAGCCTACAGCCAATGGTCGGTAGGGCTGCCGGTCCCTATACCTAAAAAGGAAAAAAGATTAAAAAATTAAAAATAAAATATTAAAATTGTCCGTGTTAGCGCCAATAATGCCACATAGGACCGCCGGCAGTGCCATATAAGTTTGTCGACATCCACATCAGCAAGTTCCAACCAATAGGATTGATTGACAAAAAAATGAAAAGGTTTAGGACTAAATCAATAAACTTAAAATGTTTATGACTAAATTAGCAAAAATGCTAAAGGTTTAGGACTTTTTTTGACAATTTTCCTCGTCAAGCAAAGTGGCGAAGTGGTTAGGACTTCGCATGGAACTAATCGGACATCGGTTCCAAGTAGTCAACTCAGATTATGTACCGGCCTTGAAACGTGGAATTACACATCGGTGGATGGAAGGATAAATTCACTTTCGAGGTAATTCAGCTCGATGAATACCATCTTATCTTGGGTCTGTAATTCTTTGATAGTGCGAGGGCTATGATAGACATGAGAACCAAATCGATTATCATCACCGACCCTCAATGCCCGTCGGTGGAACCTATGATCCATGGGTTAACAAAGACCAAAAGTTTCTCCATGATACGACTCGTTAACGAATGGTCGTAGCTTGAGAAGCTCGAAGCTGAGTCGGAAACCAAGCCTGGACTTTTGAAAAGCCGAAGGTAGAGTTGGACAATCCTACGCCAACTCAACATGACATGCCAATTCATGTGCTCCTTCCAGAAGTGAGAATTTGCCAGACGACATGGAGACATCCAAACCAAAGAAGAAGTTTCTCGTGAAACAAGTTGTGATTCACAAGCCGTGTAGCCGACAAGCTAAGAAGCCAAACACGAAGTGACCTCGGAGACAGAAGAATCGCTAACGTTCGAGGAAACCGATCCAAAATGCGTTTGAGCAACCAAAAGACTGCGAGTTGAAAGTGTCGAGGACGTCGCACGAATGGGTGGGGGAGGATGTCATGGACCGGAGGTTCCATGCCCCAACCGATCAACGATAGAATGCGGAACAAAACTTGAAGTGTGTTGGTCACTAGGGTTTTGTTGAGTCATCCATAATATTCTTAAGGACGGGGTGATACGGTAAATGTACTATATTTTAGGGCATTCTTGTCTTAATTATCGATAGTTGGTCGATGGGGAGATGCAATCTCCACCATTGCATCTAGAATCAATGGTGGTAATGAGAGGCACTCTTGTGTAAATAGAGGTATCCCTCATTTGTTTCCATCCAACACTTGAGTGATAGAAATGATTTTCTCCCAGAGCTTCTCTCTAAACACTTCCTCTCTACGATTCAAGTAAGTGAGTATTGAGGTGCTCCAAGAATCCAAAGAAACCTAAGAGAAGAGCACCCGCTAAGTTCTAAGAAAAAAGCATCTGCAAAGTCCTAGGAAAAAATTCCAATGTGCTAGAAAGAGAACATGGCTTTCTAATTCTAATACAGCCTTCAAGGATTCTCATATGAAATTGCTAGATGGAACATAATACCGTTAAGGAAAAATTCAAATAAGGGCCGGCAGTGTCATTGTTTTCTCAAATAAGGATTTGGAGTGTATCTTATTTTAAAAAAAGATCTAAAGTGCTCAAATTATTTCAAAGAAGGGCTTACCCGAATGTCATTTTTATCCTTTAATTTTTAAATTTTTCTATGTTTTCTTTTTTCTCCCCTCCCCTCCCATATTCAGGCAATCGCCGGCCTTAGGCGAGGACAGCCAGCATCGAGCAAGGGTGGCCTCACCAGCCCAGTCGAGGGCGAGGGTTGCCATTGCTAGCGTAGGGTGAGGGCAACCCTCGCCAGATCGCTGTTCAAGGATGTAACTTTTCTCGTCAATCAATTAGAAGAACCAAAAGTACGGCTCAAACCGGTCCGTCCAACAAGTAGACAAAGAAGGCACCTGAAGTGAGCACTTGAGGTTGAGTAGAGAGACCACACAGAGGAGGGCGTAATAGGAGATCATATGAGATTGCCCATTGAATAGCTTTTTCAAGTTCTTATTCGCATGGAACGCCAAGAAGAGCACGAATAGGACGGCGGGGACAACCATTACAATGTCATAGAAGAAGCCGAGTAGATAGGGCTGAAGTCGGGGGAGGTAGTGTTCTGATCTTGAGCTGTGGGGACGACGACAAGGATGGGCAAAGGCGGGGCCGACGACAACGAAGAATTGGTGCTCTGGTCCAGAATCAATGGCATTTCGCGATCCGAGAGAACCCTAGATTGAGAGGTCCAATTTGGGAAGAAACTAACAAGACCCTTGCGCTAATTGTAACGAAAGAGAATCGTCTATCCGATTAGGGTTTTTGCGAATCAGGTTGCGTCATTGTCATCTTCCTTTTCATCTTCGAGGATCAGCTTGGACAGTGCAATGCTCTCCCTTGCCAGCCCAGGCGAGGGCTTCCCTCGGCTGAGGCTGGTGAGGGCCGCCATCGCCCAATGCTGGCTTGGGCAAGAGTAGCTTGAAGCCGGCCCCGAGTGAGGTTAGCCCGACTCCACCCGAGCGAGGGCGCTTGAGGCCGGCGATAGCCTTGGGTGGGAAAGGGGAGTGGAGAAAAAAGAAAAGAAAAAGCAAAAAAAAAAAAAAAAAAAAAAAAAAAAAAAAAAAAAAGAAAAATATTCAAAAAATTAAAGGACAAAAATGCGTTTTGATCAGGCCATTCTTTGAAATAATTTGAGTACTTCAGATCTTTATTTTAAATAAGATATACTTTAGGCTCTTATTTGATTTAAGAAAACGATAGCACTTCGGGCCTTTATAAGAAATGTTTCCTAACGTTAATTAACAAAAGGGCAATCCAATTAATTTCTAGAGACATTAAGAAAATCTTCTTGGAATTATGTGAGACAAGAGTTCCTAGAAATACAAAGGCGCAATTCTGGTAGACATGATCCAAAATTTTATACAAAACCATCTCTCAAATTTCCACATCCCTCCTTTAGATATAAAA
The DNA here is from genome assembly GCF_020921035.1 of Rhodamnia argentea. Lineage (NCBI taxonomy): Eukaryota > Viridiplantae > Streptophyta > Magnoliopsida > Myrtales > Myrtaceae > Rhodamnia > Rhodamnia argentea. The sequence continues at coordinate 23,708,374 of NC_063157.1, read as the reverse complement.
GGAAATAGAGCTCACGGTGTTGCTATGAAGTTTCAAAATTTACCACAACATTGGGGAACTTACCACTACATTGGGAAAACAAAATGAAAACCTTCGGCGCTGACGACAACTAAATACATGTGCAATAATCAGAATCACATTTACTAACATTAGCTAAGTCAGGACATGATTCAACACATGCAGGCTTGGTCACTTTGGTGGAACAACAAGAGTTGCAACACTACGAGCCTTTTTAGGGTTTGGTGTAAAAAATCAATGTTTCATATGGCTTTTCATCTTCAGCAATGAGAATGCGTATGGTTTTTCCACATCCGATTATTGATGAAGAGGAATGACTGCTCTTGATATGTTGTCAGCCACCAAGCTAACCTCCGGTATAAGACTCGCTTTTGCCCATGGTTGTCTTTATATTTACCTTTAACTGTTTTGATGTGCAAAATGTCATTCCATTCGCACAAAGTCTCATGAAAGCTTGCACGTTTTTGTAATTTTTCCCATGCCACACATGATTTCGGAGTTTCATATCCTCGACCTCTGAATACTCCCTTATGTTTAAATAATTTTTTTGAGTACAAATACTATAAATTTGACGGAAAAGCAATACTAGAAACTTGTTAGATAAATATCAATAGATTTGATCGTGACTTTAATGTATTAGGTCCAAATAAACTTGAGAATTATATTTATATGACAGAAGGGAATCGATCACAATTTTTAGATTTGGCGCCGCTAGAATTTTTTTTTGGTAAAGTAGCCGCTAGAATTGGGGTGCTGAGAAATTTTAAGTTGTGTCACATCTATCCTATCGGGTGCTATAGCAGGTAGGGTTGTCGAGACTTTGACAATCATCCATTGATGATCCAATGACCGACAATGACGTTCAAACTCATCTTTTGTTATCCAACGGCTCATAAAGAGGTCAACAATACTGTCGTGATTTTAGATTTGATTACCGCACGAAGGCCCTTCAAATCTTGGTTTAAAGAAGCCTAAATCTCAAAAGCTAGAGTCCCACAATGGAATATCCGATTGAAGCAATATTTTCTCTGCGTTGAAATGAAATTGACTATGTGTTATGAAAATCTATGTACATTGAGGAGCCTTAACGTATTTCTCAGAAAATGCATTCTCTCTTTTTTATATTTTATCATGCAAGCAAGTTTGAATCCATCTAATGCGATTTTTAAAGAGAAAAGCCAAGAAAACAGTCTGTCAATGTGTCAGATTCATGCGCACCATACTTTCATGTGATATGCTTGTTGAGAGGAAAATTGCTAAAAATCAAAATCCTAAAATATACGGTTAGATTGGATCAGTCACTTTGATGGACCGTCTTCCTAGCATTATCCATTTCTAAATACTACTTTACCGATGGGATGCTACGACATTATTCACCAGATTCTCTAAGGTATCACGTCGCGGTTGTCCACGTTTTGTAGAAGTTGGTTGGCTCAAAAAGGAAAAACACAAGGCAAAGAGATTTCCACCGCTGGAGCATGCAAGTCGATATGAGGATCGAACCAATTATTGTTTTTTTTTGGTCGAAAGGATTGAACCAATGTTATTCACAATCAAACTTGTCAAACCACCGCTAATACATGATAAGAGAGAGAGAGAGAGAGAGAGAGAGAGAGAGAGAGAGAGAGAGAGAGGCAAACAAACAAACCAATCTAGTACAAACAATGACCAAGTATTCGCCGATTAGGACATACACGAGAACAATACCTAGACAACAAATATGGGAAAGAGGGGAGAAGAAGGGGAAAAGTAAATGTCGGAAATTGTACAATCTCAATCGTAAATCCATATATCATCATCGCGTGTTTTGTATAAAACACTTATTGATAAAGAGATCGTGTAATCAGAAATAACCGATAGTACTGTCAGGCTAGCAGCTTTTAAAGTAAATAAAAACAAGAACAAGAGTGACATGTAGTTTAATAGGGTGCAAAGACACTTATTTCCCGAATGAGGAAGAAAGGCGAGGATAACATTTTATGAAGACACCAAACTGCAATATCCCCGCATTTAGCACTCTTCCGACCCCGTCCTCTCCCTTGACCCCTTTCAAGCAGTTGGGCGACGAGGTGGCTGTGGCAAGCGAGGGCCACGGCGAGGGCGTCCACTCGAGAGTTCTGAGAGATTACATGCTCATAATAACATGTCCGCATAGGAGGCGTTGGCCGCAGCACATCCTTGTCATAATATGTCGGCGGCGAGTCACGGATACATCAAGAGCACGGCCGCTCCAGTCGACTCGCTAACGAGACTACGCACACTGATACTTTGGGCGTCTTACGACGTTAAAAAATGTCTGACATGTGGTGATTGCCCGGAGAATTTGTACTCATTGGTTTCCAGTAATTCGCATCACCGTCTCTTTGCAATCTGGCTGCCTCTGTGTATGATTAATAAGAGATGGGAAAGGAAGGCGCTGGTTCCTGCAGATCCTGCCCAGGAGAGGGCGGAGGTGGCAGACGGTGGGCGGTGGGAAATAATAAAAAATTATTTTTATAAAAAATAAAAATAAAGTTTAAAATTCTTTAGAAAAATTAAAAAAATCGAAATATTTTAGCAATATCATTTTTCTTAATGAGTTATAAATAAATATTTAATGATTTGATTAAATATAAAATATTTAAGTATAGGTCGGTAAATTTGTGCAGTATGAAAATGGATCAAAACGAATTGAATGAGTTCATATGGGTCGGATCATATTCTCGATCCGACCCAAATCCGATCCGATCTATTCGTTTGACACCTTTCCTCCTAGTTGACTTCGAACTCCAAATAGGATTTTACGAAACCACCCTTCTCAATCACACACCACCGCCCTCTCCTGGTACTCAACACGCACCGGTCGCTGCCAACTTCTTGTTAGTCTTCACGTCATTGGCGGCGATGACCCATTATCTCTCTTCTAGTACAATGTCTGCATAAACCCCGGCATCTCTGAGCAGAACAGAGGCCAGGAACTCACCAAGTACGAGAGCTCTGAAATAGCAGTCGTCTGGGATTTCTCCCAAGTTAAGTCTGACCCGGGACTGGAACCCGCCAACGGGTTCTCCGTTCTGGTCCTGGTGGACTCCCAAGCAGCTCTTCTTCTAAGGGACGTCTCGGAAGTGATCCAAGCGTTCGATTTCTCTCTCGTCTCGCGAGCACAGTGTGCAATGGCCGGCAAAAACGAAAGACTCCGTGGCATCGAGGCTCGACTCACTGGAAAAGGGCCATTCGAAAATGTTCTGATTCAATGCAGGGGAACGGATACGGAGGGTCTGAAGAAGTGAAAAGTGTTGTACGTTCATATCGGGAAGGTGCTTGTATTGAAGGTGAGGAAGTTGCATTGGAACTTCAGGGGAATGCGGACGAAGGTTTTAGCGGATGGCTTGGAGGTCGAGATTGCGTGGGATGTACCGGCTTGGTTGTTTAGAGAAGGAAAAAATCAGATGCAAAAAGGCAAGAAGAATTCACCAGAATTTGCGACTTTCGCTGTCATTACACGACGTGGATCCAGCATTTTTCATTGTCGATTCACATGACCAGATGATACTTCCAATGTCGATTTGTGTTTTTCGGGTTTCTTTTGCACGTCTTCCTATTGCCAAAACTTGTTGCATGGTCTATGATGCTCTTACTCTGTTAGCTGTTGAAGATGTAAATACTTCTGTCAATGGAAGATTCTTATCCTTCTTTTGATCTTGTTTGGCTGGTGTAGAAGGTGGTGATAAGTTTTCATGAGTGAGAATTGCAATGGTGTGGTCTTTGTTGCATGAATGTTTGCTTGAATTCCAACAATTCAATCTTCCAGATAATTTGAAATTTTTCCCGCAAAATTTTGCATGATATCAAAGTAGAGAAAGAAAGAGAGCAGTAGAAATGTAATTGCAAAGTAAAGGACTTTTATTCTTCATTCTCTCACATATAATGGTACAGCAGCAGATTTGCAAGGATAAAAAGAGCTATACATAACACAATATCACAGAAACAAAAATTCAGAAATCGAGCCAAGCAAATTACAGAGGAAGAAAGAATTTTACTGGGAAGGAAAGAGAGGATGAACAGTTTTCTGCTCAGCTCCGTACGTGTTTGACCATATTGCTATGCAGTCAGCAGTCCTATGAGTGCAAAGCTAAAAAATTTCCACTTGTTCGAAACAAGATGCGGTTTCTCATCTCCTCTGGAAGTTCAGGAACTTGATACCGTAGGCGAAGACGAAGAAAAATCCCAAGACCCAACCGATATGGGCCAAAGCCACGGGCACGAGGAAGCTGTGATCGAATCCGAGGCTCTCCTTCAGGAACTCATTCACTTGCATTGACGGCAATCCATCTAGTGCTATGGGCGTCTTATTGTCGCCAATCTGGGATGCGAAAATGCCGTAGATGGTCCAAGCGATGGGCGAGCACCAGTAGTACCATCTCCACCACACAGGGATCAGCTGCAACAATAAAGCACTTGTGGCATTAATATGACATGTTCTCAAAAGAAGTGGAAAAATGAATGAAGAGTAGAGTTAGGACCGAGGTAAGGTGACTTACAGGTCGGGGAATGAAGAAGCCCGAAAATAAGTTCCAGAAGTTGAGGAAGAAGGCCATTGTGATGGAAGCGATCTGGTGGCCGGGAGTGAGCGCGACAACCATCATGCCATACATGGAGAAGTAGGTATAGCACATGAATATGAAGTAGTAGAAGTACAGCACCTTGCCGAGCTTCCACTCGAAACCGATCATCGAGTAGAGAATGAGGGAATAAATAACTGTCTGAACCGCCACATAGATTGTTTCGATTGCCACCTGATACACAAAGCACACCAATCAACAACAGAACAAAAAAATACAATTGTGATGAAATGAATTAGATTCTCATTATCCGAAATGGAAAGAAGAAATTTTACCTGAGCAAACGCATAAGGCAACTCTGAATACATCCCAGCTGCTCGTTCACGGTAGAAGACGGTTCTTTCGATTGACACGACAGATTGGACTGCTGCAGCATTAGTGGCTCCAAGGAAGAGAATAGCAGAATAGGTGGCGCCGAGTAGATTGAGCAAATCTTGTTGTTTATTCCTATTGGGATAAAAGACACAGAAACATCATGTGAGCGAACACTTTTAAGGTAATGGAAGCGGCTTGACTTTCGCAAAAAGAAAATGATCTCCCGTGTGTGATAGTTTGTGCTTACATTTTGTCTCCTTTGTTCCAGAAAATGACGCCAAACATAAGACCAATGACGATCGTCATGAAGAAACGAATGGCATTAAACCGGGAGTTCCTCCAGTAGGACCAGTTCTGTTTGCAGAAGCAAGCATGGCATTGAGTTAGGAAGCCCTGGGAGTATTGGGTGGGGAAGTAAAGGTCTTTTGAACCGGGATCTGGAGTGCTCAGCTCTTTGATGAGCTCCTGGTTTCTCCTGGAAAAAAAAAAAAAAAAAAAACAGAAAGGGGGATTGAGACGCCGAGTTCAGCGCACATTCATGATTGGAATTTGAAGAAATTACCAGGAGTGCACATCTCTCACCTATAGAGGTCAGAATTGGCATAAATTTCTGCAAAGTCGACGTCCAGTTGAGCTTCGACTGAAGTAGCAGTGACATCCAACATCCATGTTGCAGGATTGTAGCCTTCTTTGATCTTGGGGACGCCAGGAATGGCCTGCAATTGGTTTTTCGGACATTAAACTCTTATTCAGTTAAACTACATAGCCTCATTGGTAGGTGTAGTCATGGATTTTTCAGTCATGCAGGTTTCTTAATTGAAGATATAAGATAAGCACCTCGAAATATTCGACGAGCTTGTGAGACTGTTCACCAAGAGGCCCTGCATAAATGACTTGCCCTCCTCTTTTCATCAGGAGAAGCTGCAAGAAGAACTCACATCATCAGCTCAGGCTTATCTGAAGAGATAATCCTGAAAAAACATGAAAGGAACACAGGAGTTCAATTATCCTAGCCGTACCTCATCAAAAGACTCGAAAATGTCTATGCTCGGTTGGTGAATCGTGCACACAACAGTACGCCCAGTATCTACGGTGTTTCTCACGGTACGCATGACAATCGCAGCTGCTCTGGCATCGAGACCTGATGTAGGTTCATCCATGAAAATGATCGAGGGATTAGCAACCAACTCGACCGCTATTGTGAGCCTCTTTCTCTGCTCAGTGGAGAGCCCATCAACTCCTGGAAGCCCAACTAGAGCATTCCTCAAGGGATTAAGCTCTACCAAATCCATGACTTCCTCAACAAACATCTGCAAAGCCAAGAAAACTCTCGTTTAGTCATAGATTTCCACCAGGTACTTGTTTGAAGGAGATGTTAATGCCGAAGATAGCATCGCAGTTACGTGCCTTCTTAGTTTCCTCGTTTACATCTTTAGCAAGACGAAGCCAAGCTGAGTATAAGAGAGACTCGTAGACAGTGACATATGGTGAGTGAATGTCATTCTGCTCACAGTAACCGCTCACTCGAGCAAAAGTGGCTTGGTTCTTGGGATAACCGGAAACAGTTATGCTTCCTTCAATGCATCCACCAGTTTTTCTTCCTGCTAAGACATCCATCAGTGTGGTCTTTCCGGCTCCACTGACTCCAACCAATGCAGTCAAAATGCTTGGCCTGAAAGCTCCACTGACATCTCTTAGGAGTTGTAGTCGGCTTTCGTCAACCCCTTGAGTCTTCATTTCCTGAAGCACACCAAAACAGACAATTTATTTCGGAATCTAACGTCAGGTGGACGTATTTTACAGTTTGCTTTCTGACAAATGTGTCTCAACTTTAACGACCAGATCTAGCCTTTCGCTTTCTGACAAGTCATTGGTTACTATCTGTAGTTTTATGCGAAATTACGATTGTGTTAGGACATGATCATATCATTTCATCTATGCATGGAACTTGGGGAGTCTTAAATTATGGAGGATTGGACTTACCGCGGGCATATCCACATAGTAATTGACATGGTTGAAGGCAAGTGAAAGGGGCTGGAAAGGAAGAACCATTCCTCTCCTAGCCTGGTTGCTTTCGCTCACAATACCGTTGTTTGCACGGGCATTTCTTACTTGCAACGGAATACCTGTCCCAAAAGTTTCAGTCTTGTATAAGCATCTATCATGGTACTTTTTGAGGCATCATCCCAGATTTCTTTTCTGCCATGAATCCAGTTGACAGTTCCAACCACAACAATCACATACCTTCTGATCCAGGTTGTCTCCTCTTCTCGGAGTCGTCATCCGCAAGTATTGCTTTAGTATCACCAAGAGCTGAGACACAGTCGGAAAGTGATACATCAGCATGTACTTTTCATTTTACTTTGCAAAAACAAAACCAGATGAGAGCATCTACTTACGATTTAAGAATGTCAACGCAAGAGTGAAGAGAATGTTGAAAAGAATAGAGAACCCAAAAATTGCCATGACACTGATCCAATACCAGCTCTCGGTCCTGTAAAGGCCTCTTTGCTTGAGAAGGGCTCTTCCAACTGTGGGTTCCGAGGAGTTGGCAGGCGAAGGCTGCGACATCAAAAGAAGTAAGATTTAGACGTATCCTGCAATATTAACATCTTCAGAAGACTTTTGAAGCTCCATCTTATCCTGAGCCTTGTAGAGAACTTACCTTGTTCCATCTATCGGACAGGAACTCATTGATAGCAATGGCATTTTGCCCATACATCAAGGGAGAAACATAGTAACCCCAGATCATCCAACTTGAAATGTCATCTGTCCACCATTGCACACACATTAGCTTGGAAGCTTATCACCAAAAACAATCTATAGGTGTGAAACATGAAGTATCTGAACGCCGTTATCAGCAATTTTTTAGAATGACAATGCCAAGCGCCAAAAAGAGCACATTTCTAACCTTTCGCGATAATGAAACCGCCAAGGACAAATACCAGCAGTAATGTGAAGGTACCAAGTGTGCTGGCGACGACTTGTGTCCTTCCCACAGCCGCTATGAAACGGAAGAGAGAGAGAGCCATCTGATTCACACCAAAGAAAGCCAAGAATTGCTTGAAAAACCTGCACAAGTAGAAATCCCCAAGATTTGTCAGCAACAAGACTTACCAGAGGTTATTTTCATTGCACTAGTGTTAGTAGCTTATAAACCAGAACAGGAACGGCCAACTTATGAGAGCAGAAAAAGTGGTCATACCTCATGGGAGATGGGGCAAACCCAATGGTGTAGTAAGTGAGGATGATCCAAATTCCAGATTCAATGCACGAGACAGGAATTCTGAGCACCCAAATGGGCAACGCGAAAGCCCAAGCAGGGTAAAACAAGAAATCTCTCTGCTTGAAGAACACCGGAAGCCTGAACACCGTCATCGCAAGCTCGCTCATCCCATTAAACATGACATTCAGAAGACTGTAAAATAGAGCTCCCCAAAATCTCATCCCATCGTCTATTGAGCCGGTCTTCATTTGTGTTCTGAGAAACACGGTGAACGCGATGAAGGCCATGATCGTGATCTGAGCGGTCTTGAAGATATACACGAAAGAGCTGCGCTTCATCAGCAGCCATTCCCTGGCAAAGCAAGCTTTGAAGAGCTCCATGTTAGAGATTCCATACTTGTCCTTCACCAGAGCAGCACGGTGTGCCCTGTTCTTGTCATAAGGGACTCTAAGCTCTTCGAGAAGGCTCCGACCGACATGGAAGCTATTGAAAGCCCTCACGAATTCGGGCACTGAGATGTATCTATAAGGTTGGTCCTTCCTATACCAGTATTGCTCTTGGTCATTCTTCGAAGTCACTTCCTGCAGAAAGTCAGCAACCCCCTTTCTTTGCGGGCATTTGAAGCCCACGTACTCGAAGAACTTGAGGACGTTCTCTCGTGGCCCTTGGTAGACGATCTGGCCCTCGGAGAGCAAGATTATGTCGTCGAATAGCTCGTAAGTCTCGGGAGCTGGCTGCAAGAGGGAGATGACCATGGTCACATCCATGATATGGACCATCTGCCTCATGAACTTCACAATCTGAAAAGTCGTGGAACTATCCAGCCCTGTTGATATCTCGTCCATGAAGAACACTTTCGCCGGTCCGACCAACATCTCACCTGTGGTGACACGTTTCTTTTGTCCACCAGAGATACCCCTCCTCATGTCGTCTCCGACCATGATATCAGCGCAAATATCTAACCCGAGGATCTGCCACAAACAGTTGAGATTTAGTCTACCACACAAGCTTATAGTATGAAACGTCAAATTTGAAGCAGGATGACAAATTCTGCGAAGCCAACCTTGAGGACATAGTCTGCCATCAAACTGGTTTCTTGGCCAGTAATGGCGGTGGCTTTCATGAAAGCATCGATTTCGGGGTCCGGCTTGATCCCTGCATCTCGCTCTCTTCTTGAAAGCTCCGCCAACAACTCATACCTAGTTCCAACTCCCAAGCAACGGCCTGAAAAGTCTAGTGTCTCGCGGACCGTCATCTCACCATAGTGAAGATCATGCTGGCTAATGTAAGCGCAGGTCCTTTGAGGAACAAATTCTTTGAATTCGTGGCCGCAGTAGGTGATTTTTCCAGTTACCTGTATCGTTGTAACAGAACAAATTAGTTCACGCTAAGAACTCGAGAACCTGAAGACAGCAAGCAAGTAAATGCATACAGATAATTCAACATGCATCACTAACCCTGAGATCATTATCAGGCTTTCCGGCAAGTGCTTGTAGCAGTGTTGTTTTTCCGGCGCCAGGAGGTCCAAGAAGCAAGGTCAACCTGAAAATGAATATTTTCATGAGTATAAGCTCCCAAATTAAGCGCGTAGAACTGCACTCGTTTGAGCAAAGCAGTGAGACTAGGATCTTCAAGTTGAGGATCCATGAATTTACCTCGACGGTTTGATTATGCCACTGACATCTTGAAGTATCTTTACCACTCTCTTCTTCGACGGGGAGAGTCCGATCATGCCAATAACTCCCTGTTGACATAAACATTGCTGTTGAGGATGCATAGAAAATATCAAATTCACTTCATCTAGTGATTCAGACCATGCCGTCACCCTGAAGACATGAAAGAAATAAACTGATTGATTTATCGATCTTTTTATATGTTCATCATCTCATGCCCGCCGAATCGGCCTACTCGATATAGCCAAAGGCGGTATCGCAGCGACATACAAGAAACTCGCAAGAACTTGTTCCTCCTGAAGTCTTAACACAGTTAAAAGCCTCTACCTGATCTAGTCCCCCAAGCTATCTTACCTGACTAACTACAACCCCAAAGTTTGCCACTGAAGCTTGCCTAAACAACACTGAAGATCAACTGAACTTGAAAAAGAAACACCAGAGAAAGTAAACATGAACACTATTTGTAAGTCTGGGGGATGCCACTAAGCTTCTGTACTTCATTTGCTTTATAATACTTACATTTTTCACCAAAAAAAAAAAAAAAAAACAGGAACACCAACCTCAATAGCATTCAAGGAGACGTTGAGCAGCGTTGGGAGTGCCCTCGTCCCCACATAAGCATCTCCTTCGATGCTCAGGTTCTGGAATCTCACTTCGATCTTCGGGATCTCGATACCGACCTGATCGGTCCTGTCCCGCAGCCTCCTCAGGAACTTCTCGTTGTCCTCCTCCACCACTTTGAGGATGCTCTCCATAAGGACCTTCTTGTCCTGCGTCCCGAGCTTCGTCACGTCGACCTCCTCCTGCATCACTCTCCCGTTGCTCTGCACCTGGGTCAGTATCCCCTTCCGCAGCCGGTCGTAGGTTGGCAACCTCTCGATGGCGGCCCACCGGAGCTCCTCCTCGTCGTCCGCCACCTGCCGGACACTCCGCCGGAACACATCCGGCGCGTTCCACATCTCCCTAACGCTCCCCGACCGCCAGCTGCTGCCGCTGCTTGTCTGCCGCATGAGGTCGTCCCCGGCCAATGCCGCCGCCATTGTCAAACCTGCTCTCCGGGTCACACAGTGAAACTGAAGTCGAATGCTCCTTAGTGAAGTTCTTGGACCAGAGTCCGAACAAGAACTTGAAGAACAAGAATCAAACTCCGAAAGAATGAATCGATATGTACTTGTTGAAGCGTAAGCACACTTTTTTTCTCATCTGGGTGTGTGCTTATGAGAAAACTCTGCACACTCAGGAGAAGAGGAGAGATATTTTGAGAAGGCGGTTCTGGAGGAGCTTTATATATAGACAGAGCTGAAGAAGAAGAAGATTAATCCCGGGCCAAGAACATGAGTGTGTGAGGGCATTGGTCGTCGTTCAAAATGAGACGACGAGTCGTTCCCGTGGCTTGAGCTAAACATGTACGGGTGTCTCGCGCTTCATTCTCGCTGTTCCAGAAGGCGACGCCGATGTTCGCTGCACAATCGCACGGTGCAAATTATAATTTTTTTGGGGGGAGACCTAACATGATTCTCACTATATTTTCGTCATGTGATTGGTATGATTCATTAGATCAAATCTATATAAAATGACTTTTAGTTTTGGACGAATAAAGTGAACGACCTGGCCTTTGTCTGCTTCTCGTTAGACTAGGGAACGACCCGGCCTTCTTCTGTTTCTCATTAAACTAAGTGAACTAACCCCTCTTTGTTTGTTTCAGCTAGACTATATTGAATGCAAGTGGAAATATTTCATGAATACTTTTTTTTAAAATATATTTAGCACAAATTTCGAAAAAAGTGATAAAAGTTTTTTTTTTATGTGTTTATACAAATTCAGTTTTAAACCTTTCAATTTGATCAATGTAATTCTACGCATTTTGACAATTTTTCAAACTAGCCAATTTTGATTGGATGTCGTTGATGTGTACCCTCTCCCTCGAGCGACCCTCACCGAATCTCGCCAGGGCCGAACCCTCGCCGGCTCGGAAAAAAAGAAGAAGAGAATAAAACTAAAAACCAAAAAATTTGGAAAAATAAAAAAAATTGTCTATATCAATGCCGGCCATGCTACGTAGGACGGTTAGCATCCACATCTTGCCAATATTGACAGGAGACTCAATGGCAAATTGTCAAAATGTTTATTACTAGATTGGTTAAATTCAAAGGTTTATGACTAAATTTGCACAAGTACGATAAATTTAAGATTTTTTTTTTTGGTAATTTCCCTGATTTATTTATTAATTCAAAAGGCTCTATTGAAATTGGTGGGCAAGATGCTCGATGAAGACAAGTTCTACGACTGATGATAATATAAAATATCCAGCAAATAAGAAAGTCTTATGCCCATATAATATTAAAATGATGGGTTACGAATATGATTACAATCTACTTCTTTATGTTGAGTTACATTTGCATGGAAGTAACGTCCGTGACTTTAATTCACCAACTAAAGACATAATTGAAAGTGAGATGATGGAGGAATACATCGCCCTTCTTGTGTATGACCAACTTTAGCCCACGTTATGCCTCTGTTCGTTTTGTGGAAAAGAATTTCAGAAAAATGTTTGTCGGATTTTTTGGCGTTCGGTTCATAGAGAAATAAACGAATTAAAGAAAATATATTCCTCTCATGGAAAAAACACATTGAAAAGTGAAGCAAATGAATGCCCTTTTTGAGAAGAGAAAAACATTTTCTCTCATCTTTTCTTCCCCTACTCTTTCACATTTCTTTTATTTTTTAATTATTTTCTATATTTATTTTAAAAATTTTTAAAAAAATTATTTTTTTGTATTTTTCTCTTTTCTTCTTCTTATTATTTTCTATTTTTATTTCTTTTCCCTTCTTTTTTGACCGGTTGTCGCCACGGCCACGGCCGGTGACTATTCGCAAGCAAGCCAGGCCAAGCCTCACCCGAGGCCGGGTGTTGCCGGTCTTGAGCTCTCCTTCGGTCGGTCACCGGCCGTCATTGTGGCTTGCCACCAACAGAATAGAGGAAAAGAAAAAAAGTGAAAGAGAAAAAATAAAAATAAACAAACATTAGAATTTAAAATGATTTTCCATACCGATGAAATATATTTTTCATATTATTCTCATGTTTTAGCTGAACACCAAAAAATATTATCATTTTACTGAAAAATGACTTTTTGAAAAATAATTTCTAGAAACACATTATTTTTTGCGAAACCAACGGAGCCCGTACTTTCATTTTTTCGTGTTCCTTCACTTCAAAAGCAACCAATAATGAGTTCATGGATATTCAGTTGTCTACAACTTAATATCCAAAAATGGCTTCAAATCTACTAGCAAGGTGTTCGAAGATCATTCTTCATGCGATTTCACTATAAGGAAAGTTTTAAATCTCTCATGCATTAACTTTCCTCGCGAGATGCGCGTGTGATGAAATGAAAGTCGAGATTCTGCTTATGTAATGTATTTAAGGAGTGCTCTTTTAGCCAGTACCCTAGGCATTAAAGTGCGCAATTCGTGAAAGAGTTTGCGTCATATTAATCATGGGATCAATACAGTCCAAATTTTAAAACTTGTTACGAAAATACAATTAAGTCCTAAAACTTTCAATTTACATAATTAAGTTAAGCTATAAAACTTATCTCAAACGCAATTTCCATAAAGACATGAATTATGACAAAACGTGATCTATTTTCGAGGTTCCGGATGACTTCAGTACAGCCACGAGTCTTCTTGGCGAATGATGGTATTACATTTTTTTCCCCTTGGTATTGTAGCTCATTTGTGAGTTCTCCTTCATCTAAGTAATTTTATCCTAGATATGGGCGTTTGACCTATGTCTGTTGTCTACCCAGAAAGATTATGATAGACCCAAGCCCCTTTTAGCTGTTAATTTCGTTGGTTCCATCGTGGAGTCACATGATCAACGGCTCGTATAATTATGATTTGTTATACCGTTTGTCCATCATGATAAATTTTTCTCGTCAACCATCTCGAAATGAAAACTGGTAACTTGCTTGAAAAGTAAATTCAAGAGTCTCCAAAATAAAACTATCTAATCATGTAGACCCAAAATAAAACTATATCTAAATTGTACAAGGATCTGCATCGTGTATGACTTTGACAAAAACGAACCGAAAAAGAGGAGGCGTACGAAACAATTTAATTTTCAATGTTCAGATTGGACATAAGATGAGAAAGGTAGTGTATAGGAAATAACAAGCTAGAATAAACCACATAGAACAGCACTTATCCATGAACTGACCTTCGTGGCTTAATAATGCCATTGACGTCTTAAACTTATCTTAATTTATTGAGTATCATGCCCGCTAATTGGTATATTCCCTTTTTTGATGTAGGAGCACCAAGTTCTATGGAACAAATTTGAAACTCGATTCATACATCATCGATCGTGCCAGTCAAATCATTATTCATGCGCGTAAAAATCAGTTTCGGCTACAACTTAATCAGATGTGTTTAAAGCTGAAGTTGTCGATCATGTTGTACAGTTATCGATTTACAAGACTGTTTTTCACTCATCCAAATTTGTGCACCAGCCTTGTTAATGATCATCATCTATCCTAATCTTAATGTTTTCACTCAGAACCCATTCTCCATTTCGCGCACGCATCGCTTATTAATAATAACAATAACAATAAAAAAACAAATCAAGATGACTAGGTCATCCTCACCTCGGAGAAACCGACAAAACCCGAGTAGTTCGCCAGTCTAACGAGAAACGGACAAAGGCCAGGTAGTTCGCTCTAGTTTGCTCCCACGCATGGCGTCCGAATTATGTCTCTAACTAACCTAATCATTGACATTCTTGTCGAGCAATTATTATAAAAAAGTAAGGAGCCATTTTGTCTGGAAGAATAATTCACTCGCCAAATAATAATTAAAGAGATTTGATCTAATAAATTTCATTTAGAACAGCTTCATCGGAAACTTCGTCTAAGAAAGCTAATTTACAAAATTAATATAGTACACACTATCAATATGAACACTGAATAGCCATCTGAATCTTTTTTAGCAGCGGTACGTAATATTCTCTCGTGCCGTGATCCGCCATACTTTCGTTTCTAGAACATGGACTCTTGTCTCTCGTTCGCTATTTGAGGCCCGGAACCCAAATTCGTCCACTGCCCCTAACCCATTCCCTCTTGCTCACCACACCGCTTTGTCAATGGCGGATTCCCAGAACGAGATCGGGAAAAAGAGCCGTGAGACCTCCGAGGTCTCCGATTACACGCCCGGCTTCCTCATGGACGTTGCCGACGAGGCCGAGACCATTGCTCCTCAGCCTAAGCCCGGAGCTGTTGTTGATGAGATTGCTGTAAGCTGCAATTACAACCTTAAATAACGCCTCAAGATCACCATAATTAGATACACAAATCACAATAATTGAGTAGAGGATTTTAAGAACTTTGTTTGAGATCCATCGTTCTTCATGCAGAATATCGATGAACCAACGCTCAAGGGCTTCTCCTGTATAATCCTCCGAATCACTAGATTCAGTGAAACTGCCCCTCACGTATCGCGTTCTTCTAGGAATACGTGTCGTGCTATTCCTTCACTACATGCTTTAGAAATCTGTTATAACATGCAATACCTTCAGTTTATCCAATAGCTTGAAGCCAGATGCTTTTATTTTTCTCAATACTGTTTATGTGCTCTACAAGTAGTGAAGGTTGTTCTTACTTCTTTTCAGATCAGGATGCCTTTATTTCATGTCTTTCTTGAGGTGCCGATGTTTATTCAATTGCTTGCGAACCGAAGCATGCAAAGATTCAGATCTTTCAACTTCCAAAGCATCTCCTTTCTAAGCGATTTCGTTTTGCTGTCTTATTTCCTGTAATTTTGTCCTGTTTTAGGTCAGTAAGAAGACTCCTGGATGAAGCAAGTAGTTCAACCTTCCGTGCAATGTATAACATCTTTTTTCATGAAGAGTGGGCGTGGATCATGCCCGATGTGGAAGCCCTAAAAGGCTCTGCTTCTAATTTTGTGCAAAGAGACCTGTGGACTCAATATATATGCAAGGTAAGCAAACCCCCCCAAGTTTTGTATGGATTTTTTTTTTGTTGTTGCTCTTTTTCTTTTTTCATTTTCCCCTGAATTTGTCCTATCCTTCAACTCGTCCCGCAAAGGTGTGTTTTTTCCATTGTCTTTTTGATGTGTTGGAGCCGAATTCTTACAGGCCTGTGGTGACGGTGTGCTTAAGAGGAGCACATGAATGGGAAGAACACAAGCAGTGCCGTGGTCGTCAAAATCGAAAACGAACTACCCGGCCGAGAAAGTCTCTACATCAAGGCTTGGTCACTTTAGTCGAACAACAATAGGATATATTGTTGATGAAGAGTGTTTTATCATGTGATTACGGCAATATCCGACCTTGACGTGTTGTAAACGATCCGATCATTATTTTTTCTTTATTATGTGATGACATAACTCATCAGATCAAATTTGTCCAATTACTTATAGCTCATTATGAAAAGTGTCGGAGCATTTCGAGTGACACGGCAATGTCAATGTCAATGTCAATGCCAGGCGAAGGTATACAGTTTACATTAATCCGATCAAAGCAAGACCAAACACCAAAGACATAAAAGTAAGGGAAAGAGAGAAGAAAAATGAGAAAAATACAGACTACAGGAGGAAACCAATGTATCGGTTGGAAGCCGAACTTGCAGAAGTTTGTGTGATTGGATGATGATGATTTTCTCTCAAGAAATGCCGACGCGGGATGAGGACAGTATATTAAATCATGTTATCCTGAGCCAGAGCTTTTTTAAATTCCTGGAGGGTTTAATGACGAAACAGATGTTGAATTGAGGCAAAATTGTCCAAAAAAGTTCTCTTCCTTAATTTGTTTTGCGGAAAAAAAGTTTCAGAAAAAACATTTTTCGAATTTTTCGACATTTAATTCTCGAAAAATAATTTAATCTAGGAAAATATTTTCTATCCATAAAAAAAAAACCCCTTTTAGAAGTGAGAGAAATATTTTTCTCGTTTTGAGAAAAGGAAAACATTTTCCTTTCTCGTCTCTTTCGTGCTTCCTTCTTTATAATTATTTTTTTTTTACTTTCTTTACATTATTTATTTTTTTAATTTTATTTATTTTTTCTCTTTTTTATTTTTTTCTTTTCTCCTTCTTTCTTTCTCCTTCTTCCGCTCACCGCTCCTTCCTCCACCGACTGCGGAACGCGGCGACAGACGGCCATCAATCATGACCCAGGCCGGCGAACTTGAGGCTCGGCCTGTCCTGACAATCTCGGTCTCGTCCAAGACTGGCGAGCTAGGAACTGGAAGTGGCTTTGGCTGCTGTGCTGCGGGCGCAGGCTCTTGCCACTTTTCGATTTCTGTCTGGGTCTCCTCCATCCTTAATGTGGACCTTGTATTTCCTGACGGATATCCTCTAGTAGAATCCATGCGGGTAGCAAGCTGCACGGCGTTTCCGGCCGGAAGTCGGCAAGCACACGTATTCTCAAAGAAGGGGGAGTGACCTGGAACACCTCCAGGGGTTACAAAGCGCCAAAAGAAAAATCCAACCTCTTCTCTCTCCTTCGTCCTTCTTCCTACTTCGTCAATGAATGTCATCTCCTCCATGGCTCTGTCTTTTTTGCCGTCCATGCTTTGCTCGTCCAGATCCAGTTTTGGCGCGGAACTCGTAGCCGCTGGGCTCCGTCTTCCCAACGAATAGCTCCATCGCCATCAATAGCTCTCCATATCTGGAGGAACTAGCTGCTGGTCCATCTCTAGATCCGCAGCCATGCCGATCTGGTGAGCCCGAGATCGTCGGGACCGGCTGAGCCTCCAGCTCACCTGCGGCAGGCCGCCGGCTCATTTTGGAAAAGCCTACAGAATGCGTTGAGTACGGCCTATCATCCACAAACGGATGACCAGTTTGAAAGGACAATCCAGACGCTCGAGGACATGCTGAGAGCGTGTTTTTTGGATTTTAAAGGAAGTTGAGAGGTACAACTTCATTTGGTTGAGTTTGCCGTGGCCGGCGATCACCCTAAACTAGAGAGGAAAAAGATAAAAAGAGAAAAAAAAAATAAAGATAAATAATTAAAAAAATTGAATTAAAAAATAAAAAATTATTAAAAGGAGTTGGTGGAGGAAAATCAGTTGATTTTTCATACCAAATGACGGAAAATATTTTCCAAATATTTTTCATAGTTTAGCCAAACATTGGGAAACATTTTCTGAAAATTTAGCATTTTTCGAGAAACAAAGGAAGGCATAAGATTTTATTTATTTTTATTTACAATTTTATGTTTTTCTTTTAATTCTTTTTCTTTTTTCCTCTGGCCATCACCCTGGATGCGGGCGGAGGTTGAGGATAGTTATTATTTTAGACTGGTGAAGCTGCGGTAGTTGGTGGTGGTGGGTCTAAACTACTAAGGATCTATATGGTAACACTCCTTGAAAAGTGTTTCTGTTCCGAAAGTGTTCTCGGAACACTTTTGGAACAGAAATGTGTATGGTCGAAAAATGTTCCAAAAGTGTTCCAAGGGAACACTTTTGAAAAAAAAAAATACTTTTGAAGCCAAAAAAAGAAAGAAAAAACTTATTTCTAGGTTTTGGAATACTTTTTAGAAATAACTCGAGAGCGAGCTTGTGTAAGCCACCACTGCCCACCATCGTCGGCGAGGAGTCGAAGCGACCACCGCCGGCTGCCGGTTGCATTTTCTTCCTTTTGGTGAAAAAAATGTTCTTTTTTTTTTCTATACTTGCCAAACACGTTTCTATTTCCGAAAATCGTAGTTGGGAACAGAAACACAAAATAATATTTCTGTTCCAAATATGTTTCTAGGAACAAAAACGTTACCATACGCAGCCTAAGTATCTCCACCAACGACATGCATGTTAGAAATCCCACAATCAGAGTTGTCGATGTGAACGAACCGTCAGAGCCGCTGAGCTGAGTAACTTTCATAATTCACAAGACAAATAACTCTCCAAGAAGCATAAAGTTGGGAGACATCTCATCCACAGTAGACTAATTAGACTAAATTCTTCTACAAATGTAAACTTACTAACCCCCGTTCAAATTTTCTACAACCATGGGATTAGGATGTTCTTATCCTTAGCTGGGTCCCAAAAACCATTCGAAAAATCAATTCAAACCCTCCGATAAATTTTTTTTTTCCCGTTTTCCATAGTTATCAATATATATGCAATTAACCTTCGAAAAATCAATTCAAACCCTCCCATAAAATTTTTCTATATAACACGATGATTCGTTTTTCAAAGAATAGAAAACTCCGGTCTTCCAATAATGTTCTAATATTAGGGGATACTTGAAGGAAATGAGATTCTTGTAGAATTCCAGTAAATTTATAAGGCCCTGAGATTAGGGACCTCGATTTGATAGGGGCCTTAACTGTGATTGATCAATGAAGCATCATAGATGGTAGGGGTGTGTTGTGTTGTGCATTCGGAGAGGTCCAAATCAGCCTGGTTGGTCCGGTCCTCGTTCTTTGACATTGATCCGTCGGTTCAATTCACAATCTGAGCTTGTGGGCTATTTTCATGGTTGAGCCGGCTAGAGACCGGTCTACCCAAGAAGCTAAGGTCAGCGCACGCTTGAAGAATCGAAACTGATCTCATGGATGAAGATCCGGGCCATCAGATCATTATAATATTTGCACCGTCTTTTGGTATGGATGCACTGTCCTACTTGAGGGCAAAAATCGTAAGGTGCTGACAACTCCTAGCTAAAGCTAATTCGACATTAAATAAGTTTCACATTCCATGGTCCGAGGCAACATGCATCAAATTAAAATAAGCTAACAAAGTTTAAAAATCAGGTATTCGATCAAAATTAAATTAAAGTGCAAATAGTGTAAGGTTACTCATACTCATTATCTCAACGAACGTATACCAAATTATCCATTTCCTTTTTTTTTTTCTCTGATTCAATTCGCGAACCGAGCTTTTAGGCCGTTTTCATGGTTGAGAAGGCTAGAAACCGGTCTACCCAAAGAGCTTAGGGAGTGCGCTGCTACGTGGCATCGACACTCTCCAAAGGCCTATGTATTGTGTCCGACACTCTCGCACTCTTCGACATGCGACCGACATGCGGTCGGCACTCCGGACACACCAACAACATGAGAGTCCGGTATCCCCGATATGCCATTTTGATGCGCTCTAGGTCAATTCCAAGCATTTTCATAAATTAATGGTCAAAATGAAAATTTATTAAAAATATATATACTTACGTCATATACCCAGCCGCCCTAAAATTAATATATTCAGCCACAAAAAAAAAAAAAAACATAATCGTGAATTCATAACGGAAGAAGAAGAAGAAGAAATTCACCACCGATATTTTATATATGCATGATAAAGATATTCATTTAATATACAATGTATTCTAACATGTCAAAATTTTCTATTTTTTAAAAAAATCACGTATCAACGTGTCGTGTCGTATTATATGTCACGTATCGTGTTGGTGCTATATAGGTGCGTTGAACCCTACGACGATCATCCGACTGCTTATGGATGATGACACGTCCCGTCCCCATCAAACCCATTCTAATCCTATACATGGTCGTCATCATTCATTCATCACCACTGGCACTCTTCTTCGCGGCGCTGGGTGCCCGTAAGCAGTAAAGGGTAAGGACCAAAAATTTACTTTGTTACCTCTTTAAGTTGACAACAAATTGCATCTGCAAAAGCTTGAGGCAGCATTTGTTCTTTCAAATTTCTAATTAGGATATTTAGATATATATTTATTAAGAAACTAATTGGACATCAACCAATGATATTTCTCTACCAAATAATGAATAAAAATAAGAGCGGGATTCTATGTGGCGTTTTCTAGAGCCGGTGGCGAAAGCTTATTTGAGATTTCTTATTTTCTTTAGAAAAGGAGACGAAGGTTTAGCGGAGAGGAGCGGAGGGCAGTCGGAGGAGGCGGAGGAGAGCGTGGATTCTACGTGCGACTGGAGTCGGCGGTGGTTCCTTGGGCAGGAGTAAGGGTGTGGGGCTTCCGCGGAGGGATGTGAGGGCGATTGTTAGTGGCGGCGGGGAACGCCACCCCCTTCTGCCTTCCCTCGGAACCACCACCAACTCCTGCCGTCCCTGGGAGTCCGGCTCCCCTCCACCTGCCTTCCGCCCTCTGCGGAGACCAGACACCAAGAACCTCCTCCATCCATGAAAGCCCCCACTCCCCTCCGCCCCGCCCTGAAAGCCACCACCAACCACCCACTCCCTCCCTCCCACCGACGACACCATGGACCGGCGTTCGCCTGCTCCTTCAGTGAAGTCATCCAATTCCTGCAATGCCTAAGCCACGAGTGAAGTCTTCCCCGTACATCTTTTCGCCACATAGCAAGGAAATCAGTCGGAACAGCGTCATCACATGGCTGCTCAAATGCATCAGGACTTTTTTATTTTTTTTAGCAGCCAAGGCTACAGTTGTAATATACTCACAACTGCTTTCTGATAATCCATTTCCCGATCCTTCGGCCTGTTTCTTGTTTAAATATTTCGTGGGGTCTGGTCGAGTTCGGGATTTTTTCCAATTTATTTTTTTTAAAAAAAATATTTACAAAATTATTTTTTAAAATAAATATTTACAAGTTTGGATCTCGCTCGGCGGTTGGGTTGCCGAGCGAGGCCCGCTCGGCAGTTGGGCTGCTGAGCAGCTCTCCAGCCCAAATGCCGAGCGGTTTTTTTTTTTTTAATTTCATTTTTTAAGTATTTTAATTATTTATACTTATAATATTTAGTTTATTTCGTATTTTTTAACATGTTTATATTTATCGGGCTTTTTTTTTAATTTCGTTTTTTAAAGTATTTTAATTATTTATACTTATAATATTTATTTTATTTTGTATTTTGTAACATGTTTATATTTATTGGACTTCTTCTTCTTCTTTTTTTAATTTCATTTTTTAAGTATTTTAAGTATTTATACTTATAATATTTAGTTTATTTCGTATTTTTTAACATGTTTATATTTATTTTATTTATATATTTTTTCTTGGGAAGCTTATCTTTATAACATAATTAGTAATAATTAATATAAAAATTATTAAGATCTATAATTAATAAATAATGTTGTAATTATGTAATTAATTAAAAATATTCATAAAATAAAATTGGTAAGATAAATGAAATTAAGGAACCCCATTCTTAATTCAATATCTTTATAATTTAATCAATCGAAAACCCATCTAGACGATCCCGAATAGCAAAAATTGCCATTAATAAATCCCGAAAATACTAGAAAAAATAGGAAAACCCATCTAGACGATCCCGAATTGCAAAAATCCATCGTTCATCACCGCCAACGACCGAATTTGTTTGGGGAAAGAGGGAAAGGAGGTTCGTTCGATATAGAGAAGTAACACCGAAGGGAGAAAATGCAAAATTGACAAGGAAAACGGCGTTTTTTGGGGAAAAAGCTGGGCCAAACCTCCTACGGCTGTTTGCCGATGGATTCCTCTAGAAAAATTACGTGAAATAAAAAAAAAATAGTCTCAAACGGACGCCCGAGCGATGAGATATGCTCTTCTAAAGTTTTGCCCTTTCTTTACTCGTTTCCACTCTTTTCTTGCGGTTTTTAATCTTTCCATGCGGTTTTTAACTCTTTTGCTGCGGTTTCCTATCTATCTATTACGGTGGTTTCCAACATATTCCTGCGAGTATATTACATTATATCACAACATTATTTATTAATTATAAATCTTAATAAATATTTACATTAATTATTGCTAATAATGTTATAAATATAAGCTTCACAAGAAAAAAAATTATAAATAAAATAAATATTCTAAGTATCAATAATTAAAAAAAATAAGAAATTTGCAATATAGCCGGCCCACATTGTTTTTTTTTTTTGTAAATTTCGTATTTTTTAAATAATTAAAATACTTAAAAAAATGAAATTAAAAAAAAAAAAGAAGCCCAACCCCGCTCGGCAGCCGGGCTGCTGAGCAAGTGGGCTGCTGAGCGGGCCTCGCTCAGCAACCCCATTGCCGAGCAAGGCCCAAACTTGTAAATATTTATTTTTAAAAAATATTTTTGTAAATATTTAAAAAAAAATTAAATTGAAAAAAAACCCGTCGAGTTCTGGTGCTGTCGCAGTTTTGAGAGACCCAACCCAAGACGTGTAGATGAAGAAGAAGACGAAGAATTATTGAATGAGACAGAGCACGGTCGGAGGTGTTTTTTTTTCTTGTCTTGTCTCGGAGGTTCACATGGCGGTGATGGAACAGGGTGAAAACCTTTTCGACAGAGAGTTAAAGGGAATTAAATTTCGAGGAAATACAGCTATCGGTTTCTTTTTTCTTCTCAGAGCTTGTTGGGCGGTATTAAAACCAGAAAGACAGATTTGCATGAATTTATTGACTTATTTAGAACGTTTTTGAGTAGTTCAGAAAAATAAATAAAAAAATGGGGGCGATCGTGCTGTAGTAATTTCTGAAGGGAATGTCGACAGAAATTAATCGAGTTTCGAAATGTCGAATGAGCCACTCAGTCGGTGGTGGGGGTGAGAGGAGGGCGCTGGTCGACGAGTATGTTAGAGCGGGGGTGGTGGACTGAAGGGCGCTTGGGATGGGGGGAGGAAATCGGGGCTAAGCTCGAGGCCAGTCGGTGAGGTAGACGGAGGTTCATCCCATCATCCAACGGTGTTCATTTTTTACTATTTCTCTCTTTTGACAAAATGGAGATTGTGCAAACCCTCGCGATACCTTGCAAATCTACTAGAAAGAATTTTAATGAGAGAATTGATTATGTGACAATTTTTGAACGTTCAACATCTACTTTGAGGTTACAAAAAAATAAAGATAATTAAAAATTATTGTAAGATTCACTCTTTTAAGAATTCGTAGCTCATAATACATGGTTATTCTCATCAGTGCTCGTGTGCGTGCGGACTGACCTACACCGGTCTCCATCCGCCAGGACGGCGCGAGCACCATGTATATTTCTTTATTTATTGTTTTTGCAGAAGCGAGCATCAGTCCGAGACAAAAATTCGAGTGCGCGGATGTTATTGATTGCGGTGATAGTTTTATATTAGTGACGTGCAAGTGACATCTTCAACGGACAAGACTTACGTGCAGCACTAATTCATTTTGTAGCTACTTACTTGACCGACTGTTCTTGTTGACTTCAACTTTTTGCTTCTACTTGCATCCCACGTTCGCGTCTCATTTGCCCAGCAAATATATCTTTTTCTTCTTCTTCTTCTTCTTTTATTTTATAATTTAACTTTCTTTTTTTCACAACCTTAAGCCACGTCTTTTGACTAACTTGTCGTTGCTTCTTGCTTTCCCACTCGCAACTTGATGAAAATGGATCACCAATTTCCGACAGTTCGAGCTAACGAAACGCGCGAGCATTAGTTTGTGACCTGCAACGGCATTGTTTGTATCCGCCAGGACAAGGCGAGCACCGTTTGCTTATTTTTTTACGACTTAATACCTCCAACGCTTTTGTCTCAATTTTACTTTTTATATCATAAAAAAAAAACTCCAACTTTAGGTTCAATCCCAATTCTATCCTAATGTTTTTTTATCCCATAAAAAATCCTCAACTTTAGGTCATATCTCAATTCTACCTTAATTTTTTTTTGTCCTATGAAAACCTCTAACTTTACGTCTTGTCCTAATTCTACCATTTGGTCCCAATTTTATAGTCTCATAAATAACCACGAACTTTTACTCAAGTCACAAATTTGCCCTCACTAACCTTCCGTCCAAAATTGCTCACTGACAACCGAGAAATTGGAAAACTTCCGAGCACGAGCTATTCAAGTGTCTCGAGCGCGAGCTCTCCGATCTTGAGAGACGAAACATTCCAAAGCATGAGAAATCGAATATCGAGTGCAAAATCCCTAAGAGTGATTTTGACAGTAGATTAATGGAGGCACATTTAGGACTCAAAAGTTGGCGATCTTTATGATACAAAGAAAATACATAAAAATTGCAATTGGACCTAAAACTGGATTTTTTTTATAAGACGCAAAAAGCTTAGGGTAGAATTGGTATTGGACCAAAACTGATGATTTTTTATGAGACAAAAAAATTTATGGTAAAATTGGGACTCGACTTAAAATTAGAGGATTTTTATGACACAAAAAAATTGTTATATAATTGAGACTACATCGAAAGTTGTAGTTTTTTATGAGATAAAAGGTAGGATCGGGATAAGAGTTAAAAGTTGGAGATTTTTCAGATTATGAGACCATTTATGTGCTTACTTCTTGTTTTTGCCAAAGGCGAGCATTAATTTGACTCAACTAAACTTTTTAAAACGCGGTAGGTATGGATGCCAATGCCAACAGCCTCTATTGAAGCATGAGAACGTAGAAAGAATAATAATTTTCAATTAACACTAAAATGGTTTTAAGATCTGGTTTTTAGCGTGTCATAAAAGAAACACGAATTTGAAGATATAATTAATACTTCCTATCAAAGAAATTATCGGTGCCAACTAGAATGGACTTTGGGAGGAGAGTGACGTTTTGAAATGAAAAGGGGAAAATTGCCAAAAAAGTCCTAAACTATTGATTTTTTGTCAATTCAGTCTTAAATATTTTTATTTTATCAATTCAGTCCTAAACTTTTTGCATTTGTACTAATTCAGCCCATTCAACCAATTTTGACTGGGCGGCGCTACCGTGGACACCAATCAATGTTGACGGTGCAATTTTTAATAATATTTTATTTTTTTCCTTTTCGTTTTATTTTCTTTTTACTGTTCATATTCTTCGCTCAGTCCGACCCTAAGAAACAGAGCCAAAAAGGAGACTCCACCGACCAAGAATCCAAGACAACCAAGTCCCAGAAGACGAAAGAGCCGACCTGGCTCGACTCGAAGCATGATGACGATATGGTCTCCGAGTTCCAAGATCTGCCGACCAGGTTCCAGCAACCCCTCATCCCTGACCTCGAGCGAATCTCCACCACCTCCAAGGCCTACATAACCCGAGCCAACAAGCAGATGACCAATGACTTCAAGCCCTACGTGGGCAACAAGTACGCGCCCGCCATCGTGACCCTCGTCTCCTGCGCTTTCATCTTGATCCCTTTCGTCCTCGTCGCCCTTCGTCTCCTGGTCGAGGTCATATTCAGCTCGGCCTCGCCGTAGCTGAGCTAAATTTTCAGAGGGAGAGGATGTTGTTAGAGAATGGGATACGTCGCTCTTCCGCAGACGACGACAGGACGCCACACCTCTCCCAGCCATGGGCTGGCTCGACCTCGCCAGATCTGGGCGAGATTCTTCATCCACGTCTGAGTTCGGCTTGCAAGTTATTCTGCAAGCTTGATGCCAGAACTGAATTAAAGAATTTTTCGTTAAGCTCGTAATTTCCAGCTTAGTTAGGACTTGGATCTGTACTGCGCATTTACAGCTTAGTTAGGACCTTGCCCAGCCATGGAGAAAGAAGATGAATGGTAAAAAAAAAAAGAAAAAATAAATAAAGAATTTGGAAAAAAATAAAATATTATTAAAAATTATCCCGTTAGTGTCGGCTGGCGTCACGTCAGCATCGGCCGATCAAAATTGACCGGATGGACTAAATTGACACAAATGCAAAATGTTTAGGACTGAACCGGCATAAAAAAAGGTTTAGGACTTAATTGACACAGAAATAAAAGATTTAGGATTAAATTGGCAAAATTAAATGGTTGAGGACTTAATTGGCAAAAGCTCAATAGATTTAGGACTTTTTTCAAGTGAGGAAAAAAAAAGGAAAGATGAAAGTCATAAGACAATAAATAAAGCCCACGTTCCCGCAAGTGCAGCAACGCAAGATAGAAATGAAGATACCGACACCATCTCCATTCAAATCAATCTCTATATTTTTCCCTGCTATTTTCAAATTGATTTTGAGAGCTGCCGCTCCCCCGCAATACATTCTGTTGCGCTTGCTGAGAGCTGCCGAGCCCTGGCCATCAGCTGTCGGCTCGTTGGTAAGGCGGGAGCTTCAAGCCCGATTTCTGGTGGCACACCCCCAACACCTACCCTTCAAATCGACTCCTGTGTGCACGCCGAAAGTGGCCGAGCCCTGCGCTCGCCTCAGTCCCTCCATGCGGTAGACTTGCCGATAAATGCAACGTTTGTAGCCACAAGGGGCGTTCTCACCACACGAAGGACCCTTGTCCGGGAAAGGACCCGCCGCCTTCGTTCCACAGCTATGGGTTTTTTGTGCTATCGTTCCTATTCTTTCATTCGCCTTTCGATTCAACGTGCTTCGCTCCATTCGGACGACAGCCGGTCCTTGTACGGCCCAAGTCTCTTTGACTGTTGTTATCCGCTCTCGTTCCTGTTTTGATATGTTCACATTTGTTTCGGTCTGAGTGCCTGAACGTCACTCTTCTTGTCATTGTAGAAATACTGCTCTGCTCATTCTCTCGTCATTCGGTACACGAACTGCAAGCTCAATCCAAAGATAAAATTAATAGGATAGCTGACTCAATATGGAGTGGATGAGACCAGAAGATGTATGGGCCTAGACGAGGACAGTGCTTTCGCGTAATCATCGATGCTAGAATCTAGATCAACACAAATAAGAAACAGTAACGAAAGCTGAACATGGGGAGGGCATCCTTCTTTCGATATTGAGGGCCCCTAAAGCAAGTTCCTCCTTTGACCAAGGAAAAAAAAAAAAAGGAAGTTCCTCCACGTTCATTCGAGCTTGGTGATGGCTCTTGTGCTGGTGAAGCAGTTAATTCCGGGGAGAAATGATTATGTCATTCTCCTTATTAACATCATGTTTTGGGAGAAATAATAAATAATAATAAAAATTATTGTGAGGTCCTATTGTTCAAGAATTTGTGGCTTACAACACGCTGTTACTTTTACAGTCACCCAAAGACTGTTATGCTAGCAAAACTCAATCTTATGCTCCGCGAAAATTCAACGTCCCCTAAATCTTGGGATGCGAACGATGCTCCACAATCGTCGAGGCCCGTGCCATGCATGGGTGGAAAATAATTCATTGAGGGTTAATATCACAAAAAAATTCTCAAAAATAGTACATCTATATCATATTCACCCCAAATTATTTTTCATATCACAAAAAATACCAAACTATTGCGCTCATGCCACATTTCATTTTTCGCGTTACGAAAGATCTCAAATTGATATAGCCGTAATAAATCTACCATCCGTTACGCTTTCATCCAATGTCTCATTAAAAGGCCGACCTAGAAACACATGTGGCAAGATCACCAGGTGACATGAATCCAACATGAAAGTTCAACATAAATGGATCTCCTAAATGACATCATTTTGGAAAAGCCAAATATCTTATTTTTCCCCGGGAGCTCCCTTGCGTTTCAGAAATATGCTAAAATCCCTAATTTTACCACAATTTTGTGATGAGATTTTGGTAAATTTGTCACCTGTGTATAAGTTTGAGATTTTTTTTTATGACATGAAAGTTAATTTGGGTTAAATGTAGCACGAATGTACCTTTTCATTTTTTTTTTTTTGGTTAACCTGATTCTTATATAAAGTTTTGAAGCGATTTTAGCTTTTTGAGTAGTAATTCAGAAATAAGTGTTATAGTGATTAGCAAAATGATTGAAACAAATTGAATCAATATCATTAATCTTTACTTAGCTAACAATAGCTAAATTCATGATTTTTGCACTTTTGTGTTTACTTTTGAAAGTTTTAGTTTCTTAGTAACTTTTGGTCTCACGGATCAAAATTATTAGCACACTTTAAAATGTTGTTGTGCTTTAGCAAAAAGATTTGTATCCATAAAAATGGAGATTCAAATTTGATAATTTGTTTTCTTTAAAGAAACGTTTCAAATGGCATTGACTATGATGTGATATCCTAGAAGGTGTGTAATGTGCTATCCTCTTTACTCTCATTTTAGAACAAACTTCATGCTCTCCTTCTACATCAACACCATACTAATACCTTTTAGTTATTTTATCAACTCTAGATTTATCTTCATTTTTTAATTGGATGGACTTAATAATGATAAATAAGTTTCATCGTAATTAATTCCGTTTTGATTTTCACCTCATTAGTTTTGAATAGGTACTTCTTATTAACTTATAAACCGATAAAAGTGAGGAAACGGAAGATGTTAATTTTTTAGACCAATCAAAACTCTAGAGGTGGAGGAGTACAAAATTAGACTTTTGCACTCTTAGTCTTAAGTTTTTTTCATAACTCTTTAAAGAATGATTTGAGGTATAAACTGTAGAAGAAGCATGCATGAGGATTGTTTCTGATTGCCTTACAGAAGCTTCTTTTTCTATATTTCGACAATTTTTTTTTTCCTATTTATCTTTGCAACTTCCCGTTCTTTTTAGTATGATGAATTGTGGAAGACGTGTCGGACATCGAGAAGGCCACACGTCAACTCCTCAATGGCTCTCCCTACCACATAGTTACACCAACCAAGATTGATAAACGATATTTACATGGGGCATCATATAGCTCAGAAGGCCCCCACTAAAATGCTAAGTGCAAGTTTCTATTATAATTTTGGGACAGAAGATGCTAAGAAAGAGCGCCTATCAAAGCATGGAAGTAAGTGAGTTTACAGAAGATGAGGTTGATTCACGTCACACTCTTCCGTTTCTCTCTTAACTCTACTCCAAATGGTGGTAGCTGCCTTAATCCAAGCAATCCACCTTAAACCACGGGAGCCTAACACTCAAAGTTACTGCTACGAATTTATCCATTGTCCTTTTTGGGTTCTAATTGATGATCTCGCTCATGAGTACTAATATGAAGAAGCTATTAGCAGAAATCAAGAATAATAGGGACGAAAGGAAAATTGTCAAAAAAGTCCTAAACCTTTTATACTTTTCTCAATTCAGTCATAGACCTTTTCTCTTTGTGCCGATTCAGTCCTATTTACTGAAAATCGTTGAGGTGGGTGCCAGCTGTCCTATGTGGCACCGCCGATGCTAAAGTGAATAATTTTTAAATATTTTTATTTGAAATTTTCTAACTTTTTTTTTGCTATTTTCCTTTGCTAGCTCCATGACTGGCAACCCCCGCCGAATTAGGGCCGGCGGGGGTCACCGGCCCCATGGCAAGGAGCGACGCGACCCCTGCGACTCCATAGATGAGGGTCGCGAATCCCTCATGGACGAAGGCGAGGGGTTGCGACCCTCCCCCTCACGGGCCACGGCGAGGGCATCGCGGCCCTCGCCGTGGCTAGATCCGGCCATGGCAACACCTGCTGGCCTAGATCCGGCCACGGTGAGGGCCGTGATGCCCTCGTCGTGGCCCACGAGGGCTTTGGCCGTGACCCCTCGCCTTCAGCCGTGAGGGATTTGTGGGGGTCGCCGGCCTCCGTCGGTTCTCGCCTTGGGGCCAACGATGCCCATCGATCCTTGCCCGGGGGCCGGCGACCCTTGCCGGCCCTAATCGGGCGAGGGTTGCCGACCTTAAGTCCAGCAAACAAAAAAAAAACAAAAAATAAATTAATTTTTTAAATAAAAATTTTAAAATATTATTAAATATTGTCCTTAGTGGTGCCACATATGATGGTTGGTGTCCACATCAGCAATTTTCGGCGAATAGGACTGAATCGGCACAAAATGAAAAGGTTTAGGATCGAATCAAGAAACTTAAAAGATTTATGATTGAATTGTCAAAAGTGTGAAAGGTTCATGACTTTTTTTAACAATTTTCCCTAGTCTCGGATGGAGAGAAGTGCCCAAAAAGTTCTTACATCTTTTACATTATGCCAATTCAGTCATAAATCTTTCAATTGTGTTGATTTAATCATAAACTTTTTGCATCGGTAACAATTTAATCCCCAACCTTGCAATTGTGGTAATTTAGTCCTAATGTATTGATGCCAATTTAATCTTAAACTTTTTGCGATTGTGCCAATTGAGTCCATATGGCCAATTTTGGCTAAAATCCGCTGACGTGAACATCAGCCTTTTTACGTGGCCCTCACCAACACTCATGTGGACATTTTTAAATACATTTAAATATATATATTTTTATTTTATAATTATTTTTTTTGGTTTTTTTTTCTTCAAAATTTCTGGCAAGGTTCACCGGCCCTCTATCCTAAAGCAAAACAAAGTAACAAAATAGATAAAGAAAAAAAATACTGAAAAGTTAAAGAAGGATTTAAGAATATTTAAAGAAAAATGTCAACATCAGCACAAGTCGTACCACGTAGGCATCCACATCAACGATTTCCAGTCAAAATTGACTGGATGGATTCAATTGGCAAAAATGCAAAATGTTTATGATTAAATTGGCAAAAATGTAAAATGTTTATGACCGAATTAACACAATTAAAAGGTTTAGGACTAAATTGACAGCAAACGCAAAAGATTTATGACTACATTGTCACATTTAAAAGATTTATGATTAAATTGACACAAATGCAAAATATTTAGGACTTTTTGGGCACTTTTCCCATCTCGGATGTTAAAGTTGATGAACAAATCTTTACGCAACATAAAAATGGGAAGAGCTAGAGTTAGTATGAAGTTGTTAGCACCTCTGGGATCAGGAAACATAACCTGTTATGAGGGGACAAAGCTTTGGATGGATTTCAAGCATGAAAGGCTAAATCACTTCTATTATTCATATGGAAAAGTGGGCATTGTGCTAAATGCCGCGCAGAATTTCCTTTCAATAAGAATAGATGCCTGCATATGACGGGAGTTGTTTTGGCCCATGGCTTAGAGCTGTAGTGCGTGAATTTAGCCAGTTCTGGAGGATTTTTATTGGAAAACTTCAGGAATAAGTACAGGACATCCCCGAGACCCACGTTAACACAGTCCAGATCTCGATTACTGAAACGACATACCCACTTCTACTCCCTTTGCCTACTGAATGCAATAAGCCTATGTTACTTCTTCCTGCCCCCTATTAATCAGGGAAACTCACATCCCTGATTCAGCAAACAATAAAGCCGGCAACCAGAAGGATAACAAGGCTGTAGTGAACACAAAAAATGAGAAGACACGTTCCATCTGGTTCCCAGGTGTCGAATCCGAATCCAATTGATTAATATTTGTCGCTAATCACTCCTGTTCATTCCTGTAAAAGCTCAAAACAATGGGCTTTGGTTGCTAACTCTCATAAGCCACCAGGGTGCTGCTGAAAATCTTATGTTAGAATTGTCAGGAGCTAAGTAGCATCGACCCGAACACACGACAAGCGACACGACATGACACAATACGATATGCCGATACGTCCTTTTTGAAAAATAGAAACTTCCGACACGTTATTTAGTAAATATATATTTTTAGATATACGTAATAAATTATTATTTTTATGAATTTTTTTTTATAAAAATAGAAAATTCATCAAATGAGTCCTTATAATAAAAAAAGAAACTTCCTATTGCTATGGGTCGAGGAAGGCCCAGTCTTAAAGCACCGGAGAGGTACAGTTTTGAGGATATGGTTGCCTATGCTCTTACCGTAGGCTTTGGCAATCAAAGCTCCTATCATGAAGCTTTGAAAAGTGACCACAAAAAAGAGTGGATGACCACTATGACGGAGGAGATGGAGTCATTACAAAAGAATGACACTGTGTAAACTTGTGAAGAAGCCTAAGGACTGGAAAGTGATTTGCTGCAAATGGGTTTTTCCAAGAAAGGAAGGATCAACAGACAAAGAGCAAGAGAGATACAAAGCCTGACTTGTTGCTAAGGGCTATACACGGAAGGAGGGGGATCAATTACTACAAAATATTTTCCCCGATTGTAAAGCACACTTCAATTCGTGCTTTACTAGCTATGGTGACCATATATGACTTGGAGCTTGAGCAACTAGATGTGAAGATGGCATTCCTTCATGGTGACTTGGAGGAGAAAATTTACAAGGAGCGGCCCAAAGCCTTCAAGGTGGAAGAGAAAGAGAATCACGTTTGTTTGCTCAAGAGATCACTTTATGGTTTAAGCAATCTCCGAGGCAATATAATAAAAGATTTGATTCTTTTGTGCTTCGTATTGGCTACATGAGGAGTGTGCATGATTCTTGTGTCTACTATAGAGTTTTGGATGATAAGTCGCTTATTCTATTGATGCTCATGATATGTTGATTGCTGCAAGAAAAATGAGAGATCATTTCATTGAAATCTCAGTTAAGTTACAAGTTTAAAATGAAGGATTTTGGTGCTGCAAAGAGGATCCTTGGTATGGAAATTTTTCGAGATAGACGTGCAAGTAAGCTTTGGGTAAATTAGAAGAAGTGTGTTGAGAAGGTCTTGGAGCGGTAAAACATAGGAAAAGTTAAACCGATTTGTACACCCTTAGCAAATCACTTCAGATTATCCGAGAAACAATGTGCTAGTTCACATGAGGAGGTTATAAAGATATCTCGAGACCCTATGCCAACGCAATAGGAAGCCTCATGTATGCTATGGTTTGTTGCGGACCGGATTTGGCTCGGGCAGCAAGTCTCGTTTGCCGATACATGAGCAATCCGAATAAGGAGCATTGGGAAGCTATTAAGTGGATCTTTCATTATTAGGCTCAAACTATTGGAATGAGTTTGATGTTCAGTTCAAAGAGAGAATCAATCGATTTAGCAAGTTATGTCAATTCAGACTTTGCTGATGATTTGGATAAATGAAGGTCCATCACAGGATATGTTTTTTCTCTTGGAGGTGGAGCTATTTAATGGAGGACAATGCTTCAGTCTACCGTAGAATTATCTACAACCGAAGTTGAGTATATGACAGCAACCGAGGCTGCAAAGGAGGGAAGAGGCTGACCGGTTTGGTCACGGAGTTGGATTTAAAGCAGAAAATTGCTACAACGTATTGCAATAGCCAAAGTGCAATATGTCTTGCGTAGAACCAAGTGTTCTATTCTAGAACAAAACACATTGAAGTTCGGTACCATAAGATTCGAAAATCTGTGGAGAATGGTTGCACTGCTTTGAAGAAATCCATACTAAAGATAACCCTGCGGATATGCACACGAAGACGATTACTACGAAGAAGTTCAAGTCCTGCAAGGACTTGATTTCTTTCACTCATCATTGAAGTTGGTGGAGGCTGCACCGATCTAGATGCGGGAGTACCTTTGCGAAGGTACGGTGGAGAGATAGATGTATATTCATTTTCTTGATTCACGACGAGGCTTATGATTTATTCAAGCCAAAGGTGAAGATTTTTTTGTGCTGTCTTGAATTCCACGAAGTTTCGAAGGCTTCGAGTTTGCAAAATACACGCTTCTAGATATGTCAAGATATTCCTAAAAGATTTTGGGATAATCATTAAAGATTTATTAGTTGGTTTCTTAAACTGATAAGATCTTTAGGGATACCAATCTGAAAATGTATTTATTCAGCATTGTACCTTGTATCTATTCGCACTCAAAATAAGAAGTCGTCTCTTTCTCCCATGCACGTAGGCGGATTTTTGCCGAAACACATAAATATCTACATTCTCAATTATTCTTTTTTTTCTTTTCATCTCATCTAGGTAAGGTGCTCTTCTGCACAACATATATGAGAGAAGTAAAAGATGTGAAAGATGAAAATAATAGAAATAAAGTGCACCGATCTGGTCCGGGTGGGTGGCGGTCCCAACAATTCAGAGCTGGGAACCGAATAGGTCCCCATGGGAAATAACCTAGCCAAGAGATCTCTTTTCGATTTTTTTGCACACCACGAGGTCCAAAGCCCGTACCTAGACAAGAGATCTCTTTTTTGGACATAAAATTACTTAGACGATAGAAAACTTGACAAAGAACCAAGGGAAAAACAGAGGTACTGGCATTATTGCCAAGAAGACTCATGGCTGTCCTCAAGTCATCTAGAATCTCGGACATAGATCCCATTTCGCCACAGTTCATGTCTTCCCAGAATTGGGTCAGTTACTTCTTCGGGGGAGAATAATAGGCGTAGATCGTATAGAATGCTGAAAGGAAAGTAAAAGCCGACACAACCATGCCAGCAACAGACACGATAGCGGGCCGAGAAGCAGCCAAGCACCGTCCGGTTCGCCAGGAACACGAGTCAAGTCGGGCTTCGTGGCATCTGTTCACTACCCGAAAGAACGCCGCCAAATAGCTTTTACGGATATCAAAGGAAATAACCTTACCCAGATCATTGAAGAAAGTCGCGACATCTTTATGCGATCCCAAATAGTTCACTAGTATTTGGTTCTCAGATAAGAGCTCTGCATCCATTCCTTTGTTGGCGAGACATTTCATGAAGGTGATGTAACTGGTGATGTAACTGGAGCGGGAAGAGCAACACTGCTCGAAGGCAACGCAGTTGAGTAAGAAGGAGCTCATGAAATCGTCGATTATCAAAGGAGGGATTCGAAGTACTCCACGACTGAATTGAATGTCGAGTAAGTTCGAGATACCGCCCTTCATTGGCTTGCAAACAATCCCTGAGAGAAAAAGCTGGGTCGCCGAGGGGATCGATTTTAAGTGGCCTTCATCAGCATGGACATCGACATGGACATCTCCAGGTTGTTCCTGCTCTGGACGGCCGATTAGACTCAGTCGGAACAAGTCAAGCAAGTGTTTGGCATTGGAATCCAATCGCTCCCGTGGCCTTTGAGCCGAGACGTTGAAGAATCTCAGAGCGAGCTCACTCAGGGAGGGCGCTTCGTCCCCCGTGTTGCCCTTCGATAAGCTGAAGACCTTTTCAAGGACAAAGAAAGGGATCTGGTTTTCAATCATGAGAAGGTCCTTTTTGAGGAAGGGGAAGATCCATGGCATTGTGAGCAAAGAATCGTTGGGATCAGGCTGAATTACTGACCCAACGATGCAGAACACCTCAACTATGAAACAGGCATCAAGAATCATCATCTCGACCAGTTCATCGCTGCTCAAATGAAGCTCGTCTGAGTAGCAATCCCGAATTCTCTCCTCTAACATTGCTACGAGTTGGACATAGTCATTGAGCACCACGCCGACATCCCTCGTTCGTTTGAGGAAAGCGTAGAGGTATCGACGTTTGTGCTGCTCGACCATATTCAGCTGTTCCTTGCCATGGTGATACGGACCAATGGAAACGATCTGGGGCATGTAAGCGTTCCATTTGATCTCAAGCAGGCTTTGTGGGGCTCTGAAAATGCAGCAGGAGCTTTTACGGGCGGAGGATCTCAGAAGACGCAGCTTTTCGCTGAGCCGCTCCTCCACGGGAGATGACAATTCGATCACGCTCATTTTTCTTTTCAAGAAAGCAAGGAAAGCAAAGAGATGGCCCGACCAAGAGTGGGCTTAAACTCGAGGGAAAATTCGGCTGAAAAGAAAATTGCCAGATTATGCCTGGAGGGCCTGGACAGAGGAGTCGTTGATTCAAGTTTTTGCAAACCCTCTCGGCACCGTGGCAAGGCCTTGAAAGAAAATAAAGAACAAGAACTGATCAGTTTCCATGTGCTGATTGACTTGTCACTTGTTAGTTATCACCTACACCAGTATTCAGCCCACCAGGACAGGGCGATTCCCATTCATTCATTCTTCTTGCCAAAGGAGAGCATTAATCTGAATTTAATAAACGTGCGAGTATTGATTTGACCAACTTGTTTATTACGACCTAGCTAGTGGGACTAGGGCTGTATTGACTCCTCGTCCTCTTCGTTTTTAATTGCAATAGGTTGAGAACTTTTCGAGTAATTATCCCTCCATTTCTCTGTTACTTAAACATGAAGTCCACTGAAGGATAAATTCATAGTAGTCTTCTCATCGGAGTCTAGAATGTTGAAAGTTGTACTTCTTTACCTGAAGAGTTGTCTGAGTAGAGAAAAAATCGAGATGCAAATCAATCATGCTTCATTTTTTTTTTCTCTCAGGTTATGAAAGATTTTATGGGACCATAACTAACTGCTCTAAAAGCTTAAGCTTATAAAAGAATGCGTTGTTTAATATTTATATATTCCAACACTCACCCTCACGCTTAGTCTAGTCTTTTTGACTAGTATTAAGCGTGGACCTGGAAAGATTTGAACTCAAGATCTCCCGCTTTGATACCATGAAAGATTTTATGGGACCATAGCTAACTGCTCTAAAAGTTTAAACTTATAGAAGAAGGCGTGGTTTAATATTTATATATTCAACAGGTTATATGTTTGGGCAGTGAGAAAAGTGCCGCTGACGGGATTTTCTCCGGGCATGCATGTGGTCCTGGAGCACTCATACGTCCCGCGACCAAGCATCCTTGGGCATGAACGAGGGGTCATCACTCTCCACGAACTCATTTTCGCTTACTTGTGAGGTGGAGGACACGTAAAGGGAAATAAATCCGGGGGTTAAAGTTCGTTATACACAAGAGAGGCAACATACTCCTCCATTCGACGTCACTTTCATGCAAATCTTACTCAGTATAACCTTAATTACTCTTGGACCAAAAAAAAAAAAAAAACCTAATTACTCCCTGCATATGTCTGTGTAACCCTCATTACCAAGAGATATCCAAATCCCGATTTAACACACTTTAACTCGAAATTGACACGCTTTGATCCATATTTATTAAAAAAGAAAACACTTTGTAATCACGTTGATATAGGATGACGATCACGTGATACGAATGATAGATAATTCAATAGGAATTATTTCTCCCATAAAATGATGAATATCAACGATCACGTGATACGAACGACGAATAATTCAACAGGAATTGTTCCTCTAGAGAAAGGAAAATTCCAAATAAGGGTCTCAAATGGATCTTATTTAAACAAAGGTCTAAAGTACTTAAATCATTTCAAAGAAGGGCTAGACCGATAGACCATTTTGGTCTTTCACTTTCTTACATTTTTTTCCTTCTTCTTTTCCTCTCCCCTCCTGCAAGTCTTTTCCTCTGCCCCCTCAAGCCATCGCCGGCCTCAGGGTCGGGCGGTCCTCGCCTTGATCGTCGTTGGGCGACCCTCGTCAGACCCAAGCCGATTTTTTGATGAATGATACCTGAAATCCCGGCAATTTACTTCTCAACAGAAGCTTACTTCCTTCCCCATAGGCCGATAATGACAAAGATAAAGACAGTAGCTAGTGAAACCAAAACACGCACATTCTTCCGAGCAAAAGTTCCAGCCTACACCAGTAAAACCAAGCAGAGCAAAAGCGACACGGCCTACATTTCCATAACAGACAAAAAGAGGCCCGCTATCAATAACCCGAGAAAAACATGAACCCAAATCGTGAATCACGAAGAAACAGAAGAAAAAAATACCAACCAACTCTTCGCCTACCTCTTGCCCAGGCGAGCGCTACCTTCGATCGATGCCGGTGAGGAACGCCAGGCCCAGCATGGGCGAGGGTTGCCCTCGCCCGTCCAAGTGCTGCCCAAGCGAGGGCGGTCCTCGCCTGACGCCAGCCCGTGCAAGGGTCGCCCGACACCGGTCAAGGCAAGGCACGCCCGAGCCTGAGGCAGGCAATGACCGGATCAGGGGGGTGGAGAAAAGAAGAAGGAAAAAAAAGAAAAATGAAAAGAAAAGGTAAAGGGAAAAACAGAAAAAGGAAAAAAATGCTAAAAAAAAAAAATCAAAATGCCTTTCAGCCATACTTTTCTTTGAAATGATTTGAGTAGGTCAAGCTCTTATTTGAGAAAATGAAGGTATTTCAAACTCTTATTTGAAATTTTCTTCCAACAAATGATGAAATCATATCCTCATTCGCTGATCAAGTTCAGTGATTTAAGTCAGGCATGAACGGATTAATGCAAGCAATATAGGTGGTATACTATGATTCGTCGCATTAATCAATGCGACGGATTGCACGTGAGTATTAATAAGTGGATCGTACTGATCAACAAATAAAAACTCATCGTATAGTCAACGGCTCTGTATTATGATATGAATCGCAGCGTGTATTTCGTGTTCAAATATATCATTTAATTAGTGAACTCAGTTGACTTTTCACATATATAAGATTTGCTAAATTCAATGCTCTAAAGATGATCGTTATACGCTTCGACTGCATGTAGCGAGGTCTCATAAATTTGGTTGATTTGGACTTCTTTTCTTTTGCCGTATTATCGTCCGCCGAGTCATATGAAATTACATTTCCTATATGCATCGTAACTACATAAGGAAGAACGTCGATTGTACAGGATTTATATAGTTTTCTTTTTGCTTGGTAATTAAGTGATTTATTCGAATAAATTAATTTGTGCAGGGAGTAATTCTAAGTCAAGCCTAATGGGAAACCAGTACATCGACCCCCAAATCTTGCAATCAACTGGAGCTACGAGAGAGGTCAAAGCTCATATTTTCACACCTAGGATTCGTGTAATTTTGACATACTTGTTTACATCAATTGCTACTAGAATAAATTTAAGGAAGGTGTGAAGTGGGACATGGACATTATTTTCAAATTGCCTACGGACTGGAGACGCACTTCACTGGTGAAGGTCAGACCACATGAGCATTGGTATGTCGACTTAGAAAGACTTTCGAAGTCAGCCAAAAGTTAATTAAAAACGAGTCAGATCGCTGTTCAATGTTCACATCAAAAACTAAATTAGTTTTGTGAACCGACGTTTTCTGACAAAGCTTATAATTTACTGGTTTCTGAATGGCATTTAATGTCCATGGGTCAATGGTCTCGTATTAGCTGGACAAACATAGAGTGTAGATTTCGTTTCGCAAATTCTAACGTGAATGCGGTTGTTTTTTAATAATGTGATTATATAACTAGTAAGAGATAAAATTAAAACGCCATGAATGTGAGCAGACTAGAGCGAAGTACCCGTTATGATACCATGTGAGATTTTACGGGACCACTACCAATTGTTCTTAAAAGTTTAAGTTATTATATAAAAACGTGATTTTATATTTAATTACTATATTCATACCATGTCTTTTACTAACATGTATGTACCGCAAATAAGAAAGTTTAATGCTAGTATAATGACGCATATAATCCATATTAATAGATGTGTGTATATATGTGTGTGTATATACTTAATTAGATTTACATGGAGGTGATGTTGGTAACTTTTAACCCCGAATTAAAGACACGATTGATGGAGGCTATAGCTCATCGCAAAAATTATTGAAGCTATTTCGAATGCCACGACAATGTCAACGCCGAGTGAAGTTACACAGTTTGTATTAATTTGAGCAGGCTATAACAACACCAAAAACAAGAAGTATGGGGAAAAGTGGGGAAAGCCAAGGGCACGTACGATGACTTAGAAGACTTTCGAAGCCGCAAAGAAATTAATTGAAAAAGACTTAGGTCCTTGCTCGGTGTTTCCATCATAAACTAAATTAATTTTGCGACCCGACTTTTCCTGACAAAACTTTGGAAGAGGATGCACCAAAATTTAATTTGGAAATGCTTTTTTTATTTTTATTTTTTATAGAGAAGGAAAATTGCCTGGCTATTACAGAGTTTCTCTTATTCGTATTAACAACTATTTCAGGAGGAACGTTTTTTATGCGGTGCGAACGATTTAATAACTATCTTTGTAGCTCTAGAATTGCGTTTAATATCCATGGATTAGCCGTAGCATATTCGATGCACAACTGCGTGGTGCAATTTTCCTTTCGTGAAGCCGGACCCTAATCTCATTATTTCTTTATCATATAATTTCCATTAGATCAAATCTATCCCATTACTTCTCGACAAATAAAAGGTTCCTCTAGCGGAATGCTTAGGCATTATTAATAATTCTTAATAAATCTGGGCACATGAGACAAACTAGATCTAACTACCTGACCTTTGTCTGTTTCTGACTAGACTAGCTCCAATGCACGTGCACGTGCTTATGGGATTGATTAATTGAGAATGCTATACATAAGTTAATGGGCATGATGCTCCAACGTGCGCACCCGACTTTATGTTTAGCTGTTGATGAAGTGGTTGTCATTGGTTTTGGCTTCATTTATCTCATCGGTTATATCCAAAGGGATTCCCACGCCTTGTCAATCTTGGAGACCAGCCTAAGAATTGGCACAAGTGCAATAGGTTTAAGACTTTTTGGCCAATTTTCCCCATTTCTCCTCTCCTCTCCGACCATTGGTCACCGGGCTCGATGATGAATCATTTCTATACCGGTGACCGTAGGGCCTGGTGACCCCCGCCGACCACCGGCTGGCCATCCCCACCATCATCGGCCTTTTCCTGGGATGTTGGGGTGGCAGAAACGAGGGCCTAGCAGCCATTGCCATTTCCTTTCTTTGTTTGTCTTTAAATTTAGTTTACTTTTTTAGTCTAATTTACGTAATATTTAGATTGAGAAATTATATTCGGACTAGAACGACGTTGTATTAGACTTATCCTTCTTGTGTCACGTAAAAGAAAAAATTAATTTAAAAAAAATCACGCCAGTGTTTTTCATTAGTCAAATTGATGATATTGACGGAAGGACTTGATTGCATCAATTTGACAAGTTTTAAAAATTGATTGCATTTTTTTGTAAGTTTTAATATTTAATTATATTTTCATGATAAGTTTTAGGACTTTCACGATGTTTATCCCATGGGTAAAAGGGTAAGCTTTTGTCCGCCCCCTTTTTCCCCCGTACCCGTGCGAAGCTTCCCTTTCCCTCCCGCTCACCGAACATTCCTCCTCCTTCCTCCTTTGTTTTCGCGAGCCACCACCTTCGACCACCAACTGCCTTCCTCTGCCACCACTCGGCCTCCGTCCGGCCGCCATTCGCCACCGTAGACCCGCCGGACAGCCGCCCGAAGCTCCCTCGCCGCCCCGCCCTGTTTCTGCCCGTCAGTGGGCTGTTCAAGCATCTGCAGCCCTTGCGGCCACCTTTGACGACCACCAGCCGCCGTGATGTTGTCCTCTGCCACCACCACAAGCCTCTCGACCTCAGCCCGCCGCCCATCTCCCGCCGGATCGCCATGAACAGCCGCCCGAAGCTCGCGTCCCTTGTTTCGCGCCAAGCTGCTGTTCGCCGCCCTTCGCCGTGATTCAGCCGCACCCACCGGCCGCCGACCACCCCAGGCGGTTGCCCCCCACCTCTAGTTGTTCCACGAAGTCGCCGGAAGCCGATCGACGCCCGTAGAGCCCCGAATCAGCCCCGACAGCCTCCCCTGTTGTCA
Source organism: Rhodamnia argentea (assembly GCF_020921035.1). NCBI lineage: Eukaryota > Viridiplantae > Streptophyta > Magnoliopsida > Myrtales > Myrtaceae > Rhodamnia > Rhodamnia argentea. The sequence goes on along the minus strand of NC_063157.1, from coordinate 23,666,639 downwards.
AACCCGATTTCCCCTATTTCTGTGCCGGTTCCGCACCGTCGCTGTTCGATCGCCTTCGGCCATCCGCCGCTGCCACCAGGGCCATCTCCGACCACCTTTCGAGCCCCCCAACTCAGGCCGAACTTCCCCCAGCCTTTGCACAATCCGAAACCCCCCAAAACAGCCCCGACACTCATCGTTTTCCCCTGTTTTCCCTCTACCCGTTATCGTTCACGTCGGCCAGCCACTGTTTCGGCCAGCTCCTGCCACCAGCCGCCACCCCCGAGCCCCGTACCGCTATCCCGAGGTGTTGCCAAGTCTTCGGGCCAACTTTGACCGAATTGGAAGCTCGGAGCTTAAGTGGATCAGGCCGCGAGTCGTCGTCGTCATTGGGTCGGGCCGAGTTCGTGTTACCGCCGCTCAAGTTGAGATCGCCCGAGCTAGTTTAATTGTGAGTTAGCCCCTAACTCTTGGTTAGGATGCTAATTGCGTTTGGATTAGTTTAATTAGATTATTAGGTGTTTAGGTAGCTCGATTAGGGCCGGTTCGGGTTAGAAATTTGGTTTAGGTTCAATGGCTCTAATTGGTTAAGTTAGTCTAATTAGCTAGGTTTTTTGTAGCTAATTGATAAGTAGAATTGATTGATCCGATTGATTGCATTGATTGATCGCGAGCGAGCGATAGGTTAGAAACGAGTGCGCAATTGGAATTGAAATTGGGATTAATAATTGATCGGCCGCAATTGATTAATTGAATTATTGAATTGTTGGTCGTGAGTGCCGGTTTATCTGTTGATTGCCATGGGGTCCGATTAGAGATTAGTCGCCCCAAATTGCCCGGTGTGTTAGTCGATATAAATTGGGCATTCATGTGACCACGTATGAGATAAAATTGCATGGTTTTGCACGAAAACGGCATTGGGCCAAGTATTTGAACATGCGAGTATGAGCATTCAATCTAAATCCAAGAAAAGAGCCGGCTGATTGTCGAAGTGCCTAAGTGGTCACATAATGGGATAATTCCGACGATCATTGTCTTCTAGTCAATCGGTCATGGCAAACATTGTCTTCCTGTTGCTGGATGCGCGTCGATCATTGTCTTCCGGGCGTACGTTTGCTAGTCGCAGCTTGTGATGGGCCGAAGCCTTTTTACGACTCCCGTTAGTTCCGTGTCGTGTCGATAATCATTATCTTCTGGTTGGTCGAGCGAAGTCACATGGATTATCAGACGCCGTCGCCGGAAGTAAGGGATGATGCCCGGTCCTGTGAGGAGAGCACCAACTGACTAGTGTGCTGGACCTACGGGTCGGATCTGAAAATAAATGGACTACATGTGGTATCCCGTGCATGCAAGTGTTGTGATGCTTTGCAGTGGGCTGAATTGATTTGGTTGATTGACTGTTGAGTCGAGTTTGCATTGCATTACGTGTGGCCCGGAGGGTAAGTTTGCCTGTGATTGAAATATTTGCTCTATGCTGATGTGATAATTTTTAGGGTGTCCGAGCGAATCAACGTCCTAACGGGGCTTAGGCGTTAGCTCATTGAGATTAATTTCTCATCTCGTCATGGTTAACAATTTTCAGGCAGTCTTGAAGGCCGTGAATGTTGAACCGAGAGGATTGTGGTAGGATTTTTGAGAGTAGACGAGGGATTAACCTTACTCGATCTCGTGTCTTTTTGAGGTTTTAGTGAGCCGCCTCGAAGAATGGGGTTGTATATATTTATTGTAACTTAGTAGGGTTAAGATTCGTCTGTACTGGCTTTTGAATGAAGTTGTTTTGTGATTTGATTGTGTTAATTTTCCTACTATAATGTCCCGCTGTTTTGATTGTCTGGAAGATTTGCACATTCCGCATGCGCCGAAATTTTTGTAGGTCAATAGCCTACCCGGAACGCTATCATTCATGACCCGAGGCGAGTAAGGTAGGGATGTCGCAAGCTCGAGAGTCGGGGCGTGATAGTGTTGGAGTTGGCGAATACTTCGAAGACCCTTGTTTCTCACATGGGGTACGCCCACGTGAGCTTAGGGAAACCGAAGTGTTACCCAACGACATATGACCCCTATGAGCGGGATGCGGGGGTTCGGGGGCAGCGCCCACGAAACCTCTACGGGTTTGAGCTTTTATTTAAGCTGGCCCGTATGGTGGAATTAAGAGGTTTTAGGTTTTTTAGCCCGTTTTTTAGCATATATATTTTGTTCGGTTTTATCATTGTATAGAGTTGAATTGGCTGTAAATCGAAAAAATATAGTGAAATCTCTTTGCGGGACGTAGCCCTAATCTTGGGGTGAACCTGGGTAATCTCATGCGTCTTTCTAATTTTTCTCGATTCTCTATGTGATCGTTCGATTCGGTTCCGATAAATCCCTTCAATTGGCATCAGAGCCTTGTGTTCGAGAGATTAGGGTTTATCAGAGATGTCAGGAGGGTCACGGATTGAGATCGAAAAATTCGATGGGACGCGGTTCGATCTGTGGAAGATGAAGATGGAGGATCTACTTTGCGATCGAGATCTTTGGTCGGCAATCGAAACGGAAAGGCATGTTGCTGCGAAGCCTGGTGTCGTGATAAGGGAATCGGGCAAGGAAGCGGGGAAGGATGACGAGACGTCTTCCAAAAGGGCGGATCCAAAGGAGATTGAAGACTAGGATCGGATTGATCGGAAAGCAAAGGGCTTGATTCGGCTTTGTCTTACCGATTCGATTCCGATGAACGTGATGAGCGAACCTACAGTCAAGGATTTGTGGCAGAAACCGAAGTCGCCGTATCAAAATAAGTCGTTGGTTAATAAGCTATTTTTGAGAAAAAAGCTGTATAATCTTCGGATGTATAAGGGCGACTCGTTTTTTGCACATCTTTATAGCTTTAACAAGTTGATTAGTCAACTCGTATCAATCGGTGTTAAGTTTGAGGATGATGATAAGGCGATAACATTGCTTTGTTCACTATCGGATTCATGGGATAACTTGATTGTTGTGATCGGTGGTGGGGATAAAGAATTATCATATGAAAGTGTGTGTTACGCTTTGTTATCCGAGGAGACATGAAGAAAGGGATCGGGAAATTCCGGTAAAGAGGCATTGGCGGCTAAAGGAAGGCCAACAGGGGAAGACTCGAATCGGAAAGGGTCCAGGTCCAAATCTCGCGGGCGATCGAAGAGTAGGGAGAGGAGGGTACAGTGCTGGAGATGTGAAGAATGGGGCCATGTGAAGCGAGACCGTAAAAACAAGCCGCTTTTTAAGAAGGAAGCTGAATCATCCTCGGGTAAAAAGGAGGTCGATGCAGGAGATATGTATTTGGCTGCTGCATGTATGGCGCAATGATACAAGGATATCTGGTTGATCGATACCGGTGCCTCATACCACATGACGCCTCATAGACACCGGTTTTGTGAATATGAGCAATATAATGGTGGGGATGTCATGCTCGAAGATGATACTGCAGCTCAGATTGTCGGGCGTGGCAGGGTGAAGTCGAGGATGAGTAATGGCACCGTGAAGACTATTCCAGACGTGATGCACATACCCTTGATGAGTAGAAATCTGTTATCGGTCGGTACGATGGCTGATTCGGGGGTTACTTTTAGCCGTGATAAGGATTCGTGCAAGATGACTCGTGGTTCTATTGTGATTGCACAATGAGTCCGTTACGGGACATTATACAAGCTGCTCGGGAAACAAAGGATCACAGGTAGCGGGTTCGTTTTTCGAAAAGGCCAAGGAAGATGGACATGATATGTCCATGTTGTGGCATCGTAGGTTAGGGCATATCGGTGAAAAGGGGCTGTCTACCTTAGCTTCGAGTCAGATGGTAGAAGGAGTTCTAAAATGCTCTATGGGTTTCGGGTTCCGTGAACACTGTCTCCATGGAAAACAAAACCGAGTTAGCTTCCAACACACCGGTACGAGAGCAAATGAGGTTCTCGAGCCGATTCACAATGACGTTTTTGGACCTACTCCGACTCAATCTATTGGAGGATCCAGGTACTATGTATCATTCATAGATGATTTTTCGAGATATAGCTGGATTTATTTTATTAAGAGTAAATCAGATGTATTCGAGAAATTTCGTGAATTTAAGGCCTTTGTTGAAAATCAATTGGGCGGGAAGATCAAGGTCCTTCGTACGGATAACGGAGGTGAATTCTGTTCGGATAAGTTCGAGCAATTTTGTGTGGATAATGGTATTGCAAGGCGAAAGACGACTCCATATACGCCCCAACGGAATGGGGTGGCCGAAAGGTTAAATCGGTCACTCATAGAAAAGGCGAGATGCATGCTGAGTTGGGCGGGTTTGGAGCCAGAATTTTGGGCGAAAGCCGTAGCCACGGCCTGTTATTTGAAGAACCGGTCACCGACCTCATCGGTGAAGGATCGTACACCATATGAGGCAGTGTTTGGGAAGAAGGCGAATTTGTCACATGTTCGGGTGTTCGGGTGTGATGCATATATTCATGTACCCAATGAGAAATGGGGTAAGCTTGACAATAAGTCCGAGAAGAACATATTTGTCGGATACAAGGAGGGGGTCAAGGGCTATAAGCTGTGGAATCCAGAATCAAAGACCATAGTCTACAACGGGGATGTCGTCTTTCGTGAATCTCAATCCCAGGTTGGCACACGAAAAGGGGAAGAGCCCAAGAAAGTGGTAGTGCTTGAAGAAAGTCCTAAAGCTGAAACTATGGAGATGGTTCCACAAGACACGCCAGTAGAATCCGATTCCGAATCGGAGCAAGGAGACTCGGTTAATGAAGTCGAGGATGTAAATTCAGATGAAGACTCAAATACAAATAGCATGTCGGCTCTCAAGAGATCGACGCGGGAAAGAAAGGTACCACTTCGATACTCCCTTAGTACTTTGAGTACGTTTCATGCTTTGAGCATTACCGGAGATGATCCTAGTTCTCGAAAAGAGGCGAGATCCATGGATGATGCGAATCGGTGGGAGCTCGCGATGATAGATGAGATGCAGCCGCTTGATCATAACGAGACATGGAGCTCGTGTAAATTGCCTAAGGATAGAAAGGCAATTGGGTGTAAATGGGTGTTCAAGCGAAAGCTAAAACCGGATGGGACTGTAGAGAAGTACAAGGCTAGGCTTGTAGCCAAGGGGTACTCTCGGATCGAAGGTGTTGACTATGATGAGATTTTCTCTCCCGTGGCGAAATTGACCTCGATACGCTTTGTCCCGTCTGTAGCAAATGCATATGATCTTGAGGTAGAACAGATGGATGTAAAGACGGCTTTCCTTCGTGGGGACTTGGAGGAGGAGATATATATGAGGCAACCAGAAGGTTTTGAAGTAAAAGGAAAAGAGAATCTAGTGTGCAAATTGAAAAAGTCCTTATATGGGCTGAAGCAATCAACGAGGATGTGGTACCGTAAGTTTGACACGTATATGCTCCAGCTTGATTTTGTGCGTTCAAATTCTGACCATTGTGTTTATGTGAAGAGGACGGGCAACCAATTTGTCATTCTCACGCTATATGTGGATGATATGTTGTTGATCGGGAATAGCGTGAAGATGGTGAAGTTCGTGAAGAGTTTGTTGGCTAAAAAGTTCGAAATGAAAGACTTGGGGCCTGCAAATTTTATTTTGGGCATGCAGATTAGAAGGGACCGTGAGAAACGGAAGCTGTGGCTAGGGCATGAGAAATATATCAAAGAAATTTTGAAGAAATTCAATATGATAGACTGCAAGCCCGTTGGTACCCCTATACCTTTAGGGACCAAGCTATCTGCAGAGCAATATCCTAAAACGGATGAAGAAGTCGAAGAGATGGCCCGAGTTCCATACGCGAGTGCAGTGGGTAGCTTGATGTATGCTATGGTGTGCACGCGTCCGGATATAGCCCAAGCAGGGGGAGTCTTGAGCCGATACATGTCTAACCCGGGTAGAGAACACTGGAATGCGATCAAAAGAGTTTTCAGGTATCTTCGTGGAACTTCGAATTTTTCTTTGTGTTACGAAGGTACAGGGAATGGAAATATGCTTGATATCGTAGGCCATGTAGATGCTGATTGGGGTGGGGATATTGATAGTAGACGGTCCACTAGCGGGTTTGTTTTCACATTGTTTGGTGTTGCGTTGAGTTGGATGAGTAGGAGGCAAAGCGTGGTAGCGCTTTCTTCTACAGAGGCTGAATATATGGCTCTTACTCATGCTGGAAAAGAGGTTGTATGGTTACGGCGGTTGTGCTCGGAGTTCGGTTTTGAGCAAGGTGTTGTAGATGTGAGATGTGATAATCAAGGGGCTATTTATTTAGCCAAGAATCCGGCATTTCACTCACGCACAAAGCACATTGATATTCAATATCATTTCATCGGAGAAAAAGTGGAGAATAATGAGGTTCGACTTGTAAAGGTCGACACGGTAGAAAATAGTTCAGACTTCCTTACTAAAGCAATCAAAGGTGCGAAGTTTGAATGGTGCTCTGCTGTGATTGGATTGAAGAAGAATGATATTGGAAGGGCTCTCATTTGCGCGAAGTATCCACCAAGTGGGAGAATGTTGGAGTTGGCGAATACTTCGGAGACCCTTGTTTCTCATATGGGGTACGCCCACGTGAGCTTAGGGAAACCGAAGTGTTACCCAACGACATATGACCCCTACGCGCGGGATGCGGGGGTTCGAGGGCAGCGCCTCCAACACGGGTGTCCCGCTACCCGGTCAGCGGGCGGGGGTTCGGGGGCAGCGCCTCCCGACGGGGGTTCCGGGGGCAGCGCCCCAAACCTCTACGAGTTTGGGCTTTTATTTAAGCTAGCCCGTATGGTGGAATTAAGAGGTTTTAGGTTTTTTAGCCCGTTTTTTAGCATATATATTTTGTTCGGTTTTATCATTGTATATAGTTGAATTGGCTGTAAACCGAAAAAATATAGTGAAATCTCTTTGCGGGACGTAGCCCTAATCTTGGGGTGAACCTGGGTAATCTCGTGCGTCTTTCCAATTTTTCTCGATTCTCTGTGTGATCGTCCGATTCGGTTTCGATAAATCCCTTCAGATAGAAGGGTTCTTCATTCCCTACGGAACTCTCGATTTTAAGCCGTAACAACTGAATGATGGAATGGAATTGACTATTTTCGATGTGAAAGTCATATAAATTGAGGAGCCTTAACTAGTTTCTGGGGAACACATTCATTCTTTCTCCGTTCTTTTTGTGACGAGCTATTTGACTGCATGAGCATGTAAGTTGGTACAACGTACGAGGATGGACGGAACCAATTTTATTCATCATTAAACTTCTCAAACTACCACTAATACAACAAACCAACTAAAGGAGGGCAAGCGGCGATTACTCAGTCGCCAAATAGGACACACACAAGAGCTTATTCGACATATTTTGAAAGAGAGCGAGCGAGTATGCCGGTCTCATTACCCTCTTCCTCCCCCTCGCCCTCCTCCTCCTCCTCTCCCTCCTCCTCCTCTTCCTTTACCACCAATCGGAGGCGGATACTTCACACTGAACCCTACCGGTTCAAGGTCATCAGCGGGAAACTGGTTCTCGAAGGCTGAGGGCGATTCCGGACCACTCAGTGTCGCGGAAGCCTCTTGGGACCGGGACAACACGCCATTTGCTTTGGTTTCAATCGCTCTCCGCGACTCGCCGGGAAGCTTCGGGAGCAGCCCGTCGAAACACCTCACCAGAAACGCTTCCTTTCCGTCCTCAGGGAGCTTGTTCAGCATGTTCCCCACGATCTCGCCGAACACGTCCTTGAGCAGCTCCTCCTTGTCTCTCACGGGCAATTTGTTGAACACTTCCCCTGCATTACCATGGCCCACGTTCTCCAATGGCTCCTTCTCCTCCTCCCCTTCGACATTATCGACGGCTCTGCTCTCGGGCTGAGGAACAATGGTCTCGGCCTTGCCGGCAAAGTCCATGAGGAAGACGAACACGGAGTCGTAGACCTCGGAGGTCTCACGGCTCTTCTTTTCGTTCTGGCTCTCGGAATCCGACTGAGACATAGCAGCGGCGATCAAGAGCTAATGGCTGAGCGGTGGAGGACGAGTTTGAGGCAGGGCTCTGGGCTTTAATAGCGAGCAAGAAATCACTTTTCGTGGAGAAGTTCACCTTTTCAAAATGGAAAATTGGGTAGCCCTACCCCATTGGCTCTCCATCATCTCATGTACGTGATTCTTAGATATTAATACAACGCTTGGTGAGGAGGAGCTTTCAAGAACGTAGGTGGGAGAAGAATATGATATGAATATAATGAAGTGAGAAATGATCGAAAGACAGTGGATTTTAGGAGTCCGTTTTAGATGGGGGAATAGATTTTAACTTGAGAATTTCGGAATTTGAGTTCATACAAATCTCGGCAAGGCATATGCATGGGGCGAATAATGGCATGTGACGGGCACGTAATTGCCCGTTCGCGACTATATGTGCCGCTAGCGAGATGAGACTTCAATTGAGACGAAGTCCTCAAGTTCGGGGTTTACTTTGGAACAAACGTTACTTTGGAGGGTATTGTGAGGAAAATTGCTTACAAAGAGTTGTTTTGGTTTTCTTTTCCCCCTCTCTATTCAGTTATTAAAACCATGCATTCAGATAATAACTTCAATTCTTTAAACTGTTCATAGTGCTCCCACAAATATATTTCATAATATCAAAGCGGGTGTCCTAAGTTCAAATTTCTCCGGCAGCTATGTCTTCCCTGTTGTATAATCTCGCCATTTAATCTTAGACCAAAGTCTAACCTATGTATGAAGAGAGTATTATTTTTCAAACATTAAAATTCGATTCCCCTATTATTTATCTCGGCTTTTTAGTTTTAGGTCAAAGTTTAACTTACATGTAAAGGAAAGTTTTACTTAAAAATTGTAAAATCACGTATTCTTTTGATGGCTTAAATTTAAAATAGTAACCCTACAAAATGCTTCAATATCTTCACTCAAGCAAGTGAGGAGGAAGAAGAAGAAGAGCAGAAATTTCATGAAGAGTGGCATGGTCGTGAGGAACTCATTTAGGTAAATCACACAAATCATATTATATTGTTATCATACGACTGATATACTTAATTAAATCCAATCTATGCGATCAGTTCTCGACAAATAAATTATTCCACTAGTAGACTGCTCTGTGACTCTACTTTGCAATGATTGCTTCGATACTGCGGGTCAAGGATTAGGTGAGTTGGATTACAAAACTGAGACTTATGCATGCAAGCAAACTAGAGCAAACTACTGGGCCTTTGTCTGTTTCTCACTAGACCCGCTGGAATGCACGCACGCGTACGGGAAATTTGTTATGTATTGATCGATTGAAAAAGGCTATATACAAATTAGTGGGTATGATGCTCGATGAAGAAACATTCAGCAAATAAGAATGTCTAATGCCCATATAGTATTACTATGATGGTTTATTCGTATAAATATGACCTACCTTTATTAATATCTGATTAGATGTGCATGGAGGTGATGTTGGCAATCTAATCCACCAATTAAAGATAAGATTAAAAGAGAGAGGAAGAGAGGAGCATCTAGCTTTTCCAAGGGGCTTTTGGCCTCCAAAACCCCCAGGGGGGAAATGCTAGTATTTGGTAAGCCTTTTCAAAGGGCATTTGATCAAATGCCAGCTTTGGAAAGGCTGAAAGCTTACTGCTGGTAGGGACCAGTGTTGAGCTTTCAGCTTTTTCGAAATGTTGAAAGCTAGTTATCTATTTTGCTCTCAAAATCTCGCTAAAAATCCAATTTTGTCCCTATGAAAAAGCAAAATCCTAGATATTGTTCATCTTCTTGAGCGAGGATAGTTGGCGAGGGGAAGCAAGGGCAGATCTGGCCAGCGAAGAGCCAGCAAGGGCTCCTTGGGGTTGCGCGACCCCAGGTCTCATTACCAAGAAAACGAGGACATGTAATTTTATCTATCCTCCCTGAATAGCGCTTTGCGTGGAAGAGGCAAGCACTTCGTCGAGTGAAAGAGTGATCGCTAAGACTTCAAGTTTGAATTGGTGAAAAGATGCGTCTAAAAGAATACAGTCCTAGTCCCACCCCGTTGAGCTCACTAGCTATGGAACTCAGGCTAGGCTAGGTTGAATTGCCGAGTGCCGGAAGGGAAACGAAAATAGAAAGAAGCTTGCCAAACCGAAAGGCGACAAGTTAAACCGGCCTGCTTTGCTCTTCTTGGAGGAGCTATTCGCCTGATAAAAAAGGAACCTCATTATTCGAGAGACTCTTCTCGGCTCTCTTCTTCCTATTATCTTCAAATTTTTTAGATGCTAAAATCATTACACTTTGCTTTCTTTTTTAGACTTTGCTAGCATAACAGTCTTTGGGTGACCGTGAGAATAACAGTATATTGTAAGCCATAAATTCTTAAAAAAGTGGACTCCACCATAATTTTAAATTGCTTGTTAATTATTTTTTGTCGCCAAATTAGCCTAACAGTCACCCAAAGACTGGTATATAATCATTCATCTTCTTTTTTCCTTGTGAATTTTTCTTTTTAAACCAGAAAGCTTTATGGAGAACAAAGTATGAAAAATTGATTTAGTGGAGCATGACAAATGTTACCAATTTGCGCAATCAATATGCATGAGGATGTCCCATATGCCGGCAGATCATATGAACTAAGGACTTATTTAGTGCAATAAACTTCTCCATCCCAATAATTAATGTTCCTCCATAATATACAATGACATGTGTCCAAATGAACTTTTACCGTTCAAGAGAGCGAGGCTTACAGGATCTGTACACAAGGCTTATTAAATTCACCAGTACAAGTGAATTCGTGTGCTTGAACTATCCATGTAAATAATCTTTCGGGCCATATCTTCTTCTGTCTTGAATTTTGTTTGCTATAGGCTTCATATTCCTAGGTAACTCACATACCCACCTAGCATAGGAGAACATATTAGTTAAATCGAAACCAAATCGTCACAATTATCGGCCCTCATCCCTCTCCCTCTCCTCAGCATAGTGGCACTCGGCATCATCGCCTTGCCAAACTGTTGTGGTACTTAATTGTATCGGCTTACTTGTTTCACATGATACCACAATATGTAACAAAAGATTTAAGAAATTCGTAGGTGAGCGCGGAGAGACTCGTTGAGAAGTTATTACAATTTTCAACGGATTTATTATTGTTTCATAGAAGCGATTATGATTTTATCGATTCAAGATCTAAGTAGCATCAATATCGAAATGAGATATGAGACATGACACTCCAACACGTCATTTCTAAAAAATATAAAATTTCGACACGTTGTGTTTATCATTTACTTATAAAAATATCAAAAGTGAGTTTCATCTTATTCTTCTTTTGTTAGAGATTCACAATTAGATTTTTTTTTGGCTAGCTGGGCATATTAGTATTGGGGTGACTAGATTTATGACTTAAGTATATATATTTTTGATAAATTTACATTTCAACCCCTAATTTAATGAAAATGCTTAGAATTGACACCGTGAGTGTCGAAATGGCATGTCGTTGGTGTGTTTTTGGTGTTGATCACGTATTAGTCGCATGTCGAAGAATGTCGAAGTGTCGGAGAGTGTCGAACACGATATGAAGACCTCCGGAGAGTGTTGGTGCTTCCTCATTCAAGACAATGGACTTAAGTGAACCAGAACATTAGTGTCAATCGCCGAGAACATCGAAAAAGTGTGGAAGCTTTTCAAGTGCTGCGACAATGCCAACGACAAGTGAAAGTACAAAGTTTGTATGGACTTGAACAAGCAAGTACAACACCCAGACAACATGTAAGGTAAAGATGGGGAAAAAATGATAAAAATACTAACGAACACAAGAACAAGTGTGACTTATGGTTTGATGGGGTGCAAAAGACATTTATTTCCCCGAACGAGGAAAACAAGCTAGGACAACATTTATTAGGACACCGAGCCGTCCTTTCTCTTATCCTTTTCGAGCAGTTGGGCGAGGATGTCGCGGTGGCGAGCGAGGTGGCCGCGGTTTCCCGACGTTGCGGGGATGCTCACGCTGAAGTGTTCGTTCCCCCTGCCTTGGTCCAATCCCATAACCGGCTTGAACGAGGGCATTGGAGGGAAACTGGTTCGGGAGCGCCGAGGACGATTCCGGAGGGCTCCGTCTCAGGAGAGCCTCTTGCGAATGGGAAGACTCGCCCTCCTCTCGCTTTCAATCTCTCTCTCCGACTCTCGGGGAAGCTTCGGGAACAGCCCAAAACACCTCAGCACAGTCCCCATGATCTCGCCAAACACGTCTTTGAGCAGTTCCTCCATAGCTCTTACGGGCAATTTGTCGGACATTTCCCCTCCATCACCATCGCCCCCGTTCTCCAACAACTGCCCCACGTTGATATTGTTATAATATGTCTCGAGTTTAAGCCCGTTGAACAAACTCGGCTCAAATTATTATTTGGTACATAAAAGTTCAAAGCCAAATATTAGATATTGTTCGGAGACAAATCTTGCGGAAACTGTTTCTGTGTTTGCTCCATGAAGATAACAATGAAACAAGAAAAGTCCACGGTTTGCTTTCTGGACTTGGCGGTGGGTTTTCTTCTGCAAATTAAAGGCAAGTTTTATTCAACAAGCCATGCAAGATAGACTCGGTCATGGGTAAGAGAAAGAATCAAAAGAATAAAATATATGGATTTCTTTTGTGCAGAAGGATTCGGTTTTGGATTGTTTATCTTTTATATCTTTCTAGATATATATAAAGATAGCAGGGAAGTTCACGAAGACTTGAACAAGGACACGCTGGTTGATCCGTACGTAATATTTGTACGAAGTCTTGAAGCGCCGCTTCTGTGAGCGCTTGAGTGGGGGTCTTGTTTTTGGTCTTAGTGTGGGTCTTGTTCGTGAAGCCGAAGTTCGTTCGTGAATTACATCCACCGAAGAGCCACGAGTGTTTGTAGTCGATAGAAAATCTGGTATAAGATTTATGTGTAATTCTTTTGTGAGATTGAGAGATTATTTCGCGAGGAATTGTGGGGGTTAAACACTGTGTGCATTCTTAAATGTAGTTGGGGCTGGGAAACAGTGTTTGAGTTACTCGAGTTTGGTATGTAATTTTCGTGTATCGCTCGTTCTATAGTGGAATTCGTTGTTGCTCTCCCCATGAACGTTGGTCTTTACGATCGAATCACGTACATCCGATGTTCGATTTATTTTCTTACTCTGTCTATTTATTGTTTGATTGCTTGGTTCCGTACAATAGATATGAACTCCGTTCATTGTATCATCATCAACAATGGCTCCGCGCCTAGGCTGAGGAACGATGGTCTCGGAACCGAAGACCCCAGAGGTCTCACGGCTCTTCGGCCCGTTCTCGCTCTGGGAATGGGAGATAGCGGGGATCAAAAGCGAATGGCTTAGTGGCGGTGGACGAATTTGAGACGGTAATGGGCTTTAGTAGGGCACAAGAAATCACTTTTCCATGCGGAAGTCCACGTCTTCAGAATGGAAAAGTTGATAGCCCCATTGGCTTTCCATCATCTCGTGAACGTGATTCTTAGATATTAATACCGCGTTTGGGTGAGGAGGAGCTTTCAAGAGCGTAGATGGGAGAAGAAGATTGAAATGAATATAGTGAAGTGAGAAGGTGAATGAAAGACTTGGATTTTACTTTTAGGAGTCCGTTTTAGTAGGGAAATCTGGGGATTAGGTTTTAGCTTAAAGATTTTGGGGATTATATTTTAGCTTGAGAATTTTGGGAATTGAGTTCGGACAACTTCGGGTAATGGCACACGACACATGCTTGGTTGTCGTCCATGACGATGTATGCCGTTGGTGAGATGAGGCATCAATTGTGACGAAGTCATCAACTTCAGGGTTTACTTTGAAACGAACATCACTTCGATGGGTGCTTTGACGGAAATTGCCCGCAGAGGGTCGTTTTGAATTTTTTTTCCCCCTATTCAATCATCTAAATCACGCATAGTAACTTCAACTTTTTAAACAGTTGGCGGCGATATCAGAAAATCTTTTATAATATCATAGCAAGTTGTCATGAACTCAAATCTTTCCGAACCTCGTGTCTTCCCCCCTATATATTCCCACATTTTAATCTTAGACCAAAGTCTAGCTTGCTTGTGGGGAGGGTGTTGTCTGTAAATATTAAATTTAATTCACCTAGTGTTTATTTTCAAGTTTTAGTCTTAAGTCGGTGTCCAAATTACATGCATGGGGAACTGTTACATCGAAATAGTAAAACTACGCATTTTTCTAACAATTTAAGCTTTTAGAATAGTGGCTTTTGGCCCCTCAAAATCTTTCAATATCTTCACTCAAGCGAGCAAGGAAGAAGATGAAGAAGAAGAGCGGAAATTTCATGAAGAGTGGCATGGTGGTGAGGAATTCATTAGGATAGCTAGTTTCTATATGCAATCTCTGGATCGATCCCAGGAAGGTGGAGTGATGGCCCGAACTTCACGTTTCAATGGATGACAAGTTGTATCTACAAGAACAACTTACATAAGAGCGGTAGGTATCGCGACAAGGCTTGGTTGACTTAGAAGAGTTTCATATTCAACGGAGAAATTAATTGAAAAAAATTCGGAAGGCTGTCGAGTGTTCACACCATATACTAAAATGATTTTTTAGATGAATCTTTGACAAAGCTCGAGAAGAAAACTTACCAAAATGAAATTTACTTATTTTTTAATGAGTTTGAGTGCCCATGGTTTATTGGGAATGTGTCATTTGCGTAAACTGTATTTTCGCTGCATAATCTGACCATACGATAATTTTGATCCGTACAATTGATCAAATCAAATCTATTCAATTAGTTTTCTACACCAATAGACATGCAGTCCTACTAATAAGGGATTGGGGGTAGGGGACGCTAATATCACAAGGGGGCCAAAGATTAGGTAGGTGAGTTGGAGACAAAAATGGAGATTCATGCGCGCAAGCAAACTGGAACAAACTCCGGGGCCTTTGTCTGTTTCCCAATAGACTTGCTGGAATGCACGCGCACGTGCGGAAGTTTTTGAGGTACTGATTGATTGACCCATTCCCTAAAGGACTTCGAATTTGATCGATTCAATAGAAGAAGATGCCATTCGTTTGGTGAGAAATATAAAGGAATCTAGAGTCAATAATTTTATATGAGGAACTATTAAACTCAATGACTATTCGGTATTTCACATGTCATTATGGGTCGAACTATCTATAAAAGAATCGATAGAGTTTGATTCCTCACCCCCCTTTTAGATTTTAGACATTATCCTTTAGAATTCAGTGGATGAAAAATTATAATAAATATTAATTTGATACGTAAGACCTCGGATCATTATTTTAATTATTTTGATTTTTGAATGTGAGCGGTTAAAATGATTGTAATTTATCTGTGAGACGATGAATCATTTTTTCAGTTATTTTACCCCTATATTCGAAATCTCGATGAATATTTGAATTGGGTTGGATAATGTCTCTTATCAGTATGTAAGATAATTTTCCTGTTTTGTGAATACAAAACAATTGCGTCTCATATAGTTTAGGATAGATTTTTAGATAGGATTGCATACATTGATGTTATCAGGAGATTTTGGATAGGAATCCTAGTCATAATAGGATTTAGTATAATTTATTTCCTAGTTTGGATGGGATAGCCTTCATTCTAGATAATTTATTTCATTCAATTTATAATTAGAAATTATCATAAAAAAATCCAAAAATATCATGTGCATATCACATAGATTAGGTTGCATCTTGCCACGTCATATTGCCAAGTCATCGTGCCACGTCGTCCATGCTTTGCCATCAAGTTTGCCACGTCATTGTTATCATCGTACATGTCAAAGCCATGTCATATAGATTGCATGTCTAGGATCATTTAATTAGAATTACATGTCATGCTAGAATAGTCGCATTTAAGGTATATTTACATTATATGCATTGCATATAGTTAAGTTTGCATAAATGAATGAAACACCAAAAAGGTTGATTGGAGTTGTTAATTGGTCATAGAAATCATGCTAGGCTAGGCATTGCATTTTTAATAACTACTTTGTAGATATTTGGGAAATTAATTGACATGCTTTGCTTGCATTGATGTATTTAAATATTTTCCCCATTCTAGCAATTTATTTAGTGCGGCGCTATTTCCATTCATTTTTTGATTTTGACACTCCTTATTTTAATGTCCCGACGATATTATCCTTGTGTGGCTCACTACTTCAATTATAATTCTACAAAAGAGATCCCCTTAATTTATTTGGTCAAATCTTTTTAATTTTGTTTCTTCTTTTTTTCTTGTGGCTCCCACTTTTCTTCTTCTTCTTTCCCACGCCTTTGACGTTCTAAGCTATTACAAGATCATTGTCATCTCTCTGTTTTCTCTCTTGCTAGTCATTATCTTGTTTCCACGCCTTCCTACTCATCGAGTCATGCCAACCTCATTGTCCTCCACACTCTCAATGGTACGGGCATTGGGCTTACCTTGACCTCTCCAACAAGCCCCTTTTCTCAACCACATGCAACTTCTTCTAGCACTACGAAAGGTAATATTGAGAAGCACCGCTTCTCTCTTCCTTTTTTTAGATCTTTCTCTAGTCTTCCTACACGTGTAGAGAAAAAAATTGTGTGTCTCCAAGCTAGAGCAATTGCGAGTTGTGTGCTGTTATTAGAGAATATGAAGCGGGATTTAAATCAAGGTTTTAATTTGATTGTAGATTTTAGTGCATCCACTTGGTTCTCAACCGGTAATATTCAAGAGGACCCAAATTGCTTGAATTTATATACTAATGCTGACAATGCGGATGGAGAAGAGCAATCAATCATTGTTTACCTTGATAGTTCGAGTTAGACCCTTCCAAGGTCCGGGAACACTTGATAGAACCTTGATAGTTCGATTGAGACGCTTCCAAGGTTTGCCAATGTATGTTTACCTTGTCTTTGTGCATTCAATCTTTTTTAGTGTGAAAGCAAGCCAACTATGGGATTTTATAAGATTGTAAAGTTGAAATTCAAAGAAGCAATACAACATCCTAGGTAAAGAAAATTGGTTGAAATGCTAAAGAATTTTGTTGAACATGAGATGAGCAAGAAAATTGCGTGCAACCGACCCACAAGGAAAAAAAAAAAGAAACAAAATAAAAAATATTTGGCCAAATAAAATAAAGGGATCACGTTTGTAGAATTATAATTGAAGTGGTGCGTCACACAAGATATAACATCGTCAAAACATTAAAATAAGGAGTGTCAAAGTCAAAAGAGAAGTGAAAAAAGCGATGCCCTTCCTTTATTGCTTTCAATTATTGGTTGTTAATTTATTGATTGCCACCCACATGATCATCTCACATGTTAGTGAACAGGTTTAAAATCAATTCAAGCTACTTGTATAAATATTTTTTGAAACAAAAAGAGAAAATGCACCGAAAGCACATTAGAGAAATCTAGTGTAATGAAGTCTCCAAATTCCTAATATTTGGTTCGTGGAAGTAAAGTAATTCTCTTGTGAATTGGTAGGGATTTGAGAAAGCTAGAGCTAAGTTTAGGCTTAATAATCCATTAGCCGCACCCCTAGGGGGCCACAAGGAGGTCTCGACAACAACTTTTCATGGGCTTATGCCATGGTACAATTGTGGGGCTTTAGAAAACCGACGATCAATGATATAAAGACCGGCGATGATTTTCAATCTCATTGTTCATTATCCAACAACTTATAAAGGGGTCGACAATTTTGCGGTGATTTTTGCCCCTAAAGGCCCTTAAGGTTATGGGTGTCAATGGTTCAGTTCAGCACAAGAAAAATCGAACCGAACCGAACTATTAGGAAATATGCTTGAATTGAACCAAAAGTCACCATGAACCGAACCAAACCGAATTGAAAAACTCGGTTCGATTCGGTTCGCTTCAATTTTCAGTTCGATTTTCGATTTTTTTTTTCTTTCTCCATATCTCAAACAAACCTACCATCATAACATGTTGGACAAAAGCTATGAAGACAAGAGAAATTTCCTAATAAATAAAAGCATCATACTAAGCAAAAATTTCCTGCAGACTATGAAGACAGTAGAAATGGAGCGATGAAGATTGAATTCTTCCCGCTTGAGTGGATAAAAGCAAAAGAAATGAGGAGCGATGAAGATTGAATTCTTCTTGCATGAGTGGACAAAAGCTAAAGACATGAGGAGGAAAGTAGACACCTAATCGCGCTCGATTCATCAACGAATACGACCATCTTTACTATCAAATTGTCGAGGGCCATTAGACATAATTAACACAGACAGCCGAAGGGCAAAAATCGAACGATCCGAACAAAATTCGGTCCATTACGAGTAATCAAGTTGCGTGTAATGATGGAACCATAATAAGATCATCAAAAAAGGCCTTCAGTTTTTCAGTACCCAAGAAAATGCAAGTCGTACTTCCGATGCTTGCTAGCTTTGCACTAAAAGGTTATCACAACCCGCAGGTTTACTCCCTATTTAAGCTTTCAAATTGTCCTGGAAAACAGTCAACAATGTCTCTCTAGATGTCTAAGGTAGTATTGAAAGCATAAGGTGATGCCGTGAAATACCAAATACACAAGAGTCGACAACTAAACCGAAACTTCTTTAAAAGTTTTCGACTTTTTCATCAAATTACATTCACTCGTTTATAACACAAAGAAAAATGAAATACACTGTAGTCCCTTCTTTTTAACCGAAACAAAAGTACAAGGCAATACTAAGTTTCTCGATTTGGCCGGACAAATCATTCCCAGCATAATCAGGTGCAATGGGTGCTGCAATTGCAGCCTTGGCATAGCTTCGATGAGAGAACACACGAAATTCATCTATGACTTCCACATTCCTTATTGGCCTGACCCTTGAAAGATGATTAAGTGCTCTGCTCCATCTTGGAAATATCCTGAGTAGCCTAATAAAACAAACCGAATGTTGAGCGAATTACAGCATAGATGCAACATAAAAGTTTTTGGGCAAACCCAATCTAAACTAAGACAAAAATACAATTGTTATCGAATTCAAAGCAAAATGAAAAGGCAAGTGAGCTCAATATCTAGACAGTGGCAATCAGTCAATCCAACCAAAATGCAAGAGATTCTTCTATGTAGGCTAACGATTGGACCGAAATCTAAGTTCAGTCAAGTGATCAAAGAGCCTAAGCTCAGTGAATGTTCCAGCCCAAACCAGTTATCTCGCATAATTGGGGTTGAAGGAATTATGGTCATCATGAGAGTTACCAAAGCTCCTCATAGGATAATTGTTTGGGAAGCCATACTAAAGAAGGTGAGAGTCCCGTATTTGAAATGGGTGTCTCTTTCCTAACAAGGTCGTTAATCCTAACCACTCGTAGATGCAAAGAGAAAGAATTGCATTTGATTACACGAGATGATTCAAATCGGAAGTAATGCTTTCTACCGTACGATCCTAAAACATGGAAAGAGCTTTATATGAGTTTATCAACATAATAAAAGAAATAAGCTATTGGGCCTAGCAAGAAGATAGGTTTTCTTTGCTCCGTTCTTGGGTCATACCCTAAAGAAAGTTGCCCCGACAATATCAATAGCACATAAGCTAACGAAGTTAGCGAGCTATAGAGTAACAAAATTGCTCAGATAGAAGATCCTCCCTTTTCTTGGCTTTGATATCCTCTCTATACTACCATCATTTACTTTACCATTTTTCGGCCTAACAACTGCTAATTGATGAATTTTTTGCTTCAAAGGCTCTACTCTGCTAGGCTTTCTCTCTAAAATGGGCTTGGTCCGATAGTCCTAATAGAATAGGCACCTAAAATGCAGTTTGTCTCTCTCCACTACTTGATGTGGGATTATAAGAGTTTATCAGCATACTAAAAAGAATCGGCTATTGGGCCTAGCAGCACGAAGCTCACCAGCAACATGCGTTGCGTGATTCTACTTTGTTTTTTTCACTTGACTAGGTGGACAATTGACTAGAAGAGAACTTCTATTCGCCCAGCCAACAAGCGGGCGTTATGCTTATCTTGTGTGACATCACTACAAAGCGAGTGGCTCTTCTAGATGGGCAGCTATGTGACAACACTACGTAGAAAACGGTGCTTTCGTGTAACATGCTATGGTCTCAACACCCTTACGAGAGCCGCACCCCGAGTGGATTTGTATGAAGGAATCCCATACTGTAGAGGGTTATGCAATTTGACAAGAAATTACAAGAACCAACCTCCACACTCCAGCGCTCTAACGAACAAAAGTTCTCCGCCTTACTATATCTCGAATAGTGGGTCGATCCCTTGGGAGTTCATTTTTGAACAACATGCTATGTTCAAGCGATTGAGATTGAATGACCTGGTAGGCAGCGGGCAAAAGTAGATTCCACTTTATCGGCGATGGTCTGTCTCAAAACGGGATATGCAAGGGATTCCCTACTTTCGGATAGAGAGGAAACACTAAGGTCCATCCCCAACATTGATTTCTATTTTGACCCCGTAGTGTTCATCATATTTATGGCCACGAGATGGTCATTAATAAGGACCTTAACAGTAAAAACAAGTACGAGAGCCAGAGTCGAAGAGCACCTAACCTTGAGTAATCCAAAATAGAGATCTTGATTAGTAAAATAGATTAAAGTTTTTGAAAGAAGGCCCTGGGATAGAACAATAGCACCGAAAAGGTTTGCTCGTGCTAGAGGGAGCATCCCCACTTAGTGATCGATCGGCTAGTTCACGCAAAGCTGCAAAATTTATCATGGACAAACCTGTCAAGGGCGCTAGCGCATACCCTAGGGTGATAATCACCACTAGTAGAGGCATGGTTATCCCAAGTGGATTCTCTCTTTTCTAGTAGATGTCGAACCCGCTACCCCATTGACTAAAAAGGGCGTGGGCGTAACAGCTACATGACTCCTCTCTCACATTAGGGTCAATGCCCGGGTTGGGGATCCTAATCTCTCCCTCATCCTTGCGAGAATGTCACTTTCTTTAAACTTTTTAGTGTTCCACTCAATCAATGAATCCGACCCTTGAATCTGCCCTTCATGATCTACCTTTTCGGTCCGTGCCTTACCCCGCTCTCACACCTGGAATGGAAATACCTAAGTCTATCTCAAAGGCTGGTCCCCAAGAGTGAGGATGCATGCGTAGCTCCCGCAGATATAGGCCGGGCCTTTCACCTTTATACAAGCACTCATTAACAATGATCGAAGAATCGATCGAATAGTAATCGGGAGTGGAAGAAGAGAAAATGGTCAACCCTGTTCCAACAACTTTCATTTCAAATTAGAGAAGTAACTTTTGTAGAGAAAAGAAGACAAAATTGACCATGTGTAAAGTTGAGCCACTAGCCCGGGACAAATTCCCGATGTGTGAGCTGAAATTGCAAGATTAGTTTGGACAAGAAGGGACCGATAAGAAGTATAAGCCTGAACAAAGAATAAGAACATTAGATGCAAAATGTCCTAGCAAATTTTGGCAACACGCTTCTTTTAAAGCGGAGACCCCAAACAGACACTTCACCAACCTCTAAATTCATCAATCATCAAGAGAAATCAATATCAAGTTAAGCTCCATGGTTGTAGTTGACAAATTATTAAATTCACAATGAAATTGAGAATTGTAGTATCGATTATGTATCAATTTAAATAGTTGGAGCTAATTCCCACTTGTCCATTAGACACCTCGAGATTAGTCTCGAAAAAAGAGTTAAATTTACTCTGTACTATCTTGTTAACCCTACATTTTAAAGAAAAGTCCGATGGGTTGTATCATAATCTAAATTAGAACAATCACACGGATAATAGAAAAATAGATGATGTATGGTTTACCCGCATTCACCCCAAAATAGGGTTATGTCCTGTAAAGAGATTTCACTATGATTTAGATTTACAACCGCACAACTTGTTACAATGATCTCTCATATGAGCACAATATATATGATCTAAAAAATGGGTCCAAAACCTAAGTTTATCCAAACCCCTTTGCCCGGTCATCGGAACCCCTGCCTGCTACCGGGCAGCGGGACCCTTGTTTCTGAGGCGTTGCCCCCGAACCCTCGCATTCCATGCGCAGGGGTTATATGTCGTCGGTTCATACTTCGGTTTCCCTAAACTCATGTGGATGTATCCGGTATGAGAAATAAGGGTCCCCGAAGTATTCGCCAACTCCAACAAAGTCTATGCTAGCTTTAATGTCATAGGAAAGCAAGACAACATATACCGAACAGGCAAACAAAAGAATTTGCTATCACTAACTCATCAACCATATTTTCAAGTCAAAAGAATCACGCCACTAACAATACAATCTCTCTACACCACATAGCATCGTCGGTTTATTAATTGTAAACATTCAAGTTCATCTTTCTGTGGCACCGGGAGAGTCAAATTTGGGGGCAAGTGATTCATCTCTCGAAACACTCAAACATGGACAAAGTCCCATTAAAGGGATGGGGCTCATGCACAAGAAATCAAAACCCCCGGAATCCCAAAGCAAGAAATTGCCACATCAAACGTGACCAAATGTTCAATTAGAGATGGATCCGATCTTGGACAGTGAGAACTAATTACCTTGAACCCTCCAAAGGTCGAAGGCGGTTGAAGCCACGAAGAGAAAGGAGATCGGCTTTTTGAGTCTAGGTCTTTCCAAGCGAAGAGGGTGAACCGGATCTTAAAATGCACCTCCCCGCCGCCTTCAAAAGGGAAGAAATCAGCCTTTCTCAACAACCAATTTGGTCTCAAACAGAACAACCCCGTCTATCGCAGAAGATTAGCAAAAAACATTGAATTCGAAGTGAATGGGCTCGTCAATCCGAAGGCACGATTAGGCAGAGACATGAGAGAAACGCATCCGTAATGGCGCGAGACTCAAAAATGGTAGAAGATCGATCGAAGTGAAGGGAGCTCCTTGGCGGTTCTCTCTTTAATGACCACTTTGAAAATCCGAAACCAGCAACTATCTGTCATGACCTAGAAAAAATAAACGAGTTATTTTTTGGGCAAATGGATTATCGGGTTAATTAATTAACCTAACTCGGACTCTCCCAAGTCCATACCAAATCGCAACTTAAGGTTCAAATAATTAACATACAACGTGTTTTGAATTTGGAGTCGCCACTAATCATTTTCGGTAGGTTGATTAGAAACCTAAATAAAATAGCGGGAGAAAACTATCTTATTTCCGCGAACCGGAGATTTTGAATTCGGGGATTTGGTTACGCTAGATTACTCTAACGCCCTTTCGGTACCATTTTCATGAAAAATATTTGATTTGGCAATTTTGATGGATTTTACTTGAAATTCAAAGATGCAATTTTTTTGGTTTTTTCTTATTTTTTATGGGGATGTAAAACATTGAACTTTGTACGATATACACCATGGGTGATTTGGAAAGAAAGAAAACGCAGCCAGTCACGAGTATTTATAAAAATAAATTAACATGTAATAATGCTAAAATTTGGAACACGTGGCATGTCTAAAATAAACAAACAAATGTTCAAACCAAACGATTACATTTTTGTAGATCGAGATGGAAAGGATTACCTTCTATTACATAAAATCTTACTCACATACACATTATAGTTCCCTTCAAGATCTCGGAGTTGGAAGAACGTGGCTATCGTCGAAAAAAGGCAAGCAATGGCGTTGTTGGGTTGCGAGGGGCGAAATATGTGTCGGGACTCGTCGAAGATGATGCTCGACTAAAACACTTTTCTTCACTCTCGAATTTTCTCTTCTGATTTTTCTCAAGAACTCTCTTTTTCCTCTCTAAAAATTCCTCTCAAAAACTCTCTCAAAACTCTCTCAATTCTCTTCCACTCTTCCTAAAAAACTCTCTCAATTCTCTTCTACTCTCTCTCTCAATTCTCTTCCACTTCCCCCTTCTAAAACTCTTCTCAAGAGCTCTCTCTTTTATAGGCAAAGTTCTTCATCCTTCATTCTTCACCTTCATTTCTTCACCTTCCATCTTCATCTTCTCTTCTTCATCTTCATTTCTTCACCTTCCATTTTCATCTTCCCTTCTTCATCTTCATTTCTTCACCTTCCATTTTCATCTTCCCTTCTTCATCTTCATTTCTTCACCTTCCATTTTCATCTTCCCTTCATTATCTTCCCTTCATCATCTTCCCTTCTTCATCTTCTTTTCATTATCTTCCCTTCATCATCTTCCCTTCATCATCTTCTTTTGGTATTTGCAATACAGTCCCTGAAGTTCCAAGTATTTGCAATACGGTCCCCGAAATTTTAAGTATTTGCAATACAGTCCTTGAAGTTTCAAATCTTCTCGGTGTATTTTTTCATCCCGTGCCTAGTCTAGACGCATGCTAAATTAAGTGTTCTGCTTGCCCGATTATATGCCAATGCAATGTACGCTAAAAATAAATATGTGAGATGATTTTTTATAATTTTTATGCAAAAAATAGATTAATCAAAATTTAGGCGTCAATAGCTGCCCCTCTTTGAGTGGAGGCTCGTAGAGGTTCCGCTCAAAGACAAAATTGAATCCTAAATTTTGACGAGTGCAAATTATGGATGAACTTTTTGGCGGGAGTTTTAATCCCATTTTTTATGTAATGAAGTGATGCATGATATGCAAGACCGTAAATAACACGTGTCATAATTTCCCTTTTTCATGTTAGAGAAACTCGCACATGGATCGCATACAAGAATACCTGTTTTACCAAATTTCTCGTAAGCTAATGGTTCTCTTAATTTCCAAGCTTCTTTTTGTAGATGCAAGGATTTTAAGGTATTTGGCCTATCTCGTTATCGAGACTTCTCCCTAATGCAAGACAGCGCAAGATATGTGTGTCGTTTGAGATCACAAGAGCTACGTCGTTGTGAGTCGAAAGAAGTGGGATCAAGTTCACAAGAGCTACGTCGTTGTGAGTTGATTAAATGTCGAAATCGCCAAGTGCATATGTCTTCACGATTCGATAAAGGGGGAACCAAAATCATAAGAGCTACGTCGTTATGATTTGGTTTGGATCAAAAATATGGGTGCTTATGTCTTCATGATTTGATAAAGGAGCCGAAAATCATAAGAGCTATGTCATTATGAGCCGACTAAAGGTCAAGATCACCGGTGCATACGTCTTCGTGATTCGATATCGAAATCATAAGAGCTACGTCGTTATGATTTGAAGAGATGTCAAGATCGCCGGTGCATATGTCTTCACGTCCCGAGATTGAAACCATAAGAGCTACGTCGTTATGATTTGATAAGATGTCAAGATCGCCAAGTGCATATGTCTTCACGTCCCGAGATTGAAACCATAAGAGCTACGTCGTTATGATTTGATAAGATGTCAAGATCGCCAGTGCATATGTCTACACGACTTGACGGAAGAGGCATATTGCCTGAATTGAACAATATTTGATAGGAGCACCATCGAATGGAATCGATAAGTACAAAAGGGGCATATTGCCTGAATTGAATCATAACAACTATCATGAGAAGAGTTGTTAATTTGAAAAGGGGTTCAGAAAACTTACCCGGGTTCTCCAAACGATTAATCAAGGAACGAAGCGATTGTTTGTATCGTACACTGGTAGGCATTTGCCAGCAAAACTTGCTCATTCAATAATCCTTGGATGAATTTCGAGACCTTGGGAGGGAACTCGAACATCGGGAATGTATTACCTATCATAGAATGTCAGAGGTAACACACACAAACATATTCAACAATGAGTATAATGCAATCACTCATACTATGGTTTATGCATAACCATTCCGTCAAGTTTGCATTGCCAATTCTGTTCGGGGAGGTTCTCACATTACGAATACCTCGAATGTGAGCTGAATGGGGGGACTTCGATCTGAAATGGCTTTCACTCACTCTCAAGAAAAGCTATTTATCCTGTCTGCAGGATTCAAAAGAAATCACTCAATCTTTCCATCATCGCATTCGATAAGGATCCAAGTAATCTCGCAATTGATACGACCGAGCCGATCCGGAGGTCTTGATTAGGACCGTAATGAGGGCTAGGTCAAAGGTTTACAAAGGGGACTCTAGTTGAGTCAAAGCTGCTGAAATGAATTTCTTCATCATCTGCTCCGGATTTACAAGTCAAGAACCCCGCAAAAATGAGAGAGAAATAATCTTGCTCGAACTTCTTCGAGCGATGCTTAAAATCATTTAACTCTACGTTAACTCAAGTGCCCTAATCAGAAGAGACTTTGGAGGGTTATAACGTAGGCTAGGATTGGGGACCGAGGAAAAAGGCTCGTTTTGGCTCAGAAATTAAATGAGAAGGGGCTTGACGTTGGTGATCATCGCCGACTAGTCACCGATCTTGGTCTTCCGGAAATGTCTTCAGAAAGAATACCATCATTGAATGAGGGATGGTAGATTTCTACTGAAAATTGCACTTTGCAAACTGATTTCTTGGGGAGTCTTCTTCATAACAAGTGTCCGTCAAGGATTTGCAAGAGACACAATGCAAACATGTACATGGAATTTACAACTTAACAGGCAAAAACGTACATTCAAAATTCAGAAGTACTTTACAAATGAATGTGCATTGGCCTTACTTTTGGTAGGCACTTTGCTTTTCCTATGCTTGAAATTTTCGTATGAGATCGGCCTTTGCTTTTCTTACTCCCGACTCTCATTTTTCTTTTTTCTTCTTTTTTTTTTTTTTCGAGAAGAGATTTCTTTTCCTTTTTCTTTGAGAGCTCTTCGACATCTCTTTATTTTACTTTTTTTTTGTTGTTTTTTTTTTTTTTCGAGAGCGGGCCCTTCTCCTTTAAGCTGAGTTTGCCTCTCCTTTTTTTTACAATCCCATGATTTTGAACCAGGAATTACAACAAACATAAACATTTACAAAGAAAAATTATGTAAACATAAAAAATCTAGCATACAAGAAATGAGTCCATTCGGGAATTGTCTCATTGACCCGACCATCTCCAATTCTAATCCTTGGGAAAATGCTATCTTCGTCTTTGGAATGAGCAAATGATCACCAACAAGGGTTTAAGAAATGAATTTGCGGGCTCAAGTGGGCTATGCAAAGAATGAAGTGTATAGGATAGAGAAGTGAATGCTCTTCATCATCCTAAGGCACTTGAATTAAAATTCGAGTATAAATGCAAAGAAACACCCGAAGATTAATGTTAGTCCCAGCAAGAAAATTTCTAACCATTTACCTCGTGTTGCCTTTGGAATTAACTCGTCTGGACCCCGATGTGGGGTGGTTCTTGACAGGGGTAAAGAAATGAAACCACCGCTCAAAAGGGGTAATCAATGGATCACCCGTAGTGTTTGGGATAGAGAATTGAATGCCTCTGTCATTTCGGCTAACGTACCTTTCGCGAGAAAACTCTTTACCTCGGGGAATGCGGAACTTAGCCACCGTTCAACTCGCCTGAAAAAATGGGACGTGTTTGGGAAAAGATTGCCTTTCATCATCCCGCTTGCCCCATTCCATACATTCGATGTATCTTATGCGGTTCATGTTCCTTATTCAGAGTTGGTAAATTAAACATGAGGAACAGTCATGCGCAAACTATGCAATGTATAAGTGTTTTTGAGCATGTAAAATGTAGCAACTTTTTATCTTGGTGGACAGAATTCGCAAGCACATAAGAAACTTCTTAGGGGCGTGGATCGCGAGTTGCCCCTGCTCATGCAAATGAGTTGCAAAAACTTCATTATCCGGTTCGAGACATGAGATTGTCAAAGGCTTCAGGAATTTTTTATTTCATTAATTTTTCGGGGAGAATGGATACTTCCATATCTGGAAAGGCATTGACCCCCGTAAAAATCAAAAGGGAAAGTGTCAATGTATGTCCTCATGTTCTAAACGAGTTGAAACGATACCGCTTTACCCTTGTACGTATTCCTTGCAAACTTTGAATTTGAAAAGATCGATTCATCTGGATCGGATTGTATGTCCGGGATGTTATCTCACCGATTTTGTAACCATCTGGGCTTAGCTTCAATTGGCATTGAACTCATATTCGGATTTGGACTCATCTAGGTTGTATACTTCTGAATCCACTAAGTTCTCCTCCTCATGTATCCCGTAGGGGATTGCAATAAACATAAAGATGTTACTCCGAATTTAAACCCTCCAGTGGATCATCACATATGGCATTAATGAATGATTTGGAAGGTTTAGGTGCCAAGTAAGGTTCCTCCTTATGCGCTCCGTCTTCGGATATAGCAGCAATGGTTACATCATCAAAACAACCGGCGATATCGAAGACTCCTTCATCCTTACTAGCACCAACCAGTCTGATTCCCAGCCCGAATACAGCATTAACTTTACCGGAATGATCCGGCAAAGTATTATTCTGGACATTTGGCTGTTTGTTGCCTTGGAACGAGAATGCTTTAGAATCCAGGAGATCTTGAATCCGATGCCTCAGTACAAAACAGCCATCAGTGTCATGTCCAAGCTTCCCGCAGTGGTAATCACATTTCTTCGATGGATCATATCTCGGCGAGCTCGTGTTACCGGGTCGTAGAGGCTCGGAAGTCGATAAACCTCTCTTACGCAGAACCGCGAGTACCTGCGACGGGGTTCCCGGTAGAGGGGTAAACCGCCGAGGGGACCATTGATTCCCTCTTTGTCGTTGCATGCCGAAATTAGCCTGCTGGCGATTAGGAGTCCGTACGACCGGCGTTTGGGTCGTGGGTTTTTTGCTGTAGGTCATGTTGACTCGTGGGGCCGGCTCATTGTCTTTCCTTACCACAAACCTCTTAGTCATCGTGGCGACATCACCGTACCAACCTTTCTTCATGCCGTTCTCGATTTCTTCAGCCATCGCGATGAGATGGCTGAATGACGTGGCAACAGATCCCAAAATTCGAGTTCTCATAACTGGCGGCGGGGTGGAAACAAACAATTTCATAAGCTCCCTTTCGGGAGGGACCGGTTTCAGCCGAGATGCCACGTTCCTCCACCTGGTAGCATACTGCTTGATTGTTTCTCCTCTCTTCATCTCAAGTCGTTCAAGATCTTCTCCGGTGGTGAGCACGTCCAAGTTAAAGCTAAAATGTTTGATGAAAGCATTAGCTGCCTTCTCCTAATCATCCATCCGGTAGATCTCGTAGTCCGTATACCATCTCATGGCAGCTTCTTTTAAACTAGCCTGGAAGGTCCGAACCATTAAGGGACCGTTGGTCGCATGCTTATTCATTCTTGCCTGGTACATCCGGACGTGCTGAACCGGGTTGGAAGTTCCATGATACTTCTCAAAGTTGGGCATCTTGAACTTCTCCGGCACCGTGACCTTTGAAAAGACAGACAGGTCAACCTGGGGTATGTTGTGAGTCCCCTCAACCTCTCGGATCCTCTGTTCCATTTGGGCCAACAGCTTGGCCGCATCACCAATCAATCCGGGGGTCACATGGCTGGCTTGAGGGATTGGGACTACGGGTGGCGTGCTCGAGTTCATGCCTGTGATGATCACATCTTCTAGCGGCATTATCCGATCGGGAGCAGCTTCCAGGGCTTTACCGGAGTTATCCGCGGGGAGGAATTCGAGCGAGAATGATTAGCGGCGGGCTGGAGGTGGATGATTGCAGTTTGGTGGTGAAGGCGGCCATCATTTCCTCCATCTTTCGGGACATCATCCCTTCAAAGCGCTCGGTCAATGAGTTAAGTTTCTCGTCCGGGGCAGCACCGATAGTGGCGTTAATGTCGGCCATCCTCTTTGCGACCGATCGAGTAATATGTTGAGGATCCGTGATAAATTACCTGTACGCAGTAACAAATCCAAAATGAGTACAGGAAGCAAGAATAGCGAGCCGGCCCATGGCATCCCTCTAGACTCAAACGAACAAAGTGATCATAACCAAAGGATTGAAATATGTAATTTTCAGTTTGTCCGCTTTTACGAAAAAATCCGTATCAATTTGCACGTTGATCAAAACATGTCCAAATTTTACGAGCTTATAGTTGAGAAGGTGATGAACAACTTTTATGTTGGCCAATCAGACTAGAAATGCACGGATCAAAGCAGTTTAATGTGTCTTTCCAAAAAATCACGTTCAGAAAACTGTTATAACCGCATGTTGTTGAAAAAACGAAGGGCCATCTTAAATTATGAATTTAATTCTGAAATTTTGCAAGATATTAGTTGAAACATAGGTCTACAACTTTCGTGTTTGGCACTTACTCAAAGCTCGATCGTAGAATTTAGTAAAAATCGCACAACAGGAATAAGCCAAATCAGAATTGAGGACAACCGATGAAATTGTAAAAGCTGCGGAAGCAAAGTGCGAAATTGGAAATGAAACTTCTAAACAATCAACCTAAACCATGGACCGGCCCAAAATAAAAATGAGATAACAGGGTACAAGAGACAAGAAATTACCTCTCATACGAAGAAAATGTCAATCACAAAGACATGCGCATGAATCGTGAGTTTAAATCTTATTCTATCTATCCAAAAGGCTTTTGCAAAGTGAAATGATGAACGAAACGACATGTCGCAGCCTCGCGCACAGTCATCATGACTAGTCGCAGCCTCGCGTACAATAGTCATGACTAGTCGGGTTCAATCACTTCGGCTTGGTTCGGTCGACAAGGGGAATTCTCATGCATCGTAGCCTCACGTGCATAAGAACGACCCTTGAGCCATTTTTTTGAAAAAATTTTCGGGATCCGGATGGGATAACCTTTAGCGAAGCCTTACCGCCAAGGTTAAAGGACCATCTAAATACCATCTTAAAACTATTAGTGTGACCCAGGTTCGGTCACGGGTTGTGTGCGGTGTAGTGCAAAGACGATAAATCATGCACAACAATTAAAAGCAAACACCGCTTCAATGATTCAAAAGTTAAATCACAATTCCAATTCACCAAGCCCGCAAAACAAAGGGTTAGCCAATCACTCCTCCCCTTATAACTCCCAATCTGCAAAAACATTTAACACCTAAGAATGAGAATTCAACCAAAGTTTACCAAATCAAGTGATTTCTTTTTCATGAAATTATCCGGCCTAAGTCCTCTTCGGTTCCCAAATGGAGTCGCTAAGCTGTCGCGACCTAGAAAAAATAAACGAGTTATTTTTTGGGCAAATGGATTATCAGGTTAATTAATTAACCTAACTCGGACTCTCCAAGTCCATACCAAATCGCAACTTAAGGTTCAAATAATTAACATACAACGTGTTTTGAATTTGGAGTCGCCACTAATCATTTTCGGTAGGTTGATTAGAAACCTAAATAAAATAGCGGGAGAAAACTATCTTATTTCCGCGAACCGGAGATTTTGAATTCGGGGATTTGGTTACGCTAGATTACTCTAACGCCCTTTCGGTACCATTTTCATGAAAAATATTTGATTTGGCAATTTTGATGGATTTTACTTGAAATTCAAAGATGCAATTTTTTTGGTTTTTTCTTATTTTTTATGGGGATGTAAAACATTGAACTTTGTACGATATACACCATGGGTGATTTGGAAAGAAAGAAAACGCAGCCGATCACGAGTATTTATAAAAATAAATTAACATGTAATAATGCTAAAATTTGGAACACGTGGCATGTCTAAAATAAACAAACAAATGTTCAAACCAAACGATTACATTTTTGTAGATCGAGATGGAAAGGATTACCTTCTATTACATAAAATCTTACTCACATACACATTATAGTTCCCTTCAAGATCTCGGAGTTGGAAGAACGTGGCTATCGTCGAAAAAAGGCAAGCAATGGCGTTGTTGGGTTGCGAGGGGCGAAATATGTGTCGGGACTCGTCGAAGATGATGCTCGACTAAAACACTTTTCTTCACTCTCGAATTTTCTCTTCCGATTTTTCTCAAGAACTCTCTTTTTCCTCTCTAAAAATTCCTCTCAAAAACTCTCTCAAAACTCTCTCAATTCTCTTCCACTCTTCCTAAAAAACTCTCTCAATTCTCTTCTACTCTCTCTCTCAATTCTCTTCCACTTCCCCCTTCTAAAACTCTTCTCAAGAGCTCTCTCTTTTATAGGCAAAGTTCTTCATCCTTCATTCTTCACCTTCATTTCTTCACCTTCCATCTTCATCTTCTCTTCTTCATCTTCATTTCTTCACCTTCCATTTTCATCTTCCCTTCTTCATCTTCATTTCTTCACCTTCCATTTTCATCTTCCCTTCTTCATCTTCATTTCTTCACCTTCCATTTTCATCTTCCCTTCATTATCTTCCCTTCATCATCTTCCCTTCTTCATCTTCTTTTCATTATCTTCCCTTCATCATCTTCCCTTCATCATCTTCTTTTGGTATTTGCAATACAGTCCCCGAAGTTCCAAGTATTTGCAATACGGTCCCTGAAATTTTAAGTATTTGCAATACAGTCCTTGAAGTTTCAAATCTTCTCGGTGTATTTTTTCATCCCGTGCCTAGTCTAGACGCATGCTAAATTAAGTGTTCTGCTTGCCCGATTATATGCCAATGCAATGTACGCTAAAAATAAATATGTGAGATGATTTTTTATAATTTTTATGCAAAAAATAGATTAATCAAAATTTAGGCGTCAACACTATCTCAACCCCTTTCGCTTCACTTGCGGCATTCACATTGCTTCTGTCCGCCATCCGAGAGAGAAAACCAGAAAACTGTCTCCCGTTTTTCCCCTCATCGCGTCCGGAACCCTAAGAGCTCGAGGATTGCGCAATGCGCCCGGTCGTGGATTTCGATCTCAACATCGTCGAGCAGGGCGGCGACGAAGAACCAGAGCTGGCAGAAGGAGATGAAGAAGGGAACGAGGAGGAAGAACAGCCGAACCGGGAGGGAGGGGACGAAGTGCGCGGATAATGGAATGAGCTATTATAGGGTTTTGTGTATTTTGAGTTTGAGAAACGCACGCCCAAGCGTGGTTCGGTTCAGTTCAGAAAATGAACCAATAAAAAAATTGCAATCATTTCTACTAACCGAACCGAGAATCGAACCGAACAGAAAATGTACGAAATTTCAGTTTAGTTCTGTTCTTGATTCGGTGTTTGGTTCAATTCTGACACCCCTACTTGAGGTTTTGATTTAGAGAAATGTAGGTGTCGAAAGCAAGATCGGCGTTAAACTTCCGTACAAATGTACTTCTTTCATTCGGCTTGTATTGCTTTAATATGTTAAATGATGTAATGTAATATCTTCTTTCAGATCAACAAAACGATGGGGAAGAGCGATCAATGTACTTATCTTCACTGGGAGTTAGCACAAGGGTCCCCTGTCCCCATGAAATATTCAGTTTAAGCCTTAGTGATGGAATGCAAAATCAATTTTATTCATCATTAAACTTCTCAGACCACCACGAATACAACAAACCGACCAAACGAAGCCTTTCTCTTATTGTTGTCGAGTGCTGCCACCAAGTAGTCGCCAACTAAGACACACAAGAATCTATTCTGCATATTTTGGAAGAGAGAGAAGAAAGGAAATAGCAGAGAGCAATCACGCATTCGTGCTCAATGACCCGGGAACATCTTGCCTAAATTCAGTCCAACATGAGTGACCCACTATGCAAGTCTCGTTACCCTCTTCCTCCTCCTCGCCCTCGCCCTCCCCCTCCTCCTCCTCCTCCTCTTCCTCCGCCACCAATCGCAGGCGGGTTGACCAAGCTGAACTTCTCTTTTGCTCCTCCGCCAACATTCTTCGGATATTTCACCTTGAATCCCACCGGTTCAAGGGCATCAGTGGGAAACCGGTTGAAGGCCGAGGGCACGGAAGCCTCTCGAGATTGGGAAGATGCGTCCTTCAGCACTCCCTCCGACTCGCGGGGAAGCTTCGGGAACAGCCCAAAACACCTCAGGAGACACGCTTCCTTGAGCATGATCAGCATGTTCACCAAGATCTTGCCCACCCCGTCCTTGGGCGGCTCCTCCTTGGCTCTGACTGGCGATTTGTCGGACATTTCCCATGCATAACCACCACCCCCGTTCTCCAATGCTTCGTCCTCGTCACCATGAACTCTGTTGTCCATATCATCATCAACGGCAGCGGCTCTGCGATCAGGCTGAGGAACAATGGTATCAGAATCAAGGACCTCGGAGGTCTCAGGGCTCTTTTTCCCGTTCCGGGTATGGGAATCCGACAGAGACATAGCGGTGATCAAGTGTGTATGGCTTAGAGGTGGTGGACGATTATGGGAGTCGGGGTACGGGGGCTTAAATAGCCAACGATAAATCATTTCTCGTGGACCCGGGAAGGACGAGAGTCCACACGTTAGTAATGGAATAATGTGGGGCACCATGAACACTTGGCATGATCTGGGGAATTAATTCGAGTGTATTTTTATACTCAAGTCTCTGCATCTATCCCAAGAAGGAGGGCATGTGATTGATATATCCTCCCTGAGTAGCGGTTGCATAGATGAAGTAACAAACACACGGTGGAGTGAAAGAGCGATCGCCTGGACTTCACATTTTAATCGATGAAAAGCTCTGTCAAGAAGAATAGAATACCAGTCCTCCCATTGAGCTCACTAGCTGGGAAACTCAGGATAGGCCAAAAAGAACACAATCCCAATCCCCGAGGGCCGGAGAGGGACGAGAAATAGAAGAAGCTTGCGAAACCAAAAGGCAACAAGTTACACGAGCCCGTTGTGCTCTTCTTGGAGGAGCTATGGCCTAAAGATTATGATCTTAATCGGAAAGGAACCTCAAAGAGACTCTTCCCGACTCTCCATATACACCTGAACTGTATGTTGCCATTTGTGTTCGTCGCTTCTATCCCAGGAATGGAGGGTCTACTAGCAATGCCCCACACTCTCGACTCGCAAGGTATAACACTCTTCCAGGCCTGTGGCAACCACTGTCTTAGAGGAGCACATGAATGGAAACAACACGAGCAGCGCGGAGCTCATCGGAGACGAATTACACAGCTGAGAAAGTCTCCTGATCAGGGGGCTTGGTGACTTTGGTGGAACAGCGACGGGACCAATATTAGGAGTCCTTTTAGGGGGGTCACTGTCAAAAAATTCACAGCAATGTTTCCTTGATGTGCGTATACTTTTGACTGTTTCCTTGATGTGCACGACGAGAATGCATTCACGCAGCGTCTCCTGAAGTAGTTAAACATTAGCTTGCACACTGCTGAATTTTTCACATTCCAGGCATGATTTTTGCAGTGTCATTTCCTCTTCCTATGAGTATCTCCCCATCTCATCTTACATGTGATGTTTAACTTATATTTTGGATCTCAATTAATTTGTGTTGTCACGAAAATCAATAAGCATCGTTCCAACTTAGAATCTCATGCACAAGTTTTAGACTTGGTCTCGTTAGAACTGGGAAAAATTACCGAAAAAGTTCTAAACTTATTGTGCGTGTGTCAATTAAGTGGCTAATTTAGTCCTACACTTTTCATTTAGGATGGCATTTCCGGCCAAAATTTGCCGGGTGAACTCAATTGGCAAAACGTGAAAATTGTTTAGGCCAAAATTAGCATAATCTGAATATTTACAACTGAATTAGCACAATTGCAATAGATTTAGAACTTTTTATATACTTTTCATGTAGTTACCCAAGATTAGAAGGTCACGATTAAAAGATATCTTCCGATTCTTCCTTTGCTAATCTGAATCTTGCAATCAGCTTGCGCTACAAGAGAGGTCCAAGCTCATATTTTCACACCAAGAATTTTTTTTTACGTACTTTTTTCACATAAACTGCTATTATAAGTGATCTGTAATTTGTCCACGCTTGACACCCTTTTGGCCTTGTAAAATAAGTAGCTAAAGGTACATAACCAATAGGCGACGATGCGCCATACAAGTTGCAATTTGCTAACTGATATAAGGAAAAAGAAGAAGAAGAAGAAGAAGAAATTGAGCAAACTTCTGGGAAACATCGCAATAGTCCAACGAAACCAACCGGATCCTCAAGACATGGATCTAGCCACAAAACCTTAAAAAACGAAGTAATATGCTTAACCTCCCTGGAGAAGCGCTTTTAGAATAAGAAGACGAGAGATTCCATGTGAAGTCCGGGCCATCACTCTTGTCTCCTCGTGCTTTGCTCCATCCATGCAATGCGCTACTCCAGGGAGGTTGGATCCATCGCATCCACACTCACCTTCCTAGGACCGATCCAGAGATTGAATATAAAAACTATCCAAATGAATTCCATAAATTGAATATGTAATTGAGTTCTAAAACTTAAAAAATAGTGTAATAAAGTCCTAAAATTTGTCTAGTATATTTGAATCCCTCCATTAACTCTATCTAATTTCTCTAAAATGTAAAATGATAATGTGACCTTTTTTTTGTTATTTTAATACACGGGGCGCCAACTAGGCCTCACATAAGGCAAAAAAAAAAAAAAAAAGAATTTAAAAATCAAAAGGAAAAAGGAAGGAAGTCTTCCCTTTTGTTTCAAAAGCTTGGGCTTTTCATAGTGTAGTGGCCGGTAAACAAGGCTCTTAAAAGCCCATTTCCATATGACTTGCCATGTGGCTTTGGATCGAGCCATCCATCTTTATCTTCAAGTCATAAACGCTCCTCCAATCCAATATAAATTGAAAGAACCCTCTTGAACACCCTCCATACCATATCCATGACCCTATGAGTGAGGAGACCTAGGATTAATTATGATGGATGGAAAGTTGTAAATTTTATTACGAAAGTGCAATTAAATTATCATAAAGTTGTCAAAAACCACAATCAAATTTTAAAATGAAAAAATTAACAAAAATGTCATAAATATTGCACTTGTGCTAATTCAATTTCAAAACTTTCAATTATGCCAATTTCATTCCAAACCGTCTCGCGTTTCGCCAATTGAGTTTATTTGACCAATTTTTGTAGAAATTACTGACATAGACACCGGTTGTCCTATGTAGCACCGTTGGCGCCGACGTGGACATTCTTAATTATATTTGAATATATTTTGAATTTTTTATATTTTCTTTTCTTTAATTTTTTTGGACCGAGGGCCAATAAGGGACGCCGGCCAACCCCGCCAAATCTGGGTGAGGACCTCAATGCCCTTGCTGTGGCATTAAACGAGAGCATTGTGGCCTTGCCAACTCTCGATACAAAACGAAAAAAATAAATAAAAATTGATTAAAAAAACCAAAAACAAATTGTAAAAAATTCAAAGATTATTAACAAATAATTTAAAAATGTTCACATGTAGCTGGTCGTGCCATGTAGGATGGTCGGCGACCGCTTAGCAATTTCCAACCAAAATTGGCCAAATAAATTCAATTAGTAAAATGCGAAAAATTTTAAAACTAAATTGGCGGAATTGAAAACATTTAGGGCTGAATTGACATAAGTGCAATAGGTTTAGGACTTTTTGGGCAATTGTCCCATTTTAAAACTTATTTGGTGCAATCGACTTTCTCTATTAACAAAATATTGTGATAACAATTTAAACTGAAAAAAAAAAAAAAGATAAACGTGAAGCCAATTTGGCACCACCTAGGCAGCACGTTAGCAAAAAGCTTGAAAAATTAAAAGGAAAAAGATGAAAGTAAAGAAAGAGAAAATGCTAACAGAAAAAGGATTAGAGAAGAAAAGAAACAAAAATACTAATAGAAAAAGGATTAGAGAAGAAAAGAAAAAAAAGTAGTGATTGTTATATTGGACTAACGGAGTTATTCTATTGCAGAATTGGACAAGTTTTAGGACTACAACTTGAAAGTTTCAGGACTTGATAGAGTACTCCTTAGACACCTTATCTATAAACATCATGAAATACGATCTCCAAACGTCTCGCTGGCTGATTTAAAGCCATTCTTGCATAGACTTCTATCCTCTTATCAAACAGGATAAAAAACCGGGAGATGAGCCGGAGAGAACCCTCTCCAAAAGACAAAAGAGCTTGTTCACGCGATGATAACGGGACATGGGTAAAGGTCTCATAGGTATAAATTAGGCATTGGATGGAGTCGAATGGCATGTCCTCCTGATCATTTTAAGAGAAGTAACAGGTTTTGTACCTCAGATTCTGCATATCTAGTGTCATATACGTTGTTCAAAGTCACGATGTGAGGATAAAGATGGGAGCGAGCTTATTGGTAGAGGCCCGTTGGAGGGTTTTCTTTCCAAAATAGGTCTAAAAATTTTTTTACCACACTAGGTTAAATATTTTTTTATTTACTGATTTGGATCTCGCGTGGTAGTTGGGTGCCGCACGGGTCTCGTGGCAAATGGGATGTCGCACAAGGCAGTTGCCTTTTTTTTTAAATTCTTTTTTGTTTTCTTTTAACCATTTTTTATTATTCAATTTGTTATAACCAGCCATTAACTTCAATAACATTCCCCCCTCGCGACTTCAATTCAGTGGAATTCACAACCTTCGTCTCCAGTCTCGCAATGTCGGAACCGCCGTCGTCTTCCTCGACACGTAACAATAGAGCACGAATGCGGAAATCGAATGAAAGACGTAGTTCTCGGCGTTGGGAACTGAGGTGGTGTCCTGGACTACGGACGCCATCATCGAGTCATGCACCACGATGACGCGCCGCGACTCCGAGGAAAGGGAGCGGACGAGTGAGGCAATGGGGCCGCGGAGCGACAAGGCAGCGTTAAACGCCGGCTGGAGGTGGGACGGGAACTTGTGAGATGAATTAGGACATCGGAGAGGCGGACGGCGAGGTGGAGCGGGGTCTCACGGAAGGGGGCATCGCAGCGGTCGACGGCGGAAGACAACGGTTTTCGCGTTCGCGTTCGCGCTCTATTGTTACACGTCGAGGAAGACGGCGGCGGCTTCGACATTGTGGGACTGGAGACGAAGGTTGTGAATTCCACTGAATTGAAGTCGCGAGGGGGGAATGTTATTGA
Source organism: Rhodamnia argentea (assembly GCF_020921035.1). Lineage (NCBI taxonomy): Eukaryota > Viridiplantae > Streptophyta > Magnoliopsida > Myrtales > Myrtaceae > Rhodamnia > Rhodamnia argentea. The sequence continues at coordinate 23,628,107 of NC_063157.1, read as the reverse complement.
AGTTAATGGTTGGTTATAACAAATTGAATAATAAAAAAGCGGTTAAAAGAAAACAAATTGAATTGAAGTGTGCGGCATTTGCACTAACGCACGGTTCTCGTGCAGCAGTATGACTGCCGCGCGAGACCCAAATCAGTAAATTAAAAAAAATAACCTAATTTGGTAATTTTTTTAGACCTATTTTGGAAAAAAAAAAAAAAGCCCCGTTGGAGCACAAAAAAAATAGGCCGAGGGCTTAGCCCATCGCGAAAGGGACAATTTTCGGAACCACGAAACCTGGTGAATGGGAGAACAAAATGGAGATTAATTCCTCGAAGAGGGATTTGTTGGCCGGACTCACTCTCATGTGGAGGAAGCCCAATGAAATGCAAGCCCAAAGGCTTGAGACAAGTAGCAAGAGAAAAAGACAGATAAAAAAATATGAAAAGAGGGTATTGTCCAGTTTACATGAAGCTGGGGATCAGAGGTCAATCCGTGATCCGATTGCTCGCAACACACTGTTCTTGAATATGATAATTTGATTTTTATCTGGATCTTCCTTCATTAGGTTTTTTCATGGTAGAATTGAACTAGTGAGATTTTTCCTTGATCTATTGCGAAGTCCACATCTGTTGCCAAGAATGGGGTGTTTGATGTTGTTGTTGCTATGCATCTCTAGTATTAAATGGAGAATAACTTTGTTTACCCAATTTTATTGACAATAAATATTTTTGATGGACTCCGGTCCCGTAATTTTTTATCTCCTCCCACCGAGGAGGTTTTCCACATAAAAAAAAAAATTTTGCTTTGTGTTTTTGCGTGCTTGATATTTATATTGCTCTATTACATTGTTTCTTATTAGGTTTGCACAAGAGAGGAAATTGCTTTATTCGTTGCGCTAATTGATATTAGATTGGTTGTGTTGTTCTTCCAACAGGATAACCACGAGGAGATCCCCGTATCTCTTCACCTTTTGCACCGAGACCCGAATCTCAAGGCCAAAACAAAAGAGTCCTTGGAGGTGTGAGGATTCGATACACAATCATAATGAAATAAAGCGTAACGAGAAAGAGAAACTGGAGACACAGATTTTTACCCTGGTTCACCCTTAAACTAGGATTACGTCTAGTAGAGGATTCCACTATAATTAGCACATCGCATTTCTCGTTACTTAACTCAATTACAAGCGATATATGTATGCCCAAGCCCAAACTCTCACTGAAAAAATATGAGCAGGACCCACATGGAAATATGAACTACACCTCAGCAGAAGGATCCAGCAGTCATGCCAACCAGTTGTCAATGAGGGAGGAACATGGTCAATGGACAAGGCATCTTCTTCTCTGGTAATGCGTTTTCCAGGGGAAAAGTACACTAGAAGTGTCATAACTTTTGTACGGTATTCACTTGAGTGCCATAACTTTCAAAAATCGTTCACTTGAGTGTCATGTTGACGTGGACGCCGGAAAAGCCGACGTGACTCGCCGGAAAGATGACGTAACACGCCGAAAAGCCGACGTGACACGTCAAAAAAGTTACTATAGCACTCAAGTGAATGATTTTGCTTCGACGTGGCACTCACGTGAACGATTTTTTAAAGTTATGACATTTAAGTGAACGTTTTGAAAGTTATGGCACTCAAGTAAACGCCGTATACAAGTTATAGCACTCATGGTGTACTTATCCCGTTTTCCAGAGAAGATGACTCTAAATTTTTATTCTCTCGCAGCTAGATATCATCAATCAGAAAAACGAAGCAAATCTTGCAGCATGTAAATGCATAACCTTTTCCCTCGGCCAGGAAGGCGGGAGATGAGCCGGAGAGAACAAAAGACGCAGCTTGTCCACGCGACGATAAAAATTAGGCATTTGATGGAGTCGAATGGCATGTCCTCCTGATTATTTTAAGAGAAGTTGCAGGTTTTGGACCTCAGATTCTGAATATCTAGTGTAATATACGTTGTTCAAAGTCAAGATGCGAGGATAAAGATGTAAGCGAGCTTATTGGTAGAAGCCCGGTCGAGCACAAAAAATTAGGCCGAGGGCTCAGCCCAACACGAAAGGGACAATTTTCAGAACCACGGAACCTGGTGAATGGAAGAGTAAACGGAGATTAATTCCTCGAAGAGGGATTTGTTGGCCGAGTTCACTCCTACGTAGAAGAAGCCCAATGAAATGGAAGCACAGAGGCTTGAGCCCTTATGATAATCCATATGGAGAAATAATGGGGTTTTCTCACTAATTTCATGTAATAATCGCAAAAAACGTTGTTGAGACGAAATAGCAAGAGAAAGAGAGAGAACAGAAAATTTGGAAAGAGGGTGTTGTCTGTTTTTCATCAAGCTGAGGATCGGTAATCAATCCATGGCCCGATTGCTCGCGACGCATTATTCTTGAATCTAATCAATTTGATTTTCATCTGAATCTTCTTTCATTAGGTTTTTCGTGAAAAACTGAACTAGTGAGATTTTCTCTTGATCTATTGCGAAGTCCACTTCTGTTGCCAAGAATGGCGTGCTTGATGGTGCTATTGCTATGCATTTCTAATATTAACTAGAGAAGAACTTTGCTTACCCAAGTTTATTGATAATAAAGATTTTTGGTGGACTCCGGTCCTGTAATTTTTTATCTCCTCCCACCGAGGAGGTTTTCCACGTTAAAAAAAAAATGCATTGTGTTTTTGCGTGTCCGGTATTTATATTGTTCTATTATATTATTTTCTTTTAGGTTTGGACAAGAGAGGAGATTGCTTTATTCGCCGCACTAATTGATGTTAGATTGGTAGTGTTGTTGTCCCAACAGGATTACCACGGGGAGATCCCTGTATCTCTTCACCGTTTGCAGTAAGACCTGATCGTCAAGGCCAAAACAAAAGGGTCCTTGGAGGATCCAGCCGTCATGCCAACCAGTCGTCATGATGGAGGAAAATGGTCAGTGGACAGGGCATCTTCTTCTCTGGCAATGCGTTTTCCAGAAAAGAAGACACTAGATTTTTATTCTCTCGCAGCTAGTTATGATCGATCAGAAAAACGAAACCAGTCTTGCAGCATGTAAATGCACAAGCTTTTCCCTCCGGCAGGAAGGCGGAAGGCTAGTTTGATAAGAGCTCAGTCTCTACTTACACTATGTCAATGCAGAAGCTGAAACGCCATACAAGTGACAATTTGCATGTGCTGGCCAGGAGTTTTAGGGGGGCAAAACGGCACTCAACAGCCAGGGGCTAAATCAATCCGATGACCTTGGTTTCAGGGGATCTCAAGGCCTCAATCAAGCTATGAACTCCCAGAGTAGGATGACGATTTTCTCATAGGACCCAATCAGAATCTGCCGTGGCTTGTGCGTGAGAGCGATGCAGGTGAATTAAGGGGAAGAAGATACTTTGATGAATCACCAATCGAGAAGGTCCGACAAGCGGTGTCCTAAACAATATGCTTTGTACAAGACCTCTGCTGAGGCAGGGTTTGTGTCTTGCTTCAAGGTACGGTCACTTTTAATGATTTGGGTGACCCTATTTGAAGACATGTTCGTGTCATCCTAATGTTCCTTCATCAGTGCATGATGTGGTTGGCAAGTTCAAAAGTATGTAATGACACAACTCAGCAGTTGAATTCCATTGCAGATGCCGAACCCGGGAAACATACAGACCCAAACTGCTCTCGTTAGTTCGGAGGACGCACATATGCATAAAGCGCAAAGAAAGACTGAATGAAAGTGAGCACTAGAATCAGGGCGGCCACCAGTGCCGAAATAAAAGACCATGGAGTACCAAAGTACTTGCGCTTCAATCCCACCCACCGCACGCGCCACCGGCTCCTATAGTACCTGTTCAGGTCCTCCATCACTCCGGCCAAATAGCTCCTCCCAATATCAAACCCCACGTCTTTCCCTAAGTCGTTGAAGAAGCGCGCAACTTCTTTGTAGGTCCCGTAGTAATTCTCCAGCACTTGGTGATCCGATAAGAAGCTGGCGTCGTCCGCAGAGGTCATGAGGCAACCGATGAAGGTCACGTAGCTAGTGATGTGCTGCGAGCAGTAGCAGTAGCACTGCTCAAATGCGACGCAGTTGAGGAAGAAGGAACTGGTCAATTCGTCGATCGTCAGCGGGGGAATCTCGAGCACTCCGTTGTTGAACTGAATGTCGAGCCACCCGTCACACTTCCTCGGCTTGAATTTGATTCCCGCGCGGCGGAGCTTTGTCACTGAGTGGACCAGCTGCAGATACTCGCTGTCAGATGCCCTCGGCGTTCCCAAAGGGAGGTCAATAAGGCTCAGCTGGATCAGGTGGAGCAAGTGCTTGACATCTGAGACTTGGTAGTATTTCTCGAGGACCTCTGGCTGCCGCTGCACTCCGTAGTTGAAGAACCGCAAAGCGACCTCGACAAGGGAGCACTGGGGCTCGTTGGGGGGCTTCGACATATCGTAGAGCATTTCGAGGACGAAGAAGGGCACTTGGTTCTCAAGATGGAGGAAGTCGCGCATGAACGAAGTGAACGGCCACAACATGTTGAAGATCGGATCGTCTGGGTCGGGTGCTACTCTGCTCTCGATCACTCGGAACACTTCAATGATGAAGCAGCCGTCGAGGACCATCATCTCGATCAGCTCCGAGCTCCCGAAGTTGAGCGGCTCAGAGTAACAGTCTCGAATCTCCTCTTCCTTCGACGCGACGGCATTGAAGTACTCGTTGTAATCAACTCCAAAGCTTCTGGTTCGGGCGAGAAGAGCGGAGAAGAACCGTGGCTTGTGCTCTTCGATCATCTGGAGTTTCTCTTCCCCATGGTGGTACGGGCCGATGGACACGATGCGGGGCTTGTAGGCCTTGGGGTTGAGCTCGGAGAGGGTCCCAGGGACCCTAAAGATGCAGCAGGAGTAATTGCCGGCTGAATGCTTCAGACGGGTCGGCCTCTGGCTGAGCCTCCGGTGCACTACGGATGACCAGTCGCGCTCTGCCACCGTGACTACATGGTGGTGGTTGGCGTGACCGCTCATGGGGTTGAGATTGGCTCCCCCAACCATTTGAACCTCCATCTCGGCCGCCGTCCTGCTCCGAAACCAGGTGTTCGCAGACCCTAAAAGATGGGGAAGCGACGACCTCGTTGACCTTCGAATAGTGGGCTCCGATGCTCCGGCCGATGATGCTGTGAGCTTTCTGGCGCGTTCAGTGAACCAAGCGTGGTGGGAGCCAACTAGAACAGACAAGAGTCCAAGGCATAGCTAATTTACTATTGAAGATGTCTTGGCTTCTCTTGGACTTAGTGGGAGACCTGAAGTCCTCCGATCAACAAAAAAGAAATGCGTTTGCGTTAGGTTGCGCCAAGAACAAGACAGGGGACATTAGGAATCTTTTAACAAGTCACATCACGTGTGAACTGCACCAGTTTTCCTTCATCTTTCATCGAGCCGACGAACGGTAAGTTCTGCCGTTTTAATTTATTTCTGGCGCTAACAGAAAATTGACGTTTTGAATATCTAATTGGCATTGATGTTACGGCTTTCTGATATGTACCATCTGTACAGTGTGAATGAGGCCAGTTGAGTTGTCTATTGGGGAGTCTCCTCCCTGCCCTAGGTCATTTGTGAAATCCCATAATAATACTCATTATTTGGTGGTCGCGCGTCGAGATCTAATATAACCATTTTCTATAAGAATTCATTATAGAATTAGAAATGTTTTCCCATTAATTCCATCAGATGGCGACGATACATTATTCCGTAAATCTCGTATGTGTGCTTAAATAGATCTGGACCATTCAATCTAACGAGATCTGCAATTTTAATGATGTAGTTCACTTCCGGGTAGAGGGGGCCGGTTCAACGGAACCGGCGGTTCCGGTTCCAAAAAAAGGTGGAACCGGAACCGGCCCTTGAAGAGCCGGGTCCGGTTCCGGGTTTGGAACCGCCGGTTCCGGGCCGGTTCCGGTTCCGGTTCGGAACCGCCGGTTCCAAAGCCCAATTACTCTTTTTATCAAACTTACTCCTCTTTTTTTTTTTTTTTTAACCGGTTCCAACAATTTACGAACCGGAACCGGCCCTAAGGGCCGGTTCCGGTTCCGGGTTGGAACCGTGGGCCCGGTCAACGGGCCGGTTCCGGGCCCACGGGTCCATTTGGCACCCCCTACTTCCGGGACATGTACATCACGCTCGTGTAATAATTTCTCCATGGAAGTGTATCAACTACGTGTTGTTTCCAATTGGCTGGAGTTCTTCTGCATGTCCTAAAGAGTAAAGACCAATGAACTCATGCAAATCACCATGTATTTGAAGCTGCATCCTGCTGTTACTTTTCCATCCATAGAGGCATTCATCGACAAAAGCAACCGTGTCCTGCGAACGAAAGGAAAAAAATTGCTAGAAATTTCCATTAGGGAGAAGCAGAAACAAACGAGAGAGATGAAGATGAGGGACAGAGCAAAGAACATTAAAGAGAGAACAGGGCTGATGGCTTCGCTCAAAAGCGTCATCCAGTTTAAATATGAGCGACCCTTGTCGGAGTTTGAGTAAGCTGCATCAAAGTCTAGAGTGCCGCTAGTTGTGCTATATGTAAAGATGCGGTCCAACGAGGACGGGGAGTGATTGTCAAGATCAGAGAGATTGGACAGTGAGTGGTTCTTGACGAGCTTCTAAGATGGCTATTAGGATAGGAATGAGCTAAATTGCATACCGATTAAGGGGAGAACGTGCCAACACACACGTATATAAAACTCAAGGAGGCGTCTTTTCACGTAATCGTAAGTTTTACCTTGAAACTTCAAAGTTAAACGAGCTCGTATTAGAGCACTATCGAGACAAAATCGTGATGCCCGCAATAAAACGGGTCAAAGCAGACACCACCCCCAGTGAAATCGTGCGGAAGCTGGTGGTTGGATCTGCAAGTGTAATAGTTGACCAGAAAAAAAAGTTTGACTCGGTCAAACTTGGTGACCTTCTAGTATATAAAAGAAAAGAGGGAAATTTGCCCCCATCAAAACGAAAAAGGTGTCCGACCAAGTTTAAGGAGAGCACGCGCGGAAAAGAGAGAGCAAAAAAGGAAGGAAGGGGAGAATAAGGAGAAAGGGGAAAAAGAGAAGAGAGACATGCACGCGCCTCGCCGAGCCGGATTTACTTGGACCGGCAATGTCTCGTAGGGATTCAAACCGTTTCATTCTTCTAATTTGAGTGATTTGTGGAATTATGGCACAAATTCGAAATCAATGATACGTTTGTTTGAGTGAAAGTATTTCAAAAAATTAGTTTTCCAGACTTTCACCGCTTAGTTCGTCGAAATTAACTTAGTCGACCAAAAATACTTTCCAATCAATGAAGAATTTATGCGTAAACCTATGAAAGTGAATTTCTGAATTTAAAGATATGGAAACACTTTCCGAAATTTTTATCTCTTTCGTTTTCTTTTTTCCTTCTCCCTATGCCTGTCGTTGGGTCTCGATGACAGCCGGTCGACCCGCAACCCTCGAGCTCACCCGTGGTTGCCGTTGGCTAGTCACAGTAGAGGAAGAGATCATTTTTCAAATGACTTCCATATACCAGAAAACATGTGCTGTCACACACCACCAAACAAAAGAAAATTAGCTATATTTTCTTTTAACATGAAGTTTTCCCCTAAACAAGCACACCATAAGTGAAATTTGAATTGCAATGTCCTATTTAGGAGTTGTTCAGTTGAGAAATTATGGGGGTTGATAGTTTAGGGTATTGTGAAGATGTAAGATTTCACAAAACTCACTTTGTGTCTATGGTTTGCCCGAAAAGAATTTTCAAAGTTGGGTGCGTGCCATTCACAGTATCGACCAGCAACTTTTAGGCCCAATTTTGTCGGTTGCGGACTAAATTTTGGGTCAACCAAGCTATCATCCTTTTAGTACTTAGAAAGAGCTTTCTTTTAACAGTAAGCTCACTTGAAACGGAGCATAGTTTAAAGAGATATGGCACAAGAAAGTTTGTCGTGCAAGTGACCATTTGTACACAAGCGGTCGTTCTTCGCATTAGTGATTTTTTTCGCCGCTGTTGACCGTTCTTGAGATCTTTTGTAGACTAGTAGTGAGCTATTTAACTCCGAAATAGCCTGGTCTAGTCAAGTTGTTAGTTTTTTTAGTTTTTTTCAAGTCAAGTTATTAGTTAAAGCAGTGTTTTCTTTGATTTTAACGTCGATTTATTTTTAATTGATAGGATTATAAGATCGGCAGCGCGTAGAGCTACTTTGTTTGATTTTGGGCATTTTCAGTTGAGCAGTGATATCTCTTCTTCGAATTTGTAAACTCATATTTAGAAAACGATACGAACTAGTTATATTATGACTATGAGTTATGCAATGACATTTTTATTGCATAAAAGTACGGTCGGATATTTACTACACATTTTGGTTAATTGTGAATGGCTTGAGAAATGTTTTATGAAAGTTGTTTTCTATTTTTTTTGTGAATATGGTGTATGAAATGGATTTGGAAATGATTTGAGAAATGTCTTGTTAAATATATTACGTTAGGAACAAAGTGATTAAAGAATATACATTTTGATTTATAAAACGTACTCTGATTATGACATAGAGCTTTGATGCTCAATACCAGCGTGAAATCGGGTAGAGGTTTTTAGGTATACATACCGAGTTGAGGATATCCTTTGAGGTAGAGCCACCGGCTGATAATAGGTGGAGACCTTGCCAAAGGGAACTTAGTCGCCTCCAAGCGTTATGTCGTGACCATAGTTGGATCATAAGCAATACATTGATCAATAAAATATACTATTTGGCATGAGATTTGATAAGATGGATCAATGGAATAAACCATTGAAATGTGAATTGATGAGATTGGTCAATGACTGGACCAATCATGTTTGCTTTGATATTACTAATGAAATGTGTATTTTTGATAAGTATAAAGTTTTGTTAAAAAAATAAAACTCTTTTTTGATCTCGTACATGTGATAAATTCTAGATTTGGATTAAACGAGTTTTGATATGGTTTTGTAAATATGCATAGGGGGTGCTTCATTTGCTTAGAGGAGACAAGCACTACTCACTAAATTGTGGTTGTTCACCCCATTTATTTCAATTTTTTCAGGTTCCTAGCTAGAGATAAGCAAGACGAGAGCGCTATTAGCATGAAGTTTTGGTAGTTTCATTTTGGATATGAGTTGGGCTGAGATAGTTGCACTTGTGTGTGTATGTGTATGTTCTCAAATCAAATTTGTGTTTGAGGTTGTATCCTTTGAGTGGAAAGACGGCTGTGCCATTGGTCCGACAAGGGCAGGGAGTATTCACCGTGGCCAAAAGGCTCCGATAAGGAGCGACTTCTAGAATGGTGAAGAGGGCATGAATATGCCGAATGACACACTGAACAGGGCAAGGCATGCCTGATATACCATATACATGAAAAACTAAAATTAACTCACGGAGGCGATTACTTATGATACAGGTCCAAACGGCCATGCTTTAGGCAGCCAATGGAAGGCTTTTGTCCAAGAACACTTACGCCATAGGTCAGAGTGGCCGATGAGTTCGCTCCAGGACCATGTTCCAGGCGGCATCGAAGGTTTTCGCTCGAGAACACCTGTGATACTGGCCTGATTGGCCAATGGCTTCCGCTCCAGTATCGAGCTCCAGTGGCCGATGGTTTTCACTCGAGAATGCCAAGGATATGGGTCAGGTAAGCCAAAGGTCTTTGTTCCTGCACTGTGTTCACTGTTCTGGATGGCCAAAAGTCTTTCTCTCGAGAACACTGAGATGTGAGGCCGGGTGGAGATGTCAGGAGGCTTTCACCACAAATGACAAGATCCAGGTGGCCGATGGCTTTCACCATGGACGGTCCTGGCAGTCGAAGGCTTTCGCTGAGGACTGTCGTCTCCGAGGTGGCCGAAGGCTTTCCCCGCTGGAGAGACTCTTAGCCGCGCATGGGCCCCGAGTTCAATTATTTCCCACGATTTATTCATGGCAAGGACAATGCTTTCATGTAGCCATAGACGGCTAGATCAACAGAAATAAGAAACAGTAGTGAAAGCTGGACAATGTGAACCTGTCAATGAACAGATTGACCATAGAATTCCTATTGATTACTGAAGCTCTAGCACAAGATAGAGAGAAAGATTGTCTTTGAAGCAAAATAGGAACGACGCCTTACCGGCAACATCTACCATTGATCTGCTTAGCACGCACCAGTATTGATGGAGCTATAAAGGGAAGATGGCATTTTTGTAATCAAGCTACTTTATCTGTAAGTTCTCGTGACAGAAGTTCCAGTCATTTCATTCTGAAACTCCACAGCAACTGTTTCAAGTTACCAAATCAGGCACAGACTAATGGAAAATCGAGAGGAAAAACAGATTGCACAATGAGAAGCATCTGTTCTGCCTCGTCAGGAAGCCAGAAATCAAAACGACATGATCATCAATGAGTAATGATCAACCATTGTCTTGGTCAAACATAACAAATGCGTCCGTCCAGCCTAACAGATTTGTTGAAAAATCAGATCCAAATGACTCGTAGTGGGTGCAGTTTAGATTCCTTAAAGATTGAGTGGTGTCATATAATCCACCTACTACAGTCCACTGCTATGTCTTTCTTGCCCGTGGAATGACATAAAGAGGAGTCCAGCTACGAAAATCTGATTTTGTATGGTTTTTCGAAGGAGGCCAAATGAAAAAGTTCCTCGAATAGGAAAAGTTAACCTCATTTCCGCACGTACAAATCAAGAAAAGAAAAACCCGTCACGTGACGATACAGACGGCGAAATGAAAGGGCGACCCCAACACTCGGACTTGTTTTCCGAATAATTGGCATAACTGACCCCATGGATGTAAGGAAAGTTAGCATTAAGACAATAGCATAAGACATTTTCGCTGTACTATTGAGGGAAGAAGTTGCTGGTTGGTGGGTCTATCCGGAAATCACCATACCCTTCCCCACATATTGAGCTGCAGATTCTGTCCCAGAAAGAAGACACCTCTCTTTTGTGCGCCTCCAACAACACGAGTGGCGAACTGGGCCACTGCACAAACAGTCCATGGTCGAGCTGCTGATGTTGACGTGAGAATAATGTGTATAAATTCTGTCGTTCGGCGACATAATTTGCTTGGGGATCGAAGTAGCCATGGGAGACTTTAAGCATCTGGTTATCGTCAAGTTCAAAGAAGACATCGTAATTGAAGAGATTCTCAAGGGATTGGAGAAGCTGGCTTTGGAGATCGAAGCTGTCAAGTCCTTTGAATGGTAACGTAATCAAACTTCTATTTGGCTGATGATGACACTCGTGATTTTTCGTCCTTGGAAAAGTTCACTGCACCCCATAGAGCTAATCTCTCCATCCGTGTAATATAAGCACACAGATTTGGTCTAGTCGACCGACTATTATTATCATATCTATTCTGTAAATTTCTAGACTGAATCTGCTTCAGAAATGCAGTGATAATCATATGCTGAGAGGACCGGCATAGTCATTTTATAAACAGAGGCGCGGCTATGCTGTCGCAGAGCGCTCTTCCCGTTTTTCTTTTCAATGAAAACATAATTAAGTTTATGATTATTCCAATCCACCAAGAATCAACCTTAAAGCTACGGTTCCAAAACTTTTGCTCAATATTCGGTTTTAAAAATTTTAATGAAACAGGGGACAAGACATGGAAGGGCAAGAGATGCTTAGACAAGGTTTCACTCATGCGTTCCTGATGTCATTCCACAAGAAGGAGGACTTCACTGCCTTTCTCGGTCATTCGAATCACCTAGAGTTCTCCTCTACATTTTCCTCAGCTATCGAGAAGGTCGTTGTGCTCGATTTCCCCGCCGTTCTTGTGAAATCGCCAGCATGATCGCGATAGTCCTCTGTGCAATGTGTGTGATAGCGTATGTGTGTACTCAGTTACTCGTCCGGTCTGGATAGAACCCGATCTACCTACAGACCCTGTTTTGTCTGAATGCTTCCTGTAATGTATTTTGGATCATATGCTTTTGATGAATAGACAGTAAGATTGGTACTGCTAATAATGGATCCCATTAATCAAGATAATAACAGCATGTAACTGTGATCCCAGAAGGCGTTAAACTAACTTTGACTTTATTGCCATGCTTTGTCGGCCGAGGGTGGACAGTTAGTACTAATACGATGCTAACACACCATCCGACGCGATCACATCTGTAGCCCCGCCAAAAAGGAGGACAAGTGGCCTGAATTACTCTTGAGGCACTTCACATCAATCAGCATGGTCATGGCGAGTTCGAGATAAATTATGGTTACTAGTGGTTCCTGACAAGCACAGGCATCCGGGTACTTTATGGTAGCATAGAATCGTGAAGAGATCAGAAGAAAAGAGATGAGCACGAATCATGCGCAAAAGGGGCATCGAACGTGTACTCGATAGCTCGACCAAAAGTGCCAATGACCACCATGGAAAAGAGAAGAAACATGAAGGAAAAGGCTCTAAATTCTTCTGCAAAAGGAGGATCAAAATGATGCCATCTTGTCCAAAAGAAAACAAAGCAAATAATAGAATGAAATTGTTGCCACCAAGTGACTCAAAAAGGTAGATTGCATAAAGGACAGACATTCAAAGATAAACTGGAAAGTAGATTCCATTGCCTCCTTGCTTTCTTCTCTCACTTCTATAATCTGCTTCCCAGAGAATCAGAGAGCCAAGAACCAAAATGAAGCCACTGAAGAGACTCCATCTCCTCGTAGTTCTGATACTGTACTACTTTCTTTACCTTTGCATGGCTGAACAAGCGCCCAGAACTCTCTGCGGCAAAACCCACATCGACCAGCCTTTCTCGAACTTGAATTCGACCGAGGCATCTCCATTGAGCAGGATGATCCTCTGCAGGTCTCAGAAGCCATACTTGAGAACATCTCTCGGTCTTTTCGCGATTTCCTCCATTGACTACACCAACAGGCTACTGACCATCTCGCACCAACCGTCTTGTTCATCTCAAGCCCATTTCTTCTTTCCTTCACTTCTCACCGCCGGTTTTCCCTTGCCTCCGCACCCAAACTCGCTCCTCCTACTCGACTGCAGCGATACAAGACTCACCATGATGTCGACTCCTATCCATAATTGCACCGATTTTCATACATGTCAAGTTCTTCCAGAAACTCCAGGGCAATCCCACAAACCTCTTGATTCATGCTTGCTTGTTCATGATCTCGAAAAGCTTGAGAATGGTATTGATCCTAAGGCCCTGAACTGCTCCGGGTCCAGATGGGTATACAAGAAAAATGCTACTAAGAATGGAACTGAGTTGGAGGACTACAAAGGGTATGAGCTCGGGACGAGGATTTCATTCGACATTCCAGATCATGCACCGAACCTCTGCAACGAGTGCGAAAGGCCTAACGGAAACTGTGGTGTGGGATTGAGGTGCATTTGTCATCCGAAGGAGTGCAGTAAGTGCGCAATTTCACCTAGTCTTCGCCTTGAAAAACTTCAATTGATGTGAAGTGAATCTCTACTTCTGCCGTATATCTTCATGAGGTCATCAAAAGCATATATCCGGTTTCGTTATCGATCAGAATCATCGGTCGGAGTCATGAAATCGAGATTTTCTTTTGCAGGGGATAGGGTCATATCAGGAGGAGGAGGAGGAGCATCATTCAGGTCCTTTGGTTGTACCCTCTTCTGTTTCCTTGCTCTCCACTTGGTTCTATTCATTTGAGAATCTGTTGGTGCACTAGTAATGAACAGGCCAAAGATTGGGCGACCGAATGGCCCTTGCTCTCCCGGTCCAACTTGGACATGCCCGTGAAACGTTTCACAATCTTTATGGCACCCTTAATTCGATCCCTCAGATTTCCAAACTCAAGTTCAGGCTCCAGAGCTCGAAGTTGGATCTTGGAAAGACTCTGAATAAAGTGAATTAAGTCAAAGCTTGAGATTTCGAAATTCATTCTCGATGGAAGCCCAAATCGAGTCGAGCTCAAGTAAAATGCTTAAGCTCGACTCAGCTCGACCAGACCTTGGTTTCCGAGGTCCATCGATGCATGCCGATAAGATTTCTAGTCTTAACAACCATGCCAATTATTTTAGAGCCCATCAATGCTGAATACCCCGTGCAAATATTCCCGTTCGTAAGAGGTGGAATCAAAAGCAAAGAGAGTTCAACAACTCCGAATGTGATTGCAGACAGACCTGCCCATGAGATGAGATTATAATAAAATGATGATTAAGACTAAAAGGCAAGTTTACGCCAATAATTTACTTAATTAGGCAACAGTCCGGCCAATTTGGCGTTTTCGCAACTGCTTCATCGTTTTCGTACACCAAGTCAAATCGAGGATGGAACGGAGGTGGTCCAAACTTTAGGTATTTGGAATAAAGCTGCACCCAAAATCTTGTGCCCTCGCGCCTATGTCACATGCACATGCGCATTAACATTTCCCAAATTATGTACTGTAGCAAGTTAATACGAACATAGACAAGATAGAGAAAAGAGAATATGAACAAAGATTTTACGTGGTTCGATCAATCAAGAAAAAGCTCCTTGGAAGCCTACATCCACGGAAGAAATCTCCATATTTTCTTATTTTCTTGAAGGAGATATATTCTCCTTAAATAAGGAAGAGTATATCATAGTTGCTAAACACAGTCTATGATTTTTATGGTAAATATAGATATTACATATTGGATCTTGATCCTCAATCTTATCATGATTTGACAAGTTTATCTTGCCAATCTTGCCGAAATTGTCAATCTCGCCAACACTCCCCCTCCAAGTTGAGGCAAAGAGGTCTTTTGAGGTCAACTTGGCCAATAGTTGTTGAAATACTCCTTTAGAAAAAGGCTTAGTAAACACATTAGCAAGTTGTTCTTTGCTTCGAACATAAAGTGTTTTCATAGTTTTGTTTTGAACTTTCTCTCGAACAAAATGACAATCGACTTCTATGTGTTTTGTTCTTTCATGGAAGACCGGATTTGACGCAATGTGAGTTGCTACTTGATTATCACAAAATAGCTTCATAGGACCACGAGATCCTTCAAGACCTAAGTCACTCAATAGCAAGCGAAGCCAAACCAATTCACACGTCACCGACACCATAACTCTGTATTCTACTTCGGGGCTCGAACGAGCAAACACGCTATGTTTTTTACTTTTCCATGTAACTAGATTACCTCCAACAAAAGTACAAAAACAAGTGGTAGACTTCCTATTAGTGGGACTACCAGCCCAATCAACATCAGCATATATATCCAACAACCTCCGTGTGATTGTGTTTCTTCATAAGAATGCCACGTCCTAGACAAGACTTCAAATATCTCAATATACGGTCAGCGAGCTCTATGTGACCTTTCGTAGGAGCATGCATAAATTGGCTTACAAAGCTAACGGCATATGAAATGTCCGGTCGAGTGATAGTCAAATAAATTAGTCGACCAATTAATCTTTGGAACTAGCCAAAATCTTGGAGAGGAGTAGTATTTTTTATCACTTTATTCCCAAAATCCATAGAAGACTCTGCAGGTTTAGCCTCCAATTTTCCTGTTTCTTTTAACATATCCAATGCATATTTTCTCCGAGAAAGAAACAAGCCTTTACTGGAAATAGCAACCTCAATTCCAAGGAAGTATCGCAACCGACCCAAATCCTTGATGTCGAACTTCTCATGCAAATATTTTTTGAGAGATCCAATCTCTTGCAATTATCACCGGTAATGACAATATCATCAACATCTATTAACACTACACAATTCCTTTAGAATTTTTCTTAACGAATAGAGAATGGTCGGACTTACCCATTTTAAAGCCAAACATCACTAGGGTTGCACTCAACTTTCCATACCATGCTTGAGGTGACTGCTTGAGGCCATAGATTGCCTTCTTGAGTTTGCAAACAACTCCTTGATCTTCTAAGGGGTGACATGGAGGGAGGTCCATGTACACTTCTTCTTCAAGTTCTCCGTGAAGGAACGCATTCTTAACGTCCATTTAAAACAATGACCAGCCATAATTGACAGAATCTGACATGAGAACTCTAATAGTATTCATCTTTACCATAGAAGCAAACGTTTCTTTGTAATCTACTCCGTATGTTTGGGTGTATCCCTTGGCGACCAATCTAGCCTTGTGCCTCTCGATTGAACCATCACTTTTGTACTTGATTTTGTAAATCCATCGACAGCCAACAGGACGTTTTCCAATAGGTGATGGAATAATATCCCAAGTCTAATTTTTGTCAAGGGCTTGTAGTTCCTCATCCATGGCCTTCCTCCACACAGCTGATTATTGTGCTTCAAGAAAGTTTGCGGGCTCAATGTTTGTATCTACAGCAGATAGGAAAGCACAAAACGCCGGAGAAATGAAATCATAGCAAACGTAAGCCTAAATCGGATAAACCGTAGACGATCGATACATAACAAAGTCGTGAAGACAAGTTGAGGGCTGAAATGTTCGGGTTGATCGACGAACCGGAGGAACTGGAGCTATTTCCTGGATAGGGTCCTAAACTAAAGTAGTTGTGCCTTGATTAGAAGTGTTTGTCACATCTCTCTAGATTTCATCAATCACCATATCATCAGAAACAATCGATAAGGGAGAAAATTTCATATCAAATACACTGTAATCATAATTGTTAGTGTAATCAACAATATTCTCCCCCCCGAATTTGATCCCTAGAAGAAAAATACATGTGCGTTTCATCAAACGTTACATCCCGAGAAATAAATATTTTTTTGGTGAAGGGATCAAAGCATTTATAACCCTTTTTAACACTGGAATATCCCAAAAAAATGCATTTGTTTGCATGAGGATCTAATTTACTCCCTGATGAAATGTGAACATAGCACACACTATCGAATACACGAAGATGAGAGAGATTAATTGAATGGCCAATGAGCACTTCCATAAGAGATTTGTATTGCATCACCTTACTAGGAAGACGATTGATCAAATAGCAACTTGTTAAAATCGCATAAACCAAAAATGTCGAGATAAGTTTCCATGAAACAGAAGTGATCGTGTTACCTTAAGGAGATGATGATTTTTCCTCTCTGCAAACCCATTTTGTTGGGGAGTTTTAACACATGAAGTCCGGTGTACAATACCTAGACTTTTGAGAAACGATTTAAAGGGATGATTGATATATTCAGTCCCATTGTCGATACGCAATGTTTTAATCCAAGCACCATATTGCGTATAGATCATTCGAGTAAATTCACCGAAGACTATCAATACTTCACTTTTAGAGGTAAGCAAATACAGCCAAGTAGTTCGAGATTTATCATCTATAAATGTAACAAAGTATTTAAAACATTCTCGAGATTCAACCGGTGCATTACCCCAAACATCAGAATGAATCAACTCAAATAGTTCACACGCATTATTCATCCTTTGAGGAAAACGCAATCTATGTTGTTTAGCAAAATGACAAGTTTCACAAGAGCTTGAATCTAGAGAGAAAGTAGAATCAATAGACCGTAACACCCAATCCGATGGGTGCCCCATATGCCAATGCCATAGTTGAGATGTTAACCCCCCTTTATCTTGGCTAGAAACCAAAGACGTACTCGCAAAATCAAGAGTATATAGGCCCTTTTCAAACCGACCTTCGCCAATCTTCCTCCTTGTGGTTCTGTCTTGAAAGATAACCTTATCACGGGAAAAAGTAACATTGCAATTTAGATCCATGGTAATTTTACTAATCGATAACAAATTAGAGGATAATGATGGCACAAAGAACACATCATAAGAGTTCAAGAATAAATATAGTTTCCCAACCCCTTGAATATGGACCTTTTAACCATTGGCAATCGTAATAGGAGAGTAGGAACCAGTAGGAACCTCATGTAGATGAGTTGTCCAATGAGAACTACCGCACAAGAGGTCGATTGCCCCCGAATCAATTATAAAGCTATTCATAGAGGATGCAGATAGGGCAAAGCCATTACCAGTAGTTTGAGCCATATTTCTTGAGTCAATACTCGGTTGAGAAACACCGCCGAAGGACATCGGTTACTTTAGTTGCAAGGATATTTGTTCCAAAGAGGTTGAAGGTCCGGAGTGGTAACATAACTGGCAACTTTAGAATCCATAGTCTTATTTGTAGCCTTGTCCTTACCGGGTCGTAAGTAAGGGTATAGCTCTTAGCAAGGATCATGAGTATGCCAATCTTTGCTACAATGGGAACAATGAAACTTTGTATTACGGCTGCAACCTTTCCCTTTGGCGCCATTAAAACGAATGCTAGTACTAGCTTGGTTGACAACATTAGCTGCATTAACCGAACTCTCTACTAGTTCTCCCCCTGATTTGGGTTCAATATTCATCACCCTTCGACGGGTTTCTTCTCGTTGAATAGTGGCACATACATTAGAAAATGATGGTAGAGTAGCACTCATAAGAATCTGTCTCTTAACATATTCATATTCAAGTCAAATACTAGCAAGCAACTGAAATATGCGATCTTGTTCTTCTCGCCGAGAGTATACATTGACAGATGGAACCGGAGGACGATACTATCGGAGCCATCCCATTTCCGTTTCAAATTGTCAAGATGTTCGAGAAAAGATTGGCCAGAGGTTTGCTCGGTATGAGCAATCTCCTGTTGCAACTCAAAAATTCGAGAAGCATTATCTTGATGTCCATACATATCACGAAGAGAATCCCATAAGGCATTTGCAATATCAGAATATGCAAAAATCGCATAGATCCGGGGATCCATAGAGTTAAAAATCCATGACATAATAAGATTATCGGTAGCTTGCCACCCAACATATTTAGGATCGGTGATAAGAGGCGGTTTGATTAAACCATTAACATGCTCCAACTTTGATCTGTCTCCAAGAGCGATTGTAATCGCCCGAGACCAGGGGAAGTAATTGTGACCATTGAAAAGAATAGAGGTGAGTCGAGTGCTCATTTCATTCGAGCCGTAACGACCCAAATCGGCATTAGCCATTGTGCAAAAACAACAAATATGGAAAAACTCATGTAGCAAGTTAATACGAACATAGAAAAGATAGAGAAAAGAGAATATGAACAAAGGCTTTACATGGTTCGGTCGATCAAGAAAAAGTTTCTTGGAAGCCTACATCCACGGGAAAAATCTCCATATGTTCTTATTTTCTTAGGAGAGATACGTTCTCCTTAAATAAAGAAGAGTACATCATACTTGATAAACATAGCCTGTGATTTTTATGGTAAATATAGATATTACATATTGAATCTTGATCCTCAATCTTATTATGATTTGACAAGTTTATCTTGCCAATCTCGTCGATATCGCCAATCTTACCAACATGTACCCACCGAAATCCCTCCAGGAATATGTGTCAGCGGTTCCGTTATTACGATTGCATCATACGACAGTGAATCATGAAAAAAAAAAAAAAACAAAGTCGATGAGCTACGGGTTACTTTATGAATTCGATTTCAAAGCGAGCGTCGGACGCCCGCGGTTCGCCCGCGGTTCATCTCGTCTTTCTACGCGATCGCTAAACAAATCTCATGGTGATCAGGACTTCGATTTTGTCATATCAAGCGAGACGAAACACGTGAAGGTGTGTAGACCCGATATACACGGAGTCTATCTGATGAGGTTTTGAGGAAAGGACAAAGTCGTCCCATAATTTAGTTTCATCACCTCAGCAACGAGAAGACGAAAGCCTTAAAAAAAATCGAAATATATAAGTTGACGAAGACTGAGTCCAACAAAACGGAAAGAGAACAGGGCACTGGAGACTTGCCTAAGATTGGCAACCCGGCATCGGTTGAATAATATTACCATAGCCCGTGAAAAACCCTGTTTGCCCCTGGTCGTTCTTCCAGTTTCCCTTGCGTATGAGAGGCTAGACTGGATCGAGAATCGACTTATGGTTTTCGTCTCCGACGTCTGATTTGAAAGCCTCATTTTGTTGACTGGAGATTCTCTCTGAACACTCGTCGAGGAAGTTCACCGGCGCTCGTGACGTTTGCAGAAAAAGTTCGTCCTAATGGGAAACCGGATCAGTCAGGTCAACGAAGTTGAAACAGAAATGCATGCTTTTTGATTGAAACACGTGGCATTTCCCAGTTGCAGCTCTTGCCTTTTGTCTAGGATGCGCACGATTCCATAGTAAAATCGAAAAATCGTGGTGGTAGGGTATAGGATATACGTGGTAGGTTTCAAATTTGGAAACTAGTTCAAACGGATAGATTTCAGATTTCAGGTAAAATCTGAAAAGAACCTGAAACCACTTACTTCGATTTGTGTTATTCTCCTAAGGAACATTCGGTAAAAAATGAAACATGTTGTTGACTCTTATTTTGTTATCATAGAATGCGTATTAATATGTCCAAAATAGAATTAGGTCATGCATTTAGCATGTTTAGATTCAACCGGCGGTGGTATTTACGAAATCTAGGAGGATCTACACTTTTCTTCTTAGGAACACTACGTCGCGAAATCCGATTTGAGCGATCCAAAAACAATTTGCGGCGTGACCCGATTAACTTGTTGCCTGTAGGGTCTAGAGTGCAATCGAAATTAACAGAGTGAAGGTTTGGTGATCGCATGCTTTGGGGAATTGGCATGGTAGAGAGAGAGAGAGAGAGAGAGAGAGAGTCTAGAGGGCCCCTCAAGGTCATGAATTGCAGAGATTTACCCAACTCATGAATGCACATCATGCAATCATGGGATGCTTTTCAACTCATGCTAGCTGTTTGCCACCCCTCTCCCCCACCCCCTTAAAATAAACTTGAAAAATTCATTTGTGGGGTAGAGAGAGAGAGAGCGACCTATCATTGTATATTGTACATTAACACCTCAGCTCTGATGAGAACACCCTAGTCAACAAATTAACAGAATTTTGGTCCAAAAGAAGACAAATATAACAAGGAAGAATATTTTCATCCCCACCTTCCATGTTTGCCTAAAAAGACAAAAACGCTAACTCAAAAGTATTTTTCCTACCTCCTTTTAACATTGTAACGTGAGACGGATGAAGGAAAGATCACAAGCTACAATTCGATGTTTTGGTTCGGGCTTGAAGAGATCTTAAGGAAGAGAGAATCCCCAGAAGCTATGCATTTGAACTGGTCTCTGTCATGCGCTCTTGCTTGCACATATCAATAAAGAAAAATCGCCTCTGTGACATTCTTCCTCTTCTTGCATCTCCTCCAACTTGTCTTCCAACCGAAACCTTTCGCTGTCGCCCGTGGCCGACGCCGATGTTTCGTTTCTCATCCTGAACATGAACGTCGCCCATCCGGTCCCTGGGCCGAAGAACCAATCGTGCACGTTCCACAGCAGGTCGATCGCGGAGCCGTCCACGAAGATCGTCTGGCTCCCCCGGAAGTTCCACTGCAGCCTCTTCACTCTCAGCACGATCTTGTTGTCCACGTAAACGCATAGGACCGGATACTTCTGCCCCTCGCTTTCGTCTCTACGCTTGATCAGAACGTCGTGCACGACGCCCGTCTTGCCGAACCGCGCCTTGGTGCTGTACACCGAGTCGCCCGACAAATGCTCCCGCCGCGAAACCATGGAGAATTTCACCGTATCCCCGCCCGCGCAAACCCCGAGCTTCTTGGAGATGGCTTCTCGCGGTGCCATGTCGCCGAGAGCGAGACCCAATTCAGAATCAACGGTGACCAACACGTAGAACCCATCCACGGGTTCGGGTCCCGTCTCATACACGGCTTTCGAGAAGTCCCAGAAGACTTCAACCTCAGAATTCCGGTGCTCCATCTTCTTGTAGTGGCTTCTGTTCTTCCTGAACAAGCCCGAACTGGCGCCGAGCCTGAAGGAAGAAGACTGATCGTGGTCGAAGCTCACGATCGCGTCTTGATGACCCGTTTGCGCGGTGAACCAGGAGATGGTGATCAAGAGTTGCTCTTTGCTCCTGGAGAGGATGGTTTTGTAGACACAGGTGACTGCATTCTGGACGGAAGGAAGAGGGGAGGGAGAGATGAAGGCGTTCTTGGAAGGGTGGGAGCACGAGGGAGTGGAGAAGCTGATGGAGTCCTCGCTGAAGCAAGAAATAATGTCTCTCATTGTAGTCCTGAGAGGTTTCTGGGGAAGAAGAAGAAGTCGTGATACAAAAACCAGAGCTCGTAGAGAGAGAGAGAGAGATGAAGCAATTGCAAAGGGAGATGTATGGTGAGAATAGAAATGGAACGCCCATGGAATTCCCTTCTGGTCTTGGGTTTGGCATGACAAGCGGCGAGTGCTTTTTGAACTGTCCATGCTTTAACTGTTTCAAACATTTTTTTTTTGGATAACTTGAAGAATGGTGGACGCGTTCAAACCCTCCTTTTCAACGATTTTGTGGGCATACAAGACTAAACTTAGAAAACTGATATATTATTTGGACAGTGATAGACTCGTGCTGGGATATGAAATACTACTTTGCATATCAATTTTATGTATTAATTGATGTATATAATAACATCACTTCTTTCTTTGTAATTAATTCTAGATAAATAAGGCCGAATTGATTAACTGATATGCTAAGCGATACGAAGAGTATTTTTGGGTCATTGGGTAATATTTCGTCGCGTCATTTCGTCGATTAGTGTAAGAAATCAGCTAGACCATCAAGGTGAGACGTGACAATGAGCTGTTGATTCAAGCCATCGAGCGGTCATTCGCCAGAGAGGGCGAGGCGTGAGACGCGAGACGTGAGAGTGGGAAAGAGGACGAGGCATGAGAGTCCAATGACAGAAGAGTTCTAGGAAAGAAAGAATACATTATGGTTATGTTTAATAAATTAAAAAACAAAATCTCTTGGAACAGAGAACCGGATCGCCCAGATCTTGGTTTCAATTTGAAGGATCCGGAATTGGACCGCCCCCCTCGGGCCCGGGACCAAACCGACCGGTCCGGACAATTTCAAATTCAATTGGTCCGACTTGCTCGCCCCTACTTTTTTGCGCGAAAATAAATTCATGTTTATTCTTCACTGTTTGAAGTTACGCGGGTATGATATGCAAATTGGTGATTACAAATATGCATTATCACCTTCATACATTCATATCCATAAAGTTAAAAAAGAAATAACGATAAAAATCAATAGATATTTCCATCTAACTATTGTGATTTCAGTATGTATACGATTGATGGTATGACTTTTACGAAACGATAGCTGTAAGACTGTGACTTAGTAAGAAAATTATCCTGAGACAACTATAGAAAAGTGAAGAAAATCATTCAAGTACTTTCTCAGTTATAAAAAGAAAATGCAACAATCTTGTTCATCACATTCTTTTTGTGGACAAAAAAGAAACAACTTATCGACCTTTTTATGCCTAATAAATTAGTGGTTAGCCAAAAATGATAGATATAAATCTCCACTAAACATCATAAGATGAAAAATGTACATGCGTTTGTCGATCAACCTTCTTGCCAATACAACACTCTAACCACCCAAACGGGAAAACAATCACACTTTGGAATTTGGGTAGCTTAAAGAGAGAAAAGAATAAGTGAAGTTTAAAACTATCTATATGCCTAATTTTGTGGACAAAAAGCTATAGGGTTACCCGAAATCAGAATCCAAAAGTTCGCTGGTAGCCGTCCGCCGATCGCCATCTACCGATCGCGGGGCTCCACTGCCGTTCACTCGCCACCGATCTTTGGTCCCCAACCGCCATTCACCCGTCGTCGGTTGATGTTCGTCCGCCGCTGTTTGGCGGCTGCAAGTTGCCAATCTCCAATCCCAAGCTACCGTTCGCTTGCCGCAGGCTTCCGATCACCGACCACTAGTCCCCGTTCACCATTCGCCAGCCACGGGTCTCCATTCACGGATCTCTGACCGCCCTTTGCTAGTAGCTAGTCTCCAATCTCGGAGCTGCTAGCCTTCATCCGCCGGTTGCCCAATCGTAGAAATTGTAGGTTATTATCAAATGAATCTCTTTTTTTAGAATAGAAATTTTATGTCGTTATTAAATGCCGTGTCTCTATTTAGAAACTCGTCCAGGAAATAGAAATAGAAAAATATATTTTTGGCCAAAAATAGAATCCGAAAAGAGAATGGTTGCCATTCGCACCCTCAAAGAGAGAAAAGAGTAATCGTAGTTCTAAAATATCTATACGCTTGATCCCGTAGATAAAAATATATATATATATAGGGTTACCCGAAATCAGAACATGAAAGTCAAAAAAGTTTAATACACATAAATCATAAGCCTAGTTTTCATAATCATACTCCTTCATATCCAACCTTTTTTTCGCGTGACTTATTCGCCGTGAAAATAAAAGAAATCCCTTTAATGCTCGGCAAGAATTCTGCTAGGGACATTTCGTACGTAATCGACGACACTATCTCAATATCAAGAGAATAGCTAAAACTTTCAAGAGAAAATTTACTAGGAAGAGTTACCGAAAACGTTTGCGATTTTTCTAAAGCTCGTTCCAACTCAATGTCCATCATTTTTTTCCCTTTTTTGGTTGAACTAAACTCGACGAAATCGAATCGATGCAAGCACATCATCCTCGTTGCAACCAAAATAGTGGAGAATGCGAGAAAAAAGCTTCTTTTTTTTTTCTTTTTTCCTTTTTTTGCAAGGAGAATATTGATTTCTTGCTGTCCGAAATTCTTTACGACAACTTTCAGAGAAAAGCTTGTGTGTTTGTTTGCGTTTTTTTTTTTTTTATTTATATAGATTCCAATACCCTGTAATAAAATAATTTCTTCCCCAATTTTGGTTTTTCTGTTGTTTGACAGGTCATCTGAGATATGACGAGACCATGAAAAAGGAAAGAGACGAAAAAGCTTTTCGATCGAAAGCCAGGACGTCTCGGACGAAGTCCGTAAACGACAAGGGCGTGGGCCAAACCTTCTCCATTAATATTAAAACCCGAAGTTTGTCCGAGAGTTTTTGCACAAGCTTTGATGGCGGTGTAAAGCGTTCCTGCATCTTGCACGCCACGTTGGGAAGGAGGACCGACTTTGATCATTTCAATAAGCACGGCCGCTTAATTGACGGTTCGAGAGTTAATCTTCTCGATTACCATTAGATTGATTGGGAATTTTAATCTTGCATTTGACGATTCGTCCTGAAATCGGTCTTGTAACATTTTCCGTCCACTAAAATCTGAATGAATAAATGAAAGGTCTATACCAAGTTTTACCACTTAAATGTACGACATGAACTCGAATGCATTATCGCACCAAATTTTAAGATTTCCCCCGTTATTGTCACATTTAGAGAAATGGGTCACACATGCATATCATGCAAGCACGAGAACTCTCAAATCAAGTAGGATGCACTAAGACCCCTTTGGTCCAAGGATCAAACACTCTTTTTGAGTCTACCTATATGCATATTAGAATCTTCATCAATTGGCGATAATTGCGGAATCAAAGCTTGTATCTCTGTTTGTAAGAATGTCGATCACGTGCACCATAGAGACCACCATACGTTACGCACGAAATATAAACAACCGCTGGCCATGAGATGTCAGTTCGAGCTCGATTGTCTTGTTCGCGAGTTGCCGTCAGACAACGTCTACATTGATGTAATAATAAGATAGCTGAAGTGACAACTCATCTCCCGGTTGCATGTGCAGCTCCACAATCTATATCCATACGGTCAATGACAGTTCTATGAGATTGGCCAACCACAAACCAAAAATGCTTACCATTCGCGGAATAGACCAAGCGTTCCACCAAGTATAAGCCTCAGGTGAAATGCTCATTTGATCGATCCGACCTCGTCGTTTTGGCCTTCTAAAGGCAAATGGAGAAGGAACAAGATGTACTTGTATGGCAATGGAAAGAAAAGTAAATAGAATAGGCCTAGATTCCCCAAATACTCCTAACGAACGAATAGATTAATCATTCCAATCAAAGCATACACCACCACTGAAACGGCGATTCCTTTGGACCAAACATGTTGTTAGGGTCAGAGCTATTGCAAATTCACAATGTACTGCACATGGACTTGAAATCAATAGCTTTTCTGCTGTCTAAGCTTACAAGCAACATTGTTAGGCAGAGATCACTCGCACAAATCTCAAGTAGACAGTTTCTAAAAGAAGATAGCGAACATCTAAGACCCAAGACGAAATTAATACACCCAGCATGGATTAGACCCATAACACGCAAAAGTTTCCAGCTACCTTAGCATCTCAGCTAATTAAATTTCATGGAATTTCAATTACTAGACTTGAATGCCTTCACTACAACAAATTCAAGAGCAAGAGTTAAACTTGCCTATCACACTCGATATAAATGAATTACACGGGAGACTGTAGGAGCGAGCAGTCGGGAGCAAAGGGGTAGTTACATTACCTGCACACAGAGAGATCACATCAATAGATTCCTCCCAGTTGTAGCCAGCCCTTGATAAAAAACTTGTTTTCACCTGCCGACCTCCATGACCTAACCACCACATGTAAAAGAGGACACGGTTGACCTCTTGACAATTTTCTTTCCCTGGCAAATGATGGAACTTGTCCAACAATGCCAACTCTTTGCGTTGGTAGGCCAATGATATTGCTCACCCAACCGCAGATATGTAAAAGATTTTTGTCACGGGGCATGAGCAATGGCACAAAACTTGTGGTATTACAAAGATTTACAAACTGAAGAGTCTTGGCTGATAATGATGTGCTAGAAAAAGAAAGTTAGTCCAAACCCATATACAACAACAGACAACCTAAGAAATCAGGTCTGCTCTTGCTTGCAATGAACTCACAACACACAAGGAGGAGAATGTGCTGGCAAATGAAGTTTCAAAATGACTAAGTAGAGCCTGTTGAGCTCCAGATCTCCAATTGCTTTACACATAACCCACTGACTGAAGAGGTACTAGAATCTCATCTTGCTCTGAAAATTCACCTACTTCAACAAAAATTTCATTTTTTCACTATGGATTTATCTCCTTCCCAAGCTAGAAAAGCCCAATGAGAATATGAACCATCAGGCAAAATTACCTTATATCAGAGAATTACCCGAAACTCTGCAGTCCTTCCCAGTAAAGCTCTCACACATGTCATTTTGCCCTGATGTTGCACCCTCACATTCTACCCCTTCAAACTAGGCCGAGCATATAGAGGCCAAACTCTCTAGATACTAAAGAGATGCAAATGACAATAGTCAGAAGCCACTAAATAAAACCTTCTTCGGAATGTCTACGACTCCAATCAGATTAGTTCGGGCTGAGTTACTCGAAGCAAGATGAGCAAATTGGCTTCTAGCACAATCTGATCCTTCTAGTTCAGAGGAAAAATCATCTCACCATCAACTAAATCAGTATACCATGCACTTGAAGCCATGATAAAGAAATAAGCATGTGCCACCAAAATACGGAATCATGGTCACATCACATCTCCCCCCCTTCTCGCAGATGAGTAAGAGCATTCCATCGCCACTCATCCTCAATCTGTCAACCCTAACTGTTCAAAGTATTAGAGAACTGAACTCCCATTAATTATTGAACTGGTGTAATCATTCTACATCAGCAGGGAAGCAATTGTCACGCTATGAAGATCCATGCCCTATATTCGACCAATTCAAAGCCATCCATCCTTCTCTGGCATGAACATCTCACAAGTCATTTAGGAATGACCAGCAAACAACTACATTCATGAACCCACGAAATGCATCAAGTAAAAGAAAGAATATCCTAATAGAGTAACTAAAATAGCGGGGCCTAATGAAAACTTGTCTGGAGGAAAGCACAACCTGCTGAAAAACTCCGGATTTCAGACCAACCCATTACATCTGCCAATATCAACCACCGCATGCTAAACATTAGCAAACATAGAGATCCCTCCGGATGATTCTCAGTGTATCCCGTACGATGTAAATACAACCATAGCTTTCCTATTCTCAACAAAATGCAGAAGATCTGCAGAAGAAAATCTAAAACAGCTACAAGGGCAATTTTAGCCTCGTTCTTCATACTGAATATGCAATGTATCTCTTTACAGCATTGAAGAAGCACTGCTATTTCAAGCAGTACTGGACGATTCATGTCCAAAGCAAAAGTGGCATTGTATCACCATGGTGATAGAAGGCTTCATTGAACACAACCAACTACATCACGTCATTTCATTAGTACTGCACATTGAGTCTCGCAGTGTACTTACATAACTCATATGGCATTTATTTGGGAAAAATAAAATTGCACTCCATCATTCCCTTTCCGAAATAGAACAAAAGTCACCATACAGAATGCTACACAAAAACCAAAATCACTCTAACATGAAAGTATGGTTGAATGGAAAGATAAAATCTTTGGAAAGCCTATTCTGACCGCCGAATGAATTATCCAGCAGCTCTGAAGAAGTAAGGGCCATTCTCTATGTTTTGCGCAGGCACCAACTTCAGATGGGACTCAGATAGTTAGCGAACCTGCCTGTCAATGTCAAGTTATTTCGAAGGAACAAAAAGCATCATTAATTTTGAACGATGTTGCTCACAAGTGCTATGAAGTTGCAAACTAACTGTCTCATGAGAAGCCAAAAGAAAACAAAATCAACTGAGAGAGAGAGAGAGAGAGGACCTTCAGCGGAAAAGTTGACTTCGCTGGGGAGCTTCGATACAAGCCGAGCAGAAGCAATGGCGCTGTGGACGGGAAGGAGAGAGCTCAGCTCTCGCCGCATCAACCTAACAGCACGAATCAAAACGAGTCCGTAATCAAACCAGAACGGACGACCTCATACACCCAAACAAGGAAAAGCAAGAAGATCCAGAGAGGAGACTGCGAAACAACCTGAACGACGGAGGAGGAGGAGAAATCCGAGTCCGAGGAAGTGTGAAATTGGGACATCCCGAAGGACGAGGCGATGCGGGAACTGCTCCTCTGAGCGTCGAGCTAGCAGTCCTCGTCGTCGCTCTCGAGGCAGCGCAGAGAAATGCGGATCTTCCAGCGACGGAAGCTGCCATTTTTTTTTTCCCCCTCCGATGCTTCAGCCCTAAAACCTCCCTAAAACCGCTTCCGCCGCTTCTCCGACCGGCCATCGCAGACTCCAAACCACGAGTCCGAGGACTGCTAGTTCGACCGCGAGCAGCATCCCACTGGGCTGGGCCCGGTCCGCACATCTTCTTCGGCCCATTTCATCTTGGGTCCAACCCAAACTCCAGGAAAAGAACATGAAATTGCGTAAACGTTAAATCTTCTGTTTAAGTGGTGGAATCACGGGAAGCAGGTTACGCGCCTGTCTTGCGAACTTTGAATGACTTACTACTATTGATAAGTTCCTGTTAGAAATAATTAAAATTGACCTTTTGGTCAAAGAAGAAAAAAATCTGAATTAGCTACTTTCACCGCCGAAGAAGAGTCAAAATAGGATATCTTTAATGTGAACGAGATAAGATTGCCTACAATGTCCGACTTTGAAAGGATATAAGAGAACCAAGTGGCTTGCCTCTTCCGTCAACAATTAGCTGGAATTTTGTCAACAAAGCAACATGACAAGAGAAATTAGGATACCGTGTCATTTCGTTCTTTTTCCCCCTTTTACGAAGAAAACTCGGGTTACTTCTTCCGCTGATGAGACTACGACGAGGAGCGGCGATAAAGCGGACTTTGACATAATTTTACCCGGTGAAAATTAGTACGGATGGTCCAATAATAACACCATCCGGACACCGTACTAAACAGGCGGCAGGCTGTGAAGTATGTGCTCTCCCGATCGGAGTATACATTTCAACATTCGTGAGAAGTCAAAAATCTTCATCATCCAGTGTTGGCCTGGTGATGGGAATTGACCATCTTCCCAAATGGGCGGTGTAATTTATGCACCGGATAACCCCTCTTCCTGCCGGTCCATCGGGGAAGTCGATGACACTGATGCTCCCCGTGTCGAGGTGAAACGATCCCATCCATTCTTTTGTCAAACCCAGGCAGTGCCCCATCAGTGCGATGTGAGCCACCGGATGCCCCACCGCCACCACGACTTTTTCAAGCTCGGATTCGTCGGATTGTTCATCCAAGAGAGTTCGCCAGGCTCTCCCTGACTGATCCCACAGTGCTGTGAGGACTTCGTCTTCGTGTTGGTTTAACCAGCCAGGTTGAAGAATAGGAACTGGGGCAGCATCCTGCATGAAAAAAAGACATGGGCAATATCCCCCTCAAAAACCAAATGCATATTCAGCTGCAATAATCCCTATAAAACATCCCCACTAGGAATGGATTCATCAAAACTTCCAGATAGCATTGGCACTAGGCAGTGGGAAAAAGTTCGACTCATTGTCGTGATTGGATGCTTTTACCTTCTTCGATTGCTGCAGAATGCTTTCACATTCAAGTTCCTGCATTTGCTTCATCTCAACATAGTGCGGCACACAGTCAGCACCCAAGCAGTCTGCTGCTTCTTGAACCTACAGTAGTAAGAACGACTTAGGAGCGAGATTAACTTTGCAATAGCATAACTGAGTTCCTTGAGAACCTGCGGTAGGGGCATATTTTTCAAAGCTAAAATGATATACTGATGAGCACCCCAGACATGGGCTTACTTTCGATATAGCCATGGCTGTCTCTTTGCTGGCGCTCCTCGGACTGCTGATTATTGAGCTGACCTTCAGATCAAGAAGAAGCTCTGCAATTTTCTGGGACTGTGGTGCAGGGCAAAAGAAAATCAATCATTAGCATGCAAAGAGCCTGTTCCTGTGCATCACCTATATGGTTTATCCTAAGGGTCAAACCTGTATCACTCCAAGCATGTTCAGTGGTTCATTACCATGACTCGGAAAAGTGACCTGCATATTATCAAAGGTTCAAATAATTAACATGAAAACCGAGAGACTGGAGAAACTGGAAATAGAATAAAAAGATAAAGGCAGCACGGGCACAGTTCGATATTCTGCCTTCCAGTGAAAATGTCTGCAGCTAAAATGTATATCTGAGAGAAACCTCCGCCCAAATAAGATAAGCCTCACTATGAATCCCCCTTTTGCAGTTTTACTTTGCAGTGCACAAAAGCCGTCCTACTTAATAAGATGGACTCTCTAGGCACTCGTTCATACCAGTAATTACTCAGACAAGCACTTACACTAACACTGGAAAAAGAAGGCATGCACAGTAGCCCTACAATTTGGCCTAAAATAAAATTAAACCCTGCGATGGCATGTACAACGTAATATTTGCCGTACAGAAAACAAGTACAAGGCGGAGAAAAATCCACCAAGCATTGTCATTTAACTGACTTTTTAGCGATCTGCATCTTATTGAGACATGAATCACGGGAGTAATCAGATACATGATTCCCTACTGAATAAGCAGTCAGGTATTTGCCTTTTTCTGCTCAAATAACCAATTGGGCCATCGCGCTTACCTCAGCACCGCTGTCTGTTGCTCCATGACAGATAAGTATGATCCTCTTGCTGGCTTTTCTTCCTCCAGAACTGCCAGCAGCAACAGGCGAACCTGGAGTCTGTGGAGTATCGTTTAATAATTACACGAGAAGGGCTTTGGTGTAGTAAACTATCATTTGTGTATCTTTGAATACTTGAATGAGGAATACCTGATTTAGCCGGTTGAGACATATAAATGGGGATCCACCCTCAGCTCCTGGAGTAAAATCCAGTACGCTGACTCCGCAATTGCTTTGTAGCAAAATCCGGAAATATTCTGTTCCTAATCCTGATCATTGAGAGGAAGAATGACAAGAGAAGCAGGTTGGATGGATAGCACAGCCAGCTCAGAATGCATACATCCAGACATTAATCTGAAGAGCGACATTCATCTGAAGAGTGAAAGGATGAAGTACCAATAGCAGTTGCGACAAGAGCCTGATTAACAGCATTGTGGGCAACCACAAGAACAGACCTGCTTTCATGGGCAAGAATTTTGGTCCAGCAGTCCCTTGCGCGTTGCCATAACTCCCTCACAGGATAGTGACCGTCGATGCAAAAATTTGCAGCATCCACCTGCCATTGCCGAAATGCCACACCAAACTTCGCTTTTCCCTCATGCTTCAGGAGACCCTGGATTTTGCACCACGTCAAACGAAAGTAGCTCAATACTTCGCGTGCACCGCCCAATTTTTCATCTTGCACATCCAGATGGCTTATGGACAAATCAGATAAGCGAGTGTACTTGAAATGAATAGAGGTCAATTTCCCTCAAGTCAGAGTCGGTAATCATATCCTCCTCCCGGGCTCCCCATATGATCTCAGCTGTTCTCTTCGAGCGTGCTAGGGGGCTGGACAAAGAGACGCGTCATTCAGAGATTAATCTAGATTTCGATTCAAGAACATATTTCGCGAGGAATTACACAGTACCGAAGAACGCTAGTCAGTCATTCTATTCATCCAGCTCTAGAGCACACTCGCAGCTCCCACGAGCGAAATAAGGCTGGTTTCAAATATCCGAGGATTGCAACGAAAAACGACGCGCACCTGGTGAAGCAAACATCGAAGGAGTCGTCGATGAGCATCTGTCGCGATGTCTCGGCCTGAGCCTCGCCTTTCTTCGTGAGGACCGCGAAATTGGAGCTGCCTTGGATTCGACCTTCCGCGTTCCACGTGCTCTGACCGTGCCTCACCATCACCACCCTCTTCGCCGCCCTTATCGCGGGGAACTTCGCTGAACCGCGAAGCTCGGCACCCAGGTCTCCATCTCTATCTTCGATGGTCGCTGGCGGTTTCTCGGTGAGGCTCGAGGAAGCCGATCGGACGTTGAAGAAACCGGCCCTTCCGGGTCGCGCGCAGGTTCGGCCAGCGCGAGGGTCTGTGCGTCGGAGAAGAGGATTGTGGACGACGAGAGTACTTGTGGAGGACAACATTTGGCGACTGTTGCTTGCTGTGCTCTCTCTGTTTTGCCGCTAAATTCTGGAAACGAGAAAATATCCTTTCCGGAGAGTAGTTTGGACCGTTGGATGGTTTTAACGACCAGATAATTGGGCTGGGCCTTAGATTTAAGAGGCTATTGTCGGGTCGGGTCGGGTTCCGGGTCGGGTTGCCCCTGAATGTAAGGTAAGAGCCTGCCCCGCCCACCTTGTCGACCCCAACAGGCCAAATGTTGTGACAAAGCCCCATAAAGGATTGTCTCTAGCCATGTTTTGTAGTCTTCCACACGGTCGCTTTTGACAGCTTAGATGGGTACATGAGGGCATGTTCCAATATTAGCATTTGGATTAATTATACTACGACACTACTGGATTAATTTATCCGAGATATTATCAGCTTTGGCTAGTTTCATATCGAGACTTGTGGTTTTGTCCCTTAGTATACAGGTAGCCACTTTCGTAAGGAAATCACTCATCTCAATAATCATCTCATCTAAACTCTTGGTTGAGTGGCATGTATTTCCATTGTGCTCGTTTTTCCAATTACGTAGCATGGCTAAGTGGCCCTGCTCACATTGGACCTAGTGCCCCGATGAAAAATTTCATGTACGGGTTACGTAGAATAATAGTAAATGTGACTTATCCGTTAATTTTTTCACTATTACGCCCAAAAAACCAAACTTTGCCTTATGTAAAGATTAACATTGGAATTCCAATACCAAATATTGTGTTACGTCAAAAGATGCCTCTTTTGGATTAATTCCAATTTACGCATATATAAATATAGGAGCACTCTCTCTTTGTTGAGTGTATAATTCGGTGCATTCTTCGCCCAATCACAATCCTCAAAGTCTACCTAAAGCTGCTTCTTATTTGGGCCCTCGTGCCTAGCAATTACTGTCTACCCTCATCGAACGATTGTTACAGATCCATCACTTCCGAATGGTTCATCCCCGAATCACATTTTTTTACTAGAGGAGGTTTAGCTCTAGTATATATTTCAATGTCCAGCGTATATTTCGGGAACGTTCTCTCCACATAATTTGTGCATAATTTGGTTCATTTCTACTCCCACCATCATCTTAGAAGCCTACCAGAGCTGCTTTTTGTCCAAGTCTTCTTGTCCCACCTTGTTTAGGCCTTCTTATCTCAATGATCATTTCCTGCCCTTATTGGACTAGGTCGTTATGATTATGTTTAATGACATTAAAGTTAATAAAAACTCAAAAATCCTTAGTTATTTATAGATTTGTAGTTTTGTTTTGAATAATAAACAATTACTTACGAGTGAAATAAATTGATGGGCAAATTGACCGAGTTGTGAACTTATCAAGCAGAATTTGATATACGAGCATAGTCACTTTTTTTTTCTCTTCCTCTTTTTTATGTACATGTACGTGCGATGCTTACGAGGATCGAATCTCGGACTAGATACTCTCCGACTCCACCCCAAAATCCCTTTACAATCAGGGCTGCAATGCATGTTTTGCGTCATTACATATAATAATAATCTTATCTCACAAAATAATGTTAATACGATTGTAATATCAAAGCACATGAACGAACATACATATGCAATGGTGGAGGCTCTTGCCCTACTCAATTCTCCAAGACTTCTAAAAAAATTGACAATTTTTAAGTTATAGCTTATCGGTTTGACCTAATATATAGCGAAGTCAATCTTGAGATAATGTCAATGTGCACCCCAATGATTGATTAAGTTTAATGGATAATATAAAATTACAAAAACGTCGTTGCCATGGATAAGCAAAACCTAATAAATTCATTTTTTTAATCGACTTTGTAGGCGAGAGAACACTACTCTAATCGTTGGAACAATTGCACTTGATTTATTCATAGTCATCGACGAAATTGTGCTCCCATTTGAAAAAAAAAAAAAACAGTGCCAAATACTTCTCTATCGAGACATAAGGCCATGACGACATTCTAAACAACATTCTTTATTCTCGAAAAGAAAAAGGTCGATGCTAAAGACCATGGTTTTCGAGACGCAATCCGACAACGAGTCCCGATCTACCCGACAGGCGGCGGCGACTCGGGATTTTTTTTTTTTCCTAACTTGGATTGGTTAAAAACCAAACGGCTAGTTTGGGAACGCTCAGGTGGGAGTGGGAGGGTGAGGCTGAGGCTGAGGCTGAGGCTGAGGGGATCGTCAACGGAGCCAAAGAAAGTAGCCGTTGCTTTCCGGATTGGGGTCTGGTGGCAGCTCTCGTCCACCAGGGATCCAGCCAAGCAAAGACCACCCTTTTTTTCTTTCCCAATCAATTTGGCCCGTGGGCGGCGGGGTCGAATCGAATCGAATTGACCCGAAGAATCGTCGCGAAGCGAATGTGCGAGCGGACCAAGAGCGAGGCCATATGCGATCGCCCCCACTCGGGCCACTCCGTGTCGCCCACTCCTCCACCAGCGATGACCCTCCTGGCTTTTATGCCTCTTCACGACGCCAGCTAGGATTGCCCCTTTTTTCATTTTAATTTTTTCCAATTTTGCTTCTTTTTTCTCTTTGCATGCCTAATAATATTACATTTAATATTAATCGGATTGGCCCGGCTGGCGGGAGAGCGTTTAATCAGCTGATCGTATCTTTCGCGTGCGCGTAATATTATGAAGGAACCCACTAAAATCCAGGAGGATCCTATGGGGCCCATAAGATAGAAAGTCGCTTTTGTTGGAAAAGGCCGTTCGAACAGCCATCACAAAACAGAGAAATGAACCTCGTATTTATGTCTCTAGATCAGCCGCGTATCTTCACTAAATTAATTCGCCCAAATTAATCTCTTCAGGCAGGCAATTAAAAATCACCTTTCGTTCGATCCGGCGAAATGATATGGTTGGACCTAGTGGTGGCCGGTTCGACGGAACCGCCGGTTCCGATTCCAAAAAAAGGTGGAACCGCCGGTTCCGGGCCTATTCCGATTTCGGGCCTGTTCCGATTCCGGTTTGGAACCGCTGGTTCCAAGACCCAATTGCTCTTTTCACCTGGCTTATTTCCTTTTTTTTAAAAAAAAAACCGGGTTAGAACCCTACCTGGAGGGCGGTTCTAAGCCCACGGGTCCATTTGGCCACCTCTAGTTGGACCCTTTCTTTCCTTTTTCCATATTTATTTTCATTTATTTTTTTTTTCAAATGACAAATAAAATCAAGATTCCCGTTGTGATTTCACTCTTCCGATTTTCAATAGGCAATCGCGTATCTTTGATCCTCGACATATGTAGGATCACGTCTTATTTCAACATTGGATTTGATGGACCGACCGAATCGGTCAGATCTATACTGCTCAGCCGCCCTCCTCCTCCTCCGTCCGCCGCTGAACCGTGGCTGATATTACGAAATTGCCACCAAGTTCCCCGAGTAGATTACACTATGGCGATTAAATCGGATTACATAAATAGATAGATAGATAAGAGAGAGAGAGAGAGAGAGAGAAAACAACTAACAAAATGACGCGGCTCTGCCTTCTCCATCCCTCTCTTTAATTCTCTCTCTTCTGGCCTCTCTCTCACTTCCCCAGAAGCTCTACTCTCTCTCTCTCTCTACACTCACTTTCACACTCTCGCTCACAGTCCTCTCTCTCTCTCTCTCTCTCTCTCTCTCTCTAACCTTTACCTGTCAATCTTCCCCCACACAGCACGAAGCAAAGCGCTGAACAGAAACCCTAAGGCGCTCCATTTCCTCGCTCCCCACCCGATCGTCGTCTCGCTCCAGCCCCTTCCGACCGCTCCAGATCTAAGCTGCAGGCTTCCCGTTCGAGCGATGCGCTAGTGATTTCGGCTCAGCATGTCGAGCTCCGAACCCAAAGCCCGCCCCAAGCCGGGCCCATGGCCGCCCGCGCCGGAATCCTCGCCAATGCCGCCGTCCTCTTGGGCCAAGCGCACCGGCTTCCGCCCGAAGTTCTCTGGCGAGACCAATGCCGGCGACTCCGGCCAGATATCGATGCGTCCCCGGCCCAGGGAGCCCGATAACCAGCCGGATCTCGAAGCCGGCCGGGCCCGGGCTCAGCCGCAGCCCGTCGCGCCGAGGCCGGAGCCCGCCGCGAACGGCCAAGCCCAGGGAGACAAGCCGCCTCTGCCGGCCCCGCCTGCGGCCGACAAGGATCAGCCGGCGAAGAGGCGGAGGGATTCTGATGGAGCAGTGCCGAAGAGCTCCAGCCCGGGAGCGAATAGGCGGGCCTCGGCCGGGCCCGCGCCCGCGGAGGCGCCGCGGCGGCCTAACAGAAGCGAGGAAGCTGTTGACATGTTGCCTCAGACAGTGGATGATGATGGGTTTGGGAGCAGGCATTCGCATATGAAGTACGAGCTTAGAGATAATCCGGGCCTCGGTGAGTCTTTGGGTTGCTTAGTTCGTTAGCTTTGTGATCTTTTAGCAGCGCGTGGTCTTACTTAAGTTGTAATGGGTTATATCTATTTGAAAAGTCTCGATTCTGTATCTGTCAAATGTGCATTTGAGGGTTGCAGCCGCGATCATGTAATTTTTAATGCCGTTACAATACAAGTAATTTAATAACAGTTTTTCTTCAGTCGTTTTGACAATTCAAGTCAAATTGTATGTTTTTCTGCGATTCTGATATCACGGACACGATGCTTCTTCAAAAGATAACATTTTTACAAATGACCTTATCGATAGGCCTAATTTTGTATGACTTCACTGGTGTAATGTATTGTTTCTGTGCATACTGTTATGCGAGAGCATGTCTTTTATGTTTTAACAATTAACAATATGTAACTTCTCCTCTACGGTGCAACTTTCAGTTCCAATTACCTTCTATGGATTTCAACATTTTCTTTCAATGTTGGGCTCGCTCGTTCTTGTCCCACTTGTCATAGTTCCTGCAATGGGTGGCGATCATGTGAGTAGTCTGGTTTCATTCCCTCACATAAGTTGATAGTCATCTCCATCAACCAATGTACCTCATTTGATATGGTTTACGAATGTAGGAGGACATTGCAGCCGTAGTCTCTACTGTGCTCCTTGTCTCTGGAGTTACCACACTTTTGCAAAGTTGTTTTGGGTCAAGGTTGCCCTTGATACAGGGCCCATCTTTTGTTTACCTTGCTCCTGCTCTGGCGATAATCAACTCTCCAGAATTTCAAGGGCTGAATGGAAACGTAAGTATTCAATTTTCACCTGAGCTAAGTGAGGCTAGATAAACTAATTTACTTGGTGGTGCTTTCTCTAGAGAACTGTGTAAATCATGAGCTATGCATCAAGCGCGACCACTTTTTCATTCTCCTTGTACTGGCATGTTTTGATCAAGTACCTATAACCGAGTTTCAGTCTAAAGGTATGCAGGCAGCCAAAACTTTATGAGCAATTTCTCTTGTATGAGTGAGTTAGTTGCATGAAGTTGTGATGGACTGATGGATAAGAAGGTTGTTAAGATATGTCAATATTGTGGTTGCGTTTTCATCCATTAAATGCATGACTTGTATTCATAAGTAAAATATGCTTGTCTCTAGTCATGAACTTGTTAACAAATTCCTATTTTACATTTTTTCCAATTAATTTACATATGCCGATGTTGAGGAACTCTAGATTTAAGTATATTACTGCATCTTAAAATCAGATTAGATTCTTAATTATAAATTTGACGTTGCAATTCAGTCTTACTGGTGGCAATATCTTATGCATAGAAATTAGAATGTTCTCATCTCCCTCATGTGTCAGAGATAGATATGGAGGTGCTCTTTGATTAGCTTAGGTTGATTCACAATTAATACTTTGTCACAGTGACAAGCGTGTATTGGGCAAACCATTCAAGAACACCTGCTATTAATATGAACGAAAAAATTGGTTGATTTATATCCTTTTGGAAAATTGGTTTTCTTAAGACTGTTATTAGTGCAAACCTATAGGTTTGGTTTCTGGAATTAGGAATGGATATATCTCTTCCTTGTATTGACTCTTCTCATCTGTGTTGGAGTATATTTAAGCCTTTCAGTTATAAGTTTAGCTTTGTTTTGATCTTGCAGATCTTACTATCATACGATCTTTCTCTTTCATCTTTGAATGCTATCGGGCCTAAGTTGTTTTGTGATTGCAGAAATTCAAACACATTATGAGAGAGCTACAGGGTGCCATAATTGTCGCTTCAGCTTTTCAAGCCATACTTGGTTATAGTGGACTTATGTCCATTCTTCTGAGGTAGGGCTACGTTTATTAGTTTATCAGCTTATCATCGATCAAGCACTGCCTATGACCATGCTTGTTGTTTAACTATGCTTTCATGAAATTATTGCCGAGCAATGCCAGATTAAACTACTGCAGTTCTTTTATCTTACAATTCAGGTTGATAAATCCAGTGGTGGTGTCCCCAACTATTGCTGCTGTTGGACTGTCTTTCTATAGCTATGGTTTTCCTCTGGTTGGAAAGTGTCTTGAGATCGGCATTGTGCAGATATTACTGGTCATAATTTTTTCTCTTGTAAGTTCTACATAGCTTTTTCACCAAATTTCTCTGTTTAGCAGTACATCAAATCCCTCCCTTCCTCTCTTTCTCTCTCTCTCTCTCTCTCTCAACATTCCATTCTGAGCTGTTGTTTCATTGAAGGTATTTCTTTGAAATTTAATCATGTAATAATATTATCTGACACGTCTGTCTATTTTCTTGCAGTACCTTCGTAAGATATCAATTCTTGGTCATCGAATATTTTTAATTTATGCTGTAAGTGAAAAGCTGTGAAGCTCTACTTCTTTTTCTGTCTCACTTTTTATTCATAGTTTTCTTTACCATTTTCAAATTTCTATATTTATGGCTGCTCATATCCATAGGTTCCGCTGGGTCTTGCTATCTCATGGGCTGCTGCTTTCCTGCTTACTGAAGCTGGTGCTTATAACTACAAAGGTTGTGATGTAAATATACCGGCCTCAAACATAATATCTGAGCACTGCAGGAAGCATATATCCCGGATGAAGTACTGCAGGGTTGATACATCCCTAGCATTAAAATCTTCCCCATGGTTGAGGATTCCTTATCCATTACAGTGGGGAGCTCCAGTCTTTCATGGGAAAATGGCTATAGTTATGTGTGTTGTGTCGATAATATCTTCAGTGGATTCGGTAAGCGTGTGGTTTTGTTTCTCTAATGATTTTAAGCTCTTTATTCAGATCTAATTTTCTTGATATGTTAAATGTCGCATATAGCATTCCACAGGTGGTCAATTGTATATAAAGTTCCTGAAAGTTCTTGGTTAGAGAGTCTGTTGTGTGCTTACCACAAACTGTGTCCAACATTATGATATCAGTGTAGCTACGATCTTTTCCAACTCTATTAGCTAGTTATTGAACGGAAAAACTACAATTCGCATTTTGTATTGTGGGATAGCAACACTTTTTTGCATCATGGACTTCGGAAAAGACAATCAAATCTAGAACACACAAATATTCTGACACCTAACACATGAACTTCTCAAAAGTGACGGCCAACAGATGACAAAGTAACTTTTTGTATTCATAGGAGATACATATAAGGTATGTGTTATGAACTTGATGAAATGTAGTAGTTTTTGCGTCTAGCACCATCTCCAAATAGTTGGTTTTCTAAATTCTCCTCTATTACTTTCAGGTTGGATCATACCACGCATCTTCACTCTTGGTGGCATCGCGACCTCCAACCCCAGGCGTTCTTAGTCGAGGCATTGGTCTTGAGGGTCTTACAAGTGTCTTAGCTGGTCTCTGGGGCACAGGAACTGGATCGTCTACTCTAACTGAGAACGTGCACACTATTGCTGTGACTAAAATGGGAAGCCGTAGAGCAGTTGAAGTAGGTGCAGGTGTTTTGATAGTTTTATCTGTTATAGGTAAGAAGTCATCCTCACTATCTTTAACTCCCTAGATCGTATGATCACTCGGGCGGTGGAATCCCTGTTGATGCAATCTGCTAGGAGTGCTATACGAACCCTTCTTTGGTATTTGGATAATTGAGTATAGATAATAGATAAATAGGTGTCAAGAATGCACCAAAGATATTGATACACAGTGGCAAGTGACAACCCTCACAATCTAGATTCTTCTAACTAAGATGAACTAAAGTTTGTCAACTTCCATACCGTAAACAATGCCAAAAGATTGATAATTTTCTGGAGAAACCCACTTGCTTTTAAGTTATTCTCAAGATGGCAATGTTTCACATAAAAATTTAAGTTGCTTAAATCTTTGAGGCACTAATGAGCTGAGCTGACAAATTGATATTGGCATCTTATTGCTGAACTTGATATGTAGCTGTGGTCATGATTTAAATCTAGATAGGTGTTTTGCTAGCTTGAGACTGTCCTCTGACTGAATGTGTTGTTCCCTTCTCGCCTTTTTATTCTTGAGAGCCACCATCCTTGGATCAGGTGTCTTTGTACTTTATATTTAAAAGGGATCTTGTGTCGACTTGTCGTATCTTTAAGACTTGCTCCTACTGCTGATTAGGCTGCCAAATCCT
Source organism: Rhodamnia argentea (assembly GCF_020921035.1). Classification (NCBI taxonomy): domain Eukaryota; kingdom Viridiplantae; phylum Streptophyta; class Magnoliopsida; order Myrtales; family Myrtaceae; genus Rhodamnia; species Rhodamnia argentea. Next base: position 23,587,057 of record NC_063157.1, on the reverse strand, counting down.
TTCTAGTTCCTTTTAATTTCTCATTCTGACTTAGATGGTTAGTTTGTCATATGAGTGATGCAATCAACAAAGGGATGATTCTTTGAGCTAAAATTTTAACGTACTAAGCAGATGGAGTTTGTGATATTTTGGCATATGCTTTTGCATGTGAAGTTTGATAGTTTTCATTTGTGATGGTCGAGTATGGAGGTAATTCTGTAGTCCTTGTTATTTATCTGGCAAATTAAGTTCAAGTAAGGTTATGGCCCTCAGATGCTGAACATGTTGGTGCATGTTCTTTCTTTCTGCACCTCCTTATGCACCCTTCCTCTGTGCATGAAGTGCCCTGTTTCCTTTGCAATGGTGAACTTTTGTCTCGCGTCTTGATGTTTTCTTATAATTGTTCACAGGTAAAGTCGGAGGTTTTATTGCTTCAATTCCAACAGTCATGGTTGCTGCTCTCCTTTGCTACATGTGGGCAATGCTTGCTGCTTTAGGTCTGTCAAATCTACGTTACAGTGAGGCAGGAAGCTCGAGGAATATTATCATTGTTGGGCTATCTTTGTTTTTTGCTCTTTCAATACCTGCCTACTTTCAGCAATATGGCATCTCCCCCAATAGTAATTCGTCTGTTCCAAGTTATTTCCAGCCATATATTGTAGCTTCTCATGGACCTTTTCGCAGCAAGTATGGAGGGGTAAGCATCTCTTGGCCTGCTCTTCTTGCAAAATTCTTTTTCTGCTTCTTCATAAGTCCTTCTTCCTAGTGTTTTTGGAATCGATCATTTTGCTATTGAAACCCTTGATGGCATGGTGATCAGAAAGGTTTTTAGAAATAGATGTGGAAATAGCAATAGAAAAACTCTCTTTTGGGCAGGGAACATAGTGCGGCGCTAGAATAGATAACTGCTTTTGAATGGAGCATTAGTACTTGAAGTTTCAGGATGCTGTTGTGCTCCCAAGTTACACGATAACACCATCCTATGTGTTGCGAATGTCATCCAGTTGCACATGGGAGATGATATCCTAATATGTCAGAGAGAACAAGATGATCCCAAAGCATTCTCTTTTGCAGGATCTTTTAGATCCGTGCTAGTGACCTTTGGTCGTCTCCTTTTGCTTTATGAAAAGAAACATCTATTAAATAGTCAGAAATGAAGTGAGCTCATTCATCCAAGTTAAAGAACCCCAACCTAGTCAATGCTCTCAGTCAGATTGGCTTTGTTTTTAACTGATGATGGAATATTTAAGGCCCATAGGGCTTCCCAATGAAGAAAAGATTTCTAGCAAGTAATTTCTATCTGTTATGTTAAACTTTGCAGGTGAACTATGTCATGAACACATTACTTTCAATGCACATGGTAATTGCATTTTTTGTGGCTGTTATCCTGGACAACACTGTTCCTGGTAGTAAGCAAGAACGGGGTGTTTATGTGTGGTCTGACCGGGAAGCTGCGAGGAGGGAGCCTGCAGTTGCTAAGGACTATGAGCTTCCCTTCAGAGTCAGTAAGTTCTTTAGATGGGTTAAATGGGTTGGGCTCTGAGCATCGGCATCACTGGGTGGGTAAATCATTGCATTAAAGCAGCTGTCCTTGTGAGGTGATTGTAATAGCCCTTGGGTTCTGAATCTGAGCTGTTAAACACCATACTGAAGCGGAGCAGTACCAAGGTATGTTCTTTTCTTGCAGAGTAGGACCACACGAGCCAATAGATTTTGGATATGAGTCGCAATGTACATTTTGAGGTCTCTTGAGATCTGGTTGTGTTTGTAATTTTTTGAACGGTTAGCGGTAGTTTACTGAAATGTCTATATACAGCTTCTGGCAAGCTAGGAGCTCTGTTGTGTAAATTCTGTTTGGATCATCTTTTTTCTTGAACAAATTTTGTTTGGAATACTAAATGGAAATGAGTTCCCCTCGGAAATATTGATCACAGGCATGATGTTTTATCTTTATTTTCTTTGCTGATGGTCAGTGGCAGGTTCACCATGGAAAATGACATTTGGACCCCATAGAACTTAATGGTACTATGGTAGGGGCTTAATTGATTTAACAGCATTATCCTCGCTTCTTATTGGTTCTTCACGTCTTAGTCGTCGCCTCCTTCTAATATTCCCAACAAGACAATCAATCGTGCTAGTTGGACAAACAGCTGCGATTGCATTACTGGAGTTCAGTGAAAAGCAGAGACCATGGAAGTTTTCCTTCGCCGAGGTCGGTTCGGTTTCTTATCTCTTTAGGATTAGGTATCAAATACGTTTTTCATGTCTGGGATGACTGAGCATATCGCTGTCTAAATGTAAATCCTAATAGGAATATGGCAAGACACCATTGCCTTGTTGTTGACATGAGCTTTTTCCTTACTGGCAATTGCGGTGTGAATTGTTTGTCGTCCTTAGATGGCAAGCTGTGTGAATAATATTAGTAAATCACAAGTCATCAAACAATATGTTAACTTCATCAGTTTCTTCCATATGTATGTGTAACACAACAGACTTAGCCGATCCACCACCTTTCCTCTCGATGTCCATCTTCCTCTTTGTTTTTGACCCAACTGCCTTTCCCATCTTTAACCCCGGTCAACCCGGTCAATTCTTTCTCTCTCTCTCTCTCCCAGAAGTTCTTGAGGACGGCTTGGATACGAAACATACGTATCCTTTTTCTGACAGTAGATTCTAACTAAAATCACGCAATGACAAAATCATCTGAATTACTTAAGTCATGACTGCGTTAAGCTAACATAATAATCTCCTATGGCGATACGATTGCCTCAAGCTTCTCGCGCAGTCGGTGGATTGAGAACGAACACCCCGAGAATGCCCCGGATCAGATCATGTCCAATCCGGCAACCCGGCTACATTCAGGCCGGATTGCCGGCCAGCAGCCTAGAAAGCATGAAAGCTTTCTTGGCAATTGGCTAGATGTCTGGCCACAATATGCAGGAAACGCGGGTGACAAGCTTTTCTAGCGAGACTTGGTGAAAGAAAGAAACATGATTGCTTACAAGAACTCGTGTTCATGGGGCTTGGGAAACATATGAGCGAGTGATTATAACTTGGTAACTTTTCGGACAACGTAAATCTCCGATCTTCTTAATAGTTTCTAGATAACTTCTCCAGCAATTTCGTTCTTCCGCATTAGATTCGAATTGCAAGTTCCACTAACATTCGCTGTTATTTTACAAGAAAAATCCTAGTAATTATAGCTCAGCTTCCATTCTTCGACTATCCCACGTACAAAGTGATGGTTAGTGCACATTAGACAACGTAATTGTATTGACCACAAGTCGTTGATCAGAAGATGAGACTATCTTGAGTTGACCAACTAAACTTCAGCGTCAACCCCATCGATTTTCTGCTGCTAAATTTCTTCCTACTTTCGCTGCAAATGCGAGTTTGACCAACCTGCCTGCCCTCCAAGAGATGAGCGAACGTTCGATGCTTCTTCCCTCATCCATCAGCCAACATCATATCCCTTTCAAGCTGTTAAATTATCATCACGTTCACACAAATCGGGGTTGACTTCACGTGTCAAAAAAGGAAAAAAAAAAAAAAGGGATCACGGGTTATGTGAACCATAATAAATTTAATTTCTCGGGCTTAGAAGATGCCTCACTAATCTCATTGAACGATTGTGACATCGAGAAAAAGAAAAAAAAACCTGAATTGCTGTCACAAATGATGTTTTCTCATATCATTTTATGACTAATCGAAGACGGAAGTGATCGCGTTCTCGTGCATACTTAAGTCTGGCACGATAACGTTTTCACATCGAGTTTCCACACTACTTCGAGTCAATTTATTTCCATGGAGGTCGTGACTTGCCGACTATAACACGTATCTCAGTCAACCATCTATTTTCGAAAACTCGAATCCATCCCATCTAATTGCAGGGTCTCACTTCTCATACTTACCATAACTCGTGTATTCTAATGCAATCATTAGCTAGACATTAAGTAGTGCCAACAAATTAGTTGAGGGTGGCTCTACTCACCCTATTGTGCTTAATGCCGCTGGTTTTGACAGGGACAGATGCATGTCTCGTCTCTCCCGTTCACTTTTCATATTTGGGAGCTCCATGTGCTTATGGCGCGCGCATGATGACACTTTTACTATAAAATTAAATTTTGATTTGAAGTTGATTTTTCCACTTCTACTTGAAGTAAAAATTGATTTTTCTACTTCCGCTCCAAAAGTTAATTTCTGATCATAGAAATTCGCTTGGTAAAGGTTGAAAATTTCTACTTTTAAAATATTATTAACAGAAAATCTTCTATGAAGAATTATTATCGGTGGCCGAAAATTTTTTACTTCATTTTTAAAATTTTTAAAATTTATTGAAAAAATAAATTTTATTATTAAAAAATATTATTTATTTTTTCTTCCGTAGGCTGGAGTTGGCGACTCGGCGACGGCAGCGGCAACCGAGAGAGGGCAATGGGCAGTGGCGGTGGTGGTCGATCATCACGGGCCACGGCGAGCAATGGTTGGCTACCACGACCGGCAGCAAGCGGTGGGCGGCGGTCATAACCAATGATGGGCGTAGGGAAGCGCGAGCGATGGTTGGCGGTTGGTGGTGGTCACAAGCGGCAATGGGCGGTAGCCAACGGTGGTTAGCGATGGCGGTGGTTGGTGGTAGGTGGTGGCGGGGGGTGTCGGTGGTTAGCAATAGGCGGCGACGGAAGTCGGCGGAGGCAAAGCCCGATCGAAAAGAAGGTAAAGGCGTGATGAAAAGAAGGTGAGGTAAGAAGCACTTTGTGAGTGTTTATTTTTTTTTTTTTTGGTCCAAGAAGTACTTCTTAAATTAAGAAGCTATTTTTTTTTTAACTTCTCAAATTAAAGGAAAAACAACTTTAGAAGTGAAAATTCACTTCAAAAGTAAAAATTTCTTTCAGAAGTAAAATTTTTTACCAAATGGATTTCATTTCAAAAATTAAATTACCAAACGGATTTCTAATTCGAAAACACTTCTGGAGCAAAAATTACTTCTAAAAGTGTTACCATGCACACCCTTAAAATAATATGAAGTGTTACCATGCGCACCCTTAAAATGTTATATTATTGTTCTTCTTCTCAAGACTTCCATCTGTAGGTCAAGGGTCTTCCCGCACTTTACATTCGTGAGAATGTGAATCACACCTCCGGAGACATGGATGGAGCACATGCTCAAGCTCTGCTCCACGTTTTCATGTGCGCCTCGCGCCCTGCATTATTGCAAGGATAGACGACAATCCAACGAGAAGAAAGAAAGCAACGAAACAGTTGGAAAAAATAATGATTGCACGTCCAGGTTTCCATGCAAGAATCAGGGTCCAACCCTAGTATAGTATCTCCGCTTCAGATGGACGTCGACTTTATAAAGCTAAGATTAATGTCTAATCTAAATACATAAGACACATATGGAACATATGCATGCATCAATGGATGTTGCCGCGAGAATACGGACGCCGAATCATGTCATCGGACGGACATGGTTGGCTATTCATATTCACATACCCGTTCGCAACGGGTTCAGAATAATATAAGCTTTTTATGGTTTAGTGTCTCTAACATGATAATGGAAAGGCGTCTTATATTATGTGATTGACGTAATATAGCAAAAAACTTGTTTTGTGAATAGTTTAATCATTTTGTGGTTGAATTATAACCAGAAAACAATCTATCATTTGTCTTCCCAATCGCTCGATAGACAAATTCACGCGATATCGAACGGCAGTCGATCATGTACAGGAAGCAAAAACACTTACCTTGAAGGATGCCAATTATTTCGAGAAATGTACCAAGCAAGCAAACACTAATGGTCATGAGACTATTAAAAGATTCGTAAAAGATTTGAATTCGGGATCCCCTACTCTGATACCACGTGAGATTTTGTAGGACCACCGTCAATTGTTCTAAAAATTTAAATTGATGGATGAAAGCATGATGTAATATTTAATTCCTTTGACAATAGGAGTCGAAAAATTATGTTTTTTTTCTTCTGTTTCCATTTTTGTATGTTTGCTTGAATGTGACAAGAAAATCTCAACCTCTTCGTGTAGAACCTGGCACGTGGACGTGGAGTAAAATTTACTCTTGTGTTTAAAGCGCGTCGCTATAAACTTATAAGCCACGTGTTGTTTTTTCCCTCTCTTGTTCCGAAGTTTTCAACCCTAGTCATACGTAAGCGATAGTCGAATCATGTCTATACCATTTCTGGTCGTGCAGCTTCAAACACGCGCTCTAAGGAATCCAACCCTCAGATAGCAATATAATCTCTAGTCTCACCTAATAATGTAGTAAGTAATCGGTTTGGCTGAGTAATTAAGTCTTTTAACACGATTATAACAGTACGCGTCTCGGTCCCAGAGTGCAGCGTCTTCCACTTAAAGTAACTTTGAGGAACGTACTCATCATTCCATGGTAAGACAAGCAAATCTACTTATTGATTGCGTGCATTTATGAAAATTAGTTGATATGCAGACCTGGGTAACATTAGAAAAAAAAAAGTGGGTAGCTATCAAAATGATGCCTGAAGTCGTCGTGATGAACGCATTTAGCTACACATGGCGCGATCACGAGAGAGTTCGTCTATAGGTATACGGTACGGCCAAATTGATTGGATTTAAATTCGCACTCAAGATGCGACACGAGTTCGATGTTCATATTGAGCAGTCTCCACGGACCTATACTCAAAAAAAGGCTGGAGAGATGTACCTACCATTGACAAAGATATATTTCAGTGAATGAAAATGATGCTTTGGTTGTCGGTTGACTAAGATGGGCCAATTCAAATCAATTCTCCTACCCTTACTATACCTATGCGAAAGGCACACCAACAACCACAAGAGGCAAATTATGGAAAACCAGATGATCCTTATTGTTATTGGGTTGTAATTCATATTTTCCATCGACGGGATTTCATGACGAGAGTCGTAGGGCAGCGTCCCCGTGTTGCCAGTGGGCTTTTATAGTTTGGATCCCGAGGTTATTGATAGTTTGAACTTTGAGCCTATGAATAGTTACTAAATGGCCATACAATAATTAATTTGTCTTGTAACAGAGAGGTGAGATGTGTTAGTTATAGTGGAATCATCTGCTGAGTGTGATCCTAGTTTAAGGGTAAATTATGATAAATCTCTTGTCGCGATTTCTCTTTCTATTTCGTTGTACTTGTGCGCCTAATCTTAACAGAACTTACTCCTTATGATACATGCTTTCATCCATGCATGTTGTGTTGTGCAATGTCTCATCATCTGATAAATAATTTCTAAGTATATGTCACACTTCATCTTGTTATGCTGGTATTTTACCATGTCTCATCGAGAGAATTAAGGAGTAACACTAGTCGATTAAAGTTGCAAGGTACGAGAAAACTTGTTGAGCGGATGCTCCTATTACACTCGTAGTCTGCGAAGGATGAGAACCAACTCAATCTTTCATTTGCTTCTCTTCGATGGAAGTTTTAGAAGAAGTTTTATTTTCCCATGACCCGTGCCGGAACAGAAGTGAATGGCAAGGCGAACTCTTCTAGGTCAGAGAGCAGCCATATGAAAAGGTCTCGGGCCCTAATGTGGCTTTAACAAAGAGCCGACGCGACAACGATGGTGCAAAATTTCATAAAAGCTAGGGCACTAATTCAAAACACAGATGATTGTGTTCGTGCAAAGAAAGTTTAGAGATAACGAAATGATTGCGTATTAAGGGCGAGGCACGACTCCATTAGGAACCTTCTGGCAGAAGTCATTACATGTCTAGAACTCATCATTGTCGGGCAAATCCAACAAAGACAAGAACAAACCACATCCCCCCTAAGAATTGCTTAATGCATGTTCATGTTGTCTCTCAGGGTGCGTTTGTTTCATCAAACATTCAAGATTTGAAAAACATTTCCCGCAACATGATTGATTGTATCACTTAAAAAACGAATAAGTCAAAAATATTTCCATTACCCACGAGAGTATTTAAGCATAAAATATTATTAATAATAAAAATATTTTCTGTTGATTAATTTTTTTAAGCGATATAATCGATCGCTTTTTTGAATCTTAAATTTTCATTGAAACAAAACGCATCCTTAATTTCTCTTTTTGCTCCTGAGTTCTCTTAGCTTTCTGGCTACGTGTCGCGTTGTTGGTCCCTAGAAAGAAGAAAACGGGTCGTGGCCAGAAAAAAGATCGATTCGGCACGAAATGCCTCCGGACCCTTAACTACATAAGAAAAACAAAAAAAACCTTAACATGGGACCGATGACACGTGGACGAGTTAGGGTTTTAAGGGCATGGATTAAGATGAACTTGAATCATCTTTGTGCTTGCGGGGTAAGGTAATGACTAATGAGTTTGCTTGAGCATGAAAGATTGCGGTTTCTTAGGGAAAAGTTATGGAGGGGGTAAATTGAAAAAAAAAAGTGGAAACCATTGACCACAATTGAAATATATGGAAATTTCGACGGACATCCTAACCAACGAGACAGTAGGAAGGTCGCGGAATCTTCCTAATTGCTCATTCAACGCGGGCGATATAAATTATCAAGGACCGCCCCGAAGAAAGTTTCTTCTAGGGGGGACCAAAATGAAAATATTATCTTAGGGAGGATAACCATTTAATTAATATGGGGTCGATCATCACAAGATACATTTTGTTTGGGGCGATGACTTCTTGTTAATGTGAATGGTTTGGTATTATATATTTCACTCAACATTTTTAATGTTGAGTCTTTAATATATAGTCTATCCGGTATATACACACGCAAATACAATTATATATGTATATATATTTATATGTATTTGAGAGAGAGAGAGAGAGAGACCAATAGTATTTCTAAAAGGGGCTAGATTTTGGTATCCACAGAAAGTCGATATTTTTATTAGACAGATAAAAGTTAGGGTTAAGATTAAGACCCGAGCTAAAGTTGGTATTTACGGGACAAAAAGTTCGAGTCAGAATAGAGACTCAAGCTCATTTTTTTTAGGGAGTCAGATCATTTTATACAAAAAAAAAAAGGGGTAGAAGGAAATTAGAAATGTCAAAAGTTGTGTACAACGCACACTTTAGCTCTAAAAATTTTTGTTGGCTCACTTCGGTGTCAAATTGACAAAAAAAATGATAACTTAAAATGCCAAATCTAAAAATTTTTGACCAAATTGATTACGTGTAATTTATAATTAAAATTATAATATAACGTGGCATATATTTCTAAAAATTCAATCCACATGGAGGTCACCTGGCACATCTTTTCAAACAATTTTGATCCACGTGGTATTTAAGAAAAAACAAACTCATGATATTAAAAAAGTCAAAAAATTTTAAAAAATAAAGCAAAAAAAAAAAACCCTCACGTGGCCAAGCCCTCATTATTGGCTGCCACCACAGCCGTGAAGGACCGATGGAGGTCATGTGAGCCTTCCCGAAACTCGGCAACCATCGCCGATCCCAAGCAAGGGCCTGCTAGCCAAGACTGGAAATGGGAGCTACACTCGCCTTAGTTCTAAGTGAAGAGTTGTCAGCCCTCACTTGGGGTTGCCCCACACAGCACAACCACGGGTGAGGGCCGACGACCCTCGCTCAAATCTGGGGCGAGGGTTGCGCCCAGCCCTAATCTGGGCCAGCAAGCCCTCGTCGAGAGCAAGCGAGGATCGTCGGGTTTCGAGAAGTCCTAGGTGACATCCGTCGGCCCTTCCCGACTACTGTAGTGGTGGCCACTAGGAGGGCTTGGAGCCAGCTGTGATTTTTTTTTATCATTTTATTTTTCTAATCTAATTAGAGTTTTTAAATATTTTTTTTTTAATTTTTGACTTACGTTGCTAATTGGATGTCCGGTGATCCATGGCGACTTAAGATATTAATAAAAAAAATGTCATGTAGGATTTTCGGCCAAACAGATCAAAGTTGGCACTAAAATGATATAGCAAAAACTTTGGGTACTAAAGTGAGTGTTGTATACAATTTTTTTTAACAATTCTAGTGTCCTTCAGCAAAAAAAAAAAAAAAAAAAAAAAACCACATTAGTTCGAGCATCTAGCAATCTCACCAGATGTTATATTTTCTGAATAGTAAACCCACTTTAATCTCGCAATTCCAAGAGTCTACTATTTTTTTTCCCTCTCCCCCCGCCCTCGCCTCCACCCAACCCCCTTAGGATTTCTGCCGCCTGAAGCAACCTGAGAGGGAGAGACTGTTTCTCTTCCCTTGCCCCCATCTCTCTCCCTCTTCCTCTCCTCCTCCCCTACCCTTTCAAACTCTCTATCTCTTTTATTCTCTATTTTCTTTTCTTATTTTTCTCCATTTGGGAGCTTTTCTTTTCCTATTTAGTCTAGATCTGGAAGCTCCTCTCGCCCGTTTCGGAGAGATTTTTATACCGATCTATTCTAGATTTGGGATTTTTTACATGTATGTTTTCGGGGTTTCGCTTTCCTCGAGTTTCATTAATGAACAAGTTCAATTTTAAAAGAGATCAGAGGAATTTCGTGAAGATCTCGCTTTCACAGGTGTCAAATCTATGCTCATTCAACTTTTTTATTATGCTAGGTGATGATTTTGGGGACATCAAACATAGGTGCGCACTGTCTAAAGGCAAAACCATACTATCGGATGGAGTTCTCGATGTGTGCTCGTTACCGAAGACGGATTCGGTGATTAGCTGCTGATTTTGATGTGAAGAAGTCAAGGTGTGTTCTTTAAACGTGTTGTATAACCTTATTCTGATAATTTCTCTTATTATCTAGAGCTTGTTTTGTGTTAAAACTTTTTGGGATTTGTCTTAGTTTAAAATTTTGTTTTTTGAACTGAGATATTTCTCTCTTGTATTTCGATTGATGAAGTAAATGCAATGTTATTTTGACAAAAAAAAAAAACTCACTTTAATCAACAACATTTGCTTTTGACATTTTAATATTCTATCTTCTTTTGCGAATCAGTGTCATATCTAATTAAACAAACTATTTACACTAATATTATCCCACGAGAGTGGGAGCGACAAGCTTTAAGCATTTTAAAGTATTTTCCCGCAGGCGTGGAGCATAAATTGACTAAGATATTAAATCAAATTGACTAAGAGCAAGACCAAGTAAATCAGCATTAAGCACAACTTTTTCAAACCACACTTTAACCGCTTCGAAAGAAATAGTCTCATCTAATTTTCTAAAGGCTTTCCAACCGCCTCTCTTCGTTATTCAAACTGCAAAAAAAATAAAAAAATCATAGAATATACATATACCAACCCCATGACGTCATCACATCAAGACCCCGTTCACACTTTGGACCCCATAATTATTCTCCTTTTTCCAATAAGCACTCGTCTTCTCTTCAAAACAAAGCAGAACAAAACAAAAATTAGTCGCGCCACCATATAAGAGGAAGATATAACGATAGCGCCATTATGACGGAAGCATAACGCACATAATTAGCATTGATTGTAGTCATTGCTTCGTAAGCATATTTTCCACAATTTTACCTTGTTTTTTTGTTAAATCAGAATGCTACTTAGCCGGAACGGCGAAACGATGGCCACCGCGACGCAACGCGACACTTTTAACGAAGTAAACACTACACAATTGAAGAAACCGTGCTACAACCTTTAGGAGTGGCGCAGTTAATTAAGGTATTCAGGTTTTCCAGCTTTTGGTCGTCGTAAATCGCCGGTTCGAAAATCACCAGTTGAAAGCAAAACGCTATAGGTTAGGATAACCCGCATAGGCCGAAGCCTGTATCGAACCGGTTCATGGGATTTTTAGGATGTTTCGTGGGCCTTTACTTAGCTATATTCACCAAATTATATTGAGCTAGAGAAATTAAGGTGGTCCTGAACAGTTGCATCACGTGAAAATTAGAGGTGAAGGGTTTTTTGAGATGAGAGGCAGAAATGGGAAACCCTTCTTGGGAACTCTACTCATGTACGATCTTTCATTCTTGGCGTGCGCACTTGCGATTTCAATGGCCTCGTGATGCTCGAGCGGTCAATTATTTGTAAGGTGTAAGCAAACAAAGAGTTTCTGACTTTTGACTCAATATGTAATGGAGTTCTCGAGTTTTTAATTTAATCAATATGATCTCCGAACTTTAACCCAATGTATAATATGGTCCCTGAACTTTCAATTTGTTCAATATGGTCCATGAACTTTTGAAACATGTTCAACTTATTTCTTGAACTATAAAAAGATTTTGAATATAGTCCCTTAATTGATTTAAGTTCAAGGATGATATTAAACATTTTCTTATAGTTTAAGGGCTAAGTTGAATATGTTCTAAAAGTTCAAGGATTATATTGAACAAATTAAAAGTTCAAGGACCGTATTACACATTTAGCTAAAGTTCGGAGATTATATTGATCAAATTAAAAATTCGGGGACCACATTACATAGTGGACCAAAGTTCAGAGACCATTTTTGTTATTTTCTCTATTTGTAACAATAATTACCTAAATAACTTTAACCTAACATCAAATATTATTTATAATTTTTGCAATCGCCTCCGCACTGTTGCATCAGAACCATGTTGATCGACGTGGTTGTTCAGAGATGTTTATGCATCATCGTGGTGGCGATTGTTTAACGCGGCAAATTACTAGTTTCGTTGTAAGTGTGTGCCGCGCATCATCGATACGTATTATAGAGCAAAATTTCGGCTAAATTGAGATTAACCAGTCGGTGGGCTCCTCTTCGGACATTGGTTTAAAACTAATAACGAGTTGCAAGGGGGGGCCTCAGCCCCACCCATTCATCAGAGCATGTACAAGTAAAAGCTCTTCTTGACCAACTCAATCCAACAATAATTCGTCCTTTCTTTTTGTTGGAACCTTCGCTGAATCCTCATCCTATTTAGTAAAACACTCTCAGCAACGATTCAGACCAAAAATAAAATTGAAAAAGGGCACATTGCAAAGTACCATTTTTATTATTATGTAAGTCTTTGTCTGGTTCTCTGTGTCCATTGTAAACTACCCCCCCAACAAAAAAAAAAAAAAAAAAACTAAAGGGCAAGGGGTTGTGAAGGGTGATGGATGGTGGTAGGTGAAGGCTTGACCGAACCACCACCTTCGCGGACAGGCTTTGTCCCGAGTCTTCTCTTTTACTCTTTCTCTCTCTCTCTCTCTCTCTCTCTCTATAAAAGCTCTGCAACCTGTCTCGTTTTCCCTCAGCTTGACGTTCCTGCTCTCTCAAGCGAACGCCAAGCTTTCTCTCTCTTCTAGTTTTCCCTTTTTTTTTTCCTTAGGTTACCGGAGTAATTGAGCCGGAAACAGAAGCCAAGCGAAACAAGCGATTCGAAGGGATAACGATCGTCACCATGCAGGCTATATCACCGTCCACTCCCAGCAATCTCAACTCATTGATTAGGCCGGCGCCGGCCCCGACCCGGATGGGCAAGGCCGTCCGGTGCGCCTTCCGCGCCGACTCCGTCTACTTCCCCAACGGCGTCGGCCACAGCCGCGCCGACTGGCAGAGCTCCTGCGCCATCCTCTCCAGCAAGGTCCTCTCCCTGGAGCAGCCCGCCGAGAAGAGCGGCGGCGGCGCCGACCATATCGCCGCCGTGAACGGCCACCGGGCCGCCATCGACCTCAACCTCGTCCCCATCGAGACGAAGGACAGCCCGGCTTCGTCCGTGCCGGCCCCGGTGCCGCAGCAGCCGAAGCCGCTCTCGATAAGCGACCTCGCCCCGGCGCCGCTGCATGGCTCGCAGCTGCGCGTGGCCTATCAGGGCGTCCCCGGTGCGTACTCTGAGGCGGCTGCTGGGAAGGCGTACCCGAACTGCGAGGCCATCCCGTGTGACCAGTTCGAGGTCGCCTTCCAGGCGGTCGAGCTCTGGATCGCCGACCGGGCCGTGCTGCCAGTGGAGAACTCCCTCGGCGGCTCGATCCACCGGAACTACGACCTGCTCCTCCGCCACCGCCTTCACATCGTGGGCGAGGTCCAAATGCCTGTCCACCACTGCCTCCTCGCCCTCCCGGGTAGCCGCCTCGAGTGCCTCTCCCGTGTCATCTCGCACCCGCAGGCCCTCTCGCAGTGCGAGCACACGATCACGCAGCTCGCTCCGCAAGCCACCCGCGAGGCCGTCGACGACACCGCCGGCGCCGCCGAATACATCGCCACAAACCGCCTCCGAGACACGGCAGCCATCGCGAGCGCGCGCGCCGCCGAGCTTTACGGCATGCAGGTGCTCGCCGACGGCGTGCAGGACGACTGCGGCAACGTGACCCGCTTCCTGATGCTGGCGCGGGAGCCTATCATCCCGCGAACGGACCGGCCGTTCAAGACGAGCATCGTGTTCGCGCACAACGGAGGGGAGGGGACTGGGGTGCTGTTCAAGGTGCTGTCGGCGTTCGCGTTCCGCAACATAAGCCTGACAAAGATCGAGTCGAGGCCGCACCGGAACAGGCCCATCAGGCTCGTGGACGACGCCGACGTCGGGACGGCGAAGCACTTCGAGTACATGTTCTACGTCGACTTCGAGGCGTCGATGGCGGAGGTGAGGGCCCAGAACGCGCTCGCCGAGGTGCAGGAGTACACGTCCTTCCTCCGGGTGTTGGGGAGCTACCCCATGGACATGACCCCTTGGAGCCCTCCTCCGACGACGAGCGGCGGCGATAGTGATTAATTGTCGAGTTTCTTTTTATCTAAAAGAGAAACAAGAAGAAGGATGTGATTATCGACTGCACAGAGAAAAGAGGGTTATTGAATTGAATTGAATTTAAATTTTAAATTTCGTCTTTTTCTCTCTCGAAAAATATGTCACACTTGTTGCGCTTTTTGGTTTCGGCCAACCAGCAAGGAGGAGAAATATTGGTTGACGATCCTATGTCGAAACGTTTCTTCTCCCCTGTCGGTCATTGTTGTTTGGGACGAGAAAGACAGGTACGAGGAGCGAGAGGAGACCGGAGGATGTACACAGAGATTTGCTCAACTCCATGTCAGCCTTGTTCGTATTTTCTTGACTCAACTAACAATAGGTCAAAAAAAAAAAAAAATGAGTAACTACAATTTTGGCCGTGACCGCCCCCGGTCACCGGTCAACATTGGGTCCGATGGGATGAGTCGGGAAGAGATCATAGACTCGACCAGGACAAGTATCGGAGTCAGTAACGCTCTAGAGGGCCGTCGTTAATAAAAAAAGAATAAGCTACATCCATGATGGCGAAGAGAACCTGAAATTTCCACACATTTTTTGATTGATTTATCCGGCACATCAATGTCTAAGAGCTAAATCGCGACTTAAGTTCCTCGCCTAAGACAATGGCCTCCTCGCGTGTCTCGGTCTTGGCCGATAGCTGGATTTTAGGGACCGTGCGGCGTGTACTATCTTTGGCCACAAGTAGAGCACTGGCCGGCTGAAGAGGGCAACGGTCCGATGCCAAAGGGCGCAGGCACAATTCACAGATGGTTTGTATTGTAAGCAAGAAAGAGAGCTGGTCTTTGGAAAGTGGTATACTCGGATTGTATTAATCAATGGTAGAAGCAATGCACCTGAAAAGAGATTATCTGAATATGATAGTTTGAGCGATTTCACACCGTACAGAGTTTTACAAGCATTGCCTATCCTCACAAGAGTCAATATTACAATTGGTTAAAGATGGCGCCATCTAAACATTACGAAAAACATGAAAAGACTAAAATATTCTTGCGTTACACGGGTGATTTGGAAAATATGTTCCTAAAAACAATTGTTTGTATTGACTGAAATAATCAATCGACGAGAAATATTTTGATTATCGACCATAATTTATGTCTCAATATTTTCTTAAACGACGAAATTATCTTTTGTTTGTTTATTTTTGTGTGCGGTACAAGCGATCATTTTTTAGAAACATATTTGTCAAATTATTCATTTTTCGCGAAACAAATGTGGCTTTACTAGGTTGTCAAGAACAATATCCTAATTTCGAAATATAAGCTTCGAGCGAAATTGATTCTTTCATGCTGTAACCCTGTTCCGAAATATGAACACTTTCGTCTTGGAGGAAGAAAGCCAAGCATGGTTTTACAACGACTTGTACAATACGAAGTAGATGTACTCGCATCCCCATTCAAGATTGAGTTCCACGTGCAACTTTACTTGCCACGATGATTGTTCCTAATCATGCTGTCGTCAGTTTGATCGCTTTTCGTAATTGTTAGCTCTGATGGTACGTTTTGATACACATAGATATACGGAGCATTTACCAGTCATTAATTAATATCGTCACTTAGACGTAATAACAATAACCAATAATAGCAATAAGGACATTTATATCCCTCCAACTTAAAAGAAGAAATAATTAAGCAATGATTCCATTGAAAAGCTTCTAGGGAGAGCATAAAAAAAATTCCCTAACTTTACCCCGTGGATCATTGAAAATCGTGGTTCTTATATGAGTCGCGCGGATCTAACGATCCAATTTTTGGTCACTGGGGATAGATGTTCTCCTTCGATGAAGACAATGATTCATCAAATTTGATATTCCATCATAACGAAAATTAATAGCAGAATTTCTACTAATTGGGTTGTCCTCACTTAATAAAAGTTTTCATGTTCTAGGCATAAATTCATACGGTCGATGTCCTATGGCCCCAAAAGTGCTCTTCCCATCTTCCTTCACTGGTTCTTCTCTTTCAAACCGACCCACCAAATAAACTTCAATTTGTGCGCTATCTCTTTAGTGCTGATTAATTATTCATCGCCTCTTTCAGGATTCACCCACCAAAGGGAAAGCAAGAGCCGTCCATTGGCGTATGCAATGATGAAAGCCTACATCATCAACTCGACATACGTTCATGTGGATAAGCAGGAACATATGAAGGAGTGAGTCTCATTTTGAAGCTCCTTAATTGACATTTACTTATGCCGGACTTGTGGCTTTAATGAACCAGGAAGGGTGTAAAGAGGAATGATCTACTTATTGTTAAGATGCACATGTGAGTTGTGTTAGAGTAATCCCACATGAAAAAATTGATATAGCGTTGAGCAATTAATATATCCTAGTTGGCTCATAACTCATTGACTTAAGTTTTTGAGTGAAAGTGGTTCCAATCGAATATATTGATGGGCTTAGACTTGAACTCCCTCTTGTCGATTTCCTCAAGTGAAAGTATCGAACTTCCGGTTGATGTGAACAGTTAATATAATCCTAGTTGGTCCATAACTCATTGACTTAAGTTTTTGAGTGAAGGTAGGTCCAAATGTATATATTAACGGGCTCGAACTTGGGATCCCTCTTGACCGAGTGAAGGTTGGTCTAACTAGATATATTAATGGGCTCGAACTTGGGATCCCTCTTGACAATCTCTCTGAGTAAAGGTATCGAACTTTTGCTGAGTTCAGCTAGATATATTAACGGGCTCGGATTTGAGCTCTTTTTTGGTGATTTCCCTGAGTGAAAGTATCGGACTTCTACTACGCGCTCTCATCACTTGTTAGTATTGATATGCAAGTAAACACTAATAATATAGGGGGGAAGTTACTAATTTGTCCCCCGGATTTTTAGGTTCGTTGTGACTTGCCCCTCAATATCTCAATTTTAGCATAGATGCCCCGGGATGGTTTCAATTTGATCTTAATGTACCCCTGCCATCGACTCCGGCCAAATTCTCGCCGAAAAGTTGGTCACATGCTCTCACGTGACTCGGCGTTGCTCCCCTTAGAGGAGCAAAGGGCCAAAAAGACGTGGTTGAAGCCGACGTTCGTTGGTGGGGACACTGATATCTATTTGAAAACACGACGGGGATTAGGCCAAAGTTGAAGCAGCCTATAAACTCGGGGAGCAAATTGTAATTTTCCCAATAATATAGGGTTACTACTACTAGAATGTCGCGGAAGGAATAGTGAAACCCTTATACTACTTTCGCATGAGGAAGTGCGCAAAACCACAAAAATCAAAGGTTTAATTACAAGTCTGACTTTTAGGGTCATTTTTTTTATGGTTAGATATCACATCTTCCTAATAGAAGCGAAATTCGTGATGATGATTTTGGCACGTTTGTACACGGGGAGGAGGATTTGGTGAGAAAAGGGAGGCACGATGAAAATTCTAATGGGGTGTTGGTAGGTGAAAATGATGTGCTTTGAAAGCCAAGATTCAATAGCCTCAAATGCCAGGCCCAAAAAAAAAAAAAAAAAGAATCAAGTGCATTAGTAGGAAAATTACTAAAAAAGTCCTAAACATTTTGTAATTGTGTTAATTCATTCCAGTTGGCAAGTCAGCGCTAACGTGACAAAATTTTAATAATTTATTATTATTATTTTAATTTTTTGAATTAATTTTATTTTAAATAATTTTTTCTATCTTTTTTTTATTTTATTTTTTTGTTTAGGGTTTAAGGCCTACAGGAAGCCACCAACACTAGCTAAGGGCCAACAACCTCCATTGGCCCCTGGGTGAGGGCTCGCAGCCCTCGCCTACCACTAATGAGGGTCGCGGCTTTCACCGAACGCTGGACGAGAGCTCGCAACCCTCACCCAAGGACTAGCGGCCTCTGCCCGGCCCTAAACCAAACATAAGAAAATAAAAAATATATAAAACAATTTTTAAAAATAACACAATATTTGAAAATTTCTAAAAATATTCAAAATTTTATTAAAATTTTGTCACATCAATACCGGCCGATCAATTGGACTGATTTGGCACAAGTACAAAAGATTTAGGACTCAATGAGTAAAAAAAAAAAATATTTATGATTGAATTGTCACAATTATAATAAGTTTATGACTTTTTTTGATAGTTTTTCCTACATTAGTGGCAATCAAGCTTGAGTGAAACAAAAAAGCATGTTTCGATTATCAATTTCATAAGTTATTACAAAAAGTTAAACTCGGTAATTATATAAAGCATAGGCGCATACTCCTCGTCTCTTTTGGAACATATAGGAGCCTGACTTGATTTGAAAAGACGTGAAAGTACAGAGACGAACAGCACAAATTTTTCCATATAATTATTAAGAAGAACATGCTAATTGGTTTTTTTTTTGCGTGAGAGAGGGTTTGTGACCAAGATATTACAATTTAACATAGAATACATAAGTACAGCAAGAAATCTACTTCTCGCAATTATCGAACAGCTAGTACTTTAAATCCACGATGTCAGTACCGTACAAGCAATCATTCTACTTGTAATATAAGTATTTTGGAGAATACTTAGTATGTGTACTTAATTTCTTGCGAGTTTTTAACCATAGAAAAAGGGTAGCAATCATGAAGATTTTCCTGATTTTTCTAGAACAACGAATGAAATAAGGAGAGAAAATTAAGGCAATAAATTATATTGGATTAGCTGATAATTAGGGAGACGATTGGATTTCCGAAGCTTGAGAAGTGTGGGTTCTCCCGTGAGAATTGTCGTTAGGAAATGATTTCCTGACAGTTTGACAAGATTGTCGGTTATTTTTTATCGTAGATCCACATACCATCACTGCGTTGCATAAAACACATATTAATTGAAAAATCGTGGAATCAGAAATAATGACAATAATGTTAGACTATCGGGGTATCGGCTCCCTCGTCGTTACTACCTCACTGAAAACCCAAGAACAGCAAATGATTCAACATCGAACACAATTTGAGGTTTAATATATCAAACAATATTGGTTATACAGATCAAGCAAATAGACAAAGGAAGGAAAGTAACCAAAATTTTGAAGTTTAGTGGGTCGGGTCGTATTATTTCAAGTGGGTCTAGCAATTTGTGTTATTGTCCTGCTAATCAAACTATTCACCAACTCCTCCTCCTGCTCGACCATTAGACTACACAGACTCTGCTCAGAAATATGAGTTCCATATAATGCCGAATCTCGGAGCGGTTTGTTCACCACTCGAGTTAGAAATTAGCTTTGTTCTTTCACGATCAATCCGAGTCGATTTCGACTGACAGTAGAAAACCAAAATCCGTTCATGATGTTGGGCAATGTTTGTGTACCTGCCAAGGCCAATCCAAATCAGTTTGAGATGGACTCGGAGAAGGTGCATTGACGTAGCATGTCAAATTTCCGGAAGAGGCGACGCGTCCTACGAAAGTCTTCCTGAGAACGCCATTTCTTGGAGAAGCTCCATCAATGGAGTCGCATATCACTGTCACCGGACGTCGGAATGGATCATTGTGCTGAGCGGGCCTCTGCGAGGACTGTCATGAAGTGGTCCTTGAGCTGTCACGAACTTTCCAGTGGTCTAAAAGAAGACAGACATGCATTACGCATAGTACAGAGCATACTGAAAAGCCTCCAATATGCCAAGTTGATGCATGATTCTCAATTCCATCATCCACGCACCTGCAAGCTTTGAAACTACTGCTCAATTTCCTGAGACCGTGAGGCTCAGAAGCAACTCTATCAATTTCCTCCTAGGATCGTCTTATGGGTCGGTGGCAAGAAGAACTAGTTTCCTGAAGAGTTACCCAAACAATTATTCAAGTGGTCGATTTGATTGTGGAAAATGCATGCTAAAGGAGAAAGGTATCAATCGAGCAAGTTAAAATTACCAGAAATTCTTGTGCGACTACAGAAAAGTTTGGGTCCCGAGGTGTTATGCCGTGAGAATAGAGAATTGGAGAGAACGATGCCAAAGCTCCGAGCACCACATGAGGGTACTTCAATCGGAACCATGAAGCTAGCACTGAAAATTAAATAAATGAAGATTGAAAGACGTACTTCTAAGTTATATGTAGAAAATATGCTGTTGATATTTTTCTCTTAACGTGACGGTATAAACTTTCTTCAACGCCATTCAGGGCATGTTTGGCATTTAATTTCTGTTTCAGATATTTTTCTCTTAACCTCCTCCATATGATCCTCCAATGACAATTATCGGAGAATGTCTAGCATTCAATTTCTGTTTCATATGTACAAGGATTTCCGCGCAATCAGCAAGAGTTTGCGCCGAGTTGAAGTATCCGCAAGGGTCGGGGTCACTTAGTACTTTGTCGCACGTCCACCCGGATGGGACTGATTCACCGTAAATTGATGCTGTAAGATTTCAACGTTACATTAGTAAAATGCGTGAAAATTATACATATGCACGCCAAACATTAGGGAAAAAGAATGTGCAAATCATATGGGGCATTTTTATTACCTCTATATAGACCAAAAACGCTCTAAACCGAACCGCATTATCGGTGAGCAACCCGAGATTGCCGTTGCCGAGGGGTCCTTCCTCACCGAGATAAACAAAGATCGGGACGCTTGCATTCACGCCACCCTAGTATTTGGAATTGATCACGTATTTTTGTTTGTAAATAGTGTAACTTTCGGAGTTTGTAATTGAAATGAACGAGGGTTTAGTTGTAAAAGAAAATTTGAAAGTCCTTTGACAAGAAGGAAGCTTGAACCGCCCATGTAGGATCTCGAGTAAATGTTCGGCCGAGTCCTGCCCAGCTTCGGAGTACGGTAACCATCTAAGTTCTTCCCAGTGGCAACAACATAAGCTGAGAAAAGTATCGGAATGATCAAAAGGCTATAATGTGATGAAGACGTGTCAGGGTTTCTGGTCATTGCGTAGGCTAAAGCGTGCCTGTGAGGAGGAGGATCCTCGAGGCGATTTTTGGAGTCAACTATTTCACCTTATATAGAGTCGTAACCCACGATCCCAATTTGTACTTCTCCAAATAAGCTAGTGATTCCGCGCCCAAGAATTAACTTCTTGGCTGGACGGTGGAGATATCTCTCTTTAAAGCCGCAAGAGTTCGTTCTTCATACGAGATGGAAAGATACAAATCATATAGACAACACAAATTTCCGGTCTCTCTTGGAATAAATAGGAGTCCGACTTAATTAGAAAAGACGTCAAAGTACCGAGTTGGAAAGATACAATTTTTTTCACATAATTATCAAGACACTTGCTGATTAGCTTTTCACACGAGAGAGGTTTTGTGACCGACGTTTGATAATTTATAAGCAATATGATAGCAAGAGCTTGGTTGATTGTGGTGCCCATCCTACGTAGTATGACCAGCACTAACATGAATGATATTTTAATATTTCTCGAATTTTTATGTACTTGCTTTACTTTTTCCTTATTTTTCTTTTTTCCCCTCTTCTTCCTCTAGCCGGTCACTAGACCTCAACGACCGGCTAGAGGCGAAGGCCGGCGAGATTGAGCCTCGATTGATCATTTATAAGCAATATGACAACAAGAGCTCGGTTGATTGTGGTGCCCATTCTACGTAGCATGACCAGCACTGTCATGGATGATATTTTAATATTTCTCGAATTTTTATGTACTTGCTTTACTTTTTCCTTTTTTTTCTTTTTTTTTCCCCCTTCTTCCTCTAGCCGGTCACTAGACCTTGATGACTAGCCAAAGGCGAGGGCCGGCGAGGTCGAGCCTCGCCCTCTGCGGCTAGAGGAAGAAGGGAAAGAAAAAAAATAAAAACATAAAAAATATATATATTAAAATTTTACTAAATATTGTCCAGGTCAGCTAACTTCAACCAAAATTGACCAAATGGATTGAATTCACACAAACGCAAAAATTTTACTACTCAAATGACAAAAAAAAAATATTTAAGATTAAGTTGGCACAATTACAATACATTTAGAACTTTTTTGGCAATTTTTCATGTGTATATATATATATTCTTCCATTTCTAATTTAAGTTAGGCTTATGAATTATTTACAAATAGGGATCCTTAAATGTGCGAAAAGGCCCACCATTTAGGTTGTGTTTGGTCGTCTAGATTTCTAATCGGGATCGGATTGGATATGATATGTAAGAAATTCAATAATTTTGTCATATCATATCTGTTGTTTGGTGAACTATGCATATAATGTCGAATAAGTAGAGGCAATGCGTAATTGAGATCGACTCTATTTTGTTAAAACATCAAAATGCTTTAAAAATTATTCGGTGACAAGTTTTGATAAGTGAGTTATTATTGAGCATAAGTTTGTGGCATTTTAATTCGAGCACAACATCAATCAAGCATGCCAATAGAATTAGGGACCTTTATTTGCAGTTGAACCCGTTGAGAATGACCTACTGGCTTTACTCGTTATCTTGTCAAGTAAATAAACAAGTGCTAAATGATGAAATTATTTAGCCTCCGAAGTTGAAGATGCACTTATACAGGTTGTCCAAAAAAGGTACCTTGAAAGTCGATAATCAAGCCCGAGTTCTTCATAACATGTTGAGATCTCTTTCGAATGTTGGGAAGGTTCAAGCAATTAAAGAACGAGGGACGTGATCTCATATTGCGCCAAATTATCTATTAAAGAACAAGGTCATGGAGATATCAAGTTTTGTTGCCGAAGACCCCAACCTGGCAGCACAGGAGAGGAGGCTACACTTGATGATTGTCACCGCCGGAGAGGCAGCCGACCTGGCAAAGAGGTGGCCCGGCGCTAAGAAGAGGTTGTGGTTACGGAAAAAACCTAGTTCTACTCGTGTCTGCTCTATTGAGAAATCCTATGCGAGTCTATCTCATCCCTTCTCCTAAGATATTTTTATCTTGGCTATATCCTCATTTATCTTATCCTTAACATCTACCAAACACAGAATATGATATGTTAGTTTTTATCATGATGATCAAACCCAATCTTAGGATTCAAGCTGCCGCACACATCTTTGTCTCTCATCTTCAAGATTTTTACTTGATTTCTAGCAGATTCAAGCGCTGAACATTTAGAGATCTTTTGTGAGAATACATGATTTTTTTCTTTATTTGGATTGTCTTTCCTTTTCTCTCCCACTTTGTTTTGGAAGTTTGTGAATGTAAATAATTTTCTACAGTTAATCTTGGACGAATGTATAGATCGGTTCGGCCATTTGTCCAATCGACAGCCACGAATGAGGATGTTCATGATATGGCTCCACAAACTCTCTAAGATTATGCCGCTCTCATCTCCCGATTTAGATTTAGGTTTAGATTTACAGATTTTACTTTCCCAAACTATATCTAGATATACATATGGGAGGTGATCTTTCGGAAGCCGACATAACTAAATTAGAAGAAAAAAAAAACGACATTTTAAATTAGTGTTAGGCCATCGGTGCCCGGCGGGGATGTCAATGGTACGGTTCGGTTCGACTTTTTTAATAACCAAACCGAACCATTATGATAAATGGATGAATTGGACCGGATCGCCACTCGAACCGAATACGTACCAAACCGAACCGAATTTTCGGTTTTCCTTATTGTTTTTCCCCCCTTTGGGCATGATTTAGACCCTCCGCCTGTTTTGCGGAGATTGAATCAAAATAATCATTTGTTTCGCTTAAAATAATTAGTCAAAATTTTTTTAATTATCATCGATAATTTATATCTAAATATTTTCGCGAGCGATACAAAATTTTTTTTTTGTCTATTTATTTTTATAAACAATACAAGCTATTATTTAAAAAATAATCTTCAGGTTATTATTTTTTGGGAAGTAATCGGAGCTTTAAATACATTCAATTGCTGGACAAATCGTCTTTTCCCTGTTAATGAAGTGAGGTCGTATCGATTTCACTTAAAAATTTTGTTTTTTTTTTTAATAATTAGGTCAAAAGAAGAAGATAACTACGAATCTAAGATGCGCAATTACATAAGCGGGCTTCACCGTGACCCATAGGTTTTACGTCGTTCTCATTGGTTGGGCCATGATCGCTGGGGATGTGGAAAGCCCGTTCCGTTACTAAGCCACTTGATTTTTCAATGGGAAAGACCAAAATTAAAATATTTTTTTTTAATTTCCTGAACGAAATAGTAAATTGTAAAAAATTGGGGCGGTAGTTTTTCGTCGAAAAATAGGAATTTGCAATTTATCATGACCGAATTAATGATTAAAGAGATAAAGATCCTAAGACTGCTTGAATCCCAGTCCAACTTCTAAGTTTATGACAAGGAATTAACGTTGGATAAACATTGGTTATGCAAAAAGCCTAGCTAAGATTTTGTCTCCCTCCTATGTAGGCCTAACGTTACGCAAGACAAGCTTTACGATTTCAGCCCATTACGTAATAAAACCCAAAGAATGATGATAGAGATGCTAATGGATTGTGCTAATTTTTTTGTTTTTAAATTTTTCCATTTTTCACGATGAAGCATGTACTGAAAGTAATTTAGAAATCAACGTGGTAAAAAAAAAAAAATTGGACATGCTGATCAATCTATGAACTGATCACGAGGAAGCTAAGCAGGAGATTGACATGCTTGGTTTGGTCGAGGCTAACAAGTCGTCCAATTTGTGCGAGGTAGTGACTGTCGAGTTCAAGTCGCCATTTCGCCCAGGGAAGTGAAGCTCAGTATTAGGGATGGAATTGAGTGGAGTCGAGTCGATACACTATCGGATATGAGTTGATAGATACACCGTTGAGGCTAAGTTCGACTCCAATTGCATATTTGATGCTCAAATTTTAATTGGAGCTTTCGATCGAGCATCACATTCGAGCTTGACTCAAAAGATATTCGCAAAACCTGATCTCATGCTGGACTCAACTCTCTTGGAAAAATTGTCAAAAAAGTCCTAAACTAATTGCACTTTTGTCAATTCAGTCCTACACATTTTAATTTTGTCAATGCATTCCTATACATTTCACTTTTTACCAATTGAATACATTTGATCAATTTTGGCTGGAAATCGTTCACGTGGATAATATTTTATAATAATTTTTTGAATTTTTAAATATATTTTTATTTTCTTATATATTTTCCCCAACTCTTTTTATTACAAATTTCTACAATCAGCAAAACTTTTATGGTGGCAGATCTATTCTTGAAGAATAAGAGTGTGCTTCTAGCTGCAGAATATGCTGTGTTATTTGCTTTCTCGGACTTGTTTTTTTTTTTTTTTCTGTGGTTATTTGAGAGTTGTTAGGCATGAAAGCATTTTATATACCTCTTAAGTATTATGCTGATTAATGAATGGAATCTTTCTTTCCACAAGAAAAAAAAAAGTGGGAAAAGGCCCTTCCTTCGTGGATTATGAGCATCATTAATATCGTTATTTATTCTCAGTTCAATTTACGTTGCAAAAACAGTCTAAGCCAGCCGCAAGATACGAAATTTTTTGTTTTTCTCCAACAAATGCTAGCCATGTCAGCACGACAGTCAGATACTATTACGTATATCCTCGAAGCGGTTGGGTGAGCAGAAGGGGGGATCGTACGTCCCGCATTAAATGTCGTGCCATCCAAGGGCTACGATTCTAGCTACACGAAAAGGACGTCGTGGGTAGGGCCACCGCCCCCAAGCCAGGTTACGTCCAAGTCCCACGAAGCTCCGATCGCGCCGAGAAGAAGCTACCGTGGAAATACCTCCGAGAGAAAAATGACATCCATCGTTCCATTTTTGCGCAACAAGAAAGGGACCCGGTGCTGGGTTTTCTCTCAATTACGGGTCGGAATCGGGTCGCGTCGGGCTCGTTTACGTGCCACGCCGATACATATAGTGTGTCCAAGGAGATCGATCGGTCCACGTGTTGTCGTGTGACCTCGAGAGGTTCAACTTCACGCCACCTCCGCCGAGGACCAATCCGCCGTGTCGCTGGCTCGGCACTCCCAAATCCCCCCCAAATTACCCTTTATTTCCAGTTTCATGAATGCACGCCTTTGATTATCCTTGTGATGGACAACAACAATTAAATTAACGAGCAGGTGATGATATTTGTTATTTTGGGACTTTTAACTAATCGCAGTTATATGATTCTTAGGTTTTCCCAAAGATGAGGTTTCGCTCCTCGTCTCTATTCAGTCACATTTGCCACATGGTTTAACATGCGCAAAAATTCTGCTAAGAATTGTTAATAATAAAGGCTTAGTATTAAAAAAAATCTAATTTTATTAGATATCTCAATTTTATTAAAAAAATTATCTCATAAAAACCCATAAATTTTACTTTTGTCGCGATTCTACTACCGTCAACATTCTGTTTATAATCACTATTAGTTAATCCTACATAGCTCGAATTTTCTCATCTAACTTACCAATGAATTTTCGAAATTCAGAAACAGCGGGTTTAACGAACGACGATATTTGAGATCATTTGTCTAAATAATTAGATCTTCACGTCTAGCTGTTTTTGGGCAATTGAGTGCCGGAGAGAATCTGAAACGCGTCTTCTTAAGTGGCTCTGTATCTCCCAGCAATGTGTAGGGGAAGCGGACAACAAAAAAGAATTTGTGATTTTTTTTATATCAACTTTGTTGAGGTGTAATTGATTGGTAAGCTGAGCAAGAAAACTCGAGCCTTGTAAGATTAACTAATTGTGATTATAGACAAAAGACTAATAGTGATAAAATAAGGATAAAAGTAAAAATTGAAGTTTTTTTATGAATAAAAAGGGTAATATAATTAGGACATATGTTAAAGTTGGGAATTTTTTTAAGTATTAGGCTGGTAGAATTGAGAGAAAAGTAAAAGTTTGAGATTTTTATGTGACAATTTTTTTTAGATATAATTGAGACAGATGCTAAAGTTAAGTATCTTTTTTGGGTATTAGGCCAATTATTAGCACATGCATCACTCTCCCAATAGTGAATGTGAAATAATAATTCTACAATTGTAGTTCTTTTTTCATAACATGATAGTCGAACATTTTGAGCTTCCAAATCAATTGAAATAGATGTTATTAGACTTCGTTCGTTTCTCGAAAAATGAGGTGTGTAAAGTCATTTTTTAGGAGAATGACAATATTTTCTGGTATTTGGCTGAAACCCGAAAATAATATGGATAACATTTTTCATTATTTGGTATAGAAAATCATCTTAGATTTTCGTTCATGCACTTCTTTTAATAATTTTTACTCTTATTTATATATATTTTTATTTTTCTCTTGTGTTTATTTTTTTTATTTTCCCCTCTTACGTCGATCGCCGGCAACAAGCCAGCGAGGTCGAGCTCATCGATTGTACTAGCCGACCACCCGAAGGAGAAGAGAAAAGAAGAAAATTAATAAAAAAAAATAAAAGAGAAAAATAAAAAAAATGAAAAAAATAATTTTTTTTAAAAATAAAATAAAAACATAATTAAAAAGAAAGGAAATGTGAAAGAGAGGATGAAGCAAAGAAGATGGAAAGTATTTTATTCTTTTAAAAGGGAGTTAAATAGAGGTGTGCATGGTCCGGCCTGGTCCGATCACGGTAATGAACTGGGGATTGGATCGATAGTCCCGGTCCATAAATTTTCGAGATCGGGTATCGGATTGACCTGGGGCCGTCGGTCCGGCTGGTCTCAATGAAATCGCTAACACCACTTGCCTATAGAAATTTAACCTTTGGATTTAAACTAACAACTTCCAATCTCAGCCATCTTACATAATAAAACATATACATGACTATCATACAACTATCACATGAGTGTTTATGATCCTAAAATAATAAGAAGAGACTCAATTAGGAAGAAAAACACTTAAAACAATTGAAACAATATTATGCTCTTGCATCATTCTCCTCAAAGTGGAAAGAATCATGCTCAAAGTGGGATTACACTAGTACTTCACTAAATCCAAGTACGAACAAAACAATGGGTTTGCACAATATAGTCAAGACAGAATGCAGATTGAGTCAAAACAAAATACGATCGGATATCGTATATTGATAAACACGATCGGAGGCTGCGTTACGAAGGCGAGATGCCAGTGTTTGGGCAAGAGGAGAGGAATGAATGTTGAACAGAAGATGGAGAAATTAGGTTAATTAGTTCTTCAAAAAAATTTGAATTTTATATATATATATATATATATATATATATATATTTTGGGCGATTCGATCCCATCCATCATGGAACCAGGGGTTGGATCGCTTGATCATCAATCCCATTTATTGGGATCGAGGACTAGACCGCCCCCCTCAAGGACTAGACCGACCCAGTGGTCCGGTCCGGGTCCCAATCTGGTCCGGCCGGTCCGATTCAAGTTGCTCATCTCTAGAGTTAAAAGGGGAAAAATATTTTCCCTACTTTTAAAAATATTTTTTTTCACGAGAGGAAAATGTTTTTCTTGATTCTTTATTTTTTAAAATAAAGAACCTATTATTGTCATGTAGGACGACGGGTATTACAAATAAGACATGGGCGTGTGTAGAGGAAGTAGAAAATGTGATGAAGTCTTAAGAAACAATACCCCCATAAGAAAATATTGGTATTGGTTATCCATTAAACAGAGGAAAAAAAAAGTAAAATTTTTTTATTTCCAGCTCCAAGGCCGGGCGTATCGTGTGTGAACCTTTGCTTTTGTCTCTCACTCAGTACTGTTTCTCTCGTCTCTCCCGATCCCTTGGTTTCTAGAGCACGAGCACCCATCTTCATCTTCTCCCATGGCGACACAGCAAGCGTAGTGTTTTCGCACCTGCGGAGCCTCCAAATCTCGCAGCGGAAAAAGGGGTCGTCGAGTCCTAAACAATGTCTTCCACGTTTCAATTCGTCGACCATTCCGATCATCAGGCGCGACCCCCTCCTCCATTGAGCGACGATAAGGACAATCGGCGTGGGCGTTCCAAAGCTCAAGCGTGTCTCCACAAGATTCTCCACATAATAGCTTCTTCCAAGAGCCCATCTTTCGGTCTCCAGAGCTCGAACAGAGGTCTGGGCATCGATCTGAACCTCCGATTGTGTAGTGCTTCGTTCGGCGACGAAGGAGAAGAAGAAGAAAAGGTGGGTTTTGGGGACGAAAGCGGCTCGTTCAGTTCGAGCTCTGTCGCGGCTCCTGAAGTTCGTGAGAGGAATACGGTGCTCGAGAAGGGCTCTGAGGTTGAATGCGAAATGGCAAAGCAAACTGATGAGAAGAACTGCGAACGAATTGTCGAGGCTGGAGAGAGAGATCACGACAAAGCTGAAGAAGAAGAAGAAGAAGAAGAAGAAGAAAGTGGTGATGAAGACGGTGCTTCGGAGATCACAAATGTGCAAGTTCAGAGCTTTGAGAAGAGCGACGAAGACCGTGCGAGCGAGATGAAGCGGTCGAACAGCGACGGCTTCTTGGCCTTGCTCGTCGAAGCGGCGAAATTGGTCTCTGGACACGGCGTCGGCGACGGCAACGAAGACAAGGACGGTGAGACCGAGTCTAGGGAGCGACCGAGTCAGCGGCTCGAGCTCCACGTTTCCCCTCGGACCAAAGTAGACGCAACTGAGGAATCGACCAAGACCGAGTTGCCGGGGTCAAAGAAGAAGCGAAAGATTTCGGAGGCCGGAGAGTCCGAGGTGGACGCGCCGCCGCCGACGTCGCTGCCGGTGGTGAGGTCGAAGCGGGGGAGGAACCAGGTGCTTCCGTACAGGTTCCGGGACTCGGTCCTCGAGCCGTGGGCCCGCCTGTCCCGGTCGAACCCGGTCCCCAGCAAGCGGAGGGTGGGGGTAAAACCGTAATTTACGATGTTTGTGGGAAGGAATTTCGACGCTTTTCTTTCGTCGAGCCGCTGCGCACGTCCGAGTGAATCCGCGCAGATGGAAAAAGTTTGTGTGGCACCGAGGATGCGTGTCGCGTGGTGGTGGTGTTGTTCTGTCTTTTTCTATTAATCTTAATTGTAATTCTCTTAAAAGGTTTAGCAATGAAGACGAATTTGAGTTCCGCAAATCATCAAATCCAATTTCCGGGTGACGCAGATGTCGTATATATAGATCATTACGACGGATGGTTTTGAGCGAAAACGATGCCACGTCATCAATTCGCTATGGCGTCGAAAGGGGTCACATAGAAATTGATATGACGTCGAAAGGGGTCACATGGATATTGACAACTCAGCAGGCTTTCCAAGACAGGGATAGAACTACTAAATGCATTGATCGCCACATGGGATGGGACGGCAATGGATCCAGTCGCTCTCGCCTCGTCGTCCCATGGCTAATGTGTTAAGGTTGCAGATTATCAAGTTAAGTTGTTGCGATGAAATCGAGAGTATGGATATAGATTAATAGATCACGCACGAGACGATTCATGTCTGTCGTGTCATTTTATCGGTTCCCTTATGCATCGGTCTTTCCTTCTTCGGATATTCTCTGGGAGATCGTGTCTCTTGTCTTGGACCTTCTGTTCGGCGAGGAAACCAAGCTTCTTCGAAAGGGGAATCGACCTTATCTTAAGGTAGCAGCTGTTGGAGATTGGGGACTTAAGACACGCCATTGCTACTCGTGAAGGAAAATTGTAGTAGACATCAGGTTCAGACGAGCTCAACGCGCCTCAATCTTTGGTAAATCTCATATAGACATGGATCTATTAATTTTTTTTTATTGTACATAAAGTTCTAGATCTATTGTACGGATGCCAATTCGACGTAAATTTTTCAATTCGATCAATCTCATACTAAACCTTTCGACCCAAAAAAAAAAAAAAATTTTAACACCGAACTTTTTGATAATTTTTCAATGTAGTTGTTCCAGCCATTTTGGTCGAAAATCGAAGACGTGATCGTCGACCATCATACATGATATGGCTAATGCTGATCTAAAATTCTTTGTTGAGCTTTATCAATTTGTGTGGGCAAATTGAAACGAAAATATTACTCTCGTCTTGGTTGTGTACTTTTTAAGAAATCTAGTAGGAAGAGAAGATATTTCCTTTTTCAGGCTAAAATAATTTCTTAAATACTAAATCGCTAAATTATTTTGATATATCAGTAAAATAAGTGGGGGCAAGAGTCCCATCTCCCTTGTTCGCAGATCCATCCTTCGATCTCGACGGCTCTGATTCAAGCTCTCCGTGTATAAAAATGATCAGAGTTCATCCATAACAAAAAGTGTGAAGAACACAAACTCATTAATGAACATTTAACTAAACGAAATCATTAATAGTGGGAATGTAATTTTGTTGAATGTAGAGATAAAGAATAAAGTTTGGCACGATTTCATGCCATTTGCATACTCCTTATCAAACCGAAACTAAATAATGAGAGGATTCAATTTAGTTTAATCACTGCCTACAACGTTAAGGAGGTTCAAAACCAACATACTATGTTGCTGTCCAAAGCAGATTATCTATGTCGCCTTCTTCGCCTTGAGCGGCTTGTTCGGTTGTCGATGAAATCTTGATATCAGAGGTCTAGGAGCCCCTGTTTTCCGATCGATTCCTCGTACACAAACGAATCCTGCATATCAGAATTCATCTATCAGACGAATCTAGATCAATATGCAACTCTAACCCCCGATTTCACAAGGTTAAAATTCTTGTTAAAGAGAACGCTGTCGATGACTTTAGGTGGAGAGGGAAAAATTGATATCAGCAAAGTTTAATAGAAAGGCTCTTTCATACCTTTGCGAAAGCAATACTGAATCTTCCCCATGGTTAATCCTGCTCGAGAAGAACACGGAGACGGTAAGCCACGTAACAAGATTTTATCAGAACTTACAACTGGGCAACCCACCTTTGAAAATTGAGGATGCTGAAGTTCCGAAATACACCATTCTCCTCGGTAAGTTCCATATCCATCTTCTGGGAACATCGATCGGGTTATGACTTGATTCATGGTCGGCGAAAACCTGAGCACACTCGAGACGTCAATGTTAATCCGGATATTAAGACCAGAGAATGGAAAATGAAAGTGATATTGACAGAATAGGAGAAAAAAGATTGGCCTAGATTATGCTCACCTCGTTTACTTGAAAGTATGTTCCATTTAGCGGAAATCTTGCCCTCAGAGATGTTCGACAAGGGATCTGCACATAAGTATTTTAAGCGTTAGTCGCTATTTCAAGTCTTGTTAGGACAAAAGGGTTCAACTACCAACAATTAAGGTATCGACTTAATTTTCACCAACCAGAAGTGTTCCTTTGATTGTAGCACAACTCTGTTCTCGACAGGTCTGTTCATTACAAGCTTCTGTAGTCGGGCAAGAGTCGCATGCGCCATTAGAAGACTTAGATGAATCCGCAGCTTCATCTGATCATAGAAAAGTTCACGAGAGATGTTGGTTATGAAGTTAACAGAGTTCATATAATTCTCATGAACTTGAGGGTAACTGGTACTGTCTGTAGATCACCCACATACTGTCTTTCCCAAGATCAAAGAATCAACTATGCCTATTTATTCCTTCTAAATCATTTAAGCCAGTCAGTAATGGAACCCTTCATGCTCTTTCGTATGGGTTGTTCATACCTTCAGTCCATATAAGAAGAAGATAGGGGCATGGATCATCCGCTTCACGCATCGGTAACTGTCATACAAAAAGTGTTTTGAGTCCCAAACTTACATTAAAACCTACCTGGCATATATATAAAAGAGGCAAATCAACTGACCTCTCTAAGTAGAGGATGTGAATCCGGAAGCTCGTATCTGCCGAAAAAGAAAACCGAGTGTTCATGATGTATTCTTCCTGCATATAAAAATATGGTTTCCATGAACATAAAATTACTACTTACACATGGTGCTCAGTCCTTAAACGGGTCACCTCCTTTAGTTTGGGCATGGGAATGAAGTCGTTTAAAGCAACTAAGGCTCTCGAGTTTTCTTCAAACATGCCAGCGTCATATATGGGGCTCTGCAAGTCTGTTGAGAAATTTGCTGAACTGAGTTTGATAGTCGGAATTTCATCACCATCATCATAACAGAAATCTTCTATGTCTCTCTCTAACAATTCATTAGATGCAATCTTAGGCGACTCCGGCTCTTCAATGATGGGCTCGCAACTTCCAGTTTGATATCCCGACTCTAGAAGTGAAGTGGCACCGAGGGCAGCAGTTGACTCTCCGTTGCAAAGTACGATGGCATTTTCACCAGTAGTAACGGGATTTTTAGCTGCTTTAGGTGCTGGAAGGGAAAGCCTCGCACTAGAATAAGATGTTAAGTTTTAAGATATCAGTCCATATACCAAAAGACAGTTCTAGTCTCTAGCAAAATGACTTCATACTTTCCTAAAAAAGCTCTGCAGCCTCAACAATACTCAATATTTGTACCCCTGGATTTTGTTCTATTCTAAATGTCACTTGTGTGTTAACATTGGTATATTCAATCATTAAAACCACGATTTCATCTAATAGCTTAAACTTTTAGAACATTTGGCTGTTTAAAGCAGGAAGTCTTAAAGTTCAAATCTTTTCGCGACTTCATCTGACAGCTTAATCATTTGGAACAGTTGTCGGTGATTTTAAGATAACAAAGGACCAAGAAGAAGAATCCATGAACCTGGCATATGCACTAGCATAATGCTTGCACTCTCCCCTCATTGGACATGCGTTGCAATTGGGCTTGGTCTTCGTGCAGAAAACCTGTTTCCATTAGGAAATAATCAGCAATATAGTCCACCAACACATTCTCAAAGCAAGAGAATGATATACGGGGGCATACCTTTCCAAGTGTAATTAAATGATAGTGCAGCTCATACCTGGAAAATGGATATAAAAAAATTCAGCACAGAACGCATTAGTTGAGACTAAATTTCCAATTAAACATAGCTGCCAACACAATTTCTGCAAAAGGGAAGTAGGCGTTTACAAGGTCCGTTGATCAAGTTCGCGCAGTCGTGGCCATAGGTACTTCTGAATTTCATCCATTACTGGGAACCTGCAGGGTACCAATATGTGAGTTTCCACTTTCCCCTCTTCTAAAAGTTATGCTATCACTTAGTTTTTGGCGGAATTCTTACTTTTCAAGCAGATGTATTTGAAGATTTTCAGGTAATGGTTCGAGGGGAACCCAACCAAGACGCACCGCTATGCGACCAACATTAACATCAACCTGAATTTGTGAAAAACTAGGCTTGTGAGGCGATTGAACAAACTACATTCTAGAATGAGCTTATCTGTTTTTTCACTAGATCTTTACCGGGAAGGCCACATGCTGAAGTGCCAAAAGTCGTACACACTCCACACTCTTCAATCCCAATCCAGGTATTTCTAACAAGTATTCTCTGCGCGCACAAAAAAAGAAGTGAATGAGTAACACTGGCTTTTACAAAACATATGGCAAACTAATCAATTAATAAGTGCATACTTTGCTTTGTCAGGTGGGCAATTTCTTAGCCACTCGAGGTCAATGCTGCCCTGTTTCCTAACCAGCTCATTAAGAAAATCCTACATGCATAACAAGTATCTCATTCATTGAACCAAATTGCTATGGTACACCTGGAAGGAATAGCTTGTCATGAATTGAATGTCAAGGAAAATACTTGGATTCGTTTTGCTAGAATGCGATGTTGACCGCGTGCTTGGATGGCTTCTGCAACTTCTTCAGGCTTTGCACGCCTAACTGCATCCCAGTCCACAGAGTCCATATGATCCGGGATTCTTGGTCCGACACTGGAATATAACCTCCTCAGCTCCTCCCACTCCAAGGGATCGGTTTTCTTCTCCTTGACTTTTACTTTCTTTTTCTTTTCTCCTGAAGCAGATGCTTGACTTCCGGCATGCCCTTTCTCGTGTTTCATATCTCCTTGAGCGCTCACTGTTTCTTCTTTCCCCAAAAATTGTTTTAAGATGTTATGCAATTCCTGAATTTGGTCAACTTGAATTTTTATAGGGTTATCATCTCCAGAACTGCATCTGGGTTCTGGGTCACTTCCAATAGTCTCTTGGACATCAGTAATCTCCCTGTCCCCGTTTTCTTCACCTTTGACTGGGTAGAGGGGAAACTTTGAAGCTAATGACATGAACGCGTTGCTGTAAGTGAAACAGACGGTCAAAAAGATCATGATTGCTTGCTTCTTTCCAAAGTTTCCGCAGTAAGAGCAATGTGTACATGGATTTCAAAAAACATAATGTAGGGAAAGAAAATTGCCACCTGTTACTAAGCTGAAACTAACCTCGAAAGATAATCTGACACATTCTGAGTCAGATACACTCCAATGATTGAGTCCACGACGGAGCCTTTCCAAAATGTGAAATGCCTATCCCCTGCAGAGTTTGCAAATATGTTCTTCCGTTACTTCTTCATGTAAACCACAATGATCGCAGATACAGCTATTTTGAAATGATTAAATATCATAACCTCATAGTAAGATAACTAAGTTGATTTGATCTTCTGTATTTCTATAGAAAACTTAGCAAGTATCCTAAGACGTATGAATCATATACAACAAATTGAAGATTCGACTCTCTCAAAGATAATGCTATCTCTAGCACCAGATGACCTAATTGCTTACTATCAAGCATAGTTCTGCATTCTTGTAAAGTAGGAAAAGCAAAAATTGCCTGAAGCAATCATGAAGCCCCCTTTGAATGAAACGAGACATTGTGTGTTCATTCTTCTTTTACATTGTATGTATTCCTTATGAAATGACCAATATTGTTCCATCTTTCTACGATTCTCTAGGGCTTGTCCAATACTCTTCCCACATTGATTAGATATAACTCTAGAATGTGCGTCGGTTATTTCCACAATAACAAGGATGCGTTTGCCTAGAAATCATTCAGAGATTTCCTTTATCTTGTGTAAAGGCAATGTGCTGGAAATTTCCAGCAAGAATGTCGCAGCAAGGAAGACCAGCTTAGTGTATCTGTTAAATAGCCTAGAAGAGTTCGGTGAAGAGTGCGCGCCCATGGGAGAGAGAGAGGAAAATAAGAAGTTTGAGTTCTCGTGAGTGAGCTGAGTGGCATGAGTTGGTGTTGAGTAAGTGAAGTTGGAGAATTGTGTAGATTGAGTGGTTAGTGACAATTTGGTGTGCTCTTTTGAGCTTGTAAGGTTTATTAGGTCGCTCAATTAAAGGCGTGTCCCTGTACTTGAAATTGTTGCTGCAATATTATTTGTGTTGCCAACCATGCTTCCTACTAAACATTCATTTCTCAGGTTTCTAGTGTACTAAAAGGTGCAGGATGATTAAGCTGTTGCATTGAGATGTTTACCTAAAATTAGATGCATGCGGGCAAGGAACCATTCGACCCGGCCTCGGAAGACTCCTCTTTCCCGTTCCCACTTTCTATCTGTGTCCTTGTCGTCTGCCTCATTGGCACCACCATCATCTAAAAGTATCAACAACTCCCACCTTCGAACTGTCTCCGAATCGAGTTCGACTCTAGGTGCTTTCTTCTTCGCCTTCGGTTCGTAGCATACTAATATTCCCTGTGTGCTTGGTGGTTTCTTCGTTTTCTTATTCGTTTTCGATTTGTAGGGTACATCACCAATATTCAGATCCATAATCTTCTGAATGATGCGATCAAGTTCCTTCTGCAATTTCATCTTTGTTCCTGCCATAAAATGTCAGGATAAGTAGCTTGCAATAGTATTTCCCAGACAGGATCCTGTCTGAGCTTCTACACGTCTGAAATCAGATTTACTCATAGCTTAGGGGAAAACCCATGCATTGCACAGAATGACAAATTTACTTATTCAAGTTTCATTTATGGATATAACATTCGTAAAATATTGATATGATTCTTTACTGGCGACCTTATATTAATGAGAAGACCAACCACAAAGCTTATGAGTTATGCCGTCAGTATAAGATCATCTCATTAAAATAAGGTCGTCAGTATGCGAAAACCAACAAAAGAATTTACTCATAAGACTTGGAAGTACCTTTAGGCTTCTCGTGCCCCTTTACCCTTCTTTTACGCTTCTCAGGCCGTTTTACCTCCGTGTCATTTGATGTCTGTTGATCTATATTTGCAAAATGCCCTGCTTCCGATTTGACTCCAATTGCATCCGATTCGACTCCAATTGCATCAGCGCCATCAAGTGCATGATGAGTAGCGGGAATCTCAAGATTTTGCGTTTCAACATTACGATTTGGATTCCGCCTCATTGTCCTCCTCTTTTTCGAATGATAAGAAACATAAAAACCTCTAGGACATAGAATATATAACATGTACGTCATCTTCATCGCCGCAGTCCTCTTCCTCCTTACTGTCCTCTTCTTCTTGAATTTGATGGGAAAGTTGTGTCCAATTCGTCTAATTCTATCAAGACACTGGCATTTCAGATCGACCCGCCTCGGTGGAAGAACTTGACTACTTGTTTGATCAACAACATAGTTGTCCCGTTGCGACTGCACCACACCTGTTCCAACTGACGGATCATTTCCATAGCGCTCATCTGCAACTTTCCCTTCTTCAGTATGGTTTGCACCAAAATCCAAATGCCTCCGGCATGATTTCACCACAGGCTGAGAAGCTTGGCTGATTTTCTTCTCCTTTACAAATTCGGATGCAATATATGGATGGCCCTTCGTCGGAGCTGCATTGTTGATGTCTCCCAGTGATGAACGTGAATCATTGCCAATGTTTTCTCTCGTGTGCTTCCTCTTCTTTGTTGATGGAGTTTCTAAGCCAAAATTTTTACGTTTCGGAGCTCGACGGGGTTTTCCATCGCGAATTACTTTAGGAGTATGCTTCTTCTTTTTCGGCTTCCGTCTCCGCGTCTTATTAACATTTATGTCGACTTTGGAGTTGGGGATTTGCGTTGGAGTTGAAGTAACAAATGGATCCTCAAGAGTGGCCAAGCCATAGTAATCAACTGCAAATGAAGTTGTAGGAGTTTGTAGAGAATGCATATAGGAAATACAGATACACCGATCTAACAACAAAGTAAATAATTTGAAAGCGTTAAATGCGTTGTCTTCCTTCTTTTGCAACTACTGGAGATCATAACTAGTAAACGATTATTACCTTACCCAAAAAAATAACTAGTAAACGATTATTTATTTTTCTAAAGATTATTATCTCAATCATACTAAACTTAAACTGTGCGGCAAAACATAGGCATGCTTACCGTTCGACGGTGGAGTGTTGGTGTTGAACACTGGAGTACTTCCACGGTGGGCTGAATACAGCAACTCTACCGATTGCTGACCAGCCATCGGTGCAACCAAATTGCACTCCAAGAAACCTGAGCCATCTGAAGAACCAACCGCATCTTTATCAGTGAAACGAACATCCTTATCTCCTGCAGCCTCCGAAACTTCTCGCCGCCGCCGGTTAACATGCTTGAGCAAATCTGACCCACGATTGGCTTCGAAACAAGCTAAGTTGTGAGCATCCTCCTGATTCACATCTACGTTAGCGCCAATTCTCGCAGCATCACGCGCGGGAGAACTACAGCCACTGAGATTGTCCTTTGATCGCCGTCTTACGTGGAGCCTATTTACCTTTTCCGGAGTGATTGGCTCCCAGGAATCACGTTCCTTAAAATCCATCTCGACCGCATTGCCGATTCCCATGACTTTTTTTGCTTTTTCCTAACCCTGGAATTTCTCCATCAAATCAGTGCACCCACCAAAGCCGCAGAAACTTAACCCAAGAGGCAGGACTAGAAACTACTGCAACATCACAGCAGAGGATGTTACTCTCGGGAACCCCATTGGCATTACTCTCGCTCAGAACAGAAGAGGATACACGAAAAATAAAAAAAAAACCGGTTTTTTAAGAGGAATTCGTCAGGTAATCAACACGCATAACACAGCTAGATGATCATAAGCAGAAAAATCACAGGAATCAGAGAATAAAAGCCAAAACCGCACTCCAACTGTATGAAAAAATTACTGCTTTAACTCGCGTGCATTGCTAGAAGCTAAATCACCAGATAATCGACGTGCAAAGGAACTGCTCTCTCACCTCCAGATTACGTCAAACAGGTTCCATATCTGCTTTAATTGACTGAAGCAGAGGAGCTCCGATCAACCCGAATATGTGCTGAGAACGGCGAAAGGAAAATCCTGCTGCAATCTCGTGCGACCGTCGTGTCCAAGAACATGCACAGCGTGGGCAAGGAGATGAAGATAGCAGCTACGGCCCGAAACTTATCCT
Source organism: Rhodamnia argentea (assembly GCF_020921035.1). Lineage (NCBI taxonomy): Eukaryota > Viridiplantae > Streptophyta > Magnoliopsida > Myrtales > Myrtaceae > Rhodamnia > Rhodamnia argentea. Next base: position 23,547,573 of record NC_063157.1, on the reverse strand, counting down.
CTTTGACCAGAAGCACACCGACGGCGGGGACGAAGAACGACGGGACGAAGAAGTTCCGATTTTGAGGGACTCTGTTTTTCTATCGGAGAGAGAGAGAGAGAGTGGCGCTTACCGATTTGACCTTGCATGGGAAGCGAGCGAGAGACGAACGTGATCCTTCTTTAGTGCGGGGTATCTGAGTTGAAAAACATAATATCTATTTCCTTTGGAGTGAGAAAGGATATATTTTTTCAAAAGGAAAAAAAAAAAAAAAAAGGAAACTCGTCTCACTAAGTGATTAAAGTGAATGATAAGAAAATTGAATTAGTATCACGAAATCTTTAAATTGATACATCTATAATAAATTTATCCAAATTACTTTTTCTATCATAAAAAATTTCAAATACACCCGTGACAAATCGAATAAAAATTTATTTTTTGACCACGAAAAACTTCAAAATAATACATTTGTACAAATTTACCCTCTCTAACCAAAAAATAAAAAATAAAAATGGATTTACTTTCCATTAGTTTTCATTTAATTAGGTTAATATTACGAAAAAGCCCCAAAATGGTACATTGTGACACATTAAAAAAATCTAAGCTGGCACGCCCATCAATTGCCACATATCATCTAATTCGGTAATTTGTCAAGAAAATTTAATGAAAACTAATGAGAGGTAAATTTATCATAAGTATATTAATTTAAAGTTTTTTATGGTTAAAATATTAGTTTGGGATAAATTTTTTAAGGGTGTACCGGTTTAGGATTTTTAAGAGTGTACCAATTTAGGATTTTTTTATTAACCCTAAGAAAACTCAGATAATTTCACAAATACAACAAAATTAGTTATGAAAAAAGTGAGAGATATATCTTATTTGATTATACTTCATCTATAAATTATGTTGACTTAATTCTTATTTCTCACATCCAGTTAATACGAATAGATAAAGAAGCTCAGCGGTGTCTTTTTAAATTGAATGAAAAAAAAAAAATCGACAAAACATAGCTTGTCTAGAAAATAAACTCTACTCACCGGTGAAATTTATGATTATTCTTAGGTCCGACGTCATTGTAAACCTATCCTTACACGTTCATTCAATGCAAGTGTTCTTCATCATTCCCACTTCAGAGACTCGCTTTATCCGTCCAACAGAATTCAACCCTCCATATCTCCTATATCAAGGAATTTTCGGTTTTTATTTTGTTGCTGATGAGATACTTTATACAGGAGTTTCTAAAAGTACATTAAAAATAATGATGTAAAAAAAAGTTATGCGTATTGAGACGGCTCGATATTTTTTAATATTAAAATTCCATGAACAATAGATGATATTAATGTATGTCAATCTAAGAATATGGAATTTAACTATCATTTTGATATTCTCTTCTCATTTTACACAAAAGTTTGATTTAGTTAAATTTCATCATTTGAATCTTTGTATGGGAGAATGCGATTGTGATTTGATTTTGATAAATCTTTAATGACGCTTTTTCGTTGCTCTATCCGGGTCATCTCCTTATATGATATAGACGACATTTAGAAAGAGTTTGAAGTGACATGCACAAAAAATAACATATAAACATTTGACTGTGTTAAAAAAAATCGTTTATGTTTAAAAATTCTGTGGATTCTACTTGACAAGTAATTCACAATTTGCAAGACTTGGAAAAGAAATAGGTTTTGTTTGCAAATTTCTCTGTTAAACGAAAGCTAACATGCAAATAGGGAAAATCTGAAATCCTAGTGCCTTTAATATACATGTCCTACTCGATAGAATATTAAAAAAAAAAGGGAAACATGTCATATGAGCCTAATATTTACATGGTAGAACATGGTACTGTCCACTTGATGTTTCCTACATAAAAATAGATAAACAAAACAAAGAAGGGAAGTGAATAAAGATTAGGATTCGATGTTTTACATATAAATAGGAGGATTAAGGGCAATCTTCTTAGTTTTATGATCCCTCCATTTATACTAAATCTTGACTTCTAAATCTCGATACCCTTTTTTTTTTATTTATTAAAGTATAGATAAAGCTATTTCGAAATGACAATCATAAAAACAATAGATGCGCCAAGTCGAGGGTAAGCTTCAAATTACTAGCCATCACTTCTAACACATAAATGTAGGATACTAAAGGAGACATCTGTGAGTTCACCACAAAACGCCTCGTATCAATCAATGATTCACCGGTGGCGTGAACTTCTTAGGTGCCAAGTCGAGGGTCAGCTTCCAATTCCAGCCTCGCCAATTATAGTTAATCTTAACTCAGACGATATGTAATTAAATCTGAACAAAGAACAATCTTTTTGAAAGGAAGATCATGGTGTCGAGATAATCTGTTGCATAGAAAATTAATTCTTTTTTCGCCCCAGTATAATGCTCTAAAGTCAAGCCAAAGCTGTGTCTTCAAAAAGTTTCCCCTTTTTGCTTTTGAGTTTCTCACTCGGATTGATTTTGCATGGAAAGCGCAGGAGAGAGAGGAACTGTGATCTTCGGAAGTATTTGGGTGAAAAAAGATATCATGAGAATGAAATTTGTGTGGAGATATATAGTGAATGAAATTCTTTTTTTTTTTTTTTCCGAAAAGTGTTTAGACTAGACTGACCGGTCGAACAAGTTTTGATTTTGAGCGATTCTGTTTCTTTTTGTATGGATGTATTTGGGTGGAAAAAGATACCTCCTTTCAAAGAAGAGGAAACTTCTCCTTAAAAAAAAAAAAAAAAGAGTTTAGACCAGAAGATAAAGATAATAGCGATGGGCTAAAACTGATTAGCTTAGACCAGCAGACCGACGGAAGAATAGGTTTTGAGTGACTCTATTTCTCATTAGGAGATCTTTTGATTTTTTTTTTGTACGGATTTATCTGGGCGAAAAATGATATCTTCTTTCAAAGAGAAGGTGACTTTTTTTTTAAAGAGTTTAGACCAGAAGATGAAGATAATAGCGACGGACAGAAACTGATTAGCTTAGACCCGATGGGATGATCAAAATTTTATTATGAGCGACTTTTCACTCTTGGATTGAATTTGCATGGAAAGCTTGAGAGAGAGGAAACGTGATCTTTACCATATGGACGTATCTAGGTGGAAAAAGATTTCTCCTTGCAAAGAGAATGAGGCTCTTTTTTTTTTCGAAAAGAGTTTTTTTTTTGTCATATTTCTAAAAGAGTTTAGACCAAAAGATGAATATAGTAGTGACGGGCTGAAACTGATTAGCTTAGAGACCGATGAACAAGTTCTGATTTTGAGCATCTCTGTTTCTCTATCGGATTGGATTTGCATTGAAAGGAAGAGAGTGGAAAAGTGATCTTTTTTGCACGGATGTATCTGGATGGAAAAAGATATCTCATTTCAAAGAGAAGTACACTCTTTTTTTTCAAAAAGAGTTTAGACTGAAGATAGTAGCTTAGACCAGAAGCAAACCGACAGGGACGAACAAGGTTTGATTTTGTGCGACTCTGTTTCTCTCTCGAATTGAGAGGGCATGGAAAAGATGAAGATATAGCGACGGGCAGATGAGCTGAGGACGAACAAGTTTCCATTTTGAGCGACTTTATTTCTCTATTGGGTTGACTTTGCATGGAACGCAATAGAGAGAGGAAACATAATCTATTTTGTGCGAACATTTCTGGATAGAAAAAGATATCTCCTCTCAAAGAGAAAGAAAACTCTGACCAAAAAGAAAAAAGATAAAGAAACTCTTTGTCTTTTTCTTTTTTTTTCCAAAAAGAGTTTAGACCACAAGATGAAGATAGTAGCGACCAGCTGAAACTGATTAGCTTAGACCAAAATGTCATCGACCGAGGTTTTCGTGGTGCTGCCGACTGATCACATGGCCGAGAAGAACCCAAGACTTGATGTGTCTTGGTATCTAGGGTTTTCTAGGGAGCTTTAGAATAATCTTAAGAGCGTGCTATACTGTAATTGTCATGTGCTCTAGAATATTCCTATTTAATATCGGTGATTAGTTAGATGGGGATGCAATGTAAGCCATTGGATCGAGATATGATCAACGGTTGTAATAAGAGGACCTCCACTATATAAAGAGGTGTCCTAGAGCATTCTCTTCCCAGAGCATTGCACAGAATGAGAAATTTACTTATTCAAGTTTCACTTATGGATATAATCTAACCTTAACATCATCTCAATAGTAAATCATATTAATGAGAAGGCCAACAATTTATATATAATTGGATATTAATGAGAAGACCAACAATTTATATATAATTGGAAAATCATATTAATGAGAAGACTAACAATTTATATATAATTGGATATTAATGAGAAAACCAACAATTTATATATAATTGGAAGTACCTTTAGGCTTCTCGTGCTCCTTTACCGTTCTTTTACGATTCTCGGGCCTTTTTACCTCCTTTGTGTCATCTGATGTCTGTTGATCTATGTTTGCAAAATACTCTATCAATTGAATTAGCTCCATCAAGTGCATGATGAATAGCGAGAATCTCAATATTTGCGTTTCGACAGTAGATTTGAAACGATTTTTGTTGTCCACTTCTTTTTTGAATCTCTAGGATAAGAAACATAGAAACCTCTACCGCATAGAACAAATAACATTTACATCATCTTCATTGCCCCGGTCCTCTTCCTCCTTACTGTCCTTTTCTTCTTGAATTTGATGGGAAAGTTGTGTCCAATTCTTCTAAATCTATCAAGACAATGGCATTTCAGATCGACTCGCCTGCATGTCGAGGATGGAAGAACTTGACTTTGTTTGATCAGCAACATAAGTATCCCGTTGCAACTGCACCAGACTTGTTCCAACCGATAGGTCATTTCCATAGCGTTGGTCTGCAACTTTCCCCGTTTCCATAGAGTTAATATGCAACTTTCAAAATCCCAATTGCCTGCATGATTTCACCGTGGGCTGAGAAGCTTGGCTGATTTTCTTCTCCATTATAAATTCGGAGGCAATATCCGATTCTCCTTGGTTGTGTACATGAGGAGGCTCAAAAGATGGATGGCCCTTCGCTGGAGCGTGATGGACGTGAATTGTTGCCAATTTTTTCTCTGGCTGCTTCTTCTTCTTTGCTGATGGAGTTTCCGAGCCAAAATCTTTACGTTTCGGAGTTCGACAGGATTTTCCTTCATGAATTACTTTAGGAGTATGCTTCTTTTTTTTAGCTTCTATCGGGACGTCTTATTAAGATTTATGCTGAATTGGAGTTGAAGTAACAAACCGATCCGGCTTTTCACGAGTGGCCTCAAAGGAACTAATAAAGCCATGTTGATAAACAGCAAATGAAGTTTTAGGAGTTTGTAGAGATCATTCCTATGCATATAGGAAATAGAGATATGCAGATGATATAACAATGATGACACTTAAAGTAAATGATTTGAAAGATTTAAATGCGTTTTCTTCATTCTTTTTTACATTCAAACTAGCAAGAATGCAATTAGTGGAGACTATAACTAGTAAATTTATTATCCTAAAGATTATTTTCTCAATCGTGATCATACCGTTTGCTGGCGGAATATCATACCGTTCGATGGTGGAATGTTGGTGTTGAACACTAGAGTATTTTCATTGGATCGAGATACGATCAACAGTTGTAACAAGAGCGTTCTATTATATAAAGAAGTGTGCTAAGAGATTTTTTTTTTCTCAGAGCTTCCTTCTTTATAACTCTTTCTCTAGGATAAATCTGACCCACAATTGGTTTGGAAACGACGGGAAAACTACCGCCAGCCTTGCCGTCTACATGGAGCTTATTGCCGTCTACATGGAGCTTATTGACCTTTTCCGCAGTGATTGGCTCCCCGCAATCACGTCCCTTCGAATCTATCTCGACCGCATTGCCAATTCCCATGTCTTCTTTGCTTTTTCCTATCCCTGAAATTTCTCCATCGAATCAGCGCACAAGACACACCAAAGCCGCAACGGAAGAGGCAGGACTAGAAATATCACGGGTTCTTCTCAAAGTAAAAGTTGAACTGAGAATCTGGCGGACAACCCGGAGCCAAATTGGTGTTTTTGCTCAGAACAGAAGAGGATGAACAGAAAGGGCAAAAAAAAGGGGAATTCGTTAGGTATTCAACACAAATAACACAGCAAGATGATCATACGCCGAACAGACATGTGAATCAGACAATAAAAGCCAAGCACTCAAACTAAGCGAAAAAGTTACGGCTTTCGCTTGCTTGCACTGCTAGAAGCCAAATCACCAAACGATCGACGTGCAAAAGAATTACCAAGAGCACTCTCACCTACAGAGTACATTGAACAGAGTCCATATCTGGCTACAGATTATGTTGCACAGAGTCCATGTCTGGCTTAATTGACGGAAGAAGAGGTACTCCGATCAAATCGAATTTCTGCAAAGGATCGCCAAAAAAAAATCCTGCAGCGAGTGTGTAAAAAGCAACAACATGCACAGCTTGGGCAAGGGGACGAACATAATAGCGATGGTCTGAAACTGATAACCAGAAGCAAACCGACGAACAAGTTTTGATTTTGAGCGACAGACTGGAGATTATTTGCTTAAATCAGAAGCAGAGCCGACGGAGACGAGCTTTCGGAGAAGAGAGGAAGAGAGAGACGCTTAGGTGCACATGATAACACTTCTGAAAATGGATTTCTGTACTAGAATCACTTATGGAGCATAAATCCATTTGATAATATAACTTCTGAAGTAGAAATCCGTTTGCTAAAAATTTTCACTTCTGAAGTGAATTTTCACTTGTGAAGTTAGTTTTTCCCCCAATTTGAGAAGTTAAAAAAAATTACTTCTCAACTCAAGAAATACTTCTTACCGTACCTTCTTTTCATTACGCTTTCATCCACTTTTAATTATACTTCTCTTGCCCAACCACGCCTTCGACGTCGCCGCCTACCGCCTCCTGCCTCCGACCGTTGACCGCCACCGACCATAGCCGCCGCCTAGCGCCACCAACCATCGCCACCGCCTACCACCTTCAATAGGCGACAGCCGCCGACCCTCATTCGCTACCCACAACCACCCCCCGCTTGCCGCCGCCGCCCCCAACCTCCGCTTGCCTCCACCGACCACTGTCCCCCGCCACTGCTGCCCCCAACCTCCAACGGCCGCCATCAACCATTGCCCTCCCCCCGAGTCAACCGCCGTCGCCCACTATCGATAACCACCGCCTCCAACCTCCGCTATCGACTCTCACGGACCACTGCCCCCCACCGCCGACCATCACTGCCCGCCACCAACCATTGCCTCCCACCGTTGTTGCCGACCGCCACCGCCACCGCCACCAAGTCACCATCTCCGGCCGCCGGAGTAATTTTTTTTTAAAAGTAAATAATATTTTTTAATAATAAACATTATTTTTCAAGGAAATTTAAAAAATTAAAATGAAGTAAATTTTTTTGGCCGTCGACAATAATTCGTTGTAGAAGATTTTGTGTTAATAATATTTCAAAAGTAGAAATTTTCAACAGTTACCAAACAAATTTCTAAAACAAAAGTATTGCCATGCACGCCCACCAATTGACTTTGAATGGAAAGAGAGAGGAAACGTGATTTTTTTTTGTACGGACATAGGTAAATGGAAAAAAGATATATCCTTTCAAATAGAAGGAAATTCGTTTCTTTTTTCTTTTCTTTTTTAAAAAAGGAATAGAGTTTGGTTATTATCAGCAAGTATCACACTGAGTCCAATACTGTAGAGTTTGATAATAATAAATAGAGTTACCACTTAAAGGGAGTTGGTAATCGCTTGAAATCATTGACAACACAACGCAAAGTTACTAACAAGAATCTTGAAGTTTCTCGTAAAGTTAAAAGTCATATCAATATCGACGGTGAACGATCAACGCGAAGATAATTGCCGTTGGCTAGATATGTCATATCCATTTGGGAAGTAACTTCCAATAACCATCGAAAGAAGTTATTCAAAAGTAATATTGGTTGATTATGTCTTATCCGTTCGTGCACTTTTGGTAATTATCGAAAATGAGTTATTTATTATTTCAAATTTCATAACCGTCATGTGTAACTGTAGTTTATAAAGGTTATAAGGGTACGTTTGATTCGGCTTCGGAGAAATGCAAAGCCATTTTCCAACCAGCTTTGAGTGAAGGTGTAATTGGCGAAAGCCCCGGTGTATGGACAACCTGTTTTCGTGCATATTTTGCAAAGCAACTTTGAAATGAAAATGAAAAATGAAAATGAAAGTAGCTCGGCTCGGGGAATCTGCTTGGGAAAAACAGAAGCAGGCACGAAGACAACCAAAGGCCTGTCGGAGGGGACCACAGGCGACCGTGGTCGGCGGCCTGAGGCGACCGCCGGCCAGGCGAGGCCACAAATCTTGTCGCAACTCTCGTTTGAACCTCGACGAAACCCAGGCGAGGCCCGTCGCCAACGTCGCGACCCTAGGTGAGCACCGCCGGGGTCGAGCGACCACAAGGGATGAAACGCCGGGGCCGTGCGACCTCAGGCAAGGCGTCGCCGAGGATGCGCGACGCCAAGGACGCGCGACCGCGCTCGAAAGGCCAAATCTGGGTGCTGGACCCTCCATCTCGACCTCGACCCGCAGCAAATCCGGCGAAGACAGCGGCTTGACGGGGTGGGCGACCCTCGATTTCAACCTCAACGATGGGTGACCTCGCCCTGAAGGACGAACCAGCGAGTAGATGGAAGACAAGACGATTGTGCGCGGGGAAGAAGATGAACAGTTCTTTTGGGCAAGAGTGAAGCAAAAAATTATCTTTGAGGGCAATATTGGAAAGAAAAAGTATCATTAGGGGTGTCAAAAAAGTCCGAGTCGGCCCTACCCGAAAATTCATCTAATTTTTGGGCCTTTTTTGGTCGGGCTTTGGTACTGTCTGCATAAGGCTCGGGCCGGCCCAGCTCCGGCTTTTTTGATACCCACGTTTTCTTTTTAATTTATTTTCTTTTCATTTTTCATTTTTTATATTCTTTCATTCAACAACTTGTCAAGTGATTTTAATTCAAAAAAATAGAAAAAAAAGGAAAAAAAATCCGACCCGACCCAACCCGACTAGGTCCCTAAGAGTTGGGGCATATGTAATTCGAGCTCAGGCCGGGCCGAGCTAGGTACTTTTTAGTTTCAAGTCGACTCGAGCGGGGTTTCAGGCTCGAGCCGGGCTAAGACCCGACCATCGCCGGCCCGTTGACACCCCTCCTACTCACATTAGCATCCCACCTCCCTACTTCTCTTGGGCTTTCAATTTTCCTCAGCATTCCAAGTGCTAGCATTTGACCAAGCCAAATAACTTATATTTTTCCAAGGGGCTTTTGAGGCCTAAAGCCCTTTGGGAAAATTGAACCAAACAAGCCCTAAGTACCTCAATTGAACTCTTTATAAAGCCCATTCAATTAATGACAGAACTTAACGTTCTTTCCATTTGTCTTTCCTTTCTGCAACTTTACATTCCCGCATCTTTCAATTCTCATAATATAGTCATAGTTTATGATATTCCATCATCATTAAATTCCGTCATCGTATCTATCTATCATCTCACTTGCCGATTAAATTCTAGCAAAGTGTTTGTGCTTCGTTACCAATTTAATTCCGACGAAGCATGTCCATTCCTTGTGATCCATTGAGCCTCCAATTCGGAATAGCTACAAAACCTGTCTTTTCTTAATAAAGATCGAAGAAACGATATTCGATGAAAGGTATTTCATCGAGGATCATTTTCGGCAGAACATTATAAAATATACTCTACTTACCGACACATGCTATGATCATTCTTATGTCAGACGTCACTGTAAAACTATCCTTACAGATTCCTCATTGAATACTAACAATGCAGGTGTTCTTCGGCATTCCTGCCTCAAAGACTCCCTTTATTAGTCCAACAGAAGTCAAACCTCCATTTACTATACCAAGCAATTTTTGGTTTTATTTTTGTTGCTGATAAGATACTTTTGCTCCGCAATAAGATAGAGGAATATCTAAAAGTACGCTAAAAATAATGATATAAAAACGATCACTTTATTAAAACTCCATGAATGATTAATGATATTCATTTTTGTCACTCTAAGCAAATGCAATTTAACTATCATTTTGATATTCTTTTCTTATTTTACACAAAGGTTTGATTTAGTTGAATTTCATCTTTTGAATTTTCGGTTGTGAGCATGCAATTATGATTTTGTTATGATAAATCTTTAATGACGCTTTTTTGTTATTCTATCCGGATCATCTGCTTATTTGATATGGAAGACAATAGGAAAGAGTTTGAAGTGATATGCACAAAAAATAATTTATAAAGATTTGACTCTGTTAAAACATCGTTTATGTTTAAAATTTTTCTCCATTCTACATAACATGTAATTCATAATATGCTGGACTTGGGAAAAAAAATTCTTGCGAATAGTTCTTTGGAATGATTAACAAATATGTATGCATTCTTTCATAGAAAATGGTATCAACCCCCATTGCATATTGGTACTTATCGATATAGAATAAATCAGCTTCTCTTTGTTCCTACGAACTGAATTGTTCCATTTTTATTAAAATAAATAATAGAACAAATATTCATCTTTTCTCCGAGATAATCCCCCGAAAATGGGAGGTCCCTAGAATATGTTTTTTTCCAATGCAATAAAGTTACATAGTGTCTATTTTTCATTGGTAAAGGGATATTTACATGGGTTTGCTTTGGTATCGTGTTCATACCGTTGTATTAAATGATCTCGGACGCTTGCTTTCTATCCATATAATGCATGCAGCTTTGGTTGCGGGTTAGACCCGTTCGATGGCTCTATATGAATTAGCAAATTTTGATCCCTCTAATCCCGTTCTTGATCCAATTTGGAGACAAGGTATGTTCGTTATACTCTTAATCACTTGTCTAGGAATAACCAATTCATGGGGCATCTGGAGTATTGCGGGAGGGACTATAATAAATCATGGTATTTGGAGTTACAAAGGCGTGGCCGGTGCTCATATTGTGTTTTTTGGCTTGTGCTTCTTCTTGGGGAAGTAACAAGTTTTGTTTGGAAAAATCGCAGCTAAACAAAGCTTACATGCACATAGGTTAAATCTGAAATCCCTCCCCCTAAAAAAAAAAAATAGTGCCTTTAATATACATGTTACTACGTGATAGGAGGATTAAGGGCAATCTTCTTAATTTTACTATGCCTCCATTTATACTGAATCTTGACTTCTAAATCTCGATGCCCTTTTTTGGAAAAATTTCAAAAAAGGGAACCAAGTGCCTTTTGTTTTCTCAAATAAGGGGTTGAAGTGAACTTTATTTCAAATAAGGACTTGAAGTGCCATCATAGTCTCGAAGAAAGGCTTGAGGTGGCTATTATTTTTTTTTTTTTCTTTTTTGCGACCTTTTGTTTTGTTTTTTGTTTTAACTTTATTTAACCAAAAAAAGGATTAAATTTACATTTTTACTAGAATGCCCTTGGTCGATCGAAAAATTTGGCCGGTGGGGCGACAGCAATGGCCGTCAAGATCTCTGGCGCCTTGGTGAGGGCCTACAAGCCCTCGCCTTTGCCAAGAGAGGACCGCGACCCTCTCCCAGATTGGGGCCGACGGCAACGACCCTTGATCGGACCTAAGTGAGGGCTGCTATCGTCGAGCGAGATCGAGATGGGACAGAGCCCTCCAACCTAACCAACCCCGGTCGAGGACCACGACCCTTGCCCGGATCCGGGCGAGGGTCGCGACCCTCTTCCAACCGAGGCGAGGGCCCGGGCCCTCGCCTCCGGTCAATGGGGTCCCTAGCCCTCGCCAAGGCGTCGACAATCCCGACTACCATCGCCGTCGCCCCATTGATGGGGCAGCGGCGAGATGCGGGAGGTTAGACCTCCCGCCTCTATTTCTTTGTTGCTGTTTTTTTTTCAAAATATCTTAAAAAATAGAAAATGAAACAATAAAATAAAATAAAATGGTAGATGACTAAAATGCTCTTAACGAAAGTGACCCAGCCTCTTTTTTGAGACTAATATAATCACTTTAGGCTCTTATTTGAAATAATGTTCATTTCAAGCCTTTCTTTGACATGATGAGGGTACTTCGAGCTTTTATTTGAAATAATGTCCACTTTAAGCCATTGTTTGAGAAAATGAGGCTACTTGGGGCCCTTTTTTGAAATTTCCCGCCCTTTTTAATATCAAACTATAGATAAAATTATTTCAAAATGACAATCATATGCAAATCGCTAACCATCGCTAATACTGTATAAATGTAGATAGTTAGGAAGAAACCTATGAGTCCACCCCCAAGACGCTTCATATCAATGATCGACAATATAGTTCCACATTACTTGCGCAGTTTATATATCCATAAACATTGGCGGTGTAAATTTATCGGGCAGCAAGTTGAGGGTAAGGCTTCAAATTATGTAAAATGCCGCGAATTATGATTAGTATTAACTCGCATGATACGTAATTAGATCTCAACAAAAAAAAACTATATTTTTAAAGAAGATAATGCTGTTTAGATAATCCGTTATATAGAAAATTAAAATTTTTTTTCCCGCCCCAGTTCAATGCTCTAAAGTCTAGCCAAAGCAGCGCTTTTTCGAAAATTTCCCCTTTTTTAACTAGAAAAAAAATATTATTCGACCAAAAAAAAAAATTGAGAAAAATTATTGCAAGCAGAAAAGGCCCAGACCTAGTGTCCCTAATTGGGCTCACGGCCCAGTCCTAGCCTTCAAAGCTCGAACAACCAGCAGCCGTCGTTGAAAAACCAAAGACTGCCCAACAAATCTCTCCCGGAAAAACTGCTCCGGTCGGGACAAAAAAGACCTGCTCTTTACTTCACTTCTCGTTTCCATCGTTTCGGCCACCTCACTCGCCTTATCCTCTTCTTCGTCTTCTTCTCCTTCCTCTGCAATGCCTAGCGACGACTCTAGGGACCCCTCTGGCTCGCAGCAACGGCAGGACGAACTTTCCCCGGAGCGAGATTCACCCGAAGAAAATGACCCGAATGCGAACCTGTCCGGCTCGGACTCCGATTCCGACTCCGACGACTCCTCCTCCGACGAGGAAGAAGGAGGAGGAGGACCCGACTCGGGAACCGCCGGCGACGACGCTCTCACCTACACCCGACCCTCGGGCGACGACATGGACGAGGACGACAACACGCCGGAGGCCAACATCCGGCGCTTCTCCGAGATCCTGAACAGTCGGCGGATGCGGAGGAAGCTGGAGGAGGAGGACAAGAACTACGTCTTCCACGAGGACCTGTTCGATTTCCCCGAGGACCCCGAGAAATGGCGGGAGGAGGATCTGAAGGAGCTGTGGGCGGACGCGCCGCTCGAGGCCACGAAGCCCGGGTGGGACCCTGTGTGGGCCGACGAGGAGGACTGGGAAATCGTGAAGGAGGATATCAAGGCAGGCCGCGAGCCGGCGATAGCCCCATTCTACTTGCCGTACCGGAGGCCGTATCCGGCGATACCGGACAACCATTACGACATATCGAACCCAAAGGCGGTGGTGGAGGAGTTGGACAGGATTGAGGAGTTCCTGAAATGGGTCAGCTACATTTTCCCAGACGGCAGCTCGTATGTGCTCTTTTACTTTACTTTTTTTGTTTTTAGAGATTCAGCTTTTGGGAAATGAAGATATACAGTTTGTGGGTGTCGGGATTTTGTTCTTACCGTACGGAATTGTATTCTGGTTAGTCTGTTGCGTGGCATCCTCTGTATCTTTTTGTTAAATTGCTCATATTGCATTAGCTTAGTGAATGTTTGAAAGATTAGTATGCTGATTGTAGGAGTGAGTTATTGACTGGCATTAAGATTGTCCCTATTTGAAAGATTGGGCATGAACAGTAATTTTATTTGTTTCAGTAAATTTCATATGTGGTCCTTTTCCATATAGTTATTTCAAATTCAGTTTTACAGATGCTGATGCTTTTACTATGTGCGGTGTTTACCTGCTATTTTTCCCTTCCACACTATACTCTCTGCAATTGCTTGTATCATGTTAAATTCAGTGGTTTCGGAAGATTGAGCTCGGTGGTTGTCATGAATTTGTAGAGTTCTATTCAGTAAATTTGGATGTGATTGTTTATGCAGTCACTGTTCTTCTTCAGTATCTCTGTCAACTGTTCATAAGTGTGTTACTTATTCATGCTATGCTTGGTAACAGAATTAATGATTGATGTGTTAGTCTATACATTTGCTCTCACTCTACTGTCATGCTTGGTGTAGATTTCAATTGACTGCAACCTTGATACTGTTTGTTTTCTATTTTGATCACAATGTTGATATGCAAAAATTGTGCTCTGGATGGCTTTGACTCATTGTCCACTGCCTGTTGTGTTACCTTTCAGGTATGAAGGAACGGTTTGGGATGACTTGGCCCATGGAAAAGGGGTCTATGTCGCCGAAATGGGGCTTGTTAGGTTTGCTTCCTCCTCACTTTCAGATACTAGTTAGTAGCTCTGATATGGATGTTTTACAAGTCATTTGATGCATTAGAGTTTCTAACAGCCACAAGAAGTTCAAAGCTCTTTATTAGATTCATTAATTCACAAGTTGATTGGTCCATGACTCGCTATTGGCAATAATGTGAATATAGTATCGTTACTCACTCTTTATCCGGCACGGTGAATTTTGGTTTATAAATTCTTAAATAGTGTGGCTTGTTGGCCCTCCTGATCAGAAATGTTCTATTGGTAATATCAATGTCAAGCAAAAGAATGATCCCATATTTTCTGGAATACTACCTTTTGTTGCGAGTTTTTGCTAATACTTTTTGCCATATGCTAAATCAAGCATTAGTTGTGAAAGATAGAAATCTATCACAATTCATGTGATTGACACACACACACACACACACACATGTATATACATGTTTTGTTTATGCTTAATCAAGCATCAGTCGTGAAAGATAGAAATCTATCACAATTCATGTGACAGCGACGGGTTCTCTTCTCCTGTGGGGGTGGAGCGACAGAAGTTCTCCCTTCTTTAGTAGTTGACCTAGATACCCTCCATTCTTGACAAAGTTAGAAGCTGCATTTTTCTTAGCGGCATCTGAATCAGAAGTAAAATTGCTAATGCATGTTCATTAACCCGTAAGGTTTCTTTTGTTAATAGCTATGATGTTGCTTTGGCATTGTGTGATTTGCTCGAAATCTAGGGGACTTTGCTTGAAAACCTGAAACTATCATGTGCTTATCTACAACCATGACATGTGAAAGTTTCCTAAAGATCTGGATATTGAAAGATGAAAATCTTTTTGCTTCTCCCTGAGAGTACTGGTCAAATTCTCCATAAATCGCTTCTTTTTCACCTTTTTTGGGTTTAAGAAGAAGGAACTATCCAAGTCGACCTTGGCTTAATGTGCCTTGAGCTCGGAGGAATGATCTTGTTATGTACTTTTTTACCTGTAGGTATGAAGGTGAATGGCTTCAAAATAATATGGAAGGACATGGAGTCGTTGAAGTGGATATACCTGACATTGAACCTCTTCCAGGTTCCAAGTAGGTTTTGAATTGAATGTAGAACTCCCCTACTGCAGCTCCACAATGGAGAATGTAGTGATCATTCTCCTAGTATTAAGTTGAGATGGTATCATTCTCCTCAGGCTAGAAGAGAAAATGCGTGCTGAAGGGAAGATCATAAAAAGAGATTATATGTCTCCGGAAGACAGGGAGTGGCTGGAAATGGATATAGAAGATAGCATTCGTCTGACTGGGGATAACTATCAAGTCCCTGTCTATGAAAATGATGAGTGGATCAGACAATTTGGTCAAAAACCGTAAGTTTCAATTGCTTCTTCATATACAGTTTCAGCTCCATAAGGTTCTAATCTGCGGTTGTCTCTATGTTTTCTGATGAAGTCCAGGCATTCAACTCTCTCTCTCTCTCTCTCGGTCCAGCATTAAATGTTTCTAATTGAGATGCGAAAGAAATTGATTTTGTTCCGAGTTCTCATTGTTTAGATTATTTTACTCCATTGTGCTAGAAACTATAGTAGTCACTTTTCCGGATCTAATTAATGGTGATGGAGGTCCCTATGATTGGATTCCTTGACCTACCCACATAGACACATCGCACAAGAGTTTCTACTGTTAATCTGGTACTCTTAAATTGTTTTCTATGCCAGGGAAAAAGGTCGATATCGGTATGCTGGTCAGTGGAAGCATGGAAGGATGCATGGGTGTGGCGTTTATGAAGTCAACGAGCGTCTAATCTATGTATGTCTGTTTGGACAAGTTTTGTGTGGCAGGATTAATTTACTTTTCAGTTATATAATTGGCATGTGCTTATTAGCAAATATTTTGTTGGCTTGGCTATCCATGTTGGTATTCAGAATACACTATTCTCTAGTAATCCGCAATTTGGAACGCCTTTCCCTTAATGGCACACTAGTTATTTAAAACACCTGGATCAATAGATAAATTCAACACCCTTTTTCGAGACATATTATTCATGTGGATATCCTATATCGAGAAACCTCTCAACTAAAAGACTTTGCTCACTTTAATGTAGGATTATGGTGTTTTAGAACTACTTCAATATGTTGATCGTCTTTAATAGCATTTGAAATTTGTCTCTTCCCAACTGCACGATCATGAGAAATCTACTCATATGGTACTTGAATTTAGTCAAGGGACCGATCTGTGTAGCATTCCATTTAATCGAGTTAATGCACTATGCAGCAATCTTGGCATGACCATCATTCATCATATTGGGAATCCAATCCAATTCCAAACTTGGTGCAGCAGAGATGTTTGCTACTTGTGGATATGCCATGCATGTCAATGGAGTATTTGATTGAGGAACTTAGATGGCATTGATGACCTCTTATTGGCAAAAACAAAGAAAAAGTTCTTTATATAGGGCATATGCTATGAGGTTCAATCTCTCTTTTAAAGAAAGATGAATTTCCATTGAGAAACAGCTCTGGCCTATAGTGCATGACAGTATAGATGGAGTGAGCAAGTCTTAACTTACTACTATCCTTCAAATTTTGGAAGAGCTTTGCAATCTGGGTGGCTGTCGTGTGCTCTATTTAATGATATCTTGTTGAGAGGTCATAATTGCCTTTTTGTTTTTGTTTTTGTTTTTTTTTTCCCTTTCAGCTTCAACCGTCTGGAATAGAATGAGCAATATTGCATTATGAATGTATGCAGGGTAGATTTTACTTTGGGGAGCTATTAGAGGATGAGTATGGCTGTGACGAGGATGTTTCAGCGGTATGTCCTGAAGTTGAGTTCTTTAGCTGTCTGAACAGAGATGTGACATTTGTGACTCTTACATGCTGGCCCTTTTCAGCTTCATTCTGGGATAGCAGAAGTAGCTGCTGCTAAGGCAAGGATGTTTGTTAACAAGCCAGATGGAAGTATGTCTTTTGAACCTTATGACATTCACTTATGTCGGAATTTGACTTAGAAAAAGTAAAAATTGCATCCGAGCAAGCAAATGTGAGAACTAGAACCTTCTAACCTTCAGTAGATTGTGGGACTCTCATGTTATTCATTTTTTAAGTTTTTCCCAAGTAATACTGTTTGATAATATAATGTTGGCATGCTCCTGCATTTACTTGGAATAAACATGATCGTATCTTTGTGGTTGGAGATCTGAGAAAAAATGCTCCTATTATTATGATTCGGATACTTGACATCTGTTAGGTCTTCAAGTTGATGTTTCTCTTGAAACTCAAAAGTTCTGGAAAAACATCATCCTTGCATTGTAGATTCTCTTGTTAATAGATCTGCAATTTGGTTTGCGGGATTATTTTTAATATGTCGGACCATTGTCTTTTGAGTGCATGCTCCTGCTTTACTGTAGTTAAAATTTTCGAGAACGGGGAGTCACAAAACTGTTATTCAGCTAGATTTATTGAAAGCCCTTCCCTCCTAATGAGCAGCTTTTGTATGAGTGCGATCGCGTCAACTTGCCCTTAAAACAAACTTCCACTTCATAGCTCTGATTTTCTGCTGGCAGTGGTCAGAGAAGAGAGAGGCCCCTATGGTGATCCTCAGCATCCTTACTTTTATGAGGAAGAAGATGTGTGGATGGCCCCTGGCTTCATCAATCAGTTCTATGAAGTAAGTTTCATAGTAGATTGGTGTATTCAGAGCATATTTTTATGATGGGGTTTCACTGTGCCTTCTATTGACAGGTCCCTGATTATTGGAAAACATACGTTGGTGAAGTGGATCAGGAAAGAGAAATGTGGTTAAATTCCTTCTACAAAGCACCACTAAGGCTGCCTATGCCCGCTGAACTCGAGTATTGGTGGTCACAAGGTATGCATTCAAGGTGGTCCTCCTTTGGTCTCTCTACATGCGTGCGTTCATGGGGAATGGAGCAAGAAAGGGATGACCCTTCTAGTGTCTATTTCGCTTTTTAAACTTTGATGGGCTTGGGAATAATGAAGTGGAACTGGGAGTTTAGGCTGAATTTTCAATTGTTCTATTCAATCAGTGAGAAATGCCCGTTTCTGCCCCATCCAAGAACAAAATCCAGAGTGCCTAGAAATTTGATTTGGGTACAAAGAATAGCAGAAGTGAAGTAGATGTAATTAACTCAGGATATGATTTTGCATAACTCTTTTTCTCTGGTCAAACTCTTGCATCCTTATTAGAATGAGTCATCTGGACTTTGCGATTGCTGTAGCTAAGCTAGCAGAAATAAGCAGCTCCTTCTCACCGAGTAGCGTAGACATTTTTTTTTTTTTCCGCTTGTTCTCTGAGTGCTTGCAGTTGGATCTCTAGCTTGCAAAGAACCAATCTGTGGATCTTGTATGACATACTTGGTATTTGCTTGATCAGATCATACTCCAGAATTTGTTCTGATCAACAAGGAACCAGAACCTGATCCGCAAGATCCATCCAAGCTTATATACACAGAAGATCCTGTAATCCTTCATACTCCAACTGGGCGTATAATTAATTATGTTGATGATGAAGAGCATGGGATCCGCTTGTTCTGGCAGCCAGATTTAAAAGACGGGGAAGATGTTGACCCAGAGAAGGTAGAATTTCTACCACTTGGTTTTGATGAGTTCTATGGGAAAGAAGAGGTTGTCAAGAAAGAAAGTTTTTGGAAAAGGATTATCATGGCGATGGAAAATGCATGTAAGCCTACATTTGATAGACTAGAGAAATGGACGGAGGAGAAGAAGAAAGCCAGTGAAATGAAGATTAAGCTGATAGAGAAGGAGCTTGACCTTATCGAAGCTGAATTGTGCTTGGAAGAGGCAATTGAGGACATGGATGAGGAGCTGAAGATGACAGAGAAAGATGAAGAGAACATTGAAGTGGGTTTGCGGGAGGGAGTGGAAATGGATTCTTCTATGTCAGCCAAAAAAGATGAGAAAACTTTGGCTGCTGATGAGGAAGAGGAAGCAGAAGGAGAAGAGGAAGAGGATGAATATGAAGACGAGGACGCTGAACCGACAAGTTTTGGTTCTGTCGCTGTCGATCAGGACTCATCGAAGAATGACCGAAAAGGCAGCAAGCCTGGGGGGTCGCCATTTTCTACTTCCTCATTGGGATTTGCTTCATGCGGCCTCGTCTCTGTTGTAAGTATTAAGTTTCCTGGATCACCCTTGTGAACCCTATGTCTCAATTTAAGTTTGATAACCCAACAAAGGCTTTTCGAGGTGTTTTGACTTAGGAGATTTGTATAACCGTTCCACTATGTCTCAATTCATGAGCATTTCCTGGAACATGTGGATGTTATCTCCCTGGTTTGTTGGAATCTTGACCAAAATAGCCATGTGAACGTATATAGTGGAAGAAATCCGTGCACTGATGTGTGAGAACTTTTTGGTGGACAAATACGTAGATACTCAATTTCTTTTGTTAATTCTGATGTGATTCATCACAAACTCTAACGTCCTTATCCCAGTTGCTCTTGTTTCCCTCTCTGCAGGTTTCTTCGAAGCTGCAACACTCATTTTTATCATGGAAGGAGAGCAGATCCTCGGTAAACGCAACTCCAACATTGCTCATCCCAGGCTGTAGTAGCCTGAATCAAGTTCCTCACAACCTCAGTTACGCACCAAATCTTTGCAAGGAAGGGAGATTAAGAGCGAGGAGGCAAGAACGCCGAAAGCATCAAGCAAGAAGACCGTCAAAGGGGAGTGCATCTCAACTGCATTCCTTATCGAGGATCCTCTCGCCCGGTCCAGCTTCTAGAAAGCCTGAGATGAATCCGAAGGAGCCAAGAAGATGGAGGCATGCCTGGCTGCATAAAGCACCGAAGGATGACTTAAGCAGCATCTTGTCATTACATAATTCGCTGTACTATTCCAAATCATACATGGACAGTGGTATGAAGTGAGGTTGGCTCATCTCTTCCGCAATATTCTTTCTGACATGAATATGTAACATTTTGAAAGGTCAATTTTTTTTATGTAACATCGGCTATTATTTCCGGTTTTAGTCAATTGAAGGAAATAAAAGAAAAACATGTAGAAGTTTTCACCGAGTTGCATTATTTCGATTAAGAGAGATACACGAATTAATGAAAGACACACTGAAAAATAATTAGTCTACCGACAGAGTATAAGTCAGTCTATTCATCAATATTTGTGAAACTGATTGGGCACCTAAGCATGGATTTCTTTTTTTTTTTTTTCCTTTTTGGTCTCGGGATCTGACCAATCTCATGTGGGGACTGAGCCTGGGTACATTGCAGCCATTTGACACAAGGCAACAAAGAACAGGGAGATCAAATTTCCTGCCCACTTCCAACTTGCTGTACTATCCTTAGTCCCCACTCGGACCAATTGTCATCATCATTTGCCAATCCGTAGATGCATTATGCAGAGGAGAAGATGCTCTGGCCTCCGACCAAGCAAGATGTGGATTTGAATGCGAAGGCTGTATAGACTGGCATTGGCAGCATCTTGACCATATCCAACCCCGACCCCCTCATTTTCTCTCTCTCCCTACGCATGATGTCTCTTTCTTTGCCCAATCACCAACTTTATTGAGCTTTGTTACCAACGATTGTAGATTACCAACTCTCATTTAAACATTTACTAAAATTGGTTTGGTCGATTTCTACGCAAATAAGAGCCGGTAGATTATTAAAATTCGATAGTTAAAAAAAAAAAGCAAATAAACGAGTTACTCAAGGTATGAAGATTCCGAGCCAGTGGTCTTATCTTCAATCATGTCAATGCCGATTAAATCAATGTTATTAGCTGTGAATTTCAACTTTTTGATCTTTTCTGTTTCTTCGGATGATATGATGGGTCGATCATTTGCTTCATTGGTTTCAATGGTGGCAGAGACGGAAAAAGAATAAGAAAACAGGGGTGTAGCGCTTGAAAGCTAAAAATCCGATACATAAAGAGAGAAAGCGAGTGGAATAAGACTTTCATTTTTTCAGCCATTTCTTAGCCAGCCCACTCAGATCGTAGATAGAGAAAATAGAGAAGCTGTGCAAGAGAATGTTTATTGCAAATGAATTGGATGATTCAAATGAGGGAGAGAGCTTCCCTATTTACACAAGAAGTCTTTTAATAACTATTGTTGATTGACTCTAAATCTAATAATGGTAGCAATTTCATCTCCCCTTCTGCCGACTAACGACATTTGAGACAAGAATATTTGAGAACGTATCGTCCGATCTCAAGAATATTGCAGAGGATTCAAGAAAATCCTAGATGACAAGACACTTCAAGTCTTGCTATTCATTCGAGCTATCTCATTGATAGGTTGGATCACAGAGTGAGCTATCTCATCTGTGTCTGTCCCAATGTTCTGTTGTGTGAACCTTATCCTCCCACAACATACATCATGGTAAAGAAAAACATCATAAA
The DNA here is from genome assembly GCF_020921035.1 of Rhodamnia argentea. Taxonomy (NCBI): domain Eukaryota; kingdom Viridiplantae; phylum Streptophyta; class Magnoliopsida; order Myrtales; family Myrtaceae; genus Rhodamnia; species Rhodamnia argentea. The sequence continues at coordinate 23,525,868 of NC_063157.1, read as the reverse complement.
ATTTGTTTGGATTTATGTAAACTCCTCATGCCTTGCTAACATGAGAAACCGACCCTTTCTGGCCTGAGTACCTCCATCCCAAGGCAGATCAAAAGATTTCAAGCCCGGACGCCCGAATCCCTGCTCTTCTTCCCTGCGCTTTTTTTGCTCATCGCTCCATTTATCATGATGGGAGTTCATCTCGAAACCGGATCTTACTGGCCAAAAACAAAGAGTTGGCCAGAAAAAGACAATCCTTTTCGATTTGTACAAGGTGGGACCATTCTCAGAAGAGAAGATAGAAGTGAACTCGGTGGCACATATGGTCAAGTGGCTCATAATACAGAACAACAAAAAAAATTCTAAATTTATTATAATTATGCTAAGTCAATTTCATTTTTTTTATTAATTCAGTTCTAAACCTTTTGCAATTGTGATAGTTCAGTCCATCTGATCAAATTTGGCTGGCCGGCGCCGACATGAAAGTTGGCTGTCCGATGACATAATATTGTAATAATTTTATTTTGTTTTTCATTTTTTCCTTTTTTTTTTTTTCTTTTTCCCCTTTTCAAAACCCATTTGGCTCAGCGAACAAGGTAAACCCTTTCCAAAAAAATAAAAAATAAAAATCAAGAGAAATCACCAAACCCACATATAAGCACTCCTTCCCTCAATTACTTTGCATTTTTTGTTTTTTTTTTTTTCTCGTGGGTGTGTTTGTTTATTGTCGCCGTGCTTCGCTATGGCTGGGCGAGGCAATCCGGCGAGGCCGGTTCTCGCCCCGACCCAGGCAAGGTGGATTTTGTCCATTGTCGGGACATTGGTAATTTTTGACGCCGTTTGCTGTAGACATTAACATTATAGCGTTCCTCAGCCACTCACCGGCCGGAGGAAGAAGGTGAAGAGTCGAAGAAAATGAAAAATGAAATCAAATTAAAAATTAAAAAATATTAAAATATCATGTCGACAGAAGGTTGGCATTGGTCGGCGTCCATGTCGGCGCTAGCCGGTCAAATTTGATCGGATGGACCGAATTGATATAATTATAAAAGATTTAAGACAGAATTGGCAAAAAAAAAAAAATTAGGACTAAAATGGTATAATTGTAATAGGTTAAGGACTTTTTTGGTAATTTTCCTCTCATAATACCAACAGATTGTAATGGCCCCCTAGAAGGTGATGCCATGACAATTCGAGTATCGCATCAACCGGCTCCGTCAAGTCACACGTTGCCAAGCCCCACCCCCAAATGATCACAGGTTAAAGCATTCCTTTCGCAAGGCTCCGCCCTCTCGGGGCGGGCCTACTCGTTACTTGTAAGTCCAGATGGGCGTCGAAGCAAATTATGATGGAGTCCCTCCGTCAAACGAGTGAAGTGTGAGGGCGATTTCGGCCTCTCGCCGATCTGATCAGGGCGGCGAACGCTATTACCTCTCGGGTTATTGTCATCACACAAAGCGCAGCTCTCGCCCCACGTCCATAATCCACACAAATTTCTCCGCGTGCCGGATATTGCACATGCTGATGATGGAATTTCAAGGACTTTGACGCAAAAATTCATCTTCTATGTGCTCTGCAAATCGAACCCAATAGATTGAGCTGATAACTTAGTTTCGATAGGATATGGGAAAGTCAAACTCAACAATTTAACTGATAGGTAGAGACGGAGTCAAGTCATGCAGAATATTTCAACATTTAATAAGTGAAAAAACCACTTCAACTTCTCAGAAATTACGTTCCGGACTCGAATGTCATGTCTTTTTCTTATCCTCATCGTACTCCTAGGGGCCACACGCACAGACAATACCGGGTCATGGTCTTAATCATTACAAGCATAACCACGTTTTTTTTACAAGGGAACGGCCGATGGATAAGCAGCTCGCCAACAAGGAATTTTCTTCTCCCCCGCATCTATTCGTTTGATAATTTTATAAACTGGCGTCCTCTCATTACATGAGGTACGTCCATCAGAAGTGCTTGTTGTTATCAAACGACAAAAGCATAGTGATTGGGTATCGAAAAAATGAAAATCATTGATGGGATATGAATAAGACTACCATTAAATTAGTTCTACTTCAAGAAGTGTGAGTTTCTCCATGTTCATGTTCCCCTCACTACTATTTTCCAAATCAATCTTTTGCCGCAAAACAAACGGAGCTTAATTATTCGGATCTTCAATTTCAAGGAAAACCGTCGTCCCGTCTTAATCGAATAGATTGCGTCAATCACATTCCAAGAAAAAAAAAAAAAAGGAAACAAGACCCACAAAACTGGCCTTGCTTACAGATAAAATGGACCGGGCATGCTTTTTACGATATGATTTGTCGTATTCGCGGTTGTAATTTTACCTCGGATATCCCTTAATTTATGAGCTCGTGCTTGGCCCTTGGCCACAACTGATCCATGAGCACACGGCGATGTATCTGTCGAGCAGGATCCTCAGAATCCTTGTTTTGGCCGACGAATAAAACGAAGATTAGAAGCTAAATTAAACACAACTTTCCGGGTCAGGTACTTTCTAATTCACGACGGCGCGCATGCATTCTCGTCCTCATCCACGAGACAAGAGAGTCTTCTGAATAAAACCCTCCCCAGTATGCTCATACTGATTTATGACATTGTGCCTAAAAGCTGCGATCGAATGTTGAACTTAGTTTTACCTATTGAAAGCTCGATTGCAATTTTTAATATTGCTCGATACATAAACTTATTTAAGCATAGGATAAGTTATCCAAATAGTCCTAAACAGATTTTACAATGCCAATTTAGTCCTAAATTTTTTGATGATTTACGATGAAGTCATTTTAGTCAATTTAGGCCAAAAATTACTGATGTGGATGATTTTTTCTTTTCTTTTTCATCCTATATTTCCCTTCTCCGGTTGCCGTGGCCTCGACGACGGCTAGTGGAGATCTCCGACCATAGCAATTGCACACAGACCCTTGCTAGAGAAAGAAAAAGAAAAAACCAAATGAAACGAAAAAAGAGAGAACAAATTCTGAATTTAAGAAAAATAAAAAATTGCAAAAACCCGCCGGTACCGACCGTGTCGCGTCATAGGATGACCGGCATCTAGCCAAAATCGGTCATAAGGACTACATTGACTAATCGTCAAGAAGTTGAGGATTGAATTGGCCAAATCATTCGACAAAAAAAAAAAAAAAAAAAAGAAGAAGAAAAAATTAGCCAAATCGAAAGGTTTAAAAATGAATTGACCTTTGTACAACAGATTTAAGACTTTTTTGACGTAAATCCTTTTCTGGTATATCAAGCATGCTCTTATGAACATTCCTAGGGAGAAGTGTCAAAAAAGTCCTAAACCTATTACATTGGTGTCAATTCGGTTCTAAATCTTTTTTTGGTGCCAATTTAGTCCTAAATCTTTTGCATTAGTGCTAATTAAGTCCTAAACCTTTTATTGGTGCTAATTTAGTCCTAAATCTTCTGTATTATTGTCAATTCAGTCCTAAATCTTTTATATTTATACCAATTGAGTTAATCCGGCCAATTTTGATCGAAAATCGCTGACGTGGACATCAATTGTCCTATATGGCATTGCTAGCGCTAACTTGGACATTTTTTAATATTATTTTAATATTTTAAATAAAATTTTAAGCATTTTTTTGGTTTTTTTCAAAATTATTTTTAAAAATTATTTAAAATATCAAAAAAATATTAAAAAAATATCCACGTTAGTGCCAACCGTGCCACGTAGGATAATTGATGTCCATGCTAGTGATTTCCAATCAAAATTGGTTGAATTGACTCAATTGACACAAATACAAAATTTTTAGGACTAAATTGGCACTATTGTAAAAGGTTTATGACCGAATTGGCACTAATAAAAGGTTTAGGACTTAATTGGCACCAATACAAAAGGTTTATGACTAAATTGGCACAAAAAAAAGATTTAGGACTGAATTTGCACTAATATAATAGGTTTAGGACTTTTTCGACACTTTTCCCAACATTCCTAGGGTGCCTCCCGATAGGGGTGAGCGGTTCCAGGTTCCTTACAGGTTCCACCCGGAACCCGGAACCTACCTGCTCAAACAGGTTCCTCATTTTTTGGAACCTGGAACCTACCCGTTACACCTTGGAACCCGGAACCTACCCCGTCACAGGTTCTAGGGTCGGTTCCAGGGTACCCGAGAACCTATCAACTTCTTTTATTTTCTTTTATTTTTTCATTTTTAGTTAAGTAAAATGAGAGTGAACACTACAACATCTAAGAGAAAGTAGATGTGAGTGATTTTAGGCTCTGTCTGCATTACATTTAGAACCCGAAACCAATCTATTGGAATACATTTATCATTTTTTGGAACCCGAAACATAAAAAATTGTTTAACTCCAAATTATACACTCATCATCGGATGCCATATAACGTTGTATGATTGTGCAAAAATATATACCAAGAAAAAAATAAAAATTTATTTCGGAATCCAGGGTCCAGGTTCCGGGTTCTAGGTTCTAGGTAGTGGAACCTGGAACCTACCTGTTAGAACAGGTTCCTCAATTTTTGGAACCTGGAACCTACCCCGCATACCTTGGAACCTAAAACCGGAGCGGATCCTACAGGTTCCGGTTCCAGGTTCTCGGTTCTACCCTGGAACCATGCTTACCCCTACCTCCTGAAGCCAAGGAAGCCTGCAAAGTCTCGGGGTTTGATAGCTTCCGGGAAATAAGAAATAAAGTAACCCCGTTGATGCATTTTCCATGAACGAGCAACTTCTTCGACACCGAGAGGTCAAAGGTAGGGGCTGCGTTCGGGAGGAAGCTAAGTCCCACACCACGCATTCCGTTCAACCCAGTCCCAAAGCACCATCAATGATCGACAAATAATGGCGAAACAGAACAAACGGACAACCCCACTCGAACAAGTGAGCCGGAGTCCCACCACCAGTAGTCCAAAAAAAAAAAAACACCAGTCTTTTTCTACAGCAGAGGAGGAGAGTCAAGAAGACCTTTTTTTCCCCACTTGTTGTTCGTCGCATGCTGTGCATCTTCCAATCCTCTCCAAGTCCCGCCCTCCACCAGTTAAGCCCTACCACTATTGCAATTTGCAACCCAACCATCCTTGCCAAATCGTAGATATATATGCGGACGAAATATGATGCATTGAACCAATAAAATGAATAAAAAAAAGGAAAAAAGGAAGAGGCAGAAATTCCCTGCCCCAGATATCCAAGTATTGCCTCCACTAGATACAGCCGGCCACGTACGTTCCGGTTCTCACCTATACGCAATGCCAAAGGCCTCACGGCACTTCTTGAGAAACTTCCCCCCCAAAAAAGTGTCAAACTTATTATATGGACACCAATTCAATTTTAAAAATCTTTCGATTGGACTAATTCAGTTCTAGACTTTTTACATCGGTATCAATTCAGTCCATCTGATCAATTTGACTTGGAAATCGCTAAGATGGATGTCAGTCATCCTAAGTGATATAATCGTCGCTAACGCTTGCAAATTTTATAGTTTCTTGTTGTTACTATTTTCTTCTTGTCATCGGGCCTGGCGAAAATCACAGCCCTCGTTCACGCCGCCAAAGCCCTCGCTTGGGTGCGTGTTGCCCTCATTGGATCCGGCGTCGCGATTAGGTGAGGACTTGACGGCCGGTTGTGCCACATAAGATGGTCGGCGTCCAAGTCAGCGATTTCCTATAAAAATTGGTCGGATTGACTGAATTGGTATTAATGTAAAAATATTTGGAACTAAGTTAATCCAATAGAAATATTTAAGTCCGAATCAATACCAATGCAATAGGTTTACGAATTTTTTATACTTTTCCCACTGATCTTAGCGCTCCTCCTTTCATCTATCTGACCTTTCACCTCGCGTTGCTTCGGTCCTCATGCTCTCGCAGCAGCATCCGAGTTTTGATCTGGTGCAGGTGACATCCCCGAGCATTTCCTTTTAGACGGTACTATTGTTTTTTTTTTTAGTTGCTTTAATCTGTAATGAATAGAGTTGAGTTGACGCTGAAAGATTAACCATTCCCGGTTGCTGTTTGAGGAAGCGTTTCTCGTCGACCTAACTTCGAAGAAGTTGCTCACGCGAGCATCAATGGCGAAAGTGACGACGGCGCTGCTTGCCTAACATGTACATGTGCGCCGTCGCGGGATGATTGGAGTGATCATAGGAGCGACAGACGTGAAAGAGGCGGGCCATCGACAAGAGGGAAAGTCGGATGAAACCTCGGCCAGAAAGGTGCTGTTTATGACTGAAGAAGTTAGGTGAAACCGAGAAATATGGTTGAACACAAACCAATTCGTACAGACCGAGTCCAACGTGAATAAAAGGTTGAACGGCGAAGTAAATTCGAAAATGAGATTATTTCGATGGCTCGGGAAATGGTAGGACAATGTTTATGTGACAGCTAATTAATGTCGACCCATATCGAACGTGTTGTAAAATCACGCTAAAGTAACGCAACAAGAAGAAATAACCAGTGAAATCAATGAGGAGCAATAAGGGTACTAGATATTTACATAGTTCAGTTGTTAGTGTCGTTACTTATTTTACCGAGACAGCCAATTGCAAAGTTACCAATCCAGAAAAATGCTAAGTTATAATTATCCAATCCTCTCCCCCCGCCCCCCCCTCCCCTTCCCTAATGTTACCCAGCCAAGGTTACACCCAAAGCAAGCCATAAGTGTTATCTCACAATCCCTTATAAGAAACTTGTGCAAAATATTCACGCGGAGAGAAAACCATAACACTCCTCTTATTTGCCTTACTATGCTAAAACCAAAATCCGCCTCTTAAATGAAATGTTTGTGTCCAAACAAGGAAACCCTTTTAGTCGAATCAAACTAGAGATCCAACTCCAACAAGGATTCGTCGTCCTTCCATGTGTTCGAAATCCAATTAATTTAGATCTCATGGCCGAATTCCATGTCGAGTTTTGTTTACATATTCAAACTCAAGACATTTGCAATAGACCTATCAAAATGGGTCATTCACCTATTTTTAATCAATATTTATATGTGTCAATTATATTTAGTTAATGGGTCATAAACGGATTTATAATGGAATAACAAAGATGTCAAATGAATTAACAACTTACCTAGATTCAACTGACCTCTATCACTTTTTTTTTTCACTCTAAAATCCTCGATCGTTCTTGTGTTAACTCATTTTATGCTCACACCTTAGTCCGGGTATATGTTTTTTTAGATTTGATTAAATAATGAAGTATTTTAGCAATATGAGTCGGGTCGGTATGAGTTACTATATTTATATTACATGAAAATGGATTAATATAGAGGAAATGAGTTAATTTGGAGCAGATTATTTTGGTCTCAATCTACCCTTTTTGACGGGTAACGGGACAAGCTAGAAAATGCAGTTAGGACAAGCTTCCTTTTTGACCTTCAGTACACTCTTACATGCGGGATTCACCAAACTATGTAGGTCAATATCACGCCGGAATATAGTAAAAAAAGCGCACGCATCACTTTTCAAATGTCCAAGCGTGTCAAAGCTCGTGCACGTTCTCTTTGCCCAAACTTATCATTTTCGTAAACTCGCGCTTCGCGTCAATTTCGGGTCGTCAAGCCGACTATTTTTCTGCGGTCGCCCTCTTCTGCCCGAAAGTCCAATTGAGGTGAACTCACTTGTACGTACTCGTCTTCCGTGCACGCATTTCCAACTGATCATACACACCCAAATGACGCAAGACCCGCTCGCTCCTAACGTAATCCTTGGAAGAGCTACTATCCGCTACGATGTGACGAATCGAATTTCAAATTGTGGGCTCAAATTTTTTTGTTTCCTAGGATTTTGCACGTGTACATACCTTTCGTGATCATGTCTTAGTTGTATAGATCTTCTTTTTTGAACGATGTGTATCTCGAGCTACTATCGCGATGTTACCATGTAAAATGACTTCAGTTGCTTGTAATTTTCTGTAGAGATATCATTTACGGTATTGATCAATAAACTTGGTATTTATAATCGGATTAATTAATTTTATCTCTAAGTCATTTAGTTCTCTGCCTAGAACTCAGTAGTGAGATGGAATCAAATAGCGAAATCGGAGGGGATAAACGGTTATAAATGTTTCGTGTGGGATCTTTTTTCCGGTCTACGCCTACTACGACTTCCTACTACCCAGTAAGTTCGAACGTTGAACAGAAACGATCAATCGCCTTCGCAGGCACGTGACAAACATGTGCCTTTCAGCCCACTACCACGAACGCCGCCTAAAAGTTGTTGGTGTTTGTATGGTTCACGAACCCGTGCGAAGCGATGCTCGTCGAGAGGGGACCACGCCACTCGCATGGTCCACGTGTCTAGCCAGTCACTCACGCCGCGCCACGTGGCCATTCAACCCCAACGGTGAACAAGCACCAACGACAGACATGTCAGGAAGGGCAATGGCCCGTCAACCATCCAGAATCGACGGTTTCACGACCGCTTATAGCCGGTAGCTCCATTAACAAAAATCGTGCAACTCTCTCTCTCTCTCTCTTATCTCTTTCGCGGGTATAAATTGCGACGTTGAGCTTCGCTTTTGTTCGTCGGCCGCCACCGTCTGTGTGTGCGAGTGATCATCGTATGCCCTCGGGACTCGCGTTTGTTACTGGAATACCTTCCTGGTTATGGTAGCTTCCGGTTACCGGGAATCTGAGAGCCCAAGCTCCTCCGTAGCTCTCGGTTTCCCTCGCCCGAGGTTCTTCCGCTACCGCCGATTGAGGTGAACCAGCGCCGGCTCCCATCCACTCGCCGCCTTAACTGATTTCGCCTTTCTGTCGCGGAAGTGATGCCGAACACGAAGGCTCACCGGAGAGGCCACGAGGAGAGGAACCGGAAGGGGAAGCAGCTGCTGCTGTCGGACAAGGCGTGGTCGTTCCACGGGAGGAGTCCGGCGGCGATGGAGGCGGCGAAGCCCCTCCCGAGGCCGAGGACGGTGCCGGACCTGCTCGCGAGGAAGAGCCTCGCCCAGGCGTCTGCGGCGGCGGCCGATGAGAAGCCGCGCCTGACGAAGCTCCTCCTGAACGTGGCGTTGCAGGGAAGCGTCGGGCCCGTACACGTTGTGACGACGCCAGAATCGACGGTCGGAGATCTGATCGCGGCCGCTCTCCGGCAGTACCGGAAGGAAGGACGCCGGCCGATATTACCAACCGCCGATCCTTCCGGCTTCGACCTCCATTACTCTCAATTCAGCTTAGAGAGTAAGCGTTGTTCTCAGCCCTTCTTTACTCGTTTGAATTTTGCCCAGTATCGATAAGCGTACGTGTCACGTGATGATTGACGGGAGTTTGTTCGCGGTTGCTTCCACCAGGTTTGGACAGAGAGGAGAAACTGATGGCGCTAGGGTCGAGGAACTTCTTCCTCTGCGCGAAGAGGCCCCCGACGGACGGCGTCACAGCCGCCGGAAGCGGCGGCGCATCGCCCGCGTCGTGCGGGAAGGAAGCCCAGGAGGTGTCGAAGAACGGATTCAATTGGCTCAAGTTCATGAATTTCATGCTGTGAAGTAATATCCCTCTGCTCAGTGCGCTGGTGAACGTCAGCTCCAATTTTTTTTTTTTTTTTCAATTGCTAGACTTGTGTAAAAATAAGTCTTGGATTGGTAATTTTTTAGATATTTCTTTGGGGATCGATTTCGTTTTCCCTTTTTTTTTTTCCCGAGACGAAATTGAATTATAATTAGAATCAATTCTCTCAAACGCGAAGTAATCTTTGGACGTGAATCATCGATCTTACTTTATTTGCGGTCTTTTGCGGAAAGCTAGAAAGGACTAAAATAAAAAGAGAGTGATCATAGCAAAAAAGAACAAATATTGTCTACATGAATAAAATATACGACTTTGCTGCCACAATAATCTGTGATTACTGTAAGAATAAAAGCATATCGTGAGCAATAAATTCTCAAAAGAATGGACCTCACAAAGATTTTAATTAATTATTATTATTATTTATTTTCTGTGGTCCAAAAGTCACCCAGAATTCTTTAAAATATATTTGATCGTCCCATTGAAATCGTGAATTGGTTTCTCAATCGTTGCAACTATCGTTATTTGCTTTCGCACTTAGCAAAATCTTAACCTTTCATGTATTTGATGGCACGGTGGTAGATCCAACAATCTTGGGGGGGAGAACCAAGTCCAACCTATTACTTTCACAAATATTGCCCAAACTTCTCCATCGAATAATGCCGTAAACATTTGGTCAACCTCCTCCTTGAAACCAAATATGGAAAAAAACCTTACGGTTCGACTAATTAGTTGAGATGTTTCATTTCTCATAAACTACACGCAAGCTGCTTTGGATCGAAGCCATATGCATAGGCCTAAGGTTCTAACTTGATCGATCTGTAGTTATTCCATTGTCCGTCAGGTGACCGGATTTCTACGGTGAGTAATGAGTGATGATCACAGGATATCGTCCCATCGGATGTTTTGCCAAGTCCTCGTAGTACACGGGACAAACCAGTTCTGTCGTCTTCGTGATTGATTAAGCATCAAACTCCCGAAAATAAATGAAAAAAGAATTTCTATGTCTCTGATCATTGCGGTTTGGAATAATGCTTGTCGTGACAGCAATTTATAAAATCGGTGAATAAAAGTGGTATAGTTTCTACTCTCTATATTTTGGCGACGAACTATATAGAAGAGAAAAAAAAGGGGAAATTTATTAAAAAAGTCTTCAATCTATTATAATTGTGTCAATTCAATCATAATTCTTTTTTTTTTTTTCCAATTGTCACGTGGTGATGATTGACGAATTTTGTTCGTGGCTGCTTCCACCAGGTTTGGATGGAGAGGAGAAACTGATGACGTTGGTGTTGCGACCCACCTTGATCTCTAAGAAGTATCGAGTGGTGAGCTAATGGATTGCCAAGCCTTGATGATTGGTTTTGGCTTGGGCCCTCTAAGGCCCATAACAAATTGCAATAAGAGAAAATAAAATCGGATTCAATCTTAGTGTGATCAATGACATGTGTATATATACATGCAAAGGGAGTTGCCATCAGCCTTTAAGCAAGGTAGATTCGAAAATCTTATCGAGTGGTCGGGAGAAGCCGTTCAATTCTACGTAACCAGAGATTCGGGTTCGGGGACTTGGTTACGCCGATGTTTCCACCGATGCCCTTTCGGTATTGGAATTGAGTGTTTTTCTAAAGTGCTCGCACAGGCGCGAGTCTATCCTATCAATCACAGTCAAAGCATGTAATGTGCGAAATTAAGGAGTCAATGGCAAGGGATAAATCGCATCATAAAACCCTAGTAAAGCCTTCAAGGCTTAGATAAGTGTCGAATTATAATTGTTTTACGTCAAGCAGGCTCCATGTTTCGACAAAAAAGGAAAAGCCGGCTCCATGTAACTCTTCACTAAGGAAAAAAAAAGTGCAATAATTCAAACAATGCTTGTCGTGATAATAATTTATGAAATCGAAGATGAATGAAAAATGACATAGTTTCTACTTTTTAATATTGTGCGATGAATTACCTAGAAGTGATGAGAGGGGAAAATTACAAGAAAGTTCTAAAACTATTGTTATTGTGCCAATTCAATCCTAATTTTTTTGAGCCAAATTAGTCCTAAATCTTTTACATTTATACCAATTCAATCCACTTTGTCATCCAATGCTGATGTTGCATTGCCGACACCGACGTGGACTTTTTTAAATAGCATTTTAATTTTTATATTACTTTTTTTCTTTTCTTTTCTTTTACTCAAAGCCCTAGAACCAGGACGCCCTCGCCCAGGGCCGACAAGGGGCTACTTGCCCTCGCTCGAAGAGGGCAAGGGAGTCTCGGCCCTAGGGTTTGGAAAAAAGAAATATAAAAATAGAAAAAATAAAAAAATCATAAAATATTTAAAATATTACTAAAATATTATTTTAAAAAGTCTACGTTAGCCCCGACAGTGCCACGTTAATACCGGCCAGTTAAGTGGACTAAATTGGCACGAATACAAAAGGCTTGTGACTAAATTGGGAAAAGAAACAGGTTTAGAGCTGAATTGGTACAATTGTAATAGATTTAGGACTTTTTTGGTAATTTTCTCGTTATGAGAGCCGCTTACTTAATTCCTCTTGAATCAATATGACAAGCGTCCAATAAAGACCAATTGTCCTCCAATAACACCCTTTTATATACTAACGAACTCGAAATCGTCATAAATTATTTTCCTATGTTAGCTTAGGCTCTGTTTTTTATGAAAAATAAATGATTTGAAAAATATTATTCTAAAACTTATCGTTTGTCTCACTTATAAAAATGTGCGAATGAAAAATATTTTCGTCGTCTATAAAAATGTTTAGAAATAAATCTGTATCGATGTGGATTTATTTTTCATTGGCTAATTATATCTAACAATACAAAAGATTAGTTTTTGGAAGATATTTTTCAAATGTCATTTTTTGCAAAACAAACAGAGCATTAATCTCCTTTAAATCGCAATCAATCAAATACAAAAGAATATAGAGATAATCCGATGATCTACAGAGCAACCACCCATTAGTAAGATAGTCCAATAGTTTCCAATATAATATTTCAACAAACAATTTAAATCGACAGCCAATAGTAGTGTCTTCTAACAAAACTTAACTTGCTCCTTAAAAGTTTATTTCCATAATCATCAAAAAATATCTTTCGAAGTTTCTTTTTATCTTGACAAATCATGGACAAAACTGCAATCCAGAGGAAATTTTTTAGGTCCTTATACGAACCAATTGAAAGTTCATAAATATTATTGCCAACAAACACCTAAATTATTTGCAATCTCACTTAAATCTCAATTCGAAAATTAGATTAGAAAGATGACATGGTAAATTTCTTAAAGGCATCATATGAACTCAATAAATTTATTTTAGCTTGTCAGATCACACGAGCTCTACGGTGGATCCACAATACCCAGCGTTGGGATAAGATGGGCTAACGATGCTCTGGAAACCGAACTGCAATATGGATAAAATGTGATTAGAGATAGATTGATTCTGGGAGCTAGCACATGCAGATGATGGACTTGGTTGGGGCAGAGGCCTTACTACTTCCAATTTTTCTTGATGCCGCCGAGATGGTCTTTGCCTAGGACTGTGGCTATAGAATTATGTTTCCTTGCAAGTTTTTGCAATTTGTATCTCATGTACATAAAAGGCAAATGAGAAGATCAACAAAATGATATATTATACATGCTTTACGAGTGCATAGCTATTTTCCGACAAAAAAAAAAGTGCATAGTTATTTCACGAAACCTTGAAAAATAAAGAAAATGCCCACTGGTCTCGTTGTCACAGTGGGAAGTTCGATAAATAAAGCCCATAAACCAGAAGCCATATTCGACTAAAAAAGAAAAAAAGAAAAACAGAAGCTATCACTCATCAGCCAAGAAAGGGAAAAGAAAGCAATACTTTTATTTTAAATTATTTCACCATTCTTGACCAAAATTTGACCAGTTCATAACTTTTTCATTCATACTCCAATTGACTCAATTATTTTAACAATGTAAAGCACGTCACCCAATCTTTATAAAATAAAATTCGATTTTGCAAACACACATGTGAAATTTTTAATAAATGAAATTACGAAGTTAATTATTTGAGATTTAATTTGTGGATTTACAATTAATATAATCCTTCTCTAACAATCAAACCCATTTTATTGCCAACAATTTGACCATTCTTGACCAAAACTTGATAACTTCATAACTTTTTCATTCGTAGTCCATTTGACTCGATTATTGTATCAAGGATTTGTAAACACTCATGTGAAATTTTTAATAAATGAAATTGTGAAGTTAATTATTGGAGAGTTAATTTGTGGATTTACAATTAATATAATCCTTCTCTAATCACATTCACGTTAATCAAACCCATTTTATTGTCTATAATTCAACCATTCTTGACCAAAATTTGACGACTTCATAACTTTTTCATTCATAACACAATTGACTCGATTATTTTATCAACGTAAAGCTCATCACCAAATCTTTTTGAAAATAAGATTCGATTTCGCAAACATTCATTTGAAATTTATAATAAATGAAATTGTGAAGTTAATTATTGGAGATTTAATTTATGGATTTACTATCCTCCTTCTCTAAAGCAGCAGTAAGATTCACAATCGTGTTATTTTCCTGGAGAACGGGTCAAAAGAAAAAGTTAAACTCACTTGCAAAACTTTCAATTTTACGGTGGAAAGTAGTCACCATATCGTCATAGCAAACAATGTTGTAACTTATACAAAATTTTATTTCTACCATTTTCCAAATTTATAAAATCAATGCACCTTGTTAGATCAGAAGGTAGAGATTCACAATCTCCGAAAATCCAATCTCATACGACAACCCCACCATTCTTGTTTGGTATCAAGACTCTCGGTTGCTGAACAACTAAATCTAGAAAACTTAACAAATTAATACCACCACTCACAAATGCATGAACAAAATATCGATCGGCGAGGAACATAATTAATTTTTCTCGAAGACGCTGATATAATCCTTGCCGACAATTGCAACTACAGAACAATGTTTCCTCAACACAAGGCAATTCCGAAGCATAAAAAAGATATGTCATTCTCAAATAGCATGAATGCCTGTGGTTTTCAAGTAATTGATCACGCCTTTTACTTCTTCACGTGATTCCTACAACCCATCACATTTAATTATATTTAAGGCATAAAGATTAAACATGCACTTCATGCAACACAGTCTAAACTATAAAAATGGCATTATTTGAATTGATTATCTGCTATTAAAATTAGGCCAGTGGAGGAAAGAGATCAATCTCTACACTCTTTTTGTTTAACGAGTTTCTCGAGTTAGATGATATAGTTAAGCATGTACCGAGCTTCTATCTCTTGAATAAAACTTACTCTCTCTAACTATTACCACATATACATGGTATAAGTGAATAAGTTGAATTTTCAATATGATTTGCATGTTGCATCGAGGTAAATTTAGGAGTATCAATAGTACTATCAATTGTGGAAATGACCGACTAATATATACCGGCAAAGAGATTTTTCATTCGTAATACAATTGACTCCATTATTTTTTTGAGCGATTTTGCAAACACTCAGGTGAAATTCTTAATAAATGAAATTGCAAAGTTAATTATTCTAGATTTAATTTGTGAATTTACAATTAATATAATCATTCTCTAATCACGTTTAAAATAAATGAAATGGCAATTTTGAAACGAGTCGGTGTATATAGATAGTTCTGGAGTTAGGTATTGTCTCGTTTTAAACATTTTATTTCTTCTATTAGCATTTTGGTTCCACAAACGAGAATGTCTTGAAAATTTCATGACCTTATCAAGACCCGGTTGGGTTGGACGGGGAGGCTTTTATCGTAAAGGATGTGAAAATTCCTATCAAGCTGTCCATCTTGTGAGAGATTTTTGCGAAAAGAAGGTGATGAATAATAGTTGAAACGTTGGGTACATTGGCTGAGATGGAATTGGGGTCCCTTATAAGAAAGTATGATATCAAAGCTCCATACACAAATAACAATATCTTTGATCCATATCTGGCAAATGTAAAGCTTACTAAGCCCTTGGGCATTCCGCGTCACCTTCTTAAGTAAGTGCACCGAGTTAATTAACTTTTATTCTAATTTTTTGCTTTATGTTTTTGATGTTTACTGTATCTTTTTTCCCTCTATATGATGTAGTTTGCATAGGCCAGAAGTTGGTCAAAGACACTATATGGAAATGAAATAAGGATATGAAACTCGTGAAATCCCACTTGTTGAAAGAGGGACAACATAAATGCCTGTCACCTATGGAAGATCAAGGAACTGCCCTTGGCTAGGGTTCATGATGGTTTTGAATATAAGGATAGGGTATTCTTTCCGATCATCTTCACATGATTGGTAGTTAAACCAAGTTTTTCCTTCTTGACTGCAATTATCGTTTCCTTAGGAAGTTGTGAATTCTGGTGATAACATGTCAATCTCAACTAGCATAAATACTATGATTTTCTGCAATTCTCGTTTGCTTAGGAAATTGTGAATTCTAGTGGTAACATGTTATTCTCAACTAGCATGAATACATGTAGTTTTCAAGTAGCTGATCACGCCTTTTACTTCTTCACGTTATTCCCGCAACCCAAGACATTTAATTATATTTAAGGCACAAAGATTAAACATGCACTTCATGCAACACAGTATAAACTTTAAAAATGGCACTATTTGAATTGATTATCTGCTATTAAAATTAGGCCGGTGGAGGAAAGAGATCAATCTCTACACTCTTTTTGTTTAACGAGTTTCTCGAGTTAGATGTTATAGTTAAGCTTGTACCGGGCTTCTATCTCTTGAATAAAGCTTGACTCTCTCTAACTATTACCACATATACATGGTATAAGCGAATAAGTTGAATTTTCGATACGATTTGCATGTTGCATCGAGGTAAATTTAGGAGTATCAATAGTGCTATCGATTGTGGAAATGACCAACTAATATATATTGGCAAAGAGATTTTTCATTCGTAGTCCAATTGACTCGATTATTTTTTCGAGCGATTTTGCAAACACTCATGTGAAATTCTTAATAAATGAATTTGCAAAGTTAATTATTCTAGGTTTAATTTGTGAATTTACAATTAATATAATCATTCTCTAATCACGTTTAAAATAAATGAAATGGCAATTTTGAAACGAGTCGGTGTATATAGATAGTTCCGGGGTTAGGGATTGCCTCGTTTTAAACTTTTTTATTTCTTTTATTAGCATTTTGGTTCCACAAACGAGAATGTCTTGGAAATTTCATGACCTTATCAAGATCCGGTTGGGTTGGATGGGGAGACTTTTATCGTAAAGGATGTGAGAATTGCTATCAAGCTGTCCATCTTGTGAGAGATTTTTGCGAGGAGAAGATGATGAATAATTAGACTATCGGTGAGGACAAGGTTGCAAAACTCAAGAGAATAGTTGAAACATTGGGTACATTAGATGCAGTGGAACCGGGGTCCCTTATAAGAAAGTAGGATATCAAAGCTCCATATACAAATAACAATCTCTCTTATCCATATCCGACAAATGTAAAGCTTACTAAGCCCTTGAGCATTCCGCGATGCCTTCTTAAGTAAGTGCACCGAGTTAATTAACTTTTATTCTAGTTTTTTGTTTTATGTTTTTGATGTTTACTGTATCTTTTTTCCCTCTATATGGTGTAGTTTGTATAGGCCAAAAGTTCGTCAAAGACACCATATGGAAATGAAAGAAGGATATGAGACCCGTGAAATCTAGCTTGCTGAAAGAGGGACAAGATAAATACCCGTCACCTATGGAAGATCGGGGAACTCCCCTTGGCTAGGGTTCATGATGGTTTTGAATATAAGGATAGGGTATTCTTTCTTATCATCTTCACATAATTGGTAGTTAAACCAAGTCTTTCCTTCTCGATTGCAATTCTCGTTTGCTTAGGAAGTTGTGAATTCTAGTGATAACATGTTATTCTCAACTAGCATGAATACCTGTAGTTTTCAGGTAGCTGATCATGCCTTTTACTTCTTCACATGATTCCCGCAACCCAAGACATTTAATTATATTTAAGACACAAAGATTAAACATGCACTTCATGCAACACAGTATAAACTTTAAAAATGACACTATTTGAATTGATTATCTGCTATTAAAATTAGGCCGGTGGAGGAAAGAGATCAATCTCTACACTCTTTTTGTTTAACGAGTTTCTCGAGTTAGATGTTATAGTTAAGCTTGTACGGGGCTTCTATCTCTTGAATAAAGCTTGACTCTCTCTAAATATTACCACATATACATGGTATAAGCGAATAGGTTGAATTTTCGATACGATTTGCATGTTGCATCGAGGTAAATTTAGGAGTATCAATAGTGCTATCGATTGTGGAAATGACCAACTAATATATATTGGCAAAGAGATTTTTCATTCGTAGTCCAATTGACTCGATTATTTTTTCGAGCGATTTTGCAAACACTCACGTGAAATTCTTAATAAATGAATTTGCAAAGTTAATTATTCTAGATTTAATTTGTGAATTTACAATTAATAAAATCATTCTCTAATCACGTTTAAAATAAATGAAATGGCAATTTTGAAACGAGTCGGTGTATATAGATAGTTCTGGGGTTAGGGATTGCCTCGTTTTAAACTTTTTTATTTCTTTTATTAGCATTTTGTTTCCACATACGATAATGTCTTGGAAATTTCATGGCCTTATGAAGATCCGATTGCGTTGGACAGGGAGACTTTTATCGTAAAGGATGTGAGAATTGCTATCAAGCTGTCCATCTTGTGAGAGATTTTTGCGAGGAGAAGATGATGAATAATTAGACTATCGGTGAGGACAAGGTTGCAAAACTCAAGAGAATAGTTGAAACATTGGGTACATTAGATGCAGTAGAACCGGGGTCCCTTATAAGAAAGTAGGATATCAAAGCTCTATATACAAATAACAATCTCTCCGATCCGTATCTGGCAAATGTAAAGCTTACTAAGCCCTTGGGCATTCCGTGTCGCCTTCTTAAGTAAGTGCATTGAGTTAATTAACTTTTATTCTAGTTTTTTGTTTTATGTTTTTGATGTTTATCGTATCTTTTTTCCCTCTATAGGATGTAGTTTGTATAGGCCGGAAGTTAGTCAAAGACACTATATGGAAATGAAAGAAGGATATGAGACCCGTGAAATCCCACTTGCTGAAAGAGGGACAGCATAAATGCCCGTCACCTATGGAAGATCGGGGAACTCCCCTTGGCTAGGGTTCATGATGGTTTTGAATATAAGGATAGGGTATTCTTTCTGATCATCTTCATATGATTGGTAGTTAAACCAAGTCTTTCCTTCTTGATTGCAATTCTCATTTGCTTAGCAAGTTGTGAATTCTAGTGATAACATGTCATTCTCAACTAGCATGAATACTGTGATTTTTTGCAATTCTCGTTTGCTTAGAAAGTTGTGAATTCTAGTAATAATATGTCATTCTCAACTAGCATGAATACTTGTAGTTTTCTGGTAGCTGATCATGGCTTTTACTTCTTCACGTCATTCCCGCAACCCAAGACATTTAATTATATTTAAGACACAAAGATTAAACATGCACTTCATGCTACACAGTATAAACTTTAAAAATGGCACTATTTGAATTGATTATCTGCTATTAAAATTAGGCCGATGGAGGAAAGAGATCAATCTCTACATTCTTTTGTTTAACGAGTTTCTCGAGTTAGATGATATAGTTAAGCTTGTACCGGGCTTCTATCTCTTGAGTAAAGCTTAACTCTCTCTAACTATTACCACATTTACATGGTATAAGTGAATAAGTTGAATTTTCGATACGATTTGCATGTTGCATCGAGGTAAATTTAGGAGTATCAATAGTGCTATCGATTGTGGAAATGACCAACTAATATATATTGGCAAAGAGATTTTTCATTCGTAGTCCAATTGACTCGATTATTTTTTCGAGCGATTTTGCAAACACTCATGTGAAATTCTTAATAAATGAATTTGCAAAGTTAATTATTCTAGGTTTAATTTGTGAATTTACAATTAATATAATCATTCTCTAATCATGTTTAAAATAAATGAAATAGCAATTTGAAAACAAGTTGGTGTATATAGATAGTTTTGGAGTTAGGGATTGTCTCGTTTTAAACTTTTTATTTCTTTTATTAGCATTTTGGTTCCACAAACGAGAATGTCTTGGAAATTTCATGACCTTATCAAGATCCGGTTGGGTTGGACGGGGAGACTTTTATCGTAAAGGATGTGAGAATTGCTATCAAGCTGTCCATCTTGTGAGAGATTTTTGCGAGGAGAAGGTGATGAATAATTAGAGTATCGGTGAGGACGAGGCTGCAAAACTCAAGAGGATAGTTGAAACATTGGGTACATTAGATGCGGTGGAACTGGGGTCTCTTATAAAAAAAAAGTATGATATCAAAGATCCATACACAAATAACAATCTCTCCGATCCGTATTTAGCAAATGTAAAACTTACTAAGCTCTTGGGCATTCCGCGTTGCCTTCTTAAGTAAGTGCATTGAGTTAATTAACTTTTATTCTAATTTTTTGTTGTATGTTTTTGATGTTTACTATATCTTTTTTCCCTCTATATGATGTAGTTTGTATAGGTCAGAAGTTGGTCAAAGACACTATATGGAAATGAATGAAAGATATTAGAACCATGAAATCCAGCTTGCTGAAAGAGGGACAACATAAATGCCCGTCACCTATGGAAGATCGGGGAACTCCCCTTGACTAGAGTTCATGATGGTTTTGAATATAAGGATAGTGTATTCTTTCCGATCATCTTCACATGATTGGTAGTTAAACCAAGTCTTTCCTTCTTGACTGCAATTCTCGTTTGCTTAGGAAGTTGTGAATTCTGGTGATAACATGTCAATCTCAACTAGCATGAATACTGTGGTTTTCTGCAATTCTCGTTTGCTTAGAAAGTTGTGAATTCTAGTGGTAACATGTCATTCTCAACTAGCATGAGTACCTGTTGTTTTCGGGTAACTGATCGGGCCTTTTACTTCTTCATGTGATTCCCGCAACCCATTACATTCAACTATATTTAAGGCACAAAGATTAAACATGCACTTCATGGAACAAAGTCTAAACTATAAAAATGGCACTATTTGAATTGATTATCTACTATTAAAATTAGGCTAGTGGAGGAAAGAGATCAATCTCTACACTCTTTTTGTTTAACGAGTTTCTCGAGTTAGATGATATAGTTAAGCTTATACCGGGACTCTATCTCTTGAATAAAGCTTAACTCTCTCTAACTATTACCACATATACATGATATAAGTGAATAAGTTGAATTTTCGATATGATTTCCATGTTGCATCGAGGTAAATTTAGGAGTATTGATAGTGCTATTGATCGTGGAAATGGCCAACTAATATATAGTGGCAAAGAGATTTTTCATTCGTAGTCCAATTGACTCGATTATTTTTTCGAGCGATTATCAATAGTGCTATCGTTGTGATTATTAGGGCTAGATACACCCTATCTGCATCAAACCATAGATTTTTGGACTTTCATCATACAAAATTGAGCCCACATGAAATCAACTTAGGAAAGTCAGTCAACTTATGTACCAAAATGGCATCCATGGCGACATTGGCGTAGCTAAGTCACCGATCCCAAATCTCCGATTTCGTTTGAATCGTATAGTATGTGCCATCGCCCAAGAGATTTCCAATCTACCTTCCCTTGAGATCGGCGTCGACTCCAAAGCATGTACACCTACGCATATGTTACATAACCACATCAAAGGTCAAGACTATTTTAGATCCCGCCATGATGCGAGGTGAGGACTTGGGAGAGTCCAAACCGACCTAAGGATCGCCACGGATCCTTAGACACGGTAATCATCCCTAAACCTTGCTCTCGAGGATCATGACACGCTCACCCTCGCACGGAGATGGCGAGGCATTCCATCCCTAGGGTTGGGGGAAACATAAATCTAAAAAAAATATAAAATATAAAATATCATAAATAAAATAAAAAATTATTTAACAAAGTCCACATCGTGCGAGATAGTGCTATGTTAGCACTAGCCAATCAAGTTGACCGAATTAACACAAATGCAAAAGGTTTATGATTGAATTGGCCAAAAAAAAAGATTTAAGATTGAATTGACATAATTACAATAAGTTTGAGGCTTTTTTTATTCAGTTCCTATCTTAGCTTAGGTTCCGTTTGTTTCGTGAAAAATAAATAATTTTGAAAACATTTTCCTGGAACTTAATGCTTGTATCGTTTACAAAAGCGTGCTTAATGAAAAATATTTTCATCGTCTATGAAAATGTTTAGACATAAATTTCTATCAATTTGAATGTTTGTTCATTCGCTAATTATGTCAAGTGACAACAGAGATTATTTTGTGGAATATATTTTCCAAATAAGTCATTTTTCGAGAAATAAACAGAGTCTTAATCTCCTTTATATCTCAATCAAATACAAATAATTTAGAGATAATCCAACGATCTACAAATTCAACCACCCAATTGCAAAATAATCCATTTATCTCCAATATAATAATCCAATAAACAATTTAAATGTATAGCCAATAGAAGTACCTGCTAACGAAACTTCACTTGCTCTTTAATGGTCTATTTCCATGGTCATCAAATAATCTCTTTCAAAGTTTCTTTTTGTCTTGATATATCATGCGTAAACCTGAAATTTAGAGGAAATTTTTTAGATCAAACCAATTGAAAGTTCATGAATCAAATTGCTCATGGAGCAGACACCCAAATGACCGGCAATCTCCTGTAATTCTCAATTCGAAAATTAGATTAGAAACACAGCATGGTTAGTTAGATTAGCTATACATTTTAATTCCTTAAAGGCATTTAAAGCATATGAACCCGATAAATTTTAGCCATCGGATACAATACCCGGCGCTAGGGATAAGATGGGCTAATGATGCTCTGAAAAGCGGATAACGAAAAGTGCGGTATGGATAAAATATGAGGCAGAAAAAAAAAACAGAAAAAAGGAAACCATTCCATCTGTTTTCTTTTTTGTCCAATAGCGAAAAAAAAGAGGTTGGGTTTTTGGCCACCGAAATAAGATGGGTTGGGCCTAAAAATGACAAGTAAAGATACTCCGATATTAAAAAGAATAAGCCCATTGGGCCCAACCCGAGCACCATCCAAAACTGAATCTCAAGACGAAACTGCCATCCGCCATTTCCGCACCGGACTGGGAATCCGAAAAACCCTAGCTCTCCCTCCCTTGGCAACGAGCCAAATTCGCTATAAATTCCCTCTTAAACCCTCATTCCCCCCTTCCTCGCTGAATCCTCGGTCTCTCTTTCTTTCGGATCCCAGAAGAGCAGAGCCTCCTTGCTCGCAGTCTCTCTTCGAACTAGAACCCCTTCGATGGCCCTTCCGATGGAGTTTTGGGGTAAGCTCTCGCAACTTTTGGTTTTTCATAGCTAGGACTTGCTTGATTTGCAGCTTGTCTGCCTCCATTTTGCAGTTGCTCGCGGCGAGCTTCATGGTGTACGTATTTTTCATTTTACCATTTCAGTTCTTCTCGTGGTGCGCTCGTAGTTTTCTATTATGCCACCGCTTTTGCTTCCAACGTGTGTGGCTGCTTTTGCTCATGTTGTCCGGACACGTGTGGATATACTTGCATCTCAGGGCGTTTGCTGAAGCTGCCCGGCTTTCCGCGCGTTGACTCATGAGTCAGCGTGATTTGATTGATCGTGATTATAATTGGCTCTCTGGGATTTTCTGAGGCTCTGCTGATTTGTGCACCTTCTTCTGGATATCCACCATAAATATTGCCCACATCCCTTGCCATTTATTGGACACTTGCTGTTATTGCAATTGCAACTGTGGAGAGCATTGTTTTTGCTTTTGCCGCCGGCTTTGTGTTCTGTTCCACTCTTCGAAGTTTGATTATGCATTTCTCTAGTTTGCTCTCCCAAATTAAGGCATTATGCATTTATTTAGGCAAGCTGTCTTATTTCATTTGGGGGTGCTTCTTGTTGTTGCCTGAGAATGTGTTGGGGCTGACCAATAAATGGGAGTTCTTGCCGGGTGCACTCTTATGTACGCTCGTTTGATCTCAAGTGGTCATCATCTCAAATTCAAATGTTTCCAAAACTGAACAACTGTATTCCAAACTACTTGATTCTTTCGATGGATCTTTGTTGCGTCACTCTTTTATAGACAAAAGTGAGAGTAAATGCGGCAGATGATTGGATTTGCATGATACCGAGTACTAGAATAATTAGCTCTCTCTCTCTCTCTCTCTCTCTCTCTTATCAGCTTAGCCATTCTCATGGATTCAATCTATGTATTATTCTCATTAAATTTCTTTGCTTCCATTTTTTCAGGAGTTGAAGTGAAGGCTGGGCAGCCCCTTAAGGTCAACCCTGGCAACGCCAAAATTTTGCACCTTTCTCAGGTATGAAATTTCCTCATGGATTTGGACGGCAGTTTCGGTTTCCATGGATTTGTCTGTTAAAAGACTTGAATTTGCTTTTCTGCAGGCATCACTCGGTGAATCCAAGAATAGTAAAGGAAATGAATGGGTGCCTCTCCATGTGAAGTTTGGTGATCAGAAGCTTGTTTTGGGAACTCTCTCTACGGAGAACTTCCCTCAATTATCATTCGACTTGGTATTTGAGAAAGAGTTTGAACTATCCCACAACTGGAAAAGTGGAAGTATCTACTTTTGTGGATACAAATCTGTTGTGCAGGATGAATATCCTTTTGTGTTTTCTGCTGCTCAAGTCATTACATTATGCCAATTTCTTTCGGTTTCTTATACTTTCTTTTTTTATTTCTTCTGATTTTTCGGTAGCTTTCAGTGTAGACTCCAACTTAAATATGTTTTTAATGCTATTTTTAATTCACTGCGGCCATGATGGCTGGCTGTTAAAAATGTAAAGGTCATATTTATCGCTAAAAGCAACTCTTTGAGCAAGCTATTTGTTTTGTGTAAAATATAGATGCATGTTTAACTCCAGTTTCTTTGATGTGCTGGGCTAGTTATGACAATTTTGGAGGATTTTTTAATCTCTGGTCGGTCTCTCCCCCCTTATAAGTTGATGCTATACGTGCACGCTCTGTAGTTATCTCCTTTAGGATAGTCAATGAGAAAGTGGTACTTATATAAGCTGATGCTCACATTCCTTTCACTTTTGTTTTCCCCTTGACTCGCTGGTTTGCTCCTCAGCACAGATGATTTTTCTGGTGAGTATGATTAACAATTATAATCTTCAGTGCAATCTACTTATTAGTAGTTATGTGGCTGATGTTGCCCAACTGTTTTCTTATATTTAGATTTGGAGAGTGATTCAGAAGAGGAAGATCGTCCAATGAGTGCTGTGGGAAATGGTAACTACATTTTAAGCAATCACAGTTTTACTTCCTTCTTGTTACTGTTGAAACTAGGTGAATGTGTTGCATAAACTCATGGAACTGCAAACTTAATTCAGGAATGGCTGCGGCACAAGCATCAGCTAAGACTGCCACTGCCAGTGCTAATGCTGCTAAGGCTGAATCATCGGGAAAGCAAAAGGTCAGCATTCCACAACCAATGAAAGTTGATGAGGATGACAGTGATGATGAGGACGACGACGACGACGAAGACGAATCTGATGAGGAGGTACGTAAATTGTTGACCATTCTTTATTTGAGAATGTATTTACTTTGGTGGTCTCCAATTGCTTCTCGTTATTGTCTGAATATAGGATCTGTTCAGGTCTCATCTGTCCACTTCTCTGCAATTTGGATCTGTATATCTTAGGTGTTACTTTTTCATTCTTGTATGAGTACAGTTCTGTGTTTTCTTTGGGAGTAACGTCCTTGAGCTAGGATAGACTGAATTGAACTATGTTATTTGATTGGGAAGTTGAATTAGGGGATAAGGTTTTATTATCATGCAAATATTAGTTAGATAGTTCTTAAAGTTTTTGAGGATTTTCTAGTTTCAGGTAGTGTCAAATGGATCATCTGTAGACATTTTTTGTACAATTATTGTTTTAGTAAAACTTATAACTTGAGACTAGGTTCAATTATGTGGATATGGTTTTTTAAGCAGGGAGATGGTATTGAGGCTGATTCAGATGAGGAGGAAGATGATAGTGAGGAAGAAGAGACTCCAAAGAAGGTAATGACACGAAGATTTCCGGGATGCTTTACAGTGCTCGATTTGACCATTTTGCAAGTCTGTCTCTCATTTGCGCTAACTCTCTCTTTTTCTTTTTCTGTAGGCTGAAATAGGCAAGAAGAGAGCTGCGGATTCTGCAACTAAAACACCTGTTCCTGCCAAGAAGTCAAAGTTACCTACTCCACAGAAGACAGGTCATTAGGTTTATCCCAATATGCTGGCGGATTAGTCGGTGGAATATTTTTCTGTTATTGCATTTTTTCCGCTGTTTATGTATTCCATCTGGTACTATGAGCCATCTGTTTGTTATGATGAGGTGCTCTCTTTTAGTGGTTACTCATGACAAGATGGAGTAAGTTTGGTTTAGAATTTCCTATCTTTTACGTTGTGCATAAAAAGTTTGAACCTGCACAAGTACTCCTTAAGGTTTTCTTTCTTAGTTCCTTTACAGTCGATCATTAGTTGCCTAACTGCTTATTTGCTTTCAGATGGTAAGAAAGGTGGCCATACAGCAACTCCTCACCCTGCAAAACAGGCTGGAAAGAATCCTGCCAACAGTGCCAACAAGTCGCAAAGCCCCAAATCAGCCGGCCAAGTTTCTTGCAAATCATGTAGCAAGTATGCTCTCTCTCTTTCTCTCTGCCCTGGAAAGTATTGCTTTGTGGGCCAAGTGATCCTCCTGTTTATTCTCTTCACTGATATTGTGGTGTTTGAAACAGAACGTTTAATTCAGAAGTTGCTCTTCAGTCTCATTCAAAGGCTAAGCATGGTGGCAAGTAGATTAAAGAACCAAGATAACCATCCGGAAATAGTCGGATGTTTTTTGTTCGTCTTCTTTGGTCCCCCTAAAAAGGTGTTGTTTGAGGCGAATCTTGGAGGAGGTTTTGTTGCGAGGGCTTGGTAGAGTTTCATTATATTGTAATGCCTGCGAAGGTTTTGAACTGGGATTCTTTATTCTAATCAGTAGTCTTATTAATTATCGGGTTGTCACCTTACATTTTGCTTATATCGTGATGGATTTGTGGCTCGTCTAGTTATTACTTATCTTCGGCTCTATTGACCGCCAAAATCACCTTGGTTGAACAACTTGACCTTGTTCTTCAAGAATGTGTCAGGTGTTATGCTCTTCTAGAATGGCTGATCATGGTGGGCTGAGGTCCTGTGAAAACAGTCAAATACGTTCTAAATGCTGATTATGGCGTCCGTCATTTTGAGTGCCCTTCATCAACGAGGTGCTTGTTTTTTGGTGCCATTTTAGCCTTAGACCTAGTGGAGATAGGATTGATTGTTACGGGGATATTTTAGGAGCTATTTTGACGAACGGCCTAGAAAACGGGAAGATTTAGTGCAAGGATTGTAATGGGAATGGAATGCGGGCATGTTCTCTAAGGATCGTCCATATGGCTTATCCTAGATACCCCTTTTCTACACGAAAATCTCTATCTTTTGAATTAGTACAAGGCAATTTACTATGCACATGCTGTCTCTGTAGTGTACACAACATAATTCATAGGATAAAAGTTTACACGAAAATGGGGTAGTACATTATTAATTAAGATTTGGTTTTACTGTGACGTGCAATATCAGATAAAGGGGTTTAGATCGGAGGGAGCAGTAGTTCATACATTAAGGCAGTCAAGTGAGCAATCTGTGGTGGAGTGTGACATAAGGCGATGCATCTACCTGAGGTTTGAATCTAATCTGTTGGGGCAAAACGCTCCCCACTCATCATCCTCACCGATATAACTCCCGGTAGACTCGACAAAGTCATTACCTTAGGAATCTTGAAGTCCGAACACGTTCCTAGTAATTCGGAGAGGCATCGGATTCTCCTGCGGCGGTTGCCGGAAGATGGGTTACCGATGCTTTTGTCGAGCTGCTGTCGCGTGACTCGAAGAGTCTGAGGGCTGAAAATCCTTTTCGGCCTCGCAGAGTTTTGGTGGTCGACACTGGTTTGCTTTAAATATTATTACGAGAAAACAGTTGCAAGCAGTGAGCTGGTTTGCCCGAGAGGTTAAGGGGGAAGACTTAAGATCTTCTGCACATAAGTGCGCGTGGGTTCGAACCCCACAGCCAGCATCTTCTTTTCTTTGTTGGTTTTCTCTCCTGTTTTTTTGCTTTTCTAACCCCTACTCGTTGACAAGATAAATTATAAAAATGGGTAGTAGTGAGAGTAAACATCGGTCTTTGCCTTGTATAAATGCGGCTCACAGTCTTATTTTTACCTTTTTCTGGCCAGCTCAGAGTTGTATTTTTTTATTTTTTTTTTTTGGTTAAAACTCAGAGTTGTATGGGTAGATTCATAAAATAGGCTTAAAAAAAAAAAAAAAGATTGCGTTTGCCGGGAGTCGAACCCGGGTCTATTGCTTGGAAGGCAATTATCCTAACCGTTGGACTACAAACGCTCTGATGTTAAAAATCTATTCCCATATATTTATATAGCCACTTTGAAAGTCAAGATGGTCATCAATTCGCAATCAAAGATCATGTAATTTGCATAAGCTGAAGCGAATAGGTTGCTGTACATTTCTAAAGAACAATGAGCAGTAACTTCATGTCCGGATCTACAATCTCTTAATCTTTTCTAAATCAATGTTGCATTCTCCAAACATTAAAAAAAAAACTGCAGGTCCACAAATAATATCCACTTTCACACCCTTATTTGAAATAACGAAAATATTTCAGATCCTTATTCAAAATTTTTTCAAAAACTGCGGAGTACTGAAACAAAACATCGCTAATTCCCAAAGAAGACCCAGCCACGGGACAAAGACGGCACGTGTCAGGAAGAGAAGACCCCTCGCCCAACTTAACTTAAATTCTTAAACAAAGCTTCTCTCTGCAATTTGCTTTAATTTCCCTAATTTTTTGTTTTATTTCATTTTAGTCTTAGTCCACCATTTCCACAACTAAGTCACGCGCCATTCGAATTTCTACCCTTCCGATACCTATTTTTTTTTATAAAATTATTTTTTTCTTTATACTTATAATTTTGAATTAATACCATGAAAAATCCCAAAGTAATACATTTGTGACAAATTTATTTTAAATTATTTTTTTATCACAAAAAAATCTCAAACTGATATGTCTGTGATAAATTTACATCAAACTAATTATTTTGACCATTAAAAATCTCAAATTGATACACATGTGATAAATTTACCTTCCGTTAATTTCCATTAAATATGATTAATACCATGAAAAATCCGAAATTGATACACCTATCACAAATAGAGAGTAAAAACTCCAAACGTGTACATCCAACAATTGCCACGTGTCATCCAACTCGGCAATTTGATGATAAAATTTAACAGAAACCAACGGAATGTTAATTTGTCACAGATATACCGGTTTAGGGTAAATTTATCAAAAGTGTGCCAGTTTTGGATTTTTGGTGGTGAAAAAAATAATTTGAGATAAATTTGTCACATATATATCAGTTTGGAATTTTTCATGACATTAACCCCATAATTTTATGCGGGGAGAGACTTGCGTGGGGATGCTTTCATGCCGTGTCCATGTGAACAGGACTTTGTAGGGATAATGAAAACAAGAACAAGCCACATTATTAACACCCCCACCCCCTTGTTTTGTCAATTCTTTCTTTTGGAAGATTCCAATTACTGAAGAGGAACCAAAAAATAAACAAGAAAAAAACCGAGAAATCCTTCGAATCGACTGACCCTTGCAAATGCATGCAAATCATCCCGTCCGTTCTCGCAACGATCTCATGTACTCATTAGGAAATAATTAGGCCTAAGCAAAAACTAAGAAAGGGTTTGGTAAAGAGAAAAATGACACTTTCCTTAGAAGCAACCAACCAAGAATGAGGCTTCTGTGAGCATCATTATATAGTTGGAGGGACATTTCTTACCCTAATCTCCATCCATCAACCCTTTATTCTAATGCCAATACTATAATGACAGAAAGATGAGAAACCCATCATCTTTGTCACAACATTCTCTAGGTCAACAAATCAATGGAATTATCCCAAGCGGAATTCCAAAGCACCTTCCAATCATCAGATTTGAGATGGGAATTGCAGGGCTTAGAATGGTTAATGATGTTGTGTCTCCCCATTGCAAGCCTTACAAGTGATGATCATCTAAAGTGGACTTTGATGAAAGATGCAGGGACAAATATACTTTTTGGAGCACTCATGCACTCATTCAGCTAGGAACGAGAAAAAAATGTTTAAAAAGAAATATTTGTGCCATCGGTGCCACGTAGGAAGGCCGACATCCATATCATCGATTATCAATGTGAAAAGATTTAGGACTAAATTGATCCAATTGAAAGATTTATGACCGAATTGGTACCAATACGATACGTTTATTGTTTATGGCTTTTTTGGTACTTTTCCCGAATGTATACTGTGGCCATTGTTCTGCTAGCTCGACGGAACTACCTGGTCAATTTGAAATGGTCGACCTTGTATGCGCCAGAACCATGTGAACCTCCAAACAAGCTCAGAAAGAATGTGTCAGCACAGTGAGTGTCCAAAATTTTCACGGTTCACATTGCTATTGCAGCTTCACCGGAGTAGAATCTCTCTCCCAAACCCTCCCTCTCCGGCGCCCGGAAACAGAGAGAAACACAAGGCGACTACCGAAAAATCGAAAGAAAGACACGTACAGCCTGTTGAGATAATACAAATTCCCATTCCTCTGTCAACTAAAACTAATTAACAAGCTTGTTCTTATTCCCCTACATGACTGAACATGACTGAACTGAACTGAACTGTGTGTATAGAAAGAATTGCAACATTGGGTTTTGTTCTTTCACCCCTTCTGTACTTTCCTGACAGTAATTACCCAAAAACTAAAAGCCAACATATGTCTGGGATGAAGCATGGCAAGGGCTCTCTGCCACAAACCGTTTGGGACCTTATGATCCGAAACAATCAATAACTTAATTGGAGGTTTGCCCTCATGATTCCACTCATTATAAAACTATGCTGTAAAACACAAAATGCTGGAAACACACTAAATTTCGGGGCCTTTCGCGGTTCGGCCGTTCGATGACCATCGCTTTTTGAGGTCGTCGATGATGAAGTAAGCTCACCACGTCTACACAATTGTCCCGATGTAGCCGAATCCCGCGATGAAGAAAGTGATCGTCTGGAGCCACAGGTATACAAAGTAGTTGTTCTTCCCATACAAGAAGTCGTAGCAACCGGTGACGAATAGGAATGCTGCGAACCCGAGCTCCAAGAGATGGAGTCTGCAAATGCAAGGAGCCAGTGAGAAAAGCGACTCGTGATCATCAATTCATTGGAATAATGTCGAACTCGATCTTTCTGATGTTAAGCTCGATAGTTGTTGCATATAAATCTTCTCCCCCTCTAGACATGAACTTAATTAAGTTTGGAGCTACTATCTTTTGATAAATGGCTTTGTTGTAGATAGGATTCGGTAGGATTTGGTAAAGTATTGCCTCATGATAATGTACTAAGATCACATCCCCATGCAGTTTCCAACTACTCTGAGCAATTCAAGTGAATTGTTTGTTCAGCTGACTCCACATGTTGATGCATTAGGGACTGAGAGGATAAGCCAGAAATAATAGCTTACCTGTCTCCGATTTTGAAAGTGAATCGCGGCTTCTTCGATTTGTTTTTGAGAGTGTCTCCAAGTTTTTCCGTGACGACCCACTCGTTGACTCTCCCGGCTTCTAGGAGACCGATGAGGGTGGCCTTGGTCCGGTGCATGGACATCACGTTCTCGAAAAGGATCCAGTAAAACAACAGGTGAATCGACCTGCCCGATTACAACAACCAAACCAAATTAGAGACCCGCGGACATTAGTAAAACAGAACAGCAGAGCAATGAATCGGGGTGAAGATCGTGAAAAAGGTGTCAAGCATTTAAGCGAGCAGACCTCGGAGTTCCAACGGAGTTAAGGATGGTGATGACGGAAGGGATGTAAACGGCGCCCCAAATCGGGACGCGGACTTCGGGGATCCAAATGGTGAGGGGAAGCACGACACAGTAGAAGAAGAAGGTGACCATGTGGGCTATGATCTTCCGGACGAAGAAGAAGCTGTATATGACGTACACTTTCTTCCAGAACCTGACTTTCTGCGATCAATTTCGAAGAGAAATCAACGAACTAATGAGCTAAAAAAGTCAAACATCAGATGATCGAATTCATCACATGGGGGACTTTCTAATTCCTGGACAGACCTTGTTCCGGACGATCTCCATCACCATCTTCCTGAACAGATTGGCAGGACCACAGGACCAACGGTGCTGCTGAAAACGGAAAGCCTTGAAAGTGCTTGGAAGTTCACTTTTCACCTGTCCCGCAACAACCCCCCGAGGCAAAAAAAAAAAAAAAAATTTGCATCTTTGATCAGATAATGTCCTTGGTGAATTAAAATAAACACGCATCGTCAACAAGCATTATAACCTAAAGCAAGAGCTCATAGCATTTCTCTAATAGTTCAACACAGAGCAGTAGACATTGCTCCATGTGAGAATTTGACGTTCATAGCCAGTCAAAAAGGTCGCCTTCGCCGTGACAAGCCACGGCACTCGGCGGCAAATGCCGGGCGGGGGCGAGGACAGTTTCGGATACGAATCCACGGTAAATTAGAAAAGGACAGATAAAACGGAAGAATTCATCTTATTGCAAATTACCTGGAGGTCGCCGAGGTAGACAAACTTCCAACCGCGGAGGCTAGCCCTGACGGCGAGGTCCATGTCCTCCACGGTGGTGCGGTCCTTCCACCCGCCCGCCTCATCGATGGCCGCGATTCTCCACACGCCCGCAGTTCCTGCACATAACGACGCATCGGATTCCTTTCCTGAACTTCCACACTCACTCCCATACTCTAACACCAATAATGAATTCAATAGCCCGAAAAGCCACAAGAGATCAATAATGCCACACGGTAGCACTTGCATTTACATCGCGAGGCAAACTGTAGAAACAGTGAGCAACGACTAAAGGGTAAAAGAAAACAAAAAAACTGATTCCGAAGCCATGTGGGATTCCCAAGTTTTCCTTTTTTTTTTTTTTTTAAATCTTGCCGACAGTACGGAGTAGGAGGTGGAGGGGAAGATGGAAGAAGACAAATGTTTAGAACAGAACAGAAGAGGAGGGGAGGACTGACCGTTGAAGCCGAAGAAGGCGTGGGTGGCCGAGCCCACCTCTTGCTCCACCGTGAAATGGTAGTCCAGCGACATCTCCTGCATCCTCGTCAACAAGCACTCGTCCGCGTTCACTGCCCCACCACCACACGCGACACCAAAAAAAAACACGTAAGTAATGCCGGGGATGTCGGTCTCATAAATGTATCCAAAAGTTGTTCACCTCTAACTCTCAGGTTTTCTTGAAGTTATGGCTACAAAAATTTTAATAGAGACATGCCCAGGTTTCAAAGATTGAACCCTTTTTTTTTTTTTTCTAAATTTTAGTTGCAAAATCAGTACGCGAGCACATTAGATACATTACGTGCACAAAACAGTGCTAGAACTGAGGTGGGGCTAGGGTGGCTCGATAATTGAAGGAACATGTGCTATTTTAGTCCCCCCCTCCCCCCGCCCCCCTTATGTTCGGACAAAGTTCGATCTGCCACACATGAGCTGGCCAAAGAGAGTCTCTATCATGTGCTAATTGGATGTTTGCAAATTGCCACGTTGTCTCTTCCTCATCTCGGAGGTCACGTGACTCTCGCATAATTCCGCCACGTCACCCGGGGGAAAGCGCTAGTGTCGGAAACCGATAGGGTGTGGTCCGCCTCACCGGGATCCTTAACGTACGACCTCAGGATTGCGGAAAAGACGGTTTTACCCCCGCCCCCCCCGCCCCCCTTAGCCTTTGCTCTTTTCCTGGGGAGGGGTGGAAAAGTTCCTCTGACCCCCGCCCGCCCACGCCAGAGAGTTGACCCGGGGGCTCCGTACCTGCTAATCCGGCCCGCACTAAAAGAAAAAAAAAAAAAAACTGCTGGTCGAAATGACGGAATCGCCGCTCCCCCTGCCCCCGGATTTAAAGAAGCTTCTCTTTTTAAATCCAGACAAAGCCGAAAACAAACTGTTTTTATTTAGCTTAGATAGCGGAACTGCTTGAAGCAAAGCTCAGATCCACGATTGCAATTTTTTTTTTTTTTGAGGGGGGGGAATTATGATAAATCATTATGCAAAACAGACATTATAATCATCTTGGCTAAAAATGGGATTTAAAAAATTCGGAATGGGGAGGACTCTCGTTCAAGCAACGTGCCTCAACTAATCCAAGCGAGTGAGTGCCGAGTGGAGTGAGTGAGTGAGTGGTGTTGTGCAAGAGTCGCTATTGACCAGTGTTAAAGTGTAGTGTAGCGTAGCGTAGTACGTTGGGCTCTAATCAGGTGCGACGCAGGAGGCCCCACCGGCCCTCTGTGCCTTCCCTCGACCCGTGATTGATGGACTTCCTCCTCTCGTGGGCCCGAGCGAGCAGCAGAATCAGAAGAATACGTGGTCAATCTCTCTCTCTCTCTCTCTCTCTCTCTCTCTCTCTCTCTTTATTGGTCAAATCTTTTTAATAACTCAAAAACAAAATAAAAGAGTCCCAGAAAATTGAAAAGGCCACCGACACTTCTAAAGCCCTTGGTTTGCCCTAAGTTAGCAAATCACCCGTCCCTCCTTTTCAATCCGTGGTTTCATCTTCACCACATCCAAAGGTCAGTTCGGGCCTAATTACGGAGGGAATCGATCGACCTATGGCCCCGAGTTTAGCGCTCCGACCGTCGAATTATACATTTAACCGACGATCCACGCTGCATGAAAGCGATCATCTTTATTAGGTGATCACTCTCGAAGTGATGATGATGATTTTTTTTTTTACCCCTTTTTGGCTCGGCCACATGGCTTATCCTGTTCTCGCTGTAATTTGCGCTAGTCTTTGACAACTTAGGTGGCCCCCACCACATGACGGACTCCCGAGGAGTAACGTATCAAATTAACCAATAAAAAAAAACAAAAAAAACAAACCCCACTAATCAATGCGAAAATCACCCCCCGACAATGAAACGCAGCATGAAAATTAAATTACGTGCATTGCGGAAAGTTAGACGGAGAGGAAAAGGGACCCAAAAAAGAAAAAAAGAGGGCAGTGGAATTCAATTGGGGAGGGTGTGGCAGGGGAGAGAGGCTTACCGAACCTCCAGCGAGCCTGAACCAGGGCGAGGTCCGGGGTGCGGAGGAAGTAAGGGATGGCGCGCTTGAGGAAGTCGGGCTCCGGCCGGAAGTCCGCGTCGAAGATGGCCACGAACTCGCAGTCCTTCACGTACCCCCGCGTCAGCCCTTCCTTGAGCGCCCCGGCTTTGTACCCGCCCCTCGTCTCCCTGATCTGGTACACTATGTTCACCCCTTTGCTCGCCCATCTCTGGCACTCTAGCTCCACCAATTGCTGCACACAGCAGAAAGAAAAAGTAGATGGAGAAAAAAAAAATGTCAAGTCATTGCAGAAAACAATGTCAAATTGATGTCAGAAGCCCACGTGAGAAATTCAATTGATTCCGCCATGTCGTCAGTAAAAATTCAGTAACGGTGGTTTTGATGGCAACCAACAAAAAGCAGGATGAGAACGAGCAGTGGGTACAGACGGTTCTGTGTGCTGTTTCGAAAGCAGAGGCGCAATCTGCTCTGACAAGAACCAGAAATGGCAGAACCGGGGTACGAAAGCGAACTAGGGGTTACCTTGATCGCGGGATCGGTCGAGTCGTCGAGGACTTGGATCAGGAGGCGGTCTGCCGGCCAGGACAGCCCGCACGCAGCTCCGATCGAAATCTTGTAAACCTGTTCGAGCATTTTCGCACAAGCACAATGAGCCTCTTGTTCTCGAGAGAGGTACGCACAATGCGGTGGTTACCGCTAAATCTAGAGGCGGAGTTACCTCTTTCTCGTTGTACATTGGGATTTGGATGAGGACGAAGGGGAAGTTGGAGCCCCCGGACTCGACGTCCTCCTCGATGGGCTCCCAATGGTAGCGCTTCGCGGGCTTCTGCCAGAAGAGCTTGACGAGGACGATGACGATGCCCATGTAGACCCTCTCGCAGAAGAGCATGAGCGCCATCGCGAGACATACGTAGACGGAGAGCCGCAGCAACGGAACGATCAGCGGCGCCTTGATCAGCTCCCACACCATCCCCACGTGGCCCGCGATGTCCTCCCGGGACATGGTGAACGAGTTCGGGATCAGGTCCTTGCCCGAGATTTGCGCCATTTCCGGGACAGACACTCCAAGACTCTGTTTCACCTGTGCTCTGTTTTCCGAAGCAGAGCACGGAGAGACAAAAAAAAGGAAAAAACTCGGGATGTTATTTAGGATGGAAAGTGGGGGTTGGCTGAGGAAATTGTCCCAGAGATGGTAAGGGTGATGGGGAAGCTAACTAGGTCAAAGCTGGCGTTTTGGGAAGCTAGTGACGGAGATGGTAAATGTGCAACGTAGATCTCAGTTGTCTCCGTCTTTCTTCTCTTGCGCAGATAAGGCAAGTACAGAGGAAATGCCTCCGCTCGGTTTCTTCTCTCCCTGCTCTCACTTCCCTATTTTACCCTTCCAAGACCACTGTCTTCACTTTTTCTCTCTCTCTCTCGCTCTCTCTGAGTTTGCGCCGACGAATGCTTCTGTTCTTCTCACTAGAGCGAAGTGAGAAAGGAAAGGAACAGAGGCATTGCACCGGAGAGAGAGAGAGAGAGAGAGAGAGGGAGAGAGGAGGAGAGAGAGACGGCGGAGTCGATGTGAGAGAGAGAGAGAGGGGCAATAGACAGACGGAGAACAGGGGCGGTCTTTTATAGCAAGCTTCGCTTCGCTTCGCTTCCTGTTCATTAACTTTCCCACTTCGTTAATTTATCCATTTTTATTTCTTTACGGCGAAAATAAGCGGGGATATGTATATATTTCTTTTTCCTTTTTTTGGAATTATTTTTCTACTGGGGGTTGTTCGTCGGGCACAAGTGCCTCCGCCCTCGCCAAATAAATAAATAAATAAATAAAAACTATCTGAATATTATGGGAAAATGCGAGGGTCGTTTTGGTAATTTTCGTATTAAGTAAATAGGCGTGCAGATAGGTGTATTCATTGGTAAGCCCCTGAATGAGGGGAGCGAGTGTTCATGTGACGTGGCATCTCGTGATTGGGCGGTGATGAGCGACAGAGGGCTGACCGCCTCTGAAATGGTTGGCCTTTCTTTTTCTTTTTTTTTGAGGGGAGGGAGGCGTTTTGCACTTTTAGGCAGTTTTCTCCAACTGCCGTGCTTGAAATCACCAGAAAAGTCACGGACACCTGTCGGTTAACTTTACACAGCGGAAGATAAAAAGAGGTTCTTGTCAAAATTTATTAATTGTTTTCACAAAAAGTAATGGCTGACAAATACACAGTAATTGATCGGGAGGCTACATACATACATATGTATATATATACGTACATACTACGTATGTATGCGCTCGCATTCATGTATGTATGTATGTATGTATGTATTCGAGTCATGTTAAAAAATGCCTTACATTGTTAAAAAAAAAATAGCACTAATTAGTCTCATTTATGTTTTGAATAAGTGAGATTATACTTAGCACTTCCTCTTGAGGGTAACCCCGACTCCGTAATATTGCAAACGCACGTAGCTCCTGTGTTCTGCGGGAGCGAGTTGTGGTCTTTCTTCCCCGCGAACAATGGATTTGAGAGGAATTCCTAGCATTTGAACATTTAAAGTACAATCTGATGTCATGTTAAATGCAAGATCCGATAGGCCAAAGAGCAATTAATCAATCAGGCATCTACTATCCAAATGCAAACTTCTCTTTTTTTTCAAATTGGTACGAAAAGCAGACTCGTTCCTCCAATTATGATTCGAAGGAATGTTCAATCGTCGCTTCAGAGTAAATTTGTGTATAATCCAAGCAAAAAGAGCCGGAAAGGGATGTCGTTTTGCTGCATTCAATCGCTCCGCAAGTAGTGCCACTCGACGAGGTATGATGGTTCATTAGTTGGGTCAAACC
Source organism: Rhodamnia argentea (assembly GCF_020921035.1). Classification (NCBI taxonomy): domain Eukaryota; kingdom Viridiplantae; phylum Streptophyta; class Magnoliopsida; order Myrtales; family Myrtaceae; genus Rhodamnia; species Rhodamnia argentea. Next base: position 23,488,326 of record NC_063157.1, on the reverse strand, counting down.
CTCAAATCTCAATTCCGTCCCAACGGCTCCATTTTGTCAATACTTGGGGTCAACAAATCGGATGCCGCCCATCCCATGCAACGTTGGGGAAAGATTCGTTAATTAAGACCCTTAATCAAGATTACCGGTCGTGTTTTTGCCACGTGAACTTTGTCATGTTAGTCACAATGGACGTGGGCCATGGTTTCTAGGAAAGACAATTAGACCCCACAACGTGGTTTGCGAAATTCTATTAATGTTTAGAAATGGTGGTGTTAGTCGGGGTGCAATTTCCTAGTTTTGGAACTTAGTTACAAAAGTGAAGTAGTTCGATACGCCATTCTTCTCGAATTCATCCGTTTTCGTTAGAAACTAGACGCTGAACATATATGTTTCGGATCGGTAATTCACCATAGACAACGCCCGCAATAAAAGCCATAGGGAGCCCATGTAAATCGGATCGATACAAGAACGTACTCGACTTGATGTGCGGACGTTTGGATAGACAAGTTCTGCAGTTGGCTTTAGAAGCCAACCCAAGTGACTCAAGTATCCAATGCACGTGGCGGGATGGCTTGTGCGCATTTATGGGAATTAATCGAGCTAAACATATCAACATCCCGTTTTATTAATAAAAACATTTGAACGTGCAATTCAATATCTTTTGATGTAAATCACCCGAATCACGAGAGGTATACCCCAATGGCCACCCTTCTCACTTGAGAAGGAAGAGCTGGGGAGTTCGATTCCCCACCTTCTCAGGAGGGATTAGGAACAGGGGCGAGTGAGTGAGAGAGCAGGATTTCGCAGCCTGCACACGGCACATAACGCACACAATGTGACTTGTATAATAAAATATGATGGGATAGAATCAGATAAAAAAAAATTGTAAATCACCCGTCTTGAACCCATGATGTAAATCGAAATTGAGATATTTCCGGTCAAGGGATTTGTAATCATTTTCCCAGTGATGGATAAAATGAAGAAGTTCATTCACTTGCTGAGATCTAGGGTTGATTAGGACATCAAAATGGAGTGTCTTTGTCTAATGTTGTCAAAAAAGCAGTTGGCATTTCACTTTACCCTAGCCCCCCGGCTTCAATCTTTTGTCCGCACAAATAATTTACCTGCATATAATATGATCTTCGAATCTTTGCTATTGTACAAGCTACGCTATGTTTAATAAATCCGGTCAATCAGATCAAGGCTTGACAAGTAGGAAGGGCATATGCAAATTCCCCCAATTTCCAAACTTTATTTATTTATTTTATTATCGAATTTCCAATCTTTTTTTTTGTTCGAAAAAATTTTCCAAACTTGTTTAGTGGTTCAATTTTTTTTTTTTGTTAATGTTATTTATAGTGCACGAACTTCGAGATCTTCCTTTATTTTTATTTTTTTATTTTTTTCCCTGGAAGTAATGTACAAAGTTCATTTAATGCTCTGAAAATAAATTCGTATTGTAATCCCAACTGAATTATAATATACAGACAGACCAAATATATAGTATTTTTAGGTTTGCAATCTGTGGCCAAATCGACGGTCGAGAAAGCACTCCAAGCGGCTCGAATTGCTGCGCGATCGTGCAGATGAGACACTCCTCATCGTCCTCGAACTGATCCCGATCGCCACAAGCATTGTTTTGCGTACCACGAAGCTTCATCCATGGAGGCCATGTAAGCTTTTTTTTCTTCTTTTTTTTTTGTCTCCATTTGACTTTCCGTTTCCTAAGAAAAGAAACAAAATTAAATGGGAGGGCCTTGATTTTTATCTTCTTTGTGTTTGGTCGAAAGAGGGCTTGATTTACTACTGAGAAAAACCTAAGTATCGTAGTTTTCCCGGATCAATTGACGCTGGAAATTGCTAACTTGGCGACCCGCAAATTGACCACATCAAATTGCCACGTAGTAAGGCCGGCGATAGCTGGACCCTGCGTCACCAAATTCCGGCGGCAATCAGCCGAGGAGGACTGCACAAAGGTTTAGGATCATATTGGCAAAATCCGAAAATTTTATTATTGAGTCGACATCCATGCAATAGATCTAGGATCGATTGGGTAATTGTCCCCGTTTGATCATGTCCCCACAAATCATCTCTACGTGATTTATGGGATGTTGTTAACATGCGAGGGTGGAACGTGAGCTCTAGGTAGTAAAGGCAACGTCCACGGATTTCTGGATTAGATTACGGTGCATTGTGTGCGTTCTCTTTTCAAACATCTTCGTACTGTGCAATAATGTCGTGCGTGATTCACGAAATTAGGAATTAGATATGGTCTCGGCATAGAGCCCTGCGTCCAAATTGCTTTCTAGATTTTTCCCTGCTCTTTAGCTAGTTCCCGCCTTTGACGAAAGCCATACTAAAAAAACAAAGAGTCTTTTCTAACTTTGACATGCTGAACTTCTAAATTATGCTTTCAACGCTGGACGATTGCAGATTAACATTCTACTGAAAAACCAGGAAATGTTAAAAGAGTAGTTACGAGAAATGTATGTAAGTCGGCGAATCGACAAGACTTCGTGCGCAGGATGGGCATCAACTAGCGCCGATCAGCTTTGGGGCTTGCCTTTTCGGTGCAAGATCTTGCTCGATGGTGATCTCTGGGAAAATCTGAACTGAAGATTAGTGCTGCCAAAGGTAACTCAAAACTGGAAACATTAGGAGTTTTCGGTGCTAGCGCGGATGAGAGAACTAACAAAATGTCGATGAAGCGGGAAATGCGCGACCGAGCCGATCTGGGGAAGCTTCTTCTAAAAGAGAAATCCAAATTATTACTATGCATACGCCACGAGATTCAATACGAAATGACCATAGAAAAGTCCCGAAGATCTAACTAACATCACGACAACCCTTGGAAAAAAAAAAAAAAAAAGAAGGGTACAAACATCCGTCACTAGAAACACAGTGTGTAACAAAAGAACAGCGCAGCGTCTTCCTTCGAAAGAGCTGCATGTTACCCCCATGTTCTTCACGAAACGTTTTATCAGGCAACAACTGTCTCTTATCGTTTTTAATCTTCGCTTAAAAAAAAAAAGGTATAATTAACCCCGGACATGAACAGCCAAAACGCAAGGCGTTTCGACGCCATTAAACTAATCCGAGCCCTTAACACCTGTTGTCTACAGGTTGGAGGACTATGTGTAATAAAAGCAGGAACTCTTAGTTTTGCTTAAGCATCAAAGAACCTCTAAGGCTATTTTAATACTGCATTGTTTATTCTGTCGCAGATATAGAACCAAGCACATCACGCAGCAAGCGCTGCTCCGGTACTTAGTTTCTTGGAGTGAATTCTCAGTCACAAGAATAATGAGAACATCGTTCTAATGATTGACCTGATGCAAGAAATCAACCTAAGATCACAGACAACAATCTGTATGATTTGGCATAATATGGGGGCTACCAAGAATTCAAGATTCAGAAACCTTTGCTGCTGAAGCAAAGGGGTCCAAAGTGACCTATAGCCTAATGGGAAGTTGAACGAAGCCAATCGCGAGAAGATTGTGCATAAAAGCATAGACATCTACTGACAAAAAGAGAAAAAAGATAGCTAAAGAGAGAAGGGAAAAAAGGAGGGGAAAGAAAAAAGAAAACAAGTTCTTGGACACCATGACCTACCACTTCTTGATTGTGGTGTTGATCTTTCCCGCCATACCCTACCTCATGTTGTCCTCTTTGCCTCTCTCTCTCTCTCTCTCTCTCTCTCTCTCTCTCTCTCTCTTTTAGTGAATAGATAGTAATGTTTTAAACTTAATTAAGGGTGATATTTATTTTTCTTCCTCCTAAGTTAGAGAAAGGGCAAGTTGGCAAAGACTTTTCGAGCCAAAAAAACCTAATCTTGGTCATGTGAGTTTCAAGAACACATGAAATAAGATAATGCAAAGCGTTGCTTGTACACAAAACCCTAGCAATGCACAAAGTCTACAGAGACAAAAAAAAGAAAAAGAAAGAAACAATGGTGAAGCTTCTTTTCCCAATCAAACCGATCATGTCCCTCAAGATGACAACTCTCTCTCTCTCTCAACCGACAGTCCTCTCCCAACTACACATGCTTGCTGGGCTCATCATGCCTTTGGATTCCCATATGATATCTGTCCTTTCTTAGTCGCCATAAAAATCATAAAAATGAAGAGAAAAAAAATCATTTTTTTCCACTTCATATATCTAAAGTAATTAGCAAGTAAAATTGGCCCTTTTTTCTTCTTGGTTTATTCATGATGGGATACTTTTGCATTTCAAGTCAGATCAGATCAAAGAGCGATAGTGAGTTGAACAAGCAAAAGTAATTAACAGGTGTGCTGTTGACTAAGACATGGAGACAAAAATTAAGGCACTGATTAAGAAATCAAAGGGCAAAAAAAAAAAAAAACATCCAAATCTGATGGTTACCCTTGATCTACCAATTTTATATAAACAATTTTCCGGCCAAAACCAACCTATATTTGTATATTGTTACGGCAGTTGAATGCCCGAGTGCTTGCTTTTGTTAATAATTAGGATGCTAAACCCTAACACAAAGTGTCGGTAGTCCTACGTGGACGTAGTCGAAACTATTCTTTCTCCAGCTGTACATCTGCATTTGTGCCAAAACTGTGCCAAGTAGAATCGGCATATTCTTTCTCATCTCTCTAGATTTTGACGTTTCTTGAGCGAGTGGGGCGTCCTGCGAGGAGATCCTTAGACTTCTGTTTTTGTTTATTAGCATTACGTAATTGTTAGTACAGTTCACTAAGTTTATTGGGCTTTAAAAATGAAATGGTTGCACTCTGGGAATAGATATAGTTCAAAGGGTACCTCCTAACTCGTCTATTAAAATCGATCTAAGACAAGTATTAGACGCATGTTAATGGGTCGTTCATGGATTTAGGAATTTATCTACCTAAGTATGCTTTCTCGTTTTATAAAAACAAAAAGAAAGTTCATTGAATGTTGTCTTAAGGTTGAGTTTGGCAATACTTTCAGCTCTAGCATTTTGCATCTAATCAAAGAAAATGTGCTGGTACATACATATGACTATTGGAGATGATTGATTGCAGCGTGCGCACACGTTCGACCAGGTTCTAGATTATGTTCCTAATTATTCGTAGATGGAGTATACACTTAATTTAGGTACCATGTCACGCGTGTCTCCCATCTTATTTTCCTAGTTTTTTCCACTGAGTTTTTTAGTTCAACCTTCTAAGTGGGTCACCGAAAACCGTGAAAATTATCCAACAAGTCTTAAACCTATTGTAATTTTGCAAAGACATGCCTAAGCTCTCTAGGTTTGTCAATTCAGTCATAAACTTTTTTGTTTTTTGTCAATTGAGTCCATCGGAACAATTTTGATCAGAAATCATTGAAGCAAATGCCAGCCACCCTACGTGACATGTCACACGTTGACATGAACAATTTCTAATAATACTTTAATATTATTTTAAATTTTTTAATTTTCTTTTCTTTTTTCTTTGCTTATTCTTTTCTTTCTTTTTTTTCCTTAGCAGCCAATGAGGGTTGCCGGGCCCTTGCCAACCGCTGGCGAGGGTCATGGCCCTCACTCGGCCTCACCCTCGCCAATATCTAGGTGGGCGAGGCGTCGAGGCCCTTGCTTCGCTAGTTTTTGAGAAAATAAAATCCTTAAAAAAAAAGGAAAATATATTAAAAATTCAAAATAATATTTAAATATTAGTAAAATTGTGCTCATCGGCTGTGCCATGTAGGACGACCAACATCCACGTCAACTATTTCCAGACAAAATTGGCCAAATAAACTCAATTGGCAAAAAACGACAATGTTTAAGACAGAATTGTCAAAAATGCAACATGTTTAGGACTTTTTGAACAATTTTGCCCTGAAAATCCTCGTACTTGCGAAATGAAGATGCAGCCAATCCACATTTGAGCTGTTGAGACGGAAGGACCTTGAATGTGGACAAGTCAATTAGGCATAAGTCAAATTTAGGTGCCGATTTGTCACTCTTGCTATTATTTGGTATATAGTCGAATCTGATCATATTATCAATCTGGTGGTACTGTTGTGACTGAATTGTTTTATTTGGAGTCAATCGCAAGGTGTTGTTCAAACGTCGCATTTATAATCCTCATGGTTCAATAAAACAAGAGAATAAGTTATATGTCAGTTTTCTCGAAAGAAATTAAAGACAGACGATGCTTAACAAGCTAACAACCCCTAATTGGAACTTGTGTCTTCAAGGCTGACACATATTCATAAGGCAACATGAGTGTAGCTATACAAGGGAGAAAGTACCCAAAAAAAATCTTAAACCTATTACATTAGTACCAATTCAATTCTAAATCTTTCAATTAGACCAATTTAGTCATAAACTTTTTAAATTTATGTCAATTCAGCCCATTCGATAGGGCGGCTGGTATTCATGACAGCGATTTCTGGCCAAAATTGATCGGATGGATTGGATTGGCACATATACAAAAGGTTTATGACTGAATTGGTCCAAAAGAAATTTGGTTCAATTGAAAAGTTTAAGAATGAATTGGTACCAATGCACTAGGTTTAGAACTTTTTTTGGTACTTTTCTCCCTATATACAAGGCCCTCTTGTTTCAAGAAAGGAGGGAAATGTTGACAGATTATGCGGATCAATCCATAGATTGTGATACAAGAATTCAAGATTGATACTATCTTATAGGGCATGTGGGTGAGAGAGATGCTTATCTTCCTCCTTTTAGACATCGTGGACAGTACATCCCCTTGTTGCCCAACAAATGGTCCTATCATATGTGACGACTTCAATTCATGTTTAAAAACAGGGTGAAGTCAGAGCTACACAAGGGCAATGTGTGCACCGACACTCGCACCAGAATGCTGAGCTGATGTTCTCTTCCACCAACTCGGGCGGCAAACTAATTGGCAAAAGTGGAACAAGCTAAGGAAGCAGACAAGGTACACTTCGAAAGGCTTGTTCAACTTTGCACGATTGGATCAATTGCAAGTGGAATCGTCAACATCCACAGAATTTCAGAAAAATTAAGTTAACAATGGTCGTTCTACTGCGTTCATTGTTGGCGAACATGAGCATTGTAGATATCACGTCGCATGGGGAAAATTCGATTCTCTTTGATTAATTTGTCTGCACACCGATGAAAAACCAAGTATGCTTCCGGAGATTTTTGTTTAACCGGGGATGAACGTATAAAATCAATCTCATCGGTATCTACAAAATGTACATGTAGATATCGTATGCCTTTACTATAGTTTGCCATTGGACTGAGGAGGCAACCACTCCCCGGAGCTCCTGATCACTGACTTTCTCTGCTTCTTTCTCCTTCCACACTTCCTATACTTGTCCTTTTACGCAAACGAAGCCTGCTGCCGACAATCCCACACTAACATTGTCTCAAAACAATATGGAAAATGAATACCCGACAAAGAGTCCTGACCCTTAATTTGTGGTGTGGCCACATGCGAATAGCTTTCTAAAAAATTGTGTATTGCCCAATTTGTCAATCTGCTGACGTCATCTCGCCACAAACCCTGCTCATAAACCTTACGAAACCATGGCTATTTGGGCAACATAGATCCTCCTTCTAAGTCTTTTGAAAGTTGTATAATCTATTTTGTCCTCTAAAGTATGCATTTTCCTGGCTATATGGTCGCAAGAGCTTGACTTGTTTCGGCAAATGTGGCTCTAATGGGGTTCATCCTTCTTACATACGTAAAGTAGATACTTAAAATCTTTACTCCCTTTTCATCAAACATTATGTAGACAATACGCTTCACTGAGAGATATTTGTGTCTCGTAGTGTAAAGGCACTTTGTAGAAACGTCTCCTTCTTCCACCAACATGCACAATTTTTTTCCTTTTTTCGTATAAATCATCAGACGACATCGATTTGCAAAGTATAAAAGTGTCGTACGCAAATTCTACAATCTGCACGTGGAAGCGGCGTTGGGCAAGGGAAATCTTCACTTATTTACGACAAGAAGTTTGTTATAGTTAAGTCAGATTTGGTGCTAAATAAAGAGGATTGGGTTGAATATGAAGAAGGTTGTTGCTGACATTAAAAAGAGACGGCAACATATAGAAAATCTGGAGATTGGTTGAGAACACCATTAAAGTGGCAGGTCAGGTTCTGAGGGTGACTTGAAATTAAGAGAAGTTTTTGATATGATTCCAGAGCGGTGTTTCAATCTAAAAAGACTGCCCATCCTTCCATGTTCTGAATTGAGAGAGAAGTCTGGTACCTGGGAGATGACTTGTTATAGAGAACTCTCTATCTTTACCACCTGTCGTAACGAGCAAAGAAACTCCTTTTCGCTGCACAATTGATGGTTTCTCGTATGGGCAGGCACTTTTTTCACATGTAAATCTCACTTCAACAATATTTGACACTGGATGCATATAACAACTTCCAGGTGAACCTCAATATCATTCCAAACGAAGCAATTCTGACAAGGGCTATTCCAAAAGTAGGGGTGTCAACTGGCTGGATCGGGCCGGGGTCTCAGCCCGGCCCAAGCCTGCCCGAAACTTAACAGTACCAACTCGGCCCGGCCCAAGCCCAAATTACATGTACCCCAACTCTTCGGGCCGGGACGGGCCGGATTCCTTTTTTTTTCTTTTCTTTTTTTTTTTTTTGAAATCAAAATCACTTCACAAATCCATTGAATGAAAGACTATAAAAAAGAAAAAATAAAAATAAATTAAATTAAAAAGAAAACATGGGTGTTAAAACAAGCTGGAGCCGCCCGGCCCAGCCCAAGTACCAAGCCCGGCCTGAAAAGGCCCGAAAATTAGGTGAATCTTCCTGCCGGGTCGGGCTTTTTTGACACCCCTATCCAAAAGGCACATCTAAAGTTGCTTCGACACTTATGCTCTGCTTCATGATGGTACAATTGCCTGAAATAATTGAAGTGGCGAACATTCACACGACTTAAGGGTGAACACCATAAGCCACGCAGCAAAAAGTATGGTTGGACTCTTCTCATTTCAATCTGAAATTTTTACCAACAGTTTGGGGCTACACTAAATAGCACATAATCATGTTTCAATCACTCTGCGAGACACAAAAGTACAATGCAACAAAAAACATGGCATCCATTATCCAGATCGACTTGTTTCAGCATCACATTAACCGTTGTTGGTCATTGGAATGAGTATGCTTAGACGAGCAGGACCACATAGAAAAAGTACCATACCATTACCATGATGAGCATACAAAGTACATGGATAACGGGCATATGAGGGTCAAAACCAAGAACTTAAACCATCTATCTGCTGAAATCTATGAGTCCTGGAACCGAATCAAAACAAGAAAAATAACCTCTGAAGTATGAAGCCAGGTAAATCCATAAGCTCACTCCGTTCTAGCCTAATAACTTCCCCCTGGTAAAAGTATAACTAACGATCCAAAGGGCAAATCCCTTCCATAAAGAGAAACATAGACATCAACAGATTCAAATTAAAGTTGAAGTAAGCAAAACGTCAATTCAAAAACAATAAGGAAAGTGTCTAATAGATAACAACAATGGGAGAAACTTCAAACGACAACAACAATTTGTGGTGATCCACCATGTGGGAATGAATGCACCACCAGTCTCAACTTGCCATTATGGCAAATGAACCAAACTTCCTTGTAGTCCCACTAGGCTCTGATAAGACCGAGCACATAATAATCTTAACGGTAAAAATCTATTTACCTTGTACTTGCTATCTTCAGCACATTGCATGCACACAAACTGAGAGAAAATCATTTTCACTGTTCAAGGACACTAGCTTTGGTGTCTGTAGACATGTTCCGGTCTAACATTGGCTCCACCAGTTCCAAGGGATTATGCTTATCAATGCGCGGAGAAGCAGGGTACATGTCATTGTTTCCAGAAGTGATAGTAGTCTTTGCTTCATTGTCAGTTGGCTCCAGTAACACAGAGTTAGGAGTGCCAGAAATGTCACCAACTTCTGGCATTCTTGCAATTTGCTCAGGCTGTCTCACTTCATGAATTTGACTATGCTTAAAGATGGCCACTACAAGCTAGTGAAATAAACAAACCAGTGTGTCAGACTCATATGGAATATTGATGAAACAGAAAATTCAATTTTCTTATCGAAAAAAACATTTGAACAATATGTAAGTGCTAAAGGAAGCCCAATGTACTTGCACATTATGATCGTGTCAACGAACTTATACTAAGGCTTCGTTTGTTTGAGTGAAAATGTCATGATAAAGAAAAATATTCTCCATGGAAATCATTTTCAAGAAAAATGGTTAGTCTCCATTTGTTTGGCGGTTTAGGAAAGTGATTTCCTTCTTGGCAAAATAGAAACTTATTTTCCCCCGATCTAAGCTTATTGTTTTCAGTCCATAGCAATTGTTTTCCGTAGATCAATTAGTTTTCCATCATCCAAACACCGGAAAGTCAGGAAATAATTTCCTGGAAACAGTTTTTCATCAAACAAAACGCTAAAAATAAATCAACTCATATCGGTCGATATAGAACAATAGAGAGTCAGCATCCACTCTAGTGTGGCAATAGAGCTTTTGCTATAATGAGCAAGTTAGAGAAAGATACCATTTAGGACCAGGGGTCATGGGGTATAACCGACGTATAAAGGAGAAAGAGGATAGTTTCGCAATTTCACTTTACATGACAAATATAAAAACATTACTTGAATTGGGCCAGCAGCTATCAATGGACCAGCAACTCCACCGCCAAAAAGCCGCCCATCAGGCATAGCAAGCGTGACATTCACCAAGCTAAGTTCAGGGTCAGGGTGCGAACAAATTCTACCTTCCCGAATTGTAAATGAGCCATTCAGGGCCAAAATTTCAAAATGTCCCTGCACAGCAAGGAGAATATAAATAGGCCAGACTAAACCTTGCAGTCAGTTGCTCTTTCTATTATTTAAGGACCTGAACCGAAAATAATTCAAAGTAGCCAACAGGTACAATCCGTACTATAGTAGGATTTGGTTGGTCATGGTTCAGCATTAAGCATGAAAAGAAGAAAACTTCTACGGAGCAGCAAAACTGATACGAAGATGCCTGTGGTAACATGTATTCTGAGTTTTTCCCTCATCTGCACCTTTCATTGATAAGAACACGTTCAAAACTTGCCATTCCACTCTAGAAAACTGAAAAAGCGGTTGAAATTGTAGATTCTTGCTCAAAGAAAGTCCACACGTAGCAACCAGTTGAAAGTTAATGCTATGATGAACTGCTATAAAGGGGGGCAGAAGTTGTTTAGGAGTAAATAAACTGTTGTTTCATAGAAGGAAAACCGCAAGATGATTGTCCGCTTCCCCGAGAATGCATGCAAATAGCCCTCGGCTGAAAGTTCATGCAACCCTTTTGTACTATGCATGCCTATTTAGGATGAATAGCGGCGGTAATTTGTAATTAATAGTAGAAATACACAGTACTCAAATGATAAATCCATATCATGTTGCGGATGCCCCCTTTTAACCACTAACTAAGACACAGAATGTAGATCTTCGTCATATAGGTGCATGATCCAGCAGATATAGGTGCATGATGCATCACGAGAAACTGAGAAAGTAGTGTCAATCACCGTGACACAATACCTCATAACTCAAAATACCACCAGAAGGCCCAGGTTGGCGTAGGACGACACTGGAGAGAGCACCAGTCGCCGAAAGTACCGAGAGCGAATGGGAGTCCGGTTCAATCAAAGTTGATAACTTGGCACGAATTTCCTAAAGATAACATGAATCTTTTAGAATGGAATTCATCACATTACAATGTGTACCCGGAAAAGAAAACACTCTAGGAAATATCCATATCTCACCTCCCCTCTATGAAGGATCGCCGTCGCAGCGCTAAAGCTTCCTCCAAGTCCCCCCATTGGACGTCCACCTTCGCAGACAAGGTTTAAACATCAGGAGAAAGAGACGCATGCTCAAATTGTTACAATAAACAGATTTATGTATATAAATCGCGTGAAAGGAAGACGTTTTAAATCTAGTGTTGGCGATCACTCACCAATGGAAGCGAAATGCAGAGATCCACTGGAGGAACCTCGGGGCCTCTCTCTGCCGCGCCTCACTGCGTACTTCTTCGGTCTCCCACTCTTCTTCTTGACCGCGGCGACATTGGCACCCGATTCAACACCCGCTTCGAATCCCGCAATCACCTTTTGCGCGATCTGCGAGCCCAGCTTCCCGGTCTCAGCGACTCCTCCGTCTTCCATGGACGCGAATCCTTCGCACCGCGGCGAGCTCTACAAGCAGAAGCAGCGCGGGACATTTCTCCAGCGTTGTCAACGAAGCTCGGGCAAGGAAAGCACTCGCGCGCAAGCATTTCGAGTCCGTGACCGTGTGCGGACGTGTGTGGGTGGCTCGTCGAGAGAAGACGACGGGGACGGCGACGCGCCCTCGCCTCTCGAGTCGAGAGGATGGTGAAGTGAAGGCGTTGAATGAACAGTGAGCTTGCAAAACGCGCGAGGAATGGAAGAAAAAGATGGAAAAGAAAAGGCAAAGAAAAAGGAAAAAGAAAAGAAAATTCCACCTGCTTCCTTTCCGCTGACAACGACGGATTAGTTTGTCCTAACCCTGTTTACCAGTGTACAGTAATGGAGATTAGAGATAAAACCCTAGATGGTTGGTTTAATAAGTAGAACTTCAGATATATTTGGATTCCTAAAATGCCCCTGGAAATGTCCATTATTTGTTGCAATTAGAGACAGATTTCTCATAATTGCGATAGATTTGTTACCATATTCAATAAATGAATGCTGGGAAAAATAATGAATTCCTTGTTCCTTACCAAGAGAACATATTAAATGAATTATGGACAGATTCGATAATAAGAAATTTGCAGATGAATATAGATTATACGTATCTAACCCTATATATATGTGAAATTTTCCTTTGCAACGATGGTCCAACCAAGCTAGACAAGACAAATGTTACGTATTGTGTATAAAATATAACTCCGGATAAGGTAATAAATATCTTATCCGGTATTTTGGTTGACTTGAATTTCGAATTTATCCACATATAATTCGAATGAAAATAATCCACGTAGAAAATGGAATGTAGTTAATAAAATAGGATTGTAAAAAAATGAAAAGAAAAGAAAAAAAGGAAGAGAGGGAGGAGAAGGCAGTGTTTACTTCCGCTAAGTGAAATCTCGGAGAGATTGATCGATGGAGGAGAAAAAGAGCGAGAGCACATCCAGCAACAATGCCCAGACATCTACCAACAATGCCAATCCATGGCATTTCTATCATCTCCTCCCATTGAACCAGCCGGCGAGCTCCATCGTTGTTCGACGCCGGAGAGCTGCTTAGTCGTTATCTTTTCACGCTCTCTTTCTATCAAGAATCGTCTAAACCGATGGAGCAACACAGTCCGACGCTCTAGAGACCTCGAATGAGGCTCGTGACCTCATATCCGAGGTTGCCAGCCTCGAGGCACCGTAGAGCTGGGGACACAAGAGGATGGAGCTCACGCTGGACGTATAGATCTTCCTTTGAGTCTTTTGAAGGTTGTATAACCTATTTTGTACTCTAAAGTATGCTTTTCTCTGAGTACATGGTCGCAAGAGCTTGACTTGTTTTGGCAAGTATGGCCTTAATGGGGTTCATCCTTCTCATGTATGTAAAGCAAACAATGGTCATTAATGAGCTGAGCAAACTATGCTTTGCGAAGAAGTATTCATGTCATTCGACGACCACAGGACTCTTTCTGCTCGGCCGACGAGGACTAGTTTCCCTTCATGGCCTATCCTCAGAATTCCCGATGAATCATTCGCTGGATCATCCCCATTTGCCACCCAAACGATGGACTTATCTGGGAGCAGCGAGAAGGAGGAGGGCGGAACGAGAGAGCAAAAGGAGAGTGGGAGCTCTGGTTAAAAAGGGAGAAGACCATGGAAATAGGGGAGATGTGAGAGTCTGGTTTGAGAAAAGAAGAAGCTCGGCTGAGTGAGCTCGTACCCCAGAGAAGGGAAACACAAGCAGAAGAGAGAGAAAGCCCGAGAGAGCTTCTAATTGAGGGCGGGAGCAGCAAGAGTTCCTGGTCGCGTGAGGCGTAAAGGGCTCAAGCGACTGAGCCACCTTGAGGCGATCGCCGTCGTCGCAGCCAGGGGAGTTGGCCTCGTGGTTCGCAGCGACGATAGGGGCAATCGTCATGAAAGTGAAGCAGAAAAACCGAGAGACTTCTAGGAGACAAAAGGCGGAACTTGGTTTGAGCACACCCGAGCAAACCAGAGTTTGGTTGCGGACAGAAAAGAAAGACGCCTAACCGGAGAGCATGAAGGAGCTCAACCAAGACCGAGAGCAGGAGCTACGGCTTCGCGCACGCCCGCCGAAACATTTCTCCTCCCGATTGGAAATCTAGTCCATCTCACCTCACCCTTGCGGCCGCAGGCGAGGCCGCCTAGCCCACGGCCATAGGCAAGGAGGAAGGGAAGGAAAAAGAAAGACAGGAAAAAAATCAAAAAAATATAAAAGCACAAAAATGCTCCTAATCAGGTCTTTCTTTGAAACAAAAAAGACACTTCAAACTCTATTTGAAATAAAATCCACTTCATCCTCTTATTTGAAAAAGTGACGGCACATAAGACCCTTTTTTGAAAATTTCCCTTTCTTTTTAAAATAAAATTTTCAAAAAATAAGAGACTTATACGGAGATTCTATAATCTTCACGTAGAAGCGGCATCGTGCAAGGGAATCTTCATTTATTTACCACAAGAAATTTGTGATATCTTCAGTTATTTACCGCAATAAATTTGTGATAGTTCATTTAGATTTTATGCTAAATAAAGAGGATTAGGTTGAATATAAAGATGACCATTGCTGACATTAAGGAAGAGATGGCAATATAGAATATCTGGAGATTGGTTTAGAACACCATTAAAGTGACTTGCATAGGTTCTGAGGGAGACTTGAAATTAAGAGAGAAGCTTTCGATATGATTCCAGAGAAGTGCTTCAAACTAAAAAGACTCTTCACCCTTCCTCGTACTGAATCGGGAGAGGACTGGTACCTGAGAGATCACTTGCTAGAGAAACTCTCTATCTTTACCACCTATCGTAGCAAGCATAGAAGCTCTTATTCGCAGCACAATTACTATTTTCTCGTATGAGCACGCATTTTTTTCACATGGAAATCTCACTTCAACAGTATTTGACAGTGGATGCATATAACAACTACCAGGTGAACCTCAATATTATTCCATACGAAGCAATTCTAACAAGGGCTAGTCCAAAAGGCACATCTAAAGTTGCTTCGACAGTTCTGCTCTGCTTCATAATGGTATAATAGTCTGAAATAATTGAAGTGGCAAACAATTCACCCGACTTAAGGGAGAACACCATAAGCCACAGAACAAAGAGTATGGTTGCACTCTCTGATTTCAACCTGGAACTTTTTACCAACAGTTTGGGGCTACAGTAAATAGCACATAATTATGTTCAAATCCCTCTGCGAGACACAGAAATACAATGCAATAAAAAATATGGCATGCATTATCCAGATCGGCTTGTTTCAGTATCACATTGACTGTTGTAGGTCATTGGAATGAGCATGCATAGAAAGAAAGACGAGCAGGACCACATAGAAAAAGCACCATACCAAGCCTGTGATGAGCATACAACGTACATGGATAATTGGCGTATTGAGGGTCCAAACCAAGAACATAAACCATCTATCTGCTGAAACCTATAAGTCCTGGAACCGAATCAAAACAAGAAAAAGCACCTCTGAAGTATGAGGCCAGGTAAAGCCATAAGCACACTCCGTTCTAGGCTAAAAACTTTCCCCTGGTATAAGTATAACCCAAACGGGAGAGGACTGCTTCAAAGGGCGAATTCCTTTTATAATGAGAAACATAGAAATCAACAGATCCAATTTAAAGTCGAAGTAGGCAAAACTATAATTCACATAGCCCACCTATGTTTTCCCTTTTTTAAGCAAAATGCCATGACATTAGTGGACATTTAAACCATTGTCATCCGGAGAATCACAGAAGGCCATGTCTCCATAGCAAATAAAAAGGAATTGCCATCCAAAGTTTACTGTCAAGAGTCAAGACACTGGCTTTCAATGCCCTTGGAAGTCTAGCATAACGACAACATCACAACTAACCGGGTAATTGCAGAAAGTTCCTGGAGTAATAATTTTGCCGAGGCTAATTCAAATCCATCAGATTGGACCATAAGCAGATAAAAGAAACTACCATATGGACAAAGGCAAGATCATAACAGCAAAGCATTAAAGACAATAAAGAAAGTAGCCAATAGGTAACAAGAACGGCAAAGGTTTAAAGACAATAAGGAAAGTATCTACTACATAACAAGAATGGCAGAAACTTTAAATGACAACAACAATTTGTGGTGATCCACCATGTGGGAATGAATGCACCACCAGTCTCAACTTGCCATTACGGCAAATGAACCAAACTTCCTTATAGTCCCACTAGGCTCCTATAAGACCTAGCACATAATAATCACAACAGTAACAATCTATTTACCTTGTACTTGCTATCTTCAGCACATTGCATGCGCGCGCACACTGAGAGAAAAACATTTTCACAGTTCAGGGACATTAGCTTTGGTGTCTGGAGACATGTTCCGGTCTAACATTGGCTCCACCGGTTCCAGGGATTATGCACATCAATGCGTGAAGAAGCAGGGTTCAAGTTATTGTTTCCAGAAGTGATAGTAGTCTTTGCTTCCTTGTCAGTTGGCTCCAGTAGCACAGAGTTAGGAGTGCCAGAATTGCCGGCAACTTCTGGCATTGTTGCAATTTGCTCAGGCTGTCTCACTTCAAGATTTGGATTATGCTTAAAGTTGGCCACTACAAGCTAGTGAAATAAACAAACCAGTGGGTCAGACTCATATGGAATATCGATGAAACGGAAAATTTAATTTTCTTTTCAAACAAACATTTGAACAATATGTAAGCTCTAAATGAAGCCCATTGTGCTCGCACATTATGATTGTGTCAACTAACTTATACTAAGGCTTTTTTTTTTCACTGAAAATCTCATGACATAGAAATACATTTTCTATGGAAATCATTTTCAAGAAAAATAGTTAGTTTTCATTTGTCTAATGGTTTAGGGAAAGTGATGTCCTTCTTGGCAAAACGGAAAGTTGTTTTACCCCGATTTAAGCTTAGTTTTATCAGTCCATGGTAATTGTTTTCCATGGATCGATTAGTATTCCGTCATCCAAACACCGGAAAGTAAGGAAATAAACAATTTTTCATCGAACAAAACCCTAAGAATAAATCAACTCATATTGGTCAATATAGAACAGTCAGCATCCACTCAAGTGTGGGGACATAGCTTTTGCTATAATGAGCAACTTAGAGAAAGATACCATTTAGGACCAGGGGTCATAAGGTGTAACCGACGTATAAAGGAGAAAGAGGATAGTTTGGCAATAACTTTACATGACAAATATAAAAACATTACTTGAGTCAGGCCAGCGGCTATCAATGGACCAGCAACTCCACCGCCAAAAAGCCGCCCATCAGGCATAGCAAGCGTGACATTCACCAAGCTAAGTTCAGGGTGCGTACAAATTCTACCTTCCCGAATTGCAAATGAGCCATTCAGGGCCACAATTTCAAAATACCCCTGAACAAGGAGAACATAAATAAGCCAAACTAAATCTTGCAGTCAGTTGCTCTTTCTATTATTTAAGGACCTGAACCGAACATGATTCAAAGAAGCCAATACGTACGGATTGTACTATAGCAGGATTTGGTTGGTCATGGTTCAGCATTAAGCATGAAAAGAAAAAAAAAATCCTATAGAGAACCAAAACAGATACAAAGATGCCTGTGGTAACATGTCTTATGAGATTTTCCCCTCATCTGCACCTTTCATTGATAAGAACACGTTCAAAACTAGCCATTCCACTCTAGAAAAATAAAAAAGCGGTTGAAATTGTAGATTCTTGTTTAAAGAAAGTCTACAGGTAGCAACCAGTTGAAAGGTAATGCTATGATTAACTGCTATAAAGGGGGACAGAAGTTGTTTGAGAGTAAATGAACAGTTGTTTCATAGAAGGAAAACTGCAAGAGGATTGGCCGTTTCCCCGAGAATGCATGCAAATAGCCCTCGGCAGCAAGTTCATGCAACCCATTTGTACTATGCATGCCCATTTAGGATGAATAGCGGCAGTTATTTTGTAATTAATAGAGGAAGAACAGGTGAAAGCACTGGCTTCCTCAGTACGATAGAAATACACAGGACTCAAATGATAAACCCATATCATATTGCGATGCCCCCTTTTAACCACTAATTAAGATTCAGAATGTAGATCTTCATGATATAGGTGCATGATCCAGCATGAGAAACTGAAAAAATAGTGTCGCAATACCTCATAACTCAAAATACCACCAGAAGGCCCAGGTTGGCGTAGGACGACACTGGAGACAGCACCAGTTGCCGATAGTATGGAGAGCGAATGAGAGTCAGGTTCAATCAAAGATGATAACTTGGCAAGAATTTCCTAAAGACAACATGAATCTTTTAGAATGGAATTCATCACACTGCAATGTGTCATCAAATTACAATGTGTACCCTGAAAACAAAACACTCTAGGAAACATCCATATCTCACCTCCCCTCGATGAAGGGTCACCGTCGCAACGCCTACGCTTCCTCCAAGTCCCCCCGTTGGACGTCCCCCTTCACAGACTAGGTTTAAACATCAGGACAAAGAGAAGCATGCTCAAATTGTTACAATGAACAGATTTAAGTACATAAATTGCATGAAAGGAAGACGTTTTAAATCTAGGGTAGGCGATCACTCACCAATGGAAACGAAATGCGGAGATCCGCTGGAGGAACCTCGGGGCCTCCCTCTGCCGCGCCTCACTGCTAACTTCTTCGGCCTCCCACTGTTTTTCTTGACCGCAGCGGCATTGGCACCCGATTCAACACCCGTTTCGAATCGCGATTTCCCTCCATCGGCATCGCCATTTCCTTCCCTGCCGAGTCCCGCACTCGCCTTTTTCCCCATCCGCGAACCCAGCCTCCCGGTCTTGGCGACTCCTCCTTCTTCCATGGACGCGAATCCTTCGCACCGCGACGAGCTCTACAAGCAGAAGCAGCGCGAGACATTTCTCCAGCGTTGTCAACGAAGCTCGGACAAGGAAAGCGCTCGCGCGCGAGCATTTCGAGTCCGTGACCGTGTGCGGATGTGTGTAGGTGGCTCGTCGAGAAGAAGACGACGCCGACGCCGACGCCGACGCCGACGCGGCCTCGCCTCTCGAGTCGAGAGAATGGTGAAGTGAAGGCGTTGAGTGAACAGTGAGCTTGCAAAACGCGAGAGGAATGGAAGAAAAAGATGAAAAAGAAAAAGGAAAAAGAAAAAGAAAATGCAAAGAAAAAGGAAAAAGAAAAGAAAATTCCACCTGCTTCCTTTCCGCTGACAACGACGGATTAGTTTGTCCTAACCCTGTTTACCAGTGTACAGTAATGGAGATTAGTGATAAAACCCTAGATGGTTGGTTTAATAAGCAGAACTCCAGATATATTTGGATTCCTAAAATGCCCCTGGAAATGTCCATTAATTGCTGCAATTAGAGACGGATTTTTCATAATTGTAATAGATTTGTTACCATATTCAAGAAATGAATGCAGGGAAAAATCATAAATTCCATGTTCCTTACCAAGAGATATGTGATTGCATATTAGATGAATTAGGGACAGATTTGATAATAAAGAATTTGCAGACCAATATAGATCATATATACGTATATATGTGAAATTCTTCTTTGTGGCGATGATCGGACCGAGGTAGTCAAGGCATATGTTACATCTTGCCGATAAGATATAACTCGGTGAAGGATTATAAATATCTTATCCGGTATTTTGGGTGACTTGAATTTCAAATTTATCCACATATAATTCGAATGAAAATATTCCACGTAGATAATGGAATATACTTAATAAAATAGGATTGTAAAAAAAATCAAAAGAAAAGAAAAAAGGAAGAGAGGGAAGAGACGGAAGAGACGACGACGTTTGCTCCTGCTAAGTGAAATCTCGGAGAGATCAATTGAGGAGAAAAAAAATAGCGAGCGCCCATTCCGCTACAATGCCCACACATCGACCGACAATGCCAAGCCGTGGCATTCTGATCATCTCCTCCAATTGAACCAGACTGCAAGCTTCATCGTCGTTCGACGCTGAAGCACTACTCAGCTGCTATCCCCCTCTGTCTCAGCTCTCCCTCTATCTAGAACGTCCAAACCGTTGCATCGACGCGGTCGGACGCTCTAGAAACCTCGAATTTAGAAAAAATTAATTAAAAATAAAAAGATATAACATATGTTATTTCTTTCCCGTATTTCAAATACTTTGTACAGTAACTAATAAGTTATTGGGTGTTCCTACGAGATTATTAACGGTATCTTTTTTAGAGGATGTTAATAAATTTCAAAATCCATTCCGTCATCTCGTAGCGACAACTGTCTTTTTGATTGGTACCATAATGGCCCTTAGGTTGAGTATTGGAGCAACATTACCTATTGATAAATCCCTAACTTTAACTCTTTTTTAAAGGCCTAGTACAAACAAAAAAAAAAAAACTCTAATGTTATTGCCGAACTTACCATTGAATCTTCGAAATTTAGAAACATGAGGTTTTAGGGACGATGAGATTTTAGATCGTTCATCCAAATATCTCAATGTCTAATCGTTCTTTCGATTGTTGAGTGCTGAAGATAATACGAAACGCTTAAATCATTCATCCACATATCTCCAAGTCTAGTTGTTCTTTTAGCTATTAAGTGTCGAAGAGAATACGAAACGTGCCATCTTGAGTGACTCTGTATCTCCCGGTAATATGTAGGGAAGCAAACAGTAAAAGAGAAGTTCAAGGGTTTTTTCATGTCGGCTTTACTGAGGTGTAATTCATTAACAAGGTGAAAATATCACGTAGGATTAACTAATAGTAATTATGGATGGAAGGCTAACGATGATAGAAATGGGACAAAAATAAAATTTAAAGGTTATTTACTAGACAAAAAATTTTTTGGATATAATTGGGACATATGCTAAAGTTGAGTTTTTTTTTTTTTTTGTACTAGGCCGGTATAATTGGGATAAAAGTAAAAGTTTGGAGTAAAATTGAGATAAAAGTAAAAATTGAAGGTTTTTTATGAGACAAAAAAAAAATTTGGATATAATTATCACAAATGCTAAAGTTAGAGTTTTTTTTGGGTATTGGGCCCTTTTTTAAATTGATTAAATTATGTTGTGAAATAAAATATCACGACTTATGTAATATTCAATATCAATAAAATAAATTAGTGTGCCATTGCATTTTAAATAGGGTTAATATCACGAAAAGCCCCAAATTGGTACAATTGTAACAAATTTACCCCAAACGGGTATATTTGTGGCAAATTTACCTTTAATTAGTTTTTCATTAAATTTTACCATCAAATTGTTGAGTTGGATGACACGTGACGGTTGACGGGTATACCAATTTGAAGTTTTTATCCTCTGTTTATCACAACTATATCTATTTGGGGTTTTTAGTGCTATTAGCCCGATTTAATGAAAATTAACAAATGGTAAAGTTATCACATGTGTACCAATTTAGGATGGTGGTAAAAATAATTAGTTTTAGGTAAATTTATTACATGTGTACTAGTTTGAGGTTTTGCTTGGTAAAAATAATTATATTTTGGTAAATCTATCACAAATATACTAGTTTGGAGTATTTCGTGGTTAAAAAAAAAAATAATTCGCGGGCAAATTTTTCACATTTATACCAGTTTGGGATTTTTTGTTGTAAAAAATATATATAGTTTGAGATCAGTTTATCACAGGTGCATTAGGTGAGAGTTTTTTGTAGTATTAGCTCTTTTAAATATAACTAGTAACTTGATCATGCTCAAACCATTCGACCAATTCTAACTTCTTGATTTGAATCTTTGAAGTATTGGGTAAAGAAGAAAGATTCAGAATAATTAGGAATCGAAAATTCTCTTTAAGTTTTCCATGTCTTAATTTTTATTGAACCTATAAAAAGACATAAGATCTTGACTTGTTTCGGCAAATATGGCCTTAATGGGGTTCATCCGTCTTACGCATGTAAGGCAGATGCTTAAAACATTCACTCCTGATCGAACATTATATAGACAATATGCTCTAATAGATGTTTGTATCTCGTCATGTAAAGGCTTGTTTAGCCCGTCGCTTTGTAAAAACGTCTCCTTCTTCCATCAACATGCACATTTTTTTTTTTTTTATAAATCATCTAATATCGATTTGCAAAGTATAAAAGACTTATACGCAAATTTTATAATCTTCACGTAGAAGCAGCATCGTGCAAGGAAATCTTCACTTATTAATCACAAGAAAGTTGTGATAGTTAAGCCAGATTTGGTGCTAAATAAAGAGGATTGAGTTGAATATGAAGAGGACTATTGTTGATAGTAAAAAAAAGGATAGCAATATAGAATATCATTAAAGTGACTTGCGTAGGTTCTGAGGGTGACGTGAAATTTTTTGTTTTTGGTCGAATGGGTGACTTGAAATTAAGAGAGAAGCTTTGATATGATTCCAGAGAAGTGTTTCAAACTACTTCTCTTCCAAACTAAAAAAGACTGTTCATTCTTCCTTATAGTCAATCGGGAGAGAACTGGTACCCGAGAGATCACTTGTTATAGAGAAATTCTCTAATCTTTACCACCGGTCGTAACAAGCATAGAAACTCTTTTTCCCTGCACAATTGGTATTTTCTCATATGGGCAGGCGCTTTTTTAACCATGTAAATCTCACTTCAACAGTATTTGGCAGTGGATGCATACAACAACTACCAGGTGAACCTCAATATTATTCCAAACGAAGCAATTCTAACAAGGGTTAGTCCAAAAGGCACATCTAAAGTTGCATCAACACTTGTGCTCAGCTCCATGATGGCATAATTGTCTGAAATAATTTTTTCTTTTTTTGGTCGAAGTCGGAAATAATTGAAGTGGCAAACAATTCACACGACTTAAGGGAAAACACCATAAGCCATGCAGCAAAAAAGTATGGTTGGACTCTCTGATTTCAACCTCGAATTTTCACCAACAGTTTGGGGCTACACTAAATAGCACACAATTAGGCTCCAATCCCTCTGCTAGACACAGAAGTACAATGCAATCGAAACAGTGGCATGCATCAGCTAATTAAGTCTCGCTGCCATGGATAAAGAGCTCACATCCATCTTTCCAGATCAACATGTTTCAGTATCACATTAACTGTTGTAGGTCATGGGAATGAGTATGCATATAAAGAAAGACAGAGCAGGACCACACAACAAAAGTACCATACCATTACCATGACAAGCACACAATGTACATAGATAATTGGCATATGAGGGTCAAAACCAACAACATCCTATCTGCTGAAACCTATTAGTCCTGGGACCAAACCAAAACATGAAAAAGTACCTCTGAAGTATGTCCGGAGAATCACAGGAGGCTGTGTCACGGCCTTATTTCGATTTGGGTTAAAAGGTGTGTCAATCTTGAGATCCTATCTATGTAGAGCTTGGCACGCACGATCAAACGCAAAACAAGCATACGCTTTACAAGAATGATGACGAAAAACACACTGCAGACACAGGATTTTCACTGATCATGTCCTGAGAGAGGACTGAAGGGATTTACCGATCTGCTGTTACAAATACCCTTGGCCTTTTGCGTGACCCAACCAGCTATTTTCCTCAGGTCAGCATCGACTATCGGCAAGACCTCTATTACTCCTGCGATTTCTCCACCTTTTTTTTCTTTTGGTAAAAAATCCCCAAGTTCGTTTACCAAAAATCACCACACAATAGACCGAGAGATAATAATAGCTCACTCTACTTGCCTCCCCTGGGAGCACCCCAAGAGAAAATAGTAAATGCTCAAAGTTCCAATTAAAGAACAATAGCACGCCATGCACAATTGGACCACAAGCAGATAAAAGAAACTACCATGTGGACATAGGCAAGATGATATCGGTAATAGGTGAAAAGCAGAATACATGCGATCATTCTGTAACTCATAGTCCAAATATGATTCATAACGGCAAAGTTTTAAAGACAATAAGGAAAGTATCCAATAGATAACACGAACGGCAAAGTTTTAAAGACAATAACGAAAGTATCTAAAAGATAACAAGAACGGGAGAAACTTTAAATGACAACAACATTTTATGGTGATCCCCCATGTGGGAAGGGATGCACCGCCAGTTTCAACTTGCCATTATGGCAAATGAATCAAACTTCCTTATAGTCCCACTAGGTTCCTCTAAGACCTAGCACATAACAGTCATAACAGAAACAATCTATTTACCTTGTACTTGCTATCTTCAGCACATTACATGCACACACACACTGAGAGAAAAATATTTTCACAGCTCAGGGACATTAGTTAGCTTTGGTGTCTGCATAAATGTTCCGGTCTAACCCTGGCTCCACCGGTTCCAAGGGATTATGCTCATCAATGTGCGGAGAAGCAGGGTTCACATCATTGCTTCCAGTAGTGATAGTAGTCTTTGCTTCCTTGTCAGTTGGCTCCAGTAGCACAGAGTTAGGAATGCCAGAATGGTCACCAACTTCTGGCACTCTTGCAATATGCTCAGGCTGTCTCACTTCATGAATTGGATTATGCTTAAAGTTGCCCGCTACAAGCTAGTGAAATAAACAAACAAGTGTGTCAGACTCATATGGAATATTCATGACACAGAAATTTAATTTTCTTATCAAAAAAACGTTTGAACAATATGTAAGCAGTAACTGAATCCCATTGTACTCGGACATTATGATCGTGTCAAACGAACTTATGCTAAGGCTTCATTTGTGTCACTGAAAATTTCATGCTATAGAAAGATATTTCCATCAAAATCATTTTCAAGTTTTCATTTGTTTGGTGGCTAAGGGAAAGTGATTTTCTTCTTTGCAAAACAAAAAGTTGTTCCCCCCCACCTCGATCTAAACTTATTGTTTTCAGTCCATGGTAACCGTTTCCCGTAGATCAATTAGTTTTCCGTCATCCAAGCACCGGAAAGTCGGGAAATAATTTCCCAGAAACAGCTTTTCATAAAAAATAAAAAAAAAACCCTAAGAATAAATCAACTCATATTGGTCGATAAAGAACAATAGAGAGTTAGCATCCACTCTAGTGTGGCGATGTAGCTTTTGCTATAATGAGCAACTTAGAGAAAGATACCATTTAGGACCAGGGGTCATAGGGTGTAACCGACATATAAAGGAGAAAGAGGATAGTTTGGCAATTTCACTTTACACGGCAAATATGAAAACGTTACTTGAGTCGGGCCCGCAGCTATCAATGGACCAGCAACTCCACCGCCAAAAACCCTCCCGTCAGGCATAGCAAGCATGACATTCACCAAGCTAAGTTCAGGGTGCGTGCAAATTCTACCTTCCCGAATTGTAAATGAGCCATTCAGGGCCAAAATTTGAAAATACCCCTGCACAACAAGGAGAACATAAATAAGCCAACCTAAACCTGGCAGTCAGTTGCTCTTTGTATCATTTAAGGACCTGAACCGAACTTAATTCAAAGAATACGTACAATCCATGCCGTAGTAGGATTTGGTTGGTCATTGTTCAGCATTAAGCATGAAAAGGAAAGAACTTCTATAGAGAACCAAAACCGATACAAACATGCCTGTGGTAACATTTATTCTGAGTTTTTCCCTCATCTGCACCTTTCTTTGATAAGAAAACGTTCAGAACTTGCCATTCCACTCTAGAAAACTCAAAAACGGTTGAATTGTAGATTCTTGTTCAAAGAAAGTCCACAGTGAGCAACCAGTTGAAAGGCAATGGTATGATTAACTGCTATAAAGGGGGGCAGAAATTGTTTGAAGAGCAAATCAACTGTTGTTTCATAGAAGGAAAACTGCAAGACGGTTGGCCGTTTCCCCAAGAATGCATGCAAATAGCCTTCGGCAGGAAGTTCATGCAACCCTTTTGCACTATGCATGCCCATTTAGGATAAATAGCGGCAGTTATTTGGTGATTAAAAGAGGGAAGAGCAGATGAAATCTCTGCCTTCCTCAGTACTATAGAAATACACAGGACTCAAATGACAAATCCATATCATGTGGTGGATGCCCCCTTTTAACCACTAACAAAGACACAGAATGTACATCTTCGTGATTATAGGTACATGATCCAGCATGAGAAACTGAGGAAATAGTGTCAATCGCAGTGACACAATACCTCATAACTCAAAATACCACCAGAAGGCCCAGGTTGGCGTAGGACGACACTGGAGACAGCACCAGTTGCCGATAGTATGGAGAGCGAATGAGAGTCTGGTCCAATCAAAGATGATAACTTGGCAAGAATTTCCTAAAGACAACATGAATCTCTCAGAATGGAATTCATCACATTACAATGCGTACCGGGAAAAAAAGAGAACTCTCTAGGAAACATCCATATCTCACCTCCCCTCTACGAAGGGTCACCGTCTCAGGGCCAAAGCTTCCTTCATGTCCCCCCGTTGGACGTCCACCTTCACAGACTAGGGTTAAACGTCAGGAGAAAGAGAAGCATGTTTAAATTGTTACAATGAACAGATTTATGTATATAAATTGCATGAAAGGAAGACGTAGTAAATCTCGGGTTGGCGATCACTCACCAATGGAAGCGAAATGCGGAGATTCACTGGAGGAACCTCGGGGCCTCCCTCTGCCGCGCCTCACTGCGTACTTCTTCGGCCTCCCACTGTTCTTTTTGACCGCGGCGACATTGGCACTCGATTCAACACCCGCTTCGAATCCCGCAATCACCTTTTGCGCGATCTGCGAGCCCAGCCTCCCGGTCTCAGCGACTCTTCCGTCTTCCATTGACACGAATCCTTCGCACCGCGGCGAGCTCTACAAGCAGAAGCAGCGCGAGACATTTCTCCAGCGTTGTCAACGAAGCTCGGAGAAGGAAAGCGCTCGCGCGCGAGCATTTCGAGTCCGTGACCGTGTGCGGATGTGTGTGGGTGGCTCGTCGAGAGGAAGACGACGGGGACGGCGACGGCGACGCGCCCTCGCCTCTCGAGTCGAGAGGATGGTGAAGTGAAGGCGTTGAGTGAACAGTGAGCTTGCAAAACGCGCGAGGAACGGAAGAAAAAGATGGAAAAGAAAAAGGAAAAAGAAAAGAAAATTCCACCTGCTTCCTTTCCGCTGACAACGACGGATTAGTTTGTCCTAATCCTGTTTACCAGTATACAGCAATGGAGATTAGAGATAAAGCCCTGGATGGTTGGCTTAATAAGCAGAAGTCCATTTATATTTGGATTCCAAAAATGCCCCTGGAAATGCCATTGGAGTTGGATTTCTCATAATTGTGATAGATTTGTTCCCATATTCAATAAGTGAATAATGGCAAAATCATAAGTTCCTGCCGCCTCTCTTGCCAAGAACATGAAATATGTGATCGCTTATTAGATGAATTAGCGACAGATTCAGTAATGAGGAATTTGTAAATGAATATAGATCATACCTGCCTAATCCTATATATACACGAACAATCTATCTATGAATTTCACCTTTGTGGCAATGATCAACCCAAGCTATAAAAATCATAAGTTCTCCGTGGTGTTTATTGTAAAGAACAGGAGATATGCGGTCGCTTATTATATGAATTAGGGACAAATACGGTAGTAAAGAATTTGCATATGAATATAGATCATATGTATCTAACCCGATATAAATGTGACAAACCTATATGAGAAATTGGCCTTTGCGGCGATGATCAACTAAAGCTAGGCAAGACAAACGTTAAGTCTAGTGGATAAAATATAACTCTAGAATAATATATATCTTATCGTATTTGGGGTGACTTGAATTTCGGATTTCTCCATATAGAATCATGATAAAAAAAAAATCCCTAATAAAAAAATGAAAATAAAATAAAAAGGAGGAAGAGAGGGAGGAGAAGGTGGTGTTTGCTTCTTCTGAGTGAAATGTCAGAGAGATTGATCAATTGAGGAGAAAAAGAGCGAGAGCACATCGAGCAACAATGCCCACCACACATCGAGCAACAATGCCAACCCATAGCATTCTTATCATCTCTTCCGATTGAATCAACTCGTGAACTTATCATCGTTCGACGTCGTAGCGCCGCACGCCGTTATCTCCCCTGTTTCTCACACCGCCTCTCTATCTAGAATCGTCTAAACCGTGGGATCGACGCGATCCCACACTCTAGAGGCTTCGAATGAGGCTCATCACCTCAAATCCGAGGTGGCCGGCCTCGAGGCACGGTAGAGCTAGGGTCACTTGAGGGTGGGGCTCACGCTCGACGTATAGATCCTTCTTTGAGTCTTTTAAAGGTTGTTTAATTTATTTTGTCCTCTAAAGTATGCATTTTTCTGGCTATATGGTCGCAAGAGCTTGACTTGTTTCGGCAAATATGGCTTTAACGTGGTTCGTCCTTCTTAGATACGTAAGGCAGGCGCTTAAAATCTTCACTACTTTTTAATCCAACATTATGCAAACAATACGTTCCACTGATAGATGTTTGTGTCTCGTAGTGTAAAGGCTTATTTTAGCCACGTGTACATTTGAGAAGGCTTGGGAACTCAAAATCAACAAATTTGGGTTGGACCGGTTGAAAGTGGACATTTTCCATTTTTGTGATTTTTACGAATTTTTCTTAAATTTTTTCTGATTTTTTTTCGGAATTTTTTTTATGAATTTTTAAAAAAAATTATGATTTTTTTATTTTTTTATTTTTTTTTTGAAATTTTTCATTAAAAAAAAGTCGTACGGACCAAGTCGAATTGACCCCGCCCACGCCTCTCGGGTGCCCGACCCAGACCATATGGGTCCCGAGTAGGCACTAAACGACGTAATTTTGGCATTTTTATTTGAATTTTCGAAAAAATTAGATTTTTTAATTTTTTTTATTCCCACCGATTTATGATTGAGCGCCCCAGAGTGTGCCACTTGTCAACCTGAGAACCATCCGATCGAATTTTTGCCATTTTCTAGAAAACATTTTCTAATCTAACGACACAAAAAGTGCCACGTGGCTAATCCACGACCACCACATCAATTTCAAAATTTTAAATTATAGAAAATCAATTCATTTCTTAAAAATGATTTTTTAAAAAAATTTGAAAACTCACAGATCGCAACACATGGCCAAATCGTGTTAACTCAAATTTGTTGATTTTGGGTTCCCGAGCCTTCTCAAATGACCATTTTACCCTCTAGACACTTTGTCCCAAATTTTCCCTGAACCATCTCTAGACTTAAATGAATCATTCTCTAAACCTTTAGGGCTATACTAGATACGATATGTGACTAATTGATTGATGATTTGATGCGTTTTATACACACATTCTTGATTCCTTGATCTGCGCACTTTCATTATTGATTGTAATTGGTAGTTTAGCAAATTCTCATCCACACGACACCCTCTAGATCGTTAGAACTTACCTCACCTTCTGACGTACCGAAAGAGCGTCAATGACAATCTCGATGTAACTAAGTCCCCGAACCTATTTCTTTGATTTGGTTTTCGTATAATCGAACGAACTCTCCCGACCGCTCGATAGAGTTTCCAATCATACCCTCTAAAAAATGATTGGTGGCAATTCTGTTGGCATGCATACTATACACATATCACCCGACCATACTAAGATCGAACATGATCGATAAATTCTATAACCTCCCATCGCGATTTGGAATGGGTCTGGGAGGACCCGCGTCAAGCCCGTTTTGAAATCCATCATCCATCACGAATTAGACTACGACGACTCATTAATCCTCAACATATCCAAACAACTCGGGAGGGTCGCGACAGGAGGTCGCCCGTATGAAGAGAAACTCTCTATATCTGTCTTCACCACCTGTCATAGTGATCATAAAAGCCTCTTTTTGCAGCACGACCGATATTTTCTCGTATGTGCAGGTTCTGTTTGACATGATGGATGCATACAACTACTAGGTGAACCTCAAATTTATTCCAAACGAAGGAATTCTGACAAGTCCAAAAGGCGCATCTAAAGTTGCTTGGACACTTATGCTCTGCTTCCTGATGGTATGATTGTCTGAAATAATTCAGACATTCACACTTCTTAAGGGTGAACACCATAGTCGATCCATTACTTGAAAAAAAAGAAAGGGTAAACACCATAAGCCACGCATCAAAAAATATGGTTGGACTCTATGATTTCAACCTAGAATTATTACCAACAGTTTGGGGCTACACTAAATAGCACATAAGTAAGTTCCAATCCCTCTGCTAGACAAAGAAATACAATGCAATCAAAAATATGGCACGCATCGCCTAATTTAGGCTCACTCCATGGATAAAGAGCTCTCATCCATCTTTCCAGATCGACTGATTTCAGTATATCATTAACTGTTGTAGGTCATGGGAATGAGTATGCACGGAAAGAAAGAAAGACGCAGGACCAGATAAAAAAAAAAGTACCATACCATTACCATGATGAGCATACAGTGTACATAGATCATTGGCATATAACGGTCAAAACCAAGAACATAAACCATCTATCTGCTGAAATCTATAAGTCCTGGAACCGAATCAAAACAAGAAAAACTACATATGAAGTATGAAGCCAGATAAAGCCATAAGCTCACTCCATTCTAGGCTAATAACTTTCCCCCGGTAAAAGTACAACTAACGATGCAAAGGGTGAATTCCTTCTAAAAAGAGAAACATGGACATCAACAGATTCAATTTAAAGTCAAAGGATGCAAAACTTCAATTCACATACCCCACCAATGTTTTCACTTTTTTAAGCAAAATGTCACGGCATTAGTGCACATGAGAATCACAAGAGGCCATGTCTCCATACCAAATAAAAAGGAATTGCCATCCGAAGTTTACTGTCAAGAGTCAAGACACTGGCTTTTGGTGGCCTTCAAGTCTCGCATAACGACAACATCACAAAGTAACCGGGTGATTGCAGAAAGTTCCTAGATCAATAATTTTATCGAGGCTAATTCAAATCCATCAGATTGGACCATAAGCAGATAAAAGAAACTACCATATGGACATAGGCAAGATAATATCAGGTAAAAGGTGAAAAGCAGAACACGTACTATTGTTTTGCAACTCATTGTCCAATAGAAGGTTAATATGAATCATAATGGTAAATTTTTAAAGACAAAAAGGAAAATATCCAATAGAAGACAAGAACGGCAAAGTTTTAAAGGCAATGAGGAAATTATCTAATGCATAACAGGAACGGGAGAAACTTTAAATGACAGCAACAATTTGTGGCGATCCACCATGTGGGAATGAACGATCCACCAGTCTCAACTTGCCATTATGGCAAATGAACCAAACTTCCTTATAGTCCCACTAGGCTCCTATATGACCTAGCACATAATAATCACAACGGTAACCATGTATTTACCTTGTACTTGCTATCGTCAGCACATTACATGCACACACACACTTTGAGAAAAACATTTTCAAAGCTCAGGGACATTAGCTTTGTTGTCTGTAGACATGTTCTGGTCTAACATTGGCTCCACTGGTTCCAAGGGATTATGCTCATCAATGCACGGAGAAGCAGGGTTCATGTCATTGTTTCCAGAAGTGATAGTAGTCTTTGCTTCCTTGTCAGTTGGCTCCAGTAGCACAGAGTTAGGAGTGCCAGAATTGTCACCAACTTCTGGCATTCTTGCAATTTGCTCAGGCAGTCTCGCTTCATGAATTGGATTATGCTTAAAGTTGGCCACTACAAGCTAGTGAAATAAACAAACCAGTGTGTCAGACTTATATTGAATATAGATGAAACGGCAATTTAATTTTCTTATCGAAAAAACATATGAACAACATGTAAGCACCAAATGAAAACCATTGTACTTGTACATTATGATCGTGTCAACAAACTTGTACTAAGGCTTCATTTTCATTTGTTTGGTGTGGTTTAGGGAAAGTGATTTCCTTCTTTGCAAAACAGAAATTTGTTTTCTCCCAATCTAAGCTTATTGTTTTCCGATTAATTTTCCATCATCCAAACACTGGAAAGTCCGGAAATAATTTCCCGGAAACAGTTTTTCATCAAACAAAACACTAAAAATAAATCAACTCATATCGGTCGATATAGAACAATAGAGAGTCAACATCCACTCTAGTGTGGCAGTATAGCTTTTGCTATAATGAGCAACTTAGAGAAAGATACCATTTAGGACCAGGCGTCATGAGGTGTAAACGACGTATAAAGGAGAAAGAGGATAGTTTGGCAATTTCACTTTACATGACAAATATAAAAACGTTACTTGACTTGGGCCAGCAGCTATCAATGGACCAGCAACTCCACCGCCAAAAACCCGCCCATCAGGCATAGCAAGCATGACATTCACCAAGCTAAGTTCAGGGTGCATACAAATTCTACCTTCCCGAATTGTAAATGAGCCATTCAGGGCCAAAATGTCAAAATACCCCTGCACAACAAGGAGAACATAAATAAGCCAAACTAAACCTTGCAGTCAGTTGCTCTTTCTATTATTTAAGGACCTGAACTGAACATAATTCAAAGAAGCCAATACGTATGATCCTTACTATAGTAGGATTTGGTTGGTCGTGGTTCTAGCATTAAGCATGAAAAGAAAAAACCTTCTATAGAGAACAAAAACCGATACAAAGATGCCTGCAGAAACGTGTATTCTGAGTTTTTCCCTCATCTGCACCTTTCATTGATAAGAACAGGTTCAAAACTTGCCATTCCACTCTAGAAAACTAAAAAAACGGTTGAAATTGTAGATTCTTGTTCAAAGAAAGTCCACAGGTAGCAACCAGTTGAAAGGTAATGCTATGATTAACTGCTATAAAGGGGCACATAAGTTGTTTAAGCGGTTGAAATTGTAGATTCTTGTTCAAAGAAAGTCCACAGGTAGCAACCAGTTGAAAGGTAATGCTATGTTTAACTGCTATAAAGGGGCGCATAAGTTGTTTAAGAGTAAAATGAACTGCTGTTTCATAGAAGGAAAACTGCAACACGATTGGCCGTTTCCCCGCGAATGCAAATAGCCCTAGGCAGAAATTTCATGCAACCCTTTTGTACTATGCATGCCCATTTAGGATGAATAGCGTTATTATTAATAGAGGGAAGAGAAGAAGAAAGCTCTACCTTCCTCAGTACTATAGAAATACGCAGGACTCAAATGACAAATCCATATCATATTGCGGATGCCCACTTTTAACCACTAACTAAGATACAGAAAGTAGATCTTCGTTTTATAGGTACATGATCCAGCATGAGAAACTGAAAAAGTAGTTTGAATCGCGGTGACACAATACCTCGTAACTCATAATACCACCAGAAGGCCCAGGTTGGCGTAGGACGACACTTGAGACAGCACCAGTTGCCGAAAGAATCGGGAGCGAATGAGAGTCCGGTTCAATCAAAGACGACAACTTGGCAAGAATTTCCTAAAGACAGCATGGATCCTTTAGAATGGAATTCATCACATTACAATGTGTACCGGGACAGAAAAAAACACTCTAGGAAAAATTCATATCTCACCTCCCCTCTATGAAGGGTCACCGTCTCAGGGCTAAAGCTTCCTTCAAGTGCCCCCGTTGGACGTCCACCTTCACAGAATAGGTTTAAACATCGGGAGAAAGAGAAGCATGCTCAAATTGTTGCAATGAACAGATTTATGTATATAAATTGCATGAAAGGAAGACGTTTTAAATCTAGTGTTGGCGATCACTCACCAATGGAAGCGAAATGGGGAGATCCACTGGCGGAACCTCGGGGCCTCCCTCTGCGGCGCTTCACTGAGGCCTCCGGCGCGAATCTCCGACACGATGACGACGACCACATAACTCCGCCCTGGACTTCGTACTTCTTCGGCCTCCCTCTCTTCTTCTTGAACGCGGCGACATTGACACCCGATTCCCCCACACCCGCTTCGGATCGCGATTTCCCTCCATCGGCATCGCCATTTCCTTCCGTGCCGAGTCCCGCACTCACCTGTTGCACGACCTGCGAACCCAGCCTCCCGGTCTCTGCGACGCCTCCGTCTTCCATGGACGCGAATCCTTAGCACCGCGGCAAGCTCTACAAGCAGAAGCAGCGCGAGACATTTCTCTAGCGTTGTCAACGAAGCTCGGAGAAGGAAAGCACTCGCCCGCGAGCATTTCGAATCCGTGACCGTGTGTGGATGTGCGTGGGTGGCTCGTCGAGAGGAAGAGGAAGACGACGGCGACGCGCCCTCGCCTCTCGAGTCGAGAGGATGGTGAAGTGAAGGTGTTGAGACTTGAGTGAACACAGGGAGCTTGCAAAACGCGCGAGGAATGGAAGGAAAAAGACGGAAAAGAAGAAGGAAAAAGAAAAGAAAATTTCACCTTCTTTCTCCGACAACGACGGATTAGTTTTCCTAACCCTGTTTACCAGTGTACAGTAATGGAGATTATAGATAAAACCCTGGATGGTTGGTTTATTAAGCAGAACGCCAGATATTTTTTTATTCCTAAAATTCCCCTGAAAAAATCTAATAATTGCTGCAATTAAAGATGGATTTCGCATAAATGTAAGAGATTGTGTTACCATATTCAAAGGGGGAATGTTGGGAGAATTGTAAGTGCACATTGCATCGCTTGCCAAGAACAGGAGATACGTGGTCGCTTATTAGATAAATTAGGGATAAATTGGGTAATGAGAAATTTGTAGATGAATATAGATCATTTATATCTAATCCCATATCATTCTATATATGAAATCCGCTTTGCGGCGATGATCGCCTCAAGCTAGGAGGAAAATCATAAGTTCTCGTTACGTCTTTTGTCAAGAACAGGAGATATGTGGTCGCTTATTAATGAAATAGGGGTAGATTCGATAATAAAGAATTTGTAAACAAATATAGATAATACGTATTGGTCAATCTATATATTTAATTAGCCTTTGCGGTGATGATCAACCCGTGCTTGGGAGGACAAACGTTATGTCGTGTGGATAAAATATAACTCCGGATGGGATAATATATATGCTATTCAACATTCGAGGTGATTTGAATTTTGGATTTCTCCTCATATAGTCCTAATAAAAAAATCTCACATAGAAAATGGAATGTGTCAAATAAAATAAAGATTATAAAATAATGAAAAGAAAAAGGACGAAGAGTGGGAGGAGAAGGCAGTTTTGCTGCAAGTGAAATCTCGGAAAGAGCGGTCCATGGGTGAGAAAAAGAGCTACAGCACATCTAGCAATAGTGCCAACACATCGAGCAACAATGCCAATCCATGGCATTCCTTATCATCTCCGACAAACCAACCCGCGGGCTCCATCTTCGTTCGATTGCTTAGTAATTATCCCACTCCGTCTCACGCCGACGCAGTCCAACGCTTTAGACCTCGAATGAATCTTGTGACCTCATATCCGATGTTGTGGGTTGGGCGGGGGAGCGTTGAGGTCGCTCGTGCTCGTCGTATTGGGTGATCTTGAGTATTTCTCATCCCAAAAGCTAGTTTAAAAATAAAGCTTTCTCTTACATTTATAAACCGACTATCAATCCCTTCCACAATCGATGTGGGACAACCCCAACAATCTCTCCCTCACACATACAGTCCCTTCCACAATTAAAGTGGAACAATCCCAACAATCTCCCCCTCACACATCGAGCCATGGGTCGGAGCCGCAACAACCTGTATTCTAGACTTGCTGGTAACTTGGGCTTTAATACCAATATTAGATGGTCTTGGATCTTTCTCATCTCAAAAGCTAACTCAAAGGATGAGACTTTTTTCTCACACTTATAAACCAATCATCAACATGTTCCATAGTCGATGTGAGATAACCCTAACACATCGAAACTATGAGTGGCGGCTAACGCTAGAGGTCGCCTGAGGCTAGGCCTCGTCCTCGTGTTGTCATGGCGTCCATGTCACAGCCGGGGCCTTAACGGTGGCCACCTTGCTAAGAAGCATTTGAAAACTTTACCCTAATTAGCATTGAGCAAAAGGTAAGCCAAGCAACATGGTTTGAGAAAGCAATAAAGAAACAGATAGCCAGTTTTCTCGACTAGTCTTTGAAGGGAGCAGATGAAGTCTAGACTTAAAACAGACGAAGGAGGAGTAAAAGTTAGAGATCTGATTCAGACGCGTCTACATACTTATTTAGGCATCTACCCAATACTATAAGGTTACGTTTGGTCGTTAGGATAAAAACTGGGATAGAATATATTTTTATCTTATCCTATTTTTGGTAGATATCTACACGACATCATTATTTAATAGACAATTTGGCATGATATGAGATCATGTCCCTCGTTTTTTAATCACCTGAATCTTTCCAACATTCGTAAGGGATTTCGACATATTATGAAGAACTCGAGATTTGCATCCCCAGCTCACCAAGCGAAATCGGTGGTTTTTTTGTCACGACCAGCTAAAGCTAAAGTTCCATTAAAGAGCATTTCTACGGGGTAAAACCTCCTCAAGGAATATAAGATTTTCATGAAGTTGATCTTGAGCCGCCATCCAAGCACAATTACTTTTGTTTAAGAGAATATTTTTCATGTTGCTGTTACTAATTCATGATCCGGCATGTACAAAATGAAAACCTCATTCTTGATTCTACGAGAATTTTTATCAAAGCCTTTCGATGGAAGTTTTATTTTCCCAGAATGTATCCTAATTTTTGACCTCATTCTTCTTTTGGTGATCGATTCAACCTCTGATAAAAAAGATATACATTGATCATATTTTATCTCTTCATTAAGTTTAGTAATGAGCATAACAACCTTATTGATACAGGTCAACCCCTTCTTCTTGCACAAAAAATTTTACCATTTCCGAAGGAACTAGAGTTACATCTCTTTTCCATTGATCATCGACTTTCAAGATAACTCTATTGGATGACTTGCATGAGTGCATCTTCCACTTATAAAAAGAGGCTGGACAGTTTCATTGTTCAATACTTGTTACTCACTCAACAAAACAACATGCAAGGATAGCTGGTAATTCTC
Source organism: Rhodamnia argentea (assembly GCF_020921035.1). Lineage (NCBI taxonomy): Eukaryota > Viridiplantae > Streptophyta > Magnoliopsida > Myrtales > Myrtaceae > Rhodamnia > Rhodamnia argentea. Next base: position 23,451,451 of record NC_063157.1, on the reverse strand, counting down.
AAAAGATTTGACTCCGAATCAAGATCCATGGTTCTACTAGGTCCGCCCGATCGATGTCGTCCCCGAATTGAGATGGCACAAATCTCCGTTCAACAATAACTCACTCATTAGAACTTATCACTGAATAATTTTTAAATCATTATGATGTTTCAACAAAAAAGAGTCAATCTCAGCTACCTCTACTTATCTAACTTTATATCCACAATTTACCCAAATAATAGACATGATATGACAAAATCTTTAGATTCCTTATCCTATTTATTCAGTCTTATCTTGACTAGAGATTCAAATGGCTCAACACAATCTAAGATAATATAAACCCCATCATTATCATTTACGATCATTATTTTATCCGACTTTATCCCATGTGATGAAAAAATCCATACGACCAAACACATGGAAGTTTGATTTTTCTAATTCATCCAATTGCCTTCTGGCTTGGCAAGGCCGGTCGAGCCGCCAAACCCATAGTCAATTCCAATGGCTATTAGGATTGTGTTTCATCGGTGGAGTACAAAATCTGAATGACCGAATGGAACTGGATCGATACATCTTCCTATCTTCTTTTAGAAAATAAGCAAAAAGCCGACTAATATTGTCTCATGCTATCAAATCCTATTAACTTCTTCGCATGCATTTGCAATGAAAGGATCCACGAGAAAGAAGTGAATTTAGGGAAGAAAGATACTCTCTCTTGTCAATCTTGTCGACCAAAAAGGCTGATCGATCACCCTCAGATACTAGTCCATAGATGGTCAGTGATATTGTGAAAGACCGAGTTGCCATGACAATTTCGGATTCCCTGGCCGCACTCATGGTTGTCTATCCATGGTTTGGCTCTTAGTCGTCGGCATCTTATTCTCCCTCAACATTATGAATCAATTCAATTTCCAAAAAAAGAAAATTTCTCGAATGCACCCATGGCATTTGAACGAGAAGGGGTCGAGAAAACAAAGGCGACATCAAACAGAACCAGGCTTCTTTCACTCCGGCTTATCCAGATGTCCAAACAACCCTTTCCAGTGAGAAGAAGCTTCCTGTGGTGTCCGGAAAGTCCAGATATGATGCTGAGCTTTCTCGCGATTTTCCAGGATTTCCTGTGCAGAATTACGCTCCCTAATTAGTTTCGACAGAGAAAAGACGAATGAATTCTAATAAGCAAAGTTCTAGTTAGTTTCAACAGCATAGAAACAAACCAATTGTCTCAAAACGAAGTTTCGTCATACCCCATGCGTGACAAGGAAAAGGTGTGTGACAGTATAATACAACACAACAGTTCTTAGACAGTTGCATAACAGGAGCAGGGAAACAACGATATCAAACTAAGTGGAGTTTTTCCCGACTTGCCAATTGAAATTTATCCTGCTCTAAGCAAGAGAAACTTTAATGCACAAAGGTGACAGTTCCAACTCTTGGCAGAGGAAGCATTAAAAGAGAATGGACTTCTATCCAAAGGCTGGGTTTTCTTCCTCTTACAGTCCCCATGAAAAGTGAGCATTCCAACTCTTGGCAGAGGAAGCGTTAAAAGAGAATGGACTTCTATCCAAAGGCTGGGTTTTCTTCCTCTTACAGTCCACATGAAAAGTGAGAAGCATTAAAACAGAATGGACTTCTATCCAAGGCTGGGTTTTCTTCCTCTTACAGTCCACATGAAAAGTGAGCATTCACCATTCTCCTTTCGAATGAGGATTCGCCAAACTTTATCCTCACAAAGAGAAAAAGTTATGGAAAAAGAAGTGCATTTCTACTCCTTTACACTAGCAGAACTCTGGGTATCAGTTGTGCATGCAGTGCTCTTCTTCACACTGTCAAAACTAAGTCCACCAAGTGACACGTGATATCTGCATTTTCATAATTAACTAAAGGTTCAATGGCCATCCTTTTAGTAGAAAAGATGACAGAGGAAAAAGAAAATTCATATGCTTCAATGCAAATTTTTAAAAGTAGAGGAGCAGACACCTGGTAGTTGGAAAATCCAATGGTCATGCTCCTCGATTGAAGATTTACCATCATCCAGAGATAAAGCTCTACCAAAACACCCGAGAAAATGTAGAGTTCACCAATTTAAACGGGAGAAAGAAACTAGCCCAAAAAGGTGTATGACAGAACATGACAGAATGGAAAGGAATCAAGCCTCTCTAGCATCATTCTAGCTCTAAAATCTTTATAAGTCATTAAAGCAGGGGGACTATACAAGTACTTCTCATCAAACCTAAAGCTATATATCCACAGATGTTTACCATTTTCACAAAACCAACCACCTTCCAGCTCTTTCGGGGAAGAAAGCAAAAACATAAAAGAAAGATGGAGGATTTCTTCAACATCCTTATCTTGCTATAACAAGAACATCAGTGGAGGATTTAAATATAAGAAAGAATAGAAAGATGATCCATTCGATGTACTGCTTAATTTCTATAAAAGATGACGATCCAAGAACATAACTGAACATGGCAATGAAAGAAGCAATTGCAGAAGAACATTAGTGTTCACCATCACATGTCAAGGAGGAACCAACATGCGAATCCCAAAGCAATAATGATAGAATAATCATCTAAGAATATGCTGTCCACCCTAAATGAGCCTGAGCGATTTGCCATGAACTGTCATCCTACCGCACGAATGCTCGCTCTTTTTCCCCTCCCTCTATCTCAACTTGAATCCAATCATCTTTACTTTGTTAATTTCCTGAGAACATTATGCAAGTATTTCTTTGATTCTTTGAGACAATTAGTTCTATTTCAAGACCAGGGTGAGTTTCATCTAAATCTTTTCCAGACTACATTTGTATCCGTCAGTTCCAAAAGCAGAATCACGCCATTGCTTTCTGAAGTAATTCGAAGACGTAACTCGTCGTATTTCGTTCGCTTCGTTGATCAGCATTAACTTGGAAAACTGAATGCTCCATCCCTTACTCGCTTCCAAGCCAATTTTACCATTTATACTACTCGGGTTATCACCAAAGAAGCCGGAACCACCAAAGGACTTCTCGTGAAACGAATCCTCACGTTTGGCGAAGGACGCGCAAGCACTTCGCCTGTAGTTTCAAGTCCAGCTTGCACTATCCGGCGAATGAATCGAATTCACCTACGCTTTTAACCCAGCATAAGATAGGAAATGAGGAAGTAATCACTGACCTGAACTTCGGAAGCTCGTTTGGTCTTGAGAGTTAAGCAATCGACGAGGGCACTCCATTTTCCGGAGCAGTTGTCGAGAACCCCCAGCCGGTAGTATTGCTGCATCTGATGAACTGGAGCTGCCGCAAGAGAATTACGGAGAATTGTGAAATTCGCAAGGAAAGAAGACGAAAGGAATAGCGGAATCACAGGCCAAATTCAAGGAACACAAGGTCAAAGACGAAGTAGATCCTTCGTCCAAAGCTCTCTTTTTCCATCCCTACTCACAACACAATCAGAAAGAGAGGGAGAGAGAGAGTACAGTAGCAGAACCAAAGAGCGTCGAAGCAGGTGGTGCACGACAAGCGCCGCCGAGGGACGGAGGAGGGTTCGTCGTTCGCCGACGCCATGATCGCAAACGCTCGGTAGAAACCGGTCGCTTGGCTGACGTTTCGCACGTGCCGATTGCGGAACGCGAGGGTGAAGGTGATTTTCCTTAAGACGCGAAAAATTCAAACGGGATGCACCTATAATAAATTTATTTTAAATTATTTTTTTATTATGAAAAATTATTAATTGATACACATATAATATATTCATCGTAAATTACTTTTTTATCACAAAAATCTCAAATTGACATACATATGATAAATTTATCCCAAATTATTTTTTGACCATCAAAAATCCTAAATTGATACACTTTTGATAAATTTATCTCAAACTAAATTTTTTTATCACTAAAAATCCTAAACTGGTACGCACATGATAAATGCAACTCGTTAATTTCCTTTAAATCGGGTTAATACTAAGAAAAATTCAAAACTGATACCAATGTGATAAACAGAGGATAAAAATTCAAAGCTAGTAAACCCGTCAGCATACCGGTTTCAAATTTTTTGTGGTAAAAAAAATAGTTTAGGTGTACATTTGTCATATGGATACTAGTTTGAGATTTTTTATGGTCAAAATAATAATTTGAGATAAATTTATCGCATATGTACCAGTTTAGGTTTTTTCGTGATATTAATCCTTTTCTTTAAGACCCGCAAATAGCTTAAGCCTAGTCGAATTCTATTTCTTACCCGGCTTTTTGCTACCCAAGTGCAATGATAAGCTGCATTTTTAAAAAAGAAAAATAATTTTTTAAAAATTAACTATAAAATGAATGAATCAAAAATATTTTTATCATTAATGAAAATTTTTAGATATAAGTTGTTGTCAATCATAGAAATATTTTTCGTTGACTAATTATTTCAAACAATACTAGTGATTACTTGCATCATTCATTTTTACGAAACAAATGGAATATACAGAATCTTTTCTATGGCATCACTCACGTGGCATAATTAACCAATCATTCATTTGGTTTGTATCGCAACTAACCATAATGCTCGAATTTCGAAGCTTTCCCTTCTTAGTGATTGTTTTCTCTACGTCCCATTGACATGTGGTACAACATGGCGACAGAGTTGAGTCAAATTACGCACAAGTAATTCAAAATTGGTTCAGCAGTTGCTCGAGATCGATTCATCCGAGGTTCAGCTCCAACTCGAGCTTGAACTACTCGATTGATGAAAATATTTTTTCCACTTTTCAGGGAAAAAAAACAGTTTCTATTATATTCTATTGGACCTTAATTGTTATGAAAAAGCTACGGGGAATAAAATTCAAATTGTCAAGCCCAAGTTAAAGGCTGAATTCATTTATTCCCGGTAATCAACCGGAGTTAAAGTGAACTCAAGCATCTCTCTTCACCATTTGAGTCAAGCTCGAGTAAGAAATTTAATACTCAATTGAGCTCGAGCTGGTTAGAGTCGAGTTTATATTAAGCTAGCGATTTGAGTCAAGCTTAAGCTTGCAACATATGAACTTTTTATATATACACATTGAGTCCATAATTATTGTAAGATTTTCGTAGTACCTTTTGAGATTTTGTTTTCATTTTAGACTTTCGATGAAGCATTAGATTTCACAAGCTCACTGACGCCAAAGAGCCAAAAAGTGTTCCCATTCAATGGCCTCTCTTATTTGGTGGAATTGATGATCTAGCAAAAGGGGTAAAAACTTACAACAGAAAAAGAAAAGAAACGAAAAGGTCCTGCAATAAAATCGTCATAACACCACACAATTGTCTTACTGAAATAAGCTGCTCATATCATTTTACTTAAGCATGTACAAAGCCAAGTCACCAGGACTATGTTTTACATTCGACTTTCGAGAAAATAATGCAATCATTTCCGACAACGAATTGCAATATGTTGGTTCCGACGAAACGACGCTATATTGGAGCATACAAAATCAACCCAACCCCCATTTCAACGTCTTCCCTCTTCTCACTCCATACAACTGTTCTTGAGTTCAGTCCCACCAGGAGCCCCCCAAATGTCCATGAAAAAGCATTGCACCAAAGCCTGCTCTGATCTCCTCCCCATTAACTTATGAAACATCCGTGGCCCTGAATGACCTTATCAGACTTCCCTCCATCCTGAGCCTGATAAATCTAGAATTAGCGAGCCTAGATAGCCCAACTTCTTTCACAGCAAAGCGAAGTGTGGAATCTTTTACTATGCCGGCTTCTGATAGATCTGGATCTCCACGGCTCCCTAGCTTAGAGCCATCTCACAAAAATCATGGAATGGAAATTCTGCGAGGACTACGTGAAAAGCATCTTCAGCTCCTCTATACGTGCTGTGCGAACTTCTTGATCTGTCAAAGCACCGGATATAATTCGCTGTTTACGTGCTTGCACTGCTTCCATCCTCTCCTCGACTGTTCCCTGCCATTTGCAGATGTCAAAAATTGTAAGGCCCTAAAAAAACTCGAGGAGCAAACATGTTTATGGATAACAATCACACAGATCTAGTAAGGACTTTATCAGAGAAATAGCCACCTCATTGAAGTACGTAAATAATGCATCCGGTGGCAAGAAAAAATCATCCTCAAAAAAGCCAAAGTAAAAGGGAATAGGCTTAAATCTAAGTGCATAAGTGGTAAGAGTGCACGACCAAATGCCGCACCCACGGATGAGAACCATGTGATTATCAAAAAATATTTCAACCAATAAAAGAAATAAACCCAGTTACCCGCCACAAACATCGTTCACACAATAGTCCTCTTTTTCTTGGCCACACATGATAAATCACCTCAACAACACCTAATTATAACCCCCAAAACTCGAAGGAAGTTTTCTGCTGGAGCCATTAGAGCCAAAAAGGACAAATCCCATCCATACAACTACTCAGTCTAAGGAAATAGCGAAAACCTTCACAATGAACCGTTTGATCATCACACTTTTTGTTTGCCCAATGCGATGAATGCGCATGACAGCTTGTTCCTCCACTGCTGGATTCCACCATGGATCCTTCAGAACATTAAAGGACAATGTGAATACAATATTATCAAATTCTCCTCTTTAAGACCATATTTAAACATTTGCCCAAAACATTTCAAGCTTCTGAAAAATATTAAATTTGGAGGTTTCTGCAAGCAATGAAAGGCATAACTGAACTTCATCCAAGGAAGGCCCCAAGGCATTGAGTGGATGCTGGTTAGATGGAACACAAAAGTTAACTGAAATGTTCCGGTTCTTCTACAAGCACTATCCCTGTGGTGTTACAATCTTGAATAGAGCCACAATTCCTATTACCTTTTCCTGATATTAAAATGTATCTTACGTTACTAATCTTATCCAAACAAGGCAATTTTGATCCTATACATCTCCCAAAAACATCTTTCTGTACTCTTTTAATCAGCAATATATGCTGAAATCAGATCGTAAAGTTATACTTCATTGAAGATAGCATGAAATACGGCTTGTCCTCCAGTAAGATAACAGGAGGCAACACATTTGATCCAGCTAATCCAAATAGTATCAGCTTACCAGGACGAAAGCATTGGAAGCAGCTATCAAATTTACTCCCACCCCCCCAGCCTTCAGTGACATCAGTAAGACCTAAGTAAAATGATCATCCATAAAATCTATCAGCCAAAACAAATCATCACCCCAACTCCAGCAAAACAAAAGTGAAAATGAAATGAGAGTAAAAAGAAGAAAACCAAAGGAGAAAACTATCTATGCTAACCAGAATATCATTGTCCTCTGAAAACCGTTTAATCACATTTTCACGCTGTTGCTGACTGAGAGACCCATCCAGACGAACAAATGGAATCTTATTTCTGCAAAAAAAAAAGGTGAATATGTCAGATGACAAAAAAGAGAGGCCCATAAAGAAAATTGACAACTATGTAAAAGCGGAAAAATACTAGCACTTAGGCTTAACTTGTTTCGCAGAAAAGGAATGACTTGGAAAACACTGTCCTAAAAGTAATTGTTTGTATCGTTTGAAATTATTAGTCTATGAACATATTTTTATTATCGATAAAAATTTATGTCTAAACGTTATTATGAAGGGTGAAAATATTTTTATTTCATTCATTTCATAAGCGATATAAGCAATCATTTTAGAAAATATTTTCCAAACCATTCATTTCCAAAAAACAAATGCACCTCAATTGTTTACAGTCTGAGGATATTCACAACTCTTTTAAGTTTATATCTACGGAGATAACCTAAAAAACTGCTTGCATATAGACAGCAAAGCTTTATGTCAGGCATAAAGCATAGAGCAACAAAAATAAACGGCATCATGCTCATCTGCAGAAAGCACTTCAGCATATACCGCGTAAGTTGCTTATGAAAGCTGCAGGACCTAGGGAGGAGTAGAAGTGCACATTAAGAAATGGTCCATATTTGCTACATCATAAAGTGAGGAAAAAAGAGGTTTGGATGACTTGAAAATTTTGGATCCAAACCAACTATACATCTCTCTTAACAAGATGCAAAGGTACTCAAAAATTGCTGGCACAAACCCTACCGACAAAGAGGAATCTGCAAAAGGTCCAAAAAGGCAGTCCATTGGCTGAAAACAATGCTCTTTGAACCTGAAGACCGAAGGTTCTCAAGTTCATGCAAGAGAGCAGAAACTTTGGATGATTCAACCCAGTTTTTCTCAATGTCAACCTGGAAACGACTTTCAGTTGGTGCCGTGATCAAATCTTGTCTAGTGATAGTTTTCCTGCAAAAGTACAACAAAGATCACAATACTTACTGAATTACCTCAAACACAGAGTTAAAATGGGACAAGCCTCTAAGGAGAAATGAAAAAAATGACGTTCAGACTTCTATAACATGTGTGAGCTTTCCCAAAATACCTACAAACAGGACATAAACCAGAATTTGAATTACGCCAACTTGCCAAAAGACACTCTCGGCATAAGCGGTGAGCACAAACTGTTAGAACTGCATCTTCAAAGGCTTCAAGACATATCGGGCATTCTCCGACTTCCCCCTTACGGAGCTCTTCCACGACCTCTTGAACATAAGCCCGCGATGGTGCATTGCTGTTCCCCTCATCCAGGTTGCTCAAACTTCCTTTTAAGAAATGTCTCGCTAGCTTGTTCAGGTCAGCATATTCCTGTGTATCCCCTCGACTGGACAGACAAGCCACGCAACACCAAACATTAACATAATGAGAGCTTCCTAATATGTAGTACTAGATGTAACACAGGTAGTAAGCAAAATAACGCAATGAAAACTTAAAAGAATACTCTCAGCAATCACAAGTTAGGCATTGCCATCCAGCGATTAGATGTTCTGAAACAAGAATCAGGGGAAAGACACCTGCAGGAAGCATTGTTCCTCCCTCCACCACCAACACCCCCCCGCCCCCCCGCCCAAAACCCCATATTCCATATTCATGGACAGAACTATAACTATAAGGAGTAAGTTCCAATGGTTTCTTCTTTTTTCCCAATCTATGATCTCTAGAAATAATGTATGATAGTTTCAAAATTTAAAAAGAAGGTTATGTGATCAAAAGGTGTAGAGTCCAACGTAAACGAGAAAAAGAATAATCATGCAACATAGTTCCTGCTTAACAACAACAACAACAACGGCAGTAGTGGTAGTAATGATAACAACAACAACAATAATAACAATAAGAATTAAGAATGAAAAATCAACGAATATGCTTGCTCAATAGAAGTATCCATTTTCTTGACCATTGATGCTTTTCATATTACAAGCCACTGTATCTTTCGATTGAAGAAGAGATACATCTAGGTAGAAAATGACACCTTCACAAGCATACGAGGAGGTTTATGTTTAGCTCTGCCAAAATGAGAGTGTATTCTGTACGAGTTTATGTATTCCATTTCTCACAGAAAACATGGAGAAGAAAGCATGTGAGAAAAGCAGATTCCAAAAGTGGGTGGATGCTAAACATATGAAGAGTGAGTGTCAAGAATTTAGCAGCACTTCTCATCATTTTAGTTTTCTGGTAAGACTGCTACCTCAGAGTTCGGGATAATATTTTCATGTCTATAGAGACACAGATAGAATGGGATCATATTTCCATTCAAAAAGACATTTGGAATTTTACCAATATCCTAACAATCTTCCCAGTGTTATAGATAGCATACACCAGCTCATCTCCATGAAGTGATCATCATACAGAGGCAATGCAACTACACATGATAGTAAGGACGAACATATAAAGATACTGCACCTCATCACAAGAAATGGGTGATCACAACATTGGCGAAGACGTAAAAGTAACTCCAATATTGAAGCATAATTGTGAAGAACCCGGCCTTGCTCAACAAATTGATCAAACTTGACCTAGAGAAATAAAATGCTAAATCATAATGGGAATAACAGTACCTAATCATAATGAGAATAATAATAAGAAACTAATTGAAACTTTCATCATTTTTATCACTTATGAAACTGAGTCAACAAAATATACAAGCATTAGTAACAACAATCAACGTCCAATCATTTTTACTAATAACGAAAACATTTTCCATTAACTCATTTTCCTAAGAGATATAGACGATCACAATTAGGAAAACATTCTCCAAATTATTGATTTTCTACAAACATATGAAGTTAACGGAAATTTATCTTCCATGAAATTGCCGATGGTGATACAAACCTTGGATTTTTTAAAAAGTGCTTCATAGAAGTCCTTTTCAGCTTCGCTCAATTCACAATAAATGATCTTAACATCAGCTGGAGGAAGAACTAGAATGGGCCTGCAGTTGCACAAATTAAAATTCATATTCATGTTACACAGAAGGAAGAGACCAAGTACTGACATGTCCTCCATTATGCTCACCGTCCTTCTCTATCTGTGGAGAACTTTGTTCTTCTCAGCATAATCGGCTTTAAGATTGTTTGCACCAGTTTCAACCCCCTCTCTTCCCCTTCCTCAAAGGGTCTTTGGATGAGTTTATTCCACCTAAACAAATAATTATAAATAATATATTTCAAGGGACACTATGACTATATATTTAAAGGAAAATTCATTGGTAAAGTAACAAAGGAAGATTCACAACATTCCATGAAATTAAAAATATAAATTAGAATCTCTAAAAGATCCTCAGTCTTTGAACTATTAGGATTATTCTAAGGAGGATCCCTAGAAAGCATCAGAAACACAAGGTCCTGAGAATACATACAAAAACATCTCAGTGCCATAACAACTCAAAAGTCACCATCAATACACCTTTCTTACCAAAATGGAACCTAATTTGAATATCCTTAACCAGAATGGCCATGACCCAAGCATTAAACAGCAACTGAATACTGAATACCGTGCTAAAAAGGACTAAATCGATTATTTGCACAAATTCTCAGTTTCGAAGTATCTGTCATCATATTTCTGAAAAAGGGACCTTACAAATACACCATAAAACAAAAACACGAGATCAAGTTTATAAATTATGATCACAATTACTTAGAAAAAAAATGGCCTTAGGCATATCAATGATATCTTTCCATCCACTGAACTTGGTGCCAACCCTCGAGCTTATAAATATTCAACTTATCCTAGCAAGTTCTGAGAGTACAAAGGTTGATGAGAAAGATCTGCATAATCAAAGCTATAATAAGTTCAAGAACTGAACAAGTCAGTAAAAGGTAAACCGATCTCACAATGAGTAGTGAGACACGGGCTGCTTAATCTGACATTCCATAGCATTTACTAGTTCTTGTGCACAAGCTCAAAAATGATGTGAGCAAGATCTCGACTATTAATTCAGACTACCCATAATTAATTGAGACGTATCATCCACTCTCAACGTACCTGTCGTATCAATCAGCTAAGATTTCACCACAACATGAGCTCTTCTTCAAGGGAAAATGAGTTTCAAGCAATCGGTCAATTCATAATTGCCTGAGCTTATTATAATGTCATACTTACACTTGCCAATGTTCAGCAATTCACAAAAAATGGAAAATTCAATGATTTTTTTTACATATGAAGAGGCTTCTTGGAAATTACAGCTTGTGATTTTAAAGGCACTCACTCATGTATCAAATTTGATAAGACTTATCATCGTAAATGGACTCTAAGCATCAAATTACATAAAGAAAAGTGGGAGAAGCATACAAGCTTACCATGCCCAGTTGGCCCAAGGCTCCACTCTCAGAAACCGAAGAAGACTGTAGATGTCCTCAAGACTGTTCTGTGACAGTAAAATTACACACGCCAAGGCCCAACAATGTATCAGATACAAATGCATAATAGTTTTTCTTGGGCTGAAACAAGACTTCAAAGTACAGTAGAGGAAAAGGGACAAAGTTAAAGCCAGCACATCTCAGAAGCATATATTTTCGTAATTTTTCCAACCCCATAGACATTTGGGTCTCCGTACACTTAAATTCAAAAGTTCACCTGAATCGGTGTACCAGTCAAACACCACCGGCAATTGGCAACTAAGGCAGCAGCAGCCATAGAAGTTTGGCTCTTCGAGGATTTTATAGTATGAGCCTCATCAAGAACCACTCTGAACCACCGAACTGAGAAAAGCACACCACTCTCCCCAGAATTCTGCAAAGTAATCGATTGCACGGAAACATGTCACCTGCTTATATCTAAATAGATAGATAGATAGGTAGATAGAGAGAGAGAGAGAGAGAGAGAGAGAGAGATCTTTAAGCTACCTCTCCAGAATATTCAGAGGCTAAAACACCATATGTAGTGACTACAATGTCACTTTGTGCCAAGAGCTTTGCATCCTTTGGTCGACTTTGTCCATAATGAACATACACTGACAGAGACCCAGGCTGTACATGAGTTTCAATCTCAGCCTGTCAAAACAATCCTATGGATCCAGTCACTTGCAAATACAAACCACCCAGTTATGTAAATCACGACACAATCATAATGCAACCTTCTCCAATAAACAAAAGCAACCTTAGCTATAGCTTATTGTATTGCACCTACCTTCCACTGGCCTAGCAAAGTCATTGGACATACAATCAGACAGCCACCATTCAACATCCTCTGCTTCATCAACCTGTTGAAGCCCGAGAACTTATTGTCCCTCTTGGATGGATTTGGAGACTGCTCTAATGAGTTTGAAATTTCAGCACCTTCATTTAGCAGTTGAGTTATGTTCTGACTGGCCAAAGATTTGCCTATTTCCTTATGAGTGAGGAGGAGAGCTATAGTCATGATGGTCTTCCCAAGACCCATAGCATCTGCCAGAATCTTCAAGAAGAATTATAAATTCAATAAACAAGATGTTACGATATAAACATAACTTAAAATAGTAATGACTTGATTACATACTCCTCCTCGAGCCATTTGAAGCATGCTTGGGAACTCTATCGTAGCATCCCCTGAGAACGCATTCAAATAAACAACAAGATCCCTCCTGAAAAAGAAAAAATCATCGGTGAACCAACTCTAAGCAAACAAATGAAAAAGAAAAAAAAATCAGTACAAACATGCCATACTTGTCTGCCAAACGATATGCCTCCCAGCAAGGATGAAATGTTGTCGCTGCCTCATCCATGCAGCGTCCCTTCTCCAGTTGGACCATCCAGTGAAGAGCCTGCTTCTGATATGGACGAAGTTCACAGTGAAGCGTACACGGAGGATCCATCTCCTGCAGTATTAAATTGAGAAGTGACTTTGACTCAAATGCTGCTAACTGTAACACAATGCAGATGATAAAATAACAAAACGCATATGGTACCTCCAAATCAAGATTATCTCCAACACCAACTATCCTGTCAACATCAGAATCCGATAAGGGCTCCTCATTTTCAGCTTCATCTCCATTTTGACATGGATTATGAGACTTATTAGGTTGTGACAAAGGGATTGGAAGACCAGAGCTCAGCTGTTCAAGTTTAATTCTTTAGTAGTTGAAGTTTTAAAAATTATGTACAAAGAGGAAAACCTTATCCATATACCATTGATTCTAAGGGCCGTTTCCTTGGAAACATATCATTGGGGGTCAACTCAGCCTACTTAGCAAGAGACAAAGATGTCAATAAACTTATACAAATATAGAGAAGTGCAGAAAAATCACCAAATCACATTAAACAACTATAGCTTCACAATTGCATGGAGAAAAGCACACCTTCTTGAAGGGTGTTAGGCCCAGCAATCGGAACAGATTTGGGAATGGATGCACCACAGATTCATCAGCAACATTACTAGCTGCCTTGAGTGAGGCCTGCTTTTGCTCGTGGAACATGGAACTATTAATGTATACACTGGGTAAAAGCAAACGTCCAACGTCATCAACTGTTACATGCAGCATTCGGGCAATGCAAGCACTAAAACAGAATATCATCTTGTTTAAAGAGTTGCAACAATGTGTCAATGGTGTGACTGGCCATAATGGATAGGACTCGTGAATTCATAAAGAGACATATGCAAATCACAACTCGACAGTCACCAGTTGACATTACCTTATTGATAACAAAATCGAGTCCATGATGCCCAACATTTCCGGAGCAGACTTGCACCATCCCTCGATCTTCACCTTCTGATCTCTCACTAGCGGCACAAGACACCGAGCCCACTCATTCGGAATTCGACCAATCTGCCAACGTTGCCATCAAAAAGCAAGCTCAGCAGTGAGAACCAAAAATCAACAGAACCACCCCCCCCCAAACAAACCCAAAAAGAAAAAGGCCAGTAAAATTTCGAATTTGAAGTTGAATGAAACGGGACATACCTCTCCATATTCTTTCGTAGAAAACCTCACAATCTCTGAACAAGCTGCAGCGCTCCGTCCTTTTCCAAATTTCCCTGGCGAAGGCGACGCAGCACTCTGCTTCGACGGAAATGTAAAAGTCAGTTTATCTCCAGGCTTCACTCTTCTCCCCTTGCAGGTGGAGAGCCCAGCAACTTCACCGCTTCCGACGAACCACCACTTGTCCTCTGCCCCTGATGATTCTCGGCCATCTTCAACACCCTCTCTCAAAACCGCTCTATCCGCCGCACCTCCGCCCAGACCATCCAACCTGCGACCTTCTTCATCCGGCCTCCGTTTGGAAATTACGCCGTCGCTCTGGGAGCTGGAGTTGCGATTCGTGGCCCCGCCGGCATTCCTCCGGGGCTGAGGCCTCTCTCTCGTCTTGAAATTGGGCGTGTCGAAGATTATGTTGATCGCCCCCGTGGCGTCACTATTCGCCAGGTGCAGGGCTCTGATTATGTCCATGTCCGAGAAATCTGCGCCGACGACGGACCGGACGGTCGACAACAGCTCGTCCGTCACCTTGCTCCCCATCCAGAAGGCGAGCGCGAGCCCCGGCCCAAACCCCTAGCCCTAATCCTAATCTCGGGCGAATCGAAGCCGCCGATTGAGGGACGAAGCGAGTATCTTCGGATCAAACGAAAACTTCGCAGGTCCACGAATCTGAGAAGTTAGCGAGAATTTGCGAAGGACGGTGTTGAAATTGAGAGCGATGAGAGGGGAGAAAAGTTGAAAAAGGCGGGGCGGGGCGGTGTTAAAGTCGGGAGCGAAAGAGAAAAGAGTGCGCGAGAGTTGAGTGGACACTCACTTCCCTTCGCCCTTCCCGCCACGAGAGGGCGTGGTTCAATGTGGAGCGTCTCACGGTAGCAAAATGGAGGGGGCTATCTGGCTGCGTTGGTTCGGCTTTGGATGAACATGTCGAGCCATTTTCCGAAGGATATTATGCGAAAGCCATTAGCATTTAATTGAAGTATATTGTGTAAACTGTAAAGCAACTTTGGCAAAAGTTCCTTCCCAAAAAAAAAATAATAATAATACTTTGGCAAAAGTCCACGGGCATAGTAGCAGATTCGTCGCAACTCTCGTCGAGCCAAACCACCAGGCTACGGAGGTCGAACAAAGCTCGGATGAGGCCCCTTGTAACCCTAGGTGAGGATCGCCAAGGTCAAGCGACCTTAAGGGCCCGAACCCAAAGTGGTCTTATTTTTTCAAATAAAGAATTGAAGTGGACTTTATTTTAAATAATAGCCTGAAGTAGCATTATAATTTCAAATAAGGGCCTAAAGTAGCTATAGAATCTCAAAAAAGGGCATGACCTAAAAAATATTTTCATTTTTTTTTATTTTTTGACTTTTTCATTTTTTTATTCTTTCTAAATTAAAAAATAAATTGAAAAATAAAAAGGAACAAACATTGGTGGGGGTCGCCGACCCTCTCCCGATCCTAGTGGGGGCCTGCCCGACCTCGCCTTTGGTCGGCAAGGTCGCCGACTCTCACCGAGGTGCCGACAACCACACTAGCCTTCGTCGACGCCCCACCGATGGTAGAGTGGCAGCCCTCCCACTCGTGTTTGTTCCTTTTATTTTTCAATTTCAAATAGAAAAAAAAAAGACGAAAATACTCTTTAGGTTATGCCTTTTTTTGAGACTACATGGCCACTTCATATCATTATTTAAAATTGATATGCCACTTCAAACCCTTATTTAAAATAAAGTTCGCTCCATGTCTTTATTTGAGAAAATAAGAGCACTTCGAACCCTTATTTGGAATTTCCCCCTTGGATTATGGATGAAGAGGAAGAAAATGTATCAATGGATGCTTGTGCTCTCTTGTTTTTGTTTTTTTGTTATACCTTTTGATACATAATCGGAACTATGAGAGATCTACGACATTAAGGGCTTGTATGGTAACATTCCTTAGAAAGTGTTTTCGTTCCGAAAGTGCTCCCCGGAACACTTGTTGACACCTAAATTTTGACTAAATTTTTTAGGGAAAATTTGCATAAAAAAATTAGAGATTAATCTTAGTCTCTAACAAAAATATTTAATTCATTTTCATTTTAATTTTTGCATAGCGTTCATTGCATTTAATTGGACCGGCGACGAATGTTTCTGTAATTAATTGGATTGATTGGACTATGCCTGCACAAAGGATCTTGCAAAGACCCATCACATGGCTAATATCTTCAAAAAAAATACCCAAGTTGGAAAAGTTGATTTGATCAACAACAATCTTCAATGAAGAAAAATAATAATCAAGAAGTTATGCACGTACACTCGTACAAGGGAAGACAATATAGAAAAGGGGAATGTGGTCAGCAAAAGGGTAAATATTTTGAATAATATATTCTATGATATCTTCACGTGTAAAAGGGATTTTATTGCTTTATTGAGAATCAGGACTTGCTCGCCTATAAAAGAACATCAACGCTCATTCCAAAGGGGGGAAATTTTTTAGGAGGTCGAGAGCCATAGGAGAGAGAGAGAGGGAGTCAGGAAAATTTTCTAGCTCAAAAAAATCACGAGAGAAGTTGAGAGAAAGAAGAAAAAAAAAGAGAGAGAAAAGGATAGAGAGGGACTTCTGTCTCACGCTCATGGAGTTGATCTGCAGGCATTAAGGCTTCACCTCAAGTCCAAGTATTAGTGGGCGGCGTGCTCATCATAACGTCCTCATCCCCATGCAAGGTGACGAACAGGTGAGGTCAACAACAAAAGTGATTTTTTGCTTTAATTCTCCTTTTCTTGCAGATCCACATGAGACGTACTGAAGGTCATCGCTCGCGGTTTTCACTTCTTATTGATTTGTTGAACGTCTTGACGGGCGGCCACGAAGTTTCAGATTTGCGATTCCGATCCAACCTAATAAGCCTACGGCTCTGAAGAATCGGTCGTTGTGCCGCCTTGTCCGAGCTGTCTCGTCTCTACTTTTGATGACGACGACGAATCCTATTCTAGCATCTTCGTCGGTGCTATCTCCCGCTAATCCGACTCGGTGCCGTTGACCCTTTCTATCCTGCGACGAGAGACCGTTGCCACGAAGTTTTTTTTTATAATATATCTCAAAAGAGAGCCTCGATTCTCTAGAATCCTTCGAAGCCTAGTCCATATGCAGCGTAATAATCTCCTTGAATGATAGTGTTGACTTTGCAGGCCCTTCATAGGTGTTCCACAAGTCTCGCCAAACGTGCCTTGTACACCATTGCATAGCACAAAGACCAGCAGATTTCCCATCGAACGTGTCCTCACTAAACCGATCCAAGAAGTGGATGCTCGGAGTACAAAATTTGGTCTAGTCCAAATTAGGAAAGCATAAATTTGCAAGATAAGGTAAATTTCATATCCTGAACTTTGATATATTCACTTGCTTATTTTGTGATTTATTTGCATATTGCATCGAAGTGGATATTTTTTCAAAATACAGGCTGATTAGGAAAATTTTCTTTCCTAATCCGCAACTTGTCACACGATCGAGAACGTCCATCTTTAGGATTATTGATGGAATACTCGATTAGGCAAGGATTTGGGTTTAATCGTTAATCGTAAGATTACGAATTAAATATTGACTCAAATATTCGCGAAATATTCCAAAACTTGATTGATATATCCACTTTCTTGTTTGACATCGATTGGCATATTCACTTTCCTCATTTGATTTGAATTGCTTGATTGTCATATTTTTTTAGAATATACCCGTCGCATGATGTGATCTCAAAAATTCTAAAAAATTGCATTCATTCACTTTGCATGTCTGAAAATTGCATCTTTTAAAAAATAACATGTAGATATTGCATATCTAATTTTTTATTTAGGTTAGATTGCATACTAGAATAGAAATTGCATGTTTAAATAGAATTTTATGCCTAAAATAATCTATCTTAATATATTAGGGTTTAGGTCAATTCGAACTCTAAAATATGCAAGATAAATATTGTTTTGGCATAGTTCTATTTTAGGAAATTAATTCATCCGAAAATATAAAAAAAATCGTTCATCCTTGCCACGTCATCCATGCCACGTCATTATTTCTTGCCATGTCATATTAGGTTGCATTTTAGCTTATATTGCGTATTAAAATTGCATGTCTAGGTTTTAATTAATTTTGCATAATAATTTAATTTGCATGTCATCTTGTTTAGTCTTGCATTTAATTCATAACATTGCATTGCATATAGTATAGTTTTTCATGCATTCATAAAAAAAAATCAAAAATAAAAGAATTATCTTGTGTGGCGCATGCTCCCTTGATTATATTGATTTCTAGATGTTCATTAATTGATTGCGTACCCGTATGATAACCTTTGTTAGTGACTTAGGTTAAAATCAATTAATGTTGCATTCTCAAATGATTTTTCATGAAATAAAATGGTACCGCAAGGGCGTTAGAGTAATCCGGCATAATCAAGTCCCCGAATTCTTAATCTCCGGTTCGTAGGAATAAAATAGTTCTCCCGCTATTTTATTTAGGTTTCTAATCGACCTACCATAAATGATTAGTGGTGGCTCCAAAATTAAAATACACTGCATGTTAATCAATTGAACCTCAAGTTGCGATTTGGTATGGACTTGGGAGAGTCCGAGTTAGGTTAGTTAAATAATTAACCCGATAATCCATTAACCCGGAAATTTTCTGAATTTTTAGGTCGCGACAACACTTTCGAACAGAAAACATGTATGATAAAAAAATATTCCAAAGTGTTCCGGAGAACACTTTTGAAGCAAAATTAAGGAACAAAAAAAACTTGTTTCTTGTTATTCGGAACACTTTTTGGAAACAACTCCAGGGCAAGCTTGTGCAAGTCACCACAACTCACCATCGTCGCCGAGGAGTTGATGCGGCTGCTGCCGCCCATCGTAGATCATTGGCCACTCGCCGCCGCCGCTTGCCACCCCTCGCCACCACCGCCAGCCACCGATTGCTTGCCGCCCCCCGCCACCACCGCCGGTTGCCACCGCCACCCGCTACCGCCAATCGTTGGCCGCCGGTTGCAAATCCTTCTTTTTAGTGAAAAAAGTGTTTTTTTTTGTACTTACCAAACGCGTTTCTATTCTTGAAAATCGTAGCCGGGAACAGAAACACAAAAAAATGTTTCTATTCTAAATATGTTTCCAAGAACAGAAACGTTACCATACAGACCCTAATTAAATGGGCTCAAGTATAGATAAAGGTCCCCTCCCAATAATCTCAAACACTTCTCTTTATGATCCGAGTCAATTGTGTATATGAGTGATATTTTGAGAGGAAGGCTGAGCTAAGGTGATTCAAATGGTGGACGAGTCATTAGAAGCCTAGGGGGTAACACTTCTACTTCAGAAATCAACTTATAGCAAAAAGTCGATTTTTTTACTTCTCATCAGAAACGTAAGTGGATTTTTCTACTTCTACTCAAGAAGTTATTTCGATCGAGAGAAATTCATTTGATAATGGTTGAAAATTTGTACATCTAAAATGTTATAAACACAAAATATTATATGAAAAATTATTATCGGTAATCGAAAAAATTCTACTTCATTTTTTAACATTTTAAAATTCTTTAAAAATAATTTTTTATTTATTTTTTACTCCAATGGCCAGAGACGACTACTCAGAGGCGACAATTGACGTGGTGGTTGATGGTTGGCGGCAGGGGGTGGCGGTTGTGGTCGACGAAGATCGACAATTGGCTGCGATTGCGACCGGCGAAGATTGGCAGTGAGCGATGGTCGGCGGTTGCAACAACGGCGGTTGGTAGTTGTGGGCGACAATGGGCGGCGGCCCGACGGTGTTTGACTATAGGGGATGGTCGGCAGGTGGCGATCGACGGAGGTCTGCAGTGGCCGGGGTAGGTGATGGTTGGCGGTGGTCGTGGGCGATGGTTGGCGATGATCCGCGGTGGCGCAGGTTGGCGAAGGAGGGCGTAATAAAAAAAGGGTGAGACAAGAAGTATTTCTTGAATTGGAGAAGTTTTTTTTTTTTTTTTTAACTTCTCAAATTGGAAGAAAAATAACTTTAGAAGTAGAAATTTCTTTCAGAAGTACAAATTTTTACCAAACGGATTGCTGTTTCAGAATTTACATTACCAAATGAATTTATACTCCGTAAATACTTTTGAAATAGAAATCCACTTCTAAGAGTGTTATCATGCGCACCCCTAGTCTACATGTTTCAGGGCTGCAAGCACAAGTGTTGGCCCATGATAATATACAATAACTTCATTCAACGTCAACTCAGATTCTTGCATGAAGTACAACTTCATTCAATACAAATTACTTAGGCAAAATGAGCAAAGTGCATTCAACAGCATTAGCAGCTCAGCTCAGATATACCAAAGCAATTCAACTGCTATGTTAGACAAATTGAAAGATCGCTTCAAACGATGGGGTGTTACACACGACTTCCCAGTTTGTCCGACTCTTACATCGCTTGATACCCTTACATTTCTTTCTTTCTTTCTTCTTTAATACAATTACCACTTACATGTACATCTTACATTTGCATAAAAAAAACGGCACAAAGTTGAATCAAGTCCCGAAATCGAATAAGGAATTTCTACACAGAAAAGCCTCGATAGAACGAAAGAAAAGTCTCTTTTCCCCCCGCATGTACCTAATAAAAAAGCGCAAAAAATTTGCGATCCATCACAGGTTTCTACAAATCAACGAGGCAAATTTCAATTTCCCAATTGTTCAGTTTTTCAATTGTTCAATTTCTCCCGGGAGGCCCGAACCCCAAATAGCCGAATCGAGTGAGCGGACGCACCGAAATTCGAAATTGCATGCCCCAAAGACGAAAAAGGGCCCCGTGGGGTTCGCACGTCAGTGACATCACCCAAAAAGAAAAAAAAAAAGAAAAGATGAAGGAAATTTGGCGGGCAACAATATCGAAGCCGGACTCGTTCCCGCCAATTTTGTGATTTCGCTGCTTCGTTTCGTCGCACGAAAGGGCACGACAACAACAAGGGCGGAAAAAAAAAAACGCGCGCTTAACCGATTCGAGTGGGAAAAAAGAATTTACAGAAGCGGCGAAGGTACACTGAGTTGACTCGTTCGATTTGGTGTTTTCCGACCATCGTCATTTCTTCGTTTTTTTTTTCTTTCTCTTTTGGGAGTCACTGATTTTTATATTGTCGTTTTAAGGCCTTATTCATTTGTAAGCCAAAAACCCAAAAAAAGAAAGAAATGTATTTCTAACAGCAGTAATATTACGTGTTCAAGTAATGTAAATTGACAAAATTAACTTAATTCAACAAGTGAATATGGCTGAAGAATTGCACGTGCATACCAAAATTTTGTAAACAAAGTGCGAAATGTCAATTCATGGGACACATGTTAATTACGGTGGATCTAATTTTTAACTCTTTCACTTTTTGCAAACTGACTTTCACTAAAATATTTACAATATTTCGATAAACTCAACTAATGGCATATACAATCATAGTCCCCCTCAATTCGCCTTTCCAGTTCCACCTAGTTTTTCTTGTGTCAATTATTTTCTCATTATTTTTACAACTCTTAACTTTTTTATTAGTTAATTAGGTTTGAAGAGAAAGTTGTACGAAGTACAAGTAATGAATAATTTTTTATGCTTCCCAAACGGATGAAAGATTATCATTCGAGCCCAACGATTAAGCTAATTTGGATTCTTTGTTAAATTAAAAATAATATTCCAATGAGTGAAAAGAATTGGAAAAATTTAAAGTGACGTTGACCCCTTTTATGTAGCTGAAGATGAATATTTAGAAAATATTTTATTAAAAATGATCTTTTAAATCTCTTATAAAAATGAATGAATAATTTTTTTTCATTATTTCGAAGATATTTAGACATTAATAGTTTTCAATAATAAAAAAATTTTCATTAACTAATTATTTTAAACAATATAAGCGATTATTTTTCTAAAAATATTTTTGAAACATTTATTTTTCTCGAGGCAAACAAAGCCTTTATATGATGATAATTTCATTTCGAGAAAATTGAGAGGTCTTCATCACTAAAGAAATTTCCGATACATTAAAACTTTGGAAATGAAAACAATAGCTTAATTTCATTTCAAAAATCATTTTTTTTCGGACGAGCAAATGAATATAATCAATGTATTCCATTCTCTCTTTTCATACTAAATAATCCAATATCTCTCAAATCTTTAATTAAAAGAAAAAGGACCTAAGTTCATTTTTGAATTTTTAAGAAAGCGCGCGTTGGTCATTTTCCTCCTAATTGTTTTTTTTTTTAAGTGAAAGTTTCAAAAAACCGAGTCAGTCAACGAGTCACACGAGTCAGAATTTGAAATCTGTCCCGGATGCGTATGCAAAGAGACACGTAGAACGTGCGGTAACTTAGCTCCGTAGAATAGAGAAAAAATGGTGGTGACGGGGGGAGAAGAAGCCCATTCATTCCCGTCTCTCTTATTAGGGCTTCTCTCTCGTTCTCTTTCCTTCAAGCCCGATGCTTCAATGGCGGTTATCCCTCGGGAAAAGGTATGCCTCTCTCCTCTCTTGTTCAATGTTCTCCATCTCCTTCCATCACCGTCAATCCTTCGATAGTCGCGTCTGAATCTTTGCGACCGACGACATCGCCGCCGTGCACGCCCCGGTAGGGTGCTTGGCGAAACAGCTATCCTGCGAGGGGATTTAATGGTTCGTCTTCTTTTCAGGATGCGCGCAAACCCTAATTTTTTCATCGTCCGTTCGGAGGAAGCATCGCTATCACTGTCGTCCGCTGGCGAACGGGAGCTTTGCTGAAATCCGAAGGTTGGGGGACGTTTAGGATCTGAATTGGCAGCAGGGAGTCTGCGAGTTCGATCGATGGATCCGGCGCTGCCTAGGAAGAGGGGCCGGCCTAGGAAGAGGCCCTTGCCGGATGAGGAGAATGCGACTGCCGGCGGGGGAAGTGGTCCCGATCCTAAGAAACAGGCACTAAGCACGAGACCGATGGCAATGGTGGGCAGATACGTGTTGAAGGAATTCAATTGGAAAAAGTTTCTCGGAAAAGTAGTGTATTACGATACTGGCTTGTACAGGATTGAGTACGAGGATGGCGACCGAGAGGATCTGGAGAGCGGTGAGCTCCGTCGAATTATAATAGGTGACGACAACTTCACTGAGGAATTGAGTAGGAGGAGAAAGAAACTAGATAAAAGGATATCTGATGCCAGTGCAAAACAAGCGAGTGTTCCTGAGAAGAATCAGGTGGGTGGTGTTGAAGCATCTTGGCTGAGTGAATTGATCAATGTCCCAGTTCGTGAAGATAATGGGGATCAAGTTGACGATGAAAGTGATGACCAGGCCGATTCATCAACTGATTCCTGTGAGTATGCTGAGGATAGAGGATTGGGTTTGAAGCCTGAGGGGCTGGAAATACCCCCAGCTCCGCAATTGCCACCATCCTCTGGATCCATAGGCATTGCAGAGGAGTACGTTTCTCATCTGCTCTCTGTATATGGCTTCTTGAGGTCGTTTAGTGTCACACTTTATTTGTGCCCCTTTGGATTGGATGATTTTGTCGGAGCACTTAATTCTTCGCTTCCAAATTCATTGTTGGATGCCATCCATATCGCCTTGATGCGTTCATTAAAGCATCATCTGGAAATCGTCTCTTCCGAGGGTTCAGAGCTTGCTTCGAAATGTCTGAGGTACTCACTTTTCCTTGCATTTTTTATTTACCTCGAGGCGATAAGTGGCCTTCTTTTCACTAAGACGGCTGTGTGACCTGAACAAGTATCTTGTGGAGATGATCTCTCTCACTGGTTAACACTGAATTTCACATACTGAAGCATTGAACCCAAAATAATACAGATAGACAAGCTTCCATGACTGTCGGCACACACATTGCTTATATGTCACTGATTTCTAGGAGCTGGAAACAATTTTAGTTGTGGCTAATTCACTTAAATAATCACTTAGCATCCATTTCTAATTGGATATCCTGGGCTCGTAAGCACAAAATTCGCTTTAGCCAACTTGTTTTCAACTTACATGTCATCTGATTTTACTATATTCAGAAGAGCTTCTCAATTACTCGTGTGTTGCGCAACTTGTACTGCAGATACAAAAAATGCAATAATTATATGCATATTTCTTTGAGTTTTCCTCTTTTTGTGCTTTCTCAGCTAAATTTTTCTTCAAATGCTTTTATCACATAATTTTGCAGATGCGTTGATTGGAACTTGCTGGATAGTTTGACGTGGCCCATTTATGTGCTCCATTATTTAACCGTGATGGGTCATGTGAGAGGGCAGGAGTGGAAAGGTTTCTCTGAGGATGTTTTGCACAGGGATTATTACTCCTTATCTGTCGGTAAGAAGTTGTTGATTCTTCAAATTCTGTGTGACCATGCCTTGGAGTGTGCAGATCTGAGAGCTGAGATGGACATACGTGAAGAGTCAGAAGTTGGAATTGATTTGGATGGGGCTGCAAGTAACATATCCCAGAATGGTATGAGAATGGTCCATCCACGACATTGCAGAACTTCTTTTCTGAACCGAGAAGCTGCAGGAGCCATTGCAGGAAGTTATGGGATGAAACCACAGACTAATTCAAACTGCAAGGCCAATGGTTCAGAAGGTGTTCAAGCTGTTGCTGATGCTGCAAATCTTGGTGGGGATGGAAATGGGGATGAGTGTCGGCTTTGTGGAATGGATGGGACCTTGCTCTGTTGTGACGGCTGTCCATCAGCATACCATGCAAGATGTATTGGTGTGGTTAAGATGCATATACCAGAAGGATCATGGTATTGCCCAGAGTGCATGGTTGATAGGATTGGACCCTCAATTACTTCAGGGACATCTCTTGTTGGAGCAGACATGTTTGGGATTGATCCATACGAGCAAGTTTTCTTGGGTACTTGCAATCACCTACTGGTGTATGTTTTCCTCTACCTGCCTATGTCTATCTTTTGTTTCTCGATTCAGACTATGATTGTTTCTTGAAATGTTGCGAACTGGCTTCTCCTCCTTTTATTGCCTGTCAAGACTTAGCACCCCTCTCCTCTTTGTTTTATTTTGCCAAAAGATGTTCCCTTCACTTCTTTGCAGTATTTGCTTACCAAGTTCAAAGTTTTGCCGGAATCTGTTTAGTTGGGTCTTGATCTTTGCTGTTTAGCGAGCTATCTTCCTAAATTTTCCATTTGTAAGTACTTCCCCATTATCTATTTATTCTATTGAACAACACCCAATGCTTTCTGCAGGCTGAAAGCCTCTATGTCCGACAAGTTGTGCCTTAGATACTACAACTGGAAAGACATTGTGAATGTCCTTGAAGCTATCAACTCCTCTGCGAAGCATACGGCTTTATATTTGGAGATAAGCAGGGGAATCATACAGTACTGGAATATACCAGATAATATGTTTTCTCTCCCTCAAGAGAATGACAATGACGTAAAGATTTCTTCTCAACCATTAGTTTCTTCTGTTGACGGAGGACAGAAAATTTTAGGGGCCACTGGAATTGAGAATGTGAGTGGTGTAAGTGGGGGTGATGCGGTTACTATCACATCAGTCCGGAGATTTGCAAATGAAACGACACGCTGTGAAATAGCTGGTCATCATATCAATAGCAACTCATATACGATAAAAAATGGACCTGTTGATATGAAGCTACCAGAGCATATGAAAGTGGATTCTGCGTCATCTTCTGGTTCAGTTACTCAGCAAGCTGATCCATCTGACATCACCCTCCAAGTTTCTGTTGACAGATCAAGCGCATCCAACTATGTTATGTGCACCTCTAAGAACAGCAGTGGCAGTTGCAATGGGCATCCAGTTGATTTACCCAATGTTAAGTCTTACCAGAATAAACATTGTTATAGTGTCGGAGTCGGAGGATGTGCACGAAATGTAGGGGATGATTGCACGTTCACTGGTGCCCTATTTAGACCTCAGGCTTACATAAATAATTATATCCATGGATATATTTCTGCTACTGCCGCTGCTAATCTGGCAACTCTTTCAGCTGAGGAAGGCCAGGTTTCAGAGGTTCATGTTTCTGGAAGTTCTAAAAAGGCCACATCTGCTAGCTCCCACCAAATGAAAGCTTTTATAGCAGCTACCCCACGATTTTTTTGGCCGATCTCTGAGAAGAAACTTGGAGAGGTGCCAAGAGAGAGGTGTGGTTGGTGCTTTACTTGTAAGGCTCAAGTTATCAGCAGGAGAGGATGTATGCTAAATGCAGCAGCCCTGCTGGCCACTAAAAGTACAACCAAGATTCTCAGTGGTCTACCATCGACTAAGAATGGTCAAGGGAGTCTTTCTAGCATAGCAGTGTATATCTTATTGATAGAGGAGAGTTTTCGAGGTCTTATTGTTGGTCCGTTTCTTGGCGGGACACGAAGAAAAGAATGGTGTGAGCAAGTGGTGGAGGCTGCAGATTTCATAGCAGTGAAAGCTCTCTTGCTTGAAGTAAGTTTTGCATGCTCATTCTCCTTGGTGCCAGCTATTTTAGATGGAAAAAGTAATCGTCTTGTACCGAATGAGATTTTATTATGAGCCTGTGACTGAATTCTTTAGCTCTAGGCAACAGTTGGCATTGAATATTCAATAACATCAAGCGGGTGCAACGATGATAGGTGCCTCTGACGAATTGAGTTCTTTTCATTTAACTTAATTGACAATGGAACAAGCAGGGAAAAAAGGGCAAAACAGCTCAAAGACAATATATTTTATAGTTTGAAAGAATTTCTTTTTGGGTAAATAGTTTGAAAGAAGCTTATAATTTGTATATTGGAATGTTCCTTTCCTACGTATCATGCAAAAAAAAATGTATAAGAAAGAGCTAAAGCAATTAGACCTGTGCAATGGATTTTGTTCTTTTTGACAGTGGCATGCTTTTAATGCATGTACGTATAAACCATTAGAAGAAATTCTGATCTACGATTTACTAGATCTTTGTCAAATCCTCTCACTTAATGCCTGCCCTTTCTAATATAAGGATCTTTGCACGGTCAAAATTAACACCATCTGTATCTGAGTTTTAAACCTTTTGAGTCTGTTCTTAGCAATTTCCTCTTCTTCCGAATCTGAAGAAGTTCTGCCTTTGAAATCCAGTGAAGAGATTCTAAAATGAGCCTAAATTACCCTCTTGAAGTTGTAATAAATTGTGCTTCATTATTGAGTTTGGTGCATTGTGCACACATAAGAATGGATTTATTTATTTGATAATGATTTCCACGGCAGCTTGAGGAGCACATTCGCCCAATTGCGCTGTCTGGTGACTGGATTAAGCCAGTGGATGATTGTTTGATTGAGGCTTCTGTTACTCAAGGTGTCTCTTGCATTGCTGAGACGGCACAGAAGCGTGGTCCTGGTAGACGGAGGAAAAATGCTGCTTTCTCTGATGTTGCATCTGATGATGGTCTGGACAAGAGTTTCAGTTGGTGGCGAGGAGGGGAAGTATTAAAGCTTTTAATGCACCAAGCAATTTTGCCACGGTCATTGGTAAAAAAAGCTGCTCGCCAGGGTACTTTGAGTTTGCTGTTATCTTCCTCCACATTAGATTTCGTTTGAGTCATGTAGGATCCTGAATATTCTTGTTTTGTGGTCTTCTAGGGGGCTCAAGAAAGATTCCCGGTGTTCACTATTATTATGGTACTGAGATTCCTAGAAGAAGCAGGCAATTAGCATGGAGAGCTGCTGTTGAAATGAGTAAAAATGCTTCGCAGCTTGCTCTTCAGGTCTGTGGTAATTGTCTGCCGTGTATTTCTGCATTCTTGTTTCTGACTCTGCGTATTTCTATTAAGCAAGTTGCACTTACTTTTGAGGTTATTATGTACATTGAAGCAATTCTAGTTATCAACCTGTTATGAGTTATGAATATATTTTCTTGCATCAGGTTAGATATCTGGATTCTTATTTGAGATGGAGTGATCTGGTACGGCCAGAACAAAGCCCTCAGGATGCAAAAGGTCCAGAGTTGGAATCTTCTGTTTTCAGAAATGCATTGATATGTGATAAGAAAGATTTGGAACGCAAGGTATTGTATGCTGTTGATTTTGGGATTCAAAAGCACCTTCCGTCCCGTGTCATGAAGAGTATCATTGACATAGAGCAAAGTCAAGGAGGAAAGGAGAAGTATTGGTTTTCAGAAGCACACATTCCTCTATATTTAATCAAAGAGTATGGGGAAGGTGTTGATACGTTGCCTATGCCTTCAGTGGAGTTGCGTTTGTTTCCGCATATCCAAAAAGTGCAGTTAAAAGCAGTTCGCATTGATATATTTTCCTATCTTGTATACCGGAGGGATAATGTGGATAAGTTCTCTTGCAGTTCATGTCAGCAGGATGTTCCGCTCAGGTAGGTGGTTTTATTGCTTAATCTCAATTGTCCATGTCTATGGAAGCTTGATTTCATAGTTACTTTGATCCTGCGCTTCGCTTATTTTTTTTTTGTCTGCCCTGAATTTCAGGAATGCGGTCAAATGCAGCTCATGTCGAGGTATGCCTATTTGTAGCAACTTCATTTGCATGCTTTTCTGTTATTGAAAAACACAATTATGCCTATTTAATTGATGTATTTGCCTCCAGCTTCCTCTGCTCTGAAAAATGAGAAAAAACCATGTTAAACCTTTTGCTTTATTTTAAATAGGCTTCTTGTATTTGACTCATTCTTTTAGTTAGGATTTGCCTTTGATGCTTCTATTTTAGCAACTGTAACTAATGTGGCAGGACTTATGAAAATTATATTCCTGGTGAGAGTAGTTGCCAAATGGTTGTGTATTTTGAAGGGATTTTTTTCGCTAACACAAGTTATGAAGGTGTTTGATGTGATAAAGATTGTTGGGATTATCACGCATCATTTGTGGTTGATGCTCTTATTGATCTTATGGTCAGTCAAATTATCATCCTGTTTTAGGAACAAGATGATGTTTTTCCCTATAAGAATAGGTAGGCTAGGTATTATACTTGCAGAGTCCTTAGATAATTGCTTTTGAGTTGTAGTAGGTAGGATATACAGGGGAAGATGTGGTGTCCTTTCTGCAAATTGTTCCCTTATATTTGTTCTGTTGGGTATGGCCATTCTTGCCTATGTAGACATTAAAAAAATTATTAAGCCATTGGTTCTGAGCTTTTTTGAGACTGAGATTTTACTGAAAGGCATTCAGATTATTCCTTACTGCTGATTTCAACTCCTGCAATGTCTTGGTCAGGTTATTGTCACGAGCAATGTATCGTAGGTTCAAGAATTATGGCAAGTGGGTTTAGTTGCAGGCAGTGCTTCAATGCCAAAGCTTTTTCGAGGAAGGACAGCACAGAATCTCCAACCAGTCCATTGCTTTTACAAACCCGCGAAAATCATGCCAATGGGACAATCATCAGACTTCCTAAAGTTAAGGGGTCCAATCAACCATTAGCATCTGCCCGAGCTATGGATAATGGTCAGGAGATAAAGCATGCCACTTCAGGATCTAGTTTGGCAACGAAATCCCGGGTTAAGCTCCCTACATGGGGTGTTATATGGAGGAAGAAGAACTGTGATGATACAGGGTCAGAGTTCAGGCTCAATAACATTCTTTTGCGGGGAGATGCAGATTTGCGCTGGTCCGGACCTGTTTGCCATCTTTGTGGGAAGCCATATAATTCTGAACTGATGTATATTCGATGCCCAAATTGCACCCGTAAGCATGTTTCCTAATAATCAGTGCTATTTTTAAATTTTTTTCTGGAACTGTCAGTGTGTATTTGCTATCAATCTTTTAATGTTGATGATAGACAATCATTTGCAGATTGGTTTCATGCTGATGCTGTTGAGCTTATGGAGTCAAGAATATTTGATGTGGTGGGTTTTAAGTGTTCCAAGTGTCGTAGAATAAGATCACCCGAGTGTCCTTATGATGACAAAGGCAAGAAGCGAACGGTTAAAAAGCAGCAGTCTTCGGCTATAAAGCAAGAATCGGAGTCTGATTTGGGAAATATGTCTGAATCGAGAGAATGTGAACCCACAACTCCAATGTTTCCTCCTGAGGAAATGCAAATACAAGAGGAGGATCCTCTTCTCCAGTCTACCTCAAGAGTGCATCAGATTGCTGACTACAATTGGGAGGTGGATTTTGGCCAGGTGAGTGTGCCGGGGCCGGCACTGCAGAAACTTCCCGTTAGAAGGCATGCAAAGCGAGAAGAAGTTGCAGATGGCCCTCAGGAGAACAATTACTTTTGTTCAGAATCCTCAACTTCGATGGAAATAAATATTCCCATGGATCAGACTGGGGATACGACAACTCCAGCAGCAGCATGGGATATTCCCAGTAATGGCCTTGACGGGGATGTTCTTATTGATTATGAAAGTTTTGACTACAGTGATATGGAGTTTGAACCGCAGACTTACTTCTCTTTTACAGAGTTGCTGGCTTCTGATGATGGCGATCAGTTTGATGAAGCTCATGCAATTGAGGATGTGTCGGGGAAATGGGAGAATTCAGCTTCTGCAGCTTTGCAGGGTGGGGTCCCTGAGGAATTTGGAGGGGCCCCCTCTGATATTGGAGTGGGCCAGACAAGTTCTGGAATTTCTGGGGTTGCTGTCCCCTGTAGGATATGTACGCGCTCAGATCCGACTCCTGATCTCTGTTGCCAATTTTGTGGGTTGTGTGTGCACAGGGGTTGTTCTCCTTGGGGTGGGATGGAATCTGGGGAAAGTGGCTGGAAGTGTGGAGATTGCCGGGAATGGAGGTAGCTCTTGGCTTCAGTTGCTTCTTAAGAGTAAACGTGTTCACTGTAAATTGAGGCCACCACTAGCAAAACGGAGAGGAAGCGGCAGATTAAATGGTAGGTTTAATCAAATCAAATCCTGTCGTTAGAGAGATCGTCGCATTGGTGGCGATCATCCAGAAGAGGCGGAGACAACCAAGTAGTTAGCTGCTTGTGCTTCCATCAATGATGCCAATGACTAGCTGAGAGTTGCTCCTTCTGGACCCACCGCAATGATTGGACTTTCTGAATTATTTGGTTCCATGAGTTTTTGGGGGACTCAGATTCTTTTTGGTTCTGGGGAAAAGGAACCACATTTATGACTTACTTGAAGAAGATAAGCTGTGTTTTTGTCGTGCTTATCTGGTTTGAAATGATTGTATAAAGTTAGCGATAGCTATGTGATTATCTCGACGTGTCTGCTTCAGTTAGAATCATATTGGGTCATCTTTGTTTAATACCGAAAGAGTTTGCTTCAGAGATCGCGGCCAATTTGACTGGTTAAAGAAGAAAAAGGACTTGCTACAGACCGAGAGAGCGTTCAATGTAAACCGTTCATATTTCAACTTTGGTAAGAAAAGGAGCAAGTTTAGCCACTAATGAACACATTTGCAGAGGCCTTTTTACTTATTTGCAAGGTATTGCCAATAATTTACCATTTGCAATGTTTCGATAAGATAGAATAATGAGAAAGCGATTGTAAAATGTAGAGTACATCAGATCAAATCTTGGTGTTCGTCCTCACCATCGTCCTTATTGGAATATAATCAATTATAATTATCAATTGACAAAGCACATTTCTAAGCAGTTACAACTGGTTCTACAATACCACATATCTTACAATGCTTCTCATGAAACCGTATGGGAACTGGAGACCTAGGAAAAGGGGCTGAAACCCCCGCCCCCCCACACCAACTCAATAAGAGAACAAAGGACAGAGAAGAAAAAGAAGAGAACCAAAGAAGCAAAATGCTCACTATTGCACCCAAAATTGTGCAGAAAGAATCTCAAAATGCCGACTAACCCTGGAAACGCTACTCAAACCATCGACTGACCAATTGGCTTCACCCTTTACACCGCCAGCCCCAGCATCATATTTCTGCAGTTGACTTCCTTACAAGAGGGCGGAAGGGTTGGGACTGGCTGTATCAGTCCTATATAGGTGTGTAATTTCAACAAATCTTCACATGATCACTCCGAGTTCATAACTGTCACAGCAAACCAGCTAGAAAAGCCCCAGGATCATTTAAAGGTGGTACCGGAGCCATTGGCGAAGCAACAGAAGGAGCCATTGGAGGGGGAGGGGAACTTGTTGGAATGTCAACTAGCTGTTCCTTGATGTACTCCTTCAACCTGTGGAGAAGAAGTTAGATCTGTTGGAGGAAAATCTGATAGAAAAAAATACTGAGCAGTTTAAGATCGATACGTACTCGAATGTTAAGGTAGGATCCCCAGAAGAAACTGTCATACGCAACTGAGTTCTGTCTGCTGGATCCGTCTCAATTCTAACCTGCATATTGGAATAAGATCGTCAAGACAGGATCATTTCAACACTCCCCCATTGACACATGGAAAATTGTGAAGAGCATTGATCCAAACTAGTTTTAGTATTAGAGGTTGTAACTGTAGATCTAATTTGGCAGCTCCTCATGGTTCCTGATTTGGAGAAATAAAAGGATGCGCTGTAATTACCTTCTCAAAGCAACTTCTTTACCAAATGATTTAATACACAAGAATTTCAAACTGGACACACTTGAGAAGATGGGATGCATTTGGTTCCTAGCACATACCATAAGTTGCTCAAGCCAGACAGAAGGTGGGGCTTTAGTAACAGCACATGGAGACAAAGTGCACTTACCAAACAGAGCATGGCACGCGTACTTTCTGAGTAGAATGTTGTACTTGCAACGAGATTATTAGGATTTGGATCCTAAACACAAATACAGAAATTAATGAAACTTCACGAGTAGAGAGAGAGAGAGAGAGAGAGAGAGAGAAAGAGAGAGAGAGACTTACAAGCCCCGGACAAACCATCACTCTGAAACTGTTAAGTAAGTTTGCCATTTCCAAGAGTGGAAGCGGTCTGACGCCCCTGATCTGTATTAATGACATACGTGAATGGGAATGTGTATTAGATAGCTTGACTAAAATATAGCAGAAAGCTAGTAAACAATAGTATATTCAGGGTCTAACTTTGTAGTTTTTAATAGCTCCTATGCCACTAGTAAATTCAAGAAATTCATATCACATCATACAGATGCGAAAGCAGCAACCAGTTCTAGACAAGGATGATGAGAATATTGATGACAACTATTGACAAACTAAAGGGAGGTAATCTTAAGTGCTCGAAGTTTCGTGCTATGTCGAGTTTGAGGATGAGTTATGCATGCAAAGCAGGTCAAATAATATATATTAGTCTATTTAGGCACCACTTAAAACTTCAGAGTTTCTTTTTGGCCAGAAAACTTCACAATTAAAGACAGACATATACCACTTCTTGAAGCTTCAAAGGCGGTCCAGACAGTGATCTCCATTGAGGAAAGAACTCGTCCGCAGTCAATGTCAAGGGCTGCAGAAATTTGTTTAAAACAGCAGGAAGGCGTAGCTTGATGTTGACCTATAAAAGGCAGACCAGAAATCATTGCCAGTCACCTAACAAGTAACATTGGCTATAGAAGCCAGGAGGAACTATTTCAGAAGTATTACCGCATGGCTACCAAACTTGTAGGAAAAGTCTAGTACAGCAACATCTCTGCTAGGGCGAAGATTCACAACTTCAAGAGGACATTGCACCTTGATCACGAAAGTAAAGATGTGAATGACAAAAAAAAAACACAGAATAATGCGAATAAGGTATCATGAAATGATAAACCACCACTAATGAGGCTTAGTAACCCACCTGCGCTCGTGGAGGAATGGTATCAGGCACTAATGAGAGCTCCGTTTTTAAATGGGAGGGAGGCAATATTAGAGCCTGAACTGATACAAGCGGAGATGTATTCTTGTTTCCCAAGAAAAGTACAAGACGTCCATGGTGGGCTCGCCACTCAGCTTTAATACCAATCTGAAATTCAAAGTAAAAGAATTCTACACAGACCCCTTTGCATCTGCCTCAACAGAAGATTCCAAAAATCATATGATGAATACCTGAATATGGGGATCCTCGTACAACACACCACTATCTTTTAAGCATAACGCATGGAACCTTTCAGCAATATTTCCGATTGGCTGTAAAGGCAGTCAACTTATTAAAGGTGAGAATAACCACATTGTTGCAGTCTTTATACTAAACTCTAAGTCCGAAACAGTATGGAAAATGATTTTTATCCAAAGAATCAAAACCGAGATTCTCAAAACATCTGGATATAAAAAACTGAAGCAAAAACTTTGGCACACTCGTAGTCTACCGAATCATCTTATCTTGCCATGACAATAGACTCATTTAAAAAAAAAAAAAAAAAAAAACTAACACCTATGACCAGAACATTGAAAATGCAATTTCATCATGCACTTTTTCAAAATAGAACAATAATCAAGAACTTTTCATGGAAGAGCTGGAAAATAACCTAAGTCAGACATACATCAAATTCCTTCCCTGTTTAATACAATGGAGAGAAGAACTATGACAAGTTTGTGTCCACCAATGGCAATATTTTTTACAGAAACAAGGAAGCACTGCGCTTTATATCTTTTCCTTCAGACTCAGAAAGAAGTGGATCACTAAGCATCTAAACAGCCAGTACCTGAACAGTATTTTTTTGCTCTTCAATAGGTACTATTGCTGCAGTATCTGCTGCACTGGGGACACCATCTACTCCTGGCACATTCTGCTCTGATTGGACAGCCCCTGGGGGACCTTCAATAGCTAGTGGATCCAAAAGATCACCCAGAAGGTCTGCTGAAGGTGGTTGAGGATCTACTCTGGTCAAAGTGCCATTCTCCTGTCTAGCTCCTTCGTCTGCTGAATAATTGTCCTGTTATTATATTCATACAGATTATTGCATGCTATTGCAATCCGATATCAGTGTAAATTCGTGACAGTAAAGTAATTATGTAAATCCTGGAGATCATTTGGGTGCAACCTTGATGCATCTTCAGAGGGGAAAAAGCACAGCCCACAGTTTTCACTTTGTAAAGAAGTTGAATTGGTGAATAACGTACTTTTTTTGGATGAAGGTGTGAATGAGGTAGTTTTTGCTCATGCATGTAGACAGAAGTCAATTTCTACTTCAGTCATGGAAATAACATGAGTAGTTACAGGCTCATATATGAACAAAGTGCTGGAACTTAGGCTTGTGCAAAAGGAATAGAGAGACATGTGCTCTCTAATGTATAGTGCGTATCCTAATCTTCCAGTTGTTGACAAGATTGCAAATGAGTTGCCTTCATGATTAAACTCGTGGGCTGCCACCGCATTTGCTGCTTCTAGAGACAATAATGCTTATATTAAGGGAAATGATTCTATGATATCAAGAGAAACGACTAACCGAATTACTGCTTATGCTAGGCAGCTTCACAAGAGTAAGCTGACTGACTGGTGGTGTCCCATTTGCAGGGCGCTGGTCTGTTACAACCAGAGCATTAGACATCTGTTGTTGAGCCCGCAACTTAATAGCACTTTGCTCTGCAGTGTCAGTTTCGATATCTTCTGCTTTCTTGATCAGCGCAGACTGAGTTTGAAAAACTTAAAGTGTAAGAATCAAAAGCACTACTCTGGCCTTTTGTGGTCAAGTCTGTTTTGATTCGTAAAAGATATCGATTATTTCAAAAAGGAAATTGAAAGGTACCTGCCGCTCAGGGAACTTTGGCATTTCGGCCAATATATCAGCTAAAGCTGCACCTTTTGCACTCAATGCAAAGTATTCAACAGCTCTTTGTTGTATCTCAACATCAATGCAACTCTCATACCTATGAGAAAACATCATTAACTCACAGAAAATATGTCTGAAAAATATTAAAGAGAAACAAGAAGATTAGCTAACACAAGCTCACTTATGGAATATAGCCCAGATCTGATTCTGCAATTCCGGTTCTGGGGGTTGAGTATGCATCAAGATCTTAGCATATGTTGAAAGAAGTATCGGAACTGTAGACATCCTGAAAAAATAGGCATGTTCTCAGATAGATCTTGTTGTTAGAACTCGATGAAAACATATAACAGAAATACAGAGGGAGTTCTCTTACGATACAGTAGGGAGCTTTTCGTGTATGATGCTGAAAATTTCCTTCGGACTGCACCCTGGTCGTCTTGCTAAAAAGTGGCTGTACTCTCCGAGAAGATAAGCACTGACCTGTCATATTTATGCTCATTCAAGTAAAAATCAGAATGAAAAATTGGCAGACACGTTATCTATTTTCTAAACATAATTCGGACAGGAACAAAAAAAGTTTCTAATTGCTCAGACAATTATGCCAAGTACGATCACATCATGGGAAATAAATAGGGAACCAAGGATTTCTGAAAAGACGGGTTGGAATATGCCCCCAAAGAGGAGCTAAAAAGAGATCTAGAGCTCTCTCCAAGGAAAAGAAATATAAATTACAATTCCCATGCTTGACAATAGGTTCGTTCAGGTACATGAACCAAACTACGCTGGACGAACACAAGAGGGTGAAGAAATGTGAAGTAAAGAAGAAAGAAAAACCGACACCAAGAGACTCGCAAACTATCCTCAAAGAAGTTTATTCAGCTAGCAATAGATAACATCTCTGAAACAATGACAAAAGATGTAGTCTCCCAGCGTGAAACTTTGCAATGAGTGAAGCATCCTGGAGTAGGGACATTCCACTGTCTGTCACCCCCTTTGCCACTCTCGTGATCCTCAAGCAAACAGTTTATCATGTCCAACCAATTGATGTTTAAGGCTTGGATACTAAACAAAATTATAGTATAAAGCCAACTTCTAAACGACTGTAAGGACTTCTCTCAATAAATACTTCAGTGATTGCAGAACATCGTACCTAATCAATAACTACGACCATGAACCAGTAAAGCCTAACAGAAATGACACGCTAAGATATTGGGACCTGGCACTTCCAAACAACTATTTTCCTTTCATATGAGAAAAACCTTACTTCACAGTATAGTTAAAGCCACAATTTCATACCTTCACCATGGTTTCGTGTATGGCAGGCTTATCAAGATACTCTCTGGCTTTTGCAGCAGCATAAGGCTGGTTGGAACAAACACTAACACTCAGATAAAAATGCTTTGTACACACGACACTGACAAACACAAACATAAAAAAAGAAAAGAACACTGTTGTCAAAGCCAATATGAGCAGAACTATATAATCCCTTCACCTGCAGATCGTCGTTGTTTGTAACAAATTGCACAACACGAAACCATATGTCATCACTAACAAAATCTCCTGCCTTGTCAATTAATTGAAGAATCACATCGACATACCTGCGTGGTGATAAACCAACATAAGATCACACAACAAGTAGTAAAACTTCTGCTTTGACAGCAAATAACAGTATATATCCACTCTAGAAACTGCAATCATGAAACATAACACAGAGATCCAGCAAAGTAATAAAATTCCCTCCCAAAAAAAAAAAAAATCTTCAGCATCTGTAAGCTATCTTAAAATCAGGAATTTAAATTAAAAAATAATAATTTATTTATTTCCAAAAATGACAGATGCACTTTGCAGCTTTGATGCATTACTATAAAGCCTACAGGAACAATGAGGAAAGGAGGATTAGGAAACAAAGATCAAGCTCACTATCCTACAAGATGGTGGATCATCAACAAAAAAGAGGGAACTTAACCACTTTTCAAAGAGTAAAGCCAATGGCTTAGAAAAAATTAGTGTTTCATACGTTGAAGACATCGCCAAAAAAAAAAATGTTAGTGCCGCAGAAAGAGATTAGTTGACATATTGCTTAGTCGGCCTAATTCCCTAAAAAAACCCCGACTTTAGGTTCAATCCTAAATCTATCCCAAACCTTTTTTTTGTCTTAGAAAAAACCCCTAACTTTAGCTCCAGTCCAAAATCTGCCCAGAACTTTTTTTGTCTCAGAAAAAACCCCAAACTTTAGGTCCAGTCCCTATTCTACCCCAAATTTTATTTTCATAAGAGAAAAATCACCAATTTTTACGCTAATCTCAAATATGTCCCCATTAGCCCTATGTCCAAATATTGCCGTTAGCCGTCCCTAATTTTAACACCGTAGAACGGTTTCATCTTGGAGAATTTCAATAATTTTTATGGGGTTGGACTTGTTATCAACGTGGAAATGCCACAATGAGCCGTACCTATCGCCCCATTACTTTGTTGATGTGGATCTGTTATCAACATGGAAATGCCAAGGTCAAGTTGGTATTGGGTCACGGATAGATTTCGTAATAAATTGAAAGTTGGTGATTTTTTCAAAGACAACAAAATTCGGGGCAGATTTGGGATTGGACCTAAAGTTGAGGGTTTTTTCCGAGACAAAAAAATGTTCAGGGCAGATTTTGGACTCGAGCTAAAGTTTGGGGTGTTTTCTGAGACAAAAAATTCGATGCAAATTTGGAACCGAACCTAAAGTTGGGGCTTTTTAGGGAATTAGGCCTACTTAGTCTAACAGGTTCTATAGAAACCGATATTAATGACATGAAGAATGCCTAACATACTTACCATGATAAATCAGGTGCAAACTTTTCCGCAAGAATTGCAGCTTTCAAAGACAGTTCTTCACGCATAGCAAAGTCGGAAGTGCTGAGATACTGAATTACATTTCAAAATTAGTAGTAAAGAAAAGTTTGCATATCATTTCACTGACCAAAAAACAATTCAAATAGAACTTTCTACTCTAAACTCGCAGGTATGACTAACTACAGAACATACCTGCAGTAATTCTTCAACTATGTCCTTTGCATTCGAGATGTCACACATGCCATAAAGCAAATCAAGAGCTCGCCTCCGGATGCTGCAAACATAACATATACACGTGAGAAATGTAAAGGAAGGTTGGTACAAGACCTTTTGGCCATTTGTTTCCAAAAGAATTGCAATGACATTTAGGAGATAATCACTGATACTGTAATTTAGGAATCAATTTCAGAAAGGGCATATACCCAGTTTCTTCGGTCAAGGAAATTATTAAAGAAAACAATCAAAGACACATGCCTGAACTCTTATTGAAGGCTCAGTACCCGGCTAGTACTCTAAAATGCTATAGGTGTTATTGTACACATCGTATTAAATACATATACTATATATTATCTCCAAGATAAAAATAACATGTATTCATGCACATTTTGTTTTACCACGTAAGTGCTCATGCAATTCTGCATTACTCAAGTGGACTTTAGGAATAAGCCTGCTACACTTCTATCCTTTTCTATCATAGCCTTTTCCGTTGTAGATATTGATTGTGAAAGAACAATGTACGTATGCAAATATGCAATTAGTAAGGTGCGAAAGGGGAATATGGGAATTGAACACAAACTCTTGGATATTGGTAGGGGTGGACCACTATTAGTACTAGCCCTCGTTGCCGTATCATACATAAATGATCCTCCCATTTCATAAAAAGAAACAGCATGGCAAGAGGGTTAATGTTTCTGAACTCGGGGAAGAGCAGGTTCTCAAATTAAAAGGGACAGCAGTAGATCTCTACCTGACCAAATCAACATATAGCAAGTGCATCCATTGAGTCCAACAAACAGCCGGTCAAATTTAACAAGTAGAGTCACAGACAAAAACAACAAACAGCTTCTCTTCAACATTCTTTTGTCAATCCAATTCCCTCCCCCTCCCCCTCCCCCCCAAAAAAAAAAAAAAAAAAAAACACAATGAATAAACCTTCCAGTGCTTATGTGGACTAAAGGGAAGAATCTTATTCAAGCAAGACAAAATAGAATAAAGATGTATGCACGTACATTTTGTTTTATCACGTATTTATAGATAGATGGGTTCAGTTGCTTCCCTAAAAACATGGTTCTAAAGTGCTCACGCAATTCTGCATTGCTCAAGAGGACTTTAGAAAATAAGCCAGCTACACTTCTAACCTTTTCTATCGTAGCCTTTTCTGTATTGATTGTGCCAAAAAAAAAAAAACGTATGGATGCACATACTGGATTAATAAGGTGGGAAGGGGGAAGATGGAAATTGAACGCAAACTCTTGGATATTGGTAGGGTTGGACCACTATTAGTCCAAGTTCTCATTGCTGTATCATAATTAAAGGATCCTCTCGTTCCATAAAAAGAAACAGCACAGCAAAAGGGTCAATGCTTTTGAGCACAGGGAAGAGCAGGTTCTCAAATTAAAAGGGACAACAGTAGATCTACCCGATCAAATCAACATGCTGACTTGACAAAAATAGTAAGTTCACATAGCATGGATCCCTACATGGCAAGAGCATCCATCGAGTCCAACCAACAGCCGATCAAATTAAACAAGTAGATTCAAAGACAAAAACAAGGAACAGCTACTCTTCAACATTCTTTCGTCAACCAAATACTCCCCTCAACACAAATCAATCAAACTCCCAGTGCTTATGCAAACTAAAGGGAGAAGTCTTCTTCAATCAACACAAATAAAAGGTGGACTTTGGATATGCCCCAGAATATAGTTACACGATCGAGCTCCTACATAATACTCCACGACAAACATCAACTAACAAACAGATGTAGTAATACTGATAAAGTAGTTCCAGGAATATAGCCTCGGTGAGGAGGAACAGCAAAACCCCATGTACAAGACAAAACTGTTGGACGCTAGCGAGTGGCTTCATTTAAATAGTGGGAAGGACGAGAAAACTTACAACAGGCATTTCCATTATGTACGGGAATAGAGCTACATCATAGTAATTTCAATTGCGCAACAACAGCATGCAAAAAAAAGGAACTCCACCTAATATCAGGATCCTTCAATGATGTAATTATCTGAGCTTGATGTCTCTTGATAATATCCTGTACATCTGTTACCATCAACATCCGTGTCATGTTCTCCTGCATAAAGGTAATTGACCAATTAGAAGGCAAGGAAATTGGTCCTACAGACTTGGGGAGCTCCATTTTGAAGATACAGCAAATCATTATCATGAATAAAAAGAAGGCAAGGAAATTGTCAGTCTTAGTGGCAATTCTGCAACTCACCAAGCCAAGATATCTAATATTGGGTTCACGAACCGCGATGAATTTTCCAAGAAGGGCAACACATTGAGACATCATTTCTTTTTCAGCATCAAGATGCATAACCTGAAAGTGTAAAATCAAGAAATACCAACAGACAGTCACTCAAAGTGGCTGGATAGAAAATACCAATACGAACGACAAGTCAATGAGCTGAGGGACTTCTTCCAAAAAGAAAAATCAGACGGGGGCTTATTACATTTGAGCTTAGGCAGTTAAAGATCACCACTGCAAGTCTGCAACCTACTATCCATATGATCTAATAAAAAAAAAAACAGGCAGCATACTTACCAGAGAGAGGGCTTCAAAGAGAACAGCATGTGAAGCATTGTTCTTATTCACGTTCTTAACAACATCGGTTCCCATTAGTATCCTTTGCAGCACCTAACCGGAAAACCACAGCTCATTAAAGAAAGTTCTAGTTAGTATGAAAATTAATCCCTATCACAAATATAAACCTCAAATAACGATCTTCTCGTATTTGGGTCTTCAATCGTTGGGAAGTACTGCAGAGCTCTCATTGTCTTGACCTGTGTCAAGTGGACACACATGAGAATGATATCACCAAATTTAATGTACACAAGACTAGATCGGTGCCCAAAGCAACATATAAAAACTAATCCAGGATCACAATCCAAACATGAAGTGGGAACCTTGAAGAAAATAAAACAAGAAACTCCAAAACAATTTTCGTATTGGCTATTATTCTGAGAAGATACTCACCAAACTATTTAACATTAGAAAGAATTGTTTACTTCCCATTGTTACTTGATTGCTCTTTTTATCATCTGTTTCAAACTCAAGTGGCATGTGCTGCGATATTCGAAAAAAGAAATACACTAATCCATCTCTCCTATGACTAGTTTGCAGCAATTGGTAGAATACACCCACATGTACAACAGTTACCATTGTTAAGGCATGTCCATGTCATGCATTGTGGACATTTTCCTGAAAGCTTAAGCTTCTTGGAAAGATGATTATGAAGGTATCACTTAGTCAAGGGCTCAAATCTTGGCACTAGCTCTTGTTGCCATTTTATCTTCATTCTTATTTTTCCTTCAATTGTTTAATGTGGTTATGTCCACATCCTACGTTCTACATTTAAGGTGGTAAACCAGAGTGTTAAGAAATATGCTTAATCTAAATTGTAGGCCTTTTACGATCGTTGACAGCTTGAACTTTCAGGGAAAACAGTTCATGTGCAAGAATGGGTCATGATGATGGGACAGGGAGCTGTGATCAAAGGTAATGTTGTGGAAGATTAACTGGTTTTGACTTGAATTAATTAGCATCAGTAATAATTATGAAACAGGCGTAAGGCCACACAATATACGAACACTATATAGAGGTATCAATGGTGATAGGCATTGATATCTCCTCAATTATTGGCTTGTCAAGCATTTTTTCTAGCACCAGGATAACTTAAACTTCATTCATGCTAAAAGATAGCTCCAAGCCCTAACAAGCTCCTATAAATGTTACCACCAGCCAACAGCTTTTTAAACAGAACTACAAGTCACCAAGATCATAGTGCAATTATTCTCCTTGGGTAAGACACAAAATATAGCAACAACATTAAGTATCAACTGTACCTACTGAACTAATACAAACTATGCCATCCATGTTTGAAGTATGGGATCTGCTACATCCTTATATGTTGAAAGATGAAAAGAGATATACAAACCTGAAGCCAGGGAGATGGGATACCATAGTAAGTATACTCTTGTGGAATATCCTGGTTTCTAGCAAGTCGTTCCAGTGTCTTAACACACTTTGGAAGACAGCTCCAATATGCTTCGTGGTTATTTGAGACTAGAGCCACAAGAAGGCTCATTGAAGAAGTTAACACACCTAGATCACGTTCATCTAAAAGCTGAGCCATCCGATCCGCCCTTCAGAAACCATGAGAAAACTTCCAATAAGTAACCAAACAATTATTGTCATTACAGAGTGACATCCATGCTAAGAATTTAGAAAGTACCAGCCATCTACATTCACAACATCAGGATTCTTTCGATACAGCCGCAAGAGACATAATGCTGCTTTTTTCCTCACAAGGGGTCTGCAGCTACTAGAAATCTAATGTACACAATGAGTTAAAAATAAAAACCTGATGGAAAGTTAAAACGAAAAAAAGAATCTGAAGGAAAAAGATTACTATTAGGGTATTCTTACAAGTAACTTTTGCACATCGGGTGCAAGAGATTCAGCAAACTCTCTACCACCAATATTCCCCACCTAAGATGATGAAGAATAAAGATCATCACTAACCCAGAAAAATAAAGCTTCAGCCAGAAGAAATATTCCAATGACAACCACATAGCTATACCATAGTCAATGCCAAGCATTGGAAGGTCTCATTCCGACCAATGATATCATTGCGGACAGTGTTAATAGCTAATCTGAGGAAATCGTGGTTTTCGTTGAGTAAACATGCTGTTACAATGTACCCAACCTGCAAAAATGGACAGCTAAGTGAGAAGTCACTTTTGTTCTGACTATACCATGTGAAATTAGAGGATAATTTCTTGAAAAATAAAGTAATTAAGTCCTTTATTTGTTTATGTAAATCAGGACACGAGATTGATGAAAAAAATCCCAACTAGGGTGTAGCGAGTCCATGTTCTATTTATACTATTAAGTTGTTCATTAAATTACGAAAATGCTACGGGATACAATGTAACTCCATATACCATACTGTTGAATACTCTCTTGACAGTTTAGATATAAAAGAACACTAAACTCGCTGATCCTCTTACTAATATCCAGCCAACATAGAGGAAGAGAGATGTGAGCAATTAAGATTCACAGGCACGTGCACTGCACATGCACACACAACCACACATCATAGTGAAACACTGCCACAATGGAACACTCCTCTAAGATGAAAGGAGCATTTAGCAGCTCCAGGAATACTCAGAACACTTTGTGCTAATAATCAAACTCTTAACTCCTCTTTAAGGATCAGAAAAAGCATATCTTTTAAGCGTTTACTCTCTGAAGGATATTTTCTGAGACATATCAACAAAACAAGGGAAGTTTTAATCTGGAAAGATAGGATGTCCTGACTACCCAACAGCAACCCCATCCCTGTTGTTCGTTGTGCCCGCTCTGAATGAGCCCCCCTTGCCAGATTATTACAGATGTAAGCATAAAAAGCTATTTCTTCAAGAATTTTAGACCAAGCTTCCGATTAACTTCGTTTTTTTGCTAGCCCAGCACCAGCTCTTGGATATATTGTTCGCTCCGATCCCATCCATAAAAAGTGGCATTGAATAACTCGATAGGGGTAGTAGTTGCTTTGATGTAGAAGCATAACAATGCATTTATTATCCTACAAAAATTGTCTTTTACCATATTTTAACAGAGATTGGAAAAAATTCTTTTCGTCCGTAGAAAATGGAAGCAATCCCCCACTGTATTGGCAATTAGCAGGGATAAAATAGATCCGCTTCTCTTTGTTCCTACAAATCGAACTGTTCCAAAATTCTCTAGCTATATTTTATTAATAAGAATGCTACAATATTCATTACAAATATGAAATTTCTAGAAGTTGTACAGCACTGCAACTTGATATATCTGGCCCACTTATCAATCCAATCATCAGAGCAATTGTCATATGAGAAGCCGGCAATTATGAGGATGGCTGCAAAACCATGACAGGGATCTTCTCATCTTTGATTCCTAAATGTAACACCACAGAAGAAGATTCTGCCAATTATCTAACGCTTGGATCTCTTAGTCATTCATATCCTGATAGATACTAAGATTAAGTCAAGTTGTGAATTAGCTTAAATTCTAGTTTTAGGGATACTATAGATCTCTATTTTTATTTTTTTTCATGAGATCTCTATTATTTTAACCGGTAAATTTGTAGCTTCAACC
This sequence comes from Rhodamnia argentea, assembly GCF_020921035.1. Lineage (NCBI taxonomy): Eukaryota > Viridiplantae > Streptophyta > Magnoliopsida > Myrtales > Myrtaceae > Rhodamnia > Rhodamnia argentea. The sequence continues at coordinate 23,406,615 of NC_063157.1, read as the reverse complement.
TTAACACAAGCAAAATACTATCTCAACAATTATCTTGATTTATTTATCCTAGAATCCCTAGAATTTTGACAGCAACCAAACCCATTCATGACTTATCCAAGTAAGATCCTGACACTACCATTCTTGCTTGAGAGTTAAATAAATACCACATTAAGATAGAAAAAATTAGAACTTCACCTGTTTTTCAGGATATTTTGGTGCAGATATTAAAGAGACAGTTTCCATGTGGCCAAAATCTACATCATAACCAAGCATATGTATGTACAGCATCTTCCAAACATACTTCTTCTTTTCATAAGGCGTCAATCCCTGCCAAATCAACAAACTTAGCATTTAGTTTTTGCAATGACTTAGCAAAATCTTGAAGAACAATATCCCATGAGCTAATTGACCTAGAGTTCAAAGAATCCTATTTACCGAGTATAAATATAGTTGATAAGAAATATGATGCCAAATTGAGAAGCACAAGAAATGATCTCTCCAAACTACTTTCCCATTGTCTTACTTTCATGCCAATGCTTGTTACCATTGTCAGATGAAAATCTACATGAAAAGAAAGATAACCTAAAATCTGACTAGAATGTCCAATCTCCATGAAAGTGACATTGGTACAAAGCAAGAACCCCCGAAAGTGCACACAGACAGAACAACAGGGCTGAATTTGGATTAACAAAGTAAATCCTCGATTTCTCTTACTCCATACTGTCAAAAAATAAAGCAGAACAAAGGAAGAAGTACAGGGGATGATTAGGAAATTACTTTCTTTTCCTGTTCTTCAAGCAGAAAAATCATCAATATCTCCTCTTACCCTAATATTGATGGGCACAGCAGGAGAAAAACTCACTCTGAGTATTGTGATTTAGTAAATGTGTCTCTCATCCGTGTGCCACAAGTGTGATGTAAATTTTGTCAGAAAGAGAGCATTATTCGGAGTAACATCTCTTAAAAAAAAAATTAGACAAATGAAGAGATTCTCTAGCAACAATTCCAAAGAAAGCAACTCTCCAGGGCAATGCTACATTTCGTGTTGTCAAAGATCGTCAGATGAAAACTGACGATAGGACATTGCAATAGATCCCCCAATTGTCACTCATCCCCAATTAAATGCCCTCCACAAGTACATGTCTAGGATTTGTACAACACTCCAAGAGCAAAAGAGCTCAAAATATCTAAAACTCCTAACCAAATATTTTTAGCAACAAAAAGAACAACTAAAGTTCTGTCTCATGACTAACAAACGGAGATAAGAATGCATCAATTTTGTCCCTCTCACTAGCAACCCACCAATAACACCACCCCTCTCCCCCCCAAACCACCCCCAGGTGGGTACACACATACACACAAAAGAAAATACGATGGGAAAATCAGCGTCCACCATCTGTTATACAGCCCCAAAATCAGAGTTATCAAAACTCAGAAAAGCTTAAAATTCCACTTATTTTGGTCAATTCCAACTTCACTTCTAGTCTCCTCATGTATGATTTTTTTTTTATATCATAAACACCCATAACTACTTTATCAGATGTACTAAAGGAACAGCTGATTTACTCCTTAAGTTCCTTAGTTCTGCCGAATTCAAATACTTGGAAAATTATTCAACCTCCGAGGTATATTCTCCTAGATGTTCCTCGAACTTCATCATTCCATAGTAATCTATACTCATAAAGAGCACCCTTGATCAGGTTTCAAGCTATTCTTAGCTTCTTATCCCAAGCTTTTGGTTGTGCTGACTTTGGAATCTGCTAAACCAAAGTAGCATTGCCTTGCAGCAAAAGATGTGCCGACAAAATCACAGTCGCTAATTGTACCGTAAACACCGCATGAAACTTGATTTTACAAGAGAGATGATAGCTAAAGAAACTAATACGCTCATACCAGCATTATTCACATTCCTTAAGCAGAGTATTCAGGTAATATAGTTTGAATGAAATTACATGACAGAGCTAGTGCCATAGGGGTGTCCATTCTCCTCAGGCCGCAAACAAAATTCAATTGCCAGGACTGGATGACATCACAATGTTATTGATCAGGTTCGATCCAGCATCCAGTTTAAAGCCATGCTCCACATTTCCACCGTCTAAACCCAAGAGTTGTTAAAGAAGTCACTACCTGTTTGTCTCACTACCCGTTCATGCTCTAGAACAAGCAATCAAACCAAAGCTTCCAGCACATAGTTTACTGACAGGAATTCGATAAACTTGCAATGAAAAAATCGTCTTTGTAATCAGCCAAGCCAAATGAACTATACAGCTTGAGGGTCATCTGGGATTAAGGACTAAGGAGCAACCACTGCATAGTAGCATCAATAGCTCACAAAATCTCAAATGGACACAAGCATTGAAAAAATCCCTCTCAAAAGCACAGGGCAACTGCAACCCGCGCAACCCTGAATTTATTTTTCCCCTGTCTGACCGCAGAAGCACTGGAAAAACCAACCAACCACGCAAATTCGAACAGAATTCAAAACTGGGCGTTAAGCACTAGTATCAGTGGAAGAAACCCTAACCTTTTCGTTCTTAAAGCGGGTGCGAATGTTGCCGAGCTCCTTGTCGACGCGAAGCCTCTCCTGCTCCTTGTTCTGGCAATTGCGAATGTCGCTGATGAACACCGAGAGACCTCTCATGCCCGATAACGCCATCTCTTCGACAGATCCAGCAGCTCAAATCATAACACGCGCACCACGCACACAACACCCCCCCGACACACACAGAGGGAAGAGGGAGGGAGAGAGAGAGAACCGGAAATCCTCCTCCTCTTGTTCCAGCTGCCAATCCTAGATCTCTCCAATGAGTTCCGGAATCAGGATCTAGCACGCCATTGCGTAAATTCCTGCTTCGACCGAGAGATCCACGAAATGGCCACGCTTGATCTAGAGAGAGAGACAGACAGACAGAGACAGAGACAGAGACAGAGAGAGCTGAAATTCGTTTTTCTAGAGAGAGAAAGGGGTGGACTGAGGAAAATTGGGAAGGCCGACGGGGAGTGCAGGAGACGACTTTTAATTTTTTTTTAATTTACCGATTCATGTGTATTTTAACCCCCTTTTTTTTATTTGTTTTTCATTTTCCACCTCATACTTCTGCTTTGCCAGCTCTGTATCTCATTTTAATTCTTAATTTTTTCTTCCATTTTCGCTTTTCTTTTTGGTGTGGGGTTGTCCTAAAAAGCATTTATCACATTCATAATTGCATAAGACTCGATCATATTCTTTTCTCCGTTTTCCTTAAAGTGAAAAAAGTTGCGGTCTGCTCGGATTTCTTCTGCTTCTTGTGTAGACACTGTGATGATGCCTGCAAAAAACCGAGAAACTGGCGAAAATCACGTCGGATTTCGCCGAAGGATTTAATGAAATGAGATGCAGACATTGAACAATTTAGTTAAACTTTCGATTGCGCTATATAAGACGATCGGGTGCCCACATCAGCGATTTCCGGATAAAATTAACCGGACAGACTCAATTAACAAAATACGAAAACGTTCGGTTCTCAATTGGCAAAATTAAAAGGCTGAATTGGCAAAGTGCAATAAATTTAAAACTACTTGGATAATTTTTCGAATCATGAATCGAGGCGGTCACCATTCGAGAGCTAAGGGTCTCGTGACAAATCAGGAGATGAGCGCTTACTTCTCCATCTCCACTAGTTCTCACGACATGTCGACCTGCCATGCTTTTCTCCATGGCCCTAATGCTAGCAATCTTACACCTTTTTCTGTACTTTCCAATCATAAGCATATTCCCATACCGCGGCACGCATGTCCACTTCTCCTCGCAATAGGTACAAAAACGTAAGTCATACATCAACATCATCCTCGCGATGAAGGCGTTCAATACCAATCCACTGACAAAACAGAGCACATATGACTTGTAGCGTCCTCAAGAGTCCACCTTCATGGTATGTTTCGATGCATGAGCAAAGAGCGATTGGAATGCGTTAACCGAATGGCCTCCAAAGCGGCCTACTCGACATCTAAATGAAGAGAGATGGGCAGGCGGGCATGTGTTTTTCGCCCGGTAAAGCTGAGCTCAAGGATTCAGGAGTTTGTATATGTAATGTCCGATCTTGAAACTCTTGTTCCCAATCTATAGTTCCGTACATGAAATGTACATGTATAACACCATGATTACAGATGGTACAAAAAGAAGGAAACGGAGAGATACACCTATCCCAATGACCAGACAACGAAACATCTACGCATATGCTCAATCGGGAGAACCGCATTGAGCTTATCAGTGACCACCCAGCGTCTACATCTTTGAAACTAACCACTGCATGCATGCTCGAGTTGGAGGTCATCTACTACATTAACTGTCATCCTCTATCCACTGCTGAAAAATGACTATAAAAAATCGAGCAAAGGGAAGAGACAGTATGAGGAGGAGCCTCCCGAAGCCTCCAATCTTGACCGTGGCTCCTCCTCATACTGTCTTCCTAGATCAATATCCATATTGGGTTATCTCGAAAGAACAAAACCTTTTGCAGATCAATTTTCAGACCAAGGACAAACTCTTTCGGTGTCTGGAATGACGAGAAGGCTGTGCATGCTCGACCGACTTTCTTGCAGTGGGGCCACTGCTTTCAGCATGATCCGGTTGAGCGTCCGAAGATCGTGGAAGAAGCTTGCATCCGATTTTCCTGGCAACCAAGCGAGGTGAACTGAGAGAGCTGTGTGATTTGGCCACCCTTCTCATCTCCTGTTTTATTTTACCGAATTCTTCTTCAAGTTCCCCCACCCTAGACATCATCTTCTCCATATCGACTTTGAGGACCTGGTTCTCGCGCACTACTGCCACCCATCCATCTCTCTGCACAATTTGTCCTGCCATGTTGCTCGGAGCAGACACTGGACCCGCTGCTGCACTTTCAGTATCTAAGACATTAAGGCAACCAGCTAAAGCTGTTCGCAGTTGCATCTGCTCAAAGAACAAAACTTGTAGAACGACTCTCAGTGGCAACCTTTCATTTTGGGAAGCATGGGCACAGGCATCAATGGACAGTCTCTGGTAATCAATGATGTTGCAAAGTTCTTCCTTGTCCTTGTCTGAGAGCCATGGATGTGCCTGCGCATTGATATTGGTCATCATAAGCATCCAAAGCAACCAAAGACATTTCCTTACTATAGTAATTGATCTAGAGTTTATACCTTGAGATAGATATCCACAGCTCTATATAGTCCATCATGCAAAACTCTTGAAGTATCGGGAAGAGCTTCAGCAAGAGAACAAATTTTATGAGGTTTCAGATTTACATCAGAAGCTACTTCAGCAATATAAGCATCTATCAACTTTGCGACTGTGGTTAATGGTCCAGCAGAGGGGGATGTTTCCAGCTCAAATGATGCAGGGGAAAATGATGAGGCCTTCGACTCAAGAGAAACAAAATAATGGACAATCCGCTCAATACAGTCAGTGTCATACAAAGTGTCGGAATCCGAGTATGTAGGTATCAAAAGACTGTCTAGGGTAGCCAACTCCAATTGCATTCCTATTCTCCTCTCCAATGCATCTCTGCATGTATGATTGACACCCAAGATGAACGCAACCCGAAGGAGCCCCAATAAGAAGCGACAAAAAGATCTCCCCTTCTTATCAGGGAGAAGATTAACAATGCTTTCAAGTAGAATCCTTTGATCCACAATGACAGGTGTCAAGCTAAAACTAGCAACTGTCCTGGTTTTGCCACTTTGCACTCCTTGCCATCTGCCCAGACCAGGCAGGTATTTTCTAGCATAATGCACAATAGCACCAGCGAGATTCTCAGACCTAACACCTCTTGATTCCATTGTCCTAATAAGCCTCTCAAACACCCCCACACTTAGATATGATATGTCTTCAAACCACCAGTCAGATTCTGAACTTCGAATTCTTGCTCCTGTGTTTATTCCATTCCATAAAATGCTGCCACCAGGGCTTTGTAAGCTTCCATACATCATCATGGGCCATCCAAACAAGCTTGGGTCAGTACAAACCATCATGGACAGTGCATTCAAGCATTTGCTAACTATCTGAAGTTTTTCGGCATAAGTTATGACAGCTTCAGAACTTTGGAGAGCCAGTATACACTCCTTCCAGTTACGAAGGACATTCTTGTGGAAATAACTTTCTGACTTGGAAAGCAAGTTATCTTCTCCATACTCATCTGTCATTTCAAGAAAATCTGCTGCACAGTAGACTGTCACAATGGTCCTAGGAGTCAATTCCACACGGCCACCATAACAAAATTTGGCAGCGAGAAGAAAAGAATCAGGGCCACCAGGAAAATTGTCCAGCTCTAATGTGAAAGTCCTGTCTTCGCTGCTCGGGGATTCTTCACATTTATGTGCTATCTTCCCGCATTTTGATACAAGAGGGAACTGGAAATTCAAATCCAGATTAAAAACAGAAAGTCTTTCAGTTGTGCCGCATGGACTTAGAATTAGCTACTTGAGGCTTTCACTTTTGTGTATACCACGAAGCTCTACGAGACCATACAATGAAAGTCATAATAGTAATTAAACACTAAGGCGATGCCACTAAAGATGGTCATAAAATTGGTTGGCATTTGAACACTAACTGCAAGTTTGCGATAGTAACCTTGTACTGAGTCGAAAAACCTTGTAGCAAGTCAAAATCACGAAAAATTTTCCATTCAAAATATAATTTTTCACGGCAAATCAAAAGGGCAACAAAAGGAGCATTTGGAAACGGCTAGGGGCAGACCTTGTGAAGATGAAAGTTGATGCTTTCCACAATGATTGTGATGTCACTTGGCAAAGCCGCAGTGCAAAACCTGCCATAACCATGAAACAACCGATGTTGAATACTGTACAACCTAAATAACGCCCAGAATAACAAAAGTCAACTTCGTCTTCCAAAATTTCCAGACGATCAGAGGAACAGAACCAAAGCATATTTGGCCCAGTTTGTGAGATCAACAGGTGATCACAACACGACGACACGACTTATCCGAGCAGAGAATAGACAGAACTAATGCACGTCCGAAATCCTCAAAACTATCGCAGCAATTTATAAGACCCGACCCCTCAACCAACTCAGCACCCAGAGGAATCAAATTCTTTGAATTTCTCCATGATTAAAAAACAAACTAAGAACAAGCTCCAGCTCCAGAGAGAGAGAGAGAGAGAGTATACCAGTGGTTGCCTTCGCGATGGAACCCATAAACCTTGCCAGCAGGAGCCATCACCAAGCATGAGAGGAACTGACGCAACCCCTCTTCTTCCTTCGATCAACGACGAATCAAACCCACCTCAGCTTCGAGGAGAGAGAAAGAGAGAGTGGGACTCTGAAATTATTGCTTCATTCTCACTGACTGAAGCAAGCCAACAGACATACCGCACAAGCGCCTATCTCTTTCTCTTCCCTCACTGCGTCAATTGTGGTCGTCAGGAAGGGCAACGAAAACAAGAGTGGGTCTTTACAACTCAGGAAAGAAAAACCCCACATCCCACCACCCACCAGCATGGACCCTTTTGGATATTATATTAACACGCTCGTCGATTCTGGTGTTCTCTTGCGGTTGAGCGAGCACGGACCACAAGACGACCGAACCGGCGGAGTTACTCAACGCTTAAAAAAGCCCAAAGAAAAAGGCCAAAAAAAAAAAAAAGGAAAAAAGTGGAAGTGAAAATGAGTAAAGCAGATTCTCTGTTCTGGGGTTTGGGGGGGAATGAAGTAATTGAGAAGACAACAAAAGAAAATTACTAGAAAAGAAGGTGCGATCACAGTGTCGGGTGGCGGTGGTGCTGGACGCCGGCCGGAGATTGGGGGGAGAGAGAGAGAGAGAGAGAGAGAGAGAGGAGGTTGCAAAAATGATGGTCTCTCACGCTTTTTGTCGAGCAGGTTGGGTGCAATCATCAATGACGCGTGGATCCGAGGTGAATGATGACCGGTGGAGGGGGGGGTCTTTGAACTCTGCAGTCCTCCTCACGCAAATTTCACGAAAAATTCAATTATTGAACTTTGCACTTTCACATCCCCCGGCTTTTGTTTAACGAAAATCAATTATCTAAAATGTTTTTTTTCCCTCTAATCCTGTGCATTTTTATTGATCAAGTAAAAAGTTGGATAGCTACTGGTATAGGTGGCCGGTTCCACGGAACCGCCGGTTCCGGCCGGTTCCTAGTTCCCAGTTCCGATTCGAACCGCCGGTTCCTAGGCCCAATAACTCTTTTTCGCGGGCCTTCTCCCCTTTTTAAAAAAAAAAATTCGGGTTGGAACCGTGGGCCCGGTCAACGGGTCGGAACCGTGGGCCCGGTCAACGGGCCGGTTCTAGGCCCGGTTCAATATTGGCCATGTCTAGCTATTGGTAATAAAATACATATTTTTGAGGAGGCAACATGCTGACCAAGCAAGCATTTGGAAGTTCGAATGGAAGCCGGATGCGGATCAAAAAGAAAATCTTAGTCCCCGAAGGTTTTCGAATATTTGCAATAGTTTCATATCTTTAACGGACTAATAAAACCCCACAAATAAACTAGTAACATCACTAAATCCGATTCTAAATGTGTAATACATCGACAGGTGATTAGTTAACAGTTCATCGCATTGTTGAATATTTCATCGAAAGTCTCAACGAAAATTATTATTAGAGAAAACTTTAAATAAGGGCAAAAAGTACTTCATTTTCCTAAATAAGGGCTTGAAATACCCTCGTTATTTTAAAGAAATGCCCGATTGAAGGGCATTTTCGTCCGTTTACTTTTTTGGATTTTTTTTCCTTTTTCTATTTTTTTATTTTCTTTTTCTTTTCTTTTCCCTTTTCCCTCCTCCACCATCGTCGGATCTAGCCAGGGTCGCCCTTGCCCAACGTCTGCTAGGGCAACCCTCACCCCCACCAAATTGGGCGAGAGCTGCCCACGCAAGGGTTGCCCTCGCCTTGGGGTAGCGTGCCCTTCTTTAAGTCGATTTGAACATTTCAAATTCTTATTTTAAATAATATCTATTTCAAATCTTTATTCTTATTTATAATTTTTCCTTTTACTATCCCGTCCGGATATTTCGCCTTTTTTTATGAGGGGAAGGAGGGGACGGCATATTTGGCTGTTTCACTCTTGCAGAATCGGTGTTGGGGCAAGTGCCCTCGTGTAGTCGACCATTCTTTTGTCCGATTTTGTCGGAACATGGACAAACAGGGAACTTAAAGTATCGGTTTTGACTGACCAACGTAGGAAAAATAATGCCTCCAGAACGAACCAAAAGGACAGTAAGACCGATGACGCGATTGCATCGATGACACTCGTTCAAATGCGACGGTGCTGGACAGTTGTACGAGAAGCTATAACTGGAAGCAAACACTTGAATGCTATGTGCAATAAAATGTTCTTAGAATTAGAATCTTTCTTGTTCAGTCAGAAAGTTTCCAGAGTCTTGATTTTTGTTATTTAATCTTTTTTTTTTGTCGCTCTCCAGCCTCCAAGTGGTCCCCGATTATAGAAATTCTATATTATATTAAATGAAATGGCTCAGATAGGGCAATCTTTATAGGTCGTCTCTATCCATTTGCGAATATCATATTTTCGGGAAAAAAAAAATGTCTCAAGGTCCTCATCGAGAGTAGCAAGACGTCCGGTATCCATAATTATATAAAAGGTCCATTTATTTTGCAAAAAAAATAAAAATTATTTTTTTAAAAATAATCGCTTATACCACTTATAATAAATAATCAATTATTGATATTTAATTTATGTCTAAAGATATTCGTAGATAAATTTTTTCTTATTCATGGAAAATATTTATCAAATTATTCATTTTTTACTAAACAAACGCACTAAAATAAAAAGTATCTTTCACAAGGAAAAATCGATTCTTAACTCTGGAAGGTCATATATATGCCCAAATGACACAACCACCTTTATTCACCTATAAGCTGGAGAGCATGTTATCAAAACAGTTTATTGCAATTTCGAATATTAAAGAAGCTCACAAGCTTTAAGTTATAAATACCAATTACAAAAGAAAGGAAAAAAATTCAAAGCGTTAAGAGTGACACGGTGGTACAACAAGCTTTCGAAGTGGATAGGAATTGCGACCAATCCCCTGCAACTGGACGACCCAAAACGCTCAGTCTTTGTGTGATGCGTAGCTGAAAGCTCTATTTACTGAATTACAGAAGCCCTAAAAGAATCTAGTTATAACCAAGATATCCTATCCCGATCCATAGACTACAACTGCCGACGCCACAAGGGCCAAAACGTATCTTAATGTATAAAGAGCATCGTCTATTTAGATATGTTTAATCTCCATGAAAGAATTATAGGACCTGTAACTGCGGCACCCTCCGGTGTGAACCCACACAGAGCCAGAAATCACTCGGCCTTTTCTTTTCGCTAAGTAGACCCTGTAACTCAGCTTGTGGCAACAGGTTGCGAGATGGCCTTCTTGATAGCCTCAGCATATGTCCTGTGTTGGTAAGTGAGGGTCGATTCAAGCAAGTCCCACAGCGATGTCTTGGGATTCCAACCTAGCACGAGTACGAGTCATAGATTGTCAAAACACTCGTGACCAAAAAGCAATTACCCAGTTGGATCAGCTAGGAGGTTAAGATATCGGGCCAATTACCTAGTTGCCTATTGATGATGGTCATGTCTGGGATTCTCTTATCACTATCATCATATCCCTCTCCATAAAACTCCTTGGAGCTAACATCAATGGTCGGTACTTCCAGAGGTGGCTCGCCACTAACCTTAGAGTAAACCTGGAAATGTGGAAGAGCAGACAATTCCTAAATATTATTTCTTGCACAAAGAGTCACAGATATCTGATAAAAACACCAAAAAACTTTCAAGGTTGAAGAGAGCTCTAACAGGCCTTCGAGGACTGAACATTTCTATCTGAAGACAAAATCCAAAGAAAAGCAAAGCATGACAATTTACCTGAGTCATCATCTCAGCCAGCTGCCTGACTGTGACTTCGTTGTTGGGGTTGCCAACATTGAAAATGTGGCCATTGGCTCTCGCTGAATTTTCCTGAGACAAAAAGATCATGGTCTCCAGTCACCCATGAATGCTCAACATAAAAAATGCACTGGACACATTGAGTTCGACTCACAATCATCAAAAGAACAGCTTCAATAGCATCCTTGATGAAAATGAATGTTCTCTGGGACTGACCGCCATCGACAAGCTTAAGTTGCTGACGGCGAAGCAGAGCCTGAAATAGGCCAAAGCAAGGAAAGATGACGATGGTGGAAAGAGAAGAAAATCAAAAAAACAATTTACTCCATTAAACATTCTCACATTACTAAAGCATGCAAGAACCCTGGGAACACCCTCACTTGGACCGTCGATGCCAGGAATAAAGTCCATTCTAGGTCCAATCCAGTTAAATGGTCTGACTATAGTAAACTCGAGTCCATTTTCTGCACCCTCAGCTGTGAGAAGCAAGAGGAAAAGTTAGAGAAACTGTATTAAGAAGAACGAGAGTTGAAGTAACCAGAGATCACTATGAACATAGATCACCATAAATCAGCCTTTCAATCAGTTGCTTTGCGCATGCATATGACCACCGCTGCTTTTCAATTGAACCAAATATGCAAGGGGAGGCATCTTCTGAAAGCATGTAATATGCAGGGTCCTGACAAACCAACGCACTAGAAGATGTTAAACTCAAGCAACACAAGTGAACATAGACCGAAGACACATTGGCAAATTTCAAAGTAGTCAATGTTGTTATCATGAGCAAATATCTAAGACCAGAAGGTGCTGTGAGTGTACGTATTTCTGGTGCAAAAGCTTGACCGTGACTTGGCCATCAAGTGAACACAGCATTCAAAATCTGCATTAAGCAGCTAGAGAAGCCAGACAGCAATCAGCAACGTCATTATAGCAAATATAAACAAAGTTTCCTACCTCATTATTAAATTAAACATGTCAGAACCATGTTAACTATTAAGGCCTCTTTGATCGAGTTAAAGTAAAAGTAAAAAGTACTTTTTATGAAAAAAATTAAAAGTAAGAAGTACTTTTTATGAAAAAATCATGTGTGCACCTACGTGTAAATATTTACATTTTCTGAATGTCTCAACCATGATAGAATTATAAAATCAAAGTGTGTCCCCACAAAATCTTGATTTTGCAAAAAGTAAAAAGTAGAAGTAAACCCAAGCAGACCTTGGCTTTTTGCTTAAACTTAAGATTTTAGTGTTCAAGGTTTCGCTTTTATACATTATATATATATATATATATATAATATATATATATATATCTATATATATGATCATCCAATGCCACGTGAACTTTCTTTCATAACTTATTTTGTAAAATTTTAGAAACAAATTGCTGCACATAGAAGTACCCAGGTAATTCAGTATAGCAATATAAGAGTTCCCCCTTAATAACGGGGGAAGCCTCATCATCAGCTAAAAGCACATTCAAAGAACCAATAAAATCAACTGTAATATTGTAGATAGATGAAGCTCAAGAGATCAATGAAGACAGATCTCTTTGTGCCATCATTTAATACAGGTGAGAACAGCAACACTTCTGTCTGCCCAGCCAGATGCTGAATACACTTGTTCATGTTTCTATACCATTACCAACATACAAAAGGTTGACTTTGATATATCACTCGAAATCACATTTTTTTTTTGTCAAAACTCCAAATCACATTAACAGTGTACCTAATGCCGCTGCCAGCTATGCTAAGGTGGACACATGAAACAGCTGACTTATCCCAATGCACTAGCACAAACCACTTCACAGACTGCAAAGACTCCTCTTAATTTATTTTGTGACCTGCAGCACTGCTTCGCAGACCTAATAAACCATTCCTGCAGTTACATAACGTGGTTTCATATCTTCCAATCGTGGTGATCTAGAATTATCTCAAGAAAGGAGATTCCAGATCAAAACTAGTTTAAGTGTAGCCAAGTGCAAAGTCAAACAACACAAGACAAGATGTTTTGTCCCACAAATCTGCAGCAGATGTCAACATCCACCAAATGTGCATAGGGAAAAAGTGAGAGCTACAGATAATGAAAGATAAGTCTTACCTGGCGGAGAGGGCTATCCTTGGGAAGAAAGCTTCCGATGGTCTTCCCATACACCTCACACGTGGAAAAGTGAATAAGACGCTTGCCATTTTCTGAGCAGTACTTGACCTGACAACACCAAACTCATCAACATCAATCCATTTGTGCATAAGACGCTCATCCCTAAAAGTGTTCCTATGGTAGGGCCACAGAGATCCAATCACAACAATTTGACCGTTATCAACAAAAAGGCATGAACCATGAAGAAGAAATCCAGTACCACAGGGAGCGCATCGATGAAATTGCTGTATATGGTGTCAAGAGGACGAGTATTGTAATCAGCAGGAGTACAGATCGCCGCTAGATTAACAGTCTGCACGACATAAACATGAAACCAGGCGCAATGTCAGCGCGGCAATCGACTCAAAGGTCGCATCTAGCTCGAGAACACGAATAACTAAAAGCCGGACGACAAGACCAAAGCACAAACAATCAAATAATCCGGCAAAACATCACGCGCAGTTTCTTGTCAAATCCACCAAACGTAACAGCTCCACGCGCAACGCATTAGCATATGGCAATGCAGCAACGAGGGAGCGCTCAAATAGCCAATTCGCCATAAATCCAAGCACATTGAACCAATTGCACATGCCAACGCGCAGAAGAAAGAACTGCCGCAACACATACCATGCGTTCCCACACGCACACAGAACAGAGCAACGAGAATCCTCGAATCAGAGGGGCGGGGGCCTAAAACTCACCAGATCCGACATCTTGATGAGGCCTTCGAGGCGGGAATCGTGCTTGATGTTGATGCGGTGGAACTGGATGCGGTCGGCCCAGGGGAGGGTGCTGGGCTCGAGGAGGTGCTTGATCTTGTCGCTGTAGACGTCGAGCGCGAGCACCTTGTGCGGCGTCTCCGACATGAGCTTCTCGCAGAGGTGGGAGCCGATGAAGCCCCCGGCGCCGATCATGCATATCGTCATCGGCTTGATCGGCCTCCCGTCCAGATCTACTCTCGCGACGCCGCTCGCCATGTTCTCCGATCGAATCGCCTCTCGACCTGGAAGCTTGAAAATTCTTCCGTGTTCTGCGCCGGCGGTGGGGGGGGCGGGGAGGAAAACGAGAATGACGGAGCTCAGATCGATAAGCTTTCGCTTGGTTTCGTCTTCCCGTGAGAGAGAGAGAGAGAGAGAGAGAGAGGGAGCAGAATGGGTTTGGATGGTGGGAGTGAAGCGAGCGGTATTTATGAAATGTCGGTGTTTATTTTTGGGGAATTGCGAGGGAAGGGGAAGGTGGTGAAATTGCTTTGACGGCCTGACCATTTTTTTTTTTATTTTTTATTTTTCCTTTTTTTTTTTTGTTTCTTTTCTTATTAAAATTTTGCCAGCTGCATAAATTGCAAAACTATTTGAATAGATCGACCTAATTACAAATTTATACGCTAATTAAATCAAAACCTCGTATTCTTTTTCTTTGTGTTTAGTCCGGACCGATTTCTTCCAAATCCAAAGTCTGACTTTATATAACGATCGGCCTTATTTGAATGTCAGGAATACAAATTTCGTTACGGCTTATCTATTTTGATATTTTGGAAGGTTTTACAGTTTGGAATTAGATGTAATGTAATTAGGGTAAGTGAAATATACGGAATTGAAACTTTTTTTTGGAATGTCATTGTCCACGTGTAATTACGTCGGTCCGAAGGAAAAGGACACCGATCAAATCGTTGGCTGTCTCCATTTCATGCGGCTCTTCCCTCCACTGAAATAGTACTTTTATTTCTATAGAAAACGATAGGGGAAAGTATTGCTAATCATTCGTGATATTCTATAACATGCCTTTTATACTTAAACTCGAGATATTTCGTAAGATTCACATAATATTATGGGTATGCTTCACACGATTTAGTATGAATTATATATATATATAACATGCGTATATATATTCATCTTAAAATTTAAAATTAGCGTACCGAATTAAATAAATAGCAAGCCTGTTCATTCCATGGATGATAATAGTGCCTGTTTTGCAAGGCTGCCTTGCTTTGCTCTGATTGGCATGAGAATGGTTAATAAAGATATTGGGTATATTCACTTGAAATATTAAAACTTGTTGCGAAAGTGTAGCTAAGTCATAAAACTTGTAAAAGTGCAATAAAATCATAAAACTTGTCAAAATTGTGCAATTGAGTCATTTCGTCAACTCCGACGACCTTAGCTAACGAAAAATACTAATGCAGCTTTTTTAAAGTATGCTCTCTCCTACGTGACGATGACATGGCAAAAATTTGATCCAAATGTGATTTTTAATATAATTTTTATGTAAATTGAGTGTAAAAATAAGCTAAAATGAGAGAGAGAGAGAGAGGGGCAAGCCCTTGCCGCTGCCACCACTCCACCATTGCCAAGAAGGGTCAGTGATGGTGGAAAAATGGTCGGTGGGAGTCGTCGAGCCCCGACCAAGGGCTAGTGCCCAACGACCACTACCAACCATTCTCCCACCATCACCGAGTCGGCGATGGTGGGGCGAAGACGCTCACGCCGCTTGGTTCTATTTTTTTAAATGGCATATTTTTTAATTTTATTTTAGTAAATACCGTGTTATAAATCATACGTTGACCAAAACGATGTCGTTTTAGCCTTAAATTTCGTACTTCAATCACGTCATCGCCACGCATGAGAGAAAAATATTAAAAAAGCCATGTCGGCATTTATGGTCGGCCAAGTTGGACAAGACTAATGGAAGAAATCGATTGCACCAATTCGGCAAGTCTTAGGACTTAATTGCACTTCTTGCAAGTCTTATGACTCAATTGCACTTTCGTGACAAGTTTTAAAACTTCTAATGCACGTATCCCTAAATATATTGCCGATGTAAAAGGTAAATTCTTCGAGCAGGTGTTCCAAATGATATATATATATATATATTCATTCATTCTCTTCTAGGACTCTATTGGTTCTATTTCAGTATTTTTGGAATCAAATGTAGAAAGCAGTCCAAGATATCAACAAAGGTGGTCGAGTAAATACTTTTCATACTCGATTGAAGCATCTAAAGATAATTGCGAAAAGAGAGATTTAGAGCATGGTTCGTCCATGGGGGCCCAACCTGGCCGTTCACGTCGGAACGCGATGGGAAGTGGCTGACGCAACTGAAAGTCACGGCGAGGCAGAAGTTTCCGGGCAGAGAAGCGAATCCGACCCGAGAGTCGCTTTCACCGCCAGCTAGCGAAGGACGGGAATTATTGAGAGATATGCCCTGTGATCGGTTCTTTCTTGTTCACCCACTGAGCTGTCTATCTTCATGCTCACGTGCGCTATGATTCAATGTTAGATCGTGCTTACGTAGAAAATTATATATTAGATATTAGGGCTGTCAAAAAGGCCAGCGCCGGCCCGGCCCGGCCCGGCCTGAACAGCCCGAAAATTTCCTAAATTTTATAGCCGGTCTTTGGTATTGTTTCACTATGGGCCGGTACCATTGGGGCCCCAAAAATAATAGCCTTGGGCCGGGCAATTTTGGTTGTCACTTGTCCGGCTTTCCCATGCGGGGCTCCTGGATGATGCAGGGAAATTCGTGGGCCCCACACGAGTAGCTCTGTCCATGCTGACGTGGACCGCAATTCTTTTCTTCTGGTCAGACGTCGACCACAGTTTGACTCGAAATGGAATTGGGCTTTTTTCCTTTTTTTTCTTTTGTTTCATGCATTTTTTTCTATTCTTCTTTATGACTAAATTAAAATTAATGTTTTGGTCGAAAAATTTAAAATTTAAAATTATTTTAGGTATACCTTTCAGCGCGCAACTAAAATTAAAAAAAAAAAAAAACTAAAATGAACATCAAATCAATCGAAACAAACAAAAAGCAATACGACGTGTAACCCGTGTACTCGATCGCATAAAAAGGACGAGCTACTCGTATATATTATTTGAGCTTAATGCTTCTTAAACTAACATATGCCCGAACGTCTCATTAGCTCAAGCTCAAATTCGCAAGTGCTCGACTTGATAGCGCCTTGAGAACCGAGTGATCCAATTAGTATACTTGTGGGTGCTTTCGAAACACGAAATCGAGCTCAACTTGAAATTAGACCAAAGTTTGCAATCTGTTAATTGAAGTCGGAGCTCGAGCGGTATATCGAACAAGCCCTCTTAACACCGCTCTCTAAGCACTATAGGACTTACCTTGGCGACAAAAACACAACATTTGAAATGTCATAATCTATATTAAATCGACTGAATAGAAAAGAAGGGGCATGATTGATAGGTAGGTTAGAAACTAGGAGTTATTGAAAGGGACATTAGCAAATTATCGTACATAGAGCCACGCCATCTAGATTAAATTTTGTTTGTTTGTTCCATGGTTTATTGAATTTGATTTGATCGACTATATATGTGAATTGTGATGATGACAATTAAAAGTGAAAATTAACCCTTACCAAAAAAAAAAAAAGTGAAAATTACTTTAAACAAATCTAAATTGACTTCAGACTATGTCTCTTCACCTTCCAATATAATAGTAAACTTAAAAAGAAAATCTCTCGATAACTCATTTTTTAAAAAATATATTTCTCAATAACTCAGTTAAAAGGTCAATTTCTTGAAATCTATGGGATATTGGAGCTTGATTGAAAAAAGGGCGCGACTCAACCAAACCTAACCCGACCCGAATATTTTGGATGTATATGATTCGGGTATTGGGTCGGCCCGGGCCAGGCCGAGGCTAGCTCAGTATGGTTTCGGGTTGGGTCCGACCTATGTGAGACCCAGCCCATTGACACTCCTATTAGATATATTTTTGACAAAATATATATGTATATATATAATTCTCGGATTCGAACTCAAAAAATATCTCACAACCTTAAAGATAAATGTAAAATGCGAGAGTCAAAATTCGATCGGATGACACTTGATTATCCGAAAGATTGACATGGTCCCATGTGTTCAATATGTTCACTATTATTGTCGACGTTCGAAAAGACCAACTAGTGTCGCGACCTAAAAATCAGGTTTATAGGCTAATGGATTATCGTGTTAATTATTTAACTAACCTAACTCGGACTCTCCCAAGTCCATACCAAATCGCAACTTAACGTGCAAAGATATTTGAATTGGAGTCGCCACTAATCGTTTTTGGTAGGTCGATTAGAAACCTAAGTAAATTAGCAGGAGAACTAAATTACTTCTACGAACCGTAGATTCTAAGTCCGGGGACTTGATTACGCTAGATTACTCTAACGCCCTTTCGGTACCATTTTATTTCATGAAAAAATTTTGTCGGGCAACATTAATTGACTTTAACCTAAGTCACTAACAAAGGTTATCATGCGATTGCACAATCAATTAATTGAACATCCATAAGTCAAGGTAATTGCGGGAAGCATACGCCAAGACAAATTGTTCTCACTTTTGAATTTTTTGCTTTTTAATGGGATAAAGATCGACCTATATGCAATGCATGAATTTAATCTAAGATGCAAATGAATTAAATTAAATGCAAGGAAATCCTAAGCGTGCATATGAAATTAATTCAACTACATGACTAACCTAGATGACATGCAATTAAATGAAACTAATGTACAAATGATGTTATGATCTAATTAAATGGATCACATGACGTAAAGACCGAAACATGCAACATGCAAATTCTATGTATTCCAAACCTAGCATGCAAATCACATAGCAAGCTTGTTTTATTTTTTTATATTTTCGGATTAATGAATGACCCTAAATAAAACTATGGCTAAAGATAATTATCTTTACATATTTTAAGGTTCGAGTTTGCCTAATCCCTAACATATTAAAGATAAATTATTTTAGACATGAAAATCAATGCAAATATGCATGTTCTATCCTAGAATGCAAATCTAAATTAACTTGTTCTAAAATTAGATTAACGTGCAAATATCTACATGATTTTAATGCAATTTTTATCTAAAATGCAATGCAATATCTTTTAGAATTTTAAATATCATGCAAGAGCATATTCATTCTAAAGATATTATGCCAATCAAATCAAGTGGATATCTCAACCGATTTTTGAAAACATTTCGCAGATATCCGAATCCAATCTTTAATCCGTAATTTTACGGTTAACGGTTGAATTCAAATCCTTGCTTGTGGCAAGTTGCGGATTAGGAAAAGATTCCTAATCAACCTATATTTTTAAGCAAAGGATATCCACTTTTATGCAATATGCTCAATACGCAATATATATTTAAAAATATGCAGAATTTTTCAAATAAGACAATCAAGTATTCTAATTAAAAAAAATTAAAAAAAAATTAGAATTTTTACCTTATCGGAAGATTGAACCAATATCGGCTCGATCTTGCCGATCGACGGATTGGCTTGATGGAACTTGGTGCGAGATTGGACAAGGGTTAACTCGGCCACGGACGGTGGTTCTCGATGAATTGTCTTGCGTTTGTGGTGATGGCGAAGACCGTACGTGTGCTTGAGGAAGGACTCACCAGAATTGACAGTATTGTAGAACTCCGAAATCCACCGCTAGCAAAGAGGATCTGACGCCTTTGGTGAGGTCACTTGCTTGTCGCTAGTGCTGCGCCAATGATGGACAACGGTGCGACATGGTGATCTTCGCAACAACGAACCGTCGGGGATAAGTAATGCGGCCACCGTAACGGCGAAGGGGAAACAACTTCGACGATGGGGAGACCTGCCTCTCTATTTTTCACTGAGTTTTCCTCACAATTATTGTGAAGCCCTCTCCATTTTTCTCTCCCGCACGAAGACCCCTTTCTTTTTTTAACGAAGCCTCGCTCCGACTTTTTGCACCATCCCCTGAACGAAGACCCCTTCTATCTCTCCTCTGATTTTTCTGCCCCCTCCTCTCTTCTCACTTTTTTTCACACTGAACGAAGCCTCTCCCCTTTTCCTACCTTTACCGAACAAAGCTTCTGCACTATAACACTGTGAAGAGCCCTCAACTTTCCTGCATTCGTTCCCCTTTTTTCAACGAAGCTCCTCCCCCTTTGTGTCAGACCCTTGAAGGGTCTTCTTATAGGCGAGTAGGCTTGGTTTCGGTTCAGAGAAATCAGATTGCTCCCTCCATTTTCGCCTGCAGATGCGAACGCGCCAAGATCTCTAACAACCCAACTGAAATATATTGTCATACCAAACCAAATCTTTTTCTCTAATTCTGTTAATTGACAAACCCCTTAGAGAATTCGGCCATGAAGGGTTGAGCTCCTTTTCATCATGCTTAGTCCCATCAATTTAATTAAGCTCAAATGCTTGAGTCCATCCGTCGTCGGTCCGAATTAAAAATGTAAATGTAAATGCAATGTGATGCTAAATTAAACCAATCTAAGTAACAACTAAATGATTTTAATATTTTTGTTAGAGACTAATTAGTCCCTAATTTTTATGCAAAAACTAATGATTAAAAAGGACAATCAAAATTTAGGTATCAACAGCTAGCCATTGAAAAAAATATGGGCGAATACTGAAAATGACGTGGAAATGCACATCGCAAAGTTTTGAAAGACTCGAGCTCCATTTATTCTCGTGAAAAATAAATGATTTTGAAAATATTTTTTCAAGTAAACGATCGCTCGCGTTGTATACGAAAATGACTGAATGAGAGAGATTTTCATCACTCACGAAAATGTTTACGCATAAATATATTATCCATTAACTAATTATTTCAAGTGATCATTTTAAAAAATGAATGGGGCGGGAAGAAGATAAGAAAACGCCTTGTAGATCGTCTGCTGATGCTAATGTGCTTCAATAGTCGCAGAGAGAGAAAAACTAATCATTGATTCGAATATTTCGAATCCTCATTACTAATGGAATCGTACGAAAATGTTTACACATAAATTGCCGCCGATAATGATAATATTGTCCGTTAACTAATTATTTCAAGCGATCATTAAAAAAAAAACAGGTGTTTATAGTTCATTCATTTCGCGGACACTTTGGGCCATGCCCATATGGGCCCATTGATGTTGGGCTTATACTTTCCAAATGGGTTGAGGCCCGCCAAATTCAATTCGAAAAAGTCAGCTTTGAGGGGCACGCCCGGGAGCTCATCCTCCGACGGAAGAAGTAAATATATTTCACGAGAATGCCTCCAGCGCTCAAATGATAGCGGCATTTTAGTACAAGGCGAAAAAAGAAAAACCCTCCGAATGACTAGGCTAACTGACGAGGTTAAGCTCGCTCTCATCTCGCACCGGTCGATACTTTCGAAAATCAACGTGCTCTGTACGTCTTTTCTCGAAACCCGCATCACTGGACAACGAGTCTTATATATTCTTTTATATTCACGTGATTTGCCTTTACCTATCAGTTTAAGTTTTTTAGGTTGGATTTTCTGATCGAATGTGCGCCTACCCTCGTTAGTTGAATTCGCCTAAGATTTTGGATTTAATCTTTCTAACATCTTTATTTCGGGATAATTTGAGGATACATGTGCAGAAAACCCGGCCCATGATACGAGGGTCAACAGCAACATTGCAGGCCACACTTCCCCAAGGCGTTGTAAGTCCGAAAGGAAAAGAGAAAGCCGCTCCTCCCGCTTTTCTCCGGCGGCCATCAACATTCTCGGCAAAAATCTCCGCTACTCAGTCCCCCTCCCCTGCCGTATGTTTTTGCTCCTTTGGTCCCCTTCTGAGCAGCGGAGAGCAACGGCACTAAAAGGTCGAGCCGAGAGCGCAGCGAAGCCAAAGCCCGTCTCGCCCCTGACCGAACCCACCCGCAATCAATCTCCTCAAACGCCGTGCCTTGCTGCATTCTCTCCTTCCGTGCCCGAAGGAGCTTGGCGTGGTGCTTGTTAGAATTAAGCGCGCAAACACGTCGAAATAGAGAGTCCAAAACTCTAATTATCAATAAAACACGAATCCAAATTATAAATGCTTTCTGGCGTCACATAGATGCCGCTCCCTATGACCCCGATCGAGGGCGGCCTCTCAGACCCTCACCTGCTCACGAAAGAGTAAGGCCCCATGTATTTCCATCGACAAAGAATGTGAATCACGCTCCAACATACTTTGTTGGTATATGCCTGCGCTGAGACGGTTCAGACCGGCAATTTGATCCTTCGTTTTTGGACAACGCTCCCCCACAGGGGACTCGTGCGGGGAAAAATCTGGGTATGCGTGCCTTTTCTCGTAGTGTGTGCATGGTCCTGCGATTGGGGTTTGCGGTGGCTGCACGTGACCTATCACCCATCCATCGTTGATCTTAGTCAATTTGTCGTGGGACGACATTGTCGGACGACAAAATGGTTTTGCTTTTCTCGCATTTGGATTAATCCTAACAAATCCCAAAAAATTCGAAGCACTTAGAACCCTATTGGGACCAGACAAAAGGAAAGATTGTGCTTGTCCTTTCGCTATTTTTTCTGTTCTTTTCCCATTTCCCTTCAGCTTTTTTTTTGGTGGGTTATATGATGGAATTAGACTGGCACATTCCAGAACTCGCCTGGAGTCGTTGTGAAATGTGCGATGTTCTTTTTTGTAAAATGAAAGTTAGGGACCGGTAGCAATCCCTATTGAAGGATCTCATGCCCGATAAGGGATGCGCGAATTGAATCGTAGCTATTCCGTCGGTGATCCGAAAAGTTAAAAATTGACAAGGTTTGTCATCACAATATATCAAGATGTTAGTTGATACGAAATTTCTACATACGATGTATTTAGCAATTATGCAACATAGCACCAATTGCTTGGGGGTGAATTTGACTTGTGATCTCGCTCAAAATGATTCGAGCGAGATCCGCTCAAGTGATCGTCAAAGAAGTTTCCAAAGGGAGAACAACTTGTTCTTTTCTTTTTCCCTTTTGGTTCGTATAAAAGAACCAATTCTCTCTCTCTCTTTTTTTTTTTTCGTTTGAATATAGAAGAACCAATTGAGTAAAGGGATACATATCAATACTTCAGTTGTAGAAATTAACCTCCGATCAGAACTTGATTTTTCTACTTCTGGAGATAAGTAATTTTTTTTTTTTTACATTTTAAGTAGAAAAATGAAGTTAGTAACTAAATGAATTTATTTATGGGATTTATTTATGATGAGGTTCCGTGAAGTTATTTCTTAATCTAAATTAGCTCAATTATAGAGAGAGAATTATGTATACAACTCATGAAAGCACGTGTCTCGATAGTTCAAGAACAGCACACTAGACCTCTGTTTCACCTTCCCAACATTTGTCTCCGAAACCACCACCCAATTTCTCTTGCAACCTTTGCATGAGAGAGAAGGCAGAGCTCAAGCTCTAATTTGACTCGCTCTCTCTCTCTCTCTCTCTTCTCTGGTCGTCACGTATGTGTTTTCTTGCGCACACGCAGAGAGCCCCATATCACCCTCTTCTTCACCACGTGGTCTTTCTTCGCCTTTTGGCAATGCCGATATAAGCCCATCACCCTTTTGGTTCCGCTTCACCCTGTGCCCAGCATCAGCAATCCCAACAATGCTTTGTTCTTGATGCTTTCCTTCCTTGCCGAAAGGAGCAATTTTTTGTTTGGAGCACCGAAATGGGTTCCGTTCTTCGGCTCTGGAAACTCTGCTACGTGGAGCCAGTGAAGTTCCAGTCGTTTGGGTCCAACAAGAACGCTGAGAAGAGGCAGCAGCAGCAGCAGGAAGAGAGAAGCGTTTCCGAGGTTGAGAGTGTGGTTCAAAAGAATGGTCGCGATGACGATGACGATAGGAAGAAGAAGAAGAACAGGGGGAAGAGGAAGAGTAGAGAATGGAGGTGCGTTGACTCGTGTTGTTGGGTGATCGGGTGTTTGTGCAGTGTCTGGTGGCTCCTGTTGTTCCTGTACCACTGGTTGCCGGTTGCATTGCCTGGGTTTCAGCCGCTCGAATCGCCCGGGGCACGGCTCAGCCGAGAGGGCGTGCGCGCGCTCCATCCGGTGGTTCTCGTCCCCGGCATTTCGACCGGCGGGCTCGAGCTCTGGGAAGGCAAGCCCTGCAGTGAGGGCTTATTCCGGAAGCGGCTTTGGGGAGGCAGCTTCACCGAAATCCTCAGAAGGTTGGTGATCCGAGTTGCCATGTTACAATCGCGTTTTTAATGCATTTGGTGGACATTGATGGGATGTAACGTGTTTCTTCTTATGGTCAAGTCAGCTAGTGTAGCAGCAAATTTAATGATCTGTCGAGTGCTGTCGTATTCAGATAGCATGTGTTTGTTTCAGATGTAGGTTTTCCGTTTCTGTGCTTCGGTTTTTAATCTATTGTTTATATCTCGGTGTATGCTTGTGTTCATTGCCAAACTCAATTAAATCTGGCTCAGTTGCATACCATATGACCAAAAATTTTAGGCAATCTGTAAGTTTGGATGGATGGGGAACTCACCTGAGTGACCATGGCTCATGTATTGTAGGCCACTTTGTTGGTTGGAGCACCTCTCGCTGGACAATGAGACTGGACTCGACCCCCCCGGGATTCGGGTGCGGGCCGTTCCGGGGCTGGTTGCAGCGGACTATTTCGCACCTGGGTATTTCGTGTGGGCCGTCCTCATTCAGAATTTGGCTAAAATTGGTTATGAGGAGAAGAATCTGCATATGGCTGCTTATGACTGGAGATTATCATTCCAGAATACAGAGGTAGTCTACTACTCTACTATGTTTACCAGAGTCAGGAGTAGAATCATCTTTAATCACTGTATCATCATCTTATAGTCCTTCATTGCCCGGAAAAGCAATCTACACATGATATCATTCAGGCATTGCTCCTCAGTCGTTGCTAATCCACATAATGTTGTTAATTAACAGAGCATAAGAGTTTGGACCGACCGATTGCGTAGTGAAAACCCTTCTCCCTAAATTTTGACTGAAGCTGATTCAGGGAAGCAAGACATTATCATAAGAATGTTATCAATCTACTTTGGTTTGGTGCAGTATAATTACTTACTAGATCTTTATGGTTTTGAAGTACGTGAATATCGAACAAGAGCCAAAAGATAGCTGTCTGCATCTCCCGTTGTCCGATTTGAGAAGCACCAAGCTGTTGTCTTACTTAGCATAGTGTAGAACAAGAAGTTATTGGAAGTCCTGCAGATTCGAAGATACCTAACTGGATGTCATGCAGATTAGAGATCAAGCTCTCAGCAGATTAAAGAGCACAATCGAGCTCATGTATCTGACCAACGGGTGCAAGAAAGTGGTAGTGGTTCCTCACTCAATGGGAGTCCTCTATTTCCTTCACTTTCTAAAATGGGTCGAAGGGCCACCTCCCACGGGAGGCAATGGCGGACCTGGTTGGTGTGCCAAGCATATTAAGGCAATTATGAATATCGGTCCACCATTTCTCGGCGTTCCAAAGGCAGTTAGTAACTTACTCTCCTCCGAGGGCAAGGATGTTGCCATCATCAGGTTAGCTGTTACTTGCATCAAACGACTTTTTGCTATAGAGTATCGAATCTCATTAAGGTAAACACCATACTTCATGTGCTAGGTTCAGGTTAAAATCTGATCTTATACAAATTCCGAATGGCTGCAAACGAATTGGGATAGTTGGAGAAAATCTAAAGCACAGTAACTTGTTTTCGCCAGTGAATGATTGCTATGAAGATTTTAATATGATGGTTGTGCTACATGGCTTTGCAGAGCAATGGATCCAGGGGTTCTGGATTCCGAAATTCTCGGGCTTCAAACTCTCGAACATGCTATGCGCGTAGCCAGGACATGGGATTCAATTATCTCGTTAATCCCCAAAGGAGGAGAGACAATCTGGGGCGACTTGGATTGGTCTCCAGAAGAAGGGCACGGTTGCGGTCTGGCTAAGAGAAGAACCCTGCAATCCTCTGGAACTAACATGAACTCAAACCGTGCCGATGGAAAGATAACTTTCAGCGTCATGAAAGAGCCTGCAAAGTATGGAAGAATAATTTCTTTCGGCAAAGAGGCATCGTATTTACCTTCTTTGCAGCTCCCAAGTGTTGATCTTAAGGTACAACTGTTTTCCTCGATTTCAAGTCTCGTGTGTTCTAGATTTTCGGTTTCATGATTTTCCAGCGTGGGGTCTCCATACATCATGTTTTTTTCACACGTGCCAACTCGAAAGATGTTGTGTCATAACAAAGTTCCAAACTCTCCTAATCATTAGCTCAGAGAAACCTCAGTATATGGTGTAGTAGAGGATGTCTCCTAGATTTGCAGGCTAAAATGTCCTCTAGGATTGGTTTATCATTAGTTTTACTTATTCCTAGCGGGGGCTAGTCTTGTCTCGTGCCCAGTGTATACTGTGCACAGCTAATGTTCTTCTGACGACGCTACGCAGGAGCTTTTACTTGGAAGCCCCTCGACCATATCTAACTCGACGTGTCGAGAGGTTTGGACTGAGTATGACGAACTCAGCAGAGAAAGCATCCGAGATGTCGCGGACAATAAGGTTTACACTTCTCGAACTCTCCTCGATCTGCTACGTTTTGTGGCCCCCAAGATGATGCAGCGCGCCGAGTCTCACTTCTCTCATGGGATAGCTGATAATCTTGATGACCCCAAATACGACCACTACAAGTACTGGTCGAATCCACTCGAAATGCGGTATCTATCAATGACTTGACATTCTATCATCTTAAGAACTCTCTTGCTTGATAAGTGTAAAGCTTCTGTTCCATTGGACATAATACTATTTCAGGTTGCCGGATGCTCCTGACATGGAAATATATTGCTTATACGGAGTCGGAATTCCCACCGAAAGATCATACGTCTACAAGATGGCACCCACTGGCAAATGCAAGAGCATTCCCTTCCGCATAGACAGCACGGCCGAGGGATACGAGGACAGCTGCTTGAAAGGCGGGGTCTACTTTGTGGATGGTGACGAGAGCGTGCCTGTCCTTAGCTCCGGCTTCATGTGCGCCAGAGGGTGGAGAGGGAAAACGAGATTCAACCCCTCCGGAGCCACTGCATATGTGAGAGAATACCAGCACAGGCCACCAGCGAGCCTGCTCGAGGGCCGAGGTGCAGCGAGCGGGGCCCATGTTGACATCATGGGCAATGTGGCCTTCATCGAGGACGTCCTGAGGGTCGCCGCGGGGGCCACCGGCGAGGAGATTGGCGGCGACAGGATCCATTCCGACATCATGAGGATGTTGGAAAGAATAAACATACGGCTTTGATTCTCTGGCAGAGAGATTGATGAGCGATAAAGTGACAGGCTTCAGGGAGATGAAGCTTCTGCAAAACTAATAAGGTAGAGAGAAATGCAAAAGCAGAAAGAATTTGCAGGTCGGAGAGGAGAAGAACCAGCCACGAGACATGTATCTGTTAGCTAAAGTTGGAGAATAAGGGCTGCTCTTAGGAATCTGGCTCGCGGTTGTGATGATCCCCGCTGCTGATCTGATCGTTGACTAGGCAGAGCTAGATTTTGGTCTTTATGTAGAGGGGTTAACAAGAACATAGGCTTCTGCTAACAGAGTCGTCTTCCTTGTCAGCTACTTTCTGGGTTGGTATGATGAGATCAAAATAAAAAGTTCGGAACTTTTTTAGCTCAATCGATTCTTTCTGTTGTTTGTTCCGAGAGGGAGTCTTCCAAATTTGAGGACGATATTTAGGCATGACATGGGCTGGCCGAGACTAAAGGGGCTAATATGGCTATCGATGGAGAGGTATGCCATTAGTTTGTGAAGATTGATTGGTTCTATTGTCCTTTCCTCGTGGTTTGGGGATGGTTCAAATTGATCCCATGTTAGTGCACTTTGAGATGTGTAAGCTTCCAGGACACTCCTCGCGATTCGCACGAAGGTGACCACTGCCCCGAGGGCAGCCGCGCCTTGCAATTCATGGCCACGGGTGAAGGTGGTCATGGCCTCGCTAGCCGCAGCCACGATGGCCTCGCTTAGCCTTGGCGAGGGCTGCAAAGCCTTGCCAGGTAATTGGAAGAAAAAGAAAAAAAGAAAGAAAAAGAAATATAAAAAATTTAAAAATTCAAAAGTATCGTTAGAAATTATTATTGTCGGCGTCAATCAGTCAAAATTGACCTGACGAACTGAATTGACATAATTGTAAAAGTTTAGGACTTAATTGACCAAAAAAAATATAATTGAATATACATAATTACAATAAATTTAAAACTTTTTTGATAATTTTTCATGTGGGAGAACTCCCTATGACTAGAGATGACAAAATAGGTCTTGAACCCATATTTGACCTATGTTTCTGTGAATCTTTTTGTGACTTGAGAACTCCAAAATGCCCAGATGCAAATGAAGTGTAGCCAGAGTTTCACGACAGATAGTAAATGGAGCCAAGTTGTTCAATTGGTTCCTCCTTTCCCCTCTTTTCTCCTGTCGAAATGGGTTAAAAATTAAAGCACGCACGATATTACAAGGGAAACAGAATTAGGTTTTATATTCCAGACGGTGTAGCAACCGACTTAATCACAGAGGAGGAGCATATGACAGTTCAACTCCTTCCATCTTCCAAATCATAAGCAAAAAGAGTAGCAAGCATACATGACATTCTAAGTAGGATTTTATAATCGTAGGAAGGTAAGTCAAAATAGGATTTTTCATAGTATCATCTTGATTGCCTAATTCTCTGATCTCAAACCATAGGGAACATCATTACTAAGCAGGAACGAATTAACAAGCAGAGGAGAGAAGAGTATACTCAGGAAGAAGAAATTTTGAGGAGAAGCAGCTCAAACACGCCAACTCAAATACCTTTGGGAGACGACTACAAGATAAATGCACTGTGTGTTGCAATGACAAAAGCCCCGTACAATTAGAATTGAGACTACTCATGTACTTCGCAAGTCCCCACCAGGTAGAGAAGCAATTAACTGAATGCTACTGCATCGCTTATCCACAAAACCAGGCAGCCCTAGACATAGTAAGAGAGACATCCATAGCCTCGTGGAAAGTACAGACTGCAAAAAGATGCCTTCTCCGAATGTTCAGTCTACGTGAACTTTAGACATTCCATTGGGATGGCAACGATTTTCAGACGTCTAAATGCGCAGAGTTCACTCCATGGTTTTCATGATCAAATTCATCGGATGGATGCAGCAATGTTTCCGCAAGTCCAATGAGATCTCTAACATGCACGATGAAAAGTATGTTGCTCTGCAACCCTCGTACATGTGGCAAGTTCTTTTGATGACAGATCGGTTGAAATGGTCCCTCAGGATGCGTCTGCAAGAGCTAAATCCTTGCAGACAATCAAAGTGGCATGTGGAACATTGAAGAACAAGTACTAGTAGTGCCAGCGTGCCACATCCAGGCTTCAATTACCTGGTAGGATTAACATACCATGAACAAGCAGCTGTCAGAGAAGGAATTACACAATTAATAGGACAATGTGGATAGCTCTCTCTCTCTCTCTCTGAATTGACAATGACCTCAGAAAAAAAAGGTCTTGAAACTAGCAGGTACAAGAAATTTCATAAAAACAGGCTCAGTAATAATAATATCCCGAAAAGATGCTTACTTGATATATCTTTCACAGCAGTGAAGCAACTTATCAACCAAGGATCCATCAACATGATGCTTTCCTGACAAACTGTTCTCGTCAGCATTATCCTTCAAAGTTTTCCACTGGTGTAATAAACTAGCCATCCGTTCAAGCTGTTTAGAAGGTAAAGGGAGACAAATATTTTGGCAAGCTAGCAACTTAGGTTCAACATCAAGCAAGATGCACATTAACGAAGATTTAGGTAATTCTTGTAATTCACAATAATAAGCAGTTAGTTTACTATGTTAATCTTTACTAGTGCCTCCAGTAAACGAATCCCTGGCTTAGTCGATTGCTGTTTTCACATCGAAAATGATATTGTAAACATAGGATACGGCCATAATGACATTTGATTTAGTCTCACAACCATCAGTGCTTCCATGTTTAATGAATGAATCTGTTTGATGGTCCAAAAGATCTTCCTCGATCATATCACACTTGCTCGCAAGAACTGACACATATTGATACAAACTGGAGAATCCCGTTTCACTTTCCTTAATATGAACCAACAATTGGACAATAATACTCCACAGAGCATTCCGTGCTTCTATGTCATTTGCAGCAAATGGTAGTATACCAAGCAAACCCTGTAAAAAGGGCAAATCTGGAGGATATCGGACGTCAGTTCCATTCTAGTTGTACGATGTACAAGTTCAAGAGAAAAATCAGGTGGAAGATTCAATTGACCCAGCAGAGTAAATTACCTTGTGACATCTCTGTAGCTAGGTTGGTGACATCAGACATAATGTTTGCCATCAGAACTGCTGCAGTAACACAAGAATCGGCAATCTAGGAAAAAGCATCACAAAAAAGAAAGGTATGGTTCTGTCAATTTCACTGCCATAAGAGACTAGTAATGTATAAATTCAAGTCCCCGACAGGATACTATGCCAAGATTTCATTACGAAGGTACCAAGGGGGTACTGCCCCTATGCAAAATGGCTTCAGATAGAAGCCACCCATTCAAGATGCATAAATTCAATCAGCTGCTGGATGCTACCAAATTTTCAGTAAGAGATAAGAGTACTTAGTTGGTGCGTGCACCTCTGCACCCACTCCACCAACAGAATTGATATCTACAGTACCAATCTATTCCTGAAACTGCTAAAAGACTGGATATGCTTAAAAAATCGATATCTTCAAACATGGATGGTTCCACAAATTAAACAGCCACGCATTGGATGTTTTTTACATTGCCAAAAACTCCTAATGCAGTAATGCTTGGATATTACTATTGCATGCTCACCAGCAACATGCACTTACCTCCATCTTATCAGGAAGTTTGACCAGGTCACAAACAAGTCCAATGAGTTCCTTATTTGACGAGATTTTGTGAGAATGATCATCCATCACAGACAATGCCTCAATTGCTCGGAGAATTACATCGAGCACAGGGTATCTGAAATGATGGATACACAAATTACTACAGGAATTCCATGTGGCTCCTCAAGTCATAACTCTCCGCTGAAAATGCCCTGCCCCGCCCCCAACACTTCCATACATGCACACAGGAACACACATAAACAGGCACTCAAATGCGCGTTTATGCACTTTAAGAAAGATACAAAGTTGATTGAAAGAGGAAAAAAAGAAAAAAGAAAATCCCATAGGCTTTCAATTGCAAATGTTCTGTGAAGAGTTCTATAAGGAATTGTAGATCTAATGTAGACCGATAAACCAAAATGTGTGTCTTTAACAAAGTATGCTCAGCATAGCACATGAAGCTACAATGTTACAAATCAATATCACAGCATTTTGAAACAAAACTCTCGAAAACTGCAACTTATGAAGATTAACTACTTCACCCTCTAAAGAGTTTAAGCACCTTCCCTCCACTAGGTCCCTACTCGTCAACAGTCGATGCAGAAAGTTCAAGAATACCTTTCGGGGCTTTTTTCACTTGTTAGTTGGCTCATCTCATAAGCCAGAAGTTCGAAGAGTATATTTGGCAGGCCAATATCAACCAAAGGAGGAAGAAGAATTGGCGCAACCAGTTGACTTTCTGAGATCGTTAAAAGTAGCCCAACACACTGTTTGAGAAAGAAAACGCTTTAGCCATAGAAACAATTTCTGTTCACATGAGATATTTCTTGACATAAAAGAGTCAAACATCTATTGTACCACCAACCTTTTCTATAAGCAGTGGATTCAAGGTGTTCTCTGCAATCCAAAGAAGACGACGAATAACATGGTCAGAGAGCAAAGCCTCTGCCCAAATATTGCTTTCATTACCTTGAATAGCCAATGTCAAAAACCTGTGTAAATGCCAATCACAAGATGTATGACAAACTTAGAAATACATCATGAGCTAGCCTGTGCTACGAAATAAAACCCCAGCAATATCACCTGAAACAATGCAATAAATTTTAGATATAACGACACAGCCAGCACCCAACTAAATCTTATCCTCAGCAGGAAAAGGAAGATGCAAACAGAAAGCACATTACGACAAGAGACTCTGTGATTTCCTTATTCTTGTCAATTAAAAAACAAAAGAAGTCCTTCTCTAGTCATTTAATGGAGTCGCTGACAAGAATTAAGGAAACACCCCACACAGAACTATAAGAAAAAGGACATGGAGTGAAGAATAAATAAGGATAACCAACCAAATTATCGAGCAAGTTCTTTAATTAAATAGAACAGTTACAGAAGCATTTTAGTATTGCGGGAAGCGAGCAAGAAGAAACTCAACACTCCCAAACACCCCAACACAAAAAAAACGCAAAATTTGAGGGTTCTTCTGAACTGTTTCCTGAATAGAATTTTTCTCTATGACCATACAAGCAGAAGGAAAACTTTCACATAACTAATATAGTACCGGCAAGCTTCACACAAACATTGTGTATCGTCCAAAAACAGTTGATCCACAATTGCATCAACGAGCCCTTTAGTAGAAACTATGTGCCTCATGAGAACCTCATGGCAAGCAAGATTTCCTATAATTCCAAGACAAATCTCCTGAAAACCAATAAAAGCAAGAAGAAGTGTCATAAGATGAGTACGGTTATTCAGAACCAACTGGTCCACCATTCCCAATATGGTTTCCAAATGCCCAGCAGCAGAACTTTATAAGAAAAAAAGAGCTTGGAGAGTAGCTTACCCTAACCCTAGCGGATTGGGGGACTGTCGGGTTTGCCAAAAGCACGTCCAAGACAAGGTTCTCAACCTGTGTCATGCATAATTTAAAAAGAGTAAGTAGCTGCCCAGTTGAATCAGATACTAACTTGTTGTATTATAGAACATTTTGCTTTAGAACCGTGGCTTCTTTTGCAAGTAACACAGCTCAGGCTGCGTGCTCCTAGAGAGGATGGAGCTCATAGAAAATGTGAAGAAACAATCGTTGAATATGACTATAGAAACCACAGAGACAACAAATGTCGAGAACAAATTTTTTTAATATCCGGTGAACAACCAATTCGCCCTTTTTGCAAAAGTTTCCTACTATTGTGTCATAACCAGATAAAGTCCTAGCATTTGTAAAACTAGGATGTAATCTCGCATACCATGAGTTCTGCATGAGTTTGGCTTGCAGCAAGGTCCCACAGAATGCAACCATTTCCTTCCCAAACCTCTTCTACTACAGAAGCTGTGGGCAATTCATTTCTGCAACCTGACTCTCCATCAACTTTTCCTTCTTCACAGGCAGATTCCTTGTTGTCATCAATAATGTCCATTATTTCAGAAGGCTCTTTTGCTGAACCTTGCACTCTCGTACTATCTGGTGGGGCCAGCTTTTCCTCAATCAGATCCAAGTTAGACTTCTGGGAATTGTTTCCCTCAACTCCACTGGAGCAAGAGTTATATGTCTGATAGGGTGGTAGAAGCTTTCGTATGAGGGAAATTATGTAGCTGGGATCAACTGTTGTTGAGAGTTCAAATGACTGCACATAACAGGATATTTAAGGAGAATTAGACCATTCCATCTCACAACATTTTTCTCGATGGTCTCTCTATCAAATAAATAACATTAAAATCACAAAATGATGCAGATATGGGATCCACAAGCTCTTTCATAACAGCTAAAGTTAGAATAAGAAATAGACACAAATGATCTTGAACAGCAGCAATCTACAACAGATTGGGCGCACCTACCGCTAAAGTAAGAGCAACTCCACCACAAAGAAGAAAGCACAAGCATCGTGCAAGGAACAAAATCATCAGTCATTTGATATCACACGGCAAGACTAAGGCCAAAATGTCCCGTAAATTCCCACGAGTAGAGAAAATAACCTAGGAAATTCCATATCTTCCTGGATCATATCACCGCCATGGCTGCTTTCGTGTTTTTAGCAAAGAAGAGAAGCTTAATCCTGACAGTGACCATCCATACATAGCATCACCATGCAATTATACCGTGGAGTGAAGTGGGACGAAGAACCTAACAAGACAATGCCACAAAAAGCAGAGAGCGTCTCCCAGAAACTAGCCACTTCCGAGAAAGAACAACCATCAACCCTAGTTCCCGACAGTCGAAATGCATCTCCGGCAATCGGCAGTACTTCAATTGCAACAACACAAGCGTGGCGTAAGATGAACGAACAAACTAGTAACGGACTGTGTTCTGACTAAGACAGACCGTTCTCCACATCCTCAAACGATGCGATCAGACGAAATAGGAGAGCACGAGGGATCGTACCTCGTCGGGAGGTGCGACGGGATGATGAGCCGGCGCATCTTCGTCCAGCGCGTGCTCCTCCTCCTCCTCCTCCTCTTCGTCTTGAAGAGCCGATTCCAAGTCGACCGCCATAGACCGTCGTCCGGTGCGGGTAGGGAGAACCCAGCTGAGCTTAGAATAGATTACCCTATCTGGCACTAGCACGAACTTCGTACGTTCTCTACTTTCTCTTCTGCATTTGTTTTCGGTGAGAGCGGTCGCCGGAAAACTCTCCTCCGCGCATTACAAGTCACGCCTTTTGTCTCCGGCACCGGCTATCAACCCCATGGATATGGGCGGTGGGCCGGTGGCGATGCATGGTTCTGAATTTTTAATTTATTCATTAACATGTCGTATTTTAAATTTCAAATTTATTAAATATAGCTTCTGAATTTTTTCATATATTTAATTTAGTCTTTATATTATATGAAAATATTTGATATTATTTTTCTATTAATTAAAATTTCGAGACAACATCGAATTAAAAGTTTAGTAATTACATTAAAAAAATTAAAATTTTAGAATAAGGTTAGGGATTGACCACATTGCATGTTGAGTCAAAATTCAGAGAGCATTTGTGTTGCTATTCTTTTATGAAATTTTTTTGTGTTTGGGTTTTTTCTAGGCCAGTTTTTTTTGTGTGTATTAGCTAAATCTAAAGAAAATATAGTTAATATGCAATCTTCATTGTCCACCTTTATATATTTCGGACATTTCAGAAGTGTTAGCATCGAAATGTCAACGTCCTCCGTTATAAAGTAAAAGTTTATCTTTTTAATATCAGCAAATTACTAGCTTGTGATCATTAGCTTTTTCTGTCAAAATAAATTTTAATGTACTGTAACCGAAAAAATTAATATGTTATAAGTGTCATGTGTATCTTATAATTATATAGAAAAATCACTTGTGCACCTACTTTGATAAGAATACACGACTTTCGCCGGAGGAAAGCTAGGCACGGCAAGTGATGTCACTACATCGAGTGAGA
Organism: Rhodamnia argentea; assembly: GCF_020921035.1. Lineage (NCBI taxonomy): Eukaryota > Viridiplantae > Streptophyta > Magnoliopsida > Myrtales > Myrtaceae > Rhodamnia > Rhodamnia argentea. The sequence goes on along the minus strand of NC_063157.1, from coordinate 23,371,579 downwards.
GTGGACCGACCCTCGCTTGGCGAGGGCATTCGAGTCTTGCTCGATGGTGGCGACTGTGCTCACCTAAACCCTCGTTGAGGGATGCTTTCTCACCTACTTTAGTCTCTATTTCGATCTTAGTTTTAAGTTTTTCAAATTTTGTTAACGGGGTTGTACATGTCAATAAAATGTGGGTTTCGCCACATAAAAATCAAGTGGACTAGGGTAATGAAATTGATCCTACGTGAAGAGCACAACGGCCAGATAGAAAAATTAAGATCAATTGAATGTAGACTAAAGAGGACATGGACCCATAGTTTGTACCCTCTCTAAAATTCGCTTCTCTATCTTAGAAAATTCCGATTCTTCTATAGCATAGGTTGAGCACATGCACCACTTGTATCCATTGGTGCGATTGTAACAAGTTCGATATAAATAAATAATATCTATGGCTTAAATCTGAATATCCCGTTAATGGATCTAAAAATCTCATAATAATATATATAACTTAAATGTGTCAAACGGGTGGGTCGGATCTAATATGGTTCGATCCTTATCGAATCATTTAATCCGTTTTAATCCATTTTCAGGCTATACAAATTTAGATCCATATCTCGTCCGATATATATTGTTAGAACACTTCAAAATTCATATCAAGTTTAGAGAAAGTTCATTCTTATACATTTTTTAAAGATATACATATAGAAATACATACATCACTAATTTTTTTTATAATTTTCTCAGTCAATTTATTTATGACCTATTTAAAATCCATTTAAGACTCATTAGGTTTTTAAGTAATCAATTTATGACTCACTTTTAAAACTTAAGGAACCTATTTATGATTCAACATCATGAAATATAGATCAAATATAAATTCTAGACACATTTTGTCACCTTACCTTGTGGCGGTATCCAATTCCATGCTAGTCGCTCCTTCCAGTCTTTTTAGGAGAAGAACGGGTTTTTTTCCAATTTAATTTTTTTAAAATAAATATTTACAAAATTATTTTTTAAAAATAAATATTTGCTGATTTGGGCCTCGCTCGGTGGTTGGGTTGCCGAGCGAGGCCCGCTCGGCACCCAATCGCTGAGCAGGCCCTATTGGGCCTGGCCTGGGCTTCTCGGCAGCTGGGCTTTTTTTTTTTCCGTTTTTTTAAGTGTTTTAATTATTTATATTTATAATATTTAGTTTATTTCGTATTTTTTTAACATGTTTATATTTATTTTATTTATAATTTTTTTCTTGTGAAGCTTATCTTTATAACATAATTAGCAATAATTAATGTAAAAATTTATTAAGATCTATAATTAATAAATAATTTTGTAATTACGTAATTAATTTAAAATATTCATAAAATAAAATTAGTAAGATAAATGAAAAAAATGAGATTTTCATGATATATTCATCTATTGGATAGACATAAATCCAATCGGAAGGCGAAATAGTGATGTGTCAAGAACCGGCGGATCGGGTCGACGACATTGGATCGGGTTCAAATTCGGTCGGTTGAAGCGAAACGGCGTCCTAATCAATATACAGTGCCGTTGGCGGCGACGAACGATGGATTTTTGCGATTCGAGATCGTCTAGATGGGTTTTTCTATTTTTTTAGTATTTTTGGGAAACCGCAGAAAAAGAGTTAAAAACCGTATGGAAAGATTAAAAACCGCAATGAAAGAGTGGAAACGAGTAAAGAAATGACAAAACTTTGGAAGATCATATCTCATCGCTCGGGCGTTCGTTTGAGACGAATTTTTTTTTTGATTTCGTGAAATCAAAAGTTTTGCCCTTTCTTTACTCATTTCCACTCTTTCGTTGTGGTTTTTAATCTTTCCATGCGGTTTTTAACTCTTTTGCTACGGTTTCTCGAAAATCCTATTACCGTAGCTTTCAATATATTTCTGCGGCTATATTACATTATATCACAATATTATTTATTAATTATATATCTTAATAAATATTTACATTAATTATTGCTAATAATGTTATAAATATAAGCTTCACAAGAAAAAAAATTATAAATAAAATAAATATTCTAAGTATCAATAATTTAAAAAAATACGAAATTAAAAAAAGAGAAAAGATTCCGGCCGGATTTCCACCTTGCTCGGCAGGCCCACTGCCGAGCGGGCCTCGCTCGGCAATTCAACCGCCGAGCGAGGCCCAAATCAGTACATATTTATTTTGGAAAAAAACCCGAGAAGAACCTGAACCGAAGATTCGTCGGGAACAGCAACGTGGCTACTAGCTAGATTCCACATCCGAAGAGTTGGAAGCGCCCCACAATGTATCCGACACGTGTCAGAAACTCCAAAATTCTCCCAATAATTAACGAATTCTAAATTAGCCAAAAAAAAAAGCGTCATTATTTTATTGCCTTATCCGTAATGAAATAAACAAATAAGTTATCCTCCTCCATCCAATCACCGCGCTGCGCTCTCCGTTGCGGCCTGCCACAGGCCTCCGCGGCTCGAATGGCGCTGAATCCTCCGTTCCCGCAGGGCCTCCGGTTCTCGTTCCGCTCTCCTTCTCCCTCGTCCCACCACCACTACCACCTCCTCTTCCCCGACTTCAGCGCCTGCTCTCACCTCCTCCTCCACTGCCCTTCGTGGCCGCAGCTCCATCTCGCGCCGCGGAAGAGCAGGGCGTGCCCGTCCCGAGCGAGGTGCGTCCCCGGATCGGCGGAGGAAGGCCGGTGGAGCGACTCGGAAACCTTGGTCTCCGACGGCGACGATGGCGACGGCAGGGTCCCCGGCGTGGACGGGAGCAGTCCGCGGAGGACGGCGACCGCGTCCTCGTCCAGCGATTATTCGTCTATTGGGATTCGCGAACCGGTCTACGAGGTAAATTCGTGCATTGCTTGGTAGTCGCGTAGATTCCTGGAATTTCGGAGTGGATTTTGGAAACGTGAGAGTCGTTTTCTCTTGTTCTCCAGTTGTGACGGGATTGGTGTAATTGGCAATTCGCCAACCATAGTGTTCCGATTTCATCATGGCTTTTGACTCACTTAATTTCTTAACTCTGACTGTCTATAGGTGGTAGAAGTGAAGTCAAACGGGATGATATCTTCTCGGAAGATCAACAGACGGCACTTGTTGAAGTCAAGTGGTGAGTGAACTAGATTTGGATAGGTATCGTGCTTTATCTTCTTCTCTAACTCGGATGCGTCTGCTCCTTGTGAACGCGTTTCTCGTATCTCCTCAATGGCCAGAAATAGCTACGCACTTTGATCCGATCTTTGGCAAAGCGTATCTCATTAATGTCTCTCGTATTCACCACTTGTTTGATTGACCCGGTCCATCTTTTCCTGTCATTGTGGATTTGTTCATTGCTGCATTTTGTATTTTCTGCTTGTCTCTAACTACTGGTTTTACCACCAGGCCTTCGTCCGAGAGATATACGAAGTGTTGATCCATCACTCTGGCTGATAAATTCGATGCCTTCTTTGCTGGTATGATCTTATGACATCTTTAATTTCTGTTGCCGAATTGATTTGTTTGATTAATAAAGTCCTGCAGAGAAGTCATATGATTAAAGCTTTGATCGAATGTAACTGTCTCTCAACAAATTAGGCAATCTTTTAAATGATTTGTGGTGCCATAAGTATGCATTTCTATTTGGACAGCAAGTATTGGATTATTGGGTTGGTCTGTCCGTCTTTTAACTTCTCACCCCCTTCTCTAAGTTAACTGGTCTGTTTATCTTCTCAGTTCAATCATGTATATGAAACGTATACTTTTACCACTGTTCAGAGAAAAATGACTCATTATACTTAGAAAGGCTATTTAATTCATGGTAGTAGAATATTCTCTTGTGATGACCATATTCGACAAGTGGCTCAATCGTGTATTCTGCACCTTGTTTTAACAGCGTGTATCGATAATGTTTGACCACAGGGATGGTGAATGAGGCAGATGAAGATTGTAGTATTTTGGTGTGCAAGATTAATAGCTCTGTTGTATTAAAGCCTTTAGTAGGCTTCCTTCATTCTGGTGTTTTTGGAAGGAGTGGAGAGTATGCAGATTAGAGTTCTTTCCAATATATCACAACTGACAACAAAAGCTGTCCTGACTTGATTGTGATATATGACATTACCATTTTTATGTTTCTCTGGTTTTGACGATCATGTAATAGGTCCGTGAGAATGCCATTCTCCTTAATTTGGGATCATTACGGGCAATAGCAATGCCAGAACGTGTGTTCTTATTTAACTATAACAGGTAAGGTGATACTTCTTTTAGTCTACCTTATAATAGTATTGGTCAATTAGCTTATGATTAACATCTATCATTGATCGATTACAGTAGAGGAGGAAAAGCCTTCATAGACTCATTGTTGCCTCGATTAAACCCCAATATGAATGGAGGGCACTGTATGCCTTTTGAGCTTGAGGTCAGTTTGTTCTAAATTTTCCCTTATATGCATACTTAGAAGAGAGGTATCTTTTAGAAAATTTTTCTGGTAGCTCTAAGAATATTATGTTCATTCAACTTGTCCTTTTTGAGAAGGTACTCTTTTCTGTGTGACAGAGACTTTGTGTACACAGCCCAGCAATTGCATGTATCTATTTATTCAGGGGTTGGGAGCATGGCTGGGTTTTTTAGGTTGACATGTTTAGACGTGGAGGGTGGCAAATAACCAAACCTTTTATGTCAGAGGGTGCAATGTTCTTCTAAGTCTCGCAGAAAACATAATCAAATAAAAAGTTGAGAGAATAAAATGGATAGTCGCAGAGTATCTGTGAGCATTGTGAATCCTGATTTTGGTAATTCAACTGTTTACTACTAACATAATATCAGCAAGAGTCACGGGGTAAGTTTATCACCATGTTTTTATATCATATGAAATATCCTTATCTTCTGCCCCTGAATACTTGCATTTTCTATACCTTAATTGTTGAACTAGGTTCTGTCATACAATTTGATCTTTAGCACAATTCTAACCATGGCGCTGCTTTTAGGTTGTTGAAGCAGCCTTGGTTTCACGCATTCAACGTTACGAGCAAAGACTGATGAATGTAGAACCTCGTGTGAGTCTGAGAACACTGTGCCCTTTCCTTTTCATCTCATGGAGATTGCGATAGTATCATCCCTCAACATGTTCTTAGATAACTACCTGTTGCACGTGAAAAGTTGACTCTCAATTCCATATTCTGCCTTTGGTGGTGAAAGGCCAGAAAAGCGTGTTCTACTTTGTCATTTACAACTTTAAGGCAGCATACATATTTCTTTTGGTGTACACTCCAACGTGCCTGCAAGCTCACACTTGAAAGCTTTATTTAGAACGGGTGATTGATCAGACAGTTCTTTCTGGGGTTGTTCTCATAAGTGGGTCCCTGTGTACCTTTCCCCTTCAGTTTTTCCCACTTTCGAGTTTTTTCATGAACTGTATGAGTTTGATTGGGTTTCTCTAAATTGTAATGGTAATCATACTACTGTGGCAACTTAAAGTTCACAACTTACTAATGTCCTAACTGTGGTTGATGTTCTGAAACTCGGTTCAGGTTCTATCTTTGCTTGAGGTTTTACCCAACAGATTGACAGCTGATATCCTGGAGGAACTCCGTCTTAGCAAGCAGACTTTGGTACTTGTCTACTGTGTCACTTGGAAGGTTGACTGCCCTCATTGACTATGAGAACCTTTCTTATTTGTTGTTGCTCCAATGATAGGTTGAACTGGGTTCGAGAGCTGGGGCTCTGAAGCAGATGCTCCTCGATCTTCTGGAGGATCCTCATGAGATACGCCGCATTTCTATTATGGGAAGAAATTGCACACTTACAAAAGGGAATGATAACGTGGAATGTTCTGTTCCTCTTGAAAAACAGATTGCTGAGGGTATGGCACTGAAATATTTCTATATAAGCCATTAGTCTAATGTGCAAAGCGTGCATTTTATTCTGAGAGAACAAAGAGTATCTACTTACCCCTCTTCTGAACTTGATTTTATGTTGCAGAAGAGGAGGAAGAAATTGAGATGCTTCTGGAAAACTACCTGCAAAGGTTATTTCCTCGATCCTGAGTCCATGCCATACATCATCATTGTTAATTTATGGTAGAGGGTGCACCTTTGTGTTTTTATCTTCTCTTCTTGATTCATTTGTATCATAGCCCTTGGCAGTAATCACAAATGTCCAAATTATACACACTGTAATTTTGTTTGGCACTGTGAGTTGCCTTTGTACATAGTAAACTTGCAGCATCATTTGCTGTGTGGCTGAAATTGAGATCAGAATCGGAGAGATCATCTTAGATGTAGGAGTTTGGTAGCTACTTGCTAACTAGTGTACTACTAGCAGAAGATTTTGGTTATTCACCTTTGAGAAAGGAGTCATTCATGTTATCACTTTGAGGTAGTTATGGTTTTTAAGTTGAACTATTTGGGTCACAGTAACGTGGAAATTGTTGCATATAAGCAGTGAAACCTGAAATTAGCATAGGATGCCAATGCTTTGGATTGTCTAAATATACCGACATTTTAAGTCTTCAGGTTGGAGCATAAGAGGTTTAAAGCTGGCTAAAGAAACTGCTCCGATGGATGACTAGAAGTTTTGATACCTTTATTAGGAGACATATGGTGTTTGGGTTGGGTGTCCTACAAAGTATTCTGTCGCCCGTGGGACCAAAATTTTGGGGATGTCGCCAAGGTCTCACTTCCTTGAGTGTCATCACTTATGCTTTTGGGAAGGAAAACAAAGAACTTTTGAATTCTTTACCGTACTAATTTGTGTAAGTGATTGTTCTTTTAAAGTCTTAAGGAACACTCTTCCTAACTCGCATTGTTAACCTTATCTGCATGTCGAGTTAAATATATTAATGCATGACAATTCATTGCACATAACTGATATTGTCATTCTGAATCCAAGCCTGGTTTGTCGGAAGCCTTTATCTCTAAAAGTACATATTTCAAAAATAAATGACAGCTGCAGACCGACAGCTTGTTACCTTTAATGTTGGGTTATCAATTATAATAAGAGGGTCACGGAAAGCAACTGACTGAATTTTCCCTTGAAGTTTGGATTAAAAAAATTATACATTCAAGAGAGCCTTTCTTTGACTATAAAAGTTAAGAGTACTGGTGCTGTCTAGTCTCACCTCTGGAGGATTTGCTTAATTCTGGTGGTTGATATTACCTTTCAAATAGAAGCAGGCTAGCTTTTTGATGAGAGAGGATGGCTGCTGATCTGCTGATTTATGGGTTGAGCAGGACAAAATTTTCTATTGCTCTTTCAACAAACTTTCTATGATCATTTCTTCAATTAGTGTAGACAATGCTTCTTTGGCTCCTTCTAACGTTAAGCAGCTCCGCTGACTGCTGACACCTACTATTGCAGGTGTGAATCTTGTCATGGTCAAGCTGAAAGACTCCTTGATTCTGCCAAAGAAATGGAAGACTCTATTGCTGTCAATTTAAGGTCCAAGAGATGTTTGCTTTTTCTATCAGTTCGCCACTATTTTTCAGTTTCTGTAGTGAATTGATCACTGTATTATTCCTTTACTTGTTTCAGTTGATTTCGTAATTCTCTGATAATACTTACATGGAAAAAAATGCCAGTGATTAGCACCTCCATAATTCTTGTGAATTGTTTTAATCCACATAACATCGTTTACCACGAATTATTTGTTGGACTACGAGAACACGTTATTCTCCATATTAGATTGATGGACTAAGAGCATGCTCAAATTGAAGACTGAATGCATCTGGGAATTTCATTGTTATGTGTAGTGCAACTAAATTGTAAAACTTGCTTTTCCCTTCACTCATTGAGCACCACTTCTGTTGTGGTTGGATGAGTGGAAATCAGCCCGTATTTCTGGTGTCATGAAATTTTGACTTCTTTCTTCTCAGCTCTCGGAGGCTTGAAGTCAGTAGGGTGGAGTTGCTGCTTCAGGTTGGAGCATTTTGTGTGGCAGTTGGTGCGTTGGTTGCAGGTACTTTTTCCATACAGTATTGCATAAAATTGTTTAGAGGTAGTAAGAGTCAATTGTACTGTCTTTATTGATTGTCATGTGATGTTGCGTGATCTGTCGACCACACAATTGTATAGGAAAGCATATTAAACATTAGGGGCGATGTGGTGGGTAGAACTAATGAGAATGTAAGAACTGTATCGAGACTTGTGTTCTTCTAGTGATACTATTGTGATTCCCAAGGATTCTTGGTATATGATGGGTTTGGTCTGGTAGAATGAATTAAGGCCACTTTTACTCATTCTTTAGTCTTTGATTGCACTTTCTTTATACCATGGCCGCAATTCTTAACTTCTGCTTTTCTGAGAAAGCAAAACAGAATATCCATTTATTTCTCTGTACTTATTTTTATTGCACATGCATCTTAGACTGGTTATGCCGACCCGAACTAGTTTGGGATAAAGGTGATGTTGATGTTGATGCATCTTAGACTGGTTATTGATATTAGAGAGGATCTAGCAAAGGATTGAGTGCAATAGGATGATAGGTTTCACATAGCTGAACCCAATTAATAGGATAAGGCTTGTTTTGTTTTTTGCTGTTTCTGCTGCTGCTGCTGCTGGCGCATGCATCTTAGATCGGTTATCATGATCATAGAACAAAAAGACTGATTGTTGCAATGAATGAAATAAGAAATTCAGGATATTACCTTTTACAGATTATGGGAATGACAAGGCATGGATTACTTAGCTAGCTAGTTGATGATGCAAGTAACTGGAATCCAAGAGAACACTTTCAAACAGATTGCAAGTGTTAGAAGTATGTCTTTTTCATTTTTCTTTTTTTTGACAAAATATAAGTATGGTCTAACAATGGGGTGAACTGAGGGATTCGCTAATTGTCACCAATCATTATAGGGCTTTTCGTCACTGGTCATTTTAATCCCGCTAACAGTGTGATCTTTTCCTATACGTGTAGGTATTTTTGGCATGAATCTGAAGTCCTATCTAGAAGAGCATGTGGTATGTGAAGCTAGTTATATACCAGTCCCTTTGTGTTTTTCTATTGTTTCACTGAGTGTCGCTGCGGTATGATAGTGTTTTATTCTACTTGATGCAGTTTGCATTTTGGCTGACAACTGCTGGAATTATTTTTGGTGCTGTCGTGGCTTTCTTCCTTATGTATGCATATCTCAAGGCAAGGAAAATACTGTAACTTGGATCCCAATTCTTGGTGAGTGAGAAAATTTACTCCAACCCATCTTGCGTTAAACTGGGTATGATATGTATGATTTCACAATAACTTGAGGTGCTCCTTGGGAGTTATGGACCCACTGAACTGATGATAACAATTCGCTATTATTGGTCAAGTGGAGTCTCAGTCCCAGTGTGGCTGATCATCCGAAAAGACCAACTAAGCATCAGTGGCTTGGTCAGGTAAACAAACTTAAGATTGACATACATTCATCTCATACACTCTACCTAATTTAACTCACATATCCTGCATATTTTGTGCCCGAGTCTCAGAACATGACCTCTCTGATATTTTTAGCAGGTCGCATAGAAGGGGAACTCAAGATGTTGTCCTTTGTCTTTAATGAGAGAACCCACAAGCATTACAAGAAACATAGAGGAAGTTCTCTTCTCGAGCAGTCAGATTCTTCTACTGTGGAGCTTGCTTTGCGGATCTTTACTGATGTCCAAAGCCTCCCCAGATAAATGTTTGCCTTAAGTAGGCGTGTGCTTCACAGTAACTATAAATGCGCAGTCAGATTGCTCCCGCAAATATGCTTCTAGTCGCTTGCTGTGAGCAAGGAGCTACGGTCATGCAATTGATGGTTATCTCCCACTTCCATTAGTCTTTAACAGATGTAGGGGACGGATGAGCCAGTCCTCAGTGATCCCCGTAGGATGTAATGTGCCATTATTTGACCAGATCAATTCTTGGAATAAAACCATAGTTCTGTCGGCTTAGATGCAAAGCACCGTGATGATATAAGCTGCGAAAGTTCGACTAAATAAGTCATTTTTTTTTTCCATCTTCTCTTGCTTATTCAGCAGTCAAATGCCAAGAAGTTGCGTTCTAATCCTTACGAATGTCCATGTGAGGCCTGACGTCATGTTGAATATACAATGGTGTGTAGAAGCAAACGATGCTTATATGTGATATCTGTTTGGTTATTGATTTTATTTCCTTAACGTTTGGGCAAGGGGAAGCCAGGCACGACGTCAAAGCTGCATGAATCAAGATGCTTTCAGATGAGCAATACATTGTCGAGCGAAAATAACAGCATCTTGAGTGCAAGCACATGCCTAAACTTGTAAAACCAAAATGCTTTCCAGACATTTTCAAATTTCAACCACATTGCCACTTTTGCCTGCAAAAAGTGCAGATGACAAACAAAACGCTGGGCAGATATACACCAAGGATTCACCTTGTTCTCTGTTTGTTGTAGAAACACGGTCATGCAATGGGAATCTCAGCCAGCTATACGCACCTCCAAATCTGGGATCAACACGGGCTTACTCGGGTCACATTGCCGTAGACCTTGCATCACATTGTCGATAAAAGATCTGAAGTAGCTGTCCTTGACAGTCTTAACGGATTAGCTCGCATAGCACAACAGCTTTGCGGAGGAGATCCTTGGCCATGTCGATAGCCTTACGAAATGTGCATAACACCAGGTTCCCAAAACAGTCATCAGGCACGTTTGGGTTCAGCCAATTTCAACAATCGACCGTGATTCTCAGCTGCGCAAAAGTTCAGATTTTTACGCAGTAAAGCTTTGATGATCGACTGTGCAAGTTAGGTGTGTTGGTTGGACAACATACAATATACCTTATGCTCCTGCAAAAAAGCTAGACACTGCTTTCAGGAAAAGCAGCTTATCAACCCTTCAACAAGTAGGAATGATCTACATTTTCAATAACCAAGTAAGTAAAAAATTTGTAAGTAGATTTTTGAAAACATCCAGTTGGCATGTGTATGGATAATATAGGCACCTGAATTTTCTATTTGCCTAATCCCACTATTAATGAATATAAGATCATCTAATCCATGTGACAGACGTTATTGCTAAATTCATTTTGTGACCTTCAAACATAAAATTAATACATAGAGAAACGTTTTCTTCTTTATAAAGGTTACTAAATTCGTCTCAAGAGTTGTAAATTTAAGACAGTGATAGGAAAGACAAAAAAGTTAGTAAAGAATTAATGATTTTATAGTATTGTCAGTAATTTACTAACAAGTTAATAAGAAATTGGTCTCACTCGGTCGCTGTTGCACTTCGTTTCTGGCCGGCGAGCCGGTACGCTTTTTGTACACTTACCAGCTCTCATAGAAATTTATTAGCACGGGAAAAATCCCTTTTTTTTTAAACAGAACAGTATGATCGTTGTATTGCATCATTTCCGAAAAGACAGCTTGATGCTTCAGTTCCATCTTAGCTAGATTTTAATCACACTAGTCCTAAATTTAGCCACTTTAGCAATCACAAATTGCCACACCCTGAATTGATTCAACGCTTGGCTGCTCGTTTGGTCAATTGATTACGTTAGCTCTTACAAGTTTTGGTGATTGCACGGTAGAACCGAGTGACCGCTGAAAAATGGGTCACCGAATTGACTCAGTACAAACGCGCTCGCTCATTGAGTTTTTCATCTTATATAATGAACCAAATTGAGTCCCTAGGTGAACATTTTTGAAAGTCTTCGTGACTTATCTCGCAAGAAACCTCAGTACGGCCGGTAGACCTCTGCTTGCACTGCCAAAAAACGACGTCTACCTCCATACCCTCGTGCATTAGCTCAGAACAACTTTATCGGTTTCGATTTATACCTAAACAAGACTACCATTGCCATTGTCAATGTCTTAGTCTCGGAGTCGAAGTTTCCTTTGCAGACAAAAAAAATGGCAAGTCGATTTATGATGTATGAATAAACTGTATCTGAATGTCATCTACAACACTGCCTATATCACAAGCCTAATGAAGTAAGAATCTACACTGACTGAATGAATAAATATGCTGATCCTCGAAATGAAGAACTGCAAAACTATGGTACACCAGCGCAGCAAAATGGCTGCAAAAGAAGTGATCAATCTGTCTCGCTTGCTTCGGTGTGAGTATGAAACGAGCTGCATAAATATACTATAACGGAATGACTGCAGACCCCCTTCCTGTGTTGGATGCTATAGCAACAGGAGAATGCCGAGCATTACTATCATGATCGGCGGTAACGATTGGTAAGGCGTGCTTCTAGGTGAGCTATTATCACTCAGCTGTCCCGCGTTAACGTATTCGTTTGTACCGGTGTTGCTAGTTGTTGACACATTCACGGACAGTGAACCTAAAAAGTAGAGTATGGGTCAGGTCAAGCTATGCTAAGAAGAAATGTAACTCATATTCATAATTCAAAATAGAAGCATGTCATTTCAAATGACCCCGTCAATGAGTTCTTCGGAGTATGGTTCTTCCAAGGTATGCGTGTCTTTAAAAGTAACAAACATATCTATCACATGCTGTAAAACACTTCCATCTATTGAGTTTTAAGAAGTTTTGGCTTGGAAAAAAGCAAATTACTTCAATACCAAGCATGTTTGATACACCTCCCACAGAATTAAAGCTAAAAATAACGGATTAGTGTACAGTAACTGATTAAGGAACAGTTAGTAACTTACAATCATAATTGGCCCATCCGATCCGTTGCCCAGCCAAATCGTAGACGATGATTTTGTTTTGTAGAACAAGGTCTGAAAATTGCAATATTGGCTTTATCATTAGACTGGTCTACCAGATTGCAATCAATTGCGCAGTTTTATAGTAAACAGTGGTAAGAATTGCACAGAGGCTACGGTAAACCTGACTTAATATCTAGAACAAGGAGAACAGTGAGACATGGGTCGTCGTTCTTTCAAGGCGAACAAATGTAAAGAGTGCAAGGAACATGAGGAAAAAAATGAAACCCACCAAGCGATGTCATGGCTAAATAAAGAGAACCATTTCCAGTTCGTGTAAAGTATGCAAGAAAGGCAATTCTCATGATAACTAGTCCGCTTATTCAGCAATTGTGCTCAATTGAAAAGCTGTGCCTTTTGGGAATTGATTAACTAACTGGGAAGTTGGAAAGTTGTCAGTTCATGGATCCTTATGTAGGCTTCTGTTCAACAGAGTGAAGCTTGTGACTCTTAAATGTGTGGAAACATAAGAACTGACAAAATTATGATCTTCACAACAAAAGCAGAGCTGCCCTTAATCCTGACTTTCTATGAGGTTGCGTATGTCAGTCGCCATAATGCACAATACTTTGCATTCTATTTAAATGTTATAAGTCCTCAATCTAAAACTTTTGCAGCTAAATAAGTAAGAGGGAAAAAAGCTTTTAGCAGGGTTCTGTACCTCCTAGAATTGTAATGTCTTGCCCCTGAACTTTTGAAAAGCCAATGCACCATACTTCGGTACCACCCTGAAAGAAAGCAGGAAAAAAAAAAGAAAAAAGAATTCAGCTATAACAAAGGGTAAAAAGAATAGAGAAACAAGGCAGACATATTAAAATGACGGACCTTCCACCACATAATGTTGATTTGGAAAACAACTTTTTTCATTACAAAAGTAAATGGGAATGAAAGAAAGTGGCAGACTAGCTGACCCATCCATGAGTAGTTAGCAGTTACAACTTCGTTGCGGAAAAGATAGCATCAAAGCTTCACAAAGCATAAGAGATATCGTTATCATCCACTTACCCCTGATTGCTGCTGCAACATATACTCCGTAGCACTTAGTACCATGGAAGCCCCTCCTTCAAAATTCAAGCTAACTTGAGGGAATGCATCCGTGACACTATACATGACCAAAGACCATTTATTAGTCCACTGAAACCGATTGAAAAGTTATAGAGACTTGTAAGAAAATGAACCTTGATGTGATGAGGTAACAGTAATTTCCCTGGGTAGGATAACTTTGAGCAGTCTGAGAAACAGCGTTCGCAATCTGAGCAGAAAAATTCACACAACTATATGAATTAGTGGTCGTACTCACTATTCTAAGTAATAGCAATTGAGATCAGTTGCAGGTGACTTCCTCAGTTACAAATTTGTTGATGCGGTTGGCATTTATTTACTTTGTTTTTAGGTGGATCTAGTTCTGTTGTAAACTTATTGTTGCCTGGTAACTTACGGCGGTAACGAAAGTGTCATAAGCTCCTTCGGCAAGGTATGCCAGTGTCGTCCCTGAATCTATTATAGTCCCTTGGCTGCTTGATGTTGAAAATACTGACGAGTCAATAGCCAGTTGTTGCCCACCCACCGAAATGCTTAGCAGATTCAAATTGTAATGAGGCCTGCAACAGAGAACTTGGGTCAAGTGATTACTCTATGAGTAGATGATAAGCATGCAACTTCTTAATAAGCTAAGAGACGGACTTTTCCTTTTTAGCATCAGATAACTTTCATGACAATCAAAGCAGCAGCAGCAGCAACAGAAACACGACATGCATTTATAAAATCCCATCATCCTCATTCCACAAACAGTTCTACAAACATGAGAATAATCATCTTGTCACTGAAACTGCAAACGGTTTAAGAGAAATTTCCAAAAGACACTGACCAATTCTGCAAATTCAACCACCTATGATGTGTAAGCCTGATTCTTTTTACCATCATAAATGGCCAAATATATCCAACAATCACAGACTCAAGAAGTTGTCAGAATTATCAGTTAGACTGTCTTACATATGTTTGAAGTTCACAACTCAATGTTTTCCACTTCATGACTCAGGTTTCGAATAATCAATAGCAATGCTCTGCGAGAAAGGTTTAGCTCACAGAAGCGCTAACCTAGATATAATTTACAAGTTTCAGGCAAGAAAAGGAAAGGGTACATCGTGCTACAGAAGTATGGTAAGCAAATTTAGTCCTCTTTCTTCCTTTTCACTCAGTAGTGAACTTGTATGCTCTGTTTCACATAAGCTGTATAAATTACCAAAGCCATTAAAGCATGTACTGAAAAATATTAGCAAGACAATAAGCAATCAGAGTTGAACCACGAAAATGTGTAGACATGTTGAAACTTTTCTACTTCAAAATGTCTAAAAAATTCAAATTGATTTTGCAATAATGGTTCAATTTGTTCCCTTAAGTTCCCTATTCTGTTGATTAGCTACATGACAGGTGATGCAGCACTGAATTTACCAAATCCAGAAATCCACATTATTGACTTGTAGGGAACAAATCATGAAGAGTTTCCGAGATAAATCTATTGAGCTTTCTTCTAGTGAATCCAAACCAAGAAAAATTCTAGGAAAAGGATGCTTGAAAGTTGAATATAAGAATTTTGAAGTGAGTGGACATACTGTGACGGGACGAGCGGACTATAGACTATATTTGGCTCAACAATTTCGCCAAGGACTAATATGCCCCCACCGTTCCCATCTCCGCTCAAGCAATGTGAGAACACTTTGGGTGTTACTCCCTGTGAAGCCAGCTGAGAAACAACAGACATACTCTGCTGCCCGAACCCAAAAATCCCAGCAACTGCCCTATCCGTTTTCGTCAATTCCCCACTTACTGCCGTGCCACACCTGTTTCATACTTCACTATATAATAAAAAGAAGAAGAGAACGAAATCCCCAAGAAATTTGACAAGCAAAAACGCAATGCTGCCTCTTAAATTCAGAATTACCCAAAGACAACAGAAGCTGAGGAATTAGCAGTCTGAGAGCCCCCCAACATCGTGTCGAAATGGAACTGGTCAGACACATAATAACCTGACGCCCCACTACCGTCTCCATATTGGAACGAGAAACTGCAAGAGTTCTTCTGTGAAGAGCAGCCTGAGTCCGACGACTGAACCCCTTGGACGCAAAGTTTGTCAGAGCAAGAGATCATCGAAGCCGTCTTTGAGCTAGACGGATCGAATGAATTGAGCTGAATCTGTGGAGACATGCTTAAGTAGTCAATGCCTAGTGGCTGCATTTTTGCACGTCATGTATGTGAAGAGGAAGGTGTGAATTGTACTCACAGGAAGTCCACTTTTCCCGGGACAGCCACTGCAGGAACTACAACTAACCCACAGAACATCACTTCCTGTATCAATCTGTACGTAGTAATCTTTTGCAGGGTTACCCAGTTGCACTTTTGTGTAATAAAGCCTACACATAATCCAACAAAAAAAAAAAAAACATCTATGATCAGTATGATCGCAATAAACTATTCCAATCATTGCTAAGCTTAACTGAAATAAGATTAAAAAAAACACAAAGGGAGAGAAATTGGGGAATTTTCATATGAACCAACGCCCAACTGAAAAACAGTTGAACACAATGAAGAAAGAGAATGCAAGCGAAACACCCCGATCATTGGATTTATTCACTAAGAAGAAGAAGAAGAAGAAGAAACTTTCAGACAAGAAAAGGACCATTTGTATCCCGAGGAACCAAATCGAAAGCTGCGAACTTCACGACACAAGAACAACATCAAGAAAAACAGAGAGACTGGAAATTCGAAAGAGAAAAATCGAAAGTACCCAACAGCGAAAGGATTGAAAGAGCCGGCGACGGGAAAATCAACGACCCCGGTGGAAGACTGCAACATCCTGCCGTGCCTGGCTCTGTCCCGAGCAATGAGTTGACTCATCTCCGCGTGACCCCTCACGGGAAAAGCCCGCTCCAGCGTCATCGCCGCCGGGAATCCGCCGCACACCGCCGCCGCCGACGCCAGCGCCGCGACGGCAATCAAGAACCCGGCTGCCGCCGCCATTACAGCCGCTTCTCTCTCTCTCTCTCTCTCGACGTACCCAACAAAGCAAATCAATCAACAAATCTCGAGGGGCCTCGTTCTTGGTGTCCAGGCGACGAGAATCCCGGTTGGGGAGCGAGAATTCGAGGCTGGTGTTGGATCTGTAAACAAAAGGCAAAATGGAAAACGCTGGAGAGAGAGAGAGAGAGAGAGAATGTGACAGAGAAACAGAAGCTTCGGTGATGTGAGATCACGTTACGCTGGTTCGTCAGATTATTTATACAATTCTATGCATCGATGTTTCTTACGCGCGAATTCTTTAATATTTTCCTCTTCTGGGTTTCTTTGAACTCTTCCCCCCCTTGTGTCCTCCTCCTCGTTCCTCTTTGGTGAGCCGCCACGCGTGCGCGTTTCCCCACGCGCTCTGTTTCGCCAACTCTGACACACCGCGAACTTAAAAAAATAAAACAAAAACAAAAACAAAAGCCTCTGTCGGTTTTGTCCCATGTGGTAATAACGATTATACACGGTTTTTTGCATTATTTAAAATCCAAAAAACAGAATTTAACCGTCAATATAGTTAGGACGCGCGCTCAATAAATCAATTTCTAATCAGAAGTTAAATTTTTTTATTTTTACTTCAAGCACAAGTTAATTTTTCTATTTTCGGAGAGAAGTAATTTTCTTTTACTTTTTCAAGTTACTTCAAAACAACTTTTGGAGTAAAAAAAAATGATCCATAAATAGAAAAATGAAGTTACGTGACTCAACGGATTTTTGCTCCGAAAATTACGTTATCAAACTGATTTCTGCTTCAAAAGCACTTTTATAACATAAATTCAACTTTAGAAGTGTTGTCACGCGGATACTTGCTCGTGCATTTAGAAGTTACTAATCACTAATATAAATTGTAAATATAGAATAAGGAAGAAATTATATTTCCTCTGTTGAAATTTCTAATAAAATGAAAGGATTTCAGTTGTCGGTAGATAAATGTTTGCGTTTGATTTCCACATAAGCATAAGAAAGTCGTTGCCTTTAAGTCAAATTATACCAACCTTATGATCTCTTAGTCAATTACTATCATTATAACTTTGCACAAGTAATGGTCGATCATACAATTAATTAAAAAAAAGAGCAATGCTTAATTAAGAAGGCAACTTTAACAAAAAAAAAAAGGGGTGGGGATACCCACTACCACCTTACAAAGTCGAATCAAATTAGTCTCCTCGTGAATTTATCATACGCATTTCGTAAATTATAATCGAGATTAATTTTTCCTAATTTCCCTTTAATGAATTTATTGTGTTGAGAATTTGTTTCTCTTTAGGCTAATTTCCTTGAAAAAAAAATTCCTCAATTTTAAGTCCAATTTTAATTCTATCCCTAACTTTTCTTTTTGAAAAAAAATCTCAAACCTTCGCTCTAGTCCCAACTTCATCCATACGTCCGAAAATCTCAAGATTAGCTACGAAAGGAGGCTGCTATTTTTCCATGCGAGAGTGATGTTATCGATGAAGACGCGTACATTGATATTTTTGAAGTAATTAATGGTGATTTATGGGTGGGTGAGCGGATTTAGGACTCGAGAGAATGTTACCGGTTTTTCTCATGAAAAAAAAAAAAGGTTTCGGGACTGAATTAGAAATGAACATAAGATGAAGATCCTTTTTAAGGAATTAGGTCAATTTTTGTTGTTGGGTTGGATTTTGGTTGGCCCTACCAAATCACTTTCTGTTAAATTATTAAGCAAAAATTTAAATTTTTTTTTCAAAATTTTTTGCCCTTTTTGGCAGGACATGATGGGTGGCCCATGGAACACAAAACACCAACATCTTCTCACCAAAAAGCCACATCTTCCAAGTTTCATTTTGCTTTTTCCCTCAACTTTAACGAAGCCCAATGCAATCATTCACTCTTTGGTCGGCTTTTGAAAGATAGATAGAGAGAGAGAGAGAGAGAATCTCAACCGTCCCAATTTTCCCTTTTTGTTTTTTTTTAATTTGGTACAGAATTATTGTCCTTAGCCACTACGGAACCTGGGCTGACGCTGACCTCCTCCCAAAATGAATAATTAAATATTTTTCCCAAAATTGCAAAAAAAAAAAAAAATTGTAATAGCTAAAACAAAAATTAAATAGAAAAAAATGAGAAGTTTTTAGCCGATACCAATGAGAGCCTTCAGATTTCATATGATGCAGAAGTTCGTTCCAAGCCGCGGCCGAATGATTCCACGAGATCGCATCCTTTGACCACCCGCCGCGGGACAAATTTGATCTTAGAAAGGTCAAATTCGATGCGTTAAAAGTTCTTATGTCCACAGATAATATTTCTAGAAACCCCGACTTAAAAAGTGTCGCTGAAATCTAATATTTGGCACTTTCACCCCGTTGTCATAATACACCGCATGGCAACTAGGTCAATGCTTCCGACATACACTAAATGCCGAGTATGACCACAACCCTTTGGACATTGAGAGAATGTCATATAGACGTAACAACTTCGTATTTAGTAAACATCGCCATTCTTATTAAATTATTGTTTTTTTTTTTGGTTGAATTATTGAATTATTGTTTATGATCCGGATGATTTCCCCAACGCTTCGCCAGCATCAAATTATTGTCTTACTTAACTTTTTTAATTGATTTTTTTTTTTTTTGCGTCTTCACCTTGTTCACCTAAACATGGCCAGGTCTCTCCTAACCAAAGTCAACGACCCACGGCGATGACGCCACGTGGCATGGAACGACATCGACATCAAATCGTGCGGGTATTGCCATCGCAACATGCGTCATTGCTTGTGTAATTGTCCCAAAAAAGGAAAAAGAATAACCGACAGCCATGTATTCCATTCACACATTGTTCTAAGGAAATACGACGCCAAGGGGACAAAATTTGCCTTAAAATCTTAAACTTATTATATGAATATCAATTTAATCCTCAAATTTTTATTTTTTTATGCATTTAGTCCTTAAATTTTGCGTAAAATTTCAACATCGTCCTTCTCCTTAATTTTCATCAGAAATCGCCGACGTGACGGTGTATCCCGTAAGATGACTGACAATAATTGAACCGTCACGTCACTAGTTTCTGGCAAAAATTGACGAAAATGATTACGTTAGAATTTCGCGCAAAAGGTTTAGAATGAAGTTGAGAAAATTATAAAATTTAAGACTGAATTGAGATGTATACAATAAATTTATGACTGATTTCTATCTGAAATTTTACTCGTACTATGTCTGTTTAGTGATTTAGGATTAGCAGATGCTTACGATTACAGTAACCCGACGATGATAGAATCTTCCAGGTATTTACTTGATATTTGGGTGCGCAATTATGTAGCATGGAAAGAGTCAACCATGGATTTTCTGGGCATGACTCGGCTTGTCAAGGGACGCATTCATATTTTGACTTCTAGAGGACAAAGACGTGCATTAAAAACAAGTAACGTATGAAAGAAAGACATTCTCGGTCTCTTTTCACATTACAAAAAAAGAAAAATGAAGAAATATTGTGGGTGAGCAACTCGGACCGATAAATCAAGAATCGCCGGGACCGTCGGTCCGGTCCCTAGTCTCTCGCAAAATGAGAACTAGGATTATTGTTTCGGGATCCTGATTCTTGAAAAGAATCGGACCGAATCGGGAAATCGATCACTCTTAAGAAATATATTCGATCTCTTTTCCACGAACAACGTGGGTCCGTGGATTACGAGAGGCCATTGTAGATTGAGTTGCTTAGGGGCATTTGTAGATTGAGTCGCTTAGGAAGAATAGACCAATTTTTCTTGGATCATCGTTCATTTGATTTAGTCATGGTATTAATACGACTTGACTTTAAGTGCACACTCTAATTACCGCCTAATTATTTTGGTGTTTGACGCTGGCAATTGTTAATATTATAAAGATGCTTAGTCATTTATTGAATATAGCGCTGCGTCAACTAATAATAATCGTAATCGCATGGCCTGTATATGATCATCTCAGGTGGGCGTTAGGTTCTATTTGTTTTAGGGAAACACAGTTTCTGGAAAATTATTTGTTGACTTTCCGGTGCTTGGACGATGGAAAACTAATTGATATACAGAAAATACTTTCCATTGACTGAAATCAACAAGGTTAGGTCGGAGGAAAATGCCTTTTCCTTCTGACGAGAAGGAAATCATATTTTTGCAAATCATCGAACAGATGAAAGCTAACTATTTTCCTTGAAAATGATTTTCATAAAAAATATTTTTCTTTGTCATGAGTTTTCAGTTAAAAACAAAAACACTCTTTAGTCATGAGGACTTATTGTGTTCGACAATTTGAGCTTAATTAGCAGGTTATGTGGCTTATCACGTTATGTATAAGTACTAATGACATATTGTGTTCGACAATTCATCTACTTAAAGGTAAAGTTTCCTTTTCATGCAAAATGTGCACCAGAAAGATTAGTTTCGTATTTAGACAAGCAAGATTACATTTATATTTGATTCAATTTGCTCAAGGGGCTAAAATCTCCATAGGAAAAATTTGAGGTGTTTGGCAAATTTTTTTAGGATCTCTTTGGCCAATTATTGGCCTTGGCAAAGCTAAAAGCCTAAGCACCTTCAGCTTTTAGTATTTTCTAGTTTGATAATTTTTTCTTCTAAAACTATCCTCATCAATTTTTTCTTTTCCTGATTTTTCCCATGTAAGAACCATTTATCTTCTCCACGTAGATCGCCCGTGAAGCTCCCTCGAGAGTTGAGTAAGGCCGAACGACAGCCGCTGATGGTCATGCAACCTTGGTAGCCCCAAGGCGAGTGGCCCTCGCTAGGGCGAGCGGCCCTCGCTAGGGCGTGTGTCCTCAAGCAGCCATTGTCTGGGTCGTGTGGCCCTTGTTGGGGTTGGCACGACCCCATATGGTCCTCGCCGGGGCCGCATAAGGTTGTGCAAACTCTGACAATGATTGCCAATACTAGATTTGGCTCACCGGCAGGCTAAGCTTTTCGCTGGAGCCATCGAAGTGTTTAAGTTTTTTTCCTTTTTTGTTAATAAATAATTTAGAAAAAAAAATTCTAAATACTATTTGCCCAAAAATTACTAGCCCAACACTCCCATGAGTTTTTATAGCCTATAATCTACGAGAAACTAATACATGCGTGGATTAGGTTGTGAAAGCATATCGTTTAGGTTATCTTCCCTCTAATTGGATGACTAAGCCTCTCTAACTTCTTTGGGATTTACTTTGCTTTGATGTCATCGTTGAATGGTGTGCTAGTCCTCTTATCTAATGAAAGCTTTTGATTTGATTAAAAAAAAAAAATACTATTTGCCCCAAAATTACTTTACAATGAACTTTTAAATTATAATTTAACAAACATAAATTGTATTTCGAGAAAACCCCTTTGACTTGAAGTATTTGACATTTCTCCGAGGCTTTTCTTGAAAGAGAATATTAATCTATTTCGAGCTTTTCTCCAGTTGTCCTGTTCAAAGTTCCATCTGATTTTTGTCAAAGGTGAGCGTGGTTGAGATAAAATTTCACTAGATAGCTGCTTTCGTGCTTCATAATGCGTTGAATAGTTCGGACTTGGTCGAGATCGATTTGTCGGGTTCAACAGGCTCGCGAGTCTAATCGAGTTTCTATTATCTTCTTGAAAAATTTATTAGTTGAAAATTTCATAGATATCCTCCAATTACATAATGTATCCAAATGATTTGAACTTTTTTAAGTATTGAGCTCGAGCTTGGTTCATAAGTTGATCGTAGTTGTGTTTCGCCGGAAAAGAATGGCCCTGCAAGGGCCAAGCACTTGTTGCGTTGGGCCTTTGCCAAGTCAGAAGCCCAGTTGTCTTTATGGCCCAATGACAAATCAGGAAAGCCCATTAGCAAGGATTTGGGCCTCCGTGATAAGTTGGTGCGCTTTCCATGTCAACTGATCTGCACACTTCGGCGACAGTACTAAGCTTAGATTGTCTGACTGACTCCGAAAGAGTCAAGAAGAATCTTCTGCGTTCAGCGAAGGTGGACTCCGACAAAATCTTCTGCCCTCTTCTCGCGTTCGGAAAAGCTGTCGTTTCCGCCATAGTTTTCTCCTCCGCCAGCTCAGCCGAGTACACACCCTCGCAGATCTGGCGAGTCCAGCCCCAACAAGCGACCTTGGGAATCCCTACAGATATAGCTGATGGCCCCTTCCGTCGAACCCTCCTCCTTGAACGGCCGTCGATCTTGCCCTTGACCTTGAGGGACCCCTTCGTCGGACGGCGCCGTAGCCGAGGTAAGCTTCCTTCTCCTAAGCTCTGGTTTCTTTCTGGGTAAGTCCACCCACAGATATTACCAAGTAATGCCGAGGCGGGTCTGGTTTTCTCCTCCGAAAGATGAGATTGTTTCTGGGATTTCCGGATTTGCCAAAGAATAACCACGAGGAAGTCGAATCTGACCGAGGGACTTCTAAAATTTTAGTAGCCACTCTTCAATCCTTGTTAATTACTTACTGGGCACTGGGCACTGCCTGAATCTTGGGATGCCTTTCTGTTGCTAACAGAGTGACGATTTTTATTTGAGAGCGCTGGAAAGTTTTCTCCATCATTTGCATTCTGTTTGGCGCAGCTGAGCAGATGTCTGTTAATGTTTATTTGAACTCCCCTGGACATTGGTATAACCTTCAGTTGCTTTTAGCTGTCTTATCTAGATTTCTTTGTTTTGCAAATTAGAGCAAAATAATGGGCACCCAGATCAGAGTGACGCATCCGACCCAAAAAAAAAAGAAAAAAAAAAGAAAAGATCAGAGCGACGTGACTGCAAAAGCTTGGGTTTTCTGGAGGGTTTGTCTATAAATTTGGACTTTTTCGTGGTATTAATTCTTATTAATGGAAGTTCTTTTGTAGATTGAATAAACTAAATAGGTAGATTATCTAGGTAAGCATAAGTGACGAGGCGGTGCATCCAAGAAAAATCCACATGATTCATTCAGCGAATAATGTGATCCTCGAGACCGATTTGTCCGAGATGATATAGGACTTTTATATTCTTCTTTGGAAAAATTTCAAATAAAAATATGAAGTGTCCTCATTTTCTCATATAAGGATTTGAAGTGGACATTATTTCAAATAATGGTGAATAAGTACTTGAAATGATCTTTATTTCAAATAAATGGCTGAAGTGATAATGTAGTCCGAGAAAAGGACCTGCCCTCAAGGGCATTTTTATCGTTTATTATTTTGATTTTTTTCTCTTTTCCTTTTTCCATGGGCTTCGCACTTTTTCCTCCCAGATGGCGGCAATGGTGGTGGCGGCGGCGGCGGCGACTTGGCGCTTTGGGAGTGGACCGAACATGTGTTCGTCGCGACGTACAAGCAGAGAGCTCCCAAGTGGCTCCGGTACGATTCCCTCGGCCTTTCTTTTGCTCTTTGCTTGGCTCTTTCGTTTTGAATTTGTGTGTTCTGTTGAACCGTCCTAATCCTTTTGAGTAACTAAAAGAAATTCTGGGGCTTTTGAAGACGTGAAAGTGTGGAGGATTGCTCAATGAGATGAAGATCGTGTTCTCTGGAGAATTCATCTATTATGTAACTTTTAACTTTTTTTTAATTAAAAAAAGAAAAGGGAAAAAAAATAAAGAAATAATAATAATATGCAAATGATGAAAATGCCCTTGGCCAAGTTCTTCTACGAGACAATTTGAGCCGTTCGGGCCCTTATTTGAAATAAGATCCACTTTAAGCTCTTATTTGAAAAAAATAAAGGCACTTTGGGCCCTTACTTCAAAATTTCCCCTCTTGTTACTGACAGTAATAACTTAATACTTGGCCATTATTCTCTCACCATATTTTCATTACTTCTCCATATGATATCAATTTTTGAAAGTGCGGAGATCCACATAGTATGTCGCGAGCCACATTTTCATAATCTCAACCTCGGTTTTGCGCTGTTCGACCAACCAATCCGGATCGCTCTTTTTTGCTCCGAGTATGTCTAAAGTGTGAGAACCTACGTAGAAAATATTTTGCAACCAAATAATGAGAACCTACGTGTGTGTGTGTGTGTGTGTAAAACTCTGGTATGAGACAAATCAGGTCGAGCATGTACCTTTGGCTGTGTGGATGGCGACAATGGTACTAGAAATATTCTTCAGGACCCTACAATATAATTGACGAATTGATTAAGTAACCGATGTCTTCATAGAAAATTTTGTAAGTTTCGATGCTACACGTACCCGCCGCTGCTGTAAGGATCTTGAAGTCCATTGGAGAAAATTATGTTGCTAGCAAACCTCCACAGAATAAGTTTTATGTCCTGCAATTTTTCACCGTGAATGGAGAATTTAATGACAATTTATTTTACATTTGGGTATGTTGAGGTCTGAAGTCATTCCTCCACGTTTTGCACAGAAATTAATCATTGTTAGGAAAAAAAAAAAGAGCAGCAAAATTTATTTGATTTGCAGAGCGACGTACATGACCACCGAAATAGGTGGTGATCCAATGCGGCCGAGGCGCGACGCGGAACACCCTTTTGCAGGCGTTGCTGAAGCTATTTAGATTGAAAGGTTTTGGTGGAAACATAGTGTTTCTGGTAATGCCCATAGGGATCACCATCTCACTGCATGTCTGTAAAAACCCACATTAGCCCTCTTCAGTCCAACAAAAGGAATAGGAAGACTAACACCAAGTGTACAGTTTTACTTGACTAATCCTGCAGGAAAAGATGGACTCAAATGATGAAAAATTACACAGATCTCTCTTAGAATATGGTGTAAAAGAGTCGAGCTGCCACGCGTGGTATGTTCGAGCTCAAAAAAATTATGAACTACGTAAGCAAACTCAGCCCGATTCTTTTCGAGTGCAAGTGTAGTCTGAATAGTTTGAAAACATGGTTAATTTGAAGTACTTCAGTCATCATCCATTTAGAACACTGGAGAATAAGATCATTCCAAAAGAGGGGAGACAAACATTAGAAGCACACACCTAATACTTTCTTTCCTGCCTCTAGCTCAGTTTTATTAACGCTATCTAAAACTTGCTTTTCGATAACAGATGATATCAGGTTTGCCTCGAGCCTAGAAACACTTCATTTGGGCGAACTCGAGCCTAAAAAAATCAAGCCCGCCACTGTGTTAGAGGTGTTGGCATATAATTGAGAAGAGCGAAGCTTGAGTAGTGAATGATCATAAGGATTCGACTCGACTTGACTCTACTCGACTCGACTGGACAGGCCCTATAATTTTTTTTTTTGGTAATTTTTTTGGACAGACCCTATAATTAATCCTCACTAACAAAGAGAAAAAAAGTAAGTGATAAAAACGCAAGTTGCAGATATATGTCCGAAGTATTACGCACCTGCCAAGACCACCCCAGAAGAGTTTGAGCTAATGTAGCAGAAGTGGGTGAATTGACGTAGCATGTTAAGTTGCCATTGATGGCAACAAGGCCTGCAAAGATCTTCCGCAGAAGGCCGTTTCTTGGAGAAGCTCCATTAATGGCGTCGCACATAAGTTTCAAGGGTTGTGCGGATGGATCGTTGTACTGAACAACTTGTGCGTACAGTGTTCTCAGGTACTTCTTGAGCTCTGATGAACTTTTCAATGGACTAAACAGAAGGGAAATAATAGAGTTAGAACTTTCACCAATTATTTTCAGCATCAGTTCATAAAATGAAAAAAATGAAGAAAATAAAAAAATTGACACCTGCAAGTTTTGAAGGTTTTGGTCAACTTCGTGAGACCATGAGGCTCAGAAGCAGCTCTATCAATTTCTTCCCAGGATTGTCTTATCGTTTGGTGGCAAGAAGAACTACTTTCCTACAGAATCACTTATACATATTGGTTAGCATGGCAATGGAAACAGAAAAGAGAAAACACAGAGCAAATAGATCTTACCAAAAAGCTTTTCGCAACTACCGAAAAGTATGCATCTTGAGGAACGATGTCGTCAAAGTAAAGAATAGGGGCGGATGAAGCTAAAGCTCCGAGTGCCACATGAGGATACTTCAGCCGAAACCATGAAGCTAACACTGCAAATATTGATAACCGTAGCAAATCATAGTAAAGTAAGTATTTATAGTTTTTGACTCGTTTTGTGACTGGGTTGTATAAAGGGGAATTAACTACCATGTAAGCTATGTATGTATGTGTGTGTCAAGGAAAGAAAGATGTTAGTGAGAATATAGTCACTTACTTCCCCCATATGATCCTCCGAAAACAATTATCGGAGAATGTTCGGCTTTCAATTTCTGCTTCAAGTATGTGAGGATTTCCGCGTAATCGGCGAGCGCTTGGGCGGAGCTGAAATATCCGCGGTTGTTGGCATCACCAAGGGCTTTGGCAAATGTCATTCCATATGGGATTGATTCTCCATAAAACCGATGCTACAAGGATAATGAATTTCACAACATAAATGGTGAAACCATCAAGTTAAAGGAGTAGTGACACAATTTCAGACATTACTGTGGTTCATTACCTCTATGTATACCAGTAATGCTCTAAATTGAGGAGCATTATCTGTGAGGAACCCGGCATTACCTATGTCGCCATCGATCGGTGCTTCTGCGCCGAGAAAGGCGAAGATCGGCGCGCCAGATTCCGCGCCGCCCCAGTACTTGGAATTGACCACGTATCTTTGATTGAAGGCAGTGTAACTTTCTGGTCTATAGTTGAAATGATCGAGGGTTTGGTTGTAGAAGAAAGTTGCAAAGTCCTTTGAGACGGAAGCTTGAGCTGTGCTTGCCGGGTCTCGCAAGAACTCGGGACGGGACATCCTCAGCTTCGGGATATCGACATGGTCTAAGTTATGTGCAGTAGCAACAGAAGCTGAGAGAAATATCAGAGCGATCCAGAGGCAACAGTGTGAAGACATTCCGGGGATTGTAGTCATAACTGCCCAAGCTAAAGCATGTACGTGACAAAAGGATTGATGTTTCTGACGTTTCGATCATTCTGCTAGTTCATCCCTTTATATACCCTTTTTCTTTCGTTTCACATAATTGATTTGACATCATGAGGCTGATGAGGCGGCTGGGATCGAAGTCAATTGGGATTTCGTGAGGAGAAAAAAGAATAATTACGTGACATGATCAAAGATGAGACAAGGAGATAATGCAGGAAAAAGGCCTAAAAGATCAAAATCAACCTCCCTTACGGTTTTGTTTTAGTTTAGGACTCAAGGTTTCAAAAGAAGTTCCAATCAAGTCTCGAGCTCGCTATCGGTTGCCAGAAATTAGACGTGGCTCCGGCATGGGAATGTTTGATCACGTGCCACGCGTCATTTTCAATGCCCCGAGGATGTAAGTTCTAGACAAGATTGCGCGACGTACATATATCTTGTGATGCGAACTCGAATTCCCTGCCCCGTTGAAATATTGCAACTTGGAATTCTTTCGAGAGAAACCTCCAAAATGTTCACTGCATGTACCATCAAAGCCGCCTCAGAAAATTCAGTCTAATTTGGACAAAAGAACCAAAAAGTTATGTTGAACAAATCCTACCACGAAGCTTCAAGTGATCCTCAACCACTCGGACACGTCTCCAAGTTCATGGAAAGTTCAAATCGAATCTTGCCGAAATCTAGACAAAAGCACGAGCCCAATGATTAACATTAATAGAACAAGTTGCTCTTTGTCAATGGCTATCCGCCACTCACTTTGAACGTCAGAGGAGGTCGACAACGGTGAGTTCGTACGAGAGATTATCAACTTCATTTAGACCACAAGAACAGTGTCGCCCTTTGATGAGTTCCCAGATTCTCTCTTGCTTCAAGTTGGCAGGAGCAAATACTTCTATCTGTTATTCCTTCACCAGATTATTTGGAACATGAAATATGAAATTATTTATTTAACGCTGCTTAACGGCACGGAGAATTGATCGTGCATATAAGGTCGTCCTATCTCCTAAATCAATAAGTTAACCTCGTTATGCTTTACGTACTTTGCGTTTTACTTGAACTTACAATAAGATGCTACATGGCTACTTAAAGATTGCATTGGACTCTTGTTTATGCTATACTTTTTATTACAATTTTTATTTTATAGGGAGTCGCTAGCCTGACAGTCTAATAGTACTTTCATTATTTCTGATTCCACGATATTCCAATTAACGAGTGCTTTATGCAAAATACGCGGTGATATTGTGTGAATCTATGATAAAAAATAACCGACAGTACTATCAAACTATCGGGAAACATTTTCCTATTTGAATACTCCTTATGCATTTCTTTCCTCAAGTTCTAAGCATTCGTTTCTCCCAAAAGAGAAAGAAAAAGAATATATTTTAGTCATCAATGTCCGTGTTTTGTCCTATCTTCATAGTTTGGTTGATTCTTTCATGATTGAGAGAAGCGTGAGCTATTTTACGCTAATTAAATTGAGCTTCCCCTTTTATTAATGTCAAACAGAAAGTGGGATGTGGAATAATAGGATTTATATCTTGTTTAAGACTTCTAAGTCCAGATCCGTTTTGCTTTTAGAGAGTTGATATTCAAAACCATATTTTCAGTTAATCGGACTCAAGAAAATCTGTCCCAAATGCTCTTAGAAACTTCGTTTCCTTTGTATATTTCAGATGCTCAATAGATGAATTGGGCAGTTAAGAACTTAAGATTGGTATCGGATCTATTTCCATGTTCCAATCGTTGATGTACGAGCGGACTTTTTCGGTATCAGCAACACAAAAAAAAAAAAAAAAGGGTCAACCTGCCTCGGAGCTGGATAATATTCGATTTGGGTCGGGTCAATCCAACTTGACCCAGCATGTAAAGAACGCGTTTTTTGGCTTTTGCGCTTGAGTCGGGTTTGAAATTTCTGAAATAGTCAGAAATACACAATGTTTGCTCTTGTTAGCTCGGGTATGTATAATACCTATGCACGAAGATTCAAGGGCAAAAACCAATGCTGTGGGGACAGCAACAACAAATACACAAATTGGCCAATTGAATTAGCATAAATATAAAAAGTTTAGAACTGAATTGACATAAAAAAAAATGTTTACGACTGAATTGGTACAAATACAATAGGTTTATGACTTTTTTTACACTTCTCCCCTTCTTTGACACTTTTCCCCCATTTGAGGAAACAAAGACAAAAAAAAGGAGATGCAAGCCTGATTTCAATCCCTGCTGTAACTTCTGTAATTCGAATAATACTGGACATGTTAGGATATGGGAATAAGAATATTAAAAGTGTCTTAACCTTTGTACGGCGCCCACTTGAGGGCCGTAACTTTTTTTTTTCCTCATTTGAGTGTCATATCGGTTTAAATCGTTCACTTGAATACCTATTACGACAGTTTATAATGCATGGTTTTTTAAAATAAATTGAAGTCTAGCATGATCCTATGCGGCAAGAGCTAACAAAATGACAACTTTTTTTAGGGAGGACTCTCTCTCTTTGAAAAGGGAACCGCTAGCCTGACAGGTCGACAATAGTGTCATTATTTCTAACTCCTCAATTTTTCAATTGATGAATGTTTTATGCAAAAAAAAAAAAAAAAACAGTGATGGTGTGTGGATCTACAATCGAAATAATTGACAAGTACTATCATATTGTTAGAAAATCATTTTCCCTCTAAAAATGATTGATTGCATAAAAAAATCTTATGAACTTTCTCTCTCTCTCTCTCACTCTCTGTCTTCTCTTACTTCGGCTTGGAAGCATAGTTCGGCAACTTCGACAATAACAACACTGCTCCTCCTCCGTTGTCCAATAAATTGAGCAATGGCTCCACCAGTGTTTGATGGAAAAATTATCAAGCCTAGGCGGTGAGAATGAGAGCCTATCTAGAGGGTTGTGATTTTTGGGAAGCTTTGGAACAAGATTATGAAGTTGCTCCCCTTCTTGACAATCCAACCATCAATCAAATCAAGTATCACAAGGAGAGGATAACAAGGAAAGCAAAGGCAAAATCTTGTTTATATGCTGCTATCTCACCTGCCATTTCCGGCAGAATTATTGCTTGTGAATTAGCCAAAGCTATCCGGGACTTCCTCAAAGCTGAGTATCAAGGAGATGAGAGGATCAGAAGCATGAAGGGGCTAAATTTGATCATAGAATTCAAGAGATCGGAGATGAAGGAGTCCGAGACAATTAAGGAGTATTCTGATAAGTTGATAAGCATTGCAAATTAGGCAAGAGTTCTAGGCATTGACCTATATGATAATAGGCTAGTGCAGAAGATTCTAGTCTCCTTGCCCGAAAGGTTTGAGGCAACCATTGCCTCTTTGGAGAATACCAAGGATTTGTCTCGGATCAAGTTGGCGGAATTGCTAAGTACTCTGCAAGCACAAGAGCAGAGGAGGTTAATGAGGCTGGAAGGAAGTACATAAGGAGCTTTGCGAGCCAAAGAACGGTATAATGTAGAAGGGAAAGGCAAGAGGTGGAAAGAGAAGAAAGGGAATGGTAGTAGTGGTTCAGAAGCAGCTGCAGCAGAGAGTAGGCAACTCCAAGAACAATTAGGAAAGGTATTCCTCATGTCAAGACTGTGGAAAACAAAATCATCCGCACTTTAGGTGTTGGAAGAGGCCGGATGTAAGGTGCAGAAAATGTCATAAACTTAGGCACATTGAGAAGTTTTGCAAAGAGAAGGGAGATCAGCAAGAAGGTGAGGTACACGCTGCAGTCCAGCAAGAGGTAGATCAACTGTTTGTTGCTTCTTGTTTCTCCTCTAGTACTTCGTGTGATAGTTGGTTTATTGATAGTGGTTGCATAAACCACATGACAAGTGATGAAAAGCTATTTATAGACCTTGACAAGTCATTGAAGTCAAGCGTGAGGATTGGGAATGGGGAGTACGTAGAAGTGAAAGGTAAAGGGACCGTAGCAATAGAGAGTTGTGCCGGAACTAAGCTGGTTTCTGATGTGATGTATGTGTCCGAGATTAATCAGAATTTGCTGAGTGTGGGGCAGTTGGTAGAAAAGGGATTTAAAGTGATATTTGAAGAGGGGAAGTGTTTGATCTTTGACTCCGGTGGTCAGGAGCTGTTCAAGATAAAGATGCAACAAAAGAGTTGTTCTCTGAATCCTCTTGAGATGGAGCAGGTGACATTTAAGTGTCGGGCCCGTGATTTAGAGATATGGCACAAGAGGTCAGGGCACTTTCATCACAAAGGCTTTACGTTCATGTAGAGGAATGAAATGGCAACTAGGTTACCAAGCCTGGAGGAGCAGATCACAAGGTGTAAGGCTTGTTTGCTGGGCAAGTAGATAAGACTTCCCTTCAAGGAATCCATTTGGAGAGCTACAGAGAAGCTATAGTTGATTCATATCGATCTCTGTGGTCCACAAGTGACTCGTTCACTAAATGGCAGCAGGTATTTCATTATTTTCATTGATGATTATACCAGAATGTGCTGGATTTACTTCATGAAGCAAAAGTCAAAAGTTGTTGAGGTATTTCTGAAGTTTAAGAGATGGGTTGAGAACCAAAGTGGCTGCAAGATTCGGGTCATCGATCTCGATAGTGGAACAGATTACACTTCATAGAGGTTTAACTCTTTCCGTAAAGAGGCTGGAATTGAGCATCAGCTTATTGCTTCTTATTCTCCACAGCAAAATGGAGTTAGTGAGAGGAAGAATAGAACCATTATGAAGATGACTAGGTGTCTGCTGCATGAGAAGAATCTACTAAAAGAATTTTAGGCAGAAGCGACAAACACAACGGTTCTTTTGCTGAATATATTGCCTATAAGGGTATTAGAGAAGAAGATACCATTTGAAGCTTAGTTTGGTGTTAAGCCAATTCTAAGAAATTTGAAGGTGTTTGGTCATCTGTGTTTCTCTCATATTCCACAGGTCAAGAGTGTGACGCCTTGGAAATTCGAAACCAGTAATTTGCCCGAATTCAATAAAAGGAAGAATTATTATTGAATTATAGTTGGTATCGTAGCCGACTCTCAATAGCATGTGGGGCCGTAATGGGCGTTCGCTGGTGCCGCCGAGGGCACGGCGGGGACGCCGTGCCATTGAGGGGGGAGTATGTAACATCCTATGAAGGGGATGGTACTCCTTGTCCCACATTGCCTAGAGGGGGAGTCTTGGGTTAGTTTATAAGGGGTTAGGGGCTATTTAACTTGCATGAGGCCTTTTTTAGGCTAAGTACCCAGAGAAACAAAATCGTACGGGTTGCAAAGCCCAAACCGAACAATATCTTGCAAGTAGCGCAACGGAAACGTAGTGGGCCCGGGCTGTTACGGTTGGTATCAGAGCCAACTCCCGATAGCATGTGTGTGGACCGTAGTGGCCGCTCACTAGTGCCGCTCGGGGCACAACGGGGACGCCGTGCCACTAAGGGGAGGAGTATGTAACATCCCCAAAGAGAGGGGGTGTGCACGGCTCTTTGTCCCACATTACTTAGGGAGAAGATCTTGGGATGGTTTATATGTGTTGGGTCCTCCTAAACTTGCAAGATGCGTTTTGAGGGAGCCGTATGGGCGACCCTTGGAGAAACAAAACCATGAGGAGTTGGCGAGCCTTGTGCTGCACTCCAAAGCGGACAATATCTTGCAAAGTGGCACAACGGAAGCGTGGTGGGCCCAGTCCGTTATATCTTAACTCTTACTTCTCGTATCTGATAGTTTATCGCACACGCGTGAATCTGACTACAACACTATTTCTATTCGGACTCTAATTTGGTTCCGAACTTGAGAGCTTAAATTCCACATTAGTTTATCAAGTTTTTTAAAATCGCATATTCACTCCCTTCTAGGTGATACTGCTAGCTACAACAAGTTCATGTTATAGGCGATAATGCCTACAAATAGTTTGCCAATAATGCCATTTTTAGTAGCATTTGCTCCCTCAATGATGTTGCATATCGTTGTTACTAGATAACTTGGTGGATCATCATATTGAATTGCTCTCCAATACAATGTTTTCAAGGAGATCCGGCGAGAGCCGGCCTTACTAGTGGCTGGTGAGGGCGAGCCTCACTTGATCACACAAGGGCGACCTTGTTTGGGTAGGGTTAGGCAAGGCCATCCCTTGCCGGTGATCGACGACGACGACCCTCGCTTAGCCCTCTCTGGCCATTGCTTGAGATTGGCCACCGGCAAAAAGGAAAAAAAAAGTAAAAAAATATATAAAAAGTAAGCTGATTGCGGGTATGACACATAAGACAATCGGCACTAACTAGATCGCCACGTCAGCATCTATCGGTCAAAATTAGCTGAATGGACTAAATTGACAAAATGTGAAAAGGTTTAGAACTCAATTGACACAATTGAAAGATTTAAGATTGAATTGGCAAAAATTAAATAGGTTTAGGACTTTTCTGGAAATTTTTCCATTGAATGTGGGTCAATAAACCCATGCCACAAATATGAAAGTCGAAATAAAATGAAAGTCTATGCTTAATAAATAAAAAAGACCAGCAGTTTTAAATGGGGGTCAATTAACTGGAAGCTTGTTACGAACTACGCACATGGCTCAAATGAAATATTGGGTGAAGTCATTTTAATTCACTTAAGAGCTCGTTCTAATGGAGCAATGAAATACAAGGATAACTTTATGGTGAGATACATAGGCCTTATTCTTGTGTTCCCATCTGTCACTGAAATGGCCTTCCCGAACCAATTCACGATCCATATTTATGGCGATAACAACTCTTCATATCATTGTTTGAAAGCAAGAAGATCGGCATAATATTTGGCTATCCACCCTTTTATAATCTCTACTTCAGCTTTTCGCTGCAAGACCAACCAGTCTGGATCAGTTTGCTTCTCCACAAGTATATCCAAACAATGGGAACCTGCAAAGCATATACTCACTGATTGAAGAATTCAAGACCCACTGAAACTTTTATTTAACATGCATCGATATTGTTCTTCTCTTGTGTGATTCACGGGTATGTGAGACAAGCCACAAACAAAAAATCAATCACCCGGTTATGTACCTTTCTCTGTAAAGATAGCAACGATACTCTCTGAAATGTTTTTCAGGACCCTAAATTTGAAAAAAAGAGATATTGTTAAGCGTGATTAGCTAAAGTAAAATTTTAATCCTTGAGATGTATGATATAAGCATATAGGTTTTTCTACCCGGCGGTACTCCAAGGATCTCGAAGTCCATTTGAGAAAATAATGTTGCTACCGAATCTTCGAAGAATGAGTTCTATATCCTGCAACAACAACAAAAGGTAGAGGCCAACGATGGTAACGGTCGCTGGGAATTTCATGCATAGAAACCAGTCTGATTTACTGATCAAAACAATAGCCAAACATGTATTTTCCAAGAGCCGCTTGAAATCATACATGACCACCGTAGTACGTAGTGACCCAATGCGCGCGAGGCACGACCCCGAATTGGTAGTTGCATCCGTCAGTGAAGTTGCTCAAGATGAAAGGTTGTGGTTGGAACATAGAATTGCTTGTGATGCCTATGGGCATTGCCATTTCGCTGCATCTCTGCAAGCAAATCCCCCTTTTAGTAGTTGTAAGTTTACTTACACACTACACAATTTTACGTGGAAGTTTTCCAGGGAGGGACGGTGCAATTACTCTAGACCCATCGGGGCTCCGCTAATGCCTACAGATGATGGTGTAGAGTACCGTACCTGCCACCTCCAACCCAAGCTAGTTTGAGAAACATTAGTGGGAGGATTGACGTAGCATGTGGAGCTCCCGTTATAGGCGACGACGCCTGCAAATATTTTGCCAAGAATGCCATTTTCGCTAGTATTTGCTCCATCAATGCCGCTGCATATCTGGGTCACTGGATATCTTGGTGGATCATTGTATTGAGCTGCTCTCGCGTACAACAATTTCAAGTAGCTCTTCACCTCATCTCCACTCTCTAAAGGCCTGCGTCCACAAGCAAAGAAAAGCAATAGTTAATCTCCGATTGATTGTGTCCCCTTTAACAAATTAACATTCACACACATTTTCAATGACTCAATTTAGCCTCGACGATCATGAAACTTCACACCGAACTGAAGAGTGAGTGCGGATTTAGGTTCATGATCTCATAAGGTAAATGGAATCATTTCAACTCCCTTAAATCGAGAAATCAGATGGGGATGCTCTATAGCACTTCGGTATTAAGGCACATAACCGATGATGCATCAGACCACATACTTGCAAGTCTTGAACATCTTGCTCAAGTTTGAAGTGCCATTAGGCTCTTGAGCAACTCTGTCAATCTCTGACCACGAGTCTCTTATAGTTTGGTAGCAAGTCTCGCTAGCTTCCTGTGCAAAACGACCATGGTTCAACACAAACAATGCTAAACGAAGGATATATATCAAGATCCTAAAAGATTATTCAAGCGATAAGTTTGTATGTCTTTCTCACTTGAGGTACAGTTACTAATAACTATACACTTGAATTCTATTGATGCCATCCCCTAGGAGCAAGAATATGTATGCCATGTACTTACCGTGTGTCTGTAAAATGGGAATATAGGGATGCTGCGTCAATTAATGGATATCCTTTCGATACTTTAAAAGCGCCGCACACTCCAATATTAGAACAAAAAAGAAGAAGAGAAGTGACAGGTGTAATTACCTTAAAATCCTTGGTGACCACTGAGTAGTAAGCATCCTGCGGGGTCATATCCTCAAAATACAGTATTGGAGCTGACGAAGCCAGAGCTCCAAGGGCCACGTGTGGATATTTTAGCCGGAACCACGAAGCAAGCACTAAAATTCGCATTAGCTTTTAGGATTGAACGAATGAATAAAATGATAATTGCTGAATAATAACATCATTTTCACATAACATTGGTTTTTGACATAGTCAACAGAGAACGGATATCAAAACCCGTCAAACTTCTCATGAAACCCTTTCTTATCATTTCATAATGGATAGATTATTCATCCATTGCACTTACTTCCTCCATATGATCCTCCCACGACAATAACTGGAGAATCCCTGGCTTTCAAATTCTGCTTCACGTGCAAGATAATGGCTGCATAATCGGCCAAAGCTTGGGCCGAGCTAAAATACCCACGAACATTTGCATCTCCGAGAGCTTCTTCGAAGCTCATCCCAAGTGGGATTGACTCACCATAATACCGATGCTGACAAGAAAAAATCCCACAAGAAAAGAAGAATTTAATTAATTGGTTAAGAGCAGAAATTAGACAGAAAGAACATTCATGCATGGACGTAGAATTCAAATGGGTTACCTCAATATAAACTAATAAAGCTTTGAATTGAGCTGCATTATCTGTCAGAAACCCGATAATAGTCGTGGCTCCATCGATTGGCGATTCGGCACCGAGGTAAACGAAGATTGGCGCACTAGAATTTGCGCCGGCCCAATAGTTGGAGTTGATCAAGTATCTTTGTTTGAAGGTAGCATAGCTCTCGGGTCTGTAGTTGAAATGATCGAGCGTTTGGTTGAAGAAGAAGGTTTCAAATTCGTTAGCTATGGATGCTGACACTGCATGTTCTGGGTCTCCGAAGATGTCTTCGCGTTGTAGACTCAGAGTCGGACTGTAAATTTTCTGTCCAGAAATCGAAGCTGTGGACAAAATGAAGGAGATGATGAAAGAAAGCCGAGAAAGAGTCATGGTATGTTGTGTGTACACGAAGGGTGTTAATGAAAGAATTCCAAACGAGACCACTTCACAAGCATAATCAATCAACACCCTTTTATTCAAAAATGGCCGGCGGATGCTCCGTTGACTATGAATTTGGATGAGAAAATTCAACAACCTTTTGTTTTTCGTCGATCTCACATGGCGGGCTTCAATAAGGACGAGGACAATTGACTTAATAGTAGTTTCGTTGAACTCGATGCGATCGAGTGTTTTTTCTTATGTTGCTTAGGAAAAATACGAGGGATGTTGACATTCAAATACTGTTTAGACATCTTTTTGACTTTTCAATCGTTCCATCTAAATGCTCTTCTTAATCTAAGATATGACTTGTTCTTTCGCATAAATTTCTCCGGCCATGAAATATCTTTCGCCCAAAATCGTTTTTCAATTTTTTATTAACGGGCAACATTTTCTGTGGTTACTCTGAACATAAAAAATCACAGGCACTAAAGAAGTCAACAACTTCAATTTCAACAGGACTATACAAGCAGAAACCAAGTCGGGATTAATCACTGACAAGGCTTGGAACATACGAACTTTCATAACATGATCAAGTACAAACAAATTATGCTGGAATTTAATTTACGACAAAGCTTAAAACACCAAGATGCTGTGCCGGAATTTAAGTGACGATGCAACACCTAGGATAAAGATAAATGCCGGCACTTATCGACTACACGGATCTGGAAACTACGGCTTAGCAACACGACAGAATTTCATTGGTAATGTGAGTCTGGAAGATAAAAGCATAGTGCAAGAAAGTAATGATATTGAAAGATAGTACTTTTGTCT
The DNA here is from genome assembly GCF_020921035.1 of Rhodamnia argentea. Taxonomy (NCBI): domain Eukaryota; kingdom Viridiplantae; phylum Streptophyta; class Magnoliopsida; order Myrtales; family Myrtaceae; genus Rhodamnia; species Rhodamnia argentea. The sequence continues at coordinate 23,333,677 of NC_063157.1, read as the reverse complement.
GATTTTGTGCTGGGGAGCCTCCAAAGAGTATGTTGTCGCTATTTAAAGCCTACGATCAATGGTTATCAACGGAGGTTACAAACAGAAGTTACAAACGGAGGTTACAAACAAAGGTTACAAACGGTTATTGAAAAAGAGAAAACTTCTTAATGGTTACGGGAAGTTAAAACATTCTTAAAATAGCGTTAAAATAACCAAGCAACAATTATCCTCTTGTCGATAGCTTGATGTTGATATCCATGACTTCATTGATTAACTTCAACATTTTTGTTGATTGTGTCACGTTGTGTATTGTCAATGACTTCATTGACGAGTTGTCGATTTTCTTCCAGTTACCAATTGTTCTATTCATTAATGACCAAACTATACTCTCATTGATTAGGTCAGGTTGTGGATCTGTGTCCCCTGAGCCGGCGTGGTAGATGGAGGCTTTATTCCTTGAGCAGCAGGTGCAGCCGGGGTATTTGGCTACGTGCAAGGTCAATTGTACTAGCATCCGTAGATTCCAGCCTTGTTTTTTTTTTTTTTTTTTTCATAGTAGGGCCCTTTTCTAATATAATTTTTGAATTTCTTAATGAAGCAGCTTTTTTTCCTTCCACTTTTCAAGAAAGATGAGTTTCGGTTTTGTCCCGAAGGAGTTCCCACCCGGAAGGGGACAAGTTGCAAAGAATTCTCATGTGAAAACACAGAGACAAAGGGCTAATTTTTGAATAGGAAAAAGAGTGGATCTATGGGGGCAGCCGTCCCCCTTGGGTTTTTTGGTGAATGATATGTCCATGATAACAAAAAATTTATCATACTTTTGTGCAAACAAATGCCTCCTTTAAAAGAAGGGTGGTGCTATTTCCACTCCTTACATGACTAAATCCACCCAATTTTTTTTTATCAAAAATATAAAATCACCCTCTCTTATCCAATTGCAATTTAAATTGGCGGTCCCAAATTTATTTACTTTCCATTTTTTTAGTTTTCCTCTATCTATGTGGAATCTACCTACCATATTTAGGAATTTCGTATGTTTTTTTTTATTTTATAATTGAGGTTTCCTATGTGCAATGGACTATTCCTCCGGGTGGTGTGAGTTTTGCCAATACCACCGGGTAAGTTCCCTAAGACATGGTCGCTGGGAGTTGAACCTGGGACATCATCGGTTTAACTGTCTAAGGCCTAGACGTCTCATCAACTCGTCCAACGCCCCATTGGCTAGAAATTTCATATGTTTAGTTTTTGTTTATTGTAGATTTTTATTTATATCAAAGGCACTATGTTTATTTTATTATTGTGAGATATTACTTCCATAAGAATTTGTTTCGCCAATTTCCAAGAAATCTAGTTCTTTCCTACTTTGTCCATCAAATTTATGGATAAATTGTTAACTAGATTAAATTTAATTAAATCAAAACATTGTAAGTTTCCAATGAAATGTCATTATTTTGGATTAACAAAAATTAAGATAATCTAAGAGCTGTTTACAAAAAAATTCAAAATACCTCATTGTGCATAATGTATTTAGTGTACTCCTATATATTCCTCTAACTTTTTATATGCTCTGTGTAAAAGTATCTCACCAATTGAGTAAGGAAATAAGATAAATTCTTTGATATAGTAAATAAAGAGATTTGATATATATGTTAGAGTAAGAAAATTAACGAAAAGTTCACCACGGTAGTGAGCTTTTGGGATAAGAGGGACAGAAAAATAATAAGTTCTTATACATAGAGACTTTTTAAATTATCAAAAAGAAATTATCTGAAATAGTATAAAACTGAAAAAGTCTCTACGTATCAGAGAATTTCTTTTTGATAATTTAGAAAGAGCAAGTAAAACATTATAGGAATATATGTGAATGCATTTCCTTTAGTACACTAAAGAACATAACATGTCAAATGCTTAATAATGGTAACTATCCTGAATAGAAAAAAAAGGAGCGGGGCCAACATTTTAAACTGCAATAAAAAAATCAAGGGAAAATTTGTCTTTTTAATATAAATGGGAGTGTTTTAGTCATATAAGGAGTGGAAATAGCGCTTCCATAAAAGAATTGAATGTTGACAACATATTATCTATCATATGTCGATAATAACAAAAAATTCATCTTTCTTTTGGTACAAACAAACGCTCCCTTTAAAAGAATTGAATGATTCATCATTCATTCAATTCCTTAAATTAAATGATCAAGAGCCATCTTGTGCCCCCTTGTCATCGACAAATTTAATTTTCTCTTGCAGAATTTTCTCTTGGTTTGATTAATCACATAGCTCATATTTTTCCATGAAAGGCACAAGTCTTCATGTCGTCCTCTGTATCTGTCATTAATTAATCACTCATATTTAGACACTCATGTTGCTAATTGGAATAAATCGAAAAAAAATAAAATTGACCTTCGAATTTTTTTTCTAAGATTGAATTTCAATTCAGTGATAGCTAATTTTGTGAATACTTTCTCTAAGAGTAAAGTAAGGCATCAATTCTTAGGCCTCTTAAATCAAGCAACAAACTAATTGATTGATTCATCACCTGGCCAAATCAGTAATACATACTTCAGGTATCATTCTATAAAATTGAGAATGAAACTGTCTTTCCATCTTAGGCCAAGTATAGATTGAATTAGAAGATAAATTTATACACCAAGTAAAGGCCATTTCTGATAAAGAAGAATTGAATACACCTAAGCCTTAAGAATTCATTTCTTGTTGCCTCTCCACATTAGGCAATAAATCGACAATTGTGTTCGACGGTGGGTTGGTCATCTTCACTAGTATAAACAATGAAGTCAGGAATCACGAATTTTCTTCGGTAATATATGGTGCCAACCCAATTAGGATGTGACTTCCTATATATTGGCCTGACCATTCCTCTATCGGCACCTAATTGTAGTAATACAAGCTCGACCACTTGATCAGGATTTGCAAGTTGACACCCTTTCTTGCCCCCCTAGGTTCAGGGTATATGGGATATTCAAGCCTTGACAAAATCCTCACTAGTAGTGGGATCACTTGGCTTAAATCATTTCCTCTATTCAATAGGATAAGTACACCATGAGTGCCATAACTTGTGTACGACATTCACTTGAGTGCCATAACTTTCAAAACATTCACTTAGGTGCCATAACTTTAAAAAATCGTTCACTTGAGTGCTACAGTAACTTTTCCGTGCGTGCCACGTCGGCTTTCCGGCATGCTATGTCATCTTTCCCGCGAACCACGTCGGCTTTCCGGCTGCCACGTTAGCCTTTCCGGCTGTCACGTCAACATGGAACTCAAGTGAATGATTTTTGAAAGTTATAGCACTTAAATGAATATTTTGAAAGTTATGACATTCAAGTGAATGCTGTACAACAGTTATGGCATTTCTAGTGTACTTTTCCCCCATTCAATTGATTAAGAGTTAGAGAAACATATCTAAAAGCTGTCGTATTAGGCACATTACTTCCATCAACAAGTATGGTCTCGCCGGTTTGGGTAGTACCAACTGTTTCAGCCCTATGTATGTCGCGACCTAAAAAAATAAACAAGTTAATTTTCGGGCTAATGGATTATCAGGTTAATTAATTAACTAACCTAACTCGGACTCTCCCAAGTCCATACCAAATCGCAACTTAAGGTTCAAATAATTAACATGCAATGTGATTTGAATTTGGAGTCGCCACTAATCATTTTCGGTAGGTTGATTAGAAACCTAAATAAAATAGCGGGAGAAAACTATCTTATTTCCGCGAACCAGAGATTTTGAATTCGGGGATTTGGTTACGTCAGATTTCTCTAACGCCCTTTCGGTACCATTTTCATGAAAAATATTTGATTTGGCAATTTTGATGGATTTTACTCGAAATTCAAAGATGCAATTTTTTTGGTTTTTTCTTCTTTTTTATGGGGATGTAAAACATTGAACTTTGTACGATATACACCATGGGTGATTTAGAAAGAAAGAAAATGCAGCCAATCACGAGTATTTATAAAAATAAATTAACATGTAATAATGCTAAAATTTGAAACACGTGGCATGTCTAAAATAAACAAACAAATATTCAAACCAAACGATTACATTTTTGTAGATCGAGATGGAAAGGATTACCTTCTATTACACAAAATCTTACTCACATACACGTTATAGTTCCCTTCAAGATCTCGGAGCTGGAAGAACAAGGCTGTCGTCGAAAATGGCAAGCAATGGCCTTGTTGGGTTGCGAGGGGCGAAATATGTGTCGGGACTCGTCGAAGATGATGCTCGACTAAAACACTTTTCTTCACTCTCGAATTTTCTCTTCTGATTTTTCTCAAGAACTCTCTTTTTCCTTTCTAAAAATTCCTCTCAAAAACTCTCTCAAAACTCTCTCAATTCTCTTCCACTCTTCCTAAAAAACTCTCTCAATTCTCTTCTACTCTCTCTCTCAATTCTCTTCCACTTCCCCCTTCTAAAACTCTTCTCAAGAGCTCTCTCTTTTATAGGCAAAGTTCTTCATCCTTCATTCTTCACCTTCATTTCTTCACCTTCCATCTTCATCTTCTCTTCTTCATCTTCATTTCTTCACCTTCCATTTTCATCTTCCCTTCTTCATCTTCATTTCTTCACCTTCCATTTTCATCTTCCCTTCATTATCTTCTCTTCATCATCTTCCCTTCTTCATCTTCTTTTCATTATCTTCCCTTCATCATCTTCCCTTCTTCATCTTCTTTTGGTATTTGCAATACAGTCCACGAAGTTCCAAGTATTTGCAATACGGTCCCCGAAATTTTAAGTATTTGCAATACAGTCCTTGAAGTTTCAAATCTTCTCGGCGTATTTTTCCATCCCGTGCCTAGTCTAGACGCATGCTAAATTAAGTGTTCTGCTTGCCCGATTATATGCCAATGCAATGTACGCTAAAAATAAATATGTGAGATGATTTTTTTATAATTTTTATGCAAAAAATAGATTAATCAAAATTTAGGCGTCAACAGCTGCCCCTCTTTGAGTGGAGGCTCGTAGAGGTTCCGCTCAAAGACAAAATTGAATCCTAAATTTTGATAGTGCAAATTATGGATGAACTTTTTTGGCGGGAGTTTTAATCCCATTTTTTTTAATGTAATGAAGTGATGCATGATATGCAAGATCAGTAAATAACATGTGTCATAATTCCTCTTTTCCATGTTAGAGAAACATGCACATGGATCGCATACAAGAATACCTGTTTTACCAAATTTCTCGTAAGCTAATGGTTCTCTTAATTTCCAAGTTTCTTTTTGCAGATGCAAGGATTTTAAGGTATTTGGCCTATACGTTATCGAGACTTCTCCCTAATGCAAGACAGCGCAAGATATGTGTGTCGTTTGAGATCACAAGAGCTACGTCGTTGTGAGTCGAAAGAAGTGGGATCAAGTTCACAAGAGCTACGTCGTTGTGAGTTGATTAAATGTCGAAATCGCCAAGTGCATATGTCTTCACGATTCGATAAAGGGGAACCAAAATCATAAGAGCTACGTCGTTATGATTTGGTTTGGATCAAAAATATGGGTGCTTATGTCTTCATGATTTGATAAAGGAGCCGAAAATCATAAGAGCTATGTCATTATGAGCCGACTAAAGGTCAAGATCACCGGTGCATACGTCTTCGTGATTCGATACCGAAATCATAAGAGCTACGTCGTTATGATTTGAAGAGATGTCAAGATCGCCGGTGCATATGTCTTCACGTCCCGAGATTGAAACCATAAGAGCTACGTCGTTATGATTTGATAAGATGTCAAGATCGCCGGTGCATATGTCTTCACGTCCCGAGATTGAAACCATAAGAGTTACGTCGTTATGATTTAATAAGATGTCAAGATCGCCGAAGCATATGTCTTCACGTCTCGAGATTGAAACCATAAGAGCTACGTCGTTATGATTTGATAAGATGTCAAGATCGCCGAGTGCATATGTCTACACGACTTGACGAAGAGGCATATTGCCCGAATTGAACAATATTTGATAGGAGCACCATCGAATGGAATCGATAAGTACAAAAGGGGCATATTGCACGAATTGAATCATAACAACTATCATGAGAAGAGTTGTTAATTTGAAAAGGGGTTCAGAAAACTTACCCGGGTTCTCCAAACGATTAATCAAGGAACGAAGCAGATTGCTGTATCGTACCTGGTAGGCATTTGCCAGCAAAACTTGCTCATTCAATAATCCTTGGATGAATTTCGAGACCTTGGGAGGGAACTCGAACATCGGGAATGTATTACCTATCATAGAATGTCATAGGTAACACACACAAACATATTCAACAATGAGTATAATGCAATCACTCATACTATGGTTCATGCATAACCATTCTGTCAAGTTTGCATTACCAATTTTGTCCAGGGAGGTTCTCACATTACGAATACCTCGAATGTGAGCTGAATGGGGGGACTTCAGTCCGAAAGGGCTTTCTCTCACTCTCGAGAAAAGCTATTTATCCTGTCTGCAGGATTCAAGAGAAATCACTCAATCTTTCCATCATCGCATTCGATAAGGATCCAAGTAATCTCGCAATTGATACGACCGAGTCGATCTGGAGGTCTTGATTAGGACCGTAATGAGAGCTAGGTCAAAGGTTTACAAAGGGGACTCCGGTTGAGTCAAGGCTGCTGAAATGAATTTCTTCATCATTTGCTCCGGATTTACAAGTCAAGAATCCTGCAAAAATGAGAGAGAAATAATCTTGCTCGAACTTCTTCGAGTGATGCTTAAAATCATTTAACTCTACGTTAACTCAAGTGCCCTAATCAGAAGAGACTTTGGAGGGTTATAACGTAGGCTAGGATTGGGGACCGAGGAACGAAAAGGCTCGTTTTGGCTCAGAAATTAAATGAGAAGGGGCTTGACGTTGGTGATCATCGTTGACTAGTCACCGATCTTGGTCTTCCGGAAATGTCTTCGAAAAGAATACCATCATTGAATGAGGGATGGTAGATTTCTACTGAAAATTGCACTTTGCAAACCGATTTCTTGGGGAGTCTTCTTCATAACAAGTGTCTGTCAAGGATTTGCAAGAGACACAATGCAAACATGTACATGGAATTTACAACTTAACATGCAAAAACGTACATTCAAAATTCAGAAGTACTTTACAAATGAATGTGCATTGGCCTTACTTTTGGTAGGCACTTTGCTTTTCCTATGCTTGAAATTTTCGTATGAGATCGGCCTTTGCTTTTCTTACTCCCGACTCTCATTTTTCTTTTTTTTTCTTTTTTTTTTTTTTTTCGAGAAGAGATTTCTTTTCCTTTTTCTTTGAGAGCTCTTCGACATCTCTTTATTTTACTTTTTTTTTTTGGTTTGTTTTTTTTTTTCGAGAGCGGGCCCTTCTCCTTTAAGCTGAGTTTGCCTCTCCTTTTTTTTACAATCCCATGATTTTGAACCAGGAATTACAACAAACATAAACATTTACAAAGAAAAATTATGTAAACATAAAAAATCTAGCATACAAGAAATGAGTCCATTCGGGAATTGTCTCGTTGACCCGACCATCTCCAATTCTAATCCTTGGGAAAATGCTATCTTCGTCTTTGGAATGAGCAAATGATCACCAACAAGGGTTTAAGAAATGAATTTGCGGCTCAAGTGGGCTATGCAAAGAATGAAGTGTATAGGATAGAGAAGTGAATGCTCTTCATCATCCTAAGGCACTTGAATTAAAATTCGAGTATAAATGCAAAGAAACACCCGAAGATTAATGTTAGTCCCAGCAAGAAAATTTCTAACCATTTACCTCGTGTTGCCGCTGGAATTAACTCGTCCGGACCCCGATGTGGGGTGGTTCTTGACAGGGGTAAAGAAATGAAACCACCGCTCAAAAGGGGTAATCAATGGATCACCTGTAGTGTTTGGGATAGAGAATTGAATGCCTCTGTCATTTCGGCTAACGTACCTTTCGCGAGAAAACTCTTTACCTCGGGGAATGCGGAACTTAGCCACCGTTCAACTCGCCTGAAAAAATGGGACGTGTTTGGAAAAAGATTGCCTTTCATCATCATGTCTTGCCCCATTCCATACATTTGGTGTATCTTATGTAGTTCATGTTCCTTATTCAGAGTTGATAAATTAAACATGAGAAACAATCATGCACAAACTATGCAATGTATGAGTGTTTTCGAGCATATAAAATGCAGCAACTTTTTATCTTGGTGGATAGAATTTGCAAGCACATAAGAAACTTCTTAGGGGCGTGGATCGTGAGTTGCCCCTGCTCATGCAAATGAGTTGCAAAACTTCATTATTTGGTTCGAGACATGAGATTGTCAAAGGCTCCGGGAATTTCTCATTTCATTAATTTCTCGGGGAGAAGGGATACTTCCGTATCTGGAAAGGCAGTGACCCCTGTAAAAATCAAAAGGGAAAGCATCAATGTACGTTCTCATGTTCTAAACGAGTTGAAACGATACCGCTTTACCCTTGTACGAATTTCTTGTGAACTTTGAATTGAAAGGATCAACTCATCTGGATTGGATTGTATGTCCGGGATGTTATCTCTCCGGTCTTGTAACCATCCGGGCTGAGTTTCAATCGGCATTGAACTGCGAAGCAAAAAGGTTTTTATTAATCTTTGTACATTGATGCCAAATCCCGGGGTCGAACCTGGGACGCCTCGGACCACTGTCATTCCCCCAACCACTAGGCCGTGGTGATGTTGGCGTCCACGGTTGGTTCGCTTTTTGCTATATTGTTCTCAAAACAGTTGGCAATCTCCAGTCGAGAATGAAATAAGCTTAAATCAGAGTTTGAAATGATTGAGAGCCAATTGGGACGATACGGAGTTACCCATCTTTGAGTCCGCTTGGCCTTTTACTCGTATTCTCCCAAGTAAGGCTATTCGGAATCTCTCTTTACGGGCGTTCAGGGGCGTCGTCCACAAATTGATTTTCTACGGGCCTAGCTTAACAAGGAACTCACGCATTTGATAAGGGAGGAGAAAATTCGCCCTTTAACTCTAGGCAAATTCTAGACAGCTAGAAAGTAAAAAAAATATCCCACGCAGGGGAACTATACATGGAATCAAAGAAGTATTCATGCGAGATTGGTTCCACCTCTCTTGCTGGCCATTCCAATGATCGACTGATTTTGTCTTGGATTATACACCAACGATCGTTGTTCAAGGATCCATAATCACTTGCTTCGGATCACAACTCTGGAGGTCCTTCGGCTCCGAACCGGGCGATCAATGTGGTGAGCTCATCATCAAAGTAATCTTCTGATTGATACTCGAATTGGGTAGTGTTACTTGCTAACACTAGCGACGGATTTCCCACTTTGTTTTCACCGTGAGCGGTCTGACCCCTTGAGCTTGAACTTCCGCCGTTGCTCGGAAACTTGTAGGGATGATCAACTGGTCTGCTGCTAGAACCACCAGCGGAAGGTTGGTATGACCTGTATTCTTGATTGGGAAGTGGCCGAGTACCTTTTGCTCGGTAGATTTTCCCGGTATTGATCTTCCAATCAACTTTGGTCCTGTCGTGTTGGTCCCAACCTGCATCGTGCTTCCTCAGCTTATCTCTAACCCTTTGAAGGTGATTCGTGACACTTTGCATGGTGAGTCCGTCTATATTCATTATTACGTGTACAGCCATTGGTCGTCTTGAATTGATTCCTAGCTGTCGAACCGCCTCAATGAATATAGAATGAAGCTTGGCGGACCAAAGGGGCCTTTTCTTTTGGACAAAATCGTCGTCATCAGCTTGGTCGTAGTTTTTTTGTTCGAGTAATTGCTTCCTTACAGCATGCTGCCAAATGTTTTGGAGCATTCGAACGCAGACCGGCTTCAGTAGGACGTCTCGAGCACCATGCAATGTGGCCCTCGTTATGAACTGCTGATCATTACTTGCTGATACTACGATGACCTGTATGTCTAACTCGGAATCAATGATCTTTAAGAGACTGAAACCGTCCATATTGATCCCTACCACGGCTGTGACGACGATGTCAAACTCTTCTTTGTACTGCCTCAGCACTTCTAAGGCATCCGTTGCCTTCGCATAAGCAAAAACCCCGTACATGCAACTTCTCAAAGATAGCAACGAGGATTGAGAGGGAAACGGGGTTGCCATCAATGGCCATGACTCGCAGATCCTCGGGATAGGAAGGTTCCCATACTTCCGCTTGGAATGAACGTGTTTTTCTTTTAAAACCTTCCATATGTAGACCGAAAATGGCTGTTTCGACTAGAGAATGAGCTTTAGATGTTCTTGGACTTGCAAAAACAAATTGCCCGAAAATCACAAAAGCGATGATGGCCTTTCGTGACGGATTCTGAAGGTCGCTAGGTGTATGGAGACTTCAAGTTCTTTATAAACTTCCTCTCTCTTTTTTTTATTAGTCTTGCAGACATGTTTTCGCTTTCTCTACGAAAGAGGACAGCTTTTTCTCTCCTTTTCGGTCTTAGTGCCTTGGATCCGTTTCGTAATAACTCTCATCTCTCACTCCATCTATCATCTTCTTCCTTTTCTGATATGGAGGAGCCCTTAAATCTTTTCACTTTCTCTACAAACGAGGCAGTTACTTCCCTCCTCAAATCTTTTCGCTCCCTCCTACGAGCGAGGCGGTTATTTCCCTCTTCAAATCTTTCCGCTTTCTCCTACGAACGAGGCGGTTATTTCCCTCCTCAAATCTTTTTGCATCTACCTATGTGAAGGCTTTTAATGCTTTTTCTTTCGGCGTTCAATCAAATCTGACAAAGAATTCACGCATTTAAGCATGACGATATTTGCGGATAGTACTGTTCTTTGCCCCTTGATTATCTCTAGGCGTAAAAGGAAGAATGTCTCGCATGGGGACTTTGTAACAAACAGTACATTCATTCACGCATGTCTCTACTTCTCTTGAGAATTCATAAGGGCTAGCTAGTAATGCTCAAAAGAGTGATATTTTGAAAGCCCATAATAAAAACTCAAGCTTCATGTAGGCTACTGATTCGGAGTTTCATCGGTGTTGAATTGGCCGATCGTGACATCGTGGAAACTCCAATTGTAGTGATGCATGTCACTTCCCTCGAAAGGCATCGGTTTCGCCTCCGCAAGGCCGACTTTCTGGGATGTATCCCCAACGAAATCCGATTGTACGAGAACTTGCTCGGGAGGATGAATCGATAAATGAGCATTTTCAATGCTCAGATGTGGCTCATCAAGGAACATGCCACTAAAGGTGATGGGGTTGCTGCAGACATGGCAAATAGCGATGTTAAGAGCATCCCTATACCTCTTGATCTCTCGCTCGAAGCTCTTCATTTTCTTCCTTTAGAGACGCAAGTTCATGACTTTCACTTCGAACTTTCACTCGGGCCCGCTTGTTTTGAAACCAAAACCTGACCTTCAAGGGCTCCATTCCTAGCTTCCGGCTCAACTCATTTTTTTGTTTCCCGTTCACGTAAGGGCACTCCTTGAAGGCAGCTTCGAGCTCTTTGATTTGATGTTTTCTTTTACGGGGTTGACTACGGCTGCTGCTCGCTGCTGCTATTGTTGTTGCTTGTTATCGAGATCTTGAACTTCACCGCCAAGGGAGTTGGGTTTTACGGCTTCTTGGCTGGATCTGGCCTCGAAATTCAGCAGTTCATTCTCGGGGATGTCTAGGTTGGTTGCCTCCAGTAAGTGCTGGTAGCCTCCAAACATGTTGGATTGAAATACTTCTTACTGCCTTTTGTTCACTCTACTCTCCATTGTATGCTTACTCTCTCCAAATTCTTCTCGAGTAAACATGCATGTTCCAGAGCCTCCCTTTTAACGTGGATGAAAACCACTAAGCCGATTGCTTCTCCCAAGATTTCGTGTTTCCCGCTCTCTGTCTTCTTCATTTCCTTCTAACATGGTGGGACCCTCAAATCTTTTCTCGCGTATGCTTGTCCCTCTTTTAATATGGCGGAACCTTTAAGTCATTTCGCAACTTTTCGAATTTCGTGAGCCTCGAGATGGTAGATCCGTGATTCACGGACGAAACGTCTGTAGTTTTACCCAGATAATTAACTCGGCCCCCACAATAATTATTGCTATGACTTTTTCTGCCCTTTAAATTAGGATTTAACGCCGAGACGATTATCGCTTCCATATCCTCATCTCCAACCTTCTAAGCACTCTTTCGCATCCACTCTTTTTCAAAGCAACTTCAGCAACAATGGCCTCCCTCCCCGCACGCATCTTCTCGGCTGAAGTTTTGGCCAAATGGGAGAAACTTTATAATCTCTTAGGCCAGGGCTACTCTTATATAGCCAACCATCCGGAGGTCGAAACCGAAATCCGTCTCATGTTTACGGATATGGACACCGTTTCTATTCAAGGTACCAAGTTAGAAGAGGAATATAGGATCTTCCCTATCCTCTTCACTAACTTCCCGGGAGGCTTACAATCATGCTTATCAAGATGTTACTTTGGCCTATCTTGTGAGGGCACGCTATCGGGATCGGTCGGATAACTTGATGTTGGCCGATCTTGTAGCCGACAATTATAAGAAGGCCCTTGACTACGGTAATGATCAAGTCTCACCGCTGATTCGTGAGAGGGGGAACTTGGTGGAACGCTTGGCCATGTCCCGGACCATCTTCGAGCGCGATCCGCTCGATATTGTTTTGAAATTTCAATGCTCATGGCTGGAAGAAAGGCTGGACGATCGACCCCTGGATATAGCCCGCGGGAGAATGCTGATCCATGACTTGGAATCTGCTGCCGAGTATCACGAGGACAGGGTGGCCAAGCTTAAAGAGAAATGTGAGCTCCTCCTCTTTAGGTGGCGGATCTCGATTCTCGAAGCGATCGGTGTAGGCGGAGCATCAACCGTATGGAGAGTCGGTTAAACTCCTTTGTGATGCTCATTAGGGCTCGGTTTGGCTTTACGTTCCCACCCCGATGATCTGTTTGTAAGGCTCTCCGATGGATGAAATAAATGCAAGTTTTTACTCATTTGCATTTCGCTTTCGCATTATTCGATCTTCCATATGTTGACGGATTGAAGGGGCTCTTCATTTTACTCATTTCATCTTGGTCGTCATATCTTTTTTGCAAGATAAGCCTTTTACTCTGTGAATATGTAAATCTCACGCTACCGATGGTCATTTCAATTGGGCCGGAGAGACTCCCCCATTTGAAACAATCTCTCAAAGAAAGATTAGTAGCGAGGAAATAAACGAATGCCCAAATGTGAACAACTCGTGAATCAGTATTAATATTATAACTCGATTATGAAAACATCAGAGTGAATCAAGTATAATATTTCTTTACAGAGTCAGAACTAATCAGGTTGGTAAAGACATGACCGTCCATCTCGGCCATAATCAAAGCACCACCAGGGAGCACCTTCTTTACTATATATGGACCACCATAGTTTGGAGCGAATTTCCCTTACCGGGAGTGGGACTATTGGCAATAATTTTCTCAAGACCAGGTCATTGATCTGAAAATATCGAGGCCGAACTTTTTGTTGAATGATTTAGCAACTCTCTGCTGATAACACCGGCCATGACATACAACCTTAAGTCTCTTTTCGTCGATCGATTCAATTGGCTTGCCCTCTGCTGGGATTCATTCGGTTTCCGTCGGCTTAGCTTGAGACAAGATATACGTAAGGAAGGAATTTCCACTTCAACCGGTAGAACAGCCTCCATTCCATATACAAGAGAATACGGGGTTGCCCCGTAGATGTCCGGATCGAGGTCCGATACGCCATAAGTGCAAATGGCAACCTCTCATGCCAATCGCGATAATTTTCAGCCGTCTTCGCTAAGATTTTCTTGATGTTCTTATTGGCGGCTTCTCTTGCTCCATTCATCCGAGGACGATATGGGGAAGAGTTCGGATGCTTGATCTTGAATTCTTTGAACAATTCGTCCATTAGCTTGTTGTTCAAGTTTGAGCCATTGTCGGTGATTATGGCTTCAGGTGAACCATATCGAGCGATGATATCTCGACGGATAAATTTCACGATATTTCGTCTTTGTGACCGCTAAATAAGATGCGACTTTGATTCATTTAGAGAAATAGTCAATTGCTACCAAGATGAATCGATGCCCATTGGATGCTTTAGGATTGATAGGGCTGATAACATCAATGTCCCACATAGAAAACGGCTATGGTTCGGATAATCGATGCAACTCGTTCGGAGAGACATTAATCTTGTCACCATGAATCTGACATTTGTGACAACTCCGGACATGCTGAACCGGGTTGGAAGTTCCATCATACTTTTCGAAGTCGGGCATCTTGAACTTTTCTGGCACAATGATCTTTGAAAAGACAGACAGGTCGACCCGGGGTATGTTGTGAGTCCCCTCGACCTCTCGGATCCTCTGTTCCATTTGGGCCAATAGCTTGGCCGTATCACCATTCAATCCGGGGGCCACGGGGCTGGCTTGAGGGATTGGGACTACGGGCGGCGTGCTCGAGCTCACGCCTGTGATGATCACATCCTCTACCGGCATTGTCGGATAGGGAGTAGCTTCCGGGGCTTTACCGAAGTTGTCCGTAGGAGGAACTAGAGCAGGAAGCGGCGGGATGGCGGCGGATGATTGAAGTTTGGCGGTGAAGGCGGCCATAATTTCTTCCATCTTTCGGGACATCATCCCTTCAAAGCGCTCGATCAAGGAGCCAAGTTTCTCGTCTAGGGCAGCACTGACGATAGCGTTGATGTCGGACATCCTCTTTGCGACCGATCGAGTAATGTGTAGAGGATCCGTGACAAATTACCTGTACGCAGTAACAAACCCAAAATGAGTATAGGGAGCAAGAATAACGAGCCGGCCCATGACATCCCTCTAGACTCAAACGAACAAAGTGATTATGGCCAAAGGATTGAAACATGTAATTTTCAGTTTGTCCGCTTTTACGAAAAAATTCGTATTAATCCGTACGTTGATCAAAACATGTCCAAATTTTACGAGCTTATAGTTGAGAAGGTGATGAACAACTTTTATGTTGGCGAATCAGACTAGAAATGCACGGATCAAATCAGTTTAATGTGTCTTTCCAAAAAAATCACGTTCAGAAAACTGTTATAACCGCATGTTGTTGAAAAAACGAAGGGCCATCTTAAATTATGAATTTAATTCTGAAATTTTGCAAGATATTAGTTGAAACATAGGTCTACAACTTTCGTGTTTGGCACTTACTCAAAGCTCGATCGTAGAATTTAGTAAAAATCGCACAACAGGAATAAGCCAAATCAGAATTGAGGACAACCGATGAAATTGTAAAAGCTACGGAAGCAAAGTGCGAAATTGGAAATAAGACAATGAAACTTCTAAACAATCAACCTAAACCATGGACCCGCCCAAAATAAAAATGAGATAACATGGTACAAGAGACAAGAAATTACCTCTCATACGAAGAAAATGCCAATCACAAAGACATGCGCATGAATTGTGAGTTTAAATCTTATTCTATCTATCCAAAAGGCTTTTGCAAAGTGAAATGATGAACGAAACGACATGTCGCAGCCTCGCGCACAGTCATCATGACTAGTCGCAACCTCGCGTACAATAGTCATGACTAGTCGGGTCCAATCACTTCGGCTTGGTTCGGTCGACAAGGGCAATTCTCATGCATCGTAGCCTCACGTGCATAAGAACGACCCTTGAGCCATTTTTAAAAAAATTTCGGGATCCAGATGGGATAACCTTTAGCGAAGCCTTACCGCCAAGGTTAAAGGACCATCTAAATACCATCTTAAAACTATTAGTGTGACCCAGGTCCGGTCACGGGTTGTGTGCAGTGTAGTGCAAAGACGATAAATCATGCACAACAATTAAAAGCAAACACCGCTTCAATGATTCAAAAGTTAAATCACAATTCCAATTCACCAAGCCTGCAAAACAAAGGGTTAGCCAATCACTCCTCCCCTTATAACTCCCAATCTGCAAAAACATTTAACACCTAAGAATGAGAATTCAACCAAAGTTTGCCAAATCAAGTGATTCCTTTTTCATGAAATTATCTGGCCTAAGTCCTCTTTGGGTCCCCAGTGGAGTCGCCAAGCTGTCGCGACCTAAAAAAATAAACAAGTTAATTTTCGGGCTAATGGATTATCAGGTTAATTAATTAACTAACCTAACTCGGACTCTCCCAAGTCCATACCAAATCGCAACTTAAGGTTCAAATAATTAACATGCAATGTGATTTGAATTTGGAGTCGCCACTAATCATTTTCGGTAGGTTGATTAGAAACCTAAATAAAATAGCGGGAGAAAACTATCTTATTTCCGCGAACCGGAGATTTTGAATTCGGGGATTTGGTTACGTCAGATTTCTCTAACGCCCTTTCGGTACCATTTTCATGAAAAATATTTGATTTGGCAATTTTGATGGATTTTACTCGAAATTCAAAGATGCAATTTTTTTGGTTTTTTCTTCTTTTTTATGGGGATGTAAAACATTGAACTTTGTACGATATACACCATGGGTGATTTAGAAAGAAAGAAAATGCAGCCAATCACGAGTATTTATAAAAATAAATTAACATGTAATAATGCTAAAATTTGAAACACGTGGCATGTCTAAAATAAACAAACAAATATTCAAACCAAACGATTACATTTTTGTAGATCGAGATGGAAAGGATTACCTTCTATTACACAAAATCTTACTCACATACACGTTATAGTTCCCTTCAAGATCTCGGAGCTGGAAGAACAAGGCTGTCGTCGAAAATGGCAAGCAATGGCCTTGTTGGGTTGCGAGGGGCGAAATATGTGTCGGGACTCGTCGAAGATGATGCTCGACTAAAACACTTTTCTTCACTCTCGAATTTTCTCTTCTGATTTTTCTCAAGAACTCTCTTTTTCCTTTCTAAAAATTCCTCTCAAAAACTCTCTCAAAACTCTCTCAATTCTCTTCCACTCTTCCTAAAAAAACTCTCTCAATTCTCTTCTACTCTCTCTCTCAATTCTCTTCCACTTCCCCCTTCTAAAACTCTTCTCAAGAGCTCTCTCTTTTATAGGCAAAGTTCTTCATCCTTCATTCTTCACCTTCATTTCTTCACCTTCCATCTTCATCTTCTCTTCTTCATCTTCATTTCTTCACCTTCCATTTTCATCTTCCCTTCTTCATCTTCATTTCTTCACCTTCCATTTTCATCTTCCCTTCATTATCTTCTCTTCATCATCTTCCCTTCTTCATCTTCTTTTCATTATCTTCCCTTCATCATCTTCCCTTCTTCATCTTCTTTTGGTATTTGCAATACGGTCCACGAAGTTCCAAGTATTTGCAATACAGTCCCCGAAATTTTAAGTATTTGCAATACAGTCCTTGAAGTTTCAAATCTTCTCGGCGTATTTTTCCATCCCGTGCCTAGTCTAGACGCATGCTAAATTAAGTGTTCTGCTTGCCCGATTATATGCCAATGCAATGTACGCTAAAAATAAATATGTGAGATGATTTTTTTATAATTTTTATGCAAAAAATAGATTAATCAAAATTTAGGCGTCAACAATGTAATATCCTTAAAGGTCTAGGATTAAGTTGCATATGAATTGAATCGCTCGACGTTCCTATCCCATGCATGACCTAATGAAGGGGTTGGCGACTATGGGCTTGACTACGTTGATGAGGTATTTCTTTGTCCTTTCTTGTGTCAAAATAACATTTCATTCACTTCCTTGGAATACAAGAGAGAAACGTTGCAGTTCAACTACAAACCAAGATAAATCCCATACAACTTCAAAATAAAATAAGCTCCAAATAACAAGAGAAATCATCAAAATAATGTTATGAGTCACACAATCAAAGAGCACATCTATGACTTCTTCATACCAAAATAGGTAGCCAATCATTGAATTTGTCTTCAGCAAATGAGCACACACTAGGATCATTAAGAGATTAATCATTCTTCTGGTGTTCGTCGAGAATCCTCCTCATAGGGGCCAACATCATAGGATTTGGATCCAACTACCTTATATGTTCATTGATGAGTTGTCTTGGGATGTTAATATCTCCATCTTGTTCTAGTCCGCACCCGATTGTGTAGTCAATGACTCCAAACTCCTACTCTATCAATACCAGGTTGTAGCGATGAGTTATTACTGCTAGTATTGCGGAATCAAGTTGGTTCCTTTTTCTCACCTTCATCTTTCCTCAAATCAGCCACAATGGTCTCACTGGATGTGCCACAAAGATATTTTACTGGAATTGCTTCCACGACAAAATATCTTCGACCAAAAGTCATTCTTCAAATTTTAAGTAAAGGGAAACAGGTTATGTGACAACTTTGGATGGAAAATATAAAGGCATGAAGGAAATCAATAGCTTGAATTTCAACAGGATTGGACAAACTAGCAAGACGGCATTTAATAGACAATAAGGCTTGGAAATATAGACTTTCATAATAGGATCAAGTACAAACAAATTATGCTGAAATTCAATCGACAACAAAGCTTGAAAACACTAAGATGTTACTCCTGAATATGATCGATGATGCGGATTTGAAAACTACGACATCGGAATTTAATTGATGATGAGAGTCCGGAAGGTAAAAGTACAATGCATGAAGGTAAATATATTGAAAGATAGTAAATTTGTTTGATTTGTGTGCAGGCGGAGGGGGAATTTGAAAAGTAAGATGTGGATATTTAAAACGTATAATCAATGTATATTAATGGAGGTTTCAAATGGAGATTACAAGTAGAAATTACAAACGGAGGTTACAAACAAAGGTTACAAATGGTTACTTAAAAAGAAATAAATTCCTAGCGGTTACAAGAAGTTACAACTTTCCTAAAATAGCAGCATGATAACCAACCCAAGTTATCCTCTCGTCGATTGCTTGCTATCGATGTCAATGACTTCAACTATTAACTTCAAGGTCCTTGTAGATGACTTCACTAGCAAGCCATCTATTTTTTTTAATTACCTATAATTCTATTTATAGATGATCAAATTCTACTCTTTTCGACTAAGTCTATCATATTCCGACAACAACCAAAATTTGATTGAAGGGTTATATTTCGTTCTATATGTTATATGCAAAAAATTTAAGTGAGAATCCTAAATACATGAATTTTTTCTGTGACCATAGTTGAAGCTTCTCTTGCACTCATTGATGAAGCTCTTTAGATCGAAGAGTTGTGGTTGAAACATAGCAGTCTAGGTGATGCCCACAGGAATCACTTGCTCGCTACACATATGAAATAGCCAACGATCTCCATTTTGTTGGCCCAATTACCACCTAATTAGTTTAATGTTTGAGAACGGAAATTTGCTGGAAAATTTTAAGTGTAACTATTGGAATTCAACATCGAAGAATTCAACTAACCTTTATCAATGTTCGATTTGTGGAATTGCTCAAGAACTTCGTTGAATCAATGATGCATCCTTGATCGAATCTTCAACCCACAATGGTCTGAATATAATCACAGTGGAAAATATTCAAGTTCCTCAACATAAATGCTAACTGTTTCTCAAAGTAACGATGGATTGCCTTTCATTTGTTTGTGTATTCTAGAGAGCGGGAGAGAGAGATTAAAGAACGCTATTCTTTTGTCATCCCTTTTCTAAACGTAGCCCTTCAGAAGTTATCTTTAACTTCCTTATAGATAAGGAAACGATGCCTTTTCAAATGCATTTCTTCATGTGGCCTCTCAAATGGTGTCTTTCAATTGCACCTTTTCATCAATACACTTCATCATAGACATAATATTACATCTCTCACTCGGACATGATGGGCTAGGTAATTCTCTATCAAGAATGTAAGCCCTTCAACATTATCTACTTTAGAAGCAATTCATACTCGTAAATACATCGTGCGACCGGTGAGTACACCTACACTTGGGAACTCGGTTATGCACTTGTTAAGAATACATAACGGTTACAACCCTAAAAAACGAAAAACAATGTCTCACAACACCCCACACATATTTTGTTACATCGGTTTGAGTGTACTTATCCATTGAAGGTTATACTTGACTATTCTCAACTCACCATGTATTTACAATTATATCCGCACCCGCAATAGCCAATATAATTAGCCAGCCAACAAATACATGTGGCGGATGTAAAACAACCATAATCTTCCTTCACACTCATGTCTCTCTCCATTTCGTAACAACCGCTTTCCTAGACACATCCCATAAAGCCATATTAATTTCACGATCATCGGCAACATGCCAAAGTAGCAACATCGATCCGTCACTTCGAGAACATAGTTAGAAGTAAAATAGGGAACAAAATGAGGTAATCAATTTATAAATTACCTCAAGGACTCACACAATGAGTAAATAGGGATAATTATACTCATCTTCCTTATCGGTCATATATGGCACATGTAGTATGAATTACATGCTACAACGGATTTCTGTTTCCATAAGAGCATATGTCATTTATCAAAACATATCCTCTATACGGATCTTAGCCTAAACATAGTTATGTGCTTCTCACATACATATGTTTAGCTCGAGTGCTATATCAGCTTGCTCTCAACAACGCGCAATTAAGCTCTCGCATCCGGCTTTCATCAAGCATACATAATTGTGGGACTATCATGTTCACTCTTATCACATATTAATCATAGACCTCATCTTGATTCCAATCAAGGCGACGTAAAAACATTATGTATCGAATTTACTCTTCCAGCATCTTTCGTACATACCGCCTCATCTCGACTCACTTACTGTAGCACTTGAGGTGATCATTGCCTAGCGACATACCTTTCAATAATATATGTGTGTTTATGCTAGTTTCATTATATCTCTAATGACATTATCCTTTATGTCAATGCGTTTCGTCGTACCATGATACTTAGAATCTTTCACATAGGCAATGACTGCTTGGCTATCACAATAAACTATCAACGGCCTTGGAACATCAATGACAACGGCTAAATTTTCAAGAAATAGTTTAATCATACTGCCTCTTGCATTGCAATAGAACATGCAAAAAATTCAACCTCATTGTACATAGAGCTATGCATGTCTGTTCTTGATACTACAAGAAATTGTACATTGATTAAGCAAGAATGCATATCCAGATATCGATTTACCCTTATCTAGGTCTAGTCTCCAATCAACATCCGAGTAACTTAATAGGCATAAATCATTCCCTCGAAAACAAAGTCGATAGTCCGTAGTGCCTTTCAAAGTATGTCAGAATCCTCTACACTATTTTCCAGTGTGCTTCACCGGGATTTGATTGGTAGCAACTCACTAACCCATCAACATCACAAAAGTAGAGTCGAGTATGCATCATTGCATATATCAAACTCTCGACTATATTAGAGTAAGGAACATTTTCCATTTCTTTCTTTTCTACTAGAATCTTAGAACACATTTCAGAGCTTAGACACTCGCCTTGTATGATAAGGGTATTATTGGGATTATAATGCTGCATATTGTTACGTTCAAAAATCTTTTTAATAGAAGACTCTTGAGATAGAGCAAGAAGGTTTCTTTGAACAATCGCTTTTTATCTTAACTTTCAATATATAAGCAGCTTCTCCCATGCCCTTCATTTCCAAAATAAAAAGACAACCATTCTTTTATGGTGATAACCAAAATCTTATCATTCTCAAATAACAAAATATTATCCACATAGAGTGATAAAATCACAAATTTATCCTCTGAATGTTTGATATGCACACAGTGATTTTCTTTGATTATCGAAATCCAAAAGAAGTTATGGCTCGATGAAAAAAGAAGGTACCATAGTCCAGATCACCGCTTAAGGCCATATATCAAACAATGAAGCTTGCAAACTTTTTGCTTCTGACCTTTAGCTATGAAACCTATCGGTTGTTTCATATAGATTTCCTCATCTAATTCTCCATTGGGAAATGCTATATTTACATCCATTTGATGTAATTCTAAGTCCAAATTTGCGAATATAGCTAGGATGAGGCGTGTTGGGGGCAAACTTTACAATAGGTGATAAATGGTTTCCACATAGTATATGCCCTCTTGTTAAGTATAATCTTTCGCTACAAGGCGAGCCTTATACTTTTCAACAGATCCATCTGTCCTACGTTTGATCTTGAAAATTCATTTATTTCCAATAGCCTTGCATCCGGGTGGAAGATCAACCAAGTCCGAGGCATGGTTTGCTATCATAGACTCCATTTTATCTTCCAAAGCATTTCTTCATTCTTCCTTATCGGGAGATGAGAGAGCCTCTTCAACTGTCTTAGGCTCTGCATCATCTTGTGTAGCAATCATTAATGCTTCCCCTTCAATCTCAAAATGACGACGAGACTGCATGTACGATTACTCTTTCGTAACTGAAATCTTTGTTGATTCAGTTCACTAGACGATGCTACACTCCCATAAGATCCAATATGTCGAGGTAAATCATTATTTTCCTCAATCAACATTAAGTTGGTGTATTATCAGGATTTTTCATCTAATATCATTGGAAGTCCTTATCAATCTCACAAATACTAAGAAAAACGTTTTCGAAGAACGTGACATCTCATGATTCCATTTCAGTCACACTTCCATAAGCTTGTTCACCTATGAACACATACCTTTTGGAGTGTTCAGAATATCTAATGAAGATACATTTCTTTTTTCTAGAACCTAATTGTCCATATTTTTGGGAAGAATTGTGAACATATCATGTGCACCCCTAAGGTCACAGATAGCTTAAGTCTAGTTTTCCACCAATCCATATTTCAAAAAGAGTGAAAGTGGTCGACTTAGAGGGCACACGGTTAAGTAAATAGGTGGCAGTTAATAACGTTTCTCCTAGAATAAGATAGGTAGATTTGCATATGCCATCATAGATTTAACTATTTTTAATAGGGTACTATTCCTTCTCTCAAGCAACCCGATCATTGCGAGGTATGAAGAATAGTCAAATTTCTTATAATACCATTTTCATCACAAAGAGACTTAAATTGCTCATATAGATACTCGAGTTTGCGATATGTTTTAACCGACTCTATACCAAACTTGTATATCGTCTAAAGCAATCAAATGCTTTTGACTCATGGGAAATCAGAAAAACATAATCAAAGCGCGTGAAGTCATCTATAAAAGTGATAAAACTATGAAGCTTCATGCCTTGACCTCACATTCAATGGACCATAAATATCAGAATGTACAAATTGCAATGCAAGTTCAGCCTTGGTTCCTTTACTAAATAGTTTTCTAGTTGTTTTTCTTGCTAGACAGTGTTCACATAGGTAGATCGATATTAGCTAATGACCCTAAAAGGCCTTCTATAGCTAATTTTTTCATTCTTTCTAACCCAATGTGACCTAGTCCAACATGCCAAATATTTCAATCAATATTTATATTACTGTAGATGCAATTAGAGAAAGAACAACTATCATCATTGACATTAAACACATCAAAGGCAATGTCTCAAAAACATGAAACCATTCCGTACATAACCAAGACCATACTGAATTGTTCCAAATCTTATATCAACTCAATCACCATGGAAAAAACAAAATAAAACCTAAGTTTAGAAAGACAACTACAGAGACCATGATTTGCCTAACATCCGGAACATAGAGGACATCATGCGGGAATTGAGTTTGACTACCACGTGAGTCCAATTTACATGTAACGATATCTTTTCACCTCAATTCTAGAGTTATTTTGAACATATATCCATCTGTCTCCGGAGGGTATTCGACGATACTTCACTAATGCTCCTTGGCCTCCAGCTACATTGTATGTTGCTCTTGAGTTCACAATCCACATATGATGTGATTCAGCAAGCATTACAGTGTTAGAGACAAGAGCATTGCTTAAAGCAATAGAGTAATTTTCTGCTCCTTTCAGCTCGGTCATTCATGAGCGAAGTGACTAATCTTGTCACATTTATAGCATTTCATATTGGTATTGTCCTTCTTTCCACCTCGTTTCTCGCGTCGAGGGGTTTTAGCTCTATTGGGTGCCCGACCAATCTCATTTGAATTTATAGTTCTCTAGTGCTTGAAGCTCGAAGCCTTGCGCGAACTAAATTCAGCAACATAAGCATGTGTAGAAGATCTCGCAGCCTCTAGGTGCTCATCATCAAATCTTATGACATTCGCATTATGCGTCATGTGGATTTTTATATGCTCCTAACTTTCAGGAAGATACCCGATAATAGCCTGAACTTGCTATTAATCGGTTAGAGTACGACATGCTATCTTGTGCTCACGTATAATTCCAACACTTGGTGAGCCTCCTCATTTTATTAGCAGATATACCCCCAAACTTTTCTTTCAAGGCAGCCCAAATTTCTTGAGCATTATTGAAACCTTCAAATTCACACATGAGATCATCAGCTTCTTGATCTCTTCTACGCTGAGTAGATGTTCCATGCTTAGGTTCATCCAAGGTGTGGTTGAGGATTTCCAAAACCTCTTACTCTTCAAGGATGTACTGAACCTTTTGGTGCCACATATCATAATTATCACTGTTCAGTTTCTCACCCTTGATGAGGTCAGCCACAATAGTCTTAAATGCTGAAGCCATAATCAATGACAATTATATGTTGATAGAATTGGCGCATAGTTAACACTAGCACATTTTCACAATAACCCACATATTTATTTTGTAGCAAAAAGAAACCTAAATAAATGATAATTCGACAAAAGACATTGAAACGAAAGTTTACTATGTTCCCAATCAGCTTCTATGTTACGATTGTCTCACATGCATTTAGTTCAATTCGCGCAAAATTTAAGTTCGAAGGGAGAATTCCATCGAATTCTACTAGCTTACGAACTCCCACTAGAAAAAATAATCAAGACACATGATCCATTGATCATATTCTCTCTTAATCATATAGGTATAGCATGATGCAAATAATTCATGCATCGATCAAAATCAAATGTAGGATAAAAGGTAACATAATCTCCTCCCGTTGTTCAAGTTTGCTTTGAATTGAAATTGCAAGCACGTAAACTCTTATACATGATCTCTATATACCATGCACTACATTATCATAAAGTGGTCATTTACATGAAAGAAAGGTTTTGTATTTCCAAAATCATAAGAAAAAACATGTAAAAATACATTAATACCCCCACAATCTACGCTTACTTAGGATTGCCTATTCATTTTTACAAATTTAAAAATTTAAAACATGTAAAATAAATATACCACAATGTAGAGCTTTTCAATACGAACACGCAGGTACGAAGAATGCCCCAATCGAAGCTCGTATGTGCTCACACGTATGTTTTGAACACTGTGCACGTATGGTGGTCAACCGTGCCGACTATCCGGGTCAACAGTCAATCGGGTCAAATTTGGGTTGGGTCAATCGCCATCCGGGTCGGTTCGGAACCGGGCTGGGTTAACAATCAATCGGGCCGGGCCAGGTCGAAATCGGGTTAACAAGTGAGGCCAAAACAGGGTTAACGGATCGGGCCGGGTCATGCCTTTTCCATTCTTGGCATGTGAATCCCATACGTAGATGCCATTACGATGCATGGGGGTACGTGCGGCCACATCAGGCGGTCGTTCGAGGCATGCGACTACTTGTTTTTCTCGTATCAATGAGAAGATTCCAATGATATGATCAAAATCGACTTTAATTGGATAAATCTTGGCGCACATGTGACGTTTTGTTGCGGCACCTAGCAGGTGACGCCGATGGGGCGCTTGTAATGCGTGCGGCCTCATGTAGCCTCTATCAATGTCATGCGACCACTTTTTTTCTCGTCTCAACTAGGCGAGTCTGACCATGAATTCAAAAATAAATTTCACTGGATGAATAATTCGCGAAACACACCAAATAGAACAGTCTACAACCCCGAGACTTGCCTTGCATCCCCCATTCATATTCAATGATTCATTGAAAATTCACCATATTAATCAAGCCAAAACCCGATGGAAACAAGGCAGAGATTTTGATGAAAGCTCTGATACCAATGTTGGAATTGAACATCAAAGAATTCAACTAACCTTTATCGATGTTTGATTTGTGGAATTGCCCAAGAACTTTGTTGAATCAACGACGCATCCTCGATCGAATCTCCAACCCACGATGGTCTGAATATAATCATAGTGGAAAATATTCATGTTCCACAACGTAAATGCTAATCATTTCTCAAAGTAACGATGGATTGCCTTTCGTTTGTTTGTGTATTCTTGAGAGAGGAAGAGAGAGATTAAATAACATATGTTCGTTCTTCTGTCATTTCTTTTCTGAACGTAGCCCTTTAGAAGTTATCTTTAACTTCCTTATAGATAAGAAAACGGTGCCCTTTCAAGCGCACCTCTTCGTGGGACCTCTCAAATGGTACCTCTCAATCATACCTTTACATCAATACACTTCATCATGGACATGATATTACAGTAACAATACTTAGTCACTTATATCTTAACATAACAAAGTTAGCAATAATAAAATAGTCGTATGTAAGACTCAGTCACAAGGGACAAATATGAAGTGCAATAAGCCGGTGGGCGAGTTCGTCACGCAAATCAAAATCTCATAGGGTGGAAGCTTTCTCCTCAGATAAAAACTTGCACCAGAAAGATTAGTTTCATGTTTAGACAAGTGAAGTCTACATAGTATGTTATTTTAAGCTTGTCTCCAGTTGTAAGTTCCAAATATGTTTGTCAAAAGTGAGCGTGATTGAGATAAAATTTCCCTAGATAGCTATTCTCATGCTTCATAATGCATTGAGTACTTGAAACTTTGTCTGAGTCAGAGCTGATCGAGTAAAAGGTCATGTATCAATTTGAGCATTTGACTGAACATGCTCATGCCAATTTCAACTAGGATGGCACTGACTCAAGCTACTTACAAATGACTCCGGCTCGATTGAGATTAATTCGGCTGATTTCGAATCAATATCGACCTCAAGCTCTTCAGTGTCTTGTGAAATTGATCTCGAGCTTGCCAATTCTTAGCTCGATAGGCTTGAAAATCTAATCGAGCCTAGTTGAGTTGGTATTATTTTTATAAAATAAAAAAATTATCAAGTTAAAAGATTTGTAGATATCCTCCCAATTATATAATGTACTGGACATTATTCGAGCATTTTTAGATCAAGCTTGAGCATGAGTTTCGTGACAAAATAACTATAGTCGAGCAAGCTCAAGTAGCTTTTTCCTTATGCGAAATTAATACATGTAATACCAGTCCTCCGTAACTTAAAGTTTACATTGCTCACCGACAAAAGCGCGTGCGCACATATATGATGGAGGATTACAAAGTCACATAAAGCTCACCACTATGTAAAAATAACAGTTTTTACAAGAAAGATGAAACGTCATGGCCTTTATTCTCTCACCTTATTACCATCTTATTTTCACTACTTTCCCATATGAGATCAATTTCCAAAATCGCGAAGATCCGCATAGTACGTGGTGAGCCACTTTCCCATAATCTCAATCTCAGTCTCGCGTTGTTGGACCAACCAATCTGGATCACTCTTCTTAGCTAGAAGTATGTCCAAAGCATGAGAACCTATGTACGAAATATTTTGCACATCAAATTAAGAAATTAATTTCTATAAGTCCAAAGAGAGCATATATAACTATGTTCGCGACAAATCAAGTCAGCATATACCTTTGGTCGTGTAGATAGCGACGACGGTGCTAGAAATATTCTTCAGGACCCTGTAAAAGAATTGAAGTATATGAATTGGAGTTAAGCTTGATTTTTTTTTTGGGTCAAAGTTAAGCTTGATTAAGTAAGTGTTATTTTCATAGAAAATTTATTGGTCATGATGCTCCACATACCCGCCGCTGCTATAAGGATATTGAAGTTCATTGGAGAAAATAATGTTGCTAGCGAACCTATGCAGAGCAAGTTTTATGTCCTGCAAATCTTCATCATCAATGCAGAAACTACGAAAATATAATAACCTTTGGGAATGTTGACGTCTGAAGCCATTCCTTCTGGTTTTGCACAGAATTTATTCAACAATAGGTAGGAAAAAACAGTGAAATTTATTAGATTTGTAGAGTAACATACATGACCACCGAAATAGGTAGTGACCCAATGCGGCCGCGGCGGGACACCGAACACACTTTCGCAATCATTGCTGAAGATATTTAGATTGAAAGGTGCTGGTGGAAACATAGTGTTTTTGGTAATGCCCAAAGAGATCACCAGCTCACTGCATGTCTGCAAAAACCCACATGAGATCTCTTTAGTTCAACAAAAAGAACTGGAAGATCAGATTGGCATATACTATACTGTTTGATCTGATTATTCCTCTAAAAAGAAGTATAACTTGAATGACAGAGAATGGCACAGATCACTCTTAGTGTATATTGAAGTATCATGTAAAAGAATCAAGCTGCTGCTAGGGTCGTATTCAAGCTCCAACATGTTGTGCATCGTTGGAGTGCACAGCAATAAACTGATATTAGAGGCGACCAAAAGGGAGCCCAAGTCGGGTACCGCCGACATATCAAGGCAGACTCACCTTCACTCAAGAGGTTAAGCCAGTGAGTTATTGCCCAAAATAGGATTATTAATTACTCAATACCACACAAATTTTCCAACGTGGGAACTGTGACATCCTGAATTCCGACCCACTTTCGAAGCTTTGAATAAATGAAAGGTCTCATTGATGTATTTCAGTCTAATCTCACTCGGAGTTGATCCCTCTCGAGCAGACTAACCAAATGGGAATGGCTAGCTAGGAAAATCAAGTACGTGGACCTAAGAACTTGATCCTGGATTGACTATTTGGCCATGAAAATTGTCGAGGGAATATTCTGGACCAATATAGGACGATCCTAGAATGATTAAGGAACGATTTGGATAATACCCTACGCTTGGATCACGGGTGATTCCGTTTGACCTCGTATGGGTTCCGAACGTCCCTAAATTATTTTCTAACGATCGTGTCCATCGGGACTAGTGATTGACCCTCGCAATTGAATGACAACCAAGGTCGCCATGGCTCGATTAATTCTTAAACGTGATTTTAATCACGGGTCGATACGCGTAACTCCTAAAAGCCGCCCGTTAGTTTGGGATACGCTGAAAATTCTATTGATCGAGATTGGTCACGAATCGAGCTTCAGAATTTGACGTCGGACCTTCAGGGGTTTCAATAAATAAAAATTTTGGACGTTTCCTCATCCTGTGTGAAATTTCTTCGCGGTTCGCCCCAAAGAGGTTCAGGAAAAGTAGATTTGGACTGGGTATGGGAAAGGACCCATTTGCCCTCGAAAAATACCCTATTTTTCACTTGGAACGAAGGGTATTTTGGCCATTTCCCCTTTTGGCCGAGATTGACTAGTCAATGAGGGGAGATAATTATTTTATTTTTTCTCTCTTGATTTTGTGGGCATAATTAATTATTATTAACCTATATTAATTATTATATTGGCCTCTTCTTCTTCATTATCCAAGAACTCTCTTTCTCTCTCTAGCTCACTCCCTCTCTTGGCCGAACTCACCCTTGCTCATTCTCTCCCTCATCGAAAATTCTTCAAACAACCGCCGGTGTCGCCTTGAACCGCCGGAGCTCGACTACCGCCGTGAGCTACTCGGAGTCGCCGGATTTCCGTGGGTTAAAGCCGGTCAAGAGGAGTTGCCGGAGCCGCCGGATTAGGGTCAAAATTTTTCTTGGTTTCTCGCCGGAAAACTTGCTAAAATAGTGGTAAGTTGGTCCCTAACCTTATATTAGGTATCTAGGATGCTAATGGACTTGAGATTTGGTAGATTTGGGTGAAAAATTGGTTGTTTTTGGCCATTTTTATGCCTTGGCCGAGAATGAATATTTGGAGGAGAGAGAAAGCTTGTTCTTGCATGAATAGTAAAGTCAAGAAGATAATAGTGGTCAAAGTTTAACTATGGTTACTTTATGCCCTAACTAGAGTTACTTTATGCTATTGTTTAACCAAGGTTAGGTTAGTATTTGACTCTAGTTAATTTTTGAACCATGGTTAGTTAATATATTAACTAGGGTTACTTTTATGTGATATAAAGTTGTTATGCCATGGTACTAAATAAATGTGACATTAGTACTATAGTTTAGTACTATAGTAGAATTATTTTATATGTTAGAAAATTATTATTGTTCGGCCGTGATAAATTTCCACGTTAGTATAATTTTAATGGTACGTGATTTATAAATTGCTACGTTAGCGTAATATGGTCGCATGATGTGGATTAGATACTATGGTAGTGTTAATTGATCGGGTAGTATGAATTAATATTTGGTTTAGTGTGGATTAATCGGGTGATCCCGAATTATTAATTCTCTAACGTGAGCGAATCACGTGGTCCCGAACTATTCTAAGAAAATGATAAGGTCGTATTCAATCAAGTCGTCTGAGGCCAAAGTGAGCCGTATTCGTCCGATTGTCTGAGACCGAGGAAATGATAAGGTCGTATTCAATCAAGTCGTCCGAGGCCAAAGTGAGCCGTATTCGTCCGATTGTCTGAGACCGAGGAAATGTGAGGGTCGTATTCAATCAAGTCGTTTGAGGCCAAAGTGAGCCGTATTCGTCTGATTGTCCGAGACCGAGGAAATGTGAGGGTCGTATTCAATCAAGTCGTCTGAGGCCAAAGTGAGCCGTATTCGTCTGATTGTCCGAGACCGAGAAAGTAAGAAAGTCGTGTTCAATTAAGTCGTCCGAGACCAAAGTGAGTCGTGTTCGACTAATTGTCCGAGACTTGATCCGGTCGTGTTCCTATGTGTCCGAGACCGAGATCCGTGGGTCGTATTCCTATGTGTCCGAGACCCTGGTATATATATAGAGCCGTGTTCCATAAAGGTCCGAGGCTCAATGTTATGAACTTATTTGATGGCGGTGGAGTAACGTGGAATATTTCTGGAGTAACGTGGAATATTCTGGTGTAACGTGGAATATTTCCGGAGTAACGTGGAATATTCTGGAGCGACGTGAAATACTTCCGGAGTAACGTGGAATATTTTCGGAGTGCCGTGGAATATTTTCGGGGTAACGTGGAAATTTTTGGAGTAAGGTGGACATTTATATTATGGCCTGGTGTGCTAAAAACGGGCCCCGGGAGCACGTAGAATATTTTATTGTTAGACTGAGGTGTGGAACGCCGAAACGGGAGTAACGTAGAATATTGGAGAAGGTGTGAGAATTTTCGGAGAAAGAACGAAATTTTCTGGAATTAAATTGTGGAATTTTTGGGAAGAAAGAAGAATTATTGGAAATTGTTCACTGAAAAATGTGTCTGGAGGCACTAGAGCCCTAATCTAGGATTAGGGGCTAGCTTACTGAGATTTTATCTCACCCCGTCGTGGGTTCGTTGTTTTTCAGACCACCCGCCTCAGCCATGAGTGTTCTGCCCAGGAGATTCGGTATTCCCTAATGTCATGGTACCGGGAGAAGATGGGAGGTTGTAGAGCCATCGGATGCGGAACAGCCACCTGAGCTTGACGAGGATGAGCTGGAGGCGAGAGATGATATAGTACCGGATAGCGAGAACGAGGCCTAGGGTAGTTGGCCTCTTGACTTTTGCTGGCTGTTTTATTTGGGATGTATAGTAGGCTTCGACCACGTAATCTTTTTGATTTAGTGGTCATAGGCTTGTACAGTGGCCTCCGAAGCCGTAGATTTGGAAAATTGTATAGAACGTGTGGATATGTATATAAGTTTGTTTTTACCGTCCCAAGTCATCGTGATGTTAATTGTTTCTGTACGGGGATTTGTTTTTGCTTCCGCATGAATTTGTTGGCCTTTGGATCCTGGAGAACTGTACATAAGTGTGGCCAGGTGGGATGTCGATGAGCTCGCAGGGTTCGGGTCGTGACAGGAACTTTTCTAACACAACTCACACATGCATCTCAACCTAATACCTTAATATGGGTAGATAACTGAGAGAGAACGTAGTTCGAACTAGTCAGCATATCAAATTAGATCTACCTTCACTTAGAAGCTTAAACTAATGATTTGTGAGCCAACTCGTATTATTAACTCCTCCATCCCTTTTAACGCAACTCACACATGCATTTTAACATGGACTATGTACTGAAGCTCAGCTTGATTCTTTTTGAGTCCAAGTCTAGTTTACGACATTAGGGAATCACATTATACCAATATAGCAGACACAAACCTTACGAGCACACATCTAATACTTTCTGTCAAGCCTCATAACTCGGTTTTAATAAGGCAAACTCATACTAAAACTTTCTTTTCGATAAGTGGTTGGCATCGGGTTTACCTCAAGCCTAATAACACTTCATTCCATAAAACTTGAGCCTCAAAAATAAAGCTCGCCACTATCACGTGTTAGCATATAATTGAGAAGAGCCAAGCTGTAGTGGTAAATAATCAAGCGATTTGACTTGACTCGACAGCATAATCCTCTAATTAATTGTCACAACGAATCGATAAAAAGTGAGTGAGAAAAATACAAGTCGCATATGTTGGCGATAAATATACATTACACACCTGCCAAGTCCAACCCAACTGAGTTTCATCTGTTCCACCAGAAGTGGGATTGACATAGCATGTTAAATTGCCATTGACGGCAACAAGGCCTGCAAAGATTTTCCGAAGAATGCCAAATCCTGGAGAAGCTCCATTAATGGCGTCGCACCTAAGTTTCAAGGGTTGTGTGGATGGATCATTGTACTGAGCAACTTGTGCGTACAGTGTTCTCAGGTAACTCGTGAGATCTGATGAACTTTGCAGTGGACTAAACAGAAGGAAAATAATAGAGTTAGAACTTTCACAACTATTCTCAGAATCAGTTAAAAAATGAAATATATTTCATATATATATTTGCATCTGCAAGTTTTGAGGGTGTTGCTCAACTTCGTGAGACCACGAGGCTCAGAAGCAACTCTATCGATTTCTTCCCAGGATAGTCTTATTATTTGGTGACAAGAAAGACTAGTATCCTGAAAAATCACTCGAACAACTGTTCAAGTGATCGATTTGATTGTAGAAAATGCACTTAAGAGGAAAAGGTATAAATTGAGCAAATTGAGATTACCAAAAAGTCTTTTGCTACAACCGAAAAGTATGCGTCCTGGGGTGTGATGTCGTCAAAGTAGAGAACTGGAGCAGATGATGCCAAAGCTCCGAGAGCCACATGAGGGTACTTCAATTGGAACCATGTTGCTAGCACTGAAAATTAAATGTGTGAATATTGGAACACATATTTCTAAGTTATATGTAGAGTATATGGTGTTGAGTTTTTCCTCTTAATCAGAGGGTAGGAACTTTCTTCAATGCCTTCAGTGCAAGCTATCAATATTTATATCTGGCGCTGATTGGGAAAAGCTCCATCCAGGATAAGTTCAAAAACAAGAACCTACAGCAGATTATATATATGATTACCACATTCTACTATAATAACTGGGTCAAAGGAAACCAGCAATGTCCGGTTTAACGTAAATAGTGGGCGATATTCTTTAATTTCAATTTATAGCGGTAGTCATATTGCTCCTATGTGAAAATATATCCACTTACTTCCCCCATATGATCCTCCAATGACGATTATTGGAGATTGTTTGGCATTCAACTTCTGCTTCAGGTGTATGAGGATTTCTGCATAATCGGCAAGAGCTTGCTCTGAGCTGAAATATCCACGAGCGTTGTTGTCACTCAGAGCTTCTTCAAATGTCAACCCATACAGGATTGATTCACCGTAAAATCGATGCTGCAACATTACAACTTTGTGATTTTAAATGAGTACATATATACATATGCGCTCCAAACATAAGGGAAA
Source organism: Rhodamnia argentea (assembly GCF_020921035.1). NCBI lineage: Eukaryota > Viridiplantae > Streptophyta > Magnoliopsida > Myrtales > Myrtaceae > Rhodamnia > Rhodamnia argentea. The sequence continues at coordinate 23,300,138 of NC_063157.1, read as the reverse complement.
AAGTACGTGCAACCAAGTAGATAATATGGAGCATTAATATTACCTCTATATAGACTATAAGCGCTCCAAATTGAGCCACATTATCTGTGAGGAAGCCGATGTTAGCTATGTCGCCATCGATGGGTGCTTCTGCACCAAGATAAACGAAGATCGGGGTATGTGAATCCGCGCCTCCCCAGTACTTGAAATTGATTACGAATCTCTGTTTGAAGGTGTTGTAGCTCTCGGGCCTATAGTTGAAATGATCGAGCGTTTGGTCCTAAAAGAACGTTTGGAAATCCTTTGTCGCCACAGAAGCATGAACCACCCGTGCAGGATCTCGAACCAACGTTGGGCGGTGGCCGTTCAGCTTCGGAATATTGTAATCTTCTAAGTTCTCACCGGTAGCAGCGCAAGCTAAGCTAAGTATCAGAAATATCAGAAGGCTATAATGTGAAGAAGACATGTTATGGTTTCTGGTCATTGCTTAGGCGAAAGCGTGCATGCGAAGGGAACGGTTTTTGTGATGTTCCATGGCGTGTACTTCACCTTTATATAGCAACCCACGATCCGATATAATAATCTGTCGTTAGCTGATTTGTGTTGCTACTGATGGACTAAGTCCTTTCATAGCTGGTCATGTCTTTAGGTGATTGCGTGGTAGTCCTTTCAAAGGCCCAAATGGAATACGATAACAAAAAGTAAGCAAGACGTAACCGGAAATTATCGGATGACGAAGTGGGAATACGAGAATAATTCATTGTTCGTGACAAAGTCTTTGATAGACCTTCTCCAACATTCAGCTTTTATTCCGTAACGTGCCACCGTCATAAATAACATAATCCTGGAAGTGCAAGACCAGTGCACAGTTTGGCAAAACAAAGAAGTAGAAACAAATTGGGAAAAACCTTAAGAAAATGGGATTATAGGCTGCTAAGTTTTATATTTTGGCCAATAAGTGCTTATCAAAATTTATAAAATTTATGCGACCTTATACTTGGGCACCGCAATTAAACCTTTGGGTTTCCCCGTGTGCGGTATGGTATGGTCATAGATACCTATTATCATTTTGGTACTATATTTGTTGGCTTTTCACCATGTCAATTCATGAATGGCCGATCATATTGTCAGTAGAACTAACCTAATGGAAAAAATCGCCATAAATTTATTGGTAGACTAATTGGGACAAAGTATCAAAAAAAGATCTAAATAAATTGCATTGGTGCCAATTCAGTTCCGAACCTTTTAATTGAACTAACTTAGTCCTCAAAAGAGCATGTGCCACTCAAAACACTCTTCTTTGGGCATGAAATCGAAGACTGGAGTACGTGTGTTTTTAGTCGATTAAATCTTGTTATTAGATTTGTGTGATTTCTTTGTGAGATTGAGAAATTATTTCATTAGGAAACGAGGGCTAAACACTGTGTGCATTGTTGGATGTAATTTGGGGCTGGAAAACACCGAGAGTATTTGAGTGACTCGAGTGTGATTTGTAATCTCCGTTGTATCGTTCGCTTTATGGTGGAATTCTTTGCAGCTCTTCCTAAGGATGTAGGTCTCTACAATCGAACCACGTACATCTAGTGTTTGATTTATTTTCTTGTTCTATCTTTATTGTTCGATCGCTTGTTCCATGCAACAAACTTCACGTTGTGTGTTTTGATGACGTCACTAGCAAGTTCTCAATTTTTTTTGAATTACCGATAATTTTTATTGATAAATGATCAAATTTTACTCTCATTGACCGAGTCTATCATATTTCGATAATAACCAAAATTCCATTGAAGGGAGTTCTATTTGTTATATACGAAAAATTAGAGTGAGTATCCTAAATGTATGAATTTTTTTTGTGACCATAGCCGCAGCTTCTCTTGCACTCATTGGTGAAGCTCTTTAGGTGAAAGAGTTCTGGTGGAAACATAGTATTCTTTGTGATGCCCACGGGAATCACCATCTCGGAACACATCTGAAATAGCCAAACGATCTCCATTTTGTTAGCCCAATTATCACCTAATTAGTTTAATGTTTGAGAGTGGCAATTTGTTGGAAAATTTTAAGTATAACAAGACTTTTTTTTTTTTGGTAAGGAAGTATAACAAGACTTAGTCACTTATATCTTAACATAACAAAGTTATCCATAATAAAATAGTCTTATGTAAGACTCAGTCACAAGGGGCGAATATGAAGTGTGATAAGCTGGTGCGAGAGTTCGTCAAGCAAATCAAAATCTCAAAGCTTTCATAATGCATTGAGTACTTGAAACTTTGTCTGAGTCAGAGTTGATCGAGTAAAAGGTCGTGTATCAATTTGAACATTTGACTGAACATGATCATTCCAATTTCAACTAGGATGACACTGACTCAAGTTACTTACAAATAGCTCGTGCTCGGTTGAGATTAATTCGGCTGATTTCGAATCAATTTCGACCTCAAGCTCTTCTAGTATCTTGTGAAGTTGATCTTGAGCTTGCCAATTCTTAGCTCAATAGGCTTGAAAATCTATTCGAGCCTAGTCGAGTTGCTATTACTTTATAATATAAAAAAATTATCAAGTTAAAAGATTTGTAGATATCCTCCCAATTATATAATGTACTGGACATTATTCGAGAATTTTTAGATCAAGCTTGAGCTCGAGTTTCGTGACAAAATAACTATAATGGAGCAAGCTCATGTGGCTTTTTCCTTGTGCGAAATTAATACATGTAATACCAGTCCTCCGTAACTTAAAGTTCACATTGCTCACAGACAAAAGCGCATGCACATATATGATGGAGGACTACAAAGTCACATAAAGCTCACCACTATGTAAAAAGAACAGTTTACACAAGAAAGAAAAACTTCTTGGCCTTTATTTTCTCACCTTGTTACCGTCTTATTTTCACTACTTTCCCATATGAGATCAATTTCCAAAATCGCGAAGATCCGCATAGTACGTGGTGAGCCACTTTCCCATAATCTCAATCTCAGTCTTGCGTTGCTCGACCAACCAATCTGGATCACTCTTTTTAGCTAGGAGTATGTCCAAAGCATGAGAACCTATGTACGAAATATTTTGCATATCAAATTAAGAAATTAATTTCTATAAGTCCAAAGAGAGTACATATAACTCTGTTCGCGACAAATCAAGTCAGCATATACCTTTGGTTGTGTAGATCGCGACAACGGTGCTAGAAATATTCTTCAGGACCCTGTAATAGAATTGACGTATATGAATTGTTGTTAAGCTTGATTCTTTTTTTTGGGTCAAAGTTAAGCTTGATGAAGTAAGTGTTATTTTCATAGAAAATTTATTGATATTGATGCTCCACATACCCGCCGCTGCTATAAGGATCTTGAAGTCCATTGGAGAAAATAATGTTGCTAGCGAACCTATGCAGAACAAGTTTTATGTCCTGCAAATCTTCATCGTCAATGCAGAAACTACGAAATTATAATAACCTTTGGGAATGTTGATGTCCGAAGCCATTCCTTCTGGTTTTGTACAGAATTTAATCAACAAAAGTTTGGAAAAAAGCAGTGAAATTTATTAGATTTGTAGAGTAACATACATGACCACCGAAATAGGTAGTGACCCAATGCGACCGAGGCGGGACACCGAACACACTTTTGCAGGCATTGCTGAAGATATTTAGATTGAAAGGTGCTGGTGGAAACATAGTGTTTCTGGTAATGCCCAAAGGGATCACCAGCTCACTGCATATCTGTAAAAACCCACATGAGCTCTCTTTAGTTCAACAAAAATAACAGGAAGATCAGATTGGCATATACTATACTGTTTGATATGATTATTCCTCTAAAAAGAAGTATAACTTGAATGACGGAGAATGGCACAGGTCACTCTTAGTGTATATTGAAGTATCATGTAAAAGAGTCAAGCTGCTGCTCGGGTCATAGTCGAGCTCCAACATGCTGTGCATCGTTGGAGTGCACAGCAATAAACTGACATTAGAGGCGACCAAGAGGGAGCCCAAGTCGAGTGCCGCCGACATATCAAGGTAGACCCACCTTCACTTCACTCAAGAGGTTAAGCCAATGAGCTATTGCCCAAAATAGGATTATTAATTACTCAATGCCGCACAAATTTTCCGATGTGGGAATTTTTCTAACACAACTCACACATGCATCTCAACCTAATATCTTAATATGGGTAGATAACTAAGAGAGAACCTAGTCCGAACCAGTCAACATATCAAATTGGATCCACCTTCACTTAGAAGCATAAATTAAAGATTTATGAGCCAACTCATATTATTAACTCCTCCATAACTTTTAACGTAACTCACACATGCATTTTAACATGGGCTATGTACTGAAGCTCAGCTTGATTCCTTTTGAGTCCGAGTCTAGTTTATGACATTAGAAAATCACATTATACCAATAGAGGGGAGACAAACCTTACGAGCACACATCTAATACTTTCTTTCAAGCCTCGTAGCTCGGTTTTAATAAGGCAAACTCATACTAAAACTTGCTTTTCAATAAGCGGATGGCATCGGGTTTACCTCAAGCCTAATAACACTTCATTCCATAAAACTTGAGCCTCAAAAATAAAGCTCGCCACTATCACGTGTTAGCATATAATTGAGAAGAGCCAAGCTGTAGTGGTAAATAATCAAGCGATTCGACTTGACTCGATAGCATAATCCTTTAATTAATTGTCATAACGAATCGATAAAAAGTGAGTGAGAAAAATACAAGTCGCATACGTTGGTGATAAATACACATTACACACCTGCCAAGTCCAACCCAACTGAGTTTCATCTGTTCCACCAGAAGTGGGATTGACGTAGCATGTTAAGTTGCCATTGACGGCAACAAGGCCTGCAAAGATTTTCCAAAGAATGCCAATTCTAGGAGAAGCTCCATTAATGGCATCGCACATAAGTTTCAAGGGTTGTGTGGATGGATCGTTGTACTGAGCAACTTTTGCGTACAGTGTTCTCAGGTAACTCGTGAGATCTGATGAACTTTGCAGTGGACTAAACAGAAGGAAAATGATAGAGTTAGAACTTTCACAACTATGTTCAGAATCAGTTAAAAAATGTAACGAAAATATATATTTGCACCTGCAAGTTTTGAAGGTGTTGCTCAACTTCGTGAGACCATGAGGCTCAGAAGCAACTCTATGGATTTCTTCCCAGGATAGTCTTATTGTTTGGTGACAAGAAGGACTAGTATCCTGAAAAATCACTCGAACAACTGTTCAAGTGATCGATTTGATTGTAGAAAATGCACTCAAGAGGAAAAGGTATAAATTGAGCAAATTAAGATTACCAAAAAGTCTTTTGCTACAACCGAAAAGTATGCGTCCTGGGGTGTGATGTCGTCAAAGTAGAGAACTGGAGCAGATGATGCCAAAGCTCCGAGAGCCACGTGAGGGTACTTCAATCGGAACCATGTTGCTAGCACTGAAAATTAAATGTGTGAATATTGGAACACATATTTCTAAGTTATATGTAGAATATATGGCGTTGAGTTTTTCCTCTTAATCAGAGGGTAGGAACTTTCTTCAATGCCTTCAGTGCAAGCTATCAATATTTATATCTGGCGCTAATTGGGAAGAGCTCCATCCAGGATAAGTACAAGAACAAGAACCTACGGCAGATTATATATATGATTACTACATTCTACTATAATAAATGGGTCAACGGAAACCAGCAATGTCCGGTTTAACGTAAATAGTGGGTGATATTCTTTAATTTCAATTTATAGCGGTAGTCATATTTCTCCTATGTGAAAATATATTCACTTACTCCCCCCATATGATCCTCCAATGACGATTATTGGAGATTGTTTGGCATTCAACTTCTGCTTCAGGTGTATGAGGATTTCTGCATAATCGGCAAGAGCTTGCTCTGAGCTGAAATATCCACGAGCGTTGTTATCACTCAGAGCTTCTTCAAATGTCAACCCGTACGGGATTGATTCACCGTAAAATCGATGCTGCAACATTACAACTTTGCGATTTAAAATGCGTAGATATATACATATGCGCTCCAAACATAAGGGAAAAAGTACGTACAACCAAGCAGATAACATGGAGCATTAATATTACCTCTATATAGACTATAAGCGCTCTAAATTGAGCTGCATTATCCGTGAGGAACCCAATGTTAGCTATGTCTCCATCGATGGGTGCTTCTGCACCAAGATAAACGAAGATCGGGGCATGTGAATCCGCGCCGCCCCAGTACTTGAAATTGATTACGAATCTTTGTTTGAAGGTGTTGTAGCTCTCGGGCCTGTAGTTGAAATGATCCAGCGTTTGGTTGTAAAAGAAAGTTTGGAAATCCTTTGTCGCCATAGAAGCTTGAACCACCCGTGCAGGATCTCGAACCAACGTTGGGCGGTGGACGCTCAGCTTCGGAATATTGTAATCTTCTAAGTTCTCGCCTGTAGCAGCGCAAGCTAAGCTAAGTATCAGAAACATCAGAAGGCTATAATGTGATGAAGACATTTTATGGTTTCTGGTCGTTGCTTAGGCTAAAGCATGCATGCGAAGGGAACGGTTTTTGTGATGTTCCATGGCGTGTACTTCACCTTTATATAGCAACCCACGATCCGATATAATAATCTGTCGTTAGCTGATTTGTGTTGCTACTGATGGACTAAGTCCTTTCATAGCTGGTCATGTCTTTAGGTGATTGCGTGGTAGTCCTTTCAAAGGCCCAAATGGAATACGATAACAAAAGTAAGCAAGACGTAATCGGAAATTGTCGGATGACGAAGTGGGAATACGAGAATAATTCATTGTTCGTGACAAAGTCTTCGATAGACCTTCTCCAATATTCAGCTTTTATTCCGCAAGGTGCCACCGTCATAAATAACATAATCCTGGAAGTGCAAGACTTGGCAAAACAAAGAAGTAGAAACAGATTGGGAAAAACCGTAAGAAAATGGGATTATAGGCTACTACAACTTTCAAAAATCGTTCACTTGAGTGCCATGTTGACGTGGATGCCGGAAAAGCTGACGTGGCAGTCGGAAAAGCTGATATGGCATGCCGGAAAGCTGATGTGGCATGCCGGAAAGCTGATGTGGCTCGCTGGAAAGATGACGTGGCATGCCGGAAAAGTTACTGTAGCACTCAAGTGAATGATTTTGCTCTGATGTAATACTCAAGTGAACGATTTTTGAAAGTTATGGCACTCATGTGAACACCGTACACAAGTTATGGCACGTTTAGTGTACTTTTCCTCTTAAAATTGGAGCAAATTATAGTAAAGCTAAAATTGGGTTTCTCAAAACAAGCGAGGGAGAGAGGGAGGGAGAGGGTTCGAATCGTGCCAACCATTGGTGAAGAACCCTAACTAAAAAACGAGATTCTCTCACGCGCTCTCAGAGAAGTTGCCATCACCATTTTTTTTTTTTATATTTCCTCCACAAATGGATATGGGGATCTCAAAGCAAGCGTTAGCACAGAGAAACGAAAATGACAATGGACGACGGAGGAGGAGCGGCGACATTCGGACTATGCTTCCAAGCCAAAGTAAGAGAAGACAGAGCAAGAAAGAGCGAGAGAGGAAGAGGGAGAGAGAGAGAGCTATGTAAGTTTTCTTTATGGAGTCAACCATTTTCGAGAGAGAGAGTCTTTTAAAAAATGTCATCGTTTTGTTAGCTCTTGACACATCAGACGAAGTGTCAAAAAAGTCTTAGATCTATTGTATTGGTGTCAATTCAATCCTAAACCTTTTGCATTAATGTCAATTCAATCCTAAATCTTTTGCATTAGTACCAAAATTTAATCCTGAACCTTTTGCATTTCTATTAATTGAGTCGATTCGGCCAATTTTGTCTAGAAATTCGTTGATGTGGACGTCGGTTGTTCCACGTGGCACGCTTGGCACTGACGTATATATTTTTTAATATTATTTTTATATTTATATAATTTTAAAAAATAAAAAACCAAAATATTTTAAAATATAAAATATCAAAAAAATCTATGTTAGTGCCAGTCATGCCACGTATAATAACCAACACCCACATTAGCGAATTTTTAGCCAAAATTGATCGGATTGACTCAATTAGTATAAATGTAAAAGGTTTATAATTGAATAGGCACTAACAAAATATTTACGACTGAATTGGCACCAATGAAAAAGGTTTAAGACTGAATTGACACAAATGTAATAGATTTAGGACTTCTTTTAACGCTTTTCCCTAGCATTCGTTCGAAGTGCATTTAAATATTTGTCTCCCTAGAATTAGACCTAGGATCTGAATCCACTACACATGTGTTCTCGTTAATATTCATCAAGATTCTAGATATAATTGTTTTTTTTTTCCCAAAAAGTTTAAATTGTTAGAAAGGGTCAACATTTTATGTACACATAAGCCTCATGAATTCATTCGTTCTTGCTTCTCCACTTTGGGCAATAAATAAACAATGCGTTCAACGGTCGATTGGTCATCTTTGCCGGTATAAACAATCAAGTCAGGAATTACGAATTTTCTTGGGTAATATATAGTGTCAACCCAATCAGGATGAGACTTCCTATATACTGGCCTGACCATTCCTCTATCAGCACCTAGTTGTTTTAATAAAAGTTCAACCACTTGATCAGAATTCAAAATTTGATACCCTTTCTTGCCCTCTAGGTTCGGGGTACATAGGATTTTCAGGCCTTTACAAAATCCTCACTAGTGGTGGGATCATTTGGCCTAAATCATTCCATCTATTCAATTGATTAAGAGTTAGAGGAACATATCCAAACGTCGCAAGATTAGGCAAGTTACTTCCATCGACAGGTATGGTCCCACCAGTTTGGGTAGTATCAACAGTTTCAGCCCTTTTCAAAATCCTTAAAGATCTAGGATTGATAGAATTCAATTGCTTCTAAATTGAATGGCTCAACGTGTCTAACCCGTGCATGACCTCATGGAAGGGGTTGACGATCATGGGCTTAACCAAGTTGATGAGGTATTTTTTTTTTTTTATAATCAAAATAACATTTCATTCACTTTCTCAAAATACAAGAGAGAAAGATCACAATTCAACTACAAGCCAAGACAAATCCCAAACAACTTCAAAATAAAAAAAGCTCCTAATAACAAGAGAAATCATCAAAACAAAGTTATGGTTCACACAATCAAAGAGCATAACCGTGACTTCTCATCGAATCCATCTTCAACAAATGAGCACTCATCGAGACCGTAATGAGGTTAATTGTACTTCGGGTGTTCGTCGAGAATCCTCCTCATGGTAGCCAACATCACAGGATTTGGAACCAAGTGCCTTCTATGTTCATCGATGAGCTGTCTTGGGATGTCGACATCTCCATCTTGTTCTAGTCTGCAACCGGTTGTGCAGTCAATGACTTAGAACGTCCTACTCTATAAGTAACAGGTTGTAGTGATGAGTAAATACCGCTAATATTTTCATAATCAAGTTGGTTCCTTGTTCTCACAATCATCTTTCCTCAAATCAGCCACAATGGTCTCATCGGACGTGCCAAAAAGATATTTCACGGGAATTGCTCCTGCGGCAAAATATCTTTCATCAAAAGTCGTTTTTCGAATTTTAAGGGAAACAGGTTCTATGGCAAAACTGGATGGGAAATATAACAAGCACAAAGGAAATTAGCTACTTGAATTTCAATAGGATTGGACAAACGACCATGATGGATTTATTGGATAACAAGGCTTGGAATATATAGACTTCCCAATAGGATTAAGTGCAAACAAACTATGCTGGAACTTAATCGACAACAAAGCTTGAAAAACTAAGATATTACTCCTAGATATAATCGATGACGCGGATTTGGAAACTACATCTAAGAAAGACGCTGGAATTTAATCGATCATGCGACTCGGGAGGTAAAAGTACAAGTGCATGAAAGTAAATATATTGAAAGATTGTAAATTTGCTTGATTTTGCGGGGGGTGGGCAATTGAAAAGTATGATGTGGTTATTTAAAACCTATCATCGATGTATATTAATGGAGGTTTCAAAGGAAGATTACAATGAGAAGTAAAAATGGGGGTTCCAAACAAAGGTTACAAACAGTTACTTAAAAAGAAATAAATTCCTAGTGGTTACGAGAAGTTACAAACGGGCGTGAAATCGAAGACTGAAATACGCGTGTTTTTAGTTGATTATATCTTGTTATTAGATTTGTGTGATTCCTTTATGAAATTGTGAGATTATTTCGCTAGGAATTGAGGGGTAAATATTGTGTGCGTTATTGGATGTAATTGGGGCTGGGAAACACTAAGAGTGTTTGAGTGACTCGAGTGTGGTTTGTAATCTTCGCTGTATCGCTCACTCTATAGTAGAATCCATTGCTGCTCTTCTCGTGGATGTAGGTCTCTACGACCGAACCACATACATTTAGTATCCGATTTATTTTCTTGTTCTATTTTTTATTGTTTGATCGCTTGTTCCGTGTAATAATTGGTACCGGAGCTAGGCTTTCTTGAGTTGATGCGAATCGATGGCGACGAAAGAAGTTAAAGTGAAAGTCGATAAATTTGAGGGAAAGGACTTTGGTTTCTGGAAGATGCAGATTGAGAATTATCTATATCGGATGAAATCGCACTTGCCCTTGTTTGGAGAGAAACTAGAGACGATGAAACAAGCTGATTGAGAATTGCTGGATAGACGAGCAATGAGTGTTATTCGGATGACGTTGGCTTGTAACGTCGCGTTTAATATCGTCAAAAAGAAGACCACCGCATAAAAGCCTTGTCAGATATGTTCAAGAAGTCCTCTGCGATCAACAAGGTCTATTTGATGCAACATATGTTTAATTTGAAGATGAACGAAGGTGCGTCGGTTGCTAATTATATCAATGAATTCAATGTGATAGTTATTCAATTGAGTTCAGTTGATATTGACTTTGAAGATGAGGTATGTACTTTGATTCTATTATCCCCATTGCCTAATAGTTGAAATACTATCATTCTTGCTGTTAGTAATTCTTTTGGATCAACAAGCTTGACATTTGATGGGATTCGAGATTTAATTCTGAGTGAGGACATTTGTAGAAGATATTTTGGTGAATCTGTATGTACTACATTAGTTGGAGAAAATAGAGGATGAGCTAGTACTCGTATTAGTAGTAATAGTATGAACATGAATAGATGTAGTCAGTCTAGGACTGGTGGTGCTATTTATTGGAACTGTGGCAAGAAATGGCATCTTAGAAGGAATTGCTTTAAGCTGAAAAATGAAATGGTAAGGGAATTAAAGTTGAGTTTGCGGATGTTGTTGTAGTTATAGTTGATAGTAATTCGGATAATGCTGACGTTGTGTTGTCCGTTGTTGATTATTCGTCGCTTGATGGATGGATTATGGATTCTGGTTGTTACACCAAACAGGAACCGGTTTACTACTTTTCAATGCATATTAGTAAAGTGTAGTTGGAGAATAACGCTGAATGCGATATTATAGGAATTGGCGATGTTAGAATCAGAACGCATGACGATATTGTGAGGACATTGACTGGAGTTAGGCAGATTCCGTAGTTAAAGAAAAATCTGATTTCCTTGAGTGCCATGGATTCAGCTGGGGGTCGACATTCTTCAAAATTTGGAGTTCTGAAAATTATTCGAGGTGCCTTGGTGGTAATGAAAGGAATCAAGCATAATGGCTTGTATAAGCGTCAAGGTGAGACAGTGACAAATTTCGCCACGTAGACGTCAAATGCATCCGTTCGAGAGTCAGAATTGTGGCATATGCGTTTGGGGCACATTAGTGACAAAAGCCTGAAGGTTCTAAGTGAAATGAACTTCTTATGTGGTTATATTGCTGACGAAGTAAATGTATGCAGGTGTTGTGATTTAGATCAACGGCGGAAGGTGCAGTTTAGTGCGACTGTCGGAGAAACCACGAAAATTGCAAAATTATTTCACTTGGATGTTGGCAGGTTGTCGCGGTTCCCTTCGAGAAAAGGTGCCAAATTTATGCTAACAGTTGTTGACGACTACTCGAGGATGACCCGAGTGTTTGTGCTTAGGCACAAGTTTGATGCTATTGTCAAGATTAGGTAGTTGAGAGCTTTCATTGAAAAGGAGACTGGTAAAAAGATCAAGCATGTGTGGACTGAAAAAAGTATGGAATTTTTCTCGAAGCTGCTAAATGAATTCTGCATGAATGAAGGCATAATGAGACACCACACTAGTGCCAATGAATGACAACATGTTGCAGAACAAAAAATTACTAGAGATGGCTCATAAAATGCTCTCTAGTGCTGGTATGGCTAGGAGTGTCCTAGTGGATGTGCTTAGTAAGGCGAGCTACTTGATGAATAGTTCCCCATCAACTGCGATTGGATATTGGACTCCCGAAAAAGTGTGATTAGGTAACGTTGCTGATTATTCTATTATTAGAATATTTGATTGCATGCGTTACGTTCGAGTTAGTGATGGTAAGTTCGATGGAAGGGCAAGAAAGTGCATATTCCTAGGCTATGCACAAGGTGAGCAAGGTTATTGGTTGTGGTGCCCGTAATTTAATTCACCTTGTTATCGTAGAGAAGTTATTTTTGACGAGTCTCCAATTCTTCTGGTTAGGAGTGATTATAACAGTGTTCATATGGATTTGGACAGTGTTCAGCTTGAGGTGGAATTGCAATCAGAAACTCTTGAGGTAGCAAGTACTAGCGAAGTAATCGATACAAATGGTGCTTATAGCGAGGTGGAACCAGTAAAGACAACGGTTGTTGTAACTGCTGATATTAACAAGGTACATATTCGGTCTCCCGACAAATATGGATGCAACGATGGTTTTGCTTTATCTGTGATTAAGGAGCTTGTATTAGAAAGTCTTTGTGGAACAGTTAAATGTGCATGTGCAGTTAGTGTTCTAATGAGGTCCACAGTTATAGTGAAGTTCAAATGTGGCTTGGACTTGAATAATGTCTATGGCGGTTGAGCTCATCGGGGCTGTTGGGAGAGTAGTAGCAATGAAGTTCGAATTATCAGCAAAGCCATTGTGACATGGCTCTAACTTCGAGTCAAGGTGGAGATTGTTAGAATAAATCTCGAGTTTGAGCCTAAAGCGAAAATATAAATTGACAAGGAAATTGTTTGCTGCGTTGGAATTAGCTTTCATATTTTCTCACGTTGAAATCTAAGATGGAATTGGGACTTTGACTGTGAAAAAGTAAATGAGATAAGTTCAAAAGTTGAGTCTGTCAAGGAAAGACAGATAGAAGTGGAAGTTGTCAAAGAAAATATCCAATTTCCTGTTTCAATTTGAAGTTCCGTGCAAGAAAAGAAAAAAGTCCAAGTTGGACTTGGTTTGTTGACCAAACCCCACGGATTCCTTTTATTTTCTCCGAATAGAAGTTAGCAAAGGTAAAGTCTGTATGCACGGTTTTGTTGGACAACGCGAGCAGAGGGAATTCTGTGCGGGGTTACATCCGAAGCACTCTTCTTCGGGTGTGAAATCGAAGATTGGAGTATGTGTATTTTTAGTCGATTAAATCTTGTTATTAGATTTATGTGATTCCTTATGAGATTGAGAGATTATTTCTCTAGGAATCGAGGGCTAAACACTGTATACGTTATTAGATGTAATTGGGGCTGGGATACACTGAGAGTGTTTGAGTGACTCGAGTGTGGTTTGTAATTCCTGTTGTATCGCTCGCTCTATAGTGGAATTTATTGCTGCTCTCCCTGTGGACGTAGGTCTCTACGACTGAACCACGTACATTTGGTGTCCGATTTATTTTTATTGTTCTGTCTTTTATTATTCGATCGCTTGTTCCACTCAACAAGCTTCACGTTGTGTGTTTTGATGACGTCACTAGCAAGCTCTCAATTTATTTCGAATTACAGACAATTTATTTTATTGATAAATGATCAAATTTTACTCTCATCAACCGAGTCTGTCACCGTAGCCGCAGCTTCTCTTGTGCTCATTGGTGAAGCCCTTTAGGTAAAAGAGTTCTAGTTGAAACATAGTATTATTGGTGATGCCCACGGGAATCACCCTCTCGGAACACATCTGAAATAGCCAAACGATCTCCAATTTGTTAGCCCAATTATCACCTAATTAGTTTAATGTTTGAGAGTGGCAATTTGTTGGAAAATTTTAAGTATAACAATACTTAGTCACTTATATCTTAACATAACAAAGTTAGCAATAATAAAATAGTCTTATGTAAGACTCGGTCACAAGGGACGAATGTGAAGTGTGATAAGCTAGTGCGAGAGTTCGTCAAGCAAATCAAATTTCGAAGCTTTCTTTTCATAAAAAAACTTGCACCGGAAAGATTAGTTTCGTGTTTAAACAAGTGAAGTCTACATAGAATGTTATTTTAAGTTTTTGTCCAGTCGTCTAGTTCAAAGTTCCATATATGTTTGACAAAAGTGAGCGTGGTTGAGATAAAATTTCTCTAGTTAGCTATTCTGATGCTTTATAATGCATTGAGTACTTGAAACTTTGTCTGAGTCAGAGTTGATCGAGTAAAAGGTCGTGTATCAATTTGAGCATTTGACTGAACATGCTCATGCCAATTTCAACTAGGATGACACTGACTCAAGTTACTTACAAATAGCTCGTGCCCGGTTGAGATTAATTCGGCTGATTTCAAATCAATTTCGACCTCAAGCTCTTCTAGTATCTTGTGAAGTTCATCTTTGAGCTTGCCAATTCTTAGCTCGATAGGCTTGAAAATCTATTCGAGCCTAGTCGAGTTGCTATTATTTTTATAAAAAAAAAAATTCAAGTTAAAAGATTTGTAGATATCCCCCAAATTATATAATGTATTGGACATTATTTGAGCATTTTTAGATCATGCTCGAGCTCGAGTTTCGTGACAAAATAACTATAATCGAGCAAGCTCAAGTAGCTTTTTCCTTGTGTGAAATTTGTACATGTAATACTAGTCCTTCGTAACTTAAAGTTTACATTGCTCACAGACAAAAGTGCGCGCGCGCGCACATACATTATGGAGGATTACAAAGTCACATAAAGCTCACCACTATGTAAAACGAACAATTTACACAAGAAAGATGAAACTTCATGGCCTTTATTCTCTCACCTTATTACCATCTTATTTTCACTACTTTCCCATATGAGATCAATTTCCGAAAACGCGGAGATCATCAATGCAGAAACTACTAAAATATAATAACCTTTGGCAATGTTGATGTCTGAAGCCATTCCTTTTGGTTTTGCACAGAATTTATTCAACAATAGGTAGGAAAAAAGCAGTGAAATTTATTGGATTTGTAGAGTAACATACTTGACCACCGAAATAGGTAGTGACCCAATGCGGCCGCGGCGGGACACCGAACACACTTTTGCAGGCATTGCTGAAGATATTTAGATTGAAAGGTGCTGGTGGAAACATAGTGTTTCTAGTAATGCCCAAAGGGATCACCAGCTCACTGCTTGTCTGCAAAAACCCACATGAGCTCTCTTTAGTTCAACAAAAAGAACAGGAAGATCAGATTTTATCTCAATCAAAATCTCATATTCAGCCATGCTTTGGTTCAGAATACGCTGAAGCTTTTCTCTCTTCGTGGACTGTTTTCTGTGTGTCTAGGCTTGATGCGGAATGCATTAGTCGTGCGTTTCTGGATCGACTGGACAGACAGAAATCCAATCGGAAGGCGAAACGGTGATGTGCCAAGAACCGGCGGATCGGGTTGACGACATTGGATTGGGCTCAAATTCGGTTGGCTGAAGCGAAACGGCGTCCTGATCAATATCCACAACCTTTGGTTGTGACTAACGATAGATTTTGGCAATTCGGGATTGTCACGATGGGTTTTCCTTTTTTTTTTAGTATTTCAATTTTTATTTTACTATTAATGGCAGTTTTGTAATTTTGCATTTTGATGTTTAGAATCCTACAAGGGTTAGGATTAGGGTTAACACTCTATAAAAGGTGTGTTTATGACATTTTTTTTGGATGGTCATTATTATTTTATTATCAGACTTTTTCGAGATTTCTCTCTTAAGCAAGGATTTGCTTGGTATCTTCTCCGAACGTTGCATCGGGTGGTATCAGAGCCAGGTTTGTACATGCCTTTACCTATTCCTAGCAATATATGGGAAGATTTGTCTATGGATTTTGTGCTTGGTTTGCCACGAACCTAAAGAGGAGTGGATTTTGTTTTTGTTGTGGTAGACAGATTTTCCAAGATGGTACACTTCATTCATTGTAGAAAAATGTCCGATGCAGTAAGTGTGTCCAAATTATTTTTCAAGGAAGTGGTTCGCTTGCATGGAGTGCCTAAATCTATTACTTCAGATAGAAACAACAAATTTCTGGGGCATTTTTGGAGGACATTGTGACATCCTGTAATCCGACTCATTTTGAAGTCTTGAATAAATGAAAAGTCTCATCGATGTATTTCAGTCTAATCTCACTCGGAATTGATCCCTCTCGAGCAGACTAACCAAATGGGAATGGTTAGCTAGGAAAATTAAGTACGCGGACCTAAGAACTTGATCATGGATCGACTCTTTGGCCATGAAAATTGTCGAGGGAATATTTTGGATCAATATAGGCCGATCCTAGAATGATTAAGGAACGATTTGGATAATACCCTACGCTTGGATCACGGGTGATTCCGTTTGACCTCGTATGGGTTCCGAACGTCCCCGAATTATTTTCTAACGATCGTGTCCCTCGGGACTAGTGATTGACCCTCACAAATGAATGACAACCAAAGTCGCTATGGCTTGAGAAATTCTTAAATATGATTTTTATCACGAGTCGATACGCGTAACTCCTAAAAGCCGCCTGTTAGTTTGAGATACGCTGAAAATTCTATTGATCGAGATTGATCGCGAATTGAGTTTCAGAATTTGACGTCGGACTTTCAGGGGTTTCAATAATTAAATTTTGGACGTTTCCTCATCCAGTGTACGAATTCTTTGCGGTTCGCCCCAAGAGGTTTAAGAAGAATAAATTTGGACTGGAAATGGGAAATTACCCATTTGCCCTTGAGGAGTACCCAATTTTTCATTTGGACCGAAGGGCATTTCGGTCAATCCTCTCTCTTGGCCGAAAATTTGACTAGTCTTGTGGGGGGGCGGAATTCCATTTTTACCCCTCTTGACTTTGTAGACCCAAAATATCCCACTCAAATAATTATCCTAACCTATATTAGTTATTATTTTTGGCCTTCTTCCTCTTTATTTTTCAAGAACTTTCTCTCTCTAGCTCACTTTCTCTCTACCTCACCATCTCTCTCTCTCTTTCTCTCTCTCTCTCTCTCTCTCTCTCTCTCTCTTGGCCGAATTCTCTACACCACCACCATTCTCACCGAAAATTCTTCAAGCTTTCACCGGTATCGCTTTGGATCGCTTGGAGTTGTTGGATTGTCATAGAATCGCCGGCCGTGCAAGGACCGCCGGAATCGCTGCTTGATTCAAGTTTTTCTCAACCGTTCAAGGGAGGTTTTTGCTAGTTTTTGAGGTAGGATTATTTCTAAACCTAAATTAGGCGGTTAGGTTGCTAAGAGACCATGAATTTGTGAAATTTTGATGAAGAAATTGTTGGAATTGAGCTTGGAATGGCTATGGCCGAAAATGGAGGGAGTGAGGAGAGAGAAATCAAGTTCTTGAAGTGAATAGTGAATTCAAGAGGATATTTGCATGGTCAAAGTTGGACCATGGTTACTTTTGCTAACTCTAGTTACTTTATGCCTAACTCTAGTTACTTTATGCTATTATTTAACCATGGTTAGATTTTTTTTTGAACTATAGTTACTTTTATGTGACATTATGTTGTTATGCCATGGAATTAATTGAATGTGGTATTATTATAGTTTAGTACTATAGTAGTGAATTAATTGCTCGTTAGAATATTTAAATTGTTCGGCCCCGATAAATTCCCACATTGGTATAATTAAATTGTATGGTACGTATTAATTGCTACATTGGTATTATTTCGATCGTGTGGCATAGATTAATTTTTATAGTGACAAAAATTAATCGCGTGGCCCGATTGGCCATTGGTCTTGTGTGACCTAATCGGGTGGTCCCGATTTATTAATTCTCTAACGTGAGTGAATCATGTGATTTCAATCGAGTATCTGCCCAGTACAATTTAATCGAGTGGTCTTGATTTAGCAATTGAGGAAAATTGAGAAGGTCGTGGGGTTCCGATCTTTCGTCAAAGGAAATTGGTGAGACCGGATGGTCTTGATCTGCTAATCATGAAATTTAGCAAGGTCACGTGGCGAAGATTGATCGATCGGAAGGACTTAAGTGATTGTGTGGTATCGGATGAGCGATCAAGGAATTATTGTGGTATATGGTCTTTATGAGGATTATTTGAGAGGGAATGTGGAATTTTTACCCCGAGGCGTAATGACACGGAGTTTGTATTTTATAAGACCATATTTTGCTTGAGGCGTTATGACGTGGGCTCTATTATTATTATACCCCGAGGCATTAAATGCGAGGTTCGGAATATTATATTATCCTGAGGCGTTAAACGCGGGATATTTAACCCGATGCGTTATTACGCGGGTTACGATGACCCGATGCGTTATTACGTGGGTCTGTCCAGTTATACTATAGCCTGATGCATTAAACGCAGGCTACGAACCAACGTGGAATTTTCTATGATAGCCTGATGCGTTAAACGCGGGCTTTGGATCAATGTGGATATTTATATTATGGCTTGATACGTTAAACGCGGGCCCCAGAGCATGTGGAATATTTTATTATCAAACCGAGGCGTGGAATGCCAAAACGGGAGTAACGTAGAATATTTGAGAAGGTGTGGGAATTTTCGGAAAAAGAACGGAATTTTTTGGAATTAAATTGTGGAATTTTTGGTAAGAAAGAAGAATTGTTGGATGGAAATTGTTCACTGAAAATGTGTCTGGAGGCACTAGAGCCCTAATCTAGGATTAGAGGCTAGCTTACTGAGATTTTATCTCACCCCATCGTGGGCTCGTTGTTTTTTTTCAGATCCTCCGCCTCAGCCATGAGTGTTCCACCCCCGAAGTTCGGTATTCCCCGGGACATGGATACGCAGGTGACAGAGTATCCTGTCGAGGAGGACCAAGTTTATTATAGGTACGGTACTACAATTTGGATGGACATCGAAGAGCTCTACTGGAAGCCCCGGACATACATGGCATGGACTTATCGCCACGGGGACCCGACCGTGGGACCGTTAAATGGTTTCGATGTTCCCTTTAATGGAGTCGGGGAGTACGATCCTGTGAATGCTGCACCTCTAGATGGAGTGGTGGTGAATCCCGATGTTGCACCTGAAGTTTTGGCGCCCGATCCCGTAGCTATGGTACCCGCAGAAGAAGATGGCGAAGTTGTGGAGCCTTCGGATGCCCGAGCAGTCTCCAGAGTTGGATGAGGACGAGCTGGCAACCTTAGACGAGATTGTGTCGAATAGCGAGGATGAGGCTTAGGATAGTTGGCCTCTCGGTTTTTGTAGAGTGTTGTATTTTGGTTGTGTAGCAGGCTTCAACCACGTCTCTTTTTGTTATAGGTGGTCACGGGCTTGTACGGTGGCCCCTAAAGCCCTAGGTTTGGCGAGTTTGTAGCAGTTATGTATATATGTACATAAGCGTGTTTTACCATCCCAAGTTATCGTAGTTTTGTTGGTTTCTGTGTGGGGATTGTTGTTGCTTCCGCATGTGTTGTTTTAATTTTGTTGGCCTTTGGATCCTGGAGAACCGTACGCGGTCGTGGCCACGTGGGATGTCGACGGCTCGCAAGGTTCGGGTCGTCACAGACATTGTGGAAGCTATTTGACTCTTCTTTGAATTTTAGTAGCACATCACACCCACAAACCGATGGACAGATAGAGGTGGTCAATAGAACTCTGGGCAACTTGATTCGAAGCATCTATGGAGACAAGTTGAAGTAGTGGGATATTCCTTTATCTCAAGTGGAATTTGCTTATAATAATGCAGTCCATCGTTCTACTGGCAGGTCTCCTTTTTCTATTGTGTATACAAAGGCGCCTCAACATACTCTGGATTTGGTTCAATTGCCTAAGCAAGTAAACAAGAGTGTTGCAGCGGCTCATATGGCTAAACAGGTTGTAGAGGTGCATCATGAAGTCAGACGGAAGCTAGAGGAAGCTAATAAGAAGTATAAGGCAGTCGCAGATAAACACAAACGAAAGCAGGTGTTTGGAGTAGGTGATCGGGTCATGGTATTTCTTCGTAAGGAGCGGTTACTGGCTAGATCTTACAGCAAACTGCAGCAGAAGAAGTACATGCCTTACACTGTCAGCAGGAAAATCAACGATAATGCTTATGTTATAGACCTTCCACATAGCATGGGCATATCCAACATTTTCAATGTTGCTGATTTGTCGCCATTTCATGAGTCCACTGAATCGATGTATCCAAATTCTGATTCTAACTCGAGATCGAGTTTTTCTCAAGTGGAGGAGAATGATGCATAATGTATTAGTAGTGCGTTTCTAGATCGATTGGACAGGCGAAAATCCAATGCCGTGTTAGTAGTGCGTTTTTCTCAAGTGGAGGAGATGGTGCGTTTCTTAAGCTAAATCATATTTCTCTTCACTTTTCACATGAAAATAACGTCTAATAAAATTAGGACTTTGAGAAATCAATTTCTTAAATTAAATTAGATGTTACTTCACGTTAGGGTAGTTTTTACCTTTATTTTTTTTTATAAATCCGAAAATACACAAAAATATACCAAAAAATACCATACACGTTGCATAGCATTATAATTTAGTTTGCATTATTATATTTTCCTTGTCATGCATATTTGCCACGTCATTATTCCATGTCATTCATTTTTGCCATGTCATTACATCTCACATGTCATATAGGTAGATTGCATTAGCATTGCATTTAATAAAAGAAAACCCAAAAAAATTAATTCAAATAATCAAACTAAGGATTTTTCATGAAAATCGAGTACCGAAAGGGCATTAATTGAAAAGTTAATGTAACAAAGTTCCCGAATCCATTTAATCTCTGGTTCATATCAAATAAAGTATTTTCTCCCGAATACTTTGTTGACACCTAAATTTTGATTTTTTAGGAATTTATTTATTTACTTCATAAAATGAGAGTTAGTCATAATTCTCACAAAAAAATAATAATAATTTCTCATGCATTGCATATATATTTTTTCTATCAGTCATTGCATTTAAGGTCGAGGTGAGTCAACCGGAGTTTAATTTTGACAGGCGGTTGAATCGAACTTGGTCTGAAAAATTGCGACCAAGGCATGGGGAGTGTGTCGAATTTTAATGAGCTAAGTGGACTTATTTTCAATTTTATCTTAGTCTATGTAGGCTTAATTATTTAATTAAGGCTTTCAGTTAAATGTCCATTACTTAGAAAAGCCTTAGTTGAGTTTAAGAATGCAAGACAAGCCTATAGTTTAATTAGAAAATCTGATGGGGCTAGTCCATGAAAGAGCAGAAAGTTGCATGTGGGTTTAGACATTGATTTAGCTTATTTTATAGGGCCGCTATTTTTTTAATTGAATTAGTTGAAATCTAATCATGCCTAATTGGATCTCAAATCCCACGAACATGGTTGTTCGGCTGAATCCATCCATCACATGCCTTGGCTGAAGATTTGATGAAGTAGAGCTAGGACTCTTCAAATTTTCAAAATTAGTCTAGGATCTTAATGAATTCCCAAAAATTTAAAACTCTATCTCTACTTAGCTGAAAATAATAGAGAGTTTTGATAGATGTGGGAACTCACGATCCAATGGCTCATACTTCAACTAGCATTGCAAATCTAACGGTCTTAAGGGAGTCCTATTCCAAATAGGACTAGTAGTCCAAAGTCTACATAAACAACCCTTAGCTCACGTCAATGGGGGGTTGGCTGTGACATCCCGTAATCCAGCTCGTTTTGAAGCCTTGAATAAATGAAAAGTCTCATCGGTGTACTTCAGTCGAATCTCACTCGGAACTAATCCCTCTCGAGTAGACTAACCAAATGGGAATGGCTAGCTGGGAAAATCAAATACGTGGACCTAAGAACTTGGTCATGGACTGACTCTTTGGCCATGAAAATTGTCGAGGGAATATTTTGGACCAATATATGCCGATCCTAGAATGATTAAGGAATGATTTGGATAATACCCAACGTTTGGATCACGGGTGATTCCGTTCGACCTCGTGTGGGTTCCAAACGTCCCTGAATTATTTTCTAACGATCGTGTCCATCGGGACTAGTGATTGACCCTCGTAATTGATTGACAACCAAGGTCGCCATGGCTCGAGTAATTCTTAAACGTGATTTTAATCATGGGTCGATACGCGTAACTCCTAAAAGCCACCCGTTAGTTTGAAATACGCTGAAAATTCTATTGATCGAGATTAGTCGCGAATCGAGCTTCAAAATTTGACGTCGGACCTTCAGGGGTTTCAATAAATAAAATTTTAGACGTTTCCTCATCCTGTGTGAAATTCCTTCGCGGTTCGCCCCAAAGAGGTTTAGGAAAAGTAGATTTGGACTGGGTATGGGAAAGGACCCATTTGCCCTCGAAAAATACCCTATTTTTCACTTGGAACAAAGGGTATCTTGGTCATTTCCCCTTTTGGCCGAGATTGACTAGTTAATGATGGGAGATAATTATTTTTTTCTCTTGATTTTGTGGGCATAATTAATTATTATTAACCTATATTAATTATTATATTGGCCCTCTTCTTCTTCATTATCCAAGAACCCTCTCTCTCTCTAGCTCACTTTCTCTCTACCTCACTCTCCCTCTCCCTCTCCCTCTCCCTCACTTGGCCGAACACCCTCTCTCTCACCCTCCATTGTCGAAAATTCTTCGAGCTCTCCCCGGAGTCGCTTTGGATAGCTTGAGGTTCCTAGATCGTCGACAAATCGCCGGCCGTGCAAAGATCGCCGGAACCGCTGCTTGGTTGATCTTTTCCTCAACCGTTCAATGGACGTTTTGCGAGTTTTTGAGGTAGGATTGTTTCTAAACCTAAATTAGGTGGTTAGATTGCTAAAAGACCATGAAATTGTGAATTTTTGATAAAGAAAATTGTTGGATTTGGGCTTGAGGAGGGGCTGGACGAAAATTGCAGATTTGAGGAGAAAGAAGGCTTGTTCTTGCATGAATAGTAGTAAGTCAAGAAGATAATAGTGGTCAAAGTTTAACTATGGTTATTTTATGCCCTAACTAGAGTTACTTTATGCTATTGTTTAATCATGGTTAGGTTAGTATTTAACTCTAGTTAATTTTTGAACCATGGTTAGTTAATTTATTAACTAGGGTTACTTTTATGTGACATAAAGTTGTTATGCCATGGTGCCCATTTAAATGTGGCATGATTACTATAGTTTAGTACTATAGTAGAATTATTTTATATGTTAGAAAATTATTATTGTTCGGCTGTGATAAATTTCCACGTTAGTATAATTTTAGTGGCGCGTGATTTATAAATTGCTACGTTAGCATAATATGGTCGCATGACGTGGATTGGATACTATGGTAGTATTAATTGATCGGGTAGTCTGAATTAATATTTGGATTAGTGTGAATTAATCGGGTGATCCCGAATTATTAATTCTCTAACATGAGTGAATCACGTGGTCCCGATCTATTCCGAGAAAATGAGAAGGGTCGTATTCAATCAAGTCGTTCGAGGCCAAAGTGAGCCGTATTCGTCCGATTGTCCGAGACCGAGGAAATGTGAGGGTCATATTCAATCAAGTCGTCCGAGGCCAAAGTGAGCCGTATTCGTTTGAT
The DNA here is from genome assembly GCF_020921035.1 of Rhodamnia argentea. Lineage (NCBI taxonomy): Eukaryota > Viridiplantae > Streptophyta > Magnoliopsida > Myrtales > Myrtaceae > Rhodamnia > Rhodamnia argentea. The sequence goes on along the minus strand of NC_063157.1, from coordinate 23,276,510 downwards.
TGTCCGAGACCGAGAAAGCAAGAAAGTCGTGTTCAATTAAGTCGTCCGAGACCAAAGTGAGTCGTGTTTGACTAATTGTCCGAGACTTGATCCGGTCGTGTTCCTATGTGTCCGAGACCGAGATTTGTGGGTCGTATTCCTATGTGTCCGAGACCCCGATATATATATAGAGCCGTGTTCCATAAAGGTCCGAGGCTCAATTTCATGAACTTATGATGGCAGTGGAGTAACGTGGAATATTCTGGAGTAACGTGGAATATTTTTGGAGTAACGTGGAATATTCCGGAGTGACGTGGAATATATTTGGAGTAACGTGGAATATTCTGGAGTGACGTGGAATATTTTTGGAGTAACGTAGAAATTTTCGGAGTAATGTGGATATTTATATTATGGTATGATGTGTTAAAAACGGGCCCCGGAGTACGTAGAATATTTTATTTTCGGACTAAGGCGTGGAACGCCGAGACGGGAGTAACGTAGAATATTTGAGAAGGTGTGAGAATTGTCGGAGAAAGAATGGAATTTTTTGGAATTTAATTGGAGAATTTTTAGGTAAGAAAGAAAGAGTTGTTGGAAATTGTTGCTCGCCTAGATTGTGTCTGGAGGCACTAGCGACCTGATCTAGGGTTAGAGATTTTCCTACTGAGATTTTATCTCACCCCGTCGTGGGTTTGTTGTTTTCAGACCCTCCGCCGCAATGATCCGACCCGGAGATCGAGATGCTAGGAGAAGTTGTGGAGCCTTTGGATGCTGAGTAGCCGCTTGAGATAGCGAGGATGAGGCTTAGGATAGTAGGCCCCTCAGTTTTGTGGAGTGTTGTATTTTGGTTGTGTAGCAGGCTTCGACCACGTGTCTTTTGTTATAGGTGGTCACAGGCTTGTACAAGTGGCCCCGAAGCCCTAGGTTTGACAGTTTGTAACAACTATGTATATATGTACATATGTGTGTTTTTACCATCCCAAGTTATCATAGTGTTATTGGTTTTCTGTACGGAGATTTTGTTGCTTCCGCATGTGTTGTATAATATTGTTGGCCTGAGGATCCTGGAGAACCGTACGCAAGCGAGGCCAGGTGGGATGTCGACGGTTCGTAGGGTTCGGGTCGTGACATTGGCCATTATTGATTTTCGGTAGAGATTAGAGAGCAGCTGAGATTCTGATTGTCTCCTTCAAGGTTGATGCAATTCTCTTAAAGCCAAACCATCGTGCGCCTACTCCGTCAAGTCGTAGCCTCAAACTCCGCCGGTCCTCCTCCGCACACGATGCGACCTCACCATCCGGCGTCGTTCTCCACCGTCCAGCAACCTCATGAGTAAGCCCTACTCCCCGCTGATCGGTCCCGCGCATCATCGACCACCGCAGGAGCCATTGCATATCGAACTGAGCTGCTGTCCAGCTCTTTGGCGCTACTGATCCAGCATTATACGAGAGTTGTTTGGCTTAGATTTTGATTAACAACTGGTGACTAACCTGTGTGTCACTTTGTGCAAGAATCTCTTGAAGTTTAGAAGTCAATTCAAGCTTGAACAGCGGCTGTTTCGGGCAAGAATCAACTCTGTGAGTGTGCTGGAGTTTTTGCATAACAAGGTACTTTTTCTTCAGTTTTTTTTTTATTGTAATTCAATGCTCGTTGAATTGATAACTTGCCTAGGTATTTGCCATCATATGTTGATTTGCAATTGAAAGTAAAATTTTTGCTCGAAGCCGAAACTTGTCTTAGGACGCATAAAAATTCTGATCATGAATGAGTTTACGTCTGATGCCTACCTTTGAAGTGGTTGGATGCTTGCATGTGTTAGGGAAGGTGATTTTAATTCAAGTGGAACTTGTCCATCCTTAATTAAAAATTATTCCTCAATGGTCGTCGAGTTACCTTGAATGAAAAAAAAATCAGAACTTTATGGCATGAGCATGGAATTTTTTGGCACGTAGGTAATCCATTTGATCGAACGGTTTAATGTGAGTGGAGGATTAATCTTTTTCGCTACGTTGGTTAACTGGAACTTATCCATTGGGTGTTCGATCATGACCTTGTGTTATTGATAGGAATTTGCGATTGTTCGATATTATCTCCTGGTGTGAATAAATATTCGACTAAATTGAAATTTTATCTGATTTGGCTAAGTTAGATAATTTTTGCCTCATGGATACATTTTTTTAGCTAGTCGTTATCTTTAACACTTGCGGAACGATTTGGATGTTATCTTATCTTATCTTTGGTGAATTTTCTGAACACATTCAATTAGAGATAAGGTTTAGTTGGATTGAATGTCTATCTATTTTTTTTATGAGGATTATCTAAAATTAAATTTTCAAATCTCAAAGATAATTTCTCAAATTAAAAATGGATCGAATTTTGGATGAGGAAAGGTGGATCCCCAATGCCATATTTTCGGCCACCCCTCTTTGAATTTTTGAAATTTCAAGCTCAATTGACTCATTTTTATTTTATTTTTGTCATGCTTGTTTGTTTTGATTTGTTATAAAATTTGCACATCTTTAAACAAACATGCCCATAATATATGCTCCCCTATGTGCTTAGACCCATCGAAAAATAAGTCACACGCCTTAGCCACGATCTCGTGGTATGGGGTGGTGATTTAGTATAGAAATTCGTATTCTGGCCTTTGGCGAGAAGGGATGTTGTTTTTCTATACACATATCCGCATACTGGTTCGAATCCTCGAGAATGTAGCGGATAAAATCTCGCTCCAGCCCGGATCTTTAGGAATGAGATGATTTTTGAAAAAATCGGAAAATTAAAGGTATATTATGGGCATTTTTGTTTATTTTTGTTCAGATTTTTGATTGCTTTTGAATGTTTTCTTTTATTACCGAAAATACCAAAAAAAAAAAATCATCCTCCGGGCGCATAATATATGGTCTTCATGTCACATTTTTCCAATTAATTAATCATCAAATTCACATCAATTGGAAAGGCTTTTTCATGAAATCAGTATCGAAAGGGCGTTAATTTTTTTAGCATAACCAAGTCCCCGGACTCATTCTCTTTGGTTCGTAGAGATAAAATAGTTCTCCCGCTATTTTATATAAGTTTCTAATCAACCTACCGTAAATGATTAGTGGCGGCTCCAATTAAATATTTTCTCATGAATAAACCTAAGTTGCGATTCGGTAGGACTTGGGAGGGTCCGAATTAGGTTAGTTGATTTAATTAACCTGATAATCCGTTAGCCTAAATTTTAGGTCGCGACATACTTTATTTAGGTTTCTAATCTACCTACCATAAAAGATTAGTGGCGGCTCCAATTTAAAATCTTGGCATGTAATTGAACCTAAGTTGCGATTCGGTTGGACTTGGGAGAGTCCGAGTTAGGTTAGTTAATCTAATTAACCTAATAATCCGTTAACCTGAAAAAATCAATTTTTTGGTTGCGACAGCTTGGCAACTCTCTTGGGGACGTAATTTTTTCGAAAAATTATGGTGATTATTTTGAGCATTCGATTGATCGTTATTCTGAAATGAAAATGCCCCGCAGTCGAGCGGGTCTTGGATACGATTCTTGAGTACATAATAGCTGTCTGTATCATGTCCGGGTTCTCCTCGATGGTAGTCACATTTCTTAGTCGAGTCGTACCTTGCAAAGGTTGCATAATTTGGCCGCATAGGCTCTGTTGACAATAAGTCCTTCTTACGTAGGACGGCCAAGACCTCCGAAAGAGTACCGTGCAAAGGAGTAAACCGCCGGTTGCGCTTGTATCCTCTTTGTCCCCGAGTACTAAAATTCTCCGACTGTTGATTAGGGGTTTGAACCTTGGGTGCTTGGACCCGAGCCTTTTGAGTATAAGTAACATTCACTTGTGGGGCAGGCTCTTTGTCTTTCTTTACCGCGAACCGTTTAGCGGGCGCACTAACATCCTCATACCAACCTCTCTTCATACCGGTTTCCACCTCTTCAGCCATCGCAATGAGGTGAATGAACAACGTTGCAGCAGATTCAAGGATTCGTGACCGTATTGTCCGAGGTAGAGTAGAGACAAACAACTTCATGAGCTCTCGCTCGGGGGATACCGGCTTCAGCTGAGATGCCACATTCCTCCACCCGATAGCATACTGCTTAATTGTCTCACCTTTCTTCATTTCTGCATGTTCTAGATCTTCCCTAGAAATAAGAACATCCAAGTTGAAGCTAAAATGCTTAACAAAAGCATTAGCCGCCTTCTCTCGCTTCTCCATGCTATAGATTTCGTAGTCCGTGTACCACCTCATAGCCGCATCCTTCAAACTAGCCTGGAAGTTTTGAACCATCGGGGGTCCATTAGTTGCGTATTTGTTCACCCTCACCTGGTACATTTGGACATGCTGCACTGGATTGGAAGTGCCATCGTATTTCTCGAAGTCGGGCATCTTGAATTTCTCCGGAACATTAACCTTTGAAAAGGCATCAAAATCAATCTGCGGTATGTTGTGCATTCCCTCCACTTCACGTATCCTCTGTTCCATCTAGGCTAGGAGCTTGGCCGTCTCATCATTTGGTCCCATAGCCACAAGGTTGGCATGGGGAACTGGGATCAAGGGTGGCGCGCTCGAGCCTATGCCTGTGGCGATCACATCTTCTAATGGCATTGTCTGATAAGGAGCAGCTTCGAAGGCTTTGTCGGAATTATTCGCCCGAGGAATCAGAGTGGAAGCAATCGGTGGCGGAGTAGGGCTAGATAATTGAAGCTTGGCTGTGAAGCTAGGTATCATTTCCTCTATCTTTTGGGACATCATTCCTTCAAATCGCTCGGTTAAGGTGCCAAGCTGCTCAGCCAAAGCCTCACGGACCGCGGCGTTGATGTCGGCCATTCTCTTTGCGACCGATCGAGTAAAGTGCGGATGGTCCATGATAAATTACCTGCATGGGGTGATAATATGGTAAGTACAACACACGAGAGAGCTCGAGTTGATCCATGGCTCAACTAGACTCACGAATATCACATGACTAGACTCATGACCTCAATGAAGGGGATATCCGTTTTTCATCGGATTTTAGAGAAAAATTCGTGAAAATTCATCGAATAGTCGAAACGATGTGAAAATTTACAGAATTGTAGCCAAGAGGCCAATGAACAACTTTTATGTTGAACAATGGGGCTGGAAATGAACGGATCAAATCAGTTTAATGTGTCTTTTCGAAAAATCAATGTTCAGAAAACTGTTCTGTCCGCCTATAGTTAAAAGAACGAAGGACCCTCTTAAATTGTGAATTTAATTCTGAAATTTTGTAGGCTGATATTTGAAACATATATCTACAACTTTCATGTTTGGAAATTTAGCAATACGGCACGTTTACTAATAGTAAATCGCAAAACGAATCTGTAATCTGAGAACATGCGAGATTCCAGCCTACTCTACCCCGGCCATTAATTCTATAATAAATAAGAAACACACTGGATTACCACGAAAATTTTTCAACATGATGGTTCAAGATCTTACGAACATTTTTCATTGGAAGTGAGGAAATTGAATCCAACAGGAAAGGGGTGTAAAAATTCTTACAACATAGCAGGGTCAGAATGAGAACAGAACTGTTTTATTTATCTGAAAGTGCAATTAAAGGACAACAAGCCTAACACTTGACGAAAATTGTCTAACAAGAGGCCTAGGAAAATAAAGAACGTGACCAGACATCGAAAAGAAAATTAATCAAATGTAAAGACCAATAACCAAACGACTTGATGACAATACGATCTCAATTTACTACTTCAAGAGAGCGTTCTTGTTTTTCAACCGTGTCAATGCCCGTGTCGCCTCTGCCGCTTTCCTCTTTGCCTGCTCCAATTCTTGTGTGAGGTCTTCCACTTGAGCATGAAGAGTAACCCCAGGCCACACCTTTGGGATTATCGGTCGTAAGGCTTCAGGAATTGAATACTTCTTGATATATTGAGGGGTGGCATGATATATCTTTTCATTTCCCAGCAACTCCTTCCTTGGTAACTTGAGTTTGGACGGCCGACAAAAATCCCACAATGAGCGAACGGTAATTACTGATTGTTCACGCTCCGGGACAGTGATGGTGAAATCAAGCTGAACACCTTTGGCTTCTAGGGATGGAGGCATTGTCTAAACAGCTCCATATTGACGTGCCACTCATAGCGGATAATACTCTGTAGCCCCAGTGAACCCGAGCAAAGGAATCAGTTTTGCACCAGCACTTGCAAGTCGAGCCATACCTACTTTGAACCAACTAGTCTACCACAGGAAACCCCTGGGTTCCGGATCCTCTAGCAATCCTATCCACTCACAAAAATGGTAATATGGAATTTTATCCTGTTTTTCTTTGAAAACCATGATTGGGGGAGAAAAATTTCTGAGCTTTTCAACTGTACAAGATTTTGACACCCTTTAATATGAGAAAGGAACCATATTTGCAAAAGCTCAGCTGAACCTTTAAAAGTACCACATCTATCTCGCTTATACTTGTTCAAAGACATAAAAGTTTCCGCCAATATTGCGTTGACGAAATTTTTCTCTTCACAAACTTGTTGAACGAAGTAAGCTATCTTTGGGTTAATCGAATTTTTACAATGTGGAAAGATTACTAATCCAAAGAAAGCTAGCAAGAAAATTTTTCCTTAATAAAATAGCTTGATTAAAACATTCGGTCAAAAATGAGAATGAGCAATTCCCGTAATTAGCTTTTAAATTTCTTTGAACTTCAGCTATTCTAATATTCAAAAATTCAGCAAGCAAGAGTGGAGGATCGGTACCAATATATGGACTAATAGGTTCCGGATCTAGAGACTTTCCAATTAGCATACTATATTCCTTTAGAGTAGGGGTAAGTTCATGCTTACCGAATATAAGCGTGGAGGTCTCGGGGCACCAAAAATAAACAATCGCCTGAATAAGCCCGGTGCGGACCTGTATCTCGCAAAAGTGTGTCAAACGGCTCAATCTGCGCTCCACATAATCTCAAGCTATGCTGTCCAACTGGGTAAACCAACTGCCCAGTCCCTTCTTGGGCATTGGGACGGTTCGGATGTTCTTGCATTCCATGCGCTCCATGAAGTTGTAAATCGAGACACGACCAACCTTATTGCCATGGATTGACCGAAATAATACACCAGGATAAGTAATTTGCATGAAAAGGATCAAAAAGCTTACCCACCAACATTATGACATTACATAGACATGCGCGTGACGGGTGTCAGGTGTGTGCCCCTTTTATGATTTTTTTAAAAGGTTCGAAATCTTAAAGACAAACCGTACCAAATTAGATTGGTCAATGCTCAGCCTTTAAGAATTTCATTTAGGTCGAGGGTCCATTCCATGCTATGAGATTATAGCCAGGTTGGGTGATCCTCCATACCAAAGCTCGGGATCAAAGATGGGGTCACCCATTCCTCATGATCGAGGCTAAGGAGATTCCCAATCTTGATACCATCCTAAATTTTACTAAGATTTTGAAAATGGTGTAGTGCAAACAAATGAAAATTCATGCACAAGAGTTTATGATTTCCAAGATATTAAATTGCAATATGACACAACTATCAATCATCCAAAACAAAGGTCAGATAGTCAGAAAATCAATATAACAATTAACACAAAAAAAAAACGAAAAAATTACAAATCCAAATCATCAATCAAGGAGAATCAACATGAAAATCACTTAGGCATAAGTCTACCAGAATTTTTTCGAAAAAATTACGTCCCCAGTAGAGTCGCCAAGCTATCGCGACCTAAAAATTGATTTTTTCAGGTTAACAGATTATTAGATTAATTAGATTAACTAACCTAATCGGACTCTCCCAAGTCCTACCGAATCGCAACTTAGGTTCAATTACATGCCAAGTTTTTAAATTGGAGCCGCCACTAATCTTTTATGGTAGGTAGATTAGAAACCTAAATAAAGTATTCGAGAGAAAATACTTTATTTCATACGAACCAGAGATTAAATGGATTCGGGGACTTCGTTACATTAACTTTTCAATTAATGCCCTTTTGATACCCGATTTTCATGAAAAATCCTTAGTTTGATGATTTGAATTAATTTTTTGGGGTTTTCTTTTATTAAATGCAATGCTAATGCAATCCTTACAAAAAAAAAAAAAATGCAATGCTAATGCAATCTACTTATATGACATGTGAGATGTAATGACATGGCAAAAATGCGAGATATGGCATAATGACGTGGCAAATATGCATGACAAGGAAAATATAATAATGCAAACTAAACTATAATGCTATGCAACGTGCATGGTATATTTTTGTGTATTTTCGGATTTATAAAAAAAAATAAAGGTAAAAACTACCCTAACGTGAAGTAACATCTAATTTAATTTAAGAAATTGATTTTTCAAAGTCCTAATTTTATTAGACGTTATTTTCATGCGAAAAGTGAAGAGAAATATGATTTAGCTTAAGAAAACGTAACATCTTTTTTGGGATTTTTTAGGAAATTATTTAAACCATGGAAACAATGAAATTTGAACAAAAATAAACAATATTGCCCATAAAACACCTTTAAATTCGAAATTTCGATTTTTATTCACAACAGCCCCCGAGATTAGGGTTAGCAAGTGAATATATTATGGAATTACCGTAGTCCCTATATACATAGGGCAAACCTTGAAATTCTCTTTAGGAATTAGCAATGGCAAACCTTGAAATTCTCTTTAGGAATTAGCAATCCGCTCCTCGAGATCGAGGATTTGATATCTAATTCAAACGTACGGGCACAATCGTACTTCAAGATCGAAGTCATATGTTGCCGTTAATGTACGTTTTTCGAGGGACAAGGCACAATTAGGGAGCATGTGTTATGAGCAATATTGTTTACTAAAGTTCAAACTTTATAACAAGGCTAATATAAAGTAAATGGTAAACAATATGCGAAAATAAACATGCTAAAAAAATCATCCACCAAAGCATATCAAGGGTCTGCACAAAATTCATGAAATATACTCCAAGTTCAAAATCCTCCAAATTAGGCAACCATGTATATCCAAAATTCATATAATCTTTGGAACATTCAATTCAATCAAGCAATATTCAAAATATATCTAGAGATAAGGAATAACCTAATTTGAATTTTGAAGAAAAACTTGGTCGCCAAGCAAACTTGAGCCAAACACTCGCTAGTGATCCCAGAAAATACTGCACTTGAATTGAGCCTAAAAATGTGCACTTCAAAGCTGTGAATTTGCCCGAAAATCACCTCCAAACAATGTTGTTTTTGACATAAAGAGCAGCGAAACAGCCCCTTGTGTTGCCAATTTGAACTCCAAGTCGCCAATCCGCGGATAAGGGCTCGAGGGATACGCACAACTTGGAAGCTCACACTCGTGCAAGGCTTTGGACTAGGACTCACCTCGTCGCGGCCGGCTCGGGATGCTCACAAACAGCGAAGGAGTTTCGCACAAACAATGGTAGATCAGCCCACTTCAAACTCCTTTTATTTTGTCGTGTAGCGCTTTTGATGGGGATTTGCAGCGAGCATTGTGAACATCCATCCGATGAAGGGGCCAATCTCGAAGTGCTGCAACAGAGAGGAAAGAACGAACGGTGACTTCCTTTGCTACTGGAGAGAACATTTCAGTGTAATCAAAACCTTCTCGTTGTGTAAATCCTTTGGCCACTAGTTGTGCTTTATAGCGTTCAATGGAGCCATCCACCCTATATTTGATTTTGTAAACCCACTTACAGCCAATGGATTTTCGATGAGGGGGTAGAGGAACAACATCCCAAGTTTTGTTGTCCATTAGGGCTTGTAATTCATCGGCCATTGCTTGTTGCCAATGAGGGTCATTAGCAGCTTCATGATAAGAGGGTGGCTCCTATCCTTCAGATATTCTACTAATACAGCACATGTGTTCATATGAAAGACGAGCAAAGCTTACATACGAAGAGACAGGATATCATGTACCAGATGACTCCAAGGTAGGGCAAATATAATCTGCTATCCACGTGGGAGGTCGTGTAGTACGACGAGAACGTCGTGGTGGAGGTAATGGAATAATCCCAAGTGTTTCCGAGGCTATATCACCCAAAGAAGTTGGTGATGGAGATGGCGATGGAATATCGTGTAAAACATGAGGAGTCATATTTTCCGAGGCTGGTGATGGTGCTGCATCATAATCAATGGCCGGAGATGCCACAGGAGATGTCGAGTAAGGGATCATCACTTGTGGTTGTGATGAAAACATTTCTTCAACCAAAAATGGTCGTTGATCAGTAGTCGCACCAACCCGTTGATGAGAAGATAATTCTTCGTGGAAAGGGAAAACATCTTCATGGAAAATAACATTTCGATTGACAAAGAACCTCGTGGTGGATGTATCATATACCAAATATCCCTTCCGAAGAGTAGGGTATCCCATGAAGACGCATTTAATGGCACGAGGATCCAGTTTAGTCCGAGGCCCCACAGTAGATACATAACAGAGACATCCAAATACACGAAGGTGACCAATATCTGGTTTCTTTCCAAAAAGCAATTCGAAAGGGGTTTGTCCGTTGAGAACACGAGATGGCATCCAATTGATCAAGTATGCCGCTGTGACCACACAGTCTCCCCGGAACATTTCCGGAATAGAGGCTTGATATTTAAGTGCATGAGCAACTTCAAGGAGGTGCCGATGTTTTCTTTCGACAACACCGTTCTGTTGAGGAGTGTATGTGCAGGAACTTTCATGAAGGATGCCATTGGCGATGAAAAAAGAAGAACATTCATGATTAAAAAATTCCCGTGCATTATCGATACGTACCCGCTGTATGGATTTGTGGAATTGATTTTTGATAAGGGTGAGAAAATTTTGGAGAATGGAAAGGACTTGGGCCTTGGATTGCATCAGAAAAACCCAAGTTGCTCGTGTATGGTCATCCACGATTGTGAGAAAAAAATGAGATCCATCACGGTGTGGGGTGTGATATGGTCCCCAAATGTTCATATGCAATAGAGAAAAAACTGCAGTCGCTCGTGATGCACTATGTGGAAAGGATAAACGCGATTGTTTAGCGAGAGGACAAATAGAACACTTTGGGTGAAGGAAAAGAAGCACTGTGACCCAAACGTTGATGAGATAAAATGGTTTTTTCATTAATACCGGCATTACATAAGATGTCCTTATTGAAGGGAAAATGTGAAACATCGAAACCAGTGGGAAAAGCAGCCCAAAAATAGAGTCCCTCGTGATTGTTACCCAAGCCCATCGGTTTCACGGTCGAAAGGGCTTGCAAGAAGCAGATGTCGTGGTTGAAAATAACTCGACAAGAGTTGTCTTCATAGAGTTTGGAAACCGATATGAAGTTAAACTGAAAATCGGGAATGAGTAACACATTTTTTAGAGTGATGGAGGGATTAAGTTGAATGGTCCCAACTTTGGTAACAATAGTTTTATCTCCATTAGGAAGACTTACGGATGTATGATGAGTGGATTTGTGAATATCGGAGAGGAAATGTTTATTGTAGACTATGTGATCACTAGCATCGAAATCAATGATCCATGCTTTGCTTGAAACCGAGCTTAAGTAGTGAGAAGTACCTGCATAGCTAGTAGCTTTATCTTGTGTTCCCATCCGACTTAGGGCTCTCATAATCTGCTGAATGTGATCCTTATTGATCGGCTGATCAGCCTTAGCATGTGCATCAATAGAAATGTCTCACTCCTTTTTTTCCTTGTCTACTGGTTTGCCATGTAATTTCCAACAATTTTCACGGGTATGGTAAGGACGTTTGCAATAATCACAAAATTTACCTTTCCCTTTATTAGCATGTGATTTGTTGGAAAAATTCTGGCCATTTGATCCTTTCCAAGCCGTGGAGCGTTGTCCTCCGTTTGATCCGCCCGCCGCGAGGACAAATCCCCGACCGTCGGATGTCACAGGGTAATATGCGCCATTTGATCCCATGAGCAAATCAGAACCGTTTGCATTGAGTAATGGTCTTACACGTCTAGAGCCTTCGGATGGGCCGAACAAATCTCGACCATCCCTTGACAAGAGAGCAACGTCTTCTTCCTCCTCCAGTAGCCCTAGGCGCCGTGAGCTCTCTCCTCCCGAGCCTCCATAGGTGCCATAGCCGGACTTTGCCACAAGCGGGCGTTGGTCCGATGTCACCTTAGCCACGAGGAAGACCCAATCTACTACCTTGACATACTCCGATGAGGCCGGACGCTGCGACTCCTCTCACACCGCAAGCTGGTAAATCCGGCCGAGCGATGGAATTGGTTCCATAGCAAGGATTTGGCTACGAAAAGGTAGATAACTCTCGTTCGGTATCAATAGAAACCTTGTTGCCTTCTCCCTTTCCCTAATCGCGTGATACCGAGTTAGGGTTTCCTCCGATCCTCAAAGCTTTTCCGAATCTTCCTCAAATCTGTTCCATAGCGCGGAGAGCCGATTGAAAATTGTTGAAATTGAGGAATTGCCTTGCCCGAGCTCCGATAGGGCTTGGGTTATTGAGAAAATCTTAGCCCTATCGAGCTTCCCGTACATTTCCCGGATGTTTTCCCAAAATTTTTTAGCGTCTTCGGTCGGAGGAAGTTCGGCAGCAACTTTTGGGGTGAGGCATTTGCCAATCCATGTTCGGACGAGCTGGTTGCACTTCCTCCGGTGACGTGCAAGCCGCTTATCGACCGGAATAGGGATAGAACCATCAAGAAACCCTTCTTTGTCCTTTGTCGTGAGTGCCCGTCGGAGCTCTCGGGACCAGACGGAGTAGTTTTCCGGCCATAAGAGTTGTGTAGAGATTAGGCGAAGCTCGGGTCCGTCGGCGGCAGTCGTGTATAGGGGATCCCCTGGCTCCGGTCGACCGTCGGAGGTTCCCGCAAAGGAAAAAAATCCGGGTCCGAAACCGGGGTAAGGAAAAACCGTCGGACCCGTCGGACTCGAAATGTTCGGACCCGAGTATGCCCAACTAGGTCCAGGCGCTTGATACTGACTTGGGTAGGTCCATCCAGAGCCGGGCCATGGATTGCCTTCCGGAAAAATTGTAGGGCCTCCTCCTGGTCCACTACTCCCGGGGTGGGTCCTCTCCGTAGGGCCCATACTGCTCTGGGGAGGTCAGACAGGAACAGGGATCCATTGAACATATGGCCCTCCAAAAAATTGTTACGTGTGGGGCTGAATGGGCCCACTGTTGTGCTGCGTTGGCTTCAAAAGCTCTTCATGGCCTTCTCGAGTGGTCTGGGTATCATTTATCAGAGTTGATTGAGGGTCCAAGGGTGGATTGCCCAACCCTTGATTATTGGAAAAATTGTCCGAATCCTCGGAGGTTCCGGACTTTGACCCTTGGTTTTTAGGCATGGTTTTTGGCTTTATATATGATGTGACTCAAAAAAATTTCTTCACAGGTTATATGCGAAGAAGGCAAAGTGGATGGCTAGGCAGAAAAATATGCGGAAGCTAGGTTGAAATCTTGCTCTGATACCATGTAAGAAAAAGCAATGAAGGAAAGCTATGGAGGAATTGTATTCTGTATTGCTTTTTCTCTATATGAAACTGTAGAATAACAGACCTATTTATAATACATAGAGGTCAAAATAAAAACAGAAAAAAGAGATATACAGAATAATATAAAATCAATTCCTATCATACAAAAACAATCAAATCAATTAGTATCAAATGAGATCACTATCGCTATCAAGATCTCTCATTCCAAAGGCAACCGTATCTTCAATATCTTTAGCTGATTTGCGTTGTTATTGTTAGACTACGTCCTTTGAAAGGCCCAAATGGAATACAGTAACATAAGTACGCTAGACATAATCGGAAATTATCGAATGATGAGGTGGGAATACGAGAATAATTCATTGTTCGTGACACAGTCTTCGATAGACGTTGTCAAATATTCAGCTTTTATTCCGCAAGGTGCCAAGAAAGCACCATTTAATTAATAAGTTAGAAACTATCCCGTTAGAAATCGTGGCAAATGAAATGGAAGATTATAATTTGCCACCGGCATAAATAACATAATCTTGGTAGTGTAAGACTCGTGCACGGTTTGGCAAAACAAAGAAGTAGAAACAAATTGGGAAAAAACTTAAGGAAATGGGATAATAGGCTACTAAGTTTTATATTTTGGCGAATAAGTGCTTATCCAAATTTATAAAACTTATGCGACCTTATGCTTGGGCACTGCAATTGAACTTTTGGGTTTCCCCATGTGCGGTATGGTATGGTCATAGAAACCTATTATCATTTTGGTACTATATTGGCTGGCTTTTCACCATGTCAATTCATAAATGGCAGATCATATTGCACTAGAACTAACCTATTGGAATGCTTGGAATAAATTTATTGTTAGACTAATTGGGAAAAAGTATCAAAAAAGTTCAAAACAGACTGCACTGGTACCAAATCAATTCCAAACATTTTAATTGGACTAATTTAGTCCTCAACATTTCGTATTTGTGTCAATTCAGTCTTTCCGATCAATTTTGACTGGAAATAACTAGTGTAGACGCTGGCATCTTACGTTGCACGGCCGGCATGGACACAAATTTTTTTAATAATGCTTACTTTTTTTAATTTTTTTTCTTTCATTTTGGTCGGTGAGGGTTGTGGCCCTCACCTAGAGTTAGTGGGGCTTCAAAGGCCTTGGGCAAGGACTTCATGCCTTTGCCTGCCTGTGGCCGACGAGGTTGCAAAAGTGATGCAACCCAATCCCGTATTCAAGATCAACAAGCCTCTCATCGGCAAGTTCCTCACCAGTAAGAGTCTTATCTTTGACTTTGTCATAACGGCTTTGTCATTTCCCATACAACAAGACTCTTTTCAACAACCTCAAACATTGGAAATATTGTGCCTTCTAATAGCTTTTAGTTCCTAAGTGCTTCTAGTTTCTATGTACTTTAATGCTTTCTAGTTTCTAGATTAGACTTTACTCTTTTGTCCTTTCTTTTGTTTTGCAATAAAAGACCATCAAATTTATGTAGAAAGGTAGACAAATTTGATTAATGAAAATTTCCTAGTGCATTTTTTTAAACCTTGAAGAGTTCATACCCCTTGAAAACTTATGAGAGTTTTCACTCTATCCTAGAAGAGTCGGAGCTTTTCAACTCCGCCAAAGAAGGAAACACTACATTCGTTGGTTGACCTCCTGCTATTAACGTTGTTTGGGTGTGGCTCATATTCCCAATCGACGGGGAGGCACGAGGGTCCTTGGACACTAGAAGGCTTAGTAGTTTGGGTTTGGATCCATAAATAGCTACTATTATATATAACTGAATGTTGTAATAGAGAAATGACTGTACCAATTAAAGTGAAATATGCTATTAAATATAATCCTAGTTTAAGAGTGAACTAAGATAAAATATTGTATCTCAATTTCGCTTTCTCTCTTTTACCCTCTATCTCGTTGTGTTTTCGTGTCTAATCCTAACAATTTAAGTGTTTGAATAGTTAACAGTGGCCCATAAAATTTGGGTTAACATCACGAAAAACCCCAAACTAATACACATGTAACAAATTTAACATAAATTATTCTTTTGACCATAAAAAATATCAAATTGATGTACATGTGATCAATTTACCCCAAATTATTCTTTTGACCACCAAGAATCCTAAATTGATGAACATGTAATAAATTCACCCCAAACTAAATTTTTTTACCATCAAAACCCCCAAACTAGTACACCTGTGATAAATTTACCTTCCTTTAATTTTCGTTAAATTTTACTATCAAATTGCTAAGTTGGATGACAAGTGGCGGTTGACCGGTGTACCAATTTGGATTTTTTATTGTCAAAAAAATAATTTGGAGTAAAATTATCACAAGTACATCGGTTTGGAGTTTTTGGTGGTAAAAAAAATAATTTTAGGTAAATTTATTACAGGTATACTAGTTTGGAGTTTTTGATTGTCAAAAAAATAGATTGAAGTAGATTTGTCATAAGTGTACCAATTTATGATTTTTCATGATATTAACCTTAAAAATTTTACTTGGTATCGGAGCGGGAGATACTGAATTTAAATTTACTTCTACACTTGGTCTTAAGCCAGTTCCAATTCAAATCTTTCTATGTATTTGCACGCTTAGTCTTAGGTCAAATCCAGCATCTAACGGTTTAAAATTTTAAAATGAAGTGCCAATTTGTTTGGCCACTATAATAGATGACACCGAAACATGCGATCCGATCTCAAAGTTTGATGCGGGAGATGGGCGTTCGAGAAATTCAATATCTTTCGTTTTGCATGAGCTGTAACGTAAAATGGATTTGCCAAGACGGAGAGGGGAAATAGAACTAGAGCCTAAGTTCTTGTGTTGAAAGTGGCTCCATAAACCCACGCCACAAAATGTAGAAATTAAATTGAAAACCTATGCTTAATCAATAAAAAAGACCAGCAGTCGTAAATGTAGGTCAATTAACTGGAAGCTTATTATGAACGACATACATGGCTTAAATATAAAATTGAGTGAAGTCATTTTGATTTCCTTGATTACCAGCTCGTTCTTATGGAGCAAAGAAATACAGGGATAACTTCATGGTGAGACACATAGGCCTTATTCTTTTATTCTCATCAGATATCTAAATGGCCTTCCCCGAATCAATTCACCATCCATATTTATGGCAGTACAACTCATCATATCATTGTTTGAAAGCAAGAAGATCGGCATAATATGTGGTCAACCACCCTTTGATAATCTCGATTTCGGTTTTTCGCTGCATGACCAACCAGTCCGGATCGGTTTGCTTCTGTGCATGTATATCCAAACAGTGGGAACCTGCAAAACATATATTCACAGATGAAAGAATTCAAGATCCATTGCAAAATAAAATTTAATATGCATCGATCTTGTTATTCTCTTGTGCAGTTCACGGGTGCATAGGACAAGTCGCAAACAGTACATGCATCGCCTGGTTACGTACCTTTCTCTGTGTAGACGGCAATGATACTGTCAGAAATGTTCTTCAGGACCCTAAGATTGAAAAAGAGATCGAACCGTTAAGAGTGATTAAGTGATGTAAAATTTTGATTCTTCAAATGTGTGGAGATGAGCATATGATGTTACATACCCTCCGCTACTGTAAGGATCTCGGAGTCCATTTGAGAAAATGATGTTGCTGCCGAACCTAAGAAGAATTAGCTCTATATCCTGCAACAACAATGAAAGGGTAGGGCATGGAAAACAGTTTAATCTACTGATCGAAATAAGAGCCGTAACTTATATTCTCTAAAAGTCGCTGAAAATCATACATGACCACCGTAGTATGTAGTGACCCAGTGCGGGCGAGGCACAACGCCGTACGAGGAGTTGCATTCGTCAATGAAGCTGCTCAAGACGAAAGGGTATGACGGGAACATAGAATTGTTTGTGATGCCTATGGGCATTACCATTTCGCTGCAGCTCTGCAAGCAAATCTCCCTTTTAGTATTTCAAGTTTTCTCAGACACTAACACAATTTGTGACGAGGAAGACTTCGAGAGAGGGATGGTGCGATTAAAATAGGCCCGATGCCCAAACATGATGTAGAATTCAATAATTATTTTACCTGCCACCCCCAACCCAAATCAGTTTCAGAAACATTAGTGGGAGGATTGACGTAGCATGGGGAGTTCACGTGATAGGCGACGACGCCTGCGAATATTTTGCCGAGAACGCCATTTTCAGTAGCATTTGCCCCATCAATGCCGTTGCATATTACTGTCACCGGATTCCTGGCCGGATCATCATATTGAGCTGCTCCCGCGTATAAAGACATCAAGTAATCCTTCAGCTCATCCCCACTCTTTAAAGGCCTACGCCCACACGCACACACAAGAAAAGGAAGTAGTAGTTAATCTCAAGTATAGTACAACCCCCCTTCCTTGAGAAGTGGGGAATTGAACCCCCCACCTCCCCCTTCTCAAGTGAGAAGGCTTCAACTCCTCTAAAATTGAGAAATCGGATGGGAATACTTTTATAGCAACTTGGGTATTACACATCAGATCACATACTTGCAAGTCTTGAACATCTTGCTTAAGTTTGCAGTGCCCTTAGGCTCTTGGGCAACTCTATCGATCTCCGACCAAGAGTCTACTATAGCTTGGTAGCAAGTCTCGCTGGCTTCCTGCGCAAAACGACCATGGTTCAACCCAAATTATGAAAAGCAAAGAGTATTCTAAACATTATTCAGGTGGTAATTTTACATATCTTTCTCACTTGAGGTGTGGTTACGAATAACTACACCTTTGAATTCTATCGACGGCATCTTCTAGGAGAATATGTGTACTTGTATACTTAACTTGTGTGTGTACAAGGGGATTGATGGCGATTTTGCCTCAATTAATCGATATTCTTAGGATGCTTGAGAAGTGCCACACGCTCCACTATTACATCAAAAAAGAAGAAGATATAATACGGGTGTAATTACCTTAAAATCTTTGGTGACCACCCAATAGTATGCATCCTGCGGGGTAATGTCGTCAAAATACAGTATTGGAGCTGATGAGGCCAAAGCTCCAAGGGTCACGTGTGGATATTTTAGCCGGAACCACGAGGCAAGCACTGAAATTTGCATTAGCTATTAGAATTCAACAACTTAATTTAACGAAACTTTAGACCAAAAAAAATTTTAACGATACGATATATCTATTTCGTATAAACGAGGAATTAGTATTTCTGTGGAAAATAACTGACAATAACAAGTCATCATTTTCACATATCACTGGTTTTTTGCATAGTCAACTAATCAAAACCCGTCGAACTTCTCATGGACCTTTTCCTATTATTTCTCTCTACCATACGCCATTATGGATAGGACATACACCAATTCCACTTACTTCCTCCATATGATCCTCCCACGACAATAACTGGAGAGTCCCTGGCTTTCAAATTCTGCTTCACGTGCAAGATGATGGCTGCATAATCGGCCAAAGTTTGGGCCGAGCTAAAATACCCACGAACATTTGCATCTTTGAGAGCTTCTTCGAAGCTCATCCCAAGTGGAATTGACTCACCATAATACCGGTGCTGACCAGAAAGATTCCACAAGAAAAGAAGAGTTTAATTACTTGGTTAGAAGCAGAAATTAGACAGAAAGAACATCCATGCATGGACCCAAAAGAAAAGGGTAGAATTCAAATGTATAACCTCGATATAGACTAACAGAGCCTCGAATTGAGCTGCGTTATCGGTCAGAAACCCAATCCCTATCAAGTCTCCGTCTATTGGCGCTTCGGCGCCGAGGTAAACAAAGATCGGCGCACTAGAATTTGCACTGCCCCAATATTTGGAGTTGATCAAGTATCTCTGTCTGAAGGTGGTGTAGCTCTCGGGTCTGTAGTTGAAATGATCGAGCGTTTGGTTGAAGAAGAAGGTTTCGAAGTCGTTAGATACGGATGCCGAAACTGCACGTTCCGGATCTTGAAGGAAGTTTTTGCGTTGTAGACTCAGCGTCGGAGTGTAAAGTTTGTGTCCAGAAATCGAAGCTGCGAATAGAATGAAGGAGATGATGAAATAGAGCCGAGAAAGAGTCATGGCTTGTTGCGTGCACAAGAAGTGTGTTTATGAAGAATTCCAAACTCGGCGGGACAATGAACTAGCTAATCACCAGCTTATATAGAGGGATCTATTGTCCCGGGCCATGATATGAAGCCACTTGATCTCAATTATTACATCATATGGGTCTTACATGTGACTTGTAATGATTGAGAGTGGCAATTTGTTGGAAAATTTTAAGTATAACAATACTTAGTCAATTATATCTTAACATAACAAAGTTAGCAATAATAAAATAGTCATGTAAGACTCAGTCATAAGGGACGGATATGAAGTGTGATAAGCTAGTGCGAGAGTTCGTCAAGCAAATCAAAATCTCGAAGCTTTCTTTTCATAAAAAAAACTTGCACCAGAAAGATTAGTTTCGTGTTTAGACTAGTGATGTCTACATAGTATGTTATTTTAATCATTTCTCCAGTCGTCTAGTTCAAAGTTCCATATATGTTAGTCAAAAGTGAGCATGGTGAGATAAAATTCCGCCAGATAGCTATTCTGATGCTTCATAATGCAATGAGTATGTGAAACTTTGTCTGAGTCAGAGTTGATCGAGTAAAAGGTCGTGTATCAATTTGAGCATTTGACTGAACATGCTCAAGCCAATTTCAACTAGGATGACACTGACTCAAGCTACTTACAAATAGCTCAGGCTCGGTTGAGATTAATTCGGCTGATTTCGAATCAATTTCAACCTCAAGCTCTTCCAGTATCTTGTGAAGTTGATGTTGAGCTTGCCAATTCTTAGCTTGATAGGCTTGCAAATCTAATCGAGCCTAGTCAAGTTGCTATTATTTTTATAAAATAAAAAAATTATCAAGTTAAAAGATTGTTGATATCCTCCAAATTATATAATGTACTGGACATTATTCGAGCATTTTTAGATCAAGCTCGAGCTCGAGTTTCGTGACAAAATAACTATAATCGAGCAAGCTCAAGCAGCTTTTTCCTTGTGCGAAATTAATACATGCAATACCAGTCCTCCGTAACTTAAAGTTTACATTGCTCACAGACAAAAGCGGGCGCGCACATATATGATGGAGGATTACAAAGTCACATAAAGCTCACCACTATGTAAAAAGAACAGTTTTTACAAGTAAGATGAAACTTCACATTATTCTCTCACCTTATTACCATCATGTTTTCACTACTTTCCCACATGAGATCAATTTCCAAAAACGCGAAGATCCGCATAGTGCGTGGTGAGCCACTTTCCCATAATCTCAATCTCAGTCTTGCGTTGCTCAACCAACCAATCTGGATCACTCTTCTTAGCTAGAAGTATGCCCAAGGTATGAGAACCTATGTACGAAATATTTTGCATATCAAATTAAGAAATTAATTTCTATAAGTCCAAAGAGAGTATATATAACTCTGGTCGCGACAAATCAAGTCAGCATATACCTTTGGTCGTGTAGATCGCGACAACGGTGCTAGAAATATTCTTTAGGACCCTGTAATAGAATTGATGTATATGAATTGTTGTTAAGCTTGATTTTTTCTTTTTGGGGTCAAAGTTAAGCTTGATTAAGTAAGTGTTATTTTCATAGAAAATTTATTGGTCATGATACTCCACATACCCGCCTCTGCTATAAGGATCTTGAAGTCCATTGGAGAAAATAATGTTGCTAGCGAACCTATGCAGAACAAGTTTTATGTCCTGCAAATCTTCATCATCAATGCAGAAACTAAGAAAATATAATAACCTTTGGGAATGTTGATGTCCGAAGCCATTCCTTTTGTATTTGCACAGAATTTATTCAACAATAGGTAGGAAAAAAGCAGTGAAATTTATTAGATTTGTAAAGTAACATACATGACCACCGAACCCAATGCGGCCGCGGCGGGACACCGAACACACTTTTGCAGTCATTGCTGAAGATATTTAGATTGAAAGGTGCTGGTGGAAACATAGTGTTTCTGGTAATGCCCATAGGGATCACCAGTTCACTGCATGTCTGCAAAAACCCACATGAGCTCTCTTTAGTTCAACAAAAAGAACAGGAAGATCAGATTGGCATATATACTGTACTGTTTTATCTGATTATTCCTCTAAAAAGAAGTATAACTTGAATGACGGAGAATGGCGCAGATCACTCTTAGTGTACATTGAAGTATCATGTAAAAGGGTCAAGCTGCTGCTCGGGTCGTATTCGAGCTCCAACATGTTGTGCATCGTTGGAGTGCACAGCAATAAACTGATATTTGAGGCAACCAAGAGGGAGCCCAAGTCGGGTACCGCCGACATATCAAGGTATACATACCTTCACTCAAGAGGTTAAACCAATGAGTTATTGCTAAAAATAGGATTATTAATTACTCAATACCATACAAATTTTTCGACGTGAGAACTTTTCTAACACAACTCACACATGCATCTCAACTTAATACTTGAATATGGATAGATAACTGAGAGAGAACCCACTCTGAACCAGTCAACATATCAAATTCGATCCACCTTCACTCAAAATCTTAAACCAATGATTTATGAGCCAGCTTGTATTATTAACTCCCCCTTACTTTTTAACACAACTCACACATGCATTTTAACATATACTATGTACTGAAGCTCAGCTTGATTCTTTTTGAGTCCAAGTCTAGTTTGTGACATTAGAAAATCACATTATAGCAATAGAGGGGAGACAAACCTTACGAGCACACATCTTGTTGTAACAAAATGCGAAAGCGAACACGGAACACAAGGATTTACGTGATTAGATCAAGGTGATCTACGTCCATGGGCGAGGCAAAACGAAATTCCACTATGATCAAAGAGAGTACAGATTACAGAAATCGGTCTTATCGACTGAACAAAAGCACACGGCTCACAAGTCTCTCACATAAAGAAAATCCTCAATACCAAATCGAAAAGAAACCCTAGCCGCAGTATAAAATAGAGCCCAAAAAAATTTTCTCAAGGGCGTTGCCCCCGAACCCCCACGCAAATCTGTTCGCACCGCAAAGGAGATTTGTTTGCTTGCTCCGAGTTGGGCCTATCGGCCCAACTCTCCACGTCACGAACTAAATCTCAATTTTTCCTCCACTTTTCGGGCCGCACAAAAATATGTCCAATTGGGTGATAAACCGGACCGGGTACATAAAATTCAAGACATATTTAACGCATCTAATACTTTCTTTCAAGCCTCGTAACTAGGTTTTAATAAGGCAAACTCGTACTAAAACTTGCTTTTCGATAAGCAGATGGCATCGGATTTACCTCAAGCCTAATAACACTTCATTCCATAAAACTTGAGCCTCAAAAATCAAGCTCGCCACTATCACGTGTTAGCATATAATTGAGAAGAGCCAAGCTGTAGTAGTAAATAATCAAGCGATTCGACTTGACTCGACAGCATAATCCTCTAATTAATTGTCATAACGAATAGATAAAAAGTGAGTGAGAAAAATAGAAGTCGCATATGTTCGTGATAAATACACATTACACACCTGCCAAGTCCAACCTAACTGAGTTTCATCTGTGCCACCAGAAGTGGGATTGACGTAGCATGTTAAGTTGCCATTGACGGCAACAAGGCCTGCAAAGATTTTCCAAAGAATGCCAATTCTTGGAGAAGCTCCATTAATGGCATCGCACATAAGTTTCAAGGGTTGTGTGGATGGATCATTGTACTGAGCAACTTGTGCGTACAGTGTTCTCAGGTAACTCGTGAGATCTGATGAACTTTGCAGTGGACTAAACAGAAGGAAAATAATAGAGTTAGAACTTTCACAACTATTCTCAGAATCAGTTAAAAAATGAAAAGAAAATATATATTTGCACCTGCAAGTTTTGAAGGTGTTGCTCAACTTCGTGAAACCAAGAGGCTCAGAAGCAACTCTATCGATTTCTTCCCAGGATAGTCTCATTGTTTGGTGACAAGAAGGACTAGTATCCTGAAAAATCACTCACACAACTGTTCAAGCGATCGATTTGATTGTAGAAAATGCACTCAAGAGGAAAAGGTATAAATTGAGCAAATTAAGATTACCAAAAAGTCTTT
Source organism: Rhodamnia argentea (assembly GCF_020921035.1). NCBI lineage: Eukaryota > Viridiplantae > Streptophyta > Magnoliopsida > Myrtales > Myrtaceae > Rhodamnia > Rhodamnia argentea. The sequence continues at coordinate 23,253,086 of NC_063157.1, read as the reverse complement.
TGCTACAACCGAAAAGTATGCGTCCTGGGGTGTGATGTTGTCAAAGTAGAGAACTGGAGCAGATGATGCCAAAGCTCCGAGAGCCACGTGAGGGTACTTCAATCGGAACCATGTTGCTAGCACTGAAAATTAAATTTGTGAATATTGGAACACATATTTCTAAGTTATATGTAGAATATATGGCGTTGAGTTTTTCCTCTTAATCAGAGGGTAGGAACTTTCTTCAATGCCTTCAGTGCAAGCTATCAATATTTATATCTGGCGCTCATTGGGAAAAGCTCCATCCAGGATAAGTTCAAGAACAAGAACCTACGGCAGATTATATATATGATTACTACATTCTACTATAATAACTGGGTCAACGGAAACCAGCAATGTCTTGTCTAAAGTAAATAGTGGGCGATATTCTTTAATTTCAATTTATAGCGGTAGTAATGTTGCTCCTATGTGAAAATATATTCACTTACTTCCCCCATATGATCCTCCAATGACGATTATTGGAGATCGTTTGGCATTCAACTTATGCTTCGGGTGTATGAGGATTTCTGCATGTTAGAATGCACATGTAAGTTGTGTTAGAGAAGTCTCACATTAGAGAATTAATGTGGTGTGGAGCAGTTAATATATCCAAGTTGGCCTATAACTCATTAGCTTAAGCTTTTGAGTGAAGATGGGTCCAACTAGATATGTTAATAGGCTCGGACTTAGGCTCCCTCTTGGCGATCTCCCCGGGTAAAGGTATCGGACTTCTGCTGCGCGCTCCCAACAAATGGTATCAGAGCCGATGGTTGATTGGTGGGCTTTCAATCTGGAATCTGGTGACTAAACGCGGTTTCCAGCTCACACGTGAGGGGGAAATTATTAGAATGCACGTGTAAGTTGTGTTAGAGAAGTCCCACATTGGAGAATTAATGTGGTGTGGAGCGATTAATATATCTAAGTTGGCCTATAACTCATTAGCTTAAGCTTTTGAGTGAAGGTGGATCCAACTAGATATGTTAACGGGCTCGAACTTAGGCTCCCTCTTGGTGATCTCCCCGGGTAAAGGTATCGGATTTCTCTTGCGCGCTTCCAACACCGCATAATCGGCAAGAGCTTGCTCCGAGCTGAAATATCCGCGAGTGTTGTTGTCACTCGGAGCTTCTTCAAATGTTAACCCGTACAGGATTGATTCACCGTAAAATTGATGCTGCAAAATTCCAACTTTGCAATTTTAAATGCGTAGATATATGCATATGCGCTCCAAACATAAGGGGAAAAGGTACGTGCAACCAAGCAGATAATACGGAGCATTAATATTACCTCTATATAGACTATAAGCGCTCTAAATTGAGCCGCATTATCCGAGAGAAACCCGTGAGAAACCCGATGGTAGCTATGTCGCCATCAATGGGCGCTTCTGCACCAAGATAAACGAAGATCGGGGCATGTGAATCCGCGTCAACCCAGTACTACGACCAACCGCTCTAAAAGCTTAAGATGATAGAAGAATGCGTGGTTTAATATTTATATATTCCAACACTCCCCCTCACACTTAATCCGGTCTTTTGCCTAGTATTAAGCGTAGACAAATTCATTTGGGGAGGCAAATAAGGGCCTAGAAAGATTTAAACTTAGAATCTCATGCTCTGATACCGTCAAAGATTTTATGGGACCACGATCAACTGCTCTAAAAGCTTAAGGCGATAGAAGAAGACGTGGTTTAATATTTATATATTCCAACATCTGTTTGAAGGTGTTGTAGCTCTCGGGCCTATAGTTGAAATGATCAAGCTTTTGATTGTAAAAGAACGTTTGGAAATCCTTGTCGCCACAGAAGCATGAACCACCCATGCAGGATCTCGAACCAACGTTGGGCGGTGGATGCTCAGCTTTGGAATATTGTAATCTTCTAAGTTCTCGCCGGTAGCAGCGCAAGCTAAGCTAAGTATCAGAAATATCAGAAGGCTATAATGTGAAGAAGACATGTTATGGTTTCTGGTCATTGCTTAGGCTAAAGCGTGCATGCGAAGGGAACGGTTTTTGTGATGTTCCATGGCGTGTACTTCACCTTTATATAGCAACCCACGATCCGATATAATAATATGTCGCTAGCTGATTTGTGTTGCTACTGATGGACTAAGTCCTTTCATAACTGGTCATGTCTTTAGGTGATTTGCGTGGTAGTCCTTTCAAGGGCCCAAATGGAATACAATAACAAAAAGTAAGCAAGACGTAACCGGAAATTACCGGATGACGAAGGGGGAATGCGAGAATAATTCATTGTTCGTGACAAAGTCTTCCTATAAAATGCATCGAAATGAAAAGAATTAAAAAAGAATTAAGAAAGAAACTACGAAATTATTTCTATAAAATGCGATATATATATATATATATATATATATGGTCGCGCTTTGGGGATGCAGAAGAATAGGAGCATTAATGAAGAATATTCAGGAGACGGTAGACAAGATTTATCGGGAACATGGGCGAGACTTACGCGACAAAAGAAAAGAAAAGAAAAAGTTGACGAGGGATAACGATGTTAGATGATAAAAGAAAAGAAAGAAAAAGTTAAGGAGGGATAGAGATGTTAGAAAGTCCAACCCACCAACTCGGGCTATTAAGCGGAGGGAGATCACATGAATATAAAGAGTATATAAAGTTTATAGTAAGGCGATGTGGAACAACAACAACTTCAAAAAAGAGAGTGGAGAATATAAGAAACAAGAACTCTAGGAAAGTGATTTCCTTTTTACCAAAAGAAAAAAAAATCGTGTGCTTTTTTTCTTTTTTCAATTTGAGCTTCTTGTTTTAAATTCACAGAGAATACACACCGTCGATCGGGTATCTTTCCGTCATCCAAATCTCGAGAAACAATTTCCTCGAAAATGAACCATCAAACAAGAAAAAAGAAAAAGAAAAAGAAAAAAGAGAAGAGAATTCTAGAATCATGGTTCAATAGGGTTTTCATTTCTTGTGCCCGAAGGCATAGAGAGTGGGGGCTTGAGCATTTTGGGCCCCATTTATAGAACCTTTAGCTTCACACAAGAAAACTCAAATGGATTTTCTTGACACGTTCTTCAACCGAAAGCAAAGACTTGACCCCCAGCTAATTCGCCCTAATTACACACAGCATGACAATTTCCTTTCATTGTCAAGGGACGACAAGCAAGAAACAAAGAGTAAAAAATGTCCCAAGTGGCCATGGGCCTTTGACATTCCTGGATTCATCCACTTGGATCTTATGGTCTGGCTCAAGAATTTTGAAAATTTGCCGACAGTGAGACACCTAAGGGCATTTTTATGGTCTGGCTCAATGATGATAAGGGACTTCAGAGATATGTATGTTCCCCTTGGATCTTATGAAAGGGACTTGGGTAGTATTCCTGACCCCAAAAGAAAATCGTAAAAAATAATTGAAGAAAAAAAGAAAATAGAATAAAATGAGAAAGTAAATCCAATGTCAAATTCGTGGGATATAATTTTTACATCGGAGTAAATTATCGACTCATGCTTCGTCTTCTGTCTACCTCAGGCTGCAGACGGTTCAGTGCGACTACCATACAAGTACAGGTGGACCCCAACATCTGGCCACGCCGAACCTCCGTGGGACCCAAGTCCACCGTACTGTCCTATCTGTCTCTACACACGTTGTGCATTCAGGAATCACCACATGCCCGTCAGAATTGAATTGTGGTCTCCGCTCCCCCACCTGAAAAGGACTTTTTTGCCAACGGAGCATACTCGCATCGTATGACTTTCTTTTTCGTCTTTTTTTTTAAACTCTAATTGATTTATTTTTCTTTTTTTGGTGAAGTTCTCTGATTGATTTGAATCTTCAAACTCTTCTTTTGTTAATTTCCTACACCTCGTCAATTTCGATTAAAATATGACAAAAAAAATTAGATTTAAATTTTTATTCCGTAAGGTGCCACCGGCATAAATAACATAATCCTGGAAGTGCAAGACCAGTGCACAGTTTGGCAAAACAAAGAAGTAGAAACAAATTGGGAAAAACCGTAAGAAAATGGGATTATAAGCTGCTAAGTTTTATATTTTGGCCAATAAGTGCTTATCAAAATTTATAAAATTTATGCGACCTTGTGCTTGGGCACCGCAAATTAAACCTTTGGGTTTCCCCATGTGCGGTATGGTATGGTCATAGAAACCTATTATCATTTTGGTTCTATATTGGCTGGCTTTTCACCATGTCAATTCATAAATGGCCGATCATATTGTCAGTAGAACTAACCTAATGAAAAAATTGCAATAAATTTATTAGTAGACTAATTGGGACAAAGCATTAAAAAAGATCTAAACAGATTATATTGGTGTCAATTCAATCCTAAACCTTTTAATGGAACTAACTTTGTCCTCAAAATAGCATGCGCCCCTCAAAACACTCTTCTTTGGGCGTGAAATCGAAGACTAGAGTACGTGTGTTTTTAGTCAATTAGATCTTGTTATTAGATTCGTGTGATTCCATTGTGAGATTGAGAGATTATTTCGCTAGGAATCGAGAGCTCAACACGGTGTGCGTTATTGGATGTAATTGGGACTGGGAAACACCGAGAGTATTTGAATGACTCGAGTGTGGCTTGTAATCTCCGTTGTATCGCTCGCTCTATAGTGGAATTTGTTGCTGCTCTTCCCGTGGACGTAGGTCTCTATAAACGACCACGTACATCCGGTGTCCGATTTATTTTCTTGTTCTGTTTTTTATTGTTCGATCGCTTGTTCCACGCAACAAACTTCACGTTGTGTGTTTCAATGATGTCACCGGCAAGCTCTCAATTTTTTTTAATTAACGATAATTTTTATTGATAAACGATCAAATTTTACTCTCATCGACCGAGTCTGTCATATTTCGATAATAACCAAAATTCCATTCAACAGAGTTCCATTTGTTACATACGAAAAATTAGAGTGAGTATCCTATATGTATGAATTTTTCTATGACCGTAGCCGCAGCTTTTCTTGCACTCATTGGTGAAGCTCTTTAGGTGAAAGAGTTATGGTGGAAACATAGTATTCTTGGTGATGATCACGGGAATCACCATCTCGGACACATCTGAAATAGCCAAACGATGTCTATTTTGTTAGCCCAATTATCACCTAATTTGTCTAATGTTTGAGAGTGGCAATTTGCTGGAAAATTTTAGTATAACAATACTTAATCACTTATATCTTAACATAACAAAGTTAGCAATAATAAAATAGTCTTATGTAAGACTCAGTCACAAGGGACGAATATGAAGTGTGATAAGCTAGTGCGAGAGTTCGTCAAGCAAATCAAAATCTCGAAGCTTTCTTTTCATAAAAAAACTTGCACCAGAAGGATTGGTTTCGTGTTTAGACAAGTGATGCCTACATAGTATGTTATTTTAAGCTTTTCTCCAGTCGTCTAGTTCAAAGTTCCATATATGTTCGTCAAAAGTGAGCGTGGTGAGATAAAATTCCTCTAGATAGCTATTCTCATGTTTCATAATGCATTGGGTACGTTAAACTTTGTCTCGAGTCGAGTTGATCGAGTAAAAGGTCGTGTATCAATTTGAGCATTTGATTGAACATGCTCATGCCAAATTCAACTAGGATGACACTAACTCAAGCTACTTACAAATAGCTCGGGCTCGGTTGAGATTAATTCGGCTGATTTCGAATCAATTTCGACCTCAAGCTCTTCCAGTATCTTGTGAAGTTGTTCTTGAGCTTGCCAATTCTTAGCTCAATAGGCTTGAAAATCTAATCGAGCCTAGTCGAGTTGCTATTATTTTTATAAAATAAAAAAAATCAAGTTAAAAGATTTGTAGATAGCCTCCAAATTATATAATGTATTGGACATTATTCGAGCATTTTTAGATCAAGCTCGAGCTCGAGTTTCGTGACAAAATAACTATAATCGAGCAAGCTCAAGTAGCTTTTTCTTTGTGCGACATTAATACATGTAATGCCAGTCCTTCGTAACTTAAAGTTCACATTGCTCACAGACAAAAGCGCGTGCACATATATGATGGAGGATTACAAAGTCACATAAAGCTCAACACTATGTAAAAAGAACAGTTTGCACAAGAAAGATAAACTTCTTGGCCTTTATTCTCTCACCTTATTACCATCTTATTTTCACTACTTTCCCACATGAGATCAATTTCCAAAAGCGCGAAGATCCGCATAGTACGTGGTGAGCCACCTTCTCATAATCTCAATCTCAGTCTTGCGTTGCTCAACCAACCAATCAGGATCGCTCTTCTTAGCTAGGAGTATGTCCAAAGCACGAGAACCTATGTACAAAATGTTTTGCATATCAAATTAAGAAATTAATTTCTATAAGTCCAAAGAGAGTATATGTAACTCTTATCGAGACAAATCAAGTCAGCATATACCTTTGGTCGTGTAGATCGCTACAACAGTGCTAGAAATATTCTTCAGGACCCTGTAATAGAATTGATGTATATGAATTAAGCTTCTTCTTTTTTTGGGTCAAAGTTAAGCTTGACGAAGTAAGTGTTATTTTCATAGAAAAATTATTGATCTTGATGCTCCACATACCCGCCGCTGCTATAAGGATCTTGAAGTCCATTGGAGAAAATAATGTTGCTAGCGAACCTATGCAGAACAAGTTTTATGTCCTGCAAATCTTCATCTCAATGCAGACACTACGAAAATATAATAACCTTTGGGAATGTTGATGACTGAAGCCATTCCTTCTGGTTTTGCACAGAATTTAATCAACGAAAGGTTGGAAAAAAGCAGTGAAATTTATTAGATTTGTAGAGTAACATACATGACCACCGAAATAGGTAGTGACCCAATGCAGCCGCGGCGGGACAGCGGACACAACTTTGTGGGCATTGCTGAAGATATTTACATTGAAAGGTGCTGGTGGAAACATAGTGTTTCTGGTAATGCCCAAAGGGATCACCAGCTCACTGCATGTCTGCAAAAACCCACATGAGCTCTCTTTAGTTCAACAAAAAGAACAGGAAGATCAGATTTTATCTCAATCAAAATCTCATATTCAGCCATGCTTTGGTCCAGTATACGCTGAAGCTTTTCTCTCTTCGTGGACTGATTTCTGTGTGTCCAGGCTTGCGGGAAAGGGGTTGCTTGATGGCTCGATCTACGGAACTTGATGGTTATGGAATTGATTCAATGGTGATCAACAACGGCCTTGAGAACCCTCTTTCGTATGATGTGGTCGTGCGTGGGTGAGGGCTGCGAAAGGAAGGAAAGTCGCTGGACTTTTCTCTTCTTTGGCGCGTCTCTACAAGTGAAAACCACCAATGAAACCTGGAAAAGGAAAACGTAGAAAAGAAGAATAGGAAGAGCAGAAACGGAATGATAATGAAGGATCACTTCCCCTCCCCTCCCCTCCCCTCGCCCCCCACCCCCCGCCCCCCGCCCCCGCCCCCCTTTTTTTGTCTTTTTCTCCTCTGGTCAAAGTTGCATATCTCAAACTTCTTCGTGCTCTCTAATGGCTGACGCTCCCTCTGTAGTTGGGTCCCTCCCTCTTCTTTTTGTGGCCGTGTATATATATAATGTGTGGCCTCCCTCTCATGCCTGACCTAGAGGTGTTTACGTAGTGAAAACCTACGTTAAACTCTCATAATGCGGGCTTAAGCTTTGACCTTATTTCGATTAATAAACTTTAGTAGAAAGGCCTTTTGTAATTAAAATTTAGTGAGCTGAATTAAATCTGAAAATAAGTCCAAGCTCCCTTAGAATTTCAGCACAAGCCCCCATGCCTTAGCTGAATTTCCTCATGCATGCCAATCCCGATCACTCGTCAATTTAAGCTCAAATCTTTGTCGTCGGTACAAAATGATGCAAACGCAATGCATGAAAAACTAAATTAAATATGTTATGCGTGAAAACTAATTAATTATTTTTAGTGAGAACTAAAACTAATTCTCATAAACCCACCACGGGCATGGCGTGTTTGATGAGAATCAAACCCTTTGGCGCCGGTGTAAGCCACGATCAAGGGTTCAAAACTCTCCCAACGCGTTTCTCGGACTTACGTGGGAGGGCCCTTCCTGGTGGGCTGTGGGGCCAGCCTCCCTCCAGGTATAGTCGCCGTCGGAAAGGGTGAAGCTCGATTACGACTAGCGGATCCTGGATCATAAAAATAATAATAATAATAATAATCATCATCATCATCATCATCATAATAATAATAATAATAATTCTCATTTTTATGTAAAATGCATGATTAAGGAAAAAATCAAAATTGAGGTGTCAAGAGCTTGCTCCGAGCTAAAATATCCAAGAGTGTTGTTGTCACTCAAAGCTTCTTCAAATGTCAACCCGTACGGGATTGATTCACCATAAAATCGATGCTGCAACATTACAACTTTACGATTTTAAATGTGTAGATATATACATATGCGCTCCAAACATGAGGGAAAAAGTACGTGCAACCCAGCAGATAATATGGAGCATTAATATTGCGTCCATATAGACTATAAACGCTCTAAATTGAGCCGCATTATCCATGAGGAACCCGATGTTAGCTATGTCGCCATTGATGGGTGCTTCTGCACCAAGATAAACGAAGATCGGGGCATGTGAATCCACGCCATCCAGTACTTGAAATTGATTATGAATCTCTATTTGAAGGTGGTGTAACTCTCGGGCCTATAGTTGAAATGATCGAACGTTTGGTTGTAAAAGAAAGTTTAGAAATCCTTTGTCGCCACAGAAGCTCGAACCGCCCGTGCAGGATCTTAAACCAACGTTGGGCAGTGTACGCTCAGCCTCGGAATATTGTCATCGTCTAAGTTCTCACCTGTAGCAGCGCAAGCTTAGCTAAGTATCAGAAATATCAGAAGGCTATAATGTGATGAAGACATGTTATGGTTTCTGGTCATTGCTTAGACTAAAGCATGCATGCGAAGGGAAGGGTTTTTGTGATGGTCCTTGGCGTATAGTTCACCTTTATATAGCAGACCACGATCCACAAAATAATATGTCGTTAGCTGATTTGTGTTGCTACTGATGGACTAAGTCCTTTCATAACTGGTCATGTCTTTAGCTGATTTGCGTTGTTACTGTTAGACTAAGTCCTTTCAAGGGCCCAAATGGAATACAATAACATAAGTACGCAAGACATAATCGGAAATTATCGAATGATGAGGTGGGAATACGAGAATAATTCATTGTTCGTGACAAAGTCTTCGATAGACGCTGTCAAATATTCAGCTTTTATTCCGCAAGGTGCCAAGAAAGCACTATTTAATTAATAAGTTAGAAACTGTCCGGTTAAAAATCGTGACAAATGAAATGGAATATTATAATTTGCCACCGGCATAAATAACATAATCTCGGAAGTGTATGACCCGTGCACAGTTTGGCAAACAAAGAAGTAGAAACAAATTGGGAAAAACCTTAAGGAAATGGGATAATAGGCTAATAGGCTACTAAGTTTTACATTTTGGCCAATAAGTGCTTATCCAAATTTATAAAACTTATGCGACCTTATGCTTGGGCACTGCAATTGAATTTTTGGGTTTCCCCATGTGCGGTATGGTATGGTCATAGAAACCTAGTATCATTTTGGTATTATATTGGTTGGCTTTTTACCATGTCAATTCATAAATGGCAGATCATATTGCACTAGAACTAACCTAATGGAATGCTTGGAATAAATTTATTGTTAGACTAATTGGGAAAGAGTATAAAAAAAAAAGTTCTAAACATACTGCATTGGTACCAATTCAATCCCAAACATCTTAATTGGACTAATATAGTCCTCAACATTTCGCATTTGTGCCAATTCGGTCTCTTCGATCAATTTTTATTGGAAATCACTAGCGTAGACACCGGCATCTTACGTTGCACGGCCGGCACGGACACAATTTTTTTTAATAATGCTTACTTTTTTAAAGTTTTTTTCTTTCATTTTGGTTGGTGAGGGTTGCGGCCCTCGCCTAGAGTTAGTGGGGCTTCGAAGGCCTTGGGCGAGGACTTCGTGCCTTTGCCTGCCTGTTGTTGATGAGGCTACAAAAGTGATGCAACCCAATCCCGTATTCAAGATCGACAAGCCTCTCATCGGTAAGTCCCTCACCGGTAAGAGTCTCATCTTGGACTTTGTCATAACGACTTTGTCATTTCCCATACAACAAGACTCTTTTGAACAACCTCATACATTGGAAATATTGTGCCTTTTAATAGCTTCTAGTTCCTAAGCGCTTATAGTTTCTACATACTTTAATGCATTCTAGTTTCTAGATTAGACTTTACTCTTTTTCCCTTTCTTTTTTTTGCAATAAAAGATCATCAAATTTATGTAGAAAGGTAGACAAATTTGATTAATGAAAATTATCTAGAACATTTTTTAAAACCTTGAAGAGTTCATACCCCAAGTTTTCACTCTATCCTAGAAGAGTCGGAGCTTTTCAACTCCGCCGAAGAAGGAAACACTACATCCGCCGATTGACCTCCTGCTATTAATGTTGTCTGGGTGTGGTTCATATTCCCTATCGACATGGAGGCACGAGGGTCCTTGGACACTAGAGGGCTTAGTAGTTTGGTTTGGACCCATAAATAAATAATATTATATATAACTAAAAGTTGTAATAGAGAAATGAATGTACTAATTAAAGTGAAATCTGCTATTAAATATAACCCTATTTTAAAAGTGAACCAGGATAAAATATTGTATCTCGATTTCTCTTTCTCTCTTTTACCCTCTATCTCGTTGTGTTTTCGTGCCTAATCCTAACAATTTAACTGTTTGAATAGTTGACAGTGGCCCAAAAAATTTGGGTTAATACCACGAAAAACCCCAAGTTAATACACATGTGACAAATTTAACCCAAATTATTCTTTTGACCATTAAAAATCTCAAACTGATACACATATGGCAAATTTATCTCAAATTATTCTTTTGACCATCAAGAATCCTAAATTGGTGAACATGTAATAAATTCACCCCAAACTAAATTTTTTTATCATCAAAACCCTTAAACTAGTACACATGTGATAAATTTATCTTCATTTAGATTTCGTTAAATTTTACTATCAAATTGCTTAGTTGGATGATAAGTGTCGGTTGACGGGTGTACCAATTTGGATTTTTGCAGGTCAAAAAAATAATTTGGAGTAAATTTATCACAGGTACACCAATTTGGAGTTTTTGGTGGTGAAAAAAAATAATTCTAGATAAATTTGTTACGGGTATACTAGTTTGAGGTTTTTGATTCTCAAAAAAATAATTTGAAGTAAATTTGTCATAAGTGTACTAATTTATGATTTTTCATGATATTAACCCTAAAAATTTTACTTGGTATCGGAGCGGGAGGCACCGAATTTAAATTTAATTCTACACTTAGTCTTAAGCCGGTTCCAATTCAAATCTTTCTATGTATTTGCACGCTTAGTCTTAGGTTCAATCCAACATCAAACGGTTTAAACTTTTAAAATGAAAATTGGCATCACGTCGGGAATTTAGTTTGATATTGGAATTAAGTGCATTTTCTTCTTCTTTTAATGACCAAAAAGCCCATCCAAATAGGTGAATTTCAGGCCAATTTATTTAGCCACTATCGCAACCTAAAAATACGATTTTCCAATTTTAGGTTAATGGATTGTCAAATTAATTAATCAGATTAATTAACTTAGCTCGAACTCTTCCAAGTTCTATCAAATCATGACTTATGATTCGAATGATTATCTTGCAAAAGTTTTTTATTTTTTTCGGAGCTGCCACTAATCATTTTTGGTAGGTTGATTAGAAACCTAAATAAAATAGTGGAAGCACTATTTTATTTCTATGAACCAGAGATTTTAAGTTGGGGACTTGATTACATTAATTTTTCAATTAATGCTCTTTCGGTACCAATTTTCGTGAAAGATATTCAATTTAGCAATTTTGACGAATTCCGACTTGAAGTTCAAAGGCGCAATTTTTTTGGATTTTCTTTTTATGATTTTTTTTATTTCTAATGTATTTTCGAAATTAAAACTTAATGGAAATGGGAGTGAATTGTTTCAAGATTAACTTAAAGTTTTAGAATTTAATTTGCATTAAAACCCAAATTTTTAAGAAAATCTTGTTACCATATGTCTACATCTTTTAAAATCTATCCTAATGGATTCAAAAGATTTTGTTTCATTGAATGCAATCCAAGATATAGGATTTCTAGAAAATCCTATCTTTCTAAAAAAACTGATAAGACGTGATTTTTAAGAAACCATATCTTGCTACATTCTTTTTATTTTCTGAGATTTTCTGACATGAAATTAAAAGATGAGACATGAATGATTTTTTTCATTTGTAAATTTTCTGATTTTTTTTTTGTGATTTTTGGTTTTTATGGATGAATTTAAATTGAACCTTTTAATGAAAAATATTATTACCGCTGAATTTTTCGAGTTAAGTTTCGATCCGAAGCCCGACAAATCGATCCTAAAATTCGAAATACCCGCTATGAAAATAATTTCATCTAAAGCCTGATAGGTAGACTTATTCTCATGTGTGCGGTTGCGGACTAGGAGATTTTTCTAATTGATCATATTTTGAAAGATTTTGGTATCTTGGGTATATTCAGAAATATTTTTCAATTATCGGAAAGATTTCAAAATTATCACATGAATCACAATATTTTCAATTTAAACAAAAGATATCTTGAACTTCCAAACAAGGCAACTTTTGGGTATCTTAATTTTCCAACATGATTCTTGGAGATATAGAAGAATATCACAAAATTATCAATAGCTCATTGGAGCAAGCTTTAACAAGAATCTTTCTAGCTATGTCCAAAGTGATCCAAAGCATGCGCAGTATTTTCGAGATATGCTTGAAATCAGAAAATCATTAAGCAATCATAACCATCAATTCGGCAAAATTTTAAGCATTTTCAGAATATCATGAATTGGAAAATTACCTAATCTGAGATCGAACCAAATTTTGGACTCCAAGCAAGCTACATGGACCAAACAATGGGGAGAGGCCACTCGTGCACGCCTAAGAGGATCCGAAAAAATCAATTTGCAGCAGCTGAATCGCACCTTTGACAGCACCGAACATGCAAGCAATTACCGCCAAAAGTTGTGACAATTGATCCCAAACGACGAGCAAAAATTATGCACTGATTAGTGATAAAAATAACCCTGAGCGGGGCTGTTTTGAGCCCCAAATAGCAGTTATTTGGGCAGCGAACAACAGCGAGAAAGAGGTCCAAACTGTGATGAAAAATCGATACAAACAAGGGCTGTTTTGATTTTCGACTAATGCCGAACAGTGGTGGCGTCGGGCTGAGCGAAACACGTCAGAGGACCCTCTATATTTTTGTTGCAATGGCCAAGAAGTATCCATAGTGCTTGATGATCCACCAAGAGACTCTGAATGTTGATTGGTCCACCTATGCAAACAATTTACACGCCAATAAGAAGGAAAATCAACCCACGTGAATGCGGCTACTGGAGGATTGAAGACCCAAAAAAACAATCGCCAAAGTACTTCCGCCGAATCTCCTTTTCTTCCTGGTGTATTCTCACGAAAAATGTTTTGCCCCCTTCTTGTTGAACGTGTTATCATGCTTTATATAGATAGGGATTGCTTAGGGTTTCAAAGTAAGAAGCTGTATTTTCTTGTGAGATATTTAAAATATGTTACCCATCTATATTTTGCTTTTTTCCTTTTTTTTTAATGAATCTTGCCCCCACGACATGATAAGGTTGATATCTTTCCTTCTTCTTTGCCTTACATGCGTGCCCACTATTCTCTCTCTTCTTCTTCTTCTTTTTTTATAATTACCAAATTATTGAGCAAACATGTGAATCATATATGCTAATTCGATTATTATGGGTTCCTTCGAATTTCAAGTGTCCACAGGTTTCGTCCAGAAAATTTAAGCTTAGAATCACCTACCGTCGGTCCAATAAAATGCAATGAACGATATGCAAAAATTAAAATGAAAATGAATTAAATATTTTTGAAAGAGAGTAAGATTAATCTCTAATTTTTTTATGCAAATTTTTCCTAAAATGTTTAGTGAAAATTTAGATGTCGACAGCTACTATAATAGATGAAACTGAAATATGCGATCCGATCTCACAATTAGATGCGAGAGATGGGCGTTCGAGAAATTCAATAGTTTTTCCGTTTGCTTGAGCTGTAACGTAAATGGATTTGCCAAGACGGAGAGGGGAAATAGAACTAGAGCCTAAGTTCTTGTGTTGAATGTGGCTCCATAAACCCATGCCACAAAATATAGAAATTAAATTGAAAACCTATGCTTAATCAATAAAAAAGACCAGCAGTCGTAAATGCAGGTCAATTAACTGGAAGCTTATTATGAACTACATAGATGCCTTAAATATAAAATTAGGTGAAGTCATTTTGATTTCCTTGATTACGAGCTCGTTCTTATGGAGCAAAGAAATACAGGGATAACTTCATGGTGAGATACATAGGCCTTATTCTTTTGTTCTCATCAGATATCTAAATGGCCTTCCCCGAATCAATTCACCATCCATATTTATGGCAATACAACTCATCATATCACTGTTTGAAAGCAAGAAGATCGGCATAATATGTGGCCAACCACCCTTTGATAGTCTCGATTTCAGTTTTTCGCTGCATGACCAACCAGTCCGGATCGGTTTGCTTCTGTGCAAGTATATCCAAACAGTGGGAACCTGCAAAACATAAATTCACAGATGAAAGAATTCAAGATCCATTGAAAAATAAAATTTAATGCGCATCAATCTTGTTCTTCTCTTGTGCGGTTCACGGGTGCGTAGGACAAGTCACAAACAGTACATGCATCGCCTGGTTACATACCTTTCTCTGTGTAGACGGCGATGATACTGTCAGAAATGTTCTTTAGGACCCTAAGATTGGAAAAGAGATCAAATCGTTAAGAGTGATTAAGTAACGTAAAATTTTGATTCTTCAAATGTGTGGAGACAAGCATATAATGTTACATACCCTGCGCTGCTGTAAGGATCTCGGAGTCCATTTGAGAAAATGATGTTGCTGCCGAACCTAAGAAGAATTAGCTCTATATCCTGCAATAACAATGAAAGGGTAGGGCATGGAAAACAGTTTAATCTACTGATCGAAATAAGAGCCGTAACTTATATTCTCCAAAAGTCGCTGAAAATCATACATGACCACCGTAGTATGTAGTGACCCAATGCGGGCGAGGCACAACGCCGTACGAGGAGTTGCATTCGTCAATGAAGCTACTCAAGACGAAAGGGTAGGACGGGAACATAGAATTGTTTGTGATGCCTATGGGCATTACCATTTCGCTGCATCTCTGCAAGCAAATCTCCCTTTTAGCATTTCAAGTTTTCTCAGACACTAACACAATTTGTGACGAGGAAGACTTCAAGAGAAGGATGGTGCAATTAAAATAGGCCCGATGCCTAAACATGATGTAGAATTCAATAATTATTTTACCTGCCACCCCCAACCCAAATTATTTTACCTGCCACCCCCAACCCAAATCAGTTTCGGAAACATTAGTTGGAGGATTGACGTAGCATGGGGAGTTCACGTGATAGGCGACGACGCCTGCAAATATTTTGCCAAGAACGCCATTTTCAGTAGTATTTGCTCCATCAATGCCGTTGCATATTACTGTCACCGGATTCCTAACCGGATCATCATATTGAGCTGCTCCCGCGTATAAAGATGTCAAGTAATCCTTCAGCTCATCCCCACTCTTTAAAGGCCTACACCCACACGCACAAAAGAAAATGAAGTCGTAGTTAATCTCAAGTATAGTAGTTAAACACAATCCCCCCTCCTCGAGAAGTGGGGAATCGAAACCCCCACCTCCCCCTTCTCAAGTGAGAAGGGTTTTTTTTTTTTTTTTTTGGTAAGGAAAAGTGAGAAGGGTTCAACTCTTCTAAAATTGAGAAATGGGATGGGAATACTTTTATAGCAACTTGAGTATTACACATCAGATCACATACTTGCATGTCTTGAACATCTTGCTTAAGTTTGCAGTGCCATTAGGCTCTTGAGCAACTCTATCGATCTCCGACCATGAGTCTCCTATAGCTTGGTAGCAAGTCTCGCTAGCTTCCTGCGCAAAACGATCATGGTTCAACACAAATTATGAAAAGCAAAGAGTATCCTAAACATTATTCAGGCGGTAATTTTATATATCTTTCTCACTTGAGGTGTGGTTACAAATAACTACACCTTTGAATTCTATCGACGGCATCTTCTAGGAGAATATGTGTACTCGTATACTTAACTTGTGTGCGTACAAGGGGATTGACAGCGATTTTGCCTCAATTAATCGATATTCTTAGGATGCTTGAGAAGTGCCACACGCCCCATTATTACATCAAAAAAGAAGAAGATATAATACGGGTGTAATTACCTTAAAATCTTTGGTGACCACCCAATAGTATGCATCCTGCGGGGTAATGTCGTCAAAATACAGTATTGGAGCTGATGAGGCCAAAGCTCCGAGGGTCACGTGTGGATATTTTAGCCGGAACCACGAGGCAAGCACTGAAATTCGCATTAGCTATTAGAATTCAACAACTTAATTTAACGATACTTTAGACCAAAAAAAAAATTTAACAATACGATATATCTATTTCGCATGAACGAGGAATTAGTATTTCTGTGGAAAATAACTGACAATAACAAGTCATCATTTTCACATATCACTGGTTTTTTACGTAGTCAACTAATCAGAACCCGTCAAACTTCTCATGGACCCTTTCCTATTATTTCTCTCTACCATACGCCATTATGGATAGGACAAACACCAATTCCACTTACTTCCTCCATATGATCCTCCCACGACAATAACTGGAGAATCCCTGGCTTTCAGATTCTGCTTCATGTGCAAGATGATGGCTGCATAATCGGCCAAAGCTTGGGCCGAGCTAAAATACCCACGAACATTTGCATCTTTGAGAGCTTCTTCGAAGCTCATCCCAAGTGGAATTGACTCACCATAATACCGGTGCTGACCAGAAAGATTCCACAAGAAAAGAAGAGTTTAATTACTTGGTTAGAAGCAGAAATTAGACAGAAAGAACATCCATGCATGGACCCAAAAGAAAAGGGTAGAATTCAAATGTATAACCTCGATATAGACTAATAGAGCCTTGAATTGAGCTGCGTTGTCGGTCAGAAACCCGATCCCTATTAAGTCTTCGTCTATCGGCTCTTCGGCACCGAGGTAAACAAAGATCGGCGCACTAGAATTTGCACCGCCCCAATATTTGGAGTTGATCAAGTATCTCTGCCTGAAGGTGGTGTAGCTCTCGGGTCTATAGTTGAAATGATCGAGCGTTTGGTTGAAGAAGAAGGTTTCGAAGTCATTAGATACGGATGCCGAAACTGCACGTTCCGGATCTCGGAGGAAATTTTTGCGTTGTAGACTCAGCGTCGGAGTGTAAAGTTTGTGTCCAGAAATCGAAGCTGCGGATAGAATGAAGGAGATGATGAAATAGAGCCGAGAAAGAGTCATGGTTTGTTGCGTGCACAAGAAGTGTGTTTGTGAAGAATTCCAAACTCGGCGGGACAATGAACTGGCTAATCACCAGCATATATAGAGGCATCTAGCGTCCCGGGTCATGATATGAAGCCACATGATCTCAATTATTACATCATACGGGTCTTACATGCGACTTGTAATATTTCTTACGTCGCCTAGGAAAAACGCTGAGGGATGACGACGACAATTAAATGCTGTTTAGTACGTCTCTTTTGCTTTTCACTCGTTCCATTTAAATGCACTTAGTAATCTAACATGGGACTTGTAATATTCCTTCTTAGGGCATTTGACCATTTCTCTTCCGCACCTTGAATAAGATTTTTGACATAATCGATCCAATAATACCAAAAAGATGTCTTAAACCTACTGCAATTGCGTCAATTCAGTCTTAAATTTTTTTTTTTTTTGTCAATTTAGTCCTAAACCTTTTACATTTGTGCCAATTCATTTCATCCGATCAATTTTGGCCTAAAATTGTCTAGGTAGGCGCCGATCGTCTTACGTGACACGGCGGACACTAACATAGACGTTTTTTAATAATTCTTTAATTTTTTTTTAATTTTTTATTAACTTTTATTATTGTCTCTCTCTTTTTTTCCTTTTTTCGGTGTTTTTTCATTCTAGCCTACGAGAATCATCGATCTCGCCGCCATAATGAAAAAACTTAAAACTAGGAAAAAATAATAGAAATATCAAAGAAAATATTTAAAAAATGTCCACATCACGCCAACAAGACAACATAGGATGGTCGATATCCACATCAACGATTACCAGCTAAAATTGGCCGGATTGATTAAATGACCCAAATGCAAAAAATTTGGTACAAAATTGACCAAGAAAAAAGATTTAAGACTAGATTAATACAATTGCAATAGATTTATACTTTTTTAGTAATTTTCCCATCCAAAAACGGAATCCACATAAACTCTTGTTCTCTTTAAAATTCATCAACGACTTTCTTGTTTTTTAGAATTTTTTTTGGTTAAGAATTTTTTAATTCTTTTTTTTTTTTTTCGACTCCTCTGGATCAGATCCTTTGTGGTACAAAAGGCAATAGTCTACAATTAGTTGACCATTCAATTAGCTGACCATAAAATGGTCCAAATTTCTCCATCAAACTCGAGGTTTTCAAAGGGCCTTTAGACTAGTGCACGTTCGTGCGCTAGCCCCGCGTGATTGCGAGGGCACGGCAAAAAGCAGAAAGGGGCCTCGCAATGGCAGAACTCATAATTGGGTCCATTGATGTGATCCGAAGCACTGAAGTAATGGACCTGTTTGAAGTGGTCACTACAATCCAAGACTATTAGGGCGCGCATAATAACACTTCTTAAGTAGACGCTTCTAGAGTAGAAATTTTTTTGGTAACATAACTTCTAAAACGAAAATCTATTTGATAACACAACTTTATTTTTTTATTTCTGAAGCAGCTTTTACTTCAAAAGCTATATTTTCGGCCTACTTTCAGAAGTACAAAAAATTACTTCTCGTCACTCATAAAATTTTAAAATCAAGAGACTTGTTATATTTGACATCATTATAGATTCATCCGGTACATGTACGCACATAACACATTTGATTCCTCATGAGTGGATCTCATATGAGATCCACCGAATCCAATGATTCAAATGCAGTGAAATGCACTGAATTCAAATTGAAATGTTTCCAAATCTTCATGTACATGGGGATCCTTGATCTCAAGTGGAAATTGTCCAATCAATCTTAAACATATTTTATGAATTTCAACTCAGTTCTAAATTTCCAATTTCGCCAATTTAGTACTGAACCTTTGCACGAATATGTAATATAATTCTTCCAGCCAATTTTTGCTGAAAAACGCCGACAAGGTTGTGTGCCTCACAAGATGGCCGGCAATTATTAGACCGCCCCGCTCAGCGCAAATTAGGTGGAAAAACTATCTTGAAATTTTGCGCAAAAATTTAGGATCAATTTGGTAAAATTGAATAATCCAGGATTGAGTTTGTATCCATATAAAGATTTAGCAATAATCAGATAATTTTGGAAAAATTACCAAAAAATTCGTAAACATGTTGTAATTATGCCAATTCAGTCCTAAATATTTTTTTCGATTCAGTCATAAATAAATTGTAATTATGCCAATTCAGTCCATCCGATACTCAGAAAACAATTACTCTTCTGATGCTAATCCGTTTGGAAACAATTGGTCTTTTGATGCTAACCCAAGGGATCTTGTCACCGTGGAAGGTTACTTCCCAATCCAATGAGAGAGTCCTTACCTTTACCAACCACTTCCCTTTCTGCTGAGACCAGCATTTAGTGTCAATGTTGATTCATGTATTTAAGCCCCATAATAAATAATTTAAAAATAATCTAAAAATAATAGCTTATATCGCTTACAAAAATAAATAAATGAAAAATATCTTCATCATCCATGAAAATGTGATAAGAGAAAATATTTTTTATTCATTAATTGTTTTGAAGCGATACAATCAATCATTTCTTAAGGATTAATAAAACAACAAATTCAAAATTGATATACATATGACAAACGAAGGGAAAAATCCTAAATCAACTGTCACATGTCACCCAACTCAATAATTTAAAGATAAAATTAAATAGAAACTAACATGTGGTAAATTTATTTTAGATGTACCAATTTAAAGTTTTTTGTGGTTCAAAAATTAGATTATAGTAAATTTATTACAAGTGTACCAGTTTGGGATTTTTCGTGTTATCAACTCAATTTAACGGTAATTAATGGAGGGTAAATTTGTCACAAATGCACTAGCTCATAGATTTTTATGGTAAAATATTAGTTTTGGATACTTTTTTTACAGGTATACCAATTTAGGATTTTGGTGGTCAAAAAATTAATTTGGGGTAAATTTATCACAATATACCCAGTTTGAGGTTTTTTGCTGTGCTAACCTTTTTAAAAAAAATTAAATGATTAATTTTCTTCCAAATAAAAAGAGTCTCTAGTTCCATTTTTAATTCAAATCATATCGCAGGGTTAACGTCTTCTAGATGAATCCTTTCAAAACCGGCCACGACCATTTTTGTCCAAATATAAAAAACGCGCACTTCCTTGAAGAGAATCGGCCTGCGAGGAATCTTCGATGGAAAAATTTTAACTTCACTCGAATTGATGTGAAGTACATGCGTTCCAAGGCCGGCATCGATTGGGACAAGACTTGTCGTGTAACTCGTAGGTTAAATGGTACCGGACAAGATTCCTCCAGCAAATGTATGGTTAGTGAATGGAATAAACCTTAGACCAAACAAAAGGAAAAATGGAATAAACCCGTACACGATCTGACTAGGGTGGGAGTTATCTCGGCTGCAAGAGCTAAAGTACGGGTCTTGGCCTTTTCAAGTAACTCAAACGTTAAACACTCACTTCAAATAATCACCACTTGTATACTTACTCAAAGTATTTGTTATGAGGACATTCGCATGGATTGAGCCGGTTTTTACAATATCGCATGTGCGTGGTCTCGTTTCAATATTTTGATAAGACTAGGCCTACTCGTGGTGACACATCTCCACTTACATTTTTTGGAAAAATCACCAAATTGATTAGCAGAAATGTTAGTCTGGACCAAAAGGTTGAATTCTTCGTACGTGAGAAAGTCTCGTGGAATTTAGTTGTGTTCTTGTATTATAGTAACTCTCTAGATGATCTTGTATAATAGTAACTCTCTAGAAGTAGCCCTCTTTTTTATTTGAAGTCTGGCTTTTTGACTCGAAAGAGAAAGTGATGGGTAAATGGGTGAACCTATATTGCACGTTTCCTTTACTTAGAAAAAAAGGTCATTACACTCTAGAAGAGGGCAAGAAACATATGGAGTTGAATGGTCCACTAACGTCCAATCGTGGCAATTTAGGATCAGCACTATGTTCATGAACAGGACAAATAAATCAAATCTATCCAAAGGAATATCTCACAAAGCTCATTTTAAAATCGCATGATGCCTGTCTGAAATTGATTTAAAAGTCGATTTGGTATATAGCTGTGATGGAACCGTAACTCTATTGTGTTGAATTTGTGTTGTTAAGTGTTTTGATTTGTATATTGGTAATACATATTTTAAAGCTGCAAACCATAAAAGTTTAGTGATATTATTTCTTAAAAGACTAGTGCATATTGCCATCTCTGTGTTTTTAAACTATTCTAGCTTTTATCCAACACGAGCAAACCACAAGTACTAGAAAAGTGCTTTAAATGAGAAAATAAATAAATATGTGGTTAAAGGAATATTAAAGGGATTTTTGGGGGGATGATTTTAAGCCACTCCATCTAGAAACTCCGACCAAAATTTTGCATGGTGTGGCCATGAAAAATTCGTCTCACACTTATGTAGGACAATGAGTAACAACACAGATGGCCCAACTAGATTTGCCCAAGTGGACGGGCAGATCAGGCCGATACAACACAGATTTAGAGCCAAGACAAGGATACTTTGGAAAATTACTCAATAGTCCATCATCTATTGTAATGATATCAACTCGATCCTGAAATTTTCAATTTTGCTAACTTCATGTTAAAATATTGTGAGAAATTTCAATGTAATCTTTCTAGTCAATTTCCGCCAGAAATTTATAATGTAGTAACCCAATCATTGCTGATCGCCTTACGTGTTACAGCGTCACATCGGTGATTTTTGGCAAAAATTGATCGAAAGGACTATATTGAAACTTCAGGCTAAGATTTATGACTAAATTTGTAAAATTGAAAAATTTATGATTAAACGGTATCCGTACAATAAATTTAGGATTGATTGAATAATTTTCCCTAAATATCAAAATGGCAGAGCTTTGCACAATTTGTTTATTATAATGTAAACTTCCCCTAAGGTCACCATCGAAGGAGAGATTCACCGCCTCTCTTGCCAAGAGAATTCTAGATTTTGCTAAGGTTGGTGAACCAGTGATCTCTAAAATAATACAGGGGAAGTGAACCAATAATCTCCAGAATGATACAAAGGGTGAACCACTAAGTCCTAGAGTGGTCTATGGATAGAGACGGTGGACCACTATGTTATGAAGGCTATAAATAGCCAAGTGTTCTCATTTGTGTTAGTATACAAGAAGTTCTCCTAACAAATATTGTAAAGTGAATGCACCTAATAAAAGAGTGTGTTTCTATTCACTCGAGTTTCCGATCCCTCTCAACATTTGGTACTAGAACCTCTTTGCCCTGCTCAACAATCCCTCCCCGAGTCATGCATGGATGTATATCGATCTTCGTCCTGGACTGAAGAAATTGTTATGCAAATGATTCGGTGTCCATCGGATTTAGCTATATATAAGAGAATATTACCTGATAAATTACATTGCATTAGCCGGTAAATATAAATGGTTCGCTAATTAGTTAGACAGTTGGATTTACGTAGCTTGAGAAGTGTGGGCCTTTAAGCAGGATGTCGATCGAATCAGGCCCATTTCTATTCTTAAACCACATCCGGCCCAACTCTTAGTTCCAAGGGCATCAGGGCTGGTTGGGGAAATAAGAAGTGACAGAGGTAGTTAAACAAACATGTTTATTTTATTTTATTTTATTTTCAACGAACATGGGTTCATATATGGGTTTCACGGACGCATTTTGACAGGTCTAGTTCCAACCATCGGTCTCAACGGATAGAAGATGATAGAACGTTAACGCAAACGCAGGTCTTGCGGCGAGAAACAATGTTTAACAACATTATCAAGAAAGGTAAATGACAAAAATGGTTCATAACTTTGGCCCAATGTGCAATGTGATAACTAGACTTTAGATTTATTCAATATGATCCTTAAACTTTTGGTACATATTCAACTCAATCTATGAACTGTATGAAAATGTTTAATGCTGTCCCCGAGCTTGAATTAATGAAAAGACAATATTGAACATTTTCAGATAGCATGTGGACTAAATTGAACGTATATCACAAGTCTAGAGATCATATTGAACATATTAAAAATTTAGGGATAACATTGTACATTAGGCTAAAGTTCGGGGACAATATTGAACAAATTCAAACTTCGGGAACCACATCGCTCATTCGGCCAAAATTTAGGGATCATTTTTGTCATTATCTCTGTTAAGAACAAGGATATTTAAATCGCCTCTCTAATGACTTGTTCTATTCAGTCCATCGATTTGTCGCAAGGGCAAGCACAACTCTATGTAACGTGACAAATACGTGAAGAAGACTAAAGCCAAGCCCGGAAGCTTCACGGCCATGTCGTATGATGACAGAGGTTTTACTCGTTCACTCAGTTCATCTTCATACACCGACGATTGACGACAAATTCTTGTCTCAATTTTGACCCGTAGCATTAGCTATACGCACTAGACAAAGAAAGAAGATGAGAAACTAGCTTCAGCTATTCCTAGATTTACTGTGCCTTTCATAATCGTTTTCATAGCTGCATTGCATCGCTTTAGGCGAAAGAGGTGGGGCAATTCATGAAAACCAATGGCAGAGGTACAAAGATTGGGTTACAAAATTGGTTTATTAAACGAGTTAGAACTTTATAGAGAAAATCGTCAACAAAGTCTTAAACTTTTTACACTTTTATCATATCAGCCCCAAACCTTTTTACATTTTACCGATTCATTCCTATTAGCCAAAAATAGTTGACATGGATGCCAGCCGTCCTATGTGACACCATCGACACTAACGTGGACAAATTTTAATGATGTTTTAATATTTTTTAAAATTTTATGAATTAATTCCTTTTTTTCCCTCTTTCTGTTTTTCCTTTTTCCCTTTTTCCTTTTTATCCTTTTCTTTTTTTCCCTCCGCCTACCCCCAACCTCCCCAGGCCCCTGCCAAGTGCGGCTGTTGCACCCTCGTCAAAGGTTAGCAAAGGGAGAAAAAGAAAAGTGAAAAAGGCAAAACATAGTGGATTAAAAATAAAATGAAATAAATATATCAGTAATTTTTTTTAAAAAAATACTAAAATATTATTAAAAAAATTATCCACGTCAATGCTGGCGGTGTCACTTAGAGTGGGCAATAGAACCGAATCGGCAAAAGGTGAAAAAGCTGTAGAATTGAATCAGCAAATTTAAAAGGTTTAGGACTGCATCGTCAAAAGTGCAAAGGGTTTATGACATTTTTAATAATTTTCCTGAACTATGTAAGCAATTTTTAGGTTTGTAGGCTCTTTTAAAAATCCAATGCGAGAAAAAAAAATTTGAGAAAAACTTCCATACATTATCAATTCGCATCTAAACGGGTTCAATAGGTCATTGTGTGAAATACCTATTTATGACATGAACCTATGCCAAATTCACGTATTTAATTGAGTTGTATTGTGCAAATGACTCATTAGAGAATTCCGAGCCTATTTGCAACTATGTTACTGAATGTCAGTTCCGTGGTACTAATTCGAACGGCGCATGGAATTATTAGTGTTGATAGATATACTAGATACAGGTTATTACCCTATTGAACATTATCCTAAACGAAGAAGAAATAAGCCTTTCAATTTTAGAGGATTTATAATGTGATTTTGACATAACCTAGCTAGGAAAATCAATGTTTTACGCGCCTTGTATGGAGTAAATAATTACGTAAGACATTTGCGAGGATTAAGAAATATTCTTTTGAAAAAAAAGTTGTCGCAACACTCATTTTTGTAACTGGATCCGACCTAATGTTCGATCGTGGCCAATGCTGGTCGTTGGCATTATTGTGATAGCCATTGTCAAACCGCCTTGGTAAAAGAGACACTTTGGCTAGTTAATTACAAGTTGCCTGGATTTCTCCTACCATTCACTCTACGCATTCTAATGACACCGTTTAATTACGCTATTAACCATCTCAATCATACAAAAGATGTTTGGGATCTATGATTTTAAAGATTAATGTTCTTAATGTGCCAAAGTTACCGTACATCGCTCTTTTACCCAGTGTCCTAGGCAAATTATCATCCCAAAACTCACCAATATCCGCATTCATCATAAATGTATCTACCACCACAAGCACAATGACATAACTCGCATCGAAAGATGGTTGGTCGGGACTAAGTTGATATCAGCCCCCATTGAGAAAAGAGGCATGGAAAATTGCATTGAGCAAATTGGTCGTGATTCGAGCTTGAAGCTTCAAATTCAAGGGACTTCTTTTTATGTGCAGGGGCAAATTCAATTTGTCTGAGCCTATCTATCTAGATACAAGTGTGATCGATTAGGTTCAGATAGTAATGATTGATGATCGACCTGAAATCATTATTCAAGTTCGTTCCTGGTGATGTTACGATAGAGACCTATAATGGCAAAGCAATGGCGGACCATGCCCGCCGTCTCTCTGACCTCCGGGGCTGAATTTATTTTTTTTTTGGTATTTTTCACGTTTGCTTTAAAAGTAGGCCACGGTTTCGTCCGGGTCCAGAGCTCGAGGAGGAAATTACGACATTTGAGGGATTTGGATCGTTTGTGAGTAGTTTCTGACACAAATTTCGGACACTGCAACGCCTTTGGATGGTTATGACAGCTGGTCCACGAAATCTCCTAGGATTCCCCATTTTGCATCGAAGCTTCTCTCTCTTTTTCTGCAATTTCACGCTGGTGTGATTTTGTATCTTGTGCTCATTCAGCTGGTTGATACCGGAAAGTGAGTATAGATCATCCAGACGGGTATCTGAGAGGAATAATTTGATTTGCTGTTAATGTGCAGATAAAAGGTTGTAAAAGATAATGGACGTTGGTGATTAAACGATCAACCAGTTACTGACTTATATAAGATTTGATAACACAAACTAGAACTAGATCTAAATTTGGATACTCTTCTACTCCGGTCTAAATATAGATTTGGGATTTATAATGTATTTTTTGTGTTTTTTTTTTTTTTTGTTGGATTTTGTGTTCTTTAACCTCTTGGGGTTGTTGTGTTCTCTACACGGTAGTATACTAGAGACGCTAAACCTAGGCGTGCACCGTTTTTTGCCAAAACTGTAGTTGCTAAAGAGAGATTTCTCGGTGTGTGCTCGTCACCGATGTTGATTCGAGATTCCGTGATCGGTCGTCATTTGTGCTTCGATGCTACAATAAATCCATCTTTGTGGAATGAGTGAATCAATGCGGGATGTACCATGTTGATTCACTTTTCATATTTACTTATTTTAGTTGCTTTATGGTATTTGCATCTTTATTTGAAAGTTATGTACCCCTTTTTTTATATGAAATGAAGAATTTCATTTCGGAAAAAAAAAACTAGATGGTAACTTAATCAAAAAAGTATTAGTAAAGCACTCTAATTAGGGTTAGTGAATTTAAAGATTCGGTAAACACGACAAATAAAAGTTTATAAATATCGGTAAACAAGTCAAACGAAAGTCGGTAAACTAGAAGTAAATTCGCGTAAATGTAATAAAATTACGGCGTTTATACAAAAGACAAGCAAAAATAGAATGAGAAATTCAAAAGATACGAATAAATGCTGGTAAGTTATTCAAATAAGAGTTTGTAACCTAATAGTAGTTAGAATAAGAGTTCATAACCCAATACAAGTGAGTAATTTAATCGGAAAAGTAGTTGGCAAGTCACTCAAATGTAAATTGATAAATTCATATAATGTTTTGATAAATTTAAGACGTTGATAAGCAAAACAAATAAAGGTTCATAAAAGAAAAAAAAATTGATAATTTACAAGCTGCCAAGAAAAGCTGTTATTTCGTAAAAGTGTTGGTAAGTTACCCACAAGTTAATTAAAGTAACATACAGTAACATTTTCTGTAACTATGTTCGCCGTATATGTGCTTGTCGGAAGAGGAAGAAGCTTGGGGAAGAAGCACAAGGAAGCAGCCAAAAATGTGGGGCTTTCGCGCCCATGCAAAACCGGGTACAATTCCTTCCTAATAACTTTAGTACATAACTTCACATAACTCCAACATTCAACTATTTATATCTCTTGTTTGTTATATGAAAAAGGATCTTCACAAGATTATTTTCCATAGTTTCACGTGTTTGGTTTGCCGAAAGTAGGTAGTCAATGAAAAAAATTATACGGTGGAGGAGACTAACGTCACGAAAAATATTGTTAAAATACTTTTAAGAGAAGGTTCATAAGTTTGAATCCTACTTGGGGAGGTTTGATTCTCTAATTATCGAATAATTGAACAACCGGGAGCAGTTCACTTACAACCACACTAAGATTTTTTTTTTTTGTTGTCAAAAGTAACATTTCATTTCATTCACTTCATCGAGATACAAGAGAGAAACATTGCACCTAAATCAAAATACATCCCAGACAACTTCAAAACAACACAAGCTTCAGATAACAAGAGAAATCATCAAAACAAAATTATGGGTTACATGCTCCAAGAGCACATCTATGACTTCTTCATACCATAATCGGCGGTCGATCACCGAATCTGTCTTTATTAATGAGCACACATCGAGAACTCCATCCGTTACTATGACTTTGCCTTTCCGCGGTGTGTGCCCAAATTTGGCGTATTCAACACCATCACCGACTAGAGTAAAAAGATATTTTTTTATTTTGGTCAAAAAATATAGTAAAAAGGTTGATCGAGTACAAATTTGACACGAGCAAAACATTTACGAAACTTCTCCGATCTCCTTTGAAACTAAGCTTGTTCACCAACGAAATTTTAGAGGAAGAACTATATTGGCAAATTATCAAAAAAAAAATTGGACTGAATTAATATCTACACAATAAATTTATAGCCTTTTTTTTTTATAAATTATCCGGTCATCTTGACCCTCGGGAAATCGAGGGCGTTTGATTTTTTACAAAAGAGAGAAGTCAGTGTTGTGTAGTGCTACTTGAGTTTTATGAATCCGACCGCACTTTATTGATACAATCATGTGAATATCCGAATTAATAGTACAACACACAACGCACATAAGATAAAACGATGTAACCTCTCAAACCATATGACAGCGAGACACGTGTTAATTTTGGCCTACCCAAAAAAAAAAACATATGTTTGTCTTATGATTTCGCACGTGGAAATGCATGCGGTGACAACTTTCTCCACTGCCACACCGTCAGGACACCCGCCATCTGCCACCTACTTGAGAGATAACGAAAACCCTAAAAATTACTAGGAGTGATTTTAATGTCGATACAGATTTTACATAAAATCTAAAATCCATCCATCGAAATATTTTTTCTAATTTTTTGAAATTCGAAATCTATCTAGCATTCTTGAATCCTTTCAAGATAGTTTGAAGGGTCTACTTAGATTTTACCTGTAATTTTTAATTGAACATAATGTCATTTATTGTGATAATCTACTTATCACAACTCATATTTACACATATGGCTAATAAGAAACATTAACAAAAATAAAAGTTTCATTCATGAACATCGTCAGAAATGGAAGCTCGGACTAGATTTCAAATTACATACTAATCATTAGACGCCTTTAAATATCGCAATATCGCGCAAAGATAGAAAATAAGAACAACACATACTTGTTTCAGGTTCTAAAAATTGAAGAATCTATACCCTACTCTTCAGAATCGATTTTCTAATTTTTAGAATCTAAAATCTATCCGGTATGAATCGGTAGAGTTCCCAACTATACCCAAGAACCATATTCACCCTACCAAAAAATCTAAACTAGTGCTGCCTTTCAAGGATTCGGATCTCCTAACATTGGCAAATGTGACATTGATCAAATCGGACCTTCCAAATCAAAATGAGCGACCTGATTTGATTCATGTCACCTCTTAAAAAGGAGGAAAAATTTTGGGCGGGAATTCTTAAAAATTTTAAAGAGGTGTTATGGATCAAATCAGGTTGGTCATTTTAATTTGGACGAATGGATAGCCCGATTTAATTAATGCCATCCCTCATATAGAATTGACAATATTAGGGAATCCGTTTCCTCCCTTTCAGCCGCACAGTGTTTGGTAAATTGCATCAGGAAAATGCCAACGACGTGGGTGAAGGAGTAGAGAGAGAGAGAGAGAATAATTTATTTCTTTCACGGACAAGCAGGGGGGTATCCGATGCGGCATCCTTGGCGTGTAGAGACAAGGAGTAGAGAGTGAGAGATAGAGATCGTGAAGTGACAGGTGATGGGATGCTGATAAAATCAATCTCTCTCTGCCCCCTGTGTGTATTCTGCATGGGATTCCCCAAGTAGGTCATGACTATCTTTCTTTTGCTCATGTTCATCTTCTCTCTCTCTCTCTCTCTAACATTTTTGTGTTCTCTGAAATCATGCATATGGGAAAGGGATAAGTATATATGATTGACTTGTACCGAGAATTAATCACTCCTCCAGAGTCAATTTGTTATGAGTTGAAATCGTTGATCCTATCAAAATAAGGCAAAAAATGCGCCCCCGCGCGCGCACAAACACGTATACACACACCCACACAAAAGCATTCTTAATCTAAGGATGCTTCAATCCATGAGTTTAAGAGAGCGGACATATACCATAGAAAAAGTCATGGATGTCAAGTCAAACCCTCAGAAGTTTTCCTATGTGCAATCTTACACTACAAACAAATCTATTAAAATGGATCGTAAACTCATTTCTTAATTCATATTTAATGAGCTATGTTGTTATATGAGTTAAGTACATTTAATAAATGAGCCATAAATGAGTTTAGAATAGTAAAATTCACAATAATATGGGTACTAAATAGGTTCACAACTTACTTAGATCCAACCTACATATATGACTTTCAATCATAAATGAGTTTAGAATAGTAAAATCCACAATAATATGAGTACTAAATAGGTTCATAGCTTACTTAAACCCAACCCACATCCGTGGCTCTCTATTCATTCTCTTTCAGCTCAATTGATTCCGTGCTTTCACTTCAGTTTGGGTATAATTTTTTGTATTTTTTATTGAATAGGAAAGTGTTTCAACAATAAGTGTCGTATCTGGTATTTATTGAGTATGAGTCACTAGATTCGTATTTAAAGGAGTAGGTCGATTTGAATGGAATCATTTTTTATCCGATCAGATCCACCCATTTGATAGATATGATGGTGAAGCTTAGGGATGGGAGAAATAGGATGCGAAAAGCTAATGTAAGTATTTGGGCGGCTTAACCCAAAAATAGCTTTTATGTTAGCTTTAAATCCCACGTCAAAACAAAAGTCATAATATATTTGTAAAAGGAGTGACCTACGGAAAACGTAGTGTCTAGGTATATCTACAAGTCACTAAAAGTTTCGAGGGTTGAAAAATTACACACATTTCATACTATAACCAAAAGCCAAAAGTCAAACCCAAGACTAACCGAAAAAAAAAAAATTGGGTGAGCCTCATCAGTTTCCAAAGGATCAACTCTTAAACGAAATGTATAAATGCAAGTCTTGATTAAGGTCAATTGATTTGTACGTAGACGTTGCTTCTAGAGTACGTTCCAATTTGATCGGGTACCCGTTTTTCCAAAGCGACCCACCCACTTGCGCGTGATTTTCAACCTCTCTCTCCCCTCAAAGCATAGTCCCAGGGAACAGAATATTCCAAAATAAAACAAGTAATATAAGGACACGGAGAGATAACGAGGAAGAAGAAGGTGCAACACTAAATTGTAGACATAGCTTTCAAGATAAGAAAGGAGACACCTATCTCTCTCTCTCTCTCTCTCTCTCTCTGAACTAGCCCTTCAATCTCCTCCACCATGCCTAGAGACCCCAATTCTTCGCATCAAACGCCATTGAAGCCCCAAGAATTGCCTCCAAGTCTCGGAGCCAACGAAGAAGAAGGCGAGAGTGAACCGGCTAACCTCAATCAGCCGTCGAATGACGACGCTCACGGCGAGGACTCATGTCGAACCCCAACCTCGGAACACCACAAGGTCCCCGCGGTCCGGAGCTGCCCGCCAACGCCTCGCAAGCCAGCACATGTGCAGGCCTCGAGCTTTCAGAACAAGAGGAAACTGCACTTCTTCGAATCGACGAGCAAGGGGCGGGAGGAGCTCGACTTGTTCTTCCAGTCGAGCTTCGAGCCATCTCCAGGCGTGAAGAAACGGTGCATGAGCGTGTGAGATTCGATCAATTTCCAGGATCTTATGCCTTGAATTCCACGTAAATTGTCCCATATGATGACTCTAGTCTCTACTACTCAGTCATAAGTAGCCATGCCCGATGTCTAGTGTGCATGCGTCATATGTTCTTGTTTTGGAGATAATCTGTGCTGTGATTGTTCCACAAGAAGTGTAGCTAGTGAAAGTTCATGTATTGTACATAAGAAACAAACGAAAGATGCAAGTTAAGGGCTTATTGCTCTCCATCACCCATTTTTGCTCTCAACTTGATGTGCTTGTAGCTCCTACATTTGTCTCTGTTGTCCTTTTTCTAGGTGTAATCTACTGGGCTGAAGGTCCTGGGGTTTCAATTTTCTTTCGGTTCTCTACTCTTGAAAGGTTAATTGATCCGTTTTCATCTCGTGACTTTACATTTTGGCGCCATGGCCGAGCAATGACGCGGGGGACTGTAAATCCTTTCGAATTGGACCTTCAGTCTCTCCCGCTCGGAGTTAAAGGTATGAGCCCCATAATAAGATGAAAATTCTGGATCAAAACCCTCTATATCTATATATATATATAAGCAGTTGATTTGGTAGTTCGTTCTCGTTTATCGCCTGGTGTTGCTTCTTTGGCATTCACATATCCAAGCTTGTTGGGTAAATGAACAAGAAGGATTCAGCTGGGAGTCCCAACTTTTACTCTCCAGTCAACATGATTAAAACAACTGAAGAGGCAATCCAATTGAGGTAATCTTCATCATCACTCCTCAGTCCCTCACCCCGATCCAATGTTGTCATGGATGAACATTGGACGAAGAGACAGCGAGGACTATCAATAGCAATGGTCGTCTTCTGACGGTGGTAAGATTTGGAAGGGAAAGAAACGCTAGGGCAAATGGCAGACTAACCATGTTTGCTCAACTCGAATGAGATGGAGGACTCTAGCGTCAAAAGAGTTGGGGGATTAAACTGCACACTTTCTCCCTTCCCTTTAGCGTTTGCTGGTATAGGTATAGCCTCGGCGGGCGGCCACGTCAGCGCCACATGCAAAAGAACTTGCCTCGTCAGCAATGTTATGGGAGCCTTTTGGAGAGGACGTAATGACCCGGGACGAAGAGGGCCATCCTTGCACAAACCGATTGATACAGAGAACTTGATGGGAAGAAGACA
The DNA here is from genome assembly GCF_020921035.1 of Rhodamnia argentea. Taxonomy (NCBI): domain Eukaryota; kingdom Viridiplantae; phylum Streptophyta; class Magnoliopsida; order Myrtales; family Myrtaceae; genus Rhodamnia; species Rhodamnia argentea. The sequence continues at coordinate 23,220,519 of NC_063157.1, read as the reverse complement.
AAGGTTGAGGTTGAAAACTATGACGATTTCACAAAGTTAAAATCGTAGGCTTTCTTGTGCCTTTCAGAAAATCAAAAGATTTTTTGCTGATTGTTGGGGCGAGCATGTCATCCTGCCTGTCTTGTTTCCTAATGTCTCTAAGACCATTGCTCTTTGATAGTTTAAACATTTCAAGGTAATCGTTAGATCTATTGAAATAGGGCACAAACACATTTCTAAACTCGTATATGATAGGACGAGTTATTCTATGGATTAGTTATATTCAATAAATGTGTCAAAAATAGGTTTACAATATACTTATCATCAGCCCACCTCTACGACTTTGTCTTCATTTTCTCTTACCCTCACTTGACTTTTTGGCCTCACGCTCGTTCACTCTGTACTCTCACCTTAGTTTGGTTATGACTTTTCCTAAATCGAATTAAATGTGGAAGTGTTTTGAGAAAATAGATCGGGCCAAATATGGGTTAGGTATGAGTCAAGTCGGGGATAAATCAATAGATTCGTATTGCAATAAAGGAGTCAAAAACAAGTTAAATGTCTCTATTTATATCGGACCATATATGACTTGACTCGAGCTACTCATTTGACGGGCCTAGTAATAGCAAAAGTACTTAACATGGCATCGAAGTCAACCAGACCACTGGCTGTTGACCCCTCACGTTCCTCCTCTTCTTCTCCCCTTCACCTGTGCATCAGCATGCGTGATTGAATTCGGAAATCTCCCTCACCTCCACACAGATTTTCTTACCGGGAGGAGCCTCTTTTCATCGACTGGGGGAAGATACTCCTCTGCGCGTCTCTTCATCGGGTTCCGTGAGCGAAGTTTCCCAGGCATCACGTGCACGCGATAGGGGACAAATGGAAACCCTAAACCTCTTATCGAATTTTGACTTGTTGTGAACAAAGTGGGCTTGCGCACGGGCTCCCCCGTTTTCCGTTCCCCTTCTTTCCTAGTCTTCCCATCGACCTGAATTTCAAAGACGTGCTAGTTTACGCAACATTGGCTGACCCTCATACTGAGATTTGATACGCAATAGGCTCGTGTGATTTATCTTTCGGACTGCGTGATTAGTGCATCCTAATGGCGCGCATGTTCTTTTCTTAGATTAACAATAGAACCAATTTCAAGTTGTTAGAATATTGCAGCGACTTTTTGTACGAATGGTTTGACGGACAAAATCACTTTCCATCCGCGAAGAGTATGAGATCGCATGTTCGGATAGTATGACCCTCATGGTCCTTTCTAGTACAGTCAAATTGATTAGCTAGAATGACGGGCTCGAATATATATGGGCAAAAGCCACCAAAAATCTCAAATTATATTTACTGTGACATAATTACCCTATACTTTTTATGTGATGTCAAAAATCTCAAACTTATACCTGTGTGACATATTTACCTTTCAAAATTCCATCAATGGGGACCGTTAAAATCTACCTACATGGATGCCGGGAAGCAAACAATATGGAATGAAAAAGACATTGTTTTGGAAAAAAAAAAAAAAAAACATCAAACGGAACCTTGACATAGGCTAAATGTGCCACAAAAATACAAGTTGGTATCTTTTTATATCATGAAAAAAAAATTAAGGACAAATGTGTCATAGTGGATGAATATTAGGATTTTTTTATGTCATGAAAAAGGAAAAAAAAATTGAAATAAATATGTTAAAGTGGGTATAGTCCGGAGTTTTTGTTGCTTTTTCCCCAAAAGGATAATGAGTGCTTGTTGGGGGAGAAATTGCAGTTATCCCAGCGATCTTGACATGTCCGAGTGTGAATTTCAAATGCCAACCACTACGTTCAACCACTTGGAAGAATTGTAAGTAGTCGACCTGGAGAAAACTGGCCTTGCTTACTAAAGTAGAAGCCCTCTCAATGATTAAGAGAGCGGCTTGACCTTTTAATATTTTTTAAATGAATTGTTCTGGTTTACACCGATCGAGGTCACACGCTCAACAAAAGTCAATACATTTGTTCCTTTTGGTTCCATACATGGAGAAAAGCTAAGTCTTAGGAACTTCAAGGGGGGGAAGAATCCGAGGTGCTGATCCTCAGCAGAAAAGTTATTGGGAACATGGACAACTAAAGAATATATCGATAGTGGATTCGGGGAAAAATTGTCCAAAAAGTCTGAAATTTATCATATGGCGGCCAATTGAATATTAAACCTTTTAATTGTATCAATTTAATTCTAAACCTTTTAATAATTTGCTAATTCAATCATAAACCTTTCGGTTCTGTCACCGATTTATCAAATTTTGATTGAAAATTGTTGATATGGCGGTCTAGTGAAAGACAACCGTTCTATGTGGCACGGCTAGCGCCAATGTGAAATTCATTTTTTGATATTTTTGTTAATTTTTTGAATTTTTTATAAGTCTTTTGACTTTTTTTCTTTTTTGTTTCTCTTTTTTCCTTATGCTTTTTTTTTCCCCCTTCTTTCTCCGGCTAGTCATTGCGTTTCGACAATGGCCCATGACCGATCAAAGGCAAGGGCCGGCAAGGTCGACCTCGCCGACCTTGAGCTAGGCTTGCTCTAGCTAGATCGAGCAAGGGCGAGCCTTACCCGAGGTTGGCGAGGCCACTGGCGAGGGTGAACCTCACCGGATTTGGCGAGGGAAAGCACCCGAGGCTAGCGAGGCCACTAGGAAGTCGTCCTTGCCAAATTTGATGAGGGCAAGCCTCACTAGTGGCCGGCCAAAGGGAGAAGGAAAGAAGAGAGAGAGAGAGAACAAAATCAAAAAATTTATAAATATTAAGAAAGATTAAAGGCAATTTAGGACAACCGGCAATGACTAGACTGCCACATTAGTGGTTTCAAGGTAGAATTGTCGAAAGGACTACATTTAGGAATTATTAAAATATTTAGGACTATTTCGTAAATTATGAAAAGTTTTAGGACTATAGGACTATATTGACAAGTTGTCAAAATGTTTATATCAAAATTGGCAAATTAAAAGTTTTAGGACTGAATTGGTCGTCGTACAATAGGTTTAGGACTTTTTGGACGATTTTTCTTAGATTCAAGGGCACTTAGTGTTGAGGTTGTCCCACATCGGTTGTGGAAGGAGTTACTGGTCGGTTTATAAATGTGAGGAAAAACCTCATCATTTGAGCTAGCCTTTGGGGTGAGCGAGACCCAAAACCATCCAACACCGGTATTAGAGTCCAGGTTACCAACAAATCTAGATCCAACGATCACACGAGAGAGATGCTGATTGTCGCTCCTTCGACCCAAGGCTCAATGTGTGAGAGGAAGATTAGGATCGGCGCACAATCACAATGAAGTAAAACGAGCGAGAATTTTATCCTGGTCCATCCTTAAACTTGGGTTATGTTCAGCATAGGGTTCCACTATAATTAGCAACCCGCACCTTTCGTTAGATCACTCAATTACAAGCGAAAAAAAGTATATATAGCAGCGGCTATTCATGAGCCCAAACCCAAACTACTAATAAAAAATTACGGATTTCAATCGTAAAAACTCTCTAATGTCCAAAAAGTGTTGCCCTCTTAAGACTCCCGTGCAGGCAGCTCCCTCGGACCCCACCTGCTCGGCGTGGAACGGGACTCACGTACTTTTCTATTGCGGGGGAGTATGAATCATATCCCAACACTTAGCTAAAAATGGGAATATAATATTAGTGAAACCCATGAAATTTTTACGGATTGAAATCCTCTTCATTCAGACCTAACCGGTTCGCTTCATCGGCGCTTTCTTTCTCTTCCCCTTTTTCCCTATTTTACTACTTCCGAATCGCTCCTACATATGCACCGTGGCCCCGCCAATGACATCGTCTATCTGCGATCACCACGACCACCCGAGCACTGCCTGTGTGTGTGCATGCATTGCTACCAGTCATGCTGGATCACCTATCTAAGTTGTGACCAAATTAAGCCATCTAATTCATATCCATCGATTTTCACATAATCAAGTAGTTGATTATATTTTCTGTCATAGTATAAACTAAACGATACGATCTGTGAATAGATTATATGTGAATTTACATGTCAATATTTGAGTGTTGCGAAAAGTTCGGGAGCTTTGGATTTTACTAAAAAGCATAGTGCTTGAACCGCAAGAATAAAGAGTCTTGTTTTTCACGTTGCTCAGCCGCACGTATTGACCGGAGAAGGAAGAAAGTCTTCCTTTTAACGAGACGACTGGACTGTAGTCTATACCTTCTTGCGGGCGAATAGTTGGACTAGCACTTAGGCCACTACTTGCTTACTCCTCCTAAGCATGCCTCTCTTTGAAAGTCGCCGATTTTTTACATCGACTCGGGATCCGAAAGGGTAAATTTTACTGCGGTAAAAAAAAAAAAAAAAAGAAAAAAAAAAGAAGCCGAGTGCGCTAATTGTGCATCTCTCATTTCTAACACGCGAGACACTGGAGCATAAGACAAAGTTTTGCAGCGAAACGGACGTCATCTAGAGGTTTAAATGCGAGCTTATTGCTTATCCAGGGAAGTGGAATCGTCTCGTCCCAAATACAGTTTTGTATTGTTGGAAACATGTACCAACTTTAACGAGTCATTCGAATCTGAGAAATAATAACTCCACGTGCATAGTAAAGAAAGCACATTCTTGTTATACATACACTTTACATTACCAACTGGGGCCTCCAGCCATTGGTGGAGACCTGTCGACCCACGCCAGTTACTGGGCTAGGGCCACAAAGCCCCCACCAGCAGCTGGTGAGGCTCGCGGCCTCTCGCCGACCTCGCACACGGCTGGTGAGAGCCGCGAGCCATCTTCTAGCTTTGAGCGATCAGTTTATTACTCAATTGGCATAATTGAAGGTTTTTAAGATTGAATTAGACAGTGTAATAAGTCTAGGATTTTTTATTTTTTATTTTTGGGCAATTTTACCGGAGGTATTGTGAAAGGCGTAGTGACTTACACGGTGATTATTGACCTGACGGTGAAACCGATGTCGTCTATTTCGAGTATTGCTTTGATCAACAAGCTCAACGTGAAGGGGATTGGGGTTTCGGAGGAGAAGTTAGTCGGCTTGAGAATGGATGAGGTAATAAGCCATGCATGCCGTGGGATCTTAGGCTTTTATGGATTTTATAAGTGCCCGAAAGCATGCGTGACAAAACTTTATATTTTTAATGTGGCCAAACATGTTTATCATAAGATATATTGTCGTTCTTTGAGACACTCTCGTGTGCAAATTAAATGTTAAGTGTCTTTAATTTATTAGCGCATTTGGGTTTTAAAGAAAAAATTGCCTTCTAAATCGATTACACTTTTTCCAAGTCCTACACATTTTAATTTTGGTTGAGTTCTCAACATTTTACTGTTTTGCCAATTGAGTTCGTGCAGCCAATTTTGGCCCAAAAAACTCCCCGAGGTACAGAGAGAGATGAAGTTTATAGTCAACCTCTGCCTCTCGGATAGCTTTCTTTTCCAACACTTCTATTGAAAATATGTCTCAAATTTGAGCCCATTAAATAAAACCCGACTCAAGATAAGTCGAAATGTTTTGCGGGCGTCCTTCGAAGAAATCCAAGTCTGAGATTTTAAATCGAAGGGATTCTGTTGGATAATGACTTGAAACAAATCGGAAAAAGGAAATATATGAAAATTTAATATCCTAGTGCGTGTTGGAGTTGCACTCAAGAAAAGGAAGTCAAACTTTGACTGGATCTTGGGTATAACCACTTTCTTATTTACGTGCTGGAGTCAGTCTTCTTTGGGCATGCAAATATATAGTGATTGAGGGAGCTTCGTGAGTGGAGTGTTGAAAAAACTGTGGGCGGCTCTTGAAGCATCGCCAAGGGGAGTGCTTGTACGTGAGTCCTCGCGCCGTTCATCCGACGAGTGAAGTTTACTTTGCGAATTACATTCAAGAAGAATTTGTGTTCTAGCTGAGAAATTCTTGTGGTAAGAATTTGTATTTAATTTCTTTATGAGATTGAGAGATTATTTTGTTAGGAATTGGGGGATAAACACTGTGTGCGTTCTTGAATGTAATTGGGGCTTGGGAAATACTGAAAGTGTTTGAGTAACTTGAGTGTGGTTTGTAATCTCCGTGTATCGCTTGTTCTATGGTGAAATTCGTTGATGCTCTCCCCGTGGACGTAGGTCTTTACAACCGAACCACGTACATCCGGTGTCCGATTTATTTTCTTGTTCTATCTATTTTATCGTTCGATCACTTGTTCCGTGCAATAATTGGTATCATAGCTAGGCTTATCAAGTTGAAGCGAATCGATGGCAATAGAAGAAGTAAAAATGAAAATCGACAGATTTGAGGGACATGACTTTGGTTTCTGGAAGATGAAGCCGCACTTGCCCCCGTCCGGAGAGAAACCAGAGATGATGAAGCAAGCTGATTGGGAATTGCTGGATAAACGAGCGCCGGGTGTTATCAAACTAACATTGGTTCATAACGTCGCGCTTAATATCGTTAAAGAGAATACCACAACGGGTTTGATGAAAGCCCTATCAGATATGTATGAGAAGCCATCTGCGATCAACAAGGTTTATTTGATGCGACTTTTGTTTAATTTGAAAATGAGCGAAGGTGCGTCCGTTGCTAATCATATCAATGAATTCAATGTGATCGGTAGTCAATTGAGTTCAGTTGATATTGACTTTGAAGATGAGGTATGTGCTTTGATTTTATTATCCTCATTACCCGATAGCCGGAGTACTACTTTATTCGTTGTTAGTAATTCCTCTAGGTCAATAAGTTTGACGTTCGATGGTATTCGAGATTTAATTTTAAGTGAGAACATCCGTAGAAGAGAATCCGGCAAATATGTATCTACTGCTTTAGTATGAACTCAAATAGATGCGATCGGTTTAGGACTGGTGGTGTTGTCTGTTGGAATTGTGACAAGAGATGGCATCTTAGAAGGAATTGTTTTAAGCTGAAAAATGAAATGGGCAAGGGAATTAGAGTTGAATCTGCAGATGATGTTGCAGCTGTAGCTGATAATTCTGATGGTATCGATAGGGTCTTGTCTCTCACTGAAAATTCGTCATTTGACGGATGGATTATGGATTCTGGTTGTGTTCTTTTCATGCTACACCAAATAGGAACTGGTTTGCTACTTATCGGTGCACGGATAGTAGTAAAGTGCAGTTGGGGAATAACACCGAATGCGATGTTGTGGGTGTTGGTGATGTTAAAATTAGGATGCACGATGGTATTGTGATGACATTAACTGGATTAAGACACGTCCTAGAATTGAAAAAGAACTTAATTTCCTTGGGTGCTCTTGATTCGATTGGATGCAGGTATTCTTCACAAGGTGGAGTTCTGAAGGTTGTTTGAGGTGCTCTTGTGATAATGAAAGGAATCAAGTATTGTGGCCTGTATGAACTTTAAGGCGAGACATTAAGAGGTTTCGCTCTGGAGACGTCGACATCTGTTCAAGAGTCTAATGACTGCTCAAGGAAGACCCGGATGTCCGTGTCGAGGCACAAGTTTAATGTTGCTGTCAAGAATATGCGATCGAGAGCTTTGATCGAAATGGAGACTGGTACGTTAATCAAGTATGTGCAACCTGACAGTAGCATGGAGCCTTGCTCGAAGCTGGTAAATAAATTTTGCATGACAAATGGCATAGTGAAACACCGCACTAGTGCCGATAAACTACAAGTTTGCAGAATTGATGAGCATAACATTACTAGAGACAGCCCATAAAATCTCTCTAGTGCTAGTATGTCTAAGAGAATTCTAGCGGATGCGCTTAATATGGTGAGCTACCTGGTGAACAGATTTTCATCGATCGCGATCGGGTATCGGACTCTCGAAGAAGTGTGGTCAAGTAACGTTGCTGATTATTCTATTTTTAGAATGTTTGGTTGCCCGTGTTATTATCGAGTAAGTGATTATAAGCTCGGTATGAGGGCAAGGTGCATATTCCATGGCTATGCACGAGGTGAGTGGGGTTATCAGTTATGGTGTTCGAATATAAATTCACCCATTTGCAGTAGAGAAGTTACCTTTGATGAGTCTCCAGCACTTCGGGGTAGGAGTGATTGTAGCAATGTTCATACTGATATGGACGGTGTTCAGCTTGAGGTGGAGTTACAACCGGAAACTCCCGAGGTAGCGAATACTAGCGTAGCAATCGACACATATGGTGGTTGAAGCGAGATGGAGCTCGTAGAGCCAACGATTGTCTGAATCGCTAATATTGACAAGGTACGTGTTCGATCTCCCGACAGATATGGATGTAATGGTGGTTTTGCTTTATCTATGGTTAAGGAGCTTGTGCAGAAAGTTTTAGTGGAGCGATTAAAAGTGCATGTGCGGCTGGTATTTTGATGAGGTCCATGGTTACGACGAAGTTCAAGTACAGCTTGGACTTGAAAAACATATGTGGCGATTGAGCCCATTGGGACTATTGGGAGAGTAGTAGCGGTGGGGTTCGGATTCTACAGAAGCGATTGTGACTTAGCTCAAACATCGAGCCAAGGTGGAAATTGTTGAAAATACGTCTCGAATTTGAGCCCATTAGATAAAACCCGACTCAAGAAAAGTTGGAATGTTTTGCGGGCGTCCTCCAAAGAAATCCAAGTCTGAGATTTTAAATCAAAGGGATTCTGTTGGATAAGGACTTGAAACAAATCGGAAAAAGGAAATATATAAAAATTTAATATCCTAGTGCGCATTGGAGTTGCACTCAAGAAAAGGAAGTCAAACTTTGACTGGATCTTGGGGATAACCACTTTCCTATTTACGTGTTGGAGTCGGACTTCTTTGGGCATGCAAATATATATTGATTGAAGGAGCTTCGTGAGCGGAATGTTGAAAAAACTGTGGGTGGCTCTTGAAGCATCGCCAAGGTGAGTGCTTGTACGTGAGTCCTCGCGCCGTTCATCCGACGAGTGAAGTTTACTTTGTGAATTACATTCAAGAAGAATTTGTATTCTAGCTGAGAAATTCTTGTAGTAAGAATTTGTATTTGATTCATTTACGAGATTGAGAAATTATTTCATTAGGAATTGGGGACTAAACACTATGTGCGTTCTTGGATGTAATTGAGGCTTGAAAAATACCGAGAGTGTTTGAGTAACTTGAGTGTAGTCTGTAATCTCCGTGTATCGCTTGTTCTATAGTGAAATTCGTTGCTGCTCTCCCCGTGGACGTAGGTCTCTACGATCGAACTACATACATCCGGTGTCCGATTTATTTTCTTATTCTGTCTATTTTATCGTTCAATCGCTTGTTCCGTGCAACAACTTCTATGTGGAGATGGATGTAATATTAATATGATTGATAGTTTAAGTTTATGTAGTTTTCCAAAGTCTCCAATTTAGGGTTTGTTTCCAGCCTTGTTTCGTAGTGAATTTATGGATTATAATATCTGCTCGAGGGGCTCTCCTTCTTAGAGTGAGGTATAGGTCCTCACCCCATGGTAAGGAAGATTGAAATCTACAACGGGTGGTCAACCGCTCACAAAAGAAAAAAGAGGCATGGAAGCTCTTAAGTTGGAGCTCACAATATCCAAAGTCAGAGCATCTAAAAGAGCGCTTTCACACACCTCAGATTCTCTTATTCATAGGCTAACGAAGAGATCCGGTTCTACCTTTCCCCTTTCTATGGGGTGGGACCGGCGAGCACTCTTTTTGCTTCGACCTCTTGGATTCGATAGCGGGACTCCTCACTAAGTCAACCACGCCGCTTCCATTCTTCAAGGTCCGAGTGTGCACTAGGGAACCGACAATCCTTACATTAAATAAAAATTGGATGGTGATTGGAATGCATTCTAGAGAGGTGCTTGACAAAAACTTCTTGAAACCGAAGCCTCCCCATGGAGCCGTAAGGCGCTTCACTCGTAAGACCTCATTCATCTCTTATCCACCCGAGAGAGACTAGACTAATAGTCAAAGTGGGTGCGCCTTCAGTTGAGGAGAGATGTTCATAAGCAGTGGTTATGAGTTCTCTTGTTCCGGCTTAGAAGAGGTAAGGATTCCTCTTGTACCAAACCTATGGTGATCGAAATGCATTCTAGGGAGGTACTTGACAAAAGCTTCTTGAAACCGAAGCCTCCCCACGGAGTTGTAAGGCAGTTCATTCGTAAGGCCTCATTTATTTTATGTACGTACACCTTTGTTTCAGGGTGGGGCCGTCCTTCCTTTATTTGGTTTTGGCTTGCCCCTTGTATAGGTTGGAAATATGAAGCTTACCAACAAAAACTATTAGACAAAGGGGAAAGGGCTTTTTCAGCTTGCTGCCCGCGGTTGGAAGAGAAAGTGGAACCAAGTATTCATAGTCGATGGTTGGAACAAGATACTGGTCAAACTTAGAGGCTTGAACGAACTTCTTAATGTTCGGAGATCTTTGGGGACTAACCAATTGCTTTACTTTTCAAGAGAAGGTATATATAAAAGGTTATATCGTTGACATGGATGTTAGCCGTCCCACGTAACACCGCCGACACCGACATGGATAATCTGTAATAATATTTTAATATTTTTTTTGAATTCTTAGTACATTTTTATTGTTTATTTATTTTTTCTTTTCTTTTGTTAATATCGTACATTATGGTCGGTGAGGGCCCTTACGCCCTCGCCGTCCACTAGGCAAAGCCATCACGGGCAAGGTAGTCTTGCCTAGATCTAGGCTAGGCGAGCCTCAAACGCTGTCGGGATGGGCTTCGACGGCCACGTTAAGGAAAAGAAAAATCAAATAAAAAAAGAAAAAATTAAAAATTAATTAAAGTTCGAAAAAGAAGTTACCATTATATAATTTTCCACATCAACGCCCATGTAGAATGACCGGTTTTCACGTCGCCTATTTCTAGTCAGAATTAACCAGGTGAACTCAATTAAATGTTTGGGTTTGAATTAGCAAAAGTAGAATATGCTTATATATCATTGGACAATTTTTGTGGTTTTAAAAGTGCCAAAAGGCATAAAGAAACTTTAAAATAGGTATTAGATTTGATTTGGAGTTGATTGTATCTGGGCAGAGGAAGTAGTACATCATTGCCATATGTTAACTTTTACTATTGAAGTAATTGGGCCTACTCCAATCATCTAAAGTTTAGAGATTTTATCTCATAGGACATGTTTGGTTCAGCATTTGGAAGGGGTTTTGGGACTTTAAAGTTCCTTAGCTAAATTAATATAGTATTTGATTCGTTTTTTGCTCAACTTTGAAGAAATGCAATTGCATTTCCAAAGGCCCCTAAAAGCCTTTAACTCAAAGTAACTCTAGAGGTACTTTGCAAAGTTGCATTTCCGGAATGTAATTATAATTTTTTATTTCTTTAATCTTTTTATTTTCTTCTTTATTTTCTTCTTTATTTTCTTTTTTCCTTTTCTTTTCTTTTTTTCTTTTCTCCTTCTTCCTCCTTCTTCCTCCTTCCTCTGCATACTTCCTCCGCCTGCTGCACCTTCCTCCATCAATCGCAGACCTCGGCGAAGGTGGCCACCCGACAATCGGCCATGACACGTGGGTCGACAAGCTTAGCGATGTAAGGAGGAGCTGCTAGATCTCGTCAAGATCTCGGCGACGCTAGATGTCGACTGCGCGGCCCGAGCTTGTTCTCGACCGAGCAGGAGCCGCTGGTCTTGAGGACCAAGACCGGGCTCGAGGTCTGGAATTGTTGGGACGAGTCTTTGTTACTACTGCAAACCTCCGCGACGTGAGCCTCAGTGGATCCGGCTCAAGCTAGCCAAATCCGGCGAGGGTGAGGCGATGTCAAGGCGGGCTCGTGGCTAATCGCCGGCCACCGCTATGGTCGGCTATCGATTGAGAAGAAATTACAAAAGAAAGAAGGGAAAAAAAAAGAGAGAACTTCTTTTAAAGAAAGTAATTAAAAAATCAATTTATTTATGAATGGTTTTTTTTATCAAATTGTTTTTCGTCAAAGTTTTTTTTAATTTATTTTTAAAATATACTTTACTAAATATTATTTACATTTCGAAAATCTCCATTAACTTGAAAATATTTGCATTTTTTCAAGGACATTTTCCTATAGCTGGCCTAATCCCGCTAATCCTAATGATGATGCTGGAAAATTCTTCCGATTACTCGAGCGGCGACCTCTTCCACTCTCTGCGATTATCTTCACGAATCGCGAAAAGAGCAGATGAAAATCGTAAGATAAGAAGCACACAGGTGTCACCTGGCCCAAACTTATCCAGAAACAACCTCTGTCTCTTACTGTTTACTTTTAACCCCACGTTGTCATTCTGCCGCTCCCGCTCTTCGACAAGTGCCCTCCACGTGTCCTCCGTTCAGACAACCGTTTGCAAAAACCCGTCACCCATCTTCACTTCTCCACCATTTTCAAATTGCTTCCGAAGCGAGGGAAAAAGGGAGACGCTCCGATCACTGTAAGAAGAAAGAAAAGCACGCGAACAAATAGGGTCTGATGGCTCCGAAGCGTAAGGCCAAGGTCATCAAGACGACGAGGAAGGTGGTTCAAGAAACGGTCGAAGTCGCTCTCGTCGCAAAAGACCAGAAACTAGGCGCCGAATCCGACGAGATGCTGCAAGAAGAATCAGAAAGCGAGGTCGTGAAGACCACCGTAACAGTGGAAGGCGAATTACCGGGAGGAGCCGAACAGGCGACGGTCGAGATCCCCATCGAGCAGCCTCCACGGCAAGAAACCGTCACTGAAGCACCACGAATGCCGAGACAACCGGAGACGGAGGCAAAAGACAAGACCCACGATCAGAAAACAACGCGAGACGCCAAGGAGGAGGACCGCGAAGAGCGAGAAGAGGACGAAGAGACTCAGAGCCCCGAGGGCACCCCGCGAGCCGCGGCAGAGAGAGAAGCGGAGACTCTTAAGGAAGAGCCGGCTCTCGATGGAGAGAGAAAGAAAGCGCAGGGGACGACAGAGAGAGAGAGACCCGCGGAGAGAACAGAGGAAGAGAGATCCCCGGAGAAAGACGCCGAGGCAGAGAAGAAGCCAAAGAGAGCCAGAGAAGAGGACGAGAAGGCAAGAGTAGGGCGGCGGAGGCGGAGGCGGAGGGTTGGGGACGGAGTCGGGGCGGAGCAGTACAAGAGGTACGTGTTCCGGGTGCTTAAGCAGGTGCATCCGGGTCTTGGGATATCGTCGGCGGCGATGGAAGTGCTCAATGCGTACATGAACGACATGTTCGAGAGGCTGGCCGCCGAGGCAGCGAGGCTGTCGAACTACGCGGGGATCAAGACTTTGACGTCGCGGGACATCCAGGGTGCGGTCCGGCTGGTCCTGCCTGGCGAGCTCGGGCGGCACGCCATCGCGGAGGGGGCTAAGGCGGTGATGAATTACATGGAGCACGACGGTGGCGGTGGTGGTGCCAAGTCCAAGCCCTAACTCCTAAGGATGTTTTCATTTAGTACTGGTCTGCGGTCATTTGACTAAGTCTTTCTTTCTTTCTTTCTTTCTTTTTTAATTACTTTTTGGTGATGGTGATTTTGTATTTTATGTTCATGATTTCTGCGCTTTTATTTTTCGTGGGTGGGCCCCTTAACTCATTTTTTAGTCTGTGTAATAGAGAGTTAGGTCTTTTCTTTTTCGTCAAAATTTTTCGGTCTTGTTTATGTTTATGCGGTGTAAATGGCTTCTCTTGAAACTTGCGTGTTCGCTTTTTAAGCTTAAGTCCCATTTAATTCAAAGTTTTATTCAATATTAGTTTTGACTTTTGATTGTCCACCCGTAATTAGATGAATGTAGTTATGTAGGGCGTAATCTCGCTCGAAGACCACGGGTGATTGAATGAAAGAAGTTTATCCTTGGTCGAAAGAATAACAAGTTTTGCTTGTGATATAGTTGAAATGTCAGGACAGAGATGGGGGTTAGTTTATATATCCCTCAACTTATTGTAAGAGATGCACTTTGTATGATCAGAAAAGGCTTCCGTTTTCATCCTCGGTTTTGGGGGCTTACGGGCTCCTCTCGATCTTTTGGAATGAGGGAAGGAGTCTAAATCAATAGACATTAGTGAACTATCGTTGATGGACGATGCATATGACACGATCATTTCGTCTTGAGGTCTACCGCCAATAGAAATTGCTTACTCTTCTAGTAGCGAAGGAAAAGGGCAGGGCTTTCTTCGTAGTAGTAGGGGGAAGGGTGTCATGAGATCTATGCCGACCGTTGAAATCAAATGAAGGTCGAAAGACCATTCGAGGGAAAGTCTATGGAGGCTAAGGCAAATCAAATAGGTACGGAGTCTAATAATTGTACTACATATTTGTTTGGGACATCTTAACTTCAACAGCTTAGTGAAGCTAAGTAAGAAGCTAACCCCAGTTATCACCACGCTCCTCAACTTGCGGAGGGCCTTAGCGGCTAGGCAAGCAACACCGTACCTCTCTGAATGCAAGGGACGAGCCCCTTTTATCTTATATGACCATTCATGAAATAATGTCGGTTATGCCACATACCGTACGTCGATTTTTTTTTTCCGCTTAGTTCGAGTGTAATTACTCCTTTCCTTTATCAAATTGATAATATTCTTAATACGTTTCACCAACAATCTGACTTCACTTTTTTATCAAATCCCATCAAATATTCGGATCAGCTTGACTCAGAAAATTCGATCCAAACTAGAACATTTTGTTGCCTGGACATCTTTTATGGCTAGGATGTAAGAGACTAATATAGGGGTTCTTCACGTTCAGTCTAAAAATCAAATGTAACATAACATAATGAACCAAAAATGGAAAGAAAGTACACTTAAGGAGAATCATATTTTTCCCACAACCACCGCCTCCCCTTCGGGCTAGAGAGGGGGCCGCCTCTCCGACGGCAATGACTGTCAAGTGTGACCGCATCTCCAAGGATGCCAGGCTGGGGTCTCCGACCGCAAAATTGAGTATCTCCACGATCTTATTCTTTAATCAATTGTTTGGTGTGATAAGAGATCACGTTTCTCGTTCTTTAACCTTTTGAACCTTTTCAACATTTGAAAGGGGTCTAAACATGTTATGAAGTCAAGTTTGATTATCAGCTTTCAAAGAGCTCTCTTGGACAACCTACATGAGCGTATCTTCAACTTGCAAAAAGTGACCGAATAGTTAGATTATTCGGCACTTTTTTACTTACTTGACAAAACAACGAGCAAGGCTAGCGGGTCATTCTCAAAGGATTCCACTCCAAATCAAGACTCTCAATTCTACGGGGTTTGCTTTGTCAATGTTATGCCCGAATTCAATGGCACAAACCTCTACTAGGATCATTGAATAATTTCTAAAGAATCTTAATGTTTTAGCAAAATAAAGTCGATCTTAGCCGCGCCTTGCCTCTACTTATTTGACTTCAAATCCGTAGTTCACCAAACAGTAGATAGGATATAACAAATTTCTTGGATTTCGTATCCTATCCTATTAAATCATATTCTGACTAGAAATCCGAACGACAAACACAACCTAAGTGCTCGTCTCGACAAGCTTGTAAGTCTAATCAACTTCATCCAGTACCCATTTTTTGAGAAAAATTATGGGATAGTGACACAAATAGCCCATCAACTTTGATCCAATGTGCAACGTGATCCCTAAACTTTTAATTTGATCAATATGGTCACCGAACTTTTGGAACATGTTGAACTTAGTCCCTAAACTATGGGAAGATATTCAATATAGTATTTCCATTAATCAAGTTTAGGGATGACATTGGATTTTTATTTTTATTTTATATTTCAGGGACTAAATTGAACATGTCACAAAAGTTTGGAGATGACATTGAACAAATTAAAATTTTAGGGACCACATTACACATTGGGTTAAAGTTCATGGATCATATTGGCCAAATTAAAATTGAGGGACCACACTGCATATTGAATCAAAGTTTATGGACCATTTGTATCATTTTTTAAAATATTATTAACTACGAAAAACGAACACAAAGTCCTTAAACTTAAATAACAGTTGAATTTATTAAACTCGAGCTCGAGCACAAAGACTTGATGCAATTCATGTTCGCTTTAAAGCGCTGCATGTGTTGCATGTGTGACCCGAGTCGAGCTTGAGTTTGGCATTGTATTGACTCGACTTGGCTCGATTATACACCTATTCGGTAGTTAGCCGATACAATACAATGGAAAAGTACCAAAAAAGTCTTAGAAAAATTGCATTTATACAAATTAGGGGTGATTGATTCCAACATAGGTGGTTCCCACCCTAAAACCGAGAACTAGCAGCTAGGGAATGGTTTCGCAAAATGAAAATCGTGAACCACCTGCTCGTTCTACTAACCTACTCGAGAATTGAACCACCGGTTCGATCCAGTTTTTGGTTGGGTCCATGAAACCAGCTCTACTGAGCACTAACATCAACTAAAAAAGCTTGTACACGAGCGAACCAATGAAACCATTCCCAATTTCCCATGAAATAAAGAGACGGACTTGAGCATTGGTGCACTTGCTGATTTCTTAGATGAGCACATATAAAAAAAGAAATCACGTTTACTACAATGAACATCGGAAGATTGATGAAGCAAAAGGATACTGAAATACGTCACACTTCATCAAAAGCTAGAGAGTAGCACGCAAAAGGGGGGAAAAAGAAAGATGAAAACCTTTTAGAAATCTTTCCAAGTTATTTAAGTTCAACTCATGCAACCCCAGACACTAAGCACAAGCTCAACTACTTCGTCACGAGAATCCAGTATGGACACGTGAATCCGATTCCTAGTCTCCACCGCTGTACTATTGGAATCAGAAGCAACTTTTTTTTTTTGTTTTTTGAGAGAGAGAGTTTGAATAAAAAAAACATATACATTATATAAATAACTCTGGTCCGGTTGGTGAGGATGGGTGGTTCTTTCTTGGAATTGGGAACCGAACCAGTACCCGCTAGTTTCAGCAAATTGGAATTGAGAACAGGACCGGCACCCAATGGGAACCATCCAAAACCAGCCAGTTGAGTACGATTTGGTTCGGTTCGGGTGAATCCCTATTTTTTTGCTCACTCCTAATACAAATTTAGTCATAAACCTTTCAATTGGACTAGTTTAATCATAAATCCATTTGTATTTGTGTGAATTCAATCTATCCATCTAAGTTTTGCCCTAAAACACTGGCATGGACGTCGGTGTTAACATGAATATTTTTTAATAATATATTAATAATTTTTTGGTTTTTTTCTTTTTACTTTTTTTATTTTTCTTTTCTTTCTTTCCTTTTTTTTCCTCGCCAACCACTAGGCAAATCCAGCAAGCCCCTGTTGGCCGCTGGCGACTGTTGCCTAGAGCTCTTAGATCAAAATGAAAGGGAAAAAAAGATATAAAAAGTAATAATAAATTCAATTCTTTGAAAAAAAATTGTCAACAACGTGCCACTTCAGTGCCATCGATCCACCCCAGCGATTTCGGATCAAATTGGTCAAATAAATCTATTGATACAAATGCAAAAGATTTTAAATTAAATAATATAATAAGTTTACAATATTAAGTGCGTCTATTAAATAATATAATAGACGTGTGCAACAAAATGTTGCCTCATCCAAAAAGGATGAATCGAGCATTAAGGGCGCACATGAAATCAATTTTATTTTCCTATTATTCTATTTTTCTGTTCCAGAGAACAAGTTTTGAACAAAAATCTATTTGGTAATACAATTTCATTTTTCTATTTTCAAAACAAATTTTTTGTCCAAAAATAGATTTAGAATAGAAATAAGAATTTTTCTCATTGCTCACTCCCTCTCTCTCACGTGCAGTCTCACTTTCTCACATGCAGTCTCCCTCTCCACCGGTCGCCATCGCCAATCTCCGATCGCGGCCTTCAATTTCCATATGATGGTCGCTATCCGCCGCCAGTCATCTCTCTCGTATTCCTACGGTTGGCCGCCTATCACCGTTCGTCCGCCGCTAAATGTGAGTCGCCGTTTGTCGATCTCCGGTCCCTAGCCGTCGCTCACAAGCTCCGCCGATCTCCGGTCCTCCGATCGGCCAACCGTATGAGGTTTATATTGTTATTAAATAAATTTCTATTTTATGAATAAAAATTTTGTGTCATTGCCAAATACGTATTTTTACTTAGAAATTCGTTCAAAAAATAAAAATAAAAATAGAGTTTGGAAAGGGAATAGTGGTCATGCGGATCCTTAAAAAGCCTCAGATATTCTTGTAATTCGGTGTTTCCTCTTTTCCTTGATTGACGCAAAGAAAGCATTTCTAACAAGTTCAAGGATGCATTGATGGCTATCCTCCTTCGACCAGATACCTGGATGGGACATGAAGGTTTCTGGAACAGAGACACACTGGCTCAGACAGAGGGTTTGGCGCCACCTTCGAGAACCGACGGACCGCCGATGGGGTCCAATGCCGAGTCTCTCTCGGCAACCCCACCTGCCTCGGAAACTCCACTCCACCGCTTTGTGTTCAGTCTTTCAAAAGTAAGTTTTTGTGACGAGGGCGTCGGAGATTGTGGACGGATTCACGTTCTGCCGGATCAAACTAGAAGGGCTTTGCCATCTTCTCATCAGACCAGCTTCAATTTAGATGAAAAGAATTCTCCTTACAGCTCAAATTGCCCTTCTTGACGTAGGTTGGACGAGATCCATGTCAATCTCAAACTCCGACTCGACTCGACTCTACCCTCGCGTACTTGGTGCTCGAAATAAACTCGAGCTCGGTTAAATATCACATCTCTTTATTACATTCCACTCGAACAGATGCGATGACCACCGGATGGTCATTGTTAGTTTACTTGAATGCCACGACTTAAATCAACACTAGATGATTTTGAGAAAATGGATCGAAGGCCGTTTAGATTTGCAAAGCAGTCAAGTTGACGAGCTTGATAAAGAGCTCGAGCTCGAGCTCTTGAGACCTTTGACGGCAATAGTAACTTGAACTAATTTCAACAGTACCGCCACTCTTCAATAGCGGTACTGTTTTCTTGTCCCTTTCCAATAATTCAACTTTCGACAACTCTCGTTTCTGCAGAAATGGTAGGAACTTCATCAAACTCTTCTCACTCACTCTCTCTAGAAAGCTCTTTCGCCTTCCCTCCTCCATCTCCTGACTGACTCCTTCCTCAAACTTACTAATCATTCCCACCTTCATCACCAGACGCTAATAATCACCAGATGGAGCCCCACTTCCGCAAGCTCCTCCGCCTCCCCTACGAAGACGACCCGCCACCCCTCCTCCAACCCCCCTCCACCTCCGCCGCGGCGCCACCCTCAGCATCCACCATCAAACCCCTGCTGCCGCCCCTAACGCACGCCCCCTTCGACTCCTCCGTCGGCCTCACCGTCCTCGTCCTCCTCACCGCCATATTCTTCATGGGCTTCTTCTCCCTCTACATCCGCCGCTTAGCCGTGGGCTCCGAAGCCGCCGTAGCCTCCCGCCGCCGCCGCCTCCGCCGCGACCCGGCTGGGCCAAGCCCACCGTACTATCCCCGGGGGCCGCGGGAACGCCCGTCGTGCTCGGCGGGGCGCAAGGGCCTCGACCCTGTCGTCATCCGGTCACTGCCGGCGTTCGCCTACGGCGAGGAGGTCGCGAAGTACCAGGCGGATTGCGCCGTGTGCCTCAGAGACTTCGAGGCGGAGGAGGTGGTGAAGGCCATCCCGTGGTGCTCGCACGTGTTCCACGCGGAGTGCATAGACCGGTGGCTCTGCGCCCACCCGTCGTGCCCCGTTTGCAGGGACGCCCGGTTGACGGGAGCGACGGGGAGGGCGAAAGCCGCTGGGGCAGAAGGGTCGAGTGCGGCGCAGAGCACAGAGGCGCGCGAGGGTAGATCGACGGTGGCGAGCGCCGACACGTGTCTGGAGATCAGGGACGGTGGAGGGGAAGGATTGAGCGTGCGGAGGAGCAGTAGTTGGTCGAGCTCAGGGGAGGGGCGTTCCTTGCAGAGGACCATGACTTTCTGAAGGTGGGTGGGTTGAGGGTTGGCAGGTGTGGGGCCGTACAGGTGTTTCTCGCACGTGTGGATGTACAGATACTGTAGAGGAAATGTAAAACTGGTTGTAGAATTTTTGCATACTTGGATTATACACTCATCGGTCTCTACATTAGCACAACTATACTTGAATGAATTCGTCAAAATAAAATTCTTGACGATAGCGTCTCATATTAATGACATCTGCGCAAGTCGCAACACATGAATTGCCCAATTTCAGAGACCTTTTCAGCTTGAGTACAGCTAGTAGACCTGATCACGAGCGAGCGGGGCCTGGGCATGCCCCAACAGCCCTAGCCAAGCGCACAAAGGCAATGAGTTGAGGGCTCGTTCAGGCCATAGCGGGCTACGCAGCCATCTCCAGGATCTACAAACCGGCACGGGACGGGATTGGCGTGGACAATCCGAACTATTGATGGACCAAAGAAAGATGAAGGCAAAGCAACTATTGATCTTGTCAACACCCTCATAAGTTAAATATAATACATCGTTTCGTGACAAAGTCAAATAATGTCCAAAAGAATAGCTTCAAAGAGTGAGGGGCAAATTCAATTCTATGATTATTTGGGGATCGATGCTTGCACACTCCACCTTCTTACAGACTATAACCAATCTCTTTGATAATTTTTTTTTTTTTTTGGGGGCTCTCTGTACTGAACCCAACCGTTAGTGGCATCGATAGAGATAAAGTGTGAAGCTAAAGAAGACATTATTGAACTCCCAGCCTATCACAGCCCTCACCTGTCTGTCAAGCATCAACCTCGGTTCTCGAAAACCTGCACAGGATGACAGAATCACCACGAATCTGATTCAACTCTGAGAAATATGAATGTAGCCAGAACTAGATTCAATTTGCCACCATGAATGAGACAGACTTTTTCACAACCACCGTCCCAGGTACCACCGTCTTGCCCGACTCATCAAAACATTCTTGCTTGGCATTTCGATTTACGGGTGAACTCTTTCAGTGCAATTTACACAATCATTGATTCTTGTAGAGATGGTGCACAAGAGCCTCTGAAAGAACAAATACCTGAAGGAGAGTCTTGAGCGGGCGCAAGGATTGTCGTTGTCGGTAATGTGATTATCTGCCTTCCTCGCCTTGCAGCTATGAAATAAAATAAGCACGTATAACCTCAACAACGGGTGCCCGGCACATTGGGCACTTCCCCTGACACTGAACTAAGTCATTCGCACATTTGGAGCACGTGCACATGTGACCGCATCTGCAACACAGCATTTAAATAAGCAAAGTAACAGGGGATTGGGGGAAAAATGAGCTCAAATCATCCAATTTATTGATGGTGAGATTGCCCCAAATCTGCATGGGGAAGATCAGACTTAGGTGGCCACCTGTACAATAAAGAATCAATGTTGTTGTTGTGACATATGCAGCAAATTCCTTTTCTCACAGAATCCCACCTAGATTCGTCATCCACGAGACTGCCTTCACATGCACCTGCAACAGACAAAATGACATGAGAATTGCTTGACCATTGAAGATGAAGATGGAAAATGTCCCAATTTGCAGGCCAAATAGGCCTATCGGCTTCTAAAGCATTTAAGGACAACACAGTATCTACCTCAAGAATATAAACCTATGAAGAAAAGAAGGAACCTCCTGTTTCATATGCTGAAAAAGATTTGGTGGAGGGAAAACACCAAATATCTGAGCAACTGTGATCTCAGAAAATGCAAACCTTGAGAGCCAGCTGGGCGATTTAGTGCGGCTGACACTTCTTGCTTAATTGAACGTTGCAACTCGAGTTGCATGTCCATGCAAGCCTCAAGCATCCTCTGCATATTATTCATCCGCTGCTGAAGCCGAGCCATGTCCACCCTCAAATCATTAATGATGTCCCATTCCTGCCACAAGTCCACAAATTTAGAGAATGCTAAAAGGTGCAACTAATCTGAAATATCACGACACAACAGCTCAAACATCCATATATCCATTGAAAATGAAGAAGAGCAACAGAATAAAAATGCTCAAACTTCAACAAGAAAAAAATTGACGTTTATTTTTAAGTAGCAATTCTCAAAATTAGAAGGCACCTCCTCTTTTCTAAAACATGAGCTTATCATCAAAGTTTGTAAAAAAGAAATGATAAACAAGTTTTCAGTTTTCACTAAACGTTCAGGTATAGAGAAATTTGAAAGTTTTGTGAAGATCCTGATCCGGCCTTACGACAAATCTTGTCCAGGCCAACTATTTTGCATTTCCAGAGCCAAGGGTGGAAACCCTCTCCGCATCTAAGAAATGCAATAAAACCAACACAATGTAGTAATGTAGAACTGGAAACCATGCAAGGTCATGTATTATCTGCTCTGAACATTAAAAATATATAAACATAAAAAAAATAAAAATAAAAAACAAACAGGAGGATACAGCTAGACCTAACAGAGAAATTGTGTTTATGTCAATGACATTAAAAAAATGAAAGTTCCAAGATTGAATCAGAAAAACAACATACAACTCCCAGATTTTGATGAATGTCATGCTGTGGCCAACCATCACGGTGCAAGTCCTCATCCCAGCGTGACTGAATTGAGGGCGGTGGAAATGGTGGTAGGGAAAATGAGGGGTTCTCAACAGCATCCATCTGAGCATCATTTTCTCTACTAATCTGCTCCAACTCCTCCTCTGCAGTTGCAGGAGTAGGAGATGTACCATGCAACTCCCAATCTGCAGAAGCTTGACCTTGCCTTTCGACATATGATTGTATCAGTTGGTCAAGACTCTCACGAAATCTACTGTGAAGAAGATTAGAAACACTCCTCCTGCGCACCATCATAATTTCTGTCATCTTTTAATTCCCACTATAAGTGCCAAGAAAACACAAAACTACTGTTAAAGAAAATTCTTACCTACTCACAAGTTCCCTGAGTTCTGTGCTATACACATTATCATCATCCGGTACATAAAATGTGCCAACTCTACCACTGGAAACATCTCCCCGCTCAGAATGACCTTCAGACCAACTCTGCCCATCCTCTTGGACACTATCCATCCCATTTCCAACCCCAAACTCCATTTGAGGACTACCTTCCATGTCTTCATTTGCATCTTGGTCTTGCAACCATTCACTAGATTCATCAAAAACCTCACCAACACTGCCAATTTGTCCATTAGATTGGGCACCTGCTTCATGGAGATCCCTCCCTTCATTTCCCGAGCGGCTTTCTCGCCAATCTTGAACTTGGACGGCTGAAACTCGCCATCTTACATTTTCAGCAGCATTTTCATCAAAAGAACTTGTCTGTTCCAATGAAGTATGGACAGAGTTTCCCCCTCTAAGCGTCTCAGAAGGACAATAGAGTATTTCGCTTACTTGATCCAAAGGAGTAGGTTCTTCAGATTCAATCTGCAAATCTGTAGATGATCCATCACTACTTTCATTGACCTCTCCAAAAACCATATCAGTTGATCCAGCAATGACTGACATTTGACTATCCCTGAACTCATTTACAAGTCCTGCCTCTGGCCTTTCTTCAGTGTTAGCAATGGATCCAGCCTCATCACCAATGGTACGTTCTAATCCACCTATCTGATGTGAAGAAGCACAGTTTGGGATTTGCCCAATTTCATTGGGTGACCGATCACCACTTTCATGCAAGTAACTATCTGCCTGACCACCACCCACATCAGTCAATTGAGCAACAACTGGCTGTTGCCTGTCTTGTGACACATTTGCAAGCACTTCAACCTGCCCTTCTTCAGCAACATCCACAGATCCAATTTCTTGATTAATGGATCCTGAATTATCTCTACCATGTGACAACTCATGACTGTTTCTTTCAGCATCAGAAGGCCCAGCTCCTTCAAGATTATCATCCACGACCAGGGGCAAATTATTTGGGCCACCATGCCCGTGCTGATTATCATTGATTTCACTGCTAGAAGAGCTATCAAAGTCGGTGCTCACTTCACCACTGACAGAGTTGTCCAATCTGGAAAGAAATCCTTCCCTGATTCATAAATGAGGGGAAATATACCAGGAATAAGAATTGGGAATGTTCAAACTATTTAATTACTGGCTCCAAGTTCAAGGGACATAAATCTAAAGTTCATAAAGCACTCAAGACAAGGCAACATACCTGAGACCAGAAACCGTCTGTCTTTTCCTTAATAATCCTAGTTCGCTAGCTGCCAGGGAACTGGTTCCTTCATTCACTCTCCTCCCATTTTGCAAAAATCTACCCCTAAGCAATGACTACACATGACCACACAGTACGTCAGTTAATCTCAGAAAAACGCCAGCTATGCAACAAGGTTCAGATTTTCTACTTCCACAGTTTTGACATGGGAAGAATGCAATGAATGCAAAAAAGAAGAGCAAGAGTAAGACATGGGTGCTTATTTGCTTCACCAAGCTTCGTAGACTCAGAAAACAGAGTAGATCAATCAAACAAGGCATTGTTAGTCCTGTCTACATATAATAAACAAGTTCTCGCTCATCAAAAAGGTTGAAAAGCAACAGCTAATGCTCCAGCAAAGGAATAACTAATGAGTGCAATTTCCAATCTGTACCACTATGTTATCAATTCAAAACTCATGAATGGAAAAATGCAAAGCGTCGATATTGACATCTAGAAACTAAGATATTAAGAGCAAAACTTCCAACAGAGATACACTATATGCACCTGAATGCGGTTGCGATGAGCAAATTGCGAAACCGGCTGCTGCTGCAGTAACCCCTGGATCTCTCTTTGCCTTTCTATCTCTGATTTCTTCAACATGTCAAGCAGAACCTGCCTGCCACATACCCTGCGAATGCCTCGCCTGACATTGTCAACTCGGACTTCACTTTCATTCACAAGCAAGCCATCACGCGCTCGTTCAATTTGAGCACCAATTTCAGCGGCCTGTTCTTCTCTGCTGTCACCACAAGGACCTCTCTGACTATTTATCTGTACCCACTCCCTTATTATTCTAACCCTCTCCTGCTCAGTTTCCCCAAGCCATTGTGCCCTTGGATGATCGGTAATGTGAGAAATATTGGATGCGCACTCTCTAACACCACTGTTCATCCATTCACGAAATATTTTCCTCACTCTTTCTCTTTCGGATTCTCCAAAATCAGAAGAATGCTCCGGGCTGAGATTGTTGTTTTCCAAAGTCTCACTTTGTGACGCAGCTTGACTGTCAGACCATGTTCCAGACTCATTCCCATTCTCAGCCACATCACTCTCACCTTCTTCAATGTGACTTTCAAAACTATTGATACTTGAGAGATCATTAGTCAAAATATCACTTGCTTCATGTATCAATCCTTCACCGATTCTCTCTTGACGACTCACTGCATGTTCATCCTCGAGCTCCCGCCACATTTGCAGGATGGAGGACGCCCGAGTTCCTGACATCCCATGGTCAACCTGTCCCCTAGATGCTGGAGATTGAGAATCTCTGAGGAAAGAAGAATCAAGCACTGGAACATTGTGCAGACCCGCAATAGCCATCTTCCTAACTAAAAATCAGACCCTTCAACCCATCTGCTGCAAATGCATAAAAAGCGCACGAATTGGGGAATTATATCCCAGCAGAGGATTCCTTCAGAATAAGGTGATTGCATCCCAGATTAGAGCTCCTTATCGTCTACAACTTGTCATGAAGACCATCAGAGACCAGACGATCAACAAACTTCACTGTACAAACGCCAGAGGAGATTAGATGCAGTCCTCGAGCTGGAGATACATGCACACTTTTTAATCATCAGAGGTAATAATTATCTTTCCGTACGGCATTAATTGTTCAGTTTGACATTCTACAAGCAATCCTATGTTACAAGTGCTTGCACAACTTGAGTAAAAGATTCACAGAACACAACAAAACTAAAATAAAAAAGGAAAATCCCTCCTTCAACACCCCAAAGAAGAATGGACCAAAGAGAATCAAAATAACCACTCAAAATCCAGACCATGGGAAACTTAACTCCGATATACTATGCTGCTACAGGACAATAATTCTAAGAACAATAAATCGAACCTCGGAAGCCCAGATTTGTCCCAAATTCGCAAATCTAGCAGGGAGAAAGCCTTGAAAAAGATCAGGCCCATCGAAAGAGCTCGACACCAAGGCATCTCGAGTTTCCTAACCTCATAACAATCCAGAAATCCCAAATCAACAGACGAAAACAGATCAAGTCCATCACTTTTCCTCCCCCCGCCCCGCTTCTCTATCTCATAATCAAGAACCTATGAGGAAACAAGCTATTATCATCAAACCGACATCAAAAAAGGGTCTCCAAATCACGAAAACGGATCGGAGCTTCCTCACTGGTTAAAAAAGAGAAAAGAAAAACCCACCCAACGACATATATCCCCGAATTCATAAACAGAACAAATTCTGCAAAAACTACACACATTTTGGAGCAAATAGGAAAATCTGTACCTTCCGAGCTCTCTCTTCTTTGAATTCGAAGCAAAGAAACGAAAACCCTAAGCC
This sequence comes from Rhodamnia argentea, assembly GCF_020921035.1. Classification (NCBI taxonomy): domain Eukaryota; kingdom Viridiplantae; phylum Streptophyta; class Magnoliopsida; order Myrtales; family Myrtaceae; genus Rhodamnia; species Rhodamnia argentea. Next base: position 23,194,251 of record NC_063157.1, on the reverse strand, counting down.
GGGCAGAAAGCTACGGGGAGAGAGAGAGAGAGAGAGAGAGAGAGAGAGAGGGAGGGGAGAGATGTCAAAATGGGCAACGAAAACTTTGAAGAAGGTTTTTAGAGAGAGAGAGAGGGAGAGGGAGAAGGAGAGATGAGCGGCGATTTGGAAATATTAAATGGAAGGGGACACGTCACCGTTCCCCTTAAATTTTGCCGTAACACTAACGTCTATAATATCACCTCACGGGGGCCACTGCGGCCTGCCACGTGTCCCTCACGGGGGCCACTGCGGCCTGCCACGTGTCCCGCGTCGAGCCCAGTTACGAAACCTCCCTCCGCATTCTTAAACGTAACGAAGTGGGCAGCGAACGGCGTCCCTTTCCTCACCACGGGAGTAAAAACGCCGTCGTCTCTGCCCTCCTGGTCGAGGGGGTAAGTGAGATCACGTCGTGGGCCCCTCGTGCTAGCGATGAGCGGTCCGTAGTTAAGAAGAAATGATAGTGCTTTTTGTAGATATCTGATGACCGATCAACATTAAAAATTTTAAAAATATTTTTTGAAAAATTATCGTTTGTATTAGTTAAAAATATAAACGAATCAAAAATATTTTTATCGCTCACAAAAATATTTTTTCATAAATTGTTATTTCTAAGAAAAATATTTCTACCGATGAATTTTTCCGATCAACTCAATCAGTTCATTTTTGGAGCTTTTTCACCAAACAAACGCACCTATATGTTCCGTTTATTTCGTGAGAAGTGAATAATTCATAAAAAAAATTTCCTAAAAGCAACCACTCTGTCGGCCAATTATTTTTGGAAATTCAGTTTTCTTACTTCACCGTCCCGAAACGAAAGAGGCATTTTCGTCAAAAAAAATATTATCTGGATATAATGAGTCCATATGCTTTTTTTTTTTTTTTTACTTTCCTAAGTTTCCGCTGCTATTTTTTCAGCACAAAATAGGGTGTGGGTGGTGCCACCTATCAATATGTTAAACCGTCTTTCTTGTATGAAATGTTGGTTGAGCCAATAGGTTGACGTTTTGTGCACTTTGTACCTACTTTCATCCACCTTTCCTCCTCGATAAATTGCTAGTTAATGGCACTGGAGCCATCCAATTGCAGATTATAATTATGTTCTTTTGCGTTCCTGTTAGTCAGCAACGTGAAACCGGGGAAATTATCCAAAAAGTCTTAGATCCGTTGTACTTCCGCCAATTCAATCCTAAATATTTTAATTTCGCCAATTGAATCGTAAAACATTTTCATGTTTTGTCAGTTGAGCTCATTCGGCTAATTTTGACCAAAAACCGCTGCCATGGACGTCGGCCTTCCTACTAGCACAATCGGCGCTAACGTGTACACTTCTTAATAGTATTTTAATATTTGTCGGTTGAGCTCATTCGGCTAATTTTGGCCAAAAACCGCTACCATGGACGCCGGCCTTCCTACTAGCACGATCGGCGCCGACGTGTACATTTCTTAATAGTATTTTAATATTTGTCGGTTGAGCCCATTCGGCTAATTTTGACCAAAAACTGCCGCCATGGGTGCCGGCACGCCTACTAGCACGATCGGCACCGACGTGTACATTTCTTAATAGTATTTTAATATTTTTCATATTTTTTTCTTTTTCTTTCATTCTCTTTTCTTCTTCAATTATTATTTACTGTGGCCGATGAGGGCCCCGCGTCCCTTGCTGACCACTTTAACAAGAAAAACAAAGAAAATAAAAAATATATATTAATTAAAAAATATTAAAGATATTATGAAAAATTGTCCATATTAGCACTAATCGTGCTAGTAAGAAGGCCAACATGCACGTCGGTGATTTCTGGCCACATGTCACCGCTCTCCCTTGCAATTCATACATATAGTAAAAGCATGTTAATAACCCTATCTCTTTTGAAACCACCACCCCCCAACCAAAAAAAAAAAAAAAAAGGGGAGGGGAAGGCCCATCTATGTATAAAAGATGTAAAGGAAGGAAACTTCCTTTTCTTCGAAGTGATGATTCATTTTCATTCTCATGAATACCAAAACCAAAGCCTGTGAAGTAGGAGTCCCACCCACATGCAAGGTACCTTCTTTAGGGTCATTATTTCATTGAGTAACTCCCATTTTGAATACCAGTGTATAAATGCATCCCCTTTAGATAGTCTGGCCCCTTCTCCTTGTTCCTTTTGATTTCCCCCCCTCCCTTAATCAATCTTATCCCTTTACCTTCGGGGTAAGAGAACTTCCGCACAAAGGGAAAGAAGAGACGTGTAGAGGTTCGAGACTAATTTGGCAAGATTAAGAAGTTCAAGATCAGATTGGCATTCATATCACAGGTCTGATATTGATTCGACATTCCCTCCCTATTTTAGGTTATTGTTCTTATAAAGTGATTCGATTGTAAGAAAATTTACAACATCTTAAACCGCTGTAGCAATGGGCACCTCTGCAGTTACACTGTCTTTTTGCAACTTTTGGTAAATTGAGCCGCCCGATTCCAAGGTGCCGCGGCCCTAAAGCATACATCATCAAACACGTAATTTACAGCACCCCGCAGCCCTGTCACGGCACGATATAGGTACAATGTGACCGAGATCCTACCGGACCAAACTCCTCTAATCCGCATCTGATAATGTCCAATTCGAGCCTATGTTATCCTTCTGGATATGAATTTATCCGTCTCTCAACCCTGAAATCCTAATGGCGCAAGCAAGAGAAACCGTCTTGCTAAGATCTGTTGGCCATCATATGACATGGAAGGGGAAAAAAACATGACGCGAAAGTCAAGGCATGTTGATTGCATTGCTCCTTCACATCAAATCCTTTTAGTGGGTCAAGAAGACCCGCGGGGTATAATGTGACCTTTTTCTCTTTTATCTGAACTTGGTGGCTCTACCAAATAATTGCAGCGTTTCGACGACGATGATCGTCTCTTCGCTCCCCAATCGAATGCACGGTGATCTGTCTGGTTTGGGTCCTAACATGTCTCTGCATGTTCAAATGACCGGGCTTCGCTTCGCTTGTCGTTTTCCAAATCCATAGATGTGATGCTGTCGATTTTTATCGTTTTGGCCAATATTTTTTTTCCCCTATAAATTCGGGATCGATATATTAAAGGTTAGTGAGGAAGCATGGACGAAGGATAAGTGCGAGATCACGTCGCGAATTGGTTTCCAGGGATAAATTCCAAAGGACTAATGAATTGGTACCAATGCACGGCAGCACCATCAGCGCCCCCAAATCCGCGGCTTGGAGAAGACGAACGGGCGCCTCACATATGCACCTTGGAGATAAGGACGAGTTCCTTATGATGGCGAAACCCGAAAAATGAACATGTTAGTGGGTAATTTTGGAAGGAAAAAAGCGCCGAAAGTTCAAGGCAGATGAGGACATACCTTAGGCATTCAGGCTATTTAGCTCCTATCAAGGCTAGCATTTGGACAAAGATGTCACAAAAAGGTTCGCTAAACAGTCAAAATATCCCATTAGGGTTTTGAAGGTCTAAAGTTCCCTTGCAAATGTTGAACCAAACGCGCCTTAACCTTAAGGCATGGATTCTCTCATTGAAAGGAAAAAGTTGGACGGAGATATGAATCCTTTTCGATGACTTCCATGCGATATATAATAATGTTGTGTGGTAATAATTAGCAGACCCTTTGTTATTATGAATTCCAATCGGCATTAAAAATTGAGTGCGCAATCATCTTCTTGAATAGCCTATTCCTTAACAATCTTCTCGCATGTATGTTGTGGGTTCTTACACGTTAAAACATAATATATAGAATTAACCTTAGTGATTTGGACTGATAGTCCTTCGTGAAGTTTGGACATGACATATTTCTGGGATATTTAAAGAGTTGCCACTCTGTACGCGCGCTTGTGCAGAGGAGGAGCCGGTCGCTATTACTTTTGAGTGAACGAGAGAACAAGGCGAAGAGGGTCCATGCTTACGAGTGGAGTCGTGGTGGAAGAAATCGGTACGAAACCAATTGCTCAAGCAACCTCCGATTGTGGAAGCATCGTAATTTGGAGTTTATTGCGTAGTGTCTGGTAGAAGAAAGAGGTACATAACTTCACGACAAAAAATTACAAATACGACGAGATAATTAAATCTGAAAATTGAATCAATTTGGTGCAGCATGTATAGACTCGCTCATTCTACAATGACGTATTTATCATAGAATAAAAGCGTAGCTAGCGATCGATCATCAAATCTCGTATCGTCATCAATGGTGAGCATGTGCTAATATTTTTCTCTCCAATAACTACGGCTTTATCAAAAAAATTCCGCCATCCTGCTGTGCAGAAAGAGAATAAAGCATAAATCGTTGCAGAATATCGCGACTTGGATTTGGAGAAAAAGAACAAAATCACTGGCCCGTGCCTGGATCGAGACACTTCGCTTGTGAATTTCCTAGAAATTTCCATGGATCGTCCGACCAGATAAACTTGAGAAATTCGTCTGGATGGGAGGCTGAGTAGGAGTGACGATGACCTCGAGTCTCATCCAACGTTCAGACAAAAACAAAAGCCGTTCCGTTCCCCCGACACGTGTCACACCTGTTTGCCTTGCATCTTTTGGTCAGCATCGCCCATTTGAGCCTCAACATTAGCCTTTATCTAAAAATAGAAGTTAATCGTATCTAATTTTCATATTTTAGAACAATTTTATTTTAAAGATAATTTTTCATGTCACTTTGCTGACAAGAATTTGTTATCGACGTGAAAGTACCATGTCAAATTAAGACTGGACTATTAGGGTAGATTTCACAATAAATCGAAAGTTGGTAATTCTTTTTATAGGAAAAACAAATACGAGATATATTTGAGATTGGAGCTAAATTTTATATATTTTTTTTGAAACAAAGTAATTCGGGAAAGATTTGAAATTGAATCTAGAGTTCGAGATTTTTTTAAGATAAAACAATAAATTCGAGGCAGAATTGGTAATACAACTTAATGTTGAGGTTTTGTTTTTTTGTCAGAAAATTAGGTCTTGATCGGGCGAGTGAATTGAGGGTGTCACTTCACATCAACCGCCGTGATTTTTTTGTTAATTACTAACCTAAATTAGCTGCATAAATTCGTGGGGGGTTAATCCTCATTGGAAAGGAGCCTTTGATTGATACACAGATTTCAAAGCAACACTTGAAACTTGGCGTGGAAGTGATCTGATCACCCGCACTCGTCGCTTTGAAAGATGTCTGGCGCAACTTTTACATTCCCCTAAACTGGATTTTCTCTGGAGTAATTAATAAGGTGCGGGCGAGGCGGGTAGGGGTCGATAATATTTCTGCTTCAGAAATTAATTATTAACTAAAAATTAATTTTTTTTTTACCTATGATTCCGAGCAGAAATTGATTTTTTATTTATTTATTTTTGCTCCATAAGTAGATTTCTAACCAAAGAAAAATATTTGACAATAGGATAAAATTTCTACTTCTGAAATAGAAATTTGTTTGATAACGGTTGAAAATTTATACTTCCGGAACACAATTAGCACAAAATCTTCTACGAAAAACTATTGATCTAAACTTGAAATGAATGCCATTCGATAAAAGTCAAATGCAAATTTCTGCTCCTGTCTAGTTATTGAATTCGCGGTGAATGTTATTTCACCCTTCGATTCTACTTTTTAACCTCACCCACCATCAAGCATACAAATAATTGAGTGAATTGACCGGTCACTTTGTTATGATTGTGTCTTTGTGAGATGCCATTTAATCAAATCATGGAACTTTTTTTTTTCTTATAACTTGTTAAAAAAATTGATATTGTTAAAACACTTTGGTATAATACAAATTAGTGAAAAATTAGTATAATTTTCATAATATAATTTTTTTTTTTAGTTATCGGCCGTTCGGTTTGTGTAGAACAGAAGGACTATCACATCGAGTGAGGATTTGTACAAATTAGTCAATGTCTACAGGATAGGGAGATAGCCATACTCAGGAGGTGGTTGGCAACGCAAAGCCTAAAGACCTTTGAGGCCCAGGAGTCCGAAATTGATTTTTGACCTAACCAAAGTTGGACCGATTACAAGACGAATATCACATCCAGTGAGGATTGGTACCAATTAGTTGGTGTCTATAGAATAGGCAGATTGCCATTTGCCATACTCAAAAGCATTCATCCCAAGGCAAGCCCGAAGATGCTCTGGGTTTTGAGCATTTTCGGAATTTCTTTCGGCTTTGTCCTTTCGAAATTTTCATAATTCCCGAAATGTCCTCACCTCGCACGGCGTCACCGACAAGCCAAATCTGGCATCAACAGCCTCTTGAGATTGCACGACCCCCAACGTCCTCGGATGACCCAAGGCATCGGTGCCTGTCTTGCCAACGACCCACCGACCATTAAGTCCTTCGCTGGTTTTTATTTTTATTTTTAACTTAAAAAATAGCAAAACACCATTTAAACCAAGGTTGCTTCCCAATACACTTTCAAATCACAATTTACGAAATGCTTTTCGAAACACCCTTTTAACCTATAACTTTTTGTGTCTTTAATTATTTACTTAAAAGAGTCTCGGACATCCTATATATATATATATAACATTAGACGGCTAGGTCAGTTGAGGAGGACGCCATTCGGGATGAAACCTTGGATGTAGCACTCCACACTAGTGAGGCAATGGCAAATGGAGGATTTAGATTGAGGAGGATGAGGTCCGCTAAAAGACAAATCAAGTAGTGTCACCTAAAAATTTCTTCAAAGTAAAATTGTATAGACAATCATAGAGCATTTTCATTGAAATTCAATTATTGAGGGTAGCGATCGCCATTAGGGACGACTAGAGGATGGTTCAAACTGTTAAACCACATCGAATCGAACCAGTTTTGGCAATTGGATTCGATTCGAGAGAACTTTTATGGAAGGATGGTTAGGTCGTGAGCTGAATTGAACATATTTCGTTGAATAGTTTGGTTTCTTTTTTTTTTTTTTTTATTCGTACGACAAAAGATACCTTAGACTTATTAGTTTTGTTTATTGTTAAACCATACACGAGGCAGCATGTTGTTTAAAGCTTGAAGTTGGTTTGGCTTTCATTTTCGTGTGATTTTATGAATTGTTACGAGTGTAGTAGACTTTGGCTTTTCAAGAAATAAGTGATTGCCATTTGTCGAGGCTCGTCAAATCGAAACATAACGAAGAGGGAAAAATAAATAAATAAAATAACAGAGAAACAGTTTGACCCAAGACATAAATTTATTGCGCTTTGGCCGATTCGGTTGTAAACATTTCAATTTTGCAAATTAATACTTTGTCAATAAAATTCATCTAGCCAATTTCAATGGGAAATCACTGATCCGGACGCCGGACATCCTATATAGCACTGACGGCGCTAGCATAGACAATGTCAATAATTTTTAAAAAAGTTTCTGAGTTATTTTATTGCCAAGCCCGGCAAAGCTTATTTTTTAAAGAGAGAGGATGGGCAATGGGCTGTGGGCTTTCTAGATATGAATTGCGGGCCACTGTTTTATCTTATATTTTCCCATATGCCCTTTGACGGTTTATTCATTTTGAATTATTCTTTTTTTGGTCTGTAAATATCCTTACATATTCATATTATATATATATATATATATATATATATATATATAGATACACACACATTGATTTTTCAATTACCTTTCCATGCACATAGACCTGACCAATCCCGATACGTCCCGCGTAATTTCCTTCCTACTTTCCTACTCTTCTTGTTCCCTCGTCCTTTTTATACGTTTCACGTAATCGCAAGCGTTATTGCTTCGAGTGTAACGATCGGCTTTCTCTTTGGTGTATTTAAATCTAAGTTGATTTTTGCAATGCATGTCACCACGATCGCTTTGTCACGAGACGATTTTCTCTTTCGATTATTTGTTAGATGTGACGATGATGATAAGTCACGTATTTCGTGTTGGAGTTGGTGAATACTTCGGGGACCCCTGTTTCTCATATCGGGCAAGCACACATAAGTTTAGGGAAACTGAAGTATGATTCGATGACATATGACCCATGCGCAAGGAATGCGGAGATTCGGGGGCAACGCCCGAGAAATAGGGGTCCCATTGACCGGTAAACGGGCAGGTGTTCCGCTCTTTGGTGAGCGGGAGAGGGTTCGAGGGCAATGCCCCCGAAACAACAATGGGTTTTGGCTTGTGTTTAAGTTGGCTCGTTTGTTGTGGCAAAGGGATTATGATAGGCTTAGATTTTGGACCCGGTTTATGTTATATATATTGTACTCGTATGAGAGATCATTGTAACGAGTTGTGTTCTTGAAAAAGGCAATATTATAGTGAAATCTCTTTGCGGGACGTCGCTCTATTCCGGGGTGAATCCGGGTAAAACTGTAAGTCGTCTATTTTTTCTTCTATTATCTGTGTGATCGTTTTGAATCGGTTTGCGATACATCCCTTCACTTCGGATTTACAGTTCGCAGCTTACACATATAGAGAGTTAAAGAGGTAAATTGTTCGCATTTCATATACGAGAGATTCATTTGCAGACACAATACGAATGTTTTATACACGATACACCAACAATTGATCGTCCAAAACAAAGGAATACAAAATCACGAATAATATTCAACAATCACACTCCCCTCGTTCGAAAGAAAGAGAAGAAAAACATGCTTAGAAACCAAAGAAAGTATAGCTGAATGAATTGGATTTTCGCAACCGGCAATGCCCTAGAGGTCGACGTCGCAGTCCTTCGTCCCGAAACTCCGAGCCCTCGTGAAGAGGCCGAGCACAGGGGCGCAATAAACCCGGAGCAACCGATGCCGTGACTTCCAGATCCCGACCTTAAACCTGACCTTGGCATGAAGCCGAACCTCGAGCTGTACCGCTCCGGACGACCTCTCGGTCCTCAGGATCTTCGACGCGGGACTGTGCAGGGCCACGTCCCAAGCCTGCGGCATCACGTGCAACTCGGTCTCGTTCCTGTGGCCCTGGAAGAAGGGCTCGGCAGTTGTGCTCGCGAGGCCCTGGTGGTCGTACTCCACCGTCACCTGGATGTCGTCGTAATACACGGAGACCCTGCGGTTCGGGTTGTAGGCCCGCAGGGAGAGGTCGAACGTGGCGTCGAGGTGGTCCTTGGTCAAGTTGTAATGGTCGATGTAGGCGTCGTCCACGGTGAAAACCAGCCGTCTCGGGTGGATGACCAGCCAAGCGATGAGCACGGCCAAGCCCGCCAGCACGATCAGGGACAGCAAGGTCAGGGCTGCACATTTCGCGAGTCCGAATCGGCCTCTTTGCCTTGGCGGCGGCGGCGTCGTTGTGGTGGCCATGTTTCTGGGAGCTTGAAGGGGTGTCTATTTGTTAGCTCCGTCTCGCACGGAATTGACGATCGAATTAGGGTTTTATACGGAATAAAAAGGTCGAGAATGTTTTGTTCATGAAGTTAGCGACAGTTGTGCCATTGGGTTTAAGAACATTATCTTACGACAAAAGCTTCATCCGTCAGTTTTATAATCAGCTCAATCCTTTCTTTGCTATAATTCGGAAAATGTATAAGAGTCGGGGCATTAAAGTCGATCTATATAAGAGAATTTATAAAGTGACGCGACAAATCGAAATCGGACTGCTTAATCCTACCCAACATTGATAGAGAATTAACGTCTTGTTGAAGTTGAAGCCTGTCATCAAACTCTAGCAAAATGTGAAAACGATCAAGTAAATCTTACACTATTCAAAACATGAATGTTGGATGATTAAGCAAAGCTTTATGGAACCATAATCAAAATTTCATTTTTGGGTATTATGCATGGAAGGAAATAGTCGACCTTGTTATGTGAATGGAAATAAAAGAGAGAAAGATAAGAGAATCATTCTTTGGCGAGGAAGAGAGGGTTCTTAAGACATCTTATGTTCACAGCAGTCTTGTCCAATAAGGCAATAATTGTTCTTGCCTTGCCTCCTGGTTTTTCCACTGCGTCACTGTCTTTCGCACATCTCATTCGGAATGCTCCTTTTGCTTTTTCCGGGTCATGAAAGCGAAAGGATCAGCTTTGTTAAAAATTGTCTTAAATAACAAAAGTGTAATAGCGATTAGCGCGGGATCGTTGATAAACTGGATGTTGATTATAGTACAAGGAACCATTCATTGAGAGCTAACTATAGATGAATTCATATGTGTGCATTTGGTTCAGTTTTCTCGAGAGACTTTATGCTTATAAAGCCCCTTGGGGAATGATGGGGCATTTGACAATACTTTTCAAGAGGCATTTGGCCAAATGTCAGCCTTGGGAAGCCTAAAATCTCAATCCTGGTATGGACCGATATTGAACTTTCAGCATTTGACGAAATGCTAGCCCAAGATTTTATTTATTTTTTTCCTTCCAAAACTACCCTCTCTAATTCTTTCAAATGTCGGTTTTGCCCCTCGTTGTTAATGTTCATCTTCTTTGCGCGAGGGCAGCCGACAAGGCCACGTCTAGCCGATGAAGAGTCGGTTGCGTGACCTCAAGCCACGTCGCTTGTGGTCGCACGACCCTTGGCGACAGTCCCCACCCTGCTCATACCTACATTTGATTTTTTTTAATAAAAAAAGAAATAACGCGCCAAATCCCTTTGCAAAATTCTTTTTGCCAAACACTATTTATCCCAAAGTTGCTTTCCAGAGGATTTTTTACCAAACGTCATTTGCATTTCCTTAAAGCCCCTTAGGCCAAAGACATTTGCATTTCTCCAAAACCCATTTTCAAAGCTGAACCAAACACACCATCTGCATATATTTAGTTCCTATTCAAAACCCAATGAAAATCCCAGTGAATCCTCATACCCAAATCACCAACAATATATTCAGTTGCAAGCAAACATTATATCTTTAACTAAATGTTTTCTTTGCTAAGCCCACCCAAATTGATTTATGAGAAATAACACGAATAGCCCGTGAATTTTGGCCCAATGTGTAATGTGGTCCTTGAATATTTAATTTCTTCAATGGAGCTTTTAAATTATCGGTGAAAGTTCAATGTAAACCCTCCATTTGCTCAAAATTGGATTATTTGATAACGAATATTTTATATACTTAGTTGGATTGCTAAACATAGTGAGTCAAAATATCCATCTTTTTCTCTATTTACTTTAGAAACGCCAAAAAAAAAAAAAAACTAGGGCATTAACACGTTTATTGTTATTTGATGGTGTAGATTAATATATCATGATTTAATATGAATATCTTACTTACGTGGATGCAACATTTTTTTGGGGGTCCACGGTCCAAGCATAAAGGATTAGAAACCAAGTCAACATATTCCCTTATATTTAAATTAACGGATCTGACCAAAAATAAAATGAAATTAACGGAAGGGCGACATTAAACGTCTTAATGTAGCTTAATGACTAGATTGAATATTTATCAATAGTTCATGAATCTCGTTGAACAAATTAGAAACTCATGGATGGCATTGCAAATGGACCAAAGTTTAAGGACTGTTCGTACTATTTCGCCTTGAATTTTCTGGACCCGATCAAGTCGAAATTGGTCTATCAATATTGATAAAGATGCCGAATAACAATTGCCAATGTTTGAATAATAGATGAAGTTCCTCGATACAATGTATCGATATGCTAATCAATCTAAGAGGGATCATAGCGTAAGCCATCATAGATTGAATCCTTCAAATCGAGAATAAATAAAGCCGTTTGTGTAAAAATATATGTGTTTGTTTCTATTTTTCCGGTTGATTTAATGGACATCAAGATGCTTTTTACTTTTACGCAAAGGGGTGAGTGAAGTAATAACAGGCCCTGCGCCTTTTTAGCCTTTTCTTCTCAAGTCGGCGGAATCAAATTCTCGATCTGGTGGCTTTGCTTGCGCAGCGTGAGCAAGCACTTTGAGCTGAAATGCTGACACCAATTTGAGCTGCCCAAGTCAATAATTGAGATAATTGAAAAAAAAAAGTACTAAATCTGTTACAATTGTGTCAATTCAGTAAAAAAAAAGATTTATGACTGAATTAACACAATTGTAATGGATAATACTTTTGTTTTTCAATATCTATTATAATCGTGTCAATTTAGTTATAAATCTTTTTTATGTTAATTTAGTCATAAACTTTTTGTAATCGTGCCAATTCATTCATTTCGGCAAATATTGACCGAAAATCGCTGACGTGGCACAGTCGGTGCTGGTGTGGCAATTTTAAATTATATTTTAATATTTTTTGATTTTATATTTTACTCTTTTTATTTTTTTTATTTTTTTTCTCTTCTTACTCCAGCCGATCGGCGAACCTCAGCAACAGGCCAAAGATGGGCTGGCGAGGTCAGCCTCGTCCAACTACAGCGAGGTCGGGCCTCACCTACTTTTTTTTTTTTTGGTTGCAAGGGCCTTGCCTACTTGATCTAGTAATTTTTCCTCAATACGTCGGCCTCGTCCAACTACAGCGAGGTCGGGCCTCACCTAACTTTTTTTGTTTTTTTGGTCGCAAGGGCCTTGCCTACTTGATCTGGTAATTTTTCCTCAATTAATTATTATATGCGCGTGGGATCTTATGTGAATCCTACTTGATCTGATGATCTAAATCGAACGTATGTTAAGTTCACGCAATAACTTTCTCGTAGAAACCTCTTCCTTAAAGCCGGTCTCCACCTGCATGAACCCTACTTGATCTGACGATCTAGCTCGGATATTGTTCTGAATCCGTGCGATACTTTCTCGTACAAATCTCTTCCTTGAAGCTTGCGTACACCCATGCCGCATCGGTGCTTCTCAACCTTTAGATTATATGAGTGTCACGAGGATCTCGATATTGAAGAAGGAGGAGGAGGAGGAGGAGGAGGCTACATACATGAGTACATTCATATGAGAAAAGTTTTGTGGGTCATTCTTTGATTGATTCATTCGGACATACCAACAAGAGGATTTTGGACATAAGGTGACTATATAAACAATTGAATGTTATGAACTCATCCAATCTGGTTAACATTGAATGTTATGTCTCCTTCAATTCTATAAACAATTAAACATATCTTTGTAGATCAAGCGTAAATACTCGATCAATTGAGGGAAATTTACCTAATCAATTTAAATTTATTGGATACATGCCAATTTATCCAAAAGCTTTCCAATTCTACCAATCTAGTACTTAACCCTTGTGTGAAATTTCAATATAGTCCAATCAGCCAATTGCGGTCAGAAATCGCCAAGGTGGCGATCCACAAATTGTCTGTGTTGTTGACACATAAATTTTGGCTATTCCATTTAGCTATTAGGGATCGACCTCGATTCCTGAACAAAAAATATTGAAGTTTCATCGGCCATTATGCATCGAATCACATTACATCTAAGTGCAAATAGCATTTACGACTACTAATTTGTTTGCATCAAGCATGTTGCAGGGGATGTCCAAACCTATTCCAAACCAGTTTGACTCAGCTTTGACCGAATTTGACCAAGGGTAAAAAATTGACCGACGTTGGCCGAGATTTGGAGAATGGAAGAAAATATGGAAAATCTTGAAGTCGATGAGCAACTACCGAGGAGATTGCAAAATCTGAGAAATCTGATTGTATTGGGCCGTTGGATTTTGAGCAATCCAAGCTTGAAAAGGAAGAACGAGCACCTAAAAAAGTCGTCGGTCAAAAGAATTTCAAGTGAATCCGTGAACTATATAATATAGAAGTGAGTTTGAAAGTGAAATGATTTGGGTGGAGATTCACTTGTTTCACGGACAACATCTTTTTCTTTTTTCTGGGGTTTAGTTCGTTTTTAGGAAAATGAGTTAAGGAAAAATTTATATTTAAATTAAGGAAAATGAATTCTTTGTTGGCTCTGTTAGTTTTTAAGGGTGAGCATGATTCGTGGCAAAACTTGGAACCAAACTGGTGGAGACCCTGTCCGGTTCCAGATTTCAAGATATGTAAGTTGGGTTTCGAGTTATAAAAATTGGGAAATCTGCTCGTAGATTCCATACCTAGAATCAGTAATGTAACCTATAACAAGTTTTTGTGTTTTTCTTGCTATATTTTCGCGTAATCCCACGATATTCCATGACGTCCCATGATGAACATGTAATCTTGAAACCACTAATTTGAGCTTTAATTTTCGGCGATATCTATGACTAACACTTTTACTTCGTTAATGTTTTATATTTATTCGTGAGTCTAAATATGAGTTATTATCAGTAGATTGTAACAGCAAATGGTGGTCATTAAATGTCATAATTCACTGCAATCGTTTAATGGATCCTATATAAATCCTAAAACTGACCCTAGAACATGTGACATAGTAAGTTCCAAAAGGTATTCATGAAAGATTTCAGGTTCCAAAATTTGAAGAACCTATTTCGATAGGTAGGTTTTAGGTTCTAAATGGAATTTGTATGAAACCCGGAACCGCTCACCCCTAGTTTATTTTTAGAAAAATGTGATATTTTTGAAAATTATTTTTCAGGGGCATCCGAAAATAAACTGAAAAATATTTTTTATTGTTTAGTTAGGAAAGATTTTCCTAGTTAAAGAAACCTTATTTAGTTAGGAAAAATAAGCAGCTAGAAAATTGAGTACAAGCACTAGAGCCCCAAGTTTGGCCTTGATGGCATGGTTACCTAAGTCCTAGGCATGAGCATGGTAATCGATCTTGGTTCGATCATAATGGATTTGGGCACTGTGGACCAAGGCACGAACTCTGGGGTCTCGAGCCATCCTCGATAGGCTTGGGCTCGGGTTTCAAGGACTCGCGGGCAACGTAGTCCCTAGGCCAACCTTGATGGATCTAGATCGGCCTCAATGGATAGAAGTGTAGCCACCGAGGTCCCGAGCCCAACCTCAATAGACCCATGCGCAAGCGCCTAGTTCTCGGATCCAACCTTGATAGACTCGGGCCTAAGCGCCGAGGATCTAAGCATGGACGTCAAGGTGGCAAGCTTGGCCTCAATAGACAAGCGTTTAGCCTCCATGGACGTGGGCACCGGCCACTAAGGTCTTGGCCCCGGCTTCGATGTACTTGGTCATGACACGAGTGTCCCACAAGCACTAGCACCAAGGTCATGGGCCTGGCCTTGATGGATCCGATACCCGTGCTCGGGGTGGTCTAAGGCTCCGGCACTATGGACCTAAGCTCGACCTTAATGAACCCGTGTTTGAGCACTAGGGATTCGAACATGAACCCCGAGGTCTTAGGCCTAGCCTTTGTAGACTCTAGTCGGGTGTCCAACAACTAGAAAGGAGTTTTAAGCCCAGCCACCGGTTCTAGTGTCCCAAGCCCTAACCTCTGTGGACGGCACAGCTACCGGGGTCTTGAACTCGCGTTTGGCCTCGATGGATCGACCCCGATGAACTTGAACCTGGCATCTAGACTCGGGTATTCTAGTAAGGGCCTGGGAACAATTGTTGGGTTAATATGCCCAAACGCAGAATTTCTAATCCAAGTGTTGATACCTAATCATATTTTAAATGATTTTTGATTTTTTAAAGAGGAAATCGTTTTCCAATATTTAAGCATAGATTTTTTGTTGGCTCGGAAATACATTTCGTTGGCTCTTTTTCTAAGCGATCCAAATGCCCGAAAATGCTAAAAATTAATTTTACAAAACAAATAGAGCCTAAAACTCTAAAATTATCTTCCAAAATATGACTAGGTATCGGGTATTAACTCTACGCTTGGGAATGGAAACCCAATTCGTAGGTCCCTAGTGTCTTGGACCAATCCTCTAATGCCCAAGCTTGTGTTCATGAAGGTCGGGACCGGGACCTCAATGCCTGTGTTGGGATCCCTAGCACCCGATCGCAGGTCCATTGAGATCGAGCCTCGGATCTCGATGTCCGGGCTCGAGTCAATTGAGGCCTCGCCCCGAAGCCCTAGTGGCCCAGCACTCAAGCTCGAGTCCATAAAAACCGAGCACGGGATTCCGGAACCTAAGCTTGGATCCCGAACACCTAGGTCCCGGTCCATAAAAGTTGTACCTAGGTCCTCGAGGTCGGGCCTAGGACCCCGGTGCCCGTGCTCGGGTCCATCAAGGCGGCGCCCAAGACCCAAGTGCTCTTGTCCCTATCCCGACGCCCGGGCCGGGGTCCATTGAGGCCGGATCTAGGACTCTAGTGCCCGTACCCGGTTCCCCAATTGTCCATGTGTAAGCTACTAGTGTTCGAATAAATGTAGACATATCTAGGAAAATCAAATCAGATTTCCTATTCCAAACGACGAAAATTATTTTTTAGTTCATTTTTAGATCATTTTTCGAGAAAATGATTCCTTGAAAAATACTTTCCAAATGGATCCAAAAAGAAGGAAAAACCAAGTGAGTGGATGGGATAAAGAAATAAGAAGGGATAATCACACAAATGGTCCCTAAACTTTGATCCAATATGCAATTTGGTTCATGAACTTTTAATTCAACCAATATGGTCCCCAAAATTTTGAAAAATGTTCAAATTAGTCTTTGAATTATAGGAAGATGTTAAACTTAGTCTTTTCATTAATTCAAGTTTAGGGGCAACTTTGAACATTTTCTTATAGTTCAAGGATTAAGTTGAACATGTTCCAAAAGTTTGGGAATTACATTGAACAAATTGAAAGAGATTATGTTGCACGTTAAGCTAAAGTTAAGGGACCATATCGGTCAAATTAAAAAGGATCACATTGCACATTGGATCAAAATTCAGGGACCATTTATGTCATTTTTCGAAATAAGAAAGCATATACTTTGATAGGAGCAAATGCAACAATGCACAGTAAAATTTAAAGAAAAGAGAGAGAGAGGATGAAAAGAAGGCCGTTATCACTATCACTCTGAGGACTTCGTAATTCCCATCTTCAAGATAAGGCCATGAAGATATGTCTGTTCTGGATGACACCAAAATCTGATCGTGCCCATGGTGGATTATTGGAGGATTTCATGTTTGACAAGCGGAAAGATTTGGCATTATCTCATGAACTTTCTTATCAAATAAGGTCCTTACATTTCTCTCCTTATATAGAGGTCCCACTTCACTCTCAATGGAGTGGGGAGACAATAGACTCACTCGTGCAATAGCTCTCTTTCTCTTTCTCTTTCTCGTATCCTCTCCCTCCGCCGTGGCCATACTTCCTGAAAGATTTTACGGCATCTACACCATCCACGAGCCTTACATCTGCGGCGCCGATCACCCTATCCAGCATACGGATCCCCCGACGTCACTGTCGCGACCTAAAAAATAACGAACGATTTAATTTTCGGGCTAATGGACTACCGGATTAATTAATTAGATTAATTAACCTAGTTCGAGCTCTCCCAAGCTCTACCAAATCGCAACTTATGATTCTTGTGATTATCTTGCAAAATATTTTTTGGAGTCGCCACTAATCATTTTTGGTAGGTTGATTAGAAACCTAAATAAAATAGCGGGAGAACTATTTTATTCCTGCGAACCGGAGATTTTGAATTCGGGGGATTTGGTTACGTCAGATTTCTCTAACGCCCTTTCGGTACCATTTTCATGAAAAATATTTGATTTGGCAATTTTGATGGATTTTACTTGAAATTCAAAGATGCAGTTTTTTTGGTTTTTTCTTCTTTTTTATGGGGATGTAAAACATTGAACTTTGTACGATATACACCATTGGTGATTTAGAAAGAAAGAAAACGCAGCCAGTCACGAGTATTTATAAAAATAAATTAACATGTAATAATGCTAAAATTTGGAACACGTAGCATGTCTAAAATAAACAAACAAATGTTCAAACCAAACGATTACATTTATGTAGATCGAGATGGGAAGGATTACCTTCTATTACACAAAATCTTACTCACATACACGTTATAGTTCCCTTCAAGATCTCGGAGCTGGAAGAACACGGCTGTCGTCGAAAATGGCAAGCAATGGCGTTGTTGGGTGGCGAGAGGCGAAATATGTGTCGGGACTCGTCGAAGATGATGCTCGATTAAAACTCTTTTCTTCACTCTCGAATTTTCTCTTCTAATTTTTCTCAAGAACTCTCTTTTTCCTCTCTAAAAATTCCACTCAAAAACTCTCTCAAAACTCTCTCAATTCTCTTTCACTCTCCCCCCTTCTAAGAGCTCTCTAAATTCTCTATCACCCAAAAAATTCTCCTCTCTCCATTCTCAAGAACTCTTCCTCTTTTATAGCCAAATTTCACCATCCTCTTTTCACCATCTTCCCTTCTCCATCTTCTCTTCTTCATCTTCCCTTCATCATCTTCCCTTCATCATCTTCCCTTCTTCATCTTCTCTTCATCACCTTCCCTTCATCATCTTCCCTTCATTATCTTCCCTTCTTCATCTTCTCTTGGTATTTGCAATGCAGTCCCTGAAATTTCAAGTATTTGCAATACAGTCCCCGAAGTTTTAAGTATTTGCAATATAGTCCCTGAAGTTTCAAATCTTCTCGGTGTATTTTTCCATCCCATGCCTAGTCTAGACGCATGCTAAATTACGTGTTCCGCTTGCCCAATTATATGCCAATGCAATGTACGCTAAAAATAAAGATGTGAGATGATTTTTATTTAGAACTAAAATTAGTTCTAATTTTTATGCAAAAAAAAGATTAATCAAAATTTAGGCGTCAACAGTCACGTCTTCGGCTCCATCTCGCGTCCTCTGCTCTGTGTGATCTCCACCGAGCGACACCGGAGTCCTTGTCCCCGGCTCTTTCGCCTCAACGCCCTTGGCGATCCTTGGCGCGGCGTCCAATTCAAGATTAGCAATGCGCCACCTGAGCGGGACGGACTCAACCAATGGATTCTGTCCTTTTGCTTGGTCAGACATTCGGATTCTTTGGTTGATTAGTCACAAGCCGCGAGACTTTATTAAGCGCATTCGCAAAGTCAAATTCCGTGGAGCTTCAAGAAAAAGGCCCAATCGGTGGTGGACAGTCTTGGTGTCCTTGAGTAAAAAAACAACTACGTAAAGGAAGAGCATGGCTTAATGGCGGCTTTTTGATCCCACTGAGAGACATCCAACATCCGCGGCTGCCTTCCGCTTAAGGTAAGTCGAGGTTAATTTGTCTAGTTTTACATTTGTAGTTTTTTTCTTCAGAATATAGTTTTAAATGCATGTTATTTTGTAGTAGAATCGTAGGTTGTTTAATTATGTCCTGAATATTTACCAGAGTGCATATTATACATCATTTAGGAAATCATATATAAATTTAGCTATTAGTTGCATTGCATGCATTACGCACGTTGTATATAGATAGTATTGCATTATGCAGTCATTAGTCATATAATCATTTATTGGCTAGTTCATTGGGTCACACGTAGAGTCCTAACTTTAAATTTGATGTTTTCTTGAAAAGAAATCGCTTCATGAAGTTTTTAATATAGAATTAGTTCACGATGTCGTTCATGCATGCTAATTAATTTAGGATTGTATGCACACATTATCTTAAAATCAAGAGTGTGTCATCTTGCACTTAGGAATTAGAGCATCTTCATATAGACTTTTAGGTTCAATGTGTCCTTTTGTTAATAAACAAAGAAAAAGAACGAATAATCTACTTAGGGATTCTCATAGAGAATGTATTAATTAGGAGAATTAATTCTCGTAAACTCATATTGCATGACTTTTAGGGTGTTACTTGTCGTTTAGGATTAAATTTCATTGACATCTCATGCAGACTTTTTGAATTAATTTCATAACATGTAACTTACAACTCATTATGCATGTCATATAGTCATCTCGTTCATGTCACTTAGCATTTTCATTAGCGCGGCTAAACTAGTCATCCGTGCATCTTCTTAAATTACGCATGTTGATTAAACGAGGAAAATACCAAAAAATTCAGAAAATATTGCATATTAGTTAGTCCTTAATGCATGCATAAAATTCAGGGAAAAATCCAAAAAAGGGCCTGAAGTCTTCATATTTTCTCAAATAAGGGCCCCAATGAACACTGTTTCAAAAAAGGGCCCGAAGTCCTCATGTTTTCTCAAATAAGGGCCCCAAGTGAATACCGTTTCAAATAAGGGCTCGAAATGACTATAAATTCTCAAAAAAAGGCCTGAGTTAAGGGCATTTTAGTTTTTTTACTTATTTAATTTTTTATTATAGTTTTTGTAGTCTCTTTCCTAAAAAAAAAAAAAGGGAAGTGAACGTTCACGGGCGGGAGGGGTTGCCCTCCCACCTATGGCCACCGCCCCACCGCCGGAGGGCGGTAGGCGGGAGGTGGCACAGTCTGACGGGGTCGTCGGCGCCTCGGCATGGGTCGGCGACCCGGCCGACCGCAGGCGAGGGCCAATACGGGGAGAGGGTCGGGCCCTCTCTCGGATCTGGGCGAAGCCGGCGGATCCCACTCGGATCGGGGGTCGCCGGCCATCGCTCGGGGCCGGGCCGGGGCCGCCTTGACCAGGCAACCCCCCACCGGCGACGGGGCGATGGCCGGCGGCCCCCGATCCGAGCGGGGACCGCCGGCCTCGCCCAGATCCGGGAGAGGGCCAGAGGCCCTCGCCTCCGACCGGCGGGGTCGCCGGCGACCCCGTCGGCCTTCGTCGCGTCCGCCGACCCCCCACCGACGGTGGATCGGCGACCACAGGCGAGAAGGGCAGCCCTCCCGCCGGTGCAAAACCTTTTTTTTTAAATTATTTTTTTATTATTATAAATTAGGAAAAAGAAAAAAATTTAAAAAAAATTAAAATGTGAAATGACGAAAACGCCCTTCGAGCCGGACCCTTTTTTGAAATATAATAACCACTTCGGGCCCTCAATTGAAACGTAGCATGTCACTTCGGGCCCTTTTTTGAAATAATGTTCACTTTGGACCCTTATTTGAGAAATTATGAAAACTTCAGGCCCTTTTTTGGATTTTTCCCTAAAATTCATGAATTCCGTCTGCATATTTTTCCTTAATCATAGTTTGCAGAAACCTCGTGGTGATGGATAGTGATGATGCTTTGCATGTGTTTTTCTTAGTTCATCCAGCTTCTTTAAATTTACCCCAATCTATTTACTGCTTTGTTAATTGAGTGTTGCAATCTTGTTTGCGCATCCACACGATCACAATCACATGATAGTGGCTTAGGATAAAATTGATAAAGACTACTTGAAAAACATTTTAAAATAAAGAGAAAATCGAATGGACGTTAAAATAAATTTAGTGTAATCAAGTCCTATTATCCCTAGAATTACCCCAACCGATAAGTGACAGCTCTAATTGCATGTTAAATTGAATACCAAGCTGCGGTTGGTAGGGCTAGGAGAGTCCATATTAAGCACCACGCTTAGTAATCCATTAGATTTCCTTATGTAATTCACTTCTGAAAAGGTCATGACATATGTCGGTGAAATGGTCGGCTATGATTAGATGTCACATCAAGAATTACCGGTGGCAGCTGCTTGGAATGACTATATTGGAATACCGTACAAAGGTTTATGATTACATTGGCAAAATTGAAAATGCTTAAGAATGAATTGGAATATGTACAATAGGTCTAGGATTGATTAGCTAATCGCCCCATCAATTTCTTATATCGCATATGTAACAAACTAGGTCCAAATATTGGCGGAGAATTCTCCTATGTATTAGATGGCTCGAATTAATCAATCTATCATAATAGATGCATTTTCGTGTAGTGGCATGGTTTGACATTCGGAACTCAACTTCCAAGCTTGCTTAAGCGAGGACGCTCTTACACGTGCATCAACAGATAAAAATCGTGATGCTCGATATGGAAGGAGTCACATCAGAGAATAACTCGAGTGAGTTTGGCGGGGACATGACAATACCTACATTTATCATTTGCGAGAATTTTTTGCAGATCCAAACATGGCGCACCTATATCCGTTCAAGAAGAGTATATTCCACATTCCAAGACGCGCTCGTCTTGAGTTGTGTGGCGTGTGCGTGCATGTGCTGGTGGGCCTTGGAAACCCTAAAAGAAGAATAGTCCGGTAGAAAAATACCAGATGGTGCAGGACGGAGGGAAAGAAAAGGGAGCGCGTATCGAGTACTCAGATTTGGGTGGAGTTTGTGTGTGGAAGTGGCCACAGCATATGCCATGGAAGATGCGACCTTTCTCCAGTTCCTTCTCCCTTTATTAAGACCCTATTACGATCGTTCACTCAACAATCTGGTCACTAAGTTGGAGAGTCGCTTTCTGCTTCTGATCAGCTCAGTGCAGGTCACTGCGCTATGGCTACGCCATCTCTGCCGTGGCGGCACTGTCCAGCAAGCTGCAGCCGGTGTCAGGGCAATTGCCGGCAAGTGACTCTGGTCTGAGGGGCGGCAGCGGCGGCGGCGTGGTCCATTTCTCCCCCACAGGGCAACCTCAATCCTTTGGCATTTCCGGACCGGTTCACGGGTCCTGACCTGTTATGTTTACTTCGGTAATGGAACTGGAAGTCGATTCAGCTCTCATCTATGTAATCTGATATGCATTTTCGAGCTTTGGATTTGTTTTGGGAGAAGGGTTTGAGATGATGTATCATCTTAGGCCGATGCAGTAAAAATATTTTTGCTTTTGCACTTGAGATTCGTGTACCCTCACTCTTTTTTCCTTGCTCAGCTCTCCGATCTATCACGATGGACTTACGGATGCATCTGAGTTGATTTCTCCTTCGACTTAACCTGTCAAATGCATTAAAGCAGATCTGTCCTCTTAAGCCTCACAGGATGCAATCTGCATCACGATCCATTAAGATGGCTGGTTGTAGATTGTGTTATCAAGACGATGGGATGAGCTGACTAAAAAAGTCCTCAACCTATTGTAATTGGATCAATTCAGTCGTGAATCTTTTGCATTTGTGTCAATTCGGTGCACCCGATCAACTTTATCGGTTACGTTGACGTGACAATTTTTAATAATATTTTAATATTTTTTAAAATTATTTATTTATTTATGTATTCTTTTTCTTCTTGTTTTTTGTTTTTGTTTTTTCTTCTCCTTCTTTCTCTAGTCGATCGCCGCATCGGGGATTGGCCAGAGACGAGAGTCGACGAGGTCGGCATCGCTAAGATCCGGTGAGGTCGAGCCTCGCCAACCCTCGCCGACCCTCGCCTCTAGCCAATTCGACCGGTGGGAGGAAGAACGAGAAGGAAAAAAATAAATAAGGAATTTTCCGTGAGCACCACTCGGCTAAAGTTGACCGAATGGACTGAATTAACACAAATACAAAATGTTTAGAATTAAATTGGCAAAAATATATATTTAGGATTGAATTGGCATAATTGTAATAGGTTCATGATTCATGACTCTTCGTTCGGTTATTTTCCCTCTTGTTCGAAACATATCATGTAAATCAATAGGTACTACTTATATCAGAGATTATCAATGGACACTCGATGAAAGTTTTGAGAAAAGCCTAAGTTCAATGGTGGGGCAAACCCAACTTACCTACGCATCGTTGTCGGAGCCAGCTTATTAATGAAAAGAGCTCGACAGTTGCATAGAAAACAACCAATTTGGGTTTAATTTCATGAAATGATGCTTCTATCTTTAAGGTTGGCGATTCATCTGGTCAGATCGATTCAATGGATCAAACAGGCTAAATTTCAATATATCCTCAAGTCATGTACTACATTGAAGAGTGGGAGATTCTCATCTTAAACCCCCTTGATCAACATCGAATTTTTTGAAATATTCAAACTGTACTGAAGTTCGGCTTCAATTGGTATCCTACCAATAACGATATCATTTTAAACAGAAGGGGCAGGCCAAGGATTAGCTCGATTCAATTGGTTGAAAGGAGTCGGGAAAAACATCTAACAAAACTCGATCTGGACGGAATTCTCCCACCACAATTATAGATAGACGACCCTAACAAAGTAAAGACGGCCACTTATCTCGACAAGTTGGATCATCACATTTTGGTCCTCCTTTTGAAAATTACCGGATGGCCGACGATGTATCCCGCCACTAACGGGAGCGATCCACAACAGCTTCCTATCAGTTAAATTTGGTACGCCATACTTGGTTCTCGGTAGTCAACAAGTACCCTAAGATCCTAAAAATTGCAAACAATGCTGATGATAAATTCTCTGCACAATATTTCGCAACGACCCGATCTTTTTGACATGCGGACGAGTGGTCGGGGAAATACGGCGAGGCTCCGTGAGACTTTCACCGTTCGACTTTCGCTGGGCCCACCAAGCAACGGTCCGAAACGGAGCCCCACCGACTCGCGATCCGATCCACAAATTAATCGCCGAGCTTAAGCGGGAGGATTTCAAATTTTGAAAAAGAATTCCCCGACGCCATCCCAATCCCACCCCCACTTCCCATGTAAAGACGAGGAGCGAAACTACCGTTTTGCCCCCGTAACAGTCCCTCGTTTTGCCTTTTACCCCCTTTCACTTTTTGAAGATTCCGCAGTCTCGTCGTTTCGTCTTCCCCCCTCTCGTTTCTGCTTCGGTTTCTCTCTCCTCCCTAAACCCTCAGGTTCTCCGATCGACGATCCGATTCGTCTTCTTCGCTAGCCGGACTCCTGACTCGGTTCCCTGTTCTGATCGGCTTGGTTTTGTTTCGCAGCTTCGATTCCGCAGGTTGTTGCGCCGGAGTTTTCGGTCGATTCGGTAAGAAGATGGGCCAGATCCAGTACTCTGAGAAGTACTTCGATGACACTTACGAGTACAGGTTGGTGTCGTTTCGTGGCCTCGTCGTCGTTGCGGTTTCTTCTGTCGCAGCTGCTGATAGTTTCGTTTCCGTCTTCGTTTTTGTGATGCGCAGGCATGTGGTTCTTCCTCCTGATGTCGCGAAGCTTCTACCGAAGAACCGCCTCCTTTCTGAAGTAAGTTGGATCGGTGTTGGTATTTTTAAAATGGCGTTACTTTTGATCCGCTTTGCTGTTTGGTCGCCGAAATGAAGGCGCATGTGTGAAATAAGAAGTTGTTTTGCTTTTCTCCTGTTTTGGTGCTGTTATTGAGTCGTGCGGAGAGGTAGGTTTCCACTGGAGGAATTTGCTGTTCTGTTTTTTGTCTTTTCACTCGGCATGATAGATGATCCCTTCTTGCAAACCATTCAAGTGGGTTTGGGGCTGATTCAATTCATGATCCAGTTTTTTTTTGGGTGATAAATTGATGAGAATTTGGATAAAAGGACATGAGACATTGAGTTGCGTTGTTGCTCACGAGAAGAAGATTCATTGAAGTAGTCGAAATGACCGGATTGCATCCCGTAACAATATAGGAGTTGAATGCTAAACATCGCTCTGTTTTATCTTCTGAGTGATTGATTTCTTGCTATTGGCAGCATCCCCGAACAATAGGAGTTGAATGCTAAACATTGCATTTGAGACTTGTGCGATCATATTTATTGTTTGTTTGCTTGCTTTAATTCTGCATATTACCAATGTGTTTGCCCTCTAAGCCATAGGAATGCCCGTTTAAGATATTCTTGTGTTTATATGTTTTCACATTGAAAGGAAAGCAGAGAATGCTTGGAGACTCAATTATGTAGAATACACTATGTTTAGACTCCGCGGCAGTTTTGACTCGTTGCATTACGGGTTAAGAAATGGCATAAATTTTTTACCTGATATGTGATGTCAAAGATATCTAATGTAGATATCATTTAGTTGAGTGTCCTGCATCAGGATCGTAATCTAGTGATGGTAGAGTGTCTGTCCTCTCTTATATCTTTTTCAGTCTAGTGGATCTTTGCAATGTTGCTTGTCTAATACTTCATTAATGGATGGCGTGTAAGAAATGTATTTCGTCATTTGAATGATCGTGTCTTCTTGTTTTCGTCTCTACCAGAATGAATGGCGTGCCATTGGAGTGCAGCAGAGTCGTGGTTGGGTTCACTATGCAATTCATCGCCCTGAACCACACATCATGCTCTTTAGGAGGCCTCTGAATTATCAGCAGCAAGAGAACCAGGCCCAGCAAAACGTGCTTGCTAAGTAAACATGCTGTTTCGCTAGTGCTTTGAAACAATATCACAGTATATTAGGGTTGCTTTAGTAAGTGTTAGGATGTTATGAAACTTGTCTTGTCAGCAATTCTCCTCTTTGGAGAATCTATTGTGAAACTTTGTTTATTGTGGTGTCAGTGATCCAATGTTTGTACTGGCCACTTTGGAACAGCACTTGCTTTTCTTGGCCGGTGTAATTGGGAAATGACTGGTGGATATCAAGATGAATACTTAATACTGATTTTGTGTTTTAACTGGTCTCACAATTCTGTTGTCACATTCAACTCACAAATGCGCTAGTTGCATAATAGATCTCACAAAAAATTGCAGAACATTCCCTATTTTATTTTGCTGAAATCATGTCCACCTTCATTTCATTTGCATGTTAGAGATTGTATGACTTGGGTACATTAGATGCAATTCATATGGGGAAGAGTAGGTTTTACATGGGTTTCCCTTGATCTGACGACTTTGGCGCAATGTTCTACCATAGACTTAACTCACATAAGTGTTTTTCATCAACAAGAGTTATGGGGCCCACAATCTCGGGGCTTGTTTGTTTATGACACACATTTACCACGTCTTCATTGGGAAGGTTTCTCATTGGAGCTGGTTTAACGAGGGGATAAACTCCTTCGGTGCATCTCTAGTTGTGTCTAGTACCTGGTGTCATCAACTATGTTGGACACTTCTTTTTTGCCGGATTCTTGATGGTCAATATATTTTCTGAGAGCTGGGAATTTAGTCGTGGAACTCAGTTGAATTGTATATGTTTTGGACATTAAGGGAAAACTTCAGTGATTTTGAGAGTCAGTGAAATTTGTACCTAAATTCATGTAGGGTGACTTCTTAGTACTGTTGACACGGGAATATCTGCATCTTCCTTCATGGATGAAGTTGGGGTAGATTTATTCCAAGCCTCTCATGTTTGATCGAGAAAATTTCAATTTTCTGAGGGTCTCTGGCATTTTGCCTGGGGCTGAATCGCCTGAAAGCTAGCAGAGATCAACTAGATAAGGAAATATGAATTAAGAATTGGAGATTGACTCGCTTGACAGGTAAGTCTCGGTTTCTAGCATCTATTTGTCAAGTTTCGCGGGGAATATGGTACATCTGTACTAGGAAATGGGATGTTTACGATTTTCTTCTTCCTTTTTATAGCCAAATGATTACACACTGTCTATTCGTAAAGAATTTGTCTGGATGCCTGGTGCTGTGGGAAATAAACTATCTCAGAAATGCAATTTTTAGCAATAACTGGTCTTGACTTTTGGCATTAAGAATTTGCCTTTTCAGATGATTCTCTTAGAAGTTCTACTTTGCTCTTGCCTGGTTCGTTGTGCTGTTTGAATCATCTAGCTAGTTCTTGGTTTGCTCGATACCTGCATTTCGGCATGAGATGCACTCTCTCCGTCATAAAATCAAACAATTCATGTGAAACCCGAGTTTGGATGCAATTCTAGCTTCTGACACTTAAAGCCCTTGTGAGTTTTAAGTGCATGCACCCGCAACCAATGGGAGGATGATCTCGATTAGTGTTCAAGTTCTAAATATTTAGCTATTGACAAGTTAAATAGTCTAGATGAAATGGTTTACTATTGGGGAGACAGGAGAGGAAGGGGGGGTCCACAGCACCTTTCTTGTGCCTCAAATCTCCATGTCTTTCCTCTCATCTCACGACTAGAGATGAATTCTATCGGCCTGTGTCCATGATCAGAAGCTAACTGGACCAGTGATAACTAGTTCTCTCGGCGAGGTCGAAACCCTAGATACAGAACACTGTCCATGCTCAGGAGCTAACTGGGGAAGTCATAGCCAGTTCTCTTGGCGAGCCTATATACGAATGACTAGTGCTCGAATACATTACCAACTTCCCCAACATGGGAACGTAATTAGGAAATATAGATTCGTCCTCGATCAGCTTCTTAATGTGTATTCTCCGATGGAGGAGTTGCATTATGTAACTTTCAGGCTTAATGACAAGAAAAAAGCTCTGCCTACCTTCTGTCTCCCAGCGCCCCTAATTTTTTTTTTTGGGGGTACTATTTTTTGCAGTTGTGATGGCCGAGTGGCATTTTGAGACAAGTGATACGAAATGTGGATGAGACTGTGTTGGTAGCATTCTACAATACGGATTTCTGGCATTTGCGCCTGTGATCAACGAAGTTCCACCGTCTGCCAGAAAGATTCCTATTTCGCAATCAGCAAATGAGGAGCCGAGCCACAAGAAAAATGGTAAGAGATGACGGAGCGGATTAGATGTTGTAGGGTAAAAGTGTAAAAAAAAAAAGTCTTAAACCTACTTAAAAGATTTAGTACTGAATTAAAATCAATGCAATAAGTTTATGACACTTTTGACGCTTTTTTAGATGTTATACGACTTTAAAGAAATGGAGACGTGGTAAATGATGAATTTGACACGAAATGGAGGCATGGTAAACGATGAATTTGACACGAAAAGGCATGGTTGATGGGATTTCCTTTCATTTGAAAAGAGTCGTCTCGTGTGAATTTTTCAACTCATGCGCAGAGATTGACGGCTGAAAATGACGCCCTCTCTTCACTTTCCTCATGGAGAGATAGAGTGAGATTTTGAAGAAATCTAATGCCCGAGTTGTAAGTTTCAGATTATTATTAAGAGCCAGCGCAGGGACGCCACTGGGGTTTGGTTCGTTCTTTAATATTAATCCACCAACTTCATCTCGAGCTCCATCATCTTATTTTTGGAAGGAGTCATCGTCCCCATCCCAACTGGGACTGAGATTGGTAGTGCTTGAGGGAGGTCTTAAGTGGGGATGAACCCCAATCTCAAACGTTGACTCGAATCTATCTCTCTCTCTCTCTCTCTCTCTCTCTCTCTCTCTCTCCATCCTCTCACGTCTCAGAAAAAACCTAGCCATCGCCCGCTTGTTTGTACGTGCTTATATGAAACACCTGTTATTACACCCAAGACCCTTCCTGAGAAGAAGCCGGATCCGCCGCCTGAATTAGCAAAGTTGGACACGTAATTCCCCGTGGTCGAAGAGAAGAAGCGAGAGAGAAGACCATGATTCTCGATCCGACTTCTCGTAATCTCGCGAGCGTTTCGCAGGGGATGCAGATGATTCGAGGCGGGTATGATCAAGACCGCCGTGTTCTTGCACCCGTTTCGGAAGGAGTGCTGCCGCTGGCTTCCGCGTTGGAAGCCCACTCGAGCTCTCTGCTTCATAGTCTCTCTCTTCTCGAGGACAAGGTTCGTCAAGTCCAATCGCTGGTCACCTGGTCTCAAGGACAAGGTTCCTCCGGTCGAGGCCGGCCCGAGTCAACGTCCCTGGCCTTAGCTGGCATCGGAAGCTTGATCCAAGAAATCATAGGGACCGCAACATCTATGATGTTCTCTTGCCAACAGATGACACTTCTCGGTCCCGCTATGCCTTCAGGTACTAATACTGATACCGATAACGATAACGATAACAATAACAGCAACCAGCCTCTTGTTCATGAGCCTAGCTCTCTTGACTGGTATAGCGCAAGCAGCTTTGTCGATTACAACGGTAATAATGAAAGCAAACCGTCGGCAAGTATTGCGAAAAATAGCGGGTCGGATCAAGGAATGAGAGAATTGCCTCAAGCGGGTCGCCAGAAGAAGGAGATACCACAAGCCGAACATGCGTTGAGTGGCGCTAGTTATGATGTCGTCGAACTGAACGCCGATGATTTGTTGGCGAAGTACACGCACTATTGCCAAATCTGCGGGAAAGGGTTCAAGCGGGACGCGAACCTGCGAATGCACATGAGGGCTCACGGGGACGAGTACAAAACCAGCGCCGCTCTATGCAACCCCGCCAAGAATACTGATAGCAACCGCGACAAACCGAACGGTGATCAAGAGTGTTTGATGGGATTAAGGCCGAAGAAGTACTCCTGCCCACAAGAGGGCTGCCGGTGGAACCGGAAGCACCCCAGGTTCCAGCCTCTGAAGTCCATGATCTGTGTCAAGAACCACTACAAGAGGAGCCACTGCCCCAAGTTGTATGTGTGCAAGAGGTGCAACCGGAAGCAGTTCTCGGTGCTGTCCGATCTGAGGACGCACGAGAAGCACTGCGGGGACGTCAAGTGGCAGTGCAACTGCGGGACCACCTTCTCGAGGAAGGACAAGCTCATGGGCCATGTCGCTTTGTTCGTCGGCCACTCGCCTGCCTTATCGCTCGACTTGATGAACCCACCAGGACTCAGAGCTCAGCAGATAGTTGCACCCAACATCATGCAATTAGATGGTATTGCTGCTTATGATAGGCAATTTTTTCCTCATCTTGGCATTGAAAAATCTGGTCTTTTTCCTTGGATATGTGGCTGTTTAAATTATGAAACTTAACTAGCTAGATAGTTTGCTCGAACGAAGTCTAGTTATTTCTACGCTCTATAACTTTGCTGGTTTCTTGATTATCAGGAGATGAGGTTTGGCTGGTGTAGTCATGCAGCGGAGACGCCCGACCTTGACCACCCGAACATTCTCCGTCGGCAAAAAAAGGATCAGAACCGACACGACAAACGGTTCATACATGCACAGGATCATCCGACTCTTCTGCGATGATAGAATTCGTTTGGAGTTTGCGGTTTCTGCTGTTTTTGGATCATCTCTAGAAATGGGACCGTTGGTGTCATGTATGATCGACCGTTATGCTTTCTCTGTAGATTGCAAGAAACAACGTAAGATTGCTGCTAGATGCTTGAGGGCATGATACTTGTTGGATCTTCTGTAATAATACGGACCCCCTTCACTTCAGTTTCCTTTGGGAAGAGCCACAAACTTCATACCTACCACATTTGAATTTCAACTTTCTTCTCAATTCGTTCTACAGTCAGTTAAATGTTCGATATCTCGAAAATAAAATAATTTTGTGTGTATGATAGTGTTGCCCATCCTAACAAGTTTCTAGTCTCAAACATCTCTTGAGAATGTTACGGAGTGTTCACCAAGCGATTATTTTCTCACTACTCTAATAACCAAGCGATTATTTTCTCCAGATAATGAGAATATGCATGCATTCCGTCTTTCGTTAATAGAGTTATTTCGATCCCTTTTTCTTTCACGTGCATATGTAACGCACTTATTTGTTGTTCGCCTCTTAAAAGAAATGAGCAGAGTCGAATTAGCGGAATAGTATTCTGTTTTCAATAAGGAGATGGCTCCATGTGCTATGATTCATTATTTTGGTTTCGATTCGAGAGCACTGCCAAAGTGTTACATAATGCTAGCAAGACGGATCCCTTTTTCTTTGCCTTTACGAGTTGAACGCCTGTGAATTGAATGAATTAAAAGATGAAAAATAAATAAAAAGAATGAAGAATTCAACTAATGGTTCGGAACGAAGAAATGGAAGGGCTAGTGGAGAGAAAGAGAGCCATGAAGGGATCAGCTTCACTGTAAAATGCAGGTAGAAAAAGGAAGTAAAAAGCTTATGGACCACCTTTTTCGGGTAAACAGCGAGCGATAACTAAGTACTAAATGCAGGATAGTAGGACGAGGTGAGGAAAAGATCTCGATACTCCAACTTCAGGGGGGAGAATCTATTACAAAAGGTCCTCCTACGTATATCGGGAGGGGAACATTTGTCTTCAATAGTACCACGACATGACATGACATGAGCGTGAAAGTATGGATTTGGAGATTCTCGAATAATTCAACCTAGTAACACTAGCATTAGCAAGAGTAGGGTTGTAGGATGAGGAGCAAGAGTTTCCCCCTGCCCTTTCATCCTTTGGATAGATAGAGAGGGAGGACAGAGGAAAGAACAGGTTGTAATATATCCGAGGCTATAGTTTTAGCAAGAAATATATCGAAAAATTGGTGTTGAGAAAAAACATGCAATTCGTTATTTAAAAAGCCAGGTTATGAATGTAAGATGATAATGCACATGAATATCACATTGGAAATTAAAACTTGTTCTGATTGCCATCCCAATTTTTCGTTCTTTATTTAATGCGAAATATTTGAGACTCTCGATAATTAGAATTATACACAACTTTTGATAATTTTTAAAAGATTGACCGAAACTGCTGCGATGATGACCATGGTTTTCGCAAACCTCGAACTCCCTCCTCTCTAACACGCCGATTTCGAATAAGCCCGCCACAAGTAAGAACCGCTTGTCCACGTCAGCGATCCGCGTCTCGCCCAAAGAACCAATCACATGTCACGCCTCTCCCTCCATAAATACGTTGTCGCTTCGCCTGTCAATCCCACCGCTTCCTCTCCTTCTCTCCCACTCACAAAATTCGCGCTCTGCATCTGTATCTCACCACAAGCGCGTGGCTCGAGTCTCTAATGGCGCCGAAGGGAGAGAAGAAGCCGGCCGAGAAGAAGCCGGCGGAGGACAAGAAGGCCGAGAAGGCGCCGGCGGAGAAGAAGCCGAGGGCCGAGAAGAAGCTCCCCAAGGAGGGGGCTGTCGACAAGAGGAAGAAGCGGGCGAAGAGAAGCGTCGAGACGTACAAGATCTACATCTTCAAGGTGCTGAAGCAGGTCCACCCAGACGTCGGCATCTCGAGCAAGGCCATGGGCATCATGAACAGCTTCATCAACGACATCTTCGAGAAGCTGGCCCAGGAGTCGTCGCGGCTCGCGCGCTACAACAAGAAGCCCACCATCACCTCCCGGGAAATCCAGACGGCCGTCCGGCTGGTGCTCCCCGGCGAGCTCGCCAAGCACGCCGTGTCGGAAGGGACCAAGGCGGTGACCAAGTTCACCAGCGCCTAGGGATCTCTCTCGATCTGGGCCATTTTTGGTGCGGCCTTTGGCTTTTTTTTCCTTGTAAAAAAAACTCGGTGGGGGATTGCAAAATTCGAGAAGCTCCAGTGGAATTTGTGTTTTGTAATGTTTTGGGAGATGAAAAGTGCTGCTTGATCTTTTGCTTGCGCAGAAGGTAGAACCTGACATGTTAGGACGCAGCTGTGATGTACCAGAATCTACTGTGGCTTTCTTGATATATTAGCAAACTCTCTAAATTATTATGACAAATGACTGATGGCTTCTCGATTTATGTTAAATGAAAATTCAAGAGTAGGGTATCAATTTTGATAGGGGATGATTCGATTCTGGGTTCTTGATTTGGAACTTAATTTCTTTCGAAACATGGCAAGACTTGTGATGGTAGATCACTCTCTTTTTTCATTGCTAAGTGATTACAATCGCTGTTGGCTCGTATTATTGACATGTCTAAAAATCAGAAAATTTGTGCGGGAATTGAAAATTGTCCATTTTTGTTGATTGATGTGGTGTATTCCATCCAAATTGTGAAAAAATAAATAATTTGGAATTTTTTTTCAGAAAGTAATTGTTTGCATTGCTCAGACAAATGAATGAATGAATATTTTTTTTCATTATTCATGAAAATAATTTTTTTCTTTGATTAATTATTTTAAATGCTATGAGTGATTATTTTAAAAAATATATATATTTTTAACGTTAAGCAATCGGAGCGGAAATCTTCTTTTATCTTGAAAAGGGAATCTAACCGACGATGGAGATCAAGGGCTAAGCGATTTGTGGGCCCAAGGCCGATAAACAAATTCAAGCCCAAAGAACTCGAAATGCAGACCACCTTTGAGAGTCGGAGTCGTAGTCGTAGCTCGCTCCTCTTCTTCTCCGAGTCCGGTGAGGTTCTCGGCTCTCGACACTAGCTATCTCCAAATTAGACGTGGCTGGTTCGTTCGAACCGCCGGTTTTGGTTTCTAGAAAAGGTGGAACCGCTTGTTCCCGGACCCAATGGTTCTTTCCCCTCGGGCCTCCTCTCCCCCCCCCCTTTCTTTTTTTTAAACAGGGTCGGAATTGGCCCCGGACCGGCGGTTCCGGGATGGTTCTGACAATTTAGAAACCGGAACCGGCCCTTAAGGGACAGTTCCGATTCCGGGTCGGAACCGTGGGCCCGCTCAACGGGCCCCCGGTTCCATTTGGCCATGTCTACTCCAAATGACCACGCACCTCCCATGACCTGCTCCACTCTCGCTACGCCTCCCTGTTGGGATCCTCATCCTACACCTATGCCGTCCCTCCTTGCCTGCTCCTTGGAGCATCGTGGTGGTCCGATGTATGTGTGCAATAGGTGCGATTGGAAGCAGTTCTCGGTGCCTTCTGATCTGAGGACGCACGAGGAGGACAGCAGGGAT
This sequence comes from Rhodamnia argentea, assembly GCF_020921035.1. Taxonomy (NCBI): domain Eukaryota; kingdom Viridiplantae; phylum Streptophyta; class Magnoliopsida; order Myrtales; family Myrtaceae; genus Rhodamnia; species Rhodamnia argentea. Next base: position 23,160,350 of record NC_063157.1, on the reverse strand, counting down.
GCCTAATGGCAGTGCAATCGCGGGATCACCTTCTCGAGGAAGGACAAGCTCATGGGCCATGTTGCTTTGTTCGTCGGCCACTCTGCCTTACCAATCTGTCTCGATGAACTCATTATGACTCACAGTTCGGCAGAAAGTTGCGCCCAACATCATGCGATTAGATGTTACTATTGCTTATGAAAGGCATTCTCTCCCCATCTTGGCTTTGAAAAATCTGGTTTTTGAATCGGTGAATCACACGTTTGTTGGAGACAGGGACAGAGATAAGGACAAGTCTGTGGCTGTTTAATTTACGTACTTAGCTAGTTAGATAGTTTTCTAGAACAAAGGCTCTTTGTTTTTGGGTGTTATAACTTTAGCGGTTTCTTCATTATTAGAATATGAAGTTTGGCTGGTGTAGACGTGCAGCGGAGACGTCTGTTCACATTCGAACATTTTCCATTGGTGAAAGAATGGTCAGAACCGATGCGAACACACAGTTTATACATGCACAGGATCATTAGATACACAGTGATTGACGTTCATTCTTCGACAAGGACGGAATTGATATGGAGTTAGCAGATTCTGCTTGTGGGATTATCACTCGAAGTGAGACTGTTTATCCTTGGTCCGTAGTTTGCAAGAAACAATGTAGATTGCCGTTAGAGATGCTTGAGCTTGGGGGCATGATGCTTGCTGGATTTTATGCGATGTATTTGGTTCTCCTTTAGTCTTTTTGGAAAGAGCCGAGGTGCTAGCGTAATATCGCTTGCGTGTGACTAACGTTACCCGCCACAAGCAATATCCGCTCGTCCACGGCAGCAATCCTCCGTCGCTTCTCCTCTCGGCCCCATCGTTTCCTCTCTCTCTCTCACGCACACACGCAGAATTCGTGCTTTGCATCTATCTCTCGCCGCAAGCGCGGGCCACTCGTGACGCAGAATTCGGCGAATAACGCAAGAAAATCCTTGCTAAAGGAGAAAAATCTCGAAATTCTATGAATATTATTGATGATGTGCTTCAAAAAACGTGATAAACACCTTTTATAGGGTGTTATCCTAACCCTAGTCCAATTAGGAATCAAAATATCAAAAAAGGGAAAATTACAAAAGTGCCACTGAAATAAAATTAAGCCTGAAAAATACTAAAAAAAATAGGAAAACCCATCTAGACATTCTCGAACGGCCAAAATTCATCGTTAGTCACGGCCAAAGGCCGTGAGTATTGATCAGGACGCCGTTTCGCTTCAGCCTACCGAATTTGAACTCAATCCGACGTCGTCGACCCGATCCGCTGGTTCTAGCTGCAGTACCGTTTCGCCTTCTAATTAGATTTGTGTTGATCCAATCGATCCAGAAACGTATTACTAATGACATCCGCATCAACTCGAGTCTCCAATGGCGCCAAAGCGAGAGAAGAAGCAGGTGGAGAACAAGAGGCCCGAGAAGAAGCTCCCCAAGGAGGGGGACCGGCGACAAGAGGAAGAAGCGGGGGAAGAGGAGCGTCGAGACGTACAAGATCTACATCTTCAAGGTGCTGAAGCAGGTGCTTCCGGGCATGCGCATCTCGAGCAAGGCCATGGCCATCATGGACAGCTTCATCAATGACATCTTCGAGAGGCCGGCCCAGGAGCCGTCGCGGCTTGCGCGCGACAACAAGAAGCCGACCATCACCTCCCGGGAGATCCAGACTGCCATCCGGCTCGTGCTCCCAGACGGGCTCCGCAGGTAGGCCCTGGTGGAGGGCTGGAAGGCGGTGACCAAGTTCAGAAGCGGCCAGGGCTCCCTTGATCCGGCGCTTGGGTTTTTCGGGTTAAAAATCTCGGTGGGGGATTGCAGGATTTAGAAGCTTCAGATGAATTTTCTCGTGTGTTTGTCCACTTTTCGGGAGATAGAAAATTGCTGCTCAATCTTGCTTTTGTGTACACAGGACATGTAAGGACGCAGTTGCGCAATACTACCAATACCGGCTTTCTTGATATATTGGCATTTAGTCTATATTATCATGATAAATGACTAATGGCTTCTCGATTTTGGTTCCAAAAATTGAAAAACCTAGAATCGAACTTTGATAGAGGACGATGCTAGGTTCTTGTTTTGGAGCTTAACTATTTCGGAACGATTGTTCTACGATGCGAAGGTAGAGTGCTCTTTTGTTGACTTCTATGTGATTATAATCGTTGTTGGCTCGTTTAATTGACACGTCCAAAGAAAAAATCAGAAAAAATTAGAGGAGTGTTGACAAATTTTTTCCGAGTAAAGTCGAGATTATGTATAAAAAAGATATGTCCATTTTTGTTGATCCATCGATTTGGTTAATTCTATTCAAATTTCATTTTAGGTTCCATTTTATTTGTGAAAATAAATTGTTTAAAAATTATTTTCCCTAAAAATTGATCCTCTGTGTAATTTAAATAAATGAATAAATAAAAAAATATTTTTATTATTGTACGAAAATTTTTAATATTGTGTTATTATCGATAATGAAAATAATTTCAGTTGACTAATTATTTTGATAACAATATTGCCAACGAGGGCTCAAGGGCTAATCGCTTTGTGGGCCCAAAATAATCTTTGTGGGCCGATAAATGAATTCAGGCCCAAAGAACTCGAAGTGAAGACTGCCATGGACAGTCGTCGTAGTCGTCGCTCGCTCCTCTTCTTCCCCTAGTCCGATGACGTTCTCGGCTCTGGACGCTAGCTACCTCCGATGACCACGCGCCACGCGCCTCCCGTGCGGGTCCTGACCCGCCCCCCTCTCGCTCCGCCTCCGGCCCCCGCTCCGCCTCCCCCCTCGGATCCTCCTCCGCCCTCCTCGCCCGCTCCTTCTCGGGGCATCGTGGTGGTCGGTTTCATCGCTCGGAGCGCCGACTTCTCGGCGCAACTCCTTAACAAGGTCCTCGATCTCAACGCCTTCGGCTCGGGCGGTGTCGACCAGGTGCTCCGCCTCGACGGCGACGAAGCGAAGGAATGGTTCAGGTGCAGGAGGGTCAGCTATTACTACGACGAGGAGAGAGGCGTCCTCTACTTGCAGTTCTGCTCGACGAGCTGCCCGGCGGCTCACCCGCCCTCCGAGGCCGCGTCGGGGTTCGATTCATTCGTGGAGGAGCGCGAGTTCGGGGACCTTCAGGGATTGCTTTTCATGTTCTCTGTGAGTTTGTTCTGCTTCGATTTCAGTATGGATTTGCCTTCGTTGAGTTTTTCAGTTCACGAGTCGGTGGGAGTTTTCTAGAGCTCAAATTTTCGCCTGAAAAAGGAGTAGAACTAGAAGCTAGTTGAAATGGCAAACTTAGTGTCTAAAAATTATCGATGCGACCTTCTTACTGGTACTAGATTTAAGTGATTCAGTTGAGTCTTGAGTGCTGTGATTTCATATGCCTAATGTTGCTTCAGTGTGCTTGCCCGCGAAATTGCAATTTAAGGATCCTTGTGTTCCTTCTGTTGAGTCTGGGCAACGTCTTGTGAAAACGGGAAATTCATCAAATCACGGCGATTATGATGAATATGGATTGCCACTATCGGCACTTGTTGGTCACTCGCTAGCATTACTGCATGTTGGTAGGACGGTGAATCATAAATGCATTTAAAAGTTGAACAGTTAAAGTAGATTCGCTGACGCTGGGCCTCCCTGTAGAAACCTCCTTAAAGCATTTGCTCGGAGACATGGTACTGCCTCTCTTTGAGAGAAGGGCGGTGTTTTGTGTCCATAATGTGTTTGAAGAATTGTCTTCTCCTAAAACCATTTCCTAGGACGAAATAAAACTGATCTTCTGGTTATTTTATCGTGCAAGAATATGTTTGGAATCATTTGAATGGCGTGATATATTTCCTTTTTAAATAGTTTAGAATGAGAGGTAGAATTCATAGCCTGTGTTTGTGCAATTTGTTTACAAGTAGCAGAGAAAGCAAAAGTGAAATTATTGCATTGAATTATAGAAAGCTGACTAGTTTCTGAGATAAATTTTTGGGAATTAAGTAATTCAGAATCATTTTGATGCAAATTCATGCCATAAATATTGAAAGCAGAATTTAAACATTGGCAAACAAGTCTAGCATTTGTTAACATGTTGCAAGTCAGTATACATGTGAGCATTCTTTCTCAACGAGCATCTTTGAATTGTTTCTGGATCTTTATGTCACATCTTGTTGATGTGTTCTCAAATTCCTGAGAAATAATGTTGGGGCTAAAATTCAAGCTTAACCATGATTTGATACTCCAGTTTGCATTTCCTTGTAGACCATGGTTTGATTAACTTGACAAACGAGGTACTCTAATTTGAGATACTGAAGCTGGCACTTGATACCGTTTTCTGCCATTTGCCGATCGATTTTTATTCATGCAAGATCTGTTATCTTTGAATTTCACTCGCACCTCTCTTGAATATGACAAATGACACCACATAATGTAGGTTTGCCATCTAATCGTACATCTTCAAGAAGGATCACATCTTGATACCCAAACTTTGAAAAGTTTTCGTATACTTCAAGCAGCTAAGCAGGCTTTAGCCCCATTTGTGAGGTCCAAAACTATGCCAATGCTGCCATCCAGACCTCAATCTTCCTCATCTTTACGACATACCGTGTCATCAGCCTCTATTCACAACGTTTCCCCAGGTAGAAGTCGTAATATGAATCGTAATGCATCTGCTATATCACTTATGTCCGGTTTAGGTTCATCCACATCTTTGTTTCCCGGGCAGTGTACTCCTGTCATACTCTTCGTCTTTGTTGATGATTACTTGGAGGTGGCACATGCAAGCTCGCATGTGGAGGAGGCTGCAGAAACCTCCTCAGTTAATGCCAGTGCTAATTTAAGCAGTTCCTCTAGATCATCAGCCTTGCCTACAAAAGCTCCTGGTTCTGTAGTTGTGCTAGCACGCCCTATTAGTAAGTCTGAAGGTGGTTTCAAGAAGAGGCTACAGTCATCTCTCGAAGCGCAGATTCGCTTTCTCATTAAGAAATGTCGAACGCTCTCGGGATCTGAAACTGGTCATGCTGGGTCAAGAGGGGGTGCCTCAAGTTCTGCACCATTATTTCTGCTTGATGCTTCAAGGGCTGTTGTTCTGCTTGATAGATCAACAAATCAGAGAGGCGAATCTCTTGAATTTGCAACGGGCCTTGTGGAAGATGTTTTGAATGGAAAAGCAACTTCAGATTCTCTCTTGCTTGAAAGCCACAGTCAGAGTAACAACAAGGAGGATGTAATATCCATAAAGGAATTCATCCATCGGCATTCTGATGTCTTGAGGGGTAGAGGGGTGGCGAACACCAATGGTGGCTCAGCTGCTGGTGTTGGCATGGTTGCTGTTGCTGCAGCTGCCGCAGCTGCTTCAGCGGCATCTGGCAAAGCAGTTACAGCTCCTGAACTTCCAAGTCTGGAATCCTGGCTTTCTTCCAGTGAGATTGTCCTTCATGGGGTCCTTACGGGAAAACGTGGATGTATAGATGAAATCGAAGTTTCCAAGAGAAAGCCTAGGCAGCGAAATATCAATTCCCCTCAGGTTGAAGGCATCGCATTGAAAGGTGCGGAGCCTGTAGATGTTGCAGTATCTTGGTTGGAGAGAGGAAAAGGACTCAACATGAAGTTTTCAACTTCATGGTGCCAAAAAGCCCTTCCATCTGCTAGGGAGATCTATTTGAAGGACTTGCCTGCTTGTTATTCAACTTCTCAGCATGAAACTCATTTGGCAAGGGCTTTGCATGCTTTTCGCTCAATGGTAAAAGGACCTGCAGTGCAACATTTTTTGAAGATGTTAAAGGATGAATGCGTATCAATCTGGACATCTGGAAGGCAACTGTGTGATGCTGTAAGTTTGACTGGAAAACCATGTGTGCATCAAAGACACGGTATTGAGGAAGTTGATTCCCTTTCAACAGATGCCAAGCCACATTCAAGTGGATATGTTTTCCTCCATGCATGTCCCTGTGGCCGTTCACGGCAATTACGAGCTGACCCTTTTGACTTCAAATCTGCCAACAATGTTAACTGCTCTTCAGATTGTGAAAAGCTACTCCCTGCACTTCAATTGCCTGAAATAAGCAACAGAGAACCTATTAATGCGTCCTCATGGCGTTTGTTACGTCTAGGGAATTCAAAGTACTATGATCCTTCCAAAGGTTTACTGCAGAGTGGCTTCCATGCCAATGAAAAATATCTTCTGAAATGGACGATTTACCTGGAAAAACAGAAGAAGATTTATGGTTTACCACCAAAGACAATTCAACTGGATGATACAGTTAGGTCAGACACAGACGTGGTATCTGATTCTAATACATCCACAGACATGAAGAGGAACGTTAATATGAAATCATATCCGGGACATGTGCAGCATGGCAATGACAATTCAGAGAAGACTGATGCTATCTTTTCTGACAGCAAAACAATTAGTTTTGGGAGAGGTTTTCCCAATTTTATGATCAAAAGACCTTTTTCTGAGGTAGTTGCTGGAACTGCAGCTGCTGATTCGGCTTTTCCTCCTCTCCGGCAGAGGAAACAGCCTCCTTTAGTTACAGAAAAGGTGATTAAGGAAACCAATCCAGTAGAAAGTGCTCCAGAACAGATACACACAAATGTTGACCATAATGCATCAAACAGGTTTCGGGGTATTTCTGATCAAATCGATTCAAATAGGATTGCTTCTAGTAAATTTCATGCGGGTAACCCTTTTGTACAGATAGGTAGCAATATTATACCCGTAAACATGAGTGCTGATGAAAAGGTCTCATCAAGAACATCCTTGAAGAATGTTTCATCTTATTTTGGGTTTGAGTATGAGTGTCCGCGTGGCCATCGTTTTCTGCTGAATCGAAAGTGTCTTGATGAACTTGGGTCATTGTATTCGCCACCAAATGATTCTGACTTTCCTCTGTTGGATGTGACTTCTGATTCTAGTCAATTGGATGAGAATGGTGGTAATAATAAAGTTCAATTGGGTTCAGATGGGATTGCGTCCACCAGAAAGAAGGTGAGAAATATGAACAAATCAAAAGAGACCCCGGCCAATGGTAATTTAGTGCATAATCAGTCAACACACTTACCTGGTAAAAGAAAAGAACATTATCAGACAACAAGCAGGTTGTCAAGAGCTCCTGAGTTTGTGGAAGACTTGGAAGAACGTCTTCACTCCATCAGCCTTGATAATGGTGGTTGTGCATCCTCTCTGTTGAATCGGAAATTACCTATATACATGAACTGTCCACACTGCAAGTTCTTGAAGAAGAAGGATACATCAAATGTGCAATTTGCTAGCACTGTATCGCAGCTCCAGAGGATTTTTCTGGTATCTACCTTTCACTCTTCTACTTATATAACCTGATTTATCTAGTTAGCTGAAAATCTACGTTGCAGCTCATTCTCATGAATTTTAGGCATTCAGTTTGATTTCTTTGGAGCTGGCGAATTTCCTTGTTGCAAAAAGCTATTTGTGAACACAGTAAATTCAAGATTGAAGTACGAATGTAAGAAATAGTGAGAAGTTTTTTACAATGCATCTTTTCTGGAGACATCGATAAGTTTTCCGCATTTTTCGTGACAGAGAACTGAAAACACCATTTGTTATTCCGCGTTTCTGATGACAGAACTGAAAACTTCAGGGGCATCTCTGCTTGTTCAACATTATTGGGCTTTGACCCCTGACTCTGTGTAGACTAACATGTGGACTTTCTTCTAGGTCACTCCGCCTTTTCCAGTAATATTAGCCATTGATCCGGTCATACAATTTGAGGTATGCCTTGCTTTTTGGGGGTTGTTGCCGTTAGGTACCTGCATCATCTTTTATAATCTTCACATGTACAAGTAGCATAAGCAAGATTAATACGAAAATTCCCTGCACTTTTCAGGCATCTTGTCTTCCTTTATCCATTCCCGACTGTGAACAGAAATTGAAATTCAACCTTGGATGTCGAGTGATTTTACCACCAGAGAGCTTTCTCGTGCTTAGGCTTCCTTTTATCTATGGCATACAACTTGAGGACCAGTTGCATCCTCTTAGGCCTTTCGAACATCAACCTGAGAAAACTGCCTGGATAAAAGAATCCACAACTTTGCTGATTGTGTCCAAGGAAGGCAGCCCTAACGAAGGGGATTCTGCACTAGATTGAATTGACGGAATCTCTAAAATGGCTGCTAAAGTGGTTGTCTTCTTGAAATTGACAGAGGCAACTTGTGCTGAGACCTGCACTTAGGGTCAGTAATCTCACCTTCTATTGTACTGCCTTGTATTTAGAAGTTTATTGCAATTTGCCCTTGTTTTTGTTTTTCTTAAAAGTATTTTACCTTGCTTGTATGTGTAGCTTTTCGGAGATCTTTTAGAGCTAACATGTGGCTAAGAAAGTAGGCAGCAGTGTTGTGTTTTCCACCATAATATTGGGAAATGTGATCCTATACAATGTCATCTGGATTTTACTGGTTGCACCTGATCAGAACTATGAATTCTGAGAGAGAGGCTTTGTCACATTGTATGATAGTTGAGGGAAGTTCTGGCTGTCAAAGATGTCCAACAGTACAGTATGATCTCCCAGAGCATCGGTTCTTCCTTTTATCTATTTGCACAGGAGTATGACTTCAATGTTCAGTATGTATGGTGAGGAAATCATGTTAAAAGAGAGTGAGGGAGAAAGAAGTTCTCCTCTCAGCTGCCCCTTTTTCTCGAGTATTACACTTATGCTAGGCATAGCAATCCTATTGTAAACCCAATACGAAGAAAACTGCGTGAAAGTTTTGTTTAGCTCTCGACACCGATACACTTTAGTAGGGAGATGATGTCTTATGGGTTTCATCTTTTTAACAGCGTGATACATTTGTACCTGGTGAAGACTGCCTAATTGGTTTTTGCAATGTCTGATGAGTTGATAAAATTTGAGAATGCAGACAGTTGCCAGGTAAATTCCTTTTGCACTTTTAAAAAATTGTTGCTCCCTTTCTAATGGTGTGACTGGGTGCCTGCTATACAGTCTTTACAGGTCCTTGGACCTCTCTGTGGTGGGTGGATCGGAGGGGTGAATCTGAAGGAAGCTACATTGCATCAGGATGGTGAGTTCTGGATATCCTCGCTCGAGTACGTTATTCTAGTAGTGCATGCAAGTGAGACTGGTAGAATCAATCCAGAAAAGCTTCTATTTGTAAGAGTTGTTCCGATCTGGTTCCTAAATCTGATTACTTATTCTAAAGCGGTTTGTGGGCACACTAAAATAGAAACTAAAAGTCTGGGCACTTGATTTCGCAAAGCTTCTTCCACTAATACATAAGGGAGGAGAAAATTAATTAATCTGAGTGCACAATTTTGTGGTACCTGCTTCCGAAACTCCTATGAGAGTGATCCAACTCTAATACCATCGAGTCTCAAAGCACTATACTGAATGTTTCCGTCCCATTACACCAAATTCTCAATAGTGATGTGGCAGCTTCCAAGGCCATCATCCAAATGCTGCACTGTCCTACAGACTAGTGAAAAGTGTGCCCCATTTGATCTCTGAAATAGAGTGACTTAATTCTTGTCTCATTTTCTCTACCGATGAAATCAATAGACCATTTCATGAAGTATCACAAAGAATCCCTCTCTCTTAATGACTCTTCTTCGGGAGTAGAATTTGATGCCTAGGAGCTCTAAGAAGGTAGTGAGGTAATATTTTCTTTTGAAAGCAAAGAGGAGTGGGGTGGCGGTCGCGCATGCAAGCAAAGTATATGCAACTTGGACCCTTGTACTACTTTGGTGGTGGGGACCCCTAACTCCAAAGGAGAAATGTTTCCTATTACCCTTAAAGTCCTCGTTGTATCAATGAGGGTGCCACTGTGCCGCCATGCTCCAGTAATGGGCCAAGGCCAGCTGAATTGTCTGAAAACCCATAATACTGCTTTTAACCAAACATTATTTGTGCCCTGAAATTCATCCCCAGAATTTCACAGGGTCATCTCAACATGATTAAGATGAAGTCTCCACCTTATGTCTTTCTTGTCGGGCTGACAACGATATAGGTTGTGCCTTCCCATCCCAAGCTCCCTGCCACTGAACAAGCCAGCACCTTCCCAGATTGTCCGGTTTTATTCCATGTTCTTGGTTTGATCACGTTTGAATCGGTTGGGAGATAATGTCGTGTTATATGGGATCTACTATTCTTCCTTTTCTGTGTGCCCAGCCAAGCGCACAGGCATACTCTCTCTCTCTCTCTCTCTCTCTCTCATGGTTACTTTGATCATAGCAGTTATCTCCATCACTTCAGCTTCTCAAGAAATTGGGGCAAGCACGGATACTCCGATCCCATTTAAGTGGAAGACAGTAAAGCCACCACAGAGCTGTACAGGAGTTGGATCAAGCTAACAGAGTACATTTTGGAATCACTGCTCCTTTCTTTCCTCCGTTTAGAAGATGCAATATTTCATGCTAAGTGCTCGAAATGTTTAGCCGCTGTGATACCTGAGTATACTTGCTTGCGGAATCACAAGAACACTTGTCGCTTTCGTTGGCAGATTTTAGATGATGATGATAAATTCAGTCCTTGATGGCTCAAGTGATTGGTAGCATGAAGGTCATTCTCTCCATCCAGTTCCACAAAAAACTGGATGAGAGATTTTTTTAATACGTCCAGAATTACTTGTGATTGTTTCATGAGAAATTGCTAATTTGCTTAGAATATTACTTGTTAATCGATTGAATTGGGAAGGCTAGTTTAGCGACGAGTAAGCTCAACTACAAAGTATCATTTCCTATTTGATCCGTTTGAATTCCATATTCGAAGTTGCGATCGGATCTATTCATTAAAAAGAATCGATCGTGTTTCGTGAATTTAGGATTGAAAAAAAGAAGAAGCATAGTTTGAAATGTGCGTGTCTCGAGATTCAATATAATGCTCCATTTCTTTCGCAAAATAATAGAAGATATGAAAAAAAAATTTCTAAAAATGATGGCTCACATCGTTTGAAATAATTAGTCAATGTTGATGTTTAAATAATTTCATGGACTGAAAATAGGTTTTTATTTTTCCATTTCTGTAAGCGATACACATAATCATTTTAACAAAGTAGTTGTCAAAGTATAAAGTAAGAAAAGTTAAAAAAGAGCTTATCCGGACGAGCAATCTCATTCGGCCTAAAGAAAATCCAACGTGGCCGACGTTATTACTAAGGAAAAGGAGTTCCTCGCTTTGGATATGAGGATAAGGATATAACGGCCGTCAGAGGAAAGGGGACCATGATCGATAAGCATGTTTCCTCGTTTCCATTAAACTCGTTAGGGCAAACTGTCAGCCAAAGCCTCTCCCCTGAATAAAGGGTTTGCTTTTGCTTCGGCTTTATCCTTATCGGTCCCCATTCACTTTTCCATTAGGACCACTCCATGTCCGCCGCCCCCCGCCCCCACATCCCAACCATCCCGTATTTAGACAATGATAACGGATGTTAGGGGTTGTCTCTTGAGACACGAAACCTGGGTTGATCATATCATCTGCGAATGAAATCTTTAGAGCCACGTTTGGTAGTCCGAATAGGATAATTTATTGCCTCATCTGCTGTTTGAGGACGTCCTCCGAATCGGATGAATCCGGATAAAATTTTTTGGATAAGAAATTCGGGGCATAAGGTGGAATAAACCTGCTATTGAATATAAAAAAAAAGTAAGAATTTAACAAAATGAAAAGCCACCGCCGATGCCAACGTTCGGAACAAATGGAGCAGGCAAATGGAACATGATTCGACCTTTCTTACACGCACAATTGGAACGGTCTTGGGCAAAGACCGATGATATCTACAAATCCGGAGAGGAATTTCATCGGGTAAATCTAGTGGAACGTGCTTCGACCAATGATTTCTGCATGTTTGTCGGTGGAAGAAGTTACAATTTTGGACGGGAGGCAGCTCCCCTTCTTTGAGAGCTGCATTCCCTTCTTTTTTATTATCTTTTAAATGAATTTTATAATTTTTAATTATTTCAATCCAATAGTATTTTTTTAGTATATATTTTTCAATCTTATCTTGTAGCATACCGAATGTTTGATATGATCAAACTTCTCATATTTATTGTTCACATGATTTCTCATATCGGTTTATCCTATCTTATATTTAGCCCGATTCTTACCGTGACGACCAAATGCATGTTTGGCTCCAGGTAGTTTTTGCATTATGGCCAAGTGTCGTTGTTTATCTGAAGTAGAATCCGAACTTATGGAAATGCCTAAGAAGCACATTGCGATTTTAACTCGAATGGAAACCGACCAAAGGCTGGAGAAAATCAAATTTGCCACGTATGATCGTCGCGAGCGGGAACGTGAACTGTCATTGGGGACAGCAGTGGGTCCCAGTCCTCATCAGCACCTAGTCAGATCCCTATCCACTCTTTTTTGGATTTTTCTTCTTTTAGCTTTTGGGGGCAAAACGAAAATATCCAGCTACTTTTTGTTACATATGCCTTGAAAAAGCGAACGTGGTCCAACCGCCGCCACGTGTTTCCCTGTACAAGGAGCTTAAGACCACGCGCTATAACCCGGCGCTTGAGCTGCACTTCCGCCGTGGCCCTTCTTTTCCTCTCTCCCCTCTGCGTTTCTCTCACGAACGAACTTCTCTGAAAATTTTCAAAAATGAAAGTCTCCTCGGGCCACATCCTGAATCGCAGATTTTGATGCCTCATTCCCTATTCGGAGTTATTTCGCCATTGCATCTCTCCCCATAAACATTCCTTAAGAAGCGTACGTCGTCACCCTTTTCGGCGAAATTGTTTCAAAATTCAATCTCAAATGTCTTTAATGCTTGTGGCATGGGAAGTTCAAATTTACATCTAAACTTTCGATTTGGAAATATCAATTGTGTTAGGACGCACGTGTGAGTTAAGTTAGAAAATACCTACATTAAAAAATTAATGTGGTGTTGAGCAATTTATATAATTCATTGATTTAAGCTTTTGAGTGAATGTGGGTCTAACTGGATATATTGACGAGTGGACGTAAGATATCCGAATTAAGAGAGGGCAATTTTAATTGGTTCATGATTTATTGGCTCATAATTGCTTAACCTTTTGAGTGAAGATGAGGACCTCTCGCTGCGCCTTCCAACATGTTGCATGGCTAAGACAAGTAAGATTCAGATAATGTATTTTGATCCCGATTAAAGTTACCTATCTTTCCGCTCTAGTCAACGAAAGGGAAAGGGAAATAGATGCCTACGCGGCTTGTGCAGCTTTCTTAACCTATTTATCTGGAGCCATTTACTTCGTCCTTTGAGCGAATTCATAAAAGCCAAAATTATGCCTTTCGGAACGAGTCGACGACCAACGTTGAAGGGGAAAAGAAAAAATCGAACTGGATATCCGGTGTGCTGGCCGAGTAGCTTCAACCCTTTTAAAGAGAGAGAGAGAGAGAGAGAGAGAGAGAGCGAGAGCACAGTAAGGTGCAGTGCACTGTCACTGGTCGGCGCGTGGGGAATCGCGATTCCCTCCCCCGACAAAGCGTCTGTAATCTCGAAAATGCCCTCGACGGTTATCCGTTAACCCATCGGGGAAGCCCCAAAGCGACTTGACCCTTATCGTCAAATCACGTGACTCTCTCTCTCTCTCTCGCCATCGAGTCTAAACCAATGGGCTCTATAAAAACCGCGGGCTCTGCGTAAATGGAAATTAAAAAAGGACAAGCCACTTTTCACTTGGCATAAATTGCAAAGGCTTCTCTTTCTCTGTTGCCGAGAGCTGATTGTTCAAGCGCAATTTTTTATTAGGTGGGTCTATTTGATTTTTTCCAAGGTATAGTTTAAATTTGACAAGATCGAGTTCCAATTTAAGGAAATCTCGCGCGATTAATTGTCGGATAGAATTCGAGGTGTCCCTGCGTCAGCCTTCCTTCATTGGTACGAGAATGACTGGAGCTGCGCGTATAAATTGTTCCTCCTCTTGTGCTCGTTTTGCATTGATCATTGTCGATTGTTTCTGGGGTCTCTGCGTGTCTGTTGAGGATTTCGGGTCGTTGGTCGCAGTCGGGTCTCTCTCTGTCTCTGTGACTTCTTCATCGTCTTTGATCTGAGAATCTTTTTTTGGGGGGTCTGCTTCTGATCGTCTGCTGCGGACACGGTTGCGGTTAATGCAGATTAAAGGGGGACGAAAAGAGTGGGTGGGAACATCAAGATTTGACAGGAAAATGGAGGGTGGAAGAGCGGTCGATCTTGGATCTGGGGATTTCGGGTTGGTATAATGGCCTGTTCACGAATTTGCGTGTCGATTGTGAAAGGAAGTTTTTTTTCTTTTTTTTCCTCTTTATATTGGGATTTTTATGTTTTTTTTTTTTCCCTCTGGTTAGGTGTGCGCATTACAGGAGAAGGTGCAAGATAAGAGCACCATGTTGTGATGAGGTCTTTGATTGCAGGCACTGTCACAATGAAGCAAAGGTATAGAAATGCAGAGAAACTAATGGATACTGTGTTCATGGTTCATTATTGCGCGAATATAGTCAATGATTGACGCCTTCGAATCGTCGTTATCTCACAGAATTCGCTCGAAACTGCGCCTCTAAAACGGCACGATGTTCCGCGACACGAAGTGAAGCAGGTATGCATGATTCTCCGGTTTACATTCTTAGTGAAATAGGTTTATTTGTTTTGTCCTTGTTTCTGCCAAGGGTATCTGGCTTTTGGTAAGGCATGGATGGATATTCCTGTCTGCATTTCTCAGTTGCTGTGAATAAAATGAGGGCAGGATAGTTTGACAGCAGTTAAGACAGCCAATCGGATCGGGTCCAATTGAGATTGATTGCGAAGAATGTCTTTTGCCGTGCCTGGTCATATCCATAGTTGTCTGATGCACAATCTCCCTTTCTTGTTCTGGATCAAGTAGACAATAACGAAATGCTTCTGCTTCATTGATGGGTTTTTTCCAATAAATCTATAGTTGTCTGCTTGTTCTGCTCTTTTATTGTGCTCGTCTCATTGGCCTTTCAGGTTATCTGTTCTTTGTGTGGCACCGAACAAGAGGTAAGCTGTGAATTTTGGAAACTGAAAGATATGTAAATGAAAAGCGTGTATAAGACGGTACTTACCTAAATGTTGAATACTCCAGGTTCAACAAAACTGCCAGAATTGTGGGGTTTGCATGGGCAAGTATTTCTGCGCTGAGTGCAAGTTCTTTGATGATGATGTAATTTTTTTTTTTCTCTTGAGTTTTTCTTCAGTTCTTTCCCAGTCTCCGCCACATAGTTGCATCAGCTTATCTTATGGTTGCTAAACATGTTCAGGTTTCGAAGAATCAATACCATTGTGATGAATGCGGTATCTGCAGGTACATTAACAAACCAATGTTCACTCATATTTGATTGGAGGAGTCTCGACTAGTTCTGTGACGCTGTCGTTCTGTCATCATTTGCTTTATAAGTAACTAGTTTTTGCCAATTTCCACCATCTCACACACTTATATATCATAAATTTCATCAGTATACTTAATTCTCAATCCTTCTGTTGTTTGTACAGAACCGGAGGCAGGGAGAATTACTTCCATTGTAAGAAATGTGGTGAGTGAAAACGAAAAAAAGAGGCTTCTCTGAAAACTATGTTTTTGTTTTTTTTTCCCTCTGCTTTTCTAGCACTCTCCAGATTCCAGTTTGATCATCATGGACTTACTTCTGATATGCTTTGAACATTTGCCATAGGATGTTGCTATTCGAAGTTAATGATTGATGACCATCGCTGTGTCGAAAGGGCAATGCACCACAATTGCCCTGTATGCTTTGAGGTAAGACACGGAGCCAAAATTCTACATTGATGACAATGTCAAATCAAATATCGAATTGCTAAGTCTTCTAATATTTATCTGCAGTACCTGTTCGATACGATGAAAGATATTACTGTCCTACCTTGTGGACACACCATACATTTGGAATGTGTCAAAGAAATGGAGCAGCACTACAGGTTAGCACCATATGTCTCACTCACTTGCAGTGCCCTGCAGCCGACTAAATATTAGTTTCCCTCAAGATTTACATCGAACTCACTCCCGGATTCTGCAGGTACTCGTGCCCTGTTTGCTCAAAGTCAATCTGCGATATGTCTAGTTTGTGGAGAAGACTTGATCAAGAGGTATTATTTTGAATGAAATCTCTGTTTTTTATTCTTCTTCATTTCAATAGATTTTGCTTGCACCCAATGAATCTGTGCCATGTCACCTGAAATCGCTTGTTGATGCTCGAATTTCATCACAGATCGCGAAAACTCCGATGCCTGAAGTGTACCAAAATAAGATGGTGAGAATGTTACTCTATATTGTAAAACAGCATTAGTTTCAAAGTCATGAAGCCCTCGCTCTCAAAGTTTCTAAATGTGAACACATTGTGCTTGGTAGGTTTGGATACTCTGCAACGATTGCGGAGCGCGATGCCATGTCCAGTTTCACGTTGTGGCACACAAGTGCACGAGTTGCAGGTCCTATAATACGCGACAAATGCAGGACAGGCCTCCGGCCTTGTGTTCGTCAGGGACGTCCGAGGTCGTGAGATGACCCGCTATAGTCGATAGCCTTTTACACGGAGCAGCTCATCCTCTTTGAATAGAATCGGGGCATGAGCGATAGATAAAGGTCTTTGAGACAACCTAGTATGATAGTGTTATCTTGTAAAAGATTTCCCTTTCAGGGAAATCATTTTTTTTTGTGGCATTAAATCCTGCAACTTTTTTTTTTCCTCATTTTGACTGCTGTATGAGAAATTCTGACCATCTGTATCAGATTTGTTTGTTAATCCATCGAATTTTCCCTTTCTACAAGCGGATTTGTGAGCCTAGGTCGGAGTTAAGAACCCAGGCAAAATTGTGTGCCTGAGCAAGTTTGGTCTCGTAACACAATTCAAGCAATGGTCCTGGTCAGGCATATGTTAAGCATACCTTGGGGGTTGCGAGGTTGTTATTCTACGTTTACAACATCCTATCAATAACTGTACAACGTCGTTCGAAGACTGATAAAAAGCTATCTACCTAAGAAGTCGACTTGAATGAATGAAGAGGAAAATTATCAAAAAGTTTCTATACTTATTATACTAATGCCAATTCAGTTATAAAACCTTTCAACTTAATCGATTTGATCCTGAATTTTTTGACAATTTGTCAATTGAATTCTAATGGCTGGTAATCGCTGATGTGAACAACTTTTTTAAAAAAAATTTAAAAGATTGAGTTTTTTTAACCTCATTTCTTGAATTATTTAGTTTTCTTTCTTCTCTTATTTCTTTTTTCTATTGCGCCCGCGAGGGTCACCGGCGACCCTCACCGGCCATAAAGGCCTTGCCCATGGCTAGCGAGGTGGCCCTCACCTAGATTCGACGAGGGCCTTCGTGCACTTGCCAATGGTCAACGAGGCCGTGAAGGCCTCGCCCACGGCTTGCTAGGCGGCCCTCACCCGCATTTGTCGAGGGCCTTCGTGCACTTGCTAACGGCCGGCGAGGCCTCACCTAGGGCCTTCGCAGCCTTATCAGCCGTGGGTGAGGCCTTCTCGGCTAGCGAGGTTACTGATGCCCTTGTGGGCATTACTAAAAAAGAAAAGAAAAACAAAGAAAAAAAAATATCCATGTCAAGATCGATCGGGCCATATCGTCCGTGTCGCCGATTTCTAATCAATATGACTCAATTTTAAAAAAAATTAGAATTAACTTGGCCACATTAAATAGCTTAGGACTGAATTGTACAAGTTTAATTGATTTAGGACTTATTTGGTAATTTTTTTTCCGAAAATAGGGGAAAAAAACAGTCAGTTTGTGTTTTGGCGGGGGTGGGCTCTTGCAATCACTTTTTGGATTTCTTTTTATTTCAGAATTTCCACCGTTATAAAGACTCCTTTTGGTTTTCAAGAATTTGGAGGGAGCGCGAAAGAAAGAAGTGCTAAAAAGTCTAGGGACAAACATTACTTGACTTCCCCCCCAAATTTTATAATTTATTTTTCAACTATTAAAATAGATTAAAAAAAACCCCCCACGCGCGTGATATATATATGATATGATGTGTGTGCGTGTTCGTTCGTGAGTATCCGAACCATATTACAGAAAAACAAGAAGGAGAAGACAGAGCCAAAGTTTTATGGAAGTCGAGATCTTGAGGAGGGCACTCACGTTTTCAACGTAAAAAAAGTAAACCATCCCTGATAAAAATGGCCTCGAACGTGGGATTGTCGCTGTCCGAAGCCCGCCTTCCCAGGCCAGAATTAGTTGCAGTGTGTCATTTATGACAAACTGCCCGGCACATTGGCCTCTCAAACCTAATATAAGTTAAAGTGTGTGAAGAATCAATTGAGGCTTGTCTCTACTCGACCTTCTCTCTCTCTCTCTCTCTCTCTCTCTCTCCCCAGTTAGTGCAGCACCGTCCTCTTTCGGGGTTTCTGAAAAGTGGAGCTTAGTCAAGCTCTCGTGCATCGTGCTTTCTAGATCCTCTCTTTGGTCAATCTGGCCAAGTATTACTAGTGGGACCGTCACAATTTAACAATAATTTCTCGATCCTTCGGGAGAAAGAAAGAACAATAATGCAGACTGGTGTGGTGTGCAATGGTTTTGACCAGGTATTTCAGATTTTTGAGATATTGATGTTTAACCTGGAGGACCAGGGGAAGGAGAGGGATTCCACGGACATTATGCAATGCTTGGTATACTACTACAAAAACATGTAGAGCGAAAGAATGGTGATACGAAGCGATCAATCACTCCCGTCGAGCAATTTGTTTCAAACACCAATCGGAAGTTGTAAAAGACTACTACCGACTTAGAACCCTCGACCTTCACTCCGCTCCGACCCACACAGGCATTAGAATTTGAGATGAGAAACGTGTGTTCCTTTGCTGCCTATACATGCTCTACTCCTAATTGAAGTTCCCATGCCGACTCGTGTTTCCGGTTCCCAACATGAAGAAGCTGGAATTTGCTCCTCGGCTAGAATGGCAAGCAGGACCCACCTTTCTCAGTGGAATTCCCACTCGATCAATATTCAACACCACTGTTGAGGCGACAGGGAACTCGAGTGTGGCGTCCCGAAAGTTGCCGGTTGACCCCATGGTGCACTAACACTGGACTCGAGAAACTGAGGGTTGTGTTGTTTTTTTTTTCGACTTTCCAAAGGACCGTTTTCATACGGCAGGTGCGAGAGTCAACTCCATCACATAGGATCCTATTTTTGTTTTCCTGCCTCCCTTTTGGTTTCCCACATGGTTGTGTCTCGATTGTAAATGATGGGGATGTTTCAATGATTCTCCACATCTAATCATGCTCATCCATGCAGAAAGAAAAAAAATCCAATGATGCATTTCATATCTAAAGCATCTTCATCCAATGATGCCCAGAACAATAAACGATGTATTTGCTTTTGTTGTGTAAGAGTCTCAAGACAATGCAGCTGTTCTCATTGGATTTGCTGGGGAGGAACAGTCCTAGGAGGTAATGCAGCACTGTGGAAGCACCGTAACTGAGGAAATGCCGAAAAGAGAGAACCCACTTTCTATAAAGCTGAACCCAAAAATTTGCTCAACATTACCAGTCTTCGTCCCCCCAATACACATGAAACCTTTTCTTCTCTCCTCTTTTTTCTCTCAACTTTCCAGATGTACAGTATCATTAAGAGGGCCCGCCAACTCAATTCGGGTAGCATTCAAAATTCAAATTAAGCTTTTCTGAAAGATTCACATGCTTCACACACAAGCAGAGGCAATGTGGAAACAGTACATCTTACGTTTCGATGGTCTATGAGTCTCTTTAACAGCTGCCTACCTCGATGTGGGAAGGTGCTTTCGATTGGATTATAACCCGTGCTCCTGAAGCAAGCCTGTTCAACAAAAAGTATGGCAATTCAAACGACGTGAACGTAAAGATCCACAACACGACGCCTCAGTGAAATTAGATGGAGGAGAACGAAGTTGAAACTTAACTTTCTTCGATTTTTGTCACTTTCTCATCCTCCGGGGCGGAGTCTCTCTTTGACGGTTTGTTCCCTGGGGAAGGCTCGGTGATTCTTCTACTATTACCATTTGATGAATTGGCAAATAATGTTCTGGAGCTATCTGCTCTGTCTGAAGAAATTCTTGGTTTATCGGAGAGAGGGGATCTCATAGACTCACTTCGAGGTTGTTTAGCTATTGAAGCTTTAATCGATAGGGGTATGCATTTTGACCGTCCATTCTCACTTTCCCCAGCCGAACCTAACTGCTTACCAGACCTGCAAGAGAAATAACATGTCCTACAATCATCTAGATTTAGGAACAAAAAGGATTTCTCCTCTCAATAATGTTGCCATCATAACTACTATGGCCCCATAACAATTGAGAAAAGCAAAGGAGATTGTCGACTATCTAGAATCCGTCATCCTTGTACAGAAAAACCTCTAGTCACATCTTTTACAAAGCCAAGGCCCCCCGAGAGTGGGGGAAACATGCTCTGTAAGATTTGCACTGTCAACACATTTACCACACAAAAATGGTGTTGATGTATCATTTACTTGACCAAATTATCAAATTGTAGGAAAGATGCAATGAAATTTGTGGTGCAAGTTGCCGTTGGTTCGTCATTCACAGGGTAAAGACATTCAACTAATACTCTTAGGTTACAAAAAAGTGCAAACAAACAGAAACTGGTTTTTGCAATAGGTCTCTACAGAACACAGTACAACCGAAGAGGGCATACCCATATTTCCTTTATTCGCTCGGTACACATATAATAGCAAAAAGAAGTAAACCTAGAAAAGATAGCACCACATAGGAAATCGGAGTTACCTGCCGGCATTGTAGGAAGAGGAACGCTTCAGAGAGCTAAGTCCATCTCCATCCTCCCGGAGAAACTTGGTCTCAATCAAGCTGCCACTGAAATACTCCTTATCTTCCAGCCTTATGCCCATCAACCGTGGATTTTCTGATAAGCAATCAAGCTCCCCCATCATCAATGATGTAGAAAACAAAGGAGATGGAAATTTTGAATGGGAAAATCGTGGCCTGTAAGTTGGGATTAAGCCAAAGGTGTTGTCTTTCACTGATATTGATCCACACGAGATTAATTGCATCAACATGTTGGTAGCTTTGAGCCTTGCATTGGTCGGCAATCGGATTTGTTCCTCTTGAAGAGTTCTAAAACTATTCATCTTGCTAGCATCAGCTCTAATCAATGATTCCAGAGTTTCAGTCTTTCCACCTGATGAAGAAGCACTAGAGGATGTGGGAGGAGGGGAAACCGCACCACTAGAAATCTCGGAGGTCTCCTTCAAGCAAGAGGCCTTAGTTTGGCAACTTTCATCGCATTCACGTTCGGTTGAGCCATCATCAGTAGAGACTCCTCTAGTACAAGTTTCTCTGGTTTTACCTCTGCTTATGTTTTCTTCAGTCTGAGTTGATGCATCAGCTAACCCCTCGTTCTTGTACACCTTGTACTCCGTCAAGCTCAGAGACCCATTCCAACTGGAGCCTTTTCCATTTCTTGACTGTGGTGAAACATCAGTGGAATCAGTGTGATGAACTGGAGAAGAATGTTCATCCTCTTGGGAGTGTTTTGCTTCTTTTCCATTCATGCTTGAAGATGATGATGAATCGTCTTGACTTCTAGAAGATGGTGGAGCTGGCAATTGCTTCAAATTCCTGGTGCTGATATTCACGACAGGACTGAAACGATCTGTATAAAAACATGTGCAATAGCAACACAGGAAGCAAGCCAGCTTAGCCAGGTTTCTGTTCTCTTTTCTGCTTGCTAACATTAGTCGTATCTAATTCACAAGCAAATACGATCCTACACCACATCTAAAGTCAGCAGCAAGGTCAAGTATGAAAGACCACCATCTACTTCACCTGAATTAGACTCATCAAAGAGCTCTGAGCCTTTGAGGACGTATTCGTTTCCATTAGATGGAAGGATCAAGTCATCTTCACATAGATCATGCCAAACGAAACCATTTTTGTAGCTTCTGCAATGATCAACGGATTGAATAATTCAGGAAGCATCGTAGGATTTACCAAATAATTATCCAATAATGACATAGACCCCAGAGGATCCAAGACGCGCTTCTTATGCAACTAGAAATCACCCATTAATGAGCGGAATTTGAACTGGTACCTCTTAGAGGACCACGAATACGTAGATGCCATTCCTCTGCCTCGAAGAACATTCAGCCTATCAATCACATCTGCCAAAACAAAGAGTATTCGCAACAAATGACGCTCTGCAAGCTACGGGGAAGGGGAGAAAATGAAACGAAGAAAAGCAAATGCAGTTCCTGCTTCGCCGTTAGCGTTACCTCGCAGATAGAGTCCTTCGGGCGAGGAGATAAGCACTTCAATGAAATGAGGATGCTCAAGCTGGCGATTCCTGCAGAGATAGTAAACCACGGGCACTTTCCTGCTCTGAAAGTACTTGGGCGACTTCTCCGTCCACACTTTCGCCCTCTCCGGGCTCACTTGCCGATACTTCTTCATCCTCGCCTCCATCTCTCCACCGGAACCCGCAACCGGACCCTTCCGGGGGCCGACCGGCAAAAGCAGTCCGTATCTCCGACTCCGAAGCTGGCCGGCAGCTCAGTCAGCTCTCCGCAAGAAAACCCCAGATTCGAGAAGCGAACCGGAACTCCGACGCCCAAGGAAAACGAAGGCAACCAACCGACCTCCGATCAGTATCCGACCACAGAATCAGGACTCCGAATGCGTTGACCAGAGCTGGAACGGATCAGCATCGCTCGCGGGCCTGGCCGCCGGAACCTGGAGCTGCCGTTCGCGACCCCGACATCGCGCGATCACCGTTTCGACGAAGAGGAAGGGAGGGGGGGCGAATGTCCGGACGGGCTCCGAGCAGGGGGGGAGGGGACCTGAGAGAGAAGACGAAGTGGACGCTTCCCCGCATTCAACGCGTGGCGTGGTGCCGCGCTGTGGGATCGATCAGATTGCGTCGTCGTTTCTCTGGGGAAGAGCATCCACTTCAGCTCGCGCAGAGCGAGAGAGAGAGGGAGGGGGGTGGGGGAGGAAGCGACAGGCGAAGGACAAGACGGGGGTTGAACGTGAAGCTTCCCTAATTTTCTGGTCTGCTTTTGGCAGATTGCGCGGACTGTTGAACTTTACAAAAGAGCTTCGCTTCGCTCCGTTGCCTTTAATCTTTTGAAAGTTAGTCACGTGACGTCGTTTTTGTTTGCAGCTTTGTTAACGGTGTGGTTAGATCTAGCTTGACGAGCCTTTTTTTTTTTTTTGGTTTCAGCCCGTAATAATGTGCATTTGGCCACAAAAAAAAAAAAGGACAGTGGCCACTAGGTGTCGAGTTTGAGTTACTATTTAACATGAGCCCTAATTTTTTTTTTATAGAATTAATATCACGAAAAATTTCAAACCGGTACGCTCATGGCAAATTTACCTCAAACTATTTTTTTTATCATCAAATACTCTAACTATTACACTTGTGATAAATTTATTCTCCGCTAATTTTCATTAAAGTTTATAGTCAAATTACAAAGTTAGACGAGACATTGTAGTTGATGGGTGTACCCATTTGTGATTTTTACCATTTGTTTGTCGCAATTGTATCAATTTGAGATTTTTCGAAGTACTAATTCTTTTTAACGAAAATTAACAAAGGGTAAATTTATCATAAATGTACTAGTTTGGGGTAAACTTGTTACAGATGTACCAGTTTAGGATTTTTTGTAATCAAGAAAATAGTTTGGATTAAATTTACCACAAATGTATCGATTTTGGGTTTTACGTGGCCAAAAAAATAGTTTTGAGTAAATTTGTCATAGGTGTGACAATTTGGAGTTTTTTGTGATCAAAACAAAGTTTGGGGTAAATTTGTTACAATTGTACAAGTTTGGGACTTTTCGTTATATTAACCCTTTTTTTTAATGGAACGTCTCTTATTATGAATAAAAAAAAAAAACTTCCGAAACAAGCCGCTGAACATTTCGTCCGCTGTATATGTTCCGTTGGCAACTTTGACGTGATCATCGATGCGAGCATCTCTGCCGTGAAATGTTAAATATGTGCGGTTAGAGAATTAAGAGCGATGAAACTTGTGCATGAAATGCAAGTGAGTCGTAAATTATTCGATTAATTCAATGGTATCGGATGTTAAGATTTCTTGGATGGTTATAGTCGAGACTGTACGAATTGATTTGGGGTGACATCAGTTTTCTTCGAAGGATAGTTTTAGCCGCGTTCGCAATCTCGTCCTCTTCAAATTCGATAAGTGTAGGAACTAGACATGGAAAGGGTTGGACCGGACATGAAAACCAACGAGCTCGTGACTTAATTGCATTCAATTACAAATTTTGATAATCGCACGGACAAAAAGGTACGACTATGAGGACTAAATGGCTCCTTCTTTTCGTCTCCAGATTATTTGATCCTGGAGGATCGAACAAGAGAAGTATCGCGATTTGATTCGTGCTTGATTTAGTTTGGTAGAAAGATGCTCGAACTCAATGATAAGAAGAGATAGGAACAAATTTATGCTACCAACTAAGACAAAATTCAAGTTACATTAAGCGGTTGTGTTATTCTAAAGATTCGTATAGGTTAAAGATGCAATATTATCATGTGCCCTGTGTTCCCGCAAAGGTAAAAATAGAAACTTCAATGGCTTTCTTATAAACCTTGATTTCGCTACGAGTGTCGTCATTAATCATTTGAGATAATATTTAGTACGTATACACGTATGTTTTCTCATCCTTCCAAAGAGACAACTATTAGCGCTCTCTTATTGTTTTTTTTTTTTGGTAAGGATTAGCGCTCTCTTATTTGTCGTTGACAAGTGCATAAAAATGTGAGGCAACCAATCGGGCTGTTCTAGAGGTCTCTATAGGTGCGAATTTGTGGCTTCATCACGTGCCCCATGTTCCCCGCGACTTGTCGTCCTCGCATTGAGGTGACCATTAGCTCTCTTATCATCGTCAAAAGAGCATAATAACCACGCATAACTTATCGTGCTATCCTAGAGGTCCCTCTAGGGCGGCATTATCATGTACCATATTTCTCCTACGACTTGTCATACTTGCGTAGAAGTGACCATCAGCGCTCTCCCATCATCGTCGGAAGCGCATAAAACCACAGAGGGTAACCTATCGTGCCATCCTAGAGGTCCCGACAGATGCAAAGATGTGGCATTATCATGTGCCACATTTTCCCTACGACTTGTCCTCCTCGCATAGAAGTGACTACAATTAGCGTTCTTTTGTCATTGTCAAAAGTGCATAAAACTGGAAGGTAACCTAGTAACCTATCGTGCTATCCTAGAGGTCCATAAAAGGTGCGGACATGTAGCATTATCATGGGCCGCATGTTCCTTGCGCCTTGTCATCCTTGCATGGAGATAACTATTAGCGCTCTCGTCGTCCTAACCTCAAATGTTTCGGGGACCAAGGACGCCGGACAAGCTTATCGTCTCTACATCACCAAAAATGGACATTTAGTCACATCACTTATCCTAATTTTGTCTTGCGTCTTTTGGGGTCCATGACCTATAAGGTATCTCTAAGAGTTTAAGATTTACCTATATAAGATAAGTTTCCGGGTTATTAAAAAAAAATGGAGAAGAATTTTGCGATGTATACTCATATCACGAAAGATGATGTAAGATTCGATTGTTGATCGCCGATTGTACTTGGATGGTACGACGGATCGGTCTTTTGAAGAGTAAACGAGTTTTTATAAACTGTACCAAGTCGATTCACTTTTCGGATTTACTTACTATGTCAAGACGACTTATTAACAAGAAATCGGGCTGTTGCGCAGAAGCAACCGCGGAATGTTTCCGATTCTCTCCCTTGTTACGTGGATAAGAGACGGACAACGAGTTGTGGACTCGAGGCACAAGAGGGTACGGGTTCAATTGCCCGCGGTGAATGGCAAAGAGACAGCCAGCGTTCGTATGACTAAAGCCCGGCTGAAATGGATGGGTCGATTTGGTCGGTCCGGGCCGGTCGCCATCGCCACTTACAGAGTCTCCGTCCACGACTGTCCATTTATGAATACTGACGCCACTTAATGAAGATGGCGCGCGCCCCTTTTGATTTCGCCGTTAGTTCGTGCCATGACATCCTCATTTTCAGCTGCGGATAAGAAGTAGAACTGCCGTTAATGGATGATGGGTCGACGGTTTTTTTGTTTTTTGAAATTTTCCATTTGGCTAAGAAAAAGATAATGCAAAACAATCTTCATTGAGAATAAAGTAAGATTTCCCTATAGGATGAAAAAAAGAAACAGATTTTGGCTCCATTTATTTCGCTGAAAATAAATTATTCGAAAAATATTTTTCTTAAAATAGCCGATTGTATCGCTTAAAATAATTAACTGATGAAGATGTTTTCGTTATCAATATCAATTTATATTTAAATATTTTCATAAATGATGAAAATATTTTTTTAATTCATTTTGTAAAAGGACTAAATGGCATTTTTAATAATTTTTTTTAATTCATTCATTTTTGGAAAAAATTCCAAATAAGAGCCTCAAATGTCCTTATTTTTTTTTCAAACAAGGATCTAAAATTGATCTTATTTCAAAGAAGGGCCTCGAGTACTCTTTTTGTTTCAAAAAAGGACTTGGTCAAAGGGTATTTTCGTCCACTCCCGCTGTAAATTTTTTTTCTTTTTCCTTTCTTTCCTTTTTCTATCATTTCCCCTTTTTCTTTTTCGTTTTCCTTTTTCTTTCCCCTTCCCTTGCCACCCCTTGGCAGCCAACGCCGGCCTTAGGCATGGGCCGCCCATGTTGCCGTCGAGCGAGGGTTGCCTCGCGGGATTGGTTTGGTGCTTGCTCTCTTTGAAGATACTATGCAGCAGAAATGTTTGGACTTCTTGGGTTTTTCCATGTGACACTCTAAATCGACGTCTCATGGTTGCAAATTTCTGATATTTCTTTTGTCCGAACCGTGAGATATAGCTGAAACTTGTCTTAGCAGTAGCTTAGTTAATGGAATCGGCATACACGGGTGAAGTTTGGTCATCTTCTCCATCCGGGTCCGGTGTTTGCAGCTCCCAAATGACCGGTGTCAAGCGACGCAACCCTCGCCCGACATCGGCCTAGCGAGGGTGACGCCGGCCTAGGCGAGGGTATGGGGAATGGGAAAGGAAAGAGAAAAAAGTAAAAAAGTAAAAAAAATTGTAAATAGAATGGACGAAAATGCCATTCAGTCAGGTCTTTTTTTTTAAACAAAAAAACGCAATTTGGGCCTTTCTTTGAAACAAGATCCATTTTATACTTTTATTTAAAAAAATCAGAGCATTTTAAGTCTTTATTTAATTTTTTTTTTCGAAATAATAAGAATCATATCCTCAATGATTAGTTGGTACAAGTAGCCTAGTTGGATCGTACGCTACATTGCCAGCTTGGAGCGTTTGCTGATCAGGGCATTAAGTCACACACGTGGGCCTTGTCCAAAGTAGCTCCACTCGTAGTGATGTCGAGATAGAGCTGAGTACGGAATTAAATTGAAATTACCGGTGAATCTAGATGAGTACCCGCGGGGGTGGCCCGATGCAGGGTACGATTCGATTATCTATAGCGAAAACACTTGTCGATAACCATTATGATGATCGACGATCGTGACATATGTCAATCCTTATAGGATGGCGATTGATCGCCTGGTTATCACCAAGTGCCAGACGTGA
This sequence comes from Rhodamnia argentea, assembly GCF_020921035.1. NCBI lineage: Eukaryota > Viridiplantae > Streptophyta > Magnoliopsida > Myrtales > Myrtaceae > Rhodamnia > Rhodamnia argentea. The sequence goes on along the minus strand of NC_063157.1, from coordinate 23,132,825 downwards.
AATGAAGAACGGAAAGTGAAGATTCCGATTGAATATGGACGAACCGATTAACAAGTAAGTCCAATGGCATTCAAAGAGTTGTAAGCGCTTGCGGAGAAGGCCGACATGCGATCATGGAATATAGAGTTCAGGATTTGCAGTTGTAATTGTTCATAACCCGCATGAGGAATAATAGTTGCTTATAAGCAGTTACGTGTGTGGACCATAAAAGTCGGTGCCATGTGTGTGTACTGTAAAGGTATCTACGGTTATCAACACATACTTGTATATTTTCTCAGTTTCATTTGACCAGTATGTTGTAAACTTCTAGTATTTATATTTTCTTTAGATTTAGTCGTTCTCGATCCTTTTTTTTACGCGATTCGATTCCTGTTCGAATCACAAAAGAAATTTGAAGTAAATACGTCACATGAATACGAATTTAGATTTTTGGTATCATAAAAAAAAAATTCGAATAAATGTATCACAACTAGTATGGTTTACAGGTTTTTAATGGCTTTCTATCCTGTACCTTTTAATGATATCATAGGACAAGTTGAATGCGACCAGTCAGACCGACGTTCTCTATATTTCTATGCATGGTTTTCAGTTGATGGAATGGGTCAGCTTTGCTGGTCCAATCTTGAGATGACTTGATGTTGACATTTCATTCCAATCACTTATTGCAGGCCTTCTTCATCATCCCTTTCTTTTTCTTTGGGCTATGATGTTGCTTCGTCCCAATAAATTCTAAGTATGATGCTCCTAGCCTTTGGTATGGAGGACATGTGAGCCGACAGAAGGGAAGTTTTTCTGGCCATCACAAAGGAAATGAAAGCTTTGATGAACTGTGGTTAAAAGATGAAACGGCTGTGGGTTTTATACAGACACCAGCACTGTCTTTGGGAACCTAGAGAAAGGGTGGGGGAGAGACCGTACCGAATTCCTAACCCGTAACTTGGCATGTCGATCCGGGTCGACAAAGTCGGACGCAGAGAACGCAATCTGTATCACAAAATGTTGAGGAGAACAAAGAATGTGACGGCGACGCAATCCTGCCCTGTTCGTGTTCGAGTTGATCTTAACATGGAACAACACGAGTTCGATCATCCAACATGAAGAATGAAGATATAGCTTCTTGTCTTGTGCCTTGCGAACGACTTTGTGGATCGAATCAAAGAGAGCCTAATATTCTAAAAAAACCTTCAATTTTAATTTTGCTATTATAAGTGACGTGGCGCCACCACGCACATCAATTCGGTGGTTGTATTCATTTTAACAGAAAATCTAAATTTTTTTCCCAAATCGTGATAATAAGCACTCTCATCCCACAAAAACGGATCTTTCTCGACATCAAAACAGAATGAACGACGGCCAACGCTCGACTTCGGCGTTGTTGTTAGTGGTGTGCACACATCGTAATTCCCTTCAAATAGCTAGGTCCTTAACACCATCACCATACAGAGACATCAAAAATTGGTTAAACAAGCTCCCGATTTAGATCGAGAGAGGTTCGACAAGCACATAAACACATATAAGGAACTCTCATAACTAGATTTAGATTGGGAGATAGAGAGTTTGCGAATCTAGGAGAAGTCGTAGAACCACTTTCAGGGCAGTAGGAACTCACCGTAATCCTCCTTGATTCTGTCGGACTTCCTGATCCGGAGGACAGACACATCACAGAACCATTCCTGCATCTTTACCACGGATCGGAACTTAATGACATTCATTAGACCAACGTGCGCCAGCTATTAGGTGATAAATGCTCAAAACTGGACTGTACTAAATAATAAAATATCGTTTTCGAAGGAGTGCTGCAAATATTTTTCCATCGACAATCTCCAAGAGAGTTGCAAGTCTGCAGAGAGCATAATTACAATGAAGGTCCGGGGGGTTTTAGCACTCAGCCACTTGAGGAAGGCCGAAAGTACATGCAGATAGGCGGGTTGATCCCAAAGATAGAAAGTATAGATGCTGGAATGGTTCATATACCATCGCCGCATATTAGACCTGAAGCAACGGCTTTGGCATAGTCCTCCGCGTCCTTCTCGTTGATTCTCTCCCAGAAGAACAATATTACGGTCCCCACAAACATGTCGATCGCAAAGTAGGCTCCAATGTAGAACGGGATAGACATTGCAATCGGAATCGGGATGAACTGCGAGACCGTCTTGGGGGTCATGTCCCTCAGGAGGTTTATAACCAGAGCTGCCACGAAAAAACCGAGGCACATGGCGAGACAGTTCTTGCGAAGCTCGGAGAAGCCCTCACTGGCCAGGATTGCCATTTCCCTGCATATCACAGCGTTTGGCGCTTTGTACGGTCCGTCGGGTGAACTGACATCAAAAGCAGTCCAAAACAACCAAAACGTGAGCGGTGCGATTACACAACCCATGGCAGTTCCGACCAGCTGACTCGCGAACATTGATTTTGCAGATGATGAAGTTAGGTAACCTGTCTTGAAATCTGGCATAAGATCGGCGGCTGTCGAGACAATGGACGTCATAACCCCACATGCTGCTAAACCGGCTATCACGCCCCCATTGGACCCAACCAAAGATGCAATCACGAAGAGTCCAATCGTTCCATAAGTCGAGGACAAGTTATAGTCTGTTAGCCCAGTACCATAAGAGTTGCAGAAGGCAAGGGCAGGAGCAATGATGTACAAACATAGAACCAAATACCATCGAAGAGGCGGAAAGATCATTGGAATCGTCACTGTGGATATCGCGACAAGGCCCACGTAGCCGGAAGCTGCAAACCAGAAGGGCATTCGGTCTTTCAAAAATATATGATCTCTTTTCCTCTGTTCCATCGGTATCTTGGAACTCTCACCATCTGCAAAAATCCCGAGAATCAAGCACTAGACAACGTTCTTCCACAGGCACGAAATAAAAGTGAAATGAAATGAGTATCGCCTAGCTTCAATTACAAGCAAGAACACAGTTGATGTCCTTACCAAGAGACTCCGTGATGATCGGCAGGTTGCTAGTGTTACTGCCTTCGTCGAACATCTCTTTAACAGTTATTCTTGTTATCTTGATCAAATTGTAGAGACCGTCCCCGAAAGTAAGTGAAATAGCTATGAAAACCTGAAACAGAAAGCGACATTTTGCAAGCAAGCACACTTGCAGTGGTTGCTGTGAATAACATAAATAGTTCTCAAGCAGTACCTTATACCCGTAGAGACCTTTGAAGTCATTGCTGCCAAGATCAGCTGGATACCAATCCCCGGCATGTTCTGAAATGAAAGGCCAGAGGAAACCCCATGATATAATTGCCCCGAGTAGAACCGAACAGTTAACGATGTGGGGACAGATGAGACCACATCCAACATAAGTCGGGCTGAAGTCGAAATAGAACCTGTCGGAAAGAGAGTGATGCGCGATCAGCAAGGAAGATGCACACGTAAGCAATCTTAGCATGTAAGAGAAAACCAAATGCCAGAAGACAAACGACTAGCGAATGTGCCGGTTATATTGAACGAAAATGCATGTGCTAGATTGGCAAGCATATCCATTTGAATCTAACTATGATCCATGGCACAAAACTCCTTGGAAAACAGTTTAATGAGTGCTGGAAGTAAAATCGTGAAATGACATTAAGAGAGAGAGAGAGAGAGAGAGAGAGAGTTACGTGTTCTTAAACAGAGTCAAGCCAAGGCCGGGAAAATGATCGAATCCACATGAATCGCCAATACCGTTGAAGAACCACTTGAAGCAGCTCCATGACAGACTTATGCTCAAGCATTTCCCGAGGCAACTAACCTGCTTGCTGGGAAATCAACACAGCAGAAAGTCGCACACCGCACAACTAGTTAAGAGAGATATCCAGAGTGAAGAAAAGAATTGTACAGAATCGATTCACACTACTTTCCTGACTAGCATAAGGAACATTTTAACACTTCAAGACTAAACTTATCGAACACAGACTACAGATGGGAAAAGTTTTCCAGCTCTGTCGTTTTGATAGAATCCCAATCATCAGAGCTTCATTGCTGCAAAGCCTGAAGCTCCTTTCGAGCAGAAAATAGACCACTATAAAGCATATAGTTTCCCTCAGCCTCGCTTACCCAGCAAGTTCTGCTCTGCTGTTTGTGTGAAAGCTGTTTATTAGCATAGCTGTTGCAGTGCCGCTTGGATAAGCAAGCTTATAATCCAAGATCATAACCTGTGATAATTGGACAGAGAAAAGAGAAGATCAGAAAAGGATGACGTGCGCTGCTGGTCATGATACTTGCAAATATATGTTTACAGCAACAATACTTCAGATTTTAGCGTTGTAAAGCTACAAATCAAGTATGTACAATCATCAATTGTTCCACTTAAGTATGGATAAGTTGTATTTGGCGTCGCCAACCTTTTGAAGAGGAACAAGGCTAAAGAGTCCCAGAAAGCTGATGATAATCAAGAACACGATCATCCATCCCAAGCCTAGGTTCTTAACATCTGCTGCCCGATTACCAGGATAATCAGCACCAATGAGCTGATATATCTTTTCATCCATTGCAATCAAGTATGAACCTCCACCTGTCAGTAATCAAGCACGAAGTTAAACCCAAAAGATAATGAAGTGATCATCAAAATTTAGAGGGGAAAAATGCTAAGAGGATGTTCCAAATGCGAAATTGATCGGACCAGTTGACCAATCAAGCATCTGTATCTCTGAATGACCTAACCATACATCAGAATCATGATAACAATCAACAATGTCAGCCCAATTCCATCCATCTCCATGCATTAGCAGATGTACTGTTCTAATAATCTGAAGGATGGAGCCTCCTGTTTCCTATTCTATAAGCAGGAAACTTAATTTCGTTTTGATTCAAATGAAAATTCTCCAAATAGACTCACCACCAGAAATCATCAACATAAGGCGCGACGGTCATAAACTTGATAAAAGAAATCACACAACAAAAATACATGTTGATAAGACACTTGGAGCTCAGCTAGAACAATTCAAAATCCGTGTGCAAGAAGGGAACAAAAATACATCCGGGAATTTCTTCAGCCGTAAATGAAATCTTCTTGCCAGGATTGGAGGTTTTCAAAGAAAGTTGGAGCAAGGACACAATCCTTTTCTTCTGAGACCTGAGCAAAAGTTAAAGCAGGAGTATATAGAAACACCTTTATCAGAGGAAATTTTGTGGTTTCAAAAGGCTAGACATAAACACATCTCCTTTGGGGATGGAAACACTCCGTTCGTCCACATAATGACAATTATTTGAAGAAGGAGAAATTGGATTTTATCGATGAGAAATGATGATGGACTATGGATAGATGACCAGGAACAATTGAAAAAATTGGCTCTCTCCTATTTTCAGAATCTATACAGGATAACAACTAAGAGTTACCTCATCATGATGGCCCAACCGATTTTGCAACTTATCCCAGGACCAACTGCAAAGTTTGTCGAGGCATTTGAGCAAGGACGAAATTCAGAATGCAATATTTGAAATGGGGCTGTCTAAAGCACCAGGACCAGATGGATTCCAAGCAATATTCTTCCAATAGCAATGGGCAACCGTCGGGCGTCAGTAGCTCAGTCTGTCTTGAAATTGAAAAACTTTGGCTTGGTACTGGGAGTATGAAGAAGATCAATCAAACTCTTATGACCTCTGATGTTACTGAAAGATTGGAGAACTTCCGGCTTATTAGTCTCTCTAATGTCTTCTTCAAATAATAACCAAGATAATCCTTAATCGGTTAAAGGATGTTATGCCAGTATTGACTTTGTCCAACCAAGTGAGTTTTGTCCCTGGTCATAACATTCAAGATAACAAAATCATCACTTAGGAAATCGTTCATTCAATACGCAGAATGAAGGGGAAAAAGGGATACATGGTAACAATGGTAGATTCGGAAAATGCGTTAATAGATTAAGCTGGGATTTCTTTTGAGAGACCCTTCATATGTTGCTATGACTATGCTGGTATATGTAATGCAAGCTGCAAAACTGCCAGCTGTAACATGCCAGGAAGTTGAGAGAGATTGTCCAAACTTTATCTGGGGAGATGCTAAGAATAAAAGAAGAAGAAGAAGAAGAACAAGAAGAAGAAGAACAAGAAGAAGTCGCACTAAGTGGGATGGGAGAAGATTTGTCAACCAAGAATGGTGGAGCGCTAGGAATCCGCAGTTTAAAGACATCTAATGATAAAACTTCCCTTTTGAAACTTGCTTGGTTCTTAGCTTCAAAACCAGGACCCTTGTGGGTAGCCTTCATTTGAGACAAGTACAAATTTTTTGAGTTATTATCGTACTAGACCTTGACTGTCTTGTTGCTGAGTTTGTCTGTAACGTGGCAATTTTATTGTAAAAGAAGCGTACCATTTAATCTTGCCGGAGCCTCAATTGTCCACTGATGAACTTTGGAGTTTAGTGTGGAAATGGGATGGACCGCAAAGAACTGGAAGCTTCTTGTGGCTGCTTTCTCACCGACGCCTACTAATTAATTATGAAAAAAAATTTAAACATAAACTTACGGCACATTGCTGTTGCGCTTATTGCCCGGAATCCACTGAGACAATTCTACACGTTCTCAACGATTGGAAGTATGCAAAGAATGCTTGGCAAAAGATTTGCCAACCAGTTCAAGAGGATAATTCTTTACCCATGATCTACACAGGTGGTTGTTGATGAACTTTAGCTGCTTCCCCAACATGGGTAGAAGAGAATGATTGGCCACCAGTGTTTGAGTTGGAACTTTTGGAACTGGATATAAAAGATTATTTCAGACGGACTTCACTTTTCGAGGCACTCCTGCGAGCCTAATCTTGTGATATGTCAAGGACATCATGTCGGCTCTAATGGCTGAAAAGAGATTATCTCCCCAGAGGGATAAAAGGGAGGTGTGGATTGGACAGCTCCTCCCCATGGTTGGATCAAGCTCAACACTGTCGGAGCCTCCAAAGGCAACCCGGGCCCAGCTTCAATAGGTGGACTTCTCCGCGATGAGCAAGGCAACTGGCTTGTAGGTTTTGCCCACCATAGAGGAGTTGCTCTTCGTTGAAAGCCGAACTTTGGTGTATTCTTTTGGGCCTCAAGCTGGCAATCACCTTAGGCATTTTCAAAATTATTGTGGAGGTGGACTAGCAAGCAAGAATTTCACTACTTCAAAAATCAACTATCTCTCACCGTTTTGGCGACATCCTCGTCTTTCGAATTCAGAAATTGTAAAAGTACTTTCACCGAGTCATAATTCTTCACACTTTTAGGGAAGAAAATTCGTGTTCAAATTGATTGACAAATTAGATCATCCAGTCGTGCCATATAAATGCCACTCCATCTTTGGATAGGCCACCAATAAAATTAATTCCCTCGTTGATATGAGTGTAACATTTGGGCTTTTGCCCTTTTCGTATAAAAAACAAAAACTGCAAAAGAAATCACCCAAAAGAACTTTAGTTTCATATACTGCCAATGATGACAGCAACCGATGTTGACTGGACAGAATAAGACAGCGAAATTAAGCCTTTTTTTTATTTTTAAATCAACTGTTTGATTGCTTTAATGCAACTGACTCAGCGGACCAGCGACAAGACAACAGAGCATAAAAGGAGAAACTGACCATTGCCGGCGAGCCCGAAGCACGCAACCACGCGGGTCTGGATCACCGTATTCTCCTGGCGCGTGAAGGGCGCCGCCGAGAGGCCCATCCGCGACGCGAATTCCGTCCATGACTTGATGAAGAAGAACCCTAGCAGCCCGGCAGCGATGTTCAGGGACGGCACTACGCCGACGGTCAGGTTGAGCTTGTGAAACAGAATGCAGAACAAGGTCCCCAGCATGGCGCTCACGGCGAGCGCGCGGGCCGTGATCTGGTCCCTCCATTGAGGGATGCTCTCCTCGCTTTCGCCGCCCACGCTCTTGCGCGGATGGAGAAGCTGTTCCGATATCTCAGTCTCCATCGAAGGATCCCGAAAGGGATGTGAGAGAGGTTAACGGATTGATTAGATGATGGAGAGAGGGGTTGAGGAGACGTCGGAGCGGCGGCTCAATGGCACCTGGGGGGGAGGCGCAACGCTCGCTATTGCCAGCCGCTGCTACGGTCGTAGGCGGAGTGGCGTCGGCTGCCGGTGGGTTTGGGGTGGATTAAGGGTTTAATGCTCTAAAAAACTCGTTTAATATTTATTCTATCATAATTTTTCAGCCCATAAAAAATTTCCAACCATGGTCTGTGTTCTCATTTTACCGTAAACTTGTCTTTTTTCATAAAAACTATAATTTTTACTTAAGTTCCAAATCTGTCCCGTTAACCATCCCTCTAAAATGTCTCGCAACCGATAGATGAAAAAACTCTTAGCGCGAGCTTGCTGAGCAAAAGCTCTCCGACACGGGAGATGACAGACTCCTCTGGAGCATGAGAGATTGAATATTGAACTCAAAATCGAAGATCCCAAGCTACGGAAGGACAATTCCGTGAGAGTAAGAGCAATTGAAGAAGATCGAACTTAATTGCTCTAGTTTTTACCAAATGACGTGGTGTAGGCTTACCGGGAAATTCATCTCCAAACAAACAAGAACACACCCACAAAACAAAATCCGTCCTCTGCTACCTCCACTGGTTTTTCTCTCCACACAATGTCTGCATCCGTTTCTGCTTCTGTCTCAAACGAGGCCACTCCCTGGAGGACTGATTATTCTCAGCTATGTGATAACTTGGGCATCACGTTTTTCAGGTATATGCTCATGTTTGATATCCGTCTTCTGACGATACGGATATATACACGAATACACAACGCATGCGAGTTTTCAGTTTTCTGCAGATATTGCAAATGCCTAATGAACGGGGTGTCCTATTATAGTGATGTGGCTGCATTTCTTGGAGCAGATAACGATGTGATAATGATTTGCACATTGATCTTATCTCTCTCCCAAGTTCTAAAGTCGATACCGTTCCATTCACTGAAGCAGCCGGCGCTATCCATCAATGTGCTGTCAGTCAAAAAGCATGCAAGAGACACTCTCTTACAAGTATAAGAGCTGCCCTCCGCATTGGACATGTCTATTCATACATGACAAATTCCTGTGTAAAAACACCAAATGCCAGAAGACTGCAATGCGTAGGCACTTCCAGAAGATTCAGATGTGCTGTGCACTCACCCGGTGTTTGGGCTAGAGAGTGGCAAACATGGGCGGAGAGATCCTAACTTTCATGTATGAGAGAGATCGAGTGAGGGACGAGAAAACATGCATCAAGCTCGAGACTAGTCTGTACAAACTACACACATCTGATGTTCATTTTCAAGGAAACAATAAGACCGGCAAGCTTCCTCACAAATTGACTCATAATCCAATTCTGCATCCCAATGTTAGCACTCCAATTCATAACATAGAGCACCCAGTCTTACACTAAAAAGCATGATAATTAGCTGCTTTTGCTGCAGAAACTAACAATCTCTGATGTCTGTGTGTTAGCAGTGATTCCTGTTAACTTGCATAAGAACATAGTTGAAACATCAAACAGAATGGTGGTCTCCTGCCACCCCAATTCTTTTCTTCTGGATGAGTGCCTCCCAAACTCAGCAACTACATGCCTTTCGCTTTCAGCTTTTTGACACCAGCATTGCACGTCTTTTTTTTTAACTTACAGTTCATTTTTATGTCACTAAGAAGAGAGGATAAAGAGGCTAAACTTGATCTTTCTTTCCGGCTTAACCAAACTCCTTCAGCTCTGAACCAAAGCTTATCCTCATCCTAAATTCCTACTATCCAGATCACGGTGGACCAATCCCTCGCGTAGATATATACGAATCCAAATGTGGGCTTTGAAGACCCTATTGAATTCATCCTGGTGCTCGCTGTTGCACTGGGGATTTTTGTCCTTTGATTTAAAAAAAAAAAAACAGGGGAATTGATAATTCTACAACCATTTTTTCACTCCTTGGGCACTTATAATCTTGATAAAGCTAACCAGAATCAATTGGCAAATGTGGAGCAGTTAGGCATAAATTGATACCAGCGTTCTGCCAGATTGATAGCTCAAGAACTTCGGTCTCTAAATCCTGGAAAGGCAGGAGGCCGGCCGGTCATTTGCCCTGGATTTCCTTCCTGTCATTTCCAACCCCTCTGCCAGAGATTGGCCATGTTAATGTCGATACACCAACTCCAACCAAGAGTTAGCCCTTTTCCTCTTAGTCTCGACTCCAGGGATAATTTTTGCGCTAAAGAAGGCATAATGGGCAGCGTTGAAAGCTTCCCCCACCTCCACGGCCACAGCATGGACGAGCAGTTCCTAGAAAAAAAAGAGTAAAGCTGGATTGTACACGCTCAAAAATTAACCTATTTGCAATTTTTGTTTGTATTTCTTCTGAAAATACTCGAGTTTATACACAGATTGAGATCCTTGAGGAAAGTTGAAACAATCTCATATTTGGATAGGTGACTTGCTGACTTCTCTCCCTTGACAAGAAGGAGGTGAGAGGAAACAAATGGTTTTGATACTGTATTAGTACAAAGGCATTTATTTGACTTCTTATAGAGCAATGATTTTACCAGAGACATTTACGTCATGAGTTTTTTTTGCTTGTTCATTCAGTTTGAATGTCCTTACCATGATGTTGTTAAAGACTGATCTGATCTCTGTCTTCCAATTGGTGGATGCTAGTTTCTTATGTCTGATTCCTTCTTTCTGGCCCATTATTTTTCTGGAAACAATATGCAATTTTGAGTGCGTCATTGACCGAAATACACTTCTTAAAATTTGACGGAGTCCTGACTATGCTGAAGAGTATGTATGCTTTCTGGAGCTATTGCCATTTCAAATGTAAGGGAACTTCTGGACTTACAACGGGCACCCGTTTGCAGGCCAGATTATGAAGCTCGACTACGTGACTTCAGAAATCGATTAGCCAATTACGAATAAAGCAGCTTTTCCACTGTCTAGCAGTTGCTGCTGATTAGATTCGTTATGGTGAATTTGTGACAATCAATGATATGCAGTGATGCAAGCATCACCAGGTTGCCGGCGGAGGAGGGATCTTCTATCAAGATGATTGACATGATGGAATAATGCAAGTAAGATAGTCTAACTTTCCATTCTTCTGAAATTCAAAGATGCAGCTAGTTGTGCGCTTATTTTAGTTTGATACGTCGGTACTTCTTTTTTATCCATGTCATGGCTTGGCTGCTTACCCTGCGATCGGAAGTAGACAATGCTTAGATAGACCGCTTTTTGTGCGTGGTATTTCCGATACATGATTGAGCGATGGCAATTCAAACAAGCAAGTTATATAGATGGAGATCAACCAAAAATAAGAAACCTTGGAAGTTTCTCGAGCTCGGAAATGGAAAGCAAAATCTTACGTACTGTCAAAAAAGTTTCTAATATCATCACTGGTATGCGAAGACCGATCTGCTGCCATGTCAATGCTCTTCTCAAATTCTTTGGTTATGAACTTATGATCATTTGGTCTCGAGTAATTGAAAGTATGTCTGTCCTCGACTCAGTTGAACAATATCTTGGGTTATCTGCCTGGAAACGGAAGTGGAAGGGTTGTTTTCTTCTTGGTATGTACTCCGATGACATGTGTGCTGCGTTTGTTTCTGCCCTTCATGATGAACGGAGCCCATTTCATGAAAAATGAGTGATTTGAAAAATATTTTCCTAAAATTGATCGCTTATATCGTTTGTAAAAATTAACGAACGAATAATATTTTTATCGCTCACGAACATATATAGACAAAAGCTGGTGTCGATAATGAAATTTCTTTTCGTTGGCTTGCATTAACACTTATAAAGATCAAATGCACAAAGACAAGGTAAATATATATGGGCAAACCTTGGAAGCATCTCGCTTGAAATATCAAAGTTCTGTCAGGTGTTCTTAGCCCTAAACTCATAAATAACTCCAAAAAGGTCCCTTTTATTAGTCCTGAAGAGATACGAATAGAACCACACTATTTCAAATGCAGCTCATAGAATTCTAAAACAAATGTAGCTCCCGAAGCTTGTTCATTTGACATATGAACCAGCCAGACAAGCACGTTGGCCTGAGTACGTTATTGCACATAGCTTGCAATTTCCTTCGACTTGGAGACATCTTTTTTTTTTTCCTTCACTCACGTGCAAGTGGGCAAAAGAAAAATTTTAAAAAGGAAAAGAGAGAAGCAATGCTTTTGGGGGAGTAGGAAGGCGTGGAAAAAACATAATGGCCAGCAAGAGAAAAAACAGAGAGACGACAATGATGTTGCGAGAGTTGACAACATCAAAGGCGTGGGAGAGAAGAAGATGAAGGAAAGTAGGACCCGCAAGGAAAAAAAAAAGCAAAATGAAAAAGAGTTGATCAAATAAAATAAGGGAATCAGTGATGCTGAATTGTAATTTAAGTGGTGTGTTATACAATGATAATATCGTCAAAATATGAAAATAAAGAGTGCCAAAATCAAAAGAAGAGTGGAACAAACGTTGGACTTAATTATTATTAGGGAAAATTCCAAAAAAAGGCCCTAAGTATCCTCATTTTCTCAAATAAAGATTTGAGGTGGACATTATTTCAAAGAAGGGCCTAAAGTGCCACGATTGTATAAAAAAAGAGCCCGAAATGCACATTATTTTAAATAAAGGCCTCAAGTGACTATATTAATCTCAAAAAAGGAGTATCATCAAGTATATTTAGGTACATTTTGGTCATTTATTATTTTATTTTTCCCTTTTTCTGTTTTTCAAGAATTTTTGAAAAAAACATTTTCTTTTAAAAAAGAAGAACACAGATGGAAGGTTTTGACCTCCTTCCTGTGGCCGCCGACTATGGCCGATGGGGTCGTTGGCCCCGCCGAGATCTTGGCGACCTCGACGGCCATAGCCGATAGTCACAGGTGGGAGGTCAAAACCTCTCATTTGTGTGTTTTTTTTTTTAAATTTTCTGTTTTTGATTTTTTTTTTGTTTTAATTTAATAAAAATGAGATTAAATTTATATTTTTACAAAAATACCCTTGACCGGCAGAAAAATTTGACCTGTCAGCGAGGTCAAACCCTTATTTGAAACAATCATGACCATTTCAATCCCTTTTTTTATATTCCGACCAAAAAAAGAAATCCCTTTTTTTATATAATGATTACACTTCATACTTTTATTTGAAATAAAGTCTACTTTATGCCTTTATTTGAGAAAATGAAGATAGTTGTGACTTTTTTTTGAAATTTGCCCTTATTATTACAGGAGAATGATCTACGTGGCATTTAATTAGAGATACTAATGTGGATTATTGGCATGTAATAACGGAAACATATTAGCCATGGATGAACTTTGGGATGAGTGAGGAGCGTCTGATTTTTTTTTTGGCTGCGCGAGTAAGCCCCTTTGGTTCCCGCCATTTTTGCTCCGAGCTACCTTCAGTCCTCCTCGCTCGGGTCATCTTCAACCTCTCTCTCGTCTTTCATGTTCTTCCTTCGCTCATGCCACTACTCTCCACGCCTCGCTCTCAATCTCACGCTCGTCTCGCCTCTCGCTCGGTCTCTCTTCTCCGCTAAACCCTCCTCCCTCCGCCGCATCTCGCTCTCCTCGTCGCGGCCGCCGAACCGTAGGATGTCCGCGAAGCCCTCCGCATTCGACGCGCTCATGTCCGGCGCCCGCGCCGCCGCCGCCGCCAAGAAGAAGCCCCGGCCTCCCTCGCCGAAGAAGCGCAAATCCCCCGATCCCGCGCCAGTCGAAAACCCTAATGACGACGCGAAGCCCGATTCGGCTTCACTGGAAGCTAAGGTCGACCAATCGGAGGCAATCGCAGGAGGGAACCGGCTAATTGAAGTCAAAGGCTCGAATGCGGAGAAATCCCCCGAGCAGAAAAAGGCGAAGCATAGCGAGGGAAACGAGAAGAATGCGAAGAAAGGGGACTCGTCTGCTGAGAGAGTGAAGGAATTGAAGAGCAAAATCCATCTGTTGAAGAAGAAACCGGCCGATTTCTCTCCAAAGTCTGTGGCTTGCTGGAGCGAGGGCGAGAGAGTTCCGTTCATATTTTTGTGCTTGGCGTTCGACCTCATATCGAATGAGACTGGGAGGATTGTGATTACAGACATAGTGTGTAATGCGTTGAGGACTGTCATGAACACCACGCCGGGTGATTTGGTTGCTGTTGTGTACCTATTGGCCAACAGGATTGCTCCTGCTCACGAGGGGCTGGAGCTGGGAATCGGGGATGCGTCAATCATTAAGGCCCTTGCTGAGGCCTGTGGAAGGACAGAAGTGCAGATTAAGAAGCAATACAAGGTTATCTTTTAAATGTATTTGATCCGTTCATCCTCTCGTTTGAGATTTTGGGCTAAACTGTGGAGCTCTAGTCTTCACGTTCTGTTTATTGGTGTCAGCTTCTGCTTGCCGAGTCTTGATATTCAAACATCATTTTACACGAGGGAGTTTCTATGCTGCGTGTGCGTACTGGCACTTTTCAGAAATTGTATTAGGTGTAGAGAAAATCAACTTAATAGATAAAAAAAATGAGAAGATTTTAACATGATACTGGACATCCAGAATATTACAAGCAAGATTTCGAGGCCAAGACTGGAAAAAAGGATTTTGGGCATGATAATATAGATCACTGTACACATAACTTTCAAAATGATACCAACATGATCATCTAGAAAGGGGTAATTTACAAGGCTATTGAAGCCATTGACAAGGTATTGAACATTGACAAGATTTTCCTAATGTCACAATTGATGCTTCTAGGCTATTTTCAATGTTCTTTTCCTCCTAATTCTCTCCCAAAGTTTGTTGGCTTTCATCTCTTTTCATTCAATTCTGGCCATAAAGCTTATCTGAATCTTTGGAATTCACAAACTTACTCAACTTTTTCACTTTCAATTCTGGCCATATAGCTTATCCGAATCGTTGAAATTCGCAAACTTACTCAACATTTTCACTTTTGTAGGATCTAGCTGAATTCTGTTGAAAGTTCCAAATTGTCACCGTTAGACGGTCACGAAATTCAGCTTCTTCCTACATATTTAGAGCCCACTCAGGATTTTTAACTTTTAGCCATCTTCTTGCCTTATGGGCCTAAAGGATCCATATCTTGACACAGATTTTTTTTTTTCTTTATCTGTGAAGCCTTTTTTGCTCAACCTTTACTTGATTATGTCGTAGGAATTGGGAGATTTGGGCCTTGTCGCTAAAGCAAGTCGATCATCTCAATCCACAATGCGCAAGCCTGATGCATTAACTCTTGCCAAAGTCTTTGATATGTTTCGGCTCATAGCTAAGGTATAGTAACTCTTTATTACTTATCTTGAGTTCGTCTTTGAGTGGTAATTGTGTACACTTCACTTTGCTTGCAATCTTGTATTGGCGAGAGATATGGCAGCTTATAAAAATATGGTCAAAAAATAGCAGGATATTTGTTTCTCGATACGTCTAGTAGTTGTTGTCCTTATTGATTCCTTGTCCTCAAAGTATTGTTTGCTTTGAGGTTAAGTGTTTGAAACACTGGATCATGTGTTGCAGAGTGAAAGCTTTTACTTAATCCCTGTGTTATGTAACTTGTGGTGAATATGTTTGGTACTTGAAGCACCGTGTTTCTATTCTGAAAGTACTGTGGCTCCTGTATTTTCCAATACCTATATTCTTTACTATTACATTTAAGAGTTGATAATTAATAGTTAGTATTTAACATAGTGTAACATAGTACTGTGCCTCCAGCTTCCCAAGATCAAGAGGCTATGCTATGTTTAGTTGACCTTGATGCATATTTTCATGGGAGACCTCCATTATCGGAGACAGTTGGAGGTAAGTTGCTAGGAGAATTAGGTATTAGCTTTTGGGATTGAAGCCATTGCAATGCAAACTTCTACTGCAATGAGGGCCATAAAATGGTTTTCTTAGTCCTGATTATTTGCATAACTGCTCGTTTCTATCGTCTTCCATACAAAGTCGAAGTCATATGAGCTCTTTGCAGGGTGTAATTACAGCATCTAGTAAAATTTACTTTGAGTTGAAAGTTTGCTTAGTCTTTTGTTTATTTCCCTTTATTCTTTTTCCCTGTGACAAACCGGTTCTTTGTTAGTCTGCACATAGAGGAGATGCTTGGTTCTGGTTGGAAGTAAAATTTATGTTAATGTCCTATGCATCAATGTTCCTTCCTCTAACTAGTAGTCTAGGATTATTCTGACCCAAAAAAAAAAAACTAATAGTTTAGGATTATGAACTGGATATCATTTAATTCAATTGGACCACAACTTTTAGAATGTTGTTACTGCCTTGGTTAATCTGCTTCTTGTTGCATATTCACAGGAATCTGGGCAGAATAGTCAGGAAAAGAAAAAGAACCATATAAAAGCTCTTCTTGTTGCAGCCACTGATTGTGAACCTCAATATTTGATCCGCCTACTTCAGGTTTTGATTGAGACTTCTGTAATGATAATAGATATGTCTTTGTTGATGGTTCTATTTGAGCTAAACTTAGTGTCTTGCAGACAAAATTGAGGATTGGATTAGCAGAGCAGACTCTCTTAGCTGCACTTGGACAAGCTGCTGTATATGCTGAAAAACACTCTAAACCATCCACAGATGTTCAATCTCCTCTAGAAGAGGTGAAATTGACATATGTTAACATTCATTCCTGTAGTTGATATTTTAGGAAGTGTGATTTTTGTTCATTATTTTTATATGTGGGTGGCTTCCCCTTGGACATTGTTTTCTTCTGTACGGGATGTTACTGCTTTGGTCCTTTTTCAATAAAAATTTGCTTATACTTGAAACTAAAATGTTTATGCTCCTGCTAAAAACCTTTCCGTCTTTAGATCAATTGACTCTTCTTTTTTGTATATAAGGAAGTATTCAGGATAATGTGTCCTGAGAGTAGCAATATATTTGATACAGAATTTAGAATTGCCTGTCTCGTGCGTGCCATTGTTGGAGGATTTAATGCTGCTAAAAATATTTCTTTTCCCTCTAGTTTTTGGTTAGTAATACTGCTTTAGTTCTATTTTTCTCATGTATTTCTTTAATTGCCGGTCCTAGAATTGTGTTAATCTATTTTTTTTGTTGTTGTAGGATTTGAGTTGGATTTGCTTTAGTGTGGTTGTTTAATTTGTATCTCCATCTTTTTATTTTGCTTCTTTTCCCTCATTTTCTATTTTTTCCAGACTTCATCCTTCCCTATGAAGTCTGGACTAAGATTACCTTTCTGAACTGTTCCTGCTTCCTTGTATACATTATTTATGGTTTTTATCTGTTACAGGCAGCAAAGACTGTCAAGCAAGTGTACTCTGTTCTTCCAGTTTATGATAGAATAGTTCCTGCTCTTCTGACTGATGGTGTATGGAATCTTCCAAAGTCGTGTACTTTTACTTTGGGGGTCCCTGTTGGACCTATGCTTGCAAAACCAACAAAAGGTGTCTCGGAGATTTTAAGTAAATTCCAGAACATGGTATACACTTGTGAATACAAGTATGATGGGGAGCGTGCACAGGTGATACATCCGAGTCAATTTTTTTCTTGCCACTTCTTGTTAGTTTATGTAAGGCTTTGTCATATATTGTTGCTGTTGTAACAGATACATTATAAGGAGGATGGTTCTGTCGAGATATACAGTAGAAATGCTGAACATAACACTGGCAAATTTCCTGATGTTGTTGCCACGGTATCAAGGTAGGTCATTTTTTCTTCAAATTTCTCTCACATGATAATATGGACAATTCATCTCGAGTTTCCATGGCTCAGATGGCTACTAGCCTAGAAATTCAGTAGAGACGGCCATTCCTGCACATTGTCTTAGATGTGTCTTTCAGTTCTTTGCCTTGCTTGGTTAGGTAGCTGGTGAATAGAGTAATGCTTAATTTTAGTATTTGACTGTGAGAAGTTCATAATGATACATAGATACTTGATTAAATTTATTTAATTGCGGCATGTCTTGTTACACAGATTAAAGAAGGAAGCTGTTAAATCATTTGTTCTAGATTGTGAACTTGTCGCTTATGATCAAGAAAAGAAAAAGATTCTTCCTTTCCAGGTAATAGGTTCTCATAAAGCTGTTCTCATTTATTGGTGCTATCTCAAATTCTGGAACAATCTTTTTTGCTTTCAACTTTTTAGTTACGTTAATTGAAAGAATAATCCTTGTTAAGTAACTACCAGTTACTACCTAATGATCTGCACAACCATAGTTGGATTGGCTTGCTGGCATTTGCGGAATCTCCCAGTACATGAACCCCTGCACGTTGAGAATGCAAGTAAGCCAAGTTTACCAAGAATGTTTGGCAATCACCCAGAGCTGAATCCTTGTCTACCAGCTTTTCAATCAGGGATGTTGTGGCTATCAATAGCCAGATACTAAAACAATAACAATATGTAATGTGCAATGGTAGTTGAACCTTAGCACTAAGTTATGACATGAGATAAGTTGCCAGCGGGACCAGCACATGTCGGAGTTATTGACTTTAACAATTATTTCTCTTATTTCTATCTTTTCATGGTACCTTACTTGCCTAGTGTCTCTTCATTGCGCCGAATTAGTTGTTAGTTATATCGATGTAAGTGAAAAAGTGATGTTTTTGTTACTTCCTGTTTAGTTCCTGTTTAGATTTTATTATTTATCTGGTTGCAACTCTTGACCTACTATGTACGTGTGTGATGTGAGTCACCACTTACCAGTGGACCTCATGTGAATCTATTCTTCCCTACGTTCTCTTTCCCTCTCTTCGTCTCTTTCTCTTAACAAACTTTCTAGCTTTTTTCCAGAAATTACGCGGCTAACTATATTTATCGGCGTCGACTGCGTTGAACCTTGAATTTTAGCTTTAATGCTCAACTTGCTGTAATATTCACTTTCATATCTATACACTCCAAGATATTACCTATGCGTGTGATTAGTTTCTTTATAGTGAAAAAAGATTGATCAACCTGATCGAGAATTTGTTATTTTGAGATGGTTCAAGGGCTAATTGAAACAGGTCCTAAGATAAAAGTTTCTGTCGCAGATCCTCAGTACACGAGCTCGCAAAAATGTAGTCTTGAGCGAGATCAAGGTGGATGTCTGCATATATGCTTTTGACATGCTATATTTAAATGGCAAGCCACTTATTCAGGAAGAACTCAAACTTCGGAGGGAGGTATTGCCATTTATTTTTTTCAAGTAGGGGCTAATAGTACCTTTTTCTCCTTATTGGAAAAGTCAATTCTTGCGAGAGCAGAGAGACTTGTTGGTTGTGTGGATTTTAATGGTGTTTCTGCTTTAATTATACAGGGAAAAGTGCAGGTTCATTTCAAAGTCATGAGTTGTTTGGAACTGCTTAACTTTAGATGATATTATTTGCAAGATCTTTACCTTCTTATGTGCTAAGACCTTATAGTAAGAATGTCTTGTCTTGGTCTAGGAAGTTGTTTTTTGTCTTTATTAAGAACTGGGGAGTTCCATAGCTTGATGAAGCCATTGATTTGTTTAGGCTATGTTTGGTAGTGAGGACCTGCTAGGACAGGATAAAGTGGGATATAAGTGGGACAGAAGCGGGACATAGCCTGGATAAAATTATCCCATCGGGGAGGTGGGATAGGTGGATTGGATTTCTTCTATTCATGAAATAAAAATGATTTTTCTGAATAACAATCTTCTTCAATAACAAAAATAAAATAATAATTAAATTTAAAATATATTTAAATTATAATGTTAAAAAGAAACTCAAAATAACAAAAAATTAATAATTTTCTTTTTTATTTATTCTAATTTTTATTGATATATTTAATTTGTTTCTACTTTATAATATATAGTTTGTATATATACACACACACACACACACACACACACACACACACACATACCGAGTATCTATATAATTACATATTTTAATAGTATAGTTTATTATTTACTCAAAATTTTACTGAGGAACGATGGAAGGGAAAAAATAATGCTAATAAAATTTAAAAAAAAAATTAAAAATTGAAGCAAAATAACCCAAATTTAAGTGAACATATTCACACTCGAAAAATGATCTTTCTAATTCTCGGAGAATGAGGGGCAATGAAATCTCTAAAAAAAACTAGCATCTCCTTCTCTTCCGAATCTCTAGTTCATGTTGAAGTTTCATAACTCCTTTGTAGTTTTTTGGTTCACAACGAAACTCTACAAAAACGGCGAGAGAGAAGAAACTTCTTATCCTTCTTAGCTTTTTGGTTTACATCAAATTTCTATGAAAGCAGAGAGAGAGAGATTCAAAACTCCTCCGTAGCTTTGTGGTTCATGTTAAAGTTTAACGAAAGTTACGAGAGAGACAAAACTTTTCATAGTCACGGGTGAATGATTATATTTTCTCTCTCTTACTAGATTTGACAGCGAATTATGAGAGATTCTTATAGTCTTCATCTAGGCATTTTCAGATTCATTTACATTGATATGCCGTAAATACTAAACAATGAACAGAGTAGGATATGAACATATCCAGCTTTATTACTGCGATTCACCAAACAGTGGATAGGATATGACAAAATGCTTGGATTTTATATCTTGTTATATTCTAGCTAGAAATCCGGACGACCAAATGCAGCCTTAGAGAGACAAAATGATTGGCGAGAATTGAGAGGTGTTTTTTCTTTCATAAAGTATGGCCCTTAACTCATATCCAGGCATTGGAAAATATAAATTTCAGAGACTAGATAATGCTGGAGGTGTTGGCATAATTAGGAGCAGGTCTTGGCTCTTGATAATTTTGTTGCCCTTCCATTCATGTAATTTGTGAAAGCTTGTAATCTCCATTCTCATGGACCTGTTGCCGTGGTATTGTGCAGCATCTATACGATTCATTCAAGGAGGAACCTGGATTTTTTCAGTTTGCCACTGCAATAACATCTAATGATATAGAAGAGATACAAACGTTTCTTGACGCTGCTGTTAATGCAAGGTAGTATACTCTGTTCATGCTATATCAGTATGGTATTTCATGTTTGCTTGTCAACGGTCATGTGTAATTATCTGATTGTACTAAGCACTTGGTAGCTTCTTCTTCTTCTTCTTCTTCTTCTTCTTCTTCTTCTTCGTGTCTAAGCGTCCTGGAACACCTTCCTAAAAGCATCATGTCAACAAGTCACATAGCTGTTCTTAATTGTGGAATTTTTCGTATGACGCAATACATTTT
Organism: Rhodamnia argentea; assembly: GCF_020921035.1. Lineage (NCBI taxonomy): Eukaryota > Viridiplantae > Streptophyta > Magnoliopsida > Myrtales > Myrtaceae > Rhodamnia > Rhodamnia argentea. The sequence goes on along the minus strand of NC_063157.1, from coordinate 23,111,785 downwards.
TTATCGATGTGAACAGTTGAGCTGAAAAGCATTTGCAGGATCTCTCTCTGTGGGCATGCATGCACATGTTTTTTTTTCTTTTTTTTTTTTTTTTGGGGGGTGGGGGTGGTGCAGTGGGCGGGGGTTGGTTGGAAGGAACACTGATGAGTTTCTTTGTTCAATTGCTCATGCAATTAGCCCACATGATTCTCATTTGGTCTCTTTGGTGCAGTTGTGAAGGTTTGATTATCAAAACACTGGATCGAGATGCTACATATGAGCCTTCAAAAAGGTCAAATAACTGGCTGAAATTGAAGAAAGATTATATGGACAGGTAACGACGTGGTCTTTCTGATAGTCGTGCACCAGGTTACTGAATGTCTAATATGTGTGACTTTCCTTCTGCAGTATTGGCGATTCAGTAGATTTGGTGCCTATAGCCGCTTTCCATGGTCGTGGGAAGCGTACAGGTAAATGCTCATTGAAAAACTGACTCAACTGAAGTGATCGTCTAATTGTAGTTTCTTTTTTGATTAACCTGTATGGACAATGTCCTGGGGCTCAACCTCTATGCCCTTTTCCCCTTCGTAGTAGTCTTCCGTGTTAAGTAATAAGGGGAGGTTTATTATTTTAAAGAAATGTCAGGGCTGTGGCTCCTGCTCTATGGTTTTTATTGTTTTCTATTTTAAAAACCACTCTTCAATTTGTTTATGAACCTTTAATAATTGTTTAAAAAATCAACGATATGGTCATTATATTTTTCATTGACATTAGTCAACTTTGCATTTTCCGGAGGGTAGTTTGAGCTCAACCTGCTACAAACATCCTTTAAAGACAACATAAGGATATTATCTTCGATGAATATGCCTTGATGGACAATAGACATCCCTCAAAGATAACATAAGGATATTATCTTCGATTAATCTGCCTTGATGGTCAATATCTTTTGTTGCTCTATTTATTTGCCTTAGCTGTTCAGATCTGTCTACTGGACTCATGGACCAATGCATGCTTCTGTTCTTAGATCGTTAGACTTCAAATTAAGCTTAATCAGAGTTCATGGTTTTCCCTCCTTTGTAGGTGTCTATGGTGCGTTTCTCCTTGCTTGTTATGACGGCTCCAATGAAGAGTTTCAAAGCATTTGTAAAATTGGTGAGAGAAAATAATTTGCTTATTTGTTTGATGGCACTCGATCTGTTTATCAAAACATGACTTGATTATTCTCTCTCGCAATTTGGCTAGGAACTGGCTTTTCTGAAGCCATGCTTGAAGAACGATCTGCCAGTCTTCGGTCTAAGGTCATTCCGAAGCCAAAGGTCTCTCTCTCTCTCTCTCTCTCTCTCTCTCTCTCTCCAAGAAGGGTAAGAAAGATTTTACTTTGTAACTTCTTTTCTTTGTTTGTTTCAGTCATATTATCGTTATTCTGATACAATCAGTCCAGATGTGTGGTTTGAACCCTCTGAGGTAGTTTATCACCTTTTTTTTTTATTTTTTTCTGCATTCTCCTTTTTCATTTGTATTTCTTGCATTCAGGTTCTGGTATCTGCAAAATTTTTGTTATTTTCTATATGAACTCTGACTCTCTTCCAGGTTTGGGAGGTGAAAGCTGCAGACTTAACTATTAGCCCTGTTCATCGTGCTGCGGTTGGAACAGTAGATCCTGATAAGGTTTAAGTTAATCTTCTTCTCCTCCTCCTCCTCCTCCTCCTTCTTCAAAGGAAGGAGGGGTTTTCTATTCAGCAGACCTCACTGATGAATAGAAGTTAACTTGTACTCTTTATTCATCACTAAATCTCGTCGTGAATTCTTGTATGAAGGGAATCTCTCTCCGGTTTCCTCGTTTAGTTCGTGTCCGTGAAGATAAAGCACCGGAGCAAGCAAGCCCATCGGATCTGGTGAGAAACAGTGCTATTAAGCTTTTGTGTTGTTAGGTACACCATATTGATATAGAGGTGGTATGGGAAGTCACTATTTATTCTCTCACTGGCTTTCCTCTATAATTTTTTCTTCACTTTATCCAGATTGCGGAGATGTATTTTGCTCAGAAGCACAATCACCCAAATAATAAAGATGAGGATGAAGATGACTGAGAAGCAAATTCCTCATGTTTGAAACATTCTCTACGTGATTCTCCCTGTAAGTAGAGGTGATCTTACTCATCTGCGACAACAAGACTTTCTGTCGTAATGGTGACTAAAGCCTAAGCATCAATACTGCCATCAAGTCACCATACTCGGGGATGTGGCACCTGTGATACAGAATTAGAGATCACTTACATCAATTGCTGCATTAAATTGTCATTTTCTGTTGAAGGGAGCTGGCAGTGTTCTTGACAAATCCATTTGTAAACCTGTATGTAGTTTTCTTTGTATTCTCAAGGTACATCATGTATCCCTCACTATTGACACTTCGGGTCAATGAAAGATATTGACTCAAACAAGAGCAAAAGCGTGCTTCATGCTCCTTGGTGCTTTTACACTTGCATGCTATTTCGGAAACCGATAGAGAAGATAGCGGTACACGCTCACGTGTAAATGTGGGGTCTTCTTTTTACTAGACCTTCCTTTGTCGAAACCTTCTAAGAGGGCTATGGGGTGGAGCACCTTCTTATTCTTGATGTTATCGTTTATATTTTCTTGCGCTGGGTTGCATATTGCGTGCTTGAGAAATCCCAGAGAGGCAGATTTCTCCATAGGACTGTTTACAAAATTTTCTGTTATGTAGATTTCCAGTTTGGTGTCAAAATAAGCTCGGAAATTTCCTATGTTTCATAAGCAGTCAATTTTGTTCACTTATCTCTGAGATTCTGGAGGTGCGTGGATATCTTATTGCTAATGTATGATCACTATGATTGGTCATTATCTGAAGGAGTGCATTTAGGATAATTTTTCGCTGGACGACTCATTTGCTAGTTCAAAGAACTTGAAATTAGCAATTTTATTCGTACATTTTGAACGTGACTAGTTGTGGCAGAAGAATAGAGGTGATTTTTACAGAGCACGGTCTCCGGTGGATCATAAAAGCGATTTCAACTGGTATAGGAACACTATGTTACGGCTCAAATCACTCAATTCTCACGCTACGTAGGGATTTGATCTAAAGCACCTGCAGTTTTAAGATTTGCTCCTGGCTTAGCTGAAAAATTGGGAGCAAGAGACAGGACCATTGGCAGAGTATCAGTACACGAAATAGAGGAAACACCTTACGGAATTGAATCTTTGGTTGCCCTAACATATAGGCTGACGAATGCTCTCCGAAGAGATGTCAGGAGGCAGGCTTGGTCAAGGTAAGACATAGAACTAGGTTCCAGTGTGTGGGTTTATGCAGACCCGATATTAAAAGGTCCTGAAGTTTTCTTGTTCTTACCAGACAAGTCTCCCTATCCTACTATTCTGGATTATGCACCGCTCTCCTTGATGCGTATCTTGCGTCTGAGAATCTAGCATTAATCTGGCGTTGAAGTTACATGCTAAAGTACTAGAGCAAATGACCTTGGACAGATCAAGCTCTCTTTCAGTTGATGCTAAATAGATTGAGAATAAACAAGAAAGAAAGTTGAAATTTTTCAACGATAAGCCCCCTTATATTCCTTCTCCGAAACCATTCACCTTTTGGGTAGTTCCCTCTCTAGATGAGGGCATATGTACAAATGCTAAGCCAGTCACTAACCCAAATTCTTTTCCGATTTGTTTCTGTTCTGAACAAGTCCTGAGACCTGTCTTAGTTTAATCAGCTGAATAAAATATCAGTTGTCAAATTGGAGGGACTGTTTTGGTGGTGCGAGTCAGTTGAGGACAACTCTTTGGTACTTTGCTTCTCTTGAGGAGGCAGATACCTCACGAAGTCCCCTTTTCCTACTGTCCCCACCACAATTTGTGCCAGTGATGACGCTGCCAATGTTGATAGCAGAATCCGGGGTGAAGAATGATGGTGTTGGCGGAAGTGGCGGTGACGGTATTGTCACCGGTGGGATCTCCGATGAGGAAAGTGGCGGCGGTGGGTGCTTCCACTCTGGAAGCGGTCCTGCAAGCAGGAGTGTCTGAAGCAGTGGACCTGCTTTCATCACTGCCTGCAAGAGCTTGCCCTTCTCGGGGAGCGGCTTTTCCGGGACTAACTCAATGTCCGGCGGCGATGCTGTCATTTGGGGTGGATGAACCAGGTCTATTCTGGGTGATGAGACGGTGCTCTCGTCGCAATCCGACGTTGAGAACGCATTGTTGGAGTCCGTTGCTCTTCTTGGTTCATCCTCCACAGAGGAAAGTCCAGAGAGTGGAACCCTTAGCTGCTGCCACTGTTGTTGGACCAGCAGCTTCTCCAGCAGGAGCCGCTGGCATTTGATCTCCGCCTCGTTCCTCTCGGCAATCGTCTTCTCGAGCAGTTCTTTGAGGCAATTTAACTGGTCGTCTCGCCTGCAGAGCTCTTCTTGAACTGCTAACTTGGTGTTCTCTAGTTCCAGAGTCGTGTAGAACAGAGAATGTCGCAGCTCATCCATGCTCTGTAATGATCATAATGAGCGGAATGAGCACCTCGAAGGCAGGGAATAGAGGAGGGACTAACTCTTACACCGAAGCACCAACAATCCCATTTAGCATTCGTAACATTACCATTGACGGAAAAGAAGAATGGAACATACCTTTCCTTGGCCGTAATAAGCCCAAGTGGCTAAAGGGCTCCCCTCATTGTCCACGTCCATGCTTCAATGTTCTCCTAAGTACTAGAGAGAGAGAGAGAGAGAGAGAGAGAGAGAGAGAGAGATTGAGTGAGGGTTGGATGTGCTCCTATGGCATTTATAAGAGAAAGGCTGTTCTCTCTGGTTGCTTCGGGTTGGTGTCTAGATCTGTTGTTCTTTTTCCAATGAGCGTTGGAAGAATGCAGAAACTGCCAAAGCCCCGGCTAGCTAAGGCCAATTTGCCTCCATCCAAGTCCAAAGGCTCTCTCTCTCTCTCCTGTACATGTAGAGAGTTAGTCTCTGACATGAACGGAGTCTCGTGTCCTTACGCACAAAATTGCCGCAGCTATACCAGAAAATATCACCGATGAAAGCGGGGGAGCTTCGCGTCTTTTACCCTGGTCCATACGTCTCCTCTCTCCCCGTCCCTATAATGATTATAGTCGGTACTGAAAGTTGAACTTCGTTCCTTAACGTTACGCGATTGAATCGCGTTAAACCGGCCCTAATTTAAAAGGAAAAACCCGGATCGCAAAGCGGTGGAGCCGGCCAGTCCGATTCGATTTTGCTGGTTCTGGCTTTTCAACCTAATTAGGGATAAAAGCAAACAAAGAAGCAAACAAAGAAAAGAGAAGGGCTTGGGGTTGACCGGACATTCTCATCCTGCCACCGGATGAATTGCAGCATCGGTATCGCTAGGAAAGAGGTTTTAACTGCGATAAGAGAGCACGTTGGGCCATTTTGTCTAGGACTCTATTTCAACATTTCATACTCATGCTCATGCTCAGAGTAAATGCGATTCGCTTACTAAAATACTCGTCTTTTCAATTTACAGTATCGTTTCTTAATTCATATTTGACGAATTGGACGGGGGTATACCTGACGATGCCGCGGTTGTAATCTTGAATGTGATTGGGAGTACTGAGAAACGGCAAAACTTCTCCTCCGCCTCGTCCTCGTCCTCATCCTTGTCCCTACATTTGGGTCTCCCCATCTGTGGAAGTTAAAAGTCCTTATCTAGACCAAGGGCACTAAAATACCTTGTGGCCGGGGACGTATTGAACATATGACACGCTTGGCTTGAAGGTAATATCCGATGGACATAGTGATGAAAACTATGGTTTATAGATTACAATATATCCCCCAAGATAGATACGTCATTATCTCAGCCTCAACAAAGAGGACTCTTAGGAACTAAAGTGCTTATTTTCCTCTTCTTATTTTGAAAAGCCAGAGTAATTTCAAGACTTCCAATTCCGGTGTCGATGTTGCATAAGTGTAATTATCATGGAATCTTGCTTTTCCGTTAGACAAAATGGACAGCATCAGTGCTTCGTACGGTTTCTTCATGACAAGCCACTCATGTCATAATTGCTTTGTTTTCCCTTGACATGAAAAATAATAGTTTACGGGGTAACAAATGAGGTGCAATGCTTTAAGGAGCAAAAATCGCTGAAGTGAACACAGGTGTGGCACTATCGATGCTGACCTGAATAATTTTTAATAACTTTTTAAAATTTTTATTATTTTTATTTTCCTCTTTTTCTTTGCTTTTTTCTTTGTTCCGGCATGGGTCACCGCCTACCCTTGCCGCCCCCAAAGGCCTCGCCCGTGGCCCCTAGGCGAGGCCATAACGGCCTCGTTGGCCATGGCAAGGTGGCTCTCGCCCAGATCTAGCGAGGGCCTTTATGCCCTTGCTCGCGGTCGGTGGGGTTGCAACGTCCTCACCAAGGGCCATCTTGGCAGGCGAGAGTCATTGGTGACCCTCTAATATAGAAAAAGAAAAACAAAGAAAAAGGAAATCAAAATAATAACCTTTACCAAAAAAAAAAACAATATCAAAATATTTTTAAAAATGCCTTCGTTAGCATCGGTCGTGCCTCGTAGGACGGCCGGTGTCCCCGTCAACGATTTTTGTCCAAAATTGGCCGAATGAACTCAATTGATAAAATGTGAAAATATTTAGGACCGAATTGACAAAAGTATAATAGGTTTAAGGTTTTTTGGATAATTTCTTCATACTTTAAGCCTATAATTTGGCTCTATTTGTTTTACGAAAAATGTGATGTTTTCGAAAAATATTTTATGGAAAGTTATTTTTTAGAAAAATAACAATAGTTTTCGGTATTTGGCTAAAATATGAAAAAGACGAGGAAAATGTTTGCCTTTTTTTGGTATAGAAAGTTGGATTTGATTTTCTTCCAAGCACTCCTTTCAATTTTTCAATTTTTCAATTTTTATTTTTTAAGAAATTCAATTTTTTTAATTATTTATCTTTTTTATTTTTTTTATTTTTTTACTTTTATTTTGGTTTCAGCTAGTAATCGGCCACGAGGACGGCCTAGCCTCGAGCTCGCTGGCTTGTTTCATGGCCGGTTGCCGAGCTCTGCGATCGGCGGAGTAAGAAGGAGGAATAAGGAGAAACGAAAAAAATAAAATAAAAAAAAAGAAATAGAAAGAAAAGAAGAAAATAAAAATATAAAATAAAACATTTTCCCACTTTTGAAGGAGTTTTTCTATGGCTTGTTTCATGGCCGGTTGCCGAGCTCTGCGATCGGCGGAGTAAGAAGGAGGAATAAGGAGAAACAAAAAAAATAAAATAAAAAAAAAGAAATAGAAAGAAAAGAAGAAAATAAAAATATAAAATAAAACATTTTCCCACTTTTGAAGGAGTTTTTCTATGGGTGGGAAATATTTTCCTATACTAACTTATTTTCTGCGATCCAAATGCCGAAAAATTCGAAGAACGTTTTTCTAAAAATTATTTTTTGCGAAACAAATGGAGCCTTCATCCTTAAAAGGAACTTAATGCCATGATTAGTTCAACTAGTTGTTGGTTCACTTTGCTTTTACAGGCTCGTTGTAAATCTGAACAAAACAATCATGCCTGAAGTCCAAAAGAGCATGTTATGAATTCCAAAATTATTGCCGAGATCAATTAGGGGGAGACTCTTAATAATAAGATAAAGGGAGGGTAAAAGATACAAATAGAGAAATGAAGCATTTCATCCTTCCCTTTATCTCATATGGCTAAATTCATTTGCGCTCATTGTACTTTGATTTGACATAGTTTGCAATTGGGTCGAATCCATTCACCGAACCCATTGAACTTTATAAGTTCCCTATAACATATTCAAAACATGGGTGACCACAATTGAAATATAACAAGAACAGAGGAAGTGTCTATGAAATTAATTTTAAGTATTTAATCACTGTTCATGCAATTATCACACGTCAAGGAGTACCCCCACCTTGTAGAGAATGTCATATTTTGAGTATTTAACCTAGTAGCCTCATGTTCCATAGAGGGGTCAAGACTAATATCCTTGTATATCACAATTTAGCAACCTTTCCTCTAGAAAAGCCAATAATCTAATTTTTAGCTCTCCATCTCTTCTTGAAAATAATTATCCAAAAAGTCCTAGATGTACTGTACTTTTGTCAATTTAGTCCTAAATCTTTTAATTTTTTCAATTGAATTCTAAATATTTTCAGGGAAAATTTTGAATAAGAGCCCCAAGTGCCTTCATTTTTTCAAATAAAGGCTCGAAGTGGATCTTGTTTCAAAGAAGGGCCCGAAGTGCTCTCTTTATTTCGAAGGAGGGCCCAAACGAAGGGCACTTTCGTCCTTTACTCTTTTTTGCAATTTTTTCATTTTTCCTTTTCGTTTTTCGTTTTCCTTTTCTTTTTCCTCTCCCCCCCACGCTCCCTCCTCCCCTCCCCCTAGCCATTGTCGATCTCGGGCAGGCCACCCTCGCCGACATCTAGCGAGCGACCCTCACCCAAACTAGCGTCGGGCAACCCTTGCCCTCGCTTGGGCGAGGAAACCATGGCCGAGCGAGGCCATTAAGAAGATGATGACTAGTGCATCTCAAATCTTGCAAGTTCAAGACTTTCCTAGGGAGAAGTTTTCCTTGTTGAACTTGCTTGAACTGACCTTGGACTACATACTGGAGAGGCTCTCATCGGCTGGGCTGTTTAGTATGGCTGAGGTTTGTAGCTCAATGAGGAAAAAGTGCAGGAGTGACCATATGTGGAAAAACACATGAAGCAAAAATGGAATAGACACCGCCCAGGGGTTGCTCTTGCCTGGCCAAGGCTTCCCTTGGCCGGGAGAGGGCGAGGGTCGCCTAACGCCGGCTCGGGCGAGGGTTGCCCACCGGACACTTGCGAGGTCGGCCGTCGCTTGAGGTGGGCAATGGCTGGGGGAGGTGAGGAGAAGGGAGGGGAGAGGAAAAAGAAAAAGAAAAGAAAGAAAACGAAAAAATTTGCAAAAAGAGTAAAGGACGAAATTGCCCTTCGACTAAAATATTCTTTAAAATAAAGAGGGCACTTTAGGCATATTTTTGAAACAAAGTCTACTTTGAGCATTTATTTGAGAAAATGAAGGCACTTGAAATACTTATTTGAGAAAATAAAAGCACTTAGAGCTCTTATTTGAAATTTTCTCATATTTTCACCTTTGCTAATTGAGTCCATCCGACTAATTTTAATCGAAAATTGCTGACATGAATGATGGTCTTCCGGCATGTTGTTGCTCAATTTTTTCCAAGCGTCAAATCGATATTAGAAAGTTCAAGGGGAACCAAAAGAGAAAATTAAGAAAAGTATATCACCATCTCGTGGCATTCGTTTGTTGACAATAGGGGTGCTGGGCCATGTGCTGTCCATTTCTCAGCAATAGACTAGAAATAACGAATTGAAGAAACTAAGGTGAGTAGATGCTAATCTCTTTCTATAATTCCCTCTGTTCGCTTCTCATTCGGGTCAATGAAGGGTTTTCTGAATTCAGTCAAAGAAAGGAGCTGGCGACCCAACTTTTTCAGCAGTATTTGCCCAAAGAATGGTCATGGAATCCCCACAAAGCCCTTCTGCGCCTCAAGAAAGTCGTCCTTCAAGAGGAAAAATGAGAGAGAGAGAGGGGCTTCGATGCTGACTAAATCCAAGACCAATACACTCGAGCGAAGAAGGGCAAAACTACTTTGTCCACAAGTCGGTGATGCCCAGAACACGCCTTCCGAGAACAATTATTAGGCAACGGTCTACTTCTTACACTGGTTTGACAGAACATTCGTCAGTGTCGGGTACTTGCTGCTCTTTCCATTTTAAGGAGAAAAGAGCGTATCGAGGCACACGTGCCGAGGTGTGGGGTAAAAGCATGTGAGTCAGATGTGGAGCGGCTAAAATATGCGATTCCCTAATTGGTAGTACTTCCAACTTGGGCTTCCTCTCAATAATCTCCATCGAATAAAAGTATTGCGTTTTTGGTGTCCATCTTGACAATCGATATTAGAGCTAATAATTGATTAGTGGTCCCTCCGATGTATACTAGTGTAACTAATAGGATATTTCAAGAAATAAATCTCATAGAATGTCGAGATTGTCGAGTCATGGTCCGGCTTACGGTGTAGCAATGCAGTAACTAGTCAAGAAGGATAACTAGATTAAGAAATGGGAGAGTTGATACAGTAGGCTCACAAATAGGGAGGAGATTTGTTGAAGTGTTTCTGTAAGGGTATTAGTCCAAATAAGTCCCGCATCATAGCATTGATATGGGAGAAAGTAATTTTGAATGAAGGCGTGTCTAACTCAATTTAATAATGTGGCGTGGTCTGAATTTAGTTTTCTCTTGGCAATCATCTCAAGATTGATGAGATATTGGACTTTGTTGTGTGACCCAAGTCCCAACGAAGTTCATCCTAAGCAGGTGTGCTAAATCAAATGCCACAATGGTAGATGCATTTTCTTGTTGACTGGAGGACAAGTGTCTCTAGAAGGTTGATAATATGTAACTCTTTGCCAAACATAAAAATGGGAAAAAGACCTTCTAAGCTGGAGGTAAATTTGTCAAATGAGTCGATCGGATCGGGTGTTGGGTTCTAAATGCTCTGACCCAAACATACCCATTTAATTCATTTGTGACCTATTTATTGCAATGTAAATCTAGTAACTCATACTTGATTCGATCCATATTTATAAATCACTTTCATATTTAATAAAATATAAGAAAACTAATAACCAAACTAATGTGTGAGGGCGGTGTGAGTGAGCGCAAGATCGAGTAGGGCGAGAAAGAATGAAGAGAGTCGGAGAGGTGAATTCGGTTTAATTAAGTTATAAACCCATTTATGATCCATTTACGCATTGTTTAGCACTCTTGTTTTGTTTGAACTCATTTATGAATCATTTATCGAATATAACTAATCAATATAACAACGCATCACATCATTTATGTGTTAAGAAATGGGTGCATGACTCATTTTGTTTAGCTTGAGGGTACCATCATTAAGTAGCAAGAATTAGACCTGACCACCACGAGCGTACCAAGTCTTTCTTGAGCCAATTGAATCAGGCAAGGCTATTTAGTTAGAAAGTCTAGCCTAATCCAACCAATTCACAAATATTGCTTTTTTATCATGCGCGACGTCGGACAACAAATTGGGCTCGACCTAAAGGCCATGTCCAGGCCTCAAGACTGGCATGATCGCCCCTAGCAAGAACAATCTTATACCGTTCGAAAATTTATTCTTAACCCGAATGACTTGTCTCTTGACAAGATCAATGAATTGGAGTTAGGTCTAGGATACATGCCAAAGAATTGCAACACTTTAAAAAGACCAAAAAAGAAAAAAAAAATAGGAAAAGAAACGTATGCTTGCTGAAGACCGCCAACGAACCATGACATTCCAACCGGTATAATTTTACTAGACAACCAGTGGGGTATGTTGCCACGAAGGGAGAAACTTTGCCAACCTCTAACTTTGGTCCAAAATCCAAGTTTTAATCACTCACCGCATATGCTACTCCCATCCATTAGAATCTAAATCGGATTAGCAGGGATGATTAGACCCGAGAACAGTGCCAAAAGTCTCCATCAGCTGCAATTTTCTGTCGGATGGTACCTAATCGAGAACCAAATGGGTGCCACCTCATTGTTTAATACGCGTGAGGACCATCTCCACAGAAAGGCAATCAAAGAGAATCAAGTGGGTCTCATTAGCCTCTCTTGTAGGTGAGTTGTCACTCGTCGCTCTCATGCCTCGGCAGATGATTGTTTCCGGGGAAAAGTACACTAGAAGTGTCATAACTTGTGTACGGCGTTCACTTGAGTGCCATAACTTTCAAAACGTTCACTTAAGTGCCATAACTTTCAAAAATCGTTCACTTGAGTGCTATAGTAACTTTTCCGGCGTACCACATCATCTTTCCGGCATCTACAAGAACTTTTTTGGCTGCCATGTCAGCTTTTCCGGCTGCCACGTTAACATGGCACTCAAGTAAACGATTTTTGAAAGTTATGGTACTTAAGTGAACGTTTTGAAAGTTATGGCATTTCTAGTGAATCCGAAGTGGTGGTCCGACTACGGATTTAAGTGAACACCGTACAAAAGTTATGGCACTTCTAGTGTACTTTTCCCATTGTTTCCGTCTTTTGAATCCGAAGTGGTGGTCTGGTTACGTATCAATGCTTAGTCCACGTCATTAAGGAATATTGACAGAAAAAATCTTATATCTATTGTACGACGGCCAATTCAATCGTGAATCTTCCGTCACGATCACTTCGATTCTAAACATTTTGACGGTTTTCTAAGTTTTGGCTGTAAATGGCTAACGTGGCGGTTCAATCATCACCGACATTGTAGTCGCACGGCCGATACTGACGTGGATAATTTTACATTTTTCTTCATTTTTTTTTCTTTCTCTCTCTATTTTTGTTATTTTCTTCTATAAAAAATTGAGGGGATATACGTGGCCGTTCGACCAGCCATAGGCGAGGCCATCGCAACACTTGCCCTAAACTCCACGGCTCTAGCAAGGGCGTGCAAGTCCTCGCCAGCCGTCGCCGAGGCCCCAATGACTCTTGCCGGCCCTTCCGGAAAGATGAACAATGAAAAATAAGAAGAAAAAAATAAAAAGGAATTAGAGAAAAGAATAAATAACATATATACGCATAAAATTTTAATAAAATTGCAAAAATTATTCATGTCAGCATGGTCGTCCCGTGTAGGATGCTCGACTTTCTCGTTAGCGATTTTCGATCAAAATTGGTCCGTAGGATTACATAAAAAAATTGTCAAAATATTTAAATCTAAATTGATCCAGTTAAAAAATTTCGGAATGAACTAGCCACCGTATAATAAGTTTATGATGTTTTAGACAATTATCTCCAGCTAATGATCTTACAAGTGAGTTGTCACTCAGTCAGTTTCATGACTAAGCCAATGATGTCTCCCTCTTTCGAATACATACTGGTGGTTGCGTATCAAGTTTAGCGTCCATGACGTTACTGCAAGAAAACTTCAGACACGTTTCTTTCACCAATTGCCAATTTCAATTGCTCATGAACTCTCTCGGCATATCTGACAAAAAAAAAAAAAAAAAACAGGAACTCTGTCGGCGTATCTAAATTTTGAGCCGAGCTCGCATAGATTTCGCCTCATGTTTCACTTCACCTCAAAAAATATTTTCATTGCTTACGAAAATGTGTATATATGAATTGCCATCAATAATAATAATAGTTTTCATTGACTAATTATTTCATGCGATACGAGCGATTATTTTTAAGAAAATATTTTTCAAACCATTTATTTTAGCCTTAGTCTTTAAGATCTCATGCTCTGCACAGAGGATTCAAGTAAAATGCGCGTTTTATCCTCTTCAATTTCAAACATCTAGAGGCAATGTCGTGGCATTACTAGTGATGATGGATTGAGATTTTCCTCCCTTTCGTCCAAGAATTTCAAAGCGTTTTGAAAGAAAAAGTTGAAGATGGGTTTGTTTTACCAGTCTCGTTCTTTCTTCTTCTTCTTTTTTTCCAAATCCAAACATCCGGGACAAATTGAAGCTCGCCATCCTACAAGTGGAGTCTTAGTTCACAGGAAAAAGTATCAAAAAAGTCTTAAATTTATTGCATTGGTACTAACTCAGTCATAAACCTTTTTACATTTATATCAATTGAGTCCTTCTGGCCAATTTTTACGAGAAATCGCTAACAAGAATATTGACCGTCCTACGTGGCATAGTTGGCACCGACGTGGACATTTTTAATAATATTTAAGTTTGTTTTCCTTTTTTATTTTTTGTTTTTCTCTTTTGGAATTTTTTTTTGTTGGCCGGCAAGGGCTTCCAGCCGATCCTCGACCCCGATCCGGACGAGGGGCCGCGCGATCCCTAGCTCTAATGGCCCGCAAGGGCGTCTCCAGCCCTCGCATGTGGCCGGCATCGGCTGGTGGCCCTTTCTGGCCAATAACAAAATGCTTGCTGGCCAATTAAAAAAGAAGAAGAAGTAAAGCCCAGAAAAGGGGGAAAAAAAAAAAGAAAGAGCAAAATGAAAAAAGATATTTAAAAATTCAAAATATTATTAAGATAATATTAAAATTTGTCAATATGCTTTGGCCGTGCCACGTAGGACGGATGGCGTCCACGTCAATAATTTTCATTCCAAATTGATTGAATAGACTCAATTGGTACCTGTAATAAAGTTTAGGACTGAATTGATCCACCGAAATATTTAGGACTGAATAGATACTAATGCAATAGGTCTAATATTTTTTTTGTACCTTTCCCGTTCCATACGTCCTAGAGAATGAGTCAAGCAAATAAAGTTTGACCCCCTTGTTGAAATTTCACTTACATTTTCTAAGTCTATTTTTTTTTTTTTTAGTTGAAACATTTTCTATGTTGAGTCGTCAAACTTCTCTCTTACATCAGAACAAGTCGGTGTTAGAACTAATAGTTTATTAATGGCGGCCTATTTAGCCCTTACTTGAATTTTCTCTCGACATCTCTCTAAGTTGAGGCGTCGGATTTCTCTTGTGCATGCAAATAAGTGGGTACTAGAATTGATAGTTAATTGATGGGTACCTCCTAATATGTATTGGCATTTGGCGAATATCTCAAGAAAGGAATATCGTTATCTTAATTAGTACACGATTCATTGACTTAAGTTTTGAATTAAGATAGGCGCAATTTAACCTGTCGATGAGCTTTGATGGGGACTTTCTCTTTGTGATTTTTTCAAGTCGAGGCACCGAATTATTCTTTATGCGTCTCTGAAGGGCGAAATCTGTTCATTCGTGTACGGGCCGGCCTATCTCTCATCCTTCAACTACAATGATTGATGGATGGATTGATTGATTGCGGTTGTGGGTGGTGGCATATTCATCACTTTTAAACAAAAGAAATGCCGATGGACCCACGCGGTGAACGCTAATTCAATTCGCTGGTAGTTAGAATTCCACTGAATAATTGAAAATGTAGACTTCCTAAGAAACAGGGAGAAAAATCATATCTTGGCATGTTGTTTGATGGCCGCCTTTGGAAAGTTCAAACGCGCATGGCAACACTTTTATTTTGAAAAACAACTTCTAATCAAAAGTTGAATTTTCTATTTCTAAAAAGAAGTAATTTTTTTTTTGTACTTTTCCAAGTGGCTCTAAAACTACTTCTGGAGCAAAGAAAAAAAAAAGGCTTCAGAAGTAGAAAAATGAAGATGCATAACCAAACAAATTTCTACTTCAGAAATTGCGTTACCAAACAAATTTTTGGAGCAGAAATTCTACTTCAGAAGTGTTTTCATATGCACCATCTAGATTTGTATCAGTTCTATTTTCATGTTCCAAACTTAGGGCATATCTGCTAACAAACTTAGAGTGCGCATGCCTAGAAGTTGATTTTTCTACTTTTGAAGAGAAGAAATTTATTTTTTACTTTTTCAAATGGCTCTAAAATTACATCTAGAGCATTTTTGCTCTAGAAGTAAAAAAAATGAAATTGCTTAACCAAATAGATTTTTACTCCGAAAGTTGCATTACCAAATGAATTTTTGCTCTAGAAAAACTACCGGAGCGTAAATTCTAGTCCAAAAGTGTTGTCATGCGCACCCTTAGTCTCTCGAGTTTTAGGACTATTATTGTTGCGTAGGAGAAAGTATTTCACCAGAGATTTGTACCGTTCAATACGAAGAAGCAAGCCAATCGCTTTTTCAGTAAAGGCGGTCGTGTGCCACTGGCAAACAAGGTATCTCTAAAGTTTCGTGCGCTAAGACGTGATACAACCGTTGGATAAGATATTCTCGATTTAGTAGTCATGGCTTGGCTTATGTACGACCTAACCCTAAGAGCAAATGAGAAATGTTCTGAGAATTTTTGTTTTTAGAGCGCTTCTTCTTTTACATCATATTATGACGCAGACCGTCATGAAAGAGAGATGGATAAGCGATGTGAAATTAGATAGACAAGCGATGTCGATGAAGAATGGGAGCCGCTAAGCCCTTCCGTCGATCGTCTCGTGAGCTGCTAGCCATATATGCGACGATAACGACGTCGCGTGCGGCAGCCAACGAATATTCTCATAATTCGGAATCGAACAGCTACGAGAACATGGGGCTGCCCTTGGATTTGCTCCAAAATTGAAAACAACTCAAAACGCGGTTCCGACTGGTGGTTGGAGAGCTCAGTCTGCTTAGTTTCTAGTGGCATCAAGGTCACCGAAAAAGACACAGAAAATTCAGAGCGGAATTGTCGTGTAACAACAGATCATAATGTTGTATCACATGAAATGTTGGGATCAAGCTCTAAATTAACCCCTTTATCCAAGCCCATCCATGATTGTAAAAGTTAACTAAATCATCTACATTTAAAGTGATTGGGCACGGGCAGGTCGGACCTTAGAAGGAAACATCTTATCTAAGCCTGTCCAAATTCGCTTCGGACAGGGCGGCCCCGTAAACCCTAGGCTCGTGTTTTTTTCAATCTTCACATTTTGCTAATGTGCATGAGTGCTATATAAGTCGTCAAGTTTAGACTCTTGGTAAGTCGAGGTGATTTTTGCATTTTCGAGTCGAGGCTTGACAAGCACAACTATAATTTGGTCTACGATTTACAAGTGAGATGAGATCAAACCATGTAAATCAAAATGTGCGTGTTTATTTGTTTGCACGTTGGGCTTATGCCTTTTGTACCGTGTGGGACTTTGAACAATAGTAGGTATCAGTCATGGCCCATTGGCTTTTTCGACGTTTTGAACCTCGTGCGGTTGAGTTTAGTGGGTTGTTTGGCTCAATCTTAGGGATCATAATCTGAGTTTTGAATTAGGAATTCCATCTCTGTATAACCATTCACTCGGTAGATTGACCAGCCAGTTGGATGATGAATATAAAACTCAATACCAGAAAAGAAGATGAAGAACAAGTCCTGTAGTTATGTTCAACGCCCGTGTCTACACATCAGCATTAGAACTTGTCAGGTCTTGTTTTTTCAGTTGCTCATTGCGGGTAGTCTGCTGCGTCGGCAAGGTGTCCATTGGTGTTCGGAAAAATCGTCCCGGACCGGCAAGTTTGACCTTGTGCTACTATTTTGGCTTGTGGTACGTTCTCTCTGGTCTGCGCCCGCCGGTTTTTTTGAAAACACCAGTTTTTGATAGTTACCTCTCACCAGTGCCTGGTGAGCAAATTGGCGTCATTCTTTTCGGTTTCGACCCGACCGATGTTGGACTATGACCTGGGAAATTCTGTCTCCTTTAGCACAATCGATTTCTAGAACTAGTATATTTCTTAACTCCCAAGGTGCACTTCTTTCCGTTCGCCGTGATTCCAAAGATTTGATAACTCAGGGCTGTAACTTCTTCGCCAAGCAAATTTTGAGTTTTATGGCGGGATTGATTTTCTTGGTAATGGTTCTTGCATCGCATGGTTTGGGCGCTCATTGATGACAATTTCCATGGAGCAAACCAATCAGAGCGCATGGTTTGGACAAGGTAAATGTCCGCGCTCTATTTTCCGGTGGTTTTGCTTCTGCGGCGGCCATCGTAGAGGATGTCTCGGGGGAAACAATTACCGCGGAAAGCTCGGTCAACGAAAGCCGCTCCTTCCAGGGCAGAAGCTCTTGCAGGAGAAAACATAGTCAAGGCGGGCTCTCACACGAGTTGCTAGCCTGTTTCTATTTTTGCGGCAAACGCAACTATATATCTAAATATTTCGTTAACAAGAAATGTCTTCATTACCGACAACAAATAAGGTCTACATATTTCCATTGACTGTGAAAATATCGTCTATTCATTCATTTCTATAAGCGATCATATTTATAAAAGTGTTTTTCAAACTGTTCATTTTCCACGAAGCAAACGAAGCCTTAAGAAGTCCTTCTGCCTCATCAATTTCATCTCCGACAGGTTTCCTTCGGAAACAAGTGTGGCCTTGCAATCACGGGATGGCAAATTCTTCGCATGAGTTATTCCGGCTAACGGCGGGTTGGGGCGAAATCTCGAAAGAGATGCGACAATATGAATTGGACATAAGAACTGTAGGCAACTGAGAGTTCTTTTTGGTTTAGCTGTTTGATTAAGCTTTACATGTAGTTGCAGCAGCGACAAACCACCTTCCCAGTTCCCATCCACAAAGGTCGTATAAAGTTTGCATCCGTCCGGATTGTTATGGCTCATTTCATAGCGTACTAGGCGAAAACTTGTTGAATGTGCTAGACAGATTGATTTCTGGGTACTCTATTGTACAGCGCACAACAAGATCGAACGACATAAAAGAACGATGACAAACAGAAAACAGCACACCAACACGTCAATTAGCAGCAGCAGGAGAAGGAGGATTGGGGAGAGGAAGAGCCGGTGGCATTCGGGGGGCCGGTCGTCGCGGCGGGGGGCAGGGGGGCCGCGGTCGGGGCCGAAAAGGCGGGGGAGTTTTCACAATATGCCGAGTCTTGAAGGAAGCCCTGGAGCGTCGGATCCTCCTCAAATCCGACTCGTGCGAATTCTTTTGGGTCGAAGGCATATCGATAGCTCGGAATGGGGTGACTTTGCTGGACGAGACTGGTTTGCCCGATCTTGATTCTGGCCCTTTCTGTTGGGGGCAGCGACCATATTTATGCCCGAGGCCTTGACGATGGATGGATGGACGTTTCACTTCTTCATTACACAAAGTATACCTCCCTTCTTCATTACACAAAGCATATGGCACAAAGTATACTTCGCTTCTTCATTACACAAAGCATATTACACAAAGTATACTTCGCTTCTTCATTACACAAAGCATAATTCGATGCGTTCGTCGTTCCCTTTGACCTCCAATCGCGAGGACGCGGTCGTCGAACCTAGAATTTTTAAATTGCTGAACGTTCCTTCATGCTTTCCCTTCAACCCCGGATACCCGGGTATCCTTGAGCATCAAGAAACCCGATTTATTTGACCCGTTCGTACCCTCCGGATCACGCGTGGAATCAACTGATGGCGCACTGCTTCGTCCCACCAAACGGTCGGGTCAACTATTGAATCCGTGGACTGCCGGTGCCGGCCGACCAAACGATCCACCAAACGGTTGAATTCAGTCGCAATTGCGGCAGATGCTGCGGGGGCCATTCGGTTCGTAAACAGTATCCCGTTTGCAGGATACCGACTGGCTGGACGGAAACCAGATGAATCAATACAGCAACTGCAGCATGGTCGCGGCGGAGCTGGACTGGCCTCGTTACATGGAGCAGCGGTTCAGGGAAAGGCCGAGGCTTTTGAGACAGACGGCGAGCAACGGGTTGTGCTGCATCTTCAGGGTCCCGAGAAGCGTGTTCGTGAGCAACCCCAAGGCGTACGAACCCCAGATCGTGTCCATCGGCCCGTACCATCGGGGGAAGGAGCAGGTGGAGATGCTGGAGCAGCACAAACCCCGATTGTTCGCCGCCCTGCTTGATCGAACCCGTGGGCACGGCGCACCGGTGGAAGCTTATTTCCGAACCATGGCATCAGTGGAGACAAAAATAAGGGAGTGCTACTCGGAGGATCTGGATTGCGGAAGCTGGAGTTTGATCGAAATGATGGTTCTCGACGCGTGTTTCGTGGTCGAGATGTTCCGGGTCACAGCATCCCTAGTTCCTGCAGATCCCGCCGATCCCTTGTTCTCCATGCCCTGGGTTTACTCCTTCCTTACGCTGGATCTCCTCTTGATAGAGAACCAGATCCCCTTCTTCGTCCTCGAGACCGTCTTTGAATTGTCCATGGCTCCCACAGAAGCCCACTACTCCCTCAATAAGCTTGCCTTGGAGTTCTTCAACTATTCGCTCCCTAGGCCGCAGCATGAACTGGAGCGGCACTATCACGTCCCTAACGTCACTCACTTGCTCGACTTGTTCCGGCTCAGTCTGGTTGGCCATCTAGAGCTGGAGGATCCTGGAGATGTCAACGAGGAGTTCCTGCAGTTGATCCCCTCGGCCAAGCAGCTACTCCTCGCGGGGATCAAATTGAAGCCGAGAAAGAGCGACCGCTTCATCGATGTCCGGTTCGAGCGGGGAGTGCTTCAAATCCCTCCTCTCACTCTAGATGCTTTCACCAGATCCCTCTTTCTCAACTGCATTGCCTACGAGCAGTGTTCCTGCTACTGCTCTAAGCACATCACCACTTACGCTGTCCTCATGAGCTGCGTCATCTCCACGGCAGCCGACGCGGCGCTGCTGTCCGAGCACAACATCATCACTAACTTCTCGGGCTCCGACGAGTACGTGGCGAGGTACTTCAATAACCTCACTCGCGGCGTCAGCTTCGACATCAGCATCAGCTATTTGGCCGGGTTGTTCAGGGAAGTGACCCGATATCACCAAAACAAATGGCACGTTCAGTGGTCGGGAATCAAGCGCGAGTACTTCGGTAGCCCCTGGTCCTTCATTTCAGCTGTGGCGGCTTTCATCCTCTTAGCCCTTACTGTCGTGCAGGCCTTCTACGCTGTTTACGCTTATTACCGCCCCTCAAAGTAACAAGATCTAAGCAACTCAGTTATTCAAGGATCTGGCGTACTTTTTGGAGTAATCTTATGAAACCGGCGAGAATTCGACAATCCATTTCACTTCTTAGGGTCCGTTAGCTTGAAGAAAAACTGTTTTGAAAAATTGTTTTCCAACTTTCCGGTAACTTTCCGGTGTTTGGACAACGGAAACATAGGAATTTTGGTTCATTTGCTCATGAATTAAACGATCTGATGAACAATTCTTTTGTCTATCTAGTATCTACCACAGTTACAAATGGCTAATAGCCAACAAGGGGCACTTCAATTGATCTTTGAAATAAGCATGTTGGAAACCTCAAAAGACTTTTCGGGTCTCAAGGAGACTCTTCGTAACCCAAGTTCATCTTGATACTTAGAATCTAGGGAGTTGTTACCTAAGAAATAATGTCTATTTATTGTTGTTAGTCTTTCAAGATAGCATTGAATGTTATGAATCTAGACGTGTCTATTCGTGTGTCTAGAGTAGACGTAGAGTCATATCTTAAGCTTATAAATAGATGTGTTTTGTAATCATTTTCAATATGAGTGAATAAACTTTATTTCCAAATTTCATTCTTCAAACCTTTCGGTATCATAGTGCTGCGCCTCCGAGATCCAACATTTGGTATCAGAGCCGGTTTGGCGAGTTTAGCCGGTTTGGCTAAGTTTTATGAAATTTACTCTCGAGTGAGATGGCTTACGTGAGTGGTGCCGGGATGGTCCAACCTCAAATCCCAAGGTTCGATGGGAAGAATTTTGAGCATTGGAAGATCCATAGGTGCTATTCGGGTTTCGGGAGCCGACCGAGATTATAGAAGAAGGATTTGTGGAGCCGAAGCGCCAAGCAGATTTGACAATGGAGGAGCAGAGGACGCAAAAAGAAAATCGTAAGAAAGATCGTAAGGCTCTCTTTTACATCTTTCAAGCAATAGATTCGTCAATTTTTGAAAAAGTGGCGAATTCAAAGACGGCAAAAGAAGCTTGGGACACTCTCACCAACATATACAAAGGCGTTGAGAAGGTCCAGAAGGTTCGGCTTCGGACTCTTCATCGACAATTCGAGCTCCTTCAGATGGAAAAGTCGGAGTCCATTTCCGACTATTTCTCACGGACTTTGGCTCTTGTCAATCAAATGAAGGCCAATGGTGAGACTATTGTTGATCAACAGATCGTTGAAAAGATACTTCGAACTCTAACTTTGCGGTTCGAATATATTGTGACTTCCATCGAAGAGTCACGTGATCTCTCCATCCTATCCGTCGATGAGTTGGTGGGCTCTCTACAAATGCACGAGCAGCGACTCAAGGAGAAATCCAAGACGGTGGAGGAAGCTTTGCAAAGCCGCTTGGTGTTGCCCGGTGAAAAGAAGAATCTTTCTAATCAAAAGAAAGATCCAAAGCGGCACGAGAAGTATGCCGAACAACGAAAAGATAAGTCCCATATTCAGTATTTTAATTGTAAAAAATATGGGCACTATAAATCCGAATGTCGAAGGAGGAAGACTAGCGGTCAAAAGTTTCATGCAAACGTAGCAAGATCTGTCGATAGACATGTCGATGGTGATGGTGAGCAAGATAATGCTCTTTTATTCACGTGTAATTCTGCGGTGGAGAACCAGAAGAATGTTTGGTACTTAGATACCGGATGCGGTAATTACATGTGTGGCGAGAAGGAATTGTTCTTGAAATTCGATGACACCTTTCGTTCGGAGGTGAGGTTCGGAAATAATACCAAAGTTCCTATCATGGGAAAGGGGACAATTAAAATCAAGGCAAAAGACGGGTCGGTTCAAAGCATTTCCAACGTCCATTATGTTCCCGGTCTTCGAGAAAATCTCCTAAGCATGGGACAGTTGTCCGAGCGAGGCTATCACATAACCATTAAGGATGAACTTTGTACGATTCATGATGGCAAAGGAGGGCTGATTGCAAAGGTAAAAATGGCTCGAAATCGACTTTTTCCTTTGTATATTAATTATGCTACGTCATGCTTTAGTGCCTCGGTGCAAGATTCGACATGGCTTTGGCACAAGCGGTTCGAACATGTGAATTTCGACAACTTAAAGCTGTTGTCTCAAAAGAAGATGGTACATGGACTACCTGAAATTTCTTCTCCGAAGGAGATATGTGAACCATGTGTTATTGGGAAGAAGTGCAGAGAAAGCTTCCCTTCGGGAAAATCATGGAGAGCTTCAAGGTCGTTAGAGCTAGTGCACTCCGACCTCCGTGGACCGCTCGGTGAGTCGTCGAATCGGGGGTACAGGTATTTTATTACCTTTATCGATGACTTTAGTCGAAAAACATGGGTTTATTTCTTGAAGCAAAAATCAGATGCCATCAATGCTTTTAAGGAGTTCAAAGCCTATGTAGAAAAACAAAGTGGGCACAAAATTCGAATTCTTCGAACCGATCGTGGCACAGAATACTTGGTTGGAGATGGTTTCTTCAAGCGGTGCGGCATTAAGCATCAATTAACAGCACGGTATACTCCTCAACATAACGGAGTAGCGAAAAGAAAAAACCGCACTATTGTCGATATGGTACGTACCATGCTTCATTCCAAAAATTTGCCTAAACATTTCAGGGCGGAGGCGGTTGCCTGTGCTATTTACTTGTTGAATCGATGTCCTACGAAAGGTCTTGAGTTCAAGACTCCGGCGGAGGTGTGGAGTGGTCGAATCCCTTCGGTTCAGCATCTTCGCGTGTTTGGGTGTATTGCTTATGCCCATGTTCCAAATGAGCTTCGCAAGAAGCTTGATGAGAAGAGTGAGAAGTGCATCTTTCTCGATTCTGATAATGAGACAAAGGGTTATCGGTTGTATAATCCCGTAACGAAGAAGGTGGTTATCGATCGAGATGTCACTTTCGATGAGGAAGCTGAATAGACGTGGAACACGGAAGAAAAGAGGCGATTTCACTTTGTCCTCGATGAGGAGGAGTCGGTTCAACCTAATTCATATAGTCAATCCGAACCAGCAATGGGTTTGATGCAGCCTAATTCGACAGCAGAGACTCGGTCGAATTACGTCGAAAATTCTGTCGACAATCTTGTCGAAACATCCTCACGTCCACGGCGAGAACGAGTGTTACCTGCTCGTTTGAGGGATTGTACTTTGTCGAAAGATGATGATCCCTCCGATGAAGAAATTATCAATTTTGCTCTCTTTGCAGATTGTGATCCGACACACTTCAAGGAGGCTTCCCAAGATGATGGTTGGGTTACTGTTATGGATGATGAGATACATGCGATTGAGAAGAATGATACGTGGGAACTCACGTCTCTTCCAGAAGGCAAGAAGTCCATCGGCGTGAAATGGGTCTATAAGACCAAGTATAAGCCTAATGGCGATGTTGATCGGTTGAAGGCTCGCCTTGTAGTCAAGGGTTACAAACAGAAACCCGGGATTGACTATTTTGAGGTATTTGCTCCGGTTGCAAGAATGGATACTATTCGCATGATTTTTGCTTTGGCAGCTCAAAGGCGTTGGAAAATCCACCAAATGGATGTCAAGTCCGCATTTCTCAATGGCGTACTTGAAGAAGAGGTGTATGTGGATCAACCAGAGGGCTATGTCAAGGAAGGTCAAGATGGCTTAGTCTATAAATTGAAGAAAGCTCTCTACGGCCTCAAATAAGCACCATGAGCCTGGTATACCAGAATTGATTCTTATTTCATGCATCATGGCTTTATTCGTTGTCCATATGAGCATACCTTATATGTCAAGGTTGGCTTGAATGGTGAGTTGCTCATTGTTTGCTTACATGTCGATGATCTCATATTTACTAGAGATTGTCAAGAGATGATTTGTAACTTCGGGGAGGCCATGACCCGTGAGTTCGAGATGGCGGACATGGGTCTCATGTACTATTTTATTGGCCTTGAAGTCACACAATCAGAGGATGGTATCTTTGTTTGTCAACAAAAGTATGCCAAGGATATTCTTGAGCGTTTCAAGATGGCTACTTGTAAACCAATTAGCACTCCAATGGAGGAAAGATTGAAGTTGACAAAAGACGGAAGTGGTTCCGAAGTTGATCCCACTTATTTCAAGAGGTTAGTTGGGAGTTTACGATATTTGACTTCCACTCGGCCGGATCTTGTTTATAGTGTTGGGATGATAAGCAGATTTATGGAGACTCCTAGACAATCACACTTGCAGGCGGCAAAAAGGATTCTTCGGTACATTAAAGGTACTATGGATGATGGTATATTCTACAATTCTTCTAATGATTTCCAGCTTGTGGGATATACGGCAAGTGATTGGGGAGGCGATATTGGAGAAAGGAAAAATACTTCCAGTTATGTTTTCTCTTTAGGAAATGGAATTTTTTCTTGGTCCTCAAAGAAGCAACAAGTGGTTGCTTTGTCCAAGGCAGAAGCAGAATACATAGCAACGGGTTATTGTGCAACTCAAGCGATCTGTCTACGTTCGATGCTCGCCGAGCTACGTCATAAGCGGGAGCATTCAACGGTGATTAATTGTGATAATAAGTCAGCCATAGCCCTTGCAAAGAATCCGGTCTTTCATGGAAGAAGCAAGCACATCGATATAAAGTATCACTTCATTCGAGATCTAGTGAAGTTTGAGGAGATTGTGCTACAGTATTGCAAGTCGGAAGGCCAAGTGGCTGACATGTTCACGAAGCCATTGAAGACAGACTCCTTCCTTAAATTCGGGAGGATGATAGGCATGGTCAAGATGAGCTCGGTTTAAGGGAGGTTGTTGGAAACCTCAAAAGACTTTTCGGGTCTCAAGGAGACTCTTCGTAACCCAAGTTCATCTTGATACTTAGAATCTAGGGAGTTGTTACCTAGGAAATAATGTCTATTTATTGTTGCTAGTCTTTCAAGATAGCATTGAATGTTATGAATCTAGACGTGTCTATTCGTGTGTCTAGAGTAGACGTAGAGTCATATCTTAAGCTTATAAATAGATGTGTTTTGTAATCATTTTCAATATGAGTGAATAAACTTTATTTCCAAATTTCCTTCTTCAAACCTTTCGGTATCAGAGTGCTGCGCCTCCGAGATCTAACAAAGTAGGATGAAAGTACCCACAAAAAAAGGGGCCTAATTCCCCGAAAAAAACCGCAACTTTAAGTCTGATTCTAAATCTGCTTAATTTCTCTGCAACAAAGAATACAATCGTGCGTTTTTACAAAGCAAAGGGAAGCTTTTCTCTGCATGCGAGGAAAGATCGTTCGAGGCTTAGCATATTCGGACGACTCCTAAGTCGGTGAAGTTTCCTTATTTATCACGCGAAGTATCAATGCTTGAAGACCGTCTTGGATTTTTCTTCTCCACCAACTTTGCGGCTTCTAGAGGAGATAGAGAGAGGTAGTGTCTTTGCTTTTCTTTGACCAATCTTCTTGTTCAGCCAACCAATGACAAGTTCGCACTTGACCGTCCTTCGACGTGCTAGCCGACTTCATGCGAAGAAAAGAGTTAAGCCATAATTTCATTTAAGTTCAAAATCCAAAGTAAATGTCCGAATTTACTTTGTCAACCAAAACAAAAAAATCAATTTTATTATGTTTTAACGACAAGAATTGACAGTATGAACATAGAGCCGCCTGAGGTTGGTGCCTTTCCGTGCTCAGCAGAAGAGCTTGACGAGAAGCTGGACATGGGGGCTGATGAGGAGAAGGAGAAGAGGCCCAAATCATTTGGCAACTCTACTTTTTGCTGGGGGGAAATTACGAGGCATCCATGCCGGGGACATTGCATGCGGAATCATACATTCATTAGTTGTTTGAGCTAAGCCATATGTTATCAGATATGCGTGAGCAGATTGTGATCAATTACAAATTGATTGCAATATTGGGAAAACAATCACAATCGCAAATTGATTTTATTCACCGTAAATTATTGTATTTTTTTCCTTTTTCTATGTACACTTTGTATTACAAATAGCCGTACAAAGGTAACATTTATTCTAAGCTGAATACACAAGAAATGGGATTCCCCGAATTCTTCTTCTTCTTTAGCTTGTGACATGGTATCAGAGCCTTCGATCCAAGAGCCTACGCTTCCGCAAAACCTTCTTTCAAGTCACCAATTCTTGCCGTTTTACAAACTGTTAGCTGCAAAACTCTATCTTGCAAAACAGTGATTAGAACTCAGGCTAGGAATCAGCATCCGAATAAACCCTACCCTTATTCTACCCATCGATACCATGGCCACAACAGAAGAGAATCCAAATTCAGGAGTGACTAACCTGGAGGATACATCACTCATGGAGCAGATTACCCAAAATACGCAGATGGAAGAATCGGTGCGTGTTCAACCTACACAGAATACCCATTCTGGGTTCCAACAATCCATACCGTGGATACCAGTTCAGGGAGCCTACCATCCATGGGCATATGGAATGCCGCGGCTGATCTATCCAGGGGCTGCAATGTATAACAATCAGTCCGGGAGAAACGCACAGTCCAATGCTAGGACTGTTGGACAAACCTTAGAACTGATTTCTACGGATGCAAGTCAAAATCCTTATCCGGCATCACAGCCCGAAATACAATTCTCGGGTCACTCGGCGGATCCAAGGAGCTTCGGCTTGGAAGGAAATCCCTACCCGCCACCTCTACCCGGGTATGCCTCGTTCCCTTATTCGGTCATCACAGGTCGTCCAAAGCCGGGCGATCCCCCGTACACGTGAACCGGGGATGGACCAGAGCTCCGTTTAATTTCATATCAACTCACCGGTCCAGAGAATTACTCAACATGGACACAGGATTTTCGGCGCGCACTCGTCACCAAAGACAAGGAAGGTTTCCTCGATGGAACCATTCCAATGCCGACAGACGAGCGCTTAGCTCGGCTGTGGAACAAATGTAATCAACTCGTCGAACCCTGGATCGGGAATTGCGTAAACCCGTAGGTAGCAACCGGATTACCTCCGACGGAGGATTCTCACACAATGTGGGAAAATATTAAGGAAATGTACGGCAAATTAGATCGGGCAAGAATGTTTGCAATAACACAGCAGCTATCAGAATTAAAACAAGGGAACTCGTCGATTAAAGATATATTCAACGGGCTCTCGGCCCTCCGGAATGAGCTGGAAGTGGTTGAAGAAAAGCTCGAAGAACCCGAGGCGACTCTAAAGCAATACAAAGAGATCAAAGAACGGGAGAAGGCAACCCAGTTCCTTCTCATTCTTAACGAGGATTACTTACCGTTTCGAACGCAGATCCTCGCGATGGAGCCACCTCCGTCGCTCGGCCGTATATACCAACTAGCAATCCAAGAGGAAAGCTAGAGATCTGCTACCTCAGAGCACAAAGGGAGAGGCGAAGGTATCGTCCTTGGAGCTCGGGCAAACTCGTGACGAAGGGGCCCAAGCGAAAACGTGCAGAGTGGAGGAGAGAGAAGGAGCACCTTGGGTTTCCACGGCGCAAACCCTAGGAGAGGAAACGAAGGCTTGGAGGCTCGCGAATATCAGAAGCGAGCGGACGGTGGAGATAGCTTCCTTTTATCTTTAGTTGAATCGGACGGTTCCCGTAGTACCACGTTAGCACAACAGTCGGTCCCATCTAACGGCTCGGGAGTTGCCACGTGGATAGGAGGTAGTAATGCCAAAAATAAGGGAAAATTATTTTGTGTTTTTAGCGGGCGTCCACACCATACGGTGGAAAATTGCTGGAAATTACGTGGAAAACCGGGTGGCAAGGAAAAAGGGGCCAAAGAATCAACAGCAAATCAAGTTGCTGGAATTAATCAGCCAATATCTTATGAGCAGTATCAGCAATTGATGAGGGCTCTTAAAATGATGGAGGTAGACAACAAAGGAGCTAGTTTTTCAGGTATTTCCTACAGCCTGATGAATTCGATTACAAGTAGTGCATGGATTATTGACTCGGGAGCTAGTGATCACATCATTTGCGATGATAGCCTTTATTCTATGGTCTATGATAAACATGACTCGTCCACATTTGTGCGCCTCCCGAGCGGGACTAACACCTCTGTCACCAAAGTTGGAACAGTTGAAATCAGTCCCCATATAACACTCCGAAATGTCTTATATGTTCCACAATTCACATTCAACCTCATGTCTATCTCTAGAGCCTGTGAGGATAATTCATGTCATGTTTTATTCACACCTAATAAATGTGTTTTTCAAGACCTTTCGACTGGGAAACCGATGGGCTTGGGTAGAGTTTCCGAGGGACTATATTTTTGGGATGATTTCTCCAAAGAATCTGTTATCTCTTATATTCCTTTCGTAAAGCAGTCACTATGTAATGCTAATAATAAAATTTCAAATCTTCATCAATGTCTCGGACATAGTGCTTCTCATCCATATCCCCAGTGCAAAGGTTGCCCTCTAGCAAAACAATCCAGAATCCCTTTTCCTACCAAAGATACTCATAGCACGTACATTCTTGCTCTTATGCATATTGATGTTTGGGGTCCATATCACACTCCAAATCGTGATGGGGCAAAATTTTTCCTCACTATTGTAGATGATTTTTCTCGAGCAACGTGGGTATTTCTTTTGCAATCCAAGGGCCAAGTATTCTCTAAATTAAAATTCTTTCTTTCAACATCTCATAATCAATTTAAAAAATTTGTTCAAAAAATTCGAACGGATAATGGAAGAGAGTTCTTTAATCATAATTGTGAGAAGCTTTTCTCCTCTCTTGGAATTTTACAGGAGAGCTCATGTACTTACACCCCTCAACAAAACGGTGTCGTCGAAAGAAAACTTCGTCATATTCTCGAAGTGGCCCGAGCCCCGAAATTTCAAGCATCTATTCCTAAGACCTTCTGGGGCGATTATGTGATCACAGCTACTTATTTAATTAATCACATGCCTACTCGAGTTCTCGGCGGTAGAAGTCCCTTCGAGATGCTTTATGGAAAGAAACCCGATAACTGTCACCTTAAGGTTTTTGGTTGTCTATGCTATGCTGGAATTGTTGGTCCACGAGATAAATTGGAACCACGAGCTCGTCCTTGCATTTTTATGGGGTATCCCACTCTACAAAAGGGATACCGTTTATATGATCCGTCTTCGAGAGAATTTTTTGTCGCCAGAGATGTTGTCTTCCACAAAGAAGTTTTTCCTTTCCAAGGAAATGGAGTCATCAACAGACAAAACAACATCGTTCTCACAAAGTAGCAGTTTCTTATGTGATGAAGCATCGGTGTCACCAGTTTTATATCAAATGGCCCTACCGATACGTGCATCCGTTGACACTACGATCGCTTCAACCGATGTTCATTCTTCCAATCCGATTAACGCTACCATTTCACCAGCAGAGGAAATTCTCTCATCATCCGAGGGAGAACTCAATCGGGATGGATCGGCTCATTCGACGTCCGAAAGCTCTCCTATGAATGCAGATATTCCACCGCGACGATCGTGTCGTATGATCCGACCTCCTACCCGGACTAAGGATTCGAGTGTAATTCTTCACATACACGAGGTATTGAATATCCTATTTCTTCTTACGTATCTTTTGAGAAATTATCTCCCGAGCATATGTGTTGCGTCAGCAGCATGTCAGAAGAACGTGAACCCAGTTCATATCATGATGTCGTTCGTGACCCTCGCCGGCGTAAGGCCATGGAAGAAGAAATAAAGGCTTTGGTTGAAAACCAGACTTGGGAGATGGTACCTCTACCACAACATCGCAAACCCATTGGATGCAAATGGGTATACAAGATTAAGTCTTGGGCTGATGGCTCTATTGAGCGATACAAGGCACGCCTCGTAGCCAAAGGTTTCACTCGAAAAGAAGGATTCGATTATCATGAAACCTTCTCCCCGGTAGCCAAGGATGTTACAGTTCGCTCTTTTTTATCTAATGCTGCTCTTCGTGATTGGCAGCTACACCAAATGGATGTTCACAATGCCTTTCTTCATGATGATCTTGATGAGGAAATTTACATGGAGATTCCCGACGGATTACGGAGACAGGGGGAGTCTAGAGCATGTCGTCTCCGCAAATCCTTATATGGGCTCAAGCAAGCTTTGAGACAAGGGTATGCAAAATTCACCGTATCTCTTACCAAAGCGGGATTCATGCAATCTAAGCATGACTACGCATTGTTCACATGGAAAAAAGGTACATCATATATATATATATATATATATATATATATATATATCCGATAATCTATGTGGATGACATCCTTATTATGGAAATGATGATCCGGCTATAAAAGGTTTGAAGGAATATCTTCATTCCACCTTTCATATCAAGGATCTTGGACCACCCAAGTACTTCCTTGGTATAGAAATTGCCCGTTCGAATTTGGGAATTTCTCTTAGCCAACGAAAATTTATACTGGAGATTATATCATAGGCGGGTTTATCGGGATGTAAACCAGCAGTTATCCCTATCGAGCAAAATATCGGGTTAACGACAATTGATTATGATAAGGACACATCATTAGAAGTTAATGATCCATTGCTCGAGGATCCATCCAGTTATCAGAGATTGGTTGGAAAACTGATTTATCTCACGATGACGAGGCCGGATATATGTTTTGCCGTACGCACCTTGAGTCAATTCATGCAGAAGCCCAAGCAGTCTCATATGAATGCCGCCTTGAAGGTTGTAAAATATATGAAGAAGTCGCCAGGATTGGGTATTTTTCTATCACGAGATTGCAATATGGAAATGACCGCTTTAGGGGACACCGATTATGCTACATGTCCGATGAGTCGAAGATCGCTCACTGGGTTCTGCATCAAGCTAGGACAATCCCTACTTTTGTGGAAAACCAAAAAGCGAGCCATTGTATCCTTATCGTCGGCGGAGGTAGAATACGGGGCAATGGCAAAGACCGTGTGTGAAATAGTCCGGTTGCGAGGACTACTTCGGGATCTTGGTATCCAAGTTAAGGGACCAACGGTTTTGTTTTGCGACAACGATGCAGCTATCGAGCTTGCGGAAAACCCCGTATTTCATGAAAGGACAAAACATATAGAAGTTGATTGCCATTTTACTCGGGAGAAAATCCAAGAAGGGATAATTAAAACAACTGGAATTAATACAGCAGAACAACCGGCGGATATTTTCACCAAAGCATTGTGTCGGAGACAACACGCATACCTTTTGAGCAAGCTTGGTGTCTTGGACATATATAAGCCACCAGCTTGAGGGGGAGTGTTATCAGATATGCGTGAGCAGATTGTGATCAATTACAAATTGATTGCAATATTGGGAAATCAATCACAATCGCAAATTGATTTTATTCACCGTAAATTATTGTATTTTTTTCCTTTTTCTATGTACACTTTGTATTACAAATAGCCGTACAAATGTAACATTTATTCTAAGCTGAATACACAAGAAATGGGATTCTCCGAATTCTTCTTCTTCTTTAGCTTGTGACACCATAGTTAATTTCTGTCCTCCTACACTTTTACGCGAGCCGGTATGATCGTCAACGCTCATCTTTGTGCCCATTGCCATGTACATCGCAGACGATGGTGTTGTTCTAATCGGTGGGAGAAGCAAATATGGTCGGTCAGGAAGAATAAAACCGTACAGTTGACGCAAGTTTCGGTCCGGCATCCGTCTTTGCCTGGATTTTGAGGAGAGTAAATACGAAATTGGAGGGTTGGTTGGAAGGGAAAATTAATCTCCATGGCAGGAAAGAAAGTTCTTGTCGAGAGTGCGGTGCTCGCCTTAACGCGGTATGCTATGTCTATTTTCTCAGAACCCGTTTGTCTATCTGTAGAGATATTGAACAGAAAGGTCGCTAGATTATGATGGGAAAATATGGAATCAAAGAATGGAGTTTATTCGAAGAGATGATGGGAGATAAGCGTCGGACGGAAACCGAACATTTTGACAATTGTCAAAATTAATCTTCAATTTTGTACTTAGTCAATCGACGAAACTTTTTACTAATTTAGTCAATTTAATCCTAAAGATTTTGACAATTTATCAATTTAGTCATTCCAGTCAATTTTTACAAAAAATCAATGGCTGGTGACCAGCGGAGAAAGGAGAAAGTAAAAAAGAAAAAAATATATGAAAAATACAAAGTGGACGAATTGATTGACCGAAAGATGCAAGATGGTGTTTTTGGAAAACAGAGGAGGTAAAAGGTCGTTATTGGGATTAAATGTGACGACCGTATTTAGTATTTCACCTTTTATCTTAATACGGACACTAATTTAGAATTAGCAGAGGCTACTTCTTTATTGACCTGGTCTTAAAAGATTGGCCGCATATCGTGTTCGTCTTTCCAGGACGCATGTTCGTCCCTAGTGACTGAAATAAGCAACTAGAGTCCGATTATGGGCTTGGAGATGTATTCGGCCCGTCTAAGTGGTCTATTTCCTTCTTCGGCTAGACTCGCCAATGCCCACCAATGCAAGATTGTACTCGTTTAGGCTTTCTACGTTTCGCAAAGATTATGATGTTTCTGAAAAATCTTTTTCGGGAAGTCATTTTCAAGAAAATGACAATATTTTTCGGTGTTTGAATATAATCTAAAAATGAACTTGAAAATATTTTCTGTCATTTGATTTTATGCATCGTCGTTTGATCGAAAATTGATGATGCAAACCCGGCTGTCCTACGTGACACAACCGGCGCTAACGTGAAATTTTTTGAAATTAAAATTTTTTATTTTTTAGTAATTTTTTTTCTTTTTTTTTCTCTTTCAAATATATTTTTTTTATTTCTTCCTCTGCTTTTTGCCGGCCACTTGCAAGGCTCAACCTCGCCCCAGGCCGGTGAGCTCGAGCCCCGCCTCGCCTAGCCGGATCTAGCGAGGCTCGCTCGAGCCGTCGCTGCTACTAGCGACTAGCCAAGGAAGAAAGAAAAGAAAAAAAATAAAAAATAATTAAAAGAAATAAAAGAAAAGGAACGTGAAGGGTTGGAGAAAGGAAAGAGAAAAGAAAATGCATTTTTTTTACTAGTTTATTTTCCATTAACCGAACGTCGGAAAATTTGAAAAATATTTTCCCGTAAGTTGTATGATGGATCAGCGGACCGATTGATTGACCGAGATGTGATACTCACTAATCGACCATGCAAAAATCTCCAACCCCTTCACTATACAAGGGTTCCAAACTTGAAAGCTTTCCGTTCAACCGGAGCTCGCTGTCTACTGAACGAGCCTTCACTGTCCACATATGAAAAGAAAGATAGGGCGGTCAAGCCTTATCTTTTTCGTAAAATGAACCGAGCCTCAGCCGATTTATTTGTTTTTCTAATTATGGGCCAGCCTAACTCCCAAGCAAGGATCGAATTGATCCGACCCAAACCATGTCCAGTGGCTTGTCACATGGAACAAGAACACCCTTTCTTACTGTTTCCCAAAATGAAAATTGGCCAATTCGATATCGTCCCACGCTCCCACTTCCAAAAACGGAACATGGGGCGAAGCAAAGGCAAAGGCAAAGGCAAGCCTTTGTGCCTTTGGATTTGGTTCCCGATTGAAAGATGCAAGGGCCACATTCACATGTGCACTGACAGCTCGATCCATCTTTAAAAGCGAGTAGGGTCGATGTACCCAACCCAAAAAATGCCCAAACCTTTCTCCAAACGGCAAAATGAAATGGAGCTTCTCTTGGGGCTTCCTCCACACAATCTTTGCAACGATGCTTGACTTTGAAAATTAGCTGACAAGACGTTGACAATCACATGAGCAATTGTGGAAACATGATATTACGTTGGGAGAAGTATCATAAAAGTCATATTAATTCAGTCCTAAAACTTTTAATTAGATTAATTTAGTCTTAAATTCATCCGATCAATTTTGGTAGGAAATCGCAGACATTGATATTTTTAATGATACTTTAATAATTTTTAAATTTTTTTTCTTTTCTTTTTGTTCTTTATTTATTTTCATTTTTATGCGGGGGCTAGCAAGGGCTACCGACCACTAGGCGAGGGCTTGCCGGCCACTAGGCGAGGGCTCTCGTGCCGGGTCTGCGACGCCTTCGCCAAATCTAGGCTAGGCGAGAGCATCGCAACCCTCACCCAATATGGGGGAGGATGCGGCACGCAAATTGGACGTAGGCAGGGATGCCCTCGCCGACTAGGCGAGGGTCGGTCGACGGGCCTTACGGACCCTTGGAATGAAAGAGAGAGTAAAGAGCATAAAAGAAAAGAAAAGAAAATCAAAAAATTATTAACATATATTTGAAAAATGTCAACGTTAGTGCCAGCTGTGCCACGTAAGACGTCTAACATCCATGTTAGCGATTTCCGGCCAAAATTGGTCGATAGACTTAATTAGTACCAATGAAATAGGTTTAGGACTAAATTGATCCAATTAAAAGGTTTAGGACCGAATTGATACCAACGCAATAAATTTATGACTTTTTTTTTATACTTTTCTTAATTGTGTTATTAGACTATGTTACTACTTCAATTAAAGACGTTGATGTCATTTAGGATGCGTTTGACAACGATTTTAATGCAAAAAATCGATTATGTCCAGAATTAATTTTTTATGATTATGTTTCCTAAACGAGTTTTGGAGAATCAGAATTTGTTTGGTAACCGCACAAAATAGAAACTGCACAAAAATGAGAAAAATAAGCAGAGACGGATAAAGGAACAAATGGAAAAAATAAGTAGAAGTAGGTGTCAATCAAGTAGAGGCAGGGAGAAAATGGGATGGTGTGCAAGCAACGGTGTTCACTCGAGGCAAATGAGGGTGGCCCTTGCCTAGATCGGCGAACAAAGGCTTGCAGGGCAACCCACGCTCAAGCCTGAATCCAAATTTGGCGAGGACACTTGAGGCTAACAAGGGCTACCTCGAGTGAGCCTTGGGAAAGAGACGACGAGGGAATTGAATGATGAAACAAAACTCACCGGAGTTGTGCAACGAGGGTGACGGATGGCGGTGGTGGAGGTGGCTGGTTAAGCGACTAGAGTAGCGGATGAGCGAGGGTAGCTGGTTGGTCAAGCGTTCTTCTCCAAGTCTTCTTTCTTTCTTTCTTTCTTTCTTTCTTTCTTTTTGTTTTTTTGTCTAGGGAGCAAAATGAGAGCTTCACTGAGCCTTCTCTCTTTGTTGATCTTGTTTCTCAAAGAAATTTTGGAACAAATAATATATTTTTCTTATTCATATTTGTGCACCAAATCTATTTTCGAAAACAGAATCAGAGAATTTGATAATCAATCATTTATGTTACTAAATATATTTTCATTTTTTTTATATTTCAGAAAACAGAATCAAAATCGTTGTCGAACATAGCTTGTCCCACTAATTTGTTTTGTTATAGCGAGTACTTTTCGAGGGGGTATCTCTCTTGTTCACGTGCATTACGTGGTCTTTTTCCCGTGTCGGGCAGCAGGAAAAAGGTCAAAAAACATTTACAAAGTAAAAAGTGGATAATAAGAGAATGATAACCGGCAACCGGACCCTCAGGTTCCTCGCTTTTTTTGTGGGCCCAGTACTTCAATTTACCCCGCTGATGTCTGATCAAACGGACATTAAACGCCCATCGATCGGCATTCAAATCGTGCATTAAATAATTAGATGAACCGGTTTTGCTCTTGCCCTCTTACTTCGTACAGTCGAAAACCAATCAACCATCCAAAACCAATAAGTTTCCAACTAAGACTCCATTTATTTTGCAAAAAAATTAATAATTTAAAAAATAATTTTCTTAAACATAATCGCTTGAATATGCTCAAAAAATAAAACGAACAAAAAAAAATTATAGTCCATGAAAATATTTAGTTGTAATTTATTGATGATAATAAAATATTTTTCATTCACTAATTATTTAAAGTAATACTTGCAAGAATATATTAAAAAATATTTTTCAAATTATTCATTTTTTATGAAATAAATACATCCAAACAATTGTGATATGGTTTGTGAAGGCTTCATGGACAGGAAACTCTCGATCAATCGATGAAATCATCTTTTGTTCATCCAAACAATTGTGATATGGTTTGTGAAGGCTTCATGGACGGGAAACTCTCGATCAATCGATGAAATCATTTTTTGTTCATCCTACTTTCCATCAACAAGCCAATTTCAGTTTCAATTAGCTACTAAATTGCAAAGAGACACAATGAAGCAATAAATTGAACTAGCCAGTTTTGCGCATGTCTTAAAGTTCTCAAATTGTGTTTAGTGGGTGTAGTCTAAAACCCATTTACAGTCAAGAAGTAATCGATCTTGATTAACATACTTGATAAACACTACAAGATAAACTAGCATGAACATCAAGTTGTTTTGATGATGTGGGCCTCATCACATTAATGATTGGTGATCATTGCTCACATTTCACCCCCTCTTTAGAGGCGTTTTTAGCTATCAAGGGTCCTACTCGATGAAGAGTTAGAGCTACATCGTTGATTAAGAAATTAATCTGGACTGGCTTCTGTGTGGAGTAAAGAGCAAACATTCTTATTACTGCGCTTGATTTCGGTGCTTAGATTGCAAATCTAAAATGATTAAAATCACGAATCTCGAGCTCCACTCCAATCAAAGCTCCATTATTGCTTCCATTATGAAAATCATCTATGACATAAACCACACATCGTGCCACCTGATGTTCCTAGGCGATGGACTCGATGTGGATCCCCCATGTTCCACCATCTATTTGCCCAAGCAATAGTACAGCCCTCACGCCCCAATAGATAAAGCCAGCCATGGGTTCTTTTAGGTTTCTTCGTTAAACCGTTTGGGGCAAGTCGGATCTAGATTGAACTTTCCCTTTTGGTTAGCGAGTATTGAATCGTATGGATATTGATTTTTGGTATAGCGACAAAATGCATTTACTTTATCATGTGATCGTCATCGATGTAACAAGAGCTATTTTGTTCCCATCTTCTATAGGAGGAACTGTTATGGACAAGTCTGATTTAGATTAAAATTTCCCTTTTGGTTCGCAGCTATTGAATCATACAAACTATGATTTGTTATTTATCGATAAGATTGTTGACACACGATTTTTAATCATCTTTTTTTCGATTTATTTTTGAAAATTCATAAAAAATTCACAAAAAAATTAGAAAATTGCAAAATCAACTTTGGTAGCCTTGGCCAAGCTCAAGGAACCATTTTTGATCAAAAAATAATTTTTCATATTTTTCGCATTTTTTGATATTTTTCAGAAAATAGGAAAATACCCAAAAAATCAAGAAAAATACCATTCGAGGTCACAAAAATACAGAAAAATAGTCAGTATTTTTCTTTTAATTTCCTTTTCATTTTGACCTCTTAAAGTTTGAAAATTAAAATTCGGATTTGTGTGTTCCTTCACAAATGCACCCCACAAATTAGACATAAAAATACCATTTGGGGTCATTTTAGTTTTCTTTCTTCACTATTGAGAGTTGTGACATGATGCTTTAGTATTCCATTTCACATTCTGATCCAATTGCGCTTTAATTTGCTCAATTTCGGCACTAGGGACTTAATTGCATAAAAATTCTTTCACTTTAGTCCCTAAAATGCCAAATCCGAAATTACATCTTTCTAAAAAATACCCATGGAACCCCGAGACTTCTATCCTATATTTTTTAACCTTCTGAATCTAATGACGGGCTCAATTGATGATAATTCTTTCATTAAGCACTCCAATTTTACAAAAATCACTTTCGGATCCTACCCAACATTTGGGATTTTCACTCAATTCCTAGAGTATTTTTCACAAAAAACACATTTCCAGAAGGAATCCAGGATGGGAAAGTGATTTTTGACACCAATTTCGCGAAAAAATGATGTATGCAAGGTCAATTATGATACTTTTCTCGTGAACCGGGTTTTCCGGGTCGGGCGGATCCGACCCGGTAACCCGGCACTGTTCATCATCTTCCCCAGAATTCCACGAGCGCAAGAGAGGGAGGGCAAGTCAGTTTCTCAAACGGTTTTTCTTCAACAAAAAGAGGAAGGAAGCTTCCAGAAGAAAAAAATAAAGGGGGGAGGCTCTAATTGGTGAGGGAGCTTCCAGGAGCGAAAGAGGAAATCAGAGGGGGAGTCAGAGAGGAAAGGAAAAAAGAAGACGAGAGAAGAGGACGAGAGAGGGAACGAGAGAGCAGAGAGAGAGATAGGTGCGAGAGGACGACTTCACAGGAGAGAGAGCGCGAGTTCTTGAGAGAGAGCGATTCAAGAGGCCGAGCTCACCACCGTCGCACTACCCCGTGCCGCCATCATCGCCGGCGAAACCAGGTCAGTCCCCTTCCATCCGAGTATGCTCTGTTTTCATGTCCAATCTGCGATTCAGTTCGACTACATAGCTCGAGTCTTGTTCATGCGTTCTCAACCTTCGATTAGAGCCTAGAACAACATCTAAGCCTAGCCTTCCTCTTCTTGTGCATCGATTTGCGTCGAAACCGAGGGATCGATCAACCCTCCCGAACTTCGCCGGAATCTCGAATTTGTGGTTGTTAAACGGCCGATCGCCAAGCTTCTAGGATGTTAAGGTAAGTCTCTCTGAACCTTATTCAAGCTTGTTGTGTGATTATATCGCAAGTTGAATGCTGGAAATCGTGAGGCAAAATAGTTGCCGGAATCTGGAAATTTTCACAGGCTGTGGGCGGTTGTTTGGGCGATTTAGAGGTATTTTTTTGGTTAAATGTCGGCCTAGGATGATAGATTAGATGATTTAGATAGGCTTGAGTACAAAAAATGCAGATTTTGGCTTGTTTTGGTGATTTTTTGGCGAAGTTGCCGGAAAATAGTCGTCGGAATTGTGTCGCCGGCGACACTGTTCATATTCTCCGGCGAGCTGTTGACTCGGTCAACGATTGTTGACTGAGTCAACGTTGACGTGGCAGCCACGTGGCGACCACGTCAGCGGGTTGTTACAACAGAATAACAAAAAAAACAAAATCGATCCGACGGTGGTATTCGTGCCACGTGTCCAGATCTTTTTTTTTTAAAGCAAAAATCATTTTCTGATAATAAAATGGTTTTTTCGAAAATAAAAAAAATTTGCGATCGTGTGGCCCAGGTTTGGCCACACGTCGCGATCTGGATCGTTCGTCCTATTTTCTGATCGGAGCGTCCAGAGAGCGCCACGTGGCGAAATCTTGGGCGTTGTTTCATTTAGGCGGGATTTTTAAAACATTCGGGCGCCAAAACCCCAAACGGCGCCGTTTTGGGGAATGCCGGTCCGGGCGCGGGCCCGGACCGGGCAGACCGGTCTGTGGACCGGGTTGACTCTGTCCGTTGACCGGGTTGACCCGGTCCGAAAAAAAAAATCAAAAAATCATTAAAAAATCGAAAAAAAATAGGAAAAATTGTAAAAAATTCCCAAAAATTCCAAAAATTCTCGAAAATTGAGGAATGGTCACAATCAACTGATCAATCCTAATTTTTGAGATTTCTCCTCCCGATCTTTCCAAAAATGACAATTTTACCCTTTAGGGGTAATTTGTCTCCAAAAATTCCAAAAAAATGTCGGAAATTAGGAAATGGGTCAGTTTAGGTGGCCAATCCTATTTTCAACACTTTTCACTCCGGATCTTTTCTGAAATGACGATTTTGCCCTTTTTGGCAAATCGTTCCCAAATTTTTTTAAAAATTACGATTTTGCCCCTCATGGGCAAATCACTTCCAAATCATTCCGGATCTCTTCTTATGCTTTAAATGTCCCTTCTCTAAGTTGATAGAGCTATACTAGGAATGTCACGTTGATTTGATGCGATTTATCCGCATGTTATGAATTCCTTGATTTGCGCATTTACTTTGATTGATTGTGATTGCTAGGATAGTCACTCCCATCCGCATGAACTCCTAGATTAGGATTCGTACCTCACTCATCTACATGAAATCCGAGATTAGAAAATTCAATCAACTTAGGTACCGAAAGGGCGTCAACTCTGATAGTTGGCGTAACTAAGTCCCCGATCCCATTTCTCCGGTTCTCGCAGAATCGAATAGAAACTCCCGACTATTCGATAGGGTTTCCAATCGTACCTTCCACGAAACGATTGGTGGCGACTCCGAGGCATGCACACGTAACACATGTCACTAGACCGCACCGAAAGGTCGACTCGATTTTATCCTCCGCCGCGATTTGGGTAATGGGCCTTGGGAGAGGCCCGCGTCCGAAGGTCCACACGCAACCGGGCCGGAAGGGCGACCCATTAGCCCACGATCTCCCG
The DNA here is from genome assembly GCF_020921035.1 of Rhodamnia argentea. NCBI lineage: Eukaryota > Viridiplantae > Streptophyta > Magnoliopsida > Myrtales > Myrtaceae > Rhodamnia > Rhodamnia argentea. The sequence continues at coordinate 23,071,326 of NC_063157.1, read as the reverse complement.
CCGATCCGAGATCGAGGGTCGCGACAAAGATGCATTTACTTTACCAAGTGACCGTCATCGATATAGCAAGAGCTATTCGGTTCCCGCATACTATAGGATGAACTGTTCTGGACGAGTCAGATTTAGTTAAAGTTTTCCCTTTTGGTTCACGTGTATTGAATTATGTATCCAGAGAATTTTCATATATCGATAAGATACATTCACTTTATCGACTTATCGTCATTGATGTAACAAGAGCTATTTAGTTCCCACCTTCTATAGGAAGAACTATGATTACCCGTAAAGCCGAAACCGCACGAGTGCAAAGTGTATTCACGTATAACTGGACCGCCTAATTAAGGTAAAATAAGAGGTGGAACTTGAAGCAAATTCCCAATTTTTTTTCTTTGTCTAGGGGAAATAATTGGAAAAAGGATTGATTTGCACACGGGCGGCGCTTTGAAGATGATCTCTCCCACTGTCGCAATCCTTTGGACTTTGGATCCCATCTTCCATTAGTTGACATTCACCTACCATCACCAATTAGAATCTAACAACATTTTGTCTAATTATATATCGAAATATTACTAAGTTTGTTTTCAAAATATAATTTCTTCTTTAATATGCTCACTGTTATATGAGTGACATGTGTACTTAAAAGAAGATATGCGATCGAATTCGCTCTAAAATCTACTATCCAACTATTATAATACAAAGTCGTTCATTTATTTATTTTTCCATTGACAATAAACGTAATAGAAATCTGTATTTACGTGAACTTACATATCTTATTGCAAAAGCTTCCATAGAAGTCCACCAATGGCTCCACAAAAGTTAAACCTAGACTTAGTCTAATCTGATTTAATCTGATGAGAACTATTAGAGATAAGGAAGATAAAGCAGGGAGAACAAATCAGTCAACCTTAAGCGCACACGTGTGCCACTTTCTTGATCACAAAGCATAGCATTGCCAAACCCACCAAAGATCTTTATCTAAGGTTTTGGCAACTTCAGAAGGTGAATTCGATTACAATTTGAAAACGACGCGATAACACTACCCTAGAAAAATTCAAATCGGAAGTTTGAGCTTAGGAGTTAGACGATCGGAATCACGTTTCGATTCTTCATTTGACGGGACGTCCTAACATTTTGAAGAAGAAAAAAAATAATTGAAACACGGCTATTGATGGAATAAGACAGAATATCGATCGTCTATTTGTTGAAATATGCGTGAAGAAAGTCAATTTTACCGTTGATTCGTGTTATAAAGATTGTGAGTATTTGGTGAAAAACCTAGTCAAGGCGGGCTCTCACACGAGTTGCTAGCCTGTTTCTATGTTTGCGGCAAACGCAACTATATATCTAAATATTTCGTTGATGAGAAATGTCTTCATTACTGACAACAAATAAGGTCTAAATATTTCCATTGACTGTGAAAATATCGTCTATTCATTCATTTCTGTAAGTGATCATATTTATAAAAGTGTGTCAAATCATTCATTTTCCGCGAAGCAAACAAAGCTTTAAGAAGCCCTTCTGCCTCATCAATTTCATCTCCGACAGGTTTCCTTCGGAAACAAGTATGGCCTTGCAATCATGGGATGGCAAATTCTTCGCATGAGTTATTCCGGCTAACGGCGGGTTGGGGCGAAATCTCGAAAGAGATGCGACAATATGAATTGGACATAAGAACTGTAGGCAACTGAGAGTTCTTTTTGGTTTAGCTGTTTGATTAAGCTTTTACAGATAGTTGCAGCAGCGACAAACCTCCTTCCCAGTTCCCATCCACAAAGGTCGTATAAAGTTTGCATCCGTCCGGATTGTTATGGCTCATTTCATAGCGTACTAGGCGAAAACTTGTTGAATGTGCTGGACGGATTGATTTCTGGGTACTCTATTGTACAGCGCACAACAAGATCGAACGACATAAAAGAACGATGACAAACAGAAAACAGCACACTAACACGTCAATTAGCAGCAGCAGCAGGAGGAGGATTGGGAGAGGAAGAGCCGGTGGCATTCGGGGGGCCGGTCGTCACGGCGGGGGGCGGCGCGGGGGGGGCGGCAGGGGCCGCGGTCGGGGCCGAAAAGACGGGGGAAGTTCCCCTTTATGCCGAGTCTTGAAGGAAGCCCTGGAGCGTCGGATCCTCCTCAAATCCGACTCGTGCGAATTCTTTCGGGTCGGAGGCATATCGATAGCTCGGAATGGGGTGACTTTGCTGGACGAGACTGGTTTGCCGGATCTTGATTATGGCCCTTTCTGTTGGGGGGCAGCGACCATATTTATTCTCAAGGCCTTGACCATGGATGGATGCACGTTTCGCTTCTTCATTACGCAAAGTATAATTCGACGCGTTCGTCGTTCCCTTTGACCTCCAATCGCGAGGACGCGGTCGTCAAACCTTGAATTTTTAAATTGCTGAAGGTTCCTTCATGCTTTCCCTTCAAGAAACCCGATTTATTTGACCCGTTCGTACCCTCCGGATCATGCGTGGAATCAACTGATTGGCGCAATGCTTCGTCCCACCAAATGGTCCGGTCAACTATTGAATCCGTGGACTGCCGGCCGACCAAACGATCCACCAAACGGTTGAATTCAGTCGCAATTGCAGCAGATGCAGCGGGGGCCATTCGGTTCGTAAACAGTATCCCGTTTGCAGGATACCGACCGGCTGGACGGAAACCAGATGAATCAAGACAGCAACTGCAGCATGGTCGCGGTGGAGCTGGACTGGCCTCGTTACATGGAGCAGCGGTTCAGGGAAAGGCCGAGGCTTTTGAGACAGACGGCGAGCAACGGGTTGTGCTGCATCTTCAGGGTCCCGAGAAGCGTGTTCGTGGGCGACCCCAAGGCGTACGAACCCCAGATTGTGTCCATCGGCCCGTACCATCGGGGGAAGGAGCAGGTGGAGATGCTGGAGCAGCACAAACCCCGATTGTTCGCTGCCCTGCTTGATCGAACCCGTGGGCACGGCGCACCGGCGGAAGCTTATTTCCGAACCATGGCATCAGTGGAGACAAAAATAAGGGAGTGCTACTCGGAGGATCTGGATTGCGGAAGCTGGAGTTTGATCGAAATGATGATTCTCGACGCGTGTTTCGTGGTCGAGATGTTCCGGGTCACAGCATCCCTAGTTCCTGCAGATCCCGCCGATCCCTTGTTCTCCATGCCCTGGGTTTACTCCTTCCTTACGCTGGATCTCCTCCTGATAGAGAACCAGATCCCCTTCTTCGTCCTCGAGACCGTCTTTGAATTGTCCATGGCTCCCACAGAAGCCCACTACTCCCTCAATAAGCTTGCCTTGGAGTTCTTCAACTACAGGCTCCGTAGGCCGCAGCATGAACTGGAGCGGCACTATCACGTCCCTAACGTCACTCACTTGCTCGACTTGTTCCGACTCAGTCTGGTCGGCCATCTAGAGCTGGAGGATCCTGGAGATGTCAACGAGGAGTTCCTGCAGTTGATCCCCTCGGCCAAGCAGCTACTCCTCGCGGGGATCAAATTGAAGCCGAGAAAGAGCGACCGCTTCATCGATGTCCGGTTCGAGCGGGGAGTGCTTCAAATCCCTCCTCTCACTCTAGATGTTTTCACCAGATCCCTCTTTCTCAACTGCATTGCCTACGAGCAGTGTTCCTGCTACTGCTCTAAGCACATCACCACTTACGCTGTCCTCATGAGCTGCGTCGTCTCCACGGCAGCCGACGCGGCGCTGCTGTCCGAGCACAACATCATCGTCAACTTCTCGGGCTCCGACGAGTACGTGGCGAGGTACTTCAATAACCTCACTTGTGGCGTCAGCTTCGACATCAGCATCAGCTATTTGGCCGGGTTGTTCGGGGAAGTGACCCGATATCACCAAAACAAATGGCACGTTCAGTGGTCGGGAATCAAGCGCGAGTACTTCGGTAGCCCCTGGTCCTTCATTTCAGCTGTGGCGGCTTTCATCCTCTTAGCCCTTACTGTCGTGCAGGCCTTCTACGCTGTTTACGCTTATTACCGCCCCTCAAAGTAACAAGATCTAAGCAACTCAGTTATTCAAGGATCTGGCGTACTTTTTGGAGTAATCTCATGAAACCGGCGACAATCCGACAATCCATTTCACTTCTTAGGGTCCGTTAGCTTGAAGAAAAACTGTTTCGAAAAATTGTTTTCCAACTTTCCGGTAACTTTCCAGTGTTTGGACAACGGAAACATAGGAATTTTGCTTCACTTGCTCGTGAATTAAATGATCTGATGAACAATTCTTTTGTCTATCTAGTATCTACCACAGTTCATTAGTTGTTTGAGCTAAGCCATAGTTAAGTTCTGTCCTCCTACACTTTTACCCGAGCCGGTATGGTAGTCAACGCTCATCTTTGTGCCCATTGCCATGTACATCGCTGATAATGGTGTTGTTCTAATCGGTGGGTGAAGCAAATACGGTCGGTCAGGAAGAATAAAACCGTACAGTTGACGCAAGTTTCGGTCCGACGGCCATCTTCGCCTGGATTTTGAGGGAGAGTAAATACAACATTGGAGGGTTGGTTGGAAGGGAAAACTAATCTCCAAGGCAGGAAAGAAAGTTCTTGACGAGAGCGCGGTGCTGGCCTTACCACGGTATGTTATGTCTATTTTCAGTACCCGTTTGTCTATCTGTAGAAATATTGAACAGAAAGGTCGCTAGATTCTGATAGGAAAATATGGAATCAAAAAATGGAGTTCATTGGAAGAGATGATGGGAGATAAGCGTCGGACGGAAACTGAACATTTTGACAATTGTCAAAATTAATGTTCAATTTCGGGAAGTCATTTAGGCTTTATACGTTTCGCGAAAAATATTATGCTTCTTAGAAATCTTTTTTGGGAAGTCATTTTCAGGAAAATGATAACATTTTTCGGTGTTTGAATATAACCTAAAAATGAACTTGAAAATATTTTCTATAATTTGATTTTATGGGTCGTCGTTTGGTCGAAAATTGCTGACGCAAATCCAACTATCCTATGTGACACAACCGGCGCTATTGTGAAAAATTTTTCGTAATTAAAAAATTTGTTTTTTAATAATTTTTCATTTCTCTTTCTCTCTTTCAATTATTTTATTTTATTTTATCCTCTGCTAGTTGCCGGCCACTTGCGAGGCTTGACATCACCCCAGGCCCGCGAGCTCGAGCCTCGCCTCGCCTCGCCTGGCCAGATCCGGCGAGGCTCGCTCGAGCCATCGCTGCTACTATTGATCGGCAGAGGAAGAAAGAAAATAAAAAAATAAAAAATAATAATTAAAAGAAATAAAAGGAAAGGAGCGTGAAGGGTTGGAGAAAGGAAAGAGAAGAGAAAATGCATTTTTTTTAATAGTTTATTTTCCATTAACCGAACGTCGGAAAATTTGAAAAATATTTTCCCGTAAGTTGTATGATGGATCGGCGGACCGATTGATTGACCGAGATGTGATACTCACTAATCGACCATGCAAAAATCTCCAACCCCTTCACTATACAAGGGTTCCAAACTTGAAAGCTTTCTGTTCAACCGGAGCTCGCTGTCTACTGAACGAGCCTTCACTGTCCACATATGAAAAGAAAGATAGGGCGGTCAAGCCTTATCTTTTTCGTAAAATGAACCGAGCCTCAGCCGATTTATTTGTTTTTCTAATTATGGGCCAGCCTAACTCCCAAGCAAGGATCGAATTGATCCGACCCAAACCATGTCCAGTGGCTTGTCACATGGAACAAGAACAGCCTTTCTTACTGTTTCCCAAAATGAAAATTGGCCAATTCGATATCGTCCCACGCTCCCACTTCCAAAAACGGAACATGGGGCGAAGCAAAGGCAAAGGCAAAGGCAAGCCTTTGTGCCTTTGGATTTGGTTCCCGATTGAAAGATGCAAGGGCCACATTCACATGTGCACTGACAGCTCGATCCATCTTTAAAAGCGAGTAGGGTCGATGTACCCAACCCAAAAAATGCCCAAACCTTTCTCCAAACGGCAAAATGAAATGGAGCTTCTCTTGGGGCTTCCTCCACACAATCTTTGCAACGATGCTTGACTTTGAAAATTAGCTGACAAGACGTTGACAATCACATGAGCAATCGTGGAAACATGATATTACGTTGGGAGAAGTATCATAAAAGTCATATTAATTCAGTCCTAAAACTTTTAATTAGATTAATTTAGTCTTAAATTCATCCGATCAATTTTGGTAGGAAATCGCAGACATTGATATTTTTAATGATACTTTAATAATTTTTAAATTTTTTTTCTTTTCTTTTTGTTCTTTATTTATTTTCATTTTTATGCGGGGGCTAGCAAGGGCTACCGACCACTAGGCGAGGGCTTGCCGGCCACTAGGCGAGGGCTCTCGTGCCGGGTGCGCGACGCCTTCGCCAAATCTAGGCTAGGCGAGAGCATCGCAACCCTCACCCAATATGGGGGAGGATGCGGCACGCAAATTGGACGTAGGCGGGGGTGCCCTCGCGGACTAGGCGTGGGTCGGCCGACGTAAAAGAAAATAAAATAAAAAAATTATTAACATATAATTGAAAAATATCAACGTTAGTGCTAGGCGTGCCACGTAAGACGTCTAACATCCACGTTAGCAATTTTTGGTCAAAATTGGCTAGATATACTTCATTAGTACCAATGAAATAGGTTTAGGACTAAATTTATCCAATTAAAAGGTTTAGGATTGAATTGATACCAACGCAATAAATTTATGACTTTTTTTATACTTTTCTTAATTGTGTTATTAGACTATGTTACTACTTCAATTAAAGACGTTGATGTCATTTAGGATGCATTTGACAACGATTTTGATGCAAAAAATCGATTATGTCTAGAATTAATTTTTTATGATTATGTTTCCTAAACGAGTTTTGGAGAATCAGAATTTGTTTGGTAACTGCACAAAAATGGGAAAAATAAGCAGAGACGGACAAAGGAACAATGGAAAAAATAAGTAGAAGTAGGTGTCAATCAAGTAGAGGCAGGGAGAAAATGGGACGATGTGCGAGCAACGGTGTTCACTCGAGGCAAACGAGGGTGGCCCTTGCCCAGATCGGCGAACAAAAGGCTCGCAAGGCAACCCACGCTCAAGCCCGAATCCAAATTTGGCGAGGGCACTTGAGGCCGACAAGAGCTGCCTCGAGCAAGCCTTGGGAAAGAGACGACGAGGGAATTGAATGACGAAACAAAACTCACTGGAGTCGTGCAACGAGGGTGGCGGATGGTGGTGGTGGAGGTGGCTGGTCAAGCAACTAGAGCGGCGGATGAGCGAGGGTAGCTGGCGGTCAAGCGTTCTTCTCTGAGTCTTCTTTTTTTTTTTTTTTGTCTTTTTTTGTCTAGGGAACAAAATGAGAGCTTCACTGAGCCTTCTCTCTTTATTGATCTTGTTTCTCAAAGAAATTCTAGAACAAATAATATATTTTTCTTATTCTTATTTGTGCACCAAATCTATTTTCAGAAACAGAATCAGAGAATTTGATAATCGGAGTCATTTATGTTACTAAATATGTTTTCATTTTTTTTTATATTTCAAAAAATAGAATCAAAATCGTTACCGCACATACGCTTAAAAGCTTGTCCCACTAATTTGTTTTCTTATCGCGAGTACTTTTCGAGAGGGTATCTCTCTTGTTCACGTGCATTGCGTGGTCTTTTTCCCGTGTCGGACAGTAGGAAAAAGGACAAAAAAACATTTACAAAGTAAAAGGTGGATAACAAGAGAATGATAACCGGCAACCGGACCCTCAGGTTCCTCGCTTTTTTTACGGGCCCAGCACTTCAATTTACCCCGCTAATGTCTCATCAAACGGACATTAAAGGCCCATCGATCAGCATTCAAATCATGCATTAAATAATTAGATGACCCGGTTTTGCTCTTGTCCTCTTACTTCGTACAGCCGAAAACCAATCAACCATCCAAACCCAATAAGTTTCCAACTAAGACTCCATTTATTTTGCAAAAAAATTAATAATTTAAAAAGTAAGTTTCTTAAAAATAATCGCTTGAATATGCTCAAAAAATGAAACGAACGAAAAAAAAAATTATAGTCCATGAAAATATTTAGGTGTAATTTATTGATGATAATAAAATATTTTTCATAGACTAATTATTTAAAGTAATACAAGTAAGCATATATTAAAAAATATTTTTCAAATCATTCATTTTTTATAAAATAAATACATCCAAACAATTGTGATATGGTCTGCGAAGGCTTCATGGATAGGAAACTCTCGATCAATCGATAGAATCATCTTTTGTTCATCCTACTTTCCATCGACACGCCAATTTCAGTTTCAATTAGCTACTAAGTTGCAAAGAGACACAATAAAGCAATAAATCGAACGCGCCAGTTTTTGCACGAAACCTGAAGTTCTCAAAATGTGTTTAGTGGGTGTAGTCTAAAACCCATTTAAAGTCAAGAAGTAATCGATCTTGATTAACATACTTGATAAACACTGCAAGATAAACTAGCATGAACATCAAATTGTTTTGATGATGTGGGCCTCATCACATTAATGATTGGTCATCATTGCTCACATTTCACCCCCTTTTTAGAGGCGTTTTTAGCTATCAAGGGTCCTACTCGATGAAGAGTTAGAGCTACATCGTTGATTAAGAAATTAATCTGGACAGGCTTCTGTCCGGAGTGAAGAGCAAACAGTCTTACTATTGCACTTGATTTCGGTGCTTAGATTGCAAATCTAAAATGATTAAAATCTCGAATCTTGAGCTCCACTCCAATCAAAGCTCCATTATTGCTTCCATTATGAAAGTCATCGACCACATAAACCACACATCGTGCCATCTGATGTTCCTAGGTGATGGACTCGATGTGGATCCCCCATGTTCCTCCATCTATTTACCCAAGCAATAGTACAGCCCTCACGCCCTAATAGATAAAGCCAGCCATGGGTTCTCTTACGTTTCTTTGTTAAACTGTTTGGGGCGAGTCGGATCTAGATTGAACTTTCCCTTTTGGTTAGCGGGTATTGAATCATATGGATATTGATTTTTGGTATAGCTATAAGATGCATTTACTTTATCGGGTGATCGTCATCGATGTAACAAGAGCTATTTTGTTCCCATCTTCTATGGGAGGAACTGCTCTGGGTGAGTCATATTTAGATTAAAATTTTCCTTTTGGTTCGCGGGTATTGAATCATACAAACAATGATTTGTTATTTATCGATAAGATGCATTTACTTTATCAAGTGACTATTACCGATGTAGCAAGAGCTATTCGGTTCCTACATTCGATAGGATGAACTATTTTGGACGAGTCAGATTTAGTTAAAGTTTTTCTTTTTGGTTCACATGTATGGAATTATATATCCAGTGAATTTTCATATATCGATAAGATACATTCACTTTATCAGGTTATCATCATTAATGTAACAAGAGCTATTTAGTTTCCACCTTCTATAGGAGGAACTGTGATTACCCATAAAGCCAAAATTGCACGAGTGCAAAGTGTATTACGTATAACCGGACCGCCTAATGAAGGTAAAATAAGAGGTGGAACTTGAAGCAAATTCCCAATTTTTTTTTCTTTGTCTAGGGGAAATAATTGGAAAAAGGATTGATTTGCACACGGGCGGCGCTTTGAAGATGATCTCTCCCACTGTCACAATCCTTTGGACTTTGGATCCCATCTTCCATTAGTTGGCATTCACCTACCCCATCACCAATTAGAATCTAACAACATTTTATCTAATTATATATCGAAATATTACTGAGTTCGTTTTCAAAAAATAATTTCTTCTTTAACACGCTCACTGTTATATGAGTGACATGTGTACTTAAAAGAAGATATGCGATCGAATTCGCCCTAAAGTCTACTATCCAACGATTATAATACAAAGTCGTTTATTTATTTATTTTTCCATTGACAATAAACATAATAAAAATATCTATTTACGTGAACTTACATATCTTATTGCAAAAGCTTCCATAGAAGTCCACCAATGGCTCCACAAAATTTAAACCTAGACTTAGTCTAATCTGATTTAATCTGATGAGAACTATTAGAGATAAGAAAAGATAAAGCAGGAAGAACAAATCAGTCAACCTTAAGCGCACACGTGTGCCACTTTCTTGATCACAAAGCTTAGCATTGCCAAACCCACCAAAGATCTTTATCTAAGGTTTTGGCAACTTTAGAAGGTGAATTCGATTGCAGTTTGAAAACGACGCTATAACACTACCCTAGAAAAATTCAAATCGGAAGTTAGAGCTTAGGAGTTAGACGATCGGAATCACGTTTCGATTCTTCATTTGACGGGACGTCCTAATTAACATTTTAAGAAAAAAAAAATAGTTGAAACACGACTATTGACGGAATAAGACGGAATATCGTCTATTTGTTGAAATATGCGTGAAGAAAGTCAATTTTAGCGTTGATTCGTGTTATAAAGATTGTGAGTGTTTGGTGATTTGGAAAGAGTTCGTGTTAAGATCGTCAGAATTCATTATTAACACTTAGGAGGTCCCATGCTCGTGACGAATTTGTCCAAGACAAATGTCTAATTCACAAATCTTCCACCATAGGTTACCGACTAATTTGAGTTCAGATAGATTTGCATAGCAATTTTCAACAGGAGTCCTAATTGAAAATCGGCTTTTTTGTTTATCCTAAGGATTGATTGGATTTGAAAAGAAATATCAGATCCAAGAGACGAATCTCAATTTATATTCGTCTCTTTTGCTTGAATGGACATTGATGTCGGGCTAACATTGAGAGTTCGGAGATTCAGATCCTAAATATTTGGATACTTCCTGTTATAGAAAGGAAAGAGATATTCTCGGATACAAATACAACCTATATATATTGAGATATTCGATAGGGTCGTATTATTATTGGTGTGTATCGCCTAGTTTCATTTCTGAGTCGATTGAAGATGCAAGGGCCACATTCCCACGTGCACCGACAGCTCGATCCATCTTTAAAAGCAAGTAGGGTCAATGTACCCAACCCAAAAAATTGCCCCAACCTTTCTCCATAATCAAAAGGAAAAGGATCTTCTTTTAGGGTTTCCTCCACACGATCTTATGTTTTTTTTTTTTTGGTAAGTCGCGATCTTATGTTGTTTAATTCAATTAAGGACATTGACGTGATGTAAAAGTTTGTCCCACTAATTTGTTTTATTAGAGTGAGTGCATTATGTGGTCGTTTTCTTTTGTGTTGGGTAATAGGGAAAAGGTTAAAAAATCAGGGAAAATTCTAAATAAGGGCTCCAAATACCATCATTTTCGCAAGTAAGTGTATGAAGTGGAGCTTGTTTAAAAAAAGAGCCTGAAGTGGAGTTTGTTTCAAATAAGGACGCGAAACGCTCTAATTATTTCAAAGAAAGGCTTTGACCAATGATATTTTCATCATTTTCTTTTTTTTTTTCATCTCTTATTTTCTTTTTTCCCCCTCCCGGCGAGGGCTGCCCTCATCGGCCTTGCCTCACCTAGGCGAGGGCCGCCCTCGGCTCACCAGGGCGAGGCCTACCCTCGCTAGATCTAGGCAAGGGTCGCCTCACTCGGGTGAGGCTGGCAAGGACAGCCCTTGACTTGTCCAATCAAGGCCCTCGCCAGCCTCAAGGGTGCCCTCGCCCAGCCCTTGCAGGTGGCTGGCCGTTGCTTGAGACTGGCGAGAGGGGAGGGGAAAAAAAATAAAAATAAAAAGAAACGGGAAAACATAAAAGAGAAAATAAATGATGAAAATACCCTTAGTCGTAGTCGGGCCCTTCTTTGAATCAATATCCACTTCAAATTTTTATTTGAGAAAATGATAACACTTCGTGTCTTTATTTAAAATTTTCCAGCAAAACAACTACAAAACTAGAAGGTGGACAACAAAGAAAATGACAACCGGCAACAGGACCCTCAGGTTCCTCGCTTTTTTTTATGGGTCCAGTACTTCAATTTGCCCCCACTATAGCCTGATCAAGCGTACTATTAAAGGCCTCTTACTTCGGACAGTCGAAAACCAACCAACCATCCACTCCTAATAAGATTCAGAGATCAAGGCTCCATTTGTTTCGCAGAGGTTTGATGACTTAGAAAACGAAGTTCTTATAAATAATCGCTTGTGTCTTTCCTAAAGATGAACGAATAAAAAAAAAAGTAATCATTTACAAAAATATTTAGGCATAATTTATTATCGAAACATTTATCATCGATCAATTATTTCGAGAAATACAAGCGATTATTTTCAAGAGAATATGTTATAAATTATTCATTTTTTATGAAACAAATATATTCCAATAATTGTGAGACAGTTTGACAAGACCTCATTTTCAGATGCATGATTTTCGTGCCTCTAGCTTAGAGTATAGACGGGAAACTCTCAATCAATCAACATAATCATCTTTCGTTCAATTCTAGTTTCCATCAGCGCTCCATTTTAATTTCAACTAGCTATTGAGTTGCAAAGAGAAACAACGAAGCAATACTAGCGTGAGCCAGTTTTGCGCATATCTTGATTTTCTCAAAATGCGTCTAGCGGCTATAGTCTAAAATCCGTTTAACTAAAATCCATTTACGGTCGAGAAGTAGTCGATCTTGATTAACATACTTGAATGCTGCTACAAGACAGTATTTTTGCTGGTATTTACCCGGATTTGGATGCTCATGCAAGTAAAGAGATCTATTCATTGATAGGAAAATATACTAGCAAGAACATCTATTTTTTTTTTTTTATGATGTGGGCCTCGTTACATTAATGATTGTTGATCATTGCTCAAATTTTCCCCCCTTTTAGAAGCGTTTTTAGCTATAAAGGTTCAAGGGTCCTACTCGATAAAGAGTTAGAGCTACATCTTTGATTAAGAATTTAATCTGGACAAGCTCCTGTTTGGAGTGACGAGCAAACATTCTTATTACTGCGCTTGATTTCGGTGCTTAGATTGCACATCTAAATTGATTAAAAAATCTCGAATCTTGAGCTCCACTCCAATCAAAGCTCCATTATTGCTTCAATGATGAAAATCATCGACCACATAAACCACACATCGTGCCATCTGATGTTCCTAGGTGATGATGGACTCGATGTGGATCCTCCATGTTCCTTCATCTAATTACCCAAGCAGTAACACAGGCCTGACGTCCAAATTAGGTTCATCTCATTTTGGTTAAACTGTTCCGCATGAGTCGGATTTAGATTGAATTTTCCCTTTTGGTTGGCGTGTATTAAATCATATGGATAATGATCATTTATATATAGATAAGACACATTCACTTTGGCGATCGTCATCGATGTAGAAAAAACTGTTTCGTTCCAACCTTTTATAAAAGGAAATGTGATTACCTATAAAGTCGGAATTGCACGAGAGTTGTATTTACGTATAACTAGATTGCTAATTTAAGGGAAATAAGTGGTGGAGCTTGGAGCAAAGTCACCGATTTCTTTTCCTTGTTTAAAGGAGAATTATTGGAAAAAGGATTGATGTGCACTCGGGCGGCGCTTTGAAGGGGATCTCTCCCACTATCACAATCCTTTGGACTTTAGATCCCATCTTTCATTAGTTCACATTCGCCTACCCCACCACTAATTCGACGCAATCGAATTAGCCCCAAAATCTATTATCCAACTGTTGTAAAATATGTAAGTGCACTGTCTTTTGGCAAAATTGTAGGCTACTGCAAAGGAATATCTCGACGTGTTCTCATCACTAATGATAGTGCGGAATTCGATGATCGGCCACCGATTGTCCTTTGATACTATGACGTCTTTGTAGAATGAGCGAGTTTGTGCACAGATCGTACCAATTTGATTTATCTTTTAAATTTAATTTTTAATTGAAATTTGCATTTTTGTCTTGAAATTATGTACCTCTTTTTATGTGAAATATAAATTTTCCTTCGGACAAAAAAAAAAATTTGTTATAATGTAGGTCGTTTCTTTTTGACATAATAAAAAAGGTTAATACCAGGGAAAACCCCAAACTAGTACACCTATGATAAATTTACTCCAAATTATTTTTTTGACCACAAAAAATATCAAACTGATACACTTGTTACAAATTTACCCAAAATTGGTACACTTGTGATAAATTTACTTTTTTTTAATTTTCATTAAATTTAATTATTAAGTTGCTGAATTGAATGACTCGTGGCGGTTGATGGGTATACCAGTTTGGGATTTTTACTCTCCGTTTATCACATGTTTATTAATTTAAGATTTTTCATGATATTAATTCAATTTAACGGAGGGTAAATTTGTCACAGGTGTACCAATTTAGGGTTTTTCATGGTTAAAAAAAATAGTTTAGAGTAAATTTATAGCAAATATATCAGTTTAGGATTTTTGGTGGTCAAAAAAATAGCTTGAGGTTAATTTATTACAAGTGTACCAGTTTAGTATTTTTTATGGTATTTTTTTTTTTTGTAAGGTAAGAATGTATATAACTTTTCAAAGCGCCATTTACAAGGAAGAGACCAAACACAAAAACCTCGTACCCATTAGTACACAAGGGCTTGTCTTAATGGGTGCAAAGGTGTAGCGGTCTATCAAGATACACAAACCGAAAGCGCATATACCAAAGAAGCCAAAGAGATGGCTATGTAAGAGGGAACGGCCAAAACAGCGGCCAACCAAGACAAAGACTATCTAACGGGTCATAGATACCGACCAAGACAGGAGCCAAAAAACACAAGGAAAATACACTAAACAACATCAGGGCGGTCTTCAAAGATAGAGGATGGGAGCCCCCAATTTCTTTGGAGTCGCCTATTACGAGGGTGGTCTTGAACATGACCAAGAGAGATACTCTTGTCTCTCACAACTTTGACAAGGTGTTTGATAATAGCCGGCACAAAAAGAGGCTTGTCTCGGAAGAGGATATTGTTCCTTTCGGTCCAAATGATATGACATAGGGCACCGAGAGAAAACCTAGTAATGCGATGGTGAAAAGAACGGTCTCCAAAAGCTTGTATAGCCCAACGAATGAAGTCATCCCAATGACGGTTCTACCAAGCTATGTCGCATTTCGTAGCCCAACATAATGTGAGAGAGCCCGTAATAGAGCATCCAAAAAATAAGTGGTCGATAGAGTTAGGTCTAGATCGACATAAAGCACACGCTCCATATTCAATTCTACGGTATTGCAACAGCAAAATTTGAGTAGGGAGGCGTCTAAAGGTGATTAACCATAGTAGAAAGGCATGCCGAGGGGTTAAGGAACAATCCCGGATGAAAGAGTGCCAATGTACTACACGGCCCCTTGTCCTAATACAATCCCAAGTCGAGGCAATCAAAAACATACCGGAGGGGTGACTCTGCCAAATAAGCTTGTCGGTTATTCCATCCACAAAAACAGGGGCAGGCTCCAGCCAAGTCGGGAAAGTGTCCAGAACAGTAGAAGGTTGCCAATCAGAAGCATAGAAGGATTGGATAGTAGCATTGCAGGGGATCTTAGACTCGTATATATCACCGGCCGAGAATAGCTTGTGGAGGGGGCCTCTATCGTGCCACCAATCAAACCAAAAGGAGGTGGATAAGCCATTTCCAATTCTCCATCTAAAGAGCAAGTGAGAAATCGACCGAAGATCCAAGATTTTTTTCCATGTCCAAGAACAGAAAGTGGGTTTAGGGACCACCCAGAAATTTTTGTTCTTAATAAAATTGGAGTGGATCCACTTGCACCATAAAGACTCTTTATCGGTGAAAAGGATCCAAATATGCTTGAGCATTGACGCTTTATTACAATCTCTCAACCTTCGGATTCCAAGGCCTCCCTCATCCTTCGGCCTACATACATCAGCCCAAGATACTTTAGCTCCCCCAAATCCCAAGTCCGGACCCTTCCAAAGGAACTGTCTTAGGATGAGCTCAATTCGAGACAGTATAGACATTGGCAGAGTGAAAACACTAGCCCAATACACGTGGATAGCATGCAAGACAGATTTAATAAGTTGTAGTCTACCCGCAAAAGATAAGAATCTTTGGGACCACGAGCGAGCTCTGGCAGTAATGGAGTTAACCAAAGCATTACGGTCTGACTTAGTAAGCCTGGATGCAATGATGGGGACACCAAGATAGCGAAAAGGGAGATTACCTTCCCGAAACCCCAACACCAACCGAATCTGTTCACGAAGCCCGGTGGAGCCACCGGAGAGGAAAAGCTTACTTTTATTGGCATTGGGCTTTAATCTGGACCACCTTGAGAAAATATCTAAGCCTTCCTTCAAGAGAGTGATGGAGGGTATGTGTGACTCAGCAAAAAGTAAGACATCGTCGCCGAAGAAGAGATGTGACACACAAGTACGTTTGCACCGCCAATAGAACTTGAAAGCCCTCGAGTCGGTCTTGGACTTGAGGATGCCCGAGAACACCTCCATAATCATAGTAAAGAGATAAGGGGAAACAGGGTCTCCTTGACGAATTCCTCTAGAACTTGGAAAAAAACCATGGAGCTCACCATTAATCGCAATGGAGAACTTAGGAGAGGAAACACATATCATAATCAGCTTGATGAACATAGCCGGGAAGCCAAAAGCTTGTAAGGTCAATTCAAGGAACCCCCAATCAATTGTATCATAAGCCTTTTGAAAATCTACCTTAATGGCACATTTAGGGAGATACGGATCATGATGAAACCCAGCAAACAACTCTTGGGCTAGCATGATATTGTCACTAATCCGCCGGCCCCTAACAAAAGCATTTTGGGGAGAGCTTATGATAGAAGGCAAAACATTGGCAATCCGATTTGCAAGGATCTTGGTGGTACATTTATACACCATATTGCAGCAAGCTATAGGCCTAAAATCAGACATAGCCGAAGCATTAGGCACTTTAGGCACAAGGGTGAGGATGGTGGCGTTTGTTTCTTTGAGTAGCAACTCGGTTTCAAAAAAATTCCTAATGGCCAAGATGACTAAAGGTCCAATAATAGCCCAAGATGCTTTAAAGAAATCAGCATTGTATCCATCAGGCCCCGGCGCCTTTCCCGAAGCAAGGGAGAACATGGTACTACGAATTTCAGCATCCGTGACAGCCCGAGAAAGAAAACTGACCTGATCCCCATCGAGGCCACAAGCAATGAACTCCCTAATCTCGTGTATTTCCGGTCTGCAGCTAATAGAAGTCCCATTTAGCAGATTTTCAAAATGCCCCACAATATGCTGCCGAATGGTGTTGTGCTCAGTGAGAATCACCCCATCCGAATCTTCAACCGAGAGAATACGATTATGGTATTAACCCTCATAACAATCTACATTTACGTGCATTTACATGTCTTATTAAAAATGCTTACATGGGAGTCCGCCAATGGCCCCACAATGAACTGGTCTAAATTCCATTCATTACTGTTCCATTGGACACGAAGCCAATGCCACTTTGTCCTCGTCAATCGTCACCTACTGAAAATTAAAAATCTAGATTAGACTAATTTAATTCAATCTGACGAGAACCACTCAAGATAAGGAAGATAAAGCAGGAAGAACAAATCAGTCAACCTTAGAAGCACACGCGTCCCACTTTCTTGATCGCAAAGCACAGCATTGCCAAACCCCACTCAACATCTTTACCTGAGGTTTGGCAACTTGGGCAAGTAAATTGGATTGCGATTTGAAAACGACGCTCCAACACTAGCCCAAGGAAAATTCAAATGGTAAGTTTGAGCCTAGGAGTTAGACAATCGGAATCACGCTTCCAATTCTTTATCTAACAAGAAAAAAGTAAAGTTGAAACATGATCGTTGATGGAATAAGATAGATGGACATGTTGACTATTTATTGAAAAATGTACGAAGAAAGTGGATGTTAGAGTTTACACTGCCCGTCGCTTCGGTCAGGTGAAGTGTTCGGATCGCGGCGATGTTAGTATTAGGTATGTTGGAACTCACTATTAAGACTTAGGAAGTGTCATGCTCATGACAAACTTGTACGTACAAACTTGTAATTCACAAATTTTCTACCAAAGGTTACCAACTTGTCTTATTTTTTTTCCCCGGTAGATGTTATTGGAATTACAAAAGATACACAATTGGATAGCAACTTTCAACAATATATATGAGTTATAATTATTGAAAATCTGTTTTTTTTTTTAATCCTAACAATTGGTTGGATTTGAAAAGAAAAATCAGATCCAAGAGATTGAACTCGATTTATATTCGTCTATTTCGCTTTGTGGAAATCTCATCAATGTCTTTTTAAAAGTTAAAAGTGAATCACATCCTAGCTAAAATTGGCTCCATTTACTTCACAAAAAATTGAAAAATTGAAAAAATAATCCTAATTTAGATCATTTACATAATTTAGAAAAACACATCAATGAAAAATGTATTCATTATCAATAAAAAAAAATGTATATACCTTGATGTTTTTAACAATGTATTCATTTCAGTCGATTAATATATTTAAGTCCAAAAACTAATAAATTTTTTTTTTCAAATTATCAAAAAGTCGAAATAATTGTGTTGCATGATTCGTGTTGTCTAACAAATACGCTTAAAATTGACAAGTGTTTTTGCTTCTCGGGTCATTTGTAGGAAACAATAGGAGTGATCGGTCTTCATTTTGGTTATACTCGGGAATTGGGGACCAAATCAGATGGTCTTGGGACTAGTCTAGTCCACTTCCCCGGTTGTCCAATGAAACCAGTGGATTTATTAAGAGGAGTGAGCAATGTAGACTTTAATTTTAGTATAGTAATTATAATTGGGTTTATATTTAAAAAATAAAAAAATAATTGGTGGATTATTAGGTTTACACATATGAAAGACGAAATATTCGGTCCGGTTTGGATAGTCCGATTCACTCCCGGAATCGGACCGAAAATCACCGGTTCCGGGTTTATGGAACCGGGAATTGGACCGGCATCCTTGGGAGTAGGGGTAAGCATGGTCGGGTGGGTGGTTCCCACCTTGAAATCGGGAACCGTCCACTAAGGGTCGGTTCCACAAAATGGGAATTGGGAACCGCTCTATAATTCAATAGACTTATTCGAGAATCGAACTGGACCGGGTGGGAGTTTCCACAAAATGGGAACCGAGAACCGCTCTATAATTCAATAGACTTATCCGAGAATCGAACCGGACCGGGTGGGAGTTTCCACCAAGGAACCTGGAACCGTTGAATAGTTCTATGGGCCCAACTGAGAATCGGACCAGATAGGATGGATGAGACTATTGTGAAGGACTTGTCATTGTATAAGGGTGAATAAGATAGACCATTCAACTAGATAACACGACAAGCTGAAAAAGATTCTGGAAGAGCTAAAGGAGTTTTTAGTCCATTCATGAGCACATTGCTCCATGTTCCGAAAATGATAAAATAATCAAGTCTGCTTGCACAGCTTATGCATGACCAGGTATTATCCCCTATTAAGTATCTGGATGAGCGAAGGCCATTCAACAGACCCTCCACTAGATAACACAACAAGCTGAAAATGAAAAGGCATAAGCATTGATCTTTTACTCGAACTAGGACAATAGGCATGCGAACTCCAATGGTTTTGTACTTTGTTTCCGTTTTGACTCTAAGGAAGGAGTCCGATGAGTAAAAAGGGGTAAGTCATGAGATTAGAAAAGCAATAAGTAAAAGTGGTGATCATGATAGAGAGACTGTTGACACTGAGTAAAAGATCTCATATAAATCACCCCAGTCCGGATGGACGGGTGGTGATTCCAAGTGTGGAACCGAGAACCGAACCGGTCCCTAAGAGGGCTGCTGGTTCGGTCCGATTCTGGGTGGTCCAATCAGCTCTCGATTCTATTTTATTTGTTTTTACCAGACCGATTGGCTACTTTGTCACTTGAATGGGGCCGTGGTCTTGGCGTCGATTTTAGGACGATGACCAGTTCTTCCACCCCCGCCTCGCGCACACCAGAGAGAGAGAGGCGTCGCCGTCACTAATGAGGATAGTCATTGGCCATGCCTTGCCGTGCGCGAGACTCTCTCTCCAACACACATTCAAACCCCCTTCTCTGACCACAAAAAAAAAAAAAAAAAATTCATGCTTTCTTCTCTCTCTTTTTTTATTCTTTTCTTCTTCCATTTGAATGGATGTAGACATCTGTGCTAAGCTTGGATACAAACACAACTTATGCATTGAGATATTCCATAGGGTTCGTGCATGGGCGATATTCATATGTGTAACCCGCCAATACCCGGGAATCTGCATATTATTCCGGGAAAACTTTCGGCCTTCGACGGACACTGGATTTCGACGGAGCCGAGCTATTTCGCGAGGATAATATTTGCGTCTTTTGGTTAGAAATTTGTGAGGATGTTGAGGGTTTTGGCGATGAAAGATGAGGTGAGTTGGCTTTGCCAACCGTGACAACTTGGAGAGTCGGCTTCAAGGCTGGATTTAGAGAACTCCCTACCGTTTGTAAAAGCTCAAAGCTAAGCCATGGGATTTTCAGACTTTCCTCGGCCTTGGAAGTTCTTCCCATGCGGTCGAATTTGAAGGGTATAAACCAGGTCAGTTCACCGTTGGATCCATGCCTTTGCAATTTCAATTGCATATAGGAAGAATATTTCATCCTCTTATGATGTTTCGAATGGCTTCTTTGAAAAATGTTTCGATAGGTATTCGACCACAGTCTCTCTGTGCATTTCATTCGGATATCTCGACACGGGGAGTCATGGGAGCATTTGACGGGGTAACGTTTGCCTTTTCTTTGTTGATTGAGCATGCGATGAGCTATGAATACCAAGAAAGAATCACGTCGAAGAAAGAATGAGAAATAGAAACACGTCAAGAAATTTTCCGAAGCCGAAAAAGAACAATTACCCATTTCACGATGTTTAATTTTTCACTACCTTGTTCTTTCAACCGAAATTAACCTGTTCTGGCGGATTGATCTCTTGGCATGAAAAGGAAAAGCCTTCCTGGAAATTGATGATCTTCTTATCTCTTTGGAGCATTTGATGATTCTCGAACAAAACGCATGCTTTCCTTAGGCTGACCTCCCCCATAGATTAGACGAACTCAATTTTGGCTGGCGTTGACCTGTTCCACCGGTCAACTGCTTTGATCCTTCGCCTACCCCTTTTCATTAAATTTTGCATTTATTCTCCATCACGCGATTGCCCCCACAAAAGGGTATTATCAATGGGCGGCAAAAAAAAAAAAAAAAGAAAAGGAAAAAGAAATTGTAATTTATCTCTTACATTTTTTTCTTCTTAATTTGCTGAGAAATCGAATTAGACGAGGAGGACGATGTAGTCATAAACATGATCACATGTATTTTCAGAATTTTGTCCGAAAGGAATTCTTCTACTCTATTCTTATCACGCGACCCCACCTGGTATATTTCACATTCTATTTTCCACTTCATTTGCATCCACAATTTAAATTTTCTTCATCCGACATTCCAAATGCTTTCATTATCCATAAGAATTTCGTCCGAAGGGCAATATATGATAGTTTCTACTTTCAGAAAAATTTATGTGAGCCATTTTTTTATCGATATTTTTGGCTGCTCTATTTCCCATTTTCTCTTAAATTAGAATTGGAGAACTCCTTTTCTTTCCTATCCATGTATAATGAGCACAATCTTTTGACTCCTTTGTTCAGCGTTTTAACTTTTCTCTAACCTCTTAGTTATCTTCTTCATAATCTAAGCCAAAAGGGATTCTTTTTTTCAAAAGAGATTATTCTTAAAGCTCCACGATATCATGTATTTATTAAAATTGGGAATATCTTAGGTATGATTCCTTCTTTATTACATAACCTAAACCGACAAGCCGCAACCTATTCATCTTCCGCCACAGCTCAACAATCCCTAATACTAAACTCACCATTAAAACATAGTAAAAAAATACCGTAAATATACATCATCTTTCACTCAATGACCGCTTGCATGTCTCTGCTTTCGAAAATCAACTAAAGATCAAACCATATAAACCCTAATTAAGAGGCTAAGATGGGCTGATAAGGAGGAGCGGTTATCTGCCTTTTCAAAGTTAGATTTTACTCAAAGGCATGTGAATGGTATTGGCAAAAATAGAGACATGTAAGTGATGGTTGCGGCCAAAGGCGAGCTTTGTTATTGATAATTTTTCTCTTAAACACAGCAAAAGGTTTGGAAAACGGAATAACTATGTTGTGTGACGGGAAGCGGTGCCTCAAGCGCATCTCAATCGCTTAGATTACGGCACATTTTCTGAGGATTGTAATTCTTTTGAAAGCAATATATACCTTCTTGCATGTGATAACGACCCATCTTATAATCTTAGGCAATGATTTCGAAGATGTACTGTTTTACTATCGATGTAAGTCAATTAACTTTTCTACTACACGACATTCACAAGGCTGCTGCTACTTCGTGGTCTGTATTTAACTAGACATATCATACACATGCATTAGACTATAATCATGTAATCAATAAAATGAACAATATTAATATGTGATGGCTCCGCGAGTTTCCGTAATCAATCATGTAATCATGAGCTTAGATGTCCTCAGCTCATGAACGATGACATCTATTCACACAGCCTTGAACTAAACTAAACGAGCTTGATCAACACAAGACACCGTTGATTAAAACTAAACAGGGTCTTAGAAAATAGAAAGGTATATCTCGCCCTTGGTATATGCTCCAAAATTATAAGGAAATTCCTATGGTAATGTCTTCAATGGAAGTATTTTAATCGGGAGATCCTCTGAGCTACGACTTTTATGTTATGTTAAAAATATTACACAATTAACCCTAGATATTAACTCTAGAATGTTTATCTGTGTAATCAATCCTCCGTAAAATCGAGACATTTTTTTATTTAATATGCTCGGCAAGTGCTTTTAGGATACTTATTGCGATGATCTTTGTGTATAGATAAAATGGTATATGAAATAAGTGGATACTATTGTTTGAAATCTAAAATATTATGCAATCTCTGTATAAGTTGAATTTCCTGCTAATGATACCGGTGAGGAAGCAGTCCCAAATATAACCTTGCGAAGAACCTACAAAAATAAGATAGCCAAATTATGCAAATTAATATGCTAATCTACAAATATTTCTTTCATGATTGATGACTTCTTTCGCCAACAATGGTAATTTTCCAAATTCTTGATATATATATCATTAGCTATGATAACTTCTCAAAATACAGTGATAACGTTTTGGTTAGTGATGGTCATTTTTCCGAAAGGTATTTGAAAGTTCATGTTAGCTTTTCTCGAAAAGTTTCACCTTTGTTTGTTTGTTTTATTTATTTATCAAAATCTCCCAAAATAGCTCGGCAAAATTTCGTTTTCTTAACTCGCAAGATGACAAATGTATGAATAATCGTAGAATTAACCTACTTTGATAATTTTCAAGTGGTTTTTTTTTTTTTAATCAAGATGGTTATTCTCCAACTATATTGGTTATTGCTAATATTTTTTTTTTGTGTCGCTAAATTCTCACTAGGGACGGTAAGTTTTGGACATCGTGGTGATTTTCTTAAAGATGTTTTCAAGATTAAATTTTTCGATAACCTTAATATTTTTCCGCTACTAACGTTCTTTTATAAAATAAGGACCCGAAAAATGGCATGGAAACCGAGGGCCTCTGTTACTCTCTGTCAAAAGTTTTCCACTCTGTTCCATCACCTCCGCCATGTGAACCTCTGAGCCTGAGCGCTGTCTCTCTCTCTCTCTCTTTCTCTTCTCTCATTTAATAATTTTGCTGCTTCTTCTTCTTCTTCTTCGTCTACGTCCTGGGTCTCAATTCTGCGACAGGACCAGAACTCGACCAAACCCCACAGAATATTAAACAACGAGCGGGCAGGAGGTTCGGCAAAAAGATAATCAGAAAGCAGTTGTTAGCATCTGTTTTTGTTTATTCCCAGACCGAAAAACGAGCCCCCAACAGAACCCCATCACTGTACCTTACTCTCTACGCCAGCACAGGAGCACCAGAACCCGAAAGCCCCATCTCACCAGCCTTCGACGCTCTCCCTTCATCATCATCTTCTTCTTCGCCTTCTTCATCAAGATCTCCGATTTCTTCTTTGGTGTTTTCACAGGCTATTAAATGAGATATGGTGGAGCTCAAGAGACCACCCACCAACAGCAGGGGCTTCTACGTGAGGATGAGGTTCTTGCACAGCAACGGCAAGCACAATCAGAGGCAAGCCCAAGACAAGAGCTTCTTCCGTAAATACTACAAATGGGTCCTCTGGCTCTCTCTCTCCTTCTACTTCTTTAGTTCTTACCTCCTCAGCCAAAGCCCCAAGCAGAGGCTTAACCCTCTCCACACCACGAGCTTTGCCGGCTCCGGGTCGACTCACTCCTCTCGCGCGCTCTTCGAGTCATCCTTGTCGCTTAGTAATAGTAGCTCCACACGCTCGCAAGAACCCAAGATCGACCAAGGTTGGTAACCGCTAAAGTTTCGATTTTTTACTTTCCTTTCCCCTGTTTCTGCCTCAGGAGTCCTCAATGTTGACACGACCTCTGTTTTTGTTTCTTGCAGAGTTGAGGGGCTTGAAGATATACGTCTACGAATTGCCGCCGAAGTACAACTCCGAATGGCTATCGAACGAGCGATGCAGGACTCACTTGTTCGCGTCGGAGGTGGCGATCCACAGGGCTCTGTTGACCAGCGACGTGCGGACGCTCGACCCTCAGGAAGCTGACTTCTTCTTCGTCCCCGTGTACGTGTCCTGCAACTTCAGCACCACCAATGGCTTCCCGGCCATCGGCCACGCGAGGTCGCTGCTGCTCTCCGCCGTGCAGCTAATTTCGTCGGAGCACCCGTTTTGGAACCGGAGCTCCGGGTCTGATCACGTCTTCGTCGCTTCTCACGATTATGGGGCTTGCTTCCACGCCATGGTAAACGACCCCCAAAAAAACCCCAAAATGGTTTTGTCCTTTTCTTTCAACACGAACGCATCCCGAGCTATCAGTCATAAATGTACGCAAATCGTTGCGATTGACACTCCATCCTTCGTTAAAGTTGGAAACTTCGGATTGAAGTTCATTTTCCCCCCGTGTTTTGAACGTTTGATTGGGTCATCAATCTGGTTTAGCTGATGATTAACTGTGGGTTATTTGTCGATTTTTCTGTAGGAGGATCGAGCTATCGCAGATGGGGTGCCAGAATTCTTGAAGAAGTCCATCATACTGCAGACGTTCGGGGTCAACTACGACCACCCGTGTCAGGACGTCGAGCATGTGGTGATTCCGCCCTATATTCCGCCGGAAAGCTTACGGAGGACCCTGGAGGCGTCGCCGGAGAACGGCGGTCGGGACATCTGGGCCTTCTTCAGGGGCAAAATGGAAGTCCACCCCAAGAACATCAGCGGTCGCTTTTACAGCAAGTAAATGATTCCGTCTCTTACAAGTTCATTTCGCTCTAATCAAACTCCTAATCATTGCTCCACCCTTTTGAAATTAGTATATGACCCTCCACTGAATCTATAAGCTAAGAACCCAATACAGTTGAGTTGTAATCATTTCCTGCAATATGGTATTCAATCTGACGTGTCCCTTTTTTGGGTGGGAATCTGACGTGTCCTTACCTGGCCAAGATTCTCAAGATCTGTCCATGTGAATGTTTGAGATTTTTCGTTTGACCAAACTGAATGTTTAGCATTTTCACGTTGTGTTGATGAGGAATGTCGATTTTTCAAATTTTTTTTTTTTTTTGCTTTCTCCAGGGCGGTGAGATCGGTTATCTGGCACAAGTACGGGGGTGACCGGCGGTTCTACCTGAGGCGGCATAGGTTCGCCGGATACCAGTCGGAGATCGTGCGGTCCATATTCTGCCTGTGCCCGCTCGGGTGGGCCCCCTGGAGCCCGAGGCTGGTGGAGTCCGTGGTGCTGGGCTGCGTCCCCGTCGTCATCGCCGACGGCATCCGCCTGCCCTTCCCGGACGCCGTGCCGTGGCCGGAGATATCGCTCACGGTGGCGGAGCGGGACGCGGTGAGGCTCGGGGCGATCCTGGACCGCGTGGCGGCGACCAACCTGAGCGCCATACAGAGAAAGATTTGGAGCCCGGAGGTGCGGCGGGCCCTGCTGTTCAACGACTGCGTCGAGTACGGCGACGCCACGTGGCAAGTCCTTCGGTCCCTGGCCAAGAAGCTGGACCGCTCGCACAGGAGGAGCAGGGTTTATAGCCAATGAGGAGCGCAAAGCTTAAGCCGCTGTTCGTGGGCGCCAGCTAGGCATCGGGTTGTTGTCCGACGTGGATGATATTCTCTCGAGGGACGAGGAGGACAATAATGCGAGACAGCTGGGCAGCTCTTGCATTATGCAGAGAGGCAGGGAGTGGGGCCCGGAAGTCAATTTTAGTACGAAGGAAAATGGCGGGGGTGGGCCCCACTTGTCTTTAAAAAATCGGGCGGAGTACAAGATTTTTGGATATATAATTTTTTTTTTGTCGAAAGAAGAGATTGTTTTTCGCAAACGACGACGTAGATGTGATTAGAGGGGAGAGACACTGTACATACAGGCTGGAAGAGTTGGAGGGGACGGCATCGTTGGGAATATAAAAGTAATGTCAGTAGTTGTACATGTGATCGAAGCTTATTATTAGGTGTGGATAATGTATCTTAATTCTTTTGAGGGACAGGAAAACAAATGCAGTTTTTGTGTCTTAAGCTGGTGTTGCGGGGGGAGAAGTTGATTAAACCGAAAACAAGATCGGAGCTTGTTTTTGGGTCTCGAATTCAAATCTTTCCGAGCAAAGTAGTGATTCGATCTGGAGCTTTAGGTTTATTGGGAATGTGAATGGGACAAAACCTGGAAAGGGGGCTCCTTTTTATGAGGGTTTATTTTTTTTATGAAAAGTGGTTCTTTTCCTCCAGAAATTCGAGAAAATTAAAGATAAAAAGGGGACGGAAAGGGCGGAGCAACGTGACAAGTTGGAGGGTGTCAGGACTTTAAATGGCGTGGTGGAGGAGGAGGTGGTGTCAGAATGTGGTCACGGGGTCACGGGTACCGATCAGAATCACTAATTACTTATTAATTAGCCCCACACCTAAATTTGTCCAGAGAATGCTTGTGCAGCGCGTGAATTGCCGACCACGGGACGGGTGCAAAACTTCTGGGACTTTCAGTCCGATGATGTTGCGGCTTAGCGACTCGGTCCGACATGACATTGACGCGACAGGTAGGTCGGTACGTCTGCAACTTGGTCCACGGGTTTTCACGGGCCGGAATGGACCGGGGTACCTGCCTTTTGTGTCGAGGGAAATTGGCTATGCTTCGGCAATGTCTTAGCAGGTTTCAGATCCAATTAGGGATGGAATTTTTTTTTTAATGACCGTAAAGAACATACGCCGTCTTTACTTGTGCTGACCCTAAAACTCCGACAACGCTATTGATCTTTATAGGAAAAAGAAGCAACTGAAAAGAGAGAGAGAGAGGGGGAAAAAAAGAAAAAGGATAAAAGTCCGACCTGCCGGATTCGAACCAGCGACCTAAGGATATGCTGTTGGATGGTCCCACTACAGTCCTCCGCTCTACCAACTGAGCTAAGGTCGGCTTGTTATTTACGTTCCCATATTAATTGCTTTTATAAATAGAAAAAACTTCACTCAACCTTCGGCTTATGTGGTTATGGGCCTTGGGCTGATCCACATTCAAATCCGAATCTTGATGAAGGCATGGACGCTCAACCCCAATCTTTGTCGGGCCGAAGTTTGGACCCATCTCACCAACCTCCAAGTCCAAAATTCCGGAGCTCCTTTTCAGCACTCGGGCGTGAGCGTGTGGTCTCTTTTGGGGTCCGCGCAGTAGTCGTACACCATGTGGTTCCTCTGCACCCACCCCATCGCCAAGTACTGCTGCCGGCTCAGGCCGCCGGCTCCCGATGGCGAGACGGAGGGCGGGTCGCACGAGCGGGCGGAGCCGTCGGCGGCGCACCCGCTCAGCCTGAAGTTGGCGTACTTGCCCACGAACGGCTCGTACCGGTAGTCCGCTTTGTACTTGCCGTTCTCGGTGGCCCAAGAAGACGCGTCCCATATCGATCCGTACACCCACATCGGCCTTAAGGGAAATGTCGCGTCGCTCTTCCTCGGGTACCTCCTGATAGGTACATCGTCCACCAGAAATCTGCCAAAGCCCCGGTTACAAGGAATAAGATCATATGGAATACGTATAAATCATGCTAGTCACGTTTCAAAGAGTGCCAAAAGTTGCAGAACCGGTCTCCTTAACACGTGAAGGGTTTTTCAAGAGACTAGTTTAGACATTTCTAGTCTGAACAATTAAGGAGAGGAAAAAAGAAGAAGACCCACATGATCTCGTTAGGTGTCCACAGAATGGCATAGTCGTGGAAGTCATTGGTGGGGTCGAACCAGAGGTGGAACCTCATCTCTCTTCCGATGATGTTTCCATCCCCACTTCCTCTGACGAAGACATTGGTCTGAAGAGTGTAAGGCTTGTCTGGTGTCGTTCCCAGAAACTCGACGTCGATCTCGTCATGGTTGCCTGGGCGGGCTTCATTGTTGGAGAGCTGATGGTATCCGAAAATTCATTAATCTCTCATGAAACACTTTCTAAGGTAGATTCCCCAATACTCTTGCTATAATACTATCCTTGTGGATAGGAAGAAGGAGATTTAGAAGCTGCACATAAGCTTCAGCAGTACAACCGGGTTGACATCTCACGTTTCCTCTTATCGGATTAAAGGGAAGTTGCACAAAACAAAGCTGTCTCATGCATTTCGATATGTATTTTGAAAAAAATAAAAATAAATGAATAGGATGGACGTGTTATGCTAGCTCTTACGTAGAAAGAGGTAATAACTCCAGCAGTATAACCAGGTTGTAGCTTGATGGATGCACTGAAATAACCAGATTGATATGGGTGAAGAGACTTGAACCCACTTCCTGTTTCCAAGACAAAAAAAGGAAATTAAGTTGCTGTTTCTAATCGCCATATATGAATAATAGAAGTCCACAAAATAAGGTGCACTACCCTAATTTACCATCATGTTGGGATTAATTTTTCATAAAATTAAGTAGAAACACATCCAATTAATCCCAAAGCTTTACTCTATTAGAAGAATGCTTAATTTGATACTGGAATATTTTTACACCTCCCCCAACGTGTAGGTTGGACATGAACATACACAATAAGGGCCGTACATGGAGACTTAAAAATAATCGAGTTTAGGATTTCATGCTATGATATCATGTAAGAATTTATGAAATCACAAATGACTATTCTAAAAGTTTATAGTGTCAGAAGAAGGCTGGACTATTATGTGTATACACCGATAATTCCGAGCAATCTCATGACTCCACGGTGGCAACGAAATGAAGATGAGGAGACCTGAGCTAGTGTCGAGCCAGATAGTCAACAAGCCCTGGTCTAGCCTTTGGTGCCGAGGGCCCCACAGGTTCCTAAACCCTCGATCAAACCCTATGGAGCCAAACCTTGAGCTTGGATAGTAGCCAGGCGAAGGTGGACCCTGTGCACCAATGGAAGGTGCAAACGTCCCGACCACGACGAGAAGAATGATGGGAAGAGACAAGTCAAATGGCTTGAAGAGGAAAAGAGAAGGCAGAGACATGATCCCCAGGTTAGGTTCTAAAGATAAGGAGAGTGAGCGGGGTACTAGATTGAGCATGGCAACAAATGTGGAGTGCGTATAAATAGAGAGAGATAGAGAGAGAGAGAGGCGTGAATGGACCCTATATGATCATACGGTGATAAGGTGGTTAATGGAAGTTATAGATGGGGACAAAATAGGTAGGGTTTTGGAACAAGTATGGAGGAAAAACATGTTCATTTTATGTGGCGTGTTCCTTCATTCTCTTGCCCCACCATCAAATATTGTATTAGGATAACGACTTAGCTTTAGGCAAAGGTAAATGTACGTTCATCAGATTTGTCACGTGAATCGTTTTACCAAGCGACTTGACGGTTTCCCTTGTGAGTAGCACTTAGGTAAGCTGATCATTCCATCTTTTTTTTTTTGGTAAGGGAGATCATTCCATCTTTGTATCTCACTTGTTCCAACATATCAACTTAGAATGTAGCTTTTAATCATATTATTTCTAACTACATCTGGTGTTTTCTCTAAGTATGTTCTGCGCTGGGAAAAGTATCGAAAAAGTCATAGATTTACTGCATTGGGACCAATTTAGTCTTAAATTTTTCAATTGGACCAATTTAGTCCACAACCTTTTACACTAGTACTAATTTAGTCAATCCGATCAATTCTTGTTAGAAATCGCTGACATGGTTGCCGGCCTTTTTACGTGGAACGACCGGCGTTGACGTGAATAATTTTTTTTTTATAATTTTCAAATATTTTTTTGATTTTTTTGAACTTATGTTATCTGATTTTCCTTTTGTTTTCTTCATTGTCGTCGCGTGAGAGCCGAGCCATCGCCAGTGGATTGCTCACAGAAAAAAATAATGCATGAGTACATATACACGCACACTAGATCCCATAAAAGACATGTCCTTGCATCATACAAGATCCGATTGACAACTCCATCCAATAAAATCACGTACATATCTCTTCCCCTTTTCTTTCTAATGACTGAACTGAAGAAATATGATTTTTCCTTCCCTGATGGCTAACTGGGGAGCAATTTATCTACGGTAAAGCAGATATAAAGACGTGCATATATATTGCTCAAAAGAAAGCGGTTGGTCAACGCCCCAACAGTTGCATAAACTCAAAACTCTGTACCCGAGGCCCTCGTTGACTTTTTTTTGCTCATATGATGAATCGTGGAGTTCATAAATAGGGGCATTATTCTCAAGTAACTTTAGAATATGAACCTGGTATTACATTGCTTAAGATCACGATAGGCATACATTATACATTTCAGTCAAAACTTTTATGCTTAAGCATAGCAAGTATGTATTAGTCCGACATGACCAAACGGCCATCAATCCTGGGTCGTGATTTTGTAATTCCTTTATATATATATTGCTCAACGTAGAAATATGTATAGCGTAAAGATTTTCGGGGTTACCATATGTATCAAATAATGGCCCCACAAGCTAGCTTCAATTGTTATGGACATACATATATCCCGAAACGGTACCTTAAAGTGTACGTACCCTTATTATTTTATTGAGATTGGGAAGGCAAGGCTGAGGAGACTTACATAAGTTTCAAGAAAATACCATCAAATCAAAGATGGAACGGGCCTAATACCCTAAAAAACCTCCCAACTTTAGTTTTAGTTCCAACTCAGCATTAATTTTTTTTCCTCATAAAACCAATTTTTCCTTGAGCTCCAAAGCTGCTCCGATTAATCATCCGTCCAAAACTTCTCTTGATAACCGAGTGATAGATAGCTCCCTAGTGTGAGCTGTTCGAGCCTCCTAAGCAAAGTGTCTCAAGCTCTCCAACAACAAGAGATGGAAGGCTCTCGAGCATGAGTGATGGAAGACAAAGTGCAAAATCGAAAATCGAAAATCTCCGAGCGAGATGGAAGGAAGGCATTCTTAAGATTGAGAGCAAGTGACGAAAGTCAACCCAATTACTCTAGTTCTTACCCAAAATTTTAAATCCAATAAGACGTCGTTTGGGCAGGCATGAAAATTCATCTCCAAAAAATGTGTTGTTGGATATGAAATTTGAGAAAACTAGAGCAATGACGTAGAGATGCCACATCACTAAGGACGATTTTGGACGGAGAGTTAATAATGGCAAATTTGGAACTCAGGTAAAAGTCAGTGATTTGTTATAAAAAAAAAAGATTTAGGATAGAATTGAGATTGCACTTAAAGGTTGTGATTTTTGAGGATATTAGGCCAATAAAATGCTTGTGCGGATAACAAATTTAGCCTCTAACGTGTTCTGGCATTCAGGCTTATGCTGTGGGAAAAATTCAAACTCGATACTTATCTCTTCCGTACATGTTTGTTTGACGTGTGTAAGTAGTGCACCGTACATGAACATCCGTATGATGTATGATGGTACATGACTATGAAATGTTGTGTCACTGTACGTTATTTTGTCTCAAGAATCGTCGTGCTAAGGTCGGAGCCTTGAAAGATACTTTGCCCTATCTCTCGGGCAACAAGAATACGTGCTCAACAAATATAATATTAGGGCAAGCAATCTTTGAATGAATAATCTTCTTTGGCATCATCCGGAGTTTTGATTAAAATGGTTCGACTATTACTGTTAGTCGTTTTGATAGAAAACAAGAGGAAAAGCAAACAGGGTGTGTCCCCCAAAATATTATGCTGACATGCGAGATTTTCATATCATCATCTCCATATAACCCCTCACTTTTTTATTTTATTTTGTTATACCTTTCTTCGTCATAATACTTTAAATTGGTTTTCCAGTGAGAGAATCTTTTTTGTTCTAGTTAGAAAGTCCAACCCAAATGGTAAAAATTTGAGAAACGATATAGAATGACACGAACCGGGTGGACACACACGCGAAATAAGCTGGACTTGACTCTGGTATTATGTTTGAAAGTTCAATCCAAAATATTTAAACTAATAGCCATTAGATGAATAGAAGAGAATGCAAAATTCGAGAAAAAGAAAATGCTATCCGATGAGACCCGAAAACTTAAGAGTTCATTGAATTTGAAAGATATATGTCGACAGTTCATGAAATCTTGTGGGTTGTCGTATATTTGAGAGCATGTAACATCAGGATAGTGATCTTTTTTATTTTTCCTGTTTCAAATAATCTAAACTGGAAATTAACTCGATTTATGATTAATACAAGTCCTTCAATTGTTGATAGTAAACGTGCTCGGAACAACTTGATGTCAATTGATCGTTCTCCAAGTTGTCATTCTGTCCTAATCAATACCACAAATAGAGGATTCACGGAATAAGCAAGATCGAAGCTCTTGTTCAAACTGAAAAGATATGCAGAAGCGTGGACGCTATTAGCTGGAAGACCGAGCTCAAACCCCAACGGTCGGCGCGGTCTGTTAGGGTTTTGGAGGATTTTTAGCTCATAAACTAGATGTCACCCGTTCAAACCTTGCAATCTGCATGCAAACTACTTTAGGTCGGGATCACTTGTGCAGGTTAGGCATGGACTTGACCAATTCATTGGGCTTGCAGGACGTTTCACGAGTGTTTAGATGGCTGAGTCTCCACGCCTTGTGCCCTTGGATAATTAAAAGGGAAAAAGAAAAAGAATTGGCCGGGCAACGATATACAAATGACGGATTATGAATTCATTCGTGTCGCCATTGAATTCTCTCAAATAATTTTAACTATACCGAGAAATATCAATTGTATTCATATACCAAATGACGTACTGAATGGATCGTACCATACATTCAATAGATTTCATTCACAGATCACATAAACCAGACTCAATATATCTCACATTCTTCTTCTCTTTCTTGTGACCATTTATGTTGCTTTTCCCTATTTCCGTACTGTTAACACCTAAAACAATCCAAGAAAGCTCGTGACAAGCACGCGAGGGGGCGATAATTAGCTATAGAAAGGAACATTGAAGCAAGGTACGTGCCGGTCAAAAAGGGTGTCACGTGTCGGGGTAAATTCTGGCGCCACTTCCTTCAAGAACAAGAAAAGCGCGCGGAGGAGGGCCACGATCGAAGCGGTTGCTAAAAGATTGACGGTAATCCCCACGAGGTAAAAAGAAAAGGCGCGAAGACTGGGAAACCGTCATCCACGTGGCTTATGGAAAATGGCAAAGCGTAGGGCAAAGGGAAGAAACCGCTCGGCGGTTACCAAAGAGCTCGCCTATAAATACCTCACGGTAGCAAGATACACACAAAAAAAAAAAAAACCCAAAACACTTGTATTTTCAACTAGCTCTTAGCCTTTAACTTAGCCTAGCTATAGTTTTTCGGATTCCCATCGTCGATTCAATTCCGGCGAGTCTCATATCCAGAGTTAGGTGACGTCGATTAAATTCCGACGTCTGCTCACTAGGTTCGATACCGTCAATTAAATTTCGGTGTTGTACCCTTCATCCATCTTATCCAAGACCGTTGATTCAATTCCGGTATTGTGTCCTATAATCCCCCGTCTAGTGCTGTTGATTAAATTCCAGCATTGTGTCCTACATCATTTCCCCGATCCTGTCGATTTAATTCTAGAATCGTGTCGAAATTTGCTACATACTTCTATTATTGCACATATTGGGTTGTCGAGGTTGTTGAAAGACCGTAACGCGCCTCTTGTGTTAATCTACTGCATTTGACACTCTATCCAAAACCGACCAAGAACTCCTTTTCGGAAAACGAACGGATTAAGTTCAATAAAAGATTCTCGCGTTAGTAACCATTTTTGGGCTATAGTCATTTTGGGCCCAGAACCCATAACCAAGAAAGCCCTGTCGAAGGATTTCGACATGCAACACGTACATACTTTTGTAGTATACATGCTCGGACTTCGATTGTTGTTGGGGTTATCCCATATCGATTGTGGAAAGGATTGGTGGTCGATTTATAAGTATGAGGGAAAAACTCATCCTTTCGGCTAGCTTTTGGGATGAGAGAGGCCCAAGACTACCCAATATTGGTATCAGAGTCTAGGTTACCAACAAGTCTAGACTCAACGATCACATGAGAGAGATATGGATTGTCACTATCTCCGACCCATGACACGATGTGTGTGGGGGAGATTATTAGGGTTGTTCCACATCGGTTGTGGAAGGGGCTGATGGTCGGTTCCTAAGACCACCCAATAGTTGTCTTAACAACCCTATTCCAACGTGCTTGTTTCAACATGGTCTATTCCGCATCAATCCAAACCACCTGTTCGCTACGTCAGAGTTGGATCGTCCCGCGCAATTTTTTTTATCGACTATCGAGTCCGAAATGGTTAGGATATGGAGGAAACACCGTGACTACGCATATTATAAAATTTGCTTTTGGCCATGCATAATTGCACACGTATAAAGTTCGCAATCTGATCAACCACCCCTTCTACTTGCCCCAAACACATATAAAAGTTGAAAACATGTTAGTGGCCTTGCTTGATCACCTAGTAACTTTACCAAGTTGCTTTAACTTGAAGCTAAGGGATCTTTGCATACAATGAATCATCACCTGCACATAACCGAAAATTTATACTCCGACGAAGTTGAAAATACAGAACATTGGATGCAATGACAAGGACGGGGAGGTAATTGCAAAGCAAGGGATGCTCAAATCCGTCCTTGAATGCCGGGCTGTGTTGCCGGTCACCCACAGGGCCGTATAGACCTTGCACGTGCGCCAGTGCTTGATTAGATTAGAGGACATTATTATAAATTGTGTAAGTTTACGCCGTGTACACAATTGATGTATAGAGAATTTTATATAAGCGGACCCATACGACATTGATAAAAGAGAGCGGAGAGTTATAATTCTCAAATCAAGAATGGATGATGCCGTTCTGTGTAAAATATTCTGTAAATCAACGGTAACGGTGACGGTGGATGCTCTAATATTTCTTTCTTTTCCGTGTCTCCCCTTTTAATCCATCAATCTATTGATTAGATACTTGGATTTTGAAGAAGAAAGACATGCTTGCACGCTTCTTATTGCATGTGTATAGAAGCCATAGCTTTCAGGTATCTTTTAAGTAACATAATGATGTGATAAGGCTACCATTTTTAGCCGACATGACGTCCGAATCCGAGTGAAATGCCCGAAGATTACGTGCTCACGTCCTCTATGACATATGGATTATCATCCTTGTCGCTAATCTTACAAGAAGGGATTAACAATGTAAATCCTCGTCATTGTAGTGCCTCTTTAAAATCTATCGTTGCTTCTGGAATTTGTCACCGGATTAAGCTGCAGTTTGCTCTTGTTGATTTCTTTAAATTGAAGCGAGGAAACCCACCAAATGCGTAGAACGAAGTAGAGCAGGGTATTATAATCTCATAAATTACTTCCTTTTTTGTGAAAAGAAGAAAAAAGGCTATATTTTCTTCCATCTCTAGTAGGGAAAATACTTTCTTACGTTGAGGCTAGCATTATCGCCTAGAGAGGGGTAAATAGCTGATTCAATGAGTTTTAAAAGTTAATGCGGAATTTTAAATAGATAAGTTCAGAGTTTAGTTCAGAGTCTAAGCAAGAGCAAGATCCGAGATATTCTTAGAAGCAGTAGTGTGTGCACAATTCAACTATCGAATGAAAATACAAGGAGTTTTTGGAGTAGAGAATTTGTATAGAGAGTTTATGGTGGTTCGGTTTTGTTCAAGCCTACTCCACTTCTTCACGCTAGTAGCCAATCGACTAGATTTTACTAGTGAATAGCTCAGAAGTTATAACTCGGTAATGATTCTCAAGTGAATAGACGTAAGGCCTAAAGCTCACACACTTGAATGAAAACCTTTAAGTATTACATTGTTTGGATCAAAAGTACATGAATGATGTGAAGCTCTCTTGATCTTGAAATTTTTGAATTCTCAACTCTCACTTGTACTCTTCCGCATTGACGTCTCCTTTTATACTCATCCATCTCCAACTGCTCATTGTAAGATCTCCAGATGATCACTCTCCAAACTTCCCATTTGGACGAGATTGTATACAAATGATTTCGTAACCATTGAGGTTAAGCAAAGAAAGAATCTCCCATTAGATCAAATTGCCCAAACAATTATGATCCGGGTTCTCAAAGATAGAGTTTTTCATAAAGTACGTCATCCTCGTCTCCCTTAATTCACGTCCATGATTGATCTTCATGATTGATAATCTTCAAGAACAAAATCCAGCTAGATTTGCTAGCTGTTGTGATAAAATGATATCCCAATTATATCATCTCGAATATATCTCATAATAATTTGGTCGTTGCATATGAAATATTGTCTCGTAGCTTGAGCTAGTAATAATGTCCGAGCTCCACTACTCAATGTCTGAGCTCTCTAAACAGCGTCTAAGGCCTTTATGCCAAATTCAATCCCGTAAGCTATTCTTTAACATTCAAGTGTACATTAGAACATTTTGCAAAACAATATCTCATTGAATTAACTCGGATATTAAAGAATTTGAATTGTTTTGTCAATTTCGAAATCAATTATGGGTTTTTCTCAACATCTTTTACCAATTTTTGATTGATGAGTTCCTTCAACATATTTTACATTTAGGTTGTCAAGAATTACACCCTCCATCTCCCTCCCCTACTTCTTAAGACACATAACCCGATGTTGTCGGAATGCCCGAGCCACCGTTACCCTCTCTCTCTCTTTCTCTCTCGCACACACACAATGTGCGCATGCACGCATGTGCAATATGGATGTCGCCACAACTATATGATCGGTCTAAGGTCACCCGAGATCAAGGACCGCTGATGTTAGAATAGTGGCCGTTAATAACTAGTTGCTTGATGTTGCGACGGAAGAGATGGAGAAAAATATAATCCTTTCCAAAGTATCGGTACAAGTCTTATGGGCTGGATAAGAGGCAGAGCAGAAACGGGAGTAGATGATCTCAACATTATATCATGAACCCTAGACATTAAGGAAAATCCAGGATTTGGCCTTACAATCACTTCTTAGAGGCAATATGACAACGGCTTTCGAACTTTTGTGCCCTACCGACACTAAGATGCTAAAGCCCTCTCCTGTAAAGGATGAGGTCCCTCCACTTTCCATCTTAATTATTAGCGTTACTGTTCACTAATATTTGTTTATTATTTAAGTATTGTTCTAGACCTATCCCGTCCTCTATAATTTAGATTAAAGAAGCGATTTGTTAAGCTTTCCCCCATAAACAATAATACAAATTTCGAAGAAACCGAAAATCTAGGAGGGACTGCGTGTTTTTGGATCATATGTGGCATCCTTTTACTTAGGTCTTAGCACATATTTCGCTATGATTTCTTTGGACTCATCAGGGGATATATATCTCAATTATAAGCAAAGAGTCTAATATAATTTGACAAAAAAAAAACATATAATAGAGTAGGAAATATCAAATCGATTTTACCATAAAAACCGTTAAAAATAGTACCATCCCAAAAAGCAGGAGATTGAATGTACTTCTAGCTCTAACTCGATTCACCTTGTATTTCTACATGTTCATGGTCATAGTGTAGAAGAATCATCATATAAAAATAACGAAGATGATTGGAGCTAATGAACTTCGTTAGGGAGACGATGTATGTTCATTTTGTGGGACATGACCCATAGATACGCGAATCCATGCGAGGAAATTAACTCCCTTTAAATTCTAAATTATGTATCCATGAAAACAACCAGAGAAGATTTTACAAGATTCGAAAATGAAGTGTTAAATCTTTGATATAGACATGTGGATGATGATAGCAAATCGAAGAAATAGAAAAATCCTAGAAGGTGGAGTGTGTTTGACACTGTTTTTCTAGTGAATTCCGACTTGGGTGCTCAAGTGGGTGTTCCTCAGAAGTGGTCTACATATGTTGCATGAGGCCTCAGTCCCATATCCAACCATGGGCGTACTCCCATATCAAATCTTGATGCATAGGCATATCTGTTGATGCCTAGGCATATCTGTTGATGCCAAGATCAAAATATGGGTCTAAACATAAAGAACCTACTGGCCCAAACCAAGCCATAATAGCACGCTTACATAAGGCCCGCTCGATATAATGTCGGGTCCAGCTCATCAAGTGGCAGACTGGGTGGCAAGGCCCATAGAAAAGGACTTTTTCCCCTTTTTTCGGCTAATTAAGCGTCCCCAACAGCTGTGGTATTTTCTTGTTTGAGTGAATGAATTTTAGTGTTTTTCGACCCAAAAAAAAAAAAAAAAAAAAGAAAAGCTCATCTTGATCACAAAGATTAGGAGAAAAATTCGAAAAAAGGGCCTTAAGTGTCATCATTTTCTCGAATAAGGGCATGGAATGCTATTATTGTCTCAAAGAAAGGTCTAAAATGGCTACGATTGTTTCAAATAAGAGTTTGACCTTATCGGCCGGTTGGCCAAAATTTCCAGCCAATCAAGGGTTTTTTGTTGTTGTAAAAATATAAAATTAACCTAGTTTTTTGTTAAATTAAATTAAAATAAAAAAGAAAAAGAAAAAGAAAAAGTTACAAAAAAAATAGAAGAAAACCGGCGGGGGGATCGCCTATGGCCGCTGCCCCAACACCGATAGGGCATCGGTAATGGCTGTGCGGGTCGTCGCGCCTCGACAAGGGTCAACGACCCTGTCGATCGGTAGGCGAAGGCCCTAGCCCTCTCCAAACCCGGGAGAGGGTTGACGACCCTCGCCTAGGTCCGGCTAAGGGCCGCGGACATCCGCCGAGACCGAACCAAGGTGGGTCGGCTTGGGCGAGGGTTGCCGACCCTCGCCCGCATTTGGGAGAGGGTTGCGACCCTCTCCTAGCTTAGGCCCTCTCATGCTAGTAGGCAAGGTCGCCGGCCATAGCCGCCGCCTCGTTGGTGGTGGGGTGGCGGCCGTAGACGGAGGTCTCGTGTTCTTTGTTTTATTTTTATTTTTCTCAAAATATCTTTAAAAAAAGAAAAAGGGAAAATCAAATAAAATAGTAAATTACCAAAATGTCCATAAATAAAGTAACTCGGGCTCTTTTTTAAGACTAATATAGTTATTTCGGGTTCTTATTTAAAATAATGTGTAATTTATGCCCTTCTTTGAGACAATGAAAGTGTTTCGGGTCATTATTTAAAATAAGGTACATTTCAAATTTTTATTTGAGAAAATAAGAGTATTTCGGATTTTTTTTTTAAATTTTTCCAAGGTTAGGAGCGGTCACAAGTCATTCTTGTAGCAGGGCGCAAGCCAAGTCACTGTACGTTAAAGATACAGGAGGAATGAAAGGCACATCTGCACCTGTCCACACGCACGTGTCTCTCAAGACATTCAACGTAGCCACTGCACTTTGCAGAAGAATTGTAAAACATCAATCCAAGTGTCGTGTCCAATTTTGAAGATCATTCAGATTAGTTTTTGTTGAAGCTTTGAATTTCAAATTCCAATCAGACTCGATTTTCTAATTCTAATGCTCGTCGTCAATTAAGCATTGTGACCTTATTTTCTAACCATTTTACCTTCCCGTCGCACCGTATTAATTTCCGTTTAGAATTTTACATTCGAATTTAGTCATCGGGCAAGCATGTCATCTAAGAATGTAAGTCGTGTTATGATTCGATAAAATTCCATTGTAATTTTTTTGCTAGCTTTCAAATATTTGTGTAATATTGCCCTAGTAATTTGGATCTTACGAAAACTTTAATGTTTGGCATGTTAGGATCCATTAGCTTTGTATCTAAAGCTAGATTTCGTATTTTAATTGGTATTTTGATTGCATATTAGTTACGGAAACTATTGAGTCTAGGGCAATCACAACTTGATGAAAACACATGTGATAATATTCCGTCGATCGGGCGGACTCCTCCACGTTCTAGTGTTCCCGACAAATCTCTTGTTCGCATTTGAGAGGTGGGAGTACTCGGCTTAATACTTGCATCCAAAACAAGTTTTCTACCTCAAGTAATCTTGAAATGAACTATTGCAGCTCTTAAAACTCAAAAACACAGATGGCATATTGTCGTTTGGTTACGCACCATTTGAATAAGAATCGATTTCCGCTTGCTTGATAGTGGGCTTAATTAACCTCTATTTTGCGAGGGTCTTTCGTAAATGGGCCGTGATCTCAGTTCACAGCGATTCTGAGGGCCCAAAATTTCACATCAATTTAACTGGCCTTCGATTCAACGGGGAGCCAACTGAATAACGGGCTTTACCAGGGAGAGGGAAAAAAAAAAAAAAAATTCTATCCCAGGAACAATTTTAATTAGAAAAACCTCAGTTTGCTGTGAATTTCACATTGTTGATCGATTTTTAGGGCTTGAGCCACGAGTCGGCACGGCACGGCCTACCAGAATTATGGGTGATCCGGGTTTAGAGCGACGCTTCTAATTGCCAGCACGAAAGGCCCAAGTCGCGAGCCAAGCTGGTTCAGCTCGAGCCACTCGATATCACTAGTATATCGCTAAGTACCTTATGATTACCACAACTCCATTGTTGCCTACGGCATTCCACACCCCTTTAGGAAGCTGCCCATCAATTTGAAAGATCGCAGCTCTGGAAACACATTTCTCCAAACACACAGCATACTTACTCGTATCTAATGCGACCGTGGAATAGCCACGACTCGATCGAGCAGACTTTAATCGCATAACCTCGTGCGATGTTCAACGTATCGAGGTCGATTTCTGCCCTTACGTTAGTCGAGCCGCGTAAAATATGTTCGCACCGGTAAGGCGTTGTTGATTGATGGGGGGGGGGCCTTCATGAGAAGAACATCCAAATTAAATTTTGTCGGGGACTCAAATAATTAAGAATGTGTCGTGCCATTTCCACCACGCAAGGGAGGAATCTAGTTAGGCTCCAAATAATGCATATGTTAGGTGTGAATCATCATTATCTTTATGGGAAAGACATAAAAAAAAAAGGGCATCAAAACAGAAACATGTATATAATAAGGAGAGAGAGAGAGAGCGAGAGAGAGAGAGAGAGAGAGAGAGAGAGAGAGGGTGATGTCTTAAAGAGAAAGAATAAGTCGATTTCGCTTTAGGTTTTGGCTTTGGTTCTTACGTTTGTTTGACATCGATTGTCAGCACCTTTTTAGCCGCATGTGCACATAGTTCCAAGGATCACGGGCTGCTCAAATAAAGCATGTAATTCAAGGAATGCCATTCGTTCTCGCCGATATGATGTTATTTCCTATTCTTACTGTTCATCCGTGCCTGCATGACTTTACAAGTCGTGGCGCTAATTTAAAGTTGTGTGACACTTATCCATCAGGGCGATATTTTATATCCAAACGATGTAAAATTAGAGATATATATATCTAAAAGATCAACGATTTCTGCATTTGCCTGTCCTCACCACTTTACTCTTTGTTTATCTTTTCTCCTGCTCTAGGAAAATACCACAATCAATTTTCAACTTTCATTAATCAAGAGGAACAAAGAAACCAAAAAAATCCACAAAACGAACTTATCGGTTTTGTTCGGTTCTGTTTTTCGGTTTTCAGTTTTTTCATGACCACAACCAACCATCAGTCGACTGAGACGCCAAAGGTTCGTGACCCGGGCCATCAGAGCAAGATACAAGCACTATCACCACGAGTGGATGCAAAGTCATTGACCCCACATTCTTTGATATCAGACGATACCGCTAGGTCACGAACGGCCATGACGATCGTATGAGCGGTATTCACTTAGGCCCGGGGATACAGCAGGTACGGCTAGCACACGGGGGGCATCATTAAAGAGATTCTGAACTGCTCATGGCTGTAGTTTAGTGGGATTCAGAGTTGATTTGGAAGGTCTCCTGAGTCTTTCAAGTCTCACCACTTTGGACGCGTAGAGTAAAATCAAACCTTTTCATGTCATGTTAGTTGATTCGAATCGCATCTTCTTCCTATTATATCTACAAAGATAAAAATATTTTGGCTACTCTATTGACAAAGACAGCCACATAGTTTCATCCATGTAGACTTTAGTCAGTAAGCATTTGAATGTCTTGCACGCAAAATCGTTCTTTGCATCCATAAATTCTTCATTAGCTTAGCTACCACGGAATTGAAGCCATTTTCCATCATTATACTATTTGGAGTTTTTTTTTATTTCTTTTTTTTTTGTCTTGTCAGATTTGGTATTGACTGTTATTTTATCTTCAGTATTTTGAATATTTTAGAAGGTGGAAATAATATTGACATGTAAAGCCATCTAGAATTTTTCGCCTTTTTTAAATTTTGGATCGTTATTTTCCGTTATGAAAATTTAGAGGAAAGGGAAAAGCTAGAAGTGAAAAAAAATAATGCGAGGACCCTACCAATTCAGTCCAAAGCTTTTGCATTTGTATCAATCGAGTCAATCCCCCTAATTTTGACTGAAAATCGCTAAAGTGGACGCCGGTTGTCCTATGTTGCACGACTAGCGTTGACGTGGACATATATGTCAATTTTTAATAATTTTTTTTTATTTTCTGTACACTTCTTTTTTTTATTAAGGGCCAGCAAGGGACGCCGGCCAACCCCAAGCAAGGGCGTAGTGGCCCTTGCCGGCTACGGCTAGTGCTCGCGAGCTCTCGCTTGGGACCGGCGATAGTCCGTCGGCAACACTCATCGGCCCTCAATCAAAAGTAAAAAAAGCACATAAAAGAAAGAGAAAAAATAAAAAATAACTAGAATATATAAAAAAATATATAAAAAAAAATCAACATCAATGCCAATTGTACCATGTAAGATGCCCGATGTCCACGACATCGATATTCAGCCAAAATTGGCATAATTGATACCCAATAAAATGTTTGTAACTGAATTGGCACAAATATAATAGGTTAAATTTTTTTTTTTTGACACTTTTCCATAGTAAGGACACAAACCCTACCTATTAAATATTTCATGGATAACGGTAGGGAGATAACGTTATATACATTTAGGTAGACTTCTTCGTCATAAGAAAAGAATAAATATTATAATATGTTCTTCGCTTGCACGAATTTAACGAATGAATTTATATCTCTAATGCCCTCTTCAATTTTTTTTTTTGGGTAGTACTCTTCGCAATTAATTAAAACTACATATCTCCCTTGTGAGGTATCTTGTTCCTTGTACGCTTTTCTTATCAACAGCATGTGACTACGTCTTCTTATAAAGAGCACATCTTCTTGATGAATCATGTGCAAGAATTACTTTCAAGCATCAACCGACTAACCCGCCTTCAAATTGGGGACCTTCGTTCAATACGTCAAATCGAAAGTTACATATTTTGGTTCCTTTTAATTTTTTTTTTTTAAAGCAAGTCCTAGAATGTTTAGCATTCCACATCGATCCACGAAGTGTCAAAAGTTACATTGAGTTCCATGGCGTTTACTCA
The DNA here is from genome assembly GCF_020921035.1 of Rhodamnia argentea. Classification (NCBI taxonomy): domain Eukaryota; kingdom Viridiplantae; phylum Streptophyta; class Magnoliopsida; order Myrtales; family Myrtaceae; genus Rhodamnia; species Rhodamnia argentea. The sequence continues at coordinate 23,027,703 of NC_063157.1, read as the reverse complement.
TCCCATTAACAACATCAACATGAACGAGCAAAAAACAGCAAGAACTTCAAAAGTCAGGATCAATATATTTCCTCAAATAAGAGCACAAAAATCCCTCTCCAATCTGTTTGAATCATGTGAAGAACGTTTTTTTTAAAACGTGTACAATCGTGACGGAGAATTACACAAACGCTCAGAATGAATGAAAAAAATCACGGGACTTAACTCTCTCTCTTCGCCGTTTTCTAGTTTCAGCTCCGGCTATCACCAAACGATGTGTCTTTGTAATCAATAATCTCATAAAATATGGATATAGTATAGTATTCAAGTTTTCGAAAAAAAAAAAAGTTTTGTGTAGAGTGTATAAGTCTGCATTTGTTAAAAAAAAGTTGAAGATCTTGCCTTTAAAGATGGGATAAAAATAGAAGCAATCCATCGTTCAAGGCAGGTTGATCCGCTACTTTGTCTAGTTCAGAGCTGGTAGGAGGAATAGGCCTCCGGAAGTGCTTGGCTTCGCTCGACTTGTCTCAGACTAAAAAAAAAAAAAATTGGGATTTTTTTTTTCATATCAAGCTTTGATAGCTTTAATTTATCTAATCAAGTCATTCTATTTTCACGAATTTTATAATTAAGTCCATTCTATACAAAGGTCGATCAAATTTATCGGGTGCGACCGTCGGGCGACGCTGAAGTATAATATAAGGATCCCCACAGTGATGTGTGCGATAAATTTAGCAATTTTAGACGCCTAAATGGATGTCCACTTCGAAAATTTTTTGTCCACATCGCGTTACGGTGTCGTTTGATAACCGCGTAAGTCGGATCTGGTGTAGGAGCGATTTGATTGGATAATTTTGGAAAATGATTTAATTATATCAGGAAGAACGTGAAAGTATAAAAACATAGATTAGAGCTTCTTTTTTTTTTTTTTCTCCATAAACTTTAATCTATGACACTAAAAACCAATTGTCCCATAGATTCCTTTTTCTATTTTCTCGTTTTTGATGAGTGAATGCTGTATTCCGCATAGACCCTTTTTTTTTATTTATTTCAAATGCATGCATGCACTAAGTTTATGATCCTAGAATATGCTAATTAATAACGTGGTTTATGATCCTAGAATCATGCTAATTAATAACGTGGCAACTCAAGTATTCATGCTCCGAGCATGTTCATGGAACCCTAATTATTGCATCTAACATGAACATTCATTGAATCGTGCTTTACCTAGATGGCTCTATAAAAAAAATCATTTAGTGCAAAATGAGAAAGTACCTCAACTGCGAATGTATAAATGACCTCATGAAATTGGTTGATAGCAATTATACGACAAGGACTACCCAATCATTGTATGGATGTGAATTCAGTCCCAAGCTCTCCAATTTTGTCAATTTAGTTCTAAATCTTTCAATGAAATTCCAATGTAGTTCTTCCTGTCAATTTTCGCCAACAATCGTTGATGTGGCGGTCCAATCGTCACATGCCGTCTTACGTGGTACATCGACAATGTTAGTGGTTTCCGGCAAAAATTGGTAGAAAGGACCACATTGAAATTTTACGGAAAAATTTAGGCCTCAATTGAAAAAATTAAAAAGTTTAGGATTGAATTAGCATCCGTGCACTAAGTTTAGGACTAATTGGAAGATTTTACGGGGATCATATGCACAAAAGAGAAAACGACGTGTCTCTTTTTGATCAACACAATTGGATGGACATTGTACCTTTTTTTATTTAATGACTATATTTGAATTGGATACTTTCCTCTTAAAGAGGGACAATCCACACGAAAGATCCGGGCAAAAACACTTGGGAAAAATTGCCCTTTCCAATTACATGATGAGCTGGGATCATATTCATATCATATCACAACTTTTAAGGTATTCTTTTCATTTTCGTGCAAATACAATTCATTTGGAAACGGACATAACCACACCACCTCTGTCTCAGTTCAATCTGTCGTAATAAAGCAACAAATACAGGGGGAACAGAAAAGACACATGAAGAAAAGCAGACAAACATACCTCTCTCTCTCTCTCTCTCTATGTAAGCCGCATTTTCCCGGAGCCTTACCAAGCACGTCCTTGAACATCACACACTATAAAAGCCCCCACGATTGGTCATCACCTATCCTCATCCTCCTCCTCCTCCTCCTCCTCCTCCTCATAAGCTTCAAAGTCTTAACAATGGCATCAACTTCTCTCTCCAAACACAGCTTTCTCTTCTCTCTCCTCCTTTTCTTCTCCACTTCACCCTTCTCAACTGCATCGCCGTCAAAGGTGTTGCCTTTGACCGCCGACTTTTCGCCGAGGACGCGAGCGGAGAGGCTCATCAGAGGGCTCAATTTGTTCCCCAAAGAAACTGTCAATATAGAAACCGGTGATGTCGATCCTTCTTCTTTGGCTTCACGTGGGAAGATTGTCGAGAGGCGCTTTCAGCTCCCGCTTCTTGGCAAGTCCGGGTCGTCCATTCAGGACCTCGGTCACCATGCCGGGTATTACCGGCTTCCGCACTCCCATGCAGCAAGGTGGGGCCTTGGTATTAACTAGGATAGACTGTTTTTAATGTTCCTGATGTAGAATACGATTTTCATTTGTATAGTACTTAAATATGATGTTCTACGAGCATTTAGATACGCCTGTTGTACTTATCTTGGTAGGACTAGATGGTAGGAAAATTAATGGATGAGAAGTTAACAGAATACAGTCAGGAAAACCCACCAAGCAATTTTCATTCTTGATCTGTTTCTTCGATTCGAGAGAGCCAAACGAGATTCGGCACCTTACAATTCATCGAGTTCTGGTCATAATTCTTTGTCCTGTTTTTCGTCCGATTTTTTCAGGATGTTCTACTTCTTCTTCGAATCACGGAGCAGCACGAATGACCCGGTGGTGATTTGGTTAACCGGAGGGCCTGGTTGTGGCAGTGAATTGGCACTGTTCTATGAGAACGGCCCTTTCCACATTGCCAACAACTTGTCTCTGGTGTGGAATGATTACGGTTGGGACAAGGTGAGTGATTGACAGATCCACAGCATTATTAATCATAATTAATCCTCCCAAGAACGTTGCATCATCCTATGAACTTTCTCTTTGTTCTGTTACCTTTTTGAATAATTCAATGTTGGCGTCGTTCGCCTGGTCGTCCTCCGACTCTTTTCTGTTGTTTTCTTCCTTGACATAATTATGTATGATGTTGGTCGATTTGGTTTTAGTCTTATTTCTTGAAAAACAATCGCTGACTTCTGCTGTCGCTATCGCATTCGATAGCCAGCTAGGAGACAAATTTCCAAGCTTGTTTTGACAAACTAATAGTTGTGTGTGATGATCGTGAGCCTTACATTCGATGCGTTTGTAATGGTTTTCCCCCCTGCAGGTGTCGAATCTCATCTTTGTCGACCAGCCTACTGGTACCGGTTTTAGTTACTCCTCTGATGAGCGTGACGTTCGGCATGACGAGCAGGGTGTCAGCAATGACTTGTACGACTTCTTGCAGGTATACACGCGCTCATTGATCATAACCCGGGTGCCTGATTTACATGAAACTGACTACTTTTGCGTAGCCAATTTTCAGTTCGGCACTTTTCAAGATAAGAATTTAAGCATATGTTGGACTAGTCTTTCACCACGGTGTTCAGGCGTTCTTTGCAGCACATCCTGAACTTGTCAAGAACGATTTTTACATAACCGGAGAGTCGTACGCTGGGCACTACATTCCTGCTTTTGCTGCTCGTGTTCACCAAGGGAACAAGGCAAAGGAAGGAATTCACATAAACCTGAAGGTATTTCTTGTTTGTGTGGTAACTTTTTGCTAGGACAATAGTAACTTGTTCTTTCTCTTGACATAGTTAACTTCTGAATCTCGGGCAGGGGTTTGCAATTGGCAATGGCCTAACCGATCCTGAGATCCAGTATGAAGCATACACAGATTATGCTCTATACATGAGGTTAATCACACAGTCCGACCACGACAGCATAAACGAAATGCTCCCCGAATGCAAACAGGCAATTAAACAGTGTGGTATCGTTTTTGGTCCTAAATCTCTATTTATGCTTCATATAAACATCCAAGAACCTCTCTCTTTTCTCTCTCTAAAAGCAGAGATTTTACTATGAGAACTTGCATATTATGTGCAGCTACCCAGGGTGGAAATGCTTGTGTGACTTCATATGAAGATTGCACCAGTATTTTCAATAAGATCATGGACATTGCCGGGGACATCAATGTATGGCATGGACAGACTATTTTTCCCTTCACAGAAGCTTTCCGAATTTGATCATTCATTACAGTGAATTTGACATGTTGATGATTCGCCTGCAGTACTATGATATTAGAAAGATCTGTGAGGGCGACCTGTGCTACAACTTCTCAAACCTGGAGACATTCCTGAACCAAAAGACTGTGAGAGATGCTTTAGGGGTTGGGAATATAGAGTTCGTGTCGTGCAGCAGCACTGTGTATGATGCCATGCTCACGGATTGGATGAAGAATCTCGAAACGGGTATCCCTGCCCTTCTTGAGGATGAGCTGAAGGTGCTCATTTACGCCGGTGAATATGATCTCATCTGTAATTGGCTCGGTGAGAGCAACCCCCAAACTTTCCAGTTGGTAGACACTAGACAGAATCAAACGGAACACTAACTGGTGAATGACATGCGCTTCCTGATGTTAATTTGAGCAGGGAACTCCAACTGGGTTCATGCCATGGAGTGGTTTGGTCAAAAGCAGTTTGGAACATCTGCTACCGTGCCATATGTTGTCGATGGTGCTGAGGCAGGATTGATGAAAAGCCATGGACCACTTACTTTCTTGAAGGTCTCTCTCTTTCTCTCTCTATGACAGAAGTGCGTGCACACGCAAACTTGCAATGTGCCAGCGCACTCACACACAACATACTTCAAAGATGAGAGGTGCAAATTATGATTTCAATTCTGGCCGCGCGTTGAAATGCAGGTTCATAATGCGGGGCACATGGTTCCGATGGATCAGCCGAAAGCTGCACTACAGATGCTAAAGAGCTGGATGGCAGGCCAAGTTGCCATGGCTGGTGCAGATAGCGAGATTGCTCCTTCATGAACGGAGAGTGCCCACAGTACCCGACATTTATGTCTTGTTCATTGACGTTGGACATGAACCATGTACTTCCCCAGAGTACAAGATACAAGAAAAGTTCGAGGAAAAAAGAAACGATAGGCAAACAATAGAAGATAGCTAGTTTTTAAGTCAATTCAATACTACAGATTTACACAGTACACTTGTATGTTACGTTTCAAATGCGCCAAATCGACGGAAACTTCTTGTTCCAAACAAGCCGATCAGTTAGCCCTGCATAACTCGAATGCATGATTCTTAGCGTGGCACACGACATGCCTTTTCTAGCTTCAGAAGAAGAGTTGATTATATGGGCCAAACATCATAATCAAATAGAACATGAGCACAATTCAGGAATTCCTCTGTTTCGTCTTCCATCAATCTGAGCGAAGTCGGTGGAAAACTATTTGAGAATCCGCTACCAAGTACCACGAATAGAACATAAACACAAAATCAGAAATCTTTCAGGATTAAAGTGTGACCAGAGGAAGTCAAAGCTCTATGATTTTGAATACCTGAAGTTTGAGAGGTTTAAGAAGCTTCACTGTCTCCCAGGTGAAATCTGGATCATCAGGTTCGAAATGCCCATTTGCCCCTGTTTTTGGATTCCTGAAGTTGCCTCCTCTCATCAGATCAAGACTCATAGAGATCGCTCCTGGCCTGAAATAAAAATTCTCCTTCATCAATGCCAGATTCTCCTTGTCGGGAATCTTCCTAGTTTAATCAAGTGTCTACAAGCTGAGATACCGGCTCGAGAATGCCAATGGCACAAGAAACCTGCAAAATGCAGCGTCGAGCGAGCCCAGAAGCTACTGCACCCTTTGCAGCTTGCCCAACAATGTAGGCGCCGGTCAACTTTGGTTCCTTGCCTGAAAAAGCACCACCACCATAAGCACCCCAACCAGCCGTAAGTGACGATAACTATCGCCTTCCCAGGGAGGCCCTCATCATCATGGGGCCCACCGATCACAAAACGCCCCGAAGGGTCGCGGTGGAAAGTCGTCATGTCATCGTGATGCCGAGGTGGAATCACGGGCTTGATCACACTGGTCTTTCAAATCCTTCGCAATCTGCTCATTGGCAATGGTCCCGTCATGCTGAGTCGAGATTAGGACTATATGGACCCCTCAGAGGGACCATGGCAACAGCCCGACACCGTCTCTTGGGTCTTCCCATCAGGTCTCAGCCACGGGCATGTTTTGTTCTTCCCCACTTCAGTCAGCCAGCTTGGCTCCGAGTTTAGTGGCGAGGACCGGAGGACGTGAGTCAATGGCATAAGCTCTGGTGTTTCATCTTTAGCGTGACCGAACATGTGACCTTGGTCCTCAGGTTTCTTTGGACAGAAACATGTGAGGTTCCAAAAACCGTTCATTGGAATCTTGCGTAGAGTGTCCAAGTACACCTCTGTTAAAAAAGCAGAATTTGCAGATCCTGCCTTTAAGGACGGGAAAACATAAAAGTAATCGAGCACCAATTACGCCAATCGTTCGAGATTAGTTCTAGTTCTCCCAAAATCCAAAAACATGGGGAAAATGAGGCAAATGAACCATGAACTTTGGTTTGGACCAAAAAAAAAAAAAAACATAAACTTTGGTCAAATATGTAATATGGTCTCCGAACTTTTAATTTGTTCAATATTATCAATGGACTTTAGCCTAATGTGCAATGTGAGCCCCGAACTTTAAAATTGTTTGATGTGGTTCCTGAATTTTGATACATGTTCAATGTAATTACTAGGAGAAAGAAATAGCTTTTTAGTTTGATTCCATCAACACACAAGGAAGTTCTTGTTGGTATTTTTTATTTTTTATTTTTGTAACCGAGGATCCACAGGGACCCGCCGGCTTCACCAGCTTGTTGGTAGTTTATTTATAAAACAAACATAAAAGTGCCTCGTCCCACGTAAAAAAAAGATGTAAGTGTGTGATCAATATTATGAGTGATCGATTCTAAGGAGGATAGGTTCCAGAGATAGAATCTAGAACTTACTTTGTTATAATCGGTTCTCGGTTTTTGGAACTTGGAAGAATCTACCCTGTCTTTCCGGAATAGATTTTAGAACCTATCTTGTTTTTTTGATCCGGTTTCGGGGTCTTCTTGAGAACCTATTTTTCCCATTTTTTATTTTATTTTTTACAACAAAATAATATGTGCAACTAAATGACTCAAAGTATGATAAAAATAAAATAAAATAAAATGACTTAGAGTAAAAGATGATAACATACATCTCTATTCACCAAACACGTGGTCACGTACAATTATAAACAATAAAAAGTTCAAACACGTTGCCATGTACAATTACAAACAATAAAAAGTTCAAACACGTAACATGAAATATAAATTATAAAACCTTGTTCCTCATTCATCAAAATAAATTTTAAACTCCATTCTCCATTCATCTATAAAAATATTGCTTCAAAGAATAGAGAAAGAGGCGACCAAAAATGGAGAAGAAACAAATGATGCGAGGCGGAGCTAAACTCAACTTAGAAAAATTATGTTGTTTTCATTGTAGTTAAGAACCGGTTTCAAAACTGGTCCGGTTCCCGAGTGAATCTTCACTTGGAACTGAAAATTGGACCTGTTGAAACTGGTGATTGAAGGAAGCGCGGATATCTCCCAAGGAATAACACCTGTCAGCATGTTCCTACTTAAGTTGAGAGAGAGAAGCTTTTCGCAGTGGCTCATGTTCCAAGGAAGGATACCATTTAGTGAATTCCCTCCTAATTCAATCTTGTGCACACTTTTGCACCCAATGAAGTTGGGAATCTTGCTAGTGAGGTTGGACGAACTTGCCAAGAGAACTTGCAACATAGGCGCGCCCCATATGTTATCAGGCAAGTTGGTCTCAAAGGAATTCTCCGAAATGTCGAAGTACTTTAGAGCTGTTGCATTGTCGAGATCATCGGGAATTCGACTGCTGAAGCGAAGTATGTCGTTCTCAAATAAGAGAAACCGACTACTTTAAAAAAACGTCGTAATCGCTCTTTTAAAAACCGACGTAGGAGGTTTGGCTTAGACAACTCATTTAAACCGACGTCCGTCTCTTATAGATAATTGTCTCTCATCAAGACGGTTATTGGGCGAAAATGTTATCACGTAAAATTAATGTGCGTAATTTAACGTTGATGTAATTTAAATGTCGATATATCATTAATGTGGGAGCACAATCAATTAAATATAACATTGAAAACTGGGAAGGTAATAGCAAAATTTCCCCACCACATTATGTAAAGTAACTCTTAAAACTTAAGTGAGTAACTTAAAGAACATAGAAAAATGAAGCAAGTGGAGAAGTACAGAGTCCTAGCTCTAAATGATTGTCCGGGACATGGAAATAGTCTTCGCTTGTAAGTAGCAATCTGTATAACACCGCAGAAGCAAAATGCTAATTGAAAGAAATCAAACAACTTAAAAAAAAAACAAAAACTTATACAACAATGAGCACGTGTTTTTCCAAACAGTCTACCTCCTTTATCACTGAGCGATCAACCAGATTCTGAAGAAGACGCACGTGCGTTGGGATATAGAGCCTCTAATCGACGAAGCCTTGACCCGACTGGCCCATCTCCACTATGTTTCTCTGGCCCATTGTTACAGATCCGCAAATAGAGTAGCATATTGGATCAAAAAATCTCTTTTTTCTGACAGTCTGTCTTTTTCATGGTTAGTCAAGCCGCCCCAAGCTCTTTGGGATCTTTTAAGTTTAGATGCCCTTTTATGGTTTTTTTGTGTAAGGCCTCGTAAATTTCAATCAAATGGGAGGTATCTTTTGGATAAAAAAAAGAGAGCATAAAATCGACCTACATCATAACAGCCAGCAAGCTTAAATACGTGAAGTAACTTGATGATTCAAAAATATAAGTAATTAGAACTCATGAAAATTGTCCAAAAAGTCCAAAACCGATTAGATAGTAGCCAGTTTAGTCATAAACTTTTCAATTGTGCCAATTTAATCATAAAACCTGCTAAAATTTTGTCAATTTAGTCCTAAGCTTTTCGCTTGTGTTAATTCGATTCTAAGCCTTTTGAAATTTTTTCAATTTAGGAGAAAATTATAAAAAAAATCTTAAACCTACTACAATTGTATCGGTTCAGTCCTAAACTATATTTTGCCAATTCAATCCTAAATTTTTTTGTAATTGCGTCAATTCAATCTATCCAACGAATTGGCTGGCCCATGATCAAATATTTTAGTATTTTGAACTTTTTTTTCTTATCCTTTCTTTTTCTTTTTCTTTTCTTTTCTTCCCCTTCCCTCTTCTACCTCTGTCCGTCCAGCCAGCTACTGGCCAGAGGATAGCCGGCGAGGTCGACCTCGCAGTGGCCGAGTGAGGCTCGCCAGCCCAAATCTAGCGAGGCGAGCCTTGCCCAGCCATGGACTCGGAGAACTGCTGGAAAATAGCCGCCGTCTCGTGCACTTACTGCTTCACTGCTTCTTGGTCCGAATGGCCAAGACGCTCAAATACAATTCATGGTCAGAGTTGACTAATCCCTCTCCGTTCAGGAGCACATGGTAGTAGGAGTTGTCGAATACATTGGGCGTTTCATGGTCCATTGGCGCGATATTGTCCTCCCCGCTTTTGCTGATCGTGTTCACCAAGGGCACAAGGCAAAGGAAGGAATTCATATAAACCTGAAGGTACTTCATGTTTGTATGGTAATTTCTCGCTATGACATGTTAACTTGTCCTTTCTTTTGACATGGCTAACTTCTGAATCACGAACAGGGGTTTGCAATTGGTAATGGCCTAACCGATCTTCAGATCCAGTATGGAGCATACGCAGATTATGCTCTAAACATGGGGTTAATCACGCAGTCCGATCATGACAGCATTGACACTTTGTTCCCAAAATGCAAACAGGTGGTTCAACAGTGGGTATCTTTTTTGGTCCTGAATCTCTGTTTATGCTTCATAAAAACATTCGAGAAGCCGTCTTTTTTCTTTCTGAAAGCGGAGACTATACTATTAATCTTTGCAAATTATGTGCAGCTACCAACCAAGGGTGGAGATACCTGTGGGTTCACATTTCCCCCTTGCATCGGTATTTTCAGTAAGATCAAGCACAATACTGGGAAAATCAATGTATCTGTTTTTCCCTTGACAGAAGCTTCCTGAAATTAACGTTTGATTCCCTTGAATATGACATGTTGATGATTGGCCTGCTGTACTATGATATACGAAAGAGCTGTGAGGAGGGGCACTGGTGCTCTGACTTCTTAAACATGGAGACATTCCTGAACCAAAAGACGGTCAGAGATGCTCTAGGGGTTGGGGATATAGAGCTTGTGACGTGCAGCAGGGCCGTGTACGAAGCGATCTTCCAGGATTGGATGAAGAATCTCGAAGCAGGTATCCCCGCGCATCTTGAGGACGGGCTGAAGGTGCTCATCTATGCCGGTGAATATGATCTCATCTGTAATTGGCTTGGTAAACCCGATCTTTCAAGTTGGTGGACACTAGATAGGATCATACGGAACATTACCTGGTGAATGACATGTCTTTCCTGATGTTAATTTGAGCAGGAAACTCCAACTGTGTTCATGCCATGGAGTGGTCTGGTCAGAATCAGTTTGGGACATCTCCAACTGTTCCATTGTTGTCGATGGCGCCCAGGCAGGATTGGTGAAAAGCCACGGACCGACTTGCTTTCTTGAAGGTCTCCTGCTCTCTCTCTCTCTCTCTCTCTCTCTCAAAGAAGCACACAGAATCGCAACTTGCAAGCATGCACGCACTCCAAACTTATAAAGATGAGAGAGGCAAATTGTAAGTTCAATTCTGGCTGTGTGATGAAATGCAGGTTCATGATGCTGGGCACATGGTTCCGATGGATCAGCCGAAAGCTGCTCTACATATGATAAAGAGCTGGATGGCGGACAAATGTCGCCATGGTGGAGCAGATAAAGCTGATCCCCAAATGCTAAAGAGCTTGATGGCGGGCAAAGTCGCTGTGGCTTGTGCAGACAGCGAGATTGCTACTTAATGAAAGGAGAGTGCCGACAGCACCCGACATTTTCCTCGGACTTATCTTGAGAGCATCACATGCCTTATCTAGCTGCAGAAGAAGAGTTGAGAGACTGGACGGGGCACACATCATACTCATATAGATAAGCATAAACCAATATGTGAAATTCGACCTGGTGTACAAATCCAAAGTGATCTGCAATCTATTATTTATCAAGTAGAAAAAGGAAAAGAACACAGTGACATGAACAAATGAAAGAATGAGGTCATCTGAAGTTTCTTTTTATGGATAATCTCCCCTCCTCTGCTGACTTCAATTCAAGGTTCCCTCTCTTTTGCCTTCCATTAATACCAAGAATAGGGCAGAGACACAAAATCCAAAGTGAAAGCAGAAATCATTCAGGAATAACAAGGTGACCAGGTGAAGGCAAAAGCTCTATGCCTTGCCAGGTTTGAGAAGCTTCACTGTCTCCCAGGTGAAATCTGGGTCGTCACGTCCAAAATGCCCGTACGCTGCTGTTTTCTGATACCTGAAGTTGCCTCCTCTCATCAGATCAAGATTGATAGAGATCATTCCTGGCCTGAAATCGAATTTCTCCTTGATCAATGCCAAAATGTCCTTGTCTGGAATCTTGCCGGTTTTGTAAGTATCTACGAACACGGATAACGGATCGGGGACACCGATGGCATAAGAAACCTGCACAATGCAGCGTCGAGCAAGCCCAGAAGCTACCACACTCTTTGCAGCTTGCCTAACAATGTAGGCGCCACTGCGGTCGACCTTGGTTGGGTCCTTGCCCGAAAAAGCGCCACCACCATGAGCGCCCCAACCACCGTAAGTGTCGATGATTATCTTCCTCCCGGTGAGGCCTGCATCGCCATGGGGCCCGCCGATCACGAAACGCCCCGAGGGGTTGAGGTGGAAAATCGTCTTGTCGTCGAGATACTGAGGTGGGATCACGGGCTTGATCACATGTTCTTTCAAGTCCTTGGCAATCTGCTCATTGGTGACGGTCTCGTCATGCTGAGTCGAGATTAGGACCGTATGGACCCTGAGAGGGACCATGGCTCCCCCATCGTTACGGTATTCCACCGTCACTTGGGTCTTCCCATCAGGTCTCAGCCACGGGCACGTCTTGTTCTTCCTCACTTCGGTCAGCTTGGCTCCGAGCTTGGTGGCTAGGACGTGAGTCAACGGCATAAGCTCGGGAGTTTCATCCGTGGCGTAACCGAACATGTGACCTTGGTCTCCGGCCCCAATCTCCTCAGGTTTCTTCGTCAGATTTCCATGTACGCCTTGAGCAATGTCGGGGCTCTGCTGTTCGATATTGACTAGGACTTTGCATTTGTCGGCGTCAAGGCCAACGTCGGCCGAGGTGAACCCAATACCGCGGCACGTGTCGCGAACGATCTTCTCATAATTGACCTTAGCCTTGGTGGTGATTTCCCCGAACACCATGACCATGTTCGTCTTGGTACACGTCTCACAGGCAACTTTGCTCTCCGGGTCTTGCTCCAAGCAGGCATCGAGGATAGCATCGGAGACTTGGTCGCAGATCTTGTCGGGGTGGCCTTCATTGACAGACTCGGAGGTGAATAGAAAAGTCTCCATCGCGCTGTGAAACTAGGGAAGGATTTGCAGAGTCTGGGGCAAGCGGAAAATTTGAGTGGAAGATCAGGAAAACAGAGGAGCGAGAGATGGTCGAGGGGGGGTGTTTGATGAAACGTCCCGCATATGAAGGGCGAGTTTGTTGAAGCGAAACCAAGAATTTGAAACGGTCTTCTCGCTTGACTCGCTCTCGGCCTTTCTTTCCAGTCGGGGCTTTCAAGATCCAGCTTTCTCGTACGAGAATGTTCGGAAGAATATCTAGAGCTGTTTTTTTTTTTCTTTGGAGTAATCACGATATTACTTATCGAAAATTCGAAATACCTTCAAGAACAAAAACTAACGTTAAATGATAAAAAAATTCCAACATGATTCAAGAGTGTTGAGATATATATCTAAAACTTCGTGAGAAAAATCATTAACGTGTAATTTTAAAGTTAGTTTAGTCAACAAAGTAAACACCTTTGCAAGATTATAGGCACGCTATCATTGTAAAGTTGGTAATTTTAATTTATAGGTTGTCTCATATTGAGTTAGTAAAAGAATAATAATAAAGGTAGTTCATGCATCTTTTTGCACGGTGGATTATAAAGCAAAATTAAATCAATATGAAACTAAGCTCCGTTTGTTTCGAAATAAAATGTGACATTTCTGAAAAAAAAATGGCTATATAATTTTGAGTCTATCAAAATATCAATTATGAATATCGTAATGACAGTGCCCGCTATTCGTGATAGCGGAGACAATGAGCCGATGAACTAGAAACACCATTGTTGTAGACAAAAAATCCAATCAGGAAACTTGGACAGAGGGATGATGAATCCGAGAGTAATCCATATTTCCAGAATGTAGTAATTCAAAGAACATGACCATCCGTATACAGATCGTATTATTTCTCAGCAAAAGAAGACTAAACTTCCAGAACAACACTCTCGATCACGAATTCAGCAGATGCCGTGTGGATTGTATCTTCATATATGGAATGAGATGGGCTTTCGCTTTACATACTCTACAATGTGGCTGAGAGATGATTGTCGCGGGTGGTTTTCATAATCACCCAACTTCCATTTGCATGTGTTTGAGAAGTATTAGAAGGAGTTTCTGTCAAAATCGAAAAGCAATCTAGGTAGATCCCCAAATAAGAGATAAGAGGGTCACCCCGAGATTTGTCGATCACCAACCTCAACTCCTGCGTTTCAAGCATAGGAAATTGCAGGAGCCTCTGGTATCCCACCGTGGTGCCATTGATCACTTGTCTCCATTCATCTCCGTTTTCGAGGGTCTCAAGATGGAACTGTATAACCCGCTGGCCTAATTGGATCGGCTCTTGCACTTGCAGAACATTGAACTTCACCTTCTCCTGAAACCTTAGATGTAATGTCCAGTCTGACTGACTCTCCTCAGGTGCCCAATAGCTGTAGATACACTCTTTGAGAACATTGTCCGGGCCGAAATGGGAATTGTTCATCATCCCACCTCGGGTACTGCTGGCACTCAGACTAGCACTCTTGGCGAGATTTTCGTCGAATATTGACCTCCGAAGCTCATTAAATTCTTGAAGCACTTGTGCGTCTTCTTCGGATATGAGACCCAAGGAGTTTGGAGGTACGTTCAGTAACAATAGACAGTTTCTTCCAACAGAATTGTAATAGATGTCGAGAAGGGTTGTCGCAGACTTAGGAACTTCTGAGGCATGCCAAAACCAACCGGGTCTGATGGAGACATCACACTCAGCTGGCACCCAGTCTTGCCCGACCGGGTCTCCACTCCTCGAGTATCTGGTTTATGTAATTAGCAATTCAGCACCAAGAAGTTAGAACTTTTTAATGGCTTTCGTAGGAGGAAAGCAATGAAGAGCGGGAAAGGTGGACCTAATTGGATGAAGGAATCTCTCTCATATCCACAACAATCTAACTACCACTTACCAAAGAAACAGAAATTAGGCGTCAAGCAACTATCTTCCACGATGTGAAGTCACTAGGTAAAGACAGTCTGAAAATTGTTAAAGACTCCCATGGTTTGTCATGAAAAAGAATGGCCTTTTTCTAGTTCTTTTTCTCCACTTTATCAAAAAATTGACAAATTCAATCTACTCTTGGCTCTACTATCCTAAACCGGTGAGATTGAGATGATATTTGAACAGACGAAATTCCCTGTCGAGAGCAAAAGGTTTCTTTTTTAAGGCAAGAACTGATTCACTGGTCATTTGACCTTCCTTCTTGCCTTCTAAACTGGGTAATAGTAAGCATGCAGAATTAGTAACCAAAATGTAAGCATCACTCTGTTTCTTTTCTTTGGAATGGTACCCCATTAAACTGAGATATAGAACAGAAGCTAGAAATGGAACTCACTGAGGATCAGTTCCACCAATCTTGGCGTTACTCCTATTGAATGGAGACCAGCAAGTTGACCCGGCAACGCCAGCCTCGTCCCCGATCCACCTGGTGTCTGGACCCGCATCAGAAAAAATGACAGCCCCGGGCTGAAGCTGGCGAATTAGACTAAACCAACTCTCAAAGTAATAGTCCATGTCCTTCTCTCCCTCCCCTTTGGCACCGTCTAACCACACCTCCTTAATCTCCCCGTATCTGCATAATTCCACAGCACATTAACCTGAAAGCTTCAGCAGATATAACAACGAACTCTCAATATTGAGATAATCGGCCCAAAACAAGACATTCCAGCAAAGAATCTGCAAGTTCATCTTCAAGCACTTTCCTAAGAATCAAGTGTCTTGACACAAACAAGCACAGAGCTGCGAAATGAAAAGAGAACACTGAAATTTCATTCATGAAGATCACAACATCAAGTGTATAGAACTCTTTAGAAGGACAAAATTCTAATTTTGAATGGAGTACTCATTTGAGAGAAGCATTCAAATCAAGAAAAAGCAATCAGAATCACCGATAAACCCGAATCGGATAGCTAAAACGACATCCCCACTGGCAAATTAATAACCAGAACACTACCAATACGACTATGCAAAGCGCAGAAATGAGCAAAATCCTGCAAAATTGAACAGCAATTTCAAGTTCTTTTCACCTGGTGAGCAGCTCAGCCATCTGTCCCATGTAGAATTCATTGTACTCCACCGTTCGTCCATAGGACGGCTCGTGCCGATCCCACGGCGAGAGGTATAGCCCCAACCCGACGCCGGCGTCCCTCGCAGCGCAAGCGAGTTCCGCGACCACGTCGCCACTGCCGCCCCGCCACGGGCTCGACCGCACGGAGTAGTCCGTGTACTCGCTCGGCCACAGGCAGAAGCCGTCGTGGTGCTTGGCGGTGAGGATCACGCGCGAGAACCCGGCTTGCTTCGCTACGCCGACCCACTGGGCAGCGTCGAGACTGGTGGGGTGGAAGACGGAGGGGTCCGCGTGGCCGGAGCCCCACTCGGAGTCGGTGAAGGTGTTGGGTCCGAAGTGGAGGAAGAGGGCCATGGAGGAGGACTGCCATTGGAGCTGCCGCGAGGTGGGTATGGGCAGAACCGGGAGTGGTGGAGGTGTCGGGGTTGAGTCAGCGGATTGGACGAGACAATCGCAAAGAGAAGAAGAAGAAGAAGAAGAAGAAGAAAAGAGAGAGATTGATAGTGTGAAGAGGCTCAAGAATGTGTTTGGAGAAATGGATCTCGCATATCGTGAGGTCATCGTCTTCTTCTTCATTGTTCGCTGATGTCGTCGCTAAAGAGAGACAGAGAGAGATCAGAGGAGGTGGTCAGTCATGGCGAGTTGGGTATGTGCGTTGCTCAGTCGTTGTCCCCACTCGATCCTCCATTGGAGAGGCCGACCGGTGTTTGGTTCCGGCGAAGTCAAGCCAGTCGACACGTTGGAAGGCAACCTCGTTTCCATTGACCGGTCAGTGAAACGCAGACATCCCAGAATCACAAGCAGAGTCTGAGGCAGTGAGGCCCTCTTCAATAGCCCTAGCAAGGATCGATCGCCGGGACGACAGATTCACGCGAAAAATGATCCCCGAGAGAATTGCAGAAGCACCGGAATCAGAGGTTATGAACTCAAGTTCCTAAATCCGACCAAAAAAAAAAAAAAAAACTCAAGTTCCTAAAGAATTCTTTTTTCAAGTTCTCCTCTCGAGCAAAAGTAGACTTTTCTACTTTTGCTCTGAAAATTGATTTCTGATATAGAAATTCGTTTAGTAGCGATTGAAAATTTCTACTTCTAAAATTTTATTAATAGGAAATCTTTTATGAAAAATTATTATCGGCGACCGAAAAATTCCTATTTCATATTTTAACTTTTTAAATTTCTTTAAAAAATAATTTTTATTATTAAAAAATATTAATTACTTTTTAAAAATAAAAGATATTATTTATTTTTTTACTCCGATTGCCGGAGACGGCAACTCAGCCGGCGAAGGGCGGTGGTAGGCAATCATGGCCTGTGACGGGCGGTGGGCGGCCGGTGGTCGGCGGTGGTCGTGGGCGGTAATGGACAGTGGCCAAGTGGTTGGCGATGGTGGTGGTCGATGGTTGTCGACAACGACAGTGGGTGTTTGTGGTCGGCGGTGGGCGGGGACGGGAGTTTGCGAAAGCGGGCCCGATCGAAAAGAATGTTAGGGCGTAATGAAAAGAAGGTGAGGCGAGTAGTACTTTATGAGGTTTTTTTTTTTGCTGTGGGTGTCGATAGTTAGCGATAGGCGACGACGGAAGTTGGCGGAGGCGGGCAAAAAAAAAAAACCTCACAAAGTATTGCTCGCCTTACTTTCTTTTCATTACGTCCTAACTCTCTTTTCGTTCGGGCTTGCCTCCACTAACTTCTGTCGTCGCCCACCACCGACCACCGATACCCACCGCTTCTGTTGACAGCCGCTAACCACCACCATTGCCGCCCGCAACCACCGCCAACCGCCGACCATCACCAACCACTTCCCATCGCCCGCCGCCGACAGCCTGCCACCTGCCGCCGGCCATGACCGTCGACCACCGCCCTCCGCCGCCGCCGGCCAAGTCGCCGTCTCTAGTAGTCGGAGTAAAAAATAAATAATATTTTTTAATAATAAAAATTATTTTTTAATGAAATTTAAAAAGTTAAAAAATGAAATAGAAATTTTCCGACCGCCGACAATAATTCTTCATAGAATATTTCCTATTAATAATGTTTTAGAATTAGAAATTTCCAACCGCTACCAAACGAATTTCTATAATCAGAAATCAACTTCTACTTCTGAGTAGAAGTAAAAAAATTAACTTTTGACCATAAGTTGATTTTTGAAGTAGAAATGTTATTATGTGTGCCTTAAGAATCACCCCAGGCTATTATCCAAGCACATTGGTCCAACTATGTAGTTTCGAAGATATCAAGGCTCTTTTCTTCTCATGAAAATATTTTAAAAAATATTCATAATAAAAATAATTATTTGCAACGTTTGGAATAACTAGGTAATAAAAAATATGTTCATTATCGGCACAATCGAATATTTTCGTGACGGGCAAAATTATATCTCTCTTTCTGCTAGGGCTTTCTTCTAGGAGCCGCCACCTAGCTTTTGAGTTGCCCCTAAGGGAGGGAGGCCCATTATATTCTTCACAAAATAGTTAATTACAGGCCACATACTGACATGGGCTCACATTAAGTTCCTCCTCTTCCATGTAGTAAAGAAATAGAAATATGGTGATAACTTCAGTCATCTGTCTTATGCATGCAGAACTTGCTGTCCTCCGCCGTCCGTCCGGCAGATTGCGCCGGCACCATGGCGAGGTTTATATGTAGAGCATGAGCGCACATCCTTATGGCATCCGTGCGACTGGCTATACCACAATGTGTATATCATATATGGCATAAGAATTAGGATAAATACTATGAAAAATCTCAAACCGCTACACCTGTGATAAATTTACCCTAAACTAATTTTTTGACTACCAAAATCCCTAAATTGGTATATCTGTGATAAATTTATCCCCCGTTAATTTTTATTGTCAAGTTATTGAGTTAGATGATATGTCCCAATGACAAGTGTACCAATTTTGGGTTTTTACTCTCCATTTGCTAGAGGTGTATCGATTTGGAGTTTTTCGTAGTATTAACTCAGTTTAATGGAAATTAATAAACGGTAAATTTGTCATAAGTGTACTACTTTGAGATTTTTGGCGATAAAAAAATTAATTTGGAGTAAATTTGTCATATGTGTACCAGCTTAGAGTTTTTCATAGTATTATTAACCTTAAGAATTGACATCATTTCATCCATGTCGATAAACTCGCATTTGATAAGTAGTTTCAATTAAGTAGTTAGATAAATTTTTATGATGCTTATTGAAAAGCTCTCTCTTGCTCAACATCGAATCAAATTAATTCCTTTTATGCCATTTCCAAAAGTAAAAAGCAGTAATTGCCTAAGCCCGCGTCCAACTAGGGGCGCCGTGAAGGGGGTGAATATCGACATCTAAGGATGAAATGAAAGGGAAATTTTTTGAAGCTTCACGGCAAGCAGAAAGATCACGTTTCATTAAAGTTGGTCTTGGGCAATGAAAACTGAAATGACATGGGAAGGCACAAGATATACTCAGGATTCCAACTGATTATCTTAGATATTACGACTAAACTTATAGAACTGATTTATTAAGTGATGTGACGGATTTTACTCGGTCGCTTGGATACAATGATCCATCTACCGTTGGTCACAGCTTCGAGAAATGGTTTGGATTGCCAATGTTAGTGCACTAAGCATCATTAAGATCACAAACAAGCTTCTCCAAGGTATTCACGGCTGAAGGTGGCGAACCCAACACCACCGCAATGCCCTTCTCTCTCCCGTCCATGGAGCCATACTCAAACCTCGTCCATGAACATATTACTAGTGTGCCCGCAGTGAGTTCCCCCGATCCATTAATGTCATAATAGTCGCTCCTCGACTGTATGCACCACGTAGTCGTCGCTCACACTCTCGATCGCCTTCTATATTCCTGTTGCAGAAGCAGAGATTGGCTCCTCGATCAACTCTCCCATGGTACAGAGACAGCAGAGACTGACCAGGGCGTGCCCGAGGTATCCGTCGGGCAACGATGTTGCTAGCCTAGACCTGAAATGGAACTTATACCAACGGTTGTTCCTCATATAAAGCCGTCATGTTTGATACATCACTTGTGTGAACAAATTCGTCGTAAGGACCCGTGATTTGGGGGAGGCACCCTTGATTTCAAGAGGGTTCAATCATAACAAGTGACGAGGGGCAATGGCTTGCCTCTTGCAATTTGAGCCATGCATCCATAAAATTCATTGCCGACACCCCATGTGCCAAGAAATGGCTAAGTGCGATCCCTAAAGTGAAACTTCTACATCTGTAATTTTGTCACCGGTGATTTGCTAATCTCCCTGCAAGTGGATAGTAGTGAACCAGAAATTTGGCCAAAGCTTGCTTAATCACGTCTACCATATTCGTGTCGCTCCTGTCGAAAGAATAAATGGATTGCATCATCCTGGGAAGTTAATTGTTACAGAAATTGTGAAAAATCGGATGAGCAATAATTGAAACAACTCATCATGTAAGCAAATGACGTTATCTTTGAGGCGATGAAAATTTTGTGTGGAGTGCATATCTTCTATGTCAATCAACATCAGTAGATAACAAAAAGAGTGTAATTTTATCAAGTAACTGCCTTTTATTTATAGAAAAATGGAGCTGACATTACTTGCGTAGAAAATTTATGCACACAAATGTGTCTATCATTTGAGATGTCAACGGTTCTGATGGGAATGGACGAATATAATTGAGTGATGTTGATGGAAGTAGGGATAGATGAGAGTGTATGGAATGGATGTCGAATGGGTAAATGAAAATACACGATACGATCAAAACCAAGACATACAGGATGCGCCACAGCCAAGGATCTCGATTCGGATTGACGAAATTCACCACCAAAACCTATAAAATATCACCGGCCAATGATAGAGCACTTCGGAATTGGAGAAGTTCACTACCAAGGCCTGCAGTATATCAACAGCTGAGGATACAATGCTTCTTAACTTACTACCAAGGAAGATTTCAACTTCCAAGGATATAGATGCCGAAGTAGATATTTGCTCACATAGGGACAAATCTCATATAATCTCCATATTCAATTCATTATCTTACATTTGAGAACTTAGAAAATCAACGAAGCATTAAAGACATGGGAACTGTCCAACATTAATGACACAACAACTAGAAAACATAATAAAGATATAAGAACTAGAAAATGCCTTAAAACAATTGGAAACTAAAACTTTGGCCCTTGAAATCTTCAACTTAATTAATACTCATAAAACTTGGATGTCAATTCGTTCACCGTCCTTGAGAGCCGAATAGTTATCGTCGAAGATCACCAAACATCTACAGAAATCGCTGAGAACAACCTCCAATCATTATGTAGTCGATAGGGAGTGTCATAAAATCGATGAGAAACTTATGTATCAATGTCTCGGTTGCTGATTGACAACCGTAAAATCGATAACTTGACCTTTGGGTTGATAACTCTCTTGTGCAATTAACATCTTCAATATGAACTTGTCGATAAGGTTCGATGGTCCTGCTTCAAGTTTGGGTTTCTAGGAAACCCAACCCAACAAAACCGTTGGGGATGTGCGTTAACCTCAATTAGAAAGTACCAAAATATTGTCGTTCCATCAATTTTTCTTTGGAATAGAAAAGGGAATTGAGCCATTCCACAAATAAAATCACATTTAGTTTGTTAGGATTAAACGCACAAACACAACGAAAAAGAGAGAAAGAGAAATCATGACACGAGTTTGATCCTAATTCACTCTTAAACTAGGACTACATCTAGTAGATGATTCCACTGCAATTAGCACCTCCCACCTCTTTGTTACATCGCTCATGACAAGAGAAAGAGATAATATATAAAAGACAGTAGCTATTCATGAGCTAAAACCCAAACTGTCAATAAATACTAACCCAAATTATGAAGGCCTTCTCCCGTGCTTTTTAATCGATGGGAATATGAACAACATCGGAAAAGTACACTTTTAGTGCCAAAAGTTGTCTATGGAGATCACTTTGATGCCAAAAGTTTTAATCGGATCACTTTAGTACCAAGTCGAGAGAAAAAAGAATCACTTTGGTGCCTCCAAATAAAAATTTCGGTTATACTGTATACATGGCATTTTTAATTAATTTTTAAATGGCATTTTTTAAAAGAAAAATGAAGTCCACGTGGGCTTCAAAATAAAATAAAAAAAAAGAGATTTTAAAAAAGGAAAAATTAATAGAAAATTTTTAAAATGAAAAGTTTACTTAAAATAGGTTGAAATAAGCAAAAAAATTTAGCAAAAAAAGCTAAAAAAATAATATGTAGGTCGGGCGGCGAGGGTTTGCTGCAACCCCGGTTGCCGCGGCCCCACAATTGCCGGCAATGGCCGATAGGGTTGCCAAGCCCCGGCCATGGGCCGGCAACACCCAGCGGCCGCAGGTAAGAGCCGGCGACACTCGGCGGCCGCCGATGGCAGCCCTCGGCTAGACTTGGGCGAGGACCGATGCCTCCCACCCGCGACCCTCGCCTAGATCTAGGCCGGGGCCGCTAGGCTCTCGCCTACGGCCAACGGGGGTTGTCGAGCCCCGGCCAAGGGCCGACGACCCCCGCCGGCCATGCCCCACCCTTGCCGGCCAATGCCGAAGATGGTGGGGCGGCTACGGCGAGGGTTACAACAAACCCTTGTCGCTTGAGCTGTAATCCATTTATTTTATTTTTTTTAATTTTTCATCTTTTTTTTCAAATTATTTTAAATAAAAAATTCAAAATTTAAAAAATTGCCACATGGACCTTCGGCGAGCTACATCAGCATCGTATATTAATAAAAAAAAGTGCGACGTTAGATTTCCGACGAAGTATATAGGAGTTGGCACCTAAGTGATTATTTTTAAAAAAATTTGGCACTATGGTGATCCGATTGAAACAATTAAATTTATCATAAACAGTAATAAGGAACCAATGATAAGGACAAAAACGAAGACAAGAGTTTCAAATTCATACTGATCATCCCATTCAATATCATCAATTATAAACATAAGTAATAAGGTGCATTAAGACTGCATTACATAAACTGGGTATTAGATGACATGGAAGGCATTCATCAAGTGTTGAACGCATTCAACTTATTTAGAAATTCCACCTGTAGTTTGTCACACCAACTCATAAAGAAAATTTGCACACCACTCTCGCTTCGTATAGCAACATTGGAACCATAAACAAGCTCTCTTGAAGATGTTTGACTGTGGCTAGTGAACTTAAACTTGGAGGAGCTCTTGGAAGGTGTTCATGGCTGAAAATGGCAGACTCAACACGACCACAACGTCCTTCTTATCTCTCCACCCCCTCATGAACAGGCAGGACTTTGCCGGCAGGCTACCGGTCCCGAACTGCCTCGGCTCTCCCCATCCGAAGTCCGAGCTGCCATAATCCAGCTTAGTCCAAGAACTTATTAGCAGCGTGCCCAGGGCGAACTCTTCAAATCCATACGCATCCAAATAATCGATCCTCGACCGCGCATAGTCCTCATCCACCCGCTCGATCGCCTCAGTTATTCTCTCCACGGTTGAGGAGATTGGCTCATCAATCAACTCTCCCGTGGTGCAAAGACAGCATGGAAAGACCACAGCATTTCCGAAGAAACCGTCAGGCACCTGAGGGCTTAGCTTAGACCTGAAATCAACCGGAAAAGTGAGCATCGTTTGCTGGTGCGGTTTCATCCTGAGGGCCATGCTTCGAGTTCGCCACACCAGGGCTGCGAGCGCTACGAAGCTGGTGATGCTGCGCTTCACCTGTTGTTTATGAGGACTAGATACCATCAGTGCACCTCGGAAACACCAGTCTTTTAGCGACCAAAAAATTAAGATGGATTGTGAGAAGTCGCTATTTCGTCTCTAGAATAACAAATTTGTTCTCGTGTTGTTAAGCATATATTGAGTTGAATTTCCAGCATTATCACACGACAACCTTACCTGTCCACCAGCCGTTGCCATTCTTTTTACTGCTGCCAGCTTCTCAGAGTCAAAGTGGAAAGATCTGTACACGATTTGCTCCTTCTCATAGAGGGCCGTCAGGTTTGATACATCACTTAGTTGAACAAAGTCATCGTAAGGACCGCGGATTTGAGGAGGCATCCTCGGCTTTAGAATAGTTCGGTCGTGACAAGGGACGACCGATAAGGGCTCGCCTCTTGCGATTTCAGCCCAGGAATTAATGAATTTTATAGCGGAGATACCATCAGACATACAGTGGTTTAGAGCTATCCCCAGAATGAGACCACCATTGTTTAACTTTGTTACCTGTTTTTACTCCAAGTTTATAAGACAGACATTTAATTAGGTAATGGTAAATTGTAAGAATGATTGTGAAGTATTTTCGGGAAATGGTAAGTATCATAAATTATCGTTCACCTGTGCAGTTAGAAGGGGAGCAATTTCCGGCATATTTTGTGTCGTAGGATCTTTATAAACAAGCTTTCCCAAGACATCAGGATGAAGAATCGACATGTCGCCAAGACTGTCGAGGTCACAGTTGGCCACTGCCTCCACAAATGGCACCCCTAGTTTCTTTTGGCAATCAACGATCAACTTCCCTTCGGAGCTTCTCGCTAATCTCCCCGCAAGTGGATAGTAGGGAACCAAAACTTGGGACAGGGCTTGTTTAACCACATCTACCGCATTCTCGGCGCTTCTGTCAAAGCAATAAACGGTCGACACGACTATGTGAGCCACCTGATCGATGCTAGTTAAGAAAACGAAGCCTCCGGGCATCTCGTATTCCGGATGCACCGCGATAGGGATGGATCTCTCTACTGTTAGGCCGCTGCCGTCCACGGCTTTGAATGCTTCCGCAGGCGAAGGCATATCTTGACACTTTACGTAAATGTCCGACTTTCCCCTGAGAAAAAGGCGCTACAGAGTTCAGAAAAAAAGCTATTAGATGGCGGGACTCAACATGCACATGCAAAGGCTATACTATACTAAGCTATTAAACCTCGTATGCAAGCAAAGTGGGATGTTCTAGCACCTTTCATCTCACAAGTAAACACGACTTGGATTGTATGGAGAAAGAATCATGAGGAGTTTGAACAAATGAAGAGAATAACATGTATACAAATCCACAAGCGAAGTGAAACTTTATACGGGGCATGAAGATTGTAATGCGGCTGAAATCTTACAATCTTAGTGGAGAAGGTTATGGTAAACCTAGTCAAACAAACGGATCTGCTTGAAGGGAACGATTCTCAATACATATACGTACAAATGAGCAGCGGATTAAACTGAATTACATGCCCAAGAATTGACTTGTATCACTAATCTATGAAGCATATCACGAATAACGAACATACCTCGATAGCCACAGATTAAGAGTCATAATCGCAGATAAGAAACGATCCGGATCCGCCAATCCGTCGAGAGAGTTTTTCCAGAGAGATTTTGGAAGAGTTTTCTTACGATCGCTAATAGAACAACATACGTTCTGTAGAAGATCTACTCTCTCTCTTTCATGCCATTGAATACGAAATAAATCCCATTAATTCGCTATCAATTATCACAATAATAGCAATTAATCAATTTAGCCCTTAATGGGCGTAAATTTCCAACATCTCCCACTCGTCTATAAAGGACTAAACGTCTATCTTTCCATAAAAGGCTAAACGTCTATCTTTCTCTTCTCACTGCAAAGTTCATATGGGCAAATAATCCGTGCGACCAGCATACTATGAGAGCTCGTTGTCATATATTCGTTGGAAGTATATAGCAGCTCAAAATGGACACATAACCTCAGAGTAGATCTGTCACGACCCGAACCCCGCGAGCTCATCGACATCCCACCTGGCCACACTTATGTACAGTTCTCCAGGATCCAAAGGCCAACAAATTCATGCGGAAGCAAAAACAAATCCCCGTACAGAAACAATTACCATCACGATGACTTGGGACGGTAAAAACAAACTTATATACATATCCACACGTTCTATACAATTTTCCAAATCTACGGCTTCGGAGGCCACTGTACAAGCCTATGACCACTAAAACAAAAAGATTACGTGGTCGAAGCCTACTATACATCCCAAATAAAACAGCCAGCAAAAGTCAAGAGGCCAACTACCCTAGGCCTCGTTCTCGCTATCCGGTACTATATCATCTCTCGCCTCCAGCTCATCCTCGTCAAGCTCGGGTGGCTGTTCCGCATCCGATGGCTCTACAACCTCCCATCTTCTCCCGGTACCATGACATTAGGGAATACCGAATCTCCCGGGCGAGAACACTCATGGCTGAGGCGGGTGGTCTGAAAAACAACGAACCCACGACGGGGTGAGATAAAATCTCAGTAAGCTAGCCCCTAATCCTAGATTAGGGCTCTAGTGCCTCCAGACACATTTTTCAGTGAACAATTTCCAATAATTCTTCTTTCTTCCCAAATATTCCACAATTTAATTCCAGAAAATTCCGTTCTTTCTCCGAAAATTCTCACACCTTCTCCAATATTCTACGTTACTCCCGTTTCGGCGTTCCACGCCTCAGCCTAACAATAAAATATTCTACGTGCTCCCAGGGCCCGTTTTTAGCACACCAGGCCATAATATAAATGTCCACCTTACTCCAAAAATTTCCACGTTACCCCGAAAATATTCCACGGCACTCCGAAAATATTCCACGTTACTCCGGAAGTATTTCACGTCGCTCCAGAATATTCCACGTTACTCCGGAAATATTCCACGTTACACCAGAATATTCCACGTTACTCCAGAAATATTCCACGTTACTCCACCGCCATCAAATAAGTTCATAACATTGAGCCTCGGACCTTTATGGAACACGGCTCTATATAAATACCAGGGTCTCAGACACATAGGAATACGACCCACGGATCTCGGTCTCGGACACATAGGAACACGACCGGATCAAGTCTCGGACAATTAGTCGAACACGACTCACTTTGGTCTCGGACGACTTAATTGAACACGACTTTCTTACTTTCTCGGTCTCAGACAATCAGACGAATACGGCTCACTTTGGCCTCGGACGAATTGATTGAATACGACCCTCACATTTCCTCGGTCTCAGACAATCGGACGAATACGGCTCACTTTGGCCTCGGACGACTTGATTGAATACGACCCTCACATTTCCTCGATCTCGGACAATCAGACGAATACGGCTCACTTTGGCCTCAGAAGACTTGATTGAATACGACCCTCACATTTCCTCGGTCTCAGACAATCGGACGAATACGGCTCACTTTGGCCTCAGACGACTTGATTGAATACGACCCTTCTCATTTTCTCAGAATAGATCGGGACCACGTGATTCACTCACGTTAGAGAATTAATAATTCGGGATCACCCGATTAATCCACACTAAACCAAATATTAATTCATACTACCCGATCAATTAACACTACCATAGTATCCAATCCACGTCATGCGACCATATTACGCTAACGTAGCAATTTATAAATCACGTACCATTAAAATTATACCAACGTGGAAATTTATCACGGGCGAACAATAATAATTTTCTAACATATAAAATAATTCTACTATAGTACTAAACTATAGTACTAATGCCACATTTATTTAGTACCATGGCATAACAACTTTATATCACATAAAAGTAACCCTAGTTAATATATTAACTAACCATGGTTCAAAAATTAACTAGAGTTAAATACTAACCTAACCATGATTAAACTATAGCATAAAGTAACTCTAGTTAGGGCATAAAGTAACCATAGTTAAACTTTGACCACTATTATCTTCTTGACTTTACTATTCATGCAAGAACAAGCTTTCTCTCTCCTCCAAATATTCATTCTCGGCCAAGGCATAAAAATGGCCAAAAACAACCAATTTTCCACCCAAATCTACCAAATCTCAAGTCCATTAGCATCCTAGATACCTAATATAAGGTTAGGGACCAACTTACCACTATTTTAGCAAGTTTTCCGGCGAGAAACCAAGAAAAATTTTGACCCTAATCCGGCGGCTCCGGCAACTCCTCTTGACCGGCTTTAACCCACGGAAATCCGGCGACTCCGAGTAGCTCACGGCGGTAGTCGAGCTCCGGCGGTTCAAGGCGACACCGGCGGTTGTTTGAAGAATTTTCGATGAGGGAGAGAATGAGCAAGGGTGAGTTCGGCCAAGAGAGGGAGTGAGCTAGAGAGAGAAAGGGGTCTTGAAAAATGAAGAAGAAGAAAGCCAAAATAATTAATATAGGTTAAAATAATTATTGGGTGGGATATTTTGGTGTCTTGAAAGTCAAGAGGGACAAATTGGTGATTTTCTCCACCAAAAATAGTCAAAATTCGGCCAAGGGGTAAAATGACCAAAATACCCTTCGTTCCAAGTTAAAAATGGGGTATTTTTCGAGGGTAAATGGGTCCTTTCCCATATCCAGTCCAAATCTATTTTTCCTGAACCTCTTTGGGGCGAACCGCGAAGGAATTGCACCCAGGATGAGGAAACGTCCAAAATTTTTATTTTTTTGAAACCCCTAAAGGTCCGACCTGCCGGATTACAGGATGTCACAATTCTTCTCTCCTTACAAAAATTTCGTCCTCGAAATTTGCAATTCTCCAATCATCTCGTTTTAGGGGGTACTGATGCCTCATCGCTACCATGCTTTCCAAAGTAGTCATTGTCGTCATTTGACACTTCGATAATGTCCTTAACAGCAATGGTTTTCATCCTTTGAACTCGTTTTCTTTGGTCCTCCACTATGTTCACCTTCCTCTTCCCTTTTGACATTCGCAAAATCTGTTGGTAGCATGCCCTTGAGTATTCAAATCACCTCTTCAATTGTCTATTGGTCCAAGAATAACATGCATACCTCACTACAATCCAGCTTTTCTAATTCCGGATCGAAGGTCTTTTCAAAGCATTGCATAAGACTCATGGCCTTTATCAACTTGCCCTCTATTATTCAAATCGAGTCGTAACCTTCTCGACTCCTTAAGCAAGTTCAAGATTACTTTCATAGTAATCTGCTCTTAATTCCATTTGAAAACCTTCAACGATCATAGTAATCTTTCGATTTTCAAGGTCATGCCTCTTCTTAGCCGGCATGTCTCATCCTTGACCACATGTAAGATCGATCCAACATTCAGTCCATTTCATTGGACACCGTAATTCTCCCCTCAAATTTCGATGAGGTCATATCTTTAGATTCCTCTCCACTATTGAACTCGTACACTCGTCTATTGAGCTTCAAGGTTTCTATCCTCAACTTCGAGGTTTCTTTTCCAAGTACTCAGAAGTCTGGATTTCCTCCTTATTCTATTCGTTTCCACGACCCTTAGAAGTCCGAGTCCATTCATCGCCACATCTCAATTCCTTTCTGACCTTCAGGCTTGATGCTTCAAGTAGCCATCAAACTAGCCAATTGGAAAACTTCCAATTTAGAAGTTTAATCTCTTATTTCTCGAGGGAAGATCTGTCCCTCTATCACCAATTACACATTGCTCAATTCTCAATTATAAGCATCCACTAATTAATCCGTCCCTCCTTAGCGATATGGGCATCGCAGTAATAATACTTGGGTAATCTCTTTGTTCCACGTGACTTTCCTTCAATTCCCTTTTACGCAGTCGGTGCTCTCAACCTCATATAGTTCACATAACGTTGAGGTTTTTCTTTATACAAGCAACGCTCTCATATCCATAAGTAATTTCATACATTAGCGTTGCCTCTCGTTCAATTCCTCTCGGGAAACTACTACCTTATTTTCTTGTGGTAGATATAGATTCAAAATCTTTTTCCAACCAAACCATGTTTCCCAAACTTTGTCTAGAGGACATTAGCAAACCAACTCCAGTCATACACTGAGCATTCCAACTCGTAAGGTCTTATTGTCACAGCCTATTCGCACAACCATCTTCAGATTGCCTTGTTACGCCTCAATTTCTCCCTTCCACATCACATCATTATGATTCTCTTGATCCCTTTGATTCAAACGATAACACCATTAACAGCTTAGTCATCAACTTGACTCAAGTCCTCAAAGACTCTTTTCACGTTCATTCACACGTTACATCTCGTCCTTAGCCCATTTCATCAATGGGACAGCTCCCATGGGGAATCCTTCCACAATCTGTCTATAACAATCCATCAATCCCAAGAAACTTTAAGTTTCGGCAACTCAAATCGACCCTAGTCGATTCATCACTCATTCCAATCCTCAAAGGCTCCACAGGGATTTCATTTCCCACAAATTTCATAACCGAGGAATCTTGCCACATCAGGTCTACAATTTGTTCTCTTCTCATTTAGCATACAACGAGCATCTCCTTATAGTCCATAAGATACTCTTAAAAGCTGTCCATGTTTCTTATGACTCCTTAAATGAGTCCCTTCATCGTCTCTCAAGACGGTAACAACCAATCCAATTACTTGGATACTCAAGTTGACTATCATCGGTTTCTTATCACTAGACGTAGAACATTCAAACTGCTCTTCATACATCTTACTTAAGAGCTCAAACCTTGACCCTCTGTTGTCAAGGGTCTCCACTTGGACCATACAACATTTTGTTCATTTTCGTCATTCTTTCCTTAGGAAGCATTATTGCCTTGCCCTCTTGGTTTCACAACCAACTAATGCAACCCTATCTTGATTTCATTCATTCAACTGGACATCGACATGTCCTAAGATTCAATGCCATCTACAAGACAGTTTCTTGAACTTCACTTTTAGGAATCATCCAAGTTTTGTGTCCTCTTTCTCGGTTCTGACACTCGATCTTAATATTAAGACAGTTAGTATTTTCTCTTCCTTCCACACTAGGGCTCTTTCCCCATGAAGGAAACTATACACTTCAGTGGCATTCTCTTACTTCGAATCCCCCTCGTCTTTCCCATTCCACGGGACGTCAATCTTGGAGTCTATGTCAACTACAGAGTTTGTACTTCAGGATTTAGATGCCACCATACTCGATATTCTTCTTCCGGAGACTCAATCACCTCGGGTGACAAGGTTTCAAGGAATCGAGGTTTCTCCTTAATCACCATAAATCCACACTTGAACATGCAACTTGACTTCCTCAAGTCACTTTGTAATTACACTCTAGACGCTCTTTTCGCTTGCTCAACCAATCAATAAAATTACAAATAACCAGGACTATCAAGTCCATTCACTTTCCTTTCCCTCCACGACCATCTCATGGTCCAATCACCCCTTTAAGAACGACACCCTACTCTTTAGGGTAATAACACACAATGTCACTTCCAGTGGTCCCGATTCATCCTTAATTAATTCTATTTTATTCAACAAGATCAAACAATTGACATAACTTCTTCCTTAATTTTCCTCACGACGGAAGAAACAAAACATCAATCTCTCATTACGAGTCTTACGCCAAGGCAATAGCCGTTTCTCGCGAGCACGCTCCATGTTCCATAATGAACATTTATTTGCTCGAAATCCATGAGCAAGGGTTCTCTTATTCATATGTCTTCCAATCATCCGCTCCCTTCATTAAAATCTATTACAATTCCTCGGACTCAGGAATAACAACTAGCCATAGGGCTCCCGAATTCAAATCTACTCGGGGACTTCGGGTTTTATTCAAAGGATCCTTGACCACATTTAACATATGCTTAAACGACTTTGAGAACTCTGTCTCACATTGGTCGATTGTCCTCAGATCCTTGCAAGATTATTAGGATCCCCACAACCTTTGCTCTCAAGCAATCCCAGGAAGGTACTTCCATTAAACAACTCAAGAAAGGCGATCTAGACAGGTACGATGCCCGCAAGGAAAACTCTTCATTTGGTGACATTTCACCAATCATCAATAGCCTCTTAAGGCTAATCACCGCCAGGGTCACTTTCTTTCTTTAGTGCACCCAAAACTTCTAAGGTTTTCTCACGAAACCCTCAATCTAGAGGGAGGCAATTTCAATTCACTCTCTCTCCATCAAACTTAATCAATCTCACTCTTATGCATCCTTCCGCAGCTTTCTTTCAAACAATTTTCTTTTCCATTCTCTATCGTCTTTCCCACGAGCTCACTTTGCTAACAACACAATCAACAGTAGCAGTCTTATCTGCTTTGGGCAACAACGGCAGCTCCTTCTTGAGTCGCCTACCCATCGAATTTCAAATTCCTCTCAAGGTTCTCTTGACCCCTTCAACTCTAGGGTCTCGCACAACTTACAAGCTCGAGCCACACGCTCTTCCAGCGCTCATACTCTCGTGGTTCATCTTTGCTCACTTATCATGATTCCTTTCGGTTCTTGAATCTTCTCATATTTTTCATACTCGAGCAAAATGCTCATCTAGTGACCATACTGCGGTCGTTCGACCTCATTAGGTTCTTATGGCACTTGAACCACTACAATTCCCTCTAGGAATTAAAGACTTAAGTCATCTACTCGAGTCTAGCAATTCCAGGATGCTCCTCTCATTATCTGTCACCAGCAATCAACCACCCAGTGGTTCTTAGGTAACTCTCGGCTACCGGCCAATTATCCAAGGGTTCCAAGTCACCCTTAACCGGTGACTATCTATCAAGTCGGCCTCAACGAGGCAATTTCTCAATTAACCACCAATTACTAGGCATGCCTCAACTAGGCCAACATCAAGCAATCATTCAAGACATTACTTCAATGAGTCGGTCGCTCATACTTTAACTATAAAGGCACATGTTCCTCTAATACGAACACAATAGACTGTTACACTTTCGGAAGATACCGGTTCAACGGGGTATGAACCTCACACGTCGTCTAATCTCTCGGTTAGATTTTTACCATAACAATCACATGATGCCAACTACATAACGGCATCCACTGCCCAGCACGAAGCCTTTAATCATGCCAATCCCAAGCGCCATCACAAATGCCAAGCAAATTTTGAAATTTCACCTTGAGGATCAACTTAGTGCAATACGTCTCTTAATCAAGATCAGACTTAACCCGATACCTAGACTTTCCCTTTCAATTTATGGCCCGGGTCATTCCTGCCTCCTTGATATCTTAGAAGCCTGTCGGGAGCCGCTCCTTGTCCGGACCTCTCTGTCCCGGCGATCACTCCCCGCCCTCATCGGACCTAGTCGTTGCGGGTTGTCCCAAGTCATACATCTACGGAGGAAGTCCCGTTCCACATGTCCCATACCATGCTTCATTACGGTTTATAGGTATCCCGTCAACTTGTCCCATACCAAGCAACAGTTTATTAGGTTTGATAGTGATAAGCTCACGCGTGCACATCCCTCGACTTTCATTTTAATGCCACAAATACAAGCACCACCCGATTGTCCTCGTTACTCGACGTACCATAGTAGTTTCCAGATCGATTCTTATCTACGGAAGATCTCTAATTCCACCAATGACTGCCACATCTCATAGATCCATTGCTTACGTTCTAGCATATTCTTCAAGTTGAGTTACCGACAAACCATAATCATAGTCATATAATCCAACTGACTCTTTATTCAAAAGCAATCATCTATTAACCTCAACCACATGTACAACCTCAAAATCCATACTTAGGACTCTTCAATTTCCTGCTTGCTCGCTTATAAACCTCAATAATATCATCACCCAAGTTTACTAATAAAATAAAACGATACTAGAACCATTCGAATACAATACAAGTTCAAGCCTATAATCCTCAAGATTGAGAAATCAATGTCTTATCCTAAGGGTCCCAATATCTAATCGTCCTCAAGTCATCACTCCTTATTACTCCAAGTCTCAATCTCATTTGATCGAGCAGACCTTGCTCTGATACCACTCCAAACGGGGATGTCACGACCCGAACCCCGCGAGCTCATCGACATCCCACCTGGCCACACTTATGTACAGTTCTCCAGGATCCAAAGGCCAACAAATTCATGCGGAAGCAAAAACAAATCCCCGTACAGAAACAATTACCATCACGATGACTTGGGACGGTAAAAACAAACTTATATACATATCCACACGTTCTATACAATTTTCCAAATCTACGGCTTCGGAGGCCACTGTACAAGCCTATGACCACTAAAACAAAAAGATTACGTGGTCGAAGCCTACTATACATCCCAAATAAAACAGCCAGCAAAAGTCAAGAGGCCAACTACCCTAGGCCTCGTTCTCGCTATCCGGTACTATATCATCTCTCGCCTCCAGCTCATCCTCGTCAAGCTCGGGTGGCTGTTCCGCATCCGATGGCTCTACAACCTCCCATCTTCTCCCGGTACCATGACATTAGGGAATACCGAATCTCCCGGGCGAGAACACTCATGGCTGAGGCGGGTGGTCTGAAAAACAACGAACCCACGACGGGGTGAGATAAAATCTCGATAAGCTAGCCCCTAATCCTAGATTAGGGCTCTAGTGCCTCCAGACACATTTTTCAGTGAACAATTTCCAATAATTCTTCTTTCTTCCCAAATATTCCACAATTTAATTCCAGAAAATTCCGTTCTTTCTCCGAAAATTCTCACACCTTCTCCAATATTCTACGTTACTCCCGTTTCGGCGTTCCACGCCTCAGTCTAACAATAAAATATTCTACGTGCTCCCGGGGCCCGTTTTTAGCACACCAGGCCATAATATAAATGTCCACCTTACTCCAAAAATTTCCACGTTACCCCGAAAATATTCCACGGCACTCCGAAAATATTCCACGTTACTCCGGAAGTATTTCACGTCGCTCCAGAATATTCCACGTTACTCCGGAAATATTCCACGTTACACCAGAATATTCCACGTTACTCCAGAAATATTCCACGTTACTCCACCGCCATCAAATAAGTTCATAACATTGAGCCTCGGATCTTTATGGAACACGGCTCTATATAAATACCAGGGTCTCAGACACATAGGAATACGACCCACGGATCTCGGTCTCGGACACATAGGAA
Organism: Rhodamnia argentea; assembly: GCF_020921035.1. NCBI lineage: Eukaryota > Viridiplantae > Streptophyta > Magnoliopsida > Myrtales > Myrtaceae > Rhodamnia > Rhodamnia argentea. The sequence goes on along the minus strand of NC_063157.1, from coordinate 22,993,241 downwards.
CACGACCGGATCAAGTCTCGGACAATTAGTCGAACACGACTCACTTTGGTCTCGGACGACTTAATTGAACACGACTTTCTTACTTTCTCGGTCTCGGACAATCGGACGAATACGGCTCACTTTGGCCTCGAGGCAGAATTGATTGAATACGACCCTCACATTTCCTCGGTCTCGAGACAATCGAGACGAATACGGCTCACTTTGGCCTCGACGACTTGATTGAATACGACCCTCACATTTCCTCGATCTCGAGACAATCGACGAATACGGCTCACTTTGGCCTCGAGACGACTTGATTGAATACGACCCTCACATTTCCTCGGTCTCGGACAATCGACGAATACGGCTCACTTTGGCCTCGAACGACTTGATTGAATACGACCCTTCTCATTTTCTCAGAATAGATCGGGACCACGTGATTCACTCACGTTAGAGAATTAATAATTCGGGATCACCCGATTAATCCACACTAAACCAAATATTAATTCATACTACCCGATCAATTAACACTACCATAGTATCCAATCCACGTCATGCGACCATATTACGCTAACGTAGCAATTTATAAATCACGTACCATTAAAATTATACCAACGTGGAAATTTATCACGGGCGAACAATAATAATTTTCTAACATATAAAATAATTCTACTATAGTACTAAACTATAGTACTAATGCCACATTTATTTAGTACCATGGCATAACAACTTTATATCACATAAAAGTAACCCTAGTTAATATATTAACTAACCATGGTTCAAAAATTAACTAGAGTTAAATACTAACCTAACCATGATTAAACTATAGCATAAAGTAACTCTAGTTAGGGCATAAAGTAACCATAGTTAAACTTTGACCACTATTATCTTCTTGACTTTACTATTCATGCAAGAACAAGCTTTCTCTCTCCTCCAAATATTCATTCTCGGCCAAGGCATAAAAATGGCCAAAAACAACCAATTTTCCACCCAAATCTACCAAATCTCAAGTCCATTAGCATCCTAGATACCTAATATAAGGTTAGGGACCAACTTACCACTATTTTAGCAAGTTTTCCGGCGAGAAACCAAGAAAAATTTTGACCCTAATCCGGCGGCTCCGGCAACTCCTCTTGACCGGCTTTAACCCACGGAAATCCGGCGACTCCGAGTAGCTCACGGCGGTAGTCGAGCTCCGGCGGTTCAAGGCGACACCGGCGGTTGTTTGAAGAATTTTCGATGAGGGAGAGAATGAGCAAGGGTGAGTTCGGCCAAGAGAGGGAGTGAGCTAGAGAGAGAAAGGGGTCTTGAAAAATGAAGAAGAAGAAAGCCAAAATAATTAATATAGGTTAAAATAATTATTGGGTGGGATATTTTGGTGTCTTGAAAGTCAAGAGGGACAAATTGGTGATTTTCTCCACCAAAAATAGTCAAAATTCGGCCAAGGGGTAAAATGACCAAAATACCCTTCGTTCCAAGTTAAAAATGGGGTATTTTTCGAGGGTAAATGGGTCCTTTCCCATATCCAGTCCAAATCTATTTTTCCTGAACCTCTTTGGGGCGAACCGCGAAGGAATTGCACCCAGGATGAGGAAACGTCCAAAATTTTTATTTTTTTGAAACCCCTAAAGGTCCGACTGCTTGGATTACGGGATGTCACAAGATCCAATATAAAATGGGTTTTATATGCATTTTATTAATTTTACATTCAGAAAACATATCCAAATAATATATCAAATTGAATATAATTTTGAAACGAACACAACGGTACCTCACACGCCCCCAATGGAGCTCATATGCTTCCGTACGAGCCGCTTAAAGCTTCGGCTTGTTTGGTCAACGCGTGGTCAATGGTTGAAGTTGACTTTAGGGAACAAAATGTAATTTTCAAAAGTTTGAGGACTAAATTACAATTATGAAAAGTCCTGGGACTAAATTGAAATTTCCAAAAATTGTGGGGGTCAAATTGAAATTTTTATGAAAATTTAAGGACTAAATTGTAATTTTCTAAAAAATCGGGGACCAAATTGCAATTTTGAGAAATTCGGTTTGACCGGCCAACAGTCAACAGTTGATTGGATCAACGGGTCGGGTCCTAGACCGGGTCGGAAAGAACCAAACCAGGTTTGGAATATCTTGAACTGGATTTGGAATAGGTTAAACCGATTCTAGGATAGGGATAAACCAAGTTTGGGATGGGGATAAAACGCATTTAAGGGAACTTGCACGTGCCGCACACGTGGGTGCATGAATACCACACGCAGTGCGTCCCATCGGCGTGTGTTGGAGCGTGCGGCTCCTTCCGGAGGTATCCAGCGACGATCTACCCCTTGAAAGTCTTGATGAGACGCCCCCGATTGTGTACTCAAAATACATTTTCGTTGAACTAAATTTCACAAAAAGACATCGTTTCGCCGTTGTGTCGAGAACCCGATCCCATGGCAGCGCGTGTGGCTACTCTCGACGTCGCCTCTCAATGGGCGACCATCGAAAATACTCGTCTCGCCGAGTCCGTTCCATTGATGTGTTAAAAAATTATTTTTATCGCACAAAAAATCACAAACGGGTCATGAATAGTAACAACGAAAAAAAGGTTTTTCGCGCTAAAAAAGACTACGGAATTATCACAAAACGATCGGGAAACAAGAACAACTGCTATGATACTACTGAAGGGAACGGTTCCCAATACATGTATGTACAAATATACAACGGATTAAACTGAATTACATGTCTAAGAATTGACTTGTATCACTGATCTATGAATCATATCACGAATAATGAACATACCTCGATAGCCACAGATTAAGAGCCCCAATCGCAGATGAGAAACGATCCGGATCAGCCAATCCGTCGAGAGAGAGTTTTTCCAAAGAGATTTTGGGAGAGTTTTCTTACGATTGCTAATATAACAACATACGTTCCGTAGAAGATCTACTCTCTCTTTCATGCCATTGAATAGGAAATAAATCCCATTAATTTGCAATCAATTATCACAATAATGGCAATTAATCAATTTAGCCCTTAGTGGGCGTAAATTTCCAACACTGCCAAACAGATTCAACTCAATTTGAAAAGGGCGCACACCTTCGAGGGCTTGAGAGAGAGAGAGAGAGAGAGAGAGAGAGAGAGAGAGAGAGAGATGTTCGACACTTGGATTATTGGGTTGCACGACTGAAGTTCCTGCAGAGACGCTACTTAAATAGACCCAGGATTTCTGTTCAATTTGGAATGTTGTGATTTTTCTAAGGCTTTGAAAAAAATCAGCTTCTTGATTGCTTAGATGTCGTTGAACTTCACATGCGATTTTCTGTCTAGTTGATTATTGGCATTTGCGGCAAGTGGCCCTAGCAATTAGGCGAAGAAGGCAGCAATTTTCCGGAGTTTGTTCACCAAACAAGAGAAAATTAGAAAACGGGGTTTGGCTGAAACGTTAACCTTCACGTGAACATCTCTGTCAATTATGAACTCTTAGCATGTTATTATTTAATGTAACCCCCAGTATCTTTCGCGTAAAGAAAAGGGCGTGAACTTTTTCTTATTGGTAATCCAATAACCGAAAAGTTTCTTGTTTTTCAATTAAGTTCCTCATATGTACGAGGGATAAGTACACCCGAAATGGTATAACTTGTGTACGGCGTCCATTTGAGTGTCATAACTTTTTTTACTCACTTGAGTGCCACAAATTTAAAAAATCGATCACTTGAGTGCCATTAGCAATTTGTCTCGCAGAAATCCAACGTAGATGTCAGAAATATTGATGTGACATAGTTGGAAAAATATCTTTGAATTTTTTTAATTTATCCTGGAATTTTTTTAATATATATTTTTGAAATTTTTAATTTTTCGTTTTTCTTTCTCTTTCCAATTTTTTTCCCTATGCTGGTGAGAGTCATCGACCCTCACCTAGATCCGGCGTGGGCCTTTGCACCCTTGCCCACGGCCGGTGAGGGTATGACAACCTCGTCTATGGCCATCATTCCACCTCCGGCAGAGGGTGATCACGTCTTCCTCGGGATATCGCCGATGCGAGGTATATCTCAGCTCGGAAGGAAAGGAAAGCTGAGTCCGAGATATATAGGCCCTTTTGAAATTTTTGAACGGATTGGGACTTTAGTTTATCGACTTGCTTTGCCACCGAATTTGTCCCAAGTGCACAATGTATTCCACGTGTTGATGTTAAGAAAGTACGAGCCGGACCCGACACATATGCTGGATTACGAGACTATAGAACTGGACGATAAAGTTTCGCATGTGGAAAAACCCATCGGGATTGAAGAGCGTAAGGACCACGTCTTGAGGAATAAGACGATATCGCTAGTTAAAGTAGTTTGGGAGCACCATAGAACGGAAGGCGCTACATGGGAGAACGAAGAGACAATGAGGCGTCAATACCCCCATTTCTTTGAATAGTAGTTGTGTACTAAATTTCGAGGATGGAATTTTTGTAAGGGTGGAAGAATTGTGACGATCCGATTTTCCCGTCATTTCGAGATCTTTGACTATAAGATATCCGTTGAAGTATTTCAGTTATATCTCGCTCGGATCCGACCAATCGCGAGTTAACTAACCGAAGGGGAAAGGCTAACGTGTGACGAGATACGTGGACATAGGAAATTCAATTCGAAAACGGCATTTTGACCATAAGGGTCATTGAAGAAATATTTAGAGCCGAGGCCGATCCGAGAACGATTAAGGGATTCATTACTAGTGTTATACGATTGGGACGCGGGTGATGCTGCATAACCAACGTATAATTTGCGAATTTCCCTAAATCGATTTATGACAATCGCAGCTGTCGGGGTTAGTAATAGACCCTTGCGATTTCATAACAACCAAGATAGCCGTGATTTGAATTTTCCTAAGTGTGATTAGAATCACAGAGTCAATACGGGTAATGTCCGCAAAAGCCGCCTGTTAGTTCGAGATAAATTGAAATTACGAATGATGAGAAATCAATCATGAAATGGGATCTCAGAAATGGAAAAAAAAAAATTGGATTTTCGGACGAAGGGTGTGAAAAGACGATTTTGCCCCTGGAGCTTCGACCCTATTTTTATTAATCGGACAAGGGCATTCTTGTCAATTGATTATTCCCTTTATATCAGCTGAAATTGGAGGGGTAAAATTGGAAGGAAAGTGTGATATTATGTGTGCAATGCCAAATATCATTAATCTATGGTGCTCAATTAATGAACTTGACACCTAAGAGAATTTGGGATGAGAATGAGCCATCTTCTCTTTCTTCCTTTTGGATACTTAAGTTCAAGAATAGAACAGCACCACCATCACCTCCATTTTCTCCTTCCTTCACTCCCTCACGCATAGAAACAGTCTGCCCCGACTAGTTCTGATCGCCAACTTCCCGGCTGTCCAACTTTTCAACCGTCGACAACCAGCCAGTGAGCCACCTACCACTGTGAAGATTAGCCTATTGTCAAATTTTTCCAGGTGGAAGTGCACCGTTTGAGCCACTGTGGAATTCAGGGCAGCCAATCTCCCGCGAGTCGCCGGAAACTGACTCAACCGGAGGTAGGTTGCTGTTGGTATTTTATTGGACCACCAAACGGATGAATTTTGAGTTCAAATTTTGATGACATTTAGTAGACATGTATATGATGTTGCTGTAAATTTTTGGGCAAAAATGAATGATATCTTGACCTTGAACCACTGTTGTGTTCAAAGGAGCAGAAACTGTCCAATGGCGGATCAGAAGGAATTAGCGCCAAACGAAGACCAACCGGTGTCGCCTTGAGCCAAAATTTTCGGTGAGGCCCCTTAATACATAGAACTTAGTGTTAGAAAGGATATTGATGAATAAATTGAAGGATTAGGTTGAGCTATGGACTGTTTGAGCTAGATTGATACAGAACAGGGGGTACCCTGTTTCGGTTCTGTTCTTACTGAGTTAGAGGGGGCTGTTTGTGATGGAATTGAGATTTAATTTGATCCTTGAGGCATGTTAGGGTGTGGAGTGATATGTTGAGAAAGTTTATGATCGATAATTTGGTGTTTAGGCGAAGGACTATTAATGAATTGATTGATTTTCTGTAGGTTGCTTGCTGCCCTGTTCTGAAATTGTGGGAGCCGAGGTTATTAAGGGCTAGGAAAGAAGTGTTTTGCTGATTAAGCTTAAGGTAAGCAAGTTCTTATACATTGGCTAGAACGATTTGGCTCAATTGGGTGAATACGATGAGGATCATGCAAATTTTGGTGAGTTACGGTGATGTTGTTTGATATATGATCTCGTGTTGTGCCAATTGCTTAAAGACTCATTGAATAGCCTTGATATGTATTGATTGCCTCTTGTTTGTTGAAAATTTATGTTCTCGCATGCCTTTTATTGTTAGCTCTATGTCCGAGCTATATTTGAACTTGAAGTCATGATTATGATGAATTGATGGCATGCTTGAGAAATTGTGGTACCCCGATGCGTAAAGACGTGGGGTGGAAATGGCCAACGTCCCGATGCGTAAGTGACGCGGGACGGAAATTATGATGTATCGACACGTGCTTGAGATGATTTTGAAAACCTAAGGCGTTTTACGTGGGTTTTATCGATGAGACGGTCCGATGCGTAAGTACGCGAACCTAGCCTGAGGCATTTCACACGCGGGCTTAAATCGAATGAAGGTGGAAAGAAAGGAAGGCGTGGGTTGGTTTCGTTATGTTCACCTGTCTTAAGTAAAGTGATGAGATATATTGCCATGATTGAATAATTGATACTTATTGTTATACATGTACTTTGTATGGTTGTTGTATGCATCACGTTATCGTGCACATTGAGCTTATGTTGCTTTTACCTGAATGAACTGTCGGTCTAAACTAGGAATAAGACTTGCCTCACTGAGATGTAAATCTCACCCCGTCGTGGGACCTTTCTTTTTCAAATCTTAGAAATTGAAGATGTTGCATGTCCGACTGGGTGAACCCTAAGAAATGACTAGGTATATAGAGGAGTTTCCCGAAGGAGGAGATGTAGTATATGTTAGAAGGACGACCGTGGTTTGGGTAGATGAGCCTGAAGCATCTTATAAGTCTCATAGGTTCGAGGCATGGTTCCGTAGAGTAAACGGGGTCGTATATGAACAGTTAAGGCCCCAAGATGTACCAGAAGGGGTTGTACCTTCTTGGTGCCACCCTACCAGGGATGAGATAGAAGTTGAAGCGTCCACTGTAGGTTCAAGGAATATACCCGAAAAAGAACCAGTGGGAGATGAGAATATAGAAGTAATAGAGATTTCGGATTCAGAGGATGACGAGATGGACGAGGATTCAATCGAAGTGCGGTTGGAGTCTTTCTCTGAGTATGATCCCGATGAGGACGCGAGTCAAGCCGAGGACACTAGTACTTTCTAGAGTCTCCATTGTTGGTTGACTTTGATGCTACTTTTTGTTGGAGTCGATGTTAGGTTAGGGCTTGGTGATTTCATTTTTGGTTTGCCGTCTTGTCTCCTTGACCTCGCTTGTGTATATTGTTGGTTTTTTTTTTTTGTTATCGTTTGTACGGACCTATATTTATTTATTTATTTATTTGTATTTTTTTTTATGGTTAAAGTCTTTTAGTTTCCCCCATCTCATTAAGTGGATGTATAGAGACGATGGACTGGAGTTGGGTTTATTTTTTTTCGCTTTTCGCTTGCAAGTTTCATTTCATTCGCCGTACATGAAGAGTATCTTGGGATAGTACTTACAGCGTGTTATGGATGTACGTGCTCGTAAGGAAAGCGGGGCGTTACAACATAAATATAAAAATCATATATGACTCATTGTCGGGTGATGTGAGACAACAATAATAACTTAAACAAATTTGAGGTTTAAGTAGTCGACAATTAGCTTGCGTTGGACAAGTGCCACAATGGAGGCGTCTATTAAATTAATGTATCGAGTTTAAACCGTTTATGGAATTCAATGCGGTTGAAGGATATAAATTGGTTTTGTTAATCGATAGGAAAGAAATCCAAATAATTCTAATTAGGTTAAAATTTCTTTTGATTTGAATATATATATATATATATATATATATATATATATATATTGGAGATTCGTTTCTATCTCAAAAAGAAGGAGGAGAAGTCCTCTGTTGCTAAATGACAAAGATAATGGGCACACATGTTATATGATATATATGATCCCTTGTGGTGGGCCCAAGTAAAAAAAAAAAAGATGTAAAAATTTGTTGACCCATATAAAAGGAGAACAAATTGGGGACACGGGCTTTTAAGAAAAAGGGTGAGCACTGTTGCCGCTAGGTCCTTCTTGCGTTCACCGCACAGAGAAGAAATAGAAACGTACTGGGACGTTTCCTGAGGACGTGCCGCACAGTGTGTTCTTGGAGCAGAGAAACCGCACAAGAAAAGGGCTGCCGCAAAAGAACTTACGAGAGTTCTTGGTTTATTCGTAGCAAGTAAGACAAGTATCGAATTTTCTCAGTGACTTTTATGAATGAGTTTTCTATGAGCGATTGTGTAGTATTACTTGTAGGTTTGCTTTAGGCTTAATCTAGATGCAAGAAATACTCGAGTACATGAACGATTGTAAATCTAATTCTTCAATTATAATGGTGGTGTAGCGGCCATGGTTGAGCAAGTGGAGAGAGGAAAAGAGACAGAAGGGTTAGGCTGGTTCTGGTTATTTCCTTTACCATCTTTTCTTCTTGGTGATGTGTTTTACGGTTGCTGTTGGAACCCAAAACAAGAATGATAACTTCGGAAGTTTGGAGTAAGTGGGAAACTCTTTATTGAAATGCAAATGCTTTGCGGTGTCGTATTTACTACTCTTTAAGTTCACAGGCTTTTCTGATGGCTGGTGTTGCACACAACTTAGCACAAATCAAGGACAACATTAAATGAGGAAATTCCAGAAAGTCCACATAGTACGTCCAATAAAGATACATAATAAATGCACTTGAACATAAAAGTAGACTTCCGTAGAAGAATTCTTCAACGGCTATGTTGGCCTTCTTTTTCTTCCACCTTCTTCTGCAGCTTTACTTCATTAATTGCAAATAGGTTTTTTTTGTCTTTATTCCTATTCATGCAGTAATTCTTCTTTCTTCTTGTGTTCGTTCCTAAACATGCAATAGTTCTTCTTATCGTCGGTAATCTTCAGGCGCCTATCATGAATCAAAGCTTTCTTTGAAGATCACCAATAATAATCCAAAACAGTAACTAACGTGCTCAAACTCAATAATCAAGTTTACATTATTCAAGTAGTTGCATGTGACTAAACTTCGAGGAATGGAACCCACGAAACAAGAAAAAATTAAGAGTTGCTTGATACGAAAGAAAATGCAAGAAAAAGATTACGACTTTATTTTGTTAGACTCCGCTCATCTCTTCGAGAAGGAATTGGAAATGCCGAACGTGTTACGTGGAGCATTCATCACTCAAGTTGGGCCAGCTTGTCGAAAGTGTTCATGGCCTAAATTGGCAAACCCAGCACCACCACAATGTCCTTACCCTCCCTTCCATCCGCCATAAATAGACAACCCGTCGCCAGGTCGCCGGTGTCGAAAGTCCTCGGCTTTCCCCATCCAAAATCCGTGGAGCCATAATCAAACCTTTGCCACGAAACCAACACTAGCGAGGTCAATGAGAGGAGGTTGAATTGATACACGTCCAAGGAGTCTATCCACAACCGCACGTAGTCCCTCGTTCACCCTCTCCATCGCCTCCTTTATTCTCCCTGCGGTTAAAGAGAATGGCTCGTTGATCAACTCTCCCGCGGTGCAGAGACAGCAAGCTTCGACCACAGCATTCCCAAAGTATCTGGGCATTGGCGGTTTCATCTTAGACTGGAAATCAACAGGAAAAAGAAGCTTCAATTGTTGGTGCGATTTCATCTTGAGTGCCATGGTTCAAGCCCGCCAAACTAGGGCTGCAAGCGCTACGAAGCTGGAGCAGCTGCTTATGATCTGTTGTTCACATTGAATCGTGAGTGTTTTCCGATTTATTGAAGTATATCTCTAGTTGATGTTTACGAAATAATAGGATTAATATATATATTTTGGCTGTGTACGTTAGATGAAATTCTTGTAGAATTGATTGTGAGTGATCTTACAATAAATGATGGGGGATCAATGTACTCTTACTCATATGCAACACAATCCCCAACTTTTGGTGTATTGTATCTTCATAATGTGTATGAAGCGCCACCACTCCATCGCCACAAGACCAGAAGGACAACATTTATACGTGTAACAAGGAAGAATGCAACATCTACCTGTCCGTCGGTTGCCGCCATTTCCTTAACAGTTGCCAACTTCTGGTTGTCGAAGTGAAAAGATTTCCACACCATTTTCTCTTCCTCGTATAATGCCTTCAGGTCTGATACATCACTAATGTGAACAAAGCTGTCGGAAGTACCAGTGATTTGGGGAGGAACCATTGACTTTAGAACGGTTCTATCGTGACAAGGGATGACGGATAAAGGTCTACCTCTTGCAATTTCGGCCCATGAGTTCATAAAATTCATTACAGATGTACCATCGCAAATGCAATGATTGCATGAGATCCCTATAGTGAAACCTCCACATCTGAACTTCGATACCTGTTTAATTTGTCCCCAGATTAGTAGTAACTTCAAATAAAATAAAACCAATTTAATTTACTTGAATAAATTCTTGCATGGCGGTTTTCGATGGATGGTGTGTATTTACCTTGCGTCAATTTGAAACATTATCTGTTAGGCCCCAAATTAAATCTTTTGGGGCCCATTGAATGCAGCAATGGTAGCTAGAGATGGATTCAAAGTGGATGAACCTAGTTTATGTAATCATGTCTTAAACTTTTTATCAAAGGGACCCTAGCAAGACGCGAGTAATGAAATTCCTTACTTGAAAGATAAAATCCGTGAGGCATGTTATTAGTAAGAAGGCGAAATTGATTGTTACTATCTATAAGAAGTCATAACATCTATAGGGAATTACAAGCTAGTTCTAAGACTTGACACTTAGAATAGTATAAGGAAATCACAGGAACTTCATCTTGATTGTAAATAAATTGCTGGTTATTGTTTTACCAGAGAAAGAAAAAGTACCACATTGTAGAAAAAAACTAGTTTATACTTCAATTTTTTTATGTAAAAAGTAGCTAACGACAGAGAAGTAACTTCTCGCAAAAATTGACTAGTCAAAGTTTCTCTGTTCATTATAATAGAAAGCTGTTTTGATTAAAGAAAGTCCCATTGAAACTACTTGTTATAAATAAGTCGACACTTACTATTGCTATACGATGAACTCCATTAACTAAATTGAGAAAGTTATCAACTAACGATAGACAAAAAGCGTCAACCATTAGCAGAAGAGGAAGAAAGAGATTGCTCTTAACCTGTGCTGTTAAAAGGGGTGCAACTTCCAACGTATTTTCTGTAGGATCTCCATAGCCAAGTTTTCGCAGAACATTACGATCGAGAAACCGCATGTCACCCAGATCTTCGATGTCGCAATTGGCTGATGCCTCCACAAATGGCACTCCTAACTTCTTCTCACAGGGCCTGTTTGGTTCAGCATTGCAAATGAGCATTGTGGCTCTAAAGTCTCTTGGCCAAATGCAAACGGTGTTTGGTTCATTTTTTGACTCACTTTGGGAAGATGCAATTGCATCTCAAATGCTCTCCAAAGTCCCTTAGCCCAAAATACCCCCAGAGGGTACTTTGGGCTAAGGGACTTTGGCGAAATGCAACTAATTTTTTTATTATTTTAATTTTTTCACCTTTGCTTACCGCCACCGCCGCCGCCGGTCACCGCAACCGCCGGTTGCCGCCGGTCGCCACCGCCGCTGGTCGCCACCGCCGCCGGTCTCCGGTCGCCGCCGCCGGTCGCCGGCCGCCGGCCGCTGCCGCTTTTTTTTCAAAAAGAAAAAATATTTTACAAAGTTCATTTTTCACCAAACAACATTTTTGTCAAAGTTGTTTTTTAAATGTGTTTTTAAAATACATTTTACCAAACACTACTTGCATTTTGAAAAAGGCCTTTAGCCCAAAAGTATTTGCATTTTCTCAAAGTCCCTTGGCCAAATGCTGAACCAAACAGGGCCGCAATCAACGGTCAACTTCCCTTGCGAGTTTCTAGCTAATCTCCCCGCCAGCGGATAGTAATGAACCAAAACTCTGGACAAAGCTTTCTTAATTACGTCTGCCGTGTTTGTGTCGCTCCTCTCGAAAGAATAAACCACTGGCAGGTAAAAAAGAGACACTTGATCGAGGCTATTTAAGAAAAGGAAACCCCCGGGTGTTTCTTGCTCTGGCGAGACGGCAATAGGGACGGATCTTTCTACTATCAGGGCATTGATCGTCGTTGTTTGGAAGGCCTCCACCGGAGAAGTCCGAAACTCTGTATCCCGCTCTCTTGCTCGGCTGAGAAAAATGGTGGCTGAGAAAAAAGGATCACAGACGAATTAAAACGGACGTCATTAACACCATGCGCAAGCAAACTGTAATCGAAAAAAACTAACATGCAGATGGAAATGGAATCATTTCTGCCAGATCACATGTTTGTAAGAAAAGAAGAGAGAGTACGGAGGTCTCCTTGGTGGCGCAGAACTTGATTTAGAAATTAGACAAGCAAGAACTAAAGTGAGAAAGCCAGCCTTGGAGGTCTCATTGCTTGTCGACCGACCAAGAGAGGTACGAAGGCACATTTCTCCATCGCTCTAGTGGCAGGTACCAAACTTCAGTGGGGGGTTTAATAACCTAAATGACCAGTCCCTATCTCAATCCCTTCCCCTGTTCCATAATACCACACCCTCCCTCGTCCCTTTCCAACATCCTCAAACCCAATTCCCTTCCTCAATTGACCTTATTATCTTCCTCATGAATCATGACAGGCATCCCAATTGTTGAGATGAACATATAAGTTGTGTTAGAGAAGTCCCACATTTTTGTGATATAAAACAGTTAATATGCTCTAATTGATCCACAACTTATTGGCTTAAACTTTTGAGTAAACGTAGATTCAACTAGAAATATTGATTGATCCGGGCTTTGGGATCTCTCATGGCGATCTCTTGGGTGAAGGTATTGGACTTCTGGTGCATGCTCCCAATAAATGATATTAGAGCCGATGGTTGATTAGTGCTGACCCCCTATCTGTTCAAGTGTTCGGTGAATATCGCAATGAAGGAATTTGGTGACCAACCTGATTTCCGGGCGGTGGGGTTTGTATTATAGCAACATAGTCTCGATGGCAGCCTTCATGATTCGATTTAAGATGGGCGTTGGAAATTCAAGTTGAGATAAGTTGATGTAGAAGAATAACTGAATTAAGGGAGGGTGGTAAATGTAACACTGAACTTACATGTGAGGTGAAGATTGTTCAGATGCATGTGCGAGTTGTATTAGAGAAATCCCGCGGCGAAGAATTTGTATGGTGTGGAGTAGTTAATATACCATAATTGGTTCATAACTCATTGCTTAAGTTTTTGAATGAAAGTGGTTCTAAATGGATATGCCGATGAGCTCGGACTTGGGCTATATTTTGGCGATCTCCCCTGACGAAAGAATCGAGCTTTTTACTTCGCGCTTCTAACAATAATGCCGATACATCCTCCTACCAAGTGAGCCACGTCAAAGATGACACATACAAAATGGCTAGGGGGATGACATGTTTTTGAGGAATCTGAAATGACATAAGTAAGGATTACAATCAAGCGACATGAAGACTCATACATGGCCTGTTCCATTCATGGTGGAAAATTCAATGCCAAAGTTTAAGTGATCCGGGTAAAGGAAGGCTGTGCTTATAAGATTCATTAATATACCTCGTATGCAAGTGAAACGGGATACACCTCCCCTAGTGCTTACTCTTAAGTAACAAAGACTTCAACGTGTCTGGTCAAACGTAGGAGTGCAATGAAAAGGTTTAAAGAGAGATTAGGTAAAAAGTACCATAAAAGTCACAAACACATTAGATTAGTACTAATTTAGTCTTAAATTTTTTTAACTTGACCAATTTAGTCATACACGTTTTCACCTTTCGCCAATTAAATCCATCTCACCAAGTTAGCCGGAAATTACTAATGTAAACACCAGTCGTTCCACGTGACATAGCCGATGCTAGCGTGGATAACTTTCTAAATTTGTTAATACTATTACAAAATGTTCAATTTTTTACTAATTGTTACTTTTCTTTTCGTTATTTCTTCTCTTTTCTTTCTTTTTTTTTTCCCACACCTCATCGATCACCGGGTGAGGCTGCTAGGCCATTGAGAGGCTAGCCTCGCCCGGTGGTCGGCGAGCTCTGATGATCCTTGCTAGCCACATTGAAAAAAATGAAAAAAGAAAAGAAAAGAAGGAAAAAGCAGAAAAAAAGAAATATAAAAGAAAAATTTATTGAAAATTAAAAATTCCAAAAAATGCTATAGAAATTACATAAATGAATTGTCCACATCAGCGGCATTCGTGCCACGTAGGACAGCCGGCGTTCAAATCAGCAATTTCCTACCTAAATTGACCAAATATACTCAATTAACAAATCGTGAAAATGTTTAAGACAAAACTGATCAAATTCATTGGCTTAAATTTGAGATGAACGTACCATTAAATTTGATTGGCTTCTCTCTTCGGATATTGGAAAGTTGCCGTTCTTGCGGGCCGTGTAAATAGATCTAGAGTTTTCAATTATGATGTTCTAACATGAAGAATTCTTACAATGTAATTGCCCAAAGTGTATGATCACTCGGATTGGCTCCTTGGAAGGTGCAAGTGCATGTGTATTGGCAATTTGTGTCGCATACTATTTCATGACATGTTATCCAGCTGACATTTATAATGGCGGTATCTTCAATAACAATGTTCATCGTATAATAAAACACATCAGTAGATGACAAAAAAGAGTATAGTTTTAGATCACTCAATATAAGAAATTAGGTACAAATTACTAACCTTTTTTTCCCCACCGGGAGGGTATCATCAGTAATTTGCAAATGGTGTTATTCTTTGGGGTTTGAGTGTGAGAAAGAGAGAGTCCGAACACAATTCAGAATACCACTAGACTCTGATTTGGCTTCATCCGAAACATTTCTAGTTCACTTTATAACAACTAAGAGAGACTTTGTGATCTAAAGCTTTGACAGAATGGCCTTTGAATCTACAACAGTAGTCGACCCCATAAAAGGCATCCCATTCAACATTATCAACTATAGAGAACAAACGAGGCCTAATTCCCTAAAAAAACAACCAACTTTAGGTTCAGTCCTAAATTTATCTCGAACTTTTTTTTGTTTCGGAAAAAACCCCAAACTTAAGGTACAGTCCCAAATCTGCCCCAAATTTTATTTTTGCTAAAAAAATCACAAATTTTCAATGTATTCTCAAATATACCCCATGGTCTAGCCCCAACTTGACGTTGCATTTCCACATTGATAAAGAACCCACATTAGTAAAGTAATGGGGTGATCGGTACTAGCTGACATGGCACTTACCCATGAATATTAAATCCAACCCATAGAAAAATTTTCCAAAATGAAACCATTCTATTATATGAAATTTAGGGACAACTAACGGCAATTTATGAACAGAGAGCTAATGGAGCATATTTGAGAATAGAATAAAAATAGTTGACTTTTCTAAGACAAAAAAAAAAATTAAAGTAGATTTGGGACTAGACCTAAAGTTTATGGTTTTTTCTGAGACAAAAAAAAAAAAAATTCGAGGCAAATTTGGGACTAAACCTAAAGTTGGAGTTTTTTTTAAATTTATTTATTATTTATTTAATCATATTTTTCTTTTTCCTTCTTCCTCCGCCGGTCGCTGGGCCTTTGCGACGATTGGCCACACGAGGTGGAGCCTTGCCGGGATCGAGCGAGCTCGAGCTCACCGGATATGGCGACGCTCGACCTCACGTGGTCGGTCTCCGGCCATTGTTGAGGCCCGACTACCACGTAGGAAAAAGAAAAATAATAAAATATAAAAATATAAACAAAAAATAGTAAAAGAATTCAAGATGAGTAATTCTAGAAAGTGTTTTCACTTCTTTAAATTTAGATATTCACTTTTCCAATTTTATATATGAATATTTTCGTTAACCAAAAAGTGCTTTAGGTTGACCATTCATTTTGGTGAGTAAGACGGTGAAAACCCCAAAAAATAATTTTCAGAAAACAATTTCACTCAAACAAACACACCCTAAGACTGATTTATGAAAACTAATTATAGTTGAGGGTTGGACATATCCTGCTTATCCAGAAATTTCACTTGTGCTCATGAATTAGGGATAAGGACACCACAAGTGTTATAACTTTCTGCGAGTGCTCGCTTAAGTGTCATAATTTTTTTTTAATCACTTGAATGCCATTATTTATATATGGCATTCACTTGAGTGGCATAACTTTTTTTTCCAATTACTTGAGCACTATATAACTTCTCAATCGTTCATTTGAGTGACATAACTTTTAAAACTGTTCACCACAAGTGCTATGTCATGTTTGATTTTGGCACTTTGATGAACGTTTTTTAAATTTGTTTTGCACTTAAGTGATCGATTGAAAGTTGTGGCATTTAAGTGATTGTTTTTTTGAAGTTATGGCACTTAAGTGATAAAAAAATTATGGCACTTAAGTTGTGGCATTAGGATGAGTAAACAAATCCAATTAGAGGGGAATATTGTGATGTGAAGTGGCGCAATAATTTGATGCAATGTTTGCAATTACAAAAATAAAGAATTTAACTCTTCCATCAATCATAATACAAAACATTTATAGTTGATTTACCAATATAAACCATGAGTGAAATCAATTGACAAAATCGAAATAAACATTAAATCCCAATTGCAACCAATGTTAGCATTGCCACGTTTTCTATAATTTAATGACATGCACGATTAAACTTACTTGCAATAACCACGTTAATTCATTTATCTCTCACCCGCACAATATGTAAAAATGTATCCATATGTATAGAAACATGACAGCTAATCTATTAGCTAGTGCAAACCAATCTTTGAAGCTCGTAAATCACTTTGCTAGAATAGTTCTTCGTACCTCTATTGGTCAATTTGTTGTTGTTGATTTCGACGACATTCTTATTTATAGTGGGAATGAGGAGGAGCGAGTATTCCAGTTAAAACTGGTCTTTGAAGTCCTGAGAAAACAAAAGCTATGTGCAAAAATGGAGGAATGTCAATTCTTTTTGCCAAGGATCGTATTCTTGGGATACGGGGTGTTAAAGGATGGAATCGGTGGAAGCACTAAGGACTTAGCCCGTTCCAAAATTGATTTCTGATGCGAGTAGTTTCCATGGACTTGCATCATTTTATTGACGTTTTGTGAAGAATTCCAGCATCATCATGGCTCCTATTACGCAATGCATGAAGAAGAAAACATCCGAATGGACTAAAGCTGCCCACAGTGCTTTTGAAATAAAAAAATAAAAGCTATGTGAGTCTCCTTCCTTTCCCTTCCTGATTTTGACAAGTGCTTGAGGTAGAACGTGATGCTAGTGGAGTTGGCATTAGAGCTGTTCTCACCCAAACTCAAAAGCCTGTAGTATACTTCACTGAAAAGCTCACAGAATCATGGAAGAATTATTCTATCGCGATAAGGACTTTTACATTATTGCTAAGGCTCTCGATCGCTAGAGTCTTTATTTGAGGCCTAAACAATCTCTCGATTGCTGGAATCTTTGTTTGAGGCCTAAACAATTTATTATCCATTCTAATGACGACGTAAATGCTAAGGTTATTAGATGATGGAATGGTTATAACAGCTCGACATTAGTTGACACTCTCATTTCCAAGCATTGAAGATATTTATTCGTATGAAGCTGATACATTATCTAGTTCGCTGGAGTGGCCGTCCTGGAATCTTTTGGAAATCAAGTTCCTTTCCTTTCCATGAGGATGCTTTTGGCAGCTTGGATACTTTGACTCTCAAAGATGAAGCCATGACAGATATGAAGATAACTTTTCAACAATCTGAGGAGTTTGATGCAGGAGCATTGGGCTTGATCGATCAACTCTCAAGTTCAACTCTAAACTCATCGATTTTTTCGGCTCATTCTTATTCTTGCACACAATGACCAAATTTTAGCCACAACATGATTCAATGGATCAACGGATGACATTGTCGATCATCAATCAGGTTGTTGATTTCATTGTTACTTGGCTCAGGTTATCGGTCAACAAGATAAAACTGGGAGCTTTGGATCAATTGACGATTCTCCAATCTAATTCAGATTGAACCCATTTGTTAGTCATGCAAGCAAAGCCGATTTCTGTTGCAATTTAATTATGTGGATTCAAGGATGAAGATTGCCAAATATGCGATAGAGTTGTCGATTTACAAGACTTATTGCCGATTTCGAGACTCCCTATGGACAACCAAATTACCGGAGGCTATTTTGATTGATTTCTACCACTGTTTGATGACCATTTAAGGTGTCTTTTGGGCTGCTTAGGCTGGTGCACAAATTTAGAGTCTCTTCAAGCTTCAATGCATCTAGTTTAACGCATTTGGTTATTGAGTATCTCAATTCACAACTTTTTAGGAGTCTTTCCTATGCTGCTTTTAAGTGCCATAATTAGGTGAAATCCCCAAGAGTCTATTCAGTTTTGAGAATTTGAAGAATCTTTTCTTTTTTTTTTTTTTTGGTAAGGGAAGAATCTTTTCTTTTGTTTAGCATTATCTCAAAAAATAGAAATGTAATCTGCATCATGAGGCAGATGATTTTGATGAATGGGAACTTATGGGATTTGTCTCTATGTGAGCAAATATCTTTGGAGAGTTTATAACTCTTATTTTGGTTTCTTTATTCTTAGAAAGCGGATTACTCCTTGGTGGTGAGCCAAAAAGTCATTTATCCTCATCCGATAATTCGTTCTTCAGGCCCTAGTGGTGAGCTTCTCTTATCCCGAAGTTCTATATCTTTGGCAAGTGATTCGTCCTTCAAGCCTTGGTGATGAACTTTGTCTCTCCCGATCATTATCATTTGTTGGTGGTACGTCCTTTATGCCTTGGTGGTGATCGTAATCTATTTTGTATTTGCATTCATCTATCGACATCCCTCAAAACATCACTGGCCCGGCCCGCAACCGCATCAGTAATGGTGATGCCGAGGCCACGGTTGAATAAGTAGAGAGAGGAAAAGAGGGAGAAGGGATGGTCTGATTCTGGTTATTTCCTTTACCATGTCTTATTCTTGGTGATGTGCTTTAGAGTTGCATGTGACTAAACTTCAAGGAATGTAACCCCCCAAACAAGAGAAAATAAGAGTTGCTTGAAACGAAAGAAAATGCAACAAAAAGATTGCGACTTATTTTGGGCTTTTTGACGAACTCTATTTATTTCTTGTTAAAAGCATTTGATATGCCGGACGTGGCATGTCGAGCATTTATCACTCAAGTTGGACCAGCTTCTCGAAAGTGTCCATGGCCGAAAGTGGCAAGCCCAGCACCACAACAATGCCCTTCCTCTCCCTCCCATCCGCCATGAATAGACAACCAGTCGGCAGGTCACCGGTGCCGAAAGTCCTTGGCTTTCCCCATCCAAAATCCGTGGAGCCATAATCAAACCTTTGCCACGAAACCAACACGAGAGAGGTCAATGAGAGGAGGTTGAATTGATGCACGTCCAAGGAGTCTATCCATGACCGCACGTAGTCCTCGTTCACCCTCTCGATTGCCTCCCGTATTCTCCCTGCTGTGAAAGAGAATGGCTCATCGATCAACTCTCCCACGGTGCAGAGACAGCAAGCTTCGACCACAGCATTCCCGATGTATCCGGGCATTGGCGGTTTCATCATAGACCGGAAATCAACAGGAAAAATAAGCTTCGACAGTTGGTGCGGTTTCATCTTCAGTGCCATAGTTCGAGCCCGCCACACTCGAGCTGCAAGCGCTACGAAGCTGGAGCAGCTGCTTATGCTCTGTCGTTCACATTGAATCGTGAAATTATTGTGAGTCATAACACAATGAGTGATGGGGATCGATGTAATTTTACTCATTGCAACACAATCCCCAACTTTTGGTATGTTGTATCTTCATAATGTGGTTATGAAAAATGCCACCACTCCATTACCACCAAGACAAAATTTAGCTGACAACAGAGGATCACATTTATATGTGCAGTAAAGAAGCACGCAACATCTACCTGTCCATCGGTTGTTGCCATTCTTTTAAGGGTTGCCAACTTCGCGTTGTCGAAGTGAAAAGATTTCCACACAATCTGCTCTTTCTCGTATAATGCCTTCAAGTCTGATACATCACTAATGTGAACAAAGCTGTCGGAAGTACCAGTGATTTGAGGAGGAACCCTTGATGTCAGAACGGTTCTATCGTGACAAGGGATGATGGATAAAGGTCTACCTCTTGCTGTTTCAGCCCATGAGTTCATAAAATTCATTACGGAGGTACCATCAAACATGCAATGATTAAATGCGATCCCCACAGTGAAACCTCCACATCTAAACTTTGTTACCTGTTTAATTTGTCACCAAAGTTAGTAGTACCTTAAAATAAAATGCAACTAATGTAATGTACTTGGATATAATCTTGCATGGCGGTTTTCCATGAATTTTGTGCGTATACCTTGCGTCGGTTTGAAACATTGTATCTGATCGGCCGCATGTTAAATCTTTTGGGACCCAAGGAATTCAACAATGGTAGCGAGAGATGGACCCAAAGTAGATGAACCTAGTTTATAAAATACTGTCTTAATTTCTTATTGAAAGGACCCTAGCAAGATGCGGCTAATGAGATTTCTTAAGTGAAGGATCAAATCCGCGGGTATTTTAATGGTAATAAGTCGATATTGATTGTTATTATCTATGACAACTCGTAACATCCATAGGGAATTACAAACTAGTCTTTAAGACTTGAATGTTATCATAGTATAAAGAAAATCACAGGAATTTTTATCATGATTGTAGATAAATTGCTGTTTATTATTTTACCAAACTTACCCCGTTGAGAAAAAACTAGTTTACACTTCATTTTTGTATGTAAAAAATTAGCTAACCGCAATAATGAGCAACTTATTGCAAAAGTTGACAAGTCAAAGTTTCTATTGGTTACAGAAAGCTGTCTTGGTCATAGAAAGTCATATTGAGAATACTTGTTATAAGTAAGTCGACCGTTACTTTTGCTATATGATGAAAATTCTTCAACCTAACAATCTATCTTTTCTTACGCTGTCACCAACTTCATCTACCAAAACATTGACGAGAAAACCGAACAAAATAGAATTGAAAAGAAAAGTGTCGGCCATCAGCGGAAGAGGAAGAAAGAATTTGCTCCTGACCTGTGCTGTTAAAAGGGGTGCAACTTCTACCGTATTTTCAGTAGCATCTCCATAAACAAGCTTTTGCAAAACATTACGATCGAGGAATTTCATGTCACCTAGGTCTTCGATGTCGCAATTCGCCGATGCCTCCACAAATGGCACTCCTAACTTCTTCTCGCAATCAACGGTCAACTTCCCTTGCGAGTTTCTAGCTAACCTCCCCGCCAGCGGATAGTAATGAACCAAGACTTGGCACAAAGCTTTCTTAATCACGTCTACCGTATCGGCGTCACTCCTGTCGAAAGAATAAACCATCGGCAGGTAAAAAACTGACGCTTGGTCGATGTTGCTTAAGAAAAGAGAGCCCCCAGGCGTTTCTTGTTCTGGCAAGACGGCAACAGAGACGGATCTTTCCACTATGGGGGCATTGATCGCCACGGTATGGAAGGCCTCCATCGGAGAAGTCCGAAGCTCTCTATCCTGCTCTCTTGCTGAGAAAAATGGTGGGTTGGAAAGTTCAAAAAGATCGTTAGGTGGAGGAAGGGGATCCCATGCGAATTAATAAGGACGTCATTAACACCATGTGCAAGCAAACTGGAATCGAAGAAAACTCACAAACAGATGTATGAAAAGAAGAGAGAGTACGGAAGTCTCCTTGGAGGTGCAAAACTTGATTTTTTTTTTTTTTGGGGGGTCGTACGCAAAACTTGATTTACGAATTAGACAAGCAAGTAATGAAGTGAGAAAGCCAATGATCGACCAACTTCCTCAAACCTCCCTAGTCCCTTTCCCAACTTCCTCAAACCTACTTCCCTTCCTCGATTGGCATTATTACCTTCCTCATGAACCATGGCAGGCATCGTAATCCTGGTACATCCTCCTACCAAGTGGGCCACATCAAAGACGACATGCACAAAATGGCTAGGGGGACGATATGTTTTTGAAGAATTTGAAAATGACATGAATAAGGGCCACAAGCAAGCGACACAAAGACTCGAACACGGTGTCTATTCCATTCACGGCAGAAAATTTGGCGGGGAAGTTTAAGCAATCCGGGTAAAGGAAGACTATGCCTACAAGTTCCATTAATAAACCTCGTATGCAAGTAAAATGGGATAAAACATCCTTAATGCTTACTCCTCAGTAACAAAGACTTATACCTGTCTTGTCAAAAGCAAGAATACTACGAAAAGGTTTAGAGAGAGAGAGAGAGATTAGAGAGGAACGTACCCTTAAATCGGATTGACTTATCTCTTCCGATTTTGAAAAGATACCTTTCCCACGGGTCGTATAAATAGACATACTTTCTATTTATGGTGTTCTAATATGAAAGTGTACAATCACTGGGATTGGCTTCTTGGAAGTTGCAAGGCTTGTGATGACAATAGTGATTGTACAATTTCATAATATGTCACGCAGGTGCAAATTAAAATGGAAGTACCTTCAATAACAATTTTCTTCGTATAATAACATATATCTGTAGAAGACAAAAATGAGTATCTTCAATGTTAGCCGCCATCAGTAGATGACAAAAATGAGTATAATCATATATCTCTCAATATTAGAATTGAACGCAAGTCGCTAACCTTTAATTTTAAAAAGAATAGAGCATATACCGCCAGTGTAATGAAAATATTATATGAGCGGCTCTATCTGTTAGGCTTCGGCATACAATCACAACGAAGTAAAGTGCAAAAGTGAGAAAGAGACATCCATACATAAGATTTTATCCTAGTTTACCCTTAAACTAGGGCTACATCCAATAGAAGATTCCATTATAATTAGCACATTAAACCAAAGTTCAGATGTCATTTGCGTCATTTATCCCAGATAATATTGAATTGGTTGCCTATTATGGGGTCGATCTCTATTGTCGTAGATTCAAACGCCTTTTAATCGAAGGTTTGGACCACAAAGTCTATCTTACTTATTATAAAGTGAAGCAGGAAAGTTTCGGATGAAGCCAAATCTCAGTCTAGTGGTATTCTAAATTGTGTTATTCCATTGTTCGATCCCTACCCTCTAGACAGAGAGAGAGACAGAGAGAGTCCCATCATGTAATTTGTGGTATGGCTTATGTCTCCTTGACCTTCTGTCTTTAACTTTTGTCGCGTGGGTTTGGCTTCAATGCATGCTTTGACGTGTTTAAATTCTTCGAAGCTCGAGATTAGATGAGACGAGTATTTCCCTGTCCAGTTGCAACTTCCCTGAATGCAACAACAGAGCGAGCATGTCAGGGGCAGGCCGATGAATAAATTAACGACGGGTTGATGTGCATTTCGGATTATGAACTATAGAGTACCTGTCAGAAAAACAATTGGGAAGAATATAAAACGACTTTGATGCGTGGAAACACCACTTTTAAGCAATTATTTGCTCCCACAAAGTTGCTAATGGTTGTTGACACCAGAAATAACTTGTCCATCGACGCACGTGCCTAAA
This sequence comes from Rhodamnia argentea, assembly GCF_020921035.1. NCBI lineage: Eukaryota > Viridiplantae > Streptophyta > Magnoliopsida > Myrtales > Myrtaceae > Rhodamnia > Rhodamnia argentea. The sequence goes on along the minus strand of NC_063157.1, from coordinate 22,969,608 downwards.
GCTTGAGGGGAAAGAGCACCTGCATGGCAGGTGAGGACTCTATAGTAGTTGATCAATGGGAGAATTTTAGGAAGCCTATCGATACTACCACCGATCAATGCCACGTGTCGCAACCAGTTACACACGACGAAGGAGATGAAATAGCCATGAATGTTGGTACTGATAATAGAAGATGCCTCCAAGGGTTTGAAGTAATTTTCAAGAGGTGCGCCAGAATAGATAAACAGCCATTATTTGAATATGCGGTAGGAGAACAGTTATTGATAGTTACTCGAGCTTTTGTAGCCTCCTAAAGACTCAGTCCGAAGGTTCTGAAAGAGTGGGACAATGTGGGCACGATTTTCAAGGGCCAAAGGAGAAGAAAGCCGAACCAATGCAGGTAACTAGAAACTGTCGACAGTTACATGGACCGTCACATAGACCTAAATAACTGCTTGAATACTTAGTCAAGTGAGCTCGTGCAAAATGATGAACGTGGAGATAACCAACAAGGAAGTGCTAAAAGTTATAACCATCATGTAGTAGTCATTGACTCAACCATTGTAAATACTATCGGGCATCCACCATTTATCCCCCCTCCCCTCCCTAACAAATGAGCACAGTTACCTTTATCTTTACTTTTCGTGTTGTATTTTATTTTCTTTAGCTATAGTTTTCATATTCTCATCGTCGAGTCAAACTCTAGCATTTGTCTTTATTTTAGATACTTTATCATCGAGCTAAACTCCGATGCGGTATCGAAGCATGTTCAGGTACTGTCGTCGAGTCAAACTCCGACAAGGTTTGAGTACATGAGTTTTGAGTATGTTCGTTCATTCTTTTGGTAGGGATTGGGCTCTCTAGACTCCGTTGAGTCAAACTCTAGTTTGGTCTACATTTGTGTAATTTCTTACAATTATCAGTGTATCGGTTCTTAAGATTGCACTATTTGAGCCCTTCTTTCAAGGCAAACTCCGGTTTGATTCCCGTTAGTATGATTTTATTGAAATTTTTACACAATCTACGTGTTGATTTTTTTTATTATCTAAATCACTCCTTTTTGGAATCCCCACATGACCTTTTTTACATTTAAAAGCCAAAGAACAAATTTTGGTGAAAGATATTTTGTCGCGGAGAAATTCCAGTGAGACATTGCTATTAAATTCGTAATTTTTCGTGCATCCGCATGCAGATACAGTAGGATCTAGTCCATATGGCCATGGTCTTCAATTGTAAGGCTAGAAGCCTTCCATTTGTAACTGGATCCACACACTCACTATCTTTTCGATATGAGTCATTGCACCTCTTTGCTTGTTTTGCAAACAAACTACCAACAAATAGTGTCTTCCCATTGGTTGGTGTTTTGCAAAATACAAGTGACTATTGATTAGAGAGAAGGTCCCATCAGGATAAGTAATCTAATCCAACATTATAGACTGTGAACAATAAAGCTAAATTGAAGCCGAAGGATAAGGCAAATTGCAGAATAACACGGAAGGGGGTGAAATATGAGATGTGAAGTGGCGCGATAATTAAAATGCGATGTTTGCAATTATAAAAATAAAGAATTTTCCTTTACCAGCAATCATAAGACGAAATATTTATAGTTGAATACGGATATATACCACGTGTGAAATCAGTTGCCAAATCAAAATAAATATTCAATCACAATTGCAACCTATGTTACCATTGCCATGTTTCTCTATAATTTAACGGCAAACACGACTAATTTTCTTACAATAACAACGTTAATAAATTGTTCTCACACGCACAATATATGCATATAAACTGTTGGGGTGTGGTTGATACTCTCCATCGATAGGAGAGCATGGGATCCCGCTCCCTAGTGAGTGGGTTTGGGTCCGGGGGTAGCCGTGTCGGAGGTGGTAGGGACAGCGCTCCTGGGCATCTAAAGGGCTTTTATAGTCTAAGCTCATATTTTTTGCCAAATCAAAATAAATATTCAATCACAATTGCAACCTATGTTACCATTGCCATGTTTCTCTATAATTTAACGACAAGCACGACTAATTTTCTTACAATAACAACGTTAATAAATTGTTCTCACATGCACAATATATGCGTATAAGCTGTTGGGGTGTGGTTCATACTCTCCATCGATAGGAGAGCGTGGGGTCCCGCTCCCCGGTGAGTGGGTTTGGGTCCGAAGGTAGTCGTGTCGAAGGTGGTAGGGACAGCGCCCTTGAGCATCTAAAGGGCTTTTATAGTCTAAGCTCATATTTTTTTCGTTAGTAGTTTGGGCTTGAGCCCATGAATAGATACTGCTTATATTATCTCATTCTCTTATAATTGAGAGATCAAACGAGAGATAAGAGGTGCTAATTATAGTGGAGTCATCTGTTGGACGTAGTGTTAGGTGAACCAGGATAAAATCTTATGTCTCAATCTCTCTTTCTTGCTTTTACACTTCACTTCATTGTGATTGTGCATCTTATCCTAACATAAACATGATGACTAATCTATTAGCTAGTGCAAAGAAATTTGAAGCTCATAATCAACTTGCTAGTATAGGTTAGAGGACTTTAACAAGTCAATAAATAAAAGGTTTATGCAATTGAGTGCAATGGTATCTAAAACCTTGAAATAACTAGTTTTTCTTACTTCCAATGGTTAAAAAATTTAGGGGATAAATGCACTGAAAATCCTAAAACTTGTTACGAAAGTGCAATTGAGTCCTAAAATTTTCAAAAAGTAAAATTAAGTCCTAAAAATTGTCAAATTGGTTCAATCAAGTCCTTCCATTAATTTCGTCTAATTTGGCAAATAGACAATATTGACATGATTTTTTTCCTATCCTACATAGCACTAATGTAGCTAAAATGTCATTGTTTTAGTCCAAAATTTGATTTCTTAAATATAATTTTTATTTAAGTTAAAAAAAAGCAAACTTTAACAAATACAAAGAAGAAAAAAAATGGAAAACTCACGTGAGGGTTTGTAGCCCTCGCTGTCTCCACCCACCACCATCACCGAGAAGAGTCGACGATAGTGAGGGGATGTTTGGCAAAGGTCGCGGTGATGTTGGCTAACAACATTATCTAGAGGGGGTGAATAGGTAATTTCAAACAATTTTACTAAATATTGCGAAATTTAAAAATATCAAGTTAGATTTAATCGTGATCATGAAAAATAGAGTGTTGATATAAGAAGGTTCTAGTTATATCTTCCAGTGTACTGTAGTGTGCTTCTATGACATCCCAGGGCGTCACCCTACTAGCGAGCTCTATTTTAATATGATATTAAATATATAATAGAGGGCGCATGCGGAAGCTTAACAAATTTAAAACAAACAGCGGCCATACAAAAGACACAAGTGCATGCAAACACACGCCATGCATGATGCCTAAGAAGGTACGGCCTTTCATAGTATTCGCTACCTATCGCACGCAATTAGTAAGATCATTCAGCAAATTAATAATATATTTACTTTCATATGATAGATAACTGTTTAATTATATCTTTCTTTGCATCAAACAAACACACAAATATAATGGAAAGATTAAAAAGCTAAAGATCTACTCCCAAGTACTAACACCAACGGCGTGCTTCATCTCCGTCACCATCCTCAAAGCCACTGGTACCTGGATATCTGAAAAGAAGGCAACAACTAAAGAGTGAACCGAAGCTCAGCAAGGAAGACATCTAACCGAATGACTAAACTAACCATTCACCATTCATTCGAGCAGAAATCAACACGCAACACATCACGATACTTATGCACAAGAAGTCACAAGACAATCAAGGGTTTATCCGATAAAGCGAACAGAAAAAACACAAAACTCCTTGAATCCTTTCTACCAAACCTCAAGGCCGAACAACCATATTAATCTCGATTTCAACTCGCGTCTATCTGGTGACTTATCAGGCGATCCCACTCTAATTTCCACCTACCCAAGGACAGATGGCAACCGGATGACCAACGAATTCATTATTCAATCACCGAACTTCACATATCCTTCCCCAAACCATATGGCCGAACCTCCCTTTACATGGTTCCGCTTCAATTCGTTGCACCCCAACAACAATTAAGACAATCAACGCGTCGATTCTACTTGCCCAAGACCCCAAGAAGCCAATACAACTAATGGATCGCACATGCAACTCCTTCTTCCTCACCATATAGCTGAATCCCCTCCTATGCAGTCCCCCTTCAATTCATCAAAAACCGCCGACAATCAAGATGATCAGCTCATATACTTGAGTTACCCATGATCTAGGTGTTGGAATTGGCGAATACTTCAGGGACCCTTATTTCTCACATCGGGCACACCCACGTGAGCTTAGGGAAATTGAAGTATGATCCGACGACATGTAACCCTTGCGCACTGAATGCGGGGGTTCGGGGGCAACTGAATGTGTCAGTATTCGACATCTGGTGCGACTTCATCCTGAGCGCCATGCTTCGAGCCTGCCACACCAAGGCCGCAATCAGCACGAAGTTGGAGCAGCTGCTCATTACCTGTTGCTCGCAGGGAATTGTGAATGCTTTTCAATTCCTCTGGTGTTTCCAAAAGTCATACCATCAAAGCAGAAATGCTTCATGAAAGAACTTTTTGGTAACGATTGAAAGGTGCCTCTTGAATATCTTAGTGTTTCAGCATGTGTGGATGAAGTGCTACCAATGAATTATCATAAGACAAAGTTTAGCTGATAACAACGGACGACATTTGTATATTTAGCAAAGAAGAGACCACGTCTACCTGTCCATCGGCTGTCGCCATTTTTTTAAGGTTCGCCAACTTCGCACTGTCAAAGTAGAAAGTTTTAAGGACAATTTGCTCTTCCTCGAATAATGCCGTCAAGTTTGATACATCACTCACCGGAACAAAGCCCTCACAAGTACAGGTGGCTTGAGGAGGAACCCTTGATTTCAGAATAGTTCTTTCATGACAGAGGACGAGGGATATGGGTTTACCTCTCGCTATTTCAGCCCATGAGTTCATGAGGTTCACTACGGGGGTTCCATCGAGCGTGCAGTGATTAAGTGAGATCCCTACAGTGAGACCTCCACATCCAAAACTTATTGCCTGTTTAATTTGTCTCCAGAGTTACTAAGTATCCTAAAATGAAATGCAAAAAAAAAAAATAGAAAGAAAAAGAAATGTAATGTACGTAGATAAATATTTGCATGGCCATTTTCCAATAATAATGTTCTTAAACTTGTGCTGTTATAAGCGGTGGAACTTCAAGCATATTTTCAGTAGGATCTCTATAAACAAGCTTTTGAGAAACATTTGCATCGAGAAGTCGTATGTCGCCTAGATCTTTGACGTTGCATTTGGCCGATGCCTCCACAAATGCCACTCCTAATTTCTTATCGCAATCAACAGTCAACTTCCCTTGGGAGTTTGTCGCTAAACTCCCTGCAACCGGATAGTGATGAACCAAAACTTTGGACAAAGCTTTCTTAATAAAGTCTGCCATGTCGATGCCGTTCCTGTCGAAAGAATAAACCAACGACATGAAAAAAGCAGTCACTTGATCGAAGTTACTTAAGAAAAGGGAACCCCCAGGCGTTTCCTGTTCTGGGAGGATGGCAACGGGGACGGATCTTTCTACGATCAGGGCTTTGTTCGCTGCGGTTCGGAAGGCCTCCATCGGAGAGGTTCAGAACTCTTTATCCTGCTCTATCGCTGAGAGGACCAAAAAAGATGAACGCACCCTTTAACTGGATTGACGTCTCTCTTTGGTTCTCGCCTCTCGGACAGTGGCCATTCCTGCGGGCCCTTTTTGAATAGACCCGGAGTTTCTGTTCGTGGTTTCTAATATGAACAATTTGTTGGTGGTTGGATCTGGATCGTACCTCAGCGACCCCGGAATTTCTTATTTTATAATTTCCCAAAGTCTACGACTACGATCACTCTGATTGGCATCTTGGAAGTTAGCATGTGCCTTTCGCGAAAGGTAGCAACTAGCAAGTGCCTGCACTAAACAATCTTAATCGTATAACCCTGCCGGGGATGCGCATTTCTGTCAATTAGAAGAAAATGGCCTTGCTTTGCACGGGGACAAGTTGCTCGATTTAATTCATGTGATACCTAATCAAGTTCAACTCATTGATATATCGCGATTTATTTAAGTATTCTTTCTTTAACATAATTTTATTTAAATTCGTATGAAACAGCAAATCATAGTTCTGTCTTGTGAAGATGACGTCTGTACACTTGTGCTGAGTAACTATTGACTATAGCGACCCTTCCCCACCGGCATGTCGTGGGATGACGGATTTAGAGATACTAATAAGTTGGGGAAAAATTGACCAAAAGTCATAAACCTCTTTTGCGGCATTCAATTCAATTTTAAATTTTTCATGCCACTTTAATCTTAAATATTTTGATAACTTACCAATTTAATCATAAACCTTTTAATGTGTCAATGTGTGTGTATATCAACCCTTTACGAAGTTATTAGCCATTTGATTTTCCCTCCTTGAGCAGCTGAAATGCTTCGTTGATCTTCTCGAACGGGAGTTCATGCCTTTATGAACTCGTCCAAGTTCACCGCCTACAAAAATTGTTCCCCCCCCTTCCTCCCCCTCTTCAAATCTGACCATCATCCAACTTTTGTGATCTAATCATTTTAATTTTTATAATTTAAATTAATCCCGCATTATCTTTTTTGTACATGCAAAAACAGGGGCGAAAAATAGAATTAATAGCAGACTTTACCCCGGGCATGCATTCTTCGGCGAAACGAGGGATTTGGGTCTTTCCTTTGAAGCCACCGAAGACCGAGCCGGTGATCTGTTTTCCCGCGAACGGCTCCATTGGATGCAGCGCCAGCGTGTTCGGGCCTCCCAACAACACGGTCGGTCCCCAACCCTAGCAAAATCGGGCATTGCCCGAAGTTAAAGAAGAGGAAGATTATAACCGAAGGTTGCACCTTTAACTTTCGGCCAGCCCGTGTGTGTGTATGTATCGACCCTTTACGAAGTTATTAGCCATTTGATTTTCAGGATCTTAATCAATTCACACTGTGTTCCATCAAATCATTTGATTAGGGGAATAACTAATGGTCATTCATACAATAATGACGGTAGTTGCGGGACCGGCATATCATCTATGCAAATGCACAAGCACAACTTGCGAGGTAGATTACTAGTGCAACCCAGCCTCACTTGTGACTGTTTGTCTGTAGAGTGGTCGTAGGCTTTGTGAATAAACCGAACCAAAAGGCTTGTAGAATTTAGAGTGAAATCCAGATGACAAAATTTTGGGACAATGACACAAACGGTCCATAAACATTGATCCAATGAACAATATGATCCTTGAACTTTTAATTTGGCCAATATAGTCCCTAAACTTTTGAAACATGCTCAACTTAGTCCACGAATTATAGAAGATGTTCAATATAGTCCTTCCATTAATTCAAGTTGAGAGACGACTTTGAACATCTTCTTGTAATTCATGTACTAAGTTGAATATGTTCCAAAAGTTCGAGGACGACATTGAACAAATTGAAAGTTCAAGGACCACATTACACATTGGGCTAAAGTTCAAGGACCACATTGATCAAATTAAAAGTTTATGGATCACATTGCACATTGGGCCAAAGTTCAATAACCATTTGTGTGATTTCTCCAAAATTTTCAGGTTTTTTTGAAGAATTTTTATGCTAGCCGAACTCATCTCGGAAAAATTATTCAAAAAGTCCAAAACACGTTATATTTTTGCTAATTCGGTCCTAAACTTTCTAAAATTGGGAATTGAAGAAATATGAGAAGGCAAAGATCATTGTGATTGATCTTACACAAAATTTGGACCAAAAAAAGAAAAAGATCTTACACAAGGACAAGGAAGAAATATGAAAAGGCAATAAGATGCTCAGATTCCAACCGAGTAATAACTCCGACAAACCAAGAAAAAATCAGAGCTGGCTGATTAAAGAAAAAGAAAGATTGTGACTTATTTTGGTCGAGCATCATTCCGATCACATACGAGCTCTAGATCTCAAGGAAGGAGTCTCCGGTTCGCAAGTTGAGAATTCGAGCAGCTTCTCGAAGGTGTTCATGGCCGAAAGTGGCAAACTCAACATCAGCACGATGCCCTTCCTCCCACTCCCTTTTGGCAAAACCACACAAATGTTCTCCGGCGGGGGACCGCAGCCAAATTGCCTCGGGTTTCCCCATCCAAAGTCCGTGGAGCCATAATCTAACCTTTGCCATGAAGTCAACACTAGCAAACTCAATGAGAAAGCATCCATTCCATACATTTCAAAGGAGTCTATCCACGATCGCACATACTCCTCATCCACCCTCTCCATCGCCTTCTTTACTCTCCCTGCGGTGGAGGAGATTGGCTGATTGAACAACTCCCCGGCAGGGCGGAGACAGAAAGCTCCGGCCACAGCATTCCCAAAGTAATTAGGCACTTTCAGCATAGCTCTGCAGTCAACTGCAAATGCCAGCTTTGACAGTTGGTGTGGTTTCATCTTCGGTGCCATGCTTCGAGCTCGCCACGTAAGGGCGGCAAGCGCTATAAAGCTGGACATACTGCCCTTTGCCCGTTGTTCGCATTGAGAATCAAGAACATTTTCAATTCTTTCAGCCACCCATAAATTCTTTAGGAAAGAACTTTTGGCAACAACTGAAATGTTACTCAAGAAAATCTTGCACTTCATGTGTGTGTATGAAGCGCCACCAATCATTTATCCCAAGACAAAGTTTAGCCGATATTAAAGAAGAGACGATATTTACCTGTCCATCGGTTGTTGCCATTTTTTTAAGGATCGCCAACTTCTCACTGTTGAAGTGGAAAGATCTACGCACAATTTGCTCTTCCTTGTATAACCCCATCAAGTTTGACACATCGGTGACGGGAACAAAGGCCTCATAGGCGGCGGTAATTTGAGGAGGAACCCTTGACTTCGAAAGAGTTCTTTCATGGCTGGGGATGATAGATACAAGTTTGCCTCTTGCTAATTCAGCCCATGAGTTCACAAAATTCATTACCGAGACACCATCGAAGATGTAGTGATTCCATAGGATCCCTACGGTGAAACCTCCGCATCTAAACTTCGTTACCTGTTTAATTTAGTATCCCGAAATAAAATCCAAGAACCGCAATGTACATTGAAAGTTATCATGGTATATAGAAAACTATGCCCATTTTGTCTTGATTGTAAATAAATTGCTAGTTATTAGCTTACCGAAAACAGAAAACTTACCACATTGAGAAAATACTAGTTACAAGTATGTTGATGGTTCGAACTTCTACGTCAAAAGTTGCTAACCACACTAGAGAAGTTACTTCTAGTAAATTACTGAAGTGTTAAGCATAACCAAAAAAGGAAAGAGAGATTGTTCTTAACCCGTGCTGTTAAAAGGGCTGCATCTTCTAGCTTAGTTTCAATAGGATCTGTATAAATAAGCTTTCGTGAAACATCAAGATCGATAAGGTGCATATCGCCCGGACGTTCGAAGTTGAAATTGGCCAATGCCTCCACAAATGGCACTCCTAACTTCTTCCCACAATCAACAGTGAACTTTCCTTGAGAGTTTTTAGCTAATCTCCCCGCAACCGGATAGTAAGGAACCAAAACTTTGGACAAAGCTCGCTTAAGCACATCTACCGTGTTGGCATCGCTTCAGTCAAAGAAATAAACCATCGGCACCATAACAACAAACAATTGATCGAGGTTACTCAAGAAAAGGGAACCCCCGGGTGTCTCTAGTTCCGGTAGGATGGCAATAGGGACGGATCTTTCTACTATCAAGGCTCTGTTCGTCGCAGTTTGGAAGGCCTCCATCGAAGCGATCTGGAACTCTATATCCGCCTCTCTTGCTAGGAGAAAACAAGCAAGAAAACATGTTCGAAAGTGCAAACGAAACTATTAGGTGGAGGGAATTGTTGTATGTAACCAAGTGATCGAACGATAAATAGACAAAACAAGAAAATAAATCGAACACCGGATGTACATGATTCAGTCATAGAGACATACGTCCATGGGAAGAGCAACAACGAATTCCACTATAGAATAAGCGACACACGGAGATATAGACCAAACTTGAATAACTCAAACATTCTTAGTGTTTTCCAAGCCCCCATTACATCTAGTAACGCACACAGTATTTAGCCCACAATTCCTAGCGAAATAATCTATCAATCTCACAAAGAAATTAAAATAAACCTTAAACTCACAAGATTTAATTTGCTCAACCACCGATTCTTCTTGATGTAATTCTACCGACAAAATAAACGAAGATAAACCCTCTCAAGCACTCGACGACGAGACGGCACTTAAATAGTCTTCACGTCATGTACGGCACTTCAAGGACTTCACCCAACGAAGACTAACAAGTACCTTCACCCAACGAAGACCAATAAGTACGGCGCTTTAAGGACTTCACCCAACGAAGACTAACAAGTACCTTCACCCAATGAAGACCAATAAGTACGGCGCTTTAAGGACTTCACCCAACAAAGACCAACAAGTACCTTCACCTAGAGGGGGCCATTTGGGCCCGTGGGCCTGGAACCGGCGGTTCCGGGCCGGTTCGAACCTCGAGAAAAAAAAAAAAAGGGGCCGGGGGCGAGAGCCGTTGGGCTCTCGCCCCGGCCCGCCACTACCTACCCCCCTCCTCTTCTTTGGGCCGTTGGCAACGGCCAATTTGGCCGTTGCTTTCTAATAAAAAAAAAAGAATTAAAAATAATTCTTGCATATAAATACATATGCTTCCCCTTTCATTTTTGTCACAAATTCTCTGAACAATCTCTCGAATTCTCTCCGAAATCCTCTCAAATCGCTCAAATTCTCCCAATTCTCTCAATCCCGACTTAATTCTCTCAATCGGATTTCCGATCAATTCTCTCAAAAATGGCAAGTGGAAGCAGAAATGCCGACAAGGGCAAGATGACTATGGGAGATTCCGAGTATCCCATTCCCGAATATGATCCTCGTGAGTATGCAAGTTGGGAAGACGACGACGATAATATCAACTATGTCCCGATTCCGAACGTCGAGCACATCCCAACACAAGAAAGTTTTCATCCTCCCACCGGTGTCGAAGAAACGTCAACGGCAAATGAGCCGGAACGGAAGGGCCGAGATAATACATCGGACTTGTGGCTACACTTCGACAAGGTATGTGATGAAGTCGAAGGTAAGTATAATGTAAAATGTAAAATGTAAATATTGTTCGCAAACATATAAATTTACGAAAGGAGACGGCTACGGAACATTCCGTCGGCATTTGACGAAAAAACATCCAACGCAAGCGGGGATCGATAATACGCAACAACAAATTTCCGGGTACGCCACTTCTAAGCCTCATCTTTTATTTCGTTTCACTGAAGCACTTTATAAACAAACATTAGGTGAATATGTTGCCCTTGATCATGCTCCGTTTAATACTGGTGAAAATTTTAATATGAAATATTTGATAAATACTGCGTTGGTTCCGCAAGCGCCAACTATTCCAAAAAATACTCTTAAACGCGAAGTTTTTCATCTTTATAAAAAAGGAAAAAAATCTTTAGCAAAATTTTTTGCGGAATTCAATGGACGTGTGCATATAGGTAGCGATATTTGGAGTGATCCTTGGCAAATTCATTCTTATATGGGTGTCACGTGTCATTGGATAGATGACAATTGGATGATTCAAAAAAGACTTATTGCATTCCGAGTTTTTGATGAAAGCCATTCGGCTCATAATATTTATAGAATAATTAGACAAGTTTTAGAAGAATATAATTTAATAAATAAAGTATTTTCAATTGGTTTTGATAATGCCGCTGCAAATACCGCTTCTATTCCCAAATTAGAAAATATTTGCAAACCCACTTTTGGCGGACAATTTTTTCACATTAGATGTACTTGTCATGTTTTAAATTTATGTGTACAAGATGGTTTACGAACTCTTAACACTTCTCTCGCCCCAATAAAAAGTGCAATTAAATTTTTATGGAGTCGTCCCCAATGTATGAAATCATGGGGAAAATTTTGTAAACAAAATGGGAGAAGGCCAAAAAGATTTCCAAAAGATATTCCGACTCGTTGGAATTCTATGTACGAGTTGCTTCTGCAAACTTTTGAATATAAAGATTTATTATGTATGTTTATTTCACAAAATATTCCCGAAATTACTTTACTTCCTCAACATTGGGATGTTTGCAAGAAAATTTTAGATATTTTGAAAATTTTTAATGATGCTACTAAGACTTTATCTGGTATTTATTATCCTACAACGCATTTATTTTTAATAGAGTGTGTTAATATTGGTAGTGTTTTTAGTGAATATGAAAATGATACCGAATTAGGTCGAACTATTTTAGTAATGCGAGAAAAATGGATGCATTATTATTTGCAAATTCCTCTTGTCTATTTAGTTGGTATTGTTTTTGATCCACGTATTAAATTAGAAGGTTTACAAGATTATTTGAATGTGTATTATCATGATTGTTTACATTTGGAAGATTCAATAGATATTTCAAATATATTAGGACATGTTAAAGAATCTATAGTAGCATTATATGGAGAATTTTGTAGTAGATATGGTTTAAGTGATTCTTGATCTTTACAATCTACCGCCTCACGTAGCGAAGGTGGTAGTTCACTTAGTAGAGGGTATAATATGCTTAAGAGTAGGCAAAAAAAACAAAAAGGGGCAACAGGTAGTATTTTTGAATTAGAAAAATATTTAACCACTTAATTTGAGTTTCGTGATGCAGAACATAGTATAGATTTCGAAATCTTGAAGTGGTGGAAGAGTCACCAAATCGAGTATTCAGTTTTCGCCCTCATCGCTCGTCAAATATTAGCAACCCCTTCTTCAACGGTTGCAGTTGAACAAGCATTTAGTGCTGGAGGATTAATTTTGGACGCTCGCCGTTCAAGATTAAGCCCGGACTCTGTGGAAGCTCAAGCTTGTGTCGGCGATTGGACGAGGGCGAAATATCGACACCAAGAGTTAGATCGTGAACACGAATTTTTTAGCCATGATGTTGGAGATACCACCACTACGGGTACCACAACGGGTAGCGAGGATTGACGATGAGGTAAGTTGGGGTTCTCAAAGGTAAAACAACTACATTGGCTTTGATTCTTCTATCCCCAAGAAGATATGTAGGCGCTTAATGATAATTCATTAAGTTCAAGCCCATTTCTTTTTTTTTTTTTTTTGCCCATATTTTATTACAATGTACAATTTAATTGTATTTTATAATTTATAATTTATTATATTTATTTTATTATTTATTATTTTAAAAATTATTATTAAAAAGGGATCGGAATGAACCGCCGGTTCGGAAGCGGAACCGGAACCGGCCCGGAACTGGAATTATACACGGCCGGTTCCAGTTCCACCTTTTCGTGGAACCGGAACCGCCGGTTCTCGAATCGGAATCGGCGGTTCCACCGAACCGGCCGTGTCTACCTTCACCCAACGAAGACCAACAAGTACAGTGCTTCAAGTACCTTCACCCAACGAAGACCAACAAGTACCTTCTATTGAAGATATCACCGCCTACTCTAGAATCTTCAATAGCGTGACTCTTCGTATTATTATGGTTGTCGATAAACTTTTCGGTTTCCGATTGTTGACACATGATTTTTAATCTGCTTTTCTTTAGAAAAATTTTCAAAAATCCATAAAAATTCATAAAATTGAAAAATCAATTTTGGAAGCCTTGGCCAAGCTTAAGGATCCATTTTTGAACAAAAAATATTTTTCTGTATTTTTCACAATTTTTGATATTTTTGGTATATTAGAAAAATACCCAAAAATTACAAAAAATAGCATTTTTGGCCTCAAAAATACGGGAAAATATCCAATATTTTTATTTTAATTCCCTCTTCATTTTGGACATTGAAAAATTGGAAAATTCAACTTGGGACCACATGAGTCTTTGCAAATGTGGACCTAAATTGAGCCAAAAAAAAATCATTTGAGGTCTTTCTATTGTTTTTCTTACTTTGAGTCAGTTATGACATTTGATTCTTAACCTTTAATTGTATTTTGGTCCAATCAATTTCAATTTTTGAGTAGGTTACAAATTGGACCTATTTGCATTTCCGATATAATCCGTGATTTTCAATTAGGGTCAAATTGGTGATTTTAAAGGCGAACCCATGCAAAAATGAACGTTGACCCATAGGTTTTTCAACATTTTAAACACACCGGTGAGGTCAAATTACGACAAATTAGTCATTAAGGACCCTAATTAGACAGATTTTACATTCAAATTAATCTTGAAATTTAGGGATTTTTGCGTAAAACTGAACCAATCGGACCCAAACTTGTCATTTTTAGATAATGTTCTTGTTCTGGAGACTAGTGTTGAGGTTCAATTTCACGGAAAAGGTCACTTTGATGTTGAATTAGGACATACACATAAAATAATAATAATAATGAATGAATGAAAAGAGTTGACCAAGTCAACAAGTGGACCAAACCAACTAGTTGACCAGGTCAGCCCAAATGGACGAACAGGAGCCCTCTGAAGCTTCTTTCTCGCGCACGTGCAGGGAAGAATGAAAGAAAATGGCTTGACCTTGATTATACCCAACAACTTCCAAGGAACTCCAGTGGATATACCACCGCACGAGCGACCTCCCGACGAGGCCAGCTGGCTCCGGCCTGAAGGCAAAACAGAAATGGGCCCCAAAAGTTTGTTACAGGAAGTTCTAAAAGGAGATTAAAACTAGATTGAGGAGGGGAGTTCAAAAGGGGGGCCACGGTTTCGCGACTCTGAGGAGATTGAGAATAGAGAGTACCGAGTTCTTGAGAGAGAGAGATCCAGGAGGTCGAGCTCATCACCGTCGCAATACCCCGTGCCGCCGTCGTCGCCGGCGAAACCAGGTCAGACCGCCATATCCTCTGTACACCTGCTCTGTTCTTGCTCTTGGTTCACTAAGCGTTATGAGCCGATTCAATCTTTGATCGAATCAGACCAAAACCAGTAGTTCCCGATCATGAAAGTGATGCATATAGTATGATTTGATCGTCGGTTTCGCTAGATATCTCTCATTAATCTTCGACGAGATGATTCTAGTGAGTTTTCGAATCCGCACCTTACGTGTTCGATAAAAGGTTTTTGGTCTCGGTTTTAACTCTCAAACTTCCGTTGTGCGATGCCGAGTGTGTTATCCCTGTTTTTATGACTTTAATCGTGCCTAAGACTGAATCTAAGCCTAGCCTTGCCTTATTTTTTTGTGCATCGAACATCGATTTCCCCATGACCAAACCCTTCCCGAACCTCGCTGGAGTCGCGAGCTACTGGCTTCCAACGGACAATCGCCGAGCGCTTAGGATGATCAGGTAAGTTTCCTTAGATCTCTTAGATGCTATTTGAATGCTTTGACCGAAGTTGGAATGGTGGAAATGCGAAAACTAGAGCTCGCCGGAAAAGTGCATTCTGGCCGGACCTGTTTGGCCACTTTTAGGATAGTTCCCACCGTTAGATCGCGCTGATTTTCCGATATGTTATAAATGACGTCGAGACGATTCCGTCAATACCCAGATCGCCGAAATCGGGCGAGATTTCACCGTTGGATCATGCCGGGAAGCCGTCAGCCGTCCAACTTGTCGGAGTCTAGAGGTAGGAGACGAAGCTGACGTGGCGGTCAGTGGGTCAACGGGCTTACGTGGCGCTGACGTGGCGGCCACGTCAGCGGGTTGTTACAACAGAAAAACAAAAAAACAACCTTGATCCGACGGCCCAAAATAGGCCACGTGTCAAGATCTCGGATTTTCCGAAAATAAAAATCATTTTTTTTAAATATTCCATTTTTGAAAAATAAAAAATGTTTTGTGATCGGGTGGCCCAGGTTTGGCCACGCGTCACGTTTCCGATCGTACGATCAAATATTCTTTTTTTTAAAAAAAATTCAATAAATAGAAAATTGATTTTCGGAATTTATATTGATCCGTTTAATCGGACAGCCGTGGATTAGCCACGTCGTCCGATCTTGACCGTAGATCTGATTGTCGGATCAGAGGGCCGTGAGCTACCCACGTGGCCCATTCTGACCTTAGATTCTCCCTCTGATCAGAGCATCAAAATTTTGCCACGTGGCGAGTTCTGAGCCATAGATCTTAATTTCTGATCGGAGCGTCCAGATAACGCCACGTGGCGCAGTCTGAGACACACATTTCCTTTTTTGGCGGGAATTTTGAAAATAAAATAAAAAATCTGAAATTTTCGAAAATTCGAACGAAATTCCAAAACCGGCGTCGTTTTGGCCGAGGCTGATCCGGATCCACATGGGCCGGGCCGGCCGCTCGTGAGTCATGGGCCGGGTCATTCGATCCAGCTCGGAAAATATTTTTCTTTAAAAAAAAGCATTCGAAAATTGATTTTTAAAATCCAAAAAAATTGAAAAAATCATAGAAAATCCAAAAAAATTAGGAAAAATTGTAGAAAATTCCTAAAAAATTTCAAAAATTCTCAAAAATTGAGGAATGGTCACAGCCAATTGGCCAATCCTATTTTTGAGATTTCTTTTCCCGATCCTTCCAAAATGACATTTTCACCCTTTAGGGGTAATTTGTCTCCAGAAAATTTTCGAAATTTGCAAAAATTGCCAGAATTATAAGATGACTCAATTAGGTGGCTACTCATTCTATCTGGAATTTTCATATTTCATTCCTGTGAGAAAATGACGATTTTACCCCTTAAGGGCAAATTGTCCCAAAAAAATTCCTTAAAAAAATTCCGAAAAATTTCAAAAAATGTCGAAAATTAGGAAATGGGTTAGTTTACGTGGCAATCCTATTTTCGACACTTTTCACTCAGGATCTTTTCTGAAATGACGATTTTGCCATTTTTGACAAATCGTCCCCAAATTTTCTCAAAATTACGATTTTGCCCCTCATGGGCGAATCACTTCCAAATCACTCCCGACCTCTTCTTATGCTTTGAATGTTCATTCCCTAAGCTGATAGAGCTATACTAGGAATGTCATGCTGATTTGATGTGATTTATCCGCACGTTATGGATTCCTTGATTTGCGCATTTACTTTGATTGATTGTGATTGCTACGATAGTCACTCCCATTTGCATGAACTCCTAGATTTAGGATCCGTACCCTACTCATATGCATGAAATCCAAGGTTAGAAAAGTCAGTCAACTCAGGTACCGAAAGGGCGTCAACTCTGATAGATGGCGTAACTAAATCCCCGATCCCATTTCTCCGGTTCTCGCAGAATCGAATAGAAGCTCCCAACTATTCGATAGGGTTTCCAATCGTACCTTCCACGAAACGATTGGTGGCGACTCCTTGGCATGCACACGTAGCACATGTCACTAGACCGCACCGAAAGGTCGACCCGATTTTATCCTCCGTTGCAATTTGGGTAATGGGCCTTGGGAGAGGCCCGCATCCGAAAGTCCACACGCAACCGGGCCGGAAGGGTGACCCATTAGCCTTCTCCCCGTCGATCGTCCGAGGAAGGTCGCGATACCGACAGACATCTATCCGACGCGCGTGTTTAGCGTCATTGTTGCTTTGTAATTTTTGAAGAATCATTATTTGTCACGTATCTCGAGAGTCTTTTAGTATTCTGATGTATAATTATTGTTATGTATCTATACGTGTCTTTTCATGTACCTAGGGTATGTCGAGAGTCATGTTTTTAAGCCTATATATAGGTGAATCTTGTAATTGTTTCCGTAAAGTGAAAGTAAGGTGAATATAGTAAATTATAGAGTCCATCCATCTCCTCCCTTGAAAACTTCTCTTGTGTGAAGAGAATCTTTCACCTTCGATAGTCTTCGATCATCTTGAGGATCGAGACGTGCTTCGCGACTACGAGTTTCAACGTTTGGTATCAGAGCACGGTTGTCGGGGACCGTGAATCAAGTCTTCCGGAGCGTGGTTCGTGAAGACAATAGTCGAGGACCGTTGTTCATGTGCAAGCGGTTGAGGACCGGAGTACGTCAAAGTTACGCTAGAGCACGATCGGGGACTGTGATCAATTGATCGGGACCAAGCCGGGCATTTTTCACCAATCGGATGGCGGGCGTATCAAGTTCGACGAATGGTATTGCGAAGCTCAACAATTCCAATTATAATAATTGGAGTACTCACATGTAGTTTTATTTGCGGGGCCAAGATTTGTGGGATATTGTTGGCGGCAAGAACACCACGACACCCACAAACGATGGTGAGTCGAGAAGATGTAACATCAAAGCGAGTAAGGCTCTTTACGCTCTTGTTGTGACCGTTGAAGATGACCTGTTGCGGCATATAAAGAGTGCGCAGACTCCCAAGGAGGCATGGGATAACTTGGCGGCGTTGTTCGCAAGGTCGAATGATGCCAAGTTGCAAAGGTTGGAGAACGAGCCATTATCGATGTCACAAAAAAATATGATGGTGAGTCAGCATTTCTCCAAAGTTAAGTCTATTTGTGACAAAATTTCGAAGTTGGATTCGAATAATGCCATCTCCGAAACGAGAATGAGAAGGATTATTATTCACGGTTAAAGCCGGAGTATAATGGTATTGTTATGGCTACTCGTGGATGGGCAACTCAACCGACGTTGACCGAACCGAAGAATATTCTGGCCAACCAAGAAACTTAAGATAATCAAATGTCTAAACTTTCGATTAAGAGTCTCCTGGACATGCGAACACGTTTTCTTGCGAAAGGCACCTGCGAACACGTTTTCTTGCTTGTTTTCTCCGAGCAAGAGAGGCGGATATAGAGTTCCGAACTGCTCCGATGGAGGCCTTCCAAACTGCGACGAACAGAGCCCAGATAGTAGAAAGATCCGTCCCTGTTGCCATCCTACCGGAACTAGAGACACCCGGGGGTTCCCTTTTCTTGAGTAACCTCGATCAATTGTTTGTTGTTATGGTGCCGGTGGTTTATTTCTTTGACAGTAGCGATGCCAACACGGTAGATGTGCTTAAGCGAGCTTTGTCCAAAGTTTTGGTTCCTTACTATCCGGTTGCGGGGAGATTAGCTAAAAACTCTCAAGGAAAGTTCACTGTTGATTGTGGGAAGAAGTTAGAGTGCCATTTGTGGAGGCATTGGCCAATTTCAACTTCGAACGTCCGGGCGATATGCACCTTATCGATCCCGATGTTTCACGAAAGCTTATTTATACATATCCTATTGAAACTAAGCTAGAAGATGCAGCCCTTTTAACAAGACAAGTTAAGAACAATCTCTCTTTCCTTTTCTGGTTATGCTTAACACTTCCGTATTTTACTAGAAGTAACTTCTCTAGTGTGGTTAGCAACTTTTGACGTAGAAGTTCGAACCATCAACATACTGGTAACTAGTATTTTCTCAATGTGGTAAGTTTTCTATTTCCGGTAAGCTAATAACTAGCAATTTATTTACAATCAAGACAAAATGGGCATAGTTTTCTATATACCATGATAACTTTCAATGTACATTATGATTACTGGATTTTATTTCGGGATACTAAATTAAACAGGTAACGAAGTTTAGATGCGGAGGTTTCACCGTAGGGATCCTATGGAATCACTACATCTTCGATGGTGTCTCGGTAATGAATTTTGTGAACTCATGGGCTGAATTAGCAAGAGGCAAACCCGTATCTATCATCCCCAGCCATGAAAGAATTCTTCTGAAGTCAAGGGTTCCTCCTCAAATTACCGCCGCCTATGAGGCCTTTATTCCCGTCACTAATGTGTCAAACTTGATGGGGTTATACAAGGAAGAGCAAATTGTGCGTAGATTCCACTTCAACAATGAGAAGTTGGCGATCCTTAAAAAAAATGGCAACAGCCGATGGACAGGTAAATGTCGTCTCTTCTTTAATATCAGCTAAACTTTGTCTTGGGATAAATGATTGGTGGCGCTTCATACACACACATAAAGTGCAAGATTTTCTTGAGTAACATTTCAGTTGTTGCCAAAAGTTCTTTCCTAAAGAATTTATGGGTGGCTGAAAGAATTGAAAATGTTCTTGATTCTCAATGCGAACAACAGGCAACGGGCAGCATGTCCAGCTTCATAGCGCTTGCCGCCCTTCCGTGGCGAGCTCGAAGCATGGCACCGAAGATGAAACCGCATCAACTGTCAAAGCTAGCGTTTGCGGTTGACTAGAGAGCTATGCTGAAAGTGCCCAGTTACTTCGGGAATGTTGTGGCCAGAGCTTGCTATCTCCGCCCTGCGGGGGAGTTGATCAATCAGCCAATCTCCTCCACCGCGGGGAGAGTAAAGAAGGCGATGGAGAGGGTGGATGAGGAGTATGTGCGGTCGTGGATAGACTCCTTTGAAATGTATGGAATGGATGCTTTCTCATTGAGTTTGCTAGTGTTGACTTCATGGCAAAGGTTAGATTATGGCTCCACGAACTTTGGATGGGGAAACCCGAGGCAATTTGGCTGTGGTCCCCGGCCGGAGAACATTTGTGTGGTTTTTCCAAAAGGGAGTGGGAGGAAGGGCATCGTGCTGATGTTGAGTTTGCCACTTTCGACCATGAACACCTTCGAGAAGCTGCTCGAATTCTCAACTTGCGAACCGTAAACTCCTTCCTTGAGATCTAGAGCTCGTATGTGATCGGAATGATGCTCGACCAAAATAAGTCACAATCTTTCTTTTTCTTTAATCAGCCAACTCCGATTTTCTCTTGGTTTGTCGGAGTTATTACTCGGTTGGAATCCGAGCATCTTATTGCCTTTTCATATTTCTTCCTTGTCCTTGTGTAAGATCTTTTTCTTTTTTTGGTCCAAATTTTGTGTAAGATCAATCACAATGATCTTTGCCTTCTCATATTTCTTCAATTCCCAATATTAGAAAGTTTAGGACCGAATTAGCAAAAATATAATGTGTTTTGGACTTTTTGAATAATTTTTCCGAGATGAGTTCGGCTAGCATAAAAATTCTTCAAAAAAACCTAAAAATTTTGGGGAAATCACATAAATGGTTATTGAACTTTGGCCCAATGTGCAATGTGATCCATAAACTTTTAATTTGATCAATATGGTCCGTGAACTTTAGCCCAATATGTAATGTGGTCCTTGAACTTTCAATTTGTTCAATGTCGTCCTCGAACTTTTGGAACATATTCAACTTAATACATGAATTACAAGAAGATGTTCAAAGTCGTCTCTCAACTTGAATTAATGGAAGGACTATATAGAACATCTTCTATAATTCGTGGACTAAGTTGAGCATGTTTCAAAAGTTTAGGGACTATATTGGCCAAATTAAAAGTTCAAGGATCATATTGTTCTTTGGATCAAAGTTCATGGACTGTTTGTGTCATTGTCCCAAAATTTTATCATCCGGATTTCACTCTAAATTCTACAAGCCTTTTGGTTCGACTTATTCACAAAGCCTATGTCCACTCTACGGACAAACAATCACAAGTGAGGCTGGGTTGCACTAGTAATCTGCCTCGCAAGTTGTGCTTGTGCATTTGCATAGATGATATGCCGGTCCCGCAACTACCGTCATTATTGTATGAATGACCATTAGTTATTCCCTTAATCAAATGATTTGATGGAACACAGTGTGAATTGATTAAGATCCCGAAAATCAAATGGCTAATAACTTCGTAAAGGGTCGATACATACACACACACGGGCTGGCCGAAAGTTAAAGGTGCAACCTTCAGTTATAATCCTCCTCTTCTTTAACTTTGGGCAATGCCCGATTTTGCTAGGGTTGGGGACTGACCGTGTTGTTGGGAGGCCCGAACACGCTGGCGCCGCATCCAATGGAGCCGTTCGCGGGAAAACAGATCACCGGCTCGGTCTTCGGTGGCTTCAAAGGAAAGACCCAAATCCCTCGTTTCGCCAAAGAATGCATGCCCGGGGTAAAGCCTGCTATTAATTCTATTTTTCACCCCTGTTTTTGCATGTACAAAAAAGATAATGCGGGATTAATTTAAATTATAAAAATTAAAATGATTAGATCACAAAAGTCGGATGATGGTCTGATTTGAAGAGGGGGAGGAAGGGGGGAACAATTTTTTGCGGGCGGTGAACTTGGACGAGTTCATAAAGGCATGAACTCCCGTTCGAGAAGATCAACGAAGCATTTCAGCTGCTCAAGGAGGGAAAATCAAATGGCTAATAACTTCGAAAAGGGTTGATATACACACACATTGACACAATTAAAAGGTTTAGGACTAAATTGGTAAGTTATCAAAATGTTTAAGATTAAAATGGCATGAAAAATTTAAAATTGAATTGAATGCCGCAAAAGAGGTTTATGACTTTTGGTCAATTTTTCCCCAACTTATTAGTATCTCTAAATCCGTCATCCCCCGACATGCCGGTGGGGAAGGGTCGCTATAGTCAATAGTTACTCAGCACAAGTGTACAGACGTCATCTTCACAATAAAGAACTATGATTTGTTGTTTCATACGAATTTAAATAAAATTGTGTTAAAGAAAGAATACTTAAATAAATCGCGATATATCAATGAATTGAACTTGATTAGGTGTCACATGAATTAAATCGAGCAACTTATCCCCGTGCAACGCAAGGCCATTTTCTTGTAATTGACAGAATTGCGCATCCCCGGCAGGGTTATACGATTAAGATTGTTTAGTGTCATGCCCCGACTCTCAAGCCCGCGACATCCCTACCAAATCGCCACGAGGTCACGAAGGATAATGTTCTAGGCGCGTTATCAACCTATCCACTATATACACATGCAGATTACTCCCAAACAACATATAAACAACTAAGGATAGTATAGCAGGAGATATACCAAGAAAAATAACCAAAAAGTAACATATACGATTACAAGATAGCAGATGAGTCTTAACCTTACTGAGCTACAAAAATATATATAACCCCATACTTCGGGGCGGCTCACTAAAACCTCAAAAGGTTACTAGGTCGGATAAGGTTAACTTCTCATCTACTTCAAAAGACTACCCTCATAACCTGTCTTTGTTATCCGCAAAGTTCCATCACTTGGGACCCGAAAGTGGTTCCCACAACGGGGTGAGACATAAATCTCGCTAAATCAAGCCTAAGCTCGGTTAGGACACCGATTCACCTATAACATCCTAAACACAAGGATTATAAAAACCACGATATAAACATATATCCAGCAATCATATCACATGGCAATAATCATCCACATGCATACTTACCAAACCTTGACCACACATAATGCAATGCTTGACTCAACTCAACAATCACATCAAACAACCAACTGAACAAAGCATCACACTCACAAGTATGCACTGGACACCACACAAGTCCATTTATTAACGATGATCGTGCCCTTGGAGCCACAATGATGAGGATCCACGCGATCGGCGTGATCGACTCTCTCAATTAATATGATCTCGCACTTTTCGGGCGGGACCGGGCTACGTTCCTTTTCCCTCTCGGCAAATGCTACTACAAACAGTGTATCCAGTGCACCCCGCACGGCACGGCAAGTAGGCATCCCTATACGGGGCTTCGGTCCATCACAAGCTGCGACCGGCATCCGATAATCCCTTAAAACCGTACGTACTATACGGGGCATGAATTATCGTGCTTCTGGCAAGTCGTGTGGTTCCATAAAAATGGTACGGTGTGTACTATGTATACAAGACGAACTTGTCGGGAAAACCCATCATCGTTCCTTCATATGACCATACAACACACCCGACACATCAATCAATTTATTCTCTTTGATTTAGGCCGGATGCTCACACAAATGTGCTCAAAGACTCGGCCCAATGCCATTTTCATGCTAAAATATGTCTTTGATCTTGCACACGGTCATATGCATATGCAGACTACCACATGGACGCCGCAAAGACACACGGAACAATTAACTCTCAAACGAACACCAATTCACTCAACGAGCATTCGGGGCACTCAAATCAACATTTCAACAAGGCGATCCGCCCAAACAAGGTCATCAATTCAATTAGGCCACATAAAGGTTTAATTTCATGCTAGAGTCATTAATTAGCCAATTTGATTTATAGTCGCCAATCGATCGCTCGTCATTAACCTATCGCTCGCTCGCAATCAAATCACAACATACGATCAAATTTATCTAACAACAATTAGCAACAGACAATTCTAATTTAATCGATTATGGCCATTTATCCTAAACCGGGTTTCTAACTAATCCGACCATAATCAAATCTACCTTAATGCCCTATCAACTAGCTAACTAATCCTAGGCACAATTAGCGCCCTAACCAAGGATTAGGGTCAACTCACCAAAAATGGTGGTCGAGGTCGAGTTGGGCATGATTTTCGTGGCCGGGGCCGAAAATCACTATTCACGCGCGAAAAATACTGTTCACGTCGAAAACATTGTTCCGGCGACATCATTCCGGCGACACTGTTCACGACCGAAACAGTGACGAGTTCGGCAGTGAAATCGCTGCAAACGACAGCAGCTCGACGACCGGAGGTCCATCAAACGGCGGAGGCTGGAAAAACAGAATCAACATAGGTAAAAACAGGGGAAACCGGGATGAATTGAGGGAAACTCGACCTCACGGGCTGAGGCGAGGCTGAGGAAGGCTAGGGGACTCATCTACAGGTCAAGGACAACCTTCGGAACCAGCTGGGGGCAACGGATGGCGGTCGGAGGTGGCCGAACAGCGGCTGTATAGAACCGCGCAGAAAACAGGGGAAACGGGTGCGAAATAGGGGAGGTCCGATCGGGGCTCAAATCAGGCTCTACGGGCGGCAATCGGCTTTCGGCGACTTCGTGGAACAACTAAGGGTCGAGGGCGACAGCTTGGGGTGGTTGGCGGGCGGTGGATGCGGCTGAATCGCGGCGGAGAGCGGCGAAACAACAAATCGGCGCAAAACAGGGTAGGTGAACCGAGGGGGCTGTTTTGGGGCTGTTCGCGGCTTCCGGGGCGGCGTGCGGTGATGGGATGGTGTCCGGAGGTCGAGGGGAAGATGGTGTGGTGGTGGGTGGTGGTCGGAAGGGGCTCGGGATAGCCGGAGTAGCTCGGGCACTCCTTGGACGTAAAACAGAGCAGTCCGGCGTCGGGGCTGTTCTGGGCTTTCCGGCGAGTCTATGGCTGCCGGAGGTGGAGGCAGTGAGGTGGCGGAGGAGGCTGGTGGTCGGAGGAAGTGGCTGGAGGTGGTGGTGGCGCAAAACAGCCAAGGGAGGAGGAGTTGTGCATGGTGGGGAGCCGTTCTCGCGCAAAACAGAGGAGGGAGAGAGAGCAACGAGAGAGAGAGAGAGAGAGAGAGAGAGAGAGAGAGAAGAGGGAGGAGAGAGAGAAGTACCGGTGATTTGGGGAGGAACCGTTGACTTTAGAACGGTTCTATCGTGACAAGGGATGATGGATAAAGGTCTACCTCTTGCGATTTCGGCCCTTGAGTTCATAAAATTCACTACAGATGTACCATCGCAAATGCAATGATTACATGAGATCCCTATAGTGAAACCTCCACATCCGAACTTTGATAGCTGTTTAATTTGTCCCCAGATTAGTAGTAACTTCAAATAAAATAAAACCAATTTAATTTACTTGACTAAATTCTTGCATGGCGGTTTTCGATGGATGGTGTGTATTTACCTTGCATCAATTTGAAACATTATCTGTTATGCCTCAAGTTAAATCTTTTGGGGCCCAATGAATTCAGCAATGGTAGCTAGAGATGGATTCAAAGTGGATGGACCTAGTTTATGTAATCATGTCTTAAACTTTTTATCAAAGGGACCCTAGCAAGACGTGACTAATGAAATTTCTTACTGTTGACACCTCAATTTTGATTTTTAGAAAATCATTTATTTAAGCATAAAATGAGAATTAGTTATAATTCTCGAAAAAATGACTTTTCATGCATTGCATATTTATACATGTCATTTGCATTTAAGGTCAGAGGTGAGTCAACCGAGCTTAATTTTGACAAACGGTTGAATCGAACTTGGTCCGACAAATTGCGACCAAGGCATGGAGAGTGTACCGAATTTTTATGGGTCAATTGGATCTATTTCAAAAGCTCATTTCAGTCTGCTCGAGCCAAATTGTTTAATAAATGCTTTTTATTAACTGTCAACATTCGAAAAGGCCTTGATTAAATATGAAAATTTGAAACAAGCCCACTCGTTCATTTAAAAATTTGACCATGAGCTAAGATTTGGAGGTGCCGAATTTTATATGGGCATGGAACTTTGATTTAATCTCAAAATCAGCCTTTTTTGTTTATGGGAGGGCCTTAGCTAGTTAGGCATGTCTGCTAATTAAGGTCCAATTGAAGTCACAAACCCATGAGGAGGACCAAAATTCGGCCATCATCACCCTTATTTTCTCTTGGTCGAAGATCCTAGGAGTCGTAGGGGATTAGATCTCTTCCAACTTAAAAAATTTCAAGAGTTTGATCAATCCCGGGAACCTATCTAGCTAGAGTTGTAGTAGATGTGGACTCTTGCGATCCAATGGCTAATGACAAGTCCTACTCTAGCTAGGATTTGCAATCCAATGGTCTCGATTAATTCCTACTCCTACTAGGATTGTCGGACTAAAGTTCTATATATACAACCCTTGAAGCAAGCTATGTTTTTTTTTTTAACGGCAATACTAAAAAATTTCTGCACACATAAAGGGGGTTTCACGTGAGAATAAGGAAGGGGTGAAAGCTTCGGCCAAGAAGCTCTCGTGCGATCCAGGATTGTGCTGCAAATCTATACTGGTTTCGCATCGCAACATCGTTGCCGACTCTCCGACCCACGAGCTGTTCTTCCTCGACGAAGCAGTCCTTCAGTGCCCAACAAATAAACATCGGGATCTTGTCGCTTTCCAGAGATTTTTGCTCATGTCCCACAACGAGCCGTTGGCGTTTTACTGCAGATGTCCACTATCACAATTATTCCATGCGTATGAAGGTGTCCTTGTCTCCTTGAAGTCCATGGTGAAGAAAGCAACTGGAGTTCCTTCTTATCAAGCTTGAATTTTTTTTGGTTTTGTCTTCTTTTGTTTCTTTCTTGGCGTAATCCTCACCAGTCCATCTTGAAGATTCATATTCGGGACATAATTTTCACTCAAGTTCGAGAAAGAGAGGAGAGTGCAAAGCTCGCAACCAAGGTAAATCACCTAACTTGGATATTATGATAATTTGTTTGCGAATTTTGATTGATTGAGTCGTTTGTCCTGAATTGATGCTCGCGTTATCATAAAATTGCTTGTCCCAGTTAATTCTGAATTGGTTTGCATGATTCGAAAGTTAATCGGATAATTTTGAGCTTGGACAAAATAACACTCAATTAGAAAGATGCATTGCGTTCTTCCGAAATTTGTGAGTAAATTGCCAGATTTGATATGCTCATAGATTGGATTGAGATTTATGCTAGTCTTTTGAAATCTCCATGCGATAGAGCTCCTCATCCAAAAGGAAATAGAATTTTGACACATTAGGCAAGATAATCTCTTTGAAATCCTCGAGGATAGTCTCATGATTTTCAAAAATTTTTAGATAACTCTCTAATAGATCTTGTCTTATTGACTTTGTGGATAATTGTATATATCTTGAGCATATCTTTGGACTTGTGGCATATCTTTGGATATTTTCGACCATATCAGATAAGTCTATATATTTGAATTAAATATATCTTTTAAGATTTGGAGAATTATCTGGATACACTTCAAAATTTTAAGAGATAAATTTTCCTAAAATTGAAAGATATGAATATCCTTTGTGGATAGGGGGCCTATCCCCTTTAAAATTTCGGCACCTACCCTTAGTTGGCCAAACATCATTTTTTTTGAATACTTTATTCTAATTCAAATATTTTTATAATCTACCTTGAGTATAATACATGCTCCCATGTGCCTTGTCCCTCGGAATATGTGCATTGTGGATGACTATCTGACTTTACCCCCGAAGTACGACGTCATCCGCACAATGAAATTGTCTAACCTATCCCACAACTTTGGGACCGGACTGACAAATTTCATAATTAACAAATTCACTATCTGATCCCACCCCCGAGGTACGACGTGAATAAACCATCTTCTGACCCCACCTCCCGGGTACGAAGCGAATTCATTGGAAAAATTCAGATTATAAGGTGTATTATGCTCAAGGTTTATTATATTTTTATTTGATTCATTTTTTTCATTAAAAAAATCATAAAAATCATAAAAAAATCATCATGTCTTGGCTTTAAATGAATTTTTTCGGAATTACATCTTAAGAAGACTCTTAATATAAATTGGATTTTGATTAATCAATTTGTGTTAATTGTTGGACTAAAAATCATAAAACCGAAAATTCATTAAAGGGTTATAACATTTCATGTGCATTTCACATAGTCAAATTCGTCATATATGTCATTCATGCATTTTCATGTCTTAAATATAATCCATATTGCATGCCATGTAATTCAAAGTTCGTGTTCACTTTGCATCAAATTCAACTTTTCCAAAAGTCATTCATGCAATTTTTTTTATACTACATGTAAATAAATCATCTTGCATGTCATATAGGTTAGTTTTTATGTTGCACATCATGTAGTTAGAATTCACTTTCCTTTATATGCATCGAAATACATTTTCTCAAAATCACTCATCACTCATTTCATATAGTTGCATAGCATTCATCTAATCAAGAAAACCCAAAAATAAATTGCACCTAAATTCATTCATTGAAATCAATTGGAATTGCCAATCAAGAAAATTTTCACAAGAATGGTACCGAAAGGGTGTTAATTGAAAAATTAACATAATCAAGTCCCCGAACCTAAATCTCTGGTTAGCAGAAAATAAAGTATTCTCCTATACTTTATTTAGGTATCTAATCTACCTTCCGAAAAAGATTAGTGGCGGCTCCGAAGATCGAAAACATTTTGATTGAAATCATGTGAACCTAAATTGCGAATTGGTAGAGCTTGGGAGAGCTCGGGCTAGGTTAATTAATTCATTTAATTAATTTGGTAATCTATTAACCCGGAATTCAATCACGAATTTTAGGTCGTGACACTTACTTGGAAGATAAAATCCGTGAGGTATTTTATTGGTAATAAGGCGAAATCGATTGTTACTATCTATAAGAAGTCGTAACATCTATAGGGAATTGCAAGCTAGTTCTAAGACTTGACACTTAGAATAGTATAAAGAAATCACAGGAACTTCATCTTGATTGTAAATAAATTGCTGGTTATTGTTTTACCAGAGAGAGAAAAAGTACCACATTGTAGAAAAAAACTAGTTTATACTTCAATGTTTTTATGTAAAAAGTAGCTGGCGACAGGGAAGTAACTTTCACAAAAATTGACTAGTCAAAGTTTCTCTGTTGATTATAATAGAAAGCTGTTTCGATTAAAGAAAGTCCCATTGAAACTACTTGTTATAAATAAGTCGACACTTACTATTGCTATATGATGAACTTCATTAAGTAAATTGAGAAAAAGCGTCAACCATTAGCAGAAGAGGAAGAAAGAGATTGCTCTTAACCTGTGCTGTTAAAAGGGGTGCAACTTCCGACGTATTTTCAGCACGATCTCCATAAACAAGTTTTCGCAGAACATTACGATCGAGAAACCGCATGTCACCCAGATCCTTGATGTCGCAATTGGCCGATGCCTCCACAAATGGCACTCCTAACTTCTTCTCGCAATCAACGGTCAACTTCCCTTGCGAGTTTCTAGCTAATCTCCCCGCCAGCGGATAGTAATGAACCAAAACTCTGGACAAAGCTTTCTTTGTCGAAAGAATAAACCGCTGGCAGGTAAAAAAGAGACATTTGATCAAGGCTAATTAAGAAAAGGAAACCCCCGGGTGTTTCTTGCTCTGGCAAGACAGCAATAGGGACGGTTCTTTCTACTATCAGAGCATTGATCGTCGTTGTTTGGAAGGCCTCCATCGGAGAAGTGCGAAACTCTATATCCTGCTCTCTTGCTCGGCTGAGGAAAATGGTGGCTGAGAAAAAAGGATCACAGGCGAATTCATACGGACGTCATTAACACCATGTGCAAGCAAACTGTAATCGAAGAAAACTTACATGCAGATGGAAATGGAATCATTTCTGCCAGATCACATGTTTGTAAGAAAAGAAGAGAGAGTACGGAGGTCTCCTTGGAGGCGCAGAACTTGATTTAGAAATTAGACAAGCAAGTACTAAAGCGAGAAAGCCAGCCTTGGAGATCTCATTGCTTGTCGACCGACCAAGAGAGGTACGAAGGCACATTTCTCCATCGCTCTAGTGGGAGGTACCAAACTTCAGTGGTGGGTTTAATAACCTAAATGACCAGTCCTATCTCAATCCCTTCCCCTCTGTTCCATAATACCACACCCTCCCTTGTCCCTTTCCAACATCCTCAAACCTAATTCCCTTCCTCTATTGACCTTATTATCTTCCTCATGAACCACGGCAGGTATCCCAATTATTGAGATGAACATGTGAGTTGTGTTATAGAAGTCCCATGGTGGAAAATTGGTGTGATATGAAGTAGTTAATATGCCTTAATTGATCCACAACTTATTGGCTTAAACTTTTGAGTGAACGTAAATTCAATTAGATATATTGACGAGTTCGGGCTTTGGGCTCTCTCATGGCGATCTCCTGGGTGAAGGTATTGGACTTCTGATGTATGCTCCCAATAAATGATATTAGAGCCGATGGTTAATTAGTGCTCACCCCCAATCTGTTTAGGTATTTGGTGAATATCGCAATGAAGGAATTTGGTGACCAACCTAATTTCTAGGCGGTGGGGTTTTATTATAGCAACGCGATCTCGATGGCAGCCTTCATGATTCGATTTAAGGTGAGCGTTAGAGATTCAAGTTGAGATAAGTTGATGTAGAAGAATACCTGAATTAAGGGAGGAAGGTAAACGTAACACCGAGCTTACATATAAGGTCAAGATTGTTCAAATGTATGTGTGAGTTGTATTAGAGAAGTCCCGCGTCGGTGAATTTGTGTGGTGTGGAGTAGTTAATATACCATAATTGACTCATAACTCATTGCTTAAGCTTTTTAATGAAAGTGGTTCTAAATAGATATGCTGATAAGTTCGAACTTAGGCTCTATTTTGGCGATCTCCCCCGGTGAAAGTATCGAGCTTTTACTTCGCGCTTCTAACAATAATGCCGATACATCCTCCTACCAAGTGAGCCACGTTAGAGATGACATATACAAAATGGCTAGGGGGATGATATGGTTTTGAGGAATCTGAAATGACATTAGTAAATATTACAATCAAGCGACATGAAGACTCAAACATGGTCTGTTCCATTCACGGTGGAAAATTCAATGCGAAAGTTTAAGTGATCCGGGTAAAGGAAGGTTATGCTTATAAGATTCATTAATATACCTTGCATGCAAGTGAAACGGGATACACCTCCCCTACGTGTCTGGTCAAACGTAGGAGTGCAATGAAAAGGTTTAAAGAGAGATTAGGTAAAAAGTACCAAAAAAGTCACAAACATATTACATTAGTACTAATTTAGTCTTAAATTTTTTAACTTGACCAATTTAGTCATACATATTTTCATCTTTCGCCAATTAAATCCATCTTACCAAGTTAGCCGAAAATTACTAATGTAAACGCCAGCCGTCCCGCGTGACATAGGCGACGCTAGCGTGGATAACTTTCTAAATTTGTTAACACTGTTACAAAATTTTCAATTTTTTATTAATTGTTACTTATCTTTTCTTTATTTCTTCTCTTTTCTTTCTTATTTTTTCCCACACGTCGTCGACCACCGGGTGAGGCTACTAGGCCATTGAGAGGCTGGCCTTGCCCGGTGGTCGGCTAGCTCCGGTGATCCTTGCTGGCCACATTGAAAAAAAAAAGAGAAAAGAAAGAAAAGATCAGAAAAGAAAAAAGAATATAAAAGAAAATTTTATTGAAAATTAAAAATTCCAAAAAATGCTATAGAAATTACATAAAATAAATGTTCACGTCAGCGGCATTTGTACCACGTAGGATAGCCGACGTTCAAATAAGCAATTTCCTGTCTAAATTGACCATATATACTCAATTAACAAATCGTGAAAATATTTATGGCAAAACTAATTGATTGGCTTAAATTTGAGATGAACAATTTGATTGGCTTCTCTCTTCGAATATTGGAAAGTTGCCGTTCCTGCGGGCCGTGTAAATAGATCTAGAGTTTTCAATTATGATGTTCTAACATGAAGAATTCTTACAATGTAATTGCCCAAAGTTTACGATCACTCGGATTGGCTCCTTGGAAGTTGCAAGTGCATGTGTATTGGCAATTTGTGTCGCATACTATTTCATGACATGTTATCCAGCTGACATTTATAATGGCGGTATCTTCAATAACAATGTTCATCGTATAATAACACCCATCAGTAGATGACAAAAAAGAGTATAGTTTTAGATCACTCAATATAAGAAATTAGGTACAAATTACTATCCTTTTTTTTTCCCACCGGGAGGATATCATTAGTAATTTGCAAAGGGTGTTATTCTTTGGGGTTTGTGTGTGAGAAAGAGAGAGTCCGAACACAATTCAGAATACCACTAGACTGTGATTTGGCTTCATCCGAAACTTTTCTAGTTCACTTTATAACAACTAAGAAAGACTTTGTGATCTAAAATTTTGATTGAATGGCCTTTGAATCTACAACAGTAGATCGACCCCATAAAAGGCATCCCATTCAACATTATCAACTATAAAGAATAAATGAGGCCTAATTCCCTAAAAAAACTCCCAACTTTATGTTCAATCCTAAATTTACCTCGAACTTTTTTTTTTTTGTCTCGGAAAAACCCAAACTTAAGTTATAGTCCCAAATCTGCCCCAAATTTTATTTTGGCTGACAAAATCATAAATTTTCAATGTATTCTCAAATATACCCCATGGTCTAGCCCCAACTTGACGTTGCATTTCCACATTGATGAAGAATTCACATTAGTAAAGTAATGGGGCGATCAGCACTGGCCGACATGGTATTTACACATAAATATTAAATCCAACCCATTGAGAAATTTTTCAAAATGAAACCGTTCTATTAAATGAAATTTAGGGACAACTAATGGTGATTTATGGGCAGAGAGCTAATGGGGCAGATTTGAGAATAGAATAAAAATATGTGACTTTTCTTAGACAAAAAAGAAATTTAGGTAGATTTGGGACTAAACCTAAATTTTATGGTTTTTTCTGAGAGCAAAAAGAAAATTTTTTTTGAAGCAAATTTGGGACCAAACCTAAACTTGGAGGTTTTTTTGAGACAAAAAAATTTTGAAGCAAATTTGGGACTTGACCTAAAGTTGGTGTTTTTTGGGGAATTATGCCATACAAATGATAAACCAAAGTGCAAAAAATAACAACAGGTTTGAAATTCACACTGATCATTCTGAAATAATAAGGTGCACTAAGGGTGCATTTTTTTTTTTTTTGTCATATACTGAGGGTCCATATGTTTGAGGGAAAATTTTATGATAAAAAAATACTTTCAAAAAAATTATTTTTCTGGAAAATAGTTAGCTTTCCTTTGTTTGGTGATATTTCACAGAAACTGAAATTTTTTTTTGGTGTTTGGATCTCATTATGAAAATGATTTCAATCTCATGACTTTATCTCAAACTAAAAAAAAACTCAAATTTTTAAATTTATTTATTATTTATTTTATCATAATTTTCTTTTTCCTTCTTCCTCCGCCGGTTGTTGGGCCTTTGCGATGATCGGCCACACGAGGTGGAGCCTTGCCGGGATTGGGCGAGCTCAAGCTCACCGGATATGGCAAGGCTTGACCTCATGTAGTCGGTCGCTAGCTGTCGTCGAGGCCCGACTACCGCTAGGGAAAAGAAAAAAAAAAAAAAATATAAATATAAACATAAAATAGTAAAAAAATTCAACATGAGTAATTCTGGAAAGTCTTTTCACTTCTTTATATTTGGAGATTCACTTTCCCAATTTAATGTATGAATATTTTCGTTAACCCAAAAGTGTTTTAGGTTGACCGGTCATTTTCGGTGAGCCGGACGGGTGAAAGCCCGAAAAATAATTTTCAGAGAACAATTTCACTCAAACAAACACACCCTAAGATTGATTTACGAAAACTAATTATAGTTAAGGGGTTGGACTTATCCTGCTTATCCAGAAATTCCACTTGTACTCATGAATTAGGGATAAAGACACCACAAGTACCATAACTTTCCTACAGCTCTCACTTAAGTGCTATGATTTTTTTTCAATCACTTGAATGCCATAATTTATGTATGGCGATCACTCGAGTGACATAATTTTTTTTTCCGATTACTTGAGCGCTATATAACTTTTCAATCGTTCATTTGAGTGCCATAACTTTTTAAAACTGTTCACCACATGTGCTATGCCACATTTGATTTTCGGCACTTTGATGAACGTTTTTTAAATTTATTTTGCACTTAAGTGATCGATTGAAAGTTGTGGCATTTAAGTGATTATTTTTTTGAAGTTATGGCACTTAAGTGATAAAAAAAAAATTTATGGCACTCAAGTGAGCGACGTACGAAGGGTATGACACTTGTGATGTTCTTATCCCATGAACTACTTACAGTGGGGTATCTCACTGTAGCTTCTTCTTTCTTTCTGAATATGCGATTTACAAGAAAATGGAGTGCGCTTGGGCTTTTGTTTATTTTGCCCTTCTTCCAAACTCAAGATTAGATGACACCAGTATCTCCCTGTCCAGATGCAACTTCCCTGTATGCAACAACAGAGCGAGCATGTCGGGCAGGTCGACGAATTAATTAACAGTGATTCTGTTTTGGAGCAATAATGCAGCCAGCGACGAGTTGTTGTGCATTTCGGACTAAAAACTATAGAGTATCTACCCATCGATTAGTGTTTTGCAAAGTACAAGTGATTCCTGATTGGAGAGGAGGTCCCATTAGGATAAGTAAACAAATCCAATTAGAGGGGAAGGTTGTGATGTGAAGTGGCGCAATAATTTGATGCAGTGTTTGCAATTACAAAAATAAAGAATTTAACTCTTCCATCAATCATAATACGAAACATTTATAGTTGATTTACCAATATACACCACGAGTGAAATCAATTGACAAAATCGAAATAAACATTAAATCCCAATTGCAACCAATGTTAGCATTGCCACGTTTTCTATAATTTAATGACGTGCACGATTAAACTTACTTGCAATAACCACGTTAATTCATTTATCTCTCACCCACACAATATGTAAAAATGTATCCATATGTATAGAAGCATGACAGCTAATCTATTAGCTAGTGCAAACCAATCTTTGAAGCTCGTAATCACTTTGCTAGAATTGTTCTTCGTACCTCTATTGGTCAATTTGTTGTTGTTGATTTCAACGACATTCTTATTTTTAGCGGGAATGAGGAGGAGCGAGTATTCCAGTTAAAACTGGTCTTTGAAGTCCTGAGAAAACAAAAGCTATGTGCAAAAATGGAGGAATGTCAATTCTTTTTGCCAAGGATCGTATTCTTGGGATACGGGGTGTTCAAGGATGGAATCGGTGGAAGCACTAAGGACTTAGCCCGTTCCAAAATTGATTTCTGATGCGAGTAGTTTCCATGGACTTGCATCATTTTATTGACGTTTTGTGAAGCATTCCAGCATCATCATGGCTCCTATTACGCAATGCATGAAGAAGAAAACATCCGAATGGACTAAAGCTGCCCACAGTGCTTTTGAAATAAAAACATAAAAGCTATGTGAGTCTCCTTCCTTTCCCTTCCTGATTTTGACAAGTGCTTGAGGTAGAACGTGATGCTAGTGGAGTTGGCATTAGAGCTGTTCTCACCCAAACTCAAAAGCCTGTAGTATACTTCACTGAAAAGCTCACAGAATCATGGAAGAATTGTTCTATCGCGATAAGGACTTTTACATTATTGTTAAGGCTCTCGATCGCTAGAGTCTTTATTTGAGGCCTAAACAATCTCTCGATTGCTGGAATCTTTGTTTGAGGCCTAAACAATTTATTATCCATTCTAATGACGACGTAAATGCTAAGGTTATTATATGATGGAATGGTTATAACAGCTCGACATTAGTTGACACTCTCATTTCCAAGCATTGAAGATATTTATTCGTATGAAGCTGATACATTATCTAGTTCGCTGGAGTGGCCGTCCTGGAATTTTTTGGAAATCAAGTTCCTTGCCTTTCCATGAGGATGCTTTTGGCAGCTTGGATACTTTGACTCTCAAAGATGAAGCCATGACAGGTGTGAAGATAACTTTTCAACAATCTGAGGAGTTTGATGCAGGAGCATTGGGCTTGATCGATCAACTCTCAAGTTCAACTCTAAACTCATCGATTTTTTCGGCTCAATTCTTATTCTTGCACACACTGACCAAACTTTAGCCACAACATGATTCAATGGATCAACGGATGACATTGTCGATCATCAATCAAGTTGTTGATTTCATTGTTACTTGGCTCAGGTTATCGGTCAACAAGATAAAACCGGGAGCTTTGGATCAATTGACGATTCTCCAATCTAATTCAGATTGAACCCATTTGTTAGTCATACAAGCAAAGCCGATTTCTGTTGCAATTTAATTATGTGGATTCAAGGATGAAGATTGCCAAATATGCGATAGAGTTGTCGATTTACAAGACTTATTGCTGATTTCGAGACTCCCTATGGACAACCAAATTACCGGAGGCTATTTTGATTGATTTCTACCACTGTTTGATGACCATTTAAGGTGTCTTTTGGGCTGCTTAGGCTGGTGCACAAATTTAGAGTCTCTTCAAGCTTCAATGCATCTAGTTTAACGCATTTGGTTATTGAGTATCTCAATTCACAACTTTTTAGGAGTCTTTCCTATGCTGCTTTTAAGAGCCATAATTAGGTGAAATCCCCAAGAGTCTATTCAGTTTTGATAATTTGAAGAATCTTTTCTTTTGTTTAGCATTATCTCAAAAAATAGAAATGTAATCTGCATCATGAGGCAGATGATTTTGATGAATGGGAACTTATGCGATTTGTCTCTATGTGAGCAAATATCTTTGGAGAGTTTATAACTCTTATTTTGGTTTCTTTATTCTTAGAAAGCGGATTACTCTTTGGTGGTGAGCCAAAAAGTAATTTATCCTCATCCGATAATTCGTTCTTTAGGCCCTGGTGGTGAGCTTCTCTTATCCCGAAGTTCTATATCTTTGGCAGGTGATTCGTCCTTCAAGCCTTGGTGGTGAACTTTGTCTCTCCCGATCATTATCATTTGTTGGTGGTGCGTCCTTTATGCCTTGGTGGTGATCATAATCTATTTTGTATTTGCATTCATCTATCGACACCCTCAAAATATCACTGGCCCGGCCCGCAACCGCATCAGTAATGGTGATGCAGAGGCCACGGTTGAATAAGTAGAGAGAGGAAAAGAGGGAGAAGGGATGGTCTGATTCTGGTTATTTCCTTTACCATGTCTTATTCTTGGTGATGTGCTTTAGAGTTGCATGTGACTAAACTTCAAGGAATGTAACCCCCCAAACAAGAGAAAATAAGAGTTGCTTGAAACGAAAGAAAATGCAACAAAAAGATTGCGACTTATTTTGGGCTTTTTGACGAACTCTATTTATCTCTTGTTAAAAGCATTTGATATGCCGGACGTGGCATGTCGAGCATTTATCACTCAAGTTGGACCAGCTTCTCGAAAGTGTCCATGGCCGAAAGTGGCAAGCCCAGCACCACAACAATGCCCTTCCTCTCCCTCCCATCCGCCATGAATAGACAACCAGTCGGCAGGTCACCGGTGCCGAAAGTCCTTGGCTTTCCCCATCCAAAATCCGTGGAGCCATAATCAAACCTTTGCCACGAAACCAACACGAGAGAGGTCAATGAGAGGAGGTTGAATTGATGCACGTCCAAGGAGTCTATCCATGACCGCACGTAGTCCTCGTTCACCCTCTCGATTGCCTCCCGTATTCTCCCTGCTGTGAAAGAGAATGGCTCATCGATCAACTCTCCCACGGTGCAGAGACAGCAAGCTTCGACCACAGCATTCCCGATGTATCTGGGCATTGGTGGTTTCATCATAGACCGGAAATCAACAGGAAAAAGAAGCTTCGACAGTTGGTGCGGTTTCATCTTGAGTGCCATAGTTCGAGCCCGCCACACTCGAGCTGCAAGAGCTACGAAGCTGGAGCAGCTGCTTATGCTCTGTTGTTCACATTGAATCGTGAAATTATTGTGAGTGATAAAACAATGAGTGATGGGGATCGATGTAATTTTACTCATTGCAACACAATCCCCAACGTTTGGTATGTTGTATCTTCATAATGTGGTTATGAAGTGCCACCACTCCATTACCACCAAGACAAAATTTAGCTGACAACAGAGGATCACATTTATATGAGCAGTAAAGACGAACGCAACATCTACCTGTCCATCGGTTGTTGCCATTTTTTTTAGGGTTGCCAACTTCGCGTTGTCGAAGTGGAAAGATTTCCACACAATCTGCTCTTTCTCGTATAATGCCTTCAAGTCTGATACATCACTAATCTGAACAAAGCTGTCGGAAGTACCGGTGATTTGAGGAGGAACCCTTGATGTCAGAACGGTTCTATCATGACAGGGGATGATGGATAAAGGTCTACCTCTTGCTATTTCAGCCCATGAGTTCATAAAATTCATTACGGAGGTACCATCAAACATGCAATGATTAAATGCGATCCCCACAGTGAAACCTCCACATCTAAACTTTGTTACCTGTTTAATTTGTCACCAAAGTTAGTAGTACCTTAAAATAAAATGCAACTAATGCAATGTACTTGGATAAAATCTTGCATGGCGGTTTTCCATGAATTTTGTGCATATACCTTGCGTCGGTTTAGAACATTGTATCTGATCGGCCGCATGTTAAATCTTTTGGGACCCAAGGAATTCAACAATGGTAGCGAGAGATGGACCCAAAGTAGATGAACCTAGTTTATAAAATACTGTCTTAATTTCTTATTGAAAGGACCCTAGCAAGATGCGGCTAATGAGATTTCTTAAGTGAAGGATCAAATCCGTGGGTATTTTAATGGTAATAAGTCGATATTGATTGTTATTATCTATGACAACTCGTAACATCCATAGGGAATTACAAACTAGTCTTTAAGACTTGAATGTTATCATAGTATAAAGAAAATCACAGGAATTTTTATCATGATTGTAGATAAATTGCTGTTTATTATTTTACCAAACTTACCCCGTTGAGAAAAAACTAGTTTATACTTCATTTTTGTATGTAAAAAATTAGCTAACTGCAATAATGAGCAACTTATTGCAAAAGTTGACAAGTCAAAGTTTCTATTGGTTACAGAAAGCTGTCTTGGTCATAGAAAGTCATATTGAGAATACTTGTTATAAGTAAGTCGACCGTTACTTTTGCTATAAAAAATTAAAATTCATCAACCTAACAATCTATCTTTTCTTACGCTGTCACCAACTTCATCTACCAAAACATTGACGAGAAAACCGAACAAAATAGAATTGAAAAGAAAAGTGTCGGCCATCAGCGGAAGAGGAAGAAAGAATTTGCTCCTAACCTGTGCTGTTAAAAGGGGTGCAACTTCTACCGTATTTTCAGTAGCATCTCCATAAACAAGCTTTTGCAAAACATTACGATCGAGGAATTTCATGTCACCTAGGTCTTCGATGTCGCAATTCGCCGATGCCTCCACAAATGGCACTCCTAACTTCTTCTCGCAATCAACGGTCAACTTCCCTTGCGAGTTTCTAGCTAACCTCCCCGCCAGCGGATAGTAATGAACCAAGACTTGGCACAAAGCTTTCTTAATCACGTCTACCGTATCAGCGTCGCTCCTGTCGAAAGAATAAACCATCGGCAGGTAAAAAACCGACGCTTGGTCGATGTTGCTTAAGAAAAGAGAGCCCCCAGGCGTTTCTTGTTCTGGCAAGACGGCAACAGAGACGGATCTTTCCACTATGGGGGCATTGATCGCCACGGTATGGAAGGCCTCCATCGGAGAAGTCCGAAGCTCTCTATCCTGCTCTCTTGCTGAGAAAAATGGTGGGTTGGAAAGTTCAAAAAGATCGTTAGGTGGAGGAAGGGGATCCCATGCGAATTAATAAGGACGTCATTAACACCATGTGCAAGCAAACTGGAATCGAAGAAAACTCACAAACAGATGTATGAAAAGAAGAGAGAGTACGGAAGTCTCCTTGGAGGTGCAAAACTTGATTTTTTTTTTTTTTTTGGGTCGTACGCAAAACTTGATTTACGAATTAGACAAGCAAGTAATGAAGTGAGAAAGCCAATGATCGACCAACTTCCTCAAACCTCCCTAGTCCCTTTCCCAACTTCCTCAAACCTACTTCCCTTCCTCGATTGGCATTATTACCTTCCTCATGAACCATGGCAGGCATCGTAATCCTGGTACATCGTCCTACCAAGTGGACCACATCAAAGACGACATGCACAAAATGGCTAGGGGGACGATATGTTTTTGAAGAATTTGAAAATGACATTAATAAGGGCCACAAGCAAGCGACATGAAGACTCGAACACGGCGTCTGTTCCATTCACGGCAGAAAATTTAGCCGGGAAGTTTAAGCGATCCGGGTAAAGGAAGACTATGCCTACAAGTTCCATTAATAAACCTCGTATGCAAGTAAAATGGGATAAAGCATCCTTAATGCTTACTCCTCAGTAACACAGACTTCTACCTGTCTTGTCAGAAGCAAGAATACTACGAAAAGGTTTAGAGAGAGAGAGAGATTAGAGAGGAACGTACCCTTAAATCGGATTTTGAAAAGATACCATTCCCACGGGCCGTATAAATAGACATAGTTTCTATTTATGGTGTTCTAATATGAAAGTTCAATAATATAATTCCCCAAAGTGTACGATCAATGGGATTGGCTTCTTGGAAGTTGCAAGGCTTGTGATGACAATAGTGATTGTACAATAATTCATAATATGTCTTGTAGGTGCAAATTAAAATGGAAGTATCTTCAATAACAATTTTGATGCCGGGAGAAAACATAGAAAAGTACGAGGTAATACAAGTGAGGAACTAAGGGATAGAATACTCGTCACCAGTGGGAATCCACCCAAAGGATAAGAGTAGAAACAAGAACTCCTTCTTGTTAACAAGCCAAAGGCTCAAATAAGTTTATCATTCAACAAGTCTGCTGTTCTTATTCATCGAAATGCCCTTATATAGGCGAGCATGGAACAACCCTCCAAGCTTGAGTAAATGAGGCTCTTCAAAAGACTCTTGAAAAATAGAAAACACAATTGAAGTCTAGGAACTATAACTTGACTCTTAGGAAAGACGCGATACAATTTAATAAGACTTGAAAATCTAAAGATTACTCAACTACTCTTGAAAAGATAAGAAATTATTAATGCCCTTTGACGCCTTCAAGGAATGCTCCGGCATCAAATTTTCTTCGTATGATAACATATATCAGTAGAAGACAAAAATGAGTATCTTCAATGTCAGCCGCCATCGGTAGATGACAAAAATGAGTATAATCGTCTATCTCTCAATATTAGAATTGAGCACAAGTCGCTAGCCTTTAATTTTAAAAAGAATAGAGCATATACCGCCGGTGTAGCGAAAATATTTTATGAACGGCTCTATCTCTTAGGCTTCAGCGTATAATCGCAACGAAGTAAAGTGCAAAAGTGAGAAAGAGACATCGATACATAAGATTTTATCCTAGTTCACCCTTAAATTAGGGCTACATCCAACAGAGGATTTCACTATAATTAACACCTTACGCTTCTCATTACATTCCTCAATTACAAAAAAAAAAAAAGTATATATAATAGCAGTTATTCATGAGCCCAAGCCCAAACTATTAAAGGGACTTATATCTTAAAAGCCTTTTGGTATCCAGAGGGCTCTGCCCCCCTCAAGACCCCGTCGAGTGGAGCTTCCCTGGATCCTCGCCCCCTTAGTGTGGAGCGAGATCCACGTATTTTCCTATCGTTTGGGAGTATGAACCACACCCCAATACTATCTACCCTTAATTTGAAGAATTTAACAATCCACTCTATCAAATCAACGGTGTATAAGACCGCTTGCGTATATATATATTTTTTTTCCACTAGCATATTTGGTAATTTGCAAGTGGTCTTATTATTTGGTATGTGAGAGAGATCATTAATCGTTTGCAAATGGTATTATTCTTTGGTGTTTGAGATATATATATCAGCAAAACCGACTAAACTAAACTACAAAATTGACACCAAAACTAACATGTAAGTGAAGAGCCCGAATGGTCTGACCAAGGTGATGAGAAAAATCGAGATGGCCTTCAAGAGAATAGTCTATTCAAATTGGACGCTTTGTTGGACTACAATAAGGAAGTGATAAGATATTTGTCGGCCATCCTCTCTATAAAAACACCAACTCCTACCTGTAATAGTTTCTTATCTTAGCCCAACCTGTATTGTTTTTTTTTTTTTTTGGGGAAATGGATCCCCTAACATTGCCAACAAAAGGAATATATATACACACACCCTCTAGAGAGAGAGAGAGAGTCCCATCATGTAATTTGTGGTATGGCTTATGTCTCCTCTGCCTTCTGTCTTTAACGTTTGTCTCGGGGGTTTGGCTTCAATGCATGCTTTGACGTGTTTAAATTCTTCGAAGCTCGAGATTAGATGAGACCAGTATTTCCCTGTCCAGTGTGCAACTTCCCTGAATGCAACGACAGAGCGAGCATGTCAGGGGCAGGCCGATGAGTTAATTAACGACGGGTTGATGTGCATTTCGGATTATGAACTATAGAGTACCTGTCAGAAAACAATTGGGAAGAATATAAAACGAATTTGATGCTTGAAAACACCGTTTTTAAGCAATTATTTGCCCTCACAAAGTTGCTAATGGTTGTTGACACCAGAAATAATTTGTCCATTGACGCACGTGCCTAAAGCATGAGGGAAAGAGCACCTGTGTGGCATGTGAGGACTCTACAGTAGTCGATCAATGGGAGAATTTTAGGAAGCTTATCGATACTACCACCGATCAATGCCACGTGTCCCGACCAGTTACACACGACGAAGGCGATGAAATAGCCATGAATGTTGGTACCGATAATAGAAGATGCCGCCAAGGGTTTGAAGTAATTTTCAAGAGGTGCGCCAGAATAGATAAAACTGCCATTATTTGAATATGCGGTGGGAGAACAGTTATCGACAATTGCTCGAGCTTTTGTAGCCTCCTAGAGACACAGTCTGAAGGTTCTGAAAGAGTGGACAATGTGGGCACGATTTTCCAAGGCCAAAGGAGAAGAAAGCCGAACCAATGCAAGTAAGTTAAAACTGTCGACAGTTACATGGGGCATCACACAAACCTAAATAACTGCTTGAAGACTAAGTCAAATGAGCTCATGCAAAATGATGAACATGGAGATAACCGACAAGGAAGTACTAAAAGTTACGACCATCATATAGTAGTCATTGACTCAATCATTGTAAATACCATCGGGCATCCAGCATTTACTCC
This sequence comes from Rhodamnia argentea, assembly GCF_020921035.1. Classification (NCBI taxonomy): domain Eukaryota; kingdom Viridiplantae; phylum Streptophyta; class Magnoliopsida; order Myrtales; family Myrtaceae; genus Rhodamnia; species Rhodamnia argentea. Next base: position 22,926,341 of record NC_063157.1, on the reverse strand, counting down.
CCCTTCCCCCCCTCTTGAACAAATGAACATAATTACCTTTATCTTTACTTTCCGTGTTGTATTTTATTTTCTTTAACTATAGTTTTCATATTCTCGTCGTCAAGTTAAACTCCAGCATTTGTCTTTATTTTAGATACTTTATCGTCGAGCCAAATTCCGGTGTGGTATCAAAGCCTATTCAGGCACAGTAGTCGAGTCAAACTCCGATAAAGTTTGAGTACATGAGTCTTGAGTATGTTGATTAATTCTTTTGGTAGGGATTGTGCTCTCTAAACCATTTCGTTGAGTCAAACTCCAATTTGGTCTACATTTGTGTAATTTCTTACCGTCATCGGTGTATCAGTTCTTAACATTGTACTATTTAAGCCCTTCTATCGAGTCAAACTCCGGTTTGATTCCCCGTTAGTCTAATTTTGTTGAAATTTTTACATAATCTACAAATCACTCATTTTTGGAATCCCCACAAGACCCTTTTCTATATTTAAAAGCCAAAGAACGAATTTTGGTGAAAGATATTTTGTCGCGGAGAACTTCCGGCGAGACATTGCTGTAAAATTCGTTATTTTTCATTCATCCGCTCGCGGATACAATAGGATCTAGTCCACATGGCCCATGGTCTTCAATTGTAAGGCTAGAAGCCTTTCATTTGTAACTTGGTCCACACACTCACTATCTTTTCGATATGGGTCACAGCATCTCTCTGCTTGTTTTGTAAACAAACTACCAACAAACTGTGTCTACCCATTGGTTGGTGTTTTGCAAAATACAAGTGACTATTGATTAGAGATAAGGTCACATCAGGATAAGTAATCTAATCCAACATTATAGACTGTGAACAATAAAGCCAAATTGAAGCCGAAGGATAAGGCAAATTGCAGAATAACACGCAAGGGGGTGAAATATGAGATGTGAAGTGGCGCAATAATTAAAATGCAATGTTTCAATTATAAAAATAAAGAATTTTCCTTTACCAGCAATCATAAGACGAAATATTTATAGTTGAATACAGATATATACCGCGTGTGAAATCAGTTGCCAAATCAAAATAAATATTCAATCACAATTGCAACCTATGTTACCATTGCCATGTTTCTCTATAATTTAACGACAAGCACGACTAATTTTCTTACAATAACAACGTTAATAAATTGTTCTCACCCGCACAATAAATGTGTATAAACTGTTGGGGTGTAGTTCATACTTCCCATCGATAGGAGAGCATGGAGGTCCCACTCCCCGGTGAGTGGGTTTGGGTTCGAGGGTAGCTGCGTCTGAGATCGTAGGGACAGCGCCCCCGAGCAGCTAAAGGGCTTTTATAGTTTAAGCTCATATTTTTTTTGTTGATAGTTTGGACTTAGGCCTAGCTACTGCTTATATTATCTTTCTCTCTTATAATTGAGAGATCAAACGAGAGATGAGAGGTGCTAATTATAGTGGAATCATCTGTTGGACGTAGCGCTAGGTGAACTAGGATAAAACCTTATGTCTTGATTTCTCTTTCTTGCTTTTATACTTCATTTCGTTGTGATTGTGCGTCCTATCCTAACATAAACATGATGACTAATCTATTAGCTAGCGCAAAGAAATTTGAAGCTCATAATCAACTTGCTAGTATAGTTTAGAGGACTTTAACAAGTCAATAAATAAAAGGTTTATGCAATTGAGTGCAATGGTATCTAAATAACCTTGAAATTATTAGTTTTTCTTACTTCCAATGGTTAAAAATTTAGGGGATAAATGCATCGAAAATCCTAAAACTTATCACGAAAGTACAATTGAGTCCTAAAATTTTCAAAAAGTGAAATTAAGTCTTAAAAATTGTCAAATTGGTTCAATCAAGTCCTTGTATTAACTTCGTCTAATTTGGAAAATAGAAAATACTAACACGATTTTTTTGCTATCCTACGTGGCACTAATGTAGCTAAAATCCTAAATCGCGGCGACTCCGATTTCGAGACCCAATCGAAATCGAACGACATTTCGGGAATGGTCCAAAATTCGTCCCTTAATTCCTTACAATCCAAAATTTTACCAACTGAAATTCAATAATAACTCTTCCTTTTAATGAATTCGGGCAAATTACGGACTACGAATTTCCAGGGCGTCACAATTCATGTACTAAGTTGAACATGTTCCAAAAGTTCAAGAACGACATTGAACAAGTTGAAAGTTCAAGGATCACATTACACATTGGACTAAATTTCATAGACCACATTGATCAAATTAAAAGTTTAGAAATCACATTGCACATTAGGCCAAAGTTCAAGGACCATTGGTGTGCTTTTCCCCAAAATTTTCAAGTTTTTTTTTTTTTTGGAAGAATTTGTGACCCTGAACAAATCATTACTCTCATGGTGGATTAAGGCTTTTTATGCTAGCCGAACTCGTCTCAGAAAAATTATTCAAAAAGTTCTAAACATATTGCATTTTTATTAATTCAATCCTCAACTTTTTAATATTGCGGATTGGAGAAATATGAAAAGGCAAATATCGTTGTGATTGATCTTACACAAGGTTTTAACCGAAAAAGAAAAAAGAAAAAGATCTTACACAAGGACAAGGAAGAAATATGAAAAGGCAATAAGATGCTCAGATTCCAACCGAGTAATAACCCCAACAAACCATGAAAAAATCAGAGCTGGCTGATTAAAGAAAAAAAAAGATTATGACTTATTTTGGTCAAGCATCATTCCGATCACATACGAGCTCTATATCTCAAGGAAGGTGTCTATGGTTCGCAAGTTGAGAACTCGAGCAACTTCTCGAAGGTGTTCATGGCCGAAAGTGGCAAACTCAATATCAGCACAATGCCCTTCCTCTCACCGCCTTCTGGCAAAACCACACAAATGTTCTCCGGCGGGGGACCACAGCCAAAATGCCTCGGGTTTCCCCATCCAAAGTCCGTGGAGCCTAACCTTTGCCATGAAGTCAACACTAGCAAGCTCGATGAGGAAGCATCGATTCCATACATTTCAGAGGAGTCTATCCACGACCGCACGTACTCCTCATCCACCCTCTCTGTCGCCTTTTTTACTCTCCCCGTGGTGGAGGAGATCGGTTCATTGATCAACTCCCCCGCGAGGCAGAGACAGCAAGCTCCGCCCACAGCATTCCCGAAATGACTGGGCACAGGCGGTTTCAGCATAGCTCTGCAGTCAACCGCAACAAGCGGCTTTGACGGTTGGTGCGGTTTCATCTTCGGTGCCATGCTTCGAGCTCGCCACGTAAGGGCGGCAAGCACTATGAAGCTGGAGATGCTGCCCGTTGCTCGTTGTTCGCATTGAGAATAGAGAACATTTTTCAATTCTTTCAGCCAGCCATAAATTCTTTAGGAAAGAACTTTTGGCAACAACTGAAATGTTACTCAAGAAAATCTTGCACTTCATATGTGTGTAAGAAGCGCCACCAATCATTTATCCCAAGACAAAGTTTAGCTGATATTAAAGAAGAGACAACATTTACTCGTCCATCGGCTGTTGCCATTTTTTTAAGGATCGCCAACTTCTCACTGTTGAAGTGGAAAGATCTACGTACAATTTGCTCTTCCTTGTATAACCCCGTCAAGTTTGACACATCGTTGACGGGAACAAAGGCCTCATAGGCGGCGGTAATTTGAGGAGGAACCCTTGACTTCAGAAGAGTTCTTTCATGGCTGGGGATGATAGATACGGGTTTACCTCTTGCTAATTCAGCCCATGAGTTCATAAAATTCATTACCGAGACGCCATCGAAGATGCAGTGATTCAATAGGATCCCTACGGTGAAACCTCCGCATCTAAACTTCATTACCTGTTTAATTTTGTATCCCGAAATAAAATCCAAGAATCGTAATGTACATTGAAAGTTATCATGGTATATAGAAAACTATGCCGATTTTGTCTTGATTGTAAATAAATTGCTAGTTATTAGCTTACCAGAAACAGAAAGCTTACCACATTGAGAAAATACTAGTTACAAGTATGTTGATGGTTCGAACTTCTACGTCAAAAGTTGCTAACCACACTAGAGAAGTTACTTCTAGTAAAATACTGAAGTGTTAAGCATAACCAGAAAAGGAAAGAGAGATTGTTCTTAACTTGTGCTGTTAAAAGGGCTGCATCTTCTAGCTTAGTTTCAATAGGATCTGTATAAATAAGCTTTCGTGAAACATCGGGATCAATAAGGTGCATATCGCCCGGATGTTCGATGTTGAAATTGGCCAATGCCTCCACAAATGGCACTCCTAACTTCTTCCCACAATCAACAGTGAACTTCCCTTGAGAGTTTTTAGCTAATCTCCCTGCAACCGGATAGTAAGGAACCAAAACTTTGGACAAAGCTCGCTTAAGCATATCTACCGTGTTGGCATCGCTTCTGTCAAAGAAATAAACCACCGGCACCATAACAACAAACAATTGATCGAGGTTACTCAAGAAAAGGGAACCCCCGGGTGTCTCTAGTTCTGGTAGGATGGCGACAGGGACGGATCTTTCTACTATCGGGGCTCTGTTCATCGCAGTTTGGAAGGCCTCCATCGGAGCAGTCCGGAACTCTATATCCTGCTCTCTTGCTGGGAGAAAACAAGCAAGAAAACGTGTTCGAAAGTGCAAACGAAACTATTAGGTAGAGGGAACTGTTGCATGTAACCAAGTGATCGAACGATAAATAGACAAAATAAGAAAATAAATCGGACAGCAGATGTACGTGATTCAGTCGTAGAGACCTACATCCACGGGAAGAGTAGCAACGAATTCCACTATAGAACAAGCGACACACGAAAATTACAGACCAAACTTGAGTAACTCAAACATTCTCAGTATTTTCCAAGCCCCAATTACATCCAATAACGCATACAGTGTTTAGCTCCCAATTCCTAGCGAAATAATCTATCAATCTCGTAAAGAAATTAAAATAAACCTTAAACTCACAAGATTTAATCGGCTCGACCATTGATTCTTCTCGATGTAATTCTGCGGACAAAATAAATGAAGATAAACCCTCTCAAGCACTCGACAATGAGACGGCACTTCAATAGTCTTCACGTCATGTACGGCGCTTCAAGGACTTCACCCAAGGAAGACCAACAAGAATATATATATATATGTGTGTGTGTGTGTGTGTGTGTGTGTGTGTGGTACGAAAGGACAAGCAGGCCAACTTCTATTCGGATCAGAATATTAGAAAGAGTGGGTCAACCAAAAGTCCCACATGGACTTTTTTTTCATTGCACGTAACTCCAGCAAAACTTTTCTTTTCTTATCCTTTTCTTTCTTTCTTTGACCCAAATCTTTAACTTGTTCTCTAACCAAATCTTTAACTTGTTCTCTAACCAAAAGTCAAACTTCAATGAACATCCAAGTTAGTAACGACGCAAGATCAGTATGTTCCTACGCCAACTTCGGGTATATTCCAAAAATTCCAATTGGATTGCCATGACATACATATCGACTTCCACAAATAATAACTTTATCTCAGATCAAATTTTGTTCGCGAGCTAAAACTCGAGACATATTCCAACAGGAACCGTATGTGAGTTAATGAGGGTTTTCTATTAATTTATCTAACGTGCAAATCCAAATGAAATCAGTTTGTATGAATTCGGAAACGGAAGCGGTGTTAAAGGAAATTGAAGTAAGATGAATAAGGACCACAAACAAGCGGACGTGAAGACTCAAACACGGCATCGGTTCCATGCATGATTGAGAAATCTAACCCGAATGTTCAAATAATCCGCAGGGGAAGAAGGACTATATCTATATAAACTCCATTAATACACGTCGTATGCAAGTAAAACCGGATACAAGAGATGCACTTGTTTTGTCGAACGTAGGAATACCATGAAAAGGTAGTGAAAGATATAAACGTAACCTGAAATTGGCTTGGCTTCTCTATTCGGATCTTGTAAAGTGGCTGTTCCTCCAGAAATTCTGATGATATATAGTTTCCCAAAGTCAATGATCATTCGGGTTGGCTTCCTGGAAGTTGCAAGTAATTGGATCTGCAATCTTGTTAATTTTTTTTTTTTTTTATGTAACATGTGAGGCGCCTGGCACTTGGAAACCCTGAATCGGGATCCACATTTCTCACAATTACTAGAAAATTGGCCTTGTGAGCTGCGGGCCCTTTCAATAAACCCGTAAATTCTAATAATATAGTTTCGTAAAGTCAATGATCACTCGGATTTGCTGAAGTTGCATGTAAGTGGATTAGCAATCTTGTTAGTTGTCATCACAAGTGATGCACCTGGCACTTGGAAAATCCAATAAGAAAATCCTGCATTAGGAAAACTTTTGCCCTGAAATTAATCGCTTGAGATGGGATATGCATTTGAAATGGATGTCCGACTTATGATGTATATCATCAGCAACACGGAATAATCTCTTTCTTTATTCAAGGAAAAGGTGCTTTTAGTTTGCATGGTCCAATCATTGATCCCGAAAATTTCTACAATAAAATTAGGTAAGTCGCTTTTATAATTCCCTATCCACAATTCTGCTATTTACTTTACTGAATCTTTTTTTATTCGTTCATTTTCGTAGGCGATACAAGTGATTTTTCTAGAAAATTATTTTCCAAATCATTCATTTTTCATGAAATAAACGCACCATTAGATCACTCAAATGTAAGAATTAAGTACAAGCCTGTTGCTAAATTTTGTCGTGTTAATCATCCTCTTCCGGAGCTTAATTCCTTGGAGTGTCCTCATCGTCCTTCCACAGCATTTAGATTAATTGACAACGTTGTTCATTTGTGGACTCCTTAAAAACATAATTCGGATTACCACTCTATGTATGGACCCTTTGTGATCCTCTGTGATATGCAATTAGCTCATAGTCATAGTAGTTCTTGTAGAAATTGTATCTCGTAGTCAAATATAGGACGAACGGCGATGACTCAACCGTTACATCAGATAAATTTGGCAAGACTTGACAAGGAGGACTTGATTTCATTTTCGCTCAAAAGTTTAGGATTGTATTGATACAATTGAAAAGTCCGTGCTTGAATTTTGAACAGTACATTGGATTTATGGCTGATTGTGCAATTTGTGAAGTTTGCCATCAAGATCATGTTGCTAGACCACAACATCCATCACCCAAAAATCGCTTTTCGTCACCATATTCCTTATTTGTGATATTCACCGCACACCGGAACTAATTAGGGGGCCCACCAACCAACATGGCTCCGATACCATTTGTTGGGAGTGCGCAACAGGAGTCCCAAACATTTACCCGAGAAGATCGCTAAGAGAGATTCCAAGTCCGAGTCCGTCAACTTATTTAATTGAATCCAAATTCACTCAAAAGCTTAAATCAATGAATTATGAGCTGAATAGGATATATAAACTACTCAACATCAAATCAATTCCCCACTTTTTATTTCTCTAACACAACTCACACCTGCGTCTCAACATCTCAGATTTAAATTTGTCACGCCAAACATGGTCAACCGTTTTCCAACTTCCTCTACACTTTTTTAAGGAGTTAGAAAGACCATACCTATATAAACTCCATTAATACACCTCCTATGCAAGTAGAACCAGATATAAGAGATGCACTTGTTTTGTCGAACGTAGGGATACCATGAAAAGGCAGAGAAAGATACGAACGCATCCTGAAATTGGATTGGCTTCTCTCTTCGGATCTTGTAAAGTGGCTGTTCCTCCCGAAATTCTCTTGACATATAGTTTCCCAAAGTCAATGATCATTCGGGTTGACTTCTTGGAATTCCCGAAGTCAATGACCATTCGGGTTGGCTTCTTGGAATTTGCAACTAATTGGATCTGCAATCCTCTTAATCGGATACACATTTCTGACAATTACTAGAAAATTGGCCTTGCGAGCTGCGGGTCCTTTAAATAAACCCAGAAATTCTAATAATATCGTTTCACAAAGTCAATGATCACTCCGATTTGATGAAAGTTGCAAGTAAGTGGATTAGCAATCTTGTTAGTTGTCATCACATGTGATGCACCTGGCACTTGGAAAACCTGAGAAGAGAAATCCTGCATTGGAAAACTTTTGCCCTAAAAAAAAATCGCTTCAAATGGGATATGCATTTGAAATGGATATCCGATTTATGATATATATCATCAGCAACACGGAAATTGATCGATTTTTCTTTATTCAAGAAAATGTGCTTTTAGTTTTCATGGTCCAATCATTGATCCCGTCAATTCTGCAATAAAATTAGGTTGGTTGCTTCTATAGTTCCCCATCCACAATTTTGCTATTCACTTTACTAATGTTTTTTTTTTTTTATATTTGTTCATTTTTACTAGGGATACAAGCGATTTTTTTTAGAAAAAAAATGTTTAAAGTCCTTCATTTTTCGTGAAACAAACGAACCCTTAGATCACTCAATGTAAGAATTATATACAAGCCTATTGTTAAATTTGCCGTGTTAATCATCCTCTTCCGGAGCTTAATTCCTTGGGTGTCCTCATCGTCCTTCCACAGCATTTAGATTAATTGAAAAAGTTGTTCATTTGTGGACTACTTAAGAACATAATATTACCGTGGTCGATAGGGACCGAGCACTCTGGTTAGCATGTGGGACTCAGCAATTCGGATTACCACTCTATGTATGGACACTTTGCGGTCCCCTGTGATATGCAATTGGCTCCTAGTCATAATAGTTCTTGTAGAAATTACATATTGTTGTCAAATGTAGGACGAATGGCGATGACTCTTTTGGAAAAATATTAGATAATATGAAAAATAACAATTGTAGGAAATATGTTGGAAGAAACAAGAAAAGTAAAATCAATTGTCTGAAGCGTACAAGCACCGCCCTTAAGGATAATTCCCCCCCTCGGAGTACGAAACTCGGTGCGTAAGGCTTCTAACAGCTATCCTCCCAAGATACAACAGAACTTCTTTTATACTTCGCACTAAGTAATAAAAGGAATAGTAACAATATTATGTGTATAACCTAGCAAAGAAAATGAAAGAAAGAAGGCTTGTAATGCAGAGAGAGCTCTTTTGAATTATGGTTTGCAATTTTATATTCAAACAAAGGAGCCGTTAGGAATCAATTGGTATTTAGTTTATGACCGTTATTTTGCCATTACAAGAATAATTGGGAGCTTATGAAGAAATAAAGCAAACGTTACAAAACCGTTAAACGGCTGTTATATAGCTGTTAGAAAACCGTCATGACACCGTTAAAAAAATGACCGTTAGAAATATTGATGGCTAGTCATAGCGGACATAATTTCTATCACAATCATTTTAAAGGTATTTTAAAACTGCTGAAATATCCGACAATCCCCTACATATTTCAAAAGGTTTTGAAAAGAAGAAAAATAAAACGATGCTGAGCTATTGGAGCGTAATGTATCGAAACTGGTACTGATTAGGCAATGAACCAGCCCTACAAAGAATGAAATATAATTCATGAAATCATTGGTGAAGTTTAAAATTTCCATGAACCAAGAATTACTTTTTGTGAATTATGATTTTCACCAATCATATTACACTCCCACAAGGTTTATTGTTCAATGCGGTTTTGCTCTAATAAGCCATGCACATGCTTCGTTTATTCATACGTGCTCTAAACATTTTAGCCAAAAAATCTCATAGGAGCGGTCCCACTCTACACTTATATAGGTGATTCCATCGAGTGTATTCTGCAGCTTAATACATTACCAATAATGGCTATAGAATTCATTAAGAGCTTGTCTCAACCTCTTTTTCCTTTTAGCCTTGCACTATCCTCACCTTAGGAGGGACATAAATTTTAATAATCCATAACTAGATCAACAAATGTTTTGTTATTAACCATATGAACCTAATTCATAGGATCGCCAATCACATAGGTTGGCTTACGATCACCGTTAATTTTCTTCAACTGGTTTGTCCCAGTCCCTCGATGAATAGTCGGAGGATTGGCCAAATCCATTTCTAACTTCATATAATTAATGGACATAATTCCATTTTCAAGAAATTGCTTTACCCCCATCATGTCTCAATTCGATGCGTCTCTTTTTACCAATGAAAGTTACATTATTGCCACTTGGCAATCACAATGCTTAGACACATAATGTGTTGGTATCATTCCCTTTCATAAGAACTTGAGTAGTTCTCGAATTACCAAGGTAAATTATTTCCTTCTCCTTTCCATAGTAGAGTGTAGGAGGATAAAACATTATGTTTTTACATATATGCTTGATAGCACCTGAGTCTACCACACATTTTTTCACATTGGCCATAATATTTGTCACGCCCCGATCTCCGGGCACGCAACAGCCCTACCAAATCGCCTCGGGTAAAAAAGAATGAAGTCCCCAAGCACGTCATCGACCCTTTAATTTTTAATCTTCAATTACTCATGCGGAACATTCAACTCCCAAAAATCAAATCAAACAACGGGGATAGTTAAAAAAAAACAGTTACATCAACCAAATCACGTCAAATTTGCAAAAATCACCTTGTATTTAATTATTTTGTTAATCCAAGGATGTGAAATATCTACAAGCCCATTCTTCAGGCCACATTCTACAACTCTCGGAGATACCAGGTCAGAAATAACATGACTCTCAAACAACTCCAACAAGATCCACGTCACTTCCCGTTCTTCAAGGCTAAGGGCCTGAAAATGGTTAATAACGATGGGGTGAGAAATAAATCTCGGTGAGTCAACGCCTTACTCTGAACTCTGTTCTTTTCTTTTCTGATTCTTTTGATTGAATGATTCGTTATTCTCTGCTAAAATCCATATCTGAATGTTGGCATGTTTGATTTGAGTATAATGCATAGATGACCTGAATAGACATCAAATTTAGGAGGAGCAACGTTTTATCTCTACAATTTATATCCGACTATGCGGGACACTCCCTTTTGCTGATGACAAAAGGGGGAGAATGGTATATTATGTAATTTGTGCATTTGTACGAGATCAATTATGTGCGATATATGACTAATTTGTGATGTTGTGATGTGATATGTGATTGAATTATGTGAAATCAATCTGTAATTTGCGTCGTGCGTGCAAAAATCAAGAACAGGATTTCAAGTTAAACAGGATTTCAAGTTAAGCATGATTTGTGGAAACATCATCTGAGAAGGATTATCTTCTCCTAAGCTGAGTAGGTGAACAAATTCCTTTCCTTCAAGATTACTTAAGTTTGAAAGCTTTGGCTAAACAAGACAAGCTCTGAGCATTTGACAAAACGTGATGCTCTGAGGAGTTACAACCTTCATACTCGCATCATATATGAAACTATCACACATCTCAATAAATACATGCACTTAGAATACAAACTCATCAATTGAGATGGCTTAAGTTCTAAGACTACTCATCATTGTATATAAATGCATATTTTTCAGAACTTATTCTTGCTAAAAGTACAAGGAACAAATCGTTAAAATTATTCCTTAGCAAGATCCTCACTAGAGTAACTTTGCTGAAGTTGCTCACATCTTCTAAACTCAATTACTCATTATTATTGTGGATCGTTTTGTCATCATCAAAAATGGGAAGATTGTTGAGAAAAATCCCTAGACAGTTTTGAAGTTGACAAAACAATCCAAGTACTCTTGTGTTTTGAGATAATGCCGTGATTTACATTTTTTGCAGATTATCTTTTAGTGCGGGGATGCACGGGATTGAATCTGGCAAAAGGATTTGGCTAAGATGTTGTTTCTGAGAGTCTCGGACACTGGTTCGAGCTCGGACGATGAGCGGGGATAGCTCAGATGTTGGAATGATGCTCAAGCTCTGAGAGAAGTATTTCACGAGCAGTAATCAGAATTTCAAGAGGAATACAACTTGAGCTTAATTGATGCATATCAACGGACACCATCGAGCTAGATCATTCTTGAAGATTCTCGGTGACAAAGATCAATCAAGGATGCGGAACCAAGAAGACAAACAAAAACTTTCCAAATGGAAGAAACCATCTATGGAAACCCAGGATCATAATTGTATGGGCGATTTGATTCAAGCGGGGAAGACTTTCCTTTGGCGATCCCAAACGGCTAAGAGATCTTCTTTTGGCAAACATCTCGTCCAAAAGGATAGATTTGGAGAGATCTCTTATGGATGCTTTGCAACGGCTAGATTGGAGGCGGAAGAGTATAAAAGACATCTCGAAGACGAAGGGAAATGAGATTGGCGTAAAGAGGGAAAAGTGTTCATAATTCCTAGATAGAGTGTACTCCATTTCAAACATACTTCTTGATCCATCCATTGTAATTGTAAGGAGGTGTACACACGAGTGTTGAGCGTTAGGTTTGAAGTCCTGCATATCAAGGAGATCACCGATCTGTAATCTACGAGCAGCTTACTAGTAGAATCCAGACAATTGGCTATCAGCTGAAGAAGTGGACGTAGGCTTAACCAAAGCCGAACCACTATAATCCCTCTGTGCGATTTTCCTTATCTCTTACTCTGATCACTCTAAATATTTTGTGATAGCTAAACTGCACACGAACAGCGCGCATCGATCTCATTACATATCCTGCATCAATTGAATTATTTGCTCGTTGCGTTATACTCTAGCTACATCATCCGAGATCTCTGTTTTTCACTGTGTGTTCTAAATTCCGCAATAAATTCTTAAAATCACACTCAATCACCTATTCACCCCCTCTCTAGGTGAAATCACTAGCCATCAACACATTGCACATTGAGCCAAAGTTCATGGATCATTTGTGTGATTTCCCTCAAAATTTTCAGCCTTTTTTTTTTTTTTTGAAGAATTTGTGACCCGGAACAAATCATTACTCTCACGGTGAATTAAGGCCTTTTATGCTAGCTGAACTCGTCTCGGAAAAATTATTCAAAAAGTCATAAACATATTGCATTTTTACTAATTCGGTCCTAAACTTTTTGACACCGCAAATTGAAGAAAATATGAAAAGGCAAAGATCATTGTGATTGATCTTACACAAGGTTTTTACCAAAAAAAAAAAAAAAAAGATCTTACACAAGGACAAGGAAGAAATATGAAAAGGCAATAAAATGCTCAAATTCCAACCGAGTAATAACTCCGACAAACCAAGAAAAAATCAGAGCTAGCTGATTAAAGAAAAAGAAAAATTATGACTTATTTCGGTCGAGCATCATTCCGATCACATACGAGCTCTAGATCTCAAGGAAGGTGTCTCCGGTTCGCAAGTTGAGAATTGGAGCAGCTTCTCGAAGGTGTTCATGGCCGAAAATGGCAAACTCAACATCAGCACAAGGCCCTTCCTCCCACTCCCTTTTGGCAAAACCACACAAGTGTTCTCTAGCAGGGGACCGCAGCCAAATTGCCTCGGGTTTCCCCATCCAAAGTCCGTGGAGCCATAATCTAACCTTTGCCATGAAGTCAACACTAGCAAACTCAATGAGAAAGCATCCATTCCATACATTTCAAAGGAGTCTATCCACGACCGCACGTACTCCTCATCCACCCTCTCGGTCGCTTTCTTTATTCTCTCCGCGGTGGAGGAGATTGGCTGATTGATCAACTCCCCCCGCAGGCGAGACAAGCATGCTCCGGCCGTAGCATTCCCGAAATGCTTGGGCACTTTCAGCATAGCTCTGCGATCAACTGCAAAAAACAGCTTTGACGGTTGGTGCTGTTTCATCTTCGATGCCATGCTTCGAGCTCGCCACGGAAGGGCGGCAAGCGCTATGAAGCTGGAGATGCTGCTCGTCACCTGTTGTTCGCATTGAGAATCAAGAACAATTTTCAATTCTTTCAGCCAGCCATAAATTCTTTGGGAAAGAACTTTTGGCAACAACTGAAATGTCACTCAAGAAAATCTTGCACTTCATGTGTGTGTATGAAGTGCCACCAATCATTTATCCCAAGACAAAGTTTAGCTGATATTAAAGAAGAGACGACATTTACCCGTCCATCGGCTGTTGCCATTTTTTTAAGGATCGCCAACTTCTCACCGTTGAAGTGGAAAGATCTTTGCACATTTTGCTCTTCCTTGTATAACCCCGTCAAGTTTGATACATCACTCACGGGAACAAAGACCTCGTAGGCAGCGGTAATTTGAGGAGGAACCCTTGACTTCAGAAGAGTTCTTTCATGGCTGGGGATGATAGATACAGGTTTACCCCTTGCTATTTCAGCCCATGAGTTCATGAAATTCATTGCCGAGACACCATCGAAGATGCGGTGATTACATAGGATCCCTATGGTGAAACCTCCACATCTAAACTTCGTCACCTGTTAAATTTAGTATCCCAAAATAAAATCCAGTAACTGTAATGTACATTGAAAGTTATCACAGTATATAGAAAACTATGCCAATTTTGTCTTGACTGTAAATAAATTGCTAGTTATTAGCTTACCAGAAACAGAAAACTTACCACATTGGGAAAATACTACTTACAAGTATGTTGATGGTTCGAACTTCTACGTCAAAAGTTGCTAACCACACTAGAGAAGTTACTTCTAGTAAAATACTGAAGTGTTAAGCATAACCAGAAAAGGAAAGAGAGATTGTTCTTAACTTGTGCTGTTAAAAGGGGTGCATCTTCTAGCTTAGTTTCAATAGGATCTGTATAAATAAGCTTTCGTGAAACATCAGGATCGATAAGTTGCATATCGCCCAGATGTTTGACGTCGAAATTGGCCCATGCCTCCACAAATGGCACTCCTAACTTCTTTGCGCAATCAACAGTGAACTTCCCTTGAGAGTTTTTAGCTAATCTCCCTGCAACTGGAAAGTAAGGGACCAAAACTTTGGACAAAGCTCGCTTAATCACATCTACAGTGCTGGCGGCGCTTCTGTCAAAGAAATAAACCACCGGCACCAAAGCAACAAACAATTGATCGAGGTTACTCAAGAAAAGGGAACCCCCGGGTGTCTCTAGTTCTGGCGGGATGGCAACGGGGACGGATCTTTCTACTATCGGGGCTCTGTTCGTCGCAGTTTGGAAGGCCTCCATCGGAGCAGTCCGGAACTCTATATCCTGCTCTCTTGCTGGGAGAAAACAGGCAAGAAAACATGTTCGAAAGTGCAAACGAGACTATTAGGTGAAGGGAACCATATATGAGTTAATGAGAGTTTTCTATTAATTTATCTAACGTGCAAATCCAAATGGAATCAGTTCGTATGAATTCGGAAACCGAAGCGGAGTTAAGGAAATTGAAGTAAGATGAATAAGGACCACAAACAAGCGGACGTGAAGACTCAAACACGGCATCGGTTCCGTGCATGATTGGGAAATCTAACCCAAATGTTCAAATAATCCGCGGGGGAAGAAGGACCATGCCTATATAAACTCCATTAATACACATCGTATGCAAGCAAAACCAGATACAAGAGATGCACTTGTTTTGTCGAACGTAGGAATACCATGAAAAGGTAGAGAAAGATATAAACGTAAACTGAAATTGGCTTGGCTTCTCTCTTCGGATCTTGTAAAGTGGCTGTTCCTCCAGAAATTCTCTTGATATATAGTTTCCCAAAGTCAATGATCATTCGGGTTGGCTTCTTGGAAGTTGCAAGTAATTGGATCTGCAATCCACATTTCTGACAATTACTAGAAAATTGGCCTTGCGAGCTGCGGGCCCTTTCAATAAACCTTTCATATAGTTTCGTAAAGTCAAGGATCACTCGGATTTGCTGAAGTTGCATGTAAGTGGATTAGCAATCTTGTTAGTTGTCATCACATGTGATGCCCCTGGCACATGGAAAACCCAAGAAGAAAATCCTGCATTAGGAAAACTTTTGCCCTGAAATTAATCGCTTGAGATGGGATATGCATTTGAAATGGATGTCCGACTTATGATATATATCATCAGCAATACGGAAATTGATTAAATAATCTCTTTCTTTATTCAAGGAAAAGGTGCTTTTAGTCTGCATGGTCCAATCATTGATCCCGAAAATTTCTACAATAAAATTAGGTAAGTCGCTTCTATAGTTCCCTATCCACAATTCTGCTATTTACTTTACTGAAGCTTTTTTTGTTCGTTCATTTTCGTAGGCGATACAAGCGATTTTTCTAGAAAATTATTTTCCAAATCATTCATTTTTCGTGAAATAAACGCACCATTAGATCACTCAATGAAAGAATTAAGTACAAGTCTGTTGTTAAATTTTGTCGTGTTAATCATCCTCTTCCGGAGCTTAATTCTTTGGAGTGTCCTCATCATCCTTCCACAACATTTAGATTAATTGACAACGTTGTTCATTTGTGGACTCCTTAAAAACATAATTCAGATTACCACTCTATGTGTGGACCCTTTATGACTCATAGTCATAGTAGTTCTTGTAGAAATTGTATATTGTTGTCAAATATAGGACGAACGGCAATGACTCAACCGTTACGTCAGATAAAATTTGGCGAGACTTGACAAGGAGGACTTGATTTCATTATCGCTCAAAAGTTTAGGATTGTGCTGATTCAATTGAAAAGTCTGTGCTTGAATTTTGAACAATACATTGGGTTTATGGCTGATTGTGCAATTTGTGAAGTGTGCCACCAAGTTCATGTTGGTACACCACAACGTCCATCACCCGAAAATCGCTTTTCGTCACCATATTCCTTATTTGTGATATTCACCACACACCGGAACTGATTAGGGAGCCCACCAATCAACTTGGCTCCGATACCATTTGTTGGGAGTGCGCAGTAGGAGTCCGAAACATTTACCCGAGAAGATCGCTAAGAGAGATTCCAAGTTCGAGTCCGTCAACTTATTTAATTGGATCCAAATTCACTCAAAAGCTTAAATCAATAAATTATGAGCTGAACAGGATATATAAACTACTCAACATCAAATCAATTCCCCGCTTTGTGCTTCTCTAACACAACTCACTCCTGCATCTCAACATCTCAGATTTAAATTTGTCACGCCAAACATGGCCAACCGTTTTCCAACTTCCTCTACACTTTTTTAAGGAGTTAGAAAGACTATACCTATATAAACTCCATTAATACACCTCCTATGCAAGTAGAACCAGATATAAGAGATGCACTTGTTTTGTCGAACGTAGGAATACCATGAAAAGGTAGAGGAAGATACGAACGCATCCTGAAATTGGATTGGCTTCTCTCTTTGGATCTTGTAAAGTGGCTGTTCCTCCAGAAATTCTCTTGATGTATAGTTTCCCAAAGTCAATGATCATTCGGGTTGGCTTCTTGGAATTCCCAAAGTCAATGACCATTCGGGTTGGTTTCTTGGAATTCCCAAAGTCAATGATCACTCCGATTCGATGAAAGTTGCATGTAAGTGGATTAGCAATCTTGTTAGTTGTCATCACATGTGATGCACCTGGCACTTGGAAAACCCCGAGAAGAGAAATCCTGCATTGGAAAACTTTTCCCCTAAAAATAATCGCTTCAAATGGGATATGCATTTGAAATGGATATCCGATTTATGATATATATTATCAGCAACACGAAAATTGATCGATTTTTCTTTATTCAAGAAAATGTGCTTTTAGTTTTCATGGTCTAATCATTGATCCCGTCAATTCTGCAATAAAATTAGGTTGGTCGCTTCTATAGTTCCCTATCCACAATTTTGCTATTTACTTTACTAATGTTTTTTTTGTTTGTTCATTTTTGCTAGCGATACAAGCGATTTTTTTAGAAAAAAAACGTTTAAAATCCTTCTTTTTCGTGAAACAAACGCACCCTTAAATCACTCAATGTAAAATTATATACAAGCCTATTGCTAAATTTGACGTGTTAATCATCCTCTTTTGGAGCCTAATTCCTTGGGGTGTCCTCATTGTCCTTTCGCAGCATTTAGATTAATTGACAACGTTGTTCATTTGTGGACTCCTTAAGAACATAATATTATTGTGGTCGATAGGGGCCGAGCACTCTGGTTAGCGTGTGGGACTCAGCAATTCGGATTACCACTCTCTGTATGGGCCCTTTGCGGTCCCCTCTGATATGCAATTGGCTCATAGTCATAATAGTTCTCATAGAAATTACATATCGTTGTCAAATGTAGGATGAATGGCGATAACTCTTTTGGAAAAATATTAGATAATATGAAAAATAACAATTGTAGGAAATAAGTTGGAAAAAAAAAAGTAAAATCAATTGTCCGAGGCGTACAAACACCGTCCTTAAGGATAATTCCGCCCCTCGGAGTTTGAAACTCGGTGTGTAAGGCTTCTAGCGGCTATCCTCCCAAGATACAATAGACCTTCTTTTATACTCCGCACTAAGTGTTAGAAGGAATAATAACAATATTATGTGTATAACCCAACAAAGAAAATGAAAGAAAAAAGGCTTGTAATGCAGAGAGAGCTCTTTTGAATTATGGTTTGCAATTTTATATTCAAACAAAGGAGCCGTTAAGAAATAGCCATTAAGAATCAATTGGTATTTAGTTGATGACCGTTATTTTTCCATTACAAGAATAATTGGGAGCTTATGAAGAAATAAAGCAAACGTTACAAAACCGTTAAAGGGCCGTTTTATGGCCGTTAGAAAACCGTTATGATACCGTTAAAAAACTGACCGTTGGAAATATTGATGGCTAGTCATAGTAGACATAATTTCTATCAAAATCATTTTGAAGGTATTTCAAAACTGTTGAAATATCCAATAATCCCCCACATATTTCAAAAGGTTTTGAAAAGAAGAAAAATAAAACGATGTTGAGCTATTGGAGCGTAATGCATCGAAACGGGTGCTGATTAGGCTATGAACCAGCCCAAGAAAGAATAAAATATAATTCATGAAATCATTGGTGAAGTTCAAAATTTCTATGAACCAAGAATTCCTTTTTGTGAATTATGATTTTCACCAATCATATTACACTCCCACAAGGTTTATTGTTCAACATGGTTTTGCGGTAATAGGCTATGCGCATGCTTCGTTTATTCATAAGTGCTCTAAAGATTTTCGCCAAAAATTCTCATAGGAGCGGTCCCACTCTATACTTATATAAGTGATTCTATCAAGTGTATTCTGCAGCTTAATACACTACCAATAATGGCTATAGAATTTATTAAGAGCTTGCCTCAACCTCTTTTTCCTTACAGCCTTGCACTATCCTCACCATAGGAGGGACATAAATTTTAATAGTGCATAACTAGATCAACAAGTGCTTTGTTATTACCCATATGAACCTAATTCATAGGATCGCCAATCACATAGGTTGGCTTACAATCATCGTTAATTTTCTTCAACTGGCTTGTCCTAGTCCCCTCGATGAATAGTCGGAGGATTGGCCAAATCCATTTCTAACTTCATATAATTAATGGACATAATTCCATTTTCAAGAAATTGCTTTACCCCCATCACGTCTCAATTCGATGTGTCTCTTTTTACCAATGAAAGTTACATTATTGCCGCTTGGCAATCACAATGCTTAGATACATAATGTGTTGGTATCATTCCTTTTCACAAGAACTTGAGTATTTCTTGAATTACCAAGGTAAATTATTTTCTTCTCCTTCCCCTAGTAGAGTGTAGAAGGATAAAGCATTATGTTTTTACATATATGTTTGATAGCACCTGAGTCTACCATACATTTTTTTCACATTGGCCACAATATTGGCTTGAGAAATGAATGCAACAATTTTCGTCATTAGAATCATCTGCTTCAACCAAATTGACTTTTGGTTTAACAGGATTGTCATTTCCCCCACAATTTTATATGGATAATTTTCAAATTACAGCATTGCCACCAATGGTGAAAACATACTTATAGCGAATTTTGTCTCATATGAATCCGAAATCCAGTTAACATCACTGTATCCTTCTAATACATCGGCAAATCCACTATGCTAAAAGCCATAGTTTAATATTCACATGGCTGTAAAATTACAATTCTGAAGTTCATATTTGACATTCTTTAGCTCATTCTGTCTCCCTTCACACATATGATATAAAACAGCACATTCAATTATCATGTAACAATTTACATGATAGTTCGACCCAAAAAAAAAAGGACACTTTACATGATAGCACATTTCAAAAGTTATACATATTCATGACAAGAAAAACTAAATTGGATGCTCAGGTTTGTCTATAAGGTGATCATAAAAGCATCTTTTCCTATTTATAGTCATATTACTAAGCAGCACAACCTGTATAAGACAGCGAATGATTCTTTTGAAAATTAGAGAATGAGCAGATGCTCATCATGGTCTGCCATCCAAGCATACAAGTTGCATCTCTATTTCCGTAATGCAAGTAGATCATAGTCTAAGTATTTACAAACACCCCTTCATATCATACAAGTATCTGTGGACTGCAGATCAGGCGGCGAGGTTTTGCTGCAACCCTCGCTGCCGCCGCCCCACCATCGCCGGCTATAAACACCATGTATTGTTAGTTCCCACCATGTCAAAACCAGAACAAATGATCGAATCAACACATGTATTGACTTCAAAGTGTGTTAGGTTTTCCCACTTACCCACTCATTTTGATTGAGTCTCTCCGTGTTAGTAATAGAAACAACATTTTGCTAATACTAGTTAGTTGTTCATTTCCATAAATCACTCGACACATTGCCAGTCAACAATTCTCATCACTTTATCTCAAGTAATCGACAATTTGACACTGATATTCCTTAAGTTGAATCTGGAGGAAACCTTTTCATTGGAAACAAATTTTTTTCTATTAAACATGGACAATAATCTCTAAAATAAAACTTAAATAAGGTATTAAAAGTCGTTCACACCCACTACAACAACGGCCTATACCTGTATGTATTATTAACTGATCATGATTTCCTATGTTCGTCGAAAATAAAAAACAGACCAGTGAATTCATGAATGAAAAATAGAAAGTCATCGAGTGCCTCAATTTCCAGTTCTAGATGCATGCATACATAAATAATCACGAACTTGAGAGAGAAAATCCAACTTCCTTTTGGAAAAACAAACATGAGTATTGAAGCCTTAAAGAGAGATTTTACCTGATACTCAATAACCTTTTAAAAACGACCAAACCTCTCTTGCGATGCTCGGTAATGTCCCACGAATATGCGATATCTATCATTCACCATCTTCAAGTCCTCGTTCAACTCCAATAGGGTGGTAGCAGCGGCAGCTCCTGTACGGAAAATCATAAGGCATTTATCCTTATGATTGTTGGAAAAATCTTAGATAATATGAAAAATAATAATTGTAGGAAATATGTTGGAAAAGACGAGAAAAATAAGATCAATTCTCCGAGGCGTGCAAACACCGTCCTTAAGGATCATTTCGTCCATCGTAGTACGAAAATCGATGCGTAAGACTTTTAGCAGCTATCCTCCCATGATACAACGGACCTTCTTCTATACTCCGTACTGAGCATTAGAAGGAACAAGAACAATATTATGTGTATAACTCAGCAAAGAAAAGAAAATAAAGAAGGCTTGTAATGCGAGAGAGGCTCAAAATAATTGGGAGTTTATCGAGAAATAAAGCAAATGTTACCAAACCATTAAACGGCCGTCATATGGCTGTTAGAACACCGTTATGACACCGTTAAAAGATTGACCGTTGGAAATATTGATGGTTAATCATAGTGGTCACAATTTCTATCAAAATCATTTTAAAAGTATATCAAAACTGCTAAAATATCCAACAGACTCAACTGTTATGTCAAATAAATTTGATGAGACTTGACCAGGAGAACTTGATTGCATTTTCGCTCAAAAGCTTAAGATTGTATTGACTCAATTGATAATTTTGTGATTGAATTTTAATCAATGTAGTAGGTTCGGGGCTGATTGTGCAATTTGCGAAGTTTGCCATCAAGATCGTGTTGCTACACCACAACGTCCACCGCTCGAAAAACGCTTTCTACCACACAATGGAACCGATTGTGGGGGCCACCAATCAACTTTGCCCCGATACCATTTGTTGGGAGTGCGCAGCAAAAGTTCGAAACCACCACCTAGGAAAATCGCTAAAAGAGATCCCAAGTCCAAGTCCGTCAACTTATTCAGCTAGATCCAAATTCGTTTGAAAGCTTAAATCAATAAATTATGAGCTCAATAGGGTATGTAAATTACTCAACACCAAATCAATTCTCCGCTTTGAGCTTCTATAAAATAGCTCACTCGTGCATCTCGGATTTAAGTTTTACACGCCAAACATGGCCAATTGTTTTCTCACTTCCTCTACACTTTCTAAGGAATTAGATCAAATTCTTTTTTATTGTTGTTCAAACAATCTCTTGCTGCACATTGTGATTGACCTTACATAAGGGCAAGGAAGAAACATGAAAAAGGACAAGATGCTCTGATTCCAACTGGTTAACAACTTCAACAAAACAAGAAGACATCAGAGTTGGTACGAACTCTATTTATCACCCGGTGAACTTATATGACATGCCGGACTTAGTATGCGGAGCGTCGCTCCGATCGCAGACGAGCGACGGATATCACACCTCAATCCCCCGCCACGCGACATCCCTACCAATTCGCCACAGGTCACAAAGGATAGTGTCCCGGGTACATTATCGACCTACGAACTTACGACGCATGCAGAACGTACAACACTCCCAAACAACAAGATCGGCGGGGATAGTAAAGTAGAGATAAACACAACAGTCATTCCTCAAGGACAATTTCATTCTTTAAACAAGAGCATATGAGTTTTAACCCTATAGAGCTACGGAAGACATACACAACCCCATTCTTCGGGGCGGCTCACTAGGACCTCAAAAGATAACCGGTCGGATAAGGTTAAACTCTCATCTACTCCTAAAAGACTACCTTAACATCCATGCTCTAGCATCCACGGGGCTCCAAAAAGAGGGCTTTCAAGACTAAGCCCTAGAATCCCTGACCGGAAGAGGGCTCTGACTCCATGTCGGATTAGGGATCCACTATCTCCTCGTCAAGAGTATCAAGGTTCATCGGGTCCCAGGCGGGTGCATAAACAGCCGGATTAGGCGGCCCTTCAAACCCACGAAGCGGACCATAGAGACCATCCCCGTCACGAAAATACCAGGCCTTGAAGAGATATGCCACCAGGTGTGGCATTCCCCCATTAACCCAAATTATCGTGACGTGATGCTCCCAAACGTGCTCCGTGTCTACAACCGCATAAGACGTAATATTAATCGACTAGTCAGACGAAACCTTGAATCTAACATGCTTCTCCATCACTTCGAACCCGAAAGGTTAAACAAAGGAGTGAGAAATAAATCTCAGTGAGTTAACACATAAGCCCGGCTAGGGTGTTGATTCGCTCAGATGTCCTAATAAATAATCTCATCATCACAGAGCAGATATTTCAACCACATGCAAGCTTACCCTCCGTAAGTCACTCGTAATGCAATGCAGACACAACATAACAATCAAACCAACCAATCCAATGGCAAACCATCACATCACTTGCATGCACAGGACACCACATGTAGTCCATTTATTAATAGAAATGACCCGTAGGTCTAGCACACTATTCGGTTGGTGCTCTCCTAGCAGGACCAAGCATCGTCTCTTACTCCGGCAACGGCTTTTGATAGTCCATGTGACTCCGCTTGACCAACCAGAAGACAATGATTGTCGACACGACACGAACCTAACAGGAATCCTTATAAAGGCTTTGGTCATTCACAAGCTGCAACCGGCAAACGAACAGTCAAAAGACAATGAGCGATGCGCATCCGAAATCGAGAAGACAATGATTGTCGTGATTCCCAATTATGTGACCACTCAAGCACTTCGACCTCCAGCTAATTCATTTCTTTGAATTTAGTTAAATGCTCATACACGCATACTCAAATACTTGGTTCAAGACCGTTTTCGTGCTAAAACATGCAAATGTGATCTCATACATGGTCACATGAATGCACAATGCTATTGATTGACATTTCAAGCAATTTGAGGCGATTAACTCCTAATCAGACACCCGTGACAATCAACGATCAATTGCGGCATTCAAAACCAACATTCCAAGAATCGATTAATCAAATGAAGCCGATCGATTTCGATATAAATTTCAACTCCAATCGGTAGTCTATCGTACGCTAGTCTCTAACCTATCGCTCACTTGCGATCAATCAAACACAATTAATCAATTCTAATCATCAATTAGCTATAGAAAACTTAGCTAATCGACTAACTTAACTAATTACGGTCATTTAGCCTAAACCACGTGTCTATCTAATCATACGTTAATTAAACTACCTAAACAACCTAATTAGCTAATTAATCTAATTTCGAACGTCATTAGCGTCCTAATCGAGAGTTAGGGACTAACTCACTATTGAAATAGCTCAGACGGTCACGACACAGGCATCTGCGGCGAACGGCGACAAACTGCGGCGAACGGCAACGAACGGCGACTCCCGGCCGACTCGAATCCTCGAGCTCCAAACTTGGTCAAGGATGGTCCGTGGGAGGTAGCGACACTCTAGGACAGCGGCACGAGCTCGAGGGTGGCTGCTGGTGGCCTGAGGTGGTCGGAAAAGTCACGGGACGGGTGGCATAGCCTCGAAACAGTGGCGGCTGGAACAGAACAAGTCGTCGGGCTTCGGGTTCGAGGGTTTCTTGAGGCTAACGGAAGAGGCAACGGCTCCGGGGAGACTTGGGGTGGTGGTGCTCGACTGGGGGTGGGCTGACATCGCGACGGTGGAGGCTGAAGGCGGAAAAACGGAGGTCGAACAAAATCGGGGGCAAAACAGGGGACGTGGGTCAGAACAGGGGAAGTCCAGCCGGGGCTGACTTCGAGCTCCACAAGCGTCTGACGGTTTCCACTAGCTACGGGGGACGACAAGGTGTAAAGGGTGGTCACTGGGGGTGGTTGGTGAGCAGCGGAGGCGGCGTCAAAGCAGCTGCAACAGCCATGGGGTTGGGTGACGTAAAACAGAGCAAGTTGGACGCAGGGGTCTCTCGGGACTGTTCGCGGAGGCCTGAAGCGGCGTACGGTGGTCGAACAAAGTCTGGTGGTCGAAGGGATGACGGCGTGAAGGTCTGTGGCGGTCGAGAGCGACAACAAGAGCTGGTGCGGCTCAAAATGCCCACTAAAGCCAAAACAGGGCAGGGGAATTGCCGGGGCTGTTCCGGGGTCTTGCGGCGCCGAACGGTGGACGGAGTAAGGTTAGAGCAGTGGCGGAGGAACGGAGGAGACCTGAGGTGGTGGTGGCGCAAAAACAACCAAGGAGGAGGATGAATGGTACTCGGTGGGGGGAAGGGTCGTGTAGTGTACAGGGGCCGGGGCTGTTCCGGGGTCTTGCGGCGCCGAACGGTGGACGGAGTAAGGTTAGAGCAGTGGCGGAGGAACGGAGGAGACCTGAGGTGGTGGTGGCGCAAAAACAACCAAGGAGGAGGATGAATGGTGCTCGGTGGGGGGAAGGGTCGTGTAGTGTACAGGGGACGAACAGGAGAGAGAGAGAGAGAGAGAGAGAGAGAGAGAGTGGATGGGGGTGGTTGACCTTTGACTAGACTTGGTGTGATTGGTGGAAGAGTGAAATGACTTGAGGTGGGGCCCATAAGAGGTTTCAAAAATTTTATCTTGTGCATAATTGGAGGGGCAAAAAGGTAATTTGATAAACTGGACTGATTGGATTTTTGGCACAACCAACATAGAATATTTTGATCTTTTCACTGGCTAAGCTTGGTCGGGATTAAGCTCGGGCGCGAGAAATTAAATCCTAAATCGCGGCGACTAAGATTTTTAAAACCTAATCTAATCGGACCGACGTCATGAGAATACTCAAATGTAATTACCAGGCTAGAATTAAAGACTAAAATTAATCGAATGCTTTTTTTTTACGAACGTCGAAATTCCGGGACGTCATACTTAAAGCTTGGCTTGACGTTAAAGAAGAATAGGATTATAACTGAAGGTTGCATTTTCAACTGTTCGGCCAGCCCGTGTGTATTTTTTTCTTTTTCGACCATTTACGAAGTTATTAGCCATTTGATTTTCAGGATCTTAATCACTCTGTTCCATTAAGTCATTTGATTACGGGGAATACTAATGTTCATTCGTACAATAATGGCAGTAGGTGACCAGGTGTAGGACCGGCATACAATCTATGCAAAGGCACAAGCACAACTTTGTCAACTGCTTCCTGATGAACCACTTTGCACTCTCCGAATTTGCTCTGTTCAGACGAGAGGACCAGAAGAAGAAAGGGCAACCTAGACTTTTTGTCAGATCTGGAACGAATTTTCCTGAGAAGAGACATTTGAAGAAAAAGAAAGACTAATTATGGGGGCGTTGGCTGCAATTTCTTATTTTTAACATTCCCTGTTTTTACGACCAAAAAAACATTCCCTCTTTTTTTCTTTTGGTGTCCCTCCACATCCTAATAATTTCTTTCAAATTTCATATATGCAACTTTATATCGATTTGCAGGTATTAATTTGAGAGGATCACATCTTTGGACGTCTTGCTTTTCTTTCTAGCATATCAAGCTACCAAAGCTCGTCTTTGGACGTCTCGCCAGATCCGACGAGGGCAACACTCCCGTCCAGGTGAGGGCACCCCTTTGCCTTAAGGTTATCATTATCGCAATCAACATGCTCCTTTTTTACGGAACAATAGAATGATTCTCGAAATTCTCAACATTTTCAATTTGCATAGCTCATTTTACTAATCTCTCTTGTTTTTTTTTTTTCTTGACATGAGTACCCCTATATGTAAGTTTATGGGTATATAAAAAAACATTCGACTATCAAAGAAAAAATCAGTATATTTTCTTGACCTGTGTGTTTTGAAATTGTAAGAAGCATACAAGCAAAGAGCCAGCACTAGTATGAAGACATTTTATTTTTTTTCCTACGATTGCCTTTGGTCGCTACTTCCTCAAATAACCAACACGCAGTGAGTGGATTTCAATTACTATTTATTCAATGTTTCGTCACTCACACTCAACCACAACATATAATAGATGCAGCTCCTTGTGGCTCCACAACATATAAACCCTAATTAACCATTGAAGGATCCACACTCACGTCTTATCTCTCCATCACTTCCGGTCTTGACCCCAATATTACTCATCTTCATCATGGCGTCCACAAAGAACCCAAAGAACCCCTTCTCGTCACTAGCCATGAGATTCACGTAGGCCCTGGTCTCGGCGTCACTAGTCAATA
This sequence comes from Rhodamnia argentea, assembly GCF_020921035.1. Lineage (NCBI taxonomy): Eukaryota > Viridiplantae > Streptophyta > Magnoliopsida > Myrtales > Myrtaceae > Rhodamnia > Rhodamnia argentea. The sequence continues at coordinate 22,899,394 of NC_063157.1, read as the reverse complement.
CTTGGTCAGTAGAGAGCAACCCGAGCCTCTTCCCGAGATTCCTGTAATACGCATTGTCGAACTGAAACGGCGACGTGACATCGTTGAATGTAAATTTGTCAGGGTCGAGGTGTTGCTGCGGGCAATCGGCACGTAGCTTCTGGGCGAAGCTCGGGTCCATGGTTGGGTCCGTGAAGGAAGTTCCGTTGGTGTTGTAGATCCTAGACATGAACTCCTCGCAGTGCGAGACGCCGATGGTGTGGCCACCAGACAAGGCCACCATGTCTAGGGTTGAAAGGCCCTTGGAGTGGAAAAGAGAGATGATTTCAGGGAGGGTTTGCTCCACCAGAGGGAGGTTTCCACCCACTCTTGATGCCTTGGAGGTCAAGCCATCTTTTCTTCCCTTGAGTACTTCCCACATTGGTCCTCCTGCCTATAGAATTTGTATAAAAAAAAATCGAAAAGAGAAGATATATTATTCTGTGGCGAAATAATATGAAACACAACGATTTGAATGACGTGAGAATTAATGAGAGCCATCGAACTAAAATGTCGATTAATTACCAAGTTAACTAGATCCCTAGTTGTAATTGCCATGACATCGGCGCAAGAGACGACCCCCGGACACTGGAGCTCCACTGCTCTTTTCGCTCGGAAGAAGACGTCATAACCATCTCCGGAGAGGGACAGGTTTATTGCCACATCCCTCTCCGCTGTGTTATTGTCCGTTGATGCGATCAAGATGGATGCATCACAACCCTAATTTCCAAGTTCAAACACCAATTAGTCACTAACATCAATTTTTCACTCATGGCATATACGTTACCAGAATCAAAACATTCACTCTTAAATCTATGTATAGATGGGGAAATGTATGGGCTATAAACGGAGGCATAACTTCACAGTTCACACCATATAAGAGAATTGACAATCGCGATTCAATGAACATAAGTATATATAGCAATCTGATTCCTAAATCTGTGATGACTTGCTTTTTGTGAGTAACACTATACTTCCAAGGATGGATGGTCAAAAAATTCACTAATCGTGACGAAACTTTGAGTTTTGATCTGTAAATTCCAACCTGTGCAAATTATCCCGAACCTTCCTAAAAGAAATTAGAGGAGGATTAAAGAAATGAAAATCACCCTAACTTTTTTGCACGTACAATTACCAAGACAGTTGGACCAATAGAAATTGCAAAAATTTGACGACGAGGGAGTTATAAGACTCGAATAGCATAAAAGTTGACGAACTTTTAGTGATATATAAGAGTCATCACGTACAAGAGTATCTAAAATTTCTCTCTCCCAGTATGTTTAGAGGAAAGGCGTGTAAGTTTGTACAAAGAAGATCGAGCGAAATCACGTTATGTAAGCGAAAGAAGGGACTATGAAAATACTAAGTTTTTGTGTGATATCGTGTTGAAGGATACTCTTTTTGCAAAAGGCCCAGACAATACATATGTTGGCCTTTGTTTTGCACAGAACATAAAGCTGTATCATGATCCATGTACGAGAAAAATTCAATGGGTCGATGAAAGAAACAGAGAGCTAGGACAACTGTATTGTGAGCAATGACTAATGAATGAATCATTCACACAGAGAAGCGATGAGCGAAAAGGAGAGGACTATCTAGCCACGAGATTCATAAACTACCCGCACCTCCACAAAGCAGTCGTGGAAGAAGATGCGAAGAGCGCCGGCGGGGGTGTTCGGAACCTCTAGAACCTTCCGAGATGCCACGTCGCGGATTATCTCCTCCACCTTCGGGCAGGTCTTGTCGTAGTGATCGTGGCTGAGGCCCCCCGCATCATGCGCTCCTGCTCCCACGGCAGCGGCATTCAGGACCGAGGCCAGGAGCACAAAGAAGAAGAGGGAGTTCATGTTCACTGCCTCTGCAACAATGGAAGTACTGCAAACAACTGTTAGAAACTTAGTTCAAAGAAAGAAGATCAACGAGCCTTGCACAGTAAGCGAAGGTGATGACCCCCTTTTATATCATGGCATGGCAGTGCAGCTACTGGGCTAGTAATTAAGGACATTTCCCAAAATTACCCAGACCAATTCGATTATTACTTACATATTTTTTTCCCTACGACAAAATTAGGTATCTATCTAGCTGGAACACATATGGTTTAATTTGTCACCCCATTGTTATATTCAAATTAAATTCCTCATAGAGTAATTTGGAATTAGAGGTGCTTGGTTAGATGATTATCACACAAAATAGTTTGCTTTCTTCTTTTCTTGATCGAATGAAGGAGAATCTACATTCGAGCTCCATCAATTTTACTGACAAATTATGTCTCTATGCTGAAATTTCTTGGTTGTATAACTGCACACAATCTTAAAATTTATAGCGTGCTTCGAGAAATTTCGGTTCCTCACTCGCTTCATGTCCATCGAGATGAGCTTCCATGGTAACTTTGTATGCTAGAAAGAACAGCCTGTCGTCCGAAGACGTGATCTCTCTAACTAATACTTGCAAGTTTCAATTACGCCAAACAGGTAAAATTTAATTCTTGATGCCAATTTGACATAACTTTGCATACGTGAAATTTCGAAGAAATTGTTAGTCTCTGGAGCTATGACGCGTTATTCAAAACTCGAAATGCGATTATTTCTAGGTTTGGGGGGAAAGGGAAAAAGGGAAATGTTTAAAAATAGGTAACCAACACCACCATAATTGATATTTCTTCTCTTCTCAGGACAATTCATTCCAGATCTGATAAAAGTCTAAGCTAGCCTTTCTTCTTCTAGTCCTCTCGTCTGAGCAGAGTCAGCTTCTCCCTTGCAGAAACCTGGTAAACAGAGCAAATTCGAAGACTACAAGGTGGTTCATCAATGTAGTCCTTGGCTCTTTTTGCATGCATATGACTCAACAAGACTGCGTATGGTAACGCTCCAAAAAAGGTGTTTCTGTTTTCAAAATGTTCTCGGAACACTTTGGCTGCGTTTGGTTGTCCGTATAAAATTCGGGATAGGATATGTTTTATCCTATCCCGTGTTTGGTAGGTGTCCCGGATAGTATAATATCGGATATAGGGAGGATATAACCCGGATAAAAAAATCCTAGGGGAGGGGGTAGGATAAGGTTGGATAGAATTTCTCTTATCCGTCATATAAAAGCTAACTTTCTTGTCTCATTTGTTTCTATTTTCATTTTATTTTATTTTTTTGCAAAGAGATTTGAAAATCTAATAACATGTGTATATTTTCAAGTTTTTTTTTTGTGTATGAGAATATTATTTTTATAGTAATAAGATCGGAATATTTCATGAACGTAACGTAGGCATATATGTTCTTTATATTGATATACAATTTCTACCAAATGCGGGATATGATACGATATGAGAATATCCGACTTTAAATCCGTAGTTCACCAAATGATGGATAGGATATGGCCAAATCCCTAGATTTCTTATCCTATCCTACACAATCCTATCCCGACCGGAAATCCCGACGACCAAACGCAGCCTTTGGGAACAGAAACGCGTATGGTAAAAAAGTGTTCCCAAAGTGTTTCGGAAACACTTTTGAGAAACAAAAACACTTTTGGAGCAGAAACAAGAAATAAAAAAAACTTGCTTCTGTATTCCTAAAACACCTTTTAGAAACACATTTGGAACATTTTTTAGAAACAATTGGAAATAATTTTTTTTTTTAACACACTCTCTTCTCTTTTGTTCTTGCACAATATTGACACCTGATTTTTTATCATTTTATTTAAAAAAATAAATTAAAAATACCAAAAAATTTCATAAAATTGCAAAATCAACCTTGGAAGCTTTGGCCTAACCTTAGGAACCAATTTTGAACAAAAAATATTTTTGTAATTTTGACAATTTTCGGATTTAATTTAATTATAAAAAGAGCCGAAAATCAAGAAAAATAGTATTTGTGGTCAGAAAAAAGCGCAAAAATAGTCCATATTTATTTTAATTCTATTTTCATTTTGGCCTCTTAAATTTTTAAAAATTCAGCTTGGGACCACATGCCTCTTCATTGAACATAATCCTAAATTGACTAAAAAAATTTCATTTTAAATCATTTTAGCCAAATTTTTTACTTTTAGAGTCATGACATGAGACTTTGATACTTGCATCTCATTTTAGTTCTCATGTTTGGAAAATTTGCACAATTGGACTAAAAGGACCTAAATGCACAAATATTTTTCATTTTAGTCCCCGATTTTATTCAAAGTGTAATTAATATTTTTCTAAGGGTCCTCGTTTAATGATAATCATATTTTTAACTACTTGGGAACATTTACGTGTGACTCATAATTGTAATTTTTCATATCTATAGAAAACATATTTGATGTTCTTGTTGTCTAATTTCAATTCGTCTTCTCTTTCAGTTTTTTTTTATAGTTGATCTCGTCCATATTGTAATTTGATAAATTATGCATAAATTACTTATACATGTATTGGACTAATTTGATTTAGTAAATTGAACGAATGAGATTTAATTTGATTTAGTAAGTTAAAAAGATAAAACATTTTAATTTTAATATATATAGTCCTCTTAATTAAATGAAAAAATTAGGAACAATTTTTTTGCGGTTACCAAATGCGTTTCTTTTCTTTTTTTTTTTTTTTTTTGGTTCCGGGAAAAGAAACTTTATGCAGTTACCAAACGCGTTTTTATTTTATTTTATTTTTTTTTTTTTTGTTCCGAGAATAGAAGTTTTTTTTGCGGTTACCAAACACGTTTTTATTTTCAAAAATTGTTTTTTTTTTTTTGGGTAAGGTAAGTATGTATAGACTTTTCAAACGACTTAGTTACAAGAAAGGGCCGAAACACAAAAACCTTGACCCGACTAGGACACAAGAGATTGTCCTAGAAGGGTCAAAGGTGATGCGGCGCAAAAGAACAAGAGGGATCAAGAGAAAGTCCCCAAAAGGCCAAACAAGCAACCGAAAGAGAACTAGACCGGCCAAAACAAGAGCCGAGGAACCAAAAAGAAACACGGCCAAAACAGCAGCCAAAAACTAAGGAATACACAGCCAAAGCAACGGCAATAGCGGAGAAGAAGCTGCAAAAAGTCCTAAGGACGAACCTCAAAGATGGATGTAGAGAGACCCCAGCTACTTTGTAAGCGACGGTTCCGAGGAGTGTCGTCGATGCTACCAAGGGAAAGGGCTTTATCCTTGACTACCTTGATGAGGTGTTTGACCATACCCGGTACGAAAAGAGGCTTGTCTCGAAAAAGGATGTTGTTCCTCTCGGTCCATATGAGGTGACAGAGCGCCGCAAGTGAGAATCTGGAGATCTGGTGAGAGAAGGACCGTCCACTGATGTGTTTAATGGCCCACCGAATGTGAACTTGCCACGGCCTGTTCCTCCAGAGCAAGTGGCACTTAAACAGAAAAAGCGTTTTCAAAAATTGTTACCGGGAACATAAACAGAAAAAGCGTTTCTGTTCCAAAAGTTGTTATGAGAACAAAAACGTTACCATACACAACCTAAATTATTTTTCTCTCATGGAAGCACTTTCTCCATCGGGCCCTTATTATGCCGAAAGGAAGCAGTTGACAAAGTTGTTCTTGTGCATCGCATAGACGATATATCGATCCTACACCTACGCCCATTATCGCATGAATGAAACGTTTAATTGTTCCCAAAATCAAATGACTTGATGGAACACGGTGTGAATTGATTAAGATCCTGAAAATCAAATGGCTGGCCGAACAGTTGAAAGTGCAACCTTCGGTTATAACCCTCCTCTTCTTAGCTTCCAGCCAAGCCCTAAGATTGACCATGCAAGCCAAATAGTGGAGGTCGTCTCTCAAGAGACGCACAAGGCATTCTAGCCTGTGCCCGAATTTTCGTCGCATTTGGGTATACCCCGGTCCAGATTAAACCTAAGATAACAAAGGTGGTCCAGCGAAATCACGGAATCAAGGGATTATAACCATTAAACCCGTAGCACTTTAAACAATAGGAAGACGGTTCCAAGATCGATGACAATAACTTAAGTAGCAATGACATTTACAGCGTCGCTAGAGGCCGAAAGCTGCTTTATATGAAAGACAGTTTTTGTGTTTGCCAAATCCTTCCAACCGACCACACTTACTAGGCAACCCCCTTCATATGCACATCCGCCTCATACTCGTTTGTGAGAACCTGACCTGGATCGCCATCCTTACGGGGCCCATCAAACTCGTCAAAGAAATCCTCACGGGTATTGTCCGCTAGCATAAGGGCAACCAGCCAGAAGAGAGCTGAGTCGAGGGACAGAAATGCTCCACCACCAAGTAGACCAGTCTTGGCCGTGGGGCATTGGTAGCTGAGGTTCTTGTGAACATTGTGCGCCTGGTGCAATTGCTCAGTAATTGTCGGCCATAACAGCAGCGCCGCTGCCAATCCCCCTATGAACCTGTGTGGATTTGAAGGGAATTACCATTATAAGGAATAGGCAATTAGTTAAAAGTGATCATATGGATGACTCCGTGAGCCCACTGGTTGACCAAATAACACTAGAGGATACATTGCAACTTTTGTCCAAAATACATTGCTTGACAGAAAGTAAATTTATATCAATATTTGGAGTAAAGTCGTGTCAACTAACTTGGTGTTCCATTCATGTTCTATGTATTCCACAGAGTACAATCAGTCTTCAACAAGTGCCTATGCCTGTGCTACTTACAACACCCTTATGAGAGTCCCCAAAAAAAGACCAAATCCTCATACTGATGGAACATTCACATGTAATGCTTTGCATAACATGTGAACAACAAAATTTGTAAGAAGTTGATAAAGAGCTGGAATGGGTCATAACTGTTCTTCTAAATGAAATAATTTAAAAGCAGCGGCACTAATATGGTAGTTTTGGACAGCGACTAGCCTCAACAGCAGAAGATCTCTAAGAGGAGGTGGCTGCTATAAGATACAGGAGGAGGCAGATTTGTGCACCCTCATTTACAACTTCCCTCGCTTTCCTGGGCATGTCCTCAAATTACAGAATAAGGGTCAGAGTGCACAATGAAATCCACTTCCAAGTTAAAAGTATTCACTCTGCAGGTGTTAGGCTATCCCGGTACTGTTGTGTCCCGGTGTCAATCAAAATGGATCTATTAAGAAACATTAAAAATGGTAGTTTCCGACAGCGACTAGCCTCAACGGCAGAAGCATCTCTAAGAAACATTAATCAAAACGGATCAATCAAAATGTTAGTTTCGGACAGCGACTAGCCTCAAGAGCAGAAGCATCTCAAAGAGGAGGTAGCCACCATACGATATAGGAAGAGGCAGATTTGTGCACCCTCAGTTACAACTTCCCTCACTTTCATGTCCTCAAATTACAGAATAAGGGTCGGAGTGCACAATGAAATCAACTTCTGAGTTATAAGTATTCACTCTGCAGGTGTTATGTTATCCCAGTACTACTGTTGTGTCCCGGTTTCAATCAAAATGGATCTATTAAGAAACATTAAAAAGAACATGCAGGCAAATAATACTGGTAAAGTTACTTACAAGGCAATGTTGAAGAAGACAACGAAGCTAGTATTGTGGAAAAAAGCTGATTGAGGGATGGACCTTCCCTTGTACGGGTAAAACAGAGACCAATATCCCGCCACAGTGCACAACACAAGGAATGCAAAGGACAGATACCCAAGAGCAACAGTAGGGTCAGATGGATACTTGCAAATTACCACATCTTTAACAGTAATCACAGTTCCAGATGCAGGCTGTGGAATATATAGAGGCCAAGAAGCATAGATAGAAATTAGGAATAAAAAGGAAAGTGCGAATTGACATATTAATTTCATGCAAAAGTTGAAAACTGTGGATGCAGAGATTATAAAATGTCTGAGAGCTATTACTTCCTTAAAACATCCTTTCAGATATCTCTATCAAATTAAGACAACTTGGTGTAAAACATCCTTTCAGATATCTCTATCATATTAAGACAAGGAGAAATCTTACGATTAATTTTATGATTGCAACCAATCATATCGCGATAATATATACTCCATCACCTATTTAAATTAGGATAACAGACAACCAAATTAATGTTACGGTAGCCGGAAATGGGAATCTGAAAAGAAGATAAAATGATAGATCACTGGCCACCAAGAACAGAACAAAATCAACAATGTCGAACTATGAACATGACAACATCATAGAGACGGAGACAAAAAACCACATCAACCTTTATTCATAGTACAAAATCTGGAAAATTCATATCTCCAAACTACAGCATACTTGAAAACAAATAAGGCAAATACATCCACAACCTCAAACTGACAAGACAAGCTACCATTCAAGCAGAATAAAATTACTCAAACCACAGATAGATGGGGTAATGAATTGGGTGGTCCTGGAAATTCTCTTCAATGTTCAATGTGCTCCTCGAAATTCTTTTTCTGTTCAATCTAGTCCCTAAACTTTCAAAAATTAGTTTAATGCAGCCATTCCATTAAGTGTGTTATCTTTTAGTAGACTAAAATAATGATGTGAACTGCTGCATCTCCTCTAATCTTTCTTTTTTCCCCTTTCTCTTTGGCCAAACAAAGGAGAGAGATATGATGTGGAAGCCACATGTAAACCAGGCAGATGCCAGCATGGCGAACAAGTTAACAGAAATCATGCCCACATTAGAAAACAGTAGAATTTAATGGAAGGACTTCCTTGATTGGATTTTAGAAAGTTCAAGGACTCGATTGAAAGCAGAAAAGTTCAAGAAAATATCGAAAATTGAAGGAAAATTCCAATGGCCACCCGCATCAATTCCCCTAGAGATAAACAATCATAGGGCCAAAAAACAATCAGACGGTGGATGAATCACCTTCTTATTCTCAGCAATCACTCCAAAGATGAAGGACAGTACACCCAAAGTGGCCACAATCAGGGCCATCTGCTTCACCGAAACACCCATTCTGCTCCAACAGAAGTGTAACATTAGTCAATGAATACCAAATACAAATCTATCTCGCTCACAAGAAAAGATTGAGGAACAAATTGCAAAAGATCTTGCACCCTAGTCACCACGAGGTGACAGATTTTGAGAGGGCTCCACTTTCGACTTAGTCCGGCGCGCAAAATCCATCCCAGATGGCACAATGAAAAAAGAAAAGAATTTGATAGGAATTCAAAGAACAAAAACGAAAAAACTTCCATAATTCAGCAAACCCATCACCTATTTCCCAAAGGAAAAACATGGGTCGATCAATCGAAAACACACAAAACAAAGAACCGACCCAAAATCTGGCCAAAGAAAAAAGAACCAACCCAAGAACGAACAGTACCCACTCCAATTACCAGATTCGACGGCCTCGGAGGATTAACAAGCATAATTTGAACGAAAATAGCCTGAATCAAGGGAAGAGCAACAACCAAAAAAACCACCGAAGAGCACCAAACATCTCACCTCGAAGCTGCGACTCGGATGGATTGACTTCCCCTCACAAAGCCACAGGTTCAACTCAGCGAGCGAGAGAGAGAGAGAGAGTATGAACCACTGGGTAAGTCAAAGTCGGAATCCCCGGCTAAACGCGGAGAAGATTACGTAGGTGGGGGGGAGAGTTGACGTAAATGTCCGTGGCCGAGGAACGCAAGTCTGGAAAGATTCGCGGGATCGTGGGCAGATTCAGGTTACGCGAAGGGGCAAATGGGTAAAAAGGAATGGGCCAGTTGGAATCTCTTGGAGCTCCAATAATGACAGCGCGAGACGACGATCGCGATCCTCCCTCCGCCATTATATTCCTTTTCAAGGTTTATAATACCGTCTCCCCATTTAATACGACAACGTAATTATAATTATAAAGTTAAACCCTGAAATTATCTTTGCTTATTGCAATTTTACCAATCGCTGTCACTTTACAGATAATTCTCCGACGATAGGAAAAAAATAATATTAAATAAACAGCAAAACTGTAATTCCGAAAGTAAAAGGAATGGTATCGATAAAAAAAAATTTATGTTACAAACTTAAAATTAAGTAGCACTTATTGATAAATTGGACTTTTTTCTTTTTGTTTCACATGAATTTAAACCAGTTCTTCACGCTCGCCCCGTGCACAACTCCATGTTATTGTACATTCTATTTGTTAATTTGTGTTTAGTGATACGTCATCGAGGTATGTAAAACTCGGGGACGTCTGGACAATATCAATGCCAAAAGTAAGACATGATCGCGATTATGCATGGATAAAAGTGGGTGATTGCTGAGTAAATCCCTGTTTTAATTGCAATGGTAATTCTAAATGAAAAAGAGGGGGAGGAAACGCATTTGCGGCTAAATTCATACTTCAAATTAGACCAAAATTTTAGAGGTTTCATTTTTTTTTTAAGTAACTCCTTCTTTTCTTTTTTTTTGTCCACATGAGAGAACTGTGTGCTCTTTTGATATAGCTATGAATAGAAGATTGACCCCTAATCACAACTTAAGTGCCGTGCTCTATATTTGGTTATAGGCAAAATTAGCCATTTGCAGAAATCAAAATTTCTTTTTGAAGATAGAAAGAGACTTGCCAGCAGCCAACTAATTTGTAAACCCTTCTTTCTTTTCTTTTCTTTTCTTTTCTTTTCTTTTTTTGCAATTTTTGGGTTGGGGAAAAGGTGAAAAAGTAGTCCTTGGTGTGCATCTTATTGATTCAAAAATTAAATGAGATGTTTCATTAGTGAAATGAATTAGGGCATAAAATCGAAAAATATCGATGAGACAAAGTTATGGCCCGAAGATATACAGACTAGATTAGTTTATGTGATAAGTTCATAAAATGAACGTGGCGATGCAGTTAACTGAAGAGTCTCGTTGGTCATAATTTTGGATCTTTGTTTTTGACCTCTTAGGATTTGTTCCTTTCTTCAATCTGAACATCATATACATCCTAGGAGCCGATTCATACATGTGCATCCCTTCAAAAACAGGCAAAGAGAGGCTCTCCTCCCTCATTAATTTTGTCAGCTCATGTTTGGCGTCGTCAGGATTGATCGGATGGCCTGAACAATTTTCTTCTGTCAATCCCTGATTCAGTAAAGTTGTCGTCAGGATTGATCGGACGGCCTGAACAATTTTCTTCTGTCAATCCCTGATTCAGTAAAGTTACCGGCGGCAACTATACAGATGTTACCGAGTTTACTGACATGTACCAAGTCCAACGTGGGCAGAGGGCGATCGCGGAGGCAAGATGGTCTGGGCAAGGAGCGGATCCTCACAGACTTCTAGGATGACGAACAGGATAAGAATAAACGGAACTGAATATCAAATAGGAGAGAGCATTTTTTACGCGACGACTCATTGTAACTCTAATATTAGACGTGCTCACCACAACAGGTGACTTCCTCGAAAAAGCACGCCAAAAGATAAAATCATGAGATTCGACACCAGACAGGTCAAAGCGGACAGTATCTCGAGTGAGATGCCAAATAACCCATTGGAGAAATTACCTACATTACTTTGAAAAGTACCAGTCACATCAAGCAGTCTGTTTGCTCACAAGCACAAAGAACAGAATGTGTTACCTGGCACCATACTAATCTGTAACACTGATCCTGAAGGAAGCTTCTGTTTTCATGTTAAGTCTGCAGCATAACATTCTCTTCTTTGCACAAAAACCAGTCTTGTGTCTACTGTCTAGGATGGTTGGTGCATTACTCAGTGCAAAAATTCTCAGTCCTGTCACATTGCGGATGCATTCAACAGGTTAACTTTAACATTTGGAGAAGTTGACAAGCAATCACACGTTTCTACTTGATGATTCGTGGATGGATCATCAAGAAGAGAAACAGAAGCATGATCGGGTGGAAATTTCTAGGATGGATGTTGGATGCTGCTTTATCTGATTCAAAATAGGATCATCTTCGTGATCCTGTAACTTTTCAGATACCATTTCGATTGCAATGATTTGAAGATGCGTACCAGAGAGTCAGGGTGGCAAACGGTCATCCAGTTGAAGCCGGACAGAAAGAGCTAGTACGGCGAGGAATTATATTTTCAATGCTTTTGTGCTATCTAATGATTCCGCGATAAATGACAGAGCAAATAGAATGACACCAGAAAAAAAGAAAGATAACCATCTTCTCGGGCAGCTAATCAAGATAGTTTCACAAAGTTTAAACTGCCCGTCAATTTTTCTCACAGCAAGTATTCCAATTAGAATGTCGTCTTCGAAAGCTGCTAGAGAGAGGACATTGGATTTAACAGCATTTCCTCATTGACAACTTTTTCACAATGTTGACAATTCCTAGTTGTACATATATCTGACACAGAAGAACTAAAAGATGAAAAAGTATCTCTTCAAATCGGCTTGAAACAGCCTACGTTTGAGAAATTGCCCGCCGGAGATGCTTTAGTGTTTTCTGATAGTTCAAGAATCCCATGAACCAGAAATCGAAATTATCTACTGTTACAATCTGTATGTATTTCTGCGACGGCTTCTCCAAGTTCTCTTTCTCATTTTCCATCTTTATCTTTCTAAGCGGGATCATCACCTGGAAAAGATATTTAAAAAAGACAGATTAGCATCCGGTTCGACATAGCAATAGAGACCAGCAAATAGATTATTGACAGAAAATATAGTGATTTTGCAACATGAGCGAAGTTACCTTGTAATGGACTTTGGTTGTTTCTCCATCCGGAGAAACCAGTTTTATACATCTGTCGCTGCAAAAGGCCACTCTCTCATTGGAGATAAAGAGGAGACCTCCTATCGGACCGCTTGAGGTCGACAAATAGCATTGAAAGGTCTTCATCAGCCTTTCGCCATCTCCGACATTAAATAAGTCCATGAACACCTTATCCATTCCTCCAAGTTGAAGAACTCTTGCCCCAATTCTCAACTTTCCTTCTACTGTTTTCGTAATCTTGGGACTTAGGCTCACTGCAGTTCCGTCACAAAACCATGAGAAAACCAGTTTAGTGCGTAGGTCATATGAACATTTTTGCGCTAAATTGACCTCAAAAGATGTAATGTTTCTTGATCCTCCAAAATAAAGAGCCTTGAATATTAGGACATATTAAGTGAATACCAAAAATTGTGGTCATAAGAAAAGAATTGTTAGTACCATGTTCTCGAACGCCACGCGCAAGAATATCTGCTTTCTTCCCGAGCTTGTTCATCCTATGAAGCACCAAATTCACCTTATCTGCAATGTCGGAACCAGACAGGTCAGAGTTCAGATAGATGTTTCGAATTAACTAAACGTCCAAAAGGGACAGCTGCTTCGATACGAATGCCTACTTTTTTTCAACTTTCGCGACGATCCATCGAATGGACAGAACATTTCATTGTACTGATAAGAATGCTCCGATGAAGGTGCCTCCAAGGACAGGAAAGGAACTCCAATGACAAGACCTTGGAGTTGGTTTTTCATATTTGATGGTCTGATGATAAGCTGTGTAGTATCTCTCAAAATGGGTTGGAAACAAGGGATGTGCTTACCAAGTATGATCAATCCTCTGAGTGCTGGGAATGTATTTAAAAGCACAATGTCCATAGGTAAATGCTGAATCCTGACACTGTTTCGATTTAGTGCCGTATGAGTCAGGAATGGATCAGCAAGGAATAAAGGAGCAGAAGGGAACGCGTAAAAGAAGCTTTCTGAGATGGCTGATGTGTCCTCGCCTTTTGAAAAATGCACTGTGATTGATTCATGATCACATCCTTTTGTGCATTCTTTAGAAGTTTCTGGTTCTAAAAAGTGGATTCATGGTGCAGGTTCTGGTTTGTTATGCCTCACAGACAAAAGTGAGGATAATATTAGACTAAGCAACCATCTGAGCAATTAGGAATTTTGGCAAAAAATTGGAATCTGCGCAACCAAAAAAGGAAACCTTCTTCGTATCAATCGCCATTCATGATGGTTCGATTGCCCACATTGAAAGGATCATATAATACTGCATATGTATTAGCTGTAATGAGTTCTTTACGTCCTTACTTGTCCTTCATTTGTGGGTACTAGGTTCTTGAGACTGTCCTCTCCTTGAAGCACTAAGATTTTTTTATGGGAGGGGTGGTTGATTTCTTTATGTTTTTGTGTCCACTTGGTAATTTCAGGACATTTTATTCGGATTAGATATCAGTTTTGAACTTGGCCCTTGGGCAAATTGCTTTTCTTTTCCTCCTTGGTCCTTGGGCTAATTGGTGCAGAGATTCTTGTGATGAAAGGTTTTCAATAGGTTGAAGTTATATTTATTTGTGGAATTGAAACTTCATGGCAAGCTTTTGCCCTCATCCATTGCTGTACATGAGTGTGCAAAAAGCCAAAGGCCATTCACAGATAAAGGATGCTTTTCTCCTGCTTTTTCACTTCCTGATCTCAGAATCACACCGAAGTGCAGGATCTAAAGTGGGAAAGACTCGGCAGAACTGAATCATAGCCTTATCAGCTCCATGACTACAGGTTGGCCAAAAAAAAATTTTCCCTTTTCTTGGTGAGACGTGTTCATCAAACGCTTGTGCTTTAAGTTTTCAACACATCATGAGGATTCGGTCCATGAAGAATGAAAGATAGGACAAGGATTTACTAGGTCACTTCATGGAAAAAGGAACTCAAACAATCATTTTGAAATGGGAGATATGCGGGGTAACAAATTTTCAGACACATGTCATGTATTCAGTGGCTTAATTGCAAGAACTTCTCAATACAATTGTCCACGAATTAATGAACAATACGTATTTTTCAGCGCCCTTTGACTTTAGTCTTGGTGTACTCTGTACCTTCTATTAAAATGCTTCTTTCGAAGGGCTGTTTAAATTTCCAAGACCGTGAGTTGGAGAAATTGCATAGAGGAGTAACATACATTGTCTGTCTTCCCAGAATAGCCATTGAGGTGTTGGCAATTAGTGTTTGCATTCCAACAAAGATGCGTCCAGGGACAGGACAAGGATTCCAATGACAAGACCCTGAAATTGGTTCCCCGTATTTAAATTCACAGCCTGAGTATCTTCTGTATGATGGTCTGCCAAGAAATTGGTGTAGTGTCTCTCGCAAGAGGTTCGGAAGCAACGAAGATGCGCTTGCTCAGGATGATCAATTCTCTACGTCCTGTGTAAATGCTTCATCCTGAACATTTTTAAATTTAGCTCGCGTTAGTCAGGAATGGATCAGCAAGAGGAATAAAAGATCTGAATAGATCATGAAGGAAGCTTTCTAAGATGGCTGATGTGTCCTCAGTTTAGGAAAACACGCTGATTGATTCATGATCACATCCTTTTGTATATTCTCCAGAATTTCCTGATAGTCAAAGTGGATTCTTAGTGCAGGTTCTGGTTTGGCATGCCTCAGAGACAACTGTTAGGGATAATGTAACACTAAGCAACCATCCGAGCATTTAATACCTTTCATAGAAAGTTCGGAATCTGCTCTTCAAAGAAAATTCTTTCGTATCAATCGCCATGCATTATCGTTCTAGTGTATACATTGAGATAATAATATATTACTGTATTTGTATTAGCTGTAAGAATTCGAAAAATGACTGTTATATTCTGCGTTTAAATGAACTGCTCATGTACAATAAGTTTTTAATGTCCTCCACTGTTCATTGGTGCTACAAGGTTCTCGGCATTGTCCTCTTCTTGCAGCTTTAAGATTTTTCTATCGAAGGGTGGTGGATTTCTGTATCTCATTTTCAACTTGGGAAAAACTTTTACTTTGTGATATGAAAGTCCAACTAGATTGCACAGTGCATAATTCAGGACAGGGAAACTTGAAGTTGGTCCTCGGGCTAGTTGGTCCGGAGATTTAATTTGTTTCCTTTTTTCAAAATGAATGTCTTAGATAAGAAATCACAAGACCCCTGACCTGAAGGAGTCATATGTTGGTTAGTTGATCAGCCTGGAAACCCAGATAAAGAGAAAAGCAAAAGAACAAAGGAAGAATCATCACAATGGCAAAGTTCGGCTTATGTGGAAGTGAAGCTTCATAGCGAGGCTTTTGCCCTCATCCTTAGGTGTACATGAGTGTGCAAAAGCCACAAAAGGCCATTCACACTAACACCTGAAAAAAGATGCTTGTCTTGCTTTTTCAATCCTCATCTCAGAATCTCACCAAACTGGAGGCTCTAATTGCTTGTGGGAAAGAGAATGGACACATCATAGCCTTATCAGCTCCATCACACCCATGTTGACCAAGTACTTTTTCCCTTTTTCTGGTGAGACATGTTGATCAAACACTTGCGCTTTCTGCTCTCGATGTAGTACAAGGGATCTCATTAGGCCACCTCATGGAAGAACGAGCTTTAATAATCGCCATTGCAGGGGGGCACATAGAAGCGAACTCTCGGACACTCATGTCATGCATTAACTGGCGTATGCGCAAAAACTTCTTTTTTCTACATTTGTCCACAAATCCGATGAAGAATTCACATGGTTTCAGCAGCTGTTGAATAACATTGTGTAGAAGCATAACTTCAAGCAAATGCATCCAAGAGCGCCATTGTCTATCTTCCCCTTGTAGACATTGAAGTGTCCTGAGTTATTATTCTTCCTGGTCCATGTTTACATTGCTGGTATCATCATACCTCATACTTTTAGAATGTTGCGCCACCTCAACAGAGCCTTGACCAGTACTAGCCTCAAAATCACTAAGGCCTCTTTTGGTATTCAGATTGGCCAGACTGCAGTTCCTCTCTGTAATACCAACTTGACTATCTATCAGTTGAGTATTTGTCAACCGTGAAGTTCTACCATAAGGTAAAGTGCCGCCGGAACATGACCGGCGACAATGAGGACAGATCTGATTCCCAAAATGAACACCGAGCTGCTTCAATTCCAGTCCGCCACCTAAATCTACGGTCAATTCCACTGGGTCCTCACATCCAAGCTGTTTGTTGATTATGAAAGGTGGCAAATGGAACATCCACATGTGATCTTCGGTCATGACTGGAATGTTTTCAGAGGTCACAGCGTAATGAGTAAAGATGGATTGGTTGCGCTTAATTGTTATGGTGACTATTGAGAATGGCTGCGGCTCCTTGGTGTCGCTCTTGGATGAATAGAAAATGCATACTGTGAAACCTTGCAGCTTACAGCCTTGAAACGGAGGCATCTGAAAAGATAGAGAAGGAATCTCACTCTGATAGCCAAACCAATCAGGAATGTTGCTTCCCGGTAGGGAAAATTTCGCCGTAGCCATACCCGCACCGGTCCTGCACAATTAGAGGAAAGTTGCACAATGATTCAGTATAGCATTCTAAAAGGTAGAAAATCGTCTCACAGTGTGCATGAACCACATTAGAGAAAGAGAGTGAGAGAGAGTGAACCTGAAAAAGGAACTCTTTGAAGTTGCTTGACAAACTGTAGCACCACTGCATGTGTATTGTTCCTGCTGATTGCAACTTGTCCAAGCCAGAAATCTCTTCTATTTTTCTGCAGTTAGTTAGAAATAACCTCGGTACATGGCGGAATTTGGATAAAGATACACTTTTCAGCGATGGACAGTTAACTGCAGACGGAGTTAATAAATTTGTCGGCATATCGGGAAGCAATTCAAGCTCCTCGGAATTGTCAAATTTAAGGTTTTTGAGTTTCAAGAGACCGCTGACTGTATCTGGTATGCTGAAAAAGTTGTTCTTTCTCAGGTCTTAAGTCTTCTAGGAAGAGCAAGCTTCCTAGTTCCCCCGGGATTGCATCGTCTGATAGATTGCAGTCCATCAATCTCAGAGATTTTAGTGAAGTTAACCCCGACAACGACATGGTCAGCATACTATTTTTGTGCAGATCTTCCCTTCTTGTCATCCATGACCAAATGAATGAAGACAAGGAACTGGGCTTCGAAATCTTGCACCCGCATAAAGATAACTTTTTCGGATTATTTAAGCATATAATGGGCAAAGGGGCGTGTGTAATAGCAGTTCCAGCAGCAACAAACTCCATCTGAGACTCCATCTCTCGGAGATTTTCAGGTAACTTATGTATCTTTGAGCAACCTGCATTATCGATGACTTTCAGGGACTTTACTCTGCCGATGCTTCCAGGAAATTTCTTGAGCTCTTTGCAGCCTTTGATATTCACCAGAACAAGTTTCTCTAGTTGGCCAATGGCCTGATGGATCTCCACGAGCTTTATGCAATCTTGTAGGACCAATTCCTCTAGATTGGGGAGCCTCGAAAAATCAGGAGTCTTTCTCAGGAATTGCAAATGACTGAGATTGAGGACTTTCAACTTTGACAGAAACTGTGACAAAGTATAGATTTAAGTTTGAAGTTGCTTGCAAAGCATTTTATCTCGGTCTAGGAGAAGAGTCAGCATGCATTACCTTGTTATATTTCCAAGCTACTTTGAGATTGCTATGTCGCACGAGACAAACTAGGTGTTCCATGTGAAAGTCGACCGGGATAAAACTTAAAAGGAAATTTCTGCCAGCAAATCCATCTCAACTCTTTAGAGAACAGTCCATATTTTCCTTCGAGATGTGTATGGTTGAGTTGGAGTAGTCTTAATCGATTCATCCGCGCAAAAGCTTCGGCATTCACTTTCACGATTAATTCGTGGGAGAAGTATCCTCCCTCTCTTTCTGCGCAAAATAGTGGCATTCCAGGGTGAAGGTCGGTTCTGGCGGTTTTCTTGGGAGCGAAATGGGCACGATTTGGTGTTAAGTCGCCTTCTCTTCGAGTCCCGATCTTTCTCTTCCAGAGAAATCTGGCCGAGACCCTTGCGAAGGGCAGCACACCGATGCCGTCAAGGGCGCTCAGATCCTGGAGCAGCCTTGCCATGAGACATATATGGTCGGACAGGGCAAGACGCTGCACACCATAGGCGCCGAGTGCGGCAACCCTTTCATCGTCGAGCGCAACCCTCACATGAACTGTTGTCTCTGGGAAACATCACTTTTGCAGCTGTTGGTACAAGTTGTGCCAATCAAGATGTTCCACAGGAGGATGGCAATGAGGCAGATGGTGTTCTGTCAGATTTCATTTAAATGTGTCTGTCGGGCGCTTGTTTTGTTTTCGTTTGAATCAGATTTCAAACAATTTGTTTTGAACTTTCTATCGCGACCTTATTATGGTCCGATAGCGTGGTTGGTTAAATAAAGTTTATATAGTGTGCAATTATATATTTTTCTTTATTGATGGTGACAAAAAGGGGGAGAAGTTGCCCCATTACAATTGTAGCAAGTAAAGATTATGGACGCAAATCTACTACTTTGATGAGAAAAGGATACTTTTAGTGCCAAAAGTTATATGTGGAGATCATTTTGGTGTAAAAATTTTCGCCGGATTACTTAAGTGTCGAATTGGAGACAAAAGGATTAGTTTGGTGACTCCGACAAAATTTTCTAGTCAAAATCGTCATGTGTCATTAATGATAATTTTTTTTTAATGTAAAATGACATCCAAAACAAATAATAAGTCCATGTGGGCTGCGACGTGGACTGCTATACTTTAAAATAAATTAAAATGACATCCGTAGATCGAACCGGCACGTTGCGTCGCAGGATCGACGGGGTGAAAATCTATCTTGTCCTCCATGGAGGACACACACGCTGCTAGGTCTCGCAACGGCTCGGCGCTCTCTCGCGGATGTGGAGCGCGTCCACCATGATCTTCATCATGGCGGGACTTCTCTGAGGCGTGGAAGATTTTGCCTGAGCGCATTGAGCTTCATGGTTGAGAACGGCAACTTGGAAGCAATGCTCCGAGGCAAAAATGATCATCCTGGCATTTTGTCCCGAATGTCCGCCATTGGCTTCGTCGTCCCCCTCTTCAGCATTGACTCTCGAAAGAATTACCCCGGGCTACACCCCCGTTGCTGCGGTGATCGTGTCTACCGCGGTGGACAATGTCGTCCTGTTCGTGTTGCTAGAGAAGGTGGCCATGGACTGCCCAGGAGCGCCTCGGTCGGGCCCGATGAACTTATGGGACTTGTCGTACTCGACAAAGTAGCCAATGAATGAGTCAAGGTAGGCTGCCGTTCCACACTCCGATCAAACTGATTTCGATAAGGCAGGGAATTGCTAAGTACGAAATTAGGCACACCACGAAGAGAGCTGTGGCAACCTCCCTTTTCCACTAGTTGGGATCGAGACTTGATTACGCTAATGTTTCTTCAGCATACAAACCGATGATGTTGAACAAGTATGGCAACTTATGTTGTGATACACAAAAGGAAATGTGGGGTCAATCGAGTTTTTTTTTCTTTTAGTTTAATTTTTTCTTGCAATCGGAATTAAAATAAGTTCTCGTCATCAGTGCTCTACTTAAAAAGTATTTTTTTTTAATTGATTTATGTTCTCTAAATGGCTTCATTAGCTATCTCATGCTGAAAAAGTAAGACCTATGAAAAATGATACGGTCAAAATACACTTGTATTAGTTAAAAAAAAATGAGTGAAAAAAGCAAGATCCTAAGATAACTGCCCATTAAAATGAAAAATTATTAAATTCTCTCTCTCGCATGAATCATTAAGGGTCCGTTTGATAACGATTCCGATTCAAAAAAATAATTTATTTTTTGATTATATTCTCCGGATGATTTTTAGAGAATTAAAACACGCTTAGTATGGCAAGTTTTAAAAAAAAATAATTTTTTTTAAAAAATAATTTTTAAAAAATTTATTTTAACTTCCCCCATTCTTTAAATTTTTGAATTTTCTAGAATTTTTAATTTCCCCCTTTTTTAATTTTTTTAAATTTTTTTTTAAATTTTAAAGCTTATTCTTGAATTTAATTTTAAAAAAAAATCATTTTTTGTCAGATTAAAAAATTCATTTAAAAAATTAATTATTAGAAAAAAATTAAATTTTTAATTTTTAAAATTTTGTTTAAATTCAGAACTGAAGTACACGTGAACTTAATTTTTTTAAAAGAACTGAATTTTTGTTTTTTCGATGAATCGAACAGAAATGTTGACTCGGGTTCCTACCCGAAAGCACCATTCGAAGAGAAACAGGGGCACTGCACGAATCAGGAAGACTCGCGAACGGGAAAGAGGGCTCTCCGTACCCTCCGATCGTCGATCCCTCCGACGCCTTCGTCTCCGTCTGTGGGTTCCTCTCTCTCTCTCCTGAATCTTCTGTTGAAGGTTCTTCGCGAGATCATCTTCTTCCGTAGTTTCAAAGTCCTATTTGATTCGTGACAGCGATTTCTCTGACTACCGATTCCCTCGACTTCGCGTGGCGACGGTTTTCTTCGATTGCCCGCGAGACGGGGATTGTGGCTGGTAAGTTCGAATTGATTATGCTTCTATGTTTGGCAAATGTTGATGAGGAGCAGCACTTGGCAGGGTCGAATCGTCGTGTTCGCGTGCGCATTGGGAAGGTCGGAGTGTGTTCCGAGCTCTGTTTTCGACGTTATACATAGGAGAATTTAGTTTGGGGAGGAGGAGGCATGTGAGGTAAGGATGAGGAACGAGATAGGGAAGCCGTTGATCGTGTTGATATGCGGGAGCTTGGTGTACTACCACTGCGCCTACCGGCATTCGAGTATCCTCTCCCTCCTCTCCGACGTCCTCATCGTGCTGCTCTGCTCTCTGGCCATCCTCGGCCTCCTTTTCCGCCAGCTCAACATCTCGTATACTCTCTGATCTTTTGCTTTCGTTTCCAATTTCCGTTTCTCTTCTTGCGGCTTTTCAATTGGGTAAAAACAAAAATTGAATTTTGGTGGGATCGAAAGGGTACCAGTGGACCCGCTGGAGTGGCAGATATCGCAGGACACGGCCAACGGCATCGTTGCCTGCCTCGCCAACACCGTCGGAGCCACTGAGTCTGTTCTTAGGGTTGCCGCCACTGGCCACGACAAGCGCTTGTTCGTTAAGGTTATTTGGTTGCTTCTATTGTAGATTAGAGGATTCTTCGCTCTCTTATGATGATGGACCTAAGCTAGTGTGCATATTCTCATTTTCAGGTGATTGTTTGCCTTTACATTCTGTCTGCTTTGGGGAGATTACTCTCCGGCGTCACTGTTGCTTATGTTGGTATGTGACTTTCTCACTTTCTCATTAATCTGCTTCTCCATGCTCTGTGTCCCCCATGAATCATTTGAGGAGGGTAGTAGATCTGAAAATTCTCGCTATTATATGGCCTTCCCTCTGGCAGGAGGGAGAAAACATGATTGTATGGCAGCCAGCATATTCAAGAATTGTCCTTGCAAACATTTACTCGGTCTTTGTTTCCCACTCTGAGATATAGCTCTTTGATGGCCTTATTTCCTTATTTTTCTTCCCCTAGTGCTGTTTTACTTGATCCTTAAAGCTTGCCTTCTAGCGGTTTCCTGTCAAATGAACGTCAATATACTGTCTTCGTTGTTGGACCATAGCCGGATTAGAGCATTCTCCTTACACTGGAGATCCTGTTGAAACAAGGCTCCTGCAATTTAAGTATTGGTTGTTTGGGGAGGTTAGAAATTAACCATGCAATGAAGGAGGTTCTTCTCATGACTGGACACATGACATTCGGCAACAAAGCCCATTTCCCCTACTGTCCCTACCTAACCCACCAAAGATTTATGCAGAAAGTTACCAAAGGCTTTCACCCTCAGTGGATCATTCCTGTATATTGTCAATATTTTCCGTTTTCAGCGGAGTTTAGTACCTCAAACCTCCAAATGTTTGTCAGCCTCATAAGCTGGGCCATAGAAAAAGGGCCCCGAAAACATAAGAAAAGTTGAAAGCTGTTAAAGTGATAATAGTGGCGAAAGGCGATATTGAATTTTTTATGAGCGGTTATTTTAGCACAATAGACATTATTGACCATGTTGGCGTTATAACTGGTGTTAGAACGTGCTTTCTAGAGGAGAAGTGCGAGAACTATTTTACTTTTCCTCTCCATCCTCTTCTATATGATGTGCTTCTCAGTATTCTTGGTTTTTGGTGATGAAAGTTTATTGCTTTTGGAGACAAATGTTTGCTAATGACAAAAATATAGTTATGATGGTAGCAGAAGTTGATGATGGAATCTTATTGGTAGTAATTGTAGCAGAACAGACATCATTGACTGTGCTTATGTTAGAAAATGCTTTATGAAGGAGAAGTTAGAGAACACTTTTCCTGGTACACTATCTTCCTTTTTTCCACTCACGATTGTTATGTAGCTGCACCTTGTACCGCGCCACCTTGTCACTTAGTTGAATGTTGTCAATATCCTCTGTTATCTTTCTAACAGTCTCAAAGCTGTGATTAATTGGGACTCTCTTATTTTTTATGTTTGAGACAGGATTATGCTTGTTTTGTCTTTACTTGTTCGCCGAGAGCTCGCCATCAGTCAGCACTTGCATAGCCCGATTCTTGAGGAGAAGTGGTGCTGCTGAGCAGGATAACATGTAGCCATTAAATCTTCTTGACCTGTATCCAATTCTTGTTGTACCCACGTCTTGGAGCCTTAGATTGTGACTGTACATATGAGACTGTTCTTCACCCCTATTTTGGGGTGAGTGAATACTGTTGTCGGCTATACGCATGAAACTTTTACGCGCAATTTTATGTTTGGCCATGAGCGCAACCGATCGATGTATTTTGAAGAGATGTTGTGAGTCTTTTGTAGTCACCCATAAGAACTCTCTCTCTCTCTCTCTCTCTCTCTCTCTCTCTCTCTCTCTCTCTCTCTCTCTCTCTGAGTTCATTGGATGACTGCATTAATGTCGTTTCTATATTTCATCACCCAGCTAAGAAGCTTCATTAAGTACCCCGTCCTTACTATATCATCCTCAGTCACACGACTTTGGAAATGCATAGTTCATGGACTTTGTCATTGTAAAATCGCTTCCCCGTAAACATTGATCATGTTTGAAAATGGAAAGTGAGAACTGAGCAATTCCATCATTCCATTTTGTCATTGTTTTTAAGGTTTTTTTTTTTTTTTTCTAAGCATTATATGCTTTCTAGCAAATTATCAGCGGAGAAAATATCAGCTTCGGCTCAAGTCCATGTTTTCCGTGATTGCCTCCTTAAAGGTGAAACCGAATCCACCACGGTACATGAAATTTCCCAAGGCAAAAGAGCAAGCAGATCATAATTCAAAATGCGTTGCCACAAAGTCGCTCGATAATGCTTATCACTCCAACACAAACACTTCTTTACAGATGACACTGTTGAAAAGAACTTCATGAACTACTTCTCGCGCCATCATGCTGATCTAAGCGGACGATCAACAGTACACTTTGATGGCCCACCCTGAAATGCCACATCTTCACCTAGTCCATACAGATTGATGTTATTTCTCCTACTATGGCTTATTTGAAAGCAACAGAAATAATAGTTGTCTTCGCACAAAACCATCCTATCATCAGATTCACTACAAGCATTCCATCATCCAACAAGAGCAAAAGCAGAGAAACTCTCTGCCGTTCCTATATATTACAACTTAAGCTGCATCACCTGTGTGCCGATGCATGTGGCATTGGATAAGTCATGGGGCTCATATTGATTGGTGCACCGGGAACCACAGTGCCTTGTACTTGACCTCTAACACCATATGCCATGTGAGGCGTGGTAGAGAGATTTACTGGAGTACCAACAGCAGAAACAAAAGGGCCACCCACTGGTTGTCCAATTGATGGAGGACATGGAACTCCAACACCTGACGTCACCGCTGGAGATTGAGGAGATTGTTTGTTGGATTTGCCAGAAGATACTCCTCCCGTGGAGCCATCTGTTTGATTTTGACCCGTAATAGGGCCTGGAGTTGCTGAAAGGTCTCCACTGCCTACAGTGGTGATATCGTGAATACTAGATCGCCTCCTATCTTTGTTAACTGAGTTCAGACGGATAAAATACTTCTGTGCATGGCTCGCAACTTGTGTAGGCGTCCTTGTGACGACAAAGTTCCGGGAAATACTTCGCCAATCGCCCTTCCCATATTTATCTAAGCCTAGAAGAAATAACCTGCTTCCAAAATGATATAGATATGAAAACCCAAGGTTGAAATGAAATATATGTGAGAAAAAAGGCATAGCATAGGAACGAACTATAACAATGTACATTAGACAGTAACACCACCATATGTTCAATCATCAGATAAATAGTTAAGATCAGCCTGCAACAAAACTGAAACTGGGGAGGCGACAGCCATAAATTGCAGTAAACTTGATAATATGTCTTGCCTATCAAGGGCTTGAAACAATGAGCATGCATGGGAGATTGCAAACTTTTCAATGAAAGGCTTACTATAAGAACTAAAGGGGTGGGTTTCGCCACATATATCATAGATTGCACCTTTCCATTTAGAGAGCAAAAAAAAAAAGAAGAAGCTGAATTTAGAACCCGAGTCCAGTCAGGGGCAAGGGCTGACTCTACCCTCCAATAACCTCTTTAGGTCCTCCATAACTTCAGACAGAGAGAGAGAGAGAGAGTCTTCCATGATCAAAATTCAAATTTGGATCATAACATCACCTAATAAAATGTTCAAAATTTTACATGCTCCCTTAGAAAGGTATTCTCTTCTAGTAGCTTGTTACCATTAGCCATGCCTGCTGGCTACATGGCTGCTGGATAAGAGAAATATGTGCTTTTAATGATAGATCATCCTCCTGAACCCAACCAATCAAACCAGCTTATCAATGCTTAAAGCGTTTCATGCAAGCGTCACATACATATATTATAATGATATCACAAGCCCATCAATCAAGATAACATGTACAACTATCTCATCTAATTGTATACAACAAAGAAACATTAAGTCGCTCTAGTAGCTTTTGCTTACCACGTCTATAGAATAACATACTACACATAAACGAAATTAACACCATTGGTACAGTGAAGGCTATCATTTGACCTTTTTCTTTAATTATGTCAATTTTCAATTCCATTGGCAAATATATCAAGAAGCACTATTCCATGTAGCAAAATTCTCTTGCCTTAAAATGGAGCTCATGTGCCACCTGAGGGTTATCACCACTTCACCTTCCATCAGCAGAGGCAGTTTTCACCTCATAGGTCATTGCCTGTCGGCCCCACCAATGCTTTCTTTTTTTATTTATGATTCCACCAAATGATATCAGATAACGTCTCAAGTGATATG
Source organism: Rhodamnia argentea (assembly GCF_020921035.1). Lineage (NCBI taxonomy): Eukaryota > Viridiplantae > Streptophyta > Magnoliopsida > Myrtales > Myrtaceae > Rhodamnia > Rhodamnia argentea. The sequence goes on along the minus strand of NC_063157.1, from coordinate 22,873,513 downwards.
GAAGCTCAAGTAGAAACCCCTCGTCCATTTTGACCTTTCTTAATTCACCACACACCTCAAGCCTGATTGAGCAAGTGACCCAACCACCACACCACCAAGCCTTATTCAACTAAATTGCGAGGGGATCCTACTATGTCTTTCCACTCTGAGAACTTTATTGAAACATTCCGCAGTTTGAGTCATGTTGCTCATACGGAACAATTGGCCAGTCTCCATTTAAGACTCAGGCTGGCTTTTTTTTTTTTTCAACGAACATTTGCAACACATTAGGAAACGTTAATTGTCCCAATATCACGTAGCAGCTCTATCAAAAATGCATGGTCAAAAGAAAGAAAGCTAGACCGCACAAAAGTGGGCTTGAATCCAGCTTGCCAATGCCTAACCATCAGATGTCTGAAGAATTGGATAGGCAGGACAGGCAGACAAAGCTCCAGGTATGTATACCTCTAATAAATATGACCAGATTAATAGGTTGGACAGTGGATGAATGCACCAAGGACACCTATTCGTCAATACACAATGAAAGACGTGCTTTGCAGAAAAAGGAAAACCAAAAGCATCTAGTCACATCTCTCCCAAATTGAGTTCAAGCTGCAATGGTCCATAGCTAGCTGGAGCATTAAGAATTACCTTTCTATCTATCAAGAACCAACTCCAAAAAAACAAGAGATACAGATCGATACACAATCTATATGAAGAGAATGCAGGCATTAAAGCAATTCAAGAATACACTCAATGTTCAGGCTAAAGGAAGTAGTGAGAAGAAGACATGGTACTCTGCACGGGCCGGCTAAGGTTTCTTGTGCAGCATAAGCACTAACTGACGCTCAAAAAGGGTCTAAACTGCACAGTACTAAACTCAACCCAACAGATATGCCAGGAAAAAGAATTGAAGCTTGATGAGAAATCAGCAACTAATCTGCAAGTCACTTAAGCCCTCGAAAAAACAGATCAACCAAACGAAAGGAAGGGCAGCAAAAGCAAATCACAGTGTCCTGGATCAGCTAGCGACCAATTAACTATTGCGCACATGTACCCTCTTTCCTAAAACCACATGGTCAGATATAAATTACTGATCGACAAGAAAAAGACCCCACCTGTGTTCTTCCTCTGTCCAAGCAATCCCCTTCCTTCTCTCCTGATCCGACCTCGATCCTTTCCCTCCCTGGTTCAACTCGCCGTTCGCGTTCCCTGACCCGCCGCCCTTCTTCCCGTTCTCCTCCTCCCCCACGTTGCTCGTGGAGCCATCCGAGGAAGACGAATTGTAGGAAGGTAGAGCCACGCGGCCAGACTCTATCTTATCGACATCTTCGATCAGAAGCTCGTAATGAAGCTTAATTTCCTCTAGGGTTTTGCCCGGTACGTCGGAGGCTACCTTCTCCCACCAATCCGAGGAGTCCTCGAAGTGAGTAGCCAGGGCATTCTCGAACGCCTTGTCCTGTTCCCTACTCCACGAGGAACAACTAGGGCTCACTGCTTCATCGACAGTCATCAAAGCAAAACCCTGGCTCAAAAAAAACCCACACTTTGCAACTCCGAACCACTTCACGACTCAGCAGCGTGTCAAATGAAACTCGCCAACAGATCCACGGAGCTATCGAACCAATGGACTCCCCAATATCAACTCTGGACAGCGCATTTATCCTGAAACCTCCTCGGGATTCGTATCCGCTAATGCCCAATTATCGCTGCGACTGCAAGTGGCAGTGATGCTGCGAAAATTATGGGCAGCAAGGGAAGAAGCAGACAAGCGAGGGCAGACAAAAACCGATTTTTTTTCCTTTCCTTTCAGCAAGAATAAAGAACCTCAATTAGCTAGGCGAGAGGAATTTCTGAATTCCCGGCTGAATCTGCTGAAATCATAGGGATTTGCTCCGAAATTCGGAGAGTTGGACGCTTGCGCAATTCGATGAAAGCTCCTTCCTTTTTGATCTTTCCTCCGATGGGCTTTTGGCTGAGGCAAAGCACGAAGGAGGAGGAGAAGAACGTCGGCTTCAGACGGCGTTGCTGGCGTGGCCCGTGAGAAATATCTCTGAATCCCGCTAAATATCCGTGACGCAATAAAAGCGAGACCACCTTCCTTAATAAAACCTCCTGTGAAAAAGATTGCTGACTGACAGTGAAAATTTTTCACACAGAGAGAGAGACAGACAGACAGAGTCCAAGGTTGAACCGACCGTGGAGGTAAAAAAATAAAAAATGGCAGAAACCGCTGACGACGTAACTGAAAGCCTGCGAACGGATAGAAAAGGAAGGAAGGGATTGCTTGCCAACAAGAAACACGACGTGACAGCCTGGGAGCATTTAATTCTCTTGCCCCGTGGTTGTTCAAAAGGTTGAAACTTGAACTTCAAACTTGCTCTCGCCCTCAGTGGATCCATTTCGACGGAAGACTTGATTCATTTTGGAGGGAGAAAAAAGTGGAAAAGGGGAATAATAGATTCAGATTCATTATCAGATTAAGAATTATTCGATTCAAGATCACGCAACACTATCTCTCTCGACTTACCAAAAAAAACACTTATCTCTCTCGCACTAAAAATGGTCGTAACTCCTAGAGCTGGTTCCTGGAAACAGATGAAATCCGGTCTGCCGCCGGTGGCAAGCCATGTTGGCAAGCCGGGCCGCAGAACAATTACTCTATCGAACATGGGAACCCAGCCACGTCCCGGTCTTGCGAAATTAGATTCCTTTACAGGGTCAATTGCCCCTTTAAAACCGGCTTACGCAATTCATCGATCTAGAGGCCAACACCCATGCTCGGGGATCAACCTCTAAAGATAGCTCGTAACTCCGCTGCGAGCACAGCGCAAAACCCAAAACCCAACTCGAATTGCAAAACTCTACACCCATGACTCCCCGATCATTCGCAAAAAATTACAGAGGCAGATTCAGATGACCCACTAGGTGACTCACATGGTGTGCCATCAGAAGAAACTATTTCCCGTGGACCATCACATTGTCTAACATAGAAGTCCGGCTTTCTAATTTTGAGAAGTAGGACCTGCAATATCTGCTTGATGACCTTTGCATAGAGAACCCCTTTTACCACGTTCTTCGCCTTTGCATAGACAAAAGGCTTTTTCATGTTCTTTATCCAGTTCTACCTGCAAAATGAATGGAAATTGTTCCTGATTGCATTCCTACAGCAGATGGTTTGGGCAAACTTCTTTCTCTGACCTCTGAACTAACATACTTACGTGCATTGCCCTGAACATGACTAATCATTCAATGCCTGTTCGCATGCCATTCTTCTCTAAGAAGATGCAATATATCCTCTTGCCAAAGCTGTGAGAGGAGGACCACTGAAACATAAGCAGCATCAATTTCCTAAATTTTTCAGAGGTTTCACATATCACGCATGCACAATGAATGACCAGGACAGGATGACTGAATGACGACCATACCAGTGCATCTTGAACATTAAAATGTACTCAGAAAAATACATGTTCATTCCCAAAATTTGCATTGGTTTTACACAGTCAAAACATACAGGCTTCAGAGATACTAATCTTAAACTGGTTTAGAAGGTTAACAAACATTTACTTGGCTGAACAGAAGTATCCGCATCAATATGGGTTAAAACAAAAAGTGACACATGGAAAGTACTGAGCGCACAATTTATTGAATAAATAACTAAAGGTTCACAAAGCTGAAAATATAATTTGCCCTTTCGCTGGCCATTAAAAACGTGTTTACACTTCACAATCATAGGCTCACAAGCTACTTGGCAAGCTGCAGCTGCTTGATATTTATAATCTTTTTTCCTGGGTTCAATCCTTTGGGACAGGCTCGAGCACAATTCAATATAGTATGGCAACGGTAGAGCTTAAATTCATCATTAATCGCATCAAGCCGCTCCTTCGTAAATTCATCTCTGCTGTCCATGATCCACCTACATTCACCAACAAAATGAAGGAATTGTTGATACCAAATGTATCTGTAGAAAAAATGAGAGCGATCTCAACATAAAAGGAAGATGATGCATGGTAATCTCTTCTTATTTGCAAAGTTTGTCTACGAAGGTCCGACATCGGAACTATTTAAATATGAAACAGCAGCTAACCAAACTATGAAGCCAATCATTAAGCTCCAGGTTTTCTAATGCATCAACAAGAAGCTGTCATACAGCAAGAAATCATGAACAAAGAGTAAAACCTTAAATTGCACTTTCAGCATCAAACCTTGAACGCCAAATGAAGCTAAGGGAAACAGAAGTATTGTATAAAAAAGATTAATCAACAAAACCGTCTGAAACCAGCAAAACAGGAAAAGGTGAGAAGAGAGATTGATAACTTACAGCTTCATATTAATCGTAGAACTTAGTCAGTGATAGAAAGAGTTCATATAACATTGTTTACTCTCATGAAAGCGTCTAATCACTACATAGAGAAAGCTAGATGCTGTGTACATGTACATGCAACTAGCATGTGTGGCATCCAGATGCAGTCCAGATGCAGTGTGTGTGTACAACTCTGTCTGAGCATGGAGGGATCTTAAGATAGAACCCTGATTAAAATATTTCATGAAGCAGGTACTCACTTCCTGAAGCATAAAAGAGAAGGATGACAAGCACCATCATGTATGACACTCCTAGTTTAGAACTTAGGTACTTTCAACCACATGTTCAACCCCTTCAATTCTGAATGAAGTTCCCCGAGAGGCCATAACCAGTATAGAAAAGGTAAATAAACAATGGCTCCCTCCATTTACATAATTAAACCACATCAAACTCCCAATTTTACAGTTGAACCCAATGAAATTAAATTCACGAAAGATTCAACCTCTTGCCCCTTGTTTAAGAGTGTCAAAGCTTGCGGAGGGAAACCTCCCCGACTAAGTCCTTTTGCATACCAACATGTAACCAAGTTAGAAAACCTTAAGCAGTGTTTCTGCTTTACTTTAGAAAGCTTCAATATCTTTTAGTTTCCTCTATGGCAATGCCATCTGTAGACATTCAATCAGCATAAAAAACTGAGAGACATGACAATATGCGGCAATTTATGGGAAAGAAGGGATATTCAAGGAGGCATCGCAAGGTTAACTTTATAATTTTCTGGCAAGATTTTGGACCTATATATTTAAAAAAATGTAAGTTGCGGGGCTGTATGCATACAATTTAAAGTCCAGGGTCAACCACTAAACATTCATCTCTGAGAATGTCGATGAGTGTCAACCATTCACAGTTAAAAAGTTGAGAGCGTAATTGAAGATGGACAGATGCAGCTTACCCTTATAAAATGACATAGAAGTTCAACCAAGATACAAGAGAAAAGAAAATTCAAGACAGAAAATGAAAACTGAAGACAGAGTCTTTGCAGACAAACTTGATCCCAATCCAGTCAATGTCTACCTCTGGATGATGCAAGTTCATCAGGACAAGTAGCCATTGTGACCAACAAAAACTCTATTTCCGGCTTCTCGAACTCAAAAGGATAGTAATGTTCAAGAGGAAAAAAGTTCCAAGCATTCAGAACATAAGAGACTTTAAAGGAATAGTATAGTGCTCTTGAATCTTATTTTCATCCAAAGGTCAAAAGAAGAATTCCTCTTGAAGAATAAATACTACAATTCTGCAAATAAGCTCTGCTTAAGAAAATGTAATAGTTCAAATGATCATGGGAAAGGAAACTCCTATTGCACAATATCTACTCTAGCATTCAAGCATCATTTCATTCCCTTCTTTGAGGGAAAAACTGAGTGCAAACTCTTTAACAAAAACTACATTTGAAGTTGCAAATTTTCAGTTAAACATAAGTGCCAGGCTGATCACACTCACCAATCGCAATCCTCTCTCGTTACAACATGCTCTCTCAAGCTCAGAGCGAGCACCGAATTAAAAAATATCATTAATTTCCCACCCAAAAAACAGCAAAATTCTTTCATAGATGCACTAAAATTACACCACAGAGTAAACTGATAAAGGAAAAAAGAACAACACAAAGCCCCAGCATAGTAAATAATTAACTGAATCACTAAGCACCGTGCAAACAAAGATCAACCAGCTTCAGGAAAAAAGAACAACACAAAGCCCCAGCATAGTAAATAATTAACTGAATCACTAAGCATCATGCAACCAAAGATCAACCAGCCTCACCAATTCGTTGTCAGCATCAAAAATGAAAGCAACAAAGCCGAAACAAAGAACCCAAATCTAACCCAATCGATTTAAATCTAGCTGAAAAGCAATATACCTATTGGCGTGAAGCAAGGCAGCTGGTCCCAAGTAAGACTCAGGGTTCCACCAGTAACTGGGGCAAGACGTGCTACAGCAAGCGCACAATATGCACTCGTACATCCCGTCCAGCTTCGCCCTATCCTTCTTGCTCTGCGGAATCTCCTTCCCTGGTGTCGGCGGCGACGTCTTCCGCTTCAGCCACGGCTCAATGCTCTTGTACTGATTGTAGAAGTTGGTCATGTCCACGACCAGGTCCTTGATCACGAACATGTGCGGCAACGGCGTGATCGTCGAGGCGCCCCCGTCCGGGATCTTGGTGAGGCAGGCGAGACCGTTGCAGCCGTCAATGTTCATAGCGCAGGACCCGCAGATTCCCTCGCGGCAGGACCGTCGGAAGGTGAGGGACGGGTCGATCTCGTTCTTGATCTTGATGAGGGCGTCGAGGACCATGGGACCGCACTCCTTGAGGTCGATCTGGTAGTCTTGGAGCTCCGGCTTCGAGGGGTTGTCCGGGGTCCACCGGTAGATCGAAAAGGTCTTGAGATTGGCGGTGGACTTGGCCTTGGGCTCGACCTGTTGAGCCTGGGTCTCGCTTGCGTGGTGGCGCGCGAGGAGGAGACGGGCCGCCGAGGACGTAGCAACTCTGGACATTGGGATTGCTCGCTTCAAGATACCAGTCGCCATTGTTGCAGATAGAGACAGCAGCTGATTACAGAGCGAGAGAGACGGAGACGAAGAAGACGATACAGAGGGACCGACTGGTGGGTTCTTCGGGGGAAGGACCGGAGGAGGAGAAGGCTGAAATGACCAAAATAAGTCGGTTAACATGCAATTAAAGAGGTGAGACGTAGGGGCATTTTAGGTATTTCATGAAGTGATTGCCGGTCATTTCGCGATGAATAATTGAACACGGTGGATTGGTGGAGGCTTTGGGTGGGGAGTTAGTGACGTGGCGGATTATGGACCGTCGAGAGAAGGGGATTAGTGACGTGGCCATTTTGGCAAGTGTCGTTCTCGAATTTGCTTTTGCTGCTGGATTCGTGTGTCGACCATGGTCCATGTGACCATGAAGGATTCTTAACCTTACTTTGCCACAAACGAGTTAAGACACAGTCGAATTAATTAAGTGATGTTTTTTTTTTCAAACCAAGGCAATCTAAAATAAAGGCTTGTATACATTTTCCTGGAATTGGATATTTTTGTCTAAAATAAAATCTGGATAATAATTTAAAAAACTCGATCTTTAGATTGAAGAGATTTTCCAAAATACAAGTACTATTTTGAGAAATTGTAATTTAAAAAGCATATTGGAAAATAACTTTCGTTTCAATGGTATTTGGAAAATCATATTTTGTAAAACACTTTTTTTATTAAGTAAAAAAACTCAAAACCAATGAAGGACTCAACAATCGACGAGCCAGATTTGGCACCGGCCACTTTGTGTAGGTTCGGGTGACCTAAACAACCTCGGGTAAGGTTGGTCGGCCGCTAAATCTATGTTGCCGATGGCTTGAACTCTCACTAGTGATGTAGCATGAAGTAGGGACATTTATAGAATTATGAAAGTATAGCGGGGACAAAGTTGAAAGGAAAAAAATGTATGCGCATGCCAAAAACACTCAAACGCTTCCGAACCCGCCTCGAGTTAAAAGACCTCAAAAATACAATCGTATCTTCCCAAAACTCTTAAAGAAATTTGTCAAACGATATTTGTATTTACCCAAAATCCCTCGGGAATTTTCCCAACTGAAGCCAAAATAAGTTAATTGGCATCGAACATACCTAACAAAATAAGAAGTGTGCAGTAGGCTTAATGGAGATGCCAACTATTGGCATAAGCTCCGGTCACAAATCGAAAGAGCAAGTGTTGCGCGCAACATGTACATTTTCCACCAATGTCTCGAGAGTACTAAGTAGGCAGCATCCTCGAGTTTCGAATCTTCGCACGGAGCCTTCCAATGTGACTATTGCTTGTGTGTTTGGTTATCGTATGTACATCCGATTCACGCACGTCATTAGTACTCCCAATCACCTCCAATCGAGCGGTCGTTAGCACGCACCGATGCGTGTTAACCCGACACTCCAAAAGCCACGCGCCTCGCACGAGAAGAAATGCAAATGAAACAATTGCTCGATTGCGCCAAAAAAAGAAGAAGCATAATCCCATTAAAAATAAATCCAATTCTATGATAAAAACTAATGTAAGTTTGTGTCAAATATTTCTTCGAGAAAGCAAACTAAATTTATTGATTTTTTTTTAATTTTATAAGATGTGCATCATATGATACGACACAACTAAATTGAAATAAAGAATAGACAAAAAAAAAAGGATAGACAAAAAATTTCAGATCTCTGTCTCCGTGTGTCTCCGGAGCGAGTGACGATCTCCAGCAAAACCTCCAGAAACGCGCAATCGCACACTTTCCCAGGGGAAATCCATCAACCTCAGTCCACCATTTCGTCAAACACCTCGTCTCTTTCTAACCATCTCTGCAAATTCTCCAGATCCAAAACCCTCACCACCCTCCCTCCCTCCGATCGCCAATCTCCAATCTCCCTGCATGGTCCGCGCATTCCCTTAGATGGGCAAACTCTCCGTCATCATCTACATTGCAGTCGCCCTCCTCCTCCTCTTCCTCGTATCTCGCTCCCCGAGGTCCCCCTCCGCCCATGGCCGCAGCCACCTCCGCCTGAAGCTCCGGTCCAACTTCACCTTCAAGGCCCCGGCCCACCACCACCACCACGAGCCGGTCCCGTTCGATCCGCTCGTGGCGGAGCTCGAGCGGCACCGGGAGGACAAGCAGTGGGAGAGGGAGTACTTCGAGAACGCGCACCCGGAGGTCGTGCACGCCGCGGAGCACGCGCCGGGGGAGGAGTCGCAGCCGGAGTGGGAGGATTTCATGGACGCCGAGGATTACTTGAATGACGAGGAGAGGTTCAATGTCACCAATAGGTCGGTGCTGTTTTTTTTTTTTTTTTGTCTTTTTTGAAGTTCGCGTCACTTTCATTGCCATTTTACTTTAAATACGCTCTATGAAAAGTATATGTTCCACAGGCAGGTGGACTGCAAGTTCTGCCTTCATTTTTTGTTGCAATGCTCGTGCAATCGTGGGTTATGCTGAGATGATGATGATGATGATGATTAGAATTATGGCGTCTAGTTGATTAGAGGTGCAGTGTTATGTTAGTGTATGAAGCATAGTGAATTGAACTGTTTCTTTGCGAGTGTTTTGTGGATTTAAGAGACTGACAACTTCGGTGCTTTAAACTTATGCTTTGATGCTTAATGGTAGTTCATGGATGGGATTGGTATAGAGGGGAATAGCGTAACAAGATTCGTGGTTGGGCTCTTAGTGGTTTTTGCTCCTAGGGGATAGCTGTTCAATTCATTAAGAAAAGTAGAGGATATGGTCGTTTGTTCCGTTATCAGAAGAAAAGGGCATGAGTGTGGATGGTTGTTGGTGATGCCCAGTCTTACAAACATTTATTAGAGACTCTGAAATTGGTGCAAAAGAGACACCGCAAAGGCTTCAGTGAGTGGATGTTCCTGCTTTTGCTATGGCCGTGAAGCTGTAGAACTGGTTATTTACTGACAATCCGTAGCAACCAGGCTTTGAGAGTTTCAGGTAACGAAGGTCCTTAGTATTTACTTTCATGTCCTATCGTTGAAGGGATGCTTCTTCTTCACCCATCCTACCATCTTCTTTACCTTCCTCTTTGTCTCCCTGTACTTTTTTCCTGGTTGGTGCGACTCTTCTCTTAATAATATTTGTCAAGACTGTTTGCTTCACACATTTGTGGCATCTAAGATCATCTTAGACGAGCATGCATGCATGTGATATTTGTGATCTCTATTTGGTCTGAGGTTGTGGGAATGTTAACTTGGTGAATAGGCTGGTTTTGCTATTTCCAAAGATTGATGTGGATCCAGCAGATGGGTTTGTGACTGAGCATGAATTGACGGAGTGGAACTTGCAGCAGGCCCAGAGTGAGGTCATGCATAGGACTCAGAGAGAGATGGAGCTTCACGACAAGAACCGAGATGGTTATGTCTCATTTGCAGAATATGAGCCACCTAGCTGGGTCCACAGTTCAGGTCAGTGTTCTATTTTTTTGGCTTCTACTTGTTATCTAGTTGCAAGATCTTGATCTGAGACTACTGCTTTAGATGAATATAATTGTATTTCTTCCGGATTCCAACTCAAACATGATTTTGCTCAGTCATATATAAAACGTGAATCACATCAATATATGAAGAAAAAGAGTAAAGCCTCATAAACTAATATTTTCATCATTGAGCAGGAAAACCTAAATTAACTTACAGAACTACAAGCACTCGGTAGGAATTAGTAAGTATGGTAACCAAAACTATGAATTATAGGTTTGTTGACAGTCAGGACATTTGCATGCTACTGAATTTACTCTTGCCTCTTTTTGAGATACTGAAGGCATCCTTGCCTTCATAAGTGAAGAAAATTAAAATGAAATTACTGAGCTTCATACTAAAGAAACAGGATATGGGATTTTTGTTAATGCTTTCTCGTGGAACTGTGCTCACAACTTCAGATCTTTCTGTAGAAACTGGGCCTTCAACTTTGCTTTCGTTATGTTTATTCAAGTGTGACAACTTGTTCAGTGCTGCCTTGCAGATAATGATTCCTTTGCTTTTAATATGGGCTGGTGGAAAGGGGAGCATTTTAATGCATCGGATGCAGATGGAGATGGCCTACTCAATATTACGGAGTTTAATGAGTAAGCTATGAAACAGCATGATTTCAATTTACATTAGGAGATGAGTTAACTCTATGCACATTTTGATAATTACAGCTTTCTCCACCCAGCTGACAGCAAAAATTCAAAGCTTCTTCAGTGGTTATGCAAGGAGGAAGTAAGGTGACGTTAATTCCTAAATGACACATTTCATTTTTCTTTCAAGTATTCTTACTCTATTTGATTCTCTCGAATGTATCTTTTGAGTGTTCTGTTTACTGTTTTCATGTGGTTGCCGAACTTAATGTCACTACAAAGTTAGTTCTGTAATGTAAGAAGGATAAATTCTGGATGGAGATGATTTAATGTGGCCTCGAGCTCACGTTTGCGCATAGTCTTACTTTTGTCAATGTTAAAACAGATATTATTCTAGGAAATGTAACATTTATTGCCATCCCGACAAGCACAATCTTATACGAAAAGATTTTAGCATACATGCATCACCATGGATTTCTGATCCTTTGGTACGTTTTAGCCAAAGTAATGGTTCTCTAATTGTGCATGTGACATATCTTTCTCATTCCGGGACATGCTTCTTCTCATGTAGATCTAGTTTGGAAATTTTGCATTTTCTTTCCTTGTTACTTTCACTACTCTCGAATCAGATCCATGTCATTTCAACTTTTTAGTTGAGCTCTTGTTCTAATACAAAATGTCTAATTAAGTTCTTCAAATACAAAATTTGTTCGAATGACGTGTTGTCAAAAGATGTTGTGGCGTGGGTTAAATATCGCCTATGTAGACACACAAAGCGGATAGTGAATCAGTGGAAGCAGAAACAATCTATTCATTACCAGAGTCACGGTAGGTGTCCACGTAGCCAATGTTTAATTCACGTCACCCTCTTGCTTCCCCCGACAACCACATCTAGAAAGCACGAACACTCTCCGAGGGCCTGCACGTCGGTGTCGAACGCGTGTCAGATATCGACATGCGACCATCACATGGCCAACTGGTGTCGGACATCCGACGCGTGGTCAACGCTCCGGACACACCAATAACACGCGAGTCCAGGACACGCCATTTCGACACACACAAGGTCAATTTTAAATATTTTCAATAAATTATGGGTCAAAATGTAAATCTATAAAAGATAGATGTACTTAAGTTAACATTTTCATTCTAGGCTCTTTTTTTATTATTTATTTATTTGTGAATTCGAATCAATTTAATTTGATAGAAATAATCATAAAAATAATAATTTATCATGTATTAATAAAAATAATTATTTAATGTATGACGTCTCCAACGTGTCGGAATTTCTCTATTTTTTTAGAAATGACGTGTCGTGTCACGTGTCGGTGCTACTTAGGGCCACATTAATTAGATTTTGGTTGGATTTTGTGCCGGAGGAACTTGAGTAGATATTTTGTGTAAGTAGGACTTGATTAAAAAAATTGAAAGGACGGGAGCAAAGTACAAGGATGAATTGTAGAAATTTTCCTTTTAGGACTAGAATAAATGATGGGCACTTAATTACTAATTGCAAAAGGGCCGCCTCAAAATTTTTTATATTTCTTGAATGTGATCGAGTAGTCAATTACCCCTTGTCTGGATCACCTTATCAAGTTATCACAAAGACCGTTTCTCACACTCGATGTTGTTATCATATATGTAATGCACATTTATTTCCAAAAGGTAGTGTTAACCATGTTCTCTCACACCTGTCTGTGGCTTTGACTGTAAGCTTGTGACCATTATTAGGCTGATTTTACAATTTGCTCTTCCTCCCAGGGAAAGAGATTCCGATAAAGATGGGAAGGTCAACTTTAATGAGTTCTTTCGTGGGCTTTTTGACTTGGTAAGAAACTATGATGAGGAAAGCCATAATTCATCACATAATTCTGATGATTCAATGGAGGCTCCTGCCAGAGTACTGTTTAATCAGCTCGACAAAGATGGTGATGGGTACTCATTTTCCTCCACATATTTCCTTGTTCCATTGTCAACTTGATCCTGCTTCCGAGAAACTGTTGTCTTATTGGCTTAAATTTACCTTTGCAGATACTTGACGGATGTAGAACTGCTACCTGTCATTGGAAAGCTTCACCCTTCGGAGCGTTATTATGCCAAACAACAAGCAAATTACATCTTGTCACAGGTATTCTCGAGTGAAAAGGATTTCTTGAATTGGACTCACATTTGTTTGCTTGTGTGGAGTAGGTAGTTGGAATTTGCTACTCGATCATGGGTCACAATAGTAATTTTTGTAGGATTTTTTATACTGGTTATCACATTTTATGGCAATCAATGGACTAGCCTTACTTGAGACAATCGGTCTCCATGGAGTCTCTACATCCTTAAAATACTTCCATTGTTTTAAGTCATCCAGTGCTTAAAAAATATGCATGTGATGGGCCAACAGATATAGCCGCGGAATTAGCCCGTGCAATGCCCAGCGAGCCGAGCCAAGCCAGGCCAGCCTTTCTTCTGTAGTTGTTCTTAAAAACATTACGGTGAACATTTTTGTATCGGATGGTACCACAGTCAGCTTAGCTCGGGCATCCAGTCCATCAAGCAAGACACGCAAGATTTTAGGCACAACAACTAGTTTCGGCCTGCCATGGCCTCATCGGGAGAGCAGCATCAGCTCCCCACCAATTTGTACACAGGAAGTTAACCCCTCCTTCAAAATTCCTAGAGATAATATTCTTTCTATCCTATGACTCCTAGTGCAAATCACCCTAACGCTACTCCCACGAACCTGTTGCATCTTCCACATTACATGCTCTCTCACCATGATAACACCACAAGCTCCACTCACAAGGGTACACGAGCATGGGAGAACTTGCCTATTTGGGACACGAAACTTTCGGTCCGTGTCACATGCGTCTGAAATTAAGAAAACTCATAGCTTGAGTCTCATATTCTTTTCCAATACCAAACAGAAAACTGGAAAGAGGAGTTGATGGGGATAATGTTTCTATATCATCCTTTACAACTAACTTGTATATTAAGCTGTGTCCGAATCTCTTGATCGGCAATGTCCAACTTTGGAAGCATGAACAGCTGACAATTGGGTAGTGCCTCGATGTTTATTCCTCTAGCACAATACACTTTTTTTCAGATATTCATCTTGTGTTCATTTATGAAGTTACAGTGGCCCTGTTTATGTAAGAACGTGGAAAATACCTACTCTAATCTTGTACAGACTCCCAAACCTGGCTGATACCAGGATCGTATCTTCCAGGGAGTGACTTCATGAAAGTATTTGCTCTTTTGACTGGAATTATCGGATGTCTTAATCTGTCCTTTCTTGATTTGGGAAGCGCTCATGTATTACCGTTAAAGTATGACGATACTGTTTCATTGATTGAGCTTGCTGGCATAATTCACTAAATTGGCTTCCTTTTTCCCTTGTGGAGTGTTTCTCTGGTTGATGCTAGTTACTTGTTAATGCAGGCGGATAATGACAAGGATGGGCGTCTAACATTGACGGAGATGATTGACAGCCCCTATGTATTTTACAGTGCCGTTTTCAATGATGATGAAGATGAGTATGATTACCATGACGAGTTCCGCTGATCTCATACTAGGTTAGAGTAATTATTCCCTTTTCCCGACATATTGGTGGCTGTATTCAGTACTGTCTCTTACGTCGTCAGACTTTTAATGTCAGTCCAGGACATCGACAAATGCAGGAATTCATTTTAAAACGATTTACCGAAAGGTTCAACCGCGTTAACAAGTGTCATGCTAACTTGATTATTGTGGTGAATATCTGCTTTCCTTGTTCATTTCAATTTTCTCATGCAAATTACTTTTGTCGTTCTTATGTTTTTGGCTTTTCATTGCAGGGATTGGTGCTTGCCACACAAAAAATCTCTTGCAATTGTATTGTTGTGACAATATAAAGTTTCTAGTGAACATTTTTGTAGTGTTTTGGTATTTTGGACTCATTTTTCTGTTTTTTCCTTTCTATTTTTAAGGTGCAATCTGTTTGTTACAAAGCTATAGCATCTTTTCTTGAGCCAGGAAGGAGCGACAGAGTAGAGTGATACGGGTACAGTCCCAAATTGCAAATTCTTTAGCTTGTATTTGTAACTATCTAAGTATTCCCCATCCTTCAATAATTGAACGGAGAAAACTAAATGTGCACACGGAGATCCATCAGTTTGTTGTGTTAGATTTTTTTTTGTGTACTTGCGTGTATGATCATTGTTTATGTGGAAAATCACAGTTACTTTCGATCATTAGATATATGGGCCGGTCTTGGAGATCGGATCATACTCACCCGAGAGTAATAAGCACTGCCTTCTGATGAGATTTTGGCTGTACTCTCAATTCATCATTAACCCAAAAACAAAATCCTGCTCTTGCTCTCTATCGAAGACGGGTGTCAATTGGGTCGGCGCAGCAAAATCAAATTACACGTCCGTCCAAATTATAGGCCGTGAAATCAAACCCTTAAGGTGAAAGTTTAAGAAAAGCCTGAACCTTCAAAAGAAGTCCCCCGAAAAATTTGATAGTACAAAGTTCGGTACGGCATTTGCGCACCAGGTTTTCTTTTTTTTGGTCTATCCTATCTTGCTTTTCTAGGTCCGAAAGTACGATGTATGAAGTTATTTTAAGTTGCCCTCAGAGAATGAGAAAGTTTTGAGTAAAGACATCCTGTGAATAGTAGTAGGATTTAAATAAAAACGAATAGTAGTAGAATCACTCATCCAACAACAGTATCTTTCCACTGCTCATAGCTGCCTGGCATCGCACCAGAAGTTGTGGATAATCTGATCGGCTCGCCTCTGGCGCAGGACATTCGCGCATCCAGATGCTACCACAATACTGAAAAGAAGATTCGGCAGGGTAATAGCCAAAGGTTGGGGCTATATGAAGTGTCTCCTCATCAATTGTATAGCATTTCCTATGTCGCGCGAATGTACATTATTCTGTCTCCATACTCCAAGTAATTTCTAAATCGACTTCAATAACAACTGGGATTGTGGTAAAACGCAATTCGCTGATCACCCAAGAAAATTCCTTGTGAGGGCCGGCTACACAGGCTGCAAAAGAGAAACCAGAAGAGAACACCTTGAAGCTCAAGAACTGCACAACTATGTGCTCTAATGGGATTATCCTTACCAACATGATCGAATCGGCACTTCTCAACAACAGATTCATTTTCGGTTAGCAGCAAGTATCAAAAGGCAGATTGAACATCGGAAGAGAAAACCAGTGTCAACAAGCAGAACGATTGAGGCTACAACACACCAAGAAAAGAGTTGACAACATACAAAACAAACATGACCAGTCTGCATTGCAGTTGCCTCTGTTCCAACATCATCTAAGCAAAAATGAATGACTCAAGCAAAAATTAGCAGTATAGCCAAACATACTCCATCCCGTTTCCATGTCACCAAAGCGCTACGGTGTTGGTTTGCAAAAGCTCCTATGTGAAACACAACAAAGAAGGAGATGAATGAAAGGAGACCAATAAGCACAACACACAAGATAGAAAAGTGTTTAGTATATAATGGCGTGCTTCACAAAGCACAATGAAACTTTTTGCGACAAGCTTAACTCTCTCTATCTCAACACTGCCTCTCGTTATATATACTACTCTACAAACAAAAACTATCTTAGATATTTATAGAATAAGTTCACCACTCTCAAGAGATCTTGCTAACTTGAACAGAAAAATTTCAATCGGAATTCAATAAGCTCAAGTTGCAAAGCATGAGTCCCTTATTCTTTAACAAAACTTCTACATTGCTTCATGCATTATCTTAAGGGTCTTAAAGATAAGACAAGTTTGAAAAGTGAAAAAATGACGAAGGAAAATTCAAGTTTTGTACGTAGACTCCTTTAATTGCACCGCACATACCACCACCGTAATTTGTGTAAGAGCAAAGTTCAACATTTCATTTTCAACAGAAAAATTAATTTTATTATTTCTAACAACCTACCTTAAAATTGATTTTGTAAATCCATAACACCAAGCATTGTCTTCAATTTCTCGAATATCTACAATCTGATCTACGGACCTACAAAAATCAACCTCGATCTCACCATTTTTTACCAGCTCAAGAATATAATGATACTTGATATCAATGTGTTTGCTTCTCCCATGAAAAACAAGATTCTTGTCTAATGCAAATTATGCAATTGTTGACTTGTTATCATACATCAATTTAGTAAGACCTTTCTATTCATCCATCAATTCACAAAACATCCTACGAAGCCATATCCCTTGACATGCCCTTGAAGTTACTACTATGTATTATGCTTCAGCTGTCAATAGTGCAATAACTTTTTTTTTTTTTTTAAGACCAAGAAATTACTCATGATCCAAGAAAGAACGCATATCCGGAAGTACTCTTTCGAATTTCAGTATCGCAGGCCCAATCGCTGTTTGTATACACCACTAAACTGAAATTGTTAGTGTAAGAATATAAAATTCCATGATCACGCCTTCCACCGACGTCTTCTAGAATTTTTTTGCTGCCTGCAAATGTGATTGGCATAGTTTCTCAATGAACCGACTAATAATTCCCACACCATAAGTAATATCCGGCCTAGTCGAAGCCACTATAACTTAAGTTGCCAACAATACTTCTAACATAAGTGGGATTTATTAGCTCATCTCTTTTTTCTTTAGCTCCAACTGTTTAGCTACCAAAGTTCAAATAGATTTGGGAAATTTCATATTGAATCGCTTCAAAATAGCATTAGCATATTTTTGTTGTGAAACAAATATGTGTCATTTGTTTGCTTCACTTCAAGGCCTAGAAAATATGACATGAATCCCAAATCAGTCATCTCAAATTGGCTAGTCATAACCTCCCTAACTTAGCAAACATCTTTTCACAATATCTCTAAAAATCAAGTCATGAACATAAAGGCATATCACTATAAGATCATAGTTAGTATTTGAACAGTGCATCCTCATATGGGCACTTCTGAAAACCATGCTTCAACAAGCATGTATCAATCCCTCGTATACCAAGCTTGAGTTGCCTGTTTAGCCCATACAATGCTTTCTTCAACTCGTAAATTTAATTTTCATGCCCTTTCTTCTCATAGCCCCGTGGGTGCTCCACGTAAACTTCCTCATCGAGGAAGCCATTGAGAAATTAAAGACGATGCTTAGTGTTATAAATCTCTAAAATCAATTTTAAGGGCGGCTGTTAGAATAATAAAATTGATTTTTTTAGTTGAAAAGGAAAAGTTGAACTTTCCTCTTACTCACATCAAGGCGGTGGTATATGTCGATGTAATTAAAGGGTTCTAGATATAGAACCTGAAATTTACTTCATCATTTTTTGACTTTTCAAACTGCTTGCAATGCAGAAGTTTTATCGAAGAATAAGGGCCCCGCATCTTGCAACTTGAACTTGTTGAATTCAGATTGAAGTTTTCCTCTTCAAGTCGGCAAGATCTGTTGTGGACGGTTTCTATAAATACCCGAGAAAACTTTTGTTTGTAGAGTAGGATACATAGAGAGAAAGGTGTTCAAAATAGAGAGAGCTAAGCTTTTTGCAAGCCTCATTGTGCATTGCAAAGCACACTCTTATATACTAAACACCTTTCTATCTTGTGTGTTTGTTGGCCTCCTTTTAATTCATTTCATTCTTTGTTGTATTTCACATACGAGCTTTCACAAACCAACAATTGATATCAAAGCAAAGTTCAACTTTCCTTTTCAAGGAAAAAGTCAATCTTGTTATTTCTAACGTATGGAACAACTCGCTAAAATCCAATCTTTTTGTTCCCTTACTGCCAATTTCAGGCAGATATCTATAGTGCCTAAATTGAACAATCCAGGAACATTGACAAATTCAATACACAGATGCTTCTCGAGATGGCTTCCGTCCAGAATCGCCAACCTTGCACCAAATGCACTGGGAATCTCAGATAAATCTGGATAAAAATTATTCTCCATGCCTATCATCTCATCCATAATTCGATGCATATCTTGTTGAACCGCTTCCAGATAGACACAGAACATTCTTTATTCTATTCTTACTCCACCCCTCACGAGTCTAAATTGCTCAAGTCCTGGATTAACTACACCTAGCGACAATCAATGTGAAATCCGGGAAAAATATGCTTGTCGCACTATATTACCCTAGATTTAGAAATGGAGGGCATCTTCTATACAAGCGTGCAGGGAGAGTATACAAGTGAAGCCATGGAAGTATAACGAGGAGTATAAGGAGATTACACGCTATTTGCTCTTCTGCTTGTTCTTCTGCTCGCTCTCGTCATCGCTGTGGTCGTCGTCGTCGTCGTCGTCGTCGTTGGGACCATCGTCATCATCCGAAGGCGGAGAAGGATCGAGACGAGCGGCGTCTATCGCCCACTGAATGAGCTTCTCCACTTCATCTTCCTCCTTCAGATCATCCTCTCCGCGGCCCTTCAATTCACCAGTATCAAGCCGATCGCGACCGTCAGCTGCCGCACTAGGGCCGACAGTCACAGCCGCATCGGCAGACGAGGACGAGGACGGAGACGGAGATGAAGAATACAGCGATCCTCTGAGGGCAGCGAATCTAGCAGACAGATCATCGCCCAGAACGGCCTTCAGCTCGGCATCGACCTGACGAGGAGATGGAGAAGAAGAAGCCGAAGCCGAAGCCGGTGGCCTAGGGGGCGGCTGCGGGTGCGACGGCGCAGCGGGGGCGGAGGGACGAGATTTGAGGGCGTGGAACCGACGGGTGAGATCGGGGTCGACATCGTCGGAGGAGGAGCGGGCGATGTGAGAGTTGAGAGAGAGCTTCAAGAGGACGTCATCCTGAGCCGCTCGCAGGAGCTCATCCACTTCGTCAACGGCGCCTCTCTCGTCTCTCTTCTTCCTCATCTCTCCTCCCCGCACCCTTTTTCGCCCCCCGCATCGTCGGATACCCAATTTATTATAATGTCGATTATTAGGTAATCTCTTGCAACAAACAAATAATAACTATTATAATTATTAGAAAAGTCATTATCTTCCGACAAATTCAAAAAAAATTACTTTTTCCAAATTGCCAATAATTATGTTTATTATGAATCAATAAAATGATCAAAGCTACTATAAACACATTAATAAACTCCAAAAAAAAATTAGCATTTCATAACAAATTCAACAGGCTACATTGATTGGATCCATGACAAAATGAAGAACCATCAAGATCAAATTAGGAACATCCAGCGTGGCTATGAACCCGACCCGACCAAACGATAATAATAGTGATGAATTTTGTGAAGGACAACTATAGCACCACTGCAAATCAAAAGAGATTAGAAAATGAAGATCAAGTAAATAACCCAATAATCTCATATCCTGGGCAGTCCAATGCTCAATCCATATCATTTTCTCTTCCAAACATGAGAACTTTGGTAGGAATAGATCCCATCCTAGGCGGTCTTGGCTTAGATATCCTATTGCCTGATAAAAGCCTGCGCTTAATCTACTCCCTAAGGTTTCGACCAAAAAAAATCTACTCCCTAAGTCAATCGGGTTCAATCAAGCTGTTCGAGAAATGGTGCGCAGTGCCCACTCCTCCGGACCGGATCTCGCTAAGGGAAAAATACAAATGTCAATTTTGTAATTGACACAATCCATTAGATCAACCATCAAGTCTCCCGACCATTTGTTAGGTCAATACGGTAAAGATTCAAAGGTAAGTCCAACCATTAATCCGCAGTATAAATCCTCTAAAAAGATCTCGCTTCGCTAAGAAAGATCAGAATTAAAAGTCGTAGCAAGTCGTTAATTTGCACAAAACATACCTAGCTTCCAAGAAAAGATAGCTATGATTCCAAGAAAAAAAAAGAGCAAAAAGAATTAACGGCTCCGAGCCATTTGAATAATGTTTGAGCTGCTAAATTTAGCTAAACCATTTTACTCGAGGATTGTACAACAAAAGCTCTCCGGTAATCGAGAGGAAAATCGACCCACAAACTTGCAGTTTGCAGCAGAAATAAGGGAAGAGAGAATTCATCAACAGCTCCATGCATCAAATTTTACTGTCCCACTGTCAAGCCAAAACCAAATTTGTAGTCCTTCTTCTTATGATCCAACTGCATATATGTAGACAACATGTTCCATATTCGTTATAGGGCTCAAGACGGACATGGAAAATTGTCTACCAAACTCATGCTACTTACCTCTGCGGACAGTATGAAGTTGAGACCCATATTCAATCGCTCTTCCAGAAACGCAGCAACACAACCATTAGAATCAATCTTCCCTCTTAGCCGAGACTGCAACAGCCAAAAGATGGTTAAGGAAGGGAAGCATTCCCAGGACACCTCCCAATAGAGATTCTCATGGGATATGAAATTAAACTACAACAAAGTGCATGATAAAGTAAAACAATAACAGTGCCAACTCATTGACACCGAATTAACAATGATATCTTTCGTGATCTATCATCATAAATAAAGCGAGATCAAGTGACGATAATCCAATCAACAAAACAAGACCAACAAACATGCTCTAGTGACAAATGGAGATATTTAAAGGCGCTTAATTGCATGGGTTTGCAATTCTATAGGACTGACATTTTCTTAAATTATAATTAAGAAATTCAGTACCACTGCACTGAACTTTACCAAATTCACATTTCTGGTGCCATTTGTAATTCCACTAAGTTTGCATGAATTTTTTTTTAACACTATTTCAAAGAAATGGAATTGCAAATGTAGAGGTCGCTAGAGCAGATCGTGGCAGCAGCACCGTTAAAAGTGGCAGTAGTAGTACAAAATGTGAAGTGGCAATGTCGGTGCTAGCAATGGCAGCATTGCTGCTGGCTACAAAGGCACAGTAACAGTGTAAGATGGAACTTAAGGGCCTTTGGAAAATAAAAATCGCGTATAATGAACATAAGAAATTAGTGGCGACAATTTTTCAATTCTTGTGGTCATAGACAAGCTACACTAACCTGTGTAAACATAGTAGTTGGTTGTGCACAAGCTACAGAGTAGAAATAAGATTGGCTAATAAGGCAATAATCCATTACTACCCAAAAATTAAATACAACCCACTCAAAACTCAAGTTGAATGTAACTAAGGAAAGTTGATGGCTCCAGTCATATCTTATGCAATGAAAAAAGAACAAAAAGATTTTCATGTGTAAGGTCTACCTGTCTAAGGAGGTAATCATAACCCACACTTGCAGTTACATCCCTTGACATGTAGTTGTACATGAAGTCTGTTGCCAAAGAAACCTGATTGAGAAGTAAAAAAATCATAAGAAAACCCTCAATAACACTAATTTAGGCAAAGAATGGTATGGAAAGCCTAGCTACTTCACCTTTTCAGACACCTTTTGAACATAACTCAATGCGACCATTCCAGTGCTAGCAACTTGTCCTGTAGCGACCTGTATGTATTAGCAACGATGACAATGACCATGAGAAAATCACAAAGTACATCCAGACAGGAAAAGTACATCCATAAGTGATGCGAGTTACAATGCATGTGTCTCTGTGAAAGATTATAAACCACACTACGAAAAATGTAAACTGCACCTATCAATCTGCTTGCCTTTTTGTTAAGCTTTTGAAAATCACTAAACAGATGCTCGAGGAAATTTGTCGTCAAAAGCAACTCCAACAATGAGGAAAACCAGGTAGAAAAATATCAAGAACAGTGTAATCTATATTCTATATAGACAAAAACACACCGTGACAGAGGATACAAGTCATATAAAGAGAAGCGTTTACAAAGTCAACCTCGCAGTAAGGAAATGGATAAGAAATGCAATAGCTCCTATCTTCTAGTAATTCAAGAAGGCCCTTGATTCTAACTACGAAGGGCTAGAATATAATAGGCATGAAAAAGGTCTTAAGAACGGAATGAAAACCTTCACCTCATAGACCTGGGCACTATAATTGCGCCTCTTATCTTTAAAGAATGCACACTTACGTGCACAAGAAAATCGTTTTTCAACAAATCAGCTTAGACAGAAGAACCTTCTCCAAAAGCCAGACAGAACCATATATCTTCTCTACACCCTCCGTCATGTGACGATCATGCTAAATACATTGTACATAAGTGATTGATAGTTGAGAATTCAATCCAACAGTCCAACATTTATGTTAAGCATCATATTGTATAACCAGAGTGCTAACAAAGAATCACCATTCACCACGATGGCAATAGCATAACACATCCAAAGATGTACACGAGACAGCAAAATGGTAATATGATCATTGGAAACAGAGATCGCTGAGATCCATATATGTTTTGTAGTGTTCCAAAGGGCAAAATGCTGATAATGGAATTCGGTAAGTAAAGAGCAAACTTTAATCTGATTGACCAAAAAAGGGCAAGAGCCAAGGTGCCGCACCATTTTATCCGTGTTGAATCGAGCAGCATATCCAATACCAGACTTTCGATGCTGTCCAGCCCAAAATACTTCACCACCCAAAGAAAGATGAGGTGTCACACTCTGCAAGAAAAGATGAGTGAAAGGAGCCAATGAAAGCTACACCATGGAAGGTAAGAGAATCTCCACAGGAGAGGTAATAGCATTCTGCTGCCCCGAGTTATCAGATCTATAGCTGTTAACCAAAGAAAAAGAAACCAAAATTTGACGAATTCATGACACTGAAATAAACTTTTGGCTCCTCTATGGAATGCAAAGAAGAAACTTGTACAGGGAAATCCTTGACAACGTATCTAGTAAATGAGGCAACACGAACTCAATATTCTTGACATCCAAGGACTAAACTTTTCTTGAAATCACGAGAGGTCAGAACTGTAACTAATTGAGCAGTGGAAAGGAAAGATTGTCTGTGCACACTTATGACACAAAATTTGACACACGAATAGATTAGAGATCCTCATTTCTATTTAGAGATAGTCTATACTTTACAATCTTGAGATTTTTGCAAATGCTTGCGTTATTATGGATCTCATTGACCTTTTATATTATCAAAATCATTGTTCGTGAGTAAACAACCCCCTCAAATAGCCCTTTTTTGCAAATGCTTCTTCACACGTACATAAACAGCCGATTCCTTGACAACTTAATGCGTTAAGATGCGAACTCGTACATCATGAAAAGCTTCCATCAATCAAAGGAAAAATAAATAAATATTGAAGAGCTTCCATTTTCACTAATAAGTTCCACAGACATTCTTGACAAATGGATTCAGTTTTCTCACATTCTTGACCATGCAAAAGAGATATTAAAGTCACAGCATGAATAGATTTATCACGTACCTGAATATAGTTTGCTCCAAATAAGGCACCACTTCCCGCTTGAAACTGGGCTCTGTAATCACTTCCCTATAAAAGTAAAAGAAAAGAAGCTAAGCAGGAAATCAATAGCATAAAAGCAGCAACACAACCGTTGAAGAATTCCCAACAGCCATCAGTCCATCAGATGAAGGCTCAAGTTCACATGTAAACCGCCCCAAAGTATCCATTTCTGAGTTCTATGATGCAAGGGATCTCTAAGGTGCACCTCTCACTGTTTCTTGCAAAAGATAATGCTATCTTAAACTCTAATATAGATAACACTAGTGGGAGAGCATATCTACAACCTACAGAAACAGAAAAGGCGCATCTTCAACTATGACGCTGCGCAAGGAGGAAATAGATGATTAAAAAAAATAACAAACTTGACCTTGTAATCAAAATTGAACATGCCATGTGACATATGTGGCTCGCCGGTAAGCTGAGAAAAAAGCTATAGGTTAATCATTCACAACATAAGAAACAGTCTTCAAACCCAAATAGGAAGACAAAAAAGGGAGAGATGATCTAGTAAATGTGTACCAGCCCATTAGCCTTGAAAGAAAAATTGTCGGTCAAATCCCACTTTACTCTAGCATTTAATCTACCATCCGTCAAAAGCCTCCCAAATAGCATCAACTGTATTAAGATTAAAAACAGTGTGACTCCCTTCAAACAAATATTAGGAGAGATAGTAGTGGTAACAACAGCTACTAACACCGCAGAATTAATACCATCATTTCAGAAATCCAACAGAGAATGACCGTACCTTTGGGTCCATAAAATTAACACCAAACTCGTACTGGGCAGTGGGGATTTTGATAGTCTCAGAAGATTGAGAAGGAATTTCAGCAGCTCCCATAGACACACTGATGGATAATGACAAGTTCAAATAAGCATAGGCACAAGTAAAATGCTCAAGTAAATATAGAACCAAACCAAGTATATTAAGCAACCAAGCCAAATCTACCTGTGACTCAGAGCAAATTGTGGATTAAGTCCTTTGGTAAAATCAAACCTAAACCCCTCAAAAAGGTCCGGCTTCAGAGACACTGTATAAATAAAATAAGATATTCAGTAGTCAATGTACAAGAGGATATTGCCAGAACTTTCTTAAAGACGCAATAAGTAGGCACCATCATCTGTAAAATTTTCCATTACCTGTAAACATCATGTTCTGGATAGATTAAGAACTGAATTAGACAGAATTGCTTGTTCTTCCTAAATGAAATTCCTATATGCCAAGTTGATCCAGGACCATTAAACAAATTAAACAGAAGCCAAAGAACCTAGGTCTCAAATCCAACCGAATCTTGTTGTTGGCGGTCTATCACATTTAGTAAATGTGATTATTTCTCCATGCAACATGTTGTCAGAAACCATCGCCAACCTACTCCTTATTCGTTCTTGAATTGCAAAATCTCCAATTCACAAGAATCATTTGGTCGAATGCATGAGGA
The DNA here is from genome assembly GCF_020921035.1 of Rhodamnia argentea. Lineage (NCBI taxonomy): Eukaryota > Viridiplantae > Streptophyta > Magnoliopsida > Myrtales > Myrtaceae > Rhodamnia > Rhodamnia argentea. The sequence continues at coordinate 22,847,940 of NC_063157.1, read as the reverse complement.
AGAGTTGACATTATTGAATTCATCTTTCGATGTGAGTCAAAAATGAGAAATCTCCACTCTCCAAAAAGAGATTATATTGGCTTTTGAGCAGTTTTTGGAGCATAGGCAAGCCACTACAGAAATTGCGATGTGGGTGAGGAGCAGGGTTGCGCTGCAGAGACAGTAACTTGGAAAAGAGGGATAAATTCTGTTACTCTTTGGAACCCATGCAGCTGAAGAGAGCAGTATAGCTTTCTATCCTGCATGTCTTTCACCACTGGTCTAAGTCCAACAGTTACCTCACAAGCAATCTAAAAATAAAATCAAGAACATGCACAGGAAATGAACTCTTCTTCAGAAATGCATCTGCAGCTTACCAAGGTCTTGTATCCAATAACATAATCAAACACCTCGAAAGTCAAAAAAAAAAAGGCCACTTTCCCTTGCACCTCTCAATTTTCTCGATCTCGTGCCCGACTGCCCAATAGCCCAAATATATCTACATCTATCTTTACTATGAAATGCCGTTGGATACTTTATATTTAGTCTTGGAACACTGGATGCTTCAAACCCCCAACAACTACGACCCTGTCCGCGAAAATAAGCAAATGACCACAGTGCAGCAGTCCAAAATGAACGACGTTTACCATTTCTCAACACAAGCTTGAATACGAGACCCATCAACTAATCCAATCTCTATTCCCTACCCACTACTGCTAAAAACCTAGACAGATCACGCCAGACCCATTCCCAACAGAACATCCCACAACAACACAGCTATCGACACTCATTGCTTGCTGGAACCTCAACAGTGGGACTCGAACTACCACGGAATCACGAATTGGAAAAAGAACGATTGGAGCTAGTGATTCGTCGCACGATCTGAAACCGAACTCACTCATAGCTTCTCGGTGGATTTCCTCGTACGGAATAGGGCACGGGAGGTTCAAGTAGTCCACTTTCTCGGGAGCCGCCTTCTCTGTGGCCGCAGCCTTCGCCGCTTCGGGAGGTACCGCACCAGCCATTGCCGACCCCTTCTCTTCCTCTCCGCTTCCTCTTCCGCTCGGCTTCTGGAGCTGCGACGCTTTCGGTGGTAGCGAGCGAGGGAGCGAGAGAGGAAGAGACTGCTGATTTCACTTCGTCGTTTGAGGGTTCAAGGAGGGTTTTACTTTTCGAGGTCAGAGAAGGGTTGTGATCGCATCCGACGGTCGTGATTTGGCTGATCGCTGTCCGGGAGGGGGCTGGTCAGTGGGGCCCTCTAAGCTCTTGAAGAAATGGGTGAAAAAATGAAACTCTTGTAAGGTGTTAAACCTTAGGTTGCCTTAAGACACTTGTTGCCAACCACACAAATTATGACACTTCTCGACACGACACGATTATAACATGTGACGGCTTTCCCGATAAAATACTCTATAGGTAGATGCCGCACTTAATATATTTTTCACTTCAACCGTCTGATTTTACATCATACGAATAAGATTTTAATCTTTAAACAAAACAAGATCAAGATATCAAAAAAGAAAATCGCTCTTTGAGACAATTTTTTTGTAACCCAAGGCACGGGGACAGATGTTCGGCTACTTCAAGTCCCATCAAGCACCCCTCGAGTCCCAAAAATAAAGGCCACAAGCACATGTGTAATCATGATTCAGCAACTTGTACTTTGTGAAGTAAACTCATCGCGACGGCAGACCAATCATCATAGGACTTATTTCTAAGTCGTTTGAAGTTCTCTGTTCACGAGTTTCGATCCTGTCTAGCCTTGTGAAATCTTGATTCATCATCCAGTTGTTTCGACTTGTGCCCATCGTAAGACAATTTTGGCTCTAACCCCACTTGCACCGTAACGAAGGCTCGCGTTAACGAGAATAATTATGATGTAAATTGTACATTCCCCGTCTGGTGTTTTACAATATCACCCATTTATGTTATATATGTTAGGATGCATTCTGTGTTGCCAATCAAAAAATAATTAACTAGATTGCACTTCTACTCCCCTTTTTTTTTTTTGTCTCTATGCCTCTTCGAGACTTTGTCATTTTGAAGGCCTTCTCCGTTATTGTGCTACTTATATTTTGCTAACGGTAAAACTTAGCATGTTAAATGCTCTTGCTTCATATCTATTTTTTTGTGCATACCATAATTTATAGTTAATCTAGATTTTCCCAATAATATTGCGGTCTACATGCAAAAAAAAATAAAAATTACACTTCATCGCATTCTATGTTGCTAATTTGTGAAGGGGTCTTATTCTATTCACACATAAACAAAAAAAAAAAAAAAAGGAATAACAAGGTAGAAGGAGAATGCGAAAATCAAAAGAAGATGGAAGTAACAAAATAATAGAATCTCCGAACTTTAGGTGTGTCGATTTCAACTCTCCTTTATCAATAGATAAGTAGAGAACTACCTTGCCCGATCATTTCAAACTTTACGTGAAAAATTCTCGAAAAATATGAATATATATTATAAATAGAGTATATAATCTGAGAAATTGCACTAACCTTTTTTGTTTTAATTATTTCCTAAAATTTAAACCTACTTTTCCTTTCATTCTGACTCTCTTTCCATTTCTTAGAAGAACTTTGTCTTCTTCTTTTTTTTTTGGCTCGTTGTTATTGTTCAATTCTTTAGTACGGTTATTCTAAAGTTGAGGGCAATCTCTTTTTATTCATTAGTTAAAGTTTTAGCATATTGAGATAAAAGAAAGAATGTGAATAATGAATCGATAAATCTAAACCTCTTTTTATTCATTGTTGGGACGCCGAACCTAGGCACGCAAAGCCGTAGCTGGAGAGGGAAATCTCAGCAATCGGTTGCCAATTGTGTTTTGCCACGATAGATCTGTCTTTATCTTTGTAAAATGAGCAAGTCTCTATAAAGCGTATCAAGTTGATTTGTTTTTTAGATTTACTTGTGTTGTGGGGTTTGCATTTCTGTGCTAAAGTTATATACATCTAGTTCAAGTGAAATGAAAAGTTTCCTTCCAACCAAAAAAAAAGCCGTTCCTCGCTAAACTTTCAAAAGAAATTTGGTATTGAAGTAAGTGGATATATCAACAAAATTATCTAGTACTTTTGATCTATAAGCTCTCTCGAGATTATTTCTGTTGGCTCGATAAATTGAGACGTGTCATATTTTACGGTGAAAAAAATGGCATGGGTCTATTTGATATAAACATGAAATTAACGAAGTGGATTTTGCAAATTATTTTTTTTAAAACATTAATTATCTTAAATTAAGTACTTTATTATTAAAAAGTATCATCACCAGTCCATCTAAACAATCACAACGTGCGAATAGTATAACGTTTTAGGATGCGTTTGTTTGGTCAGAATTATATACAAATGAAAAATACTTTTCGGGAATTTTTTTTCAAGAAAATGGTTAGCTTTCCTTTGTTTGGTGATGTGTGGCCGAAAATATTTTATGGTATTTGGATTCTATTTGGAAATTGATTCAATCTCATAACTTTATATCAATAAAAAAAAATTAAAATTAAAATATATTTTTTTTCTTTCTTTTTCCTTCACGTTCCTTCTCCACTACAATTCCTCTTCTTCCAACGCCGCGACTCCTCCACCACGAATGGCCAATGACCGCCACGAGCGAACTCGAGTTCGCTGCCTTGACGGCCGAAGGCGAGCGAGGCTAGACCTCAAGGGCAAATTCGATGAGCTCGAGGCTAAGCTTCGTCCGGTGAGGCTCGAGATTGCCGATAAGCTCAAGCCTCGTCAGGTTGCACCAATGGCTGGTCATGGGCCGTCATTGAGGGTCGACAACTGGCCGAGGGAAACGAAAAAAAAGAAATTTTATAATATAATATAAAATATAAAAATATTATATTCATAAAATCAAAAAGATAATTTTGAAAAGTTGAGGAATTTACTTTCCCGAATTTATACATCAAAATTTCGGTAGATCGGAAAGTGCTTTCTATTGACTCATCATTTTTTACGAACCAAAGAAATGAAAGCCCGAAAAATCAATTTTTTGAAATCACTTTCTCTGGAAACATAGACATATTTATATTCGTTATCGATTAGATAAATGAGTGGCTTGATTATCTGGAAATATTTATGAAGCTTTGGCATATAACAGGGCATAAAAACCCGATCCGCTTGGGCGCTATTTTAGCGAGTTTAAGCTTATACTAAACTCGTGCCGATCTGCTTAATCCGATTAATAAATAGCTTTCATTCAAATTCCACATATACATAATCCCAAAAACTGAGAAAAAAAGAAAATTCCGAGAAAAAAAAAAGAGGAGAAAAGAAAACCCTACACAGTCCCACTGTTTTAGTCCGTTAAAAAGCCCCACCGTCGGGAGTAAAAACGACGACGAGAAGAGAGAAATGTTTTCCGATTCCGGCTGCAGTAACGGCTACTACCACCACCAAGAAGGCGGCGCATTTCCGGAGCACAACAGCCCCCGGTCGCCTCACAGGGGCCGCGGACGGCGGAGAGGACGTCGGGGCAGGTCGCACGACCCGTCCGATGCTCCTGCTTTCGGTGCCTCTAGGGTTGCCGATGCCGAGCGGCGGGAGGAGCAGAAGCCTCCTCCCTGTACGGACTTCGATATGGCGTACTTTCACTCGTACGCCCACCTCGGCATTCATGAAGAGATGATCAAGGTACGGTTTTTTGGCGTTTCGGCATGCGCGATTATGCGGGCGTGTGATTTTGCGGATGCTCGCGTACTTGATGAATTGTGGCGATCTTTGAGCTTGTACACTTTTGATGAATGTGCCTTTTGGTTGTGCCGTCCCGGAATTTTTGATCAACTGGAAGTTGTCGAAATGAGCTTTATGTAGAGTACCAATCGAATTTTTCCGATCGCTTTCATTTCGTCACTGTTTCCCCTACTTCATGCGTTAGCATAGAGAACTGAGAAGCTTCAAGGAGATTTTCTGTGGTGGGATGGAATAACCAACCTGCTATGAATAGGGAGGGTATGGAGATGGTAGAGGTACAAACAAGGTTCACCTGGTCAATCGGAGGAGTGATTGCTTGAATACGAGCTCATGTGGTTTGAGTTTAGGGAATACACAGGTCTTCAATGATCCTCTGTAGGAAAGCAAGGTTGGATATTTGCTCTAAAAGATTACAGCTTCTGCACAGCAAACTGGTTTTTCCGAAATTTGGAGTGTCTACCAAGGGGGGTGCTCTTCTATGACCCGTTATGCTTATAGGACTAGGTTTTTTACCAGTAGAGACTGGAGAAAGATCAACGAGCCGGCAGTCTACATGAATGCAAGATAACTGAAAACAGAACTCTGGTTCCCCTGTATGGACTTGTGGGATGTGTTTAAGCCTACTTGTGCTTCTGTATGATTTGTTATGCGGGGAGGTAGGCAAGCAGATATCTTTTTGTATAACTTAAAATGGATTTTTCTATGCTATACATATTATAATTGTCAAAGGATTGATAAATGGCGATGGGGTTTCAGAATTCTTTTGGTGTGAAAATTAAATGGCAAATTGGAGCCTTTGCTATAAAGAAGCAGAAGCACCTTTGAACACCAAGAACTGTAAAGTTGATCGACACAGTTGTAAGATTCTACTGGAGTGGGACTAAATTTAAGTAGTTCGTAATTGTGTGTTCTTTCAAGCATTATCTCTTATAATATTCCCTGTTTCTTTGGATGACTTTCCCAGAGAAAAAATTGCTTCATGGATTAAATTATTCTACCAAGAGCTGTTTCATTTTTTCGTTATGTGTGCCAAAATGATGATGCGCTGCAAATGAAATAGAGGTGAGAGTTCGAATCTAAAAGGTTATTTTGAATAGCTTCACCTTGTGTATCTAGTGCAACTTTAAAGGAGTAGAAGAAACTTTAGGAGATGGGAGCTATCACTCTTCACGTGAAAATCCTCTCTCTCCTTTTTTTTTTTTGTGGTTTTTGTGGTTTTTTCCCTTTTCTGTTTTAGGACCTTCTTTTCTACATGCCTTTATCGTGGAATTTTTACTCGGTTTCATTCAAAGAATATTTTTCCAAGATCCATGTTATTCATATACGGGTTACTAGAGCAGTGATGCCAATATTGAAGTTCTTGCTATAATTCTGTGTACTCTTCATGTTAAAGCTTTTGCTGGCAGTTGTGATGATCCTGATAAAATGCTTATGAAGTCCATTTATTCATCTCTTTTTGGGTTGATGTTAAGCAGAATGCTAGGAGGGGCGAAAGTTATTATCTGCCTGTGTGGGAAGTTTGATTGATTGTGATTTATGGAGCTGTCTGTAAGGGTCTAATATTGAAGAAAGTTTGTTCCAGTTAGTAATGGAGTTTCTCTTTTACAGGATCGTGTCCGAACAGATACTTATAGGGCCGCAATAATGCGGCATCAGAGTTCTATTGCTGGCAAAGTAATTTCGATGTTCACTCTTAGCTTAGCTATAATTATATTCCAAGAATATAGGTTGCATTAACCGCACGTAGTATATCCTAGTGCTTATATTCTCGCCTTTTTAGATGTTTAAACTTGCTTTGTGCACTTTGAGTTTGATGAAATCGATGCTGTTTTGGGTTGCTAAGGAATTCTTCCTACCATTTTAGTGGGCGAATAAGGATGCTTGTTGATATTAGGAAGAGCAATAGTGTAATCAATATATGCAGCAGGAAGTATGGAAGGGGTAACAAGAGATGTGACAGTGTTATGTTTAGGTTCTACAAGATGAAGAATGACTTACATGTGTTCTTTGCTAAACTAGAACGTGATTTTAAGAGCATTCATACACTTGCAAGATGGAAGAAATAATTTGGACTGTGCAAATTATTGTAGAAAGAAATCAATAATGACGTTTTAATTCAATCTAAGAAAATGAAGATGGATGCACAACTACTGTTCAGATTAGGGAGGAGCATTGGAGTGAATATACTCTCCCAACCACTAAGCTAAGACCGTCATTTGGTAGTAAAGTGAAAATCATTTATAATAAACTATCACGACAGACCGGTCTTGTTCGGTTCTCGGGTGTTCTGGCTTTAGAAGTGACTCACCTGCGAACTGATCACCTATGATTCAGGTAAAATGGGCTCTGATACTATTAGAGTTACGTGGGCGTGCGGCTATTTTTTAGGTTCGAAAGATAAAGATTGATACTCATCTTGAAGCTTAAAATGTAATTTTAGCATCCTTCACTAATTTAAGATTCTAAGGATAGATACTGAAGTGAAGTTCAATTGTGGTCTTTGTCATTTAAATTCAATCATATGGCAAATGGGATAAGTAGTTTTGTAAACATTTTCACTTAAATTTCCAATTGCATAGTTAACAAATCCAACAGGTGCTTGTGTCCTTTGTCCCAGTATTGACGAATGGATTGAGACGACCACTTACTGCTTTTATGATTATTCCCAAGACCCATTTTTGTTCCTGTATTTGGTAAGTGTAACGAAGGTGAAGTAAAAGTAATGAGAAAGAAAGTCGCGACTTCATAGGTCTTATCACATGTCATTGTCATTGGAACCTTCAGGAAGAGAATGTTTTAGCTGCAAGTCTGTAAATGAGCTAAGCCAATTTTTGCAGAAACAATAAAAGATGGTCTTTTTACCTGAATTATGTCGGGGAGAGTGAGGGAAAGAAAATTTAGGCCAGCATATATAAGATTATGATTTTCCCTCCATTCCTTCTCACAAAAGGTTCAAAAGCTTCCCCACTTTTTGCCCAAACTTTTCATTCATCCTATTTTCCTTCATTTCCCAAACAGAGCATTAAGGCCTTTGTGTGTCAGAGAAGGCTGAATACTCTACCAACTTTCCTGTACCTGCTGTGGGTGGTAATTTTGTCCTGCTGTGGTTGGTAATTTTGTCCATCATTCTAGAAATTTTGAACGCTTGTTATGATTTAAATTTTTTTTTAAGTGTCTTGATCGGTCAGTAGAGTCATAAATGACTGGGATAGATCGATTATCTCGTAGGCATGCAACCTCGGTTTATTTTATACATTTCTTGGTTGTCATAACTGCGTGTATCCTGGGCTACAGTGATTTGGTGTATAACAACAATATGATATTTCTCGGTCACATCCTGTTTTCAAGATGATAAAATTAAATTTCAATCTTAGAGTATACATTTTTGAATGATCATCTGCTCGAGCCTGAAATGCGTTTTCATTTTTTGGAGACACTGTTCCAAATTTTACCTGTGTTGTCACTCCTTTGATCATAGTTGCATTTGCAGGTTGTTGTTGATGTTGGTTGTGGGACCGGCATTCTCTCTATTTTTTGTGCCCAGGCTGGTGCCAAACGGGTAAACTTTTTGCGTATATTTGTTCTTAAATGGGTAACATTTTGCTTATGCTTCTTAATTGTTAATGTTCGTTTTTTCCTTGTTACTGAAAGTTTTTACTGGAAAAGCCATTACTAGTTTGGAGTTTGTTTTGATTTTGATAGATGATTGATCTCGTGAGATGCAATTGCTGCTGTGTAATTAGGGGGCACCTATTGCTCTTTTTTTTTAAATATATTGGCATCTTACTTTTCTAAAAGAATGGAAAACTTCTGCTATTACCAAGATCAGAAGAATTGTTTGAAGTCTTCGGATGCAGTTGCCTTCTTTATTCATAGCCGAAGTTGAGTTCTTGTGTTTACTGTATGTTTCTGAAGTTCATTGAAAATATTTTGCCACGTAGAAGATTTTGAGTGATGATAGATTTTGTATGGATGCTGAGCTGGTTTAGACAAGTGTTGGAATGGTGAATATGTAGCATGATGCTGGGGATTGCATGGTGGCCATACCGGTTACTACTTTTGTGGGAGGATATTCAAATAAGTATTGGAGATTGACTGATTACAAGTTACTGTTTTTGTCCAAATGTTTTTTGGGAAACCTGATAATTCGACCTTGTAATGCTGTATGACATTGTTTTTTTTTTTTTTTGGTAAGGTTGCTGTATGACATTGTTGAAACTTTCCTATTCCAAGATTTTTATCTGTTGCCGGAAAATGCATAGTTACTTTAGTCGAAGCATCTCTTTGAATTTGGGATTCACGTTGTAAACTTATGCAATCCTTAAATGATAGACAGACTATTTCGTTTCAGAGAGTCTGATAATGCCAGAGATAAATATAGAAGCTCCACGACGAGCATTAAAGTGGAAGGAAATTATTGCCAAATTACTAAAAGCATTGTCTAGTCAATCTGCGGTAACATCTATCAAGTTTTGTGAACAGGATTACTTTGCCATGACTTGTTAAATTATAATGTGCGACTCTCTAGGGAGGGAAGGTCAGGTTTAGTGACCATATTCATATCACGGTTAAACTTAAAGAATTTCTGACTTTGAAGTCATCAACTCATCCTTTCTAATTTCTAATCCTAAGATGCCGACTTTCCATGTCACTTCTAGGATCGCTAGTCAGCAAATGAGCCCCTAACTCTGTCCACATGGCTCTTACTTATATCTTTCTACATTATGTAGTCTGTCATGGCCCTTAAGGCCTATGTTACACGGACACGCCTCCTAGGAAAAATTTCGCGTGTTGGACAAGTCCGGACATGCTTGGACACGCGGTCAACGCATGTCCGAAATTCAACACTCGGTCAACCGAACGGACACGGGAGGGACTCGTGTGTCCGAGGGTAAGGTGAGTCAAGGAGAGAGAGAGATTACAGAGACACGAGAGGCAAGAAGAAAGTGGGAGTGGGTGTTAATGGGATGAAGTAGAAGGTGGCGAGCCGCAACACGTGTCGGACACGCTCGGACACACGGTCAACGCGTGTTCGAAATTCAACACTCGGTCAGCCGAATGGACACGGGAGGGACTCGCGTGTTTGGGGGTAAGGTGAGTCAACGAGAGAGAGATTACCGATACATGAGAGGTAAGAAGAAAGTGGGAGTGGCTGTTAATGGGATGAAGTAGAAGGTGGCGAGCCGCAACATGTGTCGGACATACTCGGACACGCGGTCAATGCGTGTCCGAAATTCAACACTCGGTCAACCGAACAGACACAGGAGGGACTCGCATGTTCGGGGGTAAGGTGAGTCAAAGAGAGAGAGAGATTACGGATACACGAGAGGTAAGAAGAAAGTGGGAGTGGGTGTTAATGGGATGAAGTAGAAGGCGGCGAGCCGCAACACGTGTCCGACACGCGGTCAACGCGTATCTGAAATTCAACACTCGGTCAACCGAACGGACACGGGAGGGATTCGCGTGTTTGGGGGTAAGGTGAGTCAAAGAAAGAGAGAGATTACAGAGACACAAGAGGTAAGAAGAAAGTGGGAGTGGGTGTTAATGGGATGAAGTAGAAGGCGGTGAGCCACAACACCAGGATCAGCCAGTTGAACTGGCGTAGCTTCTGCACGGACATTGTCGACTGGTACAGCCGGTGGTGGTGGTGCGACGGCACGGCGTCATTGTTGCGAGGGCAGCGGTGGTGCGGCAGAGGCGGAGATCGCATGTTGCTGTTGCCGATGATGTTGAGTCATGAGGGAGAGAGAGAGAGAGATTGGTGGGAGTGGGTGTTATGGGGATGAGATAGAAAAGGGGGTTGCAGTAGACATGGCGAGACTTCCATGAGAGAGAAGGTTCTGGGAATGGAGAAAAGAGGAGAGAGAATGGGGGAAAGGAAAAAAAGTTGGGGGATGTACACACATCCACTCTTTCTCACACGTCCACTCACCGCCTACCTGTCACTCACCTGCACACGCCATTTCTGCCCACACACATGCACAAGAGAGCAGATTTTGGGGGAGGTAAGAGTTGACTAAGTCAAGATAAGAAGAGGGAAAAGAAAGAGTTTTGAGAGGAGGAAAAAAAGTTAGAGCAGGGAGAGGTCAGAAATTTTTATTTCTGTTCTTTATAATGATATTATTATTATTATTCAAATCTTAAAAATAATAATTTATTTTATATATATAAGAATATATTATATAATATACAACGTGTCGAAATTCTCTATTTTTTTTAGAATTCACGTGTCGGCGTGGCGTGTCGTGTCGTGTCCGTTTAACATAGCTTAAGGCGAGCATATACCAATTTATCATTTAAAAGTTTCCATTTTTCCTTTGTTGTTTTGTTTCCTCTTTCAACTTTTCTTTTGGGTACTTCACAACTATGAGGATTGACCTCATGATGCTGTATGATGGTCATAATCATTCGCTATGTTTCTTCTATAACAGGTTTATGCAGTGGATGCAAGTGACATTGCGGTGCAGGTACTCTAGCACAGTTTTGCCCAGTTTCCTATTCCCTGTAGTTTTCTTGTCTTTTTGGTGTTATTTACAATCATTCACTGTGTAAAATTCTTGTGTTTAAAAAAAGTCTGTAGGTCCTTCTTCCCTCTTTGATTTACTCTCTCAATTTATTCTAAGATAATTTTGTTATGTATATCAAAAAGTTTGAAAGGTCCTGGGGAAGTTCTGTTCCACCAGAAAATAGTTTCCTTGGAACAAACAGATTCTTGCATAAATTACTCTTTCGTTTTAGCTTATCGGTAGCTAGGTCCTCCTAAGTTGGTTCTACAAAAAGAGGCTGTTTCAGTGGGAGTCTTTGAGATGGGATGATAAATTTTCTCATATCTTCTCATAGACATTTTATAGCAAACAGCAAGCATTATTGGATGTAATAAATGAATCATCAACTGATAACTGAATTGTGGTGATCTAGATTGCTTTCATGTTTTTCTATTATGCAGGCCAATGAAGTCGTAAAAGCAAATAATTTGTCTGACACAGTCATAGTATTACATGGACGAGTTGAGGTAAACTTCATCAGATGAGGCAATTCTTGAGTATTTTCTTTTTGCTGGGCTTGTCTATCTTATTTCCTCCAACTTGGCATTTGATATATTGGCAACTTTTTACCTTTATGGAGCATTGGCGTGGACATATGAAAATAGACTGTACCGAAGTGTGCTATCTCATGATGGAGTGGAATTTTTGTTTCAGTCTTACATTCTCTATTACTTAAAGTTTGCTCCAGTTAGTCGGTCGATCTCGTTGGACTAAAACATTAGGTGGTCATAGATTTAAATCCTGAGAGTCCAGGAATTGAATTTTCAGCCCACTCATGTTGAAGGGGGCTTATGTCTAGTTGGCACTTCAGTGGGGTCATGGTGACGGCCCGGCCCATAATAGGAAGACCTCTCTGGAGGTTATGCGGCTCTGATGTGCCGTGGTCTGGTGGGGACAATGCAATGTCGGACTCGGCAGACCCACAATCCGAACATTCTGTGGTAGAGTATGGAATAGCTATGCTGGTGCCCCATTTCAATCTTTTCACTTCAAAAAAGAGAAGGGAAATAGTTAGAAGATAGCTTTAAATGGAAGAGTCAGGTTAGGGGAGGTGGAATTTTGCTGGCCATAGTTGCTGCATTGGTGAATCAAGAAAATTAAACAATTTAGTCATGTCAAAACAGCTTGAGATTAATATTTAACTTGCTTTTGGATGTGGACAGTGTACTTGCAGAAATAAAAGCAAAAACTCTGGGGATTGGCATATTATTGAGTTTGTCAATACTTGTTGGCACCAAATTACTGTCCTCACATTTGATATGCCTGACAATAAAGTTTAACTTCTATGAAACTTTGTGAAAGTTTGTTGCGCTGATTGTGATATCTGCAGGATGTTGAAATTGATGAGGAGGTTGATGTGATAATCTCGGAGTGGATGGGATACATGCTTCTTTATGAGGTGTGGCTTTTTCCTTGTAATATTGAACTAGTACATGGTGGAAATTTTGTCGCTAGATCTTATCAATCATATAACCTTTACATTTATCTTAGGCATGAATTTATGCTATAAGTAATGTTCTCTATGTTAAGGCAATCGTTTCATTTGCTATCTTACTTCTTTGAGGATGTCATCGCAGAGTATGTTGGGCAGCGTCATAACTGCAAGAGATCGCTGGCTGAAACCTGGAGGCTTGATCCTTCCTTCAAATGCGACGGTAATTCTCTCTCTCTCTCTCTTGCGCACGCGCGCCTCCTGCAGAGGCCTTCTTACAATATTTATATGTTAAGTTCCATTTAGCTGTATCTTGCCTGTTAACCCTGTGTAGAAAAAGGAGTTCCAAAACAAAAATGAAGCTCATTTAAATAGCTATGGTTCGATGATGTCAATTAGGTATGGTCTTGCTTCTCTTGGCCAGCATAACTGAACATCGAAGGGGAAACTTTTGATGGTCATTGGCTTCTATTTCTACTTTGATCTCTTGCCAGGCCCAAGCTGTCACCCATGCCACTTTTGATTGTCCTAAGTTAATGAAGCTCTGAGCTAAAACACATCTGAATATCCCACTCTTGTCCTATACGGAGTATCTCTAGATTCTCATTCAGTTGACAATTCAATTAGTCTTTATAAGCTCATGGCATCTCAGGCCTTCTTTATTTGGTCCTGTTGTGTGGGTTGGTGCATGTTGGTGTTTCTTACTCTGAAAAATTGGGTTCTTTTACTTATTGAAGAGAGTTTAAGCCTTTGCTCCCTCCATATTCCTCCTGAACATATACTGAAGTGATCAGTTGAAAATGCCTCTGCTTTACTCGATATAGAAGTGTATGTCCTATTGATGCTGATTTTTGGTTTATGTCACTGCAGTTGTATATGGCCCCTGTCACACATAGCGACCGGTATAGTGACAGCATTGATTTCTGGCGCAATGTGTACGGGATTGATAGTGAGTACTATTGATGTGGATTATACAGCTTTCTGATTTCAATGAGTTCAAAAATTGGTACTTCTTTGTTGGACCTTAATTATAAAGGAGGATGGTAAAAAAGATTGAAAAAAGATTGGGGGTGGGGGGGAGGGGCAATTTGTCATTATTGTTTAGGGTTTTTTATTAGATCTTTTCTTAGTTTCTTATGCAAATTTGGGAATTTGGGTATTAGGTGAAAGTGTCCATGTTGCAATTGCAAATGGTTCTATTGTAAGATGTCATTGCACAACTTGCACTTGTCGTGAACTGCACCTGTCTTTACTCTGAATGGTTATGCCAAATCGTAATTCTTATCCTTCTATTTGTCTATGTTAGTTAGTTATTCAGCATTCACAGTTGAAATTAATGCAAGGTGAATGGGGTCAGTGTTCTGGTTGGGTTAATTGCATTTGTGAGCTGCTGTTAGTCCAACTTCATCTACAACTGAGCTTATTCCAGGCTAATTGCATGACCATAGCTTTTTATATTGTGCTTTATATGGTTTGAATATTAATACCAATGACTTTGTTTTAATAGTTGCAAATAATGATATTTACTGCTGGTCCAGAATTCAACCATGATAGTTCTCTTGTTGTGGTTGCAGTGTCTGCTATGTTGCCTTTAGCAAAACAATGTGCCTTTGAAGAGCCTTGTATAGAGACAATATCTGGTGAAAATGTTTTGACATGGCCACATGTGGTAAGACTCCGGAGCTAATTAAATGTTACACGCTTCTTTCTGTTGTATTACAGGAGAACCTGCTGCCTGTCCCCTGTAGCTCTCACTTTTAGCTTTTGCATCATCACCATGAGATTTGTTTAATTCCTGTACTAAAAAAGAATTAAACTGAGTTGCATCTAGAAGTTTGCTGTTATTTCAGTATTCGTACATTCCAGTCACACTCTTAATCTCCTTAACTAATGGCTTGCTTGCTGTTACTCACCCGCATTCTCTCTCTCTTTCAAACATTAATCCAGTATCCCATGGACTTTCCACCCATGATTAAAGAAAGCATTGTAACTTTTTACTGAGAGTTGATATGGTTAAGTAAAATTTTGTCCGTGGTTCTTAATTTCTCTGTGTCCAAGCAAGCAAGATCCTTTTCAGATTGTTACACTTCGGGTATAATTGGATGTTTTATGCATAATTTTTCTTCCTTCAATTTTACTTATAAGTTGAACGCTTCTGATAGCACATCTATCCGATGAGAATGACTTCTTCTCTGAGTTGCATATCATGTTCGTGCATTTGAGATTTTTTTAATGTTTCAATATGGACAAAAGTGTGCTAGAATATACTTACTCTAGATTGCGAACACATTTATATTTAGCTTTGTCATTCGGATTACAATTCTAATTGGTTCGGATTTAGGTTTTCTCGTTATCAAGTCAACATGTAGTATTAAAAGAGTTCAGCTTATCCTTAAATTTATCTTGCAGCCGGGAATTGCATCAATGCTATTGGTAGCACACATGTTCTTTTTTTTTTTTTCCTTTTCTGTAGGCTTTTCTTTTGTAGATTTGCCACTTCTTCACCTTCCTTTTAGGGGTTCTTGATGATGTTTGGTTTGTATCAGTAGACCGTTATGTTGGATTGGAGAGCATAGGTAATGAAATTGGGACGTAGGCCTATAGTGAAGTAAGACATAGCCTAATTAAACTGACATCATCTGGCCTTTTGTTCTGATGAATGATAAACTGACATCATCTGGCCTTTTGTTCTGATGAATGATGCCCGCTGATTTGTTGACTACTTAACGGAGAAAATCGTATGCAAAATAGGGAATCTACTCTGATTTTACTGCTAGGCTGCGTCCGTTGTTACTAGTCTCAGATTTCTTAGAATGGTATATTGTCAAAAGGTAAATTTGCATTCTCTAAAGGATTGAAGGTACTCTGATGACCCACATTTATCTGCTACACTATTGTGTAGCACAGCTGGTGTGTACCGAGCTTTTGACATGTCCTCTTTTTAGAAGATACTAGCTAGCTAGTTTTGATATTGCAGGTAAAGCACGTGGACTGCTACACTGTTACACTTGGTGAACTAGAGTCAGTCACGACAAGATATAAGTTCAAGTCGATGATGCGAGGTATGCCTCCTCTCTTTCCCCCCGCCCAATTGTTATATATTACTTGATGTTTTATATATGCGCTTTCTTGCCTTTCTTGTGACCTAAACTGAGAATTCTCAGAGTCAGATTTCCTTCAGGAAAATTTTAAAATGTCTAGGTCTTCTTTCATTTCTGTGCTGAAACGTACATTGAGCATGTTATGGTTTTTGTCTGAAATTACAGCAATTACTATCTTGTTCTAGTTGTCTAGACTTAGCAAGTACTCTGTGTGTGTGCGGCGCGAGTGTGGGTAGTGCGCTTGCGCGCAATCTAATCCTAATATCGCTTTTGGCTACTTAGCTTCATCTTGTGATATCATCTGTAATATTCTAACTGAGAATTTCTATTTGTCCTTGGTCATCAGCTCCATTGCATGGGTTCGCATTTTGGTTTGATGTTGAATTTAATGGGCCTGCAATATCTCCCGCCAATAATCACGTCTCATCGTCATTTATAGAGTCCTCAAACAATCAGTCCGCAGATGTCAGTCAGAGGAAAAAACGAGCTAATCCGAGTGAAGCATTAGTGCTTTCTACTGCACCAGAGGACCCGCCAACACATTGGCAGCAGGTATTTGTAGGTTTATCCTTTTCTCAGTTAGTGGGTTTTTAATGTGATTGATTCTTTTTCGCATTATTGTTTTTCTGTTACTTCTCTATAAATTCTCTTTGCATGTACATATGGTTTACATGGAGGACATATGTGGAACTAGTATACTTGTCTCTAGAGATACATTAGGGGTTCCCTTTCTTTATAGCGTGAACTTTTAGGAAAACTTGTTTAACAGTAATTATTACTTTTGGATGTTAATGATTGGATTGACCTTGTGGATTCTGTATTGTGAGCTTTGTTTCTTTTTTTTTAAAATATTTTCTGGGCAGGATGGGGTGGCATCTTTTGGTGTCTCATTAGAGAAAAAAGGGTTACATCGATAAATGTTATCCTAAATATTCTCGCTAGCTTGTCCATTGACACAGTAAGACATAAGGACTTGAACTTTGATTTAGCCCTATTGGGATAAGAGAACCATCCATTTATCCAAGCTCCAGAACTTGCTTAAAGCTTCCTTCTTTGTTGTTTACTACAGACCGAGTAATCGCAACTTCCAAAAAGATGTCATATGATAGACTTCATTAGAATGAGATAACAATTGGTCATTACCAAAGGTTACCTGATCTGGTGGGGGCGATGTTTTTCTCCTAATTTTGCTCAATGAGTTTATTGCATGGAATTTTGATGAAAACTTTAGGAATGTCCCACACAATGTGCTTTCAGGATGGATGCTCTATAGACACTTTTAACATTTGTTTGATGCGAGTTTTGCAGACTATGGTATTCTTCTACGACCCAATAGACCTTGAGCAAGACCAACTCATTGATGGTTCTTTAACATTGACCCAAAGCAGAGAAAATCGTCGGTTCATGAATATTCACCTTGAATACACGTAAGTAGTGTGACGTTTCTGTTTCATTCACCTTAATAGGTACATGAGAAGAGGGCTCATTGACCCAATCTAACTATATGTCGTCCTATTCGAAGCAAGTTGTGACATTGCAAATTTCTGTGCTCTTGCAGCTCAGGTGGACGATCTTTTGTTAAAGAGTCTGTAATGCGGTGACATTCCTTGATTTCTTGGAGTTGGATTTTCTATCAGGCGAATGTATATCTCGAACTGAGGCTAACAGTCAGGTTTGTGGACTTGCCAATTGTAGTGGGCACGAGGGGCTAACATAAGAGCGCGTATCTTCTCTCTATGAGTTCATGCATTCCTGTTTTCCGTCAGATTGTATCAGGTCTAAAACTATTGGTAGGACAGGAGACGGAGTTCCTGTGGTGCTTTGTTTGATGAGTGCGTCTCTTGTGATGCCCCTTTTATGGCCACAAGCCTGGTCATTGTCTGTCGTATCAAGCTCCTGTATCAGTGTCTGCATTATTTCAGCATGGAAACTTACGGTAAGATTAAAAATAATCATAGAGGCAACATTTTGATGAGATTAGCTTTTTGTATCCGTCATCTGCCGATGGAGACTCTTTAGATTTAACGCGTCTTCCAACAGAGAACTGCTTGTAATACAAGTGCCTTGCGATACTCGAAGTTTGCACCAAGCGAGAATATCAATCTTACTACTATGGTCGAGCTTCACATCAGTAAAATCATGTGGACATGCTTTCTGAGACGTTTGCCGGGACCTAGTTGTAGACACTCGAGTTAGGTAAAGGAAGAGATTTACTTAGAACTGTGCCTTGTTTTGTCATCATTTGGAAGCTGCATTTCATGTTTGCTCACCAAATCAAATTACAATATCAATATCATGTCTAACCCGGTCGAGACGGTGGTGGTCCCTGCACGACCAACCTTCACACAATCTGGAAATAGGCACCTCCATCCGCCCAAACGAATCTTCCTCTTTCCTTGAAACTCAATATTCCCTTTGGACCACTTTGGAATTGAGTACTGTACTTGCAACGGCATCAACGAAGCCATTCGATTGGCACTCAAACATACTTTTTAAGACATGAAGGAGAGTCCTAAGAAAGGCAAGAAGTGGCCATATTTAGTGTGTTTTTGAAAACTTGGTGCGTCGACCGGGTAGTTTTGGTTATATTGGTCTTATCATGTATGAAGCTACTGATTTTGGCGTTCAATCGTGATCCGAAATACTTTGGTTCCACCACGAGTTAAAAGAACAAAGACTTGACGCATGGTTATCACTTTGATCATCGTTCACGTTAGCATGTCACTGCGCCCGAACGCATAACACCTTTCCCAACCACCACCGCTCCAAATGTTTTATGTGCCGCCTCCACAATAGGCGCCTCCACCAGACCACTGTCACCGCACCATGTCTTCTGTTGCTGGTGAAAGTACCAAGAAAGATATAAGATTATTACAATGGCACCAATTCAATCCCAAATCTTTTAATTAGACTAAGTTAGTTCTAATCATTTTGTATTTGTGCTAATTCAATCCATCCGGCTAATTTTGGCTAGAAATTACTAACGTTTATGCTGTCCATCTTACGTGACATGACCAGTACCGATGTTACCATTTTTTAATAAGATTTTTTTTTTTGTAATTCTTTGTTTTTTCTTTTTCTTTTTTTATTTTTCTCCCTCCATTTTGGCTAGGAACTCTCGCCGGTTTTGTTACGTAGGATGACCGGCATTGTATTAGCAATTTCTGATCAAAATTGATCGAATAGATTGAATTGGCACAAATATACACTAAGTTTAGGTATTTTTTGATACTTTCCCTCCGTTGCTCATCCACATCCCCTCCATCTTCACCAGCCACTGAGACCGCTACCACAACCTCAGTTTCCCCCACAACCATGATGATTCGACATCTATCTCCATGTCAACCACTACCAATTCACTTTCTCCGATTCGCCATCACCTTAGCAAAGCTAATCTGATATTGATATCGTGTCCTTGTCTACTCTTCAATTTAACTCTTTGGATGAATGCAAAACCTAAGTTAGACAAACTATACTACTCTAATACAAATAAACAAGCTTCAAGAACCTTGAATTCTTACAACTAATGGTGAAAATGATATCCTTAAAATCCTCGAATTGAAACTATGCTTGTAGGCGTCTAAAGGTCAAGGAGGGCGACGACCACCGCCAACCATTATTAGGGTTCTCATGGCAACTTTTTAAGGTAATAATTGTTCAATTATTAGGGCGTGCGCACACACTCTAAAACCCTAGTTTTTTTCTAGTGCCTTTTGTGACATTCCCACTCAACGTCCTTTCCCAAATTTTCTAACCTATCCCATCTTCGGTTTGCCTTGTCGTACTTCTGCATGTTCAGCAGCATCGTTTCATATCCAACATTATCATAATCTCCATCCAAGGCCTCAGATTTGTCCCTTTTGATTCGCATAATCTAACCGATGTGGACGATAATCGCACTTTGGAGACAAGAAGTGGTGATTAAAGGCTACAATCTTTATTGTTTTCCGCCTCAAAACGTTTCTTAATGGCAAAAGAGAAAGATGTCAAACAACACTAGCAATCAAGAAAGTTTCTGTGAAATGTCGGCCAAGTTCCTAGTGAACAAGTCACCTATGTAACATCGAGATTATTGTGTACGATCCCCACTGATCATGGTCGGAACTCCATGAACAAAAGGAGTCTTAGTTTATGGTTTAAATAAGTCGACATGATCTAAATGGGTTCGCTCGATTCTGGTGTATATGGAATTTCTGTGATTGACTACACTTTCACTCACAATCCTGCCCAACTGATATCATTTTCTAGCTGCATTAGGTCCACAGATGGGGGAAAGCGATCGAAGTCACAATAATTCACCGAGTTCCACTATCGGATGTCACCATATACCGACATGACATTTGGAGTTTTAAGCTTATAGTTTGCTACTATCACTGTGCCACACTTCCAATCATTAATGCATTGTAACTTAATATTACTTTTCTTTCAAATTCAAGGGTATGTCGAGGATGTCGTGGAGTTCATGAGATGCGAATGTAACTGACTGTTTCAAAGGTTTAGCCAAGATAAAAAAAAAATCAGCAAAGGTAATGGAAACACGATTCTGTGTTCTGCAAATGATAAAACACAGAAAACGATAGCCAGTGAAAGAGATGAAGCATGCATAGCCCACAAACAAAGGAATAATATCAAAGTTCCCAGAAGGATCGTCTATAACATTTCATCGGTCTAGAATCGAATGATGCCAGTAGCGGTTTCCTTACAACGGCAAGAACTATGAACTGTCCCGAAATAACAAGTATGAAGCAAAATAACTCTGCGGGAATGAACAGAGATATTTATCTCGATCGGTACTATGAGACACTATTCCGATATTTCTTTTTTTCTTGCTGTTGCGTGCTATAAATCTCTGAAGGCTCAATTCTCTTTCATAAAGGAGGAGGAGTCGATTTCAGATGATACATTTTGCTAGACAAAATGCATGCGAATAAGCAATTCTTACATTCATGACCTAGAGTGCTCTCTCTTCTGCCTTATGCATGAGTTTTTGCATGCCAGACAGAGATAGAGAGAGAGAGAGATTAAAAGATTGAAAATGATATTATTAAGAATTAGGGCAACTTTTAGGTGGTAATAATGGCTCAATTATAAGGTGGGTCGTGCATATTCTATGTACTTCCTAACCTGAATCCAATATTCTAATCTCAGACTCAAGTGTGACTTTCGCACTCACTCTTGCCAAATTTTATATCCTTACTCTATTTAAAATACAAAGCTTTCGGGGGTTGGTCTTGTCTTCACTTACGCATTAGGGCGTTCCTCATATCTACCATATCTTGATCAAATTCCCTATCTTTGTTATCATATACATACCAAATGCGATTGTATAAATTCGACTATATGTAGCTTTCGGTGCAAAAAAATCATGAAAAACTCCGTCGTAGTTCTGTTGACCTTATGCACTTTTTTTTATGCATGGAAAAACACAGCCCACACAGGAAAAAGAAGTAGTAAAATCAGATTTAAAATTTGAATCACAAGTATGTAACCAACACGATTGGTCGATTCAAGCCAAAGGGATGAGCTAAACCGGCCATTATCGCGATAAACTATCATCTAAATCACCACCAATATCTTTGCCTTTGAACTAATCTTCCACTCATCAGCCAAAAAGATGAGATATAATTCAAGCAACGCAGCCATACGCGTGCGACCATTACATGTAATGTCTTTTCATTTTGCTTATGTCGACACCTACTTTAAGTGAGCACCTTTTTTGAATGATTCATCAGCAAAGGAAGCACAACTTTTTCACTTGAGATAGTTCTCCCCCAGAGAGGTATGAAAAAGCCTGGCTACTGAATTTTGAAAAGCAAGATCTGACTCGTGGAAGCTGCATCACATTGATTTAAACATAAAGTCGTGAGAAATTGTTTTAATTAACTAAAGTTACATTGATTGCTCAGGAAACCCACGAGGAGGTTGTAATATAGTATTAGGAGAGAGAGAGAGAGGACCATAGAAACTTTTAGAGAGAGAGAGAGAGAGAGAGAGGACCATAGAAACTTTTAGAAGCCTTAGTTATCCTTCTATTGGTGTGGCTCAAAGAATTTTGTACTAAAAGCTAAGTAGAGGGGCTGAAATAGAGAGACAATATCTGTAACCTATGGAAATGATCGTATAGTAGGCTAGACGTGCGACTTTAGTAGCGGCCTTGCAATTCTGATCGCCAAAGAAGATGAAAGGTGAAGGGAAATTGAAATGATATAAAGGTTTCAACTTATTTTGGCGTTTATATGTCACTTTGTTCTCTTAGATTAGCTTGATATTTTAGCCCTTTGGAAGGTAAGCTTTTGGAAGAGCGCAAGGTGGTGATTAGTCGACTTAGGGCGTGGATGTTAATCATTATGTTCCCAATAGATTTTTATATTTATATTTCCTGAACAAGTTTCTGAGCGGAAAAACCCGTTTGATGAGGACGCATTCTGCTCCCAGAATAGAAATTCGTTCGATAACAGCATAATACTTCTATAGTTGTTGGAGACCGGCGGACGGACAGACCGGAGATCCATGATCGGCGGCCGGCAACAAGGACACAAGAGACCGGCGGCCACCGAAGCAAGAGAGAGGGATGCGAGAAGAGGTAGACCATATGTGAAAGAGAGGGAGTGAGAGATGAAAAGAATTCTTATTTCTATTTCGGTTCCAGGAATGGAAAAGTAGAAAAATTCTACTTCTCATTTCTATTACAAACCTATTTTCAGACTAAAAATTTACTCAAAAAATAGGGAAAATGAAATTATATTACCAAACGGATTTTTGTTCCGAACCTATTTTCGGGAACAAAAAATAAATAAATAGAAAAACAGAATGGTTATCATGTGCGCACCTAGAAACTATCCAAACACAAAGGTTAAAGCTATTAGGCATAGGTGATAGTCATATACATGTGGCGTACGTAAATGGGACTGTGCGATGTCCACACCCGCCAGGGTAGAATGAAACTATTGCTCGCATTGGGTGCATGCACTCAAACATGTACTTAGTCCATACGAGATTCTCGAGATGACTGGGAACGTATTTCATTCAAATGTTCCCGTCTACTTGTATACCATGCTTCCTAGGTTATCTCCTACTCAAAATGCAAAGGAAAAAAAAGTTTGGACATCTTCCTATAATTCGAAAACTAAGTTGAACATATTCCAAAAGTTCATGGATCACATTGCATAATTGGATCAAAGTTCGGGGGCTATTTATGTGATTATCCCAAAAGAAAATGGAAAAAATAGAAAAATAAAAATATTATCTAAATTTATCTACGTCAACGCGGATCGTGCCACGTAGGATGGTCGGTGTCCACGTCGGCGGTTTTCATCCAAAATTGGCCGAATGGGCTTAATTGGCAAAATACGAAATGGTCGATGACTCAATTGGCGAAATTAAAAGATTATAGGACCGAATTGACAATCATGCAAGGTGCAATATATTTAGGATTTTCTATAAGAAAAGGGACGACCGTACAACCAACATGGAGGAGAGGGAGATGAATCGGGCCATGCGGGGTGCAATGATTATGGAGGATGGTAAAATTTCATTGTCATTGCATCACGCCAGACTCTTTTCAGCCCCAATCTTCAGTAACTCTTTGTCCTTCTCCCAATTTATGCTCTCGCCCTTTTCTTAGTGCCATACCGTGCTTCATGAGTACCCCTCATCATGAACTTTTGCTATCTCGAGCGATCGATGGAATGACGATGCGGACTTAGGTATCGAGAAGCGCAAGGTCACAGATTCAGCTTCCGTTATCGCGATTTCTCGGGATTGAATCCTAAAAAAACCGAGTTATTAGCAAAACCCCTAACGCCGATGCGGATGACATTCGTATGTGATCGGACCGGAGAGGTCGATTTTACTTGGTCGCATGAAAGCAATATTAATTCTTTCCTTTCACTAATCTAATCGTACAGTGTATGTGTACCATAAAGTGTCTTAGTGAAATTTGTCGCCACTTTTTTCCCTTATCGAAGCATGGTTTCCCGTTATCTCCGAAAGATGGGCGGGACAAGTAAAGTAAAATTACAAACAGAAATTGGAAGAACAAAAAGAGAAAAAGAAAAGAAAAAACCACAGATTCCCCCAACTGTTAAGGAAAATATCGTTGTTCCGCCGGAGAATTAAGCCGTTTTATTAAGCTAAAACCTAATTAAAATATTAAGGTGTACGCGCTTTCAACCCTCGTTTAAATAAACAAATAACTATCTTAATCACTTTATCAAAAGGCTGAGGGTCTAAGTAGAAAGGCGGTGCCTTTATGGGTTGTATTTTAGGTTCAAAAGGAAAAAGTTTAGAGTGAGACGTGAGGTTTGATTTCTTTGCTAATCTCTAATTAGACGAGCGATTAGGGTTCGACTCGTTTGTTCTTTGGGCTCTAACCATCTTTTCCCCAAGTTTCCAAATGGAAAAAGCCTGACCCCATTCTCCATGGAACTCAGCCTCCTTTCATCTTTATGTTTTAAAAATCATCAGCCTCATTCCACTTTTAGTGTGTGTGTGTGTGTGTGTGAGAGAGAGAGAGAGAGAGAGAGAGAGAGAGAGAGAGATTGTTTGTCCTTACTAGGAAGAAGCACTAGTTGCCACAATATTAAACCCAGGTCGAATTGGAGAAAAGCATGCAGAACGGAAGTGTTACTTTTTTCTTACAAAAGTATCTAAAATGACAATACATTCATTGGTGGAGGAACTTGTCCAAAAAAACAAGGGAAAAAGTCACCAAAAATCCTAAATTATGCCCGCGGTGACACATTGACTCCAAATTTTTATTTGTGACACAAAAAACCCTAAACTTGTACGCATATGACACATTTATCCTAAACTTGTGCTTGTGTGACACATTTACCCCAAACTTTTTATTGTGATACTAAAAACTCCAAACTTATATTCGTGTGACACATTTACCTCAAAATTTTGAAGTAAATGTGTCGCACGAATATAAGTTTATGATTTTTTATGTCACAAAAAAATATTTTGGGGTAAATATGTCACACGGGTATAAGTTTAGGGTTTTTAATGTCACAAGAAAAAGTTTGGGATTTTTGATGTCGCAAAAAAAAGTTTAGGGTAAATGTGTCACAATTGACATAGTTCAGGATTTTTGGTGGTTTTTTTCCCAAAAAAAACAATAAGGTTTGCTTTTGGTCACTATACAATGTATGTAAGTGTAGGATAGCATTTTTATTATCTTGACAAAGAGCTATGCACTTGTCAGTCTTTTACTAGAACCGTCACTTTCTCGAGAGGACTCGAATATCACAAGAATCTATCAAGAGAAATTCAAATATTACGTGACACTAATACGATGAATTGAAAAACTAATGAGATATCTTAACGCGCGAAGTGAAACCGATAGTTTGACATGACATGTATCGGCAGTCTCACTTTTCCTCAGGAAATAGAGGTAGGAAGAAAATTCCATGGATTATATTGTCCCATTAGTATAGTGGCAGTAATGGAATTAAAAAAGATATATAATTTTTTGGTATAAATAGACTTGCGCAGAGTGATTCGTATATGGAAAATATACATTAATATAGAAACAAAAAAAGAGAGGAAAAGAAACAAGAAATATGTTAAGATAGAGAGCGATGATCGATCAAACAATAAGTGGTTTGATCTCTTGAAAGTTAGGAATGATTTCTGTAATAGCTAATTGAAAGAAAGATTGAAATTTCTCTACCT
This sequence comes from Rhodamnia argentea, assembly GCF_020921035.1. Taxonomy (NCBI): domain Eukaryota; kingdom Viridiplantae; phylum Streptophyta; class Magnoliopsida; order Myrtales; family Myrtaceae; genus Rhodamnia; species Rhodamnia argentea. The sequence goes on along the minus strand of NC_063157.1, from coordinate 22,822,514 downwards.
TTCTACACATCAACTGTCCAACAAGTGCAGAAATTTGATTCATACGATGTAATCTACGACCCGTAATATATGCTTAAATACGATGCATCACAGCACCAAAAACTCGATTTTTTCCGTCAGACATGCCGTATAATTACATAAGACGGCGATAGTCGAGCACCGATCATAAAAAAAAAGGTCATCTTGAACATCGGATGGAAGCAAATTCTACTTAGTTCCTGCCCTCTAAAAAAGTTGTAATACTTATGTCATTATCGATCGCATTCGTTGGCGACAACTTACATCCGAAACATTCTCATGCGAGCGACTACCCACTCAATCTTCTCCCAATCACTGCGTCTCCGGAGTGATTCTCTCCAAATAGTCAAAGTTCACATTGCCGTGTAATCTACTAGTGCTGTTGGTGGTGGAAGCTTATGAAATGATTTGCAGAACCTCATTTCACATCAATCCCCGTTCTGGACCTTGCTTTTGCGATCACCCACCACCATCATCATCACCATGCCCTCTACGCCTTTCCAATCAAAGCTTTTCCCACGGCAAAAGATGGCGAGCAACATCTCTCACCAACAGGAAACGCGTCATAATTACAAGGGCGTGGGATATTATTACTACAAAATTACGGTTCGGTCAATGGAAATAATGGGCTCGCGTTTTGCCAATGCCCGGCTCGTTGATTAGGGTTTTCCCCATCGGATGCTCCTTGCTTTCTCGCGTTCCGTTTCCCCCCCGATGGCTTTGTTAAGTCCATGCGATAGATTTCCTCACGTCAAGGAACAAGAAAAAAACCTAAAGCGAAATTCACCGTGACGCAGTGTCAGCCGCAATCAGATCAACGATAAGGTCGGTTCTCTCGCTCGCCATCTAAGCCAGCCTGTATGTATTTCCACAATTCAAAGGGGACGCACAGGGTCGCTTTTTTCCTCATGCTGCAGTGCCAAATACAACATTCGAGAAGGAAAAGAAGAAACCCTAGATTTAACCTTGGGGGTTTCTATGTCAAGGTGCGACTGCACACTATGTGCAAGAGACAAAAAAGACAACTGCTGCTTCTTTTCTTATAAGAGGCAAAAAAAAAAAAAAAGCAAAAGGAAAAGGAAAATAACAAGGAGGGGTGTGGTGTTGTAGCAACTGGTCAAAGAGATTTGCACGTTTTGTGCATTGAATGGTAATCATAGATCACGACACTTCAAAGGGTGGAGAAGAAATAAAAAAAGAAAAAAGAAAAAAGAGAAAGATTACAAAGAAAAAAAAAAGAGTAAGAGAGGCCAAATGAACAGAAGAAGAAGAGAACCGCCATCATCATCAACCTCAATTATTTTCCCAAACCCCATAAACTTTATTTGTCTCTTCAATCCTAAAGCCCAAGCCGCATAAATCCCCTCCTCCTCGTTTCGATCCTCAGCGACTTGCTTCTTTGTCTGAAAAACCTCTCCGGTTCTTTCCTTGTCGACCCCCACCCAAAGCTGAAAAAAAAAACAAACCAAGCATGTTACAAGCATTGCTAGTCCTTCTTGCGGTGCTTCAGCTTCTGAGTGCCGCCGCCGCGGGTTCGACCGCCACGTCGTACTCGGACTTCCAACACTTGAACGTGAGAGAAGCCCTTGCGGCCACAAAAGCCCTCCCTCCCAAAATAAACGAGTACCACGACTTCTTCAACAAGCATGAAGTGGGCGAGAGCGAGAGCGAGCATGAAAGCAAGTACAAGCTGAGGCTGCTCCACAGAGACCAATTACGTTCCGCCAGCTCCCACCGTGACTCTCATTCCCTCCGATTCCACGATCGGATGAAGCGGGACGCGAAACGGGTGGCCGGGCTCTTCCGCCGGTTGTCCGGCCACGGAGCCGCCGGCAGGGACGGTGGGGCCGCCGCCTTTGAGGTGGTGGAGGATTTCGGATCCGACGTGGTCTCCGGCATGGATCAAGGGAGCGGTGAGTACTTTGTGAGGATAGGTGTCGGAAGCCCGGCGAGGAGCCAGTACATGGTGATCGACTCGGGCAGCGACATAGTGTGGGTGCAGTGTCAGCCTTGCAGCCAGTGCTACCACCAGTCCGACCCGGTCTTCGACCCGTCCGAGTCCGCATCGTTCTCCGGGGTGTCGTGCGGCTCCACGGTCTGCGACCGCCTCGAGAACGCGGGCTGCCGCTCGGGCCGGTGCCACTACGAGGTGTCCTACGGCGACGGGTCCTACACCAAGGGCACGATGGCATTGGAGACCCTCACCTTCGGGGGGACCGTGGTCAACAACGTGGCGATCGGGTGCGGGCACAGAAACCGGGGCATGTTCATCGGCGCCGCCGGCCTGCTAGGCCTGGGGGGCGGCTCCATGTCCTTCGTCGGCCAGCTCGGCGGGCAGACCGGTGGGGCCTTTAGCTATTGCCTGGTGAGTCGGGGCACCGATGCGTCCGGGTCATTGGAGTTCGGGCGCGGGGCCGTGCCAGTCGGAGCTGTTTGGGTCCCGCTAATCCGCAACCCCCAGGCGCCGAGTTTTTATTACATTGGTCTAGCGGGCCTCGCCGTCGGCGGCATCCGGGTTCCCATATCCGAGGACACCTTCCGCCTCAATGAGTTGGGAAACGGAGGAGTCGTCATGGACACGGGCACGGCCGTGACCCGGTTCCCCGCGCCCGCCTACGCGGCGTTCCGCGACGCCTTCGTCGCCCAGACGACGAACCTCCCGCGAGCCGCGGGGGTGACCATCTTCGACACCTGCTACAACCTGTACGGCTTCGTGACGGTGCGGGTCCCGACCATCTCGTTCTACTTCTCGGGCGGGCCCATCCTGACGCTTCCGGCGAGGAACTTCCTGATCCCGGTGGACGACGCGGGCACCTTCTGCTTCGCGTTCGCGCCCTCCTCCTCGCCGCTATCCATCATCGGGAACATACAGCAAGAAGGCATACAGGTTTCCTTTGATGGATCTAACGGGTTCGTTGGTTTTGGGCCCAACGTTTGTTAAGTGAAGAATTGTAAAAGTAAGTTAATGGGTGAATTTTGCTAGCCTTAGTACATAAAGTGTAGCATATAGATGAGAAGTGATGTATTAAAGTCTGATTATGGGGGGTGTTTATGCAATGTTATGAGACTAGAGAGGTGTAAAAGCAACGTTTTTTTAACTCCCCACTTCACTATTGTCATAAAAATCCTGTCTTTTTGCCTTTTCTTTGCTTTCATCAGGGAGAGAATGCAAAAACACCAAGAGAAAATCTGGAGGCAGTCAAAGGGAACCCACAGCAAAAGGTCGTTTCTTTAAATGGGTATTAGAGCGAAAAAACACTTCTTTTGGGGCAAACCTGAAGAGGAGGATCCAAGAGGCCCCTTTTACCTCAGATGCATGGTAGAGAAGTAGTCCAGTCTCTCACTACTGCTGTCAAGTGTGTGGACATGACCTTGACACCGTGTGGATTATTGCATTAGCTTTCCCTTTTTCCTGTCATCCATGTAGACAGATTCCTCTCTCTCTCTCTCTCTCTCTCTGAGAAGGCTGCTTGCTGCAGAGTTAGAATGATGAGGGAAGGGAGCCACCACCATGGTGGACATGTGAGGCCATCACTAGGGTTTCCGGTCTGCCCTTGGCGTAAACTTAAGTTTGGTTGGGAGTGCATTCAACACATCACTTTTGCAAAGTCACATGCTTTTCCTGTTTTCCCATAGATTGACATTAAGAGTACTTTTACCCTTTTTTTCTGGGGGGAAGATTAGGGAGAAAAAAAAAAGAGGAAAAACAGGAAAGCATCATTAACATCTGAGTCTTTCATACCCCCATCTCTCTCTCTTGTTCTCTTTGAAATGAGGTTGAAAAAGCGATTTGAGGGTAATGTCATTACTGTGGTTTCAAGTTGAATACTCCAATCCTTGGAGGTGTCGAACAACTTTAGTGGCCCACAAGAGTTGGAAAATTTGGTGGCGAAACTGGTGAAAGGAAGGGGAATCAAATAAAAGCAATGCTGGGATTTGCTCACAAATTAGGATCATCTTGGATATTCTTCAAGACAATTTCCCACCCTCAATTATCTTGTACAGCATAGTGTCAATTCTTGTCCATTCTTTAATATTTTTGTCTGAATCCCTTTACTGGGCTCAGTCACTTTGCCCAATTTTCTAGGTCACTTTTCATCCTTCTTGAGGCAAGACAAGTAGACAAACACAACTGGCTCAAGAGACATTTTCCCCTATTAGCCAACTCATAGGACCAATATAGTCAAATGGCAACAAAATATGTTTGGCATGCATTAGAAACACTAATGATATGTATTGACATGCTAGGGCCCTGATCTTTTTCGATTAGTGCTTATTTTTTAACGGTTTTGCAAGATACGCAACATTCAATTTGAAACCCTCTTGCCCTCTTCCAAAAGGTGCTTTTACAATCCAAGTGAGCCGTTCAGAGGTCTTTTTCTTTAAAAGAAAGGGGGAACTCTTAGTTTTCTTTTTCTTTGGGTCAGAGACCTCTCAGTTTTAAGTGGTCATATTTTGTGGCTTTTATGTCTGATTGAGTAGTTGAAGAGTTCTCCCTCATCTCCTCAATTAGCCACATAAGAAAACAAGTTCAAGCCAGATTAAGTTGCTTAGGAATGTTTTTATCCATTCAATCTTAGATTTGTCGAGCGGAAAAAAAAGAGACCCAAAAACAGAATTCTCCACATCAATGTATGCCCAGCTTATGAATTGTATGGCTGCACTTAATAAACTTGTGCACCCCCGCTGTCATCAGCCGTCAAAAACTAACAATGGTAAGGCACAAGCAAGGGATATATCTCTACCTGCGTCTCTCATTTCTTCCTCCCACTCACTAGATTCAACATGGTACACCAGACATTCGTGGTCGGAAAGGAGAATCGATTGATGAGATTAGACCTGAACTTATGCGCCGCAAGCACGGACACAAGCAGCCTACAAGAGAGACGACCCCATCAAAGACGGGCAACGTGAACATCAGAGGTTTGCCGAGAGAGAATATACAGAGACAAAATAATCATACCATAAACTATAGAAGGGTCTAATCCTATGCTAAGCTAGTTTAATCTACAGAATAATATTCACATGTTAGCCTGGCTGCTGCATCCACAGCTGGACAAGAACCCCTTTTGTCAACCTAAAATTCAGGCATGGGCAATCTAGAGTTCGCTGTCGATGTTCCTGTCAAAACACCGGTGGCGGCAGGTAATATGCGCGACGGCAGATATTCAAAAATTCCTCACTCCTCTGACTAATGAAAACTTAAATCACTCCCTTGCCCATCCCCAGAGGTTTTCGGAGTGAGAAGACTTACTCAAGACAAAAAATGTGATGGGAACAAATCTATAACAAAAAGAGATATTTGAGATCTTCAACTGTTAGACGAGTTGCGGCACTGCCTCCTTGGTCTTCACCAAAAGCAGACGCCACCATCTTTCTCTTTTCTTCCTGCAAATGACAGCAAGCAAAACGAAGCATGGTAATGAGTTAATATCCCACCATCAAATGGATTTGAAGGCCAGTAGATGTGCCAAATGATTTAAAATAAATAAACAAATAAGGCCTCTTTCAGCATCTATGACTAAGCATATGTCCCTTTGCATAACCATAGTGATAAGGTGTGCATTGCTCTCTCATTGCATAACAATATGATTCTAGCGATGGCTAATTAAAATGACCAGGACGCATGTTTGATTACAATTAAGAGGGACATGGCAATTAACTGGCCATCAAATCTTTTATTGCATCTGATTAATGAAAATTATTAGTTTCCTCGAATAAGAGAACAGACAGCGACGGCACTGACGATAATTAGGTTCCTTGTCTGGAGAAAATGAACAATCGCTAAATTGATGCTAATGTGTATTAAAGAACGGGAATGAACTTGCAAGATGGTTTCATCTTTTTAAAACTGCAAAAGAACCTATAAAAATGTCAGATTCTCAAGCCTAACAGAATTTAGAGGAGGCCACAAAGAGAGACCAAGCAGTACCTGGAGAGCCAAAATTCTATCTTCCACCGTATCCTTAATTGTGATTCGAGATACAGTAACTGGTCGAGTTTGTCCAATTCTATGAGCTCGATCGATAGCTTGATCTTCAGTAGTTGGATTCCACCAAAGATCCAAAAGAATAACATGACAAGCAGCAACCATGTTTAGACCAAGGTTCCCCGCTTTTAATGACATTAGCATAACGATTACCTGCAACAAATTTCAAACATTCAGGTGTCAAGCTCAACAAAATTTTAGGGGAAGACGCAACTTGATTTTCTTGTGAAAACAAATACACGAAAAAAAAAAATTCTCTCTTAGCAGCATCAAGCTCCTATTACACACATTACGACCATATTCCACTAATTACGATAGATATGCAGGGGCCTTTTATCCAGTGCAGTTCTGTGAAAACATGCATATCCAAAGAAAAAGTGACAGGCATTGATAGATGATTGAAATGTTCTCAACTATCGCAGCCAAACCTCGGGATCGGTGTTAAATTCCTTCACAGCTTTGTCTCTTGCAGCAAGGGTCATTGTTCCATCAAGTCGTCTATATGGTATACCACACTGCACCATATTTTGTTCAACCAAGTTTAACATACTCGTCCACTGAGAAAAGACAATTGCTTTAATTGGTCCTTCAGGGGGAGAACTTGAATAAACAGCTGTGTGCTTAACAGCTTTAACTCTGCATGTTGAATCTGCAGTGCCTGTATTTTCGTAAAGAGACTCATCATCACAATCAATGGGACCATGAAGCTCTGCATCTGCACTTTTTCCTCTGCATTGCGCCCGTAGAATCTCAAGAAGAGCTTTGATTTTAGCCGAACTAAACTCATGCTCCATGATCAATGATTTGTCAGCTCGCTGTGAACTTGTCGAACCATTTTCAGAGTCGCCGAGGACGCAACTTCTGAGAATAGCTTTGGAGAAAACAACATCTGGACCGAGTGGTTCTTTACATCTATGTGCAGGACATGTATTATCATCACCATTCAGATATTCAGACACACACTGATAACAGAAAACGTGGCCACAGATAGTAACAACAGGGTGGTCCGGTGTATCCTGAAAATTACATAAAACGAAAACCATTAGATGGGGTAGAATAAATCGATGAAGGAATACAGATTCCAAACTGTCAATCAAATGCCATAGATGACATATTCCATAGTTGAGATGCTAAATGATTTCTTCGGATATGCAGATACACAAGCAAGAACAATGGCTGCAAAAATTAACACTGATTAGTAAAACTGCATTGTGGAGTGCAGACAAAGTGATGAGCACAGGTGTGCATGCACAGATGGTCACAAACACATCCAAACACTCAAAAAAACACGTACATTACACGAAGTACATGTGGACAAGGACGTCTCTAGGCAATCCAGGAGATTGGTAAGCTTATTTCGAGGCAATTTTTTTGCCGTTTGCAAAGAAAAGTTTCCAAGATAGTCAGAAGTGTATCCGTTGACAAGCAATGGATGGTCACAAGCCTGTCGCAGGCGCAAAAGCATCAGAAGAATATTTGCATAGTTCTGTTTCACAGTGCCAGCAGCAGCATATGCCTGCAATATAGAACTAGACAATTAGAAGCACATATGGCCCAACATAAGAAAGAGGGACCACCATAAATTAACCAAAATACAACAGCCAAAATTGTGGAGATGCAATTTGCAATATTACCATGTACATATGGACCAAAAGTATGCAAAACTTCCAAACAGCAAAATTTTGATTGATAGCATCACAATAAAAAGCAATAACACAATGACCACAACCTTGCTAGCATCCTTAGTTTGTTTCCTTTTTTTGGGTGTGTGTTGTTATTTTGGTTGTGTGTGTGTGTTGGAGGGCTGGTTTTTTTTTTTTGGGGGGGGAGGGTTAGCCAATGGAGAGATGTTAGCACAACAAGGAACCACACCACATCAAACTTAAATTAGAGGCAACGACACCTCAAATCATAATTTCTTGACGGACTACACAATTCCCCCAGAAGCAATATCACCTCAAATCATACTTTTTTTATGGGCGACACTATCTGGAAATCTACCCAATACCCCTTTCCGGTCCCATCCATCCACAGTGGCCAAAAAATTGACCTAATGAAAAGGAGAAAGCAAACAACAGATGTGCCAAGAATCATACTCTTCTCCACAGTCAATTTGTCTCTACCTGTCATTGGACCTACCGCCACCAAATTCTATCTCTTGGAATTATGTGAATTCTTCACTGTGTACAGTTAGTGCAAAATCTAACTAAAGCACTAATATCGAGAACACAAACAACACAAAAATGAGTTGTTAATATGAAGATAAAGGAACACGCATTTAGCAGAATCATATCCAAAATGATATAAACAGAGACCATGTTCCAAATAGTCTCAGTGGCAGCACAATATATGACTAGAAAAGGCTCTTTTAAATGACTATGAATGGTACTAGTCTTGCTAGCTTAATAACGATACACTATAATGCCGGTGAGAAAATTTCAGAAAGTCCGTTCCTCACCTTGAATTGCATACGTGAATCGAGCTCCAGTTGGGTGTAGAAATCCCTCTCTTCTTTGGAGAAATCCACCGTAGCCAAGCATATTGATTTTGGAGGCAATGTAATTATCGGCTCCCCATCAATCAATGTTCCTTGAGTTTGAAAATATCTGATCAGTTTCCTCAAATAAATTCATTATCCGACATATCACAGGTAAATCATTAAGGACACACCAATGACAAGCAAAATTGATTTCAAATACTAATCAACAATTCCAATCAAAGCATCCCAAATGTTATAAGTACGCGAGTCGGGCAGGAATGGAGATTTTTGTATTGAATGACTGATTTGGGTTGCATGCCCCTTGTAGGAGGGAAATAACTACCATCAAATCATAGATCTAGGATTTCAAAAAAATAATAAGAAGAAGAAGAAGAAGCAACTGTACACAAGCAAAAAGAAACTCACCTTTTGTACGACGCAGCATTATAGCCCTAAGGATTGCTTGGAGCTTCTTGTAACCATGGAGCGAATTTCGCGATATAGGAATCTTTATGGTCGTACAAAATGATTTATATGCAGCATATGGTTCATACCTCAAGAATCTGAAGTAGCTGTATAAATCATCAATTGAATTCTGTATCGGAGTTCCAGATAAGCACCATCTTGTTTTGGCTCGAAGGCTACAGCATGCTCTAGCAACTTGAGTCCTGTGATTTTTTATCGTCTGGGCTTCATCCAAAATCACCCTAAGCCACCCTACTCTAGCAAGTGCACCACTGCTACAATCAAAAGACGAACTATCAAAACCTGTTCTACCCTTCTTCCCTTTCTTACTAACATTGATAGCTTTTTTCCTCTTCTTACTAGCTGAAAACTCCGGCGACAATCCATATGCTTCCCCATTTCTTTCTTCAGCATCATCCTCATCTACCACAGGTTGTTTTGGTACTTCAATTGTCACAATAGCATATGTCGTGACGACTACGTCATAAGTAGCCAGTTCAACAGGATCCTTTGTCCTAGTTCCTCCATGATAGACCAAAACCTTAAGCTTGGCTGCCCCTGCAACTTTCTCATCCAACTCCCTAGCCCACTGCCGGAGAACACTGGCAGGACAAACAACCAATGTGCCTCCAGCGGGCCTCCGCTTACTGAATGCATGGGTGGAAGTACTCACTTCTGGAACAGGTTTTGAATCCTTGGATTCTGCAGGAACCTGGGAATTGTTCAAAGCATTGTTACCGTTATCATCATCGTCATCCAAATTCAGCGCTTCAGTTTTGGGATTGGGCATGCTTTCCGACTTTGATTTAGACTGCAGATACCGTTGCATTTGTATAAGGGCAATCATAGAGATGGTCTTACCAAGGCCCTGCATCATCCGTACAGTTAATCTAGGATGAAATAAGGAGAACAGTTGACAAATATGTAGGCTAAAAGAATTGGCAGAAATTGACCTGATCATCAGCCAAAATTCCACCCAAACAGTGCAAACTTCTTGTTTCCTTTTGAAGCATCCATGCCAAGGCAATTTTCTACTAAGACAATAGTTAGGGAAAATCCATATTTATTTCAGATAATGGAACAGAGATGGTATTTAGAAGCACCTGATGTCTTAACAGAGGTACAGACAACAGACCATCGGGTAAATTAGCTTCCATTTTTGGTTGATTAAGATCCTGTGAGAGTTCAAATATCAGGCCTTGACACTCAAACGCAAATATTCACCATTGAAAACTAAACAGATTGTGCACCAGCCCAAACATTCAACTTTCCGTTTTTTTTTTTCAACAAACCAGTGCAGAATTCGTAGAGTGAATAGATCCAGTACATGGAAAAGATAGCCTAGAGGTTAGTGGGATGTTTAACACCAGATGGCCAATGATATTAACAAACTCAAGCCCAGCAGGGATTGCTGGCTTACCAATCACCGAGGTTAGTGGTTCTTGGCTCCTTGCGTCTAAAAAGTTAGCTGGCTCCTTGCGTCTAAAAAGTTAGCTGGCCAATATTATACCAAGATCACTGTATACCATATTGTCATTACTAATCACTACTCCGAAAAACTAAGCTATCACCACAACTTGTTGATAGCACACCTAAAAGATCAAAATTCACTTAAAAACTGAAATGCCACGTGTTGACAAGTTATGACAAGGACAAATTGGCATCACGACGTTAAGTCATCCAACATGTAGATTCATATTAACTTGAAATTAACAGCAATAGCACCTCTAATGCCGCTTGATAAATCAGTCTCTCGTCATCTTTGGACATCCTTTCATCACCAATCCCAGAATGAAAAATGGGATCACTTGAACCGGCAACCTGTGCAGCAGAAACAGACTTCGCGGGCATAATTGACGGTGGCAAAATCCTACTACTTTTATTCTCAATCATGATAACGTCATCATCAGGGTTCCTGCTCCAATGGTCTCTCATGTAGCTCTTGCTGTCTGTTGAAATCGGCCGTGAAGAGTTTCCATTGATGTCATTAATACAAATATTGTCCCCATTCTCTTCATAAAGATTCGCTTTATTAGTGAGCACATGTGGCCGGAAAGATGACGGAAGTGTTCTCTTCAAAGCCTGCTGTGATGAAAGTCTTTCATAATCACCAGTAGGGCTAATAGAAATTCGGGAGTTTATGGCTGAAGGCAGAGCTGAATGCCCATTTTCAGGAAAATATCTGACATCATCATCCTGTGAGCTTTGAGCAGAGGATCCAATTCCATCACTGAAGGAAGAATTTGCATGAACTTTCACGTGTGGAACATATCTCAAAGAGCTTCCAGAAGTGGCAGTTTCTTTAGCAGCAGAAAGTAATTGTCCGTGAGAACGAGATTCATCTCAAAGCTTATTAGTTTCTCCTATATTTTATCGACCAAATTTTACTAAGGAACTTCATTTACTAACCTGGCCTCCTAGCGCTCGCACCAGAAGTCAAACTCGAATCCCATGGTGGAAGAACCCTTCTATCTTGGGCAGTACCACTTCTCCCACTGTCTTCCACCTCCGTTTCGCTATCCGACGAACTTATCTCTATAGGATCCATTGCCAACTTGCTGCTGCGTAACTTACCACACCTTTCCCTCTTGGCAGCAAATGAAGAGCAAGAACTAATCAACGAGCAAACCTGCTAATTCTTTTGATATGATTATCATGTTAATATGCAACAACGCGGACACCAAAATACAAGCCAAATCATTATGCTGCCAAAACTTAAATTTCTTGACTCACCAAATCTGCAAAAAACCTGGAGATCCAACGGATTAAAAGAAAGCATCTCCACATTGAATCATTGGAATTACAGAGATGATCCCCATGGTCAGAAGCATAAGTCATCTCCAGGTCCACTGGCTTCAAAATTATGACATTGCAATCACAAAACTTTCTTGTGAGGTCAAAATAAAATGTTCATTATAAAGCACAAGGGCAGACAAAAATGAGGGACAAAAGAAGCTCAAAGACTAGAGCTCGTTTCCACCCAAGAATATGCGTCCAGTGTCTGAAAATGAATAGTAATAAATGCATAGTATAGAGTTAAGCTATGCAAGGGTTTTCTAGAGCCTGCTCATTCACCAACTGATACACCACTCACTTACATGGAGTTGCCTCCTTTTTTCTTCTCTCAACTGAATAGGATAACCGCTACCAACCAAAACGAAGAAAAGACCTGAAAAGGTCTAGGTAAGGCTGGTAGCCCACAAGTCGACAGCACTCTGCCTAGCTATTACGAAGGATCGCTAGATTACTATTTCCTTGCACAATAACACCCCGAGATCATGATCCACTACTCCAGCAACTGTCAGTCCTCAGAACAATCCGGTCTAGATGGGCTAATTGCCCTCTGGCTCACTGTGTTATCGATCATTCTCATTTCGTGCATGAAAAGTGAACTTCTGCTGATTTCTCTTTTCGCGGAGACTATCTATTTGTGAAATCATATTCCGCATAACACATCTTTGAAACTCATCATGCATCAATAGCGTACCCACCAGTTACCAAGCAGTCCTTCACATACTGCCCTTAATACAGCTTTCGAGCGACCGCTCCCAATAATACCGGAGGAATCATGTATTTGCAAAGACTATGAAAGTGATAGCAAGAATCAACATCCTATCACACTAGCAGAAACAGAAGGCAGAATCTTCGTCCATGAGTCCCTAATTAGACAATAGAAATTTAGTCGCGAATTCAAATGGGTCGTCACTAAACAGCAAAAATCACTTCTACCGTCCATCCCCAGTTATGAGACCAATTGCCCAAACCCCGAAAAGGATCAAGGAAATTGCGCTTTCTTGGTGTTGCCGTCACGCACAACCATTGTAAAACAAACAGAGGAGGGGGTCAATTGCGAAGAGAAATCGTGCAAAGCGAAGAAGTCAATGCTGTTACGCACCGAAAGTTTCGAACTTTACTATTAATCTGGCGTAGAGAGCCGTGAAAAGAGAGAGAGACAGAGGAGATAATTGAGCATACGATAAGCGAAGATTTTGATAAAGAAACAAGAAACCCTACCTTTGATGGTCGATCGCCATTGTACCCGCGGCTTCGGAGCGGTACTTCCAGTTCACAGTTACAGAAAAACCAGAAGCAACGAAAAAAATCAAAATTGGAGCTTCGCAGGCAGAGAGAGAGAGAAGAGAGAGAGCGAGCAACGGCGGCGTTTCGAACAGGCAAAGGCGAAGTCGTCTTCAATTAAGGGTTTCCTTCTATTAACTTCTATAACGAATATTAAAAGAGTCCAGATAAAAAGTGAGCTTAAGGCAAAATACAGAGGCCGCATTTCATCGTCCGAATAAAATTCAGAGAATATATTTTATTCTATTCTGTATTTGGTAGTTATCTAAAACAGGATCAAGGGATATAAGACTATATTTGATCATTCTGATTTCTCATTAGAATAGGACTGGATATGAAACGGTAAGAAATTCATGGATATTTTCATATTTCATCTGTTATTCGATAAATTACGGATTTAAAGTCTAGATAATTTTATTTCATATCATATCCGTGATTCTATTCGATAGCATATGGTTATCGAAAAAATTATATTGTAGCGTGGAGTGAAAGCAAAGCAACAGCACATGCAAGTATTTGTCGATTCAATTTAAAAGCTCCGAAAAACGCTAGAGATAAAAAATTACATTGTCACATATCCATTCAGACATACCCGCAATAGATTTGCAAACGTAGCCATTGCACCGCACGTTACATCAGCCCCTAAAGACTTGCAGAGCGCCTTCGGAGAGGTAGATTTCCAACGATGGTAAGAAGTGCAAGGGCACAGCTTATCTCTCCACTCAATGAGTTGTTTTTATCCTCACGTGGGTTCAATTTAAGGCTGTCATCATTCTCTGTCGTCGTATTAGCAGTTTGAGGCTTTTTGTTCAGATAGCGTGTAGCTTTCTTTAGAGTCCCCACTGCAGGATATCGGCTCCGGGTTGCGACAAAGTCCACATGTTCCAGATTCATGGAAGAACAGGAGGCCCGATGAGAATTCACCGTGACAGCAGAAAAAGCTACCGTTGTCGCCATTGCCATCGAGTTCTTCTCTTCGAGAACATTTTTCTGCTTTTCGAGAGGGACCCCGGAGTTCATCGGCAACGGTAACATTGACGGCGACGGCACTATTTCCTTCGTGATCTTCCTGGGACTGACTTTTATCCGAATGACCAAACGCAGCCTATATAGGAGATAAAATAATCCTAAGAGGGAGATGAGATAGAACCAAATAGAATTTCTCTTATCCATCGCTCTAGGGGTGTCAAAAAGGCCCGGGCGGACCCGACCCGGCCCGCCCCGCCCCGACCCGACCCTCAAATTTAGAATGCTTTGGAGCCGGGCCTTGGTACTGTTTTGATAGGAGCTGGTGTCATTTCGAATATGGGCCGGTGTCATTAGCTTTCAGCTGATAGCCCGAAAAAACAAAGCCCACGACGCTAGGTTGCTCAGTGCTCACTACGCTGCTCAGTGCTCACATTTTCAAAACCCTAGTTTGATCGCGAGAGAGAGAGAGAGAGACTGAGAGAGAGAACGAAATGGAGAAGGAGATCGGTCTGCGAGTGCGAGTGCGAGTGCGAGTGTGATGTCGACGACGAGGTATGCCGCACGCATGACAAGCTCAACAGGTTCCACTCCGACCTTCTCCTCTCCACTTGAAGTGAATTCTCTCCTTCTCCATCACACCATGTAAGCAAATCTTCCATCTTTTCTCCTGCTCTCCTCCTGTCTGTCTTTCTGTTTCGTTTTTTTTTTTTTTTGTCGTTTAAGCTCTTTTAATTCGATCTCTCTCACTCCTCGTTTCTTTTTCCCCGTAACGCCTTAGGTAAACAAGTAACATATGAATGACCATTTCTTCTGTGTGGATGTTTTTCCTTCTTGGGTTTGGTCTGGTTCGGCGGATTTCAGGTGGGATTTCATGGAGGGAGATCTGATCCGTCTGGCAATTGGAGGTCCTCATGATGGCCCTCGAGAATAGAGGTGTGATTCGCCTCGGCGCCCCCTATGTCTTCCCTTGTTCCTTTGTTCGTCTTTGCGTGCGTGAGTTGTTTCCGATTTCGCGGGTGTGATTTTGTTGTTCTTGGGATTGTGCCAAAACCCGTGATTGGGGTGATGCCGGTGATGGTGCATTTGGGATTTGATTGATCTCAGGGTGTCGTGGTTTTGGGATTCTTGAATTTCTTATGCGGTTCGGGTGGCGATAAATATAGAAGTTTGATGAGTGAAGTCTGATCTATCTCCCTTTGAGAAAGTTATCAGAGCTTCTCCAACGAGGCGCAGATGGGCTCCTGGGAAGCTTTTTGACTTATGAGATATGTTTTTGCAGTCCAATCTTTGCGGGACTAAAGCTTTTTCCTATAAGCGGTACGATCGGTTTTGCCGGCTTTGTTTTCCTGTGAATAAGCAATTCTTGATTCGCAGATTACTTGAAGCTGTGATGATCTTTTAGCCTAGCTATGTGATCTTTGCTCGATGTTTTAAAATTTCTCAATAGCATCACGTGAATATCCATGCAATCAAGCCAATTGCTGCACGAAAAAAAAAATTATTAACTAACAATGAAGGTATGATTGTGAATTTTATTCGAAAGAGAAGTTAGGTTAATATTAACCCACGAGTAGAATTCGCAGCTAAGCAATGGATTTGTCCGTGTAGATTAGGCACACGACGGAGGCTTGATACTCCCTAAATTCCCTATCGAATGTGAATAATTACGTTCGGCCACCCGACCACTCAAACTTTAGCTCGCTTTAACCTTAGACCGTGAAGTTAGTGTACGCATTTTCCCGAGCATCCAAGGTGGATTTCATGGTGATAATAGACCAAAAGGGTTGATAATTGATGCGGTATGTCATGTACTATGGTTTTTGGGCGCATTTTTCGTCCAAGTTAATCCTCATGGTTAAAATTTAAGTGGCCTTGTTTCATGCAGTGTTTCCAAAAACTCGAAATCAGCCAATTTGCTGCTTCAGTCAGACCCTTTTTTAGCGACTCCTCAAGAAGTTCAATCTGTTCGTCTTCATCTTCGGAGGGTTCCAATCCTTGTATTCTTAATGGATGAGGTAATTTCTATGTTGCATAATCTTGCACAAGTGTTGCCTATTGATAAAGTGAAGTGTTTGTGCATCTTTCTTCTTATAACAATAGTGGATTCGTACATATAGATATAGTCATGTTGGCAGATTTCACTAGTGATATGAATCAGCCATTTGCATTAAACAAAGCAACTTATTTGTTTAACAATGATTGATATAGTTTCGAAATCCTTTTCATGTAGTAGTTTAACAGCATTGTTTCACTGGTTGTTTGTGACTTGAGAGCTTTTAGTAATTAATGTTGAATGTTTAATTTGTTAGATGTCCGAAACTAGTGCTTCAAGTACCATGGACAAAAAGAGGAGATCTACCGTGTGGGAACATTTCAAACAGATTCTTGATAAAGATAAAGCTGAATGTTTATATTGTGGGGCTAATATAGGTTGTGCTAGTGGTCAAGGCACCAGTTCAATGCATCGTCATTTATCAAGGTGTAAGGAATACCCTTATGCAAATGTCGATAAAAGGCAAAGAAGTGCCTTGGGTCGATTTGGTGGGGTTGGTAGTTCATCTGGACCTTGGAAATTTGACCAAGATGTTAGTCGAATGGACCTATCAAGTGAGGAAAGATGTGAACGCTATAGCGCTACCTTTGATATCTTAAGTTGGTGGAAAGGAAATTCTTCGAGATATCCTATCCTCTCTTCCATTGCTCGAGATATCTTGGCCGTACCAGTTTCGACCGTAGCATCGGAGGCCGCATTTAGCACAGGAGGTCGTGTGCTTGATGTGTTTCGTAGCTCCTTAACCCCTAGCATGGTTGAGGCTTTGATATGTGCTCAAGATTGGTTACGAAGTGGGCCGGTTTCTTGTTCAATTGAGGAGGACTTAGAAGAACTCGAAAAATTTGAGTCGAGTAAAAAAAATATAGTTGTAGAACATTTATACCATTTTATATTTCAATGGATATGTTAGTTCTCATTTTCATCGTAAATTTAATGCAGAGTTGCCTACTACGACCACCGAGCTAAACTTGACATCGATGCCTCTTGATGATTAACGAAGTTGGAGGTTGGTACATGTAATTTTGAAAAGTATACACTGTTGTAGTTCTAAAAACTATCGCACAGAATTGTTGTTTGAGTTTTGTTAAGCTTGGCAGTCCTGATTTGTTTGCTTCTCCCTGTTCTAGTATAGAAACAGAATCCAGACTGATTTCTGTCAAGTGGGTTCTATTTGTTTAATGAGAAAAACCTTAAACATGGATATTTGCAGCTAGGCCAGTACAATACTTAGTTATTAAAATGATGCATCTGTGAGCTCTGGTATCCTGGGGGCTTCAAATGACATTGAGCATTAGGCATTTTACATGGGTGTTTTGTCAATTGTATGGTTAATGATATGTTTTAGTCAGCTTCAAGGTATATGTCTTATAAAAACTATCACGAGACTTTTAGAAAAAGGCTAAGCTGAAAGTTTTTTTGGTATATATTCTTGAAATTGTTGTTTTAACGTGATGTGCAGTAAAATGAGAAACAGAAAATAGTTGAATTCAATGACACTATAAAGTATCCTCTTCGAAGAAGGGGGAAGTTTGCTATCTCTAAAGCTAAATACACAAACACACACAAACCAGGTATATGATTTTAAAGCATAAGTTACAGCATTATTAGCATAAATTTTTATCTTAGCAGAAGTTTTACTCATGTATTTGCAGGTCTATGGTGTATCATGGCTAGTGATCTTCCTCATATTGTTTGTGATGAGGTTGGTCCAACTACAGGGTATGCTAGAATCTCGCATCAGGTTTACAATAAGGAAGAGGATTACTACAAGTTTAGAGATGCGATTAACAAACTTGTGGGCACTAAGTTCACTTGCAAGCTTCTTCATGATTAGTAAGGTGAGCTCCTTGAATTCATCAACAATAAACTTATAATATGCTATTGTTGTTCTTTTCCTGGTTTAGCAAACACTAAGTTAGTTTTCTCCATGAATCTGTGGAAAACGGTGGCACTTTTTTAACAGTGATGATCTGGTCTTTAGTCTGGACCATTGTGATTGTGAAACATCTGTTAAGGTGGTCTCTTGCAGAAGACTTTGATTTTTAATAATCAGAGCACTGCATTCAAGTCAGAAGTCCTCACTGGACATCAACATCTAATATTAATGAGAACTATCTGCAAATGCAATTGTGAGATGGGATAAGAGCTTACTATACCTTTCTGAGTCGCTTGATGCTAAGCGGAGATGCTTGCTTTTAATCTTGGCTGGTATTTGAGAACTCCAGCTCTAGAGGTAGAATGACTGACAAATAACTAGCAGACAGATACAGAAAGCGTAATAGGAACTGGTTTGATTTGGGATCTTGGTCTTGCAGAAAATTCTAATTCAGTGGCACGTAGGACATGTTTTCGATGTATTTCTTTGAGGCTTACGTTCTAATTACTCTTCTGCTGGCCAGTACGAAGTTCAGGTGGGTGGTAGAGGTACTCTGTTTTAATTCTGTCTAGCATAATGGTGAGGTAGGGTGAAGAAAGCCCCTTTTGTCCCTATTGGCAGTATCAGTTCTTAGGCTTTGTCAATGGTCATACAGTTGTTTTCATGTAATCTCCAGCGCCGCCACCTTGAATCGACCCTCTTTCACGTCTCTTATTTTGTGAGTTCATGTAGGTTGTCTCCTGAATCGGTATTGTTCGTGTCCAACCGTGTCAACTTCAAGACCGCGGGATCACGCATTGTAGATGGCATCCGAGCAATCCGCCAAGTCGCTAGATTCCTTGGAGCTTTCGGACTATAGTACTGGCCGGCAACTCTAAGCACATCCTGTTTTGTGATTTGTCTCTTGAAGATTGAATCCTGTTAGCTGCTGCGGAGTCGGGAACAAAGTTGAGGTGTCGAGGTTCTCAAGCTTCTCAACGGAAAGCTTCCTAAAGTGGGACTTCATTTAACCTTTCGAATGCATGCCTGTGTTTGTGGGAGATGCTAGAAGAGAAGTGATATGCTATAATTTGCCGCAACCGATTCGGCCATCTTGTGACGGAGCCGATTTCACCGGCCGCCCTTCAAGCTTGTGCAAGAAATGTTGGTTTATTAGCTTTTCCGGACCACGTAGTTTTGCAATCATTTCTTTCTTCTTCTTCTTGTTAGTGAACTCTTGGGTATATTCCAATCCTAAGATACCTATGAAGTGCCGTCTCTTTCTTAAAGATTTCATCCAAATCTTAAAGAACTGGAAATGTTGCTGCAATAATTAGAGTTGTAGGGTAATGAGTAAAACTGGGTCGTGTTCATTATGAGTATGGTTTGATGTTTTAATTATAGAGCTTGATTTTTAATTCTTTTTCAAACTGTGAAAAAAAAAAAAAAAGGGAACCGACCCGACCCGACCCGACCCGAAGATCCGGGAAGCATGTAATTCGGGTATCGGGCCGGGTCGGGTCGGGCCAAGGCCGGCTCTGTTAATTTCGGGTCAACCCGGGCCGGGTCAAGACCCGACCCGACCCGGCCCATTGACACACCTACATCGCTCAAGCCACTCTCACTTCATCTCGCCCCATTTGCCTCTCCGCCACGCCCGGCCCGCCACGTCGGGCCGGGATACCTATTCGGTTGCGGCAAGCCCCCTATTCGGCGGCGGCGGGCGGCTTCTCCGGCAACCAACCTTCCCGCACGATAAATAGCGACCATTGTATGCTGACCCCTCATCCCAATTCACCGCAAAAACACTCGCTCGAAACGCGCTCACGAGCTCGAATTCAAAGACGATCAACATATGGAAGAGGTGGTGGTAATCCCGTCCTCTAGCCCACTTCACAGTATCCAAACCCTTATCCTACACGAAACCGAACCACTTCCCGCAATCGACCAATCTGCAAGCCCTCCATCGACTTACACTTCTTTCATTTCTAATCTTTCGATAAAGAGAAATTACGTTTAGTCCATGCCAAAATGCGCAATGTCCACGGAGGACATTAGGATGTTCGCATGCATCTAATGTAGAGAATAGAAAGAACGGTAGATAAATATATGATCATGTAATAATTAAAATGCTTATTGCTTTCACATAGGGAGAAACCCCACATCAAATTCTTTTGACTTTCGATGTATAGAAACAAACGGTCACGCATTTACGAAGAAAGCACTCAAAACCGGTATGCGAGACAACAACTCGATTATTCCGCAACCATCGTCGACATTTAATGAAAAGCGCCTAAACATAGTGCCAACCCACAATCCTTGAACATGAATGGTCCATATGGTAAAAATAAAAAATCATTATATTGATATCCGGTTTCTACCGAACACTAAATAGGATTCATAGATATTGTTGCACGTTAAAACCCCTCGACAAGGCTTTGCCGGTTATGGGTTCTAAGCCCGGATTGACTAGGGCCCAAAGAAGGTTGCTTACGCGAGAATCTTTTATCGAACTTAATCCGTTCGTTTTCCGAAAAGGGGTTCTTGGTCGGTTTTGGACAGAGAGTGTCAAATGTAATAGATTTACACAAAAGGGCGCCTTACAAACGGGCTTTCGACAACTTCGACGGCCCAATGTGCAATAGCAATAGTATGTGACAGACTTCGACGTGACCCTGGAATTGAATCGACAGGATCGGGAGATAATGTAGGACACAATGCTGGAATTCAATCGACAGCACTGGACGGGGAATTATAGGACACAATACCGGAATTGAATCGACGGTGCTGGACAAGATGGGTGAAGGGTGCAACACCAGAATTTAATCGACGGTGCTGAACCTAACGAGTAGACGCCGGAATCTAATCGACGACACCTAACTCTGGATATGATACTCGCCGGAATTGAATCGACGACGGGGATCCGAAAACTACTGCTAGGCTAGGCTAAAGGCTAAAGGTTAAGAGCTAAGAGCTAGTTTGAAAATGCAAGTGTTTTGGATTTGTTGTGTGTGTGCTTGTATCTTGCTATTGCGAGGTATTTATAGGCAAACTCTTTGGTAACCGCCGAGCGGTTTTTTCCTTTGGTCATACGCTTTGCTCTTTTCCATAAGCCACGTGGATGACGGTTTCCCGCTCTTCGCGTCTTTTCTTTTTACCTCGTGGGGATTACCGCCAACCGCTTCGATCGTGGCCTCCCTCCGCGCGCTTTTCTTGCTCTAGAAGGAAGTGGCACTAGAATTTATCCCGACACGTGGCATCTTTCCGATTGATACGTTCCTTGCTTCAGTGTCCTTCCCGTAGCCGATTATCGCTTCCTCACGTGCTTGTCACGAGCCTCTCTTGGATTATTTTAAGTGTCAACATATGTCCCCTTAAAAGATGTAAATCGAAGATTTACCTCTTTTAAAATATCTTCCTCTGGTTTGGTGATCTCCAGTTGTACAAATGATGATTGCGCTTTCCCTTTGATCTCTTTTCCCAAAGCGCAACCTTTTCGACTTCGTACCGTGCACCGGCCTTTTTCATCTTGCTTTTTAAGGATCTTAAAAAAGCCCCCAATTGTCGTCTTTCTTCATCAGCGGTTTTCCCTTAAACCCTAAACCCTTTTCTCTGAGCATTCCAAGCTTTCATAGCGACCGAAACTCCCGAGTTCCTTCCTCACCAACTCATCGCCCGCTTCGATGGGATCATCAATAGTGATGACGCCGATCACTGTTTCCTCAAGTTGTTGAACTCTCGACGAGAGCACGCCGGTCTCATTCTCGGGCCTAGTCTCCATGATCACCACCACATTCCGTCATCTCTTCGGTCTTGCTTTCCAATGCGGGCCGACGAGCAGCTTCCCATTCAAGCTTCTTCGCTAAAGGACATTTGGTCCATGCCGGCCCAGCGATTTAGGAGTTTTCCGTCATTTGATGACAGGGCTTATACTTGGTTCCAAAGACTTCAAGAGGATATTCCAACAGTTGGCCTTTGGGAAACAGCGCAAATCGGGACAGCACTTGAGGTCGGCATGTTGTCCCACGATTTGAATAGAGGTCCGCTTGGGTCCGTTACAAGTTTTTGGTCTTCCTCCACTAATTGCTTTTTCTTCCCGTGGGGTCCCATGTCTGTAACCCTTCTAGATACTTTCGCCATAGCTGGTCTCTCTCCTTATGGGGCCTTGATCAAGAATCTGGGAAAAACCAAAGATTGCCCCATTTCTGACGATACCCTTGCTTAAGGAAAGTTCATCGATGCCCATTGTAGAACATCCGGGGAAGTTTCCCTCGAAGAACGAACAGCTTTTCTTCTTTTAAGTCTGTCGAAATATCTATTCTTTAGCCCAACCCTTAAAGTATCCAAGGACTACTACGACCTTGCATTACTTTTAGCAAAAGGGAATCTTGTTGCTCTTGGCCCTCTTGCTCGGGCGTCTGCATACAGGAGTATTTCTTATGCCGCTCGCCTAATGTCGAATTCCGAAGAGGATGGTGTCTTGTCGGGGCCGCTCTGGATTCTTCAAGCTTGGGTTGCATTCTACTTCCCTTTCATGTTTGAGAGCGTCCCTTCCTTCAATCTCAATATGGTTCCTTTGAAGCTTGGTATACGACTACTCCAAGCTGTCCCCTCAAAGGTCCCCGGTGATGTTCAACCTTTTCGGTTCTTCCTTCGACGGCTTCTGTCTCACGAGGCCGATCGAATAGATTTCTTTCCTTACCGCTTAGGCGAATTCAATTCTTGTTTCAACTCTCGAACCTTGAAACGGTTCAACCACCGTGATTTTTGGACCTTTGTCCTATTCCCTAGAGACCTTCCAATCCGGCTATGTCTTAAGGGTAGGTTCTATCCAGGCTTCGAACCATACTCTCCTCATTCTTGCGCCAGGCAATTCGGTCTTCGACGGGCGGTGCCTATGCCTATCCCTTATCTCATGGATTTCCCATCGATGGACAAGAAGATGTATAATATCAAGATTGACGAACCGTTCACTGCAGTGCCGAGATTACCACCATGATGTACCACGGATTTTCGGGGGATATCCCAACAATACTTCGTTCTAGCCCTGGCGTGACTTCTGAGTTTACGACCTGGTAGACGTCCTTTACCTTCGAAAGCCCTTTCGAAGATGCCATCTCATCCATCCTCCGGAGTAGCCGGATACTGCCATTTGGTCCTGCTTTGAAGAAAACTGGGAAAAAGGGTGCCACCAGAGCCCTCTCGATTGGTGGTCGCAAACGTCCGACGATCGTTTCGGGTGGGTCTCTTTCTTCCTGGTCTTCGCAGTATTATCGGCCCGAGGTGATTTTTGCTTTATATTCGCTGTTAGGTGACGATTCTGACGACGGAGCCGATGAGGAGACGCTTACTTCTCTTAAACGACGAAAGATGATAGCGAAAAAGAGCAAATCTCCGGTGGAATCTCCGATAGTCCCTCGGCTTGTCGAAGCGTCTTCAACCGTTTGTCCTGAAGATTCTTTGGTAGATCTTGATCCACCCGCTGGGGGGTCTAGCAATATTACCATTGCTGAGGATCCGTCTGAACCTGCGGCTCCCTTGCCTACTGAGCCTCAAGGAGAACCTTCTTCGATGACCCTTGCCATTGTCCCGACCCCGATGGTCGAAGCTCCTTTAATAGCCGAAGGTCCCTCTACACCCGAAGACCCTTCATCTGCGGATATTATCTGGGATCTTCCTGCTGCTTCTCCACTTCTGTCGCCCATCGAAGACGTTCAAGCTCAACTCGCTGGATCTTCTCGCTCTTCGGATTACCCGAGTATGCCCGAATCAAGCGGCTCACCCGACTCGAGATTTTCAGCAACCGGGAATCATGCTATCTTGCTCCCTCGACCTTGTTCATTCAGGGGTAGCCTCTTTTGTTGACAACCCATCGAATATTCGAAACATCCAATCCATGATGGAGTGGTCGGTCAAAGAGGAAATCGGCGCGAAGCTTCCCGAAGGCTTAGTCCGCCGGCTGAAAACATTCTTGGAGCACTTTCCTACTCCCTTTATGCATTTTCGACGGTGTCGGGACAAGGTGCTTGCTCTGTCGAATTTTCCTGATCGGCTCTTTTCTCCTAGCTACGAGACCCAAGAGGCGAGGCAACTTGTAACTCAAGGAGAATAGTCCCTTCAATCCGCCGTCGACGAGCTTGCTGCTTTAGATAAGAAGGAGGCTGCCCTGGAGCAACAAAGATCGGCGATAGAGAAAGAACTAGAGGAGACTCGAAGTCGGCGATCGACAGTACTTTCTCGTCGATCCTCTATAGAAGATCAACTGAAAACGCTCGCGGCTTCCTTAGAAGAGAGGAAACAAGCCGATTGCGCTCGGGTTATGCAGGCAGAAGTAGACCGACGTCATACTAGGAATATGTACATAGATAAAAATAAGAAGTTTGAACGTTTACTCTGTGAACCGCTTGAAGGGATCAAGACGGCTCTGTATCATGATTTTCGTCAATAAAATCTCCCTTTCTTTCTCCTTATTTTCCGTATTGCATTCCGCCACGATCCATATAATTACCCACGTCCGAGTAACCGCCATCTCAATCCCGAGTCGGTTACTTCAAAATCCTTTATAAATAATGATTGCCTCCAAACGCCAATTTCATACGAACTTTGCTATCAAGTTCACATGAGTACTCGCGCAGCCTCCACCTTGTCGCGCTTCGACGCTTTTTCTCACAACGATGCTAAAAGGGATCTTTCCTTATCCTTCATGGATCACCAACCCAGCAATGGTCACATAATTTTGGGTCCACATCTCACAAGTTTACCACCCCCTTCTTCACCGATCACTTGCTTTCCCATCTGCTCTCAAGAAGTCTTACCCTTTGAGCAATCTATTATTTGTACCTCTGCTTGGTTGTCGAGTAACTATAGATTTTCTTCATACTCGTCCTTTGACCACCGGTTTTACAACCGGTACAAACGACTAGAAGGAGAAGCAGCTACCATCCGGGCACAAGCCAGGATAGATGTCCTATTGTCCTTTTGTGGTACATCTATTGACCCCTCGGAGTATGGCCTCGTCGGTAGTTTGTGTTGCTTTTGGTCACCGTCATCGAACTGTTTCTTTTTGCCTATTGGTCCAGTGACCCCTACCCTTCTTGATATTTGGTTCCCGACCGGTCTTTCTCCATTTATCGATGGTGACTCTCGACCTCCAAACGACCAATCTTTCCTTGATATGTCTTACTGCCTCGACCTGCCATATGGTGAATTCATGAATCGCCATGCTAAATCTTCAAGACCCATCCTTCTCGGGGAACATACAGCCTTCCTTTTATGTTGGCTTTGCAAATATGTTTTTTGTCTCCCCACATGTCGAATTTCCTCGGAATTCCTTGATATGGCATATGAACCGGCAAGTGGTGTTGATATTGGCCTAGGCCGGATGTTCCTGGCTGCATTATATCGGGGATTATCGGATGCTCAATCTTCGCCGATGGATAATCATCCCGCCCCCTTTTCGGGTCCTTTATGGATTCTACACTATTGGGTCCGAGTGTACTTTCCTCATATGTTTTTTGATCAAGCGCTCACTTTGACAACCGAATCATCGAAGATTAAAAGGGATGATGTACCCATGGTGTTCAATCGGACCCTTCATTGTGCCCCCGACAATCTTACCGCTTTCGACGACTTCCTTATTGAACTGTTGTCTCTCACCAGCTTTGATTTCTCCAAGCTGCCCGTCGATAATGATATCTATAGCTCCTCCAAGGCAGATCCCGATTCTTGTCTTTTCTGGATGAGCGTGTTAGCCCCAACTGACTTAGCCATGAATTTGTCCGGTGGCGGCAAATTCTCATCGGGATTTGAGATTTATAATCCTCATTATTGTGCTCGCCAATTCGGGCTTACTCGGGAGGTTCCAATGCTGGTGGTGTATTCCATGAATTTCCCTTTCTCTAGTCGCAAGAAAAAGGTAACCGACATGATGGGCCATATCGAAGTTGTTCATGCCGTTCTCGGGCGCTTTGTGTTTGTCGGCTTCTCTGACCATCCTTGTAGCACCTCATTTTTCGACAAGTGGTGGCTCTCCTATCGCTCCTCTTTGTTCTCAACCAAGGCAATGGACGTTCTCTCGAAAGTCCGTCGACACTCATTGGGCTTATTGCATCCTCTAAGAAGACCCGCTTCTTTTGTTATTCCGAGCATTATACTTGAGCAACCAGTCAATGAAGGTAAACCCTTTGTTGATATAAATAATCCGATAATGAAAGTGGATACTTCCCTGCATTCTTGCTTGATGTAATTATTGATCCGACTTTCTTCCCGGATGATTCACCGGCTTCTGATGGCCGCACGGACGACTTACCCAACAAATCGTGGGTTGTTCATATGAACATGGCGAGTGCCTCGGTTGGCCCATCGAATACTCTTCGCTGCGACTATCTATACCTTCGCGGCAAGTGGTCACGCTTGCATGACTTACTAGGAGGAGGATATGCCTACATACGTAACCAAGCATACGTTGAGGATGAGATCAAAGCTCTCCTTGCTTTTCTGGCCCATTTGCCCTATCCGGTCCAATGTCGTGCCCTTGGATTCGCCATTAATGAACTTTTCCTCACATTTAGCTCGACTTTAAGGTCCTTCAGGACAAGGCGGCGTGGACTAGCGATTATCGACAAGTTGGAAACAGATTCCCTTCTTGCTGACAATGAACCGGCTTATCAACGTAGTGTTCTTGATACCCTGGAAAGTGACGGTTGTATCACCCCGCAAGTACTATCTGCACAATTGAAGGCAATCAAACAGCAAGAGGCAATTTGCGAATCATCGCACCTTGACATGATGCAAGCCGGTCATCGAAAGGAGGCAATTGTTGACGCCAACTCCAACAGTGAAATGCAATTTCATAGTTTCGTCTTGAGTCTTGAACATCACGTATTGTAGTCCGCTGTTGCTAGTTCCACATTAATGCCACTTGTCCTTATCGTCTTATTCTATCATTGATCTGCCGGTCTTAGTGTCAATTCTCCAAAGTTCATCATGACATGATCTTCTCAGGATCATCCTTTTTCCATGCGGCATTTAATGAAAGACGTCGTTTCCGATTCTCCTTCCGAATTCAAATCGTCACGACGGCTCGTCGTGATTAATAGCCGGCGGAAAACCCGCCACTTGCGCCATTATGGTTACTTATGTGTTTCACCAATCGCGATATATCTTCTCGCCTCGATAACCGTCCACTAACTTTTACCGCCTCGATCATCGGACGGTCGTGGGCGGATACTCAAGATCGTGGGATGAACCGTTCCTTGGCCTTTATCTATAAATAGGGTCACTTGCCCGGAGTGCGTCTTCATCCAAACCCCTCTGCCTTTGATTCTTAGAGAAAACTTCCTCAAAGCCTTAATGGAGCGTGCTTCTTCTTCTACGGCTTCATCTCCCCCTACATACTTCAGCCGTGAGTTTTCGGCTATCCGGAGGGAGATTATCTCCCTTCCGAGTTACACCTATACCATGCTGGTGGTGAAACCGCGAGCCCTTGATAAACTTCACAACCTGCTCAACCGTTCTGCGCCTCAAAATCTTCCTTCCGACTACCCGTTCCGGTCGGACTACGAAGAGTTTGTCACGCTCTTCGACTACGGGCTGGATAAGTTTCGCCGGAATCTGGCGACCATGTCTCAGCATGATTTCACCGAACATGAAGTTTGGTGTAAGATCGAAGAGATTGAGAATGGAGAAGTGGTGCACAAGGAACTCTGCAACGTCCGGGAAGCCCTCCATGCCTCTCACGCTAGCGTCCTTCAACTTCGGAACATTGTTTCCGACCGCACGACTACCAGCCCGCGACATCTGCGCAGGCCTCCGAAGGAAACCGAGCAACGGGAACATGAACTGGCCGAGGCCTGCGAGACCCGTTCCTTGGCTTCCATTGGGGCCCCTTTGGAGGGTCCGAAGGCCATGTTGGACTCTACCAATGGTTTTCTGCAGGGTCAGAAGGAGCACCTTCAACGGCCGGAGAGTGAGAAGGACAAGCCGGAGGCGATGCTGGAAGAGTTGGCTGAAGCTAATCACCGCGCGAGAGAAGAGAATGCCAAGTTGGAGTGCCGGCTGCGAGGCTTCGTGGTCCGTTTTAGGGAGCACTTCCAGTAAGGGCCTGCTGGGGCAAGCGAGCAAGAGGAAGAGAGAGAGAAAGGAAAAGAGAAGGAGAGAGAAAGAGAGGGAAAGAGAGAGTGAGGGATGTATTGAAGTTTTATGAATGAATTGGATTTTCTCACTCCTTGTCCTCTAACTCTTCCCGCATTTCCCACATCGATGGGTAGAACTTTTTTAAATACTTCCCGTTGATCGAGCGTTGTAGTTCTCTTCCATCAATTTCCATTACTTGATATGCATTTCCCGGGAGGGCGTTTACTATCAAGTATGGTCCTTCCCACTTCGACGACCATTTGCCGAACTTTTCGCCGTCGAGGTTCATAGGCAAAATAGTCTTCCACACCAAGTCTCCCACGTCGAAACGCTTAACTTTCACGTGTTTGTTGTAAGCTTTAGCAACCCTTCGCTTCTGAGCCATTAATTTCTCCAAAGTTGCGGCTCGGTTTTCTCCCAATTCATCAATATTGGCGTACATCATTTCATCGTCTTGTTCTTTAGCCATACCATCTTGGAGCTTCACTCTCAATGATTGCACCGTGATCTCCAAAGGTAACACGGCCTCTTGTCCATACGTTAGCATATAAGGAGTGACTCCAGTGCTTGATCTTTTGGAAGTTCGATAAGCCCATAACACCGTCGACAACAATGAGTCTCATTCCCTTGGGTTGTCTTCCAAATGCTTTTTAATCAATCCGATGATTATTTTGTTGGAAGCTTCTGCTTGACCATTAACCCGAGCGTAATAGGGCGTCGAATGAATCATCTTGATACCCCTCGATTTAGCAAAATCTCGTATTTCTTGGCCTGTGAAGACCGTCCCTTGGTCGGCAGTGATAGTCTCTGGAATTCCAAATCGATGAATAATTCGCTCTTCAATGAACTCCCTAACTGTTTTTTGTGTCACGCTTTTGTATGACGCCGCTTCAACCCATTTTGTGAAGTAATCTGTGGCCACTAAAATGAAACTGTGCTTCTTCGACGAGGGAGGATAAATTTTCCCTATTATGTCCATTGCCCAACCCCGAAAAGGCCACGGCTTGATAATTAGGTTCATCGGTGCGTCCGGTACTTGCTGGATTGGTCCATGCCTTTGGCACGATTGACACCCCTTCCCGTAATTGATGCGATCTTGGGTGATTGTTGGCCAAAAATACCCATGTCGCCTTAACAACCACTTTGTTTTCAATCCAGCCTGATGCGCACCACAGATCCCTTCATGGACTTCCGTCAAGACTAGCATTGCTTGCTCTTGCCCCAAGCATTTGAGAAGCGATCCGTCGATGGTCTTTCGATATAACTCATTGTCGATCAGCAGATATTTTAAGGCTTTTCTTTTGAAGTCCCTACTGCCCGAACATGGGTTTTTCAAGTAGTTTACCAAAGGGGTTCTCCAATCTTGTTGGCCGGTGGTTTCTCCCGAGCTTTCGGGTTGCTCAATCATCATTACTCGAGCATCTATCGATGGTAAGGTCCTTACCTGGGTAATGATGTGGTCCGCTAGTTCCTTCGATATACGATATCCCGACGCCATCCGAGCCAATTCATTAGCTTCTGAATTTTCACTCCTCTTGACATGGATTAGCTCGTATTCGACGAACTTCGACAACAATTCTTTTGCCAGGTGGTGATGCCTAATAATGTTTTCATTCAAACATTGATACTCACCATTTAGCTATTTGATCACCACCTGAGAATCGCCCTTCACTTTAATTGACCTGATCCCCATGTCAATTAAAACATTCGATCCCACGATCGGGGCTTCATACTCGGCTTGATTATTTGAGCATTCAAAGTCAAGCCTAAATATGAGTTTTGTTTTCTGTCGAAAAGGTGATATGACCATGATTCCTGCGCCCGCTGAACCGGATGCCACCGACCCATCGAAATAGAATATCCAAGGCGCAATAACCAGATAATTTTCATCATCCTCGACTTTTAAACTCGAAGGATATTCGGTAACGAAATCGGATATTGCCTGCCATTTTACTGCTTTGAGCGGCACATAAATCAGATCGATTTCTATTAGAGTGAACGCCCATTTTGCAATCCGGCCCCTAATGATTGGCCTGGACAACATGTAGTTAATCAAGTCTGTTTTACAAATTACATGTACCATAGTCGGCAACATATAATGTCGTAATTTTGTACAAGCGTAGTACGATGATAAACATAGTTTTTCGATGGACGTGTATCTCGTCTCGGCATCATTGAGCATCCTACTTAGGTAGTACACGGCCTGCTCTTTCCCTTCGTCGTTTTCTTGAGCCAGCATACTCCCGATCGTTGTATCGGCGGCCGATAAATACAACTTCAATGGCCGTCCCGCCTTTGGTGGTGTCAACACTGGTGGCTTGATGAGATACTCTTTTAACCCGTCGAAAGCCACCCGATGTTTCTCTTCCCACACAAACTCTCGCTCATTCTTCAATTTGAGCAACGGGGAGAAAACTTCGATTTTTCCCGAGAGGTTAGCTATAAAACACCGCAAGAAATTTAATTTCCCGATTAACATTTGCAGCTGTTTTTTAGTATCGAGAGACGGTAACTCTGAAATAGCCTTAGCTTTATTCATGTCTACCTCTATACCTCTTTGATGAACCAAAAAACCAAGGAAATTACCAGCTTTTATCCCGAAGGCGCATTTCAAAGGATTCATTTTTAACTTAAATTTGCGCATTCTTTCAAAAGCTTGCTCTAGGTGGTCCAGATGACTTACCCGGTCTGTCTTGACGATGACGTCATCGATGTAGACCTCCAAGAATTCCCCAATCATATCGTGGAAAATGTAATTCATTGCCCTTTGATACGTAGCACGGGCATTCTTCAATCCGAAAGGCATGACGACCCATTCGAACGTACCAATGGCCCCGGAGCATCTAAATGCTGTCTTGTGAACATCCTCTGCTGCTATAAATATCCGATTATACCCGGAATGTCCGTCCATGAGGGACATCATTTCATTATTGGAGGCCGAATCGATCAACACATCGGCCATGGGCATCCGGTACTCGTCTTTGGGGGTGGCCGCGTTAAGGTCGCGGAAATCAACACATACTCGGAGTTTGCCATTCTTCTTCTTGACAGGCACAATATTCGACAACCATTCGACGTACCTTGCTGATCTTATGAATCCGGCCGAAAGGAGACGCTCGATCTCCTCCTTGATTTTAAGGATTACTTCGGGAGCGAACCTTCTAGCAGACTGTTGGTGTGGTCGAAATCCCCTCTTAATTGGCAATCAATGCTCAACTATGCTCCTCGAAAGACCAGGCATCTCATGGTAATTCCAGGCAAAACAATCATTATATTTTCTCAACGGGTTTACCATTTGAACCTTGTACCGCTGATCGAGTAGTCGGCTCACATAAGTAGGTTGAGGACGGGCCTCATCTCCGAGATTGACCTCTTCCGAGTGGGTCTTGAGCTTGAATTACCTTGTCGTCCTCCTTAATTGGGGATTCTTCAAAATCTAAAGTGCCGTCTCGCAAGTGTGCCTAGCTTGATCACTTTGCTCGGCCTCGTAGGCCGCATACCTCTTAGCGAGGTTTTGCGCAA
Organism: Rhodamnia argentea; assembly: GCF_020921035.1. Lineage (NCBI taxonomy): Eukaryota > Viridiplantae > Streptophyta > Magnoliopsida > Myrtales > Myrtaceae > Rhodamnia > Rhodamnia argentea. The sequence continues at coordinate 22,790,953 of NC_063157.1, read as the reverse complement.
ATGACCGACTTTCCATCGGAAAACGGGTCGATTGGTTCCACCGGTTCCTTTCTTGGGATCCATTCGGTATTCCCTTTGTCGAAACGGCGTAATGCAATATCTCTTGGGTCCACTTCGGGCGGCTTGGTTATGCGAAGGCAATCATCTAGCATTACTTTGTCCCTACCGGATATACGGGTCCAGGTAACACAAGTCCGGGGATTGGCTTTTACATATTCGACTTTGTCCCCATTCCAAAATGCCAAGATCTCGTGAAGCGTCGATGGGACACATTGGTTTCCATGTATCTAATCTCGTCCCAACAACAAGTTATAAGATCCGTCGGCGTCGACAACGCAGAAAGACGTCCTCGATGTTTTAGATCCGACGGTCGGGTCGGCGACATATACTCCCTTTACTTGAGTAATTTCGCCGGTGAAATCAGACAATTGTATATTCGATGGGATTATTTCGTCATCATTTCTTCCTATTTTCTTGAAGAAGCGGTATGGAATGAGATTTAACGTTGAACCTCCATCCACAAGTACTTTCATTACCGGCCGTCCGTTGATCTTGGCATTTATATTACGCGACCTCAAATGATTTGAGAAATCTTCCATGGGTTTCCCGAATTCCATGGTTTCTTCATCGTTGAAGCAAAACCGAGCCCCTTCCTTTTCTTGCGTCGTTTCTTTGTCGCCGCCGTCACCTGAGGTCGATTCGAGTCGAAATTCGCGTGGCAATTTAACTCGTACCATACAAGAGCTTAGAGGGGATACTGACCCGCTAACAGGGGTTTTAAATCGGGATTTAGACGCAGATATTTTACGTGTCTTTGTACCCTTGTCCTCTTTTTCTTGAGCTGGGTGTGTCTCTTCTAGTCGTCGTCGCCAAACCAGATTTCTCGGCCTCCGCAGTTTGGTACGGTCGGGAGCTGCCGCCATCGAGTCATGACCGGCTGGAATCCCCTGTTGCCGTAGTATGCGGACCCTGTTCTTTCTTTGCACCCTTCTTTTACGAGTTCGGGTCAAGATTTTCTCCTTCTCTTGATCTTCCGTCACCTCATACCATGACCCCTCTACAAGGTTGCTTGGTATCTTAAAAGTGCGTCGACGATGTGGCTTATGAAGGCCTTGTCAAAAATTTCTGTCAAACTCCTTATCTCATCCATAGTGGACTCTTTCTTGAGAATGTGGGGTTGGTGGACCATAGCTTACGTAATAATCAAACTTGCCACTTGGCTCACCTAAAGTGCCAATTGTGGGGTCCCCTTCATCGTATCTCTGCTTAAATGACTTATAAACTTTTCGATGATTGGAACTTCTTCGAGGTCCGGCACTTTCGATGTGAAAAGGCGTCTTACCCCTCTAGCTAGTTCAACCGCTCTTTTGGTACCCTTCCTCGGGTGTATCCATGTTTCCCAATTTTCGCTTGCAATAAGCGCATAAATTTGTTGACGTATGGCCTTTACTCGATCGCTTTAAAGATACCATTCCAGTCATCACTGGAAAAGGATCCGCGTCCACATCCATCGGGGGTTTCCCTTTGTCTTCGCCGAATTTGATCTTTCCTTGTCGAATCGCTTCTTGAATGTTCTTTTTAAGGACTAGACAATCCGATGTGTTATGGCTCCATGAGTGGTGCCACTTGCAGCACTTCTTCCCTGCTAACTCTTCTTTGAACGGTATTTTACGCCCCTCTGTCGCCCCGATTTGTCTATCGCCCAAAGATATGTCGAAAATTTCTTACGCCCGATTCGCATCGAATGAATAGTACACTGCCTCTTTTGCTTTAGCCATTATAGTTGACTTTTCTTTCATCCTTGCTGGCTTCAATGCTTGGCAAGTGTATGGTTTGTCGATGGTTAATTGGGCGACGGCTACCTCAACAGGCTCCGTTGACTCTTCGTCGAAATCGGGTGGCTCGACAAAACTTACATCTCCTCTTCGGGTATGCCTTTTGTCTTTTTCCTTGAGCAGACTTTCGTGCTTTGTTGCCATTGTGGATAATTCGAATAGATCCGCACATGGATGCCCCACCATCCTATCTCGTATTTCGAATTTCAGTCCGTTGAAAGCAAACTCAACGAATGTCTTTTCTGGTAAAGGAACTAAACATTTGTTCCTAGCCCGTTTAAACCTTACAATAAACCGGTCGACCGTCTCGTTTGTCATTTGCTTCATTGTCGACAAATCCGCTACCGACAAGTTCGACACCGCTCTTTGAAACCGGCCATGAAACAAACGCTCCATCTGTTCCCATGTCAACACCGAATTGGGTGGTAGTGCGGTATACCATGTAAAGGCTGTTTTCGACAAGGATAATGGAAAGAGCCTTAATTTCCAGTGATCCGCATGTGTAGCATTCCCACATAGTGCTAGAAAACGGTTGATATGTTCATACGTGGACCGATCATCCTCGCCAAGAAAAAGTGTGAACTCGGGTATTTTAAACCCTCTTGGATACGGGATCGTATCCATCCAATCTGGGTACGGTTTTCGGTAAACATTAGCCCAGTATCCTATCATTGGGTCAATGTACACGGGTACCGGGTCGAACACCGGCTGATGGTACTGCGGTTGATATGGCATTTGATATCCAGGTTGTGGCGGATGATATATGGGTTGCACAACAAGCTGAAACATTGGCTCGGGGCCTGGTGGTTGTAGGGCCCGATTCATCTGTTGATATCCAGGTCGTACGGGCTGGTGTCCATACTGTCCTTGCCCCCTGACTTGGGGTAATTGATCCTGCCCCCTAGTCCGCCATTGCCCCCTAAATGGCATCGCCCCACGATTTTCGATAACCATGGGTACCGGTTGTTCATTGATAGGGACAGGGTTATGTTGGGCAGCTACTTCCCGACGAGCAATATTCTCGTCTTGTCGAACAGGGTGTCCCGGAAGCATAACGGTATCCGCAGGTATATCTTGTCGAATAGGATGTCTAGGGAACATACACGTGTATGCATTTACCGGGGGTCTAGGTTCATTGGCCGGCAACGTCTCCCCTCGTTGCAGAATCCGCGGAGGTGCTAAAGGTTGAGCATTCCGCCCCGCAATGCCTCCATTTGGCGGTGTTGTTACTGGTAGACCGCTTGTTTTTGTTGGCACGAAACCATTCCCTTCTTGGGCATGGTTGATTGTAGTCCCATGTTGCCCCGCAACACATTCGTGATACGTGTTAATGATTAACGGCCCGACGACTTCGGTCATCCGCTGGACCATGTGATCGACAAACTCGTTACGGACTTCTTCGATGGTACGCCTTATCGATGTTAACATGACAGGCGTCATTTCTGGATTTCTCCTTGGCTCCTCAATGTTACGTCGAGAGACCTCGACGTCCTCTTGGTGGGCCGTGGATGCTTCCATTCGTTGTATTTCTTCCTGGGGTTCGTCTCCACCACCGTCTATGTTGTTACGTCCTCGTGTGCGTGACATAGCACTTATCTCGAACCGACACCAAAGGTCCCACCGGGCATGCCAAAAAAGATTGTTGCGCGTTAAAACCCCTCGACAAGGCTTTGCCGGTTATGGGTTCTAAGCCCGGATTGACTAGGGCCCAAAGAAGGTTGCTTACGCGAGAATCTTTTATCGAACTTAATCTGTTCGTTTTCCGAAAAGGGGTTACGGGTCGGTTTTGGACAGAGAGTGTCAAATGCAATAGATTTACACAAAAGGGCGCCTTACAAACGGGCTTTCGACAACTTCGACGGCCCAATGTGCAATAGCAATAGTATGTGACAGACTTCGACGTGACCCTGGAATTGAATCGACAGGATCGGGATATAATGTAGGACACAATGCTGGAATTCAATCGACAAGACCGGATGGGGAATTATAGGACACAATACCGGAATTGAATCGACGGTCTTGGACAAGATGGGTGAAGGGTGCAACACCGGAATTTAATCGACGATCTTGAACCTAACGAGTAGACGCCGGAATCTAATCGACGACACCTAACTCTGGATATGATACTCGCCGGAATTGAATCGACGACGGGGATCCGAAAACTACAGCTAGGCTAGGCTAAAGGCTAAAGGTTAAGAGTTAAGAGCTAGTTTGAAAATGCAAGTGTTTTGGATTTGTTGTGTGTGTGCTTGTATCTTGCTATTGCGAGGTATTTATAGGCAAGCTCTTTGGTAACCGCCGAGCGGTTTTTTCCTTTGGTCCCACGCTTTGCTCTTTTCCATAAGCCACGTGGATGACGGTTTCCCGCTTTTTGCGCCTTTTCTTTTTACCTCGTGGGGATTACCGCCAACCGCTTCGATCGTGGCCTCCCTTCGCGCGCTTTTCTTGCTCTACAAGGAAGTGGCGCGAGAATTTATCCCGACACGTGGCATCTTTCTGATTGATACGTTCCTTGCTTCGATGTCCTTCCCGTAGCCGATTATCGCTTCCTCACGTGCTTGTCACGAGCCTCTCTTGGATTATTTTAAGTGTCAACAGATATATCCGACTTTAAATTCGCAATTCACCAAACGGGAGATAGAACATGATCAAATCCCTGAATTTCATATCTATCATATCCAATTCCATCATGACTGGAAATCCAGACCACCAAACGCAATCAGAGAGTACAGACAAGCTCTTTCATTTTGGAAAAACTATTATTGAATTTCAGCTGGCAAATAAATCCTTTTGGCATTGAATAAAATATGCATGAAATTACATATTTTTAAGAGAGTCGAGTTTATGTCTTTCTTTTTTCTTTTTCATTTAGGCTTCATTTGTTTCGTTCAAAATGAATGATATGAAAAATATATTTCTAAAGATGATTGCTTACATCGCTTGAAATAATTAGTCGATTAAGAATATATTTCAACAATAATATATGTTTAAATATTTTCACAAACGATAAAAATATTTCTCATTCTTTATTTTTTGTGAGTGTTACAGTCAATCATGTTTAGGAAAAATTCTTTGGAATCATTCATTTTTCACGAAACAAACGGAGCTAATATGTGAACTTTTTTATCCTTTACATTTCATTGAGAATAACATACGTTGAAACTTAAGAAGTACTTAAAGGTCCAAAAATTATTTTCTTTCTAATTTTAATGTACTTATCAAGAATTTAGGGTGCTCTTAACAAGATGTGTTTTTCTGTTTCCTATTCAATGCCAACAAAAAAAATGGGAAAAGAGAGGGGAAAGAAAGATTTAGTCCTTCTTCTTTTCATTAGTCTTTCCTCTTTTGCCTTTGCCATCAGCAAAATATATGAATATCCATCATTACAGTCTACAGTCAACAGTCTATTAAATGATGGGAATAGTCTCTCATACACCATCTCCAATTTGGGTTCCTATAACCATGAAGTGCCCTGCTCAAATAAGGCCAGGAACATCAGATTTTCTCTGTTTGCTCTGAGAGCAATTGGTCCTGCCTCTCTGACCAAACCCAGCAAGAGAATCTCCTCCAGGAATGCCTTGATTCTGCAACTGAAGCGATCGCTTGATATGGCCCTGCTCTTGAATTTGCTTGGGCTATATGAGTTGGCGCCATTTGGAATTTGCAGTTGGTTTACCAAACTCTTGTAATATGATTCTAAAGGTTGTAATTTGTTCGTTTCGGGTTCTCTCGACCCCCGCTTTCAAGATTGAAAGGGAAGACACGGAATCCTAAGACATTGCTCTAGGGCTAGTGAAAGTTTTGGCATTTGCCCTAAAATCAGCTTGCTTTGTTCAGCTAGGAAAGCCGAAACTTGTCCGGCAACTGATCAGTCTTCGTGTTGACTAGCAGTTGCTTGTGCCGAAAGGTATCCTCCAGCGGCTACTCTTAGTGCCACGTCAACGGTTGGCATGTCCCGAGACATTTGCAAAATTGAAGAAAGGAGGCTAGGCCAAATGTCGTTTGACTTGTCCTGCGTTATCCCCTTTCGGTGACTTGTATTTCCGATCGAGTTGCTCCGAATTTTCATGTATTTACTGGTTCTTTCAGATTGGTAATTTGTTTAGTTTTGGTTTAGTTTGGAATTTGACACCTTGATGTAATGTCCAGCTAGTTGATTTCCTGTCAAAAGCTGCGCATTCGATGATGAAGATGTTCAAATTTGCTTTCGTTTTGCATAAAAAGGTGGCACTTATCCCATGTGTCCCGGCTGGCGATCCCGACCTGTTGACCACTGCACAAGCCCTGAAGGTGCTCAACTCCTGCGGGTCGGACATAACTGAGCTGGGTGTCCCGTATTCTGATCCTCTAGCAGATGATCCGGTGATCTTGTGTTTCATTAATTTTGAACTTAGGTTTTTTCATCTGACAGATCTCGACTTCTAGGCTGCAGCCACTTGATCCCTGGCCAACAGAACTGATCTCGAAATGATCACTTTGATGTTGAAAGAGGTCAGACGAACATGCCATTTGAGGTCCATATTTGCTCGAGACTCAAATCCGATATGCTAGAGCTCAACTACCCTGCTCTTATCTTGTGATTGTGGAAATTACATATGCGATAGGACTTCAAACATGCCCCTCACAAAATGCTTTCAATCTTCTGAGGAAAGCAATTCATATTTGCTTCATTCAGTGCTTCGTCTCGTGGCGTATTCACCAAGTTCTTGCTCAACTTGACACTGCTATTTTCAGATTCATCTTACTTTAACGTTGAAAGCATAGTCATTCATGAAGCATATTCGGAGTGTAGGTTCATTCGTCCCTCCAAGCAAGGTACATTTTCAGAGAACGATGCGTGAATGTGACGGATTCAGGCCAGGATACAATGCAGCTGTCTTGAGGTTTCATCGTAACCCGTTTTGGATTTCATCTTCTGTACTGTGGTTGCATCTGTCTCCAAATAGGTAATTTCCACAATTATCTTCCCCAGTCACTTTGTTCTCGTACAACAACCTGATTCTGTAGCGTAGGATGTTCATATTCTACCATAAATGATGGAGGGATCCACGGTAATTCGCAGAGTTCTCCCTTTGCTTTATCTCTTGTGACTTTGAACACTAATCATAATCGTATGCACGTTGTGGCTCTTTTCGCAGACCTTTACCATCTGCAAAATCTTGAAGGAAAAATCTGTTTCTTTCCTGTTTTACTTCCATTTGTCCAAGATGGGGAATAGATATGGTTGGTTATGCTTGAAACTTAAGCATTCTACTTAAAGAGCTACAATTTATCCTTAGATGGCTTGTTCCAGAAGTAAGGTTGGATCTGTGGAATCGTATAATCTTACTCCGTTTTGTGCGACTCTATGGTCCAGGTGCTGCCTACTACACCTAGTACTCCAACCAGTCCAATGCGAGCCATAGCCAGAGCCTTGGAAAGATTCGTAAATCTCGTAAGATCCTCCGTTCTGTTCATCACTTTCTGTGTTGATGTGAGAGTTTGTTTACCAGATTGTCTCGGGGCTACTAAACTAACTGTCTCATCATCGGCGTTGATCGTAGGTATCCCGGGGACTCGAGTATCTTTCAATTGAACTAATTTTTCTCTATAGGAGTTCACCTTTGTGTTGTTGTGAATCGGGGGTAAGGGTTTGATTCAGATGCTCTGCATGACATAAGGGAGGTCAGCCTGAATTGGAATCTCTCTCTGCTTTCATGGCTGTGAAAGTCTTCATCTTCAGGTCATCGACTTCCGAGGAACGCGAACCCAGTTTTTCCAGATTATCCTCGTTTTCGGAGCGGTCCTTACATTCGATGAATTTCTCTGTGCCATCCAGTTCTTTCTTTAGCTGTTCATAGCTCATAGGGGCCACAATGTGTTCTCCAGACAGGACATGATGAACTCGATCGATCCTCAGGATTTCATTCTCATCATGTTGTTTGAGGCCATACATCACTTCATTCCTGAATTCTATGGGACCTTGGAGCCTTAGAAGCCCTCTAATTTGCCACGATCACCGAAAAATTAGGCTCATCGGCATTCATCTGTCGACATTTTCTTTTCCTAGCTATCGAAGCAGGACGAAACAGCAACTCATGATTGATGGGCCGATTAGAAGTCACGTATCAGCCGGGGGCGAGTTTGTTGTCGCGGGCAATGGCTAAACCTGTTGCCGTCGGCTTCAACATATAGGAACCCGAGCGTGTGAAACAGGTCAAGTAAATTTTGCTGGCCTGCTAGTTCTGTCTCCCAGGTGAATACCGGGTTTTCATTCATCCGTACAGATTGCGAGAGCCGATGCCGTGATCGTCGGCATCACAACGGTGGAACTGCTCGATGAAGCCGAATCTCCAGAACACGGGCTGAAGGGACTAGAGAATTCCCCCAGATCCTCACAAATCTGCATTAAACCTTGCCTTTCGACCTGCGGAAAGTACCCCCATGTTTGTTTACAATATCTTTGTTTATTTAGGGCAGAAGGACGCTTCAAGTGCCAATATCTGTGTACTACACTCATTTGATGTCAATATTTTTTTTCGGCTCACTTAAGTGCCAATTTTTAAAAAAACGGTTATTTGAGTACCAATTCCTATGAGCTTTGCCGGAAATATTACATGGCATCCACATGGCTCGTCAGATGATCCCAATCACAATAAAAAAGCTAAAAATTAGTTTAAAAAATCCACATAATATTAAAAAATTTAAAAATAAGTTAAAAACTATAAAAAAAAAAAAAAAAAAAAAAAAGTTGCAACGACAAGGGCTGTGCATCGCCGGCAAGTGTAGGGGATGGCTAAGGGCCCCGCCGAGCCGTCGCTACGTGAGGTCAACCTCACCGTGGGTCAGAGAGGCCTCGGCCAGCCAAGGCCAGGCCTTGCCGACCCTAACGAGGCCTCGGCGGGGTTCGCCGGGCCTCCGCAACCTCCCTCGGCTATCCCCCACCCTCGCCGCTACAAACAACCCATTTTGGTTTTTTACCTTTTTTCTTATCTTTCAGCTTATTTTTCTGTTTAATTTTAACTTTTAAAAAAATTAACTTATTTTTAAGTTTAAAAGTCCACGTGGACTCCATGTGGCTTGATTTTTTTTAAAAAAAATTTACCGCGTAATTTTGTAAAATTAAAAACAAATGACAAGAATTAGTTGGCCAAATTTTCTCGCCATTGGCACTAAAGTAATCATTTTTTTCCCGATTTGGCACTTAAGTTAATCAAAAAAAATATTGATACTAAAGTGAGTTTCGTACATTTTGAAATGTGTTTTATTTAGAGAGGATGTTTAAATTCTTCGTATAGACTCATGTGGCCATGAAAATTTCCATTGAAGAAACATTTAATGATATGCCAAGTGCCAAACCCACCTTCTCCAATCTGTGAATTCATTACAGTCCCGAGTCCGTTTCATCGGATGCTCCTGCTCTGCCATTGTTCAATCTTCGCCCATCCCCACTACAGCGATGGATCCCCTGCAAACATTAAATATTCACTCTTACGTACTTCGTACGAATCGACTGAGTGCTTTGTCCCGACACTGTCCTCCACATCTCCAAACAAACCTTCCTCCACGTCGAGAACTCAAAACAAGAACGAGGGTGCACCCAGAATCCGGATAAGATCTCGGACCCTTCTTCGGAATACTCCGTGTTTGGATGCAGCGATGTTAGGAGCGCACGACAAAAGTACAATACTAAGCTCATCAAAATATTTAGTTGAACCAATCTTATTAAATACATTAATCTTAATTCTAGGTATCGGCGCTTCTCTCGACATGACCTCTTCAAGATATCTTTCTTCCAACGGTACCATGCCACAACACCCAACTCCTCGTAAACTGGGTTTGTCACCATTATTCCTTCAGGCCACCAATCAATCATTGGAGCGCGCAATAGAAGTCTAATAGCTTCATCTAGAGAGATCACAAATAGGGAGCCCAAATTCGAGCCCATCGATATATCTAGTTGGACTCACACCATATCATTTCTTTATTGTGGGACTTCTTTATCACAATTCAACTAAAATTACGATAAGATATACGTGATCCCGATACATTATAGTGGCATGATGAAACGAAATTTAGTGGCTTCCCAAAGCATTATAGTGGCACTACGAAATGAAATTTAGTGACTTATGCAAGTGCGATGCTCTGATGAAAATTTAGGTACACAAAACCTCATTCTTGCCAAAATGATGGGAATATTCGAGAGATGAAAAAGGCTGAAGTTCTGCTGTCTTACGTGGGTTTAATGGTTCCGTGTATGGAGGGTGCTTCTTACTATGATTACTCGGACACCCTATGTGCACAGAGGAGTCCTCGTCTCGTGTCCTCTTCCAGCGACGACAAGTCGTGCTCTACTTCGCCTCGAAAGCGACGGGTCGTCGTTCTTTTGGGTGTGCTTTTTGATTGAGCTTAAGTGAAGAGTGGGGGAAGGAACCCGCCTTGGACCTCACTTGTGAAGTGTTGGTGGGAGAGCACCCCCGGGCGACCCCCCCAGTCCGGATCGATGTTTTCGAAATCGCACCCGAAATGAATCGAGAATCGGGTTGTGAATTGGTTGGTTCAAGAGTGAACTCATCAAACAATGATCGTATCGGAAAGAATCGAGCAAAAAACCACGTTAGCATGAAGTTCGTGCCATGAACTGATCCGATATCGACGTTGTTAATCCAATGCGACTTTCAAAACTTCTGCCCAACAATAAAGCTCGTTTATGTTTCATGGGGAGTGAACTACCTGAGCAATAGCAAGATAACAATTTCAATTGATCTTGATGTTTTGTAGTCCTCGTTCACCTAACCACTCGAACTTTTTGATTGGACTTTTTAATATTGTCTCGAAGCTAGGTTCCGCAATCTTCATGCTCTAGGTCTATCAAGCATGCGACTCTTCATTCTTTAGGTTAGGCCCGAGTTCTCCCATATGGTATCAATGCTTAGGATACATACGTTATTTTTAACGGACTTTTCACCTAATAATTCAAACTTTTAAAAAGCTTGTAAGAAAATACCAATGCACGATAAAGAACTCATATCACTCAAATGCTCAATATATTATATTTATAAAGGGAGTCTTGGTATCGATGGCGCATCATTGCAAAAGATTGAATTTTCAAAATGTCCGTCAATACGCCTTTTATCAGATGCCACGACATGACAAAATAACCCAAATTTAGAACAAATTGATTACCAAATTAACTCCAAAGGGCCGGAACAGGTCCACTTTTTACCTTTATTTGCCGAGAAAGTACAAAATTATTATTATTAATATTATTGCTGTTATTATTATTTTGTTCTAAGTTGAGCTGATCAACGAAACCTTAACGAGGGCGACACCTACGGACAGGGACAAGTCAGACAAAACGCAACGAGGACAAGAGCGACGGGCCGACTGCAAAGAAGTCGTTACGGGCCTCATTCAATGCGGTAATCCTTCGGTTAAATTTTTATCGAGGATCGCAATAAATTCACCACGTGTGAAAATCGAAGCGACAGAGGTATACGAGATACGACCATGGGGAAGATGGATTTTTTTTTTTAGCTAAAGCATTGTCTTTACTGCCATTGTCAACAGAGTAGAATCATACGTACGGCGACATGAATAGGTAGCGTCGGAACTTTCTACCACGGAGCTTCTTAACCACACGGGAATATGGGATTGACACGGCATGACAAGATCAGTACTCAAACAAGTCGCCTTGCAAAAACGGGGGCTCACGATCAGGCCGAGATAAAAAGAAAGCCCGTCATCCCTAGAAAGTTTCGATCTTTCCCTGAGTCTAAATTTTCGTAACATCTTTTATCTTGCCTTCCTAAAACTGTTGCGTCAGCCATTGAATCGGCACTTGCCGATAAAATCGAAAGGCGCGAACTTTTAAGTATTGAGAATGAAAATTTGTTTGATAATAGATGAAAATCGGGAGATAAATTGCAACGGTTTCTTACCAGAACGGAATGGTGAGCATTATTGGGAGAATTGTACAATCTGTTAATATTAAATGCACTTGAAGTGCTCATCAAGCCTGCCCGAGTCAAACAAAGCAAAAGTCAACTATTTTGTCCTGTTTACCCTTCATCCTTTTTTACTGGCCAGTGCATAAGGAGGCCCGAGGTTTGGCCAGAGTAAAAGATGCACCCAGAAAACCGCAGTAAAAAGCAGCGTGTTCCTATACATTGCTAAAGTGGAAACAGTTTGCCTCATCCGCAATGACACCTAATTTCACTGTGTAAATGTCATTCTTTTACCCAATTACCTGTGGATTTTTTACTGTCGCCCTACATATCCTCGCTCCAATGTCTTCAACATTCCAATTTATGAAGTGAATATTTCATACACGAGAGAAGGAAAACAAGAACAAGAAAGAAAAGCCACCATGTCGTTTATTCTTTATGTGAAGGGATAATAACATGAGTGGTATGTGAACGTCGGTCCAATATGCAATGTCGTCTAAGAATTTGTGCAATGTGGTCCGTGAATTTTGATCCGATGTATAATGTCGTCTCCAAACTTCTAATTTTATCAATGTGATCCTTGTGACCTATTTCGAAATTTTCAATGTTGTCCATAGACTATGTGAACATGAATAAAATTGCAGGGATCAAGTTGAACGTTAGACCAAAGTATATGGATAGCATTTAATAAATTAGAAATTTAGAGACGGCATTGCACGTTACACCAAAGCTCAGGAGTCAATTGTGCTGTTCCCACTTATGTGAACTCGCTGTGGACAAGCAAGGAGAGCGTTGCATGTTACAAGTCAAAAGTCAAGTACAAATCTAACTAGCCCCATAAAGATTGGACAAGGAAGAGGATGCCCTTTGGTCTAGGAAGAGGATGCCTTTTGGTCTCAAGGGTTTAAGAAACTTTGAGATGTGTCATGCCCATGAGGTCATCGGATTATGAATGACTGTCCCGCTTTAACGGTGAATAATTGTCCTGCTTTTAACTCATTCTAATTGAAATCCCCGTCTTTTTATTGCTTTTCAATATCCATCTGTACATCTATCATGAGTGGCATTTGATGTCAATTCATCGAATCTATCCGAAACATAATTATCTCGTCATGTAAAATTTACGTACATCTGTATTCACTCTCAATTTTCTGCCGTGGACTACACCACCCCGCCCCCATAAAAGAAAATTCTCTGTCGCAAATTTATGCTTAAGTATCATCAGCCATAGTTCTCGACAGCAAACGCAACCAAAAAAAAAAAAAACCAGACGAAGAAAGAAATCAAGAAAAGTAATTGTTGGGGAGGCAGTGAGAAACATTATTGCTTATGATTGTGACCGAGGTCATCTCTAAAGTAATTGGACTTATGTGCTAGCTTGGATCATGCACAGCCCAAAATCTATGAAAGCATACAGTTTCTGATATAAAAAATGAAAAAAGTTGGTTTGCTTTTCCCCCAAACAGAAGCCAAAATTTCAAAAGAAGGGGGAGATAAGAAAAGTACCAAAACGACACAAACAATCATCTGTCCATCAACACCCAGAAAGCGAATCCAACCAAATTTGTGATTTCATTGATTTTCAGCAAGCAGAACTCCATAAAGTAAATACCAAAAAAAACAAAACAAAAATGAAGAGATCAAATTGAAAAAAAATTTTAAAAAAAAATCTCTTCTTGTCAAACCCTCAAAGGGAAGGAGCCCCCATGTGCCCCCCACCACAGTCTATACGCACCAGCCGTAGACTTTTTACAGTTAGCGACAACTCTGTTTTACTCTGTACACAAAAAAAAGCAGTCTTTTTTAGAGAGAGAGAGAGAGAGAGAGAGAAAGAGAGTACAGAAGCTCCACTCCCCATAAAAACCCCTTCTCCATTCTTGCACCTCAAGCCAATCCCACCACTCCCTGTACACATTCCTTTTTGTAGTCCTCTTCTAGCTCTTGTTCCGTGGGGAAGATCAGGGAAAGAAACGGGGAGGGACGCAGAGGATGGGGTTGGTGAGCATGGCGGGGCTTTGCTTGGAAGCGAGCGTGGTCCTGTTGGGCGGGAAGAGGAAGCTGAGCAGCTTGTTCTGGAGGGCGAGGGCGGAGATGACGAGGCAAGTCCTGAAGAACAGGAGCGTCATCATCTGGTCTAGGAACAAGAAGAAGACGAAGAAGAAGAAGAAGAACCAGAGGTTCAGCTTCCAGTACGACCCTTTTAGCTACGCCCTCAACTTCGACAATGGCGACTTCGGTTTCTTCTGCTAATGACGGTGCTTATGATGATGGAGTGTTTCGAACTTGTTTGTTTTGCCTTTTTTGGGAGTAACAGTAGCAGCAGCAGCAGCAGCATCAGAGCTGAAGAAGATGGCATAGGAAGAGGGAGGTGGGGTTTCTTTGCTTTGTTTAGTTTTTTTTTTTTTTTTCTGGGAAGGGTCTTGTCATGTTGAGCGACTCATGGAAGGTAAAGACCCACTTTTGGTTGGTAATCAAAGCTCAGCTGGTTCGCTTCATTTGAACTGGAGAGATGAATGATGAGCTCATTATGAATTTTATGTTTCACTAGATTCACTTCCTCTTTAATCTGAAAATGATTATCTGACTCCAATTTTTTATTAACGGACTATTTCAAGAGAAAAAGAATAATTGAAAATTATTGTGCGGTCGACTCCTTCGGGCATTCGCGATGCAAAACATGCTGTCTCTCACGCCGCAGACTGTTGTTATGCTAACAGAATCCTTATTCTTTCGCTTCGACGTGGTCTACCGACTAAATTGCCTTCTTCGAAATGGCCCATGCTAATATTATCTTTAAGCATACATATCACTCATTCCACACTTGGTAAAAAGTTCTAGCGGTGAATCTAATAAAAAGCCTTCGACCAAAAAATTATTTTAAAAAAATATAATAAAAAGCCAAAGTATAAAGGAAAGTGCAATATTTCCTTAATTGCGAAGATCACATTAAATTTATTTATTTATTTTTGGTATTATGCTATCCTGTATTATATAAGTCATATTGTGTGTGCTATATGCAGGTTGCGAAATTTTGTTTCCTCTTCACGCATCCCCATCCATTCTCTTCTGAAAGTGGAGATTTGATTCCCTCACCTCCTCCTTCTCAAATGAGAAGAGTGGCCACTGAAACAAGTCCCGGTGATTATGTCTGACAAAAATATAGTATTCTGCAATTGTAAAATTCCCAAAAAGTGTCCTAGCTCGAATATTACTAACAACACATTTCAACTTTCGAGCATATTTCGTGCTGGACAAGCCGCGCGTGATTTAAAGATGATCCATTGTGCATTCACACTTGAATTCGTTGTCGTCTCTATTTGATGAAGATGTTTTAGAGAGGCTTTTAACTTGGTAGGCTCGACACCGTGCTCGTCAAATGCAATAGCAAGATCTATCATCTTAATACAAGTTGGCGATATAAAGTAGTTTAATTATCGGGTTAAATCCTTATCCAACCGGTCGTCAAAGACATCGATTTATATTTACAATGAAATTAGGAAATCGGGGACACGCAATATATACATATAAACTCTCGAAGTCACCAAAATTATGCAGTTCATGCGTTCGTGCATTCTATAATTAAAGCTTTCTCTGAAAGATATGAGAGTTAGAATTACGTTTTATCTAGGCTCGTGCTATGAAATAATCGTGATTTGTGCTATTCCAATCCAAGTAAAAAAAAAAAAGGCGAAAAATAAAGTATGTACTCTTCCTTTCTCTTTTTTTTTTGGAGAGTTATAATAGTTGGTGCTTATTGATATTTCGTTATTTATTTGTGAAAATATCAAATGGTTGGATTCTAATCTTTAATAGTTCGGTAGTGGGTTATGGCTGGGCGGCCAGTCATCAGCAATAGCTTGTTGTCGGTTGGGCCTGCCCATACCAGATGGACCCGAAAGCATTTTGGATGGGCTGGATATGCGACTTCTTGTTATCATCGGCCCAATTAAAACGGCACAACTTTTTTTGGGTTAATTTTTATTTTCTTCTGTCCTTTTCTTTTTTGAGCGGCAACACATTGGAACCCACCTCATGCTCTGCTCAGCCCAAGCCCCAACGATAGCTAACTCCGATGCCAATGAGTGTCGGCATTCACTGCGAGAGTAACAACATGGTTATCGGTTACAAATAGAGGTGGAAAAATGGGTCAAGAATCTATATTCTAATAAGGGGTGAGCGGTTCCACATTCCGGATAAGTTTGAGGTGGAACTTGGAACCTACTTGCTAAAATAAGTTCCTTATTTTTTGGAACCCGGAACCTACACTATATAATATGAAACTTGGAACCTACCGCGTAACAGGTTCCAAGGTCCGATTCCAAGGTACCCGGGAACTTGCCAATATAACTCCCATTGCATCAAAACAGAAGACATTCATATGACAATGTTATTGAAATAGTGACTTTAACGACAAAAATTCAGGATGTTGAATTACATAACAATATGTATGATTCAGCATATATGGTGGCTATCAAGAATTCAAGATTCAAAAACCTTCTGCTGAAGCAAAATGGTCCAAAGTGCCCTAGCTTAATGGGAAGCTGAATGAAGTCAATCCGACCATATAATTTATAAGTTATCGAAAATACAAAAAAGCACATTTTTTTTTTCATTGTGACGCCTAGCCCACCCAGCGGCCTTGTATTTTGCTTCTCTCTCGGCTTCTCTCTTCTCTTTACTCTATCATTTTTCTCAGCTCGACCTTCTTCGCAAACACAATGACCTATCACTTCTTGAATGCACTAATTATGATTTGAAAACCGAAAAATGGACATTCAAACAGGCGAACAGCAATACAAGTGAGCCAATCCAACAACAGAGATCTAAAACAAAGCTATCGTGGCAAGGCAGTCATGTTCGATAGATTATGGGACAGAGATCTACAAGAAAGTTGGATGGTTGTCGAACAGATTATGGACCGACACATGCTTGAACACGAAAGGCTGAACTTTCTTTTCGAGTACAATCAAAACAACGCATGCACATTACCTGATTTATAGAAGTTGATGAGGCTGCGATGGACGGTCGCCAATGGATGAGAGGTCGTGCGACTGGCGAAGCTGAAAATTGGGGATCTCGGGGAGGAAAAGTGAGAACTGGAAAAGGAGAGAGCTTTGCCGGAGAGAGACAGTTGGCGGTGATGGAACCGGTGGATGGGAGGTCGCGCGCTAGATTGACGGTCACCGGGGACAGAAGGTCGTGAGGTCATGAGTATTTCACGAATCGTGAATGAGCCCCAACACTGTTTCACCGTGCTCTCCAAGTCTTTTTGTGTTTTCACTTTTTGTAACTTCTGTTAGGTTTAGTCTAGGGTTATCGGGTTCCGGTTTCGGTTCCAGTTCGATTCCACTAAGAATCGGGTACCGGACCCCGGTTCATTAGAATTTGGAATCGGATGGAGAACCGGCGGTTCGGTTCTTCGGTTCCCGATTCTATCCTGAAACCATGTTCAACCCTAATTCTAACTCATATTTAAGAGCGTGGGTCATAAATGAATTGCGAAATAATTTTTTTTTTCGAGCTTAACAAACTTAAGTGGGTCATAAATGGATCACTTAACAACTTAATATGTCTTGGATGGATTGGCTAATTATCTTAAGTAAAGCAATTTTTTAAATATTTTTAATTATAGAAATTGTCCTTGTCCATAATGTTATAGTAATGTTTTTTTTTAAATAATTCATAAGTTTTGTTAAATTGGATTGAATATGAAAGTGTTTTAGTAATATGAGTCGAGTTGGACACGGGACGAGTATGAATCGTTAGATTTATACTACATGAAAATGAGTGAAAATAGGTCAAATGGACCAATACGAATCCAAATCCGAGCCGACCCAATGGGTGGGTCTCGTGATAATTTTTAATGGTTGTATAAAAAGGCCCAATGGTTGTATAACTTAGCCAGTTGCCACAGAGCATCTCGAATGAACTCCCACGTACTACAAAAAATCTCGGCCGCCAACAACCGCAAACATGTGTTGCGAATCGCTGGTTTCTAGGGGGCCAGTTGCTTCCGAGTTTGACCGTCCCAACAAGAACGACGAACAAACCCTACATTCACGTCCTCTTTAAACCTCACCCCCCTATTTGTGCTCTCGGATCCAAAGTAAATGACTGAGCTTTCTTGAATGCGTGTTTTCATGCAGTCTCTCTCTCTCTCTCTCTCCTCATTCCAAGAAAGTTTGCGTCTTCGCGAGAGAGAGCTAGAGAGAGAGAAAGAGAGAGGAGAGAAGGAGAGGGAAATCAATGTGAACGTGGAATTCGATGGAGATCAGATGTGCTAACTCGCCACGTCCAAAACCCAACTCTTTCTGCATGAACCCCTCCTCCTCGAATCTCCCTCCCTCTCTCTTCTCTGATAAATATTTCGTCTTGGGTTCTTGCTGAAACGCCGCTTTCTCGAGGGAGTTGAGCGGGAGAGCGGTTGCTTTTCGTGGAGGGGTTCTGAGGAAGATCCGAGGCGAGAGGAGCCATGAACGGGAACCAGCAAGAGATGGTCGATCTAGAGGCCCAAAACCAGAAAGCCGACGTTGACGGCGACGACCTGGGACTC
This sequence comes from Rhodamnia argentea, assembly GCF_020921035.1. Lineage (NCBI taxonomy): Eukaryota > Viridiplantae > Streptophyta > Magnoliopsida > Myrtales > Myrtaceae > Rhodamnia > Rhodamnia argentea. Next base: position 22,772,639 of record NC_063157.1, on the reverse strand, counting down.
GGACGAGGTGTGGCGGCGGCGGCGACGTCGTGTATTTTCAGCAAGTCCAGTACCACCCCCATCACTCTCAAGGTACGCAAACGTCAGATTATCTCAAGGTCGCTTCGTATCATGTTGCTGGATTTGATCTGTACAGATTCTTCGTCAGATACGATAACTAGAATTAAGGAAGAAGGGAAAAAGATCGTGCGCGGTTTGGTCGACGGATCAGGCGTGGAGCCATTGTGAACCAAACCCATTCCCAGCGCGAGTCTTATGTGTACAGGTTGAGATGGCCATGGCCGGACCAAGAAAAAGAAACGATGAGGACATTGACCATATTCAGTCGTTTCCTCCAAGTTTTTAGAATCTTTAAACGTCCGGCGATCTAATGTCGCTATTCTCCGACGTCGCATTGTGTTGATCTCGCGCTCGGCAGGGGATGGATCTTTGGTAGCTGCATATTAGGGTTCCGAATTGATTTGACTCAAGCCGGATGATGACACTGTTAAGCTTTGAATTGGATTCTTGTTAGATATGTAATCTTGGTTGAAGAAGATTTATTTGAAAAACCGCTTTTATCTGGATTGGAATTCAAATGTTTATTCTATTTAAATGTCGCACACTAGTCATGTTTAATTACAGATAGAGTTTGCGGAGAAAAAAAGAATAGTCTACGCACGATTTTACGGCGCTCCTTATATTTAAATTAAGACAGTTCCTAGGCCCCATAAATTTAAATTCTACTTTCATTTTCAATTGAAGTTAAAAAGAAATGCATGCGACTGTTTAAAGTTCGATCTTCGTATATAACGAGACTAATAGTTTGGCTCGCTTTCCTCCTAACTATGCACAGTTTCGCAACGTCGTTTACAAAATAAAGATTCATAGAGCAGCGGGAGGATTCCTCCGAAAGAGTATGAAGACCGAAGAGAGAGTGATCTTGAATGGACTCACCGGCGCCGTTCAACCAGGCGAAATGCTGGCCATGCTCGGCCCCTCGGGGAGTGGGAAGACCACCTTGTTGACCACCTTGGGCGGGCGGCTTGCAGGCGGCCACTTGGGCGGGACCATAACCTACAATGGCAAGCCCTTCTCGAACTCGTTAAAGCGGAGCACCGGGTTCGTGACGCAAGACGACATCATGTACCCTCACCTGACTGTGACCGAAACCCTAGTCTTCACGGCCCTCCTCAGGTTGCACAAGAGTTACACCAAAGAAGAGAAGGTCATGCACGCCGAAGAAGTCATAGCTCAGCTTGGCTTGACCAAGTGCAAGAACAGCATCATCGGGGGCGGCGGCCTGAGAGGTGTATCGGGAGGAGAGAGAAAGCGGGTCAGCATAGGGCAAGAGATGCTCATTAACCCTAGCTTGCTGTTTCTCGACGAGCCGACGTCGGGGCTCGACTCGACCACGGCTCAGACGATTGTGTCCAAGTTGTGGGAGCTTGCGAAAGGGGGAAGGACAGTGGTTATGACAATTCATCAGCCTTCGAGTAGGTTGTTCTACATGTTTCACAAGGTGTTGCTCTTGTCCGAGGGAAATTCCTTGTACTTTGGGGACGGAGCGAGAGTGATGGAATACTTTGCCGGCATCGGATTCACACCTTCCGTGGCCATGAACCCTGCCGATTTTCTCTTGGATCTAGCGAATGGCATTGGTAAGTGCATGTTCCTTCAAATTAGTCTTCCACGAATTTTTTGGATCTTATTAAGGCGCATGACAAGCATGTCGCCTGAAATGTTTCCAAATGCAGTTTCATGATTAGAGTATGAGATAAAGTTATTGTTCGATTAGATTACTAGCTATCCCCTTTTACTCTTTCAAAACCGATCTCCTTATTTACTTGAAATTATACCAAAAACGCTTTTCATCTATGGATATCCTCCGAAATGTGTTTAATTGAAATTGGGGGATACATAATTTTGCATCTCAATGCATAATAATTTAATGCTCGAATTAAAACATACATTTGCTAAAGAAATGTGCTGATATTGAATCCTAGGACATATATTGTGAATTATTGCAGAATTCTGAGTAATTTGTTCCAGTTTTCTTGTACGGTGTTGATGTAACTCTTTCTCTATGAACCGCTCCCGAATATGAACGGAAAGATAGCACGAGCACGATTAAGCAGACCTTGGCCTTCGGATGCAAGAACCAGCTCGAGCCATCTCGAGGATAGATTGAAGCAAGAGCTCTGCCTGATCGAAGATTGCTTCGTTGAAGGAACTCTTGACACAAGCATTCTGATCGTCTGCCGACAACAGTTCGCAATCCGGCCTGTGTTCGAGTCCTTCTTTAATGAAGCAATCTTCAACTGCGCAAAGCTCTTGTTTCAATCTACCCTTGAAATATTTCTCGTACGCCGAAGCCATGGTTTGCTTAATTGTGCTTTCACTATCTTTCTTGCTGATTTGTTGATGTAACTGTTCTGGCAGGAACCGCTCCCGAAGATGAAGATAAAGAAAGCAAAAGCGCGATAAAGCAGACCTTGGCTTTGGCATACAAGAACCATCTGGAGGACGAATTGAAGCGAGAGCTCTGCGCGATCGATGATCGCTTCATTAACCAAGGACAAGAGCACAAGCATTCCGATCGTTGGCCGACGACATGGTGGCAACAGTTCACGATCCTGCTCAGAAGAGGGATCAAAGAGAGGAAGTACCAGTCCTTCTCCGGCATAAAAGTTGTGCAAGTGACGATCGTCGCTTTCATCAGCGGCTTACTATGGTGGCAATCCGAGGCTTCTAATTTGCAAGACAAGGTATATATGTGACGGGCATTCTCGTAACTTGTTCTTCCTATGGAAATTCCGAATGGACCGACTGAAAAAATCCCGAATTATGCAGATCGGGCTCCTCTTCTTCTACTCGGCGTTCTGGGGCTTCTTCCCCCTCTTCAACGCCATCTTCACCTTCCCGAGGGAACGGATGATGCTCGAGAAGGAGCGGTCCTCGGGCATGTACCGGCTCTCCTCCTACTTCTTGTCCCGCATTGTCGGCGACCTCCCGATGGAGCTCATCCTCCCTTCCGCCTTCGTGATCATCACGTACTGGATGGCCGGGATGAAGCCCACGTTGGCCAACTTCCTGTGCACCCTCTTCGTGCTCCTCTACAGCGTGCTCGTGGCGCAGGGCCTCGGGCTGGCCATTGGGGCCACGGTGATGGACCAGCAGTCGGCGACCATCCTCGGGTCGGTGCTGATGCTCGCATTCCTCCTCGCCGGTGGGTACTACGTCCAGAACGTGCCGCCCTTCATCGGTTGGATCAAGTACCTGTCGGTGAGCCACTACACGTACAAGCTCCTGATGGGGTCGCAGTACAAGCCCGACGACACGTACCCTTGCGGCGGTTCCTCCTGCTTGGTCGGGGATTATCCGGGGATCAAGAAGGTGGGGCTCGACGGGCAGGCCGTCTCCGCCATTGCGCTGGGGATTATGTTCGTTGGGTACAGGCTCCTCGCCTACGTTGCTTTGATGAGGATAGGGATGACCAAGAAAAGAAAGTAGCGAATTTTTGTTTCTTGTTTCCTATTATTTTATGCTTTTCATTACGTAATCTTCTACGTCAAACGATGAAGTTAAGTGGTGCAACCTTTTCGATTACTCGTTAACTTCTAATATTCGAGCTCGAGTTTAGTTTCTTTTTCATCCGATATATGTGTCGATGAGAACTTAGTTTGACACGATAGGATAGAGTGGATTCAACTTCAAAGCTGATAATTTTTTATTTTTTTGGGGGTCAGATCAAAGATGATATGAGCTAGGTAAGGCACATACCCCCTTCTTTTTCAATTCACGTCTTCTGCCAATGTCGAATATTCAACGTATTTATCATATTATTCGCCAATTGGAAGGGGCCTATTGGCTAGTTTCTCGTTATCGGTGAAAGTTTTTATCATCATTTCGCCGCAATTAATCAAAGTTCAAAGTTAAAATGGTCTTCTAAAATTTTGCATACGATTGTTACCGTCGAGATGGAAAAATGTTTACTGCTCTATTTATTTCACAAACAATGAATAATTTGAAAAATATTTTTCAAAAAACTATAGCTTGTATAGCTTGCGAAAATAAATAAATGCAAAATATTCTCATAGTTTATGAAAATGTTTAGACATAAATATGAACGGACATTTTTTGTTAATTTTTTTTTTCTAAATCATTCGTTTTCTGCGAAACAAACGGAACTTAAAGTCTAAATAAAATATTTTCATCCTTTTCACTATTAGTCCACGTCATCATTTGTGGGCTGGGCCTCCGGACCAAGACAGGCCCAATCTTAAAGATCCTTACAGCCTTGACCGAGCAGGCCCAATAGGAGCCCGTAAAAATTGTGGCGCGTAGATTATGGTCGATCCAAACCGTCCAGCGTGTGTAAGAGATCGGACGGTGAGAGATGGGACACGTCATCGATCTGCGCCAGTAGCAACATCTAGAACGCGCGCACTCAGATGGCGGCAAAAACTCGAAAAAAAACTTCACTCGATTCGCAATTTGGCCTTTCGTTTTTTTTCGTTTTCCCTCTTCAACGCCCTTCATAACACTCCGCTCCTCCTTCGGAATTTCATTCCAAACGAACGCATTCTCTCTCTCTTCTCTCTCTCATCATTTGCATCTTCTACTATTCGGAAGGAGCACCAATGGCGGGAGGAGGATCGTCGAAGTCGAATCCGCCGAAGGCGAGGAAGAGAGTGGAGGTCGACACGGCAGCGGCTTCTTCGCTCGTTCGCGGCAAGGATGGCAGTGCTTTTGCCCGATGGTAATGTCATCGCGGTTTTTTTTTTTCATTTCCTTCACCGAAAAACCGGTTTCTAAAGTAGAAGTTCATGTAGTGAAGCCGTGCACTGTGCTTTAGGTTCGAGATTCTGGTTTCTCTATGTCACTGCACAGTTTTCTTCTCCACTTAGCTCGTTGTTGGATCGGCGATTTGGTCTGTTTAGCCTCAGTAATAACCGGCGTGTTAATTACTTCCCTTCGGTCTTAGCTCTGTAGTCAACGTATGTGCTGAACCGGACGCGATGTTTGTGTATCTGCCAGTTTCGATTTACTTTTGCAGTAAATTGTCGTTTCTCCGTTTGTGCTTTGGTATTGGTCTGTTTTTTTCTCTTTAACTTTTTGTGGTAAATAGTTTGGCGACTCCTAGGTTTTGCCGTATAGTGTGTCTGCTTTCCAGAATCTAGTTTTCCAAAAGGTTGTTGAGCCTAATCTGCAAGTGAATGCGGATTTTCTGTAGAGAGAACAACAGGTTATATACAGGATGTAAGCATACTTTGCTGGTTTTGATTCGCATTTGGATTCTACTGTTGCTGTTCCGTTGAAGATTTTTGTTAGTTATTTCTAATTCACACTGTTAGTTGTTGAAGGAGTCCTACGGTAACTCTGCAATCATTTCCAGAATCTAGTGTTATATTTGGAAGTTGTGGCTGATCTGGATGTGAATGTGGATCTACAGTGAAGAGTGCAACAAGGATGTTCCAGTGGCGCTCATTAGCATGCATAGTTGCGGCCTTGATGCCAAAATCAAGATGAATTTGGGTATGTTTTCAAGTCTCGTTGCCTTTAAAGTATGATAAATGTGTTTGTACTTTGAATATACCCGTAGAGACTTATTTTGTACGTGACTGTCAAGTTTCTTGGTTATCTCTGAAATTGTGCGCATCATTTTGAGTAATTTAGGAAATTCCATCTGTGTTTTCAGAGGCTCAAGTAGTGGAAAAACCTGCTGAAGTGAAGAAGAAACCAGCGGATAGGTAAAACTCACATTACTGTTGTACTTTGTACTATCTTGTGATGCCACTTAGGTTGATAATTTATTAAGTTCTTGCAATGTCTGCTGATGAATTGACAGAAAGAGGTCATCAGAACCCAAGGCTAAGAAAGCAAAAATAGAAAAGAAGTCTAAGAAGGGCAAGGATGCAAACATGCCTAAGCGTCCTGCCACAGCATTCTTCCTCTTCATGTAAGGGCACCATTGCGTATTTGTGTGTTTTATTAACATCCCCTTTTTTAAAATTCTGTGCTGATTGAATTTTTAACTTTCCAGGGATGATTTCAGAAAGACTTACAAGGAAGCGAACCCAGATTCTAAGGGTGTCAAGGAGGTAAAAAATATTGACTTCTGCAGTACACTCCTAAAGTTTCCATGTCAAATCCTTCCTGGCTAAGTTCGTGTCATGTGATTGTATAGGTTGCAAAACAGGGTGGTGAGAAATGGAAGTCAATGTCGGATGAAGTGAGTTCGTTTCTCTTTACTTGTGACGTTACTATGTTGGGCAGGGTCTAGCAATGTGATCTGACAATTGATTTGCTGTAGGAGAAAAAACCCTACTTGGACAAAGCTTCTGAGCTCAAAGCGGAGTTCAATAAGGCCAAGGAGGCTTATAATGCTGAAGATGATGTGGTAGTGAGTTTGACCTTTCTATTGTCTATGGATTTACATGAATTTACCTGCACGGTCTCCCTTATAGATGCACTAAATTTTGGGTCTCGTGATTGGACAGAACGAAGAGGGTTCAGATAAGGAGGAAGCCGCAGATGTGGAAGTTGCAAATGAGGAAACTGAAGGCAAGGATACTGAGGAAGTATCAGAGGATGAGGAGTAGTCCATGCTTTGAGATTTCCATTTTAATGTAGGATGGTTTTAGCGTCTTGACTTCTAGTTATTGTAAATCAAAGTTCTAGCCAGTTCCACTTTTTTGACATTTATAGACATGGTTTTGTAGTCATCATGCAGTTTGGTTTCTGCACCAAAGGTTCTCAGCTTGTGGCCAGCGGATTAACCCTTTAATGCCTCTTCCATTCTGTGGTATCATTCCTCATGCGAGTGTTTCTCATTGCAGCAGCATTCTAGCCACTTGTTCGAGTAGAAGACAGATGAAATTATTGAATAGCTAACTTCTATGGTTACAACGATTTAAAAAATGGAAGAGCCGGAGAAGAATGACCAATCTTCTTCCCTCTACTGATCCTATACGGATATATATGCTCACATGGCGTGAGCATTGATCTAATCAGACAATTCGGTTGGCATCTTACTGCCCCAGTTTGCCGATTCTCCTACAAGGTGGCAAGGGCTTGCCGCATAAGCACAGGTTGTGGGCATAAGCCACGGGTGGAAAAACGTTGAAAGGCCTCACTTGTGGTATCTGTCCACATAGCCTGTTCGCCCTGAAATTTGCATGGTGAACGAGTCTCAACCCCACAAAGCTACTGGGGATTCTTCCCGTGAGTGCATTGATAGACAGATCGAGCCACTGGAGATTACCCAATTGACCCAAACCCGGAGGGATGGTTCCGCTTATCTGGTTCCTTGAAATATCCAATCTTTCGAGTCCAACCAGGTTTGAGATCGAAGCCGGGATGTGGCCTGTGATTCGGTTGCTTCCAATGTTGAGCACCTTCAGGTTCGAACCCTCTCCAAATTCGGGAATAGCGCCTGATAATTGATTGTTGGTAACGTCAATAGCCTTCAAGGAGCTGCTTGTCTTGTTGCTCGATATTGCAGCGAGTGACCCAGTTAGGCGATTGGAGTGAAGATCGAGAGAGAGTAGCCCATCTGGTAGTTTGATACCCGTAAGGTCAAAGCTGAGCTGATTGTTCCCCAGCTTAACATCACTTAGACTGGGAATATTTCCCAGAAAACTTGAGATACCACCTGTGAAGTAATTGTCGGATAGGTCTACGTAGCTCAAGGAATCCGGTTTAGTGAAAACCGGTAGGTTTCCTCTGAGTTTACAGCCGGCGAGGCGGACATCATACAATGGTCTGTTCGCGATCCAACCAGGAACCGTCCCTAAAGCGAGGTTGTTGTATGAAAGATCGACTGTCGACAGAGAAGGGATTCCTTGGCTAAGGGAATTAGGTAAAGGGTTGGAGAGCTCATTCCTGGACAAGTTAAGGGACCAGAGATTAGTCAATTTCGAAAGGGAAGCCGGTATTTGCCCCGAGATTCTGTTGCCAGCAAACTGAAGCTGTGCAAGAGATTTCAGATTGCCAATCTGGTCTGGGATTTTGCCCGTGAGCAGATTGTGGCTCAAGGACAGGGCCGAAATGCTCGGCAAACTAAGCAATGAAATCGGTATTTGGCCCGACAGTTGGTTGTTAGAGAGGTCAACATTGGTAAGGTTCGGGAATGGCCCCGAAAATTCCGGGACCGACCCCGATAACGAGTTGAAGCTGAGATCAAGAAACTGCAATCTCTGAAGGTTCCTGAGAATGGGCGGTATCGGACCGGCGAGGAAATTCCTAGCCAAATTCAGCTGAACAAGATTCCTGAGATTCCCCAAGCTCGGAGGTATCTGGCCCCGGAACCGGTTGCCCGTCAGCGAAAGGGCCTTGAGCGATGACAATTGCCCGAGGGCTGGAGGGATGATCCCTTCGAGAGAATTGTACTCGAGGACCAACTGAGCGAGGCGGGGCAGCTTCGAGAGGCTCTCGGGGATCGTCCCCGCGATGTGCTTCGTCCCGGAGATCACCAAAACCTCCAAGAACAGCAAGTCGCCCAAGGAAGGCGACAGAGTGCCACTCATGTAGAGGCCACTGTCCTCGACCGATCCCTGAAGCACCAGCCCAGTGACCCTCCCGGAAGGGCCGCACTGGACGCCCTCCCAGTCCTCGCAGCAATTGGTCCCCGTCCAAGAGTCGAGGTTCCCCGAAGTGTCCTTCAAGATCTTGGCCTTGAAGCTCAGGAGAGCGGTTCTGTCCGCTTCCGCGCAGCCCGCCGGCGCTCCTCCTCCTTCTTCGGCTACGCCGATGGAAGCGATCGCCATCGTCTGCACCAGGAAAAGAACGGCGACCCTTCTCAGAATCTGCATTTTGGCGATCAGGACTTGGCAAAACGGATGATTCCACAAAAGGGGAAAAGATGATCTGACAGGAGAATCGTCAGTGGTTATCGCTCATATTAACGTGCGAAAGGAGAGAGCTCGAGAAGTTGCTCGGCAGTGGAGGGGTTTTGCGATCATTCGATTCCTTCTTGGAAGGCAAAGAAGGCAAGGTGTTATGATGGGAGAAGGTGGGGAAGGAGAAAGACGATGTTGCAGTTTAAAAAGAAAAAGGTGTGAAGAAGACGGAACTATCTTTTCTACTATTTATAGCCCCTCCTCTTTTTCATTTTTTTTTTTTTCGTTTATTTTTTTAAATTTTCTCTTTTTTTAATTATTTTTTTTTTATTTTGGTATGGAAATTCGTTTTGGCGACACAAAGTTTAAAAAGAGAGAGAGAGAGAGGGGGGGGGCCGGGGTAAAGGCATTCACATGGTGAATTTCTGACCGTTGGATGGGTCACGAGGATCATAGTTCAACGGGAACGTTGGAGCGCAGTGGATTCAAAATTCATCTGCGACTATCCTTACAATGATTCAGGCCTCAAGTTTTTTTTTCCTCCCTTCTGACCCAATAAATCACCAAAAAAAAAATTAATAGTAAAATAAAATAAAACCGGGTGATCGGTTCCCAATCCGTCCGATTCCATTGAGGAATTGAAAGCTGGTGAATTATTAGTATGAGTGATCAACACGGATTTTAGTTGCTATATATTAACTTTAATTAGTTTACATTTAAGAAATAAAAACGTGGAATGAATATAATTGGTCCGTCGTCCAGTTCTCCCTAGAAATGGGAAACGAAGCGGAAATTATGGATTTCAATTTTATTAAATCGAGCATAGTACCGATATCCTCGAAAATGGAACCAAATTTACCTGTTCGATTGGGTCCAGACGATTTTCAGTTCGATCGGTTTGTCTTGCTCAACGTACTTGAACTTGAACTTGAGATATGATTTTAGTTTTTTTTCGGTCGAAACTCGAGATATGATGAGTTTCATCATTTTTAGGTTCTTCGAGCGAAGAGTAATGGGGAGGAGTGAGGTCATGTGGATGGACGCACCGTCAAGCCATGATGATGATTATGCATTTGGCCACAGCTTGCAATCTCAAAGTGGGTCCTTGGATTATTTATTTATTTCATTTCTATGCTTCATGGTAATTTTTCCACTCTATAATTGATTAAGAAAAAATTTCAAATAAAAGCCAGAAATGAACCTTATTTCAAATAAGGACATGAAATGCCTTCATTTTTTCAAATAAAGATATGAAACAGGCATTGCTTTAAATAAGGCCCTAAAGTGGCCATATCAATATCAAAAAAGGATATCTTACTAGCTTGTCAAGAACGTTTTCGTCATTTAATTTTTGTTTACTTTTACTTTTTTACTTTTTTTTTAAATTTAAAAATCTAAAAGTTAAAAAAGAAAAAGAAAAGGAAATACTGTCTACCCTCTCGCCAATAGCTACCGCCCCACCGCCGCCGGCCCTCCCTCGCCCATATCATACCAAAAGGGCAAAAAAAAAAAAAAAAACCCTTTTTTCTCCCCCCCCAAAATCACACGCGTGAAGAAAAGCAAATTTTAGTTCGGATCCATATGATGGACCGACCGACCCTAAATGAAGGGGGATTTGCTTTGCTTTTTAGCTCAAGTGCTTTATCTCTATAAATGAAACTATTGTGAGGACAGATCATCCGATAGCTCCTCTGCTTTGACCAAAAAATTAAAAATTTAAAAATACGGGGATGGGGGTCTATTCTATTTTCGCCTCGTGAAATCGACTGACAACTGTATCTACAAAAGTTAAATTATTAGAGCTATAAGACAGTGATTGCCTAACGAGGGCAATTAGGTCGCAGAATTCTTTTGTATTTTACCGGGCAACATGATGCCATCACAATCTTCTCATTTACTTCCACATGATTACTGAATTTTGCCCTTTTCTAGGAGCTCTGCTCGATCCCCATAATAAATGGATTAGAGATCCTAAAACTTGTTAGCATTTTTCATTTGTCAAGTTGGACGATCAAAACGAAACGAACTTGATTGCACCAACGTGACAAGTTTTATGACTTAGATCGCACCTTTAGCAAGTTTTAGGACTCGATTGCGCTTTCGTGATAAATTTTAGGACTTGACTGCACTTTTTAAAAGTTTTCAGAGCTTAATTGCATTTTTGTGATAAATTCTAGGACTTTGAGTACACTCGTCCCAATGCACGATGGGATTTTCAGTCGATCCCTCGTCGATATAAAAAAATCAGACAAATGCCATACACAGCCATGTTGCCCTGTTTTAAAGATATTTAGGCTCAACCGTCCTTCTACTCCTCGAACCTTTCGATTAATCAACCGCCCACCGGGCACTATCTAATCACGAATTCAACCGCGACCATGTGGATTGATCCGGACCGATGTTACTTGCCCTTTCGGGACGAGTACGGAGTTTATTCATTGGATTTTGTTTCTCCATTTTAGCACCTTTGTCTCCGCAAAGCAATTTGTTCCCATGAATTGTGATAAGGCCAAGCTAATTGAACTTGAAAAAGACATGGCAAATCACAGCAATTTGCCAGTTAGCAGATAAGAGTGATACAGCAACTGAAAGCTTTAGGCTCCATTTAGACCCTACCAAGGCCCCCCCCTCCTCAAGAGAATGCCAATGGTCTAAACAGGTCCTAGTTTGTCCATGGCCTAGACAAGTCTCCTGATGACGTAAGCACAGTTGGAATTGTTGAATCTTTGTTGGACTTCTTTGAGACAATCTTGACTTCATCATCTTATTATACATCATTCTAGGAAACCCGATTGTCAAATCTTTCATAAAGTTGAGAGGAATTTCAAAAATGCCCAGATCTTAAGGTTGGATCCCGCAAGAATCCGCACATTTTTGCGACTTCGTTTTTTGATCGATGAAATTGCCTAATATCACTCGGGCGTACAAATATGACATTAAGTGGGTTATGAAATCGACCATTACGATTGTGCATCCAGGCTCAAAAAGAAGAAGAAGAAGAAGAAGATTTATATACGTAATGTAAGTCTATCCTTATTTTTCCGCTCATCGTGGTATGATTAGGCCGGTTTTTTTTTTTTATTCACTAATTTATTTACCTTTTCTTTACCCCCTAAAAAAGGGACCCACATGTGAAGGAATTTGTCAAGAGTGCATGTGATCATGTTAAAAGCAAAGAGTGGAGCCTTGGAGGTACTTCAGTGAAAGTTAAAAAGGGAAAATGGGGAAGCTTCATGGAGAATGGGATTAGATCATGCATAGTCTCCACTAATTACAAGTTAATCACAAGCTAAGCTTTGTCTTATTTACATCCAATCAAATTTTGCAAATCTGCCTTTTGAGGGGACACTTAACCACTTTGAGTTTGTGCTGGCCTAGTGGATATATGTGGGTGTGAATAGAGAGGGTGGACCCTAAACCCTCTAAATTTGCACCCTTTTTGGGATTAATTAGGGAAAATCTCAACGGTTAAGATTCCTTGATTTTCGCGCTTTCGCTAATTAGCTGAGAATAAAGGAGACGACGACGCTACTGTTTTGAAAGATGAGCATAATCTCGATCCTCTTTCCTATATGGATCAAGTACAAGCGAAATCTTGCTTTTACTATTCAAAGAAGAGTTTTAAGCGTGGGTATACATCAATGATTAACGTAAGATTACAAAAGAGAAAATGATGAAAATTATGGATTTAATGTATGCGTGTAGGAGCGAGTCTATAAGTCTATTGTCAATTTGCAATTTACCTGGACGAGAGTAAATTTTTTTTTCTATTTTTCTCGAATTGATCGAAATAAAGGTTTTTTTTTTCAAATGATAAACTTAAAGAAATGAAACCGTGTATTGCCCAATTTGAAATGGGAATGCAAAAGTCAGTGATTGCTAGAAATTGAAAACGAAAAGCACAATTAATTATCTGATTTTTTTTCTTTGTTTTTTCCTCTCTTTTTTTTTTAGTTTCTTAAATTTGGGTCACGCCCCTTTAATGGCGTGGAGCCATTGGAATCCAGAGAGATAGCAATGAACTCAAAACTGTACTGAAATTTATTGTCTGCTCCAGATAGGACAGCAAGATGGCATTCTAATTTCCACACCCTTTTTCTCTTTTGACAGGCTTGTGTTGTGGTTGTGGTGAAGAATTTCTTTTTCTCCTTTGATTGCGGGGCCAATGGGAGCCGTCCACGTGGATGGAGTAGGGTGTTGACTGGGACGGGGATTCTGCTGAGCTGGATGCGGAGGCCCCCTTGAAGTTGAAGATTAGAGAGGGTCCCCACTTTGATTAGTGTGGACAAATTGGTGGGGTGGTTGACGACCGGCCAAGCTCAAAAGGCCCATGTACTGAAAAGTGAAAATGATTTGGTTTGGGTACGAGACGTCTGGTCCATGTCCTATCCATCTCTCCTCGACAAATTTCATGTGGGAGTTCGTAAATCATGTTACCGTTATTTAACTTTGCTTTTTCCCTTTGTCTAATTCTTTTGAAAAAGAAGAAGAGAAATCCTTTTACTGTTTTCTTGTGGTCCGACAGGACAGGGTAGCGATTTGAAAGAGAAGGGTCCTCACCACACCATCAAGATTCAAGAAGGGGGTGTCGTGTGAACTTCAGCTCCTCGTACCTAGGCCGATGTTCACTGGTAGAGAGAGAGAGAGAGAGAGAGAGAGAGAGAGAGGGAGGGAGGGGGGGACATGCTCAATGGGTAGGCCTCATTACTTGCCATTCCTCCGACATCACCGGATGGATTACGTAAGAATGGTATCCATTGTTCGAAGAGCATGTGATTTCGTGATCATGTAAAAGTTCTGTCGGTTCCTATACCCCATTTAAAAGCAACGCGGCCCAAATAAAAAGTTTCTAGGATTGCTCGAATCATCAGACATGAATTGTGAAAAGAGGATCGGTTATATGAAACATCGTCTGAGTCGTTGATTCGATGCGCGACGAGGTAGTGACGGAAAGGTCAATCGCCTCAAAGGACGGTGAATCTATTACAAGTTCCCATACGCTAGAATAGCTCCATGAACATTAAAGCAACAGAGATGGATTTAAGACCTCATATATGATTTGTCCAGTTAGGTAGACATCAGGAGTCACGATTCTTACCTTTCCGAGGAAGGCCATTAGTTTAGGCCTGATTCCTCGGCTTTTCAGGATATCCAACTAGCATTATATACCTAGATTCTAGTTACAATAGACCTTGAACCGCCCCTCCTAGGTTGCCTCAAGGTAGAGCTGAAAATAGACATCAAAGTGTGAAGGTGAGAGAAATGTCAATTCGTCACTAACGCTTGGCACCTCTAGAAAACACTTCTATGAATTTGGTTACATATAGAGGGGCAGACTTTTACCGCGTGAATTGCAATAATGTGCACCATGCAACAAACGCGGAATCTCCGGAGCTTGTTACTAATCCTCACCTTCAATCGACAGAGCTTGGAGAGGCACTCGATACGGACGTCATTGTCGAGTTGAGAACCAGCTGGTCTATGTCTGGTGAGCCAAAGAAGTCGGTTTAACCATCCATATTCGTTTGAATCATCCAAATGAAGCATATTGCACTGCTGTTGCGGTAGCAGTACTAGGGCAGGATGAGTAAAGATTACTGGCATTGCGCACCATGCCAAAAAAGATCGTACCCAGAATGCAAAACGGAAATGAGTGCCATTAAGTTCCACCCGTTAGTCGCCGCCAATTGTTTTAATAACAGCTAAGGAACAGATAATAAGGCCAAACGGTTCCACAACCCAAAGAACAGTCGCAACTTGGATTTCACTTGGGGAAAATGAGGATAAGTCACATTTTCCTCGAATGCACCGCCATGTTACAGGTTCTTCCACTCGGATGGAACAACATTCTCCTCAAGGACATATCTTTTACAAAGCCTCATAAAATTCAAATCCACTCTCGAAGAGGAACTTCAAATCCACGGCCAAGGTTCAAGGGAAACTCAAAGCAGAAAAGTATAGTCGGGAAAAAAAAAGTGGGAGAGATATTTGTCATTAACCAATATAAAATATAACAAATATATGCAGTCGCCGTCAACATCAACCTGCAGAAACTAGAATTGACCCCGAAAACAAAATCATACATCGGCTAGGAATTGTTTCCCTGATCGGATTGCCAGAAGTGCAGTTCTTCCAAGAAACTAGACATATTTTCTGCTCCAACATAAACTAACGGCAGATCCAAACAATCTGAAATCAATGAACGGGCCTAGATATGCAACGTACCACAGACTGGAAGGAAGAACATACCATTCATAATGGACGTATCCTAAGAAACCACTTACAAATTTGAAAGGCCCTGGCAAATGAAAGAATTCCCCTCCAGCCAAAGCATCAGATAGTGGTTGTGAACGTACATCATGCCATTTCTGTATGCTCCCTCCAGTAACCAACATAATTGGACTACTGAACAAGTCTCGGCTTCCCAATCATAAGAAATAAGGCACACCCGTCCTTGGCCCTCTCATTTGGTTGTTCTCTTCCGTTTCAGTAAAGAACTTTACTTCTCTCTCCTATTAGACATTACAAGGAACAAGAAACTATTCAATGAGATAATATTCTAGTATCTGATGATGTAGTAGAGGTGCACTAGCCTGGAAAACTCACCATGTTCTCATTAAAGCTCAATATAGAAGCTACATTTCCACACCGATAGCAGTAATTTGGCGCAGACCAGACCTGTAAAGGTACAATCAAGCATAGTTATGAGATTGAACAGACTGATCAATCCCAAACAGTACCACAGAAAAGACCTTGAAGACTCACAGTTACAAGGCCTTTGTCTTGAAACATGTATTTAAGGCCTTCTTGCACAAGTTGGTGAGCGCGACAAACAAGATCGAGATTGTTTATATGATTGAACTGCAAGAACGGACAACAGCGAATAAAATCAATAAACCACCAAGATTGAGCACCTTCAGAAATTATAGCAAGCCGATATTACCTCAGAAGTCACCCTGGACCCAAAAAGCCACCCTGCTCCACGAGGACTAACTGCCCATGTCTCAATATCTTCTGGATCACTCCACATGAGGTCACAGAATGGCCCCTCATGCGGGATCTCACAATTCCGCTCGATCAATCTTATCTGGAAAAAGACCAAGAACATGATGCCATAAGTGCAAAGCAATCAATCAACTGTATTAATTAAAATGACAAATATGCCACAGGTAAATTGCTAGGGGATGTTACAAGTTTCACAGAGGAGATAAACCCAAAGCTAGATCAAAAAAGAAATGACACTGTTAATCAATTCAATTCCATTATCTGGTAATTCTGCGAATAACTCAAGTCACGTGACAAGAATTAACAAATGATACTTCTCAGACAATACAAAGGTATCTCGTCAAGCCACTGCAACTATACGTTTAACATGTTCAGAAACAATAAAAACGTCAATTGCATGGAGTTTTCTCACATCAAGCCATTTAAAGAAATCTCTAGCAGACAAACACTTCACAATTCTGTAGCAATCTTAAAAGTGCAACACATATTGTTAACTAGAACAAGAGGGGGCACCATCCCTGACTCCTTATGCTCCCATTTTTTGTACTTATGTCGGATCTTTAGTTCAAATTTGGCACTCAGAAGAGTGATTCACCTTAATATTGGGGCTGATACAAAATTTCTGACTCCCATCTTATGGAAATCCTAAGTTGATGTAGTTTAGGCATAAAGCTCCAACAAATTTCAACTTTAGGCAACACATACCATGGAGTTTATGTGCTTCAACTTGGTTAAGTGTGTATGAAGATGAAAGCTTTTGTAATAAATCCATATGATTCGGCTAATAAAAAATTTCAAATAGATAATGACAACCATCTACCTTCTCTTGTTCTTTCAGCAAAGTTCAATATAGATACTGCACAAATATACCCCACATGGCTATGAAAATAAAAATTCCAGCTCGATCAAACTAGATGAGAAAAGACAAAAGAAACCAATCCAGCTATAATTAAAAATGAGGAGTTAGATCACTAGTCAGAACGCTAGAGAATCATGAGTCAGGGGATGTCTCTCTTTAGTAGCGAAATAAGTAAAATGCATAAAGGAAGACCTAAAGAGTACATGCGCCAAGATCCTTAAGAAAAATCTTTAATATGTGGACCTTATAAAGGAGACATAATAATGACACATAAGAGTTAATGTCTCAGACAGACAAAATAACAATAAATTTCATTTTTGCAGAGAAGGTAACAATTCTTTTCGACTTACAAAGGGTAGATGGCCTTCTATTCAAAATACTGGGCTGCCATTAATCAGTATCCTAATTGTACTGTGGCTGTAACAAGTAGAGAAACTCATTTCATATGTTTTAGGGAATGTCTTGCATTCTCATTGATGTGAAAATTAAGATTTAAATACCAATCGGTTCACCAGAACTAAGTTTTCAGATCATATCTTGTATCCTAAAGTCCAGTACTCCGAGAGGAAAAAGAAAATAGTTTCACTATGATACTACATGAACAAGCTCGCTTACTAAATGGTGGCATTTTCAAGGAAACACGAACAATATTAAATTTAAATCTTGTGGCTGTTGATTATAAATTGCAACATATTTCTACCAATGAACAAGTCAATTCTAGAGTTTGGTTTGATTCAAAACACAAAATCTGAGGCAATTACTGACGGAGACCTGCTGGACAGATTGGCAAAACTATGAATAATTGACCATAACAAGCACCGGAATACTCTTTCAAACATATTCCCAGTCCAGAGGCACGTTCACATAAATATGCCTATATGAGAATATCAAGTACCAGACTTGATGAAGAGACAATTTAAAGAGAAAATAAGCAACTCCAGGTCAACACCATATGGTGACTACACAGCTTCTCCATAATAATCGTGACAAAAAAATTGCAATCAGTATCACGTCAACATTAGAAGTACCTGGTCAATAGTCCTGATGTCAGGAGAGAGACCACCATGGACACAAAGTACCTGCACAGCAAAACAGACTAAATATGTAATAGATTGTCCGATATTTCTGCATATCAAACATACTTCTGTGTGTGTGTGTGTGTGTGTGTGAGAGAGAGAGAGAGAGAGAGAGAGAGAGAGATGTACCGTTCCATCTATAATTGCTGAGAGTGTTAAGTAGTCAAAAACATCAGTGCAATACCGCCAAGCATTGGCATTTCCATACTTCCTTTGGCATTCGTCATAGAAACCATATACCTACAAATTTTCCAAATATCAGACTAAATTGCTAAAGTACCATGCATATTACTGCATTTATAGAT
Organism: Rhodamnia argentea; assembly: GCF_020921035.1. Taxonomy (NCBI): domain Eukaryota; kingdom Viridiplantae; phylum Streptophyta; class Magnoliopsida; order Myrtales; family Myrtaceae; genus Rhodamnia; species Rhodamnia argentea. The sequence goes on along the minus strand of NC_063157.1, from coordinate 22,754,572 downwards.
CACCTAGGCCTGAATGTATCTTGCTGAACATTTTCTTACAGTACCTAAGAAAATAAAAAAATCACCGCTTCCTCAATAGATATCAAAGTCCTAAAGCAATGAAGCCATGGCTTAAAATATTTAGAGCACAAAGATATTAGCACAAGCAGTAGATATGTCCCTGAAATTATAATGAAGGTTTCTTAGGTGTACCAGCTGGAACAAATATACTTGAACAAATAAGTTTTGCTGAAGAGGGCAGCATATAAACACCACATTTTCTACCGAGAGGGCAACACCTTGCCAATGACTAAGATGAGCATGGTTTCTTAGATGCTTTATCTTGTCAATGACTACTGTTAAAGAACAGAGTCACTTCTTGCCACTTAAGCAAAATTTTTCTTCAGATAGAACAGAAATCATATTTACAGACACTAGTGCAATGAGCATGAATACTGTTGGCGATTGGTTAAGTCTCGCATGTAAATAAAGAGAAAAGGTTAGGGAATTGTAATTTCAACTTATATGGAAGTTAAAATAAAGGTGTAGGCCTTCCTCTTCTATCGTTTGGACAAAACATATGAAACCCGAGGAGACCTATAGAAAGTTCATTGCAGGAGGTGCATTGGTACTAAAAGTAGCCAAATGGACATCTCTGTAAGATGCTGAAAGCAGAATAAGTACGTCCCTTGTGCAGAACCAAAGACAGTTTTGGCAGGGGAAAATCCTTCCAGATGGAACTCATACCTGGGTAAGTTGCCTGCTTTCATGATTTCCACGTAGAAGGGTAATATTGGCAGGGTATCTGCCATCACAACCGCCAAAAAGGGCGAAAAAAAAATTAGAAAAATCAAACTCAAACTCAAACACAACATAGCTTATTGAAGGAACATCTAAAGACAAGCATGAGAAACTATAAATAATAGGATTGCTCCTTCAGCAAGAACAACAATGGCAGCTAAGAAATGAACTAACTAATGCAACAAGAATTAGGCAATGTCAAAGCTCAATGGGATGACAAATGCATAACCAAGATTGATAAACCAAAAAAAGAAGGTGAACAATGATGTCGGGTGTACCTAGCTTTTAGAAGCAAGAGAATAGTAAACACTTCAAGACTGTTATAGCCTCGGTCAACGAAATCACCCTAGAAGCATCAAGAAATGTGCATGGTAAGAGAGAGGGTGCATAAAAGATGTGGAAAGATATCAAAGCGTGTATTAGCACCAAAGCGGTATACTATACCATAAATATGTAATTTGTCTCTGGTACATGACCACCTGTCTGGAAAAGTTTCATAAGATCATGAAACTGACCATGAATGTCACCACAGACAGTAACTGGACTGTTGACGGGTTGCACATTGGACTCCTCTATAAGAATCTCTTTTACCTGTGATGTTTATAAAAAAGGATAGTTAGTCTATGGGCTAACAGCATGTTTGTATTAAAATAAGCATTCTATGTGGCAGGCAAAATTAGAAGAGCTGAAATAAAGGATAAATCAAAGTATTTGTGTGTGACTAATGATCAGTCTCCAAAGCGTGTTAAGTAATCACAACACCACCTAAAATCAGGTCAAGTTTGCCTTCTGTCCAACTTATTATATAAAAACAGTGAATGAAAAATGCAAGATATGAATTGCAATAGCTGTCCTTGTAGTCAACTGAACAAAAGTAAGAGAACATGCTGCATATATGAACACCAAAGACAGTATAATCAGTGAGTTCAGAAGGGTATTATCCCAAATCTCACATCAAAATCAAAAAGTCATGCAGTTCCGTTGTGTTCATTTTCTTTCTTCTCTTACAGCTTAGGCTTATTCATTTGCATAGACATCCGTAAAAGCAAACCCAATGATGATATTGCCTAAACTTTGAAAAAAAGAAACTGCAGCATGAAGAGATACTCTGAATCTTGACATAAGCATATTGAAATGACAAATATGCCTCCGAATAAATCTGCAGATTAAAACGATAACTTACTCAACAAATAAAGCGTAAGAACACTTCTCTTAAACCATAAGCTATTCGAGGCTGTATGCTATGTCTCCCATTTTGCCACTACTCGCCTACTCTATCTATTAAAAATACAGAAATTGACTACGTCGAGCCAGAATATCCTATGAAAAGAAAAGCCCTCAATCAACCCCAACAGACCGAATAAAGCCTAGTGGGACATTCAAAGGGATTGCTTTTTCACGTTTCAATTACTTGTAAAATCCAATACAGCAAAATGTGAAATACCCCCAATTTCACCAGCCGTCTCTCCCAGGAACCGCAAATCACAAGCTGAATCGCACAGCAACAGAGACAGAAACAAGATCACGAGATCCCAATTCCCACCAACAACAACGAGACAACGACAAGGCAGAGACGCATTCTTCCCTTCCGCAATGCTTACACATATCAAGGCGTGCAAGGAGCATCCCACGAAACTTCTCAATCGCACCGATTCCAACTCGGTCAAAACTCAACTGGAAAGAGTCATTCCAACTCGACCGGAGCCCTAGACAAAGCCCAATCGGGGCAGGGCGACGCGTCGGGTGTAAAAACCCTAAGTTCAAGCAACCACTCAACCAAGATAGATAGAGAGGGAGGGAGGGAGGAAGGGAGGGGGAGAGGGGGGGAGAAGGCTTACGTATTCGCAGAGTAGCTGGAGCTCGTTCTCGAAGAGATGATCTCCGTCTTTCACCTTCGAAATCCACGCATCCAAATCCATCTCCCTCGCCCCCCGCCGAAATCTCCTTCCGCGTCGTCAAACCAAGAAGAACGAGACGAAGACGGAGGAGCAGGAGGAGGAGGAGGAGCGAGAAACGCAGGAGAATTTCTCGTTCTTGTCGAGCTTTGTGCGTATGAAGGCGAACAACAACGAAAGGCACGAAGAACCCCGAAACGGAGTGAACATACACAATCGCTGCTGCAGGTCAAAATGGTTCTTCTCTCAAAAATCCTCTCTTTTCTCGCTTTTTTTTTTTTTTTTTTTCTAATCCCTTCTTTTTTTTATATGAATTTCTGTTTATTCCTCTCTTTTTATTTTTGGGAAAAAATAGTCCCTCTTTTAAATTGTTGTTTCGTCCGATCAATTATTGAACAGTCGACAGCGAAAAATAACAAATGATTTGGTTCTTCCGACAATCCTCGTTTGTTTCACGAAAATAAATTACCTGATTATTTTTTTTCTAAAATTGATTATATGTATGATGTGAAATAAATAGTCAATAAAAAATACCTTCATTATTAATAATAATTCAAAGGGAAAAATTCAAAAAAGGGCCCGAAGTCCTCATATTTTTTCAAATAAGGGCCCTAAGTGAACACCGATTCAAAAAAGGGCCCGAAGTCCTCATAGTTTCTCAAATAGGGGCCTCAAGTGAATATTGTTTCAAACAAGGGCTTGAAATGACCTTAAAATCTCAAAAAAGGGCCCGATTCAAGGGTATTTTAGTCTTTTTACTTATTTAATTTTTTCTTTTTTATTATAATTTTTGTTATCTGTTTCCACAAAAAAAAAAAAAAAAAAAAAAAAGAGATAGGAAGAAGTTTACTTCACGGGCGGGAGGGCCGCCCCTCCCACCTGTGGCCGCCGCCCACCGCCGGTGGGGGTCGGCGGGCGCGGCAGCGCCGGCGGGGTCGCCCGGCGACCTCGGCGACCCGGCGGCCCCCCGCCGGTCGAGGCGAGGGCCTCGGCTCTCGCCAAAACGGGAGAGGGTCGGGCCCTCTCCGGATCTGAGGAGGCCGGCGGTCCCCGCCCGGATCGGGGTCACCGGCCGTCGCCCGGAGCCCGGGCCGGGGTCGCCTTGACCGGGCGACCCCCACCGGCGATGGGCTATGGCCGGCGACCCCCGTCTGGGCGGGGACCGCCGGCCTCACCCGAGATCCGGGAGAGGGCCCGACCCTCTCCGGTTTTGCGAGGGCCTCGCCCTCGCCTCGGCCCGCGGGGGCCGCCGGGGTCGCCGGCGACCCCGTCGGCCTTCGCCGCGCCGCCGACCCCCCACCGGCGGTGGGCCGGCGGCCACGGGCGGAGGGCGACCCTCATACTTTTTTTTTTTTTTTTTTTTACAATCAAGAAAAAGAAAAAAAAATAAAAAATTAAAATGTGAAATAACGAAAATACCCTTCAAGCCGGACCCTTTTTTGAAACATTATAACCACTTCGAGCCCTCAATTGAAACGTACTATATTACTTCGGACCCTTATTTGAAACATAATTCACTTTGGGCCCTTATTTGAAAAATCAAGAGGACTTTAGGCCCTTTTTTGAATTTTTCCCTAATTCAAATGAAAACCTTTTCGTTCACAATAAAATGAATTTTCACCTCTTTATTTTTCTGAGGGGCGCAAGTGTTAAGTTTTAAGAGAATTTTTCTGTAAAACAATTCCAACCTTGAAAATCTCTTATTTCTCTTCAAACTTAAATCTAATGATGAATAATTTTCGAAATTATAAGTGAGTCGAAAAGAATAAATAATATGAACAAATTCACTTGAAGCTGACATGACTCCATTTGGGATATATATGGATGGAGCGGCATGACTTATTAAATTGAAATGTCATAAAGTCGATCTATTTTATTTAGTTTTAGTAATTAACTTCGACAAAAGAAAGCTTAGGAAAAAAAATCCGATTTTAATGTCTCGGCATAAGAACCCTACCCAATTAAATTTTGATAAATAGAAGTTTAGATTTGATGAAAACCCTTTCGGATTTCCTCTCAATAGAAATGAATAATTGTTTAGGGTTTTTTTTTTTTGGTCAAACAATTATTTAGGTTTACTCAATTGAGAAAGGGTGTGATCTGTAATTATTCGATAATCAGAGGAAAACTCAAGTACCATTCAAAAGGCAAATTCCAATATTTCTCGCCCTCCGAAAGAAAATTACAGAGGAACCAAGATAAAACCTACGGAAGTCGGGAACGATGAACGAGGATTCGCTGATGGAGAGGCCTCCTCCTCATTCTTCTTCTTCTAGAAGTGGGGCGATCAGTTCAGGCATGGACTTGTCTAGCCTTGATTTTCAGGTGGGCATCGTCTTTCTGCGTCGTCTCTTCCTCTTGAATTTCTCGGAATTGGGTCGTCATTAATGTCCATATGGCAAGGAACTGGTGCTGTTTATTTGCAATTCCGTACACTGAACAAGCGATGTTTACGCGCAGCTTTTGAACAAGCAAGGTTGGAGGGAAGGAGCCGGTCTCGGTGCTTCTGAGCAGGTAAGATTTAATCATTTTCCTCATCCTTTTGTTTATTAATGTGCTTTTTTTTTTCGGAATTTTGAGGTGGAATTGAATTTAGCGGCTGTTCTCGGCTTTCTGGGATTGGGAAGAGTGGATTAAATGTCCGTGCGTCGTGTTGTGTTGCGGAGTTCTTCCGTTTGTTTGAGCTCTTTGGACGGGGTTGGAGACTTGTGTTGCTTGGTGAAGCAGTTTGACATTGATTGTAGCTTCTGGTTGGAAGGTTCCAGTGGTTGCTTCGTTACCACAAGCGAGGACTAGCTGCAGCTGAAAGGCATTTATGTCTCAAACATTTATTGGGGTTAATTTTTTCAAGGAAATAATTTTGGCAGCGTGTGATTAGATAGGAAGTTCTGAAGTTAGAGTTAAGCGACTGAGGTCTTATTCATTGGAATTTTTTGCTCGTGTTAAGTTTTTCTTCCTCAAATGCGGTGGTCTCTCCTTGCAGCAGGCATGTAGTGGGAATTGGGTCTTTGGTTGTTTTCTGAGTGTCAGTGATCAAAATGACGTTATGTATGATTCTGATGCATAAGACTGCCGGTGATGCAGGATAATTTTGAAAAGCAGATTGTAATGGTTTAAAGGAATGACCTTTGGTCCTTTTACAGGTTATGGGTATTCCTTATCAATTAAAAGACAGTCATCATGAAACTTGCCTATCTTTTATTGCTTGTAGTATCAATGGCTGTGAGGGACTCAACATGCCATTGTGTCTCAGATGGTGTGATAGGTTTTTTGATTCATTACAAAGATAAGAAGAAATTGAGTGGAAAACATTGCCCACTGATAGAAACTTGCACAAGAATAAGAAATTATTGCTGTGAAATAACTGCATTATTTTGCTTTTTGTCTTTATGATAATTTCCATGTGGATTTTCTTTCTTCAGCAGGCATCCGTGGGAAGGGTGTCAAACTCATTGGCGAGGTCTACAGAAGCCATCGACTCGTCGAATAGGGGATTTCAGGTAGTCTCTATTCCTCTCTCCCTTTCGAAGCCCCTAGCTGCACCAAGCATCCCCAGACCTATGTATTTGTTTCAATTTTTCTGCTTCTGACTATCTAATTATCATCTTGATCTGTGAACTTAATTGCTTCCCTTTTGTGGCAGCTTCTCAAGAAACATGGTTGGAAAGAAGGTACTGGTCTCGGAGTGTTCGAGCAGGTTGGTATCCTTTATCTTTTAAGTAAGTTTTTTGTAGTAGGATAATGTTTCTAGTGAGTGAGATCAATGCAGCATGGATCTAGCCGGTCTGTCAGATCATGTTCTTTTTTTCCCTGCTGGGTCAGTATATTGAAAAGGGGTCTGACAGTATGAATGTTGTAGAAATTCAGGTATATCATTTCATAGGCAATTTGTTGAGCTTATTTGGAATCTCTTAGTTTTAATCTCAAAAGGTTGAGTTGCTTCATCCACGTGCATAATGAGTTTGTTCGTTGCCATGTGATCTGACTGGAGGAGAGCATGTTGTTTTAAATGGGCGAATTGGGCATTTGAGATTAAATAGCCCACAGTTTAGTTTAGCAAATATCTTTGCTTTGAAAACAATAGGTGATTCCTCTAATAAATGAGAAGTAGACTAATTGTTGAGTCAAAATTCTTTGGGATCTCATAATTTTCATCTCATTCTTGCACTTGGCGATATTTCCATTCCATGATCGAGTCTTTATTGAGTGAATGTCCAGTGAATTTTAATTGCAACTGATTTTAGTCGAAATAGACTAACTTTCCATGCTGCTATCAGGGTCGATTGGAACCTGTTGAGACATATTTGAAAAATAATAAGCGTGGCCTTGGAGCGGATAGAGTGAAGAAGAAAGTCCACCCTTCTCATACTGGTCGTTCAGACCAAAACAATGAAAATGTAAGTAATCAAATGTTCTTCAATTCCTCCATCATGTTTGTTGCTCTTAACTTAGAAATTCACTACCAAGTACTAACTTTCTAGTCAATGCTGAAACCCATTTCTTTTAGCATCTTATAGTCGAAATAGCAATTATATCCGAATAACATATACACATGAAGATCTTAAAGTGGATTAACTAGGTGGATTCGGATTTTCATAAGTTGCATTAGATATTGAAGCATCTTAGTAAATGGGTCGGGTAGGGATTGGGTTGGGCACGGGTCACTAAATTTGTATTGCATATAAATGGGTCAAAACGGGTTCAATGGTTCAATTGAGTCGGATCATCTTTGACCTACCTGTTTGATGGCCCTACTTGTGAGTTAAAAAGATCATTCCCACTTAAGACTAGCCCACAAATCATGGAATGAGTCGCATGCTTGCCCATTGCTCATCCAGCTATTTTACGGTCAGGAAAAAAAACCGCCGAAGAAGTCCAAGACTCTCTCGAAGAAGATGAGAAAATTGCAGGAGCAAGAACAGAGGTTGCAAGAGAAGGAATTCGAGCGGGCTTTCTTCAGGGAGTTCTGGCCAGAGAATGTGTGACAGTGAAATCAAAGTTCCTTATTTTGTTCATTCTGCCATCCGCAAAAGGCGATGTACATGATTGATCTCACTCATTAGGTTTTTATTGTAATTGCGTAGCCTTTCCAGTTCGCAGTTGCTAACCATGAACCAAAATCACGAGAGAGGCATGTCGCGATGAGTCCACATCATCCGCTACGGCATCTTTTCATGTGCTATATAGCATTGGATTTACTTTTTCTTCCTTTTGTTTATAATTTTTGACGAGGGAGTCAATCATCATCAAGGATGTCTCTGTACAGCCATTGTTGTAATTTTCATTTTCTTCTTGTTCTGTTACTTTCACTTTTGCAGTTGCAATGACGAGTTACCCTCTTCCTGTGGTCAAGCTTGTAAAACTATGCCAAACATCACAAGGGGGCTCCATCTTGCGGGTCATGTGATGTGAGAGATGTCTGTCTGAATCATTTGTGCCTCGGCACGTTAGCCCTGTTTATATGGTTTGGAGGTATGCACTTCGAGGGTTACCACTTGACTTAATGAAGTGGATAAATCTTCTGGGGTTGGTTCAAGGGATCATCTTTCTTTTATCAGAGAAATGCTGCATATTGACACCTGCTCAAGTATGTAATAAGACATGTCTGTTTTTTAACGACGTTGATTTACGGCGTGTCATCATCTTTCGCATAAATATATGACGAGACATATTTGTTTTTCGACATTGAGATTTACTGACTTTCTTGGCTTGCCGTCGTCGGATTTCTCTTCGGGGTATGAGGCGGCCGACAGAAGTCCCTCCTTACATAGCATAGCGAGTCTACTTAGGATTCGGTTCCTTTTCTCTCTCTCGCTTTTTTTGAGTTCGTGCATCATCGGTGAATATGCTGTAATTGAAGTTGTTATCATCATCCCTTCAAATTTCGACGAGACAATACATACTTATGGAATTTACATTGTTAGTGGTTTCGCAGTCTTGAAGTGTAAGGAGCAACCTTTACGTTTTTTTTTTTTATCGGAACGGTTTTGTTACATGAAAAGTGACCGTACACGGGGGCGGAATTAAGTGGGAAAAACGTTCTTATCAAACCCGCTAAACCCTCGCCTTGCAGACAGGTAGCCTCTCTCCTCCCGCACTCCCCAGTCACCTCCAATGGCGCTCTGCACATCTTCCGTCTCTCCCCGCTTAACTCTCCGACCGAAACCCGCCCAATTCGCCTTCCTCGACCCTCCGCTCTTCTCGCCACCGGCCTCGCTCCCCCAAATCGCCCGCTCGATTCCCCTCGCGTTCTCGCCGCTATCAGCGAGAATCCCGACCGGCCGACCGGCGTTCGTGCCGGCCGCTTCCAGGGGCGACGGAGGCCCGGGCCAAGGCAACGACGGCAAGAAGCGCGCCGCCAAGGAGCAGGCGAAGGTGGAAGGAGATGAGGGGGAGGGAGAGACGGTGGAGGTGGAGGAGGACCTGCCGTGGATACAGGAGAAGGCGCTCGACCTCGTGGAGTTCACCGGCTCCGTCACGCAGGCGATTCCCGGCCCTAGGGTCGGCTCCAGCTCCTTGCCGTGGATGCTTGCCGTCCCTTTGGCTTACGTCGGGATCAGCTTCGTGATTGCCTTCGTCAAGACGGTGAGGAAGTTCAGCTCTCCCAGAGAGAAGCGCCGGAGATTGGTGAGTTTCCTCGGCTATTCTCGACTCGTTCTGGAACTCAACTTCGTCGGTGTTGGGATAAGGGAGTCTTTGATGCTCATGTAATTAGCTTTTTGCTAGCGGGGAATAGTAATTCGAGGATGTGGCGATTTTTGTTGATCTCGTGTCAGATTATTTCTTCAGGTGAACAAGAATGCTATGCTGTGTAAATCGATTGATGAGCTTCTTCAAAGGGGGACTGAATTGCAGCACGCTGATCTCGAGGGACTTGTGAAGAAGGTGAGACGTGTAATTCATTTTTGTACTTAGTCTGGCATCCAGCTCTGATCTTTAGTTTGTGGGGATGAGTAGCCAGCTTGTTGGTGGTTGGAGTTTAGCAGAAGCTGCATGCGAGAAAAAGAGGAAAAGGGAAACCACTTTTTTTTTATATCGCAAAAGGGAAACCACTTCACTTGCATCTTTTTTCACCGCAAATACTTGAGTTGTTGTTGGTGTTCGAAAGATTGAAAATGTTTAATGTGAAGTTGTTTAGAAGGATAGAATGGATTGGAAACATACAAGCCACCTGCTGATACGCCGACAAATGCTGGTCGGCAGTTTATTTTGCACACCGCCTTATCTTCTTGCAACTAGACATTTTTATTATTGTATAAAGATGCGTTGCCGTAATAGACAAATCACGATATTCGGTATGATGGCAAGAACTTAGATACTTGGATCTTGTCCACACTCTAATTGCTACTCTAATTGCAGGCCAATTAATCCTTTTTCCGGATTTCATGTAAACTTGTCCTTCTGAGTTGCCCTTTGAGGAAGGGTAATATCAGTTTGTTATCGTCATGTAAAAAATTGAAGAATCTTTTCTGAGTTGATGTCTTTTGCTTCATACCAATTTGTCCATCCTTTCCAGTAGATCTTTGACTGTGTCAGTTGCTTTTATACTTCTATTAGCCACAGCCACACCATCCTGAAGAACTGGAAAGTCTCTCATCTGTCCTTCCATGTGCTGCAATCCTGGTTCGATATGATAACAGCTTCCCTTCTATGTCCAGACAGGTTTTGGCATGGAGGATGTGTTGCGAAAGTATATTAGATATGCACTGAATGAGAAGCAATTTAACCCAGAGGTAATCGCCAACTTGATACAGCTTAGAAAAGCTTCTATGTTGGAAGAATCTCAGGTTGCTGAGATTATCAATGACATCTCTCGCCGCATCGTTCGTGAGAAGGGTAAGATGATAGCATCATCCTGTCACTCTCTTTGTTCAGCATAACTAAATCTTTTTTGCCCATTTTTCTTTTCAAATCATATGTATGTTCACTTCATATTCCTGTGAGAATAGCACATTATACGGACAACTCGACACTTGGTTGAGGTACTATTAGTCTCTTACGATCTGCTTTAATTTAATTTATGTACCATTTGCTGTTGCTTATTGTTTGTGTTGGTCTGTGCCCATCTAGATGGGAAAAAGGTATAAGAGGAGGAGGTTGTTAGAATGGTTTCCATGAGAGTTTGCATGTACTTTGTTTGCTCATTACTTGAAATGTTTTAAGTGGAAAACCATATGTTATTTAGATGCATGTAATTTGTGAAGGCATTCCTCGACTGCAGCATCTGTTAAGATTCGTTATCTGCATTGTGCAGTCCAGTTGCGAAACCACTATATCCATTAAAATCAAGTTTTTCTTTCTAATCAGATACATTACGCTGATTATATCTTGTTTTTGCTTTTCTGATAAGTTACACTGGTGACATCTTGGTTTCAGGCCCTGTGGTCATGGACATGTCAGGGTATTCTGAGAAGGGTTTCAAAAGGAAACTTGCTGTTCAAGCTCTATTTGGGAAGGTCTTCTATTTGTCTGAGGTGAGCTGCCAAGTAACAGTTCTGACATATATGCCTCCACATTGGTCAAACTTCTTTGATGCTACTAGGAGTCCTCATATGGTTAAGTGTTGAGATTGTTTGGGTGGATCTTTTGGTGAAAAGTTTGTATAGTTTTATAACTTCACTGCTCTGACATTTCGTTGAGGTGGAGGAGTTGCTTCTTTGGCATGAGATTATGCTCGGTGAATGGAAGTGTACTTTTTGGGGCCAGAATAAAGTGCATCGACCGTTTTTTATTAGAAATTAGCATCTTTGCCTGCCTATATAAATGTTAGCGCTGGTTGAGATCTTCTTGCGTTTAGTTCTTGAATTGATCCCAATTTTTTCACCTTTTTGAACAGTTGCCAGAGTTCTGTTCACAGGATAATTCCTTGATAGTTAAGGAAATTTTTGGGGTTGCAGAGTAAGTTTTTTGTCTTATAATCTTCCTTTTTTCAAGTTGAAATCTTTGAAGCAGCCAGCAGTATAATCATAACTTGTCTTATGGTGATTGAATTGAAACTTGGTGGAACTATGTGGTAGTTTGGGATCACAAAAAAGATTAGCAGTGTGGCAATAAAGTTTGACTTGTATATTGTTTTCTCTTTTAATCAGCGAAGATGCCGACAAGCTTCGATTGCACACCCTCTCTGAAGCTGGGGATTTTGATTCGCTGGAGAAGATGGTCGATGATTCTGATTCAGAAGATTCAGATGAAAGTCCTGCTTCTCCTCAGCCCACTTGATATTGTAGAAACTGGACTTGGAATGTAACTCTTGGCTCAGTTTCAGGGTCAATCCTTTGCCATCGTAATATCCTCAGTTCTGCCCTTTCACCTCCTGCAATATCTGAAGAAAGCACGGAGGAGGATGTAGGGATTTTCTTCAAAAGGCAGAACGTGCAAAGGTTTCATTCTAGATTTCCCTTTGGAGCTTTTCTCGTCCAGAAATTTTTGGGAGTTCAGAGTTGTTTGTTTTCCTTTTTTTCCTTTTCTCGTAGTGTTTTATAATGTGATACAGCTTCAGAGTTTGATTTTGGGTTGTGACTGCTGGTTGTAACAAATGGAATATTTGACAAATCAAGAGATCTCATTCGACTGACTAAGAAAATTTCCAAATGGTGCAGTTGGTCGCCCACTGGAGCGAATGCCCAGGTGAAGATTAAGGCCATGGCGAGTCCCATTCCTAGGCCTATAGCAAAGCTTTGCCGGGAGTGGATGTAGTCTTTATTTTTAAATGAGGTCATTGCTGCTAGCCCCTGTAATTGCATTAAGCCAATACAGTGTTAAACTCAGAGCTTGCCTCGACTCACTTATTCGGTATTTGAAATTTGATTCGAGCTCGATCAAGTAATAAGTTTGATATTCTGACTTTACTCTAAGTGAAGCTTGAGAAACTCGGAATTCGGCTCGATTACGATCGATTTATAAAGCAAACAGAGCTGGAGCTCGATCTTAAGAAGAATAATAGGGAGTGGCAGATGATTAACGGAGGACTTGGAATGATCCAAGAAGAATAGGGCGAGCCTTTCTTGTAATATTCCTAGGGGCGATATGAGAAATGCGTAGTAGTACTATCTTAGAGTGTTTCTTGAAATTAATACGGATAGTTGACAAATGAGAAAGAAAAAGGAATTCAAATAAAATAAAATAATGTTTGCATTTTTTGACTTCTTCGGATTAAAAATTAAAATATTCAACAATATTCTTCAAATTACCTATTTATGCTTGCTTGTCCTTTTTATATGCGAAAGGAGTCTAGCCCCAAGGGAGTAGAAGTTTTCAAGTGCTTTTTTGAAGCTCTTGGCGACATGATTTCGATAGCAAACGTTTCGCCCGTGAGGGTTCCAAAACTTTTGTGCTGCGAATGGTGATCTAGCCTCAAAAACAGAGATCGAAAATGAAGATGAAAAGAAGCAGGAAAAGAAAGGACGTCATGTTGGTCGCTATCAAGATTGGCTAGCATAGATTTCGAGTTCTTAAATAGCCTACGATGAATATGATAAAAAAATATTATAAGTTGTGAGATTGCTTTTATGCGATGATTCACAAAAGCTTGATGAATGGGAACCTCATCAAAACAATCGAATTAATGGAAAATCATTCACTACCAAAAAAAAGAAAAAAAAGAAGGCATTGAGGACTTTTTCATCTCCTAGCGTAAAATAATAATTATATTAACATAATTAGTAAATGGAAATCAATTTCTGACAAAAAAAAAATGGAAAGCAATTTATCATATTAAAAAGATTATCTTTCACTCTAATTTTAATATAGAATCGACATACTAGTAAATTAAACTATGACGTTAATTATAACATTTGTTATATATATTCGCACCGTAAACCTTCTCGGTAAAACGGACCAAACTAATTGCTTCACTCTAATTTTTAATCTACCCAAATATCAAAAAGAAATTTCTAAGATCGCATAGTAAGGAACGCTAAGATTAATTGGCCCGAGACTTATCGAGCCAAGTATTGAAAAATTCCGAGCTCAACCGAATGACACAGTCGAGTAGCTCTAGCCTGAGGACTTCCATGTCCTCGGCGGAGTATCCCATGCAACGTCCCTCTCTCTTCAGCTAAATTTCTCCCTCTCTCTCTCTCTCTCTCCATCTCTCGAGAAAGTCTCTGCGCGGTCTCGTGCTCCCCGATCGAATCGTTCTTCAATCACCATTCGAATCCCAAATGCTCCACCAATCTCTCTCCAACCCTCCCGCCTCCCTCCCTCTCCCGCGATGCCGCCCCTCCCATCCCCGCGGCCGCCGCCGCCTCTCGCTCGGAGCCCGGTGCGGCGAGCCCGCCAGCTCCCGTCCCCGCCTCGACGCCGGGTCGCCGCCGGGGCCCGCCGTCGATCCGCCGTTGCTGTCGTCGGCGATGAAGCTGATGGAGTCGGAGGCGTCCGCGAAGGCCGGGCCGTACCCCGGGGGCAAGATGGGGCCGTACACCGGCAGGGACCCCGGCGTGAAGAAGCCCGGGTGGCTGCGGCAGAGGGCTCCCCAGGGCGAGAGGTTCGAGGAGGTGAAGGACTCGCTGTCGCGCCTCAATCTGAATACCGTCTGCGAGGAGGCTCAGTGCCCTAACATTGGGGAGGTATTGTTTCTTTTTTATTTTTTGTTCTCACGGTCTCGTGTGGTGTGTCATTAGGACAATTTCGCAGTTAATGTAGAGGGAAATTGCTGAAATCATAGTGCGGTAATCGCTTCACGCATGCATCATAATGTCTAAGCTGGAAATGACGATATGTGGAATGTATGTGGCAGTGTTGGAATGGAGGAGGAGATGGTATTGCCACTGCCACTATCATGCTTCTTGGGGATACTTGCACCCGTGGCTGTCGATTTTGTGCAGTCAAGACTAGCCGGAACCCTGCACCGCCTGATCCAATGGAACCGGAAAATACTGCGCAGGCTATAACGAGTTGGGGGTAGGTGTCCGACACTGCATTTGGACTTACCTGTTTTATAGAAACTGGTTATATATGGCTAGATGTATGTTCTGCATTTTGCTCTATCATAATGTAAACTTCTGTAATAGTAGGAAAAAGTAGTATTCCATGTCCTTGAGATCTTTAGTTTACTATCATGTTTCCTTGCAAGGCAGTAGCTCTGACTGCCAATTACAGAACTCTGTTGTTGTTTCTGTTGTCATGGTCGAATCACTAATTGGCCAGGCTGGCAGTAGATCCTTTTGCACTACTACTTAATTTTGGCTTGGGGTGCAGATAGGTTAGTGTCAAATGGCCTTGCCAATGACAACAATGAAATATCATCCTAAAAAAATCTGCCACATCCTGTATCAGTTATCCACAGAGGAGGCAGTACAAGGGAGAAGAAGCACAAGTAATGCAATGTTTTAGGGACTTTCATTGCTTCTATGGGAACAGAAAAGGAAGAAGAGGCACAAGGAAATGGAACACAATTTTTTATGGACTTCAATTGCTTTTCTGGGAACTAGTGTCTGGCACTGCATTTTCACGATCCGTCTTGCCCCTCATCTTTTATGTCTGTTAATATCAACACACTTTGTGCTACATATTTTCTTAATTCTGCTGTTAACAAGCTGATGCTAGTATGTCTTTTTTTGCTTCTTTCGGAGAGTTTTAGCTGACTGGTTAGTTGACAAATTTTACCTTCTTTAATTATGCGATTTTTTCCCCTTACGTTTGGTTTAACTCATCTTGTTTTCCGATGCTTGCAGAGTGGATTACATAGTCCTAACAAGTGTTGATCGCGATGATCTACCTGATGGTGGAAGTGGTCATTTTGCTCAGACTGTCAAGGCCATGAAGGTGCAAATTTGTCTTATGAAGGCTCATTTAGGTTTTTTTAGCGCTCTGATTTACTAGACACATGCTGAAACCACAATAAATCATATTGATAAGTGGTGACTTCTTCTGCAGAAGCTCAAGCCAGAGATCATGGTCGAGTGTTTGACATCTGATTTTCGGGGTGACTTAGCTGCTGTAGAGACTCTTGTTCACTCTGGATTGGATGTTTTTGCGCACAATATTGAAACTGTGAAGCGGCTTCAGCGCATTGTCAGAGACCCTCGTGCTGGGTACGTTCCCAAGTCTAAATGATAATAATATGGGTCGATCTTCAAGGAAAGTCCTATCATTGTGCCAAATTTACCACACACACGATCCTTGTCATGTAGCATTTAAGTGAGCAGATAAATGTACATGTTTGGACAAAGATACTGGCTAAATCATTTGTGGTGGAAATTACGGCTTGAGAAAACTATACCCTACATTATTTCCGCATTTGACTCCCCGTTATTTAAAAGGCGAGATCTTTCACCCAAGTTAATCCACAGATCTTTTATCGCCACTTTCTGAGATGTAGAAAAAAAATCAGTGCTTTGATTTTGAAAGATGATATTCTATGCTTTCTTGTTTATAGGTCTTTTGCTTGTTGAGGTCCGTCCACACGAAAAAAAAAAAGTTGCTCGCATATCTTCCATTATTTACTCAGTGACTTAGCAGTGTGGATCACTGACTTCCAATCAGAGCTTCCTTCGTTGGCAATTCGTATCTATGTTGTTTTGTGCCCTGTTTCTCTCATCTATCCAACTTCTGATAGTCTGACTTATGTGCAGAGGAATCCTTGTCTAATCCTTTTATTCTTGATCTTGCAAATAGCCTCCAATGGGCCCTATAAAAGTCTATTTACAAATAGAGATCATCTATAACCGTGAAAAAAGTACCTAATGTGGACTCATTTGAGGAGACTTTCTTGTTCGTCTCTTGTTAGCGAGAGTTGCTGACAATGTTAGTCACGACCAAGTTTGCAGGAAAAGAGTAGAAGCACTTATTATGGTTGGAGAATGTATGACATTATTATTTTTACTTTATATACAACCTATTAGAAAAAGGTTTAGAGATTTGACTAGACAAATTAAAAGGTCGGTACCAAAGTCTATATCAAACTAAAGTTTATGAACCGTTCATGTCATCATACAGAGTATTTGTTAATTATCCATGTGTAGAATTGAGTGGGTGATGGTCTCACAGTTACTGCTTCAGAATGTCCATGCCATCTTGCTTGTTCTGAAGTGCTTTACTAAAGATCATTTTTGGGTTGGGCATTGGCTAACTTATCATTCCATCCAAGTAAGGTTTCTCTCAAAAAAGAAAAAAAAAATGAGGAAAAAAAATTAAAGAAAAAGGAGAGATTGCCTTCTGTGTTTTTCATAACTTGGGGTGTGTTTCTGTGGCGTAGGTATGACCAAAGCCTATCAGTCCTAAACCATGCCAAGTTGAGCAAGGAAGGAATGATAACAAAATCTTCTATAATGTTGGGCCTTGGAGAATCTGATGATGAGTTGAAGGAAGCCATGGCTGACTTGAGGTCAATAGATGTTGATATCTTGACACTTGGACAATATTTGCAGGTATGCCCATGCTGCTCTGCCATGTCCCAAAAATTTCTATTGGGACGGTGATGCCTGGGAGTGCAGACGAGTCCACCTAAAATACTTTTCCTTTCATGTAGCTACCCTAATTGCGTATTTTTTATTAAATAGACTTCTTATGGATTTGGTTCACTTAGTAATTTGTCAGATCTTCTGTTTCTTCTGTTCTTTTTTATAACCAAGGCCTTCCGGTAATTTCAGTGATCCAATTCTTGCAGCCTACTCCACTCCATCTGACAGTAAAAGAGTATGTAACCCCAGAGAAGTTTGCTTTCTGGAAGGAATATGGGGAGTCCATAGGATTCCGATATGTAGCCAGTGGTCCGCTGGTAAGTACTTTTTTCCATTTGAGAGGACATTTGGTAGGTTAAAATGTATCTTGTGGGTTTCAACTATATTTGCAGAGAGTAAGAAAATGGACACCCTATACTCTATTCTCTCATTTTTTTCTCGGTATTTGACTTATGTATTCTCTTCGTTTTTCTGTTCTTATGGTGGAAATGGGCCAAAGAAAGGTGTGACCTTATTGATTAGAATTCCTTGCGGCTTAAAATTTTACTACTGTTGTTTATTCTCTTTCTTATGGATTTGTTTCAGGTCCGATCCTCCTATAGGGCTGGGGAGCTCTTTGTGAAGACAATGGTGAGAGAAAGGTCCGAGGCTATTGACAAAGTTGGATTGTCTCAATAAGACTGTCGGCCTCCTCTGTAGACTTAGATACTGAGTCACTGAAGCAATGAGCAACCACTGAAGGAACAGATTGGTGCACAGTTTCAAGAAGTTCTATGAATCAGGAGATATAGATTGAAGACCTGGTAGGACCGCAGACTTCTTTTTCGCAGTTCCAGTGGATATTAAGGTCAAGGGGATTTCAACGTCAGTAACTGGTGTATTTCAGTGAGGTTTTTTTTTTTTTTCATGAATTACACTTGCATTTAAAAGGGAAGGCTGAAATGTTCTTGGCAATGAATCGATTTTCTCTCGATTTGATTTTATGTATGATCTCTGGTCTGAAATTCAGTGATATTGAAGGCAACAGAAGCTTAGGATGCTGCGTATGGTAATGTTTCTATTCCTGAAACAACTTTTAGAACAGAAATATTTTTTTTCTATTTTTGTTCCCGATAATGATTTTTGAGAACAAAAACACGTTTAGTAACTGCAAAAAAGATTTGTTCCCGGAACAAAAAAAGAACAGAGACATGTTTGGTAACCGCATAAAGTTTCTGTTCTAGAACAAAAAAGAAAAAGAAAAAAAGAAACGCGTTTAGTAACGCAAAAAAAATTGTTCCTAATTTTTTTCATTTAATTAAGGGAACTATAAATATTAAAATTAAAATGTCTTTATCTTTTTAACTTACTAAATCAAATTAAATCGCATTTGTTCAATTTACTAAATCAACTTAGACCAATATGTATAAGTAATTTATGCACGATTTATCGAATTATGATATGGACGAGATCAACTATAAAAAAAAAAAAAAAACTGAAAGAGAAGACGAATTGGAATTAGACAATGAGAACATCAAATATGTTTTCTATAGATAGGAAAAATCACAATTATGAGTTATACGTAAATGTTCCCAAGTAGTTAAAAATATGATTACTTTTAAACGAGGACCATAGAAAAATATTAATTACACTTTGAGTGAAATCGGGGACTAAAATGAAAAATATTTGTGCATTTAGATCCTTTTAGTCCAATTGTGCAATTTTTCCAAACATGAGGACTGAAATGAGATGCAAGGTATCAAAATCTCATGTCATGACTCTAAAAGTAAAAATTTTGGCTAAAATGATTTAAAATGAAATTTTTTAGTCAATTTAGGATTATGTTCAATGCAAAGGCATGTGGTCCCAAGCTGAATTTTTTAAAATTTAAGAGACCAAAATGAAAAGGGAATTAAAATAAGAATATGGACTATTTTTGCACATTTTTCTGACCACGAATACTATTTTTCCGTATTTTCGGCTCTTTTTATAATTAAAATAAATCTGCAAAATGTCAAAAATTACGAAAAATATTTTTTGTTCAAAGTTGATTGCTAAGGCTAGGCCAAAGCTTCCAAGGTTGGTTTTGGTATTTTTAATTAATTTTTTCAAATAAAATGATAAAAAAAATCAAGTGTCAACATCGTGCAAAAACAAAAGAGAAAAAAGTGTGTTCAAAAATAAAATTGTTTCCAATTATTTCTAAAAAACGCCAAATGTGTTTCTCAAAAGTGTTCCCGGAACACAGAAACAAGTTTTTCTTGTTTCTTGTTTACGCTCCAAAAGTGTTTTTGTTTCTCAAAAGTGTTCCGGGAACACTTTGGGAACATTTTTTTACCATACGCATTTACTTTTCAAAAGTGTTCCGAGAACACTTTGGGAATAGAAACACTTTTCCTGGAACGTTATCATACATAGCCTTGACTTCTTAAATCTAAACCGAGTGAAAGCGAAAGAAAGCAAAATCGAAATTCCAAATTTGTTCAATCACCAATTATTTACAAGAGATGTAGTAGGGTACATAGACCGAGATAGAAACATCGGAACCTAAAAGGAACACTGTGATTCAAGAAAGGAACTAAGATTGCGTATGGTAACATTTCGGAAAAAGTATTTTTGTTTCTCAAAAGTGTTTCCGGAACACTTTGGAAACAGAAATGCATATGGTAACATTTCGGAAAAAGTATTTTTGTTTCTCAAAAGTGTTTTCGGAACACTTTGGGAACAGAAATGCATATGGTAAAAAAGTGTTCCTAAAGTGTTCCGGGAACACTTTTGAGAAACAGAAATACTTTTGGAGCAGCAACAAAAAACAAAAAAAACTTGCTTCTGTATTCCTAGAACACTTTTTAAAAACACGTTTGGAACATTTTTTAGAAACAATTGGGAACAATTTTGTTTTTGAACACACTCTTGTCTCTTTTATTTCTACACGATGTTGACACTTGAGTTTAGATCATTTTATTTTAAAAATTAATTAAAAATACCAAAAAAAAATTCATAAAATTACAAAATCAACATTGGAAGCTTTGGCCTAGCCTTAGCAACCGATTTTGAACAAAAAATATTTTTCGTAATTTTTGACATTTTTCAGATTTATTTTAATTATACAAATAGCCGAAAATAAGGAAAAATAGTTGATCTAATTCCAATTCGTTTTCTTATTCAGTTTTATTTTTTTTTTATAGTTGATCTTGTCCATATCATCATTTGATAAATCGTGCATAAATTACCTATACATATATTGGTCCAATTTGATTTAGTAAATTGAACAAATGCGATTTAATTTGATTTAGTAAGTTAAAAAGATAAAGACATTTTAATTTTAATATATATAGTCCCCTTATTTAAATGAAAAAAATTAGGAATAATTTTTTAGTAGTTATCAAACGCGTTTCTTTTCTTATTCTTTTTTGTTCCCGAACAAAAACTTTATACGATTACCAAACGTGTTTTTGTTCTTTTTTTATTCCGGGAATATTTTTTTTTTTGCAGTTACCAAACGCGTTTTTGTTTCCAAAAATTGTTGCTGGGGAGCGAAACAGAAAAAAAAATGTTTCTGTTCTAAAATTTGTTCCGGGAACGGAAACGTTACCATACGCAACCCAATAGTCGGATAGTCACATTGAGAGATCGGTACAAGAGCTAATGCTAGTAGTAGCAGAAGAATCATTTCTCATGGTTGATCTGCGACGGGATCCGAATATGCTCTGCATTGCATGTGCTCATCGGCGAAACAAAAAATTAATTCTGCGGTAGCCGTTGATCAGCCGGACCCTTCTCATGCGTTGCCTTGTGTTGATGGATCCGTACTGCATATACCGTATAGGTCGGTGTTGAGTGGCCTCCGTCGCCGCATGATGTCATTGATCAAAGGAGTATCTCCCCGACACATCGATGACGATGAAGGTCGCTTGTGGAGACTTTTCTTTTCTTTTCTTTGTTACGTCTGGCGTCTCTAGTATGCGACCGACCCACAGGAAAATGAGCGATGAAAAGACCTCCATCTCTTTGGTTTTGGTCAATAGAAGCTTGCAGGACTTTCGTAAAGTCGCAAACCCACCCACGGGGAAGGGTGCGATCTGCTCCCAGGAACGAAAACCAGCTGTACCACCTTTGAATCTATCACCACCTCCGCCCTTTGGGGTTTGCTACATGGAATTCCTTTCCTTTTTCGTGCTGAAGTCTAAAGCTCGTATGGCAGTCTTTATGTATAAATCTCTCTTATTCCAAAAGAATTTATATATATATAACGTGCATAACAGCGTTGACGCAAATGATCCCTTAATTTTTGCTCAATATATAATATGACCCATGAACTTATATGTTCAATATAATCCGTGAATTACATAAAGATATTCAATATAGTCTTTCATGAATTTAATATCGGGAATAATATTGAATATTTTCATATGGTCCATAAATTGAATATCTGTAAAAACTTTAGGAACTATATTGAACAAGTTAAAAGTTTATGAATCACATTCATGTTAGGCTGAAATTTAGAGAGCACAACATTACATATTAAGCTATAGTTTAAAAATTATTGATATCGTTTTCCCTAAAAGCAGTCATACACGTTCATCGCGGAAGACAGTTTATCTTTTCATCCTGCCTCGTTGAACTTGATGGTGCATTCCCCAGCTAATGCTTCTTTATATTTTGCCGAGTTAGACCATTCAAAGAGAGAGAGAGCGAGAGAGAGAGAGAGAGATGTTGTTTACGGGGGTCAAAGAAATATGCCGATGCATATTCCCGACACCGCCGTTGGATTCCCTTTCGCGGAAGGCGGTCTCGCGTGTTTCAAAAGGAAAACCAGGATTCCAATCTAGGACCCAACCCCAACCCAGGTGCTGTCTTCACTCTTCACCAACCAGCCACGTGCTCTCTAAATCTTCTTTTTATCTCTCTTCTGCTGCTTTTTCTTGCGAATCAAACCTTTTCCTCGCGAATTAAGGTATCTTGTTACGAATTGTTTTGAGCAAATTTTATATCGGGCGTCCATATATTTCAAGATCCATATGCCCCGCTTGAAAAGAAAAAGCCTTCTTCTTTACTTTTTTTTTTTTTTTTTAAATCGACTTGCAAAGGCTCGACATTGATAGCGAGACAACGACATCCATTAATCATTCCCCGCCTTATTGTCCACCTCCGCACATCTCACGCTGTACTACTTTTACTTTGAGACCACGGAGAGACGGGAAGAGTTTGGGTGAGGTAGGTTTGCGAGATATATTTAGCTTGGTTTGGTAGCGGCGTGCGCGAAGTCGATAGCATCTTACGGGCGTGAGTGGGTCTCGCTTGCATTTAGAAAGGTAAGTCTGAGAACAACGAAAGACCCTTTTCCACCGCTTGAGACCTTAAAGAAAAAGAACCAGCTTTTCTCGTTTCCAGACTCTGCTTCTTGATCTGAAACCTCCTCCGCGACTTGCTTTGGCTGTGTAAGTAGTGAACTGTCTTGTGGGGTCGATGCTGTTCGAGTAATTTCTTGCGTCTGCTGGTTGTACTGAGCTTTTGTTCTCTGATTGATTGTTGTTTTTCCTTTTTCCTTCTGCGACAATTTCTTTCTTTCTCTTTGACGTTGGATCTGTCTGAAATATTTGTTCTTTTGGTTGGAAATTGTGTTGGTGGATGATAAAGTTTGAATCTTTGGACGTCTTTGGTTGTTCTGTTTGGCCTCGAGAGAAGAGCAAGAATCCATGAAAATTTGATCGTGAGCTTGATGATTTATTTCCTTATCAAGCTATGAGAAAGTGAGAATATGGGACTTTTTCACAAAATAATGCAACATACTTTTTAAGGCTTCCCATTGGATTAGCTTTCTGCGTTAACTTGTCCAGAAATCTTACTTGCAGATAGAGAAGAACTGTTGTCAGTGAAATGGCAAACATTGATATTGAAGGAATATTGAAGGAGCTTCCTAATGATGGGCGCATCCCCAAGACTAAGATCGTTTGCACTCTGGGTCCGGCTTCCCGCACGGTGCCAATGTTGGAGAAGCTTCTTAGGGCGGGGATGAATGTTGCTCGGTTCAATTTCTCTCACGGTACACATGAGTATCATCAGGAGACCTTGGACAACCTCAAGATCGCAATGCATAACACCCAGATCCTCTGTGCCGTCATGCTCGACACTAAGGTCTGTTACCTCTTACATGGTGTTTGCCTTCTCAATTGGCTATTAAGTTCATTTAGCTCATGATCTTCACATGCTTGGCTGCGATAGCGTCACTGCTTTGTGGTTATGCCTGTGGTATGGTTTGGTTTTTGCCATCACTCAGTGTTGTTGATTTGATTTGGCATTCTTTAATGTTGTGCTGCTTGAATGTCCAGTAATATGGCCACAATTGTTCCGATGCGAATCTTGTTCTCCAAGTTGAGATCTGTGTTTAGTTTTTTCATAGGGCTTGAATATAGTACTCCAGCAGCATCATCTGTGTGGCATAATGAGTCAGTTGTCATGCATCAGGCAAAGCTTCGTGCATGCTTGTTGCACTCTTTTGCATACTCTGGGCCATTCTCTTCTTAGACAAAACTTGACCATCCTGTGGGAGCTAAATTTGTCTTTTTTGAACGATTAATAATCCTTTAACATTGACTTACAGTCTACTGGGCGCAAACTTTATCCAGTAAAGTGATCATTGTCATGTTTTTTTTTTTTTAACAGTGTGGACTATGCCTGAAAATATTCTTTATAACAGGCGATCCTTGGTATGATCTCTTTTTCTTCAACCTTTGACCTCTCAGCTCTCTCGATCTATTAGAGATTCACAGATGATTCGTCCCATGAGATTAATACTCTTACAGCGAATGGAAAATGTTCAATGGCAATATGTCTAGTGATAGCACTTTACTGGGGTTGGTAGTGATAAATATGTCGTGATATATTCATTTCTGCCCAATATATTACTGTTTTTCCTTTGTCTAACCTGTCTGTACGAGACAGCCTAAAAGGTATATGTAGCTATATTTGCAAAACTTCCCTGTCCTTGGAGTTGATGGAATCTGGTCCAAGCTCTATTGCATCAACCAAGACTCTTTCCTAGCTGATTAGTTGGCATATGCAGGATGAAGCTGCTAATATTTGTTATCGTAATTTGTTCTCCGATAATATGCTTCTTGCAAATTGATCTGCTTGGGCCCTTGTCCCGATCTATGCGTGGACTTAATATGTTTGATGGATGTTTGTTTGACATTTTATTTAGCTTTGAGGAGAAAGGAATACAGCTTGTAAATTGAACAGGAAGGGCCTTCTATCTAAATTGACTATTTCTTAATTGTTGTCTTCAAGCACATTACGAGGAATCGTTTTTTTTTTCCTAGTTGGGTAATCAACACTGCATGAAGATGGAGTTCAGGATCCATTGCCCTGTATGGTTGAAGATTGTGTGATTTTGTTGATGACTAGTGTGTAGCGAGATATTATTTGGTATTTCTGCTTCATCTTGAATGCATGAAGAAAGCAAAGCACTTTTGAAACTGTTGTACTTTCTCTACATGGTGTGCATATGATCTTTCTTTTTCTTAATTTTGGCGCAAAAGTCTTTGGGTATTGTTTAACCTGGAATGACCTTTTGACTGCGTTGGTTATGTTTTGCTTATGAGCAATTGCAGTCCAGATATAATGTTGTTGGAATTTTTTTAATAATAGCAAAGCAACTACATAGATCATAGCCACCACGTGATTCTCATTTTATACAGCTGATGGTTGTGCACTAGGCTTGGGGGTGGGTTTTAGTTTGAACTTTGAGCTGGAGAAAACATATGATCTGTATTTTCTGAAACTTTGTTGGAGGCATTCGTTTCTATATCTAGCTCCTCTCAGTTGACATGGGAAGCATTTGCTTCTAATTGCGCTCGCTTTGAAGAACTAGTTGTTTCAAGACCATGATTTCATCAAAACACTGTAAGAGAGATGGAAAACTACTGTTCTAATTACAATTCTTGGTCTTGTCTATAAAGTCATTGCTACTGATTCATGTTCCTTAGCGTTCAAGGCTTTCACATTTTGGGGGTCGTTTTTTGTACTCCTTCCAAATCATTGCTGTTGAATCATGCTAAGCAGATATATGTTGCAGGGTCCCGAGATTCGAACCGGTTTCCTCAAGGATGGAAAGCCTATTCAACTGAAGGAAGGCCAAGAAATTACTGTGACTACTGATTATGCCATGAAGGGGGATATGAATACGATCACTATGAGCTACAAAAAGCTGGCTGTGGACTTGAAGCCCAGAAACACCATTCTTTGTGCTGATGGGACGATTACTCTCACCGTCCTGTCTTGTGATCCGGCATCCGGAACTGTCAGGTGCCGCTGTGAGAACACAGCTATGCTTGGAGAGAGGAAAAATGTCAACCTCCCTGGTATTGTGGTGGATCTTCCCACATTGACTGAAAAGGACAAGGAAGACATCCTGGAATGGGGCGTTCCAAACAAGATCGACATGATCGCTCTCTCTTTTGTCCGCAAGGGTTCTGATCTCGTTAATGTTCGGAAAGTTCTTGGCCCTCATGCTAAGTACATACAGTTGATGTCGAAGGTATGTACCGGCTAAAATATTTTCTCGAGTGAAGCTTCTAATACTAGAATTGGACACAAAAGCGCCGCCTTACGTGCAATGTTGATTGTCTCAGGTTGAGAACCAGGAAGGAGTGATCAATTTTGATGAGATCCTTCGCGAGACAGACTCGTTCATGGTTGCCCGAGGTGACCTTGGGATGGAGATCCCGGTCGAGAAGATCTTTTTAGCGCAGAAGATGATGATATACAAATGCAATATCGCTGGCAAGCCTGTGGTCACTGCCACTCAGATGCTCGAGTCGATGATCAAGTCTCCCCGGCCTACCCGTGCCGAAGCAACTGATGTGGCAAATGCTGTCCTTGATGGGACTGATTGCGTCATGCTCAGTGGTGAGAGTGCCGCCGGAGCCTACCCAGAGATCGCCGTGAAGATCATGGCCCGCATCTGCATTGAGGCAGAATCCTCTCTCGACTATGGGACCATCTTCAAGGAAATGATAAAGTCGACGCCACTTCCGATGAGCCCATTGGAGAGTCTGGCCTCCTCAGCCGTGCGAACGGCCAACAAGGCAAAAGCGAAGCTCATCGTCGTGCTGACTCGTGGCGGGACAACAGCGAAGCTGGTTGCCAAGTACAGGCCAGCCGTTCCCATTCTGTCAGTGGTGGTCCCGGTTTTGACCACAGACTCGTTTGACTGGCTCTGCACCGACGAAACCCCCGCGAGGCATAGTCTCATATACCGTGGATTGATTCCTTTGCTGGCCGAGGGGTCTGCCAAGGCGACCGACGCGGAATCCACGGAAGTGATACTAGAGGCAGCTCTCAAGTCGGCGACGGAGAAAGGGTTATGCAAGCAGGGCGATGCTGTCGTGGCGCTTCACCGTATCGGGGCCGCGTCGGTTATCAAGATCTGCCTCGTGAAGTGAAAGACAGAATGCGGCAAAAGAGGTCTGAAGGGGGTCGAAGGATTGATCAGCAGGTGAAGTGGGTTTGTATTTTGGTTCATGTCTTTTTGATTGTTATTTTGTTTGAAGCCTTCTCTGCTCCTGCAAATTACCTATTTGAAGAAAATAGGCAGAGGTACCTGAGTGACCATTAGTCTACTCTCGTTTCCGTTCGGCTCATGTCATGGGTATTTACTGTCGGTGAGAATAATTTATCTTGATGATCATAGCGACGTTGTGGTCGATTTATAGTTCGGATCCTAAAGCGAGCCAAATCGAGTCGATGCAATGACACGTGCGGCGCGTGCGGCTCGTCATCTCTAATGATTAGGGCATGTCGATTAGTCGGTCCATATTTAGTAGAAGAATGTTAAGAGTTGAGGTTTAGGATTTCATTCCTCACATATCCATTCAACGTGTGTGCTTTTTCCTTCATTTGCATGTCATGGATCTTAATAATCTTCCATTTTAGGTGTACTTGTTTACAATTTCAAGGCTTTTATTTTATCTTTTTTGGGAAAAATCTCCAATAATTTTAAACTATGTTCAGTTTGACACATTTATTTCGAACTTTTCTTTTTACATTAAAGACCGTAATTTTTACTTGTGTGAGACATTTTCGACCAAAAAAAAAAAGTAACTTGCGTGAGACATTTATTTTGAAACTTCAAAACCTCAAAAAATTTACCCATATGACACATTTTTTCCTAATTAATTTTATGTGATACTAAAAACCTCAAATTTATAGACATGTGATAGATTTGCTCAAACGATTTGGGATAAACGTGTCATATTGGTACAAGTTTTGGGTAAATGTATCATATGGGTACAAGTTTGGGTTTCGTGTCAAAAAAAAGTTTGGAATAAATATGTCATAATAGATATAGTTTAGGATTTTTGGTGATTTTTTTATTTTTTATTTTTATTTTTATATGATTACTTACGTGAGGAAATTCAATGTATCAATATATGTTGTGTCGCTACATCAATTTACCATCTTTGATTTCGTTTAGTAAGATGATGACTTTCGTTTAGTAATCGTGGCTTACGTCGACAATCAAAGAGCGATTACCCCGGTCGTCCCTTTCCACTTTTTCACTCACAAAAACGGAAATTCGTAAATGTCTTTTACAATGATAGAAGGGATCATAAAATACTTTAAAGGAGATTATATATATATAATATATCCGTTCACTACTTTGGAAGGAAAAGAAAGGAAATTTAAGATTCTCGACATGTGATCGATCGAATCGGTACGAGCAAATGGAGATTCCATACACATAAAAGGTTTTCACAGTGAGCTAAAAAAAAAATTTACTTTTCGATCGAGGGGCTCAATTGCAAAAAAAAAAAAAAAGCTTTGTGAACATGGATGGGGTTGCAAATAAGTTGGTAAGTTGGGGGCGTCGTTTGCAATTAATCCAAAGAATTGCCGGCACCACAATATGGACTGGGACTCTTCGAACTCGCGTGTCTTGGACTTTTGTCCGCATGCAGAAGCCTATGCTGCGGGACCAAAGTTTGCTCCAATTATTTTATTATAAAGTGCTGTGTCATTATAGGAAAATGACAAAAAAATAAAGACATAAAGTGTTTCTTCAAAGTCTTTAATTCTTTATTTTCTTGGGACATAAAGTGCGCATGGAATAATCTCGAGTCGATTTATTTCTCATTTATCTTTTTAAATTTATCTTTTTTTTTTAATCTCTTGATGTTTGTAGGACACGTGGGAGCTACACATCTCTTTCCCGGTGGTAGAGAGAAGCACGTTTGTTATGGTCTCGTTCAAACTCGAAACGGGTACCCGAGTTATATGATTTTTCTCTATTGGTTTATTAAAAACTTTAGGATCGAATCGATAATATGTTTAGAGCTGATCTGATAAATTTAAGTTAGACTCTTTTTTTTTTTAACTAAAGTGTTTACGTGTCGAGCGAACTTCCTATCCCGGCATCTACCTGCTCATCCATGCTTTCATGTGTGCAATTTTTTTCAAATTAACTAGCAAATCGTTGTGGTACACTTTTGAGATCTTTTTAAGGATCAACCCAACAAGTTCGTGGGCAATTTAATATAAAGCATCACTCACTTTGGGGGTCACTTTACTCACAAGTCACACCAACCTCTTCAGTGGGGTGGTGCCCCTTGAAAAGACAACACAAGCAACTATCATCATCAAACATGCTGTGGAGTTATCTAATGAAGGTTGTGCGCTTCTTCTCTCTCTCTCTCTTCCTTTCCTTTTTTTTTTTTTTTATCTCTACCTACTCGATGGAATTGGAAAAATTACCTAATCAGTCATGAATCCATCGTACAAATGTTAATTCAGTTATAAACTCTCTAATTTTATCAATTTAGTCGTTTCGAACACTTGGATTGAATTGGCATCATTGTGATAATTTTTTAGAAACACATTTTTAGTTCATTTAGTCGTTCCGAACACGTGGAGGATAATTTTTTTATTGCCGGTTACAAAAGAGATCATTCGATATCGCTCTTGATCAATGGCTAAACTTTGATTCTGGATATTAAAAAGGAATGATGGGATCACACCATATACTTTTGATCTCTTATCCACTTCCATCTTCACCCATCCTCTCCTCTGCTATTATCTGGGAAAAATGAAAATCGAATTCGATCTTCAAAATTTCAAACATTTTTTTTATCTTATAGGTTAGTCTGCTTCTTCTATATAGGTCGGGCATAAATAATTTCACGAGCATAAAATTCAAAGCACACGTGCCGGGAAAATAAGCTTTTGTGTCGTGCGGACCACGTCTATTCGAGTCTTCCTACAAAAGGAAAGTCCTTTTTTATCGACAAGTCAAGGCTTTTAATAAATCAGGGTTAATTCCCTAAAGCAAATCTCTAAGTTCACGTCTAATCTCAATTCTGTCCCAAATTTTTTTTACTGTCTCGGAAAAATCGTAAACTTTAGGTCCAATCACAAATTTGCCTCGAACTTTTTTTTGTCTCATAGAAAAACCCCAAACTTTTGGTTCAGTCCTAAATTTATCTCGAATTTTTTTTTAAAATATATATATATATATATACCAGCGTTCAATTTGTTCTCAAATTTATTCTATAGTCCAGTCCTAACTTTGACGTGTCATTTCCATGTAGATGAAGAACCCACATTAGCAAGGTGACATGGAGATTTATGTCCAAAACGAAAACAATCTAGGATATAAAAAATAGGGACGGCTAAAAAGGCGATTTTTTGACAGGGAGCTAATCGGGACAAATTTGGGAGTTAAGTGAAATTTGGTGATTTTTCTCTCAGACAAAGAAAAAGTTCGGGGCGGGTTCGGGGCGGATTTGAAGCTGGACTTAAAATTTGTATTTTTTTTTTTTTTTTGGAGCAAAGAAAAGTTGAGGGGCAGATTTGGGCAGCATCTAAAGTTTGAGTTTTTCTCTTTTAAATCGAGAAAAATTTATTGAGATTAGACCTAAAGATAGGAATTTTTAAAGGATTAGGCCGGATAAATCTTTACCGGATCTTCTTATTTACTCGAAATTTATGTCGGGGTATCGATTGAATAAAGTTTGTTAAATTCGATGCATGTACATGTGCTACGTCGTACCTCGTGGAGCACGTGACGCTGTGGGCTTATCCGTTTCGGATTAATCCGCGAAATCCCGAGCAGCGCGATCGTCGTCAGTGTCATTTCCGTAAATTATGGTGTTTCCCATCTCTGCTGCTGCCCTGCCCTGCCCTGCCCTGCCCGCTGTGGAGAGATGGATGGATCCAGTCTATAAATCCTCGACCAGTGGTCCTTATCCCCTCTCAACACTGGTCCTTATCCCATTTTGTAGGAAGCAGATTCCCGTCATTTGATTTGTACTCTCTGCAGAAAGAGAGAGAGAGAGAGAGTGGTCGGGGAGGTGTGGTGGTGGTGGTGGTGACGATGGTGAGGAGGCTGTGGAGTGATGGCGTGCTTCTGGCGGTGCTGATCGCGTGCGTGTGGTGGCCATTGGCGACCGGCGGAGCTCCGGGAGGAGCATCGAAGGCGAGGGTAGATTTGAGGTCGCCCAAGTACTTGCACTACAAGCAAGAGTACCGTAGGAACCTGCTCAGCAATGGCCTCGGCGTCACTCCTCCCATGGGGTACTCTCTCTCTCGCGACCCGTGAGGATGATCGATTCAGCGATCTTAGTTTCGTGTTGAATGCTGATATCGTTCAGATTGGTTTCACTGTTTCTGAGATATTTCGTGAGTCGGGTTGGCGATCGGAGTCTGAGATTGTCCTCTTTTGGGGGATTTCTCAATTCACTTATTTGATCGATTCTGGGATGATCGGACCACTCAGCTACTGTCTGCGATACTCGAGATGTCATCAAGTTGTTTGCTTGCCAATCAATAATTGTAAAAATTATCTGTTCTCCGTTGCAAACTGTGAATCCCCTGGTCACCGTCTCGGTAGATGGACGCTTTGCATATTCCATTTGAAAATATCCATTCTTCTAAACTTTGGTGAAAAAGATGATGAGTATTTTTGCTTTAAAAAGTCCCTTTTTTTTTTGTAAACGCTTGTTCTTTTTTCGGAACATTGCTGCTATGTGCGGCGGCGGATCGGACTCGAAGGATGTGGAATGAAGCATTTTTGTCCTCGTCCTTTTCAATTGTGCTTTCTTTTAATTGTTTTTGTAATGTTTCCCGTTTCCTTCTCTCAAAACGATAACACGGTGTTATAATGATTTCTTCCGCACGTTCGCAGGTGGAATAGTTGGAATCACTTCGCGTGTGCGGTGAATGAAACGATAATCAGAGAGACTGGTTCGTGCTGACATTAGTTTCTGCTAAAGATTGTTCGTCTCTTTCCTTGTGGGTTCATGATCAAACTGAATAAATTACTTTCCTTGCTTGTTAAGTTCTTAAGCAACAGCTCTCCTCTATCACGGGGACTTCAAATTATATTTCTTGATACAGTTGGAAAAGTAGTCTTCTTCTTCATGTTGATAACACATTGTTTTATTTATTTATTTTTTTACAGGTAAGTGACTGATATATACTATTACTATACTTCTTTCTTTTAGTTTTTCCAGCCTAAGTTGTTTGGACATGAATAAATAGTCCACTGTTCAGATTTTGAAAACATCGTTAATGTTTATGAGGTTAAAACGCTATTAAGATGAACATTGCATCTTAAGCTTAAGCATTTCGACATATCCGGGTATTTTTTTTTTTTTCCAGCTGATGCTATGGTTTCTACTGGTCTTTCAAAGCTGGGCTATGAGTATGTCAACATAGGTATGCTCCAAGTACTTACTTCCTCTATTTTCTAGTGGCCCGTTCATTGTTGATTGTTCTATGTTCTAATTGATTTTTCTTTTCAGATGATTGCTGGGCTGAGATAGCACGTGATTACAATGTAAATCTGATCCTTTTGGGGGCTTTTAAAATGTAGAATCAGAAATGTTTCACAACTTGCATTCTAATTGTACTCAGACTACGTTTGACATGATAATGGCAGGGCAATTTAGTAGCCAAGAATACTACATTTCCGTCTGGCATCAAAGCTCTTGCTGACTATGTTCACGGCAAGGGTTTGAAGCTAGGAATTTATTCGGATGCCGGGTATGATACCCTGCCGTGGTTGCTGCAAGAATTACTGATATATTCATACATCAATCTGTTTTTCTGTTAATTCTCAAGCTGTTGGATTTGTTTCTTGGATTCAGCTATTTTACCTGTAGCAAGACCATGCCTGGATCGCTTCGTCGTGAAGAGCAGGATGCCAAAACCTTTGCATCTTGGGTTTGTCTTGTTGCCTACCTAAGCATGTTTTATGTCCTTATGACAAGGCATAATGAAGCATTGCATTATTTCCCCAGGGTATTGATTATTTGAAGTATGATAACTGCAACAACGATGGCACAAAGCCAACGGTCAGGTAACAGATAGGCTAAGAGTAGTATCTTCCTTAATATTCTCAAAGAACGTCAAATTTGAGTACTGATTCAATTGTTTGATAATGTAGATATCCCATAATGACCCGAGCTCTGATGAAGGCTGGCCGCCCTATTTTCTTCTCACTTTGCGAATGGTAAACTATTTGGAAGTGAGCTGTAACATGTTTTTCTCTTTCACATATCCTTCATCATGTGAACTCTGCATTATCTTAACCTGTTGGCTATTAGGGGGGATTTGCACCCAGCTCTATGGGGCGCCAAGTTAGGGAACAGCTGGAGGACCACGAATGATATTTCTGATACGTGGGACAGGTAGTCTTTTGTACTTCAAACTTGCTGTGTTTTTTTTCTCTTTTTTGTTGTTTTTTCGTATGACTGTAAAGAAGTTTAGCCATGGACATTAAAGTCTCAGTGTAACATCCTCTGTTTGGCTTCTGTCCTCCGACATGTCCGTTCAGGACACTTGGAGTTCAATCTCATTTACAGAGGATGATTAACCTCTTACTGTCCTTGCAGTATAATGTCTAGAGCTGATTTGAATGAACCCTACGCGGAACTTGCCAGGCCTGGTGGCTGGAATGGTAGTACCCTAATCGACAAGAACACCTATAGGCTAAAATCGATGTTTCCTGTTCAATTCCCAGTCTTGGATCTCTTATAAATTTGTCAATGTGCAGATCCTGACATGCTTGAAATTGGGAATGGAGGAATGATGAAGCACGAGTACGTAGTTCACTTCAGTATATGGGCTATATCCAAGGTATCACGGATAGTTGTGGTTACCGAATGACTGTTGTATATAACACTGGATCATCATTTGATTAGTTAGATCGCAATGTAGGCCCCTCTTCTTCTTGGTTGCGATATCCGGAATTTGGACAAGGATACTGCGGAGATAATTTCCAACAAGGAGGTCATTGCAGTGAACCAAGGTGAAGACATTTCGCTGCCCTCAGTTGATGAAATAGTCTAAAGCTAATGACTTCCTATTATTGAATTCAATTTGGTCATCTCTGGTAGATTCGCTCGGAATTCAAGCCAAGAAGGTTCGGAGTGAAGGTGATCAAGAGGTACAAGTTCCAGTACATAGACATGTTTTTACTGGAGTTTGTAGTGTATGTGTATAGAGCTCAGCACTTTACTGAGAAAATGCCGCCAATCTCTTTCCTCAAGGTCTGGGCTGGGCCTCTCACCGGTTATCGGGTCGCCGTGCTTCTGGTGAACCGAGGCACGTATCGTTATACAGTGATAGCCCACTGGGACGACATTGGACTTCCGCTAGACACTGTTGTCGAAGCCAGAGATATCTGGGAGGTATTATTTTAGAATATCTATAGTGTTTTATTTTGCTATTATTGTTCTTTCTCCTTTTCTTCGAATGAAATTTCCTGCTTGCGGTCTTGCATTTGCATACTTGGTACGACATTGGCCTTATCAAGCATCGTACCTTCAAATTCTCTCCTTAACCTGTGGCTAACTTTCTCCTATTGCAGCACAAGACGTTGAAGAACACATTTGTTAGGAACATCACAGCAACAGTTGACGCTCACTCTTGCAAGATGTACATTCTGAAGCCGGTTTCATAGAGCACTTCAAATTTCTCCTTGGCGGTCATGCCATTTCCAGCTGAGCTGATTCTTTTAGGATCTCTCTCGATTTCCCCTCTCTTTCTTTGCATTTTTGGTCATCTGATATCACTCTCTCAATCTGCTATCAAACTAATAAGAGAGAGAAAAGTATTGGGGTCTACCCTGTGGATTGCTTGGCGGGCGATTGTGGACAAAAAACTCGGCTTGCTCACGCAAATCAATTGAAAGAAATGGTAATTTTAAAACATCATCTTGCACATTTTGTCATTGTTCTGGATGGGTTTTAAGATTTAAGTACCATAAGAATCAGAAAATGATTCCGGAAATAACTTGAACTTCTCAGTTACTTCATTGATGTAGTCAAAGTCTCGCTCTATATTCGGATAGAAAGAAAGATGTCAAGGATTGAACTTCCGGACCTCGGCAATAGGAACTGGAAATTCCCAAACTCAAATTCTCTGATGGAAAGAGGGTTCGATACTCCAGTTGGTTAAGAAGGGATCCATCATTACATCCGAACATCACTCATGTAGGATGAGCAATAGCCAAGAAGCATGGCTCTACGAATTCACCATATATTAAGCAGTTCAGCCAGAAATGGTACATGATACTACTGGATCACATGAACTATATAAGTAGCACTTTTATTTGTTAAGCTTTCCAAAGAGCAGATGAAAATTATATACCACACTGTTAAGAGCTGTCTTTCATTAGTAATCCTAAATCCAAGTACTGTCTGCCTCTTCTCATCCTTTTATTGCCTAAGCAAACCTTGAAAGAGCAAGTGGCTATAATAACTGGTGGGACTCGAGTGCGCGCACTCTCGGTACGTTGGGATTCTTCAGGATGTGGCAATGCACTTGGGCTCCCACAGAAACAGAGTGCTCCTAGGCTTATTGCAGCTGGTCAAGTAATAAGCCTCGTTCCCTTTCACAAGCATTGCTTCCTGTGGCTCATTCGGCTTCGCATACTTGGACATGATGTAGCTGTTGTTACTGCAATTCTTCTGTGATGGAAACTGCAGGGTGATCGGGCTAATGCCAGCAGTGGTCATGGGCTTGGCTCGCCAAAAGTACTCGTATGCATTGAAGGAAGCTGCTGCTGGCGCAGATTGGGGTGACAGCGATTGCGTCGATAGCATCCTAGCCACTGGAGCCCGCAGGGGGAGTGATTCCTTGAGTGGGAGCGCCTCGTCTTCCTCCTCGTCGTAGTTAGCCACTTTATCGAACTTGCTCTGCCAAGTCGAGCTTCTATTAGGTGGACAGATTGGCTTGTTCATCAGGAGTGCTAGCTTATGGACATTTATCACTCCGCTTGACATATTGGGAGTTTGTTCCATGACAAACGCCATCTCCCTAGCGCCACGACCGTTACTGATTCTTGCAAACTCAAGTTCCTCTGCCTCCTCTGGATTCTCCTTCTCTCTGTCATCCTCTTCGCTTTCTTCCTCTTCCTCATCGCTATTTCCATAGAAACTCTCGGCATCTTCATTTAACTCCATCGACATGTTCTCAGTCTCTTCATCATCTACTTCCTCCCCATCATAGATTTCTTCGCCAGACGAAACACTGTTCACAAATGTAAGAACGAGACGGCCATCTTCCCGTTGGGCTTGGAAATGTTTCTCGGATGAAATGGAGACAGCTTCAAGGACTAGCCGTCCATTGTCACGGCGAGAGTGCACCGAGAGGGATGCCCCATCTTCTCGAGACAGGGAAGGTAAAGGGGGAGGGAAAGATCGAGGTTGGATCTTCTTAGTAGAGGCAAAATTGTACTTGATGGCATCGAATTCTTCCAGGCCAAAACTCTGCGGCGGCATCCCTTCTTGTTGAAGTGGCTCGTGCTCTTCTGCCTTAGCATCTTCCATGTCTCCGACTTCTGATGGCGGGTATGAGGAGAACCCATCAGAGCCAGTCTCGGATCCAAGGCTCTCAGTGCAAATCTGAAGGCTCTTCTCGCTCAAAGAGCTCGTGGATCTCTTTACCAGAGGGTGAAAATAAGGTGGGGGAAGGGACTTCGAATCCTCGAGCTTATGAGACAGAATTGAGCTCCAGGTGCACTTCTCAGCGTCCTGTTTCTTTGCTTCCTGGATGGAGTTCCAAATGTCAAGCTGGCCTCTTCCTTCGCCATCCTTCTGTGCATGGTTGTCGTCTTCTTCCGAGAAAGAAGATGAATCAGCGATCGAGGCCAGAAGCTCTTCAGATGACGCAGTCTTCTTTATTGGAGAGAAACCATTCTGGGCAAGCCACTTCCTGGACGACATATCAGCAGAGAGCGTCCTGCGAAGGGAAGCATTCTTGGGTCTCTCGCAGTCTGACCCGAGAATAAAGACAATACCCTGCTTCTCAGCAGCTCTGACCTCATCGTCGATTCGGAAGGCGGGAGGCAGAGGTATGCTCTTGCCAAGAGAAGGTGACATCTCCTTCGATAGTAAGAAAAGAGGAAGATTTGTCTGCCCAAATAATGAACGAATGAGAAGAACAGTTCAACAAGAATACCATCGACAAACCAAACAGATAGTAATCAATCATGCCATCACTGATCGATAGGGAAGGCTACTTTTATGATCAAGCCCAGAATTTCATCTACAAAAGTATGTCCAGTGCCGATCCAGGCTTGTGCAGATACATGAGAAGTGGGTGCAGCACAAGGTTAGATGGTTTGCGCACACTCAAAACTGCTATAGTGTTTCCTCCTGCTAGAATTTTCTTTACGACAGCGAGAAAAACCGCCCAAGGTTGGTAGAATCTCATGTTCATATCCCCATCGGCTCACGGACCATGTAAGACGCGATTTCTGAGATATGAGTTCAAAGAAGTGAAGTCATCATTGTTTTATGTCTCATATAACTCCCTGTCGTTTTTTTAGGGAAAACTAAATACATAGACTCTCTGTCTTGGCCAAACCATGTTGCAAGCAAGAACAGAGCAGAGGTTTTACCGACCTCAGCATGCCTGACTCGAAAAATCTCGATGAACAAAACTTAAATAATCGGCATAATTTGCGTACAATCTACAGATGATGTTCAAAGAAACATGTAGTCTTTCACTTGTGCGCTTCAAATTCATCAGAACCATCACAAAACAGAGAGCAAACATCATTGTGCTTCTCGCTCTCCACCAGTATGACGTGCAACAACTATTTCCTTCCCTTGAGCCAATGACATAACACCACATGGCAACCCAAATCGTTTTGTCTTCTCAACTTTGAAGTGTGGCAGCTCAAACTGGGAGTGCATGATTAGCCACGTTATTAATCAAATGGTGGGCCATAGAGATATTAAGACCATCTACATGTCCGAACACACCTCTCTCTCTCTTTCTCTATCCCTCTTTGATTCTCTCGCTGAAGTCAAAAATCATAACTTCATAGTTTAACCCCATTAAAGAAGAGGAAATGAACAGTGGTTGGGCGGCGACAAGTGAGCGGACTCACCGGTTCCCGCGCGGACTCAGCAAGCTCGCTCCAACTCTTTGCCACGCAGAGAGACCCCCGGAACCTCCCCCCTGCCCACCTTCTGAATTCAAACGAACACGGGTCAGCTCCAAACCTCCTTTTTGCAGGAATCGAACCGCAAACGGAAGATAAAAAAAGAGCGATGAAAGCAGTAATCAAAGTACCTCTTAATCAATCTTCAGGTTACTCGAAGAAGCATGTGGCTTCTCTCCCTTCTGAAGAAGAAGAAGAAGAAGAAGAGGAGGAGGAGGAGCGGCAACAACCGCAACCCACAGAGGCCTGCGAGAGAGACCACTGGGTGCGTGTTGCGGGGCTCAAAGATTCGATCTTTTTTTTTTTTTTAGTGTTCTTCCTTGTTTTTCTGTGTTGTGATGATAAAGGTGGAGTTCAATTCGAGTGGATGGTGAGTGTGTTCCAGTGGGAAGTGACGATGGGCTTTTTTTTCCATGGAAAAGGAGTGATGGTTGAGGGGGTATTTGTAGGTGCCAAAAAGCCTTCGGCACCGGCTCCGGCGGGCCCCCACCACCCTTACGCCACCGTAGAAGAAAGAATACTGCGGTCCCGGCGACCTACACTCGCACCATGTGACCATTCGATCCGCGATACCACGCGTCTAATTTAATCATGCACTCCGCCTCGATGATAAGATCATGTTAGGACTTTCTCCACAACACCTTAAACGATCTCATATCGGGATTCGATATCCACTTGCGGCAATGTGCACAACTAATTACCGTAGAGTTTAAGCCCTTATCGTGCGGCGCGGGATATAATCTACACCTTAGATGAGCGAATGTCTTCTGTTCTATTTGCTAATGTTTCTAATTGAAGCGCCTGATCAACAAACGCATAAAACTTTGGACACCCTATTTTTCGCATGAAATTTTCTGTTCGTTTAACATAAATAATCAAAGAAGGGTAGGGAAATTTCTAAAATTTTTGGCGATGTTCTCCTATTTCAATATGAGGAATTTTAAAAATAAAGTTTAGTAGCTCGCTCTTGGTATATTTTGGTTACTATCCATAGCAGTTGCATGCATGGAAAATGAGAACTTCAAAGGTCCTCACAAGGGTCGGGAGGGAATTTGAGATTTTGAGCTTTCTCACAAAGTTAAATATTATGTGCAAGTGGTGCTAATACATTTTTCTAGGGCTCCATTGGTAATCATCTCACACTAAATTAAAATTATAAAATTGGAGTCATTTTTGAAAAGTTAATTTATATATATTTTTTGGTGGTAAGAAGGAGAAAATACAAATTTTCTCTTCAAATATTACTCCCACATAAGCTATGGACAGTATTTACGAGAAAATATTTTCCGAATTCTTTTATGTGGTGCCGAAAATTAGGGAATAATCTTCTTCTTCTTTTGCTCTTGGGGACCAAATATTTTATAATAATTATTACCAATTAGGTGAGACAGAATATTTGATATTGATTGGATGGATATGGCTTAAGGTGGAAGCAAAAGGGGCATCGCTTTCGGAGTCCCACATCGATTGGGCAGCCACAAAACGATAATTTTAAGGGAAATGCTTCGACAGACTGACGATACTATCGGTTATTTCTGACCGTAAATCGGATCCACACATCATCACCGTATGAATTTGAAAAATCGTAAGGTCGGAAATAATAACGATCTTGTCGGGATGCCAGGATAGCAACTTCCCTTAAAAAAATAGTATTATTTTCCGATCATCGCCATCGTATAATTATTCCATACAGGAAGAGTTATAATTTATATATGTTTGTTCTCATAATGATGCTGTGAAAGTTACCCGATTCACGCAACTCTAATTCGCCGACCAGGGCCATCCAGACAATACTAATTATTTAACTGCATGTGTTTCGCAAGATGCTGCTTCGTCAGCTCACTACA
Source organism: Rhodamnia argentea (assembly GCF_020921035.1). Taxonomy (NCBI): domain Eukaryota; kingdom Viridiplantae; phylum Streptophyta; class Magnoliopsida; order Myrtales; family Myrtaceae; genus Rhodamnia; species Rhodamnia argentea. Next base: position 22,715,214 of record NC_063157.1, on the reverse strand, counting down.
AAAGGCGAGTTTGACTCATGTCCTATATATAATAATCTCCTATTTAAATGCTCTCCATGCTTTTCTTATAATATTAACGGTCCAACACTAATTGATGTGTGCATAGATAACAAGCTAGTCGAAGCATATCAGAACCTCAAATAATAAAATGAATTCCGCGCCATTAATTAAGCGAGTCCCAAGCGGGAGAATCCATCGGCAGTTGACGAGCTGAAAAATACAACAATTGAAAGGCATATGAGAATCCGAATTTTTTTCGGCTTTGGAAATTAATTATTAGTCTAGGCTCATTTTCATTGGCAAGGTGGTAAACATGATTGCTTTAGGAAGCATTCTGATTCTCCTTTGCAGCATGTATTCAACTTGATTAAATCAATCCACACTTTTCTATACACGCGAGGGCTCAACGACAATCCAAGGACTAATTACATGCATGAACATAAGTTTATGCTAACTTTTTGTTTTATTTATTTATTTATGAAGAGGAAGGGTCAAAGCCCCGGTGGGCGGTCCGAAAGTATGAAATGTTCATACTCATCCACGCGAGAAACCAATCGAATCTAAATCATGTGCTTAATGCTCAAACCAAAAAAGTTCGTACCTAGGCGAGTGGACCGTCCTCCCGGGATTGATGATGCTATCCAGCTTATACTTGATAACGACGGATTATGACATTAAGTATGTGAAAAAAAAAGGGGTTATTCCTCATAAATTAATTTAATTTGTTCTGGCAATATGTGAAGAGATAGGCAAATTGAGGGGCAGTGGATTAGTAGTAATTAATTAGGAAGCAAACCATGAGTGGGAGCTTAGGCAAGAATTTATAGGTTGAGAAAAGTTGGAGCATAAACCCTTTTCTTTTCTTTTTTTCCTAACTTTTGAAATCGTATTTCCTTTCTGAAATGGCAAAGTGGACGGTGTTGACCTTTGAGATTTATTAATTTTGAGGAGTTCGATTGGCCATCGAGAAAAAAAAATTATTTAAATAATAAATTAGGAAATGCGTGGTCGTATGAATCTTTGCACAACAGCAGTCTTATCCCGTGACTTTTCTTTAAGGTGCGCTGTCTCCTCGCTTTGACATTGTTCTCAAACCCTAACCCTTGCTTTGTCGGAAGAAAACGACGTCATTATCAAATGTAATAATCATCACTTGATGCATGCACAAAGAAGCCGCCCTAATTATACCTTATCATGATCTGCAAAATGATAGAGGGTCGTTTATTTCGCGAAAAAAAATTTATTTTTATTTTTAAAGATGACTATTTATATCGTTTAAAATAATTAGTTAATAAAAAGAATTCGTGTCTAAAAATTTTCACGGAAAATAAAAATATTTTCCATTTTAAGAATGTCCAATTCGAAATTTCTATTTTCTAGAGATCCCCAGAGCATAGAAACCCCTTAGACAACCGATGTGTGCTATGTTACATTTTGATAGATAGGTAATTTTTCAATAATCTTTGCATATGCCACCATCATGTGGACGACATATCATTCCAAATGAGAAAATTACATGAATGGACCACTCAATGCCCCTAACAAATTACAATAGGCAATAAAACAGACAAAGAGTTAGGCTCCGTTTGTTTCCCGAAAAAATGAATGATTTCGATGATTTGGAAAATAATTTCCTGAAAAATAATTTCTTGAAAAACGATCGTTTATATCGCTTACAAAAATGAACGAATAAAAAAACATCTCCACCATCCACAGAAGTGTATATACATATTAATAAAAAAAAACATTCTTATAGTTTACAACCCATTCATTTTTCACGAAGCAAACGAAGCGTTAACCAAACAAAATTCTCTAATTATGGCATGGAAAGTTTGTTCTCGTTCTTAATTATCGAAATGCGAACCGCGTCGGCATTCCCGTGCCACCATTAACAATTCATCTACAAAAGCAGAAGGCAAAAAGGAAAAAAGTAAAGTAAAGTAAAAGGAGTAGTGGATGCATGCTACGAAGTGGCATTAGTGGTTTGGCATCTTTTTTGCATGCAAAAACACATTGTAGGAGCCAATGGCGAGACGCCACGTAATCGGCTGTAGTAAGCCTTTTTCCCAAATGAAGTCAAATCGGGCGTGATCATACCTCTCAATAAACCTAATGCCATAAAGAGGGAGACCAAGCAATTTGGAAAGGCAAAGCATATGATTCTGTCCTCCATGCCCTTTCTTTAACACCAGGAGCAAATATATATTTATAGCTGCATCACCTTCTCTTTTCTTTTTGCCGATTTGACTCCTACTGTTACCGATTTCGATAGAAGTGGGAGTCTAGTAATGAGAGATTGCTGCCACGGGAAAATATATTCCCCTTCGATGATTCAGGAACGCGAATGTAAAGATCCGACTATTTGAAGGCCCATTGAAATATTGTGGAATAGCATTTCACGAGGCTTGTTTCCTTATGCTCTTTCTTGTCTTGCGTTATTTGGAAAGTTCCCTTTTCGTTCACTTTATTAATGGATTCGTCTTGCTAACTTAGCATCGATAAGAAATGGCTGTCGAGCGCATGCACGACGACCGAAAAACACGAGATGCCCTCTTCTCCTCTCACTCTCTCTGCTGATTTAGGGTGTGCATCGATAAGAAGTGGATTTCTGCTCCCGAAGTACTTTTGGAGCAGAAATCCGTTTGGTAAAAATTTTTACTTCTGAAAGAAATTTCCACTTCTTAAGTGATTTTTCCACCAATTTGAGAAGTTAAAAAAAAAACAGCTTCTCCAATTCAAGAAGTATTTCTCGCCTCACCCTCTTTTTATTATACTTTCACCGTCTTTTGGATCATACCAACTTCCGCCAACCTTCGCCGCTGCAGGCCGTCGCCGTCCACCGCCCATCGTCGACCTCCATCGGCTGCCTCCCACCGCCAACCGCGGATCATCACCTGCCCCCGCCCACTACGGACATCCGTCACCTGCCACTCGCCAACCGCCCCCTCTAGCCAACCACCGCCGACCTCCGCCGACCGCGCCCCATCGCTGCCTGCGACGGTCAATCGCCGCCGACCTCCGCCATTCGCCGCCGGCCATGATCGCAGCCAACCGCCGCCCCTTGCTGTCAACCATCGACCACCGCACCGGCCGCCGCCGCTAAGTCGTTGTCTCCGGCCACCGGAATAAATAATACAAATTATTTTTAAAGAAATTTAAAAAAGTTCAAAAATGAAGTAGAAATTTTTCTGCTGTCGATAATAATTTTTCACATAATATTTTGTGTTAATAATGTTATAAAAGTAGAAATTTTCAACCGTTACCAAACGAATTTCTCTTATTAGAAATAACTTCTAAAGTAAAAGTAGAAAAATCAACTTCTGCTTCTGAGGAAAAGTAGAAAAATTAAATTCGATCGAGAAGTTGATTTACGAAGTAGAAGTGTCACCATGCGCCCCCTTAACATTTCTCGCTACTTCCGGTAGTTAGATGGAAAATGAGAGTAGTGAGCCGCCCCTTTCGATAGGCGAAATTTTGCGAATGTCTCACCCTCAGCCAGACAGCACTCTCTACCCGACTCTCGACTCACTCAACTGTCCATAGCTTTCTCATGCAGTGCCGGATTCACGCGCGCGATTCTGATGCTGGTTGGAAACTCTCGATGCCTAATTTCCAAATATGCATCCCAATCATGTTTTACATTTTAGGATCTTAAATACGGGCTCGGCTGCCTTTCGACGACTCCGGCGACCTACTCTCAATAGGTGGAAACTTGAAAAAAACAAAGTCCAGAAGAAAAATTTCCGCAGGCGCCGTCGCGATCGCGAGTTTCCAATATTGGACTTTAGTCGAAGCTCCTGCGTGCGCAGGAACGACAATATTGAAGCAAGCAAAAAATGGTTTTTCCTAGTAGATCGAGACTGTTTACTCACGACAGTAACCCGAAGAATCTTTACGTTTCCCACTGGAAACCCTGATTCGAACCCAATTTGCACTCTGTTTGGTATGGTGTCCATGCTTATTCAGATGGGGAAAAAGAGGCGTCCGCTCTTATCGCAACCCCGGCTGTCGGCACAACATCAGCAAAAGCAAAAACCCCCCCGCTCGTTACTTTCTCGGGAAAATTTTAGAATTTTTCCCCCCGGGGACTGCGTCAGGGAGAACTCAATAGAGAGAGAAGGAGAGAGATTCCAGGCGAGAAGGCCAATGGGCCTACACCCAATTCAGGAATATATATTCTCTGCAGCGACACGCGATCTCTCGTAGTGGCACAGAAAGAAAGAAAGAGAAAGAGAAAGAGAGAGAAAAAGATGGAAAGAGACTCTGAAAAAGGAGGAGGCAAAGGAGATGGAATATGTCGGGAAGAATTCCCCACCGTCGCTCCCGCTCACGTCCCTCATGCACTTGCCCGCTGGCCGTGGAAGCCATGCCGCCAATGAGGGCGCGCCACGTGGCCGCTCGAGGGAGTGCTTTCCCCATCTCGCGCGCGATGATGTATCTGCCGAGCCACGTGGCGCTAGTCGGGGGTTGGAATCCTTTCTACTCTTTATGCTTGCGCGTGATAAAGAACGCACCCCAGCTTCAACCGGACCGGCCTGGTTATACGGTGAATAGGTCCAATTCTCGATTTCACGTATTGGGAGCCGACCCGTTTGATCCGATTTTCGATTTCAAGGTAGGAATTGATTTACCTTGGGACCGGTCACGCGATGTTTGCATGATTTGAAATCCTAATATTTATAGTTAATATTGACAGTTAGCAACAAAAAAAATAACTGCTTCTTCCATGAATCGATGTGCCCATAAGAATCGCGTCCGAGATTATCGTTCCCAATTTACTAAGATAACCATTTTGCATCTAGCTTGAAAACCCCTTTGTTGATTGAACCAGCCTTCATTTTCCAACTTGATTCGCTTAGGTAACAGCCTCTCGAGCGCAAATATCTCTTGTTCGATCTCGAACAAAATATCAAGACTTTTAACTTTATATAACTTTTTCTGCAAACTATTTCGGGGTCACGACTACTCATATAGACCGGACGTCCGCTCGTGACCGGTGAGCAGGACATGTTGGATTTTCATGGGCTTCCAGATAACCGGGACCACGCCACAGACGAGGCATGGACAAAGCGATGGTCGGTTCCTAGTTTGCCACTTTTACTCGTGCAAGGGTGTGAGCCACCATCCAATCCCATCCCCCACTTGGTGCCAACCAGCCTCGCAAGAATCTTATCCCTCCGTACATTCCTGTTCCCCGTTCCTTCTCACGTGCGCATTAGCTTACACGTGCGCACCCCGACGTTTTGTCTACTCCTTCCCCACACAGTAAATGGGATTGATTCTTCCTTACCCTTAGCCAGTTGAAAGTGATTTCACTACTTACATTTACCTTTTTTTTTTATTATTAATTTGGTGGGAATATTTCGCGGGTAAGTTACAGCTAGGTGTAAAATTATTATTTTATTAAAGAATACTAGTGTTCCATTGCATATCCCATGGATAGCTAACACGGGAATATTGGTGAGCCTGTTAGAGATGCTTTCCTAATCTAGATCCGGCGCTACTCCACTTTTTCCGGTTCACTTTGGTATTCCTCGATCGTCCGACTGAGTTGGGCGGGTTTCGGATATCAAAACGGACCTTCTCGAAAAGCCGATTCTGAAGACGCCGATCTCCCTTTTAGGTGTGATATTTTTAAGGATTGGAAAGTCGTGCACACTCCATCTTACTGAACTCTCGAGCGACTCAATATTATACGTCAATCGATACTCCATGTTCTCTTATTGGATGGCGGAATATAATTTGTTGTATGATCCATTTTTGTTACTCTATCCAAATGTTCTCTTTATTATAAATCCCATCAAAAAGCAATTTTGAAAGCGAAAACCTTTCTTCATGTAACAATTTTTCTAAAACTATTGACCGAAAAAATTTGCAGACGTTGTTTATATTCCAGCCTTTATTGTCTTAACTAAAGAAATGGGGAATGCAGGGTACCAATCGAAAGGTCTGGGACTCGTGTACATTCTCTTCATAATGTCTAGGGTTTCCGAAAATAGGAGGACGCTAGGCCACTTATGGCATACTAAGTTCACGTTCTTATTGCACATTAATTCCACGTCAACAATACAAAAAAAATCGAAGTTAAATAACAAATGGCCGACAACCCGAATTCCTTCCGAAAAAAAAAGAAAAAAAACCGTGTGGTTGTGCTGTGATTGTGTCGGCTAACCCTAATTGAATTATCCTTACGCGATCCAAACAGCTAAAAAGTTACCATCTTTGTTGCCATGTTTGCGAGTGAACAAAATCTAATGATGAGCGCGAAAGATGCTGCGACGCAACCATGGAAATGGAATCCCATTCAACAATAATATCCTTTTGGAATATTAAGCCTAATACCTAGAGGATTCCAATTCTGGGTATACAGCTCAAGCTCACCCCCCCTCTAGAATCTCTCTCATGTTATAGGCTCCTTTGTTCCGTAACATGTTCCATCGAAAATTATCCGATCAGTACTAAACCTACTGTACGGAATGTCGGTTTAGTCCAGAACTCTTCAATTTTGCCAATTTAGTCATGAACGTTTACGCGAAATTCGAATATAGTTGCTTCCTATCAATTTTCGCTAGAGATCGCCGACATGGCAAGGTCCACCACAGGATGGACAGTGATGACCGGACTGCCACGTCGGCGAGAATTGATCAGAAGGACCACATTGGAATTTGAATGCAAAGGTTTAAGTTGGCAAAGTCGGCAAAGTCAGCAAAGTCAAGAAGTTTGTGACTGAAATTAGCATACATATAATGGGCTTAGAACCGATCGGGTAATTCCACCTCTTCTCCACCGTCACATGTTCCCGGTGGGAAAAAGTTTAAAAGGAAAGAAAAATGATAGAAAATAATAATAATAATAATAATAATAATGGTTAATGCCTCAAAAAATTTTAAACGGGTATACTTGTGACAAATTTACACTAAACTAATTTTTTTTAACCACAAAAAATCCAAATCGGTACACTTATGACAATTTTACCTCAAACGGATACATCCGTGACAAATTTATCCTCCGTTGATTTTCGTTAAATCCAACCGTTAAAGTACTAAGTTGTATGACGCATGGAAATTGACGGGTATACCGACTTGGCATTTTTACCACTTGTTTGTCACATGTACATCAATTTGAAATTTTTCGTGGTATTAAACCAATTGAACGTAGAGTAAATTTGTCACGGGTATATTAGTTTAGGGTTTTTCGTGGTAAAAAAAATTAGTTTATGGTAAATCTGTCACAAGCGTATCAATTTAGGTTTTTTGGTGGTCAAAAAAATTAATTTTGGATAAATTTATCACATGTGTACCAGTTTAGGAATTTTCATGATATTAACTTTAATAATAATAAGTTGTGGGCACCATTGTGGAATCTCACTCATTGGGAGGTTTGACTCTTTGAATGGACAAACCGGAGAGAGACATGGTTAAAGTTTCGGGGTTGGTGGCGAGACATAGAGATGAGGGAGCATAATATCAACAATCAAATTGTTCCCAGAAAAGTGTTTTAAAAGAAGAAAACTTTTATAAAAAAAAAAACATAACAATAATAAAACAAACAATTTGGAAAAATTAAAGTTATCAGGAGGACGTGGTCGGATCCTGTCCACCCGTCTACCACCAATTGGTACACGTAATTTTGTTTGGGAATATTCTTTTTTTTTTCTCTTTTTCTCCTTTTTTGGCTTTATGGATGTCATTTCTGCTTATGTGTTATGTCCCCATGTTTCCCCTTTTCAGGTCATTTCTCGTATTTTCGGAAATATTGTCCGAAAATTCGGTTTCGTAGGTGTTCAATTTTATGGAAAAGAAGGCTTGGACTTGATTGGTGTTAGGGCACGCATGGCAACCCGCTCTAAAAATTGATTCGTCAGAAGTTGATCTTTATATTTTTTATTTTTTAGCATAAGTTGATTTGTCTACTTCTGAAAAGGAAATAAAATACTCCGAAAGTAGAAAAATAAATACTCTAGAAGTATTTTCGTGCGTGTGCCCGGTTGTTAGCTCTTTCTAATACGTAGTTTCATAAAAAAAAAATTGTAAACCCACAATTGAGCATGACGTACAATAATGAGATTGCTACACATATGTATTTAGACGTATAGATACATTGATTCTTGATTATTGGGAGAATATTTGTAGGGAAGTAACGTTGGAAATTGGTGGTTTCAAAAGTGAAGTTATTAAGAGTTACGGCGAAGAAATTAATTTCACGAATTATTTAAATTTCTGGGACGTGGACGGAGATGGGAATCATGGCAAATCCGGGGTCCTTTTGTGCTATTCTCAGTAAATGGAGGAGTGGAACCAAATGAAGTTTTCTTGGAAGATGAAGAGTAAATGTCAGTCAGCAAAGGAAAGAACAAGAAGAGAGGATAATGTCATGATCAGTAGCGTCGGTCGATGCTAGCTCGAAAATTATTCGGCCTAAATCTACCCATTTTAATCCATTTTGATTCATTTATTCGTAACATAAATTCGGTGGCCCGTGCCCGGCCTGTTGTATTTGGCTTTTCTCCGACCCGATCCACAATACTACACAGATACTTGAAAAAAAAAGCTTTTATGCCGTGCATGTAGTGTGTAAACCATAAAACTTATAGCAGTTTCATAAGTTTCCACGTGAGATTTTCAGACTTGTTTGCAATTTTTGCTTCGTTACAAATTCTTCAGGTTTCGCAAATGAAGTATCCGACATCTCTTTAGAACCAAAAAGTCAATGGATATTGGCACGTAAAATCATATGCTAATTTTCACGACTTTCTAAAGCTTGAAAGATCATAAATTTTTTATCTCTCTTTCAATTTTGAAAAAGATTAAGATCATAAGTAGAAGATAAAACTATAAGATAAGTTAGCCTCTGAAAACCTTCAACCTGATCATGACATCATCCTCTCTTGTTAGTCTCCCCATTTCAAGTGTATCTTATAATATTGAAGCACGTTAGTGGAGAATCAAATTTATTAATAATGCCCAAAAGCCCTCCTAAGTCCTAAGCGCCCTTTCGGGGAAGAAAGAAACCACAAGACGGTCGACGGTGGCGAGGGAGACACGAGAACAAGAGATCGATCGATCGACAATAGGGCCACTCTTTTACTCGAGAGCTGATCGTTTCCCGGGTAAGCAAACGCGCCGTTCATTCAACACTGCTACCGACAGAGCGCGCATTCGCCCACCGGGGCCGAAGATGCCGGTATGTTTTGGATGGGGGAGGTGACCTTCGGAAAATATGTAAGCGTGAACGATTGGAAATTAAAAACTAAGAGTGCGTTTGTTGGAGTGAAAAGTTTTTTTTTTTTTTTTTGAAAACTGATATTTCGGATTTTCACGCGTTTGGTTCGTCGAAATGATTTAGTCAACAGAAAACACTTTCCGGCCAATGAAAAATTCATGCATAGAACTAGAAAAGTGAATTCCCCAATCTGAAGAGGTGAAACTATTTTTCGGAATTGCTCCTCTCAAATTTTTAAGATATTTTTTCGAATTTTTTTATATTTTTATATTTTAATACTTCTCGATTATTTTAATTTTTAGTTCCAATTTATTTAATATTTGTATGTGTGTGTGAGAGAGAGTGAAGACAACTGCTGTCTATTTTTGGTACTCCGAAGCAACGTTAAATTATGGTGTCTTTTTACAGAATCGGCACTTTTAGTTCGAATCAATCAAACAAACACTTCGACCAAAAAAAAAAAAAAAATTCAAACAAACTCAAATTCATCCTCCTCGAGGTGTGCAACGAACTTGACGAGTCCCCTGCCCTCCACATCCCTTACGAACTCCACCTTGAAGGGACGATTGGCGGTTAGGCTCTTGCCTCTCCAGAACAGCAAGTTCTGCTTGACCTCACCCTCCATTCCACTCAGCTCCAGCTCCGCCACCCGCGGCACGTGGTACACCCTCACCGGCGCCTTCACTCGGACCCTCAACCCTGTCCTCGCGGGATCCAGCAACAGCTCGACGTCGCTCTTGAAGGAGACCGAGGACGGATTGGTTTCCGACTTGAGCGCAAGCTCGCACGATATCGACGACCTCCTCCTCCCCGAGCGGATTCGCGGGAGCCAAGAGGCAGAGGCGGGGGACGATTGGAGCACGATCATGCGTGCCGAGACGATGAAAACGAAGAAGGGGAAGGTGATGGCGAAGAAAGAGGACTGACAGTTGAATTCAAAGGAAATGTATAGTGGCTTATTTGTAGCAATGAGAATTGGAATGTGACAATGATTATATAGAACAGAAGTGGATACTTTCAGCTGTGAACTAACAATCTTTGGGGTTGAATCTAACCAACAATCCTAGCCTCATAGGGGTAGATGGTTCTTCTTCTGACTTTCCGAAATCAAAGATAACACTATGCATCGCCTCCTGCAACATGAAGTCAGCTTCACTTTGCCCCTTTCAAAGTAAGAATTGCAGCCAACCTATTTATCTCCTAAAGATGATGCCATGGCTTCGTTTTTGCACCTATTTTCTAAACTACTTTCCAATGATTGCAGCCAGTAAGCCCGTTCGTCCACACAGTTGTCCATATATCGGTGGAAGATTCGGTGGCAACCAACGTTAGTCATGTCCTTGCGAATCGAAATTTGTTTGCTGCGATCTTTTGACCCTCCAAGGAGAGTAATTGAACCACAAACTCGAAAAAAGGAAAAAAGAGCCCTTCTTCAAGCAATATCCTCACACTTCTGGGACAAGTTAATCCTCCTATAACTACAAGCAAAGGAGATGAGAGAAGGGACAGTTGTAATTTTAACAAGCTCATACTAACAAGCAACACCTTAGACCCAGCCAGCGACATGGCAAAATGACCAGTCAAACCTTGCTTCGCCACAGTCACATCAATACAGATAGCAGAATATAGGTCATAAGCAATTGACAGTTTTTCTCACTCCCTTGGAACTTCAGATGAACTTTGAATGACAGCATCCACTGGACATAGATCACAGGAAGGACAACTTGGACAAAAACTAGAAGTACCACAGGAGTACCATAGGGGACGATTACTTCGTGGGATATAAAACAACCAAAAGCTTCTACAATCCATGTTTTGGGGAGTAAACTGAATCGCTGCAGAAAGTAGCATATATTTCTCACACGTTCACGTTAACCAGCTCGCACCCATATGAAAAACATGGGACATCCGTACACATCGATAGAAGAGACCGAGTGTCAAACCAAAAAGGGGCAGCTGTTTACATTACACAGAATTTACAGGGACTTGACTGGGAGAAACAAATTGAAGCGGAAGAGAAGATTGTCCCCTGATATGTATAGAGGAAATGCACATGCTTTTGACAAAATTTTGAGATCACAAGTCCCTGGTATCACAGCAAAAGAATACGAAAGGAGCTTTTGGCTATTATTATATGCGATGGCTCGGGAAGCGACCAATTAATCTGCATTGTTCTGGAAGCAAAGAAGAGATGACCTGTCCATTAAGAGGAAAGAGCTCACCATCGATGCCACAGCCATTGTGCGTGTGCTTCCCGGCTTTAATCTTCACTGACTTTACCTGCATTCATTGAAAGCTTACTTAAATTTAATATATGAGGATGAAAACTTACACTCGTCAAGTACTCAGAACACGTATGTGGACACTAGCAGTCCTATGTGGGATGTGTAAAGGTTTATAGCCACCAGCTCATTTTCCTAAACTGGGATTTGCTGCGCTTTTGGTTCCCCTAATGTTTTGTTTCGACCTTTTTAAACTTTTGCGAAGTTTTTAACACATAATGAAGATTCGCGGACAGACGGCATAGAATGCAAACATTTACCAAGTATAAATATTCAGAGTACCACTTTTAACTGCCAATGCATCATGCACTACAACCATATCCCGGATCATCCCCATGCTTTCAAATAGCAGCCCGTCTCAATTTGCATGTGGAAGTGGAAGGGGACAAACAAAATTAACATTAATGAGAAACCCTCAACTTGAACCAAATATACGCATGCATTTTCATTCAACTTTTTCCTTTATTCCCCCTTACTCCCCCCATCCCCCACCCTCAAACCACAGTGAAGAAACCACCGAACACCAAAATGAAAGTAAACAAATAGAAGAGACTCCCACAACCTAGTTCTGAGAGCAGAAATGTTTAGTCCAGAAGAAAAGATGTGTGCATGTTACCTTTATGTATTCCACATATGGTAGCTCAAGGTGTCCACCCATCTGAAGACGCACAAAAAATCTCAAAAGTCTCCACCTCCCACTTCCACGAACTAGAAGCATATCTAAGGTGTTGTCATCAGGCTCAGCTTTTGGTGCCACCACCTGAGAGCTTTGAACAGTTCGGCAGGCATGGTTACACACCAATATGCCAAGGAACTGTCCCTTAGTAACTACCCACTTCTCTTCACATCTAGGTATGAGTTCTTTCTTAACTCCAGTTTCTATATCATCTGGAGGCCCAGGCAATTCTATTGGGTTTTCTACAACCCAATTAGGCTCAGTGTCCCACCTTGGTTCAGCATCCCAAATTGGACCTGGATCAGACATTGTTGATGAGATATCTTCTTTATCATTTGTCGCAGCATTCCCCCATGTCCGATCATGTGTAGCTTGCAGCCCCGAGCATCCTCTATCTGTCCTTGACTTTGACCTTGTCCTCGGCCAGTTTGGAGTTGTTGACAGGGGATTTTGGGGATGAATAACTTCGGGTTCAGCAGCAACATTGTTTCTTCCAGATGACAGGCGTTTGGATATGCCACGAACATAGTCAGATGGTTCAGTGCTAGCATGAGTGCTACTGCAGGTTGTATCCGGATCTCCACCAGACATCCGGCTTGGGGTCATTATCGAGTCAATACTTGATAAGCTGGATGCTCTAGGCATGCCTTCTTTGCTTGACCTTCTCACAACGTCATTGTACAGGTCTGTCATGTCAACTGCTTGACGTTCAGTAGAGAGCTTTCCATCCTGATCTTCTTTCAGTGCTGGAAGATATTCCACTTCATAGTTGTATTTTGGCAAACAAAGGAACTTCAGGAAACCAGCCACAAAGTATCGCAGAGGACCAAAGCGCTTCTGATATTTCTCAGACATCTCCAATACTGGAAAGAACAATACCAAATGTTAGTGAAAAGTTTTAAGTGAACTGAGAGAAATTGTAATTACATGAGACAGGAGAAGGCATTGTAAACTAGAGATGTAGGTAGGTGATTGTGAAATACGTGCCTATTTTGGCCATTTCCATTCTGCATCAAGGTAAAAACATAATGGGAGGAGGACATTCAAGAATTTGAAGGATATAATTTCTCTGCGTTTTAGTTTGAAACATCCAAGCAGTAAAGAATTAATGACAGTAACGGGAGATAAAATTTGGAGACTGTAGACACGAGTGACATGAATTACCATCGCTGACGAAACCATAGTATGCACAAGTCATCCCAAAGTGAATGACACCACTTTGAAGCCATTCAACAGCAAAAACATCTGTAGCAGTTAAACCACCCTGAAGCAATAAAGAGAATATATTTTATTAAACAGCAAGAAAAAGCAGCACAATCATTTGAACGAATACCCAAAAATCATATAACAAAAACCAAACAGATACATGAATAAATAATTCCGAGTTCCTAAGCGAGAAAGAAATTTAATTTCTTGATATAGATCACTCGAGAGCACGGCAGGGGAAGAAAACATTAACGAACATCGATTTGCACGAAGCTGTTTCACTCATTCAAACAACCATTCACTATTAAATACTCTTGTAGGCATTACCATTAACATTAAAATGCTCCCGATAAAAGAGCATCATGCCCTAGTGATTCATCAAGAAGAAGAATCTCATTCCTTGAAATAATTTCAGGTGGTCAAGGCAGCATGTTGAAAAGTGGATTCCATTTTTCTCTTGATAAAAACGTGATGACAAGCATTCGCATGAAAAGAGAGGTTGCGAAGAACATAAATGTCAGGCATGAGTCACTTTGAAGCATAACATAAGAGAAGAAAAATGGCTTTGTGAAAGAGGAATGACCGTTATCGCAAACATTAAATGGTCAACTCTTGACATAAATAAGAAAAGGGAAAAGGGCAGCAATATGGAGCTCTAGACAGAGACTGGAGAGCACGGATCATACCAAAATGAACAAGCGTACAAACTCACAAATGGTTAGAGATCTGAAAATATATCTACACACACTCACGGAGTCAATTATGTCAATGCCACCAACCAGTGCATAAATAAATTTTATGACGCTACAAGTTGTGTTTGGAAATAATATGATAGGGGAAAGCAAGGGATACCTTCACAATAGCTAAAGCTGCAGAAATTGGATCCCTGACTCCCAAAACAGTCCAAACAAGTGAATTATCAGAACCAGCAGGTATTATTCCCATAGGTATGGAAATTCCTTCTTTCTGGTTATCCCTACTAAGCAATCCATTCAGAACCTGTAGACCACACAAAAGGTTGTGACTTACTCATCTAAGGAGAACAAAGAAAAGAAGGTGGAGTTAAATAGGTCATCACTTTAAACTACTTCACACCTCTATATGACATACGAGTCTCGTAAGCATAGAAGGTATGGCTATCCAAGTGAGAGTTATATTGCGATAGAAGTGGGCATGAATCAAAGTTGCACCACGTCTTGCATAATCACAACACCTCAGACACACTAATCGTTTGCGCTATATCACCCATTCCACAGAATGAAAATATGAAGTCATCTACTACAGCTGGCCAAAACAGCAAGGCAAGTAAAAATATCAGTTGCATTGCAGAAAACATGTTCCTCATCATTGGTATGTTTGCTCGCCACTTTCATTATTCATAGATAATTGCCAAACTAAATTTGACTAATTTACCAACATTCCTCATATTAATTTATAAACTATTTGAGTCACTTACCAACTTTTTATCTTGCTTAGTTTTGAAAAGTACTGATATTTATTTATTCTTCCAAAATGACCAACTATTATAATGATTACCAACATTGATACCCTAAATTCTGATTATTCCGTTTTCCATTTTGTCTTTTGTTTTCAGGAAATCAGCATGCTACAGGTGCAACGCTAGCTTGACAGAAGAGAAAAGCAAAATGTAAATACTATTTGTCCAACAACCAATTCTAAGATGGAACTGCATATTACAACCCTAGAGTCCCAGCTTTCACAACAGCATACTTCTTCCAAGCATTTTTTTAACTTAAATAAGCAGAAAATCATATTTTTCACTTCTGACCATAACTATCACTAATTATTCCCAACAAGTATCTATAAATTCTTCCTCCGAATCAACAAGTACCACTGACCACAGTTACTGCTAACAACTAACACCAAGTGAGATTACGTACACCATAAAACATTAGAGAAAAAGGTACATATTTAAAAACATTTAGGAAAGTGCTGAACTCTTTCAACGAAGATACAACTTAATGTATTGCAAAAACTTATCAGCTCCACTGACTGTTAGTTTATTCAGTACAAGACCAGAACCTTAAAACTAGCCCTTATTCAACATTCTATTATGCAAGGGCTTGACAGTTCATCGAGACACAATATGCCATAGTCAGATATATATTTGGTAAAATAAAGAGTAGGAACAAATATGGTAGCAAATGACAAACCTCATTGACAATTCCATCACCTCCAACACATATTATTCCTGGAGAGCAAAGAGCAATGCAAACAAATAAAAGCCGCAAATCAGACCGCAATAATCAAACTACAAAGAAAACTATCAAGCCGTGAGAACTCGATTTAGCAGTCCTACCATCAGGACAGGTGCTGAAGTCAACACTAGAAGCTAGACTTTTAGCATGACCAGCATGAGTAGTCTTAACTACCTCCAGCTGGAATCCTGCGAGCTGTTACAATGCATCATCAATAAGAAATCGACTTCTCAATGTATCGAAGTATACAGATAAGAATGGTAGAGGGGTATTGCATATTCATCCACCTAGAGAAACATGCATGAAACATAAGATGCAAAAACACTCTTGTAGCTGCGGGAAAGAAATCTACAATACACCAACAGCGGACTCTCTTTCATTGATAGTCGAGAATTACATAATATAGTTATTGACATTCAAATCCACGCTGCATTCTTTTAAGCATGACCATACACAAACTCCAGTTGCAAGTGAAAGCAAGGGCCACATTGAAACGGTCCACCCACAGGTAAAAAGTAGAATGATAGTCTTCAGCCAATAAATAAAACACTTCCAAAACAAATACGCGACTGTCAATAAGGAAACAACCTATACCATCTCTCTGAAGCTGATTTGGTTTGATAACATATTTAAAATCAAGTGGAACTGGCAGGTAGAAGGAGCATTCAGTATGAAAAGCAGTGTGCTTCTGGAAATTTTTCAAGCAACCTATCAGAGGAAAAGAAGTCAATTGCAAGGATGCGCAAAGGCAAGACAAGTAGACTGAAGTTTCCTTCCAGCTCTCAGTGAGACATGAATACATAGCTTAGCAAATAGAAATTTAAGGGCAGCAACATACAAATGCTTCCTGGTGGCTAGATTAAATGGCTTTATGGCATAGAAAATACTCAGTAAGGTGCAATTCTATATTTTCTTCTTTTGTGCACCTAAGCTGATCAGAGCATGAACATGAGCAGCCAACACAACTGACTAGCATGGACAACAACTAGCAGTGTACAAAGGAGATGGTAATCTATAACACACCTTAAATATTGGCTCAGCCATTCTGTAGAAGACTTTACTCGATTTACCCCGTCCAGACTGTGGGTTTAAAATGACAAGCATTCTGGGAGGATTCTTGCATCTGAAAATTAATTCAGGTGGAGGGTCAATCGGAAGCAATTCTGAAGAAGCTTGCTTCTTTGATGAAACCAGTGGGTGTGGCAAACAATTGACATAGCATTGCTGGTCAGCAAAGCCACCCACCCATTGAATTGCCTCTTCTTTGCTAGAAGCCACAAAACAGAAGTCCTTGCGACTTCTCTTTTGACCTTTCATGAAACAAAAGAAGCCACAAGACCCATTCCTTTCAGGGTAAGCATGCACTGTGAAATGTCTCAGTCCAGCATTATAGGACACCTGTCAGAGTTATGTCACAAAACAGAAGTTTTATTAACAGTCCTTTCTCATCCGAGCGGTACTAACCTATCTATGGATCTAAATCGAATATCATCCCACAGTCAATTTTCTTGCCTTACTCTGCTTGAATGAAAAGGACGTACCGAGACAACGTCATCGAGTGGCAAGACATGGGAGCCCCAGACGAAAGCCTTGCTGGTAAGTTTAGCGTCAACAGCACCTTCTAGGGTACTTATTTCAGCTGAATTTTGTTGTCCATCCTTGCCATTCTTGTCATACACATTCTTTCTCTTATCTAAAACAAGCTTCCCAGCATAAACAACGTAACCCAACAAATCAGACATCTCATCTCCACCGCCTCCTCCAATTATATCAATCCTGTGCTCCTCTGCCTTCTTCACTTTAAAAGGATCATCGACGCCGACGCCGACGCTCATCGGACTTATATTCTGCCTCGACGCCGCATTTTTAACCTTGTTCCGCTTCTCGGGGAACACGACCGGCGACGCAGCGTGCCCTCCGCCAGGCGAACACAGTCCCATTCTCCTCAAAGGCTGCTGAGGCACTGAAACCCAAAGGCTATTATTGCTTTTCGAAAGACTCCCACTCTTTTGCATCTCTGTCGATACCCACCTCCTCTTCCTCTAATTCCAACAAACCCAGAAACACACAAGACCCATGGGAAGTAGCATCACATCACATCGCACGCACTCTCAACAGCTCGGTCAGATCAAATCACCAATTCCCGACGGCGACGCCGATTCAAACAACGATCCACCAGGAACAGCACCCAGCCTTGCAGATCAGATCGGGGTCTGCGAAATCCGCAAAATTTCCCTCGATTAATTTCCCCCTTTTTCCAAAAAAAATACGAATCCGATCCGACACAAGAACACCGCAAAATCCGGGAAACAATTCAATCGGGGGAAAAAAAAAATCGAGCTAAGACAGAGAATTACCAGCTGAGAATTCAACCAATGACCCCCCCTCCCCTCCCCTCCCCACCGCGAGAGCTCCTTCGCCTCCCTCGACGATCGAATTCGCCGGGCAAATGTGCAGGGAAAACGAAAATACTACAAATTCAAAAGAAAAAAATATAAAAAAGAGGATAAAAAAAAATTTCTTCGCTCTTCGAAAGATCGTTGAAATCGAAATGGAAAGAAGAGAGATGAAATGGGAAAACTGGGGGAGGGAGGGTTTGGTTTTGTATCCTGTGCTTCGTCACCCATTTCTAGCTTCAACGAACGCGCGCTCCTGATTGGTCCACGTCAGCGTATGTTCCTTGCTCTCCGTTTTGACGTATAATTCAGTCGTTAGCAGTAGGACACGGAACTCTTACCTAACATTAACATTATTAATAATCGAATCATTAAATCAATTAAATGGTAATGATTGTGACGATTTAAAAAAAAATATTGAGTAGACTATAAAATATATGAAGAATCGCAACGGTTGGGAGGAATAACCGATAAATATTACAAAAGAGGAGTCTCGCTTTTTAATATTTTTTGGGTTTTTCTTTTAAAAAAATTGGAAAATAGATAATGGGGAGTGCCCTTTTGATTGGAAAGCAATTCGCAACTCCAATGTCACGAAAAACCCGAACTAATTTTTTTACCACCACTTGTGACGAATTTACCCTTCTTTAATTTTCGTTAAATTGGGTTAGTACCATGAAAAAATACCAAATCGATGCGCCTTTGACAAATAAAGGATAAAAACCACTAACCTGTCACATGTTATCTAATTCGGTAGCGAAATGTGATTCATACTTTCTATCGATAGAAAAGCACGGTAGTTTCGGTTCTCGGTGGTGAGCGGTAGGGGTGAGCGGTTCCCGGTCCGGTCCAATTCCCATAAAAAATCGGGAACCATACCGGTGGTCCCGGTTCCCACTTTTCGGAACCGCGGACCGGACCGGCCACCCTTGGAACCAGGAACCGGACCGGACCGTCAGTCCGATCCGGTTCTTGGGCGGTTCCAAGGGTTTTCGGTCCGCGGTTTCGAAAAATAGATGTACACTTTGTAGACGGTGTCAATGAAGTGGAGATTGGACAAGGAAGAGGTAAGAAAAATAAGTGATGGGATGACTCGAGACTCGTCTATGTAGGCGAGACAAGCGGTGGGATGACTCGGACTAGTCTATGTAGCAAAATAAGTGGAGATTGGACAAAGAAGAGGTAAGAAAAAATGTTTGTGATGCTGCACCGAAGTGAAGCAAAGAAATTCTAAAGGACCTAAACCTAAACAACAAGTAAACATTAGGTTTGTTTTTTAAAAAAAAAAAAAAAGGACCGGTCCTAGGCCTTGGAACCGGGAATCAGACCTTCCGGTCACCGGTTCCAATTTTAGGAACCAGGAACCAGACAGGATCTCCCTAAAATCGGGAACCGGACCATCGGTTCCGGTCCGGTCCGGGCGGTCTTTTTTGCTCACCCCTAGCGAGCGGGGTTCGGGGGAGCCACCCCATGAGGGTCTCCAAGGAGCAGTGCTTCCGAGCACCAGAGGGCTTTTATAGTTTAAGTCCGTATTTTTTTGTTGGTAGTTTGGGCTTGAGCATATGAATAGCTACTATTATATATATTCTTTTTCAATTTTAATTAAATGATGTAAGGTGCGATGTACTAATTGTAGAAGAATCATCTGCTGGACGTAACCCTAATTTAAGAGTGAACTAGGATAATAAACTCAACAAAAATTAACGGATGGTAAATGTGTCACAAGTGTGTCGGTTTAAAATTTTTTTGTGGCCAAAAAATTGATTTTGGATAAATTTTACCGATTTGAGATTTTTTTTTTTGTATTAAAAAATGCACGAAGAATTGCAAAGGTTGGGAAGAATAATCGAGGAAAATTACAAAAGAGGAGTCTCACTTTCCAATGTCTTATCATTTTATTTTCAGTTGATATATTTTTTATTTTATTTTTTTTGTTAGAATTCATGTCGTTTTCAATTTATCATGTGGGGGTTTGAGCTTTTTGAGAGATGATGATGATGACGGGGTGGAGTGGAGCAGGTGGAATCGAGAGGGGGAACTGTGGGCGCACGTGCACCAATGTGTTGTTGTCCTTGAAGCTTCTTGGAAATAGCGGGGTACGTAATAAAGGAGTGCTTCGAGTTTATCTTCTTTTGAAATGTTACTTT
Organism: Rhodamnia argentea; assembly: GCF_020921035.1. Lineage (NCBI taxonomy): Eukaryota > Viridiplantae > Streptophyta > Magnoliopsida > Myrtales > Myrtaceae > Rhodamnia > Rhodamnia argentea. The sequence goes on along the minus strand of NC_063157.1, from coordinate 22,695,066 downwards.
CAATTAAAAATCAATCGAGCGGAAAATTTGTCAAAAAAAATCTTAAACCTATTATATTTTTATTAATCTAGTTGTGAATCTTTTAATTTTGCCGATTCGGTCATAAACCTTTTGCATTTGTGTCAATTCAATAATAAATTATTTTTTAGTCAATTCAATCATAAACTTTTTGCATTCGTGTCAATTCAGTCCATTCGGCCACTTTGACCATCTGGTATTGACGTGGACACCGGCCGACGTTGACGGAGCAATTCTCAATAATATTTTAATGTTTTTTTTCAAATTCTTCATTTATTTATTTATTCCTTTTATTTATTTATTTTATTTTTTTTGTGCGTCTTCTTCCTACTCCTTCCTCTAAAAATCCGGCTATCTCTTTCACTTCTTTACGACATAGCTTTAATGGACTGATTGTGCATTGATCGACCTCCCCGAGAAAGCCATCCAAGAAGGCTTTTTGTTTCGAGTTAGCAGCCTTCTTGTGCTTCCTTCCCGCTCGTTGCAATGCTTGCGATTGCAGAGGCGTGACGCGGGCGTTCAAATCTCAATGGGTCATTCGATCTCGGCCATGGCTGCTCAGCCCACTGTTTTCAAGTTTGAAGATCGACGATGGGGAGCGGCCGGTGTTTAGCAACAGCCCAAGAGTTCCATTTCAGCGGGGATTAAAAGCAAAAAGGGGAAACTCAGAGTACAAGTAAGTGAATGGAAATGCTATCTTACTAACTCCTTGAGTTAAACTACTGGGGGGGATTATCTAGTTTCAATAATGCCTGCAGGTTCAGTGAAAGAAATAAATCATGTAGAAGATAAACAAAGTGTTCTGACATTATCGGCTCAGCGGCGGCCTACCCTATAGGAGGGAGATGAACAGTTAAAAAAGAAAAAAAATAAAAATATTAAAATTTACCCCGTCACCGCCGACCAATCAAAGTTGGTCGTATGGACTAAATTGACACAAATGCAAAAGGTTTAGAATCGAATTGGTATAAATATAATAAATTTATGATTGAATTGGCAAAAATATAATAAGTTTAGAACTTTGTTGACAATTTTCCCCAATCGAGTCGAGATAGGCATAAAAAAATACTGTGTATTTGTGGATATCATCAAAATATTTTCTTTATTGATTTATGCAGCATATTGTTTTTTTTTTGTGATTTTAGAGGTAAAATATTTTTTCATTTGCATTAGATATATCAAGCAAATAATACGAAGGGTTAATAACATTAAAAACCCCAATATGATGCGTCTATGACATATTTGCTCCAAATTAACTTTTTTACCACTAAAAACTCTAAACCCGTACAATTATAATAAATTTATCTCAAATTAAATTTTTGATCATCAAAAATTTCAAATATGACACTTGTGACAAATTTACCATCCATTAATTTCATTTAAAATGGGTTAATACTATGAAAAATTCTAAACTGGTACACACAAATTTAGAGTAAAAATCCCAAATCGGTACACCTGTCACCGGCTACATGTCATTCAACTCAACAATTTGATGGTGAAAATTTAACAGGAAATTACGAAGGGTAAATTTGTCGTAAGTGTATCAATTTGGGATTTTTTGTGATCAACATATTAGTTTAGGGTAAATTTGGCGCATAAATTTTTTGTGGTATTGCTATAAACCCTAATATAAATATTAACACGCTTGGATTTCTAGCTTGGTTATGTTTAGAAAAATGGCATATCGATCCCGGACAAATAACCCAGAACTATATCCGGTAATATTAATTTACGATTTCTCGGTGTTTCTTGAATACCTTTCATCTTTTCACTCAAAAAATGGGTTCTTTTAGGATCTCCCTGTTTTTCCATTCTAAAAACAATACAATTAAGGTATCTTTCACTTTTTCTTCTTAATTTGTATTTCCTTGCACTTAATATATAGAGAATTCTCTTCCATTTGAATTGTAATGTAACATTTCAGAAAATTTTCAGCACAATCCCCCGATTTCTTGTTCTCATTCCAGATCATGAAGAATGACACTTTTAAGGTGCAAATGACAACCATTCTCTTCCCGGGCTCTAGTATTTCATAGACGAGTTTACGAACGTAAATACGCGTTTGATAATGATACAAAATTTCTGTTCCCGAAATAAAAATTCGTTTGATAATAACATAAAATTCTACGGTTGCCCACGAGAGAACGGAGAGGAGTCGGGGACCAAAGACCGACAACGAGCGGCCGGAGATCGTCAAGCAAACGACAATCGGCGGCATGAACGTGAGAGAGGCGACCGGCTGCGGGAACGTGAGAGAAACGACCAATAGTTGGGAACCGGAGACCGGCGGCGGGCGATCGACGGACGACGTCAAGGTCGAGAGAGAGAGAGAGAGAGAGAGAGAGAGACTGTATGTGAGAGAGAGGAAGTGAGCAATGAAAATAATTATTATTTATGCTTTTTATTTCAAAAATAAAAATTTAGAAAATTTCTACTTCTTGTTTCTGTTCCAAACCTATTTCTGAAAAATAGAGAAATAGAAGTGTTATCATACTCACCCTTAATCGATGATTGAAATATGTTATCAACAAATATGCTTAGAGGAAAAGATTAACCTTCAAAGAAGAATTGCTTGATGTTCAATTGTAAAAGAGGGAAACAGTATTTTTTTTTAATTGTCGAAAAAGATTTTTGTAAATGGATATCTAGTGATTTTTTAAAAAGTCACCCCCAATAATGCCGGTAGATCAATAAGAGGACTTCTAGTGGTTGCCAACCCTCTCTATCGACCGTGTGCTTAATACATTCAATATTCAGCCCAATATAATTAGAACGTGTGGATTAACTGTTGGGACACATGGGAAAAGCCAAAACACATTGAGAACACGAAGCATCCAACAAAATCACGAGATTCCCGTCGTGCGATATCATTTAATCATCAATACACGTGATAAAGTGCCTATCCCATCAGCCGTCGGCTGTGATACCCAATTGAGAATGTCGTCGAAGCCTAAGTCCGGGTCCATTAGAGAAGGTCCAAAAATAAATTACTCAATGCGAGACTCCATTTCCCCGACACCACACAAGTGCCAAATGACGTAAAATTACAATTACGAAAAAAAAGTGCGTCTTCATGGAAATAACAAGACTATCTCGATCCAAAGTGCATCGCGGGGAACCTCTCTCGTCCCGAAGAATACGAACATAAAAACCTTACGTATTTAAACATACTTACATAATCATATATTTCGAGGTGGGCTACATGGTTATGGTTTAAATCGGGCATTTCAAAATGTGCATGGAGCTCTTATAGCGATGCCTATCGAGTGTCGATTAAATTTGTAGGATGAAATTGACTCTTTTAATGAACTAAGCATGTCAATTAAATAATACCTCACTCAGTACATAACTTTAAGAGGAATTACTACACCGACCCACAAAGGGTTTCCCTTCTCTCCGTGGCTGTTTTGTCTTTCTCCATTTCGAATAAGACTCGGTTTGATTTACGCAAAACAAATGTTTTGGGAAATATTTTTTTTTTAAATAATAATTTATATTGTTGGAGATTACCAATGAATGAAAAATATTTTCATTAGTGGCAACGACTTATTTTTGAACATTTTTTGTGATAATCAATTATTTTTTAAAAATTATTTTTCAAATCATTCATATGTCGGAAACCTAAAGGGCAGCATCAGGATCAGCAAAACTCACCACTTACCATGTCCACCAAGCTCAAAATCCTGTACGGATTGAACTGGAGGATACCAAAAGCTGGGCCTACACTCGAAAGCAAACCGAAACGAGGAAAACCAGGGACTTACAAGCAAACTATAAAGCCCGCCCACAACACCGAGTCAAGCAACGACTCAGACCCGGTCCACGGGTTTTCATTGAGGTTAAGGAAAGTGTCGTGTCCTTGTTTGAAATTTCTTATTCTATCTTTCGAGAAAATGGGATCATGTCAAGCCTTTATTTGAAATTTTTTATGTAGCTTGCCTTTCTCGAGTTGAAACTTTGCATTTCGCGCGCACGAGAGGAAAAAAATGAATGTAAAGAACATGAGGTCGAAGGAAAGGCTTTCGGGCTTTTATTTGGAATGATGTCTTTTTTGAATCGTCTTTTGAGAAAATGAGGATATTTCAATCCCTCGTTGGGAATTTTGCCAACATATATAACTCACCTCTCTTGAGCTAAAAGTTTGCAATTTGCACACGAGCAAAAAAAAATTGCATGCAAAGAAGATGAGGTCGAAGGAGAGGTTTTCACAATTTGTTCGAAGTGGGTGTTGATTGAGGTCAAAGTAAAGGTTTAGTAAGAAATATATCAATCGAAGGAGATAGAGGGCGGAGGAAAAACTTGAGGGATCTATGACTCCATTTCTTTCGTGAAAAAATGAATGATTTAGATAATAATTTCCTAAAAATAATATATTGCATCGCTTGAAATAATTAATCAATTAAAAATATTTTCATTGTCAATAGTAATTTATGTGTAAATATTTTTTAGAACGATAAAGAGAATGTAAGATAAGCGACTCCTTAATTTCCGTGCAAGCGGGTGCTAAAGGAATAACACTTAGTTCTAATACCATATATGAAAGTATAAGCTAAAAGTTAGTAAGTGGATTTTGATCCAATATATAAAGTATTTAATGAGGAGTCGACTTGGGTTTGTTGAAACTTAATCCAAATCAACACTTACGTCTTCAACTCTTTTCTCGAAAAGAGCAGATTTTTGTCCAATATATAATGCCATCTTGAACTTTAAAGTTATTCATACGGTCCATAAACTATTAGTAAATGTTCAATCTAGTATCTAAATTATACAATAATGTTCAATAATGTCATTCCATTAATTCAAGTTAACGGAATCTATCGATATGGCTTCTATTTCGTCAAATTTGAATGGTGGGCAACAAAAAAAAGGGTTACATTTGAATTATCCAAGTAAGACATTCATCTCAAATCGCGGTATAATAATCCACCTCATAAAATAATGACCAACATGTTAAAGCATTAATAATTTAGGGACCATATGAACAAATTAAAAGATGATTACACACGTCATCAAATAAATTTAATTGGTCGTTTGAGCAAATTAAATTACTACATTAGATAAATTAAAGATTCAGAGACCATAGAAGATGTCGAGCTAAAATTTAAGGATTATTTACGTCATCTTTCAAATTTTCATTTTTTTTCCCCTTTACCGCCACACCACATGCAAAAATCCCACCCTCGCGTTGCGCTGTGTCGTGCTGAGTTGGAGATCCTCGCTAGCACACGCGTCGATCATCCAACGGGTGCCAAAGTGTCTTCCCGCCCCAATCGTATCCCGACCGTCCGTTGACCCCGTCCGATGTCGTCGTCCCCAATAAGCGAAATTCTTCTGCTGCTGATTCAAATGATTGCCCTTGCCCTCGCTCGTTCGTTCTATTGGACTCTCTCCCTCTCTCTCTTCCGATATAAGGCTTGCTCGTGCTAGCTCTTCACCTCTTCGGACCCATCTCGGTCCTCTCCTCTCTCTTCCTGAATCGCACGTCGAGAGAGGGAGGGGGAGAGAGAGAAGGGGAGGTGGTGAATGAATTGAGCTGATTTACTTCGAGGGTAAGTCAGATTGCTTCTTAAGTTTTGACATTTTTTCATTTCGATTGAGCAATCGCTTCTGTGGCGAGTCTTTCCTTTTGGGTGTTCGAGATTTTTCTGCTGGTTTATTTTGTTTTTGGGGTTCTCCGTTTCTTGGCAGATGGTCAACTGGGGTTTTTCGTTTCATTTACTTGGATTGAAAGAGAGTTGTTGACCTCCGACGACTAGTGTTTTCAAGTTTGTTCCTTGCTGTCTTAATTGGTCATTGTCAATTTTAATTGTAATTTATCAGTTTTTTTATCCTTCATTTTCCTTCTGGGCATGTTTTGTGGACGTGCTATGAATAGTTTCCCGAGTTCCGAATTTGTTCGATGAAGAGATGAATTTTATGAGTTTTTAGTTCGAGGCGGATCTGAGAGAAGGAACTAAGAAGCTCAATTGGCTGGATCTGTTTGGCCCCTCGAGTACCTCTCTCTTTTACGTGAAATTTGCAAGTCTTTTCCAATTTGTGCATCATACGATGCTAATTGCTAGATGTGTCGTAGGTGGATTTTGAATTTCTGCTCAATGTCCCGTAAAAATCGTTTCTTTTAACGATATTATTAATTTTTTTAGTTTACTGGGTTCATCAATTTAGCATTATAACCTGGTGGAGCCTACCCAACATTTGGAACCTGGATAATTGGAGTTGTTCATAATGACTTACCCAGTTTTTTTTTTTTTTTTCAAGGCTCAGCCAAGAACGTAACTTGTGCAAAGTTACCCCTGTCTTTCTGCTTCTAATTGAATGTTTTGTTTGTGTTATAAGGCTTATGTTGTGTCTTTTGAATGCAATCAACTGTACTGATGTTGTTCAAAGTACGGGTTTTGGATGAGGTTTTGGGCATAACTTTCAGGATAAGCAATTGAGAGGTGGCTGAGATAGTGTATACCCATAAGGCAGTGATATGAGTAAAAGCTTCTTGAGATGCACTCATGACATATTTTTATGTATATATTAGAAATTTCTTTGGTTTCCTTTTGGCTTAATATTGTTGATAGTTTCTGACTAGATGGTTTCTTCAATTGATATGGAAGTCTTACATAGCATGAACAAACCTGGCTTGTGTTTCGGGTTCCATTTTCTTTTTTCTCTTAGGGATTGAGTTGCTGCAGTTGTTTTCCTTGGATATGCTCTGAATTGGTGTTCATCCTATTCAACAGCTGAGGATCAATGCCGGCTCTACAAATGAAGGCCAAAGCCATCACGAGTTGTGAGAAAGATGGATACCTGCATAGGTTCTGTCAGGAATCAAGTAAAATTTCTAAAAAGAAGAGCTCTTTTTTGTGGAAATCCCATGAGGCGGTAGAAGCGGAGATGATCGAATGTCAAAGTGGTATGTTTGTCAGGTTCATATTGTAATGTCTTAAAAAAATTCTACTTCCACCCATCTGTGTGCTCTTGTGTTTTGGGCTTGAGCGGACAGACATGCTTGAGCCCTGCAAACATGCTTGTTTCTTGCAGAATTTGACCCCAGTTATGATTTTGACTTCAATAGTTAGATTTAATACTGATTCATCTGGTGGGTTTTCATGATGTAGGAGCGATATCAGAAGAAACCAGAATGGATAAAGCCATTCATTCTGAAAAGGACAGCAAGCAGGACATCTTTGTGGCTCAAGAACGATTGTCATTCTCTGAAGATCTAACCTCTCCAATAGTTGTGAGTAATTGGTTTTAGAAGCTTTTCTGGATTAGTACACGATGCCGGGGGCAGTTACTAGAATTCCTGTATCAGACAGCTCTGTTTTAATTTTTCACATCTTTGTGGCTCATTGATGCTTTCTGGAATTTACGTCATCGTTAGATTGGTTTGTTTCAAGTTCATATTGGCATTTTTTTTTTCTGATAATAGAAAAAAGGGAAAGAAATAGTTTTCTTTCTCTCTATTTGAAGGGTATTGTGGAAAATGATATTTAACTCCGTATGACTGAGCATTGTTGAATCAAGTATTTAAAGCAAGTCAGAAAACATATGGGATTGAGCTAGGCAATCAATTAGTGGATGAACAGCTTCAAGTATGGATATGAATCTTTTCTTAAAGGACAGCTTCAAGTATGAATATGAATATTTTCTAGGTGGATTTTGGAAACTTCAATGAATCTAATATTTGACGGTAAATTAGGGGAACTGAATATGTGTTCTCATTGTAACTTTCATACCTTTTTGCAATTCCCAATAAAAGGGGCCTGTGTGTTCACTTAATCTTTCTGGAAATTTATAATTGTTGTTATCTGATCTATTTACTTGCTTGTCCTGGCAGGACTTGTCACACGCTCCATGTCCTTCACCCTTGGAAAGAGTGTCCTCTATCCCTGTAGAGTCCAGGGTCACTGACTGCGACTCAAGTGTTTCTGATGATATAGGTAGTTGGGATCAGTAACCCTATAAAATCCAGTATCGTGGTTTTTTGTGAGGCAGTAATTTTCTTCTTGGATGCACAATTTATTTTGCGAGGGATCTTCCATGCAGTAGGCATTTTTCATTGGTCAATTTGTTGTTCTAGTTAATTTAAATCTGGGAAGAAAGAATATAAAAGGACATGTGTGAATCAGGATAGAAGATGATATTAAACGGTTGATTGATCTTGGTTTATAAAATTCTCAGGTACCTGCTTTTAACATCATCAATGTTTAGGATGGGATATGTATTACTGAGATAGATACTGTATGGTCATAATTTTTACAATGTGGGACCTACTTTGGTTCATGTGAGAGACATTAGTGGTGCACTTCTCATGAAGATGGGTTGTATTGTTCGTACATGCACGTGCGTGCTTCTTCTTTTGCCATGTTCCATAGAAAGTGTCAATTTGGAGCTAAAAAATTCTGACTAAGACTAAGCAACTTTGAACCCCAGATGATTAAGAGATCCTTAGAGAGGAAGTTTCCACTGGCAGAACAGAGTAGTTTAGATGGGCGAAAATTTCTTCTACCACCTTCTGCTCTGCTGTAGCAGTGAGAGGGAGTCACGCAACCACTCTTAAGTTTCTAACTTAATTGCAAAACCTTAGAATGGCAAAATGAGTGTTATCTTTGATTGTAAAGACAAACAGGAATTCTGGCTCTCATGTATATTTTGGAGCTGGCCAATTTAGCTAAAGTGTGTCAATCTAAGGATAGAGGTTCCTGATGTACTTGTGAAATATCGGAAATGATTAGTTTCTTTAGACAGTTTTAGTGTTTATGGTGGCTGTTTTGTTGTATATGCGACGAGGTATGACTCTCCTGGGGCAATTGCAAGTTCAGATTGCTGTATGTCCCAACTTTTTCATATATCGTCTTTCTCATCTCTGTATTATCTTTTCTCATTTGTCACAGGGAGGGAAGATTGTCCTATGAAGAAGCCAGTAGAAATCAACTCTGATAATACCAGGAGCATTAATTGCTCTGGTCATCTATCTTCACATGATTTGGATCTACACTTCTTGGATGACGTTGATGGTAACACTAGGAAAGACGGTGACGGGACAATGGCATTAGATGATATTATGAAGAGTAGCCTTGTTCAGCAACTCGAATGGACTGAATCCAATATGCTTGTTGATATGACCGGGAATTGCGTCATGTTGCCCTTTCCATTACCGGAAGAAACAGTAAATACATCTTTTTTCCAAGGACAGACATTAAGTGACGAGCTCTTGATGAATTCAGAGAGTGCAATATTTAATATGGTGACCCATCATTCAAAAATTTGTGATCAAGCCCTTGCTAACTGCAGACCTGCTGATTCAGTTGAAATGGACTCCTTTGATCCCATCTTGTTTATTAGAAATTTTCTTGACCTATCTGATCTGGAAGCTAACTCCCTGCCAGCACTACTGCCCGAAGAAACGATAAGAGGGAAGCACATAACCTTAGTTCTTGATCTGGACGGTATGCGCACTTTCTTATCTATGTGTGGAGTTTCCTCCCATGTTTTGACTTTTGATTGTCGTGTTCCCTCTTGTGTACTGGTTCCATTTATTTTCATCATTGTTTCGAGGAACTTAGGTCTTCCCTTGGATAATCTGATTCTTCATTCACTTATTGAAGTGATTGTTGGTATTGCCTTAGGTTGTCTGAATCTTGATAAGCTTCCTGTTTGCAGAGCACAGTGCTTTTGTTTCATATTTTTGCTTTTCCGAAAAATCAGGTTTTGGTAATTATTTGAGGTTTAGACTGCACAAACGATCTTTAAGCACGTCGCACTCTGGTGCACGTCTAAACTGCCTTATCATCGTGTTTATTTGAGAATTGATTAATTTTTTGTTATCTTCTTTTTTGTTCGGAGCTAGACATTTGAAAGTCATCATAATGATTGCTGCTTTTTTAGCATCACTTAATAGCGTCACTTTCTTCTCAAAGAGAGTGAAGATTACGGTTTCTCCTTGTAGATAGCTGCATTTTCCTATGTCTACTTGATAGAGCTTACAAATTTGACGTACATCTGCTGCAACATTACAGAAACTCTTGTCCACTCTACTTTGGAACCGTGTGATAATGCAGATTTCACGATACAAGTTTCCTTGAACATGGAACAGCACACTTTTTATGTTCGTCAGAGGCCTTTTCTCAAGACATTCTTGGAAAGGGTGTCGGAGATGTTTGAGATTGTTCTGTTTACAGCCAGTCAGAGATTTTATGCTGAACAGCTTCTCGATCGCCTGGATCCTGATAGGAAGTTCTTCTCTCGTCGCGAATATCGCGAAACATGCATACTATCAGATGGTATTTTCACTAAAGATCTGACGGTCTTGGGAGTTGATCTGGCGAAAGTTGCTATAGTTGACAACTCTCCCCAGGTTGGTTTATCCTTTCCTAGCATCTTGGCTTTAATATGGTGTCTAAACTTTTGATGAGCTTATACGAGGCCAAAAAAAAAAAAAGCAACTAGGGAAGTAGCTGATTAATTAAAAAACACGGTTGTCCATATCTTTTGTCAATAGCTCCTCTAAGTCTGTTCTCTGTGTCTTAGGTATTCCGGTGGCAAGTGAATAACGGGATCCCGATCATGAGTTGGTTCAACGATCCATTGGACTGTGAGCTGATTGCGCTACTGCCCTTCTTGGAGACTCTGGTTGAGGCGGAAGATGTTCGTCCTATCATTGCAAAGAGATTTGGCGGTAAAGAGTAGTTTGTCGCGTACGAGAGTCCGGCTAATCGAAACAGTAGCTCTGGGGCTCCTAACAAAGGAAGGCTCGGAAGAATCTTGAGTTTTGACTTATGCTAGCATTGGCTTTTCAGCAATAATTGGCAATTAGACTTGTGATCAGGTTTTTCTCTATTTTTCTTTATCGGGGTGGCTCGCGGGGCTGGTTAACTATAGCCGTAGTTATCATTTGATTGGGAAGTCAGAAGCCTTGTGTAAATCGTAGTTGCTGCTTGTTAGGTTGTCCAAGGTGTATATAATTTTTGACTGGCAGTACGGTTCTACCCACTTGTGTATATCCATCCAAGTTACAGGATTTTGTTCTTCTTGATTTGCTTCAGTGATAAAATACCGATCGTGCATTGGGTTTGTTCCTCTCGTCATGCCCTGATATGAGTTGTCCTCTCTCCTATCTTAGCATTGCCTGAGATGCAGAAAAATGACGGAGGACATTCTCCATTTTTCCTTTTTCCGGGTTCCTGGCCAAAAGTACTGATGTAACTAGTGAGCATCTGACTATGCGGAAGAGTCCGGCAAATTCCTACAGGTGTTAATCAAAGCTACTTTGACTTTCTCTTGATCCCACTTTCACATTGCTCGAATCTCACCACTTGAATTCGTGTACACTTTTAGCAATGAAGTAATTTTTTCAAGTGCAAACAAACTTTGGTGTTAGTATTAAATTGGACGGTCCCTTCCTTCTGCAACATACAGCTGAGAAAGTCAATTATTTAGTTCATGTATTGGGGAGAGAGAGGGAGAGAGAAGCAATTCATAAGGTCAGTAATCAGACACCCATGATTTGGCAAGTGGATCAGACCAAGCATAACACAACCCGTGAAGGAGAAAAAGCTCAACCAAAGATATCAAGAGCTTAATGGCAAGAATGACAGGATACAAATACTTACAAAACTGCTTAAGAATCACAATTCTCACAGCGATACACAACTAAAAGAACCACAAACAGTACAATGATCCCACTGATACACTAGGAAGCAAATTAAATAAGAGCAAAATTTTGAAGGCTCGGACAAATATCAGAAAGCACCTGAAATGCGCGACTTGACGGGCTTTGGTTTAATTCTATGTTATTAGAAAGCACCTGAAATGCGCAGCTCGACGGGCTTCGGTTTAATTTCTATTTTCCTCAGCTAAACCAAAACAACCAACAATGAAGGCATCGTTATATCTACAGAACCTTCACATACAGAGTACGGAAGCAGTGTCAAAATGGGGCTGATGTTGTTCTTCGCAGCCGATACTTTGGTTCGGGAGGAGGTGCACATGGCAACATCTTCTCCAACTCCTGCCAAATTGAAGTACGACCAATTTAATGACTCATGAAGCAAAATACAATTGACCGAACAACAAAACCATCTGTACAAACACCATGTATTTGCAACACATGGTTCACAATGGGACATAAGTGCTTTGAATTTCCATTAGAAGCAGGTTTCATGAGCTAGTCGATAAGATCTGTCAACGGCATTACTCTACTGTAAGTTTCATAAATCCAAGGAGATTCATCAATTCTTTCCTGCCTGTTTTCTAGATATTACAGTAACAACATAGATACCCCCGAAAAGGTAAGAAATCTTCAAAGCAGGTTTCTCCACTAGAAAAATTTTCATCTCGGCGAATTACCCTTTTTTCCAGTCTGTCTAAATTTGTTGTATGGAAAGGTACACCAACTTTAAAGTCTAAAAATACCGGACCAAGTTCAGACAATAAGAACCTCACTTAATCCTCAGACTAGCACACCTGTGCAAGTTCCTCGCACTATAGGGACAGAAACACGCAGCCAGAACTACCAGTAAACCAACCCCAGACATCAATCTTTTGAACTTAATAGCCTAGTTTCAGCAAATTAAATAAAAGCAAAGCTTTCATCTTAAAAAACAGGCGACAAAAGTCTAAGATCCAAAAATATTGTGGACAGAATGATTACCAATAGAAGCTCTTTTTTTATCTGAGTACCAAAGGGTAGCAATCCTGTACCTGCTACCCCATTAAATATGGACAATCTAACAAGCCTAACAAAGTGCAAAGCTATCTATTCTTCATAATATAAAAGGATGTTGCAACACCCTCAACTGTTCTAAGGTTTTCTCCCAATTATCTATTACTACGTTTCTCTTTCAATTTGCAGAAGCACCAGGATACAATTTGCCTGAGCTTAATAGCTATTGCCATGGAAATACTTACCTCCAACTACACCCAATTCCACAGCCTCAAGTGCAAAAAGGAAAAAAGTCCACCACATGAGACATGAAATTACACCTTTTTGATTTGCAAATAATACCCTATACATTCATAAAGCGGTAATCCATTACCTAAGGCCTGCTTAGTAACGCTCCTATTTCTCTGATTCCTGTTCTTTTGTTCTCAGAAACAGAAAAAAGAACAAAAATCTGTTTGGTAATGTCAATTAATTTTGTCTATTCCCAGGAACAAATCAGTGGCCAGGGAACAGAATTGGAATAGAAATAAGAAGAAGAAAAAATCTACATCTCTGTTCTTGGGAACAAAATAAGAAAAAAATCATTTCCGCTTAAAAATTGTTTCTTGGGAACATAATTGTTACCAAATGGACGCCTAGTTAGCAAACAAAACTACATTTGCAATCGTTCACCTGCAGTAAGAAGCGCAATAAACTTATTTTTCCAGCCTCATGTGAAATAACCATGTTCTGATAGACCAGTTGAGAGCAAGAGCGCTAGCACACTAACAGAAGAAAGGGTCATGGTCCAACTCCACAACCAGAACATTTTCCTCAAAAACTCAACATTTTAGAATAGGAGTCCGAAATCTACACCAGGCGTAAGTCTTACACAAAATGCTCCAAAAATTGGTCAGTTAATTCCCCAGCCACCTTTCTAAGCCAACACGCTAGTACATTAACAAATCTTATGCATGCTGCCTCCAGGCTCTCGAGTAATGATAATCATGGCTCCTTCTCTCTTCCTAGAATATGACTGACAAAGATTCACCACTCTCGACATTATGCAAAAAAAAAAAGAACAACCATAATATCTTCCTCCACAAAATTCCCAGTTAGATTGAGAAAATTCAAGTATGAAGCTATCAACCCCAGAAACTCATGGCCTATTCCCCTCTTCTAAGGTTAAGCTATCTTCACTTCTGGATGACCAAAGATTGTACATATCACTCAAGTGTTCTTCCTACTAAGGAAAACCATCCACTCCATCTTGTTTGCACAAACCTAATTTCAACTGAAACTCCTTATGCCACTTAATAATGGCTTTCCCTTGATGAATGTCGTTCATCCAAGTTCAAATCCACAATCACTGTATTACATGTTCGCAATCTCAAGCAGAAGGAGAAGTTGTTTTGGTCCTCGTCTCCCTTTTGCAATTATTATGCTAGGGACAGCATTTGTAACCTCATGTGGGAGGGCGAAATTTGCTCTGCATTCTTTTGTCCCTCTCTTGCCCGTCGAGCCTATGAGTCCATTCATCTACATCGTTTCTTCGGCTCGACTTTTCCAATGCCATCCTATTTGACATTTCACAAAAGGGATGCCACCCTTCACCTCCTTCGTGTCAAGAAGACCAAATTCGGACAAGACTTGTTTCCTTAGTCCTGAATAGTCCAAACTAAGTACCGTCTCTCAATCCCACTTTTCAAGTTTCCACAGCACTGGTGGTCATGCTAAAGCTGATAAATCTATAATCTTCTAGGAAAGCCTCTTAACAAAATCCAAGAAATCATAAACTTTGTGGAACATTATTCATATCAAGAGAGAGAAGTAAACCCCATCACCAGGAGAAGCACAGGATGATGGCAGCAAGTTGAGATAAGAGCAATGAGCACAAGTTTATTTTGGTCTTCTTATGAGAGGAGAGTTGAAGATTTTCGAGTGAGAGGTTCTTCAGCAAAACTGAACTGCTCATCCCTCTCTTCAACTTGCCTGCATACGAAGAGCCTTCACTACAACTCCACATCTCTCATAAGGACACAGGGCAATACAAGGTCACCTCTCGGAAGTTGGAAGCTTAGGGATTTTCATCAGATGGCCAACCCACAGAGCACCGAAGTTGCATAACAGACTATAAACCAGAAATCAAGTGGGAGGAACAAGTACTAGAACACGGTCCTTAAATGAAAGATTGACCTTTCGTTTCCTCAGCCTTTCATTTTCCTCTTCTAGCCGCGAAACTTTGTTCTCCAGTTCACTTGTGTAAGCCTGTTTGGAGTGGTCGATAAAATTAGAGTAAAATTGAAAAAGAGAAACAAGCAGACATTTTCGACATAGCAGAAAAACCATTAGCTGAGTCAGCCAAACTTTAAGCAAAACAAGCCAAAGCTTACCTGCTTCCTCGCTCGTGAACGAGCCGCAGATTCCCGATTTTTTATCATGCGCTTTTGCCTCCTGTCAACACTCTTATCTATTACTTCTTCATGAGTGCCTCTTTTCCTACCACTTGTCTGTGAATCTGACAATGTTCCAATCAATGGTGAAGGTAAAGCAAGCTGGTTATCAGGATATGGAAGGTCCATCATTGAACCAGCTCCCATTTGCAGAGGCTGCGGCATAGTCTGAGCTGGCATGTAAATACCCATAATGTTTTGCTGTGGGTGAGCAAACTGAGGTTGTGGGTACTGCATCCACTGTCCTTGAGGAGGAACCTGCGGTGTGATGATGGGGTCGACTCTGCCAATATTATCTATGCTCCTTTTATCCGAAGATGACTCAACGACAACACCTGCTTTTACTAAGAAGTCCTCCAAGGTCATTTCTCCTAAAGTGGGTTGTCGTTCCTTTGATTTATTTTCTCCTCTGTTCTTATCATGCTGTATATCTCTCCATACCTCATCAACCGTCTTCTTGCTCAATGCACCAGTTAATGAAAGGCTTCCCTGATGGGGGAGAGCATTTTGATTACCCACAGCGGTGCCCTCAACATCCATAAACATTGACTGACTGGCCTCAGCTGTCCAGACATTCTTCAACAGCTCGTCCAGGTTCATGCTGCTCAATGGCTTCCCTAAATCACCTAACTGGTTTTGGACCTCATCAAGTGTGAGACTGTATATTGAATTCTGCCGAGTCAATGGCTGAACATCAGTGGATTTTCCATTATTACTGCCGCCGCCGCCACCTTCTGAAGCCATTGTTTGAATCCCCATTAAACAAGCCAATCTAGCCTCACCAAGTCAACCCAATAGTAGAGTCATAACTCTGCTGACAACAGACCTAAAGCCGACAAAACTCAGATGTAAACCAGGAAACCTGCAAGCTGAAATCAGTACCAGCATAAGAAGACTATCAAATGCCAGCACTTCTCAACGAGAACTTAAAACTTAGATCAACACTTACGAAACCCATTTCCGATAACTGGGCATGCATCAGAAAGTTGAAGAAGCAGATCCCTACTAGAACAGGAGTATATTACATGCAACAGAACCTCAACACATGAAAGTATCATCACTCCCTACTCCAGCCACAGGTGTCCCAAGAAACTTAAAGCTGATCGACAAAGAAACATAGAATAGCTTGGAGTTGTTGTCGAGTGACACATCCAACAATAAGAAAGCAGAAATCAGAAACAACTCTCCTCTGACAGAAATAATCGACTTAAACCCCAAAAAACAAAGAAACAAATTGATGAGTCAAAATAACACAAAATTAAAAATAAAACGCGCCATCGCCCAAACGTGCCGGTCCACAGCAAAAGAGCTTCAACAATCAACTAACATCGGCAAAGCACTCGACATCAAAATTCGGGAAGAGCTATAAATGATCGTAACAGCTGCATGCAAAGAAATTGCCGCCATTTGTCTGAATGCCTCGGGAAGCCAGCAATCAGAACCGCACTCATCCGCTCACGCATTCCCAGCAGCAACAGAATCGCACAAGAAGAAAGAGCAGAAATCTCGAGATAGGAGGGGAGATCATCAAAGAACAGCTCTGCATGCGCGACAATCCAGGAACATTGAACTCGAAAGCCCAAATTCCCCGAAGAAAGGAGATTACTGCTCCGTTCGAAGCGCGACGCGATTCACTTCTTCCATATGCAAATGCGGCAGAGAACACAGCGGGAGAAGGAGGAGGAGGAGGAGGAGGAAAAAAAAGCTCCGAAAGAAACGAAATTTCGAAAATTTATCGGGAGAGAGAGAGAGAGAGAGCGTTGCTTACTCGCACACTGAGGACTAAGATCGATCTGGGAGTGAAGGAGGAGGAGGAGCTTCTTCGAGTGCGAACGCGAATTGCAGGAGGAATCTTCAGTTATTCAGTCGCAGGTGGCAGAGAACAGTTCGCAGGAGAGAGAGAGAGAGAGAGCGAGCGAGAGCTTGGAGACGATGAAACAATAAAATGCCGATTAATTTATACTTTCAGTAATTTTTTGGGGTTCAAGGAAAACCAAGTTTAACAATAAAAGAAAAAAGGAAAAAGAAAGCGCCGTGAAGAATTGAAAAGTAATTTTTTTTAATTACAAATAGCAACAGGCCACTCAATTAATTATCAAATTTGGACCCAAAAAAAAATTAATTATCATATGTCACAAAAAAAATTATGAAATTAATTTAAACTTAATATTGAGGTACTTGAGAAAAAAAAAGTGTTGTCTGAAATTTATGTTGCCGTTGCATTAATTGATCAGCCCTTTCTTTATTTATTTATTTTTTGATTTGGTAGGCATTTATTGCAGTTGACCAATGGACTCTCCGTGAATCATTCAACCACCTTCATATGATATAATTAACTTTCCAATTACTTAAACTTAGGGATGATCGAGTTTCGATCCGGTCCGATTCCCCTCGAAAACCGGGAACCGGATCGATGGTCCCGATTCCCATTTTCCGATATCGAGGACCGGATCGGTCACTATGGGAACCGGGAACCAATAACATTTTTGAGTCTTAAATTAGTAAATTTCTCCGGCATATTCATTTTTCACGACACGCTCGATGGCCTTAGAAGCTACAAGTCCATGTGACTCTCAAATCTCATTGCAGCCAAGAATCTCGAAAACTTGAAAGAAAATTTGTTTTTCAAGCGAGGGTCTCGTGAGATATGGCCATGTGACACCCTCGCTTGGGTTGTGTGACCTCCGAAAGGGGTTGCTAGGGTTGAGCAGGGGTGGTGATGTGGATGATCGTTGCTAGGACTTGCGAAAGACGTGAAGATTGAAGTGGCGGGGGCTGCGAAGTACAAAAGAAAGAAATAAACTCTAAACAATAAACATTACGGTTATTTTTTTTTTAATTCGACCAATCCGGTCTTATGTCCCTAGAACCGGAACCCGGATCGTCCAGCAGTTGGTTTTAATATGAAGAACCTGGAATCGGACCACCGATCCAGGAGGTTCCCGGTTCGGATGGTCCAATTTGCTCACCCCTACTTAAGATGTCCTTTTTGCCCCCTCACCCCCCACCCCTCTTTTAAATTTCCATGCACTAAAGTTCACAAACTATTGTACTTGTTATTAAGCATTGAAAGGCGTTAGAAACTATGAAATTCTCATTTATGTTGTATTAGCAAATTATTTCAATTCAAATTTTGCATATGCTTTTATAAACTCTAATATGAAACCTAATTTCTATAAGTATAAGGATTAATACCATGAAAAAAAAAATCAAACTGGTATATCTATAACAAATTTATCCAAAACTATATTTTTGACTACAAAAAATTGCAAACTAGTACACCAGTGATAAAGTTACCTCAAATTATTTTTTTGACCATCAAAAATCCTAAACTGGTACATCTATGACAAATTTACCATAAACTAATCTTTTTTATCACGAAAAACCTTAAGTTGGTACACTCGTGACAAATTTACTCTTCGTTAAATTGGGTTATTACCACGAAATATCCTAAATTAACACACCTATGACAAACAGAGGGTAAAAACCCTAAACCGGTGCACCCGTGATAAATTTACCGTTCGTTAATTTTCGTTAAATTTAATCATCAAATTGCCGAGATACGTGACACGTGACATAATTAGTTTTCGTTAAATTTAACGGTCAAATTGTTGAGATACATGGCATGTGATAGTTCATTGGTGTATCGGTTTAGGATTTTTACCCTATGTTTGTCACATGTGTATTAATTTAAGATTTTTCATAATATTAACCCAATTTAGCGAAGGGTGAATTTGTCACAAGTATACCAGCTTAGGGTTTTCCGTGATATTAACTCTAAATATAACTCTCCCTAAACGAGGGGAAAAAGATGCTAGCAACCAAACCTGTTTTGATATAGATCGAAGTTTTACTCTACAAATGTGAAATGTCTACCGATGAAACAATAGAAATACCAAACGAATTTTTTTTTTTTGGGAAATTACGAGTTTAGGTTTGGATGGTGTGGAATTAGCCATTTCCTTTTATCGACTTATGAAGTATGGTGCACTTCATTAAACTTTCTTAACAAATAAATCGGCACATCAATTGTACGATATCCTATCTTTTCGACGATAATGCCTTATGACGATGTAGCACAAGTAATATTTTTAGCGGAATGTTTTATTTAGAATCGATGCACACTACTCGTGTTTTGTTAATCAATTCATCCGGCAAGTAAAATGAAAGGAGGAAAATCTATTTCTTTTCGAATGATAAAAAGCAAAATAGGATAAACGAGCGAGTTTTCAAACCTTTCTTTTCATTTTACAGCAAGTTACTTTAAAGGCCAGATTACAAAGCCAATACAATAAAAAAAAGAGACTTTCTTAGTTACTGGACCTTACCCGAAAGAAAGAGGGGCTTACCAAAGCCAAAGAAATGAAATGACTCGACTAAGACTAAAAGGTTTGACCTGCTTTTTAACTTGCTTAAGGGACAAGGACTTACACTCTATCTCAAACCCCAAGGCTCTGTCTTTTCCTTCCCTTACCAAGGATATCTAAACCCGATAGGTCTTGTTTGGTTCAGCGTTTGGCCAAGGGACTTTGAGAAAATGCAAATATCTTTAGGCTAAAGGCCTTTTTCAAAATGCAAGTAGTGTTTGGTAAAGTGTATTTTAAAAATACATTTGGAAAGTAACTTTAACGTAAATGTTATTTGGTGAAAAATGAACTTCGTAAAATATTTTATCTTTTTGAAAAAAAGGCAGCGGCGGCGGCGGCCAATGAGCAATGGTGGTGGGCGGCGGCGGCAAGCGAATGTGACAAAATTAAAATAATAAAAAATTTAATTGCATTTCGCAAAAGTCCTTTAGCTCAAAGTACCTCTAGAGATACTTTGGGCTAAAGGACTTTGGAAAACATTTGAAATGCAATTGCATCTCTCCAAAGTAAGCCAAAAAATGAACCAAACACCATTTGCATTTGGCCAAGGAACTTTAGAGCTCCAATGCTCATTTTCAATGCCGAATCAAACAGGGCCGTAGTTACCGCCCCCTGTCTGTGGGAGGATACACAAGTAAATGCTATTTACTAAATAGTAATGTCGTCACTTTTTCTCATGCACAAGAAGAAAACTACCGACTTCTTTTCTTTTTCTTTTTCTTTTTCTTTTTCTTTTTTGGGGATATTTTGAAATCAAAATCAGAACTGTGCGACCGTTCAAATCGTCGCGACCTCCTCCCCCTCCTCCTCCTCCTCCTCCTCCTCCTTCACCATCGCGCAAATCTCTTCGCAGATCGACGTTTTTGGCCGTCGCACCGATTCCTCATCGACCGGATTAGGGTTTTTTTCTTCTTTTTTTTCCTCTGCCGTCACCAACAATGTCCGCATCCACGGTGTCGATCACCGCGAACCCGGCTTCGGCGCGTCGGAGGCCGGTGCTGCTCGCCGACAAGAAATCCAACAGCAACATCGAGCTTGTCCCCGCCGAGAACGGGGCCAACGCCGACGACAAGGCCGTTTCCGGCAACAGCAAGGATCTGAGCCACCACTCGATCCGAGGGGAGGGCAAGGACCTGGCGACCGTGAAGAAAGCGCTGGGGAATTCCATGATCTCTCCGCGCCGGGCTCGTAAGGTGGCCCCGAAGGCCGAGAAGCCGCGGTGGCTCACGGTGGTGAGCGTTTTTACGAAGAATTTCCTGCTTTTGGTTGTCCTACTAGGTCTAGTTCAGTTGGTCATGAGGCTCTCTATGAAGTCGCCGGGGAGCCCCGTGGAGTTTGCGGATTTCGAGGGGCGGATTGCGGAAGTGGAGGGGCTGTTGAAGAAGACTTCGAAAATGATTCAGGTGCAGGTGGATGTGGTTGATAAGAAACTGGAGAGCGAGATTGGTGGGCTGAGGAATGAATTAAGCAAGCAGATTGAGGATAGGAGTGTGATGACGAGAACTATTCTGAAGAAACTGGAAGCCAAGAATGAAGTTGTGGAGAAGTCTTTGAGTGAGTTAAAAGAAGGAAATTGGTTATCGAAGCAGGAGTTTGAGAATTTCATCGAAGAATTTATGAAGGGAAAGGGTGGTGTAGTTGATCAGAGTGATGTCAGTTTAGATGATGTAAGGGCTTATGCAAGAGATGTGGTTTTGAAGGAGATAGAGAAACATGCTGCAGATGGGCTTGGGAGAGTAGATTATGCGTTGTCCTTTGGTGGAGGAATGGTGGTCAAACACTCGGAGCCTTATCTTGTCGGGAAAGCAAGTACTTGGTTTTCAATAAGCAATCGCCATGGTGTTCATGCTGATGCGGATAAAATTTTGAAACCCAGTTTTGGTGAGCCTGGCCAGTGTTTTCCTTTGAAAGGAAGTAGTGGCTATGTGCAAGTTAGGCTTAGGACAGCAATTGTTCCTGAAGCTGTTACCTTGGAACATGTGGCAAAGGTGATGCTTTCTTGCATAACATAATTCAATTCTAGCTGCAGAATCAGCGTTCACTTTCCTTTTTTGCTGTTTTGTCTTGGTCTCTTGCCTATATATACTTGGGATATGACGTGAGTGCTTAAGATTTGCTGGTGGGGCTTTTATATATCAATTTAAACATGAGGACTTATTGACAAAAGGTAACAGAATCTTGGTTTGTTTCCCCTGTCTGAAGTAACTGGTTGCAGTGCTTGCTTAGAGTTTGCTTCATTCTTTTTTAGTTGAGGTTGAGAATGATGAACTTCAGACTTGTGACTAGATTGTACAGTTAAACTGGGACATTAACATGGGAGAATATCTGGATTGTTACCTTTAGAACCAGAAAAAGAAGAAATAGAGCTTTATTTTATCTTGCCAAACATGTTTTGTTCATTGCTACTGATAATGGGCCAAATGGTTGCCCTCACTTTGATACACACAAGAAAGAGGTGGTAACATAGGAGCAGGAGAAAATATGTGCCGATGTATTTAAAGAACGGTGCTCTATATTTTTCATCTTCATGCTCATAAGTCTAGTGATGGGAAGTTTTGGATGCTACAGTCCCATTTTATAAACTCTCAGTTCTCACTATTTAAAACGTCCTTACCACCAGACATCACTGGCCCCTATGCGAGGTGACACCATATGGCTTTTTATCCCATTCTTGAGAGACCTCTGTGGATCAGCTTGCAAAAGGAGTTCTAAGTTCCCATCCCAAAGTATGTCGATCTTAGGTCTCAGCAGTCCCCTGCAGAGGGTAGTTATTGAAAAACCAATTTTAGGCATACCTAGAAGAAAGTGTTTTTGTGGTTTGCTTCTGATCTAGGAAATTCCTTGTAGCAGTCAAGGTTCAAGAACTGCATTAAATAGAAGCGGTAATTTAAAGACCTAATTAAAATGGACCTAACAAAAGCTTGGGATTCAGTCGTATGGCCTTGGTTACGTTTTCTTTCTACACATGCAAAGACACTTTTGTCTCATCTTTCTGATTGCTGTAGTTTTTGTAGCCTCTTTATAGGAGGTCAGCGCAGAAAAGCCTGCTGGTCTAGATTTTCCTTGAAAGAAGTGAAGCTTTTGTAAATCCCAGTGGCCTAGAATTTAGGGAAGTTATGGTTAGATATAATTTCACAATAGTACTTGAAAGTGATGGTTTTGGCTTCTTGATGGCATATCTTTAAGTGTGAGTCACTGGAAGCTTTTATAAAGCTGCATAATTGAGGTCATTAGTTGAATAATTTAGCTTTCTTATCTTTTAGTTGGATGATTTTAGAATGGAATGAGAGATTGGTACGTGAAGCGAGGGTATGAAATAGGTCTTTATCCTCTCTCAAGAAGAGGAAAAATTGGGGTTACTGGATGCTTCTTATGCAAAAATCTGCTACCTAGAATGATAGAATCTCCTAAAATAGGTCATTACAACTATTGCATAGACTTTTTGATTGACCTTCGACAAAACACATTTCCTTCATAATTCCCTAACGAATGGAATATCTTCTGATGGTCGGGCCAAGCAAAGGTTCTTTCTTGAAAAGGAATCTAGGAACTTGTTTTGTTGGGGGGTATAGGGGATATTGGATTTTGGTTGTCACTGCCAACATGTTTGGTGCAGTCGTGGTAGGGTTGGTTGGACACTGGCAATCGTGGTGGGACTGGTTGTGGCTCAATGTGGTGGAGGTGGATGGCATTGATGGTGGCCTAACAGTTTTGGTGTAAGTAGTGGGAATCTGCATATGTCAGATTTGGTTTAGTGTATTGTAGGTCAATCTTTTGATTACTTGCTAAGTCTATGGCCAGCAAAGAGAACCTGTGAAGTGAAACATTTTAGTGGTAAAAGCAAAAGAAGCAGAGTTGACTCTTGCATTGCACTAATTCGAAAAATAGAGAGCAAAAACTGATTTTGGCGGTTCCTGCAAGGTTAATGGAAGTAGCCTAAACCATGAAACTAACACTACAGGAGCGCCGTGCAAATATTGTCCTGCAGGGTGAGCTCATGAGTGTTGCATCCTAAATAGAGACATTCTGGTATATTAGAGCATTGCTAACTTACAATCTGAATGTACTTTTGGGGAGCTTCTCTCGTGAATCGGAGTATTATGGGTCGTGTGAAAACCTCGCACAAATCAGCAAACCTATATCGAAAGGATTGATAGTTCTAAATGACAGATCAGAGTAGTGGCATTAGGATGGGGTGACAGTTCCCTCGCAATGAGCAAAATAGATCATACATTTTATGCTTCAAGCAAGAGACTTTGATTTAACAGGGGCTTGCGATTGATTAGCTAGTTGGGGAAATTTCTTATTCGATGCATTTTGTCTGATGATTTTGTCTCATTACCGAATTGGCGTTTGCTCCATCTGCTGATGATTCGTTATTCACTTCTACCAGCTGTATATTGGTCAAATTTGTTCGGTGGATGCATTTGATCTGATGACTATATTAGGCTTGTCAAATTGTTTGCCGTTATTGCAGTTTCTGTTATTTGTTATCCAATCTACAAACTGGAGAAGAATTGAGGGAATTGGAATTGCATTTTGAAGTAAAGGATTTGATTTTCACATTTTAGTTGGCCTGGGATGTAACTAATTTCTTCCTGACTCTGATTTCTAGTTTTTGTTCTGCATTATCGTTATATACTTTTGCCTTATATTTTGTATGCTTTGTTTCTACTATCTTCATGCTTCTATTCCACTTCTGTTTTCATTATTCATAGTTATTAACAGTCAACTTGGAATTGTCTGAATCGTGGATTCTTTTCCCATCGACGTTTAATCAGTCACTCTGCCACTACTTTACTATGAGATGAGATATAACTGGTGCTCGTTTGCCACCTTTTTCTTACCCTTGTTCACCTCTTTGCTGTGGATGATCTTCGGATAATTGAGTTGATTATCTTTGTTTTTACCTGGTTGGCATTTGTACTAAAAATTGATGATTGACAATGATGTATGAACAGAGCGTGGCCTACGACAGGTCAAGTGCTCCTAAGGACTGTAGGGTCTCAGGATGGCTTCAAGAACATGCCGATTCTGCAGCAGTTGACACGGAGAAGATGTTTCTCTTGGCAGAGTTCACGTATGATCTTGAGAAGAGCACTGCTCAAACATTTAATGTCATGGATTCGACAGCTTCTGGTCTGATTGATACAGTCAGGTTAGACTTCACGTCAAACCATGGAAGCGCCACTTATACTTGCATATATCGCCTGAGAGTGCATGGTCAAGAGCCTGAATCTGAAACACTGTTAGCCATGCAGTCTTGACATGTTTTGGCTCTCGTTTTTCTCCCCTGTAATTCTTGTTATGTATCTCTTGGTTAGATCCAGTTTTTTTGCTCCGAAGGGTTCTGCTTCATGCCACCGGACTGCTTCTCTCTTTCTAGAGTTGTGATCCCTCGTGCTTAGACAATCTATGTGTCACTGTCCAGTCGTTAAGCTTAGATTAGTAAATTTTGTTGTACATTGTGACATTTTTGCTATTATAGCTGCAGCATTGCTTTGTTTCAATAGAGAAGTAGTCCATTCGCCCCGCAGGGGGGCCGGGGAGGAGTGGGCGGGCGGCATGATGTCAAAAGTTGCGTTTGTTTCGTTTTTAAGTGAAGACGCTGAAGGTGCAAACAGAAAATCCGGTTGCAAAACATATTTGGTAGAACTCATCTTGCTTCTGAAACCAAAAACAGTTCTCTATGAATAAGAGGTCCTTTTTATATTTTCCATTTAAAATGAGGCTAGAAGTGAGATTTGGTGAAAAGGTTTTTCATGCTTTGTTGAAAGGACTGAAGAGCGAAGAGCATGAAACGTGGAATTTGAACAAATATATTGTAGAAGAAGATTACGGTTTTGAGATATTTTTGGTTGAGTCAGGAACTTCATGATCGTGCAAGGGAAATTTCCTTATTATTTTTCTAAATTTATTTGTGCCAATAAATGCAAGAAGAATGAGTGACGTAAGTTTTGAGCAGAGTAGCAATTGCCTTGCCGGTTCTTCCTTTTTCCGTCTCCATCAGGAAATACTTTGTGTTTATGATTGACCTAGCTAGAGAGGTCGATGCAATTTTCCTTTTCCGGGAATTTTGCGTGTGGGTTTTCTTTTTTGGGACTTGCTTGAAGGATAACATCTTCGAAGGGTCGAATCTTACCGGTACTGATTGATGGCATTAGCATGGGCGAAAACGCGTTCTTAGTCGGATTTGCTTGAGCTGAATTCGACCACAAATATGAGCTTCCTTGCGTTGTTGGTACAAACCACAAAAATAGGGAATACTATATATATACAAAAAAAGAGTCCCAAATTTATTATACTTTTGTCAATTCAGTCTTAAATTTTTTGTATTTATGCTAATTTGATCTTAAACCTTTTGTCTTTGTGCCAACTTAGTCCTGTGGGCATTGGTGCGGACAATTTTTTATGATATCTATTCGAATTATTCTTTTTACTTTTCTTTTTTCTTTCTTTTTTCTCTAGCCGATTGAAAGTGAGGCTCGCCCTCGCTAGTAGGCGACGTGGGCGAGATTTGCCCACGCCCGGTGCCAATAGGGACGAACTTCGCCCGAGGTCGGCGAGGTTGACCTAGTTGGCCCTAGCCTCTTGCTAGTCCCTAATGGCGGCCATCTAGAGGAAGAAGAAAGGGAAAAAGGATAATGCGGCAAATGGTCCCCGAACTTTGACTTAATGTGCAATATGATCCTTGAAATTTAATTTGATTAATATGGCCCATGAACTTTTGGAACATGTTCAACTTAGTCCTTGAACTATCGAAAAATACTCAATGTAGTCCTTTCATTAATTCAATTTCAAGGACGACATTGGACATTTTCTTATAATTCAGCGACTAAGTTAAACATTATTCAAAAGTTCATGGATCACATTAAATAAATTAAAAGTTCATGGATCACATTGCACATTCTGTTAAAGTTCAAGGACTATATTAGTCAAATTATAAAAATGTTTAGCTATCACACTACATATTAGGCCAAAGTTTAAGGATCATTTGTATCATTTTCTCAAGGAAAAAAGAATGGAAAGAGAAAGAAAAATAAAATGTAATTCAAAAAAATATTTTGATATTATTATAAATTGTCAACGGCAGCACGGGTTGACATTGACGTGGGCATCGGCCGACTAATATTGACCGGATGAACTGAGTTGGCACAACAACAAAATGTTTATGATTGAATTGATAAAATTGAAAGATTTAAGGCTGAATTAGTAAAAATGCAGCAAATTGAAAACCTTTTTTGACAATTTTCCCCCACAAAAATAGGTTTCACATTTGGTCAATACACTAAATTGTACATTGCTGATCTGTCATCTTTTTTGGCTAAACGACCTCAATAATACCGGAATGCTCTTCGCTAGAATTTGATGTGTTTGTGAATGAGAGAGATTTCTCCGTTTGGTCTCTTTGTTATTTGCTTTTATCGCATCGACGGGGACAATCCATTTCGTGCGCGATTTTTCTTTATTGGAAATCTCATGTTGGTCTGCCAAAATTCAAGTTTCGTTAGGGTAACTCATATCAATAATCTCTAAACTTTGATTCAATGTACAATGTAATCCATGTTATTTAAATTTATTCAAAGTGATCCTGAACTAACTAAACTTCACATAAGTGAACATGTTTTGAATTTTGCTTGAATTTAGGCTTAGATCCCTTAGTCGGGGGATATCCATTCGGTTGTAAATCGTTCGGTTCCACAACCTACAGTATGAAATGCTACAAACCCAAAATCGGGCCATGAGACTTGTAGAGTACCCTCTCGGACCAGTTCCTGCCTATAGTTGTTGAACCCATCGAACCCCCTCCCACTAAAATAGTTATATTAAAACTCCCCGCTATGGGAGAAATCCACTCCTATGTTTCTCAGTCATGCCTTGCATTTCGAGTTCTTAAAAATGCTCAATTTCAAAATAAAAAAATCAAGTTTTCCCTTGTAGTTTTTGGGTTGGAGTTGAAGATCTGGAGCTTTATTGCAACTTAGATTTTGTTTTTTAGGTGGGAGACCAAGACAAAGTTTAGTGGGTAGTTTTTGAGGTTCATTTAGATTATCATATAGTCAAGGTAAACTTCTTCCTGTCCAAACGGACACACCTAATTAATGGTCAGCCCAAGGAAGAACTCTATGTGTGGCGGAAAAGCTACCTCTCTGACTCGCCTTTTTCAGTTATTTACTTTGCTCCTCGATGAACTCTGGAACCCATAAGTTCATCAAAATCAACTTATTCCTTCCATGATAGCTTCATTTTTGGCCCCTCGTCTCCGAAGACTGGTTTTCTAGAAAAAGTCGAAACGATATAACTTAGTGCAAACATAGGGTTTGGTTTGGCAAATGAAAATGAAATACGAACAATCGCGCTAGTTGTAATGAATCAAATAAGATCTAATCGCACCATGAATATCCTTCGCCTGTTATCTCCTCATCTTCCTATTTATAAGCCACGACTCACTTCGACTTTTCCAATTTCCCAGAACACCAATACCCTACCGTATTGGAGAGAAGCTCTAAGCACCACTGAGCATAAGAGTCGAAAGACTTTTGCAGTGCAAGGAATACCATCTTTTAGAAAGAAAGCGAAGCAAATCCTCTCTTGAAGCAATTGGTTCACTCCCGAGTTACTCATTTCCATTTCCTTTCGAGTGAACTGCATGGGATCTCCTCTTTTTATTCCTTTCGATTCTATCATTGCTAGCAATCAATCATAATAGAGTAATGACTCTTAGCTCAAAGAAGACCTGGGCAATGCCAATCTCGATTCAAAAGCAACTACATCAAGAAGACAACTTACCTGTTATTAGCTATTTATTTTATTGCTACTGGTAGCATTAGCATTACCGTCACTTCTGATCTCTCTGCTATCACCCCATTTGATAGAAAAAACTTTCATTGGCATTCAAGAGTGGTAGACGTGGTCGTATAGGTGAACTTGGTTCGTCAATTCTTAGGGAGAAGGATCCACTGGGAATGAATGAGAAGACTGAAGTAGTATCTTTATTAGCCGGAAGGAATTTCTCTTTATTAGCATCATTCGAAGAAGGAACAAGAAAAGGGTTACTGTTTAGGTAGGATAGATAGATATAGTCCAATGGCTAAAGCTCTGCTAGCTTCTTGTAGACTGAACTCTTTTCTTTTTAGGCTTCAAATTTTTTTTTGTTATAGTGATTCCCGATCTCTTTTCCCTTGGTTGAGCTCTCCTGGGATATCATCGTGAGTGAACGGGCTTAGTATAGCCACCTAAGGAACCAAGGAGGACGGACATTTCTTTGTAAGTGAGGACGATGGGTACCCTTAGATGTCAATCAATCTAGTTAACTAAGAGGTGCGTAGCGCTTTGAGCAGAAGATAACTTACATAAAGATGTGAAGTTGGTGGATCGGGATCCATTTCCTGATGCCATGCTGGTGAACATGTTGACTCCGAAGTTTAAATTGGTATTGGACACATCACATAAAGAGCCGCAAAAGGCTTATCGATTTGTAACCCAATACACAAATTAATGGGTTCCGTTAGACTAGCTATATACTATGTGTTATCAACGATTTCCACAGAAGTCGGTAAGATGATGTCTTGAGCAGTTACACATCGATTTAGCTAAACGTGCAATTTTATTTCAAAACTTTTAATTTATGTAATGTGATTCTTGACCTTCCGATACATGTTCAACTTAATTCATTGTACAGTGTTCAATCCAGAGCTTGAATTAATGAAAGAACAACATTGAATATTTTTATGCGATTCGAGGATTAAACTAAATAGGTACCAAAAGTCCAGAGACTATATTGAAATAAATTAAAAGTTCATGGATGGTATTGCACTTTGAGCTTAAGTTCAGGGATTATATTACATATCAGATCAAAGTTCAAAGACTATTTATGTCGTTATACCTTATACCAATGATTGTGGAATCTGATGATAACGAAATGGCATGTACGCTCTCCCGTTGTCGTTCTGGAATCGAGACTTTGTTTTATAAGAGTATTGAGGACAGCCATGCATGACCACGAGAGAGTGGGGTAACACACTGATGTATCATCTCAGCTACGACAAATGCATGACTTGCACGTTATAATCATAAGAAGCAGAATGAGAGTCTCTTGCGAGAACCGTCCTGAAGGAATAAGTTCCTCCCTCGTAACCTAAAACACTAAAATGCCGTTCTAGTTTTTGTTCTTTTGAATTCAAGAGGTTCCTTTGAGAATCGGCAGGAATTGGACTGAATTCTTGTCGTCCAAATAAAGAGGAAAAGTGTTAAAAAAAAAAATTTAAACCTATTACATTGATGTTAATTCAGTTCTAGAATTTCTAATTATGCTAATTTAGCTTGAAACATTTTGAATTTGTACTATTTGAGTCTATCCGGACAATTATGGCCCGAAGTCGTTGACACGGGCGCCACCCGTCTTATGTGTTACAACTGATTGTTTAATGATTTCTTTAATTTTTGTATTTTTCTTTGAAAATTATGGCCCGAAATCCCTTGCCTAGTGGCTAGTGAGGGCGTTGTGGCCCTCGCCGACCCTCAATAATAAAAAAAAAAGAGTAAAAAAAGAAAATGAGAAAATAAATAATAAAATTATTTAAAAATTAAATTAAAAAAATCACGTCTGCTCTGGCCATGTCACATAAGACGATCAACGTTCACGTCGGCAATAAATTGATCAGAATGATCAATCGGCATAAATGCTAGAGGTTTAAGACTAAATTGACACAATTAAAATGTTTACGATTGAATTGACATTAATGTAATAGGTTTATGACTTTTTTTACACTTATCTCCCAAATCAAGAGGCTGCCATTTCTGGGTCATCTTTAACGTTATTTTGGACTAGATACGTCGATAACACTGCCTATTCACTATGGTCGTGAAGCAACCGAGCAAGTTTAATTTTCTCAATCTTAAAGATCACTTAAGCTGCGTTTGGTAATTCGGATAGAATGAAGTATCCGATGCTGTGTTTGAAGTTGTATACTAGAATGAAATTCTGGATAAGGAATCTAGACAAGAGTTGGATAAATGTGGATTGGATAAAAGAATTTAAAAAAACAACTTAGAAAATCCTATTATCTTCCAATGTTGGAGTGACCTATCTGCATATTGCTCGCTGGCCACCACAACAGCTTTCGTCGTCACTTCTGGCCACCACCTGATCGCCATCGCCTTCGATCGCCGCCGATCATCATTATTCCGATCGTGTTACGACAATGATGGCGAAAAGGAGTATGAACACGATCATCGTGGCCTCCCACCGCGGCCCATTTGCAGGATCATTCAGGTCGTGTCCAGAAGCCGTAATTGACACAATTGCGGGAATGATGTATGAATATTGGTGGAAGTGCTTTTCATGGCCAGCACGGGGCAAGCAACCAAGAATCTACGAGCTTGTTTGGTAAAGATTTTAATTCTCTGATTTCTCCGAACAAAAAACTGACGAGCAATATTTTTGGTAGCGTAAATAATTGTGATTTTGATTCTTTTATTGGGAACAGTTTTGAAGCAAAAATAAGAATAAAAAATTTGATTTTAAAAAAAAATCACTTTTGAGAATCACAAAAAAAAAAGTCTAAATTCTTTTAAAAAGATTAAGTCCACGTGGATTTCTGAACTTTTAAAAAAAGGTAAAATTAGATTTAAAAATTAACTAACACTAAATTTAAAAATAACAAGCTTTAAAATTTAACAAAAATTTAAAAATTTAAAAAGGGGGAATTAAATTTTTTTAAAAAAATTAGAAAAATTTAAAAATTTAAACAATAAAAAAAATGGTGGGAAATTAAAAAAATTAAAATTTATTAAAAAATTAAAAAAGTTAAAAAGCATTTTTAAAAAATTTAAAAACATATGCAAAAATTCTAAAAAAGGAATTCTCGACACCTGGTTGTTCTTAGGAACAAAAATTTTGTATAGTTATCGGACACGTTTCCGTTTCGAGAAAATAAATTTTGTATAACTACCAAACACGTTCTAATTCTTTAAAAATCATGTAGGGAACATAATCAGAAAATATGATTTTAATTGGAATTTCTTTTTCGAATCAGATTCGTTGCCAAACAAATCCTAACTGCTTTTATCCTAAGCATGTTAACCTTGCTTTTTTTTTTTTAACCTGTGAATAGATTAGCTTATTCGGCAACTGTCGAGAAATGTCGTCTAGTGTCAATTTCCAATCCTATCTTAAGTTTCACTAAATTTATAACCGGATTTTTAACAATCCGGAAGACATCCGGAGAATTTCTAAACTCCAGATTATCTTATCTGCATCACCAAATACGGCCTTAGAGTTCACACAAAGTTTTTTCGAAGGCAATTTCTTTACACGAAATTCTTATAATTTAATGGTTGCTGCGAATATGAGGACAAAGCAGAACACAGCCAACATGCTGTCTCCGAAACAAGATTCCTCTCACCACTTTCCACACAAATTCAAGACAAAATAAAAATAAAAATTCCTGGTCTTCCTTTATATCAGGATCATATACTTTTCTTTGAAACAGAAAAGCTTTTGGGACCATTAAGCTTGCCACTCATCCCTCACAGGTTGCTCCTCTTTCTGCTTAGTCTTGGCAGCTAGATTAACATAAGCATAAAATTCATTGCTTTGATTGCTCGGTTGACCGTTTCCTAGATAACAGAGCATGGGGTCTGATGGTTTGGACTGACCCGTCCTTCAAATGGGGTCATTTGTTCATGCCTATTGCCTAAGCACATCATTATCTTTTAGGATTTTATTAAAAAGAACTGCCCCTAAGTTGCTCTATAAGAAGCATTAATTAGACTAGGAGAAAATATATTGAATATTCAATTTTTTTTCCGATGTGCTTCGAGAATCGCTTTTTCTATCTTTAGGCTATTAACGGGGTGATTTTAGGACAATCATTAATTTAAGTAAGCGTCTTTTCGAGCTAAAACAAAACTTTTCTTTTAAGAAAATAGGATGACCAATGCTTGTATTGTAGTAAAATCATACACAAACCTAATGCATAATGTTCAAGAAAGAGAGAGAGAGAGAGAGAGAGGGAGAGAGAAAGAATTTGCAAATTTTTTTTTTTTGGCCTTTCCTTGGCTGAGGTTGTCAAGTACAATGATGCCGCCTTTTTGTTTTTTCAAGATGGTCTATTTTCTTGTGAATGGACATTGTCAACCACCCAAGTACATAGTATGGATGACGGATTTCCTAAGAGAAAAATCAACTGTCTAGTTGAAACATTATGGCGAGGTGTAAACAAGCTTATTTTGGCAATTTTTTTTTCAATTTCTCAAGAACTCCATATGTGGTTTCGCGACAAAGGCGATCCACAATAAGTAACTCATAAATTCCACGAATTTCGAATTCGAAAGCTAACAAGGAAGGAACCCTCTCATGTCCCTCGGATGGCCATACCAAAGAGAGTGATGTGGTATGTGAGCATTTCATTATCATTGTCATTGTTGTTTATGCTATTTATTAGCTTCGCCATCCAATAAGTAAATCATATCTTTTTTTTTCCCTTCCAAGAAAGGGAAAAAAAAAATCAGAGACCCTACGAATGATGATTTCTATTTCTATAACGAGTATCGATTCTCCATGCATTCGACTCATTTTCGAATTCACCGAGAACTCTAATTCGAATCATTACAAATAAAGAAAGCAAGTCGAAACTGTCTTAGCGTTTCAAAATGGTCATTAAAGGAGTCAAACGCGCTTTCAAACCTATAGGCTCCCTAATGCCCATGCCCACATAAAAAAAGAACATTTTCTTCTTTGGAAATGATCTAAATTGAAATTTTTTAAAAAAGGGTTTTCAAGAAATGGGCAAAGGGGTAGGGTATGGACCATGATCAAGAGAGAACCTAATTAGGGGTGGGGCGAGGGGAGAAGTGACCCACCCTCGCCGGAACAAATGCATCGCTTTGAGGGAGCCAAGTGAGTCGCCAAAGCCGAGGGGAAAGCTTCAGAAAAATCCACAAGTTGACAAGGACTTGCATGTTTCTTGGATGCTTTTCTTCTGCCTTTTGCAGGCCACACGTGTGGACCACTTCCTCCTCCTTCCTCCACCTTCCCTCCCAAGACAGCTTTCTGATTCCTCCCTTCCAAAGACAATCCATATGATAAATTCATATAAAGATATGGCCAGCCCGATTGCATAATCCGTAAATCAAGTCCATCTCAACCGTCCACTATACGGGTCTTTTGATGGGTCGCGCGTGATGGATGGTTGAGATGATATCGGTTCGCCGGCAGACGTCCCATAAAAGATCATATGTACTTTTTAGATGTGTAAGACCGTAAAATTCAATTCTTTCACTTTGGAAATGGGAACTGAGTCTGACTGACCAACAGAGGGCGTCTTCTTCTTCTTCTTCTTCCTCCATAGCCGTGGACGTTAAGAAAGTTCATTCAACCCTTTTGAACGTCTCTTCCCTTTCTCGATCGGACCGATTATAAATCCACATTCTAGTTCTTCCCACCCTTTTGCACGTAAATCCATTCCCCCCCCTCTCTCTATCCGCTTATTCCATCTCGAAACATCAACTTTTGCCTTGTTGTCTTTAAAACAGAGTTCTTGATTTTGTGTACAGGGCCGAATACCCAGGTTCCTTGTTCTTCTTCATTGTCCTCTTTAAGCCAGAATTCAAACTGGGTTCCCCAAGAAATCGAGAACCGGGAAATTCCTGATTATTATCTTAATACGTTTCTTAGAATTTTTTGCTCGGGGAAAGTTGACTTTTTTATTCCTTGGGAAAACACACGACTTGGGACGTCAAGAGTTGTTATATGGGGTTGCCACCTTGCCCTGTATGATGGCGATGCTCGCATGTTCAAGATGGTTCTGTGATGCTTGTCTTTTTCCCTGGTAATCTCCTGCATTTGGACTCCTCTTCCTCCTCCTCCTCCTCCTCCTTCTTTTCCCAATTGTGTTCTGTATGGCACGTCTGGTTGATGGGCATCTGTGCAATCTCTCTCTCTCTCTCTCTCTCTCTCTCTCTCTCTCTCTCTCTCTCTTCCTTCTTCGTCTTCTGGTTTTTGTGGGTGAATTTGTGTTTGGATTATACACAGTTGGGAGTTGTAGGACTTTCGCTGTGAAAAGAAAAATGGAATTTTTTTTGGAAGTGCTTTTTGGTTGGAGGGGATGCTTGGGATGTGAGATTGGTGGTTTCTTTTCTCTCGCTCATTAATATCATCTCACCTGCTCATATATACCTTTTATAAATGTATGCAATCCACATGTGATCTTTCAGTTTCTCCAATTAATTGACGGTTGCCTTTTCCGGTTCATAATGTGCTGCTATTCCAACGGAACCCGAATTCGACATCGTCACTGTTCCATTGATGAGAAACTGCAGTTTCGGTCGTGACATTGAATGAACCAAGATAGGATCAAGAAGAAGAAGGTCACATTTTTTTCCCCGCCTTTCATTCTGCTGCTATTCTTATTATATCATGATAGTTCTGTCTGTTCTTGTTTTCAGCCGTAGAGCATGATTATATGGGGTTTTATAATTATGAAGAGATCGATTCTTTGTCGGAATTCTGAAGAATTAACTGTATGCTTTGATTTCAGTCGTTCTCTAAGAAAGTCATGGCGATGAAGAATTGGATTGGAACAAGGTTGAAGAGGAATCTGAGCGACTCCCCCTGTGAGTTTTCTTCAGAAAATGTCCAAATGCAAGAGTTGAACCCACCTTTTTGTTTGCTTTCTGCAGTTCGTAGTTGTGAATTCTTGCGATCTTCGATTCTTTAATCAGAGACAATTGCTACCAAATCATTCTGGTCGTATAGCAATCTTCAGGCCTAATTTTTTGGAAACGTCTTGATGTGAAAACACTGAAATTCAAGGCCCTGGAAAATACTACTGGTCATTGGTCGCGGGGGCATCGGTTAAGTGAATTTCTTTCTTCAATTCGAATAGAATTTATCTTCGGAATATCTCTTTTCGGGAATACTTAAAACTTGGTTACTGGTCCATATCCGAAATCCCGTGTTGCGGAAGTATCATTAGGAGCATGGAAGAACACAAAGAGAGGTCCAAGAAAGTGGTGGAGCATCTCCATACAATTGGTCCAGAAGGAAGAATATGTTCTATTTTTGATATTTTGAGCTAGAGTAGGAAAGGAAGCTAGAATTTTTACCCCTTTCTTAAAAGGTATTTGGTCTCCAAATTCTCGGATGTCTTCTTAGTGGAGGTAAAATGGCAACTTTGGAAATGCTAGGGTTATTAGGATATTTCTCTGTTTCCCCACCAATCACCACCAGATAAAGTTTGTTCCCGACTTCAGATGCTTCAAGCACTACACTTTGCCCTCGTCCTTCATGTATTTAAACTTTTTTCTCGTCTTGTTTTTTCCAGATCAACAGCCGGGCTTGGTACTTGAGAGTTCTTGTCTCGGGGGAACTGGGCGAATGCCGATAGATCGAAATGTTCAAACTTTCAGGTATTTATCTGCGACAAATCTCATGCTACTCTTTTTGTTTCACCTCTTCCCCTCACAACACTTTTCTAAACAAGTTGCGCTTCTGATGTTTTGTTTCGATGTTCGTTTTTCAGGATTTTTGTAGCAACATGGAACGTTGGAGGCAAATCTCCTCGTGGAGGCCTGAATTTAGATGAAATTCTTCGAGTCGATGATCCGTCAGATATATATGTGTTGGGGTACAGCCTTACTGCTTCTTTCTTGTAACTTTACGGAAATCCATATCTTTATACTTTTTAGTTATTACTTATTCATCTATCGCTCGATTAGGAGATGCACTAATGGTACCAAATAGCGTTCTAGCCGAGATACTTGCCATGCGACACCTTAGAAGGGAAAAGATGTTTTTCATGTTCTGTTCAAATGATGAAGATGCTGGCTTTTTTCTCGGCCATCTATAAAAGAGTCTTGAATGTTGTTTGAATTTGCATGAGGATTTTTTGAAGAAGTCAGAGATGTATACTGCCTTGTCTCTTTCATTCATCTAGTAAGTTTCTTCAGACTCCAGTTTTCAGGAAATCGTCCCATTAAATGCTGGGAATGTGCTTGTGATTGAAGACACTGAACCTGCAGTGAAGTGGCTCGCACTGATAAACCAGTCACTCAACAAACCGCATAATGAAGCTTATAAAGGACTGAAAGCTAGCCCTGCTATTACCAGTTCAGTTTTCTTCCCAAAACCTTCCCTTAAGAAGATCAGTAAGCCCTTTAGGACGGAGAGTAGAAGGCGGCTTAAGGCTTGCAA
The DNA here is from genome assembly GCF_020921035.1 of Rhodamnia argentea. Lineage (NCBI taxonomy): Eukaryota > Viridiplantae > Streptophyta > Magnoliopsida > Myrtales > Myrtaceae > Rhodamnia > Rhodamnia argentea. The sequence continues at coordinate 22,658,394 of NC_063157.1, read as the reverse complement.
TTGTCCATCTGATTTAGAGAGGAAAAATAGTAAAGATCTCTGCTTTCGGTGTCAACAGCCAAATGTAAGCGAAGACGACATCTCTTCTGAAGAGGAAGATGATGTATCGAACGGTTTTGAGATAACGGAGATTTCAGCTGCTTCCGTCGGTAATCAGATGAAGTACGGTCTCATAGCGAGTAAGCAGATGGTTGGAATTTTTGTCACGGTATGGATGAGAAGAGAGCTCGTGCAGCACGTCAGCCATTTAAGGATCTCGTGCATTAGCCGTGGGATCATGGGATGTCTCGGTAATAAGGTGAACTTTTTTCACTAAATTTGTGCCTAGGCACATTCGTAATTCTACTCGAGTGAAAAAAATTTGCCACAACTTGGACATTGATGAAAATCTCGAATCCTAACTTTCGTTGTTCTTTGCTTTTTGTTCGGTTTCAGGGCTGCATTTCAGTTAGTATGTCATTCCATCAGACTAGCTTTTGCTTTATATGCAGTCACCTGGCATCTGGGGAAAAGGAAGGCGACGAGCTCAGGAGAAATTCGGACGTGACAGAAATTCTCAAGAACACTCAGTTCCCAAAGATATGCAGAGTCCCTAACAGCAGGATACCGACGAAGATATTAGAACACGAGTGAGCGCCACCGAGACTTGTTTGAGTTTATCAATGTTTTTCTCATGCTGATCTGATTAATCACTTCACATTAGCCAAACTATGATGTATTGAATTCTGATATACTTACATGTCCTGCACAAAATGGTTTCAGCCGGGTCATTTGGTTGGGCGACTTAAATTACCGAATATCTTTGAGCTATCCCGAGACTAAAAGGCTTATGGACTGGAATGAATGGGATGCACTGCTCGACAAAGAACAGGTTTTCTTTCCGCGCAAACATAATAGTCATCAACTGTGTGTTTTCTTACAGGACCTCGGTAATTTCTCTTCTTGTATTAGTAGCTCATAAAATTAATTTCCTTGCAACAGTTGAAGATCGAAAGGGAGGCAGGCCGAGTGTTCAAGGGATGGAAAGAGGGAAAGATCTCCTTTGCGCCTACTTACAAGTTCTCGTACAACTCAGATGCCTATGCAGGAGAGAACGTGAAGTCGAAGGACAAAAGGAGAACTCCCGCATGGTATGTGCTCCTCAAAAGAACTTTGTACTCTCTCTTTTGGTTAGTCGAAGTGGTAAATATATTGTCTATTGATGATCACAGGTGCGACAGAATACTATGGCACGGAAATGGGATACGGCAAATGTTTTACCTTCGAGGAGATTCCCGGTTTTCAGATCACCGCCCGGTTTGCTCAGAATTTTTTGTGGATGTTGTAGTTACCGAGGCTGGAACAAGGAGAGTAACATCCGGTCCTAACATGAAGGTTGGAGCTGAAGAACTTCTACCCCCGATCAGCAGATAGGGGTCGATACAAAATGTGAGTTCATGCACCAAATTGCACCTTTAATCCAATTTCCATGCGCTTGATCCGCTGAATCTGATTCTTTTCTCCCCTCTTTCATGATACGGCATTGGACCTGAAATCCTATCGGTATCTTGACGCTTTTGCCATTTTTGTACATGATCCGATTGTCTACCTTATTTCTTCAGGAAGTCGGAATTGACCGCATCCCTCTTCAAAGTTGAAGATGAAAGTTTTGCCAATTTCCCAAGATTAGTAGGAGCAAATGCACTCATAATGGTACATTTTCTTGTTTAGCAAGCTAAACCATTTGGGGATTCTTCGCAATTGTACGTACGGAATCGATCATATGATAGCAATGGGAATTTGTCAGTTGCAAACGAAATGCAATTTCATGGTGCTCAAAGTGGTGTACTGCTCTGCTCATGCTAAATGATGCCTTAATTCTTTAATGGAGGGTGTGAATCTCATTCCCTTGATATAAAGGCAATGAAGGGAAAGGATAAAGGGGACTTTGTCAGATTATCTTTTTTATGCTTTTTTTTTTCTCTTCTTATGGCAAGGTTTGAAAATTACATGCTTAATTGATCCTGTGACTTTCATTTTTCTGTCATTTGGCATCTGTTTTTTCCTTTAAGATGAAAGATTCATCACCCTTCTGTAGAACTGAGAAATGTGTGCATAGACTCTGTATGCTTGTTGTCACTTCTGTGGCATGGTTTTGTCCTGGACTCTTGGGCCTATGAGACAGAGAGACCCTCGAACATGTCTAAGATATGATGCAACATCAAAGGCCGAAATCATGACAGAACATCCTAGATTTGCTGTTACAACAGATCTTGTCCAACTATGCAACAACCCACTTATGAATCTTCCTCCTCCTTTAGCGTGCAGAACAGATCGAATTTGTTTTTACAAGAATACTCATTTTTCGATGGCCCGAATAGTTACAATGCTCGCCGGCCAGCCAAAAGTCTTTATTTGAAATAATTTAACCACTTGAAGTCCTAATTTAAAACGATTTCGACGACTTTTATTTAAAAGAAAACTCACTTCAGATCCTTATTTGAAATTTAAATTTTCCTTCGCAACCACGACCATCACTTGAACTAATAAAAACAGAATATGTCGGAGAGGGAGAGATATTTCGGAACAGTTGCTTTTTTTAATCTTTCCCATCAACCATCCCCCGACAGATTCCAACTCCACCAAAAGAAGGAAAACTCAAAAAAGAGTTAAACAAACCCAACCAGTTCTTACCTTCCAAACATATCTCCCACCCAGGAAAGGTATAAACAAAAAAGAAAAAACAGGGAGGACCTTCAAACACTACTATAGTCACAAGAAACTGAAGTTGTTGAAGAAGATGGGGAGGACGATGATCTCTCACACAACAACATCATCCCTTGCCCATCATTACCCTCCACCTCATTCCCTTCAACCTCCACCACTCCACCGTCCCCTCCGAAGATCAAGTCGATGTCATCCTCGAAACCCCGCTCACCGAACAGATCCGGCAGTTCCCCTCCCTTCTCGATCATGAGGTCCGGGACCGGCAACAGGTTGAGCCCGATCACGTCCATGCAGAAGCTCCAGGGAGAGAGCTCCCAGTCGTCAGCCGAGTCCATTATGCATGAGGAGTCCATGTCCATGCAATTGGGTGACGGGTGGAGGTCGAGGTCATCGGCATATCGGAGGACCTGTTGCTCTAGCTTCTCTTGTTTGAGGGGTGTTTGCGGCTTCGGGTCGTCAGGAACAATGTCATGCTGTGTTTCTTGCGATTTGGGAGGGTCGGCTGGTGTTGCTTGGGGTTGCGGCACGTCCACATGGATGCCTTTCTTCTTCAAGCATTCAACGTAATTGCTAATGTCGAAGTTGGTCACCGCATTCGCTCCTCGGTATTGGATGGCCGCCATGTCGTATGCAGCTGCCGCCTCCTCCTGTGTATCTTCATCAACCAAACAAACCAACAAAATAATTCAATTTTTCTGTTTAAATAAGAAGACAAAATTACCATTGGATTTGCACAATTGAGTAGTTTTGCTGACTCCGTGGATTGAATTAACAAAAATTAAGTTGTAGTTGAGCTTCTGCTAGGAAGTAAGACAGGATTTAGAAATCACGTGACAACCTATTCTACTCAGTCAAGATTTGTATTTTGTTGACCACCCCTCACTAAAAAAAGATTTGATGCCGATGGATCATTTGACTAATTTCCAGTAAGCGAGATTAATTAGTGCTGACAACTTTTTATCAAGATTCTTTAGGGTTGAAAGCTGAACTATGGACCAACAAAGGGAAAAAAAGGAAAACATATTTGAAATTGAGGCCAAACTGAATAGCAGACCGTACCAAAAAGAAACTTCGGACGCGGTCAATAGCCTACCTTTAGTCCCCTTCCCTAAGTTACATGTGCAAAATGAATATCTCGCACACCCAAGAGTCGACTCGAGCTAGAGATCGATTCCAAATTCACCATTTCGTTTTCGTGGTGGCTTAATGCGCCATGCAGAAAGCGACTTCTTTCTCATCGAAAGTACATGAAATCCATATGAATCATCAAAGTTTTTAGGCACCTCATGTTTATGTACACTTTTATCCTGATGTTCATAAACTCAAGGATTTAAAGATGGATTTAAGTGCGCCACCCCCCTTGCACGTGACCTCTCGTGCATGTCATTATGCTAAAAAAGGCCAAAAAAAAGAGTTTAGAGAGATTTGCTTATCTCTAAAGTAAAATATAATTATTTAGAATCAAAAGAGGTTATGATAGTGACCCATCCACGCAACACACATTTTCATCCCTAGTGGGAAGTCACGTGCTGCATGCGTGGCAATAAGCCAAGTGCGGCTTGTGTCCTGTCAGACAGAAAATACAACTTCAAAGAGAAAAAAGAAAAAGAAAAAAGATCGGATGAATTTCCCTAAGGTTTCATGCAAAACATGCAAGTAAATCTAACGCATTTTTCATTTAGCAAAAAAATAATAACAATATTTTAATCAAGCATATATAAACCTTTATGTATTAAGCGGAAGTCCCATTCATACTCAAACAATTAAAGGGGTCGAAACCAAAACTGAGTTTTACTTAATATGTTTACCGACCAATTAAGCCCATTAAAAAGTCAATCTTGGAACATTAGTCAACTAATGTGAATACCCAAAAAGAGCAAAAAAAGTAATAATATTTGAATTTAAAGAATTTACCGAAAACGATGGTACGAGAAAAGATTTTTTTTTTTTTTTTTCGGAAAAAGATTCATTTCATTAATTCAACGAGAAAACAATTTTGACCAAGTGGGATTTGGGTCAACTACGATAGCAAGTCACCAATTTCATGGCACACACTAAAAAGAAAAAAGACCACAATGTGGAAAACATGCTTTGGGAGGGAAATAGATAGTGATGCATCGAGTGAATGGGCAAGTGCCCAACTACGAAAACGAAATGGTGATGACACTCACTACAAAAAACAAATAAATAAATGAAAGGGTAAAAGAAAAAAAAATGCGCAAATCCCCCAACTTTTGTCAAATTTGGTAGACAATCGACATTACTGAAGCAATAAGTGATGACTCTATCAATTTACAGAGTAAATTTTTTTTTTTTTTGATAAGGACAGAGTAAATTTTTCGTTTTGCCCATTTTTCCGTTTTTCGCGATTATTAAGGTGCTACTTTATTATGAATTTTCTAACATGAAATCATCTGAGCACAAGCCCGAAAAAGTAAAATCAATTGTGAAAGTAGAGCGAGTGATCCGAATTGACGGCTAGAACTAGAAGAAGTGCATTGAATTGAAAAGGTTGAAAAGCACAGAGTCAAAGCTAAACTTTAGTATTGACCAGCCAATAAATTAACTAATTCATGACAAAACATAGTAGAAAAAATTGGAGAAATTGGGGGACTCACTGTATGTACCCAAGTAGAGATACTTGTTGCCAAGAACTCGCCCAATTCTAGCCTCCCACCTCCCATTGTGATGATGCCTGTGAGAACAAAAAACCCATCATCAAATCCGATCCGATTCGATTCGATTAGAACCCTAGACACCTCTCCATCCAGCCTTGCATTTGTACCAAATGCTCATCCTTAGTGGCTTATTTTGCTTTACCTTGCCACACCGCGATACTTCGAGACCCCTCTAGAAAAGCCGTTGCTGCGCCGCCGCAGGGACGCCAGGTACTCCTCCTTGGAGGCGTTCCGCATCTCCTCGAGCTCTTTCTCATACGTATCTATCTGAGAAAAATATCGAGGAAAATCGGACAAAGTCATCGGAAGAAGCGAATCGATTGCTATCGGTTTTTCTTTTTTTTTTCATTTTCCGTTTCGCGTACCGGGAAATTTAAGATCGTGTCGGGCCCCCAGTATTTCAGGGCGGCGAGGTCGTAGGTGCGGGCGGCCGCTTCCTCGCTATCATAAGCGCCTACATTTTGTGAATGATGCCACGTAACAAGATGAAAAATTACAACAAAAAAAAGAGTTAGCTCCTACTAGAATCTAGATTTTAAAGAATTTGAATGTTTTAATAACCCTGTTTTCAAGGAAAAAAGATAATTGGAAATTGGGGTTGAGATCTTAAAGACTTACCCAAATAAACTAAGGCAGCGACAAAAGCGAACGTGAACGTTGGCAACGACAGGGATCATCAGGAACAAAAACAGAGTCAGTCGGTAAACAAATCTCTGATAAGAACAGCTGAATCATAATAAAAGATTAATGAAAAAAATGTTGCAGATCTCGTTGATTTTTGCCCCCCCTTGGAATAATAAACATAGATTTTTCTGTACATGAATAATGAAAAGGAAATTAGGAAAATCCATGCGACACACCTTGTCTTCCTTTCTTGTTCTGTGTATTGTTCCAGGAGCTCTTGTCCCACAGGTGAGCTTCAAACCTCCCTGTCCATCTATGCCTGCGTTTTGTTTTTTTTTTTTTTTTTTTCGATCAACTGTCAAATACTTGCGCATGCAAATGCAACCCCGCAAAGATTATGGACTCGAGATCACATTTTTTCATGTTCCCTGGTGTGCAAAGAGCATGAGAGAGAGAGAGAGAGAGACCTGGTGACTCCTCTGTAAACAGAGCTTCTCCGAGCGGAGCTGGGGCTGTTGGCATTCGGGGATTGATCGTCAGCTGAAGAATTGCGATTCTGAATTTTCCTGGAGCGTTTCCTCTGGGGCTTCTCAGCTATGTCATGAGGGCTACTGGACCCAACAACGCAAGAAGCTGATGAAGAGGACGACGATGATGGGGAAGAAGAGCAGGAAGAGGAAGGAGGAGACCTTCCCATCTGGGCCCCTCAAGAATCTCTCTCTCGCGCTCTTGTCTCTGTTTTTCTTTCCTCAAGCAAAATGACACACAATGCGGGAAACAGAGAGAGAGAGAGGAGAGTTATGAAAGAAGTGGGCAGGTCTTCATTTCTCTCTGTAATCAGATTTTTTGTGAGCTCGCTTGGGCTAAATCAGAAGGTGGTTTACCAAAGCAAGAAGAGGAGGACCGAAGGAAGGAGAAAAAGGAAGAGGGGGGGGCAGGACAATACCAACCCATGGGTGAGGGGGGTTTAACCAACGATTCTTAAAGAAGAGATCGTGGGAGGGGGTCAAATGAAGAGAAAGAGCTTTCGGGTCTAATTCAATTAATCTTTTATTAAATGAGACCCTCTCTCTCTCTCTCCCAACACTTGGCTTCAGTATCAGCCATGCTGCCAATAGGAGGGGTCTGTCCTTGCTGGCCTTTCTATATGCTTGCGTCTCTCTCTGTCTCTCTGTTTTTCCCCTTAAGGAAGAAGACGAGAGAATTTTGCAGAAGTTTGAGTTGAATCTGGGCTTTCTTCCCTCGTTCATGGGCCCATGTCGCTCGCCCTGTGGGTTTTCTGCTTTGGGTCCGTGAATGGATAACGGCACGAATGATCTTTAAATTTTGATTTAATATGTAATATGACCACTAAACTTTTAATTTGTTCAATGTGATCCTGAACTTTTAGTACATATTCAATATAGCCCATGAACTATATTGAAAGTTCAATGCAGTCATTTTATTAATTAAAAATCAAGAACAATATTGAACATGTTCATGTAATTCAAGGACTATATTGAATATATACCAAAAGTTTAGGGGCTAGATTGATCTAATTAAAAGTTTAGAGATCATTTTGAATAAATTAAAGTTCAAAGACCACATTATCTATTGGGTTAAAGTTCGGGAATCAATTATGTCATTTTTTCTAAAAATGAGTGACGTGGGGTGGCGGGAGAGAGAGATGGAGGGGGTTTAAGAGGCTACTCAGAAAGAAGGGGGCTCGAGGTGGTGAACTATAGACGATTTGCTCTCCCCATCCAAAAATGGTCAAACTAATAAGTCGAATGTAAACTGGAAATAGACAGATACAGAAAAGCATTCCAACTCAGGAGAGTCTTGATGATTATGCAATTTGACAATCTAAGTTAATGTTTTTGCAATCCAGTCCTTTTAAGTTGTTTGAACTATGGAGTCCCCTGTTTTGACAGAACTGATACGACAAACCTGACATATGATGCTAATTTGGCACCCACATACATAGGGTAAGGAGGTGGAGATGGCTGCATAAGGCGGCCTCGCTCGCTGTTGGCCAGCCTTTGAAGACCCTCCAGAAAGGTCGTAAGCGTCAGCTTGGGTTGATGACACTAACCATCGAGAGAGATCTTCGACTGTTACTCGCCGGCGAGCACCTCAGTGGCAGGCGATGCAACCCTTGGCTATCGCATGTTTTCTATGATAAAGGTGCACCGTGGCATCTCTCTTTACTAGGGATGTCAAAATTGAATCAAGAACTGAACCAAACCGAACAGAATTGAAATTTCATATATTTTCAGTTCAGTTTGGCTCTCAATTCGGATAATAGAAAGAACCGTAATTTTTTCATCGGTTCAGTTATTTTCGGTTTCGTTCAGATAACTCCACTTAAAATATAAAGAGTCTCTATGTTGGTCAATGTACGTGGACAAGAGTATATGCACACGTTAAAACCTCCTTTCATAACAACAGCTCAATTGCTGCCACAAACTTCAGGCGCAGGACAATGTTGAAGAGGAATCCTCGCAAGCCCTTAGGAGTGCTTTCTTTCAGCAAATGCACACATGATACTACACGAACATCCCCTTGGAAAACAAGATCCTAAATGCAATCTTTTAAATAGCGATCAGCAAAAGCAAAATTCTCAGTAAGAGATTCAGAAAACCATAGATTTAAATAATAAAAAAAAAGGAGCTCCTCCAAAGTTCATGTAAGAAGATGCTACAAACACTGGTCACCACCCTTTACCATCCGTTTCGACAAATCCTGCATCATAAATACCAAAAACCAAGACTAAGAAAAAGAAGGCAGGTAAAAGCCAGAGAACTCCATAAGTTCAGTGGGTGATAACGATTTTCACGCACGACTGCTGAAACTAAAAAGAACTGCAACTTCATAAACAAACACTACATACTAATTCAACTGAAGAGGAGTTATTGGACGAGAAAGGATCAATGGGCTAAAATAGAGAGAGACTGCCATCTCGTCAATGCGCAAGCCAATTCACAAGTTTAACCAATTTTATAAGGTTGAGAGTATAACTCTTCCTGTCCTCCTATTACTTGGAGTGAGCATTCAAACTTGAGACGTAAAACTCTCCCTATACACTAACACGCACACACCACTAGCACATATTTATTATCTTTATGCTCTGCAATAAGCACAAATCAATTTCCAATTGCTCTTTCTGATCAGAACATTTATGAACCGATCACTGATAACATCTAAGACCAATCACAATGTAATCAAAATTTGTTAGGGATAGCTGCATCAACTTATCATTTTGTTCTCAACACAGAAATTGTTAACCTCAAAAGACACGGAAAAAAAAGTTGACTGAATAGTTTGAGTCAACATACAGATAGTAGCTTATCATCCACCTAAATCCATGCTTGAACAAATGTTAAAAGACAAATACAAAACAATATTTCAACCAAAAAAACAAATATTAGCCTGCAATTTCAGCTTTCTGAGTGTATCACTGTAAAAAAGATTAATTCGACATAAACAAGGAAACTCAATGACTGCAAACCAGAAAATAAGTGGTCCCCAAAAAACTGACTGATTATCCACCAAAAGAAAAAAGCAGAACATTTCAAAAGGAAGGGGGAAAAAAGAGAGGAAGCAGAGACCTTCAAGCAACCATAAGCACGAGCATGTAACATAACAGGAGGAACAAAAGAGATCTCCACATTGCTTAATCTGTAAAACTTCCACGCTGACTAATTTTTCAGATTCCTCATGTAATCAAAATGTGTGCAACAATTACAGCAAGAGCTGAGTTTATAACCACACAATAGAGTCGACAAGAAATGTGCATGAATATTGTTCCTCGATTTTCCCAGGGTCCTACAATTACAAGCCATAGACTTGTTTGACTTGTATAGACCTATTGAACATCATCAACTCATCCAGAAGTTCTCTCTTTTCAAGAACCAGACACTTTTGGGGATAAATGAATTTCTTCCCCATCCAGAAGAACATATAATGAAAAAAGCATACAAACAGTAGGCAATTCTTGTATAGAACCTCCCAAAGACTGAAGATGAATGATATAAGCACTAAGTCTACCTATGCTGCTACAATGCAGACAAGACCTGCTACAGCATTGGTCGGTGCACCTATTTCGGCCTAGCCACTACAGCGATGCCCACAGAGGCATTCACATATCATTGTTCACAACACAGAACCAATAACTAAAGGTCAGATTAGCACCAATTTTCCTTGCCAAACGACCGTAATACATCTACATGTTATTGATATCCATTATGCGTGCTGCATTTCATCTAACCCTACGGCTTCAATTTTTTCATGAAAAATGAATGATTTGAAAAAAATTCTCCTGAAAATGATCGTTTATATTACTTGAAATAATCAGTGAAAGAAAAATGTTTTCATTATCACCAATAATGTAGGTCTCAGCATTTTCATGGGAGATAAATATTAAGATTTTTCAAATCATTCATTTTTTGCGAAAGAAGAGTAGCTTAAGATACATCTACAGCTGAACTTGTATTCCAATTTCCATTTCACGTGATACCGGTAGTATGAGAAATTTTATGTTCAAACCTACATAGGAATCAGTAAATAGAAAAGAAGATGAATGTAGAGCTGCATTGATTCACGAGTCTTACCCCAACCACGTTGAATTGTGGCAGAACTTCTTTAGTCTGGTACATCAACAAAATATGGGGTGCCTTGACCGAATTCTTCCTCACAAACCGGCTCAAGAACGCAGATTCAGACAGCACAAGTCCGGCCGGCACCAACTTCCTCTTCAAAAGGCCGTCCGATACCAAGGTGAGAAGAATGGTCAACCTGGGCAAAATGGAGTTCTCGAAGCTCGACATAAAAATAGTGGGATACGCGACCAAGACATCTACTTTCCACCCTAACCCCTTCATGAAAAAATTCAATACCTTCTCCATCTTCTCCACAGACAAACCCATAACATTGGGTTGCTTCAAGAATGCCGCCTTAACCTGGTCATCTGACCATCCAAACTTCTTAAGAACAGCCATCTTAGCCGCCCATTTAGGACGCTTCATTCCAGCCATGGTAATGATCGCATGAACGAACAACAAGGAGGAAGGGTTAAACCCCATTCCCTTGATTTCGTCCACAATATCACAGAACTGACCCGTGTCTCGCGACAAGGTCCTGGGGCGCAGCCTCATCATCTTCGCGATGCTCGAATCCGGCACGCCGTGCCGCCGAAGAGTATCTATATTAGCCTCCATCGAATCAGAAAACGCACGCAGAACCCAAGTCCCGCGCTTGAGCAACAAATGCGACACCACATCTCCCCTAGTCCCGAAGAACTTGACGAGGCAATTGAAGCAGGGAACGAGCTGCAATTCCAGGCTCCTCGAAAGAACATAAGGGTCGTTGACGAGAACGTGAACTAGGGCTCCACCCGAGACGCCGTTTCCCTCGAAAAGTTCGAGCTTGGGCTCAAGGCGATTGCTCGCCTTCAAAAGCAGGGCTTCGGGGAACCTGGTCAAGATGGTGGCGATGTTCGAGGGGGTGAAGCCGCGGTCCTTGAAAAGGGCGACGCAGGAGTCCACGTCGGGAGCGAGCTTAGGGGCGACGGCGTGGGCGACGGCAAGGGCGGATTCGGGAGAGAACCCATGAGCGCGGATGAGGGCGTCAACGATTGGAGGAGGAGGAGGAGGAGAAGAGGAGGCGGTGGAGAGAGAGAGGAGCGAGAGGCGGTGGACAGTTAATGGAGGTGATGGACTTGCTCGGAGAGGCTTGAGTTTCAGCAGGGAGCGAAACATTGGGACCAAGTCGCATTCGAAGAGGAAGAAGAGCCAAGCGGGTTCATCTACTTCCTCAGTTTTATCCGACTCCGACCAAGGAAAAGTTGCGGATTTTGTCTTAGGGAAAAAGGTCACCAAAAATTTTAATCTGCGCCCCGTTACGATACATTTATCCTAAATTTTTTCTGATGACTCTAAAAATTTCAAATTTTTATTCATATAACATATTTACCCCAAATTTATACTAATATGACACATTTACTCCAAACTTTTTTTTTTACACTAAAAATCTTAAATTTATATTTATGTGACGCATTTACCTCAATATTTAGGGTAAATGTGTCACGTGCGTATGATTTTGGGATTTTTTTGTGTCACAAAAATATAATTTTGAATAAATGTGTCACGGTGGACAAAATTTAGGATTTTTTGTGGTGTTTTCCCTTTATTTTAAGCAAAGGTAAGAATTGTTTTGGTCCTGTGACGTTAAAGGGTTTTGCCTAAACTTTGGAAATTTAGAGTATTTCTTGAAATAACAAGAAGAAAAATATTTTTTTTTTCTTAATTTAAGGAATGACAATGGAGAAAGTAGACTCCATGTCAACTTCAGTTGACTACGCCAAGCGACAGGTAGGCAAGTATAGTAACCTCTCGCGCTCGAGGCGAGTCATCAAAGTTTCGACTTCTGCATAGCTAGCCAGTGCTTCGCACAATACTTTTTGATCAACTTGATAGCTACGTATCCTTGGTTAATAAGCATTGTGTGAAGGTAAGAAGTGGTCATATCGGTCTAAAAAAAAAGCCTAAAGTGATCATGACGGTTTCTAAATATTTTGGCCGTTCAAAGCCATTTTCGTTCATAACAATTATAATTCTAAATTATTTTTTTAGTTTTTTCTCTTTTTTTTTTTTTTTTCTTTGCTATGGTCGACAAGGATCGAGCGACCCTCGACGACTTTGCAATGACTTAGCCCTTGTAGGCCGTGAGCAAAGGCAACCCTCACCCAAGGCGAGGTGTGCCTCTCCCAAGGCTCACCTATGGCCGGCGAGGTTGGCTCTCGCCAGATCGGGCAATGGTGAACCTTGGCCAGCCCTCTTCGGGCATCATCGGTGGATGGAAGACCAATGGAAAGAAAAGAAACAAATAGAAAATGAAAAAAATAAAAAGGGGAAAAGAAAAGAAATTCAAAAAATCGAAGGACAAAAATGCCCTTAATCATCTAGAAGAGCATACCCTTTTTTTAGACTTAAAATGACCACTTCAGGCTCTTATTTGAAATAATATTCATTTCGGGATGTAAATTCGCCGGCGGGCATTTTTCCGGTGATTACAATAGGGGCACTTTTGTCCAAAATATGTAATTAGCTAAAAATTTAAGAAATTTGCAATTTGAATTAAGATGAAGTTTATTTGCATTCTCAAAAGTTTCATTTACCCGTCATATCGATTACTCCTAGAACTCCGGCTGGAGCCCCTCATCCACCATCAAATTCCAAACCCTATACTAATCAAGTAAACCCCTCATCGGGGTTTAACTAGGGGTGAGCAAAAGGACCGTCCCGGCCCGGATCGGGATCGATGGTCCAGTTCTCGGTTCCTAAAATTGGAATCGGTGATAGGGCGGTCCGATTTTCGGTTCTAGGGCCCAGGATCGGACCGGACCGGACCGGTCCTTTTTATTTTTTATTTTTAAAAACAAATCTAACGTTTACTTGTTGTTTAGGTTTAGGTCATTTAAAGTTCGATCCGGAGTTGCCAATTGAAGAGGCATTGACTCCGTCGAACTCGTGGTACACCGACTCTTGTTTCGTCGACCTCGAGCTTGATCGCGTCTTCTATCAAAGTGTGCATCAACTTTTCGGCATCGCGGGCCGAAAACCCTTAGAATGACTCAGGAACCAAACCGAACCGATGGTTCGGTTCGATCCGCTGTCCCGAAAAGTGGGAACCGGGACCAGTGGTCCGATTCCCTATTTTTTATGGGAATCGGATTGAACCGGGAACCACTCACTCCTAGGTTTAACCGAGTACCTTTAACCGAAAGACCAGATATGATATTTAGCCTCCCCACTAGCTTGTCCCTTCACAAACGCTACACCACCATATTTACAATGGAAGAACCCTTCGCACCACCATCCTCGAAGCCATCGTGAAGATCTACTCGTTGGCCAAACCCCGTCGGGCGGCTTGCCGATGTCGTCGGCGAGCTTGTTGATTGCGAGGAAGGAGTGGGGGAATTTGGGGAAGGGTGAGGGTGAACCGGCGGAAGCGGTAGATAGGACGCCATTGCTTGGGAAGCTATTGCGGATAGGAAGAAGTGTCTAAAGAGTCCTAAACTTATTTCATTGGTACCAATTCGGTCCTAAACCTATTGTATTGGTGCTAATTCGGTCCTAAATCTTTTGTATTTATGCCAATTGAATCAATCTGGCCGATTATATTTAGAACTAAATTGACATTAATATAAAAGGTTTAAGATTGAATTAACACCAATAAAAGGTTTGCGACCGAATTGACATAAATGAAATACGTTTAGTACTGAATTGACACAAAAAAGAAAGATTTAAGACCGAAATGGCACAAATGCAATAAATTTATGACTTTTTCGATACTTTTCCCTTTACGGATGTGGAAGGAGAACTCGGGGGTGAGGTGGAAGGGGAAGGAACGAGGCGAGCCAGCGGCCAGGTCGGCAAGAGTAGCCAAAATGAAAAAAAAAAAAGAAGAAGAAGAAAGAAAGAGAACAAAACAATAAAAATTTTCAGAAAAAATAAAATAATTATAAAATGTGTCCAACTCTGCACCGGTGGTACCATGCGGGACGGCCGACGTCCATGTTGGCAATTTTCAATCAAAATTGGCCGAATAAATAGAATTGCCACAAATGCAAAAGATTTAAGGCTAAACCGATCAAATCAAAAGGGATAGGATGAATTGGTAGCCAATGCGAAAAGTTTAAGAATATTTTGTTACTCTACCAACCTCACATAAAAAACTGATTAAAGACCTTCAAAATTTTCTGATACTCGTGTGAAAAAAAAAAAATTAGTTATATGACGCACTTGACGAGTATATTGTTCTTCACAAGAAATGGTCGTGAGACTGCCTCATGCGGACAACAATGCATGTGATGTGTCAGAGAAACATCGGCAAATCGTACCATTACAAAACAACGTAAGAGCTTCCTCCAGGCCTCACGGAGCAAGATGCTACGAACGTCCTTCTCCTCCCACTGCTCTCCGTTGGGACGAGTCCTGCATCTTCAATAAGAAAAGACCAAGACTGGGCAAAGTGATCTGTAACAGTGGGTGAGAAGAATACACGGACGACGGCGATGGATCACGGTCCTAAACGAGACTAAGACTGCCTGCCGACACCCCTAGAAATACGAGTCTTAAGCACGGTCAGCCCCCGGCAATTCCAGGAAGAAAAGAAAAGACCCTGTTTCGAACTACCTGAACATTTATTTCCCTTGCCCAGAAAGGGCGGCTATACCAAGAGCAAATTTAGATTGCCCCGATCGGCTATGTTCATAGAATCTCCTAGTTATGGAAAAAACTGAAGCGCCATCGCCCGGAGCGCTAGGGAAGATTGTAAAAGCAACATAAGGATAAAACACCATTCAATATCCTGCAAATGCATGCCAACTCTAAGTAGGAAGCCTTGAGAAGGAAGCGGAACATCAATGGGAGCAACGGGAAGACGAAGAAGATTGTTTCTTGAGAGCCCTCCTCCTCCTCTTCCTCCTCCTTCTCAGGGTTGCATCGGTGCTTGCGAGAGCGAGCGAGGGGGCGCCTACTGCTTCTGCAAATCTGCAGAAACGTTTGGGGTCGTTTATTGTTATTAGGGTTAATTATGAAAATGGCCTCGTGGCCTTAAATATTTTTCATTTTAGTCCTCCGACTAATCTCCAATCGCGATTTTGAGGACAATCCCACTTTTCCTTGCAAATGGGGACCGAAAATGCCGATTCAGCGCCGGAAATGGGAAAGGCGATGCCGATGGACAAATGAAAATTTAACAGAAAATAACACCTCTTTGTTATTGCTATATAAATTAGAAAAATAGCCGTTATGTGATTGCATGTTTAATTTTTGGGTTCATACTTTGCTTTTATCACATATTTGGTCCTTCAATTAATTTTTTTTTGTACCATAGCCAAAATTAATATAATGTTTTCCTGGTCACAATACTTTTTTTGCGAGCAGATGTGGCCTCCTTGCCCTAGCCTAAATCGGGGTAAAAGTGGTGTGGCCACTCATAACAAGACCTCGCCTATTCATAGAGTCCCAATGCTCATTTCTAATCTTGAACCAAACATGGCCTTAATCGAAATTGTATCCTTTTGCTGTCATAAATAGAGCGACCATACTACTAAACCCCACATACTCTCTACATCCTCTTTTTGTTAGTCCTCGTGTTAGTTTAATTTTTTGCGCTATTTTTAAAAGATGTGCTGATATGACTTATGCACGATAGTAACCACGTTAATAAATTGGATTCTATAGTTAGGTTGCATTGCCAATGTCAATTTGAAGGAGCAAATTGTTTCGGAAGAATGAGTAAAAAGGGTTAGGCTGATCAAAATTAAAATTGAAGGATGGAATTGAACAATGACTAAGAATTTGGTGCCAATCTTGCAAATAAAGAAAAGGAAACGATTCACTCATCCGAAAATCCTCCATCTTGGCGCGCAAGAACCCATCTCTCTCTCTCTCTCTCCTAGGGTTTTAGGACAAACAACAACCTTAAAATAAACTCGTTTTTTCCAGTTAAAACCCCCCACAGAAATCATCTCTTCGCTTCGCATCGCTTCGCTTCAGGGCAATGGCCATGCCATTCCCATGAATCCCTCTCCATCATCCACGATTCCAGGCTCGCGCTCTCTCTCCGCTCCTCCCATGGCATTCAGTTCCACTGTTCGCTTCTCTTCCCTCCTCCTCCGCTCTAATCTCCCCTTGCCGGGCAACCCCAGTCGCTTCGCCCTCGGCCGCGCCTGGACCGACCTCTCGTGCCTCCGGTTCTACTCGGTCCCTTCCTCGAGGGGCCCTCGGTTGGTGAGGGCGAGGCGCAGAGTTGGGCCTCTGAAGCAGGAGGGTCAAGCAGAAGGCCAGGATGGGAATGGAGGCGTGATTATCAAGGGTAGAGAGGTGGACGGAAATGGTAGGATCGTCCCGACGGAGCTCCACAAGGAGGCCACCGATGCATACATGGCGTATGCGATGTCTGTGCTGCTCGGCCGGGCTTTGCCGGACGTGCGGGATGGATTGAAGCCAGTGCATCGCAGGATATTGTGAGTTCGTGATTCTGCTCGCTGAAAATTCCCCTTATTTGTGTTTTTGGTTTTGGGGGGGCGAGGAAATGCAGGGCAATGATAGCAGCGACCGTTGGTATTTTTGGCTATTGTGATTGTTCGGGGAAATGAAATTTAGGATCTTTTTAATTGCCTCTAAGTTCTGGCATTGCAATGTCTGGAAGAGCATATTCTTTTTCTTTATCTTTAGATAGGCTGTTAATCCTTGTTTCAAGTCAAGTGCTTGCAAAAAATGCTTTCTGTACATTGATTATTCATCTGCTCTTCTCGTTTATATGCACACAATCCTTTTGTTGATTGGTCTCATTGAAGGTATACAGAAAGATTTTATGATCAGAACAATATTTTCTGCATTTCTTTCTTGTGTCTATATAAAAACGGTTTTTGATCCCGTTCGTCAAGGATTACTATAACTAATTTAGCTGTCAACATGTCATCTGCACCAACTCTTTCACTAATTCTTTTAGCGTGTAATGGAAGCTAAGCTTGGCATTGGGAGAAATATGACATTCGATTTATTGAAGTAGGATACGGATATCTGCCATTTTCTTTCAGCTTCTGTGTGCAATTATGCACATTACCTAAGGTGTGTATGCATTTGCCACGAATAAAATCCAATGTTGAGAAGCATGTGTTGTCAACATCTGTAAAATGTAGGGATTTTGGATATGGCCTTGAAGTTTTCTGGAGTAAATATCAGAACCTTCTCTTTCTGCTATTTTTGAATAGAAGATAAAGGATGGTGAAGAGAACGAAAGTTGAGGAAATAGAAGTGGGAGGTGGGTTTACTTTACTGATTTATATTTAGGGGAAGAGACTGGTCGTCGAGAGAACAAAGCCGAGCACTGTTGGAAAACAAGAGAAATTAATCTTGTGAATCGTGATTCCTTCTTAAGCTAGAATTCATGGCTTAGTAAGCATAAATAGGTCCTCAAAAAGGTACATTTTAAAGAAAATAAAAAACAAGGTCATGTGATTGCAGCAGATGAGGATCAGTGGAACTAATGTCTGTAGGAGGTAGACCATCTGGAAAACAATAAGAGTAACTTCAGAAATTGAGATCATGTTTGGCTCTTTTCCCTTCTCCCAATTCGGGGTGGATGAACAGCACTGGCCACAGGAGATTTTCCTGAATTTTTCCCTTGATCGTGCACTCTTTGCCTAAACGGAGAATGTTGACATTCTATTGCTTTATGTATGAAATAGAATATGCTAGATACTCCTCTGCTTCACTAAAAATTTAGAGCAATACAGGGTATTATATTACGCTAGCTACAGCTGGTTAACTACTATCACTTTCATTTTCTATAAATTCCTATATAAATATCTTGCCTATGATTCTCTCCCTAATTGTTTTTTCCGACAGGTTTGCAATGCATGAACTTGGTCTTTCATCTCGCAAACCATTCAAAAAATGTGCTCGAGTTGTTGGAGAGGTATTTCATTGAGTAATTATTTAGATTTTCTTTTCTTTGAATGTCTGCTTCCATTTAGATGTATCATGTAGCTCACCTGATCATGTTTTTAGGTATTGGGTAAATTTCACCCCCATGGAGACAGTGCTGTTTACGATTCTTTAGTTCGAATGGCTCAGGTAAATATGCAGTTTATAGGAGCTAATATGCTATTTGTAGTTAATTGGTTTTTTCTATGCTAATTGTCTATCAGTTTGCGCGATCTTAAAAATGTTTACTCTGACATTGGATATAACTTGTGCAGACGATTTATTCTTTAACTCAAAATTCTTAGTTGGAGTGCATGAGTTTTCTTTTGTTCATTTTTCTTGATCCACCACCACTTCAGTATGTTGTGCGAGGTCTAGCTTCACAAATGTGAATAGATTGCACAAGTTTCCTTGAAATTTCTGGAGGGACGAAATTATGAAATGTTACAGAGGAGGCATTGCTCCATTACGGGGATTTAAGAACACAATCACCTCATAGTTTCATGATTGGTGGGCATATCAAGTAGCGTTATTCTGCCATAGAGCAAGAAGAGATGATACTGTTTTTCATTCCTTGACTGGTAGAGTTTTTTCTGATGCATAAGAAGTTATAGTACGGGCATTTTACTCCCATGACACACAGATGGGTCCTATTGCAACCGCAGCAGTTTTTTTCGCTTATCGCATGATTATTTTTATATTGATTTATCTGATGCTCCTTTTCTTTCACAACTATCTGATGGGACATTGCAATAGTTCGGTATATATAAACTAGAAATTTCCTTTGATAAGCTATGGAAAATGTCATCTCTAAGATTAAGCTGACGAAGAACTTCTTATATTGGGTATCTTATTGCTATTTTGCTATTCATGAATTACATAAAAACGTCATTGAAGGAAATTTTTGTGGGATTAATGTCTAATTGTAAAAATAAGTGATTTTGGTTTGAAAACAATAAATTCTATCATATATCCTACACTGAACATGTGCTGGAATAACAGAGGTTTTGAAGGTTCTGGATTTCTATTTCCTTTCTCTTTTTGAATCTTCTCGCTTCTCTTTTATCACGGTGATTTTTATGTCATCTTCCTCTCTACAATCAAGAGAGAACTCATTATTTTCTCTTCCAGGATTTCTCCTTGCGCTGCCCGCTTATAAATGGGCATGGAAACTTTGGTTCAATTGATGCTGATCCTCCAGCTGCCATGCGTTACACGGAATGCAGATTGGAGGTTTGTTTACTTGATTGTATTATTTTCTTCTGAATTTTGGAAAAATGCTTAGGCTTCTCTGATTTGGTGGCAGTAGTTGTTGCTTCAAGAAAATATGCATTAGAGTGTTTCAAGAAATTTTTGAAGGGGACAAGCAGTAAGTACCTGTTGACTCCGATAGATCAATGTGATAGCAGGCCTCAGCCATGAGCCTGATCAACAGAGCTTACAGTTTTTCTGAAGGAATTTTCTGATTTTTGAAGTGGACGTTTTCTAGTGACCCTTGTAAGAAAGTAAGACACAAAGAAACTCTTTTGGATATGAGTAGACACCAAATATGTTTCAGTACCGCCTGGAAATTTTTAAATGGGGGACTATGACCTAATTTGATATTGAAAATGATGTAACCTTTGCATCGGACTTTGCGGGCACTGTTATGAAGAGGGAAAGGGGCTGTTGTGTCTATGTTTTATGAGTCATGCAGAAAATAGGACGGACGTATTAATATCTGAGAAAAGACAAAGAGCAGGCCCTAATTGTCGTGTAAATGCTCAACCATGTTACATGATCCGTTTAACTTGGCTTTGGTTGATGATTATTTTGTTTTCATATGAGTGAGTAAGAGTCACTAATGAGCTCTAAGGAGTAAAGCCATTAGAAACCATTACGAGATTTTGATAATTACGTTTCTATCTTCTGTTTTCTTCCATGTATTGTTGGACAAATAATTGTTATCCTGGAAAAGGAAGGCAAGGTATGAAATGGGTGCTAACGCATGTGCAAATGCACTGTGATGGAGACTCTAAGGAGGCCTTATTACCCAAAAGTCTACATGCCATTTGAGAACAAATGTTTTGATGAACACCGGGAATTAATTCCTAGCCATCATGAACTTTAGCTCCTTAACAATACTGTTGCCTTCTCTTTAGCATGCGAATATTACTACCCATTGAAAACCACAAATGAGTAGCAGGCACATATGCTGAAGGGCACTCGAGTCCCAACCTTTCTCACCTCCAAAATGGCCCTTAACAGTTTTCCTTTCAAAGAGTCTTCTAGCTGTAACTCATTCAGAGCAGTTAGCAAGGTGTGGACAAGCAAAGCAAAGCTTATTTCTAAAGGAGGGAGTCTTTTAATCGAATTCAGAATCTAGAACGATACACTTAGAGCTTACTCTACACTGTGCTGGTGTGGTCATAAGACAGCATATGATAACTTTTTGGTTATGCAGGCATTGACGGAGGCCATGTTGTTGGCAGATATCGATCAAGACACAGTGAGTATCTTTTGTTGTGTTACTGCCTGATCAGACTTTGATGGTTTTTGTAACTCGTAGCTCTGTGCGTCAATCTCTGTTTTATTGCAGGTTGATTTTGTTCCAAACTTCGATAATTCGCAAAAGGAGCCGTCATTGCTACCTGCTCGGCTTCCAATTTTATTGTTGAATGGTTCCTCCGGGATTGCGGTGATTTTCATTTGAAAACAATTTCTTTTATCTTCCACTTTGTGATTTATTACTTAATACGCCAATAATGAGTAATCTTTCTTCTCCATTTTCCTTTCCATCTTCTTCCGTCCTCTCTGGAACAGATTGATAATGTATCCCTGTGCTCCATATTTCTTGACCTAGTATAGTTTCTCTCTTGATAGGTTGGCATGGCGACTAACATTCCTCCTCATAATCTTGGGGAGTTGGTAGATGTGCTCTGTGCTTTGATTCATAATCCAGAAGCCACGGTAAGCACCCTAATTTCACTAGAAGGTGATGTTCATACCAAAAAGGTTCTGATCAGTACTGCTCTTTGGCCGAAAAAAGATCTGTTCGATTCTTCTTAAAGCCTTTTTTATCTTTGGCATGTCAATTTGTTTGTCTTCTTGCAATTTTTTTTCTGGGCAAATTTTCTTTGTCTCATTATTCATGTTATTGATGATAAAGGCGGATGGTGTAGCATTATAGAACTGTATGCTTGAAAAAGTTTGAAGCTAATTTCATTATCACTGATTGGATGACTCATCTTGTTTTTCCTTTTGTTTTTCTTGGTCTGGTCTGAACCCCTTTCCCATAATAATTTTGCTTTAGAACTCTTTTTTCACCAAAAATAAACAATTGCAAAAACTGCATTGTGCTTTTCTGTGTTTAGCTCAAAACTTACATTACTTGAGCCCTTAATTGTCTCTTTACAAGAGAGGGGACTCTTCACAGTGCTAATACTTCTGCTTTTGTTGCTGATTTCAGTCTTTTTACTCCAATTGGGAGATTTGATGGGTTTTTTGCCTTTCTGTAGCTGCAAGAATTGTTGGAATACATGCCTGGTCCGGACTTTCCAACTGGAGGATTGATCATGGGAAATATCGGGTTGGTTACTTAATAATTTTTCGTGTCGTTTATGTTTATCATGGTGGAAGCTCGACTCTAACTTTACAAGTTTTTTGCCCCCATCCCGTGATTGGACTTTTAGAAGTTATTGGAAATCACTAAGGTCGACTTTATAGATCTAAGTATGTGATTTTCCGGGAATGTGTATGAAGCTGTCCGGTCTTGTAGCTGTACATGGCCTTGGAAGATCTACCTTCATGTTTTTCCTCCAATCTAACAATTATTTTGAAAGATTAGATTCGCTGGTTGTTCTGGAGGTGGAATGAAGAGTTGACTTGCTTGGGCCTATCCCCTCGGTTTGTTTTTCGCCCGAATTTATCTTACTAATTCTGGTTGGCCAACAGCTCACAAAGCGTTCTAATGCCTGAAATTTTCAAGAATATTTTCAAAATGATAGTATGTTAGTAGTTGAGAGTGACTGGACATAATAGCGCCAATCACCCGTATTTCAGTAGTTGGGCTAATATTTATACCTTTAAAGCATCTTAGAGGCATATCGAACTGGGAGAGGGCGGGTTATTGTCCGAGGGAAAACTGACGTGGAGTTGCTCGACTCAAGGACCAAAAGAACAGCGGTAATCATAAAAGAGGTAAACTGTTTTCTTAGGATTATTTTCATTTCTGTGATTTAGCTGGGAGTAAAATGGTTGTGATGACTCTCCTGCTGTTGCCTTCTGAATGCCAAACAGATCCCTTACCAAACGAACAAAGCATCACTTGTGCAAAAGATTGCTGAACTTGTGGAAAACAAGGTATTTTCACGATCAGACTATGGATATTGTCATTCTGTTGTAGTAAACAGATTGATCCAAGTCAAAATTCCAGCTCCCTTTTCAATATGCTCTTGTTCTGCGACATCAAGTGTATACTTCTAGTAGTATGGATGTACTTTTCTTCTGTTTTTGAAATTAGTCTGGCATGATTTATGACATAAATGTTGAATACTGTGGCAACTCTCCTATAAAGTACTGTTCAAGACTCTGAACAATTCTGCTGTTTTCAATTTATGCTTTCACAATGTTACCATGCTCTGCCTTATATTGAATGTCCTCTGAGACATTTGAAACTGGTCTTTTGCAAGAGACATTTGTAACTGGTCTTTTTCTCATTGCAAGACCAACAGTCTTACTCATGGACGGTAGTACAACCTTATTCATGAAAATTGGTCTAACTTGTATGCTGCCATAGCAAAAAAAAAAATATAAGTTGCTCCTTGCTGTCACTTACATGCTCTTAAGATAATATTCATCGTTCTTTTTTTATTCTTGCAGAGTTTGGATGGAATTAGTGATATTCGTGATGAAAGCGATCGGTCTGGAATGCGTATTGTCATTGAGGTGCAAAAGTTGTTCGCTCCTTCCTTTCCTTGTGATAAAGATTTTAGGAGCCGGCAAGATTTCTCAGAATTTGGCTTCGGTTCATGTATTGTCTAATGCGGGATAAATGGTTTGAATTTCAGCTAAAGCGTGGATCAGACCCTCTGATTGTCTTAAATAATCTATATCGCCTGACAGCTCTTCAATCTAGCTTTAGTTGCAACATGGTGGGGTAAGTTCTCTGTGGCTTTGCACAAAGGAATCCCTTGTATTTTCTTTCTGTGCCATAAGGCATGTGGGTTGGGCAAATGTTGTTCCGATTGGATTCATGTATATTGTAGTCCAGTGTCATAAACTGGACAACAGTAACATACACTTGCTTGTTGCAATTTTTTCCTTTTCTGCAAGATGATATTCACAGAAGTTTGTATAACTGTGGTAAATCCGGTGTCATGACTCGTTTGACATGCTTTACCGTCCCTTTTTCCCTGCTCTCTGTCAACATTTCTGGAGATTAGAATCCAAAATGGTGAAGAGTTAGCTCGTCTGGACCTTATTCTAAGAAAATTGACATGCAACTGTAGATATGATCTTCACATGTTCTGAAAGTTACGTGGGTAAGTGTTTCAGCTGAAGGGAAGAGAGTTTATTTGCATAATGCAATAGGGCGAGTCAAAACAATTCCTGGTTGAAATCTGTGTGTCCGAGAAATTTACTCACATCAGTGACACAAGACAATCGAATCACAGTTGATGGGAGAAGTAGCTGTGCGACAGTAATTTCTGTTGAAGGCTGAAATGGAGAATGTCGCAGAAGAAGCAGAAGCAGTTGTGTATGTGACTCCTGAATCCTGATGTTAAGCTGTAGGGATGAAGTGAATCATTGGGCTGATAAACTCATGTTTGGGTAACTGCTTGCTGCTGCAAGTGGTCACACGTTTGGTTTTTGAGAGGAATAAAGAACTTGCTCCCACCAATATGTTCATTGAGACACCCAATTGCATAATTTGTTAAGATGCTATAATTTTCCCTGGGAATATATGTTGCTTCATTTTGCCATACTGAATATGGTAATGCAGGATGGCTATGAGAATGCTTGGTTGGTATTTTGGATATGAGTCAAATCTTTGAAGTTTCTTTAGTGTAATTTTTGTTTGTGAGAGCGTTTCTTTTATATTTGATCCATCTCTGTCAGAATTTGAGATGGATTGAGATGGGCTTTCTCTGAGTATAAACTGCAGCACTATGCTCTAAACTTCATGTTGTTCAGCAGAATTATGTCATCAGACTCAATACTACCACTAGATTGACCTAAAAGTTGGGTGGCCGGCGCCATATAGTGGAAAGCTAGTTTTGAACTTTTGTTATTTGCATTGTACGATGAATTGTATCATTTGATATTGTCTTCCTCCTTTATGCAGTATTTTGAATGGACAACCGAAACAGATGGGTTTGAAGGAATTGCTTGAGGTGATTGGATGCTACTTGTCCTATTGTTATGCCTAAGTGTCTGACTTATCATATCGGTGATAGGTTCTGACCATGCCTGGAGTAAACCATTTCAGTTGGACCGTTGATGAGCAGTTGAACCTATTAATTTGACTGATGGTGCCATTATGTTCCCTTTTTGAAGTAGAGTAGATGTGCCATGTGGACTGAGAAATCACGAGTCCCTTGGCTGGATTTATCAAAAATTGAATCAGTCAATGAATTGGAATTAGTGGCCCATTCCCGAAATCACTTTGTGATTGTGAGTGAGATACTATGCAAGGGATGCGAATGAGCTTGGCTAGGGCTGGGAATGAGCTTGGCTGCTGAAAGTTTCTTCTTCGCGCCTTAGCCATCCATCTTCGCTGTTGTGTCTTTCCATATAACCACTTTTTTTTTTTTGTGATTTGTGATAGGATATGCATATTAATCTCATACGTCGATGAAAACTCCTGTTTCAGGCATTCTTGGAATTCAGATGCTCTGTTGTTGAGAGACGAGCGAGGTTCAAGCTTTCTCATGCTCAAGAAAGAAGGCATATTGTTGAGGTTTGCTATGCTACCTGATAAATAATTGGTTAGAGGAGTGTTTAAAATGGTTGAAAAATTTCAGTTCAAAATGGAAAAATAGGAACAGTCAGGAGCTCTTTTTGAACAATAAGCTTTCCTTTGAAATTAAAACTAGTTATTTTACTTGAATTTTTGTGTGGTGGATTCTTTCTGTAAGAGATCTTCATAGTAAAATTTCTCCAGTCCATGTCATTATGGCAATTATATGTACTTTAACTTGGATTTCTCTTGCTTTGGATTTCTAACCTTTGCTTTACTTAATAAACTTCTTATGATGCTTAGGGCATTGTGATTGGACTCGATAATCTGGATGGTGTGATTCGCGTAATA
This sequence comes from Rhodamnia argentea, assembly GCF_020921035.1. Classification (NCBI taxonomy): domain Eukaryota; kingdom Viridiplantae; phylum Streptophyta; class Magnoliopsida; order Myrtales; family Myrtaceae; genus Rhodamnia; species Rhodamnia argentea. Next base: position 22,632,616 of record NC_063157.1, on the reverse strand, counting down.
AAGGAGGCCACAAGCAATGCGAATGCATCAGCTGGTCTTAGGAGTGGTATGCTTGTTTAAGTTATGAAATCTCTCTCTGTGCTTGTGTGGTAACAGTTTGAGTTAGTTTGTTATGTTATTTCTTTACTAGCTGCATTACAATGTTAGTTTGTCTATCAATATTCTGTTAATCTGTTATAGAGGGTTCTGTACCTTGGCGATTTGGGCATCTTTATGGACTGGGCTTTGTTAGGAGGAAATGAAAGAGGAGTTTTTGATATGGTTAAGGCCTTAAGCAATAAATTTTACTGACACTAAGACCATCTAATTTTAACGCCTGTATTTTACTAATAAGTGGTTTATGAGAGCTTTATGTCATAATTCATTTAGAATAATTTCTTTCTAATCTGCTTAATTAACTGCTTTCACACGCATTTCATGTCTATCCTTGGGACAATGTACAAACTGAATGTCTTTATTTCTTGCGATATTTTGTAGTGTTCTCTTTCAATTGTCTTTGCCTTCTGATTGTGGGAGAAATGCCACTTTCTTGAAATCTATAGCAGTCATGTACTTGAAAACAATTGGCTGCTTGGTATTGATGTTGTTGCTTCTCATAACAAATTTTTTCCTGCTTCATTGCAAATGATAGGACTTAAAATTGGTGAATTGAGAGATTAGAGGGTGCATAGTGCTACGAAAAACTAGATCCCTCCTTCCATGAGCTTCTTTTCATTAAAGTGAGCCAGACAAAATGGCATTCTTGCTACACTGGATTCTTGACATTGTATTTTGAGAGAGAACAGAACAATTGATAAAAAAACTTGAAGAAATTGACGTTTTACATTGCTGCAGCAGGAGGATATTTCAGATGATGAAATTCTTGCTTTTCTCCCCATTCCTCTTGACTTAAAAATCTGCTCTTACTAATATGCCTCTACTGTTGGCTTTTTCTGTTGAAAGAGAAATCTTTAGATTCCTCAAGATTAATCTTTAATTCACCAATTGTAGTATCTGGTTGAATAACTGTTTTTCCCTTCTTATGATCTGATCTTGCACCAAAAAGGCTGTGCACACTGATAGAATGAAATTTTTGTTTACTGATGTGGGACACCTCTTTATTGATATACATCTCATCAATATTTTGCTTTGCAGAGTATAATTTGTCTGAAAAACAAGCCGAAGCTATTCTTGACATAAGTTTAAGAAGACTCACTCTTCTGGAGGTACCCAAAAAATGGAGAAGAGCTGTGGCTTTCAATTTTGATCATGTTCTTTTGTGTTGATAACTTTTTCTGTGTTTGTGCTGCCCAGAGAAAGAAATTTGTTGATGAAAGCAAATCATTGGCGGAACAAATTCTTAAATTGGAGGAACTCTTGTCAAGCAGAAAAAACATATTACAGGTTACTAGTTGTTAATGTTCTTTTAGCATAACTGCCTTTTCATTTGTATTTGTTTGTGGTGCAAGCAGGTGCTTGTCCCGTTGTTTCACTGCTGATATTGATTATCCCCCTTGAGTTAAGGATTTTTGAAAACCTTTTAATTTGAATAGTGATGGGATAAATATTTTTGGCCATGATAGGAATTTTGCATTGCTGTTGGTCATTGTTTGATATGTAATTATTCCCAGTTGATAGAACAAGAAGCAGTTGAACTTAAGAACAAGTTCGCTACTCCAAGGCGTTCACTACTAGAGGAGACTGAAAGCGGTCAAGTTGAAGACATCGATGTCATTCCAAACGAGGAAATGCTGCTGGTACTTGATGTGCTTGTCATTATTATGCCAAATTACACCTTTGGGGAGTTCTTCATATTTGACCTATTCTTTGAAGATTGTTGATATGAGTACGAACTTGTATGCACAAACCAAACGCACCCTCAGTCACTTTGCCATGCATACACACTGTGGGGTTGGAGTTGGGATCTGATACTGATGATTTCTAATTCTTCCAAAGACATTAAATATTCTGGTTGATTGTGACATGAAAATGTTCTCCAGTGCTTTCAGTCGGCCTTAATGGAAAAACCAATTAACAAAGTTTGCAAAAAGAACAAAAAAGGCGCGACTCAGTCAACCATGGTGGCATTGTACATGGAGAAACAACATTTATGGACATCTGTGGTGGCTGGTTTGCTGCCATGCTGTGCGACCCCATCTGTTTTCAGTTTTACCAATTTTCATTTGCATCTGGATAACCTGCATAGTCATCCGACCACCATTCTTATATATTGCCTTGACATGTCCCTCTACTACTGGGGACAAGAACCGCATCATCGTTGTCTACTCTCAGAATACCCACCTCTCCTCTCCCTCTCTGTCCTCTCTCTTGTCCAAAGCCAACTTTGATAACAGTTGCTCCTTAATTGCTAACTAATACTATTAGCCTCCATGAAGTATGGTTGAGCTACTCGGTGACGTGTGGAGGCAAGAGTCAAATATGGAAAACACTGCAAAAGTTTAGGTTATTTAGCCTAATGATTATATTGTTGCTTTTTAAATTTCCATTCTCAGAATGAATTTTCAATGTTCAGGCTTTGAGTGAAAAAGGTTACTTGAAACGGATGAAACCAAACACCTTCAATCTTCAGAACCGGGGGACCATCGGCAAATCTGTTGGAAAATTAAGAGTCAATGATGCCATGTCTGACTTCATTGTTTGTCATGCACATGATCATGTTCTTTACTTCAGGTAATAGCGAATATTGTTTATTGGATAAGAAAACTTTTTTTTTTTTTTGTATTCATATTTATGTCATTCGCAATTGGTCATTTTTCCTTTTAAGGTTATTATGCCTGTGCTTCAATTCTAGGTTTTTATTGTCTCTACCATTTATCTCCAGAATATCAAGTTGAGAGTGTTGATTCATTAATTGTTTATAGCTAGTTTTGCCGTTGGGACCTTCCAGTGGATCATTCACCATGTATTGATAGAAAATCTTGAGATATATGTGTCGTTTTAGGTGGTCTTTCCCTACCCATTTTACTATGATTCACTACCATGACCATGAATTCGCATCTGACAGGAACATATGAATGCATTATGTGGCCGATAGCCGACACTTATTATTTTGTTGAATCTCTTTGAACTCGTTTCTACATTTAAGAAAGGACTAGTGCTGCTGTTCTTGCTGAAGACATAGTTGACACCAAGTAAATTTGCAGTGATAAGGGAATAGTTTACTCAGCACGGGCATACAAAATTCCTGAATGCTCAAGGGCAGCTGCTGGTACACCATTGGTCCAGGTATAATCTTGTGCAATTGCAATTGCTTTGCTGTGGGTATATTTCTGGTACTGGAGACAGCTGATTCTTCCCCACAATATTTTTTGCCTGAGGCAGATCTTAGCATTATCTGATGGTGAGAGAATAACTTCAATTGTTCCTGTGAAAGAGTTCGCTGGAGATCACTTTCTACTTATGCTTACCGCAAATGGCTACATAAAAAAAGTATCACTGAATTCTTTCTCATCCATAAGGTCAACAGGAATTATCGCTATTCAGTTGGTTAGTCTCCTCTTTCTCTCTCTTCCGCCTTCATTATTGGCAAGGTGGTCACTGTAAAGTTGTGATCTTCAATGACAAAACAAACTCTATTAGGTTCCTGGTGATGAGCTGACATGGGTTCGCCTTTGCTCAAATGATGATCTCGTTGCTATGGCTTCCCAAAACGGAATGGTCATCCTTAGCTCCTGCGACATTGTAATGTTTCTTCTCCTTATTCTCTTGTTCAGAAGTTGAATAATCTTGCTTGGAGTAAATTTACCTTGATCCATAAACTAAAGAATTTGTCAAGGTCTAAGAATGAAATTTTTGGTCCTTTTAGGTCTCCACTTAATAGTGTTTCTCTTATTCTGTAGTTGTGGCTCATAACCCAATTTGGATTACTTTGAAAATTAATTAGTAGGTTGTAAAGTTGAAGTTTTATTACCTGAATCTGCGATATGCTTGCATAAAGTGAATGACATTAACAATCTCTCTTTTATAGGTTCTGATAGCCTATGTGATTCCCTCAATTTTAGTCTGTGCTTTCCTTTTGTTTGCTGTCTGGATTCTTCCTTCATTGAGCGTCTCTTATTGCTGTCAAAATGTTTATAAGAAACATCCGCAGTTCTTAACTTGTCTATTCAGGTGGAAGCTTAATAATCTTTTTCTAATGGGCAAAAGTTACCAAAATCCCCAAACTATGCCCACTGTAATCTAGTTATCCTGAATTTTTTTTTTCTGATACAAAAAATCCCAAACTTGTATCTGTGTGACACATTTACCCTCCGTCAATAAGGACCGTTAAAAATCTGTCTACATGGATGCCAGAAAGCGAACAATGTTGACATGGCACCCATGTGGCTTAAGTGAATTAAAAACGATGTTATTTTGGCTGAAAAATCATTACACTGAACCTTGGTGGATGGTAAATATGTCACGCAGGTACAGGTTTGAGGTATTTTATGTCACAAGAAAAAATTTAGGTTAAATGTGTCACAGCGGGCATGATTTGTGGTTTTTGATGTCACAAAAAAAAAGTTTATGGTAAATGTGTGATAGTGGGTATAGTTTGGGGTTTTTTGTGACTTCTTCCTTTTCTAAATATACTAAGTGCGGTTTTATTGTCTTTTCAAATATAATACGTAAGTGCGTTTGCATCCATATGACAATAATTTCCAGAATTTCAATGTGGGGTTGGTCCGTGTATGCGATTTAGTCATCTGAAATTACGTTACTTTTCTCATCACTACCTTTTGAAACTATTTTCCTGCGAGTTTTTTCATGACATTTTACTGTTATTTGGACCCAGATTCGAACACAGGGAAGGAATACAAGGGGTGCTGTTGCTATGAGACTTAGAGGAGAAGATAAGATGGCAAGTGTGGACATTATACCATCATCCATGAGGGGGAATTTGGAAGAAGTATCAAATGTTTCCCACAGCAAGTACTAGTTAATTTCTGTCTTTGCACATTCTATATGCGAGTTTTGTTCTAATCAAAGATTTACGAAGTGAAAAAAGTGATTTTGGCTGAGACTAGAATTTCTTTGGACTTTTTCCTGTTAGTTTTGTCAGATAATTTGTATTGGCAGAGTTCATCTCTGGAGATCTTTAGTGTGGTCCCTTACATGGATTGTTGTCTAGTGGACATGTGAGTTCTTTGCTTCACTAGACTACAATCCATGTAAGTGGACCGCACTAAAGATCTCCAGAGATAGCTATAGCGCCTCAGCACCATACTTGAGTAAGGACACATACATCTACATTTATCTCATACCGAACGATTTTATACCATAAGAATCTTTTGTGTACAGTGTCAGAGGAGATTTAGCATGTCATTTTCAGATAGCGATAGTGCCTCAGCACCATCAATAGCAAGTGCCAATTTTCATTATCCTTTAGATAAAAAGATGGCTGACTTTTCTTATTTTCAGTGCTAAAGCCCCCAGTGGTCCATGGCTATTGTTTGTATCTGAGGGTGGCTATGGAAAGCGGGTCCCATTAGGGAGCTTTCGCACCTCGCGTCTCAACAGAGTGGGTTTAATTGGATATAAGGTGTGCAAGAGACTTCCAATTTTTTGTTTGTCTGCTTGAAGTTGCCATGCTTCTTTGAAAGTATTTTGGGGATCACTTATGCTGCTAATCGCTTTCAGTTTTCCTCAGAAGACCGCCTGGCTGCTGTTTTTGTAGTCGGCTTTTCATTGGCTGGTAATTCATGAGCGTTCCCTGAAGCATCTTTTCCATTACGAATTGATTGGCTTAAGTTCTCTTCATACTGTTGCTCTTTTTCATCTTCTTCATTGAAACACTTTCTGCATGCCTCTCTTTTCTCCATTGAACAGAAGATGGTGAAAGTGACGAACAGGTCGTTTTAGTAAGCCAAAGTGGTACTGTAAATAGAATTAAGGTTCGGGATATCTCCATACAGTCTCGCTATGCAAGGTAAGCATGAATGAATACATTTCTGGTGCTTATCTTCGCTTTCGGGGTTCACTTTAATGAGCAAAAAGGAAGAAATCTTTGATCATCTGATGATACTGTGCTGCCCTGACTAAGAAATTAGTCCTCCTGAATTTAGTTCATATTATTTGTCTTTGAAAATAAAAGTAGACTCATATACAAAGTACAGCTCAGAGAGAGCCTGGAAGTAGGTTGATCTCCTGCATGTGCTATGTGTGACGTCGTGGATTATATATTAGTCAAGTTGCTCTCCCAGTTCTTAGAGATGGTATTATTGATTGGATCTTGTTACAAAGAAAGCTTAAGGGGAATACATTTTTGTTCTCTCTCCATAATGCATTGAGAGAAAAAAAATGTAATCTCAAAGGAAAATGTGGACATCTGATTAGCATTTGGTGCTCTTCTTGTCAGAGCAGAAACAGAAAAAAAAAAAAAAAGAACAAGGAGAGAGTAAGGCAATAGAAACAGGCTTGTGGTTCCCCAAAATTCCTTGACTTGGCAGTGCGTTCTGTTATAATTGGTTGATGAACTTCTGCTTTAGTTTTTCCTAGTCTATCTTTTCATTCGGTGGCATAAAATACTCCTTCCATTTGTACACAAATCCAGGGGTGTAATATTGATGCGGCTGGAACATGCTGGAAAGATTCAGTCAGCCTCGTTAATTTCAGCGACAGATTCTGAGCTCGAGTCAGAAGTGCTGGAAGCAGTTCAGGGATGATTGAGGAAAATTCAAATGAAATGCCGGGACAGAAGACATATCAAGAAACACTGTGTAACTACATTTATCTGGCGAAGAGAAAATTTTGGCGGGACGAAAGAGGATGTGTGGGCATTTCTTTCGCTCTGCATCACATGTTCAAACCCCTCGCATGTAGACAACCAAGTAGCCCCTGTTGATTTCCCGTGTGTAATCGATTGGAGGAGCGTGTAGCGTGTACAATTTGTGGTCTTCCAGCGTACCGATTTTGTAGAAGGGGATTTTTATGATTATGTTCCCTTTTTGGGCTGTGTAGGTAACTAGATTCAGTCTTGTAAATTCTCTAGTAAGGAGAAGCTTGAACTATCTTGAGATAAACGAATCCTTCCAGATGCAAGAGCTGTATTCTGATGCCTGGGTCGTTCTATTTGGGCAATTAGAACGTGTGCATGTGATGGGATCTTTTGTACCCCAGTGGCGGCTCAACTTGAAGAATTGGATTGCTTGAAGACAAGCAAAAGGTCTGCAATGATGTATGCCTTTGAATCATGATCATCGCCATGGAAGTGCTAAAAAAATTGGGAACGTTGCCAGTCTGAAAGAGTGGGGAAAAGAGAACTACAAATAACAAGGAGCACACGGTTGATGTTCCTTCAAGTGTCTATGATCTGAAAAGGGGATTCCAAGTTAATGATCGGAATGTGCCGTCAATTTCATAGTATGTACGATGCACGAAAGCGTTAACAAGGTTCAAATTCGGGGATGGAAACTATATCGCTCGTCAAGAGGCTAGCTTCATAACCATGGGTAAATTATTGAGTTATTATTAAAATAGGGATCTTGCAATGAAGTATTAGTTAGAGCAAAATTTGGTAACTTAATTGACAAATGACTAATTCAGGGGCTTGCTAGCTATATCTAATCTAACATTTAGAAAAGATGGTTCCAAAAAGATCAAGTCATCCTTAGCTTAAAAGATAATAAATAATATGAAGTGTGCATCCTCTTTTCATTAAGTGCCTGAAATTAGTGATTTTCTTCAAAACCTCGTGCCTTTGGATTAGTTGGAAAACAAGACATTGCACATGAATACTTACAAAACAAGATTTGAGAATCCACATAATGGACACATCTAAAGACTCTCTCGTTGATTTTCCTTTTGCTTGAGAATAGAGTGATGGACTGAGGGCATTTACAGGACCCTTTTTAATTCACTGCATCTATGTAAACCATACCAACCAGTTGCAAAAGGAGTAATTAAGAGCAGGCCACCCTGTGCAGCCAATTTCACAATTGCTAGTCCCAATCGGCAATGTTCTCGAGATATAACCCAAACCGTTTCTACAGAGGCCAATACTTGCAATATCAACATCAATTCTTCAAGAAAAACTCTCAAAAGCATTACGCAACCCAGGAAAAGTACCCTGACTTCTCTTTAGGTAGAAGACTATGAAATTGGACATGGAGAATATTGAATCAAACCTCTAGCTTGAGTTTTAGCAGGCAGAACACAACCTTTCCCAACATTACTACTAATGAGCTAAAACCAGAATTAAGCAAAAAAAGTTTTTAGAAATAAGACAACTAAAATCAGAAGACAAAGGACGGATCACAAAAATAGCTAGGAAAAAGCATGAGTTTAATAATCCTTTTGGTGCAATATAGAAACATCACCAGAGCTTCAACAAAGCTTCATTTTTGTAACACCAGAAGAAGTTGACCAATTAGTCAAAAAAACCACTTTGCCATTACACCTCTTGGATAATAAGTTACAAAGTTATCCATAGAGAAAAAAAGGCAAAAAAAGAGAGTACTTGTGGATGTACATGGAGTTAGTGAAGCAATGAGATTCCCGCGCAAAAGCATCATACACCATAAAATTATTCAGTAGTCTTGCTAGCAATGCCACATGTAGGGAGCTGAATTTGCCAACTCACTGGGCTTCTAGTGCAGCAATTTCGTACCTGACTTCTTCCAGATGTTCGTTTATGGTGGTTACAGCATCCTGGACTCCTCTGATGGCTATATTAAGAGCATTGTCATACTCGGCATCTGCCTCTGCCTCTTCTGTTCCTTCGGCTTCCGTTATCTCATGAAGATGCACGCATTCATGTTGCATTGCCTCCTTGAATGTGCAGTTCTCATGGCTAACAAGACGTCCTGAAGGACGACGAGCTTTCTTAAGCACTTGAATGGTAGCAGTCTTCAAATTTCAAAAGCAGACATCAGGTTAGCAAATGGAGGCAAAATCAAGAAAGGCAACAATCACACTATGGAGGAGAAAAGAGTATCACAAAAAGGAGATAAAAACCAGAACGATCCACTTGAATGTAAGAAGAGGGCGAGAAAATAATATCAACATTGTTTTAATGCTTAAATTGAAGATAGTAAAATGGCCCTGTCTTATATGTAACTATCCTTTAGAAAGAGGAGGGGGGAAGATAAGTTTCATCACTAAAGCAAGAGAAACCAGAAATTGCTATACTACTCTGGCTCACCATCCAACATGCCAAATGCCACCTCAAGCAGTGTGTCTTCCTGAATAATCATTTGCTACCACAGCAACCCATCTTTAAAAGAACACGGTGTAACGTATATTGCCAGTCATTGATCTTGCTATTATATGACCACTATAGTCTCACTTCTCTGTCACCTATGATCAGCTTTTCTACATAATCACAAGCTTTAGAATGTACCCCTGTTAAATTGCACCTACAGCTAGTTTCAGATCATTAACATATATGCTTACTGCGTAAGAAAATCAGCTTGATTGGTTTTTTTTATAATGGCTATGTAAGAGATGGAAGATGCATAGGGTATGGAGTAATGTTAGGTGTACAAACACCATTATACCAAGTGACTGTCAAGCATTAAATGGGTACATGAACAAAATTTGCCACAGCATTCTACACAAACAAGTCTTATGCACACCTAGCATAATTCTAATGTTAGTGCAACTAAAATTATTCCAGGGCATATAATGAATATGCTATCCATTTGGTGAAATGCAACGATCTTCCAATCTAAGTGGTTATCCACAATTTCATCAATCAAGTATTTAGCGAAAGTACCATGAATCAACTCTCAAACCAATTATCTGCAAGTACAGGTGAGAAGAACCATTAACTCTCTCTCTCTCTCTCTCTCTCTCTCTCTCTCTGTGCCTGTGTTTTGAACTTTCTTTATGTTTTATGAACAGATTAGTTGCAATGCTTCCGTCATCCAAATGAATGAATATGCAGAAGACGAACACATCAAAAGTATCGCTTTAATAAAAGGTGTGGACCTTCCTTAGTAACAAGAGAAAGCATCGCAAACGAATATGTAGGCAACAGTACCAGATGCAATTTCTGCTTTTCCTGCACTTGGACCGCCCTTAGCATCTGAGCTAAATCGACTCGGCAGTAATCAGGAGTCATAAATAAGGACTCCATTTCGATAACCTGCACTATTGCGAAAAATAAACCTCACGATTACACGAATTGCCAGCAACAAAGATTCATTTTTTATTCTACTAGCTGAGAAGCTATCATGAACCCCAACTTGTTTAGAGCAATCATTGAACTCTGCAGTGATCTCGCTGCATAGCTGTTGGTAAGCCACCTCCCCACCTGAAGCCACGTACTCAGCAAAACCTCTGCGACTCAAAGGTAGAGGAAAAAAAGATCGGACAAGCTAAATCAAAACAGCTAGAGAAATTGCTCGTGCGACGAGAAAAGAAAAAAAAAATTGAACATCAAGTTTAGGCATTTCCACTTCCACAACAAAGTATCAATCGAACCGATCATGCAACCCGAGATAAACGCACAGATCCGCAGCGGATGATGCCGAGAGCTGCCACGACACCGGTATTACAGCCCTAGGTCCGTCAGCCCCTTAGACCCAAATGAGAAGGACAACGCAAGAGGGAGAGAGTACCTTTTGAGTTTGGCATAAGCTTCGGCTCTGCGCTGCTGAACGGCGAGGAATCGGCGGAGCAAGTGTAGGACTTGAGAGGAAGCGGTGGTGGGGGTGGTGGTGGTCTCAGGTTCAGAGTCCATTGTGTCTGTTATGGACACTTTCTTCTCAAAATCTTCCATTTGTTCCTCGGTGCTTCTGTTACAGATTTCTCCGCCGATGACGAAGACGATGAACTATGAAAGCAGCATGAGATGCTGTGCACCGGGCAAGAGCACACTGGATCGTTCCTATTCGGCTTCGCCTCTCAACTGAGGCCCATTGTTTTTTAAGGCCGGTCTTTATCTTTTAGCCTAGGCCCATGTTCGGTTGGAGCTTCTTCTTCCTCCTCCTCCTCCTCCTGCTAAACCCTGAAAGGGAAACTCCGTCTCCCACTCTTCTCGGTCTTAAACCCTAAAATTCATCAGCTCGTCACGCGAGAAGGAAACTGGAATGAAAAAAAAACAAAAAAAGAAGACGACTTGATCGATGAGTTCAGTTCCTGATGCGATTCTAAATTCTGGGAAGGTTTATCTCTGATTCTCTTGTCCTTTTTAGCGACTTGCCTGTAGTGAGAGATGTTTCCAAGCTTCAATCCACTGTCTAAGTCTCATCTGGGCAACCGAGTCCAAAGCAACGGCGCTGTGCCCCAGCAGGTATTTGCATTTTTTTCCCCCTTCCTTTCAAAGCTTGTGCACACAAAGCATGGAGGCACGCAGGCATTGCGTGATTACATAGGATCATAGCTAATTTCTGGTGGCTTTGATTGGTTGAATTGTATAGCAGGTCGTTTCACCGAATCCTTTTGCCAGTAATCCTTGTAATGTGTTGCCGCACCCCATGCAACTTCAATCTCAAATGGGAATTCTTCCTCACTCTTTAATTCCCAGTTATGGTCTTATGAATTATATGAACAATGGACAAGCTGTGAACATGACTCTGCCTGGTTTGGCAGCTTCCAGTATCATGAATGGACCTAATCCACTGCTTCCTTCGCAAAATAATCAAATTGCCATGCAACAATTCGGCCAGTTTCAGAATATGGCACCAAACGTTAACCAAATGCATCTGTCTCAGCCACCTGGGCATATGCTTGTGCAGAACTTGCCTCAACAACTCAATCAAAACTTGGGTTTGCAAAATTTGCTCCTATGTTTGCCGAATGCGATGGCCAATGTTAATCAACTTTCGTTTGCACAACAGTTAAATCCTTCTCAGCGTCCTTCTTTCAATGGTTTCTTGGGTTCCAATCAAGGAGCTCAGGCCTTATGTCCCCAAAATCGTTTCTCTTTGGCCAATACACAAGGTGGTTGTGATCAACAGCTTAATCAAAATCAGCAGAACGGAAGCACTCCTGTCATGGGTCCAAGTGTATTGAGATCATTGCCCACTGCAAGTCAGCAACAGCCACAAAGCCATCTTATGCCGGATAATGTTCATCCAAATCATTCAGAGAGGTCTCCAAACTTGCCGGGTCCTGTATGCCGAGGAAAACAGGTAGCTTCTACTCATAAAGCTTGACATATCATTAGTGTCAACCAAAGTTCTTAAACTTGAAGACAAGGACTATCTGAGGCCTTCTCAGCATCTGCACTTTTTATTGCATCTTTCGTCTGTTTTTCTGCATTGTGTCCCAACAGCAGTTCAATGCCCTGGTCGTTTGGATGTCTATTTGACCAGACACCCTATGTTTTATTGTTTGCTGCGTTTTATTGCAGGAAAATACCAATTATAGAGGTGGCATCAATACTTCAAATCCAAACTTTAGAAATTCTCCAAGGAAGGACTTTGGTCGGAGGACAGGCCGAATGGCTTCTCAAAGGGGGTCTGTGTTTCTGTACCGTATATTTTCACCTTTCTTGAGGATGTGAACTGAAGAGATGTGATTCATGTGTCTTGTTAGTTTTTTGGCTAGTCCCCGTGAATTACCTGATTTCGCTGCAGATCTCATAGGCCTCATTTCCATGACATGAAAGATGGGAAGAGGAAATTTGAGTTTGCTAATGGACATAGAGGCAAAGGTTTGTGTTTCCACATTTTAATGCTGATTATTTGCTTCCACTTCATAGCTTTAATAATGTTTACGTGACTGAGATGTGATGTGATCGGAAATGCTTTATCGACATTGCTGCTTCTGTTATTCTCTCTATTCATGCCTGCAATATTTCTCAATGATGGATTTGACATGTTGTGGGATTTAGTGTTGATCATTCGTGCAACTATTTTCTGTATGTTGTTCTAGAAATGTATTTTGAATAATTGAAAGAGATAAGTATTTTTGAACTGTCCTTTTTCGGCAGTGCATTGTTTTTGAAAAGTTTTTTCTATGATTTCTTGAAAAAGAGGGTAACATGAGCATGTCTCAAGCATAGCTTCATGTCTGAACACACGAGGGTTATAGATTTACTGTGCCTTTCCTCTGTTTACCTAGAAATTAAACCTAAATCCCTTACAGCAGCTTGCTAATGTTACCAATGAGAAAAAGCGAAATGCGATGTCAAGTATTGAACTGCTGCACCAGCAGGACATTAACAATGTTGCTTCTTAAACCTTAAGCAGAGATAAGCAACCAGATGGCGGGAAACTTTGGACAATTTCACGAGGCGAATCCACCTAAGGAACAGAAAAGGTACTTTAAAGTTATACTCATTTTTCGGATCCAACGTAGCGCTCTGCATTTACATGGCTCTCATACATTATGGACCTTAGACTGACACTAAATATTCCTATTTGAATGCTCGCGTCAGATCAGTTCCATTTGTCAATTGTCAGAATGGTTAGTTTTGCCATGTTCTAGCTTACTGTCTTTTTAGGGATCTCTCTCGCATATGACAGGTAGCAGGGAAGTGCCCTTCTTTTCTGCTGAATTATCTTCCTTTGCAAAGACAAAGTCAGTCAGCTTTACATGCTGATGACGTGTGTTGATGATGGAAAAATCGCCAGTCGTACATGCTAATGATCCATTTGTCACATAAGATCATTGATTTCATTCTTTCTGTTAAGTTTAGAGTCTGTTTGATTTGTTTCTCTATTCCTTTTCACTGTTATGACCGTATGGATGTGCTTGTTATATTACGTGGCAGAGCTCCTTCAATAACCTATACAGAACAAGAAATCCAGCAGTGGTGTGAAGAGCGGAGGAGGAACTACCCTTCAAAAGCCAACATGGAGAAGGTTAGTTTGAGTTCAAGATATGCTCATGCTTCTATTTGACAGTTCTTCTGACGATTGACTTCACCTCTTGCAGAAACTGACAGATTCCAAGAAAAAAGAATTGGATGTCAAAATTCGGCAGGAGGTATGGCTTTTGTTTTTGTTGATACATGGGCTTCGGCATTATGACCTTACAATTAGTAAGTTTATGGAGCTACTTATGGGTCAACACTTAATAAAAGCATTTTGATAATTTACTTAGTTCTTTTCCATACTTTTTGAACATTTTGAGTGCTGCGTTTTGCCTCATTGCCTGGTTAACTTTTGCTGGAGCCGATTGGGGGGTATGTCCTTTACTAGGCGTTGATTTATGTGGAGGTGTTAAGCCCCAAAAAAGCTATCTAGGTAAGCCATAAGACATTATACTGAATCTGGAGAAACTTCCTAATGGAGACATTTCTTGTCGGAGTTTGCTTCCTCTTGGTGGATCTTACATCTAAATGTCACATGGAAACCCCTAGCTATTCCAGATTTTGCATGGGAAGTATTTAGGGACGTTGAAGTTTTGAGGAAGATCCGCATAAAGATCTTACCATACCCTTTATCTCAAAGTAATCTGTATGAGCATTTACAGGTGATATTTGTTGATTTCTAGACTGATTGTACCATGCCTTTAATTTCAAATTGAGTACTTTCGTGTTTTGTTTGCAGCAACTCAAGAAGATATTGGCGCAGCAAGCTGAATTGGGAGTTGAAATTGCAGAAATACCATCGCACTACCTGTCGGACATTCAGAAGAAAGATGAGTTGCCGGAAGAGAGCAGTAGGCGATGGACTAAGAAGGAGAGGTTTCATAAGAATCGGAACAAAAGAGGACACCATAATAGAAGGGACCAGTTCAACAAGAAGCAGAGATTGGAAGCCACAAGTTCAACAGATCCCCCTTCATTGAACAAGAACAGGACAACACTCCTGCAGAAGCTCTTGAGTAAAGATATAAAGAGAGATAACACCCGCCTGTTTCAGGTTTTCCGCTTCATGGTAACAAACTCCTTCTTTAAGTATTGGCCTGAGCAGTCTCTGAAATTTCCAAAGGTAGTGGCTAATGAGAACGTGTGCGAGAGTGACATGATAGAAGATAAGTCTCAGATTCTCCCAACCGAAGGCAGTGAAGACCGTTGGGATTGTCATGCTGGAAATTCTGATGGCGGAGGTGATGAATCCAGCGATGATGAGAATGAAGATGTTCGTCATTCTCGTGTTGAAAAAAGTTTTCACGGGAAGAGAGATGGTTTACCAGAGGAAGAAGAGGGAGAAATCATTGACTAAACGTGTTCTTGTCTATGCTTTCTCGAGCATACAGTAAGATAGCGGGTTTGTATTTAAATCTATAAGTTGGAATATTTGTTGTTTTTGTTCTATGAGCTTCTCGTTTTAACAGTTCCACCGATGCATATTGCTAAGAAATCATCTCGACCTTGCTCGTCCGAACAGCTTCGGTTTCGAACTGAAAATGTCTGATCTCTACCTTGCCTCCCTTTAGTGAGTAGTCCGCTGATAAAATTTGCCGTATGAAGTAGCGGATTAATTATCAGAAACGAAATACAGCACCAAAAAAAGTTGAGAAAATTATGGCCTCTTCATTCACATTGCTTATTCGATTATTACATGAACATGTTAAGACATTGGCAATGTGTCCTCTGCTGTCTCCGCAAACGTCTTGACTTGAATATCAGGACCCATCTGGAGATTTCCTCCTTCACGGAATGCTTCCATCAAAGAGCCAAAGAAAGGAAAAATGAGATTATACCCAAGCATCACTAGAGCGATTATCATACCAAGATCACAGCCCATATACATAATGAACTAAGTTCTTCCATAACTAAAGAATGGACAAGCATCAAGCCACAGCATACGATCTGACACGACACGCTAAAACATGTCCGCATCTGCAAATGTATGACTTTTAAGGAAAACACGCATTCTACAACTCTCAGTAGTCGATTGGGTACATACAATCATAAGCCTCGTTTCGCTCCCTAGATTCATACTCTGCCAAAACAAACCTTGTCTGGAACAGGCCATTAAATCCGTTCCAGTTCTTATTCTTGAACAAACGATGCGCATAGCTTATATCAGCGTTCATGTGATTACCAAATTAATCCATGCTAGAAAGGAGGACAAGATAGACGGTCCTATTGTCAATGACAGTTTATAGGAGCTGTTTGTTGCTTCAATAGAGTAAATTTCAGAGTTAGATCTCTCGATATGTGCACGAAGGTGACAATGCACAAACAGGGAATTTTGTGTAGACAATCTTCTGATATCATATCATGTCATATGAGATCGTCTCATACAGGGAAAACTTGTGGATACGTAACGTGAATCTATGTCGACCGAGTGTCTCTGCAAGATCGAATTTCCCCATTGGAATTTGATGGAGGCAATCAAGAGTTACCATATAGAGAAAAAGAGGTTTCACCTGCTGCAATCAACGTGAGGGTCAGTTGGGATGGTGACATCAACCTTGCAGTACTGAGGAATCTGTTGGACTCTCTCAGGCTTGATCCCTACAGAAGGCGGAATGTCCTTGTAACATTGGCACAGAGTCCTGCGTGCTTCGGTGGAATCTGCCATGCTCGCCAAGGTATGTGCACCCGAACAACACGCGGCACTCGGTGGAGGCGGAACTGTGCCCAAAGCAAATGGTCCACAGGGAAGTATAACTTTCAAGGCATCCTGACATGTTATTGAGTTCGCTGGGTTTGAACTCATGAACATGATGATCAAGAAGAATAGAACTTTAGCAGCCAATTGGCGATTCGACGTTGTGCTTCCCATGTTCTCTCTGTTTTCTCTAGGGGGTTCTGTTGGTTCTATGATTCAGGTTGAAGGAAGGGCATTGTTGTGCTCTATATATAGGGCAAAGATGCAAAGAAAGCTGGAGCCAACTGCCAAATGAAGTAATTGTTTTCGAGAGGATTTGGTTACCAATTTCCATGGTATAGGAATCGATATACCCTGCTTGTTTCGGCCTCTTTCTTTCCATAATTTGTAAATCTATTTGGGTAATTTGTGATGGCTTCTTTGAGGTTCAACTTGCCAAGATACTCATCACCAGGACATGTTGGGCTATTTCTTACGTGTCCACTGTGGTCTTAGCCAAAAGGCCAAGAAAGGAAAATTTTTGCACTTTATCCAGATTCAGATACTCATATCTTCCATGAAAGGAAAAAGTTCGAGGATAGGATTGGAACGTTCAGATTCATTGTCGAGGATTGTGAAGAACGATATTTATGAATTCAGGAAGCTAATAAAAAGGAAAACTTTGACTAGATAAGATCTGCCAATAAACAGGAAATTCGGCATACTTGCAGTCACAATTTGTGTCTGAATTTCGAATACCAAAAATTCCCCGTATTAGCGGATGGTTGTGGTGTCTAGATTTGTACCGCTACTTCATGGTACTCTCCTCCCTTGAGCCTCTTCATTCCACCGAAACCCATGATGTTCAGAATAGATAGAACAACCTCTATTTTGTGGACTTGAATAGTTCTACTGTAACAAACGTCAATACTAGATCAGGCAATGTACTGCCTCAGCCAAGCTCTCCATAAACAGGAATGTTTGATACCAGAATGACCAGGAGCAAGCTAAATTCATGTTAGTAATACAATTCATCAACATGAAACAAATAATATAAACGTGTCAAGCGCTAACGCGGAATTTTCTCTCGAAAAATTCGCTGGGGCCTTCAAAAAACAACTTCCCAATTGCTTGTATGTACCTCAAGTGGCGGGAAATAAAAAAGGTTCATCCTGCATTTGCAATTTTTGATATGGAAAATGCAGACGAAGTCAACATTTACAATTCCAGAAACGATGGCACCGTGAGATCTTGATCAAATTGGAAATCATGCCTCAACGAATCTTGAACCTGTGTGGCGAACTGCAAGTTCCAAAGCACATCCTCGACAGATGGCCTATGACTTTGCTCCTCAGACAAACACCTGATGCAAATATCCATCATTACTCTGAGTGATTCATCTGAACACTTCTTTTGCAAAGTGTGATCTACTATGCTCCTTCGCGCACCATCGTCAGCTAACAAGCTTACTTGTACCTGCAACAAAACAAAGTGGTAGAAGTTTTGTGACATTTGACTAGGAATGACAATTGCTGCTTTTTTGTGGCTCGTTGAAATCCATCCTTTGTGTCACTTGGGCAAGTTACAAGGACATTCTCCACTTATTCTATCTGATTCCAAGGACCACAATGAAACTGAAAAAGAAAAGTACTTACAAGATCTTTCAAAAGACGAACTTCATTATTGGACGTGATCGGCCTTCCTGCTATGAGTTCTAGCAAAATCACTCCCATTTCATAGACATCACTCTTTTCATTATCTTTTCCCCTGCATAAATGAAGAATAATAGATGATAATCTCTGATATGAAATACCTGTATGAGTGAGATACCATTAGGAAGTGCACATGAATGTCTTCAAGAACATCAACGGTGAAGAAAATGAGGCCACTAAGTTGGGGATAACTGACCAGCACAGATGAACTAGCACATGCAGTTGCATCAAGATGAAAGCTTTTCTTTACATTTTCTCGGATTAGGAAGGAGAAGGGAAGCTGGAGGGAAGGAATTAGGGGAATCGCTTCAATGACAAATTCATGCTATACCTTGTGCGGTTACTTCCTATGGCTCTGGGCAGCTGAACACGTGAACTAGCCTGAAGGAAAGTTGTGGCAAAGAAATGTTCAGTATCCACCGCCAAGCACACTACATTAACATGCATATCTAATTATCATTATAACTACCCACCCGTCCACAATCGTCCGATAAGAGGGGTAGATTGTATTTGCTGAGCTTAACGTGAAGATCGCGATCCAACTGAACGTCTGTAATCTTCATGTTATTAGAGTACACACCGGGCACGATTCCTGTATGCAGAAACTGAATACCCTTCATGATCTCCATAGCAGCTACAATTCTCTGAGTCCAAGAAAATGTTTTCCTTAAATGTCCTCCTGAGGGAAGAGATGAAGATAAAATACCTTGTTGAAGATGTAGAAGGAAAAAATTCAGCTCATTCTCCAAGTAAAAGTAGTCAGTTACATTTAGTACTAGACTTCTGATTCTTGGTAGAAAAAACAAGTGATTAGTGCGCTATATCTGCCAAACATGTACTAGAAGGAGCTCCGGAGAATCAAATTCGATTAGTGGTAATTGAATAACATGCAATAAGATGTTAAATGACTACCATAACTAAAGAAGGTGGGCAATTTATTTGCTATTTACAAGCTTTCACTATTCTAGACAAATCGCTCTATACGAATTGATTTGGGAATTGATTTTGTAAGGACTATTTTAGGAAACACCTTACCAGAAATTTGGTCTCTGAGCGTCCCATTCACAGCAAACTCAAACATAAGGTAGATTCTGCAAACACTGGAATCTTCGGGGTAGCACTCGAAGCAGTGTCCAAGAGTACTAATCAAATTTTCGTGTCTGAGCTTAGAGATCCTCTCAATGATGGGCATATAGTACTGAGAACTGTGTCTTTTTTCCGTTTTGATTCTTCTAATAGCGACAAGTGTGCTGTCTGCTAGCCTACCTTTGTATATCTGATAACATGGTTTAGGTAAAGAAAGGAAGTCATAATCCCAGCAGTATTTAATGATAGTATGCACACACAACTTCAGTTGCACTTTAGTCTTCAGAATTTTCTCCATAGAAAAGATAAGTAATACTTAATTTAAGTTGGTACAGATAGTGTATTTGTATGTTCATCGGCTCTAAGAAGAATATTTCATGTTAATGAATCAAATGATGTTTTCCTTTGAACTTCATGTTCCGGGAGAAATGCAATGGCAACTTTTCTATTCTGTGCGATTCAGCATTATCAATTCACAATGATCCTATGTCAGAGTTGCTAAATCCGTTAAGAGATTGAGAATTGATCCTGTTCAAGAAAACTTAAACCTGACAATGTGAACCGTCTTCTAATAAACATAAATTATCGAAGTTATTCGTAGCATTCTTGAGCTCCTCCAAAGCAAATGTCCGGTAGGCTGGGATGCTGGCTCCCATTTTCATTGTCTGTGATATGTATCCTGAAGACAGAAGAGTATTCCCTCACAAGTCACAACACGGACTCTAGTCTATAATAGTCAATAAGAATTAATTTGTGGCTGAACATGGATCTTACTTGCATCAGAAAGCAGCTTCAAATTACAAGTGGTCGACGCCTTTTCCGTTATCAATTGCGCCGTAGGTGGCTGATCTTCACTTCTCCGCTGTAGCTTCATAAAAGCCAAGAAAAATGCCAGGGCCATAGCTGTGACTGCTCCAACAACTCCTCCAACTACACCAAACACAAGAGCTGCTTTAGCTTTACCACTTCTTTTCTCGTGCTTCCACTGTGGAGGCAAAACATCGACTGCCAAAGCCTCATTGTGGCAGAAAACCAATGGGCGTTGCTCCTGATCTTCATTTTTCAGGCAGTTTTTGGAATAAAGAACAACCGTAGACTCAGATTCGAGGCAAGTGGGCAAGTCTCCTGTCAAGAGGTTGTAAGACATGTTCACAAATGCAAGTTCGGGACTACAGGACATGTTCTGCAAGAGCATTCCTGTGAACTGGTTCCCACTAATGTCAAGATACCTCATTGAAGGAAGAGACATCAGCAGTGGCAAAAAGGGCCCCACAAATCCATTCAGAGAAACATCAAACTTCTGGAGCTGATAAAATGATCTTAGTTTCTCAGGAATGCCAAGTGCGAATTTGTTCCTCCTGAAGTTTAGGGAGACCAATCTGGTGGATAAGTTAGGAAAACGTGGCCCAAAGTTGTTGTTTTCTAAATCAAGAACTTGAAGATTAGTTAAGTTGTGAAGATCAGGAATTTCCCCAGATAGGCCATTTCCTGAGAGAGCCAGAATCCTGAGTGATTCCATAGATGAAAATGTACTTGGAAGTGACCCATTCAATGAGTTGTTCCTTAAACTCAAGACAGCCAGGAGTAAAGGAGAGCTGACCCTACTGGGTACTTGACCCACCAACCTGTTGTGATCAAGTATGAGAGTCTGCAGATTCTTCAGATGAGAAACCTCCTCAGGAATTGCACCATAGAAGCTGTTGGAGCTCATGTTCAATATTTCAAGAGAAGACAAATTCCCAACCACATCAGGTATAGGCCCTCCAAGCCCTAGAGAGACCAGAGTGAGGACTCTCAGGCTTGAAAAAGCGGTGAGAGTGGAAAAGAAATCAAAGGTGGAAAAATGCTGAGGGAGTGGGAAAATCCCTTCTTGGCCATTGATCTGCAACTGAGTCAAGCTGTCTTCATAGCAGACTAATGTGAAGGATGGGGTTGGGTCAATATTGCACAAATCTGTGGTGTTGTGGAAGCTGCTCAGAGCCGGTGGGTAGTGGAAGAGCTTCTGGACTCTGAAGAGAGCTTGTGATTGGGAGTATTCGAGCTGATCTGAGTGGTGGGTTGAAATTGATATTACCAGAAGGACAAGTAGAAATGGATTGAATGCCTGCTTGGCCATGAGAGACAGAGATGTTAAGATGAAAATGGAGGAATTTCCAGAGATTTTGAAGAACTGTAAGATGAATGGATTGAACTCTCTCTCTCTCTCTCTCGCCAGTTCTGCCATTAGTCTAGAGAGAAGTTATGAATTCACGGGAGAATGTATGTACAGGGCAATAAAGGAAGCCATGTTCCTCCACCGGACAAGACAAAATGCAAAGTACAGCATGCCAATAAACAAGGTTTTATGGTGGATGTTAACTATCTGTCGAATGCAAACGTTATTAAAATTGAGCAAGACCTAATCTTGACCTTTTCCTTTTGGAACATTGAAAACTCATTGAGCAAAGACAAACCAGATTCTGCTGCAGTCACGAGAAAAATCTCGCGGTGCACAAAATATACGGAAGGGTGATGACAACTTTTCTTCTTTTCTTTTTGCATGTTTTGGGTCTATATTGATGTCAGAAACTGACCAACTGCACCAGATGAAAAGGTCTCACGGTATTTTGAGATTCCCCAAGTTTTCAGAGGATTAAAGCGGTCTGAAAACAAGACTTTACTTATTTAACTTCACTAATTGCATGTAAACTGTTTCGTGTCAAGCTCATTACAAAGACCAAATGACCCAGACCTAATCGGTTCTTGAGATTTGCAGGATGTCCCCGTACGACTCATGTCCCGTGAACATAGGGTCGGAATGTTCTGTTTTTCTGTGGCACATTCGGTATCACATGTGATGTATAAATGACAGGAAGATGATAGGCTGGGAATTATATCAGAAGGTATTAAACAAATTATGGCCCACTCGGTTGATGGAGAAAAAATAGCAACAGATAAAGCACAAGGAATTAGATGGATCAGCAATTTCTTATGTTCATTATCGTGCCTACAACAATCAAACAATAAATTCAATATAAACATAGTTATCACGTTACATATAAGACAAAAATGAGAAATCTCATAGTCTCCAAGGTAAAGGACAAGAGGTGTGCGGGTTCATTCACAGGGTATCACGAGAAAGATGAAGACAAAAATCATATGGCAAGGTTTTCAGTGACTTAATGAAGGTTTGGTCTCCGCATTGTTCCTCAATTGTCCCCATTGCGTTTGCTATCTATGTCTTCTCTCTCCTCTCTCTCTCTCTCTCTCTCTCCTTCCGCTAGACAATATTCATTTGATTGGGACGGGTGGATTTTTGTGACCCACACTCTGTATGTATGCTGAGCATGAACTTCCCACTTCTTTAGTGCTTGCTGGTTGACACTGCTGTATCTTGGTACTCAGCAGAAGGCCAGGCGAGGGCTGCTCTCACTCGCCCAGGTGAGGGCCACTCTTGCCTGATGCCAGCAAGGGCAGCCCTCACCTGAGGCCGGCGGTTCCGATCACCTAGAAGAGACAAAAGAAACATTTGTCGGAGAAAAAAGGAAGAATAGATCTTGTAGGATTCCCAAGAAATTTTCCGATTTCTTCCGAAAGAAGATGAGTCTTCATCTCCTTGTTACGTTCCGTGAATAGCTGGGAATATACAAAAAGGAATTTAGAGAATCGATCTGATTCTAGGCTTTTTCGTTCCGTTTGAAGAAAGGAAGGATGAGATGTAAGAGGCCAAAAAGAAAAATGAAAATAGAAAAGTAAAAAAAAATCAAAAAATTAAACAAAAATATACTTAGAGTTTACTTGACTAAAATACCCCTTTTCCGACAGCTTGAATAGTCATATGCTCGTTGGCCAGCCAAAAGTCCTTATTTGAGACAATTTGGGTACTTTAGGCCCTTATTTGAAATTAATATGGTCACTTCATACCTTATTTAAATAAATAAAAAAAAGTCCACCCGAGACTTTTATTTGAAAAAATGACGGCACTTCAGCCTTTATTTGGAATTTTCCCGACATCATATATAATGAGCTAATACAATCGTGCATTCATTAACACCGGACAATATGGATGGACCGATAACGAACAAGGCACGGATTAGCCTAAACAAACAGAGTATGCATGGAAGTTATGATCACTCCAAAGCGCTTGAGCATAGATGGAATTCCTCGTGAACTCAATTGCTTCCGGGGCAAGAATGCACGAAGCTGAGATATCTGAATAAATCACAGTCAAGACATATAGATTGCTACCATTCAAGGTACTATACAAATATGCATTTGAAGAAGCGCACATGTATATACTTTCACTGCCTCTGATATTATTTTACACCCATAACCATGTGATGAACATTTATTCAGACATGATGCTAAGGTAGATTAGTCTTTTGCCGACCTAGGACAAGCAAAGTTGTAACCAACATAAGCCCCAAGTGCCACAAGCACAAGAGCCGCCACACTCACATTCACAAGCAGCTGCTTCTCTGGTTCACCCACCTTCCCTTCCCTCGTCTTATTCTTCTTAGCATCATCAGTGTCATTGGCACTCTTCATTTCCTTCCCCGTTGTTTCTTTCCGCCTATTCGGCTCAAGAGATTTCCCGTTCGGCGGTGGCACTGATGGGGGTACCTTTGGTGGCTCGCTGATCGCTGGCGGCTTATGAGTGACGCTTGGGGCATTTTCTGGTGCTGATTGTGCACTTGTGGTGGCTTCTTTAGGACCAAAGAATGGGGAGACGTATTCCTTTGGTATTGTGATCGTGAGCACCTCATCCTGGAACTTGCCCTCCATGTCCTTCATCTTGCAGTTGTCCGGGATGGCGAAATCCTTGTTGAGACGGCCGAACCGGTTGTCCCCAAGGGGACGGTCTCCTTGGACATTGAAGGAGCGCGAGCTGTCGTCGTAGGTTACCCTGATCTGCTCCTTAACGAAACCTGCAATGTTTCAAAGATGACAAGCGAGAATTTTCGCTTTCGCCATATGAAAAAGTCTCTCTTTTCGTACATTGATATATGAATAATACTACATCATAAAAATTCGTATGTACCTGGAAGATGGACATTCAAAATATGAGCACTTTTCTCTTCTTTCCACTCTGCTGACTTCGGTTCGATGTCTTCATAACTGGGTCGTGAAGACGAAGAGGTCGGTGATCGTCCTGTTCCCGATCTCGCCGCCATTCTCTCTCTTTCTCTCTCTCTCTCCACCTTCTTTGTGGGTTTGAAACACTCTTGTCTGGGTTTACTTCTCAATCTCTATCTAGTTCGGATATAGAATTGTTGTTTGCAAGACAAGGCGGGTGTTTTTATGGTTTCCCGTTCATGGATTCATTGATGCTTATTCCTTTTCTATTGCTTTCGGGCATGGACAAAGCATGTCGTTTTTGCTCTCTGTGAAACAATGACAGAGGAAGTAATTCTTGGATTGCCCTTCACTCCTTCTGGTGCCCCTTTCAGAAAGTTATTCAGATGACAGTTTGCCACATTATTCAGTCAAGCAACGTAATTCCAATTTATCAATAAATACATATAAGTTCTAGAAAATTTGTTGTCCAAGTGTTCTTAAGAGAAGCCGAGCTCTGTGGTTTGGATACCAACCGGCAGCTCTGGACTGAATCAACCTCGATGAGATATAAAAAGGAATATCGATACATGCATGAACCATTTCCTAAAGTACATGTCCGGAAAGCCCAAAGTCTCGATATTCTTGGACAGTTAAGGGGGGGATCGATTCCATAAACTTCGAAGTCTTCAAACCGTGCTGTCCCTATGTCGTAGGACACGAGATGCAGACCCAAAAATGAGGCCTTGGTGAAGAAAATGCCTTGAGAGCCTGCAAATCCAAGTAGTGAATATTGCAGAAGGCCGCCTGAAGTTGAAGATAGTATTATCGCGTAAAACTTGGTCCAGGACTCGGCAATGCCGAACTCTTTCATGATCCACCTTCCCACACTACGATAGGACGGCTTAGATGCTACCGGGAACAAACATATCTGCTCAGTCGCCGAACGCATTGAATGTGGCAGGACCATCCGATGGAAAAACCTCATCGACCAGATTGAACAGGACCAACACCGTCTCGTATTGGTAGCACCAAAGCCCGAAATTCCTGAAGGCCAACTTGATTGCCCGAGCACTTGTCATCGATCCCACAAGGGAATACATCGCCGATCCGCTTCCAGGAATTTGCCCTCAGGCTGTAAACCTCCACTTGCGAGCGACGGCCCGTGAAAAAACCCACAATCTGTACTTACATTGACCATCTTGAAATTGCTGAGATCGCCGCTAGTAGTCGAGGGATCAAACCAGACACCAATCGATCACCGCCATGGCCGCTCCAGCCATAGGCGAGGCTGCTTTCACCTAGATTTGGGCGAGGTGCCCTCGCCTACGGCCACGATGGTCTCGCCCACACTTGGGGTAGGACGGGCAAGGGCCGCCAAGCCCTCGCCAGCCACAGTTGGTGAAAAATAATAATTAATAAAAAAATTCAAAAATACTAAAATGTTATTAAAATTTGTCATATCAGTGCAAGTGTGGTTCATACCCTCCATCGATAAAAAAAAGCATATGAGTTTCGTTTTTCGATTTAAACCTTTTGCATTTGTGCCAATTTACTGTTAGGATTGAACGCACAAATCACAATGAAGTAAAGCATAGAGAAAAAATAAATTGAAATGCAAATGTTTATCTTAGCTCACCTTAAATTATGGCTGCATTAGTATTTCCTAACTCTTTATTATATCACTCAATTACAAGCGAAAAAATTGTATATACAATAGTATTCATTCATGGGCTCAAGCTCAAATTGCTAATAAAATATCTGCCAAAACTATAAAAAGCTTCTGCTAGCTCTAGGGCGCCGCCCCCATGACCCTTGTTGGGACAGCCCTCCAGACTCCCGTGCTTTCCTAGAGAAAAAGGGACATGAACCACACCCCAACATTTAGTCCATCCGATCAATTTTGGCTGAAAATCATTAAGCAAATTTTAATAATGTTTTGAATTATTGTTATTATTATTGTACTTTTTCTTTTTTGGCTAAGGGTCGGCCAAGGTCGCTAGCCATAGGTGAGGGTCGGCGAAGGCCGTGGAACCCTCGCGAGGGGCCAGCGAGGGGCGTAGCGCCCTCGCCCGTAGCCGGCGAGGGCCGGCGACCCCGGCATTTACGACCCATAGCCAAAATAGCGAAAAAAAATGTAAAAAAAAATAATTAAAATCATCACGTCTGCAACACGTCAATATCGGTCGACTAAAATTGGCTGGATGAAATGAATTGGGACAAAGGTCCGAGACTCAATTGACAAAAAAAAAAGTTTAGAATTAGCACGATTATAATAGATTTAGAATTTTATTTTATTTTTTCTCCGGATGAAAGTTTGCCCCATTAATCGGTCAAGCAATGGTATTCTAATCCACCCATAAATTAGGCATAAATTTCAGAAATCAGTTGTCTCAGTGTTCGGAAGAGAAACCCAAGCTGTGTGTGTAGGTAACCAACCGACAGCTCTTGACTGAATCGTCCTCGACTTCCAGTTCTTCAAACTGTGCTGTCTCTACGTTGAAGGAAACCACACGCTCACCGGAGGAGGAGCTCTTGACGAAGAGAACGCTTCGAGAGCCTGCAAATCCGAGCGGTGAATATCGCAAAATAGAGCTTGAAGTCGAAGATAGATCGATCGTGTACAGCTTGGTCCAGGGCTCGGCAGCGCAAAACTCTTCCATGATCCACATCTCACGACTGTGACACGAGCGCTTCCATGCGATCAGGGACAAACGTCCGTCCAACAACGATATGTGCTCGGTCACCGCACGCATCGAACTTGGCAGGACCATCTGATGGAAGACCTCCTCGACAAGATCGAACAGGACCAGCGACGCGTCGTATTGGTATGACCAGCACACGAAGTTCCCGAAGACCACTTGGTTGCCCGAGCACTTGGGATCGATCCCGCATGGGAACACACTGCTGATCCGCTTCCAAGAATTTCGCCTCAGGCTGTAAACCTCCTCCTGCGAGCAACGGCTCATGAAGAACCCACCTTCCATTCTTATGTTGACCACCTTGAAATCGCCGACACAGCCGCCGCTCGGCGAGGGATCAAACCCGAAACCGATCAGTTCCGACACGAAAAAGCGGGGTTGAGGGAGGCGCCTCCGCTCGTTGGTCGACGGGTTCCAAAGGAATATCTCCGATTGAGTGTAGTCGTTTTCATTCTAGGTGTATAAACAGAGGACCCCATTCGATGAACCCACCAGCTCATATGTACCATAATTCAGATCAAACGAAGGATAGAGATTAGAGAGCAAACGACTACCCGAATCGTATGTCCCTACCCTCGAGGAATCATTGCGATTGTACTTGAGAAGATACTTGTGGCCG
This sequence comes from Rhodamnia argentea, assembly GCF_020921035.1. Lineage (NCBI taxonomy): Eukaryota > Viridiplantae > Streptophyta > Magnoliopsida > Myrtales > Myrtaceae > Rhodamnia > Rhodamnia argentea. The sequence goes on along the minus strand of NC_063157.1, from coordinate 22,605,105 downwards.
AGTCTCGACGATCGATCGGAATAAGCTTCGACGAAAGAGGTCGAGGTGAGCAGCGAGTTCCAAAATCTGGACACGCACCTGAATCGGACCAAAGATTTCGCCGGGAGACGCAACAGGATCTCCGTCGTTATTTCGTCTGGGAGGCCTGCCATGACTTGCAAGTTTGCTACGCACCTCTACTGTCTTTTGAATTGTCGGGATTTGGTCACAAGTTCGATATAAAAATGGCTATGAATCGATTGGAAACAACGGGGTTCTTTGGCCTATTGAAGGGGGTTCTCGCTTGGAGTTCTTGCCATTGTATTGTCGCCTGCATGATGACTCGGTACGTCTTGCTTTGCAAAGACATCTTCGAGGATGGTAAACAATGACGAAATTAGCTGTGGCTGACAGCAGAGTATCGGTAAGACCATCAAATAGGCAGTCAATTTAGTCCTTAAGTTTAGTCATTAATTAGCCTTTTCAAAGTTTGTCAATTTAGTCATAAATATTTTAATAATTTACCAATTTAATCCTAAATACTTTGATAAATTATCAATATAATCCTTCCGGACAATTATCCAAGTAATAAGTTTAGGACTAAATTATCACAACTTCCGAAGATTTACTAAAATGGCAAAATGGAAAGATTTAAGACTAAATCGGCACAATTAAAAGGTTTATGACTGAATTAATCGTCGTACAATAAATTTATGACTTTTTAGATAATTGTCCCCGTAGACAACTACATCAGCATTTCATGTCCAACCGAAAAAGAAAATACTTCCAAGGCACCGAGAAGGAAGAAGCCGATTCATGTCACATCCATCCCAAACTATGCTATTAAGAGCGATTTCAATGATTGTAGTCGTTCATATGTAAATTATCTCAAGCGTGTCATATCTATCCTTAAAAGTAAAATATTAAGAGCTTGCTTAAAACTTAATAGATAATATATTTTCCTTAAAAAAGAAAAGGACAAAACAGAAGAGGCGAAAAAAAAATCTTAAACTGGTACGTTCGGGTCACTTTTATCTAAAATTAATTTATGTATCGTGAAAAATCTCAAATCGGTATTTCGTGTCGCATTTCCAAACTAATTTTTATGTCGCGGAAAATTTCAAACTAATACATTGACGACAGATCTCGGAGATTATTTGTCTGGGTGTTGATAAGAGAAACATGAGAGGTCACGAAATTTCTATTATTGCTTCCTGAAACTATATCTCTATATAATTGAGAAAATTATTTTTCTGGGTGTCCATAAGAGAGACCAAGCTCTGTGTGTAGGAAACCAGCCGACAGCTCTGGATTGAATCGACTTGGACTTGGAATTCTTCAAACTCTGCCGTCTCTACGTTGTAGGACACCACATGCAGACTGGAAACGGAATTCTTGACGAAGAAAATGGTTTCGGAGCCAGCGAACCCGAGCGGCAAGCATCGCAGGACGGCGGCGCCCAAAGTCGAAGATAGATCGATCGTGTACAGCTTGGTCTAAGACTCGGCGATGCCGAACTCCTTCATGATCCACACCTCACGACTTTGACACGACGGCTTGTACCCGATCAGGCACAAACATCCTCCCAACGGACATATCTGTTCGGTCAGCAAGCGCATCGACAGCGGCAGGACCATCCGATGGAAAGCCTCCTCGACAAGATCGAACATGACCAATGACGCGTCGTACTGGTACGACCAGCACACGAAGTTCCTGAAGACGACCTGGTTGCCCAAGCACTTGTGGTCGATCCCGCAAGGGAACCCGTTGCTGATCCGCTTCCAAGAACTTCGCCTCAGGCTGTAAACCTCCACCTGCGAGCAGCGGCCCATGAAGAGCCCGGACTCTATCCGTATGTTGACCACCTTGAAATCGCCGGGTCGAGGAAGGCGTGCTGATCCGCTGCCCTGCGAGGAGACGAATCCGAAGCCGATCACTTCCGACACAAAGAAGCGGGGTCGAGGAAGGCGTCTCCATTCACCGGTCCATGGGTTCCAGAGAAATATCTCCGATCGAGTGAAGTCGTTCTCGTCGTAGGTGGACAAACACGCGACCCCGTTGCACGAACCCACCAACTCATATTTATCATCGTTGCACGACAAGATATCCATTGTTAATTCGTCCGGAAGGTCTGCCATGGCTTGCGAAGCGCCTGTTTTTTCTGCTTTCGAAAGTTGAAGAACGATGTTTTTTTTTCTGAATTCTCGGGATTACTCGCAAGTTCAGTATAAATGGAGATGAATTTGGTTGGAAACAACGTAGGATTTTTGGTATTTTTACAGGTTCTTTCTCGGAGTTCTTGCCTTCATATGATTAATTATATGCATATCTACCAGGAACGTCAGTAATTATGTAATTAATAGTACACTGGACAATCAACATCGACATTTTCATGTCTAGCTGAACAACAAAGTAGTACTTTGTATTATTATTATAACTGCCAGAACGCATAAAATACTTTTTTGAAAATACTCCCGATGCATTCTTATTTTCCTCGTAAAAAAAATAAGATAAGTGTATTGAAAGTCCTACATTTATCACGAAAGTGCAATCGAGTTCTGTAATTTTTTTTTTTTGGTCGAAAAGTCTAAAAACTTTTAAAAAGTACAGTTTTGACGAGTTTTATGAGTTCTTGCAATTACATTATTTTATGCGCATCTACGAGGACAAAAGTAATGACGAAATTAGTAGTACACTGGAAAATCAATATCGACGTTTTCATGTCTGGCGAACATCAAAGTACTTCCGAGGCTTCTTATTTTCCCCATGGAAAAACACATAAATAGAAAGTAGCTTTAAATCCAACTAATCCAAGGCTAAGTTTTGAACCCTCGTGATTGCTTATCAAAAGCTCGAAAAATACGTAGATTTGGCCGTCCCATGGCATAGAATAGCACTGGTTTTATTCAAGAGTTAATATCACGAAAAATCTCAAATTATTACACTTATGGTAAATTTACCCCAAACTATTTTTTTATCACGAAAAATCCTAAACTAATCACCCTTAATATATTTACCCTAAACTATTTTTTTTAACCATCAAAAATCCTAAAATGATACATCTATGACAAATTTACCATAAATTAATTTTTTTACTATAAAAAAAATCCTAAACTAATACACCCGTGACAAATTTACCCTTCATTAAATTGGATTAATACCTCGAAAAATCTCAAATTGATACCCCTTTGACAAACATAAGGTAAAAACCTAAATTGATACGCCCATGAACTGTCACGTTTTATCTAACTTAGCAATTTGACGGTTAAATTTAATAAAAAACAACGAATGGTAAATTTATCACATGTGTACCAGTTTGGAATAAATTTATCTCAAGTGCACCAATTTAGAGTTTTCTGTGGTCAAAAAATAGTTTTAGGTAAATTTGTTACATATATACCAGTTTAGGATTTTTCGTAGTATTTACCCTTTATTCTATGTCCATAATTGTTTATAAGAATATGGGATACGTGCACTTAAAGTTTTAAAACTTCTCGTGAAAGTACTATTGAGTTGTAATACTTTTAAAAGGTGCAATCAAGTCATAAAACTTTCAAAAATATAATTAAGTCCTAAATTTTGTCGCATTTGTGCAATCAAGTCCTTTCGTTAATTCTGTTTAACTAGGCCTTAATTGTAATTTTTGAAAGTTTTAAAATACAATTGCATTTTTTGACAAGTTTCATGACACAATTGCATTTTTTTTTTATCATTTTATGACTCAACTGTACTTTCGTGACAAGTTTTAACACTTGGTTATAATTTTTTATCGTTTGAGGAGTCAATTATACTTTCATAACAAATTTTAAGACTTCTTATCCCTGAAGAAATACATAAATAAATCATTTGATTTCCAATTAACCTCTCAATTCATTTTGAACCTCCATAATCGCTCGTCGGAGAACACGTAGATTTGATTGTGTTATGGCATAGAATAACACTGATTCTATTTGATGACCATAACCGTTAATATGAAAAATAATTTCAAACACATGAGGTGTTTCACATTACGCAATCAAATAATAAATAAGAATTGTTCAAAGATCGAGGAAATTCGATCTTATTAAGGCATAATCCTAGTGCAAATGTAACACGATCTCTCAAACCCACCCACTCACCAACACCAACCCCCGGCCCAAAAAAAAAAAAAAAAGCTCCAACCCTCACTAGTTAGACAAAAACGACACCGGTTACGGGACATTTCAACGTGGCTCACCATATCAATGTTTGCACATAGAACCACATTAACCTTCCGACAAAAAAAATCACATTAATAGTGAAGAAAGATAGGAGTGAGTATGGTTTCAAGATAAAACCTAAAACCAAATCAATAAGAAATCAGCCTGGTTTCGGGTTCCAAAGTATGAAATGTAGATTAGGTTCCAAAAATTGAGAAACTTAAAACCCATAATGGGACATGTAATAAGTTTTTTGTGTTTTCCTTGATATGTTTTTTACCCATTCTTACGGTATTCCATGCCCTCGGGTGATGAGTGTGTAATCTAAAATCACTAATTTGAGTTTTTATTTTCGACGATATTTATAATTGAGACTCTTATTCCGTTAATATTTCATATTTAAAAGGGGGTCTAATTATGATTTGCGATCAATAAATTGTAGCAAGAAATGGTGACCATTAAATATAACGATTTGCTGCATTCGTTCAATTATGAGTACAGATGAAATATGTATAGATCCCGAAATTAGGGCAGGCTTCGGGTTTGAAGGTATGCATGGCAGATTTGAGATTTCAGAAAGCAAGAAATATGTTCCGATGAACAATTTTCGATTTTCAAGTGAAATCAGTACGAAACCTAAAATCGACATTCCTCGACGAAAGCTTTTCGGAAAACACCACCCCCCAACAAAACCAAAAAAATAAAAATAAAAAAGAACCATGGATAGCAGACGAGAAATTTGATAAACAAAGATTATAAACATTATTCGCTAAGAAAGCTGTTTTAGGTAGAGCGATCCACTTTAGCACGCAAGGCTCCAGCAACAAGTCTCAACAGGCTAGAAAGTGGCTTCTTCAATGGCTTCTGCACCATCCCTCTCCACCGCGCAGCCTCCCACGGCGGTCTCGCTCCGCAATCGCTGCACTCTCCCTCCTCTTCCTTCCCACAGAATTCGGCCTTCGTCCTCCTCCTCTTCTCTCTCTTCCAGGCTCCCGACCCTGCGCTCCGTCCCGATCGTCTCGCGATGCGCCGTCAGAGCCGCCCTCTCGACCGTGGACCGCTCGGCGACGCCCGTCGAGAGCGGGGACAAGAAGCTCCTCCTCGAGGTCAAGGACTTGACGGCCGTGGTTGCCGAGACGGGGCAGGAGATTCTCAAAAGCGTTAACCTCGCCATCTACGAGGGGGAGGTCAGTTCAGTGTCGTTTCGCTGTCTTGAGTTTGAGCTTCAACTGTTTAGTTGGACGTAATTGGCTTGAACTAGTGGTCGACGGAGCTTGGAGTTGGTGGAATTCGCAGGTTCTTTGACAAATTCGATTTCACTGTGGATGTCATGAGCTTATGTTGTCTGCTCTTTGCTTTTTTATTGTCAATTGAGAATTCTTTCAGCTTCGGGGGACTTTTTTTCAATCAATTTTTTGTTTTTGGGATGGTGTCACTCTTATTGAGGGTAACAAACAGAGTTGTTTGGTTTTCTGTCTTTTGGAAATGTGTTGATATGTTAAGTGTGCACGCTCTTCTATGCTCTTTATTTAGCATCTGTGAGTCGATATAAATTGCCACACGTGAGTTTGTGTTTATTTTCAATGCCACATTTTGCTCGGAGATGTTTAAAAATTTCTGACATTGATTGAAACTGTTATTTTAGGTCCATGCGGTAATGGGGAAGAATGGTTCTGGGAAGAGCACATTTGCAAAGGTAGGTTATTTGTGTGATTAACGGATCAGGCATTGATGTATTAGAGCGATAATGGCTGGACAGAATCTGAAAGTAGTTGTTCTGAGTCCCTAAACATGAAATGCATTATATGCTGGATGGTTGGAACATTCATGGAACAATACCATATGATTGAGTTACAAAATGTGCCTACTAGATTGAGAATTTATCTCTGTGCCTGATCAAGAGGATCTTTTACAGTTTCTTGTTTGTCAATTCTACCTGAAATTTCCAGTTCCTGGCTTTGTCGGTGTGGTATATATTTGTTACATAGTTATAACTGAAAATTTTCTTACATTGCAGATCCCATCTTCTTGTTTGCCAATTAACTTCGTGCCTCTTAGTTTCAATATTTCTCTTTCCCTGCAACTGTCAGTTATCTCGATCCTAACTTCTCAAACTTAACATTCATGCATGCATTTCTTAGGCTTCAGTTTTTGGTCAGAAATCGAATTAATTTGATCTTCTGATTATGCCTTGGAGTTTCATTTGTTTTAAGACATTGGCTGAGCACTAAAATAAAATGGTTAATGACACGTAGAATGGGATGGGAAACTAAAGTAACATATACCGCAGACATTGACATTTAGCATATTTGGTTGATCACTGCAAGAACTAGGACGACGACAACAGCAACAAGTACATGTTATGCCACTAAGTCAACATTTATAGGTGATTGTGCTTAATTTTGTGTCAATTTTTCTGAAAGATCTAATATGGTTGATTGAATGTGAGAACAAGATTTTCGTGATTGAAGTACTTTCTTGTGGTGAAACATGCGAGAGCTCCATAATTCCATATTTGTACGATTGCTCTTCTTTTTTTTAGCTGGGTCCACGTCTTATTGCATTGAAGATGGTGCTGTGGAAATTTTTAGTGATGTTATACTGGTGTCTTTTCTTTATAGAAGGTTACTTTTACTATGATTGGCTTTTCACCATCAGGAAGCTGGCTCGTCAATTACTTGTTATTATTGTCAGTGTTCTTCTTCAGATACATCAGGCTGTTTCAAATGGAAGTTAACCTATCTCTTCTGCGGGCCTGGAAGTTACTTAGTGCACTTATCAAATTGCAGGTTCTTGTTGGGCATCCAGATTATGAAGTAACTGGCGGCAGTATGATGTACAGAGGTGAGAATTTGCTTGACATGGAACCCGAGGAGCGGTCACTTGCTGGGCTATTTATGAGCTTCCAGTCACCAGTTGAAATACCCGGTGTCAGCAATGCTGACTTTCTCAACATGGCATACAATGCTCGAAGAAGAAAGCTTAATCAGCCTGAGCTTAGTCCAATTGAGGTGTACAATTGTACATTGGAACATCTATTTGTATTATGCAAATAGTTTAGTCAGTCTTCCATTCATGTGGTTACTCTCTTCCCATTTGTATCATTCATTTATTTCATTTGCTGATATTTCCCACTTTCATTTGCTAAAATGACTTGAATTGCTGTCCACGGTAATTGAAGTGCCTGAGAAAAGAGTTTGTTTAGCTTATGCTGCATTAATGTTTATTGCGTACTAAATTCATCTGCTTTGCTAAATATGCTGGATACCTTTTTGGTTGTGCCGTTACAACTGGATAGTCTATGCACCCCCATTTGTCTTCATTTTGGTTGGTGATTAGCTACCTGGATTTATATTTGCTTTTACTTCTTGGACTGTGTTTAGAAATGAGAGCAGTCCCAAAAGCTAAGGTTCATTTACTTGTCTAGCTTATTTCTACCTTTATATGAAATTTTGCTGTGCTATGTGACTTTCGATGATTGTTACATTAGCATAAGACGAAGTCTGTTGGTTGATGTTTGTTCTCATGATAATTCTTTCTTGCAGTTTTGGGCTTATGTATATCCAAAGCTTGATCTTCTGAACATGAAGGCAGACTTCCTGAACAGAAATGTCAATGAAGGTTTTAGTGGCGGAGAGAGAAAGCGCAACGAAATTTTGCAACTTGCGGTTGGTTTTTCTGTATTTTATTTTATCACCTTTAAAACAGAAGCATATTATAGATTTGTAAATTGGGTCACATTGGTAATGAGTTTGATATAGCCCACCTGTACACTATCTAGCCTGCCCATAACTAATACATGAAGAATATGCGCTGTATATATCTCTCCAAAGCAACATGTAGCCTCTCTCTCTCTCTCTCTCTCTCAAGCCTGCCTGGTTAATTTCATAAGATGTATCTGCACGCATTTGCAGGTTCTTGGGGCAGAATTGTCTATATTGGATGAAATTGATTCTGGGTTGGATGTTGATGCACTTCGAGATGTGGCAAAAGCAGTAAATGGATTTTTGACTCCTAAGAATTCTGTTCTGATGATCACTCATTATTTAAGACTCCTGGAGTTCATAGAGCCTAGTTATATCCATGTAATGGTAAGTTCAAATTTATCTTTTTCATCCTTCGCACAAGTTCAACATTCCTTTCTGATAATGCATTTGTGAGAAGTAAATGGCATGTACCTTGACAGGATTTGATGACACTTTATTGTCCAAGTTGTGTGTCAGTGTTTGAATAGCTATATTTTTCCCAACATTGAGGTTGGCATGATAATACTCATGTGAAAAGAAGGGCTGAGGTTGCTTTGCTAGTAAGTCGTGCGTTCGCACAATTCTTTTGACAAATGACTTTATTGAAGCAATGATTGCTCTTGTCAAGGGAATACTCATGTGAAAAGAAGGGTTGAGGTAGCATTGTTAACAAGTCATGCGTGTTCACCATTTTTTAAACAAATGACTTTATTGAAGCAATGATTGCTCTTGTCAAGGGAATACTCATGTGAAAAGAAGGGTTGAGGTAGCATTGTTAACAAGTCGTGTGTGTTCACCATTTTTTAAACAAATGACTTTATTGAAGCAATGATTGCTCTTGTCAAGGGAATAGTGACCTTGAAATGGAAAGGTAAAACTAAGGTAATCCCACAATGGTGAAAAGCCAGCTCAATTATGTGAGGCCTTCCTTTTCTCTTTCCTGCAAGGCTACAACTTGGTTCAATTTATGGAGTATATGAAGGAACCAATATGGTAGTCAATTTTTCTGCTCATCTCAAACAAGGGGAAAGGAAAGAAAGATGAACACTTATGCATACTCAACTATGTGGGAAATGAAAGATTTTGCTCGGGAAAAACATTGAGGATTATGTAGCATCTCTTGAACCAAACCCCACCTCCCCCTTCTAGAGAAAAAAAAAAGGAATGTCTCTTCAGCCAAAACTCTGAAGAATCTGTCAGGCACCCCCTCGGTGCTCTTTAATAAATTTAGTTGCTTATTTAAACGAATGAAAGATGTCTATTAATTTGTTTTTTTTTTTTGGGTAAAGATTTATATTAATTTGTTTTTGTTTGTTAAAAAGCATTATTTAACCCCATCATGTGATTCCTCTGTCACTGACTTTCTGATACTTGAAATAGGAATGATATGATTTCTATTTTTCTGGCGGTATATGAACTTAGGATATATATAATTGTCAAGATGTGTCGAATTCTTTGTTGACTCTAAGAAAGTGGTTCACAATGTTCTCACTTCTTTGCTTGGTTCGCCAGGAGAATGGAAAGATTGTCAAGACAGGTGACATCTCCATAGCTAAAACACTTGAAAAAGAGGGCTTCAAGGCAATATCTGAGATGTAACTGCGTATCAGGTACTTAAAGTTTTGGTATGGGTTATTTGTGCTGTGTACTTGGGAAAGCATATGTGATTCATGCAAGATATCTTTCTGGTGTTAATGTTTCATGTTGATGTTATTGCTTACTCATTTTGCTTTGTCCTGCACCACAACAGATTTAGCAAAGCATTTTTTTTCTTTTTGGTTAATGTTGATTTGCTTCTTGCAGCCAGCCAAACTTTTTTGTTTGTTTGTTTTGCCTTTCTCTTGTTGTTCAGAAATTAGATGTTTATGATCTGCTTAGAAATATCTTCATATTGTTTGGCAGAAGTTATGAGTCACTTATTGAAATTAATTGAAGAAATAGAGTTTAATATTCTTTGAAACAACAATGATATTTTTGATTTGAATGTTCAAGGTAGTTCTTAGGTTCAGCTTGTCAAAAAATTTATTGGATAGGAATAACATAGACCAGCGGCATGGCTCCACTTGGATGTCGGTCTCTATGCCCAAGGGCCAAAAGAGCTAGAACGGTAACTTTCCTCTTGTTAGAGTCAAAGGAAAGGCAAAAAAAGGAAAATGGACCTTCTTTCTTGGCTTGGACAACGGCTGATCTTTTGAGTTATGGAAGCCGGAGCATTGGTCAAGAGAGAGGGATAAAGGCTGGTGCTCTAATAGGCATAGGCATTCTTGGTTTTGGGCTGACCCGTCTGATCAAATTGTAGACGAGGATGTGATCAAGCTGATATCTTTCCCTCAGGGGAGACTGAAGTTGCTGTTTTTACCTTTAGAACAGGGATCGAACTCTTGGATCAGAAGAAGCCATATTCCCGTTTTTCTTATTTATTCTGCTGCCTAACTTATAATTTGCCTTTGCAAAGGACATTCCTTTTTATATAAAATTTTCTCATGGTAAAGTCCATTTTTATTTTCTGGAAAGAAAGTTCGCTTTTATTTGAATGAAGCTTCTTGATATTTTTACATTATCCTAGATCTTTTTTGTGGTAGAGGAAAATACCTAAATCTGGACATGTGCGCTATACTCATAAAATTTTTCTGGAGTTATTTTCATAAGAAATATCAACTGATTCAGGGTCTACCTGAGGACTCGCTTTGCATGTTCTATCGAAGTAATACCTAGGAGTTAGAGCACAGAATCTACAATGATAAAGTTGGATTGAAGTTTTATGGAACTTGTAACCTATGCTGTGTTGACATGAATAATCTTCTTGGTAACTGGACCTGGGAGGTACTCCAAAGTGCTCCTGTTTAGCTTTATTCGCATTGGCTCCGGTCTGTCAATAAAATCTTCTGTTGTTGGCATTTGTGTCTTAGCATCCTTATGTTTTATTGATCTACTGGATCTACAGCTTAAGAAGATTTGACTTTTTATGACAAGGGAGGAGAACAGTGCAATTGCAGAGACTTTCGTCATTGCTCCAAGCTTCCTTAGGTTGGTTTGAATAGAACTCTTGATACTGATCTTATGAAATGTTATGTGGTACATTTGCTGGTCTTCTTCCTCAGTTTTTGTGGTGGGAATTTGGGGTAGGCGGTGAGGCTGTTGATTGAGTTATTTAGTGAAGGATACTTTGCTATCTCTTATACAAAAAGTCATGGGACTTGTATTTTGCTCACTAATGGTTGGGCTCAAATTCATAGATATGCTGTATGTGATGGCCAGCTTTAACTTCTGAAAATTTCAACTTATCAGTTAAGTGGCGCTAAAGGTGATAAAATGCAGAAATATCATCTTATGTCCAGTATGAACCATTTGCAAAATAAAAACTGAATGAGTTTCCCCTCATAAAATGGACGAGTTCCCACATCCATGGTCATAAGCCCTGAAGAATGAAGAATGCAGTTACATTTGGGCCAATGGTGTCATCCTGTATTCTCAGAGACAATCAAGAATGCCTTCTTCTTTTTTATACCCTCATGCTCCTAAAACTATATGTGGTCGTCTGGTGCCACAAAATTGTAATAAGTTCTCTCATCTTGCAGATCAATTTGACAGGTTTTGCCATGATTCGAGTTTCTCAAAGTAACCTCCCTGGTAGTGAAGGATAGGTGTCCTGCCCATGCAGAGGTGTAAAATATGTACTGTTGCTGATTTGCATTATGAATGGTTTGGTTGATGTAGATTCTTTAAATAATTTCAGCAGCTTTGTCATTTATGGGAATCTTTCATTTCCTCTTCGAATAGTGTATGTGGGTGAGTTGACAGAAAGCATGAATGATATACCAGAATTAGGAACTTCAGGGCCACGTTGAAATGCACATTGTGAAACACTGTGACCTGTTTACCTTTGTTCAGTAACCGACTCTAGTGCCAGTTCCGTGTGGTTGTGCTGACATGAGGTATTTATTGCAATTTACATCTGAAGCAAGTTTTTTTTTTTTTTTTAATCACGGGATCGTTATACCAGATTCTGTGTTGTATTCGTGGTCGGAATGCTGTGTTTTCCATGTCATGGAAACGAGCATGTCGACAGTCTTCGTCTTTCTCCATGGCCGGATGCTCTCCCACGCGCATCACGTACTTCTTGAACAAAGCATCTTCTGTACCTTCTCCAAGGTGACTAGCGTGCGACATTTTCTCCTCTGCCGCTTGCCTTAGTCGAGTGCGTATTTTACCACCGTTTCTGTCATTGTTGAATGGGTTACAATTGACTTACAAAAGTTGCCAGCTGATACGATGATGAGTGAACGCTCTTTCCGGACCGTGTTCCTCGGCTCTGCACTGAAGGATGTGTAGAAAGGCAAGTCAGAAGCATCTATTGTCCACAAAAAAAAAAAATCAGCCCCTGCCCGACAGATTTTGATCTGTCAAAAATTTGTTCTGTCTGTCCTTTTTTTTTTCTTTGTCTGTCCTTCACTTTGGTACTTATGTCCTACTCCCAAGTAGCTCTTGGGGAAGGAAGGGAATAATTGCCAATGGTCTAGGCATTAGGATGTCCTCACGTCCGGACTTTTGAACGCATAATTGTCTTAAACGTGGCGGGACCGCTGTAAATCCGTGGCAGTTAAAAGTTTAGTTTGTTTTACAAAAAATAAGAATGATCATTTGTATTGCTTGAAAAATTTATTAATAAAAAATATTTCGTTATCGACAATAATTTTTATTTAAATATATTCGTGAACTATAAATATATTTTTCGTTCATTCATTTTTTAAAGTGATACAAGTGATTACTTTTAGGATTTTTTTAAATACTCATTTTTTACTGAAACAAACGAAGTTTAAGTCATATCAACCACGAATGCGATAGATAGGGTATTAATAAGGAAAATGATATATGTTTTTAAATTTTAATTCAATGTATAATGTCATTCCTGAATTTTAATACGTTTAATGAGGACATTGAATTTTAGATTAATGTGCAATATCTTCCTTAGACTTTTAATATGATCTTTGAACTTTTTGTAAATATTCAATTTAGTCCCTAGACTATATAAGAATGTTTGATATTGTGATTCTATTAATTCAAGTTAAACCTGGACCAAAAAAGAGTTGCAAACTGGATTATCTGCGTAAGATATTCAACTTTTATCAAAATATAATATCCTTTTAATTTCTTCAATTTGGAAAAATGATTGTTTCTATTATTTGATGACATGGATTATTATATCCTAATTTGAGTTGAATATCTTACGTGGGATAATCCACGTGTAACGTTATTTTTTGCCCACCCTTCAAACTTACCAGATTGAAAGCCAAATTAGCAAGGTCCGCTAACTTGAATTGATGAAATGATAGTGTTGGATATTTACCTATGATCTAGGGACTAGATTAAATATTAATCAAAATTTCATGGGTCATATTGAATAAATTAAAAATTAAGAGATCATTTATGTAACTATCCTCATATATTAATAGTCAATTAAATAAAAAAATGTAAAGAAAGGGAAAGATGAAAAACGGTTTTAAATCGGGAACAGGAATGATTGGTGAGATTAGAAATTCAAAAGAAAAATATCAACACGACTCGATTAACTATATAAGATATATGTAATGATCCCATCTTTTCTCTTTTTATAAGGATATATAATTTCAATGCAAGTCTTCTATGGGAAACACATAAAAAAATCTCCATATATATTAGTATTTGAAAAACTGACATTTTGAAAAGAATTAACAAATTAAAAAGGGAAGGGGGGGGAACCAAAATAAAACAACATAAAATATGCATCGACGAATTGACTAAATAATTATAACGAGTGATGAAAAAGGTAAAAGTAGAGAAAAAAAAGTAAAGGCAAAATTTTTTTTAAAAAAAAACAAGTTTGAAAAATAAAGGAATGAGCGAACAACTCATAAAGTTATTTCAAAACTTCCAAACGCTGAGGTAACAAATCAACAAATATTATATTATTTTTTAAATTTTTTCTAGTGTGAGAGATTTCGGGATGTCACATCACATGACAGGCGATGCATGATAAAATCAATTAATCAAAAGTGAAATTCACAATACCCGTAAAGACGATGAGGCAAGTGAGATTTATAAATAATAAAAAAAAACCCTCCCAAATCGATTTTGGCGCTGAAAGGGCCAGAAAGAATCCTTGCGTGGAAGAGCAAATGTATACACACACCCCAATAGAGAACTTCTGGCCCATCCCCCCACCACTTCCAATTGCCGCACACACTTGGTCCCACATCACTTGTTATTTCTTCTTTTGGTACTATTTTTAGTGCTTCCTCCATCTTGTTTAAGGGATGCAATGACTTAAATGATCGTTTTTTTTTTTTTTGGTAAAGTAAGATATGTATTGACTTTTCAAAAGCGCAATATACAAGAGAAATGGCCGAACACAAAAATTTCGTACCTATGGAAACACCAACATGTGTCCACGAGTGCAAAGGTGTACAGCCAAAGCAAAAAACAACCCGATTAAGGGCGCAGCGGCCAACTAAGACAAGGGCCACGGAAGATACAACAGCGAAGGCCTAGAAGAAGAAAACAACCAACTTAAATGATCGTTGAATTTTAGGTTAATGTATAATGTGATTATTTAATGTGGTCCACGAACTTTATCCAGCTGTGTAATGTGTGGTCCTTGAACTTTTAGTTTGTTCAACGTGACCCATGAACTTTTGATGTATATTCAATTCAATTCATGCACTTTATAAAAAAAATATATATATTTTTTCATAAAGTACATGGACTAAATTTGAACGAGTGCCAAAAGTCTATGGATTATATTAAATATATTAAAAGTTTGGAGATCACATTGCATATTGAGGTAAACTTCGAAGATCAAATTGAAAGTTTAGAGACCACATTATATACTAGATTAAAGTTGTTCGAAGACTATTCTTGTCATTATTCTTTTTAAGGTGCTTCAGGAATAATCGGGGAAATTTCAAAAAAGTGCCTCAAATGCCCTCATTTTCTCAAATAAGGGCATGAAGTGGATTTTATTTCAAATAAGAACCTAAAGTGCCCTCATTGTCTCAAAGAAGGACATGAAGTACACATCATTTCAAATAAGGGCCTGAAGTAACTCTATTAATCTCAAAAAAGGGCATGAGTTACTTATTTAGGGGCATTTTGGTAATTTACTATTTTATTTTATTTTTCCTTTTTCCTATTTTTTAGGATATTCTGAAAAAAAAAATTGAAAAAAAGCAAAGAACACGGGTGGGTGGTGGGGCGGTGGCTATGGCCAAGAAGAGAAAGGCTTAAAGTTCGTCCTAGTGGATAGAGCTAGAGGAAGTAAGTCAGCATGTTATTTGAAGTAAGCCGAAGGTGTTGGTACTTGAGAACTTTGCCGACATTGTCATCGATGCCACCTTAACCCCCTAAAAGTGAAGATGGGTATTTTACAAATAGGGGGTAATTGGTTCACACCTGACTATGATAGCCCTCTCGATACCTTGAGCTTACGGAATGAGCCGAAGTGAAGGAGGGATTGTACCATAGCTTGCTTCGAGTTCACTACCTTTCTTTTAAATGCTTTGGCAATTGTAGATTAATGCCACTTCATGGTGACACGAAGGTGTTGAGTGCAAAAGCTATGGCTCTTAGGAACTTGTTTCTCTCGATCAAGAGAGGTTTATCCTTTGCCCTAATGTTGGCCTCGGGGTTGTCGGAGCCTCGGCGAGGGTCGGCAACCCTGCACACCAGCAAGCAAGGCCTTGCTGGGTCTCGCTTGAGCAGGGAGAGAGCCGAGACTCTCTCCCAAATCCGGGTGAGGGTCGGCCATCGGTTGGGACCGGAACGAGGTGAGCCGGCCCTCGCCCTTGGTAGGACGATTGTCGGCACCTGGCCATAGTCGCCGCCCCATCGATGGTGGGATGGTGGCCACCACAAGCGAGAGGTCCTCCCGCATGTGTTCTCTCTCTCTCTCTCTCTCTCTCTCTCTCTCTCTCTTAACTTTAAATTTTCTTTTTTTAATCTAATTTAACGAAAAATTAGATTAAACTTATATTTTTACAAAAATGCCCTTGATCGGCTGGAAAATTTGATCGACCCATCGGCCGGTGAGGTTAAGCCATTATTTGAAATAACCATAGCCATTTTAGGTCATTCTTTGAGACAATAATGACATTTCAGATCTTTATTTAAAATAAAGTCCATTTCACATCTTTATTCGAGAAAGTGAAAACACTTGAGGCTTTGTTTTTAAATTTTTTCGAAATAATCAAGATCACATTACACAGGTATGGCCGATGCTGCATCGACGATGCGGCGTGGTGGACCGGAGCTGACTCTCCCACCCACCACCACCACCACCATTAGCCTTTTTTTCTTCCCCGACTACTCTCACGCCGCAGTTCTCCCATCTCACTCACCCTCGCCGTCCATTTTCACCAGTTCCCCTACAAAAGGATGGACTTGAAACGACTGTCGCCCGGCCAAAGTAACAGCCGGTGACATTACCGGGACCCCAACTCTCTCCCACGCGCGCGTACAAGTACGCGAATACCACGTACGCCGCACTCGCATTTCGTTTTTCTTTCAATATTGTAATACCGTTTCTCTCTGTCTCTCTCGCGCTGCGCGGAAAATTAAAAACCCTAATTTCCTCCCCGTTTCCCCGCTCTCTCTCTCCTCCGCTCTCTTCGTGACCTTCCCAGAAGTCGAAGCCAAGACCGCCGAGGCAATAAGGCTTCAGCAAGTCGCCCCCTCGCGCCTTCCCATGGCGACGTCCCAGAGTGAGAGGAGCCCGTACGAGTCCTCGGGCGGCGCTGGAGGCAAGTTCAGGAAGAAACCCTACCGGAGGCACCAGGCGACGCCGTACGACCGCCCCCCGACCTCGCTCAGGAATGCGGGCGTCGTCCCCGGCGGCGGGGGGAATGGCTGGCTGAGGAAGATCGTCGATCCGGCCCAGAGGCTCATCGCCGCCGGTGCTCATCGGCTCTTCTCCTCCGTCTTCAGGAAACGCCTCACACAACCTCCTCCTCCACCACGGCAGCCGCCAGGTAGGCCGTCTTTGCTTCTGCTCTTTGAAGTTGCTCTTTTTTGGGCTCTATTGTCGTACTTTGGTCTTCTTTCCGCGGTTATTAGCCGACCGAATCCTTGTTCTGTAATTCGACTTGTTCGCTGGTTTCGCCCTTGTGAAGCTTGTTTTTTGGCTTCGGTTCTTCTCTGTGCAGAATTTCCCGTAAGTAGTTTCCTGCAATGGTTTTTCTTTTGTTCTATCTGGCTTCCTGATTACGAGTTATCAGTAATGCAAGGAAGTAGGGTTTTGAGTACTGCAGTGGTGTTGCTTTTGGTTAGTTAGTCGTGATTATCATTATGGACGAAATTGTTAAAGTGGAAGATTTCATGGGGTTCTCACCGCCTGGTACTGTAGTTAGGATGCTATACGCTCTGCAACTCAGTGTCTTTTGCGACTTTATTTCCTTTTGGCTATTAGGGGTTGATGGAAGCTCAAACCAAATGAATCTTTACATTGAGGGATTTTGGCAATAATCCTGTACAATTTAATTGGCCTCATTTTATATGTCATATTTTCATATTACTGAGTATGCTCTTTTTGGTAAATATGAACTGAAACCATTAAAAGGGAGTTCTTTGTGACGCAAAATTGTGTCTTTTTTTGCACTTCTTGTCTATATGCTGATCAAGAGCTATTTCTTTACGGTTTTGCTAGTTGTTGCTGGGGAGAAAGTCTGTTCTTATTTGTTTATGCTGTCTTGTGGATATGCAAAGTACCATGTTTACACTTTACGTGATGCTAGATGGTGCGAAAAGCATTGTAGAATGACTTGGATATATATGGGGCACTATAGTGGGAAATTGTCATTCAACCAAGATCTGCAGTTATTTTCTATTTTTGTCAAAAAATTCATGAATAAATTTCTTCACTTTTTGAAGATATTCACATGCTTTAAGTTTGTGTTGGTATGCCTTAGTTCATCTCTTTCTGAAGTTTAAGCATTCTGAAATTTTTCTTACATTTGTTTTAAATTGTGTGGTTTTATCAGAGGCAGATCGAGATGAAAGGGACAAGCAACAGGAGACAGTCCTTCTAGTAAGATGAATACCTATTATCTTCATCTTGCGATTGCTTTTTATTGTTTTCTTTCAATTATGTGTGTTCCTATAGTGACATTATTCCGTGGAATTTTCATTTTGCTCTCTCGATTTTTCTTGGTGAAGGTGTTGCTCAAGATTTTAGTTTGGTAGGTTGTAGTTAATTTCCAAAGAAAAGGCCACTGAAAGTATGTTTTGCTGAGACAGAGCTGGGGTACTGCTGTCTTCGGGGAGAAAGACTGTTAGTAGAGACGAGTATTGGTCTGCTGACTCTACTTGCTCATTGTTTTAAGGCTTGAGTCTCGTGTAAGGACATACTTCTTGGATGCGCTTTAAAATTAGGCACAGAAGAGGAATGATTTCAGTTCAATTTCAAGGAAAGGTGTTTTTATTATGGTACAGTGTGCTATAATTCCATTAAATGTAGCAAAAAGTGCAAGTATCAGAAATTGGCATGCTGAATGGAAAGTTAAGAATACTGAATCAAGTATCAAGGACACCTGTGGCTTGGAATTGGTGTGGAACTGGAAGATCTTTCTCAATGAAGATGGTTCAGTGTGAAATTTATTGAGCTGAGCTAGAGCTATTTCCTTGCCTATGTCACTTTTTAATAAAAACATATGATCTTTTCCCTTTAGGTGAGTAGGAGGCTAATTTTTGGGATGAGGTAAGACAATTGTGGCTGTTGTGTTTCTTTTTTCAGTGTTCAGGTCCTTATGAGATTTAACATTGGGATGACAAAAGAGATGTATGTGACTGCCTAGTTCCTTGAAGTTGTTCGCTTGAATTCAACATTAATGTTGGTAGCATACTGTAGCTGTCATTTCTAAAGATCAAGAAGAGATATAGCACTTGGAATATATGGAAATAATAACCTGAGAGATTAGCTCAGAGTTTGCTGGCATAGTTGGAGCGTGATCCTAAGTTTCGTGTACAATTGCAATTTTCTTTGTAGTACTTTCATTCTGAGGCTTAGGATTGGCGTAGTTGTCAAAGGCCAACATTTTCCAGGTACTAGATTAACATCAGGTCTCATTAATCCTACTTATATAGCACTCAATATTGATAGAAGTAACCGTGGTGGACATCTGGTAACACCGTTGGCAACCGGAGCTTTGATCTGGTTCTCTTGATTCTCCCTTGTGTTGGATAAGAGGCATGATGCTTCAGTCCACCAGCCAAATGAAGTTATCGGGTTTAGAGCTTGTTTTTTTTTTTTTTGTGGCTCTGCCTATGTCTAAGGTTATGGAATGTATTTGATAGAATTTAAATTTTATAGGGACGGTGCTGTAATCTATCTTCTATTTGATCTTTGATGTACTCTATTCTGTGTGTAGGGCACCTCAAGAGAGCAAGAAGTGGCCATCAGTGAAGTTCAGCAACCAGCTTCTACTTCTGAGGGAGGCTGTTTTACTGAGCTGGAGAAAATTTTAAAGCAGAAAACCTTTACCAGGCAAGCAATTGTAGAAATGATAGATATTTTCAGCTTGTTGCGTAATTTTTTCGAGTTTGTCTTTTGGTTGTCATTTGTGATTAAATATGAATTTGTTATTAAACTATAGAGAGGACTTATGCAGGAATGTTACACTTAATGATTTAGCCTTTTTTATGGCCTTCTTTGTTTTACATACTGCCCCTATGATATAGTCATTTTTCGTATTTTAGTATGGTGTCATTTTGTGATGACTGAATTGTGGACTGTTTGAATGCATACAACTGAAGCATACTCACAAAGGCACCTTTTGCAGCCATGATGGGGCTGCACACACCATACCAAACTCCTATTGTGTGTCGTGGTGGATCATTACTGGACTATCTGTTGGTACTATTCTAGTGTTCCATAAACCAGTGCACCTTTTGATCCATCCTGAGGTCTATTGCGTGTATTAAATACGTACCTATTTGGTGGGATGAATATGTTTGCCACAGTTTTGCCTCTAAATTAGTCTTCTTTTTTTTGTCAGTTATACTTTAATGTTAGCAGAGATACAGTTCTTGATTCATTAAGTGATTTCTCTAGCTAATCTTTTTTTATTGTGAAATTTGCGATTGACTACGCAGATCGGAGATTGATCAGTTGACAGCATTACTCCATGCTAGAACTGCTGATATACACGTTGCAGATGAAGGGAGGAAGTCAGAAGATTTACCGTTGAAGTCAATCAATGTGAAAGAAGAAGTATCAGACATTATTGGACAAGACAATGGCAGTGAAAACCAGCTTACCAAAACTCATGTCAGTTCAAACGGAAATTTCTTTGAAAATGAATTAAACTGATCTGTACTTTTGATGTTGTAGGAGTATTTAATGGCATAGTTCTTAAGTGGGCATGTATTTTTTTAGGTCCTTGACGAGGATGTTGCATCGCCGGCAGAGCTTGCAAAGGCCTACATGGGCAGCAGGCCTTCAAAAGTGGCCCCGTCTATTCCGGGAACTCGCATTCAGACAATCAGAGAAGATTCGACAATGTTTACTTACTCGCAGCATGCTTTGAAATCCCCAGTTATGTCACTTGTCCCCAGGTCCTCGCCTCGTTTAGGGGCTCTTGAAAATGGATATATGACACCAAGATCCCGTGGCAGGTCTGCAATATACAGCATGGCACGGACTCCATATTCCAGAGTTCTCCCTACTCCTCCTCCCAAGGTCCTTATTTTGGCATAGAACTTCTATTATGTGGGAACTTTTGACATTGTCTAACTTATATTATTTTCCAGAGTGTTGAGCCTGTAACTGATGGCTATAGGGGACCTTCGTCATCACAAGCATGGGAGCATGGCAGAGTTTCTGGATCTAATGTACTCATCATTCTGATTGTCAAATTTTATTCATCAACTGGACTGTAGATTGCTATTATTTCTTACGCTTATTTTCTTGAATGCAGGCTTTGAAACGAAGAAGTTCAATCTTTGAGAATGATATAGGCTCTGTCGGTCCCATACGAAGAATTCGCCAAAAACCAAATCTTTTATCTCAAAGGAACTGGAGTTTGCCAGTCTGTGGAGCTGGAGTTACTCAAGTTTCTGATCACCCTTCCTCAAGTGGAAAGCTGCTTTCTTTGGGTGAAAAGAGCAACTTTACTGATCAGTCAGTTGACAATGAGGACAGTGATATTCCTGTCAGAAGCATGGCCTCTACTTCTTCCAAGTCTAGTGTAATGGCTTCCAAAATACTGCAGCAACTTGATAAAATAGTGTCGCCACCCAAAGAGAGAGCATCTGATCTCAAGGTAGCCAGTGCAAGTGAAAAATTACCTTCAAAGTTGTCTCCATCAAAATTATGTGGACAGGCTCTTAAGAGTCTTGAGCATATTGATTCGTCCAAATTCCTAGAGATTGTTCGAGATAGCAATAAATTAGATGATTCAGCTGGAAGCTTGTTGCGTGATGGCAGAGAGGCTAACTCGCAGAAGCCAGATAAAGTTGAGCAGAATGGTCCATCCAATCTTTCTTTTTCCAACATTCCTGCCATGAATGGTTTGGATGGTACAGTTTTGAGTAAGAAGAAAGCTGTTGTTGGCCCTGTTAAATCTGCAGATTCCAATTCGACGAATTTTCTGGCCCATTCGGCATCACAACAGAACCGAGCATTCAAAATGAGTGCACATGAGGTGAAAATTGTGCTTTTTTTTGGATGTTCCCTTTGCTAAATTTTCTATATTTTCCTTTCGTCCTCTTTGAAGTCTTCATATAATCTTCTATTAAGTATAGCCTTCTTAGATTCTAGTATATAGCACTCATGCTCATCCTTTAGTGGAGCAACATTACAACATTTTTTGAAAAAAGGAACTGTTTTGTGATAAGTAATCTACATTTTGGATAAACGGTCTGGCAAGGCAGAGATTGCTAGTTCTCTCTCCATCTAACAGATGTACAATTATAGAGTTAAGATCTCTGTTCTGTAGTTAAGCTTTTAATCTTCAGCTCATTTTTTAGGGGTTCCCTTTGGTGCCTTATAAGGGAATTTGTTTTGATTTTTGAGGCAACAATGTCTTATATCTCATTACTAAGGTTGGGGAGATAGGCGGACTTGCTGTTCCTTTTTCATTGTGTCTATACAACCTTTTGTTGATGTCTCTGTTAACTTTATTTAGGGATTCTTGTTTGTAGGATTTCTTCGATTTGGATGATGATGGTCATTCCAATGAGATGCCAAGTTGCACTTTGGTTGAAGGGAGAGAGAAGCTAGAGACAGCGGTGGATTCCAAGCAAGCTGCTGCTGAAGCGATCAAAGTCAAGAAGTCTATGTCTATTTCTGAAGTAAATCCCCCTGCACCTGTTTTGAAGGAGAAAAGTGATGTGGGAACTAATGATTTGTTGAGTTCGGGCGGAAAGAGTGCCGATCTCATCTTTCGAAATGTGCCTGTGGTCAGTACAGCTGTCCAATCGGATGTACAAGCTACTCAGACGACCTCAAAGTTTGATAAAACTGGTTCAGAGAGTCAGTCAAATACTGTTTCACCCGTCTTTGGTTTGGCTTCATCTAATGAACAGAATGCTGTGCCTACCACATTTGGCTTTGGCCTCAGTAATGGATCTGTCATGGAAGCTAATAAGGTTCCCCAGTTTCCTTTCACTTCTTCCTCTTCATTTGGTGGATCAACTCCAAAGTTTGGTATCCCATCCGATGCAAACTCAGAGAGCTCAAGCAGGTCAGTGCACATGTCATTACCAGCAATAAGTTTCTTCTTAATCATTTGACTGTCTAATCCATCAACTTTTATCGTGGTCTTAGCTTTTGTTAATTTTTTAGAAGAAGTTTAGTAAAATAGTCGGGGCTTTATGCTGATGGCTATTTAATATTGACTCCTGCTGTGAACATGGTGTTTCGTGAAATTTTAGGTTCCTTGCATCAAGCCATGGGAGTGTGTATTTCTCTGCAGTTATGCATGGGCGATATACTTGACACGGCTGATGCCAAATGGGACCTGTAATATAAAATGCTGGTGTTTTCATCAAGAATGCCTTTTTTGGTTATTGGAACTGCTGTCGTTAATGAATTTGCTTCTAGTATGACATGATGGAAAGTTTAGAGATTTGAAGAAGTATAGTCATTTTACCTCCTCCAGTTTACTGGCTGGTAACAGTGGCTACTGCTTGAGGCCTGAAAGTGAGTAGGTTGTTTTTGTGCGAGTTTTGGTTATTTCTTGGTTTTCTCTGTAAATATTGGGCAAGGTGATTGTGTTTGACAGCATGCTGCACGATTTTCTGTTTCTTCAGCACTTCGTGATTTAAGTTTTTGCTTTTTATTGGATAAACTTTAGTTTTCTTCCTTTTCTCCACTCAATGTTCATTTTGAGAAATCTCATCATGTATGGATATTTCAAGGGCAAATATGATGATCTTGGTTAAGATTGTGCAACCTGTATTCAGAACAGGATAAGTAGAATGTTTACTGTTTGTTCAATTTGCTGCCTGCAGCTTTTTAAGTGTTGCTGCTGGCTCAACTGTTCCTGCCAAAGTTCCTGAATTCAATAAAACTAATGATGAGAAAGATTTGAAGGGTGGAGTGGTATCTGCTACACCTGAGCCTACTTCTCTGGAATCCGGGGCAATATCATCAGCTTCAGCTGCATTCCCATTTGGCATTCCTCTTGAGTCTATTACCTCTAGCCAGTCAGTCTCATCTATATCGGGGGAGTTAAATGCCACTGTAACTCAAAAGCCATCCAGCGGCCTCCCTTTCACTACTACTACTAATGGCGTCAGTATTGCCGTCCAAACGTCAAACAGTGGCACCACTGCTAGTCTATCTATGTCAACATCAGCGCCCTTCTTTCCAGCTTCTTCAATCTTCAAATTCGGATCCTCTGTGGTGACTTCAGATTCGCTAGTGGCGCCTACTGCATCCTTTCCTCTGGGAGAAGCCAAGACCAAGGTGGACACTGACTCTGGAAATGTCACCAGCAATTTTTTTTCGGGTCCATCTTCTGCAAATGCCACCACTGGAAGCGGCATCTTCGGGTTTAGTGCACCAGCTTCTACATCAACTGAGACAAAAAAACAGGTTTCTTCGTTATTTGATGCTGCCAATGGTTCTCCACAACTGCCAGCATCTGCCTCTGGGACTGCAGTACCAGCCTTGACTCAGAGTGCCTCAGTTCAATCTGGATCATCTGCGGCATCTTTTTCATATGGATTGTCTGGGAATACTGAAAGCTCTTTGTTTGGTTCATCTTCTGGACCGAAACTGTTCTCTGGGGCATCATTTGGGATGAGTTCTGCTTCCTCTTCAGTCGCAAATTCTGTCAGTACGGGTAGCAGCACTTCTTCAAATGCATTTAGTTCTTGGCAGTCGTTGGCATCTCCCATATTTGGCAGCACTTCCTCATCAGCATCTCAATCGACCAGTTTTTCTTTCAGTTCACCAGCAGCTTCTAGCAGTCACATATTTGGAACAGCAGGTTCCACATCTGCTTCAAGCAGCAGTCCTATTTTTGGAGCAACCAGCGTGACAACTACTTCTAATGGTACCCCAATTTTCGGGACAAGCAGCAATTTGTCTGCTTCCACTGGGGCCCCTCTTTTCGGATCAACCAATGCCTCAACTGTTTCCCCTCTATTTGGATCAACCAGTGCCTCTCCTATTTTTGGATCAACTGGCGCTTCATCTGCTTCAACTTTCTCGTTCACATCTGCTGCTTCTAGCACTCCTTCAATGCCTCTTTTTGGGAATTCTAATCCTGTGCTCCCCTTTGGTTCGGTACCCTCAGGCAATAATGATCAGATGAATGCGGAGGATAGCATGGCTGAGGACACAGTTGTGGCAACTACTCCCTCAGTTTCTGTGTTTGGCCAGCAACCGATCTCACCACAACCCTCGACTTCATTCATGTTCAATTCACAGTCTTCAACGGCGGCTAACCCTTACCAATTTGGAAGTCAACAGAACTTGGCCACCCCACCGAATCCCTCCCCATTTCAGGCTTCTGGCAGTTTCGATCAAGGTGGAGGGAGCTTCTCACTTGGAACCGGTGGTGACAAGTCTGGTCGTAAAATGATAAGAGTTAAGCATAACAGGTCTAGGAGGAAATAGGAGAAATTTTGCTTCGGCGCAGCTGGTAGATTGATGTTCGGGACCTTGGTTATTTGTGATGGGTTGGCAATGGCTGGAGATAATAATTTGGTTGGAGGAACTGGATGTTCCTTGTGATAAGGTAACTCTTGGTCGCAGTGATGGTCAACGAAGCCTCACCAGGTTTCGCCCTTGTTCTCTATTTTTTTCCTTTCAAATCTTCTCCTTATGCATTTTCCTTTCTTTTCTTTTCTTTTTCCTCTTTTTCTGCGACGTAAGTTGTCACAATTTTGTATCTGACATTGTAGCGAATTTGTGGACCTCTTCTTGTACTAGTATGTGTACTAGCCTCATGGTCGTAGGTGGAGATTGTCTGCCCCTCCTCTTCTACTGTGCACTCCTGATATGTGTAACATAAAGGAAATCATATTTGTCAGCTTAAGAAAGCCGCCGGTTAGGTGGTTCGTCTCTCTTTATTTTTTTTTTCCTGTGTCATGTAATGATGGAATGCAATAGTGGTGTGATTTTGTTTTTCGGCCCAGTGGGTTTGTCTAGATTTGGCTAAACTGGCCTGACTTGCAGAAGAAAACAAAGAAAAGGTGGGCAAAACCTTTTTTTTGATTGGTTTATACTCTTTGCAACTGGGTCTAATGGATCTTCCGTGGAAACTGTCGGATGTGTATACCCATCAACCTTCTGCAGCGAAGCTTTGTCTGCAATGCCCTAAAAAACTGGTGGGGGAAAAGCACTCCCAACTTTCGAACGATGATTCGCTCTCAAAATGTGGCCGGCACACGCTGGTCCGGTCTCTGCAACGGAGAAGTTGAGACTCCTGGTTACGAGAGCATGTCCTACTCCCCTGTGACATCTGTAAATTTCTCCATTTCCTAATATTGCTCAGGAGATCAAATGCACTCCATGAATTATTTGATAACCTTCGACAAATTATGACTGTTGGTGGATTTGTTAAGCTAGGAACACTACCAGAATATTAGCTTTTAGAGCCGTGGTGTTCAAGTATGTGACTTTGTTGAGGGTTATTAAGTCATTTAGAGGGTCAAAAATGGCGGCTCGAGTTCGAATCGCTGGAAAATGCTTCGAAGGTTTATGGACATTTCAAACTTAATATAGACGTGGGAAATATTGGTTTTCACGAAATCCGTATATTCTGTAATTGAGAAAAATCATTTAGTATAATAATTTTACTAACTTCAATAAGCATAAATGATTGGAAATTAGCGTTAAGTCATTATCAGAGATTGACGGTGAAAAATGCATTGATATAGAGTATTTATCGGGTGGGATCTATATGCTAAAAAAGCATATACGGTAATTAGCAAAAGTGCAAATTCACCGATTTAAGATTTCTCTGGCTTATCTGCATTTCCGGCGGACACTGAGTTCCCCATGTATTTGCAAAAATGTCAAATTTCATTTCAACATTATCTAACATTTTATCTTAACTATCCAATCAAGCCACTTATCCCTCTCACTTAAATATCCACAGGCTGCGTTTGGTCGTTTGGAGTTTTAGCTAGGATAGAATTGGACATGATATGATATGAAATCCACAGATTTTGCCATATCCTATCCACTGTTTGGTGAATCACGATAATAAAATCGGATATGTTCATATTCTATCATGTTCATTATTTGTATTTACACATATCAATGTAACTTAACTTAAAAATGCACAAATGGAAACTATAAGAAATTCTCATAATTCACTGCCAACTCTAGTAAGAGAGAAAATGTGATCATTCACATTTGCAACTACAAATTTTTTTGTCTCTCTCGCTACTTTGGTTAAACTTCAATATGAACCACCAAGTTGCGGAGGAGAATGAATTTTTACTTTCTTTCTGCTTTTATAGACTTTTGACATGAACCAAAAACTTACGAAAGGTAAGAAGTTTCGAATCTCTCACCATTTTTGTAGAGTTCTGATGTGAACTATAAAACTACAAAGGAGTGGTGAAACTTTAATATGAACCAAAGATACATAGGAGAAGTAGATGAAGATTTCTATTTTTTTTTTTTTTTTAGAAATTTCATTGCCCCACATTCTTAGAGAATTATTTTCATTTTCAAGTTTGAATTTTGTTTATTTAAAATCTGGGTTGTTCTACTTTATTTTTGTACTTATTTTTTATTTTTATATCTCATTATTTTCATTATTTTTATTTCGTTCCATCATTTATTAATAAATTTTTAGTGAATAATAAACTATACTACTATACCTAAAATATGTTATGACGTGATGTGGATATGAAGTGTGTGTATATATGCACAAAATATATATTATAAAGTAGAAAAAAATAAAATTTATAAATACATATATGAGTAAATAAAAAAAATATAATTCAAATATAATTCACATTTAATAATAATTTTAATTTTATTATTTAAGAAGTTTGTTATTCGAAATAAAATAGCTTTTATATCATGAACATAAGAAATCCTATCCACCTTTATCCCACCTTCTCCATGGGATAATTTTATCCTGGTTATATCCCCCTTATATCCCACTTTGTCCTGTCCTAGACTGGAGCCAAACATAGGATAGGATAAATTTTGTCATATTCTAATTTTTATCCCGACTGCCAAACGCAGTCACATGCTCTTAATTTGTGCTATCGAATATATCTCCTAAAATGATATCATGGATGACATATTATTTTTTACGTTTGTCTCTTTATATCTATTATTTTAACTCTAGTTATTTATGACATGTTCAGTAAGATTTGTTCTTTTAAAAAAGGTAAAAGAAGAAGAAGAAAGATAGAAAAAAAAATTCCTTCTATTTCTCGTAGGAGCACCTCCATCCGCACATCTTCAAGCTCAATGATTTTTTATTTCCCTTCCAATATTTTACACCAAGCAAGGTTCCAATTCAAATGTCATCCAAGCTAAAAAATTCATCCAATATGTTGTTTTTAATTCCACCCATCAAGCATCTTACAATGTAATTAAGGCTTTGGGCTTTTGAAGTCTTTCGCTCAAGATAAGTGAAATCTTCTAGAAATTAAATTAGATTGATTTACTTAGTATTCTTTAACTAGTTATGTTGATGTTTGTTTATTTAGTATAAATCTTAATATTACCCCATGTTGAGCTATTGTGATTTATTGGGTTTGAATTAAAAAAAATTCTACTTTCTTAGAATATGCTCGAATGATAACTAATAGATTTTGTTGCATCTTGGATTTAAAAAATGTAGAAATGGTAAAACTAAATTTAGAAGTGTCATTTTACCAATTTTGACATCTATGTAAAATTTACAGAAATGAATGGCTCTTTTAATTGCGTTATATTATGGTTATAAGTGTTAATTAATGGACTATCAAGTTATACTAATTAAAGGAAATCAAACTAGGTCAAAATAAATAGTTTTGAAACTTTAGGGGCAAATGTATGATTTATCAAGGTTTGGGGACGAATTTACAAATACTGACAATTATAAGGGCTGATTACACAATCAGAAACCACGGGGTGATTGATAGTGAAATAATGGCTTTATATAGAGGATTTATTCAATTAGACAAAATTGGACTAAATTGCATAATTAATTTAGAAGTTGGTTGTTTGGTAATTTGATAAAATCTCTGCCATTTCTATAGTGTAAATGAAGTATTTATATGTCTGGGATGACAAATCAATGGCCTTAGATGTTTAAATTGATTAATATTTGCTTGACTAAAAGAAATGTGGAAGTTATGGGTAAAAATCATAAAGTCGGAAATTTTGTTAGGGACTATGTAATCCTGATAATCTGAAAATTAGTTTTAACTTTGATGATAAAGGTGAACTTCATCGAGGCGTGGTCTTAAAAGGGAAAATTATATGAAGCACATACGTTATGAAAGAATAAAATGTCAAAGTTATCCCACTAATATACAAATTAACATATGTTCCCTATTAAATAGTGATGGTATGGTAAAAAGCAGATGAAGTTTTGTATCTTAAAAAACACTTAATTATTTGATTGCCAATGATTAGACGGAAAATGTCAACAGATTAATGTGTTATTAGTTCCGGGTAAATTTGTCATTAAATATGTCACATAATGCGATAATGATTTGCACATGATGATGGTACATACGGAATTATGATTGTTTTATCTATAGGAGTTATGTGAGTTTCCAAATGAAAATAAAATGGCTATTTTGGTTCCATTGTTGACTCGGGGAATACCAAAATAGTCGAGTGATATAGTTGCATTGTATTTATACTGATTGAACAAGACAACTGATATATTATGATAATTTGTATGTCAGTGATGCCATGTGCAGGGGATATTTGTCATGGTCTACTCACTAGAGAGCGAACTTTCTTATATGAGTATAAGATGTTCTATTGTCTAAGAAGAGGATCTTTACAAAATTGAGAGGACATGAAGTCCTATAATTCATACACAAAATGATGTGCCTCATGTAGCCTTATGTGGCTTTAAGAAATCTTGATACAATTATATGGAATAACTATGATCATTCGCTTATACAATGTGTATTTATCCTCGCCGATGTGAAGTACACTTGTGATGTATGTGCTCAATGGCAAAGATGTGTTTATGGTTTCCTCTTCGTGAGCTGGTAGTGACAATGTCTCGTTAGTCAAGATAAGCTCTACCAAGGGAACGTATTCTTAGCTATGTACATCGATGACTTACTATGTGGTACACGAGCATCATGGGATTAATAAATTCATATGTGCGCATTTGAGTGTGTGACTCTTGACATCTATCTTTTGCACACATGATTATATCGAGTTTGGGTCATATTCTTTCCGAATGATATCTAGTGAGCTACACATGTATCGTGTGGATTACAGTATATTAAATAAATTTAGATAGCATTTTAGATTTCCCTATTTGCTATAATATGTGATATTTACTTGCTAAATGTTACTATGATGTTGTGCTCCCGTTTCAAATGGTGAGTAGATCTCCTACTTTAAACGTACAGCTATTATTTACTGAGTTTAAGCTTGCCAAAAAAAATTTCACAGATTAATCGAACTCGGAGTTTAGAAACATTGGATTAGGACTTTTGAAAACCTCTGTAATGATTGCATCAAAGTGTGCAGCAAAAGTAGGAGTGCATTTTCTCAAGTAAATAGCACAAATGGTCTCTAAATTTTGATCTAATGTGCAATGTCATCCCTGCATTTTTAGTTTGTTCATTGTAATCCCTAAACTATTATTAAATATTCAATCTAATCTCTAAATTATATGAAAATGCTAAATATCATCTTTGTTAATCCAAGTTAATCAAAATGTTGATATGGCTTCTAACCAGTTCAGTTTAAGAGTAGGAAAAAAAAAGTTACATGAGGAAGATATTCATATCATGAAGATATAATAATCTACGTTATCAAATAACGATGGACATGTTAACGCTCTATTTTTTTTTCTTTTGAAGAGATGGATGTATTGACTCATCATATTTGAAAGCCCACCTCAGCATATAACACTATACTCCATCAACTAACGTTTGATTGATTTGTCGTTTGACCAAATAGAATGACGAACACATTGAACAAATTAAATGTTCAGGAACAACATTACACATTGAACCAAAGTCAATGGATCATTTGTATCATTTTCCCAATTTTTCCGTAAAGGGAGTTTCAGTAATAAGAAACTGTGCACATCATTTTAGATTCAATTGTTTATTCATTGAGGTTCAAATATAATGAAAAATTTAAGTCGGTTGAAATAATCCAAAGGTTTCGGAATTGATCTGTTTGTAGTCTCTGAGCTGTGAACTCAATGCCCTGGTGAACTTTTGAGTAATCTCTCCCCCAAGCCAAGTTTTTCTGAGGAAAGTGACATTTAGCAGGGTAAGATTACTCCGTAACAAAAAGGATGAACAGGTTGCCGGATGGATCTCGAGAATGCGGTATCACAAGAACAAAAATAAGAGGCGGTGTCAAATGATTTCGGTGATCTGAAGATGATTGGCAGAATGAAAAATGAAGAACCTCTTCAGGGTCTTGTCTGAAACATTGCTTACACACCAAAACGAGAGACATCAATAGTAATCTAACCAGTACCTCAAAAGGAGTAGAAAGCTGCAAGAGGGAGAGCCTCATAGACTACAAAGGTTTCGGAATTGATCGGACCAGTCTGATAACCTTCGTTGTGGAAAGGAACTGCAATGCTGGGAGCGAATGACTTCGTATAAACAATTGCCACTGTAACAGAAGTTCGAGCACAATTATACAATTTTTCAGCAGCAATTCCTACTTTTGATCTGGATGTGAATTCGTCACTGAGGATTTGCTGCTGTCTAAAAGTAAGCAAAGGAAATAATATCCAAGTCAAGGAATAAGGAAAGCAAGATCACAATCCACCATCTCTAACTGATAATCTTCCTTCAAAAGAACGTCCCCAAATCATTCAATTCATCTACCTATTTTGAAATCAGATTGCACTTTCGCAGGTGCGTTTGCCAAATGGAATGCTTGAGCTTGTATTGAAAGGCAGTAAGTAAGATTTATACGTCTTCAGATTATACAGACTATGTTCAGCAAACATAAACCACCCAATGACCGTACCAGTTTAGTGTAAGAGGACTCACGGGAAAAAGAGCACCGCACTGATGTTTTTTTTATAGGAGCTTTACAATGAAACATGTAATTGAGGACCACACAAGGGAAAGAATGATCAGAAACTGAGATGAATTCTCTCAACAGCAAAGTGGGCAAATAATCAAGCCATTCTCGTTGCACTCCAAGCATTCAGTCGCCGACGAGTCTTCGCCAACGAGCTTGTGGCTGCCATTGCATTTGAAACACACCACGAATTTCATACCACCGCAGCCTTCACATGGACCAGTAGACCTATCAATTGGGACTCCCTCAAGAAGCTTCTTGAGCTTTCCTTGCTCATGCAACCCCAACACACGTTCAGCTCCACCGATGTACCTCCCCTTAATGAACACCCTCGGTGGAACCGCCTTCCCGCCCAAGATGTCCCACAATTCTTCCTTAAACTCGGTGTGCATCGACACGTCTCTCTCGTGGTACAGGATGCGGAAGCTGTTCAGAAGAAAACGAATCTTGCCGCAGTCTTCAAATGTCTTTCTTATGCCTCTAAGGCTGGTTGTGTAGAAGATTACCGAATCGCAGCCTCCAGGTGGGCACTTCTCTTCAAATGCCAACAGTGGATCAGCATCCTCATTGTCCTCCTCGATTCGACGAGTTTTGGAAGGGGGCTCGTCAGAACTTTTCCCTAAATCATCTGGCTCTGCCTCAATTCTGGGTCTCATCACTTCTTGGCTGATCCTGATCTGCTCCTTCACCGCTTGCTCAAATGCCACGAGCAGGTTAGGATCGAAAAGACTCGACGAATTCAAATCTGGCCGCCTAAAATTCGAAACATCAATTTCTGATAACGGGGTCTTCAAGCTGTTTCTGGGTAGCTCCTCTGTTTGAGACAATCTCGAAGCCTCATCTGGAGACGATTCCAGCTCTGACTTCATAAGCATATTCTCACAGTTCTCTTTGCCAAGAAGTGCGCTTTCCACATTGACATTCGGACCAATGTTCTCCTTGTTCTCCAAATCGTCATCAAACCCAATTTCGGCATCTTCAAGATCCTTCATCAGCTCCGTGACGTCAATAACCTCCGGTTCTTGCGCCTCCCGGACACTGCCCTGATAGTTGTGGCTCCGATCGGGATTATCTTTCGGAAACAACATGGTTTGAGCCTTCATGATCGGATTCTTCAAGAATGTCTCGACGTACCCATCTGCAGCGTTCAGATGAAGAATCCTGTCCTGCTTCAGATACCCGATGGGCTTGATCGTCTTGAGCTTCTTCAATAGCTTTCCCTTCACTCCCTTCATTGCTTGAAAACCCCCCCACCCCCCAAAAGAAAGAACACAAAAAACACAAAAATTCAGCAAGCTGAAATCTCAATTCACAGAGAGAGAGGAATAGACTGAACAGGAAAAACAAAGAAAACCCAAGATGGGTTCTCTGAAATAGAAACAGCTGAAAGAAACAAAAAATGAAAGCGAAGAGTGAGAGACCGTGTTCTCCTTTTTGCAGGAGAGAGACAGAGCGACTGTATGGTTCGTGTCGAGCTCAACGGCTAGAAAGCTGTTACGGCAATTTTTAAAATTCGAAACGACGCGTGCGCACGGCAGGCAATACATTGCCGTGTGAAACAGCCGAACAAGAAACCGCCACGTGTCGAATAGCCCACGTGGAGCCGGCGGATTGGTCTGTAGCAAAGGAGTTTTTGGGCTGGGGCAAAAGCAGAGGAGTTTGCGGCTAACGGTAAGATAATTTCCCCACCCGAGTGGGGCCTACAAACCACGGCTAGTGATTCGGACCGAAAATGGTAGATGCATGATTTTTCAACAGCTTTTTTTGTCTTCCGACCAAAAAAAAAAAAAAAAAAAGGTTTTTTGTCGAAATCTTTTTGCTTTTTTAAAATGCGTTTTTGGGGATAGGCATGCTCCTCTTTTTGTTTCAAATTTTTCCGCTTCATTTGAAAAGGGACGGAAGGAGGAAGGTCAAATTTGGTGGAAATGAAGACAAAGATGTCTTTATCTTCGATCAACTTGATGGGGATGCATGGGCAATTGGGCATCATATGTTCCACTTTTTATCGTTCAAATTAGATGGTACGTCGCTTTCCCCGTTATCGCCGTACATGTCTTCATTCGATCGGCAAATGAGAAATGAGTTTGCATAGTCTTTTGAATTGGTGCTTATTCTCAGCTCTATTTGGAAAATAATTACAGCTACGGACCTACAAAGGTCCGGAGCGAAGCCATTTTCTCAAAAAAAGACACAAAATGGACCTTATCTTACAAAAGAACTCGAGGTGAGGATGACTTAAAATGGATCTTGTTTCAAATAAGAGCATAAGTTTGCCAACTTAGTCTCAAATAGGCCAAAGTTCAACGGCCAGCAGATTGATCGTGTCTTTCGATGACCGCTTTTCTTCTAATCTTTGATCGCAAAAGAGACATCCCAAAATCTTGATAGTCGAAGAGAGAGGCAATGGTGGGATCAAATGGTGATTCTAACCACATCTGCACTTCCTTTGGGTGTTGGGTTTTTGGCGCCTCATACTCGATAAAAATAACTCGTGGTATATTTTTTTTTTCTCCGTTGGCACCATATCAAGATAATTTGCTCGCGTTGCCCTTTGCTATCGTCATGGTTCATGACCCATTTCTTTTTACACATGAGTCGCTCGTGCAAGTCGCCGGCGAGGATTGAGTCGGTCGATGAGCTCGGGCGCTTATTTAAAATTTACTTGGATATTTTAGGTCTTTATATGACACAATGTCAATTCTATGTCATCTTTTGAAAAAACGACACCACCTCATATCTTTGTTCGAGATAAGGTCTACTTTGAACCTTCTTTTGTAAAAACGGTCCCACTTCAAAACCTCATGTGATACAATATTCACTCTAAGCCATCTTTCGGAAGAACGCCCTACTTAAGGCTCATTCAGGCCCTTATATGAAAAATTCCCCCCCCCCTTATAAATGGTGAAAATTGAAAACCTCACGCCTAGAGAGATCGACTTTCACTTTTGACTTTCAATTTGTAAGTCTTTGAGATCCGATTTTTTACATAACTCCTTAGTCATTACTCATGTGTACCTATGGATATTGAAGGTCACTGCAATCGTGCCAAGTTTTTTCCTAATTTCCTCTAATTTTGCTGAAAAATTTAGGGATAAATACACTGGAAGTCCTAAAACTTATCACAAAAGTGGAATTGACCGAAACCATCTTAGAATCGTCAAAACTGAGCATAGCCATGCTAAAACACATTAATTTTGTGATTTGAGATTTCTCGAGTCCCGACCGAATTTAACAACCGAGCATTTCTCTTTCCGTTTCGAAAATGATTCCATTTTCCTGTTTATTCCAACCAAGCATCGTTTGCTCCAATTGTCACCAACTAACAAGATCTCTCGGGAAGAAGCGTCTTGTACAAAATTCCATTATTGCTGAATTAGACTAGATTAGATTATGTAAAAATGTTGCATTTGCATGGAAAATCATTAAAAATGTTGCATTTACACCCTCTTGTCATTCATCTTCCTATCGCAGACCGTAACGTTCTCCTTCCATGGCGAAAGTCTCTTCATCTTCTACTTCATCCTCACGAGTCTATAGACCTTCTGTTGCCATGAATCCTGAACAGTCCCTTCCTCCAAACTCTGCAGAAAAATGGCAGCGCAGAGACAGTTATCTGCAACTTCACAAGCACTTCTCTCAGTCATGGTGAGCGCGATTGTCGGCGTCTCCAATGGCTTGCAATACAAGGTTGGAGGCTCGATTTGGTCCATCCCTCCATACCCAACTTACTATTCCAACTGGTCCTCCTCCCACTATTTCCTCGTCGGCGACATTCTCGGTAATCTCTTCGGCTTTCTTTAATTTCATCCCTTTGCCATGCATGTTGTAGTGTCTGATCACTCTGTGATCGGAAGGGAAAGTAATCCCTCTGGCCCTCCTTTTTTCGTCCTAGTTTTCGAGTTCGAGTCAGGCTTTTATGACGTGATGCAAGTGTCGAGGCGTGAGTACGAGGCCTGCACGGCGGACAACCCCTTCCAGTCCTTCCACGCGGGGCCTGTGAGAGTGCCGCTGATCGAGAAGGGCATGTTCTATTTCATCTGCAGCGTCTCTTGTTACTGCTCTCTCGGGCAAAAGGTCGAGGTTGCCGTGTATCATCCTGTTCCAGAAGTCGTTCCGCTACCTGCCGGTCCAGCCACGGTCACTGCCACCCCGGCGCCATCTCGTTTGCCCAAACAATCGTTAGACAAGGGAATGGGTCTGAGCCACGGGCGCTTCAGACAAGCCCCGCAACATCAACTATTGTTGTTCCTCTGCGTTCTAGCCACTTTTCTAACTGCAGTGGATTATCATTCCATGGGATGTGGTTTAAGGCCCTAGTGTCATTTTGACTTCGGCTGGAACTGCTGTGGCTATTGCGCTTTGCTTATATTGTACAGAGAAAACTATACTGATGCAACTGTTGATCTGCAAAAAAGTTTTTCCACTGCGAATTGATCGGCCACGGAGTTCATCGCTGCAAGATCATCGAGCAAAAGAAGATACACAAACTAGACATCATAAAAGGGTCGATGCCTATTTGTTCTGGGAACCAGCTAATCCCTTCAAACTGATCAAACTTCCTGTTCAGCCGAAACCGGCAATTGCAAGAATCCAAATTGACTCCAGATGATTTCAAATAGACAATGCGATTGCCACTGGCGGAGGAAAAGCTGTCCCTCAGCTGAGCTTCAAACGCTTTGCGGGTCAATGAATGCAGAAGCATTGACAGATATCCCCGCTCTGGTGCAGGAACGAGAGTGACTGCATGCCTGAAGAATGTTTCAATCGGACCGAAGAGCTCGAGCGGATTCAGCCGTCGGATTGATGAGTTTTAAAGTTGACCCAAGAACAGTCTTATCTGATCTTGGATGCTTCCTGGTTTTCATCAGTTTCTTCACTGAAATAATCATTATAAAGTACTGTGATTAAGCTTCCGAGGGCAGGAATCTCCTTAGAATTAAACTATCGAAGCACATTGCAAGCATATTCTACATAACTGTTTTGGGGAAAGATGATTCTTTTTTTAACACTTATCTAGAGACAATGCGATTTCAGCATTGAGGAGGCACCATCCAATCAATTGATGTTAAGGTGAAAGCGGACTGTACTCAATTTTATTTTATTTTTTCGTCCTATCTCTAACTCTCCCTCACTCTGATTTTCACTCTGTTTCTTTGCAGAGTGCGATAGTCAAATCTCGCATCTATGATACTAGTGTTCCCACACTCAAATCTCTCAAAATCCGCTCCTATGATACTAGTGTCCCTACCCCCAATCCATTTAGTAGTAGAGCCGAATGCCTATAGGCAAAGTGGAATGTATTTGGCCCATTGACTGAGTGTGACCTAAAGCCGACTGAAGACCACCGGGACTAATTGTACGGACTGAGTCCGGAAAGGGGTAACTGGCCAACTCTGGATTTTATTAATGTCACCGTGACATGATTTCTCTAGCATACGCAATAAATTCACGTGATAAAAGTTTGATCTTCGGACATTTATTTCGCATCAATGACGAAGTCAATTTTGTTTTATTTGGTTTGACTTTTACTCTCCCTTTTTACATATCACATAACTTAAAATCTTGTGAATCTTATATTTTGACGATCTCTCTGTTCTTTTTTTTTTTTTTTCGAGTTAAGCACACATAATTTTTCGTGTGATTTCGAAATTCCGTGTGATTTCGAAATTCCGAGTAAAATGTGTTCATCGATGGAGGCGGGTCAAAGTCGAGAGGAGATCATTGCCATTGCTCCTTGGGTTTTTTCTTGAACCGTCTCTCGATCAAACTCGTCATTATTTTTCTTTAATAATTCGATTTCAAAGAAACTCATAAAATCGGGAACCATAGGTGAAGTGGGAAGTGTAATATTTCCTCAATTGATTGATCAACAAGTTCGCCTGCGGCACGCGCTAACAAAATTCTTGACGAATTAAAGCTTGTACGAAAAGAATACAAAGCGAGCTATATAATCTTTTGTTTCAACACTGTCCATAATCTATAATCTATTCACGCACGATCTTCGTGCTTTCATTGATGGATTTGCATGGTGAATTTCATTACCATTAACAAGAACAGCGCGATCCTCAGAGCTGCGCACTTTCTGTGTCCCCTGACATTAGATTAGAATCGCGAAATGCCGTGTTTCTCGGGATATTTTCCGAAAATTCAAATTCCAAAAGCACAAACTTTTTTTGTCCCCTTGCCTGGATGGGTCGGGTCCGGTCGGGTCGTCCATTGCCATTGGTCGGGTCGCTTGAGCTGATCCACAAGGTCCCAAGGGCAAATGCAATTAGCGACGCTTGAGCTGGAAACCCTACGAACGGGAGTCGTACCCACCTCCGATTCTAGCAAACGAACCGCCGTCACGAACCGAGCAGCGACTTCCTGCAGATCGGGCACGAGGAGTGGAGCTTCAGCCACGGATCCACGCACTTGAGGTGGAAAAAGTGCTCGCACTCCGGCAACAGCCTCAGGACGTCGCTGTCCCTGTAGTCCGCCAGGCAGATCGAGCAGCAGGACCCGCTCGATCCCCCCCGCCGGAGCCTCGCTTTCGAGTAGAGGAGCTTCGGGTAGCTGAGGATCGCGGCCTCGCTGAGCCCGGCGCGGATCTCGTCGGCGGCGCCAGCTGAATCGTCGTCGTCGTCGGGGTCGGCGGGGAGGGAGCCGCCGTGGTGGGAGTGGGCCCCGACGCGGCGGCGGCGGCGGCGAGCGAAGGAGTAGGAGATGACCGCGACGAGGAGGACCAGTAGGGCGAAGCCGAGAGGGGCGAGGATGCGATCGGCGAACGAAGGGGAGGGGGAAGAGGAAGAGGACAGCGAAGAAGAAGAAGAAGAAGAAGAAGAAGATGATGATGATAATGAAGAATTGGAGGGTAACGGGTGGTTCATTTTCTTCTGTGTTTTTTTTCTGAAAATTGGAAGAGTGTGGTGCAGAAGTGGGAGCAGAGAGGGTTTCTGGGTGGTTAGGAGGAGAATGTTGGTGATGCTGTCCTTTTAAATTGGCCTTTTTCTTTTTCTTTTTTTTAATAAATAATTTCTTTTTCTTAAAAAACAAATAAATAATTTCTTTTTCTGTTTTTTTTTTTTGGGTCAGAAATTTTTCTGTTTTGTTTTTGGGTCTTATAAAGCCAATTATTACTTAAAAGCATATTATGTGTCTTTTGGCTTCGTTTATTCCTAGAAAAATAAATGATCTAAAAAAAAATATTTTCTTCATCGACGAAACTTTATGTCTAAACATTGTCATGGACGGTGAAGATATTTTCGTCCATTCGTTTTCCTAAGCGACTCAAACGAAAAAAAAATTCAAATAATTAAATTTTTTATGGAATTAACTCGATGGTATTCGGTACTCACTTGCATATGGTGAATAGATTAGAGGATGCACGGCAGTCGTTGATAAATACACTCGTGCCGTGTGCTAGTAAACAATGGAAAGAATTAATTTTAGAAAGCGTGAGATGTTCCAAACTTCGCCCTCGAATTAATTCATCACTTAAACTTCAAAGTGTTTGGATTTTTTTTTTTTCTCGATGACTATTTTCCTCCATGGGCACACGCACACATATGATTTTCTTCATATTTTTTTCTAAGGACAAGCTTGAGATTAAGCTGGATTGTAACAAAGCATAGGAGATGAGAGCAACAGTCACGTCAGTGGGAATCAATGGAGTCAGTGTCGAGAAGCAAAAATCAAATTTGACTTCCATGTTTGCTTTTTTTAAAGTACGAGATGTAAAGCAAATTTTTTTTTCTCCCTAAAGGTGATATCTTCGTTGCGTCTCTTTCACTAATATTTTTTTGAAAATATTCAAGGCATTAACTGGCTTACTGGTAGAGTTCCCTCTTAGGAAAAGTACACTAAAAATGTCATAATTTTTGTATGACATTCACTTTAATGCCATAAATTTGAAAACATACACTTAAGTGTCATAACTTTCAAAAATCCCTCACTTGAGTGCCATGTTGACGTGGACGCCGAAAAAACTAACACGGAAAGCTGACGTGACTTGCCGGAAAGCCGACGTGGCACCTCGAAAAAGTTGACATAGCACTCGAGTGAACGATTTTGCTCTGACGTGATACTCAAATGAACGATTTTTAAAAGTTATGATATTTAAGTGAACGTTTTGAAAGTTATGACACTCAAGTGAACGCCGTACATAAATTATGACACTCACAATACACTTATCCCATTCCCCCTGGTTAACATGAGCTATGCGAGTAGCAAGAAAAAGTAAATATCTCATGAGTAATGTCATGCACAAGAAAAACCCACCAGTGTAGTTGGTATTATTAAATAATATGGTGGACTTTAAATGAACACTTGCATAATGTATCTTATTTTGCGCCTCACTAAAACTTGTCGTGTCACTTAATATATCTGGTTTTGTTACACGTTTGGACTCGGGGAAAAGAAATTTTATATGATGGTGGGGATTTATTAAATTGCATTCTCTTGTACCAATAATAATGTATACTGGGATAATTGATTTTAACCTTATTTGAGTTGGTTGTGAGATGAAAAGGATGTTTGACCATTTCATCAAATCAAAAACGTTTGGAAAACATTATTCTTAAAAAAAAAAAAAAAGTGTTAAGCATGTGCAAATTGGGTTTGCTGGTTTCTTCATGGAGCTATAAAAGGTTACTTAGATTTATTCGAGTGAAACTTGGGACTTTTCTATTGGAACTGGTTCCTAAATTTTTTAGACCGAGAACCTATCCTACATGTCCTAAAACTTGAAACATATCGTGTCAATCGGTTCCAAGGTCTAACTGAGGAACTAACTGATTTTTTTTTTAAAATCATCTATCTTCCTTTATTTGCTTCATTTTTAATTAAGCAAAATGAAAGTGAAAACAACAAAAATCCTCATTTGTTAGTAGCAAAAGTCCATGTAAGATAAACTGTTATAATAGAAAAGCCTTATATCTTGAAATTAATTCATGGGTCCTTAATGAGAAATAATAAATAAAAAGAAAAAAGCATTCCACCCTTTATTCGAGTAGTTTTTTCTTCGCCAATTCCCGATCTAAATCAAGCGGGGTTTTACACGAAGAAGATGGAGTAACTGTCCATGGTCATTATGGAGAAATCCTTTATGAAGGAGGAAATTTCCGGTGGAGTGGTGAAATGCGGAAAAGGTATGCATAAAAGTATTTGCCCCAACTATCACATAAAATAAAATCAACAATAAAAATTTCAAAACACGTAACATAAAACCAGAATTGTAGAACTTCAGTCCTCAATCATCTATGAAAAATTTATCCAAATTCTAACCACCCGAAATTAAAGGAAACAACAAACATGGTTAATCATTTATTGCTAATTATTAATCTGAGACAATTATTAGAAAACCTCACCATATAGATCAATTCCACTTCGACTCATAAACTCTATTTACCCGTGATAATCTCCTCATTAAGATAATCCATATCAAAAGAAGAAGAAGAAGAAGAGATTAAATAAAATATTCACTCATTAGATATATCAAGGAATTACAATATAAAAAGGGAAATATTGTTCAAAAAGTCATAAACCGATTGTATTTTGTCAACTTAGTCCTAAACCTTCTAATTGTGCAAATTCAGTCATAAACATTTACATATTTTTGTCAACTGAGTCCGTTCAACTAATTTTAGCCGGAAATCGCTAATGTGGACGTTGATCGTTCTATGTGGCACAGTGGTGATCGACGTGAATAATTTTTAATTACATTTTACTATTTTTTTGAATTCTTTCATCTTCATTTTATATTTAAATTTTTTCATTTTCTTTTCCTTATATCCTTTTTACAACTATGGTTTTAGGAGGTCTCGAGCCACGAGCGAGGGCGTGACACCCTCACCCAGAACAGGGTAGGCGAGGGCCCGACATCCTCGCCTGTAACTGGTAAAGGGATAGAGTCCTTGGTCCTTGACCACCGATGGCCCTCTCGACCATAGTTGTAAAAATGAAAACAAAGAAACGAAAAAAAAGTACGAACAATTGAAAGATTATCAAAATGTTATTAATAATAAATCATTCAAGCGCCGATCGTGTCACGAAGGACGATCAATATTCCTGTCAATAATTTCAAGTCAAAATTCATTTTATCGGGTCATCACTCGTCTCTCTGTCTCTCTGTGCTGGTTCGGGTGTTAGAGAGAGAGAGAGTTGTTAGGGAAGTGGAGGTAGAGAGGACGAGAAGTGGGACATGACAGGCTGAGGGAGGAAGGACGAGGGAGGACTCTGCTCTGTCTGCTCCAAAATTTAATGGAGGGACGAAAGCCGACTTAGAGAGAGAGAGAGAGAGAGATGGTGCGGTAGGAGAAAGGGGATAACTGAGAAGACAAGGGGAACAGTTCTTTTGCTTTAACCCCCACAAACAGAGAGAGAGAGAGAGAGAGAATCATGGGAAGCATCTCTCGCGAGAGAGAGAGAGAGAAAAAGAAAGAACACAGTCCTCCCCCTCCCTCGACAAATCGGATTAATCACATTTAAGAAAAAAAGTAAGGACCCAAATTAAACAAGTGTCCTATCAACTTTGCTTTGCCACGCCTCTCTCGTTTGAATTCATTTAATTTACTTTTGTTTGGTTATTCAACGTGTGTTTCGTGGACACTTTTCAACCCTGCATAAATTTTGATATTACGATTGATTTTATCCATTAATTTTTTTTATGTAAAATAGGTTTATACCACTTTTGGGTAAAATTGTCGACAAAGTCATTAACTTATTACATTTGTGTCAATTTAATCATAAATCTTTTCATCTATACTAATTTAATCCTAAACCTTTTAATGAATTGTCAATTTAATAATTTCAACTAATTACTCAAATAATAAATTTATAACTAAATTGACGTAATTAAAAGATTTAGGATTGAATTGACACATATATAATAGATTTACGATTTTTTTGTAATTATCCTCACTTTTATAGGTTGTGGATGATGGGGGAGGAGGAGGAGGGGGAGGGGCAGGGGAACACCCAAGCCCTCAAAAAAGTTAGATTTTGGTAGAGCTTGAGGGTTTTTATTAATATAAGATTAGGAGGTCCTATTACTCCATCTTAAAAAATGATTAAAAGGTTCGAATCACCTCTTGTACAAAAGGAGAGTGTCTCATCCATCGTTATCCTTTATTCGTTTGTTTTTATCTCCTTTCAAAGGAAAGATTTGAGATCAAAAGTATAATTATTCTATTATGTGCTACTATAATCACTAATAGGAAACTTTGCGAAGTATATTTAAGTACTCTTTTTCTTTACTAAACAATAAAAATTTCAAAACACGTAACATAAAACCATAATTATAGAACTTCAGTCTTCAATCATCTATGAACAATTGATCCAAATTCTAACCACCCGAAATTAAAGGAAACAACAAACATGGTTAATCATTTATTGCTAACTATTAATCTAAGATAATTATTATAAAACCTCACCATATAGATCAATTCCACTTCAACTCATAATCTCTATTTACCTATAATCTCCTCATTAAGACAATTCATATCAAAAGAAGAAGAAGAACAGATTAAATAAAATATTCACCCATTGGATATACCAAGGAATTACAATATAAAAAGGGAAATATTGTTCAAAAGGTCCTAAACCCATTGTATTTTGTCAACTTAGTCCTAAACTTTCTAATTGTGCAAATTCGGTCATAAACATTTACATGTTTTTGTCAATCGAGTCCGTCTAGCTAATTTTGGCCGGAAATCGCTAACGTGGATGCCGATCATCTTACATGGCACGGTTGGTACCGACGTGAATAATTTTTAATTACATTTTAATATTTTTTTGAATTCTTTCATCTTCATTTTATATTTAAATTTTTTCATTTTCTTTTCTTTATATTCTTTTTACAACTATGGCTACGGGAGGTCTCGAGCCATGAGCAAGGGCCGCAATGCCCTCACCCCGAACAGGGTAGGCAAGGGCCCGACATCCTCTCCTGTGATTGGTAAAGGGATAGAGTCCTTGGTCCTTGACCACCGACGGCCCTCTCAACCATAGTTGTAAAAATGAAAACAAAGAAACGAAAAAAAAAAAAAAGTATGAACAACTGAAAGATTATCAAAATGTTATTAAAAATAAACCGCCCAAGAGTCGGTCGTGCCACGAAGGATGACCAATATTCGGGTCAGCAATTTCAAGCCAAATTGGCCGCATGGATTCAATTAACAAAATATGAAAAGGTTTAGGACTCATCTAACAAAATTAAAAAATT
The DNA here is from genome assembly GCF_020921035.1 of Rhodamnia argentea. Taxonomy (NCBI): domain Eukaryota; kingdom Viridiplantae; phylum Streptophyta; class Magnoliopsida; order Myrtales; family Myrtaceae; genus Rhodamnia; species Rhodamnia argentea. The sequence goes on along the minus strand of NC_063157.1, from coordinate 22,561,311 downwards.
TAAGAATAAATTGATAAAAGTGAAATATTTTTAGGACTTTTTGGATAATTTTTCATATAAAAGGGTATATACATCACTTACAAAATACAATCTCCAGTTCTTCAATTTCTTGAAAAGGATATATACGTAGGAATTGGAAACCTAATAGCACAATACAGGTTTGGTATTTTTTGGAATTGGACTGGTAACCATGGGAACCTAGAACTGGATCGATTTCTATGCCCGATTTAGTTCGATTCTCAATTCTACCTTGGATCCATGCTCGCCCCTATTTAGGATGCGTTTGGTTTAGCATTAGAAATGGGCTTTAAGGAAATGTAAATATCTTTAGCCTAAGGGGCTTTTGGGAAATGCAAATGACATTTTGTACAAAAATCCTTTGAAAAGCAATTGTGGGTTTAGTAGTGTTTGGCAAAAAAAAAACAAATTACAAAGGGGTTTGACCGGATTATTTTATTTTATTGTTAAAAAACAACCTTATGCTAGAGCCGGCGAAGGGCTCGGGCCGCCATGGAGCTAGATCCGGCGCTAGCGGCCATCAACTAAGGCCACCTAGGTTAGGCAATCCTCATCGCAACCCAGCGATCGTCATCAAGGGTCGCTTGACCCCCTGCTGGCCCTCGCTGGCCAAATCTATCCTCGCTATCCATCCTCGCTCAAGAATAAAGATAAACAGTGGATCTACGATTTCACTTTCTAAGAGGTGTAAAATTGAATTTTTAGGAAGATTTTGAGGACATGCAATTGACTTTTTTCATTAATGGAAACTTCAGCATTCCAAAAAAGCTGAAAGCTCAATACCGGTGAGGCGAGCTTTCACCCCAAAGCCCCTTAGGGAAGTTGCCAAAAACCCCAAATTTTTTTCAAGGGCTTTTAGAATGCTGAACTGAGGGCATCCTTATAACTACTTCATTCTTTCTAATTCAAAATGGTTAATCTATAATGATAAATAGGGGTACGCAATTCCAATTTTCGTGTAGGTTCCAATTAGAACGTGAAACCTACATGTCGGAACAGGTTCTTCATTTTGTCAAACCTAGAATCTATCCCGTCACAGATTCTAGAATCGATTCCAATGTCTACTCGGGTTCCACTTGTATTCTTAATTGAACGATTGTAGTGAATTATCACATATAATGACCATCATTGCTGCTACAATTCACTAGTTACAACTTATATTTATACTCAAGAAAAATATGAAAAATTAATGAAGTAAAAGTCCTAGTCATAAATATAGCCGAAAATGAAAACTTAAATTAGTGGTTTCAGACCATACACTCATCATTGGACGCTATAGAACATCGGAGGATCGTGCGAAGATGCATACAAAAATAAAAATACAAAAACTTGTTCCAAGTTTCAATTTTCAAGGTCCAGGTTTCGGGTTTTAGCTGGTTGAACCTATCCATCGGAATAAATTCCTCGCTTTTTAGAACCTAAAATTTACCCTATATTCCTTGGAATCGGAACGGTCGGCGCAGATTCCGATTTTAGGTTTCCGGTTCCATTCTGGAACCGTACTCAACCCTAACAATAAATAAATGTAAATGCTCTGCTCCATCAAATATAGATAATTAAGTTCTCATTCTGCTACGTGGATAAAAGAAATACTTTTCCCCGTCATCATTGCACGGAATATCAAGTATCCGCACCAAAAGTAAAGTTCGCGTCCTTCACCTAATTAACCATTTTTTTTTCGTGGCTTATCGCCATCTTGTTTTACATTTTTCAACTTTCGTGCGCAGAAAAATTGTTGTCATTCTACACGACCAATCGACCACATCGCGTCTATGCTTTGTTAGTCATCGGGTAGGTTGAAATTAGTATCGTCACGACCCTCATGATGCGAACTTCGAGTGGTACAGAGACGTTCAAGAGATTGCCTGTGAAACTAAGCGGACTGAATCATCCTCTTTCCAAGTGACTTTTGTGCTTTGTGCGGACTCTCTCAAGCCTTATTAATCGCAACTTGATTTTATCGGGAGAATTTGATTCCTTATGAAGATAGAGCAACGGTTTGTAGTTTGTCGATACCTTGATGCGTAAAGGCGATCATTGTCACCAAGGTATTATTTGTCCCCATTATTACTATTGTCGGGTTTAAAATAAATATACCTCGAGGATATACACCAAAGTCACGGAGAAACGAATTCGGCAATTACTTCATTTTCCTATTGGAATTTTACCTTAAATGTGTGGGTAAAGTTGCCTGTGAAAAGAGACAATCAATGAACATATCTCTTGGGAGTAGGCTTTTTGTCCTCGCTATCATCAATTTTTATGATCAATTGTCATTTCTCTTCATGTCCAATAATCATTTCTTTTCATATCCAACAATCAACTCTTTCATGTCCGACAATCACTTCTTTCCATGATAACAAATTATTTCAACAGATTTCTCGACTAACGGTTAATGCATTATTTGCCCTAGAGTTGCCATGAACATGTTAACTAGGCAGATTAGGAATCGATCTAAGCAAAACCAGATGTGAGGGGACCGGATTTCTTGTGACGATGGGTGGACTTCTTTCTTGACCCATTGTGAAAATGTAAGTGAACATATTGAAGTCTCATGGGTGTTAATCTAGGGTTAGGAAAGACTCAAGCTATTGGGTTATTTTCGTGAGACATAGTGAATTTCTAGGCTGCTAGCTCTCATCGTCAAATAGGTACTAGCGCCTCCACTTGGACCGAGCTACATAAATATCCCGCGTCAACGAGATAATCTCGTTCTCTCGCATTTGGGTATTGAATTGTAAGATCCATTGATTTTTCATTATTTCTCAATGTAATATGTTGTCGGTTAATACAATGTCATTCCTCCAGCGATCCGCGTTTTCGCGTAATGAAGATGATAAATCGCTTCATCCGGGGCGAGAGTCTCCGGTCCTTGTTGTACAATCATGCCTACCTCTATGTACCAATTCAAATTTCGGGGCTCCTCGATGGCCCCCGAAACCCATATGTTTATCAAAATCAACTTCAAAGTCAAGCCACAGGCGCGACAAATTTTGGGTTGTAACTAGGAACGTGGCGAATGATGGAACCAAACCAATTGAGCTGGTCGAATTCTTATGTAGGGACGATTGCATCGAGGGTTTCAACTTCGACAATATTCAATAATAAACAAACCCACCGAGCGTGCCCATACCACGTAACTTAATCTTGATTAGAACCTAATAATCATCGCTTAAGCAATGCCTGGTTTAGATAACCCCTTGATTCTTTCTCTATAGATCATTTCAACTAATGCCCACTTTTCTTCCTCGTTTCTTATTTTGACCGGTTCTTTTCGACATGAACGCCCACTTTGACTTGAAGAAGAGCATTGCACGGCTATGTCAGCATCGTCGTATCCAATTCTTGCAGTGGAGTCCGTCGTCAACCGAGAGAGAGAGAGAGAGAGAGAGAGAGAGAGAGAGAGAGAGCGATAGAGAGAGATTGGGCTTGCTGACTGGTGCACTCGTACCTTAAATTAATTTTTTGATTACAAAAAACTTCAAGACGATACATTTACGATAGATTACATTTATTATAAATTTACCTTTCGTTAGTCTTCATTAAATCTAGCCGTTAATTAACGGGTGTATCGGTTTGAAGTTTTTACTCTCTTTTTGTCATAGGTATATCAGTTTGAAATTTTTCATGATATTAATCCAATTTAACTAATGGTAAATTTGTCATAGGTATACTAGTTTGAGATTTTTCATGGTAAAAAAAATTAGTTTAAGATAAATTTGTCATATATATATCGATTTAGGATTTTGGTGGCCAAAAAAATAGTTTGGGGTAAATTTGTCACAACTGTACCGGTTTGAGGGTTTTTTCATGGTAAAAAAAAAATGTTGGGTAAATTTTGGATCATCTTTCCTCTTTGCCCAAAGCTCGTTGCTTCTCCGGCTTGCTTCAGCGCTATTGATTGTGCTTTCCCTACGAAAGAGGGGGAGGAATGTTCTTTTTGCGAGTCGTGGAGCTCCAACTCATCAAATCATTTGCCCTTTTCATAGGCCACGTATTTATGATATGCTTAAAGTTCATTTGTAGAAATCATTTCTGCTGCAGGCTCAAAATCTCTTTCCAAATTACGGGAACATGTGCTAGACAGCCGGTTTCATGCTGCAACAAATCGAGGCCGAATAGGAGAAAGATGGAACTTCGGATCACTTGGAGTGTGCAACTTACAGCGCGAAAATTCTCACCTTCTTTGGTAGGGAAGCATAATCCAGTGCTCGAGCAAGCTTGAGAAGCAACGAAATTTGGGATAGAGAGGGAAGATAATCCAAAATTTTGAATTCATAAGGAGAGAAAGGAGGAGAGAGGAGCGTCAGTAGCTTCGATTTTCTTTCTTCAGAGAGGTCTCGTCTAATCCAATAAACAATACGCAGATCTATCAAAGGCAGCATTTTCTTTAAATAAAAAAGGGGAAAATAAAATTTAAGACTAGCGAGGACGATACCCACACGTGGAGCCATGTGTCGCTTCCTGATTGGGCAGGGACCACGTTGACGTGAAGGGGGCCGGCCTATCTAGAATTTTCTGAAGATTTCGAGTCTTTAATTGGAACGGCTTGTCTCTCCGTTTCTCAAAACGGCAGTCACCATCTGCTCTATTTTATTGCATTTGACCGACCGCTACATCATCATCTCAAGTGGTCGTAACGTAACCATTTGGAGCCATTGAAATCTCTGATTGGTTTCCATTTCTATTCCAAAACCGGGTTCTCTTCTGCAGCCTCTCGTTTTGCAGACATATGCTGTTTTCTCTTAGAGGTTCTTTCCTAGCCTCTTCCACTAGCAGCCCTATTTTAGGATACAAGCCACGCTGCGGGCGCGATGTCATTTGAGCCCTGCTCTCTCTTCACGCATCTCCACCCCACTAGCTGCCTTTAATGTTTAATGAACTGGTTGGAATTGCACTCAGCAAATCTTTTATGAAATATTATTTGATCAACTCTTTTCTCTATGTCCTCTCCTTTACTCTCTCTCTCACACACGCACACGCAAATACAAGCATATTGACGACTCATTAGGCACTTGTCTTTTCTACCTTCATGACCCATCATGATCATTGACACGAATTAGATAATGAGATTAGACAGTCCTAATCAAATTTAGGATAAGAATGCATGATCGGACGATTTATCGGATGCCTCATTTTATATGGCCTCTCAAATTTGTGCAGTGCGAATTGCATGCGAGACGTCCTCTCCATGTAAAGATAGTGATGGGATATACAGTGCCTTGGCATCTTATTCGATTGAATCTGGCAATCGCGAGTAAGGCTTCTTAACTCCAAAAAGTCATCCGTACATGCGATTCGGAAGTCTAAAGAGCCGCTATTAACACACGGATCCATAATCAAGAGCAACAAAACCTAAATTATCATGTCACATTGGCATGTATAGACAGGAGACGTGCATTTCAAATCAACAAATGTATATGGTGGGGTAAAATTGAAGAGAATTTGTTTGCTGCAAAAGCCTCGATGGAAAGTTAATATTGGAGGAGATTCATTGATCTTTGCCCATTTCAAACCTTCGTCCGTGGATGACCTGGCACCGTTGTCCGACGTGTACTTTTTTGCTGCACTTATCCGGTGCTGAACCACCACCCACCGCCGCCAACCGGCCGGACGCGACGTCTCTGCTCGTTTCGTCCTTCGAATGAAACCATTCTTTGATGAGCCTGAGAAACCTCAAAAAACATTAAAAAAAATTGCATGGAAAATGGCGCGAAATCGACTGATTTCAGTCAACACCTCGAGCCAGTACACGAGAGATCTGTATTCATTTACAGTCGGTTTTGCTTGAGTCTACAAGCTCCGCCGCAATTCCAGCCTGTATCACCGCCGCAACGCGGTCAACGGCGCAACCTCAGCAAGAGGAGTTCCGACTGGAGTCGGGACCGGCGAGGTCCTGCAGTTCGGACACGACGGGTTGATTCTCAACCACGGATCGACGCACTTCGAGTGGAAGTAATGCCCACAATCCGGCAGCAGCCTCAGCACGTCGGTCTCCTTGTACTCCGACAAGCAAATCGAGCAGCAGCTCGAGCTCGAGGCCGAGCCGCCGCCGCCGCCGCCGCCTCCACGAGCGGCCCCCTTCGCCTGCGAGTAGAGGAGCTTGGGAAAGGTCTCCAGCGTGGTCTCGTCGAGGCCGAGCGAGATCGCGAACGAGTAGTCGCCGTCCTCCTCCGCCGCGGCGAGGGAGTGTCTCCGGGGCGGCGGGCCGCGGACGCGGGTGCAGAGGTAGGAGGCGAGGGTGGAGAAGATGATGACGGCGACGACGCCGAGGGAGATCCCGATGCCGTACGGGTATCCGCCCGTGTTCTGCCCATCGGGGTCCAGGTTATCGGAGGTGCTGTTCATGGCGCCGGCGGATCAAATCGATAGAATGAGTCAGAGAGAGAGAGAGAGAGAGAGAGTAGGTGTTCCCGTTGTTCCGGGTGGTGAAGAATTTAAGCGAGGAAGAAGCATCTGGACATGGCGGTTGCGAAATTTGTCAACCATTTCTGTCGCTTTCCAAATTATCGTATTTCCCCACTTTGATCTGTTTCACCTCAGCCAATGGTAAAGTTTCGCTGAATCCGGTCCCCACGAACCAAATGCATCGCGACCGCTAATCCTGTGAGACCCGACCCCCGGCGGAGCCTGAGTGGGAATCAGACAAATCCAACGGTTGACAGCTTTCCCCGGTCCACGATAGAAAATTCAAAATTCCCCTGCCCGAATCAAATCATTCAACACCGAATCCCTGGAGTAGTTTTTCGCCCCGATTCACAAACACGAGGAGGTTGTCTCCGGGCGAAATCGAACCGGTACCCTCCAGAAGTTAACCGAGTGTCGAACGGCATTTTCCTTTTGAATCAGCGTTTCTTGCTCGGAATAACGTTAGATGTCGCGTCCTAAATTCACTACCACGTTATAGTCAACATAAAATTTAGCTACCGTGACATTGATTAACATGACTGTACTGTGAGAAAGGGATTAATTCATACGAGGCATAAAAAGATTTTCATTCAATATGTCGCCTACGTAACAAAAAGTCAATTCACAAGCACGATTCGGCTGCTGATCTATGTATGATCTTTAATTTTGCCGACCCTATTCTTTTTTTTTGTTAATGAGCGGAAGTTTTCATCTTATAATTACTTGTGTCGGAAATATCTTTCACTAATGGCGATTTTCAATATAATCATTTTGGCCATAGTTTCTATTTATGCTTGCTTGGGATCCGAAAGAAGCAATATTGGGAAGAAGGAGGAGGAGGGGGAGGTCAAAGCCAACACGGCTCCGTCGGATAAAGACAAAAAAGGATACAAGGGGGGATAAGGTCAAACGGATTAAGGGAAGCACAAAGGCAGTAACTAGTGATGTTATTACCTAAATCTTCCGTTTAGCAGTTTATAACCAGTGATGTTATTACCTGATTCTTCCCTCCGGCGGATATGGCCGGGAAAGAAGAGGATTTTAAGGCTTACTTAAAAAAAAAAAAAATTGAAGTGAACTATCAAAAAAGTCATAAACCTATTGTACGGGGCACAATCGGTTTTGATGTGAAAAATTTGTGCAATTTTAAAATAAAATTTCTGAATTTGTGTGTGTATTACAACAATTGTCCCCGTCGGCGCTAGTTGTGTCACTTGAAACGGTCAATGTCTATTTAGCGATTTTCAGTCAAAATTAGCGGAAATGACTTTATTTACAAATCATCAAAAGTTTTAGGATTAAATTGATCTTATTGAAAGGTTCGTGGATGAATTGGCATCCACACAATATGATTTATAATTTTTTTTTTATAATTTTCATAAAAATGGATTGATGAATGGGAAATTTTGGAAAAATTCTAAACTTTGTGAGATGGAAAATGATAAAAATCTAAAATCTCCGTTTGTTTCGCAGGAAAATGAATGTTTCAAAAATATTTCTAAAAAATGAAAAATGAATGCCTATTTTAATAAAATATCCCCGCAATCACAGCATCCACCACCTCAACATTTTCCGCTAGTTGTATTGGGTAGAGTTACGGAGGGACTTGATGGCATCAAGTTAACAATTTTAGGACTTTAATGCACTTTTTGAAAGTTTTATAACTAAATTATACTTTAATAATAAATCCTAAGACTTCCATTACATTTATCCTTTACAAAACAAACTCTACGTATATGATGACCTAACTAAACTCCCTCTTATGATGAAACCCCACTCAATCACAATAGAGAAGTTTTGCCCGTTCGTTATGCTTACCAAAGTAGAAAGTAAGGGTAAGCAAGACAGATGAACCGAACCTGAATAGGATCTATTATTATTATTATTATTTTTTCTTAAATATAAATCTAACGATCCACCGATTATTATTTTTATTTCTTAAATGCAAACCTAATTTTAATCAACACATTACAATTAAAGTCCGTATTGCTCTTTCCTACCGATAATCCATCGGTTCCATTGAACTACCCAGAAACTAGACCGGACATGAATGAGAACCGATTACCTCCAGTGGAAACCGACATCTTAGAGAGACACAGGTGCAACTAGCTCAGCCGTTACCACCTTACCAAGAAGCTGTTGGTTAGAGAAGGTGATAAGCATTTGACCGATAAAAAGAATCGTACAATAAGGTTTAATGTACTTTAATCCTAATTGTAAGTCTAATCTTAATCACAAGTTAACTGTCGGGATATAAGCTGGCGTGTGGCAACTACTTTTGTATCATGCTCAGTTCCAAGGGTTGGGATTCTCCACCAGTCGGTAGGCTTTCGTGTCTAGTCACGAATCACGACCACATGAAAGAAACATAGGATGTGGCGGCCATCCAGGTTCCGGGTTCCTCCATTAAACAAGAAAAGCACCATGACTTCCCAGAAATCAAAGTTCAACTCTTGGTTTGCTCTTACATTGCAGAGGTCGAGCACACAATACGAAGATTAGAGGCGTATTTCACATGTGCTCAACGCTCAACAAGAGGTAGTTACATCTTCTGAGCTCAATTCCAAAAACGCCGGAGCTCATCAACTTATTGTCCTAAGAGGTCAGAACAGGGGTATAGGATCCCCCTTCCCGACGCCTCATGCCGCATAGCAGCAAAGAAGGTGAAAAGCAGCATAATAGCACGTACGTAAATGAACAGCAGGCGAGGCGACATGTACGTAAACGAACACGAATGGCAGGCGACACAGTCTCAAGTGCGTACAAAATACACGATGCAATAACATAACTTTCAGTCGTGCAGGTCCACATACTAAAATCTTCATCGCGTTCTTTCGATATCAATGCAAACTTCAAAAAGGGAGAGACTAAATCTAGGGAGCTAGAACAACGGAAACACAATCTCGAAGATGCGTCGGTCTCCACAGGGTTGCATAACCCAACGTTCAGATGCTAGCCAATCCAGCCTTTTTACGTTATTTCATTTGATCCGCACAATCAATTATTGCTGGGCGCACTGCACCCTCTGGGCCCCACCGTGCATGTCCTCGTCCTCCTCGTAAGCCTCCTGGGCCTGCGCCTGCTTCCGCCGCATCTCCTCCTCGATGTTAACATCGTGGAGGGTCGTTTCCTCGCACTCATCCAATTCCATGTCAGTGAGCTGTGCTGATGACCTTGGTGGCAGAATTGTTTCCAGGGCCTTGCATTGCTCCGGGCTCAGGGAGTCTGGGAACTCTACCGTGAAGTGGATGTAAAGTTTGCCCTTCATGAATGGCCTCTGGTAGATAGGCATCCCTTCATCGTTTATTGCCTTGAATTGGTCTGGTCAACAGAAACACGTAAATAGACGGCAACAACTAGTAGTGTACAGATATGGTATAAATTGATTTCATGTGCAGCATCCAAGAATCACACAGCCAGCGCATCAAAACCAAAAATAACTATTGTAAGAAATAGGGAAATATTCAATCTGGATGACAACATGTGTAGCATTTACAAATCCAAATTGGCCAGGCATCAAATACAACAGAAAACTACCACACAGAGTTCATGTGATGCGGCAACGAGGGGCCCTGACGTCTTGAGTCCACCAGTGACAAGAAAGTATTGATCAAAATTGTGATAACCATTAGTTGACATTCAAGTAGTGGAAATAATGACTGGTTAAAACTCAGAAATTAAATAATGAGTTCATATGAAAGCCAATTGCAAACGAGAATAAACACTTCAGAGTTCTGAAGATCCTCCAGAAATTGATTGATCAATGGTCCTTGAAGTAGTCACTTACCAGGCTTAATAACCTCTCCGGGTTGAGATTTAATAAGAAGCTGCCTACCATCCAAATGAGTCAATGCAAATTGGAAGCCACAAAGTGCCTCTGTAAGGGACAATGTATGTTCATAGAACAAGTCATCTCCCTTCCTCTTATATTTGGGATGCTCCTTTTGTTGCAAGACGAACACAATGTCACCGGTTATGGTGTCAGGCTGCCATTAAGCAAGAAGAGACCTCAAGTCAACTATTGTTTAAATAACAAATACATCACCACAAATTAAATTGCACAAAGCTTGCGGTTCAGAAGGGAACGAAAAAGAAATAGAGATTCTCTTACAGCTTCATCAGCTTCCCCTGGGAATTTTATCTTCTGTCCATTTTGCATACCCTTCTCCACTATAACCTCCAGAACCTTCTTCTCCTGAACCACCTTCTCACCCTTGCATTGTGGGCAGCGGTCCTTGTCATTTATAGTCTCCCCAGTACCCTTACACTCATTGCATGGATGTTGCATCTGCTGGATCATAGAAGGGCCAAGGTGTCTAATGGAAACTTTCATTCCAGAACCCTGACAACCAGCACATTTGATTGAAGCACCAGACTTGGACCCTTTACTGCAAATGGAAGAAAGGAGATCCATGTTAGCACTTGGCAGGAACTCGGACAGATTCAACAGAAGAAGACAGCAGTACTATTATACTAACCCTTTGCACTTGGAGCAAATAACGTTGCGAGATAGTGCCAACTTCTTGGATGTACCATTATAGAGATCTTCGAGAGACACCTTGAGAGGATGGATGACATCCTCACCTCTTCTCTGCCTTCGGCCTCTGCTGCTTCCACCACCTGAGACCATAAAAGATCAGATCAGATCAGATCAGATCAGTAACAGCATCCTCTGCATTTGACGGTACCAAACATTATGCACAGGCTGCGGATGCCTGTCAAACTTACCACCGAAAGGACTTCCACCAAAGAAAGATTGGAAAATGTCAAATGGGTCGTGGCCTCCGCCACCTCCACCCATTCCTTCCTTGAGGGCATCCTCGCCGTATTGATCATAAATCTCTCGTTTCTCAGGGTCACTCAGGACTTCATAGGCTTGTGCCAATTCTTTAAACTGCAGGAAAACATTCATTCGCAAAATGGTACAAGCACAGCATTATGGACACATCTCAGAGATTGGAGAATCTAGAAACCATTTCAAGCCATGAAAAATCATCAGTGTGGCGCAAGTAATAATGGTAATGTAAGAAAGCCAGACCGTGAAAAAAAAAATGAATTGATCATCCCTGTCAAACTTCCCGAAGAAGTACAAATCGGTATTGGCAAATCATAAACATATGCATCTACAATTCAATGAGAACTCCAAAACCCAGTAAAAATGAACTTTTTAAACTGAAGAATGTAGTCACGTAAGCACCTTTCAGCACAAAAAGCATAAAAATCAGGCAAAAAAGGAAAAGACACAAACAACTATCATGCATTCAGGTGATACCTTTCCTATCTAGATACACAAGCAATAACAAGTTTATCTTTTTTGTGCTCCAAGGTAGCCAAAGAATCCACTGCCCAACAATACCACAGTCTATAGATTGCCAGGCCACATTATCATTAAGCGAGATTAATCAAATTGATGGCAATCACGATCCTACGCCCTATCCAAGCCTCACATTTTCATGACGAGGGGCAGGAAAATCGAATTAACCAAAATCCCCTACCGAAGAAGCAGATCTGACCACCTGATCCTATCAACTATAAAATCACGAACCGACAGCACGGACAAATTACCAAAGAAATTCCAAAATCAAAAACATCCACCAAAGCATGGAGGGCAAAACCAATGAGCCCAATTGAAGCTCGGAAAAGACCTTTTCCGGATCACCACCCTTGTCGGGATGGTTCTTGATCGCAGCCTTCCTGTAAGCCTTCTTCAGATCATCCTGAGAAGCGTTCTTAGAGACTCCGAGGATATCGTAGTACTTGGTGTTATCGCTTTTCTTCGGCGCTCTCCCGAACATCTTCCTTTTCCCACTGAAAACCCTAATCACGGAAATCCAAAAAGGCGGCAACAACGACGACGACGACGAAGAAAAGAAGCAAAACCCGATTACAGATCGAGAAGATCCAGACCAAGTCGAAACCAAATATCAAAATCAAACGGGCGAACGAAGGGAAGAATCGAGCAAAGATGCGAGGTCGACTGACCTTGAGAAGCAAGATGGATCGGAGGGGAAGCGCAGGGGGGGCCTTCAACAAGGTCGAGCGAAGAGACGGCTAGAGAGAGAGAGAGGGCTGAAGTTGAGATCTGGAATAATAAAGGGAGTAGATCGACGGTCAAGATGTGTTGTGCGGTGGGGGAAAGTGCGAGGTAAAATGAAGAGGTCGCAGGGGAGGAAGGATCTAGAATCATTAAAAGGCCTTTTCTTTTTCTCGACATCCTGGCCGTTGATTTGGGCCCTAAGATTGCGATGACGTGATCTACCGGACCAACTGGTGGCCTACACTCGTGCTCTTTTTCTATTTCTTTTTTCTTTTTTTTTATTATGTAATCACACACTAGTGCTCTCTTTCCTACTTTATTATGCAAATTATTAGAACGATTTCTTCCTTCTTTTTTATTTACCAAAAGTGGAGACTTGTGCTCCGCAAAATTGAATTTGCAATAGTAGAATCTTAAATCTCTTTGCCAGTGCGCCTTCGCCATTAGGGGTGTCAACGGGCCGGGTCTCGGCTCGGCCCTAGTCGGCCCAAAACGAACAAAGATCGAGCTCAATCCGGCTCGACTCGGGTCGAGCGGGGTTGGGTCGTGCCAGGTTGGGTAGGGCCGGATTCTGGTCTGATTTTTTTTTTCTTTTTTTGGAATCAAAATCAATTAACAAATCCATCAAATGAAAGAATATAAAAAAAATTAAAATAAATTAAATTAAAAAGAAAATATTGGTGTTAAAAAAAGTCAGGCGGCGGGCTTGGCCGGCCCCACCCGACCCGAAAAGGTCGAAAAATTAAGTGAATTTTCGGTACGGACCGACCCTTCTAGAGAAGGCTTTTTGGACACCAATGCTCGCCGTAACTCCCCATTGCCATCGACATTCCTTACTTGTGCAACCTCTCAACTCTCGATTTCAATCGAGTTGGTGCTGGATACCTAAGATAGGCGGACCAAAATCACAAGGTTCGACAAAGACCGACTTCTTTTTCTTTTTCTCTTTTGTCTTTGAGCGCCAATGACTAAAGCACATGCTCTTTTAGGAAAACTCGAGGATCTTCCGCGATTATGAATGAGAAGAGCATGACCCTGTAAATTTTACACATGAATTTCGATCAAAACTTGGTGAAAGCTCGAAAGACCAAACAGCGAAAAAAAAAAAATATTAACACTCCAAGCAAAGAAAACCGATCGGGCGGATTGAAGTGGTATCCATCGGACCATCGCTATTGGATTTGGTAAATTCAACGATCGAGATTCATTGCGGATCCGGGTCAAGGCAAAAAGTACTTGCTCCGGATTCTCTCTCTCGGGTAAAAACCCTGTCTTCCTCCTCCTCTAAAAGCCAACCCCACCAGTGAGACCCTGGGCCAGTGGCCGCCAGCCCCCCTGTTTTCTTCCCCTTCGCTCCTCCTCAGAAAAAGCTTCTTCCACGCCCACGTCCCTTTCGATACCAATCGCCAACCTCTCTGCTTTTTTATCTCTTCTCTTTCCTCTGCGTCCTCCTTCTCCTCCTCTTTTGGTTTTTCCTTGTCCCCAATCTTGCTATCTTTATTTGTTTTGTTGTGGTCTCGTCGTCCTCTTCCTCCTCCTAAATCCCTAGCAACCCCAAACCCCTTCTGCTCTTCTGCTTCTCCTTCCTTTCCCTCTTCAAGAACCCGAGTCCCTGCGAATACCCACGAGTCGAAACCTCTGTTAAGACCAGAACTCCGAGCTCGCCCACGATCTTATAGCCGGAAAAGTGAGAAAAGGAGTGATCTTTTTGCCCCACCCTAAGAACCCAAGTCCCTGCGAATACCCACCAGTCGAAACCTCCATTGAAACCAAAACTCCAAGCTCTCCCATGATCGTATAGCGGGAAAAGTGAGAAAAGGAGTGATCTTTTTGCCCACCCCACGCCATGTTCACGTCACGCTTTGCCCTCACTCTCTCTCTGTTACTCACCCTCCCCCTCTTGCTCTTCTTCTTCTTCCCCGCCATTTACCCCCACAAGAACCTCCCCGGCCGCGACGAGCTCGATGACCTCGCCCTCTTCCGCCGCGCCTCCGCCGCCCGCTCCCCCTCCCGCGCCTTCCCCTTGAGCCGTGGCGCCGCCTCCTCCTCCGCCCGCTCCTTCCCGGCGAAGTTCGCCCGCCTCGGGTCCCGCACCTCCCGGCCCAAGATCGCCTTCCTCTTTCTCACCAACTCCGATCTCTACTTCTCTCCCCTCTGGGAGGAGTTCTTCAGCGGCCACTCGAGATTCTACAACATTTACATACACGCCGATCCTTCTTCCAAGTTTGCGCCGCCTGATGGGGTTTTCCGGAACCGGCTAATCCCTTCGAAGAAGACCGAGCGGGCTTCTCCGACACTGATTGCCGCTGCGAGGAGGCTTCTTGCCGACGCCATCCTCGACGACCCGGCCAACTTCTACTTCGCATTGGTCTCGCAGCACTGTGTGCCGCTCCATTCCTTTCGGTACATGTATAACGCCCTGTTTGGGAACTCAATCTCCGCCTTCAATGCCTATATAGACCCTGGCAAGTACAAGAGCTATATAGAGATCCTATCTGACGAGCCGAATTTGTACGAGCGCTACACGGCTCGAGGAGAGGACGTGATGCTCCCAGAAGTGGCGTTCGAGCAGTTCAGGGTTGGTTCTCAGTTCTTCATGCTGGCGAAGCGGCACGCGTCGCTTGTCCTTGAAGATAGGAAGCTGTGGAGAAAGTTCAGGTTGCCTTGCTTGAATAAGGAGTGTTGCTACCCCGAAGAGCACTATTTCCCGACGCTGTTGTCAATGTCGGATCCAAAGGGTTGCAGTCACTACACACTGACTAGAGTGAATTGGACCGGGAGCTTCGATGGGCATCCACATTTGTATCAGCCAGAAGAAATTTCCCCGGAGCTCGTGCACGAGTTAAGACAATCCGAGTCGAATTATTCTTACTTCTTCGCACGAAAGTTCTCGCCGGAGTGTTTAGAACCGCTCATGAAGATTGCGGACAACGTCCTCTTCAAGGATTGAACTTTGAAGTGGTAAGAGTCACCTCACTCAAATATTGGATTTAGCTATATTATTATTCTTCTTTGCTTCAGTACTGCTTTATTTTACATTGTCATGCACCACAAGATGAGCCACTGGAATGTCTTAACAGTTGAGTTTCCTCATGTTCCAGTTTGATTCGCGTTCTAAAGTTAAGAAATGTAGGTGGCCGAGTTTCAGTTTTCCACTATAATTTCAATTTTCCGTTGCTGTTCTCTTTTGAGTAAAATTCAAACCTGAAAATCCACTTGCTTTTTGGGAAGCCAAACTGGAGTATCCTTTTGCTTAAGATACTCAATGGGTCATGTTCTAGTGTTTTCTTGTATCGTTGTTGTTTTGCAAATATAATTCTTGCTTTTACCTCATTCTTTGGCCATAAAGACATTAGCAGTATCATTGCAAAACATGGCGTGAGCATTTGGAAGGGACCCTGTTGTTCTTTTTTTTTTTTGGGCCCTTTTCACTTTTTCGTCGGGACACTATGTTTTTCCGTTTCTTTCTTCCATAACAGACCCTGCTTAATTGTCGCAATGCAATGAGGCAATTTAGTATATTGAACTCTACAAGATGAAAGGATTATGTCTGGGGCACTCTTTAGCTTGGGTAGGTACTCTGATTTGTCTGGTGACCTTGCCCATCACTATGTATTTGGTGGCGAGAGACCTTCAGTGAGTTCATCCAGATGTTGAGAGACCTTGCAATTTTGTTGAGGAGAGATTGAGTTTGGAAGAGTTGGGCCACCTGAAGCAGAGCACCTGTCTGTTGTTAGGTCATAGTCGTGTTTAATATGATTTCTAATAGGGTGAATCTTGTGGTCCCCTGATTGAACCCATTAGATTTAAGAGAGTAATAGATGTGAGAAATCAGATTTGCGGGTCTTTTATTTATATGTTCAGATTTGAAGTCAAAGGTGCTCAGACTTGAGTTGTTGCTAAAGATTGCTGATTGATATAGAGAGAATAAACAAATGAATTATCTGACAGAAAATAGTCAGAAAATACATTCCTGGTTTTCTTAGTCGAAAGATGTACAGCTTGTCAACAAATTTGGTTAGACGAGCTTTTGCAACCTTGTCACTGCTGAAATTAGAAGTGTTGCTGCTGGAGTAAATATAATGTAGACTGGCTTATTCATGTTAATTGTCAATTGTTATTTCTATAGCATAGAAGATCCATGAGAGTTGAAAGGTTAATTTTCACTGCTTGTTGAACCTCTATAAGAATCTGCAACATTTGGATGGCTTTGTTTAGTTGAAAAAGAATGATCTTTGGATGTGGTTTCGTGGTGGAATAACTTTATTCTCTAACATTTGATGCTGGAAATGGAATATGGAAAAAGTAAGTTGCTTGATGAATGGTGCGCCTTAAAAGCTTGAGAGTTTCTAGAGTTGGTTAAGAAACTACTTTTGTAATGTTCACACCCCCTACGTATACCAATGTGGGACAAAATTTGCAAGAAACTTGTACAGCCTTTTAAAGTCTAATTCTGGGGAAAATGCGTCAATAAGGAGAACTTCATAAGTGGGATTTGGCTAACTTCCAAATTACGAAGTAGTAAAATTTTTAGGAACTCAGATTACAGATGACACTCATCAAGTAATAATGTCATGTTTCCGGTGAAAAGTTGTATGATTTTAGTAAGAATGGCTGGATGATCACATCTTGGGTCTTAACTTTTTCTGGATTAACTCCTTATTTCGGAAATATCATAAAGTGGATGCTGTGAAATGTGTTTTTCTCTCAGTTCATTCAAAGAGCTCTTGCTCTGTATGTACACTTATTGAATTGTGAGCAAGCATCAGTCGCCAGTAGAACAAATATAGCAGATTTCCAGATGTTGTGACTGATTCATCTTTTCCTACATACTTGTATCGGCAACCCACTTGCATTTTAATGGTCCTTGTCTCTTGTTGTGGGCCTTATCCTCTGAGAACATCCCATATAAATCTAATGGATTCTCATGCGAGTGTGGCATAGAAAATGTCTTTCACTTGCTCGTGATGTGATCCTTGTCTTACTTGTGGTTGTTTCTCCCTATGTCCACAGTTCAAGAAAGGAATCTCTTTTTTGAAGTGTTGGCTTCTCGGAGAAGAATTGAATAAAAGGGAGAAAGAAGAAGGGAATCTTTTGACTTCGAAGGAGGACAAAAGAGGCCTGCAGATGCTGGATCATGGGGAGGGAATAACAAGGTCCCTGACCCTATGGTTGCTGCTTGCTGCTGCTGCTGCTGCTGTACTGTGATGTAGGGAGTGAACCCAAGTCAAGTTGCACATAAGAGTGTGAATGAGTGAGTAAGGTGTAATGGACGGCGGGTATGGTGTGGAGTGGAGGAAAAGCAATACCAAGGCTCGTTGCTTTCCCTTCTCCATCTTGAAGTTGAAGATGTAAACTTTCATTCTCCCATCTACCCCCCTTCAAACTGTGACTTTAGTTGTAATCTATGATTCGCTTTTTACTTTTGTTTTAGGAAATCATATCCTTTCTCTCTTTGATTTGTTGCTTTTCTTGGGGTAGCGCTCCTTCGTTTTTGCATCCAATCTTTTGTGTTGTTCTGATCTTTTGCTCCTTGGTTGTGGTGTGACTGCTTGGCTTTGTCTCCTAAGATTATAGTAGCTTTAGAAGGGAGATGTGAAGTAGTGCGCTTGGGGGCACAAATCTCCGGACTTGTTATGGAAGAGTACCCGTAAGGTGTTTTTGAGGTTAGGAAGTATCTAGGTTCTGTGTTTTTATAAGGGCTCTGGGCCGGTTCGAACGCCTCGTCATGGCCATCGGAAGGGTTTGATCAGGGTTTGATCGACTCACTGATTTATAGACAGTAGTTGGCTTTCTAATTATATTCCTAGAAAAACCTATTTGTTTCGAGGTGCAGTGGAGTTAATAATATCACAAAGAATATTCGTCTGGATATGTATGAAGTTATGTATTTTCCACCAAAGACTCTTAATTAATAAAACTTCACGAAATTGATTGAAGCTAAGGGCAACTTGCACAAATGATGGGGTGGCCTTAGATCCTGATGGACCCGTCTCATGCAAAAAGCCCATGAGTCGATTCTGATTTATTTATTTTATTTGCTTTTTTTTGTTTGGATTTTATTTGCTTTTTTTATAATTTGTACTGTAGATTTTTCAGAATAATATATACCTCAATCTCCTTCAAGTTTCTTACCTTGTTTCTATGGTAGATTTGGAGGTCTCGCAACGATTTTGTATTTAGAGCTCAGAATTTGAATCCCCATCAAGTAATCGACTCAGCAATGGTCGTGGAGAGAAACTTCAGTAGATGGTCCGGAAAAAAGAAAGAAAAATCAACATAACATATGAAGATATCTTCGGTACGGACTCCTGTTTCCCCCGATGTGCGCAAAATCAATGTCGATGGTTCTTCTGTAAAAAGAATAGGGGAGGGACCCGATGCCTGCATTTGCTGAAATAGTCGCCCGCATTTCGATAGCTGGATTGGCGCAAACGGTAAAGGTATTGTTGGTGATCCATGCGATAGCAAAGACCATGCTTGAAACCCTAAAGTACTTTGAAGCTTCGTCTAGCTAGAAGATAGAGTTGAAGTTGATCTGGAGAAAGCGATAAGTGAGCGCACATATTAAGTTAATTGAGAAGCACATGCACTTATCGCATTGCAGGAGAGAATGCACTAGGATTGGGTCGTCAAAGCCCACCCACAACTTGTGAACTTAGCCCATGAGATATCTTACCGGAACTATAATTTGTGATGCCAAATTGCAATGGAAATTGGCTAAACAGGACTTAAGAATCGACAACGAGGAACAATTTGTTCACTCGGTTGTGATTTATCAAAATCAACGAAAATATCTAAAGTTTATAATGATAATCTTCTTCACTCGAAACCCTAAACACCCTTATATATGGTGCTAACCCTAATTAACCTAGGAAACACAATATTACAAAAATATCACTAAAATTACGAAATTGCCTAGAATCCTAAAATTATGTAATATTACGCAATATTATAGAGATCGCCAACTTTATTGCATCATTCTCTCCTGCTAGGAAAAAGATTCGTCTTCAAATCCGGTTCGTCTTTGTTAACTTCAATCTCTTCAAATTCAATCTCGTTTCCAAGATTGCGAAATCTGCTTCGTTCGGGATGGCCTCTCCAACGAATCAAGTAATACATCGGCTTGTTTTGACCTTCATTTATCTTCACAACAAAATGCTCAATCCAACAATCGCTGCAATAGCAATGACTACAGTCCATTCTTATTGTAATGTTACCAGGTATCTCTTCCATGCATATATCACACATAATTATAGAAGTTGATTCCTTGGCCAAACTAAGATCTTGGTCCGCAATCAGAGGCACATCCGCATCCGCAAATAAACAAGCTTTACCCTTCTCCACAAACACCGCAAGCAACTTCTCAACATCCCATCGGTGATTGATAAGCAAAGTTCATGCATGGTGCTCTCTCAGTGGTAACAAGTCCATCACCCTTCGCAAATCCCCTCTCTATGCAGACAAAAGTGATTCTTTTGTGATGACCTTGGTGGAGGGACCTTTGGGTGGGACCCAGTCTTATTCGGAGTCACTGTTCTCCAGCCCATCGAGGAAGTCCCTATCGTCCACCTCCCACGCCGGCATCCGCCGCCGTCCGGGGAACGTTGCCAAGGGCGACCTCGCCGCCCTTCACCGACACAATGGCTTCTACCGTCATGCCCGTATCCGCATTTTCTTATTCTCCATCGGATTCATCATAAACTGGATCTTCATTAAAGATTGGATCTTCAACAAATATTGGATCTTTGTCAAAGATTGCGTCTTCGTCAAATATAGGATCTTCGTAAAATATTGGATCTTTGTCAAAGATTGGATCTTGAAGCTCGGGAATCTCGATCTTCATCTTGAAATTGAGAAAAGTGGATCGACTCCTAGGTCGTACTCCTCGATTCCGTCCCTAGTTCAAATCCTCGAAAGGATTATCGTCATTCTCTTGATCATTGGATGGATCCTCAGATTCCGCTCCTTCTTCGGATTGAACGTCCAACCTCGCTTGGACAAGTTGTCACTCCAAATCTTGGATTCGCCTTCTCTCCTTCTCAATTTCTATGTCTCGCAGGTCTCTTAGACGCGGTTGTTCGTCCGCATCAAGAACGACTCCACGTCCCCGGCCACCATGAGCCCGCCGTCCACGACCATCATGATTACGTTCAGCCATTGATTCAAGGCAACCTGTGTTACGATACCAATTGATGCCGAATGCAACGGAAATTGGCTAAATAGGAATTAAGAATCAATAACGAGGAACAATCTGTTCACTCAATTGTGATTTATCAAAATCAACGAAAATATCAAAAGTCCGTAATGATAATCTCATTCACTTGAAACCCTAAACACCCTTATATATGATGATAACCCTAATTAACCTAGGAAACACGATATTACAAAAATATCACTAAAATCACGAAATTGCCTAAAATCCTAAAATTATGTAATATTACGCAATATTACAGAGATCGCCAACTTTATTTTCATCAATTTGGACTATAGATTTTTTAGAGTAATACATACCTCAATCTTCTTCGAGCTTGTTGCCCTGTTTCTGAGGTAGATTTGGAAGTCTCACAACGATTTTATATTTAGAGCTCATAATGTAAATCCCTGGCAAGTGATCGACTCATCAATGCCCATGGAGAGAAACTACAGTAGATGGTTTGGAATAAAAGAAAAGAAAATCAACTGAACATACGGGGATTCCTTTGGTACGGACTCCTTCCCCCCCCGGATGTACTCAAAATCAACGTCGATGGGTCTTCTGTAGAAAGAATAGGGGAAGGACCCATCATCTACTTTTGCCGAGACAATCGACGCATTCCTATAGATGGCTTCGGGCAAACGTGAGGGTATCGTCGGCGATCCATGCGGAAGCAGAGACCGTGCTCGAAACCCTCTCCGTCCAACTGGAAGCTAGAGTTGGAGTTGATCCGGAGCAAGCGATAAGTGAGCACACAGATCAAATTAACCGAGAAGCACATGCGCCTATCGCATTGCAGGAGAGGAGCACTTGGATTGGGCCGTCATAGCCCACCCCCAACTCGTGAACTTAGCTTATGAGAAATCTTATCGGAACTATACTTTGGACTATAGATTTTTCAGAGTAATACATACATCAATATCCTTCGTGCTTCTTGCCCTATATCTATGGAAAAATTGGAAGTCTTGCAACGATTTTGTATTTAGAACTCATAATGTGAATCCCTAGCAAGTAATCAACTCAGATGGTTAGGAAGAAAGAAAAGAAAATCGACAGAACATAGGAGATATCTTCGATATGGACTCCTCCTCTCCCTGGTGTGCTCAAAATCAACGTCGATGGGTCTTCTGTTAAAAGAAAAGGGAGGTAGCTATTGACATCTAAAATTTTGACTAATATATTTCATTTATTTCTGAAAAAAATCACCTCTCATATTTATTTTTAACATACATTATATTTGCAATAAAAAAATGTACTCCCTTGGATGCTGTCTTGGATGCTCTTTTGGATGCTCAAAAGAAGGGTGAATGGGAGAAATTATGAGAGTGAAAGGTGAGTGGGAGAAATTATGAAAGTGAATGGTGAGTGGAAAAAATGTGAAAAAGAAGGATGTGTAGAATCCAAGAGAAGAAGAGAAGTGAGCTATAAAGGAGAAGAGCTCTTGAGAATTGAAGAGACCACTGTCACTGGAGTACACGACCACAAAAATCAGAGGAAAAGGAAGAGTGATGGAGGTGAGAACCAGGAGAGAGAATTCCTTCTTCCTTGGAGAGCGCTCATCCAAACTCGCTATAAAACAAAAGGGAAGTCTCTTTTCCTGTGCTCTGGGTTCGTGATTCATGCATTAAAAAACAAAAAAAAGATTTCTTGGTGTCTACAAAGAGAAGAAAGTGATGAAGTCAGAAGGCGCCAATTGAGAGGAGGAGTTCGGCAACAGAAGAAGAACAAAAATCGTGCCCACGGTGGGCATGTAAAGCAAGAGTTTACTTGAATCTTGCGGACTAACGTCGTTTTGCTTCCTTGTGCCTGCTATCACAAAGACTGGGTTGCCCTCTATCCCTCATCATCCAGGTCCGGTGAAGCTCCTAGCAGACCACAAGATGAAACTTCACATGCCTGACAAGACACCATCGTAAAGCACCATCGAGCCAGCGAATCCTTACCCCGGCGACGATGAAGCTCGTTGCTCCAGAACTGGCAACGCGCTACCCTTCGGATAGACACGATCTCAAACCAGCTGTCCAGTGAAGGCAACGAATCCTCGTTCTGGTCAAAGTCTTCTTTTAAGGAGTCCAATGACGTCCCAGGAGAGTTCTTAAAGAAAGTTCCGCAAAGGAAGACTTCGGGCACACCAACACCATCTTGTCTAATCTAACCATGATTCTCCCTAGCGTTTTTGTTTTATTTTATTTAATATGCTTTTGCAGATTCCTTGAATGCCCTTTAATTGAATTCCAGGCTCTTTGTCTTCAACTTTTTGACGCCGAGTCTGACAAAATGTGTGAAATTAGCTCATTCTGCTGAGTTTTCCATCGATCTAACGGTCAAAGAATGGTAAGCCACCGATGAACTATTCCGATACCAGCCGCTATCGGCCGCTATTGTGAGTTGCCAGTGACCATCGCAAGCCGAGCCCTCTCCATCTTTTGAAAAAAAAAAAAAACATTCATCTCTGCCACGTCATCTATGCCATGACATCTTTGCCACGTCATCCATGCCACGTCATATTAGGTTGCATTTTAGCTTAAATTGCATATTAGAATTGCATGTCTAGGTTTTAATTAATTTGCATGTCACGTAGTTAATTTAATTAAACCATGGTCTCACTTGTACATTCATTTGATTTAATTTGCATGTCATCTAGTTTAGTCTTGCATTTAATTCATGACATTGCATCATTTAGAATAGGTTCATGCATTCACTTAAAAAATCAAAAATTGAAAAATGTTTCGTGTGGTGCATGCTCCCTTGATTACATTGATTTCTGGATGTTTAATTAATTGATTGTGCACCCGCACGATAACCTTTGTTAGTCACTTAGGTTAAAATCTATTAATATTGCATTTTCAAATGATTTTTCATGAAATAAAAATGGTACCGAAAGAGGGTTAGAGTAATCTAGCGTAATCAAGTCCCCCGGCTCTTAATCTCTGGTTCGTAGAAGTAATTTAGTTATCCCACTAATTTACTTAGGTTTCTAATCGACCTACCAAAAAACGATTAGCGGGTACTCCAATGTAAAAATCTTTGCATGTTAATGAATTCGAACCATAAGTTGCGATTTGGTATGGACTTGGGAGAATCCGAGTTAGTTTAGTTAAATAATTAACCTAATAATCCATTAGCTTAAGATTTTTTGAATTTTAGGTCACGACAGCAACCATCGCCTGTGTTTGCCAAGACAATCGAGGCATTCCGATAGACGACTTTGCGTGAATGGTGAAGCTATCGTCGGCGATCCAGGCAGAAGTAGAGACCATGCTAGAAACCCCAAAGTACTTTGAAGCTTCATCCGGCCGGAAGATAGTGTTGGAGTTGATCCGGAGAAAGCGATAAGTGAGCGCATAGATCGAGTTAGCTAAGAAGCGCATGCGCTTATCGCATTGCAGGAGAGAATGCACTCGGATTGGGTCAGCAAAGCCCACTCTCAACTTGTGAACTTAGCCCATGAGAAATCTTAATGGAATTATAATTTGGATATTAGATTTTTCAGAGTAATACATACCTCAATCTCCTTCGAGCTTCTTGCCCTGTTTCTAAGGCAGATTTGGATGTCTCGCAATGATTTTGTATTTAGAGCCCATAATGTGAATCCCCAGTAAGTAATCGACTCAGCAATGGCCTTGGAGGGAAACTTCAGTAGATGGTCTGGAAAAAGAAAAGAAAATCGACAGAAAATACGAAGATACTTTCGGTATGGACTCCTCCTCCCCCTGGTGTGCTCAAAGCCAACGTTGATGAGTTTTTTGTTGAAAGAACAGGCAAGGGACCCATCAATTGCATTTACCGAGACAGTCGATGCATCTAATAGATGGCTTCGCGTGAACGGTAAAGGTATCGTCGGCGACCCACGCAGAAGCAAAGACCATGCTCGAAACCCTGAAGTACTTTAAAGCTTTGTCCAGCCGAAAGATAGTGCTGGAGTTGATCTGGAGAAAGCGATAAGTGAGCACACAGATCAAATTAGCTGAGAAGCACATACGCATATCGCATTGCAGGAGAGAATGCACTTGGATTGGTTCGTCAAAACCCACCCCAACTCGTGTACTGAGCCTATGAGAAATATTTCTGGAAATATAATTTGGATTGTAACTGTAGATTTTTCAGAGTAATGCATACCTCAATCTCCTTGGAGCTTCTTGCTCTGTTTCTATAACTGATTTGGAAGACTCCCAATGATTTTGTATTTAAAGCTCAGAATGTGAATCCTCAGCAAGTGATTGACTTACCAATGGCTATGGAGAGAAACTACAGTAGATGGCCTAGAAAAAAAAAATGAAAATCAATAAAACATATGGAGATACATTTGGTATGGACTCTTCCTCCACCTGATATGCTCAAAATTAACGTCGATGGGTCATCTATGGAAAAGATAGGGGGTACCCATTGCATGCGTTTGCCAAGACAATTCAGGCATTCTGATAGACGGTTTTGCGCGAACGGTGAGGGTATCGTTGGCCATCCAGGCGGAAGTGAAGGCCGTGCTCGAAATCCTAAAGTACTTTGAAGCTTCGTACGGCCGGAAGATAGAGTTGGAGTTGATTTGGAGAAAGTGATAAGGGAACGCACAAATCAAGTTAGCTGAGAAGCACAGGCGCTTATCGCATTGCGGGACAGAATGTGCTCGGATTGGTTCGTCAAATCCCACCCCAACTCGTAAACTTAGCCATGAGAAATCTTAGCGGAACTATAATTTGGACTATAGATTTTTCAAAGTAATGCATACCTCAATACCCTTCGAGCTTCTTGCCCTATTTCTATGACACATTTGGAAGTCTCGCAATGATTTTTTATTTAGAGCTCAGAATGTGAATCCCTAGCAAGTAATTGACTTAGCAATGGCCATGGAGAGAAACTTCAGTAGATGGTCTGTAAAAAAGAAAGGAAAATCGACAAAACATACAAAGATACCTTCGATATGGATTCCTCCTCCACCCGATATGCTCGAAATCAATGTCAATGGGTCATCTATGGAAAGGATAGGGGAGGTACCCATCTCATGTGTTTGCCAAGACAATTCAGGCATTCTGATAGACGGCTTCGTGCGAACGGGGAGGGTGTCATCGGCGATCCAAGCGAGAGCAGAGATTGTGCTCGAAACCCTAAATTGCTTTGAAACTTTGTTCGGCCGAAAGATAGAGTTGGAGTTGATCTGGAGAAAGTGATAAGTGAGCGCACATATCAAGTTAGCTGATAAGCACATGCACTTATCACATTGCAGAAGAGAATGCACTCGGATTGGGTCGTCAAAGCCCAACCCCAACTCGTGAACTTAGCCCGCGAGAAATCTTACCGGAACTATAATTTGGACTATAAATTTTTCAGAGTAATACATACCTCAATCTCCTTCGAGCTTCTTGCCCTGTTTCTATGGTAGATTTGGAAGTCTCACGTCGATTTTGTATTTAGAGCTCCAAATATGAATCCCCAGCAAGTAATCAACTCAGCAACTGCCATATAGAGAAACTTTAGTAGATGGTCTGGAAAAGATAAAGGAAAATGGACAGAACATACGGACATACCTTCGGTAGGGATTGCTCCTCCCTCAGGTGTGCTCAAAATCAACATCGATGGGTCTTCTGTTGAAGCAATAGGGGAAGGACTCATCGCCTATGTTTACCGAGACAATCGAGATATTCTGATAGACGGCTTCGTGTGAACTATGTGGGTATCATCGGCGATCCAGGCGAAAGCAGAAACTGTGGTTGAAACCCTTAAGTACTTTGAAGCTTCGTCCGGTTGGAAGATAGAGTTGGAGTTGATATGGAGAAAGCGGTAAGTGAGCGCACATATCAAGTTAGCTGAGAAGCACATGTGCTTATCGAATTGCATGAGAGAATGCACTCAGATTGGGTCGTCAAAGTCAACCCCTACTCATGAACTTAGCCCATGAGAAATCTTAGTGGAACTATATTTTGGACTGTAGATTTTTCAGACTAGTACATACCTCAATCTCCTTTGAGTTGTACATTTTTTAGAGTACTACATACCTAAATCTCCTTTGAACTTCCTACCTTGTTTCTACATCAGATTTGGAAGTCTCGCAATGATTTTGTATTTAGAGTTTAGAATATGAATCCTAAGCAAGTAATCGACTCAGCAATGCCCATAGAGAGAAACTTTAGTAGATGGTCTGGGAAAAAGAAAGTGAAATAGATAGAACATACGGAGATACCTTCGGTATGGACTCCTTCCCCCCTTCCCCACGTGTGCTAAAAATCAATGTCGATGGATTTTCTGTTGAAAGAACAGGGGAGGGACCTATTGTCTACGTCTGACGAGACAGTCAAGGCATTCTAATAGAGGGCTTCGCATGAGCGGTGAGGGAATCGTCGGCAATCTAGGCATAAGTAGAGATTGTGCTTGAAACCCTAAAGTACTTTGAAGCTTCGCCAGCCGAAAGATAGAGTTGTAGTTGATCTGGAGAAAGCAATAAGTAAGCGCACAGATCAAGTTAGCGAAAAAGCACATGCGCTTATCGCATTACAGGACAGAATGCACTCGGATTGGGTCGTCAAAGCCCACCCCCAACTTGTGAACTTAGCTCATGAGAAATCTTACTGGAACTATAATTTGAACTACAGATTTTTCAAAGTAATACATACCTCAATACCCTTCGAGCTTCTTGCTATGTTTCTATAGCAGATTTGGAAGTCTCGCAACGATTTTGTATTTATAGCTCAAAATGTGAATCCCTAGCAAGTAATCGACTCAGCAATGGTCGTGGAAAGAAACTTCAGTAGATGGTATGGGAAAAAGAAAGGAAAATCAACAGAACATATGGAGATACCTTCGGTAGGTACTCCTCCTTCCCCCGGTGTGCTCAAAATCAACGTCGATGGGTCTTATGTTGAAAAAACAGGGGAGGGACCCATCGCCTATGTTTGTTGAGACAATCGAGGCATTCTGATAGACGGCCTCGTGCGAACGGTGAGGGTATCGTCGGCGATCCGGATGGAAGTAGAGACCGTGCTCTAAACCCAAAAGTACTTTAAAGGTTTGTCCGGTCAGAAGATAGATTTGGGGTTGACATGGAGAAGCCGATAAGTGAGCGAACATATCAAGTTAGCTGAGAAGCATATGCGCTTATCGCATTGCAAGAGATAATGCATTCGGATTGACTTTAGTTGTAATCTATGATTCGCTTTTCCCTTCTTCTTTTTTTATATTTTATTTATGAAAATCATCTCCTCCTTTCTCTCTTTGATTTGTTGCTTTTCTTGTGGTAGTGCTCCTTCGGTTTTGCATCTAATCTTTTGAGTTGTTCTGATCTTTTGCTCTTTGGTTGTGGTGTGACTACTTGGCTTTATCTCCTAAGATTATGGTAGCTTTTGAAGGAAGATGTGAAGTAGTGCGCTTGGGGTACTAATCTCAAGACTTGTTATGGAAGAGTACCCGCAAAGTGTTTTTGAATTTAGGAAGTGTCTCGGTTCTGTGTTTTCACAAGGGCTCAAACCGATTTGAACGCTTTGTCATACCCATCGGAAGGGTTTGATTCACTCGTTGATTTACGGACGATAGCCGGCTTTCTAATTATATCCCTAGAAAAACCTATTTGTTCCGAGGTGTAGAGCAGTTAATAATATCACAAAGAATATTCATCTAGATATGTATGAAGTTATGTGTTTTCCACCAAAGATTCTCTTGATAATAAGACTTCAGGAAATTCATTGGAGCTATGGGCAACTTGCATAAATGAGGGGCTGGCCTTAGATCCTGATGGACCCCCGTCTCATGCAAAAAGCCCATGGGTCGATTCTGATTTATTTATTTTATTTTCTTTTTTTGTCTAGATTTTACTTGCTTATTTTTTATTTAATTTTTGGTCGAATTTATTTGCTTATTGAAATGACATCTTTGTTTGCATATTGTGAAGTATAAAGAGTAGAATTGGATTAGAATAACTGATATTTCCGAAAATAAACCGAAAATTTTGCTTACTATAGCCTTTGTCTCTCTGGTAGTAAACTTAAAGATTTCGGAATGTCATTAGTGATGCTTCACTTCGTTGGTTGGACAATTACTCGAGAGCCCATTTGAGACTATTCGCGATCTTTGATGTGGACAACCAAATTACATCAAGAGAGAGAAGAAGCCACTGGCCTTGATGGATGTCAATATAAGCATGATTACTCGCGAAATGCGTCGATTTTTTGCGAGGCAGTATGTGGGATTTGAGGAAGATTATGTTTCTCGCGGGGTTGCCCTAAGAGTATGAAGGATCAGTATAGTTAGGGAATTATAGCACAAAATATACGTCGAGACGTCATACCTATTATTGTATTTATTTGATTTTAATGAAAACTTCGAAGAGCTTCAAACACCGCATAGTCAAGAGAAGAAGTACATGAAATTTACGTTGTAATTAGTTCTGCCAATCACGCCAACAACGTGTTATTTCTCTCTCACTACATGTATGTGAAAACTTACTTGAAAGACAACTATTGTCCGTGCATCGTGACTTTATCCTTTTTAATTTTTTCCCACTTTTTGGCCAAGCATGACTTCCTCGTTTGAAAAGCATTAGCTTGTGGATATAAACTTAAGAGTGAGGTCATGGTGGGCTATGTCTTGTTAATCAAAGCAACGTTGAAAAAATCATTTGAAGTTCATATGAATTTTCAATTTTTGCATGCACATTGCAGAGACCCATCCCCACTTCCACGCCCTTTAATGAAATTAAATTACTGAAAAGGTGATTAAAAGTACATATTTTTCCTCCCCAAGAAAAGAAGAGCTGATTAAAATAACATTTTTAGCATACCATCCTGCTTTATGGAGCCACTATAAAACCCTAGACAATGAATTACCCTTTTTCTCCATTTCCATTTAATTATTTCTGACTTTATCGGCACTTGCATATAAAGCAAAAATTAAAAAATTAAAAAATAAACGTAAAGCGCAAATTAAAGTTAATTATAACTGGGTGATAAAATAATCAGTCAACTTGACAAATTGTACCAGCTAACTCACCAACCAACACACACACAAACGTACAAAAGCAATATTAAATTGGAACATCATAGCTAAACGACATAGACAACCAAACAAACTAAGATATCAACGTCCGATAGCTCTGTCTTGGACATGCTCTACCATTTCCGACATTAATCACATTTCTATTTTTTTTTTCTAGCCACCAAGGGACATAATTCCTTCTCTTTATGTCCTGCTTTATTCGACCGTCTCCACTTATACCGCGTTACAAATGCAGCGATTGCGAATTTATCGAATACCATCTCTATACACATATGGTAAATAATTCACCATCAATT
Source organism: Rhodamnia argentea (assembly GCF_020921035.1). Classification (NCBI taxonomy): domain Eukaryota; kingdom Viridiplantae; phylum Streptophyta; class Magnoliopsida; order Myrtales; family Myrtaceae; genus Rhodamnia; species Rhodamnia argentea. The sequence goes on along the minus strand of NC_063157.1, from coordinate 22,531,376 downwards.
AAAAATGCTCGTAAATAGTTCACGCGTATCATTTTATGGTCATTTGGAAACACAAAATTGTCAATATCTTGAGTCGCTAAACATGGATTTAGCAATCTGACCAAAAAATAAATAAATAAACAAACATGGATTCAGCAAGTACGTATATATGCATATGTTGACAATTGTGGGTCCCATCTCCAGTAATTTTATTGATTAATCTATCTTGCGCTTCGTTACTGTCAACCTACAAAAGCATCACTTTCAAAATTTGGTATGGTGAAGATCCATTGGGATGTCATTTTAGCGATGCTTTAGCAATTCGTGGTCTTATTATTTCATTTTCCCCCCTTTATTTCGATTGTCGCATTAAACTTGGTAAATTTTACGTAGTTCAACGATGCTTTCCATTCGACGACCGATAAAAATATCGAACCCAGTTTGTAGATTTTCAAAAAAAAAGAAAAAAAGAAGGAAAAAATATATTGTTTAAGGTACGACATACTCATACGACACAACTAAGCTTTTGAAAAACATTATTTGTGCTTGATGGTACGATTAGAACTTGTATCGTACCTCTAATCATCGTACACGCGAGCCCATCTTGTCACCGCTAAATCGAGGTTAAAGATTGATTAATTTTACCAGCTAAAACAGCTTTTGAAAAGGATTTACACGACTCTCTCTCTCTCTCTCTTCCCAAAAAGCATGTGTGCGAATACCTTTACGATATTTATATGATTGTGGTCCCGTGGTCCTCCATGCAAGTTGTTGCTTGGTCTCATGCATGGAGCTAATCTTAATTCCCCCACTACGTTAATATCTTTATGCCTAAAGTGGAATATCTATCTCTCATTTATTTTATTTTGTTTTATCTTCTTTTTGGCCATCCAGTGGAATATCTTTTTGATTAGCCCAATAGGATTTTTTAATCTTTCCTTTCCTTTCTTACTTTAGGGAAATATTTTCTTTTTGGGTTCCCATCGTTCTTATGTGGACTCAGCTTTCAAAGCAACAGGAAGGGCCACTGTTTAGCTTAGATCAAAAGTCTGATTAAAAATTGTGGGCATGATGAGGAAAAGTTGATTAAAGATTGTGGGTTGCTCTGTATCTTTGAACGGAAGCTGCATTTCGAGCTGCTTTTCCTTCTTAATCAAAAGCACGTATAAGTACACTTTACTTCGAATAACTTTAAAGGTCACGATAATTTAACTTGATTTTGAATAACTTTAAAGGTCACGCAACTTTAAAAACTTTAAAGTGCTTAGTTGTAGAGTAAGAAATCAAACTTGAACTCTCGAAAAAAAAAAAAAAAGGGTTAAAATCAAAAGCGAGTTTTGGATCACATGCTTGGCCTTGAATATTGAGGTACTGAGATTATTTCTTACATTTAGCCACTGAAAAATTCGATACTTGCATTGATATTTGGATGGAACGCATCCTTGTGGCTCAAATTTTCAAATCCTTATTGTCATTAATCACTTGTCTTGGTTAGGATGAAGCTGACAGTGAGTTCGTAGGGAGTCGGAAAAACAGAGGGGGAGGCAGTAAAAAAAATAAATATAGAGCAAGAAATGGAGATTTACGATTGATATACAAAAGGAGTCTTTTAGGCCTGAAGCTGCAAGAAAGCCGAAAAGTGATGGCTGACCTGACCCCATCTTCTCTCTCTCGGACCCACTATGTCGTACACACTCCCTTCCCTGCTGTCTTCCAGCAACTCTCTCTCTCTCTCCCTGCACAATCGGAATGAATGACTCGCTAGAAACTGCTCGGGGCTGGTTTTCTTTCCTTTTCTTGTTTTCCTTTTGTTGCCTTTAAGTTTCAAGAATGAGAGGGGCGTATTAACCATTCTTCACCCACCCGTCACTGTGTTCTTCTGTGGGGAGGCGATATGTTCTGAGAAAACAGTAGGTGAGCAAGAACTTTCCCGGTACAGCTAAAGCTCCTGGATGGGTTTCGGTTTTCTTTGGAGAAAGATTCAATCTTGTTGTTGGGTTTTCGTTTTCGTGTTCTGGAGAGACGATGATTGAGGTGGTTTCTTCTCTCCAAATGAGTTACTTCTGTTCTCCTCCAATCGAACGATGTGAGCGTGTCTTTAATCCTCCTTTCTTTTCTCTGTCGTTGCCCCCTGAAGATTTCTCTCTGCTTAATGGTTTTTGCGTGGAACGTATTCGAACGCTCAGTGGTGTCACTGTTGCATTGTTTCTTCTTCTTCTTTTTTCTTTCCAGTAATTCTATTTGTTACGCAGTTTGGTTTGGTTGAGCGTCGCATGCACATTGTTTTCCAATTTGTAAGGTACAAACTATTAAGAGGTTGCTCTTTGTGTTTGCCTTCTATGAAGCTGCGATCTTTATCTTCCCCTGTGAACATATATTAGTAGTTGTTTGACTGCAAGGAGGAGTGAAGAGAGAATTCATGTTTAAGATGGTGCTTCATCCCAATTGACAGTGTTCAAGCTCTCTCTATTTCTTTTCTTTTTTGGGTTGGGGCCAATGGGAGGGAAGAATTACAAATGAGGATTCTATTGCTAGAGAAGTTTTGCCAAATTCAACGAGCCGTTTCATTTCACCTTCTAGCCTCTGTATAAGTGGGAGGGAAGAATTACAAATGAGGATTCTATTCCTAGAGAAGTTTGCCAAATTCAACGAGCTGTCTCATTTCACAGTTTCTGTGTAAACTCACAGATTTATACAGAAGCTAGAAGGTCTCTATCGGTGTGAGATGTAAAGAGAGAAGTTTAATCTTGTGTTTGCGTGGGAAGTTCAAGTATTTCTCTACTAGCAACTTGCAGGTGTCCTCTTTCTCCCTCAAAGTTAGTTCTCTGAATTCAAAACTTATCTTTGTAGGATGCTGGCGCAGGTGGGGCTCTTTCGCTTTCATAAAAGAGAGCATAATTAAGGATGGACTTGTATGAAGAGCTTCTGGATTCCCTTTGATTCAAGTCATCATGTCGAGGCAAGCTCATCTTCCACCTCGCTGCCCATTTCATAGGAAGCCCGTTTCTCGGCCAATTCACGACCCCATCTCTCCACCTGCAAACACAAACCACAGTAATGTCTTTCCACGGCATAAAAAATCTCCCTCTCAGAGTGCCATTTTGGAGGAGCAGCCGGCTTGGCTTGAGGATTTGCTGGACGATCCAGACTCGAGTTACAAGGGAGTCATGCATCGGAGATCCGCCAGTGATTCGATTACTCTTTTAGATGGCCTATCGGACTCATTACCAGCAATCAATCCCCATTGTGTGAAGCAGACCAGAGATGAAAAGGAATCTTCAGGCAGGTTGGACTTGGATTGCATTTATGGTCCCAATTCTCCGCGTCAAAAAGCCAACCCAGCATTACCGGACAGTGGCATAGTTTCAGCATTGTCGGAATATATTTCACAGACTTCCCTGCAGTTCCTAGATGGCAGCCTATGCATTTCTGGAATGGTCAACTCAGATATGAAGGGTGATATCTGTGTTTCGAATGGTGATGATGAGACAAAGACAATGAAACGGTAAGGCAATGTGCTTATATATTCAGGTAGCAATGTTAGCTATTTCTAATTACTCTGTGACATATTAGCTTCAAAACACCCTTGGTGATTGATAAATCTGTAATCTTTTCTACATTCTTTCATGCTGTAGAATTCCGGATTCCTCACTTTTTTAAGCTGGATCTGCAAATTTATATATCCGTTATGTTTGCACATGTAGTCAATGGAAACGCTCGGCTAAAATTCTTTCAGTTCGCCAGCCATATGGTCATGGGTTTAGCATGTGCATTTTTATTCTTTGGACAATCGCTTTCTTGAGCTAAAATACATCAATTTCTTCCAAGAGAGTATATTAATAAAGTATATCAAGGTACATAAATGGGGAGTCATAAATTGATTTAAGGATGCTCTTGCATACTTTCAAGTGCATCTGATTTTTCTAGGATATCGTTAAATGTGTGGGAAATGAAAGCTGATCTAGTTAGGAAAACAATCGTCTCCATTTCTAGTTACTTCTGCGGTTATTATTATCAATAATGGAATGCGAATGTGACGAGCTTGCATGCTCATTGTTTGTGACAGCAAGTTGAGCATACTTTCGAATCTTGGAGCTTCTTTGACCGTGTTATGCTAAGAGTACTCAAAGTTTATTAAATACATAACAACCTCTTTTGTTGACTATGATAAGATACTCTATGATGTCCTATGCTTGTATTGTACCAGACCTATTAACCATATCCTAGCAGCAGGGTTGCAACACTGCCTTTCCCTAAGGTGCGCGTAGACCTGCAGAAAATCGTGGCTGATCTAAAATTTTCTTGGGCAAACAGTTATGTGCTTCTCAAGTGACTTTTCGAGGGCATCATCTTTCATGTGTATGTTGAGATACAACCTTTCGTATACAGCATGGCTGGACAAATACCTTGTGTCCACCACGTTGTTTTATTCGTTTACATATTATTTAAAAGCTTTTGCACTTCATCATAACTAACCGTGAAATTATAAAAAGTATAGTTATACCAAATTCCAGTTCTTGTAAAGTTTGTATTTTTTTTTTCATGTGCTATAGATTGATTCATACGAGCACCAATTTCCTGTTATTTCAACCCTACTCTCATTTTGGGAATAGTTATATCCAGAGAAGATGATTGCTCGTTGCTGAAGTAGCCTCTGTCACAATGTAAATGCTTCTCCCATGTTTTGGTGCAAAGCCATGAGTGAATATGAGTACTACAAACTGGTCGCTTTGTCTTCCTTTGTAGTTCACATGGCGGAAGGTATAGAATGACTTATTTTTGGCCTTTTTGCAGGCATTCAGGACAGCGTTCTAGGGTCCGTAGGCTTCAGTATATTGCTGAACTGGAGAAAACAGTAAATGTTTTCCAGGTTAGTGGCTTAGAGCTTCTTGATTATGTGGCAACATAGTCATATTTTCTGGTCAATAATGGACACATAAAAATAAGCAATCCATGTAGAGACGTGCCCCCAATCACATTTAGCTTTTCCCATTTGATGACACAAGTGCAATAGTTCTTAGGAAGCAAATGCCCGGCACGGACCATGCATCTTTCATGTAGAACAAACCATTTGCATGGATTATGGTAGGAAAGATGAAACCTCTTGGACAAGACTTATTGACTTCTTGACTCCAAAGCAGGTGGTTGTCTTGAAAAGTTATAGAAGAAGCTTCAGCACTTTTGGACTCACAAACTGCGAACTACAAGAACTATTTTGTAATTAATTGAAGAAGAAAAGGCAATTCATCTTTTTGAAGCTGGAAATTACATACGATCTTCAGTGTGGACAGATTAATTCCCATAAAAGTTTGTCATTTTGTTGCTTCTTCTTAGTGAATAGTTCCATTCAGTTCAGTTGTTGTCCCCCCCCCAAAAAAAAAAAGAGAGAGAAGTCTTCACGTCCTTTTCCTTGTCTTATGCTGTGATCTAATTTGCTGTATAGCCCTTTAACATTGTTGCCTGCTTGCAACTAGTGATGACATATCCTCTTCTTGTAATTGAAAATTCAAAGACTACAGTATTGACCAAAAAATATCTATATATTACAGAGATGCTTTTTGGTACTTATGCATTTGAATTTGCTAACGTACCCCGTGGCATATGCATGGGTCTACCCATGTCATCAAATGTGTATTTCATCTAGAATAGCATCATTAATGCTTCTCCCACACTGCTGCTAAAAAGCTATCCCTGGTGGGGAGCACTTTGATAGTCCACCATTCAACTGCTCAAGCTTTATAGAAAATGTGGCGCTCAACCTGCTATTTATGAAGTAAATGCTGTCCAAATTTCCATGGAGGTTTCTGTGAGGAAGATCTAGGATCTAAAACTTACATCTCTATCCAGAGCCAATAGTTCATTCTGAATTGTATTTTTCATTTGCTGCATGCCCCTGCGGCAATATATATTCACCCATTCTGAGGTCTACATCATTTATTGTTTCCATATTATTTCTTGATTAAAGATATCTACACAAAAGCAAAGATTGTATCCAAAACGTAGATGAAAAAGCATGAGGTTGATTTCAATATACAGGCTTTTGAATCAGAGTTAGCAGTCAGAGTTGCTTCTCTGCTTCAGCACCGTTCTGCTTTGACAATGGAGAATGCCAGCTTGAAGCAAAAGATTGCCGGACTGCGGCAGGAAAAGTTACTCTTGGAGGGTGAGTCTCCCCTTAAGTTCTGATAATGATTTTTTCTCATGTATCCTGTTTAGATTTAAAAAAGATGCTCCCATATAATTATCCTGCATTATTCTTGAGTTTCTTTTCCTCTTTCCATGTGATTAGAAGGGGATTAGCTATGTCCACTAGAGGGTATAACTTTACTTCGGGGATTACCATGTGAAATTCTTTGGGTTGCTTGTCAGCTTGTCACGTGTCATGTTGAGAAATTGTGGCTGATATATATTCTTGAGATTAGACCTTCTCAGCAATTTGGCATTCATTCCGTCCTAAAAGCAGCACCACCATAAGGGTAACCGTTATGTCATCTCTGTGAACTGAGATTGCATTGAAGGTATCACGATGGTCCTGTACAGTTGCTGACTGACACTGTTGATCCTTTATCGGTCTGTGCCTTTTAATAGGGTGGATTTCCTTTTAACAGGGCAATATCAATCTATGAAGAAAGAACTTGGGCAACTGAAATTAGGTCTGGCAAGTTCACCAAACAGCAATTTCAGGAATTATTATGAGGCGAGTGCTGGTGCTGGTGCTGGTGCTGCTATTCCAGAATCTTCTAGGCAGTTGTGAGGTATGGAAAAACTCAATCTTAACTGAACTTCTGATGTTCGGAGAATCGTCAAAAGGTTGGCGTTAATGTGCAATTTGCACTCGGTATTGGGTCTTTTGTTGCACTGGTGTGGTGTTCTCCTGATAGTGCATAAACAGGACAAAAAGAGAATGTCAGATCTGTAGGTGTCTCTTGGCTCGGTATCTCTAGTAAATCAGGCGAAAGACCTCAATTTTGAGAGACAAATTGGGTTGACACCTTGAGTTGTGGTAAACACGGTGCAACTATGGGCTTGCTGTCGGAAAGTTACTACTTTCTCCGACATATTTTTGTTGTTCCTTGCGGGTGAGATATGTTCAGGAAGCTTCATTGAGCACATTTTGCCCGCTGCAAAAGAAGAGGGCAGTTTGAAGTTTGTCACTTTGGAGGAAATTGTTCTTGATATTGCTTTTCTGGTGTGCAAGTGGTCCAAATAAGCGGAGGAGGCCTGCTAAATTGCTAATGTTCATTTTGCTACTACGCTCCTGGACGACATCCAATCTGTTGTTCATACTAAAATGGCCTTCTGGAAATTTTAATGCGTTTATTTTAATGAGGAGCCTTTCTTTCCAAAATTCAAATTTAAAAGTTTCCTAAGCAGTAGTAAGAGAGACTTTAGCTCGTTTAATGAATCTAACTTCTGTGAGCGGAGCTTTTCTCCTCTGAATAAAGTTAAATGTTTTGGTAGATGAAAGTAAAATATTTTAAGTATAGATATTCATCTAAGAGCATGGTGCACTTTGAGAAGATGTCGAAATTGAAGTCTTGTCAGCGAAGCGAGTTCAGGTTTACTACAAGAGAGCCGGGGTTGCGTATTTGCCGGTTTACGCGAAAGTTGCAGCAGATATTACGCTGAAACAGATCAATTGCATACGCAGAAAGAACAGAAAGAAATCATCAGCTAGCACTTTTGCCCTTCCATGTCCGCGTTCTAACCATCAGATCCCACCGCCATCTTGACCACCCCTTCTTGCAGAACGCCATGGATGCTGGTGTCCCTATCCAAGGCAAACTGTTTACCTGGGAGAAATGATTGAAATAACGAACTGCACAACATGTTACAAAGAGGGTGTGTCCGTACAGCAATCTTGCACATACAAGCATGCCGAATCTTTAACTAGGTATAGATGCACGAGGAATGGCAGGCGAGCCCAGTTTGTCGTCGGCCTGTTCAGCATAAAATTCGAAGGAAAGTAGTAAGAAGATGAGATGGGAAATACTAAGGTTGCACATGGTAATTATTCTATTTCAAAAAACTGATTCTGATTAAAATAATTTTTTTTATTTTGTTCTTGGATGAATTTTAGAGAATCAAAACGTGTTTAATAACCGTCCAAAATTTCTGTTCCTGGAATAAAAACATATTTGATAGCTGCACAAAATTTTTGTTTTGAAAAACTGATTCTCTTCCTAATTTTTTTCATTTAAGTCAAATAACTATGTAGTTACTTTGTAAAATTTCATCCTAAATTAAAGATTAATTTTTAATGCACGCTAAAATAATTTAAAAAATATATTTTTTTAGCATGTCATAAATGAAACACAAATTTTAATACATGACGTTTGAAGTTCGATTGAAGCATGGGACAGTTCCCATATTAAGAATTCATTTTTTTCTTTAAATGTTGCATTGTCCAAAATACATACAAACATAACAACCGAATAATGAAATTATTCACCGACAAAAAACAAATCAAATTATCCTTATTGATACGAAGTGCAAGTCCTTCACTATCACTTTGTAGCTTCTGTCCTAAATCAGAGTGGATGTTTGGCTCCAACTTCACGTGCGGATGGTCGCATTTTGTGACGCACGGTTACGAATATATATGTTATCATCCGCATATTGGATGTCCTCATCTTCTGCGACATTTTTTGCAAAAAAGAGAAATCTATGAAATCTTGAAAATTTAGGCCCAAATTTATGAAAATGAGGTCAAATTAGCCTAATCTAATCTTCTTCTATTTTTAGGAATTTTCTAAATTTTTTGTAATTTTATTTTTATTAGGTTAAGGGAAAAGTGAGGAGAGAACTAAAAGGGAAAAGTGAGAGATGTAAGACTTCATTTTGTTTTGTGAAGTGATTCTTTTTTTCAGAACCAGCTTTTTTTTTTGTTCTGGATTTTGCTCTAAAACTAATTTTGATTTTCTAAAACTGATTTTGAGAACAGAATCAGAACCAAAATCATTTATGTTACCAAATAGGGTTCTCATGTTTTTTGTTTTTTGTTTTAGAGAACAGAATTGGTTCTCTAATTCTGAAAACTAATTCTGGTTCTCTTGCACGCCCTAATTTTCTGGGCATTTAGTATGAGCACATGTACATTTTACTGCAGATGTAGGACAGTTAATGAATGGACCGTTGGCAATGAATATTCAAAACAAGCTAATGTGAAATTTTACCTGGGCATTGGTGCTGCATGTCCTGTTGGTGCTGGAGGCAAGTTGAGCTCTTCTAGATCAGATTCCTCATTCAGGTTGCAGATAAGAAGGAACTCCAGCTTCTGACTCCATTCCCATGTCTGCTTCCAAGGCGTCAAGCTCTGCATTGCGAAACCGGCAAGCACGACGCCGGCATGCCGAACTAAGATCATCTATTTATCTCGTCGTAATTTGTTATTTAGACAGCAGAACGGATGCACCCGGACAACACTACTCATCTGGGTCCATGCAATCCATTTTGATGCCTCTTTTCTACTGGAAAACAAAATCGAATGAAGAGTCACGTACATGAATCTAGCAGGTACAGTGGACAGAGCAACTCTGGGAATGAGCACTTAATTCTTACATGGGTCTAACTTCACCAAGATTTTCTCACTCACTCCCCATGCTAAACTAGCTTTGAAAAGTTGCTTCTGTCAAAAGCCTATGTTGCATGATGACATCTCGAATTAGATAAATCAAACGGATATGTTAGACCAGTAAATAAACCCCATAATCAATAGCTTAGGAATATCAGGTTAATTGGAAATTGACAGAAGCACCCATAGCTAGACAAAACTGAACAAAGCAATCTATAATTTTTGTTTGTTTCGCAAAAAATACAAGATTTTCAGAAAATGTTTTGCGAAAAGTCATTTTTCAGAAAGAAAAAATTTCGTCATTTGGTATGGAAAATTAAATTTGATTTTCCTCCATTGACTCATTTTAATAATATTTTATTTTTATATTTTTAATTTTTTTTTAAATTCGAAATTTTTAATTATTTATCTTTATCTTTTATCTTTTTTTATCTTTTCTTATTATTTTTCTTTTTCTTCTGGTTTCAGCCGGTCCGGCAATCTCGAGCTCGCCCTAGGCCGGTGATCCCCGACCGAGCTCGCCCAAGGCAGGGCTGATCTCCAGATGGTGGATTTATTCCACCCAAGGCATTACCTTCATGGTTCTTCAAGGAAACCTGGATGCAGAACACCCCACGAGAAAAGTGAACTTGTGCCAGTCCGCGAGTGATCGTGAGATGCGGCTGCAGAGGGGGTCGGTGACGGTCGGCGAGGGTGGACCTTCTCCGTCTTTGGACTTCGGCTTCGTAGCGGTTCAGGGGGACGGCAGCGAGGGGAGGCTCGCAGGTGGCTGCTCGGCGACGGTTGCGACTGGAGGCAGCCGAGAGAGGGTCTCGGCCATGACTCTCCCTTCTCAGTCGTGTTTCTCTCGTGTGTTTTCTGATTGTATTTGCCCACCTAGAACCTTAAGGCATAACGTAGTTTATTTAGACTATGTTGTCTAGGTCAAAGGCCTTGATTGCGCTGGCTTACGTCATGGCTGATCACCGGGCGGTCGGCCATTGACGGAGGAAGGAGCGGTGGGCGGAGGAAGCAGAAAGAAGGAGAAAAGGAAAAAGAAAGATTGAAAAAAGAAAAAATAATTTTTTCTGATTTTTTAAAATAAAAAGGAATTAATAAATAATTATAAAAAAAAAAGTGTAAAAGAGAAGAGGAAGAAAAGATGAGGAAAATGTTTTCCTCTTCCAAAAAAGAGAGAAACATTTTCCTCACTTTTAAAGTGATTTTTTTTCATGGATGGAGAATATTTTTCTAAACGAGCTTGTTTTTCGCGAACCAAACATCAGAAAATCCAAAAAAAAACGTGTTCTGGGAAGTTGTTTTTTGCGAAACAAACGGAGCCTTAAACGAAAACTAATTGAGGGTAAATTTGTCTCAAGTTTATCGGTTTGAGATTTTTTGTGGTCAAAATATTAGTTCGGGGTAAATTTATGATAGATGCACTAGTTTTGGACTTTTTGTGATCAAAAAAATAATTCGGGGTAAATTTATCGTAGGTATATCAGTTTGGAATTTTTTGTAATAAAAAAATAATTTAAGATAAATTTATCACGAATATACCAATTCGGAGCTTTCATGATAGTAACCCTTGTTTTTTTTTTCGATTGAGCAAATTTTCTTTGAGTGAGATAAAGTAATAAATCCGTTAAATGACTTGCATTCTCTTTTGCTTGAGAATCCCGCATTGCTCGAGCTTTCACAGCTTCTTGAGCAGGACCAGGCCGAGTCTTTCTTATTTGTCCCTTTACATCAGCTAAGTTCAGCATCTAGCTTCTTTTAGTAATCTGAGCAAAGACACAAATAATTTAGCATTGATCCACAGAAAATCGCAGCGAATGAACAGATGGGTACGACATGGATCGCACAACAGAGGATGAGTAATGCCAGAGTCTTGGGGAGATGCAGTTGATTTTCAAAGGCCTCCCAAATGCATTGAACATTTTCGAAATGCTAAAACATACATGCTTTTTCAACCTTACCTCGGTTAAACTTTCGTAATTACAAATGTGTCAATGTTGCCGAAGGACTCAGCCACCGGCGGCTTGCCCAACCCCAAGCGACCGCTTCCTAGGGCCACTGGCCAGTGGCCTGAGTTCCACCGGTACATAATTGAGATTTAAAAAAAAAAAAAGTAGCAAAAGTCCTTTGCAACGTGCAGTTTTTTTTTTTTTTTTCCTAGAACCAAATGGTATTTAGATCAAAGTTACTTCTCAATGTACCTTTAGATTATACTTTATCAAATACTATTTGCATGTTTGGAAAAACCCTTTTACCTAAAGATTTTTGCATTTTTTTCAAAAGCTTTCCCCAAACTTTGGCTTATTCATGCAAGCCCATTCAATTGTAAAGTTGGTCACTTTTTATCATCGGAAGGGAGGCAGGACCAAGATCGCGTAACAACGTAAAATCTCACCCAAAAAAAAAAAAAGTTAAACAAAAAACCGAGAAGACTACGGACTGAGTAGGACACAATCTAGAATATTTCAGTAACCAATGTCAGTTAACCAGTTTCTTGAAATAATTGATAATTCAATGTGTACGCTTAGATTCGACACTGCACCCTAAGCTTATCAGGAGACTTTACATCACACATCCGGATCAACAAAACAGCATCAACTTCGAACATCAACATAATCTTAGTTTCCGACTCCATGGAAAGGACTATGGGTTCAACCCGAGTTGTTTCCTCGTCTTCCCCACGAACAGATCCCCCGATTTGATCATGCCAGGGAGGCATCCGATCACTGTTATCAGGGGAAACTGCGCCACAGCCTCTTTCCTGCCGAGCGAAACAAGAGCGATTGCTGAACCAGGCCTGTAAGTAGCCATCTTGCTCTCTCTCCCTCCAGTCATTAATAGTTTCAAGTTCTTGACGGTAACTTCTGCATGTTGTTGAGCCAAATAACCTTGCTTTATTTCCTGAAGTTAAAACAAAACTATCAAAGGGTAATTCATGCTAATTCTGCATGTTGTAAGTATCCATTTAAATATATAAGCATTGCCCTTCATAGCTGGCATTAGGAGACACGTGAATGCTGCAGTAGATCAAACAACAGGGACAAAGAAGAACTAAGTAGAACAAACTAGACCATGGTAAAGTTGGCCAATCTTACCGGAATGTCTGTGATATCTCCTATGGCAAAGACATTTTTGTGACCTTTAACCCTTAATTGCTCATCAACCATCAATCTTCCACGAGTATCCAAGCTATCCTTAAGTATAGTCTCCCTAAGCCATGATGAACCAATTGGCTTCCCTGTGCACAAAAAATGGCAATCGGCTTTGAGGGTTTCTCCTGCAGATGTTTGATAGGTGCCATCTGATACGCTAGTCAAATCAACAGATTGTTCCAGGATCACTTCAACCCTCCTCGATGTCAACCAGTCGAGCGTCTTTTGGGAGGCCTTAGGACCAATAAATTCAAGCAACCTAGACCCTCGATGCACCAACATCACCTTCTTATCTGGAAAGTCAACACTGATTTCACCGGCAAGTTCCACGCCAGTAGGGCCACCTCCGACGATCAAGATGGAATTAGAAGATTTTATCTTATCATACTCTGTAATGTGAGAGAAAAGATAAGTCACTTGAGCAAATGACTTGGATAAGAAATCAAAAGCTTCCCAAATGTTTTATTGAGTAGAACGACGACCAAAATTCAACCGCTGCCAACAGTTTGAGACAGACACCAGCTATGTTTCTTACATTTATCAATGTAATCAACTATAACATTCAGATAATGTGCACAGTGGGGATTGTCTAATATGACCAGAATTTGAATATTCTCTCTCTTTGGTGGTCATATCAACTTTCAGACTTTTTATTGCTCACCTGCTTTGTATTGGATAAGCCGTTCGCTTCTAGATTTGGGAACTAAATCTTTGTGCCCCGTGGCGATGACAAGATAGTCAAATGGGAGCCTGGAGCCATCAGCAGTCGACACTTCGCCATCTCTAATGTCCGCAGCAGCAGAGCAGACAATCTGGCCACTCGCGAAGTATTCACCATGGTCAACAACTGATCTTTCGGCAACAGATGGCTCAACCATCGCCCTCAAGCTTGCCCACGGGATCTCAAAATACTCCTTCCTAGCCGCAATTGAGTAACATACTGTCAGATACAATTTGCAAAATGTGAAAGGAGAAGGAAGACTCAGGGTTCCAAGTATCTAAAACCAAAACAGATGACCTAACCCACTGGTTTAGACGCAATCTGTGTCTCTGAACTTGTTGTGCACTGTGCGGTTTTCAAAAAGGCGACAATTCCAGAACAGACAACGTCAGCGTAAAGTATATTACAGCATTCTGTTATCTAATTTCTGTATAACCATCTATCTGCAAACGCATCTAATGGAGAATGGCAATGACAAATTCTACAACAATATAGCTGAAAAGGATTACCCAACAAACAAATTAGTTTCAAAAGGAGGACATGGCACCATGCAAACACAACGTCATCTACCAGACAAACAAAAGCATGGAGACTCAGACTCAGCTTTTCCCCCACATTAGCTTGCGCTCCAAGTTATGGTGAACTTTTACATCTCTGGGTCACCAATAACTCAACCAATGTCATCACTTGAGAGATGCGAAGCGAATGCCCTATCCAGCCGGACTCGTAAAAAGATTGCATCTTCGTCCACAGAAACGAGACTCTTTTGGAATTAAGCCAATAAAAGCATAAAACGAAAGAGACCCGAGTGAAGATACAAAGGAATTGGATCCATTTGCACAAATTGAGCTCCGCTAGATGATAAAAATTGAGTCTTTTCTTAAGAGAAATGAGGCTTACGGGTCGATAAGAACGACGTCGGCGAAGGATTGGAGGGATTTGGCGACGAGGGAACCCGCGACGCCGCCGCCGATCACCACCACCCTCTTCTCGTGTCTTCTTGGTGATTCTCCTGAGGCTGAGCTCGCCATTGCAGTTTGCTGCACGAGCTGTTGCCCGTGAAAACCAAGACGACTCGACTCGATGATGGTTGTGCTTGTGCCTGGGCGCGTGGCAACTGGCAAATCAAGGACACAGGGAAGGAATCAAGGGAAGCGCATAACTTCGAAACGGCAAGAATGAGCGTAGAATCAAAGCACCGATTTTAAAAAAAAAAATGATCGCCGGTGTCGATTTAAATATTTAGTCGATGAACAATTATCGACAATAATTTATGTATTACATTTTAAAAAAATATTTTTTAAATCATTAAATTTTAACGAAACAAATGGAGTCTTAAAGGTGGATTGTTATCAATAATATAAATATAAATAATTAGTTAATTAATCTAAACAATACAACTGATTATTTTTGAAAAATACTTTATAAACCAGTCAATTTTTAACGAAACAAATTGAGCCTAAAAATCAAAAGTTGATGACCCCACTTCAATTTTTTTTCTAAGGTTTTAGATGTTTATAGTTTTCCAACAATAATGTAATTTCATATGTACCCATCACTTAAAAATTTGTTGTCAATAAATTTGGGTGATTATATGTCCTTTTGATGTAGCATCAAATATATGCAAAAACCTAAGATGACTGCTCCTTCGTGATGAGCAAACTTAAATTAGATTGATTCAGTGATAAAGTCCCTGGTTGTTTCTCTAATAAGTTAATTCGGAAATGATTATGTACATTTTATTCCTTTAACTTATGCTGCTTATCTAATTTGATGCAAATTATTCTTCATGCAATAAAAACATGTCATGTAAAGATTGTTTTATTTGGTAATTTCATCAATGTAACCCATATTTGGCGCCAAATGTTGATCTCTACCTCACAGTTACAATTTGTTGCTTGCGTGATGAAAAATATGAAAATCCGTCTTAAAACCACGACGATACGTTAGTTTAGAGATTAAATCTACCACAAATAAAGTATGGTTTTAAGCTTGAATTTGAGTCTTTTGTTGTGAAAAATTATATCACGTGAGAGGTGTAGATGTACATGATATGTGTGGTGATGTTTATGTTGCATTGATATACGTATCATGATCATCTTAATGCAATAAAAAATCATCGGCGCAAGAATCCTTCCTTTTAAATGAAAAAAACTAGATTGATGAATTATTTGATTTGGCCTTTTATCTTTGATGAATTATTTAACTTGGCCGTTTATTTTTTCCAAAACACATGCACGACAGCACGCGACACTAGACGGCATGTTAATACTTAGGGTTAATGCCACGGAAAACCCCAAATCGGTACACTTGTGACAAATTTACCCCAAATTATTTTTTTGACCACATAAAACTCCAAACCGGTATACCTGTGACAAATTTACCCTAAACTGGTACACATGTGACAAATTTACTCTCCGTTAATTTTCGTTAAATTTAATCATCAAACCGTTGATTTGGTGACACGTGACAGTTGACAGGTATACCAGTATGGAGTTTTGACCATCTGCTTGTCACGCATTTATCAATTTAAGATTTTTCGTGATATTAAATCAATTTAATCGGGGTAAATTTGTTACAGATGTACCGGTTTAGGGTATTTCGTGGTCAAAAGAATTAGTTTATGGTAAATTTGTCACAGAAATACCAGTTTAGGATTTTTGGTGGTCAAAAAAATAGTTTGGGGTAAATTTGTCACGGGTGTACCAATTTGGGGTTTTTCGTGGTCAAAAAAAAAATTTAGGGTAAATTTGTCACAAAGTTACCGGTTTAGGGTTTTTCATGGTATTAACCCTAATACTTAAGCCGACACCCGCGGGTTGACATGACCGTGGCATGGCCCGATATGTTACCGAGACGGGCTTTCACGGCCCGCGAATGCATCGGTCCATGGGCCTGCCCGGTGCCCCGAGTGCCACCGGGCCGTTGACTAGATGGTAACAACTCCACCAGAGAAAATGTCTTCTCACAGTCGCGGACTCGCGGCACACAGTATTGGAGGACCGGTTTGGCCCGACCCGGATGTTATGTCCGTGGGCGGCCGATTATACCACTATTAACCCGGGTCAATGCGTTTAAAATTCTCATTCGAACCGACGACCTGACCACCGCTCTGCTTGAGCGCGTGTAAACCACGGGCCACTCATTTCGTCCGCGAACCAATGAAAGAAAAGGCAATTAGAGCAGTAACCATCCGAATCGATTTCACAATTTTCCATATTTTTGTTAAAATTCCTGTTTCCTTCTTCTTTTCCCTCCATGTCCTAAATCTATCTGGAAACAAATAGCTTGTTTTGGACACGCACATATTTGCATCTAAATGACTTCTAAGTTTTAACAAAAATTCTCGTGAAAAAAATATCTATGGACTCTACATTTTTGCTTATAAATAAACTTATAAGCTTACATGTCAGATGATATTGTTAGTCAAAGCTTCTCCATTAATTTGTTCTTGTTCAAAATGATTTTTTTTAATTATATGCATGAATAATAAATTAAGTGTATCGGGTCATTTCACAAATAATGGCATGATTATACTATTTTCATACCCTTCCAAGCTTATCGATTTCGTCCGAACCGAAAGGTAATCTAGATGGATTTGGCCAAATCCATTCAGAAATTAATGTCTGTTTTACTAAGGTAATGGGCATTCTTGAGCGATAAATCCAAACTAATTTCATTTTCTTTTTCTGCTCGGGAAAAATTATTTCATTTGGCTTTGTCTAATTACCACATCTATTTTTTTATTTTTATTTTTTTAAGACAGTAAATGCTTGAGTGTTTCGAGAGCTACTCAACGCACGCGCCTCCGGAGAGCGTGGAATTAGGAACTCTGTTCAGGCACGGAAAAAAATAAAAAAGAGCGTTTTGAGTAGGAATGGATCATCCTCCTCCTCCAGCTCAGTAAATCCCACTCCTCAGCAATCTCTATATAAATCCTGAAATCCCTCCCGAATCGTCTCACTCGGAGCACTTCGCACCGCCGATATTCTCCAATTCAAGCCCTCGCAGTGAACCGCGAGCTTCCGGCGGATCGACGATGGCTGGCGACTTGGAAGGCTTCAACTTCGAGCAGAGGCACGGCAAAGACAGGGTGCGGGTGGCCAGGGTCTGGAGGACCAGCGACGGCCGCAATTTCATGGTCGAGTGGAACGTCAGCATCAGTCTCTTCTCCGATTGCATCGACGCGTACGCCCGCGACGACAACTCCAGCATCGTCGCCACCGATACCATGAAGAACACGGTACCTAATTTCTTCCCCCGCTTTTCGCCTGTTTTTGAGCTGGCCACGGTGGTTGATGAGAATCGTCTCTCTGCTCTTGTCCGGACGGTGACGTCGACGGGTGTGTTCGTTCGATTATCCTGTGGTCTTAGTATTACGGGTCGTGTAGCTTGCTATTTACTCCGGCGGGCTGGCACTGTTAGAGTAAATCAAGCCTTCGTTTAAGAGCAGAACAGTTGGCAATGGTCCACAAAATCTTACTAGTATCAGATCAGGAGCTCCAGGGAGTTGGACTAATTAAATATTAAATCAGGTCATCATTTTCATCTAATAGCTTAAGTTTAGAACATTTCGCAGTGCTCCCATAAAATCACACGGCACTAGTAAATTATGGTGAGTAGCATAATGTAACTTGTTTGTAGTGATAGCATCGTTTTAATCTGGTCTGACGTGGTTGGAGCCTTTATTTAGGTGTACGTGAAAGCAAAGGAATGTTCGGAGCAACTCTCGGCGGAGCATTTTGCAATTTTGCTTGCCAAGCATTTCACGTCGTTCTATAAACAGGTCAGCACTTGCCTTATTCTGGGAGAGAATATCAGAAGACAATTTAGTTGTCTCCGTAGTGGATTTTACTTTGTAGCCAGAAATAGGTTACTGTGTCTTGCCATTGTTACAGCTAAAGATTCAGGAATATAATTTGGAGTCCTTGTGTTTCACCATTCAGAATCGTATGTATACGGAGATTTTGTTATGGATGGGTGCCGTGACACAAGCTTATGACTCACAATGGCCAAAAAAGTAATAAAGAAAATCAGGAAGTGGTTATTATTAGCTCAGATGCATTGCTTGAGATGAAATATTACATAATCTGGTGATAGGAAATCCAAAGTTTGCATGGTCATGAAGACAACTATATTGTTGGTTAGCCTGTGGATCATATGTCTGCAATTGCATGCTATCAAACAAGGCATCAAAATGGGAAAGGGATATATCACAACTGTGTTTGGAAGTGGATGCATGTCAGCCTGTCTAGAACTTGGGATTCTGTCTCATCTGATGCGATGGCATGGTAGTTTGTGATTTCAGAAGTTGCTGCATGTGGTTGTCGCTCGCGAGAGAGAGAGAGAGAGAGAGAGTAGTTTGTGATTTCAGAAGATCCTGCGTGTGGGTGTCGAGAGCGAGCGAGCTTGTTAGGTTTATAGTCTGTACAATAGAGAGAGAGAGAGAGAGAGAGAGAGAGAGTAGTTTGTGATTTCAGAAGATCCTGCGTGTGGGTGTCGAGAGCGAGCGAGCTTGTTAGGTTTATAGTCTGTACAATAGAGAGAGAGAGAGAGAGAGAGAGAGAGAGAGTAGTTTGTGATTTCAGAAGATCCTGCGTGTGGGTGTCGAGAGCGAGCGAGCTTGTTAGGTTTATAGTCTGTACAATTATCTGTACAATTATCTTTAACTGATCCTCTCCAAGTATTCTTGGGAGGTGCCTTTTTTATGCTGTTAGGTTTTAGCATGTGTTTTCTCTGAGGTGTATTATAAGCATGCCAACGATAGGTGGGTTTATGTGGCTTCTAATGGCAAAATTGGGGGGCCATGGTGGCACCTAAAGTTTTGACACATTATCTTGATCTAACTAGGATCACTACACTGCGAATGACTGAGAGAAGCAATTATCAGATGCTTGAACAATTCTTGTGTAACTGACCGTGCTTCATGGGACTGTTTGTGGTTCTACTTGTTACAGGTGGTCTACACAAACAACCAGATTAAGCTCATAGCACTCGGTGTTAGATGCTCTATTAGTAGCACTCATGTTTTTAAGTTTTTCTCTGACTCTAGGTAACAGCTGCTGTAGTCAAAATTGTGGAGAAGCCTTGGGAACGACTATATGTGGATGGACAACCTCATGAACATGGTTGGCTTTTCATCTTTGGCAATTGAAAGTGTTGATTAGTGTTCATTTCAATAATGTTATTGCCTATATAAAAGGCTTAGTAATGACCGTTCTTCTATTTTTGGTTTCCTGTACTGTTGTTCTGTCTGTACAGAAATGGGCTGATAGAGTTTCCTGACTTGTCATACATTCACTTGAATTATTTTCTGAATTTAGGACAATATCATTCTAAATAATTCTGGAGAAATGCTCTCAAAAGAACCTCTTTATCTGCCCGTGTTTCAGAATCCCCTTTTTGAGGGAATAACCTTTCAGGATATTGACCTTTAAATATCTTTAATAGAGTTTAGAGGTTCAATGGCTTGACTTTGAGTGATGCGAGATCAATTTTGAGACATCCCTGTATCAGAAGGAGCAATTGATGGTTTCAGAGTGTGTGGAGATATGTCTTCTTGATAGATGGCGGCAATTGATTACTAAAGAAAAACTAGGACATAAGGGCTTACTATCATAATCTAAAGACCAATAGGTTTAGATGCTGAGTGGAGGGTCGTAATTTATTGTTGTGGCAATAGCACCAGATGCATCACCAATCATGGGCTGATATGGGTTCATGTTTTTATTATTTTTCAGATGTCTAAAAACTATCATTCGAAAGGATGCCTCATTAAGGAAAAAATGGGGCAACTAAAAGACGATGTTTTGCGCTGTGTTTTGCTCTTTAGTCTACACTGTCGCTGTGTGATTGTCACAAGTTTCTGACTTGTAGTTTTAAATTTATCCTTCTGTGAAGTCATATTAAATAGCATTAAGGCTGTTCCCATGATCATTAAGAGATCATTACATAAAAAGTCAGCATCACATGGACTTATTTTTTTTCACTCAGCACATGGACTTATGTTTTTTCACTCAACTTTACTGAAGGATTTAAACTTGGATCAGAGAAGCATACAACAGAAGTAACTGTGAAAAAGTCTGGTGCTCTAAAACTGACTTCGGGGGTAGCAGGATTGTCAGTCCTGAAAACAACCATGGTAAGCTAGTGTACGCTCTAGCTAGCTTTCATAAATTCTTTTGCCTGATTTGGCTTCAGAGATGGTAGGATCACTTAGGAAGTTGGCATTTTTTCTTCTCAAAACAAACATTTGCATGCCATGTGAATTGCAGTAATGTTCAAATTCAATTCTTTGAAATTTATCTTGCTGCTATTCTAACTGCATTCTAGGTACATTTCAGAAATCTTGGTCGTCTTTTTGTACTTTCATAACCTGCTAGTACTTGTACTTTTATTGGACTGAGTACAAATTCTCCTACCACGCCTAGAATTATGTCAATTTTTTGTTGTAAGTCTAGAATTCGGTCACCTATGAGCTACTGATGGCAAAAGCATATCTGAAAGCTTGTCTCTTTGAAACGTGTGAAAAAGATAGATTGCACATTGATATTTTTTGCTTAATCACCTTTGCTTTTGACATAGGCTTCGTAGTATTATTCAATTTTGATGTATGTTCAGTGTAGGTTCGTTATATTGTACGTGTAACAGTACTTGCCACTACTTGAGAATAGGACGTTTTGTCCATATCTTGCATCATTCTTGAAATATTTGGTTATTGTTAGCACATAGTGCATCAAGTTCTATTTCTAATGAAACTATTCGGATGTTTCGGGAACTTTCAAAGTATCTGGCATGCATCGGGAAGCAAAGTCAACTTTTGAAACCTTAGTTGGGAATTTCTTCCAGGAACCTGTGTCCACTGGATGGTAACCATCACAGCCTTTGATCTTGTGGCTCTCCCAAAATCAATGGTTGTGATGAACCCAGTCTAGTAGGCTCTGGTCCAGGCAAGAATTTCCCCTCAGTTGGCATCAGCAATCTGCAGATGCATCATTGATAGGACATGTTTTTAGGTGCAGAGCATGGAGTGCATCCAATTCTTCCTCAGTTCTTGGATTTTATGGCCCCATGAGGGACCCCATTATCTAAGGCAGGGAGTGCCTAGTGTTGTCTCCATTGATAGGATGAGTCTGATATGGCTGCTCTGTCTTCATTTTTATCTTCCGTGTGAACAGTCAGGTTTTGAAGGTTTCTTCAGGGATAAGTACACAGCTCTTCCTGAAACTCAAGAAAGAATGCTTGCCACTGAAGTGACTGCATCTTGGGGGTATGATTTTTCATTACTAGTAATGTGAAAGAATGTTAAGAGGCAGAGTTGAATAATATATGAATTTCACTGCATCCCTTTCCCGCGGCCTTCAATTTTGAGATTTGGAAGAGTTAGGGTTATTTTTTTGTCATAAGCTAAGTCACAACTATGAGTGTGGATGGCAGGTACTCTTATGATACTCTCTCCAGCATCCCCTGTGATCTTCTTTATTTTCAAGAGAGATATAAGGATGTGAAAAAGGTTTTGATGAATACTTTCTTTGGCCCACCAAAAGAGGGAGTTTACAGTGCATCTGTGCAAAGCACTCTCTATCAAATGGCAAGGGCAGTTCTCGCCGGGTCTCTCTCTCTCTCTCTCTCTCTCTCTCTTACACCCAAGAAATTCTCCGCTTGATTCTGTGTTGTTCTGCTTTCCTTATTTATTATTAGGTACATGATGAAGATCTAAAAAATAAGCTGATTTTTTTCTTCAGATTTCCTGACATATCAGCAGTGCAATTAAACATGCCAAATCTCCATTTCTTACCAGTTAACATATCAACCAAGGATAATCCATCAATGGTGAAGGTACGAAATTATGCTGCTGCAAGAAACACTCTTTGTGAAAAGGATAATTAGAATGTCCAAGTGGTTCTACGAATGTTAGACTAGCTTGGGGAACGAATCTAATATTTAGCAGCCGCAAGAAGAAGGTTAGATATGGCCATCTCGGATGCTTAGCCTACTGAAAATGGTTGATACTAGGCAACTATGAGCTTCTTCTTTTAATCCTAACTTTGTAGGTCTTCAGGGTTGAGCCATGAGAAATAGATAGTAAGGTACTCGTGAGAGAAGTTAGTGAAACAATGATTTGTTCGCAATCACAGGATATGGATCCTCTCAAGTTGTGAGGAGTAAATTAACTCAACTTTTCACGCCTTAAGTTGATCATGTTTCACAAAAGGGCCCTAACCAGTTGACAACAGGTTAAAGAGAAGATAAAGGGGATAAGTTGGGAGTGCAAACTTTTTTATCACCACATGAGCTATAAAGATGTTGGCAATTTATTAGTCCAATAACAAAATATCCTTAAGGCTGCAAGATCTGCAAGTTTTTGAAAGTAAATATGCTATGACAACATTAGAAGCAATTGTATGGTTCAGAATTTGTGCTGCGTTAGTTCATGTAAATCGTAAAAGGAGAAAGTAAACAGTTCACAGGTTCTAAGACTTTTATGCTTGAGGACAATGACATGTAAAGGAATCTGAGTTTAGATTTTAGGCAGCTTATCCTGGAATATTT
This sequence comes from Rhodamnia argentea, assembly GCF_020921035.1. Classification (NCBI taxonomy): domain Eukaryota; kingdom Viridiplantae; phylum Streptophyta; class Magnoliopsida; order Myrtales; family Myrtaceae; genus Rhodamnia; species Rhodamnia argentea. The sequence goes on along the minus strand of NC_063157.1, from coordinate 22,508,401 downwards.
TGGACGGGAAAGTTAGTTGATGTTTGACGCACTTTGATAAGCATTAACGCGCTCAAATGCTGTCGTGCTGATATTCACGAAATGTACTGAATTTTGCAGTTCAATGACGATGTATATTTACCAACTGATGAGCCACATGGATCAATTCAAGCAAGCTTGAGCAGATTCTGGTCAAGAATGTAGAGATAACTCTTCACCATCGGTAATCTGATTCGAGGTCCCAGTCCAATCAGCTTTGTATCTTGTCTGCTTGTACATTTTCAAATAAAATTGCAGGACCTCCAATTTCCTTAATTTCGTTGACAGTTGAATCTCTTTTGTAAAAATAATAGCTGATGTGCATCACCATCTACTCTGGCAATGAGAATACAGTACATGGTGTTGCATGGGCAGATGCATCATCTCATCTCAACAATATGATGGATCCAATTCACATGGTTCAATCTCATCGTGGTACTTTTAATGGTTATATATATTATGTATTGTAAACGAGCCGTAATTGTTTCGACGAATTTAATAGATTTGTCAAATACCACATCAGTCAATGGAGCTTCTGTTTCGGCCAAAAAGAGAAAAATGGAGCTTCGGTGGCTCTATCTAAGGTAGTTATGATACGAGAGCAGTCCTACTTGCACTTGAACAAACTATAGCAAAGTTACAACATGAGTAGGACAAATGAAGCTGGTAGGTAAATACGTAAATACTCATTGGTGGGATTTCCGTAAAGGTGTTCGATACGTACAACAGTGTAAAATAAAGCTGGTATGTAAATACGTAAATACTCATTGGTGGGAGAGTATCGTGTATTCATCCAAACGCAAGTGGTTATTGTCCAATTTCTCTTTCGTGACTAGGATGTAAATACGTAAATACTCATCGCGGCACATCATTGAAGATGCGGTGCGAATACACTCAAAACTTCCTTGTAGACAGGTTTCTTGAAATCCACTGCCTGCACGAGAGATGGAATCATATAAACAATGCTAAGGGAGACTGAGGTCCGAAAACAAATAGAATAGCGTAAGAGTCAGGTCAACCCACAAGTTCAATTATTTGGTCAGGTGACATCCAAGACCACTCGCCAAACTCGGGTTTCTCGGTGCCGTCCCCCAAGAGATTGATTTCTTCATCTTTCCCCGTAAATTTCATAAGAAACCTGCAACCCAAAGTATCCAGCTTGATAAATTTTTAATCAGAATGATATGGCAGAGTGAAACAGGAGAGACAGAAAACCAGCATTAAGTCTTATGCTGAAATTCAAAACCGATGCAACACAATCCTTCCCCACAACATGTCGGGGCCATTCGGTAATACTAAGACGACTAAAAGCTAATCTAGATGCAATCGTTTTGGGAAAAGGAATTCTGCGTTAATTCTTCCAAGATGCAACAGCAAGAAACTCAACTGATACAAAATATGGTGTATCCTTGGAGTTGGACCTAAAGTGTCGCAATGCTGCTTTAAGGGAAGGTGAAATGGGACTCTGAATGACATGGATCCATTGGTTGACTTTGAGACTTTGGCTACATTGCAATTCCACGAGAGAACCTCTTTATATAACCATGACAAAAAGTTTAGTGAAAGAAAACAATTCGACTGAAAGAGGGCTATATGGCATTTATTACTCGGTTTAACGTAAGACTGCTAAACTTCAAAGATATCACAAATGATCAATTTAGACCTTAGATCCACAATATAATTGGGAAAGTCATGTTCTCCATCCTCTTTTACAGGCCTAACTAAGCTTCACATCATTGACCTAAAATTCTTCCTAGCTCAGCATTAAGCATATTATTTTTAACCTCTTATCTGATGAAGTATAGATTAGGGGTGATCGGATCCTAGTCCGGTCCGGTCCCACCCAGGAACCGGGAACCGGACCGGACCAACGTCATCCCCAAGCCATAATCGAAAAGAAACACAGATGAAATGTGAAAGCAGAGGGATGGCAGAGGCGGGGATGGCTGGCAACGGGAAGGGCAGAAGATATGCTCAATCTGCTTAGAAGATCTGAAGCCTATCATAGAAGACCTCCAAGCCATCGCCATATGTGGCCATGTCTTCCACGAGCTCTGGTCCATTTCCTCTCTCTCTCTCTCTCTCTCTCTCTCCACTTCACAATCGCTGTGGAGCAAATTGCCAGAGTCGCTAAACTGATCTGACTTGCCTCTCTCTTTCCAATGTCGAATCTGTAGCTTGCAACAGTGGTTTGAGTACTGTCCGAGCACGAGGAAGCGGAGCTGCCCTATCTGCAAACGGGCTTGCCAAGTGAACAAAGTCCTTTAGTCCGGGCGGTCCAGTTCCCACCCTAGAACCGGAAACTGGACCATCCGTCACCAGTTCCAATTTTATGGAATTGGAAACCGGACCAGCGCCCCTAGGAACGGCCTAGAACCAGCCGGTCCTGTCCGGTCCGGTCTGGTCAGTTCATTTTGCTTACCCCTAGTATAAATACAATCTGTCTTAATTCCAGAAGAAACAACTTTTGAATGAACTGAATAATAAAGCCCCAACTCAATTTCTAGAGTCCTCTACACCCTTCATTTATTGTGCAAGCATCTTTATGCGTCTTCTGAGGAAAAAAGAAGAGAAGGGGGAGGGGTGGGGGAATGAGATTGGTGCACTAACCACTTCTGTGCTTGGCCTTTCCAGTCTGATCCCCACTGAATTTTGAGCTTTTCCCTAACATCTGGAGGAAAGTCATACGTCAACCAGTAAGGAACCTGCAAAGGATTCCTGAAATGAGAACCAAGAAATTTGTCCAGGCAATAGAGTAAAGTTAACTATGGAAGAAGACTCGGACAGAAATTACATATACAAACCTATGTGTTTAGTAATGCACAAAGGATTAGATCAGATATATGCCATTCTCAAAACAGTGAGGTAAATTAGAAAACAGACAAGCTCTCCAGTGGCGGCCCCTCGGGGTGGGGTTGGTGGGAGATAGAGAGAGATCAGGGTTTCCTCATTTAAGTCAGTGTTAATGCAAATTAGGCTTGTTATTTCTTAATCGTCTAAGGATAGGGCTCCAACAAATTAAATTCTTGCAAAAAACAAAAAGAAAAGTCACAGCTATTACCACCTGCATATGAGAAAGAAAAAGATCAAGCATGCGTGCCCAGAACTCTAAGATGACAAGTAAAGCACCCCCTTTGCTCAAACATGGTGACGTTATAGACTGATAACTCTGAATGGCTAATTCAGAACCTTAATATTTCACTAAAGTATATGTTGAGAGTATTTGGCCAATGGGGGCATATTTGTCTATTTTCTTTATTATTTTATGAATAGCAGCAATAAGGGCAATATTGTAATTCTTGGCTTTTTTTGGCTTTATTATAAATAGATAGCTTGGGATCACATTGACCTAACCAAGCATTCAGTTCAGTTTTTTCTCTCAAAATGGTATCAGAGCCGGGGCTGAACTGAAACCCTAATCTCTTCTACGTGCAATCGTTCTTCTCTCTCTCTCTCTCTCTCTCTCTCTCTTCTCGTCTCACTGCAGTTCCTTCTCACCTTCTTCTTTGCTCTCTTTCACAAAGTAGGGCAGCACAAATGAGGTGGTTCTTTGAATCTAGTGTCTCGCCTAAACCTCAGCTCTATGACATAAATTAAAGCTTCTTTGCGGTTTGCGATAGGCGGTTCAATCCATCTTGTGATTTTTTGGATCTTCTTGTTTGAGATTGTTTTTGCCTTGCCGCCGGCCCACAATCCACTCATGTGTGAAGACCAAAGTACTGCAATTCGTGGATCACCATAATTATTTTTTCAGATTCTTTGGGAAAAATCAGAATTATCGATTTTTTTTTCAGATTTTCAAAACCCTAGAAAAAATCGATTTTTGCCTTCTCTTGATCTAATTTGGCTGTTTTTTGGACGACAACTTTCAGCCCGCTACTAGAGGATTTCTATCCAATTTTTGGCCTTTTTTTGGGCAATCTTTGGTGGTTCGATTGCTCTGTTTACACTTTTCGAGTCGATTTACGAGACACAATGTCCGAGGATTCAACCGTGAGCTCTGGATCTCCGGGAGATGGCCGTATAGATTATATTAATTTTGCTGCAATCCCCGTGAAGCTTGACGGTACAAATTATTTGATATGGTCTCGATCGGCGTTCTTGACCATCGTAGGCCGGGAGCTTACGGGACATATCAACGGCACTTCTGTGAGGCCAACCACATCGGGTATGACTCGGGAAAAGTGGGTCTCATATGACTCTTTGTCTATATCGTACTTTTGCGTCTTCTCTATCTTCTGTTTCCATTCCACAAAATTAGCGAGAAGCTTTTGCGGATGAGAAGTGGAAGGTAGCAATGGTGGAAGAGATGTATGCTTTGAAGAAAAATAACACGTGGGATCTTGTTGTTCTTCCTCCTAGAAAACAATCGGTAGGATGTAAGTGGGTGTTTGTAGTCAAACAAAAGATTGATGGTACCGTGGACGGATATAAAGCACGGTTAGTGGCAAAGGGATTTACTCAGACTTTTGGGATAGACTATCAAGAAACCTTTGCTCCCGTTGCCAAGTTGAATACTGTGCGAGTGCTACTTTCATGTGCTGTTAACCGGGAATGGGATCTTTAGCGATTAGATGTGAAAAATGTCTTTCTTCATGGAGAGTTAGAAGAGGAGGTGTATATGGAGATTCCTCCAGGTTTTTCTTGTGACAAAACTCAAGGTAAAGTGTGAAAGCTGAAACGTGCACTTTGTGGTTTAAAGCAATCACCTCAAGCCTGGTTTGGTAGGTTTTAGAGAGCTATGGTCTCTATTGGGTATAAACAAAGCAATGCTGATTACACTTTGTATGCGAAGAAATCATGTGCTAAAATCACTATTCTCATTGTCTATGTAGATGACATTGTTGTCGCGAGAAATGATAGTGATGAAATCAGCCGGTTGAAGAAGTTTCTCGAACAAGAATTCGAGATAAAAGATCTTGGAAAGTTTCGGTACTTTCTTGGGATTGAAGTTGCCCGATCTTCAAAGGGTATCTTTCTATCTCAAAGAAAGTATGTCCTTAATTTTTTGATAGAAGTTGGTTTATTGGGATGTCATCCCTCTAATACAACTATTGAGGCAAATACTCGTCTTCGAGAAAAAGATGGTGATCCCGTGGATAAGGGTCATTATCAATGAGTAGTAGGCAAGTTGATTTATTTGTCTCACACCCGACCCGATAATGCTTTTGCTGTGAGCCTTGTAAGTCAATTTGTGCATGATCCATACTCTACTCATATGAATGCTGTTTTTCAGATCCTTCGGTATTTGAAATCTGCTCCCGGGAAAGGGATTCTTTTATCCCCTCATGATGGCTTGAAGATTGAAACTTATACAGATGCTGATTGGGCTGGATCTCTAGATCGGAAGTCTATTTCCGGGTATTGTACTTTCTTAGGAGGGAATCTTGTGACTTGGAGCAATAAAAAGTAGAATGTGGTTTCTCGATCTAGTGCTGAAGCAAAGTTTCGTGCGATGGCACAGGAAGTTTGTGAGTCGTTATGGCTTAAAGGATTATTTGAAGATCTTGGTGTATCCATTCATCTTCCTATGATGCTATATTGTGATAATAAAGCCGTCATTAGTATTGCTCACAATTCTATCTAGCATGATCGTACCAAACATGTGGAGATTGACAGACACTTTATCAAGGAGAAGTTGGAGAGTGGATTAATTTGCATGCCCTTTGTTTAGTCCGGTGATCAACTTGCTGATGTTTTCACTAAAGGACTAGGGAGTAAATCGTTTCATCCTGTTTTAGTCAAGTTGGGCATGTGTGATATTTATGCTCCAACTTGAGGGGGAGTGTTGAGAACATTTGGCAAATGGGGGCATATTTGTCTATTTTCCTTATTATTTTATGAATAACAGCAATAAGGGCAACATTGTAATTCTTGGCCTTCTTTCGGCTTTATTATAAATAGATAGTTTGGGGTCACATTGACCTAATCAAGCATTCAATTCAGTTTTTTCCCTCAACAGTATACGATCTTATTTCCAATGAATCAAGGAATTGAAGGAGATAAAACACAATTTCTAACCTCCGCCAGAACTTCAGCCGATGAGACTCCTGTTTCTTCTTTTAGTTCCCTCGTGACAGCATGTTTCGGATCTTCACCATCATCAATTCCACCCTAGTTATAAAAGAAAAAAAATGAGCATCCATATTGTATTTCATGTTGACAAGAGGCTAAGGTAAATGTCTCTGAATGTAAAGAACACAGCCCAGATCCAAAAGCTTCAGATCTGGTCAGGAAATGTTTATATAAGCCAATCAGGAAGAATCCACATTCCAATCACAGATACACTTGCCACAAGCTACAACCAAACCGGGACAGTCTAAAAGGCGGACCTTTATACAAGTTCAGGTGATCACTAACGATGCCATCAATTGCTAACTAAGTAGCGTAATGCTCATACACGCGGTCACCAATTTACCTGCGGCATTTGCCAGGCGTCACGGACGTCAAGCCTCGAAGCAGCGAAAATCTGCAAAACCCCTCCCAAACAGAACATCAGAGACAACATCGACACCGAACGAAATCTCATCCGACTCTATGGAAAGAGAGAGAGCGAGGGAGAGAGAGATTGAACCTTCTTGGAGGAATTGACAAGGCAGATGCCGACGTTCCGCCTGTAATCTTCGGGAGGAGTTTCCATGGACGACGACGACGATAACGCGGAGGAAGGCGGCGAACCGGAATCGCGGCAGCGAATCCGCGTGCCGAGATCACAGGGCTTGTGAAGAAGGTGGAGCGAGACTGAGGCGGGGGAGAGTCCGCGAGATTTGGAGGGACGATAATGGAGGATCGGGCGATTCAGGAGAAGCGAGCATCGACACAGTGATGCCATACACGAATTTCTGTCGCGGTGTCGACGCCCTTTTATAGCGGCTGCGGAGCCGAGGTGACAATGGTTCGCTGGTTAACTCATTATCATCAGCGCTTTGAATATAATATTTCAAAATATTTAGTCGATAAAATACATAATCATTATTGACAATAATTTATATTTAAATTTTTTATAGACGGTTAAAATACTTTTTCCAGCAACTGTATTCAAAAAAATATTTTTTAAATTATTTATTTTCCTCGAAATAAATAGAGATGAAGATTCATCGAAATCCTTACGTTTAGAGTATACTTATTTCTTTTGCGATGGAAGAGTCCGAATTCGAAATACTTATTTCTTTTGCGATGGAAGAGTCCGAATTCGAAATTAAAACATTGACTCGAATGGAGGTACTCGTGCTTGAACGACCACTCAAGATGATGCTAATGAAAATTAGAGGTGTCAAACGAATGAGTAGAATTAGGTTTGGTTTGGATCGAATATGTTCGGACTCATATTGATCCATTTAATCCGTTTTGATCTATTTTCATAAAATATAAATTTTATAACTCATATCCAACCAACCCGTATTATTTAAATACTTATATTTAACCAAATCATGAATACTTGTTTCGTAAAATTTAAAAAATATAAAAACTGTCTCGTCGACCACCGCCGCCCACCGCAGTCTCAATCACCGTGACCCGCCCGCCCGCTCGCCGGTCGCGGGAGGGAAAAATAGTATTCCATGACAAAGTAAATAACATGAAGAATATGAACTTTCTACTTATGATTGTCACGAATTGAATTATAATCAAATCACTTTGGATCGCTCCTCTCTTCTTCTTCGACATTCCACCGATCACTGCACTCGCGACCCATGCCGCTACATTTAAGTTCATTCTCAACATCCTCTCCATCAACTCTCGATCCACCTCATGGAAGTACCTCGGGTACGGATAAGCCATCCCCACGTTGTTAACAAGCAACTCGACGTCGAGCCTTCTTGTCACTCCTATCATTGCCGCCACTATCTCCTCTCGGGTTAGCTTCGCAAAGCCGGCGATCACGGTCTTGACCTAGACAGAGCATGTCACGTATAAGATAATATCGTCCATCAGAATATGCGATTGAAGTATGAAAAAAAAGTGATCTTGTGAAGTTATAGATCACGGGTCGAAAATGAATTAAGTTAAAGCTCATATTTGAATAAGCTTTATAGACCTAAATTCATATTTGACCTATTTTTAAAATTTATTGAATCCATATTTGATCCAAATGAATAAAAATGGGTTAAAAAGTGAGTCAAAGACATCTAATATTGAAAACCTTACATTTGCCGAGGAGGTTTTATCCTGTGCGAGCGCTCAACTATAATAACGTTAGCTGGTTATGATCACCCAACCGGTTTCGCTTAGCGGGCCGGAATTTGCCCTTCGGGTTGGGGAATGAGTATTAAGTAGATAATACATAAACAACATTAGCATTGTTCAATTGGAAGTCATCATTCCGCACCAGTTCAACTAAGCAACAACAGCACGAGTCCTCACCTCACCTTGTGGAATGGTCAAATCTCGAAAGGGCGCTTACATTCAGCAACTCATCAGACACAACGGCGCTTCAAAGTTCAAGCAGCTTCAAAGCTGCATATATAGATCATCCCAATACCAAAATCATGGAAACACCCAATGGCCATGGATTCTCTAAAGCTTTTATACAGTCGGATTTCGCTTGAGAATTCAACTAACAGTGCTTGAATTTATCTTTTATTGCTTCGGCACTCAAAAAGATTGCAAACTGATGGTGAAGCCTGAAAAATTGCAGCTGCTGATAAAGATGCCTGAGCATTGAGGAATCCTTGCAATTCACAGAGGAAGAACAGCTTCAACCTTTCCCCAGGACTCCAATGAGTTCCCTTTAAGCCTCCCCTTCATCTTCTCCACAACATCTTTGGCTTCCTCGCCTTTCGACATCTTCAGCAACCCATCAACAAGGCCCCGCACCGCCTCGAACGGAGGAACCCACCTTCTCTTGATGATCTCCCTACACATCTCAAGTCCGGAATCGAACTCGCCCTCCCTCACCATGCTCCGAAGCAGCGTGTAATACGTGAACGAACAGGGGGCGACGTGCCTGTCCTTGACCATGCCATCCAAGACCTTCTTGGCAGATTCGAAATCCCCGAGCCTGGCGAACCCGTCGATGACCGCATTGTAACTAGCTGAGTTCGGCTTCAGGCCATTGGCAATCATCTCGGCCAATAGCTTATTCGCTCTGGCGCATTCCTTGTTCTTACACAGCTTCGCAATCCTAAGATTGTAAGCAGCCACATTGCAATCCAAGCCCTTCCCTAGAATCTCCTTAACTACCCCGTCGAATGCATTCAAGTCCCCATTTTTCAAATAAGCCCCAAGCAAGATGTTATAAGAATCGATGTTCGGAATCACCTGATACTTTCCCTCCATTTCTGCCATCCAAGCGCGAGCCGCTTCCGTGTTGTCGTCCTTGGCAAACGCCTTCAAGACCAGATTGTGCGCGACAGCGGTCGGCGTCACTTTGAGCTCGCGCGGCAGCTTCTCGAACAAGCCGTGGACTTTCTCGATCAGTCCGTTGTTCAAATGGACGCTGAGAACAGCGCAGAGAGATTTCTCCGTGATGTCGCAGCACTTCGCTTCGCACGCGCGGTCGAAGGTCCGCATCGCTTCGTCGACCATCCCAGCGTTCGAGTAGATCATCATGAGGCGAATCCAGAAGCCCTCGGACTTGAGCGAGCTCTGAGAATCGCCGCTCTGGCTGATCTGGTTGAGGAGGAGGCGGTCGACTAGGTCGAACCGGCGCGCCTTGGCGAGCTTTTGGAAGGAGACGTGGTAGAGAGGCCGGTGGCGACGGAAGGTCGGGAAGTGAGAGGACTGTTCGAACAGCTGGGCGAGCCTGTCGGGGTTCGACTCGGCGAGTATGGCGGACTTCGCGGCGCGGAAGGAAGGGAATGGCGGCGGCGGTGGCGGAGGTGGTTGAGTGGAGGTGGAGAAGAGTGATTTCGGAATGCGGAGTCCTGGGTGCTTGCGAAGGGACGCCATTGCTGATTGAGAGACCGAGCTACGTGGAGTGTAGGGTTTTAACCTGCGAGTGGTGATGATGATGATGATTGGTCGTTCCTGGCACGGCCCCTCAGGATAACGGGTCAATTCGGCCCGGCCCATCTATTATCGCGTGACGATCTGGCATGTGGCCCAGACCAACTTGCCGGCCCATTATCGGGCTTTATGTGGGCTTGAGTCAACGCAAATCACGGTCATTGCTGGTGGCGTCGTACGTGTCGACCTTAATCATGGAAAATCATGTAATCACAATTGAGATAAAGTAACAGCCCATGTTTTTTTTTCTTTTTTGATTAATTTAATAATGAAGTATGATTCGTGATTTTTTTTTTGAAATATAACTGATGAATTTAGTAGTAGTTATTCATCAAATGTATAGTTTTGACCCAAAAAAAAAAAAAGGTTAATACCACAAAAAATCCCAAACTGTTATACTTATGATAAATTTACCCTATACTATTTTTCTAACAAAAAAAATATCAAACTGATACACTTATGACAATTTTACCTCAAATGGTACATCTATGACAAATTTATCATCCGTTAGTTTTCGTTAAATCTAACAGTTTTATGACACGTGACAATTGATGAGTGTACCGGTTTGGATTTTTACCCTCCGTTTGCCATATGCATATCGGTTTGGAATTCTCTATGGTATTAACCTAATTTATCGTAGGGTAAATTTGCCATATGCATATCGAGTTTAGAATTTTTTGTGGTAAAAAAAATAGTTTGGGGAAAAATTGTAGCAACCGTATCAGTTTAAAATTTTTCGTGAAAAAAAAATAATTTAGGATAAATTTATCATAAATATATTAATTCAAAGTTTTTTATGGTAGTACTACAAAAAAGAATCAAAATGTATAGTCAGCTGACGAGGACCGGCGTCCACATCCAGCTGCACTGTGTTGCCCCGCCCGCATACAAAACTCGGGGGTGTTTTCTCTTCGTGGATTTTTTTTTTTTTTCCTTTTTCTCAGAATTTTCGTCGACGGAATATTCAAAAGACTCAGGAAACAGCTAGCTGCTCGCATGATCCTGTCGAACTGTCTCTGGCCCATCTCCTCTACCAAACCATTTTCCTAAGCAATCCGAGGACCCAGCTCTCTGTCTTCTTTATCTCTCTGCCTTCTTTATCTCTCTGCGACTCCGGGAGAGCCCGAGCACAAAGCCTCCGAGGATGGTGGCCGCGGTGGCGGGAGCGGGCGGCGATCCGCTGACCGAGAGGGCGGCGCTCATGCGGGAATCGCTGCAGAAGAGCCAGACGATTACCGACAACATGGTCTCGATCCTCGGGTCCTTCGATCACCGGCTCTCGGCTCTCGAGACCGCCATGAGGCCTACTCAGGTTGCTTTTCCCGATTTCGTTTTGCTTCTGTTGGGTTTCAGATCGAGTCTAGCTCTCTTCTTTTACACTTTAATTTCGGAGAGGTTTTGCCGTGAGCAGTGGAAAGTGAGCTCTCCGTAATCTGCGGACGAGTTGATTGCTGTCTTTGGACGGGTGATTTAGGTGGCTGAAGTAATTGCTTGATGATCTAAGGAAAAGCTAGGATGAGATCGGGTTGTCCTGTGTTAATTGAGCTTAGCGGCGGACTTGGTTCAAGGAAATTTTCGGAACATGAGGAAACGAGAGGTCTTCAAGATGCTTGATGAACTGCTAGCATACATTTCTTTGACTGGCTAGCTGAGACAGATAAACAAGTTTTGACCTTGCAGAATAATAGAAGGATTTAATTCTCACTCTCTCGTTCATTCTCTCAAAAGCAAAGCAACTCTTTCCTTGAAGATGCTTTGCCTTGACGTTCAAATGAATATGGGGTTGCCCAAAGGTGGTGCTGATTTTTTTTGCAATCTTTTACTTTATCTGGTTTTGCAGATCAGAACACATTCTATTAGGAAAGCTCATGGTAATATTGACAAGACCTTAAAGGCTGCAGAGGTGGTTCTGTCGCAATTTGATATTTTCCGCCAGGTTTGTATCGGTAGCTAAGCAAGACTTCATTTGCTTGTAAATTCCCTTTTGCTGTTAATCTGTTGTTGAGAAGCGGTTCATTTGGTTTAGCAACAAATCACAAACGTCTTTTTCATGGAGCCCACTCTATTCAGGCTACTTGAAATTCTTTCCTTCTGCTCTAGCGCGTCTCAGGGAAATCTTTGTTTGTGAAATAGGCTCAAAATCTAATGTTGCAACTTGTAAGATTTAGATCCTTAAATAGCCGTTGTATGCAGTTTAGCTATTTTCACGCTGCATATCTTGTTATTTGGAAGCTCAATTTTGTTTGGCAAGCTCAACTCGATGAGAGGTTGTCCTTCTTCCTGCTCGTATATTTACAAACATTGAATGATTTATTTTTTGTTGTGGGGTTTGTTGTCCTTCATCATAGCCCCTTGGTGATGATATCCCCTTTTCTATCTATAGCTATGTTCCTTTTTGGACCTTCTCTTGTTAGGAAATGGTTAAAACCAACGTCGAGTCTGGCATGTATTCAGATGATTTCTCAAGAATTGCCAATTTTTTCTAGTTTGCCAATCCTGATAATTCTTATGTGGATGTACTTTGTTTTCCATTATATTATTCTTGTTGATTTTCGATTGTGTCTTATCTGTTGTCGTTCGTGTTACTATTATTGTACTGGCAGGCTGAGGCAAAAATTCTTAAAGGGCCACATGAGGATCTTGAAAGTTATCTGGCAGCAATTGACCAACTAAGAGACAACCTTCGATTTTTTTCCAGTAACAAAAGCTTTAAAAGTACTGATGCAGTGCTCAATCATGCAAATAGTCTGCTTGCGAAGGCTATCTCAAAGCTGGAAGAGGAGTTTAATCAGCTCTTATCAAGTTACAGGTCCGTATGCATTTTTGTTGATGCTTACTTTGTTGCTTAGACATCCTTTGTGTTCATGTGTTCTCTAGTTCTGTCAGTGAAACTTGTTTCCTCTTTTCTCAAGAAGCTTCATCTGACTCAAATATTTGCACTGTCTTTTCCCCAGTCTAAACTATGTAACGACTGTGTTTGTATGAATAACTCTCGATTTGCTGGGTTATTGTCATACTACTGTCTCCAGGAAGCATTGATGGGTCTTTTGACATCATTTTCACCCGTTCCTTTACAATGTCTTTCGCTGTTTTCATTCGATGTGGTGGTCCTGAAATACGAATTGTTACAAAAGGAGCAGCTGGTTTTCTTGTTTTGTTTCTGACTCCTTTCTGAGCTGCTGTTTATTGCTTCGACATCTTCTGCTTGATCTATGCTTTTGGGATCAGTATACAAATTTTGATCTTGCACTGATGGGTGGAAATATCAGCTTTGTTGAATTATTAATTGACCTTGTCACTTAGAAGTTTTTAAGTTTTTTGCTATGATTTGTGTTGTGTAAAGAATGGACCCTTCCTATATACCATCTTCATGTAAGTTCTTCATGACATTACAGCAAACCTGTGGAGCCTGACCGTCTATTCGAGTGTCTGCCTAGCTCTTTACGACCATCAACTGGGTCACCCGGGCACCAGGGTGATTCTGGTGGTAACAATCATTCACACATGCACGGTGATCATCATAATGGTAACTTGGAAAATGCAGTCTATACTCCTCCAGCACTTATACCCCCAAGGATATTGCCCCTGCTGCATGATTTAGCCCTGCAAATGGTTCATGCGGGTTATCAACAACAGCTACTCAAGGATTACGGGTAAAAAGCCTTACTTGTTTCCTTGCTGGATAAAATTTCTTGTAATGGTGCTGTCGAGTTAGTCTAGATGATTGACTGTCTTTGGTTTGTTGTGATGCTTGTATTCTGTAGGATGATATGCCTATTCTCTTGGATGTGGTGGTATAGTTTTTTCATCAATTTTATATTATTGTTTCTTGAAATTTTTTGACTCCTTGTACAACTTTGTGTATCAGATACCTATCTACACTGGGTATATCTGAGTTAGCTGTATAACATAGTGCAGAAAATTATTCTGCAAGAGTATCCGATGGGGCATGGTGTATGTAGTTATTATTGTTGTGTCTCTATATTTACAACATACAAGTAGGTAGATTTCTTTTTTCTTATTGTGGTATGTAAACCATGTTGCTAGGTAGATGTGTCCATTATCAACATTGGTTGTGCATGTCGACCTAATTATGGATCTGTGTGATTCACATCATCAATTAGCTTCTTCGGTGTATCTTTCATTGCTTGCTAGTTTCTTCAATCCAATTGCTTGCTTTCTTGAGAAGGAACTGAATTGTCCTTCAATACTATTCATTTCTTTAAACCCTTTACCAGAGACATTCGCTCACCTGTTTTGGTGGAAAGCCTCCGTAAACTTGGTGTCGAGAAACTTAGCAAAGAAGATGTTCAGCGGATGCAATGGGAGCTTTTGGAGGCAAAGATTGGGAATTGGATTCATTTCATGCGTATTGCTGTGAGGACTGATTTAATCTTGCAGTTTCATGTTCTGTTTTTGTTATCCTTCCTGATGTTTCCCTTATCCATGAGTAGGTCAAGCTGCTCTTTGCTGGAGAAAGAAAAATATGTGATCAAATATTCGAAGGCTTTGATTCTCTTGGGGATCAATCCTTTGCTGATGTCACTGCAAGCAGTGTATCTGTGCTGCTTAGTTTTGGTGAGGCAATTGCTAGAAGCAAGAGGTCACCAGAGAAATTATTTGTGCTTCTAGACATGTATGAGATAATGCGAGAACTTCATTTAGAGGTATGATGTCATGTTTACATTTGCCCTCGTTTCTGTTTATGTTTGCACACCATTAGCATAAATGCTTCATTCCTGAATTTCACTTGAAGGTATATACTACTTACTTTCCCCAAAAGTTTAAGGATAAGCGTGGATAAAATTTTTAGATTGGCCTCTGTCCAATGTTCTAACCCTTCCTCACACAATATGTGTTCTTTTTTGGTCCTGTGTTACGTTAGTGAATAACGACAGATGACTTTTGCCTTGGCTTGTGATTAACCTATATCGTTCTTGTCCTGCTGCAGAAGTTTTCGCCCAATCTTCCTTTTACCTTGCTTAAGGTTAATATGAGGAATTAGAAGGTGCATTAGTCACGCTGAGATTTCCTATTGGCAATTAACAGGAACTAAAAATTGAGCTAAAAGCAGCTCTGAACTGGAAAGAAAATCAGATAAAAAATGGACTGCTAGTTTCTGTAGAGATAGCAAAGGAGATTTCATAAGAGGTGTTAGGTGGTTATTATTATCTTGTTGAGGGTGGGTGGCTGGGGTGGAGAAGTCAATGAGTCCGAGAGACTTTATATGCTGAGGGCTTGGCCTATTTAGTCAACATGAAACTTTAAAGTCTAAAATTACAGAAAGTTGCTTCAGAATCAGATGTGTTTCTGCAGCATGCAGCTGGACAGTCAAACTGAAAGTCAATTTTGAAAAGGTTTCTAACCCAGAACATTTTTCCAAAGCTAAGGAAGTGAATTACATTGTTCAAGTGACCATACATTTATCAAACCGTTTGTGTTGCTTTGATCTTAACCTTTCCCTTTCTCGCTGGTGAAGTTTTCTGAACGGAGTTACGTCATCTTTGAGAAGTTTATGAGTGGATGTTTGTGATTCTATTTCATGGAGACTGGAGAGACTGATGAGACATTGTGATTTCGTTACCCCAAAATTTGGGAATTATGCTTCTGTTAGCTTGATGCTATCTGGGAAAATGTAGTTGGATGAGCTCTGAGATTATGTTCTCTGGCCTGATTCCATAGGAGAATTGATTCTGTTGATTGGTGTATGAGAGATTTTCTGTCAATTTCTCTGAGCTAGCTTAAAGCTTCTGAATGATATCACCGCCTTTTTTTTTTCCCTCTATAGAAACATGTGGGGGAATAGTCATTAAACAATCATTTATCTGTTTTGCCAGATTGAAGCTCTTTTCAAAGGTAAAGCTTGCAGTGAAATTAGGGAATCTGCTGTGGGTTTGACAAAGCGACTGGCTCTGACGGCCCAAGAGACTTTTGGGGATTTTGAAGAAGCGGTGGAGAAAGATGCAACAAAAACGGCGGTTTCAGATGGAACAGTACATCCATTGACGAGCTATGTGATCAATTACGTGAAGTTCTTATTTGAGTATGCTCAGCAACCCTTTACTGGTGGAGTCGAATTTATTTAATCAAACTGGATTATTTTAATCTCGTTTTATGGTATTTTCTTTCTGGTATTGATTTAATTGTATTTGTAGTTGGAATTTTGATGAGGTGATAGTTAGTAGTAAGAGTCTTTTTCGTATGAGGGGTTTTTTCACAATAATCGGTGGATATTTGCTGTCTTCTCCGGAAAATTTGATCTTTTTAAGTACTTCCCAACTTGGCAAATTCTTTTTATTGGAAAGCCTTTTACAAGTTTAACAAATTTATGCATTTTCTTTTTAATTTAAATTATTTATATTTTGAATTTTACTCCTCTCTTGCGTATCTTGTGATATTAGCAGCAATATATAGATCAGTAGCTTTTCAAAAGTTTTAGTACTGTTGCTTTTTATCAGTGGTGGACCCGGGGAGGATAGTGGTGGGCCCAGCATCCCCAATCAACCCCCCCCCTCCCCGGCCCCCCCCGGCGCGCAAGCTCATTTTCTCGGTTCGCCATTACTTTCTAGGATTTGTTATCAAAGTGGTTGCTTAGTGGCTTCATTTTTATTTTTTCCCAAGCTTTTCATGGATCAAGCAATTGATTCTCTCCAGATAAGAGATGTTTATGTGGATTAAGCAAAGCACGAAGATGCAGCAAACCACAGACAACATTAAATAGCCTATTTACAATTTTGGCTCCGTTATGACCAGTGCATTTAAGCTGGACATATGCTAGGCACCTGATGATCACTAATTGAATTGTTGCAGTTATCAATCAACTCTGAAGCAACTATTTCAAGAATTTGAAAATGGCGA
This sequence comes from Rhodamnia argentea, assembly GCF_020921035.1. Taxonomy (NCBI): domain Eukaryota; kingdom Viridiplantae; phylum Streptophyta; class Magnoliopsida; order Myrtales; family Myrtaceae; genus Rhodamnia; species Rhodamnia argentea. The sequence continues at coordinate 22,491,580 of NC_063157.1, read as the reverse complement.
TGACACGTCTCAATTGGCCTCTGTGACAATGCGGATAATGCAGGCTCTTCAAACCAATTTAGAGGGAAAATCCAAGCAGTATAAGGATGCTGCTTTGACGCACTTGTTTCTTATGAACAACATACATTACATGGTCAGATCCGTGCGCAGGTTTGCCTTCAACAACATTGGATTTTGAGATGTGGCTCTTTCTGCTATGTTTTGTGTAGCTGCAATCTCATTTGTTCGATTTCAGGTCAGAAGCCAAGGATTTGTTGGGGGATGATTGGGTGCAACGGCATCGGAGAGTCGTGCAGCAGCATGCCAATCAATACAAGAGGAATGCATGGGCAAAGGTGTGGACCTATAATCCTTGATTCATGTCATATGTACTCTGCTGACTGCTTAGTTTTATGCAGGTTGTGTTACCTATCGCCCTCTCTCATTGGTGTTATTTTGAGAAGATTACAGAGGAAAAATTAACAAAGGGAATGATAACTAACAACAAATTGCATATACAGTTCTTGGCACTTTATGCCTCTTTTGTTAAGGATATCCCCCTTCGATTGGCTTCTTCTGTTTTTATGACATACTTGCTAAATTCAAATTTATATTTTCAAATTTGTTTCCTCTCATGCGTGGGGTAGATGATAGCATAATTGTTCCACAGAGAGAGAGAGGGGGAGAGGGAGAGGGAGAGGGAGAGAGCGCGAGGGAGGGAGGAGCATCAGCCATCAAAATCCCTATTTGGCTCATTTGGAAAAAAAAAATTATAGTGTGTAATAGAAAACCTGCTTGCCCTGAAATATCTTTGTTCTGGCAAACCGCTCATGACTATAGCTTTTATGCAGATTTTGCAATGCCTTTCTATCCAAGGCCTTACGTCATCGGGCGGTAGTAGTGCAGCTGGTGTAGGTGGTGATTCAGGAAATAGCAGTGGTGCTTCAAGGGCATTGGTGAAAGACAGGTGTTATTTTCTATGAAAAACCTCTATCTTGAGAATAATTTTGTTTCTCTATATGTAGCGGGTACGTAAATTTCACATGGAAAATGCAATTTGTTGTCAGGTTCAAAACTTTCAATATGCAGTTTGAGGAGCTTCATCAAAAACAATCCCAATGGACTGTTCCTGATACTGAGTTGCGGGAGTCTCTGAGGCTTGCGGTAGCTGAAGTCCTTCTGCCAGCCTACAGATCTTTTGTCAAAAGATACGGGTATGCTTAGTACAAGTAACGATTGGTGGGGTGTTTTGTTACCCTGACTTTCTATTGAGGGTAGTAGGCTACAAGTTAAGGCCAATAATATGCCTTGTCCCTGTTAAAGGTGATACGGATATTATTTGGTGTTGGCAATTTTAGGACTACTCAAGTAAGAGAGGCATGATAGAGAAATTGAGAAGAAAATGGGCAGCATGGTTTAGAAAACCATGCAGACTCCCACATTTCCTTGCTCTTTCACATGTTCAGAAACTAATGACTAGATTTCTCCCAAATCTAAGATGTGTACATGAGTCTGAACACCAGTCAAGGATTTCTGCCAAGTTCAAACAACATTTTGACAATTTATGTATACGCGCTTCTTGTGAATTAGCACCACTCCTGGGGGTGAATAAAATGGCTGCAAGGATGGCCGATATGTATACTTTGCTACATTGCAGTGTAATTCTTTCATGTCGTCTAATTCAGTGTTCTTATGTGTTTGCAGACCTCTTGTGGAGAGTGGCAAAGCGCCGCAGAAGTACATTAAATATTCACCGGAGGATCTTGAACGTATGTTGGGCGAGTTTTTCGAGGGAAAGACGAATGAGCCAAGGCGGTAGATTCAGAGATCTGATTCTGCTCAGGACTGTCGTGAATGATTCTACTTTTGTCATTTGTCTTCCGAAAATTTCTGTTCTGATTGCTGAGTGGCTTAGATGATTCGAGGTGTTGGCTGATTGTTTCACGGCTGGCGATAGCCGGCACTTCCTCATTGCTGTAAAAAGCGTAAGAGCTGAGGGAAGTAAAATAAAGATTGACTGGAGGCGTGGAATTTTGTGTATATTTTTGTGAATAACCTATTGTCAATATTAGGATGGACTGAGCCGGGTAACTGGTTTGTCAAGATCTCTTTGTTCCAATTTTTAGTATCTTCAGGATGAGAGTTGCTATGACCCCTATCGTATGGATCCGAGATAGGGATGATCACATTCCTTGTGGCTCGAACTCACGAGACTCGAATCGCCCATGGACGAGCTTGGGAAAGATTCTCCTTTATAGGAACCGACCAAGCTGGCTGCTCGCCTACGTGAACTTCTCTTTTTAAAAAGTTCATAATAGCAAAGTTTTCGTGAAGTAAAATCAATCGAGAATTTGCTTCCACTTTTCAATGCGATGATTGTCTCATGTCATGGGCGGTCATCTTTTTGAAGAATCGCACCTTTCATCCTTAACGATGCTCCAGGGCTCACGGAACGAGTGGCTTATGTAGCAGGCAACATTCCTATGCGTCCCTCCTTGCCCCCTTACTTAGGAACCCAAAGGTCACCTTTGGACGTTGCCATGACGTTTTTGTTAGGAAGGTTACGGGGATTTAGGTTTATAGATGGATTCAGTTAGCGAAAGTATCTCACACTCAATTGATACCAACACGATCTTATGATCGGTGAAGCTTGGTTGACTTCGTCAAAAATAAAAAGTAGGTGTATAAATCATGTCAACAGAGTTCATATGAACCGTCGATCACGCGAGATTTAAGGTACGACTCGAGATGATTGGTAGTGGTAGTCCATTGACTAGTCTTACAATTCTGATAGTTGCTTGCACGGTAAGGAAGCCGTTGGAACAGTTAGTTCCAAATGGGACTTGAATTGAAGACTAAAACGGGCCTACGAATATGAAAAGAAAAAAGAAATAGAAAAAAAAAATTGACATTTTGTGGACAAACGCTCGCCACATTTGCGCGCCATTTGGGGCCATGGGACTCCTCGAGGCCGTTACTTCATCTTCTTCCTCCCTCTCCGCTCTGGCTCTCGCTCCACTCTCGCTCCACTCGCACATCGCTGCGCTGCATCGCATCGACGCCTGCTTCCTCCGAGCGCGGCGAACCTTAGAATCGCCCATGGACGGCGCTCCTTCGCACGGTGCGTTCCCCATCCCCTCTCGCGCTCCTGATCTTCTCCGTTTGCGATTCCCCGTTGCTCTTCCCCGTTTCGCGGATTGGACCGGGCCGCCGGTCTGGTTTTGTTTCTTATTTTTTATTTTCGGTTTTGTTTGGATCGCGAAGGAGATAAGGAGAGCAAGATGGACCCGATGAGGGAGTGCCGCGGTAAAGGAGCGTGCGAGTTCAGTCCTCGGACGGAGCATGTCTCCGATCGCATCCTCCCTCATATTCTCAACTTGTGAGCTCTCTTCTTCAGCTACGACAGTCTCCCTGTTCTGTTCTCTTTCGGAATGTTGTTATGGCACAATGAGCTCATCCCTGGCCGTTGTTTCTTATTATCATTGAGTAAGTTGAGGGAGGTGCACTTGATTAGTTGATTGATCCTGAAGCACGAACTGAGGCGCTGTGATTGCTGCATGCCCGACCTTGAGGCCTGTGCTGATTGCGAATCCCGATACACAAATCTATCAACTTAGTTCCTTTGATAGTTCGACATATATGACCTAATTTTGGAGGTCTTTTTCTGTGGTCTCACTGCAAGACGATTTGTCTCTTTCCTATGCCCGTGTGCTGCCAGCTTAAACTGTGGATACTTGAAGAGAGAAATTATGTAGTTCATTCTTTCTGGAAATTGTGGATGTTGGAGTATGTGTCTCTTTCCTATCTTCAGGAAATCGATGGTTGGTGTTTTGCTGTTTGTTGAGCTATCTTTCATCCCTAGAACTTCATTTATCATCACTTGGATTCAGTGTGAATTTAGTTCTGAAATACCATTTTCATTGCTTTCTACTCGGTTCCATCCTAAGTTTGTCTTTTATGCGATAATTAGATATGCTTCTCATGCCACTCCTCGTGACTTTGAGATCTATGCTGATGATGCTTCTTTTGAAGACCCACTCATGTGTGCTCATGGGTATGTTTTCTTTTGTACCAGTTTATACTGGTTCCAAATGATTTACTGTCACATTCGTCGAGATCAAAGTCTTGTAAGTTGCTTCTTCTCAAACTAATAGCCATTACGTTACTTGGACAGAACAAACATGTCTCCACTGTACTGTATTCTCATTTTATTCGAACTTGTACTTTTAAGTTTTGTGTTATCCTTGGAATTGAGGATTTTTGACAGAACAATGTTGTGAATTTTGCCTTCCATTCTTCTATATTAATTTCATGCATTTGGTATGAACTTGTCATGGTCAATGATGTACGTGGAAGATGAATTCACCTGATAGAACCTGCATAGATGTAACACTGATCATCAAAACAGTTTCTTCTATCTCCCAAGAAAAAGGATCTTTTAAGGCATATTGAAGAGCTTAGCATCGATGCATGTTATAGCTTACTAAATTTTACTATCCACTGCACAGGTTGAGGCAGATCAAGTCAGCATTTTACTCTCTGGCAAAGGTTTTATTAGCTCTTTCTTGATTGCCACCTTATCATATCACCAAGTACCATTTCTTGTTTTAATAAAGACGGGCACTCGATGCTAAGCAATATTCTGGGAAACATTTTCTTGGAAAAAAAATTGTCTGTTTAGTATGAGAACTGGAAGTTCTTACTGAAGGATTGTCGATTTTCTTTTATCTTCCTAGAGTAGGCTAGGAGTTGATGCTCGGGTACTTTCCTCTCTGATGCACATATGGCTTTGAAGAATGAATTGCTCACATCAATTTCATTGGTACTTCTTTTTAATTGGAATAAGTTTTCAAACTTGGCACTTGTGATGGTGTTCAGTAATATGTACTTGTGTGGTGAGCCTTTACCTTTTATTGGAATCACTCAATATCATAATTTATTTATTTAAGTAAGAACCTTTGTTTTGCACGGTGGTGAAAAAGTTGTCTTGATTACTCATTATTGTTGCTACTTAAGTAATGTTCGCAAATCTTGTCCCCCCCCCAAAAAAAAAAAAAGAAAAGAAAAAATAAGTAATGTTTGCAAATATATGGAGCACGTATTCTTGTAGTTTCTTAGTCATTAATAGCTAAGCAGTAAGTCTATCATCAAATCTTAGCAGGGCGCAGGTATGTGCATCCTCTGATCTTAGGGGGAAAAGAAAGAAACTTCTCAGTCAGGGGATGAAACTGCATAGCCAGTAAAGTACTTCCTCTTAGTTTAAGGAATAGAAGCATTTGAGCAGTGGTATGATCTGTATCTGTCTCTGTACTTCCTCTAGTACAGATGATAATCTGAAAGAAGAGTGAGTTGCTTGATGTATTTTATTCAAAGGCAAAGGAGTTCACCCTGTAATCTTCTCTCATACCTTATCGAGTATAAAGTTCCGTTTTCCCTTTTAGGGCATCTTGGAGCAAATCTCTGGACCAATTTCGTTTTGACCTTTTAGTGAGGAATTAATTTTTTTGTGTGCCTTGGTAACTTAACAAATCTTCTAAAATTTGATACTCTTAAAATAAATGAATAACGTCTAGACTGTCAGGCCATCAGCATTTAGAATTAACTTTTTCTGAGTATGATTAACTGGTCTATAACTTGGGCGAACCAAGCAAAGGCTTTACAAATGTGGCAAAGGATACGTTTAAGCAATTAATATTATGAAATTTTGTGTTTCTAGTTCTTGAAGACGCAGCCAAAAAAAGGCTATATAATTGGTCACATTGAGATTTATTTACTCGAAGAGCAGCCATTTATTCCATCAAAAAGCTTATTTTGGTAAAGAACTGCTGTTCTTCATTTTATGTAGGGACTCATCTCATTATTATGTTAGAAGCATGTGTACATAAATATTCATCTGCAAGTACACAAAAATATGTTTTGAGGCATTCTCCCCTGATATGCAATTCTGTCTCGATGAAAGGTCGTTGAATTCATTTCACTCTCTCTAAATAACAGGTGTTCAGTGAATCGAGAATTGTTGAATACACTGTCAAAGAGAATTTGATATCACCAGGGAAATATGAGGTGAGATATGTCAATTGCAAATGAAACAATTATTTCCTGGTCTTTGTTGATGTTTAATGTTGTATTGTATCCTTCGACAATCCAGATACTGATTGACAATAAACAATACTACAAGTTTTTGGGGAGGCACATAGACATGATTTCTCTCATTAGGCTGTACGTGGAGAATGACAAAGTTGTTCGTCATGAGGACTGGTATGCACTAAACTCTTCACTCTATAATAGCCTTGTACCTCAATAGGTTATTTCTCCTATGGGGCAGGCCAGGGTAATAACCAAAAAGAAAAAGAAATGAAAGAACAAAAGCAGTCCACCAGAAAGAAAATTGATGCTCTAATTTTGTGCTTGACTAGTAATAAGAGGTTGCCGAAGGTTTTGCTTAATGACTAGCTGTAAACTTCGGCATTTGCAGAGACGATGTAATATTTTTTCTGTATTTTTTGTTATGCTGGTCAATATTATTTCTTATAAAAGGAGTGTGACCTATTGTTTAGCTGGCCTCTTACTGATGTTAGTACTTCAATTTCTTTTTCTTTCTTTTAATTTTATATGGTTTTCCCTGTACTTTTTCATTTTTTTATGTGTGAAAATGCGTATATGTCTACGTGTGTGGATACGCCACTTGATCTTAACTACTAAGACCGAGAATGTTACTTTCTGCATTCCATGCTGCAGGTGGGATAAGAAGCCTCTCAAGAGCAGAGACACTGTCCAGATCCCCATGGTTGGCATAACTTTGGAAATGCTTCGCCGGGGCTCAATGATGGCAACTCATGCTATGATGGGTTTTGGGAAGGATCCTACCATGTAAATCAACTCTTAAATCTGAACAGAGAATTTCTTTACACCTGTTAAGGTTTGTGCAGACAAGTTGGTGGTGATTTTTATAGCTAGAGAAAGTATACGAGCAAACTGTGTGGTGTTGGTGGTTATTGCTTGAGAATGTGAACAAGCAATCAGAACCAGGTGTTGTACTGCAACGCGACAACTCTGAGGTTTAGGTAGTCGCTCCTCTGGCTTTCAGAGGATTCAGATTCTATTTGTTGGCAAATTTTTTGTGACATTTTAAAACTATTAGCAACAAGCAGATGTATTCTGGTACTTTATGATCTGCTTTTCTTTCTGTAGATGCTCATATGATTACCCACTATAAGTTTCTCTATGAACAAATTATTCTATTAAATAAAACTGAATTTCCATGGTGTTTCTTTGTTAGCGGTGGTACAGCTGTCATGCCCCATATGCATGATAAAGATAGGAAGTTCTATCACACAGTTTGTTTGTTACATATGAGCTAATTATATGCATGATATGCATTTTGTCTAAAGTTACTCCTCAAACATAGATGGAGTGGTGGCTACTCATGTTGAATTACTTTTTTTGACTTTGGGTTATACGGTGCTCCTGGAGTTGGACTACTTGATTTCCAGGAAGTCAATGCAGTGTGAACGTTAGGTTATGATCTTATTGTGGCTAGACAGGGACCTTGAAATTACACTGCCTGTGTGCTTTTTAGCACTTTTTAGGCTGGGATCGATGGGATTGGGGTGTTGGGACATGTAGTTTGAATTCCACCCCAGTTGGCCTGTGCTGACGAAGTCTAAAGCCATTAACGGATCATACTTCCTTTCCTTTTCGCCCGTTTGTTCCTTTTTGGGTTATTGTGGGGCATCCATCTCCGAGACGTAGAAATCAGTTGATGTGGCAACAAGTGATGTTGCCGGGAATGAATGGTGACTTAGTAGACTTGTATTCTTATCAGATGATGCTTGATCCAGATTACGGACAATTCTGAGACAAATGGTAATGGTATTGACTTTCTCTTTTTCTTTTTCCCGAGACGTCACCTTCTTCCAGTGAGACTAACATGATATAATTGCCTCATCTGGTTCAAGAGTCTGCAGTTTTGCGTTCCAAGAAAGAATCACCAAATTTATTTATATATACTATTTTATCTTGTCTCTGTATTTCTCTTTGTTGAAAGCACTGGGCATCTTGTATTATATCGGGGATATATTAAGTTTGTCAGCTTATTCTGCTTACCCAACATAAGCCACTAATGCTTCAGAGTCTAGATGAGAAGAGAAGGTTAAGGATAACTCATAGCCACTGGCATAGTTCTGTGAGTTGTTGGGTAGCCGACGCCACTTAGTACAATATCTGCAATGTTGTGTGTTTAACGACAGATCAGACTGTGGCTTAATTAATACGGTATCATGAAATTATGATCCAATGAGGATTTTCAAAACCTTAACCCTAGCTTCCTTTTAAGATATGATCCCGCTTGAAACTGCGATTTTCTTGTTAAATAAAGCTATCGCTATAATGGGAATCATTGTTTGTGACTACTCCTGCTCACCCCATGCAATGTTAAGAAAAAGGAAAGCAATCTAACACTGATTTGTCTGTTAACCATTTTATGCTCCTTATCATGTTTACTTCTCTCTCAGTGGTTTTTAATTTTTTTATTTTTTTGTGTTGAATGGTGAAGTTGCAGGAGAAGAGAGTGGAGCTTGGAGATGTACTTATACCTTTGTTAGTGGGTATGTGTGTCAAAAGTGAGCTGCTGCTGAAGTATGTATGACCAAATGGTTTTGGAACAAGGTCAGAAACACAACTACACCCTGTTCTTCTTGTTTTTCCTCTTCCATGACAGTCCTTTTTTGACTGGTCGTCGACAATCTTTGATCCGTTAGAACCAAATATCTCTCTCTCTCTCTCTCTCTCTCTCTCTCTCTCTCTCTCTCTCTCTCTCTCTCTGTGGATGTTTTAGAGAACCAATGTACATTATCCATCCATTATAGTATCTGAGAATCATGTTATATAATGAAAATAATGATTGGGGAATCCAACAACATTGTTCTTCAGGTGGTGTGCCAGGCTCAGAGAGAGAGAGAGGGGGGGGCAATAATGGATGGATAATTGGGTTGGGGGCATAGGGATCAGAGAAATCCCTTACTTTCATGCAAAAACAGCATTTAAGCAGAAAAGAGGACCTTTCTTTTATAGGCTGATGATGGGGGGTGTGACCTTTAAGAAGCAGCCATTGCTTGCTTTCTTTCTTTTGCTAAAGACTGCACAAAGTTGATGGACTAGAAACTTTGTCTCCATCCCCTAATCTTTTCCTTTTCTTTCATTTCCTCCTCTTTTTAAAAAAAAAAAATTAATGTTAAGCCTGATCGTTGGCATCATCTCTTTCTAGTGGGGTCTCTCCCCCTTTCTTTTCTCTCTCTAGATTTTGTGGCCTGGAAGCTTGTCTGATGTAAGATGATGTTCAAGTTTTTGCCAAAATGGAGGAGGAAAAAGAAATAAAGGAAAAGATGGTAATGCCCTTGGAAAGCAGGAAGATTTTGAATGCTTTAGAGATCGAATGAGCCACCCCTCCCATGGAAAGAAGTGCATTCATATGCTTCTTTTTGAATCCACTTTTTTCCCTCTCTTCACTTTTCATATCTAATCATTTATTTCCCCTCAGATTTCACACCCCTAACATTCATCTCTCCAAAACGGCTGCCAGTAATTTCCACTCCCACGAACAACACAACACAAACTCCTGTAATTATAGTTATGAGACGCCAAGCGCCATGAGAACACCCAACCGATGTGACAAGTCAGCTTGATGATGCAAGAGGACTTGAATTTTCATTGCTGGAGCCAATCAATGCCTAGGAAACTAATGGGAAAATTGTACGAAAGTCCTAAACTTATTGTATTTTTATCAATTCAATTATAAACATTTTCAAGTTTTGCTAATTAGTCCATCCGTTCAATTGTGGCTAGAAATGCTAATATGGACGCCGGTCGTTCACAAAACATGAAAATGTTTAGGATTAAATTGGTAAAATTAAAAAATTTAGGATTAAATTGACAAAAGAACAATAAATTTAGTACTTTTTGAACAATTTTCTCGAAAACTAAGTGATCAAATTTAGTTAATGATTAACTACTTTCCCGAACTTTTGTACGTTGAGTACAATTATTTCCACGTTATTCTTGTCAACAATATGAACATTGTCATCAAATTCACATATGATGATGAGGTGAGAACCTAAGCGTCACTTGGTCTTAGCTTCCCACAATGTCTGAACCGTTGAATAGCCGAATTCTTTAGTCCCAATGCCGTTCTTAATGTCGGCTACTTTAGTTAAAAACCCAATAATGATCAAATCAATCTCTAGATTATAACCTAATCTCCTCGCCTTTTAAAAGTGGGTTAGCCCCAAAAATTAAAGGGGCAAATACAAAAAATTAAAACAGTCACCGAGGTGATGAAAAGCAAGTACTACTTGCAAGAAAGGAATCTCTCTCTCTTTCTCTCACTCAGCTTCCGAAAGGAGAGAGAGAAGGCAAAGTGAAATTTGAACGACTTCACTTTCTATGGTAAGGCCTTTAGTGGCCTTTTCTTTTCCCCTCAATGGGAACAGAGCTCGAGGCCATGTATACATACACATTCATATATTTCTTTCATGTGATAAAAAGCCCCACTAAATCCTTGTGAAAGCTCAAAAAAGGAGCAGTCAAAGCATTTTGGCTGGGAAAAGCGCATTTGGTTTTGACCGGTTTTTGGATTTTGTTTGGTTGAATCGATTTGTATGAATCTGAGCACTGACTTGGACTTTGCAAAGTTTCAATATAGAAATGTGATAATAGCCATGTGATCTGTTGACGAGTGGATAACCAATGATGAGGGTTGTGGAACGTAAGAGAAGGCGAGTCTACATCTGATGTTTGGAGAAATTGTCCAATCAATCCTAAACACTTATTGTATGTATGTCAAGTTAGTCATGAAATTTTTAATTTTGCCAATTTCGTCACAAACTTTTGCGAGAAATTCCACTGTAATTATTCTGGCTAATTTTTTACGGAAATCACTCATGTGGACGGCCGATGATGATTGGACGACCGCCACATTAGCGATTTTCACCAAAAATTGATCAGAATGACTACATTAAAATTTCACTCAAGGTGTAGGACTATATTGGTTAAATTGAAAAGCTTAGAATTGAATTAATATTTGTACAATGAGCTTATGACTGATTGGGTAATTTTTTATATGATGTTCTCATAAATAACCAACAAAGTCAATTCATATAATTTGCATGTACTAATTTCAGGTAATTGATCACATCTGTCTTGATAGAACGATTTTAGTATGACCAGTAAAGCTAATTAACATTGTGGGTCGTCAAACCCCTAGTTAGGGGTGTCAAAAAAGCCCGACCCAACCCTAAAATTTACGGTATTTAGGGTCGGGTCATGGTCTTCTTCGGGTAAGGGTCAAGCGCAGGGTTTTCTGACCCATTTGAGTCGAGCTAGGCCAGGTCGGCACCTTTTTTTGTGTTGAAATCATCCAATTTGAAAAGTACAAACCCTAACCCTAACCTCCACCGATCGCACCCCTCTCTCTCCAATTTGGAAAGCAATTGTACTAACCCTAACTTCTGCGATCGACGGCTCAAGCCCTCCTCTTTGAACCAAGTCAAGTTGAACTCCACGACAACTCCAACTCGACCGCTGTCATCGGTGGAGATCATGGATTACTAGGACAGAGGATGCAAAGGCAAAACAAAAAAAACCACTGAAACTCGAAACCGTGGAGTTGTTATTAGTGGAGAGTCCAGTGCCATGGTGAAACCCTATGTTGATGTGAGATGTCGGAAACCGATGACGGGGTTAGTTTGTACTTCAAGGATGAGTATTGGTTTGGTTGCGCGACCATAATGAAAATGATGACATTTCGAGCAACCCACTTGTTTGGTTATCGGTGAAGATCGTGGAGTTCGACTTAACCTAGTTCAAAGAGGAAAGCTTGGGGCGTTGATCGCGGAGATTAGGTTAGGGCTCGTACTTTTCAAATTGGGAGATTTTAAAAAAAGAAACGCAAACCGTAACTTAAACCGGCTCGACCCGAAGATTTGAGGCATATTAACTTTGGGTCTCGAGTTGAGTCGTGGTCGATATTGTTCGTTTCAGGCTAGGACGAATGTTATGGATACCCAACCTAACCAATTGATACCTCTACCCGTAGCCACTAGAAAATCTTAAACATATTGCACTTTTATCAATTCAGTTCTAAATTTTTTAATTATGCCGATTGAGTCCTAAACTTTTTCACATTTGTCAATTGAGTCCATCCATTCAATTATGACAAAAAATTGCTAACTTGAACATAGGCTATCCTATGTAGCACGGGCGTTGCTTACGTGGTCAATTTTTTATAATACATTAATATTTTTTTCTATTTTTCATTATTTTCTGATTTTTTTTTCCTTTTTCCTTTCCTTTTTTTTTTTCATTTCTTCTTTTTGCCGATGGCCGGCCATTGACCGTGGCTAAGTAGGTCGACCTCGCCCGTGGCGAGCAATGACGACCCTCGCACACTTGAGGCCAACTTGCACGATGGGCGACCACCGACAAAAGGAAGAAGAAAGGAAAAAAAATGAAAAGAAAAAATCCAAAAAATAACAAAAAATTCAAAATATATTAAAATATATTAAAACTGTCCATGTTAGCACCAGACATGCCATGTAGGATAACCGGCATTCACATCATTGAGTTCTTGTCAAAATTGATCGGATGGACTCAACTGGCAAAATGTGAAAAGGTTTACTACTCAATTGATAAAATTAAAAGATTTAGAACTAAGCCGGCAAAGGAGCATTAGATTTAAGACTTTTTTGGACAATTCTCCCTATCAATTTTCATATTTTATGAAGTTACTAGATATTGACCCTCTACGCTGAAATTCAATAAATATTTTTATTATCTCGTTTTCTTTAATCTAAAAATTTTCTCATCCTCCACCTCTTTGAACCTTGCCGTCCCTCCCTACATTTCCACATGTAGCATGAATCCCCAATTACTTTCACTTAGTTTGCATATTGTTTCTGGCCAAGTGTGAAAATTCCTTAATTGACGTGTTCCTAATGGCACTTTTTTTCTCCCTTTAAGCTTTTGGGATTCCAAAGTTGGAACATCTTTTGTGGTCTTAAAGACAGGATGCTTCTCCTTGTTTTTCACAAATGTCGATCTTTCATTCTCTTTTGAGCTTCTGATCACGCCCGCCATATCTTTTAAAAGATGAGAATGTCGGGGGTGTCGAGGGTTTTGAAATCATCAAGCAATCTTAAAGTTAAGATCGCCATCGATTTAATCAAAAGTTGTGTGCTTTTCTTCCAAATTTCTGTGGAAGAGAAATTTTTCAATATTTTTCCCCCACCCCTCTATTAAAGTTGCTTTCTTGCTTTTCCTCTTGCATAGCTCATAAGTAATGAATCATTTGTTATTTGCTTTTCCTCTTAGTTTGCTAGGCTTCCAAACCCCCTTTCATCAGTTTAAAAAAAAAAATGCACTAGTTATGATTGGTAAAATCAAGTTCAAACTTACCATGAAACCGCCGAGACGACGACTCGTCGAGGCACCGGTATATTAGCCGTCCTAACGCTATTCAGGATTTATCATGTATAGATGAAGTACCGCCTTAACGAATCATTTTGCTCAAAGCACATTAACATCGGATTTGAATTCTGCCGTGACCTTGACTTTCTGGCTTAGATGGAACATAGTGTACATTCAATTACATTAGTAATCGAATATGAGAATGGAATGCTAAGACCAAAGAAAATCCCCAATTAAAGAAATCATATGTTACATGACATGAATAGAAATTAAGATTCTATCCATCCATCTACTAAGTATTCATACTATACAACTGCTAAAGCCAACAAATCCAATCCCCTTGCAAACACTCATGTAATTCTCTTAATTCTTTTTCGATGTGTATTCTTCCTTTTCCCCTTCCCAAAATTCTGTCAAAAAAAGCTAGAAAAAAAAAAGAGAGGCACAAAGAGGAAAAAAATAAAAAAAAACAGGACCAAGGGTTAGATCATTTTGGTCTTGCTCTACACTCACAGTTCTTGAACTTTGAAGATGATCCTCTCATCAACCAAACCCATAATCCAATTCCCATCTCCACAAATTTGATCACCATCTTCTTCAATGGCCACATTCAAATCTAGCGACTCGCCGATTGGTTTTGCCGCGTCAACTCGATGATCATCCTTCTCTTCCTCCTCTTGATCTTCAATCATCTTTTGCCTTGTGGTTGGAGAGCAAGCTCTCGACACAGCACTAAAGCTTTCACAGCTGAAGATCACAATAGCATCCTGAAGATCCACGGCAACTTCATCATCATCATCATTATCATCTTCAAGTGTTACTTTCCCGCCTTCAATTGCTTTCTTGACACCCATTTGAGAGAAGTGATCAGCTTGGTCCAAGTCCTCCAAGAAAAACACCCTATGCGGATTCTCGTTCACCGCCTCGCCGAATCTTTGCAGATACCCGCGACCCCTCTCAGTTCTTGGTCTCTTGCTCCTGCAGTGCTTGGTCGAATCCGATCCTCCTGCTGAGTAGGAGAAGCTGGTCAGGCCAATTGAGACGAAGTTCGTTTGAGAACCAAAGATGGTCTTTGCGAGTTCTCTTGCAATCTTCTCTTTGGCAAGAGAGTCAATTCCCACGAAGAGCATCCATGTCTCTTCTTTCTTCTTTCTGTCTTTCGAGTAGTAACTTCGCCTTCCAGATCTATGGACAAAGAATATTCCAATTTAGAGAAATAATGCTACATTTTCTTGGAAAGTAAATAATGGATAGGATCACTTAGGATCAAAGTGATAGAGAACAACTTTTGCATCACGGTTAAATACATCATCTTAACTTTAGGAAATCTCTTGATAATGGCTCATGGAAAACTTCAGAATCTATCCCAAATGGGTTCATCAAGCGATGTGATCGATCATGAATAGGTACTTAAAAATTATATCAATGCGCAGCAAGCAGATTTGATTAAACTCAATGACAATGTATCACATAATGATAATGTACTAAGCAAGTTATATAGTAAAAGTTCCTAGCGTACTTATCATTTTCTTCTATTTACTATGAAGGTCTGCATAGTTGCACTTATTTTGATAAACTCGTTGATAAGCAAAATAAGAGTAATTTCTTTATTTTCTAGTTTTCATCTGGTTTGTTAGTTACATTGATAATTCTGTATCTACGATTTGAAACCTTATACAAAATCATTATTTGCATTGTTACCTGCACTCGAGAACAGTTTTTGCAATCTCGGGAACGATATCCTTTTGCCATGGAACCTTCATCTCCAATGCATCGCACAGGACTTTCAGGTTCTCGGCGCTGTACTCCTTGAAGCTATCTGTATTGTTCATGTCCTCCATCACTTCGCTGGATGAAGCCGAGTTAGGACTTGAGTTAGGATTTGACAGTAGGTCCGGTTTTGGGTTGTTCCTCTCGGCTGGGACGAATATCTTCACGTCGCTCTCGTCGTTCTTGTCGTCGTAGCTCGTCTCGGGAGTCCAAAACTGGTGCTCCTTCGGCGACGACTGCTTGAATTCCAGCAGAGTCGGCCAGCTGAATTGGCTGTGATGATGATGGTGCAGAGAAGAAGACCGTGATCTCGGGGAAGAAGGCGTTGAAGAGAATTTGAGGACTTTCTCGGGATATTGTGGTTGGTGCTTGTGAACTGCACTACAGAACGTGTTCCACTTCTTGCAGAGACTCTTGACACTGACACAGTTCTGCTCAATCAAGGAGAATGACAACAGTTTCAGCTTCATCGTCATCATTTAGCAGATATTAATGTCCAAAGATGAAACTACACGAAACATATGCATATAACTACCTGAAAATCGACAACATCTCTGGTCTTCTCATCCTTGTATTGTTGGAGCCATGAAGGGAGGCTTGAGCTGCTTGAAGTGTTAATGGAGTCTAACTTGTTCCTCACAGTTTGGACTTCCTTGTCGAAGTTGAGCATGCAGTCGGAGCAGCATGCGAGCTGGTTATTATTACTGTGTCCTCCATTAAAATTCTCAAACAGTGACCAGTTTGACTCTTCTTTGGCTTCCTTGCATTTCACCTCAGATTGCCAATCACTGAAATTTTCAATAACCCACTATAGTAAAGCACTCTACCCAAAAGGGAAAGAGAAGGTATAACGATAGAGTAAACTGATAATGTCCTCAAACGAAAAGAAAATAGTATTTTACCAGTCAAAATTGAGAGTCAAGCTGAGGCTCCCAGCAGGGACAGTGAGAGGGTGAAGCTCCCAGACAGTCTCCAAGGAAGGATGGCCAGCTTTGCACTTCATGTATGTCCTCAGAGTGGCCACACCCAAGAGCCACACCCTCTTGCTAACCTCCCCAGCCCCACCACCACACACCCATTTCTTGAGCTCCATCACTATGTGCTCCAATGGACAGTAGCTGTAGCTCATCATCATCCTCCTCCTGTGCTCCACAAAGTGCAGCCACAGCTCACACACCCCTTGCACATCCCCCAGATAGAGAACCACTCCTGAGGACCTCCCAACAACACAGCTCTTCACAACCCCTCTCAGCTCCACAAGTTTCTGCTCCACCTCATCCCTAGAGTAGTTCCTCATGGACAAGATCGGCAGGTTCAAAATCTGGATCGGCGGTGACCTCATGGTTAGTTCGACACTCGAGCCGTTACCGTGTCCTCTCTCGAGCTTTTCCATGACCCCTCTCACCACTGCCTCTGCACTGGCCACACACTCTCCTACCACAATGGTGTTCCTCCTCTTCCCCATCATCGTTTCCATCACGCTCGCAACGTCATTGGCGCGAGCTGGCTCGGCTGGCTTGTTATTGCCCTGAGCTAGCGGCCCGGCAAGACCCGAGTGCAAGGATAGAGACACGTTGGATGGCCCAAGAGCAAGGGGTTTGGGATTGTTGGAAGTGTTGACACTTTGATCTTTAGGGTGACTGCTTGGTGCTTTTGGAGCTTGTGAGCAGACTTCCACGGAGACAGCTTGCTCCACTCTATTCTTGACCTGGGTGCTCGAGAAGCCGGCCTCTCTCATGACCCGGCTCACACTCGGGTCGTCCAGGATCGAGATTATCAGCTGCTCAACCTCGATCTTGAGGGCCAAGATAGGCTGCTGCTGGTTCTCGACCGAGCCACGGCGCTGGTGAGCCTGCGCCCTCTTGAAGGCGGCGACTAGGGCATTGGAAAGAGAAGGGTGAGGCGTGTGCGGGCTGAGGAGGGGGCTGGACGTGGAAGCCGGGAGGCGGTTGAGGGCGACGTTGAAGCAAAGCTCCAAGGCCTTGCACTGGAGAGGGTGGGAATGAGACTGAAGGCAAGACCTTCTGAGAAGGCCGGTGGAGGAAGCTAGCATGGCACTAGCAACATGAAGAGGAGTGACCTGGGCATGGCCTCTTCTTCTTGCTAGGCTCACTGCTTGCTTCACCACTGCTGTTGCCTCTGGAGTGAGGGATTGTGGTATGATGCAAACCGTATTTCTCATCCTTGTATATCTTTCACCCTAATCAACAGTGAATGTGTGTGGAAGATGATGGCTTGAGGAGACTTCAAATTTGGTGAGGTGGGTTTGGGCTTGTGAGTTTCATGGGATGAAGAGACATGCAAAGGTTTGTTTTGGAAGTGTGTAAGCTAAACAAAGGGAGAGAGTGGTTGCTGGCAGACATGCATGTCTGAAGTGAAGAGGTAGGAGTGAGATTTTATGGTAATAGAATGGGTTTGTTCTTTTCTTGTTAGTGAGGTAAGAATGTATGTGTGTGTGTGTGTGTGTGTGTGTTTTTTTTTTTTTTTTTTTTTTTGTCTATGTGAAAGTGGATTGCATGTGATGAAACTTTTGCCCCTCTCTCTCTTCTCTCTCTCTCTATGAAATGAAGGCTTTTTGCTGAATACATATTGCAAAAGCTTTATGGGTATGTGAAAAATATATTTGGAAGCAATAAAAAGCAAGTCTAAATACTTACCCAAAAAAAAAAAGCAAGGCTAAATAACAAGTGGAACCATCACTTTTGGGTGAGCTTTATTCTTTTTTTTTTTTTTTGGGTGATTTCTTCATTCTTCTTTCTTGCTGTCCTTGGCAAGTAAAAATACAAAAATTAGAGAGATAGGAAAGGGAGGGAGAGAAAAGGGGAAAAGAGAAAGTGGGCGGTCTTCAAACTACGAGGACTGGAGAGAAAAGAGAATGAGGACTGTCTGTCTGTTTGATCCAGAACTGTTGCTTGCTTTCTCTCTCTCTCTCCCTTTTTTTTTTTTTTTTTGGCTCTTTTGCTCTGTTCTCGAAGAGGAATAATCACTTTGATGATTGATCGTGTTCTTTTATGGTCCTCAAGCTATACCCTTTGATTGATTAGATTTCCTCGCATGAAATCCATGCACACACACACACACACAAAAAAAAGTTGGCTTTGAGGGCTTCCTTTGCGTCCTTTGTGTAATTGGACTGTAATTGTGACTCATTTCCAGTTGGGTAGAGATTTAGAAGTTGTTGCCCATCAATTAGCTTTTTCAATCGGGTTCCGGACATGTAAACCGAACTTTTTTTATCGATTGATTTTAAAGAGCGGTAAAATTTATCTTCAAGCTATTGTGATGATTCGCGTATGCGCAATTAATCAATCGTTTCGTGCATGAACTCCTCTTTTAAAATATCACATTAGAGTTCGATGTAAGCAATCATTTTTTAGTAAAAAGGGTTTATACATATTTAGTATGGGGTCTCATTTATGTGTTCTTATTTATAAAACGACCAACTTTCTATGATGATGTGGCGTTGGAAAGGTTGAGCTGATTTGAGAGACTTGGCCCACGCTCTTTCATAGAAAGCCCAACAACCTGGCCCATGTAGTCCTCTGGGTGTCGATCGTTTATCTTTTCCTTCAAAATTATGTATACTAGAATTTTAGTGAACTTGTATTATGAAATACCTTTCAACAAATATCTAGCAAGGGAAAAAAAAAACAGTAGGAATGTGACGAACTCATAATTCAAGGAATTCTGTCCGAATATATTTGGTATTTTGCAACAACTCATCCTTAGAACACACTTCTTATCGATATTACCCGGAGTGAATGAATATACATCGAGCACATAGCCTTAATTTTTATTTTGAACGATATTTTCTAGCATGTGAGACATCATCAAGAAAGTTTAACATCCAACTTATATAATTTGATAATCTACATGTCAGATGGAGCTAGCAAATAAACCTACTTTTCATGGGGAAAAAAAATGGATTCTTATGTGATGAAGTTTGGAAGTTGTTGACACCTAAAACAATCGAAGAGAGCTCGTGACAAGCACGTGAGGAGGCGATAATCAGCTACGGGAAGGAACACTCAAGCAAGGTACGTGCCGATCGGTAAGGGTGCCATGTGTCGGGGTAAATTCTAGCGTCACTTCCTTCCGGAACAAGAAAAGCGCGCGGAGGAGGGCCACGATCGAAGCGGTTGCTAAAAGATTGGCGGTAACCCTCACGAGGTAAAAAGAAAAGGCGCGAAGACCGGGAAACCGTCATTCACGTGGCTTATGGAAAAGGGCAAAGCGTGGGGCCAAAGGAAGAAACCGCTCGGCGGTTACCAAAGAGCTTACCTATAAATACCTCGCGGTGGCAAGATACAACACAAACAACAACAAACCCAAAACACTTGCATTTTCAACTAGCTCTTAGCCTTTAGCCTAGCCTAGCTATAGTTTTTTTAGATTCCCGTCGTTAATTCAATTCCAGCGAGTATCATATCCAGAGTTAGGTGTCGTCGATTAAATTCCGACATCTGCTCACCAGGTCCAAGATCGTCGATTAAATTCCGGTGTTACACCCTTCATCCATTTTGTCCAAGACCGTTGATTCAATTCCGGTATTGTGTCCTATAATCCCCGTCCAAGTGCTGTTAATTAAATTCCAGCATTGTGTCCTACATCATTGCTCCGATCCTGTCGATTTAATTCCAGAATCGTGTCGAAATTTGCTACATACTGAGCTGTCGAAAAAGCGTAACGTGCCTCTTGTGTTAATCTATTGCATTTGACACTCTCTCTCCAAAATCGACCCAGAACTCCTTTTCGGAAAACGAACGGATTAAGTTCGATAAAAGATTCTCGCGTCGGCAACTCTTTTTAGGCTATAGTCATTTTGGGCCCAGAACCCATAACCAAGAAAGCCATGTCGAAGAATTTTGACACGCAACAATCGTACACAATGACTTGAAAGACAACATATTAACATTGGAACAACGTCACCGACACTGTTAATTTCACGTCGAGAAGTTAACAACGCTTGTACATATGGCAAAAGTTAAATTAGAAGCAAAATATATATATAGACACACACACACACATATTTGTACATGAATTTGGTGGGAAGATTGTCAAAAAAGTACTAAACCTTTTCTATTTTTGCCAATTCAGTCTTAAATCTTTTAAGTTTACCGAATCAATTTTAAACCTTTTTACATTTTGTCAATTCAGTCCTACCGGCTAGAATTGCTAACATGGATGTCGGTCATCCTACGTGACACTGCCGACGCTTACATGAACATTTTTTAATAATGCTTTAATTTTTTTAAAATATTTTTTTTTTTTTTTTTTCCTTTTTTCCCCTTCAGCCCACCCCAGTCTCAACCTCTGCCGGCGTTAGGTGAGGGCAACCCTTGCCCGATCCACATGCTTCCCCTGAGCCTAAGCACAAGGTGAAGGGTGGACTGCTTCTGGATATTGTAGTCAGCGAGGGCAGGGCCGTCCTCGAGCCACTTGTCGGTGAAGATCGGACGCTAATGGTCCAGTGGGATGGCCCCCTTGTCCTGGATCCTGGCCTTGACGTTGTTGATGGTATCGGAGCTCTCGACCTCGAGGGTGATGGTCTTTCCGGTGAGGGTCTTGACCAAGGTCTACACCTGCAAAGCCCAAAAAAACAACAAATTTGAGCCCTTCTTTCAACCATCGAAATTGAGAAACGAAGAAAACGAGAAAAACACAAAACCCAAACCCATATTCACAATCAACACAGATCGGGTGAGGATTGCCCTTGCCGAAGGCCAGCGAGGGCAGCCTTCCCTTGAAGCTGGCGGAGGTCGAGGCCGGGCCTAAGGGAAAAAAGAAAGGAACAAGGAAAAAAAAAGTAATAAATAAATAAATAAATATATACAAAAAAATATTATAATAATATTTAAAATTGTTCACTTCATCGCCGGCAGTTTCACGTAAGATAACCGGCATCGGCATCGGCGAATTTCGGCCAATATGACTGAATTGGCAAAATGTAAAAAAGTTTAGGACTAAATCAACAAATTTAAAAGGTTAATGATTAAATTGGTAAAAGTGCAAAAGATTTAGGAGGTTTTTTTACAATTGTCCTTGAATATGGTTATATTGTACGTTGTCTTGCCAATTACCACCAAGCACATAAAAATTAAAATTGTAGATGCATAAAAATAAGGAAAAATTATATTGAAGTTTAAAAAAAAAAATTGAGTGTATGAATAAAAAGTAGGAGTAAGTGAAAGTATATGATAAGAACATTATAAATATCATAAATTTTGTACGACACTCACTCGAGCATCATAACTTTTGTTTCACTTATTCGAGGGCCATCGACAATTTGTCTTGCTGAAAAATCCGACGTGGCATGGATTGATTATATAAGTCCAACGTAACTCGCCGGCAAAATGAAATCAGCAAATAAAAAGTTAAACGACATCGCTTATTCAATATAAGAAAATCGGGGCAAAATTCTATCCAAGTTGACAAAGTAGGCGAAGAACCCTAACTCTGTTTCCAACTCGAGATTGGTGTGCGCGGAGCAAGCGAGGGAGAGGAGCATCCCTTGGTGAAGAACCCTAACTCAAAAAGAGATTCTCTTACACATCCTCTCTTAGGAGTCCCCCATCACCGTTTCTTCATCTCCTCCACCAACGGCTTTTGGGCTCTTAAAGGAAGCTCAATGACGGAGAAGATAGACCGGCGGTGGACGACGGAGGAGGAGCATCCTCGAAGTCGTCGAGCTATGCTTTCAAAGCCAAAGCAAGTGAAAATGGAGCGAGAGCGAGCAATAGAGGGAGATAGAGAAAAGGTTTCGTAATTTTTTGCATGGAGTCTACGATTTTCAAAGAGGAAGAAGTAAGTGAGAGAGAGAGAGAGAGAGTTATTCTTCCGAACAAATATCATCTTTTGTTTTTGCAAGTGAAACTTCAGTTTTTACTTAAAAAGCCAAGTTGGATTAGAAAACGTGACTTAAAAAGCCACGTGTGACGAATTTTCATAATAGATACTCAAGTGAACGATTTTACACCGATATGACACTCAAATGACCCAAAAAAAAAAAAGCCATGGCATTTAAGTGAGCGATGTACAAAAGTTACACACTTGTACCGTTCTTATCTCGTGAGAGTAGCATTGAAAATCTACTATCCCTCATATGTAGTCAACAAAATTATCAACCCTACCCACTTTTTTTTTTAACCCCACCCACTTTAATGTATTACAAAGATTAGATTGCCATATATGTTTTGTAAAAAAAAGATTACCATATACGTAATATATTTCTTTTTGTTAAAGCTTATTTCTTTTTCTAAGGATCGACGAATCAAATGATATTTTTTCGTTCCAATATTTTTGCGTCTTCTTCTCCGTTCGCAATTCCGGCAAGATCTATTTGTTAGTTGTTACGCATGGTCTCGATCTCTACTTGTGTGGTGATCATGGCCTAGAAGGCCCGCCGGCTTGCCCAAACCAACTCGGGATCGCCGAGGCCGAGGAATAAACAAGGGGGCCCAAGCAAGCTCTTGGCTTCTTGGCCCGCCTGGCCCACCCAAAATTTAGGAAATTTAACTTTTTACTTAATTACCCTAGAACCGGGCAATTCCAATTGGTTTTAAGGCTCCATTTGTTTCGCGAAAAACCTTTTTTTGGAAATTTTTTTTCGAATTTTCTAGCATTTGGGGGATAGAAAATAAGCTAGTCCCGGAAAAACATTTTCCCCCGTGGAAAAAAATTCTTCAAATGTGGGGAAAATGTTTTCCTCTTTTCGAGGAGAGGAAAACATTTTACTCATCTTTCATTCCCCCTCTCTTTCACATCTTCTTTCTTTTTAATTATTTTATTACTTTATTTCCATTTTTTATTTTATTTTTTCAAAGTTAGAAATTTTCATTTTTTTATTTTTTTTTTGAATAATTTTTTTTCTCTTCTTTTTTTTTTTCTTCTTTCTTCTTTTATTTCATGGTCGTTGGCCATAGGCGAGGCTTGGCCTTGCCAGCCCAAGAGAAGCCTTGGCGTCACCGGATCTGACTCGTCCTCGCTCGAGGCTGGCGACATCAAGGCTTGCTTCCAGGCTCCAGTGAGGCAGATGGCGGGGGATTTGCTTAGGACCTGTAAGGGGAGCTCCAGGCCTCCATGCTTGTCTAGCTACGATACCAAGCCGACCCACATCATGCCCTTTTGATCTTGGCGAACGAACAACGTGATCGAGAGAGTGGGAGATTTGGCTGTGTATTGCGTGTAAAAAATTGAAGGGAAAATTTTGGGTAGTGAAGACGAGACGCAAAAAGATTCATTCGATTCCGTCCATAGATTGGGGCTTAAAGGAAAATGTGAGAGAGCTTTGCCGGCAAATCGCTGCTCGCCATGGTTGTACAGTTTTGAGGATGCCCTTTCCTTCCCTGTTTCTCTTTCATCAAGTTTCGCAGGAATTATTCACGACAGGATGTTCCCAATTTCGTTCTTCTACCTTTAACTCGGTGAAAAATTCATGATATGTATTATTGACATTTAATAATTTTTTTTTATGAAAATCGATTTCTTGCCAAACAACGGAAATCGTTTTCCCATTCATTTTTAAGTCTCAGCCAAACACTAGAAAAGATGGTCATTTTTCTGGAAAATGATTTTTCATAAACATCATATTTTTCGTGAAACAAACGGAGCCTAAGCTATTGGTGAGACATATTTTATAATCTTTAAGTATTCTTTTTTTTTATCCGATAAAAAAAGTATTTATTTTTTAATTGGTCTTTAATTTTTCGTTCTTGCAAGTCCAACTACCTCAGTTGTGACTGCCATCTCTACTATTTGTGGAAAGTATTGGTTTACAAGCCCTGTTTGTTTATACTTGTCAAAAAGCACCCACCAAAATTTGAAATATTACTCAAGTTTCAAAAATTATCTAAAAAATTTAGACATGAATCTATGGGCCAACATTTGTATTTGCAAATTTTTTCGGGTGTTTTGAGCTATAAAAAAAAAATCAAAGTGCTTCCACTGTAAGATATTTAACATAAGAAAAAAAAAAACTAACTAAAAGTTCGCCAAACAAGCCAAAAGCATACTTTTTTATCTTTTTTTTAAAGGGGGTTGGCTTAAATTTAAATAAAGGTACGTAGAACATCGATGGTGCGTTTGGTTCAAATTTCCTAAGGGATTCTAGGCCACTAAAGTTCTTTGAGTGAAAATTAAAACATTTGGTTAAAAAAATTTGGACAATATTGAGTAAAAGCAGCCGAAAGTTACTTCAACTATTAATGATTTTTCTTCTTATAACTGTACCCTCACTAGTATATTCAAATTCCAGTCTTGTCCTCGTGAAGCAACTGTTCATCTTCTCCCTTTTGAACCCTTGGTGGGGGAAATCTTCCACTGCTTCGCCACCCCCGACTATCTATGCATTTTCATCGTTCGATTAGAGGTGCAAATGCATTTGGGGTTTTAGAAATTTCCCAAGCAAAGATTAGAGACTTTCGTGCAAATTGTTGTGATTAGAATTAGAATCAGCATGACTGGAGATGGGATGAATCAGAATGAGTTGAGCACATCCTCAATCAGTGTCTCGGTAAAATTGCCGATGCCTTGCCTTATGAGTTCCTATTTGTTTCTTCTGGTTTATTTTTGTTTCTGCATTGTCTGCTTGTTCTTGATCTTTACTGATTATTGCAAGCCTTACTGTTTCACAAAACTGACATGGGAGTACTGATCGGTGGTGATAAGCTTAGCTCTTAGAACAAAGAAACAGGTTTGACAGTCACTAGAGAAAGGAAAACATTGACCACTTTCCTGAGGAAGGTGCCATTTTTGTGCAAATCTAGAGAAAAGTGGAGAATGTCTTTGGGTTCTGACTTTATTAGCAAATTGATGTGTATAGGGCACACACCCACCTGGCCCTGTTGTTCCAGTGCTGCATCACATAACAATCCCAGGATGTCTTAAATTTTCACTTCTGAAACCAGGTGGTCCTGGATTTTCGTACTTGTGTGTCAGTCTTATGTGTTGGATTTTTCCTTGAGAAATAATGACGAGGGTCAGGTGCAATTTTGAAGTTAAAGGTCTTTGTCATATGAAAAAGTCATGTAACGGTTGGCTGGCCACAGGCTCTGTATCACCATATTTCATTTATTGCCAGGGCAGAGAAAAATTGTGAGATTTTGCCCTAGCTCTGGATCAGATGCAGCAGCTTTCTCGGAATCCTATTACCCTTCTTTTTTTCTTTGACACTTTTTCCTATGAGTGGTCGATTCGACTATACTTTAAAGCACGATTTGAACGCAATTCAGGATATAATAAAAAGAAAATTTTAACGTGACGTAAAAACTGTCCATTTTGACTCGAAATCAATTAACACAAATCGTCTTCTCCAAATTAGTGCAGTTGCACTAGGTTGTCCCTGTCACGATCGACCCGATCCGATCCGGTCCGCCACATCGTGTTGAACCCACGAAGCATGCAGGCCCCATGATGTAACTCCATCGATTCAGTGTATTGCATAGGCGGGGATGTCTTATCTAAATCAGTATTTTTGCTGGCTCAAGGACAGAATACAGATACCCATGTCTCTTAATCAATACTAATTTCTCCGTGGACCAACAAAACCGAACTTTTGAAAGAAAAAAAACAGGAACCTGGTCAAACTGTCATTGTGTTTGCAGTCCCATCCACTTCAACACATATTTGTTGTTTAGCCCAGAAAACTTGAAGCTGTGGCTTCAGTTTCCTGGTGGAATGAAGATGAGGGTTAGGCACCGTCCAACAATCAATTTAAGGCACCCTTTAAGTGGTAAAGTGAAAATCCTGCCAGATCCTAACCTTACTCAGGCTTTTATCAGTTGATGGTTGGAGAGTTTTCATAATCTGCAGAGGAGGGCCTGACTGATTGAATGTCGAATCATCTAATGTTTAATTAAGCAGTATGTACGTGTATGGTTGGGCTAGAGAGAAAATGAGCCTGCTTCTCTCGGCAATAAGCGGAAATCTGAACTTTGAACATGCTATTTAAGGCACATGGTCAATTCTTTCAATACCAGGTACATTGGCGAACTTGGTCTAAAGTCCTACAGTAGGAAAAGCTGAATATGCATAAATCTGTTTTCTTTTCGATTTATAAGCCTTATCATTCTGTTGGATTGAAACATCCGGTTTACGAAACTTAGTCTCGCAACCATGAAGATCGATTTAGCAAACTTTATCCAGTATTTAATAGCCGGTGTGGTTTCATCTTATCGCTATGTAAATCGATGTTCATGTCGCTAACGTCACAAGGTGCTATTTTCACGAGAAGTTTAGACCAAATTTTACCAGGACATGGTTGAATAGACAAGATGCAGTTTCACACAATGTCACAACCCAAACTAATTCTTATCACCTTCAATTTATATACAAGTCTCTGCATTTTCATCCTAGCTGAAAGAAAAGATTTTGAGCAGTAGCAGAGAGAGAGAGAGAGAGAGAGAGATCTGAAACCGAAAAGGCTGGAAGTATCCTTTTGGCCCCAGTTCCTTTACCTGGTAATATACACAAAAAGTTTGACGATGACAAGATCAGAAATCTATCTTTTCCCTAGGACATCATCACCACCATCCTCTTCACTGATCTCATTCCCTCCTTTCAATGAACATGAAGGGCTAGAAGCAGAGAAACAAGAAGCAGCAGATGAATAACAAGTGACTGAATCTGAAGCATTGCTCTCATCAGAAGTAAGGCTCATGAGCAGGTCAACGAATGCCTCCACTATGAACCCATGATTCTTTTTCCCATTGACCCTCAAGTACCAACCCAACAATGCCTCAAGGCACTCCCAGTCCTTGAGCCCGTGCGACTCCACCATCTCCTCCATCGACCTCCTAAAGTCAACGTACGGATTCTCCGAATCCATTGCAAGAACCACACTTTCCTTGAAGGGGAAGCTAACTGTCTTCGCCTCCTCCAGGATCGAGCTCGTGTCGTCCGGCTCAAAGAAGAGCCTCTCCGACCTGGCGCCCCTCACCAACACCTCAACCGACACCTCGGCCGCGTCGACTGCCACATCGGACTCGGTTGAGAGGCTCGCCGACTCCTCTGGCTCCTCTGATGTGGTGGTGAAGAGGGACTCCGGCGTCTCGGAGTCGAGGAACACGGAGTTGACCGTCTTGAAGATCTGGTCATGATGACCAGCAGCCCTGAAGGAGAGGGTCTTGGGGTACTTGCAAGAAGGCCATTGCAATGGCCAGGGTTGGTTGCTTCTTGGTGTTTCTTTGTCTTTCTTGAAGAGGAGAGATGTTAGGTTCATCTTCTTGGCCTTGCCCATTTGGTGTGTCTCTGAAACAGATTAGGCAAAGTGGAATTCAAGGAATGGAGAGAATTTCTGAGCGTGTGGCTCTGTGATCGTTTCCTTTTGAGCTTTGGTATCAATGTGACCAGAGAGAGTTGAAGGAGAGATATATTTAAAGAAGAGAGAGAAGAGAGAGAGGGGAAGAGAAGGAAGATGGCAAGAAAATCGAGGTTCAGTAGAGTCCTTTATGATGGGTATTTAATTTTGGTTGTCTCGAATAATTCAATGTGCCATTGAATGAACACACACACACCCCTCTCCTCTCTTCATAACAACTGAAATGAAACAGTACTTTCATTAAGCAGGAATTAATTTTGTATTCTTGTGATCATCTAATGCCTTTGATTAGATGCAGAATGCCGGTCTCTTTTCTGTATTAACTACAATAAAAGGGTGGGCACCTTCCTGGGTATCGCATCATACTTTCAGTTTGCCCTTTTGACTTTATATTAGTTTATTTATCAAACATGGTGTTCAACCACTCTGTTAAGTTCTTGTCCATCAGCATTACCTCAAAAGGCATGCTTTACGCATATCGAAGTTGATTAGCCAAAATTGCGGCTGCAATCGCCTCACATAACAACAGTTTTCTTATCCTCTTAACATAAAACAAGAGTTTCAGAAAAGAGTGCATGTCTCCACATGATATTGACCTTCTGCTAAATGGGAGCGTGGCTATTCTAATAGCAGAAGCAGAGTCTCTTGAGCCTCATCTAGTTTTCCATCTTTCTTCTTGACAACAAACAGTGATCCCCTAAAATCTTAGATAGAGGCTCACATCACATTGCAAGTTTCACATGGTAGATTTTCCAAATGAAATGACAGGGTTTGACCAGGTGCTTTGACCAGTTGCTTTACTTAAAACTATCTTTTGTAGCTGCTAAATTGGATTTCCTCTTCGAGGGTTGCTTTGATTGTCACCCATCAGCAGAGACATATGCAGTTATGACCCTGTTCTGTTCTTTACAGTAATCGAAAGGGACACATTAGTTACCCCAAGAAAACGATGTCTGAAAAACAGGGGAGTTAAAAGAAATACAAAAGGAGGGGACTTTCATGTGATTTATTTAAGCGGGTACAGTTGGAATCACGCACACTTGTCCTTGCCCATGAATTTATGGGCGGGAGATTGGGACATCAACGACAAGACATCCTATTCATTGGCACTTTGCTCTCATTGTTTCTTTCCCCTGTTCAGCATCGATGTCCATTTATTGGTGTTCAAAGAAAGTTCCAACATTGCCCCCTACCACAACATCGTGCACCTCTGTTTTTCCTTCCTCTAAGAACCACCCATCCAACGAACTGTCCTTTTTTTTTTCTTTTTTTTCCTTTTAATTTGTTCCTCTAATTTACCCAATTTTTGAAAGCTTTCCCCCTTACATTGACATGGCGTGAACCCTGTCAAGGTTCAGAAGTTGAGCTGGGGAAAGCAAGAAAACCAAACTCTAAGATTTCTCATCATCAGAAAACTCACTTACTTAGGGTGAGTTTGGTTCGACATTTAGAAGTAGCATTTGGCCCCAAATGCTCCTTTGAAAAATGTTGAACAGTTTGGCAAGCATTTCGAAGGAGCATTTGGCCAAATATTCCTCTTGGGAAGGCTGAAAGCCCAATGCTAGAAGCCCCAGCATTAGCTTTCAGCATTTGCATTCCCCCAAAGCTCTTTCCAAATGTCGAACCAAACCCACCCTTAGTCGGGATGGACGTATGGCATCATTCCTTTTGACTATGTAAGACTTGGTCGAAACCCGAATGAACGCCTAAACATCAAAGTGCTTATCTTTGGTATTTTGAAGAATCGAGCTTACGACATGTGCCTTATCCACCCACATGCACGTCTCTTGAACAAATCTCGTGAGGCTACTCTGCTTTCGATATAGAACTAACTATGCTTTGATATGTTCGTGACATTTGACATCATTTCATTTGCTTTCTCCTTTCTACAGTTTGATCCTCTCCCATTATCATTGTACATTCCCCAACTTGTACACTTCAACATGTACACGTGTACGATCGCAGGCGCATGTAAATATTTTTTTTTTGCATTTTAGAAGCATAAGCATGTGCCCACAACAGCATAGCGAAGCATTCACTGAAGCTTCAGGGAGGCAAGAACACGCATCAGTGAAGACTCATGGTCGTACACTCTGTAAACAGAAGAGTCATGCAGCTAAGTTGTCTGTACACCTCTTGTATCTCGAATCACAAATGAATAACACTGATCTACGGGGTTGATTTCCTAATCCGTGTTTTATCTACGAGCATTAAGAAGTCGGCGGCACAAAAGATGAAAGGTGCTGACTTGGAATTTACTAACATGTTGGAGAGAATGCCATCTCATGTTAAAAATCATCAACCACCAACCGAAACTCTCTGATTTCAGTCAACAGGACGGGATTTTTAGAACTTTCCCATGGGTCGAGAGAGAGATAGCCCTGTGCATCTTATACACCGCGCTGACATGAAAAAATGCTCCGCGAAGAGACTACCATCTCGAACAATGAAAACCTGATTCGAAGCGCTTGCTCTTGTGCAATTTTGCCGAACAATTATAGGCCAAAATAATCAGAGAGAGATTTGAAACATGTTTGTGCCTTCATCATCAGATCCATTCAGCTCAGTTGCTCACATCCCCCAAGAGGTTTATCGGAATGGTGAAGTTGCTTAGGAGGGATGTGTTTGCTTCGCAGTTCAGTAGGAGTGATTCAACCATTGTTCTAAGTTTCCTGAGGAATGTCAGATGGTCCCTCTACACGAGCTGTGTCAATTGTACCCAGAAGATGACACTAGCTGTGGGTCCTTGTCTTAATACTAGGTCTCATCATGGTGATGAAGGTACCTCTGAGAGAGAGAAGGAGAGAGAGATAGTTTCAGGGAAAAAAAATGAAGGCTTGGATGAAACATTATATACAAGTCAGAGACAAAGGCCATAGACAGCAAACGATGGGGAGTCGAATTGGTGGTATTGATGAGCACAGGGTCTGTTTTCAACTTGCAGACAAACACGCATGTGCATATTCCTATGAATCCTTCCTTCTTTTCACGGAATCAGTACGTCTGCCTCTTAAGAAGTCACATCGTTCGTGTGTTTGCGTGTAACTTGGTACTTCGGCTTATATTTCATCCTGTATGTCACCGCAGAGTATGCAACTATCTTTTTAACAAAGTAAACATGTCAAAGCATCTAGCGATTCCGTGTATATATCCTTGGTCACATAAGTACGCAAATTATTAGAGTTACAAGATCGTTGTGAATTTTTGGATTACATAGTCCTGAACGTATTGATAGGAACAACCCACCGGCTGGTGGCCTAGTTGGTAAGAACACCGTGACCTGGTGGTCACACGTTCGAACCGTGGTTTAAGCGCAAGCTCGCCGGTGCCGTGGTGGTGGGGTCCTGCGGCCTCCTCGAGGACTAGTCGTGTTTCATCGCTGGTTTGAGCGGAAGCTCGCCGACCGCGCGGAACCTCGATCATAAAAAAAAAAAACGTATTGATAGGAACAACTTTTTACTGCCCATCTCATTTGATTGCTTCGTTTGCTAATTACATGGCATAGATCAATCAACGAGTAGCTAATACATAGTCATCGGCACAGTTTATGACGTATGACGGCTAATATGTGCTCATCTAGACTGACTGTGAATTATTCAGATCGAATGAATTCACTGCCACAAGACAGATCTAACCAGCAAGAACAGAGTAAGACTTGTTTGTAGGGCAAGTGGCTTTTTAGAAGACATGATCCTTGCATTATCGTTTTGGTATAAGCACATTCCAGAAACAAACTTGTCTGAGAAAAAAATTTGTAATCTTTTAATTGAATAAGCACAAGAATCAATTCCCAAAAGGTTCCAGAGAAGTGACTTTGTTAACTGAACGAGAGTACAGAACCAGACAGCTCTCATTATGTAGGAATCAAACACTAATAAAATAAGGGAAGTCCCACATCTCAAGACTAATTAATTCCCCAAAACCCAGTTAAGGACCATGAGGTCCAAGCTTGTGCACATAATTATCAGAAAAGAAAACAATTAACCACCAACCGTAATCCTTGTGGTCGGGCGATGGAGAGATCTCGTTGTCGAAGCCAACATGTCGTTGCAACTTCCATTTTAATTCGAACAATTGGAGAAGAAAATAGTTGGGAGTGAACTGGTTTGTTCCCTGCCCACTAAGTTCATGATTTGGCTTCAAAAGCATCTGTTCATGCACATGCCTCGTTGACCCTCTGTCATTGCCTCCTCAATCCTGGTTCCAATCCGAATTTTTGGTCCAATAATGAAGGATTGTAAGGGGATTATGAAGCATAACAACCCGTCATTCGGGTCCTATTGGTTCAAGAACAGCTCTATCAAGTATCAAGTGCAGACAAGACAAGCAAGAAATTATATGGGAGAACGATGGCATTACTGTTGTGTTTGATTTCTAGAGGTGGGAACTTGAACTAGTTTTTCATGGGATGGAAAAAGGAGGAGGAAAATGTAGATGGATACACATGGCATGAACTGTTCAGTCAACATAATTACGCTCGGCCAAACTCGTGTAGATCAGAAACAAAGCGAGGACATCGACCTACTTTGCCTGAGGTGAGTTAACAAGGAATCAAGCCTTCACTACCAAGTAGTGTGTTCTCGATGCACCTGAAATCTAGATATTACCATGTGTATATATAAAATGCATCATTTTCTAGAGTTAAATGAATACCGAGATACAGAAGTTGGAAGAGAAAACTATTGGTCTTGGGGACGAACTGTCAAGGAGATAACGTTTGGTATAAAGATGCTCGAGCACGTAGAGGCGATTGGAGACATTCCAAAGACCAGATTCATCGAATTTTCAAGAGAGTAAAATGAGAAGACACGGAATTATTGCATCTGAAGGCTATTAAGAACTATTGAGAGGCAGAAGGAATCCACATCCATAAAGATAAGTCTCCACATCAGGTACAGATGGAGCGACCCAACCATATGATAATTAAAGGCGGACAACATGGAAAGAGAGTGGAAGAATCACTAGGCTGTTTGGTGGATGTGCAAGAAATAACCAAAAAGATCAACACTGCCAGATGACATTTTAAAAAAGCACACCAGCATTGTTTGGTTTTTCTAATTCTTGAGGCATGAGGTTGTCACAACTCCCATTTACAAACCCTACCTACACTGTAGAAAACTCTTTGACTAATCTCATCAGAACTTTACCTAAATTCCACACCAAGCAACAGCCATGGCTACAATCATCCACACAACAGCTCATTCGACCTTTTCCATAACACACCTATCACCCCTCATATGTTCCTCAAAAACATACCGATGAAATCAAGTAGTTCATCGGGATACATGCTCATTTCTCATTTCATCCTTGTGCCAGTCCTATTTAAGTACCCAGGCCAACCATCAATCAAATGGAAAGACATTCAGAAGAGAAGAGTAGAGAGGAAGAGAGGAAAAGTAACATATTTGGCATCACTGCAGACTTGCAAGAGAGAACCACTTTCATTTGGTAGCTAAAAGAAGGGGAATGAAGGAAGAAGAGAAAATCACGACTCTTAATGGAAGGTATCAACAGGGCATCACAGATTTGTGACCAATCCTATCAAATAGCAAGATAATAATAGCAACTCAACTTGATGAAATTCGAAGGGGTCAAAGCAACAAAAACAGAGAAGTTTCGAGGGGGAAAATGGGACAATTTTTCGGGGGTTGAAATGAGATCAAGACCCAATTTTGAGAGAACCATGGAATTGCTCTTTTGGGATGGTTCAATTTCACGAAAGCAATGAAAATGAGACAATTAAAACAACATATCAAGGCTTCTGGGAAAGCTGAAAATGTAGTCAGCATAGGCTGATAAGCTGAAGAGCATCTCTAGGATATACAGAACAAGAGCTAAGATCAATATGCAGCCATTATGTAGGAATTAGGATTTGTAACAAGAGAACATAAAGGGGGGAAGATTGTAATCTCGAAAAGCAACAATTCCCTCATTGATTCCCCCAAATCATTTAGCAAATCTAAACCTTCTTAGCTTAAGATGAAAGATGAACACTAGAAAATGATAAGGGCCAACTATGCCAAACAAGGCATGCAATTGCAAACATGGAGTCAACAGTCCTAAAGTGACGCGCACTGCATCAAGTAAGACATAATCATCAGACTGTAATCTGTTGTGTATTCAAAGTCCATCTGCACTAGGACCGGTTATTGATACCAATTGATTGGTACGAATGGAAATACATATGCATTTTGATGCAGAGTAATCTAGATAGGAAAAGTTAGACTGGTGCAGGGAAGCCTGCTTGTCACGAACTGATGCAGGAGAGAGAGAAACCTTAGAGCTGAATTAGTGACTAGTTACTTTAGGATTGCTTACTCAGAACTAATTCGATTCAAGAAGGAAACAAGTAAGAAAATGAACAGATGACAACACAGAAAGGAACAAACATCCTAGAAAAAAAGAAACATCCTCCAGACAGAACAAAGAAAGTTGATAACCAATGGACTATCATGGTCCATCCTCTCCTCTTAGTCTTGCAATTAATGATGTTACGCCTGATTCAAGAAAAGGTCGGCAGTCTCTTTTTCATTCTTGCTAGTCTACACTGTGTAGGCAACACGATATGGCAGCCCCCTTGTCCAGAGTACAAACACTGATAAAGATGAGTTTTGACATCCAAGCTTACCACAGCTACAAAAGGACTCTACCAGCCAAGCTAATCCATCAAGTTTGGCTATCATCTGTAGACATCAAAAGTAAAAAGCCCTAGTACACATTTTCCTAGCAATTACATAGATCAGTATTTATTTCAACAGGAACAATTAGTAAACTATAACGAATTCAAGTTTTGAAATATATCCTAGTGAATAAGTAGCCTGAGTCAATCTCAAATATGGACAGCTACCCAATAAAGAATCTCTGCTACTTCCACCCATGGAACATTTTGTCAAGTCCTTTTGGAATCAATCGTCAAGGAGGTACAATACACATCCATCACATTTCTACCACACTTAAAATTCTTCTACAAATCAAATGAACACTAGATATTTATAGTGCCCAAATTCACATCAGCCAAACTTCAGATCCTCAAACACCAAAGGAAAAGCAATAGGGCATAAAAACAAGTAGAACTGTCAGATAAACAGATATGGACAAACTAACTATGATGAATCACCCCTGATAAAAACAGAAAATTGAGGCAGTTTCAAAGGTCATCATAGTTAAAAGTTCAAGTGAGGATCATCACATAAATTACTCAGCAGGAAATGATTCTAGTAATCTAGCACCTACAAAGTGCTAGATACGTTCATTAATAAGAGGAGAGGAAAAAAGATTCTCTCCAAACTAGTCATCACGCTAACACTTAATGATTCATTCTCTTCTGATAGACAATCAGTTCTCTAAACTCTATGGTACACATCTTGAACCTCTTAAAAGGGAATGAGCTGAGACTACATGATAGCCTGCTTACCATTAAACATTAAATATCCGAACAAGGTAATGATAGACAATACAATAAAGGAGATGGATTAGTATTGTGAAGAATTAATGAACTATCTGCCTGAAATTTATTGATAGATCCCTGAAGAAGACATCAAGAAATTAGAGGCACACTAGACTGTCAGACATTGGTCGAAAAAGATAGTGCATCATTTAACAGAGAAATGATGGGCCACAGTCGAGTGGGGAAAAAGTAATTTAAAAACTCCCACTCAAACTGAGTTCAAGGCTTAACTTTTGGCGCAGTCCATGCAGCTATTGGAACCAGGATCTCTCATTCAGTTGTCATGACATGCTTAAGGGTAGAAACATTGGGAGTTCAAAGTAGTAGCCAAACTATTGAACTCACTTCAAAATAAACCACATATTGTATTATTAGGTGCTTCAATCACACAAAGTAAATGCATAACAAAATGTACGCAGCAGTTCACATAAGGAAGAACAACGATGACAAGAAAAGGATGATAATGTTGAAACAAGAAACACCAAAGGAAGTTATTTGGCACCAAGAGCTTCCTTGACTTGAAATTAAGAAATATGAATGAGGCTACATCTTCCTCATGCTCTTAGCTGGGTCCCCACGAAACTGGTCAAGCAAGGCCAAACTGTCACAAATTGGGCATTTTGCATCTATTTCGCTGGCCATCACATACATCCGGCAATGAGTACATCCCATTGTAATTAACGAAAGCTCTCTAGGCTCACCACCATCAGCATGAACATTCTTTGACTTAGGATCTGAATGCATGCCTGAAGATGACCCTAACTGAGGTGAAACTTGACCTGCTTGATTGCCCACCTGGGTTGATAGCCTAAGAGTTAAGTCTAGGTCAATGGATTTCCCATTTGTCCCCAATTCTGTAAAGCCTCTCTTATTTGTGCCCTTCAAAAGTTGTCCCAATCCAGTCTACAAGGAAAGGTAATTATACATGAGCATGGTCCTTCAGGGAAGCTACAAACCACAAAAATATGAGGAAAAGAAAATCAAGACTTCTCATAGCTTGAAAAATTCAAATCTATATCCAGTCCATACTGGGAGAAAAGGCACGGTCTACCTTGTGCACAGCACTCTCTTCCACAGGACGGGGGATTTGTGATGGATCATCAAGCCAAATCAATGTCGAATCAGATATTGGCTGATTAAGATCAAGAGATCCATGAATCGCCCTACGAGAAAATCCCGTGTTGTTGTCAGGTTGATCATTGACATTAATGCCTTCTCTGGAGGTATTGCCGATAAAGCGGCGCTTGCATGCATGAAACATAGTGGGGGGAACCACAGTGGAGGAGTGAGGATTCCCTTCCATCGAGAGACGCAGACTCGATCTGATATTATATTACAAAAAATTACCTGAACTCGTCTTATTTATATGAGAGTTGGCTTGAGCGCATCCCCACAGTGCACAAGACAACATAGCAACACCAACAATTGCAATTTTTTCCCCTCAAAAATTATGTCAGGTAATAGACCAACATTGAATGTAAAGGCGACAAGATCATTAATGAGGATCTAGAAATCATTATACTTCCTTAAATTGTTTTCACATAATCGCGACGCGATAGATAGACATGACTAGAAATCAAGATACCTTACACTAATGTAAGCACCACCAGAAAAATTCTGGCAATCATGAATTTAAAGTCACACCTCAACAATCATTTTCAGATAACAGCTAAGTTAAATAAAGAGACCAAAAACCCATGTCAGAACACTTGGAATTGTTTCAGGAGGATTTTTGCCGATGTAGTTAATGTAGACAGTGCCAAAAGAGTTTAGTCGTATTATAATAGTGAAGAGAGGAAAAAGGCGCAAGAAAACAATTTTTATTGCAAATATGGTTGTATCGTGCATTTACCTTCTAAAGACCCAACAAAATGAGGTTTTAATCATAAGTGGGACTAAATAAGCACTACAATTACACGAATGATGTGGTTGGATATGTAAATTGTGCTCCACATTGTTTTCAATGGACTAAAAGGAGTATAGACTGGAAAAAATAGTCATGTAATGGAAAAGACTCTATGAATGAAAAATTTACAATAAACAACACGACAAATACAATAACGACGAGCAAGCCTTATCCCACCAAAAGAGGCTGGCT
Organism: Rhodamnia argentea; assembly: GCF_020921035.1. Classification (NCBI taxonomy): domain Eukaryota; kingdom Viridiplantae; phylum Streptophyta; class Magnoliopsida; order Myrtales; family Myrtaceae; genus Rhodamnia; species Rhodamnia argentea. The sequence goes on along the minus strand of NC_063157.1, from coordinate 22,454,509 downwards.
ATATGAATCCTAACATGCTATTGAGTTTGATTATATATCACCTTATCCAGGAGCTCCAAAACCTCCATACCTTTCCCTATTGTCTCCTTTCAAATCCTTCTAAATCTTTACTGCACCCCTTCTAACCTGCGTCTGCAGCCCTTGATTACATCTCCTCCCTAGAGCATCCGAAGGTTACAGTATGACCAAACTACCTCAAAGCAACACCTATCTTTTTCCTGATATATATCTATTTCACATCATTCCTACAACTATAAAGGCAATACGCTCTTTCCAACCAGGAATGTATTCAAGCTCACTACCCACTCCTATTTGAAAATTTTCTAGTTAATTTCTTTGTCCCCATGCCTCCAATATTCATTTTCATCTTAATATTCCAAGGTACAAAGAAATCTACTAAATTTACCTTTACCAAAAAAAAAAAAAAAGAAATCTACTAGAATGATAGATACATACTCGAGTAAACTAAATGAGACAAGGCTAATATTTGTTGATTGTAACAGAAAACACTCCGATGACCAAATGCAGGATAGAGAGCAAAAATGAACTTAAGCTTAACTTTTGAAGATTGCTATACAAAACCATGTCAAGCTTAAAGGGTGAATAATGGTGATCTCAACACAAAAAGAACATTAAAATATTGTAGAAAACTCTTTTCTAGTGAGATGGACAGACCAGACGCCCACATAACCTCTTTTCATATCATCATAAATGGCGCTCAAATGACTTTCTCTACACCACCGGAGGTCTTAAGCCAAGTCCTCAAGGCAACACAACATAGGCTAGCCGACGATATTAACCATCACTCTTTAATATCTTCTATTAATGACGATCATCTTTTGTAAATGTGACATCATTGAGATAACTAACTCCACAGAACAACTCATCCGGATCGGCATCACAGAAAAGATGTTCTACAGTTCCCAGTATTGATCAACTCCAGCAACATGGGGTTCTTTTGAAAAGAGAAAGTCGATGAAACACGTTTTGCAGCTCCAGATATTGCTTGATCTGAAAGATTGCTGCCCCAAATCATGCAAATAGTCTACTGTTTAGTATGACTTTCCAACTTAATCAATGATGATGACATTGTACTCACCAAATGGGGAGAAAGAGAAGAGCACATATTGTGGTTCTTATAAGCACCGAAGGAAAAGTACGAAGAAGCTAGCAAATACAGTTTGCTGTGTAACACCTTGAGAAGTATCATAATGCAATGCTAGCTTTTCTCCCAGAGTAGGCACCCAAAGTCCTGTTATTCCTTTTCCCTAATAAAAGGTCCTTCCACCCAGTTGGATAGTTCTGAGCTCCATCTGCAAAAAATCTGAGTTTATTCCTGGGCAAAGTGTATCTAGGAATCTCTACTGTGTGAGCATACAATTAATTGAGATCTTGGAGAAACATCGATCGCTGGTGAAGAAATTGAACAATAATATGCCCCAACCACAAGGCAGAAGCCAAATGAACCCCCGGCACAAGATAAAGCGTACTAACCCCACATAAAAATGAAACTTACTGGCATTTTCACCAAAAATCTTCACAAGAACAATACCCATCACTAAAGTGGTGAAATCTGTTTGTATCTCTCACGATAATCTCTCTGTTTGTGACGCCTGATGCAATCTTCATAAAGGAATGACAATCTCCACAAATTCTGAGATTCTTCATAATTCTAATAGGTGCACTTGGAGGTAAGCACAACAAGCCAAAAGCAAGAGCTAGCTTCTCACTGTGATGCCTTAAAAGCTCTTGTTTTTTTATCACCTCCAAGTCATGAAGGTCGTGTTCAGTTTCAGCTCTATAACCCCGTCTCTCCACCTCTTTAAACAAATCATCCAACTTCAGATAAACATCAGCGATCTTGGGATGTAATCTGTCCCCAACCACAAAAGAATGGACCTGATCCTTGAGTTCAATCCAACTCTTACCCTTCTCTTTCTTCACCTCACTATCTTTTAGGAGTTTCCTAGCTGTAGAAACCCCATCCCACATCTTATTCACTGCATATGTATTAGATAGCAAGATATGATTTCCGGCATTATGAGGCTCAAGCTCAAATAATTTCTTGGCTGCAACCTCGGCGATGCCCAGATTTCCACTTATCCTGCAAGAGGCCAGCAGTGATCCCCAAATCGAAGGAGTGGCATCAAAGGGCATTCCAATGATCAGATCGTATGCTTCATCAACCAACCCAGCCCGACCAAGAATGTCAACCATGCATGAATAATGAAGGACATTTGGAAAGACGTTACGATCTCTGGTCATTAAATCAAAGTACTTCCTTCCATTTTCAACCAAACCCACGTGACTGCAAGCAGATAACATAGAAACATAGGTCGCTTCATTTGGATATATACCCATCTGCCGCATCTTCTCATATAAAATCATTGCTTCCAAGGACCGTGCATGTTTCGCAAAACCCGATATCATTGCATTCATCAAAGCAACGCTCTTCTCTTCTACACCTGAAAACACAAGATAAGCCTCTCTAATGGTGCCACATTTAGCATACATGTCAATGAGAGAGGTGCACACAAAAATATTGGAACCAAACCCAGATTTACATATAATGGCATGAAACTGTTTTCCTTGAATAAGAGCCACCAGACCTGCACAAGCAGAAATTGCGGAAGAAACTATAAAGTGGTCATATTTTAGCCCCACCGCTTGAGCCCTATGAAACAGCGACAAGGCTTCCTCATTCATGTCGTTTTGCACAAATCCCGCCATCATTGAACTCCATGTTACATCGCTCCTCTCTTGCATAAACTCAAAAACCAAACTTGCATCACCTATCAAACCACATTTCGCATAAACATCAAGCAACGCCGTCGCAACAAAAACGTTAGAATCCGTAGCACTCTTCATGGCAAAAGCATGCAGCTGTTTACACTCGAGCACAGCACACGTAGCAGCACAAGCACAGAGAACACTAGAAACAGTAAATTCACCAAATTGCGTGCCTTCCCTCTGCATCCACATGAAAAGAACAAGAGCTTCTTGCTCTTCCCCATCCCTGCTGTGAGAGCTAATCATGGTATTCCAGGAAACCAAGTTCCTGTGAGGCATTTCCTCAAACATCTTCCGGGCAAGACTCGTCACCCCGCACTTTGAGTACGTATTGATGACCATGTTCGAAACTAGAACGTCGGATTCCAACCCCAAACGGATAACCTGCGCGTGGCAGGCACCCGCCTCCATAATCGAACCCGTTCTTGCACATGAGCGCAAGTTGTCGTGCAAAATTGCCACCTTGTCAACATTAGGGACCCCCGGACCAGGAATTTCGATGGATGGTGCGTCTGATTTAGCATCGGCGATGGCTGAGAGGTGTCTGAAATAGAGAAAACAGCGACAATTTCTCCGGCGACGAATCAAAGTGTTCATAAAATGGTTGAATGCAAATGGTAGATCCTGCCTGACACTGGTTTATTTTCGAGGCTCGTATTCAGCAATCCTCAGCCCATGAACAGCAAACATAGTAATTGAGTCAAAAAGTTTTTTCACTTATAATTTTGATAAAAGTTTTCATATTCTTTAACTTTATATAAGAAAGGATTTATATATTGCACTTTGCTATATAACTTAATTTAGTCATTTAGATATAAAGATAAGTGCGCTAAAAGTAAAAGACCTAAAGTATGTCACGAAAGTGTAATTGATTCCTAAAACTTATTTTAAATGCAATCAAGTCCTAAAGCTTGTTAAAATGGTGCAACCAAACCATTTCGTTAACTCCGTCTAATTTGATTAACGAAAAATACTGAATAGGGTTATTATTATCATTTTTCTCTCTTATGTGGTGCTGACACAACTAAAACAACTAGGTAAAGATAAAACGTTGTCGTTTTCGTTCTAATATAACTGTTAATCTAAAGGTTGTTCAAATCATATTTTTTATAATAAAAAAAAAGGAAGAAGGCAAAACAATGAGGGTTTGCTGGACCCTCGCCGCTGCCGCCACACCATCGCCAAAAAGGGGATGATGAGAAGTGGTTGGTGCGGCCCCCGGGCCTAGCTAGTGGTCGGCAACCCTTACCGACAACAAGCGAGAGCCGGCGACCCTTGCCCGTTTTACCTTTCTCAATCTTTTTATTTACTTATTTATTTATTAGTCTAGTTTAAATAACATTTATTAACAAATAATTATTTTGACTAAAACAAATGTCATTTTACCATTAGCCTGCATATTTTTTTGTCACGTTAGTGCTACGTAAGAGAGAGAAAATAGTGATAAAAAAATCACGTCAGCATTTTCAGTTGATTAAATTGGACGTATACAATGGAATGACTTAATTACACTAATTTGATAAGTTTTAGAACTTGATTGTACTATTTGCAAATTTCAAGACTCAATTGCAGCTTAATGATAAATTTTAAGACTTTTAATACACTTATCCCTTGGAAATGTGAAGGAGGATTTGACGTTTGACTAGGGTAGCATGGGGCAACTATTCAGCATAAGATAATTTTAGCAAACAAATCTAAAAAAGAATTCAAACTTACACTTTTATTAAAAATATAAATAAAGAGAACTCCCGTACATTATTGACATAAATTTTAATACCACATCATTAACTAAATTTTATTTTTTGGGTCGAAACGTCATTGACTAGTTGATTTAATCATTTTTAACTCTATGATAACCAAGATTACAACCTGGTTCTTTTAAATTTCAACCGTCTAAATTCAAATTTGAGTATTTCTCATCTTTCACAATTTGAATACTGCTTTTTCAAGATAGACTAATCTCGCACATTAATCCCCTTTTTTACATGTTTGATTTTCCTTTTTCTTTTTTTCTCATGCCATTTGGGTAATTTTATTAGAAGGAGACTCGTATTATTTTTGAGTTATGCGATTATGTTCTTTTATCATCAGGTACTACTCAGATCGAATATCAAGGAAACATTAGAATTTTATGTATCCCCCCTTATGTACATCTCATTCTACTCGTAAACACATAATTTATACAGCATAACAGAAAACAAAACCGCAAATTAATATTTCAAATTTGGATAAACTCCTGTTTTGATTGGCCTAACGTATTGATGGGCTCTATGTTTTTGGGTTGTCTGCTGGGCCTGAAGTTCAAATTTGCAGCCCAGAATTCATAGCCCATCGGTCACACTATCATCCATAGCCAACTGGCCAGCTCAAATAGGAGACCCGGCTTGCCGGCCGCCGGCACTGTCTTCGTCTGCTCTGCCTCCGGTCACTGCCAGCTGAGACGACGCTTCCGCCGCCTCCTCACTCTCACATACGTCCTTGCCAACGGTGATGGACGCAGCGAGCTATAGAGGGTTTGCAACAATTGCGGCGATAGTCGTGTTGTCGAGATGGGAACGACTAAGGCAACAGGACAGTGTGGGCGGCGGCGGCGGCAGCAAGTGGCGAGCGGTGGCCACTCACGGTGGTTGGCTGGGGGAAGAGAAAGGAATGAAAGGTTAAAAACAGAACTGAAATAGAGAAAATTGCAAGGAAAAAAGAAGTTAAGAAATAGGAAAAGCACATAATGCCCAAGTCAAAATCTAATTATGCTCAGACAGACGTAACTAGATAATCAGACCAATCCACATATTTGGGTCAATACTATAATTCATGCTGTCAAATGAAAACAGACAGCTACACCGCATTTATTCAACAGGCATCAACACCAAGTGACTGCAAATTAATCTGCCGACCACTTAAATTCCTATTTAAAGGGGAAAAAACAAATACTTGAAAATTGTAACGAAAATCAAATAAATTAGGAGGTGGGAAAAGAATTGGTTCGCGATGCATCGACCCACTCTGTGTCCCGACTCGATAAAATTAGCGTCCCGATTGATTCGCAATTGCGGGTCCAAGGCCCGAGAACCGGCGTAAATTACTCGACCGAACTTTGCTTTGATTTTCGATTTTATTTGTCTTTTTTTCTTAATACTACGGCCCCCAGAAGAAATTAAAATTAAAAAAAGAAAACGATTCCATATAAAAAGTCTGATGAGACAAGACTGATTTCCTCCAATTCTGATGGGGGCAAAATTGAGCCTCAGAATGTCACCTCCTTATCAAGATGATGTGCCAAAACTCGTAAGCGAATAAGCAAATTTGAGTAATATATTCAATCCCATTTTGACATTCTTGAAATGATATTTCATATTTTTCTCTGTGATCTGTCCACCTTTCTTATATCCTATTTTGACTTGGAATCAATTTGCAGTGCAAACACCAATTGCAAATCCTCTCCCAGATTCTTCTGCACAATCACTGGCGTGCATTATATTTGCACCAAATAGGAAGACTTTTACATATGTTAAAGAGCGATTATTTTTCTTTTCTTTTCTTTTTTTCAGCTTATGCGATCGCCCTCGAGTGTAATTCTCACTACATGACTCTAAAAATTTTATACGAGCAAGAGTACCGCAGAAAAGAGTCGTCAAGGGTGAACAAAGATTAAGTCGATCAACGAGTTTACAAACAAAATCCTAGACATTTTTCAAGGGTTTCTTTGAAAGTTTTTGGGGAATGCTTCATCATCCCACTTGCACAAAGATTAAAAAATGGAGAGAGACTACAGAAGAAAGTCTTGGCCTTTCTAAAGTGGGACTTAGTTGATAGGACTCAACTCAAGTTCAAGATTCCTGAAAACGAAGTTCTAACTGTTCTTCCCCATCATCATCCGCCAATAATTCCTACCCAATAAAATTCTCTCGACACTTCGGAAAGGAGGTACTGTTTCTTACGGCAATGACGGCGATGGAAGAACTCGCTTCGACGATGGATTCTTCCTTTCGGCCCCGTTCCCCCGTTAGAAAACGAGTCAACATTCACGAATAATTATTGTAAGTCTTCTGCAGTAGAGAGCTATGTATCAGTGACAGTGGAGATCTCAAGAGGAAAATCATGAAATATCTTCGTTTTTAGTAATTATATCTACAATAAATAATAACACAAATAACAATAATAATAATAATTATTATTATTATTATTATTCTTACTAAGAGGGCCCTTGCAGGGGACAAAAGAGATTGAGCTCAAATCGGCAAGAAGACAGCAAATCCAACATGCTGGCCCATGATTTCTTGTCTTGGCATTGATTTTTGTCAAGAAGGGGTAGATCACTTTGCTTTTCAGCTAAATTGGAAAAGCCACTTTGTTTTTTCTTGATGTAATTTCTAGACTCTTTAATCTCCATTTTTTTTTCCTAATGAATAATCCCTGTTGTTTCCATTATTAATCAATAATTATCTTGACTGGTAACTCGGATACTTTACCCTTTTTCAAAACGAAAAATAGAATTAGTTAAATTAATCGCTTGGGAGAATTATTCCTCGCCACGATGATAAAAGCATAAAGCGAAGAACCGAAAGTTAGCTTCGATGTCGAAAGCAAGAGGGGCATTTTCTACAAGGTGATGTTTTGAATATGTGGAAGGCCATGACTTTTATAGGAAATGATAGGGACCAAAATGGTGCTTTACTGTATTGCAATAAATCAGCCGTAATTAAGGTAATAATTTCTCGGCCAAATCCAAAGGGCGGGAAATTGATTTAACGGGTCCGTTTATTTCGTGAAAAACTTGCGTTTGGAAAATATTTGACTAAAATGGTCTCCAATATCGCCTACAGAATGAATTTAACCAAGAATATATCCGTTATCTGTGAAAATGTCTAGACATAAATCGTCATCGACAATGAAAATATTTTCTGTTATAGTTAATTATTTCAAGCGATATAATCAATCATTATAGGAAAATATTTTCTAAATCCGTTCATTTTTTGCAAAAATAAAATTGCGTTGCATTTGGGAAAGATAGTTTAATGCATCAGCCCTGAAACTTGTTCGGTCTTGGATATCATCCCGCAGGATAATCTGGAATCGGATCAAATCCAGCATATCACGACCTTTTCTTCTTTCTTCTTTTGCAAGTGCACTTTTTTTGTGCGGGGGGTGGGCTTTAGAGAGCTACATGTAGAATAGTGCTTCGATTTTTGCTTTAGGAGATAGAATATGTAAGAATAAAATAGCAATATAAGCTCCTTTTGCTTTTCGAAAAATATTTAAAATGAATGATTTGAAAAATATTTCGATAGACTGAAGGACTGATACTATATTACAAAGAAGTGCCTCGAAAAAAAGAGAAATGAAAGGCATTTTTCCATGACTCCAAGGAATCTTGGGCCCTTCCTCTATCTTTTTTACTCGCCTTGCTCCTCGGCTCCCTACAGCTCCGGCTGCTAGTTGTAATAGCTTGCTCTTCTAGGGCAGCTCGCACCGAGGTTGGCGCGGCTGAGCCAGAGTGGGCTCGACAATCAGCCTATGTTTTCGGGCACACGCGTAAAGGCATGATTAGTTCAACAAATCTCAATACACTGACCCAATCCAAAGTCTACAAAAGCAAATTAGAGACATGGAAAACTCGCTACTAACATTCAAATTCACATTCACATTCCCCTTTCGTCATAGGCTTTTGTGGACACCGATAGATCCGCTACAAAAGAAAGAGCTAAAGAGAGTTGCTTACTAAGAAAAGCAAGGTCATTTTCATTCCCACGATCGGCTTATAAGGGATTTTCCTAAACTGCACGTACCACTTATGAAAATGAATGATCGAAAAATATTTTTATCGCTCACGAAAGTTTTTAGATGTAAATTGTTGTCAATAATAATTTTTTTCATTAACTAGTTATTTCAATCGACATAAGTGATTTTTCTAAGAAAATAGTTTTCAAATCATTTAGTTTTTCGCGAAACAAATGAAGCTTAACTATGCCATTCTAGTATCTCCTCGACCATAGCTTATTCTTCCCCAACTTTTGATATAAGTGATCTTTTCTAAAAAAATATTTTTCAAATTATTTATCTTTTCGCGAAATAAATAGAGCTTAAATTTGCAATTCTAGTATATCCTTGAGCTTAGATGTGTAATTATGGTATCTCCTCGAGCATAAATTTGAGATTTCTGTTACTTTTTTTTGTTGGCTTGTTTGGTAGGGTTAATTATTACCTTCAAGAGTAAAAATTCAACAGCAATTCCCCAGACTTTATTGACCGTGTAAGCAGGATTGTTTGGTTAATCATTTGAATAAGTACTTTACAAAGCTACCGACACTCCACTCCATTGATTATATAAATAATATATGATGTGGTAAATGTTATGATGGACTTATAGGGCAATCATAATCTAGGATAAAACAATCAGATATCACAAGTCAACCCGTTGGTCCATTTGCAAAAGTAATGAGATTTGACGTCATGAAATGACAAGGGAAAAAAATAAAGGACGAGAGGATAGAAAGGTGAGGGAATATAAGAAAAAACAAACCAATTTTTTTTTAAATCTATCATATCGTGCTAAATCTTCGAACCACTCAATTTTAATTTTAAATCTTTAACATTTATATCAATTAAAATTATTAACGTAAATACCGGTTATTATACATAGCATGGCCAATATCAATGTAAATATTGAAAAGTTAAAACTAAATCATTTAATTAAAATTTTTAAAATTAAATTAACATGAATATAATAAATTTAAAAATTTTGATACGTTTTTCAAGAATGTGGCTCCCTTGATTTGTACTGTCCCATTGACAATTCAGTTGCGACCATCTTCAATGGCGTCAAATCATCATCCTCTCTTCACAAGGCGGCTAGTGGACAGCCTTCTTGATCCTCCATTGATTCGCAATAATAACGTTTGAAAAGGAAACACGACGAATCTAAAAAAAAATTGGGACATTTGGAGAAAACGAAAGCTTTAAAAGCTGTACAGCTTACGTTTTCATAGAAAAAGATACATGGGGGTCTGCACTTTGCTTTCACCCTTTTGACCAATACGAGAAAAGATTAACCAAAGTCTAAAGTTTACCTAATTGAAAAGATAACTGTAATCTACACTTTGAGACTATAATTGACAACACCCTCCGGTTCCTTCGCTAGTTCTCCGTATTTTTCCCCGATCGACGGGAACCCTTCGGCGTCGAAGCTAGCATGAACCCCGTAGAAGACATAGATGAGCCCCACGACGCCCGAGAAGACCCCGAACCGCGCGTAGGACAGGCCGTCGAGCGACCCGAGCAGGAAAATGTTCAAGAAAATGGAAACGCAAGGGATCCACGGCATGAGAGGCACGCCCCATAGCTCGGGCTTGCGGGCCTGGGGGACGGTGGAATGGAAAAGCTGCACGACAACGAGGGCCACGAGCGCGCACGAGGCGAGCATTAAGTACTTGGGCTTGCCCGGAGGCGCCAGGTGCCATATGAGGACGAAGATGATGGACGTGAGGGAGAAGGCGGATAGGAACGATAAGGTGGGGCACGGGTCGGTGGTCCCAACCACCACATAGCGTCGGTACACGACCGCATTGGCCACCATGTAGAAGACGAAGAGGGTGCCAATGGAGACGAGGCTGAGGAGGACGTCTAGGTCCGTGAAGAGCGCAATGGCTGCCGTTAAGATTCCTGAAAAGCATAGCACAATCTGTCAGAGAGCGAGGAAAAGAATCACAATGTGTTGTTGCAAAAAAAATCTTTGGAAAGATCACATGCTGTCTTGGAGTAAAGATCACTGAGTTGTATGAACCAACCATAAGTTCATAGCTCAAAATTTTCATATCTTCATGACTCGGTCGATGATGGCAATGATGTGCGCCGTTACGCTGCTAAACTAAAATCTTTAGTGATCACAAAGAACCAATCTCGAAATCACACATAACCCACGTTCGATGGATCCATTCGACAGTGAGTTTCGGACTAATATGTATAGGAGACATCTATGTAACGAGCAAATCAAAAATTTCAGGATTAAGACGGCACTAGGCAAAACTTGCTTTCAATTCCACTTCCAAAGATAACTATCCACTCGACTGATTTCGATATTGATAAGAATTGGACATTTTAATAGAGCGGGTAGAGAGTTGACTCCTCTCTCTCTCTCTCTCTCTCTCTCTCTCTCTAAACCCGGTGAGGTCCACTTCACTTGCTTTGTCATTGATTGAGGAGGAAACTTTTTCCAGTACAATCCTAGGGTAAGGAGAAGTCATTGTCGGTCCATGCCTCAAATCTTTATGGGAAGCACAGAGGGCCTGTTTGGACCATTTTAGACCCACTTGTGTGTCCTAGCCTCCTAGGTGTTGCAATTGGTCTTTTTCTTGTGGAATTTGCGGATTTAGGGTAAACATTGCACTTAAAACACCTAAATAAACAAAGATTGTCTATTCCGACCCCAAAAAAAAAAAACAAAGATCATCTGTCGTATTATTATATTTTTTAATTATGTATGACAAACCAATTCTCGAAAACCTTAACAAAATCCACTCCCACCTAAGATCCAACTTGTGTCCTTTCAAAACTGTTGAAGTTTGTTCCACATCAGTTGAAGAAAGAGCTAGTAGTCAGTTTATAAATATGAAGGAAAGACTCGTCCTTCAAGCTAATTTTTGACTTCGAACTAGTTTTTGAAATAAGAGAGACTCAAGACCATCCAAAACAAACTTCATCATCATCTCATTTCCATCTACTTTCATTGGCTCGAAATGGAACGATGGAGCCAATGAAAAACCCCTTTAGCGGAAGTGAAGTGGTAGGACTAAGGCAAGCTAGATTAGGCTCGAGCCACCATGGTTACGTGCTAGAGGCTTAGGGTCATGAGCGATTCATTCCCCACTCAAAACCACAAAGCTAACTTCCTTTTTGGGGGACGATGGGGGATGGCTATGAAGATTCACGCATCTAATGATGCGCACCAAGTGACGAGGAGTCGTCTTCATCCTAAGGGCTAACCCTTAAAACTCATGCGAAACTAGACCCGTGAAGACAGGAAATGGTCTGATCTCTAGCCGACCCTTGAGAAGAACCAAGTACGCTCGAAGCTTATCTGGAAACAGTGTTACCTCCAAGTTTTTAATTTTTTTTCCTGTAAAGTAAAATCCCAATCCAACCCCCACCACCAAAACAGAAACGGTTCGGAGCGGGTCCCTCCCAACAGCACACAGACAGCAAGCAGCCATGAAACCAAGAACAAGAACCAGAACCAGAACCAGAACAAACCCCCAAACTCCAAGCCCACCACCCAAAAAAATCCTCAAAAAGAAAGAAAGAAAGACATTAAAAAGGACTCGTCCTCGAAAAGCACTCGAGACTCACACCACAGCACGCAGACACGACATGCGCGACTTGGAGCCCAGTGAAGGACTCGTCACGACAACTTCGTCATTAAATTACCCATTAAAAAAAGTGAGAATTAACTATTAATTATTAATTAGATTGCAGAAGAAAGAAATAAAAAAAAATTAGAACGATGGGGCGAACGGGGACGGAACGTTACCCAGAAAAGCGGAAGCGTTGACGGGCGTGGATGTCCTGGGGTGGACCCGGGCGAACCAGGCGGGGGCCACGCCGGACCGCCCGATCACGCACATGTACCGCGCCTGCCCCAGCATCGCCACTATCAGCGACGTCAGGATCCCGAAGCTCGCCCCGGCCCCGATCACGTTCGACACCCACCTCCACCCTCCGCTCCCTCGGAACGCCCCCGCGAACGGCGCATCCACGTCGATCTGCCGCCACCGAAACCACACAGCAACCGTCGTCAATCAAGAGTAACACGTGGATGGACCAGAAAATCGTGATGATTGTGCTCGTGCCCGACTCGGATTTATCAGATAAGTTTTAGGCACCGATGCAAACGGGGCCCCACTAGATGGAAATTGTCGTGGGTGCGTCCTAGATTTCTCTTATTTAGGTCCCACAAAATCTAACTGTCCAGATTTATTTTTTAGCGGAAAAACGATGGGCAAATTTTGGCGATTCTTTACCATGTCGTAAGGGAGCAACATGGACATGGAAGCGGCCATCAAGCAGTAGAGGACGGTGACGATGCCGACGGAGCCCGACACCCCGATGGGGATGTCCTTGACGGGGTTCTTCACCTCCTCCGCCATGGTCGAGACGGCGTCGTACCCAATGTAGCTCACGTAGACCATCGCCGCCCCGTTGAACACGCCCGAGGCGCCGTGCGGGAAGAACCCGCCCGGGCTACTCGGGTCGCCCGGCTCGGTGAAGTTCCTCCACTCGCCCCTGGAGAACCCGATGAGGATCACGAATGCTATGAACAGGATGTGAAGCGCCGTCAACGTCATGTTCACCACCGAACTCTCACGTGTACTGAAAAGGCAAAAAGAAAAAAAAAAGATATTATCGTCACTTAAAAAAAAAAATCTGCACATATATATATATGGAAATATATGTGCCACTTATTTTCCCTTTTTGGGTGTTCGGTTTAATTTTTACCTGTAGCAGATAACGAGGGTTAGGATCAAGACGACGGCGACGGCGACGAGGTCGATCTCGTTGAAGCCTTTCGGGAGTCCGGTGACGGTGAGCCGCCACTTAGTGTGCGATATGCCGATCGCGGAACCGAAATAGGCCGTGAAGCTCCTGGCGACGGCGGCGTTCGACATCACGTACTCCGCCACGAGATTTGCACCGGTCAAGAATGCCGCGAGCTCTCCTAAAGTAGGTGAAGAAACAGTAAAAAAAAAATTGCTTTTTTTTTTCAGTGGACATATAAATTCACCAACAGTCCGTTACGTCGGACTTGTAAATCGATTTAAGAATTATATGTTTGATTTATTTAAAGCATGAATGAATTTTTGTTCGAGCGGCGCCAAAGTAATGCACATAGATTCGGCGGAAAATGCACCAAAAATTCAGGGGAAAAAGACAGGAATGCACCGAGAAAACAGAGCTAAAAGGTCAAATTATTGTTATTAGAGTTTGCCCTTTTTAAGGTGAAGACGAAATGAGTACCGAGGACCTGTCCGAAAGCAAGAGTAAAATGAGGTACCGAAGGAGACGCGGATATAGCTGAACGCGCCGCCGGCGACGGGCATGTCGACGGCGAACTCGGTGTAGCAAAAGGCGGAGAGGAGGGCGCAGAGGCCGGCAATGGCGTAGGACAGGACGACGGCGGGGCCTGCGTAGCCGCGGCTGGCCTTGCCGGTGGTCACGAAGACGCCGGCGCCCACCATGCCGCCGATGCCGAAACCGACGAGGTCGAACCAGCGGAGGGTCTTGGCCATCTCCGGCCCGGACCGGCACCGGACCCGGCTCATCTCCTCGTAGGACGTGGAGACCGACCCGGCCCGGCGGGCCAGGCGAGCCGGCGTCTGGGCCAGAGCTCGGAGGTAGGCTCGGGGGCTCGAGAAAGAGGAGTTGTTACTGCGGCTTTCCATTTCCTGTCTCTCTCTCTTCCTCTCTGTAACTGCTCTCTCTGGTGAGGATGAAGACAGAGGAAGAGGCGATTTATATAGAAAATGAAAAAAAAAAAAATTGGAACGACAATAGATTTAATTAGATATTATAAAAGAAAAGCGAAAAAGGAAAATGCAAAGCGATGGGATGCCATGGAGCTTGGCAGAGTCTGGCGACGGTGGGGGTACAAAGTCTGATTTGTACAGTAAATGTTATTTACAGTAAATCGTTATTACAAGAAATTACGACATGAAGAATTTCAGTGCTATGCTTTACTATACGGTATAATTTTCTTAACCCCGCTTGGTGCGTATGGCAACACTTCAGATCTAGAAATTAACTTTTGATGAAAAGCTAATTTTTATGTTTCTACTTTAGAGCAAATTTTGATTTTTCTACTTTTGGAGAGAAGTAATTTTCATTTTTACTTCTTCAAATTTATCCAAAATCACTTCTAAAAAAAAAAAAAAAAAAAAATACTTCAGAAGTAAAAAAATGAAGCTGCAAAATCACTAGCAAGGGTTAGGCGAGGCCGGCCCCAAAGCGACCCTCCCCATGCCCGGGCGAGCTCGGCCGTTTCTGGTGGCCGCTCTCCGCTTGGGGCCGGCCACCGGCGAGGAGCTAGGAAAAAAAAAAGGAAAAAGAAAAAAATGAAACGGTAAGAAGAAAAAGAAAGAAAGAAAGAAAGAAAAAAGGAAATGATAAAAATGCCTTTGGTTAAGCCCTTTTTGAAAATAATTAGGGCATTTCAGGTCTTTATTTGAAACGATACCCACTTCATATATTTATTTATGAAAATGATGACACTTCATATCGTTATTTGAAATTTTTCCTAACTTCGGAGGGTGAACTAAGTGTTATTTAGCGAAAGATTTATTTGGCATTCAATAAGAGTCAACTAAGCGTTAAAATCCAATTGAACTATTTGTTGAGCGATTCGAAACTTGGTACATAAGTCAAAGGTTACAAGTTCGATTGCTCGATTTACCCTTGATCTCATATAACCCAAGTCAGTCTGCAAAGGAGGTATCCAAACTCACGCGTACCGCAAATTGCGAACTTCCTCGCTCTTACTTGTTAGGGTTCCGGTGGCGGGTTCACCTAATGGGCAGTCGGTGTTTCATTGGTACCTTAAAAGAAATATTTTAACCGCCAGCGAGTAAAGTCTTAATTCCATCCCTACTTTTTTTTGTACGAGAAAATACGCTATCATGTAATCTGATTTGATGCTAAAGGCTTTTATTTATTTATGTGTTTATTTAGTTCAGAAGCTGAAGATAACTATGACAAAAGGAGGGTTCCGTTAGTACGTTTTTGTGGTGTTACAAAGTCAAAGTGGAATGGGGGTACTGCTTTCCCGAATGGACCCCCTTGCCCATGAACTCTTCACGATTCTCCGATCTACTGTTGCATTGGCCACTTGGCTCTTTTGATGATAAGGCCTTGGCTGTTCTATTGTCTACTTGCCTTGGACTTAGCATGTGTATCAATTACAATAAGATTACAACATTGGGGAAAAGGGAAAAACAAAAAGGCACAGCGAGAGTTGGGACCATGACAAGCTCTAAGACATTTAGTTGCGATCTTAACTTGCTAATTCATACGTGACGATAAGACGAGATGGAAAGTTCGAATGTACGTCGAGACTTAGGGAGAAGATTGACTAATGCAAACTCTGTTTCTTTCACGGGTCGTTCGGGATTTCAAAACTGCTCTGATCAAATGGTTCCGTGTGAATCGTCGTCTTCCCGATCGAACTTCTTTCCGCTCGGAATGATCAAGGAAGAGAACTACTCTGTAATGCTTTTTTTTTTTTAATTATTTCGTGAAAAAAACAAAGAAGTGTTGCATTGTTTATTAAAAATTTGATATCTGGGACGATTTAAAAAGGAAAAAAGATCTTTTCGACTAATTAAAGTGGCTACTAAAAATCTGAGAAACTGCATTACTTGTGGACACCATCATCCATAGTCGTTGACCTTAATCGCCACCATCTTTTGTTGTCGAGATTAGTCACCACCTATTAGGGTTTCCTCTACCAGCAATGAGATAATGATTGGACCACTTTCATTACTCACTTTATTGTAAAGGCCTAATTGAGGCAACTTAGTTGAGAAATATTAGCAAAATTGGGAAAAAGGTTCTCAATGATCTTTAACGAGATTAAACATTATCTCATTAAAACATTAGTATGTGGAGGAGCTTCGAACATTTGAAATATTTAGCATCGCCCGACGAAACTAAACTAGCCGAAACGAAAACAAAAAGTAAAAAGTACGAAATTCATTTTCACGAATAAGTGTAAGAATTAATTTTTTTTTATGTGGTCGTCACGGCCAATCATTTGCATTCTCTTTCCCTCTAAACCAAACTTTTTAACTTATATGCACGGTACAAAAATGAATAGTAGGTTCCGGTTAAGGAATTACCATTGTCATATTCGATTCTTATAAATTACGCACGAATTGTTCCGAGTCCGGATCACCTGTATATGCCAAAGGAATAAACTTTATCAGTTCACGATGTTACAGGGAATTTCGTGAGCATTTGAACAACCGAGTCTCGAGCTCGTGCCCCTAAATTATAAAAGAACTTAAAAAAAGAAAGGAAGGAAGAACTAGTAAAGGCAAATTTCCCGGGCGAGAATGTTCGAATCTAGGACTTAAAATGGGATCACGTCGAACTTTTTAACTTTCGGCGGTCTAGCAAGTTAATCAAAATGATGCTAATGGGGCCGTGAGATATGCATCTCGAATCTACGTTTGTCCTAATCATATCATAATGACATGTGAATCTCGAATCCACGTTTACGCAATGATAATGAATGAGTAGACCATGATGAGGCTTCTCAAATGCCTGCTTTTTTACTTTTTTTTTTCTTTCTATATCTAGTTCTAATTTGGGGCCTGCATTATCTCCACAATCTCTAAATTTCGGACACCCATTTTCATAACGACCGTTTATTAATTAAGGTTCCATTTATTTAGCAGGAAAAAAAAATTCTTTTGTTAAAATGATTGATAGTATTGTTTAAAAGAATTGGTTAGTGAAACGTGTGTTCATTGTCAACAACAATATATGACTAAACATTTTTTCGAATAATACATATATTTTTTTCTTAATTTTGTAAGCAAAGAAGACGATAAAGAGTGACAATTTTTTTTTAAGAAAAATTTCAAATAAGGGGCTCGAGTGCACTCATTTTTACAAATAAGGGCATGATGTGAATATTATTTCAAATAAACTAAGGCCTGAAGTGACCATAGAAAAATGGTGGAGGCACGCTAGCCATTCGATAAAATCCGACGAGGACTCGGGAGGGGCGGTGGCCCTCACGGAGGTGTCAATGACCCCCAACGGCGGTGGGGTGGTGGCCCTATGTGTGTGTTTTTCTTAAAATTTTTAATTAAAAATAGAAAAAGAAAAAAAAATCAAATAAAGGGAAATGAAGAAAATGCCCTTGAGATCGAGCTTTTTTTTTAGACTTTATGGTAACTTTACGTCTTTATTTAAAATAAAATTCACTTCATGTATTCTTTAAGAAAATAATGACACTTCATGATTTTATTTAAAATAAAATTCATTTCAAGATCTTATTTGAGAAAACGGAGATAATTTCATATCCTAATTGAGAATTTTTCCATTTTTATGAACAGTAACAACTATCAACCCGCTCCAGCTCTAAGTTTTTTTTTGTCGAAACAGCTCTTAGTTGTCGTGGGATGATTTTTCACTTCTTGTCGGGGCATACACGTGTGCTGCGGCGACGACACGTGGGAGAGGTTAGTTTTCGTCTTCGGGAGAGCGAAACGACGGGGGAGAAGAACAGGGAGTGGAGGACAGGTGGAAGAGGGAAAACGGAGGGTCGTTTTGGGTTGATAAAAGTAAACGGATAAACTTGTCGGAGGGAAATTCGGGGTTTTTAATCCGACCGGGACGTTCGACCAAAAAGGGAGGAAAAAAAAAAAAAGTCCGACCGTGACGAGGAAAGGAAACGACTTGTCGCGCCTGCCATGTAAAGTCCGGTCAAGTCAGTGCCGAAACTGAAGCCGGTGGACCAACGGGAGAAAAGACATGCATGTGTCGATATTGTTTTTTTCTTTTCTTTTTTTATCCCTTTGGCCCTTTCTTATTTTGCATAAAACGTTTAATTTCTTAAAAAGAACGACAAAAAAAAATTACATAAAACATCTTTATTACGCAACTATTCACTTATGTGCACATAAAGGATCTCAAAATTATTTATCTATCATGAAAATTCAAGTGCACGTAATATCTTGAGAGAGCATTCCGATAATTACTCGTAATTTAGGGTGTATTTATTTGAGTGATAATTTTTTTTCTTTAATTAATTTTTTAGAATTTCAAGCATTTAATTTACTGAAAATAATTGGTCAACGGACATCCATTTAAGGTGAAATAGAATACACAAAAAAAAAATGTTGAGAAAGTAAATTCCTGACCCAAAAGTGGGAAATTATTTTCTAAAAAATTAAATTTTCGAAAAATATTTTCCTTTATAGTGAAATTTTCCCCAAGACTAACATGCCCTTATTGCTCGTCCGTATTGTCCATGCCACAATATAAAGCAACAGAACTTCATATTATTGAGGAATCGATAATTACCTATTTTTCGAAACTATTCTTTCTATTAGCTACTTTATAAACATTTTATCGATGGATAATTACGCACATCGATAACTCTATTTTATCTCTTGTGTATTTCGATTTTTAAATTCGAATCTTTTCTATCTTACAAACAGCCCTACCATAAAATCTTCAAATATCGGAATGTTTTCCTCTTTCCAACATATATGTGTATAATCTTCATACGGAGTCAACGATCTTTTTTTTTTTGTTCATTAATAAAATTTTAATAAGGTAATTTCTGAAGTCTTTTTAATTACTAATTTTAGTCTATGCACACCCTCTTGCTAGTGTTAATAATAGGCCAAATGCCCTAAAAAAACCTTAACTTTAGCTTTTGTCTCCTAAAAATCATCCAATTTTAGGTGTAGTCCCAAGTCTACCATGAACTTTTTTGTCCTATAAAAACCTCAAACTTTAGGTCTAATCTCAATTTTGCCGTGAACTTTAACCCTCGACCTTAGATCCAGTACCAATTCTACCATAATTTTTTTATCTAAAAAAAATCACAGCTTTAGGTGTAATTTCAATTCTACTCTAGTTTTTTTGTCTCATAAAAGATCACCAATTTTTACTTGAGTCTTAAGTCTGCTTTCATTTAATTCTCCTTCAAAATCGCCTGTAGACATCTTGTGCTTGATCTTCAATCTCTCGTGATTAGGAATGATCCATCTCTTGCAATTGGAGAGCTCGCGCTTAAGACGCTCAAATAACTCGTGATTGTGAGTTTTTCATTTCTTGATTGTCAATGAAAAATTTTGGACAAGGAGTTAATGGGGGCAAATTTGTGATCCAAGTAAAAGTTTGTGTTTTTTTATGAAACTGTAAAAATTTTAAAGTAAAATTAGGACTGGACTGGGAAAAAATGAAATAACACCTAAAGTTAAAGGTTTTTTATAGGGGAAAAAATATTATGATAGAATTAAGATTGAATCTAAAATTTGAGAATTTTTATGAGATAAAAAGTAAAATTAAGATGAAAGTTAAAGTTAGAGGTTTTTTTAGGATATTTAGCTGCTAATAATAATGGCAGAGGAAATGGTATAGTGTCTCCACAGTCCATGACCAATCAACATCCCACTGAATCCTTCAATCTCTTCCTCGCGCAGACAGATTCAGACTGAGTGCTACGTATGGGCATAAATAATCACATAGAATCATAGATGTTTCCAATGTTTTTTTATTTAATTTGTAGGGCTTTTTCAATTTCGTGAATTTCACCTTTGCTGGGACTTTATTGCTACTTTTCACAGGGAACTCAAAACCCATCTCCAACTGCACGTTATTAAAGCGATGGGAAAATTTACCCAAAATAAAATTATATTTATTATACGAATATTAATTCAGCTCGCTGTCCAATTTTGAGTCAATTTTATACAGTATTTCTAACCAATTTTAGTAGATAATTGCTGACGTGAATGTCGCCGTCCTATGTGAAATGATCGGCAATAATGAGATAATTTTTGTAATTTTTATTTTGTATATTTTCTGAAATCTTACAAAACTTTATTATTTTTTTATTAGTACTGGTCGCCAGGAACTCAAAGCGAATCTCCAACCACACATTACTAAAGCGGAGTCGAGTGCAAAAAACAAACAGAAAAAAGACAAAGTCAAATTTGTCGGAGACCATTACTCTTTTTTAGCCCGTTTCTTAAATGCTTCCCACCTCATTTTTTGTTGTTTTCCACATATTTATGCGAACCCCCTTTCAACTTTTTTCTCTCATAAACGAAAATACAAGTCGTCAAAATATCTCACCCTTATTTACGGATTTATGTATTATTGAAAAATATACATATGATATTTTTCAACGTATGAACTTAAACTTTCGAGTTAGAATTTTTAATATAGATTTGATTATTTCGATGTCCCGTGATGCTTGACCTTACTATTCTTTCCCTCGACTTTTAGTGTTTGCTTGCGCCATCCTAACAAGTTTCTGGAAAATGTTGATTTGCTGGATATTAAACATGTAAACATAGACAGGGAAGTAAAGGAAGTGTTCTGTTAGCTTTTCACATGATTTCAAAGGCCTTGTTTTTAAGTTCACTCCCGCATGACTTTCGATAAGATACTTAAATATTAAATCGTTCCTTTATATAATAGTTTAAACTTTTTGAACAGTTGGCGGTGTTCACGCATAATCTCACAACTTCAATTGACGTTATCAAAAGTGGTGATGTTAGAGATTCTCTTAACTTTGTTTGGATGAAAACGCGACTCTTTTTTTATAAAAAAAAAAAAAACATGCCGACAATCTCAGGCTCTCTCTAAAATGGGATTCCATATCGATCGATTCGATAAGGTCTATAGATCAGTCTATTATATAGAGTTTATAAAATAAAAGAATGTTCATTGTAATTTTACTCTTCGTTTATATACAGTTTATTTTATAAGAAATGAAAAAGGTGAGAAGCAAAAATGGATAGTTCAAACTTAGGCCAATGACTCAATTGGTTCCAAAACAAAAATGACATCACCGATGTAAAAATCAATTTTGTTTTTCGAAGTGTGTAATGCACCAAAATTAACAAACCAATTCACATCGGTGGATCTTTAAATAGACCAAATGTAGACCGAAGAAATACAATGTCAAGTCCGCAATTTTTTTTTTACTTTCTTCTTATTTCTCGCCATACTATTTCTCTTCAATTCATGGATTCGAGTTCATGGTTCTGTTCTTATCGAGGCACTAACTCCACAGTGAATATCTCCATCCAATCCGTTTGCACCAAATCGGGGAAACAATTGTTTCGAAGAAAGTTTCCCGCAAGCATCTTGCCCTAATCGATATTTTTTTACTTTATTTTTTTTCTATCAGTCTGATTTGCTACATATTTCACTTTAAGTTTGGCATACACATCGAACTTGCTTTCTACATATTTCACTTTAAGTTGGGCATACACATCGAACTTGCGGCCTTATTCCACAATATAACAGACCAAAATCCGACCTACCATGATACCTAAAATGGGAAACGACTATTTTGAAGAAAGTTTCCCGAAAGCATCTCCCCATAATCGATATTTCTTGACTTTTTCCCGTCGGTCTGATTTTCTACACGTTTTTTTTTTCACTTTAAGTTTGGCATACATTTCAAACATGCGGCCTTATTCCACAATATGACCAACCAAAATCCGACCTACCATGATACCTAAAATGGGAAACAACTATTTTGAAGAAAGTTTCTTGAAAGCATCTCTCTTTAATCGATATTTGTTCCTGTCAATCTATTTTTCTACATATTTCACTTTAAATTTGGCATGCACATCGAACTTGCAGCCTTATTCCACAATATAACCGACCAAAACCCGACCTACCATGATACCTAAAATGGGAGACGACTATTTTGAAGAAAGTTTCCCGAAAGCATATCGCCCTAATTGATATTTCTCGTCTTTCTTCCGTCAATCTGATTTTCTAGATACCACGCTTTGAGTTTGGCACACACATCGAACTTGCAGCCTCGTCCCACGATATAACCGACCAAGATCCGACCCACCGGGGATGCCTAAAACGTGACAAAAATATCTTAATCCTATGCTTAAAAAAGGCCAGGCGCTCGAACGTGGTGGCACAGGGCGCACGAGACTACCTTTCGATGTTACGCCCTTTTTTTGTGCGCGCGTGCTCGAGAAAGAGACGGCCGGAGGGGCTACCGAACCATCTCATTCTCTACGTCACATGGTCTTCGTTCATTTTCAGACCAGTGCAATATTCAAACCTGCACAATCTTAAGACCAATTGTACTTTTCTAACATGTTAAAAAAAGGGAGGGGCCTCGAGCTCTTTCGGACATGGACTGACAGGAGTCCCATGTTTTCTGTTCGGCTTCGGCATCGGGAAGACTAAACAAAGGTTTCCCCCCTTTTGGACCAGGCTGTTCCCCCACCGGTCAAAGTCAAACGACGAGACGAACTGTATTTTTAAATTGAAAGTTGGGATTTTTGGCGATCGATTTTCTAAAATTTGATGTGGGAAGGTAGGATCTTATGATATCGGGTGTATAGGTAGGTGTTTCCACCGCCCTAAATGAGGTGCAATCGTGGCGTATGGATGATGGATCGATTCTTTACGCATCCGACACGAGGCGCATTTTTTTTTTTTGGTGGAACAATGAGAAAATTCAACGAAATAGATCGATTTCTAAGCTTGCACGTTATCAATTGATAAAAAAAGGGCAAAAGTACACCTAAAGTGTAAATTTTTGTATACGACACTCATTTTACTGTCTTTTTTTAGATCACTTAAGCGTCAATTTTTTTATAAAACGGTTATTTCAATGCCAACTTCGATGAATATCGCTGGTAAGCTTATATGGCATATACATGGCTCGCCGGAGCATCTCACTCAGAAAAAAAAAAATCGATAAAAATTCCACATAATATTAAAAAAAGTAAAAAATAACTAAAAATAAGCCAAAAGATAATTAAAAAAGTTAAAGTTATAGCAACGAGGCCGCGCCGCCCCACATCATCGGTCGGTGATGGGTAGGGGAGTGCCTAGGGGGGGTCGCCGAACCTTGGAGACCCCAGTCGAGGCCTCACCAAGGGTCGGCAAGGTCCGGTCATGGCTAGTTGAGGCCTCTCGGACCCCATGGCAAGGCCTACCTCACCCAAATATGGGCAAGGTCGAGCCTCATTATGGCTGGGTGAGGTCAGAATCACCTAGCCACCGCTTGGCATGGTCATGGCTGGGCAAGGTCGGCCACGGCCAAGCCTCACCACCCCAGGTGAGGCCTCGACGAGGCTTACCAAGGATCGGCGATCCTGGCGGGCGATCCACCACTCATCGTCGACCCCGGCGATGGCAGGCGACGACATCCCTCGCCGCTACAACTGTAAGTTTTTTTTATAAATTTTTTTTCTATTTATTTTTAGTTTAAAAGTCCACGTGGCATCCGCATGGACTGAATTTTAAAGGAAAAATTGCCACATGGACGCCATGTGGATAAACTTTTTTAAAAAAAAAAATTCCCATCATATTAAGAAATTAATATAAAAAAAATGTCACGTGTACTATTTAGCCGGAATTGGCACTTAAGAGATCGTTTTTCTCCAATTTGGCACTTAAGTGATAAAAAAAATATTTGCATTAAAGTGAGCGCCGTACAAAAATATTGATAGTCAAAGTGTCCTCTTACCGACAAAAATATTACCAAATTAAATATTTTTTCAAGGAGAATTTGTTTTTCTTTCTCATCCTAAGGAACTCTCTCTTCGTCGGTCGGGCGTTTCCTTTTCCCTCTCGTCGTAGATTTGTTAAATTTATTTTGGGATTCGGTTAACAAATGTCGCTGAAGCACTCGCAAGTCGCTATACAATCAAATGGCCCTTTTTTTTTTTTTTTTTTTTTTGGTGTTTGTGTGTTCATTTTCGAATCTCTAATTTTCGTTCAGAAACACCGCTTTAATTCCTACTTTCCTCATTAGACACTTTCAACAAGTGTCACCGCAACACTCGATGACGAGGTCATGGCATATAACGGCGTTTGGTCAAATTAATGTCACGGGGTATTTAAAATTAAAAATAGGCTGAGAAAGAAAATTAAATTTGACGTAACGGAGGGATCTCAGTTTCAAACTCTCATCCGATGAATTTCATTACAAAATCACGTCTCCTATTAAAGTTGACTACAACGTTTCCATATAATCCTATAAATCCCTCGAACCCATATCTGAATTTTCATATCATAATCAATTCAGTTTCATTTCCTAACATCATTGGTATTTGTGAACATCTTCATTTGGTTGACATGACGGTTTTAAACAATCTCCATCGGATATCCAAAAAAGGAAAGAAACCTAGGGCTCCAACTTCAACTGGACCACACCTATCCATTTATTCGATCGTTCGGCATTAATCTAGCTACAAAAATTTCTCTGGCGTTTGAATTCTATTCAAGAGCCCAAGGACTTGGAGCACATCTTTTTTTTGTTTCGCAAAAAAATGTATAAGTCGGAAAAGTATTATCCTAAAAATGATAGCTTACAGAAATGACTAAACGAAAAATATTTTCATCATCAATGAAAATGTCTAGACATAAAATTGTTCTCGACAATAAAAATATTTTTCATCGATTAATTATTTTAAATGATACAAGCAATTATTTTTAAGAAAATATTTCTTAAATCATTTACTTTTCGCAAAAAAAAAAAAAGCCTGAAATCCCTTCAAGCAAACGCTAAGTCAAAAATTCAACTTCGTTTTACTAGATTTGCGGGCACGGGCTTTGAAGCCCAGCCCAAAGGACCAATGAGATGTCCATTGTACTTGGGCCGCAACCCCTTTGCATAAGCAAAGAGCCCTACTTAATTACCGTCAACTCATTGTTATATTGCTTAATTCCAGTCAAGTTGGCAATCGTTACCCCATTCACCAATCTGAAAAAATTGGGAGTGAAATTGCCTTTCCATTTCATCCCAATTACAGATCGAATTGGCTGGTAGATTGGAATACCGAGCGAAAGCAGTTTTCGATTTCTAGTTTGTGTTGCAATTTTGGCCGAGTACATGCAATTTTTTTCTTCCAAAAAACCATTTGGCTCGTACCTTTTGCTGTCGCGACTTGAAATGTGGTCTACTATTAAATGCATATGATAAATGAGTATATAAAGATCACGATATCGAGTGCTCAGGAATCCCAAGACTTCACCATGGAAATACAGCTCGTCACACCTAGAGTGTAACCTCGTTTATTGGGTGCTTACTCGCGTTTTGCGTTAGAAAGTAATTAAATTAAGAAATCGTATAATCAAAGTGAAAAGAAAAATTAAACCATTTACATACAAGTGGACATTCTAGAAATGTAAATGTGCGAAATGAATAACCAACTTTTTATTGTATATTAAACAAAAAATTACTCCTCGACGAAAGGGACATGGATCTGCATTCAAGCTCTAAGATGAAAAAATTGCAATTCTCGACAAACCTTTTAAGTCAAGCATTAACTGGCGGAACTCAAGCTGCCGGTGGCTGAGGCCTTCGCCGTTTAGATTGTGTAAATGGAGGGATTTCGAAGATACTTTCATGATTATTAAACGACAAGGGCAAAATTGAAAGGAAAATGACCGATGACACCTGCTTTTACCTAATCATTATGAGCATTAAGCGACAGGTTCGTGGGACAAAGCTTCGAATTTCACTAACTGAAACTGATGACATCGTACTTGGCTGGCGGCTTTAGTGCTCTTTCTATTGCTTCCTTCCCAGATCGGACCTAATAATTTTGCCAAATAGAATAGCCAAATTTCAACACGTTTGAAACGAAATTGGCTGCCTAGTACCGAGTCCTCCTCCTCCTCCTCTTGTCTTGACCTTTTTTTCTCTTCATCTGCGCCTCCACGTCAAATGATGACGTGGCACATCCATCTTATCCACAACATCATTGCTGGGCTTGCTTTCAGCCAAAAAAATTGAAAAGTTAAAAAAAAAAATTCCTAGTGGGACACGACACGTGCGCGCACCAATGGGCCACATGGAGCAGAAAGCACTAAGCACCACCCTTGATCTTCGGGTACACTCGTGACTCACACTTTCTGGAAGTGACTCGAATAACTAAAAAAAAATAAAATTAAAAATAAAATTAAAAAATATACCCGGGCCGCGGGCATGATTTCGAAATAGAATCGAAATATCCAAGAATCAAATCGATAGAAACAAGTAGGCTCTAAGATATGCGAGATAGATTCGAGATTTTAAAAATTGAAGAATCGATTCCAAGAATTAAGTTCCAGAAAGTAAAATCCGAAACTTAGAAACTTGTTTTTGTGCTTTTTCTTACCCTATGTTTTCGTGCGATCTTGCATTAGTTCGAGTTTTCATTTTTGGCGATATCCATGACTAAGACTTTTATTTTGTAAATATTTCATATTCTTCTTATATCTAAATACGAGTTATGATCGGTGAATTATAACAGCAAGTTATAGTAATTAGAATTCAAGGCAATCGTTAAATTAAAAATACGCCCGTAACTTTAGTACAATCGGAAACCTGTGACGTTGAAAAATTGAGAGCCGGTTCTGACGGGTTTGTGGAAGGAACCTCTAAAATTGCTCGCCCTTGATAAATCTTATCTTTTTTTTTTTTCGGGGGTCAAACTGATAAATCATACTTTAATCATTTCACTTTAACAGCCTTTAGAATTATCTGTTAAACTATGTTTTGCGGTAATCATTAACTTTGAATTTTCTGTAGTTACTAGTTAGTGATAAGTAAGTGCGACAATGCATTGAATCCCAGTTTGGGAAGAGGAAAGGCGGGTTCTATTTTCCAAGAAAAGAAAAAAAAGCAAGAAAAGGACGGCTCCATAATAAATAGTGGACATTCCGCGGGCGGTTGCCGACATTGCAAGTCATATGTCATGATTGGATAATAGTATTTAGTCAATGCCCTAAGCTGAATTAAAAAGATAAAAGTAAAATTCAAAATTGGAATCAATTATCCAATCAACAGTACCGTCCTTCCGTCCCCCGAAGACCAAAACGAGGTGGTTCTACGGACGGCCCCTGGGGCACCTGAAGACGCCCGATAGCGACCCAATTTGTTTTATTGGGATCAACTAATCGAATCGAGACACCTGTCAAGCGTACTTTGTAATAACCTTTTTGTTTTCTAGCCGCCCATGTTATGATTTGCATAATGATTAGTGTATTGACAATTTATTGACGTTAAGATTGTATTTTCTCTTTCTCGCATAATCCCCCTCAAAGTGTTCATACCTTATTGACTGCGTACATAGAATGATCATATTATGTCAGCGACGGCTTTGGTACGGGGTTCAGTAGGCCGTAATACTCACGCTATCTTGCCGTATCGCAAATAAGTTAATGTTTATATATGGATCAATTCACTGTTTCTTTCCTTTCAAAATTGAGAATAGGAGTAATAAGACTCGCTTTTTTAATAACTCTCCTTATCTGGGATCATATTCAACTCTTTTTTTTTTTTTTTTGGTAAGGAATCATATTCAACTCTTTAATTGCTACTGAATCAAGAAATTGATTTGATTGTCCATCTTTTTTAGTTGTTATAGCATATATACTAAAGTCTAGAATACTCGGAGGCCGATGACGTTGGACTTAGGCACGCGACCTCGGATCCCGCGTTGCGAGCCCAAAGCATAAGTTTGGGTAGAGAGAGGATGGGGCGACGGGGAAGCATGGCAACTCGGGCAACATCTCGACCCTCGGGTTAGCGGGGCCGCATCGGCGGGTGGGCGGCGACATCCGGTGCAGCTCGACGCAGCTCCCTTTGTTCGTGATTTGTGATTGTTAGTTCGTGGGTTTGGGTCTGTCGATGAGGGAGGGAGAGTCGTGAATGTGTGTCTTGTTAGGAGGGTGAGCAACAAAAAAAAAAAAAAAATAAAAAGGGAACGAAAGACCAAAGAAGGATCGAGGGTATTTTTGTCATTCAATCGTTCAGAAGGTAGTGTGGAGGCAAAATGGGTAAGGTAGTGGGCAAAATTGGGGATTGTAGCTTGTTTCTAACCCTTTCTAGTGGACTTGGCATTGTCCGTCTCCTTCGAAAGCATCGATCACCCGACATTGGCTCGTGTTCTCCGAGGACATGGGGATCAAAAGAACAAAGGTATTCGACTCTTCATCTCAACGTATAGTTGTTGAGATGATTTTCGTCATATAATATGTTACAAACCATTAGTGAAAATATCATCATATTATAAAAGTTGTTAATGCCTTGATTCAGAATCTTCAAGAATCAGCACTTATGATTATGATTTATATCTCAATGTTTTTCTCCCTCGATTAATGCATTAGTGCCTCTACAAACCGCACTATGCTTGTCCTCATGGCATGTAATAATCTATTCATCGTTAATTTCCCCGTATCAAGATAGCCCTATGGTTGAGTCCTCTTGGTCAAGCATTCTTAACACTCTCACCGATATACCTAATCAATTGCTTCTAGACATATAAACTTCTAATCGTTTGGATTTCTCGGCTCATTGATTTTTACGGTTTAAATTATTGACCTCTCTTTAGAATTGACTTCTATCAAATCTAAGCACGACTACACTCCTCGTATGCTACCGGACATTCGAGACCATTTATAATATCCCAACATCCAACATCAAGGCCTCGTGAGTGATGAATAAGCGAACACCGACTCTATAAAATCACCAATATGATTACTTAAGTATTTCTCACGTAGATTTCATGGGTGATCAATAAGCGAACACCAGTTCTATAAAATCACCAATATGATTACTTAAGTATTTCTCATGTAGATTTCGTCTCAAACGTAACCAGTCAGATTGTTATATATAATATTCATTCAAATAGACACGTGAGCTGTGGCTATACTAGGCATTATCCTCTCCAGAAGTGTCGAAAGTATCGTGTCGAAAGTGTCGTGTGTCGAATGAAGGTTTTAAGAATAATATGGTGAGGCATCGAACACGCCGAGTCCTTACTCGTCACATAGTTTATCAAAAGATGACCTGTTGAATTTGATTGGGTGCTCGAACAATTCAAAATCGTCGGTCCTAACACAAGTGGGTCCCACTTAATTTTATTTTTTTTTTTCCGATCAGTATTCGGCACATCGTTCAAAAAAAAAAAAATGGACGTGTTCCGATGAAATCTCCGAAGACTCCCTTTGACAGTTTGACTGTACAATCCTTCCCCGGGGGCGTAACGTAAACATCACAGGTGTCCTCCGAATAAAGAAAATAAAACAAAATAAAGGGACCAAAAAAAAAAAAAAAATCCTACGCCCAATAAAATCAAAAACGTGCTGGATCGAAACACTCTGAGACTGATTTGACCCCAAAAAAAAAGAGAAAAGGAAACACTCTGGGCTGGGGCCCACCGTACCAGAGTCTTTTTTAAAAAAAAATTCAAAAAATCACGCCCCCAACAACGACAACTCATGAAAGTCCAAAAACCGCTAAAAGACAAAAAAAAAAAACCTCCCGCTTGACAACTCAGCACGCCTCTTATTTCTGAACAGTTTTGGAAAATTTCACATCACCCGGGATTTCCGTAATTTTTTCTTTTTTTTTTTTTGAAATTTCCGAAAACCGAATCGAAACCGGAGACGAACTTCCCGTATATAAACCCAAACCCCTCCAAATTCTCCCACCAAATCTCCAGAGAGGAAAGAAGAAGAAGAAGACGAAGACTCTCTCTCTCTCCGTTCCGGCTTCCGCGATTCTTCGTTCCAGCATCATGTATCGCCAGCCCGCGTCGGCGCAGGAGGCTGCTCGGCCCCCGGCGGAATGGAGCCGCTACGAGGACAAGCTCTTCGAGCACGCGCTGGTGGCGGTCCCGGAGGACTCGCCCCACCGGTGGCAGTTGATCGGCGATCGCCTGAACAGGCCCGCGTCGGAGGTGTTCGAGCACTACCAGCGGCTGGTGGAGGACATCGACGCGATCGAGTCGGGGCTTGTCGAGCCGCCGAGCTACAGCGACGACCCGGCCGGCTGCCGCCAGATAGACTTCGAGACGAAGCCCCGGTTCAAAGAGGCGGAGAAGAAGAAGGGCAATCCGTGGACGGAGAATGAACACAGGTGATTAAGAGATGCCTCTAGTTGTTCTATTGAATTAATCTTTTTTTCTTTTTTATTTGTTGCGGCGTTTTTTGTTTTTTGGGGGGGCTCTGAATTGCTTTTCTGATTTGGGAGGTTAGCTGCTGGAGTCATGCAATTCTTCAAAATCTGATCTTTTCTGGTTTCTGGTCTTCTTTGCTGTGAAATCTTGGAAATAGGCTAAGTTTTTTGGAAACAGCGACTGGTATGTTTTGCCTTGTTGTTGCTTCGAAAGGGGCATCTGTTCTTGACGTGCTTTTTTAGTTGCTAATGAATTGGGAGAATTTGGAGAAAAAAAGGTTGAACCCTAGCTAAGGAGTTTGGGGTTCATTAAATTATGGGTGTTTAGATTTTCATGTGTGTTTTGTCTAAGTTTGGAAGTGAAGGCCTTCACAATTATTTTCCCTACAGAAGAAATTCAAGCCCTTACCTTTGCTATTTCTCTTGGAATTGGGTGCTAATTGGAGTAAACAGTTCTTGTTTGGTCTATTTCGTCTTTTGAAATCCAAAGTTTTGCTTCGACACGCATATTTGATGGAAATATGTTGATATCTGCGTATTTTTGGAAGAAACTACATGAACTAAATACAAGCTCAATGGATCCTATGATCTTTGTCAAAATTTTTGTTTTTTTGTTCCGAACGCTTTTGCTAGGAACTGTTTCGATACCGGTAGATCTGCTTCATTTATCTGTTTTATGTCGGTCTAAACAGAAATTCTAAAGATAGATTGTGTTGTATGAAAAAGCTGACAGCCGGCGAGCGTGCAATGTTGTTTTTGGGCAGGGCTGATGGTTTGGCTTAATTTAGTTCCGCGCCCCTGTAGGTTCAGAAACTGAATTGAGCGGTGAAACGATCATGACCACAGGCGCCTTGGTGTCCTTCTGTTATTTTTGAGCTCTGGTGCAAGGACACTGCCCGGTTTCACTGCTAGACTTAGAAATTTCTTTTACGCCCGAGGTGTTTGTATAAGAAAGACAAATCCGTTGCCAATTGTCTCCTGGAAAATTGGAGATACTTAGAGCCGTAGCAATGTTAAAGAATGTTTGCACTTATTTGATCCCTGTCCTTATAATAAGATCTGGTGTTTGTTGCTCCGGCAGGTTGTTTTTGCGCGGACTGCAGATATATGGCAAGGGTGACTGGAGGAGCATCTCGAGGCACTATGTCCACACAAGAACACCGACTCAGGTGGCTAGCCATGCTCAAAAGTTCTATATGCGGCAGATGAGTATGGGGAAGAAAGAGAGGAAGAGAACCAGCATTCACGACATCACCACCGTCGACACCCCCCCAGTACCGGCATCTGTTAATGAAAGTTTCAACCCTTCTCAAGCGGGTAATGCGCAAGATGATCCGAGTTATGATTTTCCACAAGCCAGCAACTTTCAGCAGATGCAACCTCTTCAGCCAGCGCCTTTCATGAATCAACTGCCTGAGCAAGGGGGAGGGTTGACAGGATACGGAAACTTAAACTATTTCTTGTGAAGTGCCAGCATGGAAGTTTTGTATATAGATTAAAGCCAGTATAAAGTAGGAATTCATTATAGATTTAGAGGAAAAGGGGGTATACGTACTCTTTCTTTATTTCAGTTCATGTTGAATCATGTTCTGAGTCACTTTTGAAACGCAGTGAATTTAGTGGGAATCAAATCTATTTAGTAAATTATTAATTGTTCTCGTTCTTTCTTGTGGATGCTTCTCCTATAATGTGGAATACTCGTATGGATCTCTTGTTTCTATATTTCATATTCCTGAGCAATCCCATGTACGAGAAAGGATGCCGTTCTGTTCTGAAATTCAGAGTCATCGACTATATTACAACTAGTTTTTATAGAGGGTTTATATATTTCAGTGTCATTGACTAAAGTAAATGGGATGATATCATTAGGTTTCATTGCTAAGTTTAAGAAAATTTGTACTCGTTCATCGTTTGATGATCGAGATGTATTTCGAAATGATTACGTAATCGAATACCATGCATGTCATTATGTATAAATGATTGCTTACGCTTGCGGTGGATTCAATAGGATCATTCTTGATTAGACCTTGACCTCGGTCACAAAAAAAAAAAAAAGCACCATCCCATTGTACTCTCGCACGAAAAATTCATGTAACCTGAGAAAACAGCGGGACTCTGCATTCGATTATCACGTGCTTTCCGAGGCCTCTGTTTCAGGCTTTGGTTGCAAGTCCTCCCTTGATCTTCTGAATGGTGGAGAGGTCAGTCTGGAACGACTTGGCTGAGATGCCATCATCAAGCCCTGTGGTGAACACAGAAGCAGGAGCCGACACAGTCCCGGCATTTGCACTCCAGAATGTAGCCCTTCTGGAGCTTCTGTGTAAAATGAGCTTATTCGTTGTGTCGAATGTCGACCAACCCCACCTCGAGGGCCCCGCCGACGATGAAGAGGAGCTCAGCCACCCCGGGGGTGCATGTGGGGAGGTTGACACCGAGCCACCGGGTACTGGAGTATCGCATACTAGACGCTCTGCTCGTTAAGGGCTGGGAACTCAGCCACGTTTGCCTTCTGTCCCATGGAATGTCGTGGGGGTTGTCCTACCTAATGAGGCCTCTTGTGCAGGCGTACGTGCAGAAGTTGCCCACGGCAGTGGTCAGAAATCCATGGTGGTATCTGCATCCCAGCTGTTGTGGCCGGTAATGTGGCCAAGATGAGGATCGCTGCAACGCGCACTTCAAGCTTTTTAGAGTTAGGGAAGGCCTTGATGAGAAAATTTGTTCATGGAATTTTTGGAAGTCAAAATGCTTCGATTGCTTATGCAGTTTCAGGGTTCATTTCGAACTTCCTGGGAATGGTTCAGTAGTGCGTAAATGAATCTCTTTTAATAGGACCATCGGCACGGTCGGAGATTTCTTTTCTTCGACATGGCGGAAACTCGAGCGATGGCTGAAGGGAAGCCGAATAAGCAATCGGTAATCGACTTTGCTGTTCCTTCATCTCCAATCGCCACCAAGTGGTGCAGCCTTTGCATTTAGTGTTAAAGTTTATTTGCAAAACAAATAATAAAGTGCGTTTATTTCGTCCAGCATAGGAAATTTAGGAGGCTATTGTAGTCTTCCACGTAGACAAATGAATAAGTGCGTGCAATTATTAGGCACATTTAGCTCTTTGCACGGTGTCGGATAATATTTGGCATTAATCAATAATATTTTTACTTTAGTTTAATTTAATTTTTTAAATTTTGAACTGTTTTCTTTGAGAGATCATAAAGAAATATTGGAATTGCTCTTTCATATTCTCATCGAAACTTTGTTGTATTACGAAGGATATTTTTCGGATATCATTAGCAACGTTATGGAGCAAATAAGTTTTTAAAGAGAGTGTTATCAAGCCTCAAAGTCTGATTCCATTTCATCCCATTCCCGATGATATTTTTCAACTTCTAATCCACGGGAAGATAAGATCAGACAATTCATGTGCCTAACGACGGCAACCATGTCGGTTAGGCGAGCTTGAGGCATGTCGGCACGAGGATGATGCAGTTACGAGCTCGAAAAAGTCCTAGGATTATTTTTTATTTATTTATTGTGAGCTGATGGAGCAAAGCTGGCTTGATTGCTGTTTGAG
Source organism: Rhodamnia argentea (assembly GCF_020921035.1). Lineage (NCBI taxonomy): Eukaryota > Viridiplantae > Streptophyta > Magnoliopsida > Myrtales > Myrtaceae > Rhodamnia > Rhodamnia argentea. The sequence continues at coordinate 22,420,484 of NC_063157.1, read as the reverse complement.
GATTGATGATTGGAGTCTCAGGTAAGATGATGGCTATGTCCTTCTCGACAAGTTTTCTTCACTCGTCATTGTCCTTTTTCTTTCCCAGTGTTACACACTTTTCGGAACTTTTCACGTACTAAAAGTTTTGAATGCAGACGATGTCGGCTGAGATCTTCCTTGTTTTACAAAGCTTAAAAGTATATGTGAAAATGAACTTTTATCAATAGAATACAATTCCTCGCTATAATTTCATCCCATGCCATCCTCTCCCCACTTTCCTCCTCCTTTTTCTATTTTTATTTTGCTGAATAAATTTATAATTTTTTGAATTCTTTTGACGTTATTTGTCTATCAATAATCTTTTATTTTCTTCTGCTCATGATTTCTTTCCCTTTTTGAAAAGCTCGTTTATGACCGTGTTCCCTCTCTTCAATTGCTCATGCAGTTTCAGGATTCATTTCTAACGTCTTGGGAATGGTTCAGCTGCGCGTAGATGAGTCTCTTTTAACAGTACCGTCAGCGCGGTCGGAGATTTCTTATCTTCGACGCGGCGAAAACTCGAGCGAAGGCTAAAGGGAAGCGAGGTGACCAATCGGTAATCAACTCTGCTGTTCCTTCATCTCCAATCGGCACCAAGTGGCGTAGTCTTCGTATCTTGTCCACGGAAAGATCCGATCAGTTAATTCATGTGCACTCAATGACCGACGACCGAGCCAGTCCGGCGAGCTGGTGGCATTTAGGCTCGAGGAAGACGGAGTTACAACTTACGAGCTTGAAAAATCCTGGGATTTTTTTTATTTGTGGTCTGATGGAGCAAAGATGGCATGAATTGAATAGCTGGTGTTCGGGGAGTCTCTTGTAAGATGATGGCTATGTCTTTGACAAATTTTCTTTGCTCATTTTTCTCCTTTTTTCCTATCCTAGTGTGCATGAAATTACAACCTTTTCGAAACTTTCACGTACTAAAGTTTTGAAATGCAGAGGATGCCGATTGAGATCTTTGTCGTTTTATGTGATATGTTTATTAAAAGTCTTAAAATTTGTCATTAAAGTGCAATTAATTCCTAAAATTTTCAAAAAGTGCAATCAAGTGTTAAAACTTGTCAAATTGATGCACACAAGTTCTTCCGTTAACTCTGTCCAATTAGCCTAACAAAAAATGCTGATGTCTTGTTTTTTTATTATATTCTCTCTCCTATGTGGCGCAAACGTGATTAAAATAAGAAAGATAATTTCAAAAGAACAATTTAAATTTGATTTTTAATATATTAATTAAATTAAAATTTTAAAAATAGACTAAACTTAGAAAAAGAAAAAGAAAAAGAGAAGAAACCCAGCAGCAAAACCAGCGAGGTCCCCTATAAGCCCTCGTCGTACCCTGGCCAACGGTAGGAGAGGGCTTGTAGGCCCTCCCCTAGATCCGGGCGAGGGTAACGGGCCTTGGCCCAAATCAGATTTTACCCTTGCCTAGATCATATTGAGGGCTGCTATTGGCATCGTGGTTGCCCCACCCCAACCGGTGGCGACCCTCGGCCGAATTTGGGCGAGGGCTAGCGACCCTCGTTTGATCCGGGTGAGGGTTGTAACCCTCACCCATCGTCGGCCAAGGTCGCTAACCACTAGTTAGTCTCGGTTGACCCTCGCCGACCTTCCGACGATGGTGGGGGTGATCGCGGCGAGGGCCTACGGGGGCCCTTGCGGGTTTTGTTGCTTTTTATTATTATTAAATTTAATTAATATATATTGAAAATAAAAGTTGGATCAAAACGACTTCGTTTTCCATTTATCTTTTTTTTTTAGCCAGGTTAGCGCTATATAGGAGAGAGAAAGTAATAAAAAATAACACATTCATTTTCCGTTAGTCTAATTGGACAGAGTTAACGGAAGAACTCCATTGCATTAATTTGATAAGTTTTAGAATGTGATTGCACTTTCTGAAAGTTTTATGACTCAATTGTACTTTCGTGACAAGTTTTACGAATCAATTGCGGTTCGAAAAACCGTATTTCTTGGAAAGAATCGAATATACATGATTGCATTTCTCCGAACGAAACGAATATTCTCTTTTTTGTTAGGGGCTTGGACCGACTTATATGGGCCGAATATGACAGAGCTTAGATATGTTCTCGGCTTGGCCTAACCCATTTATATGGGCTAGATCCGACAGGCCCATATAAGGTTTCTTCCGTCTTTCGGACTTGACCATCACTATCATCGGTGAAGCTCCGACTCTCTCTCTGCAACTCAAGCATATTCGATTCTTTCGAAGAAATGCAGCTTTTCGAGCTGCAATCGAGTTTTAAAATTTGTCATGAAAGTGTAATTAAGTCTTAAAACTTGTGATATTGATGCAATGGAGTTCTTCCATTAATTCCATCCAATTAGACTAACAAGAAAATGCTGACATGTCATTTTTTATTACTTTCTCTCTCCTACATGGCATTGACATGGCTAAAATAAGAAATATGTCATTTTGATCCAAATTTGATTTTTAATATATATATTAGTTAAATTAAATGTAAAAAATTAAAATAAAAATTAAAAAATATAAAGAAAAAAACACCTAACAACAAAACCGGCGAGGGCCCCTACAAGCCCTCGCTGCCATTGCCCCCACCATCGTTAGAAGGCCGGCGATGATATGGTGAGAATCGGCCGGTTACCTTGGCCGGCGGTAGGCGAAGGCCCGTAGGCCCTCCCCTAGATATGGGCGAGGGTCATGGGCCCTTGTCTATATTGGATTGAGGGTCGTCGCTGGGTGGCCCACTCCACCGGCGGCTACCAGATTTGGACGAGGGCCGGTTACCCTCGTCTAATCTAGGTGAGTATTGCAACCCTCACTTGCCATCGGCTAGTGTCACCGACCATTAGTCGGGTTTCGGTTGACCCTCTCCCTACCATCATCAGAATCTTCCGGCGATGGTGAGGATGACGACAACGAGAGCTTGCAAGCGCCTCATTGGTTTTGGTGTTGGGTGTTTTTTTTTCCTAATTAAATCTAATTAATACATATTCAAAATAAGAATTGGATTAAAACAGTGACGTTTTAGACTTATCTTTCTTGCTTTAGCCACGTGAGCGTCATGTCGGAGAGAGAAAGTAATAAAAAATGGCACGTCAGTATTTTTCATTAGTCTAATTGGATGGAGTTAATGGAAGAACTCCATTGCATCAATTTGACAAGTTTTAGGACATGATTACACTTTCTGAAAGTTTTAGGACTCGGTTGCACTTTTGTAACAAGTTTCAGAACTTGTAATGCACACATCCCTTGTTTTACATAGCGTAAAAATATAAATAAAAATGAACTTTATCAATAGAACACACAACTCTTTGCCATAATTTCATCCTATGTCACCCTCTCCCCCTTTCCTCCTCCTTTTTTTTCTCTTTTTTTCTTTTGCTGAATATATTCACGAGTTTTTAAATTCTCTTTAAATGTTATGTGTCTATCAATAATCTTTTATTTTTTCAGCTCAGGATTTCTTTCTCTTTTAAAGGATTAACACAAAACTCCATTTGAAAAGCTCGCTTCTTTTTTTTTTCCCATATATTTCATAGGACAATCTCGCGTTTTGTCTTTAACGCATATACCAAAAGTTATAAACTTTTTCAACATTCATTGAGTTTGGTATATTTAGGTTTTTATAATGATGAAATTCAATGCTTACAACATAATATCTAGATGCTTTTTCTATCAAAACATGGAAAAATGACATATTACTTCTCCATTTTGCTCTTTTTCGTCGGGGGCTTGGACCGAGGTCATACGGGCCGGATCTGACATAGAGCCCAGATATGCTCTCGGCCCGGCCTGACCCATTTATCCAAAACCCACAGTCTGCCCTTTCGCTCACTCAGGGTATCAAAACGCTCTCTCTCTCTCTCGCCGCCGAACTCCGCCCCACCGTCGCCGGTGATTCCTTCAGTCTGATTTTGACGTCCTAATCCTTTCTCCCTATCTCCCTCTGGACAACACCGTTCATGTTCCCTCTCTTCTCCGACTCACCCGACTGCAGCTACTGAAGGTTTCTTCGGTCTTTCAGACTCGACCGTTGCTATCATCGGTGAATCGGTGAAGCTCCAGCTCTCTCTCTGCAACTCGAGCAGAAGTGGTACAACCGCGAGGTCAGCTACCATGTCGTCGCCGAGAAGCCCTTTTTCTTTGTTGGCCTTGTGTCGCCGCTCGACTTGTGGCTGCTATTGATGCTCTATTTATATGGGATTCTCGCACCAAGCCCCTTTTCTTTGTTGTACTTTGCAGAGTACGGTGAGAATTGAGAAAGAAAAACAGAGGCTACGATTCAGGACATGGTTGGCCGAGTCCTCTTACTAACCGGCATCGGCGCACGCACGCCAACCGCCCTTCCAAATTAACGTCGCCACCGTTGTCGATCCCTGCTCAACCACCGGCAATCGCTAGCATCGGTTCTAGCGAGGTTGTTCGAGAGGCCCTTTTTCTCGTTTTATTGTTTTCACTAAGGGTAATTCATTCGCCTCTATATTGAACATTGTAGTAGTTGAGATAGAGGCCTAAAGTGGCGGATTTAACTTTAACTCGTGCTCTGACTTCCATGTCGACCTGCTCGAACGCGTTTACTTCGACTTCTTCAAGGATGGGTGGGTTGAAAAAGAGTGTTTCTCTGACCTCTGCAAGTGAAAGAATTACTACTCTATTTTCTTTTAGGTTGCTTGGAGCTTTTGATTCAGCTCTTTAATCTAGCTAGCTAGCTGGTTTCATGATGCCACATGCTTTTGCCACATTTATAATCTTTATCGAATGAGTCATTCTCTGTTTATTTTGCTCAATCCTGTATTTCTTTTGCAGGGCGGGAGATAGAATGCTTCATCTTCATCAGAGCATTGGGCTAAGTGGACACCGAATTACCCATTTTGTGCTTCCAAGAGGAGCAACAGCTGTGACTGATACAGCAGTGAGATTCTCGATGGAACGCCCGGGTTGTTGTAAGGAAAATTTATTTGCTTCTCATTCCACGCATACCTCTTCCTCTCAAAGCTTAGCTTGCCTGGCATCATCAGAAGGTCATCAGCCTTCAACCAGGTTATTGTTCGTCCCTCATGTTATCACTGTTACAATACACCTGTTTTTTCTGCATCATGACACATCTTAGTTTACTCCTTTGGCTGCAACATGGCTGATGGAAATATTGTTCGCCAAAAGTTCTCTTTTTTTTGAGTTAGGAGATACTCCTCTTCCTTTTTGCCCCTCAGCTTAAAAACAGAAGCATTCGAGAACCATTAGGAGAACAATTTAAGCACTATCTCAAAGAGCCATTGGCATTGCATATTGTATCATGATACTGAGATAACTATATCAGATACTGTTTTATTCAATGTGGTAGACTGGAAATTTATTGGAAAAGAAGGTCCCATTATATTCTGGAAACTCTTTCTACTCCATGAAGCTTTCTTCTATCTGCTTCTCTCCGAATTATTTGGAGAAGAGGAATCACTTTCTAAGATACTTTTCGTCACTTTCTAAATTCATAATCCTTCCCAAGTCTTTTCTCCCTACTACGATTTGGATGTGGTTGTTCTCCAACAGGTTACTTAAAGTCTTTGTGTTCAATTTAAATTTTTCTCCTTTCTAGTAAGATCTTATACGACTCTATATTTAACTTGAATGTATGTTTCTGTATGGTTAAGGAAGGACGACTTACCCGTCCATGGATTATGCGAGAAGATAGTTGGTGTGCTAGGAGGAGGGCAACTGGGGCGCATGCTATGTCAGGCAGCTTCTGAAATGGCCATTAAAGTCGCTGTGTTAGACCCACTAGAAAGCTGTCCAGCAAGTGCAATTGCATACGATCATGTGGTTGGCAGCTTTGACGACAGCACGACAGTGGAGGAGTTTGCAAAGAGGTTTTATTATGTACTAGTTATGGAATTGCTTTAATGCTTTTACAAAAGAAGTGCTTGATTGATTAAAGCATTACTCATGTAGTCTCTTTCTTCGTGGTAGCAGATGTGGAATTTTGACTATCGAAATTGAACATGTTGATGCTGCCACCTTGGAGAAGCTTGAGCAACATGGAGTGGATTGCCAACCTAAAGCCTCCACTATTCGTATTATCCAGGTTACTTTTATTTTACAGTGATGTGGTGAATTTAATTTTCATTTAGGAGACTGCATTGTTTTGTGTTTCCGCAAGTCTTTTATTTGTCAATTACGATTCTGTCAGCTGTAGATTCAGTAGCCTCGATGATCAACATGCAGATTATGGAGCTGCTAGAATTCTTTAATGGGCACTCTTATCTAGGAGTCACATGACATATGTTTGAAAAATCTTGTGGTATCTCCACTAGAATTGGAGAAACTTACGATGTCTCATGTTTATTCTAGACATGGATACATAAAGGAGCTATTAAAATTATATCGATGCATAGACAGCAACTGAGTAAAAAGTATGTCAATAAGCATGACAGAACCAACATATTGTGCTTCTTGAAAAACTTTTGAGGATGGCTTTACCTCATGTGCCATGTCAATGCAACAAAAACTGAAAGAACTGTGGTCCCCCAGGTCTGTCATCACCGCGTATGTTTTCTGGAGTGTGTTGTGTTTCATTAGCTTGTGGGGAGGGAGAACACATTTAACATCCCTCGGACTCTTGAGGTACATAGACTTTTCCTACTGTTGGACCTATTGGAAATTGAGATTTTGCTAAGACCTTTGTTGTTTAAGAATGAGGTAGGAAGGACTGGTTACTGGTTTTTCTGTGCTCCTCATCCAATTGTAGATTAGCTATATGCATGTTAAATTCAATTGCATGAGACATGAAATCGTGAGAAATTATTAAAAAAATCTCTCTCTTAGGATTCCAATATCGATTCCGGCAAAAGTTGAGTCAAGTAGTGTAGGTGAATGATTGCATACGTGCATCGTTGTATACCAATACTACGGACGTGTGTATCGTTAAGATATGAGATTTTGGTTTTAAGCGTTGCTTCTTGTAAAACAAAAGAGTCCACTGATGTATGCTGTATTATTGGGCTGGGTAACTTCTAGGTGTGCTTTAAAGCAGTTCTTTGACACTCTACAAATTTGTTGATGGGTTATATTGTACTTGTTTGAATCGCAGAGAAGATAAGTTCGGGTTTGCTTTAGTCTCTCTTTGGATCATTGATTTTAATTGCTTGTTATTCATCCCTTCACAGGTGAGTAGAGATTTTTGGTCTACAACAAGGAGTCTTTTTCAAGCTAGTTCCTTGTCATAAGAAGTTCCATCGACCGTAGCAGGCTTTCAATTTCCTGACATTCCGTTGTAGTTTAAGTGGAAGTGCTTTGCCCTGACCCAGATTTGTGCTCTCTTCCAGGACAAATATATCCAAAAAGACCACTTTTCCAGACATGGCATTCCACTTCCAGAGTTCATGCAGGTTAGTCAATTTCCTTGATGTTTCTTGGACCTGCAATGCGACCTGGACATTGGCATTCTAATTCCTCGTGTTGACATGAGAATTGGCTGAGACAGATAGATGATCTTGAAGGTGCTAAGAGAGCTGGTGACCTATTTGGCTATCCGCTGATGATAAAGAGCAAACGACTAGCTTATGATGGGCGTGGAAATGCTGTTGCAAAAACAGCTGAGGAGCTTTCTTCTGCTGTGGCTGGTAATCATATACCATCTCTTTTCTTACCTCTTCCTTTTGTGATTCTTAGAGTTCCCTCATTTTGGAGTTACTCTCCATTTCTTGTGTAGTTTTATTCGAAGATAGAAAGCCTTTTTGTTAGCTGGATATTTTCAATTTCTTAGGACATTTGGTGACGTGACAAGATGAATGATTTTGTGAATTCCGTACATTCTTTTTGTTTTTCTTATCTCGTCACTGCGATGGTACCCTTTGATATTTCAGACCGTAGTCTTGCATTCATCAGTCTGCACGTAGCTGGTTGAATTTTACTTTCGATCTTCATATTCTGCAGCTCTTGGAGGTTTTGAGCGTGGACTCTATGTTGAAAAATGGGCACCCTTCGTAAAGGTTTGCGTCTCATAAGTATCATTATCCTTATTTTTGTTATAGCTTATTTTATGGTGTATTTTCCACCACCTATCAACAAATTATTCAACAGTTATCCACTATTCATGGATTGCCTAGACATTGCCAATTAAGGGGGTTTGTATACGCTTACATAGGATTACTGTATTTGACAATTGTTTGTGTTATTTATCACTAAGAAAAACAATGTTTATAGTCTTTTTGTCTTAGTGCACTTAAGTTATGTACGTGACAACTCACACTAGGTCTCTCCAGTATTTCTTATGTTCTTACTGGCGTGGTGGGATTATACTTTTTGTAGGCAATGATGGCTAACACAACTTCCATGGGAGAGGGGTGTTTTATTACTTTTTTAAGTCATTACCAAAAATAACTGTGTTATCTTGAATCTTATTGAAGGAGCTTGCTGTCATTGTAGCAAGAGGAAGAGACAATTCTGTCTTGTGCTATCCTGTGGTTGAGACTATACACAAGTAAGTTTATTGTCTGCTATAGCTCGGGGTCATTTTTCTTTGATGGTTTATCATAATAGTAGACCGTCTCCTTTGAGGCTGGATCACCTGAGCTACTGTGGGTATTATACAAGCTTTTGACAGCTTGACCCTTGGCAGAAACTATTTACTCATTTCACTACATTTCTTTCAATTTTAGGGAAAACATATGTCACATTGTTAAGGCGCCTGCGAGTATTCCGTGGAAGATCCGGAAACAAGCTACTGATATTGCATACAAAGCCGTTAGTTCCCTGGAAGGTGCTGGTGTTTTTGCCGTTGAATTGTTTCTTACTAGGGATGGCCAGGTGATTGGGGTCATCAATAACTTCCTCCACTGTTTATTCTTACTGCAAATTGCCATGTCTATCCTACTTACGTGCTTTCAGTTGGCTTTTAGGTCTTGTTAAATGAAGTGGCTCCTAGGCCCCACAATAGCGGCCATCACACAATTGAGTCTTGCTACACTTCTCAGTATGAACAACATTTGCGAGCTGTTATTGGTCTTCCACTTGGTGATCCGTCAATGAAGACTCCTGCTGCTATCATGTACAATATACTTGGTGAAGAAGAGGTTCACTTTTAGGCCTTTCTGATTTTGGAATTATTGCTTTGCCAACTAGACTACTTGGCTTTCATCTTTCTTTCGTTGAGTTCATTAAATGCACTTGACTTAGCCGTCCATCCCAGACCACCATACACTCGCTGCAGACACGCAAGAAGCATGACAAACAAGTTCTTCTGTATTTTACTGCCAATTTACTTAAGAAGCACTTAGTGCTGCACTTGTAGCTTGGTTGTGGAGATTAGGGCTTACACAGTGGACTATTCTAATTATAAACATGTGGCTGTTTTTATCGTGTCATGTAGCTATTATATATGAGGACTGCTTTTATGCTGTCTCACTATCGCTCTAGATGCTAATAGTGATAGGTTTGACAAAGTATTTATTGTGCTTAGGGAGAACAAGGCTTTCGTTTGGCTCATCAGTTGATTGGAAGGGCATTGAGCATAAAAGGAGCTGCAATTCATTGGTATGATAAGCCAGGTCAGATGATCACGAAGAAAAAAATAAATAGAGCCCCACAACCTTCCCTCCTACTCTCTCAGTCTCTGCCAGTAATTAACTACACGTTCTTATTGGCGCTGTAGAAATGCGTAAGCAACGGAAAATGGGTCATATTACTATCGTTGGCTCCTCAATGGGCACTGTGGAGGCACAACTAAATGCTTTGCTAAGTGAAGAAGGCAGCGATTGTCAATCAGCAGGTTAGTTTTTTATTCTGTCCTTCTCGTCTAGAAATAGCCCTTTGTTGGGTAGAACATGGGGAATTTCTTTGTCTCTTTTTTATTTATCTCTCAAATATTGTCTTCTAGCTGGTCCTTTCTTTCATGGAAAGTGATAGAAATACATGCAGACCCCCGCTCACAAAAATATCTTAGAGGTACAGGGTGTGCTTTGAAGTTTAATAGTAACAGCACTTTGATAAAGGATAGTGTTCTTGGAGACGCAAGATCTTGCATTAAAACCAATAAAGTTTGCTTTTCTCACGGTTATGAGTTGCATTCCTTTGTCTCATGCCCTAAGGAAGCTAAGGGCACTCATGATAACACTGCTGCTTGAGAAATCAACTTATGGTTAGAAGTTGATTTTTCTACTTTTACTCGGGAATAGAAGTTATTTTTCTACTTCTACTCTAGAAGTTGATTTCTGATTATAGAAATTCGTTTGGTAACGGTTGAAAATTTCTACTTCTAAAACATTACTAACAAAAAATCTTCTATGAAGAATTATTGTCAGCCGCTAAAAATTTTTTACTTTATTTTTAAACTTTTTAAATTTCTTTAAAAAATAATAATAATTATTAAAAAAATATCTTTTACTTTTTAAAAATAAAAAAATTGTTATTTATTTTTTACTTCGACGGCCGAAGACGGCGATATGGTGGTAGCAAGCAACGATGGGTGGTGGCCCGCGGTGATTGGTGATGGCGATGGTCGGCGTTTGTCGTCGGCGGCGGCTAGTGTCGGTGGTCGGCGATGGGCGGTGACGGAAGTTGGCGGAGACGGGCCCGATCGAAAAGAGGGTGAGGGCGTAATGAAAAAAATGTGAGCAATAAGTACTTTGTGAGTTTTTTTTTTTGTCCAATAAGTATTTCTTGAGTTGAGAAGCTACATTTTTTAACTTCTCAAATTGGGAGAAAAACAACTTTAGAAGTGAAAGTGAATATGCACTTCAAAAGTAAAAGTTTTTACCAAATAGATTTTTGCTTCAGAAGTTACATTATCAAATGGATTTCTACTCCGGAAGCATTTCTGGAGCATAAATTCAGGCTTTTTTTCAAAATATGGTTAAAAAAAGAGAATTACCAATTTATGTGATTTTAAAAAAAATTTACCCATTTAGGGAGGCGCACCTCCCGTAGAGGTGCACACCCGTTATTTTTTTTTGCTTTTTTTTTTGTAGTCATAAATTTATCTTTTTTAAACTTTTTATCTGTTTATATTTATGATAACGGGGTTTTTTTTTTATCAAAAATATGGCTAAAAAAAAGAAATTACCAATTTAAGCGTTTTTTAAAATTTTTTTACCGATTTAGGGCATGTGCGCCTCTATTACAGGCCATATGGGTGAGCGGTTTCGGGTTCCGTACGGGTTCCACTTGAAACCTAGTACCTATGCGTCGGAATAGGTTCCTCATTTTTTGAAACCTATAACCTACCCTGTCACGGGTTCTAGGGTACCCGAGAACCTATCAATTTATTTTATTTTATTTTTTCATTTTTAGTTAAGCAAAATGAGAGTGAAACCTAAAAAATTGTTTGGCTTCGGATTATACACTCATTATCGGACGCTACAAAACATTGTAAGATTGTGCAAAAACATATACCAAGAAAAATATAAAAATTTATTTCAAGATTTAGGATCCTAGTTTCGGGTTCCGGGTTCCGGGTTCTAGATAGTGGAATTTGGAATCTACCCATTGAAACAGGTTCCTCAATTTTTGGAACCTGGAACTTACCCTACATACCTTGAAACTTGGAACCGGACCGGATCCTACGGGTTCCAGTTTTAGGTTCTCGGTTCTACCCGGAAAGTTTCGGGTTCTCGGTTCTACCTTGGAACCATGCTCACCCCTTAACAGGCCACATGCCTTTCATACGGGCGCACAAGTCATCTTAATTTTTCTTACTTTTTCTTTTTTAGCCGCACATTTTATGTTATTTTTTTACTTTTCTTTTTCTTTTTATACTCTGTGCATCGCAAGCCCGCGAGCCCCGTGCGGTCGCCGTGGCGTTGCCGCCGTGTCATAGTCGTTGTCCGAGTTGTCATTGAGTAAAAAAAAAAACGTTATTATAAATACACAAATAAAAAAAAAGTACAAAAAAGACTCTTGGGCGCGGTTGTGGCGGCATGGGGCTCACGGGCTTGCGGCACACAAGGGTCCTTTTTGTACTTTTTTTTTACAATATTTATAATAACTTATTTTTTTTACTTGGCGACGACTACGACGACACGGCGACAACTTGCGGGCATGGCGGCGGCACGGGGCTCGCGAGCTTGTTGTGCACGGGGAATGTAAAAAAAAAAAAAAAGTAAAAAAATAACATAAAATGTGCGGCTAAAAAGAAAAAGGAAGTAAAAAAAATTAAATGGCTTGTGTGCTCGTATGAGAGGCATGTGTGCCTGTAATAGAGGTGCACAACTACACATGCCCTAAATCATTAAATTTTTTTAAAAAACACATAAATTGGTAATTTCTTTTTTTTTAACCATATTTTTGAAAAAAGCCCCGTTATTATAAATATAAAAAGAAGAAAAAAGTTTAAAAAACATAAATTTATGGCTATGAAAATTAAAAAAAAAAAAAAATAATGGGTGTGCGCCTCTATGGCAGGGCGACTTGCACTGTGCGCCTCCCATGGAGGTGCACAGCTTCAAAGAGGCACACATGCCCTAAATGGGTAACTTTTTTAAAAAATCACATAAATTGGTAATTCTTTTTTTTTTAACCATCTTTTGAAGAAAAGCTCTAGAAATCTACTTTTAGAAATGTTACCATACACACCTTAAGAAAGTAGATCTATCTCTATACAAATGCCGGTGATTGCACTAACAACCGAGCTCCATATTACAACATCTTTAGTAACTAAACTGCCTATTTGAAAAATTCTCAAAGCAAAAAGGATCACATTTGCACTGGATATAAAATTGTTTCTGTGCTAAATGGAGCTAATGCCATTGCTTTGTCATGATTATTGACAATGTCATTAGCTAAATGCAGTACAACTGCGTGTTGGGATTATAATGGGCTCGGACTCTGACCTTCCTGTGATGAAGGATGCAGCAAGGATACTAGATGCATTCGATGTGCCCTACGAGGTTAATTATGTTCTGATTATATGCTTAAGATTACATCATTGAGCAAAGAACTTACATGCCTAGCAAGAATTGAACTTTGAATAAAAACTTTGCAGGTGAGAATAGTTTCAGCGCATCGAACCCCTGATGTGATGTTCAGATATGCTTCCTCTGCTCAGGAGAGGGGCGTTCAGGTTATTGTTGCTGGTGCTGGTGGTGCAGCTCATTTGCCAGGCTAGTTGTTTTATGTCCTGATCAATAGAACGTTGTATGTATCAGTTGCAGTTTTACCGTTTAAGAAACTCTGCCTTCTGTTTCAAGGTATGGTGGCTTCCCTGACTCCATTACCAGTTATTGGTGTGCCTGTTCGTACTTCTGTATTGGATGGTCTTGACTCACTTTTATCGATAGTGCAGGTACTTCTTTCTCTAATTTCAGTAAAATTGGTTCTCGTCACTGCCGAAATCGGTTTTTGATGGGAGCTGTGGTCCTTGATTAGTTTAAGATCCGCCTTTTATGCTACAAAATGGTAACTTGGAGAAGGTTTTATGTCCTCCCGGAGGATAACGTCTTCTGACCCCTCTCCCGATCACGGCGTACAAAATATTTTTTTGGGTGGAGTACAATGAAATACATGGCATTTTGCGGTCTCATGGGCGTTTTGGTGGAGGTGACATGGTTCTCTTAGAGCAGCGAAAATCTGTTAGCCTCACGCCTGTGTTTGTCATGCTTCATTGCAGATGCCGAGGGGTGTCCCTGTTGCTACCGTGGCAGTAAATAATGCCACAAATGCTGGTTTGCTAGCCGTTAGAATGTTGGGAGTTGGTGATCCAGACCTACTGGCTAGGTTGGTATTTCTGTCTCACTTTTGAGGATGCGCGGTTTGCGATTGTAACAGGAATAGATGCTCTAATGTTGTCTTTAGCGGAATGGTGTTTGTGGTGAAATTGGGTGAAATGCATAGGTGCTGAGTTGATCTCCTATTTTTCGCTTAGCGCAGAATGAGCCAGTACCAAGAAGATACGAAGGAAGATGTCCTGACAAAAGCGGAAAAATTGCAGAGAGAAGGTTGGGAATCCTATTTGAATCCTTGACGGTTTTGAAGGTCCACCAATTTTGGTAGTAATGATTGTTTCTGTCTTGTTGTAATTGGGACTTCTTATTCAGTCCCAAGGTACATGTGGATCATTGCCATCTATAGGACACTAAATAGTCAAATGAAAAGCATGGTCATTCCCAATGCATCTTCTCCCCATAGAATTGATAATTTAAGTGGATGTAACATTAGAAGTCATTATCAAAATCATGCTTGATGACGACACATCGAATTGTTTTAGTAATAAAATGAGCCTTCAAACTGGGTTTTTGATCGGTCACTGTCGGCCGCAATCGCCACCACTCGCCTACTGTCCTCCTTTGCCAATCACCGCCCACCGCTGATCTCTATTGGCCATGCCCATTGTTGCTCACGACCACCGCCACTTGCCATCACCGGTTGTTGCCAGTTGTTGACCAATGTCTATCGCTGACCGTTGTCCCGCTGACCACGTCCTCTTGCTGTCAACCGCCGATCGTTGCCCCACGCTGTCGACTACCGATCTCCGATCGTCAACCATCGCTTTGCCTTATCTCGCGCTATCAATTGCTACCAGACCCCGCGCTGCCGACGGTCGACCACTGATCATCGCCCCACCAACTGTTGACCATCGGCCATTGCCAATCGCTAGTCATCGATCATTGCCTGTCGCTGCTGATTGCCATCGCCAGTTGTTGACTCTTGTCGACCACCACCACGACCATTGTCGCAGCTCGCCATCGACGGGTTGTCGTCTTCGACCGTCGGAATAAAAAATAAGTTATAATTTTTTATTTTTAAATGGTAAATAATATTTTAATAAAAAATCATTTTTAAAATAAATTTTAAAATTTTAAAAATGAAATAGAAATTTTTCGGCCACAGGCAATAATTTTTTATGGAATATTTTGTCTTAATAATATTTCATAAGTAGAAATTTTCAACCGTTACCAAAGTAGAAAAAACAACTTCTACTTCTGAGTAGAAGTAGAATAATCGATTTACGGTCAGAAGTTGATTTACGAAGTAGAAGTGTTGCCATACATGCCTTTAGTTTTTGCTAATCTTTCCAATTGTCACTCATATTCTTCCTAAATGATCTTACATATGTCTTCCCGCTACATGAAATAAATAGAACAATTATGGATTATGCATGATTTGTATTCATTGTATTCGTGATGCTAAATAAGTTGATCTTATAGTGACAAGATGTAATTATTTGACTTAAATGAAAAAATTGAGAAGAGAAATTGTTTTCGGGAACGGAAATTTTATGTAGTTATCAAGCGCATTTTTATTTCGAGAATAGAAATTTCGTGCGGTTACAAAACGCATTTTGGTTCTTTAAAGCTCGTCCAATAAACAGAACATAAAAAAAAAAAAATTGAATCGGAGTCGTTGCCAAACGCGCCCTTCCTTTTTCATGGACGATGTTTCCAACTTATTATTGGAGGAAGCTGTTCTGTAGCAGATTGACAGCTTGTTGCACAAATGGTGTTAACTACATTGAATTTTATTCATATCTATCTTTTCCATCTATAAATGGCGTTGTCCGGAACAATCATAGTCCATGTGAAGAATTTACCGCATCAAGCGCGAGCTAACCTGCCTTTTGTAGCTTTTGGGGATATGTGGACGAAAATGCCCCCATCATGGTGGCATGTGAGATGCACATGCTTTGCCAGGCCCTTAAATGAGACTAAATTGTCAGTTAATGTCCTTATTTGAGACAAAATCAACTTTTTTTCTTTTCAGAAAATAACCTCCCTTGAGGCCTTTAATTAAAATCTTCTCTGTAATTTTTATGAATTTAATTGGATGACTTTTAAGCTGCGCAGCTTTTATTTGAGAGCATTCAAGTTCTCCATTCACGGGGTTGTGTACTGGCGATCGAAAGCAAAATGGACACAAACCATGGAAGGTCTGCATCCCTATTTACCTCTGGTATTGAGCTGGTTCACAACACTGCATCTGAAAGTTTCTGTTTATTTAGCAAACCAGTGTCTGTAATTTCTCCGTGATTTGTGTACGAGCGCGAACTCTTCGAACATGTGATAGCATGAATCGCTTGATTTCATTCACAAACCGAGATCTCTTGCCGTTCATCTCTGTCGTTTGGCCGCCGCATGGACACGGGAACTGATGATAAAGCCTAAAAATTTAAAAGCAGATCTTCTCATCTAACAAATCATGTAATCCATTAAGTTAAACGCCAGAGTCTTTTTAATGTTTAGGAGGGTGATTATTGGGATAACAACTTGGCAAGTTAAATACCAAAATGCATCAGTAGAACTTCCCCTCTTACTGCATAAGAGCATGATTAACCTATCCATGAACTCTCACCCGGAGTCACCAGAACTATCCTGACCGGCGACTCCTGAGCCGTCCGCTTCCTTAGTGCGCTTGCGACTTCCCCCCAGGTTGTTTCTGCAGTCAAAGAAAAAGATAAGAACTGTGAAGAAGACGGTAACGACGTTCCGTACATGATGCAGGCAGATTGGCAAGAAGGAAGAAGAAACGGAGGTGATGAGTCTAATGACAATGGTGGAGGGGGATGGCAACCAACGAACGAGGATGTTCTGCTAACTAGATACTGTCGATAGCGACACAGCTACTCCGATATGGTGCTCGGGGCGGAGACGTTTGCGACATCGCAGAGGATGCAAAAACGAGTCGGTATTACAATTTTTTATCTTCATGCATCGACCCCGATTACCTCACCCCGCGAAAGTTCACAAGGCCCCGGCTGATCTAACTTTGTTTGGCAATTCAATTTAGCAGGGAAATGGAAGGAAAGCCATGATTCATGATGCCCAGGAATGAAATCACACAACGTATTGGCTACAAGCCACTCCATGCATAAATGGACCAAAAACAATAAAAATAAAAATTGGATTCACATTGGAGCGGAGAATCTCACGATAACGTGGCGAACAAGTTAAGCCTCCCGGCAGCTTCTCTATCCTGCTCCGCCTTCTTGCCGTCGGCCTCATGCTTCCGCCTTTCCGCTGCCCTCTCCCTCTCCGTGTCCTTCAAGAAGTCAAAAGCAAATTCAACCGCAAGAATCAGGCACGACATATCCAGTGAAAATCTCTACCGACATCCACACCTACAGCTTCTAAAAAAACAACACAGGTTCCGCAATTTCGCTGTACGAGGTTAGTTTCACATCCTAGAAACATCAAAGGAGGCGACGAGCAGAACGAGGAACCAAAATGATCGCTGTTGGAAAACCTCAGGAACGCATTTAGTTACCCTGAGATCGAGAACACGAGAGTGACGAATCGAAGATCGCGGAAGCGGAATTTGAACAGAAATAGTCGAGACCTGAGTGCTCCACTTCCCGCCACTGAAGGAACGAGTCGCTCCACGAGCCGACTCAGCGAGGCACATGGATTTATTGATGATATGGAATTACCACTTTGGACAACTAATGGTTTCATTGATACTCGAGTTAAAGTTGGTAATTTTCCAGGGGACAAAAAAAAGTTTGGACCAGAATCGCCATTGGACTTTTTTTTACGGAATTAGCCCAAAATTGAAGATTGTAGAAGCGAAATTTGAACAGAAATAGTAGAGACCTGAGCGCTCCACTTCCCGCTACTGAAGGAACGAGTCGCTCCATGAGCCGGCTGAGCTAGCCGGTTCCCGCACGCTCTGCTTAATGCATGTCTCATCGCCATTGTACCGCCAAACTTTGGAGTTGGATAGAGAATAAGAACAGGGTGCTAATGGCGGCTTGATCAATTAGGGTTGTGGAATACCTATTTATAAAAGTGACCAATTACACTCATGGTAAGTTTGCCCATCCGAATTTAGATTAAGATTGAATAGGATAAGGTGGGATTAAAAATCTTCCCAATATGCTTCGAATTTCAGAAAATCTCGTACATGTTTGGTGCAATCCAACATAAGGTAAATAATATTTTAAAAATCTCACTTACCCAACGCAATCTTTTGTGATATTCAATATCACCACTTGAGCTCCCGAACCAACCTCTCAAATCCATTCTTTTCAACTCCCTCCGGTTTTGACCAAAAAGAAAAAATCCTCCCGGTTCGTCTCCTTCACCGCCAGTTTTGTTAAATCAACCACCATCTCCATCTCGAAACCATGGTCCTTGCTCAGCTTCAATGTATTAGAGGCGATTCGGACAATGATGAAGACAAGCCTCGGGGCGTTGAGGGCATTGCCAAGCGACTGATTGAGGTAGCGGCCGTGACATCTTTGTAGACGAGGCAGTCAATGTAAGGGTGGTTAATGCATGAATTGACTAACCGAGTTTACATCAAAAGCTAAAATCGGACATGGTCATTGACACCTATTGTTGTGCACTAACCATATGTAAATACAATGTCGGAAAAGCGAGAAGTTCATCATCCTCAACGAACAATGAAGTCTTCAAGGCCAAGGGAGTAGAGTCGAAATTGACCTTAGTGACATCAAACTTGTGTAAAATCCTATCTACATACTTGGCCGAAGGTAAAAGAGTACCATTGATGGGCATCAAGGCCAAGGAAATAGTGAAGTTCTTCATATCAAATTCCTGTGAGATTCAAAGTTTTCAAATACCTAATAAATGAGTGAAGTGATCCCAGATTCTTCATATCAAATTCATGGGAGAGTCGAGTTTTCAAATACCAAATAAATGAGTATCACCGTTGATAAAGATATCATTGACATATAGATGATTTCGAGAAGAAGCATAAACGGATAACAAATGATTAGCTTTTCCCGTAGCGTGCCAAAGATTCTAAACCTATTGAAGCGTGAAATCATGCATGTAGAGTGTGTATTAAACAATAGATGGCTTTTCGTAGACGGCTCATATGATTCGGAAACTCATGATGACATTTTGTACACGTAAACTTTTTTACGAAGGATGCCGTGTAAGAAGGCATATTTAACATCAAATTGAAATATGGCCCATCTCGAAGAAATCGCAATAGAGAAAATAACTCAAATTGTAATGCGCTTAACAATATGGCAAGAGGTCTTGTTATAGTCCAGTTAGGGCAGTTGCTTAAATCCCTAAGCAACAAAGTGAGCTTTAAAGTGTTCAATAGCTTTATCAGAATCTTTCTTGATGTTAAAAACTTACTTACATTCGGCCAAATTCTCGGAAGGATGAGGCGGTTTGGTGACTAAAGCATTAAATATATTTGCCGTGGTCACTTTCCAATGTAGATTAAGAATGACTCTGGAGTGGCAAGTAGGTGTCTATCCGTGAAAAGAGCAAGGAAGATTAAGAACCTTCCCAGGCTTAGAAATTTCAAATCTGGCGCGAGTCAGGTCAGCGAAAGAGAAGAAATGGAGGTAGAGAAACTGGACAGAGAGGTAGAGAGGATTTTTGAGTCTGTTGAGAGAGGCATCGGGTTGGGAGAGAAGTCCGATCGGGGACTCGGTAACTTAGGTCGAAGGGAGGGTGGCGAAAGAGAGAAGAAATGGAAGTAGGTTGAGCGAGCCAAGAGGACCAGAGAGGTGAACTAGAAGGTTGAGCTAGAGAAGAGGAGGGAGGCCAATGAGAATTTTGACTTGAATAGGAGGAGAGAAGGCCCGAGAAGAGACAGGGAAGACGCGGAATAGTTTCAGTAATGAAATCAGCCCCCCATCTGGGTTTCCCAATTTCTCATGGAAGATTCATAATGCGGTACACTTCAAGGCTGTCTTGCCAATTCTCGTCCATTTTCTTTTCCTCTTTCGCACCTGAATCAGAAGACATCTATCTGTACTTCTGGTTCAATATCCTGCTCTTTATGCAATAACTCCGACCCTATCAAATTTTAGATATACAAAATACGAAAGCATAGTGGGAGAATTGGCTTCTTCGAATTTAACAGAAGGCGGCATGACCCTTGGCTCGCTTGCATAAAAAATTACAGAAATCAGAAAAATCAAGATGCAGCGATATAAGCCAGCTGAATTCCGACCGGAAAACATCGATGCAGACTTTCTCTAGACATGGAGAAAATTCTATGTTGCTGTGCCACTTGTGCCACGAGCTGTAAATCTGTAACAGAACAGCTTCCTCCACTTACAAGTAAGCTGTGGCGAGAGATCAAGCGTGAAAAGTAAGCTTGGAGACACTTTGAATGAAGAAGTAAGTTTGCGTATGGCAGCATCATGCATGAGAAAGTAAGTTGGAGACACCTCGAAGCTGCAACAACATGAATTTCTTGATTTCACTCAAAAGTGAGATCTCTCACCCTTCTTCCCTATCTTCTAACAGTCCCATGGATAAGGTTATTGACGGTTATGCCTCAAATTGAAATCACATTTTCTCATTTATTAAGTGACGTAATCCATGGATGCAACAGCTAGGGGGAAAAACTACAAAAAGACCCATCAAGTTAAATGTCAAAGTCTTTAATTTAAAGGAAGATTGTTGGACAGCAATCTCGGAAGTTCAATACCAAATGCATGAGCAGAGGTTCCCCTCTTACCGCATAAGGGAATAATTTACAAAGTGATGAGCTCTCACCCAGAGTCAACACATTTATTATCCATGATGACTTCAGACACGTTCGCCTTCTAAGTGAGTTTGAGTCACTACTTCTCTCCAGGTTTCTGCCATGGAAGAAAAAGAGACAACGATGAATAGAAAACGATAATGATGGTTCAAACATGATGCAGGCAGATTGGGGAACAAAAACAAATAAAGGTAATGACAAAGATGGAGGGGATGGCAACCAAACAACGAGGATGTTCAGCTAAACATATATGACATGTGCAGCCCAAGAGGCAGACTGAATTCAGCTCCTAAGATTATCTTACATGCTCACAGTAGCAGTAGTACTAGTACCAATAATAGTAACACAGCTACTCCGATATGGTCATCCGGTGGAGACATTTGCAACATGGCAAATGAAAAAACAGGGGTTGATTTCAATTTTTCTTGCTTTATTGGAGGGATTGCATCATTTTTCCATTTCACTGTTTTAACTAAACATGTACATCGCACTTATATAGAGGAAGAGGTAGGATCCTTTCCAAGTCAGATACCTAGTAGGAGAAAGAAAGATCTTTCTACAGTTTATTTAAGAATGCTTTACATATCGTAGTTCTGTAAAACCACCGAATAGATAGTAAGAGACGCTTAATCCACATAGTTCTTGGCTTAGTCTCTCAACTACTTCTCACTCTTGTAACTATGCTTCCGATCCATCCTGTCAAAAGACAAAATACAAAATTCACAACGTACAGGCGAGATCAACATACAGCATACTACTAACAGGGATGCCCCAGTGCAACTTGCTCTTCTGGTTCCAGTCAAGATGAAACCAGCTCTATGTGGCTATATACCCCAATACATTGTTCCAGGAATGAAAGCACCAGATGAATGCACACAGAAAATAGTGTTTCTTCCAAACAAAATCCTACTATTCTCAGACATTACTTTTCATTCATAAGAGGGAATTAATAGGTAGTCACCACTAGCGATCGTTTCTTCCTTATAGCCGTAATAGCCATGCAGTTGAGATGAAACTAACTCTATGTGGCTATACACCCCAATGCATCATTCCAGGAATAAAAAGCACCAGATGAATGCACACAGAATATAGTGTTTCTTCCAAACAAAATCCTACTATTCTCAGACGTTAATTTTCATTCATAAGGGGGAACTAATGGGGAGTCACCTCTAGTGATCGACGTGCATGCCAATTAGAGCAAACTAATAATGCCAGATTTAGCAGACGAGTTGTTCAATGTAACTTAGGCAACCGAAATTGCTTCCAGTACCTAAAGCTTTTTTTGCTACAGATATTCACTCAACAACCACCATAGCTATGGTCGGAACGGCCCTTAAAAAAAAAAAAACTACAGAAATGGGCTTGGCGTCATCAGGAGTGGAAAAGGAATGACGCAGACCAAAGTTTAACTTTTGTTTGGTAATTCAAGTTAGGAGGGAAATGGATAGAAAGGAAGTGGAAGGAAAGCCACGATTCATGATGCCTATACTGAGCTCAAACTACCCATTTCTCCAAGCCATTCCATGCATAAATGCATAACTGAATCAAAGCAAATTGGATTCACATTGGAGCAGAGAATCTCATGAAAAGGTGACGACCAAGCTAACCTTCTCGGCGGCTTCTTTTTCCGTCTCCGCCTTCTCTTTCTCGGCCTTACGCTTCAGCTTTTCCAGCCTCTCCCTCTCCATTTTCTTCACGAAGTCAAAGCACATTCAAGCAACAATCAGACGCAATATATCAAGTAAAGAAACGATACCAAAATCCACATATAGCTTCTTAAAACCCCACAGGTTCCACATATTGCTGTCCGAGGTAGTTTCACACACTAGCAACATCAAAGGAGGCAACAAGCAGAACGAGGACCTAAAAGATCGCTGTTACCAATCTCAGAAACGCATTCGCTCTCGGATTACCCGGAGATCGAGGCAACGAGAATGAAAAATCGAAGATCGAACAGAAAAAAAATTGAGACCTGAAAGTAGACGTTCTCGGCGGCGCGTTCCTCTTCGCTGAGGATCTTCTTCCCGTCGCTGAAGAAACGAGTCGCTCCACGAGCTGATTCGGCGAGCCGGTTAACGCTCGCTCTGCTCACTGCAGATCTCATCGCCATTTCTGTCTTCCTCTCCGACGACCGTCCACGACTGATTCTCTCGTTCGAATTCGAAGAACCTGACCTGACTACCGAGTGATGAATGAGTAGCAGGCGAGTGTGGGGTCACCAGCAAAATAAGGAAACTCGGTCCGGTTGGAGCCGTTTGGGTGTTGGGCCGGGTTCTTACTCCGGTCCGGTCCACGGATTCTCTCTTTTGCTGATTTTGTTTTATTATCGTTTTTTTTTTTTGGTCGGAGTTTTATTATCGTTTAATATTGAAAAGAAAAACATAAATGATCCTCCTACTATGATTTAATATGTAATACGTTTTTATAAAATTTTAATTTATTCAATATGATTTTTAAACTTTAATCCAACATGCAAAGTTATCTTTAAAATTTTAATTTATTCGACGTGATTCCTAAACTTTTGGTAAATTTCACACTAGTTTTTAAACCATGAGAAAATATATAATATTATCTCTAAATTTTTAAATTAATATGACATTGGTTATCTTCTTCATATAAGCTAGGGACTAGTTTGAATATGACCATAATAAATAAGTTAAAAATTTGAGGATTGCATTGCACATTAAACCTAAATTCAGAGATCATATTGAACAAATTAATAGTTCGATGATCACATTAACTATCGAGCCAAAGTATAAAAACCATTTACGTCATTATCTTTTGGAAATTTTCAAATAAGAGCATTAAGTGACCTTATTGTTTTAAAGAAGAGCTTTACCAATAATATTTTTGTCATGGTGAGGATTCCGGGCAAGGTCACCAGCCGTCGGCGAGCCCTCGTCGGCCCTTGTCAATTGTTGGCGAGCCCTCATCGGCCCCGGTAGAGAAAATAAATAACAAGAATGAAAGGAAACAAAATCAAAAAAATATAAAATGATAAAAGTATCTTAGGTCATCTCTTTCTTTAAAATGATATCTGCTTCAAATTCTTATTTGAAAAAATATCGGAACTTCGTGCCTTTATTTAAATTTTCCGCTGTGACCTTCTAGTTTTTCACCTTCGTCTTCTCTCTTTTGCCCCCATCGTTTTATCTCGCTGAAAGAGACGAAACGAAAAGCCCGAGCTGAAACAGGATTTACTCGGCGAGGCAGAGGCCAATCGAGTTCTGAGTTCTGACCTCCGACTTCTTCAAAGCTCGTCTACGAGAAGCGGCGAAGAGCACGATTGCATCCCATCTTCCTCGACTCAGACGACCTCCTTTGAAGTTTGAACCATGTATCATCCCACCAGAGGCGGCGTTCGCGGTGGCCGAGATCGTAAGCCCTCTCTCTGTCTCTCTCTCTCTCTCTCTCTCTGTGTCTGCATCATCTCTTCAGCTTTTGGCTGCCCGCGGTGACCTAACCATAGAATTATTGGTTTTCGATTTGTTTTGGTTCTGGCTTGCGGGATGCGAATGTGATGGCCTGAGATTCATAAAAACCCTAATTGTTTGAATCGATACGCCTTGCTTTTCGGCTGATTATGTAGACGCTCGCGCCAATTGGTGGTATGGGTAGTTGCAAATTCGCTCATTACGTTCTCGTCACCCTTTACGGCGGGAATTTTGTGCAGAATGAGCCTGTTTGTCTTTTAAGAGGATGATTTCAATGCTTCTTTTTAATGATGTGTTTTTTGTGCATGACCTGCAGAATTCAGCTGGGAAGACGTTAAGGCCGACAAACATCGAGAGAACTATATCGGTCACAGTTTAAAGGCACCTGTGGGGAGATGGCAGAAAGGTAAGTCAATATGGTGTTTTGGTGGTTTCACTCGATTTCTTCTCCTTTAGTAACCCTTCCAAACCAAATAGGAGAGCATTTAGTGTCGGTTCAAGTTAGGTTTACATAACCGAAGAAATCAATACTTTGGCTTCTTTTCTATTTGGAAAAAATACGCTTGATGATACCCATCAGCATGTAATTTGCAGTCGAGAGTAACAAAAAGAGGATACAATTTTCTCATGCTGATTGTTTCATTACTTCCGATTGCATGTCATCTCATCTTTCAATGCAGTACTGGAGTAACTAGCTTGGTCCGTGTAGACTTTCATACAGATGTTCTTTTCCCCGTTGTATTGGATACTCTATTGTGAGGGATGCCTCAATTGGCTATGTTAATTTTTGTTTGTGCCGTCAGGCATGTTTGTAGCGAAAACCTATACATAGTGAAGAACATGGCTTGCCGTTCAGTGAATAAGATGTGCTTTTATCTGGTTGGAATCCCGTCTGAACGAGCAAGTTTCTACTAAGACTCAGTCTACGCTTCTTCCGATTAGTCCTTCCTTTCATATACTCATTTTTTAGAAGCTTCGGCCTACATATGGATGGCATCAAAGAATTTAACTGTTGAAGTGATGCCATGCTAA
Organism: Rhodamnia argentea; assembly: GCF_020921035.1. NCBI lineage: Eukaryota > Viridiplantae > Streptophyta > Magnoliopsida > Myrtales > Myrtaceae > Rhodamnia > Rhodamnia argentea. Next base: position 22,395,614 of record NC_063157.1, on the reverse strand, counting down.
GAGGATTTTCTTTGGGTTGGTTTAAGTTAAGCCATCTTTAATAACACTGCCTTTCATTTAACTAATTCAAACAGGGAAGGACCTGCACTGGTATGCCAGGGATAAAACATCAGAGGCAGCAGATATGGAGGCCGCTAGGGAAGAGATAAAAAGAATCAAAGAACAAGAGGAGCAGGCAATGAGGGAGGCGCTTGGATTAGCTCCTAAGCGCGCTAACAAGAACCTAGGAAGTCGACTTGATAAGCAGGAGCTGAAAGAACTGGTGAAGCGAGGTTCGACCGCAGAGGATTTGGGTGGAGGTCATGCTGAAGCAGCACGTGTAGATGGTCTGGGTTTCTCTAGGTACATGTTTAGTGAATTAAATAATCATGAATTTTTCATTATAATTGCAGATGATACACATAGAAACTGTCGAAGGTCGAAATTCACGACAGTGGCGATCCTCATCGTGCTCAGAGAGAGAGAGAGGGAGGGAGGGAGGGAGGGAGGGAGAGAGAGGGAGGGAGGGAGAGAGAGAGAGAGAGAGAGAGAGAGAGAGAGAGAGAGGGAGGGAGGGAGGGAGGGAGGGAGGGAGGGAGGGGGAGAGAGAGGGGAGGGAGGGGCAGGGAGAGGGAGGGAGGGGCAGGGAGAGAGGGAGGGAGGGGGAGAGAGACAGAGAGGGAGGGGGAGAGAGAGAGAGGGAGGGGGAGAGAGCGAGAGAGAGAGAGAGAGAGGGAGGGAGGGAGAGGGAGGGGGAGAGAGAGGGAGGGAGGGAGAGGGAGGGAGAGAGGGAGGGAGGGAGAGGGAGGGGGAGAGAGAGAGAGGGAGGGGGAGAGGGAGGGAGGGAGAGGGAGAGGGAGAGGGAGAGGGAGAGGGAGAGAGAGAGAGAGAGAGAGAGAGAGAGATGTGCATATATTATTTCATGAAAGGTAAAAATTGATGTATTTTTTTTTTTGCTGGTCTCAAAATGATTTCCAGTAATTTGAAGCAAAGAAAAAACTGGTAGGTGTCCATTAGAATTCGTGAATTGTGCCGGTCCCAATCCCATCTGTCTTTCCCCATAAAAGAAAAAAGTTGGCTAAACTGAGGCCTGGGCAAACTTTTCACTTAGTTTCAAGAAGCCTTCAACTTAGCCTAGTCTCTTCCTAATCATCTATAGTCATATTTGGTGCTGGAAGGAATCTGATCTGTTTGGTGCAGTAAATTTGGGGGATGCACACTCCGATTTATAGTTTGCCATTAAGATTATCTTTTCAATTGATACTCTGAGACTTTGGCAGGAAATAATGATCAAAGATATGATTGGAGTTGGGACCTGATTCCTGCTTTTGCCTATAGACAGGATGTCGCAGTCTGAATCCAGATAACACAGTTTTTTTCCCCGAAGAACCCAAACAACATGAGATAGCTTTTATTTTGGTGGAAATTTTGTAATTTTGTGTGATGTCCTTTTTTGCCTGTTATGAAGACCCACAACTCGACCTAATGTTTCTACTTATTCTGTGAAGTTGGTTGTTACCATCATGTAAATATGTTCATCACAACCTTTTACTCTATTTGTTTTATAATTGGTTAACCGTAGTTCTATCGGTGTGTCCATCTGCAGACTGCCTCGTCCCTGGGAAGAATCAAATTCTGTTCAACCCAGTCAACTGGAAGTTTCAGCTGGCATAGAGAAGGTTGTTGCTCCTGCTCCTGCTCCTGCTCCTGACTCATCAGCAAGGAAGGCAGATTCCAGTGAGGAGTCTGAGGACGAACGTAGCAGGAAGAAGAGGAGGCGGGAGGAGAAGAAGCGCGAAAAGCATGAGAAGCGCGAGAAAAGACATACTCGTGATTCTGAAGACAAGAAACACCGTAAGCACAAGGGGAAGAAGAGACATGATTCAGAGTCAGACTAAGTCTCTCTTTTCGCCTCTTGTCATCGCAATAACAATAGATTCTAGTCCTTGTTTTCGGAAGGCACTGTAAAAGGTGCACCTTTGTTGGAGACTACTATTGATTGGTGTGGCGAGCGGATGGAGAAGGACACTGACCTTATATTTAGTCTCATGATCACGAAATTTTTCGAGGTTTGAGGCCTGATAGTTGCATGGATCTGGGCTGCGATTCGGATGCACCAACCCATCTTCACCAGTCCCCGGCACCTTGGCCTTGGTGTCGGGATTTACTGCTTCGTGCATGGTCATCAGTTTCCTTCATGGGTTGCGCAGGTGCCTTGGGGTAGTTCGATGTAATACTTCTTCTCTACCCTGGTAAGTTTCATGCTAGGCCTTTCGTCCACTGGGGTACCGCTTTGTGTGGGATGTTTGATGCTCATTGACTATTTCCTAGGATCGAAGTGTCTTAGATGTGAAACTGTCCGTAAGTTTCCTTAACAACTGTCTTATAATCCCGTTTGGGAAGAAATTTGATGCTTTGAAGTGTGGTCCGACAACATTTGTTTTTTGGCCTTTATATCATTGCTTGGACTCTCCGTTAAAAGCTTTTGAGCCAAGTAAAGATTTCCTTCACCAGGAGTTGCATTCTACCTCTGTCAACATGAAAGAGAGTCAGAGGAAACCCCCCTAAAGCGGCACCAAAGCCGAAAGACGACGGACGAAAAGTCAAATTCGTCGCCCTCAAGCTTCTTCTTCTTCTTCCTTTTTTTTTTTTTTTGCTTCTATTTTGGGTCGATAAGGAAAGGGTCTGTCTATGGTCCGGCGGACTATCGTTGGATGGAAAAGTAAGAAATTATAATCGTCCAAATTGAGATTTGTTAAACGCTGTGATTTGTTGCGTTTCAGTAGAAAGTCAGGGATTACGAGAGTATCGGTGCCTTTGAGATTATAAGAGTATCCAATAAAGAGAAATGAAAAAAACCAGTGATTTGATATGTACATCATTGCAATCATTGACCATGCAAATCGCGTTCACAGCGAGACAGCACCATCCGTGACGTTCATGTTTGTGACATAAATCTATTTTTTTTCTTGTTCCTTCACCTTTACGTTTTATTCTTAAACATTAAAATATACATGAAATTTCTTTGCTTAGCATAATTGCATTTGAATAATGATAAGAATAATAATATGTTATAAGTCAGAAATTCTTAAATAAATGAATTCTATAGTAATTTTTAATTATTTATCAAAAAATGTTATATAATTAAATTTTTAATAACCAAAATCTTTAAAAATGAATAAAGATCGCAGTTAAAATCACTTTACATGATACTCAAATAAGGTTTTTGTTTCTTGAAAGGATTTCAAGTTCATAATTTCTAAATAACTTTATTTTTCTATAAATTTTAAACGTGTCGGTAACATTTGAGGATGCTATAAAAATTTTATTAGTATCTCTGTTGCTGTTGGGCCATCATATTTTTTTCGGCATTTTAAAATGTTTTAAGGATGATAATTACCCCTTTTTTCTTTTAATTTTTCCCCCTGAGAAGAGCTCCTTTTGTCTTTATTACATGTGCACGGAACCTCAATCTATCGCCCCTGCTCCACCGAAAAGCAAGTCGCTTTCTTTGCTCTTTCAATCGGTGAAGCAATCCGATTCCGATCTTTGACGAATTCGTGCCGTCACTGCGATCATCGGTGGGCTGTGGTGTGGTGGTCGTGGCGGTGGTCGGTCGCGGTGGGTGGTCGTCGTCGTCGCGGGGGTAGAGGCATCCTCGATTTCGCGAGCGGTGTGAGAGGAGGAGAAGGAGTAGGAAGAAGATGGTGTCGGCGAACAGGGAAATGGTGGTCTATTGCTTCGACACTCTCGTCGCTCATTACAACAGCGAGGAAGCTCCTCCTCCTGCCTTCGATGCTGGACAACAGTCTCTCTCTCTCTCTCTCCCTACCTCTCCCTCTCTCTGTTTGTGTTATGCGGTTGGTGCTCAAAGGTTGAAACTTTAATCGGAACATGCTGAGCTCGCAAAAAGTTGTTCCTTTTGGTGTTGCGTGAGATGTGATGAGCGAATTATCAAATTTACCAGAAAGGTTGTTTAGTGCTAGTACGATTGCTGTTGTCTGATTGTTTCCTTTTCCGCTTTTTTAAGCGGGAAATTATGACTGCCTTAGTTTTGTTGAGCATCCTTTTCCTTTTCCTGATTGTGTTTTTTCAACGGAAATTTAGTTTGCTAAAGTTACATTGCTCTGATTAGTTGTATCTTTTTATGTTTTGGGAGTGATCAAGATAACCTTCTCATGGACCACCCCTGCATGCATGCACATATTATCAATGTATTTACTTTTCCTCTAAATTCTGTGTGATAAGAATGCCATCTTATACTCTCTGGATGTATGTAGCTTTGGTGCATTTGTGCGAGTTAATTTCAAAAGGAGTTATGAACGTAAAAGCATGACCATGGCATTGTTCTTTTTACACTCCACCGCAAGCTATCAAGGGTCTTAGAGACAAGGAACCTGTAAAGTACCAGCCTTTACATGGTTCTTGGGTGAATTTACTTGTGGTGGCTTAGCACATTTTATTATGGAATGAAATACTTCCCCTTTAGCTGGTCCTCATGGTGCCTTGGGAGAGAAAAAAAAACATGAAACATGGTGCGCTAGACATGGCCCTCAGGGATGGTGTAGCTTTTGCAAATTGCATTGGACAAGAAGTATGGGGGGTCTTAGATTATTTGTCCTGATCTTTAGTATTATGAATTTGACTGTGTAGGGAAGGTGCTTTTGTCACTCAATCTTGACAAGTTTATAGCAAAAGTTTTATGTGGTCTTCTTCTTAGAGCGTATATTTTCTCAAGCCAATTTTAGTGTTATAATTATTCTCATCATAAATACAGCCCGTTATTTGTGACTTGGAAGAAAGTGGTCAATGGCAGTGAGCCTCGTCTTCGTGGATGTATTGGAACTCTGGAAGCCCGCTGCTTGATCAATGGTTTTAAGGATTATGCCTTAACCAGGTACACTGGCTGTCCATCTTTGTAATTGTAACATTTCTTCTCGTTAATTTTATTTTGATTGCTGGAATCACTTGTCCCTTTCATGCTCATTTGAAGGTGCCCAAATGTGATGACTGCTAGCTGACCTTATTGGTATTGTCTACAGGCACATTTGAGCACTATGTAGCTTTTTTTTAACTTATGGAAAGTGCCTCTCTTTGGTCTAGGCAGTAGGGACTTCTGTCGTGGATAAGTTTATATATTTATTCCTTTTATGTTGTGGACTGGTATGTTCGAGTAACTTTTGGTTACATTGGACTCATCATTTCATTCTAGCATTTAATTGATTATTCCAAGTAAGGTGCTCCAAGTACATGCAATTTTCTTCCCTGAAAAAGACATGGTGTAAACAGCGATATCTCAGTTGTCTTGTTAAGGTGCTCCAAGTACATGCAATTTTCTTCCCTGAAAAAGACATGGTGTAAACAGTAGCTTTTTTTCCATGAGAATTCATCAATGTAAGTTCTACTCAAGGATTCATGTGAGAGCAGATCATGTTATTTGATGAATACATTGAAACTGCTGGGTTGATGGATGAAAATCTGTCTTGATCAACTCGCTAAAGTTTAATCTGGCAGCTTTTCTCCAAAGGGTAGTTTTGATGTTGATTGACTCAAATTGATGAGGCTCCTTCCCCTTTGGCTTTTGGTGCACATGTAGGTTAGGTAGTTAAATTCCAACTTGGCTGACTTGCTGTGAGGATGCTTCTACTACCCTGATAGATCATAGGAATTGGTAGGATCCAAATTCTTTTAGCGTCTGTCACATGTAATCGTAGACCATAACAATTATCATTTTTTTGATCTATGTCGCTGGTGATTTCGTTATGCTGTTATTTCTAGAGTCGATATATTTCACTTATTATTATGAGAATGCGCGATTGTTTAGGTTTTTGTTGTTTTTCAATTACTGAGTAGCGAGGAGGCTGGTGCAGCCGGGTGTCAAGTTACCAATAGAGGCTTTAATTCTTATGTGGTTCCAGTAGGCGCCGTATGTTGAACAAATGTAGAAGAAGGATTTTTCTCTTCCCAGTTCATGTCTAGTTTTTACTAGGGTGTCTGTGCAGTTGAATGTCTTCCCTTTTTAAAAAGATGTGGCCAACCAAGCGTCATTTTCTTTGATTTGGGTTCATCTTAATTCTGTAAGGATTCACTTGTAACATATAAAAAATCCTGTGATTCTCTTTCTTTTGCAGTGCTTTGAGGGACCGAAGGTTTCCTCCCATACAGGCCAAAGAATTGCCTTTTCTCGAATGTACCGTTTCCATCCTCGCTGATTATGAAGACGCTAACAACTATCTTGATTGGGAGGTAACTAGATATCATTTATTGTAAATAGAAATGGGTTTTGAGGTACTTCATATATATTTCTATTTGTAGTTACTAGTCATAATCAGCATACTTGCCGACCTTTGTATGTAGAAGTGATTAATTGTTTCTGAATTTTGGTAATTTCAGTGGAGTGGTTCTTCTTTCATCAAGTCTTTTACTGGCGTGTGTTGATTAGCACGTAAGCACTATTAAGTTTATCTACTAACAAAAAAATGACAGATGCCTTGTCTTTCGCTGTCAGCTTCGGAGTGTTAAGTAGTCTCTCTCGCCCTGGGTTATTTGAAATGGTCTGTTGATAATTGACTGCATATCTTTATTTTGATTACCCCACAAAATGACCATAAATAAAGAGTTCTTTTTCAAGTGAGCTTGCAAAGAGGGTACAATGGAGGAATATTCTCTCTCCCAGTGCATATTGATGCGTAGATATCTCTGAACGGCCAAAAATATTGCAAGCTAGCTCGGATAATTGTTTCTCTATGTGTAATACATTTTAGTATATTCATTTTATGAAGTTCTTCAGTTCTTTGCAGGTAGGGAAGCATGGTATAATCATTGAATTCACAGATCCTGATTATAATACACGCCGAAGTGCTACCTATTTGCCTGAGGTGGCTGCCCATGAAGGTAATCACTCATCCCTACTAGATTTAATTTTGCACGGACAAAATAATCGCTTTGACATATGCAGCCAGTTGATGAGTAGGGGAACATAAGATATTTTACATCGTTTTCTAGATTGAATAAGATGAAAGGACATTCTTTTTGGAGTTGTCTGCCGCTAAGTTTTTCAGTTGTACGATAAAAGTACATAATAAACCGCAAACCCCATCTAATCGGCTGATTGCCGTGTGTATACTGATTTGAACATCTGTGAAGAGTTTTAGCCAATCAGATGTCATGCACTGGCATATGATTGCTGTTTATTTTCAGTAAAAATGGTTAGGGTTCTAGTCTTGGATAAGCTAAGTGGAGGTAGATGCCAGAGTCGTCCTGAGAAAATGAAAACTTTCAGTGAGATGACAAGGTGTAGAAAATGTTAAGCCTCATGAATTCGGTCTTTCTTCTCCTTTCTCGTGTTTGTTTATCTATATTAATAACATTTGCTTTTGACTTACACTTCACAGGTTATCCTAAACCCACTTTGGTGGGAGAGATGACCGAAGGTTCTTTAATGGAACCTGTGTTCGGTCATCTTAATGGACTAAAAGCTCATTGTTTGGCAATTCTGCATCTGTAAATATTTTTGCATGGTTGAATACAAAAATCTGAGGATTCATTTTTCACAATCCCTCATTCCTTTTCGAGCAGAAGTAAAGTAACCACATGATAAACTGATAGTTTCTAATTGCTTTCGGATATTTCACTTCACGGTACAACAGAAGATTTTGAATTGCTGCCTTACTATCTCATTTCTGCTATTCTCTTCTGCTGCTTTATTTTTATTATTTTTTTGCCTTTTAAACTTTTCTGCATCATTTTTATTCAAAGTTTTCATTCCATTTTTTTTAACTGACAAATGTTTCAACAATCAGAGTTTCTTTTCGGTTTTCGATTGAATTAAGATCTATACACAACCACTGTGAACTTGGCGTTGGTAAGCTACAACCATGATGGGTCCGATATATATTTTCTTTGCTTAGTGGACTAACTTTTCCTTGTATGGGGTGATTTGGTTTCAGGTTGGACAAAAATGGAGGCTATAGATTCCCTGATGAGGAAAGCTGGCTATAATGGCACCATCACTGAGTCGCTCAGAAAGCGCATTCGGCTAACCCGTTACCAGAGCACCCTATTTACTATGCATTATAGCGACTACATCACGTACGTGAGGGCAAATAGAGGCTCGGCCCCGTTTATTAATGGGGCTAAGCCAGCTAATTATTGATTACCAAATGGCTCTGCAGATTCAGCAGGGCTATTTCGGTGCAATCTGAAGATTATTCAAGACGGGGATGGTACGGCGTTGTTTGCGTTCCATCTCCCACTCTTATCAAATGTTATGACCTGTTTTATACCATTCTTCAAATTCGTCTGATTTTGAAGAAATAAGAAAAACTTGTTCGATAAGCCATGGGATTCTGATCCCCGGGGGCAGAAAATTCTCATTTTGGCCGTTCCCAAGGGAAGTGTCCCGGTGTATCAATGACTTCATGTAACTTTAAAAGGGTCTTCTTTCCTTTTGCCAATATGTGCTTGCTTGTGAACTTTGATGATTTACCTCGTACGTGCACTTGAAGTGTGTTGTTCATGTGAAAGCTCTGTTGCAATCGCAATATGGTGTTGGGTCACCGAGTAGGGCGGCTTGGTCGCATGAGATCTTGCATTTGTGTTGCCAGTTTTGGAAACAATGGGCAACTGAGATGAGAGGATATTGATCTGTGAGTCTCCAGGGCGTGTCTTGTCTGCTCTGAGATTTGCGTTGTTCTGTAGTAACTGGTAAATTTAAGCATGGGTTGGTATTCTTTCGCCAGAACTGCCCTGTTAATTCTTACTTGTCGAGGCATTCTTGGATTTTTTTTTCTCCTATGTTGTCCCCTGAAATGGTTTTGGGTGGGGATGTGGAGTTTTTCTTGCATTAATTTGTTTGCAGGCGCCGTTTTTCTGGTTTTTTTTTTCCCCATCTGCAATAGTCATGCTTGAAGTTTCTCACATTTGTATTTTCAAGAGCATATCTTTCAAATTTTCCAGAAACATAACAAGCAAAAGCAATCCTTTCAACCTTCTTTTTCTTTTCCTTTTCCTTAAAAAAAAAAAAACCACCTTTACTAAGCCGATCCGTGAATACTGATGATTCGGAGTGCGAAATCTGTACACATAGGTACCGTGAAGAGTTGCTGGAACCTCCCCCGCGGAGAGGAAAGGCCGGCGATGTTTCCGGAACGCAGGCCACCCTCTCTACTCTTCTTGTTTTATGTGAGAAGAATGTCATTCACTGTGAAATTTGGCCTGGAAACTAAAGTGGCAAGTGGAAGTCAAATCACCTCACGGGCGCCCCATGGGTCGATCCGTCAGCGGTGGTGCAGCTTTGATCTCGCCTTTCGAGCGTGAGTCCGAGGACCCTCGGCTTGCATCCGTCCTGGCGCAACTGTGGAGGCGGTCCCCGGCGACGCGAAGCCGACAGGATGTCGCGATTGGCATGAATGATGATGTGGATTTCCGACCATTACTTATAATGGTAATAACGATGATAATGCAACAGAAGAAGGGATGATTGGATGGAGTTGACATGATGCTGGCCCATCTAGGCCCGGGCGGACCAAAAAGTCCGTAGGGCCCTCCCATCGTTTACGTCGAGCTAAGGATCAGGATCTCGATTCCATCACAAGAGATGGAGACGGAGGGCAAAAATGGCAAAAAAAAAAAGGCAAAGTGGAAGAAAGAAGAAATTAAAAATAAGAAAATACAGAAAAAAAAAACGCTTGAGAACTACGGAAATTTCAGCACGATCCATATCTCCTCCACCAAGTCGTTGGAACTTCCTCCCTCTATCTCTCGCCTTCTCCGCGAAGCATCTCCAGGTTCTGTCTCTGCTCCCTCCAATTACCTTCACCATGTTGTTCATCTTAATCTCAAGCTTTATGCTGTTATCTGAATCTGGTTGCCCTTGATTTCGCTTGTCTTTGGAAAGTCCCTTCTTCTTCGAAGTTGATAAATTCTGGGCACCAGTGTCAGGGAATTTATGTGCGATTGGGAAGATAGGGCTCTCGGGTACCGCGGAATTCTTGCGTTTTTTCTCGGTTAACAAACCCCGAGTTGAGATTTGCTTGAAAGTGTTGTCGCGATGGCATCTTTTGTTGGGTTGTGATGATGGCGGCGTTTTTGTAAGTGTTGTGATTGCATGTGTTAGGCAAGATTGTCGCCTGATGGAAGAGATTCGTGTGTGAGCTGATGGTGCAAAGTTGATAGCGTGATTCCCTCTTCCGTTTCGCTTTGTTGAGTGGGAGTGAGTCTTGCACGGGAAATAGTAAAGTTCGTTGGCCGTGTTTCCTTTCGAATCATGCGATCATGGCATTATTTGATACGCATTACTCTATGCTTATTTGAGTTTGTTGCCGCCCCACTAGTTTGTTACATTGCCTTTGTTTTGTCCATTAGGGAAAAAAGCAGAAATTTTATTGAAGTCCCGTTTGATGGGTTATGCTAATTTCGATAAGTTATTTACTCCCGCAGCTTGCTATCACCAAATTGGTTGAAGCTTCTTGTGGGTTGCTGGACCTGCAGATTTTGGTTAATAAATGAGTCAGCAGGGCCTCATATATAGCTTTGTGGCCAAGGGAACCGTTGTTCTGGCAGAGCACACTCAGTTTTCTGGAAACTTTAGTACTATTGCTGTGCAGTGCTTGCAGAAGCTTCCTTCTAATAGCAGCAAGTACACGTACTCCTGTGATGGGCACACATTTAACTTCCTGATAGACGGTGGTTTTGGTATGGATACTTTCTTTACTGGTTAACTTATCTTTGCATGTGATTGATTCATGTGCAGTGTGGTTGACCAATGTTCTTCATCCATGCAGTTTTCCTTGTTGTTGCTGATGAGACTGTCGGAAGAAGTGTACCTTTTGTGTTCCTTGAGCGGGTGAAGGATGATTTTAAGCAGCGTTATGGTGCCAGTATTGCAAGTGGGGACCCACATCCACTTGCAGATGGTGATGATGAGGATGACGATTTGTTTGAAGATCGTTTTAGCATTGCATACAACCTTGACCGAGAGTTTGGGTGATTATACAATGAACTCACGATTCTTATGTTTCTTTTTTGTTTTCTCTGCTTTATCTCGTATTATTCTCTAACATGTCACTTTGTTTAACAGGCCAAGACTTAAGGAGCATATGCAGTACTGCATGAGCCATCCAGAGGAGATGAGTAAGTTATCCAAATTGAAGGCTCAGATAACAGAGGTCAAAGGGATTATGGTTGACAATATTGAAAAGGTACATTCCTTTTAATAGAAAAATATTGTAAGCTCCAAAGAAGAGCATAGTCAAACTGAAAATGAAGATTGATCAGGGAAACCACAGAAAATGAATCTGCTAACGGGAACTTATGGAAGCAGACGAGAGTAGAAAGAGTTTTGGAGAGAGATACTCGTCATTGTCGGATTTTAATGTTGCCTTTTTAGTGATTCTAGTGGCTCGACATCATTGAGAACATGACAAAGCAGGTCTGCTTGGTTAATTAATGTGAGAGTGCTAATGGTGCCATTGATGGTTTAAGAATTGCTTATGTATGATCAAAGAATGTTATGAACCATTCTGATCTTGAGGATATGCAATTGTTGCATCAAGCTCCGGAATCAACTGATAAAAATGTGGATAAAGAGTAATTCGATGATGAGTTATTGAACATGCTTAGTGTTAGAATCTCGGTGTATACATTTACTTGCTTCTAACCCAATAAATGGTTGGATATTAAGGAGTATTAAATGTGCTAAATGCAGAGATGACTACTTGAAGTACTAGTTTTGTTTATGATTTGTCTGGAGAGGGGCTGTCCTTGTTCCGGGGGCATTACACGTTATGGTGATTAAACTTTTCCCTTGGCATGCATTAACTCGATCCTTTGACGGGGTGCTGGCTCCGTAGATATGAGCTGCTTTTGGCCAAATTGTCATTACTATTTTCACATAGAGAGAATCTGGGAGGAGGATAATCACGGTAAGTTGTCATTACTATTTTCACATAGAGAGAATTTGGGAAGAGGATAATCACGGTAAGTTTCGGCCTTGGGAGTGGGGAGAGCTTACTCTTTTTGTGCAGCCCTTATTAAGAGCAAAATAGTATGAGTATGGTAGTTTTGTAAGAAAAGAAGTCTTATGGATTTTGGTTTATTGCAACTTATGAAGGGATTCGGGTATAATTAAAGGAATCAAGTTGGTAGGTGAGGTATATTGATCTTGTATCAAATGTGGTAATCATTTTTCCTCATGTTATGAGGAAAGCTAACTTACATTCCATGGGTGATGGATCAGATGATCCTTGAGTGGGAACTGTCTTGATGTATGGACGCTTGCAATCTTACTTGTTAAAGTGCACATGCAACCGTTGTTCCCAAAAAAAAAAAAAAGAACATGCAAAATATAGCACGTGTTTCTATGGTTATGTGTCTTCATTGGACCTTTGGGCCATATTTTCATGCTATTGCTTCTTTCGTCATGGACTTTAGGTGTTGGACCGTGGGGAAAGAATTGAACTTCTGGTTGACAAAACAGAGAACCTACAGTTCCAGGTAAACTTGCTTTTCTTGGAGTTTATGATTGGATGAATGAGAGGTGCCGAGTAGTTTTCATTTCATTGGACAAAAATGTGCTTTGTTTCAGGCCGACGTTTTCCAAAGGCAAGGAAGGCAACTGCGTAGGAAGATGTGGTTTCAGAATCTCCAAATGAAGGTTATGGTGGGCGGAGCGGTCGTCCTAATAATATTCTTGCTGTGGCTTATAGCAAAATGGGGAAGTAAATAAAAACTTTGGCGTTCTCAGGCTGTAAAAAGAGAAGGTACAATATGATTTTGTATCTGGATATGTTTGTTGGTATGTGGAGCTAGCCTACCACCTAGGATTTATGAAACTCATCCCCAAATTTATCGACCATTTTTATTCTGCTGTGAATATAAGTTGGCCAGGATTTCTCTTTAGCAGGCTTGCTTTGTGTCCATCACTTGACTTATAGTTTGGAAGATCGGCGATTGCTATAGGAACAGATTTGTGCATTATCGGATAGACCTCTTCCTTGCCTCTGTGCTTGTCTGTTGTCTTGCGATTTGAACCCCAAGTACTTCTTGTGTCTCTTTTGACATGCGGGTAGTTATTTAAACTTGAAAATCATGCTGATGAAGATGATATGGAAGGCACGATACCAGCTTCGCAGGCACATCAAAAAGAACTTTAATATTTTTAACCCACGAGATAATGAAACGAATTCGGGACATGAGCTTCATATGGAAGCAAATTACTGGTTGTGACCCAAAATTCCTTGACAATAGAACTAGGGCGGGCATTCGGAGCTGATTTTACTTGGAACTAGACAGGTTTCGACTACGTCAGTCTGGTCTGATTCAAGTAAACTGGTTTCGGGAATTTGTGGAATCACTAGATTCATTCGAAACCGACTCCAAGGGTAATTCCAACCAGTTTTGTTGATCCAAATCTATTAAAACAGAATGAAATATGAACTACCCTTTTTAGTAAAAACTATCTCGATCAACTTTTAACAAATATTACTCGATGTGTTTTCTTATCTGTTACTGACTGCTAACTTTGACACGCTCAGGCGAATTAGTCGAGTTTTTGCTTATTGTTTCTACTACATTTGGTACCAGCTGGTTGTTCACCTTTGAAGTTTGGCTTTCAACCTATTCAGGCTTCATTAACATAGGGTTCCAACTAATGAAATTTAAAAGTCGCAAGATCATGGAGTGAAAGAGGATCATTCTTGAACATGCCAGTTTAATACTCGATTTGGACTTTTCGAAGTCAAGCTCGACAGGGTTAATTTCAAGTTCCAGTCCCGAGAACAAACCATTTGGCCGATGCGCGACCCTATCAAAGGCTCTGTTACTTATAGGATTTTCTTTCACAATTTTGTGCAAAAGTTCGAGAAATTTTCAATACCATCCTTCGATAAGCACCTGGTTTCTGTGACCTTTACTTGTTCATGGGTTGCTGGAACGGTTGTGGCCTGTAGTCATCTTCCCCTGGCTTGTACATTATTTTCTGAGACTACTAAATGAGGAACTCTACATACATTCTTGGAAACTTATGCCCGAAGATCATTTAAAAGGCAGCTTGTCACTTGACAGTAAGCTGCATATGTTATTAATCCAAACATTAGGTCATTGCAGTTGCAGGGGAAATTGACCTTACATCAAGTTTGTTCTCAGGAGGAGCATCTACAAGGACATCCTGCTGCTGATGCACATTCCCGAACTCTGGAACATTATTCTCACTGAAGTGTTGCTAAATTAGTTAAATGGAGCTGTAATCTAGGAAGGTTTCATCAGTAACGAGCTCCCCTGAGCACTGAGAAACAAAGATCATTCAAGCTTTCACGGTCCCGGCGAGCATAAAAACCTTGTAATTAACAGTTCTGACCAAATCAGATCCGCCCCAAGCGGTCTCAAACTCTTTCATAACATCATCAGTCAACAGGTCCACACCATTCTGCTTGGCCCTCGCTAATGCCGACGAGGTCCTCTGACAACTCAGAAACGACTCAAAACTCATTTCCCTCGGCATATCTAGCTGAACGGGTTGTCCTTCACAACCTAGACCTACGCTCTCAAACGGAAACGGAAGGTTCCGATACTCTTCGAACACGTACTGCACTCCTGGCTTCCAATATGACTTGCAGGCTTCGCGCAGACGTCTTGACACCTGTTCAACTTCGGGATTGATTCCGATTAAGTCGGTGTAGGTCCAAACAGCGATCACGCCCCCAGGCTTGCGGAGGACCCGTTTGGCAACAGAGTAGAACTTTGGGATGTCAAACCAATGGATGGCAGTGGCAACCGTGATCAGATCAACGGAGTTCTCGCCCCCGAGCATTGCCACTGTTTCGTCTTCGGACAAGGATGATGGCGTGTGTAGGTACTGAACTCGAGGGTGCGGGATCCCCTGCTTCAGCATGGGTTCGCTTACGTCGGTTGCAACCACTCGCTCATAATGCTCTGCGACCTGCAAAAGATAGAAACTCCACTTAACTCTTTACAACAGTTCGTGTATTCGAGACAAAAATTGTAATGGTGCATGCAAAAGGTTAAAGGAAGATCTGTCCAAAGCTACGGGGAGACACAAGCAAAGACATTGGTCTGGAGACTCCATGCAGACAACCAGACATTGAAAACAGGCAGCAAGGTCCGAACAAATTCAGAGGCATGCCTCATTGCTAAGCTTATTTGGTCATTTCAGGAGTTCAAGATCGTTGGACAAGCCGTTCGCCAGTGGTACCCAGTCAGGAAATATATCCTCCTTAATAACGATGTTTCTGACCGCCTTCACCTGGTAAGTGCGATGAAAGAGCAGCTTAGAGCAACAGAGAACATGGCCTATTGTCCGTATGAACTACTGATTAACCTCAGTGTCAAAAAACCTAGGCCAACCGCACAATTTACCCGAAATTTCATATTTTCGGTCACGGGTACTCATGGTATATCCCGCTAATAAACCCTACACGAGTAATCACAATGTCCAATCCCGAACAAGCAACCCAGTTCGCGCAAAATTCCTTATTTGGGTTACCTCTTCCATGGATTCATGGAAATCTCTCCTCTTTTTTGGATCTTCCAGGAAGACACGCTCAGAGAGCTGGTGAACTCAGCTGTAAGCATCAGGCAGATAATGAGCACGCTGCATCTGCAGCTGTTTATCCCTAGAGCAATCGCATTTGTACCCGATCTGCCAATATTACTAGCAGTGCTAATTGAAGGAAATCTAACACGTGGGTATTGTCTCCTGCTAGAGCTCACAATGAATTCAGACCGAATGGATCGATCTCCCGATCGGTATCGTCCTCACCCCAAGAACTCTCACATTGTCCGGGACGTCAGAATCACAGAATCCAACTCGGTCTAATTCGAAGAAATCAATCGACATCCCCGGGACATCGTGACTGACATCGCAGTATAGCAGTATAGAAGCACAATCACACGAGAGAGAGAGAGAGAGAGAGAGAGAGAGAGAGAGAGAGAGAGAGAGAGAGAGAGAGCGAGAGAGAGACCGCTACGGCCGCTTGGCCGTTGCCGGTGCCGACATCCCAAGCCAAGGCATGGCGGGAGGTCAAAGCAGAGAGCTTGGAGAACCACTGGTCGGGATACTGGGGCCGGACGTCGACGTATCTCTTGGTTTCCTGGTCGTAAGGGCCCTGCATCGCCATTACGATACTGGCGCAAGATGATCACAACACACACACAGTCCCCCTCCGATCGACTCACTCGAGATGTATGGATTCCTGAACGTTGTTGGGTCTCTCAATTTTTGCAGTCTAAATAAGAGAGAAGAAGAAAAGAAGAGGAGGAGAGGCAGAGATGGCAAACTCGGACACGAACATTGACTTTTTCAATCGTTAAATGATGCAAGCAGGGACGTCACTTGCATATTTTTCATCAGAATATACGTTTTTTCTTCGTTCTTGTCATTCACCATGAAGCAATCGTCCACCAAGAAAACAAGACGCCAACCAAAGTGGAAAAAAAGGTACACCATTTGCATTTGTCGCAGAGTTTTTAAGTTTGTTTCTATGCACACAACATTCTATATGAACACACAGCAGAGGGCCAGTATGGCTGCAATGAGAGTGTGGAGTCGCGCGTGGCTCCGGACGCAGTCGCCGGAACCATGGTGGATGCTCCGGTGGTGGTTATTGTTAGCACCGGCGCCAGCATATATGGGGATCACGGCTGCCCCGCCTTTTGGAGATGACGATCCTGAATCGCCGTTAGCCCCGCCCTCGCCCCCTCCATGTGTGCTGCCTCCAGCGTAGCCGCCATGCGGTATTCCATGGGCAAAGTTGGCGCTGTGCTTTATGCCGCTTTTCCCTTTTCCATTCAGTCGTCTCTCTAGCGAGCCGGGTTTCTGCAACAGGTCTTCAAAAGACCAGGAGGGGTCATTAAAGATAAAAAGCAGTGAGCAGTGAACATGCATTCAAGCGAGCATCGTCTCACTGACTTATTGTCAGCTGAGCATCACCTTCAAGTTATTAAGCAATTTGAGTAACAAAAAGAAAAAAAGTGCAGGTACTCTCTGATTATTATAATGGTTGAGTTCATTAAGGAAAAATGTCAAGGTTGAACTATCCTAGAGCATCACTGATTTCTTTATCTAAACTCTTTAGTCCTGCTAATTCATTGAGCTGAAATAGAAAGGATCTGGTTTCATTTATTCGGAAGGGACTCAAGGAAAGGATTAGGATCCATGAAGTCGAAAGCAACCTGTCTTGCCAGTGAAGCCAATTGTTCAAGCTTTGTTACGTCAAATCTTGCGAGAATCTTCACTGCAAATGATTCGGGTTTCATTGTATACCGACCAAAAAAATTGCTCTCACAAGAACCAATGCCCTTTAAGGTGGGAGACAAGGGATATCTCAGGATAAATTCTCTTTCCAAGTGGTAAAACACTTGTTGCTATCTCAAGTTTCCAAAGTTTTACGGAAAATTTGATAAACAAAGCTAACTGTACCGTAGCTGAAGCTACAAGAAAGGAACAAGATGATGGAAGAGATAGCAATGTAAAAGTAACAAAAGAAGGGTCTGAACAAGATAGATCAGAACTGCCCTCAATTTGTTGGTTTTCTTAAATGCTCTTATCAGCAGTTTCCGATGTTTCGGGCGTCAATTAGCCCTTTGAAAGTAATTCTTCTGAAGAAGATACCATGGGTACGATATTATCCTTCTAAATTTGCTGACATCTATCCAACCAGAGATCACTATTAAATAGGACCGAATTTCTGAGTGAGGAAATGGCAATAAGAGTTGCCAATGCATATTGACAGATTATCACAATTAGAAGCTTCAAAGCAGGTAAAATTCTGACATGCTTTTGGCCTTCAAGCGAACAACAGAGGGGTCGACTTAAGAAGTTTTCGTACAATCGAAGCAGCAGCCTATCTCTTAAGCTACATATGCAATTGGCAATGGGCATTTATTACATTCTGGATAAGGTTTCTTAACTACGGTCTCAGTTTTTCTTGGGGACGTCCCTATAGATGAAGAGGAGAACCTCATCAGAAGTATCCAAGCTACCAAGCAAAATTTATCCAATTCCTCCTTTTGTGTTTTACCGTCGTGTTTTACCATCGAAATGTGATCACACAGTTCATCAAAACAAGAACTCCTGAAAACCATAGTTCGAGGTTCAAAACGCGAAATTGAAAGCCTTTTTCAGAAGAAAAAGAACAGCACCGGGACAAACACAGGAGTAAGACAAGGATTACCTGCTGCAGATGTCTCTGAAGGAGAGAAAGATGCCACAATATACAGGAAGGAGAGGAAAATGAGAAGCAATCCTGTCATTTTTTCTCTCTTGAGAAGCAATCCTGTCATTTTTTCTCTCTTTCTAATGAACCTTCTCCACAAATGCTTCTAATTGTCCTCCAATGTCCTCCTAAGGATGTCCCTCTTCCACCTAGTAAAGACTAAGCACACCTTGGTACACGGTAACCGGAAAACAGAGGAAGTTTTGTGAAACAAGAGGAACACGAACTTTTATGTTCGCCTTTTTCATCTTCGAACTTATCTCTTCAGAATCGAGAAAAGAAGAACATATGGCCATGATTTCATGGGACCAGAATCTTTGGAAGTTGCTCGGTTATAGGCCTTCCCACCATTGAAAACTAGAAGGTGAGAGCACTTTGAAATGCTTTTCCGCGGGCACAACAAAATGCCTTCTCCAATAAATGCTCACACTTTTCAACCGAAAGAGCATTGCGATCATGCGCCTCTTGGGCACGTAAAGTATACTTCATTTGGAATAATTGAATTTCAAGGTGCTGATTTTACCTTTCGAGCATTCGTCAAGGGCACTCGTTAACAAATACCTTCAAAGAATCGGATCAAGATAGTGCGAAGCGAATGACTTTTTTATACATGAAGGCGGCCGCCTTTTTTTTACATGAAGGCGGCTGCCTTTTTCCTAGCACCATTGGAGTCTTATCCTAATCCATTCTTTTCCCATTCCGACTAACGTGGTATTACGTTTCGAGGTCTCTGTTTATTTTCATATACTAATAGACCTGTTAGAGTATTTAACGTGGCATTACGTTTCGAGGTCTCCGCTCGTTTTCATATACTATTAGACCTGTTAGAGTAATTAAATATTAAACCACGCATTTATCTAATAGCTTAAGCTTTTAAAACAGTTGATAGTAATGCGACAAAATCTCACATGATATCAAAGCTAGAAGCCTTGAGTTTAAATTTTTCCAGGCTCCATTTGCTTCTCAAATTAAATATGTCCACGCTTAGTACTAAACAAGACCTAAACCTATCGTGTTGCGAAAATATGGTCTTTACGGAAAAGATATGTAGTGCAATGATACGTACACGAAAACATAGTTAGAGTGTGCTTGCCTGTTGAATGTTGATAATGAGATGGGCAAAGCACTGGAGTGACTTTCTGATCAGTAATGATGTTACGTCCAATATTTGTCTACGAAAATCGTGAGAACTATCAACTCCGCGAGAAAAATTACTATCTAAGAACGTTACTCACGGGCTAAACCATAAAGAAGACTAATATCTGATTTCAAGTCCTACACATGCTGGAAGACTAATTTGGAACAAGAGTTGTCACTGCAACTGCATAAACACTAAAAAAGCACCTGAGTCAATAAAGCTCAGCTTGTGACCAGGACCCTATTCAGGCACAAACTGTCTTTCCAATAGACAAGAATGACAAGCATTGCGGTTCTCGGACTTGATCAATAAAGATCACCCTCCTTGTGGGTATGAATCACGCAGTCGGCTCTTGGGTACGAGATGCAGGTCAGCACATAGCCCTTCTCCATCTGCTTCTCGTCGAGAAAGGAGCCGTCCGACTGGTCCACCTCCCCCGAGACCATCTGGCCTGCGCAGGTGGAGCACGCCCCGGCTCTGCATGAATAAGGAAGCTCGAGCCCGGCATTCTCGGCGGAGTCGAGGATGTACTGGTCATCCGGGGCATCGAACTCGTTCTCTTCCCCATTTGGTCCGATCAGCTTCACTTTGTGCACGGCCATTGCAGATACTCTGAAGGAGGCGGAAGACTTCAAGCCAAAGGCTTTCGTGACACTCCTTGTGGAAGCTAAGGAGCTCGGGCTCTTAATGAAGGCCGAGGGTCTGTCTGGCAACGCGCATTGGAGCGGGTAACATGTGGGAAGCCTCACAGTTGACATATCTGGTCCTGAAGACAAACCAAGTGATAGAAGGTACATAGTGAGCATTAAAATGCAAAGAACACGCCTTCATGGCTGTCAGGTTCGCTCAGGAGCTTAAAATAATAATTACCAATGAACAGGGAAAAAAATCAGAATAACAGTAGTTCCTTCATAGTTTAAGCAACGAACTTTCGAATGTTAAAATCTAATTCCCATCCAAGCTTCAGCTAAAAGCAGGAATTTCAAGTTTTAAGATAACCATACCGGGTAGGACACTGCCTTACTCTACAGGTTGACGTTTGGACACACTAATCTTTTAATACACTTCGATGCTTAAATATTTCTTTCTATGTAGAAGCAACGGCTAGCACATCTTCCTCCGCAAGAGAAATGAGTTGAAGAGTTCTTTAGGAAAAAACCATATCCCCCTTTCACAACATTATTCTTGTCTCCCAAATTCAAATTTCAAAGAAGAAAGCAACTAAAATGAATGGGCTTCTCTAGCTTCCAATAAGATTGCCTAATGATTGCAAATGAAGGCATAACAAGTATGGACAAAGTGGTGGACAAACAAACAGTCAGTCATGACTCATGAGCTCAATTCAAGTAGCTGCATCAACTCCGCCCCACTAGCAATCTGACAAAACTTGAAGTTCAAAAGCAATTCAAGCTCAAATACTAACCCAGTCGTGTTTGTACACGAAAGATAATAACTTCATGCTTCAGGCAAATATAATGCACATAAAGATAGTCAATGATCGACATGTCAACCAAAATGCATGAGCATCACGCCTCAATCGTACCCCCGCGATTCTTACAGTCTCCACATGGACAGAAGATACATTCAACAAAGAAAAACTCGTGCTTTAAATGTCAACCGACAACAAGAAAACCAAGTATTGTTCACTAGGGAAAATGAGTTCCCATGCCAACGGTGCCCAAATTGTCAATCAATTACGAGACCAAGACAGACTATCAATTAAAAAAGCAATTTTTTTTTTATGTTTTCACAAGATCATCACCCAAAAATACAGCATAGGTCCTCAACACCCAAAACAACAAGCTTAAGCTGAGTGCCCAGAACACCACCGTCTGCTGCAATGCTTCAAGTTGCATCAGCTCAAGAAAACAGAATGATCAGCTATCATAACTCATCGGTCAGTCCACATCAATCAAGCTAAGAATTTTCCTTTTCCCTTCTCCTCCCTTTCCCTTGGGATGGTGTCCTAAAAGTGATGGAAAAACCAACCACGAAGAGATTCGCAAAAAAGCAAAATCGACCCACCAAAAAAGGGTAAAAGATGTGGCCATAACATGTGGAAAATCAAGTGAAAAGAAATCAAATGAAAGACGAAATCTTACGGCTTGAGAAGGTGATCCGATCGGACTGGGAGGGCGATTTGAGAGCGGAAAGTCCGAGGAAAACAGGTGAAGACCTACTTCTTGTGCTTTGGACTGTCTCTGTTACCTTTGTTTTCCTTATATACAAATGCACTCGTCAGTCGTCACTCACTCACTCAAAAAAAATAAAAATAAAGGAGCGCTCGTCACTCGCTCAAACTCTGTTCATGCCTTCCTAGGGCCTGCCGGAGTAGCCATTATGATAGCTTGGATGCTGACATGTAGGTATAATGTTCTTTCAACCTCCAAAATGTTGACTTTTGTAGCAACATAAAGTGCGTTATGAATTGCCAAAAAAGTGAAAATAAATAGAACTCTGCAAAAAAGAACTCTTTGTCTTTGGCTGTTGCTTATGTTACTAACCTTAATTAGTCTGTTCTACATGCCAAAAATTCCACCATGGAACACTTTTTCTGGGCAAAAACTATCATTTACTTTGTTTACAAGTCCAAAAAATTAGCTGTCCATAACAACTTAGGTAACTGTTGGAAGAGCATGAAATGTCCATCCCTTTTTTTTTGTTGGGGGTCAAATGTCCATCATTCATTACTTTGATTTTCATTCTATTTCTTCTTTGTATTTTACTTTGTTGTTGCACCCATAAAGATAAAAAAAAAAAAGCTTAAGCTATCCTAATGCAGGTTTGATTAGTTGGCATAATCTCAGTTAGCCTCCCTAATGACCTTGCTTTCTATATGCGGGATGAATGAGTCAAAGGTTCTTTTCTTCTACTAATTTGTTTTGTTCCTTCTCAACTCACAACCAATGAAGAAAAAAGCACATTACAGTTTCCATTCAATGATTTTCCTTGCATTTCATTGTTTTTTTTTTTTTTTTTGCGTAATCTATTTCCCATTTTACTTGACTTACCAAGAAAGAAAATGTATAAACTAATCACAGCTCCTTCTAAATCATGTGGAATTCGCTATTTTATTTTTAGAAAAACATGAGAGTCTTTATGTAATTTATACAAATGATCCCTAAACTTTGGCCCAACGTGCAATGTGATCTATGAATTTTTAATTTGACCAATATGATCCTGAAATTTAGCTCAATGTGCAATGTGATCCATAAACTTTCAATTTGTTCAATGTGCTTTTTGAACTTTTGAAGCATATTCAACTTAGTCCCTAAACTATAAAAAAATGTTCAAAGTCATCTCCGAGCTTGAATTAATAGAATGACTACATTGAACATCTTCCTATAATTCAAAGACTAAGTTGAACATGTTCTAAAAGTTCAAGGACCATTTTGGTCAAATTAAAAGTTCGGGGACTACATTGCACATTGGGCTAAAGTTCAGGAATTTCGTTGCATATTGGGTTAAAGTTCGGAGACCGCATTACATGTCGAATCAAAGTTTAAGGACCATTCGTGTCATTATCCCTTTTTTCTTTTTTAAACCAATGATAGAGCAGAACACACTTTGTTATTATTAGAGGTGATTGATTCTTGAGCGGTCCTGTCCGGTTCCTTGGTGGTTCAATAAAACTGGTTGCATACATTTTTTTTTTTTGCGATTTATCATTATAATCTTTTGTTAACAACATATTCATCGGACTACCTCTCATTAGCTATATTGCGTTGGATTTGAATATATTTTGCAAACTAGAAAACAATCACACATAATCGCCCATCTAAAAGACTAAATCTAAAAGTGCTTGATGTTAAATTGATTTTTCAATAGCTGATTCATGCCGAATTCGGGCCATGTTTGTGTTTAAATGGTGTATTGGAAATCTGGGCTCTCTTATGTAAAGTACATAGCCAGCAGACGGCTGAGTTTGACGACAAAAATCACAAATCCAAAGGGGAGGAAATTTTTTTTTTTGTGAAAGCCTTTCGTTCGCTTCTCTTCCATGGAAGTTTTAATTTTCTCATTCTTTCAATAAAGATGAGAATTAGGAAGGATTACCCAGAGGTTAATCATATGCTGGCGACTTTACGTAGCATATGTGTTGCCCATGGCATAAAGGGCATGGACTGAATATCTTTCATAATAGAGCTATTGCGACACCCATCAAAAGAGCATTTTTGCTTTGGAATATAGAATATAAAGGCTGAGTTCGCCAAATTTCGGCCATGCTTGATTAGGGTTTCTTTAAAGATTTTAGGAAATGAAAAAATGATCGGTTTTGGTCCGAGTGGGTGATTCTATCCTTGGAACTGGAAACCAAACCAAAAATCACCCGACCGATACCCCGGACAACCGTCCATAACTTATTAGATTGGTCCGGTCCGAGTGATTTTTTGTTTGGGTGATTTCTGTTGCTCACCTTTAGTTATTATGGACTTTACTTATTTTTTCAACATTCGGACTTTGTTTGTTTCGCAAAAAATGTGGTATTTTTGAAAAATATTTTCCAACAAGTCATTTTTAAGGAAAATGACGAAATTTTTGAGCGTTTGGCTAAAAACTAAAATGCATTAAAAAATATTTTTCGCCATTTGGTATGAAAAATAATCATTCGTACACTCATTTTAGTAATTTTTTATTTTTATTTTATCTTTTATTTCTAAAAAATCTAGTTCTTAATTATTTTTTTAATATTTTATTCTATTCCCGTTTTCTACCAGTTGCTTGCCCTGGCGACGGCCCGCGACACGCCATAGGCTGGTGAGGCTCGAGCTCGCCGGCGATGCTTGGTCTCGTTTGAGGACGGCGACGACCTGTTGTTGTGATACCTTCTTCTCGGTCCTTTCTCCTCACCTCACCTCACCTCCCGGCTTGAGGCAAGCGATGCCCGGCCCGGCCTCAATCTAGGGGGGCGTTGCCTTGCCGGGCCTGACTCGAGGCCGACGAAGCCTCACCTCGCTTGATCTAGCCTCGATCGAGGGCGGCGATTGGCCAAAGAAGAAGGAAATAGAGAAAAAAGGAAAAGAGAAAGAGAAAAAAAAATCACGAATTCTAAAAAGTAAATAAAAAACAAAAAGAAATTTAAAAGAATAATTAAAAAGAAAGAAAATGTGAAAGAGAGGAGGCAGGAGAGATGGGAGAAAAATATTTTCATGGAGGAGTTTTTTTTCGGGGGGGAAAATGGTTTAGCTTAGCCTCGGTAAACTTTAGAGTAGCAGCATTAGCATGCTCGTTTATCCTGTATTCTTGTCGTAACCTCCTCCAGTGTCTACACTGTATTCGACAGATCGAGATCGAGACGGAGAATGCTGGGCTTGCCTAATTGGAAAGCAAAGTATGACCCGAAAGGGTTGACTCCCCATCCACGCGATGCCCCGACAAGGAAGCGGCCTTCGATCGTCTCCGTCCCTCTCCCCCACCAACCCGCCACCGCAACAACACTTGTCGTCGCTTCTTCTTCTGCTGTTTACACCCTCGCCAACACTTCACCAACAGCCTCCATGGCCTCCACCGGTAGCGTCATGGTAATCATCATCTCCCTACCCACTACACCGAAACAAAGGACAGATACTTTTCTTGCCTTACCCATGATGAATCTCTTTTAGTTCCTCTGACTCCAGAAGGGGGGAAACAAAGTTTGCAGTTTTCTTTTGTTTGGGCTTTTGCCAGTCTTGGGATTTGTTCATTGTCTCGAACTGGATTCATCACTTCCATATCTCGTTGGCTTCCTGAGTTTCATATTCGATTTTCTCTTCTCGCGGTTTCTTCAGCTGGCTGATTGGCTTAGTTCTACTTGCAAAGTGGTTCTCTACGTCCAATTCTTCTTTCTTGGGGTGCTTTTGGATTTGTTTGTTGCTGATGACGCGTGGTGTTCAATTGATTGATTTATCTGCGCCTTTCTTGACTTCTGCTTCTATCCATTGTTTTCTATCAGCTTAAGCAAATTGCATTTGGATAGAGGCTAGTGGATATTCCGTGTTAGTAGACTTTGTTATCTGAGAATAAAGCTTTTGTATTTCTTGCCCATTTTTGGTTCTGGTTATTGTGTTTCAGCTTGCGACTTCTTCTGCTCAGCTCGAAATGGATAGTGGAGCGGTGAAGAAGAATACAACTTTGATATGTGCTCCTGTAATGGCGGGGACAGTCAAAGAGATGGTAACCCAATTGGATGAGGCAAAGTCTAGTGGGGCTGAACTTGTGGAGATCAGATTGGACAGTCTGAAGAATTTCAGTCCCCATGAAGACTTGAAAACCCTGATCAAAGCCTCTGCTTTGCCTACTTTATTCACTTACAGGTCTGCCGTTAGCTCCTTTTGAATGGATTTTTCATGGAGATTCTGTATAGTCTGGTGTGAATTTGTGGGGAATATTGAAGCCTTCCGATGCTTTTTTTGTACTTTCTTAGACCAAAATGGGAAGGTGGCCAGTATGATGGTGACGACAAGTCTCGATTGGATACCCTTCGATTAGCAATGGAGTTGGGGGCTGATTATGTTGATGTCGAGCTTCAGGTATCATCCTGATTAATATGTTAACGAAAGTTTATCAGGTCAAGAGGCCATTAGCTAGAGTTGGCGTCATTGTTGAGTGTTTATACTTTGCTTCGAAAGAAAATCCACTCGGAAAGAAGCATGTTGCATCAATTCACCCGCTTCTGAGTTATTAATCGGAGTTCCATCTAGATAACTTTACCTTATAGGGCTGACATGACCGCTTTGTGAAGGTTGCGTTTGAGTTCAATGCATCTATACAAGGAAGTAAGCCGGAGAAGTGCAAAGTTATAGTGTCTTCGCACAACTATGAGAACACTCCATCTATTGAGGACCTTGGCAATCTTGTGGCAAGAATCCAAGCAGCAGGTGCAGACATAGTGAAGATTGCTACAACTGCCTTGGATATTACTGATGTTGCACGGATGTTCCACATAACCGTGCATTCCCAAGTAAGCAGCGTATGTGGCCTGCCAATGCTTCTTCATCTTGACCTTTTTCCGAGTCATGTTGTCGCAAGTTTCAATGCCTGCTGCCATCTCAGAACATAACTATGTATTTGTGCATGTTCTCTGACATAAGCAGAACTAACTGCATGTGTGGCTACCTTGCTTTTCAAGTCTTAGTCTAAGAAACAAAGATAGAAAAGCCTTCACCACTGCTAGAAAGGTCAAGAATACAACAGAGAATCAAGAATATGTCTGTACTCTCAAGCTGATTATCAGTAAAGTATGGTAGATAAGGCACCTGTTTCAGGTAGCATGATCGAGCTCATTGTTGATGACTAATGTACAGGTGGGGCTTAATAAACAGAGTGGAATAGTCTTTTAATCTTTTCCTTAAACGAGTTCTGTTGACCATGGAATGCGGAAACCACATCCACGCCTTGAAAGTTTGCTATCGTAAGTATGGCAAACGAAATCAAGTATCTGAGAACTTCGAATCCCGGTTAGCATCATATTCTGAATAGTTCAGTCAAATGTTAGTGTATGTTATGTGTCCTGAAGATCACATAAATTGCAGATGGGGTGTCAAACCTCAATCTGTTGGTTATAGTGAGTCGACACCATCCGTTGCAGTCTTAATTTGTCTTTCTTACAATGTCCAGTGGCTTCAGTTAACATATTGTGACGGTCCATAGGGTATCTTGGATTAAGGATTTTCCATTATATTATTACACTCCCTAGCACCTAAGAATCTGCGACAACCTTGGAAGTAACTGTCAGAAATTGAGAATTCTTACTTAATTGCAGAAACTAGAGGACCTTTTGTTCTTTGAATCTGTTTGGTATCAATAGATGTTATGAATAAACTTGTCTGGTCCATGATATGGACCACCTGACAACTTGGTCACGATATCTGTAACTGCAATATCCTTTATTTTGCGAAGCTCATGGGTTCCATATCCTCCTGCATCTTCTAAATTATCAC
This sequence comes from Rhodamnia argentea, assembly GCF_020921035.1. NCBI lineage: Eukaryota > Viridiplantae > Streptophyta > Magnoliopsida > Myrtales > Myrtaceae > Rhodamnia > Rhodamnia argentea. Next base: position 22,368,345 of record NC_063157.1, on the reverse strand, counting down.
CTGATTGCATCCTTGTCCTATTTTTTAATCCAAGAATCATTCTTCTTCACTTTGAACAGTAAATGGGCAAGTTTCTGTTTTAAATACCAAAACCCTCCAAGTGATATTGTAAAATTTCAGGTTCCAGTAATAGGCATCGTAATGGGCGAAAGGGGTTTGATTTCACGGGTTCTTTGTGCAAAGTTTGGTGGTTTTCTCACCTTTGGTACACTTGAGTCAGGAGCAGTATCAGCTCCTGGTCAACCAACAATCAAGGATCTGTTGGATTTGTACAACTTCAGAAGCATAGGGCCTGATACCAAAGTGTTTGGTATCATCGGGAAGCCAGTTGGCCACAGCAAATCACCTCTTTTATATAATCAAGCATTCAAATCAGCTGGTTTTAATGGTGTTTTTTTGCATCTATTGGTGGATGATGTCGCCAGCTTTCTCCAAACTTATTCATCCACTGATTTTGCTGGATTCAGGTTTGTCCTTTGTATGACAGCTATAGCGTCGTTGCAATCCGTTGTTAGCCTTTTAGAAAGTAACCTTCTTCGACCATCTTAGCGGAAAATTCTTTTTCGTTGCTGTTTGTTATTAATTACTTAAAAGGATGAATTTTATTAAAATATGTTGTCGATCCTATATTCTATTTCTAGCATTTGCATGGAGTAACAGTTATACTCTTTCCTTCATGGGGTTCCCATGCGAGATTTGTATCTATGATAATCCAATGTTGCTATAAGACAATGATCCTTCCTGGTAAAAATGAACAGCTGCACAATTCCTCATAAGGAGGCTGCAGTGAAGTGCTGTGATGAAGTTGATCCAGTTGCTAAGGTATTGATTCTAAGCTGCTACCAGTGATTTATGTATGTTCCGTAGCCGAAGTATTTGAGTTGTCACAACAATAATTCCATCTAAACCCCTGGCTCGAAATTTGAATTCTTCAATTTTCCCAGTCACCAAGCTGCGTATTTCATTGGGAGTCGGAAGAGTTATTTAAATATGAAAACGACTCTGTTTAAAGCTTCATGCCATTCTTGATTCTGTTTTCTTCTAACTTCACAGTCAATTGGGGCTGTTAATTGCATAATAAGGAGGCAGAGCGATGCAAAGCTATTTGGTTACAATACAGATTATGTTGGAGCCATTTCTGCAATTGAGGATGGACTGCGAGGTTTAATGTCTATTTATGAGTTGAGAATATTCTTATGACAAGTTCTCTCGACATAATTGGACATCTCCCTTAACTATTACAGATTCACATAATGGGAGCAGCGCAGGTGCTTCACCTTTAAATGGCAAGTTGTTTGTTGTGATTGGTGCTGGTGGTGCTGGGAAGGCACTCGCTTATGGCGCTAAAGAGAAGGGAGCAAGAGTAGTAATTGCCAACCGCACCTACGGTGAGTTACTTTTGCATGGGGTAAATGTAGAGCTAGGGGTAAATGTATTTGCTTAATTAATTGGTTCATATGACCTTGAGAAATTAAGTCTTATGCCAATACGACTTATTGAATTATACACTAATTAATAATTCAGCAATCTACTTATGTGACTGGACAGGATTAGAATTTGAAACCTTCTGGTTCATGTGCTCATAAGCATTCTATAACCCAACATTCTATACTATTATTTCGTCGAGTCATCACATTTCTCGGTAAAGGTTCACAATTTTAGATAAGTCTTATTTTCGGCAGCACTGGATTTCTTGTCAGCATATCGGCAAAACTTTTGGAGGAATTTATCGTCTAAATGTCATATAAATTATTCTGCAATGTCAAATCAACTGTTTTATTCTGACAAATATGGGAGAGACCTGATTGAAGAATGCTAAGCTCTGATGTTAGAAGCATGTTTTCTGCCTTTTACTTCTACGAGTTCCTGTTCTCCTTGGTTCTCTCTTTTAACTGTGTTGTATGTTGACTACTATGCTTCTGTATGCTGATTTCTTGATTATGCCATACCACATTCACAGTATATTGAAATCGGGTTGTGCAATGTGTTGACACCATATTATGATTTCAATTGGCGTGCATGATGGCAGCATCCTCTCAAACCCCAACATGGAAGAGAAGAAATATATGAACATTATAGATCCTCTACACAGTACAATGATGATTTATGCCCTTTTCTCTTTTTTGAAGATCGAGCCAGAGAGCTTGCGGAGACCATTGGAGGAGATGCCTTATCTCTTGCTGATTTGGAGAATTTCCAACCAGAAGATGGGATGGTTCTTGCAAACACAACATCCATTGGGATGCAACCTAAAATTGATGAAACTCCAATTCCCAAGGTTGGCCTCGTCTAAGTGCTCATTGACCACAACTTATCTGCCTTTTATTCAATTTAAATAATTTGTTTAGGTATCTAAGAAGAACAAGCTGATGTACTTTACCCTTTGAATGTGTTTGCAACCCTTAATGTTTTACTGTCCTTTGCCCTCGAATAGTTCTGCCTTGTGAGATTTCTCATTACACTGCGATTCCATATTGTCAAACAAATTGAAGTTGCTCTCTGTCTCTCTGCAGCATGCTCTGAAGCATTATTCACTAGTCTTTGATGCTGTGTACACCCCGAAAATGACCAGACTTTTGAGGGAAGCTGAAGAATGTGGAGCAACCATTGTTTCGGGCATGGAGATGTTCATTGGACAGGCGTATGGGCAATATGAGAGGTTCACGGGGCTACCTGGTGAGCTATCCACTACAAGCATATCAATATGTAACTTATAGAATGAGCTTGGATTTCCATCTTGCTTTCTGCTTTCTTTCTTCATTATGTGTTTGCTATCTGTCTGCAGCACCAAAAGAACTGTTCAGGAAAATTATGTCCAAGTACTGAAGAGATTGGTGGATTGGATTCTACTCTCACATCTACATTTTTTCCCGTTTATATGGTGCAAACCAACATGAACTTGATTTTAGCTTCTCAGGTGGTGTGATCTGTCCACAGTTGAAGATTAGTTTTAACGTATTACCGAAGCTCATAATCATCCTGTATGACAGTACTTCGATTGAGTTTCGAATCTTATCATATAATTCATTGGCGAATAATGAATTTGAGCTGTGAATCATTTGGTTTCATTTATTTGATCTTTGGAAAATATGTTTGTACTTGAGAAGTGAGAACACCGTTTGCTTGCTCTATAGTAATGTTGTTTCGTCGCACGTCCATACTGCTTATTAAACTTGTAGCTTCATCGTGTCTTGCGGTAAAAGCATACCCGCTTCCACTTCAAGCAAACTTTCCAGGCAATATTCTGTTGTTCCACTTCAATTTGAGGATAAAAAACAAGTAACTGTTGTAAACATCAAGCCTTGACAACCTACGAAGAATTTTACTCTCTCTCTCTCCCCGTCACCCCTTCCTTCCTTGGCGTTGTCTCTTTTGTCGTACTATTTTGTGTTGTGGTCGCATTTCTTTTACACACAAAATGTCGATAAGTGGTCCAACATTCAAACAATTGATAATGTTGTCACAATTTTCAAAGGATAATATTCTTGTCTCTCTCTTCCACTTTTTCCCCCCTCATTTAAACACGTTGACTACCCATTTAGTATGAAAGACTTATCTCTTAGGATGTTTTTTTTCTTTTGGTAATCAAGATTTCCCACGTGCAATGGATTATTCCTCGGAGTGGTGGGGGTATGAATGCCAATGTTACCGGTTAAGTCCCCCAAGACGTGGCCGGGGAGATTCGAACCTGAAATCTCATCGGTTTAACTGTCTAAGGCTTAGGGATCTCATCAACTCGCCCAACGCCTCATTGGCACTTAAGACATGGTGTTGCCGTCCATCCAAACCAACATTTCATGTAAAGTATCGTCATTTTGAAAGAAAATAAGGTACTTCATTGTTCTTTATTCATGGTTATCGTTCATTTGGTTTAATATAGCTGTCTACTTAGTATTGTATTGAAAATGATCTTTCTCTCGTATTTGGCTATAGCAGCAACCCCTGAATCTAGAGCCACTTGGCATTCGAACTCGGTTCCAATAATGCACTTCTCGGACCGCCGGCTAAATTACGACCAAAGCTGAGTAGGAAAGAAAGCTCTTAATATAATAGCTCTCCTAAGTGCGAAAAGATGCAATCAAATCAAGATAAGTCTCATCTCGCGAGAAAGCTTCTAGGTGCTTAGGGAGTAGGACTTTCCTAACCATTGGGGTAGGGGGGTAGGGGGGAGGGGGAATATGAAAATTTTGCGTCGCTTATCATGTGACCGTTTCTTCCAAAAACCCCTAAAAATTGCTCTAGTTTCTCGTCTATTCTACAATGGAGAAAAAACAGGTGATCCCATGATTGACGTTCGAGGAAATAGATAGGATGGATTGATCAGTTGTCTCACAGAGATATTAGTCGACCTGTGCAATAATTAAGCCCACGCCACATGAAGAAGGTCCCATTGTTAAGGCGACAAGAATGAATTGACGGAAGTGTATTGGAAGTTGCTGTCCAAAGAACCATGTGTCCAGCTTCAACCTTGGCAAGCTGTTGAAGACGAAGCAGAATGAAGTGAAATAACTCGTGGATAAGGGTCACAGCTTCGATGTCGTCACAGGCGAGTATGCTCATCCTCCAGTGGAGGAGATAACCCAATGAAGAATTACGTGGGGCCGAAGTACTGTTCAAGGTGGTTTAGAGTTGGGTGGAAGATGAGAGCGGAAGCACGAGAATGATTGGGATACAATCCATGGGTGGAGTCGGAAGTCCACCCTGCCGATGAAGATCCATAACCAGTTCCTGCAGTCCAACCACATCTATGATCCCATTGTTTGGACTTTCATGTCCGAGGAAGGTGCCACGGCGGAGAAAATCCAGAAAGCTGTATGGAAAAAGTTTTAGATTGCCAGCGGTGCATGGGGAACAACGGATTCGAACCGGAGAGCTGCTCAAACTGAGAAAGTTCGTGCTCTTTTTAGATGATATATGATTAGATTTGATCTTGTAAGCATATAGGGATTCCTCTGCTGTAGGAGAACGAATCAAAGCTCATCCACGCGACCGGATCTGACTAAGTGTGCTTTTAGATGAAAGCGAACAAGAAACAGAAGGTGCGCCTTTGCCCCTAGAAAAGGCACTCGAACTGTTTAAGCAGCATGTAGGTGGAGAAACTATAGAAGCTGCAGATGATATCCCAGAGCATGTTGAAATGATTAAGAAGCGCAAAGGCTTCTCACTTGCTCTCAAAACTGTTGGCCAAGCTGCGAAGACGAGTCCCGAGGAATGGAAGCACGCAATATACTTAAGGATATCCTCCTTCCCATCAACAGCTGAAAAAGCCAACAGAGATAAAAAAAAATATATATATATATATATATATTTTTTGGTCGTAAACAGAGATCAATTACAAGTGCAACTTAGACCCAGTGTTGCTCGGAAAAAATAGCCTGTCCTTCTATTTTTCCCTTTTCCAGCCAACAAAGTTCCCAAAAGTGTAGGCAGATCTGTTGCGTCTTATAAAATGTCTAATGGCATATTTAACTTTCCACCAGATTTCTCTTTATACTCACCAATAATCCCCACAAGAACATGAACCCCCACTAAAGTGGTGAAAACGGTGATTATCTCTTAAGATTATCAATCTGTCTACAATTTTCGAAATGCATTTTATTGCATTGTGGCAGTCCCCACAAACCCTCAAGTTCTTGATCACTCGGATTGGTCTACCAGCAGGAACCGACAAGATGCCAAATGCTACAGCCAACCTCTCGCTATGATACTTTAGCATCTGCTCCTTCTCCTCTTCTTCCACATCGTGCAAAACCAACTTGGTTGATGAAACATACCCTGCAAGCTTTATTTTCAAATCTAACTCTTCTAGAAAGGCATATATTCTATCCTTTTCCGGGTGGAAAGCGTCACCAACAGAAAATGTATGGATCTTGTTCTGAACTTCAATCCAACTATAACCAGGTACTTTCTTTACGCCTTTGTTTCTCATCGTCAATCTCATTCTACCCACATCAGCCCATCTACCAGATGCTGCATATAAGTTTGAGAGGAGCACGTACATGCCAGAATTCTCAGGTTGCATCTCAAAAATCATCTCTGCGGCTTTCTCACCTAGTTCAGTGTTGCCATGAATCCTGCTTGCACCTAGTAGAGCACCCCATGTTGCAGCATCAGGCTCAAAAGGCATGTTTTTCATCAACTTAACCGCCTCAACCAGCTGTCCAGATCGACCAAGAAGATCAATCATGCAAGTGTAATGCTTGTCATTTGCTGTTATACCGTAATCCTCATACATCGTATGGAAGTATTTCATCCCTCTCTCGACTAAACCATTATGTGCACAAGCAGACAACACACCAACCTGAAAGAAACCACTAGGATATTAGGTAGAGAAGTTATGGGCTTCAAATGTAACATAAAACTAGAAAACCATCAAATTTAAAGTTACAACGCTTACAATCTGAAGACGTAAAAGTCTCTAGGTAAAAGCTCATTTGAAGGTGCCAATTGACCATCAGAAAATCTTCAGTGAATTTACTCAAGAAAGAACGTGTGAGTTCATAGTCAAATTCATAGTCAAACCCACCTTCATCATGGATTTGAAGGTGAATATAAGGGAAGATTACGCAGTGAATGCAGAACCATAGTAGCAAAATAGAAGAAACTTCACTTTTAACTTCACCATTGCGACTGAAGGCACGTTTTCAACAAGTCTCACTCTGAATATAGATTCGTCATCGTGAAGGTGAAACTAACTATGGAGAACATTGATTTTGAATCCTTTTTGCTTGCTCTCTCTTTTGCCTCCAAACTTCGTCTTTGATATAAAACTTACCTAGCAAATTCATTTGGGATTTTGACCCAAAAAAAAAAAATCATTTGGGATCATGAAAGCATAAGGGCACTGATATATTATAATTATCTCATCGGGACTAACTTCCAATAAGCACTAGCACTGGAGAGGCTAACTACAGAACTCGCAACTTTTTTTTTCCTCCTCTCTGCATTGGCAAATAGCTTTCCATAACTCGCAACACATGATCATTTTCATACAAGAAAGCAACTCAACTAAGCTGAAAGAAAAGGTCAAGTAGACATTTACCATTGTTACATCGTCCGGTTTGATGCCTGCTGCCTGCATTGACTCAAAAATCACCAAAGCTTCTTTTCCAAATCCATGTCTTGCGTAACCAGCAATCATAGTATTCCAGGAGACAATATCCTTGTCTGTTATATCTTTAAATGCATCATAAGCCTCTTCTATGCTTCCGCACTTGCAATACATTGACAAAAGTGCATTCCCCACAAACCACCGAGACACATATCCTGCCTTAACTATTCGGCTATGAATTTGCTTTCCCAACTCCAAGGCAGCAATATCAGCACATGCACTCAACGAACATGTAAAAGCCGACCTATTTAATGTTTCTCCGGCTCTGTTCATATCTACAAACTGATGTAAAGCCTCCTCACTATGACCAGTTTGAGCATAGCCAGCAATAATGGCTGCCCAGGAGATGCAGTCACGCTGAGGCATCTCATCAAACAAACTTCTAGCTTGGGAAATATTGCCGTTCTGAGCATAGCATGTGATCATTGTATTCCATGAGCCAATATTTCGACAAGGCATTGCCTTGAATAACTCCTTTGCCATGTCTATTTTGTTATATTGAACATAACCAGCAATCATTGCATTCCAAGAAACTGTATTCTTTTCTGGCATCTCATTGAAAATCCTTCTTGCTTCATCCAACAATCCATTCTGCACATAACCAGAGAGCATTGCTGTCCATGCAAAAACATCCTTAGTCGGTGATTCCTCAAACAGTCTCCTTGCTTCAGACAACTCACCATTCTGCGCATAACCTGTAATCATCGTATTCCACGAAACTTCATCTCTAACTGGCATCCTATCGAAAAGATCCCTTGCATCAACAAACCGCTTCTTCTTCACATACCCAGCCATCAAACAATTCCAAGGTACCACCTCCCAATCTATCTTCGATTCAAACAACCTCCGCGCCTCCTCTAGCCTTCCGTTCTGTACGTATGCCGCAAGCAACCCATTCCACGACACCACATCCTTAGTTGGCATCTCATTAAATATCTCCCGTGCCTCATCAACATACCCATACTGGGCATAACCCGACAACATCGCATTCCAAGAGACTACATCCCTCACGGGCATTCGCTCAAACAGCGCCCGAGCAGCAAAAAGGTCCCTATTCTTCACATACCCAGAGATCATCAGATTCCACGAAACCAAATCTCTCCCCGTCTCGGGCATTCCATCGAACACTTGCCTGGCAAGATTGAACTTGTCATTCTGCAAGTAACCAGAGATCATGGCATTGTAAGAGACGGTGCTCCGACAGGGCATCGAGTTGAAGACCCTCAGAGCGGCCTCGCATTGCCCATTGCGCATATGGGAAGTTATGGCCATGTTCCATCTGATTACGGCAGGGACTTCCGAGACGACCCACGGGCTTCGCTTTGGTCTGCTCTTTTCCGGCGATGAATATGACGACGACGGTGGTGTTTGCTTCAAACAAGATGGCTTTAAGCTCGTCTTCGCACTTGCCTGACGTGAGCGAAGGGAGCATTCGATGTGACACTGTCTGCGCCAGCAATTCCCGCGCATCCCTTGAGCTCTCAGTACTTGGATGAGAGTGAGGACGAAGATGGAACCGGAGGGTACTCATGTGCACGAACAATCACGGGTCGATTCGGATGACAGCGCCTGGTATTCCGCAGACTAAATTGCGGCGACAAGTGGCGATGACCGATATGATGTGTCGGGTTCCATGAAAAATCGTTGTCGACGTCATGTTGTTCCTTTCAACTCTGTTGTCGGATCGCCACAACTATAACGAAGTATCTGAATTCTGCATAAGTTCTGGAGTGACTTCAACTTCCTCGCTTTGCGCAACGTTGTAACGAGACACCGGAATATCACATTGTACATCTAATTTAACCTTAACAATTAAGTGGAAAAATCTAATCCGCCACATGTTAACATTTACAAATTGTGGAAGATAAGATGCTTGATGTTCAATAAGAATCAAATTCCAAACAACTACTTGAAAAGGAAAAACAAAATAAATAGCTCAAAATTAAAGATATCTGAACATGTTCAAAGCCTAAAAATATTTTTTTTTGGGGGGTAAAACTCGATCAAAGCAAAATTCCCCTTTCGAACGTTGCAGCTGAATAGTGAAATCCCGCTAAAGAGAGTTAATTGAGCTAATTACATGTTAATAATTCGATTGGTAGTACAAGTACTTCCACCTAATTAATGTCGCAACCCTCTCCCATGATAGGGTAGTTGTAATTACCAAAAGCTTTTTTTTTGTTCCGAAAATAGAAACTTTATGCAGTTACCAAACGCGTTTTTGTTCTATTTTTTTTCCGGAATTTTTTTTTTTTTGCAATTACTAAACGCGTTTCTGTTCCCAAAAATCATTGCTAGAAACAGAAACAGAAAAAAATGTTTCTGTTCTAAAAGTTATTATGGGAACAGAAACGTTACCATAACACGCAGCCTAAAAGAGCACGGTGAGAAAGTAGAGACGGCATAGCAGCAGTGGATTGGCATCTCAGCGCAAGTCAAACAATCTGAACAAACATAAGATAAGCCCACCCATACAAATGTTGTATTGCCAGATTGAGATTATTCAAATAGCAACATTCGTCCTCCGACCAATCAAGTCGAACTCCTTCCAAATACCACTGAATGGCACTCCTGATACATGGGTCACACTCAGAACCATTTCCGATACTCTTTAGAGTCGGAAGACAAATCATTTTCCTTATTCAGATAGATGGTCGACCTCGTCAGTCGCGGGATTTGTAAAGACTAAGGATTATACCAAATGTTTCTCCCCAAGTAGCACCGAAACATAAAGCTTTCTTAACCAGATGAACCATTAACAGCAGACGTGCATACCCTCCTCCACCTGTCATAGATCAGTGTTGACAATATTAGATCCTAATGCAGGTTCGTCGACAGAGGTAAGCAGTTGCATCATTTACATTCGCAGAGACAATGAAGTGTGCAGTGATACCACAAAAATCCGCATTAATTTGCATCCAGTTCTAACTTTTCGTCACTTCCCCCAAAATAAGAAGCGAAATATTTTAAAACAGATCCCAACGTCGTCTTCCACACCATTCCGACCGAGAGATTCATAAACCAGAAGTCTTATCTGGAAGCAAAACTGATTTCAGCTAGCTTTAGGTCTACATTGCAGAAATCGTTACCTAAGAGAGACCTGAATCACTTCCATTCACTCCTTGATCGACTAGAGCTCATTGTGAAAGAAAAAAAGGCAAGAGAATACTGCACTCTGGAAATCAATACGCCCGTATTATCTTATGTCTTCATAAAAAAATGGGTAAAAGATTGAACGTTACCTTACCAAGAACCTCACCTTCTGAAGAGCCATGTGCACTGTTCTGGGTGGTTGGGGGGCCAACTCTCAGTTATGCTGATGAATGGTCGTGAATAGAGGCCACAGCCAGATTAAGACAGCAATAAACAGTCGCTGTAACCGCCCTGCTTGCTTACAAACATACAAGTATGATTACGGGAAGCTCACGCTGTATCCTCAGCAGAAGAGTCTAAGCTAATGAGACCGCAGAGACTGTTCTCCTCAATCTGTCTTTTTATTGTCCAAGTCATGAACCATAGGAGATTCAGCAAGTAAGAAATCTTGAAGTCTCTTGTGTGATAGGATACACGTACCTTATCAAAAAGGTTGGCCATGACATACAACAGTCAAGGATTCAAAATTACTCCAAAATTTCTGAATGGAGGGAATAAATCTTGTTCATATCGACTGCTACCTCATGGCTCATCTTCCCCTCCTTTCAAGACATCCTCCCTTTCTTAATGTCCTCTTATTTATTCATCTTTCAGGAAATCAAGAAATATGCTCTCATAGGCCATGTAGCCTCTATAAGAACAGGATCCTTTTGAGAGGACCAAGCATAGGGACATCATGCGCGTGTCAGCTCCTCATTCAACATGGCAGGAGTCGAGGGGATGATCTGTCGTTCTTTTCTAGTTTTAAGTGTTTTAACAGCTCTGGTTCAAGTGATAACAAAGTAAGAACCAAAACTAGATATGCAATATATGGCCCACAACAGAAGCCAACCCTATATGCTCCCCATCAAGTATTCTAGGTATCCCGAAGAGCTTGAATCCTAGTAGTGTCAACCAACTCGCTTTAACTTGTTTACTTTGAGAAACAGCCTCGTTCATTCAACATTGACTGTAATACCCATTTTAATCTGAAGACATAAAGGATGAAGCTATAAACTCAAATGAAGAAGGCATCATTTATGGTGGGACAGCATTTGGTTTGATAACCACTGCCTTCATTGACTCAAAAATAATCAAAGCCTCCTTTAAAAGTCCGTGCCTTGCATAACCAGCAAGCATGGTATTCAACGAGACAGAATCCTTGTCTGCTATACCATGAAATACATCGTAAGCATCTTCAATATTTCCACACTTACAGTACATTGCCAGAAGTGCATTCGCCACAAAACATCCAGATTCATATCCTGCTTTTATCAGGTATCCATGCAATTGCTGTCCCAATTTCAAGGCTCCAATTTCAGCACATGAGCTAAAAGAACAAGTCAAAGCCGATCTGTTTGGCCATTCTCCGTATCTGTTCATGTCTAGAAGCAGCTGCAAAGCCTCTTCAAAATGCCCAGTTTGAGCATACCCCGAAATAATGGCAGCCCAAGAGATGCAATCACGCAGAGGCATCTGATCAAACATGCATCTAGCTTTGGAGATGTCACCAGCCTGAGCAAAGCCGGCGATCATTGTATTCCAAGAAGTGATGTCTCGACAAGGCATCACCTCAAATAACTGTCTCGCTTTGTCTATTTCCTTTGATTGCACATAACCCCCAATCATTGCATTCCAAGAGACACTATTCTTTTCTGGCATCACATCAAAAATACGTGTTGCTTCATCCATCATCCCCTTTTGCACATATCCAGACATCAAAGCTGTCCATGCAAATACATCACGAGCTGGTGAGGCCTCAAACAATCTTCTTGCTTCTGACAAGTCATCATTCTGTGCATAACCTGCGATCATAGTGTTCCAGGAAACGTCATCTTTGAAAGGCATCCGATCAAAAAGCTGTCTTGCATCAACCAACATCCTCCTCTTGACATACCCAGCCATCAGATAATTCGAAGGAATTACCTCCCAATCCGTCTTAAACTCAAAAAGCTTACGTGCTTCATCCATCCTACCGTTCTCTACAAATGCAGTAAGCAACGAGTTCCAAGATATATTATTCTTGCAAGGCATCTCGTCAAAGACCTCTCTCGCCTCATCCACTAGTCCATTTCGCGCGTAACCCGACAACAGTGCATTCCAAGAAGCAACATCCCTCGCAGGCATTTGACGAAACAACGCAATAGCAGCAGAAACATCTCCATTCCTCATGTACCCACTAATCATAGAATTCCAAGAAACCAGATCCCTCTCCGGCATTTTTTCGAACATCTCTATAGCGCGACCGAACTCGCCATTCTGCCAGTACCCTGCTATCATCGCATTGTACGAGATGACACTCCGATGGGGCATCGAGTTAAAGATGAGAAGAGCCGACTCGCACTGGCCGTCACGCATGTGGGCAGTGATAGTCATGTTCCATTTTCTCACATCCGCGTCTTCTGCTACAGTTGTTGGACGTCGCTTCCACTCGTTCTTTCGGGGCGGCGAAGTTCCCTTCGAGGAACACGACTCGGGCTCTCTGCTTCTGCTCGCTCGAACTTGTCGATGAGAGCAGAAATGTCTGTACCAGCAACGCCCACGCATGACTCGACCAATCAAAGTTCTGAAGAGAATCGAACTGGTGGGACATGGGTTCCCAATCCAAACAGCATACGAGCAGATTTGAGAGTATATCGGCGAGCTGGAGAGCAGCTAGAGAAAACTGATGTCTCAAGACATCACATCACAAGTCGATCTGTCCTCCTCGTTCTGAGCAAACCAGCGCCGCCTCATTGCAATTTGGAACTGCGCTCCGATCGATTGCCATTACAGTCAAAGCGGTAGCAGCAGGATCGAACTGACATTCATCAGTTGTTTTGAGTAACCTGCGACTTCTCGATGTACACAAGCAGCTTCCCAGTCCTCGAGAGCGCGCAACAATCATCGGACATCCTTGCCTGGCGAACGAGTGATTTACTTACTAATCACCCTTGGTTTCTCCCTAAATAAATTATTCAAAAATTGATTTCTTAGAAAATAATTGACTACATTATTTACATTTTTTTTGTCGAAATATTATTTACATAAATGAAAGAAAGATGATCGCAAAAATCTCTTGATTATTTGCATGAATAAACGAAAAATGATCCCAAAAAATTTTAAATATAAATTTTTATCGAAAATGAAAATATTTTTAGATGATCGATTATTATCAATCTAATATAAAGATTAATATTATTATTTTTTTACGAAATGAATGGAATTTAAAATTATTTTTTATAGTAGATAAATCTAATAAGAAAAATATTCTGCTTTTGCGAAATATTGATCGCATGTGAATTAGTCTCCTAATTTGGAACCCATAAAGCAAAAAAAAAAAAAAAAAAGGTTGCCACCCTTCATGCTCAACATAAACAGGATTTCACAAAAAAAGGGAAAAAAAGAGAAGAGGAGGAGAGTAGCACGTGGCAATCACGTGATCGTTCTCGTGTGCGATTTGATCACCTTCTGGAATACATTTTCCCCGGTCCCGAAGTTAATTCAGACGGTCGAGTTTCTCGTCGTACGGTACGTCGTCTCTGCCTCAAATTCTCATCAGCGAGCGAGCATCAGGGAAATGACAGCTCCTTCGGCCTCGAAGCTGGCCGCGGCTGCGGAGAGGGTCGGCTCCGCCGCGCGCCGCCAGGTCCTCACCCTGACGGACGCCGCCGCCTCCAGGGTCCGCCACCTCCTGCAGCAGCGCCAGCGCCCTTTCCTCCGGCTCGGCGTCAAGGCTCGCGGCTGCAACGGCTTGTCCTATACCCTCAATTACGCAGGTAACCTTTCAACAATTTCCTACTTCCCGAAGTTGTGTGTTCTTCTTTTTTTTTTGGATTGTTTCTACCGATTTTGATCTGCTTATGTTGAAATCTGGATAAGGTTGGGTTTCGACGAAGGACGAGTTTTGTGGCTGCTTGTACTGCAATTCTTTTGCTCTAATTTTTTTTTCGTGGATTGAGTAATGCATTTCGGGGATGACTTTAAGAGGTTTCAATTTTCGTGGATGCTGTGTTCTATCAAATTGTATGAAAGAAGATGCCCAGCCAATTCTGGGGTTGTTGATTCCTATGATCTTGTTTACCTGTAGCATAAAGAGACGGGCAGAACAAATTTTAGGAATGGGTTAGAACGGTTCAATGAATCAGAAAGAATGCTTGTGCAGGGTCTGCGGTTGAATAATCGTAGATGCTGTCATTAGATGCCCCTGTTTCGAGATCGAGTTAATTTTTTGAAATCACCATAAGATACCATATTTACCTGTTGGGAGTATCGTGCGAATTGAGGCACGACTGTATGTTGAGTGGGTCAGTCAGGTAGCGTGAAATTGGATATGTTAAATGGCATGAAGTTTCAATTTGCTAAATTACATGGTAAAACTGATGATGTTTGCATACTGATCCAACAACTAGCATCCTCCAAAGCATGCTTCTAATGTGTATCTGCATCACGTAGTTGGTTTTAATAGAAGTCAGTTGATGACACTGATGAGGTATCTACCCATCAATCAGAGTAGCAGTAATTTCATAGTTTTCAAGTGAAGTCTATGAAAATTTGAAATGACGTATCCTGCAATTAATTATGACTATTATTGTTGGTTGTTTACATTGTTCTGTAATACCTTGTCACATGATGACAAAGTTCTCATGGGAAAATCATCATTAGAGTGCTAAATTTCCTCGGATTACTAGCTCATAAAAAAGAGATAAACAAAGTGCATTAGGATTTCGTGAGACGATGAACTGAATCCAACTTCCGCATTTGCATCTTATTTCTTTCTATTTTTTGGTAATAGGCGTGCTGCTAAGATATTTTACTTGGTAGATTGCTAGTTCATAGAGAAATCACTTGACCTCATTTGAAGTGGTCGAAACTTACTTGATTGTTCTATAAAATGTCAAATTGCTGATATGAATGTCCGTCTGTTCTACCATTCGATTTGACACCTGCGGGTGGGCTTCGTGACTGCTCTTTTGTGATATTTTTGCCTGGTTTTCGTTCTTGCTTGGACTTGAGTACATCACTTTGTGGGGGTTTTTGTGGTAAAATTGATTCCTCTGGGAGCAACTGCATTCCTACTCACTTTTCCAAATTTCTTATACTGCTGTTCCAGAAGTAAATCCTTGAGATTTTAGGTGTGAGATGAAGGGTTTTGGCTATGTAAAAAAATATGAGGAAAGGAAACAAAAATGGTCTGTCCAGTTTGAAGAAAATACTAAAGGTCAATTCTTTGGTTAGTAATTTAAACAGTTAATGTTGTTTTCGGTTTGCTGGGTCTTAAGTTGGGGTTGGCTTTGATTTGTGATGATTTTTGGTAAATTCAGTGACCAGTCTTAATTTCTGGGTCAAAAGCTGGAAAGGCTTAATTAATGTTGCTCAGTGTGGAAAACGAAACCTTTACGCTGTAGGGAATCGCAGGATATTCTCAAGAATCAGAATGTCTCGGTGTAACTTTTGCTTCGTGTTGATTGTGTGGTTATGATACAAGAGTCCAAATCTACAATTTTTTCCAGATTGAAGGCATCTGCATCTATGTATTTTTGTTATGCTCCTGTTTTGTGATAGCATGTAAAAGCAGGGGCTAGATTCTTTAACTAATTTATCTTTTTTGAGTCACGTCTATTAGGCAAGTCATTTCTGGCCATTAGCACATGCCTATGTTCACATCTGAGAGGTTTGAAAACTTACTGCCTCATACGAAGAGAGGGCTGTCAGAGAATTGTCCTCTGAAGTTCTTAATCATCTTAATTAAGGAAGTGTAATGAGACGGAACAAACATTAATAGGAAAAATAAGTGCAGATTGCTATCCATGTACCAGGACCCCACAACAAGGAATATGTAGATAAACCATACCTTGTGAGTTTCAAGCTAGGGATTGATGCTCTTGTTGTCTTCCCTTTTGTGATGTATTGATTACTCATCTGCTGGAGGAAATTTATTTACTAATTTTCAGATACAAAAGGCAAGTTCGACGAGTTGGTTGAAGACAAGGGCATAAAGATTTTGGTTGAACCGAAGGCTCTGATGCATGTTGTTGGAACCAAGATGGACTTTGTAGATGACAAGCTCAGGTAACTGCTGTGCATCTCATCTATTCCCCTATCATGTGCAAGTATTATTTTTTCTCCATAGTCCATATATGAGTTGAGCATCCAAAATTTATTCAACTCACTGTTATTCACCACTTATATTCCAGTCTAGATTCAATGTTATCCGGCGAAAAGGAATTGCTTTAGCAGCAACTATGTCTGTTGAAGTTGTTTCTAGGTTCTATTCCTAACATTAATTTAAATGTTAGACGGAAAAGAAACATTGAAAAAGTATTAGTCGATGTGTGTCCAGATACTTGTGCAAAAGTCTAACTGTATGTGTAGTCGATTAAGTTATAGAGGGCTTGCAAGATGCCCTTAATTGCAGGGCTTTAGTCCCTGGTTTTTTTTTCTTGGGCAAACTTTAGTCCCTAGGTTGACTGATGATATGATTGTTTAGTTTTTGAGAGAAAATTTTGGTCATTTCAGTCTGTAATGATCATTTGTGATTTTATACTCCTGTATTTCGCCTCCCAGTGTTGACTAGCTTCTCTGCAGGTCTGAATTTATCTTCATCAATCCAAATTCTAAAGGGCAATGCGGTTGTGGAGAGTCCTTCATGACAACAAGTAGTTCGGAGGCAGCTAAACGAGGAGGCAGTTGAGGATGTCGCAGATGAGCGTCATGACCAAAGCATATACTAGTACATGGAGAAAACCTATTGTCCCTATCAACAGAAAATGTTCAGCTAACTACTGTTTGTTAGATCCTGACTGAAATAAATAGCATCGCTTCCTCTTTTCTCCCTTTTTTTCTTGGGGAGGGTTGCTAAATCTTTTGTTTGTTTGAAGATCTTTTGTCTTGGGGCAACTTCTGTGTATATTTGGCTTCATGAAGAGATGTGTATTTCCCACAGCGTAAATAACAGGCAGAGTTGTTGCTATGTGGTCAGTTCCATATATTCTCATTTGTGTTTTTGTTTTCTTAATGTAATTAGCATGAGCTTGTAATTTTGTCCTTCCTACGTCTGGTTTTCCCTCAATACTTGGCTTGTAGGGTATCCTGAACATGGGTCCATTTTCACGGATCAGTGAGATGTGTTCTAATTCAAGCAGGTTGTTTTCGCATTATAAGCTATGGGATTCAGAACATCGTAGATTCACACAAGCACTCAGTTCGTCCGAATCAGGAGTACGCAGATTTGTTGTCATAGCAGGCTTTGACGATTGGCGTTGCTTGTGAAGTCTTAATTCCGCTTTCCCGTCTGGCACAAAATGGAGAGCGGAATTGCTTCCATGCGTAATAACGGCAATGCAATTCGTAATTGGTAGGTAGATGCCAATAACTTGAAGAAACTAGAGTTTAAAGTCTAAATCACAAGTGCAACTGAAGAGATGGCCAGATAGTTTTGCCCCTTATCATGTGAACCAGCCACAAGTGATTGGCAGATGTATCTTTTGTTTGGACGATTGGACAAATCCTTGACTTACTACCATGTTTAGGTAGTGATGGGAAGATGGAAATTTCTATCATAAGGAAATGCTACTTGGACAGTATTTCTCTGCCAGGTTTTGCCCATCGTGGAAAATTTCTCACCATTGCCTCCCGTAGGATCGAGGCCGTGTCTCAATCCCAGGGAGGTGGACCAGCTATGGCTAATCTGGTTAGAAACAAAATGTCCGAAATGCTCCTGAAAATTCTTACTCCTATTGGACCATCTGTATCTATATGCACCGATTGCTAGCACATTCGGAAATTTTCCACTACCTCTAAAATTTAGCAAACGGATTTCAGAATCCGCAGTTACAACTCACTTACAGCATTAAGTTTCTCCTTGCTATTGAGCAGATGTACGCTTCACAAGCAGGTTTCTCCTTTTTGGAACTTCCAGTGGTTCGAACAGAGGTCTCGTTCCTGCCCCCAACACCGTGTCACTAGGCTGCCATGCCAGTGGCACTTACAAGACCCGTCTGCTTCCCGTGTTTATCAAGTCAGAATTGGCTAAATAAAAAGCTCTGTTATCGCACACATGAAAAACAGTAAACACCATACAGCTCGTGAAAACACAGAGCCGGTTGATAATGTCATCGCAAAGCCGCTCCAACGGTGGGAGAGTATATTTCCAACGCAATTGGAGAGACGCTAACTGTCACAGATGAGACTCTATGATAGCACGAATTTAACTGGAAAAAGCTCCCAAACAAGATTTTGTCCTGTGTATTCGGACGTGTCCGATCAAGAATGATTAGATTCACCTGAGGAGAGCAGATCTTGTGTCTCAATTTCTGTTGTTCTTGGGAGTAGACAACCGGTGCTTTGACCATTCTTCCAATGCCTTCCTGTGGAGCCCATTCATCTGAATATAAGGACGTCTCTCCTTGATTATCCTCTCGGCAACTTTCCAGTCTTCTGCAACCCCAAGAGCCACTAGCAGAGCACATGATACCGCCACACTCCTTCCGTGACCTGGAGATCAGTTTAAAGAGAAACTTTTCACGGATAGATGCAAATAGTTTTAGCTTAATAAGTGCCGATAGAGGAAAAAACATGAACATAAACTTCACACGATAGAATGTACATCTAGATAAAATCATCTCCCTCGGTAATGTCAAGAACCAAAATTCTGAGTTCAAGGAAGAAATCTCTCCCATGAAAGACAATCTCAACAACTCCTTAATAGCAAAATCTATGATGTTCCTCTAGTGACAATAGTACGGGATGCTTAACACCATAAGGTCACTAATTCAACCACATTATCAACGATCATGTAACATTTTGAGAGATCACTAAATTTGTTGTCTCATATATTCAAGCACCAATAGAATATAACATCTCATCTCACTAGTAAGAAAACTTATCCCTGTATCTCTTCGCCCGATGACATTATGAATCTATGATGCAAGATAGGTATGAAACCAGTTTCCATAACAGAGTACATGCAGAACTGCAGAAGGCAAGCAATTCCACTAACAAGTTGTTAGATCTCAACATGGAGATATCATCTTTTGCTCAAGTAATTCTATGTGCATTTCTTAGACAATACTTCTATAACATGAAATATAACAATGTTCGAATCTGAACTAATAAGAGGAATAGGACTGAGAACAACTATCATCTGTTATGTTTTCTTTTCTTTCTTTTGATTATGCCACTATGTTTTTACACGATATCTAGACATTAGACATACGTATTGACCTTTTTCTGGTTTTGAACAAAACATCTATCAACTTATATCATAAAAAATGAACAGCTTGAGCTTAGAAGCACCACAGGTTAACACATGCGGCTTAGGAAAAAGGTGTCGTCCTCCAATAATATGAACTAATACATAGGACCCTAAGTGTGCTTGATATGATTGTAGAAATAGACAGCTCATGTATCAAGAGACTAAATGGAGGAGATAGCCACTCGATATCATGTAATTGCTTGAAGGTTCGATACATCTCACACTCGCTTCATAATCCTAATCACTTGAGGAGAGTAATTAACAAAGAGATTGATTGAGAATAGGAACGCATCAGCTGTGCTTCGCTATTACTCGTTGATCAAGCTTCATGCAGTTAAAACACTCCTATAACAGCATTGTGCCTAGTTTTGGAATTTATATCCTGGAATATAAAAAGATAGATGATTGATCCTACACTATCCACAACAATCTTTCTGGCAAAGTTGAAAACAAACCATGATCAACACCGACTGCTCAACAAGAATATCCTTTTCTTTTTCCCATACCATAGGCACAATGAATGAACACAGGCCTGTCCTGTGCCCTCTTCCTACAAGCCCACTTCACTGCGGACTCGATCTCCCCTGGCCCCGGCGACCGAGTATCCCAGGTCGGGACGCATAAATACGGGTGCCCGCGCAACTCCGGCCGCCGCGGGAGCTCGCAAGTGCAGTCAACGATCGCGGGGTCGCCGGGAGGCAACTTATCGAGAGAAGAAGGCCACCCGCCAACATACACGCCCTCGCAGATCTCACTGTACGGAGCCTCCCCACTCCTCAGCCTCCTGATTGCGGAGAAAGCCCTGACGAAGTACAAGTAAGGACTGAAGATGATGATCGACCAGATGGGGAAACACCCATCTGGGGTCTTGCCCAGAAGCAGGGGGAGGTTGATCGATGGGTGGGAAGCGAGCGAGACGAGCAAAGACACGAGAGACGCGTACAAGAAAGGTAGGGACGACAATGCGAAGCCGAAGCTCCTGAGGAACGCGAAGAACAGGAATAAAGCTGCGGCCTTCAATCCGATCAAGAATGATATGCCCACTCCCATGATAAGTCTTCTAAGAAGAATCGAACTACTAGTACTCACAAATTCAAGCACGGATTCTTCCTTTGGGCTGAAGGTGTATATAAGAGAATGAACTTGAAGAAATGAAGAGAGGAAAAATTTGGAAGAACACAGCAAATCGAGCGGAAGAGAGTTGGGAGTTCTTCGAAAGACGACGCAATCGACGGGATGCTCTGATGGTGTGATGCCTTTCTTGTAATCGGGAAGCACCGACCCCGACAAGAACACGTCAATATGTAATTTTTTTAAAAATTAAAAATTTTAACACACTGAGACACATTATATATTAAATAGATATTTTTATATATACGTAACAATTTATCATTTTTATAAACTCCAAACATCACGATATTATAGGTCACCAGAGCCAACACTAGCATTAAGGAACTTGGGACCAATTATCGAGTCCTTACCCACGGCATAAACCACTTGAGTTAACAACTACCCCAGTCGCCTTGCAAAGTGAGGACTTGCCATTCACAGAAGAGATCCTTTGGGTCAAGAAAGCATTTGGAGCCAATTTTGAGAGCTCTGCAGACCAAAATTGAGAGAAAACCTCTCAACAAGAGCAATTTGGAAAATAAAAACCCAGTAACGGAGTGATCTTTTTTTTTTCTGTCAGTAGTAATCGAGAGATCTCCGCCCACGAAAAGCAGGTAGTGGACATCCAATTAACTAGAAAGGTGAATAATCGCCAATAAAAGAAAAAAGGAACGTGCTCAATTCATTCATAAAAGAAGTATGCTTTTTTTGGCTTAAACAAGCACACAAATTCATATAAACGGCCTCCAATTTCGCATAAAATGTCGTAAGCGATGGGTCAACAAATCAGATCCAATAGTCGCATGCTAATTCACGACACAAAAGCAATATCACCAGACCAAAAGCTTTCACCTCAAGCTCGAAAAATGCGGTGAACAAAAAGAAGAGCAACAAATCCGAATAAGAGAATACATATACATCCATCCCAAAGCAACCACCATCCGACTCAACTCAAAACTCCTCGTCACACACTAATCTCAAAAGGAAGGGAAAGGATCCAAAAAGTTTCGGATTGAATGCCGCAACACAATACATCTAAACCAAAAAAAAAAAAAAACACCTATTTCATCATTAAATATAACAAAAAGTCATTTATCTATATTACCCGCTCCTTCTGACAAAACAACGGACTCTATATCCGGCTCATCAAGTGAAAGACTTGCAACTTGAAGCACTCCAACACCTTCAAACGTGTCAAATGCATCGCCACCAATATCTCACATCTTGGTCTCTCCTTCTAAATATTGTGGTTGTTTCCTTGATAGAACACGAAAGTTGCTATGAATGAAAACCAAATCTTTTGCACGTCTTGCTAAGGGCCCGAGGAGAGGGTGGCAGCCACGAGGTGAAGATCGGCGTCAAGGGGAGGTGAGGCGACGGAGCGAGAGCAACGAGAGACAAACGCGAAACAGAGAGGACTCGGAGAGGGGACGCTCGACAACAAGAGCAAACTCAGCAAAGACAGATTGGGGAGGCCGAAAATTAGGTCACAATTTGGACTTTTAGAATTTGACCCTTTTAACCCCGGACATGCGAGTCTCGCGCATGTCCGTGAGTTTGACCCCGTGTCGATGTCGGGGCACGTGTTGACCACGTGTTGTTAACACCTAAATTTTAATTTTCCTTAAATTATTCATTTTTCATAAAAAAAAATGAGAATTAACTTTAGTTCTCGCCAAAAATAATTTTCATGCATAACATATTTAATTTTTCTCAAGCATTGCATTAACATTTATTTGGATCGACGACAGAAAAATGGAGCCTAAATTGACAAACAGTGGACCTGAGCTTCCATGTAATTTTTAGCAATAATTGGAGGAAATCCTCGAAATTTACAATGCCATTAGGGGGTTGCTTTCATTGTCAGTATATAGCCACAAAAAAAAAAAAAAAAAAGAGGACTAAGCCCATAATGATGAAAATTCGTCCAAGCCCATTGGTGAAAAGATCTCGGATCTTATGAAAATGCAGATTTTTCGGGTGAGAGGACGGAAAGAAATATTGCACAAGAGACAATCTCATACGTAAAGACATAGTTCACCCTATTATTTGAGCAATATTTCTTTTATGAAAGCATGGCACGTTCTTCTTGAGGGCATATGGACTTGCAATACACAAAAAAAATAAAATAAAGGAAAGAGATCTCTTCACGTGTCCATGGGCTTGAGCAGAAAGAAAAAAAGCCACAAAAGGAAATAAAATCTTCTTTCTTTCTCATTAACCTAGACTCTGTCGCTTATAAAAGAGACCCATGAGCGACTGAAGAGAGGGTGAATTTTTTGGAGTGGGACATGAGAATTTTGAGAGAGAATTGATGGAGAGAATTCGCTGCTGGTCAACACCATCTACTGAACCTGACGTTTTCTGCTAGATCTTACACTTGCTGGAGCTACGAGACGCCTTCCTCGTCCAATCCCCACACAGCTACTGCTTGAAGATCCAAAGAACAACAAGTCTCGAGAAGCTCCTTCAGTCGCAACTCATGAACTGCGGATCCAAGAAGCAATTCAAAACTGAGAAGTCTGCGACTTGTGGTCCACGAAGAGTCCCTAGTCAACCATTGACATCCTGCTAGTCTTGGTTGTGCTGAGTTGCTCCTGGCTTGCTACTCCCACGTCATAAAAAAAGGGGAACATGTGCTGCGCATTGGAGAACACATGTACAGAAACTTGAGAAAAGTAGAGGTAATATTTATTACTCAAAAGAAAGCCATGTGGATCTCTGAAAATTTTGTCTTCTTCATGTTCAATTCGTGAGTGGACGACTTCAACATCAAAAGTAGAGCTACGAATCCCACTAGTCCGTAGACCTCAGACGGTCCTAATCTGCAAGTCCATCGCACACCAACGAGTCCAGTCCTGAGCCATGCGTGAATCACCTCGAGCAAGTCCCTAGCTAATTGGTTCGTGGAGTGCAATCCTTGGTGAAATTCAAATTAGGAAAGTGTAATTTTGCAAGACAAGGTAAATTTCCCATCTTAAACTTTGATATATTCACTTGCTTATTTTGTAATTTATTTGCATATCCTGAATATTGCATCGAAGTGGATATTTTTTCAAAATATAGATTGATTAGGAAAATTTTCTTTCTTAATCCGCAACTTGTCACACGATCGAGAACGTCCATCTTTAGGATTATTGATGGAATACTCGATTAGGTAAGGATTTGGGTTCAATCATTAATCGTAGGATTACGAATTGAGGATTGACTCAAATATTCGCGAATATTCCAAAACTTGATTGATATATCCACTTTCTTGATTGAATTGATTGGCATATTCACTTTCCCAAATTGATTTGAATTGCTCGGTTGTCGTATCTTTTTTACAATATATCCGTCGCATGATGTAATCTCGAAAATTCTAAAAAAATTGCATTCATCCATTTTCCATATTTAAAAATTGCATATCTTTTAACAATAGCATCATGTAGATAATTTAATTTGCATGCTCCCTTGATTATATTGATTTCTGGATGTTCATTAATTGATTGCGCACCCGCATGATAACCTTTGTTAATGACTTAGGTTAAAATCAATTAATGTTGCCTTCTCAAATGATTTTTCATGAAATAAAATGGTACCGAAAGGGCGTTAGAGTAATCCAGCGTAATCAAATCCCCGAACTCTTAATCTCTAGTTCGTAGGAATAAAATAGTTCTCCCGCTATTTTATTTAGGTTTCTAATCGACCTACCATAAATGATTAGTGGCGGCTCCAAAATTAAAATACATTGCATGTTAATCACTTGAACCTCAAGTTGCGATTTGGTATGGACTTGGGAGAGTCCGAGTTAGGTTAGTTAAATAATTAACCTGATAATCCATTAGCCTAGAAATTTTTCGAACTTTTTAGGTCGCGACACGTGTCCGACGTGCGAAAACTTCCTCCATAGGCGTGTCCATGCTATATAGCTAGGAAGTCGAAGCGAACAGCAGGTTCAACCGAAATTTCTGCAAATCAAGCTAGAAGTTTCCACGGTTCGGCTCGAAAAAAGTTTCAAGATGAAAAAATTGTCTCTAAATTTTCACTCGTATGTAATGTAATTTTTTTAACTTTAATCTATTCAATGTGATCATTGAATTATTCAATTTGACTACTAAAATTTTAATTGATTCAAAATAGTCCTTAAACTTTTGATAAAAAAAAGTCAAATCAGTCCTTTCATACTAAGTTTTCATAATTAGATTATTACTGAGATTTTAGAATGTCTTTTCCTTTTAATCCATTTATAAATAGATAAAGAAATACCGATTTCTTTTCATCACCTTTTTTCTCTATTTGATCTGATAGATCCTTTTATATATATTTTAAGCTTATGATATCTATAATTGAAAAAACTAGAACCTTATTTAGAGTTGTATCGATTAATATTCCTGCAATTTTAATCGCCTAACTTACATCCGCAGCTAAATTTAATTAAGAAAAGATGAAACACAAAATCTACAAACTTTTATCTATGTAAAAGTTTAGGAACAATAAATTAATAAGAGCATGATTATAATAACGACTTACAGATGTTCTTATGAAAACGATAACCTCTAAAATGGCAACACTGCCAGACTCAGGATATAATTCTAAATGAGGACTACTCTATGTTATAGAGATCACATAAGCTGACATAAATTTAAATGGGACCATCGTCAAGTTTATAGAGAGAGAGAGAGAGAGAGAGAGAGAGAGAGAGAGAGCTCAATAAAAAATAGCATTCTTCTGTAACTGTAAAATTTGTGAATATTATCAGATGACAGGTTTGATTTTGTGAGGGACTAAAATGAATAAATTGAAAAGTTGGTGATTATTTTTCCCTAGCATATGGTGGGTGACGTATTTCGAGCTATATTTGATGTGCTCACAAGAATGGTCGGGTTGTTTCCATCACCAACTTCATCATAAATATCTGCACGATTTTTTTTTTTTTTGGGTCTGGTTCAACGCGCTATGTTCCAACTTCGTCATTGAGTACCATGTTGTCGGAATACATTAAAAAAAAAAATCATTTGTTGTTGTATTTTTCCCCTTCACGGTCTTAAAGATTTGCAGTTGACATCAAGGTTGTTTTTTCTTGTTAAAAAATAAATGAAATGGTTTTCAATTGTATGCCCTTTTCTTGGCCCTTTAATCTATAGTTCTCAGGAAATATTATCTATCTAGGGAGTAGATTGCAATAGAGATAAATAACCGATTCTTTTGTGTTCCATCTTTCACATTCATCCATCAGGTGCTTCTAAAATATGGTCAAATGGGGAGTTTTCTTCCAAAAAAATCGTGCACACTTCGACTGTTTTAGCATAGGGGATGGATTGACGGAAGTGGACTTACGCCCAAGATGTGTCTGATTTAATGCGTCTAACAGCTTGAGGGCATGGATTGACTTGAGAAACTGGTCTATGGCTAAGCAAGCGATGGACATGGTTTTCTTCCTCCTCCTCCTCCTCGGAAGTTAGTAATGTGAGAGTCACATAGGTGGAAAGTGGAAATGGATTTGGATTTATAGATTGCTTTAATGATGTTGGATTCATCAGAATGTAATCCTCAGCGTGCCGGAAGCCGGTGACCGTTCGCGAGATGCACCCATCTGGATAGATACAGTGTTGGATAGTTGATTTTCTCTTGACACGAGCTCCCTTTTGGTTTGATATCTTCCTGTGATCC
Source organism: Rhodamnia argentea (assembly GCF_020921035.1). Lineage (NCBI taxonomy): Eukaryota > Viridiplantae > Streptophyta > Magnoliopsida > Myrtales > Myrtaceae > Rhodamnia > Rhodamnia argentea. The sequence continues at coordinate 22,342,105 of NC_063157.1, read as the reverse complement.
GCCTCTTCTGTGCGAACAGTGATGGTCCTGATGGATGGATTACGAAAAACTGTCGCACGAATAGGAACCCAGACAAGAAAACTGTTGAGTGAATAGCAATGTAAGACAGTAATAACTATTGGTAATTAATGAACGACAGCTGTTGCAGAAGAATGAAGAAAATGAAGGCCAGGCCACGATTGTCACCCTCTTTTTTTTGGTGGGCCTCGATTTTTCAAATGCATTTATGGCGTTTGTTTTATTTGACTTTTTCGTTTGTGTGGTTAATATTGCTTTCTGGACTCTCTTTTGTTTCTTCATTTAATATCGTCAGCCACTGTCCGACTAAACGGGAAATTTTTTCTGTTGCCAAAAACGAAAGGGTGACTCATAACTTGTTTTCCCGATTTAGACATAGATTCAAGAGAAGACCATTATTGAATATAGTAAGGTGAAATGGTAGTGTGACTGGTACATAAAGATCCTTCTTTTTGATACATAGACGAATTCGAAATGTAAGTGAAGTTTATCCGGCTCGCAGCCTCGTAGACACACACTGAAGCAAAAAGCATTTGCATTTTGATAAGTTCTCCCTCCGTATTTTGTTCGTTTCGTTTCACCAAACTTCCAAAGTAAATAGTACATGTCCTGAGGACAAAAATTCGTCCTCAGGACATTTCTCAGGTGACTTTGTGCTGTCGCAGAATCTCATCATCCGGCGGCTATTGTTTCTTCTTGGGAGAAGAAAGCCGGCGCTTCAACCATTCTTCCAACGGCTTCCGGTGGAGCATGTTCATCCGGATGTAAGGACGTCTCCCCTTGATGATCCTCTCGGCGGTTTTCCAGTCTTCATTTAATATCGTCAGCCATTGTCCGACCAAACGGGAAATTTTTTCTGTTGCCAAAAACGAAAGGGTGACTCATAACTTGTTTTCCCGATTTAGACATAGATTCAAGAGAAGACCATCCTTGAATATAGTAAGGTGAAATGGTAGTGGGACTAGTACATAAAGATCCTTCTTTTGATACATAGACGAATTCGAAATGTAAGAGGAGTTTATCCGGCTCGCAGCCTTGTAGACACACACCGAAGCAAAAAGCATTTGCATTTTGATAAGTTCTCCCTCCGTATTTTGTTCGTTTCGTTTCACCAAACTTCCAAAGTAAATAGTACATGTCCTGAGGACAAAAATTCTTCCTCAGGACATTTCTCAGGTGACTTCGTGCCGCCGCAGAATCTCATCTCCGGCGGCTACTGTTTCTTCTTGGGAGAAGAAAGCCGGCGCTTCGACCATTCTTCCAACGCTTTCCGGTGGAGCGTGTTCATCCGGATGTAAGGACGTCTCCCCTTGATGATCCTCTCGGCGGTTTTCCAGTCTTCTGCAACCCCAAGAGCCACCAGCAGAGCACATGACACCGCCACGCTCCGTCCGTGACCTGCAGATGAGTTCAAAGAGAGGCTTTTCACGAGCCGATGCAAACAGTTGAATGACAACACCAAATGAGGACCGAAGTATCCCCTTCCATACCATGGGCACAATGAACGAACACAGGCCTGTTCCGCGCCCTCTTCCCGCACGCCCACTTCACGGCGGACTCAATCTCCCCCGGCCCCGGGGACCGCGTGTCCCAAGTCGGGACGCAGAAATACGCGCGCCCGCGCAGCTCGGGCCTTAGCGGGAACTCGCAGGTGCAGTCGACGATCGCCGGGTCGCCGGGGGGCGACTTGTCGAGCGAAGACGGCCACCCGCCGACGTACACGCCCTCGCAGATCTCGCTGTATGGATCCTCCCCGCTCCTCAGCCTCCTGATTGCGGAGAAAGCCCAGGCGAAGCACAAGTAAGGACTGAAGACGACGATCGACCAGACTGGGAGAGACCCATCTGGGTTCTTGCCCAGAAGCTGAGGGAGGTTGATCGATGGGTGGGAAGCGAGCGAGACGAGCAAAGACACGAGAGACGCGTACAAGAAAGGTAGGGACAACAATGCGAAGCCGAAGCTTCTGAGGAATGCGAAGAAGAGGAAAAAAACTGTGGCCTGCAATCCACCCAGAAATGATATGCCCACTCCCATATTAGTTTTTCTAACAAGAATCGAACTGCGTGTCCTTCCAAAGTCAAGCACAGGTTCTTTCTCTGGGCTGAAAGAGTGCGTGCAAGGGGAGTGAACTCAAAGAAGTGAAGAACAAGATTTCGCGATTCTTAACCGGAATGGTCTGGATGGCCTCCTCGCAGGGCCGTGTCGTTCAACATTTAACCAAGGGACTTTGAAAAAAATACAAATACTTTTGGGCTAAAGGCTTTTTTCAAAATGCAAGTAGTATTTAATAAAATGTATTTTAAAAACACATTGAAAAACAACTTTGACGTAAATGCTGGTTGGTGAAAAATGCATTTTGTAAAGTATTTTTACTTTTTAAAAAAAAGCCGTGATCGGCGGCAATCGATGGTGGTGGGGGCCATGGCGGCAAGCGGCTGTCGGCGGCGATCGGTGGTGGGCGGCTGGCCATTGTCGGCGAGCGACAATGATCGATGGTGGGCAACGGCAAGCAACAGCGGGCGAGCGGTGGTCGATGGTAGGCGGCGGTTAGCGGCGACGGATGGCGGCAGCGGTCGGTGGCGATGGACGGCGGTTTACTGCGGTCGGCGGTGATGGGTGGAAGGGGTGGCAAGCGGTGGCTGGTGGATGGTGGCGATGGGCGGCGACAGGTGGCAGCAAGCTAAGTTGACAAATTTAAAAGAAAAAAATTAGTTGTATTTCGCAAAGTCTTTTAGCTCAAAGTACCTTTAGAGGTACTTTGAATTAAAGGACTTTGGAGAGCATTTGAGATGCAATTGCATCTCTCCAAAGTGAATTAAAAAATGAACCTAACATCATTTGTATTTTGCAAAGGGACCTTAGAGCCCCAATGCTCATTCCCAATCTTGAACTAAATAGGACCGTAATTTGTTCATATGAGCTACTTCAAAGTTGAACCGAACCGCCGGCTTGACTGAAACTCTAGCACAACAAGCCGGACTTCTCTTATGGTTCGGTCCGAGAAAAGGTCTCGAGATGGGATGAAGATACGGCACATGACATATTTCAAGCTATTTATAATACGAAAAAAAATGACGCAAAGAGTCTTCGAACTTTGGATCAACGTGCCACGTGGTCCCGAACTTTAGCCCGACAAGTAATATCATCCTTGAAATTTTAATTTATTCAATGTGGTTCCTAAACTTTTGGTATATATTCAAACTAGTCCCTGGACTATATTCAAATTTGAATATAAATGATCTTATATAGTCTAGGGACTAGTAGTTTGAAGATTTATCAAAACTTGAATAACCATATTGAATAAATTAAAAGTTTATGAATCACATTACATATTAGATTAAAATTCAGAAACTAGGCTTCCCTCTCTAGAGTAGCCATGCTCCTCGAGTGGCCTCTCTTCCTCCATTCAATGCATTCATGGCATATCATTAGCATCCATTCCCTATGGTTCTTGAGGTTGTTCCTTTCGAATAAACGCCTTTCAAGAGAAAGGCCTCTTCTGGCTTAAGGTTTTTTAGGTCTTCTACGCGCGGGCATATCCTTTCTTTCTTCTAACTAGGGTGGGGACATCCTTCTGCCCAGATCCCCGAAACCAACAACGTTCAACTGTCGTTATCCTTTATCATAATATAGGGTTGGCCAATGAAGATGTCGAATGCCCAAAAAAAGATCAAAGACTTGCCATCCTATAGCCGTGGGCTTTTTGGTTTGATCAGACGGCTTCGCCGTTCTCATCTTTCACCAATGCGTACGCGATTAGGATGTGGTTCGGTCCAGGATTGGCGCAGGCCGGCTGGTTTAACTTTCTCCCCTTTTCGGGAAATGAGTAAGACGCAGAAGGCCAAAACGGTGCCGTCTTACATACATACGTACCCCCGACTGCTTCGAAGCGGCGCATGAGAAGCCCTCAAGCTGACGCTTTGTCTCATTTGGACCATGCCATCGGAATCATAAATAATAAGGAAAAACTAATCTCTCATTAACAATAACGAAATAACAAAAAAATTACCCAAAACGCTAAATTATACCCACCGTGACAATAATATACCAAAAAAAAAAAAAAACCGTGCCGTCAAAAACTCCGAACTTGTAACTGTGTGACAAATGTATCCTCTGTAACTAAACTTTGCCAACTATAACACCAATTTTCCAAGATTTTTTCTATGGGTATTGTACTTGGGTGACAAATATATCCTCTGTTACTACCACAAAATCCTAGATTTTTCCCAAGGCAATACTAATGCCCCAAACTTTTTTATTTTATTTTACGTATTAGCCATATCTCAAACTTGTAGCAGGGACCAAAAAAATTTCAATCGGAGTTCTTTCCAAGATGGCTGTAAAAATCCAATATGGCGGCTTGCATGGACCAAACATGGATACGGTCCGGCAAATGATTGAGGGTTTATCACACTAGTACAAGTTTAAGGGTTTTCGATGACACAAAAATTTTTTTTTTTTTGAGTCATTGATGCCTCACTAGTAGATCGGTCAAACAAACGTGTAGGGTAAAAAATAGTTTCATCCAATTTGACCCTATATTGATCAATTTATATGCAACACAAATTTAGGGACTTATAGTCGGATGGGCTTATGTTCTACTTTTTATTAATTTTTTTTCCTTAAATTGTTGTTTTTGAAAAACGAGCGACTCTGTAGATCGGCTCACCAAGTCAGTGATGGAGCTGGGGTGCTCGAGTTGGGTCATGGGCCGAGGCTTCATGTTGCTCACGAGCAACGTGAAAAACGTGGGTGAGTACCGTACTAACAGACCAGAACACTTGCATGCACGAGTTCGAGGGTCAGGTTACGGATGCCGGACGAGGCATGTGAGCCTCACGACGAGGCGAAAGGTGGTGGATCTTGCCCAGGTGATGAGAAATGCACTCTTCCTCAATATAAAAAAGTAGGATACGTAAAAAGACCTAATGAATTACAAACAAATTAAACATGAAAACAATTAGCGCAAAAAGAAATTACTGAAGAATTCGAAAACTCGGCTTGGTCCGAAAACCTCCCGAAATCCCTTAGCCGGGGATGGTATCAAACCGCTTTTGGGCTTGACGGACCGCTAAGGGCCCGCATGGTAACCATTCTCATTCTCTGATTCTCATTTTGATCCGGAAAAACCGATTCCGGTTCAAATGAATTTTTTGATTCTCATTCTGAATGAGTTTTAGAAAATCAGAACGTGTTTGATAACTGTACAAAATTTATGTTTCAAAAAAATGATTCTTTCCCTATTTTTTCATTTAAGTCAAATAACTATGCGGTTAATTTATAAAATTTCATCCTAAATTAAAGACTAATTTTCAATGCACACTCAAATAATTTAAAATACATTATTTTTTTAGCATGTCATGAATGAAATACAAATTTTAATACACAATGTTTAAAGTTCTTTAAATGTTGCATTTTCTAAATACATAGAAACATCTTGTGACGCACGGCTACCAGTATGCATGTTGGATGCCCTCATCTTCTGCAATATTCTTTGTATGAGAGTGAAATCTATGAAATCTATGAAATTTAGGCCCAACTTTATGGAAATAAGGTCAAACTAGCATAATCTAAGCTTTTTCTATTTTTTAGGATTTTCTAAATTTTGTGTTATTTTTTTTAAAAAATTATTTGTTATTTATATTTATATTTATATTTATACTTTATTTTTATTAGGTAGAGGGGAAAAAATGACGAGAAAATTACAAGGAAAAAGTGAGAGATGCAAAACTTCATTCTGTTTGCTATTTTCAAAAGTCATTTTTTTTTTCCGTAAGCAACTTTTTTTTGTTTTTGGATTTTACTCTAAAATTGATTCTGATTCTCCAAAAATGATTACGGGAATAGAATCAGAATTATTTACGTTACCAAACAGCATTCTCATTTTTTACTGTGCAGGGATGAGAATCAGAGAATGAGAATGATTACCATGCAGGCCCTAAATGAACGATTTCGACCCGCATCATAGTGACCAAAAGCAAACATGTTTGGTCGGAAAAAAGATAAAAAAAAAAAAACAAACAAACATTGTCAAGTCATATAATCTAGACTCTTGGCAGAAAATGAAATAACAAACTCACTCGGTTTACGAGTTGTTGTTTCAAAATTATGCCTTCCTTTTGGCATTAAAACCAAAAAAGATGGCAACGTAGAAGTTCGAAAGGACACCCGTCGGCTTGTTCGACATTGGCTGGTGGTTGATATGGTTTGGGCGAATGGTTCTAATAAACCGAGGCCATGTCGAGTATTCACTAAAACTTTAGAGGTAGTTAGGCATTTATATTTTGGACCCATTTGAATGTGTTTTTTTTTAAACTTTAGACAATGTATAGATGACCTGGCCTACTAGGTGCATTTGTTAGGGGGGACAAGCTTCGTGAAAAATGAAAGGAATACGGTTTATTTTCCTTTCTTTGATGATATGTGACCAAAATCATTTTATGAAATTCGGATCTCATTTGAAGAATAATTTTAATCTTATAATTTTATCTGAGGCAAAAAAAAAAAAAATTACTTTTTTAAACAAATTTTTATATTACATTATTTTTTTGTATCATATTATTTTTTATTTTTGTCTTTTTCTTCTTCCTCGGCGATGATCGGCAATCGGCAACACAAGATCGAGCTCGCTATGTGATCGGCGACGTCAAGCGTGCTAGGATCCAGCAAGGCCCAACCTCGTGTGGCCGGTTGCTGAGGCTTGGCAACTGGTGAATGAAGAAGAAAAAGAACAAAATTCAAAAAATAAAAATAAATAAGTTATAAATAAAATATAAAAAAAAAAATTGATGCGCAACTCAAGAGAGTGTTTTCACCTATTTAGATTTAGGGATTCACTTTTCTAATTTTATGCTTGATTTTTTCGTTGATCAGAAATATTTTTCATTGATTAAGTTATTCTCAACGAATCAAATATGTGAAAGTCCGAAAAATCAATTCTCAGAAAATACTTTCAATGGGATACCAGTAAAGAGTCGAGCTTCAAGTTAAGAATCAAATGTAGTAATACAGGAGTTAGTTAACGGACCCAAAAAACTGCCGTAGAAATCAATGGAATGACAACAGACGAGTATACAGAAAGTGAAGGACATCAATGGAGGAGGGAGTTCGCAGATGGTTGGTGAACATATCGAAGTGGTGCCCATCGCCCCAAGACTTCTCGTCGGCCCTCTCTCTCTTCCCTCCTTCTCAACGCTCCTCGATTCTCAGGTTCTTTCTCCCTCCCTCCTGTTGCTATTCTACATTTTTGGTTGCCGTGATGAATTGGGTCCGAAAGGAGAGAGATGCAGAATCAAAAGACAACATCAAAATGGCGTTTTGATCTTTTTTCTTTATGTGGGTAGATTCATTAAAAGTGAGGATAGGAAGAGGGCATTGGTCAGTCGGTTGCTTCAATATGCTCTGTTGCATCAAGTGCTCGGAATCCCATACGAGCAAATTAGCATCAAACGCACCTTGGAAGGCAAACCATATCTGGTACGATTGCAATTGTTCCTGACTGTACTTCAATTTTCCTTCCTTTGGTATTTTTGTGTGGTTTTGATCTCGTGTTTCCGTAATTTCGGTCATTCGGTTTATGTGTGAGCAAACTTATTTGGGAGGGTGATTTCCACGCAAAACCGACTTTTGTTGAAGGCTGAGGACTTGCTTTATTTTGTCAAATGTCATAAGCGCGGCAAGCTTGTACAATGTTGTCGACAAGTTACACGAAAGAAAACACATACCGGCGTCTAGTGAAATTGTCCCTCAATCGCTATCCTGGAAATAGTTTCTGACAAAGAGAAAAAATTAATTGTGAGTTTCTCTCATGTCTCTCTATGTTGAATCTTGAGTATTGAATTAGTTTAAGTGGTAATGGTTAAGACCTATGAGTTTTTTAAGATCAAAAGGAGAAGATACAGAAAAATTTTGGTTGATATGCTACTTCAACAGGTGAGGATTGAGGATGACTTTTCTTTCTGGGCTTGGTAACAGTCTATGCTTTTCAACCTTTCATATTTATCCATTAGTTGCTTCTGAAAACATGGTCAAATGGAGAGTTTTCCTTTAAAAAATGGATGAAGGGGATATCATTGGATGGTTGGAGTTATATTCTTTCGTTTGGCATAAACTTCAACTATTTGAGATGTGCATTGCATGCTTGTGCAGTTGCATCGCAATTGTTCTACTCTCATCCAGATTATTTGTTTACCTTATGGGATAGATTAACGTGAGTTGACTAGCACACAAGATGTTTCTGATTGGGTGCTTCTAACAACTTAGAGCAAAGGTTGATTAGAGAAACTTGACTATTGCTAAGCAAGTGATGGACATGGATTTTTCCTCCTTTTCATAAGTTAGCAATGTGAGAGTTACATATGTGGAAAACGGAAATGGATTTGGAATCGTTGATGCCTTATTATGTTGAAATTTGTTGTAATGCAGTCATGAGTGTGCTGACAGCCAATGATTATTTGGGAGATGCATTTATCTAGGTAAATGTATTGTGGGTAATCGATTTTCTCTTGTCATGAGCTCCCTTTTGGTTTGATGATTTCTATAACTGCCTATCCTGTGTGAAGTGTTATGGTTTTCCAGTGATCTTTTCAGTTTCCTTCCAAAGTGTTAACATGCGCTGCTGTTTCCTTTTTGCCCTTTTCTTCTCAAGGAATGTGATAAAGACGTCCCGGAGTTTCCCAATTTCAATTTTAATGTCTCCCATCATGGTGATTATGTGGCAATAGCATCAGAACCACTATGCCTTGTGGGGTTGGATATGGTTTCTTGCACTATTCCATGGAAAGAAACAGTTACTGAATTCATTCAAAACTTCTCATCATATTTTTCGAGATTGGAGTGGGATTTTATAATAGGTGCAGGCAATGAAGAACAAATGTTGGTTGAATTTTACAGGTAGTGTTTTCCTCTACCTATAATAATCAGGATAACTCATTCAATCGTCCTCTTTGTCTGTGGTTCAGCGGTGTATACTCGTAGCTTCTTCAAATTTATCGCTTAAAATTGGGCCTTGTGCTGTTCTTGTGCCTCTATTAGACAATTCAGACAATATGAAGTGGGATTTACATGGATAATGGTCTGTGCAACTTCTTATTGGAAAATAAGAACATTAAAACACTACATCTCTCTACGGCCTTGCCTTTGGACCTAGTTCCCCCCTTAGTGAAATTATGTAGTGTTGATCGTATCTCAGAATAATGTCCTTATAGATGCAGTTGATAGCACGCGCATAGGACATAATGTGACGACTAGTTTTTTGATAGGGAGATTGAATAGTTTGTGCCCTATCAGAGATCCAGGATTTGCTGCTAATATGTTTACAGCGAGTAGGAAATGTCAACTGGTTGTCTGATTATTATCAGTTTGCGTGCAAATTTGGCGTGGAACAACTGATTGAAAAGTGAGTAGCCATTTGCTCTGCTCTTCCTTTAACGTCAAATTATGGACCATGAAGGTTGCTATCTGTTCTCGTAGCCAATACCAGGTTAGCTTTGTATGGACAAATAATCCAGTTATTTTTTCATAGTAACACTTCAAGGAGGATTAGCTGTAAATGGATTGTGTGCGGTGACAATGGAGATTGGAAGAATTTGTAGGACACCCTTTCTTCTGCTCTTGGCTTCTTTAATTTCTGCGTCTGTTGCTGTGCGTGTATCCTTCACATACTCTATTCCATAGCACTGCTTGCAGTGGTTTTTGTCATGGTCTAGGGAACCCTTATGTCTCCCTATGTAGTTAAGGCCTATCAAGTTGGCCCATCACCCTTAGAAGAAACCTTTTCCTTTCATCGTTGAGTTAGTGAAGCTTTGGGATTGCATAATCAGAATTTTTCTTTTAGGTTCATGTTTTTCGTAAGTGTCAGATCAGACTATTTATATGACCTCAGTATTTGGGCTTCAATTTTTTGAAGTTGTCAGCCTTTGTTATGATTGATAAATTGCATGACGGCACAAGTACTTTTTTTCTTAAGACTGAAGTTATTGCTGAACATTGCGAAACTCATTTATCTGTTGGCCCTTCATGCTCCGGGCGGTTCACCGAAGAAAGCTTGAAACATGTGAACCTATAAGATATGTGCAGTTCAAACCCCTACTCAGAAAGAGGGGGATGCGTGGAATGGAACGGGGAGCCTCTCACTCCCATAACACGAGAAGTTGGGTGGGAGTTTAGCTATTAGAGAACTTTTGTGTTCATTGCTACCAACTTAAGTCAACCTATATGGATAACAAACTTCAAGAAGGAATTTGTCAGATATGACTCGAGGAAAGACCCAGGAGACAGAACTAATCAAATATATACGGTGACCTCTAGGCTAGTAGCAGTTTCCCCGTGGATTGAGTGATTTTCATGTGCATTGCATTTGGCATAGCATCAGGATTTTTGAACAGCTTCCTTACCGCTAATATTCGGCTCGTGACTTCTACAGATATTGGTGCTTGAAGGAAGCATATGTCAAAGCCATTGGCAGTGGATTGGCATCTGGCTTGGATAGAGTCGAGTTTCACCACACTGGTTGGACCAACATAAATGTCAAAATTGATGGAACCTTTTCGCCGCTCTGGAAGTTTTGGCTCCTTGATTTGGGAGAAAAGCATTATGTAAGTCTTCTCTCTCTCTCTCTCTCTCTCTCTCTCACAAACACAAAATTTTCTGCGGTTAGCTTATTTTTGATTCAGTCCTACAGTTTGATAGGAACTAAGAATATTACCTCTGCATGTTCCAACATCCAAGATTTACTGTAAGCCTTCTGAGTTGTGAGTGTTGTCTTGAAATATCGAATATGACATTACTTCTTGCTGTGTAGATTAATAGAAAGTTGTCTCAATGCTCTTTAAGCCCTGCTTTATGACATTTGAATTACTCTTATCCCTGTGTGCTACTTCTGCTGAATGTTCTGGTTAGAATTTTGCGGACCCCTCTTGTATTTTAGTGAATTCCAATAAAAACCCCTTTTACTTCAAATGTGGTTCTCTAGCCACATAGCATTTTTTAAAAGGTCATATTAATCAACTTTCATTGTAGCAAGAGAGGGTCAATCAGATTTCCCGTAGATTTTTGGTAAAGTACGAGCTCGTACTTTGTGGCTCGTCACTGAGAAAAATTCCATCTTCTGCCATTGCAGATATCCATTGCGAGGGGTCACCCGAGATCGGCAACCGAAAGCTACAAGAACACAATGAAAAGAGTGGAATTTTCCAAGGACGAATATTTTGCTGGTTTGCATCTTCCAGATGTTAGTTTCGTCTTGCAAACAGCGGAACAGCTCATCTCGATTCTACAGGATGCCAAGAGAGCCTGAATCACGAAAGGGGAGCGCAATGCAGCGTTAAGCCGGAGACAGCGGAAACCAAAATAGCAGGGCAGCAAACCATTTCAGGACTCTTCTTTGCATCTGTAATGCACGTAAATTGCTACTGTGTTGAGGTTGAAATTCACAAGTTCAAGTTCAAGCAATAGTGTCAAGGAAAAGGCCCGATCATCTATATATTGTCAACACCATAACAAGGAATCTCTTCTACGTACAAAGGTTTATCTGAGCCAACATTTTATAGGACGCAAGTGTCGGAAAGTATCTATAGCTAGAGTGAATTTTAAGAAACAAACGAAATGGGATAAAAATCGTGGCATACTACACCATTTCATCACTTTTAACTCGGGAATTTGTGGATCTATATAACTCGGCTCTGCGCGCAAGCTGACGCGCGGCAATCTGTCAGTATATTTACAAAAAGATGTCGGAGGATCGAATGAGGTTCAGTCTACGGCTCTTCATCTCTTTCTGGATCGCACGAGTCGTCGATGTCGACGTCCAAAGCAACGACTTTCGAAGCGCTCATCTTCGTGGAGCTCGACCGAACGCTGAATGGGACTCGCGCATGGCTCGGCACAACCCCGCATGTGTCCTCCTCCTTCTTCAGATCAGCCGGTGGCAAGAAACAGTCCATCGACAACCCCTTGATGTTGAAGTCCACCTCCTCGATGGCCCAAACCTCTTCCATCCGCGTCCTGGAATGGCTCTCTGAGTTCTCACCGAACCTAAACAAGGACACCGACGTCCTACCGGAGTGAGCGATGTTTATACCATCGATGGTCCGGTAGTCCTGGATCAGGGACTCCATGGTCGTCTCCCAGTAGATGCTCTCGGAGCTCAACGACTTGATTCTTAGGAGGTGAGTGTCTTCCAATTGGACCAAGAGGCCGGTCCTCTGGCTGAAGTAGCCCCACAGCGTGTGCCGGATTATCTCGACATTGCTGCTGCTTCTGGCCCGTAGCGTGGAAGGCTCAGCTTCGAGCTTGAGGACGAAGCAGTCTTCATCGTTGATCGCCTTTTCGCCGATGCAGACCGAGTTGGAGAACAAGTCCGACGTGGACCTCGGATCGAGACCCTGCTCATGATTTAAGTGTCCTCTGAGTAAACTTGTTCAAATTCAATGTAGTTTTACTAGGAAGACGTTAGCAAAACGCGCTTGTTAGGTAGGGAATTGGGTCCAACATTGGGCTCAATTGGACCCACTTTAGGATTTCAAACGTGTAATTTTCAAAGCCCGGTAAGAACCCAAGAAGGTGGTGGTTGCTCGGAAATTTCCCACTTCGTGGCTTTCACGCTAGACTTACTAGAAGACTTGACCCCTAGATCCTTGACTTCTTAATTTCGCCCTTAAGTTATTGTCCAAAAAAATAAATAAAAAATTCGCCCTGGAATTATGATAATTTCTTTCTACTCTTTCCTTTTTCATGAGATATTTGTGCGATTATTTCATTGGTACCTTGAACAACATTGACTTTTATTTTGGATAGAAAGAATCAAAGTCAAAAGAAAGATAAGGTTTGATCCATCCCGTACGAGTTCAACATGAAAGCACCTTAGGAAACTAAATCTGTGCAAATATCTTAATCGATCCAAAAGTATTATTTGAATCATGGATCAGATTTTCGAATTGATTTGCCCCCATCACTTTAACTTTTTTAGCTAAATCTTAAAGATATCATCGTCCTATCTTTAGACGTGTCCAATTCAACCGCAAGAAATTATATACTTTTTTTAAATATATTTGACGCGAAATAAAGCCGACCAAAGGGGGGAAAAACATTATATTATCGCTTATAACCAGTAATTGGATCTCCCAAAGCGGATTTGATTTCTTTTTCAATGCATTAGAGTAACATTAGTTAATTTCATTTTCTTTTAAAGTGCCATGTGAAAAGTCGTTTAGGGGGAAAAAAAGAAAAAGTAACGGAAATTGAGGAGCAGGTGGTGATACCTGCAAGAACCGGCGGAGAGGCCGGGGCGGCCCGCGGGAGGCGTGGGAGTGGTGCCACGGCGTCTGCCGCCACGCCACCTTGCCGTCGCTGCCGGCGCTGATCTTGCAGCCGGGGACCACCAGCTCGAGGCACCACAGCTCAGGCCTCTTCTGCCACAGCACGAACCCGCCCACCTCCCCGACCCCGTGCCTCATGCTCTTCACGGTCGCCGCTGCCGCCGCCGCCTTCGCCTTGCCCTCTTCGCCGGAGCACATCTCCGACGCGGCCATCCTCACTTTCCCCATGGCGTACATGCTCTCCACCGCGCTCAGCGCCTGCTCGCCTCCCGACGCCGCCACGTACTGTTGCATTATGTACTTGGCCATCGATGCTTCCTGATTAATTTGGACATGGAGAAACTTGGGAGTTAAAAACATATTGCTCGCCTGGTATAACAATGAACCACACTAACGTTGGTTTTATAAAATCATATAAAATTTCTCGTCGAGTTTCCGTTCTTCTATTGTAAATTAAGGTTTCGAAAAGCCTTTTATCTCAAAAATCGACACATTCCTTTTCTTCGCTTGAACACTGACACGAAGTGCTAAGCCTCTGAATAAAAACTCGATCTTTAATGGGGAAATTGGTTCCACTCACGATGGGGTGATTTTTCATGCTCGCGGCGATGTGGGTGTTGTGGAGGTGGCGGTGACTTATGGGGAGAGGGACCAGCGGAGCTCCGACGACGCCGAGGAGGAGCTGGAGCTCGGCGCTCCGCCCTCCGCCGAGGAGGACGGTCACCGCCGGGGAGGACTTCTCGTGGCTCGACGGTCGCATCCAGGACTTCATGTGCGCCCACGACCTGTTCGAGGATTTGCTCGCGGGAGCGAACATCTCCTCCGGGATGGGGACCTCAAGCACGGTCTCGAGCTTGTCTTCCCCATCGTAGTTCGGACACAGCTTCCTCATCAACGCAGTCAAGCTGAGAGAGAGAGAGAGAGAGAGAGAGAGAGAGAGAGATTGGCTTCGTAGGTAGTGAGAGGAATTGCCGAGTGAAAGAAGAGAAAAAGTTTTGGGGGTTAGAGGGAGAAGATGGTGAGGCGGAGAGAGAGAGAGAGGGAGGGAGAGGGACCTGCACCAACCGACCATGGCCCTCTCCGAACGTGCTGAGCTTTCGTTTATGTCGTGTTGGCGACGCAACTCACTTCTCTCTCTCTCCCTCTCTCTCTCATTAATTAATTAATTAATTAACGAATGGATTATTGAATGATATATTATCTTAATTAAATTCAAAATTCAGATAAATCCTGCGAAACTGAAACTCTTCAAAGATTTAGTTCCGGTCATGTCCTTGGTCGGTTCACGATTAGTCATCAAGTTCTATCAATCTATCTATCCTGCTTGTTTCAAAGTTCTTTCGATCCTCTCTGGCTTTGGTTCCATTGAGTAATTCGTGAGGCATGAAATCTTGCATTCGATCTTGTGTAGATGGGAATTTACGAAAGAAAATCGATCGCGAGTCCATGCGCGTGCATACCAATCAATTGATTCCTAATGTTAGATTAGACTAAATGGGAAGGTGTCCTTCCTTAGTTTGAAGTCAACAATTTATCCCTCAATTTCTAAAATCGAAATTACTTATTTTCGTTTTGGTGGGTAAGTCAAGTAAGGGTAATTCACATTGATGGGGATTCTAAAGTGGCGATGGTAGAAAACTCCAAAATTCGGATTGAACAAAGACCTTCTAGATGAGAGAGGTTTGAGGCTTGAGAGATGTCTAGTCTATAAACGTGCAAAGGGAACTCCCAAAGAGTCTTAAGTCAAAAAGGGTTGGAAATAGTTAGCATTTTCACACTCTAATTAGCTTTTTCGCCGTATCGTTTTAAGTAAGATGACTAATGCGGTAAACATTTATATAAAGCCAAACATAAGTTTTAATAAACACAGAGATCTAGCAAATTTTTTTTTATTGAAGATGCCTTTCTAAGTTTAGAAACGGCCTAACTCCCTGAAAAATCCCAAAGAATAAATGCATTTTCTTTTTTTGGTTGAAAAGAATAAATGCGTTAAAAGTCTTAAAACTTGCAAAAGATGCAATCAAATCCTAAAACTTGTTATAAATGTGCAACCAATGGAAAGAGTTGATTTTGCCAATTTGACAAATTCTAATACTTGAATTCACCTATTGAAAGTTTTAATACTTGAGTGCACTTTTGTGACAATTTTTAAGATTTAATTGTATTTTTTGAAATTTTTAGGATTTTCAATGCCCTTATCCAAAATCCCAACTTTAGATTTAGTCTCAAATCTATCCCGAACTTTTTTTTTGTCTCGAGAAAAAGTGTCAAACTTTAGGTCTAGTTCCAAATCTACTCGAACTTAAATTTTAAACTTTAGGTCCAATTCCAAATCTGCCACAATAATTTTTGTATCAGAAAAAACCCCAAACTTTAGACCCAGTCCTAAATATACCTCACACATTTTTTTTGTCTAATAAAAAAATCATCAATTTTTACTCTAATATCAATTTTGTACCCAGTAGTTATCCCTCCAAAAATCGCAGTTGTTTCTTCCAAATTTCATATTATGTAATGGTTTCATTTTGGAAAATTTCCACAATTTTTATTGGTATTTATTATCCAAGTAGAAATTCCACGCCGATCCATACTTATTGCCTCATTACTCTGATTATGTTAATTTTTTATTGGCTTAAAAATGTCACGTCAAGTTGGGACTAGGCCAATGGTTAGGTTTGATAATAGATTGAAAGTTTGTTATTTTTTTAGACAAAATAAAAATCGAGGCAGATTTGTGATTGGACCTAAAGTTAAGGATTTTTTCTAAGACAAAAAAAAAAGTTTTGGGCACATTTTGGGACTGGACCTAAAGTTAGGGGTTTTTCACGAGACAAAAAAAAAGTTTGGGGTAGATTTGAAACTTGACTTAAAGTTGGATGTTTTTTCTAAGACAAAAAAAAAAATTCATGGTAGATTTTGGACTGGACCTAGAGTCAAGGGTTTTTTAGGGAATTAGGTGGTTTAAAAACAATTATTTTTTGTGTGTGTGTGATTCTCTCGTGCTAAATGTTACTTCTATTTACTTTTGTGTTTTTTTATTGTTTATTTAGGCCAACAGTCTTTTATTGTGTGTTCAATAAACGGCAGGTATCTTATGTTTCGATGAATACTTGTGCGGTGGAGGACATGCTCAAGCTTACTTCAACAGATGTGTCTTAAGCACAAAAATATGAAATTTCGGAGAATTACATCTTCGTCTGCAGGTGATCTTTTTGGACACCATATTGCCTAATTCGCGAATCCAATCGCATTTTTTTAGCGAAGATATGTTCCTCAAAACGGAGGGTCATGACGGTGCGAAATGTTATTTTTTTTTTCAATAGTAATTATCTATGTGAAATGCGTAATCGATTCATTAAGATCGAATATTTTTTTTCACGAGATGTACTTAATTAATATGTTAAAGCTCTCATCAACACAGCTCTAATTGGAAAATAAATAAATAAATAGAAGATGATAATTCAACAACTCTAGTCGCAACCTTCAATCTCAAATGAGCATAATCTCATAGGAAAAAGTCAGGGCGTCATGTCGGGTCTTAAATAGTCAAATCCAAAGCAACTCGCATGACCCATTTTTGGCTCATTTGTATGCGGTACAAATTTAGCGATCCATTCCCGATTCATATATAGGCAACAAAAGGGTCGTTTTTTTCCTTTTCCTTTTAAGGGAAAAGATTAGCATTTTGCCTGTGTGAGGTTAGAGGAGAAGCAAACCAAGCGGCCAATTTAGGATGGTGACTTGAAACGCTTATCTTAGGCTCAACCACCCTTATTGATTTTGGTCGAAAGTGTTTAATCGTTCCCATTATTACACTAGAATTTATTTCTTACAACAAATCGACTTTTCCTATAATCAGGAGAGCGCATTAAACACAATTAAATTCATAATTAACCAAAAGTCTCCCGCTCCCGTTCTAGAGAGTGTGTCAATGTGGACTTTAACCTTAATTGGCCGTGGTGGACTCACTAGGCATTACGTAATTGAAGGGGTTTTTTGTCTCCGTTGTTTAGTTGGATCTTGCACACGACTACGCGCCTACAAAGTTTGATTTTCTTTACCTATTTGGCAAACATAACATTAGATGCTTGCTTCTTCGTTGACTTAATGCTTGGGACATTTAGGGTTCATATACGGAAGGATGGGATCATATTTACCTGTCGCCGCTAGTTTCCTTGAAACTATCGAAATTAGGGCCAATTAAGAGGTTCATTATCATTACCCGCGTCTTGCATCTTCTCCGATACCCTCTCACCTTCGTATGAAGCAACAACAGCCTCTTGATGTTGATAATTCCGAAGAAACTAACGGCGATTTATGAACGCAGGGCAGATTCGGGAATAGAATCACAATTGGTGATTTTCTGCTAGATAAAAAAAAAAAAAAAGTTCTCTAGCAGAATTGAGATTGAACTTAAAATTGATGATTTTTTTTTTCTTTTAGAGAATTAGGCATAAATATAAATCGCTCAAAACTTGAAAAAAGAGCATATATTGCTTTCGTTCCAATGAACAAATGCATAGAAATGCTCTATTTACCTCCTTGAAAATGTTGAAAATCACCCATAGAAAATGGACAATTTTTTTTTTTAAAATTTCTAATTCCAAACATAAAGTAATGATTAAAGATTAGAGAGTCCAGTTCATAATTCATATTGGATATTGAATGAATGCTAGGAAGCACAAAGTCTGGGGTGGGAGACGGTGGTGCTGGGGGGAATGTCCCACTGATTGTTGGTGCATGTTACCTTGGACAGTTGCATATCTTTATCCAAACCCCACCAAAATTACTTTGTCAAAAAATTTTAAAAAAAAAAACTTTGAACAAAATACAAAATAACAACTAGAAACAAACAATTAAATAAAGGGTGGCGCTATTTCCACTCCCACTATAGCTATGACGCTCGTTTTTGCTAGTTAACTTACTAAAATAACCTTCTCTTTTTTCAATTAAATGTTTCTTTTTGTATCGAGTTAATTTGCAAATCTACCTTTATTTTTAGTCGATCTTGATAAAAATGAAAAAGTAAAATTAATCACAAAATGGAAAAGATTAATTTGTTAAAAGCATAATAAAATGTTGAAAATATTTGTAAACACATAAAGGAAAAATGTGAAATTTCGTGCTGTTCAACTCTTGAAATATTAAAAAAAAAAAAACTCTTGATATAAAGAAAGGAATTAATATCGATTATAAATTTAATCTCACAGCAAGTGGATCAACTTACGCGAGTTTGAAAGTGCAGAATGTGTAAACAAATTTTCAACCCCATCTTGCAATTTATATTAAAATGTGAAAAGAGATAAAAAAAAAAAAAGCGCAAATAGGAGATTTGTAACTTTAGAAACCTACAAGTCTATTTGAAAATTATATACAAGGTCAAAATTTGCTTGATAATTATATTGGATTTTAAATTTCAACTTTATAATAAAATTTTCCTCAAACTATTTCATAAAAAATATACAGTAAATTGTGTGTTCATAAGCCGTTAAAATTAGAAATTTCTAAATTTTTTTATAAATTTTCTAATTAAAAGCATGAGATCATAAATTAAGAATAGTGAACTTCTATAGGAAAAGTGATAACATGATGCATTATAGAATGATATTTTATTAGGTGTAATTTGACACTTATATTGTGAATTTGATATTTAAAAGGAAAAATAGAAACAAAAGCAGTTATGTTGGTTAGTTTGATAAAAAAATGAAACAATAACTTAAAGAGGGAGAATGGTATTTCGGTCTATTAATTAAAAAGAGGAGTGCATTAGTCAAAATGAAAGTGGAAATAGCGCCGCCCTTAAATAAAATATCAGTTGCCTTTTTGCCCTTTTTCCATAATAACCAATTCGATGACAGATCAAAATGTCAACGACGCCATCCACAGCCGTCGCCGGAGCATGCGACCGGCCCCCCGATGATTGCCAGCGAGGGTCCAGCGGTTGTGCCTCATTTGTTGGCTGATCAACAAATTAATTGTTAGTTTGACATTTACCGAAAAAAGAAAGAAAAGAAAAATAGAATAATTTTTTTGCTAAAGTTTTCAAAGGAGCTTGATTAAAGTGCAGAATGAGGACAAAGGAGAGCTTCAGTGATTGATGTCGCCAATCATGCCATGCACGTCGGGAGTTATTCAATTCCTGCCCCCTTTTTTTTTCCTTTGGGGTTAGCTTTAGTTTACACGTTTTATCTGTTATATTTTTCAATATCATTCAACTTTTATGGCAAGCATAAACACTTCTACTCTGGTATTTATTAGTATAGTCATCAATAATAAAGCCCACCAACTTCAGATTTCTCTAAAAGTTTAATCTTGTGCTAACAAAGCCTTCAATTTTGCGACCCATATGCACAGAGCAAGGTTAAGGTGTATCTATTGGCGTGCTTCGTCACCGATCGGGAAAACGACCCAAGAATCCAATTTACATGCAGGGTACATCTTTGCATAGGTTTCGTCGTCCTTTCTTATATTATCATAATGTAATTTCCCACTGTAATTGCAACGAATTAAACTAATCTATTCCTACGTGTCAAGCACATACGTGCATCAGTCGCGTCTGATCGGATGGAATTATATAGAAGTTGAAGATGAATGTTCTCCTAGCAAGTTGGGAACATTAGGAAAAAGAAGAAGAGAAGAAACGAGAAAAATGTTTGTTCTAAGTCATGATCTTCAAAGGAACAAGTACATGATACCTACACAACTCAACCCAATCACATACCACTTGATGTGAAACAATTACCCAAAAACAAATTATGATAACACTCAAATGTTCTCCGGCTAGAAGTTTTGGATTGGACATTCGTTCTGATTTTTGGCTGATTAGGGTATGAGACCATTCCATACTTCGATTTGATAGAAAGATTAAACAAAACTTATCAAGGTAAACCCTTCATTTATGTGAAGGAGCTGATGTCAAATGCCCTTGATTTTCGTTCAATCAACAGATTACTTCGATGGATGTTGTTGCTGACCATTCGAAGCAACACTTGTAGACGCGCGAGATTGAGTAAGGTTATATCCATTCACCATTAATTAGTACAATCTTCAAACGGCACTTGAGTCTTAAGATAAATCTGTTTTGTAGAACATAAGGCTGATCAACTTGGAAGGGTGGTTGACTTGGGGTCGTGGAAAAGCAACAATAGGGGAAATTTGTACAAGAATTCATAAATATTATTGTGCGGCGACCAATTTAGTCATAAAATTTTTAATTTTTCAATTTAGTCCTAAACAGTTTAACAATTTCCCAATGTAGTCATTTCGATCCATTTTGATTGGAAATTGCTCATGTGAGTATCCTACGTGGCACAAATGATGGCAATTGAAGGCCGAGGCCCTAGACTAGTAGAGG
This sequence comes from Rhodamnia argentea, assembly GCF_020921035.1. NCBI lineage: Eukaryota > Viridiplantae > Streptophyta > Magnoliopsida > Myrtales > Myrtaceae > Rhodamnia > Rhodamnia argentea. The sequence continues at coordinate 22,321,417 of NC_063157.1, read as the reverse complement.
GAAATATAAAAAAAATAAAAAAGAGGAAAAAAAGAAAATTTTAATAAAATTGCAAAAATAATCAACGTCAACGCCGATCGTGCCACGTACGACTGCCGACGACCACGTCACATACTTCCCATCAAAATTAGCTGCAATGACTACATTAGTAATTCGTTAAAAGGTTTATGAATAAATCAGTCAAATTGAAAAGTTTAGAACTGAATTGGCCAAAACGACTATATTTGTAAATCGTTAAAATGTTAATGACTAAATTGGCCAAATTAAAAGGTCAATTAGGTTTAAGACTTTTTGAACAATTAGCCCCAACAATGGAGGGACATAACATGAATAGAGAAATTACCAAAAAATCTTAAAGCAATTGTACTTGTGTCAATTTAATCTTAAACCTTTGAATTATACTAATTTAGCCATAAACCCTTTCATGTTTATCAATATAGTTCATCTTGCCAATTTGGCCAAAAATTGCTGACGTGGATAACTCTCGACCGTCCTACATGAACAAAATTTATTAATTATATTGATTGTTTTATGTTATTAAATTTCTATATTTATTTTTTAATTTTTTTTTCTTTTTCTTTCTTCCTTCGTTTGTCGTTAGGCCTTAGCGATGGCCGGGGACAGGCCACATACTATAATTGGTGAGGGTCGCTCCCGCCGGCTGCAAGCGAAGTCATTCTCATCAGGATCTAGCAAGAGAAGACCTTGTCGGCTTCAAACGAGGCTTGCCAAAGCCCGTTGAGGATCGACTTCGCCATCTTTGGGCAAGGCTCAACCTCGTTGGGTCTTGCGAGGGCGAGCCTCGCTCGAGGCCGGCCCTTGTCGGTAGTTGCCTTTGGTTGGTTGCCGGCCATCGTCTAGGCCCAATGATCAGCAAAGAAAGAAGGAAAGAAAGAAAGAAAGAATAAATGAATAATGAAATCACCAAAATTTTCAAAAGAAATATTATAAATTTAATAAATTTTGTCCACATCGGTGCTTGTTGTGTCACGTAGGCAGCCCAACATTCATGTTAGTGATTTTTAGCTAAAATTGGCCCAATGAACAACACTTCCAAAACGCGAAAAAATTTAAAATTCAATTGACAAATCGAAAAATTTAAGACTAAATTAACACAAATATAAAAAAATATAAAAAATTTGTTGGTAATTTTCCCCGTCGTGAATTCCCAACTTAAATTCAATGTCCAATTCCATGTCCTTGAGTTGCAGTTGCAGAGAGATACCTGTGACATGTATCTAAAGGTACTTACAATTGCAGAACTAGACCAAAGTTATAGTATTATTAATAAAATCAATTTTATTTTTTGGCCAAATAAGAAAAATAGGAACTATACTTTAAGTCTTTGTCTGAGTTTTTTTTCCCCCGCCCAAGAAATTAAATGGGAAAATAGCTTGGAAATTGGCTTTTATTACATATCTAAACATTTTTCACGGGCATGGTTCGAAATTTAACTCGTAGGATTTAAAACCGTTAAATGCATTCTTGAAAAATTAAAAATAAGAATAAAACCAAGATCTTCGAATTTCCCATTTAAATTGCGCTTTACATCTCCTAATTCTAAAACCTGTCTTTTGTATCGCCTATATTTAAACCTAACATTTTGAACAGACATAGAAGAAGAACACATACATTTTGCATCATCGAGGAACTAAATGATACAGATATGATAGTGCAAAAGACAAAAAAAAAAAAAAAAGGTTTAGTAATCGATATATGTAACATTTCAAATGTATAATAATTTAGTCCGAATTTCCCATAATGTTGCACTTAGCATTATTTAGCGTATTAATGGCCACTAATTTAAAAAAATTATTTCCTTCTCACCAAATAAATGAAAAAAGAAATTGATATTTCTACTTCATCTGAATAGTTCAGACAAGAACACGTGGATAGGCATATATGGAAAAAAAAAGGTTAATTTAATGAACCAATCATTCGTTCATCCCGAATAAATGTTATCACATAAAGTAAATTATCGGATGCCATGTGACGTGACATGGTTTATATGCCCCACGAGCTTATGCACGTACGTGCATCCCCGAAAGATATTAATAAAGCGAGTATTGCCAAAACAACAGCTTTTTCTTGTGACGGAGTGATGTCAATGGTGCGGCACGAACCCCGGAAACCCACGATTTACCGGCACGTTTAGAAAGTTACTCGTGAAAAAGCAAAACCGACCCGACAAATCTCGAAAAAGTTACCGTCAGCCTGTGTTTATAACATCTCGAGGATTTGCAGGACGTTCGACCAAGCGTTCTCCGAGGGAAGAAAGAAAAGACTCAATCACGTACCGCTAATACAGTTGCAGAGCATCAAGGCTCGATGCTTTGACATAACTCAGGCCACACCACAGGAATGCCAGGATGACAAGCAGGCCTTGATGTAGCAAATGCATTCACAATAACAGGAGATAACAGAAGGAACAACATGGTCCCAACTCTAGGACGGTTGGCGGGACTGCAATCAAATGTACTCTCGAGCAGCAGCGGCCCGAATGCACAATGAGATATCATGGCGTCTTTTCTGTGGAACTTATAGAATGACTCGGGATGGTATTGCCACCGGCGCTGTGATGAGGAAGAGAATTCGATCGAACAGAATCCGAATGCTACTTAAAAAAGCGGTGACAAATAAGCAAACATCGTTGACCGAAGGAAGAAAGATGTTTTAACAATGTATGGATGGACCTGCTCTTGCATTCATTTACAAGTACCCATCAAATATTAACTCCAAACATCTAGGGATTCTACCACGACAGTAACTGTCCTCATGTAGGATACGGAGCAGAAGACCAACATCATTCTGAATCAGGGCCACCTATGGCACTTGCTGCAGTCTCAATTCACTGAATCTATAGCTCAAGGGCCTTGCTCTCAAGCAATAAGCATGGGAAACAATAGACTGAATCTTCGAAATTGTCAATCAGACACAGACAAGAGGGAGAGAAAATTCTCTCTTCAGGCCACACACCTTTCCATTTCATTTTAAGTAATGATGATATACTATTTTTCTTTTTTTGTCATGGAGTTACTAGATGAGCAGAGTTTCTGCGAGCGGAGAGAGAGCACAAAAACCAGAGAAACATCAAGATATATGACGGCCGTGACTCCCACAAAACTTCAAAAACTATACCACGTTTCATTCACATAAATCAAAGCATCAATAATCAGAACTTGCTTTAAATGGCAGTCGGTTGAACATGATACATAAGTGCGTACATATATTATCACGGCAACCGAAGATATCACTAGCTCGCTCCAGATGTAGTACATACTAAGAGTGTAACTGAATGAATGCTGCCAGAGGTGGAGTGCGTACCTTCTTCGCCGTCACACCAGAATCGTGTCATATTCCCCAATTAGGAGGGTATGTTGAAGTGGAATAGCCAAGAGATAACAAAAGCAAAAACCATACAAGCAAGGAGAAAGTTCAGAAAGCGGTGGCCCTGCCAGAAGTTCCTTGTCTCTGTTGGTTGCACGGGCAGTGGAGCAGTCACTGCCGTGGTGGTGGCAGCGTCACTTGCCTCGTTCCACTGCTCCATCAACTCAGCCTCATTAGCGCCAGTCACATTCCGTGCAGTCGATCCACAGATCTCACAAACTCTGAGATTTGAACAGTTATCAGTCAAACCAGGAGAAAAATAGCTGGAATAATTCTGAAGGAACTATAACAACCAGTTCTTATAGCACAATAACGGCATTGATGCAAAAGAGTGAGAAAGCTGAGACTCAAAGTAGTGATGTAGGGACTCAAGGGATTCTTCCAGTAGGAGCAATGCCCTTCTCTAGATGATGAATGTTGTACTTGAATGCCGGTCAAAGACCTTTTTCTCAACCTACAACAGTTTGCAGAGCCCACCTTGCTATAAATTGTTTAGATGGGAATGTTAATGTTGGACTAGTTTAGTATATCCCTTCCTCGTTAACTCACCGGCAAAATACCTATCGAAAAGGTATTTTAGACAAACCTGCCACCTTCGTGGGAATATATGAACATGTGGCTGGCCATATATCTTGAGGTTGGAGTGAAGAACCTGCTTTACTTGAGTCAACAGTCACACACGTCAAGTGGAGAGCTTTGCACTTTTAGTGCCAGATGATTGATAAAATTTTTGCTCTTATAGTTCTCCAATTTCAGCATAGCAAACAAAATGATGCAGATGCATTTGTTGATGCCTAGACTTTCTCCTAGCTAGGTCTTTGATATTTTTTTTCTCGGGCAGAAACGTCCATTGAACAGAACTTTTCCGTCATAAAGCACATTCTTTGTTCTTTGGTTTTACCAGGGAAAAGGTTAAAGTGTGACTCCCGACCCCTTCAATTATCTTCTTCCACACACATCAATCTTCCAAGAAAAGTCCAAGAATAGCAATTGTTGTGAGTTCTGACTAAAGAAGACTGCAAAAACAAAAGTTTTGAGATTCAGCATTCATGTGAATTAATTCTCTTAAAAGAGTTCCTCAAGTCACAAGATGTAACCCTCTGGTTAAAAACGAGAAATAATTAGAGTTATTTGCAACTTGAAATTGGATGACACAACAAAAAGTTTTGGGAGAAATTGAAAGACTTTTCAGCTAGACAGCTATCATTCTAGCTTAATGATGATATGTTGTTGACAGTAAGTCAGCATAGATAAATGTATAATAGCTAGTGTAGGTACAGATATTACTGCATTAGTTCAATAAACTGAGTTTGATAGAGTTAACGAGTGAGAACTCAACATGCCTGAGTTGATTGAAACAAACTAAACGTAGAACTAAGCTCTACATTGGATCTCACTAAAACGAGGTCTTATAAAAGTCTGGTTCAAAGAGGAAGAGAAAGAAGTTGGCCTCTATAGTGGTAACGGAATGAAATACATTAGTGCAGGCATCATTAATTCAAACAATTGAGCCCAGGTTCTCCCATCGATACCTACCTGCAATAGCCTCGACTTTTGTAGAACAGGTCTGAGTCAAATAGCAATGAAAATGACAAAAACTTAATTGTTAATATCTGACTGAGCACGACCCAAGGTCTGAGACCCAGTTCCTTCTAAGTCAATTCGATAATAATTTGCATATGGTCACAAGATATACACTTCCGGCGCTTCCAGTTCCAACTTACTTGAGACTTGAGAACAAAGACTTGCTCTTTAGTATAGACTCTTTTGAATCAGTTATCCTACCTTGGAAGGTTCCTTTAGATCTTATTTATGCAGAGTTTCAACACCACATCACTGTTTTTATCTGAACTTAGGTGGTGATCTAGGTGAAACCATGCCCTAAGGGAAGAATAATGTTTCTCTTCCACCATTCAAGGATTATAAGATGATCCTCCACTGTAATTTGCCAGGGAACTGCCATAAGATCTTGGGAGCCGTTCGAAGTTACATCAGTTAACAAGGACGTATTAACGAAAAAAACTTCATAAGAAGCTTGAAAACTGCACCAAATGCAGTAATTAAGAAATCCATCAAATTGGGGTGGGCCAGGTGGCAAAGCAAAGAACATACTCTTATATGACCTTGTAAGTCGCAGAGAATGCTCAAAACATGCTTTCATTTTGTCCTAACATTAGGTCGGTCAGTCGCCAGCGTGATACCAAGAATTACCGGGCTTTTGCAGTGACCGGAAGCCCAAATATATGATGTCGTATACCATAATAACCAGAAAGAGAACCTCCTTTATAACACAGAAATCCATTATCCAGAATCAAAAAATGGCATAAATCTTTTCCTGTATTACCAGCAACCAACACATGACTCAGACTCAACCACATTGAAGATTCTAGGACAGGCCTAATGAATCATAATTCAGAAATAAAAGGTTTCCAATTTAAGAACATAAACAGGTGAAACTACCCGAAAAAAGAGGGAAAAAATCAACTAAGCACTTACTTGTTGCCCTTTATCTGGAACCAAGCCTCAGCACAGAGTATATGAGCAGCAGCCAAGTCATCCTTGCAAGAACAGCCCAACTCAATGGCCACCCCAGATTCTTGATTTGCTGCATCCAAGCTCAGATGGCAAATCCTGCAATCTCTCTCCACGTTTGCCAAATCCGCCTTGATCTCAGGAGCCCCCCCACCTTCAAGATCCACCCCTGCAGAGCACTCCGACGCAGAGGACGACCTGCCTTTCTCAGATGCAACGCCGACACCTTCAATCTCAGAGCCAGACTCATTGGAGCAGCAAGCTCTCTGCTCCTCATCTGGAATGCGAAACTTTCGGACTTCAACAACATGGCATTTCGGCAAATTTGACATTGTCAAGGGCCAGATAGAGATTCTTCATGTATATAGGTAGGCGAGGCAGAGATCATCAATGACAACGCACGCAGGTCGAAGAGGAAGAAGAAGAACAAAAAAATCTGTCCTTTTCAAGATTTGAGCAACTGGGTTCTGTAGCTGAGTAGCTGGTAGGTGAAGCCCCCCCTCTCTCTACATGGGGAAGAGAGAGCAAGACGAGGACTGATTATGACGGGAAACAATACAGCAACCAAAGGAAGACAAAGCATCCAAAAAAAGGATAAGTTTCAGTTTTAATGCACACTTTTTCTCTCTCTCCCTCTTCAGATTTTTACTGCGAGAGGGGAAACATGGCGGAGCTCAATCGTTTCGAGGAGGAGGAGGAGAAAGAAACAGTATAAAGCAGGTGAAGATTTGATTGAGATGACCTCGAAAGAACTGTCCTTTTGGCTGAATTCTGCTAGAATAAATTCAGTCCAAAGCAGATTTTTGTCTGTCCCCTTCACCGCTTTAAGGTTTGGTATCACAGTACTTTGTCGAATCACTGATTCGACACTAGGAGGGTCTTTGCTTTTCTTTTTCTTCCCACTTTTTTTTCCATTTTTTCTTATAGAACCGGCTCAAGATTTCAACTCAAATTCAAGATCAAGTCTTGAAGACGAGAGTTTGCCTTGCCTTTAGGAAAAGGCAAAGTATTATTGCACATACTGTACACACCCGGCAGCATCACCTTATCATAACCATTGCGAATGATCTGTCCTTTAAATGATTTTTTTTTTTTTTTTGGTACAAAGCTAAACAAGAGAGAGGAATTGATCTGTGTCTATGAGAATTTAATTTGGCTTTGGACTTTTACCTTTTACCTTTTCCTTTTTTTTTTATTTGTAAAGATAAAGAAGTGATATTATTTACACATCATGTTTGACATATACTAAAATAAATAAATTAATTAATTACATAACAGTCTTCCAATAATTATAAGATTAACGTCTATTTTGAGCTGTAAAAATATATAATAATTAATTAAAATTACTGTATACCCTGTCAAGAATTTGTGATCCATAATTCGCTCTTATTCTCAAGAAATAAATATCAGCATTAAATGTCAACTTAATTTTCTCATAGATTTTCTAATCAAGATTTTATGTTTATTTTGTTGGGAAATTTAGGTATGGCTATTTAAGAGAACTCCATCCCAACACAAGAGGCCTGCTAGGGAACACAATAAAGCTGGCCGACAGAGCAGCACCAACTTATGATGTTGTTCTGCAAAAGCTACAAAAGAGGATTGAGGATCAACAGATTAGATGATCGAGCTCTATTAAACTTTATTAAATAAACAGCTCATTTTCGTTTGTCCTCTTCACTGCAAGGTTTGGTAAGACAGTCTTTTTGTTGCATCACTGGCTCCACAAGCTTAGGGGTCTTAAAAAGTAGAATCTGTCATCGAGTTTTGACTGGTGTGGAAATTACAGGAAGGGTGATTTTTGGGTTCTTGAAACATGACCATTTCAATCCAATTCAAAGCTGAGTTTTGGCTTGCCTTTAGGAAAAATCAATGATATATTAAACAGTATCCGGCAGCTTTAGCATCGACTTATCAGATTGTCCATGATGTTTTTCTTTAAAGATATATGTTGTATGAAGAGATATCCAATATATTAAGACTGATTTATGAAATTAATCTAGAAAATTATTGAGTAGGTTAGTTTGTTTACAAAACTGATGTGACAAATGACATGATTGATATAATTAGATGTTGGAAAAATAATGTCAATGATATAATCAGCGGACTTGATTTTCTTTTGCAATTTCTCTTTGTGTCCCAAAGTAAAATCACACAAGAACTAAATCAATGAATAGTAAAGGAAGAGTGTTACCGAAGAAGCAAAAGAATAGTGTCAGGCTTGTTGAAACTTTCGGTGAAGGGGAACAGCTACAGGAAGCATAATGCTTGTGTGATGCTGCAAAAGCAACGAATAGAGGATGAAGGATCAATAAATTTGATGGGTATGTGCAGTAGAAGTCTTAAAATTAGTCATAAAAGTTCAATTGAGTTTTAAAACTTGCAAAAAGTATAATGAAGTTCTAAAAATTATCAAATTAGTACAATCAAGTCCTTTCGTTAACTCTATCTAATTTAGCGTGGCTTTTTATAATATTTCCTCTCTCCTACATGTACATGGGAATGATGTGACTAAAATAGGAAACATAAGACTCGTTTTGGTCCAAATTTCTTTTGTTATACAAATTTTATTTAAATTTTAAAAAAATAGGCTAAATCTTAAAAAAAAATGCGCGAGTTGGAATCCAGGGCTGTTGCCCTCCCCCATTGCCGGGAAAGGTTGGCGAAGGTGGGAGAATGATCGGCGGAGGTTGCTAGGCCTCGATGAGGGGCCAACGACCCTCGTTGATTGCAAGCAAGGGTCGCCGACCTCGCCCAATTATGGCTGAGGGCCACCATTGGTAGCCAACAACCGTTAATGGCTCCCCTCGCCCAATTCTAAGCGAGGGCCAACGATCTTGGCCCAATTTAGGAGAGGGTCATGACCCTTGCCAACCATCACCCCCACCATCGCCAACCATTCTTAGTGATTGTGGGGCGGCTGAAACGACGAACTTGCAACCTGGTTTCCAACTTCTCTTTTTAAAAAAAAAAAAAATCTTATTTTTTGGTTTAAATGATATTTCATTTAAATTAAATAAAATTTGTACAAAAATTTGATTTGGACCAAAACGACGTCGTTTTGGATATGTCATTGTCATGTAGGAAAGAGAAAATATTAAAAAAAATCACATCAGTATTTTTCGTTGGCCAAGTTGGATAGAGTTAATAGAAAGACTTGATTGCATCAAATTTGATAAGTTTTAGGATTTGATTGCACTTTTTACAAGTTTTATGACTTCCAGTTCACATATGCCAAATTTGCTCAGCGACTCTATTAACTTTGGAATATGGTTCTCCACAAAACTATAAAGATCCAGTTTTACGTGAGTTATCATGATGACTAAAGCTTAAAAGGTATCCTTTTAAGACATCTAGGATTGCTCTAAATGAAACATAAAGAACAGTGTGATGCCGCAGAACGTCGACATGCGTCTTTTCCGGTTATTACTCACTAACCATTATGAGCATGTAGAAGCACATTAAAGCATTCACAAAATTCCATACAGTACGATCACATGAGAATAAAATACATATGCATCTTCTTTATCTTAACATCAATATAACAAGGGATAATACCACAAAAAATCACAAATCGATACACTTATGACAGATTCATCACAAATTAATTTTTTACTATTGAAAATCCTAAATTGGTACACGTGAAAATTTTTATCCCAAACTAATTTTTTTACCATTAAAAACTCCAAACTAGTACACTTGTGACGAATTTACCCTTAGTTCATTTCTGTTAAATTAGGTTGATACCACGAAAAACTCCAAAATGGTACATCCGTAACAATTAGAGGGGGCCATTTGGGCCCGTGGGCTCGGAACCGGCCCGTTGACCGGCCCGGAACCGGCGGTTCCGGGCCGGTTCGGAACCGTCCACAAAAAAAAAAAAAAAAAAAGTGGGCCCGGGGCGAGAGAGCCGTTGGGCTTAGAGGGGGCCATTTGGGCCTGTGGGCCCGGAAACGGTCCGTTGACCGGGCCCACTGTTCCGGAAACGTGGGAACCGGCCCGGAACCGGCCACAAAAAAAAAAAGTGGGCCCGGGGCAGAGAGCCGTTGGGCTCTCGCCCTCGGGCCCCCCCCCCCCCTCTTCTCCTTTGGGCCATTGCCAACGTGCAACGGCTCTTTGGCCGTTGGTTTAGATAAAAAAAAAAAATTAAAAATGATTCTTGCCTATAAAAACATATGCTTCCCCTTTCATTTTTGTCACAAATTCTCCGAACAATCTCTCGAATTCTCTCTGAAATCCTCTCAAATCGCTCAAATTCTCCCAATTCTCTCAATCCCGATTCAATTCTCTCAATCGGATTTCCGATCAATTCTCTCAAAAATGGCAAGTGGAAGCAGAAATGCTGACAAGGGCAAGATGGCTATGGGAGATTTCGAGTATCCCATTCCCGAATATAATCCTCGTGAGTATGCAAGTTGGGAAGACGACGACGATAATATCAACTATGTTCCGATTCCGAACGTCGAGCACATCCCAACACAAGAAAGTCTTCATCCTCCCACCGGTGTCGAAAAAACGTCAACGGCAAAAGAGCCGAAACGGAAGGGCTGAGATAATACATCGGACTTGTGGCTACACTTCGACAAAGTACGTGATGAAGTCGAAGGTAAATATAATGTAAAATGTAAATATTGTTCGCAAACATATAAATTCACGAAAGGAGACGGCTACGGAACATTCCGTCGGCATTTGACGAAAAAACATCCAACGCAAGCGGGGATCGACAATACGCAACAACAAATTTCCGGGTACGCCACTTCTAATCCTCATCCTTTATTTCGTTTCATTGAAGCACTTTATAAACAAACATTAGGTGAATATGTTACCCTTGATCATGCTCCGTTTAATACTGGTGAAAATTTTAATATGAAATATTTGATAAATACTGCGTTGGTTCCGCAAGCGCCAACTATTCCAAAAAATACTCTTAAATGCGAAGTTTTTCATCTTTATAAAAAAGGAAAAAAAATCTTTAGCAAAATTTTTTGCGAAATTCAATGGACGTGTGCATATAGGTAGCGATATTTGGAGTGATCCTTGGCAAATTCATTCTTATATGGGTGTCACGTGTCATTGGATAGATGACAATTGGATGTTTAAAAAAAAACTTATTGCATTCCGAGTCTTTGATAAAAGCCATTCGGCTCATAATATTTATAGAATAATTAGGCAAGTTTTAGAAGAATATAATTTAATAAATAAAGTATTTTCAATTGGTTTTGATAATGCCGCCGCAAATACCGCTTCTATTCCCGAATTAGAAAATATTTGCAAACCCACTTTTAGCGGATAATTTTTTCACATTAGATGTGCTTGTCATGTTTTAAATTTATGTGTACAAAATGGTTTACGAACTCTTGACACTTCTCTCGCCCCAATAAAAAGTGCAATTAAATTTTTATGGAGTCGTCCCCAATGTATGAAATCATGGGCAAAATTTTGTAAACAAAATGGGAGAAGGGCAAGAAGATTTCCAAAAGATATTCCGACTCGTTGGAATTCTACGTACGAGTTGTTTCGGCAAACTTTTGAATATAAAGATTTATTATGTATGTTTATTTCACAAAATATTCCCGAAATTACTTTACTTCCTCAACATTGGGACGTTTGCAAGAAAATTTTAGATATTTTGAAAATTTTTAATGATGCTACTAAGACTTTATCTGGTATTTATTATCCTACAACGCATTTATTTTTAATAGAGTGTGTTAATATTAGTAATGTTTTTAGTGAATATGAAAATGATACCGAATTAGGTCGAACTATTTTAGTAATGCGAGAAAAATGGTTGCATTATTATTTGCAAATTCCTCTTGTCTATTTAGTTGGTATTGTTTTTGATCCACGTATTAAATTAGACGGTTTACAAGATTATTTGAATGTGTATTATCATGATTGTTTACATTTGGATGATTCAATAGATATTTCAAATATATTAGGACATGTTAACGAATCTATAGTAGCATTATATGGAGAATTTTGTAGTATATATGGTTTAAGTGATTCCGGATCTTTACAATCTACTGCCTCACGTAGCGAAGGTGGTAGTTCACTTAGTAGAAGGTATAATATGCTTAAGAGTAGGCAAAAAAAACAAAAAGGGGCAACATGTAGTATTTCTGAATTAGAAAAATATTTAACCACTCAATTTGAGTTTCGTGATGCAGAACATAGTACAGATTTCGAAATCCCGAAGTGGTGGAAGAGTCACCAAATCGAGTATCCAGTTCTCGCCCTCATCGCTCGTCAAATATTAGCAACCCATTCTTCAACGGTTGCAGTTGAACAACCATTTAGTTCCGGAGGATTAATTTTGGACTCTCGCCGTTCAAGATTAAGCCCGAACTCTGTGGAAGCTCAAGCTTGTGTCGGCGATTGGACGAGGGCGAAATATCGACACCAAGAGTTAGATCGTGAACACGAATTTTTTAGCGATGATGTTGGAGATACCACCGCCACGGGTACCACAACGGGTAGCGACGATTGACGATGAGGTAAGTTGGGGTTCTCAAAGGTAAAAGAACTACATGAGCTTTGATTCTTCTATCCCCAAGAAGATATGTAGGCGCTTAATGATAATTCATTAAGTTCAAGCCCATTCCTTCTTTTTTTTTTTTCCCATATTTTATTACAATGTACAATTTAATTGTATTTTATAATTTATAATTTATTATATTTATTATATTATTTATTATTTTAAAAATTATTATTAAAAAGGAATCGGAATGAACCGGCGGTTCCGAAGCGGAACCGGAACCGGCTCGGAACCGCCATTATACACGGCCGGTTCCTGAACCGGAACCGGCGGTTCCACCGAACCGGCCGTGACTAGTAACAATGCATGAATAGAAAATTTTTTGAACTTGAAGATATGAAGGGGATGGATTACACCCTCAAGAGGAAGGGAAATGTATTTAATATCTTGTCTTCCACATTTAGTTTACATTGAAGAGTAGTTTGAAATCACATTTGTTAGCTTAAAATAAAAATAATAATGTCAATTAACTAGAGTTAATAGTAGATATAAAGTTACTAGGGTTAAAAATAACATGTCATGCATGAGGGTTTAAGAGGTAGGTTCAATGGATGCAATTAAGGGCATTTGCACAATAATAAGGTGAGGATTAAAATATTTGTCCAAGCTGAGATGTGACAAATGACATGATTTAGGGCGAAGAGATTGAGATATTATTAAATTTTGGACATATATTTTACATTGCGGTAAATAATCAAAGAAATCAGTATTTGTGTGAAACACCGATAAATCAGAATATTATTTTGAAACCACTAAAGTTATTAACAAAAAGCATAAATCAATAGGAACACCTTAACTCAATAAAAGTTTAATGTTTGAAAGTTATTCGATACATATTGTGGAGCGTATCTGTCCCATTTGCCAAAATTACTAAACTAATTTTATTTTCTTAATAACTCTCACTAACGAAACATCTTAAATATTATCAATTACGAAGAAAATTTTAGATGCCTAAATAGATTGCCAGAAAATAGAACTCAAAATCTTGATTTGAATTCCCCTAATCATTCTTCCTTCTTTTGTTATTTGGATTTCCTTTGCATTTCCAAGTTTCCATATTCATTTCATGAATCTTATAGACTTATATTGTAACGACCCGAGTTCCCCCAATATGGTTAAAGAGCACAATTGAGCTATTTTGGCGACAATTGGGAAGCAATTTTACCTTTGAGACTTTAAATAAATGACGCGGAAAGTCATTATCGGAAAAATTGGGGTTGGTTGTGTTAGGGGTGATCGGTTCCCGATCCGGTCCAGTTCCCCTCAAGAACCGAGAACCGGACCGGTGGTTCCGGTTCTCAATTTTCCGGAACCGGGAACCGGACCATCGGTCCGAACCGGTTCCCGGGCGATTCCATTGGATTGAACACATGCAAAAAAAAAAAATTGTACCATTCCCGGACGATCCCAATCTAGAAAATATAGAGACTAAACATTAAAAAATTTCAAGTTCATTTCCTAAAACGGGTCTTTCAAGGCAAAGTTGAGAACTCTTTGCAAGATTGTTTCCAAAATACATATGGGATTCAAGCAAAAACGATCTCCCTTTAGGTCAAAAATGGCTCGAGAACCGAACGAGGCAAGATCGAAATGAGGATTTTGTTTGGGGACTAAAAAGGCAAGATCGAGAAAACTCCATGCGCATGGAGTTTTCTTGATCAAAATAAAAAAAAAATTCGATCGGTCCGATCCGGGCGGTCTGGTCCCCGCGGACCCTAGAACCGGGAACCGGACCGCTCCCTCTAGAACCGGGAACCGGACCACCGGTCCTGGTCCGGTCCGGGCGGTCCCGGTTCGGGCGGTCCGATTTGCTCACCCCTAGGTTGTGTGCAGTTTCGGTCCCAATAGAGCTCAATATGCGAAAATTTGAGAAATTGGTGGAAATTGACACTTGGTGGCTGAATTACATGCGGAACCTTGCATGAAGGACACTTGGCAAGCATGAAGGACACTTGGCAAGCATGTAAGAGACCACCCACCTACTATTTAAGCCCTAAATTCTCTATCCTCTATGATTTTTGGAAGAAACCCACAATCTCTCTCTCCCTCTTCCTCTCCCTCTCTCGATTTCCCCACGGCACCGTGCCTCACCACTGACGCGACGCCACTGTCACTCTCACTCTCACTCTCACTCTCACTCTCACTCACCCTCTTGACGGCCGATTCTCTCTCAGTCTCTCGTGCTCTCGTTCGTGCGCAAGGAGGCGAGGACGAGCACAGCCTCATGGTGGTTTTGAGTGTGAAATCGAGGCGAGTAAATCCTTAACTCGCAGACTCTAAATTGTTCAATGTAGCTTGCATGTTACCTTGTCTTAGCTTATTTGGCACTTTTGAACAATGGATTAGTGCAAGTAATGGCTGGATTGCTGAGATCGGATCGAGAAAAGTGGTGGCCGAGCGAGACAAGATGCGGCCAGGTTTGTGGAGTGCTAAATGGTTTTGTTTGGGGTATTATGAGTACAAGTGACATACTTGATGGTCGAATAGGCAAAATTAATGGGCGAATCATCGTATTGTACGTGAGCTTGACTTGGCCGAGAGAGGTGAGAGGCGGTTCTGGCGAGATTCGGTGGTGCCAGCACTGGAGAGCGGCGGAGGAGTGGGAATATGTGGTGGTGTTGCCCACATAACTGAAGGGAGAAATGGAGGCGGCCAAACTTTGGAGCTGCGCAGCTGCAGAATGAGGGAGAGGGCATCGTGCGAGCTCCAAGTATCACTGGGCTTAAGAGTTAAGATTAGGGCCCAGTTAGAACAATTTGAAATGCCTACTTATTTATTCATCATTCTCTCTATTTGTTTTTCGTACAAAAAACAAAATCTCCCTATTTGTTTTTCGTCCCCAATTTCCAAGTTATTTAACGGTCGGATCAGCTCGGGTCGGCCCCTTAGATTCACATCCAGTATCCACCATCGCTAATGGTGCCCAAAAAACGAAACTAAATGCACTAATTATAGTAAAAGGCATAAACATCTTTTTAGAGAACCGTCCACTTACAAAAATCATCCCAAACCACTCCGCACTTCAAGATCGAGATCGAGATAGAGAGAGAGAGGTGTATACAACGGCACACATTCTACAATGGAGCGTTATGTTTGTACGTAAGACTAGAGAGCCTCCACAACTTCACATACTCTTTTTTTTTTTCTTGGGTTCAGTTTTTGGGGTTGCCATTCTAAACTTCACATATACCATGAGGAATCAACCCTCGGATTTGTTGTAATCGCATGCAGTTTGATGATAGAGTATGATCCAAAAGCAAAAAAAAAAAACTATTGCCATCCACAAATGTGCTAAGCATCCCAAAATGAAAGGAGTGCTTTAAGTGATGAATTTTGTAATGGGTTACTGCTGTTCATCACTTCACAAAGCTTGGGTACGTTTGGTAGTTAAAGATAAAATTCAGGATAGGGTTATACTAAAATTTGGTGCTTACTCAAGACATGATAAGATTTCTTATAACAATAATATAAAAGATATTCTTCTCGGATAACAAACTTCATAAATTAATAAAATTTAAAATAAATAATATTTGAATAATTTAAAATATCGAAAAGATAAAAAAGATTTTATGTTTATTTATTCCTTTTGCATTCATATATTTGAATTTCTTTCTATCTTATAATATGATTTTAATATATGAAAATACAATTCACTATTCATATTTATTAGGTATTTTATTATTTCTCTAATATTAGTATTATTCAATAAATTTTGATTAGGATATGATTGAAGGGGAAAAAAGAAATAAAAAAGAGAGGATAAAATTATAAAAAAAAATGCAAATAAAAATGAAGAAGGCAAGAGTGTCGTGAAAGATTCTTACCATCTCCGTTTGTGCAATTTCTAGGTTCATTTACGCTAAATGCCATTTATAACAAACAATGGACATGATATGATACGAAAATATCTGACTTGATTATTGTGATTCACCAAAAAGTGGATAGGATATAGTAAAATCCATGGATTGCATATCCTATCATATCCTATCCAATCCTATCCGATAGAAATCCGGAAGACCAAACGTGACCTTATTCACCCCTATCATAGGGCACGGGATTGTGAGATGTTATGGAAATTGATTTTTGTTGACTAATTCTCAAAAAGAGGGAGATACATTGGCCTGTATGTTTATTGATGTGGAAACAATAAGAAACTCAAACCAATTGCCACGACATTCCAGAAAAATCGAAAGTTGAGGGATTACTTAGTTCGAAAACTTAGCTCGAGCTCTCCCAAGCCCTACATATTGCTACTTAGGTTTAATTAACATGCAAAGTTTGATTCATTTAGGAGTCGCCACTCATCTATTTTTCATAGGTCAATTAGACACCTAATAAAGCATGGGAGCTTACTTTACTTCTACGGACTAGGGATTAAATATGAGTGGGACTTGATTACCTGATTATTCTAAAGTCATTTCGGTGTCTTTCCTCTTTTATTTTGGAAAATAGTTATGCAGATAGCTTGGATTGGTTTTAACCTATAATACTAACATGCAAAGAGTAATCATAAGGGTGCGCAATCAATGAAATTAACACCCAATAAACCAAACAATAAATTACAAGAAAAGGAAAACAATGCACCAAAAGCAATTATTTTTTAGGTTTTCGCTTTATTAATGAAATAACTATGCTACATGCAATGCATGTGGTTTAATATAAATTTCTAATTATGACCTAATTCTAAGAACATGCGAAAATAAAACTACCCTAACGTGGTGTGCTAATTATAACTGAATAAACCTAGCATGCAATCCAAATGACATGGCATTGATGACATAACCTAATCTATATGACATGCGCATGATATTTTTGTACTTTTTTGGGTCAAAATTCGTAATTAAAAATTACTAAAAATGAACAGTAAGATATTATCTAACTTAAACTAGGAAATGAGATAAGTTAAGTCCTAATTTAAGTTGAAAAGTTTCCCTTCATCTTCTAGGTTCTATCTAAACATGTGACCTATCCAAAACAATCATAACTTATCAAGGGAAATCATATCCTATAGATATTATCTAAATTTGAAAATATTATCAATAACATGCAACGTTATGTAAATTATCCTAATCTATTAAGGAAAGTTATATCTAGATTATATCCTAACATGCAATCTAATTGAAATACGCAATGCTACCTAGAATAACCTATTCTATCTATATGCAATATTTTGGTATTTTCGGATAAGGAAAGCAAATAAACATTCAAACCGTCCAACCAAAAGATATCTTTCATATCAATTCAAATAAGGAAAGAATATCCACATCAACTTGAACTTGTCGCAAATAAAATCGATAGATAGAATTAAAATTATATGAGGTTACGGATTAGGAAAGTCATTCGGTCCCAATGTCATTTTAGATTCAGTTTTATAAACCAGCTCAATACAGACAGGAAGACAACGATGTAGATTTTCCATAGCTTGTATGCATGCCTTTGCTTTCGATTACCAATTCACAGCGAGAACTTGAATGCTCTCCAATAAAGCTGGCACAGCTTAAAAAATATCCATTCAAATTTACAAAAAAGTACAGCAGCTTCCTTGCATCCCCAAAAGCTAATTAACAGGAAGTTTAGACAAGCTTGGCAGCTTCGTGTGAACAAGGAAACATATGACTGGCGATATATATTCAGGTTGGAATGAAGAAACTCGTTGACTTGACTCCACTGGTACACAAAGTCAAAGTGGAGAGCACCAGAGAACACTGTATTTGACAAAATTTCCCTACTTCAGCATGGCAAACGAAAATGAATGCAGATGCATTTGTTGATGCCTAGACTTTCTACTGATCTTGCTGGGTCTTTGATACTGTATTTCTTGGGCAGAACCAATGAAGAGAACTTTTCCTTAACCAAGCATTATTCTTTGTGCTTTGTTTCTAGCAGGGAGAAATTAAAGAGCTACTCTTAGTCTCGACCCCCCTTTGGTTATCTTCTCCCACACATATCAGACAAACAATAGTCAACATGTGAGAACTCAACATGCTTGAGTTTGTCAGAACACACAAAAATGGAAATAAGCTCTAAAATGAGGAATCATGCAGGCTTTATACAGTTTTTCCCTTCCAGGCTTTCTTCAGTGGCCCTTCTCCAAGCTCTAACTGCATATGGATCGACACTAGTTTGTTGTCAATCTCGAAACAAGACATGGAAAGAGAAAAATGAACTTGGTCGATACACCACAGCATCGACGTCCATGGGCCTCCCCAAAGGTGGTAATGGGAAATTTCTGCAGAGTTTAGCAAAACGTTAAGATTAGACCTTGCAAAACCAGTCTAATCTTGACTTGGGGAGAGTAGGGGATGGGAGGAGAAAATGGAAATACTTAGAGACAATTTAGGCAGGAAGAAGGTTTATATACTATGGTCATTGCGATATAAACCGCGCTAGAGGCACGGGCGTGGAAGTGCTGAAACTATCGGTGCTTTTAGCATTGATAAATCAGCTTGGCCATGGTATTTTCTCCTTCGTGCGTAAAGCCTCTTTCTGACGAGGAGGATGATTGCAAGGTAGAAGCTCGCTATGGATTCGAGTGATTAGTTAAATAGAGGAGGGTATGCTTAAATAGAGGGGGGATGATGGGGACGCTTAAATAGAGGAGGTTATGCTTGTTTGGGTCTCTTTCTCAATGGGTCCATAGGAGCAATTGGCACTAGGGTTAGGATAATCTATAGAAATTAAATTTGAATTGTGGCTCAACATGTAATATGATCTCCGAATTTTAAATTTGTTCAATAAAGATCCTAAATATTAGCCCAATATATAATATAGTCTCCGAACTGTAAATTTGTTTAATGAGGACCCTGAATTTTTCCCAATGCAAAGTAGTCCCTGCTCGACCAATGCAGCCTTCGAACTTTTAATTTGTTCAATCTAATCCTTGAGCTTTTGGTACATGTTCGGTTTCATCCATAGATCGTATGAAAATATTCAATGCTGTCTTTGAACTTAAATTAATGAAATAATAGATTAAATTAAACGTGTATTAAAAATTTAATAATCACATTGAACAAATTAAAAGTATATGGACAACATTGTATATTAGGCTAAAGATCAGAAATCACATTGAACTAATTTAAAATATAAGAATCACATTGCTCGTTAACTCAAAATTTAGGGACTATTTGACGGTAGTTGCACCCCATTCAACAGGAGCCAACCATACTCTCACTGATTGCTTGCTGTGCTTCTTATCACGTTTCACTTGAATAACTTTTATTACTTCTTACCAACCACATTTGGCCTATCCGCATTTTTACTACGAATCAGAACTCTGATGATATTTAATAGACCTATGTGCCGCTAGCTATTTGGTGATAAATATTTTTTTTTGCCCTTTTGTATTCATGCACGGTAAATAATAAGCAACGCCAGGCATGAGTTAGTCCAACTGAGTTAGTCCAAGTGCATGGGACGATTTTGTTCCCATTAATGCTTCTGGTTCGGGTTCGGGGTCACGATGGCCCAACACGATCACCATTGTTGATTCTCTGAATCTCCCTCTCGTCTAGTCTCTCTCGTCCATCTGCAGTTTACTGTCTAAGATCAGAGAAGAGAGAATAGTTGCAGGCTTTTGTTTTGGCGTGTGAGGGTAGAACAAAGATCTTCACCAAGGTTGGACCAACTCGGAGATGATTTTTCAACTTTGACAGATCTGACAAAGTCGTTTGTCGCTATTAGGCGGCTCGAAAGGGACTAACTCGTGAGTTGTGCTTAAAGACCAAAGGGAACGATGATGAACGAACGCCATCTTCGTTTTCTGGTGACGACTTAGGATAAAGATGTTCTTCTCCTTGACGTCTTAGATGAACTTTAGCCCAGTGTGGGTGCTTTAGCCACGAGAGTTCGCATTGAGTTTGAGCTGATGATGACGCTGATCAAATGGTACCTGCTTTCCTCGCGATTAGTCTCCCATTCTCTGCCTTTGTTGGCATCTTGGAAACAGAGGGTAAACGTCGAATTCAAACGATGAGTTCATCACGGCTGTTCTTGGCCGCCGGCTGCCATGGCCGAGGCCGAGGGAGTCGTGCCGGACATTTTCGTGATTAGTCATTGTCGAGAGAGACCACGGTCAATCTCCCAAATATCTTTCATGACAATCTAGGGACAATTCTTATTGAGGGTATTACATTACTTAGGGTGCGCATGAAATCACTTCTGTCCAAGAAATCAACTTCTGATTAGAAATTGATTTCTCTGCTTCTCCCCAAAAATAAAAGTTGATTTTTCTACTTTTGCTCCAGATTGACTTCTGATTAGAAAAATTCGTTTGGTAACAGTTGAAAATTTTTATTTTTGAAACATTATTAACAAAATTTTCGGCAGCGATGGTCGGCGGCGGCGGTGGTCGGTGGCCGTCGGGGGCGGCGGTGGTCGACGGCGAAGGTGGTCGACGACCGCGGCAATGGTCGCCGATTGGCGGCGGTGGTGGTCGGTGGCCGGCGGGGGCAGCGGTCGGGCGGTGGTGGGCGGCTGGCGGTAGTGGTTGCGATGGCAGTGGAGGTCGCGGCGTTCGGGAGAGAAGTTGAAGAACACCAACATCCTTCTCTATCCCGTGTTCTCTATTGAAGAAACGAACATCATTTTTCTTGTGATAACAATAAAAGAACGTAATGACGTCATCACATTCTAAAAGAAGGCCATGGGCTGGGGCTGGATTAGCCCATCTTGGGCGCCCCACGACCCATCCATAAAACCCAACATTAGGCCATGGGCTTAGGCTGGGTTAGCCCATTTTGGGCGGTCCATGACCCATCCATAAAACTCAACATCTCCCACTTGCCTATGATGAGCTAAATATAACTCTCTCTTCTCTACAAGGTTCATAGTACATCTCGAAGTGTGATGTATTCGTTTATGATAGTGATTCAAGTTTGATCTTGGGCATGTTTTATGCGTAATCCGCTGCGTTGTAATGGGAATGTGTTCCCTTCATTGGTATCAGAGCAACAATCTTGTTTCCCGATCATATTTTGCATTTGTAATCGATTTGAGTGCGAAAGAACGGTATTTCGTCGATATTGTTCATTGGTCATCGACATTGTTTTGCCAAATAAAAGTTTTTGAACACATAGTCGGAACTGTATTGTTGAGACGAGAATTTTGAGTGATTGATCATCGCGGGGGGACACAAGATCTGGTATCACGCGGCGCACGCGCCACAACAGGAGCGGGCCAATCGACACTACAACGAAACGTCGTCTTTACCGCATATTCCCTCAATGCATATTGATTTTGTACATACCATTAGATTTGTCTTGTTGATACGAGAATTTTGATAGGTCAAACATCGCCGGACGACACCGGATGAGGCTGCACGTGCCAACACGAGTCGGAGGGGGCATCTACCACGTGCAATGCGCGTGCACAGACGTCAAAATCTATCGAGGCAGTTATTAGTTCTTCAACATGATGTTATCGTGATTTCCAAGGATGTCAGTTGTTCTTCGGTCATTTTTTCTACACGGAATGAAACAAGAGAAAACCGTCGACGTACTTTTACTTCCTCTTTTCCCGAATGAGAAATCTAAGATGAGTTATCTCTCAAAGGCCGCAGCATGAACATCTAATATGTGGAAAGCGAGTATGTCCGTTGCGTGACATACTTCTTCGATCAGTGATTCAAGTTTGATACTTGGCACATTATTTTTACAATTCATATGTATAGATTAGGGTATAGTTCACACGTTGGATTTGGAATCATAATTTATATTTAGGAATTGAAAATTACATTCCACAAACCGTTAAACGGGACGTCTTTGCATCCACCCACGATTCTTCACCCCAAAATCAAACAGTTGGGAAAAATTAGTGGAGTCAAATAGAGGTTCTCGTCATGTATAAAGCTGACAAACGAGAGAATCCAAGACCAGTGTCCACTTACATGAAAGAATAGGAGGAGCTGTGCGGCACTGGGCGTAAGGCATTTCCATTTCGGACATCTGATTGTAGTAAGATTTCAACAAACTCAAGACTCATGAGCTATGCGGGACAGCACCTGGTGTGTAGGGCAACTAAGGATGCATAGTGACCGTCCTTGATGTTGATTAACGTCTCGTGCTTTCCTTTCTCGATGACGACTCCATCTTTGATTACTGCGATCATGCCCGCGTTCTTGATCGTGGACAACCTATGAGCCACCGCGAGGGTAGTTCGGCTCACCATGGCACGGTTTAACGCGTCTTGAACCACCTTCTCGGATTCTGCATCCAGCGCGCTCGTAGCCTCGTCGAGCAGAAAAATCTTGGGACTTCTGACTAAAGCGCGAGCAATAGCCACTCGTTGCTTCTGACCGCCCGATAACTGGACCCCTCTTTCACCAACCACAGTAGCATATCCCTGAACATCGAATTCGTAAAGACAGATAAGATGTAGCCCATTTGAAAGCCGATGTAAGTCAAGTACTCGGAACAAGCAACGACCGTCAAACCTGGTGCAGTCCACTGATGAAATTGTGGGCGTTTGCTAATTCTGCTGCGGCGAGTATTTCTTGCTCTGTCGCATCTCCATCCTTCCCATAGGCTATGTTGGCACGAATCGTCTCATTGAATAAAACCGGTTCTTGGCTGACCAGACCCATTTGCTGCCTCAGCCACTTGAGTTGCAGCTGTCGGATATCCACTCCGTTGAGTGTAATGTGACCGGAATTGGGATCATAAAAGCGTTGCAGCAGGGCTATCACTGTCGATTTTCCGCTCCCGCTTTCTCCAACCAAAGCAACAGTCTGAGAGGAAGAATCGTTAATCGTCAAACTTTTGTTTCTCATGTTCAAGTGATCGAAAACACTAGTGCTGTACTCGTAATTCAGTGCTCAGTTGTGGAAGTCATATTCAAAGTCAGGCATCAGATGAGGTCCGAAGTTTTACCTTTCCAGAGTGAATGGTCAGGCTGAGATTGCGGAATATTTGAATGTCTGGCCTAGAGGGATATATGAAGCTGACATGGCAAAGCTCGATCTCTCCCTTCACATTGTCTAGTTTTGTCCCCGACTCATCACTTGGGTCTATCTTGGATTTGCGGTCAAGTATCGCGAAAATGGAAGCACCGGCCCCTATGGCTTTGGTGGAATCGGAAGTGAAGGAACTTGATCGTGAAATTGCATTAGCTGCCATGGTCAGAGCATAGAAAACCTGCCAAGAAAATGTCTCCGATCCGTTACCAAAAACTAGTTCCAACAGCAATCATCCAGCCAAATAAGGAAAAGGCAATCATAGTTCTGAGAAATTCCTGAGGAAACACTATGTAGCATTCAAAGAAAATCAGTCATACCCTGAAGACATCTGAAAACGTTGTTTTGCCGTCCTGAACGAGTCGAGCTCCTGCATAGAAACTTGTCGCATACACACAGAACAGCAGGAGGATGGACACACCGAACCCAATTCGGTTAATCAGTCCTTGTCGAATCCCCATCCTCAAGGGGCCTTCACATTTCTTCTTGTAAAGCTGCATCATCTTCTCTTCAGCACAGAAAGAAGCAACGGTCCTTATACTTCCAACCGCATCAATAGCTACTTGGCTTGCTTCCTCGTACATCATCTGCAAACACATAGGGATTAATACGGTCACGGATAATCGAGATAATTTGCAAGATAACAGAAACCATGGCGGAAGCTTTTAATGCCATTTGAAGATTACAAGGAATTTGAATCAGAGATTTCGACGATGGCCTTCCTGTTTTCAATTCTTTGAACTTAGGACTCAAAATTATGAATTTGGAATCTACAAAGACCCCTCAAGCTATCCTGTTTAGTGAGCAGTAAAAGAAAAGAACGCTGTAATAATGCTTACCTTTGCATCTGCACTGAATCCTCTCGTGAACTTCACATGTACATATCCATCGAGACCAACTAGAGGGATTAATATGAGGATGATCAGTGCAAGTTGCCAGCTTGCAGCAAAAGCAATGACCAAACCAGCAACTGCCGACGCAGTGTTGTGAACAATCTGGGCTAACGCATCTCCAACTAGGGCTCGCACTAATGCCTCATCTGCTGAGAGCCTTGCCCCAATGACACCGCTTGAGCGATCAGGTTCATCAAACCAGCCAACCTCCATGTGGACCAACTTTTCGAAACACATTAGTCTGATTCTCTTGATTAACTTACAACCAGCTACGGAGAATAAGTATGTCGAAGCCGAATATGCCACGAATGCTGCAATGCCAAGGACCAGAAACATAAGCGCCCAAAACTTGGAATGCTTTCTGAGTTCATGCGGTGGTTCATAGAATGTCTTGATAACACTGGATATAAGTACGCCAAAAATTGGAAATATCACGCCATTAGAAGCTGCAGCGACAGTTCCAAATAGCAAGACAGGAACTTCTGGTTTGTTGAGACGAGCAAGCCTACGTAGTGAGACCTTCCGCACTTTTTCTTTGCTCCCAGGAGGAGCAGGGAATTTTGGTCCAGCCACGGTACCAAAGGAGACTGAGAGCGAGTGGCTGCTGCTATGTCCTGTAGATGATCCCCGGCTAATGGATCGTTCGTACAACATCCTTTGACTGGACTCTGTTATATTCAGTGATCTCCGACCTGTTTTGGGCATCTGGCACTTGTTCAGATTCTCTGTTCACTTCCTGCAAGCGTATTAGCCGAGAATATGCACCATCTGGATCTTTGAGCAGTTCTGCGTGTGAACCTGGACAGTTTAAGAGAGGCGTCAATCGTCACGATATACTTGTACATGCTAGGAATAATAGTTGCTTTGCTCAATTCACAGTTCCATTCTTTACTTCAAGTTAGATCGCGACCTACCTTGCTCCACGATTTTTCCACGATGAATAACAGCGATTGTATCCGCATTCCTAACAGTGCTCAAAAGGTGCGCAACAATAACAGTTGTTCGATTGCCCATAATCCTGTCCAGGGCCTCTTGGACTATCCTCTCGGATTCCACGTCGAGGGCACTTGTGGCTTCATCCAGGAGCAAAATACGAGGATCTTTAAGAATCGCTCTCGCTATGGCTACTCTTTGCTTCTGCCCACCAGACAACTGAGTCCCATGTTCCCCAATCATAGTGCCCAAGCCCTAAACGTCAAAGGTCCAAAAATCATGTATTAAGATTGAGACGGCAAGAAAAGACAATTACATGTCTGGCCAGAGAAAAGAAAAAAGCTGATTCATTGATCTTGGAGTAGCACAATCTTTATACCTGTGGCAACTTGTCTATGAACTTGGCAGCATTTGCAAGTCCTGCAGCAGCTTTGATCTCTTCAAGCGTGGCACCTTCCTTTCCATATGCAATATTGTCCTTGATGCTGCACGTGAATAACACCGGCTCCTGGCTGACAAGCCCCATTTTGCTCCTGATCCATTTAAGCTGAAACTCTTTAAGGTTGATCCCATCAAGAAGTACTTGACCGGCTTGTGGATCTTAGAACCTCTCTATCAGGCTGATCACTGTGGACTTCCCGCTTCCGCTTTGTCCCACCAAAGCGGCAGTTGTACCGCTCGCGATGCTGAGAGAGAACCCATTGAATATCTGTTCATTAGGCCTGGCTGGGTAACTGAAATGAACATCCCTCAACTCTATATCTCCGCGAATGTCGTCTAGTTTCTTCCCCTTGGTATCAAAAGAATCGATCTCCGGCTTCCTGTGGATGATCTTGAACATCTTATATGCAGCAGCTTGACCATCAGCAAATGCACTCATGCATGGAGAAGCCAGCCCAAGAGACCTGCGCAACATCCGAACCATGCACCAAAAAATGAGGGGAAAAAGAAAGAAAATCCATGATTATGGTTTCTACACTTTTCTAGGGTTCAATAAGGAATTGAACCAAGAGAACTGAGACCAAAAAAAAAAAAGACAGATGGAGTGCAACTCACAGAGAACCATTCAAGACTGCCATGATCACATTAATCACTGCGCCCCCCCAGTATATCCCTTGTCTAATATCAACTTTGCGCCGTACCATATTGCCAAAGCATAACCACCGAAGATGATAAGAAAGATTTTTCCAAGACCTAATCCCCCTGCCCGACCTTCATGGACACTTGGTCTGTATGCATCCATGAGGAATTTGCTGTAATTTGCAATTGCTCGCTTCTCTCCGGTAAACGATTCAACCTGCACTAAACAGTGATAATGATCGGATTCTACAGTAAACGATTAGAGTTATGAACTGACTATGAATGTTAGAGAACAAGACATCAACACATCTGTTCTGTTCTTGGACTCTGTCTATTTAGTTGGCACACATGCACAATTGTGTGTGTAGTCAGCTACGTCAATGCTACATACCGTTCTGATTGAGCCAATTGTCTGTTCAACAACATTATCTGCCTTTGCATACGCACTTTGCCCGCGAGATGCCTGCTCTGAAATGATGAGAGACCTAGCTCCACCCGCAAGCACTAGCAGAGGAAATATGATTAGCAGGACCAGGGTCAATAGCCACCCGTTGATAAATGCTATCACAAAGCCCCCGATAAATGACGACACGAGCTGTATGAACTTCCCCACCTGCACTAACCTAGCAATCTGTAAACATCGAGGATGGAAAAGTACATACTAAGTACACCACATAAAATTCTTTACACAATTGTTATGCCGGTACGAGGAAAGTAAGATCTTTTCACCCATGGCATTCTGGATGAGGATTGTGTCGCCGGACATTCTGCCGACGATCTCTCCGGTGTTAGTCTCTGTGTCAAAGAAGGCGACATTTTGTCTCAACATAGTTTGCAAATACAGGCCTCTTATTCTCGCAGCCTGTCGTTCGCCAGTGACCATCCAGCAAGACACCACTGACCAAATGAAAGGAAGAATGAAGATTGAAAATTCTCATCTCCTAAGATAAAGAGTTTGACATCGAACTAAAAGAAAGTCCAGACTCAAGATGCACTCACGAAGAAAGGCCGCAGCTCCACACCCGAGCGCCAGGTAGACAAACTTCAGAGCTATCTGAAGGAATCACAAACAATCTAATCATTTAATTCGCAATCTCAACACAAGTACTCCAAAAGAAATTTCCTTTTTGAGAAAAGAATTTCCCTGTAACGATCCACAGAGTCCGTATTTGCAAAGCTTTTACCTTGGACACAAGATCTACAACATCACTGTCAGCATGGTTTCTTGCCGAATGTATTGATCGTCTCTCCCACTAATTGGGCCATAAGGGGCAGCGAAAGGCCATTCCCGACTGCGCCTATTGATCCAACCACCATCAATAGTATATCAGTAGAATCTACAAATGAGAACAGCTTGTGGAATGGAACCTTGTTCACTCTCTCATCTCCCTTGCTCTTGATGGAGTCCCACTCAGTCTCATTCACGGCGGGGCTCACTGCCGCCGCCACCTCGAGACTCCTTGATGCGGCAGCTTCAATGGTTCCGGAATCTTCGGTTGCTCCATTTTTAATGGCCATGCTACCGTACCTGGGACACGGATCTCTTATGTAACTTGTTTATTCTCTATATAAACAAACAGAATTATCTGGGGATCAGCGAACATCCAGAATCAGCAATTTATATTTCAATCCAAAGGAGTCCCATTATTGGGCAAAGCTGGGAAAGACATAGCTGAAGGACGGCCAAGCACAGATTGATCCATTAAAAAGAAACTGTACTGCAGTCAATTTTCTCAAACCTACAAGCAACTAAAGACAAAACTACTCTTAACAATCATCCGATAAAGATACCACGGCCATCTTCTCGTGGGATTTGAATGAAATAAGCTATTAAGCAATCAAGATACGAGACATTCTTTCAAACCATAGAAGTCGAAGTCACAGACATCAAAGATCAAAGACCGCTGATCGAGGGGACTGTACTTCAAAAATCAACTAGAACAATGACTTGCGTAAATTTAAAGAATGGACACACAAGAAACTGAAGGGCGCACAAGAAGCCTCACAAAGCAGAATCTGTCAAAAAACCCATAGGAGAAATCAGCCAATGGACCAGTATTTCTAAAATACCTTTCAAGGCAAATTTTCGCATTTAGCATAAGAAATGTCTCTTTCCTCGGAGAAGTCAATGAAACAATTCGGCAGCTTCGGGGGTCCTAAGTCGGAGAGAGAATGTGTTCAGGGCAAAGAGGACACGGAGAGCCAAGAGTGACGTCGTCGTGATTGCGTCACTTCCGGCTGTCTCGATCGTATCCCGACTTTCCACCACTATCTACTTGAGCTGCTTTTTCCTTCCTCCATTTTCTCCTCCTCCTCCTTATTTTTTTTTTCATGTGCACTAAACTTTTTAAAATTTATCACAAAAGTCTAATTGAGCCCTAAAATATTCAAAAAATACAATCAAATCGTTAACTTATTAAATTGATATAATCAAGTTTTTTCACTACCACCATCAAATTTTAAGACTTGATTGCACTTTTTGAAAGTTTTAAAAAATAATTACAGTTTCATGACAAGTTTTAGGACTTCTAGTACACATATCCATTTTATTAATGTTTGTTTCTCTCATGTGGAACATACTTAAATTGACTTGTTCTTTATACTTTTTCTTATTTGTTGACACTTAAATTTTGATTTTTCTTTGTGAGTCAATTCTGCATAAAAATTAGAGCTACTTTTAATTCTAAACAAAAATAATTAAATCAAAATTTTCATATTTATTCATACATTGCATTAACTTTGAGAGATGGCTTCTTTCATCCGAAGCTTTTTCCGCACCGGTGCAACTCCTCCGTAGCCATTGTTGTTCCTTTGAACGTCCGACAAGAGCCTCAAGGGCGGAAGAGATGGGCAATTTTCACGATGGGAGGTTGATCGCCGAGGCCGTGTCCGAGAGTCAATCGGTGGAAGCAGCACTTTGAGGAAATCGACGGGCAAGAGCGTCTGCTTTCGATACTGAAGTCACAATTAAGTGATGCTGTGCTCAAAGAGGATTATGAAGAAGCTGAGAGGCTTAAGGAGGTAATTGCAGCAGCGTCCACTTGTTACACTGTAGGTAGAGCAATGTCTTAACTGAAAAGTGCCATAAATGAGGAACGTTATCATGATGCAGCTTTTATGCGAGATAATGTTGGTGCTGGATTGGTGGGAAGGTGGGCTGGAACATCAAAAGAAACACATGGGAAAGACACCGACTCTTTTCTTAATCCCAATCAAAGAGTATTTGTGGCGACTTTGTACTACGGTTCTTCCGCTTTGATCTTCCCTTGTTTGTGCATTTAAACGGCAAAAAAACGCATGAATCGAACTTTGGCTGGGATCTTGACGGCCCCACCTTCGGCGACCGTCGACGGACATTGATTGGTAGCTTAAGGCATTCAGGTAAGTCCTTTGAACCATCTATGTACTCACTGTGATTAGAAAGTGCAAAACGAGCGGTTGAAAGCTAAGGAAAAATTGCTTGGCGGAATCTGGAAAACTGCATGTTGAATGGACCTGTTTGGCCTCGTTTAGGGTAGTTCCTACTGTTGGATCGGGCTGATTTTCGGATATGTCATAGCTTATTTCGAGAGGATCCGTAGGTACCAAGATCAACCCGGTCAGAGTTGATTTCGCCGTCCATTGGCGTCAGAAATGGAATCCCGAGGATCGACCCAATCGAAGTTGATCTTGTCCCTCATTGACATCGGAAATGGAGTTCCGATGAGACGCCGATGAAGATCGCCGGCGCCGATCATCTTCCCCAGTGATGCGTTGACCGGTCAACCCACATTGACCAGATCAACGTCAACGTGGTGCTCACATGTCGGCCACGTGGCGGCCACACGTCGGCAAGGGCTGTTTTTTTTTTTTTTTTTATAACCGAGGTGTCCGCATGGCCGGCGAGCTATGGCTCAAACCAGCGGTGGAGCACGACTATTCCTCGGAGGGGCTAACGCAGCATCCCATCGCCACGACCCCCCACTTAAATTACCGACGCCTACGAGTTTCGAACCCGGGACCTTTCGTGAAAGGAACCGAGCTCAAACCATCGCGGCCACCGATGGGTGGGTTCAAGAAGGGCTGTTTTAAACCTTTCTTTAAAAAAAAAAGAAGGAAAAATTGCAAAAAATTCCTGAGAATTATAGAAATTCTCAAAAATTGAGGAATGACCACAATCAACTGATTAATACTATTTTTTGAGATTTCTTTTCTCGATTTTTCAAAATGACATTTTTACCATTTAGGGGTAATTTGTCTTCAAAAATTTCCTAGATTTGCAAAAATGCCAGAATTAGAGTTTGGGTCGGCTTAGGTGATCAATCTTTCTGTTTGGGTTTTCGAGTCTCGTCTTTTCCTGAAATGACGATTTTACCCCTCAAAGTGTAAATCGACCCCAAAAAATTTCAAAAATATACAAAAAAAATACCAAAAATATGATTCACCTTGCATAGCATATACTTTAGTTTGCATTATCATATTTTCCATGTTGTATTGTTTAAAATATTTCTTCCGAAAATAAAAAAATCGTTGTTATGTCATTTTTGTCACATCATCATGATTTGTTGAATTTGCCTTCCTTGTGGATAACATTGCTTTAAATTTTATCCTGGATTGGTTGCATTATCATTGATTATCCGATAATATATCTATGGTGTGGTATAATTTTTCTTACAAGACCCACAATCGGCGGGTTTTACCGCCCGTGGTGTTTAAAGGCAATGTTCTTTTACTTTCCGTAATTTGTTTTCTATTCATACCCTAGAATCGGGAAGGTCGAGTCTGCTGTTGGTGGTTTGTAAATCTATTTTCTCTTCATATCCCGAAATTAGGAAGATCGAGTCTCGCGCTGATGGTTTGTAAATTTACTTTCTACAATCTACTTTCTGCTCATACCCTAGAATCGGGAAGGCCGAGTCTCCTGCTGGTGGTTTGTAAATTTACTTTCAGCAATCTATTTTCTGTTCATACCTCAAAATCAGGAAATCCAAGCTTGCCGATGGTGGTTTGTACATTTACTTTCAACAATTTATTTTCTGTTCATACCCCAGGATCGGAAGATCGAGCTTCCTACTGGTGGTTTGTATGAATTCTGCATATGAATATATGTGGTATAAATTTCAAAAATAAAAAAGGGAAAAGTTCGTGAAAAACTTTCTAGAAAATTTCAGAAATTCTCAAAAATTGAGAAATGGCCACGATCAACCGGCAAATCCTATTTTTTGAGATTTCTCCTTCCAATATTCCTAAAATGACCATTATACCCTTTAGGGGTAAATCATTCCAATTTTTTTTTTAGATTTGAGAAAATGCCAAAATTAGGGTTTGGATTAGGTTAGGTGACTAATCCTTCTGTTTGGGTTTTCAAGTCTCGTTTTTCCTAAAATGATGATTTTACCCCTCAAAGGGTAAATCTCCTTTGATATTTCAATAAGTAGTGAAAATTGCTCAGAATTAGGGTTTGGATTAGGTGGGTTGCCAATTTTTCTGTCTAAGACTTTCACGTCTCATTCCCTTTAAGAAAATGACGATTTTACCTCTTAAGGGTAAATTGTCCTAAAAAAATGCTAGAAAATTCTAAAAAATGTTGGAAATTAGGAAATGGGTCGGTTCGACCGGCCAATCCTATTTTCGACGATTTTCACTTCGGATCTTGTCTGAAATGATAATTTTGCCCTTTTGGCCAATTGTCCTCAAATTTTCTCAAAATTACGATTTTACCCTTTATGGGCAAATCATGTCCAAAGCACTCATGTTTACCCTTTGAACCGTGATTGGATGTCCTCTAAGCCAATAGGGTTCTACTAGCAATGCCATACTGATTTGATACGATTTATCCGCATGATCTAATTCGTTGATTTGAGGACTTTCTTTATTGATTGTGTTTATTAGGGTAGTTATTCCCATCCGCATGAACTCCTAGATTTAGGATTCGTACCCCATTCATCCGCATGAAATTTTGAGGTTAGAAAATTCAATTAACTTAGGTACCGAAAGGGCGTCAACACCGATAGTTGGGATAACTAAATCCCCGATCCCATTTCTCCGATTCTCGCGGAATCGAATAGAAGCTTTCAACTACTTTATAGGGTTTTCTAATCATACCCTCCAAGAAATAATTGGTGGCGACTCCTTGGCATACACACATAGCACATGCCATTAGACCGTACTGAAGGTCGACCATGTTGTTGTCCGTTACGGTTTGGGTAATAGGCCTAAGGAGGGGCCTGCGTTCGAAGGTCCACATGCAACTAGGCTGGATCGAAATGATGACCTATTAACCCTTGAGAGCGTTTCAAGAGGGTCGCGACATTATTTAGTTGTATTCGACCATTTTTTCAAATTTTAAACTTCTGTAATTTCATCACATTTAAATATCGATATCGACAAGTAAATTCACATTTTCTTAAAAATGTATTCGACCATTTTCAAGTGACCAAGTGATATAAACGGAATAATAGCAGTCCATTAAATTTTAAGCCTTCCAATGCAATCCTGAGTTTCGGAAATCTTTGCTTTTGTGGAGATAGTAGCTGGAACATGCTCAAATTATCCTTCTTCTTTTTCTTTTTGTTTTATTTTGTAGCATTTATCTGGGGAAGCTAGCACTAGGAAGATAACAAAGCGATTCGGTTGACACAAATGCATTGGTAACAATGGATTTCACTTACCTAATAAATGGTAATTACTTGAAAATCATATTTTTTTTTATAGTAGTCCGGTGTAATTTTTATACTTTATCATAAAAAGTTGATAAATTACACGGATTAAAAGTTGGGACTTCCCAAACCAGGCAGTTCTGCTCTCGGTTTTGTAACTGGAATGGATAGTCACGAGGTCGGATCTAAATTCTAGGGCAAGAACCGATCTCTTCTAATCCTGACCAAATTTAGTATACCTCTTTTGCCCGAAGTGGATTGGAATTTATATATTCCTCCAGTCAAAAATGACATCTCATTCGTGCTCTGCGTGGTCTTGCAATTTGAATACGATGTGTGTATATTCAGACTATAACCAACAAAGTGAAATAAATTGTTTAGAAGATTCTTGAGATTCCTTAGCACCAATGCAGTACCAAATTTACAAAGAAAAGAAAACGCTCCCAAATTAGCAAATAATTTTTTAAGATGCCCGCCTTCTTCTCAATCCTTTGGAAAATATCCCGAACTTTGTGCTGCATTAAACACTCAAACTCGAATTTGGGGTGGAGAAACGACGTGTGAGGACTTTTCTTTACTGGTATTGCTCGGATTCTGCACATGCGGGTTCAAGTGCTAATGCATATATGGATTTCAATTTCGACAAAAGTACTCATTTCGTGCCGTGCAAAATCCGAGCAATACCTGTGAGGGGTTTTTTATGAGACAAAAAAATTTATAGTAGAATTGGGACTAGACTTAAAGTTGAGAAATTTTTATGGGACAAAAAAAAATTTAGGATAGAATTGACACTGCACCTATCTAACAAACTCTCAAAGTTAGGAGCAGAAAAAAATACCATACATGATATACAAAGGTGGGAATCAGAAAAGAAAATTTTCTTTTTATCATTTCCAACAAAGTTGACAATCGACATGTATAAAAAAATTTTATGACATTTCATTTCTTGTGGCATATGTCTACTGTTTTTCATTCATGAGACGTAACAAGGCATAAAACCCTAAAAAAAAATTCGACTTTAGCTTTTGTGTCAATTTTTTTTTATCGCACAAAAAACCTCCCAACTGTAGGTGTAGTCACAATTCTACCATAAACTTTTTTTATCTCATAAAAAATCTTCACCGGTACGGCCCGGATTTTGCACGACATGAAATGAGTATCTTTATCGAAATTGATATCCATACATGCGTCAGCGCTTGAACCCTCATGTGCAAAATCCAAGCAATACCGGCGAAGAAAAGCCTTCACACGTCTATTCTCCTCCCGAAATTCGAGTTGATGTGGTACTAATATGCTGGTATTAGTCTCTTCGTTAAAGAAGGTGACATCTTGTCTCAACATAGTTTGCAAATACAAGGCTCTTATTCTCGCAGCCTGTCGCTCGCCAGTGACCATCCAGCAAGACAAAGGAAGAATGAAGATTGAAAATTCTCATTTCCTAAGATAAAGAGTTTGACATCGAACTAAAAGAAAGTCCAGACTCAAAGATGCACTCACGAAGAAAGGCTGCAGCTCCACACCCGAGCGCCAGGTAGACAAACTTCAGAGCTATCTGAAGGTATCACAAACAATCTAATCATTTAATTCACAATCTCAACACAAGTACTCCAAAAGAAATTTCCTTTTTGAGAAAAGAATTTCTCTGTAACGATCCACAAAGTCCGTATTTGCAAAGCTTTTACCTTGGACACAAGATCTACAACATCACTGTCAGCATGGTTCTTGCCGAATGTATTGATCGTCTCTCCCATTAATTGGGCCATAAGGGGCAGCGAAAGGCCATTCCCGACTGCGCCTATCGACCCAACAACCATCAATAGTATATCAGTAGAATCTACAAATGAGAACAGCTTGTGGAATGGAACCTTGTTCACTCTCTCATCTCCCTTGCTCTTGATGGAGTCCCGCTCAGTCTCATTCACGGCGGGGCTCAGCGCCACCGCCACCTCGAGACTCCTTGATGCGGCGGCTTCAATGGTTCCGGAATCTTCGGTTGCTCCATTTTTAATGGTCATGCTACCGTACCTGGGACACAGATCTCTTATGTAACTTGTTTATTCTCTACGTAAACAAACAGAATTGTCTTGGGGAGCGCATCAGCGAACATCCAGAATCAGCAATTTATATTTCAACCCAAAGGAGTCCCATTATTGGACAAAACTGGGAAAGGCCAAGCACAGATTGATCCATTAAAAAGAAACTGTACTGCAGTCAATTTCCTCAAACCTACAAGCAAGTAAAGACAAAACTACTCTGAACAATCATCCGAGAAATATACCACGAGCATCTTCTCGTGGGATTTGAATGAAATAAGCTATTAAGCAATCAAGATACGAGACATTCTGTCAAACCATAGAAGTCGAAGTCACAGACATCGACGATCAAAGACCGCTCATCGAGGGGACTGTACTTCAAAAATCAACAAGAATAATGACTTGTGTAAATTTAAAGATTGGACACACAGGAAACTGAAGGGTGCACAAGAAGCCTCACAAAGCAGAATCTGTCAAAAAACCCATAGGAGAAATCAGCCAATGGACCAGTATTTCTAAAATACCTTTCAAAGAAAAGTTAACATGAAGAATTCATCAGATTTCTGCCCAAAAAAAAAAAACAATGGAAAAAAAGACAAGACTATCAAAAAAGGGAGGAGAGACAAGAAGAGTGAAAGGAAGGAGAGTGGGAAAGAAGAAAACTCCGACAAGAGATTAGCAGAGAAGAGGAAATGAGAGGAAAGACTTCTTTCATTTTTGTGGCAAACAGACGACCCAAATCGACCTTTTATAGAACTTATTCTCCCTCTCCCTCTCCATATGGCGTGATGTCTGAAACGACTGCACGTTTTGATAGGCCCCACCTCATTCAATCCCTCCTCAAACCGAACCCAATCAACAATTTCGCCTTTCGACCGAAAAAAAAGAGAGTATAATTCCCTCTGTGCCCCCGCTCATTTCCACCCTTTTTATTTTATTTTATTTTTTTACAATTATTCCTCCATCATTGACGATTTTTCTCAATCTCTCTTCCCTATTTTGTCGGGAGCAACCTTAGTCCGGCCAAAAAAGAGAGAGAGAGGCAAACATACGTATCTTGAACCGCGTCCATATAGATTGACCCGATCACAATAGTGTATTGCCAAAAGTTCATGAGTTGAAATTACATATGAGCGGTTTTCAGTCCGATCCGATTCCCCTCAAGAATCGAGAACCAAATCGGTGGTGCCGGTTCCCAATTTTCGAAATACATAATCGAACCGCCGATCCGGTTAGATTCTCGGGCGGTCCAATGAAGTCAAACAAATATTATCAATGCTATTATTTTTCAAAGAAATGACTCTGAAACAGTAGATTCTTTTTTAAAAAAAATACCGTGAGATGATAGAATTTTCGAACACAATCTAGTAACACGTAGCATTCGACATTGCTGGGCGGAGTCGTGGCAACATAAGCTACAAAATAAACATGTGGTCCAAACCTCAACAATATGAGACCTCGTAAATGCAAAAATAAATAAATTAAAATCGATCGGTCATGTTCGGTCCTGTACCTCTACAATCGGGAATTGAATCGTCGCCCTTTGGAACCGAGAATTGGACCACCGGTCCAATCCGATTTGGGCATTTCCTAATCCGATCGGTCCGACTTGCTCATCCCTTATTGAAATCGTTTCATATGATCTTACGTCAAGGGTGATAAGGGGGGGATGAGCTCGAGAACATCGGTAAAAAGGTCAAAGTCGCCATGCCAAAGGGACATTCTCGACAGAAGTACTTGATGTAGGATGATAATGCTCTTATAGATCTTATATGATTAATTTTCAGATGTAATAGTAGAATTTTGCATTTTTCGAAGATGTAATGTTATTAAATTAGCCTGTGTATTTATTTCCTTAAGAGTCCTTCGTCGCTCTAATGACTCAAAATAATATTTTGGGGTCCATTTGTTTTGCAATAAATAAATAACTTCTGTATATTTTTTAGAATATAATCACTCATATCATTTGAAATAATTAATAAATGTAAAATACTTCCATTATCGACAACAATTTATGTCTAAATACTAACGCGGAAGATGAGAATATTTTTTGTTAATTTATTTTTTCAAGCGATAGAAGAGATTATTTTGTGAAAAATAATTTTTAATCATTCATTGTAAATAAAAACAAATACACCCTTAACGTTGCTACCTTGTGTCATACCTGAATGTCAATGCTATTGATTTTTTAAGATTCTTCGGGTTTTTACCATTTTACTTCCCCTTTTTCAAATTTCTCCTTTTTGTATTTTACTTTTTTTTATGTTCGGAAAATATTTACATGTTTTCTTCGTTTCTTTCACAAAGCTTTGCTTGCTCCACAAGCCGTGCTCTTGGAAAAAAAAAAATTTACCTTTCGTTTTTCTACTCTTGGAATTAATATATTTCGATTTGTCTAATCAAGTGTTCCAATTTTCAAATATTTTTTAATCAGATTCTTCTGGCATCAAATCCGGCCAAATCCAACTATAATTACCGTTATGTTAAGAATGATGCCGAAGTATTATGTGGATTAAATTTAGTCGACATGGATCCTACATGGGTGCAATCCTCGAAATATTATGAGCAATTGTGAGCAATGCTGAGATGCTGATAAGATTTTGCCCATGTGGACGTTTATGTCAGAAAAATTTTGCTAACGTTACTAGCCAGATACCACATTTAACAAGTGCCTCGAGAGCATTTGATAATAAAATCAATATTATTAATCCCATAAGTCAAAAAAATACAATATGGAATTAAAATTGATGGGATACAGCTGCGTTATAATTATTTCCACTCGTGAATTTATTTATTTTTTGGTCGAAACTCGAGAATGTTTGAATTCGCTCACATGGTGAATGATGCAACGGGCACCGACAAAAATTCATCTTGAAGCAACATATATCGATCCTTAACACTCCAATTCGCCTGCAAACTAACTGAAAGTCCTTGAACAATACACACTAAATTGTATTTCGACAATAATAAATGAAGTTTGTCTAAAATTTTGTTTCGATTGAAATTAAGGTATGGATGAAGGGGGTATGCATCATCATTATCGAGTATATGAAGCTTTAAATAGCTGTTTATAGAACAAGAACTAATTTTACATGCTTAAAAAAAAAGTTATAATTTTAAGAAATGGAATATGTTAAACATGTAAAACAGTTAATAACTAATTTTACAGATTGTCCTAGTATGTTCCTCAGGGAGTCGATGCTCAAGAAAGGGACGGTGACGCCAATGCCGGACGCTAGGGAAAAGAGGCCCAAAAGAATTTTTTTTTTTTGCCCCGTACGTTCTCGTCCAATTTGCCGTTTTCAACCCCGACGGCGTGGCCATCTGTCACCTTGACACGTCGGCATGGATAGCCACCCACGGGGCATTCCTGGCCCTAGGTTGCGGCCGGGCCTAATCAAGGTATGCCACTGGATCTTCGAGAACGACATGACTTGGATGATCGCCGATTGAAGATTTGGAATTGTTGGCCGGTGTTGTGGTATTTTGGATGCGATTATAAATGAAAAGAGACACTAGCTGTTGGAACGACCCCATCTTTAGAGAGACTTAAAAAAGTTCAAAATCTTCTCACTCATGTCATTTGAGCCCCCGGTGATTTAAAATCACGTCCAAACACCACATCGCCCGCCAATATTCCAAATCTTCAACCGGGTATCTTCTAAGTCAAGTTGTTCTTGGAGATCCAGTGGCAGACCTCGATTCGGCCAGGCCGTGACCTAGGGCCAGGAACGCCTTGTGGGTGGCTGTCCATGCCAACGGGACGAGGCGACAGATGGCCACGCCATAGTTGATCTTCACCTTGGTGTTGGGATTGAACAAATCCACCTCGTAGACTCGGACGTTGGGGACGACATGGATTTGGTCATCCTCCCGCCGTTGATCCCCTTAACTATCCCGACCATGACGTCGTGCCTCGACCCGGCCGTGTTCTCCATGGACCGACCTTGGATATAGTTTATGCAGAATAACTAACGGATAATATTTGGAGAACAACAAAAAGATCAAGATCCCTCAAAATTAGGTTGCCTCTATTACGTCTAATCGGATGGATTTATGCTGGGAATTATTAGAATCGTAAGGAACGATTTTTTTTTTTAAAAAAGTTGTTTTCGTAGAAGGTCATTAAGGTAATTTTCGCTACCAAGTACCCCTATTCTCTGATCCCCACTCCGAGTTTTCTCCTCTCTGTCTTTGTTTCACCGTCCATGGGCAGACTGAAAGTGGCAACTTCTGTGTTGTTGTTCATCGAGTTTTGTCCTTGAAATTCCATGCAATACCCTTTGCATATATCCTGAATCACTTAATTCTTCCATATATACCATGGCGCCCCATGGCCAAGTCCATCTCCATCTCCATCAACAATTCTACACCATGACGATTCTAGCCTTCCTCCCCCTCCTGTTGCTTCAAACCATGGTCCGTAGTACCTAAACACCTACACTCCTCCTCCCACCACCCCTGAAAACCGAGACCTTGAGTCCTCCCCTTGCCTTCGTGTATGGCAAACAAGTTGACCGTGAAATTTATGAAACAGATGGACCCGCTTGCCTACGTTTACGGCAAACCAGTCGACCGCATAGTTTATGAAACAGGTGGATCCGCTGCATACTTGAACGAAGATGTATCCTCTGCCTGTGTCTACGGCAAACCAGTAGACCGCAAAGTTCACGAAACAGATGGATCTGCTGCCTACGTGAACGAAGATGTATCCTCTGCCTAAGTCTACGGTAAACCAGTCGACCACAAAGTTCATGAAACAGATGGACCCGCTGCCTACGTGGACGAAGATGTATCCTCCGCCTACGTGCACGGCAAACCAGTCGACCCCAAAGTTTATGAAACAGATGGACCCGCTGCCCACGTGAACGAAGATGGATCCTCTGCCTATGTGTACGATGGACCCGCCGCCTTCGTGCACGGCAAACCAGTCAACCAGGGGATGGGGGAAACCCATGGATAGGGCACCCTGAAGACGAAGGCGTTGAACCCTCCTCCCAGGCTCCCACCACCGCGAAGACGAAGACCTTGCGATGTTGTGCTATGTCCGTGCGATGTTATGCTATGTCCTTGTGATGTTATGTTATGATGTTATGCTTTGACCATTGCAACGAGAGGAACGCTGAATTTTGAAACTATAATAATTGCCCTCCACCGTAAAGAAGCTTTGTTACATGCCTAATTTGAAGAGGTGATGTGTTCCTGATGTCTGAGCAGGAACTAGTCGAATGAATACAAAAAAAAAAAAAAAATCCCGACCGGGAGGAGGACTCGCACGTGCAAGCAACAACGAAACGATTTTCTCCGAGCATTAATTGTTTGTGCTATTTACTTAATCCATTGACTTGGTCAGAGGTTATTGAACCGTTTGATTGATTGCATGGCAACGATGTATATCCACAGTGAACAAACCTTCTTCGGATGGTACACATATTCTGTAAAGTTAGTGACATGATTTCATTCATGCGTGCAAGTGTGAGTGCAGATGCAATGGCCTTAATTCAGATCATATTTAAAAACAAATAAATTATTTCTTGTCAACACAACTTAAATGCGAAAATTTTACATATAATGTGAGTGACAGAACCTCGGATGCAACATCCAAATGAAAAATAGAATTCGACATTGGAAATTACTCACTTTTCACGTGTTTTGCGTTGAAAGTTCCAAGTGTTGACGAAGAAGCATTGGATTGTACAGTTGAAAATAACTTACTTTAACCGAAAAGATAAGCACACCTGTACTTGGTTGCAACCCACCTTTACATCTATTTCCCTTTCTCTACAATTTTAATGCATACGACATTGGTGAAGGCAAGAACATGGACTATGCGGATGACTAACTGCCAAGTGATGCAATACCGTCAGTAAGAGTTGTTCCTAGATTGTCATAAATGTTATTTCTCTGAATTTTTCAACGGTGCTGATCTAATCAAGTTGATCATAATCCTCTTCAAATTTGTTTTCTTGCTCTTCTTTCGGTTGAAGAAATGGCAACGGTGCAACCGGCGGGAGGGGAGTCGTCATTAATAGGTGAGGTCTTAGTGTGAAGTCAGATGAATCTCCCTATCTCCATCTATCCTCTCTCTCGTTTCGGACATCAACTGCGATCTCTCTTGGCGATGACTAATCATGAAAATGTTGCGCCCTTGGCCATGGCAGCCGGCAGCCAAGAACAGTGGCAATGAACTCATCATTCAAATAGAGCATTTATCGTGTATTTCCAAGATGCCAACAAAGGTAGAGAACGGGAGACCAATTGCGAGGAAAGGAGGAACCTTTCAACCAGCATCAGCAGCTCAGCTCAATGTGAACTCAAATGGCTAAAGCATCCACACTTGGCTAAGTAGTAAGTACATGTCGAATGCAGATTTGTCAAAGTTAAATCACCTTCGAGTTGGTCTAACCTGGTTTACGATCTGTACACGAATCTACGCACGGGCAATTTTGAAGAGTATCAAAGGTGAGACATATTTGTTGTTTGGCTTTAAAATGTTGATATTAAGGGCACATTCGTGGTGTGCTTATTATGATTGGACTTGGCCTGAGATTCTAGGGAGGAGGCATCTCTCTACAATTACTTTGATCTTTCATGAATCGATCTCAATTCCTTGTTTGCTTACTATGAAGCCTTTACAGCGCATGAACAAAATACGAGACTAGACTATACTAGGCTGCATTGAATTGGCCCATCTCTCCAACTTGTCACGAAAAATCTCTTAAAAATCAAAAGAAAAAAAGTGGGAAAAAGTCATGAGCAGTTTCATTTATCACCTAATAGTAATAGCTAGCGGCACATGAATCTCATAAATATTATTCCATTTGCAATTTGTAGTGAATACGGAGATGGGCCAAATATGGTTGGCAACAAGTGATAAAAAGTATTCAAGTGGAACGTGAAAAGAAGCACAGCAGTTGGTGAGAGTGTGGTTGGCTCCTATTCATTATTTAAAGTGGTGCGACCTCCCTAATATACAATTTGATCTCTATACTTTAATTTCATTTAATATGGGTCTTTAGACATTTAATACACGTTTAATTTAATCCCAAAAATGTGAATCATTATCCAAGGTTAGACCATGAATTTAGGTTTTTTCAAAAAGAGGGAAGTCTTTTTGTTTTTTTTTTTTTTGGTCAAAAGGAGCCATTCATGTGTTAGAATAATTAATAGGCACGTAGAAGGCTTTCGATTCTAGCAAATCCCAAATAACTGTAAAAAATCAAAACTTAAAAGCTCAAGTTTGAAAACGACTTTCGGTTTGAATTTTTTAAATTCAAAACCAAGATGAACCGAATTTTGTTTGATAGGAAGTTTGGAGCGAGGATGAGAGAATACTGGTGTTAAAGAAAAAAAATTTTGCATGAGATTTTTATTTTTAAAATTCAAAATTGTATATGAACTATTTGACGAAAGCTTAACATAGGGTTGATTTTTTTGGATTCTTGAGACACGACAGATTCAAGAAATCTTCTCTTTTTTTTTTTTCCTTCTGTTCAATGCAAAACCAGTGTCAAGATTTGAACTCAACTTCAAGTCTTCAAGATGAGTTTGCCATGCCTTAAGGAAAAAAAGAAAAAGGCAAACAACTATTGAAACATAGCGGGTCGGATCAGCTTATCATCACGATTGCGAATGATCTTTCCTCTAAATTAATTTCCCTTAATCCTCATCTAAAGAAGAGAGAGGAAGGAGGATTATGTGCCCATGGAAATCTAATTCAGCCTTTGATTTTTACATATAACCTGTACCTTTTCTAATTGCAATGTCAAAGAGTGATTATTTACCCGAGGCATTTGGAAGACATTAAACACTATAAACACTAGAGTTCCATGTCAACGATAATTTTCTTGTCAAAGTGTGATTAATAACTGTACAGCATCATTGGCAAGGTTGTAACGAAGTAAAGATTCCATTTTTATTTACTTTTTCAGGTAGGAGTGAAATACATTGCATGGTTCTAACTGCATTGCGGTTTCCAAACGACATGCTAAATCACCATACCGTCTAGTTTAGATCATCGGGGGTAGGCGTAAGTCCCCCCACGGGTAATGGGAACTGGAATCGGGTGCAAATCTTGCGACCCAGGCTTCTTTGGGGGAATATACACATCCGAATTGGGAAATGCAGGCTCCTTTGCGATTGTGGTGTGCAAATCTTGCAACCCAGGCTTCTTTGGGGGAATATACACATCTGAATTGGGAAATGCAGGCTCCTCTGCGATTATGGTGTGCAAATCTTGCAACCCAGGCTTCTTTGGGGGAATATACACATCTGGATTGGGAAATGCAGGCTCCTCTCTGATTGTAGTACCGGGAACTGGAATCGGGGTCGCAGGCTCCTCTCCGACTATAGTATCGGGAACTGGAATCGGGTCCGTAGGCTCCTCTCCGACCGTGGTATCGGGAACCGAAATCGGGATCAAGTCGGGAGGCTTCATGTTAACAAATTCGGGTGGACCAAAACGGCGAGGAGGCGTCGGGGGAGGAGGGAAAGGACTGCTTTCTTCATGCATGATGGGAAGGAAAAGAAAAGAAAAGAAAAAACAAAAGAGATCAGTCAGCAATGTTAGAGACAAACAATCAAAATGAATCAAGAAGAGAGTAGATACCTATGCCGCCGATGGAGCACAAAGCACTACACATTACGAGAATGATCGCAAAGCTCGCCATGGATTATGCACACTAGAGATTCGGGATGGGAGAGCCGTGGAAGATTAAGCTCCGCTTAAATAGAGCAAGATTCATGGTTGGTTCTAGTACGAGGTTCTCTTCAGCTCGCAACTAGAGTAGAGAGTGCTTCACTAATCTTGGTCGAGGAATCGCGCATTTACGTTTCTTGTCTATTCAGAATCAGAAATGATCGACGACTAAGGCAATATTCTCTTCGCTTCGCAGCTCGCCTAACTCCATATAAAGGATTGGCTTTTTATTGTTTTTTGTCTTCTTCCTTTAGCTGACTGATGAAGACGGTCAACTAGAAACCAACCCCCCAAAAAACATGCAGATATTTACGACAAATGCCTGAGGGTCTTCGCTCGTGGAAAGCCGCAGCTTCAGGGGCATTTTTGGAATTTCACTTTCGTTCTCGACTCAATTGACGCCGACCACCTTCCGTAATTTTTCTCATATGAGATTCCCGCGAACACATGGTTGTCTCTCAATGATATTACATGCTTGCCATCCCTGACCCTCAGCATGCAACTAACTCCAATTCACGCATGTTCAATTATACTGGTAAATGGTAAATTGGCGAACAAAATATGTAAAAGTTAAAAGAAGAAAGTGAAATCTATAAAAGTTTTTCCTTTCAAATTATACTGGTAAATTTCGACCGAAAAAAAATATTATACTGGTAAATGGAAACTCTTGTAGTAATTTCCACTTCCTGCTTATGTCGGAATAATCATAAAAACTAAACAACAAAGAATATTGGCGTAGAAAGTATGTAGAAGTTAAGAAGAAAGTGGAATCTAGAAAAGTTCTTTCGTTTTGGTAAAAGAAATCCAGAAAAGTTG
Organism: Rhodamnia argentea; assembly: GCF_020921035.1. Lineage (NCBI taxonomy): Eukaryota > Viridiplantae > Streptophyta > Magnoliopsida > Myrtales > Myrtaceae > Rhodamnia > Rhodamnia argentea. The sequence goes on along the minus strand of NC_063157.1, from coordinate 22,276,924 downwards.
AGCGAAAGCTTAAAATGGTCTATCTTGTGAGAGGCCACTCTTCATCTCTCCCTTTAAAAAAGTATAACTTCGAAAGAGGATTTTATAGATTTATCATACAATGTAACGTGATACCGAGAGAGAATAAAGAGAGCAACGCAATATTTAAACGGAGAAGTTGATGGAGTATGCAATGGTGCTACCTCTACTTAAAAGTTTGGACAGGCGTTGATCTTTAAAAAGATATGAACGTCATTTTTTATGCCCTTTCACAGCTTGTCATCCACAGACCGTCATCAACCCAATACATTCGACAACTCCTTGTTAGTACCATATTGATAATAATTTGAGCACTCCAATATTCTCTCTCCCCGGAATCACATGGTCAATTCGGACACAAAACCCCGGATGCCTTGGCTAGTATGTTGTGGTGCACATCGATTTTCCAACAAAAGGTTGCTAACCGAGTTCGTGGTTTCATCTACAGCTTCGACATATCCGATACATGAAAATTTAAAATCTAACGGATAAATTCTATTTTTTTTTTCTGAAAAAAGCGAAGGTAAGATTTAATCTAGAAGTCAACTGAAAATGAAATTTGAACCTCGACAATTTGAGCAGTATATCTAAGCCTTCTGAAATATATTTAGTTGCTTATTTAAAAAAAGGGGGAAAAAAAAAAAATCCTTTCTTGATGTTTTTTAAAAGAAACTGTTAAGCAGGGACAGGAAAGTCATTTTGCAATACACCGACTCGCGAGAAGTGGCAGAACGGAAAATGTGAAACCCACTCCCATTTTGGCAGTTAGTTTTGGCAGGTACCCTCTCACACTTCAAAGGGAAAAATTCTGAATAAGGATTTGAAGTGTTCTAATTTTTTCAAATAAGGGTTCGAAATAGATTTTGTTTCAAATAAGACAGGAAGTGCTATCTTAATTTTAAAGAAGGGCTTGGACCAAGGGTATTTTCATCATTTATTTTTTTATTTTATTTACGTTTTTTATTTTTATTTTTTTTCCTTTGGTTTTGGCATTATGGCATTAACATTTCCAAGGTATCCGAAGTTCTACATCTTTATGTAAGAAATCGATTGTGACTTTTTTCAGAAAAGTATCAAAAAAGTTATAAACCTATTGCATTTGTGTCAATTCAAAGCGCCAATTCAGTCTAAACTTTTTACATTTGCGCCAATTAAGTTCATCGGACCAATTTTGACCGAAAATTGCTAACGTGGACGTCTGTTGTCCTACATGGCATGTCCGGGGTTGACATAGACAATTTTTTAATATCTCTTTAATATTTTAAATAATTTCTATGATTTCTTCTTCTGTTTTTTCTTTTTACACTTATTTTTTTGGGGCATGGCAGGGGTTGCTAGCTAACCCCAGGTGAGGGTGAGGGCATCGTCGGCCTCTCCCATCCCCCGCGAGGGCCGCGATGCCCTCGCCCGGCCAGAATCTAGGGGAGGGTTCGCCATCCACAACGAGGTTCGCCGACCCTTGCTTGGGTCGGCAAGGGTCGATCGGCAAGGCTTGTTTGCCCCCAATAAAGAAAAATGTAACAGAAGAAAAAAGGAAAATATTTTAAAAAATATTCACGTTAGTACCGGTCGTGCCACGTAAGACAACCTGCATTTACGTCAATAATTTTTGGTTAAAATTGAGAGAATGGACTGAATTGGCATAAACACATAAGGTTTAGAATTGAATTGACGCCAATAAAAACTTTCGGACGAAATTGGCACAAATACGATAGATTTAGAATTTTTTTTAACACTTTCACCGACTTTTTCCCTACAAAAGAGATTTGACTGGATTTACATATTAAACAACATTTGCCCTAACTCTTAATTCAAGCGAATTGTCTTCGTGGACAGGAAATGATTGAACTTCGGACCCAATTTGAGATTTAATATATCAAACATTGTCGGTTATAAAAATGGAAAAAATAGACGAAGGAAGGGGAGTAGCAAAAAATTTGAAGCCGGCTACAAAAGTCCTTTTCCATTAAATATTCGAGCCTAGGCGCGCCCAAGTGGGCCTACGTCGAAGGACTCGAGCTCATAAAGAAAGAAAATTACTTGTCACGCCTGCGCAATTTGGGTTTTCAGCCTTCTCGGCTCAGGCAAGCCTGATTTGACCTAATAAGCTGATGAAATAGCTTATAAATTTGGTGTTCTTTCAAGAGGGTCTCATAATTTGTGCCATTGTCGTTCTACAGTGTCATGTCGAAGCAAAGGTATTTGAACGGATATGACTAACTTGAATAACAAGACGCATCTGTCTCAACACGAATAAAACACGCCCGATAAAGTAGATAACGTGACACGAATTCATCAACACTATTATCGAATCTGTCATTGGATTCTATGTCGACGTATGTTAACCTATTTACTAATATAAGTTCACTAGTATACACAATAAACATGCAAAAAGCGTTTACACGTGATAAGTTACAATAACACAACCAACGCATTTCCCAACATTATCACATTAGTCTAAAGTCTTTATTCTCTACACCATTTGCATTGATCAATGTAACGACATTCCCATGTGATATATATCAATTATTTTCCAAAAGCACGAAGATCAGCATAATATCTGGCAATCCATTTTTTTTTTTTTTTATAATCTCAACCTCAGTTTTTTGCTGCTTGACCAACTAGATAAGATCTTTTTCTGTAGCTGGAGGTAAGTCCAAACAATGAGAACTTCCTCGTAAAAAATTGCTTTTACAGCGTTATTTTCAGCAATCCAATCACTTTCTATAAAATCGAAAATAGAAAGATCAGCCATTCCATTTGACTTTGGTTCGACACGAATCGAGTCGACACATACCTTTAGCTGTGGAGACCGCGTCAATAGAATCTGAAATACTCTTCAAAACCCTACAGTTGATGATATATAAAAATCACTTTGAAATCTTATTCATTTCAGCGATGTTTTCATAGAAATCTATAGGTTTTGATGCTTCACGTACCCGCCATTGCTAAAAGGATCTTGAAGCCCATTGGAGAAAATAATGTTGCCAGTGAACCAGTGCAAAGCAAGTTTTATGTCCTGCAATTTCCCATAGTCAATAGGAAAATGAAAGATTGTCCTATGTAGTTTGGTGTGTGTGCGCGTGTATATATACATATTTAAAGAGTATTATGTGTGTTTGTGTGTGTGAGAGAGATTTTATTTCTATGTCCGTGCTTGACCACTGTAATAAGTAGCAGCCCCGTGTAATCGAGGTGCGACGCCGAACTTTCTCTTCCGGACATATTCTAACTCATTTAGGCTGGAGGGAGCTAGTTGAAACATGGTATTGTTGGTGACACTCCAAGGAGCCACCGTCTCGCTACATGCCTGCGAACCCAAACAACCTCCATTTTCTTAGGACAATACAACATTCAAGTCAGTTTCACCTTATAGTAGTAAACTACAATTCGTTCATGATATCTGACTTTAGTGTGTAACTGCCAATACCAACCCAATTCAGTTTGAGATGGACGTGAAGGTGTATTGACGTAGCATGTCGAATTTCCGTAGAAAGGGACGAGGCCTGCTAAAATCTTTGTGAGAATGTCATTTCTTGGAGAAGCTCCATCAATGGCATTGCACATCACTTCCACTGGACGTGTGAATGGATCGTTGTTCATAGCAACCACTGCGTAGGTCCCTTTCAAGAATTGCTTGAGCTGTGAAGAACTTTCCAAGGGTCTAACAAAAAGATATATGTAATCAGATGGATATTCGTCTATAAAGCATATCCTTTAATACAATATGATCCATGATCCCAATTCCATCATCCACGCACCTGCAAATTTTGAAAGTTTTGCTCAATTTCGCGAGACCATGATGCTCAGATGCAACTCTATCGATTTCCTCCCAGGATCTTCTTATGGTTTGGTGGCAAGAAAAACTAGTTTCCTGAAAAATTACCCAAACAATTATTCAAGTGATCGATTTCAATACAAGGAAATGCATGCTTAAGGAAGAAGGTATAAATCGAGAAAATTAAGATCACCAAAATATCTTTTGCAACTACTGAGAAGTATATATCCTGAGGCGCGATATCTTGATAGTCGAAAATTGGAGCGGATGATGCCAAAGCCCCGAGCGCCACATGAGGATACTTCAATCGGAACAATGAAGCTAGTTCTGAAAATAAAATATATGAAGATTGAAAGACAAACTTATGATTGATATGTAGAATATATGTTGTTGATCTTTTCCTCGTGAACCTGATGGTAGGAACTTTCTTCAATGCCATTCAGGGCAAGCTATCGAACTTTATATGGGAAAAGCTCTATCCACGATGTGTTCAAGAACATTGACCTTCGGCAGATTATGTGTGTTTATTACATCCTACTACAATCAATGGGAATCGTACATTAGAACAATTCTCTCCAACGTAAGGAGTGGCCTAGTTTCTTTAATTTCGATTTAAAGCAGAAGTCATGTTGCTGATATCTGAAAATTTATTCACTTACTTCCCCCTTATGATCCTCCAACGACAATTATCGGAGAATATTTGGCAGTCAATTTCTGTTTCAGGTATAAAAGGAGTTCCACCGAATCAGCAAGAGCTTGCGCCGAGCTGAAATATCCACGAATGTTAGTGTCACTTAGAGCTTTGTCGAGTGTCAATCCGTACGGGATTGGATTTCCGTAAAACCGATGCTGCAAGAAAATCAACTTTATACTCGTAAATTGCGTGAATACGTACATATGCATGCCAAACATAAGAGAAAAATAAGGTATAACCAGGCAAATTATATAGGGCGTTTTATTACCTCTACATAGACCAAAGCGCTTTAAACTGGGCCGCGTTATCCGTCATGAACCCGATATTATCCATGATGAGGTCGAAGGGTTCTTCTCCACCGAGATAAACGAAGGTTCGGGCACTTGCATTTGTGCCACCCTAGTATTTGGAATCGATCACATATCTTTGTCCGAAAGCATTGTAACTTTCCGGCCTGTAATTAAAATGATCGAGGGTTTGGTTGTAAAAGAAAGTCCGGAAGTTCTTCAACGAGACGGAAGCTCGAACTGCTGATGTAGGATTTTGAAATTATGTTCAGCCGAATACGCTCCGCTTCGGAATGTAGTAACCATCTGAGTTCTTCCCGGTAGCAACACAAGCTGTGATGAAAAAGCTTCAGAATGATCTAAAGGCTATAAAGTGATGAAGACATGTTAGGGTGTGTGGTTATCGCTTAGGCTAAAGCATGTATGCCAAGAGGAGGATCCTTGGAGATGTTTTCTTGGCTTCAACCAGGTCACATTTATATGGAGTAACCCACGATCCCAATTGGTATTACTATGTTCTATGCCAAATTACATTAAAACTGTTGAATTATTTCTCGGGCTTGAGCCTGTGTGCAAGACCTGATTCGATTGGAGGATGTAGATCTGTTTGTCAAACCAAGGATGTTGGAAAAGAAAAGGAATCTCAATGGATCATTACGTTATTTGGATTAAAATTTACTTTCTTGGAGGCCACACACTAATTCACGTAACGATTTCTTTCCTGTTGAAGAAAACTGTCCTAAGGTTGCCGCACCAAAGAAACAACTTACTTTCTTTATCTTTGTTCTTATCTATTATTGAAATGGCCTTCTTGAATCAATTGATTATCCATATCTTTGTAGTAGCAATTCAACATATCATTGTTTCGAAGCGAGAAGATTGGCATATATTCGGCTATCCTCACTTCGGGGTTTCGCTGCATGACCAACCAGTCTGGACCGGCTTGTGTCTTTGGTTATAGATCCAAGCAATGGGAACTTGCGAACATATAATTAGTGGTGAGAACATACTTTGAGTTTGAGCCCGTGAAGGAAACCGATTCAAGTAAAAAATTGAAATCTAAATAGGGCTTGTGGTTTGACAACCAAACAAGCAAGAAAATTACAAAATACTTTCTACTTTGGATTTAGATTCCTAATTTGAGTAGGTTTCCTTCTCTTGATTCCATTTGAGCGATTCACAGGTACGCGGGATAAGTCGCAAGCAACAAATAAAGTGTCCTGGTTATGTGCCTTTCTTTGTATAGACAGCCGCTATACCGTCTAAATCGTTCTTTAGGACCTTAAGATTAAAAAAGAGATCAAATTGTTAAGCGTGATTAAGTAACGTAAAATTTACTCTTCGGATGGATGTACGGTGATGAGCATTCAATTTCTTATACTCACTGCTACTGTAAGGATCTCGATGCCCATTTGAGAAAATAATATTGCTACCAAAGCTCCGATAATTAGCTCTATATCCTTCAACCAAAAAAGCAAAAAAAAAAAAAAAAGAGGTAGAGGTAGAGGACGGCGATGGTAAAGCTTACTTTCAATTTTATGCAAAAATGTCGACACCTAAATTTTGACGATGCATTTACATTGCATTTGGCCATTTTAAAACGTATCCGCATTGAATAAATTTCATTGGCTCGATGGTGGATTGCATGACATCTAAGTTGGAAAAGCAAAAGCACCCAAAGCAATGGCAAGATTATGGGACGAATCAAAACGGAAAATATAATTCTTGGCAATAAAAAAGGCGGTGATTGGGGCAATCGGGAATTAACGAGAAAAATCTGGCCGTAATTGAGGATAAAATTAAAGGCGTGATTATTTCTACTAATTTCTGAAAGTTGATAGATTCGTGGCCAAAGAATGGAAAAGTTGGTCAAATTCGGATAAACCGTGAATGGAGTGGCGGATAAGGTTTAATGAGTGGGCTGTCATCAAGAACACTGGACCGGACCAACCGATCTAGTTCGGTTCCCAAGCAGTCCAATTGAACCGATAAAGACAATTAGTACTCTTTGCCAAAAATGAAGTTTAGGCATGTGGCGAGTAATTTGCTTAGAGCATTCTATTTGAGAGGGTATTTCTTTTGCGAAAACCAGGGCAAAACCAAATCATGCTTGCCTTCATGTATATGGAGTAGGGAGAACAAGAGGTAACCTTCCTTCTTTTCGTCACAAGGTGAAGCATTCGATGCCATATTCCTTACACCACTTCCTTTTCTTTGATAAATATAAAGTTGGAGATGAAAAACATGGGACGGGCATTGTTCGAGCTAAGTAGCATTTTTCCGATATACACCTGAAAGTTTGCTCCATATCCTACTGAACTAAGATCGACTGGACAAAGTCCTCGATTCTGTTTCTGATTGTCCGGCATGGCTAGAACTGGTGTTTCGGCTTGTAAGTCTTTATGAATTCAAGGGAAGAGGTTATATCAGCAAAACCTAAGCAAGGTGTCTGACTAATACATAAGAGTATCATTTGCCGTGGCCAAAGACACATCTCCCGGTGACCAACCATAAAAACTGTCAGTACCAGTTCTTATCTATCAGTAATTTTCCTCCCAAGACTATCCATGACTCCAATAGAATGATCAAGACTCTCCAATAATCAGTAATGGCACTCATATCAGCAGATGACCAATTACAGCGACCAATCAGCAGAAGGCAAAACATGCCCGAGGTGACTGCAAATTTAGCCGCATATCATAGATTATACTTGAATCCCCCAGAACAATTAGAAAAACTTTCACTCGTATTGAATGAGCTCGGCATAGGAAAATTAGATAAAAGGAGACTCTAGGGCATCCAATGATGGTGCAAAAGGCAACATCAATGAACAAAAAGCACAAAAACCATATTATCGACTAAAGATAACTGTATGTCATTCCTTCGATGTAGTTTACCCAATTCATGTACATCCTCTGAAGTAAAGCATATATATTTCCATGTTTATAACTGATGAAAATCCATTCTCGATAATCTATTGACAAAACAAGATTCCCGAATTTCATGCATCAAGCCTCAGGTAGGCAAATATGGAGCTCATCCTTTTGAAAATCTCATCTTCCTCCCATATCGAACTACCAAAAAGTAAACGAAGACTAAATGTCAGCTTAAACTATTAACCTTGGACGGCACAGCAAAAGACTGGCCTGCATCTGGTTAAGCAATGTCTCTCTCATGCCAACTTGTCCTTTCCCTCCTCGAAGCGCGTATGCTCAGTCTTTTTATTCGGCACAAATAAACCCAAGTATGAGGAACCAGTGTCTCCTTGACATTTTCGCCGGAATTCACCTGTCTCCGGTATTTGAGAGCCACTGTTGACGAGGCCAGTCTTAATCCAGGCGGTATTGTTCAAGTCTAGGGCCACAGACATCAGGTCTAGGGTTGAATAGGAGGGAGGTTCCTCATAGTCGACAAAGTCGGGCCCTAACAACGAACTTTCAGAATGCAACCCAGTAGGAGAAGCACAGCAACCATAGCCACAATGTGGAGGAATCTTGAGATCCTCATGAGCGTCATCAAGAAAATTGTGGGCCACAAGCTCTGTTTTAAAGGCCAACATCGACGGTCCCTGAGCATGCATATCCTTTGAAAATCCTGAGCCAGTTGAGGAGTTTCTTTCTGGTTTGTAAATCCTAAATGCGCTAACCCGTGGCTGGGGCCGAGAAACTGTGTTGTGTGTTGTTTCAGCAACAGAAAGACCATCCCTTCTTTGTGCTTCGGTTTCATTCTGTTTCAGTCCATTCTCGATGGCAATCTCTCTTCCATCTTGGGGCCTGTTTGATTGACTATCCTCTGCAGACATGGTCTCTTCAGAAGATGCATTTGTTTCTACAGGCCAGCTATCTTCCATCATATCTGTAGGTCTGGTTTGGGACCTCCCAAGCCCTATGCCCTTGCGCCTTAATGTAGAATTCCAATGATTCTTGATTGCATTATCTGTTCTACCAGGCAGGAGTTTCGCTATAGCCGCCCATTTGTTTCCATGCAAAGCATGAGCTTTAATTATGATCAGGTCCTCCTCATCTGCAGGAAGAGTAAACAACCATCTTTCAAATTGTCAATAAAACGTAACAAGGCAAGACAAATCTAACTTGGACTTTCAATAAAGACGTCAATCATCCCATAGGTTCGGCTCAGCAGCAGCTTCAACAATATTTTCGATGTTCTGAGTAGTGAGAGGCATAGAAACAAGCCCCTTGTTTCAAAACTACAGAAAACTGACTTCTCATTGAAGCAACTTTGAGAAAGAAAGAAAGTTGCCCAATGAATTATGCCACCAGCAGCTTCAGCAAATTTTTCAACACTCTAGATAGCAGTAACAAGACTCCAGTTCTGCAATTACTGAATCTTGACTTAGCCCTCAAGCCTTAAAACAATTTAGCATTGCAAAAACAAGTTACATTAGCACCAGGCAAAAGCTACAAATGTCAAGCAGTTACCCCAATGCAGATCAGATCTCACCCTTCTTGGTGCATTTGATATCAAAATAGTGACTTGAGGTCATAAAAGCTAATTTCCACTTGGCAATAGAAAAATTAAATCCAAGTGAAGCAAGTATAAAGATGACACGAGGTGTATGTGTGATAGTACTAAAAAAGATGTGAAGCAGTGAGAGGCAAAAAGCAATTAAATCAAATTCCAGAAACAGATAAGAGATTCAAGCTCAAAAAGATAGATGGAGTTAAACTTAGATAGCAACGGGCAAGCTCCAAAACAAACAAATAAAATAGCTCAGTATATGACCGTATTCAAGACTTCCGAGTCATCATAAAAATACAGAATAGCGAAACTAAGTTGCACAGGACAAGTTCAGGATAACATGATCTTTCTGCACCACTCTCTCTGGAGTAGATTAGGTCCTGTGGACATTTATCTCAACACTCTTGCGTTTTAAAGCTGCAGTGGAGTCTTCTAAACATATATTCCCAATCGAATTAAAAATAAAAGGAATCAGCATATTGCAACTAGACTCATATAAAATAATGGAATCATTTTACTCCTTTTGAACTGCTCTATGGAGAAGATGATGCTCTACAGATTACAGAACTCATGGTAATTCATATCAGCTGCCGGCCTTTTTGGGAGCGAAAAACCAAGTAATAGCAATTAATTGCCTAACTCAACAAAAGCCATTGTAGCTTATACTCCTACAAGAATTATCAAAGTTTCCTCACATGCTTTGCACATTATACAGGATGCACAGATATGCACGAGCATGTGTGCTAGAATATGGCCTATGGCAGTGACTGTAAAAGCATTCGCTTTCATTATCGTGCAAAGTTCAGTGCTACCTCTGTCAACTCTACGATCACAGTACACATTCATTCATTTTCTTAGAGCACCACAGAAAAGATTGAGGTTCCCTAAGATAGTACATGATAATCCTTGGCATGAATATGACAAATGGCAATGACCTGTATAATTGCATGAATTTCTTACTCGTGCAAGATATTGGATGCCACCTTAGATTACACCACACTCTCACGAATCGATTACCTAAGTTCCAAGACTCATTTCAAAGCAACCGGCAGCGGCATTTCTCAGAGAACTCCAATCCAGCTAACAAGTCCCACCCGCACGGGCAATATGCATCAATGCTCAGTCAACACCAATCCAAACAATTCAACAGTTCCATCTCTTCGAATCGCGGACATCGACCGCACGTTAATACCGACATAGCAGATGAAAACCTCGCCGTTCACCACTGAATACCAGTTAAAAAAAAAAAGGTCATTACCATTGAATGGCTTGCGCTTGACGCTAGGATCGAGCTGATTACACCATCGGAGCCGGCACGACTTGCCAGAGCGTCCAGGAATGCCACGCGCGATCAAGCTCCAATTCCTCGCCCCGAACTTAGCCACGAGTCCAGTCAGCACTGCGTCCTCCTCCGGCGACCAGGGCCCCCTCACTCTGCTACCGCCTCCGCCATCGGCGATTCCAGACTCGCCGCCGCCGCCGCCGCCGCAGTCGGCGACCGGCATTTCTTCTTCTTCTGCTGCGAGTTGCCGAGCCTCCTCCTTCAATTTGACGTCCGTGCCCGTTGCGGTCGCGCGGTCCTCTTCGTCGATGCTCGATTTGGTACCACCGACCGGCTTCATCGCCGCTTGGTCCGCTCCGGGGAGCGAGAACTTCAGCTTTTTCTTCTAATTTTTTTCCTTTTGCGCTTCAAAATTGATGTTTTGAAAAGTCGCTTCGGTGCCTTTCTTTTAAGCGAGAGAGAGTGTACCTGCCAAAACTAACTGCGGAAACGGGAGTGGGGTCACGTTTTCCATTCTGCCACTCCTCGTGAGTCGGTTTATGGTAAAATGACTCTTGTGTCCCTTCTTAACAATTTCTTAGTGTAAAAAAAAAAAGATCATTTTTTTTGTTCATAAATCAGTTATTCTATTTTTCCGTTTTTCATATAAGCCACTAAATATTTTCTAACCCTGCTCAAAATGTCGAGGCTCAAATTTCAGTTGACTTCCAGATGAAATCTTGCCTTCGCCTTTTTCAAAGAAAAGAAAGCTTATCCAGCTAGATTTTGATCCTTTGTGCCTATGCATGAGATAATAGATATGCCGACGCTAGAGATGAAATCACGAACTCGATTTGCAATTTTTTGTTTTTTTTTTTAAATCTATTTTCATCCTTTTATATTTTATTTTATAAACCACACTGTGTGTCTTAAGTGTCGTGTGATTTTGTTGAAAAATCAATTTGGACAAACAACACACTGGTCAAGTTGTTCGTATTTTGTCCGAATTGACCCTCTGATGCTTAAGTTAGCATTATACAAGCTTGACATCGACGAGGATGGTGAATAATCAGATAGAGAATACTCGAGCGCTCAAATTATTATCTATATAGCACTCTTGAGTCTTGAGGGGGTGTGAGATTTTAGCGAATAGGTGACCGTCTGTAAATAACAAGTTGTGAAAGGGTATGGAAAATGGTGTCCCTATCGTTATAGAGATCAATGCATGTCTACCATTTTAAGGAGTAAATTACCGAAAAAGTCCCCAATCTATTGTAATTGTACTAATTCGGTCATGAACTTTTTTTGGCCAATTCGGTCCTAAATCTTTTGCAATTGTGCCAATTCAATCCATTCGCTGAATTTTGGCCGATCTGTGCTAACCTAGATGCTGGCCGGCGAGCAACCTAATATTTTAATATTTATTTATTTATTTATTTATTATCTTTTTCTTTCTACGTTTTCTTCATCCAAGAACTTCCTCACGTCGATCGCTATTGGCGACCGATTAGAGGCAACGCCGGCAGGCAAGGCTTCGCTTCGTTGTGGCCGCGTATGGCCGAGCATGCCAACCGAGATCCGGCGAGGTCAAATGAGCCTCACCTATCGGCGTCACCTCTAGTCGGTCGCCGGTGGCGACTAGCGTGAGGAAGGAGCTAAGAAGAAGAAAAAAAAAAGATAAAATTCGTCGGAAGGACTGAATTGCCATAATTGTAAAAGTTTTAGGACTGAATCGACAAAAAAAAAAAGAAGTTTAAGATTGAATTGACATAATTACAATAAATTTATGACTTTTTTTTTATATGATTCTCTCCCATTTTAAATAGCTATAGAACCTTTGTATGTTCCAATGAATTAATATTAAAGAGGAGTCTTGTCAGAATCACCCTCTTTTTTTTCGGTCGAACAAGATCACCCTGTTGAGTAGCTAGGTTTAACTGTCATTTCAAGTGCTCCAGAATCTTCCGTCGGTGTTGCGTATTCTCCTCGATGCTGTAATTACGCCTGTTATTCACAAGTACCTTCACTAGTTCTCCCACGTTGTCTGTCTAGTTAGGCGTACGTGCTAGGCCGAGAGTAAAGAGGATTTTTCGTAATTCTCCCCCGTTGTAAGTGCTCTTCTCCTTCATCGTTTGAGTACTTTCTTTAATGATTAGCCGGACATCAGCAGGTAATTATTACCAGAATTTTCATTTACCAGTACAATTAAAAACATGCGCGTGTTGGAGTACTATGCTCAGGGATGGCAAGAATGTAATATCGTTGAGCATGATGGGCATTTTGCGTGGCTAGTAGTGCCATTTCATGGAATTCTCCCAACGAGCGAAATTAGGATAGCCGGTCAGCGTCCAATTGAATGTCGAGAGACTCGAGAATGGCAGGCAAATGTGGGTAGGACATTCCAAAAATGCCCCTGGAGTTGTGGCTTTCCACAGGTAAAGACCACAGGCATTCGTCGTAAATATCTGCATGTTCTTGGGGGGTTTCTAATTGACGGATGAAGACCATGAAAAACTGCCGCGGCGTTTGAAGTTCAAGCGGTAACGGATCAATGATATACAATTACGTATCTGCCCTTGATCTCAATGTGAGCCTTACACGGGCCCAACAGGCCTCTTTCGCATTTATGGGGCCCAATCTCGGGCTTCTTGTACGGTGGAATGATCATCTTGGTCGCTTGCCCAAAAGAGCCCATCATCTAAACGGGGCCGTCGAAAATTCACACAAATTAATCGGGAAAAGTGCATTGAAAATCTTAAAACTTATCATGAAAGTGCATCCAAGTTTTAAAAATTTCCAAAAGTGCAATCGAGTCCTAAAACTTATCATATTAGTTCAATCAAGTCCTTTTACTGATTGCATTTTTTGAAAATTTTAGGACTCGATTGCACTTTCGTAGCTATTTATATGACTTCATTGCATTTTTTGAAACTTGTAGGACTCAAATGCACTTTCACGATAAATTTTAGGACTTAATTGAACTTTTTGAAAGTTAAGACTTATTTGCACTTACATGACAAGTTTTAGGACTTGTAGTGCACTTATCCCCACGCTAGTCCCTTGCCTTGCTTTTACATAAAGAACTAATGACAACTAAAAAGAGAAAACTAGAGAGAGAGAGAGAGAGAGAGAGAGAGAGAGAGAGAGAGCTCTCCGGTGAAAATGCAACGAGGAAAGCAATCAAATCCAAAGATCTGATTTGAATTTTTGATAAATCTTGAAATAACAAAATGCATTCGATTTTTTTGCTTTATTAGAAGAATAGATAGGTAGGGGAAGCATAGTGTTTTAAATCAGGGGGACGTCATCAAGTCGGTTCAAGACACTATGCGAAACACAAAGCTTCAATCATTCACCTCGGATGCGGAATGCTACTATACGACCCTACCCGACGACAGCTATTCAAATATAACGTGGAGTCTACCTTCTTTATCGTCATCTCCTAAGTTGATAAAATATTTTTCTTCATTTCATTCCAAGAGTACCCTCTAATTTTACATCACGAAATTCGGACGAACCAGTTTAAGGGTTTCACTCGAGTCCAAATCAACCCCCCCCACCCACAAAAAGAAAAAGAAAAGGAGAGTTATCCTAATATTAGTCTCGAATTATACGGTCAACGTACCACAATCCGAATGTATGAATAATTCTTCAATCCACGGCCCATTGACCCGACTTAGTCTTTATGTGGAAAACTAGATTGGGTGTGCTATATTCTAGAGGCGTCAAACGGGTAGGATGGGTCGAACATGGTCCGATCCATATAACCCGTTTTGATCTATTTTCATATGGTACAAATATAATGACCTATACCCGACTCAATCCATACACGACCCTATTCATATTAAAAGGAAAAACTTTTGTAGATTCCACTTTCTTCTTAACTTTTACATATTTTCTACGTCAATTTTGCTTTATTGTTTAAGTAATTGATCAGATATAAGCAAAAACTGGAAATTATAACAAGAGTTCCTATTTACCAGTATAATTGAACATGCGTGGATTGGAGTTAGTTGCATGCTAAGGGTCAGGGATGGCAAGCATGTAATATCGTTGAGAAACAACCATGTGCTTGCGGGAATCTCCCACGAGCAAAATTACGGAAGCTGGTCGGCGTCAATTGAGTCGAGAACGAAAGTGAAATACCAAAAATGCCCCTGAAGCTGCGGCTTTCCACGAGCGAAGACCCTCAGGCATTTGTCGTAAATATCTGCATGTTTTTTGGGGGTTTGGTTTCTAATTGACCGTGAGAGGGTAAAAGTCTTCACCAGTCAGCTAAAGGAAGAAGACAAAAAACAATAAAAAGCCAATCCTTTATATGGAGTTAGGCGAGCTGCGAAGCGAAGAGAATATTGCCTTAGTCGTCGATCATTTCTGATTCTGAATAGACAAGAAACGTAAATGCGCGATTCCTCGACCAAGATTAGTGAAGCACTCTCTACTCTAGTTGCGAGCTGAAGAGAACCTCGTACTAGAACCAACCACGAATCTTGCTCTATTTAAGCGGAGCTTAATCTTCCACGGCTCTCCCATCCCGAATCTCTAGCGTGCATAATCCATGGCGAGCTTTGCGATCATTCTCGTAATGTGTAGTGCTTTGTGCTCCATCGGCGGCATAGGTATCTACTCTCTTCTTGATTCATTTTGATTGTTTGTCTCTAACATTGCTGATTGATCTATTTTGTTTTTTGTTTTCCTTTTCTTTTCCTTCCCATCACGCATGAAGAAAGCAGTCCTTTCCCTCCTCCCCCGACGCCTCCTCGCCGTTATGGTCCACCCGAATTTGTTAACATGAAGCCTAGGTTGCGCGATTGGGAGCCCGCTACCCCACCTAAGAGGCCTGGATTAGGTATTGCAGAGGAGCCTATGGATCCCGACTGGAATCGAGAGCCTATGGATCCCGACCGGAACCCGATTCCAGTTCTCGATTCAAATCTCAATACCGCCGAGGAGCCGATTCCAGTTCCCGGTACCGGCGAGGGGCCTCCCGGCACGAACCCGATTCCAGTTCTTGATACCACGGTCGGAGAGGAGCCTACGGAACCGATTCCGGTTCCTGATACCATAGTCGGAGAGGAGCCTACAACCCCGATTCCAGTTCCCGATACCATAGTCGGAGAGGAGCCTACGACCCCGATTCCGGGTCCCGGTACAACAGTCGGAGAGGAGCCCGCACTTCCCAATTCAGATGTGTATACTCCCCCAAAGAAGCCTGGGTTGCAAGATTTGCACGTGTTTCCAGTTCCCATTACCGGTGGGGGACCCTCTGCCTATCCTTGATGATCTAAACTAGACGGTATGGTGATTTAGCATGTCGTTTGGAAACTGCATTGCAGTTAGAACCATGCAATGTATTTCACTCCTACCCGAAGAAGTAAATAAAAATGGAATCTTTACTTCGTTACAGCCTTGCCAATGATGCTGTACGGTTATTAATCACACTTTGACAAGAAAATTATCGTTGACATTGAACTCTAGTGTTTATAATATTTAATGTCTTCCAAATGCCTCGGGTAAATAATCACTCTTTGACATTGCAATTAGAAAAGGTACAGGTTATATGTAAAAATCAAAGGCTGAATTAGATTTCCATGGACACATAATCCTCCTTCCTCTCTCTTCTTTAGAAGAGGATTAAGGGAAATTAATTTAAAGGAAAGATCATTCGCAATCGTGATGATAAGCTGATCCGACCCGCTATGTTTCAATAATTGTTTGCCTTTTTTTTCCCCCTAAAGGCAAGGCAAACCATCTTGAAGACTTGAAGTTGAGTTCAAATCTCGACACTGGTTTTGCATTGAACAAAAAAAAAAAAACAGAGAGAGAGAAGATTTCTTGAATCTGTCGTGTCTCGAGAACAAAAGACGCAGAGAAATTTTTCTCTCTTTGAAACCGGAACTCTCTCGTCCTTATCGCTCCAAGCTTCCTATCAAACAAAATTCAGTTCTATCTCGATTCCGAATTTAAAAAATTCAAACCAAATATTGTGTTCAGACTTCCCTCTCTTCGAAAAACCTTAAATTCATGGTCAAATCTTGAAGAATGATCCACATTTTAGGGACTAAATTGAACATGTATTAAATATCCAGGGACCCACATTAAATGAAATTAAAGTTTAGAGATCACATTGTGTATTAAGTCAAAATTAGGGGAGATTGCACCACTTTTTTTTTGGTCGGAGAGGTTGCACCACTTTAAATAATGAATCGGAGCCAACCACACTTTCACCAACTGTTGTGCTTCTTGTCATGTTCCACTTGAATAGTTTTTATTGCTTGTTACCGACCACATTTGGCCCGTCACCGTATTCACTACAAATCGCAAATGGAATAATATTTATGCGATCCATGTGCCGCTAGCTATTACTATTAGGCGACAAATGAAACCACTCATGACTTTTTCCCACTTTTTTTCTTTTGATTTTTAAGGGATTTTTCGTGACAAGTTAGAGAGATGGGCCAATTCAATGCAGCCTAGTCTAGTCTAGTCTAGTCTAGTCTCATATTTTATTCATGCGCCGCAAATAATGAGCACACTACGAATGTGGCCTTACTATCAACATTTTGAAGCCAAACTACAAATATGTCTCACCTTTGATACTCTTCAAAATTGCCCGTGGGGATTAATGTACAAATCGTTAACCAGGTTGGACCAACTTGGAGATGATTTAACTTTGACAAATCTGCATTCGACGTGTACTTACTACTTAGCCAAGCGTGGGTGCTTTAGCCATGAGAGCTCACATTAAGCTGCGCTGCTGATGCTGGTTGATAGGTTCCTCCTTTCCTCGCAATTAGTCTCTCGTTCTCTGCCTTTGTTGGCATCTTGGAGATACAGGATGAATGCTCAATTTAAATGATGAGTTCATTGCCACCGTTCTTGGCTGCCGGTTGCCTTGGCTGAGGGCGCGACATTTTCGTGATTAGTCATTGCCGACAGAGACCACGGTTGATGTCCGAAACGAGTGAGAGGATAGACGGAGTGGGGGAGATTTATTTGACCCCACACTAAAACCTCGCCTCTCGCCGGTGGCGCCGTTGCCATTACTTCAGCCGAAAAAAAAAAAAAAAAAAAGAGGATTATGATCGACTTGATTAGATCAGCACCATTATGACAATCTAGGAACAACCCTTACTGAGTGTATTGCATCACTTAGTAGGTAGTCATCCGCGTAGTCCATCTTCTTGCTTTCACCATTATCGTATGCTTTAAAGTTGTAGAGAAAGGGAAATAGAGATGTAATGGTGGGTTGCAACCAAGCACAGGTTTACTTATCTTTTTGGTCAAAGTAAGTTATTTTTAACTGTACAATCCAATGCTTCTTCGTCAACATTTGGAACTTTCAATGCAAACCACGTGAAAAGTGAGTAATTTTGAATGTCAAATTCTATTTTCAATTTGCATGTTGCGTCCGAAGTAGTATCGCTCGCATTATGTGTAAAATTTTGGTTTCGTATTCAAGTTGTGTTGACAAGTCATTATCGCGACCTAAAAAATAAACAAGTTAATTTCTGGGCTAATGGATTATCAGGTTAATTAATTAACTAACCTAACTCGGACTCTCCCAAGTTTATACCAAATTACAACTTAAGGTTCGAATAATTAACAAACAATGTAATTTGAATTTGGAGTCGCCACTAATCATTTTCGGTAGGTCGATTAGAAACCTAAATAAAATAGCGGAAGAAAACTATCTTATTTCTACGAACCAGAGATTTTGAATCCGGGGATTTGGTTACGCTAGATTACTCTAACGCCCTTTCGGTACCATTTTCATGAAAAATGTCTGATTTGGCAATTTTGATGGATTTTACTTGAAACTCAAAGGTGCAGTTTTTTGGTTTTTTTCTTTTTTTTTTTCTTATGAGAACGTAAGACATTGAACTTTATGCGATATATACCATGGATAATTTAGAAAGAAAGAAAATGCAGCCAGTCATGAGTATTCACAAAAATAAATTAACATGTAATAATGCTAAACTTTGGAACACGTGGCATATCTAAAATAAACAAACAAATGTTCAAACCAAACGATTACATCTTTGTAGATTGAGATGGAGAAAATTACCTTCTATTACACAAAATCTTACTCACGTACACGTTATAGTTTCGTTTAAGATCTCGGAGCTGGAAGAACGTGGCTGTCGTCGAAAATGGCAAGCAGTGGCGTTGTTGGGTGGCGAGAGGCGAAGTATGTGTCGGGACTCGTCAAAGATGATGCTCGACTAAAGCTCTTTTCTTTACTCTCGAATTTTTTCTTCTGGTTTTTTTCAAGAACTCTCTCAATTCTTTTCCCTCCTAAAAACTCTCTTCTCTTCAAGAACTCTTCTTCTTTTATAAGCAAAGTTCTTCATCCTTTATTCTTCATCTTCCATTTTCATCTTCTCTTCTTCATCTTCATTTCCTCATCTTCCATTTTCATCTTCTCTTCTTCATATTCATCTTCTCTTCACCATCTTCCTTTCATTATCTTCTCTTCTTCATATTCATCTTCTCTTCTTCATCTTCTCTTCACCATCTTCCTTTCATTATCTTCTTTTGGTATTTGCAATACAGTCCCTGAAGTTCTGAGTATTTGCAATACAGTCCTTGAAGTTCCGAGTATTTGCAATACAGTCCCCGAGAAAATATTTCTTTCAAGCCCAAATCTTCTTGGTGCATTTTTTCACCCCATGCCTAGTCCAGGCGCCTGTTAAATTAAGCTCAAATTATATGCCAATGCTAAATGAATATGTGAGATGATTTTTGTTTAGAACTAAAATTAGTTCTAATTTTTATGCAAAAAATAGATTAGTCAAAATTTAGGCGTCAACAGTCATAATTTATTTCTTTTTACATGTAATATGAACAACATTGTATCTGCATTCACACCTAGACATAGATGGATATAAGTTGGACGTCGGGTTATATTATCTGACTCAATGACGACGCATTATCTTGGAGAAGTACAACACAAAACCCCGTAACTTTGTTCGAGGTGCAGATCGAGTTTGTGGCCTATTTGGCTCCAATCCAAGAGGCCATTCGGTTGAAAAGTTTCTTACGGCATCCAAGAATTGCCGGTGATTTCGAGGTAGTGCACCGTGATAGTCAGGCTACCATGGCCTATCATGTGGATCCCTACTGCAGAACCAAACACCGTTGATTCCAAATATAACTTTGTGAGAGATATTGTTGCGAAGAAGGATTTAATTCGCGATATGGTTCTAAGCATCAAATGGTAGCCCGATCCACTTACACGATTCTCTTGCAAGACACGTAAAATCTCTCGATTTGCAAAGAGTTTGATCAGTTGTTCGTTGGACCGCAATTTGAACTCATTGAAATGTGCTTCTATTGATGTCCATGTCAGTTTAAATCATCAAACATGCCAAGCGCACACAGTACGACGTCGCCGAGCGATATAATTGGCTCTCTCTCTCTCTCTCTCTCTCTGGTTGAAAGAAAGCAAATAATTCTACAATTAGAAGCATACTCTCATCCTTTAAGAATAGACCTACCATCATAAAGTTTCAGCAACCGATCACCATATATAATTGGCTCTCTTACAAGAACGATAACCTTCGTCCTTTGGCATTTGGTGGCACGCAAAATGAGACAATTTAGGCCCAAGCGAAGATGGGCTTCAATGAGCTTTTGTTGTGCTAGAATTCATAGAATCGGCACATTCTCTTTTTTCTGTAACAATAAGGGTCACCGACTGTGGACCAACTCGCCTAGTCTGGCGAGGACCTTCGTGACCTTGACCGTGGCCGGCAGGCCCACTCGCCTAGGGCCATCGCCGCTTTGCCGAAATAGAGAAGAAGTGCAAAAAAAAAAAAAAAAAAGCAAAGAAAAAGAGGAAAATAAAAAATTAAATACTCTTAAAATATTTAAATTATTAAAACACTATTAAATGCTATTCACGTCAGCATCGATCGTGCCATATAGGACGGTTAGTATGCACATTAACGATTTTCAGCCAAAATTAATTGGATTGACTCATTTAGTAAGATGTGAAAAGGTATATGACTCAATGGTTAAAATTGAAAGGTTTAGGATTAAATCGACAAAAGTGCAATTGAGTTAAGACTTTTTGGAAAGCCATTCCAAACTCAATTTTGGTATGTATGTATATGGCCAATCTTCGTTTTCTGGTTCCCTCAGCTCCCTCCGGCCTAAATGAGTTAGTGAATGACGACTGTAAGAGAAAGTTCGGCATCACACCTCGATTACACTGGGCCACTACTTATTACGGTGGTCAAGTACGGTCATAGAAATAAAATCATATATATATATATATATATATATATATATATATTTACACATCAAATAACGTATGACACTCACTCGTTTTTTCATTGATCATGGGAAATTGCAGGACGTGAAACTTGCTTTGCTCAGATTCACAGCAACGTTATTTTCTCCAATGGGCTTCGAGATCCTTTTAGCAATGGCGGGTATGTGAAGCATCAAAACCTATAGATTTCTATGAAAACATCACTGAAATGGATAAGATTTCAAAGTCAATATCTTATATATCATCAATTGTAGGGTTGTGAAGAGTATTTCAGATTTTGTTCTCGCGGTCTCCATAGCTAAAGGTATGTGCCGACTCGATTAGTGTCGAACCAAAGTCAAATGGAATGGATGATCTTTCCATCTTCGAATTTATAGAAAGGGATTGGATTGATGAAATTAATCCTGTAAAAACAATTTCTGACATGCAGGTTCTCATTGTTTGGACTTACTTCCAGCTACGGAAAAAGATGCTATCTGGTTGGTCAAGCAGCGGAAAACTGAAGTTGAGATTATAAAAAAAATGGATTGCCAGATATTATGCCAATCTTCGTGCTTTTGGAAAATAATTGATATATATCACATGGGAATGTCATTGCATTGATCAATGCAACTGGTGTAGAGAATAAAGACCTCAGACTAATGTGATAATGTTGGGAAATGCGTTGGTTGTGTTATTATAACTTATCATGTGTAAACACTGTTTGCAAGTTCATTGTGTATACTAGTGAATTTATATTAGTAAACATGTTAAAATACGTCGGAGCCGAATACAATGACACATTCGATAATCGTGTTAATCATGTCGTGATGCCTGATCTGCATTATCGGGCGTGTCATGTTCGTGTTGAGGCAGACGTGTCTTGTTGTTCAAGTTAGCAATGTTTGTGCAATACCATTACTTCGACATGACACGAGTAGCCCGACAATGATACAAATCTCGAGATCCACTTGAAATAACACCACATTCATAAGCTATTCCCACATCTGATCATGAATCATCGGCTTATCAGGTCAAACCAGGCTTGCCCGAGCCGAGAAGGCTTGAAACCCAAATTGAGCAGGCGGGACAAGTAATTTTCTTTTTGAGCTCGAGTCCTTCCACATAGGCCCACTTGGGAGCGCCTAGTCCGACGTGAACTTGAACATTCTCTTTTGTAGGGAAAAATGCACAATCGATTTCTTCAATAAAGATGCAGAACTTCGAATCCTCCTGAGTACCTTGGAAGTGGAAAAGGGTATTTAATAATTTGTTGCTTCTTGGGTTTTCAATGAGATGGTATTCGTATGGAAACTCTATTTCAATGAACAATTCTCATATGAGAACCCACTTTTATCGACTTACGGTTATCCAGTCGTCTCTCTAACTAGTGAACCCCTACTATTTATTGGCTAATCCATTAAAATATTTTTTTTTTCAAAATTCTGAATTCAGGGAAAAAAGTCAATTCGGAATCGATTTTTGTGAAATTGATGAGTTAAAAGTCTAATTAAGGTAAAAAGAAACCAATTCAAGGGTTTTCCGATTATTTTAACTTTTTGAAAAATGTTGACCAAAAAGTCAACTCCCAAGGCTTTCTTGGATTATTGGTGAAACCAATGTCTTGACTAGACAGAACATAGTGGAACTTGTCACGACCTAAAAAATAAACAAGTTAATTTTCGGGCTAATGGATTATCAGGTTAATTAATTAACTAACCTAACTCGGACTCTCCCAAGTCCATACCAAATCGCAACTTAAGGTTCAAATGATTAACATGCAATATATTTTGAATTTGGAGTCGCCACTAATCATTTTCGGTAGGTTGATTAGAAACCTAAATAAAATAGCGGGAGAAAACTATCTTATTTCCGCGAACCAGAGATTTTGAATTCGGGGATTTGGTTACGCTAGATTACTCTAACGCCCTTTCGGTACCATTTTCATGAAAAAATATTTGATTTGGCAATTTTGATGGATTTTACTTGAAATTCAAAGATGCAATTTTTTTGGTTTTTTCTTCTTTTTTATGGGGATGTAAAACATTGAACTTTGTACGATATACACCATGGGTGATTTAGAAAGAAAGAAAACGCAGCCAATCACGAGTATTTATAAAAATAAATTAACATGTAATGATGCTAAATTTTGAGACACGTAACATGTCTAAAATAAACAAACAAATGTTCACACCAAACGATTACATTTTTGTAGATCGGGATGGAAAGGGTTACCTTCTATTACACAAAATCTTACTCACGTACACGTTATGGCTTCCTTCAAGATCTCGGAGTTGGAAGAACGTGGCTATCGTCGAAAAAGGCAAGCAGCGGCGTTGTTGGATGGCGAGAGGCGAAGTACGTGTCGGGACTCGTCAAAGATGATGCTCGACTAAAACTCTTTTCTTCACTCTCAAATTTTCTCTTCCAACTTTTCTCAAGAACTCTCTTTTTCCTCTCTAAAGAATTTCTCTCACAAATTCTCTCAATTCTCTTCCACTCTAAAACTCTCTCAATTCTCTTTCACTCCCCCCTCTCCAAACTCTTCTCAAGAGCTCTCTCTTTTATAGGCAAAGTTCTTCATCCTTCATTCTTCACCTTCATTTCTTCACCTTCCATCTTCATCTTCTCTTCTTCATCTTCATTTCTTCACCTTCCATTTTCATCTTCCCTTCTTCATCTTCATTTCTTCACCTTCCATTTTCATCTTCCCTTCATTATCTTCCCTTCATCATCTTCCCTTCTTCATCTTCTTTTCATTATCTTCCCTTCATCATCTTCCCTTCTTCATCTTCTTTTGGTATTTGCAATACAGTCCCTGAAGTTCCAAGTATTTGCAATACAGTCCCTGAAATTTTAAGTATTTGCAATACAGTCCTTGAAGTTTCAAATCTTCTCGGTGTATTTTTCCATCCCGTGCCTAGTCTAGACGCATGCTAAATTAAGTGTTCTGCTTGCCCGATTATATGCCAATGCAATGTACGCTAAAAATAAATATGTGAGATGATTTTTTTATAATTTTTATGCAAAAAATAGATTAATCAAAATTTAGGCGTCAACAGCTGCCCCTCTTTGAGTGGAGGCTCGTAGAGGTTCTGCTCAAAGACAAAATTGAATCCTAAATTTTGATAGTGCAAATTATGGATGAACTTTTTTGGCGGGAGTTTTAATCCCATTTTTTTTTAATGTAATGAAGTGATGCATGATATGCAAGACTGTAAATAACATGTGTCATAATTCCTCTTTTCCATGTTAGAGAAACATGCACATGGATCGCATACAAGAATACCTGTTTTACCAAATTTCTCGTAAGCTAATGGTTCTCTTAATTTCCAAGTTTCTTTTTGCGGATGCAAGGATTTTAAGGTATTTGGCCTATCCGTTATCAGAGACTTCTCCCTAATGCAAGACAGCGCAAGATATGTGTGTCGTTTGAGATCACAAGAGCTACGTCGTTGTGAGTCGAAAGAAGTGGGATCAAGTTCACAAGAGCTACGTCGTTGTGAGTTGATTAAATGTCGAAATCGCCGGTGCATATGTCTTCACGATTCGATAAAGGGGAACCAAAATCATAAGAGCTACGTCGTTATGATTTGGTTTGGATCAAAAATATGGGTGCTTATGTCTTCATGATTTGATAAAGGAGCCGAAAATTATAAGAGCTATGTCATTATGAGCCGACTAAAGGTCAAGATCACCGGTGCATACGTCTTCGTGATTCGATACTGAAATCATAAGAGCTACGTCGTTATGATTTGAAGAGATGTCAAGATCGCCGGTGCATATGTCTTCACGTCCCGAGATTGAAACCATAAGAGCTACGTCGTTATGATTTGATAAGATGTCAAGATCGCCGGTGCATATGTCTTCACGTCCCGAGATTGAAACCATAAGAGCTACGTCGTTATGATTTGATAAGATGTCAAGATCGCCAGTGCATATGTCTACACGACTTGACGGAAGAGGCATATTGCCTGAATTGAATAATATTTGATAGGAGCACCATCGAATGGAATCGATAAGTACAAAAGGGGCATATTGCCTGAATTGAATCATAACAACTATCATGAGAAGAGTTGTTAATTTGAAAAGGGGTTCGGAAAACTTACCCGGGTTCTCCAAACGATTAATCAAGGAACGAAGCGATTGCTTTGTATCGTACCCGGTAGGCATTTGCCAGCAAAACTTGCTCATTCAATAATCCTTGGATGAATTTCGAGACCTTGGGAGGGAACTCGAACATCGGGAATGTATTACCTATCATAGAATGTCAGAGGTAACACACACAAACATATTCAACAATGAGTATAATGCAATCACTCATACTATGGTTCATGCATAACCATTCTGTCAAGTTTGCATTACCAATTTTGTCCAGGGAGGTTCTCACATTACGAATACCTCTAATGTGAGCTGAATGGGGGACTTCAGTCCAAAAGGGCTTTCTCTCACTCTCGAGAAAAGCTATTTATCCTGTCTGCGAGGATTCAAGAGAAATCACTCAATCTTTCCATCATCGCATTCGATAAGGATCCAAGTAATCTCGCAATTGATACGACCGAGTCGATCCGGAGGTCTTGATTAGGACCGTAATGAGAGCTAGGTCAAAGGTTTACAAAGGGGACTCCCGGTTGAGTCAAGGCTGCTGAAATGAATTTCTTCATCATTTGCTCCGGATTTACAAGTCAAGAATCCTGCAAAAATGAGAGAGAAATAATCTTGCTCGAACTTCTTCGAGTAATGCTTAAAATCATTTAACTCTACGTTAACTCAAGTGCCCTAATCGGAAGAGACTTTGGAGGGTTATAACGTAGGCTAGGATTGGGGACCGAGGAACGAAAAGGCTCGTTTTGGCTCAGAAATTAAATGAGAAGGGGCTTGACGTTGGTGATCATCGTTGACTAGTCACCGATCTTGGTCTTCTGGAAATGTCTTCAGAAAGAATTCCATCATTGAATGAGGGATGGTAATTTTCTATTGAAAATTGCACTTTACAAACTGATTTCTTGGGGAGTCTTCTTCACAACAAGTGTCTGTCAAGGATTTGCAAGAGACACAATGCAAACATATACATGGAATTTACAACTTAACATGCAAAAATGTACATTCAAAATTCAGAAGTACTTTACAAATGAATGTGCATTGGCCTTACTTTTGGTAGGGACTTTGCTTTTCCTATGCTCGAAATTTTCATATGAGATCGGCCTTTGCTTTTCTTACTCCCGACTCTCATTTTTCTTTTTTTCTTCTTTTTTTTCGAGAAGAGATTTCTTTTCCTTTTTCTTTGAGAGCTCTTCGACATCTTTTTTTTTTTTTTTTCGAGAGCGGACCCTTCTCCTTTAAGTTGAGTTTGCCCTTTTTTTTTTTTTTTTACAATCCAATGATTTTTAACCAGGAATTACAACAAACATAAACATTTACAAAGAAAAATTATGTAAACATAAAAAATCTAGCATACAAGAAATGAGTCCATTCGGGAATTCTCTGTTGACCCGATCATCTCCAATTCTAATCCTTGGGAAAATGCTATCTTCGTCTTTGGAATGAGCAAATGATCACCAACAGGGGTTTAAGAAATGAATTTGCAGGCTCAAGTGGGCTATGCAAAGAATGAAGTGTATAGATAGAGAAGTGAATGCTCTTCATCATCCTAAGGCACTTGAATTAAAATTCGAGTATAAATGCAAAGAAACACCCGAAGATTAATGTTAGTCCGAGCAAGAAAATTTCTAACCATTTACCTCGTGTTGCTGCTAGAATTAACCCGTCTGGACCCCGATGTGGAGTGGTTCTTGACAGGGGTAAAGAAATGAAACCATCGCTCAAAAGGGGTAATCAATGGATCACCTGTAGTGTTTAGATAGAGAAATGAACGCCTCCGTCACTTCGGTTATCGTACCTTTCGCGAGAAAACTCTTTACCTCGGGGAATGCGGAATTTTGCCACCGTTCATCTCGCCTGAAAAAATTGGACGTGTTTGGGAAATGATTGCCTTTCATCATCCTGTCATGCCCCATTCCATACATTTGATGTATCTTATGTAGTTCATGTTCCTTATTCAGAGTTGGTAAATTAAATACGAGGAACAGTCATGCACAAACTATGCAATGTATGAGTGTTTTCGAGCATATAAAATGTAGCAACTTTTTATCTTGGTGCAAGCACGTAAGAAAATTCTTAAGGGCGTGAATTGTGAGTTGCCCCTGCTCATGCAAATGAGTTGCAAAACTTCATTATCTAGTTTGAGACATGAGATTGTCAAAGGCTCCAGGAATTTCTCATTTCATTAATTTTTCAGGAGAAGGGATACTTCCCTATCTGGAAAGGCGGTGACCCCTGTAAAAATCAAAAGGGAAAGCGTCAATGTACGTTCTCACGTTCTAAACGAGTTGAAACGATACCGCTTTACCCTTGTACGTATTCCTTGCAAACTTTGAATTGAAAAGATCAATTCATCTGGATCAGCGTGTGTGTCGGGGATGTTATCTCTCCAGGTTACGTAACCATCTTGGCTGAGTTTCAATCGGCACCGAATCGCGAAGCAAAAAAGTTTTTATTAATCTTTGTACATTGATGCCAAATCCCAGGATCGAACCCGGGATGCCTCGGACCACTGTCATTCCCCCAACCACTAGGCTGTGGTGATGTTGGCGTCCATGGTTGGTTCGTTTTTTGCTATATTGTTCTCAAAACAGTTGGCAATCCCACGTCGAGAATAAAATAAGCATAATTTAGAGTTTGAAATGACTAAGAGCCAATTGGGACGATACGGAGTTACCCATCTTTGAGCCCGCTTGGCCTTTTACTCGTATTCTCCCAAGTAAGGCTATTCGGAATTTCTCTTTACGGGCGTTCGGAGGCGTCGCCCACAAATTGATTTGCTATAGGCCTAGCTTAGTAAGGAACTCACGCATTTGACAAGAGAGGAGAAAATTCGTCCTTTAACTCTAGGCAAATTCTAGACAGGTTAGAAAGTAAAAAATATCCCACGTAGGGGAACTATACATGGAATTAAAGGAATATTCATGCGAGATCGGTTCCACCTCTCTTGCTTGGCCACTTCAACGATCAACCGATTCTCGTCTTGGACTAAACACCAACAATCGTTGTTTGAAGACCCATAATAACTTGCTTCGGATCACAGCTCTGGAGGTCCTTCATTTCCAAACAGGCTCATCAAGGTAGCAAGCTCATCATCAAAGTAATCTTCTGATTTTTCGAGCAATTGATACTCGAATTGGGCATTGTTACTTGCTAACACTGGTGACAGATTCTTGTGAGCGATCTGACTCCTTAAGCTTGAGCCTCCGTCGTTGCTCGGGAACTTGTAGGGATGATCAACTGGTCTGCTACTAGAACCACCAGCGGAAGGTTGGTATGACCTGTATTCTTGATTGGGAAGTGGCCGGGTACCTTTTGCTCTGTAGATTTTCCCGAATTGATCTTCCAACCAACTCGGTCCGGTCGCCTTGGTCCCAAGCTGCATCGTGCTTCCTCGACTTATCTCTAACCCTTTGAAGGTGATTTGTGACACTTTGCATGGTGAGTCCGTCTATATTCATCATTTTATGTACAGCCGGTGGTCGTCTTTGAATTGATTCCTAGTCGTCGAACCGCCTCAATGAATATAGAATGAAGCTTGGCGGACCAAAGGGGCCTTTTCTTTTGGACAAAATCGTCGTCGTCGCCTTGGTCGTGGTTTTTTTGTACAAGTAATTGCTTCCTTACAGCATGCTGCCAAATGTTTTGGAGCACTTGAACGCAGATCGGCTCCTGCAGGACGTCTCGAGCACCATGCGATATGGCCCTCGTTATGAACTGCTGATCATTACTTGCTGATACTACGATGACCTGTATGTCCAACTCGGAATCAATGATCTTTAAGAGACTGAAACCGTCCATGTCGATCCCTACGACGGCTGTGACGACGATGTCAAAATCATATTTGTACTGCCTCGGTACTTGTAAGGCATCCGTTGCTTTCGCATTAGCAAAAACCCTGTACATGCAACTTCTCGGCATAGCAACGAGGATTGAGAGGGAAACGGGGTTGCCATCAATGACCATGACTCGCAGATCTTCGGGATAGGAAGGTTCCCATACTTCCGCCTGGAATGAACGTGTTTTTCTTTTAAAACCTTCCATATGTAGATCAAAAATGGCTGTTTCGACCGGAGACCGAGCTTTAGATGTTCTCGGACTTGCAAAACAATCTGTCCGAAAATCACAAAAGTGATGGTGGTCTTTCGTGACGAGTTCCGGTGGTCATTTATAAACTTTTTCTGATCTGTTAGTCTCGCATATAGGTTCTCGCTTTTTCTACGAAAGAGGACAACTTTTTCTCTCCTTTCCGGTCTTAGTGCCTTGGATCCATTTCGTAATAACTCTTGCCTCTCACTCAATCTGTCATCTTTTTCCTTTTCTGATATGTAGGAGCCCTCAAATCTTTTCGCTTTCTCTATGAACAGGCGATTATTTCCTTCCTCGAGATCTTTTCGGTTCCCCCTACGAACGAGGCGATTATTTCCCTCCTCAAATCTTTTCACTTCCTCCCGAGGCGCTTATTTCCTCGAATCTTTTTGCTTTCTCTAATAACGAGGCAGCTATTTTTTTCTCAAATCTTTTTGCATCTATCTATGTGAAGGCTTTTAATGCTTTTCCTTTCGGCGTTCGATCAAATCTGACAAAGAATTCACGCATTTAAGCATGAAGATATTTGCGGATAGTACTGTTCTTTGCCCCTTGATTAACTCTAGGCGTAAAAGGAAGAATGTCTCACATGGGGACTTTGTAACAAACAGTACATTCATTCACGCATGTCTCTACTTCTCTTGAGAATTCATAAGGGCTAGCTAGTAATGCTCAAAAGAGTGATATTTTGAAAGCCCATAATAAAAACTCAAGCTTCATGTAGGCTACGGATTCGGAGTTTCATCGGTGTTGAATTGGCCGATCGTGACATCGGGGAAACTCCAATTGTAGTGATGCATGTCACTTCCCTCGAAGGGCATCGGTTACGCCTCCGCAAGGCCGACTTTCTGGGATGTATCCCCAACGAAATCCGATTGTGCGAGAACTTGCTCGGGAGGATGAATCGATAAATGAGCATTTTCAATGCTCGGATGTGGCTCATCAAGGAACATGCCACCAAAGGTGATGGGGTTGCTGCAGACATGGCAAATAGCGATGTTAAGAGCATCCCTATACCTCTTGATCTCTGCTCGAAGCTCTTCATTTTCTTCCTTTAGAGACGCAAGTTCATGACTTTCACTTCGAACCTTTACTCGGGCCCGCTTGTTTTGAAACCAAAACCTGACCTTCAAGGGCTCCATTCCTAGCTTCCGGCTCAACTCATTTTTTCGTTTCCCGTTCACGTAAGGACACTCCTTAAAGGCAGCTTCGAGCTCTTTGATTTGATGTTTTCTTTTACGGGGTTGACTACGGCTGCTGCTGCTGCTATTGTTGGTGCTGTTATCGAGATCTTGAACTTCACCGCCAAGGGAGTTGGGTTTTACGGCTTTTGCGGCTGGATCCGGCCTCGAAATTCAGCGAGTTCATTCTCGGGGATGTCTAGGTTGGTTGCCTCCGAGTAAGTGCTGGTAGCCTCCAAACATGTTGGATTGAAATACTTCTTACTGCCTTTTGTTCACTCTACTCTCCGTTGTATGCTTACTCTCTCCAAATTCTTTTGAGTAAACATGCATGTTCCAGAGCCTCCCTTTTAACGTGGATGAAAACCACTAAGCCGATGCTTCTCCCAAGATTTCGTGTTTCCCGCTCTGTCTTCTTCATTTCCTTCTAACATGGTGGGACCCTCAAATCTTTTACGAAGTATGCTTGTCCCTCTTTTAATATGGCGGAACCTTTAAGTCGTTTCGCAACTTTTTCGAATTCGTGAGCCTCGAGATGGTAGATCCGTGATTCACTTGGACGAAACGTCTGTAGTTTCACCCGGATAATTAACTCGGCCCCCACAATAATTATTGCTATGACTTTTCCTGCCCTTTAAATTAGGATTTAACGCCGAGACGATTATCGCTTTCATATCTTCATCTCCAACCTTCTAAGCACTCTTTCGCATCCATTCTTTTTCGGTTGCTTCAACAACAATGGCCTCCCTCCCCGCACACGTCTTCTCGGCTGAGGTTTTGGCCAAATGGGAGAAACTTTATAATCTCCTAGGCCGGGGCTACTCTTATATAGCCAACCATCCGGAGGTCGAAACTGAAATTCGTCTTATGTTTAGGGATATGGACATTACTTCTATTCAAGGTACCAAGTTAGAAGAGGAATATAGGATCTTCCCTACCCTCTTCACTAACTTCTTGGAGGCTTACAATCACGCTCATCAAGATGTTACTTTGGCCTATCTTGTGAGGGCACGCTATCAGGATCGGACAGATAACTTGGTGTTGGCCGGTCTTGTAGCCGACAATTATAAGAAGGCCC
Source organism: Rhodamnia argentea (assembly GCF_020921035.1). Taxonomy (NCBI): domain Eukaryota; kingdom Viridiplantae; phylum Streptophyta; class Magnoliopsida; order Myrtales; family Myrtaceae; genus Rhodamnia; species Rhodamnia argentea. Next base: position 22,245,700 of record NC_063157.1, on the reverse strand, counting down.
TTGACTACGGTAATGATCAAGTCTCCTTGCTGGTTCGTGAGAGGAGAAACTTGGTGGAACGTTTGGCCATGTCTCGGACCATCTTTGAGCGTGATCCGCTCAATATTGTTTTGAAATTTCAATGCACATGGCTGGAAGAAAGGATGGACGATCTGACCCTGGATATAGCCCGCGGGAGAATGCTGATCCATGACTTGGAATCTGCTGTCGAGTATCACGAGGACAAGGTAGCCGAGCTTAAAGAGAAATGTGAGCTCCTCCTCTTTAAGCTGGCGGATCTTGATTCTCGAAGCGATCAGTGTAGGCGGAGCATCAATTGTATGGAGGACCAGTTAAGCTCCTTTGTGATGCTCATTAGGGCTCGGTTTGGCTTTTCGTTCCCACCTCGATGATCTATTTGTAAGGCTTTCTGATGGATGAAACGAATGCAAGTTTTTACTGATTTCATCTTGGTCATCATATTTTTTCGCAAGATAACCCCTTTTACTCTGTGAATATGTAAATCTCACGCTACTGATGGCTGATTCAATTGGGCCGGAGAGACCCCCCATTCGAAACGATCTCTCAACAAAAATTGGTAGCGATGAAACAAACGAATGCCCAAATGTGAACAACTTGTGAATCAGTATTAATATTATAACTCGATTATGAAAACATCGGAGTAAATCAAGTATAATATTTCTTTACTGAGTCGAATTCACTCGGGTTGGTAAATACACGACCATCCATCTCGGCCAGAATCAAAGCACCACCAGGGAGCACCTTCTTTACTATATATGGACCACCATAGTTTGGAGCAAACTTCCCTTCCGGGAGTGGGACTATTGGCAACAATTTTCGCAAGACCAGGTCATTGATCCGAAAATATCGAGGCCGAACTTTTTTGTTGAATGAATTAGCAACCCTCTGCTGATAACACTGGCCATGACATATAGCCTTAATTCTCTTTTCATCGATCAGATTCAATTGGCTTGCCCTCTGCTGGATCCATTCAGCTTCCGTCGACATAGCTTGAGACAGTATACGTAAGGAAGGAATTTCCACTTCAACCGGTAGAACAGCCTCCATTCCATATACAAGAGAATACGGGGTTGCCCCCGTAGATGTCCGGATCGAGGTCCGATACGCCATAAGTGCAAATGGCAACCTCTCATGCCAATCGCGATAATTTTCAGCCGTCTTCGCTAAGATTTTCTTAATATTCTTATTGGCGGCTTCTCTTGCTCCATTCATCCGAGGACGATATGGGGAAGAGTTCGGATGCTTGATCTTGAATTCCTTGAACAATTCGTCCATTAACTTGTTGTTCAAGTTTGAGCCATTGTCGGTGATTATGGCTTCAGGTGAACCATATCGAGCGATGATATCTCGACGGATAAATTTCACGATATTTCGTCTTTGTGACCGCTAAATAGGATGCGGCTTCGATCCATTTAGAGAAATAGTCAATTGCTACCAAGATGAATCGATGCCCATTGGATGCTTTAGGATTGATAGGGCCAATAACATCAATGCCCCACATAGAAAACGGCCATGGTTCGGATAAGCGACGATGCAACTCATTCGGAGGGACATTAATCTTGTCACCATGAATCGACATTTGTGACAACTCCGGACATGCTGAATACAATCTCTTTCGAGCGTGAGCCAATAATAACCCATCCTCATAACCTTCTTAGCTAACATGTGGCCATTCATGTGTGGACCACGAGATCCCTTCATGCACTTCCATCATCGACGAATCGCCTCGGTTGAATCAACGCATCTTAGCGGGACGGAATCGAATGATCGCTTGTATAAATTTTCTCCATTTAAGAAGAACTTGAAGCCATCTTCCTTATGTACTTTTGGTCGATACGATACTTTCTTCAGGGAACTACGCTTCGAATATAAGTTTTGATGTCATGGTACCACGGCTTACTATCGGGTTCATCGATCACGGCCATACAATATGCCGGCTTTTTTAATACCTCGATTTTCGGTGGGTCAACCTCAAGTCCATTGGTGATTTGTAACATTGAAGACAAGGTAGCCAATGCATCGTCGAATCGATTATGAGTCCCGGACGGATACTCAAATGAGATATCCTCAAATTCCTCCACCGGTTTATCCAAATACTCATGGTAGGGTAGCAATTTAGCATCTCTCGTCTTCCACTTTCCAACGATCTGAAGGATAATCGGAGCGGAATCTCCGAACACCTTGAGTCGGGCTATCCCCATTTCAATCGCAGCCTGCAGACCGAGGATGCATGCCTCATATTCCGCTATATTATTTGTGCAAGGGAATACCAATTTTGCGGCCACGGGATAATGCGACCACCTGGAGATATCGAAACCGCGCCCGTGCCCGATCCCGATAAATTGACAGCTCCGTCAAAATACATAGTCCAAATGTAATCTTCCACCGACATGATCCGATCCTCAGAATAATAGGCATCATCATCTCGCCCCGGATTTTCAGCTAGGACATCCGCTATAGCCCGTCCCTTGATTGACTTTTGGGACAAATATTGAACATCAAATTCGGAGATGAGGATCCGCCATTTGGCAAGTCTACCAATCAAGGCGGGTTGATTAAGCAAGTATTTGATAGGATCGCACTCTGTCACCAAAAGTACCCGGTAATGCAAGGTATATTGCCGAAGCTTGTGCAGTACCCGGACTAACGCCGCACATGTTTTCTCTGCGTCGGTGTACTTCATTTCGAAGCGGTGAATTTCTTGCTCGAGATAATAAATGGCTCGTTCTTTTCCATCCTCCTGCCTCTCTTGTGCTAACATAGCACCCAAAGACTCACTAAGGATTGTGAGGTAGAGGATTAAAGGTTGCCCGGTGTTGGAGGAATAAGCACGGGTGGACTCATGAGATCTTGCTTCAGTTTCCCAAAAGCTTCTTCACATTCGCTATCCCATTGGATTAGCGCATTCTTCTTTAACGGCTTGAGGAATGGCTTAGCGGTTTCGATAACCGAGAGATGAATCGAGCAATATAGTTTAGCCTTGCCCATCGGACTTCGAACTTCTTTAACCGTCGGCGGCTTAAGCTCACGAATAGCCTTGACTTTAGAAGGGTCGACTTCAATACCCTTATTGCTTACCACGAATCCGAGCGGCTTGCCCGAGCTGGTCCCAAAGACACACTTGGCGGGGTTGAGGCGTAACTTGTACTTTCGGAGTCTATCGAACAATTTCTTGAGCGTTTCGACATGATCTTCTCCATGCCTTGTTTTTGCTATCATGTCATCAACGTAAACCTCAATCTCATTATGCATCATGTCGTGGAAAAGGGCAACCATGGCTCGTTGGTAAGTAGCTCCAAGCATTTCGAGACCGAACGGCATCACCCGGTAATGAAACATTCCCCATGGTGTGGTGAAAGTGGTTTTCAACTTGTCATTGACATTCATCGAATCGATTGTACCCGGAGAAACCATCCATGAATGAAAACAATTCAAATCCTGCAGATCTTGTCAACAAGTACGTCGATATGCGGGAGGGGAAAATCATCTTTGGGATGGCCTTATTCAAATCTCGATAATCGACACGGACCCGAATACGCCCATCCTTCTTCATGATCGGGACTATATTGGCAACCCAATCGAATATTCTCGTAGTCTCAAGGAATCCGACGTCAAGCGACTTCATGACCTCCTCTTTGATCTTCCGGACCAGTTAAGTCCGGCCCTCCTTGACTTTTGCACCACCGGCTTAGCCGAAGGATCTATCGGCAAACAATGTTCGACAATGGAACGATCAAGACCGGGCATATCTGCATAGGACCGAGGCGAAAATATCCTGGTAATCCTTCGGGGAGCTTAGTCAAGCGATCGGTCATCTCTTTGGAAAGGTTTGCCCCGATCTTAACTTCTTTAGGGTTTTCTGCATCGCCTAGGTTGACCGAGACGGTTTGTTCACCGGTCAAGGGCTTGATCTCCTCATGTCGTTCGAAATCCCGACGAATTTCCTCATAATCTGGATTGCACTCATCTAGGTCGTATACTTCTGAATCCACTAGATTTCCCTCCTCATGTATCCCCACGAAACATAAAGTAACAAAATCAGAAAAACAAACAAGGTTTAATTGCGGTGTTTTTTTTTTTTTTTTTTTTTTTTTTGAAGAACTTTATTTATTTATTTTTTGTTATTATTTTTTTTTTCAAAACCGTGGGACATGAATTCTTGAAGAAGCCCAACCCTCGGTTCTTACCATGATGACAAACTTGTTGGTCGTTGGTTATCGTCATCGGGTTGGTTTGGGATACTTCAACAAGATTCGAAAAATAGTGCAATTTTATTGATATGAAATTACATCTTCTAGGAAAAAATTCAAGAGTGCAACACAGAATAGAAATCCCAATGTGATCCAAAACCTAAAGGAAACAGAAAAGGTCCCACGCAGGGGATTGTATAAACATAAAGATGTTACTCTGAATCTAAACCCTCCAGTGGATCATCACATATGGCATTAACGAATGATTTGGAAGGTTTAGGTCTTTGGGTAAGGTTCCTCTTCATGCGCTCCGTCTTCGGATATAGCAGCAATGGTTACATCGTCAAAACAACCAGCGATATCGAAGACCCCTTCATCCTCTTCAGACCCTATTGGCTCAACTGGAATATCTCGGTCCTTCGGTGTGTCGGGAACACAATCCCCAAGTCTTCTTCGAATTGGGTCAAATTATCGTAACCTCCAACCACTCCAGTCGATCGGAAAGTGGTATATAGAGGTGGGGGTAAAGGATCGCATGCACGCTACCGCGACCCATTACGCCTCTTTTATGTCCACGTCCTCGACATCCCAGACCAGCTGTATGAGATTGGCCTTTGGGTTCAATTGGGGCGCGAATCCCTTGGCCATGCCGACCTAAACCCATACCGGGTTTGAAGTCATTGCCAACCATTATCTTAGCCACCATAAGAGAAGTGGCTGATATTTCGGGAACTGGTAAAGGACTTTCCGGTGATGCATGGATGGTGTGTACTATCTCAAAAGCGTGGTAGGAATCTTCTTCAACATGAGTCGGCTCGATGTAAGGGATGGCCGTCTCATTGAAAATCTGGGTGATCTTCCTCCCCATGGACAAATCACCAACTTCGTTCGACCACGAACTTAATTTTCCGATGAAGGCTTGATGGGACAGCTCCGGCATTATGAATCCAAGGTCGGCCTAAGAGAAGGTTAAAGGCCGAAGGAATGTCTAATACCTGGAAGAGAATGTCAAACAAAGAAGGCCCGATCTGAATCTCCAAGTTGATCCGCCCACGCACATCCTTCTTTACGCCATCGAATGAGCGGACGGAAGTCTTGGCCGTCCGCAACCTTGGCCGTGTCGATTCCAAGACGATTCAATGTGGCTAATGGGCAAATATTTAGTGCCGACCCGTTGTCAATAAGTACCCGAGCTACGTGAGTTTGCTTATGTTTGACTGTTATGTGCAAAGCTTTGTTATGACCTCGCCCTTCAAGAGGAATCTCATCGTCAGTGAATGCAACCTGATCCTTTAGAAGGATCGTCCCCACAAAGTTCTCTAGTTTGTCCCGTTCAACATTCTCGGGTACGTGAATTTCGCCGAGTACCTTCATCAAGGACTCCCGATGCTTCTCGGATGATCGTAGAAGTTCGAGTAGGGATACCCGAGCCGGTGACTTCCGCAATCGGTCGACAACGCTGTACTTACTTGCCTTGATTACAGCCAAGAATTCCTTAGCATCTTTCTCGGTGACTTGTTTAGTCGGTTGGTCATCACTATAAGCGCGTCCCGATCTTGTTATCGGGGCAAGATCGTAGGACCAAGGAACCGCCTTATCATTAGCGTACGGAAAAGGCTGAGGCGAGGCAATGACTATTCCAAATTCATCATCCACTACATCTTCCAAGGCGGGCATGTCTGCTAACTCTGGGTCATTCTTGATCAAGTTAGTCACTTTAGCATCTTCCACCCGAGACTCTTGAAAAGTCCGGGTTGGGTCAAAGCTGCAAGCTCCCGATCCCGGTCAATGACAATGACACGGGATATAGTGGCCACTTTTCCCGGTTTGACTTGCCCGGACTATGAATCCATTCTTCGTGAGAGTGGAGACCTTTTCCTTCAATCGATCGAGTGATATCGGTTCACCGACCTCATAATATCCTGCCCTGATCGGAGCATTGAGAATATCAGCTACTTCCACCTTAATAGCACCAACCTGTCTAATTCCCAGCCCGAATACAAGCATTAACTTTACTTGAATGATCGGCAAAGGATTATTCTCGGACATTCGGCGGTTTGTTGCCTTGGAACGAGAATGCCTTAGAATCAAGAAGATCTTGGATCCGATGCTTTAACACGAAACAGTTGTCGGTGTCATGTCCAAGCTCCCCGCAGTGGTAATCACATTTCTTTGATGGATCATATCTTGGCGAGCTCGTGTTCTTGAGTCGTAGAGGCTCGGAAGTCAGTAAACCTCTCTTACGGAGAACCGCGAGTACTTGCGACGGGGTTCCTGGTAGAGGGGTAAACTGCCGAAGGGGCCGTTGATTCCCTCTTTGTCGTTGCACGCCGAAATTGGCTCGCTTGCTGATTTGGAATCAGCACGACAGGGCGTGCGGGTCGTAGGTTTTTGGGCTGTAGGTCATGTTGACCTGTGGGGCCGGCTCCTTGTCTTTCCTTACCGCAAACCTCTTAGTTGTTGTGGTGACATCATCGTACCAACCTTTCTTCATACCGTTCTCGATTTCTTCAGCCATTGCAATGAGATGGCTGAATGACGTAGCATGACGGATCCCGAGTCGGGTTTTCATAATTCGCGGCAGAGTGGAAACAAACAACTTCATGAGCTCCCTTTCCGGAGGGACCGGTTTTAGCCGAGATGCCACATTCCTCCACCTGGTGGCATACCGCTTGATTGTTTCTCCTTTCTTCATCTCAAGCTGTTCAAGATCTTCTCTGGTGGTGAGCACGTCCAAGTTAAAGCTGAAATGTTTGATGAAGGCATTAGCTGCCTTCTCCCAATCATCCATCCGATAGATCTCGTAGTCCGTATACCACCTCATGGCAGCTTCTTTTAAACTAGCCCGGAAAGTCTGGACCATCGGGGGCCGTTGGTCGCGTGCTTATTCATTCTTGCCTGGTACATCCGGACGTGCTGAACCGGGTTAGAAGTCCCATCATACTTCTCGAAGTCGGGCATTTTGAACTTCTCTGGCACCGTGACCTTTGAAAAGACAGACAAGTCAATCAGGGGTATGTTGTGAGTCCCCTCGACCTCTCGGATCCTCTGTTCCATTTGGGCCAACCGCTTGGCCGTATCACCATTCAACCCGGGGGCCACGGGGCTGGCTTGGGGGATTGGGACTACGGGCGGCGTGCTCGAGCTCACGCCCTGTGAAGATCACGTCTTCTAGCGGCATTGTCGATAGGGAGCAGTTTCCGGGGGCTTTACCGGAGTTGTCCATAGGAGGAATTGGAGCGGGAATGGTTAGCGGTGGGCTGGTGGTGGATGATTGAAGTTTGGCGGCGAAGGCAGCCATCATTTCTTCCATCTTTCGGGACATCATCCCTTCAAGCGCTCGGTCAAGGAGCCAAGTTTCTCGTCTAGGGCAGCACCGACGGTGGCGTTGATGTCGGCCATCTTCCTCGCGATCGATCGAGTAATATGTGGAGGATCCGTGATAAATTACCTGTACGTAGTAACAAACGCAAAATGAGTACAGAGAGCAAGAATATCGAGCCGGTCCATGGCATCCCTCTAGACTCAAACGAACAAAGTGATTATAACCAAAGGATTGAAACATGTAATTTTCAGTTTGTCCGCTTTTACGAAAAAATCCGTATCAATTTGCACGTTGATCAAAACATGTCCAAATTTTACGAGCTCATAGTTGAGAAGATGATGAACAACTTTTATGTTGGCCAATCGGACTAGAAATGCACGGATCAAAGCAGTTTAATGTGTCTTTCCAAAAAATCACGTTCAGAAAACTGTTATAACCGCATGTTGTTGAAAAAACGAAGGGCCATCTTAAATTATGAATTTAATTCTGAAATTTTGTAAGACATTAGTTGAAACATAGGTCTACAACTTTCGTGTTTGGCACTTACTCAAAACTCGATCATAGAATTTAGTAAAAATCGTACAACAGGAACAAGCCAAATCAGAATTGAGGACAACCGATGAAATTGTAAAAACTACATAAGCAAAGTGTGAAATTGGAAATAGGACGATGAGATTCCTAAACAATCAACCTATGAAAGTAAATACATGACTCAATTTAAGCAAACCAAGAAATCAAACGGTTTTTCTTTTTTTAGAGGCCACGTGATCTATAGACGAATGGGCCTTCCCGGGCGCACCGCAATCGTGCATTCTCCTTTGCCAAAGCATCTTGCCTTTTCTTGGGCCTTCATCGCCTTCTCTTCGCTGGCTTTGAGTTGAGCTTGACGGGTATGCTGCATTGTCACGATCGGGATCTTCGGGAGTATCTCAGCGGGGATGGCATGAAACCGAATATACTGAGTTGTGGCAAAGTGTCTCCTCATTTTTCCGGTGAGCTCCTCTATGGGCCAAATCGCCTTCGATTAGGACACTCTGCCAAGCCTCGAATGACGTCTCGGTTCTACTCTGTAGTTCTCGTCCTTCTCAAATTGAACTTGGAATTCGTTGGGCCCAAGTGAAGGCGGGATATCTGCGAGAACTCGAAATTGTCGTGTAACCCGAAGAGGCCGATAGCTGGTTGCTCCATAAATGCCCATCAAAGGCACGGGTTTACGGTCGCCATGGCACAATCGAGCTTCTACCACTCGAAACCATACAGCTTGCCAAAGGAAAATCTTAGGATTTGGATTCTCGAATAAATGGACCCACTGCGTATAGTGCAAGTTCTTAGTTCGATCCCGTATTTGTTTAAATCTTAAAATAGGGTTGTTAGTCATACCCATTTCAAATACGATCATGTTTTCCCCGAATTGAGAAAGGTGTGAGAAAAACCAGATTTGTAAAAGCTCAATTGGGGCTCGAAAAATCTTATCTTTTTCTTTCTCGTTTTCTTTTTTGGAATGAGCGAAACATGTTAGTGAAATGAAAGTTTCAGCAAGGATGGTGTTTACGAAATTGACCCCACCACAAACTTGTTTTACCGTCCATGCTATCACGGGATCTATAGCGTTCTGACGGAATGGAAAAATGATAAGTCCGAAAAAGGTTAAGATAAAAATCTTAGATCTCATGAGGTCGGAGTTATTTTCAAAACATTCAATGAGGAAAGATAAAGGGCATGCCCGGCGATTACCCTTCAAGCACTTTTTCAATTTCTTTTTTAGTCGAACCCAAAAATTCAGCAAGCACTACCACCGGATCTACCCGAATAGGTGGTTCAACCACATCCAACTCAATTGATTTTCCAATGGCAATCTTGTATTCTTCCGAGTAGGTGTGAGCTCAAACTTACCTCCGAACACAAACGTGGTCGTCTCGGGGCACCAAAAATGAGCAAGTGCTTGCATGATCCCGCTTTGAACATCAATCTCAAGAATTGGCAACATGAACCCGATACGCTTGAGCACGTACTGCTGGCCATCCGACTTCAACTTACCCCATAGCTTCTTGAGCTCTAGCTTCGGAGTAGGCACGAAGATGATATCGTTGCGACCCATTCGTATATAGATCACGTGCCAATTAAATCAACCTAAACCATGGACCAGCCCAGAATAAAAATGAGATAACAAGGCATAAGAGACAAGAAATTACCGCTCGTAGGAAGAAAATGTCAATCACAAAGACATGCACATGAAGTGTGGATTCAGATTTTAGTTCTTCTAGCAAAATGAAATGAAAGACAGAACGACATGTCGCAGCCTCGCGTACGTTCATCATGACTAGTTGCTGCCTCGCATACATAGTCACGACTAGTCGGGTCCAATCATCTCGGCTTGGTTCGGTCGACAAGAGCAACTCTCATGCATCATAGCCTTACGTGCATGAGAATAACTCTCGAGCCATTTTTTTGAAGAATTCGGGATCCAAGCGGGATAACCTTTAGCGAAGCCTTACCGCCAAGGTTAAAGAACCACATAAATACCATCCTCGAAACTATCGGGTGACCCGGGTTCGGTCACAAGTCAAGGTGGTGTAGTGCAATTATATAGAGGCATGCACGACATTTTAAAAGCAATCAGCACTCCGATAGTTCAAAAATTAAAATTCTCATCACCAAGCTCGCAAAACAAAGATTAGCCACGAGACTCCTCCCCTTATAACTCCCTTTCTCGCAAAACCATTTAACACCTAAGGATTAAAATTCAAAAAAGATTGCCGGATCAAGTGATTTTATTTTTCATGAAATTATTCTGGCCTAAGTCCTCTTTAGTCCCCAGTGAGTCGCTAAGTCTGTCACGACCTAAAAAATAAACAAGTTAATTTTCGGGCTAATGGATTATCGGGTTAATTAATTAACTAACCTAACTCGGACTCTCCCAAGTCCATACCAAATCGCAACTTAAGGTTCAAATGATTAACATGCAATATATTTTGAATTTGGAGTCGCCACTAATCATTTTCGGTAGGTTGATTAGAAACCTAAATAAAATAGCGGGAGAAAACTATCTTATTTCCGCGAACCAGAGATTTTGAATTCGGGGATTTGGTTACGCTAGATTACTCTAACGCCCTTTCGGTACCATTTTCATGAAAAAATATTTGATTTGGCAATTTTGATGGATTTTACTTGAAATTCAAAGATGCAATTTTTTTGGTTTTTTTCTTCTTTTTTATGGGGATGTAAAACATTGAACTTTGTACGATATACACCATGGGTGATTTAGAAAGAAAGAAAACGCAGCCAATCACGAGTATTTATAAAAATAAATTAACATGTAATGATGCTAAATTTTGAGACACGTAACATGTCTAAAATAAACAAACAAATGTTCACACCAAACGATTACATTTTTGTAGATCGGGATGGAAAGGGTTACCTTCTATTACACAAAATCTTACTCACGTACACGTTATGGCTTCCTTCAAGATCTCGGAGTTGGAAGAACGTGGCTATCGTCGAAAAAGGCAAGCAGCGGCGTTGTTGGATGGCGAGAGGCGAAGTACGTGTCGGGACTCGTCAAAGATGATGCTCGACTAAAACTCTTTTCTTCACTCTCAAATTTTCTCTTCCAACTTTTCTCAAGAACTCTCTTTTTCCTCTCTAAAGAATTTCTCTCACAAATTCTCTCAATTCTCTTCCACTCTAAAACTCTCTCAATTCTCTTTCACTCCCCCCTCTCCAAACTCTTCTCAAGAGCTCTCTCTTTTATAGGCAAAGTTCTTCATCCTTCATTCTTCACCTTCATTTCTTCACCTTCCATCTTCATCTTCTCTTCTTCATCTTCATTTCTTCACCTTCCATTTTCATCTTCCCTTCTTCATCTTCATTTCTTCACCTTCCATTTTCATCTTCCCTTCATTATCTTCCCTTCATCATCTTCCCTTCTTCATCTTCTTTTCATTATCTTCCCTTCATCATCTTCCCTTCTTCATCTTCTTTTGGTATTTGCAATACAGGTCCACGAAGTTCCAAGTATTTGCAATACGATCCCTGAAATTTTAAGTATTTGCAATACGATCCTTGAAGTTTCAAATCTTCTCGGTGTATTTTTCCATCCCGTGCCTAGTCTAGACGCATGCTAAATTAAGTGTTCTGCTTGCCCGATTATATGCCAATGCAATGTACGCTAAAAATAAATATGTGAGATGATTTTTTTATAATTTTTATGCAAAAAATAGATTAATCAAAATTTAGGCGTCAACAGAACTTGAAATACTTTGAAAACCACTAAAACGATTCTTCTCCTATTTATATAGATATGGGGAAAGGGGCCTATTTAGGCAAGAAACAAGTCCTCTCGCTACCGAGAACCCTAATCTCGAGTTTTTACCTTCGATAAAAATCGGGAGTCGCCCCTCTTTGAGAGAGAGTTCAACAGATGACATTCTTTGAGTGGGAGTTCGAAGAGGTTTTTCTCAAAGACTAAATGATACATGAATCTATACACGACCGGTTCGGTGGAATCGCCGATTCCGGTTCCACGAAAAGGTGGAATCGGAACCGGCCGTGTATACTTCCGGTTCCAGGCCGATTCCGGTTCCGCTTCGGAACCGGCGGTTCATTCCGATTCCTTTTTTAATATTAATTTTTAAAATAATAAATAATAAAATAAACATAATAAATTATAAATTATAAAATACAATTAAATTGTACATTGTAAAAAATATATGGGGAAAAAAAAAAAGAGGAGGAATGGGCTTGAACTTAATGAATTATCATTAAGCGCCTATATATCTTTTTGGGGATAGAAGAATCAAAGCCCATGTAGTTCTTTTACCTTTGAGAATCCCAACTTACCTCATCGTCAATCGTCGCTACCGGTTGTGGTACCCGTGGCGGTGGTATCTCCAACATCATTGCTAAAAAATTCGTGTTCGCGATCTAACTCTTAGTGTCGATATTTCGCCCTCGTCCAATCGCCGACACAAGCTTGAGCTTCCACAGAGTCCGGGCTTAATCTTGAACGGCGAGAGTTCAAAATTAATCCTCCAGCACTAAATGCTTGTTCAACTGCAACCGTTGAAGAAGGGGTTGCTAATATCTGACGAGCGATGAGGGTGAGAACTGGATAATCGATTTGGCGACTCTTCCACCACTTTAGGATTTCGAAATCTGTACTATGTTCTGCATCACGAAACTCAAATTGAGTGATTAAATATTTTTCTAATTCAGAAATACTACCTGTTGCCCCTTTTTATTTTTTATTTTTTTGCCTACTCTTAAGCATATTATACCATCTACTAAGTGAACTACCACCTTCGCTACGTGAGGCAGTAGATTGTAAAGATCCAGAATCACTTAAACCATATCTACTACAAAATTCTCCATATAATGCTACTATAGATTCTTTAACATCTCCTAGTATATTTGAAATATCTATTGAATCTTCCAAATGTAAACAATCATGATAATACACATTCAAATAATCTTGTAAACCGTCTAATTTAATACGTGGACCAAAACAATACCAACTAAATAGACAAGAGGAATTTGCAAATAATAATACAACCATTTTTCTCGCATTACTAAAATAGTTATACCTAATTCGGTATCATTTTCATATTCACTAAAAACACTACCAATATTAACACGCTCTATTAAAAATAAATGCGTAGTAGGATAATAAATACCAGATAAAGTCTTAGTAGCATCATTAAAAATTTTCAAAATATCTAAAATTTTCTTGCAAACATCCCAATGTTGAGGAATTAAAGTAATTTCGGGAATATTTTGTGAAATAAACATACATAATAAATCTTTATATTCAAAAGTTTGCCGAAGCAACTCGTACGTAGAATTCCAACGAGTCGGAATATCTTTTGGAAATCTTCTTGCCCTTCTCCCATTTTGTTTACAAAAATTTCCCCATAATTTCATACAATGGGGACGACTCCATAAAAATTTAATTGCACTCTTTATTGGGGCGAGAGAAGTGTCAAGAGTTCGTAAACCATCTTGTACACATAAATTTAAAACATGACAAGCACATCTAATGTGAAAAAATTGTCCGCCAAAAGTGGGTTTGCAAATATTTTCTAATTCGGGAATAGAAGCGGTATTTGCGGCGGCATTATCAAAACCAATTGAAAATACTTTATTTATTAAATTATATTCTTCTAAAACTTGCCTAATTATTCTATAAATATTATGAGCCGAATGTCTTTCATCAAAAACTCGGAATGCAATAAGTCTTTTTTGAATCGTCCAATCGTCCAATCGTCACCTATCCAATGACACGTGACACCCATATAAGAATGAATTTGCCAAGGATCACTCCAAATATCGTTACCTATATGCACATGTCCATTGAATTCCGCAAAAAATTTTGCTAAAGATTTTTTTCCTTTTTTATAAAGATGAAAAACTTCGCGTTTAAGAGTATTTTTTGGAATAGTTGGCGCTATGCGGAACCAACGCAGATTTATCAAATATTTCATATTAAAATTTTCACCAGTATTAAACGGAGCATGATCAATGGCAACATATTCACCTAATGTTTGTTTATAAAGTGCTTCAGTGAAACGAAATATAGGATGAGGATTAGAAGTGGCGTACCCGGAAATTTGTTGTTGCGTATTGTCGATTCCCGCTTGCGTTGGATGTTTTTTCGTCAAATGCCGACGGAATGTTCCGTAGCCGTCTCCTTTCGTAAATTTATATGTTTGCGAACAATATTTACATTTTATATTATACTTAAATTCGCCTTCATCACGTACCTTGTCGAAGTGTAGCCACAAGTCGGATGTATTATCTCGACTCTTCTGTTCCGGCTCATTTGCCGTTGACTCTTCTTCGACACCAGTGGGAGGATGAAAACTTTATTGTGTTGGGATGTGCTCGACGTTCGGAATCGGGACATAGTTGATATTATCGTCGTCGTCTTCCCAACTTGCATACTCACGAGGATCATATTCAGAAATGGGATAATCTCCCATAGTCATCTTGCTCTTGTCGGCATTTCTGCTTCCACTTGCCATTTTTGAGAGAATTGATCGGAAATCCGATTGAGAGAATTGAGTCGGAATTGAGAGAATTGGGAGAATTTGAGCGATTTGAGAGGATTTCAGAGAGAATTCGAGAGATTGTTCGGAGAATTTGTGACAAAAATGAAAGGGGGAGCATATGTATTTATAGGCAAGAATTATTTTTAATTCTTTTTTTTTTAATTTTCCCAACTACCAAATTGGCCGTTGCACGTTGGCAACGGCCCAAAGGGGGGGCGTGGCGAGGCCCGAGGGGCGAGAGAGCCCAACGGCTCTGCCCCCCGGGCCCGCCCTTTTTTTTTTTTTTCACTGTTCCGAACCGGCCCGGAACCGCCGGTTCCGGTTCCAGGTTGGAACCGTGGGCCCGGTCAACGGGCCGGTTCCGGGCCCAAATGGCACTCTCTACATGAATCCTTAATCGATCGGCTCAAAATGGAAAATGACATTTGACTAGGGACGTACCTTTGAAGCTTACCTCAAGCCTTTTGCATCATTTGTTGTGCATTCTCTCCTTTGAAATCGTCACTCTTCTTACTTTTCATGTGCTCATTCTCTTTTCTCTCTTTTGATTCTTGTTTTTGGGTGGAATAGAGATTTTTTTTTTAATTAAGTAACTAGCTAAAGGTAAGGGATACTTACTTGAGATTGCTTCAAAAGAAAGATTCGAAAGGATTTGTTCAAAAGGACTCCGGGCTCCACTCACCGTGTCGTATCGAAGGCACTCTGGGCTGCAAAAGCTCACCACATTGTGTTGAAGGAAACAATTCTACTGTGGAAGTTTATCATTTTGAAATGGTTATAGGCGGCAAAAGCTCGTCGTACCTGTGTATCATTGTTAGAAATTTCCGAGACGTTACCTGGACATCTGACGGAAGAAGAACACCATGGGCTGCAGAAGCTTTGCCATTTATATGTTAAGAAGAGAAAGTCATCCAAAACGACAGGCTGCAATCTCTTGGAGGGTGAATGCTCCAAGGCTACAAAAACCCGCTTAAGAATCACTGTATTCAAAGCCACGAGTCGCGGTTCTTCGCGGAGGTGAAGCTCCATTGCTACAAACTTGTGTATTGTTGGAGTCGACGAATACTTCGGGGACCTTTGTTTCTCACACCGTGCACGCTCACGTGAGCTTAAGGAAACCGAAGTATGATTCGACGATATGTGACCCCTACGCACGGGATGCGAGGGTTCGGAGTCATTTGTTGAGGGATTAAAGGGGTTAGCTTTTGGGTCCGTTTAGCACATATATATATATATATATATATATATATGCTCGTTTTTGTTGATCATTGTAACGAGTTGTGCGGCTGTAAACCTAAAATTATAGTGAAATCTCTTTACAAGACGTAACCCTATTCAGGGGTGAACCCGGGTAAACCGTGCGTCGTCTATTTTTCTTCTATTATCTATGCGATCATTCTAAATCGGTTTGCGATACATCCCTTCATGTATTGCTTAAAAACGAGCATAAGGATCGGGTCGTTGTGCATATCGTTTTAAGGTCAATGCATGTCCATCCTTTTAAATAGTGGCAGCACCGTTGTATATTCGATCAATTTCTCCTTTTAGATATTAGGTTGCTCTCTTTTTTTCCTCTCGATTTCACTGTTACATTGTATGATAAATCTATGAAGTCCTCTTTTGAATTTATACTAGTTTAAAGGGAGAAACGAAGAAAAAGCAGTTTCTCTTCTCACAAAATAGACTGTTTTAAGTTTCATTCATACATAAGCTGGAAATCAGTACAAGAGTTTCCATTGACCAGTATAATTAAACATGTGTGGGTTGGAGTTAGCTCTATGCTCTGGGATGGCAAGCATGTAATATCGAAGAGACCCATGGGCATTTTGTGGGGCTGTCCATGGAATTCTCCCACGAGCAAAAAATTGCGGAAGCTGGTTAGCGTCGATTGAATGTCGAGAGACTCGAGAAGGAAAGAGAAATGCGAGGGGAGAGAGATTCCAAAAATGCCCCCGAAGCTGTGGCTTTCCACAAGCAAAGACCCTCAGGCATTTGTCGTAAATATCTGCATGTTCTGGGGGTGGTTTCCTAATTGAAGGATGAAGATCATGAAAACTGCCGCGGCGTTTGAAGTTCGGAGACGGTAACGGATCAACGTTCTACAATTTCGTATTTGCCCTTGATCCCAATGTGGGCCTTGCACGGGCCCAACCAGCATCTTCTGCATTGATTGGGCTCAATCTTGGGCTTCTTGTACGGTCCGAAGAGCCCATTATCGAAAGTTTTTGTGCCGAGGCCCGTCGAACAAATTCACACCAATCAACCAATAGCAACTAAAAACAGAGAGAGAGAGAGGGAGAGAGAGAGAATGCGTTTATAGTCTCTATTCACATCAAGCTCCGGCAAGAACGAAATGAACGGGGTTTTCTTTTTAGGCACGACATAGGAGTCGTGCGAGCAATCTGTTTCAAATTCTCGACAAATCACGAAATAACAAAAATGCATTCGATTCCCGTGCTTTATTACAAGAATAGATCGGCGGAGTTATTGTATCATTAGTCCTGAATTACACCTTCGGCGTTCCACGATCCAGATATAACAATATTTGTTACGTTGTACCGCGGCCTATTGACCCGACTTAAATTTTTTCTGTGGAAACTAGTTCGGGGCGTGCTGTATTTTCACATTACTAACACTACAATGACGCGCACAAGAAAAACCAGCGAGAGTATGCAGAGCCGTGATGCCGAATTGAAAAGACTTATCTAGGTTTTTTGCATCACGATTTCGCATTTATATGTAACTTAGAAGATGAACGTGTCGCATGCCTATACTTCATTTTTGGCGAGAAATAGCGATTGTGTCGACATATACATCCGTCCAATGAATCAAGCAAATTACATAGCGCACCTGTCATCCTTTGTAAATATTAAGTGTTGATATGTTTTGAATTAATTATGAGCTTGGACCAGCATTAGGGTTTAGTACAGTAGAATAAATATTGCTCTTTCTTAAACTATTATGTAAATAAGCATATTTGAGCCGCCTTTTGTAATCCTTGCTTCTGTAGCGGATTCCACTTCTCCTCTCTCCGTGATTTTTCCCACAAGGTTTTTCACGTAAATCTTTGGGTTCTTTTCTTCTTCTCAATTTTAATTTCGTTTTAGTTTCCGCATTGTCATAACATTAAGTGACGCTCGATAATTCCGTCACACCCCTAAATACATGTGATCTCTAGCCCCATCAAAGCGTTCTAAAAATCTCACTTGCGAGTTGGTTTTTGTACAAACATGTTGATTGTTTGCCCTCGAGTACAAGAAAAGAAGAGGAAAACTTGCCAAAAAAAGTCCTAAACCTATTGTAATTGTCACAATTCTATCCTAAACTTTTTTTTGTCTCAGAAAGAACTCTCACCGGTATTGCTCGGATTATGCATGACATGAAATGAGTACCTTTATCGAAATTGAAATTCATATATGCATTAGCGCTTGAACCCGCATGTGCAGAATCCGAGAAATACCGATGAAGAAAAGTCTTCACACGTCGTTTCTCCTCCCAAAATTCGAGCTGACGAGGTACTAATGTCCAGGGGGGATGGTCACATAATTGGATTCTCTACCCTTTTCTTAGATTAATTTGCAAGGCTTAATCTTAAGGAATTGCTAAGGGCCATGTTTTACAGGAATCTCCCGATTATCACCTTCGGGGAACCTATGGATACAGACGGTATGACGATTCAATTGTTGTAAAAATATTAGATAATATAAAAAACAAAAAATAACATTAGTTTCCTAAGTAAATAAATACAAACAAGAGCAAAATATTTGTTGAATAAACAATTATTAGAAGGAAATTCTCATTTAGTCATGGAATGAGTGCATTTATCAAAATTGCAATCCACATATGCGTCAATATCCTTCTTGAAATAGAAATCTCTAGCATAATTAAATACTCACTAAGGTCAAGGAGATGGGTACTTTTGGAGGAATCATGGTTGTGAATGACCAAATAATACTACTTCCTTTTTGCGCTCCAGATCGGAAAGTAGAAAGACTAATTTTTTGCCCAATGGACTCGTTAAACCCCATGAAGATGAGGTTACATGCATTGGTTCGCTCAAATGATTCAACGATAAGTTCATTGGAGTTATCGTATTGTTAGACTGGCTACACCATCATATGCCAAATAAAAAAGCCCAACAATAAACGATGTCTTTCAAACCTAGGAACTGTCTTTTCTTCGTCAACTTGAATGAGCGGACATAATTTTCAAAAGTTCATCAGCCAAAGGAAGGACAAAACAATAAAGGGCATTGAAGAACCTATCCTCTCAATAGAGTAGCTGAGCTGTAAAACAAACAAACAAAAAATTGTCTTAAATGCTGAATTATTGAAAAAAAATAAAGATGTTTTGATTTTTGGAAAATGCTTGATTTTTGGTAACTAACCTTTAAAAATTTTTGTAAAGGAGAACTCTGGCGCCTCGGGCTACAAGAGGTAGAACACCGATTGATTTATACATGACTAGACGTGCAAGAAAAATCAGAATTTCCAATTCGTGCCTCCATCATCAAGTTTCATTATAAAAACACGAAAAGAAGAAGAAGAAGAAGCAGCAGCAGCAGCAGCAGCATGATCATGTCGTGCACACAAGGGTTTTGTTTACCTCCAAGCCATGGAAGAGACAGACGAGCCCCATTTTCCTTTTGGGCGATGGTGGAAAGCGAACCTCGAAAACAATGTGTGCTCGTTTTAGGACCATGCAAAGCAAAAACCTTCTGTTATTGAACCATATGAATCGCAGGAGCATCATGATTTTAGGCTACCACGAACTCCGGCAATGACAGTGAGTGACGAAAGCGGAGGAGGCACATCGCTTCTTCATCGATACAGTTACCATGGTGATATTGGGGTAAGATTCTGTTAGGAATCGCATGCCGATTCTAGAAAAAATAATCCTAGCAAACAATCTACACTGGCAGAATATAATAATAAAAAGAACATAATCAGAAGAACACACAAGAGAATCTGTTATTGAAGTTCAGCCAAACTTGAGCGTCGTCTCCGTGCAGAGGCACTTTGTGAATCCACTAATCTTCGAGAAAAGTAGAAATACAATTGGTGATCTTCTCACAAGATCGAGGCAAAAAGAAATCGAGAACACTAAAAAATGTCATCACGGCCTCTCTTTTTCTTTTTCTCTCTATTTGCTACTTTGTGCTTCGCTAATTGTCGCTTCTCTCTTTTTTTGCTCTTGTGACGGCTACTATATTTTACATTGCTATTAACCTAGGAGTAAAAAAGGACAAAAGACAAAAAAGCCCTTAATGAAATATTTTGGCTTCACAGGCCAACAATCTCCCACTTGAAGACAAATATATCTAATGCACCAAGCAACTTTCCATCTATCCTCCTCAAAAAACTAGTGACTGGAACTTGTACCTCTGCAATACTCCTCATCAATTAACATGGAGTAATGCAAATAGTAATAGTGCAGAAAGTGTGCTTCTCTCTGTCTACTACTTTGGTAAACATGTCAGCTGGATTCTTTAAGTCATCAATCTTCCGTAGCTTGAACTCATTATCTTTCAATGCTAGTCCGATGAAGTGATAACGCTTTTTGATATGTCTAGTCCTTAAGTGATAAGTTGCATTCTTTGCCAAGTGCACTGTACTTTGACTATCATTCCACAATGTACTCACTAGCTGCTTTCGATGTAGCTCCTCCAGGTAATTTTGTAACCGCATGATTTCCTTAGAGGTTTCCATGATCGCCACGTACTCTACTTCTGTCATCGATAGAGCCACTATTTTTTGTAGTTGAGATACTCAACTCACTTGGGTTCCTTCTTAGTGATCTCCCTAGGCGAAGGTATCGGATTTCTGCTGCGTAGTCCTATCAAAATGGTATTAGAACCGATAGTGGGTGTCCCATGTAGTTACTGAGCGGGCCCAAAGGTAGACTTCATAGTTATGAAGTTGGGCTTTGATGGAGATTCAACTTGAGATAAGTTAATGCGAAAGGATACCCGAATTAAAGGGGAGCTCACGCGTGAGGGAAAGATTGTTAGAATGCACGTGTGAGTGAGTTGCGTTAAAGAGTTAAAGAAATCCCACATCGGATAATCGAAGTAGTGTAGAACAGTTAATATATCTATGTTGGACCATAACTCATTGACTTTAGCTTTTGAGTGAAGATGGGTTTGATTGGATATGTTAATAGGCTCGGATTTAGATTCTTTCTTGGTGATCTCCCCATGTAAAGGTATTGAGCTTATGTTGCACACTCCCATCAGATTCATACTCTTCATCGACGTTTACCACAATGATGTTTCAGCCCATACTTTATTGGTAGTTTGAGCTTGGGCCCATGCATAGCTACTGCTGATATATATATATATATATATAGCTTGTAATAGAGTGATGTAACAGAGAGATGTGAGATGCTAATTATAGTTGAATCCCGTTGGATGTAGTCCAAATTTGAGGGGGAACCAGGATAAATCTTTTATCTCGATTGTTCTTTTTTGCTTTTATGCTATATTTCGTTGTAGTTGTGCGCTAAATCCTAACAAGTGAAATGCAGCAAGAGAAAGAAAAAAATCGATGAAACCCATAAAAACACAATCCGCTTTGCGTTTCAGCGTTTGCAATAAAAATTCAAAACTGTGAAATTGTTGAGATTTCTTTAAAGCTATTTTCAAGATCGTTCGGAAGAAAAGGTTCACTCAAAGTTGTGTTATTTGTTTAAAGCTCGTCTTATAAGCGATAGGTCATCAAAAGTATACGAGGTCACCCAGGTTTTAATATGTGGTGCCCTAATGTTTTCATACAGTTTTATTTTTTCGTTTAGTTTTCGAAAAAAAAATTGTCCCAACAAATCCTAAATCCGTTGCATTTTGACAATTTTAGTTCTAAACCTTTCAATTGCGCCAATTGAGTCCTAAACATTTTCACGTTTTATCAATTGAGTTCATCCAATCAATTTTGATCGAAAAATGCTGACATGGCGATCTAGTCAAGAATGGTCATCCTATGTGGTGTATCAGCGCTAATGTGGACAATTTTTTGAAAAATTTCTAAATTTTTTTTTACTTTTTCTTTTTTCTTTCCTTATTGCCGGTGATTGGTCTCAAGTGATGGCCATAGAGGGTTGGGCAAGGTTGCTCTTGCTAGATCCGGCGAGGGCCACCCTTGACGGCCATAGGTGAGGGTCGACTCGCCTCGCCCGCGATCGGCGAGGAACGGCCCTCGCCAACACTATATTAAAAAAAAGTAAAGAAAAAAAAAAGAGAAAATAAAAAAAAAAACAAAATATTATCCAAATATTATATAAAAAATTCCTCAACAATTTTCGGTTAAAATTGGCTAGATAGACTCAATTGGAAAAACGTAAAAATTCTATCACTCAATTAGCATAATTGAAAAGTTTAGGATTGAATTGACCAAAGTACAATGGGTTTAGGAATAATTTTTGGACAATTTTTTCTTTAATTTTCTCGTTTTCATTTTTCCCTTTACATGATGAATAATGTACAGTAGATGCATCACGCTTTTCATATTAGAATATTCATATTAAAATGTGTTCCTTTTATTTTGTTTTAATTAGGTCATATATTTTAACTATAAGTTCTATGAGGGAGATGTGTTATGGAACAACAAATTTAAAATAGAAATCACCGAGCAATGTATCTTCACAGATTAGAACCATGAGATTGCCCCTCTCATTCTGAGGTGATAAAAAGATCGGGCCGTTCAAGTTCTTTCTTCTCTAATTCCCCCGAAATGCTGGACATAGTTGGACTAATCTACAAATTCGACGTACCAAATGATATTTCAGACTGCAAACGGAAAGTTAAACAAGGGAATCATACTCAACGAGCTAAGTAGAGCACGTTACACGCGTCGGTGGATGTGCATATCGAAGTCAGTTGGCATGATCAGAGCTCTCTACACGAGTCATCGGCACGTGAAGTGATTCTCCACCGTGAGTGCACCATTTCCAAATCTCGGATGTGTTCCTTAAAAAAGGTTGGAAGGGACGACAAAGAAGCAAGCTCATTCCATTGGATCATCACCAACGAAAGGGGAACAAGAGTGGCTCCTCCCAAAGAAGAAAAAAAAGAAAAAGAGATGTGCATGCCTATATTCCAACCAAACAAAGTGAACAATGACACAAGTTCGTCTGCCACCCAAGATTTGTGACTCCCCAAGCCACATTTTGTTACCAATCAGTCGCTCTCCATAGGACCACAATGCCATTGCCAAAGCAGGTTTCACTAAAGGGCCGGTTCCCCTTTTGGGGGGAAAATGGAAACCAACAAAAAATTTGAAGGTGGGATCACACTTCATTCCCAACACCATATCTTTCTCTTTTCTTTTAGCTTTATTGCACTGAGGATGATTGTTTTTTTCTTTTTTCCTTTTTTTCTTTTTTAACAAGCCATCCGATGTTGAAAAAGATGAAAGTATGTGTGGATCATAACAAGACAGTAATTATCTAGGAGAAGGTCAAAGGATGTGGGACTTTCATGAGTTATGATTGAAGAAGACAAGCACATGGAACGTGGATGGTGCACAATGACATTATTCGAAATCATGGGGTTAAAAAAAAGCAGAGATGCCCATCTTAGCAGGGGCGTTTGGATTGCAAGGCCTTTGGATTGGAATGTAGTGATGGGATCTTATAATTGATGTGCCAGCTTGAGTCACTTTCAAAAGTTCCCCTCCTTGCGTTTTTATCTTTTTCACTTTGACGGAAACTTACAGTAATTGATTTGGTTTAATAAAGTAAGTATACTGATTAGAGTAGGGATAATGACTCAAATGGTCTATGAACTTCGGGCCCATGTACAACGTCGTCCCTGAACTTTAGATTTGTTCAATGTGGTCCTTGATCTTTAGGATGATGTTCAATGTAGTCTCTGAACTTTTAATTTGCTCAGCATGGTCCCTGGACTTTTAGTGCATGTTTAATGTAGCCCTTAGACTATATGAAAATGGTCATGTAATCCTCCCATTAATTTAAGATCGGGGACAACAATGGACATGTTTCATAAGTCCAGGGATCTAATTGAATATGTAGCAAAAGTGCAAAGACCACACCGAACAAGTTAAAAATTTAGATACCACATTGTACATTGGGCTAAAGTTCGGGGACCACACCGAACAAATATAAAAGTTTAGGAACCACATTGCAAATTGAGCCAAAGTTCGGAGAATATTCGTGTCATTTTCCCATTAGACTAAGTAAAGAGATCATAATGCAACATGTGTTAATGATGTAGAACAATTGGCATATAATTTCTTGGAAAAACGCGAATGCTAGAAATCGGGGCAAACCCATCACCGATGTGCACTTGGGGTTGCTGAGTTCGGAATGCGCTCAAATTTGGTTAGATACATGGAAATGGGCCGCTGATCAATACTCACAGTTATGCTGTGATTAACGTCGTATTTTCGCGTTTCGGATTCGTTTAGATGGTTTTTAGGCATTTTTCAATTTTAGGCAACTTTTCGAGATATCTGATTTGATTTCTATTTTGATTTGATTCTCATTATGTCGTTTTATGATATCTTTAATTCCCCAAAGAAATCCTCTCTATATAAAGGACATCCACCCTATGTAATGTTCACGATTCATTCTATCGAATTTCAGTCAATCCTTTGAAAAAACTTTCCAGATATTACTTCCCTGAGTCAGTTAAGCAGGAGCCCCAGTGCCTTCATCGAAAAAGGACAGGGCCAAATGATGATTTTCTGATTATGAACATGTAAATACTCATTTGGGCGAACGCTAATCCCACTAAATAAATCTCCCGGATCTTAGCTTAAACAGTGAGTATATTCATTTGTCTCGCTCAAGCATCATCTGATGCGCTTATCTTGAAATTTAGTCCGCTCCGACAGTAACCCAGCTTAAGTAGAGCGGGGAGATTGCATGCCGTGCTCGAAATTTGATCAATCGGGTGCTCAGAAAGCATATGACCGGACATGTCATTATTACCTTACAAACGCAGGTGAAGCGATGCGCATCCGGTCTAAACGAGTTATTGAGTTGTGGGGTATGAAAAGACGTCCTTAGCCGGCCTAATCTGAAATTGTCCTTTACGTAGCGAGCTCGAAAGACCCTTCCTAAATTGAATGCATATGACATTGGAAGCCATGTGCCAGCTAAAGAAGAAAACAACAGGGGAGTACCTTTTGGAACTGAAATGGCTAACAGTGCAAATAATGATCACACAGCTGGGGCATTTTCAACTTTATCTTTCAGCCTTACAAGAAAGAGGAAAGATTTGAAGATGGCAACATAAGCTTTGAATTTGGAAGATGATACGCATCATGAATGGAGACGAATATAGCTAATGAGGGGTAATGATGGGGTTGAAACATCAAACAGAGAATCCTCTGCTTCTAGAATTGAAATCAAAATCAAAATCTATCTTTATGTATCCTGCAAATAGTGACAAGCATGACTAGGAAATCATGTGCCCTTCAAGTGCCATTCATTAAAATCTCCTCACACTGGCTTGGCACATCTGTAATGCTTTTGACTCAGCATCATCACAGAGCTGTTGTTGCCAACCACCTTCTCTCTCTCTCTCTCTCTCTTTTTAGTTTTTACCCCCTCCCCTAAATCTTTATTTCAACTTCGGTTGTTGCAGCAACTTTACAGTTAAAAGATCACCAAGTTGACTCAAGACAGAGCTTCGATGGAATTTTTTTGTTTAAGAATTGTTTTTTGCCAATTTTCGCCGGGTAAATGACAGATAATCACCTCGAAAGCTCGGATCGAGTACCTATTCCTTATGCAAATGTCTGTTCTTTCACTGTTGAGCTAACCCCGGTTATCGTTCTCTTTTGCCTTTCGCTCAGCATCGGATTGGAAGATAAATCTTGTTCTATATAGAGAGAAAGATTTGAGCTCTAAGGTCCAACCACAATTCCATGTGAATCAGTAAGGCAAAAGAAGGAGAAAAAGAGACAACTTACATGATAGTCAGTTTTGTTTTTCTTTTGCAGAGTTTTCCAGCTAGGATCTTTCAAGCATAGTAACTGTTTGCCTACGTGCAGCTAAGTTAACAGTTACTCATAATGATGAACAGAGCACTGAATGTTTTTTTTTTTCATGCAATACAGAATGATGCCAGCAGGGCTGTGGTCCAATCACACCCCCAAAAGAAATATTCAGTTGAGAATGAAAGACATTAGCTGTTTGTTTGGGACCACCAGTAGATGATTTCAATGGCAAAAAAAACCCCAATACAATTGAATTAGCAACAAGCAAAAAAACACCATGTAATCAGAAATAATGCAATTGAAATTCATTACAGTTGTTGTGGCAACAAAACCATTTCAAGCCACTTGAGGATCTTTTCCCATTCTTTGATGGGGGTGAAAATTCTCTGTCCAAGACACTCTCTTTCCTGGGAAAACTGTGAAAATGTCGTTATCATTTCTCTCATGTTGTCTATGAGATTCTCCTGCATTTTCACAGGACAGAAGTGTGTGTGTGTGTGAGAGAGATAGAAACTAGAAAGATGCTATTGAAATTGGAAAAATACAAGTGGCAAGTTCACCAAGAGAGTCCTTTGTGTCCTATCAGATGGGTTACAAGTGCTGGGTGGGAATAGCTTTCCTGTCCTGCAAAGAAGGGACACATGTGGGAAGAGCTCTTGCACTCTTGGGTTGAGAAGGACGTGAACCATAGAAGCAACCAAACCTTTACTTTCATATCACATCACACGCACAACAACATCATCAGCCTCAGAGCCAGCCACATTTTACCCACCACCCACCCTACTATATGGGCAAGAGAAGGGAAAACCCCAATCTTTGGTGGGGTCTCTGTAAGCACCATAGAGAGAGAGAGAGAGAGAGAGAGCGAGAGAGAGACTGTGGACTGTGATTGTGGGCCCATGTTTGCTTCTCTAGTGTGGACAAGATCTAGCACCGTCCATCATGATCATCAGGAGTCAATGCAATCCCCTTAGCACTGAGGGTTCCTGAGATCAAGATGGCCATCAAATGGCTGAGATTGAACTTGGAATGGAAAGAAAAAGCCAACATATGTTGCCACTGTTGAGTGTTGGTTCCACATTCCTTTGGACACTATAAGGGAAAGGAAAAGGGACTAGCTCTGATGGGTCATTCACGTAGGACTAGTCCCTCCAAGCATTTCCCAAAAGTTTGTGATGAAAATTTGGAAAAAGTAGTAGCTCAGGAAAAATTCACTGACTGACAAAAGAATTCTTGTAGAGAAAGTTCTGCAAGGATACAACTGGAGCTTTTTCTCCAGCAGCTGGCACATTATGCAGCACATTCTACTTGAAGCTGCATCAGTATTGTTTTCAGTGTAATGCACTTCTATGAAAAGTCGTTGTTGGAATTATTCAGTACTAGAACAGTCTAGTGATGAGGCCTTGCACTAACACTAGAGAACTGCTGAATCCACCAATTGGGTCTTTTCCCCTTCCTTTTTTTTTTTTTTTTGCCTCTATTGTTTGGTTGATGCAATTGCTTCCCCTATGAATGAGTGCAAGGGAATGCACTCAATAATAATATTTGAGGGACATAATTCATCCAAGGAAAAAAGTCTTCATGTACCATACGATAATAAGTGGAGTTGAATGCCATCTTTTGGTTGGTTCTCTATGAACATGGCCTTCCTCTCCCTCTCCGAGTACAAGTACTCTACATGACTACTGATCCTTTTTAGACGCGACGTGTGAACGGGACTTAAGTTCACGCGGGACACCGTTTGTCGTTTGTGTTGATCTTAGATTTCACGAGGGTAAATATTCGTGAACGTTTAAAAAGAAATACTAGAATGTACGTCAGACCATTTGATCATCTCATATTAATTCCCAAAGACATATAAAGTCTATGAATTTTTCATGTTTTTTCACGAAACTTTTCATTTTATTTTTGGTAAATATGGCACTAAAGTGAATAATTGTGCGCAAACTTGGGAACATCAAACCAAGTCCATCTTTTTTTGTCCAATCAAGAGTTAATTGGTCTTGGCTCGGCCTTTGGACCCGGCCGCCAGGAGGACCTTATTGTGAGATAAATCGAACTTTTCAAACTTCTCAATGCTCGAAACCCGAATCATCTCATCGACCAACTAATCTCCCGGGATCTTTTCCCTCATCTCATACAATCAACTCGACCTAGGCTCTAATTATCTTAATACTTGTCAGCTATATCCTTCCGATAAATCGTTATTAGTCAAGAACTTAGCTAGAACTAGTAATGCGATGATGCCACAAAAAAAATAATAGCGGGTCAGTCAACAACCGGATTTAAATACTATGTATAGGGTTTTGTAGACAATCGATAGCGCGGCTATTAGTATTCAACGAAACGATGTCACTAATTTCAGTAAATTCCATGTGGTCATGGGGTGGCCTAAGCATAATTTAATTGCTTAGCCATAATATCATCACTAATCCATGTAAGCTGACACCTATTCGTGACTCCATGTTAGTGCATGAGACCCTACTTAGACCCATGTGCACCACCTATTCGCATTTGAGCACCTTTTTGTTTAAAATTTTTATTGCAGCTATAGACAATTTCCCATTTGGGAAATGCCCAAAATCTGGACTTTTTTTTCCGGTTTTCACATCTCCAGAAAAAAAAAATAATTACAAAAAGAAATCCTAGACCTATTGCAACTATGTTAATTCAATCCTAAATTTTTCTTTTTTTTTGTCAATTCAATCATAAATCTTTTGCAATTGTGCTAATTCAATTCATTTGGCTGGCCGGCGCCGACGTGACGAGATGCATTATGTTGCAGGAATCGTTAATTTCTAATCCATAGTTACCAAGTAGGAATGGAAATAATTCTTTGTTTAGGCCGAGATGCATTATAAAATAATAGGAAGAATGTATATATTAATCTCTTTCATAGTCCCTGGATGTGTGCAGATTTTTTGTTCCTCTCTCTTTCTCTCTCTCTCTAGATGTGCTTATTTAAATTTCCAAAGCGGATAGTCTACTCAATCTGACCAGACTTATTTAACAACTTAATTATGTCATTGCAACTTTGACCGGGTAGGGTTGAATTCAAGCCCCCACAGTCCGGACACAGCTACGGATCGCTTTGGATCCGCCGAACAATTTTTTTTTTATTTTAATTAAAGGGTGTCAATCATATGATCATATCATTGACCGATTTGTATATTATACCTAGTTTTGCAAAAAAAAAAAGGTTATGAACGAATTACAGATGCTATCCAGCTTAATCGATAATCTTCGCGCGTTTATATTAGGCCGCTCTCGATAATTTTATGGAAGTGGTATTGGTTAAAAAATTACCCCGTCGATCTAACGACTCCGTCGCGGCAGGCGAATCTCCACCAGCATTAGGGTTTGTAAGCCGCAATCGATACAGGGGAGAGCATGTTTAACTCGCGCCATTAATCGAAAATCATATAGAGAACATGGACTTGGTTGTTGGATCAGTGAATGAATGAACGGATGATGTGTATGAGAATGTGTTGCTTGTGAAATAAGCATGAAAGAGAGTTTGGTGGGTGAGAGGGGGAGAGAACATGGGTTGGACCACAAAACTTGAATGGGAAAAAAGGACACAGGCTAGACTAATTCATTTTTTTTTTTATGTAATTCAATTCAATTCCTACTTTCTGAATATTGTCATCCAACTTGTTGGGGATTTTCCAAGAAGAGATTGGTTGACCCACTCATTTTGAAAACTTTTTGTCCATGTGTCTGGTTAAATAGAGAATGGATCTCATCTTTCAAAAAAGAATAAAATATATATATATTTTTTTTGGGAAGGGGGTTAGAATATATTGAAATGAAAAAGGAGGAGGAAAATCTTCTTTAGCCCTTTGCTTTTGCTAGGGGCAAAAAAAAAAGGGAAGAAAGATCATCTTTGTAGCCATTGGTACAGCATTTGTTCTCTTTTATATGGACAGCCTGAGCCTCACTCCAAACCCACCTTGCCAAACTTTTCTTCGTTTGAGAGAGAGAGAGAGAGAGATTGGTTCTTACTGCAACTGAAGGAGGCATCCAAAGGGATCGCATTGATCCCATCTCCACACCAACGAACATCTCCCACATATTTGGATCTTGGATCATGCTATCCCTTTGGATACCTCCTTTAGTGGCTTCAAATCTAATGATCTCCTCGTCAAGAATTGATCTTGTGCGTCGCCGGAAAGAGCTCGCCGGAGAAAGGCCCGGAGAAGACCGAGCGAAGCCGCGCAATGTGAAGAACGTGGAATTCAAGTAAGTTTGAGGTTGGTGAAGACCTTCTCGATTGACTTCCATATCCTAGCTTGTGGCTATTACCAGACACCACCCCATTTGAATTGCTTATGTAGGATGTGATACAGTGCATGAATTCTGATCTAGGGCTTACTTTCTGATATATATACATGTTATTTTTCATGCATTAGTTCCACTGGTAGGAAAGTAGGTATTGGGTATGTTCAAGGGTGTTCTTTTCTTCTTGGCTATCTTTATCTGCTGGAAAGCAAAAAATGGTACCTTGGATGGAAGCTGAAATTTATATTGACTGTGAACAGAAGATGTCTCTTCGATTATGAGGCTTTGGCCACAGGAAAAAAAGGGAGATTTGACCGACACAAATTGCTTCGTTATTTTACTTTCTAACTACTCAGCCATAGAGTCTTTTAAAAACGTCATGGAGCTTCAAGGGATTTTTATATCGAAGAACATTTCCTCGGCAATTTAAAACTGAAGCATACTTTGGTAGTTTGGTTTATCCATATTTGCAATTAAAACAGCAACTTGGCATCGGTGAAGTGTTCGGATCTTCTGTTGATGCCTCACTTACCTGGCATTTTTGTGTTAGAATTGGTGAATTAATCAGTACACATGTTGCTTGCTCAAAACCTGCTCGTAAAATGTTGTGCTCATCTCAAAATTTTATACTGATTCGTGGACAAAAATGGAGTCTATAGACTGGGTAAATGGAGTAGCTTCTGATGGCAACAATGATTATAATCTCAATCTATGTCTTGCTCAGTAGATTACCGCAATTTCAGAAATAATCTCATTTGCAGATGCTTCCGACAATTGATTTGGTTTGTTTCCCTCCTTTAATTATGCCCTTGTCTTCCAATAATCTTGTTCAGTGATGTAAGTAATCAAGTTGTGCCATGTCCGGATGATTTTTCTCCAAAAGCCGTTGGAGAACCGATGCGTGCTTCAATTTTATGCTGCTCCATTCCGATACCAATGCAAGGTCAGCTAGAATTTCCGTGTCATCATTTTCTCAAACTGCGAAAACAATGAATATTGGCCATTTCAAGTTACATATGTTGAAACTTGTTTGCGATCTCTGTTGTGACAATTTCCAGATAATTTTGGGTGGTGCCTCGACAACTTTAGTAGTATCTTGCATGGCACAAAACCTACTAAAAGTTACGGTTTGAGGCTAACATATGCATGAAACACACGGAGTCATCTATGTCCTTTTAAGTGAGTTTTGGTGACAGATCCATTGTTATTAGAGTGTGATTAGCTTAACCTAATAGCAGAATCCATATAAGTTTTCACAGGTAAAAAAAAAAAAGTTCCATATGCTCAAATGGACATGGAAGGAGCAGAGGAGGAGGCCAAACCCTAGAAGTGGATCATGCATTTTCTGGGTAGACCAAATTAACTTGACCAGATTCTATTCTTTGCCTCCCCAAGAAATGTGCTATATCTTACAAGAAT
This sequence comes from Rhodamnia argentea, assembly GCF_020921035.1. Taxonomy (NCBI): domain Eukaryota; kingdom Viridiplantae; phylum Streptophyta; class Magnoliopsida; order Myrtales; family Myrtaceae; genus Rhodamnia; species Rhodamnia argentea. The sequence goes on along the minus strand of NC_063157.1, from coordinate 22,214,460 downwards.
TGAATCACACTGTCCTTTATTAAAGAATAATACAGCTTGATCAAGAGCTTAACACCCACATGCTTCATGATGCAGTAACCACTATCCAAAGCAAATGAGAAATGTCAAAGAAATAGGGTTGTGCAAAAGAACCAGGAACCACTTGGATCGCCTAGAACTGGCGGTTCTCACGAGGACTGGTTCCCGATCCCATGCCTAGAACCGGCGGTTCTCATGGGGACCGGTTCTCGGTTCCATACATAGAACCACCCGCAGCAGTCTCTCATGAGTTACTTCAATCTTGTTGTCATGAATGAACACCGATTTGCAAAAGTAAGCATGACATGGCCATCGGTAGTTCGTGCTATTCTGCTTTGCTACAACTTGTAGCAAAGCCAGAAATGTCTTTTGTTCTAGGAACACGAGAAACCGTCTTGTGTACTTCATCTCTCTTTATTTTATCATGCTAACTTGCTTCTAGCTGCATTTTCACATATATCTTCTAGAAGTGCAATGCCCCATCTCAACATGATGGACCACCTTATAGCATAGACAAGATAAAGGTCCATCTTATTCACCCTTATACAATTACAAGTCCTTCGAAATAGTCTCATCTTATTAGGACGTCGGTCCGATTCTCAGGTGGGTCCATGAAATTATTGGGCGGTTTACAGTTCCAAATGTGGGAATCGTCCACCCAAACCATACTCACCCCTATAATGAAGGGTCTCTTTTTTCTTCTTCCAAAGTTGGGACCTCACAATGAGGAATAATCATGCACATGATGAGTCCTCAAAAGAGAAAATAAGATGAACAAAAAACTCTCCTTCAAACCAAAACCTTCCCTAGGTGTAATAGTGTTTTTTTTCCTTTCCAAGGGCATGCATTTTGGTGTGCCTCTCTCATCACATGCCTCCAACATTCTGTTCTTTGTATGATTCCTTTTCTCACATGGTACCAACCTTCTCTCTAAGTACTCAATGCCTTGTGGCTTCTTTTTACCATAAATGGATTAGATACCTCATAAAGAAACAAATATAAAATATAAAGGCATAGATTATAATCTCTCTCTCTCTCTCTCTCTCTCTCTCTCTCTCTCTCTCTCTCTCTCTCTCTCTCTCTCTCTCTCTCTCTCTCTCTCTCTCTCTCTACACCACATGATAGCGCTTTGAGAAAGCTTATCATCTTCTTGATTCTCAATCGAAAGAAGTTCAAACATCCATAGCATTTTGCAATTAATTCAGTCTTTTATTGGTACGCAAACATGGATTCCTCTTCCCCATCGTCCTGTGATTTTTCCGCTTATTATTGCCTTAGCTATCTGCACAGAAAGTTCATCAATGCTCCAAACGAAATAGATGCAACTGGGGAAAAAAAGAGCACCAAAAATGGGTCCAAGAGAGAGGAATTTTTTGGCACTAGATGGTACGGACTGTCTTCAACACCCCACATATCAATTCTAAGATGTCCCCTCCTTGGACTACAAAAACTTTAGGGGAAGAACATGGGGAAGATGACTAAGAAGAAGAAGAGCGAGAGAGAGATTATGATATTTCAACTGCACGAGGGATTGGAATTGCTCCCTTCAAATGGGGCCCCAATTCCTTGACCTTACCTCCTTCCTATTCCTATTTCAAAATTCTCTCTTCCCCAATTAGATCCTTCCCATTGGGGTTTGCTTTTCCTTTTTTTTCAATCTCAAGATTCAATTTCAGCCACGAATTGGAGGATCAAGGGGATTTTGATTGTGGTTGCACTGTTGAGTGGACCTTGTCATGATGCACTCTAGCACCAATCACCCTTCTGCTTTTACGAGATATAAAAATACATGCCCCGCTTGATGTTTCGGAGTCTCATGTTACATTTTACTGTGCTTCGATCTTGTTTGTCCGAGGTGCGACAGAAATTTAGAGAACGTAATCAAATCTCTATTCTTTCCCGGCGTATTCTGACTTTTTATTCAAGCATCAAATCAAGTGAAGAACAAACCTACCGAATAGTATCTAGTTGGTGATTTCAATAGAAGAAATCGACCATTAGTATTTGGCATGAAGGAGACCATATATAACATTTGGCATGAAGAACACGTGCATCACTTGTCCCTAGACTTGAAACTTGAAGGAGACCATATATAACATTTGGCATGAAAGCATATGCAGCAGAAGTGTCTCTTTCCAAAATTATTTTGAACTTTCACATCTTGGAAAAACTTGAACACTGATGCCTACAATCTAGGTGGACAAAATTGGAGATCTCGGTCTTTTCATGTGTCTAATGAGCAACAAAACCAGCATGGTGGCCAAGAAAAAAAAAGATTGTTGGGATTTACTCTAACAAGAACCCTAATTTCACGGTCTTTTGATCCTTTTGTTCACTGTTGTTGACAGCATAAGAACAGATATACCCCATAGATTTCCCAATAAAATGTGGCCAATTTTGACTAAGTTGTTCACCATATATTATATTCTGGCCACTTCTTTTCTTTTTCCCTAGTCATGATCATCTTAGTGGAACGAGCTCTATTGTCAAGGCTCAAAAGTCAACAGAGCCCACCAGGTATTATTATGTCTGAATAAATTGCAAAGATTCATCAGATCCTGTCTTTTTTTCCCCCTTTTTTTATGGTGGTCGTGGTCACAATACCCACAATGAAAGAAGCGACTTAAATTTCCAACAAAAATTACGTAAATTCAATATGTCCTTGTTTCTCTGTATGTACATTTTGAAAATCCTGAAAATGAAATCGAAAGGCCATTGTAATCCTTCCAAAGTTCACAAAAAGAAGCCATTGTCATCTTACAATATGCATCAGTAACTGACCAGTTGTCTTCCAAAGAATTGAGTAAGCTTCCTCTCTTTTGTCCCTTGTCAAAGAATCCTTCTCTTCTTGATCCCAACTTGAAGAGCAAAAAATTGCTACAAATGTACAACAAGAGCTACATCCACGCTTTGATGGTTTCAACCTTCTCGATATCAAAGGCTGCCTCTTCTCTGTGCCGAGATTGTCGCATTTCGCGCTCTGTCGTGGAGTTTAGACTTGTCGCAGATGCAGCCGGGGAAAGGGTTTGCGTAGAAATTCTCTTCCGATTTGAAAGATTGTCCCGATTGCCGACGGGATGGTAATCCGACACGGTCCTCATGTGACTTCCTCACTTGCCGTGAGAAATCTTCCCAAGATATCAGCTCCCCATCCAGATCATCAATCAACTTCACAAACTTTTGTCTGCCAAAGCAATCCAAGTTAGAACATCAAGCCTTGCCATTTCTTTAGACTGAATTACCTTGAAATTGTTGACTCAAAACACAGAGGTCATGTTTTTTTTTTTTCTTAAAAAAAGGAAGTATACGCCATGCAATTGTCCCACTTCCACTAAATATTATAGTTGAGCCTGCCTCTAGATAACACAAAACTTGATCTAAGACACATCAATTGTCGGTTGTCATGTAAAGCGTGGATTATGTTACGGTTGAATGAAATGACATGCATTGCGAACGTTTGAAAAGTTGCCAGTCTTTACACGTACTTGTTAGGGCTGATGGTCTTCCTGAAACCTTCGAATCTCCTATGACCTTCGACTGCCTTAGCCATGTTGCCTTCATAAGTGTGAACAAAAGCATCACTCTCCAGTGCCACGATGTAGTCCAATGCCGCGAGCTTATTCTGCCGGCGCTTAAATGGTCGTAACTCTTCTTCCGTGAACAAATCGGAGTGCGTGTAGATGTTTGGGTACTTGGATCGAAGCGGGCCAATCCCATTCTGACCGTATGTCTTCCCGGCGACAATATATATCTTGGTAGACAAAGGGAAGCCAAGCGCCTCGAGGAAAACCGCGCTCTCCCTCGGGGTCATCGGACACTCACCCCGGAGCCGCTTCTCCGTGCCGTTGATTACCTTGTCCCGCCAATGGGCGGTCTTATTTCTCAGCACCTCGAGCTCATGGCTCTCGGCTGCGCTAAGACTGTGGTTGCATCCTGTAAACGCAAGCATGTCTTTTTCATATCTGTAGTGTTGTGATTGTACTCATGGTCAATTGATTTAGTAGTGGAAAGCCGGTAGAAAAAAGAACAAGATGATGGGATGGGTTTTTTCCAAGAGAACTAGGTCTCTGTAGTACCTTAAATGAAGAGCAAGGTAGGGTTCATCATTTTCTCTAAGTCTTCCAATCAACTTCTTGGCAAGCTCTTCAATTCCATTCTCAAATCTAAGCGCCTCGTACATCGCCCGGCAACGTAGTCTTTGGATCGATCCGGCCAGGCCGTTGTTGACCAGACGAGAGTCGGTCTGAGGGAATCTGATTACTTTGTGGCGCTTTAATACCTGAGCTACCTTTCTGTAGTAACTAGGCTGCAACCAAGGCGTTAATCACTTCTTAGATGTAAGTACATAAATGAGTGAGAACATGATCTTTTATCAGTTTAAACGGTAGGGCCAAAATCATACCTTTGACCAGGAAATTGGAGGTTTCCTGAGGGGGGGCACTGATGCAAGTTTTGGTGGGAGAGATTCTACGATATCGATGTCATCTTTCAAGACATCCATGAAATGCCTCCAGTTGAACAGATCTTTGAACCCACTGAATCACCAAGGATGGTGTTGGAATCGAAAAATCAACACACGAAAAATACTTAAATGACGAAAAAGGAAAAGAAAGCGCAATCTTATTATATAGTCTAGTGGAAATTGGAATGAAACGATCAATGCATACCTCGTATCTTTCCAATAGGAAGTGACGTCCAGGTGAGGCAGAACAAGGGTGGCATTCATAATCTTGGCGACCGCAACCATGTCGCTTATCTGCGATAGCCATAGAAGCATACACGCGAGATTTGGCATTTGTCGATATAAAATGCAAAAGTATAACAGGAAGCCCCTTGGATTGCTAAGAAAACTTACTCCTATTTTCATTTGATTCAATCCCCCGTTCGCGTGGACTAAGATATAGCCATTCGTCGTGTTGGATGGACCCGGTTCGTGCCTTGACCGATTGATACATTTGTAGTATCTATCGTTCAGAATCGGCTGCTTCCAGAGTTTGGATGTCTAAAAGGCAAGAAACTTGGGATTATGAGGTAATTGAATCTTGAGTAATAATATGTTAAGCGAAGTATGATCCTTGTTGGCCCTAGAGTAAATTTCGACCTCGCAAAGCGTTTGTGGTAACGAGCTCAACTACCAAAATTGGTTTTAAAAAAACCCTAAAAGTTCCTTATATTAAAGATAATGCCAAGTATTTTGAAATTACACTTGTTACAACATCTTAATCTCGAACAAATCTAAAGATTTCACAATTAGGTTTGCAGTATTTCAAAAGAAAACTAAAAGTGAACATGGGCGAAAAGCTTCTACGGCGCTTCACAAACACAATTAACAAAGAGCGTGCAACTTTTCACCTTGATCTTCAGGGTAAAAATCCAGGTTCGAAACTTAACAAAAGGAAAATTTCTTATGGCTTAAATGGAAATAACCAGTCCTTGTGTACAATAAGATTACTTTCGACCTCGCTCAGATATAAATAACGAGCATGTGTAGAACATAAGCACAGCGACGTGACTGCCTATTTCATGCACGGAGCAGACGATCGTGGACTCTTTTTTTTTTTTTTTTTTGTGGTCGAAACGATCCTAGACTTTAAACGAACAGAAAAACTGCAAATAATGAATGATAGGTCTAAGAATAAACACCGGAACAACTTAAAACACAGAAGATCAAAGGGCATTGCACGGGGCCATATCTAAGAACAGGATCTTACTTCGAAATTGTCTGACGACCCTCGGTCATCGAAGGCACCCACGTCGCGGTTGTCGACCCTGACCCCTCGGTTGTTAAGAGCCTCGATCCGACTCAACCTGCTTATCATTACGATCTTGGAAATAAACCAGAAGCTAAGCAGCACCGCCATGATCAGAAGGACTCGGGATGCCGGAAATCGGCGTGCTCTCCTGTGAATGGGCATCGACTTTGGCGCATCTGGCTGATCCTCTAGTGATTCGAATGCTCTTCTTCTCGCCATGGATAGAACCTGAAAACTTACGCAGGGAAAGGAGGAGAGCGCGTGATAAAAAAAGACCACAAAAATAGTTTTTTTTATTTATAGCAGAGGAGGGAAGATTGGAGACATGGGAGTTGGATTGGAGCTAGGAGAAGAGAGGTCACAGATTTTTCCCGAACTCCTGGCAATTTGGTGTTTATTCGGTTTTTGGTATAACGGGAGAGGGGATGAGAGGATGAGCAAGCTTTGTGGTTTTGAAGAGGAGAAGGTTTTCAACAAGATTTGTTATTCTTGATTTTTGAATTTGTAATGGAAAAGATTGCTTGATTGATTTTCTATCTGGTTAACACTTTACCATGCAATCTTCAATTTAAATTGAAATTATAGCAAACTGACTTTGAGGTGAAATGGGAGTTCTAGCTTTAATTAAGAACTGCCCATATAAAATTCACAGGCAATAAGAAAAAGTCGACAAAACTAATTCATAATTCAAAGATTATAAAATGTAATACTAACTGCCTTTATAGGCAAAGAAACATCATATGAAAAAATAAATTTCACTCGGCAGGAAGTTCCATTCTTAACATCTAATTTTTTATGTTTACATTTTAAGATTGGCAGTTCAAGAATAATCTAAAGTCTATCCTGTGAGAGAATCAAAGCTTAAACTATTGAATTTTCAATTCCTAGCAATTCTTCTCAATATCTGTACATATCTTGCCCAATGCAACCTAGAATTCTCTACTGAGTGAGTAGATGTTGATTAAAGAATATTTTCAAGTTTTTATGGCTGCTATTGTAGATCAATGTCTAGTTTAAATTATTTTCTTATGGGTAATGGAAGATGGAAGTTATGATCCACGAACTATTGTTTAATTTGGGCAACATCTCCCTACCCACATTTGATTTATTACGAGGTTAGAACCTTTTTTGCGGACCACATAAACACCATTGACAAACAAAAAATTCTTCCTGTTCCTATGAAAAGAAATTTTTAGAGTGTTATCCATCTATATTGCATGTAAAGCAAACTTTCAAATCTGATGTGCACCATTCAAAATGACAAAAATGCCCTAATCTCAATGTGAGGAACCCAAAGAGAAAATCAATTATTAATGATGAAAACTTGGAGATTCATAAATAATCACCCAACAAATTTGCTTTTACTATACGGTATTGTGTTAGCTTTTGTTCTGATAATCAATATTATCCATCCATAGTGATTCATATGATGTTTTCATCTTCTATATGTTTTTGTAGAAAATTTTGTTATTTACATAAGCAAGCAGCTCCTAAAGTTTCGTATTCAAAATTTATTTATGAGTTGCCAAAATGTAAAAAAAAAAAAATAAAAAGGTTCTGTTTTTATGAACAAACTAAGCATCCCATTCACAGGAAAGTGATGTTTTAAGACAAAGCTATGCAAAGTACACCAAATATTTTAGCGCAGAGGAGAGGAAATCTCATTCTCATATATATTCGACTTTTATCTTTATCAAATTCTTTTAGAAAACCGGAAGGAAGACACATAATATGTCAGACCATTTTCAGCAAGATTTTAGACTGAAAAATCTTGCCAAGATAATTAAGCGGTACACTGAAGATAGTCAGGATCAACTTTTTAATCAGAAACTTATGCATTTTTTAATTTAAATTTCATTTATTGCTTAAAAATATGAGTGAAGTGAAAGGATTTTATTATTAAGGATAAATTTTGTTAGTAAAGCGTGCCACCCGGGAAGAAGAAGTAACTATTCTTTGATATATGTTTCTTTTTAGTTAATACATCCTAAAATCAGTGTTCAAGTACTCTATAACTCTATAATATGCATTGAAAATTATATCTATTTTTGATTCTTATTAAGTAACTTGGAGAACTTTATAAGAATATCTTTAACCGCCATCTATACTTGAACATTTTACTAGCCATGTAAAATTCACTGGCAACGGAGAAAAAGCTGACAATACTAATTTATAATTCGAAGATTATAGAATCTAATACTAACTAACTTTATAGGCAAATAAAGTCGTATAAAAAGTAAATTCCACTCAGTAGAAGTTCCCATTCTTAAAATCTATTTATGCGTAACAGTTTCTACATGTTCACCTTTTAAGAACTTCCATGCAAACACCTTAATAGCTCCTTCTATAACTATTATATCTCACAGCAGATTCGGTTGCGTAAACTCCCCCAGACGAAGGGAATGCGTTCATTCACCCTGTGTACTGTGAGAGCTAACTAGTTACTTTTTTACCTTGCTTACCTTTTGGACTATAGGAGCTATCGAATTGACTTAGAGAATCTTCCCGCCTACTCCTGCCCTTACTAATTGGAAATCAATTACTTGCTTGACTAATTCTTTCGAAAATGTCACTATATTGGTCCTATCTAATCTCATGTCAAACCTGAAAATAGAACATCACATTCCTCCTAACTCCCAACAGCTTCTCGAGCATGGGATTTGTCGAAAACAACCTATCTGTCCACTTGCTTGAAGCTCTCGCCCTAGTCTTGCGCAAACCAAGTTCACTGCCTGAATTTAGGAGTGAAATAACCTGCTGTGAGTAGATGGGACCCTGACTTAAGTTGGAATAGTGGTGATTTGAGCTTTCGATGGGTTAATCCCGTTTCCATCTTTGAAATTTGAGGTAATGACAAGCAATCGCCCATGGCCCAATTTTTAAAGCGAGCTCAGTTGCCCAACGTTTTACATTCTGAGCAAGTAGAATCCTGATCCTAGAAGCAATGAGAGTTTAAAATATTGAATTTGCGAAATCCTAGACATTCTTTTCAATTTCTACACGTTTCTTCCCAATACGACATACAATTCTAGTCCGATGAGAGGATGAGCAAACTTTGTGGTTTTGGAGAGGAAAAGGGTTTTCAACAAGATATGTTATTGTTGATTTTGGATTTGTACTAGAAAAGATTGATTGATTGATTTTCTATCTATTAAGATTTTATCATGCAATCTTCAATTTAAATTGAAATCGTAGCAAACTGAATTGGAGTTCTAGTTTTAATTAAGAACTAGCCATGTAAAATTCACAACGGAGAAAAAGTCAACAAAACTAATTTATAATTCTAAGATTATAGGATTCAATACTAAGTAACTTTATAGACAATGAAAAGTAAAGTGCACTCGGCACGAAGTTCCCATTCTTAATATCTCTCTAGCGTAAAATTTTTTATACATGTTCGCCTTTTAAGAATAGACAGAATGGTTGAATCGGATCCGGCGTCTTCTACTCTTCAAGGTGAAACCTTAGCTCTCCTTCAAACCCTCTCTCTCCTCGAAGTGAAGAAATACAAAGTGATTGGACTGGAAGCACTCTCCGTGTGAAATCTTAGGCCTTATACGGATAGGCCTTATCTTTTCTCTAGTCCACTACTCTAGACAAGCTAACCGTGTAGTAGATTGGATCTATAAAGCCCATAGATCTAGGTCTTTATTTCCTCCCAAATTTCTTTGGAATCTTTCATGTTTTGATGCCCCTAACCATGTTTAAGCTTCAATTCGATTTATTAATACTTATTTTGTCCAAAAAAAAAGAATGGTAGAACGAGAATAATCTAAAATTTATTGTGTGAGGATGAGAGTTTAAGATATTGAATTTGAGATTCGTATTTGACCAAAAAAAAATTGAGATTTGTAAAAATCCTTTTCAATTTCTGCACATATCTTTCCAATGCAACATAAAATTCTAAAGAGGATGAGCAAATTTTCTATCTGGTTAAGATTTCATCATGCAATCTTCGATTTAAATTGAAATTGTAGCTTGAGGTGAAATTGGAGTTCTAGTTTGAATTAAGAACTAGCCATGTAAAATTCAAAAAGCTAATCTATAATTTGAAGATTATAGAATCTCATACTAACTATCTTAGGCAAAGAAACATTGTATGAAAAGCAAATTTCACTAGGCAAAAAGTTTCCATTATTAGAATCTTTTTTTGCATAACATTTTTATATGTTCATCTTTTAAGAATTATAGAACGAGAATAATCTAAAATTTATCAGGTGAGAGAATGAGAGCTCAGAATATTGAATTTGTGATTTCTAGAGATTCTTTTCAATTGCTACACGTATCTTCCCAGTGCAACGTACAATTCTAGCGCAATGAGAGGATGAGCAAACTCACTTTGAATGTGTAGTAGAAAAGCTTGCTTGATTGACTTTCTATCTAGTTAAGATATTATCATGCAATCTTCGATTTAATTTGAAATTATAGCGAACTCACCTTGGTAAATTTGGAGTTCTAGTTTTAACTAAGAACTAGCTAAAACTCACAGGAAAAAAAGTCAACAAAAGATTATAGAACCTAATACTAACCAACTTTATAAGCAAAAGACGTATAGAAACGAACAACTGTTACTTCAACCAATATAGTGCAAGGCATGGTAGGCTCATCAGGTCCCATTTGCCACCCCTTGAATAGGTTCAAGTTGCTTCATAAACTCTTGAAGAGGTCAGAAGGTCACCTTTTGTGTTGAAGGAACGGCATAAGCAATCCCCATTTCAAGCCAGCCTACGAGTTTTCAAAATCAGAATTCAATCTGGCCGAAAATTGTTAGGATGGTTCCGGTCTACGAACAGGCCAGGATTGAGATGAGAACAAGCTCATACATTGTGTTGCACGCTTCTAACCTTTCAAGATGCTCATTAAATGGTACTAGTAAGCAACGGTTTTGAAGGGGAAAAGGGTTTTCAACAATATTTATTATCGAGGAATTTGAATCTGTCCTAGAAAAAATTGCTTGATTGAGTTTCTATCTGGTTAAGATGTTATCATGCAATCTTCGATTTAGCTTGAAATTGTAGCAAACCAATGCAATCTTCGATTTAACTTGAAAATGTAGCAAATTGACTAAAATTGGAGTTCCGGATTTAATTAAGAACTAGCAACATAAAATTCACACGCAATGGAGAAAAAGTGGAGATTATAGAATCTAATACTGACTAACTTCATACGCAAAAAAAAACTCCTACAAAAAATAAATTTCACTTGACATGGGAGTTCTCAAGAATAATCTAAAATTTATTGGGTGAGAGAATGGTAGTTTCAAACATTGAATTTACGATTATTGTTTTCAAATTCTACACGTATCTTCCCAATGCATCATACAATTCTAGCGCAAGGAGAGGATGTTTTGAAGGAGAAAAGGGTTTTTAACAAGATTTGTTATTGTTGATTTTGAATTTGTACTAGAAAAGAATGTTTGATTGAGTTTCTATCTCATTAACATGTTATCATGCAATCTTCGATTTAAATTGAAATTGTAGCAAACTAACTTTGAGGTGAAATTGGAGTTCTACTTTTAATTAAGAACTAGCAATGTAAAATTTAAAAAAAAAGTGAGAAAACTAATTCATAATTCGAAGATTATAGAATCTAATAGTAACTACTTTTATAGACAAAAATGAAGATCCTATGTAAAGTAAGTTTCACTCGGCAAAGGAATTATCATTCTTAAAATCTTTCCATGCGTAATGTTTCTTGTACATGTTCATGTTCACCTTTTATTAATGTAGAACGAGAATAATCTAAAATTTATTGTGGGAGAGAATGGGAGTTTAAAATATTGAATTTGCAATTCCTAGAAATTCTTTTCAATTTCTACACGTATCTTCCCAAGGCAACATACAATTCTAGCGTAACGAGAGGATGAGCAAACTTTGTGGTTTTGAAGGGGAAAAGGGTTTTCAACAACCTTTGTCATTGTTCTGACTCCCAAAAAAAAAAAAAAAACCTTTGTTATTGTTGATTTTGAATTTGTACTATAAAAAATTGCTTGATTAAGTTTTTATCTGCCGAAGATGTTATCATGCAATCTTCGATTTAAATTGAAATTGTAGCAAACTGACATTGCATCAAATTGGAGTTCTAGTTTTAATTAAGAAAAAGCAATGTAAAATTCACAGGCAATGGGGAAAAAGTCAACAAAACTAATTCATAATTCGAAGATTATAGAATCTAATACTAACTAACTTAACAGGCAAAAAAGAAGTCCTATAAATGTAAATTTCACTTGGCAGGGAGTTCTCGTTATTAAAATTTCTTTATGCGTAAGATTTCTCATATATGTTCACTTTTTAAGATTGGTAGGACGAGAATAATCTAAATTTATTGTATGAGAGAATAAGAGTTTAAAATATTGAATTTTTGGATTTCTAGCAATTCTTTTCAATTTATACACATATCTTCCATATGCAACATAAAATTCTAATGAGCATTTAGATGTTGGTTAAAGAATATTTTCAAGCTTTTATGGCTACTATGTCTGATTTAGATTACTAACTTATGGATAATGGATGAAGGAAGTTATGAACCATGAATTATCTTTTAATTTCTGCAACATCTCCCCACCCTCGCATTTGATTTATTCAACAAGATAAGTTTTAATTTGAAAAAAAAAAAAAGCAAGATAAGTTTTATGCAACTAGGATTCCCAAAAATTATGAGGTTATAAAGTTTTTTTTTCACGGATCATATAAACACCATTGACCCGGAAAAAAAAAAAAACTTTGATGTCCCTATAAATATAGATTATGAGATGTTGATACAACTTCCACTATTTGTGCTATCATTTATATATATAAGCAAACTTTCAAATTTGATGTGCACCTTTCAAAATGACCATAATTCCCTAATTACAATGTGAAGAAGTGAAGGAGAAAGTCAATTATTAATGATGAAAATTTGGATATTCATACATAACCAACTATCAAATCTGCTTTCACAATAAGGTATTGTGTTGGCTTTTGTTTTGATAATCTATGTTACCCATCCATAATCATTCACATTATGTTTTCATGTTTCTCTATGTTTTTGTAGAAAAAGATATTATTTACGTAAGCGGACAGCTCCTAAAGTTTCGTATTCAAAATTTATTTCTGAGTTGCCAAAATGTAAATAAAAAAGAAGAAGATTTTGTTCTTATGAACAAAGTAAGCATCCCATTCACAGGAAAGTCATATTTTAAGACAAAAATATGCAAAGCATACAACATATTTTAGCACAAAGGAAGTCTCATTCTCATAGATTTCGACATTAATCTTTATCAAATTCTTTTAGAAAACCAGAACGACGCTGCATAATACGTCGGACCTTTTTCAACAAGAATTTAGATTGAAAAAATCTTGCCAAGATAATTAAGTAGTACTCTGAATATAGTCAAAATCAACTTTTTAATCACTAAACTTACGCACTTTTTTAAATTTAAATTGCTTTTATTGCTCAGAAAAATATGAGTGAAGAGAAAGGGTTTTATTTCTAAAGATAGAATTTGTTATTGCTTAGAAAATACCCGAACCATTTCACTTTTCAACTTATGAGCCGAGACTAATCAGAGGCCATTGCATATACAAAAGCTCAAATAAGCCTTAAGTATCCCATTCACGAGATCATACAGTGAGACAAATATGAAAGTTATATTTAAAGACAAGAACATGCAAAGTATACAAAACAATTTCCGCAAAGTGAAATTCGCACTCTCATTCTCATAGCTTTAAACATCGTTCTTTATAATAGCATTTTATAAAAATATAATAAAAATCTCGCTAAGATAATTATATAGAACACAGAAGATAGTCATGGAAGGGCTGATATAACTTACAATGCTCTCTCTTGTTTTCATCGCTTAACTTATGCGATTCTTTATTTAAATTGCTTTTAATGCTTAAAAATACTAGTGAAGAAAAATTTTCTTATTATCAACAATTAAATTTTGTTATTTGTACTTTGAAATTTTCATTTTCGTTCGAGACATGCTAAAAAGAGAAAAAAAATTATTTTCGTTTTTCAGTGTTATTTAATGTGCATTGAAAATTGTTGCTTCTATCTTTAGATTCTTATTAAGTGACCTTGGACTTGGAGCACATTTGCCAAGATTTTTAAGAGTAACATATGCCCGAACATGCTATTTGATGTTGAAAAGACATTTCGTCAACCCATTTTTCCACAAAATATAAATGATCGAAATATATAAAATACTTTCCGAATTACTTAGGACGCATGGTAACCATTCTAGTTCTCTCATTCTCGTTTCCCGGAGCAAAAAAGATGAGAATTATGTTTGTGACGCAGTGGAAGTAATAACTGGAAAAACTTTCCAAAGGAAACTCAGTAGATTGATAACATGAAAATTACATAGGGCGGACATCCATTATATATATAGGATTCCTTTAGGAATTAGAATTACTCAAAGATAACATTAAATGAATCAAATCTAATCTAATCAAACGAAATTCAAATCAAATATTACGATTATCTATATCGCTAAGTTTTCTAAAATTAAAAACTGTCCGAAAACCTATCTAAACGACTCCAAACGCAAAATTACGACGTCGGTCATTCTACATCGGTTTGGTAACGTAAATGATTTTGATTTTGATTCTGTTCACAAAAACAGTTTTGAAGCAAAAACAAGAACAAAAAAAAAATGATTCTGAAAAAAAGAATAACTTTTGAGAATTACAAAAGAGAATGAAGTCCCACATCTCTTATTTTTTTTTTTTTTCAGTTCTCTCAATTTTTTCTTGGTCTAAAACAGAACGAGGTCTCATTTTTAAAGAAAAATATATAAGATAATAAAATATTACATAAAAAGATAAAAAAAAAATTGAAAAATTTTGGACAAATTCTAAAAAATAAGAAAAATTTCAGAAAATCCCTAAAAATAGAAAAAGCTTAGATTAGCCTAGTTTGACCTCATTTTCAAAAATTTGGGCCTACATTCTCTAGGTTTCATAGATTTTGTTCTTTTTTTTTGAAAAATCATAAAGACCTTTGCAATTAAACTTGAACCACATTTTTCTAAGCCATTAAGGCTTCGTTAGGGTTGTATGATGTGAGTTATCAATTTCATGATTCTTGATTACACACTTGATTTCATTGGTTGTGATTTGTCTAGATTTATGTACTTTAGACTTAATCTAGTTTTAAAATATTTTGGAAAAGACAACAATAACCATTGTGATACTTAGCAAGCTCTCGTTCTTAAGTTTTTGATGAATTAAGACCGATGATTGATTTCCTAGAACCAAAAATGCACACAATGCAGAGCAGAGCATTTATTTTTCCTTGTAAAAACAAAGGTGTCTTTCGTGTCGGTTGTCCATTCGCTCAAAAGAGTTCGATGAAATCCCATAATAAATGGCGAAAATGATGATTGTTGATATTTATTTTTACATTTTAATATGCAATATGTTATATAAGAGAATCAATATAAATAAATCTTCGATTAATTCGAAATGTATGATGAAATTTCACAAAATAAATACGTAATTATTTGACGTAAATGATAAAAATTGGGAAGAGCAATTGTTCCACGGAATAGAAATTTTGTACAGTTATCAAATGCGTTTCTTTTCCAGGAATAGAAATTTTGGGCTCTTACCAAACGCATTCTGATTCTCTAAAACTCATTCAAGGAACAGAATCGAAAAAAATTATTTTAATCGGAATCACTTTTTCGGATCGGAATGGTTGCCATGCAGGCCCTTACTCTCACAAAACAACCAAAGTTGAAGCTTACATTTTTTTTTTCTTAGGGATAATGACACAAACGATCTCTAAACTTTGATCCAATATGCAATGTGATTTTTGAACTTTTAATTTGACCAATATTTTCTCCGAACTTTTGAAACGTGTTCAACTGAGCCTCCGAATTATAAGAAAATGTTCAGTCCTTCCATTAATTCAAGTTCAATGATGATTTTGAACATTTTTTTTTATAATTTAAGGATTAAATTGAACATGTTTCAAAAGTCCGGGTATCACATTGAATAAATTGCAAGTTCAGAGAACACATTGCACATTGGGCTAAATTTCATCGATCATACTAGTCAAATTAAAAGTTCAAGAATCATATTCTGCATTGAGCCAAAGTTCGGGGACTATTTGTGTCGTTTTTCCTTTTTTCTTTTCTCTTTTTTAATCTTTTCGATTTTTCATTGTATTTAACTTTATGGGCCAAGTCCAGAAGCCTTAGGCCACGACAAATCTGTCAACGCCCAGACGAGACCAAACTAAGTCCACGTGTAACGCTCCTTGTAAAAGCACGAAAAAGAGAAAATCAATTGTTTATCGATGAACGTTTAGATATCCCCTATTACATAACATATCTCTTACTTTCGAAGTTTCAATCGATTAATCTAAAATCATAGATAATAATCACTTTCTAACTATAAACAAAAAAAAAAAAAAAAACTGGCTTCTAAAATGATTTATCGTGTCATTTGTTGTTTCTTAGCAAAACTATAGTAAGAAAGAAAAGTCTAGTCACGACAATCATGTACAAACATAAAAAAAAAAAAAATCGTGGAAGGAGAGATATAACTTATAATTCTCTCTTTCTCACACATCTTTTAACATGTGCATTTTTTTTTTATGTTATTTGAAAATACAAGTGAAGAAAATGTTCTTATTTATTACGATCGAATTTTGTGATCACAGTGTGCCATCCAGGAACTTGATGAGAAGTATTAATCATACTTTAGAACTTTTGTTTCATTCATCACATGCTAAAAAAAGTATATATTCTCATTGTTCATTATTCATTAAGGTGCATTGAAAATTGTTGATTACTTGATTCCATCTTTATATTATCATCGAGTGATCTTGAAACACTTTTTGACACGGTCTTTGACAATGATTTATGCCTGACCATAATATTTGATATTGAAAATATTTTTTATTAGCTCATTTGTTCAAGCAACATATTTTAACTAGACAACCTAGCTGAAACTTCCGATTTTCTTATTATCTCTTTTTTCTCTTTTTTTCTTTTTTCAATTTTGTAACTTCTGGATTTGTTAATGTTAATTCTATCCCTTGGACCAAAAAAATTCTATCGCAATTCTCGGCCCATTTCACTTTTTAACGTATGGGCCGAGCCCAAGAAGAGCCTTAGACCATGGCCCAAACCAATCTCCTTATAAAAGCACGAATTCCCTAGGGTTTCGAGGATCCTGCATCGGCGTCACTCGGTCAAGCGGAAGGGGAAGAGTTGAGCCTCCAGGGACGGTGCAGCGACAATGGTGAAGGGACGCCAAGGAGAGAGAGTGAGGTATGTGATCTGCATCTCAAATCGTGCTTTGTTTTGGTCGTCTTCCATTGCTAAGCGAGGCCGATCGCTGTTTCTCCATTTTCTTGCAGGCTCTACGTGAGAGGAACCGTCCTCGGATACAAGAGGTGCGTGTGTTGTTTCTCATCGATTTGTAGTGTCTTGTTGCTTTGTTCTTCTGTGCGACTCGAGTACCTACCCTCGGTTTTGCTCGAGAGAGGCTCATGAGTTGAGATGTGGGTTTAGTCGAGCTAGCTTCCTTGCGCTGCTTGTTGCTTGTTTGTGTTGGAAGGACTGTCGATGTGATGTTGTCTGGGTACGAGTGTTGGCCATATTGATCGTTCAGTGGCGGAGCCTTAGTTTTAGGTTTGAGCTTTCGATCACCGCTTGCTTGATTTCCCCATTTTGAATGAGCTAATTTCATTGGGAAGTGGCTCTAGTGGGACTACCTAGCTGAATCTTCGCGTAGGAAGGATGTGGCAGCTGATCTGAATTGTTTTTTATGTGAAATGTTGTAGTGTTTGGTGAAATGGCCACACTTGTTAGATGCCAGATTGAATTAGAGGCCTCTTGCATCTGTAGCTATTGCCTGGTTTAGATGAGGGAAAGGGAAAAGAAAGAAATCGTGTTCCTGGTAACACTAAATCAAGTAGTAGCGGTCATGGACTACAAGTTATTGGCTCTGTGGCTTTACTTCATGCATTTCCTTTTATTGAGGTAGTCCAAATTTCTCATGTTGGAACAGGTCGAAGTCTAATCAGTACCCAAACACGTCTTTGATCCAAATCGAGGGAGTCAACACCAAAGAGGAGGTAGCATGGTATGCCGGTAAGCGCATGGCCTACATCTACAAGGCCAAGGTGAAGAAGAACGGATCACACTATCGATGCATTTGGGGGAAAGTTATTAGGCCTCATGGTAACAGCGGTGTTGTGCGTGCGAAGTTCAAGTCAAACTTGCCTCCCAGATCCATGGTAGAGTAGATAGTTAAACCTTTTGGGAACATTGTGTATTGTGGATGTCTTTAGCTTGTGTATTGATTTTTCTATCTTTTACAGGGAGCTAGGGTGAGGGTTTTCATGTACCCCAGCAATATATGAGGTATGTGTGCTTTTAAATGGTGTTTTCTGCTTTGTGAGGGCATTTATCTTTTCTAGGTTTCATCTTTATTTGTTCAAGTTCGAAAATGTTGCCAGTCAAGTATGTGAACTGTTGCCTTTTCTCTTAGTTTCCATCTTTAGTTGTTTGTAACTTCATTGACCACTTATTATGAACTTTGGTAATAACTGTCCTTGTTATAGCAATGACAGCTCGAGGTTGCTACATTTTCTTTCCACTTCAAAGGAGTGTTTATGTTTTAACAAGTCTATCAAACGATTGGCATAGCCATAATTGTATGTTATATTCCCCAGTTGATTGAAGTGGGGGTGTTGTTGGTTGAACGAATAATCACTTTACACCTTTTGAATGTTCATTCTATGTGGGAGAAGCATAGCTTCATATATTGTCAAATTTGCAATTTTTCTACTTCGAAGTCAATTGTCAAGTATCTTCTGTTTAGTTTAATGTTTCTATTGATGGTGATGTCCTAAATTATGTTAGGTCATTGGCATCCCACTGTTGGGCTTCTCTTGCTCGTTGGTCTTGTGCACATGGTTATCTTTCCCCTTCTACAGTGCTGTGTCATCACCTTGGTTATCTGAAATGATTACTGGTCCTAAGTTGTGTTGATGTTTTGAAGCAATAGTATCTGCATCCTTTATTTGGCAAACTGAGTATATCCTTTCTCACTTTAGCTTTTCTTTTTTTGTGCTTTTGCAGCTTCTGAGTTTGGGTTTGTCGGTCCCTTGTTGGCTTGAGAGAGTATCTACCTTTTTTGTTTTCTTTGATAGCAAGATCAGACTATTATGTAGCAACAATCGAAAACTCCGGCCAATTGTGCGCATTTGCTTAAAATCTCCAATCAGTACTTCTGTGAATTATGAGCCTACTTTTGGGATTTGCTTTTACTCTTTCACCAGGCTGCTCGTGTTTGGTACTTGTAGCCGGTGCTTGTTTTGTTTGTGGTTCTTACTGTGTATCGTGGCTCGTACTTGGGCTGGAGATGATCGCACTGGTCAGTTCATGAGCGTGTCTATTCGGGGGATCGTGAAACTTTTGTTCCATGCGCCTTTCTACTCATCTAGCCCCCCCAAAATCAAAGGTCAGAGCGCCAAACGAAAGTTCATTTAGGCGATTCAAATTGGAGGAAATACAGAAAAGGATATGCTTGAGTTTTCATCCCCATATGAAAACCTGTTACAACCTGTTGTAACGTCAACCCCTGGTTTCTAGAACTATCGGCGGCTAAAGTGAGAATAATGTTTGGACCAAAAAAAAAAGTGAGAATAATGTTCTGCGGTCTCATAACGATGCGACTTTTTTTAAGTAAACTTTATGACTCTTTAATCGCATACAATGTAAATGAGAACGGGAAAAATGTGAAAGCTGGCTTAGGGTGTTTTAACGCTGTTTTCAGATTTTGTTTGGGCTGAAGCTCTCTTGTTTTCCCCTCCTATCTTGAGAGACAACAGCCCAAACACCAGGTTGTCTTGAGATGCTCGCGATGTCCCACCGCGAGCTCGTTTTCGATCACGGTGAAACAGCAGGAAGTTGTCAACTTTCAGTTTCAGCCTGTATATTTGACTACTTCAGTAGTAATGCAAACGCTTAGCAAATCATATTCTTAGACGGCCTATTAGTCAAACCAAGTATGCCTACGAAGATGTCGATTTATGTTCCCTTAAATGACTTGTTTTGGGAAATCTGGACAGCCGGTTTTACTTGTGAGGATCGTCACAACCGCGTTTCAATAACCCGCGGATACGGATGAATGTGCATGACCAGTTGAGATAAAGAGTGCTGCCTGAACAAGTTTGTCTTTTCTACAGCTAGTCTGCGACAGTCAGGCTAATTATGTAACTACATATGCCGGCGACAATCTGATCCTGCAATGCAAAATCACTTCATCCTAAAAGAGAGGAGAGTAAGTGTTGCGGTCAAGTTGTTGGAGTTGGAAGATGTTCAATGCAGCGAGATCTCAAGTGTCACCGTTCGACATCCATGACTTCGTCTTCAGCCTTGTCCTCCACTTTTGGCTTTACTTCTTCAGCATCAATTTCCTCGACAGACGAATTCGCTACATCTGACTTGGGTTCGCCCTCGACCTTTGACTCCACAAAATCGATGTCCTCAACTGGCACAACCGCCATCTCTAACTTTGGTTTGGCTTTCCCTGTCTCTACATTATCAACTTCCTCAACCGACACTATCTCCATCTCAGACTTTGATTCCAATTTTGTCTTGGGCTCCACCAGTGGTTTGGTCTCTGCTTGAGGCGGCCGGTTAGTAGCGTAAGTTTCATTCTCCTCCTCTTCCTCAAGTTTTGGTGCCAAGTAAAACCTTACGTAACCCATCTCTGCGATTTTGTATTCCACAACCCCTGGCAGGTCAGAGGACAAGCTGATTGTCACTTGATTAGCCAACGGTGTCGCTTTGGTGAATGAGTTCATGTACCGCAGTGCAAAGGTCAGAGAAACCGACTCGTTCATTTCGATGATAGTAGCATCTTCTGGCTGCAAATGCAAATAGAAAAGGAACGCATTAACCAATGAAGGTGCATCCAGCTTTCATTTGTGCGCGTATGCGTCGATACTGATGAATGTGCATCGACGTTCATGTATATATGGAAAGAGAATCAGAAATCAGCACCCGTGCGATCCTAAAAGCCCATTTCTTAGATGTTCTCCATGGGCAGAAGTTATGCAGCTGGCGGAGAGACTAAACAAACCTTGTCCACAGACGTGCTCTGTCTGCAGACCAGATTGGCAGTCCCAATATCACCTCTAGTGGAAAACTTCACGCCTTCTTTTGTCACAGATATTACAACTGCAAGAAGTCTAGGTCAATCAGCACCAAACGAGAACTTCATGCAATAAATATATTTTGCCGATGGCTCCTCTCTTAAAATGGACAGACAGCAGCAAATGTAATGTTAGACTTTTAGTATTTCATCAGTTCAGTAGAGTTCACCAGGAAGTCTAGTTCACGCATGTAGAGAGCATCTCATCAACTTAGACTATGCCGCTTACCATTTGACGGGAGAAAATAAAGGACAGAGAAGTAGTCGTTTGATTAACTGATCATCCTTGCATATGAACAAGAATTTCCAGCCAAATCACATTAATAAAGTAACTTCGCCCTACCAGGTTAAGCAGCAATACTTATAACAAGGCAAGATAAGAGAAGGGTGTTTATCAAATTCCTGGAAAAGGCTATGACTTGCACAAATTCTTGTTCTCCTCATGGCGGAACATGCATAAGACTTGACAAATTGAATTTCGACCAAAAGGGAGCTATGTCTACCTCAATTAGGAAAACCAAGATTCTTGCAATAGAAATATGCCAACCCCTTACCAGTATCACCGATGCTGCTGAGATCTCTACATATCCTTGCAAACTCAACTGACGGCATCCTTACAATCGATTGGTATTCTGTATCTGGTACCCCAAGATGTTCGCTGTCAATGTCCATCAGCTTCATCTCGAAATCTGCAATCTTGTCTTGGCCTTTGTTTCAAAAATAACAAAGAAATGATCAATGTAAGTAGCAGTGTTCACACCACAGTAGGACAACCAAAGTTGGGTAGTTTCACTGTTGCAAGCACTAGAACAGTCGAGCCTATGATATTTTACGTGCATGTGTGGAATTTTGCTCTTGAATAACCAATGAGCACATCAAAATCATAAATGGTTCTGCAGTCTGTCCCTTCATCGTGATAAAAAAGAACAGCATGAGGTTTTACAATGACGTTCTGCCCCTAAGCAATTTATTGCACAATAAGTCTCCAGTCAAATGTAAGAAAACCTTTCGACCCAAAAAAAAAAATGTAAGAAAACCTTTCGTGGCATAAAAATCTCAACTTTTCTTTGATTCACGTCACCAGGAAATTATTCTAAATTAGCAGGAATTGCAATCACATCACTCGTTGTTCTTCTTACTGGGGCTCTCGAACATGAAAGTGATGGTGTCGCCGCCGTCGTCGGCCTTGAGCGTGACGATGTCGTCGTTGCCGGCGCACCTGAGCATCCTGGCCATGTTGCCGAGGTTCATGCCCATGGAGACGCTGCGGTCGCAGCGGTAGTGGTCGAAGCCCTCGGAGCGGAGGAGGAGGGAGACGAGGGCCACGTGGCTGGAGTCCATTGCCTGGAGCGAGAAACCGATCGCGGAGCAGTCGAAGTTGGCCTCGTTGACGAGGTCCTTGACCGATTCGAGGACCTTCTTCAGGAGACCACCTTGCACTAGCCTGAGCTCGAGCATGGCTTTGGAGACTTTGATCAGAAGATCGATCGATCTTCAATACCAGAAACTTTTCAGAGAGAGAGAAGAGAGAGAGAGAGAGAGAGGAAGTTAAACTCAGAAAAATGCCGCGAAAGAGTGGGGTAACTTCCCGCCGGCGCCAGATGAGGGACACCAAACGACGCCGTTCGGTAGGTGAATGAAATTAACAGATGATTACGTCACCGGGTCAACCTGTCGGCCCATATGAAAGTCTTCTTGACGGCCCAATTGCGCATCGGCTTCTTGCTCCCTCGCTCTCCCGCTAAATCAAATTCGAGCTCTTGTTGCTCATCAAATCCTCTGCGAAATGCCAAATTTGGAGTCAGCTGATCGACTGCGTTTGCCGCAATCGCGAGACTTGAATCCGACCGAGTCTCGCGTCTTGATTTCGCCGTCGGCTCTCCATGGCCGTCTCCTTCAGTAAGCTCCGATTTCGAGCTCTTCATTCATCAGTGCTTTCGCTGCTGCTTTTGGTTGCGCAATTCATCTCAGTTCTTTGTTGGTTGATACTTAATAGGTTGTCGGAGTCGATTTTGTCGTCTCTGTCGAAGACTCGCGAGGTGCCTCCGGAAAACTCGAGCGTGTCCGTCAAATCCATGGTCGAGTCTCTTCTCCAGCGCGAAACCGCAGTTCGAAGCCCTAGCATCGATGAGCACGAGCTCCGCGCTTCAGTCAGGGACTTCAGTCTGGCTTGCGCGCTTTTGGTCGCCTCTCGGTACTCGAAGCATGATTTGCTTTCGTGGATAACGCAAGACCTCTCGGAGCTTGCGGATTCCGCGTTCAGTGACCTCGCGAAAGCTTATGCTGATTATTTTTATGAGGACAATGCGAAGAGAGTTGATGAACTTGGGATTGATTATGGCTTTGGAGCATCCGGGGAGAAGAGGCTGGTGATCGAGTTGATCCCTGAGGTGTTGCCTTTGTTGAAGGATAGGATTAAGGAGAGCTCAATCGATAAGTCCGACGAGTCCGATGAAGCCTTTGCTGCGTCGGCGAAGGTTCCTGTTGGTTATGCCATTGTGGCTGCTTATCAGCTTAGATGGTTTGTTACTCAGGTTTGAGGTGATTCGTTTGTATGTTTGATAGTGGCTTTGATATTGGTGAGTATTCTTACGCATTTGTAATGGTTATCCGTTCTCGGCTTCGTGTTCGCGTAGGTTGATCGTCCTTATCTGGGAAAGATGTGTAATTTGGTGGTTCCCTGTGCTCTAACCGCACTTGATCACTGGTCACCTCATGTCAAAGTATGTATTTTCTTCCATGCCCTCTATTGTCACTTTGTGGTGATTTATGGTGGCATTGATCTTGTTTCCTAAATTGAAAGACTTGATTGATGTTTGAAGTTATCTTTCGAGATTCATTGCTGCCTTTTACTGATTAAATTGCAAAAAAGAAACTAATCAAAACTGCTTGAGTCGTGGATGCAGACCTTTTGAAAGTCTTTTCTGTTGCTTACCTTCAGAGTCAGGGCATGATTAGCTTCACACATCTTGCGAAGAATGTGAATGCTGCTGAGCTTGGGTGGTATGAAGATCCAATTCTTGATGCTTGCTGCCAAAACATTGCTTCTGATGATGATATTTGGCACCATGTGGTTGAGATGTCAGTTCTTCTCGTGACCAGTACTCAACGAAACAATCCTCGTAGCCCTTGGTAAACTTTTTCTTCTTATGTTACATGGTTAGAGGAGGAAAAAAAGTTATTTAAATAGAATTCCTCATCATTGGGATTCATTACAGTGTGATAGTCATATAATTTGCCGAGAGTTTGGGCCGTGCATTTTGGTGTAGATTGTGTTCAGTGGGGATAAAAGAAGCCCTCTTCTCGTGAAACTAAAAATTTAGAACTGGCTTTTATGATCGTAGGCAAGTAAATCTGTGTTGGATGAAGAAGCTGTCTCCTAGACTCCTACCATATTTAGCTTGAGGACAAGTACTTTTTTTAGACTTTGGAAATTGGATCACTTAGGCATTATACATATACTATTGTTGAATCATTTATTCAGATCGTATTGTGTAATTTCTTTTCAGTTATTTGAGAGTTTATGCGTTCATTAGTAGTTCATGTAATTCACTTTTTTGGTAGGTTCGAGAGATTGCTGAATGAGATGTTAAGTCATTTGGAGCGCCAACCAAGGAATAAGGAACGTCGCACAGCCTGGCTTGAGTTAATTGAGCCACTCCTCAATGTTGTTGGTCTTGTGTTGTTAGCTCATTTTAGACGCCTTTTTCCTCTATTCTTTCTGTGGATGCATGCTGATGACGATGAGACTCTTCTACTGGTAAGAAACATAGATGCTTATATGAGTATTATGACTTCTTTGGGGGGTCTATTTTGGCCAAAAAACTGGAAATAAGTGATATTGGTTCCAGGACTTTCTGTTCACTGGCCTAGCATGTGAGTCCCTTTAACTTGCTTGACTGTGGTGGATCATCTCTTGCAAAGTATGGCAATAATATTTTCTTAAATTTCTAAGCGTTTTAAGATCATTTTGCACTTCATGTCATCTATCGTATCTGCTATCAACAGGACAATGGTGGACTTAGTTTGTTGCCACATAAATTGCGTTAAACTTCAAATGTTCCACCTTCTTTGTACAAGTGCCCCATGAAAACTAGGTTTTACTGATCTTTTCTTTGACAAAATCAATGAGTTACTGCCCAAAAAATCTGTCTATGAATGATGATTGATAAATTGGTCAATATGGTTATCATAAAGCCACCCATCTCAGCACAGTATTTTGTGAATGCCCTCTATATGGTGATCCAGCACCTTGCTTGCTAAACTGTAAAATTTAATCTGACTTGGTGACTAGGCTAGTAGAGATTTAAAATAATCACCTCTGGAAAAAGTGCTGATGTTGCTCAGTGCAATAGTTTTCCTTGTTTCCTTAATTGTTTATGCATCATTCTGCTGTCGACATAATTTTCAATTTTCTTTAGAACTTTCACTCTCTTCCTGCACAGGTTCTTCAAAGGGCTCATACAGTTATAAGGCTAACATGGATAAGGAACACGCCATATGTTGAAAGGTAAATTACAACTTGTTTGATTAACCTCATGTATGAAGCGGAGATGCTTTGGTTTCAATGAGCAATACTTTTGCATGTAATATATTCAAGTTTCCAATGAAAAATGGAGGATGACCTAATTGATCTGTATGTGAATGTATTCTGATGCCATTTCTGGAATCACGCTAACCAACTTAAAGATGAAAAGCAACTGTCTGCTTCATGTATAAACCTTAGAGGTGGTGTTGTGGATTCTTCATTACCGAGAGATTGTTTTATGTTTCATATTACCCCGTCGTTATTTTTCCTTTATTGTTATTCCTTCTTTGGGATTATGAGGAAGTTGACCTTTTTCATCAATTTCCTCCTGAGCAGAGTTTTGTCCCACTGTCCCCTTGGAAATTTTGGATACACTTCAGTATGGGAGAATTATCTTTTGCTCTTCGTCCGAACTTTGCGTTGTGGCCATTTCTATAGGATCGAAGAATTACCCATGGATTTCCTTGGTGTTTTCTCATAAACTATTCCTTTATTGTTTCTAGGTTAGTGGATGAACTTCTTGTATTATACAAGGAGGCAGCGTTGAAAGGAAAGCGAGAAGAAATTAGGACACACATTCTACAGATCCTGCTCTTGCTTCAACAGTAAGCATTGCTTATTTTACCACTGGGCCAGATGGCCTTGACAGAGACTCATACTTAGCTTTGTATGTCTTTGTGGATGCGAAGATGCAAGGGCATGCAGTTTGAAGCAGCCTGGGACAAGCACAGGAATGATCCAAACTTGGCAAAGCTTGTCTCATCTCTGAGTGGAACAAGCCAAGATGTAATTAACTCTGACTCTGCTACCGCTGTGTCTGAGTAGCAAATCAACCGAGAGCTTTCAACATGTTACTCTCTACAAGGTTAAGTGAGGCATATGGCTGAACTGTCTTATATCCTCTGACTAGATGAAATGGGATTACATTAGCTGTTGTATATGAATCGTGAACTTTTTGGTGACCGTCTGATGCAGGTAATGCAATGGTCAAGTCAATGAAAAGTTTTGAGTGCAGGATGCATGATAACCAATGCAATCAGACAAGGTTGGGCCTCTTTCATCTTAATCTTTTTTGCCCTGCCTAGTTTTGTCTCCAATTTATTTTTTGCTTTATTCGGTTTTTGTTTTCCCTGTCTTCTTTTGGTTTGCTGGCATGCTAGGGTCACAGGTAAGGTATCCATGGACCTCCTTCAGCTACACGTGCAGCTGCAGCTGCGTCATATTCTGATAGTCTTAGACAGTTCACCCGCGATTGGCCTGAAAGTACATATCAAGATTATGTGGCTTGATGTGCTAACAATGCCAATTGTCATTTATGTGTTAATCACTGGTTCTCACAAGTTCCTTGGGCGAGGTTGTCTTAACACGAGAAACTATTCTGATGCTCAAGGTGGCGATGTTGCGTTTCAGTACTGCCCATGTGTCGAATTACCTGCGATGGTGGTGGGGCATGACTTCTGCCTATAGAAATTGGTTTTTTACCAGGCAATGTGAGATCTTTTTAAGTAGAGATCTTCTTTTTGGAATACCTGAGGAAAGTAGCAGCCGAGCTTGATGCGCTTGTGTTGGTTATTCTTCATTTCTCTAGAGAAGTATCTTGTATAAATCTTTTAAGGGAGCGAAATAATGCTGAGACGAAAGGCTGTCCGACTTTTGGCGAGCTTAAATACCTTTAGTTGGCTCAAAGCATGTACCTCAGGGTAGGGCTGTCAAAAAGGCCCGAGCCGGCCTGACCCGACCTGGCCCGAAAATTTCCTAAATTTTCAGGCCCGCTCTTTTTACTGTTTCCATATGGGCGGGTACTATGGAAGCCCAAAAAATAAAAACCTTGGCTTCTGCACTTTAACCAAGTCGCGAGGCCATCCAACCCAAAAAACGCGCACACTCCCCAGTCCCCCACACATGCTCTCTTCGGTACCATCACTTTGCTCCCACTGCAGACCTACCGCCTCTTTCTGGCGCGCTGCTGCACCAACACCGATCGAAAGGACATCAATCTCGTAGATCCTAGTATCTCTCTCTCTATCTCACGTTTATGTGCGACACGGGACGATGCGATTCTCCTACTTCAGCAAGACGAGCCGTCTTAGGGGAGGGCCGCTACAGAGCCTCCTCCCCTCCTCCGCCCCCACCAAAGTGGTTCTTGAGCCCTTTCGTCATTCTTTATTGGTCAAAGTGGTTCTCGATCTCTGTTTGGGTTCGAGATTGTCGTGCTTATATCCCCATTTTTTTTGTTTTTTTTTTTTGGGGGGGAGGAGAGGAGAGGGGGCGATGGATGTGTTGGATTTTTTATTAGGAGGCTTCTATTTGAGAATTCTTGTTCCTTTTTACTGAGATTTGTTATGATTTTGATCATGGGTAAGAGTTGAATGTTCGGTGAGGTCGGGTTTGTATACAAATTCGTCAATTGGTATTTCCGAGCTTGAAGTTTAATTTGTGATTCTGGGCCGTTGTTCCGATTGGTTGATGTTTGGGAAGGCTGAGATGTGTCTGGATCAGTAGTGAGTCGGCTTTGGATAGAACTATTTCCTCGTTTATGATTCTGAGGTTGGTGATGGAAGGAATTTGGCACTAGTGCTTCTGTGAAATATCTGCAAAACCCGATACTTTTTTTTTTTTTTTGATAACCGAGGTGTCCGGGCGGCCGGCGAGCTATGACTCAAACCAGCGGTGGAGCACGACTATTCCTTGGGAGGGGGGGATAACGCAGAATTCCACCGCCACGACCCCTCGCTTAAATCACCGACGCGTACGAGTGTAGAACTACGAGTCAAATGTTGCTGAAATAGTTCCTGAATTACATGTGGAGTCATGCATTTATATAAAGTAACTTGCAGCTACTTCAACCTGGGCTAGAACAAATTGAGTACTTTATAGCTAATTAGTTGCTTGATATAGAAATCGATAATGAAAAATAGTCAGCCAAGGTGGTATCTCTCTCGAGTCCTCTTATGGAATGACCTAAGGAGCTCCATAAGCGAATAGCTTTGACTTTACTTATTGCATTTTTTTTTTTTTGGCTTAAGACTATACTTATTGCGTTAAGACATGCATAATTGCTTGATTCAAAAATAAATAAATAAATAAAGAGCCCAACCCAACCCGACCCAAAGAGTGCATATATAATTTGGGCTCAGGCCGGGTGGAGGTAGGTACTGTTGAGTTTCGGGCCTGGCCGAGACCCGATCCGTTGACGCCCCTACCTCAGGGGAAGATTCCAGCCAAGTTCCTTTTGCGGGTGGTGCAAATGTGTTGAGTAATGGGTCGGCGATATTATAAAATGAGACTTCGTTAGCACTCAAAACGATTTTATCACACTTCATTTATAGCGTTTCATTTCTCAAGTCGGCGAGGGAAAAAAGAAATACTCAAGTCTTGACCCTTAGATTAAAAATTTTTAAGAAAAGGAAGAGTAGAAGCAGATCACAGTTGAGAATCTGTGGAATATAGCTTAGTGCAAATTAGTGTCGTGCACTGTTTTAGGTAACGGGATTGTGTTAATCTCGAGTCAACTCATCTCGATTCTCCAAGCATACGATTGCTCATGTTTATATAGTACTTTGTGATAAATCTGGTCTTTAAGCTTCTTCATTTTTTCCCTTTTGTCGCGGTTTCAAGGTAAAATTTGTTTTTTCATCCAAATCCAAATAGAATTTACTGACCGAATGGCGGGAAGCAACGGGTGGAGCTGCTACGGAATAAGTTAATAATAAACTGATGAATTAGATTCACCAATTTTTGTACTAACTATAAACGCTATCAGCTACATGTCAATCAAATTGAAAAGATATGAAATTTGTCCAAAAATCAAGACCAATGGTTAGTTTAAGGTCCAAATGTGTGAAAAATTGAATTACATGGATCAAACCTGAAAATTGGACAATAGAACTAAGACCCTTTTTTGGGTATTTGCCCAAGAAAAGAAAAAAAAAGGGGGAGTAGCCCAAAAGGCATGCACGAGCAGAGGAATCAAAATCGGTTATAATAACAACGGCCCCAATTTTGCATTGGACTGCGCGAGAGTCTGCTCAACTGAATCCTCCCGCCAAATTCAACCGCCTTCATCATCTTCTTCCTTCTTCAACCTCTGCTTAAACCCCCCTCTCTCTCTCTCTATGCACAGAGACCTCCTCTCCTCCCATGTCTCCCACTCGTAAAACAACCCTCCTCCTCCTCTTCTCCCTCACCTCCCTCTCTCTCCTCCCCTCCGCCCTCCCATCCCCCACCACCATCGGGGTCACCTACTCCCCCCCCAACTCCACCGCTCCCGGCCCCCTGCCGCCGCTCGACCGCGTCGCCGCCGCCGTCTCCGCCCTCAAGATCCCCTCGGTCCGCCTCCTTGACCCGACCCCGCGGCTCCTCCGGGCCTTCCTCTACTCCAACACCTCCCTCCTCCTCTCCGTCCCCAACGCCCTCGTCCCCTCCCTCGCTGCCAACCGCTCCGTCGCCCTCTCCTGGCTCTACCGCCACGTAGTCCCCTTCCACCCCCGCGCCCGGGTCTCCGCCATCTCTGTCGGCAGCAACGTCCTCGACGCCCGCCCCAACTACGCCGGCCTCCTCGTCCCCGCCCTCCGCAACCTCCAGTCTGCCCTCCGCGACCTCGGCATCCGCGACGTCATCGTCTCCACCACCTTCTCCTTTGTCAATGTGATGACGACCACGTTCCCACCGTCCGCAGCCAGGTTCCAGGAGCCCTTCGCAGAGGCCGTGATAAAGCCCCTGCTCGCTTTCCTTAGGGACACCAACTCTTCTTTCATGGTGAACATCTACCCGTACAATCTCTACCGGCTCCGCTGCGAGATCCCGCTAGGTTTCGCTCTTTTCCAGGAGCACCCCTTCATGTACAGGGACGACTTGACGACAGGGGTCCGGTACCGAAATCTCTTCGACATGATGGTCGATGCAGTAATTGCGGCGATGGCAGTTGCAGGGCACGAGAACATCCCGGTGATTGTGGCTGAGACAGGGTGGCCGAACTCGAGTCCCGACGCAACAGAGATCGACGCCAACGAGCTCTACTCTGAAATGTACGTGAAGGGCCTGTTAGGCCACTTGAGGTCGGGGCAAGGGACGCCATTGAGGAAGGAAGGTGTCGCAGAGGCTTACGTTTACGAGCTGGTTGATGAGGAAGCAAACGGGACGACGAGCCAAGCTCACGCGAGAAACTGGGGGATCTTGTATGCGAATTTCAGCGAGAAGTATGAGGTTCAGTTCTCTTGCGCCGGCTATTGTGGGTCGCCGGAGGAGTTGTTGATTGGGTTCGTGGTGATGCTGCTGATTCTGGTCTGGTTGATATGGTATGTGCCGAATTCTCCATGGTGATTCCGTTTCGACGGGGTTTGATCTCGTTCTGGCTCTTCTCTTCGATTCGGCACCTCTCTCTCTCTCTCTCTCTCTCTCTCGGAGAAGTTGATCATTCACGTCCACATTTTGGGTTTGAATCTCTGATCGTCTAGCACTTGCAGTAGCTGATTCCATTGTGTTTCTCTGTTCTTGTGATATGATCTTGACTTTGAGGTGGTTCTTTCTTTCTTTCTGTTTTTTGTGGGGATGGTCTAGTCCTTTTCCTTCTGTTGTTAGCTCAGAGTAACAAGTTCCTGCAAATTTAATGGAATGCTATGGCGCTGCTGCCGCTGTTACTGGTTTCTTGAATGCGAAATGGGTGGAGTTGAATTGAGTTCTTCATAGCAGTACCCGAACTCCAAGTGTGCTCGGGGGACTTGGGAAGACTTATGCATCACCAAGCATGTGTGAACAGTGAACTGCAATGCCTTGCAAAGCTCGAATTTTTCTAGGTAGAAGAAGAGTTGTAATGCACAGGCGACGTATAAAAAGCTGCGCAGCGCTTTTGTGCTCGTGCGATAGATCGCGGGCGGCCCCAATTTGAATTTGATCGAAGATGACCACGACTCGATGCAGTGTAATGCTGCGAAAGAGATCGATTAGAGTTTTCGCTAACCAGTGACAAAGAGGTAATTTGATAAGAAGCAAACCAAGTTAAGGCCTAGCAGCGAGCACTAGCAGAGTTTCAGTTGAAGGGTGAAAGAGGAGTAGAGAGTATCGTGAGCAAATGCAATCACAACTTGGAAGATCATGTGAGAGGTACAATACACACACAAAAAAAAAAAAAAAAGAGCTGTTTTTCGCAGCTCATTCGGCACTAATTAACGGGCTTAATTATGTTTAAGTTATGATTAGTCTGACATAATCCCTCCGCTGTTACTGACTTAATCCTGAGATTTAACAGTCAAAGTGAGCTCAATTTGCACACTAGGTGAATTATGAAGAGCCCAATCGCCCGTCCATAACCACATAAATATGAGCGATGGTGGTTGATTTCATGTTTCATCCCCTTCTGTATCGCCTTCATTTCCCCAAAAATAAAAATAAAAAAATAGGAATATATAAGACTGAGAAATGCCACGTGGCAGCCGACGGTGAACTGCTTATCTTCTGTGCGTCAATCCCACCCATTCCTTCCTTCGGTTCCGTTCCCCGAGAGAAAACGTTAGCCAGCTGAGAGTAATCACTATCACAACCAAGCTCAAGCCAAAGCAGAGAGCTCTTCTTCTTCTGCAGATTTCCTTTTCTCTCCTCCAAACCACGAACTGAAGCCAAGGCTCTCTCTCGGCATAAGAGATGGAGACCGGCATCGCCTGCTACGCTCGTGGGGCTTTCCTTCCCTCCAAGCATTCCACTTCTCTTGTGTCTCCTCCTCCATTATCTCCATCTTTCACCTCCAAGGTATCTGATACATCATCATCCCATGAACTTCTTCAACGTTTTGCTGTTGATAGGTCTTGTTTGCTCTTTGTTTTCATGATTGAATGGACCTAAAAGGGTGTTTGTAAAAACCAAAATTCGATAATGAATGGCAGAGTCTGAAGTCGAGCTCGCTATTCGGCGAATCCCTGCGAGTGGCGCCGCCGCCGAGGTCATCCCTCAAGGCCTCCAAGGCGAAGAACTCTTCTCTCACAACAAGATGTGAGATAGGGGATAGCTTGGTGAGTTACTAATCCCTTGCACGAAAGTGGGAAGTTTACTGAGCAAGGTTGGACTGTGTTGTGACTGACTTCAGAATGTGTGTGTGATATGAATATGTGAGTAGGAAGAATTCCTGAGCAAGGCTACTCCAGATAAAGGGCTGATCAGGCTGCTGGTGTGCATGGGTGAAGCAATTAGGACCATCTCTTTCAAAGTCAGGACGGCTTCTTGCGGAGGCACGGCCTGCATCAACTCCTTCGGAGACGAGCAGCTTGCGGTCGATGTGCTCGCGGACAAGCTCCTGTTTGAGGTTAGGATGCTGAACTTTTTCTCTATGGCTCGAGTTTCTCACTAGTGCTTTTGTCCAATTGTTCTAGGGGCAATCCTGAATTGTATGGTAGAAATCTGTCTCGAAATGTTGTAAATGAAGAAGATCAAATACTCTGCACTTTTAGGATCATTTCGCCTGTTGTCGCTGTCTTGTCTTAATCGATTTGACGTTTAGCCAAGAAATTCCAATGCTTTTGCAATAGAGAATGATATCATGAATTTCACTATTAGGCCCTGCAATACTCACACTTCTGCAAATATGCCTGCTCTGAAGAAGTCCCTGAGCTCCAAGACATGGGAGGCCCAGTTGAAGGTCTGTCTATCTCAATCGTCGCGATGACCAACCATAAAGTTTGATTCGAGGCCATGTTTATGAGGTTGTGAGAATTTGTAACAGGTGGATTCAGTGTTGCCTTCGATCCCCTCGATGGTTCCAGCATCGTCGACACAAACTTCACTGTGGGAACCATCTTCGGGGTCTGGCCTGGAGACAAGTTGACTGGGATCACAGGAAGAGATCAAGTCGCTGCGGCCATGGGCATCTACGGGCCCCGAACAACATACATTCTCGCTCTCAAAGACCTACCTGGGACCCATGAGTTCCTTCTCCTCGACGAAGGTTATCGATCATCGCAATTTTACAACTCGTGGGCATTTCATTTAACTCATTTGCCAGTATTTCAAGTCTCCCTGAATAAGTGTAACTGCTGTCAGGGAAGTGGCAACATGTGAAGGACACGACCCAAATTGGTGAAGGAAAGATGTTCTCTCCTGGAAACTTGAGAGCCACATTCGACAATCCCGAATACAGCAAGGTTAGAACTCTCCGTCCCTGTCTTCGCCCTCCGCACAAATATAGTATCGGCAATTCGTGACGCGGGTCGATGCCGATTTCAGTCATGAAGAGTCAAGACCCGTGGTCCTTCAACAACAAAAGGACTTAACTCTTCCTTGTTTTGCTTAATACAGCTGATTGAATACTATGTCAAAGAGAAATACACGTTGAGATACACTGGAGGAATGGTCCCAGATGTCAACCAGGTTCATCCTTTGATTCGATCCGGGCAGTGTGAATCAATCCAGTTTCATTGACACCAAAATTGGGCAATCTCAAAGATTTGATCATTTTTCCCCTTTGAACTTCTCAGATTATTGTGAAGGAGAAAGGCGTGTTCACAAACGTGACATCGCCATCTGCCAAGGCGAAGCTGAGGCTTCTATTCGAAGTGGCTCCCCTTGGCTTCTTGATCGAGAAGGCCGGAGGTTTCAGCAGCGACGGCAAGCAGTCCGTCCTGGAGAAGGTGATCACCCAGCTGGACGAACGGACCCAAGTCGCCTACGGGTCCAAGAACGAGATCATCCGGTTCGAGGAGATGCTGTACGGGTCATCCAGGCTTAAGGCCGGGGTGCCCGTGGGAGCCGCCGCTTGAGGCAGGGAAGGATGTCGACCCCGTGGCTTTGTATTTGTTGGATGAAACCCGAGCTACTTTGGTCATACGAATTCGGAGGATAGTCGAATGCAAAAAAAAAAAAATGTCCAGTAATTGCTTTGAGACTCAGACATTTACAAGTTGAGATCATTATTTGCGGAGTTGATGAATCCGACCGACCAAACGCTGTTGGATAAGTTCATTGCTCGGCGCTTAATCCTCGACAAACACGAGCCGGGCTGATAATAATAAGCAGCTAAGATTTAACAGGACGAACACATCATATGTGATGTGTTTCCTGATTTAGCCCCCGTTCAGGTGAATATTCATGGCAAGATTGATTCAAGCAGCTGTTTCATGTTGTTGCATTGCAGATTTCTTCAATACGTCAAGGCTAGAACGCAAAAAAAAAAAAAACGAAAAAGGGCGATTGAAAAAGCTGGCGAAATGACGCGCCAGGTAGGGGTCGAACCTACGACTTTCTGCTTAGGAAACAGACGCTCTATCCACTGAGCTACAGGCGCTTGCCTTGCACGTGTATTCATCCAATTTATTGATATCGATAATTGTGCGTTGCGGCCCTTGTCCGTCCTTCGATCAATTTCTGCTTTAGATACTTTCTATTATCGTATGTCGAATTTTTTTTTTAACTTTCCGACACACCGTTCAAATTAAGAATTCAAGAACTTAGATCAGCACGTACGGAAGACGCATGTTCTCCCGATACTTAAAAGCGTGTTGAGAATAAGATGACCAAAAGAGTCTCGATTATTTTCGGTTCGAGTCACTCGATATTAAAATGACAGAGTAAAACATCATCTTTTTGTCCGCGTGCACCGTATGAAGTCGTAAGGCATTTTTTTTTTCCCACTATCGTTGTATACTTAAGAGGATTAAAAAATGTATTTCGAAAATCGAGATAAAAGCACACAATTTTGTAATCACGTCCCTCCGACTTCATATAAAGTTAATTGGTTCCGTTTGACGTTATTGTTATAGTCGACAAGAATGTGGCAGGGAAAGTTTGCGTGAAGTTTTTTGTATCGATAATCGTCTCCAAACTGACCCCGAAGAAATTTGATTAACTTGAATTAAAAATTCATGCAAATTGGAGGGTTTGATCGGAACAAATTACAAATGCATAAAGTGCAGGGACCAAAAGTGGACTAGTGAATCAAATGGCCAATATATTAGATTGATAACAAAAAAAATGGAATAATGCCACGAATAGTATCTAAACTTTGACTCAATATTCGGGGTAGTTCATGAATTTTTAACTTATTCAACGTGGTCAATAAATTTTGACGCAATGTGCAGGAACTAAATTGAACATATATCGAAAGAGCACCGGCTACATTGAACAAATTAAAAGTTCATGGAGTACGCTGCTCGTCAAGTCAAAGTTCACGTGTGCATGAAAATATCGTCTGTATAAAGAAAAGAGGAAAAAAAAAAGGAAAATATCCCGCTTCTATTTAAATTAGGGGTGAACAAGATGGACTAACCAAATCAAAAATCGCCCGAACCGGCTAGTTTGGTTCGATTATCGATTCCTTAAAATTAGAACCGGTGTATGGAAAGTCCGATTCCGGAGGGAATCAGAACAATTTTTATTATAGTAATATTTTGTAAATCTAAACCTAATATTCATTCAAGCGCAACCTCTTCTTTCTCTCTCCTCTCTCACGCCTCGATCCTCTTTCGCATAATCACAATGGCGACTCTCGCCTGGTAGGCCACGCTAGCAAAAGTATCACATTATTGTTAAGCGCATGATATGTTGCTTCTTTTGCCGTGCCGTCGTCTCGGGTTCGCATACAATGGACCGCTTAGAAATCGGATCGAATCGGTCGGATCGATCTTCGATTCTGAAAACTGTGAACCGATTCTTTTGATCCGGTTTCGATTCCGAAATAAGAGTGAAACGAGTCGGGAATCGATTGCCCATCATTGAAATATCGAATCGGAGAAAGTTGTTTCGACTCTCCGCGTCTCGTCGTCTTCTCTCGGCGCCCCAAAACCCTCTCGGCCCTCTGCGTTTGTGTCTCTGATCAAAATGGCCTCCTCTCGCATCCCGCCGTCGAAGCCCCTCGAGCTCGACCTCACCATCGTCAACGCCAAGCATCTCAAGAACGTCAACTGGAAGAACGGCGACCTCAAGCCCTACGCTATCTTCTGGGTCGATCCCGATCGCCGCCTCGCCACCAAGTCCGACGATTATGGCTCGACCCGACCCGTCTGGAACGAACAGTTCACGATCCCTCTCGCCCTCCCCCTCCCCGATTGCGTCCTCTCCCTTGAAGTTTTCCACTCTAAACCCTCCGAGACCCCCAAACCCTTGGTCGGGTCACTCCTGATCCACCTCAAGGACCTGCCCGACCCGCAAGATAAGGACCAGATCCGGACGTACGAGCTCATCCGACCGTCTGGTCGGCCTCACGGCAAGATCCGGATCAAGTTGGCGGTCCGCGAGCGCCCCGTGCCGCCGGAGTACGTTATCCCACCTTCAGGGTATTATTACGGGACCGCTCCTCCTCCGCCGCACCCCACTTCGCGCTATCTCCAGCCACCGCTGGCCCCACTCCCCGTGCCGCAGGTTGTGACAATGCCCCCGCCGCCGTCTAATACTGTCCGCGAGTACAGGCCATATTCTGTTCCGACCTATGCAGCGGCCCCTCCACCACCACCGCGCCCGGCTCAGTCGCCGCCTGCTTATTCCTATCCGTACTCAGATGCCTATTCTGGATACTATCCGGGGCACTTCTCGTCTGCGCCTCCGCCCCCTCCACCGCCGCCGTTCTATGATCGGGGTTCGGGGTATGGCGGGCCTAGCAGTGGCCCATCCGCACCCGTTGGTTACACAACGGCATACGAGAAGCAGAGAAGTGGGAAGATGGGGCTAGGGGCAGGATTGGCTGTGGGAGCGGTTGCTGGAACGCTGGGTGGGCTGACATTGGAAGAGGGATTACACTATGAGGAGGAAGAGAAGATCTCAGAGCGGGCTGGAAGTGACATGGCTGCAAAGGATGATTATTGCGATTATCGTGATGATTACTGATTTCAATTGTGGGTTGGTTGGTATGTTTCTTTACTGGTGATGGGCAATGTCAGCCTCTATTTTGACATACATGTTTAATACAGTGTGACGTAAATAACTTAGGTTCGCATCTGGATGAGGACTTTCTCTTGTTTGGGACAGTTGCTGACTATGTCTGTCCTAACAACATAAATAAGTGGTTGCCGCTGAAATTCTCTAGATATGTGTTATGCCAGATGGTGGATTAAGTAAGTACAAAGAAATGATAGAAAAAAATTTGGGTATGGTAGGTTCTTGTAGAATGTGCTGTTGCTGAGATGGAAATACAAAATTATCTATCTATCGATGTCCATATATCAGGACTAATAGTCAATTAAGGTGACTCAAGTTGTGTGATGATCCATAATTGATGTCATCATCATGTTCAACTCAATCAGTTTGTATTCAATGTGGTTTTGTAGATACTCTGGGTATGTCCTCGTGACTGCACTCTGTGATAAGTTATGCTAATGAATTTGTCCATAATGGGAGGGTAGTTTCAGGAAATGTAATACATTCTTGTCTAGAATATAGTTACCTAGATCGTTGTGGCATGCTATGAGTTCATCTAATGAATGAGAATTGGGTCTACTACTTATTAAGCTGGCAATACGAAATAATGTATTGGCATATTTCCATCCAAGTCATCTTGTGTGATCCCAAAAGTTTAATAGTTGGATAATGTACACTATCCTGTTCTAAACAAGCTAGTGTCATCGGATTTGCGTTGTTGTCTTTTATTTGCACGAGGACATGTTGGGGTCAAAAGGATCAGGCATTGTGACAATTTCCCATGTAAGGGTATCCCGGACTATGTACCTTATTCATGATATGTTGAGGGGTTTGGCAATCTTGACCCTGGTGTATAGGACTTGATTGTTTGCAGTCCATACTTTTTCTTTGCATAGAAGTACAGTTGTTTTTATTGGTTTCAATGCGCTCCAACAGCTTCTCATGTGATGTTGCACCGAGCATGAAACCACAGCATAAGGTTTTCTCACATACTGTCTGTGTTTTTTGATGATGGCACTACTAGTAGTATATTGTTTTCTGTATTGTCGGAGTTTATCTTTCTTTTGTGAAAACCCTATTAGTCTTCGCATGTAATGTCTGGTACTGATGTCTACCTGAGAAAGAGTGATGTTGGGAATCTATTTCGTCACGCGACGACACCATATTGGCTATTACAAATAAATGTCGTGGGAAGCTACTTTTCTTTAGCTTTATTTGCAGCCGTTGCTAATCTCCATCACTATGTGTTTGGGTGGATCTCCATCATGGGTTAGTATGTAGTTCTAGAGGCATCATTCCTCGTAGGAAGGTATAATGGAGCTGAGATTTAGTTTTTGAGTAAGGAGTTTCTTGGGCGTAGATTGCCTTCTATTGGCCCAAAACACTTTTACTGGATAAGAGAATGTTAGGCTGAAGCGCATGTAGCTTTTCAGGAGAGGAATGCATATAATATTTTGAGTGGAATTAGGCATTGAGATTTGAGGAGTGCATCAGAAATATTCACAATGCAGCAAGTTCACGTAAAATCAGCTGGACAGCATGGGGATTTTAGGAGCTCTTGCAGTGCGAATCATGGAAATGTGGAGTGTGTGAACAGCTGACTAGTATGTAGCAAGTAGTTTGATGGATGCTAACTTGAATATCAAGGGGCCCCCCCAATCTGCATGCCTTCACAATCTTTAATATAAATGACAGAATTTGTGATAGCTTACCTTCTGAGGTGAATCATAAATGAGTTGAAGGAGGATCATAAGTCTGCCTTTTGGTGATTGTGTCATTGTCGTGCTTTAACTTTGTTACTGTCATTCATAGGAAGTAGCAGAATACCTTGTGCAGTGGGGATGTCATTTGCTTCAATTGTGGTGTGTAAGAAAGTGCTAGGAAGTATACACCTTTTGGAGTCCATGCTGCCATCTTAGATGAATGCAGTAGGGCAGCTTCTGTGCTCAC
Source organism: Rhodamnia argentea (assembly GCF_020921035.1). Taxonomy (NCBI): domain Eukaryota; kingdom Viridiplantae; phylum Streptophyta; class Magnoliopsida; order Myrtales; family Myrtaceae; genus Rhodamnia; species Rhodamnia argentea. The sequence continues at coordinate 22,175,215 of NC_063157.1, read as the reverse complement.
ATCTGGTTCATAGTCTTGGCATTTATGCAGCTCGTAATGTCGGAATTGGAAATTTTGATTGGTGGAGCCATGATTATTCATGCTTAAGGTAGTGCTGGCCCAATTAGTGCTTAGGATAGCCCCACTGAATATGGGCTCAGACCGTCACTGCATATGTATAATGTGCTGGTTTGTTTAATTATCTGATTTCCTAGGCTCTCTTTGGCCCAATTAGTGCTTAGGATATAGCCCCACTGAACATGGGCTCAGACCGTCGCTGCATATGTATAATGTGCTGGTTTGTTTAATTATCTGATTTCCTAGGCTCTCTTTAGCCTCCACGGTCGACGCTTCATCCATAATGGCATGAATTAAGCTTCCGCTTTGGGTTCATCTCCAATTTCTACATATGCTCGTTCTTATCATTTCAGCCTGCATCTTAATCTAGCATGCTGTGGGAGAGCTGTTCAAACCAAGTGGTCGCGGGTAATTGCTTTTAAGTATTGCAAATCCTGAATCAGGGCATTGTTGTTGGACTTGAGTCCTTGAGCTTATTTTGTTGTGGGGAACCCTTGGCCGATGTTTTGGGCTATCCGGAGATATTGTTGATTTGAGTCAATTATCCGGTCTTCTTCGGAGTTCTTATCTCTATGTTTTGGGAACTAAAAAGAGTGATGTACTTCTGGATTTAAGAAAAGGTGGCAAAGTTTGGTTATGCTTTCTCTCCTTCCTAAAGGTTTTTCCAGCTCTTCCTTTCTAGAATTCTTGGATGGTCTAATGACGTGTTAGAAAAGCACGAGTGCTAGTTTAATAGCAATTTTCTCAGACATGGGTCAGCAATTAGCGCTAATAATTTAATTATGGTGTCCATAACTCAACAAACGAATGGGAAGCAAATTGAACTTGGATGTATCATGTTTATGTCAAGTGCTAAGTGGACGGAAAATGTCCAAGTCATTGAACCATTGTTGACGTATCCAATCCAACGACGACCAAGCCGAAATCACTCACATAATGCACTTCCTTTTAACAACAGAGGCAAAAAAAAACATCTCGAATTTCAATGGTGCGACTCTGCCCCGTACCTGCGGCACCACCCTGGCCGCCGCAGCCCCTGGGTTACCACCAAGAACACTGGGAACACAAAGGCCTCCTCCCAACGAACTCCCAGTTCTCACCACTGTCCTTCGCATCCATCGGCTAACACTCCACCTTGAACACCCAACACTACGTCTTCCACAGACCTCGTCCTCTTAACTCCGATTTCAAACCACAGAAAAACCATCAAATATGAGCAACGCGTAAAGCTAGCCGCAAAGTACATTGAGAAAATGGGCACTACAACCGAACCTAGCCTCAGGAATATGCTACATTTCAACACTTCCGGGAGAAACTTCTATCCTCCATCATTCAACGCTAACTAACGAAAAGACACTGCAAAGTACCTCCGCCGGAAGGAGAGAAGGAGGTGGAATTGTCCAACGATGTCGAAGAGGCGAACCTCTGTTGCTGGTCGAAGTGTTCAGACTAACGGCACTTCAACGAGAAGTGGCCATTGGGAGCTCGGACCAAAGAGACACGAGAGGTTTTACGAGGGTTTAAGGGACTGTGAGCAAGAAGTGGTTGTTGTGGCGAGGAAGACGAATCATGGAAGCAAAAGAGTCTAGGGTTCGGGGAGCTAACTGGAGAGGATGACAAAGACTAGCGAGAAGGAGAGAGCGAAGAGGGAGAGAGAAGAGAGTCTGAGCCCTAGCGGATTAGAAATGGGTCGCAAACCGAACTCATTTAGACCTATTCATTTTAGGCGTTAAATTTTAAAACCCATTATGGGTGAGCTCTTCCAATTTGAGGTGACCCATATACAACCCATTTAAAAAAAAAAAATTGGTCGTATATGTATTTAAGACTCATTTTTGACAGGTCTAATTGATGTAATATTTCCGCGACAACCTAACCGTAGAATTGGGTTGTTCAAAGCTACCGCAAATTCTCAATGTGGCAAATTTATATGTAAGGATTAGTTTAGGAGAAATTCATACAAAGCAACCATTATGGCATTGATCATATTGCTTAATTGTCGCCATCAGTGGTTGGAACAGAGATTGCTACTTCTTTGCTCCCCTTTCCTTGCTCGTTGGAAAGAGGAAGCAGTCGAATCTACATGGGCTTATAACTCGTATCCCATTAGGGAAATTATCTTTTATAGCACCAGCAGTCCACCTAATCCTATGAACAAGGCATGTAGCGCCAAATTTTTCGACGGAACCGCATGAAAATTGTTGGAAAGAAAACCAAGTTGGTGCTCCAATTATTAATGCTATTAATTTCTGAATTGTGACTATGCTTATAAAATTGCACGCAGGAACAAATTTAGAGCTGACCCACCCCTGTTGTTAAGACTGAGATTGACTTCAAAGGCTTTAAAAACAGATCGAACCTAATTGATTAGTTGGACATGTTGTCCATGATTAACTTCCAACTGAAATATCTCCAATCATTTGTTTTTTTTGTTTTTTTTTTGTTTCCCGTCTCATCCAACCGTTTAACTACCTTTGTACCGGCTCCAATGGTCGTCGAGCTCCACAACTTATTCCCCATCTTTCAGACATTTTCCTTTATTCTAAGACAACATGTTGGAACAAAGAAAAACGTGATGACTCAAGGACCAGAAAAAACGATCGAGGGACGATTTAGTTGACAAGTTTATATACAACTAGGGCTAAATATAAAATCTCAAAGTCTCATGTCTTTGTTTAGTCATTTGTAATGAGTTTCTGAATAATATGGCAAGTCAATTGTAAGTGTCTGCCCGATAAATAGTTTTAAATCGAGACATAGATAAAATGATGACATATGAGTGTTGTCGACGTGATATAGAAGAATTAGAATCGTTCTATGGGCATCGCAAATAGGGTAAAGAACAAATTGCCGATGCTTCATTAATCATGATAGATAATTAAATGATGTCCGCACAAAACAATCTTTAAGTCATCTCATTCAATCTAGTAATCGTTTCAACCTTAGGTCCAATCTTATGACAAGATGAAAGATGCTAACGCACCCCACCCCCCCAAACATGCCTTGATTTCTGCACCACTGGACAGAAGACAAACTTCACAGGAATATCATCTAACACAGGCGTCTCTTTGATTTGCTCCATTGACAAGCTCTGTGATCCGATAGGGAATCGGCCCCGCAGCCGGCCTAGGGTGGGTTCAAAGAACCGTCCGGAAAAACTAGGAGAGAATAAAACCATGCAGAACAGACACTCTAACCCTAAAACAAGAGAGAAACGAGAAAGGTTCATGAACCCTAACCCTAAGCCCTAAATTTTTTTTTTTAAAAAAAGGAGGAACAATATTGCTTCCTAGCGTCAACCTTTCGGCTTGTGCAAGATGGAAAACGACGGGTATAGGGTCATCAAAAACGGTTGAAGAGACAGTATTAGGTTCCATGAACCGGCTGGAATGATTTATAAAATTTTCATGCGGGTCCTTGTCTTTGCCTTATCTAAATATATCAACAATGGAGGAGGGCGCTCATTCATTTTGCTGAGTGATTCCATTGTCCAGGAGTCAGAGAAGCCTGGCGCTATTTAGGGTTTGATTTCTCTTGAAAGATTTACTTAATGATGAGATAATTCTCCCGTTAAATAGGTTTAAGACAAGATCTCGGGTACATTCATTCCCTCCCCATGCATGTTTGCGTCTTGAGATTATACTAATGATTGCTACAAAGGTCAAGGGGACATATGATTATCTTTGATGTCGTTGATAGTGGACCATTTCGATGCTCTTCTAAGTTGAGACGTTCCAACTTTCATGGTCTATGGTCGGCCTGCCAATTGAAGTGATGTTATCGTTTAGCACAGTCAATCACCCTATTATTCTTTTTGGCGAAGTTCTTCGATAGACCTGCTCTATCGAAACGATTTGAAATGGCCACCCCTTAAAGTCTTTGATATTTCCATGCAAAGGCGGCAAGTTGGGTTTGTGCATCTTTTATTGCGTCTATTGAAACTTGGAATAGCTAATGACTTGAGACAAACTTGAGCAGATAGTTCGCATGACTATTGAGCTTCTAGGTATAGTCCCCGAGGATGAATGGTGTATACTCCAGAGCCATTCTACATGCGATTTAGACAATTTTATCTTTGTGCACCAGATCTACTGCAGAATGAGATGTGCCCTTTCTAACTCTACAGATGATCTCTCTCTCTCTCTCTCTCTCTCTCTCTCTCTCTCTCTCTCTCTCTCTCTCTCTCTCTCTCTCTCTCTCTCTCTCTCTCTCTCTAGGTTGCTTGATAAAAACAAATGTTTCGAAACTAAGTTCAATGGATGGCAAAAAAAAAACCAAGGACAGAAGTCCATGTAGCACCAACACCGACAACCGACACGTCATTTCTATAAAAATAGAGAATTCCGACATGTTGTATGGTAAATTTATAATTTTATATATACTTGATAAATTAGCATTTTAATGATTATTTCAATCAAATTAACTTGATTCAAATCCCACAAATAAATATTGACTCCTAAACTATTGAAAATTTTAGGGGCTTGCGCAATTAGGTGGAGGCTTTTAGGTTTTGATAGATTTATAAATTCATCCCTAAAATATAAAAAATTTTCAAAATTGACCCGGTAAACTCTCGTGTAGCTAGCGTGTTGGGAGAGTTAACCAAGTGTCAGAGTGTGACGGACACCGACACGCATCCGACACCTACACGTAACTCACGGAGAGTGTCTGTGCTTCCTAGATAGAAGCTATAGATATAATTATGTAATCAGAATAATAATTCAATCTAAATTCAAATTTTATATCCTGGATGTGTTCTGGTGTGCCTTCTATGGATGGTATATGTCAACTTGATATATATATATATATATATATATATATATATATATATACATACGTACACACACTTGTAATGGGAGATGACTAATGATAATTTACGCCATAAATAATAATGTTAGCCTTTATAGAAAATCTTTTGGGTCTTAATTTTAAACCTTAGTTTCTGTTTCACAAAAAATAGGCATTGACTCAAATAATCAAAAATCTTTCACCAAAAAGTTTATTTATAGCTTTTTTTTTTTTTTTTTTTTGGTGTGATGGGTTCAGTGATGATACTGGATAGGAGTTCAATCGATGGAGCAACAAATTAACAAACAAAATTAAAGGTCAATGGTTGTAAATGATAATAACATTAATAAACCGATGAAAGTATATCGAGAATATGTAAGTTTTTATGATGGATCATCTACGTAATTGCACACAGAACCATTCACTAGCAGTTATTATTCTAAGTATGGTCATAACTGCACTTCCGAGATTCTAATCCCCTCATCCAAATACTGATCTCATCTATAAATGGTTGCAACTTCTAAGGCCAACGGGTTACTCGACCGTAACTCAGCATCCTTGCTTTCGATCTATCCTTGTCCTAATGTTCCCCACCTTGCTTCCAACACTTAGCCAAATTTAGAATGGCCAGCCCAGTCTTTGCTTGTTCCGGCTATGAATTTCATCGAACAACCCTTACCTAACTCGTCCACATTAGGATTTTGTTGAACAACCCTTAGCTATTCGTCCACATTGATTCCACATAACCATCGTCAATTTCTCTACGTGGATGCCAATACTCATGTCATACGATGGTTGGTTATTTAACAGCTTGAAGCACTCTAGTCGACCAGTCTCCCTTGATCAAATGCACTCCATTTCTTTTTTTAGAGCTGTGTAGCACAATCGTCGGAAGTTGTACACTACGGTCATCGATAGACCGGCCAATAACTACATCGTACAGTCGATAATCATGCCAATCACAGTCCACCAAACTCACTTAACAGACTAAACCCACCGTTTGTGACATAAAAGAGTTGGACTATCTTTTTGTGCAAACAATTTCATATTAGAGACATTGTACATTCTCCATTTTCCTTATAATATGGGAAGGACTACCACATTGGGGAACATTTTTTTTTTTTTGGTCATAACATTGGGGAAGTTGGCCATGACTTGAATGGTATAGATACACTAGCTAGGATTTTAATTCGATGTTCATTGCATGCGACTCAAATACTTTTTGGGTGCTGTGTGACATGACGCCCCACCATTTTGCTATCGGTCCGCACCATCAAGAATGCACCGTACACGTCTCTCTAATCACTATTCGAAGAATTGATATCGACTCTTTTAAAATTCCAAAGCATATGAAGTTAGTGAAAATCAATGCACTTCTGACTCGGTTCGTTTAGTCAAAAACAGAATGATTCGAAAAGAAAAACATTTTTTTTTCTGAACAATGATTTTTTGTATTATTTAAAGTAATTAGCTAATGAAAATTTTTTCTGAACAATGATTTTTTGTATTATTTAAAGTAATTAGCTAATGAAAAATGGTTTCATTATCGATGAAGAATTCTAAATACTTTCGCAAAAGTCGAAAGTAATTTTTTTCACTCGTTCATTTTTATAAAAAATCCAAGCGAAAGAAATACTTTTCAAATCATTCTTTTTTCGCGAAAACAAACCGACTTTAAGGGTGTGTTTGTTTGAGTGACAGCGTTTTTTGGGAATTGGTTTTCTAGAATTCTATCCGTTTGGTTCACCGAAAATAACAGAGTCACAAAAAGTATATTTTGACCCCAAAAAAAACCGGAAAGTTAGGAAAATGAATTCCTAAATCTAAAGAAATGAAAACACTTTTCGAAATTGCTCATCTCGAATTTTTTAATATTTTAAGTTTATTTTGTTTTACATAATATAAGATTTTTTATTTTCCTTTTTTTTTCTTTTTCTTCTTCCTTCACCGGTCACCGAGCCTCAGCAAGGTCGACGACCGGCCACTAGAGGTCGAGCCTCGCCATATCTAGGTCGGCGAAGCTCGAGCTCTCCGGATCCCGGCAAGACCGGATCTCGTGTGAACGATCGTTGGCTGTCATTGAGGGCCGGCGACCGGCGAAGGAAGAAGAAATAGAAAAATTAAAAAATGTAAAATAATTTTTCTTTTTCGTAGAGTTTTTCTTCGAACAAAAGCACGGTAAGCTCGAACCATTCCACTCCAATTCGAATCGAGTTATTGCAGTTCGGGAACCAAAAAGAAAAGGGCACAGTTGGAGTTGAACTGGCACACACGTGGCGGGGCTGTGTCGAGGAGAGACCCTCCCCTCGCCTCCCCATTTTCTGGTCTTAGTTCTGAGGATCTTAGCGGACCATTCGAAGGTCAAACCTCTACATTAAAAGAAACCACCCCCACCCCCCAATTGGTCGCATTATGCCCAAAACTAAATGGCAATATCGCTGCCACACGCCGACAAAATCTGAAATGGCGGTTCCTTAGACCGACCCCTTTCTTAATTATTACAACCCCCCCCAAAAGCCAAAGGTAATCCCAAACATAAGCTAAGCTAATCATATTAATGAAGGGGAATTACCCATTCCCCCTCCCCCCACCCCCCAAACACATTCCTGCCCAAGTTGCTATGCCACCTTCAAATTCAATGTCTCTCTGTCTCTCTCTCGATCTCGACCGACCAACGTTGGGATGTGGGGATTGACAGCCAACGTCCAAAACGTAAAAAGCCGGCTGCTCTGCATGGATTCATGTGATCAAGAGCTCGTGCACAATAATAATAATAATCGTTAGGGTTTGATTACTTTCTATGGAATGGTTTTCAATTAGAATAATTATTATTAGGATTTTGATTTGATGTGCCTAAAGTTAATAGTGGGGATGGTGTTAGTTGGATGAGGAAACGATCCACACTCCATTCATTGTATCGTTCGTGTGTGCATCGAATTGGAATTGCCCACTTGCTATGTACACATCGATTGCTGCCCATACAATCTCCCTATAGGGCTTGCTTTTGCAGTCATATAAGTGACATAAAATAACGAAAGAGTCGAAAATTAAAAGGTCTTACTATGCCGACCATCCACTGTCATTTTAACAGTAGACAATCCAATGCCAGCCACAAATTGTTTTGTGGCTATCGCATAACAACCAAAAAAAAAAAAACTACAACTTTTGGTGATAAGCATAGCACGGTCACACTGTCATGCACAGTGTGACAATCAATTAAAATTTTTCGAAATTAAATTTGCCAGGTTTCGCGAATTTAGCGAGGAAAATGGGACCAAAAATATCATGGCTCCCATGACTTGACTAGGGTTTGTAAACTTGTGTTTTCAATTAGGAGATTCATGACATAAATTCCCATAAGCTCCACTGCTTACCAAAGCCTTTTTTTCTTGATTTGCCACTAAATTCCCGGAAGCATTAGGAAGTGTAATGAACTTTGGCATCCACCTCGAGAAATGGGAGATCCCTAATTAATTGAACATCTAGAGATGCCCCAAGCATTCCATATATCCCTACTGATTTAATGTCTTCCCAAGTGAATAGACGTCTCCCCAGTTAATCTACCAGCTAAAGTCAGTCTCACTTGTTGTTAATCTCGGAAAGCCATAGTACCGAGTATGAAATGCATATAAGTTGTCGATACTTACTGTCGTTTTTTCGCCATTTGTCTGATCGACAAAACTTGACATGAATCCACACAGCCCTTTCGCAGTGCACCCCAACTCATAGAGGGTAAATCTCACTTGCCGTCAAGTCCGTGAATTTTGATTTTAATACATACACCTCATCGGCATCTCATAAAAAAACTGGCTGAGGTGCGCGATCAAAATGTATTAATATCAAATTTCAACGATGTAAATGACGATCAATATCGAATCTCAACTATGAGATTAAAAAGTTGCTAGAATTAAATGATCATCAATGAATTTCACTTTACGACCCTTAGTGCATCGGATACAAATCCGACATTGAATTTCCGAGAATAGAAGCTTCATTTCATAATCATATGCCCAAAAAAAAAAATTATTAGATAGCTATGACAAATAAAATGGAATTAAAATAATGCCACGTCGGCCAGTGCATGAACCGAGCCAAGCCCGAACCCCCCCTATATATATCGCACCCAGTCTGATTCTTCTCTTCGTCTCATTCCTCACTCGCACTCTCTTCGTCTCCCTCCGGCGAGAGCGAGAACAGGAGGAAGAACCAGAATTATCCCCAAAAATTATTTCTTTAAAAAAATCTAAGGATGGATTTTTCTTCTTCTTCCTCGACTGTTACCACAACTGTCACCACCGTCGCCGCAGCCACCACTGTGGTGTCGAAATGCAGGGTGTATCCGTCTCAGACGTCCGCCATGGACGACCTCAAGCTCTCCGTCTCCGACCTCCCCATGCTCTCCTGCCACTACATCCAGAAGGGGGTCCTCCTCCCGCAGCCCCCCTTCCCCATCCAATCCCTTGTCTCCCTCCTCAAGCTCTCCCTCTCCCTCTCCCTCTCCCTCTTCCCTCCCCTCGCCGGCCGCCTCTCCACCGATTCCTCCGGCCACTTCCTCATCTCCTGCAATGACGAGGGTGTGGACTTGATCCACGCCTCGGCTGTCGACCTCCTCGTCGCCGACCTCCTCTCCCCGTCCCGCGTCCCCGAGCGCTTCAAGTCTTTCTTCCCGATGGACCGGACGGTGAGCTACCGAGGCCACTGGGAGCCCATCGTGGCCGTCCAGGTGACGGAGCTGCGAGACGGCGTCTTCATCGGCTGCGCCGCGAACCACGCCGTCGTCGACGGGACCTCGTTCTGGAACTTCTTCAACACCTTTGCCGAGGTCTCGCGAATCGGGGAGCGGAGGTTCTCGAAGGTTCCGGACTTCTGCCGGGAGTCGGTGCTGATTTCAAAGGCCGTGCTCAAAATCCCCGAAGGCGGCCCGAGGGTGACGTTCGACGAGGACGAGCCGCTGAGCGAGAGGATCTTCAGCTTCAGCCGGGAAGCGATCTTACGGCTCAAAGCCAAAGCCAACGACAAGAAATGGAGCGAATCCGATGACGGCGACTTTAACGCCGGGGAGATCATGGGGAAGCAAATGCACGACCCCCACGTGACCAGCAGCAACGAAAAGCTGACGCCGTCGTTCCTCCAGAGCTGGTTCGCGAAGCCACGTGGCGGGACAGGGACGCGCGTCGAAACGGTGGAGATCTCGTCATTCCAGGCGCTGTGCGCGCTGCTGTGGAGGTCCGTGACGCGCGCGAGGAAGCTCCCCTCGTCCAAGACGACGACCTTCCGGATGGCGGTGAACTGCCGCCATAGGCTCGAGCCGCTGCTCGACGCTCACTACTTCGGGAACGCGATCCAGAGCACCCCGACGCACGCGGCGGCGGGGGAGGTGCTGTCACGGGACCTGCGGTGGTGCGCGGAGAGGCTGAACAGGTCGGTGGCGGCACACGGGGACGCGGCGGTGCGCGGGGCAGTAAAGGAGTGGGAGAGGGAGCCGAGGCTGTTCCCGCTGGGGAACGCCGACGGCGCGTCGATGACGATGGGGAGCTCGCCGAGGTTCCCGATGTACGAGAACGACTTCGGGTGGGGGAGGCCGGTGGCGATCAGGAGCGGCAAGGCGAACAAGTTTGACGGGAAGATATCGGCGTTTCCGGGGAGGGAAGGCGGCGGGAGCGTCGACCTGGAGGTGGTGTTGGCGCCGGAGACGATGGACGGGATCGAGTGCGACTCGGAGTTTATGCAATACGCGTCGCAGTGCTGATGATGTGACGGTGTTGGCGTCGCTGGATTTGGTCTCTCCCGAGGGACGGGATTGAGTGTCGGATTCGGTGGGGTCCAGGAGTTTCAACGGTGCGGATTTGGTCTGAGATGTACATTTGAGGATTGACTAGGATCCTCTCTCTCTTCTCGCGCGGGGCATGTCTGACCTTAAATAAGTCAAAGTTAGTTTTAACCTTATCTGTCTTCAAACCTTTTTCTTCTTCACGTCGGATCCTTTGTTGCATTTCAACGGTGTCGAATTCCCGGGCATGACCCAATCTAATTTGGTAGTTAAAATCACTCTCTTCGTTTTGATTCGATTACATCTCGCGATCGATGATGTGAACGCTAATGATGCGAACGACTTGCATGGAAATTCATCCTACACGATCTTTAGTAGTGCTATAAAAATGTAAGTGATCTAAAAGCTTTTCCTATGATTTCAAATGGCAGGGAGTGTATTTATTTCGCAAATTAGGAATAATTTAAAATTTAATTTTTTAAAAAATAATTGTTTATATAACTGAAGATAATTAATCATTAAAAATATTTTCATTATCAATAAAAAAATTATGTTTAAATATTTTCGAGAAAATTTTTAAAAAAGAGCTGCCTTCATTTTTTTCAAATAAAGATTCAAAGTGGACTTTATTTCAAATAAAAGCTTAAAATGTCCTTGTAATTTCAAAGAAGGGCCTCAATGAGGTTATTTTCGTTTTTTGACATTTTCTATCCTTTCTTTCCTTTTTTTTTTCTCTTTCCTTTTCCTTTTTTTTTATCTTCCCCTCGCTTGTAGCCGTGGCCCGGCGGTCTCCCCGGCCACAAGAGAGAGTTGGCCTAGCCTGCGACCGGCAAGGGCTCGCCTCACCCGGCCCGGGCGAGGGCCGGCCTCGCGGCCACCAAGAAGGGCTCACCTCGCACCGCCTAGAATCACGCCAATATCATCTACACCAACCAAAGAACGGAGCCGTTGACTTGCTAATAACATCTACACCAGCTAGAGCTTGCTTCAGTAGAAGCAATCGGCGGCTTGGATCAACTCGTCAAAGAAATCGGACTTGAGGTCGTTCGATCCAACGAGGGAGTCGGGGCACGAATCTAGCAAGTTCGAGAAGGCATCGGAGAGGGCGAAACCATGGGGGAGGAAGTGACCAGGTGGCTCAAGGTGGAGCCAGCGGTGGTGTTGGTGGTGTTGTGCGTCGAAATCTTTCGACGGGGCTTTCTTGGTTATGGGTTCTGGGCCCAAAATGACTATAGCCCAAAAGAGATTGCTAACGCAAGAATCTTTTACCGAACTTAATCCATTCATTTTCCGAAAAGGGGTTTTGGGTCGATTTTGGACAGAGTGTCAAATGCAGTAAATGTCTTTATTAACACAAAAGGCGCGTTACAAACTCTTAGTAACCTCGACAACCCAACACGTGCAATAGTCGAGGCGTGCAGCAAACTTCGACGCGACTGCGGAATTAAATCAACGGGGTCGGACAAAAATGTAGGACACAATGCTGGAATTCAATCAACAGCACTAGACGGGGGATTGTAGGACACAATACCGGAATTGAATCGACAGTATTGGACAACATGGATGAAGGGTGCAACACCGAAATTGAATCGACGGCATCGCACCTAGTGAGCAAATGTCGGAATCTAATCGACGACACCCGACTCTAAATATGAAACTCGTCGGAATTGAATCGACGACGGGAATCTGGAAAGCTACGACTAGACTAAGCTAAAGGCTTAAGAACTTAGTTGAAAAGATAAGTGTTTTTGTATGTGTGTGTGTGTTACTACGGGGTATTTATTGGCGGACTCTTTGATAACCGCCGAGCGGTTTCTTCCTTCGGCCCCACACTTTATCATTTTCCATAAGCCACGTGGATGACGGTTTCCTAGTCTTCGCGCCTTTTTTTTTTACCTCGTGGGGATTACCGCCAATCTTTTGGTAACCACTCTAATCGTGGCTCTTCTCCGCGCGCTTTTCTTGTTCTTGAAGGAAATGGCGCCAGAATTTATCCCGACACGTGTCAACCTTTTTGATCGGTACGTACCTTGCTTCGGTGTTCCTTCATGTAGCTGATTGTCACCCCCTCACGTGCTTGTCACGAGCTTTCTTGGATTGTTTTAGGTGTCGACAGGTGGGGAGGAGGAGGTGTAGGCGGGAAGGCATCGGAGGGGCGGACTCGTCATGGAGGCCCAAGTTCTTCATGATTAAGTTCCAGTCCAGGGTCTAGAGCACGTCCCACTAGAGGGTGGCGGAGCCATCCTTGGTATCACCACCGCTGCTGCTGCCCCCGGCAGGGAGGAGACCTCGAGAAATTGTCAGACACGGACTTGTGGAGGTCGAGGAGGGAGGGGGGCTCGTCGCAGAAGGGTGGAGGAGTGGCGGCGGCGTTTGCTGTTGGGAAGTGACAGGAACTCTCATAGCTCGGCGAGACGCACCCTTTTTGCCTTGTCCCCTGTCGATTGATTCTAGTTTGGTTTTTGGGAGGAGAGATTTGAGGTTGATTTTCTGCGTTTGACTTAGAAATGGTGGTGGTGAAGGAGAGGAGGAGGAGGACGGCGAGGGGAGTTTGGTGGAGATGCAGTGGAAGAGCGGAGAAAAAAAAAAGCAGGAAAAAGGAAAGTAAAAAAGAAAAGGAAAAAAAAATCAAAAAATGTAAAAGGACCAAAATATCTTTACTCAGGCCATTTTTTAAAACAAAGAGAACATTTTAGACCCTTATTTAAATCAAGATCCACTTCAGACCCTTTTTAAGAAAATGAAAGCACTTAAAGCCTTTTTTTGAAATTTTTCCAATGACAATTTTTCGTTCATTTGATATTTTATGAAAAAATATGTCCGAAATAATTAATTTTCTATGTTTGGTTGAGTTAAAATAAAAGCGAAAAATCGCTAGTACTTGCAATAAAACTTAAAAGTTTAAAAAAGTGAAAAAGCTAAAATTGTCAACATTTACGTGCGTCAAATTTTTCAAAAGCTTCAAGATTTAATCAAATTGCCTGCTCGGCGAAATTTTGATTGAGCAAACAAGCAAAATATAAAAGTAATCCAGACAGGCGTCAAAGACATTGCATTGCGTAAAATGCAAACTGAAAGCAGCTTTCGAATTCAGGTAAAGATAGGGAGCTTCAGCGTCTATTTGAATCAGTGCCAGTTGAATCTCAAGTTTAAAATAAAACGATGAAGCAGCAGCAGCAAAGTAACATCTACAGCACAACACAATGGAAGCAAGAGAAAGCACGACAAGGAATGGCATCTCCATCATTAGATTGGCAAAAGAATAAGATTGTAACTGCCACAAAGACGGAACGCCTCTCTCAGTAACCGATATTTGCCGTCATTATCAATGCTTTCCTTCCATGCCTCCATTTCTTCTCCACAGCCACGAGCTCAGAAAGACATGGTGAGCACAAACTGTTGATGGAGAAACGCTAGCTGAATGTCTACGGCTAATCCCGTCCCTTTTTCAGCTTCCCGCTGCAGCAGGAACAGCAACAGGCTTTGAGTCTTCCGCCTTCTCATGTTCCTTGTTCAATATCTGAAACCAAAAGCCATGAATCTTCAGCTATACTAGACAATAGCAGCAAAAGAATATCAGCAAGCATCTGTTGACGCCAACCTTTTATTGCCTTCAAAAGAGGAAAATTGAACATAGCTTTCTGTACGCTAATAGGTACTTATGGGTTTCTAAATTTCAATTTTAACGTAGTACTAATCCCTCAGTTGCGAGTTCATGGCTCTTAGTTTCTCAAGTCAAGTCATTCACAAGGATATTTGAAGAAAGGTTGAATGCATAATGCAGAAATTTTTTTATCAAGACTATTGAGGTCGCTTGTAAATAGGGGCAATTTCCATGGAAAACAACCCAGCTATGAACTCTACTTTGCATAGATATTTTGTTGAACACTTTACAGGAAGTGCCCAAAAAAGCAAATATGAGAAGACATAAAACACGATGTGCCCATAATTGATTTCATAATTCAGTATGGTAACTAACCTTGTTGTTAATCAAGTTGTGGAGGGCGATTACACTGCGAATGAGGGAAGAAAGATATATCACCAGCATCATATCATTTGTTTTCACTGCAAAAGGAGGAATAGATGAAAAATGACAATGAACAATAAGGCAGGCGACGAAAAAAGAAACTTCCATTTTATTTCTGCTTTACCAGCAAAAGACTTGACCAGCTCAGCCACATTGAGGTTTGGAAGTAAGTTGAACACATCCTGGAAGTGTAAAATTATATAAATGTAAGCAGAAGACCATATCAATAAAATGATCAATGACAGACCATAGAACAGGTGATTCAAAAGCTGTTACCTAGAACGTTGCTCTTGGTCCACTAAGGGACAAAAAGGTGAGAACAGAAGTACAAAGAATGGTAAACTAGGACTTGAAGAAAGGTATAGATGTCCGAAGAATATAGCACAGACATCATTATAGCATACATATTTGCTTGTATTACCCAAGATGCACGTGATAAACAAAGGAGTACACACATATCGAACTGCTATGACCTTTATTGCCCATGCATCAATCGGTAAACATCAATCAGAACATCATGATGAGCTCTTACACACATTAGAAGGATTCTTACACTAGAAAATAGGGAATTAGATGGTTTTCCCTTAGCTTTCCCCTATCCCCCAGGAAATGGAGATAAATGTGTGCTTGTTACTGCTCAAAGAAAAGATTTGTTGATTATCTGAATCAAATAACTGATTCTCTTCAATTCTAAGAGAGCAGAAGAAGTCACACAGAAATAACATCTTGCAAGGTTCAATGAATCCAGCACCGATAACAAGAAATCACCATGACAGTCAAACCAGCTGATGCCAAGATTTGACTTCATTATTTATTCAACAGCATATGTCAAATGGTTTTGAAACGCCGCGAAGGAAATTGCCAATATCAAACAAACAAATCCTAAATAGTTTATAAGAAAACCAACCTGCAAATGGTACAAAATCTCATGGTTTAATGGAAGCTTTTCATCAATAACAAGATTGAGATAGCTCCTTATCTCTTGAAGCCGCGCATCCAACCCCTTCAGCGCAGTAAGTTTTCCGGTAACCTTGACAAGTATCAAGTTTCAGTGCTATGCTATCGCTGTCTCAAAGATTTTAGCACTGAAGATGAAAACTAACTGGATACTAAACAGTTCAGCATAATCAAGATATCACACCTCTGTGGCGAGTGTGCTGATAGTTGTATCCTTCACATCCCTAAGCAAGTGCTCAACACCTGAGAAAGAACGATGGTCAGCAAGGTGAATCAAAGCATTACATATATGTTTTGAGGGATACTACCAAAAATCAGATGAGCAAGAGAAAAGAATGCTTTCCCAATGCCATACCTATCTCCTCAACTTCATGAGCAGCAATTTCTGAAGGTACATGCACAAACACCTTCTGGCTCTTCTGTGTGGCATTCTGCGAACAATTTTGAAATCAGTTAAGTTTCATGCAGGAGCTTGTGTGTCACGAAGTCACAAACTACTATGCGAATCAATTTTGCATTCACGACAGTTTTCAACAACAAAGGTGTTGAAAATGATTTGGTACACTCGATTTAGCGTGGCTCTTATGCTTGTGCTGAAATCAATTGGATGTTCTTCCCTTCAGGTCTCTTTGAGGCTTAACGAAGCTGGCTACAGTTCGTATTCGTCTTTGGCTAAGGATTTCCATCCTCAATATAACCGACACTGGTATAGGCACGTTTTGGTGGCTTTCTCGCCGGGTGGAATCATACCACTACTCTTTCCTCTCTGCTTAGGTTTTCCGGATGGGTTAGTAGTTAATTGTTATCACCTTGGTATGGTGCGGTATTTTCTTTTGGAGACATGTTGTCCAAATGATAAGTATTTGTTGTCTACGCAGGATGATTTGGAGCGTAAGCTCACCGAAGAAGGGGACTTTCACATGGAGAAACTCATGCTCGGATATTGAGTGGGATCTCTCGTACGATATGTCCGGTCGTATTAGGCCCTATTGTGGCTTCACTTGACCTTTGGAACAACTATTACATCCACTTGCGGTTTGTCTACGTCTTGATCGAAAAGACCAGTGTTTTAAGTTTAATAAAGAAATAGGGTTTGATGTTCAAATGCTATGACTTAATCCGTCGACATCGTTGTCCTCTACCTAATGATGAAAGAGGATCTTGATTTGTCTGTAGATGATGATGATGTCCACTCTTGGCTCAATGCGCTTAACGACCGCACGCGGGCCGGGCTTAAAGCGCGTGAAACTCATCACTACCTCGTAAGGGCATTGAGACCATAGCACGTTACAAGATATAGTTACACTGGTTGATTTGACCATGGAGCAGAATGAATGTCCTAGAACATTACCTCTTTAACCTCTTCAACAGCACAGTATGCTTTAGTTGGTATACCTAGCTCTTTGGGTTGAACATCAATTATGACCAACACAGGATTAGGGACATAGCTGCAATCAGTTCAAGATTTTATTAGAAAAGTTCCACAACAGAAAATATGAGCAGGAAATGATAAAGTTAAAGCAAAACATCCTTTAAAGATACATATATAACAACTTGTAGTTATTAAGACCCTCAAAGAAAAAATTTGGAGATCTCGTTAACTAAGAAAAGAACAAGACATATATTGACTAGAAAAACAAATAGAAGGCAGAAAATGGAAGTGACAAGGTCATCACAGACTGATAAGCATATTACGTAGATCTTACTCATCAAATAGTCTGTGTATATTGAGGTCATTCTCTCGCAATTTCGGACCAGTGCTGTACCACCCCACAACATGCTCCTTGGCTGAAAGATAATACATCCGCAATCCATTAAGTACACATCAGATCATTTGGGTAAAGAAAGTACTTGTGACTTGTCGAAGACGATACCATTTATTCTCTTGAACATGCCAAACATTGCTTCATGGTAATTGTGGTCAAGAAACCAGATGCTTGGATCCTTCTCATCTTCCTCAAATGGTACTGTTAATTAGGGAATATACACGAGCAATATATGAGACAACCAAGAAAAGCCCTAAGAAAACAACTAAAACAGAACCTTCCCAAACATGCAGGAAAGTAGATTTAGGTTACCCTTAGTATCATAACCTGGCCTGACGCTAGAGTAGCAACAAGCATTCTAAAATAATAATGTCTAAGCTTTACAAATATCCATTGACAGAGTTGTTTCTCACACAAAAACTCCATGGTATCATATTGATATGTAGGGGCTCGTTTAAGCAATAGAATCACTGTGGTTCATGGGAGTCAATAATTGCCATAAATCACCCTGATGACTTGATTGTTCATTCCCTCATCTCCAAGAGTGTCCGAGAGAATGAGAGAAAAAGACCTCATACTTCATTCCGACTTGTCAAAGGGTATGCTAGAGCACGAGAGATCACTAAACAACTTCCTTCTTTCCCTCACTAACCGCCCTTCCAGGAACACTCTAAGGCCAAGTAATCAAACTTCACCTTGGGAATATTCAAGAAAGAATTGAAGATATAACACTGCATACAGCTTGCAGCCCCGGAGTTCTGCGTCAGTGACACTCAACGTTCAGTTTCGACTGAGCATTGTCCAGGAAACTCGAGTTTCCCATAGTCAAGCTCTAACTCGAGTGGAAATTTCGAGCCAAAAACGTTTAGTAGAAGTTGAATTCTCACGACATATAGCGAGAAACCAATCCTTGACCACTCTCTCATTTGCATCCCCAGCTTATACAAATGTCTCAAAATTAAGTATAAGCGCTCAAATCACAGAAATCAGACCCCACGTCAGGTCTTGTTTCTCACATTTCATCTTAGCGCGCAAAACAGAAGCTGAATTCCACAACTTCACCTCGTTCTATTTCCTCCAATCAAATTCATTCAGGAAAAATTTGAAAAAAAAAAAAAAAATGAGAAGCGATTACTCCTACTATATCAGCTCGCACTAGAAAACAAACTTCGAACAAAAAATTTCTGTAGACTAAGTAAAACACGACATCGAAACCACCGAGATTCTAGATCTAATCGAAGGACAACATGCAGAAGCGAGAGAAAAAGTGGGGAACCCCCAACCTGCGTAGCTGTTGGAAACGTCGACGACACCTTTGAAGGAGCTTCCGAGCAAGACGCCGACGACGCGCTTGCGAGTGTCCTTGGCGACTCTGTTGTAGTTGTCGACGATGCTGAGGAGGACGAGGGGGTGGACAATCACCTTCTCGATCGGCCGCGAGGACACCTGCTGAGTCTTAATCACGTCCATTTTCCCCTCACCGAAGGACCAAAAGCGATCCGATTCGAATATCGAAACCGCCTTCTCTTCTCTTCTCTTCTCTTCTCTCCCCCCAAGTGAATCACAAAACAGAACTGAAGCTGGATTGCCTCGTCTTCGATCTTTTTGTCGCTCATTGCTTCTTCGTGTCGTGGTGGTCAAGTTAAAAGAGGGTCCCGCCATTGATTGGGGGAACTCAATTGGGCCACAAACATGGGTCAGCCCAGAATTGCGGCCTGACAACGTAAGAGAAGTGCAAAGGTCGGTACCTATCGAAAAGTTAAAACCGTCCGTTGAGATTGGGCGCATCAACACAAAAAACTAAAGAGCAGACGCGAGAAAGAGAAATCGAGACATGAGATTTATTCCGATTCACTCTTCAAATAGAACCCATGAATAGCAACTGAGTAATACTTAGGAGTGAGCGGCTCCCAATCCAGTCCGCTTCTCCTTGAGAACTAGGAATCGGAACCGGGGATCGAACAGACTGTCTAGAGAACCGGACAAGACAGTATTGAACAATCGATCCGTTTCTAAGACGATCTGATGAAACCGGTAAAATGTCCAATAATTGAGGAAAAAAATACCAAATGAAGCAACAAACCCAATTTCCATACAATCTCATTTCATTTGGCCTCATGATGTGATGATCTATCAATGATAAAATCGCAATGCGAGCAGAGAAATTATAGAAGCAATAATTGAAGAAAGAGGAAAAACATCATCGGAGTATGTTTTGGTCGGGAACGTCGGTGCTGCCGAGCTCTGACTATGTGTTGTCTAGCTAAAATAAAGCTTTGCATCCACTGGTCAGGTACATGAAATAACGCCCACGAGTCAGACATGTTCTCTTATTTGATGAGAACCTCCATGTTCTGTATTCCTTACAACAGACTCAAAGTGAGAGAGAGGCGGCTGGGAAAGGAAGAAGGAAATATTGAGGCTATTTTTAAAAAAAATTAAAAAGAATAAAATCGACCGGTCCGGACGGGGCGATCTAGTCTTGTGCCCTTAGAACTGGAAACCGAACCGCCTAGCCACCGATTTCAATTTTAAAAACCGCAAATCGAATCGCCGTCATCCGGAACCGGACCACTAGTCCCGATTCAGTCGGTTAGACTTACTCATCCCTATTAATACTCAGTAATTATTCATGGCCCAAATCCAAACTTTCAATAAATACGAGCTTATATTATAAAAGCTCTCTTTTCAATCAAAACAAAAATTATAAAAGCCCGATGTTCAGAAATCATATGAACCACACCTCAATATTCGTATGTTCGACAGAATCCATCGTCATAGATTACCAACGCGTCATCAGAATGCTTGTCGGCTTTATCTTGCGATGGTCGACCTACGTTGCCATTTGATTAGATCTCCATCGCCCAGCGTATCAAAGGAAGAAACGAAAGAAATGGTTCATATTTCAAGGGAGGGCATATATCTGAAATTACTGATCCAGAAAATCAATATGATGCGATTCAATCAAGCCAGAAGTCGGGAAAAGAATTTAACTTCATAGTAATTCCTCAAAAAGCTGCATGTTTCATAGATAGGAGGAAATCTCGACACTCAAAACTTCTCTGATGCTTGACCGATTCCCACTACAGATAAGTTAGAAAATCTTTGTTCTCTCTATCAAGGAAGCAAAACCTCCTCTCAGTCAAATATTGGAAAGATTTTACAATCACTTCAGCAAACAATGGCCAGCATCCTAACCGTCGCCATACACCGACAAACAAGACTAGGCCGGATGAATTTCCATTCAGCTGCATTAATTCCAGCTTAAGAGTGGGTCTGAAATTGGTTATACAGGACCTGTGCCGCCGTGTTCAATTTTTCTGCTAAGCTGAGCTGTGTCCTCGTGATGCTCGAGAGGTAAAGCATTAGCAACTGGTCCTGGAAACAGATTAAGCGAACAAAGGCATCAAGTCAGCTGAAGATTTGAAACCCATTGATCACAAGCGCACCTAGTAAGACTGTTTTAACCAACCCAAGCAAAAATAGACCAAATTGAAGGACCCAACATGGAAATGGCGAGCAGTTTTTGGTCATGGCTGGTGTAGCAAGAACAATAAACGCTGATGAATGGCAGCAAAACAAAGCTAGTCCAAGCATTAACTGGTGGTAGGCTAGCTATAAATTCTGGGTCCATGGACTAAGATTGAGGACTCAAAATAGATTCTCTTTCACACAACTTGTGCCTAAATCTTTGAACGGATTACCTGTATACTGTCGTTCACAAGCTTATCAAAAGCCAGCGGTGACATTTTCGGAATTGAAGCTACTGAATCTGCTATGAATCTTCCGACGCTGTTATCAGCAGGGGTGCGGCCTTCCTGGAAAGAGCGAAACAAATCAAGTTACAGACTTAGACAAGAGCAAGAAATGAAGACATGCTAAAGCGAGCTGTCACTTTCTCACCACAACATTGTCGACATATTTATACACATCATCAATTAAAGCTAGCAGACGTTCCATTGTGGCTTCCATTCCCTCCAAATCGCTTGGGAGTTTATCAACTGATTGTTTCTTCAAGATATCAACTGCAGGACAAATTTGCTATTAGAACCCAGCTAAACAATACGATAAAACCAGGAAAAAAAATAATTATACATTCACATCAATCTATCCATCACAACGACCAATTAGACACCAGCATGTCTATAATTCATTCTGTTTTTCAGAATTGATCTATGATCCAAAGCCACATCTTCTGCCTATGTCTCACGACAACATCCAGCAGAAACCATTAATACTTTAAACCCATAAAAATTAGGTCTAATAGGAACACCCACAGGCACTGCATCATTATATCTGAGCATCAGTCATATAACTACATTGTATCTAGACATGGAAAACAATTTCTATGAATACTTACATCCAACTCTCTCCGCTTCCACCATGCGCAGATCCAAAGAAATCTCTTGAAACTGGGCAGCAAGCTGTCGGTCCCCAAGAGACAAATTAGTAGAAACATAAGCTTTGATCGAAGCCTGGCCATTGTTGAATCCAGTATCAACGGTCAAGTGGACAGGGTTCGAAACTTCTCTAGAATAGAACTCATGGATCAATGCACTACCACCAGTGACACCATCGCCAGTTGAATACCTGCACATGCAACCAGAGTTCCCAAATAAAGCAAGTTCAAAAACTCAACATGCACTCTGTTAACAAGGACATGGGTGGCAAGATCATTGAATCATTCATTATGGATAAGATTTTGAAAGGAGAAAAAAGAAGGGAAACGAAAGAACTAGGAAAAAAAACTAAAAAAAAAATGGCATCTGAATAAATACAAGAAATCGAACATCCACAAAGGTTAAGCAATCACTTCGAAAATCAGAGATCCAAGAAAATTGATGACATCCCAACTCCAAACTAGTAAAGCAGCATGCTCTTCTTAGCCATATCCACCTAACAAATCTAGAAAACTTATCCATTGCTTCCAAAGACATCCTTAAGTAGCCAGTTAGGTTATCTAGCACAGCAGCTTCAGGCAGGTTTGTACAACACAACACATACACAAGAGAGGATTGGAGATGAGACTTCAACTAAAATGGTAGTACTCGCTTCCCTGTCAGAAGTACGATGCTCTAGTGTAATTAAATTAAAGACTCTGAATTGTCGCAAGCATCAGCACCAAACAAATCCCGATAGTAAAGTTCTGAAACAAAAACAACATATTGATGAGAATTACCATCCAACAATGACTTCTTTTGGATTCACCTTTTGGTGAGATATCAGCATGTTATGATGATAATCGATATCCAGCGCAACCTGCAATCAGCTCATATCATAATACTTAGCTTTGATAGGAACAGCAATATCCATGATTCCTATGAATGGACCAAAAATCCAGCTCATAAAAATTCAGGGAAATGTAAGACCGTCATGGTAAAAAATTCATAGATCAAAGCTTGAAACTTGCGAACTATAATAAGATAACGAGCTTTTTTAGTAGATCGGGAGAATAAGATGCAAACTAAATGAGGTTGGAGAATCACCAGCCTATCACTACGACCAACATTTGAACAACCATGTCCAGAATCCAGTTGCTGAATCATGGTCTCATCTCTCGCAAGCTTGCAGTAAAAGGACATATCGGGGGTCCACTGGCATTCTATCGAATGACAACGCGGCATCAATTCTTAGCTCGCTCCAATCAGTCAAACCGACCAAACATAATCCCCAAAAGAAAGAAACACAGGGACCAAGTTTGACATCAATTCAAGCCACTTCGTACAACAACGGCCAGACAACCCATAGCGGCGCAATTACAAGAAGAAATGTTGAGAGCAACTCGAACTCGACATAGCACCAATGCCCCTAGCACTAGCTCAATTTCTCGCCATATTCGCTTACACTTGTTATAACTAGAGCTTATATTCTACGGCTGGAAATGTAAAAAATAACCACACGAGCACGACGGAACGACGAGAACTGCACTTTCTAAACGAACGCTATGAACATGTAAACAATGAGCTGAGAAAAACACAAGCGAAGTCGGGGACTAGAGAAGCGGACCTGGCCGGAGAACTCGTTGTGAGGGACGGCGTAGGAGTTGCGTATATCGACGGTCCCGTCTGGCAAGATCGAGCCGAGGAGAGTGCCGATGACCCGCACGGCCTGGTCCGGCCGCCTGACGTAGCAATCGCAGACGTTGAATATCACCAGGGGGTGGACCTTCGCCGACAGGCTCGTCGAAGGGGACGAGAACTGCAACACCGTGTTCTCGCTCGCCGCCATTGATGTCAATCTTCCCGATGTGTTGCGGCGAGAGAGCAGAAGAAAACGCAGGCGGGCGGTGTAGGGTTTCTTCCTTGACGAGCGAGCAAAGGCAGAGGAAGAGAATCCTGGTTCGGCTTTGTTTCGGTTTATCGTCCACAAGGTAAGCCCAGAGCTCTACTTCATGGGCCAAAGCCCAAACGTAATCTGGGCCAGATTGCTTTTGGGATTCTCCGCACTTTCTCGGCCTTTTTATGGCCTCTGATTTTTCGAAAGCTTGGACGGCCGACCGCGGACCGGCTAGACGCGCGAGCCGTAGACACGTGGAGCCGACTTCGTGTGTCGAGGCATGCAAGTTAGTTCTAAAACTTGTCAAGTTGGTGTAATCAAGTTCTAAAACTTGTCAACATTTTCCGTTTATCAAGTTGGCGGAGTTTTGACCTAAAAAAATAAATTTTTGACGGAATTAATAGAAGAGCTTGATGGAATCAACGTGATAAGTTTTACGACTCGATTACAATTTTTCAAAAGTTTTATGATTCAACTGTATTTTCTTGACAAGTTTTAGCATTTTTAATACACTTATCCTTTTGAAGTAACTAATCCGATGCGCGAGCTTCTTGAAGTATTTTTGGGATTCAAAGCCTACCCGTCAAAGAAGGACGTCTTTGATGTAAAAAGAAACCATGTGATACCCACCAACCTGAATTATGGTACGACAACCTGTGGAACGACAACGATTGGACACAAAACAAACAAACGAAATCCGGAATTTAGTGGGAGAAAAGGAGTAATAAAGCATTCTCGATTACGAAAGATAGCCTACTCTTCTTCTCCTCTCCGGATTGGAAGTTGCTGACCATTTTATTAAAACTTGCGGCTATCAAGAGCTCAGTGATCAAATCTCTTCGCCATGGACGTGAAGCAAGTTCTCTGCATGAGCAAAGGAGACGGAGAACATAGCTACGCTCGTACCTCCACCCATACGGTTTGTTTCCTTCGATTAAACTCTCCCTTCACGTTCTTTCTTCTTCTTCTTCGCTGTCTTTTGTAATTTCCAGAGTAATAGGCAGGACGAATCGCCATGGTTCGGCATTTTTTATCTGAACTGCGGGCTCGGGTTGGTTCGTAAGAACGAATCTATCAAATTGCATCTAGGAAATTAAGTAAAGTTTCTTTGCTATCTAGTCAATTAGGAAATGGTTGAATTCACAGGATACATTAGATCCCTGTTTCTTGCGTTAACAGCAAAAGATTGCGTCTTTGGCAAAGCCCACGATAGCGAGCGCAGTTGATTCTCTGCTCGAGGAAGGTTTCTTCCCGTGCCAGCACCTGAATGTGGTCGATTTAGGCTGCGCTTCGGGTCCTAGCGTGGTGACCTTCATGTCGGCCGTCATCGAGAGTGTGCGGGAGAAGTGCGCACGCTCGAACCGCCCGACGCCCGAATTCCAATTTTATCTGAACGATCTTCCCGGGAACGATTTCAACACGCTGTTCAAAAGCTTGTCCAACTTCTCGCAAGACTACGAAAGCTTGTCGTGCTTCGTAATGGGGGCTCCGGGATCTTTCCATGGAAGGCTCTTCCCTAGCAACTGCTTGCACCTCGCTCATTCCTCCTATAGCGTCCATTGGCTATCTCAGGTAAATTTGATCGCATATATCTGTAGTGCAAATACTTACTGCGATGCTATTATTGGGAAACATACCTTTCCCAATAAAGTTTGCAATATATTACAGATCTTGTGTTGGAAAATTACTATAAAAAAAAATCACAATAGAAGTCCAATTATTTGACCGATCATGTTAACGAATTTCGCCACTTCTCATTCGACTATGCATAGAGCTGGTAATGCAAGCACAGCGTAATCACAATGGAAGTCCATGTTAATCCTGCACTAATTTGAAGCTCAAGCAAATGAAAGGTCCCGAATCTCACGAGCGAAGAAGGCTCCCCGTTGAACAAGGGAAGGATCTACATCTCGGAGACCAGCCCCCGCGTGGTGAAGGAGGCCTACTTGGCTCAGTTCCGAGCAGATTTCTCGACATTTCTGAAGTCCCGCGGCAAAGAGATGGTCGATAATGGTCGCCTCGTGCTAATACTCAACGGGAGGGAAGATAAGGACTTTGCGAGCCTAGACGGCTACTTCATTTGGGAAAAACTTGGAGAGGCAATCGCGGATTTGGTTTCAGAGGTAAGTTATCATAAATCGGCTTTTCAACTTTCATATATTACGAGATTAATGGCGCTTTAATAGGAAAAGAAAAATCAAATTCGATGTATGTTAAGACTCATACTACGTCAAGGTGTGTCCCATGGTGAAACGCTTCTTGCTTTCAACTTTTCCATCTCATCTTCGTTTGAACCTTGTTTTAGGGTTTCGTCGAGGAAGAGAAGCTGGACACCTTAAACGTGCCGTACTACACGGCATCTTCAGAGGAAGTTCGAGGCATAGTCGATGAAGAAGGGTCCTTCCGGATCGAACACATAGAGATAATGAAGATCGACAGAGCCTCGCCGGGCGAGGATCCTCATAGCAGAGGAAGGAAGGCGGCTTCTCATGCCAGATCCTTCACCGGTTCCATAATCTCGCACCATCTTGGCGAGGGGATCATGGACAAGCTCTATGGCGAGAAGCTTCCCATTCTCATAGGTGATGATTTGGCTAAGGAAAGGAGGATGGGAGTGAGCATAGTTGTTGTGCTCAAAAAGCACGTCCCATGACTCAGTGTTGGTCTCCGTTACCAAGTGTCATTTGAAGTGATTCCTTGTTTGCGAGAGAGAGGCGCAAATTGTCCAAAAAATCGTAAACATGTTGATGCTTTTGTCTATTCAATACTAAACTTTTTTTTAATTTTGCTAATAAAGTCTTAAGCATTTTAACGTTTTGACAATTCAATCTATTCGGTCAATTTTAGTTGAAAATCGCTGATATGGATGTTGGTTGTCCTACGTGGCACGATCGACGTTGACGTGAATAGTTATTAATTGTATTTAATGTTTTAATGTTCTTCATATATGTTTTCTCTTTGCTTTTCCCTTTTTACCTTTTTTTTACTAGTGTGGCTATGGGCATGGGCTTGGCGAACCTCGTCCAAATCTAAGTAAGGCTACCTCGCCAGCGACCATGATGGTCTCGCCTAGTAATAAGGAAAAAAAAAACACACAAAGAAAAGAACAAATTATAAAAGTTAATAAAAAATCAAAAAGTTATTATTAAAAATTATTCACGTCGGCGCTGGTCATACCAAATAAGACGACCGTCATTCACACCAGTAATTTTCAGGTCAAAGTTGGCCGGATGGACCCAATTAGCATAATTAAAAGATTTAGAATTGAATTGATAAAAGTGTTTTTTGAACGGTTGTCCCAAGGTGAGGTGACCTTGATTGTAACGAGGAGAAATATCAAGAGAGCCCTTTTATTTTCCTATCAATTATTGTTAACAAGGCCATGGGTAACAATCATACAAGCAGGGGAGGGGTCGTCATGGCCTTTACTGGGGCTGTGGCCGCTGCGGCTGCGAGGCATTCGGACATAAACGGCCTTGAGCCAATTCAGCCCAACGTGCAAAATCGATTTGGACAAGTTCTTTTATTATTCGGCCTCGTAATTACTAATTAGGTCATTACTAAGAAAATTAAATGATGTGGTCCAATGTTCTCTCTCAAGTACGAAATCAAGTTGGTTTATGGATACGAATCTAGGAAATTAACTGCAGTTTCTTTGTTTAATAGTAGTTGAATTTTCTAGGTAAATTAGACATGATTTCCCTCGTTGCATCAAAGAATTGCGTCCATAGCCAAGCCCATGATAGGAGTATGGTCGATTCCCATGCAAGCATCTACGTGTGGCTGATTTGAGCTATGCTCTGGGCCCTAGAGTAACCGGCGGCATCGATCAATAGCGAACGGTAATTCAAGTAATATGAATGTTTTTTTGATTATATTTGAAACTGTGGTTCGATATTTTTCTCGAAGCTATGAGATCGGGTTGGTTTAGCAAGGTGAATTCATTTCTCGCAATCACAACAAAAGATTGCGTCTCTGCTGGTGGAATGTTTCTTCCCCGTGCTAAGCTTCTCCATCGGTGGCTGATTTCGGCAGCGCTCCTGGTCGGTCCTTACCACGATACCGAACCCGCCCATGCCCTGCTAATGTCCTCTGCCCCATACCCGTCACCTTTTTTATTCAGCTGCCCATCTCCACACCATTTTTTCATTTTTCTTCTTTCACTAGCCAATTAATTACGCAGCCTTTTTTTTTTTTTTTTTGTAAGAAAGTAAGTTCCCGTTCTTCGAAAGTATTTAAAAGCAATCGGTGGGTAAAAATTTAAAAACTTCCTCTCGAAGCATAATAATCATATTTGGATCGACAGCGGCCTCTATCTCTACTGTGCATACTTTACGGTAAGGTCGTGCAATTAAGAAAACAATAAAAGAGTTTACCGATCTTATTTCGGTACGGCACCTTAGTGGATTGGGTAGCCCCGAAAAGTTAGCCACCTTATGAATGGTGATGAGTAGAAAGATTAGTCTCGAGAGATACTAATGACCTCAAGAATCTTGTTACTCCCCCATCATACAATCATTAGTGTTGGGTGATATTAGCCTCTTTTATACATCGGGCGATATGGGACAACTCCGACAATCTCCCCCTCACACATCGAGCATTGGGTCATATCTCTACTGTATGACTTCTCCCGTATGACCGTTGGGTCCAGACTTACCGATAACTTGGACTGGGCTCTAATACATGTGTTAGATGGCATTGGGTCTCTCTCATCTCAAAAGCCGGTTCAAAGGATGAGACTTTTCATCATACTTATAAACCGACCACTAACCCATTTCATAATCCATATAGGATAGCTCCAACAATTAGTGACGCGAATGCAGTTTGGATTTGGGGTCTTTCAATTTTCTAAGTTATATCCGGTCAAAGCCAACATCTTCCCGAAAGAAAAATGATAATAACTTGTGGCTCTTGTTCTTCGGAAAAAGAATCTTGGGCGGTTGGTGGAAGAAGGAAATCCCGAGTGTTCTTGATAGACCCCCTCTTCTTCTCCCTTCTAAAATGGAAGCGCGGTGCATATTCTCAAGCAGCAACAGTGCGGGATCAACGGGGAGAGGGCGGGCTTACCGTCACAACGTTTACTTCCTCTGGAATCGCCATGGACGTGAAAGAAGTTTTCTTCATGAGAAGAGGAGACGGCGAAGATAGCTACGCTCAGATCTCCACCTACACGGTTCGTTTCATTCAACTTATACCCCTTTTCTTAGATGAATCAGCATGATCGGTCGCCAATTGCGTGATCGGTCTAAAACTACGGGATCGGGTTGGTTTATGAGTATGAATTCGTTCCTTGCGCTACAGCAAAAGGTTGCGTCTATAACGAAGCCCGCGATAGCGAGCGCGGTTGATTCTCTGTTGGAGGAAGGTTTCCTCCCGTGCCACCTTCTAAATGTGGCCGACTTAGGCTGCGCTTCGGGTCCTAGCGTGGTGGCTTTCATGTCGGCCGTCGTAGAGAGTGTATAGAAGAAGTAACGCGCGCTCGAACAGCCCGACGCCCGAATTCCAATTGTATCTTAACGATCTTCCAGGAAACGATTTCAACACGCTGTTCAAAAGCTTGTCCAACTTCGCGCGAAGCTATGAAAGCTTGTTGTGCTTCATAATGGGAGCTCCGAGTTCTTTTCATGGAAGACTCTTCCCTAGAAACTGCTTGCACCTCGCTTATTCCTCCTACAAACGTCCATTGGCTATCTTAGGTAAATCCGATTGCACATATATGATCATCACTGTGAGAGATGCATACTGTATTCCATCGATCTTGTTATAAGTTTTCAGCAGTTTTTAAGTAAATGGACTTATTATAATGTTAAAAATAGGATCCCACATTCAGTTAAAATTTAATTTCATTAGTGTAATATAACGCGTATTAATTTTACATGATAATTGCCTCGCCCAATAATCGTTTTTATGGGAGACGATTATCTAAAAGGGGCGAATAGCAATTTTTAAACGGGTTGTTTAATAATGGTCCCGTCGTCGGTTTTAGTATATAGTTTTACAATGTACTACGTCAATTTTCTCGTCGGTTTTAGTACACGGTTTTAGAATGTACTACGTCGGTTTTCTTGTCGGTTTTAGATGTACCTTAAGAAAGTACGTTAACAGTGAGAATACGTACTATCCCTCGTGGAGGGGGCTGGCTAATAGCACCCCGTTTTCGTCGATCATTCTATGCTACGCATCCGTATTCATCATATTCATCAATGGACGTAGGTATGTTCGTTTTCTTCCCGTTTCCACATTCTTTCTCAATTTTACATGGAGTTTTTTTTTTCATGATTAGGGAATCAGGATAGTTAGTTTCTTTGTAATTTAGTATAACGGGACTTGGGTTCGAATCTCGCCAATGTATACATACTCAAAATAGAGCTGTAAAGTGTCGCGACCTAAAAATTCAAAAAAATATCAGGCTAATGGATTATCGGGTTAACTATTTAACCAACCTAACTCGGACTCTCCCAAGTCCATACCAAATCGCAACTTGAGGTTCAATTGATTAACATATAATGTATTTTAATTTTGGAGCCGCCACTAATCATTTATGGTAGGTTGATTAGAAACCTAAATAAAATAGCGGAAGAACTATTTTATTCCTACGAACCAGAGATTAAAAGTTCGGGGACTTGATTACGCCAGATTACTCTAACGCCCTTTCGGTACCATTTTATTTCATGAAAAATCATTAGAAAAGGCAACATTAATTGATTTTAACCTAAGCCACTAACAAAGGTTATCATACGGGTGCACAATCAATTAATGAATATCCAAAAGTCAATATAATCAAGGGAGCATGCGCCACCCAAGATAGTTCTTTTTTTAAATTTTCGATTTTTATATGAATGCATGAGAGACTACACTATATGCAATGGCATGGATTAAATGCAAGACTAAACTAGATTACATGCAAACTAAATGAATGCACAAGTAGGACCATGATTAAATTAACTCCGTGACACGTGTATTAATTAAAACGAAGACATGCAATTCTAATATACAATTTAAGCTAAAATGCAACCTAGTATGACATGGCAAAGATGACGTGGCATAGATGACGTGGCATGTATGACGTGGCAAGGATGAATGATTTTTTTTATATTTTCGGATGAATTAATTTCCTAAAATAGAACTATGTCAAAACAATTTTTATCTTGTATATTTTAGAGTTTACATTGACCTAAACCTAATATATTGAAGATATATTATTTTAAACATAAGATTCTATTTAAACATGCAATTTCTATTCTAGTATGCAATCTAACCTAAATAAAAATTTAGATATGCAATATCTACATGATGTTATTTTTTTAAAATATGCAATTTTTAGATATGCAAAGTGAATAAATGCAAATCTTTTAGAATTTTCGAGATTACGACGGATATATTCTAAAAGATATGACAATCAAACAATTCAAATCAAATGAGGAAAGTGAATATACCAACCAATGTCAATTAAGAAAGTGGATATATCAATCAAGTTTTGAAATATTTCGCAAATATTTGAGTCAATCTTTAATTCGTAATCATACGATTAACGATTGAACTCAAGTCCTTGCCTAATCGAATATTCCATCAATAATCTTAAAGATGGACGTTCTCGATTGTATGGCAAGTTACGGATTAGGAAAAGAAATTTTTCTAATCAGCCTATATTTTGAAAAAATATCCACTTTGATGCTATGCAAGATATGCTCAAATATGCAAACGTAAGATATGCAAATATATCCAAGATAGGCAATAAAAATATTTAAAATCGGAATTTTACCTATCTTGCGGATACCCTTCTTAATTCGAATTAGATCGAATTGCTTGAGATCGCTTATGGATTGGACCGGCGGAGCTCACATGCATACGGATGATCATGGTGGAAGGACTTTCGATGGGACACTTTGGCAAGTACAACAATGCTTGCAGATTTAATAACTTAAACCAAACTTAAGCCAAAGCCAATAATTGAGTTAGTGGACTCCTCGAATGTGGTCGCAAGTCAGAGGACTCCACCGAGGATTAAATAAACAATTAAGTAGATGACAAATGCTTGGGCATGATGAAGGTGTCATCGTCGCTCCCAATGAACGCAAGTAAACTTTGATGCGACAAGGACTAGAATGTCTCTGATGGTTTTACTTGAGGACGACTCGTCCACGACTGGGTGAGATCGAATGAGAGCCTGCGACAAAAAGGAATTGGGAAGCTTTCTGATTTTGGAATTGATATAACTTAATAACAATAAGAATCTAATGGAGTCAAACACATTGTTAGAGAAAAACTTCCCTTTTGACGTCTGAGAATTGAGTCATTCAACACGTGAATACCTCAACTTATGCAAGTGATTGTCTCTCCAAAAGAATACCTCCAGGTGGAATCTTATCCAAGTCTGGAAATTACCCAGAGGCCTGGATCTTTGTGGACGGTTCTTCAAGGTTCTTGACCCTTCTTCTTCTTCTTCTTCTTCTTCTTCTTTTCGTAAAAAGCCAAGAAACCCTTCCTCTCCTTCTAGCCGAGCCTTCCACTCTTCCTCTCTTATTTTCTGAGTATTCTGTCGTGAGAATTGTTTTGGTCATGTATTCAGAATTGTGGCCTCAATGTCGCCTATTGAATTGAGTCACCCCCTATGGCCATGTATTACAATGAAGTGGCCTCCCCCATATTGTGAGCAAAGTTATGCTTATATAGGCTTAGATTTAGGGTTTTCTTTAAGAGCAAAATATGTTATTTTCCTAATCTAGAGCCTAAAAGATATATTCAAATCAAGATTGCTCAATTATCTAACATTTTCCAATTTGGCATTTATTTATTGCAATTTTCGGCTATTTAATATGTGCAATGGGCTTGGTCGAATTTGTGTTCTCGTGGGCTCATTCGCGAATTTCCGGGATTGAATTAAGACTTTCTAACATGTAGTTAAAAGCCTTAATTTTTAAATGAACTGATTTCAGCTCAAAATAGGTCCAATATAGCCTAATTAATATCGGCACCCCCTACCTATCTTAGTCGAAATTCTCAGATTAAGTCTGGTGCAATCGCTCGTCAAATTAAGCTCAATTGACTCACCTCTGGTCTATATGCAAGTATGACTGACAAAAATAAAAATAAAAATACGATGCATGAGAAATTAATTTTTGACGAGAACTAATGTTAATTCTCATTTTGTGCTTAAATAAATGATTTACTAAAAAAATTAAAATTTAGGTGTCAACATAAAGCACAACATAATCACGGTGGATGCCAATCTTAATCCTTGCATTAACTTGGAAGTTAAGCAAATGAAAGGCACCGAGTCTCACGAGCAAAGAAGGCCTCCCGTTGAACAAGGGACGGATCTTCATTTCAAAGACCAGCCCCAGCGTGGTGAAGGAGGCCTACTTGGCTCAGTTCCGAGCAGATCTATCGGCATTTTTTAAGTCCCGCAGCGAAGAGATGGTCGATGACGGACGCCTCATGTTAGTACTTCACGGGAGGAAAGATAAGGACTTTGCGAGCCTAGACAGCCTCGACATTTGGGAGAAACTTGGAGAAGCAATTGCCGATTTTGTTTCAGAGGTAAGTTATCTTTGTTTGGCTTTTCAGTTATTAATCAGATATAAGATTAATTGTCCTTGAGTTTTAAAAAAAAAAAATGCTCATTCGATAGGTACATTAGACTCATCCTAGTTCAAGGTGCACCTCATGGGGAAACGATTTTCACTTTCGCATTTCAATCTTTTCGTCGTCCGAACCTTGTTTCAGGGGTTCCTCGAGGAAGAGAAACTAGACACATTAAACGTGCCGTACTACACGGCATCTTCAGAGGAAGTTCGAGGCATAGTCGATGAAGAAGGGTCCTTCCGGATCGAACACATGGAGATGATCGAGGTCGATGCCGGAGAAACCACGCCGGGCGAGGATCCTTGTAGCACAGGAAGGAAGATGGCCAAGCATGCCAGATCCTACACCAGTTCCATAATCTCGCACCATCTCGGCGAGGTCATGGACAAGCTCTATGGCGAGAAGCTTCCCACCATCCTAGGCGATGATATGGCTAAGGAAAGGAGGATGGGAGTCACCATAATTGTTGTGCTCAAAAAGCACGTCCCATTGCTCTAGTGATGACGCCATGTGGAAGCTTTCCAAGTGTTTTTTAAAAGGATTCCATTCCAAGTTGGTAACTAGATTTGCATTGATGTAAATAGATCAAAATAGGTCAAATAAATTTATTTAGGACAGATCATTTGTAAGTCTTAACATTTTTAAGACTCGTTGCATTTTCTGATAATTTTAAGACTCAATTGCACTTTTTTTAATAAATGTTAATACTTTCGATATATTTATCTCTTTTGATTTCCTTACTAATTATAGTGTACAAGAAAACGGGGTGGGGGGTGGGTGCTCGAGGGTTTGATCGGGGTTGCTACCACCGCTGTTGCAAGACGTTCGGTTCGTCCGTCATAGGCTGACAACCATGGCCGAGGGCCTACCGAGCGCATATTGCAAATAAATGGAGAGGAAAGAGTCAATCTGATTTACTCTTTCGGCCCGAACCAACAAATTAGGTTTGTTCGAACAGCAAGCACTTGTTCCCGCTCATACATCCAACTCTAATTTAAATGCGATGATCATCATTAGCGAAAACGTGGCATGTTCACTGCTTCTGAGAGCAGTGAGCAACTTTAAATTTTAGTGGCAGCGAAATTCATATAATTAATACCGTGAAATGACCTCTCAATACTAGAATATACCAAGCGAAGATGCTCTTAAAAAAAGGCAAAGTGAAAAGCATATAAGCATGCCCAGCATTTCATCTGCGCCATTATTTTGCAATCAACATCACAGAAGCCAACAAAATCAACCGAAAGATGGAATCAATCAAAGGTGCTTGAAGACGGACTTGGTGGAGATGAGCGAATATCTTCTTCTTCCAATTTTTTTTCTCATTTTTTTTTCTGGGTTTATTTTTGATTCGACAGATCACCTTCACGATAACAACAACACAAATATAATACAGACACCAACGTCAGATTGGCCCCCACAGGCCACTCCTCTGGCTAAAGTCCAAAGCAAAAGAAGAAGCCTTTTGAATTAAAAAAAAAAAAAGCCATTCTGAACTTTACACAAACACATGGCAGACACACACAGGCAAAACCCACAAAAGAAGTAGGACCCGCCCAAACTTTTTATCATCACCTTAAGCGGTTCCCCCGAACCACAAACCAACGTCAGATTGGCCCCCACACGCCACTCCTCTGGCTAAAGTCGATATTATTCGTGTGACGAGGCGTGCGAGTTAGTTCTAAAACTTGTGAAGTTGGTGTAATGAAGTTTTAAAACTTGTCAATATTTTTCATTTATCAAGTTGATGGAGTTTTGGCCCCAAAAAAAAAAAAAAGTTGACAGAATTAATAAAAGAACTTGATGGAATCAACATGATAAGATAGCCCACTCTTCTTCTCCTCTCCGGATTGGAAGTTGCTGACCATTTTATTAAAACTTACGGCTATCAAGAGCTCAGTGATCAAATCTCTTCGCCATGGACGTGAAGCAAGTTCTCTGCATGAGCAAAGGAGACGGAGAACATAGCTACGCTCGTACCTCCACCCATACGGTTCGTTTCCATCGATTAAACTCTCCCTTCAGGTTCTTTCTTCTTCTTCTTCATCGTCTTTGTAATTTCCAGAGTAATAGGGAGGACGAATCGCCATGGTTCGGCTTTTTTTATCTGAACTGCGGGATCGGGTTGGTTCGTAAGAACGAATCTATCAAATTGCATCTAGGAAATTAAGTAAAGTTTCTTTGCTATCTAGTCAATTAGGAAATGGTTGAATTCACAGGATACATTTAGACCCCCGTTTCTTGCGTTAACAGCAAAAGATTGCGACTTTGGCAAAGCCCACGATAGCGAGCGCGGTTGATTCTCTGCTCGAGGAAGGTTTCTTCCCGTGCCAGCTCCTGAATGTGGCCGATTTAGGCTGCGCTTCGGGTCCTACCGTGGCGACTTTCATGTCGGCCGTCATAGACAGTGTGCGGAAGAAGTGCGCGCGCTCGAACCGCCCGATGCCCGAATTCCAATTTTATCTGAACGATCTTCCCGGGAACGATTTCAACACACTGTTCAAAAGCTTGGCCAACTTCGCCCGAGACTATGAAAGCCTGTCGTGCTTCGTAATGGGGGCTCCGGGATCTTTCCATGGAAGGCTCTTCCCTAGAAACTGCTTGCACCTCGCTCATGCCTCCTATAGCGTCAATTGGCTATCTCAGGTAAATTTGATCAAATATATCTGTGTAGTGCAAATACTTACTACGATGCTATTATTGGGAAACATACCTTTCCCAATAAAGGTTGCAACATATTACAGATCTTGTGTTGGAAAATTACTAAGGAAAAAAAAAATCATAAACCCATTATAATTGTGACAATTCAGCTCTAAATCTTTTGTTTGTCAATTCAATTCTAAATTTTTTATGTTTGTACCAATCAATTTCTACTGAAAATTACTGACGTAGACAAATTGCAAGCGACGTGAACTTTTTAAATAATATTCTCATAATATTTTAAGGTTTTTATAAATTTTTCCTTTTTTCTTTTCTTTTATTTTCTTTATTTATTTTTTTCTTGAACACTAGGGTCGCAACGGCCTCGTTCGCCCAAAGCCAACGAGGGCGTCCAGACCCTAGGGTTCATGGAAAAAATCTACGTGAAAGGAAAAAAGTTACAAAAAATTCAAGATATTAATTAGAAAAGTCCACGTTAGCGTTGATCATTTCAAACTGGATGATGGACTGAATTAGCATAAATACAAAAGATTTATAGCTCAATTAGCATAATTATAATAGATTTATGATTTTTTTTTTTGGTAATTCTCCGGTTTCGAGTACAAAGTGACTTAGGCCCAAATGCCTCCATCATCTAATTCAAATTGAACTTATGCATCTCGACATCTAACTAATTAATTCATGGTCGACATAACATGGGAAGGACTGTGTCATGACAGATAAATAGTTGTCCAATTATTTGACCGATCATGTTAACGAATTTCGCCACTTCTCGTTCGACTATGCATAGAGCTGGTAATGCAAGCAGTGTAATCACAATAGAAGTCCATGTTAATCCTGCACTAACTTGAAGCTCAAGCAAATGAAAGGTCCCGAACCTCACGAGCGAAGAAGGCTCCCCGTTGAACAAGGGAAGGATCTACATTTCGAAGACCAGCCCCGGCGTGGTGAAGGAGGCCTACTTGGCTCAGTTCCGAGCAGATTTCTCGACATTTTTGAAGTCCCATGGCGAAGAGATGGTCAATGACGGTCGCCTCGTGCTGATACTCAACGGGAGGGAAGATAAGGACTTTGCAAGCATAGACAGCTACTTCCTTTGGGAAAAACTTGGAGAGGCAATCGCGGATTTGGTTTCAGAGGTAAGTCATCTTAAATCGGCTTTTCAACTTTCATATATTATGAGATTAATGGCGCTTTAATAGGAAAAGAAAAATCAAATTCGATATATGTTAGACTCATTCTACGTCAGGGTGTGTCCCATGGTGAAACGATTCTTACTTTCAATGTTTCCATCTCATCTTCGTCTGAGCCTTGTTATAGGGTTTCGTCGAGGAAGAGAAGCTAGACACCTTAAACGTGCCGTACTACACGGCAGCTTCCGAGGAAGTTCGAAGCATAGTCGATGAAGAAGGGTCCTTCCGGATCGAACACATGGAGATAATGAAGATCGACAGAGCTTGGCCGGGCGAGGATCCTCATAGCAGAGGAAGGAAGGCGGCTTCTCATGCCAGATCGGTCACCGGTTCCATAATCTCGCACCATCTCGGCGAGGGGATCATGGACAAGCTCTATGGCGAGAAGCTTCCCATTCTCATAGGTGATGATTTGGCTAAGGAAAGGAGGATGGGAGTGAGCATAGTTGTTGTGCTCAAAAAGCACGTCCCATGACTCAGTGTCGGTCTCCATTACCAAGTGTCATTTGAAGTGATTCCTTGTTTGCGAGAGAGAGGGGCAAATTGTCCAAAAAATCGTAAACATGCTGATGTTTTTGTCAATTCAGTACTAAACTTTTTTTAAATTTTGCTAATAAAGTCTTAAGCATTTTTACGTTTTGACAATTCAATCTATTCGGCCAATTTTAGTCGAAAATCGCCGATATGGATGTCGGTTGTCCTACGTGGCACGATCGACGTTGACGTGAATAGTTATTAATTGTATTTAATGTTTTAATGTTTTTTATATATGTTTTCTTTTTTCTTTTCTTTTTTACCTTTTTTTTTTTACTAGTGTGGCTACAGGCATGGGCTTGGCGACCCTTGTCCAAATCTAAGTAAGGCTACCTCGCCTACGACCATGATGGTCTTGCCCAGTAGTAAGGGGAAAAAAAACACAAAGAAAAGAACAGATTATGAAAGTTAATAAAAAAAATCAAAAAATTATTATTAAAAATTATTCACGTCAGTACTGACCGTGTCACGTAAGACGGCCGTCATCCACATCGGTAATTTTCAGGCTAAAGTTGGCCAGATAGACTCAACTAATATAATTAAAAGATTTAGAATTGAATTGACAAGAGTGCTTTTTGAACGGTTGTCTCAAGGGTGAGGTGATCTCGATTGTAACGAGGAGAAATATCAATAGAGCCATTTTATTTTCCTTATCAATTATTGTTAACAAGGCCATGGGCACAATCACAGAAGCAGGGGAGGGGTGGTCGTGGGCTTTACTGGGGCTGTGGCCACCGCGGATGCGAGGCGTTCGGACATAAACGGCCTTGAGCCTCTTCAGCCCAAAGTGCACATTGGATTTGGACAAGTTTTTTTATTATTCGGCCTAGTAATTGCTGATTAGGTCATTACTAAGAAAATTAAATGACGTGGTCCAATGTTCTCTCTCAAGTACGAAATCAAGTTGGTTTATGGATACGAATCTAGGAAATTAACTGCAGCTTCTTTGTTTAATAGTGGTTGAATTTTCTAGATAAATTAGACATGATTTCCCTCGTTGCTTCAAAGAATTGCATCCGTAGCCAAGCTCATGATAGGAGTACGGTCGGTTCCCATGCAAGCATCTATGTGTGGCTGCTTTGAGCGGTGCGCTAGGCCCTAGAGTGACCGGCGGCATCGATCAATAGCCAACGGTAATTCAAGTAATACGAATGTTTTTTTCGATTATATTTGAAACTTTGGTTCGATATGTTTATCGAAGCTATGAGATCGGGTCGGTTTAGCAGGGCGAATTCATTTCTCGCGATCACAACAAAAGATTGCGTCTCTGCTCGTGAAATGTTTCTTCCCCGTGCTAAGCTTCTCCATCGGTGGCTGATTTGGGCAGCGCTCCTGGTCGGTCCTTACCACGATACCGAACCCGCCCATGCCCTGCTAATATTCTCTGCCCCATACCCTTCACCTTTTTTATTCAGCTGCCCATCTCCACACCCTTTTTTCATTTTTCTTCTTTCACTCGCCAATTAATTACGCAGCCTTTTTTTTTTTTTTGTAAGAAAGTAAGTTCCCATTCTTCGATAGTATTTAAAAGCAATCGGTGGGTAAAAATTTGAAAACTTCCTCTCGAAGCATAATAATAACATTTGGATCGACAGCGGCCTCCATCTCTCCCCGTCGATACTTTAGGGTAACGTCGTGCAATTAAGAAAATAACAAGAGTTTACCGATCTTATTTAGGTAAGATACTTTAGTGGATTGGGTAATCCAAAAAGTTTGCCGCCTTATGAATGGTGATGAGTAGAAAGATCCCATATCTTTCCCGTGTGACTATTGGGTCAAGACTTGTTAATAACCTGGGTTCGATTGTTACAAGTATTAGAAAAAGGATACTAACAATATGCAATGGAGCACGTTTATTCCTTACTACTCAAAAAAAACTTACAACAGATTCTCCATTTAAAGAGCTCATACCCAACGGTTAATAAAGAAAGTGCATCCACTAACTCCTAAAAAACAGCAACCGTGCAGAAACCTCCTATTGACTTGGTAAAACACAAAGCCATGTTCAGCACCACTAAAACAAACTCCTAATAACTAGGACACTAAACAACCGATCATTCTACTAAAACAAAATAATAAGATAAATAAACATGGTCCACGTGACTCAACATTCCCCCCCTTAAACCGAAAGTTTGCCAACATTCAGTTTAATACAACTTGTCAATACCAAGCGGGTTTCTCAACTTTTGAAATGCAGCCAACTTGAGGGATTTAGTAAAGATATCAGCAACCTGATCTTCACTTCTATAGTAGATGAGATCTATGACTCCTTCCTTCGTGAGATCCCTTAAGAAGTGAAACTTCACATCTATATGTTTGCTTCTTCCATGTAAAACAGGATTTTTGGAGAGCTTTATTGCTGAACTATTGTCACAATAAATTGCAGTAGGTCCTTGACTCTTGAAATGAAGTTCTTCAAGAATTTTCCCCAACCAAATAGCTTGACAAGCACATGAGGTTGCAGCAACAAATTCAGCTTCAGTGGTTGATAAAGTGACAATCGGCTGCTTCTTTGATGACCATGAGATAGCTCCCGAACCCAACATAAATACATATCCGGAAGTGCTCCTTCTATCATCTTGATCTCCAGCATAATCACTGTTAGTGAAGCCCATCAAGCTTGAGTTTTCTCCCTTCTTGTAGAGCAGTCCAAAGCCGGTCGTACCTTGCAAGTATCGAAAAATTCTCTTGGCAGCAAAGAGATGCATCTCAGTAGGATTCTCCATGTACCTACTTATAAGACTCACAGAGTACATTATATTTGGCCTTGTTGCAGTTAAATACATCAAGCTTCCCACAATTTGCTTGTACATAGTGCTGTCAACCTTCTTTCCTTCAGAATCTTTCACTAACTTCAAACCCACCTCGGTTGGTGTGCTAGAAGGATTACAATCCTTCATTTGGAACCTGTCTAAAATGTCTTGCACATATTTTCTTTGTGAAATAAAAATTCCACCAGCAAATTGAACAACTTCTATCCCAAGAAAATAGTGCATCTTTCCAAGATCAGACATATCAAATTCAAGCATCATAGACTGCTTAAATTTTTCAAACATGGCTCTATCATTTCCAGTATAGATCAAATCATCCACATATAAGCAAACAATAAGCATCTTCCCTCCATCTCCAATTTTGACAAAAAGTGTATGCTCATATGGACACTTGTGAAGACCTTCCTTCAGAAAATAGGCCTCTATACGATTATACCAAGCCCTTGGAGCTTGTTTTAGTCCATATAAAGCCTTGTTTAGTTTATACACCTTGTGCTCACTTCCAAACTTCACATAACCAGGAGGTTGATCAATAAATACCTGCTCTTCCAAGTCGCCATGTAAAAATGCCAATTTCACGTCCAAATGGAAGATAGGCCATGAGTTTTGCGCCGCCAATGCAATCACCAATCTGATTGTGTCATGTCGGGCAACTGGAGCGAAAACTTCTTTGTAGTCAATGCCGAACTCTTGCTTGTAGCCTTTTGCAACTAATCGAGCTTTATACTTATCAACTTCACCATTCTCCTTCAGCTTCGTCTTGTACACCCACTTCACGCCAATGGTCTTTTGCCCTTTTGGAAGTTCTGTCAACTCCCAAGTATTATTTCTTTCAATGGCTGCAATTTCAACATCCATCGCCTTCCGCCATTTTGGTTCTTTAACGGCATCTTTGAAAGCCATTGGATCGCAATCTGAAAATAAAGCAAAATGAGTAAAGGGGTCTTCGGTTTGGTCAATCCCGGTTACCTCATAATCAGTCATCCATGCAGGCCTTTTTCTAACTCGTCGGAGTCGTTGCTCATCTTCTTTTTCAGAGGCTGAAATACGTTCATTGATAGCTGGTTGATGCTCATTTTCTACAGGTTGTGCATTCTCCAAAGGCTGCTGCATTTTTTCTCCATTTTCTCCATCAAAATCAGCTTGTATTTGTTGTTCAACATTCTTTTCATCCCAAATCCAGAACCACTCTTCATCAAAAATCACGTCACGACCGATGACAATTTTCTTGGTGATAGGATTGTACAATTTGTATGCTTTTGACTGCTCACTAACACCAAGAAAAATACATTTTTC
This sequence comes from Rhodamnia argentea, assembly GCF_020921035.1. Taxonomy (NCBI): domain Eukaryota; kingdom Viridiplantae; phylum Streptophyta; class Magnoliopsida; order Myrtales; family Myrtaceae; genus Rhodamnia; species Rhodamnia argentea. The sequence goes on along the minus strand of NC_063157.1, from coordinate 22,133,534 downwards.
ACCTTTGTCATCAAGCTTGCTCCTCTTCTGATCTGGAATGTGGGCAAATGCTATGCAACCGAAGATTCTGAAATGCTCGACACTTGGTTTGCGTCCACTCCAAGCTTCTTCAGGCGTCATGTTTTGAACAGCAAGTGTAGGGCTTCTGTTCAATACATAAATGCTCCAATTGACAGCTTCGGGCCAAAAACTTCTTGGGACACCGCTTCTTGCCAAAATGGTTCGTACCATGTTCACGATCATGCGATTCTTCCTCTCTGCAACGCCATTCTGCTGCGGCGTATAGGCCGTTGTGAGCTGTTTTTGAATTCCATGAGTCTCACAAAAATTTATGAATTCTTGTGAGTTATATTCTCCACCACGATCGCTGCGAAGAGTCTTTATAAGTATGCCTGTTTCTTTTTCGACTAATACCTTGAAGTTTTTGAAAGCTAAAAAGGCTCCAGACTTCTCCCGCAAAAAATAAACCCAAGTTTTCCGGATGTAATCATCAATGAACGTTATAAAATAACGTTTACCACCGTTTGATGTTGGATTAATGGGTCCGCATAAGTCCGAATGAATCGGTTCCAACACCTTCTTTGCTCTACATGTTTTTTCTTTCGGAAACGGGTCTCGATGTTGTTTGCCAACAACACACTCTTCACAAACTTGAGAAGGGCTTTGAATTTGCGGAAGACCAGTCACCATATTCTTTTGTTGCAGCGTTTTTAGACCACCAAAATTCAGATGTCCATAGCGAAAATGCCACAACCAGGCTTCGTCCTTCAATCTCGCAGAGAAACACCATTGGGTGGTGTTATCGAGATATAGTGGAAACATCCGGTTTGTTGTCATGTTGACTTGAGCAATTAAGCCCAACTTTTCATCTTGAATGCGACAAACTCCATCCTTGATAGAGATCTCATATCCCTTCTCTTTTAACCGACCAATGCTAAGCAAGTTGGTTTTCAAATCTGGAACAAAGTAAACGTTAGAAATAATCTGAGTAGAGTTCTCCTTGGTGTGGATCTTAACGTTGCCTTTGCCCATGACAGAAACTACAGATTTGTCGCCAAACGTCACAGTGTTACGGAATGATTCATCCAAGTCTGAAAATACGGACTTATCCCCACACATGTGATTTCTGCAGCCGGTATCTAAATACCACAAATTGTGATGAACATCTTCTTTTGCATGACAGGCCATCAAAAGCGAAACTTCTTCTACTTTCTCTGCAAAATTTGATTTTGCACCACGATTTTTGTTGAGATTGGTTCTACATTCAAACTTGTAATGGCCATACCCGTGACATCTATAACATTCAACATTTGACTTGTCTACGGACTTCGATTTGTTGCCATTTGAATAGTTGTTGTCACGGCCTTTCGCTTTCCATTTGGAATCAGTAGCATGATCCTCATTTGATTTCTGGTGCAAATCTTTATCCTTCCATCTCCCTTTCCCACGATCGGGACCCTTTGGATTGGATACTGCCTTTAATGCTTGTTCCTCTTTATCTTGCTGGACAATTTTTTGCTCATGAACCAAAGAAAGAACTCTGCAACTCATCAATTGAAAGTTCATCAATATCTTTAGATTCTTCTATAGAACAAACAACGAAATTAAATTTCGGTGTCATTGATCGAAGAATCTTCTCGATGATGGTGACGTCCCCCATCTTCTCGCCATGGATCCGCATTTTGTTAGTGATCGTCATTGTTCTTGATAAGTAATCAGCAACGGATTCACCGGTCTTCATGCGTAAATTCTCAAATTCCGTCCGAAGACCTTGAAGTTGCACGCGCTTCGCCTTCGCGTTCCCTTGATACTTTTTCTTCATTGCATCCCAAATATGCTTGGAGGTGTCTTTGCAAAGAATTGTCTCCAAGGTTGATCGATCGATAGCTTGAAAAAGGTAGTTTTTGGCTTTGAGATCCTTTAGCTTCAATGCATCTAAGTCGGCTCTTTGTGTATCCGTCAACACTACTCCAGCCGCCGGTTCCGCTACTCCAGAATCAACGACATGCCGCTACTCTTTGGACCGCAGGAAATTCTCCATCAGCATGCTCCAATGATCATAGTAACCATCAAAGCGAGGGATAGCCGGCTGAACGAAATTATCTGTGGCCATTGAAAAGTTGCTGCTGCTCTCTTCTCACAACCCGGCTCTGATACCACTGTTACGGTATTAGAAAAAGGATACTAACAATATGCAATGGAGTACGTTTATTCCTTACTACTCAAAAAAAACTTACAACAGATGCTCCATTTAAAGAGCTCATACCCAACGGTTAATAAAGAAAGTGCATCCACTAACTCCTCAAAAACAAGAACTGTGCAGAAACCTCCTATTGACTTGGTAAAACACAAAGCCATGTTCAGCACCACTAAAACAAACTCCTAATAACTAGGACACTAAACAACCGATCATTCTACTAAAATAAAATAATAAGATAAATAAACATGGTCCACGTGACTCAACACCGATACCAGTGTTGGATGACATTGGGTATCTCTCCCTCATCTCAAAAGCTAGTTCATAACCCGGGCTCTGATGCCAGCATTGGGTGGCATTGGGCCTCTCTCATCTCAAAAGCTAATTCAAATGATAAGATTTTTTCTCATATTTATAAACCGACCACCAACTCATTCCACAATCGATGTGGGATAACTCCAATAATTAGTGACGCGAATGGAATTTGGATTTGGGGTCTTTCAATTTTCTATGTTATATCCGGTCAAAGCCAACATCTTCCAAAAAGAAAAATGATAATAACTTGTGGCTCTTGTTCTTTGGAAAAAGAATCTTGGGCGGTTGGTGGAAGAAGGAAATCCCGAGTGTTCTTGATAGCCCCCCTCTTCTTCTCCCTTCTGAAATGGAAGTGCCGGTGCATATTCTCAAGCAACGACGGTGCGGGATCAGCGGGAAGAGGGTGGGCTTACCGTCACAACGCTTACTTCCCGTGGAATCGCCATGGACGTGAAAGAAGTTCTCTTCATGAGAAGAGGAGACGGCGAAGATAGCTACGCTCGGACCTCCACCTACACGGTTCGTTTCATTCAACTTATACCCCCTTTCTTAGATGAATCGGCATGACCGGTCGCCAATCGCGTGATCGGTCTAAAACTACGGGATCGGGTTGGTTTATGAGAATGAATTCGTTTCTTGCACTACGGCAAAAGGTTACGTCAGTAACGAAGCCCGCGACAACGAGCGCGGTTGATTCTCTGCTGGAGGAAGGTTTCCTCCCGTGCCACCTTCTAAATGTGGCCGACTTGGGCTGCGCTTCGGGTCCTAGCGTGGCAACTTTCATGTCGGCCGTTGTAGAGAGTGTACAGAAGAAGTGCGCGCGCTCGAACAGCCCGACGCCCGAATTCCAATTTTATCTTAACGATCTTCCAGGAAACGATTTCAACACACTGTTCAAAAGCTTGTCCAACTTCGCGCGAAGCTACGAAAGCTTGTCGTGATTCATAATGGGAGCTCCGGGTTCTTTCCATGGAAGACTCTTCCCTAGAAACCGCTTGCACCTCGCTTATTCCTCCTACAGCGTCCATTGGCTGTCTCGGGTAAGTCCGATTGCACATATATGATCATCACTGCGAGAGATGCATCATATTGTATTCGATCGATTTTGTTATAAGTTTTCAACAGTTTTTAAGTTGATGGACTTATTATAATGTTAATAACAAGATCCCACCTTCAGTTAAAATTTAATTTCATTAGTGTAATATAACGCATATTAATTTTACGTGATAACCGTCTCACCCAATAATCGTCTTGATGGGAGACAATTATCCGAAAGGGACAAACGGCAATTTTTAAATGAGTCGTATAATAATCGTCTTGTCGTCAATTTTAGTATATAGTTTTAGAATGTATTATGTCAGTTTTCTCGTCAGTTTTAGTACACAGCTTAGAATGCACTACGTCAGTTTTCTTGTTAGTTTTAGATGTACCTTAGGAAAGTACATTAACAGTGAGAATACACACTATCCCTTGTAGAGGGGACTGGCTAATAGCATCCCGTTTTAGCCGATCATTCTATGCTACGCATCCGAATTCGTCATATTCATCAATGGACGTTGGTATGTTCGTTTTTCTTCCTGTTTCCACGTTCTTTCTCGATTTTCCACCGAGTTTTTTTTTCGTGATTAGGGAATTGGAAAAGTTAGTTTCTCTGTAATTTAGTAGAACAGGACTTGGGTTCGAATCTCGCCAATGTATACATACTCAAAATAGAGCTGTAAAGCACAGCATAATCACGATGGATGCCAATCTTAATCCTTGCATTAACTTGGAAGTTAAGCAAATGAAAGGCACCGAGTCTCACGAGCGAAGAAGGCCTCCCGTTGAACAAGGGACAGATCTTCATCTCAAAGACCAGCCCAGCATGGTGAAGGAGGCATACTTGGCTCAGTTCCGAGCAGATCTATCGGCATTTTTTAAGTCCCGCAGCGAAGAGATGGTCGATGACGGTCGCCTCATGTTAGTACTTCACGGGAGGAAAGATGAGAACTTTTCGAGCCTAGACAGCCTTGACATTTGGGTGAAACTTGGAGAAGCAATTGCCGATTTGGTTTTAGAGGTAAGTAATCTTTGTTTGGCTTTTCAGTTATTAATCAGATATAAGATTAATTGTGCTAGAGTTAAAAAAAAAAAATGCTCATTCGATAGGTACATTAGACTCATCGTAGTTCAAGGTGCACCTCATGGGGAAACGATTTTCACTCTCGCATTTCAATCTTTCCGTCGTCCGAACCTTTGTTTCAGGGGTTCATCGAGGAAGAGAAACTAGACACATTAAACGTGCCATACTACACCGCATCTTCAGAGGAAGTTCAAGGCATAGTCGATGAAGAAGGGTCCTTCCGGATCGAACACATGGAGATGATCGAGGTCGACGCCGGAGAAACCACGCCGGGCGAGGATCCTCGTAGCAGAGGAAGGAAGATGGCCAAACATGCTAGATCCTACACCGGTTCCATCATCTCGCACCATCTCGGCGAGGAGGTCATGGACAAGCTCTATGGCGAGAAGCTTCCCGTTATCCTAGGCGACGATATGGCCAATGAAAGGAGGATGGGAGTCAGCACAATTGTTGTGCTCAAAAAGCATGTCCCATGGCTCTAGTGATGACGTCGTGTGGAAGCTTTCCAAGTGTTATTTAAAAGGATCCCATTCCAAGTTGTTAACTAGATATGCATTGATGTAAATAGATCAAAATAGGCCCAATAAATTTATGTAGGCCAGATCTTTTGCTACTCGATTCAAACCCGACGTGACCCACCCATTTGATGAAATTACTCAGGACTTAATAAGTAATAAAGACTATTTTAAGCATTACGATAAGGAAAGAGCCCAACAAGGAGAAACAAGGAGAGATTCGTTATATTTTTAGATAAGTGCGTTGAAAGTCCTAAAATTTATTAGGGAAGTGCAATTGTGTATTAAAACTTTAAAAAATACAATTAAATCTTAAAACTTATCAGAAAGTGTAACGAGTCCTAAAAATTTTAGGGCTCGATTGTACTTTTTGATAATTTTAGAACTCAATTGCACTTTTTTTTAATAAATTTTAAGACTTTCAGTATATTTCCTTACTAATTATAGTGTACAAGAAAGGGGGTGGGGGGTGGGTGCTGGAGGGTTCGATCGGGGGTTGCTGCCACTGTCGTTGCAAGGCGTTCGGTTCGTCTGTCGTAGGCCTGACAGACCACGGTCGAGGGCCCATTGAGCCCATAGTGCAAACAAACGGAGAGGAAAGAGTCATCTGATTCACTCTTTCGGCCCGGAACCAACTAGTTAGGGTTTGTTCGAACACCAAGCATTGGTTCGCGTTTTGTTAAATTATGGATGAACACCAAGCGTTTGTTCCCGCTCGTACATCCAACTCTAATTTCAATGCGACGATCATCATTAGCGAAGACGTGGCATGTTTACTGCTTCTGAGAGCGGTGAGCAACTTTAAATTTGGGGCAGCGAAACTCATATAATTAATACCGTGAAATGACCTCTCAATACGAGAATATACAAAGCGAAGATGCTTTAAAAAAAAAAAGGCAAAGTGGAAAGCAGATAAGCATGCCCGTCATTTCATCCGCGCCATTATTTTGCAATCAACATCACAGAAGCCAACAAAATCAAACCGAAAGATGGAATCAATCAAAGGTGCTTGAAGACGGACTTGGTGGAGATGAGCGAATATCTTCTTCTTCCAATTTTTTTTTTCTCATTTTTTTTTTCTGGATTTATTTTTGATTCGACAGATCACCTTCACGATAACAACAACACAAATATAATACAGACACCAACGTCAGATTGGCCCCCACCCTTTCCACAGGTCATCGGGGCCCACTCCTCTGGCTAAAGTCGAAAGCAAAAGAAGAAGCCTTTTGAATAAATAAAAAAAAACAAACAAGCCATTCTGAACATTACACAAACACATGGCAGACACACACAGGCAAAACCCACAAAAGAAGTAGGACCCGCCCAAACTTTTTATCATCATCTTAAGAGGTTCCCCCCACCTTGACGCCGGAATCAACGGCCACGATTCAGCGCAATCACCTGGCCTTGAAAGGGATGGCCCTGATCACCACTTGATGGTAGAGGGCGGCCAGTGCCGCACCGATGAACGGCCCCACCCAGAAAATCCACTGCACCCAAACAAAAGGACACCAAAACCACTGTCAGCGCTCTTAAGGAAAGAGGAGGGGGACCTAGCGTGCGTTGTAGCTCAAGCACGTGACACTCACGTGATCGTCCCAGCCTCGGTCTTTGTTGAAGATGATGGCCGCGCCGAGGCTCCTGGCCGGGTTGATGCCGGTCCCGGTGATGGGGATCGTGGCCAGGTGCACCAGGAACACCGCGAACCCGATCGGCAGCGGGGCCAGTATCTGCACAAGCGCACGCCCGAAGCGATAAATCCGACATCATATTTCCGCCGCTTGGTGATAAACTGAAAGGGGCGCTTAAACTCTTAGGAGCGGGAGAGAGGGGAAGCTTACAGGGACGTGAGAGTCTCTGGCACTGCGCTTAGCGTCGGTGGCGGAGAAGACGGTGTACACGAGCAGGAAGGTGCCGATGATCTCAGCCCCGAGGCCGTCGCCTTTGGTGTAGCCGGGGTTTACGAAGTTGGCGCCGCCGTTGAGTCTCTCGAAGGTGCTGGCGTTTTCGAACCCTTTCACCACGCCGGCGCCGCATATCGCGCCCAGACACTGCATCACCATGTAGAAGATCGCCCTCGTCAGGGACAGCTTCCTCGCCAGAAACAACCCGAACGTCACCGCCGGGTTTATGTGACCACCTAGATGTCCATAGATAACCAAATATCATCACTAACAACATACGAACGTACATGGTACTTGCTCGATCATAGAAAGTGAATATTTGTGCAGGACAAAAGACAGAGAAAAGGAAAACGAGATTACAGGAGCCTAAACGCATTACCTGAGATACCGGCGGTACAGTAGACGAGAGCGAAGATCATGCCTCCGAATGCCCACGCGATACCCTGAATTCCGACCGACTTGCACTTGGTGTCGGATTTCAACACGCCCATCACGGTCAGGATGGTGATGTACAGGAACAGGAACGTGGCCATGAACTCGGCGATCCCCGCCCGGTAGAAGGACCACGAGCTCAGCTCCGACGGCTCGAAGAGCGGCGCCGGCGGGGGCTCGGCGTAGTCCCGCTCGTCCGGGACCTGGGCCGCCGTCCCGATCGGCTGCCTCTCCGGGAACTTGTTGGCTCCCTCCCTAACGTCCTCTTCCTTCCCCTCCATGCCTCCTCTCTTGCTGGCCTCTAACGGTTCGAAGTCTCCGGTCCGGTTCGCGACTCACTTTAACTGGCCGTCTGGTGTCGAGCTCCGATGAGTGATTGGAGGAGTGGGTGCGATTAGGTTATATAGAGGGTAGTGGAGAGTGTTCAGCTGGAGAGAAGGTGGTGGGACCCGAGTGGGAGATTAGAGAAGATGAATTGTATAATCGCGTCATAATACAAGACGACCGACCAATCATTGTTATGGGTAGCAATTCATTCGATTTTTTTTTTCTCGGATGCGTGGTTTTAAAATCTAAATACGGCTTAGAATATGATCGCGAATGCGACATGTCGTACGACTCGAACTCCGTTGGCAAAAAGATGTCCACAAGGGTTGTAACAAATCAATTTCCGTGACGCATGTCCGGTCACCGACCTTTTCCAATCGAGCGCATAGAAAAAAAGGAGCATTGAAATTAGACCTTTGCGATGGGAAAAGACACCCCTTTGAAGAATTGGTGGGGGAAAAGGTAAGGACGATAGGGACATTGTAATCGAGGAAGCGTGAGATCTCATATTCAATTATTACTCCGCATAAACTTTTTAATCAGGCTAATAAAGTAAACCCGATTATCAATATTGCTTAAATCTCAAACTCACACCAATTTTTATACCTAGCGAAGCTTTAATCGAATCAAAATTATCGAGTCACAAACGACACTTATGTTGTAGACTTATTTCCAATCAACTGTTAATCACGTCGAAACTGTTGTTGCAACTCAATTTGAGGTAGTAAAGCGGAGAACAAAGGCCTGGAGAGGAACGCTATAATTGTCCCGTGGATTAGAAAACCAAGAAAACAAACAATTGCCAAACAAATTGGTCGGAAATAATTAATGGGTATGTGGACACCGCATTTGCGCTTGATCATCATAATCGAAACGCTTAATCAAATACTAATCGATGGCGGCCACGGCTGACAACCACACCTTATCTTTTCCCTTTCTTTTTTCATTTTCATTGTGTCCTTTTGAACTATATAATATGCTCTATGATTGTCAAGAGCCACGAGTAATACTGTCCACATGTTCGAAGGGAGCAAAACGACATGTAGCAGTTTCTCGAGATAAGGACTGCCTTTGGCTGTAGACTTTTGCAAATAATACTACTTTTTTGCTCACCTAATTCTCATTATATATTAGCAGCGATAAGGATGATCCAAATTAGTTCGTAACCCATGTTAGCAAATCTTTGCACTTTAATTTGCTATAGCTCCCCAACATTAAGGAAAAAAGCCACACAGAAATCTCAAATTATGGCCATTGCAACACATTTACCATAGACTTTTTTTTGTGACATAAAAAACCCCAAACTTGACTTATGTGATACATTTACCATCTGTCAAGATTTTGTCGGATGAATTTTCAGCCAAAATAACATCGTTTTTATTTCACTTAAGCCACGTGCGCGCCATGTCGACGACATTTGCTTTCCAGCGTCCTTGTAAGTAGATTTTTAACATTCCTCATTAATCGAACTTTGACAGAGAGTAAAACCGTCACGTATGTACAAATTTGGGATTTTTAGTATCGAAGAATAAAGTTTAGGGTAAAGTGACATGGTGAACATAGTTTGATAGGTTTTTTGGGTTTGTTTTTTGCCCTAATGTTTACGGAAAATTAATAAACCCCATGATTCATAAGTACACCACATTTGACACCCAACGCATGCCACATTTCCGTAGCCCACGAATTGTGACCGTGATTGAAAATTCCGCCTGGCAAACAGAAAAGTATTAAATGCAGATGAAATTCAAATTCAAATTCAAATTCAAATTCAAATTCAAATAGAGAGAGAGAGAGAGAGAGAGAGTTTTCCAAGTACGGGGTGGATCACATGCTTGGCGAGGGAATGAGAATATGGACGTAAGCTATAAGTTAAAAGGGGAAATCGTTCTGTGTTTTTTGCTGTAGACTATAGTGGAAGTAGGTTGGTGAAATGAACCGCGGCAATATTTTTTTTTTAAGTATTTAATAAAAAAGAGAAACTGTATTAATATAAATTTGCTTACGCAAGTAGTGGTTAAACCCTATGATTCCTTGCGGCCATGAAAGCTGTCCCTGGGAGAGCTCGAGATAATATATATATATTTTTTGCTTTCCCAAATTATATCATTATAGTTTCGAAAATTCAGGAAAATAAATTATATGTATATGTACATATTAATGATTGCAAGTATTCGATGTTAAGCAAATGTCGATTTTCGAGCGTAACATTGAAGATGCAAATGTCGCTCGGAAGGTGCCCTCACTTTGTCATATCGATCGATGACTTGTCGAGTAATTTCTCGCTATGTTGTTTTTCACAAATTGACTTGTCGGGTAAGCAACTTTTGGTCGATTGTCTAGGGATGCCATTCGGGATGATTCTTCCCGAAATGGAACGGTAGGAAAAAATGAATGATCACGAAAGAGACCCTCTTGACGTGCACATACTACTAATTTTTGCGATCTCAACTTTTAAAAGACCTAATTTCCCTCGTTCCAATAGCCAATACTCGAGATGAGTGTGCTCGGAGTCTTGGACTACGTGCGGATTCGAGAGAGAAGTGAAATTTAGCCCAATTTGAAGTCTACCGACAAAACTTACGAGGGAGAATTACTAAAAAAAAAGGTCCATGTCAATTTGATTATAGACCTTTGAATTTGATCAATTTAATCATAAATATTTTAACGATTTGCCTATTTTAGTTTTTTTAGCTGAAAAATACTGACGCGGATATCGGCCGTTCTATGTGGCACTACCAACGTTAACGTAGACAATTTTTATAAGTTTTTAATAATTTTTTGTGCTTATTTTATTTTATTTTTTCCCTTTCCTTTTTCTTTTTATCTTTTTTCCTTATTTCCCTCTGCCCGTCCACCGCCTCGTTGGTGGCTGGCTGAGGTCCTTGGGCACAAGCGAGGGTCGGGAGCCCTCACCGGCCACAACGAGGGGCCGAGAGCCTTGCCCGGAGCCGTAAAGGTCGTGATGCCCTCGCCCAATGCCGGTGAGTATTGCCGGCCCTCGACAGCCACAATCAGAAAAATAAAAAAATGAAAAAAATTAGAAATATTATTTAAAATTTTACGAAAATTATCCACACCGGTATCGGCCTTGCCACATAGTACAGCCGGCGTCCATAATAGCGACTCTTGACCAAAATTGGCCGTAAAGACTATGTTGGCAGATTCTCAAAAGGTTCACTAAATCGATCAAATGAAAAGGATTATGACTTAATTGCATTTAAATCATAGACTTATAAACTTTTTAGGTAATTATCCCAAACTTACGACAAGCAGTTGGAGATTTTAGAAACAGGAGATGTACCAAAGATTGAGGAGAGTACGCCATCTGTATGGGCCTGGGCTGTAGAGGTATCTTCTCCTTGTAAGATATTCAATCTCAAATCCCTATACGATGATTCACGCCATTAAATTCCGATGGACATGTTAACGCCATGGTTTTAATTTTTGCTTATGGATAAAAAGATGGATATGTTACCTTATCATTTTAAAAGTTTCAACTCAGCATATAGTAATCCACGTCATCAAGTGACGTATGATTTGAAGTTTGAGCATATGACGGAATGACTATACAAAGCATGTACCTGTAGTTCAGGGATCACATCGAACAAATTAATATTCTATGGCTTACATTGCGCATTGAGCCAAAGTTCGGAGATCATTTGCATCATTTCTCCGTATTTAAAGAGAACGAAATGCCCAAAATGTAATAGTTCGTAATCCCTAGTTCGTGTGGGCCAACTACAAAAATAAGACCCGACCCAATATGGAAAGTCGAAATTGCAAAATCGAAGCCGAGGCATCAAAAGATGGCCACATGTAGAGCGATGGCTCACGAATGTTGTATAAGCATTTGGGTTGGCGATTCCGCGGACGAGCGAATAGAAAAACGTGGGTGCTTTTGGAGAGACGTTGAAGAAACGGGCCGTAACTTCAAGCCCATATTTTGTTCAGTGCCAGTCCACCAAAGTAGGTGCAGAACTTCTAACTTGCTTAGGCAAGCCTATTCGGAAAATGCCTTCGAAGAAGTGGTGATCAGCAGGCGGGGCCGAAGATCCTTCCTAGATCGGCCCAAATTTGTTGCCCGTGATCAGACCTGTCATGTGGATGGGTCGAGTTGAATTGTGAGTTGGGTTATAAATGGTCCGACCCAAATAGACCCATTTATTGGAACGCAAATCTAACGACGCATACTCGACCAAACTCATATCTCTAAATTAATTTCATTTTTAATTAAATTTAGGAAAGCTCGTACCTAAATTGAGGTTAGAGTATGGGAGTGAATGCGTGCGAGATTGAGTGAGGACCAAAGATAATGCATATTGGATAGAGGGTCATAGAGGTGGGTTGGGTCTAAATAATTTGTAAACTCATTTACAACACGTTTAACACTTATATTATATTTAAACCCATTTGTGACTCATTTATTAAATATAATTAACCTATATAACAACTCAATACATCGTATATAAGTTAAGTAATGAGTTTACAACCCATTTTGATAGGTCTACTCATCATTGATGATCATCTCTACTATGAGAGCTAGCCCGGCCTTAGGTCCGCCATTGAGAGTTTAAGACCAGCCCAGATTACACAGGCGAAGTAGCTTCCGCATGGTGCATCCTAATTTAGTCCATGATAGACTCGATAGTTACGCTTTTCTTGTTATTCATGCAAAGATTAGCTCCTCATGTTCGCTTTATGTCTTTCTAAATCGCTATAGAGTAGAAGCATGGTTAAGCCATGCAACACATAATTTTCCAGTACGGTGATCGCTCATTCCAACTCGATGAGTCGAAAATTAGCCGACCCCTCGTGCGAATTCATTGTCCTTGGAGAAGGTGCGTGTGCCTCGCATGACAATTTCCAAGGAAAAAATAAGGCTTTATCTCTTGGCACTAAACATGTGAGAAAACATTTTTGGCGAGGGAGATAATTTAGATAAATGAACCTTGAACTTTGACTTAGTATGCAATGTTTGTTTCTAATTTTTTTAAAATTTTTCAATGTGTACGGACACCGCCTCATCTCAGTGTGTGTCTTGAGGTGTTTGGTGTCGTACGGGTTCTGCAGGACTGGTTGATTTTGGAGAGGACAAGAACATAGGGCGTATAAAGTTGCTGCTGATATGTTCTTGCTTTGCCTCTGCATGTTGCATTAGTTCATCTTCTTTCTTCTCCTGAATCTCCATTCGCTTCTTTTTGTTTTCCTTTGCCTTTGCGAGGAATCTCCTCCTTATATTGTTTTTGGAGGATTCTTGTCCTTTGTCCCTCCCTGCCCAAGAATTTTGAACTTGCTTGCAGTGCAGACACGGCAGAGGTTGTCGTTAAGGTTTACGACCTCTCTTTCTCTCTCTCTATCTGGATTGGCTGGAATATGTCCGTTTCATCAGTTAAAGACACTCTGTCTGTGTTTGGTCTGTGAGGAATTCTCTTTTGTCTTCCTACCCTTGTTTGGTAAGTCGACCCGTAGTGTTTGGAGTTGATGAATTTTCCGGGGAAAATGGCGGCTTTTAAAGCTGTCTTAGGGCATTTAAATGCTTTCTCGTTGCTAAAACCAGACGGTGGTGGCGAGCAGATTTCCAAATGCTTTTTCATCGGAATCTCTTGAACCTCCCTCCCTCTTATCTTTTTCTTACATCAAGAATCTTGAAGATTCCCAATACCCTTTGCTTCACTTTGGTTTTGAATTTTTCGAGAAAACCACTGTTTCAATAGCATCGACATCTATTGTTATTAAGACTAAAAGAATGGTTGATCCACATAGGAAATGATCGCAGGAAAGGGCTACGATATTTGAGACCACGATCTGGGCTATCAAGATAGCACTAATCTGTGTAGGGATTGGGTCCTGCCTAATCCTGTTCAAGATTGCAGTGATCCCATACACATCGACCTTCCTCATCTCCACTGTCCCCAGCTTCTGGAGCTCCATCAAGGCCTTCCTGTCCCCACCTTACATGTACATCCTCCTCAATTTCATTATCGCCGCCATTTTCGCTTCTTCCACCTTCCACCACCCGAGCCAGATCATCAAACCTGTGAAAAAAGGCTCTCCTCTGAATCTGAACTTTGGTTTCAAAAGTGGAGAAGATGAAGCAGCAGTCTTTGAGGTCACTGTTGCGCAAGGAGAAGCCGCCAAAGAGTCTCGTCTTCAAGATCAAGAATGGAAAAATGTCGCCTTTACTCAAAATCAAGAAGAAGAAGAAGAAGTGGTCAAGCCAATGGTGGCAGCGGCGGCTTCTGTTGACAAGAACCAATGTGATCATGAACTTTAGGCAAATATGTAATGCCATACCCGAATTTTTAATTTGTTCAACGCAATCCCCGAACTTTTTGTAAATGTTAAATCTAGTCTCTATACTATATGAAAAATTTAGTATTATCCTTTCATTGATTCAAGTTTGGAGACAACAGCCCGAAAACTAAATTGATCATGTATCAAAAGTTCAAATATCACATTGAACAAATTAAAGGTTCGGGGACGACACTGCGCATTAAATGGGCCAAAATTCAAAGACTATTTGTATCATATTCCATTTCTAATGTAAGGACTTTCGTTCCGCTCACATTTCGACCAAGCACAGCAAAATCCGAATCCTCGGGCTCAGATGAGCAGCTCTTAGCTCAGTTTCTTTGTGCCAAAAAGACTCGGTCACAGGAACTTAGATGACTTACGGGCCGGTAAACAGAAACCACCTTGACCGGATACTGGAGGGGCACCCGATCGTTACGTAGATTTCAAGGCTGGAACTGAGTAAATTACATTGGCTGTATTACAACATATTGTTTCAGGAGCCTGAGCTCTTACACATCTCACCTCGTCAATTGTCACAAACAAAAGTCGCACGATAATCAATCTACTATCAAAAACATTATACAACGAATGAATAATCGATCTCTATCCCATTTCAAATGCCAAAAAAGAAAAAAAAGAGAATTCTACCAATGTTTTTTTTTTTATGGGAACAAAAAGTCAATCAAATTTTGACGACGCAACAACGTGTTTGAACGAGTTGACCGTCTCGTTCCAAGTCAAACTCGCGAACCCTTCCACCTTTCTTCCCTCGCTCATCGGTCACGACGTCGGATTACGCTCCCGACTCAACGAGTCACTCAGGAACGTCTTCGCGGCGTCCAAACTCGGGAAGTACGTCGGCTCCAGGAACATCTGACTCAGCGAGTCGTCCCTCTCGAGGCTCATCGCCGCTCGGTTCGCCGTCGCCTCCAAGCTCCCCACCGCGACCACGAGCACCTGCCTGTACGCGAAGTAGAACCTCTTCATCGCCGACTCGATCGCCTGCAACGCTTGCAGGAGATGGACCTTCGCGTACTGGGCCATCTTCTCGCCGCTGAATAACCTCATCGCCGCCTCCTGCACTCTCGGCCCTCCCGTCGGATCCACCTCGACGCCGAGGATGTACGGCACCTTGTGCTTCAGGTCTCTGCACTTTCTCGACATCGCGACGAGCCCTCTCGAACGGAAGCAGAACGCGGCCGTCTCGCTCCGGAGGTCTAGCTGGTTCTTTAGCCGGAGGAAATCCTCCGGATCCATCAACAGGTGAAGGTCTTGGATCTCCGTCATTAGCTTCCACGTCCTCTCGAGCAAGTAACAGTGGGTCGCAGCCATCTCGAAGCTCTTGCTCTCGATTCGTTCCTCGATGCGATTCAAGAGCTCGTTCGATGTTTGGATCCACGACTCTAGGATTTGGTGCGACGTGTAGAGGTTCTGATTCTCGCGATTCTGGATCTGGTGATCGTACGGATTCTTCTTGAGCGAGTGAAGCTCGCTCGGCTTGCAAACGGCGTCGTATTCCAGGCTCGGCTTGCCCGTCAGGTTCGGCTCTCCCAGGCCTAGCGTGTACGGACACCGCCTCATCTCGCACTCGATGGTGTACAGGATCTTCTGCGCCGCGTCCTCCGACGTCTGCCACGTCAGCAGCCTGGGCAGCAGGCTGGTTTCGCTCGAGCGGCTCACCACCGTGGCCGCGGCCTCTCCTCCGGGAAGCCGCCAGACTTCGGCCGAGCTGCCGTCGCGGGCCAGTACGCCGAGACCCGAACTCAAGTCCGCGATCGGGGCGCCGCCGCGTGTCTCCGCCTCGTCCTCCTCGTTCTCGATGATGGCCGCTATGAGCCCGATCTGGGTCGCGGCCAACGACTCGAGCCGGCGCTTCCACTCGGGCCGGTTCGCGTACGGCCTGGGGTCGGACAAGACGGTCGAGACGAACCGGAAGGTGATCTCGAGCGCCTGCAGGGCCGGCGTGAGCAGAGGCTCGGACTTCCAGTCGGGGAACTCTCTGCGGGCCCATAGCCTCCTCAGCTCGGGGAGCCGCAGGTAATACTCGTAAGCGGAGGAAGCGGAGTCGGAGGCCGCGGGAACGTCGGAGCCGGCGCGGAACGGCGTGGGGATCAGCAGGTGGAGCTTGTTGGAGAGCCTGGGCGACTTCCTGGACATGTCGGAGGTACTTGTCGTGGCTCTCTTTGCTGTCCAATCTAAATCGACCATTTTCGCAGCGTGAAACGATGAAAGAGAAACAGAGGCTTCTGGTGGGTTTTGGCTTGGCTTTGTTGTTTGAAACTCGAGGAGGAGGAGGAGATAGAGAAGGGTATATATAGAGAGGGAAAGCGGATAGATGATGATGTGGTAGAGAGAGAAAGGCGTGTGGAATGGGAAAATTGGTGGTGGCATCGGGAACGACCAATTTCTCAAAAAGTCGTCGTTTTTAATTTATTTATTTTTAATCCGACCATTTTTTTTCTTTTAAGAATTTGAATCGAAACAGCTATCCACAAAACCTAACGAGGAGGAGAGTGTCTGTATCTGGAAGGGGATAGAGCTGGGAAATTTCAGGGGGTTGGAACATGGAACCGTTGAAGTTGGACCTTTCGTTTTCTTTTTTCTTTTTTCTTTTTCTTTTTTTTTAGGTCTTTGTTCGAGTAAAAGGGGTAGTGTCGATGGGGTGCGACTCCCCTGTGGTGTCTTTCTGCGTGACAGCCCAGTGTTACCGTGCCACGTGGAGTCATTGTAATCTCTCTCTTTTTTTTTTCTTTTTTTTCTTTTTTTTGTTGGTCAGAAAACTTATATAATTTGATGGGGCCAGTGGATATCCTAGTGGGAGATGCCGACTTATGTAGTTGGGACTTCGGCAAAGTACTGGGAAAGTATTGTTAGGACAAACGAGAGGATGGCATCTTACCCACAAATTCAGATCGTTTCAAGACAAATTTTGTTAGGTTGGAGGTATTCATTTGCCAATTTACCTACCTTCTTTGCCTTCCATGTGCCTAGTTTACGTTTGGTTCTTTTTGTTCGTTTATGCCTTTATGGCATATAGACGTGGATTATCATGGATGATAGGAGCGGATCGTCTATTACTGATATTAAGGAGCGAAATTTGTGAATCGATCGGTCTTGCGACATTAAAGTTGGGTAGATTTTGTAGGGAAAAACTCGATCCGAGTCTAATCTTTTGAGTGTTATCGATTATTTGTACCTTCATATACCATATAAGACCACACGAAACACGAAAATGAAAAGGAAATCTCTTCTCACCTCTTCTAATTACTTAATACGATAAGCATATTTCCAATTTCGAAAAACCCGTGTCATGAATTGGCGAGAATTGGTGCCTCGAAATTTTGCAATCGGAATCCACGAAAAAGATGTGGTAATGTACTTCTTCTAGGTTTCTTCGCGGGAGTCGAAATATGAGGCGTGCCTAATGCAATGAGCAACGTGGCGATTATGGATTAATTGCATTGAAGGTCCACAATTGCTGCTCCTGTCGCTGTCGGATTGCGCAAATTATGGGACTCGGAATCGCGTCCCTGCTTCCCGACCAGCCTACCATGGAAAATTGAATGCGATTCCTTGGCCGTCTCGTGGGGCGTGAAAAATCTGCAAGTTTGGAATCGCGGCATGATGGCTGGAGGATTTTGAGGGCGAGCCCCTGTAATCTGTTCACCTTTCCCTTTCCAGAGTTCAGCCCCAGAGCACCAAAGAGAAAAATGGAAACAGGGAAAAGGGACCCGACAAGTTTTTAGAACTGTTTATATTGGCTCTTCTTTGTTTCTTTGGGATAAAGATGATGATTACGCCCACAATCAACTACAAAAGCACTTGGGTGGTCGTTAATTGTCTCCCTCTCTTGTTCAGACTTTTCTCCGGCTGCGCTACGCCAATGGTTCCCAAGATTCGAATTTATCCCACTAAAGCTTGATTGAAAGTGTAGCTTAAAACATTCTTACACTCCACTTCGTGTGTAAGATGAATTTAAAAAAAAAAAAAAAGAGAGAGAGGCTTGATAGACTCTTGTTTTGATATAATGCAAAAAATATCGTGGGATCGTTACTAACCGTTCTAAAAACTTAAACAAATAGCTGATCGGTTGATTTGATACATAACGTTCCAGTATTTTTCTCTTGTTATCAGGATGTTTTGCGGATATTTCACAGGATTTGGATTAGGTTATAGCAACGTGGTGTCTTTCTTGTCAACTCGCACTCCTACCGTAGTCGTAGCCTAGCCTGGCCTAGCCTAGCCCAAACCAACCAAAATCATCTGTTCCGCTCACCATGCACGAGAATAATTGGCCCACTCGAAAATGGCGAGAGCTGTTTTCCCATCTCCTCCTCCTGTCTAATCCCACGAATCAAAAAACCGTGGATCAACCCGGCGGTGGGTCCGACCCTATCTTGGTGTGGTTTATCCTCCACAAAAATAAAAAAAAACAAAAACATTAGTCGGCGGGGAAATCTCGGAGGGGGGAGTCCGCACCACGTGCTAGTGCTAATGGGATTCGCTCGTTCACCTTGAACGGGTCCAAGTGGCGTGGCTAGTGCCTACCTCGTTCCTCAAACCAAACAACGTTTTACTTTCCGGGTCTCCGAGTTGAATATTCCTCTCTTCTTTTCTGGTCATCCGAATTCAAACCATCAATTGATTAACACGATTTCTTCTTTACCGTCAGTCGGGTTCCGATAATGTTTGGACCTTTGTCCTAATCCGACAAGTCGTCAAAGAGCGTATCAAAACGATCTAGCATACCGTAATTGGCTCCTTAAAGAAGTGGGTTATTACCAATACTCCAATATCACGTCACTTGATGCGTCAATTTTGTAAATTGATTCATGTGAGTGTTTCATGCAGCCTTTCCTATCAGCATCGGCTATTAGTGCGGGTATTGAGAAAATTATCCAAAAAATCATAAAATTATTACAATTTGATTAATTTATTCCTAAACCTTTTGACAATTCAGTCATTCCGATCGATTTTAGTAGGAAGTTATTGACGTGGATGTCGGCCGTCCCAAGTGGCACAATCGATACCGACATGAAAATAAATTTTATTTTTTTATTATTTTATTAATATTGAGGGTATGCAAGGGCGTCGGCCACCGAACGAGGCTTGGCTACAAGCGAGGGCGGGTGAGGACTGCAAAGCCCTTGTTGGCTGTGGGTAAGGGTCACGACCCTCGCCAATCACGAAGCGATGTCCACGCGAATAATTTCCTATCAAAATTAGTCGGAGGACTAAACCGGCCAAAGTGTTTGCTAAAACGTAATAAATTTATAACTTTTTGGATAATGTTTCTCGCGGGTGTAGCGGGTTTTGTAAGGTACTTGACAAACAGTTCAAAGTTTGAGAAGTCTACTGTGATTTTCAAAAACATAGACGTCGGATGTCAAGGTGTTGAATTTTTACAATATATTTATAGATAAACAATTCGCAAATAACTATAAATGTGTAATTCGGTCAGACTCATACGGAGTAAGCGTTTCTTGTGCATTCTGTGGAGAGGAGGATGGACTCGGCCGCGGAAGATAAGAAGCTTCTCCGAGTTGGACTCAATCACCGCGTTTACCGCTTCCGATGTTGCGCCAAGCCAATCACACCGCCATCGTGTGGGACACGTGTCGGCACGCTGATGGGGGGGTGGGGGCCAGAGTCGGCTCGGTGGCATCCAAATCGGCGGCTGCCTTTTCTTCCCCATGAAGTCCAACTCCCAGCTGGTCACGCGGCTGAGCACGTGACATGCCCCTGATCCGACATGCGTTTTAGTGCATATGCCCCCCACGCTCCTTCCCACATGATCCCGTCCCGAATTTATTAAGTGGCAAACGGGCTGCGGGTGTAACTTTATGATGAGAGCACGGATTGATCGCGTGTAATTGATAAATCTATCATGCTTGAAAATATGTACTTTTTAAATATATGTCAGATGTACTTTTTTTATCAACCGCATCTGAGTAATGAGAAATCGCAAAACCATATTGTATATCCACCTAGTACAATGCCTTCATAGCTAACACGAATTTTGACATAACTTAGGTGAGCTGGCCTATAGAAAACTGATATGAAAAAGAAAATTGTCAAAAAAGTCCTAAACATGTTACGTTTTTACCCGTCGAGCCATAAACCTTTTTAATTTTGGCAATTTAATCTTGAACATTTTCATATTTTGTTAATTAATTCCATCCGATCAATTTTGTTCGGAAATCGCGAACGTAGACACCGGTCATCCTATGTGACACGGTCGGTGGTGACGTGGATAATTTTTAATAAAATTTTAATATTTTATCGAATTTTTAATTAGTTTTGTTCATTTTTTTCCTTCTTTTTCCTTTTTATTTCTTATCTCAGTAGCCGACGATACGTCGGCAATTTTCAACTAAATTAATTGGATGGACTCAATTGGCAAAAAAGAAAAAGGTTTAGGACTCAATTGATAAAATCAAAAGGTTTATGACTGAATTAGCGAACCTATAATAGATTTATGACGTTTTGGATAGTTTTCTTGATACACAAGCGGTGCGAATTTCGACATTCTCAGAATAATCTAAGAATGGTCTTGCAAGTGATATGTAGATTTGTTTTGCCGGAAATTTCTATGACGAAAGATTTTTCAACAAATGCGTGGAGCATTTGGATTTGGTGATTTATCAGGTTCTTGCGGCTACTCCAAACATGAATTAACTAAGCTAACTAAGATAAATCTAACAAATGCAATGAAAGTAAAGCAGATAAAGTGAATTGTGGAGTAAAACTGATAAGTGATATTGATTGTGGCCTTTGTCTTCGACTATTTATAGTGAGGTACAAGTTGCAACCATCGATAGAGGTTACTTTTATACATTATATCCCTAAGTTCTCGGGTTGGCTTCGGTAATTGCTCTCTTATCCATCGGACGGTTGAACATTCAGACTTATCTATTCTGCTTATCCCTTGGTATCACGTACTGATCTTGCGATGTCATCAACGTTTCATTTGGTCAAGTGTCGACCATGACACTTTATTAGCCGCCGACCTATGTTATATATTCCAGGCCCTTTATGTGCATGCCACTCTTATGGGCCTTCTGACTATCTGAAGTCTAGGCCGATTTCTGGTGCCAACAAAATCGAACTTAACGTAGTTCAAGAGATAAATTGCCTTGTGTGCGGAATGACAGAATTGGGAAATTAGACAGAGAGCCCGCGCACGGATGGTTGATCGATCGGAGTTCGAATGATGTAAAACTTGGTCATTCTAAGTCGCGTCGGGGATTCTTAATGGAAATCTGGACTTTTTTAATGCTTGGAGTACACCCGTATCTTTATCGAGCGATGTTTTTGTGACTAGGGACTCTAGGAAACGAGTCAACGTTAACGTGCTAGCACTATTTTGGATGGAGATTGTGACTTTTGGAATTAAGTCAAAGTCTCGAGCGTGGGCTGAAAATTCTTCCGAAAAAATGAGTTTGAATTTCGAAAACCAAACGAATCACATTGCGTGGCCGATCCCATTTAGGGAGGAGTTAACGATTCGCACTTCTTCATCTCTCTCTCAATCTTTTCTTAGGGGTCACCTCTTCTTACTTTTCCTTAACAAAAATCTAAAGGATGGCAGCATGAATTGTCGGTTCCAAGAAAATTCCGCACCTACCAACTGAAAAAGGTGATCTAACATGGCCACTAATGTCGACATACGCAATAATAACTCGAATATTTATTACAAGTAGATCACTTAAGGATCTTCGAAACAAAAAGAAAAAAAATCAATTAAGGATTGCATTGTACGAACACGACAAACGAAGTTCCTTCACCTTTTGCCTTTTTTTTTTCCGGGAAGTGGTGGCGACGGATGAAAAAACTTTTATACATGCGTCCAGGATTGATTCTAGGAGTTGTAAACTTGTAATCTACAAACGTATGATTTCATGTTTTGCTCAACCACATGGTTTTGGCACCATGTGCCGACATCGTGAAAGGTTCCCCATTGTCCGTGACACGAGTGCCCTTTGCTTTGCTTCACGGTTCCTTATTTCCACCTTGATCCAAACTCCCATCTCCTTGTGATCGGGGTTTCGAAAACCGCACCGGATTGACCGGTCCGATCAGTTTAGTATTCAAGACTTCTGATAGAGGTGCTAGCTCACATCGGTCGAAGGTTTTTTTTTTTTCCCCATTTAAGAAAGGTTTCATGGGGAGAAATTTGCAAGTCGATCGTGAAAAGAAACATTTTCGCGTGTACAGAGAGCAGCATTAAATCCTCTTGCCGTATGAAAATCCTTTAATTTCCGCTACACTGGTTAAACGAGTGGGTCGGGTCTAGTCGAGTTTGGGCCAGGTTGAAAATGGTCCGATCTAAATAGACCAATTTAATCCGTTTGTTTTACATATTTTCATGCAATGTATCTAGTGGCCGATGCCCGATCCGATTCATACACAACACATACCCCGACTCATGTTCATAAAATACTTCCATGTTTAATCAAATTTAGGAATGACTCGTATATAAACCGAGATAAGAGTGCAGAGTGAGTGAGTGTAAGAATGAAGAGAGACTTATGGAGTTGGCTTAGGTCTGAGTAAATTATAAACTCATTTATGGTCCATTTAACACCCATATGATGTTTAAACCTATTTATGAATCATTTATTGAATATAACATAACAAACCCGTATAAAAACTTAGCCCATCATATATGTGTTAAGAAATAAATTTATGATTCATTTTGACAAGTCTAATTATCGCACATAAAATGTCGCGGAGAAGGCATAGTTTTAGCGAGCAATGGCAATCAACCCGGGTATATACAATATTAGCAATGATTACCTTATCCCATAGATGTTTCCACGTGTTATTTTGGATTAGGGTTGCTTGTGGGAAACCAATGTAATAGTTATGTCAGTGTTAAAAAAATCATATTTCTAAACTAATCCGAAGTTGAGATGACGTTAAGCATGTAGATATCAAAGGCGGCAGCATCTTGACCGGGGAGAGATAAGTTGGGAAGTGCATCTAGAAGCATAGTGCCCATTTTGTTGTCTCAAGTTAGATTAATAGTATTACACGGGAGACGGTTGGTGACCTGCTTTCATGACTAGATTTTGTCAATGACGTTCAAAAATTAAAGAAATTAACATGTGAACATACTAATATATATACATATACACAAAATCAGACCCTGATAATTATGCTAGACTTAACTATAAAAAAAAGAATGTCACGCTTTAATTAATTGAATGATATGATGGTTATAAGAGCAAATAAGCATATATTGTATTCTAGTATTTTTTTTTTTCATAATCCCTTTAATAAGTAGAATAGATATTATGTGCAGTTAATCATCTTCTCTATCAATACAATATGGTTTAAAAAACCTTTTCACTCTTGTTGATTCTCATTTATATATGTAGATCATTTGAATCATAAAAGCGGAAAGCGCTCCCACAAAGACATACAGTGAGAAAATTACTAATTTAGTCCTACATTTTTCAATTTTGTCAATGTAATCCTAAACATTTGTGCGACATTGTTTCGAGTGAAGCCGTCTACTTTAGAGTGCCACTTAAGATGTTGTTTCAAGTGAAGTTGTCTATTTTAGAATGCCACGTAGGATGGCCACGTCAAATCAGTAATTTTGTGATAGCAACCGAAAAGTGTAGGATTATACTGGCAACATTGGAAAGTTTGTGATTAAATTGACATTTGTGCATTCGTTTAAGACTGATTTGGTAATTATTTAATAGAATTACAAAATAAGTCATAAATCTATTGTAATTGTGTTAATTATTTTCTAAACATTTTTTTACCAATTCGGTTCCAAACTTTTTGCATCTATGCTGATTCGATCCATTCGATCGGTTTTGGTTGAAATTCGTTGACGTGGACTTTAAAAAAATATATTATAATAAGTTATTTGTTATATTTTTTTTTCTTCCCTCGGACTTAGGGCTGGCGATCTTTGCTGGGCTAAGTCCCGAAAAAAAAAAACTAAAGAAAAGACAAGAAAAGAGAAAATTAAAAAAATATAAGAATATTATTAAAAAAAGCTCTAAGTCAAGGCCAACCGGCCAAAATTGGCTGGTAGGATTGAATTAGTATAAATATCAAAGGTTTAGGATTGAATGGGAAAAAAAAAGGATTTATAACCTGAATTGGTATAACTGAAATATGTTTAGAATTTTTTTGGTAATTTTACCGTAATTATTTCGACTTGCAGCTTATATTCATTCTAATAGTTGAGATCATACTCCGGGAAAATGCAATCCTCGTTCGGGGGCCACCATATGTGATTTTGATTTGGTCGCGTCATTTCGAAACCATTCTTAGACAAAAAAAAAAGAGTAAAAAAGGTATGGAGATGCAAGTGAAAAATTGCGACCGTTGTGCACTGTTCTGCCGATGTTTGACCTCTCTGAGATAAGATAAGCCTCGGACCGAGTCCCGAGAGGACGATAAAGAACGGCTGTGCAGCCATCGGCGACAAAGATTGCGATGCTTAGCGTTAACGCGGAAATTGATCGTGTTCATACTTGTGTCCCTTTCTTAATACGATGTTCCGATCGATGTCGGATAAACCTTCGTTTCCGTTGACCCTTCTGCCATGTCGTGGGGACCAGAGTCAAAACAAATTCTGTATTAGGGCTTCTTTGCACCGGCGAGAGACGCCGGTCCACTTCCTCCGTCGATGAGCGGCCGGGTAAAGAATGGAAAGAGTAGGAGTGGGAAAGTCATCCGAACCGGATAGAGATGAGGTCGAAGTAATTCGATGTTTTCGAGATTTCGACGAAACCGTTTTCGGATCCTAAAACCTTTATGGTCTAAGGTCCATTCGTTTTCCCCTCCCGCGACCAATAGCCCAAACCGAATAGCGACCGCGATTGCTTCTAATTTCTTGGATCGGAGTCGAGCGAGAAGCGGCATGTGATACGCCTCGGCGATTTCCTACCCCGTGAAGATTTTAGCATGAGAGCAAAGCTGCGCGTATTGATATATTACCGATATGGCAACACGCTAAACGACGAGGCAATACAAATAGCATGTGCTATGTTTGGGTAAATGACACGAATGGTCAATGATCATTGACTTCATGTGCAATGTGGTCCATGAATTTTAAATTTTATTCAATGCGCTTCCCGAATTTTAGTCCAGTGTGTAGTGCCGTCTCGGTACTTTGGGTATATGTTCAATTTAGACATTGAGCTGTATGAAAATGTTCAACGTAAGTACAACACCGGACATTTTTATACAATCCGAAGACTGGATCGAACATGTAATAAAAGTTTAGGGATCACATTGATCAAATTTAAAGTTCGGGGACGATTTTACACATTGGGCTAAAATTCGGAGACCACGTTGAATAAATTTAAAGTTCACGAACCGTATCACACATTTGAGTCGAAGTTCGGAGATTATTTGTGTCTATCATCCCGCTATGTTTTAAGTGCCATGTGTTTAATTGAACCGGGTCACACCTTAAACGGCGTCTCACTTAACCCGATGGGCCGAAGAGCGCCTAGGCTTTGCTGCGGAAGTTTCTTTTAAGCTCGATCAAAGAAACTTTATTCTTTTGGGCCTATGCTTGCCCAATTGGGCCAGAACTAGAATGAAAACACCAATAGACAATGATAATAACGATGATGAGTTTTATACAAATTACATATTATGTTTTTCTTCCCATAAGAATTAATCTGAGCTAGTTAATTGCCAAAAAAATAGGGTTATATCTTAAATTTTGAGAAAAATTGCATTTAAAAAATGGTATTGTATATTATGTACCAAAATCAAATTTTCTTTGGTCATATTTATACCAAAATCAATTTGCAAACCAATAAAAAAACCACCGTCCGCCCTAGTTTTTTTTTTTTTTTTTAATTTTCCTCTCTCTTTTATTTTCACGCACTTTCTTCTTCAACCTCTATGGATGGGAGGGTTCAGCTAGATCTATCATTCCTCTCCATTTTTTTTTTTCGAATGTTTTGATACTCTATTTTCTTTTCTTGCTTTTTTCACTCTTTGGAAACTTTTCTCTTCCGATTTAATCTAGATATGCAAGTTTCTCTCTCCCATTTTCGAGGAGATTTCTATCCCGATCTAATTTAAACTTAGGATTTTTTTTGCGCATATATTTTCGGGGTTTAGTTGGTGAACAAGTCCAGTTTCAAAAGAGATCAAAGGGTCTTCGTGAATGTTTCTCTCTCACATGTGTCAAATCTGTGCTCATTCAGCTTTTTCATTTCACTCGATGATGGTGTTGGGAACACCAAATCTAGACGTGCACCGTTGAAAGGCAAAACCGTGGCAACAGATGGAGATCTCGATGCGTGCTCATTATCGAAGACGAATTCGGTGATTGACTATCGATTTTGGTGTTTATGCTCGTTGAGCATGTGATTGGAGCTTATTTTGTTGTGAAATTGTCGAGGATTTCTCTTAATTTGCTGTTAAAGTAAGATATTCTTTTTTTTTTTTTCGTATTTCGAGAAAGTAAATGGAACGTTATTTTCACATAAAATAAATCAGTAATAAGCGCGGTCTTTGTTTTCTTTGCGACAAAAAGGAAATCAGTTTAGAGGCAAATATTCCGACACGTGTCTGTTCATGAATCGTGCACCTAGGTTCGCACTGCCACGTCGAAAGCGAGAAAAAGAAAAATCTGCGGGCGGGTATTTGAGCAACGAAAAGGCCAAAAAAAAAAAAAAAAAAACAAAAACGGATAATTCCTTTGCCTCGAAAAGATAAGATCTTCTTCAGACTCTTAGAAATCTTCATGGTCGAAGCCACACCAAAGATGGCTTCTTCCACGTTCACGTAAGGCTCGACATTTGTCTCGAATTTTCTGGAGATCGCCAATCGTCACCATTACTTTTGAGAATGAGTGTTTCTGCCACTTTTCGCGGGAATTTAGCATCGTTATCGCAGTGCGGCTCGTGCTGCGACCTTCGTCTCCGACCCTGGTTCGATTCTTCTGTAATCTCCCGGCATGAACGTTTCGGTCGGAGCGGCTTGAAGCTGAACGTCTCGAGGTAGCAGGTTTGCTGTGTTGTTCGTGGTTCTGTAGCTTGAGCATTTGGATACGACGATTGAATAGTTTTGATGTCGGCGTTGCAGTTCGAAGTTAAGATCATGCAGCGCGAGGAGGTTTCTATGTAGAGTGACGGAAACGGAAACTGAACCGGAGAGCAATGACGATAGGGTACTTTATGTTTTTCAGTTAATTTTAGCATCAGGAACACGCGGACGGATGTTGTGATTTTGAAGTTTGAAAGCAGGACGCTTGATTGTTTAGACATGCCTCCGTTTTGCTTTACTATGTTTGAAAAATTTTAATGGAAGGCTCTCTAATGAGGTTGGGCTTGAGCTTTTATCTGCTAGTTCGGCTTTGAATTTTTGGTTTCTTGTCCGTTTCCTGTGAAATTCAGTTTTTGCTTTCATCTAATCTGCTCGAATCCGTGAAATCTTGCGTATCGTGACCTTCAGTAGTTTAATTTTCCATGAACATGATCGGGGAGATGCAGTGTCAGTTCTAGAAAAACTCAGCTTTGAGGATTTAGGTAGACGGAGAACTAATTCTCATTTTGCAGTAGGAAAATTTGTTCTCGCTTTCAAGTAGATAGCTTGGAACTATTTTACCGAATTCCTGCCGTGGGAAAAAGCTAAAACCATTGGGACGAGCATGGCTTTGCGCTGGACTTCTTCCCTTCCATTTACTCTATGTGGTGTTTGCACAATAAATTTGGGCATTGAGTGAATCATGCCATCTGCTCTCTCTCTCATCTTTGTATTTAATAAGCATCCTACATACTAATCATCTAGTTTAATTGCATTTTCTCTTTTAGGAGAAAGAAGTACACGAGGACAGAGAAAAAGCATCTTCTGCAAATTCCTTTAAGGAAGGGCAGCTTGGTCCTCAGTCTTCAGGCACAGATGAAAGCATCAATAGTGGATCAGAAAATAAGTCACAAGATGGAATCCAGGTGCCTATTGATTTTGATCGGCCAATATAAGTGGAGCTCCAATTTTCTTTTGTCGGTATCATGTAAATTGTCATGAGTCAATATCTAAAGTGGTACTTTTGTTGTACATGGATGCGTTTTAATTTTTTCGATACATTCTGATATGTACAATCTGCTTACAAGTTGTTCTTTAGGCTATCTTCTAACACTAAGCAGACACTGGAAATTGGTTTGGTTCATCCTAATTGGTTGGGTGGTACTTGAACAGGGTGTTGATGATATACAAATTGCTAGTGGCTCGCCTCTGCCAGGTGTGAAGGTAGTCATGACAACTATATTGCAATATTCATCTGCTATGGACTTTAGATCTCTCTACACTCTCTGACAGTCTCCCTCTTCCTGCATGCACATGTTCATGTTCCTATATTTAACTTTGTTCCAAAACTTGTTTTTGATCTAGCCACAACAACTAGATGAGTCTATGAGGATCTCGAAGGAGACAATTGAAGTTCTTAAGGATCAAGTATTTGGCTTTGACACATTTTTTGTGACCAGTCAGGAGCCATATGAGGTATGCACACATAGGAGGTTTCTTCTGTGTTTATTGCATACTATTTAGAGAAGATTCTGATTCTGAAAGAAGTGAATGGGTATAATGCAACAAAAATTCGACTTCGGAGATCTGATTGAGTATGGCAAATTTCTAAAATAACATAATAATCTAGCATCGAGATTTCTGCAACCAGGTTAATTTATGCCTCTTATCTTTTTAATGCCATCTAGCTATAACTTGTGTTTTATATAAGTATTTGCCAAGTGTTTCAGGCTTCTCTTTTGCCTTTGCCAGGGTGGAGTGTTGTTTAAGGGTAACCTCAGGGGGCAGCCTGCCAACAGTTATGAAAAGATATCAACGAGGATGCAGGTATCATCCTCCTCCTTTCACATTGTTCAATGACTTCTTTAAGTTTCTTATTTGTGACCTCACATTCCATGCACTTTCCCATGTACAGAATAAATTCGGGGATCAATATAAGCTTTTCCTTTTGGTCAATCAAGAAGATAATAAACCTGTGGCAGTTGTTGTTCCAAGGATGACTCTGCAACCAGAGACAACTGGTAATTTTGGAACTTTCCCTGCATTTCTCATTGATAATATCTTCAGATTAGTCATCAATAGTGTGGGACAGTTTGTGGTCATTGAACAACTTACTAATCAATGATGATGTCAACATCGTTTTTTTTCCTTTTTGCAGCTGTCCCTGAGTGGTTTGCTGCAGGGGCTTTTGGATTGGTCACAGTGTTCACTTTACTTCTGCGGAATGTGCCTGTGCTACAGTCCAACTTATTGTATGTAATTTAATCTTTGCTGATTCATTACTTACTCAGAGCAAAAGCATTTTTTTCCCGGGACATGTGGCATATGATTTAGCCAGAGAAGGACAGTTATCTTCTCTTTCCTTCTTGAAACATTGACATTGTCTA
The DNA here is from genome assembly GCF_020921035.1 of Rhodamnia argentea. Lineage (NCBI taxonomy): Eukaryota > Viridiplantae > Streptophyta > Magnoliopsida > Myrtales > Myrtaceae > Rhodamnia > Rhodamnia argentea. The sequence goes on along the minus strand of NC_063157.1, from coordinate 22,104,018 downwards.
GTTCGCAATGGCATTTTCTTCTTCTTCATAGAAAGATATATATTTCGATATATTTGCTACTGCTTCAGGTCGACATTTGACAACCTCGACTTGTTGAGGGATGGTCTACCTGGAGCCCTTGTAACTTCACTAATTCTGGGGGTCCACGAGCTCAGCCATATTCTAGTGGCAAAGAACAGTGGAGTTAAGCTTGGAGTGCCATACTTTGTTCCCAGTTGGCAGGTGAGATCTATGGATTTTCCATCTCACACAAACTTTTGCAAGAGAAGAGTAGACAATCCTCCAATGTACACTATAAGGCTATTACACTTTACACTTGTCCACAAACAATGTCCACAAACAAAGTGGTAGTATTGGCATGGTAAAAGGCTCCCATTCACGGTAATTAATTGCTTTTTCTAGATGAAAGGTCCTAATCATGGAATACTGCTTGCTTGAGGTTGAAACTAAAGCCTTCAGTGATCTGTGAATGGTCGTATACTCATATCCATAAGAAGAGCTAGTTCTGAAATGTAGAAGTTTCAGTTCCTTGTCATCTGGCTGAAAATATTCCCCCCCTTCTTTCTTTTCCCTTTCATGGATACTCTAAATTTGTCTTGTGGGAATGAGTTCTGATCCCAATTTGAATTCTAATCACCTGAAGATACAATTTCTTTTGGAAGTCCTTCCTTCTCCAGCTGCAACATTCTGGAAGATTTATTGTGACCTCGGGCATCATTGAGACATCTTAGAGATTTGAGTCCTTTGAGATTTGCAGACTAATCACATGATCTTGCCACTTGAACCGTATGAAATGTGCTTTCAGGATCTGTGGAAATCATACACCGATGATGCTGCACATTCAGACTAAAGCAGATCACTTTTTGTCACTATGAGCACTAGGGATTTTGCTTCAAAGCATCAGCCTGCACTGCCACCATCAGGAGCAAAAAGAATTATAGTGTTGCTGAAGTGCTAGTAATATTTTTATTTTCTAAAAAGATAAAACAGCTAGGCTACATGATAGATGATGCCCTTATAAACAGTCAAGGTTCTAGGTGATGGCTTGTTTGTTTCTATGCCATCTATTGGTATTACCTCCAAGCACTTCTTTTATCTCTTTTGGCTGGCATTTATGAACTGTTTTTCGTTTAGCTAGTGCAATCTCAGTGATGCAACAGCAAGCATCTCCTTGTGCTGCAAAGGTCTTTGTTTGCAAGCACAAAGGCGATGTTCTTGAGTGTCTATGTAAATCATTTGCATTGTCTAATGAATTCCGTTGGTGGCAGATAGGCTCTTTTGGTGCTATAACGAGAATTGTCAATATTGTGCCCAAGCGTGAAGATCTTCTGAAGGTTGCAGTGGCAGGACCTTTGGCTGGATTTTCCGTGGGTCTCGTGCTTTTGCTTTTAGGATTCTTTTTACCTCCCACAGATGGGCTTGGCGTTGTGGTTGATGCTTCTGTGTTCCATGAGTCATTTCTTGCCGGAGGAATAGGTGAAGCTCTCTTAAAAAGTGAAAATTAAAGCTAATAGTTTTGTTTTGTTTTTTTTTTAAGTATGCAGCCATAGGAAAACTATGGTAATTGGTGTGTTTATGAAGGAGAGAATTTAAATGGCTGGATCATATTTAGGATAATATATTCGTGTGTGTTATTGTTTGTACATCACCATTCACTAGCTGCAAGATCTTCCAAAAAGCTTCTGACTACACTATAATGGCATTAAAAATAATTCTTTCTTTACAGCAAAGCTTCTTCTTGGGAATGTTTTGAAAGAAGGCACTCCCATATCTGTCAATCCTCTTGTTATATGGGCATGGGCTGGACTTCTTATAAATGCGATCAACAGTATCCCTGCGGGGGAGCTTGATGGAGGGCGAATATCATTTGCCATCTGGGGAAGAAAGGTATGCCTTTAAAGATTTAGTGATGGGTGTTTGGTGCATGTATGGGTGTGTTGGTAGTTCTCAAATTAAACCAGAAAGGGCATCTTTTAGTGAGAAGCTCTTTCACTTGCCTAACATATGATCCTGGACTTCGACTATATCTGCTCCATTTTTTTCCCTATCAAAAGATCAGGAGTTTGGGTAGAAAAAAGAGTAACTGGGAAACTGTTCTGTACATTAAAATGGCTCTCAATCGTGCAGGCTTCTGCTCGATTTACAGCTGCCTCAATTGTGCTTCTTGGACTGTCCTCTCTGTTCAACGATGTTGCGTTTTACTGGTTAGCTTTGATATTCTTCCTGCAACGGGGCCCGATTGCACCTCTCTCAGAGGAAATCACTGATCCCGACCAGAAGGACGTTGCCCTTGGAGTTTTAGTGTTGTTCTTAGGTTTGCTGGTGTGTTTGCCCTACCCATTTCCTTTTACAGATCAAGTCATTAGCAGTTTCTAGTTATAAACGCTTTGTATACGTTGGTCTTATGTAGAATGTGAGAGTATAATCAGTAGGCGCCAGGAGGTAGCAAAATAAGGGAGATGCGCCGTCATTTAGTCTATTCTTCATGTTATCACTTTTGAAAAGGAAATGGATATCTGTAGTCAAAGTCAATAATGAGCAATCGCGGATGCCACATTTTTGATAAGGTAACTTCATTGTTTGATGAACTTGTCTGTTGCTTGAAAGAGGAATTTTGTCTTGGATTGGCCTTGCATGGTAACTGCTGTATAGACTCCAGATCCTTATCAACCTACGACACCTGGAGTAAGCTTGCTTGATATTAATCTTTGATACCATCAATCATGGCCTCTTGGTAAAATGCACTTAACATGTATGATCAGATTTTATCCACGAGATAGATACTCTCCTGCAAACTACATCAAGAATTATGAACAAATCCTTTCCTGTCAACTTATTTAATGAAGTGAAAACGCTTGAGAAGCAGGCAATACAAATTTTAATGTCCGACGAGCCACTCCCTGTTGAGGGAGGTCAGATTATTCTAGTCTGTTGGATGAATGTAGGGACATATAAAAGGTATTGAGTGTACAACAGAACACAGAACATCGCTCAAGTGTGAGCAAGGTGCTTGCTGTACATGGATAAAGACAGCTATGAAGAAGCAAATCAGAACAAAGAAAGGGCTCATAAATTAGATTCTTCAAGAAGCCAAAAGCTGCTAATACGTCACAATTTTTCTCTCATGACATGACTTAGCAACTGAGCAATTTTACTATTCAGAGAGATATGGGAACTTACCCAAAAATGAGATTCTGCATGCATTTTACTATGTGGATAAGTGTTGAGAATCTGGCCAGGCATCCATAAACTTGATGCCTGGAACTAGTTTCTGATCAAAGCAAACCAAATTCAAACTAAAGCAAGCTCCAAGCGGAAGCTCTAGACAGTGAGTTCTCTTGTCAAGGGCAATATAATGCGGAGCGTTTTGGGTCATATTTCCTAGAAGTGGCTCTTGTGGACAAGTTGTAAACATGACATAGGACAAGATTTTAGATTGCACAACATTGATGACTTTTTTTCTGCCAAAGCAAGTTAGCAACAGATGATCCTCAACCAGATTTAATTTGTTTTGTCAAGTGTTTTCTAATGTGTTCTGTTTTCTTAATTTCCTTTAGAAATTCCCCCTCCACATTGAATCAGGCCATAATGACCAATTGTTTGTTGGCTGTGTCTTTTCCTGTAGGTTTCAAGCATCGGCATTGACATCATTGAGAATGAATAACCAATAATATATGTATTGTATCAGCATGGAAGATCACTCAGTCATTATTTGTTTTGGTAAGTAAGTTATACATCATTCCTCGACTGAAAATGTCGAATGTGACCCACATGCAAGCCAATATGCCAAAGAAACCACAAAACTTCATTAGTGACTCAAAATCCAATCACCAAATGACCTTAATCCAGGCAAAACCCACCGCTCCTTTTAAAACCCATTAGGCCAACGATCTCCCGAGGCCTTATCAGCATCGCTCGAGCAAGCATTCTGCTCCTGCAGAGCAGCCTGTGCACGAACTTCAGCAGAGAAGCACCGGCTTCATAACTTGAGCCACCTGGGGAACAACATGCGTATGCCACAACTCATTTCTCTCCTTCCATAGATGGTAAATTGCAGCACCATTTAATGCTCTTGGAAGATAAGGATCAATGAAAATACGACGAGGACGCCATGGATCACACCATAGGACTGCATGCTGACCAGTCCCATTGATGCAAGGCTTAAGAAGACTTACAGCTTTAAGCAACTTTCTCCAGACAGAGGTGTTGCCCGCTTTAGGATGCAGACCAAACGGAAATTCTGTCAAACAAACACGGATTCGCTCATGCAACCCAAATAGAATCGGATCTCGTTACCTGGTTCCAAGAGGCTAACTTCCTAAAACCCAAATGAAAACAAACACGTATTTTCTTTCCAAGAAATATTGCACAAAGGACAAATTTCTCTGCCACCTTTGAAGCCGCAGTTGCTAAGCTTGCCTCGCGTCGATTAGTTGCTTTCGTCGCCTCTATGATCCGTGTCAAGAAAAGCATGTTCGTGACTCGGCAAAGGATCAATCTTCAGCATGTGAACTCGAGCTTATGATTTTGGGAGCATCATTCTCATTAAGAGGACTTCCTTCAAGTTCCACAGGATGCATGGAGAGATAAAGGGGCAAACAACAATGGATGATGGGTTTTCTGTCACTAAACCACCTTAGTAAACTCGGGGAGACAGCAAAGACCAAGTTAATGTCAACGTGTTCTCACTTGTGATAAACAAAGAGAACGTACGAAAAACCTAAATTCTTATTAGAGTGGCCTAATCACGATTATTTTAAAAGCAATTCCTAATGGAGAAACTTCTGTCTAAGAGGGGAGGATAGAGTATACCCTTACTTGAGCTACTAAGTGTTGCTTTTCTCTGCTCAGCATTGAAGCAAGCTAATTGGTGAAGAACACCACTCTCCTCGTCCACGGCACGTGGAATTCGATTAATAGGGATGGACGTACACACGAAGTAGGCAGCTCTCTTGGCCATGCGACCGTGTTACAAAGTCCAGCCCAGGAATTTAAACTAATGTGAATGGAGACTACATGTATATAAAAAGCATATAAATTATAAAGTCAAGCGGTGGGCGATATTTTCCATAGAAGTATACATTAAACCGAATAACAAATAAAAAAACGGATCAGTTTGATCAAATTCAGAGAACACCCATCTTCTCCATAATTTATTATCATTGCCATAAAAATGTAAGATAGGACGTGTAGCGTGCTTGTCACCTTGTGACATCGCTCAACGATGTGGTACACGACGCGGTAAGCGACAAAGAACTACTTCGCTAATCCTCTTTCCCCCTAAATTTGCGAAATTTAGATCCCTTAAATTGCGATCGGTCTTTGTCCATCACTTTAAATGGGATCGTAGATTTTTTTGATTTAGGGGAGATGGATTTTGACTAACATTTATCTTAATTCAAATTCAAGGAGTGGTGTCTTTGGAAATCCGATATCGGATGGGCCCAAAATGATTTTAGCCCAGCTAGATGATTCAGGCCCATAAAAAGGCCCATTTGCTTCCCACAAGATGATCTCTCACGCGCTTTTCGTTCCCCCTTCTGTTTTGGCCAAAACATTTTCGCTCGCTGAAAAAATCCAAAGCTCTTGGAACTGAAACTCCGAAGAAGAGAGTGACGAGTCGCGACACGCTCGCTCAGCCACGATCACCATGTCCTCCTTCTCTCAACTCGACGATGACTCGGTCCTCTCCCCGGGATTCGAATCCTACACGGCGCACCATTTCGCCGAGGATAATAACGGCTCCTACGCTTCCGGGGATGGTTTTTTCTCGGACCAGGCGCCGGCCGCTCCCCCGGTCTACGCCGCGGTCGGGGAGTTCTCGACGGAGCCGGAAAGCGAGGGATTCGACGGGCAGTTTGGGGGTGCGGACGGCCCGGTTTTGCCGCCCGCGATGGAGATGCAGCCTGAGGAAGGATTTGCTTTGAGAGAATGGAGGAGGTGAGTCTCGCGATGTTGCAGGATTTTGAAGTTTTTTTACAGCTCGTACTGTCTAGTGAGCCGAGCTTTGATATCTTGTGGTCATCGGTGATTCGGTGTGGTGTTTTGAAGAGCTTCGTGCTCCGTTATTTACATGATGAGAATTGTATTACGATGGTTAGGTTAAAGGCCAATACGATGACTCTCGCGCTATGAAAGCGATGCTCTAACCGCTGAGCCAAGTCAGAGAAAAGAGACCCCTATAAGTGAAAGCCGATCTTTTAGTGAATTGAGGGAAATTTTTGCCTCTTGGAGCATCTTAGTGCTGTTATTACGTCGGATTAACTTAGATGACTTTGGAGTGGAGCTAATTTTGTGAGAAAAATTACGATCTTCTGCAATGCTTCAGAGATTGAATTCGCAAGTCAGCGACTAAAAGGGACATGGAACAATTAGGAAGAGAGAGACTCTCCATCATCTGCTTGTCCCACGGCTTACAGAACCTCAAATGTCCATCTGCTTATGACTTATCATGACCTTCACAACTGAGTCCATGAGATCTTACCAAGATTTTCAAGAGTGATATTGCTTACCCAAATATGAAACTAGTCTTTCTTTGGGTGATCACATGCATTTTGTTGTTACTCCTACAGAAAAAGTCTGAACACACAATAATTGAAAAATATTATGGTGAATGGGTGGAATTTTATCTTGTTTGATCTACCAACTTGGGTGATTGAGGAAGGCCTTGAGAGAGGGATAGGCAATTGAGGGGAGGGGGAACATTGAAATCAATACCAATGACTACTTACTGATCGAAGAACCATGCTACCGTGAAATAACGGGTGCATTGCTTTAATAGTACTAAAAGTATGATGCTTGTGTAGCTTCAAAGTTTTTGAAGGATAATAGTGGATATTAGAAATGCAAGAGTTCCAATGTAATAGTACATAAGGAAGGGGTGTTTTGTTACCCGTGGTTCAATTCTGTGCATGGACTTTACTGTCGACCTTTCTTTTGATCAAAGCAAAATTCCTTCTTTTGTTGACTACTATGTACTTTTTCTTCCGTTGACATTGTCATTTAAAATATGTTTACGTTATTACGTTTTTTGCAATACAAAGACAGAATGCAGTTCGATTGGAAGAGAAGGAGAAGATTGAGAAAGAGCTACTGAACCAAATAATCGATGAAGCAGATGATTATATAATTGAGTTCTACAGGAAAAGGACCATAACCTGTGAGAACAACAAGACAGCCAACAGGGAAAAGGAGAAGGTGAGCCTTATCAAACTATAATTGCAACTTAATTCATGATATTTATCTTTGGCTAATATTTGAACTTCTTTTTTATGGTGATTGTTTCTGTAACAATTTTGCTGGGCGGATGTTCTATGACATCAGTGTATTGAAGACTGTTAGTGGAGTAGTCAAGCCACAGTATTTGATTTTTAAATTTGCAATAGTTAATCAAATCAATTTAAAATTGATCTTTTGCAATCATTTAACGAACTGAATAATGCTGACTCAGAGTTGAAAATAAAGTTCCAATGCATCAGCTTTCTTTTAACATCTTGTGGTATGAGATGCATTAGTAGCTCCCATGCTTGCAAATTAGAGTCAGTCGAGTTAAACTACCCTTTAGAATCAATTCTAAGTATCAAATGTCCACCTCAATCAAATAATGAGGAGGAGTGCGCCAATGGCATATCATGTGTTTGAACTGCACTTGAGCTTCATATTTTTTTATTTTTTATTTTTGGTACTGCACCCCATCCGGACATTATTGTATATGATGAGGTAAGTGAATGCACTGTAATTGGTGGAGAATGATGAAGGGCATGGCGTGTCTGGGGATTTGTCCCTAGTGCTATAAATATACTGGCCATTATAGGAAGCAGATTTTAGGACCAAACCAAAGTAAATTACTAGTGAGTGTTTATATGATTCGAAAGTGATTAGGATCTAAGTTATTCCCTTGGAAATTTGGCTATTCACGCAGGATGGGTAAAATCAGAATGTCTTTGACCTCAACTAGTCAGAAATCTGACTAATGTCATATGATATACTGCTCACGATACATCTATGTCTTGATCTATTGTGACTGGGTGAAATAAGAGTCATTCATAGCATTATGAGTTGCGTAGAATGGGGAAGAAACTGAATGTGGTTGAATTCAACTAGTTGGAAGCTAAATCTGATTATTGTTATAAGTTATTCTCATTATGATACATCAAGGATATCTAATATTATTTTTAATCTAGTACTGGGTGAAATAACACAAACAATCATAGCACTAATAGATGCATAGGACCAGGGCTTTCATGCGGTCACCTTTGGTAGTCATGTTCTTTTTATTCAATAAATGTCATTGGCCTTTTCTGATTTTATGTCCTGGGTGGTCCAGTTGTTTTTGGCCAGCCTAGATAAGTTCCACACTGAGGCTGACAAGAACTATTGGAAGGCGACTGCAGAGCTTATCCCTAATGAAGTTGCCTCCATAGAAACTAAGAGAGGAAAGAAGGATCAAGAGAAGAAGCCCTCCGTTGCTGTTGTCCGCGGCCCGAAACCAGGAAAACCAACTGAACTTTCAAGGATGCGACAGATTCTCTTGAAGTTGAAGCACAGCGCTCCGTCCCACCTGAAGCTTTGTCCACCATTGCCACCCACCTCTGATGACTCTAAAGTCAGTGGTGCCTTGGTGGCTGATGCTTCCGAAAAGGTGGCAACTGCTTCGGTGGTGACCCCTGAAGCTGTTGCCGCTGCTTGAATAGGACTATAGTTTTGGTTTTGTCGTTCTTGTTTGGGAGCTTAAAAGTGAACATACATTCTCTGGAATGTCCCGCCTCATGGAGTTCCTCTTTTGGAACACACATGGGATCAAGTGTATCTGATCGCACAGGATTAGCTCGGTAATACATCGAGGTACAACTTGTTATTCTAATAGGGTCTTCCTAGATGGTGATACTATGCTATCCTTGATGTCCCGAAGTTCAAGGTGATGGTCTTAGTCATCTCTTCACATCACATCTAGATTCATGGTTGTGTGAACCCGATGGATGATATTCATATTAAGTTGAAAGCTGTCTGGTCTGTTCCTGGCTTCTAGCCCCTGCATAATTCTCAGGGTCAATATGAAAAAGGTCAGGATTGACTATTAACTACTAATGCTCTGAAGGAGATTTGTTTATTTTCTACTGTTGAGTGGGGTCACTTTCCGTTGTCATCCATCAAAGGCAGCAACTGAAATTCCCTGCCCCCGCCTGTTGTCAAGCTTTTTGCTGGTTAACAGGATTTGGGGAGATGGAGATAAGACTTTCAATGTGGCAATCCGAGTAAGGGATATGAACGAAATGCGTCACCTGTGCTTGATTGGTGGAGGGTGTGGATGCGACGAAGTACGTACGATACATCTTCCAATTCACAGCTCACCTGCACGAACAATTCTTTCGATTTTGGTCGCCTTAGTGGATTATCAAGACCCGGCACCAATTGACTCATTCTTAATGGGGAAGAAATGGACTTGTGCGTCGTAATTGAAGTTTGAGCTATGATTAAATGACACGATTGACACATGTCAATGGAATTGGAAGAGGGTCCAGGGGGTGAAAAACGCAAATTGCCGCACTTTTCAATGGGCCTTCCAGTGAAAAAGTGAAAATTGCCGCACATATTCTCGGAATATAGGGACCAGAAAGCAAAAAATGATGAAGCAAAACCGGATCGGGTAAAAAAAACAAGGGATCGGGTACATCAACTCACCGAGTCATCGGCTTGGATAGCCCACAGATTAATCCGTTCTGGAAACGAGCCGCAGCTGGCAATCTCCGTCAGTCTCTTCCTAAGTCTGTCATCTTCAACAGATTCGATGCTTGTAGAAATAGAGATTTCGGCAATTTCCTCTCTCTCTCTCTCCCCAGTTTGGCGATGAGCAGTTGAAGGGAAGGAGCTTCTCGATCGGAGATGGCGGGCAATTATCGCAACGAGGCGAGCAGCAGCGGCGGCGGAGGCGGAAACGGCGGCGGCGGCGGCGGCGGCAGAGGAGAGACGGTCGTCGTGGATTACGGCCGGCGGAGAAGCTCTTGCGGATACTGCAGATCTCCCATTGGGTCCAGCGTTTCTCACGGTCCGTGCATTCGTTTACGGTTTCTTGTTTCTTGTGTTGTGAGTGCGATTTGCCCGTGCTACGGCGTTCGGATTTGGATTGGCTGGAACTGGAAATGCGGTGCTTCGGTTTGCTTTTCAGCTTTGTCATCTATTGAGGTTCCCGATTGCTGGAATTACTGATTGCATATTAGTCTTTAGTTCCAATCTGCTGCTTCATGTGTGTATCAGCTTGCGCTGACAACTTTTCCCCTTTCGGATTGTTTCTTTCTAATATCTCTTCGACTTCGGTTGCAGGCTTGTGGGCGCAGAGCCTAACCGTGGATGACTATCAAGGTTGGTAGAATTTCCTCTTTTGAGAGTAGGGCAGCTCTAGCTTGTCAATGCGCTGTGCTAATAAACTCTCCACCGCTGTAGATTCGTAATGTGCATGTAGCTGCTTTGACCTATAGAAATTTTCGAATGTTGTAGTCATTCTATCAACTGTTAAGACATGCGGGTATGCTTCCTTATGTGTGTATTTAACTGCAAGAGCTAAGAGAAAACGTTGGGGAGCTATGGTCGATGCTGAAGTTCCGACTTGAGATGTTTCTGTTCCTACGCCTTCCCTTTTTCCTTTCATTCTTCTTTCAAATGTACCTGATGGATTTCTCTGCTAGTTTTCTCTCTGCGGCAATAATGGGTTGGATAGATGTTATAGTACATTCGATGATTGTGCATTTTTCTTTTGAATGGCAATTAATACTTTGATATTCATCCTGTAGATCTCCTTGATCGAGGATGGAGGAGATCTGGCTCTTTCCTTTACAAGCCTGATATGAGTAGCACGTGTTGCCCTTCTTATACTATCCGCCTAAAAGCAGCAGACTTTTCTCCTTCCAAGGAGCAAAATCGAGTATGCAGACGGATGGAAAGGTATTACTTTAATAATGTCTGTTCATCGTGGATTCTATTCATTGGATCGTTGCATCTTCGCATGCGACTCTTGATTGTATTGTCATCATTGCATTTTGCAAAATCGACCACCACCCTGTTTTCAAGACAGCATTCAATTGTGGAGTCCATTCTTTGTCAGTTGATTAGAAGCATTGGTCGTGAAAATACTATTTACCCACCATGAGGCTAGTAGGCATCGGAATGGTATCTCAATGGATAACTCCATGAGTGGAATTTTAGTTTGACGTCACTAAGATTTCCAACCTAGGGGATTTTTCTAAGTGAAAGACCTTTGCTTTCTTTGCTCCTTGAGAAATTTCTCTTGACTTTTTCACTCCATGAAGCTAAACTTAACAAGTTCAATGGTTGGTAGAATTGTTCTGCTTCTTGTGCATGTCAACCAAATTGTACCTCTGAGATGAGGATTTAGCAAAGTTGCACTCTGGATATAATGTTCAAGAAATTCTCACCATGGTGATTAGTTTCTAGGTTTTTGGATGGTACACTCAACACCGGAGCCAAGTATGAACTCTCGGAGGATTTAAGTACTTCTAAAGTGACATGTGATTGTGAATGTCATGGAAGGTCAAGCTTGGCAACAGTTGAACCTTCTGTGGGCAAGGAGGGGGACAAGAATGAGCCAGAACAATTTATGTATTACTTGTCTGATGCAATTGATAAGGCAGTGCATACATGCATTGAAAGTGAGATGTTTCCTGCCAATCTTCAATTACCTAAAGCTTCTGTCAAAGGAGTCTCCCCGACCAAAAAGAAGAAGCTAGTCAAAGGATTAGAAAATCTCTTGTATACCAGTAACATTGCTTTCCAATTGGCTGCCGCTATAAAGCGTGCACGATCAGAAGAAAAGGATGAAAAACAGTCAAAATTCTCTGGAAATTTGGCAAAAGACCAGCTGCCTTCTGAGTTGCTTCCTCAGACTATTGGAGAAAAGTTGGCGCAGTCATTGTCTGAGATGGGTGAAATATCTGGCCTCTTGATCCAAGCATGTGACGGACATCTTAACTTTTATTCTATTGCAGAGCACACTTCAGCAGATAAGGCTGGCCAAGAAAAGTGTCTCTCTAAAGAATCTTCAGCAAGAAGTGGAAACAAGAGAAGATGTTTGGTGAGGTGCTGTAGCTGTTGTGCAGGAAAAAGGCGGAAGCTTGAGATTCTTCTGAAAAGATCCACTTTTGAGCCTGAAGAATTTGAGCTGTACAGACGATATCAGTTGAAAGTGCACAATGACAATCCAGACCATGTCACAGAGAGTGCGTACAGGAGATTTTTGGTTGACACACCATTGGTTTTTGTTCCCCCTTCTGGTGATGGTTTAGTTCCTCCCTGCGGTTTTGGGTCTTTCCATCAGACATATGTTATTGATGGCCGATTAGTTGCTGTTGGTGTGGTGGATATCCTTCCTAAATGCTTGTCAAGTAAATATTTATTTTGGGACCCTGACTTTGCCTTTCTTTCTTTGGGAAAATATTCGGCTTTGCAAGAAATATCTTGGGTGAAGGAGAATCGAGTTCACTGCCCCAGTCTTCAGTATTATTACCTTGGCTATTACATTCATTCATGCAGCAAGATGAGATATAAAGCAGCGTATCATCCATCTGAGCTTCTATGTCCCCTCCGTTACCAGTACGTCACTCTTGCACTTTCTTTCTTCTTTTCTTGAAACTTTATTTTTTAGGGTCTTCCAAATGTGAGGAAGTTGACTTTCAAATTCATCATTTCTCCTAGTTCTACTACGTCACACTTAATAGTCATTATGTAAGCTCTGATATTCTTTTTTGCGTGTGCAATAAGTTCCTCTGCATATTATCAAAGCTAATGCATATCTCAGGTGGGTTCCCTTCAACGTTGCAAAGCCTCTGCTTGATAGAAGTAAGTATGTTGTCCTGTCAGATTATAAAGACCAAGATGAAAAGCCGTTGCTGCCTCCAGTTTCTGATTGTATCAGTGAACATCAGCCTGACGAAAGTGAGCATAAGGACTTGAATGATCTTTTAGTTGAAGACGAAGGGATGTTTGACCTTGATGACGAAGAGTCTGATGTTGAATCAGAAAGTGAAAGCTTTAATGTGGAACTCTCTGAAACAGAGGATAAAAATATTGGAAATACTCTAATAGGGTTTCAGGGGTCTCGCCTGAGATACAAGGTATGAATATGTCATTGGCAGCTCTAAATCTCTTTTCTTACTGTATTTTTTTTTTTTTTTTGGTCGAACTTTTCTTTTCTTATTGGTTGACAAGCTCCCTTTGCGTCCGTTATTTGACGTTCCACTGTTGAATGTCATTTTGAGTTTGCACTGGCTTTTTGGTGTCTATAATAGAGAGGAGAAGCCAATCATTTATTTGTCTGGACAGTTCTTCAGACAGTGCCCTGCTTTTCTTTAATTCGGGCCACCAATTATTTAGTTGATTTTACCCGTCACACAATAAAAATACGTGTTTTTTTCTTTAATTAATGGAACTCACGTAATTACATGGTCTACTTGGTGTCTGGAATAGAGATCTGTCTCGTGATTGGCCTGTATATACACTTGATATACCCAATGACTCGTTGGTCTATTTCTCTGTGAAGGATCTGCAAGGGACCTTTGGTCTTAGAAACCTGGAAGCCCAAGTGCGTCGGTACATGAGGGTGGTTGGTCGAGAGTTGTCTGAGCGAATGGTCTATTCACTTGAGTGATCTATTTTTTCGAGAAAGAACAAGGCAAGTGTTACCACAGGTGATGTTAAGCGGCTGCTCATTTGCTGCCTGAATAATGTCATCTTTTCAGGACTGATCCAATGTCAGTGCCACCCTTAGGCTTGATTGATGTATGATGTGAGCACGTGCTGCTATGCCTTACGATGTTCTTCCATTGAACTTGTTGATTTAGTCGACGAAATTTCAGATGAACCTTGTCCCTGCGCAGCGTTATTTTCTTGTGTCGTGACATAGATAATCCCCTAAAAAGGGATTGCCTGTGCATTTCTCTTGGACTTTTCCATCATTGCAGTGGCTCTCTCTCTCTCTCTCTCTCTCTCTCTCTCTCTCTTGTTACTCATTGTTCTCACATTGTTATCCTCATAGGATAAGAGTAGATATCAAAAGATATCCACCCACTGCTTAGGTCCTCACCAGTTCAAATTGTCATTTTCTTTTCAATTTTGCCACTCACCGTTCCAAATCCACCCTCAATGAAAACTTACTTGCCCAAAATGTTAATCCAACCACTGCTTAGCCCCTCTCCACTTGGTGCTGTAAACGCCCATGACGCTTTCACTGCCTCCACCAACTGTCGTCCACCGTCGCCCCAGTTGAGCTGTGCCTCATCAACCTCCGCCGGCATTGAGCGCCACTCAAATCTATCAAGCTCTGCTGGTGTCGAGCTCAACTCAGATTTGTCAAGTTCAACCTAGATCTGAGTCGATTTGTCAAGCTCTGCCCTCTTCAAGACTAGAGATGTCGAGTTCGGCCCAAATCTGAGATCATGCCCTACCTTGGCACAGAGAGGGAGGGAGAGAGAGAGAGAGAGCGGGGGGTAGGTGCACAAAGTGCTCCGTTGGGTTTGGTGGCAATACGGCATAAGAATGTGAGCCCCGGAGGGGTAAGGGGGAATGGTTTAGGTTTCGGATAAGATTGAGGGTATAATTTTTTTTTTTTTTTTGTGGATTTAATAGTAACTCCGAATGCAAATTGATGTGGGAAGGAAAGTGGAGAAGGTTTTCAAAATTATCTTTTGAAATAATTTTCATTCGAAGAAGGGTGAAGTACTAAGGGTGGGTTTGGTTCAAGATTCTCAAGGGGCTTTCAGCCCTCAAAGCCGATTGAGAGAATGCTGAAGCGTTTGGTTCAATTTTAAGTCGGCATTTGGCTAAATGTTAGCCTTGAGCTTTAAGCATTTGGCCGAATGCTAAGAAATTTTTTTCCTTCCAAAACTAACCATATCAATTCCTTATATTTTCTTTTTTGCCCATTTTTTTAACTGTTTATCTTCTTCACCGGTCCGGCAATGGGCAATTTTTTTAGTTAAAAATTAAAAAATTGCATTCAAAGCCCTTTTGGAATGTTGCTTTTACCAAACGCCATTCAATCGAAAGCTCATTTTCAAATGAGATTTTATTAAACGCAATTAGCATTTTTCTAAATCCCTTTAGGTTGAAGGCATTCGCATTTCCTCAAAGCTCATTTCAACTGCTAAATCAAACCCACCCTAAGAATCAGCAATAAGTAAACATTTTGTATTTATGTAAATAATTGACATGTAAATATTTCATATAATAGCTTTATTACGAGATATTTGGTCTGCTATTTAATTGAAAGAAATTATTGAGGCAACTTTGATCCATCCACACGGTTGCCTGCTTGTGCAAGCGACCATCTCTAAGGATATAAAATACTCATTAGAAAGATTTGGGCCATGTCCATCTAGTTTGGTCACACAATCCTAGTATCAAAGCAAAATAGTGGAGCGGTCCCTCTCTTATGATTAATTCTCAATCACTCACCCTCAGCGTATAGGGTGATCGACATTCACGTCAACAATTTTCGGTCAAAATTGACTAAATAAACTCATTTGGTTAAAGGTAAAAAGGTTTAGAATTTAATTGGCAAAATTAAACAATTTAGAACTGAATTATCAAAAAAGTAATAGCTTTAGGACTTTCAGGGACAATTTTCCTCTCGTCATCATATTGTAAGGATAAATTGTGTCGTTTTCTGAAAAAGGAAAGAGAGAAGAATTTGTCTTCCTACGATCCCGGGCATGACCAGTTGGGTGTGACAGGGCGATCGATCGATCATTGAGATTTTTATTTCGGTGATCAAATCATCTCCAGAAGCAGTTCGGTTTTGACAAGAGCAAGGAGATAAATTGACGTTGGTGGCAAATTGACCACCACCCGGAATCACTACTTCCACCAGAAAGAACGAGAATGAGCTGTGGGATAAAAGCGAAATCAAAACGAGTGACGTGCGCCGAACTTTACGGGAAGGGGATCCATCAGGCCCGACTGACTCGCGCAAAGGTCGCGTTCTTCATGTGGAAATTATAAGCAGTTCGAGAGTTCGGATGATGTTTGGACCAAAACTAGAGTTTGGTTGATGCACTGAGTTTGGATCGAATGGACAAAGAAGCCCGCTTTTTATCATGGCGAGCAGCTCGGAAATAATTTCTTCTAATGGAGAAAAAGAAAATTGCACGCCCGATGATGCTACGCCGATGCTGACGACCAGGTTCACCGGGCACCTTGGATTGATGAGACCGAGTAAGACGGACGAACGAACGTTGAATTTAGTAAGTAGATTGTGACCGGGATGTCTGAGTAAGGGCTTGCATAACTCGGGCTTGAAAAGTTTAGCATTGTTTCTCATTTCATTATGCATATGGAAGAACTGTTCTATGGTATCGGCATCGAGGGCATATGCGAATATTGCGTGGTTTATAACTTGATTCCCCAATTCTAAAAAATTTATCCTTTCATAACCGGTGTTTTGGTTTCGCGAGTCTGCCCAACTGTCAAGTGTATTTAGTTAGTACATGCAGTTCGCCAAAGGAAGTACAAGAGTAGTATTTTCCGACTTAGCCTGTATCTCTTCATTTTTCGCCCATGGAGAGGTTTAATGGAGGAGAGAAAACTCCGACATCTACTTGATTATCCTTTGAGAAGTCACGGACAGAACAAAGGGAATTTGCGAGGATCGAAGCAATTCTCCTGTCCTTGGTTCGTGTCCAGCTCGTGACCAGGCCACTGCATAGCTCTAAGATGGCTACCCTGTGAAGTCCGTGATCAATCATCACTTGTTCAACCACACAAATAACCAGCAGCAAGAACATGCACCAGTCTCGTGAGAAAATGGCAACGTACAAGAGAAGATTGAATATTCAATTTAGATCAGAATGAAACAATAAAATGTTTGTTTTCCAATCATTTCATTTGACAGCAAGTGGCAGCAGCTGCCGAACAAGGAATCTTCAGTCGAAAGTAAATTCACATTAGCTGAAAGAAGAATATATCGGAGGTTATGGAATGTACATTTGGGGAGTTCAAACGGGTAATCAGACGTCATCAGCGTCGCTACCCCCGATGATATGTGCTTCATGAGTGGCCCAGTAATTGCTTCCATCAGGACCAACCAACTTAATCCTGCTCAACAACAGAACATTTTTAATTGCTACAACCTTAATCGCCCTAAGTTTTCCAACGCACAACTGAAACGACCGTTCTGTAATTTCACAATGTCTACTGACCGCTCGAGAACAGATTTTCCTTCTTTGTACTTCTGACTCTTTTCGTGAGCAGTCTCCTGTAAAAACCACCCAAATCACTTGGAGCAACAAAACTATGTGTGTTTAAGCCATCATATTAAAGTCGCTGCATCCTGATCTTACATATTTCCACCCAACAATTGCTCCACAAACAACGCAGAAAATGTCAGCGACAGTGTGCATCCCAGTCATCATCATTCTCTCTTCTCTCTCACCAGTAGACACATTCACTCTGCCAAATAATTGAAAAGATGAACAATCGTGCGATAGAGAGAATTTTTAATTACTGTTCATCACCCATGATTTGAGTATGCTAGTGGAAAGTATCATTCAATTTCACCACTCTAGCTTGTTGACATTTTCATGAATGCCTGCAGACAGATATCCTAATTTCTCAATTCGAAAATGTAATAAACACACACAAAAAATTGCAGACGCAGACTATGGCCAAAGGGGCTGCCTCTTCAAGCCCAAAAGTTAGTCACAATTTTAGACAGCTCAGGAACATTCTAACATCATTAAAGGAAGCCAAAACTGTCAAGTAAATAGAGCCCTAATCCAGTGACATGCTTCGGATGTATCAAGCAAACTGAAAAGCCCCTTCCCCCCAATCAAGACATGATTTTCTATACTGATATAACAGATGAAAGCTAAAATGTTTTCACTTTAAAAAAGTAAGAGAATTAACTCTCATGTGCATCCATTTAGTTTCTCCTCCCAATAGACACATGTACCGATACAAAAGGGTGCCAAAGTCAAGAAACACTTACACCTTGTTGAAGAGGTAAGCTCTCCCATGCCTGCAGTGGAAAGACTGAGCGAAAGAACACAAACAAACCCGATGTCAGAATGCGCGAGTGAGCTGACAGCATACTAAATCATCCTATTGTGTAATGTAAGTTGCAGCAAAACTAGAGACTGCTCCGTTTAGTAGAACTCAATATTCTCAGTTTGCTCCTAGAGAAACCAAATTTTTCGGTAAAGAACTAAATCAGGAATTGCTAGGTAGATGACAGTTCTCTCAACTTATCTAGGATCACAAGTAGGTAACTGATGGAGCAGTAAGCATTACGACCTCATTCGCACTCTATAAGTGGAAAAGGACAATTGGCAGTTAAGGTTTCTAATCATGAATGTCCGGCGCATTCTGAGTTCTATGATTATTTTGTCTTGGACTAACAACCCCACTCTAAGATTGGCTGCCTCTTATAGCAAAGAAACGTCAATAGCATTCTATTATGACAAGGAAATTCCAGTTCTTGCTTCAAAACCAAACAAGGATCAAATCTTAAGATGACACAGGGAACAACTGCAAGAGTGAGAGGCCAA
Source organism: Rhodamnia argentea (assembly GCF_020921035.1). Classification (NCBI taxonomy): domain Eukaryota; kingdom Viridiplantae; phylum Streptophyta; class Magnoliopsida; order Myrtales; family Myrtaceae; genus Rhodamnia; species Rhodamnia argentea. The sequence goes on along the minus strand of NC_063157.1, from coordinate 22,085,467 downwards.
TCTTTTCTCAAAGCCTATAAGAGTCGGAAAGAGACTATAACATCCATGGTCCTCCCACCTCCCCAAGCAACGCCTTTCTCGAGAATCAAACAACAATCATTTCTTTTTTCCAAGATGAGGATACAGCCATCACAATTTTGCATTTACATATGTTAACTAGAAAGAAGCCAAGGATCGCCCTGTCGAACCACTAAAATGCTTCAGCTGAATAAGAACATACAACTCCAAGAATATCTTATCGACATTCCAGATAAAGCATCCATATACACAGACTCGAGGCCCAAACTGCTCTCAATGCCCCATTTTTTCCTTCAAACTAAGACCAGATCTTTAATTCGGCATTGCACCAATCATCAACTTCAAGGGCCACAGTCGTTGCTCTTAGCTAGTTTAGCTTAATTCATTTTCTTTTTATTTATGATGAAGAATGCCCATAACAAGAACTTCAATTGAGGACGGAGTATCGAGCACCCGTCGTGATCGTCACTGTAATCGCATCTAGTCCTTAGTGACGAACATCAACCCATCATCATCTGCGACAACGCCCGAACAAAGCCTCGGCACAACAAGAAAAGCCCACCAAACGATCAGCAGATCAACGAGAAGAAAACCAAGAAAGAGAACCGAAGATCCCACCTTGGAAACGATGTCTTCGCCAATCGCGAGGTGGGTCTTGCAGTGCCTACAACTGTAGATCTTCCCTTCGAGAGTCACCACAAATACTCTCCCCATACCTTGAACTTGAAGAACCCCTCTATCCACAGATGCACAAACAGCCCAAGTCAAAGAGAAAAAAAAAAAAAAAACGAAGTTGGGGGGGCGGGGGGGCAACAGAAGAAATGAAGAACACGACGGTGATTCAGATGAAATGGGTGCTGAAGGCAATCGGTGAAAGCAGGCGCAATGATGAAGAGGATGGAGTAGTTGTGAAGTACGTGAAGAATTCGAAACAGAAGGGAGGAAGAAGAAGAGGAAGAAATTCAAGGAAGGTATAATATTTGCGTGAATGCAATTAGACAGTCGTTGCGTAATTGAGAGAAATGTGGACACGGAGTGGAGGAAGCAATCTCCCATTATTTAAATTAAAAATATTTATAGTACAGTAACAAAAATTTCTTGTGATTAGTTAATTATCAAGACATACATGTGAGTTGAGTTAAAAAAATTTAATATTAAAAAATTAGAGTAATATTTTTTTTTTGTCGAGAGGAGTAATATGTTGACCGTCTTGAATTTGTGCCTTTTTTGGTAATCTCTTCAGTCGAAGATATTAGATTTCCGTTGCACGTTTCTAACAAATGGTATTAAAGCTGATCGATGGACTCCTAATCTGTTTCGGTGTTTGATTAATGAAATTGAATGTGATTTTCGAGTGATGGGCGTAACATAATATCTCGATGAGGATGGACATGAGGGTTGGGTTAGGAAAATTTGGGTTCGCTCGTACTTTAATTATATCGTGTTAAATGGAAGCTCTCGAATTCGTTCGGCCTCGGATGGCGATGACAAGTTGGATTTCGTACGACTTGGGCATCTGTCGAAAGTCATACAGCTTGGGATAGTTAGATCAGGTCAAGGAATGCAAAACGGGCGGGTTCGGGTCGGGTCTCGTTTCTTCTTCTTCTTCTTTTCTTTTGGGCCAAAGTAATTTTGGGTCGTTAAATAGGACCTAAGCATAATCTTATTGGGCCTCCGTGGCCCAATGGAATGCGTACAAACCAGTTCAGATATCCGTTTTGGGCAAAAGGATCCAATGCTTGTCCGTGTGTCGTCCACCTTTATACACCGCGCTTGAAAGTGTGTAAAGAGGGTCGATTCTATTGTACACCGCAATCGGATTCCGATCGATGGCTTCTCTTCATACAAATAAAAACCGCAAAGAACTTTTGTCACAATTATAAATCATCGACTCCGCCGGCGATTAGACGATTATCGTTCGTCCGATCAAAGCTTGTCTTAAGCTAAGTGAGGTTTTTTGTGGGGCGTTGAACTTTAAGCGGTGTCTTTAGACATTGGGCCGACTGAGTGAAATTTGTTTAGGAGTAATCGAACGAAGCTCAAAAGCCCATCTTGGCGAATGTGGGGCGTGTTTTTTTGCACCAGCTATAAGCACGCTAGCTTACGAGCGGAAAACGACGTCGTTTCGAACTTTCTTCCTAATACCCCCCTCCCCCTCCCCCTCCATTCCTGTGTTCTTCCCTAAATCTCGGTGTTGCACATCCCGACTTGCACCAAACTAAATCAATTTCCGAGCCGGGTCCATCACCAAATAGAGAATCGATGACGAACCAGAGATCCCCGATTGCGATCCACCGGATCGGTTAGTTCCTAAAAGCCTGCGAAATTTTCTTTCTTTCACAACAAAAAAGGTTGCAGTTATGTTATTTTTTTATGCAAAAAAATGAATAATTTGAAAAGTATTTACCTGAAAATGATTATCCATATTGCTTCCGACATTAATTCAACGGGAAATATTTCCATTATCAATAGTAATTTATATCTCCAATATTTTGAATTTTCTCGTTAATTCATTTTTTTGTCAAGCGGTCAATTTCGAATAAAAACAATATATATCTTTCTTTTTCTTTCTTTGTTTTTAAAGTAAGTTCAAAATCAGTTCGACCCAGAATTTCTCAACAGGATATTCTCAACCGGCCGGACATCCACATCAAATCGGGACTGAGCTGTTCGGACAAATCCCCTTCCTTTCGGGTCCTCAAAGAGGGAACGCCTTCCGTTTCTCGACTTTTTTCTCTTTCTTCCTCTTCTTCCGGGGTAAACGCCATGGACACTTTTGTACGCAGTAGCGACGCCCACTGTTTTCACCGACGCATCTTCTTTCAACTTCTCCTGCGTTGTTGTCATTGTTTCTCTTCGCGCAAACCAAAGGGAATCAAACCGTCATTTCCCCACCGGACGACACATGCATGTGATTGTTATATATGCCCGCGGAATTCCGATTCCAATCGTCTGCTCGCACCAAATTCTCTCGTTCTTCTGTGATCCGTGCGTTCCGATCGGAATTCAAGATGACGCGGCCAGCACGTGACGGCGGCGGTGGCATTTTAGAAGATGGATTAATATCATGAAAAATCATAAATTGGTATACGTGTGACAAATTTACCTCAAATTATTTTTTTGACCACAAAAAACTCTAAATCAGTACACATGTGATAGATCCTAAACTAATTTTTTTTATCGCAAAAAATTATAAACTGGTATACTTGTGACAAATTTACCCTCTATTAAATTGGGTTAACATCACGAAAAATTCAAAACCGATACACATGTGACAAATATAGGGTAAAAATCTCAAGTCGGTACACCCATCAATTGCAACGTGTCACACAACTTAGCATTTTAATAGTTAGATTTAACGAAAACTAACGGAGGGTGAATTGGTCACAGATGTACCGATTTGGAGTAAAATTGTTATAAGTGCACCAGTTCGAAATTTTTTGTGGCTAAAAAAACAGTTTATGGTAAATTTATCACAAATGTACTAGCTTGTTGTTTTCCGTGGTATTAACCCTTAGAAAATTTAGCCACGCTTTCTGAGTGGAATCGGAAGTCGGAGAATCGAACCGGTTGTCCGGTTGGGTACCAATCCCGTTCCAAGTTCTAGGGTATACGGGGTAAGTTTCAAATTTCATAAATCAAAAAATCAATTCCGACGGATAGGTTTGAGCTATAACCTGGAGCCAACCTTTGTGTTATTCTCATTCTATGTCTTGGTGCGATATTGCTGTATTTTATGGCGTTCGATGATGAGTGTGCCATCTAGAGCCATTAATCCGAGTTTCCATTCTTTGCGATATTCACCGCAATCGTTGGATGAAAAACACAGGTGGAACCTCTTCAGTAGATCCTAAAACTGGTGAAAGGGCAAGTCCCGAGTTTCAAAATATGCATGGTATATTTCAGATTTAAAATTTTAATTATCCGATTCGGATAGGCATAAATCGATCTTGAAATCGCTCACCTCGAATCATTTGCCTCTTGCGCCGGTGCCTGGCCGGTGAACTTGGCCGGACTGCATCGATCAAGAGAGCAACGAAAGTATAATGCATTCGATGATTGAGATCGATGGTTTAATGATTTGGTCAATACGACAATAACAATAGGTAGGTGGTGTGGCTGGTTAAAGACCATGCGAACTCCGACCAAAAATAATAATAAAAAAAGGCCATGCGAACCCCCGGCGGTAAGAGGTCGCTATCGGACTGACTCTTCCAGAGCAAAGCCGTACCCGCACGTGCAAAGCCTGGGGCTGGGGTGGAAAACCCATTCGTGCGAAGCAGGCGTTGTTGGGAAATGAAATCGAACTTTTCTGGTACGCTTTGGAGTTATCCCCTGCGTCTTTCGCTGCACACGTGTGGCTCAGACCTCGTGTCTCGTGGTTGACTACCCTTTGACTCCTCCATTAATGTCTTCCTCCCTCCCTTCCTTTCTTTCTTTTTGCCTTCATAATCCTCACACGACTTAGAAACAGGCCGCGCTTAAAAGGAAGGAAAAAATAAAAACAGGAGAAGAAGAACCCTAAAGACCAAAAGATTTTGAGACTAACTCATGAATGAATTCTGTTCTCTCTCTCTCTATTCGCTAGAAAAATGAAATATGTTAATTATAATAAAATGCTCTATTGAATATAGCCTTAATTTAAGATGAATCAGTTAAGATGCACATGTGAGTTATGTTAAAAAAGTGATAAGTCGGAGAATTAATATAATGTTGAGCAGTTAATATATTTAAATTCGTATTATATCTCGATTTTTTTTTCTCGTTTTCCCTCTTACTCGGTTAAGGTTTGTGCACCGAATCCAACGGCAATCACGTCTCTTAAAAAAATACAGTGATTCTACTAGCTAGCATAGTAGATCCATAAGAAGGCAAAAGAAAAGAGACACAAGAAGATTGGCAGTTACACTTACTTTCTCTGCCACCCAAAATTTGATCTTGACCCGACAAATCGTGGGTGGAAAATCCACGAGCCTATCTTTCCCTGATTTGGCTTTTAGCGACGCTGCATTGACTAACTCAATGAGACAAACGAATTCGATTTCGCATGTGTCCACAAGAGCTCGGTCATCCAATTCGTCTCGTGGTAGAGACACCAGAGAGAAGAAGGTGCAAATTGATGGCGCAACCCGGGTTGATTGATGTGACCCGATTGACTGACGACGAGATTAGATTAGGCCGAATCGTGCTTGGTTTTGCTTGATGAGAACAAAAGTTGCGACGGATCACGTCGCGGAGCGCGCGATAGTTTTTCCAAGTATCGTGACACTTGAAAGAGATGTCGGGGGACCAAAGCGCGTACCTAGGTTGAAAATTAATATTAATCTATCGGTAGATTATTTGACCGCCCCATCGTTGCTAATCTTAGTGATGTGATCAATTGGGGACACATGTTTGGCTCACATCCCATCTTGCCATAATCCATGATGAGCGGATAATTTGTAGCACTTAAAGTGATTGAAGTCGGGAAATTTCTCCATGGGGTGACCATCTTTGTTGCACGTGAGGCTGAGAAACGTCTGCATAGAAAGAAGAATAAGAAGAAAGACACGTGTCGGCAAATCATCTGTATGATTTTTCTTGGACTTTCTCCATTTTTTTTAAAAACTTTTTCAGATTCTTTCGTTTGTAATTTTGATGATGCTGTGCTTCCTGTTTTTGTTCGGGAAAAAAAAAAATAGCTTAGTCTGCCAACAATGAGAACGTACGTTATTGTATCATCACAATACTTCATCATTAATATTATTGAAGGTCCCCTAAGAAAACTGATTTTGCATATTGCTCGTCGCGGTTGCATTCGCTCTTTTATTTATATACCTAAATATTAACGGAAATAAACGCTTTGCGTTGAGTTGATTAGCTAGTTCTAACGAAGTCGCCGCGTTACAATAAGATTTTTCATACATTTGTCCGAACAATAATATCTGATTCAATCAATTATATTTTTGCTTTATCCTACAAATAAAATTTTATATACGTGCTAAAAAAAATTCTTAATCTTCGCTTTTAGATCAAATTTCCAAATTTTTGGACTTGAGTACCACATTATCGTCTCATTTTAATTAAAAATAAAAGTAGTTTTTTTTTTGTGGAATATACATATCCATACTTGTGACAATTGTTTTCACACTTTCAAATAAAATTATTTAAATAATAAAACATGTCTCCATCCGACAGCTTAAATTTTTAGAACAAGTGTCAATGAGCCCACAATATCTTACATGGCATCGATTCTAAGTTCAAATATTTTCAGGTTTCATTTGCCTCTCTAATTAAATATGTCAACATATGATATTAAGGCAAAATACCATATTAAGCGAGAGGGGAATGATAAATTATTTACATAATAAGCTACACTTCATCTAACAATTTAAATTTTTAAGGTAGCGTGATTCCATGAAATCTCTTATTTTCGACGTAAACTTTGATGAATATATTTCTTTATAGGTGCTCGACACCCTCCCAAGCGTTATCATAAGAGTTCCGCATCCGCGACAGAACATTCGATTCGAATCATGTCTACCGTTTATTTCGAGCAAATCCGTGACCGTCGTTCCATCATCGGACGCCGAGAGGCGATATCCTTGGAGGAGGAGGGAGCTAAACTTGCACGGTTCGATCGTAACCACGAGGGAAGGCAAAGGAAGGGCCGACCGGTTACGGGAGATTTTCAATTTAGTCTGGTTTTGGTCCCAATGGCGGTCGGTATTAATTGTGTGTAAAGATTTGATGAGATCTTCGCGGTCCATCTCCTGCTTTGTTGACAGCCACAGCAGAGAAAAAAAATGAATGTGTCAGCATCTCTCATCCCATTGCCAGGCCCTAGTTTTAGGGTTAGCTTTAACGAGAAAGACAAGATATTTAATGCAGAGTGCCATGCAAATCTTCGCGAGCCAGAAGAGAACGTACACACACACACACATATATATAATAGATGAATAAAGATCCACCAATGTTTAAAATATTTAATGGAATTAAGAAAAAATACAGATGAATCTGTGTTAATATATTTATGTCGTGACAGTTTAAAGTTCAATGAATAAACTCCTCTGAGATTATACCGTTGGTTGGGCCTTTTGAGAATTTCTAACTTAGGAATTGAAGGTCATGTATTCGAATCCTATTAATAATGTGCAAATTGTTCTAAGTCAAGACCACTTGCACGAGCTACGTCTAGATTAATCGGTTCATGAGACTTGCAAGATATTTCGAACTCTACTTTCTTGCTCCTGCATTATAAATGAAAGTGCTTTAGATTTCAAAAAAGTCAAATTGCGTAAAATGCAATATTTACATAATCGGGAGAACTATATGCATCCGATATGTTCTATTAGAAGCAAACATGATTCCATGGGCAATCCTCGCCCACCCTTGGTGAACGAGAATTGCGAGCTTCGCGAGCCCTCGCCTCTAGCCGATCATCGGGCTCCATGGTTGACTGGAGGAAGACGAAGAAACAAATAAAGAACGAGAAAGAAAAGAGAAAACGGAAAAAGGAAATAAAAAGTTTCTAAAAATATCAAAATATCATTGAAAATTGATCACCTCGGTAATTTTCGATCAAAATTGATCAAGATAATTGAATTGGCAGAAATGTAAAACGTTTCAGATCGAATTGGCACGAATGTAAAAGATTTAAAACTGAATTGGTAAAAAAAAAAAAATTTAGGACTGAGTTGGCATAATTATAGTAAATTTAACATTTTTTTTATAATTTTTTGTCAAATTACGACTCGGGAACAAATGAACCGTCATACTTTTTCATGCCTCTTCCTCACTTGCAAATCGGACTGAGAATGGCGAGTGCAATTGACGTAAGATGGAGAAGTGCGACTCGCGGAAGGAGATATGAGATGGGTCATGACATGAACAACTGAAACCCTGGCGCTCTCTCTTGTACATATGTGGATTGACCACAAGAGCCCTTTGCATGGCGTCGTCACCTCGCGTGTACATGAGTTTCGACCGGAGTCAAATGTCTTTATCATGTGTCGGCAATAATGGTAAAAAGCGAAAAATAGTAGGAGCCTCACCTATATGTATGTCACAACTCTTTTCTATGACAAAAAAAAATAAAATTAATAATAATAATTGTGTCGGCGAGTTATCAGCTGCTCCCTCAAAGTCGAGAGTAATTATTACCTATACTTCGGTTATTATATAATATATATATATATATATATATATATATATATATACACATAAATTTTTTTTTTTGCTATGTCTTGTGAAAGAAAAAATTGTAAAAAAAAAATTCTAAATCTTATTACAACGGTGCCAATTCAATTTTAAATATTTTTTGGCTAATTGAGTCCTAAAATTTTTACAATTGTGTCAATTTAGTTCATTTAGCCGGCACCCGCTGATGTGGTAAATTTTTAATAATATTTTTTAATTTTCTTTTTTTAAGGATTTGGGCCGGCAAGAGGCCGACGATCATCGAACCGGGCAAGTGTCATGATCCCTCGCTCGGTGGTCGGGAGGGCTTGTAGCGGACACGGCCGGTTCCGGTTCGAGAACCGGCCGTGTATAATTCCGGTTCCGGGCCGGTTCCGGTTGCGCTTCGGAACCGCCGCTTCATTCCGATTCCTTTTTAATAATAATTTTTAAAATAATAAATAATAAAATAAATATAATAAATTATAAATTATAAAATACAATTAAATTGTACATTGTAATAAAATATGGGCAAAAAAAAAGAAAGAAGGAATGGGCTTGAACTTAATGAATTATCATTAAGCGCCTACATATCTTCTTGGGGATAGAAGAATCAAAGCCTATGTAGTTTTTTTACCTTTGAGAACCCCAACTTACCTTATCGTCAATCGTCGTTACCCGTTGTGGTACCCGTGGCGGTGGTATCTCCAACATCATCACTAAAAAATTTGTGTTCACGATCTAACTCTTGGTGTCGATATTTCGCCCTCGTCCAATCGCCGACACAAGCTTGAGCTTCCACGCAGTCCGGGCTTAATCTTGAACGGCGAGAGTCCAAAATTAATCCTCCAGCACTAAATGCTTGTTCAACTGCAACCGTTGAAGAATGGGTTGCTAATATTTGACGAGCGATGAGGGCGAGAATTGGATACTCGATTTGGTGACTCTTCCACCACTTCAGGATTTCGAAATCTGTACTATGTTCTGCATCACGAAACTCAAATTGAGTGGTTAAATATTTTTCTAATTCAGAAATACTACCTATTGCCCCTTTTTGTTTTTTTTTTGCCTACTCTTAAGCATATTATACCCTCTACTAAGTGAACTACCACCTTTGCTACGTGAGGCAGTAGATTGTAAAGATCCAGAATCACTTAAACCATATCTACTACAAAATTCTCCATATAATGTTACTATAGATTCTTTAACATCTCCTAATATATTTGAAATATCTATTGAATCTTCCAAATGTAAACAATCATGATAATACACATTCAAATAATCTTGTAAACCGTCTAATTTAATACGTGGATCAAAAACAATACCAACTAAATAGACAAGAGGAATTTGCAAATAATAATGCAACCATTTTTCTCGCATTACTAAAATAGTTCGACCTAATTCGGTATCATTTTCATATTCACTAAAAACACTACCAATATTAACACACTCTATTAAAAATAAATGCGTTGTAGGATAATAAATACCAGATAAAGTCTTAGTAGCATCATTAAAAATTTTCAAAATATCTAAAATTTTCTTGCAAACGTCCCAATGTTGAGGAAGTAAAGTAATTTCGGGAATATTTTGTGAAATAAACATACATAATAAATATTTATATTCAAAAGTTTGCCGAAGCAACTCGTACGTAGAATTCCAATGAGTCGGAATATCTTTTGGAAATCTTCTTGCCATTCTCCCATTTTGTTTACAAAATTTTCCCCATGATTTCATACATTGGGGACGACTCCATAAAAATTTAATTGTACTTTTTATTGGGGCGAGAGAAGTATCAAGAGTTCGTAAACCATCTTGTATACATAAATTTAAAACATGACAAGCACATCTAATGTGAAAAAATTGTCCGCCAAAAGTGGGTTTGCAAATATTTTCTAATTCGGGAATAGAAGCGGTATTTGTGGCGGCATTATCAAAACCAATTGAAAATACTTTATTTATTAAATTATATTCTTCTAAAACTTGCCTAATTATTCTATAAATATTATGAGCCGAATGTCTTTCATCAAAAACTCGGAATGCAATAAGACTTTTTTGAATCATCCATTGTCATCTATCCAATGACACGTGATATCCATATAAGAATGAATTTGCCAAGGATCACTCCAAATATCGCTACCTATATGCACATGTCCATTGAATTCCGAAAAAATTTTGCTAAAGATTTTTTTCCTTTTTTATAAAGATGAAAAATTTCGCGTTTAAGAGTATTTTTTGGAATAGTTGGCGCTTGCGGAACCAACGCAGTATTTATCAAATATTTCATATTAAAATTTTCACCAGTATTAAACGGAGCATGATCAAGGGCAACATATTCACCTAATGTTTGTTTATAAAGTGCTTCGGTGAAACGAAATAAAGGATGAGGATTAGAAGTGGCGTACCCGGAAATTTGTTGTTGCGTATTGTCGATCCCCGCTTGCGTTGGATGTTTTTTCGTCAAATGCCGACGGAATGTTCCGTAGTCGTCTCCTTTCGTAAATTTATATGTTTGCGAACAATATTTACATTTTATATTATACTCACCTTCGACTTCATCACGTACCTTGTCGAAGTGTAGCCACAAGTCCGATGTATTATCTCGGCCCTTCCGTTCCAGCTCATTTGCCGTTGACGTTTCTTCGACACCAGTGGGAGGATGAAGACTTTCTTGTGTTGGGATGTGCTCGACGTTCGGAATCGGGACATAGTTGATATTATCGTCGTCGTCTTCCCAACTTGCATACTCACGAGGATCATATTTAGGAATGGGATACTCGGAATCTCCCATAGTCATCTTGCCCTTGTCGGCATTTACGCTTCCACTTGCCTTTTTTGAGAGAATTGATCGGAAATCCGATTGAGAGAATTGAGTCGGGATTGAGAGAATTGGGAAAATTTGAGCGATTTGAGAGGATTTCGGAGAGAATTCGAGAGATTGTTCAGAGAATTTGTGACAAAAATGAAATGGGAAGCATATGTATTTATAGGCAATAATTATTTTTAATTCTTTTTTTTTTTGATAAAGCAACGGCCAAAGAGCCGTTGGCAACGGCCCAAAGGGGGGGAGGGGGTAGTGGCGGGCCGGGGGCGAGAGCCCAACGGCTCTCCGCCCCCGAGCCCCCTTTTTTTTTTTTTTTTTTTCACGGTTCCCACGGTTCCGGAATCGTGGGCCCGGTCAACGGGCCGGTTCCGGGCCCACGGGTCCAAATGGCCCCCTCTAGCTTGTAGTCTCTTGCCTAGCGGCCGGCGAGGGCTCGTAGGCCCTTGCATAGGGATCGACGGAGATCGCCGGCCCAAAGCCTAAAATAGAAAACAAAAGACAAAAAATTATTTAAAAAGTTTAGGACTCAAATTAGAAAAAAAAAATTAAAATTGAATTGGTACAAATGCAATAAGTTTATGATTTTTTTGGTAATTCTCCACTTGTGAAGATGCCATGAATGGAGTTTCGAATTATTCCTAAGCCCTAAATATATACCAACCCCCTTAGTATCGAGGTGGCTGATCATGTCGTCAATCGTATTAAATTCACCCTTCAAGTACTTTGTGTAATTCATTCAGACATGCCCAATCGCCTAAACACGTGGTGAACAAACAGAAGGATATTCGTACGCTAAAACCCTCTTGGTTTAATCTCCTTAAACCTTGTAGTAAAACCCACATGAAATGTTTGAAATGCATTTAACACGAATCCAATACCTCCAGAAGATTGTAATGCTTGAAGAGACGATAACTTGATTCTTGCCCGTGAGCATTAGCCATTATTAGAACGGGCTGTGCATTCAACTAATTATGCGTTAGAATGCCAATAAAAACTTATCAAGTGTTGGGAGAGCGCAACGGAAACTCGATACTTTCGCTTGGGGAGATCGCCAAGAGCGAGTCCAAATTATGACCGGTCGAGATATCCAGTTGAACTTATACTCACTCGAAAGTTCCAACCACTAAGTTATTGGCCAGCTAGGATACATTAACCGATTTTTATGATATCAATTTTTCGAGGTGAAATTTTCCTAACACAGCTCACATGTAATCCTAATAATCAAAGCTCGCTCTCATCGTACTTTTTTCATAAATGATTGCGTGTGACAATACATGCACGGGTGATCCGAATAGACCTTTTCCGATCCATTCCGTCAAGATTTAAAACATTGTTCGCGGTAACTTTTCATGACTGATTTTTTTTTTTAAAGCCTCTGTGTACGCAACTCTTAAAATGGTGGGCAAGGTACACTAATGTCGTGGTGCATTTCCCGGCTTGAATTTCGGCCGCACACACGATGTTAATGTAGTGGAGAGCATCGGTGGGCCGTACGAAATACGTGGGGATGGACCAAAGAGTGAAGTGTTAGTCAATGGATGTCATGGCATGGACCCCGAGAGTACGTAGGACATGGAACATGCGTCCGTGCAGTGTCAACCTCGCACATGGATCGTAATGTTCAGAGTGGGTCACCATGAGCCAGACCTATCAAACGGGTGAATCGGGCTGGATTATAAATGGTCTGATCCAAATATAACCATTTAATTCGTTTATGACCCATACATCGCAATGCAAATTTGTCGACTCATAATCAACCCAACCTGACCCATACTCTTAAAACACTTTCATATTTAATTCAATCTAGAAAAATTCATACACAAATTGATGTGAGAGTTCAAAGTACATGAGCGCAAAATCAAGTGAGGCGAGAGAGCATGAAGAGAGAGTCATGGAGGTAGGTTGAAACCGAATAAGGTGTGAATCTATTTACGACTCATTTAACACTCATGTTATGTTTAATCTCATTTATGATCTTTTATTGAATATAACTAACTCATATAACAACTCAATCTATCATATATGGATTAAAAAATAGATTTATCACCCATTTTGACAGGTCTAGTGCTCAATTGCCAAGTTCATGCAATGCACGTGCGAGCGAATGTTGCCATGAGCATCCATGAGATATTGAAGATGAAATGCTTGTCTGGGCGAAGTTCGGCTAAAGATCGGGCCAAGTTATGCTGGTGATGTTTCTAACTCCTCCTGCTTTTCTTTTCGTGACATTTTTTTTCTTTCTCGACGATCGTGTTAGCGATTGACAGAACAACTGTCTCCAAAAGGAAAAATCCGATGAGCAAGTTAAGGCAGATAAATTTCTTACGAAGAGACGGGACCTGCGTTATCTTTTTGTTTTGTAGGATCAGGGTAGTGTCGGTTCATTGGCATGTCAAACACAGTGGTACTAAATGAATGCAATTAAAGGGAAAGAAAGAAAGAAGGAAGGAAGAATCCAAATAGAATCATACATGATGTTACTTGCTTATATCGTTTTGCAAATTACTTACGCATGCGCCAGGCAATCCAATGATATGAAAGTCGTATGATATGTGGCAATCGGGCACGATAAACAGTAAAAATGGAATTGCAAACGAAGAATAGTTTCGAAACTCGACGATATGTAGGCACGTCATATGATTCGCCGATCACATGTCACGTTCTTTTTAGTTTAAGCATATCTTTTTTTATGATTAGCTATGGGTTTCGGTCGGGAAAATTGTCCAAAAACTCTTAAACTTGTTACACTTTTGCTAATTCAGTCCTAAACTTTTAATTTTACCAATTAAGTCCTAAAACTTTTTCATGTTTTACCAATTGAGTCATTCCGATCAATATTGATCAGAAATTGCTGACGTGGAGCCAACCGTTCTATATGGCATACCTGACGCCGACGTTGACATTTTTAAATAATATTTTAATATTTTTTGAATTTTTAAATAATTCTTTTTTTTCTATTTTCCTTCTATATTCTTTTTGCTTCTTTTTTTTTTTTTCCTTTTTCTCTTCGTCGGGCCTCATCAATGACCGGCGGAGGTCACTAGCCTTAGGCGAGGGTGGCAAAGGGCTACCCTCACGCTCGCCAAGCCAGGGAGGGCAGCCCACGCTTGAGGCCGATGGAGGGAAAAAAGGAAAAATTAAAAAAGAGAAGGGGAAACAAAAGAGAAAAAGAAAAAGTAAAAAAGGGAAACCAAAAAAAAAGAAAAAGAAAAAATTGAAATATTATTAAAATTTATCCATGTCAAAGCCGGTCGTGCCATGTAGGACAACGGACGTCCACATCGGTGATTTTCGATCAAAATTAGTCGGATGAACTCAATTGAAAATTTAAACGGTCTAGGATTGAATTGATAAAAGTGCAATAAATTTATAACTTCTTGGGCGATTTTCCCAATTTCAATCAATATCCTTAGGATTAATTTTATTTGATTTTCTAGGATTTCATATGCTCAAAAAAGGAAGGAAAAAACAGTGTCCTAGAAGCAAAGCCTTGCCAAGACCAGTAATGGAAACCCTTAGCCGAGCAGATACGATTTTTCGGGAACAGAGAAGGGAGAATTACCCAAAAAATCCTAAATCTATTACAATTGTGTCATTTCAATAGTAAATATTTTACATTGATGCCAATTCAGTTCATCCGCCAATTTTAGCTGGTCAATACCGACGTGAAATTTTTTTTAATATTTAATACTTTTATAATTTATTCTTACTTTAATTTTTTCTTTTCTTTCTTCGGTATTTCTTTCTCCTGGACTTTGTTTTTCAATCCCTCCGACCACAAGTGAGGATTTTTTTTTTTTGTTGGTAATTTTTCCGATTCATAGAAGGCTGATGATGTAAAGCTTTTGAATACATCACGAATTGACACATCTTGCAGCAACTAAACAATTTGTTTAAGAAACACCAAAAATCATGAGCTCCATACACTCTGTCTCGAAATCAACTGACCAAATTATAAGCAACCATTACACGTAACCCTCCCATACTCGACATTCCTTTTGCAGATCTCGATGATGACAAATAAACAAAAATGAAAAACAAAAAAGCCCCTATCGCCATTAAAACAAAAGACCCAGATTTGCTTTCGAGTGACATCTTTCGTTTTAACAACATCGAGATCAAGAACATGGGGGTTTAAGGATGTTTGTAAGTGCTGGCCACTTAGAGATGGAAGTGCGGATCGAGTACGAGAACCCATGATTGATGTGATCGATCCTCTCTTTTTCTCTCTTTTACTTTCTTGGAAAAGTCTGTGTTTGTGGGATTTTGCTCATATTTTTTTTTGGGGACCATTTTTTTTTTTTAAGGTCTTTGTCGAGTGGGTAGCCAGCTTGAGTGTCCCTTATTGGGGACCATGTGGATTAACATGGCAGCATGAACATGCACAACTGTTCAAAATTTGAGCACATCATTATTATTGCATGGCACGATCCTCATGTTTTTCTTGTAGTGCTTTGAGCTTTTCCTTTTGCTCAATCATTTGTTCTTTAGAAGCTTTCATTATCTTGGCAACTCAGACCATTGGTGCTTGGGGAGATTGGATGTAGATTTAACTCAGTACTCTATCTTTGGGGATAATGATGACTATGGAAAGCAAAGATGGATGGCGCTTTTGGGGTTTTGCCCCACTAAGGAGCATGATTGGTCTATTGGGGGGTTACATACATTCGCGGTTTGGACTAACGCACATTTTACCGCTCTTCATGTATTAAAACAAGAAAAATCCACTTTCGGCGAGTAAATTCAGAATTCTTGATTATCAAAAAACTCACCGATCTCATGACTACACGCTCTTTTGGAAATTATAAGATCCGTGACTACTTATACTCTGAGTAAAATTATGCATGCAACCGAGCGTTAAACTTTCTGTCGTGTTCACGATCAGCAAATCGAAGTTTGTTCCGGGTGCTCATCTTTGGTTTGCTCACTATCAATCTACATGTCGATTAGAACTAGACTAGCAATTTCAAGTGTTTGATATTTATTCTTTTCTTAAAGTGGGAGTGTGCAAATATCATTATTTTTTTTTCTCCCCTCAGTTATTTAATTTGGGGGGTTTCGAACAAAAACCTTCCTGATGGAGAGAACATTTGATTCCATCACCTGCACACATGATGGCACCTATCCGTGTCCCAAGCCACGATTCAATAAACAAACGAAAAAAGTGGGCGTTTCTCTCACTTTTAACTTGCACAATCAAAGCCTCGCTTGGTGGCCAACATTGCACATGCTTCATATGGAATTAGTATAAAGATTGGGGGAAAACCCTAAAAAAGGCAAGTGGCAAGCGTGGCGGACATCGATTCGCTCGAAACTCCGGGAGCAATTGCAGTCGAATTTTTCATTCTTAATACGCGAAAGGGTACAAGATTAAATTCTTTGATTAAGATTAAGAGACAGCGATACGATTGTTCAGACTGCTAATTTCTAGTAATTACGCACATTCCTAAGGAATTTATATAGTCTTCTCCCATGTCCTTGTGTGGCATCGTGGGCCATCACAAGCAGTCAAATAACTTAATATATTAATGTCGTTATTAAGTATTAATTTCCCAAAGAATCATTTTGTTCAGCATAAAGTTCCCCACCACATGACACGTGCGCATTTGTTGGCGCATCAAGTTTTGAATTAATTCGGCAGATTAAGGACAAATGATTTGTATAATACGATGAGATGTTTTTTCACTGCTCATGTAACAATTTTTATATGGAGCATGTTTTTTTTTTTCGGCCATGATTCTTCGATTCCTCTTCCAAAAACGACTTTGTCCAACTCAGTTATTGGACGTGGACCCCGTCGTGATGTTGTCATTATCCCAGTGCTAGAATTTGGTCCGAGACAAGAGAATGCAAATGACTAAAGTCTAGGGAGGAAAATGACATTTGCTTAAGGGTCATTACGTGGAGTTTTATGTGGATAACTAAATTTTGGCTTATAACTAATATTCGTGACCATAACACCAATCTAAATACTATTTCGGGACGAATTTTTCAACATGTAAATTAACCAAAGTACGTATTTCCCAAATCGGTTGCCATTTTCCTTTTAGAAATCAAGATGATTCGGTGCTTACGTGCATGTCACTGTCCAAACCACCCTTTATCTCTTCCCAAAAAACAACATTTTTCCGACCCATGGCGTCAATTATTTTGTTCCTTTGTGTTAGAGAAAGTCCCCAGGAAACACATAGGATATATTTGTGTATGTGACATGGTATATGTATGTTTAAGCACGACCTAGCAAGTTGAACCAATTGCACATGCTGCTAGTCCATCACGAGCCACCAAAAAAAGGCGTCATTATTCTCCGAGACATTTCTCGAGAATATTTTTCCATGTTCGAGATAATGAAAATATTTCTCTCGATTCTCTGTCGCTCTCATGATTGCACATATAGCTCTCTTTGATTATTTATGTCCTTAATTGATATGTTTTCTTAAATAATCATCTAATAAATCCTGTAAATAGATTCATATACTTTTTCGTTGTTCATATAGTTTTTTTGTATTCCGAATATTTGGCGCGTATTCTCCCATTTCTCCGCCATGTCTGCCGCTTCGATCGCCGGTCGAGACTCTTCCTTTGCTCATTTCGGAAAACAGACACTACTCCCCGACTAGCCGCCCTTAAATGAATTTCTTATAAAATTTTAAATATAGTGCAATTATTAGTACAAATACAAAAAAAAAAAAAGCTCAATATATGGGCTGAGTCTGTAATAAAAAAAAAAATTCCTTTCTAAAAAAGATTGATAAATACATAATTGCCGAATATACAATTATGCTAATACCAAAGGCAAGAAAGTAATTACTCCAAATCCAAATGAAATTTTATACTCTCTTATCTTCCAATTCCCTATTTAAAGCCTTCCTTTTCCATTACTTTCGGACAGTCTCATCCAGACACACTCTAACCTACAAAAGGAGAGTGAGTTGTCGGATCCTCCCTCCCCCCCAAAAAAAAGGAAAAAAATATCTCTCCTCTTTTAATTACCTTCCTCTTCCAATTTTGATTCTGAGACACAATTTCCTGTTTCCTCTCTCTCTCTCTCTCTCTCTCTCTCTGTATCTGTATATATATTAGGACTACATCATCTGGTTTTGATAGAAGTTCCGTAATTATAATCTCTCTCCTTTGCTCAGTATTTGCATGGAGTTGTTCCGAGCTTCTGGTCTCGCATGTCTGCTCATACCCACCGCTGCCTTCTTCTTCGCCCTCGTCGTCCTCGTCCTCCTCCGCGCCTCCGGCCGGCGGAGGCGCAGGCTGCCGCCTGGGAACCTGGGGCTCCCGGTGATCGGTGAGACGCTGCAGCTCATCGCGGCCTACAAGACGGAGAACCCCGAGCCGTTCATCGACGACAGGGTGCGGCGGTTCGGGCCGGTGTTCGCGACCCACGTGTTCGGGGAGCCGACCGTCTTCTCTGCCGACCCGGACACGAACCGGTTCATATTGCAGAACGAAGGGAAGCTCTTCGAGTGCAGCTACCCGAAGTCGCTCTGCAATCTCCTCGGGAAGCATTCGTTGCTCCTGATGAAGGGGGGTCTCCACAAGAGGATGCATTCGCTGACCATGAGCTTCGGGAATTCCTCCATTATTAGGGACCACCTGCTGGTGGACATCGACCGGTTGATCCGGCTCAACCTGGAGTCCTGGTCCGACCGAGTCCTCCTGATGGAGGAGGCCAAGAAGGTGAGCTTACTCTCTGCGTGATTTTCCAGTTTTTGCATGTCTAAAAAGAGAAGGGAAAATAAGGGTTTCTTTCCTTTCTTCATAAAGATGGAATCTTCCTTGAGTCGAGCAATATTGGTTTTGACCTGTCGTGGTAATTTGTGGCGTCCCCGTACGAGATTTACTGTCTAGTTCCACCTTAGTCGCGATAGTTTAATTCTATCTGAATTTCTACCATTTTTTTTTTTTATCTTTTTAATTTGTCTTCTTCTTCATCTACTTAATCTTGTGGTACTTTGTGGAGCTTTATACGGGTTATAATATCTTGTTGTCTGGTTCCTGTCAGTAAATTTTTGACCTTTCACTTCCTAATATTCATCAGTTTAACCCCATGCGCGAGGGTTGCTTGGGTCCTGCCCTTTAGTTCCACTTCCAGCTGGTGTCTGTGAACTAGATTTCGTGAGAAACGAAAGTGGAAGATACTACTTGTCTTCCTTTTGAGCTTGCGGACGCGAGTCAAGGCTCGATGGAAACACATCTTTCAACTTATGAAACGTCGCTTTTTTTTTTTTTCCTTTTTTTCCTTCACCTCTTGGTCATGATAATGGAGCGCTGATGACTCAGATTCCATTGTCGAATGGGGATATTAACCATTTTAGCCTCACGTTGAGGGCCATCAAAACTCAAGGAGAAAAAGCGTACGTGAGCCCGTGAATCATCGTCTTATCACGTGCGGTCGAAGCCCATTTTGGATCTATCGTTTTTTTCCTCGTCTCCTGTCTCCCTTCCCCTTTTTGATGCCTGCAACACAAATCTATTAACCCTGCTCGGGGATTTTGGAGAGGGAAAATGAAGGGGGGTGGGGGGTTCGTATGTCGGTTGCATCTCCCTTTTGGAACTGAGTAAGTTTCTGCAAAATTTTGTTTATTTTTTTTTTTGCAGATAACGTTCGAGCTCACGATGAAGCAGCTGATGAGCTTCGATCCGTGCGAGTGGACGGAGAGCTTGAGGAAGGAGTACGTCCTTGTGATCGAAGGGTTCTTCAGTGTTCCTCTGCCCATCTTCTCCACCACCTACCGCAGAGCCATTAAAGTACTCTCTCTCTCTCTCTCTCTCTCTCTCTCTTGATTTTTCTCCGAATGATTCATTCTTTTTCCGAGAATATTATTGTCCGAGATATGTTTTAAAAAAACCTACTGAAAACTACGTATTCAATGTCGAAAGCATGAGTTAAATGGTTAAATCCTGACTAAGAGAGGCCAGCCAGCTTTAAAGCAGAAGAGAAAATCTAGGTTAAACTTTTTCCCGCAATATAAAACAAGAGGAGCGACAAAATTGGACGTAGAAAGGAAGGGGAGAGGAGGAGTAGGGCATCTTTCATGACCCGGCTGCACGTGTGATAGTGACGTTCTCTGCAATGATAGGACATCTTTTTTCTTTTTTTGTTTTTCTTTTGGTGTCTCGCAATTGGAATTTTCTAAAGTTTTAATGGGCACGTCCAATTGATTGTCGCCTAGCAAAGATTGTTAATTCCGCCTTAATCCCTCCTTTAATCAGGTATCTGTGTCCATCGGGCTTTGGTTTGACGATTTAATTAAATGACCTCCACCCCCGTGGTGGAGGTTTTGTCGTTTATATGTTTCGTGGCGTTGTTGTCTTTAGCCCCCTCGGGTTTGTTTATAATATGGTCTTGAACTTTCCTTGACATGAACATTGACACGACAGTGATGTAATTAACGTTGGATCACCTAATTGTCCATCGGGTTTCCGTTCATTAAAACTGATATTTTTTTTTTTTTTGGGGGTGGGGTTAATTGTTTGAAGGCTAGGACGAAGGTGGCGGAAGCTTTGAGCTTGGTGGTGAGGCAGAGGAGGAAACAGTGCGAGGCGGGCATGAGGAAGAATGACATGCTGGGAGCTCTCTTGGACGGCGGCGGAGGTGGGGGGTTCTCCGACGAGCAGATAGTCGATTTCCTGGTGGCGTTGCTGGTCGCCGGCTACGAGACCACCTCCACCATCATGACCCTCGCCGTCAAGTTCCTCACCGAAGCGCCTCGCGCTTTGGGCCAGCTCAAGGTAAAATCGAAAATCCCTGGGCACGTTCTCTCGGGCCATTTGTTATCGTCTAAATGATTAGATTCGATTTGACATGGACCCGTGATCGACACGGCACGGAAATCCTTCTCCATATAAAACCACCCCAACTAATTTCGACAATAGGTTTGTGTGTCTTTTTTTTTTTTTTTTTGCCTTTCTCCCAAGAGTGGGGACCCTAATGGGCATTATCATCGTGTTGGCCACTTCCGAAACCTCAATCTCGTTATCTAAATCCTCAGCCGTTCACGCTCTATACGGACATTGGGGGCGTGACCGGCTAGGGGGAAAGAGATAAAAACAACGAGCCTATTTTGTATATTGGTCGGGTCGGGTCACGTACGTGTCACTACCCCACGAGAGAGTTCAATCATTCCGTGAATAGAGTTCAGTACCATCCCTGCGCAGCGCCAATAATGGAGTGCCATCATTCTTTGCTTGGCTGCTCGGGGAAACCCTAAAATTGAAGGGCATACTAGTAAAGGACATGTTATATTGTCATTTTTTTTCCTAAGGTACTACAGTTTTTTTTTTTTTTCAAGGAGTGTTGGGGCAGCATGGGGAAGTGTAAATGAAAAAAAAATGATTTTTTTATTTGGGTTAATTATTTATTTTAGCGAAATAAAAAATTAGGGAGTCAAAGGTACAAAGGGTGAAGTCAAAGGGGAGCGGACATTTGTCCAACCGGACATGATGATGATTCCTTTCCTTTCCCAGATTAAAACTCTGACCTCCCCTTACAGATCTCAATCTCGTTCGCTCCTCCTTTTGACCGGACCGGGGGGACGGTCGGATTGACCAAACCAGCCCTCGCGGTCGATCGTCCGGGACTCCGGGGGGTTTAGTAAGGGGTAGATCGGGAGGGCAATTCGGACATTTCGCTATCCGGAGTGACGAGGTAAAAGTGTTTTTTTTTGGTGGGCCCCAACTTCGGGAAGCGTGTGGAGTAGGGCCCGCCCGGGGGGAGTGCTGACTCCAAGGGCTAGGGATGAATAGGCGCTGTCCTGAAGGAATTCCTAGGATCGATTTGGTCTTCGTGTTTTCACGTGATGTTGTTCCCACATGCATCGTGATTCGCTCCCCCCCGTTGAATTTTTGTGTTCCTCTCTTTTTTCTTTCCTGAAGAAGATTCATTCGCTTATGATTCTTTTTTTTTTTAATCAAATATCCCCAATTAGAGTTTTTACAATTTTTAATTTTTTTTTTTTTCAAACCCCATGAATTGATGATGACAGGAAGAGCATGACCAGATTAGAGCCAGGAAGTATCCTTGCGAGAGTCTAGATTGGAATGACTACAAGTCCATGCCCTTCACGCAATGCGTAAGTCAAACACAGTATTCTCGTGACGTTTTGATTTAGTCTAGTGTTCTGAACTTCGACGCCGTGCTGTATATGTGTTTTCAGGTTATCAATGAGACTCTGCGAGTCGCAAACATCATTAGCGGAGTGTTCAGGCGAGCGATGACGGATGTTAGCGTGAAAGGTGAAAAAGCAAACTTTTTCAATTCGATTCGATTCCATGTGGGTATTGGTTGATCGACCGGTCAATTATTGGTTCTTACCATAATCTCTACCCAAGCAGGTTATACAATTCCTAAAGGGTGGAAAGTGTTCGCTTCGTTTCGCGCCGTGCATCTAGATCAAGATCACTTCAAGGAAGCTCGCACTTTTAACCCGTGGAGATGGCAGGTATCTCTCTCTCTCTCTCTCTCTGCAAATGCAATTCTCGGTTTGATCTCGAAAAAATGATGTGTATGGTCAATTGTTTGATTGATGAACGTGAATTATAATACATAGAGCAATTCCGGCTCGCCGACCCCTGGAAACATCTTCACACCGTTCGGAGGAGGCCCTCGGCTCTGTCCCGGATACGAGCTAGCTAGAGCGGAGATATCCGTGTTCCTTCACCACCTAGTTACTCGTTTCAGGTACTAAATACAGCCCCAGTCTTTGCTTACATTTCTTTTTCTCAGGCGAAGTAAATGCTAGTAACGGCCAACTCTTCATTTCGCATGACAGTTGGGTTCCGGCGGAAGAAGACAAGTTGGTCTTCTTCCCGACGACGCGGACGCAGAAGCGGTATCCCATCCATGTCCGTCGGCACGATGCGGTCGGGCAATGTACATAGTAGGGGGGAGCGAATCTTCGCCCGAGACGCGAGAAGGACGGAGTTAGCGGTTGTAGAATAGAAGATGTATGGGGGATCCAATAACTATAAGAAATCAAGTCACTGATAATATTATATAGCAACTGTTGAGATTATTTCGTTCATTGATCTGGGTCGAACTGGTTCGCCGCTGAGATGCTTACGATTCTCGAGTTCAAGCAAAACATGAAAATCGACCCCTCTTTTTTTTTTTTTTTTTGGGCAGAGTTATGAGTAATATGATTATCTACCTTTATTAGTGCCTGGATTTTGCATCCCCTCGAGCCCCAAAAAGATCCTGCTTTCACTTTATGGGTGGGTGCACACGCGGGAAGCAATTATGACTTAATTCAACCGCACTTTGCATTGATCAAGAAGCATTTAAGTCCGAAGTGATTTGCTCTTCTTCGCAATATCCCAAGAAAGTCAATTTGAAAAGGAAGTGCAAAGTTCAGAGAAGAAAAGAATGCAGGAACAGGGTAAACGAGAAGACCATGGTCATTGCGCTCCATTTGGTCTCAAAAGATAGATGGGTCACGCTAGACCTCACTCAAAAAACGAAGTTCACATCTCGTGAAAGATTCATCAACAGCTAACCGCGCTTGTACAGTTCTTTTGAGTCATATACTGGCTTGATGCACTGCTTGTATTCAACAGAATAATTATATGTAACACAAAAGCAGCCCCTAACACGAGATCATTCCTCGAAACGGAGACCCAAATCAAAAGCCACCCATCTTGCGGAGACGGCGGTATAGGTACTAAAGCCAGGACAAGTACGAGCGGCCTGTGGCATAGACCATGAAGACGCCTCACGAGCAAAATTGGAAGGCGTCTCCCCCTTTGAGATTTTGACTTGTCATGTTGGTCGCCGAGGCGCTTCCGAGTGATTCTAGCAGAGAACACGCGACACTACTGCTTCTCCTTGCTGCTTATTGCTTTCTCGACGACTTTGACCTTCTTCAAGTTGTCACTGTTGACGAGGGAAAGTTTCTCAAGGGAGGATTTCAGTTGAGAGATCTGGCTGTCTTGAATGAGAGACTTCTTCCTCGATGTCTGCTCTTTCTTTATCATTTCAGTGTACCGTCGTAGCCGGGCAGATAAAGAATCTATAGATGAATGCAAAGCGTCCAATTCCACTCCTGCAAAATCGTCTGCATAACCGCAAAAAAACGAAGATTCGTTAAAACAAGGGCTTCGAATCAACTCAACAGGTATAGTTGCAGACAACCTACTAATGCCCGTGACATAATTGGTAGCAAACGAAACTGAGATTTGAGCAATTCTTCTCTTTGATCTCAGCAAATAATACAGTTGATGACTCAGATTGAAAAATTTAAGAAGCTGTAAAGACATTGATTACCAAGCTCAGACTTGAAGTCTCGCTCTGCTCTAGAGAGTGGTTTCTTGTGAGCTACAGGTAGCTTCCTTAAGCATTTTAAACGTTCATCCAGAATATCATGCCGCTGGATTGCATGATGGATCCTTTCATCTAGCTCAGTCTGCTTTCTCTCAACTTTCAAAAGCCTCTCCTGCGCCACAACTAAACGAGCATGCTGGTCATCAATTATTCGCTTCAGCTGAGGGGCATGATGCTTGAGCTCAAAGTAAACCTGGAAGATAAAATTTATGTAATCATCAATAACTTGATCTTCCTGCCAATGAGCTAGCGACTAAAAGCCTCTCCTGTGCCTCAGCTTTATGAGGGATCCAAAAGTAAATGTGTGACATTTGACCGGTATACGAAATAAAACCAACCAGGGAAGAATCCTGAAAAACTAAGGTTGGAGCAGAGCTTCAAAAAGTTCTTTTGGGAAACATTAGGCAGTCGCGCACCAATATGCACACCAGCACAAAGGAATCGAGTTTCGGTAGGATTACCAAATAGGATTTCTGACATACAAGCTAGATGACTTTTGTGGTACGACATTTAGTAGAAAAACTGACTTCAAATGTGAATGTTTATAACTTTGCACAAAGTTTAAAGTGTTCAATAAGTTATCATGTCTACATTGACTCTTACATTTTACTTTTTGCTTGATCAAAATCTGACAGTGCACACAATTTGATTTTTTCAAACTCGAAACATTTGAAACTTTCAAAATATAAGACCCTTGATATGTCGATCCATGTATAACTTTTCACAACTTTTTGATATTTGGACAATATTTAAATTTGGCAGGAAAGCAAAAAATCAATTCTTCTGCTTTATGTTTAATGCTAAACCAACAAGCTCATTTTATATAAATCCCTATTTCCAATACAGATAAAGTCAAAGATAGAACTACAGTTAAAAGCCACAACTAACCCAAACACGTCCCCGGAAAGAGAAAAAAAGGAGCATGCTAACCTACTTAATGAAACGCCAGAGGCCCTTAACCAATAATTCTCTTTCATAGAATTAATGAATATGTCCTTACCTTATGTGCATATTCCACATAATTCTCATGGAAAGTCTTAAAGTACTGATGAAGGATTGACCGGCCTTCAATAGAATCAGCAGCAGCTGATCGCAGATTTGGTGGTGTCTGGGGAACAAGAACCACTTTAGGACCACTAATAAGTTCTTTGCTGATCATAGCAGGAGTTTCCATCTCCTTTGACTTTTCCAGGCTAATATCTTTCTTCTCCGTATCCACACGAACAGGAAGCAAGACATCCCAAGTCTTCATCTCTAGGACAATACAATCCCGACTGGAAGTAACTCCAACAATCCACGAATAACCAAATGAATCAGATAATGAGAGAGAACCACAAAGAGGAGAGGGCAAGGATGTTTCCTCAAGGCAGGTGCTCAAAACAGGATCTATGGAGGGTGTTCTAACAACCTCTTCCTTGCCATTTGCTTGACTCGTAAAGGGAAGAAAATGCAGTACTATTGAATCAATTCCTCCATTATGAAGAGCATAGATCCTTTCTGGCACTAGGGGATCAGTGAACATCATAATTCGCGCATCACTGTTGTTCTGTTGAGGCAAGGCCAAATCCACGATCGCCAATCTTAGCAGAGGAGGAGGCTGCCCTAACCAAATTGTGTGTTCTAATGGTTTGTTAATATTCCACTTGGAAGTTTCCTCGGAGTTTGACTCGCAAATCATAGCAATACCCAGTATCCGGTCGAAGGAGTCAACCCGCAGACGAGGCGAACTGCCTACGTTCCAAACTGGCTGAATTTCATCAGCGAGGGCATCCACCTGCAGTTGTCCGCCAGTCCAAGCTGTCACAAGTATTGAATCTTTGCTAACTAAGTTATAGAGAAAACTGACTGCACAGCCTTCGCACTCTGCGCCCCTAACACCCCTAACTGCCAGATCATCTTCTCTTCCATGACAGGCTTTATGTAGAGGGCCCTGGAAATCAATACAAGGATAAACAAAATTGGTGCTTAGCCTAAATCACTATTAGATTGTAGAAAAACACACATACACAGACAGAGACACACACACACACATAATCTTGATGGGGAAATACATGTATCATAACATCTTCCACTGAAAAAAAGAAGAAGACCAAGACACACAATTACTTCTCTTCTGTTCACGGCACCACGCTAAAAATTAAGCACAAGATGGAAAAATATATTCTAGGCGCAAGTGAAGATATTGAGGGAAATCTTTGGCCAAGTCAGCATCATACCAACACATTATCTTCACTATGCAAGCAATGGTCATTAGGTAGATGTTTGAGTAAGTATAGGACATCATGCATCTCCCAACATTCATTGCCTGTCAGCCGTCGATATTTATCGCACATCATGGATTCAGAAGGACATTTACATTCTTGATTGGCAGTAACAAAATATACCTGTAAAGAAAGAGAAGCATCAAACAATGCATAAGGACGTGCTTTTAGAGTAGCTGGATTTCCCCCTTCTGCTTCTTGCTGAGCTAATTCAGGAAATGTAGCTTCCAACCAAGATATTGCCATTGTGGAGTTACGAGCAGCAGTTGGATTTGTTGATTTTAGACCATATGTATGAGCATCGCCATATATCTCCAGTATAGATTGCCATTTGTGAGCACTGTTGATGAAAGTTGATATTACTCAATTAGTCTTACTGAACACAAGCTAAAAAATAATTACCCTAAACCCTTAATCAAGTTTTAGTAACTCTAACACTAAAATTATGAAATGGAAACTTTACAGCTTAAGGGAAGAGACAGTATCTGTCAACAACTGAGGCAAGGATAATTCTTGTGAATAAAAGGGCGTCCTTAGTGGACAAGGCTTCCCACTGTCCGAAGGTCAGGGAAGGGTTGTCTATCACATGCAACCTCACCTTGTATTTTTTGCTAAGAGGTGATTCAACGATGCAAACTAGTCACCTTCCCGTCACAACAGTAATATTTAAGACATCGACTATGAAATTTCGAGTACAAAACAAATACACAAAAGTACCTTTTGAACGGAACAATTGGACAAAGGATGTAAACTGAACCGTCGGTAAACAAAACAAAAACCTACAAAAACAAAGATCACGGGATTATAGTCAATGTCGCAATTAAAATACAAATCAAATGGCAAGGATAATTCTTGTGAACGTTCCACAAAAATCAACTGAAGAATTGCAAAAAGGGGCAGCAAATTGCAGCTCCAAGACACGTTACAGGTTATGACAATACTGTTGGCTGGAGAATTAATGACACACGAGAATTTTCCTCCACATTGAAAAACATTGGCTATCAATGCAATTAATTGGACAAACAAAGGTAAGCATAAGACTGCATCTAATCCCAGTATTTGTGCTAAAAAAATCTTTTTCCTCATGACTTACGCTGAACCTGTCCCACAAGTGATCACCTCCAAAGTAGAAATCGACAGCGCAAATTGATGCAGCTTTTCTTGATTTACCAGGTACCACGGGCTGTAGGTAAAATTCTTGCTCTGGTTGCATGGCATTGGCAGAAAAATCAAACAGCCTTCGCCAAAAAAAAAAAAATGGAAACAATTAGAACGTAGTCATTGAACTACAAAAAAGAAGAGTAGCATGTGCTTAGTAACCCAAAAAGAGATAAAATTTGAGGAAAGCCATTTCCAGTAGATTACCAAAATATAAACCATAACAAGTCCCTCCAGTCCTAAGGCTTGTCCTTTTCACAACTGTGCCCTTTCAATAATGTCTCCTCCAAAGCTATGATAACACCATCGTTTGAATTACATGTCCCTATCTTGAGAGGGTTTCCCATTCTACTTCTGACATGCACACCCCCAAAAAATTACATCTTCCGATAAAGCATCTTGGGGCACTCTTCCGCTTGCCCCAAATCTCCCTAAATAAGTGCCTCGCATCTTATACTCACTAGAACCATACCCTTTGTTCCTCAATAATCATTTGGAATTTATAGTTATTATTATTATTCCTTTTGTTGTTGTTGTTGGTGGTGGTGGTGGTGGTGTGCACAAGGGAAGAATTTATAGTATGTGACCCAAGAACCAGGCCGTAATAGAAGAGCATCACATCTGATCTATCCCAAGCTAGAAAGCAAAGGTGTACACACTATACACAGCCCCATAATTTGAAAGTAGGAGGTATCTTACCTGAAAACTGAATCTGAAGAAAGGACTCCTAGATGAGTGTCGCTATATGGGTGCCATGAAGCTCGTAGAACTCTCAAGGCATTGCTTCCATTTAAGTAAATTTCAGAACCAACTAAAACAGTTCTGTCATCAGGAAACAACACAGTACATATTAGAAGTCCTTCAGCAAAAAAAGCACTACATGTTTTTTTTCAAGGCAAATGCTTGTGATGAATAATTTATCAGCCCAAAAAGGAAAAAAACTAGACCACAACAAAATACAAGGACAAAGATTCCAACAGATATTAAAAGCCACGAGGTCTAGGCTTGTCCCTTAAGAATGAAAAAATCAAAATAAAGTCCCAAAAGATGGAATAACATGCTCTTAATACTGCTGACATGGAATCCAGTAACATGAAAACAGAACACCAAACTCTGCACACCTGCAAATAATGTCGTCAGCAGTAGAACTACGCCCATAGAGGTACATAACACATAGGGCATCTGAACCTTCAAGAAGCAATGCCGATCCATTCCTGTTGATGGAGATTTTATCCACCACAAAGTTGATCTCCAAATCTGCTCGCAATACCTATTTGATGGACAGTGTCGACTGATATAAGTAAGGCGGACCAAAAATGTAACTATTTCACAGGATAACACAGTCTTCAATCTTGCAATTTCCACCATCCAAGCAAGTTTGCAAACTCCTAAAGGACCAAATTTCCACTAATTTTTGCTGCTAAGCCAAGAAAACTTGAACCTCGGCATTCAATGTGCTAAGAATTCGTTTCCAGTTCCACGGCTTAAGCATTAGCATAACAAAAGACATCCAACTATCCTATCAGTTGCATTTGCTTAATGTGAAGTACGCTATAGATGCATCAAAACCACCAATTCAAGCAGCAAATGCCGCCAAAACCACAGTTTCTTGGCTCGGGGGAAAAAAGAAGAAGAAGCAAACGAATACCGCAGAGGACTTCAACATACAAACGTATAGAAAATGATGATAGAGGAACCTTAGAGGGAGAAGCAGCGAGAACAGAAGTGGGTTCGGGTTCTCCAAGCCGAACGGACAATCGATGGAGGCACCGCTTCTCATTGTCCCAAAAGTAGAGCCGCGAGGACCCGTCCCAGGCCAGGAGATTCCGCGGCGCCGGAGAATCGGTCGGGGCGGAGGGAGAGAAGACCGGATGGTTCTGGAGGGGGAGCCACTGGGCTTCCTCCTTGGGAGTTAGGGATCGGGGTTGCGGCTCCGGAGTCGAGTCGGCGAAGTTGAAGTTGAACCTCATTACAGCCCGCCGACGGTCGCAGGTGACAGCGGTTGGGTGCGGGAATGGAAGAGCATTTGTCGCAGCTTCCACTGCTTGCGAGGGAAGGCAACGGAGACGGACGGCAACGCCGCCTCGGCTTTTGGGCGACCATTTATGGGTTTTCTATTTCATTTATTTGCTCCTTTTCTTATTAGTTCCCTTTTTATTTTTGTCGAATAATTAAACTGTTAATCCGGTTAATTTTTTTATTTGTTCGATCTCATCAATTTTTTTTTTGTTAATATGGTCCCTAAACATATGTTTTCCTAGGACTATTAAAAATTGCAAATGAAAATGACGACATAGACTGCCATGTAAGAACTTGTTAGCACTAACTAAATTAAATTGGCCAGATTGAATTAAAGTGTTAAAAAAATCTCAAATCGGTCGCGAATCGAAGGCACCGATGACGGCCATCGAGCTTTTGTAGGCCTCTGACTAATCAAAATTCACCGTTGAATTCGGGTGTCGATATGAGCATCAAAAGACTCGTTTTGACTAGCAAAAACCCATTTTCGAGGTTTGAAATGTACTTTGAGTCTTGTAACTCTTTGATCAAATCTTGATCTGACTTTTGGTCAACATAATGGTTTGTGACAAATAGGAGGCGAAATTTTAGGTGCCTTACATTCATCATTCAATGAAAATATAAAATGCCTTTTCGTTAATTCGTTTAGCGCTATCAAGTAGGATGAATGAGATCTCGAATTTTCTCCAAAGTCTTAAAGTCAATATTTTGCCATTTAGAGACGTACTAAAGATATTTGAAATTTCACTTTGTTTAAGATATTGACGATTTTATCTTATAATGCGCAATATGACCGACGGTATGAGCATTATCCAAACGGGCATTATGATCATTTAATTTCGACCGTTCCTTGTTCTAAATTTTGTTAGATATTGCTATTGTCCTTCTTTACATTCAAGTTCGAGTATCAAATTTATGATTTGTGATTGAGGAGTTTATTAATTTTGTTGTTTTTAGACGATAAAAGATGGATTCTTCCTTTTACATATTTACACTTTCTAAATAACTACGAATCCCATGCTATACAAAAAGGGCAAACGTGCCGTTTCAAGTGAGGGCGAGAAAAAAAAAAAAAAAACCGTCGAGTCTTTTCCTATCGCACAAAACTTGTAATAAAATTAGTTCGGATTGGTTTTCTTACAGGAAAGTCAAACATAGTCAGAGCATTTTGGCCAAAAAGGAAAAACGGTTAGCGTGGCGTGACAGCCAGGCATTTTACCTATATTTATGTCTCTGCGCCTTGGCGGAGTATAATTATAATTTCATTTGTGGGGAGTTTCGGCTGGGCGGCGCCGAGTTCCGACCATTCGCCACCGCCCGAAAACATGGCCGCGCGATCTCTCTGGCGCTCCCGCGCCAAGTTTCTCGCAGTGGCTGGCACCGCCGCTTGCGGCGGTGCTGCGGGGGCGGTGGTCGCGACCTCCGACGACCCAGCAACCGCCTTGAAGCTCTGCACCGTCGTTCCCGTTCGCCTCGCCCGCGACGCCGCTACTGCCGCTTCGATTGCCTTCGGTACGCACCTTCGCTCCGTTAGGCTGTTTAATATCTCCTTACGGACATTCGGACGATGACTATGTCTTTTTGTTTTCTTCCTTCTTTCTCCGTATCCGAGGATCTCAATTCCTCGCGTGCCTACTGATTCGGAACTCATGTCACGAAAGAAAATGTTTGTTTCTACAGAGCATAGGGTGGTTGTATTTGAAAAAGTGAGCTCTAACCACATACCACCAGATGCTTTTTGCCTGCGACATCTCTTGACTACACATGTCCAAAGTATTGATGCTTTTCTACGAAAGTTTTCTCTCCGCAAGCTGGATTTGACGATGAACTCGAGAAGTTCATAAGCGGCGTGAGGAATGGCATGGTGTTTGGAAGGATTGGATCTGATGCAATTGAATTTTTACCTTCATTTAAGTGGCTGCTCATCTAATAATTGGATGTCTTAGCTGGGTGATATCTGTGTACTGCGTTTGACACGAAACATTAGGCGAATTAGTGACTTGGCATGCAAAGAGAGATTGGTTCTTGTTATGTCGATGCATTCAGTTATGCTGTGAACTGTAACTACATTCCCAATACTCTGTTGTCAAACCAAATCTTGTTTCGTTTAAAAAATTTTACAAGTGTGATTGTTATGGCTGGTTGTCTATTAAAAAATACATTGCTTCTTGTTTCGGTGGTAAAGTAAATTGTTGTCACGCCAGATCTTGTTTCGTTTAAAAATTTACAAGGGCGATTGATGTGGCTCGTTGTCTATTCAAAAACACATTGGCTCTTGTTTTGATGGTAACTTAAAATTGTGCTCTGAACTGTATTTAGATTATCAATACTCCCTGCTGGGATTGCCAGAGGGTAGTGAAGAAAGGTCAAGAGTTAAGCACGAAGTTCATCTCAGATCAGCAGTTAAGCTTCAGGAGTTGTGTTTCAGAAATGGAGGAATATATATCAAGCTGGGGCAACATATTGGACAGTTGGTATGCTATTGATTTTGCTTCTTTAGATGCTATTAGGAAATCTAAGAACTGTACTTCCTCTGGTATAGTTCTCACGATAATCTTAGACAACTAAGCAGGATATATGGTGGAGTTGATTTGGAAATCAACAGGTGGCATTACTGCTGTGTTAATTTATACAGGAATATTTGGTACCTGAAGAGTATGTCAAGACAATGAGGGAGTCTATGTTGAACAAATGTCCAGTTTCCTCCTATGATCAAGTGCGTGAAGTTTTTAAGAAAGAGCTTGGTGAGACACCAGATAAAGTATGTATAATTGTTGTAATATTTCCTAACTGGAATCATATGCATTCGCCGATGGTCTCATAGGCTCTTTTAAATATGTTGAGTTTGCGTCCATGTGTCAGTTAGTTCGACAGGTGTCCCATACATAAGCTTGAATATTTAGTTCCCACGTGGATGCTTCATTTTTCTCAGTTCTCTAGTATTGCTGAACCATGCTTTTTATTTCTCCAGATCTTTACTGAATTTGATCCTGTTCCAATTGCAAGTGCTTCCTTAGCGCAAGTTCATGTTGCCCGTACACTTGATGGCCGGAAAGTTGCCGTGAAGGTTTTTTTCTTTCATATTTACTCTCAATCTTCATATGCTAGGCAAAGATGCAAGTCATGCATTCTTTTATACTTCTCCTAGATAATGTACTGACCTGGTGACAAAAAAATTATGATGATCAGGTTCAGCACACTCACATGACAGATACTGCAGCTGCAGATCATGCTACCGTTGACTTAATTGTGAACACTCTTCATCGTATCTTCCCCAGTTTTGATTACAGGTAGTGTTATCCTTAGCAATATATAGGTTATCCTTCTGAGGAGGAGCTAACATGGAGTCTTTATTGCCGCATCAATAAATGACTATGTACATGCAATTTATATTTTTCTTTCTTGCTAGCCACGTGCAATATTTACGTAAATATGTAGTTTTGTGACTTCATTTCATTGGTTGTCTTTTCTGGCATTTTAATTCATTTCCTTATTAGTATATACCAGAATTATGCAATTAGGCCCATTGCTTTTTGGGCCGGAGTATGCTGAATGTGCTCTCTCATCTTTCTCACGTAGGTGGCTGGTTGATGAAATGAGTGAAAGTCTGCCAAAGGTAAGTTTGTTTTATGAGATCTGAGCTTCATGGTTTTTTCTGGTGCATGTCTTTCTCAATGGGGGGCTACAAAGTGCGAACTTCATGGAAGTAGAATACTGTAAAAGCAGATTGCCAAGTGCCAAATCTGACTGTCTGCACACTGTAATTAAATATCGTATCCATGATATGCTGACCTTGATGCTGCAAAATACAGAAATAAGTTGGCATATGTTTTAGATTCGCCTCTAACATTGTTTACACGTGAGTTTTGATGCCTTAATAATTTGGGAGCTTTTCTGGTACTGTAGGTTTCTCTCTCTGTCTAGTTGTGCGTACATTATGTGAATATGCCTGCATAATGACTAAGGGAACTTTTCAGTTCTGCTTTCCGCCAGTTTTGATTGTAATTCTCATTTGAAGTATACTCTTCTGAAAACCTCTTTAAATAAAGTGCAGCTGGAATGAGGTATTCCTTTTCCAGGTGACTGCACTGTAGTGTAAATTATTCTCTCTCCAGTGTTTATTGTGCTGTTTCGTAAACCTGGAAGGTTATGGATCTTTTTATGTAATCCCAAGATTGGAATCTTTTCAGTTGGGAGGTAAGACGGGCAAATCATTAATGAGGAACGTGATACTGATAATGTCACACCTATGTTCTCTATTAAAAATTGCAGATCTGTTCATCAGGGAAGAACAGTTCTCTAATGTAGCATTCATTTAATTATCATGCTAAATTATTGTGTTGGGAAGTTGTATCACATGATTGCTATTTCTTGTAAATATGCTATCAGGAGCTAGACTTCTTGGTTGAGGCAAAGAATAGTGAGAAATGTATGGATAACTTTCGGAAGCTATCTCCCCACATTGCAGACTTTGTTTATGCACCAAAAGTATATTGGAACCTAAGTACCTCAAAGTTGTTGATCATGGAATTTATGGATGGTGCACAAATAAATGATGTGAAGGCAATTCAGAAGCTTGGAATTCGGCCAAGTGAAGTTTCAACGCTAGTAAGTTCAAATATTCTTTTACGCATTGATGTACTTCTCAGCCACTATTTAGAAGAAATAAATTGCCTGAATCATTATTTTAATTTGCCAAACATGCAGTGTGCGCAAAAGTTAAGAAGACATGGTTACTACAACCACACAAAAATTTCAATTTAATTTATCAAAGGAGTGATGCTGGGGCGGTCTTTTAACCAAGTAGAGTGATAAATTGGTTTCTCAAATGTCATTGTAGAATTATGAAAACTCCTTTTTAATTTGTCTGCGAGGAAAGAGTTCGAGGTATGTCCATGGTTTTGGTTTTGACTACTTGGAATTGAGCATACATGGCTGGTGGAAAATGAAGTTGATGATATAAAAAACACAAACTTGGATGACTTTTGGCTCACGTTTCGCAGGTCAGTCAAGCTTTTGCTGAAATGATGTTCAAACATGGGTTTGTCCACTGTGATCCGCATGCTGCTAATTTGCTAGTTCGTCCTATGCCTTCCAGGAGTATTTTCGGTAACCTGCTTTCTTCATGTGTTGCATACCATTTATTTGATTTGATAAGTTTGTTTCTCATAAATTGTAAAGAGAAGTTCAGACATCACTAAAGGTGGGAAAAGGTGGTCTTCCGGGGGTTTGTGGGATTCCATCTTATTAGATATTTATGTCTCAATTGTCATGTTGTTGGCGTACTCACATTACGTTATACTAAATTTCTAATCCTCGATCACATCAGACTTTAAGCATGAAGAAAAGATTTGGCAATTGTCAAAGAAAAGACGTGTCTTAATTGTCATGTTGTTGGCAAACTTTTTGTAGATCAAGAAGAAAAAATTTGGAGAACCTTCCTGGGTTTGATTGTAAAATGGGAAAGCCCATTTCTTTTCACTTGACAAGAACTTTTTGTAGATCAAGAAGAAAAAATTTGGAGAACGTTTCTGAGTTTGCTTGTAAAATGGGAAAGCCCATTTCTTTTCACTTGACAAATTAAATGTTAACTTGTTATGGCAACAATTAGAGGAAAATTTTCACGATGTATCTGCTAACATCCACCTGGCCATGTTCCTTGGTAAGTGGGTTCTTGCATCGTTGCCATTATTTTGCATCATGATCAGCTAAATACAAGAACAAGTTTGTCGTCATAAAAATCTCAAGTTTCCTTTTCTGATGCTTTCTTCTTGTATCTGAGATTCTTTTTCTGTTTAAATTTATCCCCCTTGTTGGCTTTCAAAGTTGTGCCGGCTGTTCAAAGCGCAAGTTTTACACAGTTTCACATATGAAAGCACAAGATGTCACATTAAGTTTTTTTGTTCTTTGTGGAGCTATTGACATTCTGCTCTGTTTTTTAAATGATCATCCTTTAGGTAACAAAAAACCACAGTTGGTACTTCTAGATCATGGTCTCTATAAGGAGCTTGACCTGTCTACTAGGACTAACTATGCTGCTCTTTGGAAGGTATATTACCTCCCGTACTTGCATAATGCAATATAGACGAGTTAATATTTTTCTCATGATGTTTATACATTTGTTTTTTCTAATACAGGCACTGGTATTTGCCGATGCTAAAGCAATAAAGGAAAATAGTGTCAAGCTGGGCGCGGGGGAGGACCTTTATGCACTATTTGCAGGAATTTTGACCATGAGGCCATGGAATAGAGTTGTTGACCCAGCTGTTGACCATTTGGTTATACGAGGCAGTGATAGTGACCGTTCGGAGCTACAGGTGATTGTTTTCCCGAATGCCACTGATTGTGCTTACAGAGATCTATTTATTCTTCTAATCGCATTTACTTTTCCTTTGTTACGTGTGATCAACATGATTATTTTATCAGGTAGTAACATGACACTTTTAACATTCTCTAGCAGATGTACGCATCTCACTATTTCTCGGAGATCTCAGAGCTTTTGAGAAGACTGCCTCGAGTAATTCTGCTGATGCTGAAGACAAATGACTGTCTACGAGCTGTAAACAATGCACTGGTATTGTGTGGCTACCTCTTTATTTGCATTTATAGAATCCTCTTGTGCTGTTGTACCTTTTGGGCAATTTCTGCCTTGCATACCACTGTTTGTAGTCTTCTGTGGACAATAGTAGAACTTGCCATATAGGTCATGTTTGTACTGAGCCAGACAAAGCTAAATTATGGAAGCCCCCTCTGTCCCTCTCATCTGTCTAATTTATATGAAAAAAAATTATTAGTTTCGTAGTGCATTCACAATATGGTAAAGCTTAGTCATACTAAGTTGCTGACGTATGCATGATAATATTCTCTCTGATTTTGGTATAAATTCGGTCTGCTCGCTGCTATGTGCTGCATGCTTTATGAAAATGTCCACACTGCTGAAAAGAAGGATAAGGACCATGCAACTACTCTGATAAACAGCTTGCAGCTTTTGCTAGGATATTGGTACCTCCAGTTCTAGAGCTCATTAGAATGTAAGGTAAGTCATTAGCGAGATATCTGAGGAAATTACGGGCTGCAGGAGTACAAGGACACTCGTGTTACCTGTTTCTGGACCATCTTGTCTTTAAATTTTGTGGTTTATATATTGGAGAATTGTTTAACTTGTAGATTGAAAACGTTCACCTAATTGAGTGCATCCTCCTGCTAATCTGTGCCATTTAACAGTTGCAGGGATCTTCACTGGAGACATTTCTTGTCATCGGGAAGATATCTTCAGAAGCAGTTCTTGAGGCAAAGAAGTACGAAGCAAGATCTCTTGTACGCAGGTTGAGTGTCTGGTTGGAGGAATTATCGGTGGAAGCTCGTCTTTTCATGATGCAGTTGGCCCTGTGGCTTTTACAACTTAGAAAAGCTTTGCCCTGGCGAACCCCATAATGATAGTTCCTTTTACCCTTCTCTGAACGTTCTTTTTATGACCTTCGCCTGAATTATATTCTTTCTCCCTGTGGTTGGTATATCTTCATTCACATGAAGGATTCTCCAACCCGGGTCGACAGAGTGAATTTTTATATAGGAAACAAGCAAATAAATGATGTCAATCTACCTTGTAGCACATCGGCAACTATTCATTTTTTTGAGATCTCCCCATGGGGTGAAGTGGGAGAATCACTGTAAGAACAATTTTGATTCTTTTGGAGGGGCTCATGTACGACACGGTTAAATGAGATGTTTGCTTTCATATCGCTTGATCTCGGCCGTGCAAGAGAATGAGTAATGAACACCTGCGTCTTTGTCGGGCACAGTTTATGTTGTGAAGCTTCCTTTACCTTCATGGGAAGACAAATTTGAGATCATGCCCAGTAGTTTCTCGGAAGTCTCTGGCTTTGGGAATGGGTATGGAATGTGACGAGACTGTTGCTTCACATGTTGCTCTTTGCTTCATTTCGGGAAATAGCAAACTGGTTGAACTCAAAACCATGCGACCATTGTTTTCTTAGGAATAGGTGTTCCTCGAACCGGCCTAACCGGCCCGATAATTACTTTTGCTAACAGAACGAGGCGGCTGCTGAACTGTTAGCATGAAAAGGTTCATACCGCGTCGCGTTGCGTCGGCAAAGGAATCTTTTCGTCGATACCCGAGAAAATATGAAAAATAAAATAAAATAAAGAACAAGTTCATCGTTGACCCGACGATTATTTTAACTCCAAGATCATGAGGAGGCGCATCGTATCCTATCGTCCCCAACCGTTGAACTCACGACTGGCTCGAGCTTCGTGCAGGTGGGGGAGTTTATTGACCGTAGCAATTGATTCAAAAGGCCCACCTACGTTGCAAGTGGCCGTGCTGCTATCGATGTTATCTCCATCGAACGCCACCAAAATTCAAGCGCCGACGCAAGGACGACCCACCAAGCTCCGCTGAACAACCAACCAACCACGACTGTCACGAATTGCATTTATTTACGGAATACTGACATAAATAGCTGCCGAATTTTAGCCTAATATGCGATTTGATATCTAAATTTTTGAAACATGTTCAATTTAAGCGTTGAGCAATATGAAAATATTCAATATTGTCCTTCCATAAATTTAAGTTCAAGGATGTCATTTCATTATGAGAAAGGTGCATTGGAAGTCCTAAAACTTATCATAAAAGTGCATTTGAGTCCTAAAAGTTTCAAAAAATGCAATTAAGTCCTAAAACTTATCATGAAAGTGCATTAGAATCTTAAAACTTTCAAAAAGTGCAATCAAGTGGTAAAATTTATTGTATTAGTTCAATTCAGTCCTTCCATTGATTGCACTTTCTGAAAATTTTAGGACTCGATTGTACTTTCGTGACTAGTTTTAGGACTTCATTACATTTTTTGAAACTTTTAGGACTCTAATGTATTTTCGTGATAAGTTTTAGGACTTGATTGAATTTTTTTGAATGTTTTAGGACTCATTTGCACTTACATGACAAATTTTGTGACTTGTAATGCACTTATTCCTTTCATTATTGAGAAATATTTAGTTATTCGGAAGTTAGTTTTAATATCACAAAAAGGCAGGTTGATAAATCTTTAAGGAATGTGACGTCGGATCTTTAAGTTTTTGAACATCATCAATTTTAGATCCGGTAAACTTGTAAATGTTTTTTTTAATTATAATTTAGGGTCCAAATTGAACATGTACCGGAAATCTAGGGATCATGTCGAAATTGTAAATTTAGGAACCACATTACACATTGAGCTATAGTACATGGATTACATTGAACAAATTATAATTTCATGGACCATATTGTACGTTAAACCAATGTCCATGGTCCTTTTTCCTTTATCTTATATGGGGTCGGACGGTGCGAGGCCGTTTCATCTCGGCCGTCGAATGGCTCGTGAGATTCTCACAATCAAACGGTTAAAGCTAGAGCGGGCTCGCACGCCGCGACAATCCTCTGAACACGACCTCTTCTTCATCCTTGGTGAATTTTCCGCTCCTTACGGCAACTACCATAACTACTACAGACAGAAATTTATGGAGTTAGGCGACCAAGATCGAGGACACGGCGACATTAAAAACCTCTGCGCACTGCATTTGCATACCCCTTTCAAATTAAACTTTATTGTTGTCGACATTTATCAGTTTACTCAAATTCTGCAATTTTTTTGTTCTTCCGTGATCGCAATTACTCTCTCTTCCCGAACCCAACCAACCACGAACACGATCTGTTATCGCGGATCGCATTCCGGTCAACAGTCTCTCCGAAGAAATCGGTGAATCCGCTTCATAATCGAACCGAACTCGACGGAGGGGGTGTGTTTCTGGAGGAGATGGTGGGACCAGGAAGGCCTCAGTTCGTCCTGTTCGGCTCTTCCATAGTGCAGCTCAGCTACTGCAACGACGGCTGGGGTGCGATCCTCTCCGACGTCTACGCTCGTAAAGTAAAGCAAAAAAGATGCTCTTTTGATCCGTAAACTCTTCGTTTCGTTTGATTCGGGTTCGGTTTCGGAGAGTTTCGTCGCGTGAATATATATGTACACGTTTGTTTCTGCGCTTTTTGATGGCGTTCTGTGTCGGTAATTTGTCCGTACGCCGACCCATGATCTGACCATCTAAACATGTCGAATTCATAGTATTTGCTCATAGGTGGAATAATTTACCCGATCATCACAGGCTGATATAGTGCTGCGAGGATACTATGGATGGAACTCGCGCCGCGCCCTCCAGGTCCTCGATCAAGTTTTTCCAAAGGTAATATACAAGCATTTATCTCCTGGAAATTT
This sequence comes from Rhodamnia argentea, assembly GCF_020921035.1. Taxonomy (NCBI): domain Eukaryota; kingdom Viridiplantae; phylum Streptophyta; class Magnoliopsida; order Myrtales; family Myrtaceae; genus Rhodamnia; species Rhodamnia argentea. The sequence goes on along the minus strand of NC_063157.1, from coordinate 22,045,438 downwards.
TTTACGAACTAAGGGCTTCGGTTGTAGTGATTTGGAAAGTATTTTTCTTCAAAATGATTGCTTTCGTCGCTTGAAATAATTATTCGATTTTTTTTGTGGTTACCATTTGTATCTAAACATTTGTTCGAAGGATGAAAATATTTCGCTCATTTATTTTTGTAAGCGATAAAAAAGATCTTTTTCTTGAAGATATTATTTACATCACTCATTTTTCGCGAAACAAACGGAGTCTGAGCCAGGGGTGATATAGCGCCTCCTACAATCAAATGCTGTTTGTCTGATTACTTGTGCATTTTGTGCTTACCATGTCCTCGCGTTGCTTACGATGTGTCCAGCCTGGTAGAGGAAGTGGAAAATTTTTATAGGCATGTCTTATTTTAGAGCAAATGTGTGTCTTGGCAAAGGAGTGAAACCTGATGGATGATGCAGTGTGTACCTGGACTGTTCCTGTGCACATTAACAGTATCACCTTTCAAATGGTTCTCATCTGCGCTATGTTATGTTTGGAATTCGAAAGAGGCATGAGTCTGCTTGAGTGCATCCCTTCTCAAAGGCTCAGTTACTGAGCTTGCTTATGTAACATTAGACTGTGGGTCAGTTGTTTTCACATTTTTGGCTGTAGTATAGTCTTTGTTAGTCCTAAAGAATCTCAGCTGCATAGTTTAGGTACTTGCTAAAGGTGTCCTATATTGAACTTAGCTTTTCGAGAATATCTCTTCTGTTCCCTAAAGCCTGGTATTTGAACGGAAGAGTAAGCACAAAGAAGTGCAGTGCTCTAGGATGGTCATATGGACTTTCTCACTCCATAGTTCTAACTGGTGTGTTCTTCATTTATTTTTTTTCTAGGATGCAGCGGTACAGCCTTCCCTCATAATAGTTTATTTTGGTGGTAATGATTCAATGGGGCCTCACTCATCTGGCCTTGGCCCCCATGTACCTCTTCATGAGTATGTCGAAAACATGAGAACGATTGGAGAGCATCTCAAGGTACGTAATTTGCATCCCGAGATGCGATTGTGAGTGTTGAGGTTTATTTTGCCCTTGCATTTGGTGGGGGTTTGTGGTGACTGCAACAGTGCGGTAGTGTTTTGATGCCAGAACATGCTCTTTCTTTTCTTTTTAGTGCAACAGTGAATGTTATAGATGACAAGCTCTTTGAGGTTGTATAAATGTATACTATCTTGGTAAGATTTCGTTAATCATAAACTTGATGGTCCTATCTGTGAGAAGGCTTGCCAAGCTTCTCTGCTTTCATCAACGAGTGGTCCATGAAGGAAGAAATTCCGGCTTTTGATGTGCAGGAAGAAATAATACTTTCACAGGCATTTGATCTGAATTCTAGGACTATAAGATCTCATGAAATCATAAATCTGACAATCCTATCTGGGAGAATGGTCACCAAACTTCTCCTCTTTCATAATTGAGAGGTTGATCAAGAAAGAAATTTTGGCTTTTTTGCTCTGCTGAAGGAAAGAACGCTTTCATAAGCATTTGATCCTAGGATCTTTAGTCTATTCAGTATTCATTGCATTTTGAAGAGGCATTATACTATCTTATCAAGTGAATCATATTCTAATGGCTATTTATATACAGAGTCTTTCAGATACAACTCGAATTATATTTCTTAGCTGCCCTCCTGTCAACGAAGACAAAGTTCGTCAAAGCTCAAGGTACTGCTATGCATGGACAAATCTCCGGTTTTCTTACCAAATGTCAAATCTAATAGCATCTTTATCTTGAAATACAGTGGGTTTTTCAGTGAGCTAGTACGCACGAATGAGTTGTGTCAAATGTATTCAGAAGCATGTTTGAAGCTGTGCAAGGAGATTGGAGTGCCAGCTGTTGACCTTTTCAATGCAATACAGAGAAGGCCTGATTGGCTCAACACATGCTTTACGTATGTCCAGCGGCCATACTCACTGTTCTTCATGCAGTCAACTGTATTTTCCCATCATGTTTACACTGCATGCTATTATTGGCATTAAGCTAAAGTTGCAGTCAGCTCATACTGCTGAATACACATCATGAATTTGGACCATCTTGGTAAATCATGAGTCCTGATTGTACAGATCATTGGTTTGTGAAGCATGACACCGTGTCAAATTTTAGGCACAATCATCTGTCAACTTCCATCGCTTTCTTGTCCAGATTGAAGATTATATCACATCAATGCGTCGAAAGTGAAAAAGTTTTCTATTCTTCTTCACAGGGACGGTGTCCATTTAGCTGCTGAGGGCAGCAAGGTGGTAGTGGAGGAGATACTGAAGGTGCTTAAGGAAGCAGAATGGAAGCCGTCTCTGCATTGGAAGTCCATGCCTACTGAATTCGCAGAGGACTCGCCATATGATCTCGTCGCTGCAGATGGAAAAACAACATTGAATCCATCGGAATGGACATTCCACAGGGCAATCCAGTGGGATTAGGTGGCTGAAAAGTCTCATGCATGCACCATCCATATTTACCGGAAAGGTGCAATGGCAACGAGAAGAAGGAATTGAGAATGGTATGTCTAACAGATGCTGTAGGGTACTGCACAGATGAAGTATGTTCCTGATTTTTTTTTCCTGATCATCTTCTTTTCAATTATCGCCATCATGCCATGATTCGACGGCCTAAGATCAAATTGTTTTGATCAATTGACCTGAGGTTAGCGATTGTAATATTGACAAAACGCTTGGCAATTGAAATGTAATCGGAGGATTCGTTCTACATCAGGCTACTCTTAGGAGGAGACATTCTATGTATTGTGCAACTGCTGGAGGTAGCATACCCGAAGATCGCGAATGTTGCAATTGGCGTCTCTTATGTTGTCTTGAAACTTCCCAATCCTTCAAAGAAACTGAAGAGTGGCGAACCCGGGTTTCCATCTGCCTAGGCTGATCGATACATAGATGTTATTGAGTGACCTCCATTCAATAAGCTCTACTTGATCTCTATCCTACCTCTGTATAAAACTGCTTATGAAAGAAATCTGTTCTTGCGTGCTCTTGGAGTGGTATAGTCCATACTGAACCGATTCAGATAGATTGAAGTGAATGAAGAAATGAAATCAGAGTGGGGTCCGAATGTTTCGGAAAGATGAGTCAACAGGATCTTTTTCGATTGATTAGCCTTTTTGCAAGAGGGTGACTGCAAAATGATATGTGATTCATCCCCAATTAAACCTTTTCTAGACAAGGTAGACTTTTTAAATAGCGCTCATTTATGCATGGAAGTGTTTTCATTTTCTCAAATAAAGTTTGGAATGGATATTGTCTCAAATAAAGATTTGAAGTGTCCTCATTATTTCACGGAAGAATTTACAGCGCCCTTATTATCTCAAGTAAGGGCTTGAAATGAATCTTTTTTTTAAATAAAGATCTAAAGTGGCCATAAAAGCCACAAATAAGGACCCGGCCTGTAGGATAGTCGAGGGCATTTTCATCTTCTATTTTTTGAATTTTTTTCCCTTTTTCCGTTTTTACTTTTCTTTTTGCTAGTGGCCACTAGTGATGCTCGAAGAGAGTTGGGCGATTGTCTCCCTCGCTGGCCACAAGCAAGGCCAACAACCTCGCCTAGAGGGGGCCATTTGGGCCCGTGGGCCCGGAACCGGCCCGTTGACCGGGCCCACGGTTCCGGAAACGTGGGAACCGGCCCGGAACCGGCGGTTAATAAAGTTTGGAATGGATATTGTCTCGAATAAAGATTTGAAGTGTCCTCATTATTTCACGGAAGAATTTACAGCGCCCTTATTATCTTAAGTAAGGGCTTGAAATGAATCTTTTTTTTAAATAAAGATCTAAAGTGGCCATAAAAGCCACAAATAAGGACCCGGCCTGTAGGATAGTCAAGGGCATTTTCATCTTCTATTTTTTGAATTTTTTTCCCTTTTTCCGTTTTTACTTTTCTTTTTGCTAGTGGCCACTAGTGATGCTCGAAGAGGGTTGGGCGATTGTCTCCCTCGCTGGCCACAAGCAAGGCCAACAACCTCGCCTAGAGGGGGCCATTTGGGCCCGTGGGCCCGGAACCGGCCCGTTGACCGGGCCCACGGTTCCGGAAACGTGGGAACCGTCCAAAAAAAAAAAAGTGGGCCCGGGGGCAGAGAGCCCAACGGCTCTCCGCCCCTAGGCCCCCCCTCCCCCCCCCCTTTGGGCCGTTGGCAACGGCTCTTTGGCCGTTGCTTTGGATAAAAAAAAAATTAAAAATTAAAAATGATTCTTGCCTATAAATGCATATGCTTCCCCTTTCATTTTTGTCACAAATTCTCCGAACAATCTCTCAAATTCTCTCCCAAATCCTCTCAAATCGCTCAAATTCTCCCAATTCTCTCAATCCCGACTCAATTCTCTCAATCGGATTTCCGATCAATTCTCTCAAAAATGGCAAGTGGAAGCGAAAATGCCGACAAGGGCAAGATGGCTATGGGAGATTCCGAGTATCGCATTCCTGAATATGATCCTCGTGAGTATGCAAGTTGGGAAGACGACGACGATAATATCAACTATGTCCCGATTCCGAACGTCGAGCACATCCCAACACAAGAAAGTCTTCATCCTCTCACTAGTATCGAAGAAACGTCAACGGCAAATGAGCCGAAACGGAAGGGCCGAGATAATACATCGGACTTGTGGCTACACTTCGACAAGGTACGTGATGAAGTCGAAGGTAAGTATAATGTAAAATGTAAATATTGTTCGCAAACATATAAATTCACGAAAGGAGACGGCTACGGAACATTCCGTCGGCATTTGACGAAAAAACATCCAACGCAAGCGGGGATCGACAATACGCAACAACAAATTTCCGGGTACGCCACTTCTAAGCCTCATCCTTTATTTCGTTTCACCGAAGCACTTTATAAACAAACATTAGGTGAATATGTTGCCCTTGATCATGTTCCGTTTAATACTGGTGAAAATTTTAATATGAAATATTTGATAAATACTACGTTGGTTCCGCAAGCGCCAACTATTCCAAAAAATACTCTTAAACGCGAAGTTTTTCATCTTTATAAAAAAGGAAAAAAATCTTTAGCAAAATTTTTTGCGGAATTCAATGGACGTGTGCATATAGGTAGCGATATTTGGAGTGATCCTTGGCAAATTCATTCTTATATGAGTGTCACGTGTCATTGGATAGATGACAATTGGATGATTCAAAAAAGACTTATTGCATTCCGAGTTTTTGATGAAAGCCATTCGGCTCATAATATTTATAGAATAATTAGGCAAGTTTTAGAAGAATATAATTTAATAAATAAAGTATTTTCAATTGGTTTTGATAATGCCGCCGCAAATACCGCTTCTATTCCCGAATTAGAAAATATTTGCAAACCCACTTTTGGCGGACAATTTTTTTACATTAGATGTGCTTGTCATGTTTTAAATTTATGTGTACAAAATGGTTTACGAACTCTTGACACTTTTCTCGCCCCAATAAAAAGTGCAATTAAATTTTTATGGAGTCGTCCCCAATGTATGAAATCATGGGGAAAATTTTGTAAACAAAATGGGAGAAGGGCAAGAAGATTTCCAAAAGATATTCCGACTCGTTGGAATTCTACGTACGAGTTGCTTCGGCAAACTTTTAAATATAAAGATTTATTATGTATGTTTATTTCACAAAATATTCCCGAAATTACTTTACTTCCTCAACATTGGGACGTTTGCAAGAAAATTTTAGATATTTTAAAAATTTTTAATGATGCTACTAAGACTTTATCTGGTATTTATTATCCTACAACGCATTTATTTTTAATAGAGTGTGTTAATATTAGTAGTGTTTTTAGTGAATATGAAAATGATACCGAATTAGGTCAAACTATTTTAGTAATGCGAGAAAAATGGTTGCATTATTATTTGCAAATTCCTCTTGTCTATTTAGTTGGTATTGTTTTTGATCCACGTATTAAATTAGACGGTTTACAAGATTATTTGAATGTGTATTATCATGATTGTTTACATTTGGATGATTCAATAGATATTTCAAATAAATTATGACATGTTAAAGAATCTATAGTAGGATTATATGGAGAATTTTGTAGTAGATATGGTTTAAGTGATTACGGATCTTTACAATCTTCGCCTCACGTAGCGAAGGTGGTAGTTCACTTAGTAGATGGTATAATATGCTTAAGAGTAGGCAAAAAAAACAAAAAGGGGCAACAAGTAGTATTTCTGAATTAGAAAAATATTTAACCACTCAATTTGAGTTTCGTGATGCAGAACATAGTACTGATTTCAAAATCCAGAAGTGGTAGAAGAGTCACCAAATCGAGTATCCAGTTCTCGCCCTCATCGCTCGTCAAATATTAGCAACCCATTCTTCAACGGTTGCGATTGAACAAGCATTTAGTTCCGGAGGATTAATTTTGGACTCTCGCCGTTCAAGATTAAGCCCGGACTCTGTGGAAGCTCAAGCTTGTGTCGGCGATTGGACGAGGGCGAAATATCGACACCAAGAGTTAGATCGTGAACACGAATTTTTTAGCGATGATGTTGGAGATACCACCGCCACGGGTACCACAACGGGTAGCGACGATTGACGATGAGGTAAGTTGGGGTTCTCAAAGGTAAAAGAACTACATGGGCTTTGATTCTTCTATCCCCAAGAAGATATGTAGGCGCTTAATGATAATTCATTAAGTTCAAGCCCATTCCTTCTTTTTTTTTTTCCCCATATTTTATTACAATGTACAATTTAATCGTATTTTATAATTTATAATTTATTATATTTATTTTATTATTTATTATTTTAAAAATTATTATTAAAAAGGAATCGGAATGAACCGGCGGTTCCGAATCGGAACTGGAACCGGCCCGGAACCGCCATTATACACGGCCGGTTCCGGTTCCACCTTTTCGTGGAACCGAAACCGCCGGTTCCACCGAACCGGCCGTGACTAACCTCGCCCGGGCATAACCTCGCTTGGGCAGAGTCGATCTTGCCCAACCCCTCGCCCAAGCACGGCCGGCCCTACCCAAGAGCCCTCTCTGGGCATCGTCGATGGCCGACCACCAAAGAAAAGAAAAGTAAAAACAAGAAACTAAAAAATAAAATAAAATAATAAAACACGAAAATGCCCTTTACCATCCCGAAGATCAAGCCATAATTTGCGACCGGCATGATCACTTCATGCATTTATGTGAAATAATGTCCACTTCATATCTTTATTTGTGATAATGATAATACTTTAGGTCATTATTTGAGATAATATCCACTTGAGGTTCTCATTTGAAAAAAAATGAAGACATTTCATACATTTATGTGAAATTTTTTTTCAAAAATAATTATGCGTGATTGCGATGACTTCCTCCATGGTCAAAGATTTCGAGTAGAGAAACTTGAATGAGAAATATTGTCCAATTGACTTAAACAAGTCGAGATCATTCATGTCAAAGTCAACCCCTTGTCGCCTTATGGCCTAATCCGTGTCTATCTTTCGTGATTTTTTCAATGTACTATGTACAAAAACCACGTCAAAACTATTTGACATCCTAATTTCTTTTTTTTTTCCTCCTATTTTTGGAGACCAAAAAAATGCCACCCAAGCTCTTAAGGACCCCAAAAAAAATATAATTAGGACCCTGTTTATTCTTTCCCCCCCTATTTTTGGGTTGGAAAATCGCTACCCAGTAATACAAATTTCATTAGCCGGGAGACGCAGTTAAACGACATGTCGTTTTGCTTGAAGTGGCCCTCGGGAACGTCGGGGGTTATTTCTGGGAGTCGAGATATTTTTAGCGGGAGGAGAGAGAGGTGGAACACTTTTTGTCGCTGTGGCACACTCGTCCAATAGAACGCCCCCATTAGATATTTTCGTTTTCTCGTCTCATAACCCAACCCCACTCGCAGCCACGGCGCGTCCTTTTTTTCACTCAGGACCACAATCCTTCCACCTAATTTTTGGTCTAGAAAATCTTTACCCACTCGCACGCGCTCTTTCCGGCGAGTACATTCAGCCTCGCCCCCCAACCCCCCAATCCCATAAATAAATAAAAAAAAGATCTCTCTCTCTATGGAAATATCAAAAGTAAGAAGAAGAAGAAGGAGAAATGTCAGCCCAAGCTTCGCCGCCGGAGTGACGACCAGACCGCTCGATTCCTCCTCCGCCGCCGAATCGAGCATGGACGAAGCCACCGCCAACCAGCACCACCGCCGCTGCCTGTCCTCCGCCAAGCCCAACCCCTCCACCGTCACCACCGCCACCACCGCGCTCATCGCCGACCTGCTGAAGGACTGCTCCGACGCCGAAGACGCCCTCGAGTGCGACCCCGAGGTGTGGGAGTTGCTCAGCAAGAGCTTCAGGCAGGTCCAGGCCGTGCTCGACCGCAACCGCGCGCTGATTCAGCAGGTGAACGAGAATCACCAGTCCAAGACCGCCGACAACATGGTCAAGAATGTGGCTCTGATTCAGGAAATCAACCAGAACGTGTCGAAGGTGGTGTCGCTGTACTCCGATCTCTCTTCGAATTTCTCCTCCGCATTTCACCAGCGAGAGACGAGCGGTGCCGACCCTGCGTCCAACGAAAGCAGTCCCGAATCGTGAGCCCTCTCTCTCGATTGGATGGAAATTTTTCTGGAGGAATGAAGGTTGGTGCTTAGCTAATGAGACTTTTGAGTGTCTTGGGAGTAAAAATCATAATTGCTTCGTGTTTGAGTCTTCTGTGTTTGGGTCTTGAGTCCATCGCTATGTGTCGTCCCTCTCGTCTTGTTGTCGGTGATGGAGAAAAACTCTGGGATGTTCGCTGTGTCGTGGTTCTGCTTTGTAACTGTTGTTTCTAGTAATCGTGAACTTAAAAATTGATAAAATAAAAATTGGTGCACAACGAACTCAGCTATTAAGAAGATGCAGGGAAATTTTGATCGGAGTGTACGCAGTAAGGGTATAGTTTTATCTAGTTTTTTGCAGATACTAGGCAATAGAACGATTTGATTTTGGAGGTTTAAATTGCTTTTGAAGTCAGCTCCTTTACCATAGATTGAGTTGCACAGTGATCAAAGGAAGCAATCTGAGTTCTGTCAATCAGTTTAAAATAAGTATTACGAAATGATGCAGGATTTGGAGCCTTTAGTTTCAGGCTTCTGGGTTTGTGGGTCTCCAGCTCAAGTATGCTGGCAGATTTTTCTGATTTCTCAATATGATTTGATCCCTACCACTTGATAAAGAGCTTAAGAACAATACGCTATAGGTGTTTCTTTAACTGTAGTACATAATACACATGATTAAGTTTTTCTTGGTTATTGGAAGCTGTTTGGAGACAGCTCTTTGAAGATTCTACGCTCGTCATGGTAACTGACTTAAAGTAATGTGTGGATGGATTTTGTCTGTGGATATTGTGATTCTTGAGAGGCCCTCCTTCACGTGATTAGGTTTCCTGATATGAAATGCCCAATCCCTTTAATAGGTGTTGTGTAATGTTTGGTTGTCTGGGGGTAGCTCAATCGCTATGTATTGGTTTCTACTACCAGTCAGAAATGCAGGTTGCGATGTACTTTGGTTAATTAAAACAATGCTTTCTCTGTTAAGTCCTTTAGATCAAGGATGAATCCAAAACCACACATAATGGAAACTAAGAATCTCTAGTCCTCAATCCTCACCATCAATATCTTATGGTAATACTCTCCGCTGGAATCTTAACTTGTCTCAGTCCTATATCTGCTATCAGATTGCATTAAGATTCCAGTCTTCAATGAAACAGAATGAAAGCAGGAAATTGATATGCCATAGTAGCTGCAACAGAAGTCGTGACTATGATTGTCCTTCACTACCAGTGCAGTTTCTTGAAAAGGAGGAGTGGAAAGTGAAAATTGCAGATCCATAGCAAATTAGGATAATGGACTGCCTGGTGTGAGCTGTCTGGTTCTTCATGTGCTTCTCACGTTACTGGAGTGATCTTGTGATAACATCTCTGGACTGAAGCATCACTCTCATTTTGTTATGATAGACAGGCCATCACTTATGATGAAAGTGTCACTAGCATCCTGCAGGTTTATGCTAAAAAAACTGTGAAGGCATTGTGGACAATGTCATTCCAAATGATAGGATTAGCAGTTGTTATGTGGAAGAATCATGAAGCGATGTTGTGTACCTAGCTATGTTAAAAATATCCTGGTTTTATTTCCGTATCTGACTCTTGAACTGACCTCAATATCTTAGCACTCCATAGGTTTGTAGCATGTGGTATAAGCTTGGGTAATTACAAATGCATGGGCCATCCATGAGGGAAGTCTTTCTTCCACTTGGTAATTAATCTCATTCATCTATTTTTGGCAAGAACATGATACCTTCACAATGCCTATTCAGATCTCACCACTTGAGAAGGATGTCGGTCAGCATTGAGAAGCCCCTTCACATAGATAACCAAGTTTTTGACATTCCTGCTCCAGGGCAATGCGTTGAACATAAGCATATGTCCAGCAGGAGAACTCTCTCTCTCTCTCTCTCTCTCTCTCTCTCTCTCTCTCTCTCACGCACGCACGCACGCACGCGCGCTCGCGCGCAATCGTGAGCCCTCTCTCTCGATTGGATGGAAATTTTTCTGGAGGAATGAAGGTTGGTGCTTAGCTAATGACACTTGTGAGTGTCTTGGGGGTAAAAATCATAATTGCTTCGTGTTTGAGTCTTCTGTGTTTGGGTCTTGAGTCCATCACTCTGGTTGTCCCTCTAGTCTTGTTGTCAGTGATGGAGAAAAACTCTGGGATGCTCGCTGTGTCGTGGTTCTTCTTTGTAACTGTTGTTTCTAGTAATTGTGAACTTGAAATTGATACAATAAAAATTGCTGGACAATGAACTCAGCTTTTAAGAAGATGAAGGGAAATTTTGATCGGAGTGTATGTAGTAAGGTTATAGTTTTTTCTAGTTTTTGCGGATACTAGGCAATAGAACAATTTGATATTGGAGGGTTAAATTGCTTTTGAAGTCAGCTCCTTTACTATAGATTGAGTTGCACAGTGATCAAAGGAAGCAATCTGAGTTTGTCAATCAGGTTAAAATAAGTATTAGGAAATGATGCAGGATTTGGAGCCTTTAGTTTCAGGCTTCTGGATTTGTGGGTCTCTAGCTCAAGTATGCTGGCAGATTTTTCTGATTTCTCAATATGATTTGATTCCAACCACCCAATAAAGAGCTTAAGAACAATACACAATAGGTGTATGTTTAACTGAAGTACATACTACACATGTTTAGGTTTTTCTTGGATATTGGAAGCTGTTTGGAGAGAGCTCTATGTAGATCCTGTGCTTATCATGATAACTGACTTGAAGTAATGGGTGGATGGATTTTATCTGTTGATATTGTGATTCTTGAGAGGCCCTCCTTCACGTGATTAGGTTTCCTGATATGAAACGCCCAATCCCTTTAATAGGTGTTGTGTGATGTCTAGTTGTCTGGGGTAGCTATATTGCTATGTATTGGTTTCTACTACTAGTCAGAAATGCAGGTTGTGATCTACTTTGGTTAATTAAAACAATGCTTTCTCTGTGAAGTCCTTTAGATTATGGATGAAGCCTTAACCACATAATGGAAACTAAGAATCTCTAGTCCTGAATCGTCATCATTGGTATCTTTATGATAATACTCTCCGCTGGAATCTTAACTCGTCTTAGTCCTAGATCTGCTATCAAATCCCATTAAGATTCCAGACTTCAATGAAATGGAATGAAAGCGGGAAATTGATTCGATATTGTAGCTGCAAACCAAAGTCGTGACTATGATTGTGCTTAACTACAGGGGCAGTTTCTTGTAAAGGAGGAGTGGAAAGTGAAAATTGCAGAATCCATAGCAAATTAGGATAGACTAGGTGTGGACTGCCTGGTGTGAGCTATCTGGTTCTTCATGTGCTTCTCACGTTACTCGAGTGGTCTTGTGATAAGATCTCCATACTGAAGCATCAGTCTTATTTTGATACGATAGACAGGCCATCACTTATGATGAAAGCGTCACTGGCATCCTGAATGTTTACGCTCAAAACACTGTAAATACATCTGTATAGAATGTCATTCCAAATGATAGGATAAGCAGGTGTTATGTGGAAATGTAATGAAGTGAGGTTGGGTACCCAGCTTCGTTTGAAAGATCCTGGTTATATTTCCATATCTGACTCTTGGACTGACCTTAATATCTCAACACTCCGGAGGTTTGTAGTTGCATGGGCCATCCATGAGGGAAGTCTTTCTTCTGCTTGGTAATTAATCTCATTCATCTATGGTTGGCAAGACCACGATACCTTCACAATGCCTGTTCGGATCTTACCACTTGAGAAGGATGTAGGTCAGGACTGAGAAGTCCCTTCACTTAGATAACCATGTTTTTGACATTCCCGCTCCTGGGCGATGCGATGTACATAAGCATATGTGCAGCAGGAGAACTCTCTCTCTGTCTCTCTCACAAAATGATGCAGAAGAACAGGTAGACAAAATTTGGCTGTGTTTTGGCCATGACGCAGAGAATTTTGCTCAAATGTGCTCTTGATATAGAGAACTAGTTCTTGGTTTATTTCATTGTGGCCATGGGCAAGTGGACGGATCTTTGGGTTTGGTTTGACTGAGCCTATGTAATGGGGGTCCACTAAAAAAGTAGTTAATTCTTGGGAGGTGGTAGGTCCATGCTAATTCATTTTTGCACATTGAGATCGTTGATGTCGATAGTGGTACTTATGGTCATTTTCGCTGTTATTCATCTACAATTCGAATTTAATGCACATGAGATATTTCTTAGTCGATTCTTTGCTATTGAAGGTCCAGTTGCCTTGGGTTTGCAAATTAGGGTGACTATGTCTAGGGGTTGGCACGAGCAGATTCACTCTCCGGCTTCCATATTGTTCGTAGGTGTTGATTTCGTCAGATATGCTGGGCAAGGACAGATGGATTGCGCTCTAGGATGGCTATCGCCCTGCTTTGATCTGATGTAAAGAGCTCAATCTGTTCTAGCTGTCTTACTTGTATTCATATACTTGCTATGTTGCTTCGGTATAAATCTCACGCTATAGGATGTAACCCTGTAATTTCTCACATCCGTTCTCAACTTAGGGCCTCATCTCCCAGTGATGACCCCGTTGTCATTGGTCATAAGCCCTGATCGTTTGTAGCTGTCTTGTGATAGCCACTGCTTTGGCGATTGGGTTAGTGGATGGATTCTCCAATTCTTTATCGGCATGAGGGTGCGTATTTGCACGATCTTTGCTCTCCTTGAGAGCAATATTCTCGCATGTATAAGTTCATGTCAATGGAAAGAAAGGGTGTCGTCACTGCAATTTAACTTCTTAAGCGGCTTCGGAGTGCAGTTCTTGTATGTCCCAATGAGTTTGAACTAGCTTTTCTCGAGTCTGATGGGTATATCCTTAACTCAATTGGTAGTTGGATCAGTGGCACGATGTAGTTCTGCTCCACCAACATACTTGCCAGTTCATTAGAAGTTTCTTTCTGCGCAACTGCTGCTTTAGCTGTTTCGGGCCCGTCTATCTAACAGTCCGGTGTTTTCTTCAATTCAGGATATTTTCCGCTAACGCGATTGTGACGCTGTGGAAACGAGGTAAACAGAAATGTTAAAGAAAGCCGAGTCCACAGCATGAGTCCCAACATCCAATTTGCGAAAACAAATAAACTTTTCTCAATTTACAAATCAAAGGCAGAAGGACACTAGAAGTGTCGAAATTTTTGTATGGTACTTATTTTGGTGTTAATTTTTTTTTTTATCACTGAAGTGTCAATTTTTTTTTAAAAAAAATTGATTATTTGAGTGTCCACTATGGCAAGCTTTGTCGGAAATCTTACGTGGCTTGTTGGAGGATCCAAGTCAGCGATAAAAAGAAAGCTAAAATTTTTAAAAAATAAATAATAAAAAATGGTTTTTTAGCTTGTTTTTCTGCTTAATTTAATTTTTAAAATTATTTTTAAAATTTAAAAGTCCACGTGACCTGACTTTTTTAAAAAAATTGTTGCATAATATTAAAAAATTAATAATAAATACCACATAATCAGTTAGCTAAAATCTCTTGCCATTAGCATTTAAGTGATCATTTTTTTCTCTAATTTGATACTTAATTGAGCCAGCGAAAAAATTTTGATACAAAAATGAGCGCCATATACAAATTTTGACACTTCTAATGTCACTCTGCCACAAATCAAGTAATGGTCCTAGAACCATGCAAAACCACTCTCAATGTCCACTGAACATTTTTTTGTTTACCAGAACTCTTTTGTTTTTGTCTATCATTTTCAGAAACATTGTTTCCAGTTGGTACATTGTTATCACTCGTTGCAAATATCGTGCTGTTGGCATAAGTTTTTCCTCATTCATTCAGCGGGAAAGACATTAATCAAATGAGATTCTTCACAGATGACTCGCTTCCCATTTGGATAATGGATTGAAGATCTTGAATTAATCTAAAAGGAGAAAAACATCATTTGCTCTCCAGTTTTAAGAACAAAAATTCAGACTCAGAGCAGTTCTCTCTATTCATGGCCTCTATGATCTATCCAAGCTCTTTCAAGTATGTCCCAATGTCCAATCGACGAGCTTGCCTCGCGCTTTCTTCACCATAAAAAAACTTCTTATGCATCAAAACAGGGCATGATGCCTGAGCCCTACATTCGTGTTGAATAAGCTATGAGGTCAAACTTGTCAAGTGCAATCTCGAGCGAAGTGCTCATAGAGCTAATTCTCCGCTGTCTGAAATGACAACAATACTTTTGGGTTTGCCGCTCTGTCTCCCTTCAGCCTCAATCTTGTGGACAACATCCATTCCAGACAGCACCTTCCCAAACACAACATGGCGGCCATCCAACCTACGAGAGATTGCAAGAGAGTTCAAAGCCTTGGATATTAGTTTGTGATCAACCTAACAACTCAAAAGTTTGCCAAAAGAGCTTAGATTAACTAGATTATGAAGATAATCCATGATGAAGTTGCCAAGATGTTAGTAGGCATTATTAGCACATTTTCCCCTTATAAGGTCTCAGATTAAGCCAACAACAGCCTCGAACTCATTCAAATCATGGTAACATCTCCAACAGTAACAGCAATGAGCTGAATGTCCCATCAATTAGGTGACAAAGTTGCTTATCAAAGAAATGAGAAAAGGAAGACAGTCAATTACCAGGTAGTTGCCACAGTGGTAATGAAAAATTGTGACCCATTCATGTCTGGCCCAGCATTTGCCATCGAAAGGCGCCCTGTTACAAGGTAGAGAATTAAACCACTATATGTTCTTATTCATGTGTCGCAGCTCAAGAAATTAACTTCAGGGTTACTACAAACTTTTTCGCAATTCTTTGGAAAGCACTAGGAAGTCCAATTATACAAATACCTGCATCTGTATGCTTCAGTTTGAAGTTTTCATCAGAAAATTTGTTCCCGTAGATCGACTCTCCTCCTCTCCCATCTCCACTAGTGAAGTCACCGCCCTGAATCATAAAGCTAGGAATGATCCTGTGGAATTGGCTCCCTTTGTAATACAGGGGCTTCCCACTCTTTCCATTCCCTTTCTCCCCTGCAATAAGACTAATAACAATCAAGGAAAGACATTCCGACAAGCACAGGCAGGAAGTAACAACTTAGGGATACCTCTCTCTCCTCTATACATGTATGATTCTTTCTTATTATTAGTTTGTAGAGAAATCATTCAGCAAAAAGCCAATTCCTCTTCCTTCAACTTGGTCAAGAGTGTTGAGGGGTTTAAAGGAAATTAAAAAAGGAAGCAGATGTCACTTGGCTACCCGTGCAAAGAGCTCGAAAGTTTTCTGCACAACAAAGATGTAGAGCAAGTGAGAAAAATGCGAAATAAGATTTCGACATATAATTCATGACATTGTGAAGCATAGCGCAAATAGGTGCTTACCAACTGTTTTGGGGACAGTTTTGCCAAAGAGTCCCATGACAATACGACCTGGAGTCATACAAACCATAGTGAAGTCAGATCCTTCTGCCGCAGAAATTCAAAATTTAAGTTTTAGCAGCAGAAGATGGATTCATATCCAGAAGCTAAAATCAGGCTCTTAATCATTCTCAAGAGCATAGCACAACAGATGGGTGCCAATTCTTAAATATAAAACTATGGACATTACGAACAATCATAACAACCAGAATGCGCTCATTGCCAAATGGAACGTCCCAAAAGGTAAACAAGCTGGCTCACCAAAGATTTGACTAACTTGAGGACGATAACTACCCCAACGAGAAGATTTCTATGCACAAGAGACGGGTGCGGATCCTTAATTAAAAGCAAGAGATATAATGACCAATCATAACAACCAGAAAGCGCACATTGCCAAATCCAGCATTCCCAAAAGGAAAAGAAACTGGCTCGCCAAAGATTTGACTAACTCGAGAACAATAACCACACCAAGGAAAAGATTTCTATGAAAGGATGTCTATCACAATCAGTTCTTACTTGTTACTGATTTCTGTACATAGAAAGGAGAATGTCCATACACCAAATTCTAGCTCAACCATTTCCAATTTGACGATAATACGTGCTATTGAATTAGTACAGCATTCAGAATCTGTTCAGCCATGAACTTATCTTGTACAGAGTGCATACCCACTGGTTTTCCTCCAATCTCAACATCGAAATAAACCTTGTGAGTCAGTTCTTCCAAATCGCCTGGCTTCTTCTTATCCTGCAAACAAGAACAACATCATTTTCATCACTGATTCTCTCTCGCACTCAGTCAGTAGCCGACCACAAGAAAAAAAAAAAGGCACACTTTATCATAATGATCAAATCACGACATCTCTCGACAAAATGGGATCAATAACGATCTACTTAGACGCAAAAAATTACCACACCAACTTTGCGATGAACAAGTTTCGGATCAGATGAAGCTCCAGCATCGCTCAATCGGTTCTATATGGACAAACAGCGAGTCAAAGTTTCAGAATTATCCGGAGGAGAAAAGTGGGCGATTTGGGTCGAGGTTGAGCTTTGAATCACCTGAATGAGAGCTAGGGTTCCGAACAAGACCAAAATCCACGCCATCGTAATTGTGGCCCATCTCGTCCTTGTCGCGATGGCCATTCCAATTCCGCACTCCTCTGCTTAAAATCCCTGTCTTTTTCCCCGTAGTTCGTCGAAACTCACGGAGAAGGAGAGTGCCGGCTTTGTGGGCGTGTCTTCTCCGTCTCTTCTCTGCGCTTGATGATGGTCAATGGTCAATGGTCAGCCATGAGCGAGGCTCGAGTTCGTTTGCTCAGCTAGTCAGCTGCTCCTCTTTTGTGTTCGCTGCGTACTGTTTGAGCGTGTCCTCGTTTTTTCGACCAAAACGGAGAACGACGTAGATGTATCAGGCCGGGCCGACCCGGCCCATGGCCGTCGTGCCTGACTTTAATAGTGTCGTGGCCGGCCTGGCCCATTAAAATGGTGGGCCATGCCTGATGGCCCGTGTCTGGCCGTGCTCGTACCTTCAACTAGCGGTGTCAATGGGCCGGGTCTCGGCCAAGGCCCGAAACTAAACAGTACCTAGCCCGGCCCCGCCCGAGCTGGCCCGAGTCCGAATTACATTTGCCCCAACTCTTTGGGCCGGGTTGGGTTCTTTTTTTTTCTTTTTTTTTTTTCGAAATAAAAAACATTTGACAAGCCCATCGAATGAAAGAATACAAAAAATGAAAAATGAAAAATGAAAAGAAAATAAATTAAAAAGAAAATGCGAGTGTAAAAAAAAATCGAAGCTGGCCCGGCCCGAGCCTTACCGGACAAGATCGAAGCCCAACCCGAAAAAGCTAAAAAATTAGGTGAATTTTTGGGCAGGACCGGGTTGGGTTGGCTCGGCTCGGGCTATTTTGACACCCCTACCTTCAACTATGATGCTTCCAAGGTCAAAAAATTTCAAATAAGGGCTTGCGGTGAATCTTGTTTTAAATAAAGATATGAAGTGCCATTATTATTTCAAAGAAAGACATGGCCAAATGTATTTTCGTCATTTACTCTTTTTTTTTTATTGTTTTTCCTTTTTTCTTTCTTTTTTTCATTTACAAAGAAAAAAATAGGAAAAAAAAATTTTAAGAAAATGACAATAATGCCCTTGCTCAGATCCTTTTTTGAAACAATGATGGCACTTTAGGTTCTTATTCAAAATAAGGTTTACTTTAAAATCTTATTTGAGAAAATAAGTACACTTTAAGTTTTTATTTGAAATTTTCCCTAAAATAATTAACTCGCCATTGTCGCCGCCGCCATAATTGGCGGTGGTTTTCCCAAGTGGTTTCAAGTCCCTCTTGATCACAAGTTCGAAATGCCCTCGCTTGCTTCTCAGCAACCTTGGTCGAATAGGTTCAACCAAAACATAGAGTAAGCGTTAACAAAGTAGCAAGGGTAACGGTGATGAGCTCGCTTGAAATGAGTAGTAGTTTATGGCTCGCACCGAAATTCTAGCGCGGATGCACAATTTATACGGTAATATTTGGGTCGTCACTAAAATGGGTGTATGCGACTGCTTTTAATCGGTTCGACGTTACCATTATAAGCAAATATGAAAGGGGATACCGTGAAATGAACGAAATCTTATGAATTGTAAACCCGAAATCTATAAGTCCAGCATTGTTGCGTTCAGACTTGTTCTAGACATTCACTCCACCAGATTTACTTAAATTGTAATTCATCTCGATCTAGTCCTTGGCTGGCTACACTTTTCAACGTGTACGGATCCAGAGTCAGATTCATCTTTTTCACCATATAGCTACTGTCCGGTCATTACGACGGAGAACAATATGAAATTATAGTCCATGGATCTAATTTGATCAAAAAGGTTGACTGATCAAAAAGGTTGACGACACGTGCAGATGGCTAAGACATTTTCGAATCCAAAGGATAATAAAAAGAATGACTAATGCTCGTCGCTAATGGTCCAAATGTGCATAGTATTTCCATGTTCCCAAATCAGGGTTGACTGTGAAAGATAATCTCATGAAATCGGAAACCTTCGCGTTTGATTTACCCATCGAGCTTTTTAACGCGCAATACTCTGTTGCGAAAAACAAATAATCGTACACTGAATTAAACAAAATGACCGAGATGAATTAGACACCGGATTTGGTTAGTTCGATAGGTATGACATGGGAAGAGCAGTAGGGGATTTCACTATACACTAGAGATTACAACCACGCTTTAATTTTTGGCGATTCTAATTACATTCGCTAACTCATGCAATGGTTAGTCGTCACAATACCTCGCTAAACAATCTCCCGTAATCCTACCACAAGAAATCGGCTCGAACACTCATCTCTTGGCTGCAACTCATGACGAGGATTCATTTCTTATGCATGTACATGTATGGATATTTTGATCCAAAAATAGAAATGTCCATTTATAAAACCTACTCAAATTTGGAAATGGGAGTGACGGGTTCATTTCCTATTTTGGGTCGGTAATGACTAGGGGTGTGCAATCGGACCGGATTTACCCAGGGCCTGGATCGGACCACCTGAAAAATAGGATCGGGAATCTGTTCCTGTTCAAACCGATCCGGGAATCGATTTCACTTTTTGGTGAATGGTTGAAACCGGTGCGGTTCCCGATTCTAGGTGGAGACCCACCCGGACCGATTTTAGCTACTCTTTTAAAAAAAGAAATTCTAGCCTCATTTGTCAGCCTTGCCTCCCCTCCTTTGTTTCATGTTTTCCATCTATTCTCTCTCTCTCTAGTTGTCGCCATCATCGGCACCAC
The DNA here is from genome assembly GCF_020921035.1 of Rhodamnia argentea. NCBI lineage: Eukaryota > Viridiplantae > Streptophyta > Magnoliopsida > Myrtales > Myrtaceae > Rhodamnia > Rhodamnia argentea. Next base: position 22,025,798 of record NC_063157.1, on the reverse strand, counting down.
AAAAATACAACACAACTCGTCGTCGCTTTTTGTCTCATTGTTGCTAGACTAGCCACCATAACCTCTCGCTGTCACCTCTCTTTTCCATCTCACCGACACCGACGCAGCTATCCAAAGCGAGATAAGTTCATCGATACTCATATTATTTTGATGGAAAAAATAAAATAAGAAAAATAAAATAAAATGAAAACAAGTTTTCGGGTAGACCTTGGAACCGGACTGAAAAACGAAGTCGGTTCCAAAACAAATTCCAGGACAAACATGATCGATTTTAGGTTTCAAAACCTGGGAACGGGTTATAACTTGGTCGGTTCGGGATCTACGTTTGGACCCTATCCACTTGACCCGGCTCATGATCACCCCTAGTAACAACTCACTCGAGTACTGATTATCTCTAATTCAAACTAAAAAACCTACTCGAATCAGATCTCCTTCACTGCTCAAATTGGAGACATATTTTCTCAGACACGTTCAATGAAGTTGATGGGCGTATGTCGTGGATGAAAAAACTTACCGGTCAGGGGGCAAAAGTCAAGAGGGTCGGTCGACGCAAGTAGTCGGCCCTGACCGATACGCGTCCAACTTCTTTGTCCTTTTGGGTGTGAAAGAGTAGTCTTTTCTTTCCAATTTTTTTTTTATCGTATGATAAACTTTAAAACCTCTTTTTTTATTTTATTTTTTAGTAATTTGCTGCATGGGCCGGCACTCTATTTTAACAATATAAATCACAGGCATATTCCAGGTACAAATGTGATAAAGATATGGAACGCACCTCATTAATGACATTGAAATTACGTGCTAGCAAAGAACATGTTAATCTCAACATTGGCGGCTTGAACGATAGCCGGACTTGTCAATAAAAATATAATTAAGGTGAAAATGACGCAAAAGAGGAAATAATTGAAAATCTGTAAATAACTAAGGGGTCGGCTGGGAATATAATGGAGTGTTGGAATTCTAGAGCACGAGGGAATGCACTTTAAAGGTAGGCATATCCATGTAATAAATGGAGATATAACGCGCGAACTAATTTCATAAATTTCGACACGTCGGTCAACGATAATCTACACATTAAAGTTCTGTTTTAATGTTGAAAGAACTTCGCGGCTAACGTCGGACACGTCAAAAGTCCGACGATTCAGCAACAAATCCTCCTCTCTTCTTCTTCTTCCTCCACTCCCCGCAACCTCTCTCTCTCTCTCTCTCTCTCTCTCTCTCTCTCCTCCAATCTTTCCGAAGAACGAAGGGGGTATAAAGGAAGCAGATCAATCACAGGACACCAAGAAAACAGACGCCACGATGACATCCTCGACTGGGAGCTACAACTACAAGATGTTCAAGTACTTCAACCGGAAGTTCAAGATCACCGAGATCGAGCCCCCGCAAGACGTCAAGGAGGCCTTCCTCAGGTTCTCCAACGGCGGGACCCACATGGGCCCCGACCAGCTGCGGCTGTTCATGGCGGAGCACCAGGGCGAGCCGACCGGCGCCGCCGCGTCGGAGGCGGATCGCGTGGTGGAGGAGGTCCTCCGCACCAATTTCCATTTGGTCCCCATTCCCAACCCCAAGCAAGGCCTCGCGCTCGACGATTTCTTCCATTACTTATTGCGCGACGATCTCAACGGGCCCATCTCGTGCCAGGTCAGCGGCTAAACCCCACCCTCTCTCTCTCTGATGGTTGAAATGTCAAATGCTCTGTTCTTCCGTTTGGTATACGAGAAAAATGCAGGGGACTGCGACGTTTGATTTGATCTCTCCAAGTTTGGCGATAGATTTTGTAGGACGATGACGATGACGTGGCATGTGATTTTTGTTTTTGCCCATCCATGACTTACTAAGGATCAGCAAAAATTCCGACCAAAAAAAAAAAAAAAGATCAGCAAAAATTGCTTCTGTGACGTTCCATTTTCCCGCGTTTGAGCACTTTTCAGCTATCGAATCCTATTCCACTAAGTAGCATTGGCGTTGCTTTTTCTCTACTAGCATAAGTTCGATGCACTGTGCGGTCGAAGAAAATGCTTCTGTGAGCGGTCTTTTCCGAACTTGCCGCATGTACATCATCAAATTAAGTTAATAGTTACATGTACACGGATCTCGATCACGGGCTTGCCTGTGGGAACAGTTTCTTCGACCGGCGGTGCTTCACATGAAAGTTAGTGAACACAGAAAATGTCGGGTTCTGCGGTCATTATTGGTTCATGCTTTAGGAAGAAGAATTGCTGCGTCTCAAGTTGACGTGCATCCGATACCACTGAGGTCTACATCACAATCCGATGGCGCGGGAATTAATCTTACAAGTTGCTTTGTTTGCCAAAATACTAGAAATTACATGTAGTGCTTAATGTTGTATCGACAGGGAGCTTGGCATTTGAAGTGAGTAGGATTTGAAATGGAGCTCTGAACAATGCATCTAGACCGCACTTTAGTCCTTGATGAGGGTGATATCTTGAATGGCAGGTGCACCATGATATGACTGCACCCTTGTCACATTATTTCATATACACGGGGCACAATTCCTACCTCACCGGGAACCAGTTGAGCAGCGACTGCAGCGATGCCCCTATTACACGAGCTTTGCAGAGAGGCGTGAGAGTGATCGAACTTGACATGTGGCCCAACTCAGACAAAGATGACATTCTTGTTCTTCACGGGAGGTACAAAAACTTCGCCCTTTCGTTTTCCCGTTCTTGATATGGCCTAGTCCTTACTCCTGTTGAAGTTATGTTTACCGTCAGAATGTTGAACTAGCCTAGATTAACCGAGCGTCAGTTCATGAATAAGAACTTTTCCAATATATCAATGGCTTTGTATTGGTTTGAACTGATTAAGACCGAATGATGATATTCTGAACCTTTTCATATTCGACTGCAGGACGCTAACGAGTCCCGTTATGCTTGTCAAGTGTTTGGAGTCCATAAAAGAGTATGCCTTTGTCAAATCCCCGTATCCGGTTATAATCACTTTAGAAGACCATCTTACACCGGAACTCCAGGCAAAAGTTGCAGAGGTTGTATACCATTTCTTTCATTTCATAGTTGAAATTTTTTTAGCATTCATTTCCATTGGTGATCAGCCATTTATTGTCTCAGATAGTTTTGTGATGCAGATGGCCACTCAAATATTCGGGGATACATTGCACTACCCAAAAGCAGATTTTTTAGCAGAATTCCCTTCACCGGAGTCACTTAAGAACCGGATCATCATCTCAACCAAACCGCCGAAAGAGTTTCTTGAATCTAAAAGCGCCAAGGATAAGTCTTTATTTTCACCGACTGGTACGCATTCATCTGAAGACGAAGCTGGGGGGAAGGAAACGCCTGACTCTACATCTGAGTTTGATTGCGATTACAGGGTAAGACTTGGCTACCTAATTTGTCATTTTCCTAAAGTTGCGATTTTTCGTTTTGTCCTTAAGAGAACATGAAATACATCACAGAGTGAAAGCGATCAAGATTGTGAAGACACCAATGCAAACCAGACACCCGAATACAGACGCCTAATCACAATACACGCAGGGAAACCAAAGGGCAGCTTGAAGGAGGCGTTACGAGTTTTTGAAGATAGAGTTAGGCGTTTAAGTTTGAGCGAACAGGGGCTTGAGAAAGCCGCTTCATCTCATGGCACTGATTTGGTGAGGTACTTGTTGAAAAGAACCCATATTGAGGATTTGCAAGTTGTTTTAGAGCTCCTAGTTTTCGCTCCTTCTTTTAATAGTTTGTCCTCGGTATGCTGTTGTTCATGTCAGGTTCACTCAAAGGAACATCTTAAGAGTGTATCCCAAAGGAACAAGAGTCACTTCCTCGAATTACAATCCCCATCTCGGTTGGATGCACGGCGCTCAAATGGTCGCATTTAATATGCAGGTTCATCTCCTTTTCTTTCCATTTCCACAAATTGACGATGGCATGAATTAGAATTTCTAGATTGAGCTCTATGACCAGACATTGTCATCTTTTCTTCCCTTCCGTTTCTGCGACCGGATTTAATGTTCTATAGAACTCGATAGCATGGCATTTAATTAATGCCACAGTACATCTAACTGATACAAGAGCACAGTACACATCTGATAATAGTATGTCCGTGTCGTTTCTGTATGCATGGGTCATAGCCAGAATAGTAGCCATGCTCTATGTGATCGGCTGAAGATTGTTTTTGCTGATATCAATCTATGTAACGCAGAACTTCTCTTAGTTGTTAGCATCCGTTATCAAGTAGTCAGTTGCTCTATTGCTCAGCTTTTCTTGATTGAGGTGCTTTCGGCAAGCATAGATTCCAACATTTACATGAAAATCCAGTTGCAAATACACACAAATTTAAGCAACCAATGTTTCCGACATAGTCCGAATCTGAAAATCTTTCCCCTTCGAGCAGATTCTTCTGCAAGTGCTGGTCGATACATAGTAATGTGTCTTGAGCCTCTTTTGAGCTTACTTGAGCTTTCACATGGCAGGGCTACGGGAAATGGCTCTGGAAGATGCACGGGATGTTTAGAGCCAACGGAGGGTGTGGTTATGTGAAGAAGCCCGAGTTTTTGATGCGGCAGGGTCCTAACAAGGAAGTACATGATCCTAAAAGAGAGCACATTGTAAAGAAGACATTGAAGGTTCGCGACTCATCTTAATATACCAATTAATTTGGTCTTATAGTGTTGAATTAAGTTAACATTGTGTTTGGAGGATCAGGTCAGAGTATATATGGGGGACGGATGGCACTTGGAATTTAGCCCAACACACTTCGACACTTTTTCACCTCCAGACTTCTACGCGAAGGTTAGAAGAAATTTTGTAATGATCCGATAAGAATCCCATTTTAGGTAGTCCAAGGGTGAGAAGTTTCGGCCTCCATTGGAAGGTTTTGGACCAACAAAAAAATTCAAAACTGAACGTATCTTTTATAGGTTTCTGAGCAGTTGCATGAAGAAAGAAACTGAACCAAAATGAACGGTCGAATCTCTTCTTGATTGATACTAAGCCACTGATTTATTTCCATTTCAGGTGCACATTGTTGGAGTGCCAGGCGATAATGCCAAGAAGAAGACGAGGATCATCGAAAACGACTGGTTTCCTGTTTGGGACGAAGAATTCGAATTCCCGCTGACCGTCCCAGAGCTGGCCTTGCTTCGGATAGAAGTAAGAGAGTACGACAGGTCCGAGAAGGACGATTTCGGCGGGCAGACGTGTCTTCCCATATCAGAGCTAAAAACCGGATTCCGCGCGATCCCGTTGCACGATAAGAAGGGAGAGAAGTACAAATCCGTGAAGCTTCTTATGCGGTTTCAATTTGTGTGATTAGATAGGCAGAAACCTATCTCATTTCATTCCGGGCTAGATTATGTTGTATTTGCATTGTTCTGCAGAAGAAGCTGTCGTTTACAGATTTCTCATCTGCAGTTGCGCCTATTCATTCTACATGTTCAGCTTAACTTTTGAGTGGATGGCTGGTTCAAAAATGGCGAATTGTCACTTGACCTTGCAAAAGGACGTTATCTATGGTTATGCGGCTGATTTTTTTTTTTTTTTCATGGCATTGGTGCAAAAATCATTTTCCTCTTTCCTTTTTCTTCTTCTCCTGCAAGAGTCCTTTTCTTTCTTTCTTGGCCCAGATTCAGCAATCATTTTCTCCTGGGACCTTATCGTTGCTGACAGCGAGAAAGATGCTTGCTTCTGATGTCCCTTTTCTGTGTCCTATCTGCATCAGCTTTCACACGTCATCTTCAGCGAACAATTTACGACTGGCTGGGCTTGGTCGATTCTTGTTTCGCGGCCTATGGTGGCCATTTGTTTGCAGTTCTTTGAGACTGAAAATAACGTCAGGCCATTCTTGTTCTTCACCTGCTTTTTGCTCCGACAGCAATTGTCTTCGTTGGCGTTTGTTGGAAAGCGTCTTCTTCTTCTTCTTTTGGACCTTACGCCTGCAGCCATCATATGCTTCTGGGCCAGAGAAACAGCACCACACATTGATTGCTGGTACTGCATAATAAGCTGCTCTTGTCCTGTTATGGTGGTTAGAAATGTCCATTCAAAGGTAATTGGAGGCAATGTGTGGAACACGCTGGGATTGCTTCTTCCAAAGGTGACTTGAACCTAACATTGTTGTTGTCATTATAGAAATTGATCTGAAAATTACAGGTTCCTGAATTTAAACAATCGAATAAACGCCAAATATAGATGGCAAATCACTGTACAGAAACTCTAAATCTTGCGAAGTCCAACTCAAAAGCTTAATCTTGTAGATGGAAGGAGATCTTATGTGTTGAAAGAGCATATTAAACATGTTGTCAAGCAACGTAGCACAATAGTTCAACACTAAAGACGCTGCAGAAGAGAGATTGTTTTATACTTTTGATTATGCTGATTTTTTCTATTTTTGATCTGATTCCATGTACGAACAAGTTACCTTCTTAAAGAAAGGATTCATAGAAGAATAAACGGACGATGGGCCAATCTAATGCATTGGAAAGTCATGTATCGCGCCCCCTATTATCATGGCTAAGATAGGGCCGAAGAAGGAGATTGCATTTTCGTTGTATATTAGCTCTTTCTTAATATGAACCGTCGATAATTAAGTTTAGATCGTAGAATCGAGCGTTGTAAGTACTCTTAAACATAACCAATCATATGTTTCTTAGGGAATCCCGGTCATAGCTTTTCTAGATAGTGCCAAGTTCTTTAATCTGTTCATCCATTTTGTTTCTCTGCGTACGTGAAGGTCCATTAACCAAATAATTACATTGAATTTCAGTTCAATAAACATTTCAAGGGCCAAGATAATGATTGTACTTCTCTCATCCTTTTTTTTTAGGCCAGAACTTTAACTCCTCTCTCAAATATACTAAAAAAAATTATAAACAAAACAAAACCTCACATCAGCTTTTGTCGGAGAAGCATCTTCTTCACGGATCTCAATCACCTTATCCCTCTTCACGAATCACTCTCCAGATTAAAGTTGACCAATCCCCTGTATTTAACCATAATGTGCAAGCATCACTTTATCAGTTGGCTCCTACAAAGAAACAAAAGAAAAAGAAATGGGTCAACTCGACAGTTCACATCATTAACACTGCCCCCTGGAGAAAGAGAAAGAAGTGAATCCAGTCTCTTGTTCTTGTTTCCTTTCTTCTTCTTCTTCATCTTCAGTGTTCATCGACAAAAGACCGTATTTTTCTGCGAAACCCATGTCGAAACAGACCTACCGAGTGTGCTTCTGCTTCCGCAGGAGGTTCAAGCTCCATGCGGCGGAAGCGCCGGACGAGATCAAGAGCCTCTTCATGCAATACTCGGAGGACGGGACCATGACCGTCGATCATCTCCACAGGTTCCTGGTCGAAGTTCAGAAGGAAGAGAGAGCCACGAGAGAGGACGCACAGGCCATCGTGGACGGTCTGCGTGAGCTCAAGCATCTTAACATACTCCACAGGAAGGGCCTCAGCCCTGAAGCCTTTTTCAGATACCTGTTTGGTGATGTCAACCCTCCTCTCTCTCCAAATCAAGGGGTAACAAAAACATGTTTTTTACGTATGAAATTCTATTTTTGAATCTAAAGATCCAAATAAAGATCTGATTGATGCTTCATGAATATCCATCACTTAATATTCTATGTTGTTTGGATAAGATCCTTTCACTGTTTGAACCCTTTTCCACTCTCTTTTCTTCGTTTTTCTTCCTGGGTCTTCAGACATGAAATTTAGCTTGATTGAGATAGTTACAACATGATGATAGGAGTGCTTTTGATAAGAAACGATGATTTATACCTTTGAAAACATGACCCAAACAGTGTGATTGTTCTGGAGATGCAAAGTTAGAAAAGTCAATGAGAATTGTTTCTTTTCCTTTCCAGTGTACCCTCCCAAAAGGATGAGACAAGGGGAAATTCATATTATAATTCTTTCTTTCGTTCAAGATGCTCAAACTCAAATTCCTTAAAGAAGCTCAGTACTCTCCTTTTCATTAAATTAAGTTGTTTTCCAGAAATACCTCATTTTTCGCGAAACAAATGGAACCTTGGTCGTTCCTGTATTGTTCTGGAGCTTATTGTTCATTTGTTGTCTCACTGATATAAGCACCGCGTGCAGTGTATGGCGACACAGTATGAGTATTCCAGTCGTACATGTCCTGTTGACGCATTATCCCTTATTTTTCTTGACAATAGGCGGTAGTGACATCTTATTTTTCTTTTTGGATCTAATCCAGGTGCACCATGACATGGATGCCCCTCTGTCTCATTATTTCATATACACAGGCCACAATTCGTATCTAACCGGAAATCAGCTAAGCAGCGATTGCAGTGATGTTCCAATCATTGAAGCCCTCCAGAAAGGCGTTAGAGTGATTGAATTGGACATATGGCCAAATTCATCTAAGAACAACATCGATGTTCTTCACGGAGGGTACGATGATCACGCTCGACATGATTCTACATGTTCATGTCGTCTAACCAGAACTATTACTAATCTTATTCCCTGCATATTAACTCCCCGAAACGTTTTCATAATGTGAACAACTTGAAAAGCAGGATGCTGATATGCTCTAAATGTATGGCACATGAAACTTGTAAATGTCTTATTATTTTGCTCCTCTGAAATGAAATATCGCAGAAGCTGATGTTTGATCTAGCTCGCATGCTCCATATGTACTGCTATTAATTTCGTATTATCTATTTAGGACTTTAACTACTCCAGTGGAACTTATAAAGTGTCTGAGGTCTATTAAGGAGTATGCATTCGTCACGTCCGAGTATCCGGTCATCATAACCTTGGAAGACCACATCACTCCGGATCTACAGGCCAAAGTAGCCGAGGCGAGTCTATTTGAAGTTTTGTGTGTGAATGTGTACCTCACATAAATTTTTGTGTATTATTTACTTTCCTCGGATCTATTTGTAGATGGTCAATCAAACCTATGGAGACATGCTGTTTTGTCCCGGAACGGAATGCTTAAAGGAATTTCCCTCCCCTGAGTCACTCAAGAGGCGTATCATAATATCAACAAAACCGCCAAAGAAGTATCTTGAGGCCCAAGAAATCAAGGAAAAGAAAATTGAACAGCAAAACAGCAAGGCCTCGACCCATGAAGATGCTTGGGGTAAAGAACTACCTGAACTCAAACGCGGGGACTCTGCAGCTGGTGATTCGGTAAATGACTGATTTTATGTTTTGTAAAAAGTAATCACGAGACTTTATTTAATCACCGAATCCCGGTCTTTCTGCAGAATGATTCTGATGAAGAAGACAATAATCACGAAGAAGTACTCAATGACGGTGATAAAGCACAGCGAGACATGATGCCGGAATATGTGAGGCTTATAGCTATCCACGCAGTGAAACGAAAGGGTGGATTGACAGATTACCTGAGGGTCAATCCTGATAAAGTAACACGCTTGAGCTTAAACGAGCAAAAGCTCGAAAAAGCAATCGCTGGCCACGGGAAAGACCTTATCAGGTATTGCATGTGCATGTCGTCGGCCGACATCTTAACATCTAGACAAAGGAAAGAGGAAGCACGCCAGGGAAAATAATCTCAGAATAGTTAAAGCTGGAAAGGTTATGTCAATATTTATAATGACGCATGCTTGATCTCAGCTCACTGCTAAAGTGTATGAACTTAAATGAAGTTCAAATTTCATCAATAGTGGAAAATATACTCGGCTATTTATGAGTGTAGCTCTTCCATATTCCTCATAATCTATTGTAAATCATGTGCAACAATGTTAACGGGATCTGTCTATGTTAGGTTCACCCGGAGGAACTTGCTGAGGGTGTTCCCGAAGAGTACGCGTATCGACTCGTCAAACTACAATCCCATGGTCGGATGGAGGTACGGAGCTCAAATGGTTGCCCTCAACATGCAGGTATTTCTCTTTGCCCGCCATTAGTCTTCCCAAAATCCATCCCCGCATCGTTCCCACTTTTCTGGAGACGATCCAAGCAAAACTTGTGTTTCCAAGGGATTGTCAGTAGAGCACAGTCTAATCTTTCACTGGTAGAACTTGTTTTGATATGAAAATAGAGCCTAAATTCTGGTGTCATTAGGCCTTTAGTACAGGCACATGTGAAGATCAGAAATGAGATGAGATTGAACCAAAGATTTTGTGGAAATCGTTCTTTCTCTTTGAAGGGGCAGACAAAAAATGGCGGATCCTGTGTTGCTGCGACACAGGTACTAATAGCTATTCTTGTTTCGAAAAGGGACATGGAAGGCCACTGTGGTTAATGCATGGAATGTTCAGAGCAAATGGCGGATGTGGTTATGTCAAGAAACCAGAATTCCTAATGGAATCTGGCCCCGATAGTGAGGTTTTAGATCCCAAGGCCAAACTTCCGGTGAAGACAACTTTGAAGGTGAGCGAATCTACTCACTCAGCTTGCCATTGTTTCCAATTGCAATCTTTCCTCTTTCGAAGGTCTATGTTCCATTTTCTTGTTTATCAACTTGTCAGGTGACTGTGTATATGGGAGAAGGATGGTACTATGATTTTCATCGAACGCATTTCGACGCATACTCACCTCCGGATTTCTACACCCGGGTAAGTCGATACATGGCTAGGATACATGCTCTGCTGTCACTTGACAAGTTATGATCTGCATCGTCACGGTAATTGCTCTATCGAGCGGCTTCAACCTTCATGTTCCGGCAACTATTTATCTTAGTCGCTATGAAAGAAGAAAGTCCCTGCAGTAGGAACCAAGTGAGAAATCATGGAGCTCCACAGCAGTCTAACAGGAATCGGGGTTTACCCTTCGATTGGAACCATGACAAACTTTCGACATTTCGAGGAAATGTTTGGGAGAACTTGAAATAGAATAGCTAAAATGAATGCAGGTAGGAATCGCCGGAGTTCCAGCGGATACTGTCATGAAAAGAACCAGAGCAGTGGAAGACAATTGGACACCTGTTTGGAACGAAGAGTTCGAGTTCCCTTTAACCGTTCCAGAACTGGCTCTACTTCGGATCGAAGTTCATGAGTACGACATGTCGGAAAAGGACGACTTTGGAGGCCAAACATGCCTGCCGGTATGGGAGCTGCAAAGAGGGATACGATCGGTTCCGCTCCATAACTACGAGGGAGAGAAGTACCGATCGGTGAGGCTTCTTATGCGCTTCGAATTCGTTTGAATTTGTTGCCGGAATCACAAGTCGATGTGAGTCGGACTGTGTAAAAACTTTCCTGAAACGTTTGGTAGTTGGTTTGAACGTGGTACCCTGTGGCTGTGTCCTAATAATGTGTAGACATGACTGGCAGTTCGATGCTGGAACTACATATGCAACCAACGTGAGATTAAGAATCATCCAAACTCCTCTTTTGTCAGTTTGTTCAACTAGTTGCCAATATATCTCCGTTAGCGTTGACCGCGCCATGTGGGATGGCCCGAATTCACGTCAATAAATTTCAGTTAAAATTGATCGAATGGACTCAATTAGCACAAATGCAGAATGTTTTGAACTAAATTAGCCCAATTAAAAGATTTAAGAATGAAATAACACAAATAAGACCTTTTTTTTTTGTGCTTTTTCCTTTTTTCATGAATCCGCTCGTCCATTTTGTTTTCTTGTTTATTGCATGAGTAGCATTATGATCATGCACGTGGAACTTATTTTTTTTTTTCGGTCAAAATGCACGTGAAACTTCATTTGCCTAATAATCACATTAAATTTTAGGTCCATAAACATTACAATGGTCAAGATAGTCGTTCTGCTTTTCTCGCCCTTTCTTATTGGCATCCACTTGATAAAAATATTGAGAAAAATTTCAAATAAAGGGGTGAAGTGTTATTATTTTCTCAAATAAGAGCCTGAAGTGGACATTGTTTTAAATAAGAACCTGGTGTGTCCTCGTTATTTCAAAGAAGGGCCTGACTAAAAGCATTTTCTTCTTTCACTTATTTTGTTTTATTTTTTTCATTTTTTTTCATTCATTTCGCCAGTGGCCGGCCATACCGGTCACCGTCAAGGGTCAGGTCGGCTGCCCTCGCCGGCCACAACAAAGGAAAAAAAAAAAGAAATGGAAAAAAAATAAAAGAAAAGAATTAAAAAAAGTTTAAAAATTAAATGACAAGAATACCCTTGGTTAGACCCTTGAAACAAGGTCCATTTCAAATCTTTATATGAGAAAATGAGGACACTTCGGGTCCTTATTTGAAACAAGGTTTAATTCAAACTCTTTGAAAAAATAAAAATACTTCGGGCCCTTATTTAATATTCTCTTTCCTAAATAAATAAAAGGAAGCTACTAGTATGATAATATGATAGTAAGGTCGGTTATTTCTGACTACACAATTTTTCAATTGCTTTATGCGAAACAGATATATCCTCAAATAAGAAGCATCTTCTTTACGTATCACAATCAACTTTTTCTCAAGAATAAACTTGAGCAATCCCCATCATTCATCCTTAGCATATAATCGTCACTTTATTAGTTGGTCCTCCAAAAAGCAAAAAGAAAAGAGTCCTCATCAACTCCAACATTCACGCGTTTCTTTGTTCTTCATCATCATCATCATCATCTTGACAGTTCATCGACCATAGAACATCTTTTCCCGCGAAACCCATGTTGAAGCAGACCTACCGAGTGTGCTTCTGCTTCCACAGGAGGTTCAAGCTCCACGTGGCGGAAGCACCGGACGAGATCAAGAGCCTGTTTGTGCAATATTCGGAGAAGAACGGGATCATGACCGTCGATCATCTCCACAGGTTCTTGATCGAAGTTCAGAAGGAAGAGAGAGCCACGAGAGAGGACGCACAGGCCATAGTGGACAGTCTACGTCAGCTCAAGCACCTTAACATACTTCTCAAGAAGGGCATTAGCTTTGAAGCCTTTTCCAAATACCTGTTTGGTGATATCAATCCTCCTCTCTCTCCAAATCAAGGGGTAATAAAAGTTTACCTTTTTTAGCTAGGTGTGTAATTTCATTTTCACTCAGATTAAAATCTTTTTCAGGTACCTGATTGACGGCTACATGATACAACCTTCACTGTGTTGTTTGCATGAGATCATTTCACTGTTTCATCTCTTTTCCACTCTCTTTTCTAATTTTTTTCCTCTTGGCTGTTTAGACATTTTGAAATTTATCTTGATTGAGATTGTTACACAGTATGAGTATTTCAGTAGTATACGTACCATCGACTTGTATTATCCTTTGTATTTCTTAACAACAATTGGTGGTGACTCTTTTTCTTTTCGTTTGGATCAAATCCAGGTGCACCATGACATGGATGCACCTCTGTCTCATTACTTCATATACACAGGCCACAATTCATATCTGACAGGAAATCAGCTAAGCAGCGATTGCAGCGATGTTCCGATCATCAAAGCGCTTCACAGAGGTGTTAGAGTGATTGAACTGGATATGTGGCCAAATTCATCTAAGGACGACGTTGATGTTCTTCATGGAGGGTAGGATCATCGTGCGCCCCATGATTCTGCATGTTCGTATCGTCTACTTAGCATTGTTACCAATCTTATGCCCTGCGTATGATGCTGGTATGCTCTGAGTGTATGGCACACGAAACTTGTGAATAGGCCTTATGATTTTGCTCCTCTCAAAGAATAGATTGCAGAATCTATGTTTCATCTAGCTAGTTTTTTGCATGCTCCATTTGGACTACTATCAATTTGGTTTCTTCTGTTTAGGACTTTGACCACTCCAGTGCCACTTATAAAGTGTCTGAGGTCTATCAAGGAGCACGCGTTCGTCGCGTCCGAGTATCCGGTCATCATAACCTTGGAAGATCACATCACTCTGGATCTTCAGGCCAAAGTGGCCAAGGCGAGTCTTTTTGCAATTTGTACATGAGTGTGTACCACAAATCCCATTTCTGTGTGTTACTTACTGTCCTCAGGTCTGTTTGTAGATGGTAACTCAAACCTATGGAGATATGCTTTTTTCTCCTGGATCGGAATGCTTAAAGGAATTTCCTTCTCCGGAGTCACTCAAGTGGCGTATCATAGTGTCGACGAAACAGCCAAAGAAGTATCTTGAGGCCCTAGAAATGAAGGAAAAGGAAATCGAAAAGCAAAAGAGCAAGGCTGCAAACAATGAAGAGGCTTCGGGTAAAGAATCACCTCAACTCGGAGGTGGGGACTCTGCAGCAGGGGATTCGGTATATGCCGGAAAGATTCTGTTTTTTCGATTTAGTACAAAATCATCAAAACGACTTCTTTCAATCACGAATTGATTGTGGTCTTTCGGCAGAATGATTCTGATGAAGAAGACAATGAGGAAATACATGAGGACAGCAATAAAGCACAACGAGATGCGGTGCCGGCATATGTGAGGCTTATAGCTATCCACACAGTGAAACGAAAGGGCGGACTAAAAAATTACCTGAGGATTGATCCTGATAAAGTCACGCGCCTGAGCTTGAACGAACAGAAGTTCCAAAGCGCAGTCATTGGCCATGGGAAAGACATTATCAGGTATTGCAGTTGGTCGACGTCTTAACATCCACACAAAGGAAAGAGAGAGCATGCCTGAGAGAATTACGTCGAAAGGGTTGAAACTGGAAAGATTGTGTCGAGATTATTATGATGCATGCCTGATCTCAGCTCACTGCTGAAGTATATCAAATCAAATGAAGTGTAAATTTCATCAGTGGTGGACAAAATACTCAGCTGGGTATGTCCAATCATCAGTGTAGCTCTTCCATATTTATCATAATCAATGGTTTAAACTGGATCTGTCAATGAAAGGTTCACCCAGAGGAACTTGCTGAGGGTATTCCCGAAGGCCACGCGTATCGACTCGTCAAACTACAATCCAATGATCGGATGGTGGTACGGAGCTCAAATGGTCGCACTCAACATGCAAGTACGATTCTTTCCTTACCGTCAAGTCTTCCCAAAACCCTTCGCTGCCTCATTCCGACTTTTGTAGAGATGATCCAAGCAAAAGTTGTTTTTGCAAGGCATTATCTGTAGAGCTGTCTGATCTTTAATTGTTAGACCTTGTTTTGATGAGAAAGTAGAGCCTAAATTTTGGTGAAACGAGATGAGATTGAACCAAAGATTTCGTGGAAAGTTTTTCGTTCTCTTTAAAGGGAAGGACAGAAATAGCAGTTCCTGTGTAGCCATGACAGAGGTATTGATTAGCTATTCTTATTTCGACAAGGGACATGGAAAATCACTCTGGTTAATGCATGGAATGTTCAGAGCAAATGGTGGTTGTGGTTATGTCAAGAAACCAGAATTCCTAATGACATCGGGCGCGGATAATGAGGTTTTCGATCCCAAGGCCACACTTCCGGTGAAAACAACTTTGAAGGTCTGTGAATTTGCTCGCTCGGATATTATTTGCGAAGCGCCTGCCATTGTTTTCTACAGGAAATTTTTCTCTTTGGAAGGTCTTTTTTCTCTTCATCCATTATCCCTTGGCAGGTGACTGTGTACATGGGGGAGGGATGGTACTCCGATTTTGATCATACGCATTTCGACGCATACTCACCTCCGGATTTTTACACCCGGGTAAGTCTATACTGTAGCTAGATGCATATTCTGCTGTCATTTAACAGGTATTTGCTCTATCGAGCAGACTTCAACCATCATGTCCGGGCAACTATTCATCGTAGTTGCCGTGAAAACTGAAAAGCCATAATCGATAGTTATTTGCTTCTTATGCTGCTCTCAAGTTTGCTACATCCTTCACTGAAAAGAACAAAGTCTCTGCAGTAGGAATCAAGTGAGAAATCATGAAGCTCCATGGCAGTCTAAACGGAAGCTGTCGTGTTCCCTTCGATATTGACTGTGAAATTCTTTTTCTTTGATGAATAGAAGAGTAGGCACTGGCAGTCGATAGACCCAGTGACAAATCTCACTGATTCCAGGGAAATGTTGGGAAAAACTTGAAATAAAAATACCAAACATCGATGCAGGTAGGAATCGCCGGAGTGCCAGCGGATACTGTAATGAAGAGAACGGGAACACTGGAAGACAATTGGACACCAGTATGGAACGAAGAATTCGAATTTCCTTTAACTGCTCCGGAGCTGGCTTTAGTTCGGATTGAAGTTAATGATTATGACTTTTCGGAAAAGGACGACTTTGGAGGCCAAACATGCCTACCGGTAAGGGAGCTGCGAAGAGGGATACGATCCGTTCCGCTGCATAACTACGAGGGAGAGAAGTACCGATCTGTCAGGATTCTTATGCGGTTCGAATTCATCTGAACTTGTCACCATAATCACAATTAAAAAGAGTTGGATTGTGCAAGAACTTTGCTGAGCTTTTCGAGCTAGTGTGAACTTGGTACCCTGTGTCTCCCAATAATGTAGACATGAACGCCAACTCAATTCTTGGAATTAAATATGCGACGACCAAGCGATTAAGAATCATCCAAGCTCGTTGAAGGTGCAATATCATTAAAATTAACTGATAACAATCACTAGAAAAGATATACTATATCTGATATAGCAGCATAAATGTTGAATTATAATGTCGTCTGTATTCTGATTTTTGTCGGAGCTAAAAACCGGATTTCATGCTCTCCCGTTGCAAGATAACTCGATAAGAAGGGAGAGAAGTACAAATCCGCAAAGTTTTGATGCGTGTTCATTTTGTATGATCAGATCTAATTCAGGGCCAGATTACATGGCATCTGCAGTGCTGTGCAGCCGAAGCTGTTGTGGGTTGAGACTTCCCATTTGCAGTTTCAATGAATGGCAACGACTTGTCTCTCGACCTGGCAAAACGATGTCGTCGAGGGTCACGCGAAGACAAGGGACGGTTATTTTCGTTGGTCCATCTTGTGTCCTGCGTTTAGCTAGTGCCTGTCTTTGCTTGCAGGTTAAATGACATAAATCGGTCCAATGCCCTTAAACTTTAAATTTATTCAATGTGGTCTTTGAACTTTATCTCGATGTGCAATTTCGTCTACGAACTTTTAAGTTGTTCAATATGGTCCCTAAATTTTTTGTACATATTCAATTTATATCCTAAACTGTATAAGAATGTTTAATGTAGTCCATAAACATGAATTAATGAAAGGACAATAATTAACATTTTCATACAGTCTAGGGATTAAATTGAATATGAACAACAAACCTAGAGACCATACTGAACAAATTAAAAGTGATATCATACATTGGGCTAAAGTTCGGTGGCACATTGAACGAATTTAAAGTTCCGATGCCATATTGCACATTGGATTAAAGTTAAGAGATTATTTGTGTTATTATCGCTTATGTTTAAAAGAGTTGATGGTAGTTACTTCATGTATGCAATTCTTGACTATTGAAATTTTTACGTTGTATTTGAACCCCCCCCCAAAAAAAAAAGGCTTTGTGCATACATCGACCGGTTAATACCATAAAAAATCTCGGGTATGCTCATGACACATTTATTCTAAATTAATTTTCAAGTTGTCAAAAATCTCAAACCGATATATCAGTATCACATTTATCTCGTATCACCATAATCTTAGATTGGGAAATTTGCTAATATTGCCCTAAGAGCTCCCTCAACTTTCGGAATTCCTAACTTTTTGTGACACGAAAATTAATTTGGAGGTAAGCGTGCCATGAATATACCAGTTGATAATTTTTTATGACCATAAAATTAACTTAGGATAATTGTAGCACGGATATACCAGTTTGAGATTTTTCTGATACGAAAATTTAGTTTGGAATAATACTAGCTTGGGATTTTTTGATCTTGACCCTCATTTCCCATATTAGTCCTTCTTTTTCAAAAGTCATTTTCTTTCCTTCATGGGGCCAGATTCAGCAATCATTTTTTATCGAGCTTAATTTCCTAAAAAAATCTCCAACTTTAAATCCAATCACAATTTTGGTTCCAATTACCCCAAACTATTTCTTTTTATCACGAAAAATCTTAAATTGGTTCAGTTGCGATAAATTTTACCCAAACTATCTTTTTTACCACAAAAAATCATAAGCTAGCACACTTGTGACAAATTTACCTTAAATTAATTTTTTTTATGAAGAAAAATCTCAAATTGGTACGCATGTTACAAATTTACCATGGGTTAAATTGGATTAATACAAGGAAAAATTCTAAAAACTGGATTTCATGCTATCCCGTTGCACGATAGGAAGGGAGAGAAGTACAAATCCGCAAAGTTTTGATGACATAAATTGGTCCAATGTCCCTGAACTTTAAATTTATTTAATGTGGCCTTTGAACTTTATCTCAATATGCAATTTCATCTATGAACTTTTAATTTATTTAATATGGTCCTTGAGTTTTTGGTACATGTTCAATTTAAACCGTGGACTGTATAAGAATGTTTAATGTCGTCCATAAACATGAATTAATGAAAGGACAACAATTAATATTTTCATACAGTCTAGGGATTAAATTGAATATAAACCAAAAACCTAGAGGCCACATTGAACAAATTAAACTTTCGGGGATGATATCGTACATTGTGCTAAAATTCAGGGGCACATTGAACAAATTTAAAGTTTCGAGGCCACATTGCACATTGGATCAAAGTTCATCGATTATTTGTGTCATTCTTGCTTATGTTTAGGAGAGCTGATTGTAGTTACTTCATGTATGCAATTTTGATATAGAACAACCGGTGTGTGATTTTTTGGAAGAACGTGAACGTCAGAAATCGGTTAGATTTCACCGATTTGGGGCAGGCAACCTTGGATTGTGCTCAAATTTGATCGGTTGAAGCGAAACGGCCTTCTGATCAATACTCACTACTTTGCTGTGATATATGATGAATTTTCGCATTTCGGAGTCGTTTAGATAGGTTTTCGAGCGGTTTTCTATTTTAGGCAACTTTGTGATATATCCGATCGCGATATTTGATTTAAATTCTATTGATTTAGATTTGATTCTTATTTGATTAGGATTAGATTTGATTCGTATATAATCTTTTAAGGGGTCCTATCTATATAAAGGACGCCCACCTTATGTAATCGACAAAATTTTCAATCAATTTTCAGTATATCTTTGAGAAAAAGTTTCCTGTTACTATTCCTTTGCGTCAAATTCTTGACTATTGAAATTTTTACTCTATATTTTACCAAAAAAAAAAAAAAATGCTTTGTGCATACATCTACTGGTTAATACCATAAAAAAATCTTAGGTATGCTCATGACACATTTACTCTAAACCAATTTTCAAGTTGTTAAAAATCTCAAACCGATATATCAAGATCACATTTATCTCATATCACCAAAATCTTAGATTGGGAAATTTGCTAATATTGCCCTAAGAGCTCCCTCAACTTTCGGAATCTACTACAATCCCTATTTTTTTGTGACACGAAAATTAATTTGGAGGTAAGCAAGACATGAATATACCGGTTTGATAATTTTTTATGACCATAAAATTAACTTAGGATAATTGTGGCATGGATATACTGGTTTTCGATATTTCTTATACGAAAATTTAGTTTGGAGTAATACTAGTTTGGGATTTTTTGATCTTGACCCTCATTTCCCATATTAGTCCTTCTTTTTCCTTTCTTTTTCAAAAGTCATTTTCTTTCCTTCATGGGCCAGATTCAGCAATCATTTTCTATCGGACTTAATTTCCTAAAAAAACCTCCAACTTTAAGTCCAATCACAATTTTGGCTCCAATTACCTCAAACTATTTTTTTTATCATGAAAAATCATAAATTGGTTCAGTTGTGACAAATTTACTCCAAACTTTTTTTTACCATCAAAAACCCTAAATTAGTACACTTGTGACAAATTTATTCTAAATTAATTTTTTTGACCACAAAAAATCTCAAACTGGTACACATATAACAAATTTACCTCATGTTAAATTAGATTAATACCATGAAAAATTCTAAACCGATACACCTGTGAAAAACATAGGGTAAAAACCCTAAGCTGATACACCCATCAATAGCCAAGTGTCATACAACTTAGCACTTTAACAATTAGATTTAACGAAAATTAACGGATGGTAAATTTGTCATAGATGTATTAGTTTGGGTAAATTTATCATAGGTGTACCGGTTTGGAGTTTTCGTGGTTAAAAAATAGTTTGGGATATATTTGTCGCAAGTGTAAAATTTGACAAGTGTATCAATTTCGGATTTTTCGTGGTATTCAAACTTTTTTGTCTAAAAAAACATAAATTTTCACTATAGTCCCAAATATGCCCCGCATGCAAAGCTTGCCACTAATTTTTTTTTAAAAATTATTAGCATCAGTGCTACTTAGAAGTTCATTAGCAAAACATACGTATTCACCAACACCACCACCTTTGTTTGCAACAATAGCGGTCTTTTTTTTTTTTTTGGTGACCCGGGGAACCCCCGCACGGCCGACAACCGGGGGGTAAATCGTGGGGGCAACATGTGCTAGCCACCACACACGTGCCACTGGGTAAGTCACCCTACGATACCCGGGATTTGAACACTCGACCTTTTGCGAGAGGAAGAGTGCGCGCTCCAGCGGCGCCACCTAGGTGGGTGGTACAATAGCGGTCTCTTGATGTAGCTAATTTTGGAAAAATCAAGGGCGATGTTTGGACACAAAGCAAATTTAGGACTAGAGTGAAAATGGATGTTTCCTTTTCAAAGAAAAAATAGTTTGTATCAGAATTGAAATTCGACCTAAATTTTTGCAAACCAAGGAGTAGGGGCGAGTGTCGTCTGGGATGGTTCGGTTCCCTCCGGAATTGAGGACCGTATCGGTGGCCCAACTTCTCAATTTTCGAAATCGAGGACTGGACCAGTGGTTCGATCCGGTTCTCGAGCTGTCCAATAAAATCGATAATTATGGTGGTTCATAACTTTCTGATCACACATGGATTTACGATGGTTCTTACTTCTTACGGTGGTTCATCAGCTGACAAAAGGAGCTAGCAACAAACAGACATTTAAATCCAAGAACCATGGGAAAACAACACAAAGCAAAGAATCTAATGATGTGCACCTCAGTATCTCTCCCTCTACTCGGAACGCGAGCTTCTGGAATATTAGGTTAGGTTAGCTTTTTTTTTCCGGTCATAATTAAGTTGTGAATTTAAAAAACAAAATTTTATTGGTTAGAATGAGCGGTTCATTGATTTGGTTCTCCTCAGAAAAGGGAGCGGAACCGCCCGGACATCGGTCCCAACTTGAAGAATTGGGGACCAGTCCGGTGACCTTCAGAACAGGATCAAATCCGTCGGTTCGGGTAGTTTCTGGTGTGATCGATCATTTTTGTTCACCTATACTGAGGAGGACCTTATCGTGAGAAAAATACTTGTTTCTCAGGTCTTCTTTTTCGTCCTATTTGCATCATGTTAAGTCCCTGTTTTGTGATTGGGCGGGTCTTGGTCGATCCCAGGCTTTGGTCAGTAGGGACATTCGCTTTGCATGGAACTGACAATAACGTAAAACTGTCGTTTTCTTCATCTTCTTTTTCGACCGACATTATGAAACCATCTTCTTCTTTTCGGACTAATACCACTCGCCTAAAGAATGTAATAAAATGGACCGCTAAACTTTCTCATTAAGCTCTCTTCCTTCTATGCCTGAAAACAGTACTCGTACACATTATATTGACCAGTGCTGGTGCTGGTGCTGGTGCTGCATAAGGAAGCGGCTCTCTTCTTTGATATGGTCAATATGAAAGCCTTGCCCTAATCACTTTGGTGGTTAGATGTCCATTCGAAATTAGTTGGACGATCACGTTAGAATTGTTCCTTCCAGTCATATTTCTCATTCTCACCTGGAAGTCAACTATGAAACGTTACTAAGGAAATTGCACTTTTATGATTATAAATAAGGATTAATACCATGAAAAATGTTAACTTAGTACATCCGTGACAAATTTATCCCAAACTATTTTTTTTACCACAAAAAAATCTAAACCGGTACATATGTAATAAATTTACCACAAACTATTTTTTTTACCATAAAAAATCGCAAACCGGTTCACCAGTGACAAATTTAGCCCAAACGAGTACATTTGTAACAAATTTACTCTCCTTTAGTTTTTCTTTAAATTTTACCATCAAATTGTTAAGTTGGATGATGCGTGGCAGTTGACAAATATGCCAGCTTGGGGTTTTTACTCTTTTTTTTGTTATAGATGTATCGGTTTAATGGTGTTTTTTTGTTGTATTAACCCAATTTAACGGAAACTAACGAAAGTTAACTTTTTCACATGTATAGCAATTTGGGATTATTGATGGTAACAAAATTTTAGTTTGGAGCGCGCGTTTGTGGTAAATTTGTCACGGGTGTCTTGGTTTAAAATTTTTTTTATCGAAAAAATAATTTAGGGTAAATTTATCATATATGTATCAGTTTGGAATTTTTTATGGTATTAATCCTATAAACAAATAAAATGAACTTCTAATAGAGACGGCGAACCGCTGTACGGCAACTCTAAAGATGTCATTGAAGGGAGATTACTTTGTGCTTTAGATTATGCCAATATCTTTTCGTCCAACTAGGCTTTGTCCTTAATTCGGATTTTTTATCCGGTTCGACCAACTTTTGAAAAAGTCAAGTTGCCTTTTCAAGAATATGCATAGTAGAATAATGGAAGATAGTTCAATCATTGGAAAGTTAGGTTTTACGCCGCCCTATTATTACGACTAAGATAGGGTCGAAGAAGGAGATTGAGCTTTCGTTGAACACCATCTCTTTGTTAATATGAGTTAATGATGATTAACTATAGATTGTAGGATTAATCTATTGTACTCTATATCATTTTTGATTTAGTGGTTCCTTTTTTTCGCCCACCTGTGGCCATTACTATGTTAGCTGGCCACTTCAAGACACAAGAGAAAAGAGAAGGGTCCTTCATCGTCGACTCCAACATTAACACTTATTTTTCTTGCTCTTGTTCTTGTTCTTCTTCTGTTGTCTTCACAGTATATCGACCAAAGAGCATCCTTTCCTGCGAAACCCATGTCGAAACAAACCTACCGAGCGTGCTTCTGCTACCGCAGGAGGTTCAAACTCCACTCGGCGGAAGCGCCGGACGAGATCAAGAGCCTGTTCGTGCAATATTTTGGAGAAGAGCGGGATCATGACCGTCGATCATCTCCAAAGGTTCTTGATCGAAGTTCAGATGGAAGAGAGTGCCACGAGAGAGGGTGCACAGGTCATAGAGGACAGTCTGCGTAAGCTCAAGCATCTCAACATACTTCACGGGAAGGGCCTCAGCTTTGAAGCATTTTTCAGATATCTATTTGGTGATATCAATCCTCCTCTCTCTCCCGATTAAGGGGTAACTAAAGAAATGTTTATTCTTACACGTGAAATCTCTTTTTGAATCTGAAGACCTAAAAACAAGAAAGAAAAAAACTGACTGATGCTACAGGATTTGGATAAGTTTCAAAAAAGTTCTCCACCTATTATATTGGTGCCATTTTAGTCCTAAATCCTTTAATTATGCCAATTTAGCCTTAAATCTTTTGTATTTATTTCAATTGAGTCCACCCGTCTAATTTTGATCGAAAATCGCTGCCGTAAATGTCGGTTGTCCTAAGTAACATGGCCAACGACTCTCGACCCTTGCTGGCATTGGTCGAGGGCTCTCGGACCTCCGCCTAGTGCCGGCAAGGTTTGCTAGCCCTCGTTTATGACCAGTAGGGGTTGGCCCCGGACCCTCAATCAGAAAAAAAAAAAATAGCAAAGAAAAGAGAAAGCACAAACAAAAAAAAAAATTTAAAAGAGTGTCAAGTCAGCATCATCCATGGCACGTAGGACGATCGGCGTTTACGTCGGTGATTGCTGGCCAAAATTGAATGGATGGACTCAATTGGCACAAATGCAAAATGTTTAAGACTAAAGTTTAGGACTGAAACAACACAAATGCAATAAATTTATGAATTTTTTGACACTTTTCCAAAATATCTATCACTCAATAAACTTTGTTGTTTGGATCTTTAGACATTTGAAATTTAGCTTGATTAAGATTGTTACAACTCGGTGTTGGCATGAGCCATGGAAACAAAAGAGGAAAAATTTAAAAAAAAATTATTAAAAATATCTTCATCAACGCTAGTCGTTCCACATTGGATAGCTGGCGTTCACGTTAGAAATTTCCGCCCTAATTTATCCGAATGTACTCTATTAATATAAATGTGGAAAGTTTTACAATTAAATTGGTTCAATTTTTTTTATCTAGAAATTAGTTCAATTAAAAGGTTTAAAAATAAATTGATACGAATGTAATAAATTTAAGATATTTTTTTTGGTACTTCTCTTTTTTGGAAAAGGGGACGTTGTAATGCCACATGTCAACCAAGCCCACGTGAAATTAGGGACTATTCTATTGCCCATGATTCGGCTACCTAGGCCAACTTCCTTGTCATAAGAGGTGATGCCGTTTGGCTTATTTTGGGTGTCATTCATGTGTTGCAGTGGATTTTATCAGTCATGTGTTGTCTCACTAATGTTATCAAAGCATGTAGTATACTGAAACACATTAGAAAAATTATTCAAAAAGTCCTAAATTTATTATACGATGATCAATTTAATCATCAACTTATTAATTTAGCTAATTTAGTCCAAAACTGATGAATTTAGAAGAAAAGAACTCAAACGCAATTTTAACGAGGTTTGGCTTAAGCAAGCCTACGTCCTCAGGAATCCTCTCTCAAAGTTATGTCATTCTTTGAGAGAGGAACTGCACTTTTATTGATAGAAGTTCATAATTAATTACCGAAATTAAGGGAATATACAAAGTAACAACCATAACAATCAAATCAGGAAAAATCTCCTATAATCTTTTATTACCAAACTAGGAGGATCCTGTTGATTTGGTCAACACTCCCCCTCAAGTTGTATCGAAGATATCATCAGAGGTCAACTTGTTCACCATGTCTTGAAACGGTCCTTTAGCAAGGGCTTTGGTAAAAACATCGACCAACCGATCTTCGCTACGAACATAGGGAGTTTCAATAGTGTTATCTTGAACTTTTTCCCGTACAAAATGGCAGTCCACCTCAATGTACTTTGTTCTTTCATGGAACACGGGATTTGAGGCGATATGAGCCGCAGCTTGATTATCGCAAAACAACTTCATAGGTGACGTTCTTGGTTTGCATCCCAATTCCTGGAGAAGAAGTTGCAGCCAACTACCTCACTAGTAGTGGTAGCTATTGCTCGATATTCTGCTTCAGCACTTGAGCGGGCAACAACATTTTGCTTTTTACTTTTCCAATTAACAATATTACCTCCTACGAAGGTGCAGAAGCCCGTAGTGGACTTCCTATCATTGGGGCTTCCTACCCAATCTGCGTCTACATACCCAACAATATCTATATGCCCGTTGTTCTTCATAAAAATACCCCTTCCTCGTGTAGCTTTCAAGTATCTTAGCAATCGATCAACCAAATCCAAATGTCCTTGAGTTGGATTTTGCATGAATTGACTTATGTAGCTAACTGCATAAGTAATATTGGGTCGAGTAATAGTCAAGTAAATCAACCTACCTATGAGACGTTGAAACGGTCCTATGTCTTTCACGGGAGTATTGTCATTTTCAAACTTACTACTATAATCCATAGGAACATTTGCTAGTTTGGCCCCCATTTTCCCCGTTTCCGTTAACAAGTCTAGAATGTACTTTCTCTGCGATAGAAACATACCATTGTAAGAGCTGGCTACTTCAATTCCTAAGAAATACCTTAGCTTTCCGAGATCTTTGATATCAAATTCTCGGTGAAGTTACTGTTTGAGAGCACCAATCCCAGATTTATTGCTTCCAGTGATAACAATATCATCAACGTAGACGAGTAGTATGACAATACCACCTTCATCAGATTTAGTAAACATTGATGAGTCGTCCATACTTCGTACAAATCCAAACTTTGTAAGTGCACCACCGAGCTTGCCAAACCATGCTCGAGGAGATCGCTTGAGTCCGTAGATGGACTTCCTTAATTTGCAAACCATCCTTTCTTCGTTATGCAAAGCATGGCCAGGGGGAAGATCCATATACACTTCTTCAAGGTCTCTGTTGACACCTAATTTTGGTGATCTCATATTGTTGTTGTTATTATTATTATTATTATTATTATTATTATTATTATTATTCGTTAAATAAGAATACGTCTAATTTATTTTTATCTTATTGCAAAATAGAAAAAGTAAAATATATATATATATATATACATAATGAATTTTAAAAGAAAAAGAAGAAAGAAAAAAAAAAGAAATAAAATCAGATCGGACCGGTTGGATCCGAGCTCGCGCAGGCGAAACCCGGATAGTGTGACCCGGTTGGGCAATTCTCCTTGTCACTCCATTTTCTTCTCTTTGTCTACTGGCCCACTATTGATTCATTCGGCCCAAGTCTTTTTCTTTCCTCTCCTTCTTATTTCTTCTTGTGCTATTTGCCTTTCTCACGTGTGTTTCTTGCACCAGCCCACTCTCACGTCACTCTCTTTCACTTTATTCACGTCACTTTCTCCTTCACTCATTTACAGCCACACAAATTCACGGTCACTTTTCACACACATCACTCATTGTCATCCGCACAAAAAAAACTTGGGGAAGGAGGCAACGTGCATAAAAGGAAGGAGAGAGGGCGGGCCCTCGGTTGATTCGTTCGGGGACACCAAGAAGAAGGGGTGCGTTGCAGAAAGGGGAGGAAACAACGAGGCTTTGGAGGCGGTTCAGAGGACGCTCAGAAAGAGGGAGAACAGAGCAATCGATCTCCGGGAACTCACCCGCGAACGCGTGACTTCGTACGAAAAGGTTGGCGTGCTCTCTTAGGTTTGGTTGCCCCGTTTCGATCCCGGGCTCGCCGGGCCGAGAACTCGATTTCTCGGACCGGCGAGCCTTGGGTTTCGGTGTCGTCTTGGCTACCGTGGATGCTGCTTTGTTGAGCCGTTGGTTCGCTTTAGATTGACCACCCATGTCCGGTTTCAAGTTTCCGGTCCATTTTCTTAGTTCATTACTCGTGCATACCCGTTAGTCTTGATAAATTAGTTTACGGTCCCGGTCTACATTCAACTGTGGGTAGTCTTTTGAGTGAATAACGATTCAGAGAGTTTCGGTTGTGCGAGATGGAATAGCTGTGATAATCTTGAGCCTTCGTCGAACCGGTTGTCGGTGGTCTTCGGTTTTACGGAGGATCGTGGTGTTCCGTTGGAGTTTCTTTGTGGGGGACGGGCCTGGTTAAGTGGTTCAAGGGCTAGTAGGATTCCGACGCATGAGGAGGCTTGAACCATAAGTGGTGGCTTGACGGGAGCTTGAGCGATGTCGATTCGGCGGTCCGTGTCGAGTATGAAGACCGCCGGTTTAGCGTCGGGCTATTCTTCGGGAGATCGCTAGTGAAAGTCTTTGATTCGCGGAAGATCCTACCGAAGTTGGACTGGTTCAAACGTCACCTCGCGGAGGCTATTGGGGTGCTTTACTCCGTTTAAAAAAAAAAAAAGGACTCGTGCGGGCAAATGCGAGATCGACTAAGGCGGCAAGGAAGAGCGGAGTTTGGGGCCCGTCTTTAGGCAGCGGCATCTTGAACAGACCTAAGCGTCTTTGGTGAGAAGGCTCGTTGGAGCGTGACCTGCCAGTAGTGTGATGAGCGAGCCCCGACAGGTGCAGAAGCGACTCGAGCTCGGGCTTAGGCGACACGAGTCCGAACTTAGGCGACGCGAGTCCGAACTTAGGCGACGCGAGTCCGAACGAAGGCGACGCGAGCTCGGGTTTAGGCGACGCGAGTCCGAACAATGGCAACGCGAGTCCGAACTTAGGCGACGCGAGTCCGAACGTAGGCGACGCGCCTTCGAACGAAGGCGACGCGAGCTCGGGTTTAGGCGACGCGAGTCCGAACTTAGGCGACGCGAGTCCGAACGAAGGTGACGCGAGGTCCGGAGACGACCGCAAGCTCGAACCAAGTGACAACGCGGGTGGCGACTCGGACCGGCGGCGTCGGTTTTAGTCATGGCCGGAAGAGCAAAGTCGCCGTTCCGGTTGCAAAAAAGAAAAGAAGACGTCGCGGCGCAAGGAGGAAGATGATTGAATAGTAGCCCGAGCAAGCCTTCCCATGTCTATTTTTTAGGTCGTTTGGGCTACTTGAGTGGGCTGAGATTGAGTAAAAAGAAATGGGAGGCTGGCTGGTGGATTGAAGAAAAGGAGATTGGGCTCAAGTGGAGAAAAGAAGAGAGGATTGGGCTGGCATAAAAAAAAAAAAATAAAAGAAGAAGAGAGGTTGGGCTGCTAAGGAGGAAAATAAAGGAGTCTGGGCCGGGCTGTTTTGTTCGAGAAAGGGGCTGGTCATGGCCCGCGTGGGTTTGTTCGGTTGGGCTGGCGTGAGAAAAAAAGAAGCTCTTGGGTCCATGTTGATTTGGTTGCTGGAAAGTGGGCCAGAAATTTGGGAGCCCAATTGAGTTAAAACAAAGAGAATTGGGCCCCAACCCTTTTGTGTCCTCCGGGCCCGGGTTTGGGTCTCTCCCGCGAACCGGATCGGGCCCGACGACCTGATCCAGGTCCGGGTCCGAGAACCCGATCCGGGCCCGGTGCCCTTTAATTAAAATAATAATAATAATAATTAATAATTAATAAAAAAAAATCAAAAAATCAAAAAAATAAATAAAAATTCAAAAAAATCAGAAAAATTTCAGAAAATTAAAAAAATGGTTTCTTTGACCTTTTTACCCCTAATGTGAATTTTAAGCCCGAAATTGGTGTTGATTGAAGACCGATGCCCATCCCGGTCTAATAATCGTTGTAATTCGACCTTCGCGTCGAAATTGTTTGTCTAAATATCGCCATCATAGATTTGGTCTGCATGTGCTTATCCCGATCTTTATTTGGCATATTTACCCGATTGAGTGTTTATAATACTGTCTTTTGAAAAATTGCACGTTAATCGCTTTCCCTATATGCTAGGTTAAGGATAAATAGGTAATTGCACGAAATGATAGAAAAACATTATGCATGATCATTTAGTACTGGTTAGATACCCGATGAGCTTAAAATGATATGCAAAATGTGTGGTCACCTTAGGAAATATCAACTGGTTAGGTACCGAAAGGGCGCTAATTTTCTAATTAGCGTAAACAAGTCCCCGAACTTAGAAGCTCTTGTTGCGTAGGAATCGAGATAACCCTCCCGTGTCTCGATTGGTTTCTAGCCGACCCCAATAGGCTAGTGGCGACTCTTAATAGCATTTTAATTTGCTAATCAATAAAATGAATCCAATGTCACGCGAGGTAGGACTTGGGAGAGTCCACGCCATTGATCTATGGCAATACCTCTAAACCCGCCGGACCCTCGCGGGAGGCCGAAGGCGGGTCGCGACAGTCTCCATGCAAAAAAGCATTTTTTACGTCCGTTTGACAAAGTGACCACCCATGATTAACTACAACAGACATGAGAACACGAACCGTATTCATCTTCACAACCGGAGCAAATGTCTCCTTGTAGTCAATTCCACAAACCTGGGTATAGCCTTTAGCTATGAGCCGGGCTTTATACCTTTCCACTGGGCTATCACTATTGTATTTAATCTTGTAAATCCAACGACAACTAACAGAACGCTTTCCATCGTGTAATCGCACCATATCCCAAGTATGATTTTGATCAAGCGCCCGAAGTTCCTCCTTCATAGCAAGAATCCAAACCGATTGAAGTTTGGCTTCTTCATAACTTTTGGGTTCTTTTGAACTTTCAAGAGTAGATAAGAAACTCCAAAACCGATGAGAAATTTTATCATAATTGACACGATCTTGGATGGGATACTGCACTGTATGATACGTAGTAAAATCTCCGAGTCTAGTAGAGGGCTTAGAAATCCTTGTAGATTGACGAACTGGTGGTGAAGATGCTCCAGGTAATTCTTCTATCATGATTTCTTCCCCAGAGTGAGTTTCAACAATTGGCTTTGGATTTTGCTGGAGCTACGTGTCATGTTCTGATTGTCCTCTAATAGTTGTTTCTGAATTGGGTACATTCGTGGATACCATAGGTGAAACGCCAATAGGGATAGGAGCAACTTCTCCATAATATGTTGAGACTTCGGTGTACTCCTCCCGAAGTTGATTCCTATCAAAATAATACATATTAGTCTCATCAAAGTAAACATCACGGGATATATAGAGGCGCTTTGTGGTGG
Organism: Rhodamnia argentea; assembly: GCF_020921035.1. NCBI lineage: Eukaryota > Viridiplantae > Streptophyta > Magnoliopsida > Myrtales > Myrtaceae > Rhodamnia > Rhodamnia argentea. Next base: position 21,995,807 of record NC_063157.1, on the reverse strand, counting down.
GCTCGTAACACTTGTATCTCTTTTTAGCTGAAGAATAGCCCACAAATACACACTTCTGAGCATGAGGATCGAGTTTGCCATTGTTCGAGTGAATGTAGCATGTACTGCCAAAAACCCTCAAATGTGAGATATTAAACTTCCTTCTATATAAAATTTTTATCGGAATCTTGTAATCAAGCACTCGGCTAGGGATCCGATTAATAATATAGCAACCGGTGAGAACAAAGTCACTCCAATATGTTTTCGGTATATTCCCCGAAAAGAGTAAGGCCCGAGTCACTTCTAGAAGATGACGATTTTTCCTCTCTGTTGTGCCATTCCGTTGGGGCGTCCCAACACATGAAGTCCGATGGACAATACCCAATTTATGCAAGTACGCTTGAAACGCTTGATTGGTGTATTCCGTCCCATTATCAGTGCGCAACACTTTTATGTTTGTCTTAAACTAATTTTGTATCATAGCACAAAATTCCTGAAAAATAATAAGAACCTTACTTTTGGTTTTGAGTAGATACAACCATGTAGTGCGAGACTTATCATCAATAAAGGAGACGAAATATCTATAGCCATCTCGAGACTCAATGGGAGCACTCCAGACATCAAAATGAATTAAATCAAATAATTCCGAGGAGAAATGTGTACTCCTAGGAAAAGGAAGTCTATGTTGTTTTGCGAAATGACAACAATCACATGAACTAGAATCATGAGATAAAGATTTATCGAGAATGCGTAAAATCTTATCGGATGGATGACCCATGCGTCTATGCCATAGTTCCGATGTCTTCTTAGCATTTTGGATTGCACTCAATGCCTCCGGGTATTGATCTATGACATAGAGTCCATTCTGCAGCCTCTCTTCACCAATCGTCCTCTTGGTAATGCAATCCTGAAATATTACCTTTGAAGCAAAAAAAATGACATTGCAATTCCATTCTTTTGTACACTTACTAATAGACAATAGATTTGAAGACAAATCGAGTACGATCAATGCATTAGAACTCTTAGACAACATCTTGAATTTTCATGTTCCTTCTGTCGGAACCCGTGCTTCGTTAGCAACAAGAATAGGAGAGAAATCATTAGAGAAAATTTTAACCATCATTTGATCAGAATTAAACATATAGTCAGAGGCACCCGTGTCTACAACAAACTGACTTTTGAACCGAGTCAAGAACACCTTACCGTAAGTTTGTACCATGTGGCTTGATTCGACAGATGAGCCGGTTGATCCAATTGTCTTAATGTTGGATCCTTGACTCTGCAAAAGTAACTGAAATTGATTTTCAAGATTCTCAAGTTTGGCCTGGAATTCCGTCGGGTTATTTGGATCATTTTGAGCGGCAAATTTTTCTTTTGGCCCCTTCTCTTTGCCGACTTGCAAATGAGGATGAAGAATCCAGCAACGATCCTTGGTGTGACCATCGCGATCACAGTGTTCGCAATGGAAACGACCGGTTTTCTTTGTCTTTCCCTTGGCAAATCCGGTGACGGCCTCCACTGGTTTGTTGGCTACGACTTTGTGGGCCGAGATTTCAGCAGTTCTTTTTAGCTTTGTCGGTGCTGGATTCATGACCCGACGTCGGGTTTCCTCGCCCTGAATCGTGGCACAGACTTCGTTGAGAGATGGTAAGTGATGTCTCATTAGGATCTGCCGTTTGAGATCATCTTATTACGGCCGAAGGCTAGCCAAAAGTTGAAAGATCAGATCTTTCTCCTCTCTGCGAACATAATCGGCCACGAATTGAGTGGCGGGACGGTCTTGTCGGAGCTCGTCCCACCTCTTTTTGAAATTTCCAAGATGAGAAGTAAACGATCGATTCTCTTCTTGTCTAGAATTTGCCAATTCTTTATGGATTTCAAAAATTCGAGAGGCATTTCTAAGTTGCCCATACATTTCAACTAACGCACCCCATAATGCTTGAGTAGAGTTGGAGTATGCAAAAATCTCGTAGATTCGGGGCTCCATGGAATTGAAGATCCGGGACATAACGGAATGGTCGTTGGCTAACCACTCTTCATATCCGGGATCATCTTTTGAAGGAGATAAGCTAAAGGCTTATGCACATATTAGCCGCATCATGATATAAATATAAATCTTAATCATCGACACCACATGCCCAAATCCGTTTGGGGGTTTTAAGCATGGTCTGTCAAACAAAAGAGGAAAAGGGGAAAAAGCTCAGTCTTTGAAGACGCTTGATTAGTTCGAGAAGAATAATTAACTTGACTATGGGAAGAATCGGAATGTTTCTATGTTTGTTTTGTGGTCGAGTAATCAACTCCATGCACTTTTTGCTGGGTCTTGAATATACAATTACAAATCCCACGTTGTTAAATTGGAAAATTCCGGTGTGTACGATGAAAGATTCCCTATTACTCTGAGACAATAGAAGAGCCGGTGCCCCATGCTCGAGTTTGGATAAGACTTGCCTCATTGATTGTTGTAGTACTTCCAAAATAAGTTGCATCTAACGGTGTTGAAGTTTTGGTGAAGTAGCAACATTGTAGGGTTTCAAGCTTCTTGCTGCTTTGTCTCGTTGATTGGTCATTGCCATTGCTTGAGAATGGTATGCTGATTCGGGATGAGTAAGAGTTCTTCTGTCATTATTTTAACCTCAACTTTTGCTGTAGAACTGAAGAAAAAGCGTGCCATTTTTCCTTGGAAGATGACACATTGAACATATGTATTGGTGTGGATCCTTATCTTCTTGCGATGGGCTGTGCATTAGATTTCAAATGATCTTCCCAAGCAAAAATAGAAATGAAAATCGCCCGAACTTGCAGCTCTTTGGATCACTATCATCAACAACACCAAAGGGGAGAAAAAGATTAATAGAAAAAATCAGATCGACAATGAAGAGAAGAAGATTACGGAACAAAGCATCAGAATAAAAGAACCCCGAAACCATAACCATGTCCTAAAAAGAGAATAGCCAAATGCATTAGATTGCTCACCATAAATATGGAATGATTGACTACCAACAAAATGCATAAGATTCTTTCCTGCATTATGTACTCATCATAAATGTGGGCTTTCAATATAGTGTTTCTTTCCTCTTCAAATACTTAAACATACGGTACTTTAAATTTTGAGTTATTACCATAAAAAACCCTAAATTGGTATATCCGTGATAAATTTACCCCAAACTATTTTTTTGACCACCAAAAATCCTAAACCGGTACACTTGTAACAAATTTACCCTACATTAAATTGATTTAATATCACGAAAAATCCTAAATTGATAAACTTGTGACAAACAGAGAGCAAAAATCCCAAAATAGTATACCCGCCAACCGCCACGTGTCATCAAACTCAGCAATTTGACAGTTAAGTTTATCAAAAACTAACGGAGGGTAAATTTATCACGGATGTACTACTTTAGGGTAAATTTGTCATAAGTATACCAGTTTGAGATTTTTTGTAGTTAAAAAAATAGTTTAGAGTGTAGGTTAACAGGTAAACCCGAAGGTTGTTCCCGTCCCTGTCAGGGGAGATGCCAACCATCTCTCCTTTAGAGCCCTTACAAAAAAAAAAATAGTTTAGAGTAAATTTATCATAAGTGTACCAGTTTGGGGTTTTCTATGGTATTAACCCTCAAATTTTTTATACAATCTCATATAAGATTTGACCTCCAATTAATCTCCATAAGAAGCCCTTAACAAGCGGACGAGATTCTTATGCAAAACTTAGTACGGAAACTATTACTTCGCATAATTGAGGGACAAATTCACATGTCCAATTTGTCCATAAGTGGGAAAGAGGATGCATATGAAGACATATATTGATCTACATTAATATACCAACATTTATCGTGTGTAAGGCACTTTACGTGTCTTTAACTAGGAAGCATTGACATTCTCAGGGAGCCTCCGTATCGTGTCCGATCCTCTTCAACACTCCAACATATCACGTGATCGGCGATCCATACATGCGAGTCCAACATCCCGACACACCAGTTCGACACATACGAGGTCAAATTTAAGCATTCTCAATAAATTATGAGTCAAAATGTAAATTTATCTAAAATATTAATCCCTAACTTATATGCAGACATACATATAGAGAGAGGGAGAGAGTGTCGGGTATGGAGAGACATGTCCAAATTTAAGCAAGAGCTTCAATGTACTTTAAAGAAGACCAGCGCCAACTCCCTCAAAATTTGGATAAGTTACTACTATTCAAGGGCAACGACAACACAATAAAAAGGAGGAGGAACCTATTTCCCATCCTAGTTGGTAAAGATGCAGCACAAACCCCTTCGCTCTCATCTCCTCCAGATGTTACTATCTAAAATAGTCTATGAGAAATTATTGCTAGGATATAGAGTTTCTTTACAGCAAAATAGTCCATGAAAATTACCACCAGGAGATAGAGCTTCTTTACGACTACCTTCTCCACCGAAGATCCGAACGACTTGTGGGTGTCCGACAATCTAGGGGGTGCATGGGTCTTCAAGAATCTGGAGACACACCGATGATCAAGAATCAGTAGGGAGCATGGGGCTTTGGTGGCAAGGCACTCAAATTTCGCATGATTTCACTCTATCAACAAATGACAGAGATATAAGTGACTCGAGAGCTGAAGAAGGCTCTAGAGAGATGTTAACAAACATCAAGATTTTCTGGTCCCCACCCAAATATGGCTATCTCGGACATTAAATTAAGTTTAAACAATCCGCAATATTATCAAATCACAAGAAGGATATATGCAATGTGACAGTTACACTATTAACACAACCAAGTTATCATTATGTTGCATCATTCGCTAGAGTTTTAGACAATTCATATATAAATTTTTGAGGTACAGGTAATTATCCAAATGGATAAAAAGAAGAATTGGGGAAGGAAATGCACCTTGATCCATTTTTTTATAAGGCATTTATAACATTTCCTAGGTATGATAAAATTTGATTGATTGTTTGATGGACATCGAAAAAAAACATAATTAGTTGCTTAGGAGAAAGATATGGAAAAATAGACAAACGCAATAGTAAAAGCAATTACTTACTTTAGTTTCTTCAAGCCTATCTCCTATTGCCCCGCTTATTGAGGCCCACTTACTCCCAACGAGAACAATAAGGTTTAGTACACCTTTTAGTTCTTGTCCAATGTCCTAAAGACAAGTGCATGAGTCAAAAAATTGGTGGAACAACCGAAGAATCAGAGAAATAATAGTGTAGCACAATAGATGAACAAAATAACATAGTAATAGAATTGTTCATACCTCATTCACCCTAAGTATTCGCAATGTAAAAACATAGAGATTTCACAGAAATAGAAATATTTGATGCACTAATCATCTAAGTTAATTATATCCAATCACGACAAACGGATGACCATCGAGAAAAATATTTTGACCATTTTGAAACTATTGGATTACCGATATTCTGTTGGTACAAAAATTGAGATAGTCGGAGATCGGATGAAAATATTATGTTTGATCAAAATTTAGCCAAATTCGATAAAATTCGTGTATTGAAAGATAAATGCATTTATCTTTAAATATTTTGATGTCCCAATAGAAAGAAAAACACATGAACATAGAAGAAAAATGACCATTAGCATGCATGGAGAAAAGTTTTGGAATCTATTTAACGATTAAGCTGAGCCATGTCAACAAGCTTATGAAATCGGATATACATAAATCAATTAGAAATGTATGCGGGGGAAGTTTTTAGCTTAATGTGTATATCAACTAGGGTGAGGCTAGCTAGATAGGCATCTCCATCGACATCATGTTTAATGAGGTACTCACTTCCGGTAGCACCAGTTGGTAGCAACAAATCACGTGTCGTGTCGAGCGTCACATGTCGCTTTCGGTGCTATTTAGGTATTCAGCCTTTGAAGATTTCCCTTGTTTTGTCTCAAGTAAGGCATTCCTAGATATGATTTCAATGAATTGGGTGGAATTGGAAAGGTTGATAAAGACGAATACCTCGTTCCCACCAATAACTCAAGCAATTTCATTACAAGCTCATATAAAAAAATAAATACTTAATGGCAAATCACCGTTTAATTTAACCGAAACATTTGCATTACTTGTCTTTGTTGAACAATCTAACCATCATCTTGTATTGAATTTGGTTAATCATAACTAATCCATTCCTTGGCTACTCTTATCACAAGGAAAGATAGAAACAAAACCTCATATCTCTCACATCTCAGAGTGGAACCATCATAAGGCCGGATGCTTTTGTCCATCACTATGTTTCCATGATTAAAGTGATTGAATACAAAGCACTACACTTTTCCAGCTCTAGAACCTATATCTTGTGCAACCATAACGAATTCCAGCCAAATCATAACCCTTGAATCATAGAAATGCTACCATGCCATCATGCCTATAGAAATGGAGCATAAGCCCTAACTTATGATTAGACATACACATAGAGAGAGGGAGAGAGTATCGAGTGTGGAGAGACATGTCCAAATTTAAGTAAGAACTTCAATGTACTTTGAACAAGACCAATGCCAACTCCCTCAAAATTTGGATAAGTTACTACTATTCGGTAGTAACGGCAACACAATAAAAAGGAGAAGGAACCCGTTTCCCATGCTAGTTGGTAAAGATGCAGCACAAACCCCTTCGCTCTCATCTACTCCATATGTTACTACCTAAAATAGTCCATGATAAATTACTACCAGGAAATAGAGTTTCTTTACAGTAAAATAGTTTATGAGAAATTACCACCGGGAGATAGAGTTCTTCACAGCTACCTTCTCGAATGAAGATCCCAAGGACTTGTGGGTGTCCAACAATTTAGGGAGCCTATGGGTCTTCAAGAATCCGGATATACATCTATAATCAAGAATCAGTAGGGATCATGGGGCTTTGGTGGCAAGGCACTCGAATTTCACATGATTTCACTCTATCAAGAAATGGCAAAGACATTAGCGACTCAAGAGCTGAAGATGGCTCTATAGAGATGTTAACAAACATCAAGATTTTACGATCCCCGCCCAAATATGGCTATTTTAGACATTAAATTAAACTTAAACAATCTGTAATATTATCAAATCACAAGAAAGATATATGCAATGTGACAGTTACACTATTAACACAACAAAGTTATCATTATGTTGCATCATTCGCTAGAGTTTTAGACAATTCATATACATATTTTTGAGGTATAGGTAATTATCCAAATGGATAAAGAGAAGAATTGGGGAAGGAAATGCACCTTGATCCATTTTTTTTTATAAGGCATTTATAACATTTCCTAGGTATGATAAACCTTGATTGATTGTTTGACCGACATTGAAAAAAAAACTTGATTAGTTGCTCGGGAGAAAGATATGGAAAAATAAACAAATGCAATAGTAAAAGCAACCACTTACTTTAGTTTCTTGAAGCCTATCTCCCATTGCCCCGCTTACTCCCAGCAAGAACAATAAGGTTTAGTGCACCTTTTAGTTCTTGTCCAAGATTCTAAAGACAAGTGCATGAGTCAAAAAATTGGTGGAACCACTGAAAAATCAGACAAACAATAGTGTAGCACAATAGATGAATAGAATAATATAGTAACAGAATTGTTCCTACCTCATTCACCCTAAATATTCGCAATGTAAAAACATAGAGATTTCATAGAAATAGAAATGTTTGATGCACTAATCATCTAAGTTAATTATATCCAATCACGACAAACGGATGACCATCGAGAAAAATATTTTGACCATTTTGAAACTATTGGATTACCGATATTCTGTTGGTACAAAAATTGAGATAGTCGGAGATCGGATGAAAACATTGTGTTCAATCAAAATCTAGCCAAATTCGATAAAACCCGTGTACTGAAAGATAAATGCATTTATTTTTAAATGTTTTGATGCCCCGATAGAAAGAAAAACACACGAACATAGAAGAAGAATGATCGTTAGCATGCATGGAGAAAAGTTTTGGAATCTATTTGAAGAATAAGCCGAGATATGTCAATAAGCTCATGAAATCATATCTACGTGTATATCAAGTAGGGTGAGGTTAGCTAGGTAGGCATCTCCATCGACATCATGTTTAATAAGGTACTCACTTCCGGTAGCACCACTTGGTAACAACAAATCACGTATTATGCGGTTGTATATCTCAAACAAATCACGTGTCGTGTCGGGTGTCACGTGTCTCTTTCGATGCTATTTAGGTCTTCAGCCTTTGAAGATTTCTCTTGTTTTGTCTCAAGTAAGACCTTCCTAGATATGATTTCAATGAATTTGGTGGAATTGGAAAGGTTGATAAAGACAAATCCCTCGTTCCCACTAATAACTCAAGCAATTTCATTACAAGCTCATATCAAAGAATAAATACTTAACGGCAAATCTCCGTTTAATTTAGCTGAAACATCTACATTACCTGACTTTATTGAACAATCTAACCATCATCTTGTATTGAATTTGGTTAATCATAACTAATTCATCCCTTGGCTACTTTTCTCACAAGGAAAGATAGAAACAGAACCTCATATCTCTCACATCTCAGAGTGGAACCATCACAAGGCCAGGTGCTTTTGTCCATCACTATGTTTCCATGATTAAAGTGATTGAATACAAAGTACTACACTTTTCCAGCTCTAGAACCTATATCTTGTGCAACCATAACAAAATTCAGCCCAATCATAACCCTCGAATCATAGAAATGCTACCATGCCATCATGCCTATAGAAAAGAAGCATAAGCCCTAACTTATATGCAAACATACATATAGAGAGAGGGAGAGAGTATCCGGTATGGAGAGACATGTCCAAATTTAAGCAAGAGCTTCAATGTACTTTGAAGAAGACCAGCGCCAACTCCCTCAAAATTTGGATAAGTTACTACTATTCAGTGGCAACGGCAACACAATAAAAGGAGAAGGAACCTATTTCCCATGCTAGTTGGTAAGATGCAGTACAAACCCCTTCGCTCTCATCTCCTCTAGATGTTACTACCTAAAATAATCCATGAGAAATTACCACCAGGAAATAGAGTTTCTTTATAGCTACCTTCTCGATTGAAGATCTGAAAGACTTGTGGGTATCCGACAATCTAGGAGGCGCACGGGTCTTCAAGAATCTGGAGACACACCGATGATCAAGAATCTATAGGGAGCATGGGGCTTTGGTGGCAAGGCACTTGAATTTTGCATGATTTCACTCTATCAGCAAATGGCGTAGATATAAGGACTTAAGAGCTAAAGAAGGCTCTACGGAAATGTTAACAAACATCAAGATTTTCCGATCCCCGCCCAAATGTGGTTATTTCGGACATTAAATTAAACTTAAACAATCCGTAATATTATCAAATCACAAGAAAGATATATGCAATGTGACAGTTACACTATTAACACAACCAAGTTATCATTATGTTGCATCATTCGCTAGAGTTTTAGACAATTCATATATATATTTTTCAGGTACAGGTAATTATCCAAATGGATAAAGAGAAGAATTGGGGAAGGAAATGCACCTTGATCCATTTTTTTTTATAAGGCATTTATAACATTTCCTAGATATGATAAACTTTGATTGATTGTTTGATTGACATTGAAAAAAAAACATAATTAGTTGCTCAGGAAAAAGATATGGAAAAATAAACAAACGCAATAGTAAAAGCAACCACTTACTTTAGTTTCTTGAAGCCTATCTCCCATTGCCCCACTTATTGAGGCCCGTTTACTCCCAAAGAGAACAATAAGGTTTAGTGCACCTTTTAGCTCTTGTCCAGTGTTCTAAAGACAAGTGCATGAACCAAAGAATTGGTGGAACAATCGAAGAATCATACAAATAATAGTGTAGCACAATAGATTAACAGAATAACATAGTAATAAAATTGTTTCTACCTCATTCACCCCAAGTATTTGCAATGGAAAAACAAAGACACTTCGTAGAAATAGAAATGTTTGATGCACTAATCATCTAAGTTAATTATATCCAATCACGGCAAACAGATATCCATCAAGAAAAATAGTTTGACCATTTTGAAATAATTGGATTACCGGTATTCTGTTGGTACAAAAATTGAGTTAGTCGAAGATCGGATGAAAACATATATTTGATCAAAATTTAGCCAAATTCGATAAAATCCGTGTACTGAAAAATAAATGCATTTATCTTTAAATATTTTGATGTCCCAATAGAAAGAAAAACACACAAACATAAAGAAAAATGACCATTAGCGTGCATGGGAAAAAGTTTTGGAATCTATTTAAAGATTAAGCCGAGCCATGTCAACAAGCTTATGAAATCAGATCTACATAAATCAATTAGAAATATATACGGTGGAAGTTTTTAGCTTAATGTGTATGTCAACTAGGGTGAGGTTAACTAGATAGGTATCTCCATCGGCATCATGTTTAATGAGGTACTCACTTCCGGTAGCACCACTTGGTAACAACAAATCACGTATTGTGCGGTTGTATATCTCAAACATGAAAGCCTAAATTGCAACTCCTTATTAGCCAGCAAAAAGATCAAACAAAAAATATAATATAATATGCAGAAATTTACTTCTCATCAGTACTTCCACCACTGCGCCGAGAGGGAATGATGTTCTTGAATTATTGTTGTCTTTCCAATGACGCGAAGGCCCAGGACTAAAGTGACATCAACATGCTTGACCTACTTAACTAGGGCAAAAGTACAGGAATCTATTTGAAGACTAGGCCGAGCCATGTCAACATGCTTATGAAATCAAATCTACACCCAAATCAATTGGAAATAACACGTCAATCGAGCAAAACTCATCATTAGCAAAAAGGGGAGATATTTCGCATACCAACAATTAGAAAGAATAACCAGTGTGTCTAAAATACTTGTAGATGTGCAAGGCAACCACCAACGCTTGCCATAGCTTGCCCTTTTTTTTTTTTTACTCATCCAAAATGTTAGATTGTCAAGCATAGCCATACCCAAAGCATAGTGGGGTACTTCATACAAATCACGAAGAATTCATTATAGTATATAGCTAATTTATATTATACACCTTTTTTTCTAAATCTTCTACCTCTTTAAAATTAATTTCTCTTTTTGAGATTCAAGGGTAAATGTGAACTTAGCTGTTTTACTTCCTTTGAGGTTTTTTTTTTTTTTAGTATTGCATGTTATTTTTAATTTCTTGTGGTTCTTCCACTGGATTTTTTAGTATATTTGTTCTTGTAATTGAATTTAGAGTTTTCTCAAATGTAGAAGCTCATGAAATTGACAATGTCAAAAAAAAAAAAAATACACTACGATATAAATGGGATTAATTGGTGCTTATATTTGAAATGTTTAAGCACCAAAAATTTGCTCGTAGAAATAGAAATGTTTGATGGACTAATCATCTAAGTTAATTGTATTCAATCACGGCAAACGGATTGCTATCGAAGAAAATATTGTCACAATTTTGAAACAATCGGATTGCTGGGCTTTCGTTGGTGCAAAAATCGAGTTAATCGGAGATCGGATGAAAACGTGATGTTTGATCAATGTTTAGCCAAATTGGATAGAACTTAAGTACTGAAAAATAAATACATTTCTCTTTAAATGTTTTGATGCCTCAATAGAAACAAAAACGCACAAACATAGAAAGAAAAAGGGCCATTAGCATGTATGGGAAAAGTTTTGCAATCTATTTGTATATTAGGCCGAGCCATGTCAACATGCTTATAAAATCAAATCTACACAAATCAATTAGAAATAAATATGTTAACTGGGCAAAAGTAACAAGAGATTCGCCACATTAAGCTAAAAAATCAATTTTTCCAATGCCATAGAATGTAGAGAAGTTTTTGCTAGGCGCCTAAGGACATTTAACTTTGACAAAAACAAATGAGGATCTATCTACACACTTGCAGCCTGCTCTAAAAGCGAGGATGATCTTCTTTGATACTATGTATATCAACTAAGGTAAGGTTAGTTACATAGGCATCTCCATCGACATCTAGTTTAATGTGCTACTCACTTCCAGTAACACCACTTAGTAACAGCAAATCACATATTGTGTGGTTGTATATCTCCAACATGTAAGCTTAAATTGCAACTCCATATCAACCAACAAAACAAATCAAACAAAAAAAAATCAAAATATAATATGCAGAAATTTACTTCTAATCGGTACTTCCACCCCCGCTCCGGGAGAGGATGATCTTTTTGAATTATCCCTAACTTTCCAACGATGCGAAGGCCTTATTGACACCTAAATTTTGATTTTTAGTAAATCATTCATTTAAGTATAAAATGAGAATCATTATAGTTCTCACGATTACGGCGCACCTTGAAAGCCCATTCGTCTATAGAGCATGTGGCCTCTAAGAAAAGAAAGACCGTTTGATTTCTTGCTTTACTTAGAAAATTGAGTCATGTCTTTACTTTCATAGGTTGATTGTTTAGGAATTTCATTATCATGTTTCTAATTTTGTACTTTATGACTTTGATTCCGTAGTCTTTACATTAATAGCAATTTCATCAGTTTCCCTCAATTCTGATTTGTCTTGTTCTGTTGCGCGATTTTTACTAAATTCTATGATCAAGCTTTGAGTAAACACTCTCAACAAAAGTTGTGGGCAATGTAATAATCTCCAACATATAAAAAAACCAGAACTAAAGGGATTTATTTACTTGGGACGAAGCGAAAGAGAACTCACGTTTTTTCTGATGCACAGAAACTGCAATGTATTTTGACTGGCAGACCTTCATTCATTCGGTGATTTTTCCGACCCTTTTCTGTTCACAATTTAACAAACTCTTCTTCATGAAAAATGTTCGGAAGATTGTAATATATCAGGATTAAATTTTTCGTGACAATCCGATGTATTTTCCATTTAATACGGAATTAATAGTCAAGATAGAGTGGGCTGGAATTTCACACATTTTCAGACTCCATAATCATTCTACGGTTTAGTATCGGAAAACGTGCCCTTTTTTGTAGAATATCCACACACAAAAGTTGTAGGTCTATACTTCATCTAATAGTCTACAAAATTTCATAACTAAATTCACAATTTAAGTGGGCCCTCCATTCTTTCAACAATAGGCGGACATAATAGTTTTCTGAACATGATTTTTCGGAAATACACATTAAATTGATTTTATTCGTCCATTTCTAGTATGACCACCCAACATGAAAGTTGTTGGTAAGCCTCTCGGCTACAAGCTCGTAAATTTTGACATTATTTTGACCATTGAGTGACTTTTCATGAATTTTCCTCTAAAGTCCGACGAAAACTGAAATTCCCTGCAACAAGGTAATGAGTCTAGTCATGCACTGTCCGTGAGTCTAGTTACGCCATGGATCGACTTGACGTCTCTCGGGTATTGTACTCACCATGTCATCTCCTTATGCAGGTAATTTATCACGGATCCTCCACACATTACTCGATCAGCAGCGAGAAAAATGGCCGAAAGAGCAGAAATCAATGCTGCTGTCCAGGATGCTCTGAAGGAGCAGTTCGAAGCCATGGACCAGCGTTTCGAAAGCATGATTTCCCAGATGTTTTGATGTCTCGATAGAAATAAAAACACATGAACATAGAACGAAAAAGGGCCATTAGCATGCAACAGGAAAAGTTTTGGAATCTATTTGAAGATTAGCCCGAGCCATGTCAACATGCTCATGAAATTAGATCTACACAAATCAATTAGAAATAGATACGTTAACTGGGCAAAAGTAACAAGAGATTCACTATATTAAGCTAAAAAATCAATTTTTCCAATGCCATAGAATGTAGAGAAGTTTTTGCTAGGTGCCTAAGAACATCTAAATTTGACAAAAACAAATGAGAATCTATCTACATACCCGTAGCTTGCTCCAAAAGCGAGAATGATCTTCTTTGATACTGTGTATATCAACTAGGCTGAGGTTAGCTACATAGGCATCCCTATCGACAACATGTTTAATGAGGTACTTACTTCCAAGAACATCACTTGGTAATAGCAAATCACGTATTGTGTGGTTGTATATCTCTAACATGTAAGCCTAAATTGCAACTCCATATCAGCCAAAAAAACAAATCAAACAAAAAAACAAAATATAATATGCAGAAATTTACTTCTAATCGGTACTCCCACCCTTACGCCGAGAGAGGATGATCTTTTTGAATTGTCTCCGGCTTTCCAACGACGCAAAGGCCTAGGACCAAATTGATGTCAACATGCTCAGCCTAGTTTACCAAGGCAAAAGTCTAGGAATCTATTTAAAGACTAGGCCGAGCCATATCAACACACTCATAAAATCAAATTTACACCCAAATCAATTGGAAATAAAAGCGTCAACGGGAAAAACTCATCATCAGCCAAAAGGGGAGATATTACGCATACAAAAAATTAGAAAGAATAACCAGTGTGCCTAAATTATTTGTAGGAATGCAAGGCAACCACCAACGCTTATCAAGCACGACCATACTCAAGCATAGTAGGGTACTTCATACAAATCACGAAGAACTCATAGTAGTATAAAGCTAATTTATCATATACCCTTCTTCTAAATCTTCTACCTCTTTAAAACTAATTTCTCTTTTCGAGATTCATAAGTAAATGTGAACTTAGCTATTCTACGAGGTTTTTTTGTCATATTATCATGTTATTTTTAATTTCTTGTGGTTCTTGCACTATATTATCTTGTATCTTTGTTCTTGTAATTGAATTTGAGATTTTCTCAAATGTAGAAGCTCATGAAATTGACAATGCCAAAGAAAAAATAAATTATGATGTAAATGTGATTGATTGATACTCATGTTTCAAACGTTTAATGCATCGAAAATTTGTTCGTACAAATAGAAATGTTTGATGTACTAATCATCTAAGTTAAGTATATTCAATCATGGCAAACAGATTGCTATCGAGGAAAATATTGTGATCATTTTGAAACAATTGGATTACCGATTTTCCGTTGGTGCAAAAATCGAGTTAATCGGAGATCGGATAAAAACATGATGTTTGATCAAAGTTTAGCCAAATTCGATAGAACCCATGTACTGAAAGGTAAATGCATTTCTCTTTAACTATTTTGATGCCTTAATAGATATAAAAACATATGAACATAGAAAAAAAAAGGGCCATTAGCATGCATGGGGAAAAGTTTTGGAATCTATTTGAAGATGAGACATAGTCATGTCAACACTTTCATGAAATCAGATCTACACAAATCAATTGGAAATAGATTCGTTAACTGGGCAAAAGTATTAACAAATTCGCCTCCAATGCCATAGAATATAGGGAATTTTTTGCTAGGCGCCTAAGAACATCTAAATTCGACAAAAACAAATGAGAATCTATCTACACACCTACAGCCTACTCCAAAAGCGAGGATGATCTTCTTTGATACTGTGTATATCAACTAGGGTGAGGTTAGCTACGTAGACATCTCCATCGGCATCATGTTTGATGGGGTTCTTCCAAGAACACCACTTGGTAACAACAAATCAGGTATTGTATGGTTGTACATCTCCAATAAGGAAGCCTAAATTGCAACTCCAGAACAACCAGCAAAAAAGATCAAACAAAAAATATAATATAATATGCAAAAATTTACTTCTAATCGGTATTTTCACCCCTGCGTCGAGAGAGGATGATCTTCTCGAATTATTATTGGCTTCCCAATGACGAGAAGGCCTAGGACCAAAACGACGTCAACACACTCGACCTAGTTAACTAGGGCAAAAGTTTGAGAATCTATTTGAAAACTAGGCCGAGCCATGTAACACACTCATAAAACCAAATCTACACAAATCAATTGGAAATAAAAACGTCAATCGGGTAAAACTCCTCATCATAATCCAAAAGGGGAGATATTTTGCACACAAATAATTAAAAAGAATAACAAGTGTGCTTAAAATACCTATAGGAGTGCAAGGCAACCACTGACGCTTGCTATAGTTTGCCCCTTTCTTTTACTTACTCAAAATGTTGTATTGTCAAGTACAGTCATACCCCAAGCATAATATGGCACTTCATACAAATCACGAAGAATTCATAGTAGTATAAAGCTAATTTATTTTCTACACATTCTTTGAAATCTTCTACCTCCTTAAAACTAATTTCTCTTTCCAAGATTCACAAGTAAATGTGAACTTAGTTGTTCTACTTCCGTTGAAGTTTTTTTTTTTTGGTATTATTGCATGTTATTTTAATTTCTTGTGGTTCTTTTACTGGATTTTCTTGTATCTTTATTCTTGTAATTGAATTTGGGGTTCCCTCGAAAGTAGAAGCTCATGAAATTGACAATGTCAAAGAAAGAATATACTATGATGTAAATGGGATTGATTGATACTCATGTTTGAAATATTTGATGCACCGAAAATTTGCTCGTAAAAATAGAAATGTTTGATGCATTAATCATATAAGTTAATTATATACAATCACAGCAAACGGATTGGTATTGAGGAAAATATTGTGACCATTTTGAAACAATTGGATTGCCGGTCTTCCGTTAGTGCAAAAATCGAGTTATCGAAGATCGGATGAAAACGTGATGTTTAATCAAAGTTTAGCCAAATTCGATAGAAACGTATGTATGAAAGATAAATACTTTTCTCTTTAAATGTTTTGATACATCGATATAAAGAAAAATACACGAACATAGAAAGAAAAAGGGCTATTGGCATGCATAGGGAAAAGTTGTGGAATCTTGAAGATTAGGCCGAGCCATATCAACATGCTCATGAAATCATATCTACACAAACTAATTAGAAATAGATACGTTAACTGGGAAAAAGTAACAATACATTTGCCACATTAAGCCTAAAAATGAAAATTTTCAATGCCATAGAATGTAGGGAAGTTTTTGCTAGGCGCCTAAGGACATCTATATTCGACAAAAATAAATGAGGATCTATCTACACACCTGTAGCCTGCTCCAAAAGTGAGGATGATTTTTTTTTATATTGTATATATCAACTGGGATGATGTTAGCTACATAGACATCTTCATCGGCATCATGTTTAATGGGGTACTCACTTCCAGTAACATCACTTGATAACAGTAAATCACGTATTGTGTGGTTGTATATGTCCAACATGGAAGCCTAAATTGCAACTCCATATTAGCAAGCAAAAAAGATCAAAGTTTAGCCAAATTCGATAGAACTAGTGTATTGGAAGATAGATGCAATTCTCTTTAAATGTTTTGATACCTCGATAGAAAGAAAAACACACAAGCATAGAAAAAAAAAAGGAAAACAATAAACCGTCCTTTTGATCACCTACTTTTGATCTTACCATTGATGTGGCCGAGTTTTGAACGGCCTCCGAGAGCTACGGTTACAGCTCGAGACCAAGGAAGAAAATTCCTTTCATTCAGAAGCATGTTGGTGAGACGTTGGCTGTAAGAATCTTGTGGAGGATCTTTGGTAGAAGAAGAACTGTTGGAGTATGCAAAAATCTCGTAGATTCAGGGCTCCATGGAATTGAAGATCCAGGACATAACGGAATGGTCGTTGGCTAACCACTCTTCATATCCGGGATCATCTTCTGAAGGAGCTTTGATCTTACCATTGATGTGGCCGAGTTTTGAACGGCCTCCGAGAGCTACGATTACAGCTCGAGACCATGGAAGAAAATTCCTTTCATTCAGAAGCATGTTGATGAGACGTTGGCTATAAGAATCTTGTGGAGGACCTTTGGTAGAAGAAGAAGAAGAAGTTGGAACAGTCGGCAATTTCTTGCCATCATCCGATCCTTCCATGGTGACAACACAACAAGAAGGCGACTAGAAAAATAGTCGAAACAAACAAGAATAGGTTAGAGTCGAACCTTGCTCTGATACCATGATGAATTTAGAAGAAAAGAACTCAAACGCAATTTTAACGAGATTCAGCTTAAGCAAGGAAACCTCTCTCAAAGTTATGTCATTCTTTGAGAGAGGGACTGCCCTTTATTGATAGAGGTTCATAATTAATTTTCGAAATTTAGGGACTATACAAAGTAACAACCATAACAATCAAATAAGGAAAAACCTCCTATAATCTTCTATTACCAAACTAGGAGGATCCTGTTGATTTGGTCAACAAAAACCCTTTTATGATTTGTTGTAATCCTTTGACTAATTTTGGCTAGAAATCTTTGATTGGACAATTTTTGCTATTTTTATGAACTTTTTCTTTTTTTTTTTCTTCTTTTTTCCCTATTTCCTCCGTCGATCACTGGAGCCTCGACGATGGTTGGCAGAGGTTGCCACAAGCGAGAGCCTCCACGACAACATGGCCGGCCAAAATTAATCGGGAGAACTTCATGGGCAAATCATAAAAAAACTAAATCAGGATTAAATTTATCAAATGAAAAAAATTCAAGATTGGATTGGCCACGGTACAGTAATTTTATGACTTTTTGAACAAGTAGCCGACAAGGCAGGAGTATTTTAGAAATATAAGTCATGTCGTCTCGCATTGTCTGTTAATCTTCTTTAAAATAATTGGTGGTGACTTCTTTTCTATTGAAATGCAGGTGCGCCATCACATGGGCGCCGCTCTTTCTCAATTATTTCATATGCATAGGCCACGATTCGTATCTATTCGGTAATCAGCTAAGCAGCTAGGGCAGCGATGTTCCGATCATCAAAGCGCTCCAAAGAGGTGTTAGAGCAATCGAATTGGATTTATGGCCAAATCCATCTAAGGACAACGTCAATGTTGTCCATCAATGGCACGGTGATCGCGCCCCACATGATCCGACATGTTTGTGCTTTCGTAGACGGGATTATAACAAATTTTAAGCTCTTTTTATTTCGCAAAAAATTAATGATTTGAAAAAGATTCCTCAAAAAATGATCGCTTATATCGCTTGAAATGGTTAAACAATGAGAAATGTTTTCATTGCTGATAATATATAGTTTATGTCTAAACATTTTCGTGAGCAGTAAAATTATGTTTCCTCCATTCATTTTTGTAAGCGATACAAGAGATTACTTTTCAAAAAATATTTTTTAAGTCATTCATTTTTCGAGAAACAAACAGAGCCTTATTTCCCGCGTATTTTCGTCCCTAAAACTTACATGAGTAGTGTGAATCACTTGAAAGCCATGATGCTGGTATGCTTTAAGTGCATGGCAAAACTTTGCTCCTCTCAAAGAAAAGATTGCAGAATCTGATGTTTCATCTAGCTCGTTTTGCATGCTCCCATAGTACTGCTGCTAAGTACTAACTAACCGGGCTTCGTCTGTTTAGGACTTTAACCACTCCAGTGGAACTTATAATGTGTCTGAGGTCTATTAAGGAGCATGCCTACGGCGTGTCTGAGTGTCCGGTCATCATAACCCTGGAAGATCACCTCAGCCTGGATCTTCAGGCCAAAGTAGCCGAGCGAGTCTTTTTGCAATTTTGTTCATGAACGTGTACCTCGAATCAAATCTTTGTATGTTATCTACTGTCCTCCGATCCACTTGTAGATGGTCACTCAAACCTTTGGAGACATGCTGTTTTGTCCCGGATCGGAATGGTTGAAGGAATTTCCATCCTGGAGTCGCTCAAGAAGCATATCGTTATGTCGACGAAACTGCCTGACAAGGGTAATGAGGCCCCAGCAATTAAGGAAAAGAAAATCGACAAGCAAAAGAGCAAGGCCTCGACCAGTGAAGAGGCTTGGGGTAAAGAATTACCCGAACTCAAAGGTGGGGATTCTGCAGCTGGTGATTCCGAAATAACTTCTTTCGATGACCCTTTGATCACTGTCTTCTGGCTGAATGATTCTGATGAAGAAGACAATAACCACAAGGATGTACTTTAGGATGGCAATACAGCACCACGAGAAGCGGCGCCGGCATATGTGAGACTTATAGCTATCCACGCAATGAGACTGGAGGGTAAATTCAAAGAAAACCTGACGGTTAATCCTGATGAAATAACGCGCCTGAGCTTAAGCAAAGGAAAGCTCAAAAAAGAAGTCAATGCCTGTGGGAAAGACATTATCAGGTATTGTATGTTCATGTGTCGGCCGACATCTTAACATCTAGACAAGGGAAAGAGGAAGCACGCCAGGAAAAATTATGTCAGATTAGTTAAAGCTGAAAAGATTATGTCAAGTTATACCGGTGCATGCTTGATCTCAGCTCACTGATGAAGTGTATCAAGTTCAATGAAGTTAAAATTTCATCGACAGCTGACAATATACTTCGTTGGGTATATGCAATAATGAGTGTAGCTCTTCCACTTTTCTCTTATTCTATTTTGAATCATATGCATTCTGTCTACGACAGGTTCACCCAGAGGAACTTGCTGAGGGTGTACCCAAATGGCATGCGTATCAACTCGTCGAACTACAATCCCACGATCCAATGGACGTATGGAGTTCAAATGGCTGCTCTCAACATGCAGGTATATTCCTTTCCTCGCCGTTAGTCTCCCCAAAATCCTTCCCCGCATCATTCCCTCTTTTGTAGAGATGATCCAAGCAAGAGTTGTTTTTCCAAGGCATTGTCTGTAGAGCAGCCTGAATTTTTATTGGTACACCTTGTTACGATGCGAAAATAGAGCCTAAATTCTGGTTTCATTAGGCCTTTAGCACTGGTACATGTGAAGATAAGAAAGGAGATGAGATTGAACCAAAGATATCGTGGAAAAAGTTTCGTTCTTTTTAAGGAGGAGGACGAAAAATAGCAGTACCAGTGTAGCTGTGACAGAGGTACTAACAGCTACTCTTATTTCGACAAGGGACATGGAAGGCCAGTGTGGTTAATGCATGGAATGTTTAGAGCAAATGGTGGTTGTGGTTATGTCAAGAAACCACAATTCCTGATAAAATCTGCCCCCGATAATGAGGTTTTCGATACCAATGCGAAACTTCCAGTGAAGACAATGTTGAAGGTCGGTGAATCTACTCGCTTGGCTTTTCATCACAAAGGGCCTTCAAGTGCCTGCAATTGAGTCCAACTGCAAATTTTTCTCTTTCAAATGTCTCTTTCTTTATCTCTACGGTTTAAACCTTGGCAGGTGACTCTGTTTATGGGAGAAGGATGGTACTACGATTTTCCCCATACTTATTTCGACGCAGGCTCGCCTCCTGTTTTTTACATCCAGGTAAGTTGATATAATAGCCAGATACATACTCTGCTGTCGTTTGACAGGTTATGATCTGCATCATCACGGTACTTGCTCTATTGAACGGCTTCAACCATCATCTTCTGGCAACTGTTTATCGTAGTCGCCGTGAAAAAGACGCGATCAATCATAATTTGCTTCTTATGTTGCTCTCAAGTTTGCTGCATCCTTCACTGAAAAGAGCAAAGTCTCTGCAGTAGGAATGAAGTGAGAAATCAGGGAGTTCCACAGCAGTTGGACATGGAAGAAGGGTCGTGTTCCCTTTGATATAGACCCTGACGTTTTTCATTCTTTGTTGAATAGAAGAGTAGGCACTGGCAGTCGATAGTAACCCACGACGAATTTTATGACCGATCTCGGGAAAATGTTTGCGGAAACTTGAAACATAAAAAGCAAACATCGATGCAGGTAGGAATTGCAGGAGTTCAGGCGGATAATGTCATGAAGAGAACGAAGACACTAGAAGACAATGGGACACCGGTTTGGAACGAAGAAATTCGAGTTTCCTTTGACGGTTCCGGAACTGGCTTTGCTTCGGATCGAAGTTCATGAGTCTGACATTGCGGGAAAGGATGGCTTCGGCGGCCAAACATGCCTACCGGTATGGGAGCTGCGGAGAGGAGTACGACCGGTTCCACTCCACAACCACGAGGGAGAGAAGTACCCATCTGCGAGGCTTCTTGTGCGCTTCGAATTCGTTTGAATTGGTTGTCGGAATCACAAGTAAACATGGGTTGGATTCTGTCGAAAGGAGTATGGACTTAAAACCCAAGTAAAGATAGAGACTAGCAAAGCTGCGAATGGCTGCATTGTTGTTAGTAGTGAAAGTGGACGACTAGTAAGTAAGTTTTATAGTTCATTTTTTTAAGCACGAGCGATTTTGTTGAGACCGATTCGCCAACCATTGGTGATTGGGCAGGTATACAAAGTTTCGGGTCGGGCTGCAGAGTGCGAATTCATCACTGTGATCCGACTCTCCATCTAGTTCTATTACAGTCCCGTCTGTATTTTTGATTCGGAGCTCGTTTTGGTTTTGTGAATGCCCCAACGCGATTAACAAAACATCACCTAGCATCATGCACTAGCGGTGGCGGGCTAGTGATCCACCGCACGTTCCTTGAAGAATTCGGCCATCGCCAAAATGGCGACCTCCACGGTCCACCCTCACCCCGACCAGCTCCTCTCCGACTCGGACTCGGACTCCGACCACGCCGCCTCCGGCGCCCACCCGCTCCGCCACGTGGACCTCTCGGACTCCATCTTCAAATCCTACCTCCAGTTCACCGGCCACAGTGCGAGCACCGTCGACCTCTCGAAGATCCAATCATTCCTCGCCTCCTCCTCCTCCGGCGCCCTGTCGTGCCTCATCTGCCTCGAGCGCATCAGGCCCTCCGACCCCACCTGGTCCTGCTCCTCCCTCTGCTTCTCCGTCTTCCACCTCCTCTGCATCCAGTCCTGGGCCCGCCAGTCCCTGGATTCCGCCGCAGCGCGCGCCGCCACTCGCCTTTCCATCCCCGCCGACAAGGCCGCGGAGGCGGCCTCCTGGGCCTGCCCGAAATGCAGGTGCGAGTACTCCAAGACCCAGATCCCAAAATCGTATCTTTGTTACTGTGGCAAGGTAGAGAACCCGCCAGGTGATGATCCTTGGATCTTGCCGCATTCTTGTGGTGAGCTGTGTAATCGGCCCTTGAGGCCCCTTTGTGGGCACTCTTGCTTGTTGCTTTGTCACCCTGGTCCGTGCCCCAGCTGCCCTCAGCTCGTTGAGGCCGAGTGCTTTTGTGGATCAGCCCGGGATGTCCGCCGTTGTGGGTTCAAGAACTTTTCCTGTAAGAAAAGGTGCAATAAGTTGTTGGATTGTGGCATTCATCAGTGTGGTGAAATTTGTCATGAGAGCGATTGCCCGCCTTGTCGGAAGAGAAGCGTGTATCAGTGCAGATGCAGGAAGAGGGAGGAAGAGAGAGATTGTTGCGATAGAGATTTTCAGTGCAATGTGCCGTGCGAGAAAGCTCTTGGTTGTGGGAAGCATGTGTGTAGCAAAGGGTGTCATACTGGGGAATGCGGTGATTGCCAACTGCAAGGGAAAAGAACTTGCCCTTGCAGGAAGAGAGTGTATGAAGGAATGGCTTGCGATGTCAATGTGCCTTTGTGTGGCGCCACGTGTAACAAGATGCTGAGCTGCGGTTATCATAGATGCCCGGAACGGTGTCATCGTGGACCTTGCATTGAGACTTGTAGAATTGTCATTACCAAGTCATGTAGGTGTGGAAGCTTGAAGAAAGAGGTAAAAAGTTTGATGCTTTTATATGAAAAATTATGTTGG
The DNA here is from genome assembly GCF_020921035.1 of Rhodamnia argentea. Classification (NCBI taxonomy): domain Eukaryota; kingdom Viridiplantae; phylum Streptophyta; class Magnoliopsida; order Myrtales; family Myrtaceae; genus Rhodamnia; species Rhodamnia argentea. The sequence goes on along the minus strand of NC_063157.1, from coordinate 21,972,514 downwards.
ATTGTTAATTAACCTCTTAATGCGAAGTAGATAGCATAACTGAATCTAGAATAGGTTCCTTGCTATCAAGATTTGTCATGTGAGAGGAAGTGTATGAGGATGAGAGACTGTGGACGTCATGCATGCAAGCGTCGTTGCTGTGATGGGGATTGCCCGCCATGCTCGGAGGTAACTGAGTATAAAAGATTAATTATTTTCCCTTTTTAAATTGTCACTTCGTATTTATAGGTTTTCTCTGATGGTATGTTTTCTTAACTGTAGATATGTGACAAGAGGCTTAGGTGCAAAAACCATAAATGTCCTTCCCCATGTCACAGGTATGTTATCTCCTTATTCTCTATTAACGAGCTACCTAAATCGAAGTTGAACAAAAATTATTCAGAGTCCCTTTATAATCATGAAAATGGAGTGGGAAACAAGAAAGTTCAAGGCCCCAAATATTGCCGAAGATTGAATGACGAAATAATATCAATGTCCTTGAGCAGCATGAATTGAGAGGACAAACAAAAATAAATATTAAATGGAGAAGGTAAACACTATTGCAGAAACAGATGTAAATTTGGGACTGGAACTACCTCTGATTTTTAATAAGTAATAGAGTGACTGCAAGCAAGTGCACAAGCATAATCCACATGGTAGAAACTTACACATTAACTTGTTTTCAGCAAATATACGGTGATCTGCAGCTAAGATATCCCTAAGTAGAAGCTGACACTTTAGAGAAATCATTGAATTAGAGCGTCTTCATACGTTTCTTTGTTAAAGAAGGCATCTAATTGAAATTGGCAGATTACTGAACTGGTAACTTACTGCTTCAGGGCATGACTTTGCAATGATAAGTATGTGCTTTTATGGATCTTATTCTTAGGTAAGCTTGTATTTGCGTTATTTCCACCATAAAGCAGGATGTAATGTTGAATTTCACTTTCAATCTTTCAGAGGTGCCTGTGCTCCTTGCCCAGTGATGGTGACAATTTCATGCGCATGCGGTGAAACACAGTTCGAGGTGAGTGTGGTTATTGTGTAATTAATCCATAAACAATAGTCTTGACCTAATTGTTTCCTCCTTTTGTATCGTTTAGTTCTTCATTGAAGTTTTGATAATTTCACTGGATTAAACAATGGAATTACCTTGCTCTGCATTTAGAAGGCTTCTAATTGCGTTAAAAAAAATGAAGGATATGGACATTAATTCCTATAGCTGTGAAACTCCCTGTTGATGTCCTGTGCACACAATGCTCTCTATTATGTCATTTACTTGTCACCTGATTTTGGAGGAAGTGAAGGCTGTACTTGAAGGAATCTCATCTTTATGGATCATTAAATTTCGTAACTTAAGAAAAGCTGATGGCCATATCATGATGCTTAATTTGCTTCTTCCACACTTCTGAAATTGGCTTTGACGAATCTGTTATGTTCGATTGCCCAACAAGATTGGAAGTTGTTAATTAGCATAACTAGTCCATTTTTGAAGCTATCTAGTTTACCAGATTGAACATTGTTTTGTTAGGCATTTAAGTTTCGAGGCTGACTTTTGTTTTGTGAGAAGAAGTTGTAATAGTTTTCTTTTTAAAATCAAAGAAACATGTAAGGAATGCAAATAGCTTATCATCTGCTTAACTGTGAAGGTTCCCTGTGGTACTGAAATGGATCAGAAACCTCCTAGATGCCGCAAACCTTGTTCTATTGCGCCACTCTGTCGGCATGCATCAATTTGCAAGGTATTATTTTTTATTTTGGACTTCCTAAATTTCATGGACTGAGTTTAAAACACAGACATGTATTGGGTCTCCTGCATTAAGCAAAATATGATTGAGTCTTTCTGATTTTCACTTTAGCCTTTGGGATAATGTCGGAACATTCAATCTCTTTCCTATCTAGTTATTGCATGGATTATCAAAAGAGCTATGGGGTTGTCTTCTAGCTCTCGAAGCATCTTTTCTTCATCTTTTTTCCCCTCTTTGTCCTTCTTTTTTTTTTTTGTGGGGGGAAGGTTTGTGTGTGCCGAAAGCTTTCATTATATTTGCTTTCTATCGCTTAAACCTGATGATGAAGTTTGAACCCTGAAGACAAGATTCATTGCGAATTAGTAAAGAACTTGCTATTAGTTGAAACACTAGTGAGTGGAAAGCTTTCTTTCAATTGGTTACAACTTATTTATGTCTTTCTATATCTGAGGCTTGCATCTACCCTTCTTATTTTACAACTTGGCCCCCTCAAAAGCTATAGTTCATGGGGTATGGAAAACAAATCCATTCTTTATTTAACTGCTAACTTCAAGTACTTGTGGGTGATCTCAGCATTAAGATCTCAGCATTAATTTCTCATCTTTGGATCCTCAGCCACATAAGTGCCACTATGGAGCATGCCCGCAATGCAAGCTGATTTGTGAAGAAGAGTATCCATGTGGTCATAGGTGCAAACTGAGGTTCGTAGTCTTTTGCAATGAGCTGATTTGAATCTTCATTGTGATAATAATTCTGACTCCTTATATTGTCAATTAGATGCCATGGCCCTAAACCTCCTCCTAATCCAGAATTCACAGTGAAACCGAAGAAGAAAAAGTTTGTTCGCCAGAGTGAATATACTCCTGGTTATCCGTGCCCTCCTTGTCCTGAACTTGTCTGGAGATCATGTGTTGGACAGCATGTAGGGGCAGAAAAGATGGTAAGTTTTACTTATGGGTTGGTGGTTTTAGTTCTCTTGCATTGTTGATTGCTTTACGATATTAGTCAAATTTCTGATGCTCATCTATGCTTCTCTCGATACATTATTCAGATGGTATGCTCAGAGAGAACACTGTTCTCATGTGATAACTTATGTGGGAATCCTTTATCCTGTGGCAATCATTATTGCACTAAAACTTGCCATGCCTTGAAGAGCCAATCTTCAACTTCATCTACGATCAGAGGTGGTGAATCTTGTGAAGAGTGTGCTCTCCCTTGTCAAAAGGTTATTACACTTTCATCTAGCTCTAGACACTTGTCACTGATGTTTCATGGCCAAGTATATCTACGCAATGCATATTTTCTTTTCTCTCAGATTTTCTTTGGCCAACTTTGGTAAGATGTAATTACCAGTCTTTAATTGTTGAAAAATATATATTCAGGAGAGGACACCCGAATGTCCGCATCCCTGTCCCTTCCCTTGCCATCCTGGTGAATGTCTACTGTGCAAAGTTCTTGTCAAGCGATCATGTCACTGTGGTTCCATGGTGCATGTTTTCGAATGCACATATTACAACACCCTGTCAGGGGTAGAGCAAATGGCTGTTCGATCATGTGGTGGACCCTGCCACAGGTAATTTTTGGTCTTTGCTTGATTTTCAGAATGTTTCAAGCAAATGCTGGTTAGTTAGATTTGTACCTCCATCAACATTGAACAGAGAGCCTCATCATTCAGGAGCAAAGAGTATGATCATAACTTGATTACAGCTGATAGTTCCATTTGTAAAAAATATTCTAGGAAGTGGAAAAAGCTTTGTTTGGGTGCAAAAGAAAAAACTTTTGAAAGTTTGGTTTGTACGGCCTTTGCTGCTAAACTGTCCCCATATCCCATTCCCCAAACCGTGCCCCCGAAAGGCCAGAGTTCATATTATTACTTCTGTTGTGCTTATGCTTCGTCCATCTAGAGGTTGGCATTACTGCTATTATATTTGTGTTGGGTCATCTTTCATTGTATCATCACCTTCTGCATGTCAGCCAGTGCATTGCACGCATCATGATGGCGTACATGAAAATTATGATATCTTAACATCTCTAAAAATCATGTGACCCATCATCAAGGTAGTAAAAAATTAAATTGTTGGCTCTCTTATTTCTGAAGAGTTAAATAGCAGACATCTATTGTTTTAGTATGATAGACATCTCTGAGCTTATTTTGTACATTTTCCTTCCAAAAGAGAAGTTATCAATGAATAGTATAAAAGCTGCATTTTAGCGCCAATCAAGAAACCATTTTTCTTGAGACAAAGTGGAAGGCTCTTTGGTGAGCTGGTTATGGTTTCATGGGGTGATGAGTTGTGTCTTAAGTTTCTTCTACAAAAGCTTATTTTACCTCTGGTGGTTTGAAGTGGTTGTGTTTGCTGGCTACCATGATGATTGATGAGACCTTATTATCACTTTCTGATGCGCAGAAAGTTGCCCAATTGTACCCATCTCTGCCCGGAGACGTGCCATCCGGGTACATGCCCATCTCCTGAGAAATGCGGCAAAAAGGTACTATGCTACTTTTTGTGCGAATAAATGGAAAGACCACTCGACATCTTTATTGAAGTTATTAGTGGCATACTTGATTGGTAGGTTTTGAATTTAGTAGTTAACTGGAACTATTAACTTACAGTATTTCTCTTTGAAATTTTCTTTTGCAAGGTTACTGTTCGTTGTGAATGCCAGACTTTGAAAAGGGAGTGGTCATGTCACAATGTCCAAGCAGCATATCGTGCTACTGGCGGTGATCCAAAGGACATAACGAAGAATCAATTCGGACATGCGCTTCTTCCTTGCAACTCCGACTGCAAAAGCAGAGTACAAGTTGTTCAATCAGACTTGCAACAACGTAAACCTAAAATTTCAGAGGTAAGTCCAAGGTTGTTGCAGTCGAAATTAGCACTCCAAATTGTTTCCAGCGCACTAACTAGGCTTCAGATGTGCTGTATCTAATGTGTATCAAATGCAGATACTGTGCATGTAAACTTGAACTGTATTGAACAGACATCAATGCTAAAATGAATTCGGAATTGAATTTTCTGTATGAAACTAAAACGCCGGGATAAAACTGGTTAAGTTCGGATGTTATGTAATGTACGGGTTCTTTTACATATAATATGATCTAATCTATTCAAGTCCTCCTACATGGATCTCAGTCCATTCACAATTTTTCTTGATTTAACTTGTGACCTGTGACACTAAAATCCTTGCTATTAGTGATTGGGTTACGTTTGGGCATGAGTATATTGACTAAAGATCTTGTTTTTCGTGAAGGAGTTTATCGACTAAACATCTCATAACATATTGCATTTTATTCCAGATCAAGGAGCCTGATTCAGGGAAGTCTGCCCCAAAGCGTCGGAAGCGACGTGAAAGACTGCAAGAAACAAGAGAAACTTCAACTCTGCAGGTAATAAATTTCGTCGCACAAAAACTTGCAGGGGACAAGAACTCTTTTTCTCTGGTTGATTGAGTAAATTTTGTTGGTTGTTGGACAGAGAATTGGCAGCGCCATGCGGTGGGTGCTTGTTTGTCTAGCCATTGTGGTGGTTATGATCGCAGCGAGCTACTATGGTTACAAAGGTCTATTGAGGCTTTCTGATTGGATGAATGAGATCGATAGGCAAAGACAACGAAGACATCCTCGAATCTAGTCGAAATGTATTTGCACATACCATTGTTTTCTTTCATCTATTTCATAGGCATAGACAGATAAAGTTCTGCCCAGAAATTCGCCGCCGGCTAGACATGAATATAAACGCCAAAACACCAATCAAACATGTTCTAACTTGTGATGAACGCTGAGAAAACCCAATCCTGGAGACACTAGGCTGGTTATATTTATACTAGTATTGTGACGTCTCTCTCATAAGGACCAATATAAGGTTAATTTTTTGCTGTAGTGTGATGTGTTCGAGTGGTCCTGTTGCCGCTTCGTGCGATGTCTCGAACTGAAGTTACATTTACCCGAACATCTGAGAACCATATAATGCCATCGGGGATGAAGATTCGCCTAGCCCTTGTAGGCAGTAAAAATGAAGTAATTGCAATAGGTTTGGAAGTCCGAAAAACCACGCGTCTTGTTTGGCATTTCCAATCAAAAGCAGTGGACTTGGCCTTCTCAAGAGAGCTTCTTAATTCACATCAAGAGTCACCGGTGACGGATTATCTCGTAACAAACGGCCAAAACTAAAGCCGGTCCAAGAGGAGGCTAATGCAGCTGGCCTCGAACAGGAGCATGAACTGAGGATGGATCAGTGAACGGTTTCAAAAAAGGGAATACTGGTTACTTCTCCCACAAGAAACTTCGACTCCAGTAGCCCAGTTTAAGTAAATGAAAATCCGTCCCGACAGAGGAAAAACTGCTGCCCTGTAGGCCGGAATTTGAGTAATCGAGCCGCTGGGCCGGTCGAACCGGATTGGGCCTCCGCCCTCTTCTATCCACTCCACTGCACCGCCCCGCCGTCTGGAGGCCGAAAGAGAAAAAGCTGCCGCTGTGTCTCTCCGTACATTCATCGACCGAGAGAGAAGCGAAACGGAAAGCTCCAAACTGAAGCTCAAGCTCCGCAACTTCAATTTTGCGGAAGCCCTCCTCCCTCGCCTCCACCACCGTGAATAACGCCGGCGACTTTCGTCGGTTCTACTCTAGAAACTGTGAAGCAACTTCCCCTCCATCCTTCATTCCAGTTGCAGAGAACAGAGCGCAGAGCTTAGGAACTCGGGAGGGCTAACAGCGCCAAAGCATGTTGCACAACAAGTCCTTCGTCAAGAAGACGAAATCGGGCAAAATCACCAAGGTTTCTCACACTTGACTTAGACACGCATTCATCTCTCTCGTTCTCTCTGTATGTGTCTTTTAGGTTTCTCAGGTTTGACGTTGACGATCTTGTTCAATATTGGTTGCCGCAGAATGTGAGAGAACACTATTTGCGGGACGATATCTACTGCGGAGTCACGATATGCAAAGTCTGTGACTCTTCCGCTGCTCGCCTGAGCGGCTCTGCTTCTTCCCCAATCCTTGTCCTCGACACTAATGTCGTTCTCAATCAGGTGAACACTGAGCCTCGGTTCACATGTTCGCTTATAATCCCCGGCTATGTGGTTCAGTTTGGAGTAACGGAATGTGACTTAGCATTACTGGTGGTGGTGTTTTCAGATTGATTTGCTTGAGAATCCGGCAATTGATGATGTCGTTGTGCTGTCTATCGTGCTGCAAGAGGTCAGGAACCGAAATTTGGGGGTCTATAATAGAATCAGAGCACTCTGCAGCAATTCGGCGCGGAAATTCTTTGTCTTTTCGAATGAGCACCACAAGTGAGTACTTTCCTTTTAATTATATTACCTAGTGGAGAGCAAACTTAAGATGTTGCATAGGGGACAGATGCTAGTGATGTTGATAAAGAGAATCATTGCTGGTATGGGAGAGGTAGTTTTACTAATTTCGGTGATCATTTAAGGTGTGACAAGGTTCTCCATCATTAGGTAGGAAGAACTTACATATAGATAAATTTTCGTTCATTAATATACAGCGGGAGATTTGATTTGGATGGCCTCCTTAAGCTGTATTTGGCCCTTGCATTTGTGGGAGTAATTGATCACCCATCTTTGTTATTAATAAGATTGGACATCACATTGCTTTAATGGGTGCAATGTTGATCATCATTGCTTTCTGCACATATATCTGTTTCATTTCTTATGTGCTTCTAGGTTATTGGTGTGAAAGTGTCATTGGTTACGAACTCATTCTACAATCCTATGTAGTTGGTAGTTTTCACTATGGTTGATTTCTGCTTCTTTTGTATTGCCTATGTTGCTGCTAGTCCAATTAAGCGTATTAAAACTTATATTTATGCAGGGATACATTTGTCCAGGACATGGCCGGTGAAAGTAAAAATGACAGGAATGATAGAGGTCTGACTTTCTCTCACAGTTACTCTTCTGAATATTTTCCCCTACCCTTTTGACGGGTATCACACAGTTGCCTGTTCAATACGTAAAATACCCTGGAGTAGTTATTATTTTATTGTTTCATCAAACACATCTATTTGCATAATTTCCAACTGACGCTTAAGAACTTCTAATTCAGCTATACGTGTGGCGGCTCAATGGTATAAGAGTCATCTTGGTGGTGCTGCTCATGTTCTGCTCATAACCAACGACAGGGAGAATAAGAGGAAAGCTACAGAAGAGGGCATTCCAGCAGAGACCAGTATGTCTAAATTTTTTACTTTCTCCTCAGTTTATTCCTTACCCAATATGTGTTTCTAAGTTTGAGATATAATTGTAACTTTTACCTCTTTGTGCGCCCCATTTTAGACATAACTTGTATGTAGATCTTTATAACTATGAATAATGTCTTGTGATATGTCTGCTTGTTTGTAACCTTAACCTATGTTTGATTGCGGTTATGCAGTTGAAGCATATGTGAAATCACTGGACCGCCGGGATCTGCTAGATTTGCTTGTGCGTCCTGCATCAGAGGATGTAAACATGGAAGAAGTTGAAGATTTAAGACCCTCAAAGAGGAAAGTTATATATGCTGAGGTACACCTTGAGATCATCCCATTTAATAAATTGGTGTAAGCTGTTGCTGTGTTTGAATGGGCTGAAGATATGATGTACTGCTGTTCTTAGCATTTTCCGTTTATGCAGCACAAGCCCCTATCTGAAATTACTTCTGGGTTGCATCAAGGAATATATCACCAAGGGAAGCTTCGCGTTAATCGATACAATCCTTTCGAAGCATATGTTGGAAGTGAAAGTATTGGTGATGAAATCATTATATACGGACGTGGAAATATGAATCGAGCTTTCGATGGTGATATTGTGGCAGTGGAACTGCTGCCTCAAGATCAGTGGCACGAGGAGAACTCTTTATCATTAGCAGATGAGGGTATGGTAGCTTATATGGTGCCTTCTTTAAGGAATGTGTTTACTTTTTCCTTTCACTCAGTTTTCAACCAGGTACTCTTTTGGATCCTAAGATGATTCTGCTTATAATTATTATTATCTTTATTCAATTACAGAGGATGAAGAGGAAGGAGTTCATCTGGTCCCAGGCAGTGCAGATGATGCTCCTAGGACGACAAATCTGGTGCAGAGTGCTGCTGGTCCACCTCGCCCATCTGGCCAGGTTGTTGGTATCATAAAGAGGAACTGGCATTCGTAAGTGGATTCTTATGGGGTAACTCTGTTATTTGTTTACAGGAGTGGCTTTTCTACTTTTCTGTTGATGCATCTATTAACTTAAACTTGGTGGTTGGACTATCAAATACATGTTTGCATCATTAGTGTCGTATTCCATATGGTTTGGGATGCATTCTGCCATTCAGTTGACCGTCACTGTTTGATGTCTGGACTCTCTTTAAATATATGGATAGTGTGAGTAACTTGTATATGCTGATAAATCAGCTTTCGTGATTTGACTACAGTGGAGTTCGGTGCCTTTCTTAGTAAGTGTGTGGACCTATCTGCACTTGATTTACAGTGCTAAAAGGAAGCATTTAAATGAATTTTCTACCTAATATTTTCTTTATAGTTCTCGTAAAGTTCATTCTTTTGGGTGCGAATGAATAATACTACTTAGTTTGTGAAGTTAACATCCAATTGTATGCCGAAAAATGGTTGTTCCAATATTTTGGTTCTTTCTCTGTTATGTACCTATTTCCTAGTATTTGCTTAACTCACTTTGAGCAGTTATTGTGGATCTTTGGAGCCTATGCCCATGCCGGCAGGAGATGGGGGTGTTGCACATGCGCTATTTGTTTCTAAGGACAGGAGAATTCCGAAAATTCGCATCCAAACTCGACAGCTCGGGAACCTTCTGAGCAAGAGAATCGTCGTGACTGTGGACTCCTGGGACTGTCTTTCACGCTATCCTTCTGGGCATTATGTTCGTACAATTGGAGAAATAGGTGATAGGGATACAGAAAGCGAGGTACCTGATGATGCAATTTTTTTTCATGCTTGTTTGTGGTTTTGTGTTCTTTTAGTTGCATTTGGTTTCATGGACGAGAAATTTGTGGAGAGTGATTGAAATTTTTATGACATAACATTTTTTCCTTAAATGGGTGAAGGTTGTATTGATTGAGAATGACATTGATGCAAGGCCATTTTCTTCTCAAGTATTGGCATGTTTGCCTCCATTACCATGGTCAGTCTCCTCAGAAGATTTGGCAAATCCCATCAGGCAAGATTTACGGCATTTGCTTGTCTTCAGTGTGGACCCTCCAGGTATCTGACTTGTATAGACTTGTTAATTTCACTTCTTTTCTTTTTTTGGCATTTCTACTCTCTAATGTTTAATGTATGCTTCTGCATTGGGCAGGATGCAAGGATATTGATGATGCGCTGCACTGCGCAGCCCTTTCCAACGGAAATTTTGAAGTTGGAGTTCGTATCCTTAGAGTTGGGCTTCCACGGGGCTTCATATTTAGATTTGATAGAGTTGGGCTTCCACGGGGCTTCATATTTAGATTTGACATGGTTGTGACTTAAGATTAATCTTACCATTATGGTCTTTCTGGAGTTGCTTGCATAGGAAATTTCATGGTCTGTAATCAGGAAAACAGAAGTTGAAGTTGATGTCATGTCAGAATACTTAAATTAATGGATACCGAACCTCATCTGGTTATGTTTCTTCCCAATCCTTCTCTTAATTTTTTTGGTACTTTAATCTTGAGTGGCTGCTTATGGAACTTCTACTTATCCTGTGAGTATATATTCCGAGAATAACTTCTCTGCTCACCCTGTTTGTTGTCAAGCTTATTCAACGAGTATTTATCAGTTTCTTCTTTCAATTTGTAGTAAATGCCACCATCTTCTGAGGTGGTCCTGCCTTGACAAGGATGCCTTTCTTTTTACCAAGTCCTTCAACGTTTCCTTTTTGCCGTGGCATTGTCTAGCGGGAAAGTTTCACCGATTCTAGTGAGTGAGGCTTTCTTGGGCCAAGTTACTTTAGGTTGCTTTTGTTCTTCTAAATTTCCTCTTTCGGTCCTTCCTTGAGCTGGGTAGAGATAATTCCTGTACCTTTTGTTTCTGCACATTTTTCCCCTCTGATTTCTGAATTTGATGAAAATCTGACAAACTCTCAGTCACTTGATTTAGAAGCTTTATTTAGGCTCTCAGTTTTTCGAGCATGGTTCGGTTTGACTCCTGTTGATGGGGTCCAAGTCAAATTGTGTTCCACACCAAGGTAACCTGGCTTTCGCATACTAAGGAGTTCAAAGACCAACAATTTTAACAAGTTGAATTTTTGGTTTTTTAAGACTTAGCCAGGTATTTTTCTTTAATGTTAGTCACCTAGATATTGCTGATGTGACAAACTTTGTGCACCCTTCCACACCACTTGATGATGAGGCTGCACAAAGGGGCACATCTGTTTACCTTGTTGAGCGCCGCATTGATATGCTACCAAAGCCTTTGACAGAAGGTAATACATTGTTTAGAGCTGTAAAATTGTCTCTTTGACATCAGAGAAAAGACTGATTGTGATTAATCTGTAGTCCTTCCTGGATCAAATTTAATGGCTGAATTTATGTTGCAGATATATGTTCACTTCGGGCAGATGTGGAGAGACTGGCTTTTTCTGTTATCTGGGTATGTTCTCGTTCCATCTTCGTTGTCATTTGCTATGCTTTTTTAGGATGAGAGGATTGCATGTACATTAGCCACCATCACCAGACCGCACCAAATGATAGCTCGTGTGCTGACTAATCATGAACTTGTTGGCCCTGTGAATTCAAATATATTGATTGATCTTCTCATGAAAGGAAAACAATATCGTTTATTGCCGATTTTCAGGAAATGACACCTGAAGCAGAGATAATATCGACAAGATATACAAAAAGTATTATCAAATCATGTGCTGCTCTGTCTTATATTGAAGCTCAGGCAAGGATGGATGACAGGTAATTGTGTAAATGTTGAGTAGGTTTGTCCTCTATTCATATGAGCTCTTTTCTAGGGTTTAACCTCTCACATAAACATAATGGACTAAAGTTGTTCTGATAATATTGTTTTTCAAAAAACTTAATCTGTGCTAGTTCTTTTTCACTTCTTATATCTGGCATTCTATTGATATTCATGATGAAATGCCTGAAAAACTTTTATGTCCTTTACATCTTATATTTCCAAGTTTGGTTGTGAAGAGGTTTGCCAGAAATATACTGGTGCTCTCTGGTCCTGTTGGTTTATTCATCGTTGTTCCAGTTGGCGGAGAAAAAGGTGGCTGGTGATGAACCTGTTGTAGAAAATGGAAGTGGCGTGATTTTATTGACTGTCCATTCCATGTATAACTTTTTGAACTCTCTAAGATTGGGAAAAGAAAACATGGTCATAAAAAGTTGTGTATATTGCGTAGCACTAGCAGAAAGAAATTCTGGATACAGTTGGTAAGTCCCATCCAGTTTGATCGTATTCTTACCTAGTAAACAAGTCTGCTATTGCCAAAAGATTGTGTTCAATCTTCCTTGGGGTAGCTGTGAACACTGATATGGTAGTGACTGTCATATAAGGCCTATGAATGCTTAGAAAAATTGGGAACTGAACCCGCTTTCGCGTTCCTCTGTTGAATAAATTTTCACTTTAACATAATTCAGCAGTTCCTATTCTTGCTGGTGAGCCTTTCATGGTAATGTCTAGTATACTGCAGGGAGTTTGTTCAGGTAATTGCTGTATTACTTACATTCTCTTATTTTGTAGTCGGTTGGCAGATCCTTTAACTACAGATTTGAGGAATATGAATACATTGGCAAAGGTGTGCATGCATTCTCAACCTGGTTTGCTTGTTTATTGAGGATACTGACTCTCTAATCGGTGCGTTATACTCGTGATGCAGATTATGAGGCACAGGCGTATTGAGAGAGGGGCCCTAACACTTGCTTCTGCCGAGGTCAAATTTCAAATTGACACCGAGACTCATGACCCTCTTGATATTGGTATGTCATGTAAACTCTAAAGATTTTCTCTTAAGTTGTCGAAATATAATTTTTAGATGTACCCTCTAATCGCGATCACTGCATTAAATATTAGAGTGGATGACCATTCAAGTTTCTGTTATTACACTAGACTGCAAACAGTAGAAACATGGCCCGTATATAAGTGTATTAAACCAAAAATTCCAAAACTCATCTCTCCTTTTGAAATCATTTGAATGGTTCTGATTTTGTATCCTACCTATATGTAGGCTTCCTTACTGTTAAATGGGAAAAAAAATGTCATCTTCAAACTGCTGAAGCTTGTTTTACTGCCAATTCCAGTGTGGTCATCTTCAGTCATTGGATTACATGATGAATCAGATAACACTTGATTATTGCACTTGAAAGTGGAGGTGTCAGTTACTTTTGCCAATGGCCAGCATATGGTTATTGTAGACATTTTATAACTAATTGCATTTCAATTCACCTGCAAATCTCCAGGCATGTATCAGATTCGAGAAGCAAACCAAATGGTGGAGGAGTTCATGCTTGCTGCCAATGTTGCAGTTGCTGAAAAAATCCTTAAACACTATCCTCTATGTTCTCTGTTGAGGTAAGCTGAAAAAATCGTTGAACACTATCCTCTAGGTAAGCTGAAAAATCCTTAAACACTATCCTCTATGTTCTTTGTTGAGGTAAGCTGAAAAAATCCTTGTACACTAACCTGTTGAGATATGTTCTCTGTTGAGGTAAGCTGGTGTTTTCTGTTATGTTAATTTGGGATTAGCCCTCCTAGATTTCCTGCCTTTTGCTGTCATCTTGGGTGGCATTGTTTGCCATCCATTCCAATTTCCGACCTGTAAGTGATGCTGGTGCATTGCTCAACGTGCAGTTATTATTAAAGCTTTCTGGAGTATATATGTCTTGAAACAAAAATGGAGCCTCATTCTATACTTCAGTTCGTGAAATGTCCTATTTTAATCCTTTCTCAACTTACTGATTGTTATACGAGTGATTTCACTTCTTTTAGGAGTCCAACCACCTTGCGAGTGGCTTCATAATTATAAATGATGCTTATAGTTTGATTTTAAACTAATTCTATAGTATTTAAATGGGTAAAATTCTTGCTATGCCATGCCCCCATTATATTTTAACTTCCCTTCGCCTGATCCTCATGAAGTTACTAGATATACTGAATACCTTGTGACTAGAGGGGAAGCTACAAGTATTTTCTTTTGGTGATTTCAATCCAGTTGAACTTCGCCACTTGTATTTCTTCCTTGTCTTTGATAGTATGTCTCAGAGTAATGTCCATTTGTGGTGGTTCTGGCTATATAACCAATATCTGCGGTTGATTGCTTTCAAAGGCGGCATCCTACACCAACGAAAGAGATGCTTGAACCCTTGCTGCGTACAGCTGCTTCTGTTGGTCTTGACTTGGACATCTCTACATCAAAAGCACTGGCTGATTCGCTTGACCGTGCGGTGGTGAGTTTCAAGATGGTTTGGATTGGTTCAGCTTGTTATGTGCGTTTCAATTTACCATGCTATATCTCACTGTCTTAGTGTTAATAAAAATCTACAGGGAGAAGATCCATATTTTAACAAATTGATACGAATTCTCGCAACTAGATGCATGACACAGGTGATTTTAAGTAATAAACGTGAAAATTTCTTCTTTTTTGTTTTGCTCCTGTTAGATATGATCTATTTCCTTTGTCTGTGATACAGGCAGTATATTTCTGTAGTGGAGACTTGACTCTGCCAGAATACCATCATTATGGGCTGGCCGCCCCATTATATACTCATTTCACTTCACCTATCAGGAGATATGCTGGTAAGGAAGCAGTTCTCTTCTGATGCTTCTCTTTGTGGTAAAAGAGATGGCACATGCTGATTTTGGAACTAAAATATTTTGCAGATGTCATTGTTCACAGGTTGCTTTCTGCATCACTAGGAATTTACAAGCTTCCAGCCATATTTCAAGACAGACCCCAGCTAACTAGTATTGCTGACAGTAAGACAAGAATGATCCAACTAAGCTTTTTATTGTTCCGTTTCATTGCATCTCTCTTTCTAGCTTTGAACATTCTTGTATTAGTGGTATAGCCATTAACTTTAGTGTTGCTCCATCATTCAGCCACATAGCTTACATGGTTGATCGATTGGTGAGAGGAACTTTTTTTTTTTTTTTGGGGGGGTTGGCGGAAGGGGAAGGGGAAGGAGATCATTTGATCTTCTTTTACTTCTTAATACCATCTCTGCGGTTGCACTTCTCTCTCTCTCTCTCTCTCTCTCCGTCCAAATTACTGACTCCATTTTCAATTCCAATGATATTTTTCCAGATCTGAATTATCGACATAGAAATGCTCAGATGGCTAGTAGAGCCTCAGTGGAGCTCCATACACTCATCTACTTCAGGAAGCGGTACTCCTCTTTCTCTCTCTCACACACACAAACACTTATGCTTGGTCGCCTGCACGCGATTGAACACACCCAAGGACGCATTGATGCAGACTGGTACATGAAAAGACTATTATGTACTGCAGGCCCACTGACACTGAAGCTAGAATTGTCAAGATTAGATCCAATGGCTTTATTGTTTTTGTGCCCAAGTAAGTGATTTCTCCTTGATTTTGTTTCCGCTTTCTTTCTTTGTTCAAGTTTCTTTCATATACCTACGGTATATCCTCCCATGGGGGTTAAGACATTCAAAGACTTCTTGCCTTCCTCCTTCTGCCAAGAACAACATGAAGTAACAAAAGGAATCAAATGGGAAGAAAAGTTAGACTTAGTATGTGAAAGAAGAATGGATGCGTTGCCCAATTCAGTCTATACCCTAAATGCAAAAATCTTGGCAAGAGACACATCTTGGTGGAAGATAGGAAATTTGACCATTCAGTTGAAAGACTTGGAATCTATTGACTGCATCTTTAATGTTATGGGCTAGCAAGCAAATTGATAATTGTTCTAGGACACCTATCTTTGTCATTGATAAGAAAAGCAGGGACTTTCTTCCTTGGAAAGTTAGCTGGTGAAATTCTGTGTTTGTCTTAGAGAGAATAGAAAAAGTCTATCATCTCTAGAAAGATGCACTCTAAATTGTTAGAACTTGTAAGTATTAAGCAGTCTTAATCAAATACACCTTAAACTTTTAGAATTGTCTTGCCATTCCCACATGATACCTCAAGAAGGCTTGTGTTTGCACCTCTTTGGGCCCTCATTGTTTCATCATGTATAATAGGCGAAATTGCAGCTTATGTGTGCAGACGAGTGTCGGAGCATTAAATATTTAAACCATCCCTTCATGGTGGTGGTTCAACAATTTCCACACAGATTTTAGAGAAACTTAGGAGTTTTTACCAATTGCATTAGTTCAGACCTGCCTCCATGTATGCGGCCATGGATTGATTGGGTTGGCAGCTTTTTCTGTGGTACATTTTTCTTTCCATATTGGCTGTGTTGCTAAAAGATGCCTTTGATGGTGCTAGTTGATAAAATCTTTCCACACCGAATAGAATACATGATGCTAACTCTAGCTCATCGTGGTGAGTGCATAAAGAGCATGGTTTTGGCAATATATATGTCTGGAAGGATCTGCTGTCTACACGTATGACACGTACATCTTTTATGCAAACTAATAGGTCATTCGCTATTGCAGATTTGGGATCGAAGGACCTGTATACTTGACAGAGAGGAGTGAGAAGGGAGGTGGGGAATGGTTTGTTGATGAACAGCAGCAGAAGATAAAAAGGATGGATGGAAGCATTAGTTACGGGGTCTTGCAGAAGGTGAACATTCACATGGAGGTCGTGGAGCCTCAGCCGAATCGGCCAAAACTCCAACTTAACCTTGTTTAGGTATTAAAAATTAGACAAGTTTAGTGTAGCAGGAACACCATGTCGGCTATTGAGTAACGGAGCTCATCCATCAAAATCATGGTAAAGAACTTTGCCAATCTCAGTGCCTCTGCAAAATCAGAATATGCCGTGAGAGCAATATAAATTGTAGTTTTCACCTGCGTAGAATAGTCTTCCTTTTTTGTGGGGTGAGGGTCCTGCAAAGTAATGTTATGTATTGCCATTCAAACTGTTTGTTTTTTTCTCCTTTAACTTCTCTAAAACCTGTTTGCACATCCTTTGATATGAAGTGGGGGTGTTTTTTCTCGCTTCTTATGTTAATTTTGGTCCGAGTCACTTGGACAAGGTGTACAAGTTTATTGGAGGCAATAGAATGGATTTACGAACTTTGTTTCTGTATCATTTTCCCTAGAGTGGCAATGTACCGTCTTCTTACTGTGCGATGTTTTCTCCTGCTGCTGCACTAAAACTGGTCATCACTCATTCTCTGGGGGCTGGCGAGAAGCTGCCGATATATCCATGCTTCTAAAGAATGATCGTTAGTTATTTAGCCTGCATTTTTCTATTGAGGAGAGGTTTCTCACGTGGAGCTTGAACATTTCCTTTTTGAACTTGCAATATCACGAGGAGCTCCATGAACTCAGTGTGATGGACATATGGTTTGACTCAGTTTGATAGCTTGAAACTGGCCACTTCCTCGCATTGCTTGGGGAGAACTAGAGATGTTAACAAGGTGAGTATTGCCTCCATACACAATCGAATTCTCGCGTCAATACGTTGCTAAGTTGGTTGGTGAAACATTTTCTAGTTCCTCAATAGATTATGTGTAAGATATGCGCACATTTTTGTGAGGTTTATTCCGAGTCACTTCAAATTTTCACTACGATTGAACATAGCCTTGTGGCCTGAAACTGCTTACAAAATCTTTCGGCTGCAGTCGGTTTGGATAGGGCACCAAATTTGTTCAAAATCCTAAATTTCCAGAAGCATCTGGATAGCTTACGGTCCATTGTCTTCTTCGTTGGGTCTCATTCTGTCATCTGAGGTACTTGTGAGAGTTGCCTTCGGTACACTAGTGATAAAAACGCTACTTTTTATGCTCTCGAGTTGCAAGCTCATGTGACATCTTTATCTTGGGCCAGTCAACTAAATTCATTCCTATTTCTCTTGGCCAAAAAGAATGTAAGTTTCGGGAGACGTTCCTCTGTAGCACAGCTTGATGCAGACGGCGCCGGCGGGTGGGCTAGACTACTTGTTTGGAGTGAAAATGGAGTAAGCACGCCAAGTTTGAAGTCTGAAAGTCGTGTGTCCGGTACTTACTGCACGATCACGACCACGACCAATCCCCAAGAGCTGGTCTTGGTCTTCTCATGCGAGTCTTCCCCTTCAAGTTCCCCCCACGGAAAGTTCACGAGACAGCGACCCCTGAAGAAAGTGAAGCACTCGGGTTGTCGAAACGATGAGTTTCCGTCGTCGTGCTCCTTTCTTGGTCTGATCCCATGTTGGGGGCGGGCGAAGGACACAGTTTGAATGCGTAGGGAGTGGGGGACAGAAATTCAAAGATGAGGTAAGCCCTCTTCTTCCAGAAGTCTTATCTAGACCATAATGATTTATTTGCTTGATGTTGTTTTCGTTGTTGTTCATCCTGCATCGCCCCGCTTGGAGCTTCTCCCGGATGGATGTTCTAAGCTCTAAATTTTGGCACAGGCTTAGGAGCCCGCATTAGAAAACATTTCTGCTTCGATTTGTTGTAGAATCGAAGGTATGGATCAAGTTGATTTTGTTTCTTTATCAATACTTTTCTTTTCCGCTCCGCCAAACAAAATCTTTTTTTTTTTTTTTAAATTGGAGCGCCATGAATGTGAACGAAGGAAAATGTGGTGGGGAGTCACCGGCCACGGGGAGGCCCACTTTATCACCGCCACCGCCCATAATTACTCCTTGGTGTTAATCCCTCTTTATTACATAATTATTAGCATAATGTTGTCACTGCGAGGAGCACTTGCACATTAACTTCTTCGGTGGCTTGAAGGACTAAGGGCACGAACGACAATCATTCTCTTTCCGAGCTCTATTTCCATTCTCTGGATGAGTTTCTAAATAGAAACACACATAATTTCTATTTCCGAACCGAAAATTCATTTGATAGCAGTATAAAATTTCTACGATTGCTAGTCACTAGGCCTTGGCCGACTATTGGCGGCCGTAGACTGGCGGACGACGATGGGCAAATGGTAGACAATGGCCGACTGATGGTGAACATTATCAATAATCTCCTTGCTTTGTGTCTCATATATATTTTCGTTCTCTCTTTCGCCTATACCTTTCTACCTCCTTCGGGTAAATACGGTCCATCTCGACATGACCCGTGTCGCATCATCGTGATGAAATTCACAAATTTGGAACATCGTAGCATTTCCTGTCCATTTAAGTAAGTACCTCAGGGAATTATTGAAGGATACCGATCCGTGGTGATTATAGTCCACAAAAAAGGAAAGAAGAAAGAGAAATTACCAAAGAAGTGGAAGACAGTCGAGTGTCTTTTTTTTTTTTTCAGTTTTAAGAATTTGGTTAATACACAGGAGAGCATCACCACAATGTGTTAAAGACGTAATAATTCCGCGTAAATTTAGAGCGAATTATCCATGCATTGGCATGCTCGCGTAACCGAGAGAAATTATTATATGAATCTTACGTGGCTTCCATGTGGCATGACAATCCACGTGTCGACATGGCAAAGGGACTTCGTCTTCGTCAGTTTACCGCTTTTCTGGATTTTCAAAACACATATGATTTCTATCTCCGCCCATGGTGTCAACTGAGCTCGTCCCCCTTTTCTTTTTTTCTTACAAAGGTTGCCAACCTTGTACGCAAATAGGCTGATGTGGAATTAACATGCCAGATACGACCGTGGACCGTATTTCTCACAGCACAAAAATAGACCCTCGCAATCCTCAAAAAAATATTGTACCGTCATACAATCCATAGATCGGATAAACTCTACGCATCTCTATCTTTTGAATATGTGAGACTGCACATCATTCATTAGTTTTCGAATCCGATAAAGGGAACATAATTATCGACATTATTTTAAGAAATTTCTCGATTGCCAACATGAAAATCATAAAAATGAAAGATTATTTTAGGAAAGGGTATTGCTAGCATGATAGTATGACACTACGACAATGAATTACTAGTCATAAGATCGGAGATGGGTCCCATCATGATTGTTATATATTTATTGTCATTCATAACACTTATGATTGAAATTGCATTGTTATACTGTCTCAAATTTTTTAGGGGAAAAAAGAGCTACTCTTTACAAAAGTTGTAGGAAGTTAAAAAAAAAAAAAAGATAATTGCGGTTTACAGCAAAATAAATCAGACAAAAACAATTAAATTTAGTCAGAAATTTCTAAAAAATAAAAATTGAATTTGGCTTTCTTTTCTCTTCTCTCTTCACTTTTTCATTCCGAAACAATGGAGATTCCGCCGCTGGAGATGTTTCCATGGCTGTCCCCCTGACACAGGCTCAAAGCCCGCTCCAAGTTCGCCGCTATGTCGCTCATCGTCGGCCGGTCCTTCCCTTCCAGATTCACGCAATGCATCGCCGTGTACGCCACCAGCTCCACCGCCTCCGCCTCCGCCTTCTCCGGCGCCGCCACCCTCCCGTCCAGCACCCTCGCCACCTCCCCGGCCATTATCGCCGGCACGGCGTAGTCCACCACGCTCACCGGCGTCGCCCCCTCCCCCTCCCCTTCCTTGAAGATCGCCTTCTTCCCCGTCAGCAGCTCCAGCAACACCACTCCGAGCCCGTACACGTCGCTCTTCGCCGTGAGCACGTTCAGCCCATAGTACTCCGGATCGATGTACCCAATGGTTCCGGCCGCCGCCATCGGCCTCTGGTCGCTGTCCGACTCGCGTTGTTGGTGGTGGCGATGATGATGATCCATCAGAGACAGGCCGAAATCGGAGACCCGTGCGGTCCAATTCGAGTCGAGCAATATGTTGGACGATTTGATGTCTCTGTGAATGATGGGAGGGTCTGCGTAACTGTGCAGATACTCGATACCTCTCGCCGCGTCCAGCGCGATCTTGATCCTCATTTTCCACGAATTTAGGACGCTGCTCGATATCTTCACGTTGTTCTTGTCGTGCAAGTGATCGTAGAGAGCTCCATTTCTCATGTACTCGTAGACCAAGAGCCTCTCGTCCTTCTCCGTGCAGTAACCAACTAGTCTCACCAGGTGTTTGTGATGGAGCCTCGACAGGAATGCTAGTTCCGAATCGAACGCGCTCTCTTTCTCCTGGAATTTCTTCGCCTTCGACCCTGTCTCGCCTCGCTTGATCGCGACCTCCCCGCCGTCGGGCAATTTGCCTCGGTAGACCACCCCGAAGCTCCCCGCGCCAATCTTGTTCTCCATGGAGAAGAAGTTGGTGGCCGCAGCGAGCTCGGCCAGCGAGAATTCCTCGGCCCTGTCGGCGTGCTTAGAGGAGGGCCCGCTCCTCTGCCGGCTCATTACCCTCGAGCTCTGGCGCCGGATGGTCGACGATCTGAAGAGATTGCCGCTGTTCGAGTTCGTCGCATTGTTCGAATTCGCCCTCGTGATTGTTGGCTGCACCGAGTTGTGTATCTTCTTGTGCCCAAAACACGCCCCTGTATATAACAAGTATATAGCCGTGCACAGGCCTGAAAAGGCCCCAACAGAGCCGACTATCGCGAATGCCAGTAGGCTCTTCCTCAAGCCTTGTGATGGAGAAGATGAAGGAGAGACCGATGGCGGCTGAGGCGGAGGCCCGGGCGTCAAGAACTCTACCTGGCAAGGCTTGCAGATAGCACCCGAATCATAACAAAGACTCTGAGACTCAGTGTATATGCCACAATCACAGGACTGAACACAGGGTCCTGGCAAAATCCCTGTCAACGGAAGCAGCTCAGGACCTGATCCATTGTTCCATCCCGGACCCCAACACATTACCGAGAAATTGCTGGTCGTCAACCCGCAAGTGAAATTCGCGCCCGAAGCAATCGTTTCAAAGTAAGTTCCCTCGGTTTCTTTCGTAAAAAATTGCCCTTTGCCGCCCCAGCAGATCACGGTGTTGTTCAGTCTCCGGATTGCGCAACTGTGATTAGCACCTAGAGACAAGAGTGAGTACTCCATCGCCGAGTTGAAGGGAACATCTAATTGCCCAGCTTCATTGCTTCCTCTGCAGACCACAAACCCAGTTGTGTTCAATCCACAAACATGAGCACCACCGGCTACGACACTCGACATCGGCATAGTTCCGAACCCATTCTCTATATTCCCCGCAATTGAATTGCTGCCCCAACATTGAACATGAGTCGATTTCACCGAAATCCCGCAAGAAAACCCGAACCCAGATGAGACTGAAGCGAATTCATCATCCTCAGGAGGAAAGAACGATTTGCTACGTCTCCAGCATTTGACTCGTTTTGTACCGTTGACCTGTGCACAAATCTGATAATCACCAACCGAGATATTCTCCAACAGAACAGTGTCATCGCCATAAATTCTCTTGGGAACGAGGGTGGAGTCGGTAGCGTCGAGATTGTCCCAGCAGAGGAAGCTGTAGCCTCCGGAGCGTAGCCCGCAGACGGAGTTGGCGCCGCCGGAGATGGCGGAGAAGGAGATGTAGGGGCTCAAGTCCACTACTTGCCCTCGCCGGTAGCATTTGATCCTCTGCTTAGGTTGGGCAGAGGCGATGCCGCACACGGTGGCAGAGGAGTAGCTGATGGCAATGGTGGAGCCTGTGCCCAAGGCATGGGATGCGTCGGTGGCCGAGAGCACGGCCGCGGCGATGGCGAGGATGACGGCGGAGAGCCGCGGCCTCATCATCTAAAGGGGCCGTGGGTGGTGGTGGGGCTTGAGGGGTTGGTGAGCTTCATTGCCTGAGAGAGAGAGAGAGAGAGAGAGGCTGCTTTGCTTTGATTGGCATCGGTTGATGGATTGAGTTTTATGAACATTGATGAAGAGAGCAGTTATGGAAAACTTCTGGGTGAGTTTTGGCATATGCTTCAAAGTTGAGTAAAAGCCGATGAGGTCCATCTCTGACTCCGTTCTATCAAATTAGACATATGTCTTTTTCACCAATTTGGACCGGAGACTACCATTCTACGACCATTACCCAAACATGCAGCCCATATTTCACATGCTTCTATTTTCCCACGGTCCAAGAACTAAATTGAATATATATACTAAAAATTTGAGGACCACACTAATTAAATTAAAAGTTCATGGAGGATATTGCATATTGGGCTAAGTTTCAAGGACCACACTACAAATTAAAACAAAGTTCATGGACCATTTATATCGTTTATCCTATATATACAGTGATCAAGTACTAAGATCCTCTGTATACGTCGGCCAAGTGAAATACGATAATTGACATTCGTTAACCGAGAATTTTTTGTCCCCCCCGTTCCTTTTTATGTTCTTGTTTTTCTTTTCCCTACTTCTTCGGTGAAAGCCGATTAGGTTGTGAACTCATGCCGCCACCTAAGCCGCCGCTTGGACTTGTGCTCGCCGATTGGACTTGTGCGCGAGCCGAAGCGAGATTTGCGGATGAGGAAGGAGGGGGAGCATGGAGGCAACAATGGTGGTTGAGAGACAGGAACACTAAACCTTCCTTTAAGTGCCGAAGATAAAAATCATTTTTCCAATCAATGCTGCAAATTTTTCAACCGAGGCAAACATGACTACTGCTGGAATTCAAGTCAGTCTTTCCCCATCTAACCCTTTTTCTCCCCCCTAAGCTAAAACCATCTTACACACGTTGATTCCCTCATCGCGCAAGCAGAAAATTTCCTTGTTTTTTAGACTTCTTTGCGTGTGGAAAACCCCGGGCTTCAGAAATTAGTGGAGGAACTCCTAACCTTTTTGACAGAAAAGCTCGCGGGTGACAAAGAGTCTCTTGTACATGATAATTGTGAACTCCTCGCGAGCATTATGGTAATTGTCATTTTGTCCTTTGGCACACACACACACAAAAAAAAAAATTGGTGCTCCACCAAATTGACAATGGATCTAATACTGATCCTTCGAAAAGTATTCGGAGAGACGCGAAAGTTCACGGTCTGCCAATTTTTCGAAACTCGTCGCGAAAAGTTTGCTTCAATGGAGAAACCCAAAATGCTCTCTAGCCCCGGATATTCAGAAGGGTACTTCTCAAATCTTACCAACATGCTCTTTAGCCATTATCACGCGATTGAGATATTCGAACGGATGACCTCCAGCTTCTAAACCGAAAGTTCGCAATCGCCCCAAAATTATACCAACACAGGTTAAGTACAACAGACAAGTAAATAGCTGAAACATATGCATCAAGTTAGTTAAAAATTTTGGACCGACATGTAATGGGTGGAAAGTACTTGTCATCATTTAGAAGTTTGACTTTCCACCCAAAAAAATTATACACAAAAGCTCTCACCTTTCTTTTTCTCGGCTAACTCTCGAAACTATGTACCGTAGTTTTATTCATCTGAGTTTGTGCAATGATCTATTATAGGCTACTACGTTATATAAAGAACCTCGTGAAGATGACTGAGCAAGCGAAATGATTCTCTCAAACAGCTCATGAGCCAAAAGCTTGTCAACCCCTTTGCAAGAACATGGTAAAAAACATAGGTATCTGCCTAGAGCCTAGTTGCAACTATAGCTAACATGTGCAAGTCAAATTAAAGTGTTTTGGACGCCAACTAAGCACAATTTTGGTCTGAGTACATTAAGGAAAATGTAAAATTTAATTCTCATATTTAGTAACGTGTATTGAATTTTCAAACGGGGTACGTGCAAGCTGTCCTATCTTTGGAATCGTGAACTACCGTAACACATCCCAGGCATGATTAGAGCAATGTGATTTTTCGAGACTATATGAGATTCATTATTGCCGGCTGCCGTCACTCATCCAAGCCAACATCAAATTGGGACAAACCGACACTTGAGTTGCTCATTCCGGCGTGGTCTATACTCGTTAAAGTATCTGTCGTTGAGGCAATGCTAGGTCTACTAAGACTGGTCCATAGAAAAGAGTGAACAGTTAAGTGGGAGCCATCTCCAACAATCAATAATAATTCTCCATCTTTTACACATTTTGTGACCCAGACTTAGTAAACATAGTATTTCTCTTTGTAGTTATAAGTTTGAATAACCATGGCAAGTGTCCGGATTTCAATCGGTTAGGCATTATTGAAAATGCATTAACAAATCATTACAAGTAAACTTATATGTCTTTTTTCCCTTTCGACATAAAGGGTATTAAATTAAGTTTGACCTCAATATTTGAGAATACAAGCAACATGTGGGGCATGTATAGCTCATGAGTGTAATCATGGCTGTTACATATGTCATCTTTTCTTCTTTTTCCTTTTTTGGGTCTGAAGGTAGCATGCTTCTTGCCCATACTTAAATTTGGGTTTTTCTCAATTATTTCTGCCCATAGCAATTGTATGCTTTTAGTGCGAAACACATGACACGTCAGTATATCAGATTATAAAAGCACAGCATTGATTAACTTTTTCTCTTAAAGCTTGGATATGATTCATTAGTGAAAAAGAAGATAGGCAGGAGAGATAATGCAGGCGACAAGAGATCATCCTTGGGAAAGCAAAGAGTCTAAGACAGCCTCTGAATGTCGTTGCTTTTCATTGCAGTGCAAAAGCTTTAGGGCATGCATCCCTGTAAAAAGGTCCTTTTGTTCCTAACATGATGTCCACTTGCATGCGATGGTCATTGTGTCTATACACATCATATGTATGTAGACCCATCAAACGAGTGGGGTGGATCGGATTTGGGTCGACTCGAAAATGACGCAATCCGAATAAATCAATTTAACCTCGTTTTGACCTATTTCATGTAATACAAATCTAGTGACACATATCCAATTCATATTTGACCCGACCCATATTGCTAAAACACTTTTATATTTAATCCAATTTAGGAAAACTCATACCCGTATTGATGTGGGAGTCTAGAGTAAATGAGCGCCAGATTGAGTGAGGGCGGAAGAGTCATGGAAGTTGGTTGGATCTAACTAAGTTGCAAGCTCATTATGACTCGTTTAACATCCATATTATATTTAAACACATTTATGGGATGCTTGTCTAGTTGTACATGGACTGTTTCGAACCCAACACTATGGGTAACGGGCCAAGGCTAGCAATCTCTCATTGTAAGCAGTCTTCCCTCCCCATTCATGAGGTCAAGTTTGACAAGCCCAAATCCCACGAAAGGCCCCCATGGATTGAACCGCCATTGGAACTCCACTCGTATGATCTCTTCAGTTATTGCAGACAACCCCCCCCCTTGCACTTCAGTTTCCTTTCCCTCTTTCTGAAATCTACTCTCCGTAAGCAATTCTATTCAAAATCCCATCAAAATGTGCGCGAGTCAACGCACGTGCCAGACAATTGCAAAACAGATCGGACGTGGTAGAGAATGTTAGATGCGCCGTGGAAAATTCGCGTGTATCGACTCGCATGCATTTTTAAAGGAACATTAGACAAAAATGTTAAATCTCGTTCATGATCTCCGGCCGGCTACCTTTTTTTTATTGAGAAGCTGTGAGTCTCTGCATTCATTGCTTCAACCCAAGTGGTTAAACAGGACCAGATACTGTTTGAAACAATCTAAATGTCCCTAAAAAACGAACTCTGTGAAATTTGGGCCTTAGTCCGAGGTGCACATGGTTTGATTTGTGAGGTCTCTAAATCACAAGCCCATGGTTCCTAATTAACCACATGAACCCTGGTCCAATCCAAGCTCAAAACCCTAGAAGAGAAATGCCCAGTTTCTTCGATATGGGCCGACTAAAATCTTCAATTTTTCACACCCTTTTGATATATATTTTATTTTTATTTTATTTTTATTTTTTTGCCCTCAATTGAGTAATGATTTTGGTCTTAGCTACAAAAATAGCTGCCATAACGAATCTAATGGTTATTTACTTGGCCTCCTCCTCATTAATGAGACTAATTCAATTATGAATCGTTATATTTCTTGTTCCATAGAGTCGTTTAAAAAGGCCGCTCTTCATTAGAATATTAATTCAAGCATGCAAGACGGATTTGAGGATGAGGAATGACCATTACCGAATTGTTTTCTTCCTTCCCATTCTTCGCAGCCATTCGAAGTATCTCCCAATTGAGACGAGGCTTGGTCCCCGATTCTAATCAGTGTTGCTTTCCTTAGTATTAGGAATTTCCAATTGAAAAACGATCGTTTTCTAGGTCGACCATATCCATCCAATCTTTTGTTTAAGAAGTAAATAAGAACACAAAAAGTGAGGCATTTACAAGATAAAAAGACTGGCTACATTGACGTTGTTAATAATAACTCTTGTGAATTCTCGCCATTTGTTAATAATTGCACTTGGTTGAATTGTCGTGCATATCGTCTGATAGTGATGGATGGATGAGCACTGCCATCTAGTGGTGCGTCTTTTGAAATTTCACGTAACTGCAACAAAGGGGACAAGTGCCATGCATCGCGACTTTAGACATGGTACAAATTCGATTGTTGACGTGAAGTAAGCCCAACAAAATGGGTTGGGTTGGGTCGGGTCGAAAGATGATCCGACTCAAATTATCACATTTAAAATGTTTTGACCCATTTATACACAGCAATTTATATCCGACCCAAAATATATTCGATCCATATCTGACCCTAGATCCATAATTAATAATTTTTCTCCTTAAATTGCTGCTTTTGAAGAATGGGCGGCTTTATGACCAAAAATAAAAGGAATGGGCGGATCATGGACCGACTCCATATTTAGTTTGGTTTGAAAGGAGGCTACTAAAACCCGTCTTTTCAGGATTTTACTCTTCAAAATCCATTTATAACCCATATTTTGATAAGTTGGCCCATATATGACCATTTAAATAAATATGAGTTAATATATCATTTTGTGACCTATTTTGACAGTTGTGAAATTGTCCACGAAGAGGAGTTAGACACGTAATAGCTTTTAGAGGAAATTTACCAAAAAAGCTTTAAACCTATTGCAATTATGTCTATTCGGTTCTATTTTTTTTTTTTTTTACCTATTCAATCCTAAAATTCTTACAATTATGTCAATTCAGTCCATTCGGTGAATTTTGGCCGATCGGCACCGACGTGGATGCTGGCCGGCCAACTACTTAATATTTTAATATTTTTTTCTTTTTTCTTTTTTATTTTTTCCCTCCCCTCTTCTTCCTCCCTCCCATCTTCTTCCTCCGGCTCCAACGACCGGCTAGAGGACAGCCGGCTCGACCTCCCCGTGGTCGGGCGATGCTGAGCCTCACAATGGTCGGGCGAGGCTCGGCTCGGCTAGCTGTTAGAGGTCTAGCGTTACGCCCTAGAAACCAATCAAGGTCGATATTCTAACATTAGTTGTGGATTAGGTTGTGTCGAAAAACAACATTCACTATACTTAGGTAGTCATAATGCGTTGCTAGAGTCCGCTTATGACTTGTGGGCCAAAAAGGGTTTTGAGCACACTACTAATGTCTAGTGAACCTACAGGGTCGCACACAATAGCGAACCGAGTTTATATTTTCTCTACGCCTTGATCTACTTAAGAAGTAGGTTTTAATTTATTCTCCTATTCTAAATATCTATGCGATCGTGCATGTTATGAGATAACGATTAAACACACGATTAGATATAGGCGATTTAGTGGGCCCAAGTCACCTAGCCCCACTTCTTTTGTTACGCGTAGATATTGAAGCTATATATAGATGTGGAAAAACCCTAGAAACGATGAAGGGAATTAAGAGAGTCTAATTCCGAAGGAGAAAACACAAAGAATTGTTCTCTATTCTTAGATCTTTGAGAGAGTCTTGAAGATCAAAGACAATCAATGAAGAGGAGCTCCAAGATCCGTAAGCTAGCACTTGGATCGTTGAAGGCTTCAATTCGTGTGTGTGAATACCGGTAGAGGTGCAACACTTGGGACGCTAATCCATACACAACCAATCGTTAATTTATCTTCGATACGCAAAAGATACGTCTTGAACTCCTATCGATTTCAATATACGCATGGATCCCGTCTAGGGTTTTGGTTTAGAATTATATTCTGCTGCGTTTCGACAATCCAGAAACCCCTTCACTCGCCAACCCGGATCTAGGCTAGGTCAAGCCTCGCAAAACCAAGGTCAAGCCTCGCACAACCATGGTGAGGCTTGACCTCTTAATCGTCGGGCGAGGACAGCCAAGCCTCACCCCCACAACGAGGTTGAAACTCATTTGTCCTTGTTGGCGGTCCCTTGAAGAAGAGAGAAGGGAAGGGAAAGTAAAAAAGAAAAGAATAAATAAATAATTAATTAATTAAAAAAATTTAAAATAATCAAAATAATATATTAAAATAGTAGGTCGTCAGCCGGCCGGTGTCCACGTCATGCCCGGTCTGCCAAAGTTTACCGGATAAACTGAATTGGCACAATTGCAAAATATTTAAAACTAAATCGGCCAAAAAAAAAATTAGAATTGAATTGACACAATTGCAATAGCTTTAGGACTTTTTTTGTAATTTTCCCTAGTTGTTTCCTATCTAAAATTTTATGAGCTTAGACTTATTACGATTCGCAAAAGTCAGATTCTGAATTGCGCTCAACTACTGCAACATTAAAGATACTAACTATGATAAATGCGTTCTAGTATAGAAAGATAGACAGCTTTGTTTCTCGCAGAAACAAAAACTTGGGATGTAAATCGTCTAATTCATGTGTTTTCCCCTATGTCAGTCCAACCCATTCTTCGGATTCATGTTCCGATCTCCATTCGAGTTGACAGACAAATTTGGCAGTCATCTATTGAGGGTGCGTTCACGCCAAAAACTTCTTACATGGTCATCAAGTTCGCGTTCGGAGGATGGCAACAACTCGACGATTCGGAACAAAATTTGGAAAATTAGAATTCATGAGCAGCACAAGATCCTGTTACGGAGCTCATAAGGTGTCATAATTATCTGCTTGGAACTTCATGCCACCGGAGGAGGAGATTGCGCACCACTTTCTTGATCGAGGGCAAAGAGCTCAGAGAAAGGGCTTGAACTGCAAACTCTTCACCCGTTATGCAGCAATTCTATGTACTGAAACGTGGCGTAAAAAAAAAACAAAATTGTAACATCACACGATCAAATTATTAGTCTTTCCCGAGCGGTTAAGCTGGTCATAGGGGTAATCTTTTTCGAGAAAGGACACACTCAGCGAGAGCCGCTGTCATTTAAGCGTGGACAAGATGAGGAAGGTGGAACTCGCCGGTATAAGTGGAAGCTGCAGCTCTTCTTCTCGACTGCAAATTTGCTCAGTTCTTCGATATCCACCAAATGGTACATAAAAAGTGACTCCAAGATCTTAATTGATGCCATTCGACAAAAGGGTCCTTAACTTTTAGAGAATTCTAGCCTCTCATCCCGAACTCTCATGTTCTCTCCTTTGCAGCAATCCAGGAAGGAGTTCGACATGAACTCGCAGGCCCAAAAACGTCGCTGCTCACGAGCTTGCAAATTGGGCATTTCATCAGATAGGGACCGCATCTTCTTTTCTGTTTAACGATATCCCATCTAATTTTTTTTTTAAAAATAGCAATTAATGGAATTAACTGTACTTAATCCTTTTAACCCCCAGGTTCTGGCTCTTTTGTGAAATGTTTTGACTGCTCTTGTTGGAATAGAAAGTTTGTCCTAGCCCAAAAAAAATAAAAAATTAGTAGTGATAACGGTGGCTACTCCCGCATTAACAAAGATTAAATTTGCTGGAAACATGAATCAGAGCCGTACAACTTTAGGGTGGCCCAACTTATACGCCCTCTAGAAACAAGAGAGAGGATATATGGTCGTCTTCTTAGCTTTTTTGACGTTTGATCTTTCGTTTGCTAATGCTTTACTCAACACACGCTCTCGAGTGCATCTGAAAGATGGATGGGGCTCACACACACACACACACACACACACAAAAACACACACAGAAGCACACAAAGTGGCCACTTTTGCCAGCACCACCAAGAAATGCTCGCTCAAATTCGTCAAAGTCAGGAAAAGCAAATGTTGAAAAAAAAAAATGTTTTTTGCAAAAGAAGAACCAGGTTCTCAGCCCCCCCACCACTTGGAGAGGGAATTGGACACGACCATAGAAATTTCTATTAATAGTAAAATCCCAAGTGGCAACAGCAAGTAGAAGTAGCCCCACTTTAGCTGCCCATCCCATCCAATGGGCAAAGATTCCAACTTTTTCCACACATTTATCATGGCTTCTTTCCATGGAAAAGACCAACTTTTCCCACTGTTGAAGGATTATCGCCATCTCTTTCTTTCCCTCTCTTCAATGTTGGGCCAACCCATGTGTAGACAAAGGAGTTCTCCATTCGATTTTCTCTTCTGGACCAGATCTTTCAGAGAGAAAAAGGGAAAAATCTTGTGATATATCATGCTCACTATCCACGGTTGTTAGCTTGCGTTCAGAAGTTTTAGAATAGACAGGTCACACGTGATCTGAGGCCCGAAGGCTCCAAATTATCAAAGAGCATCCAAGCAACTCCCATTTGAAGTGTCATAACTAATCTCACTTCTCTGGTCATCTGAAGTTTGGCCACTGCCCTTTATATTTAGTGATTACTGAACGAACATGCGTCGAAAGTGTGTTGAGCATCCTCAGGTTGGTCACTACACAGTCGCGGCTTCAAAATAGGACTAATTCCCAGTCAAAAGGTTAATCATGATGAGAATATGTGCATGATTAACAGTTTTGTGCATGATTAACAGGGCATCACTAAATAGACTTTGACATGAAATATTGAGGTAGTCGGTCGGTGGTGGAAGAGGCGCTTTAACCAGCGCTTAGTGGCGAAAACAAAATAATTAACCTCGACTCCAATAATTTCCCCCACATTTATCATTACATGGAGTAAAATGGAAACCGGGGAAAGAGAAACCAGTGGCTGCCCACAAACTTTTGATAGGGCTCGCTAAGATTCCGCACATGATCACAACAAAATGAAGCGTAAAAGCAATAAGAAAGAGAAATTGATATACAACGTTTATCATGGTTCACCATTAAATTATGACTACATGCAGCAAAGGATTCCACCATAATCAGCACTTCGCACCTCTTTGTTCCATTCAGCCACTTACAAGCGAAAGAGAAAATAATAATAGTTACTATTCATCGGCTTAAGTCCAAACACTTGATAAAATGTTAGCTCAAACTATAAAAGCTATCTAATGTCTCGGGAGCAACCCCGGTCAGATTCATGCTCCCTCACTAGGAGCGGGATGGGGCTCCGTGCTTTTTTGTTGATGAAAAGTATGAACTATATCCCCGTAACAGAATTTCGGAGGGTTTTCTTGCGCACACCTGGTGCAGTGTAGCTCCATTACTTCCCTCCATACAACAAGGGTGAACCCCACAGGATGATGACAGAAAGAGGAATGTGTTAGTGTTCCGAACGAAATTTATCATCAGAGTTGATTTCAAAGCTTAAGAGGGATTGAAACAGACGTCTTCAAAAGTGTAACGGAGGGGTGGAGGTGGGGGCAAAGAGAAAGGACAGTGCTTAGAACAAAGTGTGGTACCAAATATGGAAGTGAAGTTGATGGCGGGGGAGATTCCTCCACGGCCGTGTGGATCGGCCATTGGCGGATGCACGTCTCTGCACCAAACCCACGTCCCTAAGTCATAAGGGGTTCACAGTGGTTTTCCTCTTTAGGGTGCTCTTGGTTTTTGGGTAAGTGGGGTGTCATGTCAAGGGCTCTTCTGTTCATGTCTTGTCTCTGTCTCATTGGTTATTCACTCTTCCTTTCTTTTTTCTCTTCTTGGCCTGTCAAATTTGGGTCATGTCACAAATTGGGAATCCGTTCATGGAAATCTATCTCCATTGCACCAAATAGCCCATCTCTGTATTTCTCTCCTTCCTCAGATTTTATTTTCCCTTGTGGATGGATTTAGAATGTGATTCTGAGGACATTGTGGCGCTTCAATTTCTGAAAAAAAAAAAATCTCGACTTTATGCTCTTTCTAACATCAAATCTGCCCCCATTGGCCCTTCATCCAAAAATCATTGTTTGTCATTCCTAATTTTCATATCTTAGAATGATTTCTTTATTGGGCTGGATTTATTATCGATGTGGAAATGCCACTCGTTTCCTCATTTAACACCCCATTACTTTCCTCATGTGGATGACATGTTAAGTTGGGACTCGATTACGAGGGTGGATTTGAGAGTAAATTGAAAGTTGATGAATTTTTTAGATAAAATAAAATTCATGATAGATTTGGGACTAAACTTAAAATTGAGGATTTTTCTGTGACCAAAAAAAAAAAGTTCGGGCGGATTTGGAACTAGCCTTAAAGTTTAGTTTTTTAAGATAAAAAAAAGTTTTAGAAAAATTTGGACTGGACCGAAAGTTGAGTGTTTTTCAGAGAATTAGTCGACATTGTGGTTGTGAAGTATTCTAAGATCATTGCAATTTGGGGTTGGTTTTGCCTGTCTCCCAAATCCCAAAAGAGTAGGTTGCAAATCACGAGACTTATTTTATGAAATTGCGAGGCCGGCACTCAAGGCCCCCAAATTCCTATAAAATATTTTCTTTCCTTCCTCGGTAGAAGGAAAACACCAGAAAAACTTGCACAAACCTAACATCTAGCTTTACATTAAGCCTTTTTGTTATGATTTGGCACACAATCACAACGAAATAAAGCATAAAACGAGAAAGAAAAATCGAGACACGAGATTTTATCTTAGTTCACTTTTAAATTAGAGCTACATCCGACAAAGGATTCCACTATAATTAGCACATCGCACATTTCATTACATCACTCAATTAAAACGAAAAAATATATATATAGCAATAGCTATTCATGAGCACAAATCCAAACTACCAATGAAAAATATAGGTTCAAATCGTAAAAATACTCTGCTGTCCAAGGAGGCACTGCCCCTTGATACCCATACCCGCTCTATGTGAAATGAAACCCACAAGCTTTTCTATCGCTAAAGAGTATAAACCATATCCCAATACTTTTAAGAGCGCACTCGGATCGGTAATTTTCTTTTTCACTCGTGAATGGATTTAGAATGTGATTCCGCATTAGAGATGGTCTGAGAAAAGCCTGGCCATAAAGGGCATTGGATCGTGCAAGACTGTACATGTTGAAGCATTTTCCCCGACGCATATTCCGAGAATGCAATAATTGAGTTCGACATAATCAGAAGAAACGGTCTGATTATATGTCCACATGAGAAGACACGGTGGGATCAAATCTTCTTTGAAATTTCAAACTATTTTCGGATCTAAAGCTCTATGTTATTCGTGCAATTCACGAGATTGGGGAATTTCGTTTGTGCTTGACCCATCATTGGAAGCAAGTCGGGCATGTTGCCGCGACAATTGGATCCACGTGGATTCCCATAAGTGAAAATTATCACCGCGTATTTCATCGTAAGAAGTCAAAAATTTCGTCTTTCGATACGAAGACAGCTGAAGAAACGTGCGAAGGAGGAAATTGGAAGAGGAAGAGGAGATCGTCATCGAAAGGACTCCACGAAACGGGAATTCACCAAAGGCGAAGGAGCGTGAGAAATCAAACTCGAGACCTATTTCATCTTGAAGTTTGAAACTTTTAGCTACAGACACAGCATGGTTTGTACCTAATAATACAATAAGTATCAAGGGGAATTACCAAGTGTTAAACTTATCATACTTATGCTAATTCAGTCTTAAATCTTTTAATTCGGTTAATTGAGTCATAAACCTTCCGAAAATTTACTAATATAGTCCATTTGACCAATTTCGACTACAAAATCGCTAACGTCGGCGCCAATCGTACTATGTGGCATGACCGATGTTGACATAGACAATTTATAAATTTTATTATTATCTTTCCTCAACTTTTTTAGTACTTTTAGTTATTTCTTCTTCTTCTTCTTTTGCATTCTTTCTCTGCCGATTTCCTGGCCTCGGCGATGGCCAGCGATTGGCCAAAGGCGACAATTGGCAAAGGGTCTCCTTCGCTGGCCTCAAGAGAGGTCACCCTTGTTAGGATCGGGTAAGGGGTGACCTCGTGAGCCTTGGCTAAGGCTCACCCTCACTAAATTTGGCGAGGATAGCCCTCGCCGGCCTCTTGCCGGATCTCAGCAAGGGTGACCTTCACCAATCATCCCCTTTGGTCAATCGTCAACCATCACCGAGGCTCGGCAACCGACAAGGAAAGAATAAAAGAAGAAGAAGAAAAAATACAAAAAAGAAAAATTGTCAACGTTGGCGCTAGTCATGCCACATGCGATAATCGGAATCCACATCAAATATTTTCGGTCAAAATTGACCGGATGGACTACATTGACAAGTTCTCAAAAAGTTTACGATCGAATCGACACAAGTATAATAAATTTAGAAAAATAAAAATATATTTAGGAATTTTTTTAGTAATTTCCGCGCAAGTATCGTGTTCCTTCCAACCACATTCACGTGCATCCAAGTTCAAGAACCTGATTTGTAGGACACATAATTGGGATTATGACTAACAGAACTAAATAATTCAAGAATACCGGAATCGCATACTCCCGGACACGACAATGGACCCCTAAAAGACACGAAAGGACGGATTAGAGCGACACTAATTAATTAATTGAGGCATGTTGAAAAGTAAACGGCAAGGAGTGAAGTCATGTCCGACCACCCTTTTTGGTGACAAGCATATATGTCGGCTATCCACGGTGGTGAGGAGCAGTTTTCAGAGAGCAAGTGATGGAGATATTGAATATATCCTTTTGGCCACGAGAGCTGGCCACCTGGAAGCCGCGACTTCTTCCGTTTATTCATTTATCTTCTTCCTCTTTGTTTTTTTTTTCTTTTTTTTTTGGCCCCTTTGTCATGGTTTCCGAATGTTGATATTAGGACAAGTTGTTGGTCCATAAATGGACCGACCCTTTTGCTCTTTTGTCATTTTTCTGATTAGTATTGATATTATCATCGTCTAATTACGTTTTGTTGCCTAATTGCCCATGTTTTAAGGGGGAATGTCCTAACAATTAATGAAAAAGGAGTGACGAACACCGATCGTATTTTGGGTTGCTTTTAGCCGATGGCATTGGCATCTATGCCCCGATGGCAAGGGCAAACCATCGGTGTTTCGTCGAATTGGGAGGAATTTTTTTCTTTTTGATAGTGAAAAGACTAAACGTTTTTGGCATCAAGTGGGATTCTCGTACAAATGTTCCTGCAAGGAGCATCCTCCCTAGTTGTAACATGTAGCGATGGCTCCCCTTGTTCCCAAGTATTTGCACAAAAGCCGTGGAAGCCGTGTCATTTTCGAGCTAGCATTGTCAACGGCCATTACCAAAGTATACGAATCTACACATACCAATACATCGGCCTTGTATAAAAAGTCTATGGACACTCTATGAACACCATGCATGCATCGAACTTTGTCGTATTATAATTTGCCACCCGAAGGCGGATACCATTATTACGGGAGGCATCTTTTATCCCAAGTTCCTCCCGACGATGGTCGAGTCGAGACGCTTAGGACTTCCAACTTTTCTAATTTTAAAATGATTAGACCAATTTGGCACTTGTGGCGCTAGGTAACATCATCCGATATCATCACTCAAAGCTTAGGAAGACCCGCTTGGTGATGGGAAAGCAAGATGCAAAATAATGTGAAGAAAGTAGGTTGACTAAAGGGTTCATGCGCATTTGAGAGATGGCCCATTAAAGAAAGAAGTCAAATCCCATCAAAAACCCCTTCTTACGTGTGTGTCCATACACGATATTATGTTAGCCGTGAAAAAAAATTTCAAACTTTAAAGTGAGAGGAATGTTGAAAATCGTTGCCCCCGGAAAAAAGCGACTCTCCAATTGAAAAATTCCGCCTCGGGGAGAGACCCCCCCCACGAGGAGACGCAATTGGGCATCGGATATGGTCCCCCTACTTCACAATTGAATTTATCTCCGAGAGCATCCTTCAGATATGGTAGATCTCTTTGATCTGACTCGCTCGTTCAACTTGCTCCGAAGCTTTCAATTTCCTCACTTTTTTTTATTTTTTCTTCCTTGGGGGGGACTATTAACCGAGGAAAGCATGCTTTGCTAACAGCTTGTACGAAAACCGATTAATAAGCGGACATGTTTCGGTCTCGACAAATATTATCGATAGTTTTTGTGTGTATAATAAACTATGAAGCGTCTTGTCCCACTTAGAATAAATGGAAGTATGTGGGTCGATGTATAAGTGTGGAAGTCTCTCTCTCTTAGGGTTTGATTCTTTTTTATGTATCTAAAATTTACCGATACTTTATCTAGTTAACAACTAAAAATTAGTTGTAAACACCACTTTATCCCATCAGCATTGACGTGATGCTTGCATGTCATTCCACATCAATATTTCCACTGTTTTTTTTTATTTCGACGGAAGGACGTACTTTAAGTTTAAGGACTCGATTGCAAATAAAAAAATAAAAAAGTCCCGAGACCCAATTAGAAATTTTGAAAAAAGCTCAAGAACCTTCGTCGCCTTTTTCCCTTTCAAAACGATGGAACTCTCTACTACCTTTTTTTTTTTTTTTTTGAAGGAATCAGCTTCTCGGAATCGATCATGTCATGCATCCTCTAGAAACAATTAGATGGCAAAAAACAAAAAAAAAAAGGTTTAATGTAAAGGAAGAATTATAAGACCTAGATGTTGTAAAGAATATGGAAGCATTGCAAGTGACAAGAACGATCCTCGGGAATATATATCCGATATGATATTGACATAGATTTGCATTTTAAGCCATATAATTTTTCCTTTTTTTTTTTCCTTTCTCTTTTCCCCTTCGTACTTCATCGTATCTCCGCTTGTTCAGCAGGAAATGAACGATTTTGAAAACATTTTGCTAGAATCGATATCCTTATATCGCTTACGAAAATGAACGAATACGATATACTCTCGTCGTCCACGAAAATTGTTCGAGCATAAATTATTGTTGGTAATGAAAATATTTTTTTATTAACTAATTATTTCGAGCGATCGAAGCGATTGGCTTTAAGATTTTGTTTTATTAAATTATTATATTTTTTGCGAAACAATCGAGCTTAGTTTTGAAGCCTTTGACCCTAAAGTGGGGCTACCTCACAATTACGAGTCATTGTTCATGTAGCCCCGATACATGCAACCCTAGTTCCATTAAAACCCGAGAAGTACACCCCTTTTTTTTTTTTTTTTCTTTTTGCTTTCTGATAATTATATAATGTCAGATATACTAAGATCGGCACAACATTACAAACTGCATAGATAGAGAGCAACGTCATGTCGAATTCTTAGCCAACATTGAATGCAATTCAATAATATCGTCTTACTTTTGAAAACTTGCCAAAATAGTCTATCCATCTAATTTTGATCAGAAATTGCTGGCGTGGACGTTAATCATTCTACATGACAATATAGGCGCTGAATGGATAATTTGTAATTTTTCATAGTTCTTTTGTTTTTTTTTTTTTCCCTTCTTCCTCTGTGATTGTTGGCCTTCTCGATGGCTAGCAACTAGCCACGAGCAAGAGCCAGCAAGAGCAAGGCTCATCCTCA
Source organism: Rhodamnia argentea (assembly GCF_020921035.1). NCBI lineage: Eukaryota > Viridiplantae > Streptophyta > Magnoliopsida > Myrtales > Myrtaceae > Rhodamnia > Rhodamnia argentea. The sequence goes on along the minus strand of NC_063157.1, from coordinate 21,934,467 downwards.
CCCACCGACGTGGGGCGACCTTTGTTGAGCCTTGCCGGATGCCGACGAGGGGCGACCTTTCGGCGATCCCCGGCGATTGAGAAGGCCGGCAATTGCGGAGGGAGAAGAAGGAAAACAAAAAAAGGAGAAAGAAAAATAAAATTGTGAAAGTTATCATTGTCAACGACTACATCGATAAATTGACAAAATGTTTATGATTAAATTAGTCAAACTAAAAAGTTTAGGATCAAATTATCACAAATGCAACATGTTTAAGACTTTTTTTTTTTTTTTTGTAATTATCTCCTTATTCAGGTGCCCCGTGGTCTAAGGAATCGCTACGAAGGACACTAATCAAGTGGCAAATTGCAATAGGCGGGCGGATTCCCCAGCCCAATCTCTTCTTTTCCTCTCTTTCTTGCCTATCCTTGTCATCTTTCTACGGTGTTTGGACAGGGTGTCCCTTTGGCCGTTCGAGAGGGCAACGCAGCACTAGGAATTGCACGTTCGAAAGCGACGAGTGCCGCTATGGCGATTCATCGAGACCAAACCCCCGCCACCACCACCACCCCCCACCTTCCAATTTTAGGCTGTTCCCTCGTTCCTGCTCATGCCCTTATCTTTCCGTCTTTCCTACATCCCAAACCGTGTGATCTTGTGCGGACAGAGACCCTCGCACGTGCCCACCTCCCTCCAGAGACCACCCTCTGGTCCCTCTCCCTCCCCGTGCGATCTGACTCGGCCCTAGGGTGTGCTTGTTCCCCAAGCTAACACGGCAACTTGGTGACGCTCCGTGTCGATTTGGGTCCCCGACTTGGATTCATCTAATTTTAAACCGAACTTGAATTCGAGCTACTCGAATATCTTATCGAGTTCAATCTTATCGACTCGACTCCGATTAGAACCCTAGTATGGATCAATATATATATTGAGTGCAGGTACTGAGCCTATCAATATATACAATTGAATTTCCATTCACTCAAAAACTTAAAAGTCAATGAGTTATGAACCAATCATGATATATTAGCTGTTTCACATTATATCAATTATTTAATGTGAAGCTTCTCTAATATAATTCGTACGTATATCATAATTTCGAACGAGCCTTTATGAATCAGAGCCGTAATAGCTTTTTAGCAGATACGATTATTTCGCCAAAAAGCTGAGTTCTTCTGACTCGGTCGAGTCAACTGTTTTTTTTATGGTGGTGAGGGTGGTGGTGGGGAGGCGATCTTTCAATTTTTGCTGGGAAAGGCAATATCTGAGGACAGTCGCTTGGTATTTGTTTTCGGGGTGGGCGAAGGTGGGGGAAAAAGCAGCTGAAAAGGTTGCCAAAGCGAACAAAGGGAGGTAACCAACAAAGAACACATCAAATCACTACCTTTTTTGACGCCTCGGCGTGTCCCTTGGCTTCTAGAGAGAGAGAGAGAGTGGATGCTCGAAAATAAAACCTTTGATTGGTTGGGGGGCCCATCTCGACCCGATACGAATCGGGAAATTTATATCACGTGTCATGCTGATACGTGTCTTCAACACGAGTCTGATCGAATAAATTTTTAACCTGCGGGGTACTTGATCGGGTTGCGAGGATGAAAACCGGTCGGTTGCATGTCGCGGTGTGGATGCGGTCTACGAATTTTTTTTTATTTTTATTTTTTTGCTTTTTGGTTTTTTGGGCCTAGGTGGCTCTCCCCAACTGCTGTCGCAATCTGGAGTTTTTTGTGTTGTGTTGTGGTGTGGTGCGATAGAGATGATGATGAGGGATACGTTTGTGGTGGTGGCGGTGGGTGTAGGGTGACTCTCTCCCCTCTTGTCCCTCTCAACCTTTACAAAAGATTAGAAACGGCACCCCGTGGGTGAACTCGCCCGCTGACTCAGCCAACTCGACCCGACGGGACTCGCCCCGGCTTGGGGGTCCCGTTTCATGTGGGCCCAACTCTCGTGCACCGTTCGATTGGGTGGGGATCCGCACGATCTGACGGTGAATCGTTACCCGCGCTTTGCGTGAGCCGGACACACCCGAGTACTACTTTGCTCGCGAGTTGGGGGATGTCTTTGCGTCGAAACGTTGGTAAAGATTCTTGGGAACCCCTTCTTTTTTATCTTCTTTTTGATTTGTCCCTTTTTGAAGGTATTCACTCTCCCTTTTTGGCCGCGGAAAGAGAGTCTTCGGGGGCTTAACAAAGGTGCAAAAGCCGACTTTTTGGCGTATTATTTGATCGTAAAATATTCACTCATCGCAATCAAATCGAGCGAAAGATCCGAAAACACTTTTTTTTTTTTCCTTTTCTTTTCTTCTCTTTCTATGCCCTTTGATTCAACCGAATCTCCTCTCGACACAGCAGATTCCCGGTGGCTCGTGCTCTTTTCGCCGGCCTCGCGATTTACTTAACTGGTCGAGAATTAACGTGCGGATTTAGCGCATGCGAAAAACACATTAAACAGGTGGAACTCGTGATACGTGGTGCTACTCTAAAATGAAGCCTGAAATGTTGATGGTAAACAGAGCCGAAGAAAGTTAGGACGAAGTAAATGGGAGAAAATGCGTGGGCATGTATTTTATTTTTTCTGGTGGGACTATGGTTACTCGATGAAATTACACGTCAGCAGAAAGGGGCACTAATTGGGGGTGGGGAGTGGGCCCACTCAAAAGTTTAAGTGGACGCAGCATCTCCTCATCCCTCTCATTCTCTCCGGAAAAAAGCAATGTGATGATGATGTGCACAGAAAGATCTTGAGATATGGTAGAATCTATACTCTCTATTCACCACCCATTCTATCCCAAACTTTAAAATAAAATAAAAATAATAATAATACAATTAAATAAAATAAATGTGAAAGCATGCATTACAATATTTACTACCTGGGATTAGAAGGCGAAGCTTTTGTCCTATAAATTTAACGAGATTTCATTGGGGGAAAAAAATAGTTTAATTTTGAATAACGGATCGATTCGAGTGGCCTCGTGAGCAAGGAGTCGAATACCGATAGGAAGATAGATCGGAGATTCTCGATTGACAAATTAGTTCCGCATTGATTTGCGTCGTCGATATGTCACCGGCTTGCTCTTCTTCTTCTTCTTCTTGTTTTTTTAATCGTGTACGATTTCGAGTCACTGAAAAACTAATGGGTTATTTAAATAAGCCGGTCATTTCAGAAATCAATCGTGCTTACTTCTTTACTGGAAATTCTATAAATAAAGCGACGCGTGAGAGTTTATCGTATTTTTTAAATAAGTCGACCGTATTAGGTATCGATTTTACCGATTGTTTAACCGAAATTCCACACAATGTTTTCGGTACTCTCTAGAGAATTCTCCGCATATTACTATTTCCTTCCACTTCCTCGTTTTGAGAAAAAAAAAAAAAAAGATTTCGCCGTGTAGCGTGACGTGCATCCCGATCAATTTTTGTTGTCGAATGAATGCGGAACCTCTCGTGATTTTTTTTTTATTGGTCGGGTACGGCACGTGTGACCACTTTGTTGCGTGCAAGATCTCCACGGTATTTGACTAGATGTGAGCACGGTTTCACGGTAGATCTTGTAGTCTCAAACCGGACCAGTAGAAAACCAATCGGGTTCTAGGTTCAAAAAATCGAAAACTTATTCCGACGGGTAGATTCCGAGTTCCAAGTACGTGGAACCCGAAACTCGAAACCCATAACAAGTTTTTTGTTTTTGTTTTTGTTTTTTATAAGTATCCACGCGATCCCGTGGTAGTCTATGATGTCCGATGGAAAGTGCGTAATATGAAATCACTATTCTCAATTTTCATTTCCGGCGACATCTATGTCCGAGATTTTTCGCTTTGTTATTGTTTCATATTCATTCGCGTGTCTAAACACGAGTCGTGCTCAACGGATTGCAAGACAGACAGAGCAGGCTAACAGGTTCCGGCACGGTAGATTTCACCTTTCCGAAAGACAAGGAGCCTGTATCGAAGCGTAGATTTGGAGTGGTGGGGGGGCCCTGTATGGAACATGGAACCGCTTGTCCTTACACGGCTGTGCCTGAGTCATATGATGTGGGCTGGGCCCACGAGATGAGGCGGGCCCCGCGCCACACCGTCGCCCTCCCCACTCAACAATCACCAAAAAGCCATCTCCTTCCTCCCGGCAACACCCCCCCCAACCCACGACCCGCTAATAAATAATTAATACTCGCCTCGCCTGAGCAAACGAACATTTATGCCCAAAATTTGTTTTTTTCCATTTTTTCTAAAATTTTCCCCCATAAAAACACGAACCCGAACTCTCAGCTCCCCAACCCCCGAAAAAAAGGAAAGAAAAAGCCAAGAATTTTTGGATTTTTGGGGGGCTCGATTATTAAATACCGAGAGTTCCCTTCATATCATATCATCATCCCCTTTCCACGTTTTGTATATAGTTTTCCAATCTAATTTCTTTTTAATTTCTTCTCCTTCTTCTTCTTCTTCTTTTTTTTTTTTTTTGGTTGCTGGTCGCCGGCGATGCCTACGCCGGTCGGTGTGGCCAGGCAATGCTTAACCCCCGAGGCGGCCCACGCGCTGGACGAGGCCGTGGGCGTCGCCCGCCGCCGGGGCCACGGGCAGACCACGTCGCTCCACGCCGTCTCCGCCCTCCTCTCCCTCCCGTCTTCCGCCCTTCGCGAGGCCTGCGCCCGCGCCCGCAACTCCGCCTACTCCCCGCGCCTCCAGTTCAAGGCCCTGGATCTCTGCCTCAGCGTCTCCCTCGACCGTGTCCCCTCGGGCCAGCCCACCGACGACCCGCCCGTGTCCAACTCGCTGATGGCCGCCATTAAGCGCTCCCAGGCCAACCAGCGCCGTCAGCCCGAGAACTTCCACCTCTACCACCAGCTCTCCAACCAGTCCTCCATCAACGCCGTCAAGGTCGAGCTCCAGCACTTGATGCTCTCGATCCTCGACGACCCGGTCGTCAGCCGGGTCTTCGGGGAAGCGGGCTTTCGGAGCTCCGAGATAAAGCTCGCCATCGTCCGCCCCTTGCCTCATCTCTTCAGGTACCCTCGATCCAGAGCCCCACCACCTCTCTTCTTGTGCAACCTGAGCGAGACTTCGGGCCCTGGTTCCGCTTCCAGCAGACCCGCCTTCAACTTCCCCTTCTCGGTTTTCCCCGGGTTCTCGGACGGGGACGAGAATGTCCGGAGGATAGGGGAGGTCATGGTGAGGACCAAGGGAAGGAATCCCCTGCTCGTAGGCGTATGCGCTTGTGAAGCGCTCAAGAGCTTCGTGGAATGTCTTGATAAGAGAAAAGATGGGTCGTCTTTGCCTAAGGAGATTTCTGGGCTGACCGTGGTTTCCATTGAGAACGATGTTCCCAAGTTCGTCGGAGAGGGTTTCGATAAAGGGTATGTGGATGTGAGATTCGAGGAGGTGGGTGGTGTGATAAGGCAGTGTCTGGGGAGTGGTGTGGTGGTGAGTTTTGGTGATTTAAGGGCATTGATTGGTGATGGGGTGAGCTATGTTGTGGACCGGTTGACGAGGTTGTTGGAGATGAACAAGGGGAAGGTCTGGTTGATCGGGGCAGCAGCAAGCTACGACACATACTCCAAGTTCTTGAGTAAGTTCCCAGCTGCTGAGAAGGATTGGGATTTGCAGATTCTGCCAATTACGACGCTGCAGCCTTCGGTGGCTGAATCTTGCCCGAGGTCGAGGTAAGTGGTGGACTGTCTTGTTTGTGCTATCTCGTGATTGATATTACCTGCGGAAATAGCGATGCTTAAAATCGAGATTCAAACGTGAGCCTTGGTTCTTGATCTGTCTTGATTGAAGAATCCTGTTTCTATGGCCGAGGCCTCTACTTGATCTTTACTCATATGAAAATGCAGGGTCCTGAGCATGTGCATGTATGTAGTAGCTGTGTGCCTCTCTTTTTGCTTTTACGATCACAGTCACATAATTTTTGTAAAACGTGTTCTGAGATGGACTGGTGGGAGTTCATTTAATTATTTAAATGCCGAGGAAGTAAGAGACTTCCATAAGTTGAGTTTGATATGCTTTATTTAAATGAACAGATATACTTTTTTTCGTGGTGCTTAGATGGCTTGTTGATCTATCCTTATTGTCTTACGTATATCAATGGCATAATTTTTTAGGCTTGTAGTTCAAGGATTCAAGTGTACCTTAAAATATGCAGCTCCAGTGTTGCTTGGATCTAGAATTCTGCCAAGTTAGTGGTCAGAGTACTTTTTAGATTTTGCCGGGAAAGAGTCCAGGAACTAAATCCAGCACTATCATGCATTGTTCTGATTACATGACTGATGTTTGTCCAAAATTTCTAAACTTTTCATCATTTTTCATCACCTTCAGTTGAAATGATACTGTTAGTTTGAACAAAGGTATAAGAAACTCGCATGGCAAGATGGTTTTGGTTTTTTTTTTACTCCTTGCTGCAGAGACACATTACAACAAATTTTGTGTGTGTGTGTGTGTGTGTGTGTGTGAGAGGGAGAGAGGCGGTTGAATTTGGCTGATTACTGTCAGGAAGGAGGGTGCTTCTACTAGATGACCTGATTTGCAAGATATAAGCCCGGACTAATATTTTTTCGAATTGTAATATGAAGTGTCTTCTAGACCAATATCATCTACTATGAATTCCTCTGTTGAAATGGCCAAGGAAAAACACAGAGCAAAACCTTGCCACCCAGAGCAGAACTGTTAGGCTTCTTGGGATTTTATGTCCTATTTCATCATTTCTCTAGTGGAAAAGGTCTCCGGAAAAGGTCTGAGACCTTCCCTTTCAGGTCATGTCTCGTGTAATTATAGAGTGTGAAGATCTTATGGATCTTACTTAGTTCTTCATAAGTTGGTCTATTTAAACTATATTATAGAGACAAATTTGTTCAAAACAGCTGAAAATTGACCAGTTAACCTCCGTAAGTCGAAAACAATTTAACCAAATGAAAATATTTATATCTGCTGAGTCATCCATGACATGTGAAAATATCAGCACGCTAAAGTAAGAGATTTAAAAATACTGTGTGACAGTGGGATTTTGACTTCCATTCCATGAAACGATGGAAGGAAATCGACCCCGAAAAACCGTGTTCCGATATTCTTTTATCCAAGTTTTAAGCCATTATTGTACCACTGACTAAAGGAATTAAATTGTGATACAGTTTCCTTAGTTAAAAAATCGCCTCCATTTGCCATTAATCAGATTGATGTTTAGCCCTTGAAGTGAAAAATATGCATTTTCTTGATAATATGACTTTGTAGTAGTTATGCTAATCTTGGCTAGTTTTTAACTTGGATTTGATTCAGCTTGATGGAATCATTTGTTCCTTTTGGGGGGTTCTTCCCGACATCCTCAGACTTAAATAGTGCTGTGATGAGCATGTCATACCAGTGTGTAACGCCCTGTCATCTATACGACGACAAGTGTGAACAAGACAATGTGGCTGCTAGAAAAGCAGGATGTGCTGCTTCGGTGGCGGATCGATATCAGAATAGTCTGCCTTCATGGTTGCAGATGGCTGAGCTTGGCATAAAGGGAACTGACGTGAAGGTGTGTATAGCTTCCTGTGTATGTGTGCCTTTTGCATGACATGTTCACTAGAATATCTGGGGTCTGTATCGTAGTTTTAAAGCATTTTTTTTTTCCTGTCTATATAGCCTATGACAAGTAGTTCCAGTTTAAGCTATTTCTTTTGCCTAGAGAACTGAAGGTGCACTTTAAGTTTGCGTCTCGATTATAGATCCTAAGGATAGCCTATCCAGTGAAACCGATCTTTTATCTGTTTTGATGGCCATATTGTATCTTTTTTTCTGCAGGGGAAGGATGACGGCCCAGTGCGGAGCCCAATGGATGCTGAATTGCAAAATGAATCAGATGAAAGTTGTCGGCATTCTCCTAAAAGTCAACCGCTTCAAAATGATTTTCGGGTGGGTTCGGAAGTTCAAAGTGTCGTGGGTCTCCAGCCTGCCGAGGAGAGAAGGGAGACCACTGATAATCAAAGCCTCAATTGGAAAACAGATTCTTCTTCACAGGAGAATAGATGTAGGAGTGTCAGTTCATGCATGTCCACAGAATCCCGTAAGATGATGACTTCACATTTAGGCATCCACCTTCCTCCAGTTCCCAAGACTAATAAGGAGAATTTCTTGTCCAAGCTGTGGGAGAACCCTTCGAGAGTGGAAGATAAGGGGGACTCAGGTGTTGCTGCGTCCCCCAAATTCAGTGGGTCCAACTCAGTCGTCGATGATGAAAGTCGAACATCTCCTGCTTCTGTGACTTCTGTGGCCACGAGTTTAGGCTTGGGAATTTGCTCTCCCCCTGATGATAAGGAATTGAAGCAGCGTGTGCACCCCAGTCACTGTAGAATACCGACTAGCGGCGATCTATTCAGCGGAAGCACTTGTAGAAGTTTAGTGGAGTCGTCGTCTAGCTCGTATCATGACTCCTGCTATCCACTTCGCCTGCGAGATTTCAAGTTGCTCTCTGGAGCTCTCATGCAGAAGATTGGAAGGCAAGTTGAGGCTATAAATGTCATTAGCGAAAAAATTCCTCTTTGCCAATCAAGAAACAACAATCGGTCGACCGGTTCTAGAGGGGACATGTGGTTCACTTTTCTTGGTCTTGATAAAATTGCTAAAAGGAGGGCTGCCGTCACTCTCTCTGAGGTACTATATGGAAGCAAGGAGCACCTTATCATTGTGGACCTAAATGCTGAACACGAAAGTGGCCATGCCGACAGAACCTTAAGTCAAGAAATGAATCAGTATGATGTGAAATACCGTGGAAAAACTGTTGTGGATATCGTTGCTGGGGAGATGAGGAAGAAACCCTTGTCTGTTGTCTTGCTTGAAAATGTGGACAAGGCTGATGAACAGGTTCAGAGTAGCTTGTCTCAGGCTCGTTGGACAGGTAAATTTGCAGACTCACATGGAAGAGAAGTCAGTGTAAAAAATGCATTGTTTGTGGCAACTTCAACTTTCACCAAGGCCGACGGAGCTCTACATTCTGGGGACGAATCTGCTAAATCTGTGGAAGAGAGAGCTCTGGGAGCTAAGGGCTGCCAAATGAAGATATTGGTTGAGGATGCTCTTGGAGACAATGCGATTGACAATCACCTTGTATCGAATACATCAGGAATAAGCATCACCAACCAGCTACAAGTGAACAAAAGAAAGCTCGCTGGTTCAAATGGGAATGTAGTATTGCGCGAGAATTTACCTGTGGTCAAGCGAGCTAACAAGACATCGAGTAGACATCTCGATTTGAATCTCCCAGCAGAAGGCAATGAAGTGGTAGATGCTGATGAAGGAAGCACTGACGGTGATGTTATGAATGATAACTCCAAAGCGTGGTTGCTAGATTTCATGGACCAGATGGATGCGACGGTGGTCTTTAAACCGTACGACTTCGCTTCTCTTGCCGAGAAAATACTCAAAGAGATCAAAGAGAGTTTCTGCAAGGCTGTCGGCTCTGAATGCCTGCTGGAAATCGACTCGAAAGTCATGGATCAATTACTGTCGGCCGCTTACTTATCGGACGGTGAAAGAACAGCAGTAGACTGGGTGAAGCAGACCCTGAGCCGGGATTTTGCAGAAGCCCAGAGGCGGCACAAGCTCACATCTCGTTCCATTGTGAAACTCGTAGTTTGCGATGGCTTTTTGTCGGAAGAGCAAGAGACCCAAACGTGCCTTCCCACGAAACTCATCATCGACTGATGCGATAGGTTAGCTCATTCCCTTTTGAGTTTTGACTGATGTCCGTAGCGTATAGCGTACATAGTGCAATAGGGGGAAGCTTTGTTTGGCCTGTTCAATCCCATAGTTTTAGGAGGGCGTCCTTTTTCAGGTTATGTTTTGTGTATCTTATAATGTATAATCTGCAGTCAAGGGCTTGTGTATGTTCTACTTGCTCAAAAATCAGTTGTCTAGTCTGTATCATTAACCGCATCACTTTCCACAACCGATGCTTCCATTGATTAACTATAATTAATTATACCCATGATTGCAAATCTACTGCAGAACTTAGGCCTAATACCCAAAAAAAAAAAATCTCTAACTTTAGCATTTGTGATAATTATATCCAAAAATTTTTACTTTTATCCCAATTCTACAAGATCTAATACCCAAAAAAATCCTTAACTTTAGCATATGTCCCAATTATATCCGAAATTTTTATTTGTCTCATAAAAAATTCTCAATTTTTACTTTTTATCTCAATTCTACCACCGTTAGCTTTCCGTCCATGATCACCGTTAGTTAATCCTACATGACTCGAATTTTTTCGCCGAACTTACTAGTGAGTTTTTGAAATTTAGAAACAGTGGGTTTCGGGGACAACGAGATTTTAGATAGTTCGTGCAAATAATTGCATGTCTAGCTATTCTTTAGGCTATTGAGTGCTGAAGAGAATACGAAACGCGCCTTTTTGAGTGATTACGTATCTCTCGGCAATATATATGGAAGCAAATAACAAAAAAGAAGTTCTTGAGCTTTTTTGTATCGGCTTTGCTGAGTTGTAATTCATTAACGACATGGAAATACCGGGTAGGATTAATTAAAGGTAATTATGGACGGAAGGCTAATGGTGATAGAATTGGGACAAAATTAAAAGTTAAAGGCTTTTTATGAGATAAAAAAAAAATTGGATATAATCATCATAAATGCTAAAATTAGAGATTTTTTTGGATATTGGGTTGCAAGTGGGAGGAATGCTATACTCTTGTATTGTCTTGCCGGTTCGATTTCGGGGAGGTGAGAGATTCGCGGATTGTTCGACGAGGTAGATTAGATTGTTTCCATCAGCAAAATGTGTACGTTTTTTTGAGTTTGAGATCGCCTTTTCAATCACTTTGATATTAGGGATGTGAATTAATATGCCTAATTTGCTCGTGCGGGAACTCTAGCAGAAAAATACCGAGAAGAAATAATATGCGCAACGAATGCCAAAGGTTGGAGAAATTCTGGTTAGAAGGAGGCCACCTAACTCGAACCTTTCACATTCATTTCGGCCCGAGCATGATGGGCTTCTAATTAGTCCTTGAGTTCCCCGAATTGGGCCGGCCCATCTTGTGATTGGATCTGACCAAACATTTTCTGGCAATCCATACGACGTTAGGCAACATACTTCTTCCCAAAACGAATGCCTCGATTCTCTTAGAATGGAAATTCTTTATCTCGTCGTGTCGTCGCCTTCGTATCGACAACTTACCCAGTGTGAATCTATGCGAAAACGGACCAACATACATATCCGTAATCAATCGTTCTTGAAGGAAGCATTTTGTCACCGAAAGCTTCCCAATAAAATGAAAATATTTTCCATACAGAAACCAATTTCAAGGACAACAGTTAGTTTTCAACTGTTTGGTGGTACGGGGAAAGAGGAAGCCGTTTTCTCCCGATTTAAACATGTTGTTTTCGGTCCATACAAAAAGCACTTTCTGTATGCCGATCAATTTTCCGACATCCAGGCGTCGGAAAGCCGGGAAACGGTTTCCCTTCGAACGAGGGGCCTTTCTCCCCGATGTGCTCTTACGAAATCGAGCCTCGTAGCGGGAGAGCTCGAAAGGGGGGAGTAGAGTTTGGGTGCGTCACGGAAGACGCGGCTTTGTTTTTGCTTTCAATCTTTTTGTGCTTTTTAAAGGGCGCGAAAAAGGGGGAAGGGATAGGCTTTGCTTGCTTGCTTGGCCATTTTAGGGACGCAAATTGCATGGTGGAGTCTGGTGATGAGAGAAGGCGAAACGGAAGTCGGGGTGGTGGGGTTGGGAAGGTTCAATTCAAACTTTCCACAGTGGAAGGATGACTCAGCCGCATTCTGTCTCCCACCTCTCTTTTTCTCTTTCTTTTTCCCTTTTCTTTTTTTTTTAAAAAGGTAAAATTAAAAAAATAAAAAAATTAAATAATATATATTAATATATTGTATATATAAAAATGAAAAGGAAATGAGGAAAGAAACGCGCATAGCATGACAGCTTTGCAGTCTCTCTCCGTCTCTCCCAGCCCAAACTCCACTGGCTTTTCTCCTCGTTTGTCCTCCCCCACTCGCACCCATTGCGCGTGCACCCCACCTTCCCTCCCCCACGCATTTAATATGTTTCTTTTCCCAAGAATTTTGTTTATTCCCTAATTATTTTGCAAGTGGAAAAGTTAGCATGAGTCCTTTTCATTTTCTTCCATTTTTACGGGATGAATAGAGAATGTGAGTGAGAGAGCACTCGATTGTTAATTATTGCAACATGAGATTGTTTTCACCCTCCATTTTGGTTTCAAAATGAGAATTTTATTGTTCTACTTCGAGACTAAGCGAGATCTTTTCATCGAAAAGAAAAAGGAGCAGCAAATTTAAAAATTTCAGTAAAGTGACTTGTTTTAGTTGAGGGAAAAAAGTCTTCCCCAATTCCGTTTCGATTGTACTGGCGCCTTTCGGAATCCCGAGTGAAATAATTTACACAGGAACATACAAGTAAGATAACCGAACGTGCTGATAAGATATGAGTGACGCATTGTGAAAAAGAACATGTGATCGATTTATGAATTATGAATGAAAGTCTGATGTATACCAATATTGTTGCTTCTTCATAATATGTCTTCTAGTGACTTTTAACATAAATTGGATACTGCATAATTAATTTGTAAGGCACCAACTTTCGTTCTCAAGCCATAATGGATTGCAAAGAACTGTCTTTTATATTCACATTGATATTTGCTCGAGGGTGTTTGTTATAATGATCTTTCTTTAAGAAAAAACTTAAGCACGACCTAGACTATGCTCCTAACCGAACCCATTTGGTCTTCATCAATTTAAATTTTGTGCACGACGCCGCTTTAAAGTTTTAAGCTTGCGTCTGGCAAAGAAGTCAAACATTTCTTTCAACACAATTTCCCCATGTCACGATCTTCGGCGGCTCTCGAAAGCTACTATGCATGACGCAAAAAAACAACGTGGCTTTCTTTCTTTGAAGATTCCGGTTTGGAAGTTCACCCTAATTGCATGATTAATAGCATGCATGAAATATTAAAAATTAGGCTGAAATGACGAAGGAAGAATCACACCGCTCGCTCTGGTGGATTTTCAATAATATTTGCCAGTGAAGAACCGGGAGTAAATTAAAATTGGAGGGAACATCATAAGACAGAAACAACGGCGCGTGAGGAAGGCCCCCTTTCTTCAAGCTAGTGTTTTGCTGGCGACGGACTACCCGTTGAGGCGGTTAGATATTAACGTAATGGAGGTGGGACCCACCCACCCCGAAATTATTAATCCGCATTTGAATTTTCATTTCATGTGGAGTTTCATTTCCGAAAGGAACGATCGACGAGAGAGGGAGTCTCCTCTGAAGCTTTTTGACTTCGACGAGCCCTATGGATTGAGGAAGAAAAGTCGCACCTTCCTTCTTCTTTCCCCCCAACCCAAAGCTCCTCCTCTTTTCCTCCCCCCACAGACTTACATAAAAACCTCAACTTTGCATCATTCCGATTCACCTCACTCCTTTGCTTTGTCACTCGAGGTCTCACCTCTTTTTAGCTTCTTCTTTTTTTCCCTGTGAGAGAATCATCACTTGGAGGTCGAATCTGCTTTGCTCTCTTCTACCCGGCGTTCTCATAAGGTACTTTCTTTGATTCTGAAGATGAGGAATGGCCCTTACTTTTGGTTTTCCAAGTGGATTTCGGGATTTTGACTTGCTTTAGTGTTGTTGTTGGTGGATTAAGCGTTTCCAGTCGATGGGTTGGCGAGGAAATTTGAAGGGGTTTGTTTATGGGTGTTAAAGTTTGAATCTTGTTTTGTTGGGTTTGCTTGTTTGGACTTGTTCTTGTCTGTGGGGTTCTTGACGTTCCTTTTCGTGCAAGGAACGTGGACGGATTGTGATGTTGTTGGACTAGGTCTTTGTTTCGGATGAGATTGACTCTTTTTAAGGGAGTTTAATATCTCCCTCTGCTTTTGATATCGTCGATTTTTCTGTTTCTTAGTTGAGAAATTAAGGCGTTGTGAGGCATATTATACGGAATTCTGGGTCATATTTGGTTTCCCTTAAATTTCGGTTTCTTGTTTTGGAACATACGAAACTAGAGTTAGCTCATCTTCCTATGTTGGTAGGTTGCTGATACCATGCTTGCGTACTGATTTTGGTGAAGAATGATTTGAGGAGTTCATTAAATATCTGGCGGTCATAATTATGCAGGAGCCGATTATGTGCAACGGTTCTTCGAAGAGCAAACTTTTCCCCTCAAGTTTTGTCATGGAGGGCGAATTCTCCAAGAAGGATGGCGAAGCTCCCCGTAAATGCTCTGCCTTGCTCGAATTGGCAGCCTCGGACGATCTTTTGTCGTTCAAAAGTGAAGTTGAGGAGAAAGGTTGTGACGTTGATGAGGCCAGCTTTTGGTATGGTAGGAGAATTGGCTCGAAGAAGATGGGTTTTGAGGAGAGGACTCCGTTGATGATCTCTGCTTTGTTTGGAAGCGCTGAGGTCTTGCAGTATATAATCGAGACTGCTAGAGTTGATGTCAACAGGTCTTGTGGGTCTGACAAGGTGACTGCGCTCCATTGTGCCGCCGCGGGTGGGTCCAGTTCTTCACTTGAAATTGTGAAGCTCTTGATCGAGGCCTCAGCAGATATCAATTCCATAGATGGCAATGGAAATAAGCCCATCGATGTGCTCGCCCTGGCCGTGAGGTCTCGCTGCAATTCCAGAAATAAGTTTGTTAAATCGTTGCTGAAAGGTGATAACCATGTTGTGGAAGGTGATCAATCCTTTGACATAGAAGGAGAAGAGAAGCTAGTCGCGCTTCCAAAGGAGGGAAGCGAGAAGAAAGAATATCCTGTTGATATCTCGCTGCCTGACATAAACAACGGGTTCTACAGTACCGATGATTTCCGGATGTACGCTTTCAAGGTGAAGCCTTGCTCGAGGGCTTACTCCCATGACTGGACCGAGTGCCCTTTTGTGCACCCTGGGGAGAATGCGAGGAGGAGGGACCCACGCAAGTACCCTTACAGTTGCGTCCCTTGTCCTGAGTTTCGCAAGGGTTCATGCACAAAGGGGGATGCTTGCGAGTATGCTCATGGAGTCTTTGAGTCGTGGCTGCACCCAGCGCAATACCGTACCCGGCTGTGCAAGGATGAAACCGGTTGCACTCGCAAAGTTTGCTTCTTTGCTCACAAGCCCGAAGAATTGCGTCCCGTGTATGCTTCCACAGGTTCTGCTATGCCCTCACCCAAGTCCTTTTCAGCTAATGCCCTAGACATGACTACCATGAGCCCATTATCTCTTAATTCACCATCTTTGCCTTTGCCTGCTACTTCGACACCACCCATGTCTCCTTTGGCTGCCTCATCTTCTCCCAAGGGCATGAACTTGTGGCAGAACAAAATTAACCTGACCCCACCAAGCTTGCAGCTTCCTGGCAGCCGGCTGAAGACTGCTCTGAGTGCACGGGACTTTGATTTGGAGTTGGAATTGCTCGGGCTGGAAAAGCAAGCTTCTCAGCAGCAGCAACTGATAGAAGAGATTTCTCGTCTCTCGTCGCCCTCTCTGTGGAACAAGGAATTTTGCAGAGCCACAGAGCTAAAGCCCACTAACCTCGATGATGTGTTTGGATCTCTTGACACTTCTCTTTTGTCTCCGTTGCAGGGGCTGTCGATGAAAGCATCGACTCCTACCCAATTGCAATCTCCCACAGGGCTTCAGATTTCGAATTTGAACCAACTCCGTGCGAGCTACCCGTCCGGTGGCCTGTCCTCATCCCCTGTGAGGAAGACCTCTTCCTTTGGGTTCGACTCATCCAGTGCAGTTGCTGCAGCAGTCATGAATTCACGGTCCGCGGCTATGACGAAGCGGAGCCAGAGTTTCATTGACCGGGGAGCTGTGGGTCAACGGTCTGGGCTCATGGGACCTGCTAATTCTCCTCCTAGGATGTCCAATCTTTCGGACTGGGGCTCGCCTGATGGGAAGTTGGATTGGGGTATTCAAGGAGATGAGCTCAACAAGCTTAGGAAGTCTGCTTCCTTCGGCTTTAGAAGTAACAGTCCAAACAATGTGGCACCTCCCAGCGCTGATGAGCCAGATGTGTCGTGGGTTGGTTCATTGGTGAAGGATGTGTCTCCGCCTGAGGCGTATCCACAGTATCTGTACATAGAACAGGAGCAGATGGTGGCATGATTAAAGCAAAAGAGCACCACGTGAACACTCTCTCCTGATGGCTTAAGATGACTAGTTTGACATTCTTTATATTCTTACAAACAGCATGTCCTTAGAAAGTATAGCTGGAGGAAGAAAGGAAACAGTTTTGAGTTTGAGAATTCAGGCTCTTAGCTGGACAGGAAAACTTTGGGGAAGAAAAAGAATTTGGATTCTTGCCCAACTTAGATGATGCTTTTGAAGGAGGCTTAAGACGATGAAGGCAAAAATTCTTTTGTTGGTATGTATTGTTTTAATTTTTCATCCCCTCTGTTGGGGGTGTGGTGGGTGTTGATGTTTCTTTCATCGGGCAAATTATATGGGGATGCTATTCTATTTTCCTAGCCTAAATCCTCGTCAACCTGCGTGTATCTTTCCATCAGACAAAGATAGCTTCTTGAAAGATCTCTCTTTCTGTTCTTGCGCCTTGACAAGCTGGATTCTCTGCTCTGCTTCCTCTGAATTTCCTGATTACTATCTGTTCCTGTCGATCACCATAGTTGAATACTGTGCTGCTTCGCGGCAATGGGCGTGGTGGCGACACGCCATTATCATCATAATCGCGTGCCCTACCGCTGAACTATTCTTGCCTCGGTGTGTTGTATTTGACGGGATTGCATGACATACAAATTAGGCCGATTACCGGAGCGGGATCGGGACCTTCATTCGGAAACTCGTTATGGGTTCGGGACCATTTCGAGCCGGCGCTGGAGACGCGGATCGAAACTGGCGCCGGCTTGAAACTGCCCATATCACAATGCGTGAGGTACCGGATTCTATGCAACTTTCCCGGAAAAGATCCTGCGGAATCTATTTCGGCCTTCCTAATTTGCCTTCTTCTTTTTCGCGAGAGAAAATGGAGAAGAGGGTCTTGGGAATCATTGGTTTGGACGGTCGGAAATTCAAAGAACCCGGGGTGTGGGCCCCCACGAGTGATGGCGAAACATAATGATGTCCGGGCCCACGTTCTTTGGAAATTTTAATTTCGGGAGCCGCCGCCCATGCGCTGAATTTTCAAAACAGGTCGCTGTCCAATTTGACGGATTCCTCCGACTTTTGAAGGCGTCGCCTTTTTTCATCTTTATTGAGGTTTGTACGAGCCAGTAAGGGATGCACAGATGCACACGAAGTGGGGAATCTTAGCCAGCACCGTCCATCATTCATCACCTGTCAAAACAAACAAAACATAAAAATAAAAATAAACATAAAAAAGATAGATGAAAATAGAGAAATAAATTTAATAGGAGAAGAAAAGGAAGAAAAGAGGGTGAACGGATGGAGCAAAGACATCTCTCTCTCTCTCTCTCTCTCTCTCTCTCTCGATAGAGAGATCTCGAAAGTGAATTTGGGCTTTTGGGCCATTGGTCTTTAGGAAAAAGACACAGATTTTGGGCTTTTGGCCCGTCCGGCTCGATTAGGACGGACACATCACATTCTCTGTTGTTTGATAATTTTCTGTCGACCGTGATGGATTTACTCTGAATTAATTTTCGTGTCACAAAAAAATCCTAAACTAGTGATCCGGCGCCATTGGTTCGGATCCAATTGGTGAGATGGCTATCTTTTTGTCATACATATTGTCTTGACGCCTCCATTTTCTCGGATAGTAGCTAGAACCCCTTAGGTCACTCCATGCCCAATCGAAGAACAAACATTTATCTCGTTTTTCTTAATCAAGAGCTTATGGAGCAATCATCAATTTTCTCGGCTAGTAGCTAGAACCCCTTAGGTCACTCCATGCCCAATCGAAGAACAAACATTTATCTCGTTTTTCTTAATCAAGAGCTTATGGAGCAATCAAGAAGAGGACCGGGAGACGAAGCAATAGCACTTTTAATAAGGCAAGAAATCAAGCTAGTTGCAGGGCAAAGGAGAGTGGATGTCCAAGTTTAAAGCTTATTAGCTCACACTTACTCCAAACCGTTGCACTTGTGTCGCGTTTTTTTTTTTTTTTCAAACTTTGAGATTTTTTCTGACACGAGAATCGGTTTGGAGTAAATATGGAACGTGCGATGATATTTGTGGCACAAAAATTAATATGGGATAAAATGTGGCACAAATATACTAATTAAGAGCTTTGCTGTGATACTAACTATTGCTTTTTCGATAAGAAGCCATGTAATTTTCTAAAGAGCTTGAGTGGATGGGCCGTCTGGAGAGCATCTTGTGCAGGTATTGAGTAGAGATTTTGCTTAATTTGGTATGGCATTAACTGACATCTAGAACTATATAATTAGATTGCCATAAAATACCCCACGTTTGTATTCATAATTGAGTAACATTGGGACTTTTTTGGGTGTACAAGATGTTGATCATTTCATTTTCGTTATTAGGATAATTTTTCTTACTATCTCTACTTATCTTACTTTTAAATTGATCGCAACCCTTTTTTTTTTTTTTTATAATTTGTTATTTAGTCTTTCTGACTAAAGTGGCCGACCACGCCAGTCGATATAAATGCACCGATTTAGTTTACTGTTTAGTTAAATACCATAATAATTGGCAAATCATATTTTTTCCAAATATTGTTTTTGCTCCAACCATATGAAATATGCACCTCAATTATCTTACCCCGTGCATTTTCATTTCCAAACAGAGCGACACTCTCGAACGTTGGAGCTGCGAACTATCAATTATGATCCCAGGTCTCTCTCTCTCTCTCTCTCTCTCTCTCTCTCTCTCTCTCTCTGCGCGATAGCGCCGGCGCGCTCGCAATGCGATGGATTTATCGTGGGTCTGACGTTCTTAGCTTTCTTTAGCTCGTCAAGAGCTCGCGATGTTCCTTTATACACCAGATGCAGAATGATTGCGCCGGTGCCGATGTCGTTCTTAGTTGCACACCAAGTGTTTGCTGAATATCCCGAGAGACGTTGCGTTGATGGGCATCCTTTTTATCCTGCTCTCTTTTTGGGTTTTTGGTGTGAACGAATGTGTTATTTGCTAGTCTTAGGATGGGGAGGGGGACGTCAATGTGACTAAGAAGGAAACGGGCGTGAAATTGTCATTGTGCTTTTTCATGAAGAAGCGTTCTTGGTTTCCATTTTTCATGCTTTTTTTTTGGGGAGCGGTGTCCAAAATCTATCCAGGAAACTTAGAATGACTTCTACGACGCTTCTCTCTCAAGTACATTATAGCCTTTTTGGTCAATGTAGGAGAGGAATAGTATTGTGATGTCAGTCCTCATCCTATGCCTCACGCATAACTCATAGATATCCCCTCTGTTTCGCGTTGAGTTAGATGAACTTCCCCTATGTTTGTCTGCGTGCTTATATGGTTATAGTCATGAAAATTTTAAAATGTTAGCTCGAGTATTCAAATGGCCCTCCTCATATGTGTGGGAGTGATCGTTTCTTGAAGGAGTTTATAACCTTATATAGGCATATTTACATTGGGAATATTAGAGCTACCACATTCGACTTTCACTAAAAGATGTCACAGGAAGCTGCATTTTCAACTGCAGAAAGTTCTGAGCTTCGTTGGAGTGCCTAGATAACAAGAATTGGCATTTTCTTTTGTTGGATCGACTATCATCTAAATGGAAGCTCTTGTTTATGTTTAGCATGAGGCATTCTTTTCACTTTTTCAAAAAAGTATCAGTGCCAGAATATGCAATGTTAGCTTGACAATGTAAAATATCAGGCATTTGAATCACCATTTACAATCTGTCTGTAAAATTAGACTCGAGAATACCAGACAAACTCATCTCTCTGTCCCCTGCAATGAGTGACCATGTTATGTTGGTGATTTTATGTCATTACCACGTCTAGAGGATGAAACTGTAACGCTCTACTTTCATAATTTGCTGTTCCCAGGGTTAGCAGCCGGGTACGTTCAACCCAAAGTTGTAATTACACCGAGGACACAAATCCCAGGTATGTGTTTTCAGATAATGTCCAACCCATGAGAATATTATAGTACTCACTTTGTTATTCCAAAAGTTCAAGTTCAGCACCGTCTTTGCTCTCTTCATCTCTCTCTTTATGCACATTCATTAAACATATACACATATATCTGTTTAGAATTCCCCTAGTTTAGTAGTAAATCTGTGCAAGTTATTCAATATATTTATTCACTTTTGTCTTGTTTATGTATTTGTAGGTTCAAAACTCGCTGAATGGGTTTCGTCAAGAGATAGGACATATATGAAAGGTAAAGTTACTTGCAGTTTTGCTCAGTTGACAACTGAAGCCTCCTCGATAGATGAGGATAAAAAAACCAGGTGGCCTCTGGTAAAGATGTGTGGAATCACATCACCTAGAGATGCCGCCGCTGCCGCAGAAGCTGGTGCGGATTTTATTGGAATGATTCTATGGCCAAACTCAAAGCGTTCCATATCACTTTCAACGGCCAAGGAGATTTCAAAAGTCGCAAGAGAATATGGGGCTCTGCCAGTTGGTGTCTTTGTGGATGATGATGCTGACACCATACTAAAAGCTTCTGATGCAACGAATCTTGAATATGTTCAGGTACATGCCCATCTGATCCTGACAATCTTGTCTTAAATGTGACAACTTGTGACCTGGTAACATTTTGAAGTGGCACAGCTTCATGGGAACGGTTCTCGGGCAGCCTTTTCAGTTTTAGCCCAAGAGAAACAGATAATCTATGTTCTCCATGCACATGAAGAAGGCCACCTTTTGAATCAGATTTCTGATGGAGAATCTTCTCTAGTTGATTGGATCCTGGTCGATAGTGCCCAAGGTGGCAGGTAAGAGCAGTTCTCGTACGCATTCTTAGTTAGCAATTGGCAGAAGCATTCTTGCTTAGCAAAAATTATATTATCTCACTGGAGGCCTTGTTATCAATTTCTTCATGTGGGGTTCTCCAACCGTGATGATATTTGAAGTGCATGTATGGGTGTTCCTGTGCATATTGGTGCATGGAATGAGCAAGTATGAGCCCGTGTGCTGCTTGTGGAGGGGAAAAGCAAGTGTTCTTTTTGTCCCTTCTGTCAGCATATTACTGCATGTGGTGAACTCATTCCATTTGCTTATTTCTGAATTTTGCTGGCAGTGGCGAAGGATTTAATTGGGGCCGGTTTAAGTTACCAGAAATCAGAAGTAAGCATGGGTGGCTCCTGGCTGGAGGGATAAATCCTGACAATGTTTGTGAAGCTCTGACCACTCTCAAACCTCATGGTGTCGATGTTAGCAGTGGAATTTGCGCTTCAGATGGCATCCAGAAGGATTTGTTGCGGATATCCTCATTCATGAAAGCCGTAAATTCCATGCGTCGTTGATTGATGAGGACTAGGGCAATATAGAGCTCTTTGTCTACAGATTTGGTCTTGAGACGTATAGATTTCAATTTTTCCCTCTTTGGAACATTTTCATTCTCAATGGAAAGTGCTCTGTTTCTAGTCTCCGATTACTCTCAGTAACTTTTTTATTTTTATGTGAATGATGAACGATTCCCTCTTAACAGCCCCTTTCTGTCAATCTATGCGAGCCAATTAAGGGAATTATTTTATCTAGAGATGGAAGTGACATGAATATTAGATAATAGACGGATTGAGAGCCATTACTTAACTGTTAACAGTGGTTCTTCAAAAGGTTACCTGAGGGGTACCCGGCAAATAATCATGCAAGCCGCCATGCATGGCTAATGATGAGGAAAGAACTTCTTGTCTTTTTCACTTAAGAAAGGGAGGGATGTTCTTTCCCTCCAATTACATAAGACAAACTTTATAATCCCTGTGCAACAAGAGAGATACCTTAAAAAAAATCTTCAGAAACATCTGGCTCTCCATTGTTGGTTACAGAAAAGAATGGATGGCGGCAAAATAGTTTACATGTCTAGATGGATAAAGGTGGGACGCTAAATGGATGGTCTGAAAGAATTGTCATATATCAGGAAGCTCTGGCATTGGTTTTGGGTACCAGGAAAGACCACTTCATCTTCATCCTCGAATGTTTGAGTTAGACCCACTGAGCTTAGGGTCTGTTCGGTAGTACACAATATCTCCAGAATCACTCACATAGTGGTCCTCCTTCATGCTCTTTGTAAGGACCTTGAGCAAGTGAAGTGGGAGAGGCCCAGATTTCTTTGGTTCTCTGTAGTACTTGCCAAGCACTGGCTTAGCTGCTTCAGTCTGCAAATGGATGAAGCCAACAATATCAGAGATCATCTTGCAGTGGAAGTGGAATAATTACTGACAAGTGATCAATGATTTAGCCAAAAGAGAAGGAAAAGTCAAAATGCTAGTCACTTACTGCTTCTATTAAGTGGTAGTGTGGAATCTGAGGGAAGAGGTGATGAATGACATGGGTCCCAATGTCATGGTGGACGTTGTTGATCCATCCATAATCACGGTCAAGGGTTGTGAGCCCTCCTCTCAGATAACTCCATTCCTGTGGTCCAGAGAACCAAAAATTTATCGGCTTTACCCAAATGATATCTATAACAGCGAATGAACCTCAATCTGCTACTCTCTACCAACCACTACAACAAATCTCTCTCTCTCTCTGTCTCTCTCTAGTATACAAGACCATGAATCGAGCACGACATAAACAACTTTAGCTCGAAGTCAATATCACGACAAGCAAAGATCGAATTACCAGCTCTCCTAAGTTGGAGGTTAAAAAGTAGAGAGAATCCAAAAGTTTTACCTCGCCCCGGTACCATGGCAATTTCTCGTCATGGCCATGGTGATGCAAATAAGTCACCAAATCCAACCAGGCCACAAATGTCTGCACCCAAATTCAGGATCAGAATCTCATTAAACACTTAGAAAAGAAACGCACACAATCAGACAGAGAGAAAGAGAAAGGGAGAGAGAGAGAGCTTACAAAGTAAGGAACACCATAGAGCTTAAGCAGCTGAATGGGGCCCATAACAAAGGCAAGGCATGCAAGGATTGCAACCATTGCAGTCCAACAAGCAGTCGATGTGATCACATCTTTTCTCTCGTTCGGGACAAATAAGTCGCTGTTCGGGTTGTAATGAGAGCCTTTCTTTCCAGGACTTCGACTCCACTGGCGATTCCATCATCACATCAAACATCACCAACATACAAACAACTTAGAAAAACAGGCCAATCAACTATCATACTAGGAAACAGCAAATTATTAGTCCCCCAATATTAGCAGATACCCGAAGAGAAGGGCTTTACCAGATAGATAGGATAAGCCAACATGGGGAATGGCAAGGTGAACCGCAGCAATTTGGTGACATTGTCCAGACTATTATATATCCTCTCCGACAACTGAAGAAACGATTCAAAGAAAAAGCTTGTTACTACATTTACAGAAACCAAATGGACAGCAAAGGGAAGAAATTTCCCATCTTTAAATTACCGGATGCCACGATTCATCGTTCTCGACGTGTCCGTGGTTCTGGTGGTGAGTTCTGTGGCTAATTCTCCTGCAGTTTTCATGGAGGATGAGGCCAAATTGGTGATCAGACAATTTATTGAAGCAGGACGTCTATTCAATTCAGAATGAGCCAGAAATCTTTAGTAACTGACCATCCATGATACGGGACAAGGATTGAAGAATGAAGCAAATGTCCAACCACACTGTTTAGCTTCGGATTATTGGAGAAACTGCCATGACCACTGCACATCACAAGCACAAAACTTTTTACAAAACAGATATGAAACTAATTCCCAATGCAAGATGTCTGAACATTCATGTACTCTACAGCAAAGTATTCTCAAAGCAAACAGAAATAACATCTTATGTTAATCGTGGAAATGTCCACACACATTCAATTAAATCAGAGTTGCCAAAAAGATCCCATTTCAGTGGGTTGAAAAGAACATTACAACGGCTTCAAGATAGAAGATTCTTGCTCAAAGTCATTCGTTTTCTTCCACAATTCAAGAATTGAAAAAGTGTTTGTGATGATTACCAATCATGGCCGAGAACAAAGAGACCCCAGAACATAGTTCCCTGAGCAAACCAGTAGAGAGGCCAAACAACCCAGTTGTTGAAATAAGCAGCAACAGCAGCCAATCCAAGAACCACCGCCACATCTCTCACCACATAGCTCATTGACCTCCACGGGTCCTTCACCCAACAATGCTTCGGAATGGCTGCTCTGATATCGGCCAACTTGAAAGGGGGAGGTGCGCTGGGGTCGAACCGACCTGGCACTTCGCTGAGCCCATTGATTCCATTTTCTTCGTGTGCTACCTCTTCAAGGGACGCGGGTTTCACTGGTGTGCTTACATTCAGCCC
This sequence comes from Rhodamnia argentea, assembly GCF_020921035.1. Taxonomy (NCBI): domain Eukaryota; kingdom Viridiplantae; phylum Streptophyta; class Magnoliopsida; order Myrtales; family Myrtaceae; genus Rhodamnia; species Rhodamnia argentea. The sequence continues at coordinate 21,910,186 of NC_063157.1, read as the reverse complement.
CCAGTTTCTTTCCCTTGACCCGCTCAAGGCCTTCGGTGAAGGGCCAAGAGTATGCTTCTTGCACGATTGAAAAGGTCTGATCCTGGCTGAAACTGTGGTGCTGCCAGATGTGAGGCCAGTTCTGGGGTTAGCATATATCCTGGGGAGGGGTTTAAGGCCACATTCTGATAGCACCCAGCTTGCCATTGGAGACCCAGAAGCAAAGAAATGCTTGGTTTCCGCTTTCTAGGTCTCCCTCTGATTTATCAGAGGGAGGGAGGGAGATAACGTTAAAGCTTTAAACTTTAGAGGGAAGCAAGGGATACGAGGAGATAACTCAAGGGCTCCTCTCCTCCACAACCAGCTATTAAAGCACAAGAAATTTTGCAGCTTGTTTGTCCTCTCCCTTCTCTCTCTCTTTCTCTCTCTCTCTCTCTCTTCTGTGGGCAACTGGCTCTGTTCTGTTCTGTCCCTTCTGATCTGAGATGCTCAATTACATGGTACAAGGCCGTCTTTAATCACCTATAAATTACAATGAACGGGCGGTGGGTCGGTAGATTGGACGTTGATTCTCATTGGACGAGTGCAGGGGTTGTGAACCGCTGCCGAGAAGTGGGGATGCAAAAGACATATCGATTCCCACCTTGACCACCGCTTCTTTGGAGGTGGCCCCCGCACGTGAGGAAAGGCAGGGGGAGGCGTCTGACGTGGTCAAATCTGGCTCGTGCAGATGGGTCTCCAAGTCAGATGTATACAGCCGCTTTTACTTTCTTAGGGCTGCTTTTCAAACATCGATGGCATGGGAGTCGTACGGTTTTCTTAAAATCCTCGATGGGGTGTTCAATGTGATGAACGCGAAGCTCATTCCAGGAAGGAAGTCACACTTCAAAAGCATATGATATTCATGGGAGTTGCTTTTTCTTCTAAGTCACAGTCGTCATAGATTAGAGGAGTCAGAGCTCGCCAACTCTCCAAATTCTCATCTTTTGACCCTTTCTACGGGATTTGCTCATCTTGTTTAAACTCCAACAACTATAGGAAACTATTATCGTTCATTACGTATCGATATGTCGGTGTACCTGATGATGTCGTCTTCATAATTAAGCTCTTGAAAGAATGAGATTACCAAATCATACGAATAAAGCCGAGAGTTCTTCATACTTGAAGAAAAAAGCTCCCTTCATGAGTGTCGCAATTCAACTTTGAGAAATGAATTTCGTGATTTGATAATTTTTTTTTTTTGTGCTGTTAAGAGAGCAGTATAGATGGTAAGGGTACATATATTTTTGCAATAAAACTTCTGTAGAATGGGGCACTTGTATCCAGTAACGCAATTAGGGTAACTTGACTGTCATTATAGGATGTAATTTTTGGCATTAAAGAACCTTCTCTTTTCTTTTCTTTTCTTTTTGGTGAATTGGAATTTTTTTTTTCTTATGATACTACTATTTCCCTACCCTTCTTCAAATTCCCTCATTTGAGAATTTTCCTTTACTAATATAATCGGATGCACTCTCTCTATAGATATCTCCACGTATCCTTCGTGATTCATATGTCACGATTATGCTCCATCATGGTCGCAATATCTTCCCATAAAATGATCAAAATATTGTTGATTCGTCACGACGTACTGGTATATCTTATGTCGTGTAGTGGGCTTTTGCAATTAATCTATTCGTCAATTGACCGAGAACTACCTTACCAAAAAAAAAAAAAAAATTGACCAAGAACTAGCAAGAAATCCATTCAAATAATACAAAGTCGACACCACTACTCGTCATCGTATACTATATTTGTGTCATTAAGAAACGCAAGAATCCGTCCACTTGCTCACATCACATCACATCTCTCGTACGAGAGTCCTATGAATTGAATAGTAGGACGCGAAGAACGCGGATGTATGAAAAGTAGGACGGAACCTAAACCAATCTGCCGTGATGAAATGTTTAGGCATCAAAAGTTAGTCGTAAAGTTGAGGTTCATTCCGAGTCCACCGCAATGACTCTGTGGAAAAGTCAAACGCGGTATGAAACAGGACCACGTTTCTCACATTCTGGTCGGAGAAAGTAGACGGATTCATGTCCTGATCGATAAATTTTTTTGGGGGTGTTCATACTGGCGAACACCGTCTTCCCTCTGCTGGTCATGGAGATCCTTTTCCACCAAAGCAAGCGAAATGCATATCAATTAACTTCTGGGATGACGCTGTGAACATCACCTATACAGATTGTACCAACAAATGACTGGATCTCTGCACCAATTTAACCAAGACAGAAGGAAATTCAACCATTCTTCGCAGAACAAGGATTAGGACGCTCAGTCATACCGAACAAGTCCTTGCAATAGATCGAGGGATGCATAAAACTTCAAGTGTTACCATCACAACTTTCCCAAATCCGCACTCGAAGAAGGGAAGAAAATTAAAACAGAGCTTGAACTCTTGTTTCGTGAGGGGTGAGCCACACAACCCAGAATGCAAAGGTTAGAGATGGACAAAATTGAACGGGCATCCGGCCATAAGTCACCCGTAACATCCAACACTTCTGGACTACAAAATTAAGATCGCAAGATGGAATCCCTTTTTTTTTTTTTTTGGCATGAGAAACGGAAAAAAATCTCGGTTTTCTATTCATTATTTAGCAAATTTTACTTGAGGCAAGCCTCTTTACAAGCAGACAGGATCATTGAAAATCAAGATCCTAAAAAAGAGAGGAGATTTATTTACATTTGTAGATATTGATTCACAGAATTACATAAATAACATACTTTAACAAAACTTATTCCCCGTTGCCCCCCTGTTTGCGTTCTTATACTGTACATGAATGGAGGGAAGCTATAATATCTATAAACAATACGGCTTTGCCTTTGCTGGCTATCAAAGAAAGCCCAGGACAACTAATTAAGATTGCAGTAGGTATTGGTTGGTGCACAACATATATTAATACCCATTTAGAACATATTCCACCATTTGCGGTTTTCCATTCTCTTTGCAAGTTCACTCGCCATGGAGGCAAAGTCTTCAGCTCCATTTTGCAGCTCTTCAGTTCGTCTGCTAATCCTCTGTTAAAGATGGCAACAAATTCTTAGCATTAGCATATTTGTTCCAAAGGTACAAGACTCCCACCATATAGAAGGACTCTGTCTAGAGGAACGTATTGCAGAGATGGTGATGAGAAAAGTTAATTCTAGAGCCAACTCAAAACCGAATCCTCTTAAGTATTTTAGCTGCTCCATTGACAATTCTCCAACTCAACAATCTACTATCTACTCTTTTGGCCCATTAAGATTTTAACAGTTATTCAAGGTGATCTAGGACTACTCTACACTCTTCTACAGTATAACTTAGGGCCCTTCATGCGAAGACAACACTGTTATCCATCCTGGGACAACCACATCTAAAAAGTTAAACAGCAAGAATCAATTGTCCAAAAACGTTGAAGCAAAAGTAGATGGATAATTTAGTAGTAATCATTCACACGTGCAGTTATCAACATGCTGGGTGGAGGATTTTAGGTGAAAGCTTGAAAGCGGGGGCGCGGTTTAGCCAGAGAGGGGGATAGAAAGAGCAAACAAAAGGTCCTCGTCAAATACTAAATGTTTCGAAATGAAATATATCAGGTCTCCTCAAGCTTAAATTGCTTCTCAAAAGGGCTTTATCGAATTTATGAATACAGAAACGGAAAGAAAGAAAAAAATCCTACCTCAAGCTTCTCTTGGCGTTGGACAAGTTTATCCCGAGCTTGTAATGCTGCTGAAGAGGCATCCTGAAATACACCTAGTGTAAGTTATGTAAAGTACTAGAGCACTGAGATAATCTAGACCACCAACTCAAATCAATTTACCCCTGTTTTCCTATATTTGGCAATAATTTCTTCACGAGTTCTGGGTCTTGGTTTTGTATCAGCACTAGCACCCTCAAATAATCTTTCCCTCTCCCCCTTTCTTGCTGCAAGGCAAAAATCGTACTATTAAAACTGCCTTCAAATACAAAGAACTATTGTAGCTTAAAGAAATTATGTTCTACCACTTTCATCATGCTTGGTTTGATGAGATGATGATGAGACAGTCGCGGGTTCATCAATTTCAATATCATCTGCAGTAATAAGTTGAATGTCAAGGAGGAGGGGCAAAGAAAGGTCATCAAGCTAGGAATGAGGTTGAAGTGAGATCTCTGACCTATATTTAGCTCAATGACTCCATCATGAGCGGTCGGATTTGGAATGGAAGTCCTCAACGTTAGAGGCTCAGAAAATATGCCTTCGAGAAGTAAAGGATCATTTGAACCCGCTTCACTAAGATAAGAATTATCGTCAACTTCACCCACTTTGAGGCCCTTAATAATACCGCCAAAAACCCCTCGACCGGCAGTTCCCTGCAGCTATAGTTCTTAGATTCAGATGTATTCATTTGTTAACCAAACAGAGAAGTAAAAAGGCAACCTGCAATTTCTTCTGATCTGGAGATAAATTTGTGCTTGCACCTACAGCAGCTGCGACGACATCATCATGGAGGCAAGGCAAGGAATCAGGAATCCTACAAGATCACAAGAATGCTTAAGTGGGTGCACGAGAGAGAGAGAGAGAGAGAGAGAGAGAGAGAGAGAGAGAGAGAAGAGAGAGACCTCAAGTCATTTTCGTGAGCTGATAAGGATATGAATGCAAACTCACAACCATTGACCTAGAAAAAAGAAAAATGTCATCATGAGCGAGAAGAACCATCAAGACCATTTCAAAGCTAGTTCTTCCTTTTGAAGCATCTCCTTACTCCATCTAAGTTGTTTGTCATTGCCTGGTACCTGGATAGGATTGATCAGATTCCTGGGATAAATCCCGTAAAGTTTCTTCACCTCAAGCTTTCCCTTGAAAACTCTCTCAACATCTATAAATGTCCATTTTAAGATTGAAAAAGTAGCTCTACCGAATTAAGCTCATGCTCCGGTTCAATAAAATATCTCAGTGTATCATATTCAGATCTTGTTAAAGATGAAAATGAGAGTTCTGATGATGAAGAATTCTTTCTCCTCTTTCAAAGGATCTAGGCTAAGAAAAATCACAATTCTGTACCAGGTACTGATATTTAAAGAGAATTAGGGAGTCGTATTCTAAACTCCAGAAAAGAACTGACCAGGGCAATTTTCCCATTGCCACCTGAGGACATCATTTTATCCATGTTGGTCTTAAAGCTCCACCTCAGAATGGACATCAAAGAGCTTTCTGCCACCACTTCCAAGTTTAACAAAGACCTGTCCATAAATGATCATTTCCATCAGAAAAATCTCATCACCGGAGATTCTTTGCCAAAACACACTACCAAATGGAAAGTATAGGGAGGCAAAACAATTCGGAACTCAGCAACCACTACTGCTGGTCAAGATTGTCCACCTTACAGCAGATTCCCAAGCAGCAACATTAAGGGAGAGATACAAATGGTCACCTTACCTTATTTCAATGTCTCCAGTCTGATAAACAATTACTAATCCAGAATCCTTCTCGTCTTTTTTCAGGACTGTTGTCCAACAACATGGTTTTACGAGGTTGACTTGTCGAATGAAGTTATTGTCAATCTGCAAGACTGCCAGTTAACAAACTTCCACATTAAAGAGCACTACTGGAGGTGATGATAAGTTAAATAGATTGCACCTCAGTAGCAGATGTCAAAGGATGTAAGCTTATTATATCTTCACAGCAGAGTAAAACAAACAATCTTGGTCCCAGTCCAAGAGGGGTAGCTTGAGAGCAGGCTGCTGATTCAGATATTAGGGGATTACTTCCCTGGTCAAACTTAGAACCTGCATTTCCCTCTTTGACTTCACCGTCCTCTGACAAGTTCACCGGATGAGAGTCAAGAGAGACTTCAGAAACAAGATGACTGCTTTCTGTGTTCAAAGTTGAAATAACTTTCAGGAAATTGCCACTAAAGAATTGCCTAAAGTTAATCTTCTTCACAAATGAAAATTTCTTGCCTATTATATGCAGAGATATAGCAGTGTGGTTATTTCCAGAGTGGAACCACTGAGAGCCGATGATATCACCATTGGAACTATCCAATATTGCAAGATGTGCATTTCTAGTCAATATGAATAAAGGTGGCTCTTCAGGATTTCTTAGATCTCTGCCTTCAGATTCACTCAGACCGTTTACCAATTCGCTACATTCTGCAAATGTACTCACAACTAGAGAAATGACTGGGGAACTTGAGTCTGATGCCCTGTCCGTGACAAACAGAACTGACATAGTGCTAGTATCAAACACTGCCACCTGAAAACCAAGATGGAAAAGTAAAATAGTGAACCCAATGGACATGAAAGATGGCGAAATCATCAAAGGCTCAATTCATGATCCACACCTGGCCACATTCAAATCCAACAAGAAGTTTGGTTCCAGAATTTCCAAATTTTAGAGTGCCAATGGAAGAATTGAGTAAAGAAAGTATGGCTATGCACTGTGGCCCATCCTCTTGGACTAAATTTTGAACTGCACAAAAGTTGCAGACCGTTACACACACAATAGCATTCAAATGAGTACCGACACCTTAGCTCAGCAAGTTAGATGGGTATAAGTACAGGCAAATTGCTACTGCCAACCGGGGGCGTGATTATTTAGAGTCCACAGATATTGCATGCTTTCATAAGTTAAGACCAGAGAGTTACTTCTTAAAGGGTTACTCCCATCTTTCAAACTAGATAATGTTGTGAATCAAAACCTCCGATAGAACAGTCAACCATGGGCGGGAGACGTTGATATGTGAGATGGCCATTTTGCCTTTTAAAGAAATTCTTATTAGGAAGGTTATGCACCCCCATCACCAGCTTTCGCTAATCTTGGGGCATGTAAAATGTTGAAATATCTTTGGGATGCTTCCACATGCACCCTAATTGCTTAGTGCTTTCACAAAAGGGTAAAAGAATATGCTGCATGGTTCCTTCAACCTGTTTCATACACCTCCAAAATCCACGGCTTCTTCATATAGTGGCTAGTCATGAAGCTTTCTTTAAGAAACATTCGAAGCGTTCGCATAGATTCAAACTGTTTAACAAGTCACAAGTACTCTACTATCATACCTTTATTCTCTGTTTCTGTCACAATGTGCAGGGTTGATTCGTCTGAACTATTATTAATCAACTTGTACAGACAAACCTACACAATCACAATTTGAGAAAAGAGGTTCAGTGTACTGCTAACATTCGGTTATGGAAACATCATGCAACTAATTTTTAACTCTTACAAGACCGCACTCATTTCCAACAGCCAAACTTAAAGTGGTTGAGCAAAAATCTATGGATGACACTGCTGCATTTGCACCCGGAATCATGATATCTGGCACCTGCACAATACATAATATTGCTGTTTACTCATCCCCCAAAAACAATAATGATATCGTCATATGAAGAATTGCCTTTGTAGAAAGGCTAGACTGCCAGCAGCTGAGGAAGTAATGGAAGTATGAAAGGCAAAGTAGTCAATGACATTTGGTGGTTTATGGATACTGCATTGAGACACATACCCCTGGATCAAGAACATAGATCAGTGACAGAGTTGGGCATGTTGCGTCCCACATTCGAACCGATCCATCTCGATAACCTGCTACATATATCCTCTCGACTTGATTCACTTCTGAAAGGCGAAGTTGACTAGGGACCCCACCGGTTAAAGGCCACTCAGTATGGCCGGTTGGAAGATTGTTCTTCAGGTGATGTTTTGCAGCTGCAACCATCTAATTAAGGGAGAAGACCTAGATTGATAAATTGCTGTCCACAGAGTATTAAATTTCCATGAAAGCTGTATAAAGGACCCCTGAAAAGTCGGACAGAGGCCAGAAATAAGCCATACCTTTGAAAAAGCTCCGGAAAATGCCCCATCAGCATGTACAAAACCAAGGTGACTCACAGTCATTTGCGGTTCCACAGTAGGTATGACCATTGGATATGGCAGTGGAGAAACAGTAGCTTTTGTGTCCTGCTGAGACGTTAAGGCAGAGAGACAGCCTTCATCATAGACATGCAGTTGTCCTGGATTCGTTAATACAATGAGGGAACTAGCGTACACTCCACCAATTGGACTTGAAGTAGGTAACAAAACCATATCAGCATAAGAACCATTAAGCCTGAGGTCCACACGACCAATGCATTTCACTTCTTCAATCCCAGAAGCCCAATTAAGACTCAGAATCTGCAAAATTCGGTGAAACGATGATATAATACCTAGTTAATTGGTGCTGTATAAACAACAATCTATGTATTACTGAAACCTTCCACTAAGCATTGATCATATATTTTCCATTATAAAAGCAAAGTTAGACTAATTGCATTTTCAGACAGCCAAGAGCTATTACAGGACAAAAAACAGCTGGAAAGCAGGAAAACTAACCTGTACCGCTGTTAAAGAAATCAATCAGTAATTTTTAATCCTTTTACTTGTCCCATTTTAATGACATTAAGCTTTAGTGGCCATTGCTACTTTGCAAAATGGAAGTATTTCATCATAGTGACATAGATCATTCGCCTAATCACACTATTGCAGTGAGTTGCTTAATTGTTGATAGCAAACACAATTTATCCTATGAAGCTTGATGATTAAAGGGTGCAGCAATTTGGATTAAAAGCTGACCGTCAACACTTCTTCAGAACCGATTTCATCACCCCCATATACAAAAAGTTGGCCCCCATGACCATTCCGAGAACTACTGGCAGACCAGTGTAACACAATGACTGGAAGTCTTCTGTCACCAGAGGCTATCTGAAGCTTAACAACATCATTAGACACTTTTCCACCATGCTGATTTCTGGAGACAGTAGTAGACATGTTCCACAACAATATATCCCCATCGACATAACCAACAGCCAGAACAGATCCGTCTGCAGATAGCCAACAAAGAGAGCTTATCTCTTTATCCATCGGTTCACTGTCAGAGATATCCTCAGAAAGCTCATTTCTTGCTATTTTTGGCAAGGAGATCACTGTTCCCTCCTTCAATTGGAGATCTTTTTGGCCTCTTACTAAGACAGCCTGATTTGCTGAAATATCCCAGAGTACAATCAACCCATTCTCGTACGCAATTAACAGCCTGCATGCAATCCAATCTCTTTATTAGCATTAATTCACCCAGACACAGCATATGCTAAAGGGCAGTGTATAAACCTTACACAGTCATACATCCCACTACTCAAAAGTACCCATCAGTTCATTTAGAAAGAGAACGGTCTCAACTGTTGGCCTGGCTTAATATATAGTTAGAATATGAAAAAAAGAATATACAAACAAATTTGAAGCATTTGCACTGCAGTATATGCATAATCATATTATCTCATGTACTGGCTAAGCTGTCATCCTGTTCCAGGGGATCCATGCAAAACGGGAGTAATAATCCCCAGTTTTTCTGCATATCGGGGGCCATTCCAAATAAACAAAGCCACCAGCTCAATGTACCATCTCCTAGTCTTATAACTTCAGCATATGTGGCAAAGTTGCACTCAAAAGCTTGAAGTTGGTCATTTTGAATTCAGATGGACCTTGTCAGAAAGAAAATGAAACATAGTGTATTAGGCCATCCACAATGAAGCACTCCAGGCCAGAAGTCATTGAATGACGTTCATTTCAACAAAAAGTTGAACAAATGGTAAACCTTCGAAGGCCCATTGAAAAATGGGTGCTCTCACCAGGATCATCCAAAGACAAGTCACCAAATTAAAAACCATAATCATTAATTTGGCCACCATCGAGTTTTCATTTTGCAAGACAACTTCGATGCGACTTAGAAAGTGAACAAATTACATGGCATTATGCAAACTATATAATCAGGCTAAGCTATAAAATAAAAAACCATAAGGAGAATAGAGCGTATTTTATTATACCTGTTTCCCAGGGAACAAGGTTGTGTAAGAACCCCCACAACAGACTGACGATGAGGCACAGAAATTGCAGCTGCTTCTGGAAGCCAGACAGGAAATTGGAATTATTAACTACAGCTAAGAAACTATAGGAACACATAATGTTGAAAATATAAATAGTCACTTTAATTCCATATATACATGGCGAGGTCAACTGTTTTCAATAACCCTATATAGCAGGATGCACAACATAAGTCGCAATCATATGGCAGAAACCATGTTTCTATCCCTACATGAAGAAAACACTTAGTTATATTATATCTTTGTATGAGTGAAATTATTCATCAAACGGTAGACTAGATATTTTCCTAGACACAGATTTGGAGAAAATGCTGTTTATATAAGGGAAAAGGCATCTTAGCAATCCATTTGCACCATGTCGATATGAGATGAGGTTAGACAAAGCAGCATAACTGTCAGTTACATACATACTTCTAGTTTACTTCATGCAAGAATCAAACTTTCATATCATTGAAATAAAGTTCATGCCGGGACGTAAAAATTAAAACCTTGGGCTTATCAATTTCCAAAAATGAACCGGATCAACTGGACAGCCCATACACGTGAAGCTACCAAGATCCAAAATAATGCTAATGCAGTGAGTCTATTGACTCCATTTAATGCTAAAAGAAATGCAAAGACGAGTTGAGTATGAAACGAAGTAGAATGGATTTGTTAGACCATTTACAAGGGAATGTGTTGAAAGATTACCAGCAACTGAATCTGCTGGAATAAGGTAAGGAAGTTGAACAATCTGTCTTTGGCCTGCATCACACTTTAGCACAAACACCATACCGTTCTCATCCCCAATATACCTGAACAGAAGACCAGATCTCATGGGTCTGATAGGCTCTAGACAAAGGAAAATAACTGATAATGGAATGTTTCCAGAGATAGTAATTTGTACATGTATCCAGTCCCCTGAATCACTGAAAAGGCAGTTATATTTGATTCCCACTGTAAAGTACATGCAACATTCCTATACTTTATGTCCCAAACCTGCCAATGTCAACAGTCTATTAAGCCAGTCAACACAAAGTTGAACAAGTGCCAACAATTATACTGAGAAAATGAAATTGAGAAAGGCAAACAGGCATTCTTCCGAAAGAAGGAAACACCAGATAAGAATTTAATTTATTGGAACTAAAAGATCACACGGACTTAAGAGTTTAAACCTGTATGTCGTTGTCATTGGATATACTGACTAGGAAACCTTGATTTTGCAGGAACTGTTGAAGGACATAATAATGTTAGCTGGTGAGAATCAACTTTGTAAATGAATGGCAATGGACTTTATAGAGATACAGAACTTCATCTTTTTATACTCCATTCAGAATGATGTACTTCACCAGAGTTACTCCTAAACGCCGTAAAAAATGCAAATGAAGATAACAAATTATCCATCAGAGAAAAATTGACAGACCTCTAAGTGCTTAAATGGCAACTGCTTTGCAGATACAAATAAAGCTTCGATGTTACCACCCCCAATCACTTTGATCCGACCATCCCTGCAGTTGAATGTATTGAATCAGGGTCAAAAGTGGGCAGAGTCACATGACCTAGCAGCCTACTTTGCTATAGGCGCTTTGAGGGTACAACTACAATATTTTGCAGAAAGACAATGGTCAAACACTTCTGCAGAGGATTAACAATCACAGAATGATTCTTTGATGGAATAAATAAAAGATAAACACAGTTTCATCTCGCCTTGAAATTCATTTACGTAGTCAACAGGACATCCAACTCACAAAGTTCCTATTGCCAAAAGGCTCTGAATGGGATCAAGAGCCATAATAGATGCAGTAGAGGGAATGCCATAATGAACAGTAACGCGAGGGTCCAAATCCATAGATGTCAAGCCTCCAAGTGGCACATTAAGCTGCAAAAGGGAAAGCAGTAATGCAAAAGACTGATCAAAGTTCCACATAAAAGATTAGAACAGACAAGAATATTTAGGTGCTACTCCAAATTCATCCCTTATCCACGGGATACGAACTGAAAGACGATTCAGATGTAGAAAAATTGCCGGAAGAATTGTGGAAGAACTTAAAATCTAACGATCAAAGAATACTATGATGAACTCCAGATGGTACATGCATGTGGCATTTTGAATGCCAGAACTTATCCTCTAAAGGAAACACCTTTTTTTGATACTATTAGTGACAAATCCACCTAATGAACGGTTTTGTCTGCATAGTGAGATGACTTTGCACTTTATCTCAAGCCTATGGGAAAGGTGAAATTTCCTCGAACCCCATCTAAGTACAAACTCTCTCTGATCCAAAAAGGCTCAAATGCCCTCCAAGCTGCCTGGTGTATTGAACAAGAACACACAAACTCGATTATGTGCAACGTGGGAAATTGACCCATCTAACATTTTCTCTTCTGAAATTGATAAAACCTGCACGACTTTGTGACATTATCATGGAATCTCCTCATTGTACAAGGTCATAATAAGCAACCATAACCAGAATCTTTCAAGAACTCGGCACTAGCGACCTTGCCATTGCCATTTCCCGCGACATCTGGTTAAATGGGCAAAGATGGCCAAGTCCAAGTTTTGCAGGCGTCAAACAGTAGACTTTTCAATGAAAAACATCAAACTCATCGATACATGCTCATTCTCCATTGCTTTCACGTATAATTTTATGACATGTCCACCAACAAAGTTCTCGGTGAAATGACTCTGGTTCAGCATTTTGTGCACGCTATATCCAGGGGATCGATACTCCTGTAATTTTCGGCTAATGGGGCAATGCTATTTACCCAAAACCGATCAAATTACCATCTGATTGCGATTTCCTTTCAAATTCGTCCCCGTCGATTGATGAAATGAGGAAAAAACACAGACAAAAAAAAAAAAAAAAATGACCTGCCCATGACCGAACAGGAAACCAACATTCCTCCACAAACCTCGGGGAGCAAACATCGAACCTGGAATTCCGCTATTCAGCAATGAAATTCAATTCAATCAACAACCGACCGAGACGGGTCAACACGAGCAAAGAAATAAATGCTTGGGGTGAACCTGAGGAGCTTGCGTTTCTCGCTCTTCTTCTCCGGGATTGCTGCGACGTCGATGTTGCTGCTGCTGCTGCTGAAGCTGCTGCGCGGCCTTCTGCAACAATCGCTTGGCGAACATGGCGAATCAATTTGAGAAGCTCCTTCGTCTCCGCGAATCACCGAAAACAAGAAAAGTACGCCGTTTTTTGTTTTTGTTTGCTCAATTCGAAGTTGGAGGAAACATGTGTCGCCAAGTGGGCAGGCGCGGATTATGACGCGCGATGCCGATGAAGCATGATCGATCATCTGATGGAGAATCGATGGTGATTTTCCAGCCCTCCGATCGGGATGGTTAATCTGTAGACTTCTGAGCCGAACATTGACTAATTCGTTCTTTCTGGATAATAATATTTTATGACATTTTCCCCGAGTACAGCAAAGCATATTCGGCTGTTCTGAATTTGGGTTCGTCGTTGAAAATTGAATTTATTTTCGGGCATTTCAACTTTGAAGAGGAAAAATGGACGGGCATTTGACAAAATTGATGAATCACACACACTGGTGCATAGCTTTGTCTGTGTTAGATTTAAAGAAGTGAATAATGGAATGCTAGATTTATAATTAAGCACAATGTCAATATAAGTATACATACAAAGAATGGTATAAACGTAAATACATACATTAAAGGAAAAACCCTAGTCCTAATATATATATATATATAACACCCCCTTCAAACTCAAGATGGGTCAACCAATGAGAGTTTGGAAAGAAAAGCAGCAAATCGTTGTGATGTAAGAGATTTGGTGAATAAGTCGGCAAGCTGGGCTACAGAGGCTACAAAGGGAAGAAAAATGATATGTGCTTGGAGTTGATGACGAGTGATATGACAATCAATGTTGATGTGCTTGGTACGCTCATGGAAGATCGGATTTATAGCAATGTGAATAGCACTCTTGTTGTCACAATGAAGAGGAATGGGATTAGAGGAGGCAACACCAAGATCGGCAAGGAGACAACGAAGCCAAATAATCTCAACCGTAGTGTCGGCCATAGCACGATACTCGGACTCAACAGAAGAGCGAGACACGACAGTCTGCTTCTTAGCACACAAAGAAATCAGAGAATCACCCAAAAAGACACAAAATCTCGTAATGGACTTGCGGTCGGTAACATCCGAAGTCCAATCGGCATCAGAGTAAGCACGAAGAGCAAGTGAGGAAGTTGATAGGAGAAAAATTGAGCGTGTCAGAGTACCACGAAGATATCACAGAATCCGGAGTACAACAGCATAATGAACTGTACGAGGAGCCGCTACAAATTGACCGACAAGGTGAACAGCATAGGCGATATCGGGACAAGTAGTCGTAAGATCGACAAGACTGCCAACAAGAGCCCGATGGCGAGTGACATTAGACAGAGGCTCATCATCATTCGGACGAAGGCGTAAATGAAGTTCAACAGGAGTAACCGCAAGACGAGTATTAGATAACTCGGCATGAGCCGGATGTCGGCGATGTACTTCTGCTGGAAGAGAAGAATACCACGTCGATTGCGAGCAACCTCAATACCGAGAAAATAACGTAAGAAACCTAGATCCTTCATAGCAAACCGACGGTGAAGATATTGCTTAGTATAAGTAATATGAGCAGAGTCATCCCCGATAATAATCATATCATCAACATAGAGTAGCAAAATAGTGTAATCGGCATGAGAAGTGTGAGTGACCATAGCATGATCATTCTCACTCCGAACAAAACCAGCTGACCGAACAACAACTGCAAAACATTCAAACCAGGCTTGAGGAGCTCGTTTGAGACCATAAAGGGCCCAACGAAGACGACAAACCTAACCGGGAGAATGAGCTAGACCAAGAGGTGACTACATATAGAGTTCCTCATGAAGGACCCCATGAAGAAAAGCATTCTTCACATCAAGCTGAAAAAGAGGCTAATTACGAATAGATGCGACTATAAGAAGAGTACGAACAGAAGCCATTTTGGCAATAGGAGCAAAGGTCTCCTTATAATCAATCCCATACTCCCGATCAAAATCACGTGCAACGAGACGCACTTTATAGCGCTCAATACTACCATCCGAGTGAGTCTTGATTTTATAGATCCAACGACAAGATATCAAGGACTTCCCTGGTGGAAGAGGCACAAAATCCCCTGTACCCGTGCGTTCAAGAG
Source organism: Rhodamnia argentea (assembly GCF_020921035.1). Classification (NCBI taxonomy): domain Eukaryota; kingdom Viridiplantae; phylum Streptophyta; class Magnoliopsida; order Myrtales; family Myrtaceae; genus Rhodamnia; species Rhodamnia argentea. The sequence goes on along the minus strand of NC_063157.1, from coordinate 21,895,129 downwards.
CAGACAATTCCTCATACATAGCATCACACCATTCAGCATGTTGTACGGCCATACGATAATGTGATGGTTCCTGTAAAGTGTGGACAGCAGCCATAAAGGAACCAAATTCATCGAAATAACTTGTAGCAGCCATGTACCTAGCTGGAGGACAACGATCTCACGGAGGATTCCACCGAGGGGAAGGGGGGGCGAGAATCGTCAAGAGGCGTCGAAGTGGCGGGTGAAGTAGATGAGGAAGGAGGCATAACGGAAGAAGGTGGTGGCACTGGGTCTAACGGAGAAGATATAATAGGAGGAACAAGAGATGAATCAAGAGGAAAATCCATAAAAATAGATGGGGCGGACTGTAAAGAAGTAGAGGTAGCAGAAAAGAATGGTAGGTGCTCAAAGAATTGAACACTACAAGAGATACGAATATGCCGTGAAGAAGGATAATAGCACCCGTAGCCTTTATGTTACGTGCTGTAGCCCAAGAAAGTACACTGAACTAACCTTGTAAAGAATTTGGTATGCTCATGAGGTGGAAGAAGCACATAACACGTACAGCCAAAAATACGAAGTTAGTGATAAGTGGGTGGTTTCGAGAAAAGACGTTGGTAAGGGGTGGCTTTGGAGAGGACAAGAGAAGGAAGTCGATTTATGAGATAGACAGCAGTAGAAAGTGCTTCGGTCCAAAATTCGGTAGGAACAGAATTGGACAACAAGAGAGCACGAGTAGTATTTAGAAAATGACGATGTTTTCGCTCGGCAAGACCATTTTGAGCGGGAACACCGAGACATGACAACTAAGGTAAGGTTCCACGAGAAGTTAAGAAAGAATGAAAAGCAGTAGAAAGATACTCCCCACCCGAATCAGAACGAAAACCTGTAATAGTTTTAGAGAATTGAGTAGAGATCATGGCTATAAAGTTTTTATAGATAGAGAGAAATTCATCATGAGAGCGCATGAAATAAACCTAGGTATAACGAGAATAATCATCAATAAACAATACATAATACTTGAAGCCACTTTTAGAAATTTGGGGAGTAGGACCCCAAACATTTGAATGTACTAAATCAAAACAAGAAGTGGAAATAGAAGAACTAATAGGAAAAGGAGGTGCGGATTGTTTAGCTAAAGGACAACTAGTACAAGGACGCATAACAGTAGATTAAATAGGCCCAAGTACACCTGGCCGACGCAGAAAAGATAAACGGGAAGCAAATATATGACCCAAACGTTGGTGCCAACAGTCAAGGTCGAAGATAGCGAGAACATGTTGAGGTGAGGGAAGCTGGAGATGCTGCATCGTATACAATCCTCCAAGATGCTGCATCGTATACAATCCTCCATGTCTACTACCTCTGCCAATCATCCGGCCACTCGTACGATCCTGTACAACACAAGAATCAACAGTAAATGTCACCATATAACCCATATCAGCAAGTTGCCCAACAAATAAAAGATTCGGGGCTAAATACGATATATGCAACACATTAGGCACATTAAAGCTGCCGGGGATAGTAATATGGCATTGCATAGTAGCGGTAATAGAGGATCCATCACCTGTAAAGAACCCTTGTGGATTTTTTAGTGTAGTTTGCTGAGTGAGGTGATGAGCAGAGGCGATCATGTGATGAGCGGCCCTAGAGTCAAGAATCCAAGAAGAACTCTCACTCGAGGATTGCGCGCGGCGGCGGTAGCAACAGTAGAGGATACACCCGAAGAACCAAGATGAAGCCGAGCTAAACGAGAAAGTTGAGCCTCAATATTAGCAAGACGATCATCTGAAGATGAGGATGGAGTGGCACGATCCGCGGATGGAAAAGAGACAAGTACAACGGAGCGCGAGGGTGCATCCGGGAAGATCATGCATCTTCCGAAAGCATCGATCCTCGGTATGTCCATTTTGCTTACAGAAGTTACAATAAAAACGTGAACCTCGTTGAGAAGAGGCACGCCGGGAGCCACGCACAGAACCACGCTAAGAACCACGTTGAGAGGAGACAGATTGAACACCACGCCGAGAGGAGCCGGACCGGAAATCAGGCTATGGGGTGGCCGATCTTGCAGAGGGATCCGGAGATGGAGGAGCACCAAGAATCCCTCATCTAGTTTCCTTAGCCTGAAGTTCTTTGACTGCATCCGAAAGAGATGGTGCGGGATAACGATAAAGAATCTGACTCCGAACTCCCTCAAATTCTGGTGAAAGTTGCATCAAGAATTCGTAAAGACGATTCTTGTTCCGATCTTCAAGTTTAAATGCAGCACAAGTAACACAACCAACACACGTGGGACATGCTAGACGAGCCAATACATCAAGTTGAGACCAAAGAGATGTTATATAATTATAAAATTCACGAATTGATCGTGTGCCACGAGTGGCACGATGAAGTTCCTGCATAAGCTAATAAACATGAACAGAACTTGTTTACGTACACATCTCAACAATTTGATCCCATAACTGTTTTGCACCAACAATGCGAGTAAATTGGGGGTGAAGATCGGGGCTAATAGAACCAAATAATATTGCCCATGATTTTCGATCGGCAACATGCCAAGCCCTAATTTCATATTCGCGTCGCGTAATCTAATCAGTATTAGGTTTATGATCGGCGATATCGGACAAAGATGTAGGACAAGAACGAGTAACCATCAACATGCTCATATAAATCATGATAAACAAGAGCAGCCATCACCGAGGGTTTCCAAATAACATAATTAGAGCCATCCAACTTAACATCAATGCGATTAATCCGATCACTATCAGCCATTAATTTTGAGATCAATAAATCAAAGTGGAAGCAAATATATATATGAGTGAAGAAGATAGAACCCAAGATCGGTTGCGAGAACAATGCGAAAGATGAAGAAGATCGGGCGAGACAAAGTCGGACAATCGCGAAGCTATATTGATGAAGACAATGTAGCCGGCGTGAAAACGAAGGCGCAATGAAGAAGACGAGCGAAATTTTTTTTCTCGGGGGCAAACCGTAGTCGTTGATTAGTGTACGGTACTCACAAGAAAGCAAACCCTAGCTACGATACCATGTTAAATTTAGAAAAGTGAATAATGGAATGCTTGATTTACAATTAGGCACAAGACCGATATAAGTATACATACAAAGAAGGGTATAAACGTAAATACATACACTAAAGGAAAAACCCTAGTCCTAATATATATAATATATCTAACAGTCTGGATCGACTTTGAAAGGGAAGTTGTTGTATGTTTTAATGCATGTGGCGTTTTATTTTGGGAAGTGATGCAAATTTGTTCTAGGATTGAAATTTGATACCTCAAGCCCAAGCCAACTTTTTTTTTTTTTTGTCAGAAAAAGTCTTCTTTCATAATTTCATTATAAGATGCTTGGGCCTCCGAACAGATAAGGTCTCAAAGAGCTAAAGAAGGATTAGTAATCAAGGAAAATTCTTCCTTGCATGGGTCTTGGCGATCTGATTCGTCACTTGGTTCTCTTCTCTTTCATAATAGGTTTTTTCTTTTTTTGGTCGTAACGGGGCTATTTGAAATTGCTTAAAAATGCCCATTATTCTATTGCATTCGAGGATAAACAGGGTCACCTCCCATGAGCACGGATGGTGATCTTTAAGTGCACTTGTTACGTTTACATAGTTTGACTTCAAAGTGAAAGAAGGATAAGATGGAGCTTAAAAAAGACGACGGGCTTCTAGACAAGCAACAACTTCAATATTCTCGACCAAATTTGCTCGGACTTCCTTTGTGAAACCATCCATTACTCTCTCAACAAATCGAAACCAACTTGCCAGGTGAGAATTTCGACTCATTACTTATCATGGTGGTATTCATTCAAAGAATATCTCTTGAAGTATGAACTCAAAAGATGTGAAAATTATAATCGAACGATTGATAGAAACATAACGACCCAAATGAGATTAGATGGGTCGTTCTAGACTCAAAATTTAAGCAAGTAAGCCCCCGTTCTAGACTCAAAATTTAAGCAAGTAAGCCCCCGTTCCACGATTGATGTTGTGATTTTTCGAGTCCAATGTTGTTATCGCTTCTCTAACTTATCCCAAAATGAGTATATCCATTGAAATACCCCAAAAGGAAAATGTTAAACCCTTTTACTTTTTTCAAGAAAAAATCGTTAAGGATAATAGGAATCAAACTTAATATTGAACCTCTTCACCAAAAAGAAAAATTAATATTGAACCTTATAAATTATGCAGATTAACCAATTAATTTCGTCACCTAAATTATGCTATTGTTCTAATAATTTTATCCCTAATTCTAGTATTCCTTTGTTTTGGGACAGGAGTCAGAATCATGATGATGGACCCGTGCAAAGTCCCGCCTGCCGCCTGCCACCTGCCACGAGAGGCACAACTTCCGTCGCAACAAGGCAAGCGAGACACTTTTTATCCGCAAAAAAAGTGTCGGAATTTCTTGGAATTTGAACAAAATAACTGCAAAAAGAAACCCAAAAAAAAAAAACCATAAACTCCAATATGCAAAAAGAGTGCCATAGTACTCATTTGGTCTTTTTCCCATGTCCATTGATTCCTGCTCACCCTGTCCCAGTTGGGTGGATCCCACTCCACAACCACAAAAGATGGAAATTAATTTGCTTCTCTATTCGAAATGATAGAGCAACAAACGTCTCAAATTTGGACACGCTAGGAATTTAATTTCTCCTAACGCCACTCGTAAATAATAACAAGAACAATTAGATTAGTATAGATCACGCGCCTCATAATTCACGTTCATGCTGGACGATCGATAGGTTTCGATAATTCTAATTACGAGCTGCCAATACAACCCTTGATAAACAATAATCGAAATAATTTGCTTCCGAATCTATGTATGTCTTAGCAAATTGGGTTTTGTGGCTTTCAAGTTTTTTCCATAGCGTGACAAAAATTACCATACTCAAAATATCGCAGGCTGATATGGCCGGGTGGCATAATTTCGGCAACCTTGTCATCAAGACGGCTCATCACCTCCCTAAACAGCTTTATGTTTTTAAATACTTCGCCATTAGTCCATTTTTTGCTCACTAATCTGTCAACTTTATCCAGCTATCGGATCCCCAGTGAACACGAAACTTTTCTTCTTGCACACGTGTCATATTATTAGGGCCAACCCCACTCCCTCCCTGGCTGCGTTTTGGTTAACCCTCTATAAAAATCGTACCCTTCGTTGTCATCGTCGCTATGGCATCTTCAGCTCACAAGCAGCAGCACCACCACATCGCGGACATGTACGGCGCCACCTCGGCGCCGCCGCCGACTCCGTCGACTCTCTCCTCCGCCGCCGGGACGGACTCCGTCGCTGCTGCCGACTTCCTCTCGCGGCTCATCCACCGCCTCCCCCCCGCTCTCTCTCTCCCCGCTCGCCTCTCTCCAACCACAACCGATAACCCCCCCAACTCCTCCTCCGCCGCCGCCGCCCATGCCGCCATCTCGAGCGTGTCCTGGTCGGATGAAAAGAACGCTTCCTTTTTCGAGAACCTCTCATCTGCTTCATCTGTAGGGTTCTTCCAGATGACCGGTCATCCAGTATCTTCCGAACTCGCTCGCTCAGCTGAGTCGGAGTCGCTTGCTCTCTTCGACCTCCCCGTTGACCAGAAAGAGCTGTACTTCCCAAAGAACTGGCCTTTCGGGTACGAACGCGACGAAGACGACGACAGACTCGGTGAGTGGTTCTGTTTAGATTCGCTGTGTTCTTGCTCCGCCGGGTCAAGCGAGTTGAAGCTAGAATCGCTGCGTGAGCTCGCTCTGACGATGGAGAAAGTGGGTTGTGAGATAATAGAATGGATGTCGCGCGCGATCGGGTTTGAGAACCCGGTCAAGGAGAACCCGGCCCGTGTCTGCTCGCTGATGTGGATATCCAAGGGTTGTTCCGATGAGGGCCACGAGAGAGCGGTCACGGGGGGCGGGTTCTACCCGTTTGTAGTCGGGCTGAGCTACCAAATTAGGACCCAGAAGTACTCTCTGTTGGCAGATTCGGGCACGGTGACGGTGTCGCCGGAGGCCGGCTCTTTGATGGTTGCAATCGGCGACATTGCTCAGGTGAGTCCTAACTACATGCGATCGCTTTCATTTTCATCATAGATAGATTTTTCCATCTTCAAGTCAATATGACTCGAGTAAGTTGATTAAATATTTGTTTAATTTGATCATCCGGCCCATTTAGGGGCAGGTGGGTTCAGCAAACGGGTCGGGTCATTATATGAATAAAGAAATGAGACCCCACGGGGAAGAGGAATTCTTGCTTGATGGACGCTGGAATTGGAATTCTTGGCAATCCATTGATTGAACTTATCAATTTTCGACACGCAATCCTATACTTAAAACAAATAATTTTGAGCTTAGAGCATCAGCTGGTCGTTGGCAATTTCATTTGTCTGAATAGAGAGAAGGACCGTGACCACATAAATGCGCATTCGTGACGTCATTTCTTTTCACATTTAGTTCTTTTCTTGGCCAAAAGATTTTTTTTTTTTTCACGCTAATGAAGCTGGCAAGTAATTATTTTCTCACGAAGTCATACTTTTAATCCCACCAATAATTACCGTGAATTCACAAGGAAAGGGTATATTCACATTCTCAAAATTCGCCCCTTTACTCGGACCTTCGTCCAGCAAAAATCGATATCTCAAAAGGTTCAAGTTGAATGTTACTTTTTGGACAAGACTATGTGATATTATTACTTGGTTTTCGAGCATCCGAGCAATTAATACATGGTTAATCCTTCTCAATAACATGAGAAAAATTTATCTAAAAAATATTAAATTTATTGTAATTTGTGTCAATCTAATCATAAACTTTTCTTAGGCCAGTTGAATTTTAAACATTTTATATTTGTGTCATCTCAGTCTATCCGGTCAATTTTAGCTGAAAATCGCAGAAGTGGACGCTTGCTATCCTACGAGGCGCGACCGGCATCGACGTGGATAATTTCTAATAATATTACAATAATTTTTCGATTTTTTTTTAATTTACATAGAGTCACGGCTTGATTAAAACTAAATTTCACCATATAAAATGACAGGTGTGGAGCAATGGGAAGCTGCAGAAAGTGAGAGGGAGGCCAGTGGCATGTGGCGAGGGCGACAGCGGCGCCATAACCATGTCGCTGCTCGTGAGTCTTCCTCTGGAAAGCACGGTCTCTCCCCTTGTTCCTCTGGAGAAGATCGTCGGTCATGACCAAGATGATGATGATGATGATCAAGAAGAAGAAGAAGAAGAAGAAGAAGAAGAAGATATCAGCAATGCGAGTGACAGAGGAAAGAGAAGAGATGGAGAGAAGGCGATGTTCAGATCTTTCTCGTTCGAGGACTATGCATGGAGGGTTTATCATGAACGCCTGATCGTTTCTTCGCCCAAAGATCTGCTCGACGGATACCGTATTACCAACACTTGAGATCGTATCTCTTGATTCATGCTCTTTATTATTATTATTATTATTATTTTACATCATTTTTTTCTTTTTTGCTCTCTTTTCGGGTTTGATTGTTTGCCCCCTTGAAAACCCTTTTCTTGTTATGGGATGTTGGAGAATGCTCTTTAATTAGCAAATTCGCAATTTCCCTAATTTTTCTATCGAAAAATGATGAAAAGTGGAACGCACGCGCATTATGTGTCGAAATCACTATTTTATATACTTTTTATAGTTTGCGACTTTGAGGAGGTTGTAAGTGTGCCTAATAACCGTACAGGCGAGTGACATGGGTTTAGCCTACTAAACCCATTGTCTTCATTTAAAAGATTAGAAGACCTTCACACTTATAAAGTGACTCACAAAATACGAACTTTCATATTTGGGACAAGTTTCAGCACCACAAACAAACAATCAAAATTTTAGAATCATAATTCGACTACTATAGGCAAAACGATTTTGTAGGTTAATTTGGGTTGGCAGCTTGAGGAGCTATCCAATTTATGAGGAGATTATGTGTTGATGCTTTGAAAACGGGGGAACATTTTACTAGAAGTTGTAACATGATGTATGTAAAAACCTAAGAAGAGGTCGACATTCGTAATTCCAAAAGCTTCCCAACTTGATCTGCATTTGTTTGTTATCGAAGGCTCAAAATCAATTCTCAAATTTCAGACAGTGAGGCGAGCGGCTGAGCCCGGCATGCAAACTCAAGTCCGTCTTCTCGATAGGCTTCCGAACATGTAGGCCCATGAGCATGTAACAATGCGCTGCCTGTTGAACACTTCTCATGAACAAGTGACATCAATTTGAAGGGGCTAATTCCATTAAAAAGCATCAATTTTAGGTCCAATGATGGATTTTGGCCCACACTTTTTTTTCCTTCTCATAAAAAATAAAAAAATTTAACTCGAGTCCCAAATCTAGCCCCGTTTGAATCATTAGTTGTCCAACATGGCAATCCCGGTCGTCGGTAAATCCACATGACTTGCCGACGTGAAATTAAGAAATTATTCATCGTCTTCTTAGCACGGAATCAGATTTTGGCCCACACTTTTTTTTCCTTCTCATAAAAAATAAAAAAATTTAACTCGAGTCCCAAATCTAGCCCCGTTTGAATCATTAGTTGTCCAACATGGCAATCCCGGTCGTCGGTAAATCCACATGACTTGCCGACGTGAAATTAAGAAATTATTCATCGTCTTCTTAGCACGGAATCAGAAGTTGTTCATCCACTTCATTGTTCATCTGCTTCACCCCGGTTATAGCTTGAAGGACAATTGTTTCGAAGCTTCAGGGGGAACGGGGGGTGGGCTCGTTAAAAAAAAAAAAAGAGGCTTTAGTTGTGAGCTTCGCGAATCTCATCCACGGCATCTCTCCATGGGTGATAATACATAGCTTCAGATTTCAATGCGACAACGGGTGCTTGCGAATGAAGTGAAAGAGATGATGAACAGCTTAATTGTCGCCCTTCAAGCTGTGACCAAGATCAAGCGAATGAACAATTTGGGATACCATGCTAAGAAGACGATAAATAGTACCTTAAATCCACGTCAGCAAATTATATGGATTTATTGACGATGTAGAATTGCCACGTTGGACAACTAACAATTTCAAATTAAGGGGGGCCCGATTTGAGTATCGAGTTAAAGTTGGTAATTTTTTATGAGACGAAAAAAAGTTTGGGCTAGAATCATCGTTGGACCTAAAAGTTGGTGTTTTTTTTTAGGGAATTAGCCCCGATATGAAGCATTCTTCACGGCGACCAATTCCATCCCAAGCTCAACCGTGTCGCTTGGGAACTTTTTGATTGTTGGAGAAACATCTCATAAAACATTTTGATGATTTTTAAACTATCCTCCGGTATTTTATTTACCTTTGGTGTGCGGATACTTATTGTGCATGGCTACGGATCATGAGATGGCCATTGGGTAAAAATCGCATGAAGACCGAAACTCTTTTGTAAAAACATTCGTTGAGGACCTCAAAAGATCCGGTCACTACATATTTGATATAAGAACTTGAAAGATCGGGTCAAACGATGAGTATAAAGTCCCCGCATGCCAATGTTTTAGAAAGATCAATTGAAGTTGGCTATGCTTGATGGAAAAGGCCAACAAGAGGATTTCTATCTTCTCGGGAACAGTACTTTGCCATGTTAGAGAAAAACTAAAATTGTCGGCGCGGAATAACAGATCAGCACCTATTTTAGGAAAGTCTTATCTAACCGAGAGAAAGTCATTCCATCGCAAATACAAGCTGTCCCATCAAACTCCAACGGCTCTTTTTCCCCTTCATATATGCTCCAACGACTATTTTACTAAGGCTTATAAAAGGAGGAGGTCGTAAAGGCCAAAGTGAGAGAGAGTACTCGAACCGATTGAATATCCAAGTGTTACTCTAGAATTTGTTTTAATGGAAAAGCATAAGTGTATAAGATCTTGTGATATGTTGTTGCCTTGTAATCGTGCAGAAATAAGTATACATCTTTGAGTATTGAGGTTGTATCAAGATAATGTGATATGTCTTGTAAAAGGTCAGCTCATAGACTGTTTGTAACTTGTGAGAGAGTTTACTAGTGTATTTCAACTCGTGTTGTGACTATTAGTTATGTAGAGTGAACACAGCCTTGCTATATAAGCCAAACCATTATATATATGGTGTGCCAATCTTTTCTATCTCATATATCTGCTTACACACACAAATACTGCTTAGTGAAACATTTGCTCACTCGAACTTTTTCTTGCCACCTTTGATTTTTTGCAAAAATTTGAAAAGAGATTCGACATAACCTATTCACCATTCCTCTATGTTGCACTGTGAGCCCCAACATTGATAAGTCTCATGCGCGAGGAACGAGATGGTCCCACCAAATGTAAATCGCCTCGAACCATCAAAACATTTTTAGCTCCATTAATTTAACAAGGAAAGCTCTTCCCCTGTTTCAGAGCCAGGTACTCTCTGTTTATATGAAGCTTGTTGTTATGCAATCTTTTTTCCCTTCCTGCCGATAACTCTCCGCAGCGTTTCCGACTTTTATAATTTGACGTAATGTCTTGGTACATGAGGAGATGGATCAGCCATTGTTGGGGCAACCTTACCCAATTTGACCTGAATGCGTTTGTGATCTTTAGTGCCAAAATGGAAGTAGCTGTTGTAGTGAAAGGGAAATTGCATCTGCTTGGTGGTTTATAATGTGACCGAAGAAGAACCCAGAAACGAAGGAGATTATACAAACAAGTCACGGCAAACGTAACCAAAAAGTTCACTGGAAATCTGTAGAATATGGTCAGTCAACTGGCGCTTAGTCAATTGCTCATCATAGAATAGTAGACAGAAAATTAAAAAATATGTCGGCTTACAATAGATTATAATCCCACGTTCTAAGAGACTTTTTCTTTAATAGTTTCCGTATAGTGGGCACCCGATGAAAACTTCGAGTGTCCAGCAGATGATCTCCTTTTCCTGATTGTCCCTTGATGACTCGTTTGTGTGGGGTTATTCGGGAAAAAAACATCAGAAGCGATTCCAAGAGAGATTCCAAGAGACGAGGTTCGTTTTTCGCCCTGACCCGGCATGTGGGAAATCCAGGGAGATTCGAGTTCGTTTTCGAGGGAAGCCAAAGCGATAAAGCAATCGAAAACGATAAAGCAACAGACTTTGGCCACATGAATCAATTATGCAGTGGGATGTGGTCTGGTTGGAGTTTTTATGGATGATATCTGCATTAACATGACTTGACAAGAAGGGCACAGAAGCCAGAGAAAGAGAGAGGCAAACCAAACAATGACTCTGACATGAGAATGATCTTTCTCTGTTGCTGTTATGAACTGACAACCTGAGAAAGGCACGCGAACACTCTCTGAACTTTGTCTGTATGGTTGCCTTGCCTTGGAAAAGAAGCGATGTTGCACCCATCAAACCAAAACGTCGGATGGGAAAAAATTGACCCCAGCGAGATGGAAAAAAGGTAGTGATCCGGCAAGTACAGCAACGTCATTGTTTATTTGCTGGTGTACTCAATACAATGAGGAAAGAGGTTCCTTGGCTTTTACTTCTCTCAAACATAAAGTTATTACTAATTGTCCGAGGCTTGGACTCTGTTCTTTGGCCTCTTAAAAATTTAGCAGATGATTAGAGGAAGAGCTGGATGATGGATCGAGTCATGATCGAAGTTGTTGAGGAAAAGGAAAGACCAATTCCCACATGGGGCTTTTCGTCGGGAGAGATTGAAAGTTGATCAAAGATGGACTTTTCAGCTCGCACCCACTTGAACAAAAGATTAAGCCGATCATCATTTAACCTTACAAAATGATTTGTGCTTTTTGACTCAGATCCGTTCGATCCCAGACCCCGGCAAGAATCCCTCATCGAATAAGTTTAGTATAATCATTCTGTACTGTTGGAGATGATCAAGTGCAAATTGCGGAGCTAAGGATCACATGATTATACTCTTCTATGGTTGACTGGCTGTGAGGATCGGTTTATTTTAGTCGCAGTTTGTTCGGCGAACCGGCTTGCCGAAAACTAGATGTGTTTCCAGGGAAGTGGTGACCTGATTTTTCTTTTAGCACCTGTTGTCACGAACTAGAGGAAATGATTTCTCAATGTAACTTGTGAGTCAAAAGCAGCTAAAATAATTCCTCAAGTCTCTGTAGAAGCTCATTTTGACTCTCTAGAGCTGCCACATGACGACGCGAAGGATCCTTGAATGATCGATCTCAGAGAGAAGCTCTCAAGTCTCAGCGGTTGAATCACAAACCCTCGTGAAGATAGACGCCATGTGCAACGCAAAGTTGACTTTTTTTAATCGACAAGAGAATCTTCAATATATATAATCAGTGAATAAGTTAGTAGAACCTTACAACCTGTAATGTAACCATTTGATTCGAAGCTTCTCAAAGAATATGACAGACATGAAGAGGCAGCAACAAATGCCCAGAAGTTCATGTTCGTGTCCAAGTCCAAATCAGCAAAAAAGAAGCAAACTTGTAAAAAGGACCAACTGCTTAAAGCTTAGAATCTACTCTCTCTCTCTCTCTCTCTCTCTGGCGTTTCTTGTTTGATGAAGATGAAGTAGTTAGCCATGGATTAGGAGGCGGGGAATAATATTTATCAGAGAAAGACAACTCTTCAATCGACGTCAGCCGGTGACCCCTAACAAGTCTTGTTGAAGAAAACACCACCTCACCAAACCTCAATAAACAAGAAAACCTAATAGGTGTAAGCATCTGCTCTCTACCCATGGTGCTCAATTTAGTCTCTATATTTTTACTCCTCTCTCCGCCTTCCCAATCTCACCGCACCCCTCGAATTTTCGTCCTTCCTCCATGCAGCCGCCTCGCCGTAAGACGAAGCTCTTCTCGTCCGAGATGGCCGCCATGAAGCACGCAGCAGCGGGGGGAGGAGGCCGGAAGGGCAACAACCTCTCCGTGTTCGTGGTCGTGTTCTCGATATTCCTGTTCGGGGTCTTCATGTACAACGAGGACGTGAAGTCGATCGCCGAGTTCCCATTCTCATGGCCTAAGAGTCAGGAAATCCAAGAAGGGTCAGGGTCAACGGAGCAGAGGGTTGAAATGCCAGTGATTGAAGAGGAAGAGGAAGAGGTCGAATTGCCACCGAAGGAGTGCGACCTCTTCACGGGGCAATGGGTGTTCGACAATGTCACGCATCCTCTGTACAGAGAAGACGAGTGCGAGTTTCTCACAGCACAAGTGACCTGCATGAGGAACGGAAGGAAGGACTCCAGGTACCAGAGCTGGAGATGGCAACCCAGAGACTGCTCTCTGCCCAAGTGAGTACCCTTCTCCAAATTTTTTATGAACCCTCTGAGTCCCACCAAACTCATGGGGGTGTCCATGCTTTTCTGTTCTAAGGTTCAAGCCCAGGCTGTTGCTCCAGAAGCTGAGGAACAAGAGGCTCATGTTCGTGGGCGACTCGCTGAACCGAAACCAGTGGGAGTCCATGGTGTGCCTGGCTCAATCCGTCGTTCCTCGTGGCAGGAAGAGCTTGAGGAAAACCGGATCTCGCAACATCTTCAGAATCGAGGTGAAATCCCTCTCCACTTCGCCATTAATGAAAAACCTTTCCTCTCAGCCTTCGCAATCAACCAGACACTTTCCCCAAGTTCATTTTCCACTGAAGAAAGCAAAGATTCAAACATTTTTTTTTATCGATTTCCATTTGAAGCAGTAACCTTCATGTCCCAAAAAGGAGACATCACGCGTGGCAAATTAAAAAGAAAAAAAAAATCGTATCTTTCGACGCACGCAAAGGAGAGATATCCAAGTCCTTGCCGTTCACCATTTCTTGGCTTTGACTTTTCTTGAACCGAATGACCATGCTTTTCATTAGCTCGTGTAAAACAAATGGGCGGGTGCAAACCATTACTTAATTTACATTTGTCACGGGATCATCCAAAAGATCAAACGGTGACGTGGGTCTCTTCATTTAAATTCTTTCATTCATTTGTCGATTGCACGAGGCGTGTAATTTTCCCTTCCGAGATCCTTAAGACTCTGCTTTTTCTGCTCCTGATTTCCGTAAAGTGGTCGGCCACCTGCTCCTCCTTTGCGTAAAAGCACACGTAACCTTTTATGAATTATTTTAATTTTCCTATAATTAGGCGCATGAAACTCGTCTATAACGGGAAATTCGAGAATTCCTAGGACTCCTTTTACTGTCTGAGAGAGAATCATAGGACAAAGTGAACAGGAGAATTGGTAGGAAAAAATTGGGTTTAGTGCATGGATTCTGCCGAAATTCCGGGGCCAAATTGAAGACTCTTTTTTAAAGTGTCGGCCAAATCGACCACATGGAGGCGTGTTTGATTAGGGTTTTAGGGCATTGCTGGGATTTACGTGGGGCCAAGTCACAATGATGGTTTTAACTTTTCTTCTCGTGCGTTTGGATCATTGTCCAGGACTATAATACCACGATCGAGTTCTACTGGGCGCCGTTCCTGGTCGAGTCGAACTCGGACGACCCGAACATGCACAGCATACTGAACCGCATCATCATGCCCGAGTCGATAAAGAAGCACGGCCGCAACTGGAAGGGCGTGGACTACCTCATCTTCAACACCTACATTTGGTGGATGAACACTTTCTCCATGAAAGTCCTGTATGTAACCCCAGCTCCGTGTCTTCGATCCTTTCCTTTTCTCTTCGTTTTCTGTACGCGTTGATCCTGAGTTTTTGCTCGTCCCTAATTTTCAATGTCATTTGCGATGCAAAAACAGTCGGGGGTCGTTCGACAAGGGATCGACCGAGTACGACGAAATCGAGAGGCCGGTCGCGTACGGGAGAGTGCTAAGGACATGGGCTCAGTGGGTGGATCATAATGTGGATCCTAACCATACCAAGGTCTTCTTCAGCAGCATGTCCCCTCTTCATATCAAGTGAGGCTCTAATTTCACCAGAATCACCACCCATTTCTGTCCCCCTTCCCAATTATGTCTCTTTGAGGAAAGATTAAGCTAAACTATTTTTATGGTAATGCCATTTCAAGCTAAGCGGATTTCCCACCTTCTTTACACAAATCGGTATTTGTTCGGATCGACTCGCTTCTTTTAAATTATTTATCATTTATTTTTTGACATCGAGAAAATCTTTCGTTAATCATTATCTCGCGAGTTCTAGGTGCCCAGATATGGTTGGGCTAAATTATTAGTCATAAAAAATAGACACCCAAGCCCTAATTAAGTGCGCCCCATCTCACCAATCTTGTCCTTTACCATCAACACATTCACATGTCTTAGGTGAGCATATATAGGTTGTTTGTTACTAGTGGGTCCATCACCTGTAAGAATGATTAGCAATTTGTCAAATGATTGCTTGCCCTTCAATCCTCGGTGGGTAACCAACCCCTTTATTGCTTAACCATTACATTGTCGCATTGGATGGTTGAACTTATTTCATGCCTTTTGTCCTTAATTGGGTCATTTTCACCTACTGATTGTCAAAACACGCAACAGGAGCTTGGACTGGGACAACCCGGATGGCATCAAATGTGCCAAGGAGACAACCCCGGTGTTGAACACGACCGCTCCGCTGAACGTGGGAACGGATCGAAGGCTGTTCGTCATCTCCAGCAACGTGACCCGGTCCATGAAAGTGCCCGTGCATTTCCTGAACATCACGACCCTCTCGGAGTACCGGAAGGACGCGCACACCTCGGTGCACACGATCCGTCAGGGCAAGATGCTGACGCCGGAGCAGCAGGCTGACCCGCAGAACTACGCGGATTGCATCCATTGGTGCCTCCCCGGGTTGCCCGACATGTGGAACGAGTTCATTTATACCCGCATTTTGCAACACTCTTGACACTTAACCTTCATTCATTCATACTTTCTTTCTTTCTTTTTTTTTGGCAATTTGTGTCGATCCACGCCTCAGTATTTGTTTTGTTTAATCCCCGTGTAATTCTTCCTTTTTTAATTTCCCCTTCGATCTTTTAGCTTCTCATTGCCCTGTTTCTAGGATTAGAAGATCGGCTTTGGCTCTTTGTTCAGCCTGGCGACTGAGACGGGAGATGAAATGGATTTCCTGTCTCGGGCGGAAAGGCAAAATTTTCTCAAGCCCAACACTTGTTATCTTCGGAAAAGAATAAAAACAGAAAAGTACATAATTCTAGCTCGCTCCAGTTTTAGTTCTTGCTTCTTCGTCATCTGATTTTGGTTTATCTTTTAGCAACAGATTGTCTCCATTTGCTATGATATTCAGAAGTACTGCATCTCATGAAGGTTTTTCCCTCAACGTCAGGCACTAACACAGCCTTTAGAGAAGATGGGGACGCCGAACCCAATTCATAGGACACCGTCTACTTTCCGGAACGAAGCGGTCTCCATTTTGATCTGATCAACAATACTGAGTCTTGTAATCCAGTTTCAATTCGCCTTTCCGCTTAGCCATCTCCTTACAAACAATACGACGACTAGTTGCAAAACAAAACTGTTAGAGGTATATTACGATTAAGAACCACGTAAGCTGAAGTCCATGTTAATTGCTAGGGATTGAGTGTATTGGAAGTCCTAGAACTCATTATGAAAGTGCAATTGAATCCTAAAATTTTTAAGAAAATGCAGTTAAGTCCTAAACCTTGCCAGAAATTGCGATCGAGTCCTAAAATTTTCAGAAAACATAATCAACGAAAGGACTTGATTTCGCTGACTTGCTTTCTGTCTCGTCTTGAACATTATTTTCGGCCTCTTGCAATTAACATGGCGCGCCATATAGCCAACGCGTCAACCACCTCCGGGGTGCTCGGCAAACCAGCGACATCGCAGCTCCTCCCATCAGTTCTCCATTCGAGTCTCTCGCCAGCCGCCGCAGCTTTATGGCAGCCAGCACCGGGAGTTTCTTTAAAACATTACAGGCACCATCGCCATCGAGCTTTGACAAATCTCCCTGGCCGTGCCAAAGGGTCGCTTCTGCTTTACTGGCCTTGGGCTTCACAACCGAGGCACAAGCGTTTGAGAGCCTTCCTAACTCCTGTGGAGAAAGCTCTGTCTGGCCTGTAGGATGCAAGGACCACTCCCCCAGAGGCCTGTCTCCTGCCCATTCTAAGTTGTAACACTTCCCATTTCGAGCTTCTTCCATATGAATCACCATCAGAAAGCAACTGGGTAAATGACTAAATCGTCCATGATATTTGGTTCAACATGCAATGTAGTCCATGAACTTTAAATTTAGTTAATACGGTCTTCGAATTTTAGCTCAATGTACAATGTCTTTACTGAGCTTTTAATTTCTTAATGTGATCCGTGAACTTTTGGTACATGTTCAATTTAGTTATTGAACTGCATGAATATGTTAAATATTGTTCAGTTAAAGTTCATGGATTACATTGAACAAATTTAAAATTCAAGCACCACATTGCACATTATCAAAATTCGGGGACCATTTTGTGTCAATTATCCTAGAGCAATTATCATAAACGGTTGTTTTCTAGCATCTCTTGAATAATCCAAAGTGCCGGATTAAACCATCTGTCAAGAACTAGGAGTTGTAACTTGGTTTCTGTCCACTTTGATCTCAGCTCCTACAAACCAGCACTCCTCCACACCACTCAATGAACTTGCATCTTTGAAGTGGATATTCGCCTGCTAACTGAAAGTGATGCATTTTCATCCGGAAGAGCTATTTATTTCATCGCAAAATGGCCAAATCAATAGTACTTCATCTACTTTATATTACTTCTTATGATGATTTTGGATACGACGTTACTCGATGTAACCTCATATATGATTTAACTTTGTCTATAATATAGTCGGCAAAATTTGTACATTTTTGCGCTTTGAAAAAGCTAGTGACCCCGGACTTTTATTATTGATTTGCCAAGCAAATTACCGACTCCTCGGTCGGAGATCTCGATCGCCAAATTAGTAAAGTGCGTAGTTATCAACTTACTTAAGGAACACATATTTAACTAATTAAATAGGAAAACGACGCGAACCTGTAAACAAGGAACAGAAAAGAGAAGGTGATTAAAACGGCATGCCGTTGTAATTATACCATTTGTTTTTCTTCTGGTCAAAGTAAATTATATACCCATTTGCAATCATGAATGGAAAGCCCCAAAACCAGACCACTCTCTCTGCAGTTCACTCTCGTCTCGGGACACAGCTCTTTACCCAAGTTAAACAAGCTTTTGCAGAAACGAAGAAGAAACCAGAGATCCCCCTTTTTTGATCTTTTAACTCACCCAGCTTCTGTTTAGCAGTAATCTGGGCTTGTGAGTGAAAAGCACCCACTTCCAGCTTCTTCTGATCTCTGTTTTCTTCTAAAGTTTCAATTTTTCGCCGCACGAGGCTCCGGGAAGCAGACGAGGGAGCGGAGCATTTGGGAGAGGCCGTCGATCTGTGCCCAGCAGTCGCTCTCCTCCTCGACTTGCTTCTCCAAGATCCGCGGAGCGCATGGACAGGTTCCGCACAGGTAACCGGAACCGGACTGGTTATTGAACCGAACCGTTTCCGTGGGAGGGAACTACCCAAGATCGGCCGGTTTGGTCCGGTTCCCAGTTCAACCCGAGACAGATGCTCTGCCATGTGGAGGTTTTATTCCTTTTCATTGCTTCTGCATATCGACTATAAGCGCGTGGTGTCAATTAGTTAGTAATTTATATCTAGCTTGACAAGTTTGACTTGTTGGTGCGATTCTGGTTGCCAACTGCATTTCGCATAACCTAAGAGCCACGAAGCATTTTGGCTTGCTTCGCCGTCAAGCTTGAAAGGAAAAATTAAGGCCAGAGTTAGAGCAAGAGTTAGAGCAAAGAAGACATGCATCTTCCCATTAAGAAACGCAGAGTCAGTGTGCTTAGAATTGCAGAAGATGCTGATAGTTCGTTGACTGAGCCGACCGGAACTCATTCCGGTGGATGTAGTTCGCCTCGAGCAGAAACTAATAATGGTACACCTAGTTTGTCGACCGCGTCGACTGAAAACTGCTATGAGGTGTTCCTGAGCTTTAGAGGATCGGATACTCGAAAAGGGTTCACGGATCATCTCTACTCTGGGCTTGTTGACGCTGGAATTCGTGCTTTTAGAGACGATGATGAGCTCCGCCAACTCGAGGAGATGGGCCCAGATCTTTTGGGAGCCATCAAGAACAGTAAGATCCTGATCCCCATTCTATCCGAGAATTATGGTTCGAGCAAACGGTGCCTTGACGAGCTGGTTCAAATGATGGAGTGCAAGGATAATGACACGGGGCATGTAGTGTTGCCCATATTCTACAAAGTTGAACCGGATCGCCTGCGACATCAAATTGAGAGTTTTGGAGATGCTTTCGACCCAGCGATTATGGAGAACTGGAAGCAAGCACTCAACGAAGTCAGTTCATTGAAAGGATGGAAAGCCAATGGGTAAAATTTTCACCAAAACATTCTCAGCTAACTTGTGTGGGTGTTTACTGGTTGTTCTGATTCCTTGCTGCTTCATTTTTTCTTTATTTTCTTTCTAAATGAAAATAAGAAGTAAGATCTTGTTCGCAGTAAGATCCTGCTGTGCATGAGTTCTTAAAGTTGATTCTTTTTTCTAGAGTTAACCAATCTAATTATGGATTTGATTGTTACTGATCCCGTTCGAGGTTTTTTAAATGAACAGTTACTCTTATATCCAAAGATTTCTTTTTTCATGTTAAAAGTATAAGCGTCATTAATCTTCATCACAATTTTTTTCCAATCACATTATTATCTGAGATTAAGAATACGACTGATTGGTGGTTTCTAATTACAGTTCTTAACATCATATACAGTACATGTTATTGTCGAAGCTGCAATTCTTTATCTTCCCAAGTGACGCTCATTAAATCATTAATATTGTTTATTAATTGCTACTATTTTTTTTTTCGCAAAAGAAATATTTCATTGGTTGTATATGATGATGGTAAATATATAGGAAAAGGGATCATCTTTATTAGATGTTTGTTTAAACAATTTTCGATGCATTTTTCTATGTTCAATACAAAGTTTCCAAAGTCATACACCTGCATAAATCGAAGCAATACTCTTTTTTGGGGGAAATTTTTTTCTTCTACTTCAAATAAAATGAATGTCGGTTTAATAAAGATCATAGAAAATAGATTCTCAGAAGAAAATGAAGTACAACCTTTTGTCCACCCTTGACGCACTGAAAATTGATAAGAGCACGGATCCAGATTTGATATTAAATGTACAAGAGGAGTGGAAACTTGCAAGCATGTAGAATTGAGCAAATAAGGAGAAATCCCCTCAATTGTTTTCCGATAGTTCACAGTATAGCACTTTTAAGAATTCTGGTAGTTCACAACATAGCACTCTGAACAACTTTCAGGATTGGTATTAGAGGACCTGAATTCCTTTTGCATAAAAAATTATGACCTGTTTATCAATTGATGGTTGAACTTTCATACATGCGTGGCTTATTGTATTTTTTCTCATTCAAACAAAGTTTACAAAGTCATGTCCGCATCATCCCTAATATCTTCAATAAAAAAAAAAATTAATTAGCAATACTAGTTCTAGCTCAATAAATTATGTCATCGCTTGCTATGCGAAGCAACCATCAACATTTCCCACTTTAGTCTTAGCATATTAGAAAACATACGTGACAAAAACAATCCTTAAAGTTTTTCGATTTATCCCTAGATCTATTTTTTACTTTCTTATATTAGATAAACTACCTAGCATTACCTATGCTGCGTACTTGAACTCTTGTCCCATTTGACAGGTATGAAAGAGAATTGGTGAAGTCGGTTATCAAGAAAGTGTTGAGCGAGTTGAAGAACATTTTTGAGTTGGTTACTCCCGAGAGTTTGGTCGGAATTGATGGTCATGTGGAGAAGATTATGGAGTTTGTAGATAATAATTCTCGTGCCACCCTATTTGTTGGCATCCACGGAATGGGAGGCATTGGTAAGACAACTCTTGCTAAAACCATCTACAACAAGCTCTCCCATCAATTTGACTATTGTAGCTTCATCCCCGATATTAGGGAATCCTGTAAGCATAATGGCCTTGCATACTTGCAGAATCAGTTAATTTCTGATATATTGAAGCAAAAAAAGCAAGTCGATAATAGGGATGAAGGGACTAAGTTCATCTCATCTAAGTTTGGAACTAAGAAAGTCCTTATTGTTCTTGATGATTTGGATGATGATGATCGGTTGAAGGCTTTGGCTGGAAATCATGATTGGTTTTCTCCGGGAAGTAGGATTGTTATTACCTCCAGAAACAAGAGTATTCTTGTCAATGCTGGGGTAGACTACAACTTTGAACATGAAGAAATGGATATGGACAAATCTTTGATTCTCTTTAGCAGACATGCGTTTCGAAGGGACTCTCCTCCAAGTGAATTTGAGGAGCTCACTTATGATGTTGTATCTAGCATTGGAGGGCTTCCCTTATGTCTTGAGGTTTTAGGTTCATTTCTGTGCGCAAAAGAGCCAGCACTATGGAGAAGTACAATAATCAAGTTAATAAAAGTCCCTCCTAAGAAAGTACGAGAAAAGTTAAGGCTAAGTTACGAAGCTTTAGAGTGTGAACAAAAGCAAATATTTTTGGATATTGCTTGTTTTTTCATTGGCACTGATGGGAGAATTGCATCCTACATGTGGGATGCCCGTGACTTTTTCCCAAAAGAGGGAATTGAAGTATTGACATTTATGTCATTAATAACAGTTGGAGATAAGCACGAGCTTATAATGCATGACGAATTGAGAGATCTTGGTAGGGAAATAGTTTGCGAGGAAAACAAGGGGGGGCCTCAATACCGTAGTCGGTTGTGGGACTCGAAGGAAGCCTTGAAAGTGCTAAAGGGAAATAAGGTAACCTTTTATCTTCTTTTGCTCCTTTAGTCCATTTTCTTCCGCCAGATTGATGTTGGCCTCTACTCAATGCTTGTTCTAGTAGAGCCTTCTAATATAATTGCCCTCGTGTCATTTCATTGACGTGATTTGAAAGTAGGAGGTTGCTCTCTCTTAATAAGTATAGCAGCTTATTTAAGTTTTTTCCTCTAAAAAAGTGTACTTTACGAAATTATCTGAAAAAATGAGGTTGTTTCAAATATATAAGATACAAGTATTCTATATTGAAAAAAAAAATCCCGAATCTCCCTTATTGACGTCCTTGACACATGCAATAAATAGCTTGACTATACCACTGTATATCGTAACTACTAAGAATAAATGAATCATAGAATTCTAATCTCTAGGTGGCAGAATTAATATAGGTGTACCCATGTCCGCATTTCTCATAAAACTTAAATCATTGGATCATAATTGAGAATGGAAGGGATACATATTTTATGTTATATTAAGTCAGGAATTCCTTTTACAAAAATTCACATGATAGAACAGGAATATATACAGATATACATAAGATTAAGCGCATACCATGAATTGACAATTAAAAAAAGAAATTTTTTATTTTTTCCACATAAAAGGTCCGAAAGATAAATACTCTAAAATTCTGTATTGTATATAATTTAGTATGTGATTGTGTATTGTATTCGTGAAAATCATAATTTTGACTCTCTTACTTCGAATCCATCACTTGGTTGGACTCATAGTTATTGCTCAAAAGACTACCACTCATTAGCATTTTCTACTTGCAACCTATTTATGGTCTCCAGAGCTAATTCATATATTAACAAATTCAGAGTCTATGTCTATACATTATTTCTTTCGTGTTACATCATGAAATATTCTAAAGTAAAGCTAAACAAAAATGAAAATGCTGTGAATTTTATATCTAAATAAATTGGTATAACTAACTTTTATAACTAAAAACGTGATGTCGATTTTTGTGTTGGTTGACGTGGCTTACTGTGTACGTTAGCACAATGTGCCATGTAGGGTATCGGTGACGATTTAACGATGATAACAGACAGAATTTGTTCCGTGGTTAAAAGGGTGATCCTTTTTTGGCACATTCGGAAGGTTGTTATTTTGGTCCTAGCTGTAAAAGCTTAATCTTGTTTTGGGACATTTAAAAGATTGTGTTACTTTTGTCCCAACTACATAAGGTTGGGCTTATTTTAAGGGATTTGGCCACGAGTGCAGTGAAAATCTATGGATCAATCATTGAAGATAAAATATTACACAATTGAAGCAAAGAATTTTTATGATAGATAGGATTTCTTGATATTTGGAGAGGGAGGTTTATCGGGAAAATGACTTCTTCGTATGGTTATTTCTCTTGAGGTTGTTTCAATTACTCTACTGATGGATTCCTTTTATGCATTGAGATCTGATTCCTTCTCCACTAAATTGTGAATCCATGGAATCATATACAACATTGTGAAGTATAAGTTTTCTGGTTCAGAGAAACTAACATGGATTTGGAAATACATGATTTTTCTTTTATACTTCTTATGCATAAGTGATTTTTCTTGGTGAAAGCTTGCTGTACATTTGGTTCACAGGAATACTCTCAAAATATAGTTATTTCTGGGGTGCCAAGGAATAGCTATTCCATTTAGTCAAGAATAGCTTCAATTTTCATAATTCAAAAATGACTTTGAAATTTTAATTAATTAAATTTAAATTACATCAAAGTTGGGATATTACTATAACTACTATCACAAGTTTACTTACTTATATTGAGTTATTACTCCAATGGAAAAAAACAAAGAATATATTTTCGCTTTAATTGTAAGTAGCACAGTCAAGTAACATACACGAAACTTATACATAAGATACAATGGAAATGAAAAGGACTTTATAAGATTAAATTTTCGTTAATTAAAGAGAAGTTTGTTTTTTCCAGTTGTCAAAATTATTACAATAACTATGTCTCTATGTGATTGTAATTCACTTGGCTATCTAATATAAAAATTACAGAGAGAGAAAAAATATTTCTATTTAAATTGATCGATTAACTGTTGATTTTGCACCTTGTAATTTAATTAGATCCCATGCTTGACATTTGCGTTTTAACTAGCATAGTAATGAAGATACATTATAAGAAGGAAGTGGATTTACAATTTGTAAAGTTTTGCCTAAAAGTACGCTTTCAATATGTATAAGAACATTAAACTGTCATACAGAATAAAAGAAAACTACAAGAAAGATCACATCATAATTCTTTCTAAGATTCAAGTACTTATATCCATGAAGTTTACATCCTTCACTTCCTTAGCCTTAATAAATACTGTTTATTGGCCAAAAGGGAAAATCACATCTTTGCTAGTCTCTAAAAGATATCAATGCATTTCAATACTAATAAGAACAAATAGTATTAGGTTACTTGGGGTGGATATAAATTAATGAAGTTTGATTCTTATTTGTAGGGAACAGAAAAGATTAAGGCCATTTATCTTAGCAAAGGCAGCCCAGAATGCTCTGGCGAAACAGTTGACCAAGGTGGCGATATCCACACAGACAAACAATTCAAGAACTTAACAAGTCTACGGTTCCTTCACGTGAATGGGGCACATTTTAGTGGAGATTTTAAGGACTCAATTGACGAGTTAAGATGGCTTCAGTGGTGGAATTGTCCCTTGACTTTTGAAGCAAACAATTTTAATGCAAAGGAATTACTTGCACTTGATTTGTCTGCGAGCAAGATTTCACATGAATGGCGAGGATGGAGTTCCATCATGGTAAGATGGAAGTACAAGGCCTCCCTTTATTTATTTATTTATTTTTTTGCTTTCTGTTCAATCATAATCTCTTCGAGCTAATCCCTGGACTCTTCTTATGTTCTCTGTCAGATGGCAAAGAAGCTAAAATATCTTGACCTTACAAATTGTCAATCTTTAGAAGGAACTTTCTTCCTCTCAGCTTTTAAGGATTTAGAGGTATTGATCCTCCGAGATTGTCGGAAACTGGAGCAGATTGACTCTTCCATTGGAGAGATGAAGAGTCTGGTACGCTTGGACTTGACAGGATGTTGGAGCCTCAAGGAGCTGCCAACAGAAGTGGATAAATTAGAAGCGCTGGAGCA
Source organism: Rhodamnia argentea (assembly GCF_020921035.1). Taxonomy (NCBI): domain Eukaryota; kingdom Viridiplantae; phylum Streptophyta; class Magnoliopsida; order Myrtales; family Myrtaceae; genus Rhodamnia; species Rhodamnia argentea. The sequence goes on along the minus strand of NC_063157.1, from coordinate 21,870,302 downwards.
ACTCCTCCTAAAAAATTGTCGAGACTTTTCTGTATTACCAGACAGCATAGGGGCTTTGCAGAATCTAGAAATCCTGAATATTAGTGGCACACGGATAAAAGAATTACCCAATGGCATTAGAAGGCTGAAAAAGCTCCAACATTTAGATGCTTCATGGTGCATAAAACAGGAAGGGGAAATGTCAGAATGCATCCATGATCTTTCTTCCGAGCAATTTTTTCTTTCTCATAGTACGGAGGAGTTCCCACGGCTGTCGGAGCTCCAATCGCTGCCGGAGCTTCCATCCAACTTAACATATTTGAGCATCACCTGTCAAAGTCACAGATTGCCTTCACTTTCCCACCTAAGCCATCTCAAGGAACTACGTCTTCTTGATTGCAAATTTCTGGAGTGCATCTCGGAGCTTCCATCAACACTATTGGAGATTTCAGAATGCTCCCAATTGAAGGATGTTGAAAAATCAGAATTACACAAATCTCTGAACACTCCCTTCATGTTGGAAATCTTGGCAATCTGTGACTGCAAGTTCATGGAAACATTGGACGTTTCACAATTTAACCATCTGAGAACATTATTTGCCCAGGATTGCAGCAATATACTTGAAGTTCAAGGTCTTGACAAATTAAAAAATTTGGAAAGCTTGACCATCATAAGGTGTGATTCGATTGAAAGGCTGGATCTTCCTAAATCCGAGGGCTTGAAGAAATTACATGCTGAAAATTGCAAAAACTTAGTAGAAGTTCAAGGCCTTAATAGGTTGGAGTTCTTGCAAGAGCTGCATATCTCTCAGTGTGCTTCAATTGAAAGGCTGCATCTTCCAAAATCCAAGCTCATGAAAAGATTATATGTTTGTTCTTGCAAAAACTTAGTTGAAATTCAAGGCGTGGAGTCCTTGAAAGAGCTATATATCTACCATTGCGCTTCAATTGAAATGCTTGACCTTTCAAAATTTGAGGGTCTGAGGATATTATATGCTGGATGGTGCGAAAAATTAGTCAAAATTCGAAGCCTCAATAGGTTGAAGTTCTTGGAAGTGCTGAGTATCTTTAGGTGCCCTTCAATTGAAAGGTTGGCCCTTCTAAAATCCGGGGGCATTAAGAAAATAGATGTTGATGGATGCATAAAATTAGCCGAAATTCAAGGTCTCGATAGGTTGGAGTTCTTGGAAGAGCTGGATATCTCTAGGTGCGCTTTAATGGAAAGGCTGGATATTTCAAAATTCAAGGGTCTGAAGAAATTACGTGCTGAATGGTGCAGAAAGTTAGTCGAAATTCAAGGCCTCAATAAGTTGGAGTTCTTGGAAGAGCTCAGAATCTCTGGGTACGCATCAATTGAAAGGCTGGACCTTTCACAATGCAAGGGTCTAAAGATATTACGTGCTGAATGCTGCGAAGAATTAGTAGAAATTCAAGGCCTCGATAGGTTGGAGTTCTTGAAAGTGTTGAATATCTCTGGTAGTGCTGCAATTGAGAGGTTGGACCTTCCGAAATCCAAGGGTTTGGAGATGTTAGATGCTAACAATTGCAAAAACTTAGTCAAAATTCAAGGTCTCCATAGGTTGGAGTATTTGGAAACGCTGAGTATCTTTAATTGCGCATCAATTGAAAGGCTAGACCTTTCAAAATCTGAGGGCCTGAAGAAATTATATGCTGGATGTTGCAAAAAATTAGTTGAAATTCAAGGCCTCGATAGGTTGGAATTCTTGAAAGTGCTGATTATCTCCGGGTGCACCTCAATTGAAAGACTGGACCTTGCAAAATCCACGGGCTTGGAGATCTTAGATGCTGAAAATTGCAAAAACTTGGTCGAAATTCAAGGCCTTGATAGGTTGGGGTTCTTGGAAGAGTTAAATATCTCTGGGTGTGCTTCAATTGAAAGGCTGGATCTTTCAAAATCAAAGGGTCTGAAGATATTAGATGCTGAAAATTGCAAAAATTTAGTCCATATTCAAGGCCTCGATAGGTTGGAGTTCTTGGAAGAGTTGAATATCTCTGGGTGTGCGTCAATTCAAAGGCTAGACCTTTCAAAATCCAAGAATCTGAAGATATTAGATGCTCAAAACTGCAAAAACTTAGTCGAAATTCAAGGCCTCGATAAGTTGGACTTCTTGAAAAAGGTGAATATCTCTGGGTGTGCTTCCATTGAAAAGCTGAAGCTTTCAAAATCTAAGGACTTGAAGATATTAGATGCTCAAAATTGCAAAAACCTAATCGAAATTCAAGGCCTCGATAGGTTGGAGTCTTTGGAAGTTCTAAATATCCCTTGGTGCACTTCCTTAGGAAGGCCTAGAGATATTCCCACCTTGCACAACTTTTTTTGATTGAGAATTGCAAGCCCTTAGCAAAATTTCGTAACTCGTCAAATTTTCATTATTCATGGTAAATTGTCCTTGTCAGATGGTCATGAACTTCAGAAGATCAGGGGTTTGAGGAGTCGATATCTCTAGAACATATTTCTATCTCAAAATGTTCCCCAATTGAGATATTACCTGATTTGTCCTCATGTACCAACTCGATCAGTCTAGTTGTGCAAAATTGCAAGAAATTGACTAAGCTTTGAGGGCTCGAGAAGTTGGAGCAAGTAGTGGAATTGGATGCAAATCACTCAAAACAATACCAGAATTATTTGGAATGCAACTTCATCGAAATTACGAGAAAAAGCCATTTGACTCGATCATGGAAGGATAGAATTTGGAGAAGACGACTGATGAGTCAAAATAGTTGAGATGATCCACATTTCCTAACACAAATGCATAAGCAGGTAGGCTAGCTGTTCTCTTTTGAGATACTTCGCCAAATTTCAATTTGTATTGTCTGTTTGCAATTTCTTTTGGCTCCATTTGTTTTGCGGAAACTAAATGAGTTGGAAAATATATTGCTAACAATGATCTCCTATATCGCTTATAAAAATGAATGAAATCATTTACGAAAATCTTTAGGCATAATGTTTCCAGTGATAAATATATATTTCACTATCAAATTATTTTAAGCGGTATAAGTGATCATTTTTAAGAAAATATTTTCGTATCATTCATTTTCTGCAAAACAAGTGGAGTCCAAGATTTATTACCTTTTCATTTGTATTTCCTGCTGGCAGTGTTGTTGTTTCTTACTTGAATTCAAGGAATCTGGGGAGATATTCATGGAAGTTAAAGTGTGCTTGGGCAAAATGATTCTGCACATCATGCCAGTAATAAAAATAGAACAAAAGGCCTTCTAAGTGCATCATTTGTCATTAGTTTTTGGGTATTCTTCATCTTATGCCGAAAAATAAAGATCCCCACATTTGATTGATTCTGAAATGCTGGAGTTACTTAATAAAAACCGATGTATATGGCTGTTTGATAGCATGCCGAAGGTAATCGTACAGGTCAAAAAATGCTAGATGAAGTACCCTATATGGATTGTCCTTCTGATGTGAGGTTTTAGTTTGCTCTGCGCTGACCATGCAGTCAATGACTGCATGTTTATAAGGTGCAAAAGGAACATGTTGAGAGGGCGTCCCTTAGTATACATACGCTGACTGACTTGCGACCACTTTGTCCAACCATTTTGTGCCCCGCATTTTGTGTCACAATTGCCTGCAATTGCTGTTAAGTAAATCATGTCGGTTGAGAAACGATAGATGCAAGAACAGACTCTTCTCATATTGGTGTGGTCGTGAATAAACTAGGAAACGTGCCAGGAGCAAAACTATTGTGAATTATTTGGGTCAATCGAGAAAATTGCCACTTGAATTTTGCTGACTATCCATTTTCATTTGCTTTGAATCCAAGATATGCCTACAGGTGCAAGGCAAATAATAGATTATCCCAAAGGATACTTCTTAATTTTTGTAGAGTTAGTAATGTCATCAGTCATTTACCTGAACTTTTGAGTCAAGCAAATAATCAAGATAGCAGACATGAAGAGAATGTCTTTTGACATAATCGACAGCTGTGTGAATGATCTCTTATATTATGCGTAAGGTATTATTAGTGCATTTACCTGCTGAAAGGAAAAACACAGGAAGCATTTCCATAAGTTTCCTGAGGAGACTTTCCTTTATCCTATATGCCATTTGAAAATTGTCTTGCATCATTCTGGTATAGGAATAACTTATACAAGCAAATAATTAAGATAGCAGACTTGAAGAGAATGTCTTTTGACATAATCGACAGCTGTGTGAATGATCTCTTATATTATGCGTAAGGTATTATTAGTGCATTTACCTGCTGAAAGGAAAAACACGGGAAGCATTTCCATAAGTTTCCTGCGGAAACTTTCCTTTATCCTATATGCCATTTGAAAATTATCTTGCATCATTCTGGTATAGGAATAACTTATAATCATCTGGAAAAAAATCATACCATATCCCACAAAAGCAAGCAACTTAAGGTGAGTTCACCGTACTAACTTGATCAAAGATTCTATGGTCGATGATGTAATATGGAAAGAGTTAAAAAGATTTATAATCGAGTTTGACAAACTGAGATCTGTATATCTGAAGGTATTACTAGTAGTTTGCTGATGTTAGTTGCTAGATTGATTTTGTTTGATTCACTGGCAGGATTGGTTTTATTCCACTGGTTGTGATGTAAATGCTGAAATACCCAAAAGAGCTTTCAGAGGCACTTCTAAAAGGAAACAAAGTCATCAAAGGATCAGTGCTCGATGTTTCTTGCTAAAATGCGATAATTCATCATTGGAATGGTAAAGGATGTTAGCCTATTGTTTCCTACATCACCCTGATTACGTTCATGGAAGCATTGCAGAGCTGAAACTATCTATTAACTTAGAGGTTTCTGAAATACCTAAAGTCTAGCCAATTATTTTGATATAGTTCTGAATAATGTAGATCGTGTTTCAATATGGTATCATAATGTGGAAGATTGTATTTCAATTTTGTATCATAAATGGTAATACTGAAGGTCTAGGCAAACATGGAGGTTTTTTGAAGTATTTATTCGAAGAGAGTAGTTGTGATTCAGGTTCGGATCTTCATTCTAAAGTTGAATTTCTTACTTTTGCTGCTGCCATAGTTGGCTTGGAATGAATTTATCCACTGCAGTTAGAAGTCTTGGAATCAAAGATTTGCGAGGTGAGATCCTATTGCAGTTGATTTTGCTGTTAGAATGATGGAGAGTTTGTTGTTGAAACCCAATGTGAGTGTGAAGGGCAGGTCCACTACACTCTAGTGATGTGAAATTGACTACACTCTAGTGATGTGAAATTAAGATTGTGCTTTATTTGGGATATTGAAGCTCGATTTAGCTTGTGGCCAACGGTCAGCTCTCGTGACTTGCGATTTTGGGATACAATTGACAATATTTATTTTTCGAAAGCAAATGCCCAGTAATTTGTCATGTCCCTTATCATTATTGGAGCAGTCTTCATGTGCTCAGATTGCTTATCTTCCCAGTTGCACACCCATCAGTTTAGTTTGGTGCACTTCCTGATCTTAGAATTTTCTTGACTTGTCTTGATTTGCCAAATTGCCCATATTTTTTTCTCCTTTTTTTCACTAGAAATGTTTTTTGTTAAGATTCCATTAAAGCTTGCATGATATCGAATTTGATTCTAAGTGTACTAACAGTAGCAGGTTTAAAAATCAGTCCACTCATTTGGCATCAACTAATAATGTGCACCATTTCTGCACAATGGTGACACTTAAAGGAATGAATGCTCGGGGAAGAAAAAAGGAAAAACTATATTCAGAGCAGCTGAGTTGATGTTCTTAAGATCCAGAATGTCTTCGTTTTTTTTTAATATTTAGCAAAAAGGGGAAGACGATTTAATTGCTACCTGAGGTTCAAATAAAATTGAGTTCTTATTTTTCTCATCTATTGTTGAGAGTTAATCCCATTTCTTGGCGAAATACTCTCGAACTGAGCATACGAGAGGACAGGGAATGGATTACTACATTTGATAACCTATCAAACCTTATACAGTGTATCATGTATCCTTTCAATGAGTTTTCTGCATATTATTTCTTCCACTGTGCAAGGGAAAAACATCAGTCTTGGAGAGTGATCGCCTAACTTCAAAATCAATTTCAACCAATTTGATTTCGAGAGCTCAAATTGATAACTGATGCATAAGGAAGGTGGCTCAATTCGGTAAAAAGTAGACCCAACACTTGGGTACTACTACTGATGCACCCTCTGTCCTGTACCTGTCCAGTTATGAGGTTCAGCTAATGCTCTAGTCCAAACTCTGGGAAATCTTTCTTATCTCTGCGTCTCTGGTACAGTACTTCACTAGTTGCAAAGCCTATGCTATGCACGGGAATTGAAGTATTAATGCGGTTTTTGAGAAACAACTCCTGCTCTTACTGGGCATGTGACTCGAGTGGGATTCATGCTTTTGTGCAATCTGTGTCATTTTATTCAAAGAGTGATGATAACCATTGGGCTTTTAGGGATAGAGAACCTTTGGTGGTACCAAGGCCTTGGGTGAGTAAATCACATGCCATTTGTGCTTCAAGGAAGGCCACAACTCAGGAAATTGTCCATTGAAACAAACGAAAAAGGTAAGGTTTAGTCATTCTGTGTTCCTAGTCTCTGTTTTTGTCAATGTTATTTGACTTCATTGTCTTAAATGAACAAGATGAAGAGATGGTTAGACAGAGAGAAGCCGAGCAGCTATGTATCATAACAATGCCACCACTCTAAAGGTACTTTTAACCTTACTTTTAAGTAAGCAGCTATGTACTTGAATAATTACAAGTGCCACTTTTAACATAGCTGAAGTCATGATGGCAGATTTAATCGCCACAGGAGACCAGTCCAGATGAAGACTCATTATCAAAGCTGCAATTCCGCTAAGGTGAGGGCAAGACATGGAAGTGCCAAGAAGGATGTCCAAGTAATACTTCGCTTCCATTTCATTTCTGACGGGAAACGACCATGCTGCTAATATGTTCAAACCGGGACCAATAATGTCTGGCTTCAGAATTCCTGGGCTAACCAAGCTTGGGCCTCTCGAAGAGAAGGTGGCAACTGCGGGAGCAGTCGGGTTTTCGTACAATGTTCCTTTGAACACGGTGGTAGCAGTAGGAGTTCTGGTTGATATAAGCTTTGATCTTCTTACCTGCAAAGTACTGACATGATACATGGGAAGGACATAAACAAGGGCTGAGGTTGTGAATCGATTGATTTCTGTGTTCATCAAAATCATAGAGGCAATGAAGATCATCCTGCTGACCTACATTGTTCACGTGACTCCCCCATAGTTGAGCCATTGAGAGATCCTTGAAGCATGGGTAAGCCCATGAACTGGGGCTGTGCTTTGTTTGGAGCCAGTATACTTGATCTGGATGAGCCGCCACGTATCCCGGTTTGTCCTGCATCACGGTGACTTAATCTGCAGTCAGCCTCGCAGCAAAACAGATCATCACATTCCGGTAACAGTGAAGCACCCAGCTCTGTTTCTCCGAGGCAGCAGAGTTTGTCGGCAAGAACAAGTGGTGCCATGACTTGAGGTTTCCTGATTCAGAAGAGTCCTGGCCCTCGGGGGGGAGTCATGTGGACAATGTAGGTCTGCAGGTCGCCACCCGCTGATTGAGTCTCGGTCATTGGCAAGAGAGAACTGACATTGGAAAGGAAAACAGTAAGGCAGAGGAGATGAATGAAAGCCACAGTTGGTCTTGCAGATTCAAGCGTCGATGGTGTGGTCTGTTTCGGCAACTAACCGGAGCAAGCTTCTTGGCCGCTATCTAGCATTGGGTGTATTGGGATCGGGTTATGAGTCAAAGTTGTCTTGCTATCGATATAACGAGCGAAGCGAGCAAACTACTTATACAGAAGACAATGATGGAGATACAGCAAGCTTGTGCGTATCAGGTCTTGGCATCGGCCTACTCCAAGAGAATAATTTAGGTGGCTTCTTTATCTAATTCTACGAGTTGTTTCAAGGAGCTTTCACTTTTAACCTGTCTTGCTGCAACCACGAACTTGCTTTAAAATAGTGTCTTTTGATGGGATGATGTAGGAAAGTTTTGCACATCGCGGACGGTTGTTGCGTTGAACTAGAATTTCCCCTAAATCTGATCGAGAATGACATGTCATCTCAATGCCGTCCTCTGTCCATGAGGCTTGAGCAATTGGAATTTACGTCAGAACGCGGTTTAGTTTCTCAAAAAGGCTCAAGTTTCTTGTGCCGATTCACTTCAATCCAGTAACAATTTGCATTTTTATGAATAGGTACTTGTTCAGCACATCAGTAGAAGATACAACATCTCTGTGGTCCCATGGAATCATTTGCTGGAAGTGGCTTCTGTATTTAATTCTAAGGAGTTGCTTTAAGAGCATTATCATCTCAACGTAGGAGTCGCAGCAAGAATTGGCTTGAAAGATTTGATTTTTATTAGATCATGATCTTAAGTGTCCGTGTTTGCATATGGTGGTGGTTCTAAATCAAGATTTCTAAACAGAATTACTTGAAAGACCAGCAAAGATTAATCAAAGTTAATTTAGAAGCAGGCACTTTTGACGGAGGGCATGTTCAGTGCATACTTAGAATAATTAGTTGTTACCAATCAGCATCAACAGCAAATTCAGTTTCTAGTCCGGAAGACATCAATTCGTGTTTTAATGCTTAAGCCTAGTCATAGGCATATCTTAGTCCTCTTTGGGGAAGGAAGAATGAAAAAAACTCGCACTCAGAACGGAAATATACTGCAAGAGCCCGTCAGCATGCTGAGTCAATATGTTTCAAAGTGCTCAGTAAGAATTCCAAGCCTTGATTCCTTAATTTCTCAGTGATGTTGCAATTTAGGATTGTGTTGTTGTCGAGCTATAAAATCATGTCGGAAAGAACCTTTAGAGAGTCAAGGAATCGTTGAAATTTATAAAGCCGATTTGGTATATTGTTTTATCCAAGTTATAATTTTGAAGTTTGTTGTGCACTATAGGAACCATATTCACACTACCATGTTTAGCACAAATTTTCATCCATTTAAGCCCTTCTTTTGAGTCGGATGTGACTTCACATTTTATGTAAATAGAGTTAGCTTTCCAATAAATTATGACTCACTTACAACGAGCGTGGGCAGAGTTCAAATCAATCGTTTTGGATTCCGTGTGCGAGGTGCTGTAGTAGTACATGATGGGTTGTATCCTAATCTGAATCAGAACAATTACACAGATAATTGAAAAATAGATGAATCACGATTTGCCCAGGTTCACTCCAGAATATGGTTACGTCATGTAAAGAGATTTCATTATAATTTAGGTTTACAGCCGCATAACTCGTTACAATGATCTTTCATACAAGCACAATAAATATGGCCTAAAAAATGGATCTAAAACCTAAGCCTATCCAAACCTCTTTGATTCCACAATAAACGGGTCAACTTAAACACAAGCCCTAACTTGTTGTTGTTTTGGGGGCGTTGCCCCCGAATCCCCGATCGCCGATGAGCGAGCGGGGTAGCCATCTGCACACCGGCTAGTGGAACCCCGCATTCCATGCGCAGGGGTCATATTTCGTCAGTTCATACTTCAGTTTTCCTAAGCTCATGTGAGTGTGCCCAGTATGAGAAACAAGAGTTCTCGAATGATTTGCCAACTCCAACAGTACAATGGACGCTAGTAGTTGTTTTACTTCGAGCTTTTAGTTGGGGCAACAAGTCATTTTGTTACCTAATAAGCTTAATTGAGTCTTAGATAATGTATTTTTAAACTTGATTTTGATACTTGTTTCTCACTTAATTGCAAGATTTTGAGTTTTTCCGGTCAAAGTAACTTTGTTGTTTGGTTTCGTATTGTCGGGAGAGTGGTGCTCATCTCTTCTTAAAAATAATAGGAATTAGATATGTTATAAGCTATGAAAGAGAAATCTCATGGCATGATTCTTATTAAAAACAAAAGGCGGTGTTCGAAGTTATTTGCTATACAAAACTGGATGGGGCACTAACCACCCTTTAAATTACTCCAAACTACATGTAAACCATCTCTTGAAATGATCTACCAGTTGATTATTTGTCAAATTGTTTAAGAAATACTAAATGAAGTGAATTATGTTTTATGAAATGAACTATAGAAGACTGCGCTTTGTTTGTCTTTGGAAATGAGTTTTGAGAAAATGCAAAAGTTGAAAGCCTAAAGCCCTTTGAAGAAATGCAAATTGTGTTTAGTGAAAACTCCTTTGCAAAGCAACTTTGGTTTAATAGTATTTGGCAAACTTCTTCTTACAAAGTGCTTTGGCTGTATTATTTTATTAAAAAAACTCAAACCTTTCGCCGAAGTCGGTGAGCCAGAACTAGCCTCACCGACCCCCTCAGAAGATGAGCAACATTTTCTGAAGACAATGAACAAGGGCAAAATCAAAAAATGAAAATGATTAGTGATGGTAGTTTTGGAAGGAAAAAAATCATTTGACCCAAGAAATGCCCTTCTCAAAAATGCTAAAAACCAAAGCAGGTAGGGAACTTGTCTTGAGCTTTTAGTTTTGCCAAGATCATTTGGCTAACTACAAAAAGATTTTAGAAACCCTTGGGATAGCTGAACCAAAGGCAGCCATAATACTTTTCTTACACTTTCCTTTTCATTTATTTATTTATTTTCGCCATTTAATGCATACTTCACGTTAAAAGGAAGAATGGTATGATTATAATAAGGAGCAATCATAGGATACACAAATTACTAAAAATTCGATGTATATAATGACACAATAAAATTCAGAATTTGAACAACTAAGCAATTGTTGGGCGTCCATTAGATTTCTCCAATCACTTTTTGTTTTTATCTCCAACATCATTCTTGCATTCTTTCTGTTTTCAATAAGAGTATATAAATTCTTTTTCGAAAAAACTATAAAAAAAAGGTCATGAACCTATTACATTCATACAAATTTAATCCTAAATCTCTTTTTTTCAAAAATAATTATAAACCTTTCAATTGAACTAATTTAATTCTAAATATTTTCACATTGATATCAGTTGAGTCCATCCGACTAGTTTAGGCTGAAATTCTTGACATAAATGGTGGCCCAATCGTGAATTTTTTTTATAATGATATCATGTATTTATTTGGTGAGCCATTTACATATGAATATGGGCACCAACATGCACTGTAGAGTATGCGGAGTTGTAAATTCCATGTTTTCTGCTCGTTCAAGTAAACATGCTTTCTGACCTTTGCCCTAGATCAGAAAGCGTGTTTAGCACATTGAGAACTTCGAGCAATCGCTGCGCTCGTGCTCGACCTGTATTTTTCCTTTCTTTTTCTGCGTGATGGAAGGAGATCCAATCGAGGATGGTAGACCATGGCACAGAAGAAAGAGAGACTTTTGAGCCTTGCTGGTTTACGCAGGCTATCTTCCCATGATGGTGCAGACATGAAATGAAACGACATTTCCATCGCTGATGATTGCTGTTGGAAGAAGATTACTTAAGTGGCACTCCCGACCATTGCACACAGATCAATCTGCTGTTCTAAAGCAGCTTGTCCGCTAGAGCTGACAGCTTTAGGACTTTCTTGCTAATATTTCTGCAAGTAAAACGTTCTAAATTTTCAACCCAGTTTTGATTTGCTAAAAATGATGCTGAGCAGCGAGTACGAACAGGCATTCCATTATATGTACAGTGGAACACGTACTGCAGACGCCAGCTTAGCTATACGCACTGCCACCAGCACCAAAAACTTCCCACAACATACAATAACAACGCAGATGCTGGTGATCTTATCCTACTACACATGCAAAACCTCAAAAAACTCGAAACAAAAGGAGGCCCTAGTAGCTAAGTAGAGAAGCTGAACATAGAATTCAGCTCCGGGTCTTGAACTTGGACTCGTCGATCTCGATGCCCTTGCGAGCGGCACGCTCTCCACCCGACTCCCCGGTGGAGCTCAGCCCGCCCTTGCGGCCCATCTCCTGGTACCCTTCTTTCCCTACCTGCTCTTTCCTCGTCTGCCCTCCTTTTTGCCCTCCTTTGCTCCTCCCTGTTGTGAAGTAAGCCAGTCAAAAAGGGATCTTTAGTTTTCAAAAGACTCGAATTATGAAGCGTTGGGAAATCCACGTCCTAAAATATTACCTTCAGCGAGGTGTTCCTGGGCCTCGAGGCTCTTGCCACCAGTGCCGCCGGGAACCACCGTCTCTCCCTCCCTCGCACGGCGTTCGAGTTCCTCTCTCTCCTCCTCCAACGCCTTTACCATGGGTACTCTCTCCCTCGCACGGCGTTCGATTTCCTCGATCTCCTGCTCCGACGCCATTTCCGTGGGCACTCTCTCTCTCTGTTGTTCTCTCTACGAACTCGCTAGTTGTGTTGAAGCTACAGGAGACTATTGAAGCTGAGTGGGGGACGCTGGATCGAACCTTTATGTAGGAAGAGAAGGTGAAGGAGATGGCGACACGTGTCGGTGACGAGGCCGGACAGGGCAAGACATAGTTGACACGTGGGCAGTGAACGCGCGAAAGGAATGACACGAGGGCGAACCAGAATCACTAGAAGGCTGACGGTGACGGAAACCCGTCGTTAAAGGCTTAAAGGGCAAGTACATTTTCCTATTCTTAATTGATGAATAATTGTTGGAGAGATGCCTTTCTTCGTTTATGAAATTTTGCTTTTTCGTTCATCTTTTTTTTTTTTAACTTAGCATGAATAAGACATTTTTCGATCCAAAAAAAAAAAAAAAAATCCCATCACGAAATACTTAGAATTTGAATGTTGATTTGGTTCAGTATATGCCGATGACGTGAAAAGGCTAATTCACAAATAGTATCCAAATGTCAACATATATATGCACGAGTGCGTGCGCGCATTAACTCTGTTGATAAATAACAATTTGATAACCGCTTGTACAGAAACACAATCTTTTAGAGATAACTTTTTTTGTTTCATGCCCAAGCTAGTAAATTTCAATTAATGATAATAAGTGTCAAAACATTGTTGTGAAAAAAATTGGTTACAGTGACTTACCATCATTTAACAGATTCAATTATCAATTATGTTTAGGTTAATAACTCTCCTTTAAATTACTTACCCACATTTATATTTTTTCAAATTTACCAACTTTCTAATCGAGTTATCAATTGTCATTTTCTTTTCTTATCGGTTTTTCTTATCATCTACAAACTTTTGTTTTTTTCCGTAGCAACTTCTTAAATTTATCAACTCTTTCTTACCAGCTTTAGTTGAAAGGAAAAAATGTTGAAAAAGCATGAACATATTGTATGACGGCCAATTGTGAAATTGCATCGAGCAAGTACCAGTTGTGCATTGGGAGAGACGTCATTGGATTTGTGGAGCAACCAAAAAATCACGAGCTTCGCTGTCCAAGAGGCGTACGTGGATTCAAGCAATGATTGCACAATCCATTGTAATGATCTTGATTACGGGCATTGTGTCGGCAAAGAGTTGGGTGAAGAGGAGAATAAAGCTCACGAGCAAATAGAGGAGTCTCTTGAGAAAGATGGCTCTGTTCAAAGCATTGCAGTGGATGAAGCGTTGATAACAAGGTAAGGAAACAATTGACGGATCATCAGCTTAGTGAAAAGGCAGAGCTTTTTGAATTGGAGGATGACGACGGCTAATTCAGAAAATTTCCAAGAACATGATGACATAGTAGAGGAGCTAAAGATGGAACTTAAAATTGTGAGAACCGGAGGACTTCCCACGATCTTAGAAGAATCCGAAACAGACTCCCGAAGGATGGTGAGCCGACCTCAAGCTGAAGCCGCTGAAGATCGATCACAAGCTTGAGCACAAAGATCCACTTCAGGAGATTCAGAAAGTGTACAAGAGCTATGCCCGGAAAATGCTAAAATTGGACATCTTGAACTACCAGATTCTACATGCTATTGATAAGTTACACGCCAAAACCTTGATTTTTTCACTCTTGTTTTGCTACAATTCTCATTCACATAGCAAAGAGAATGTCATAGAACAAATATTCGCATAAATGACTTTGATTAACGAGTGAATAATTTGGAAGAATCTTGATTCTTTCACTCTGATTTTAGTGCAATTTGTCATTGACACAGATATATCTACTATTTATGGGAAGGCTCTAACGAATTGATTCAATTTGTCCTCCAAATAGAGCATGATCTTGAGAGCTTTTGTCTCTCATATTTTTTGATTTTCTTATATATCCCTTATCTAGACAAAGGAAAGAGGGAAGAAACAAAATACAAAGAGTTGACCATAAATAAAACAGCGATAGTATGATCAAAACACAAGAAAAAGGAGTGTCTAAACCAAAAGAGTAGTGGAAAAAGCGCGACTCTATAATAAAGCCATATAAGCCATATATCTACCACAATCCAAATTAGGAAACAAGGCAATCGGAATAATCGAAAATATGATCTTACGTCACGCAGCTTGAATTCTTGATTATTAAGATTTTTCGATATAGAAACTTTCATAATCAAGGTTTGCTTGAAAATCGAAAATACTGTCCAAAAAGTCCTAAACCTATTGCACTTTAGCTAATTTAGTCTTACGCCTTTCAATTTTACCAATTGAGTCCTAAATTTTTTGATACCTTATCAATTGAGTTCATTGGGCCAATTTTAGTTCAAAATGGCTAACTTTGACGCATGGTGCCACGTAAGACAGTTGGTGCTGACGAGGATAATTTTTTATATTTCATTTCATTTCATTTCTTTTTTAATTTTATTTATTTATTTTCCTTTTTTTTCCTCAAGTCAGAAACAATAAAAAATGAGAAAAAAAAACTCAGCAATTTTTTATTAAAAAATTATAAAAATCATCCATGTCGGTACCGATCGTGCCATGTAGGGTGCCTAGTGTCCATGTCAGAGATTTCCGGTTAAAATTGGCTGGATGTGCTTAATTGGCAAAATACTAAAGTGTTTAAGACTCAATTAATAAAATTGAAAGATTTATGATTAAATTGGCTAAGATGCAATAGGTTTGAAACTTTTTGGATAAATTTTTAGTTAAAAATCTTAGACAAATCATTTTAGAATTGAATAATCCAACATAGGCGAGAACTGCAACAGCAGCAATAAACCTTCACGAATCACCAATTAACCTGCAAAGAAAAGACTGAAACTCGCAGGAGATCACCCAAACATCAAGTGCTGCTGGTGAGGGGTTGCGTGGAGGTCGCCGGTTCGGTCGCGGGCCACGAAGGAGCGAAACTTGACGGGGATGCAGCGAACGCCAAGTGCCGCCGGCAGAGCGGTGCTAGTTCAGACCGACGTGACCAGACACGGTGGACCAACGAGGCCAAAGGCGCAGATAGAGAAGCATCTTCTCTACGGACGTAATGCTCTTTCGGGCTTTTTTCCAAGTTAGTATAAAAAAATTAAAAAATTACCAAAATAGGTTAAGAAAAAATATATTTACCATTTTAGGTGTCGCTCGGCATTTTGAATGCCGAGCAAGTGTATTTTTTTTTCCAATTTTTATTATTACTTTCCTTTAATCATTTTTTTAATTTATTTTTCTTGCTTTCTTGTAATCATTTTTTTATTCTTCAATTTGTTTTCTGGAATGGACAAGACATTAATGAAATTTGTATATGATATCCTGTTCTGTAATATTCTCACTCGTTTGCTCGCTTTCCTCGGAGTCAAGGCGCGTCATCGTATCGTGGTGCATGACTCGAGTTCCCCATCGCCTCGCTCATTCGCTCTCTTTCCTCGGAGTCAAGGCGGGTCATCGTATCGTGGTGCATGACTCGAGTTCCCCGTCACCGATGAACGCCGACCGGAGGTGGGAGGCAAAGTCGACGTAGTGAGTTGGGAGGCAGAATGGCGTCGACAACATTCATCCCGTGTCGATCTCTATTTTTTGTTGTTTGAATTTTTAGAACATCATTTGTAGATAAATTCTCGATATAGAAATGTTTCATCCATTGTTAATTCGCTTGAATATTACAGAACATGGTATTATATACAAATTTTATTAATATTTTGTCCATTCCAGAAAACAAATTGAATAATGAAAAAATGATTACAAGAAAACAAGAAAAAGAAATTAAAAAAATGATTAAAGGAAAAATAAAAAAATAAAAAAGTAATACTTGTTCGGCATTCACAATGCCGAGCGACACCTAAAACGATAAATATTTTTTTTCTTAACCAATTTTGGTAATTTTTATTTTATTTTTTATACTAAATTGGAAAAAAGCCCTGCTCTTTCCCTCCCGTCGAGCCAGCCGTGTGCCTCGCTTTCCCGTCTCGTCCCCTTTTATTCTCTCAGTCGTCGTCTGTGTCTCCTCTGTTGATTTAAAGTCGAGAGAGCGAGAGAAAGATTTCCGAAGTTACTTGATGTGATTCTCTCGAGCACCTATAATTATGGGTGCGTTCATTGAAGATATTCTGATACTCTTATCCTCACTTCACACATGTAAAATTCGGGGTAAAGTCCAACAAACACACATAGCAACTGAGTCTCATTTCATTCATCCTCCCAGCACCACCCTTTTTATTGCCTTCATGAACACATAAAAGCGAAAGACCGAGCTAAAAAAAACCCTAGCTAACGAGAGAGTGTTCAGCTCTTGGTGCGGAACTTGGACTCGTCGATCTCGACGCCCTCGCTAGCTGCTCGCTCACCGCCCGGCTCGTCGGTGGTACTCAGCCCGCCCTTCCGGCCCATCTCCTGGTACCCTTCCGTCCCCAGCTGCTCCTTCCTCGTCTGCCCTCCTTTGTTCCTCCCTGCATGTTGAGGACATCGGATTATTATATTCCTCATCATTAGTGCATGTAAACTGCAAAGAAGATTCAAAAAAGCTCCCCTTCGAATCTTTACTAAATCGAGACCCTAATGAGGTCGTCTGGATTCCATAAAGAACATCCAAATCAAAGTAAACTTTTGCATAATATTTCCGAAAAAGGACTCTAAATTATGATAGGAAGAAGAAAAAGAAAAAGAGTTTTACCTTCAGCCAGGTGTTCTTGAGCCTCGAGGCTCTTCCCGCCAGTGCCGCCGGGAACCACCGTCTCTCCCTCCCTAGCACGGCGGTCAAGTTCTTCTCTTTCCTGCTGCGACGCCATTGATTTCCTTCTCTCTCTTCTCCTCCTTCGACCTCCCTCGCTGCTAAGACGAAGTTTCAGTTGTTACGGTTCGGACGTTACGTGGAATGATATTCAACTAGCAACAACGTGGTGACACTTTATAGAAGCGGGGCGAGAGCGAGCGCTCGTCAGTCGGCGCCGACACGTGTAACGATAACAAGGCAACAGAGTTCGGAGTTCAGACGTGGCACGTAGGCCATGGGATGACACGAGTCGGAGATCTGGGAATAGAAGAAGAAGGACGAGGGACGTGGAGGTGACACGTTCTTGAAATACTTTAACAACTCGGGGGAACATGATAGATCAGCTCGTCGATAACGATTCGCCCACTTAAAGACAAGAAAATGAAAAGACCCAAAAGCGTTTTTTGATAATGATTCAGAAGAAATTGTTTAGTGTCTACTGAGCAATGTTCTTGCGAGATGTTCGTGCATTACATTAAAAACCTCGTAGGCGACCTTAATGGTGGTCCAGCTCCCCTATGTAATTTGCAAATCGAAATCGGTTCTTTAATTGTGGGAACCTGAAACTTATCAAATCATACATTGGAACCTACTATTTTACAAGTTTTAGGGTCTATACATATTACACATGTATTATTAATTGAATGATTGCAGTGAATCATCTCCTCTAATTATCATCATTTCCGGGGACAATCCATTGACTATATCTCATATTTAGATGGACTTACTAGAGAAATAGATGTTAGAAGCTACCTATAGAGAGTCGTGGGGAGCTCCTCAAAGAAGCATGAAGAATATGGAAAATTAACAAAGTAAAAGTCTCGGTCATGAATATTTCTGGCTAACGCGAGGGCCGCTAGCCCTTACTCAAAGCTAGCTGCCTCGCCCGGCCCAGATCCGGGATAAGGCTCGCGGTTCTTTGTCCAAAAACAAACAAAGTAAAGAAAAAAAAAGAAGAAAAAACCAAAAAGATTAGAACATGGAGCCAAAAAAAATAACTGCTCGACGGTTACCATACTTGGTCTATAAATACCACGCGGCCGCAACAGGCAAAAGGGGACACGAAAAAACACACAAACACTCGTCTCTATATTTAACTTTTAGCCCTTAGTTTTGATATAGCTTCTAGATTCTTATCGTCGATTCAATTCCGATGAGGTTCATATTCAGAGTTATGTGTCGTCGATTAAATTCTGACGTCTGCTCATTAGGTTCAATACCGTCGATTCAATTTCGGTGTTGTACCCATCGCCCATCTCGTCCAATACCGTTGATTAAATTCCGGTATTGTATACTACATCCACCGTCTAGTGTCGTCGATTAGATTCCGGCATTGTGTCCTACAATTTTGGTTCGGCCTCATTAATTAAATTCCGGAGCCAAATCCCAAGTCCTAGTGTGTCGAAGTTCGTTTCATTGTCGAATGAGTGGGCTGTCGAATTAATAAGAGTCTGTATCACGCTTTTCGCATTAACACAAGTATTTTTTGTATTTGACAATCTCTGTCCAAAACTGATCCAGAACTTTTTATTGGAAAACGAACGGATTAAGTTCGATAAAAGATTCCCGCGTGGATAATCCTTTTGGGCCTCAACCTCACTTGGGTCAAGGTCCAAGAACCCGTTTGGGCTTAGTTGAAGGATTTTTGACGCGCAACACAAGGTAAAATAAATTTAGGCAAACTAGAAAGGACTTATATATAGACATAAGTCGATCTATCAATTCTGTATGAGATTCATTTTTCACGAAACAAACGAAACCGTACACGTTATCAAAATTCATGATAATCTCTATGGAACTAATAACTACAACATTTGTACGGATAAAGAGGAGAAATAAGAGAGGTTAACAAACAACCTCTAAAGGGTCACCTTCAGTAGCCATTAATGACGGCCCTAGCTTCGACCCCAATTAATTTGAGCGGTTGGTGGGTTGTCCCAACGAAAGCTGCTTCTGTACCCTGGAAAACCGTCCTTTAACGAACATCGCTCCTCATCCTTCGATGGACATTAGAATTGTAACGACCGAAAGATTGCACTAGTAAGATTGCGAATCAAAAATAGAGTTTCTATATCTATGTCTCTAAATAAATGAATATAAAGCCACAAGAAGTATGGTTATATAATGCAGTAAAATCTTTTGTAACTTATTAGCAAACGGCCCTTATTCAATAATTTTCTAAAAGTAAGGTTTTTTTCTTTTTTCATAAATAATATGGGGCATTGTCCTTATGTAGGTGTAACTTGAGATTTGTGGCATTGTCCTAGGAAGTTTTGATCTCCTTATTGGAAAATGAACGGATTAAGTTCATATTCCCTATGACAGGTAAGCACGAGGGTCCTGTTTCCCGAGAAAGCAACCATGGCGGGGGTCCGAAGGGGGCAACGCCTTCTGAATACCAAAAAACTTTTATAGTTTGAGTCTATATTTTTTTCATTGGTAATATGAGTTTGGGCCCTTGAATAAGTACTGCTATATATTATCTCTTTTATCTTGTAATTAAGGGATGTAACGAGAGGTACGAAGTAACAATTATAGTGAAATTCTCTACGAGAAGTAGTCCTAGTTTAAGGGTGAACCATGATAAATATTGTGTCTCGATTATACGTTTTACTGCGTTCGTGGCTTATACGCCGAATTCTAATATATAGGCTGAACCCATGTTCGAAGACAACTCCATTCGAGAAAATCCCTTGTACCAGAAAGAACGAAAAAGTACTCCGATATCACAGATAACTATGTAGACTTCATCTCATTTAGGATGAAATCTATTATATACCCCTTAATATAAGGATTATGAGGTAATCCCGAGGCTTTTGAATATATAGCCCAAGCTCTCTCCCAATGGCGAGATCTATGGTGTTCAATCGTAGACATCTTCGTGTGTAGCCAACACCGCCAGTCCGACATAATTTTTGAAATGAGAAATGTGGATGGGGTGTTCGGGTCGAGAACAATCCGAACGGGAGAGTACATGCATTCCTGAATTGATGCCTTAGCGAACTCTACACAACCAATGTAGAACATTAGAGATTATCGATAACTTATTTGAACACCCAATTTCGACAATGCTTGCGCGTATTCATAAGCTGATCATACCGTCTTGTACACTGTATCTCGTATCTTGTGTAGGATTCCCCATAGAGAAGAATAGAGTACCTTGCATGATTTTATTTTCTAAGTAAATATAATTGTACCTGATCATCTATAACTTTCTATTTGCTTTATGGAATTTTCGCATTTACATATTTGAAATTCCCAACATATTAACAATATCCACAGCCCCCCCTCTATCTCCCTCTCTCTCTTTCTCTCCTATTGTGCCATGTCTACAATGATGTCTTTCAGTTCATGCTCTTGGTAGAGTGAGAGAGGTCTTTTATGTAAACTAAATGACAAGTGGAAACTGATTCGTTTCTTTGTTTTTGAACATTCAAAGTTATTTTCGTCTTTGGATTATGTCCTATTGGACATGAATATGTTATTTGTCATGAAATGCATTTAAGGTTTTTTTTTTTGTCAAACATTCAATTCTTAAATAACTAGATTCGCGATAATCCTTTATTGGATTAACATTTTTTTACACAAATATAAGATAATACATGGAAATACGAAAAATTGTGAAACTGACATGTTTTGTGGTAATTTCAAGATCCTATAGAGTAGATGTCATGTTACAAAATCAACGCATATACGATAGGTTTCGTGAATCTGCCACCAGAGGTGAGGATCTTGGCCGGGTTCGACTCTCGATATCTTGATCAATTTGCAATGCCCGATGCTCTGGAGGACTTGAACCACTCTATTCCTCCAGAGGAGCTTGGTGCTTCATTAGGATAATTCTATCGATATGGCCAAACACTTGCAAAAATTCACCATATCCTTTAGGCAGCCCTTTCAGATGGGGTAATCTACATAACATTTATTAATTTTATCGATATGGACAAAGGCGATTTACATGTTTACATAGTTATTAATCGAATCATATGATTTGAATAACCCATATTGTTGGAAAAAAATGGTATTCTCATCTGAGCACACTTGACATTGAAGTTCGAACACCTTCAAGTCGAGTGTTTGTTGGTGTGCCCTTCTTTGACTAGGAGTACGTCCTTTTCCGGAGCATTAAAGGTGATTTCCGAAAGTGAGCACTTCACTCCTTGTTGATGTTCAGAATCAGAAAGAAAATAATAACAAAGTGTTTATGATAGTTCAACCTCAACTAGGGTTGTATAATTTATATTTATAGGAGTTACTAATTGCAATAATGATATAGATAAAATATAATTGCATAAATACCTTACTCTCATAAAAATTACACGTTAATACTCATCCTCAATCCGAAGTATGTGTAACAACTAAGAGATTGAATCCTAATAGCGCATGACGTAGACCGGGTAGCCTCTTAGCGAATATATCTGCTAACCGATTCGCGATAGGCACATAATAACGAACGTGTAGACCATCGGAAGCAAACCGGTCTCAAACAAACTGAAAATACAATTCAATGTGTTTGGTGCGAGCATGAAATACAGGGCTGAGAGCAAGATATGTGGCAGAGATGTGGTCACAATAAATAGTGAGAGGATTAAAGAGTGGGACTTCCAGCTCACGAAGTAAATGACAAATCCAAATAGTCTCAGCAACACAGTGAGCGACAACACGATACTTAGCTTCTGTGCTAGAACGAACTATAGTGGGTTGCTTCTCGGTATTCTATGAAACAAGATTAATGCCTAGAAATACACAAAAACTTGAAGTGGAATGTCGAGTATCGGAGCACTTAGCCTAGTCTGCATCTATATCAGCAGATAATGAAGTCGGAGAACATCGCTTAATGAGAAAATCCATAGATGGGTGTGCCAGCTAAATATCGGTATATACACTTAACCGCTTGCAAATGAGGTAATTTAGGTTGATGCATAAATTAGGTAACCAAGTTCACAACAAAACTAATATCAAGTCTAGTCATGGACACATACTGTAAAGCACCAACCATCCGTTGATACAACGTTGGAGAAGTGAGAATAACAGACAACGGTGTCTTTGATGCCAAGGGAGTGGATACATGCTTGACTTTAACAAGGTCAAACTTGCACAAAAGGCTATCAACATACTTAGCTTGAGATAAAAGCATACCATTAAAGCGGTGATGAGCCTTAATGCCAAGAAAATAGTGAAGTGGTCCAAGATCCTTCATAGTAAATTCTTCCGAGAGTCAAGTAATCAAATACCGTAATAAATAAGGGGTATCACTGGGGACAAGGATATCATCAACATATAGCAGAAGATATAAATGACCTTGAGAAGAAGCATAGACAAATAATGACGGATTATCCTTACTTGCCATGAAACCCAATGATAATAAAAAACTGTTGAAATGAAGAAATCGTGCATGTGGAGCTTGCTTTAAACCATAAATGGCTTTCCGGAGGGCACATGTGATTCAGGAACTTAGTATTAGAGAAATTGAGAGGTTGGCGCATGTAAACTTTCTCACAAAGGATCCCATGCAAGAAGGTATTCTTAACATCAAGTTGATTTACGGCCCATCCCAATGGAAATAGCAATAGAGAGAACAACCCGAATTGTAGCGCGTTTAACGACCGGGCTAAAAGTCTCATCATAATCCAATCTGGCCTATTGCTTAAATCCTTGTGCAACAAGATGAGCTTTGAAGTGTTCGATAGTCTCATCGGATTTTTTTCTTAACATTAAAAATCCATTTACATCTAATTAAATTCTTAGATGGATCAAGTAGTACAAGATCCCATGTGTGATTAATGACTAAGGCATTAAATTCATCTATCATTGCTGCTTTCCAACGTGGGTCAAGAATGGCCTTAAAATAGCAAGTCGGTTTTTCTTCATGAAAAGAGTGAGAGAGATTAAAAAAATTTCTTGGTTAAGGAATTCCAAATTTGGCACGAGTCTACAATGAGAAGAGAAGATACGGAAGTGGAGGAGCTAGATAGAGATATATATATAGAGAGGATTTGTGAATTTAATGTGGGAGGAATTTTCTTAGAAGAAACGCTAGGTTGGGATATATTCAGTGGGCTCGAAAGGAGCTGTGGAGATGAAAAAGAATCGGAACTAGTTGGGTAGGCCGAGAGGAGGAGAGAGGTGAGATAGGAGGCTGAGCTAGAGAAGTAGAGAGAAGCGGAGGAGCTTGATTGTCGAAAGAGGTAGATGGAAGAATAGGTTGATTGGAGGAAACAATAAATGAAGGAATTGAATTGAAAAAATTAGTTGCGGAACTTAGAGCTGAAGGACTCTGTGAAAAGGGAAAATTCTCCTCATTAAACCGAACATGACGATTGATAAAAACATGATCACTTGACTGTCAAGGGAACGATAGCCTTTGTGATTAGACGCATGCCCACGAATACACATGGTGCAGAATGAGGTGCTAGCTTATGGGAGACATAAGAAGGAAGAAAAGGATAACACGTACACCAAAAAATTCGAAAGAATGAGTAATCAAACTGGAGCCTAAATAAACAGTGAAAAGGAGAAATATCAGACAAGACAAGAGTGGGAAGCCGATTAATACTGTAAATAGTAGCGAGAAGAGCTTTTATCCAATATGAAGGAGGCATATGAGCATGGATTAAGAAGGTTCGAGACATTTTAGCAAGCATTGTGCACGACATGTCTTCTGATGATTGATTGCTTTTCTCTACAACTCCTTTTTGTTGTGGAGTGTAAGGAGGAAAAAAGTCATGCTTAAATCGAATTCCATCACAAAATGTTGAAAACTCGTTATTTTCAAGCTCTTTTGTACAGTCGGTTTGAACAGGAAGTGATCCATTTATCTTTCTCATTTTAAACTCAATTCGCAAATTTTGTGAATGAATGCAACGCTTCATGTTTACGAGCAAGAAATACTACCCAAATAAACCTCATGTAATTCTCCATAATTATCAAGCAGTATTTCTCGAGTGAATACTCTTACTTCTAGTTTCCAAATAGATCGATATGTAGAAGCTGCAGAATTTTGTTAGTAGAAACAACATTGTTTGACTTGAAAGAACTTCAGATTTGCTTATCCAAAGTGCAGGTTCGCATATCTCATCTTTTCAAAGATGGTCTTAATTCACTCGCACTCTTTCTTGGAAAGCTTTAATATTTACTTGAGTCTCCTGTGTCCAAGTTCATTATGCCTAATCTTGCTTTTATCTTTTGCAGAAACAAGGCAGTGCTCCTGCTGAAGGTTTATTTTTTCCTACAAGGATATACATGTTACTATACCTTTCTTCGATGAGCTTTTATTTCTGATTTTTATCAAAGCCAAATGCATTTTCCATCTTCAAAACTACTCTGGTATCCCTTACCACAAAGTTGACTAATGCTCAAAAGCTTGTGATTTGAGATTTGACTAAGTATACATCTTCCACGATGAGGGTTCCAACTTGATGTTTCCTTTGCTAAATGATTTGCCCTTGATCCATTCCACCACAAATCACAGATCCGCCATCAACTGGTGTACGAGTCATGGACTCCGATGAATCTCCCATCATGTGTCTCGAACATTGCAAGCTTCTTTGGATTGAGTACCTACAAGATATCACAAATTCATTTCTTCTTTGGTACCCACTCGTATTTGTTGATCCATGGAATAACGTTGCTTTGGACTAGACTAAAGTCACGTCATTTTAGTTTACCTGCCGTTGTCGTACAAGCCGCCACATCGGATTATTAGTGGCTATCTTGGATGGAATTGTACAAGTTTATGGTATTAGTGACACCAAAGAAAAAGTTTGGGATATTAATATCATACTGAAAACAGTTTAGGACTTGTGGTGGGATTTTCCTAACTAAGTCATATCCATGTTAGCTTCGTTTGCTTGCCCTTATTCATGTAAGCCGCTACGTCGGATTTTTGTTGGCCCGTCTTGTACGGAACTATGATGGAAGGTATCTTTGGGGTGCTGGTACAAGTTTGAGCGTTTTGAGGACACAAACAATAGTTTAGGATATTAGTATAACAATAGTAAAGTTTAGGCTTTTGGTGCTATTTTCCCAAATAGGTAACAAATAATCAAATTATACGGAGTGGTATCATTTGAAATGAATATCCATGATGATTCTTTGTTAACGTATCCAAAAAAAGATTGTGTGCACTTTTCCAATAGATAGCCGAAGGGGACGATTCACTCCCATTTTTTAAGCGAGGCTTGCCCGCAGCCGGTGTTCATGATGAGCTCGTTTAATCTCAATCATTTAATCATGAGAGACCCGCGTGAGACCCATGGTCGAAGATTGAGATTGAATAGGCTCGTGAACCCCTGTCGCGGGGAGGAGTTTTTCCACTTTTTTTTTCACTTGACAAAGAACGTGGAACCCGTGAACATGTGTGTCTCGAACTCAGATTTTGGCTAGCGACGAGAACCTTGTCGAAAATGCGGATATCGAGAAATTGATTCGACCAAAGGTTGTCGTTCATCTTCAACTCGGATCCACCATGTGAATCAGCTGCAATGCCTGGCTCTGTCTCTCTCGCTCTCTAGCCCCACTTTTGCATTATTTAACAGAAACATCCGTCGTCCAAGACATGACTCAGGACACTGTCGTGACATCGATGACCTAAAGCCGTAAACTTTGTCCCGCCCCAGTTCGGTCCCCCAGCGTTTCCTTTTCCATGGTTCGACCGACCACAAAGTACCCGTTCATTCAATTATAGGCTCCTGATATTTTTCTTCGTCTGTTCACCATCTCCGCGACTTCATTATACTTGATATACTCAGTCAAATGATCAAGACCTGTTGCTACTTGCTAGATCATCCTTATCGATACGCGCGTCGTGCGGATTCACTAGTATCCACACGTTTCCATGGTAGCGACGAGATCTCTCCATTTTGTTCTGCAAAAAGAGAACCACGGTTGCTGTCACTCCCAGTTCTCGTCCAATTTCGAACTGGCTTTTGTTCCACAAGTCTGCTGAGTTGCGCGAGTCGAGTCTTTGTTTGCTTTCCTCAACTTGCTAAACCCAGAAAATGGCCAACGCGATCAGATACTTTGAGCTGAATACAGGAGCTAAAATCCCTTCTGTGGGATTGGAGACATGGCAGTCGGATCCTGGGCTCGTGGGCAATGCTGTCAACATCGCCGTTCGGGTTCTCCTTCTTGATCTTTGCGTCTGAGCTTACAGTATCCTGTCCTTCCTCGACTGTGTGGGATCTCATTTGAATTTGCTAGCGCCGATTTGTTACTAGTTAATCTTGTCTCTCACTAACCTCTTGCATTTTTCATGTGGTAATGTATAGCATGGGTACCGGCATATCGATTGTGCACAAGTTTACGCAAACGAAGCCGAGGTATCTGCTATTGTCTTTGTATCTCTAATTTTCTTGCTTTGACCGTCTCTCCTCTTCTGGGCATGTATAGATTTTGATTTTCTCCCCCATTTTCATAGGAAATGCAACTTCTTTGATCTTGTTTCTGTCTGCTCCATAGGAGATTTTTTTATTTCTGGAGTTTCGGAAGTTCTTTTTTCCATGTTCCAGAAGATAACACAGTGCATGGACCTCATGAATTATCATAAGTGCCTCATCCTGCTTTAAATCTTCCCAAAGGAAGATTGTATGTTCAATTTGCTATGATTCCCTTATGTGATTTACACAGGCCACCTATTCGATTTTTAGTGCCATGGGAATCAGATTTAAGGAGGGGTCATGGCGATGGATTGCCCCTCTAACTAGCCAGCTAATTACGGTGGTAACCTTAAATTATTAAAAAATAAAAAAGAAGAGCCGCATGTTATTTGCATGCTTATCAGTAAATTATTCAAAAAGTAATAAACCTATTATACTTTTGTCAGTTCAGTCCTAAACTTTTTAATTATGTCAATTAAGTGATAAACCTTCTCAATTTTCCCGAATTAAGTTCATCCAGCCAATCTTATCAAATTAACAATTTTTTTTACAATTTACGAATTGGTAAATTTTTCACTTACTTACCAATTTTTTTTTAGAAAATTACCAGAAAGTTCTAAAAATGTTGTATTTTTTTTTTGGTAAGGGTAAAAATGTTGTATTTGTACCAATTCAATCCTAAACATTTCAAGTTAACCAATTTAGTCATAAACCTTTTGACAATTTTTTAATTTAGTCCTAAACATTTCAATTGTGTCAATTTAGCCTTAAATTTTTTGACAATTTGCCAATTTAGTCCTAAATTTTTTGACGAGTTGCTAATTTTGTCATTCTTGTCAATTTTGACTGGAAATTGCTGAAATGACGATCTAATCAGCAACAAGCGAGCTACGTAGCACGACGTACGCCGACGTAATTAATTTTTGAATTTTTTCTGAATTTTTAAATTTTTAAATTTTTTAGTTTTTTTTCTTTCGCTTTTCTTTTAATTTCTTCTTTTCTTTTTTAACATACCAACCTCTTCAAACTATTACCTCATGTAAGAAATTGCCAACCTAAGGAAAGTTGATCAATCAATCCTCAACTATTGTAAAATAGTTGAGGATGCCAATTCAATCCTAAATATTTTAACCTATTTAGTTTTAAACCTTTGCGTAAATTCCAATGTAGTCCTTCTAGACAATTTTTGTTGGAAATCGCTGACATAGCAATATGCCATGTAGGATGGCCGATGATCATTGGACAATCACGCTAGCAATTCCATTAAAAAAAATTGACTATAAAGGTTTAGGACTAAATTGACAAAACTAAAATATTTAGGATTGAATTACTATCTGTGCAATAGATTTATGATCAATTAGGTAATTTTTCCCGCTAACCTATATAAGATTGATTTATCAAATTTTACCAATTAAATTACCAACAAGTTTTCAGTTACCAAGTTTGATTTGAGTTACTTACGTATGTTTGATTTTCATTATTTTTTTAGTTTAGAAAATTTTGTTATTGAGGTACTAATCTTTTACCTCGGGTAGCAATCACTATATTTAATAATTTTTATTTTAGAGATTAACAACCTAAAATGAGAGTTAATAATTTTATCAGAAATTGTTTACCTCAGTTGGCAACCCCAATATGAAATGATTTTTTGTCGAGATTACCAAGCTAAAATGAGAGTCGATAATCGAAATATGTTGGTAAGTCGCTTAAAGAAACATTTAGAAACTTCATATAAGAGTTGCTAAATTTAAAGCATTGATAAGAAAGGCCAATAAAAATTAGTAAATGATAAGAAAAGTTGACAATTTGCAACCTATCAAAAAGGAGATAGTAACGTTATAAAAGTGCGAGCAAATATTAACAAGTTCCGGGCAATCGGATGATGGATAACTTATTCTTCCAGTTTTGTTTGGGTTGGTTTTGGACCAATCGTCTATTCAAGAGCTCAGTTCGCATGATTTACCTCTGCTTGTATTGATGAGCTCTGCTTACTTTAATCACTGAATTTTGCTGCAGATTGGACTGGTTTTCAAGAAATTGTGGGAAGAGCGCGTGGTTAAACGGGAGGATTTGTTTATCACTTCAAAACTCTGGTAAAGCTGTGCTGCAAACTGGTTGATGTATCTCTATACTTACAAGAATCACCACTTGTTGCACTTGATTGTACTCTTAAGGATGTCAGAACCGAACCGAAAAACCAAACCGAACCATTCAGGGCAAGAGTCAATTCAGTTCAACCCTACACCCTAACAGTTTTGTTCAGTTCAGGTTTCTTGACAAATCGAATCAAACTGAACCATTGATACCCCTAGACTAAGACTGCCTGTGAGGCTTCGAGACTTTCCACATTATATTTTGTATGGTTTGTTCTCTCGCGTAAGAAAGGCCGATTCGAAAAGTAAATCGATAGATTCTGGAAGACTACGTGAATATGAGGCCTATCGAAACTTTATAGACAAGCAATGGGATACTTCTTCTAGGTTTTTGTCTGAACTCACTGGCGATGCTTGCGGAATTTCTTCTTTTCCTCTAGGAACACTGATCATGCCCCAGAAGATGTGCCAGTGGCTTTGGAGAGAACTTTGCGGCACTTGCAGCTTGACTATGTAGATTTGTACCTCGTAAGTACATGCTGATAGTTTTGTTTCTGTCTTCTCAGCACGATGTATTCTAACTTCCCTTTATTCGGCTCTGACTAATCTCCATGTACTTAAAGTATTTGTAAGTGTCGTCGACGCTTTTATCCAATACACTATCCATTAATATGGTTCCATCACTGTTAAGATGCACTGGCCGGTACGGATGAAGAAGGGATCGGTGGGATTTAACCCTGAAGACATCGAGCAACATGACA
The DNA here is from genome assembly GCF_020921035.1 of Rhodamnia argentea. Lineage (NCBI taxonomy): Eukaryota > Viridiplantae > Streptophyta > Magnoliopsida > Myrtales > Myrtaceae > Rhodamnia > Rhodamnia argentea. Next base: position 21,841,135 of record NC_063157.1, on the reverse strand, counting down.
TACGGAGCACATGGCAGGCGATGGAAGCCCTGTATGATTCAGGTAAGGCACGGGCCATTGGAGTCTGCAATTTCTCCACCAAGAAGTTGGCAGATCTGTTGGAGATTGCACGCGTACCTCCTGCTGTGGTTCAGGTGGAATGTCATCCTTCCTGGCAACAGAAGAAGCTGCACGAATTCTGCAAATCCAAAGGAATTCACTTGACTGTGAGAAGGATTCGACTCAACCTTTTCTGTTCTCCTGCATTGCTCTGAGTTAGATTATGGTACATAGAGTATTGTCGACAATGCGATCCGTTAAATGTTCGTCATTAGATGAATCTGAAAGTAGCGAGTGTAAGAGCTAATTCATCAATGGATAAGTCTCTGCCAGTATACACAGCACATAGCAAAATGAATGCTGCTGTGAATTGACTAAAGCATGCGCAAATTAGAATGTTACTATGCATATCCTGATTCATTGGCGAATCTGTCCTTTCAGGGTTTCTCGCCTTTGGGATCGCCTGGCTCAGCATTTGTCAAAAGCGAGGTGCTGAAGCAGCCGGTGGTGACCGCAGTCGCAGAGAAGTTGGGAAAGAGTCCAGCACAGGTTGCTCTAAGGTGGGGTCTTCAGATGGGTCACAGTTTGCTTCCCAAAAGCACTAACGAGAAAAGAATCATCGAGAATTTCGACGTCTTCGACTGGTCTATGCCAGATGATTTGTTCGCCAAGTTTTCCGAGATTGAACAGGTGAATATACTACATTAACTCCCTCCTTGTCCCTCTGATTCCGCCATTGCATTTCTGTTTCTGTTAAAACTATTTACTAAATCTGGCCTTCAACGGATGCTCCAATCCTTAACTTTGTTACTTCTTTTGCCCGTGACCGGGCATGCAGGCGAGGCTGCTTAGGGCGACAGTTTTTGTCCATGAGACTCTCAGCCCATACAAGAGCGTGGAGGAATTCTGGGATGGGGAGATCTAAGCATGGAAAGGAAGGGGAATAAGGCAAAGGGGAGTGTGCAAACGCATGGAAGTTGGTCATTTCACCCGGTTTATGTCTGAAGTTAGTTCAAATAATCCTACTCTCGGGTGCTAGATAAAAATGTGTGGTATTCGTTGTCTTGTTGCTCTTTGTGTTGATTTGCTATGTGATATGTCCATGTACATTACTCTCCCCCTACTAGTTGTTTTGCTCCCAATAAAACTTCTTGCAGCAGGAAAACTGTCGGGACAGGTGTTTTCCGTGTGTAAGAGATGATTACTTCGAAAAGTCATGCGAAACCAAAAAAAAAAAAAAAAAAAATACCAGAAAAGATCCCTTTTGCCAAGAAAGATTTCCTTTCGATGTTTCGGCATGAACTCTAAAAAGATTCGAGCGGTTCTGATAGATATATGTATTGGGCATGACAAACTCAACTATGGATACTTGAGGTTGTTTTTGTCAATCATGACAGATTTGTACTCATATATTGGTCTATCATATGAGAAAAGATCTCTGTAATACAGCACTTTTCCTGCTCATCAAACTACACTCCAAAAAAAAAAAAAAAAATTACAAGACTTAAGTGATCGATTGAAAAGTTAAATGGCACTTAAGTGATCGAAAAAAAAGTTATGGCACTTAAGTGAGCGCCGGATATAAGTTATTGCATTCAAGTGATCAAAAAAAAAAGTTATGGCACTTGAGCGTCGTACGAAAGTTACGGCACTGGTGGTGTTTTTATGCTCATTCTTGAAGTCGAGAAAGGACTTAGAAACTCTTCTTTGCTTCTGACTACTTCACTGGGTTTAAAGAGTTTTGACCGGAGAAGAGTTTATGTAGCCTTTTGGGAATTGCATGAGTCGATTGGCATTTGCAAGAGTACACTTTCAGCATTTTACGAGCTTGGCCTTCTGCTTTTGTCCACGTGATGCCAATTGGGATGCTCATTGGGTCACGAAAGCCTCTTGTTTTCAATTTTAATTAACTAATTAATTAATTATTATTTTTGTTTTTTTGTGTGTGGAGATAATAGTCTGTCTCTAGTAATTGGAAATTTTTGTCCTCCTCGAGCCCTTTGGAATATAACTTTTAATGATGCCCATGCCTTGCATATTTCAAAGCCGTGATCAATGAAATTAGGCTCTTCTGCCCGAAGAAAAAATTGGCAAAAAATTTCAAACGGAGCCTTGAAGTGGGGCCATTTCTTATAAGATTTTTCAGAGTGGTTTTTATCTCAAATAAAATTTGAAAGTAAACAGTTTAATCTCGGTGAAGATTTGGCCGACTGGCGAGAATACACATCTCATGTGCCAATTTCCTCCCCATGGTCGGGGGCATTTTCGTCCAAGAACAATCTTTTCCTTTTCTTTTTCCCCCCTCTTCTATTTATCTTTTTCTTTGTTCCCTTTGGTGGCACAGCACGACGCGCATCGGTGGTCGCTAGACGTGGTATCGTCCACTTTAGTGGCAAAGCTCGATGTGATATCGCCAATCCAAAACTAGAGTCATGGCTCTAGATATAGCCTGATATCCGATGGCCATGGATGAGCCGTCATGATAGGCAACGACTACGAGGCTTAAAAAGTTAAAAAAGAATACGGAAGAATACAGGTCACGCTCGGGAAGACGAGGTTGACCATAAGGAGGATAGAGGAGGCGACTCGGCATGCCCATGGATGCACAGTTAGGGCACCCGCGCCGGAAGGGGCGAAGGCCGGGCTCAATGATGGCTGTGAATAGAGGGAGAAACGAGAGGTATAGGTGCTACGGGTAGCTATTGAATATTCTTTTAATGCTGCTAAAGGAAAATACACCCGTCTATTGCCGCGCAAAGTGCCACCTAAATTGCAAGTGCTATTAGCCCATGAAGATTTTGCCCACCGGCGAGTTGGGAGTGTATTTTGAGATTAAATAGGCCACTTCAGAATCTTATTTAAGATAAAATCCACTCAGAGGACTCTTTTGAAAAAACAGTCCGACTTTACCATCCAGTTTGAAATTTTCCCAAGGGAAAAAAAAAAGAGATGGCTCGATGGATGGAGCTTTCGACAATTAATAAGACACATGGTGCAATCGAAATTGCCTAATTTTTTTTTTTTGGTGAGACTATATTTTCCTCTGTTCTCGATAAAAACATTTCCAATTTACCCACAAGAAAGAGATCGAGAGCAATGCTCTTTTTGTTCCTTTTGATTATAGTCGAGAAAAATCTGCAACGATATGTAGTTGCCGATTTCTCGATCACTTTGAACGTTGTCGAGAGTTCACGAGATATCAAACGACACGTATCGAAGCTCTTTTCGACGAAACAAAGGCATGTGCTAACTCCTGCATCTTCCCGTTCGATCATCCGCACCACGAACGCCCCCATCCGTCCATCGTCCGTGACCGTGTCTCACCACAACTTTGCAGCATCGATGATTGGAAATAGTTTCGGTACTCTTCTGAATTTTATCTTCTCAAAGATGGCCATGGCAATGGTTAACAAATGGAGGGGGCAAAATGGAGAAATCGGAGAGAATCGAGTATCTCAATCTCTTTGTCAAGGCGAAAAATGGCACAAGTAGTCCATGAATTTTGATCCGATGTGCAATGTTGTCCCTGTATTTTTAATTTGTTCAATGTGCTTCCCGAACTATTGATAAATGTTCAAGTTAGCTTCCGTCTTGTATGAACATAATCAATGTTACCCTTCTCTTAATTCTAGTTATCGAAATATGTTGATATGGCTTCCAATTCATCAAGTTTTAACGGTGGACCAAAAAAAAAATAAAAAAAGAAGTTACACGTGGTAACACCGTGATATTATTAATTTTTTCTTTTCTATTTGCTCAAGTAACATCCAATCTTTTCTTAGAAGATATATTCTATTACCTTCATAGTTTATTTATCTTATTATTAATCAAGGATTTCGTATATAGTTAGAGCGACCCTCACAAATTGTAGATAATAATTTGTTAAGAATCGATCGAATTGAAGCTATAGCATCGTCATATGCTTGAATCGAAATATCAGCAAGATCCTAGTCATATGAACAACTTACGCCATGAAATAATATTTAACTTGTCATTTGAGCATAAGGAAGGACTATATTTTCATGGGAACACAAAAAAAAAATTAAAAAATTCTGGGACAACATGACATGTCGAGTCTAACTTTTTTGTCATTTTTCCCTAAATTAAGTGATGGTAGGTGGGCCGAATGAAAATACGGAATACAACATGTTCCGACTGCTGTGGAGGCTTCCACGGATCTCAGTTTATTCCGACTCTCTCTTGAGTTTTTTCGCGAAAGATCACCAAATTCGAGTAGACCGCCCGGTGACGATGCTGTTTCCGTATTGCATTCCCATGTCATCACCAAGACCGACCGACTAAGAAGTCACGAGTTATCTGGCCGCCACTTATCGCCCACACGAAGACTGACTAGAAATTTCTCACGCGTTCCCCCGATCGTTTCCACTATAAAAGGAGAGCACCATTGTTATCCCTTGAAAGAGCAGCATTGTTGCTGTCGTTCTTCTTCTGTTTTCCTTTCGATTCCCGCCGGGTTCTGGTTTCGCGATCCGTTGAGCCGAGTTCTGTAAGTGGGTTTCCTCTGTAGTTGCTTCTTCTTCTTCTTCTTCTTCTTTCTCAAGAAGAAGAGCCCTTGAAAGTAAAGAGGGAAGGAAAAATGGGGGAGGACGTCAGATACCTCGAGCTGAACACCGGAGCGAAAATCCCTTCAGTGGGACTGGGGACATGGAAGGCTTATCCTGGGCTCGTGGGCAATGCCGTAGAGATCGCTGTCAAGGTTCTCTGTTTGAAGTCTTGTTTTGCTGTCATGTTTCTGTGTGTTTTCTAAGTCGTATTGCTTGGAAGAGTGCAACTAGATTGCAATATGGTTTCTTTTTGGGTGGCAATGCAGCATGGATGTATCCAGCATATTGATTGTGCGCAGGTTTATGGAAACGAAGCAGAGGTATTTCAAATTCTCTGAATCTCCATGTCTTTGTTTGACTTGGATCATCGCTCTCTTTCTTTTCATGAGCAGATTTCAGTTCTTCCCTGGTCATGTAAATTGCAGTGTTCTTTGCTCTCATTAAGCTTAAAGTGATAGTAGATTTTCTTCTCGTTTAGTTGGTTTTGTAGCTGGATTGATCTTCATTCCCTTTCTGTGCTGTTTGTTCTGCTGTTTCACAATTGTTTCTTCATGGTTCTTTGAACATGATATGGGGATGACTTTCTCAATCCAGATGTGACGTCCTGGAAATTCCACATCTATAGGGCAACTGAATTAGATTTAGGAAATGAATGTGAATTCTAGTTTGTTGCTCGAAATTGGGTCTCAAGGAATTAGATGTTGGAAATTGGATATTTCCCGAATCGCTGATCGAATTAGTTTAGGTTTCAATTGTTAGTCGTCGCGCCTTAAGATTTAAGTTCTCGTGCCTGAGCTTAATCTTGACCTAGCTAGACTTGAAAAAAAAAAAAGGTTAAAACACTCTTTGTCGGATAACCCAATGTCCAATTTACCTTCAGTTGCGAAATGACCGCGCCACCCCCCGCGCCAAACTTGAAATGACCAAAATGCCCATGGGATTTTATGAGAAACAAGATAAGGAAATCAGTGAAGTGGGGCCCACCCCATCTCTTAAGCCCCTTGGTCAAATTTTTCAGCCATTCTCTCTCTCTTCTTTTGCCCTTTTCTCTCTCCTTCCCCCCAACCGACTCTCTCTCTTTGTCGTTCTTTTCCCCCTTCTTCTTCTTCGTTCTTTTTTTATTTCTTCTTTTCCTGCGGTTAGTGCGACCCTCACCACCGAGCACCATCTCGATCACTACTACCACCTCACGCCATTACCATTGGCCTACCCTCACCACCGCGACGGCTTGAGGAAGCTAAAGCAGACGCCGAAGCTTCCTGCTCTATTTCTATTTGCTCGCCGTTGTTGCTTTTGTTCTGTCTACTGTTGCTGCTTCTATTCTGGTGGTTCCGACACCATCTTTACCGTCTATCCTCTTCCTTCGACGCCACTCCTCCACTAGCAGCTACGGCGAACCAGTCTGAGGAAGCCGAGAACCTGACGACCCATGTTCTGCCTCAGTTGTTCTGTTTGCTGTTGTCGCTTCTGTTTCGCCGCTGCTCTGACGTTTCCTCCGCCCAGCTCCGCCACTACTGACCACCTCTAGCCGCCTCGAGACTTCCCCAAGTCTCTTGCCACACGATGTCAACCAGTAGCCCGCCGGAAGAGCCGCCACAACCTCGAACAGCCCTACTCTGCCCTGAAGTGCCCTGTTTTTCCTCTGCCCAGTGCCCCCTGCTCCGCCTGTTTCGCGGCTGCTCTAGCCATTGCGAGCCACTGGCCACCTTCTTCGACTTCCCTCAAACCTCCACCAGCCGTCCCCATCGTCGTTTCAGCCGTTCGCTCTCGGAACAGTGGAGAACAGCCACCACAGCCCTTGCTCGCCCTGCCCTGTTTCCGCCCTGGTGCCCTATTTGTGGGCCAATTTCGTGGGCCGTGGTCTATTTTGGCCCGAGCCATGTCCTGGATTGTGAGCCCGTGTGTCCGAGCCCGTGTGCCAGTTGCCTGGGCATTGTGCCCAGTTCGTGGTCCAAGTAGGCTGAGATTTTGGGCCGAGTGGCCAAGTTTGTGGGCCAAGTTTCTAAGCCCAAATCCAAAGTTCGTGCCGAGAAATTCTTAAGGATCGTCATCGCACTCGCCTCGTCTAATTAATTGTGAGTCGACCTCTAATTCTTGGTTAGGTCGCTAATGACGTTCGGATTAGTTTATTTAGATTATTAGGTGTTTAGATAGTTCGATTAGGGCCGGTTTAGGTTAGAAACTTGGTTCGGGTTCAACGGTTATAATTGGTTAAGTTAGTCCGGTTAGCTAGGATTGTATGGCTAATTGGATTTAATTGATTGATTGTTATCGCTTGATTGCAAACAAGCAATAGTTAGAGACGAGTATACGTTCGGTTGACGAATCGTATTGGTTAATAATGAATTGATTTACTAATCAAGTCGAAATAAGCGAGATTGGATTGAATTCTCCTATTGATATGCTTGGCATTGCTTGAATTGATCGTTATATCGATTGTTTGATTGAATGGATTGATTATCTATCAATTGATTGAATGTTCGATTTGGAGGCTAATCGCCTCGCTATACGTGCAGAGTTGAGTGGATAATTACGTGCATTCGTATGACCACATTTTGCATCAATTGCACATATTGGCATGAAAAAGGTCTTGGGCCGAGTCACGAACATATCGTGTAAACATATGGCTAAAAATGAAATTATGAACTAATGGATTGCTAAGCGTGTTTGAATGGTCATATAACGGATCTTCCCCGACAATGTCATGCCGTGTCGATCGGAATTCACGACTTGTTAGATGCACGCCTTTTCGTGTCGTCAGATTGAGTGGATGCCTGTCGCAGCTTATGACGGACCGAAGCCCTTATGGCGATTCCTAGTAGTTCCGTGCCGTGTTGATCGGAATCACACGGATTATCGGATGCGATCGCCGGAAGTAAGCGACGATGCCCGATCCTACCAATAGAGCACCAATTGTATAGTGTGTTATGCACCAACTGTCTAGTGTGCAAGGCCAAACGGCCGTTAATAATTAAACTATATGCAATTGTGACTTGTTCATGGGCAAGTGTCCGTGCATCTTGACTATGAACTGCGGTATGAGACGGATTGTGTAGAACGACGAAGGCATATATTAGCACATGTTCGAGTTATCATTGCATTTTGTGTGGTAATTTGGTGGATGAGTTGCATGTGGTTGAGATATCCGCATTGAGGTATGCGACTACTTGATAAGACGTTTTGGACCAGTTGATGTGATGCCCGGCCCGTAAGTTAATTGATATGATTGTTACGTCATGTTTTGCATTATATTATATGTGGCTTTTGGCGGGTAAGCTCGCGTGGGGCTAAAAAATTTATACTATGATTTTGTTACTACTTGGTAGGGGTTCTAAGCGAATCAACGCCCTAGCCGGGCTTAGGCGTTGACTCATTGAGATTTATAGCTCACCCCGTCGTGGTTACCACTTTCGGGTTCTAACAAATGAAGCTAGTAGTTTTTTGAGAAGTCGATGAGAACAAGGATTACGTAGCTTTATTTGGAGTAGATACAAAATTATACAAAATTATTTTGAGAAGCTAGTAGTTTTTTTATGTGATGCCTGGCCCGTTAGTTGATTGATATGACTCTTACGTCATGTTTTGCATTATATGATATGTAGCTTTTGGTAGGTAAGCTCGCATGTGACTGAAAAATTTATACTATGATTTTGTTACTACTTGGTAGGGGTTACGAGCGAATCAACGCCCTAGCCGGGCTTAGGCGTTGACTCACCGAGATTTATATCTCACCCCGTCGTGGTTACCACTTTCGGGTTCTAACTAATGAAGCTAGTAGTTTTTTGAGAAGCCGATGAGAATAAGGGTGACGTAGCCTTATTTGGAGTAGATACAAAATTGATCCTACCCCGCCCTAAAGTATGGGGCCAATTAGCGTGTTATCTCGGTTGACCTACGACGTGACAGTAAATAAAATCATGTTTTTTAATTAATGTGTTTTCCTACTTGTTTATCCCTATCTTATATTATTGTCTAGGAGTATTATACATTTCCCCATGCATAGTTAATCTTAAGGGTTGGTAGCGTGCCTGGGATGCTATCGTTTTAACCCGAGGGACGAAAATGCGGGGATGCTGTGTGCTCGAGGATCGGGGCATGACACTGGATATTTGAAGTTTCTTTCGATGATTATTTACTAGGCATGCCGGGGCTTAAGAGCTCTCCGTTGGGATCACTAGGTATGCTGGGGCTTAAGAGTGACGTCCTAAAGCACCCGGTGCCGACCATGGTCACGGAAAAGTTGGAAAAGACGCCCGCGAAGGTTGCTCCGAGGTGGGGTCTTCGGATGGCTCATAGAGTGCCGCCGAAAAGCACTAACGAGAAACGAATCAAAGAGAAGTTCGACGTCTTCGACCGGTCTATCCCGGATGACTTGTTCGCTAAGTTTTCCGAGATTCCGCAGGTAAAATACTTTTATTAGCAGCTATTGGTCGTTGTGCCCTCGTCATTCGGTCTTCCCTCAACAAACTACCGATTACTCCGAGCTTTCTCTAGTGTGTAGCTCTCCGATTCTGGAATTCGTTAAGCTTTGCGTTTGCGATGGTTGTGCGGGTGAAACTAATCGGAGGAACCAATTTCGTCCACGAGACTAAGAGTCCATACAAGACTCCCGAGAACCTTTGGGATGGCGAGATCTAAGCATTGGCAAAACAGAGGAGGGACAAGTTGATCATAGTTGAAATTATTCAAATAAATTAGTGTCTGTATGCTTTTGAGTTTTGTATGGTTTATAACAATTGGTGTGATGATGGTGGTGGTGGAAGACGTGTGTTGATTTGCAATAAAATGCTTCTATTTCATTAAAAAACATCTTTCTAAATTGAAGCTTAGGAATCACTCCGTAAAAACGTACTAGTGAACAACCGATGCGGGGTTTTCATTATTTCCCGACGACTCCAAGAAGAACAAGTATATAAATCACTCCCTACCCTCACCATCTCTCGGGATGATGAGCTTCACTTATTTATCTTAATACGAATAACATAAAGTTGACAAAAGACACATTCCACCTGAACTTTTAGATCGTGATTAGTTTGGTAATTCGGCATGCTCTGTCAAGTTGTACCATTTGCGCCATAGCGCCGAGATGCGCCATGAGAAGCCAAACGTGGCCGAGAAGCTCTCCTCCTCTGCTCGGGCTCTCGCAGTGCTCATGGCCTTTGCTTTGAAGAGCCGAGCACATTAGCATCCTCGCCCAAACCTTGCCGATCATGATCCATTTCCGTCGTCTTGCTTAAACCTGGGACCCGAGATGGCACGCATGGAACAAGACCGATGTGCTTGTGTCTCCGCGCATCTTCTCCACGGGAAGGTTAGTTTGTACTTCAAGGAGAAGACGGTAGACCCTACACAGCTCTTGCGACTTTCTCGACTTGTGCTTCTTGTTGGAAACACCATCACGGACATGCGTCTCCCTCTTGTCCTCAAAGAACTTCTAAGCGTCGACCAAAGTGTCTTCGATTGGAGCTCCCCTATCGCCGTTGGCAACATGGAATGATGGAATATTAACAGATAGAGCATGTATTGAGAGACCAACTTACTCATCTTGAAGTTCGTCTTGTAGTTCGGGCTTTCGCCACGCATGATGCCGTGGTCTTCGCAAGATGTGAGCTCCGAGGCGATGTGCCGGATGAGGATGCTCTGGTCCAACTCCATCTCTTCCACACTCCATTTCGGATAATCGCAGTTCGACTCGTACAATACTTTGGTCACCTCCTTCTTAATACTCGTCATCCCTCCCCGTCCCGGATCGGCGACCTCTTCCTTCAACCGATTGAAGATCCACTCTTTGATGTTACGCTTGAACTCCTTGTAGCCGACGTAGAAGTTCTTCTCCACATTCTTTTCTAACTTGGCGAGCTTCAAGCACTTGTGGAAGATCCTATTTCCCATCCCAATAGACAATCTCAAGAGTCAAAACAGTGCCACGGAATTCCCCCATCTTTGGTTTGGACGACACGGGAGGAAGTCAATCATGGGCAAAATTATGGATCTCTTGGGTCTTTGAAGCCGCCGGTGGTCGACCCAATCGGATGAAACCGCTTCAAGAAGCGAGTAAACCTCTACAAGTATGGTTAAACTTACAAGCAAGAAGGTTATGTAGGTGTCAACTTTGGGGTAATCCTTCTTATCCCGTATGGAGAATAATACCAACACGGCGCCCGACACGCAGATATTGATGACCCAACGAACGATGCCTTAAGCCCGGTTCGAGAACGGCACGTTGGTGTAGAGCAGATCAAACACGAAGCCAAGCTCGATCTCCACGATCCTAAAAGCTTTGTATGAATCCATGTCCGGGTCCATGAACATCCGGTGGCCGGCCGCCAGGTTGCCGGACCCGAGGATTAGGCCCACGAAGAGAAGCTTGAATTTCTTGAACAACTTATAGGCTTTCACCAGAATCGTGGCTCTATCTTCCTTGTAGGCTTGACCGCTATTCACCGAGAGATCCCCTAGAGCCGAAATCTATGTGACCTTGTCGGTTTTGACCCGGTAACCCTCCTTTTTCTTCGGATCGTCTTGCTTCATTTTCCCGGGGTATATGGAACCTAAATTGGGAAGCGATTGCATCGAATCTCAAAGCCGACGATTGCTCGCCAAGTACATACACAATGCCCTTTCTGCATATTTGATGAACCCTACCAAGATCATACTTACCACCGATATCGACGGTGTAGACCCCGACAAGGCTATGATGTATATGTAACACACTACTCGTACTTGGATGAAAAGCCGCGCCAATTACCTCGGCCGGGGCACACGCCGTGATTGTGTCGGGCCCATCCAAGTGGAGGAGAAGAAAGGAAGCCCAGAACGCCGTAATCCGGCTCTCCGAATCAAATGTCCCCTTCGTTTCCTTGATGTTGGCCGGGCGATTTGATAGGACACCAAGCGTGAGGATGGCGACAGAATCGGCCAATTGGTATGTCGTCCGGACCACGAATTGGATCTAGTTTGTGGAGCTGATTTTCCTCCGATCGCCTCGAGTCGCAAGGGCCAACCGGAGGAACAAGGCGAGGAGGATGAGAAGCCACGGTTCCCACTGCTTCCACATTTCATGAAAGTTTTGGGGGAGCAACGTATATCCCATGGTTGAACTCGAATTGTTGGTGGTGGGAGACGCAACAATCGGGCGACGTCTCAAATAGCAATCTAACTTAGGATTATATATGGAGAAAAGGAAGCGAGGCAAAACACCATTAGCCTCAAAATTGCCCCAACATTATCCTCGGAATCGCCACTATTATATGAGCATTGGCTTGGGATAGGAATCAAATTTAAAATCACGTATTTAACCCGCATAATGTTACAACAAACAAAAAAGCGTTATGTTTCTCAAAACATCTATGACACAATACTCGGGACACCACTTTTGGATGCATTGTTGTCAAGCAATTCTCGGCATTTGTCCCGATGGCAAAGTAAAGAGACAAAATCGGGTTCCGACATTCATACTAGCATAAGTATAATTGGAATTCGGGCCAAAAGTTAAAGGTTTGGTTTCTCCATCACTACTTGAAATTTAAATCCAATGAACTTCACTCTAATCACTGTGATTTTCACACTCTAACCGGCACGCATCATCTACATCAAGTGATTCATATGGAATATCAAAATAACCTATTTAGCTTGCTATAACAAGTAAAGGCAAAAGAGGGTGATAAATGCTTTCTCCAAGTTGAAGCAATCCCGATGCTTCGATGCCAAGTTACTCCTTTCATTGGTGAAACTTTCTAGAAAACGTGATTCCTAAGTTGAAACTCTAAACATCATAGCCGCTTATACGCACACGATTTCAATCTTTGTGCAGTCCAAAGTCTCTAACACCTCGTGTAACGTTAGACGATATCCGAATTATGCGCAAGATTGTAATAGCTATTATTATCGGGTAACTCAACCATATGTGTGACGTCCCGAAAATTAGATCCTATATAAGAGACCGAATTCAATAAAATGATTATTATTGGATTTCGGTTGGTATAAAATTTCGGATCGCAAGGACGTAAGTGACAATTTTTTTGGACGATTCCCAATTTATCGTTCGGTTTAGATTAGGTTTAATTCTAGCACTCATTGCAAGACATGTTTTAGCAACCCCTTGTTCAATCGTTGTGGTTAAACAAGCATTTAGTGCTGGAGGCAACATTTTGGACGATCGACATTTAAGATTAGCTCCGGATTTGGTGGAGGCTCAAGCTTGTATCGATGATTGGACAAAAGCTCAATATCGACAACAAGATATGGATCGCAGCAATGAAGCTAAATTCTTCAATGATGGAGATACCATCATCACGGGTATTAGTACCGGAATGGGTAGCGACGATTGACGATAAGGTAAGTATGGAGTTATCAAAGGTAAAAGAACTACAAGGATTTTAATTCTTCTATCACTAAGAAGATATGTAGGCGCTTAATGATAATTTATTAAGTTCAAGCCCCTTTTCCCTCCCTTTTTTTCCCCTAAATTTGATTACAATTTACAATTTGAGTACAATTTGTATTTGATAATTTATTATTTCATAATTTCATAATATATTATTTTTTTAATTTCATAATTCATTATTCAAAAATTAAATTTAAAAATCGTAATCGGAACCGGAATCGGCGGTTTCATTTTCAATTTTGAATCGAAACCGGGCCTTGAACCAGCCCAAAACCGCCGGTTCAAAATCAGAACCGAAACCGCCCTTTAAGGTTCTGGTTCCAGTTCACCCATTGCCACAAATCGAAATCGCTGGTTCTAGCCCATGGCCATATCTAGCATCAATCGCCTCGGCCATAGCTCACCGTCTGCTAGGGCAAACACAATGATTATGTCGAGCCCGCCCAAGGGGAGGAGAAGTAATAGTGCCTGCAATGCTGTGATCCGACTCTTTAGATTGAAAGTGTAATATTTGATCATTTGATTGGTCAAAAAGTCAAATAGTGAAATGGAAAAGTAAAAAATTTAACCGAAAAAAATGCCATTACCTCGGTGACCGTGAGTATAAAAGAGTGGGAGAGAGCTTTGTGCTTAAATGAAGAAAAGGAAAGAAAGAACGAATGAAGGAAAGAAAGGGAAAAAGATACGGAAATTCTCATTTCGGATATCCGACAAGCCAGATTAACTACTTTTTTCGGACTTGGGTATATGTTCGGGCCACTTGCTCGTTTAATAGGAGTAATTTTTGGAGTTAGGCCGTATATTCAAAGTTATGTGAATTCAACTATGAGGTTCAATTGACGAGTTGTCGAGCTGTGTATATATATGTAACCGATAGCTTCGGGCATTGTGAAGCAGTAGGACTTGACAGAAATTCATTCCGGATTTCAGTACTTTTGAAGCTTCGCACTCAAGCTTTGCGTTGATGATAACTTGGAATATCCACTTCGGATAAGAGTTTGTTAGCCTGTAGAAGTCATTTTGTTAGCAAAGAAAATTGGTTTAGTCGATTCTTAGTCGAGGTAGTGTTTTACTCGATTTGGACAATGTTTATTTGATAGGATTGCGAATTCGACGTTTTGAGTAACATTCATAGTTTGGTTTTAGGCATTTCTAGATGAATGGTGCTATCTGTTCTTTGAGTTTGTAAATTCATATTTCAAAAACGTTTGGATTGAATAAATTATGAGTTATGAAATGACATTTTTATTGCATAAAAATCTAAATCGAGCATTTACTATTCCTTGGTTATTTGTAAATAGTTTTAGAAATGTGTTATGAAATGTATCATGAAAGTTTATATTTATCTATTGATTTGTGAATTGATTTATGAATGAGTTCTAAAATGATATGAGAAATGTTTTACAAAAAGTACTTTTGGCGGATGAGCTGTCTTGTGAAAGGTTATTTGTTTGGTTTAGGAGATCGATTGTGGACTGAGTTTACGCTATTGGAGGATGATTGTTTGATGCTCAATATAAATGTGAACTCGGTTAGTGATTTTTGGGTATGTATACTGATATAAGCATATCATTCCGGGCCAAGCCACTAGCCGATAATAGGTGGAGACCTTTGCAAAGGGGAATCTTGGTCACCTTGTCAATGGGCGTTGTGTCGTAACCATGATTTGATATTAAACAATATCGTAGTCAATGGAATGGATCATTGATGTTTGACTTGATACGAGATTGATTAATGGATTAGACCATTGATGCTTGCTATGATATTATAGATTTAAGGAATGTTTTGATATGTACATGATTATGTTAAAGCGATATAACTCCTTTTGATCTTGTATGTGCATTATATGTTGCATTTGAGATAAGTGAATTCTGATATTGTTATGTACAAGTGCATAGTGGATGATTGATTTGCTTAGAAGAGATGTGCTACCTACTACGTTGTGGTTACCCATCCCATTCATCTTAAATACTTTATCGGGTCCCTCGGTTAGTGGCTAATAGAACGAGAGCATTCCCGTTATCACCAAGGCTTGTTGATAGAGAGATTGTTTTGAGTATGAGCTTAGCTAGTTGTATATTTTTGAGTTGTATATGACTAAGGTGAGTTTGCTAGGTTTAGTTGTTAGTTGGAGATAGTACATATTATTTTTAATGAATTATAGAAACTCTAATGTTTTAATCAATATTCTTTTAGTCTTGGGTTTAGTTATAACTTTATTGAAGAAAATTTTCAAAATTTCTGATTGATTTTCCGAATTAAGTCTTCCTTATTCAATTTTTGGAAATGGAAATAAATGAAAATTTTTTTTTATTGATAATCAATATCTATCAAATGCATCTATTTGTCCTTCAAAATTTTCCTTATCAATAGCAAAAAGTATGCCATGAATCTTATTTATCCAAGGTATCTCGATGTTATTTTTTATGGAAATTTTATATAGGTTTAAGGTTAGGGGTGAAAAAAAATCGACCTTTCCAAAACTGGGCCCATTAAAAAAAGATCATATTTATGGATAGATACATATACACACACATATATATATGTGTGTATATTGATAATAAGTTGTCGATTGTGTTTGATGTTGCATCTTTCCGGTGGAAGGACAACCGTGGCAATTTGAGAGGACATTGAGCCTTAGGATTGTAACGGACTCGGCCAATAGGTATGTCGTCTAGACCAGGAGTTAAATTCGGTTCCTAGATATGGATTTCCTCCGCTTGGCTCGAGGCACAAGGGTTAACACGAGGAACAAGCCGAGGAGGATAAGCAACTGTAGCTCCCACTCCTTCCACAGTTCACAAGTGTTTCGGAGGAGCAACGAAAATCCCATGGTTGAACTTGAAATGTCGACACCGAAAAGCCCAATGATCAGAGGTTGTCTCAAAGAGCTTACAAACTTAGGAAAATATATGGATAGATGGATAGGACAAAGCAAGGCAAAACAACGTTGGCCTCGAATTTACCTCGCTATCATGGATACAACCGCCACCATTTTATAAGCATTAACTTCGGGATAGGAATCAAATTCAGATGCGCCTCTTTACCCTCCTATTACATTACAAAGAACAGAAAATCAATGCCCTTCTCAAAGCATCCGCAACATTGCACTTACGATACCGATTTTGGATGCATGATTTTCATGCAATTCTCTACATTTGCCCGAAAGGGAAGTAAAGTGACAAAATCAGGTTCCAACATTCGTACTAGCATTGGTATAATCTACTTTAATTGATAACATTATAATATAGGCCAAGTGTTAAAGTTTGGTTTCTCAATCACCACTCAGAATTAGAATATTGTGAACTTCACTCTAATAACCGTGATTTTACACTCTGTCCAACACGCATCACCGACCTAACGTGATTCATGTGGAATATATAGATTGCCCGATATCAAGTGCCTATTGCCGCGCGGGCCCCGAATTGGTTAAATAAAAAAAAATTACCCTAATTTCATAAAAAAAAAATTTGGGACCCATTTTCGAAAAAAAAGCCCATTAGATTTTTGGGATGTATTCTCAAAAATTGCATTAGAAACCTTTTCTTTCTGATTCTTCGATTTTTGAATTTCCATTTTTCATTTGTCTTTTCAAGAAACACACTTTGCACGGGGAAGCCCTACGAGGGACAACATCATTGTACAATTGCTCTTTAACTTGAACTATGGCACCCTTGTGCAATAATGCCCAAAATTTCACAAATTGCAAATTACCCACATTAATTTTCCCGTCTGCATAGCCATTAAGTATTACCTAAAAAGAACTAGCTCATTTTTCTTTACCAGAATAACTACTACAAGATTTTCTCGGCTTCATGAACCATGTAATAAACGTTATTGATGTCGAGAAAAAAAAATGACTAAAACCATTGTTAAGTGTTACCTAACGCTTAACCTCACTTCAGATGGGGTAATCTACGTAACTTATTAATTTCGGGAGCAAGTGTGTACGTGTTTACGTAGTTACTAATCAAATCATATGATTTGAATAACCCATATTGTTGGAAAAAAAATGGTATTCTCATCCGAGCACACTCGACATTGAAGTTCGAACACCTTCGAGTCGAGTGTTCGTTGGTGTGCCCTTCTTTGCCGGGAGTACGTCCTTCAGCAGAGCATTAAAGGTGATTTCCGAAAATGAGCACTTCACTCCTTGTTGATGTTCAAAATCGGAGAGAAAATAACAACAAAGTGTTTATGATGGTTCAACCCCAACTAAGGTTGTATAATGTGTATTTATAGGAGTTACTAATTGCAATAAGGATACATATAAAATATAATTGCAGAAATACCTCACTCTACATAAAAATTACACGTTAATACTCATCCTTAATAGTGCATGACGTAGATTAGGTAGCCTCTTAGTGAATATATCTGCTAACCGATCCGCGGTAGGCACATAACGAACACGTAAACCACCGGATGCAAACCGATCTCAAACAAACTGAAAATACAATTCAATGCGTTTGGTGCGAACATGAAATACAAGGCCAGAGCAAGATATGTGATGGACATATTGTCACAACAAACAGTGAGAGGATTAAAAAGTGGGACTTTGAGCTCATTAAGTAAATGACAAATCCAAATAGTCTCAAGAACACGGTGAGCTGAGAATTTGGGTAAATTCTTAATTCATAGAGTACCCTATTATTTTTATGAGTTAGGCAAGAAGCTAGTTGTATGAAAAATTGGAATTACATAGGCACACAATTCATTGACATGTGTCAATTATTTTAATAAATGGCTGGTTAGTCTCGGTTATGGGTAGCAAGTGGTTGGACATGGAAAATGGAACCGTGCATATCTAATGGAGGTCGTGAGCGAGATACCACGTGAGTTGAGTCACGGAAATCCCGTGGGTGAGTTAGTGGTATGTGCAACGTCGGGCGGAAGGGTGATATCAAGACCGTGAGTAGGTGCTACCGATTGTTGGAGCTACTGCGCTAAGGTTTGTAGTTGACAACTGCGGTTTATACTTAGTCACGTGAACTGTGGGGGAAATGAAGAGGAATTGGGGCTGTACCGGCTTTGGGGCTCAAAGGAACTGCGCCCTCTTCGCTCTGTGTTCATAGATGTAAGTCGGGGTGGAGGAGGCATGGCGGCTGTTAGTCGAGGAAGTGGGTAGGCCGCTTGGTCGGTGAGGAAAAATGAGGTCGGGGGGAAAAAAGGCGAAGGAGGGGCTCGCATGGACGTGGGGCGATGAGTTTAATATGGTACAAAATCGTAGGGTTGAGAGGGGGGGTGAGAAAGTGGGAACGAGAGGAAAAACCTTCAAGTACTAAGGCCCCGACTAGTATTGGTGACGCATAGGTAAGGCGAGACTTGACCACTCCCGATATACGTGTATGTAACACTTATCGAAGCTAGATCTACCTATCTTAGCATAACTATTCGGTAGTATGGAAAGCTAGCCTCGTGGTGGTCAGAGGGTCTCCATGTGAATACTATAAACAAGTCATTTATATGAGGACATAGTACGTCATGGCATACTTCACGCATCGATAATGAAAATAAATGTGATATGATTTTATGAAAAGTGTGATTGGGCCGACTATGGCTCGTGGGAATGGGCCTTGAGCCTAACTAGATACCCCATGAAGTGTATGGAAAGACCCCGTTATATGACCGGGTGGCCCCGCTGTGTGACTAGGCCGGTCTCCGAAGTGGTACGATACATTGTTTACGTATTCCAATTGTAATGATTCAACGAAATCGATAATGTTGAGTATAATTCATTTGTATGTGAGATCACGCTTGCATTCATCGACAAATGGATCCGTATGTTGCTGTGAATGTTTTGATTGGGTCGAATACCGAGAATAGTTTAGTGTAAAACTTGTTATGTACCAACTGTACTATTACCTTATTCTTGTATTGGTTGAATTAGTCGGTGTGTTAGGGATTTCGACTCACCGAGTTTACCTCACTCCGTTGTTGTTAACATTTCTTTTAGGTAAGTGATAGCTAGTCTTCTGACAATTTCATATGGAGTATCCTCACACCCGCACTAGTGTATGGCGCCTTTGATGATCTCGAGGCTGCTCGGGCTAGAGTTCGTGCTAGTTCTTGTCGCCTTGTAGGTCAATGGGGGCGTGGATGTGGGGGAAGTCCCCCACCATTTTGTCGCTATATACGGCCGCCTAGAGGACGGCCCGGGGTTCATGGGCCCCTTGTCGTTCGACTATGTAGCACCCTAGGAGGCCCCGGTAGATACGGTAGTATAGTTGGATGATGTTGTGCGGCATAAGTCGATTGTTGAGATAGATAGGGAGTTGGATTTGTTTGTGGGAGTTTTTGGGAAAACAATTGCTCTAGCTATTGTTTCTTTTTGTACCGGGTAAGGCGACATGCTACTTTTTGATGCCTCCCAATATGTCTCCCGGGTTCTATGTAAAACGAACCCGACATTTGTCGGCCCTAGATGAATAAGTGATGTGTTTTGGTAATCTATCTGCGCATTTATTTAAATTAATTTTTATTAATTGCTAGTGTACGTGACGAGCCTAGGACGTCACGGCTCTGACATCCCGATCCATCTTCCTTGTCTTCTCCTTTTTCTCCTTCAAATAGTCATAATGGGAATGTTCGACAACTTCATCTCCACCAAACGGCTCTTCATGTGACAACATCGTTCTCCATATAGAATATGAGACCGAATTACGACTAAGCTTAGGTTGATGAGGCGAGAGTACTAAGATATGTAACGAGAGAACCGGCTCTTTCCAAGCAAATCACCAATCAACAATGAAATGATGACTTCAAAAGCATGGCCATGGGAGCAATCCCATACACCAAATACGTACTTCAACCGAAAACCGGCACACACGAGTTTGGTATGGATGTTATCTTGATTCAAATAATTTGAAGAATAATGAATTTAGTGTAGTCCGCCCACGTTGAAAATTGACAACACGGGTCTCTGCAAGAACATGAATATCGGTACACTTTCTAAAATCTTCAAGATGAACCACCATGGAGTTGAAAAGCGAGGTTTTGACTCTTTTGCTACTTTCGTAGACTTTTGACGTGAAGCAGAGAGCTATAAAAGAGAGGGAGTTTCAACTCTCTTGTCGCTTTAGTGGAGTGAATAGAAAATTACAGAGGAGTTCTGAAATTCTAACATGAACCAATGATAAAGACAATAAGGAGATGGGGTGACTAAGAAAATTTCATTTCGAGCTTGAATTTGTTCATCTAAACTCATTTAGTATCGGGGTTCTTCTTATTCAATTCAATTTGCTCATTTAGTGTCGGACTTTTAATGAATATTCATTAAATACTACACTATATTAATACACTTCAAATGTGCAATAGAAAAGATTATATATATATATATATATATACACTAAATTTGCATTATAAAATAAAAAGAAATTTGAACATACAAATAAAAATGGGAATAAATAAATTATTATTTTGAACTTTCCTTTTTGTATTAGACTCCAAATATGATTTTTTATTTGCTTATTTTTTAATTTTTTAATTTAAGAAGTTTGTTATTAACTTTTATGCCATAGGTATAATAAATCATCTCCACCTTTATCCCACCTCGCATTTTATATTTTTATTCGGGTTATATCTCTCTTATCCAACTTTATCTTATTTTGTGCAAGAACAAACACGGAATATGATATACTTTATCATATCTTGATTTTTATCCTAACTACCAAACATAATCTTTTTTTTTTTTTGTCCAGTTCTATCCTATCTTACACTATTATACAAGCCACACTATGTGCGTTTTGTGCCATGTATAGGTTGCGAAACCCCACTCCCTCACTCATTCGTCCCCGTCCCCAACTCTTTGAGAAGGTGGGGAATCGAACTCTCTACCTCCCTCTTCTCAAGTGAGAAGGGTGACCAGTGGGACGGAGCCCCATTTGTTAGCGACATAATGAATAATTTGGAAAACTTTACTAAAAATGATTGTTTGTATTTCCTATAAAAGTGAATGAACAAAAAATGTTTTCACCGTTCATTAAGATGTTTAAAAATAAAGTATTCTCAATAATGAAAATAATTTTTATGGATTAATTATTTCAAATAATACGGATGATTATTTTTAGAAAAATATTCTTTAAATTATTCATTTTTTTAATGAAATCTTAGTGTCCATGACGAATGGATACTTTAAAATGGGCCGGATCGGGTATTTACCAAACCCGGAGTCTCCCTCGGAGCCAAGCGCACAGGTCTTTATTAGCTTTGTTTTTTTTTCTCTAATTGTGCCATTTTCTCTCATTTCTCACAGCGAGGCTTTGCATTCGATGGGATCTGTGAGCTTCGGCAGCACCATCACCATCCCTCCTCCATTCCGCCATTAAAATAATCCCTCTCC
Organism: Rhodamnia argentea; assembly: GCF_020921035.1. Taxonomy (NCBI): domain Eukaryota; kingdom Viridiplantae; phylum Streptophyta; class Magnoliopsida; order Myrtales; family Myrtaceae; genus Rhodamnia; species Rhodamnia argentea. The sequence continues at coordinate 21,819,807 of NC_063157.1, read as the reverse complement.
TTCTCCATTTTTACTGTCGAACCATCACTCTTCTTCTTCTTCACATCCTCCTTCATAACCTCCTCTCTTCTCTGTATCGACGCCACCTCAGATCTCTCTCTCTCTCTCTACCTCAGGGTTTCATCGCTGCATCAGATCTGCGCAGCGACTTGAACAACCAGTCGGGGGCCCTCCCTCCCAGATCTCGCTGCCTTTGGAGCTTTCTCGACCCTCTCCAATCTGAGCCACCATGGCTGCGGCCAACGCTCCGGTCGCCATGAAGGAGGCTCTCACGGTCAGTTCGGAGTTCCTCCTCGCTCTCCTCAGCTTCCCATCGTTTACGTTCGTTTCGGATTTTTGGGGTCGGAGATTGAGCTAGCCCGATCGTGTTTCTGGTGCTGAGTTGGTTTTGAGTTGGATGTCCGTCGATGCGCATGGATAATTGAGAACTCCCGTTCTAGCTCATCTCCGTTAACTTGTCTCGTCCCGTTTTGGACTCTGTTAGATCTGTTAGGGGTCGTCTTGGTTGAGATCTGTATGAAGTGGTTTTGTAATCCTGCTTCCCTGTAATTGGTCTTGAATTTGCTGCAATCCTGTTCAAATGTGTGAACTTCAATTTCGCTGTGGATTGGTTATTAAACTGTGTCATCTGCTCTTGTTTACAGCTTCCGAGCATTGGCATCAATCCACAATTCATCACGTTCACCCATGTCACCATGGAGTCGGACAAGTATATATGTGTTCGGGAGACGTCGCCCCAGAATAGTGTGGTTATTATTGATATGAGCATGCCCAATCAACCTCTGAGGAGGCCCATCACTGCAGACTCTGCTCTTATGAACCCTAATTCTAGAATCCTTGCTCTTAAAGGTATGATCTGCCTACTTGAATGGATTGTTATCTTTGCATAGTTTGTTTTCATGCTACATCTTGTATATATTATTGGAATTTGTCAATCTAGAAATTTGTTCCATTATTTTTGGTTTTTTACCAGTCTAACCCGTGGGATCAGATGCATAATATACGGATTCTATGATAAGACAAAGTTTGCTATCCATCTTGTCCAGCCCAAACCAACCAATACACTTATCAAAATATTTAGTCTTGTTAGTGCAGTTCTTTATTTTTCTACCGCAAAGTCTTTGCTGTTAACTATTAATACTCAGGAGGAAAATGTAGTGCATAAGCGCAATTATAGAATGAGTATTACCTTCTTTTAAAAAGAAAGCACCGGAGAGAGAATTAGTTAGATGGATCTAAGCCATTCAAGATATATCTTATTTGGAAGCTGAAGCATTTTAGAAAAGTTCTAATATTCTCATGAAAAATATCACTCTTCAAAAAGCTGGAAGACAGCTGCTCCCCCCTTCCTCTTATTAGTGGGAATACCAGGGTTGTGTGGGCTATGAATTTGAAATAACAGATGGAAGCTTGTTTCTTTGATAGGTAAAAAGTGACAGGTTGAAATTATTGAGTCAATTTCTTTCTTGACTCTGTTAATCAAGTGTCGAGCTTCATCAAAAGGCTTATTTCCCTAATGAAAAAATTTTGTGGCAGTAAATTTGTGATGTAACGTTTGACATCGTCCTTTTTTTTTGGTTCTGTCACAGTTTTGATATAGCTTTTAGCATGATAAAATGATTGAACTTGGGAAGCTTTCACAGGCTTTTGATGCCTATTTGTATTTCTTCCGTTTCTAAACGATCCTATTAATAAATTGTGATTGTTTCTTGAAGCTCAACTTCCGGGAACCACACAAGATCACTTGCAAATATTTAACATTGAGATGAAAGCAAAAATGAAGTCCCATCAAATGCCAGAGCAGGTGAATGCCAAATTTCTGCCTGACCTCTCATCCAAGTTTCACTTTACTGTCTGTTTATTTGGTATTCTGGAGACTAAAATCTTTTCTGGTTACACTAATTTTGCTTGCTTATGGTATAGGTTGTCTTTTGGAAATGGATCACTCCTAAAATGTTGGGTTTAGTTACACAAACCACGGTATATCACTGGTCAATTGAAGGTGAAGTCAGCATACTTACCTTACCTTGCTCTGCAGATTTTTGGGATTGTCAATGGTTGATTATTGTCAAGGCTAGTAGCTGATTTGTTATTTTTAGAATTTTCTTTTCATTTGGTTCTCAAGCACAGTCCATCTGCAGGTGACTCTGAGCCTGTGAAAATGTTTGAGAGAACAGCTAATCTGGTGAACAATCAGATTATTAACTACCGATGTGATACTTCTGAGAAGTGGCTGGTTTTGATTGGCATCGCCCCAGGCTCCCCAGAGGTACATGAAAATTTTCTAGTCCATGATGTCATACATTTGTTTGAGAGGAACGGATGGCTTAGTCTCTGATGAAAATAGCTTAATGTGAGAGATAAAAAGCATTTTATTTTTCAGTATATAGAATTGGCACTGGTCATGTTTTAGTGTTGAAGCACTCAAATACCTGATTTATTGATCCTGTCCCACCTTATATGCCCTGAAAAGTGTGTCCCTTCCCTTTTGGGGTTATCAGAAATCACCATCGTTGCTTGAGGCTCTTCTTTCGAGCAACTTGTTAGAACCTCATCTTTTTTGTGCTTGGTTGACCTTGGCAGTGTGGCCTCGTCTTAATATGGCTAGTTTAGGCTCTTTGAAATGTGACAAATGAAGTCTTTATATGTTCTTAATTCTTAAGTTCATTTCATTCTCTCTGTTATACAACACTAAAAATCCAAGCCTATCCTACTAAGTGGGGATGTGATTCATAAATTTGCTCTAGCCCTTGTATACTTGTTCTGAATAAGATGTTTTAATCTATCTCAATGATCTCTCATTTGGATATTTGCTGTCTTTGCTTGTAGAGGCCACAATTGGTCAAGGGGAACATGCAACTTTTCTCTGTGGATCAGCAGCGTAGTCAAGCTCTTGAAGCTCATGCTGCAGCATTCGCCTCATTCAAAGTGAGACATTTCTTCTCCATACATGATTTTCATTACTTGGCATGGAAATTTAATTGTACTGTGCATAATATATCCTCATATTTGGTTTGAACAGGTCCCAGGAAATGAGAATCCTTCTACACTCATAAGCTTTGCAACGAAAACCATTAATGCTGGACAGGTTACATCAAAGTTACATGTCATTGAACTGGGCGCCCAGCCAGGTGACCACCTGCACCCTTTTAGCCCCTTAATTAAAGAAACTAGGCATGAAACGGCTTCTTTCATCAGCATCACGACTTTCCCTTAGCTCATTGTGCTAGAATATTGAGGCTATTGCAGATTATTGTCGATGGTGCCGTCATCATATGAACCAAGCACAAGCAAATGGAAAAATATTGAAGCTTCCTTAAACATGGTCCCCAGTAATTGGGCTTTATCGTGACTAGGAAGGGCATATATTTGAATCACTATGACTTGATGGTGTCACAGTTAAATCTTAAATAAATGAGGATAAAAGTGACATAAATGGATGGATGGTATACATGTGGATCTGATGGTTACTGGGTGGATAATGAAATGGATAGATTAATGCGAATTACAATGGTTTACTAAGCCGAAAAAAAAAGCTTGATTTGAATTATTAGATGAGAATGAACATAAACCTGGATTCACAGTGAGCATTGTCATGGAGAGAGTGCGTTAATGTGTATTTATGTTTTCCCTGCTTTTTTTGTTGGGTAGATTCCCTGCCAGATTTGATTGCCTGAATGATGTGATATTCGACATGTTGACTTCAGGTTTATGGCAGTAGGAGTTATTATTATGGTCTACTTATTGTGGTTCTAAAATGCTTATTGATTCCCACTTATAGATGTTCTTTTCTGCGCTGGCTCTATTGCCAGTCATGTCAGCTTAATTTAGTGTTCAATCTTTGGATCGTGTTATGTCGCACTTTGCTCTTATGTTACAATTTCTTTTATATCAGGAAAGCCATCCTTTACAAAAAAGCAGGCAGATCTTTTCTTTCCTCCAGATTTTGCTGATGACTTCCCAGTTGCAATGCAGGTAGAAAGATACTAAAACTTGCATCTCATGCTAGACTAACTTGAAATTTTCTTTATCTTAAGTCCTTGTCTGTATGATTGGCAGATATCTCACCAATATGGTTTGATATATGTGATTACCAAGCTTGGGCTGTTGTTTGTGTATGACTTGGAGACTGCAACTGCAGTATACAGAAACAGAATAAGTCCAGATCCAATATTTTTGACAGCTGAAGCTTCGTCTATTGGAGGATTTTATGCCATCAATAGACGGGGACAGGTTCTACTTGCTACTATAAATGAGGCTACTATTGTACCCTTTGTCAGTGGCCAGGTACGAGCATCGACTAGATTACTTTTTCCATTGTCTTTATTTTTCTTGTCAGTCTGGGGTTGAAAATTTATTGTAGGTTTTGTCACATCTGGATGTTACCTGGTTATTTTTTGCAGTTAAACAACTTGGAGCTTGCTGTCAATCTTGCCAAAAGAGGAAATCTTCCTGGTGCTGAGCAGCTGGTAAGGCCATAGTGTTTTTCCCTTCTTCTCTGGTAATTTATTGTGGATTTTGTACCATAAATTTAGTGGTGGATTTTATGAATGTTTGATCACCAATCTTTTCAAAATAACCTCTCTTTATATGCTTCTTCCATGAAAGGTCTACATGCAGCTCGTATGTGTACATAGTCCATAAATTTTTTAGGATGTGGCTACACTTCAATTGGGTGAAATGACATCTCTTTACATGATGAAAGGTCGACACGCAGCTTGTATGTGCATGCCATCCATAAATTTGAGCATGTTGCTGCACTTCAATTGCATGAAGTGATTTGATCGTGCAAGGATGAATTTGTTGATTTTTGGTAGCTTGAGCCTAATTATGGTTAAAATTAGTTACAACCTTTTTCTCTCTCAACAAACATAGTCGAAGTGCAGTTTTGCCTTGTTGTGGTGACTTGTTATTGCTCAGAATTAATCTTTGTCATGCACATTGTTGTCAAGGTCACGTGCCATTGCATGAAATATGTGACAATCATTTTTTTGAATCTTAAAGGTGCTCGTCTCAGATATTTAAGAGATTTTATAATAGATTGCCTTTGAAGCTGCTGGTCTACCTTTCTGCCCTAAAAATTTTGGCGTTACTGCAATATGGAAACAACTTGCGCACTGATCGATGAATCCATATATCTGAAACGAAGAAAAGACCAAGCCTCAAGATGGTGGTTTTTTTTTTTTTTGTACTTTTTGCTTGAACACTTTAAGATTGTGGCTAGCAGTTAGAAGCATCCTTTCCACTGGTTCCCTATGCAGTGTTGATCTCTTACTTGGTTCCCTTCCCTTCACCAGGTGGTGATATGCTTATGTTGCTAATTAGCTGATATAGTAATTGTAAATGTAGTGTTATATGGGTAATTTTTGCTGATTTATTTTCATGTAATGTTATGGATTGTTGCATTTTGAAGATTGGCCTTATGCTTAATCCTGAGGCCTGCTCAGATCTTAGACTAGCAATTGACAACCTTACTCGTTGTTAATGAATCAATCTTACACTTTTGATAACGCAGGTTGTCCAAAGATTCCAAGAACTGTTTGCCCAGACAAAGTACAAAGAAGCTGCTGAACTTGCAGCTGAGTCTCCACAAGGAATTTTACGCACCCCTGATACAGTCGCCAAGTTTCAGGTATTAATTTTTTCAGTTGTCATCAGGTTCTCTCTTCCTCATGGGCTTTAACTGTGATTATTGGTTATTCGTATTTGGCTAGTGCAACTTGTTATATGCTTGGCCACAAGGATTAATTTTGTCGTTTTCTGCTATTGCCACCTTTATTTGGGACTTTGCTGTAAACAAAACTTTGCTGCGTGAGTACTTTTTATTGGTAGTAGCTATTTGGATCAGTAACAAAAAGAGTTTCTTATGCTCGCTTGGAGTAAAACAATTATGTATTAAGGAAAAAAGTCCAAGATCTGATATAATTATTACTTTAATGTGGAAGCGTTTGCGTTTATTAGTTGAAGGAAGGGAGCAAATGAATTGATTCTATACTTATTGTGGTTTTGCTTTAAACTGTCTCCTCCATATGTAGACCGTCCCTGTGCAAGCTGGGCAGACACCACCTCTGTTGCAGTACTTTGGCACACTTCTTACTAGAGGAAAACTTAATGCATTTGAATCATTGGAACTATCTCGGCTTGTTGTGAACCAAAACAAGAAGAACCTATTGGAGAATTGGCTTGCGGAGGACAAGCTAGAATGCAGCGAGGAACTTGGAGACCTTGTGAAGGTTTGATTTCTAGATTAGTTGATATTGTCCCTCATTTTGGTTTTAATCGGTGGTTCTTACGGTTTTAAATTGGATGAAACACTTTTTTTTTTGTCACTTTCAGAGTAAAATCGATAAACTCTGCATGAATGTTTGATGGTTCTTTTTCTCTACTGCAGACTGTGGATAATGATCTAGCGTTGAAAATATTCATCAAAGCCAGAGTAACTCCTAAAGTTGTTGCAGCTTTTGCTGAGCGGAGAGAGTTTGATAAGATACTGATATATTCAAAGCAGGTAAAGACAGATCGAACAAAAAATAGCATATTCTCTCTATTCCTTATTGCCGCACCTGAAGCTGCTACAAGTAGTACTGCTGCTGATGCTACTATTGCTATTGACATAATTTCCCTTTCTTTCTGCAGGTTGGGTATAACCCTGATTATTTGTTTCTTTTGCAAACAATCCTCCGACAAGATGCACAGGTGTGTAAAGAACTTAAGGGCATTTCCCAGAGTTCGTTTTCCTCTTTTTCTTGCAATGACTAGTGTTTTGACAATTTATGCATATTCCTGATGGTTTCCTAGAAATCTTTACCGCTGATTTGCTGTGTTTTCATTCTAGGGCGCCTTGAATTTTGCTTTGATGATGTCTCAAATGGAGGGAGGATGTCCAGTTGACTACAATACAATTACAGATCTCTTTCTTCAGGTTTGTTTGTTCAACAATCTAATAACCCTCTGTGTTCTGAATAAATGTCAGTGCCATGTGGTAGCTATTATCTTTTAGCTGCTCAAATCATTCTTGTTTTTCATTTTATAGTTTGCCATCATATATCATATTTACTACCCCTTTTAACATTTTCAGTTGTAATAGTACGCTGAAATCAGTTAAATCATGGCAAAGAATGAATGCCTTCTGCTAATTGAACGGTAGATATGATATTTTTCTCTAGAATGAAGGCAAGTTTGTGGACTATAATGAAACTCATTGCTATAAATCTTCGAGTTCTGGAACTGTATGCGGTTGATCATGTTGTTGCAGAATACAGTTGTCATTGGTTGCTATGGGCTATTATTTTATCAGCATCTGTGAATTTACATCAACAGTGTGTCTTGATAATGCAACTTTTTGTGGGTAAGCCAAGATTGGATTCCTTATTTGGTTGAAAGTTTGTGGTTCTTCGGTTATGCAGAGAAATTTGATCCGTGAGGCAACAGCCTTTCTGTTGGATGTTTTGAAACCAAATCTTCCAGAACATGGTTTTCTTCAAACAAAGGTACTTCGTGAGGGTCCTCTTATGATGAGCTTCCATTTATGTTCTTACATTGTGGCAGTTTGTGAACATTATCTTCATCTATATAGGTTCTTGAAATCAATTTGGTCACTTTCCCTAATGTTGCTGATGCAATCTTGGCCAATGGAATGTTTAGCCACTATGACCGTCCTCGGATTGCCCAGCTTTGTGAAAAGGCTGGTCTTTATGTTAGGGCATTGCAAGTAATGTCTCTTTCTAACTCTACGTTGTAACTTTTCAACCTACATCATATGGCTCATTTGATCTAGAGCATAAACATGCCAATTTATCCTGCAGCACTATTCAGAACTGCCAGATATCAAACGTGTAATCGTGAATACCCATGCTATTGAGCCACAGGTAATCATGAATAGTCATGCCTCTGCTGCTATCTTATGAGATGTTATGTATCTGTAACTGCTGCTGATTTTTATGAGTATTTTGCAGTCGCTGGTAGAGTTTTTTGGCACCCTCTCACGGGAATGGGCTTTAGAGTGCATGAAGGACCTTTTGCTGGTTAATCTCCGTGGCAACCTTCAGATAATAGTACAGGTGAGTTGTTGTAGTTTCCTCTTTTGCATTTTTCTTGATACGACTATGTGCTAAAATGCAGCTTTATAGGTTGCCAAAGAATACTGTGAGCAGCTGGGCGTTGAGCCCTGCATAAAGATTTTTGAGCAATTCAAGTCTTATGAAGGACTCTACTTTTTCCTGGGTTCGTACTTGAGCTCCAGGTAATATGCTTGACTATGACAATTTTCTGTTTGTTTGTTTGTTTGTGATATGCTTGAAAGATCTTTCTTTTACTTTGTCAGATTGTGTTAGTTTGGGAAGAACGATTTGGTAATTAATCCTTTGCATTTGCAGTGAGGACCCTGACATTCATTTCAAGTATATTGAAGCCGCTGCTAAAACCGGTCAAATTAAAGAGGTTGAACGAGTGACCAGAGAATCAAACTTCTATGACGCAGAAAAGACAAAGAACTTTTTAATGGAGGCCAAGCTTCCAGATGCACGGCCCCTTATCAATGTCTGTGATCGATTTGGGTTTGTGCCTGATCTCACTCACTACCTTTATACCAACAACATGCTCCGCTATATTGAAGGTTATGTCCAGAAGGTATGATATTATGAGCATTGGAAGTAGAAACTGTTTTATCTAGTAGGTGCTTTTTTGTCAAATTAACTAATGGAAGAAGTTCATCTCTTTCAGGTGAACCCTGGGAACACTCCCTTAGTTGTGGGACAGTTGCTAGATGACGAGTGTCCAGAAGACTTTATCAAAGGCTTGATTCTGTCTGTTCGTTCTCTGCTTCCAGTGGAGCCCCTTGTGGAGGAATGTGAAAAAAGGTTATAGTCAATTTTTTCCTTTGTTCTTGTTCTCTGTGTCTTCTTTTAGCTTTGTAATATCCTCACCGTGTTGTGTCTTCAGGAATCGTCTGCGGTTACTTACTCAGTTCCTGGAGCATCTTGTGAGTGAGGGAAGCCAAGATGTACACGTCCATAATGCCCTGGGTAAAATAATTATAGACAGCAACAACAATCCAGAACACTTCCTCACCACCAACCCATACTATGATTCCCGTGTAGTGGGTAAATACTGTGAAAAGCGTGATCCCACTCTAGCAGTTGTAGCTTACCGAAGAGGCCAATGTGATGAGGAGCTTATCAATGTAACTAACAAGAACTCTTTGTTCAAGTTACAAGCCAGGTCTGTGGTTTCTTCAATTAGTGGAACTTTGGCTTGAAATGAATTCTCTAGATCGTCGAAGTTTGTTTACGCATTGTAATGTTGAATGACAGGTACGTTGTTGAGAGAATGGATGGTGATCTCTGGGAGAAGGTTCTAAACCCTGAGAATGAATATAGGAGACAGCTGATTGATCAGGTTGTATCTACAGCATTGCCTGAAAGCAAAAGTCCAGAGCAAGTGTCTGCAGCTGTTAAAGCCTTCATGACAGCTGATCTTCCACATGAACTGATTGAGCTCTTGGAGAAAATTGTTCTGCAGAACTCTGCATTCAGTGGGAACTTTAACCTACAAAACCTGCTTATCCTTACCGCTATTAAGGCAGACCCATCAAGAGTTATGGATTATGTCAATAGACTTGATAACTTTGATGGACCTGCTGTTGGAGAAGTTGCTGTGGAAGCTCAACTATACGAGGAAGCCTTTGCAATTTTCAAAAAGTTCAACATGAATGTTCAGGCTGTTAATGTCTTATTGGACAATATTAGAAGCATTGAGCGAGCTGTGGAGTTTGCATTCAGGGTTGAAGAAGATGCTGTCTGGAGCCAGGTAGCTAAGGCTCAGTTGAGGGAGGGTCTAGTGAGTGATGCAATTGAGTCGTTTATTCGGGCAGATGATGCGACTCAATTCTTGGATGTTATTCAAGCTGCAGAGAACGCAAATGTCTACCATGACTTGGTGAAATACCTTTTAATGGTTAGGCAGAAGGCAAAAGAGCCAAAAGTGGACAGTGAACTTATTTATGCGTATGCAAAGATTGATAGATTGGGTGAAATTGAAGAATTTATTCTCATGCCTAATGTGGCCAATCTGCAAAATGTTGGTGATCGCCTGTTTGATGAAGCCTTATATGAGGCTGCTAAGATCATATTTGCCTTTATCTCTAACTGGGCCAAGTTGGCGTGCACACTGGTGAAGCTGCAACAATTCCAAGGTGCTGTTGATGCAGCACGAAAAGCCAACAGTGCAAAGACATGGAAAGAAGTTTGTTTTGCTTGTGTTGATGCTGAGGAGTTCCGCTTAGCTCAAATATGTGGTTTGAACATCATTGTCCAGGTGAGGTGTGGGTGTTTATGTGACTTTGTTTTGAAGATTTCTGGTGGACAAACTTCTGTTTTAACATTTAAATATAGCTATAGCCAATTGACCTTTTGAGAGAATTATATTTGGGCTCGGTAATTTCGGAGTAGTAGATTTTCTTTTTTTCCCTATGCGTACGTGTTATTAGTAGATTTCCTAGGTACTGAGCAACAAGACCTTTCTTTAGCAACTCTTGATCTCACTCTTCTGAAAATTGTAGGTGGATGACCTGGAAGAAGTCAGTGAATTCTATCAGAACAGAGGATGCTTTAATGAGCTCATCTCACTTATGGAGAGTGGTTTGGGGCTAGAACGTGCACATATGGGCATTTTCACTGAATTGGGAGTTCTTTATGCTAGATACCGTCCTGAGAAGCTGATGGAGCACATCAAGCTCTTCTCAACGCGTCTCAACATTCCAAAGCTTATCAGAGCTTGTGATGAGCAACAACATTGGAAGGAGCTTACCTATTTGTACATTCTATATGATGAGTTTGATAATGCTGCAACTACCATAATGAACCACTCCCCAGAAGCATGGGAACACATGCAATTTAAAGATGTTATCGTCAAAGTTGCTAATGTTGAACTCTACTATAAGGCTGTGCACTTCTACTTGCAAGAACATCCAGAGCAGATCAATGATGTTCTAAATGTGCTTGCACTGCGAGTGGACCATACACGTGTTGTTGACATCATGCGAAAGGTTTAACCTTATTCTTCAATATTGCTATATGGCATTTCAAATCGTCTTTCTTCTAATATTGACTTTGTGATGATCTGCAAAATTGTCTATTTCAGGCTGGTCACCTGCGTCTTGTGAAGCCATACATGGTTGCAGTTCAAAGCAATAATGTGTCTGCTGTGAATGAGGCTTTGAATGAGATATATGTGGAAGAGGAAGACTACGATCGACTACGTGAATCTATTGATTTGCATGATAACTTTGATATGATAGGCTTGGCTCAAAAGGTGAGATGCAGTTGGTTCGCTTTGTTCTTTTATTTCTTGATGCGATCTTAATCTCATTATGCTGTTGCATGTGAGCAGATTGAGAAGCATGAGCTTCTTGAAATGAGAAGAGTTGCTGCTTATATTTACAAGAAGGCTGGCCGATGGAAGCAGTCAATTGCACTGTCAAAGAAAGACAATCTTTACAAAGATGCAATGGAGACAGCTTCTCAGTCTGGTGAACGTGAACTTGCTGAAGAGTTGCTTGTTTATTTCATTGAAAAGGTACGCTATGAGTGATTGGTGATGTTCTAGCCAAACTATGTTTCAGATAAGAACATCACAGTTCTGCCGATACACGAAAGTTTTACACTTGGTTGCCTGTGACACAATGCTTTTGGTGGAGTTGACTGAATCTCTTGTTAATGTATGAGATGAGGTTACTGGGAATTCTCCTCCATTGCTTTTGGTATCTGCAAATTGTGGTTTAAGGGGTCTGCATAGTGAACCAGTTCAGCTGGTTTTGTTAAAATGACTAGAGTTTAGATTTTGATAAATTGAATGAAACTTTTTTGCTTTTGACAGTAGTTCTTAGAGTCCTGCTGTTGCCTTTTAATCCCACTTGTATTGGCATTCATGGACTCTTGATACTTTTGTTGATTGGAGTTCTAATCCTTTGCCGTTACGTGCTTTTGCAGGGGAAGAAAGAATGCTTTGCATCTTGCCTATTTGTTTGCTATGATTTGGTTCGAGCAGATATCGCTCTTGAGCTAGCTTGGATGAACAACATGATTGACTTTGCCTTCCCATATCTCCTCCAGGTAATTACTGCCGCTCCATAACTACTAATGCTTATTGAATAATTTGCTATCTCCTGCTCACAAGAATATTGCTGGAGTGTAATTTAAATCGCTATTCTGAAATTAAATGTACTTTTCAAACCATTTGTAGATGTATTGATGTTGTGCTTTTCTTTTAATTGATTGCTCATTAGGTGCAAATCAAGAATGATTGACCATTTTTGTCTTTGATTGTTTGTAACCTTGGTTCATATTTTTTTTTTTTCCAGTTTATCCGTGAATACACAGGCAAAGTTGATGAGCTAATAAAAGACAAGATTGAAGCTCAAAAAGAGGTTAAGGCAAAAGAAAAGGAAGAGAAGGACGTGATTGCACAGCAGGTAATGTGTGCTGAAGTTCTTACAGTTTGTTGAATTGCTGAATTTTTCTCTCTGAAACTTTTTCACGACTCTTTGCCGATATCACCATGATAATAAAGCCGTACTCACCTTCTTTCTCAAACAATGTCATACTTCTGTTAACTATTCATATATTCTTGTGTTATCTGCAGAATATGTATGCTCAATTGCTGCCTCTCGCTCTGCCTGCACCGCCAATGCCCGGTATGGGAGGACCAGGAATGGGGGGAGGCTTTGCTCCACCTCCCATGGGCGGAATGGGAATGCCTCCGATGCCACCTTTTGGCATGCCACCCATGGGCAGTTATTGAGTTATTGAGAAACATTGCAAAATTTCCAGGAATTAAGAGCAGGATAGCAGTTTGAGTTCTTCATTGACGTGTGTGGCTGAGGGTAAATTTTCTTTCATTTTTTGCAGAAAGGGTTGAGGTTTCTTTGAAATAATTGCTCTTGTTTTCAAAAGGTGTGTCTATTATTAGCTGTTGATAATTTTTTTGGGGGGTGGGTTGGGGTTTTGTTTTGTGGGGGAGGAGGAGGAGGAGGAGGAGGAATAGAACTAGAAGACAGCATTCTTTGGGCTATTGTAGAGGCCCAGCCAAGCGGTTTCTTGTATTATAATACTAATTTCGTTTCATTGTGTATCCACGACCAAGAGTATCACATGAATTTTATGTGCTCGGACGAACTTTTTGATGAAATTCTTTGACTGGTTTACTTGAAAAATGTCTGTGACCGCAAGTGATCGGGAATGTCTTCTGGCTTTACGGAAGCGAGGGATTGCATGCATTTGTGTGCATCTTTTTCCACTTTTGAGTATGAATCTAGAATGAGTTGCGCTTTGCAGTCTTTGTCGATCTACCTTTTTGGTGATTGGCGTAGAGGAGAAAATATTCGGTGCTTGTCAAGCGCCACATCATTAGCTGATGTAGTGTGCGTAAGCCAATTAAAAATTACATGTAATTGATTTAAAAATAAAAATAAAAATCTCTGTCCATCTCTCTTCCTTCACCATCTGTCATTGCAGCCACCGTGAATCCACACCGCCATCGCTACTGCCGCCTCCCTCTGCCGTTGCTACCACCATGGTCATGAACTTCGTTGTCTGTCATCCTTGCTCGTCCATGGTCGGTGCTCTAAGATCTGACTCGGACGAGGTTCCAGATCTGGACGCGGCCATGGCTCCAAGGCCTATGGCAGCCATGGATGAGCATGGAAGGACGACAGAAGGGTGGTTGAGGTTTGTCGCGGCCATGACGTGGAAGGACGCAGGAGGGGTGGTCGGTGTGGATGGCTCTGAGGTTTATCGCAGCCATGGATTTCTAGATCTGCATGAGACCATGGCTCCAAGGCCTGTCGCGGCCATGGACAAGCAAGCAAGTAGCGATGGACGAGGAAGGACGACGGATGGGTGGTCAGCTTCGGTGGCTATGAGGTCTGTCGTGGCCTTGCTCCGCGGTTCCAGATCTGGATGTGAAGGCCTGTAAGGACCATGGACGAGCAAGCAGAGGCCATGGACGAGGAAGGACGATGGAGGGGTGGTCAGCGTGGAAGAGCAATAGTGTAGGCAGACCGATCGAGGAGTGGATTTGGCGATCATGGGCGAGGGAGCGGTGTTCGCAGTCATCACTCGCCTTCATTGCAGTGTCTTTGCCGTCTGTGATGGAGGAGGAGGCCGCAAGGAGCGTAGTTGGTGACCGGAGGGTGGTTGCAATAAGATGGAGAAAGAAGAAGAAAAAAAATCAAAATTTTATTTATTTTCCAACTCAACTAACACATGTCGTTATATTATTAGATATGAGTAAAAATTGTGCATCACGTCAACAATTGACGTGGCGCTTGACAGAAGATTTTCTTGGCATAGAGACAACAATTTTCTGCATTTTACTTCAATCTTTTAATTCCATCTCCCATATCCAAGATGTGATCATGTCATGTGTTATGTTACCAACGTGGTTATCTGGGATTTCACCAAAATTACTTTGGCAATTCAGCATTCTAACATTCTCATTGAATATTGGGCTAAAATTATCTGCACTGGCTTACTCTTGAATGGTATGAACCTTGACAATTTCCTCTTTGCTTCCTCACCCCTTCTCTCTCTCTCTCTCTCTCTCTCTCTGATATTGATCAATCTATTGTCGCCTTTTTTGCAGCCTTCATCATCACTAGCACACGAACATTATACGGAATAGTCAAGTTGAGTCGATAATCTGTTAATCTTTATCCGCCTCCTATATTAGATGTTCACAGCTCAAGACTCGAGTACGATGTAGTATTAATTTTTCTACTTTAGCTCAAGACTAAAATTGATTGCAGTTATCTTACTTTGTAAAAGAACAATGAAAACTCGATTACCATAGTGAGCTTATCGAGGTGAGCGTCTGACAAGCTCAACTCGACTTGACAATATACTCAACCTTGGTTCGAAATAAGTGGTACCGTCTTGAGTACCCATCGAGCCAAGTTGGAGTTACAAGTAATTTGGAGAGAAATTGAGATTTAAGGCTTCCTCTATTGTGTGGCTATAATTACCTTAGAAGTGTTATTTTGAATAGGATATTTTCTAATGATAGAAATGGCATTGGCGAAAGGTAATGCTCAATATTGTATACCGAAGTTTTTGTTTGACTTATTTTCATTCATATCTTCCGTTTCAAAGCTTTCGTTCGAATTATTTTCTTTCATATCTTTCATTCCATTTTTTGAATATTGTATACCAAAGTTTTCGTTCAACTTGTTTTCATTCATATGTTTCATTCCATTTTCTTTCATCAATGTTGCCATCTCATTGTTCAAATTATAAAAACTTCTATTGAATTAATTTTTTTTCCATAAATAATGATGTTATAATAGTTACTATCTTTGAAAACTATAATTTCTACAAGAAACCTCGATCACTGCACGTGAGCATTATATTTGTAATTTATCAACTAATATAAACACCGCGTGATCCGAATATTGCTCGTAAGAATTTCGAAATGGAACCGGCTTATAGCATCGTATTAGGTTGCAACCCTTCGCATAAGGAATTATCTCTTAGTGAAAAAAGGAAAAAGAAAAGTAAACTCTTTTGATTGAAATTCAGAAAAAGAATTGTGATCCTAATTTGTGTTTATCAAAACTCGTCTCGGGGGAAAAAGAAAAGTAGAAAAAGAAAAGGAGGCCGAGGTGTCGACAACGCCCAGTATCTGGGGCCATATATAAAGCTGTCATCTCCTTCAATCCCTGTGGATCATCCAGTCCTCGGAGACTAAACTCCACTGCGGCCACACACCCACCTCAAGCGCAGCTTCCCTCTGCGTCTCATGGTTGGACCGTAGAACAACCACAACTATGGCTGTTTCCTCGAACTCCGTCTTGGGTTTCGGCTACAAGGTGAGGCATAGTGAAGGCTCGTTTGCTTCTGCTCAGATGAGCTTGTCTTCATTGTATGGGAACACCCATTTAGCTGCTTCTTGATTCTTTGCTTCAGCGAGTTAAAAGGCTGGACTTTTATCTCTCTTTCTTCTGTTTATCATCTTCTGCGCTGTAGATTGTCTTGATGATGAGTTTGCAATATACATACAAGGTGGGAACCAAAGGATGAAAGTTTTCGTTGATGAACTAATTCTCCTCATGATATATAAATCTTCTCAATAGCCATAGTTATCATAACGAGATGGAACTATGTATCCTTATGTTAGGCAGCAATTTTTCCGTTATTTATTTCTGATAGTTATGTGTAGCAGCTTAAGAAGGCGAAGTGTTGCTTAGAAATTCTTTGAACTTGAGGCGTCGAGTGTTTGATGTTTAAGGACTTCAATCCAATAGCATCCGCAGATACGCAGACATGCTTAACTGTAGTTAATTTAGCACATTTGCATCACTTCAATTATTTTGCCGCATGAAAGAATGACTGCGCTCATTGATTGTATCAACTTAGTTTGCTGCCAATGAATCAAGATGATCTTTGCGCTTGAGTTCCAAAAAAACTAAGTTGAAGGTTGAAGTGTTGGGAATTGTTTAAGTCGCTTGTCTGGGAGTTGAACCGCAGCATTTCAAACATTACGCTGGTCAAGATCCAAATAAATAATAAGAAATATGCTTGGAACAATGCAATTCTGTCCTTATAAGAAATAGCTGGCACATTAGAGAGTAATGATCTAGAAACAGAGTTATCATGTGACAAGATAGTGCTCAACTTGGTGGAGTCAATGGTCTGTCCTGCCAGTGCTTTAAAGGAAAAGATGCTTATAACTGTAACTAGACAAAATGATTGATGTAATTTGAATATGTACTTTGGATCCATGCAAAGATATTAATTCTCCTTTTGTAAATCCTTGGAACCATTATAAAATTGTTCAAATGAAACTTGGTCATCAGACAAATATCGAATTACTTCCTGTAGATGTCTATCTTGCCACATTTACGTAAGATTATATGTTTCACGTGGAAGCTTAGAGGAGTCATTCTTTTGTTTCAGAAGTTTATGCTCTTTAATAAACTTCTACCCCTTCCCCGCAACCTACTTTACAACTAAATCGTTAAGTTGCTGCCGTTACACTTTCTTGTTCTGGAAGAGCTTTAATGATAGGCATTTCATAGCTTGAGCAGGCTATAGTGAACTTCCATGTGGGGCTTCCTGAAGTAGTGGCATGAAACAGATGCAGTTGCACTGAAACTTTTAAGCTACTTACATGTATAGATTATGTGATTTGGAAAATTCCGCTTTCTGTCTTTCCCTTGAGTTCTTGAATATGATGGAAGTTTCTCAAAAGGTGCAGGTAAGGATCCGGCAGGTGTCTACATCTTATCTGAAACGTACTGAATTCAAGCAAAGCAGCTTTCTCTCCCCTTTGAGTATGCCTCGCTTAGGCAGAGCGCGTCGGGAATTGCATCTTTCAGTTGCGGAGAGTGACCAATTTTCCATGGACTCTGCAGTTAGGAATGCTGGCGATGCTAAAAAATCAGCTTCTGAAATTGGTGTTGAGAGCTCCAGGGATTTTACATCCGAAACTTCCGTTGGATCAGTCCCTAATTCAAATCCTGACCAGGATCAGTCATTGAATGCCAAGTCACAATCTACACCAAGAAGATCACCCTTAACAGCACGAGAGAGAGTAAGGGCAGCCCGAGTTCTGAGCCGATACTCAGAAGCAAAGACATCTAAATCAGAAATGGGTAGCAAAGTGTTGGATGCTCTAAAGGAGAGTGATCGTGGAAAGAGGAGATCTAGGCTTCCAGAAGCCCCTACTAACTTGTTGGATGACAGCAAGCGTGGAATGCCAAAGGAGGGCTTCACATTCCAGTTTCCCGGTGGTGTTGATTTGTTTTTCATCGCCTTGTCGTTTGTGTTAATCAGCACAGTGATGTTCGCAACGACTTACCTTGTGTGGAAAGTCGGTGCCATCCATTTTAATGAGTATTAGGGTGGCGGAAAATATGATTATGGATTTGTAGGCACTTGAAATGCTCTTCCGAGGATCAAGCATTCCTACTTATGGATTAGAAAATATTGTTTGGTTCAACCTCATGCAGCTTATGCTATGAAGATTAATGCATTTAAATTACCCACTTCAATGTAGATGAAAGAGAGAAAACTTAGCTATGTCCTTCAAAGAGTTTGAATGTGCTCCTAGTGTATTCTTTTTCTGGTTCTCTGTTGTGATAGATCAACGATGATCTCCTGTTATGAGCTCGGATAAAATTATTGCATTGACAATACCTTCAGCTGCTCTTTCTTTGCGGAACTCGAGATGCGACAGGCTATGTTGTCCTTCTTAGTGGTGATTTGTTAGATAGATGCTTATGGATGCTGAATTGAAGTGGGTTTTTAGCACATATATATTTAAATTGGAGCAGGCATTACAATCTGAAGTAGCTCAAGTAGACAGTGGGGCATGTGCTAGGGAGGCTCGGATAAGATGATGATGCTGCACCTCCTGATCTGGTCTGATTCAGATTTTTGCCTTAGTTGAACCAGATAACATGAATAACAATGCCACTTGGTTCTTTGGAAGAACATTCTATGTAGTTGCTTTTCTATGAATACTTGGATGCTTAGAATACACTCGACTAAATCGAATGTTCTCTTCAAGTCTATGAGCTGTTGCTCTGGTTGTGAAGAGTGTATTGTCTGCTGATACGAGATTAAAGAGTCAAGTTATGCTACATTTAAGCAAAACTAATTTGGAAGATTTGGGGGATCAAGTTCGATTGATTTTGTCGACTGTCTGGATGTCTGCCTTCAGCTTACTTCAGGTGTAGCTACCCCCCACTGACTTTTCATATTAACGAATAAACAATTGTTTCCCCCTCAAAATATACATCTTGCTTGGTGCAACTCATGTTTCTTGCTATTTGTTTATGTGGGGTTTGCAACATTTCCGGGTGTTGACATCTCACTGGTTATCGTACAAATTCCAGTAATTCTAGCCACAAAACGCTGTAACGTACCATGAACCATTTAAATGCTCATGAAGAACATGTTCCTCTTAAAATCACGAAGAAATAAATGATTCTTGAACAGACCCCGATCCATGGGACTGTATCAAGGTGACCCAGCAAAAATGGCTCCTTCATAAACCCAGTTTATCTTATGATGGATGAGCCAGAGCCAACCATCCCTTTAATCAATTTGGGACCCAAAGGGAAGCTGCACCGAGGGACTCTGGTACAGGTGGGGTTCACAAGAATGAGAAAAAGGCAAGAAAAGAGTGAAAATGCGGTCACCACAAATCATGAAAGAGATGGGGAAAATTTCAGGGTTGAGTGGGGGTTTTGATTTGAGGTCATATCAGTCGTTAAAGGTCACTCTTTATGGTGTTCTACAACGTATTTGAGTGTACTGTCATTGGCCCTACCCAATGACTGACTTGGTGGTATTATTGAGGCTCTGTTTTGTTTTGTTGTGAAGGGACTCTCTTGACCCCTGCATCACAAGATAGTGGACAATGAGCTCAAAAAAGGAACTCAAAGATCACATTGGGTGGGTCGCGAAGGGGCATGCTTTTTCCTACGCGACCCGATGAATCACGTAAGATCATGTCGATCTTACGTGATTCTCTATCACTACATATCCTCGTGACCCATGAAGAGCAATATGAAGTCCGAGCTGAAGATGTCTTCGCAAGAAAAAGGAAAAGGTAAAAAGAAGGGTGTGTTGCTGAACATCTTGAGACAATCTGATGCGGAATGTATTAGTAGTGCGTTTCTGAATCAATTGGACATGCAGAAATTCAATCGGAAGGTAAAACAATGATGTGCAAAGAATCGGAGGACCAGGTCAACGATATCGAATTGGGCTCAAATTCGATCGGCTGAAGCGAAATGGCGTCCCGATCAATATTCACCGCCTTCGGCCGTGACTAACGATGGACTTTGGCAATTCAGGATCGTCTAGATGGGTTTTCCTATTTTTTTTTAATATTTTCGGGATTTATTTTACTATTAATGGCAATTTTGTAATTGTGGATTTTGATGTTTAGAATCCTACTAGGGTTAGGATTAGGGTTAACACCCTATAAAAAGGTGTGTTTATGATATTTTTAGGGATGATCATTATTTTTTTTTTATTAGACTTTTCAAGATTTCTTTCTTAAGCAAGGATTTGCTTGTTATCTTCCCCGAACGCTGCGTCGTGTGGTATTTGAGCCTATGGCGACCGGCGGTGGTCTTCGTGACGGTGCTCGGGAGACTGGAGCCTCAATCCTTAGGAACGATGCGTTGCAACGTTTGGAGCAGCGTTTAATGGAACGCATGGATCAACGATTTGATCAAAGTCTTTGTCATTTCGAAGAGCGATTTGACGAGATAACGGATCGATTCGAAGGTCTCGGCGTTGATTGAACTAGAATCGGCGGCATGGCAGAAGGCCAGGTGCAAATTTTGCTCGCGGTGACCCTATCGATAGGCATGTTCCCGTCCGCAAGCGGGATAACCCTCTATATTCAGAGAGTTCGGAAGAAGAAGAGAACGAATTTTCGGATGAAGAACATGCTGATTATGCAAACAGAAATCACTATAGAGGAATTCGAAGGGGACCTTACGATGATCGTGATAGAAGAGATGGCAAACGACGCTATAACGATCGTGAAGGTAACGATTTTAAACTAAAAGTCGATATACCTTATTTTAATGGAAGTTTAGGAATATAAGATTTTCTGGATTGGATTGCGGATATTGATAAATTCTTCGATTATTTGGAAACCCCTAGTGAGAAATGGGTGCGATTAGTAGCATATAGATTGAAGGAGGTGCGTCCGCATGGTAGGAGAGATTGCAGAATAGGAGAGGGCGAGAAGGAAGAGAGAGGGTTCGAACTTGGCATCGAATGAGGAGGCTACCGAAGTAGGAGTTCCTTCCACCCGACTATGAACAGATTATGTTCCAGCAGTATCAACATTGCCAACAAGGCAATCGGAGATTGGCGGAGCGGAACAACTTGTCAGAAACGGAGGGAGAACAGGTGGCTAGACATCTCGATAGGTTGAAGCCCTTCATTTGAGATAAAATTGGAGTGCAGTTTTTGCGAAATCTGTCTAAAGCAAAGAGCATGGAGATGAAGGCGGAATTAATGCAACAAGAACGAGGTAAAAGGGGCTACGAGAATTATAGAGATAGCCATTCGAACAGTTTCATAGAAAAGAGCGGCTTCAATAATTGTTATAACGCAGGGTGAAGTCAGAATGATAAAACAGTAGAAAAGCCCCCTATGAAAGAGGCGAGGGACAAGGGAACGCAAGCACGTAAAACTGCGAACCCAAATCCTTACACTAAACTAGCGGCGATAAAGTGCTACATGTGTAATCAGCCGGGGCACCGGTCTAATGAATGCCCTCAGAGGAAGTCGGTGAACGTGGCAGCGAGAGAAGAGGAGGAAGATGGATATTGCTGTGAACTAGATGGTGATGAAGAAGGTTTTGAAGATGAGGAAGAAGAGGAAATAAACCGTGTGGTGCGCAAGATAATGTTAGCCCCAAAATAGGAAGATGATTTGCAGCGCTATTAGTTATTCCGAACCCGATGCACCATTTTGGGTAAGATCTTTGCTGTGATCATTGATAGTGGAAGCATGGAGAATATCATCGAGAAGGAGGCAGTAAAGAAGCTGGAATTACCCGTGGAGAAACATCATAACCCCTATACGTTAGAATGGATTAAATTTGGAGCGGAGAGCATTTAAGTGATCGAGCATTGCAAAATCTCATTTTCCATCGTTAAGTATCATGATGAATTGTATTGTGATGTGGTGGACATGGATGTATGTCACGTGTTGTTTGGAAGGCCGCGGCAATATGATGTAGATGTACAACATTCTAGAAGGAGCAATCAATATAATTTGATAAAAGATGCAGTGAAATATACGTTGTTGCCCCTGAAGAACAAAAGAAAACATGTTACCGGAAGAAATTTCCCTACCTTTACAAGGAAATTTGAGTTTGAAATTAAAGAGACCGGACAAATTCATGTTTTGATAGTGAAGCAGGCAATTGAGATAGAGGCTGAATTACAAGTGGAGGAGCAACCTGAAATAATTAGGCCTTTATTGAAGGAATTTAGCGAGCTAATGCCTTAAGAGATTCCAGACGGGTTGCCTCCTATGCTCGATATTCAGCACCACATAGACTTAATTCTTGGTGCTAGTCTGTCTAATCTACCATACTATAGGATGAGTCCTAAGGAGAGCGAGATTCTAAAGGAGAAGGTGGAGGAGTTATTGCGAAAGGGACATATTCAGAATAATATGAGCCCATGTGATGTTCTTGCTTTGCTAACTCCTAAGAAAGATGGGAGCTGGAGGATGTGGGTAGATAGCAGAGCCATCAACAAGATAATTGTGGGTTACAAGTTTCCAATTCCGAGATTGGATGACATGTTGGATAGGTTACATGGAGCTAAGTGGCTTTCGAGGCTGGATTTGAAGAACGGATATCATTAGATTTGTATTTGACCTGGAGGTGAGTGAAAGACATCTTTCAAGACAAAAGAAGGGCTGTACGAGTGGTTGATGATACCATTCGAACTTTCTAATGCTCCAAGCACTTTCATGGGGCTTATGAATCAAGTTATAAAATCTTTTATTGGTAAATTTGTCGTAGTTTATTTTGATAATATCCCGATTTATAGCAAGACCGAGGAGGATTACTTGATGTACTTGAGAGAGGTTTTGACTGTTTTGCAGATTAACAAGCTATATATAAATCTTAAGAAGTGCGGTTTTCTGACTAATAAACTATTATTCTTGGGATTTATTATTACCGATGAGGGAATAGAGGTGAATGAGGCGAAAGTAAGAGCAATAAAAGAGTGGCCAACTCCTAAAACGTTTTTTGAAATTAGGAGTTTCCATGGGTTGGCTACCTTTTATAGGCGATTTGTTAAGAATTTCAATACTATTGCGGTCTCAATTACAGAGTGTATGCAGAAAGGTAAATTTGTATTAGGGGAAGAAGCAGAGAACAGTTTTGCTATACTAAAAGAAAAATTATGTGCTGCACCTGTTCTTACTTTACCCGATTTTGATAAACTGTTTGAAGTGGACTGTGATGCTAGTGAAGTGGGCATAGGAGCTGTCTTATTTCGGGAGCGCAAACCGGTTTGCTATTTTAGTGAGAAGCTTAGCGACGCGAGGCAGAAGTGGAGTACTTACAACAAAGAATTTTATTCTATCGTAAGGGCTTTAAAGACTTGGGAGCATTATCTGATTAGGGAAGAATTCGTGTTATATTCTAATCATAAATTTTTGAAGTATCCGAATAGTCATAAGAGGATTAGCAAAGATATGCATGCGCGATGGTGTCAATTTTTACAAAAGTTTCCTTTTAGATTACAGCACAAGTCAAGTGTGCGTAATATAATGGCAGATGCACTAAGCATGAGAGCTAGCTTGTTGGTTACATTAAGCCAAGATATTTTGGGATTCGAGTAACTGAAAGACCATTATACGGGCAATGATGACTTTGGGCAGATTTGAGAGTTATGTACTACTAGTCAACCCGTGCAAGAATTTTATATGCAGGCTGGGTATTTGATGTGTGGCAATCAACTTTGCCTTCCTTGGACATCGTTACAAGAGACGGTAATTCGTGACTTACATGATGGTAGTTTAGCTGCATATTTGGGACTCGACAAAACTATTACTGCAGTTAGAGAGCAATTTTACTGGCCCCAATTGTGTAGAGACGTCGGTAGGTATGTGCAAAAATGTTATGTTTGTCAAACCGTTAAGGGGCAATCTAAGAATACAAGTTTGTACATGCCTTTACCTGTTCTTGGCAATATATGAGAAGATCTGTCTATGGATTTTGTGCTTGGTTTGCCACGAACCCAAAGAGGCGTGGATTTTGTTGTTGTTGTGGTAGACAGATTTTTCAAGATGGCACACTTCATTCCTTGTAGAAAAACGTCTAATGCAGTAAGTGTGGCCGGATTATTTTTTAAGGAAGTGGTTCGCTTGCATGGAGTGCCTAAATCTATTACTTTAGATAGAGATAGCAAATTTCTAGGGCATTTTTGGAGGACTTTGTGGAAGCTATTTGACTCTTCTTTGAATTTTAGTAGCACAAGACACCCGTAGACCGATGGACGCACAGAGGTGGTCAATAGAACACTGGGCAACTTGATTCGAAGTATCCGTAGAGACAAACCGAAGTAGTGGGATATTGCTTTATCTCAACGGAGTTTGCTTATAATAATGCAGTCCATCATTCTACTTGGCAGTCGCCTTTTTCTATTATCCATACAAATGCGCCTCAAGATACTCCGGATTTGGTTCAATTGCCTAAGTAAGCAAACAAGAGTGTCGTAGCGGATCATATGGCTAAATAGGTTGTAGAGATGCATCATGAAGTCGACAAAAGGCTGGACGAAGCTAATAAGAAGTATAAGGCAACCGCAGATAAACACAGATAAAAGAAGGTGTTTGGAGTAGGTGATTAGGTCATGGTATTTCTTCGTAATGAGCGGTTACCGGCTGAATCTGCAACAGAAAAAGTACGGGCCTTACAACGTCAACAGGAAAATCAACGATAATGCTTATGTTATAGACATTTCACATAGCATAGGCATATCCAACACTTTCAATGTTGCTGATTTGTCGCCGTTTCATAAGTCTACCGAACCGATGTATCCGGATTCCGATTCCAACTCAAGGTCAAGTTTTTCTCAAGTGGAGGAGAATGATGCGGAATGTATTAGTAGTGCGTTTACGGATCGATTGGACAAGCGAAAATCCAATCGGAAGACGAAATGGTGATTGCCAAGAACCGGGGGACCGGGTCGATGATATCGGATCAGACTCAAATTCGGTCGGCTGAAACGAAACGACGTCCCGATCAATATTCATCGCCTTTGGCCGCGACTAATGATGGACTTTGGCGATTCGGGATCGTCTAGATGGGCTTTCCTATTTTTTTTTTAGAATTTTCGGGATTTATTTTACTATTAATGTTAGTTTTGTAATTTTGGATTTTGATGTTTAGAATCCTACTAGGGCTAGGATTAGGGTTAACACCCTATAAAAGGTGTGTTTATAACGTTTTTGGAGATGATCATTATTTTTTTATTATCAGACTTTTCGAGATTTCTCTCTTAAGTAAGAATTTGCTTGTTATCTTCTCTGAATGAATGCTGCGTCACAATCCTATATGAGGTTTCACAATTATTAAGGAGAGAAAGGAATGAGGCACATGGAAAATGAGCTCTCTCTTTGATTGCTGCGCTTTTGCAGATTGCTGTGGCCGAACTACTACTGTCCACAACTGCACCAAGTTGTATAATTTAGACCGGAAAAGAATTGCGGCAAAAGCTGAAGGGTCCACCAGGCCGACCAATAGTGCTGGTCAACAGTAAAAAGAGAAGGTTTAAGATAAAAAAAATTATCATTTTGAAGTAATTTTCAGAAACTCGTTCTGTTTTGGTTATGACAGCAAGATGTAATAGAGAGCACACAAAAGTGATGAAAGGGCATCTCAGTTTTGTTCTTCTGTTTTCACCTCTTGAAGCCCATTGATTCGAACAGTTGAGCAGAGCCTAGAGTTACATGACCTGCAGGTAATTCACCCAAAAGGGAGCTAAAGCACATGCTTTTTTTCATCTTAATGGTTGCAAGAAGCTGTCGGTGATTGTTATGATTCAGCAAATCTGTTTGATTGGTCCTTCAAATTGTTTGTTAACGTTTTCATGGTCAGTTGCTGTTGGGGAAATCTCTGTGATTCTCTCTTTTTGGGGGTTGGTTTAGGTAAAACCTACGATTCCCAGATGCATCAAATCGCGTGTGCTTTTCCCAAATGGGCCATATCGGTCTCTCCTACAGTTTCTTGATTTTGTCCATTTTCGAGTGTGAACATGGCCATTTATGATACTCCTCCTGGACAATATCTCCTCTTGCTCTTCAAGATTTCCTGAGAGCCCTCCTTGCTGTTTGCCAAAGTCTACCAGAAAATTTCATGCTGAAGTGACAGGCAGATAGGGCTGATTTGCCATCTTCTTGACCATATCCATAAAGTTTCTCTTCACCACCACATCGCACCAATCACCGTCCAGTACATGTTGCAGTGGCACAGCAATATAAGTGCAAGCAAGAACAGGGGTTCTTCATATGGATGAAGGAGATACAAAGCTAGGAATTTTGAGCAAATTTGTCAGGGTAAGATTGTAGCTTTGTTATGGAGAACTTTAGTTGGATCTCTGATTGCTCAGGAGAAGCAGATTGGGTTCATTCTGATGAACAACTGAACACGGGTGTGTACCCGACACCATCTCAAGCGGCCGTGTTGGATCCAATTCAAGTATGCAATGAGAATTTTCCATGGTTGATCCCCATCGGAGGAAGAGTTGAAGTAGATGACAGAGCGACGAGCGCAAGTGCGAGCGCAAGCGCAAGCGTTTCCAAAAGTCACAGCCAAGCCGAGAAAAGGCGCAGAGACAGAATCAATGCACAGCTTGCCACTTTGAGGAAGCTCATTCCCAAGTCTGAGAAGGTTTGATCTTTCTCTCTCTCTCTCTCTCTCTCACACACACACAGAGACACTCAGTGAATTGATGCAGGAGATCAGAAAGCAAGATGCATTGTCCGAGTAATTTTTGTCTGGTTCTTCGTTGTTGTTTGATTCCTCTAGTTCATAATACATAGTGCACACCAATGATCGATGTTCATCTCTAAACAAAGTTAATCACCACTTATTGCAGTTGGGTCTGTGTTGTACTGTTATGAGAAAGACATAACAAAGCAGGCTTGTTCATATGAGTCAACTACTCAAGCCACTAACTTTTAGGCGCCTAACTCCAGCCTGTTTAGACCCATCTTCGTTACAATTAGATTGAGTGAAATCTTGAATGAACTTTTCGTCCTTAATTTAGGGCCGTTTTACTGGTTCGATCCATGACATATCAACTGATTATCAAAGTAGGGAACTTTGCAAGGAAACACTTCCTCGAGGACTTTCTCATTACTCATTAGTTGGTGCGAAATCGAAGCGGAAGGGGCTATGTTTGAATCATTTATTTGCATTACATTGTTTGATCATGGGCGCAGATGGACAAAGCAGCTCTCCTAGCAAGTGTGATCGACCACGTCAAAGACCTGAAGCGAAAGGCCTCCGACATCAGCAAGTCCCTCACCATCCTCCCATCCGAGGTCGACGAAGTGACCATCGACTGCGACGACCCCAAACCCAAAAAGGGTGACCACGGCGTCGTCGCCCCCATCCGGGTCTCCATCTGCTGCGACGACCGGCCCGAGCTGCTGTCGGAACTGACCCGGGTCATCAAGGGCCTGAAGCTGACCACGGTCAAGGCCGAGGTGGCCTCCGTGGGCGGCCGAATCAAGAGCGTCCTTGTCCTGTGCGGCGGCGACTACGGCAATGGAAGCGGCGGGGATCAAGGAGCGTGCTTGAGCTCGCTCAAACAGTCGCTAAAAGTGGTGGTGAGCAGGATTGCCTGTTCTTCGTTGGCCTCAAACTGTCGCATCAGAAGCAAGAGGCAGAGATTTTTCTTGCCTCGTCAGAGTCCATTGCCATGATCACATGCTACGGTAATCTGATCTATGACAGACTTCCATGGTATTGATGTTCTGTTGTGTATATATTTGCATGTGAATTTGGGATGTCATCTACTTAATAATTTGCGGGAAGATAATTTTTTTCTTCATCAAACAAACAACCAAACAAACAAACAGAGAAAACAGATCTTCAACAGATCTATTTTACTGGGACATGACCGGCCGAAATGCAATTAAAGGTGAAGATAAGATTGGCCACATTGGCATATATTCAACGTCCCATCAATCAAGAAAAGTTTCGAAATCGTAAATTGGTCGTCCTTTTAGCTAATATCGAGGAATCAATCTGGACATGTTCTTTGTGCTATGTCTGCCTTAGTTCTTTCCGTTTGGATTGTGGCGTATCTTGCTATGTACGTGCCGAGAATTCTCTCCTTTTTGTTTGATGTGTCCGAGTTCCCGACACTCTATTGATATGAAAAAAGAAAGAATGTGTTCACCAAAAATCTTAAAACTTATTACGAAAATGCAATTGAATCATAAAACTTTACAAAATGTAATCAAATCATAAAATTTAATTATCAAATTAGTACAATCGAGGTCCTCCTTCTCTCCTACGTTGCGCTGATGTCGCTAAAACAAAAAAGATGAGTCCAAAACTATGTCGTTTTGGTCCAAATTTGAATTTTCAATATTAATTAAATCATTTTTTGAAGAACTAAATTGAAAAAGAAAAAAAAAAAGTAGCCGTCACCTCCACTACCATCGAAAGGGCTAGCAATAGTGGGGCAAAGGTCGACCGGCGACTTTGGCCAATCGCAGGCAAGGGTTAGCGACCCTCTCGCAGATTGGGCCGAAGGTCACCATTGGTGAGGTCGCCGCCTAGCCCCACCCAAGCTAGCGGTTGCCCTCGGCCTCATATGGGCCTACAGGCCCTCGCCTGTGGTCCGTCAGGGTTGCCAACCAACCCTCAACTCCTTAAATTTTGGATTAAAACGACGTTGTTTTGGACTTATCTTAGAGACAATATTTTAAAAAAAAAAAATATCGTGTCAATATTTTTCATTAGCTGAATTGGATGGAATTAACGGAAGGACTTCATTGCATCATTTAATAAGTTTTAGAACTTGATTGCACTATCTTAAAATTTCAACACTTAATTGCACTTTCGTAAAAAAATGGTAGGACTTTTAGTGCTCATGTCCTTAAAAAGAAAATGAAACACTTTCAGAACAGCGAAAGTCGAGCCGAAGCCTAAAATGTGAAAGCCCGCTTTGGCCCGAAAAGGGTAACGGGGGATGTTGTCCGAGCCAATGATGCTATATAGATGTAGGGGCAAAGCTATCGATACTAAACTCAATTAACTTAATTTGATGGGATACTCCATGAATTTGTTGAAACAAGGTCTCTAAACTAAATAGCTACACTTCATTAACTTATTTACTAGTACTTGGGCACACGATACGCGCACATATGGTATTTGGTGATTAGCGAGCAATGTAAAAAAACACACATTTAGGAGAAAATACGTGGTTGTCCGATAGAATAGATAAAGTGATAATATTTGTGCCGAGTTATCAAACTTACTAGATAACCATCTGTCAGATTTTGTGGTATGCTTAACTATAAAAACAAAAAAACAAAAAAAGGGTTCGTATCCAATAGAAGATTAGGATGATAATGATAGACCAAAACCCAACTTAAGACTTAAGAGACATGGGACATGCGATGTGCAATTGCCTTAGCATTAAGCAAATCCTAGGAGAAGCCGTTACTAAATGGGAAATCAGTTGAAATTTGGAGGAAGTTTAATTAACTCCTCCCCCCATAATCTCTCACCAAATCCCAACTCCCAACTCTCTCTCTCTCTCTCTCTCTCTCTCTCTCTCTCTCTCTCTCTCTCTCTCTCTCTCTCTCTTCATGCAAAGAACAGGGCCAGATTGATGATGATGATGCAATCAATTGTGGGGGGAGAGGGAAGGAACAGGAACAGGAACATGAACAGAAACAGAAACAGAAACAAACGCTTTTCTTGTTGCGACTCATGAAGTGGTTATGTCAAAGGTTTGGCGGTTTCATGGTTCTTTCCTCCTCACAACAACCCCTCCTTTCCCTCGACGGTTAACAACCTTCCTTAAATCCATCATCCATCCCCATCCTCCCTCGCCACCCTAACCCAACACAATCCCACCCCCACCTCAGAGACCCACCACTCTCCCCCACACTTCACCTTTGATTCCTCTCCCCTCCCCACCACCCCGTAGAAATGAAAGTCACCGGCGTCGACGGCGCCGACCGAGTGAAGGGCTCATGGAGCCCGCTGGAGGACGAGACGCTGAGGCAGCTCGTCGAGCAGCACGGCCCCCGCAACTGGTCCCTGATCAGCACCGGCATCCCCGGCCGCTCGGGGAAGTCCTGCCGCCTTCGCTGGTGCAACCAGCTCAGCCCCGCGGTGCAGCACCGGCCCTTCACCCCGCTTGAGGACGCCACCATCCTCGAGGCGCACAAGGTCCACGGCAACAAGTGGGCCACCATCGCCCGCCTCCTGCCCGGCCGGACCGACAACGCAATAAAGAACCACTGGAACTCGACGCTGCGCAGGAGACGCTCGGGCGAGCGGTCGTCCATGTCTTCCGAGTCCAACTCCGGGAAGCACCACCTGAGCCACGACACCGCAGCTGAGTCCGAGACTGACTTGGAGATCAAGAGGCAATGCTTGCGGGTTCTGCCGGACGAGACTAGTCGTGACGGAGATGTGAGGCCAAAGGGGCCGAGGACTTCGCTCACGCTCTCTCCACCGGGAGAGAGCCTCATAGCTGCACTGGAAGGTGAGAAGGCAGCACCGAATCACGACGACGGAGATCAAAAACCAGCATTGAAGCGGAATGGGGACGTGAAGGGCACAGCGGCGGCAGCAATGGATGATAGTTGCTTGGTGATGATCATGAAGCGCATGATCGCAGAGGAGGTTAGGAAGTATATTGATACAATGTGCACACAACAAGGTCTTTCACAGGGAGCCCACCAGCCGGAATCTTCATCGACCGCAAAAGACCCGTGAAGTCGTCATTTTGGTTTTTCTTAGCCACCGGCTCTAGCGTTTTGGGTCGTTTCCTTTAGGTTCGCTTTGGTTAGGAATAACATAGACAAAATAACATGTTTCGAGAGTTCACCAGGGTTTCTGATGTGTCTCTCCATTTGCAAAGAACAGATGAGGCAGGCTCATGGTGAACTTATGAACTTCATCCAGTGAAGGTTGGAGGCAGCAATTCTGCACATACATGCTACATTTTCCACACTGAATCTTCTTCGATCCTCACAGAACAGAGGAGTCTGTGTTCAACCATCGTGAAGGGCCACAAAACCGATCGGAGTGATGTAAAAAGAAGGATAATGCTCACAATTTCTAGAGAAACGGACAATGCTGCGACCGCTAGTAAATAGCCTTTTTGATGTTTGAACAGATTTGTGCAAGATGTGAGGCGTGATGGAACGCAAAAAATTGGGACTCAGATAAGTATAATTTAGATAAAGATTGAAGGTGATCAACCATCTTGAGCCTTCTGAACTATAAATGTCCATGCCTCGCAAGATGGCATTGGCTGCTTTGGTCACTCACGGACAAAGACAGTTTAGAATTCCCCCACAACTCGATGCCTTCCCTCTGATCGAGTAAACCAATACAACCCCTAAGTGTTAGCCCTAATGATGCTTTAAAATGGATGAGCATGGGTCGGTTGGACAGTTTCAAGACTACCACCAGGAAGGCTTGAGTGGAAACCGAGAACAAGAACCAGCTTCTCCCGGAACAAGCTGGTCCCGGAACCAACAGGTTCAAGGCGAATTTCAGTTCACGGATTCCTGCATGTTTTACAATTCAAGGGATCCTCTGCTCTAAGAGAAACTTGTGAAAAACAAATTATCCTGTAAGAGCAAAACCAAAGCCAAAAACGATTCTGAAGAAAAACAGAAGAAAGTAGAAATCTTCTGCAGCATAATAACTGCTGATGACAACACAAGGATAGTTATCAAAGGGAGAATGAGAATCGGCAAGTCCCCATGTGACGAAGATAGTTCGTGCGTTGAAGCTCAATATTAGAAAACTGCCTGGTCTTAGGCTGGCTCAAGTTTCTTAGAAATGAGAACCAGACCAGTTCACCTGAAACCGGCTTGGGACCAAATCGAACAGGCTGATTCCAACTGGTTCTTGGATCGAACTGGCCCAACTACATCAATAACTGAGGATTAAGGTACATGGAATGGAGAGCTGCCTTTTATAGAGCTCATTTACCGAAACAAAACAAGAATAGAAGACAGGGAAGTTGATTTTGACGGACACAGAACAACAGCCTAAGACAAACTTTAATGAAACTCGAGATAACCAAAATTTCAGATTGACCACGGACGGCTTAATTCAAATTACGACCGCAAACCTTTCCAGCTCCCTGTAGTGCTGAAAGAAAATTTCTGACAAATCAAAACCAACTTGAGATCAATTCCAGTTTCTACATCCCCTTGGTTGCATGAGTACATGAACCACATCAACCCCAGAATACAGGTGCAGAAACCCATGTCATTGCTCACAAAATGTAAACCGTATGCAATGAAGAGACATATAGGATGCAACCTTTGTACCGACATCACCAGAAAGACCTCCCTTTCAGATATTACCCAGTAAATTGCAGGACAAAGACCTCGACTTTATGGCAAAAGAGCTCACAAATAGGGACGCATAATTCGAAGGAAAAAAGGAAAATGGAGATTATTTAGTCAGCAAATATAGAGATTCAACTACTAAAGCCGATTCAAAGCGCCAAAAGTTACGAACTGGATTCATCAAGGTGTTCGAATCCAACAAGAAAGACCTGGAGCGGCGAAAAACGAGAAGCCTAATCTTCAAACAAGTACTAGTTCCGGAAAAGTAAGATGCCTCAACGATAGAACACAACTAGAGATGAGACCCGCTTGATGAGGAAGTCTACTTCGATCTCTGCCTCATCTTTCTGCGCTTCCTCTTCAACCTCCTCATGCGCTTCTTCTTCCACTGTCACGCACCATCAACCCCCAAAACAACCGGGGGAAAAAAAATCAACAAATGCTACAATCGACATCCACCAAGTAGTAATTGCCATGTCAATTTCCATACCTTGGCTCTCATGGTGACGAGTTAACGAATCGCTCTGGTTGCTTCCCCCTCAGAACCCTAGCTCCGATCTGACGGCAGGCGCGATTTCGAGGGGTTTTGGAGAGGAACGGAGAGCAAAACGGAGGTGAATTTGCGTTTATATACATACGTGACAAACCCTAATTCTTGGGGGATGGATCCTGCACAAACTCAGGAAAAGCGCAAGAAGTCCAATGTGGGCCTGGCCCAACATGTAATATGCGATTAATATCTTGGAAATCAATGGGCTTCTAGGTGTAATCTGAAGCTTCTTTGGGCCTGGCCCAACAAAATGATTAGTAACCTCCCGTTTATTGCAAAATGTAAAGTGACAACTACTCAGAGAAAGTGATTATAACCTTTTAGGAGAGTATTATAGCTAATTATTCACGTGAAAAGCAAGTTCACAATTAACTGTTTACATAATCGAGCATTTTGTTTTCCCAAATATACAGAATATTCATCGCAGTACGAAAAATTTATGCACAAATATGAGCCATGCAAATTATCAAACGCGTGATAAGCATATGAATAAAAAAGTAGAAATAGAAAAATACTTAGCTAGTCAATAGCAATTCTTCTCCAAAATGGTGCTCACTCCGTTCGCGCAGATAGTTCAGGAGTCGTATCCAAATTAATAAGCTTAAACCTTGTACAAAAGTTGGTATATAATGGATTGAAGTCTCCTTTACAAATAGGGTAATGCTCTTTTACGTTTTGCGTAATCTATCCCATCCAAGTTTCAATCTTCCAAAAGTTTCGATTGCAAAGTGTAATTGAGTGGGTGCATGCTGTATTCTCCACCTCCACAAGAAACTGAGACCCGATTTACAGAAAATCAAGCTCAGCTAGCCATTAGACTCGTTTCAACAGGCTAGAAATTTGACCGTTCCAGTCTTCTCCGACCAAAAAGGGCCCGAACAAATCAAATTTAAGCAGCGAGAGCTGGGTGACCAGCCATTACACCGTTAGGTATTCAGCTAATTTGGTAAGTGCTAAAAAGTAAAAACAGTCAAAAATCAATGCTTTGCAAGAAGTTAAGAGGTACAAAATCCCAATTCTCTACGCAAAACGACATCCACCTTTAAGGAAATAGACGCTAGTGGAGGGAGGTCGAGATGCAAGATATTTTGAGCTTGTCAACTCGTTCCCACTCAGTCTCCGACTCACGGGCCCGCCGAGTCGACTCGGAGAGGCGCCCGACACAGCGGGCAAACCGACCGAGTCACGAGCCACTGGTCAACGCACGCGCTGTGGTAACAGTGCCCACACTTTGGCAACACCTTCACCTTCTCCCCGTCTTCGAACGCCCCGAGGCATATGCTGCATTCGCCGGCTTCCTCCACCCCCGTCGCCGCCCCGCCATGCAGCACGATGGGCAGCTTGTCGATGGCACCGGCGTCAAGGCCCAGCGGGAGCCCAGGCACGGCTGCATCCACCGCGGCGCCGTGGGAAGCCTCCGGAGGCGGACTGCAGACCCGGCGAGCGTAGAGGAAGAAAAGGGCGGCGAGGAGGACGACAGCGAACAGCACGACGACGTAGAAGAGGGTGTGGCCTCGGACTTGGAAGTTGCGGTCGTCGAGCTCCGTGTAGTGCCAGTGGAACATCTGCGAGTCTTGAGACGCCATGGTTGGCAGCAGAGGCAGGCGCTAGCGCGAGGGCTGCAGTGGAGGCGGCGACGACGGCGGCATGCCGGGGAGGGTGGCGGGAGTGAACGAAGACAAAAGAAGAGTGGCGACACGGAGCACCAGTACAAGTAGTTCCAGTTGCAAAGAGTTTTTGTTCTGTTGGACGATCTTTCAAGGGCTCGCCGATATTTTTGGAGGGCCAAGCACTAAGACCACATGTCGCGTGCAATCCAGAAGAAATAAAATTATCAAATATTATGCATCCGAGGCATCTCGTCCCTTGAATTTATCGAGTCTCGTCCGATCGAGTTCACCTCAACTCGAGGCCCCAGAATGAACCCATGCAATTTCGAGTACCGTCGCTATGGAGATTGAGAAAATTATCTAAATTTTTTAAAATTTATTACATTTTTGTCAATTCAATCCTAAAAGATTTTCAAAATTTATCAATTGAATTCATTCCAACAATTTTGACAAAAAATCGCTGACTTAAACAATAACAGGTTCTACGCAACATGGCACGAGAACAATCTATTAATATTCTCAAATTTTCAAAATTTTTAATGTTTTCCTTCTATACTTGTTTTTTTTTGTTTTATTTTTTTTCCCTTTTACCTTTTTCCTCTCTACCAGCCAATGCCAGGCCTTGTTGTTGGCCGACGGAGGTTGCCGCCCTCGGCCCGGGCCTAGGCGTCCCTCGTTTGAGGCCGGCCTGGGCGACAACCTCCGTTGGCCATCGACAAGGCCCGACAGTAGCATGTGGAGGGAAAAATTATAAAAAATTGTTGACATTGACAAATGGCTTCTATGTCAACGATTTGTTTACAAAATTGACATGATGGACTCGATTGCAAAATATGAAAATATCTAGGACTAAAGTGGTAAAAGTGCAACATGTTTAGGACTTTTGGTATAATATTCCTTGCCGAGATTAGTCAATGTCTAATGGTCGGGGAGTAATTTTGTAACAGGAAGACCGCGATGTCTTCCTGAATTGTCGATGACGATAATGCGATATAGTAGGGTTACAGCCATGCATCGTGTCGCGCAATATTTCATACTGATCTGCACATTACAATATGAATTTATCGTATGCCCTGCTCCAATAATAATAGCTGGAGTTGCTCGCGCCGGCCGCACCAAACTTAAAAGTGCAAGAGGGAACTTACACAGTGGCCATAAGAATCGTAAACTGATCAATGACATTATTTTATGTTTATGCACAAGTGATGGTTTGCTTTACCTGTGTGTTTTATAGATGCAAAGCTTGATCTGCAATCTTTAGAACTAAAAGTGAAACAGAGGCTTTTGCGTAGCAAAGATTCATCTTGGTGCGATGCGCCTAAAAAGTAAGAGGGCCACATTGCCTGTCTCCTTTCTCTGCTTGATTCTTAATTTATTTGTTATTTTAGTATTTGTTTATGTTCATTTTGATTCCTTGGAACTAAGCCAGTCCTTAAACTACTTCGTCTTAACTCTAAGATGTAAAAATTTGAGGGTATTCCCTTAGACGAAGAGAAGAAAAATATTCTCTCTCAACTTCGGGATGATGGTGGGAAATATAGACTCCATGTCAATTTCGATTGGCTACCGCTGGATAGGCAGGTGTAGTAGGCTCACGCTGGCCAACCAAGCCCCGACCCACGCTCGAACAGTAAGTTGAGAGAGAGAGAGAGAGAGAGAGAGAGAGAGAGAGAGAGAGATGAAAATGATGAAATAGTTGTCAGCCAAGGTCAGTTCACCATTGATGAGTGCACGTGTTTGGAATATAGCCGCTTTCATGTTGTCAGACAATTAGTAAAAGCTTTTTCTAATGAGTTCTCACCCTAAACGGAGACAATAATAAAAAATAAAAATAAAAAAAAATCATAAATCTATTGTAATTGCCAATTCACTTCTAAATTTTTTTTTTCTAATTTAGTCAGAAAG
The DNA here is from genome assembly GCF_020921035.1 of Rhodamnia argentea. Taxonomy (NCBI): domain Eukaryota; kingdom Viridiplantae; phylum Streptophyta; class Magnoliopsida; order Myrtales; family Myrtaceae; genus Rhodamnia; species Rhodamnia argentea. Next base: position 21,783,619 of record NC_063157.1, on the reverse strand, counting down.
CTTTTTGTATTTATGTCAATTCGATACATAGAGCTAATTTTGGTTGGTCAATGTTGACGTGGCACTGTTGACGCCGACGTTGACTTTTGGATAATATATCAATATATTTTGAATTGTTTTATAATACTACATAATTATTTTCTGTTTTTCATTTTTACTTTCTTTAGTTTTTTCCCCCTCCACTTAGGGCTGGAGAACCTCGCCTAGTGGCGTCGCGGCGTTGGCCAGATTTGCCTAGGCGAAGGCGTACTCGGCCCTTGCTTGTGGGTCGTGAGGGTCGACCGACTGCCTTCTTGGGCCTAAGTCCCGAAAAAAAAAAAAACCTGCAGAAAAGAACTAATAAAAAGGAAAAAAAATATAGAATACTAAAATATTATTCAAAAAGTTCATGTTAGCGCCGACAATGTCATGTCGCAAGCACCGACCGGCTAAAATTGACCGAATGAGTTGAATTGACACAAATACAAAAGGTTTAGGACTAAATTAGCCAAAAAAAAAAAGTTTGGAACTGAATTGGCATAATTTCAATAGGTTTATGACTTCTTTTTCTTTTTGTAATTCTACTCCAAAGAGTCTATGAAGATTGAATTTGGTTTATTAAAAAGTTTGAACGAACCCTATCTGATTAAAACTCATTTCGATGAACTCAAACTCCATTGTCAGACAAGAAGCAGATAAGTTACATTGCATTGTATTCCCAGGCCACTGGCTGGATTCTTTATTTCAAGATAGGATAGGCATGGGCAGTACTTCATTAATTCACTGAATTTCACGGGACTACTGAGTATTGATGGGGTCCACTACATGGGTTAAAGCCACGTGTTCCAATATTCTAGACCCCAAAATTCACCTTATTTTATTTTAATTTTTGGGTAATACAACGTTGTTATTACACACACACACACACAAAAAAAAGCATTGGTAGGATTCCATACATCACTTTTTAACCTGTTTGATCTAAAATCTTGAAAGATACAGCTCTTTGGTAGAATGAAAAGAAGGATAATTCTTATAGGATTTTGTTACCATAGTAGTTTTTCGGTAACTCTGAGAGTGACATGTGGATCACAAACTTTTGAACAAGTGAACCCTACAATAATTTCTAGTATTTGTTATTTTTATTTTTTTTGTAACCCAATACATGCTGTTAATCTCATAACGAAATAAGACAATCAGATAATCATTTTTCTACTCAATATCACTTCGATTATCATATGCTTTTAATCCGAAAGCACGCATGGTGTTAAGCATACCGGGGCTTAACTTAGTTTCTTTTGGGGGGGGCAGTGATGCCTGGCCTCAATCACAAATTCGGTCAAAATCCTATTTCTTCCTAGCCCATGCAATATCCATACTTCGGCTATATAGTTATAGATCGGCGTGACGTTATAATTGGCATATAATTAATTGTCGAATGTCCGTACCATATTGAAATTGAGCATTCAACTGATTGGTATATTTAGTTTAAACTATTAGATAAAGGCATTTACATGTCATGAACGAGCATGCCACGGGCCAATGGGGGACTGCCTCGTCATTCATGGTCATGCATCATGCTATGATTTCGTGAATTAATTTGGTGACGGGCTGGCTATTTGTTTTGGGGCCAAGAGTAATAACAATGAGCAGGCTATGGGCCCTGATTCTCTGGGCCTTGACCCAGCCCAAACCTATAGTGGGCCGTGTGGGTTGGAGCCACCGAGAGTCAACTGTCTAATGTTGGGGGAATCTATGGGGAGGCCGTTCGTGAATTTTTCAATATCGACTGATTTTACCGCAATATGACAAAATTTCGATTTTCTTTGTGTATTTTTCTATCATTTTTATGCAATTGTCTAAAAATTTCGTTTGTTATGCCCATTGCAGTGCACTATGTGTATGAGAAAATACAGCTCAATTTAAGAAAAGATTGATGAATTTGAATTCACGTTAATCAGGTTTATATAATTTGACTTTTACCACATGTGATTATGTCATTAATTTCTCGACGTGTAACTAACAAACTGTGTTTTGGACCCCCCAAAAAAAAAAAAAAAAAACTAACGAAGTGTGCTCCAAAATAATTGGATCAGTAGCAAAATCGTAATGACTTATCTTATGTTCACCTGTGTCATTCAAGTCATCTAAGTGCTTCCAAACGTATTACGCAAAGAAGTAATTTTTAAATGAAAAGTAGGTCATTGGCCAGTTACTTCTTATGGGAACAATTACTAAAACAGTTATAAACCTATTGATGTTATGCCAATTCAATCTTAAATCATTTTTTTCTTTGCCAATTTAGTCATCAACCTTTTGCATTTGTGCCAATTCGGTTCATATGGGCGTCCAACGCCGACATGGCTAATTTTAATATTTTAAGATTTTTTGAATTTACTTAGTTGCTTATTTTCTTTTTCGTTGTATTTCTCTTTCTTTTGTTTTTTCCTTCCTTCTTTCTCCAGTCGGTTGTCAAGCCCGACGACCGGCCAGAGGTGAGGTCGACCCTCGCCGACCTACGCCTTTAGCTAGTCGCCAGGCTCAATAGCCGACTGGAGGAAGAAGGAAGAGAGAAAAGAAAGAGAATGAAAAGAAAAAAGGAAATAAATTAATTGACTAAAAAATTTTAAAAAATTGGTCAAATCAAGACCGATCGGCCAAATAGACTAAATTGACACAAATGCAAAAATTTTAGGACTGATTTGGCAAAAAAAATTATTTAAGACAGAATTAGTACAATTATACTAAATTTATCACTTTTTGGATAATTTTCCCCATCCGATTTGTAGATTATCATTTTAAATAGGCAGTGTTTTGAACTTCTCTTTTTTTATCTTTTCCATTTATCAAATGTTAGATTTTTTTTTTATCAAAAGGTCAAAGAAACTGAATATATGCTCAATGTATATCCACTTCTCTGGTTAATAATGACAATAAGTATGTAAATCTTAATGATAGCTTATTCAAAGTACCAAAATTTGCAAGAAAAAAAATCAAAAAAGCATGAATTCATTATATATCTACCCTTTATCCCTCCTAAATGTACATTTAAAACTAGGAGTGATCGGTTCCTGAGAGGTCGCATGGAACCAGTCCGGGAAGTGGAACAACAAATCAAGACATCGGCATTTCATTCCACAACTTGAATAACCCAAAGTTGTCCACGGCAAAAAATTCGAAAGTTGTGAGAATGGTGGAAGCAAATAGGCACCTCAAGCAATGTAGCGATGTAATGCCGATGATCAAGGTCTATTCTTGGAGTAAGAGCACCAGCATCCTAGGCATAAGTTACGATCTGTTTGAGAAGCTTGTTGTACGGAAAAGGAAAGGCACGAAAGATCCGGCGAAGAAGGAAGAGATTCAAGAGAAAGATTCTTCTCGATTTGCCCGGTGTAGTGGTTCTTGACGAAGGGCATACGCCGCAAAACCAAACTTGTAGCAATTGAAACCTTCTGCTGAAACTTCGGGCTGAGAAGAGGATCATCCGCTGGGGCATCCCTTTCTTGAATAATTTTCTAGGGCTCTACAACACCTCGTGCTTAGTGAGACTAGCAACAGCCAACGAACTCCCCCCGAGTCTCAAGAAATTCTACGAGACAAGAACAACACAGTGGAAAATAAACAAATCTTTCGATCCGGTCCGGTCTTGTGCCCTCTAGAATCGAAAACCGGTTCCAATTTTAAGGATTGGGAACGGGACCGCCGGTTCAGTCCATCCCGAGCGATTTCGGGTTTGATTAGTCCAACTTGCTCATCCTATTTAAAACTATTTGTAACCGTAACTTTTAATCTTAAATCAAATCTGACTGAAATGATTGGATATCACTAGTATGTCGTGTAAATTCGCCAGCTGTCATTTTCTTGCGATTTTGTTTTTACTGAGACTTAAATCGAGAGGAACTCTAATAAAATACTCCCTAAACTAGATGCTACAATTTCCACCCCCAAAAAAAAAAAACTAGATGGTGCTATAGATTGCCAGCTACTAGTCCAATATGACAACGTAAAAGACTTTCAATGGTAGTTTGCAATGTATAATTCAATATGAGCTACGTAATATATGCCCTCGCTTCTCCAACTCGAACTACATACAATTTCAATCTTTGACTTTCGTTGCTTTCCTTATTGAAATTAGACGTAGTTCTACTTGACAAGACCGAGGACATCATTGACGATTTTGGGTCTAACTAGGCTACATGTAGATTGTAGTGTACTATAACCAGATATCTCGGCCCTTGATAGTCAATTTTCTCTTTCAATTTTCCCCCCTCTTATATTGGCTAATCCGACGGCACGCTTGTTAACCATACTTAATAAAAATAATTCGGTTTATGAATATGTCCATTATGCACGTGTTAACACCTAAGGTTACCCCCTAGGTGAGGGCCACATGACGAGCAAGAGTTTTGATCACATACGGGTAAGAGCACCGAAGACGGACTCGGAAGAGCTTCAGGGATGCTACGTGTCAGAGAAAGTTTTGGCGGCATCTTCCTTGAAAGACGGAAGAAGCGCGCGAAAGGAGCCACGATCGGGGCGGTTAGCAAAAGGTTGGCGGTAATCCCCACAAGGCAAAAAGGAAAGAGCGCGAAAATTAAGAAACCGCCAAAGGGGCCACTCGCATGGCTTATCGAGAGGGATAAAACGTGGAGTCAAAGAAAATAACCGTTCGACGGTTACCAGACCGGGTCTATAAATACCCCGTGACCACAACAAGCAAAAGGACACCCAAAAAACATACAAACACTCGTCTCTATAATTAACTTTTAGCCTTTAGTTTAGTTATAACCTTCAGATTCTCATCGTCGATTCAATTCCGGTGAGGTTCATATTCAGAGTTAGGTGTCGTCGATTGAATTCCGGCGTTTGCTCATTAGATCCAATACCGTCGATTCAATTCCGGTGTTGTTCCCATCACTCGTCCCGTCCAATATCGTTGATTAAATTTCGGTATTATGTCCTACATCCACCGTTCAATGTCGTTGATTAGATTCCGGCATTATGTCCTACAATTTTGGTTTGGCCTCGTTGATTAAATTTCGGAGCCACATCCTAAGTCATAGTGCGTCGAAGTTCGTTTTATTGTCGAACAAGTGGGCTGTCGAATCGATAAGAGTCTGTATCACACCTCTTGCATCGATACGGTTATGTTTCGCATTTGACACTCTCCGTCGAAAGTTGACCCAGAACTCCTTATTGGAAAACGAACGAATTAAGTTCGATAAAAGATTTCCGTGGATAATCTCTTTGGACCTCAACCTCATTTGGGCCAAAGCCCGAGAAGTGACGAAGTAGCTTCTTCAAAAGGGTCATCGAAGGCAAAGGACGACCACCAGGCTTTGAATGCAAAAGACACCTCGGGATTCGGCAAAATAACAACAGGAATATCCTCAGAAAATCGCCGGTATATCTAGGTAGTAATTTGAGCACAACAAGTAAAAGGTTCGTCGTCCTTGATGTTGTACACTTTCTTGTTCATCAAAGGAAAATCCATCATATAAGGGATGGGCGTAGGCACCGCTTGTCGAAGACCAAACCGTCGGGCGCAAGACTCGGGAAGATATGGTTCAAACCCAAGGAAAAATCTGCCTTTTAAGCAAAGGAGAATCGGAAGGTCTCGGGGGAAGAGGATAGAGGTCCAAAAATCGCGATGGTTGAACCGTTTTATCGTTACGGAGTTAAATAGGAAGTTGAGCTCGCTCGAATGGTAAGGGAAGAAGTCTATCCGACCTTTCTCTTGGGACACTACTTTCCGAAGATAAAAACGCAGAGATAAGACATCGACGGGGACCTTCAATGGAATAGCTCGAAGCGATCGCGTGCCTAGAAGGGAAGGCACACCAGTTGCCTCAAAATTAGGAACATTTTCAAACATGAAAGGAAGATAAAGCGCCGCCCAAGCCTGGAGAATCCAAAGCGGACTAGCCAATACACCATCCTCCTCAGACGACGCCATTAAAGAAGCAGCATGGGTGACCCCCTATACAAAGACGCAAGAACTAGAGGACCAAGGGCAATCTTCTTTCCCTTAGCCGCACCGGAGGCCGGTGCGAGGTAGTCCTTCGACACCTTGACAGTTGGGCTGAAAAATAAATACTTGACAACCAGAAAAGAAGGAAAGCCGTCCGCTCGACCAGAATAACGATTACGGAAGTTTTGCAGTAGGTCTCAAGAAACTTACCATATGCAAGAAAGTTGTCGGGAATGGAGATGTCTGTTACCTTTTCGAGATCATTGACGGGGGTCCCATAAGGAGAAATGCCAGCAATAGAGAAAACATCCAAAAGGGTAACGGACATAGGGCCCCATGGGAAAAAGAATTAGTTGGTCGAAGAGGACCAGAAACTTATGATGGAGCCCAGCAAACCCCTATTTAGGTCATGAGACAATAAGCCGACTTCGAGTGCCGTCTGTATGCTCGTAGTAGTCCAAGAGGAAACAGACCGTGCATCCTCTCGAAGCCGACAGAACCCGGCGTAGAATTTGTCGTCATACAAGGGAAAGCTTATGAACCGCCGGGCCGGAGACGACCAAATATCTCTTAGAGGGGTGGTTTGAATAGGAAGCTTTTCGTCTTTCCGCATCGGGAAACAAGATCGAAGAAGTGTTGGAACACGATGATGATTGAAGAGACCGGGCCCAAGAATAAATCTAGCATATTCCCGTTGGGTATTCGGAAGCCGGAGAAAACAGTGGTCGGCATCCCTACTGTTAGACATTTCGTCGAAGTGGTCAATAAACTAATATAGGGTGAACTTAGAAATCTCGGTCGCCATAGGAAGGAAACTCGGGAAGCCGGGAAGGGTTTAGGGTTAGACATTTCGTCGAAGTGGTCAATAAACCGACATGGGGTGAACTTAGAAATCTCGGTCGCCATAGGAAGGAAACTCGGGAAGCCGGGAAGGGTTTAGGGTTTAGGAAAAGCCTCGAAAGGAAGAAGACGACGATGGAAACCTTTACACAGGAGGACAAAAGGGATAGAAGCGCCGTATGAAGGAATGATTGCACTTTGAGAAAAGAAATCGAGGAGGAAAAAGGGCAAATCACAGCTGGTAGCTCACAAATCGAAAGATCTTTTAAAAAAGATAAATCTTCGATTTATATCTTTTAAAGAGGGCATTTGTTAACACCTAAGGTTACCCCCTGGGTGAGGGCCACGTGACGAGCAAGAGCTTTGATCACCTACGGATAATAGCACCGAAGACGGACTCAGAAGAGCCTCGGGAATGCTACGTGTCAGAGAAAGTTTTGGCGGCATCTTCCTTGAAAGACGGAAGAAGAAGCATGCGAAAGGAGCCACGATCGGGGCGGTTAGCAAAAGGTTGGCGGTAATCCCCATCGGGCAAAAAAGAAAGAGCGCGAAAACCAAGAAACCGCTAAAGGGGCCACTCGCATGGCTTATCGAGAAGGATAAAACGTGAAGTCAAAGAAAATAACCGCTCGACGGTTACCAGATTGGGTCTATAAATACCCCGCGACCACAACAGGCAAAAGGACACCCAAAAAACATACAAACACTCGTCTCTATAATTAACGTTTAGCCTTTAGTTTAGTTATAACCTTCATATTCTCATCGTCGATTCAATTCCGGTGAGGTTCATATTTAGAGTTAGGTGTCGTTGATTGCATTCCGACGTCTACTCATTAGGTCAAATACCGTCGATTCAATTCCGGTGTTGTTCCCATCACCCGTCCCGTCCAATGCCGTTAATTAAATTCCGATATTGTGTCCTACATCCACCGTCCAGTGTCGTTGATTAGATTCCGGCATTGTGTCCTATAATTTTGGTTTGGCCTCGTTGATTAAATTCCGGAGCCAAATCCCAAGTCCTAGTGCGTTGAAGTTCGTTTTATTGTCGAACGAGTGGGCCGTCGAATCGATAAGAGTCTATATCACGTCTCTTGCATCAACACGCTTATGTTTCGCATTTGACTCTTTCTATCCAAAACTGACCCTTAACTCCTTATTGGAAAACGAACGGATTAAGTTCGATAAAAGATTTCCGCGTGGATAATCCCTTTGGACCTCAACCTCATTTGGGCCAAGGCCTGAGAATCTGTTTGGGCCTAGTCGAAGGATCTTTTACCCGCAGCAGCACGAATCCCTTAACACAGGGTTTCCGATAATTCATCAATTTGATCTCAAGCTTTAACTCCACCAAGCGCTAATTCAATTAACGTGGAAGCCATATCACAACTAGTTTACTTCCAATACTCGTAAGTTTCATTTGTGATTCTCTTTTCACTTGGACGAGCATATTTGATGAATACGAAGAAGTTGCGTCACCCTTATTACTTTTAGAGCGACGCCATTTTCACCCTTATTCCGGTTAAGACGCTACTTTTTTCGATTAGCTTATCGAAATGCCCTCTTTCTCCTTAATTTATAATTTCTTTTTTCACCGTGCTTATCAACAAAACTTATTTTATTTCTATGACCTCTCTCATCGACTTAACAATATAAATGCTCAATTACACTAAACAACATATCAATTTTCCACGCATCTTGTCATCACTCTGCCAGGAAAATGTGTTAATCTTATTATATGGTCTCATATTTCTAATTACAAATGCTACATAGATTCGAAATATAGCTTCGCTCAAACAATTTGATAAAAAATGTAATTAATTGTGTGCTTATAAGCTTCACTCGAGGAGATCTCCAAGAGAGAGCCCAAGTCCTAACCTATCAATATATCCAATTGGACTCGCCTTCACTCAAAAGCTTAAGCCAATGAGTTATGGGCCAAGGATACATTATTTGCTCAACACTACATCAATTCTCCAATATGATGACTACTCTCACACAACTCACATGTGCATCTCAATAGCTTTTGTAATTAGGAATATGAGACCCTAAATTAAAATTAAGAACTTTCTCTATGCAAAGTGAGAACAGGATGCATGATAAGATGATATCTTGTTGGTTGTAATGGAGCATTCGTATTATAAAATGATAAGAAAGACGATAGAAATAAAGATGGATTTGTTGGTTGGCCTAATAAAATAAGAAAAACAAATTGAAGAGAGAGAACGGCGCTTCGGTCGATTAATTGAAAAAATGGGTATCTTAGCCAAAATGAAGGTGAAAATAGTGTCGTTCTTACTTTTTTTCGTAAGATTTTTATTTTTAACTTTAAAACTAATGACCATTTAACCAGCTTGATGCCCCTATATAGGCACTCTAATAAAGGGTATTACGTATAGGGGACTTTCATTCAACATACTGGGTGTTAGAGCAATAATATGGCAACATTTTCGGGAGATTAAAACTCCATTGCTCATATTTTTACTTTGTTTTCTGTGAAAGAAGTGAAAATGAGAATTCTCTTCTTTTGGTAATTTTCTTTTAGGTTCGACAACTTTTTATGACGCGCTTTAAAAATTGGCAAGTGGCCCAACTCTGTTGCATATGCAAAATTATCGGACGTATAAATTTCTTCCTTATGAATTTGTGGTACTGACATTGATATAGTTCGAGGCTTCGAGCATTTATTCTCGGGTCGGAACCACATTATACACATGAATAGATATCAAGTAAGCATGTGATATAACATAACTATAGACATTTCCTCACCTTTTCGGCTATGATCATACGAGAGTACCATAATATGGTTACTATAAAGCCCATTAGAATATTCTAAAATGGTAGATTAATGCTCCGTTTGCTTTGAACACGTGACCCACTCTACATATATAGCACGAAAATATAACTTATTTCTTCGCTTGACGCGAAATTATAAACTACATAAATTGCCCTTAACCCATCTCAAAACTTAGGTCGATTGGCTTATAATTCACCATCGAAATGGAGGAAGCTCGTATGATTAAAATCTCAATGAACCCTACTGAGTTCGCGGCTATTGCTGGCGGGCTGAGGACTTTGCTCGGTTCAGTTATGAGGATCTTTCTAACTTCACAATGAAGTAACGAGTCGTTTTCCATAGAGAGAAAAGGCTAAAAAAAAAGGAAAAAAAATCCCATATAAAGTAAGAATGAGGAGCAACATCTGTCTTGGTTTTTTATGTCTCCAAGGTGGTAATCTCTACTGTGTTATTATCCTAAAAGCAGGCACAAATATATGTTCATAAAAACGAAAGTGTTGCGGCAAAATACTTCGCAGGCGTCCCGTAGTTTGTCGAAAGGACCATGGATGCTCTATTGGACAGAGCTAGGGCTGGCACTTGGCAGGGGCTTTTCTCTCTTCTCTAGGGTTTCTCCCCGGGAAGCAAAGCAGCAAAAACCAATTAATCAGTCTGCAGAAAAAAAAAGAAAAAGAAAAGAGCCTGCTAATTAAAATTCAATAAAGAATAATGAATTGGCTTTGTATAGATCCGTTCATAGGTCTGTTCCTTCACAGCGCAGCAATCTTTCTCTGTCTCTCTCCTGCATGTGGTTGCTTCTCCAAATTTTATATATAAATGGAATCGCCGCCCTAGTCCACCATTAGCAGAGGTGACATTCAAACCCAAACCCCATCAGACTCCTCCCTCCGCCACCACTCTCCGAGGTGCTCTCTCTCTCTCTCTCTCTCTCTTAAATATAGCAGTGTTAGTTTTTCAATGGACAACATCACTCACTCCCCAACCACCACCACCACCACCACCACCACCACCATCACAACCCAAGAAAACCCCGCCACTACCATTTCCACCGCCAGCGGCAACTCCTCCTCTGCCACCAGCAGCAGCACCACCACCACCACCACACGGAAGTGCAAGGGAAAAGGAGGCCCCGACAACAACAAGTTCCGTTACAGGGGGGTGCGGCAGCGGAGCTGGGGCAAGTGGGTCGCCGAGATCCGGGAGCCCCGGAAGCGGACCCGGAAGTGGCTCGGCACCTTCGCCACCGCCGAGGACGCTGCCCGAGCCTACGACCGCGCCGCCGTCATCCTCTACGGCTCTAGGGCTCAGCTCAACCTCCAGCCATCCTCCTCCTCCTCTTCCGCCGCCTCCTCTCGCGGCTCTTCGTCCTCCTCAACCTCCTCCTCCTCGTCCACCCAAAATCTCCGGCCTCTGCTTCCACGTCCCTCGGGCTACGCGTTCGCCTTCCCTTCTTCATCTTCTTCTTCTTCCCCGGCGCCGTTCTGTTCGGCCCCGTACGGGGTGTACGTCCCTAGCGGTGCAATTAATAGCAACAGCGTCGTTGTCCCGTCCGTACAGCGCCCGAGCAACGTCGTACTACAGAATCTTCAGATTCCGAATCAGCATAATTTTCATCCTCAGGCCGGACAACATCCTCAAGAACAATATCTGTGTGCACGGCCCGACGGGATCGAGAATGTCCCCACCATGGCGACTACCACCACCTCGGATGGAAACCCTAACTATGGACACCAAGAACAACAACTACGAGAAGATCCAGATCGCCATAATCAGCAGCAACATCATCAGCTCGGTCACTCAAATTACAGCTACGTAGACATCAACGCACTCGTGGGGTCGGTGGGCGCGAGCCTTTCCTTGGTCTCGGAGGCGGAGGCGGAGGTGGCCCAACCAGTGCCTCCAGAGACGACCGCTACCGAGGTGGGGCAGGGTTTGCCATCGATGTGGCCGCTGGGGAGCGAGGATGATTACATTCACCATGGAATTTGGGATTACGGAGACCCTTTCTTGTTTGATTTTTGAGGAGAAGTGTTGGATCTGATTATAGTAGCATGATATATGCTAATCAGAGCACGAACACGCTGAAGTGCTCCTTCGGCGTTCGTCAAGATGGTTGCATGCTGGTGCTTTCAAGGCCGGTGATGGCTCGCTTTCGAGGGTTCGACTGCATTTGCACTGAGCGGCGGAACTCTCTGGCCATATATCAGCGAAGGATGATCTGCAATGAACTGCATCTGCATGTTTTATTTTGATCTTCTATATATTCTTGAGATTAATCCATTTTAATTAGGTTATGGTAGAGAGGTTTTTGAGAGATTTCAGGATCTGTTAGTTCTAAGCACTTGGAGTCTCAATCAGGTAAAAAGATTCCACATTTCTATTGAAGAGGTAAGTGAGTGCTAATTGCATTTACATCAAGTTGAGGCACTGGGATAAAGTTTTTTTTTTTTTTTTTTTTTTTTTTTTTTTTTTTGGGTGGGATTCAACCCATGTCGAGGAAGATGTAATTTGAGGTTCTCCCTCTGTTCTTGATTTTTCCAGAATTTATTTAGGACAATATTCTGTAGTTTCCATTCTTTGATTTTGTATTTTGGCATTTACATCTCTGTGATAATGCTGCATATCTCTCCTTAGAGTTGTTCTTCCTTCAGTCCAAATTGAATTCTGCCTTGTCCTGCTGGTTTCATTTCATGCTTTGGGTTTCATGGTCATTTTTTTTTTGCTATTCTTTGGTTGTTTGGTGTTCAAGTGTCACGTTGGCTGCCACCAAGAATCAGCAAACCAGCTGCATTTTGCTTCTTATAGATTAACCAGTAAAATGATGGATACACAATTTGTTCTTCAAATTAATGCGGATGCGGGTTGCCTGTTAAGAGTCAAATGTAACATTTACAATGTAACGAATGATACTTTGTAAACTTAGAAAATAGATGCTTGGCTGTGATGAACTTTCATTAGTCTGAATAGGCAAACCTAGTTTGCTCAAGAGCTGAATTAAGGACATTATGAATAGGTATACATGTGAAAATTCCTTGAGAATCACGGTCCACCAACTTGGCTATTAGGACAGGCTTTTTTCAGTCTTCTCCTAGGTTTTCCCCACTCTGATATTATCCTCCTGCATAATTTCAAGAAAGGGGAGGGAAACTAGAAGACACAAACTAGTGGTAAATTTGTCGGTTTATTTCTGATAAATCATTCGGAAATAGAATGTTGTCAGGTATACTTAACATGAGACTAAAATTTAGTCATTGAATGGACATAAAGCCTCAAAAAGATGAGAGTGGATAAACAAACATGGGAAAAGTGTAAAAAAAAAGTCATAAACATATTGTATTAGTGTCAATTCAATCCTAAATCTTTTGCATTGATGCCAATTTAGTCTTAAAGTTTTATTGGCATCAATTTGATCCTAAATCTTTTGCATTTGTGTCAATTCAACCCTAAATCGGCCAATTGAATTAGCACAAATGCAAAAATTTTAGTTCCGAATTGGCATAAATGTAAAAAATTTAGGACTAAATTAATACTAATAAAAAGTTTAGAACTGAATAGGTACAAATACAAAATGTTTAATGCTGACTTGATATTAATAAAATGTTTAAGATTGAATTGACACTAATATAATAGGTTTATGACTTTTTTAACGCTTCTTCCTATTGATCATGGCGATGGGATGAGAAACATGGTTTGTTTCTCCTCGGACAGGAGAACAAAGCTTTTGTTCATCGAGTAACCTTTCAGGAGATTATATGAGATGTAATATAATTTTCTTTTTATTTTGTTTTGGTCCGAAGTTATAATATTAGTTGAATGCTTGCTAATGAATGATTGGACCAATGAATAGGCTGAGCCGCTGAGGGCATTCAATGATAACTTTCCATGCGTCTTCCCGAGGCAAAGGCGCGTTTCAGCCACCATATTGGAGTGGGACCAGCCAAAATAATCGAATGAAAAATTAAACTAAGAGAAATGATTATGTCACCGAGATTAACAACCTATTTTAAGTAAAAAGATAAATAATATATAATTAAAAATTATCGTGAAATATAATTCTTCAAAAATTTGTAGGCCAGGACATGTTATTATTCTGACAATCAACTGTTATATTAACAAAGCCCTTAAATTAATTACAAGGAGCAATGTTTATGCATGCCCAACTTGTTTATTTTTTTCCTTCGTTGCATACCCGATTCGATTCAAATCAATTAGGGACACTATCCGCTCACGAACATGTTGCACCGCAAGGGCCGTTCCTGTTAGAATTTGAGAGAATTAGTTCAATTCTTAAGGGAAGTATCGAACTATTAAATTTGATTTTTATGATTGCGCCGCAATTTCGTGAATAAGCACGTGGAGTTGGTCCATTGGATTTCCTTAAAGCTGCAGCACTTCACGTACATGTGATACAACCATATAATCATTATAAGAAGGCATTGTTGATTTGACAAGATATTATCTTATCGAATTAGCAAACAAATAAGCGAACCAATGTTTCAAATAGGGGCAAATTCCCAAAACCCTACTCGAGCGGGAAAATGAACAAGCCACCATGAAATCAATATCGTAAAAATGCAAATTAAAATTCGAGTTATTAGTAAGCAAAATGAATATAAGGTAGATAGAATATATCGAGTGCATCGCATGTGTATTGAGGGAAAATATGTCGAGCAAGGACATAATAGTCGTACACGTCCTCGGGTGTTGGTCTAGGCAGAACAAGTCAGGAATCATCATTTGGCGGGCGCCGCAATTGGATCGGATAAATTTTCCAATTTTTCCTTCATTGGGAACGCATCGTTTCATCTTACCAAAAATGTAATTGATAAAAGACATTAAAAAAAAGGAATAAAATCATGTTTTCAGCTTATCTTCAGTTCTTGCATCCAAATCCAAACATCATAGAGTTCACGTGATTGTCGTATTTAAATTTCTACCATTTATGTTCTTTTCTCGGTAAATAACATCGACACAACTTGTTGTATCCAGCAATATCACCTAGAAGGAGGTAAACAGGTGATTCCGAACTGTTTTGAAACTTTATTGCGAAATATATATAAGTTCAAAACACAAACATATATAATTTGGAAAATGAGGTCGGTTTAGCAAGCCTACGTCCACTCTCCTACGCCGACAGATAATTAGTTGGATTTCACTAGATGAATCAATGAAGGTTACAAGAGATATCATTCTCAATCACTCTTACAAGAACCTCTCAAAGATATAGCTTATAGCTCTCGAGAATAAGTATATGAATCTGAACAACTCAAGCACTTTGGAATTGTAAGTTTTGATCCGTCTCTGTTGGTCACGATGGATCTTCCTTTTATACTCTTTTACCTGCAAACTAGTCGTTGGACGGGTCTTCAAAGGATCGTTCTTCAACCGTTGATTGAACGCCATCAATCGTGATTGAACAAGATTGTATCTAGTAAGATATGATAGCCATTAGAGTTGAGTTTGAACTCTTCAGATTCAATCGCCCATACAACTAAATCTTCAATTTCCATAAGTAGAGTTAATTCAAATATTTAGCAAACCTTATTCTTGGAAGGCAATATCCAATCATAAATATTATCCTAATCTGATTGAAAAATAATCTTGTCAATCAAAGATTACAGAGTTCCATAAATAATACCACTAATATCGAAAATCTGCCAAACGTGGATTTTTAGAATCTTTCTGAAAGATATTACGGAATCCGAACATTATTCAAAAACAGTCTTCATAAGTAAAGACACTCTGAATTTGAATAGACTAGAATAGTGACTCTGAGCTCTAGTATAGTCCTTGCCGACGTGTCACATAAGTCTTCTCAAGAGGTCTTCGGAGGCAACCTCTTCCTCTATCCGAATAAAAAAACTTTGACTATCTCATAAGTAAATATATGACGACTACCACTTGAGTCTAAACATCGGGTTTGGAATAATACAAGCTTTCGTTCACATGTTCACCCTACAATAAAATATTCATATGCATTAAACAGATTATTTCTCAATAAGGATAGTTTTGTCAAAATCAAAATATTCAGAAGGAAGATTTTCTCAACACAACCTACCATATAGACTTTAAATATATCGTTACGAGATTATGAATTCCATATGAATCTATTAAAATATTTATTGAGGTCTACCTATGAGAGTGTTATGGGAAGAAGACTCGCATCGAAGATGCAAGGTGGAACATGATGATCACGAAGATTATCACGTTCAGGCCCCATCTCCATCTCCCTTGATAACCTCTCCGGGCGAAGTCATTATGTCCGAAAAAAACAAACCAATCATATGTCCAGTCTTTAACTAAGATTTCGAATAGCTGTTGCGAATTCAAGTTAATTATGTTTCGCCTCTTACTCGAAGAAAGATGATCCAAAAATTCCCAATCATGATCCTTGCAGATCGGATCATCCAACTTTTGTGTTTGAAAAATGTTTCAGGAGGTATCTCCGAAGTAGATGGTAATTGATAGTGTAATCCTTGGTTATAATTTCCAATACGAGTACCGAGTCCAACATAAAATTTGTGATTGGTAGTAAAACACCGATTTTCTTCTTGAGGCATGTAACGAAGCCTACGAAGAAGTTTCAGGAGTTACGAAGGAAACTTCGAGCTCATATTGGTTATGAGTTAAGAATGAGAGTTGAACTCTATGAGATCGAGAGCTTCTTCCTATATCTATGAATTCCATTAGACCCAAAAATGAATATACTGGAAGAATCTTTTAGATTTTTCAATATCAATGGGCTCATATTGGTTATGAGTTGAGAACGGGTATTAAACTCTATGAGATTGAATTTTCCTTTGTTCCTTTCCAAGAGTAATCACTCACATGTATCATATCGAGAGTCCGAAAAGTTTGAAACAGCTACCGCGAGTTCATCGTACACGATCGAAGTTATCGCAAGACTCTTAAACGATAATGTCCAAACTGAATATCTCGCCAAGGCACAAGCGGCGGTGAAAGCCAAATTTCGTCCTGTTCCCCCTTTTCGTCTGTGTTTTGAGGCGGTTGGCCTTTCGAGAATGCAAAAGGGCTCTCTCATCCACGCGCAGGTGCGAAAACAGCCGGAGACAGAGAAGGAGATTTGTCCTACTTTTGCCGATAACTGGGTTGTAACCCCTGAACTTTTACTCACCATGGTCTTAAAACATTACTCGCAAACATCGCTGTGTATGTGAAGAAAAAAAGGGCGATCATTCTCAATTATTGAGATCGTTCAAGCGACTAAGAGAGCAACGGATCGGGTAGAGGATCGACGTCCGAGTATGACTCTAATTTGTTTCTCAACTTCAAATATATATGCGATGGAT
Source organism: Rhodamnia argentea (assembly GCF_020921035.1). Classification (NCBI taxonomy): domain Eukaryota; kingdom Viridiplantae; phylum Streptophyta; class Magnoliopsida; order Myrtales; family Myrtaceae; genus Rhodamnia; species Rhodamnia argentea. Next base: position 21,766,728 of record NC_063157.1, on the reverse strand, counting down.
TAATTGTATCACCTTGCTGTCGTTGTTGGGCGAGGTTCAACCCTTGCCAGATCCAGCAAGGCCGAGCCTTGCTAACCCAGCCCTAGCGATGGAGAGGTTGAGCCTCGCATGGCCGGTGAGGATCACAGACAATCTTACCGGTCATAAGGAAAAAAAAACATAAATTAAAAAGAAAAAAAAGAAAACAATATCTTTAAAATATCATAAAAATTTTAAAATTTTATCCACGTCAGTGTCGTGGCACTACGTAGGATTGTCAACGCCCACATTGGTAATTTCTTGGTAGAATTGACATGATGGAATGAATAAGCATAAATATAAAAAGTTTAGGGCTAAATTAAAAAAAATTAAAATTAAATTGACATAATTGCAGTAAGTTGATGATATTTTTGGTAATTTTCCCGTGTTACCTATACGGATATAATTTGCTATATTATCTATTGGTTCTTGCACGTATGATGATGGCCCTGTACATGTGTGGGGATGAAAAGCCGCGGACATGCAGCCTGCTCCTCGGAACTCGCAAACACCTAATGCATGCAGCAAAATCGGACCACTAGAGCAACTTTATGTATATATTCGGACCACTAGAGCAGCTTTATATATATATAGTCGATCTACATGTTGGGGACTGGCGAGAGAAATTTTGTTGTTTATGTAAGCTTCTCTTCTTTCATTTTTCGTCCTTTTTGTATTGTGGAATAAAAAAAACCAGTAGAGGGAAGATGCGTAGGGTTAGAGGGGAGCCACATATCCCACCTCACTAAACTATATTAACTTCCTCTAACATCTATTTTATATTAACTTGTATGCGTGTGAAGTGCTTGATTTAGTATTATATTTCATTTTAATTACCTTGGGGAAAAAAAATGACAATCCCGTGATCACAAAACCACGTCCTTAAAATTCCAAGGTAGTAGGCAGAATATCATGAAACAATATCTTATTATGTAAGTGGGACAAGATCCATCATGGCCCAAAGGAAAAAAAAAGAAAAGAAAATTTATTGATGTTCTTCTTTCATAGTATTCATGTATTTCCTCAATTCTGGACCGACCAGAGTTGCCATTGACAAGCATAACCATGGCCCTGTTGCTTGCTTGACCTGAGTTCTAGCAACGGGTTCGAAATATATTACTGAGTAGAGATCCAACTCGAGATCTCGAGTTTCTTGATTTGAGGTGTGAAACCGCCATTGTTGGTTGTACCACTCGACCAATCCCCGATAAGATGACGTTACTTTAACGTTACTTGATGAAGAAGATGTTTCTTTACCTTACCTTACCTTAAGGGCAAGTATGCATACGTCTCTTTTGTTCATTCTATCATTACGGTATGATCATGTACATATTAAAGATAACAGCAATTATAAAATGTTGAAGATATGATTTGATTATGCGTATCTTAAATTGATTGATTCAGTATATCTTAGATTGATTCAACAAATATTTGATGAATCCGTAGAAGATGGAAAAGAATCATCTTGTTTTCTTTTTCCATTTCCTCTTCTTGTAATATATGTTCATGTACATGTAAGAAAGAATCAACTGAATACAATTATTTTTTCCTCTCCCAATCTCTTTTCGTTTCTCCCAGAATATCATGAAGGCTTTGAGTCAATTGAGTACTACCGACAAGGCTATGAGTTTGTCAGGTACATTTTGCAAGAAGAATTCTTTTTCAGCTGAAGCATGGATAATTTATTCAAATGCTAGTGATCACATAATATGCAATGAGCAATTATTCTCTCATATTCAGAAAAGGCCCTACTTTTCCACATCAGTGCGCCTTACAAATGGAAATATCACTCATGTCACTAAAATCGGCACCGTTTGTCTTAGTCTAATATTGTCCTTAGGAATGTCTTATATGTTCCTGATTTTGAATTCAATCTTATATCTGTCTCCAAAACTTGTGAGGGCAATTTTTGTCAAGTCATTTTCAATTCTAAAAACTGTCTCTTTCAAGACCTTTCGACCGGCAAACTGATGTGCTTGGGTAGTGTCGCGGAGGAACTATATTTTTGGACTAGTTTTCCAAAGGATTTCGATCTATGATCAATTAGCTTCCTATAATTTCACCACAATTAATGACACCTTTCTTTTCCATCAACGTCATAGTGCTCATTTTCCTCACCCAAAATGTCCAATGCGTCGTTGGCTAAACAATCCCACGTGTTATGTCCTACTAGTTCATCTCGAGCTACTAGTCCTTTTCGTTGATTCACATCAATATATGGGGTTCTTATCATACCCCACGTCACGACAGATCTTCTGTTTTTTTCTCATTATTGTGGATAATTATACTCGCGCTGCATGAATTTTTCTCATACAATCCAAGAGTCAAACTTTTTCCCATCTGTTGAACTTTTTCGCCATGATTAAAAATCAATTCGACAAATCTGTCCAACACATTTGTATAGATAATGGGCATGAATTTCTCACTACCGAATGTACGAATTTTCTTTCTTCTCATGGAATTCTCCATGAAAGCTCTTGCACTTACACCCCCCAACAAAATGGATTGTTGAGCGTAAACATTGTCATCTCTTCCAAGTAGCTCGAGCTCTCAAATATCAAGCATATGTTATGAAAATTTTTGGGGAGATTGTGTGATCATGACTACCTATTTAATTAATCGCATGCCAACTCGAGTACTTGATGGTAAAACTACTTTGAAATGCTTTTTGGGAAACGGCCGTAAATTGATCATTTAAGGGTTTTTGGATACTTATGTTATGTAACAACTGTAGACCCTCGGGACAAAATGGGTCCCCATGCCATCCAGGGTATCTTCATGGGATATCCTTCTATACTTAAAGGTTATAGAGTTATGGAGATATCTACAGGTCGCTTCTTGGTAAGCCGTGATATTTTTTTCCATGAAGATATATTTCCATTTAATGAGGTGATGACTTCGGAAGAGGATTTATCATCATATCATCATCAATTCTTATCGAAGGAGGATTTATCTTTGCCTCAACAATGTATCTTCATTGCATCAAATCCGGGCAATAACAACTCTTCGGACCAAGAGATAGAATCTCCAATATTATCGTCTAAGGAGAGCGATTCATCTACCTCATCAATTGCACCTCCATAGCCGCTTCTCGATGAATCTCGTTCACTTGTTCATGAATAGGTACCTACTGAGCAGCAGCCTTGATGCTCTCATCGGCATCTTCGCCCTCCCACATGGACGAAAGATTATATATGTCCTATGTTATCTTTTCCAAGTACACAGGATCCCGTATGCTCTTATGTCTCATTTAGTTGATCATTACTAGAACACATGTGTTGTGTTAGTTGAATATTCGAGGAACAGGAACCCTTTTCTTCCACAAAAGTGGTTAACAACCCATGATGGCAAAGGGCTATGGAAGCTAAATTAAATGCCCTAATAGAGAATCATACATGGGATATTGTTTCATTACCTTCACATCGAAGACCGATTGGTTGCAAGTGGGTATACAAAATCAAGTACAAAGCAGATGGTTCCATTGAACGCTACAAGGCTCAATGAGTAGCTAAGGGATTTGCTCAACGGGAAGGTTTTGATTACCATGAGACTTTCTCTCTTATTGCCAAGGAGGTAGCCGTTCATTCCTTTTTTTTCATTGCTGCTTTTCACAATTGGTCATTGCATCAAATGGATGTCCATAATGCATTTCTTCATGGTGATTTGGAAGAAGAAATATATATGGATCTTCCACAAGGTTTACAAAGGGTATGTTGTCTCCGTAAATCCCTCTATGGACTTAAACAAGCTTCTCGGTAATGGTATGCCAAGTTCACTACTGCACTTACAAATGCAGGATTTCAGCATTCTAAACATGATTATGCTCTATTTACATGGGCCAAAGGTATATCATCAATCTATTTATTGATATATTTTGATGATATCCTTATTATGGGAAACGATGAATCTGCAATCAACAAGTTTAAATAATATCTACACTCTACCTTCCACATTAAAGACTTGGGACCTCCCAAATTTTTTCTTAGGATTGAGATAGCTCGGTTAGACAAGGGAATATGCCTTAGTCAGCGAAATTTATCTTGGAAATGATATCAGAAGCGGGATTGTCTAGATGTAAGCCAACTATCATTCCGATTGAATAAAATGTCAAACCGACGACACTTGATTATGATGCGGGCTCATCATCATCTAATGAAGACCCATCACTTAAAGATCCATCGGGCTATAGGTGGCTCGTTGGAAAATTGATATACCTCACCATGACTAGGCCTGATATTTATTATGCAGTACAAATACTCGGTCAATTCACGCACAACCCGAAACAGTTGCATATGAATGCAGCTCCGAAGGTTGTAAGTATTTAAAAGGGTGTCCAGGACTTGGAATACTTTTATCTCGTGATTCTGACATGAAGATGATAGCCTATTGCAATACGGATTATGCTACTTGTCCAATGACCCAAAGATCCATCACTGATTTTTGCATTAAATTGGGAAGATCTTTGATTTCATGGAAAACAAAGAAACAATCGATCGTTTCATTATCATCAGCTGAATCAGAATATCGAGCTATGGCAAAAACCGTTTGTGAAATAATCTGGATACGGGGTTTACTTTTTGACCTGGGTGTATGAATCGATGGACCAAGCATATTATTCTGTCACAATGATGCGACACTTAAACTAGCAGCAAATCCAGTTTTTCATGAACGACAAAACATATAGAGGTTAATTGTCATTTTACTCGAGATAAAATCCAAGAAGAAATTGTTTCAACAAGAGAAATTGGAACTGTTGAACAGCCTGCAGATATCTTTACCAAGAAGTCATGTCAAAGACAATACATATATCTATTGAGCAAGCTGGGCGTCTTTGATATTTAGAAGCCACTAGCTTGAGAGGAAGTGTTGAAGATATGATTTGATTATGTGTATTTTAGATTGATTCAACGAATATTTGATGAATCGGTAGAAGATGGAAAAGAATCATCTTGTTTCCTTTTTCCATTTCCTCTTCTTGTAATATATGTTTGTATCCATGTAAGAAAGAATCAACTGAATACAATTATTTTTTACTCTCCCAATCTCTTTTCATTTCCGTCATAAGACCTTAATGATTTGAAACAGCTTATAGGGAGTCGGAGGCAAGCAGAGTCATGGGCGGGTAGTAAAAATATGCGAAAGAGGGAGAATGTGATACATTGGATATTTCTGTAGTTGATGAAAGAGTTGAGAATTACCGGTGGTCTAACATTATTTAATGAGAACTCGGTGAAACTTCTTGCAAGGAAAAGCACAAAAAAAGTGAACCCATTGCACTTATGCCTACTCAGTCATAAATTTCAATTACACCAATTTAATTCAAAACCTTTTTATGTTTTGTCAATTGAATTAAAAAAAAATGTCCACGTCCGGACTAGCCATGCCACGCAGGACCTTTGGCATCCACGTAATGATTTTCGACATATATTGATTGGATAGACTGAATTGGCAAAACGGGAAAAGGTTTAAGACTAAATTGACACAATTAAAATGTTTAAAATTGCATTGACACAAATGTAATAGGTTTAGAAAATTTTCGGTACTTTTCCCTAGGGGTAAGCGGTTTTAGGTTCCACCTAAAACGTCAAACCTACCTATCGTAACATGTTTCTTATTTTTTGGAACTTGAAACCTACCTTGCATACTCTGCAACTTGGAACCTACTCTGTTCATAGGTTCCAGGGTCGGTTTCCACATGTATTCCTAATTGAACAATTACAGTGAATCATCACATTTAATGACCATCATTTGTTGCTAGAACCACTTATTACAACTCATATTTATACACATGAATAAATATGAAACATTAATAAAGTAAAAAGTTTTGATCATAAATATCACCAAAGTGGAAGCTCATATTGGTGTTTCCAAATTACACGCTTTTCATCGGATGCCATAGCATACCGTAGGATCACGTGAACACATATATCAAGAGAAATACAAAAATTTGTTACGGGTTTTGAGTTCCACATACGGAGAAGAGAACAAACCCGTCAGCACAGGTTCTTCAATTTTTTAAACCTGAAATCTACTCTGCATACCTTGGAACATGGAACCATGCTCATTCCTACTTTTCTCTCCTATTGCACGTAATCCGAGCAAATGAGCTCTTCTATTGAGAGTTCAGACCACACGCGAAACTTCAACCTAAGAATTATGAATGATTCTAAACGGACATGGGCTCAAATCCGCGCAAAATAAGTTCTGAAAGGCCCGAGGCCCTGGTCCAACTCCGAGTCAAACTCTTCGGGCCACTAATGGGCGTTGACTTTGGGTAGTGAAGAAAATTAGTGTTCTTTCCCTGTTGGGGAGAGTCGTAGTCAACTATTTGTGCATCAGAATCTCCACCTAGTCCGACAGAGATTAAGGGCATCGAAGATTGAGACTAGGACATTCACGAACAGCCATTCCCAATGAGCAAGTAATGCAACCACTCTTGTCCAATCGATGTGCTTTGACCTTGTGAATAAACAGTGGTTAGATTAGAAGATCATGCCCTAGAATCAACGCTCGAATGCCCAAGCCACGTCGCATCTCTGGCGTTTGATGCTGAACAGCCACTGCAGATCCAATCTTAGGGCTTCATCAACATCCTCTGAAGGGTTTTCGATCCTTGGACATGCTCCGTGATCGTCGATCCCATCGAACATTTAATCCGCCTCAGTGGATTCCACGTCTGTCGATAAAAAGGAGTGTTGGTTAAGGGGACTAAAAGAGAGCAGTGTGATTGGAGGCCGACCACCACATTCCTCCAAAAGATAAAAGAGCAAAAGTGCTCGTCCCTTTTGGATCCAAGTCGACGGTAAGGAATTTCCGATGTCACCTTCCACCGCGTGTCGCCATGTCGCGATATTATTTGCACGGATCCAGTAGTCCCATCACTTTTAATCGATAACGTTTCGCGACTTATATACCACCCGTTTTAATTGTGTTAGGTAAAGCTGTACATTATTTTGAATGTTTTATAATTGAGCCATTCTATTAGGCAATTGATTCCGTTGAATTGTATACGGCGATAATGGCCTTAATCACCGTGTGCGTGCCTATTGACAAATAGATTGAAAGTTACTGAAATTGAGGATCAAGACATCCAACACATAAAAAAGGCTTAAGCCTGAGATGTTTTCTGAGCCGACAATGTTAAAAATAAGATATGGAGAAAAGAAATTCGTATTAGCCTAATCTTTGAAAAGTCAACGGGCCGGGCCAGAATGGACCATGCGTTCACGTGCATGGACTCTTGACCAAGCATTCATATCTCTCTGCGGCGCTCGCCGGAAGCGCCACCATCACCTTCACGGCATCGCTCCTGTCGTGCACCGGGAGGAGCAAGCAGTACCGGTCGCAGCAGACGGGGCCCACGTTGACCGGTCTCCCCATCCCGAAGTCAACCCTATCCAGTCCGAGCCTCGACCACTGCGACACTATGAGGACCCCCACTGAGTCGGGACATGCCCTCGACTCGCTCACCGTCTCCACCACCGTCCTCACGTACTCGTCGTCCACCCTGTCTTTCGCTTTCTTCACCAGCATCGTCGCGAACCCTAGACCCTTCTCTGCGACGTCTTTGGAGCTGGCCTGCGCGCATGCGAGAACGAACGCGTTGCCGTAGTACCCACTTGGAAGGCTCGGCTTCACTCGGTTTCGAACATTCACGCTGAAAAGGAGCTTTAGGGTCTGATTCGGAGGCAGGTTTAGCGATCTTGCCCAGCTTCTCCATATATGAGCCGTGACCACTTCGAACGACGTGAATGCTGAGTCGCTGCTTCGACCCGTGGATGACGCAAGTCTTTTGAGCTCTACGAGAGAGGCTCGGTTGAAGGTGATTGAGGTCGGGATGAGCCTTTCGTTGGTGAAGCGAGATGTGAAGCTGCAGAGGTCCGGAACTCGCTTGAACTCGGGGTGAGCTTGCCCTCCCGAGCTGTGCACGCCGCCAGAAGGAAGACGCCGCGGCATTGGCGGGTCCATGAGGTGGCGATCCCAAACAGTCTTAACCTTGGGCCTGAGCTTGAGGGCGACTCTTCCGAGTTTGGCCAACTCGGCAAACGAGTTGAGGAACTCGGCACTCCCGATGCCGTCGCACAGGCAGTGCTTGATCCCAACAGCTAGCGCCGCAGCGCCATCCCCGAGCCACGTTAGCTGGACAACGAGTGGTGGAGCCTCCTTGAGCACGTCGGCCGCTTGGAGCGACAAGAGACCCTGCCACTCCATAACGTGCTTCGGGGGCCGCTCGAAGTCGCCAATCACAACGTGCTCAGCCACGGCCTCGATGAAAAGCGCGCCTTGCGGCTGACACAGCACTTCGAGCCTCGAGCAGTCTGGCTTGGCCTTGACCCGGCCCGCGAGCGGATAATAGGGAACCAAGGCTTTGGCGAGGGCGCCCTTCAGGCGGGCCGTCACTTGACCGCGATCCAACCCGGGGCGAGGCTTGTAGAGGAGGAGGTACTCGATGGTGAAGCCAAGGAAGAGCTGCGAATCGAGGGCCGAGAGAGGGAGGATCTTAGAAGGAGTGGGCTCAGAGGGAAGGACCAAAACGGCGTCCTTGACGGGAACGCTACTCCCCATACTGAACGGCAGTGTTTAGAACTGGAAGAAGAGGATGTGGAGATATATATGTTTGTGGAGCTGGTTTTACTTAAGGTTTGCTCTGTCGTCTTTGCTTAGCGAAGCCTCTGTAATATGTAGTTCGTAGTTGTGATTATTCTAACATTATTCATTTACATAACATAAGGTTGTCTTTGCCTCTCTTTGGAAGATTTATGCCAGGATTCTGCGGGCATCACTTTATGGGAAGAACGAAATAAACAAAAATACAAATGTTAACAGTTTGCTTTGTCTGTCTCTTCGGCGGAGTAGAGTGATAGCTATGCCTATCCCTCGCTCTTTTCTCGACAACGTATTAGGTCATGCAGGGAATATTTAAAGTGCTTGACTTGATTTGTTTCTTACTGCAAGATACATAAATATATTTCTCTTTTAAAACGAGAGTATGAAAAAAAAAAATTACTTATGTGCACTTACTAACAGCAACCTTTTTTAGGCGTTTAGAGCGCGCCTGGCAATACTTCTACTACAGAAATCTTCAAGGCCCCACCGACATGATGAATGATCGAACCACCAACCGCACGACCATCACCGTGGCCAAGGCGGTGCTGTCCGCAGAAGTGCTCCAACGTCAATGTCTCTCGTCCGGCAAAACCATCGTGTATCATAGTAAAAATTTGGAATGGGAGTTGATGGACGTGGATGCCGGGACCTGTCTACCTTGTGTCGGCAGTTTCTCCAAAAGATTAGTGCCAAATTTATCGATTTCCGGATCTAAGGCCTTCACTTTTCAGTGCAGACATGAATAAAAACCTCGATGTTAATGAAACGAGATGATGACGACCTTTTGGGGTGGGGACGACGTCAAAATTACAATAAAAATCAGCTCTTGTATTTCGTTTGTCCCCTCCAACGGACATTCCGTGGACCCAACAATTCCTCCGACCTTAAATTTAAGACGAGAAAGCAATTTGGCAAAAGCAAGAGGGAACAGATTAATATGGAAAGACGATAATCATGCACAAACTTTGATTCTCGCACTGAAAGAGTAAAGGACATTTGAATATAAAAACTATCATGATCTTATGTTTATTCTCTAATTTGGGTATCATGTTCAAGGGAATTTGTGGAAATTTGAATCATCTTTGTATATGAAGGGAGAAATTTGATGTTGTTGATTATAATATAGAGTTCTTTTTTTCTTTTTGTTTTTCGTCGGCCAAACATAAGGTACAGATGTCCACAAGGGTCACTCAATAAATAGGGTTTCATCAAGATATTTGAACAAGTTTTCAAGACTTAAAAGAGAGAGAGAGAGAGAGAGAGAGAGAGAGAGAGAGAGCATCAAGAAACAACTTGTGGTGAGGCACACTCCTGTCTGTCGGGGGCAAATGGGGCCTATTAGTATAAGCTAGATACTTAATAGAGTGATTAGAGTAGGTTCAGATTAATTAAAGTATACGTGTCTTAAAATAACCTGTGCTTTTCCCTATGTGTGCTTTTCTTGAAATTCCACATTCTAAGTAACCATTGGGTTGCTAGAACTAAAAATTTCATTTCATATCGTATCCTCCGCAGTCTTTTCATGGAATGGGAGGATATGATCTTCCAAATAGCCTTGTAACCCCCAATATTCAAGCCAAAGCCAGCACAAAACAATGCACTTTACCTTATAGGAAACGTTTATTCGGTATGATAACAATACATAAAAGCTTTACATCACTATCACCGTTGACCGATGGATATAAGCATTTTGACAATTAATCACTTAACAAGCTTCCGCACGTATCGAGCTTCCAATAATGATAACGATGTATTGCTATTGTTAGATTACTACGGTGCATAGCGAAATTCGGCATGGATATTTTTGTCTTGTTATATATCTTTATTTGACAGTCCAAGTGATGTGAACAGACACATCATATATCAAGGCAAACGAATAGTTGAAAGAAGACCTAAAATATCATAAAAGGGTTAATGTCGAATATACATGTTCTCTTGATTGTCATATCATTTTAGATTAAACAAGAAGACGGTTACATTAAAAGCTTTATCATGAAGATTTGCATGATTTGTACTTTATATCTTTTAAACAATACATTGTAAATACGTACGCTCTTTCTCCTTCCAAAAAGGGATTATGAGTTGCCCTCAATTAGGGGTGTCAATAGTTCAGTTCGGTTTAGTTTTTCCAATAACTAAACCGAACTGAACCATTAAGGTGAAAAGCTTGAACCGAACCGAACCCGCCCTGAACCGAATATGAACCGAACCAAATATTCAATTCAGTTCGGTTCGGTTCGGTTCGGTTTTCGGTTTTTCTTTTTTGATTTTTGGTTTTAATTTTCCCTCTCTGTCATATGCACCCCCACCGCCCGCTCGACCGGTTCGACCATTTCCCTCTCTCTCTATCTCTTCCATGGTTCCTCTCCCTCCGCCATGCCTTCTCGCCCCATCTTCCTCTTCTCCCTCCCAAGGTCTCTCTCTCTCTCTCTCTCTCTCTCATCCATTGTGATCGTTACGTAATCCATGCTTTGAAAAGTTCCATCTTTAGCCGAGAGAAGGTGATGCGATTTGCGGTGCGTTTCGAACTTAGACATTCCCGTAATTGTCTTCGCCCGCGCAGTGGATTGGACGCCACGGTGGGGCTGCGAGAGCCGAGCAAGCGACGGCGGCTCCGGCAACAGCGGGAGCGACGAGAACCCGGTCTCCCACTCCACCACCATTCCATCACCATCTCTTCCCTCCGCCTCTCTCCCTCCCCCAAACCCACAATCCCCTGCATCATCGGCTCCCCGGAAGCGCCTTGCAGAGCCTCCGCGATGATGGGGAAGGGAAAGCAGAGAGCGAACTTCGAGGAGAAGGTGAAAGCCGAGCCGGTGGTGGAGTACGAGGACGGCCCCGGTGACGGAGAGGACGACGACGACGACGACTCCAGGAAGAAGAAGATTTCGTAGTCGAGCGGAGGCAAGCGAGGGAGCTCGAGGCTTGCGAAGCGCCGGTGGGGAGGCTAAACTAAAAGAAAAAAAAAAGATTTTTGGTTCGGTTCGGTTAACCGAACCAAACCAAAATAAACCGAACCAAAAGAAATAAATGGTTATATTTCAATTAATCGAACCAAAACCGAACTGAACCAAAAATACACAAATTTTTGGTTCGGTTCAGTTCGGTTAATAGATCAGGTCAGTTTTTTGGTTAGTTTTGACACCCCTACCCTCAATACATGGAAAAAGCAAATGCCTTGAGATGCCAAAAATAATTGAGCAAACCAAGATATACCCAGGGCCAAGCAGATATCCTTAGCTCACATAATAAAGCATTGAAATCTCTTTTGCTCCTAGGGCACGAGACCCTAAAGAGCATAGAAAGATTAACCCCTCTTTCCAAGGTTCGCTTTCCAATCCTATTCATATATGCTTTTAGCTCCGCTATCCACGAGGAATGTCGCATATTTCATGAAAAGAATGATTATACGATCCCATTCTGTACATCGTACGATAGACATAACCAATTACAATATAAAAATGTACAAGGGAACGTCACTTTATCGTAGATACGAGAGTAGCAGAGTTTTGGGAACTATGTCTCGTACGTCCCTTTTGCCTTTACATTGAACCGAGATATTTGCATTGTCCTGTTGCTGACTTCATGAAAAAAGTGATCAGCTAAGGTTTGTCAAGTTTCACTTTATTCTTGTAGATATGGACTACGATCACATGATGCACGAAATTGAATTCTGTGGTGATATGATACCGCCCAATTTAATGCCAAAAAGTTGCTGGTTGTCCCTTTCACTTCCCTTGACGTTGATTGGCGATGGTTGCTAGCAAGTAGCAATGGAAACAAAAGGCCACTCTCTATACGTTCTACCAATAATTTTCAAAGTTTCGTACATACACATATATGCATGTATATTTCGTTTTTCACTATATAATTCCGAAAATTTTCCATTTTGCAATTACTAAAAGACCTAAAAAATACGTTAATCTCAACAAATGAAAGATTCATTTGGAACCATCTCAATATATGGAGTCTCAATTCCAATTAATCGGTGCAAACCAAATCTCAATAATCCAAACAAAAGGAGATGGATCTTACTTGTTAGGGTATTGACTTTAACAATTATATCCATCAGTCATATGAATCTATCTCATTTATTTCCTCAGTAGTCGCCCTAAAATCATCTCGGTTCTTTACAAGTCAGTCGTTTAACTAACCAATAGAATCTGTTTTCAAGTTTTCCATGAACAACCAATATCTACCTTAGATTCTATCAAACATGGTGCAATTTAACTGTAATATCTAGGCCTCATATGGTCTGCATTAGATTCTATAGATGTCCCATATAAAATGTTATCTTGAATCACGGTTGCTACTGTGCGAGGATCTGTTGGAAAATCTTTAGTGGATCCGGAATTAAACCAATATTTTTTTCCTTTAATGGCGAGGCTGTGCATCGATAGCCTTGGTCTCGATCTTCCCTTGTCAAAGTGAGAAAAGCTGTCTTATCAATCTAATCAAAGCGGCTCAAAATTCCTTGTGGAGAATAAATGCAAGAGAAGTAACATCAACCTTGTCATTCGCTCCTTTTCTTCCTCATCATATGCTAATTTATATTTGATCTCCGTACACATAATTTGCATTTTCTTTAGGGAAAAATTCAAAAAAGGGCCCGAAGTGGTCACGTTTTCTCAAATAAGGGTCTATAGTGAATTTCGTTTCAAATAAGGGCCTGAAGTGTTAAAATTGTTTCAAAAAAGGGCCTAATCAAAGGGCATTTATGTCCTTTACCCTTTGATTTTTTTATATTTTTCTTTTTACCTTTTCTCTTCTGTTTTTCCCCTCCCCTCCCTCTTGTTCATCATCTCCCCCAGCACGTCTTCTTCCCGGGAATGTCATCGAAAGACCCGCACCTACGCCTCCACTAGTCGGAGCCTCCTCTCTCGTCGTGGACACCGATCACCACGTCCACAAACTAGTGGGTCGTCCGTGCAGCCGCCAACATCTTGATCATATCCAGCTAGACCGACACCTCCTAGTCGCTGCATGGGTGCCGTGAAACTCCATTCACTTCGCGGCGGTTGTCGTCCTCAACGTTGGGCTTTGTTGGTTGCTCTATGTTGACTAAGCTTGATGGCTCTCGGTGACCCGTATGAGCCATGACGCTACTTGCTGCCCAATGACAACGCCACCTCCATCTGCGATCCTTGCATCGCGACCAAATCTAGAGCTTTCGCTCTCTTTGTTCCCACGTTACCCAAAATGCCCAGCTCCGCGACTGTCATTCACCAACCAAGTTTTAATGCGTTTCCCCCTTCTTCTTCTTCAAACATCAAATCTTTGTGGCTGAATCCCATTTTGGCATTCGATTCTCACCGCTTGAAGTCGATCGGCCATGGTGGGTCCGACTCGAGCGCGCTCGCTCATGGGAAAAACAGGGTCTTGAACCGGAGGCACATGGCTGAGATCGCAAGAACTGCTTCTTCTAGGAGTGGAAATGGTAACGGCGAGGACATTAGGATTCTTGAACAGGAAGGTTTTATTAATGGGTCGGCTGATTTCATGACTGGTGGTTGGAATCTACTCTTAATCGTCCGGTTGGTGCCTTCTCCGTTTGGTCATTTTTGTCTCGAAAATATGCTAATCTTTGTTGAAAAAAAAAATTGATGTGTGCGTCAACGAGCCCCCCTCGAAGTAGACGTGCTGGGGGAGATGATGAACAGGAGGGAGGGGAGGGGAAAAACAGAAAAGAAAAGGTAAAAAGAACATTATAAAAAAAACAAAGAGTAAAGGACATAAATACCCTTCGATTAGGCCCTTTTTTGAAACAATTTTAAGACTTCGGACCCTTATTTGAAACAAAGTTCACTCTGGGGCCTTATTTGAGAAAATCAGGTCACTTCGGGCCCTTTTTTGAATTTTTCCCTTTTCTTTATATATCTTAAAAAGAAAATTTGCATTATAAATTCCCCTTTCAAGTCACTCGACTTAAAAAGACTGTCTTTTTATCGTTTTAACATGAAAGTTTGGTATAATTTCGAATCGAACAAAAAACTAGTACATTCTTCCACTTCCACATGCACCGAGCTATGTCAAGAATCTAAGATTTTTCGCACATATTTACATGTACCGTACAATTAAATAGTTTCCATAAAAAGCAAAAGAAGAAAGCAAATCTTGGGGGTATATAAATGCTTTTCTCAATAAGCGGGGAAAAAAACCATCTTAGCTACGGTTTTCTCCTCGTGGACCCATCTATATTGAAAAACATTTGGAGGTATATTGAACTTTTTGGCGACAAGGCCAACCACATTTCAAATTGAATGGATGTGCATTTATTGGGCATGCATGTGACTCCAAGGAAGAGGCGGGCTCTGGCTCTCCTCTCTTCAACTTTTACTTGGTCTTGAGGGTAATGAAATAATTTCGTTCCCATAGCAATCAATCGAACTCAATAACAACGTATGAGAATAGAGAGAACATGTTTTTAGGGTCTGAATAGAATATAGTCGAGTTGGTCCGAGATAAAAAGACAACAGAAAAAAAAAGGTCGGTAAAGAGTCGAAATCATTTGTTTCCAACCGAAGAAGGTGGACCGACTTGGCGCATTCGATGACCTTCAAGTCAGTGTACAGCTCGTAAATGGGCAATTTCAATGAAGGATTTGGAAAGCTTTCAAGCTCGAGAATGACTCTTAGAAATAGAATCACGAGGCTAGCCAATAGATCATGCTTAACAGGAAAAGATGATGCCGGGTAGGGATTTTGTCAACTGGATGCAATCCACAGAATGCTACTCCAAAGATGCCCTTGTCTATTCCTACCGATCGCTTGCCACCGTCCTATTAAATTTCTTTTGGGATGTTCTGCAAGAGAGAGAGAGAGAGAGAGAGAGAGAGAGAGAGAGAGGTGTCTTTTCAACTGAATTGAGACATTATTCGAACACGTTTTTGCATCATGATGGAAACATTGAACTTCTTTGATAATCGTGAATGAAAAATGCTTCTCTAACACTATTGTTGAGGACGGTACAATTTCAATCATAAATTCAAATATTATTACCGCGTGTTTTGCATAAAGCACTCATTGATTGAAAAATTATAATAACCGACAGTGCTGTCAAACTAGCAACTTCCATAGTAAATGTAAGAGTAGTTGTAACATTAGGTGGTTGGTCAAAACTCAAGAGCTTATCACTAAAAGTCTAAAATAGTGGGAAAATTGTCCAAAAAATTTTAAGCTGTACTTTTGCCTATGCAATCTCAAACCTTTTAATTTTAACAATTGTGTTATAAACCTCTTTCACGTTTTGCTAATTGAGTCCATCCGGTTAATTTTAGCTGGAAACTTCTAACATGGACGCCGGTCTTCCTGCGCGATACGGCCGACATTGACATGAATAACTTATAATCATATTTTAATAATTATTGCAATTCTTTATTTTTTCTTTTCTTTTCTTTATTTTTTGTACAGTTGTGATCGCCTAGTCCGGACGAGGGTCTCACGATCCTCGATAGCCACAGTGAGGGCATCAGGCCCTTGCTCAAATCTAGGCAAGGGTCTCCGACCAAATATGCAAAATAAACAAATAAAAGAAAAGTAAGGGAAAAGAAAAAATATAATAAAAATTAAAACATTACTAAAAATTGTTCACGTTAGCGCCAACCGTGTTATGTAGGAAGGTTGGCATCGACGCCAACGAGTTTTGGCCAATTTCATCCAAATGAGCTCAATTGACAAGATGTAAAAATGTTTAAGACTCAATTGAAAAAATTAAAAAGTTTAGGACTTAATTGACAAAAGTGCAATAGATTTAAGATATTTTGGACAATTTTCCCCTGAAATAGCCTAGCCCTGGCAAGGTCGACCTCGCCAGCTAGAATGAAAAAACATAAAATAAAATAAAAAGAGAAAAATATCATAAAATCATAATTTAAAAAAAAAATTGGATAAGTGTGTTGAAAGTCTTAAAACTTGTTAGGAAAGTGCAACTAAGTCCTAAAACTTTCAAAAAAAAAAACAATCAAATCCTAAAGTTGTCACAAAAGTATAGTTAAGTCCTAAAACTTTTAAAATTATTAATGAAGTCCTAAAACTTATCATGAAAGTGTAATCGAGTCCTAAAATTTTCAAAAAGTGCAATTAACGGAAGGACTTGATTTCACTAATTTGATAAGTTTCAGTATTTGAAGGCACTTTTTTGAAAGTTTTGGGACTTAATTGCGTTTTTTGACAAATTTTAGAACTAAATTGTACTTTTTAAAAGTTTTAGGACTCAATTATATTTCATGACAAGTTTTAGAACTTCCAATGCACTCATACCTAAAATAATTATAAAAATTATCTACATCAATGCCAATGGCTCCATATAGGATTGTTGGCATCCACTTTAGTGATTTTCAGCCAAAATTGGTTGGATAGACCGAATTAACTCAAATGCAAAATGTTTAAGACTGAATTGACATAATTGAAATATGTTTATGACTTCTTTGGTAATGTTGGTGATTTAAACTATTGAAATGTGAATAAGTTACTCTAATTTGCACTAGTAATTTCATACTAGTGTTAACATATTGAAAAGATTTTCGGTCGAAATGTTATTGAAAAGTTATTATCAACAAGAATTGGTAATTCTATTAACGCGTTCGTAAGTTTCCAATATTTTATGTGAAAAGTAGTCATCAGTCACATTTTCTTTGAGCAATCTTTTAACACTTAGCTACAATTACTCAAATTTACCAACGAGAAAAAATGTCCGTATTTTCTTCTTCTTTTTTTTTTTTTTTACGGAATAACAAAGTTCTGGCAACATTTAACATGCCTCGAGATGATTTGTGGAGTAGTGAAAAGGGAAATACTTCCCCGACAGTCTTGTCGGTGATTTTTTATCGTATATCCATACACCATCACCGTATATTTTGCACAAAATACTCATTAATTAAAAAAATTGTGAGATTAGAAATAATGACAAGACTCTCAAACTGTCAGGACAGTAGCTCCCTAGTGAAAATTCAGGAACTTGGACTATATAGAAATCTTGCATTTTACGCACAATACCTGTTGGCTCACAAAAATAAAATTTAACAAAAAAAAAAAAGAAGATTTAAAAGTGGGGAATTTTAGGTCAAAGTAGGTCCTCCAGATGCCAAAAAAAAAAAGTTGATAAATTTCTCGAAAGCATCTAAAGTTGTTTGAAAAAGATGCAAGAGGATGTCGATAAGATGGCAAAAATCAAACAATAATTCCTTCTTTTTTCTTGATAGACATGCATGCGCGCTCGTGCTCCTTTCTAGGTTTCTTCCTTATTGGTTTCCCTAAAACTCCCATCGCGTCTTTTCACAAAAGCAAAACCCAGGCAGTAGATTTGTAGTTTGACTATCTCTCTCTCCCTCGCTTTATTGGCAAAAAGATAAGATCATTTTCGTACTCAACTTTAAGAAGATGAATGTTCGGTTGTGTACATCTAATATCCTCCTAAAGTTCACCGCCCAATGTACCCTGTGATTAGCATCGCCATTCGATGATTATTTTATAGATTAAATCGAGGACGATGCGGTGACGTTCTATGGTTTTTTACATCGTTTATATCCATACAAAAAGGAAGATACACATCCTTATTTGTTAAGGCGATTCTCGGGGTTTAAGGAAGATGGGACTTTAATCTCATTGATTCTTATGTGATGTGTGGAATTCAAATGAAAAAAAATTTCTTATTAAGTGTGTCTAAACTTTGCGCGTTGATTAAAATTAGCTCAAAGTAGCACCTCTTTTAACTTGAGGCAGTGACCAAATATGTCCTCCAAAAGGGAGGCCCAACTTTGAATGTGAGAGTCAGTCCATCCCAGAAGCTGGTTTCGTTCAAAATCATGGGTCCTTTCGTTACTTGCCAATTTATTGGCTTGGGTATGTATTAAAATATTTCAATATTAAATTACACATTTATTTTACACTTTAAACTTATAAAATAGTTAGCACAATTAGCAGTGGTCCCACAAGATTTCACAAGAGCAAGAGGTCCTAAGTTCGATTTTCAGATTATTTGGCAGCGACCCTCAAACCTAAAGGTCAAATACTTTTAGGTAATCTTTCGATACATGGTCATATTAATGATTCCTTGCTTCCTCTCCACCGTAAGTGTAAAACCATGCTTTCAAACGCAAAATTTGGCATTTCTTTTTGTCGCCGAAGAAAAGGAGGATGCAATCTGATAATGTCAAAAGGATTTGAAGGGTTTGACTTGATGGGCTCGACCGTGCTCGGACGAGGCTCTCTTTAGACCCGATTGCCTAGCCTAATGTTCCTACATGGACCCGGCTCGCACTTGCCCGATCCCATTGACTCATCATGTATTTATACACATTTCTCTAATTTGTGTGACACGAGCTAAGTAGTATTTTTTTCTTTTCGAAAAATAGGAAAATCAATCTCGTATACCTAACATGAATATACAAAAACATTGAAGAAAATGGGCTTCATGAAGTGAAAAGCTGAAAAGCCCATTGAAGCCCAGGTTCGGCCCAGACAAGATCAGTCCTTGAGTTTTCTCTGCTTTGTTTCTTCTCTCACCCGCTAAACCCTGGCCTCAACCACCGCACCACAATGGCCTTCCTTCGCAAAGTCGCGCGTAATCCCCGGTCTGCCCCTGCCGTCGCCGCTGCTCGCCCACGCGCCTCCACGAACCCCAACCCCACGCCCATCGTCATCTGCGACGAGCCTACCAGCGCTTACTACGACGACCTCGTCAACGCCGCTGGCCGCCACGGCGACTTCGCCACGGTCCGCAACCTCCTCAACAAGCGCGTCCGCGACGGCTGCTTCAACACCGGCGACACCTTCAAGTTCCTGACCCACACAGAGACCTCCCTGTCCGCCCTCCACGACCTCCTCCGCGCCCTCTCCCGCCTCGACCGCGGCTTCCCCGGCAAGAGCGCCTTCGACGCGCTCATCGCCCGCCTTTGCCGTCTCGGCCGCCTCGAGGATGCCCTGCGCGCTGTCGAGACGATGGCGAGCGCCGGCTTCGGCCTCAACGCCGTCACCTTCCACCCGATCCTCAACCTCCTGACCCGTCGGGGCGACTTCGAGGAGGCGCGGCGCGTGGTGGGTCTGATGAGGGACCACGGGGTCCCCCTGGACCTGACGGCGCACAACCACTTCCTGACGGCGCACTGCTTCCGAGGCGACCTGGCCTCCGCCGCGCGCGCGATGGAGGAGATCGAGAGGGAGGGGCTAGGGGCGGACACGAGGACGTACGACGCGCTGGTGCTGGGGGCGTGCAGGGCGGGGAAGGTAGGGGCGGCGGTGGGGCTGCTGGGGCGGATGGAGGAGGAGGGGGTGTCGCCGCTGTACAGCACGCACGTGCACGCGATAAAGGCGATGGTGAAGAGGGGGTGGGGGGAGCAGGCGGCGGAGCTGGTGAGGGTGTACGGAGGGAGGGACAGGGCTCTGGATAGAGAGAACTACGGAGTAGTGGCGAGCGAGCTGATAAGGATGAAGAAGGTGGGAGAAGCGAAGAGGGTGGTGGAGGAGATGGCGGAGAAGGGGCTGATCATGGGGGAGAAGCTCCGGGAGTTTTACAGGTCCAATTCGAGTGCTACTAATTAAAATCTCGGAATGTCTTTTTGATCCGATGAGCAATTCGTGTTGTGGCGAGCCAATCGTCAGTGTGTAAATTTACCCTTTTTATGATCATGTTTTATAGCCAATTTACCGAGCTAAGTCTTCTGAAGTTCTGCCTTCTGTTTTCGGGGCCAACTTCGTCAGTAAGGAATGTTGATCAGACGGCCCAGCGGTCGAGAGTGGTGGCATGAAGAGCGAGTCCGATTCGGCGTTCGTCATGGAGTCCGATGTGTCTCCTCGAATCAGATCTTTCCTCAGATCTCGACCTCGACCAATTTCTGCCGTGGCTGAGGAAGCATCCACCAAGAATGTGCCGAGAATGTGATTGATCCTTCCTCGTCAAGCATAGTGCTGACTCGAGATGACTAGCCAACATGGTCGGAGGTGACCAGATGCGCATTGCGAACGAAAAGACGAACTCAGGTTGATTCATGAATCGCTAGAGCAACCGATTACTTTTTCTCTCTGGATATTATAGCTAAGGTCTCCCTCAATTTATTTCCTATATGCGTCCCCCTTTGTCAAATTTTACTCGCCATTCATAGTCGGCTTACACGTGAGAAGGTTGGCTTACATATATCGTAGTTATCCACCTATCAACTCAAATTTTCGAGCAAGGCATTCCAACGACCACCCCGATTTTGATTGCCCGATGATGAGATGAGATGAGATGAGAGAGTAAAGAATGATGGCCTGTCGAACATAATCCTTAAAGAGTATTCAATAAAATAGATCGCACGAGAAACACAAGTTTGGCTTCATGCGCTACTTAAAAAGATTTGCATCGGATTGAATCAGCCAATACAAAAACGAAGAGAAGGAAAAGCAAGTTTTGGACTGGTTCAGAAATTTGTCGATCGGCCAACCGCGAGATTCGATTTCATTTTGTAGCAGCTAACTCAAATGAATTTCTTTCTTTCTCAATTCTTTTTTTTTTTTTTTTTTTTGTGGTAATCTATATAGGTAAAGATGGAAAAAGAAAAGCCCGGACAAACACTAGGGATCATGAGATGCGTTAAAGGCTGCACAGTCTAAGACTCCAAGCCATTCTCATTTTGTGTTTTGGTCCTTTATCTTGTTCTCTCCATAAATAGAATTAGAAAGAACTTATAAGGTAGGCTCTTCTGGGGTGTTGTAGCTGGTAAACGTATTCCTACTGTTATCTGCAATCTTGGTTTCCATATTAAACAAAGAATATCATACCATCTCCCGCTGCGAACGGCGACTTTAACACTAGAATAATTGAACCCCATCTAGACTTTTTCGACTGTCAGCATGCTCTCGAATATAATAAACGCTACTTGCCCAGATTTTACATGTATGTATTGGAAGACGTATGCTAATCCTGGAAGATTTCAAGTTGCTGCATAGGTCAAGAACTGGGTTAGCTTTTCCAGTCAGTACACCACCTTAGCCTCAACGTTGCCTAATACGACACTCCAAATAGTTTTTCATAAACATTTCGCTGGACAGCTCTCAAAGCCACCACAGGTCCAAAGCCAGAGTTTGACGAGGCATATTCATATTCTGGAAATGCTTAAAAAATCGAACTTTTCTGGTTAGAAAACTCACTGCGATCGTAACTAACCCACCGAGGCCGGACATCGCGCCAGGTGGCGGCAAGCCAGAAGGCCTCCACTCCTTCCTAACACCCATCTGATTGTCTTTAGTGACATACTGTACAAGCAGAAGCAGTCAAGAGTCTCTGCAATTAAATTAATCCTGAAGAATGGAATTCTCCTCAAGCAAATTAAATAAAGAACAATAAAAGGAAGAACCAACCATGATATTAACGATGACTGGGGACATAAAGCCCTGTTGAAGGAGCAACACCAATGAATGTTTCCCCTCCTCTTCCTTTGCTTCCTCCAATGGCTTTCTCTGGCTTCTTGCCAACTGGGGCCCTACTGGACTCACTCATTCACATATCCAATGAAGTCTCTTCCATGGAAAAGTTCCCTTTTGTCCAGGTCAGGAACACATCGACCATGATCAGGAGGATCAAGCTTCTCTCGTCCTTGTTCGAAGAGATTCGAGAGACGAACGCAAAGATCCCGCCTTCTTCAATACTGTGCCTGACCGAGTTGTTCTCTGTGATACAGAGAGTGAAGGTTGTCATCCAAGGTTGCAGAGACGGCAGCTGTCTCTGGAACCTGATGCAAACAGAGTACATCTCCAAACAGTTCTATGTATTGGTGAAGGAAATGGGACGAGCACTTGATATCTTGCCTCTGAGCTTGCTTCACATAACGACTGACATCAGAGAGCAGGTTGAGCTCCTTCACAAGCAAGCGAAACGGGCCGAGCTCTTCGCCGACAACAGAGAGCTTCAAAGGAGAGATGATCTCCTGAGACTGATGGCTTCCAACAATGAGAAGAACAGCAAGAGCAAGGGCTTTGTCGATTTTGACAAGGTGAAGGACATTTTGAGCAACATTGGGTCGAGAGATCCACTGGATTATGAGGAAGAGATATCGAAGCTAGAGGCCGAAGTGCAGAGGCAAGCCGGGACAGGCGGACTGATTGTGGTTTCCAACATCAACAACCTCATCTCTCTTGTTTCGCATGCCAAGTCATTGATCTTCAGCAGCAATGAAGAGATTGAGAAAGTCAAAGGAAGTTCAGCGCAGTACTCCGTGACTGCATTAAGGAATTTTGATATTTCTTCGTCCTCACAAATGATTGTTACCAATGTCCCCGATGAGTTCCGTTGCCCAATATCGCTGGATCTAATGAGGGATCCTGTGATAGTATCATCAGGTCACACGTATGACCGTACTTCAATTGCCCAGTGGATCAATTCGGGGCACCATACATGCCCTAAAAGCGGGCAGAGGCTCATCCACATGGCCCTTATTCCCAATTACGCACTGAAGAGTCTAGTGCACCAATGGTGTCAAGAAAACAACATCCCTCTCCTAGAACACCCATCATCTTCTTCGTCTGAATTGGAGAGAGGTAGCAGCAGCCAGAGAAACTCATCTGAGAATGCCATAGATCACCTCTCCGCCGCAAAAGCTGCCGTAGATGCTGTTAAAATGACAGCTGAGTTTCTGGTCGGGAAGCTAGCCACTGGATCATCAGATATACAGCGGCAAGCAGCATATGAGCTCCGGCTGCTGGCGAAGACTGGGATGGACAACCGTCGGATAATCGCCGAGGCTGGAGCTATTCCTTTCCTCGTCACATTGCTGAGCTCTCAGGACCCGAAAATACAGGAAAATGCAGTAACTGCACTCCTCAACCTCTCAATCTTCGACAACAACAAGATCCTGATAATGGCAGCAGGAGCAATTGAGAAGATCGTTGATGTCCTCGAGTCTGGGAAGACCATGGAGGCAAGAGAAAATGCAGCGGCAGCAATCTTTAGCCTGTCGATGATCGATGACTGCAAGGTCAGCATTGGCGCGCACCCGAGAGCGATTGCGGGGTTGGTCAGGCTCTTAAGAGAAGGCACTTCAACTGGAAAGAGAGATGCTGCGACTGCCTTAATCAATCTCGCAGTTTATAATGTCAACAAGGCGAGCGTGTTGGCCGCTGGAGCGGTTCCCCTGCTCATTGATCTGTTGATGGATGATAAGGCAGGGATTACAGATGATGCGCTTGCACTGCTCGCTTTGCTCTTGGGGTGTCACGAAGGTTTGGAGGAAATAAGGAAGAGCAGAGTACTTGTGCCTCTTCTCATCGATCTGCTAAGATTTGGGTCTCTGAAAGGAAAAGAAAATGCTATCACTCTCCTGTTAGGTCTGTGCAAAGATGGAGGAGAGGAAGTTGCTGGGAGATTGCTGATGAATCCAAGAAGCATACCTTCTCTTCAGAGCTTGGCAGCCGATGGATCTTTGAGAGCAAGAAGAAAAGCAGATGCGTTGCTCAGATTATTGAACAGATGCTGTTCTCACTCTCGCAATCCTGTTGGATGAGTCAGAGCAGTTGAGTAAGTGGGTGTAAATGTGTGAATAACACATTAAAGAGAAGTTAATTTTCATTTGTCCAGTGTAATCAAATACTCAGAGAGTGGATAAATCTCAGGTCTCGGAGACATTCTTTGAAAGCAAAAGGCATTTCAATGTCAATCTGCAGAAGAATTTTGGTACATCGCTGTCTCTTATCATACACAAAATGCATCTAAAATATGAAAGCACAACTATTGCACTCAGAAAAGACTCATCGACAATTGTCATTGCTGTTATCAACAAGATAAGTTACAGCATTGAAGATTCGATAGGTGAAACTGGTCCATCGTTACAAACTCCTATTACATGAGCAGCCACGAAAAGGTAGGCCCTTAAGAAATTACACGGTCTCTCTCTCTCTCTCTCTCTCTCTCTCTCTCTCTATGGGGTTACAAGGATTTAAACTAAATGAATGAGTGGGTGGGAAAAAAATAATCCATCTTTGAGAAGGTTCAACTTCTGTTTAACCAATAGGAGGTGAGCCGATGCAGGGACAAGCTAAGCTCGAAGACCAGCAGTGAACCATGATTCACATCAGGGAAAGTCCGAGAACCAAATCTGTGCTCACAATTCTACCAATTCCAATCCAATGTGTTTCCCGTTTATCTTGTATCTCCAGTACCAGCTTCCACTATCAACCATGCTCGGTGCGAGTGTTACTAATTGAACTGAAAAACCTGAGATGTAGATAGAAGAAAAGGTGAACATCTTATGCATAGCCAGAAAATGGGCTAAGTACAAATTTAGCCGTCTAAATTTCAGTGGACGTACAATTTGGTCCATATGCAATCAAGTCCTCTATCGTTCTCGATTTGTGCGATTGGGCCCTCTAATTTCATTTTGTTCATTCAAGTCCTCCAACGATTTGTGCAATATGGTTCTTCATTTGCTTCTTGTAACTAACACAATCAAATTAGGGTTTCTTGTTTTTCACAAATTTGGTGACACCCACAATGACAATGCCACCTCAACAGTTTACCAGAAGCCACTGACTGAACAATTTGATTGCACAAATCAAGAAAGTTAGAGGACCTATCTGTTCAAAATAAAACTCAGACGACTAAATTGCACAAAACAAGAAAGTTAGAGGACTTGATTGAATACAAAAAAAGTCTGACAACTAAATTGCACAAAGGTTGAAACTTAGCAGACTAAACTGTACTTAACCCTCAGAAAATTGCCAAAAGAAAGCAAGAAACAAACCAACAGTGAGGATTTTGGGTGTCGGTGGGGCAATTGGCGAGGGCTTACGAGAGAAGACGATGATAAGCTACAAAAATTTTGCATTGCTTCTAACAGGATCAAGATGGTAAAAGTGATGATGTATGCTGATCCACACACGTCACTAAAGGATTGTTGTATTCCCCTTGATTCTGAGAGCAGACTTTTTTAACAAAACCCAAAATAGACAGCACATCATGTAAGGGAAACTATTTACACTACAAACCTGAGATTCCAGGAGTAATCTTCATCTTATGGCCATCAGGAACTTCAAAAACATGATTTCCCTGCCGCGGGAACAGAACTATCAGTAATCAAGTCAATGCATAATTACAACATAAAAAATGCATGACTCGCAAAATTTTCCTAAATTAATTGTTGACAATCATGTGCTTCTGAAGTTGGAGCCCCGCATCATAACACTTTCCTGCCATAACAAATAGAATTGGCCCACTATTTTCTCATCCTACAGAGAAATAATGTGTGGCAGTGTGGCTCTTATTGAGGTTGAATAAACTTGTAGCTGTGCCTAGATGTGTCAATATTAACCTAATCCTGTAATTTATGTTCAACTGGTGCAAACCTGAAAAGAGACATCTGTTGCCTCAAATTCCGCATTCCCATGCAGTATCACCTTCAGGGACTCTGACCGCTGCACATCACGTTTCCAGAATACATTGCCCGAGAATTTCCAGTCGATTCCTTCATTTAAAATCTTGACATTCTGTAACTTACATCTACCACACCTACAAAATTAAAAAAAGACTCAAAACAATATTTCCACAACTCTAAAAGAAGCAAGGGAACCAGAAGAGAGAAAAATATATCACCTGTAGCCATATTGTAGTATCAGATCACCATTTTTACCCATTCTAGTTGAGCCCATGACATTATCAGCCTCAATAATCAGGCTTCCCTCGAGCTGGAATACAGGTACCCAATTAGCTCAGAAAATAAGGCACTACATACATCGAGTCCAGTAAGTATCAATATGCACCTGAACATCTCTCCATAAAAACTCTGCAACCTCGACTATTAACTCAGATCCTTTGCTTATGGAACCTCCACAAAACTGTGAGAAATAAGCCAAAGGAAGTCAGATTATTTTCAACATCACAAGGCATAAAATCCAGATCCCCTAATTCATTCATTTAGGAAAAAACTAAACCAAAGCAGTTTGAAAAACTCCTGGGATTGTCATATTATGCAATTAGAATAAGCTAGACAAAGTCTAACTTGACATGCCAAATAAATAATTCTCATGACAGACCATAAGATTGAATGTTTACCTTTTGCCGTGAGACCTCCCAAAGTGGGCCAAGTGCTGGGTGAAGAAGAATAAGAAATGGTGGCCCAGAATCGATGTACTTCTCATTACCTTCTATCTGCAGCAAAGAAAAGAAAGTAGGATTTATCAAACATGCACCAAAGAATAATGTATTTTGTGTCACTACCGAATAGTGATGTGTTTTGTTTTAACAAAAGGAAGAAATTATAAACAAGCAACTGAGGAACAAGGAAAATACAACTGGACAAATAATGCACGAAACGATTTTTATGGCATCAACTGACATGACCAATCTCCAGCAAGACCATGTGCCATACCTCAGGAAGATTAATGTTACATTGGGAAAGAATGTCATAAGCATTTCGCATTATATCCAACAGTGAACCATCTGGGGTCTGCACAAGAGTACATAATGGGTCACGTGCGTGAAGAGTGTCCACTAGGTCCATCAAAAGAAAAGTATGGAAAAAAAAAAAAACGCCAGAAAGCTCACTATCTATATTATGTGAGAGCTGGCATTGGATGTTTATTAATCTTTGGTCGTGGGCAACTCAAGGAGAGTTCAGAATAAGAAAAGAAGCATGTTTTTAAAACATTAAGCACCTGATGTAAAGACTTGTCTGAAGGTTTCCGTTTCTTCTTGGCAGAGGAGGTGACCCTTCTCCTTTCATTGTAGACTAAAAAAGTGTCCAGCTCATCTAGTAATCAATCCAAATAGATGTCATGGATGGAATAGAAGGATATATCAAGTCACTTCAATAGCCATTTATGAACAATGTTAGAGGGGCCTACCTTCCACACCCTTATAACAACGAGATGAATAGGTATTAAGGAAGCCATCTGCAATATTCTGCATGGTGCATTCCAGCCTTCCACCACTAACACTGTCATATATAAAGAATTGCCAGTTAGTGTGATTATTTCAATCGTCCAGAGAGAGAGCAAGAGAGAGGAAGAATGGAGGGTGTTCATATTATTACAATCAGAATTCTAAAAGAGATACAACATCGAGGGCATTAGAAGACTAAATTAATTTCCAAATACGTAGTAAGAGCACCATAAGTTTTGTTCACACCATAATACTGGCATCAAAAAGCAACGCAACCTCGGATTGTTTATCTAAGCCGTTATTAAGCAAATGTCCAACCACATTGCAAGAGCAAGCAAGTTGAGTGTAGCATGTAATCTGTACAGAATTGACTGCTTATATAATTACTAGCTAGCTAAATTTCTCTAAAAATTACAAGCCTATTCCCCACAATACCATTCAAGCAACATTGCCTCATAAAAGGAACCAACGATTACAACTAGTAAAATTAAGGAAGATAGAATGCAATTGTAGATGGGAATACATGCCTATGCCTGTTTCCAAAGTCGTCCACGTATTCAATTGGCTTTTTTATATTAAGCACCATGCCTGGCAAACTCTTCTTGTCTTTAGATGATGCAACCAGCTCAGCAGATCGTAAATCCACATATAAGATGTTTGTATTGGCAGGGAATTCTGCCTGCAAACTAGAACAGAGAAGAAAAGTGAATTGATTATTGATAGTAGAAGTACTTCCTATCGGAAAATGGATAGATTGAACAATTGGAGCCCCATATCAAATTTACCTATTAGAAGATCCAGTAGCTATCCCAAACTTGTCAAACTCAGTATACTCAATGCATGATAAACCATATGCCCACTTCCCATCATGATTCTTTCTCTCAATGAGAACATCGATTCCTTCTGTAGCGCCCGCGTTGCGCTTACATGAAGCAAACCCTAATTTCTGCTTCACAAGAAATCAGAGAAGAGAACGAGCAGTTTCTCCAATTAGTGGACAACTCCACTTATCACCATGGAAAAATATATCAGATGCATGCTAAATATAGTTATCATGTCGATTTCTGCGAGGCGTTAGAATTAATGTCATGGAATGCATTCATCCGCCTTTACATGTGTTCATACCAAGCAAAAAGTCATTAAGCTGTGCACAGATAGCTCATAAATGATCGCTGTTCCCAAGCGTCATTATAAATCGAGCCAGGTTCCTTCCTTCATCCTCCATATTATATAGATCTCACCATTCAGCCCAAAAAAAAAAAAAAAAAGAGAATTCAAACTTTTCATATTCTGGGATCAATAGAAGAAGCTCAAAAGATCGACATCCAGAGAGAGGAAGAACTATCATTCCACACAATTACTACATATCTTGAGTCTCTTGGCTCTGCGCAATTCACAGTTAACCATTTAACGGAAAAGAAAGCAACCTATTTTGCAAATCTTTTTCATCAAGGTTTTGAGCTCATGACTACCGCCAGCTTCCCCTATGTTCTGCTCCTCTTATTTAATATCGAGTAATTTTCAGCTTAATGTGACCATAAACCAATAAGCTACAAAAAGTACCGCTCACAGTCTTATTCCAATCCCTAACCAGGAATCTCCTAAAATTAATTTAGCTTATTGAGATGAGTGACTAGTTGAAAGATGATTAGGTTGCTCGGAACTCCACTGTTGGCACAATTGGCATGAGACCATTGATTCAATGAAGAGCATGAGATTCACTGTCTTTGCAGTCTTCAGCAGTGATACCAGCAAACTGTGTAGCAGGACTACTAACTCTCCGGGAGAAAGCATGTTTCTAATTCCCAATAGGATAGCTTGACTTCTCAAAGGAATATAAATGAATTCCATGACACACACAAGAAAATTATTGCCACAAAATGTGGAAGTCACTCAGAAGTTTCTTTAGAAGTCCTAAGAAAGAATGGTACTCGATATGTATGCGTACCTTCTCATGACGTAACCCAATCCCTGACAATGCCAAGAGTGTCAAATCTGTGGCAGCAACGACATTACTGCAGAAAAATAACTATAGATGATGTTCTGGCTCACGACCAATAAAAGAAACGCACATGAACCAGAACAGACTAATAAGAGGTAACCTGACTTGTCTAATAGTGGCGCCTTTCCTTCCATGTTTGTAGAACCATTCAAAGACGCCTCTGTCATAAGCCAGTTTCCATATAACACCATGACCACCAGGTTTGCATACAGGCATGAATGATTTTGTGGTGATCCACTGTCCATGTTCTGCACTTACAGCTGGTACAAGAGGCTGCCAAACACATGGCACATTTCAGGTAAGCACCAAATGCTGACACTAACTTGAGCTTTTCCACTAAATAGCAAGAAAGGTAAAAGAAACTGCCAACTAATACCTGTTCAAAAAATCGAAAGCTGGATTGACCTCTTCCAAACCACTCGAGTTTCTTGCAGAGGGATGTAATGCGCTCATGGTTGTTTTTGGCTGCGCTTGTCATAATCGCAATAGGAGTGATACATTGCTTTCCATACAACTTGAAGTACAGGTACTCCCGAGCCTAGCAGTTATGAGAGAACCAACAAGCACGTTATTGGTGCATAGGACAAGGTTACCATTCTCTTAAAGATTTTTCTGCTCATTAACATTCTTGCCGAGCATGCCAAAGAAAAAGGGCAAAGAAAAAGCAATAAAAGAAACATCGCGTCACAAGCAGGCCATGCACCTGTAGATCTCTCACGAGGCCTTCCAAAAGGGTGCGTCCACAGTAAGGAAGCATGGCAGCAGGAAGACATTCACCAGTGTCAGGATCCACCAAACCAAGTCTGTCGGCTGAGCCTCCAAGAGGATAAATTTCACCTAGGTTGGGCAAACCCTAAAGGGATAAGACCTTAAGTTCAAGATCATCCACCGCATATATATGCTGCCAAGAGAACTCTATTATTCTCAGAAGACAAACCTCGATGCCCCAGAGAGCTGCTTGAGATGCGTACTCTGTATTCTGAGAAAGGTCAAGTCCAGCGGGAGAGTGAATTTCCAAGATCTGAGATTCCGTTGATCCCTTTGAATTCTGCAACCAGCTGGTCGACTGCCTTTCTGATACTGATTCCGTAAGGAGCTCAAGCACCATTATCTGATAACTACAGAGGTTATGTCAATTAATAAGTAAAAGAAAGAGCGACAAAAAAGCATGAGAACAACCCCTAAGAATCTTCACCAGATTCTTGAAGGCTGCATGCCAAAATTCCATAGCAGGTATCCTCGCTATACATGAATCCAATCAAAGATTTCAACTTGAGATACTCTCCGAAGTTGTCAAGTTATGGCAGGTAAAAGTTTGTGCAAAATTACAATTTCACTGCCCATACCACAGTAGTCATTCATCGGTTGAATCCTAAAAATCACATCTCAGAAATTAAGGCAGTTCAAATAAAATGGGAGAGTTTCCATCGCCAGCAGTCAACTGACAACTTCAATATCACTGAATGCAAAAGGCATTAGAAGAACTCTTATTTTACTTATTACATAATCTGTCAAACATTTACGTATCAACTACGAGAACGTATCCCCTAACCGACCATCACAATTAGTGCCTAAAGTTCATTCCCCGAGGCTTTCAGTAAAAGCCACTCCCTGGAATTAATTTTAAAAAGACAATCAAGTCAAACCAAAGTCAACCATATCTTCTGAGAATCCTATTTCCTAATCGGACAATTGAACAGAATTAGGTCACAGAAGAAGAACTCACCCAATAATACCTCCAATGCAATCATAGAACTGCTCGATCTCCCCTAGAGTCCTCAACAGCCTCTTCAAGTCACCAATGTCCTCGTCCTCAGAGCGCACGCCCATCTTCCTCTCTCCGCCATTCACATCCAGCCCCTCTATCATCTCCACCAAAGCATAGAGCGCGCTCTTCAGCGAACTCTTGGCAGACTCGCGAAATTCGCCCTCCCGAACCCCAACCCCCGCGCCAAGCACGTGCTCCTGCCCGGCGGCAACCAAGCACTTGATCAGAAACAGCTCATTCTCGTCCAAATCGACGGCGCCTAAAGCCCCAGCTAAAGCACCGCTGGACCGAGAACCGAACAACTCCCTGACCCTAGAATCGGAGCTTATCACGCTGAGCTTCTGCCCGATGGAACTCGCACCGGCGAGGCGAGACCGGAGAGCGGTGAGGCGCTCGATTTCAGAGTGGAAGTCGAACTCCGGAGCGGGGGGCACGTACTCGACGGGCGCGGTGGAGACGCGGGTGAGGCGGCAGCATGGCGGGGGCGGAGTCAGGAGGGAGAGGGAGAAGGAGAGAGGCGGCCTCCGGAGGAGGAGAGAGTGGGGTCTGGAGAGAGGGCGAGCGAGGGAGGAGGCCTTGGGGGTGAATGAGAAGAGGACATTGCTGCTGCTGCTGCTGCTGCTGCTGCTTTGGCTGAGCGACGGAGGAGCAGAGCGGGACATGAGAGAGAGAGAGAGAGAGAGAGAGAGAGAGTCAGGGTAGTGGAGGTTTGGGGTGACGATGCTATTGAGGAAGAAGAAGAGCGAGGGACAAGGCACAAAGGGGAGATGCGAGGAGGATATACCAAGGATGGGATTGCCGCTAACTGTCATTTCCTGTCCGACCAAACCAAAAAAAAAAAAAAATTTATTTATATATTATTTTGCTGAAATTATTAAAAATCCTTACAAAAAGATTTTATATTTATATATTATTTTAATGAAACTATTAAAATCCTTATATTTCCAATTGAGCGGGAAAATGACAAGATTCGACTTCTTATAATCCTTGGTCCGTGTAGTGCGCACGAGCACGGCTCAAGAAACATTATACGTATAGATTAGACTCTTAAAGACAGATCACTCATGTCGGAACTTACCGGAAGATTCGCAAGGAATCTTATATATCACGGGTATTGAAAAACTCCCAACTTCCGAAGATCTTTAAAACGTGCATTTCCCTTTTTGAAATGTAAGTAATTGTAGAAGTGAGACGATGGAGAGCCAAGTGTATTCTTTAAAAAATAAAAAGGGAAACATGAATTCAATTACATTGCAAAAATAGATGGAGATATGTTGATGCTACAATAAGTTTTGAATGTTGATCTTTTAGCTTGACAAGACAACACATCAAGGTCGATGATCTTCGTAAATGGTACTTTTTTTTTTTCTTTTGCACGAACGTTCTTTTTTGGTGAGCAAGAAAATAACAATATTACAACATTTGGAATTAGAGGATGAAAAGACGTCCATATGTTTTTTTTTTTTTTTTTGGTCATTTCAATTTAGGGAACACAGCATAAATAGTTCATAAACTTTTCATATATGTTAGCTTATGAACTATATGAAAATGTTCGATATTATCTTAATTAAATATGTACCAAAAGCTCATGGATCACATTGAATAGATTAAAAATTCGAAAGCGTCAATCATTTGGATAATGAACCGAGAGCTCCAATTCTTTCCGAATCAAAGCTCGAAGCGAAAGCATCGTTCGTGCGGATTCGTGACGGAAAACGGGAAAAGAGGACAATAACAAGTGAGGACAAATAACGCGAAAGATATTCCACCGTGGATTTCAATTCTACGGTAAGGAAGTGCGTGAGTGTTGATATTATGCAACATCACATGATGTGAATTTCTCTCTCCCTCTCTCTTTCCAATTTGTATGATCAGAATCTAACTCGAAGAACTGATCAAACCCGCGGTACAAGAGGATGAATTGGGCCCATGAATAGAAGCTTTAGCTTGTTTTTTGCAGGAACATGGGCCAGGCCTAATTTGGCCACTCGGGTCATGTGATGTGGAATTTACAATCTGTGCCCAATCCAATCCAAACAATTGGGCCATACTTACCACGAATGTATCGACGGCCTAGATGTCGAAACGCCCAACGAAGGTATCGAGCGGGCCGGGTATAAGATCCGTCTCTCACCGACATCGTACGAGAACAACGGTGATCATGTAGGCAACGATTGTTTTTTTCTTTG
Source organism: Rhodamnia argentea (assembly GCF_020921035.1). Taxonomy (NCBI): domain Eukaryota; kingdom Viridiplantae; phylum Streptophyta; class Magnoliopsida; order Myrtales; family Myrtaceae; genus Rhodamnia; species Rhodamnia argentea. The sequence continues at coordinate 21,733,301 of NC_063157.1, read as the reverse complement.
CTTAAGCACTAGGAGAATAGTATTTTTGGTGAATCGTTGTCAACATGAACATCACAAGTATCACCTTTAGGTTTGTGTGAAATGAGGTGATATTGTCCCATTCACGAAGATTAATGACTCGGCCTCGTGTATATACGAAGAGGATTTCATTCATTTTCTTTTGATAATCCAAAAGTACGAGCGCAGAAGCTCAACAACCAAGAGGCTCGTAGAATATCCTACAAGCGTCACATACGAGTCAAGTTCATCATAGGGGTAGCCCTGATCCGGAACACATATTGTACGTAGTTGGTGGGATCTCGATTAGACAACATCTGTTCCTTGAACTACAAATTCCCCGGCTCCTGAATCGACTGCGACAACATGGGGATCGCCGTGAAGGAGATTTGCGTAGATAATGAACTCGGATATTTGGGAGAACATTTTCTCTTCTGATTAAATTGCGAGGAAACGACAGAAAGAAGGCAAAACTCAATGAAGATGCATTCGGTTTGACGGAAGATCTGCCTAAAATGTTCTCTTCCATTTGGAGATTGGCCTAACACTTTCTCCTCGGAAAATCAAAAGGAAAAGAGAAGCAAATGAAGAAACTAGAAACTGAGGAAAAACTGAGTTCAGAAACGAATTGAATCACCAACAAATGCAATCGGTGAAGTGCTATTTTGATGCATATTAAACATGCATTGTGAAATGAAAGGCAACCTTTTACTGTGAAAGATTGCCCGTCAAAGTGGGCTAGTCAAGATACGTGAAAGCTGTCCCGGACACTACCTGACTTGTTATACGAAATAACAATCAAAAGAGTACTCTATTATTTGCAAAATATCTTTGTGATTTATCTAGGTTGAAGTCATCCTCGGTAAAAATAAAAAAAAACAGAAGACGATTATCCTAACATTATTTGTAGTCCAAGCAATAAATAAAAGTACAATACTAATAAGAAAGCTAAAATTAATATTAATCCTTATGTTGTTAATGCCCCGCTGTGAAAATGTGATAGCTTTGTCCTCACTCACGGGTATTTATTAGATGTTGAATATGGTCTACTTATTCGAAAGCCTTGTTACATCATGTCATGTTATTTTGCGTACGAAGTTACTCAATTCATTTAAATATACGTAGCGTCACTCCAAAAGTAATACTTGTATGGTCCTAAGATATAGATTAAGCCAAAGGTTCTACATAAATATCATATCCCTACTAATGTAGTTTCCACTAGTGCTTAATTTTGTCTAAACTGACAGCAGTAGATTATACAAATAAAAGAAAGCTTCTAGCAATCTCTAACAATCAATGGTCAAATAAAGTCTGTCTTTGTTCTTATAAATATTCGGTCATTCCTTAAAGTTCGCCATATTGCAAGCGATTAGAAATGAGTTATTGTATCATACATGGATTATGTCGTGAATAAGTAACAAGTTTGATAGTATCCTGACACGTGTGGGTATAGAATTATTCAATATTCGAACATTCATGCTTGTCAAAGGATAAATATTTTGACATCCTAAAAATGATTATCTATATCGCTTACAAAAAAACGAATGACATAAATTATTGCCCATAGTGAAAATTTCATTGACTACTTATTAATTTCTATGGAGATAGTCATTTTTGAAAAAAAAATGTATTTCTAATCTTTTATTTTAAGCGAAACAAACGAAGCCTAAATAGTAAGTAGGGCTCTTTTTTGGGCTAAAAGACAGCACATAGATGTCGCTAGCGTGAGGGTATGTATGCTGATCAAACGCCATGACATGATGACAAAAAAACCTCGTACTTCCTTTTTTCTTTTGGCTGCTGCTTCTGTTTCCTCAATGGCAAAGAAGGAGAGCGAAAAACAAAAACAAAAACAAAATTAGGTTCCAGGAAAAGTGAGATGCTGTCGTCTTATACTGACGAATTGCAGAAACTAACAATAAAAAGAAAACCCTTCTGTCTCTGCGCAGTTCAAGAAGCAAATGCAGGCAAGATCTGATCTTAGTTCAACCTACTTCGGTTCAGTTCAGTGTAATGAAATTTTTATTCGTTCTTTCTTGGCCAGTTCTCCTTTCAAAGACACCTCGAAACACACAAGGTTTTCATGATAGTTTTATTTCAGAAATGCTTCTATATTGTTTAATCTCTGCGCGACGATTAAGAGCAAGATGAAACTTAGCCAAACGAGAATTACAGACAAGACAAGATGACATGAAAAGGGTAATTACCTTGAGTGATGTTCGGACACGAAAACAATTTCCTATTTATGAATGTTTCAGTTCTGATAAAGAACACTAGAGAAAAAGTACCTCAAGATCTCACTCAGAAATTTGTCTCATTCACAAAGTCAGATCTAGGGTACTCGCGCTCTGCTTCTTCGAATCCCCACCACTGTCACCATTATCCTCCTTCAATCTGCTGAGCTTCGAGAGCAATGAACACGAAGAAGGAGACAGAGAAAGAGACAGATCGCTATCCACCTCATTGTTGCCATTTTCCAAATATTCCTTCTTGGGTCTCACCACTCTCAGAGATAAGTCCAAGTCTATGGCTCCATTTAGGTCCAAACCCTTCCTTTTCGGGACGCTTCTTGATCTCTCTTCTGGAACTGATGATGACCCGCACGCATCGTCTGTTCTGATCACTTGTTCGCGTCCCCTGATGTCTTTGATTGTCCTTAGGAGATCGGGTTCCCTCGTCGTTGAGCTTGGTGCTGCAACTCGGGCTTGACTTATTTTTGGCCAAGAGTCGTGAATTGATGATAATTTGGAGTGACCTTCTTGATAATGATCACAAGCAGTAGCGATAGTGTTCCTAGCAGCTTCTCCATCAAAAGATGAATGACCCACATGGACATAATCGCGATTAGGCCCTCCTAATCTTTTGTTGATCCCACAATTTATATTTTCTGCTGCAGAAGCTACAATATGTCCAATCTTGAATCTTTCGAACATTGGTGAACCTTGGAGGTGATTGGGGTTGTACAAGCCTCTCCAAGAAGCATCCATGTACCTTCGCAGTTAAGAGAAGGAGGTTTTGATCATAATACAAATTTGCTCAAGAAATTCTTGTTCATGAAAGAAATTACTTATTGAAGGGAGTATGTATTACTTGTAAAATTAACTAGTACCTCAGAGAAGGTGGTCTTTGGTTGAATGTTTGTAGGAGGGGAAGTTGGCTGAGATTGTAAACACGATGATCACCACCATCACCGAAAAGACCATGGTCCTTTATAGCTGTCAGAACGAAAAGGGACCAAAAAGAGGTTTTGGTAGATTTATCTCTTCAAACCATAAACAATGGCAAACCGTAATGTTTTGTTAGAGAGATCACGAAAATTGAAAAATCACCTTGATTGGGGTCGTCTATCTTCTTGCTCCTATACATCTGAAGCAAAAAAAACAAATTCAAATTTACGACCTTAATTACAGAAAAATTGATGGTAGTTGATCCAGTACTTTGCCATGAAAAAGAAGACAAATTAAAAGATCCAGCTGAAATTAATTACCTGAAGGTGGCTCTTGACATGGGCTATGCTAAGGCCCCTGACGTTCATCAACTGAAGAACCAACTTGGGAGTCGCTCCTGAACCAATCAAATAGTAATTATAATTCTTCTTTCATAACCAAGAAAATAGACCGGAACGAGAAACTCAGATTACGGAAGTGCTCACTCTCATGTCCTCCAAGTCTTTCAACAGCATGGACAAAGCAAAGATGGAGATCAGGTGTCCATCGAAGCCGAGGCATCTTCGAGCGCACGTATCTGCGCACAGATCCACAAGCTTTGACCTTGCCATTATCGTTCTTCTCGCTCTCGTCGACCGTGCTGTTGCTCGAGCTTCTCCGGCCATTTCTGAACATCTCCACCTCTTCTTCTTCTTCTTCTTCTGCATAAGAATCTTCATCTTCTTGTTTCTCGTTCTTGTTACACGGGCTTGAGAGGGTGAGCTGAGTACTCTCACTGCTTCTCATCTTTTCAATCTCTCTTTTTGAAGGGGCTTTTTGGGTTTGTGTTCAAGAGAGGACTCTTGGGGTCTTGTTCATTCTCTCTTACCTCAGGCAAGTAGTCCTTTCTTAGAACAGAGAGAGAGAGAGAGAGAGAGAGAGAGAGAGAGATGAGAATTTGCAGAAATGGTAGGGAAAATACATGACAAATGAACCCTAGTCTTTGACATGTGGAAGAATAAACACCTCTCTCTCTCTCTCTCTCTCTCTCTCTCTCTCTCTCTCTCTCTCTCTCTCTAGGTCTTTCTGATTTGTTTAATTTAATAGCATTTTGCTTGTCCGAATTTGCATGCATGGCGCAAGATGTGGATTGCATTCATGAATGAATGAGTCCATGCATGATGACTGGCGGAGACACATGCACGAGAAAAGGAGACTAACTTTAGTTTCTCTATTTTCCTGTTAAAATCTTCATTTTCTCTATTTTCCTATTAAAGACTCCATTCAATAAACTACTCTTTACTAACGTATAAGATGCATCTATAGGTTTGTGTAGCCATTTTTGTCGTATTAAAATCGACTCGTGTTTTAGAGTTCAGGTACTAAACTCTTGATTTTTTATTTTGGTTTCCTTGGATCAATCATGAAAAAAGCTGGTAGAACTATTTTTCCCGTGTTAAATATTTCTGATTAGTCCCGATTAATCCGTAACTAGAAGAAAAGCTTTTAACTAATTCATGTTTTTTCATATATATTTCGTAATCGCATCAAGGGCAAAGAAAGAGAACCCTCACAGAATTTCAGTGCATACATGTCGAGATTTTTGTAGTTAGTTTTGTATTTTGCATCAATATTGCTTTTTGAACTAAAATTGGAAAGAAAAATTAAGCATTGCATGTCTAATATATATCAATATTTATATACATATATACACACACATGACAGATACCAACTGAAATTCAACGTGTACTTATATTTCTTACTTTTCTGCAATTAAAAGAAGCGGAGATTAATGAACCTTTCTCCACGCTTACATGTGCTGTTCGATCTCAAAATCCAAAAATTAATAGAAAGTTTATACTAGATATTCGCTTTCCTACTTTTTTGGAAGTTCTTCTTCATTTTGTCATTTTTATTATTATTTCAGAGCAATATCCACCAATTTTTCTTTTCTTTTCGATCGGAGAATAATACCCACTATTCTAAAAGTTGCATTAGCATCCTTTATAAATTACCTTTCGATTGAACATTATTCACTTAGATTAGTTTCGTTAAAAATAATCCCACTTTTTTTTTCTTAAACCGGTTGTCCCCTAAACAATAATGACCCCATTTTCATCTTTGCATGGTTCTACGCCTTGGCCCGCATTCTCGTCGAGAATCACGCATTTGTCGTCTGTGCGAGGAAGATATTTCTTCATTACTTGCAGCCCTATAGCTTAGAACTCTCGGCAATTATCCTCAATTTTTTTTTCTCTCTTTTTAATCACTACGTTTTTAAGTTTCGCGCGTGAAAACTTGTGGATTAATTGTAATTCAGCAGTCGCCCGTTTAATCGATTAACCTCTCAACAAGTTCAGGAGTATCGGCACGCGACACTCTAAGAGTATCCGGTAACCGTTCTCTCATGTTTCGCCAGAAAGGAAAGAATGGTGAGCTTTCCAAGGTTTGTATATTTTGCGAAATTTCAAATGTGGGCCGCACCCAAATTGCAGGCATCGGGCACTTTAGTGAAAAATGATGGGATACTTAGGCTCAAATCCGAACTTTTGCGACATATGAATGATTTCCAAACATTTTCCTAAAAAATTAATCGATTGTATCGCTTGAAATAATTAGTTAATGAAATATTATCATTATTGACACCAATTTACGTCTAAACATTTTCACGGACATTGACAATATGTTTCGTTCACTCGTTTTTTTGAAGGCGATACCCAACCGATCATTTTTTAGGCAAATGCTTTCCAATTCGTTCAATCTCCAACAAGCGAACGGACCCTTAACCATCGTGTAAATCGTGTGGCCATTCAAAAATCTAGAGCTATTAAGGTGTTTAATGTACAAAAACCTGCTCATTGAAAGTAAAACTTGGCAAAATCAAATCGAGTATTCAAATGAGTGAGAGCCAAAGGCCAAGCAATTCATCATTCAAATTGGTTGGTACACAAATTCGCCTCCGCAATTTATTGCGTTTTCTTCTTCTTCTTCTTGAGGGACCATATTTAGGTTCAAGTCTCGTCCTCATTTCCCAAATTACATTCTCCATCTCTAGTGGCATCCAGCAACATTTCAAAAACATATCTCAAATTTGGTGGCAGCGGTAGTTAATTGGAATCTCTCCCGTCCAACCTTCTCGTGCAAAATTCATCTCCACCACATCTATAATATAAAATTATACGATAATCGTAGTGTGGATGATGGAATTGGGTGGTCTTCGAACGGAGTTGTTAGCAGAGTCGCTTGATGTGATGTCCGAGGAAAACCAAAGCTCGAATCAATGGCAATAAAGTCCAAAGGGGTTAACTAGCCACACTTAAAAAAAAACACACACACACACACGGGGTCGATTTCGTGCGTAGCAGCAAATATATTTCAGTCGGGAGCTTATGGTGGGTTGATTATCTAGCTTAGAATAGTTAGTTACATGTCTATTTCACTTTGAATCTTTGGGATCAAGCTATGTAAGTCGTACGCTCGAGCTAGTTTTTTTTAACTAACGGTTCACGAACAAACCCCGCGAGCGACTTTTTGACGTAATTACGACCGTCGAGAATTTTCAAGACATGAAATAAGTAGTACCGACAGACCAGTGTCTTTATCGTTGAGCTCATTGTCCAAGAAAGCAAATCCCAAGCCGGCTGTTTTAATCAAGTTTTACCCATGTAATTAACCTCACCAGAGAATCCAATTAGGACATGCCGAAAAATAATTCCTCACAAATTACTCGATGATGGTGCCCACGGATACAATACCGTTGATAATTAGCCCAACTTCGATCAGACGAGCGACCCGTCACGACCATCGCGACCCGCGAATACATATCGAACAATAGAGTCGGTTACTGGCCACAAACAAAGGGAGAAACTGAGCATATGTCTCATGGAAAATGCGAGGGTTTCTTCTATCGGAGGGAGGGGAGTTCGGAAGTTGGAGATTTCGTCCTGGTTGGATCGCATGGAAGAGCCTGTTAGTCTCTGAGAGCTGTGATCCGCAATCAATTGTTCAATGACATTACAGACCAGACATCCTCCGCACTTAGTCAATGCATCATCATCGTCAGAGCTCGAATTTAAGGAACGTGGAAACCATTTTTTTCTGTCGTTTGAATCCGTTTGACCTTGAAAAACGAGGTGTCAGATCAGAGACACGACCAATGGGATTATCGGAAGATGGGGGATCTCCGTTCAACGCGTTGCTCTCTCTGATCAGGGCACTGAGACAGGCGTCTTTGGCTGACTGCAAGCTCCTAGTCAATAGTGATTCTATGTAGGGAAAATACCATAAAAAACTCTAAATTATGCTCATTATAATATATTTATCATAAACTTTTTCTTGTGATATCAAAAACTCTAAACTTGTACTCGTGTGACATATTTACCCTAAATATTTTTTTATGACACAAAAAATTTCAAACTTATATCAATGTGACATATTTACCCCAAATTATCTCTTTGTGACACAAAAAATCCCAAACTTATAGGCTTATGACATATTTGCTCTAAATTTTGAGGTAAACGTGTCACGCGGATATAAATTTAGGATTTTTAGCGTCACAAATAAAAGTTAGGGGTAAATGTGTCATGCTCGTATAAGTTTGGGGTAAATGTGTCACATGGATAAAAGTTTGGGGTTTTTTGTAACACAAAAAAAAAATTAGTGTAAATGTGTAACAATGGATATAGTTTGGGGTTTTTGGTGGCTTTTTCCCTTTTATCTATCCATTAAGACATGTTTGGTAACATTCATACTTTTTTTTTTCTTGTTCTTTTATTTCTCATAACAGAAAAAGAACATAAATCTATTTGTGTAAATCAATCAACTTTTCTATTCCCTAGAATTGCTTAGTGCCAGGGAATAAATTTGGAACAGAAACAAGAAGTAAAAAAAAATCTAGCTTTTTGTTCCCGAGAACAAAAATAAAACCAAGTTCTGTATAGCCCGACTCGCACATGCCTAAATCGTCGAGTGGGGTAGGGCTGGTTTCGGGTCGGGTTTATTTATTTATTTATTTGCAAGACCATTTATACTTTTGGCTTCCTTAGTATATTTATCATCAAAATAATGTCAAGATAAAATCAAAATAGTCGATTTGATTTCTTTGTAATTTATATGTTAAGATTTTTCTTCCAGCATGTTACATAATATGCATCAAAAAATTGTTTTATGCAACATAAAAGAATTGACAACAATGGAAGAACATTTAAATTTGTATTCGAATGCTTTGTCCATATATATATATATATATATATATATATATCTATATATCAATTATGTTATTATTTTTTTATTATGTCCTCTCTCTTTTTTTATCGAAGGCGGGTGTGGTGGGAGCGGACGAGGAGGGCGGAGTTATATATTATCAATTTGTAATTGAATTCTCATATATTATCTTTTGATTAATTATAGTGCTTTTTCATAATTGTTGGGAACGCATATGAGAATGGAAGAAAAAGAAGAAGTGAAAAAAACAAAAAAAGGCCAAAACTCGACCTGAATCGTCAAACTACTGGAAATCATTTACTCATTACTTGGCCCGACCCAAACCAAAAAATGCTAAAAAATTTGGGTTGGGTAGAGACGATTACGGTATTTTTGACACCCTTGGTAACTATTGCGATGGATTTTTTAAAGCCATCTAAGAATATCTTGATCAGTTAAGTTCTTATAAAAGTCCAATTTCATCCAAATTAAACATAAATTATTAAGTCTCCACTGACATCCATATAATTAAACAAAAAATTGAGGATGAAAACTTTTGGGGTCGAACCAAATGCATTTATATTCTTTTTTTTATTCCGAGGATAGAAATTTTGTGTAGTCACCAAACACATTTTTTTTTGCTCAGAAACCCGTGCAAGGAATAGAAATCGAAAGAATTATTTCTGAACATAAATTGTTTCCAAGAATTGAAGTGTCACCAAAAGCACTCTTAAAGTATTAAACTCCATGTTCGTTGTGATGAAAACGAAATGATATGTAAATGAAATGGAGAAATGGATAAAATGGGAAAGAGCAATAGAATGAAACTGGTCATTTCGGATCCTAATAGATTAACCCGAATACTGTGCCAACCCGCCAGCGAAAAGGAAAAAAAAAGACAAAACATGAGAGGAGGAAAATACTTAAGAACGTACTTGAGAATTGTTAGAAATACTTAGAATGTTTCCATTGATTCGTCATATCTCTCGCAATGGTGCACATGTTTCTTTCAATTGTGCATATTCTTGATTGATATTCACCTCAGATAGTCATTGAATAAAGTCTATCACGTAGGCTTCATCGAAATACACACAGAAAAGTACAAAAATTACATTTCCTCGTTATTCTAATATTGATAGAAAATCCAACCCAAAGCCTTAAAAACTGGTTGGTAAAGAGAGACCATGACATGGGGTATTTTACATCCTCACGCACGTACAAGCCGGACCAGGAATGGCATGTGACATTTGATATGACTAATGGGTGGACACACTGGGTTAGAACCTAACTCTGATATCATGTAAGGAGTCCAATCCAAAAGTTTAAATAAAATTATTATGCCGAAAAAAAAAAAAAAAAAACAATGTAGCTGGGAACATGCATTTCCTTCCTCGTGGGAAAGAATCTTTATTTCCTGTGGGGATGCTCGTTCCATTTTCAAAGAGTGTACCAACTACTAGAAGTTAGAATGGAAAGTCGGGAAAGGTGGTTTCATTCCTTTCCATTCCGACGTACCAAACAAGCCACTCAAAATCATCAATCGAGGAACTTTCAAAATACTGCTCTCTATTCACGCCATGTCTAATAATAACGGGGTCACCGACATAATGGTTCTCTTAACTAAGAAAATAAGTAAAAGACATGTCAAATTGTCGATACGGCTATCAGAACCCAAAGTCTTTCCCGTTCACTTTGGGAGACGGAATAATAACACAAATAGTCTTTGAACTTTGACTCGGTATGTAATGTGATCCCTAAACTTTTTGTTTGATCAATATGGTCTCTAAACTTTAACCTAATATACAATACGATCCCCGAAATTTTAATTTGACCAATATAATCCATGAATTTTTATAGCATTGGAAGGACAACATTGGACATATTCCTATAGTTCGGGGACTAAATTAAACATGTTTTAAAGTTCGGAGATCACATTACACATTGGGCTAAAGTTCGGATATCATATCGGTCAAATTAAAAATTAAGAGACTATATTGTATATTAGATTAAAATTTATGGACCATTTATGTCATTTTCTCTCGGAATATATACAGCTGAGGAATGTTGAAATAGTTGCGCATGTCGGGGAAAACAAAAACTCATTTGGGAATTTTCTTCCGGATACACGGCCCATTGCGCAAAAACCACGGCTTTTTGTGCAAATTAGTCTTCGATTCGGCTTCGGAATTTGACACAGGCATAGCAATTGTTCTCATCTTGTGGAACCCACGTTAGGACAGCAGACGATTGGGGTCAGTATAGGGGATGAATCTGAGACATAATAAATGCAGGGCTAGGTAAGTCTTTGCATATTTATGTATGGCCAGAAATCAACCGATTTGATTGTTTGACTTCCTTGTCTTAAAAAGCTAATTTGGCTCTAGCTAAACTAACCCTTCCTCATGTCCAATTACATAGGCAAGCCCCCTTTTTTTACTTTTATTTTTTGATAGGCAAGGGTTGAAATGAACAATTTTTCAATTTTTTTTTCAAAAGCTTTTCTGATTTTTCTTTTTTTAAAAGACATTTTTTACATTTCCATCTTTTCTTCTTCTTTTTCCACCTTTCGCAGGCTCGATTCACTAGGGCCTCCGCGATTTGGAATTCACGATAGGCAATCACATTTGGAGGAATTAAACCTAGATAGTTCCTATCCAAGTTGAGAGCAAATGTTTTTTCGTCACACAGATTTCATATGGGATAAATATCAAAAAATAGCCTAAAACCTATTGTACGACGACGAATGCAGTCCTAAATCTTTCGATTTGGCCGATTTAATAACTTGTCAATGCAATCATTCCAACCAATTTTGATTGAGTATTGCCGATGCAGATGATGGCCGTCCTACGTGTCACGGTCAACATTGATGTGAGCAATTTTTATGAATTTTGTGAATTTTTTTGTATCTTACATGTTGTCTTTCCTTTCTTTCTTTTTTCTTTTTCAACTCTCACCAGCTCATAGTAGGAAAAGAAAAGAACAAAGGAAAAAAACTGCATATCCATTGAAAAGCACATTGGCAAATCGTCAGAAGGTTTAAAACTAAATTGATCAAATTGAAAGATTTGAAATTGAATCGACCGTTGTATAATAGATTTAGGACTTTCTTTTGATAGTTTCCCCCATTTCGCATCCATTTGTTCGTACCATCCGCGATAAATCCTCAGAAGTTCGTGAACAAAGCATTTTCTATGCATTTCTCGGACCATAGAGTCCATTTGTTAGATATGGTGGTCACACATGAATAATTCACTCCTTTCGTGCCAAAATGTCACGATGAACATATCCTCACGATCGCATACAAAACCTCGTCCCAGCTCGACCGTTCACGCTTCGAAAAGGGGGAGAGGAAGAGAACTCGGCTTCGAGATGATTGTGACCAATCGAATCGAATCGTAACTTTATGCACATGATCAAAAATTGACCCGTGCAAAATAGCTTTCGAGGTGGCATTTCATCCCCAACCTCGAGAAAGAAAGAAAGAGAAATTGGTGGCGGTCATGCGTTGAAAATTCCTTGAACGTGTGTTGATGTCGCAGCGTTTCACGAATTCATGTGCCAACTGTTCTATTACAGGTGAAATGTCAAAAGAGAGGGCAACAACCTGCCCCCCTCACGGGCATCCTGAGAGATGGACCTGGCGTTCAAGTAAACGTCATCTTCGAAGAAATCGGAGCGCGAATTTCCGAATGGGAAACGTCGCGCTTCCAAGACGTGCAATTGAAGCACAGCCCGGCTAAATCACGATACCAAGAACGGCCCGAGGCCCAATCCTTCGACCCGCCAGGTTTAAGATCTAAACCGACGGACCCCCTTTCGATGATCAGCCAAAATTGTTTTTTCAGATGCCAAAGAGAGACAGAGCAACAGCACTTCGACAGAGGAAGCAACTTTCTGAGTAAATGGACTGGTTTTTTTGGCAATCAAGCCTGTGAATCCAATTGAAAAAGAGAGATGGGGGACTGAGGGAGAGAGATTCACATCAAGGAACCAGTCTGTAAAGTCAACTCCTACCAGAGCCTCTTTGTTGTCTTCTCTTGCTGTGCGTGTATTTCTTTTCTTTTCTTTTCTTTTTTCGGGGTTTTTTATAATATCTCAGTGTGTCATGAAAAGTGTTTGTTAATGTTGCATGAAATTACGTGAAACCTATTAATGCGGATCCGAATCCCTTGAGAATGAGGATGTCTGTCCCTATCTCCCTTCACCTAACCATCATTATCTTACTATGCCATGCATTACATGCCCGCCCATGTTACATGCCATCCACGGCACATACATCCAATACATCATCATCATCATGCATGTTTCTTGATCTTTCTTCTCCCTTCCATCACTTGGGCACTTTCAAACGTTTAAGCAAAGCTTCACACCACAGAATAAACAACACTTTCCCTTGGATATACCTTCTTTGTATCTCAATTTTCACATCAACACATTATTGGTGTTACTTGTGCAGTCGGAATCATTCGATCTGAAGGAAAAAACCAAGACGACGGTTCTTCGAAAGTATTATTGCCACTTCCCAAGCAACCACAAGCATTTGCAGCAAAAGCATTAATGAAGCACAGGTAACCAAAAAAACCGCATCAAGTTGTGATCCGATCAATCGAATCGAAATCGTACCAAAAGGGCTTTGAAAATTCAGGTAGTTAATAAAAGGGACACCATCTAAATAATATCACTCACAGCTAAACATGTGCAAGTATATCATACTACAAAGATACTCGATTGAAGAGTCAATAACAACATTCTAATCCAAAGATGACCAAAAGTATAGTTTGCCTAAAGCATATTCCTATGGCCCCCAAGACGGAACAGTTACCAGTCAATGACTCAATATGCATATATAGGATTTCTCTGTGAGATGGCCACTGTTTATCACCCCACTAGGAATATGGATATTTCCTTTAAATAGTATGAGTAAGAATAATATTTCAAGCGCTAATCTAATATTAGCCCCATTATCTACTTTCCATCCGGCGCTGACAAGGGAGTTAATAAACGTTCTCAGCAAATTCATATGATTTTCTAATAAGTTGAACTATCTCCCAACCCCAGGAGAGGGAAGAAAAAACAAAAGAAAATCCTCAATGGCTGTTAGAAACATTGTGAAGAAAGTTCAGTAATACTTGAATTCCACTCAACATGAGCAACATCCAGTAAAGCACAAGAAGTATCAGACTTATTTTTTCCTCCATTCAGAGGTCACGAATACTGCTGGTCCAATTTCTCAATTTCGTTTTGAAACTACAAAAATGGTGAACAATGCCAAAAACTGCAGTGCGTACAAAGCAGCACCATTTTCAGATGATCAAATTGTTCAAATACCTGAAAAACGCGTTGTGCTTCTCCTCTGCTATGTCATCAATCATACATCAGGAAAGAAGTCCAAATTATCATGTAGAAGAAAAGCTAACTCGTAGCCCAGTCTTCCCTCGATCAAAGTCGTATTGCTTCAACACATAACAGTAGTTAACCTGAAAAAGGAAGAAAGAAAAAGGGAAAAAAACAGTGAGCAAACTCTAAACTAGAATGATTAGCTTGTGCAACTGAGAATTTGAGATGTGAGCTAACGCCGTATTTGCCAAATCACCCTCATTACAGGATTTTTATCGGATGCTTCGGAAACATTGCTAGCAAAGCATCTCAGCTGTTGGATGAATAAGACTGATATGTATTAAATGCTTTCTTCCTAAGATTCATTAGGAATAATGATCTGGGAGTTTGTTACTGTTACTCCTCATTTTGACAGAGCATGGAATTGACCACAAAATTAGATCTGCTAGATAGATCGAATACAACAGAAGTTGATATTTTCAAATAACCAACAAAACGCGGAAGCATATTGATAAAAACATTGGTCTATCATTTTCATTTCTGGATTTGCTATTAAGCACTGTCCAGTGTCCAGAGGACAATCATGCGTAATCCAACATCACCAATAAAGAGTAGCATGATTCTCTATTTATTAATCTGAAAGCATTGGTAAAAGAACAGACAGACCTCCACTCGCACGATACTCGTGGGCACAACAATTCCGACTCCAACAGAGCTTCTGCAGGATTTTAGGAAACTAGGAAACGAAAAGTTCCGAAACTCGTTCTGTGTCAACTTGGCCAGGTTTCCAGCGCATGCAAACACATGTCCATAGATTCCACTTTTTTGGCACCAACTGAATGGAAGATCAAAAGAAAGGTCAGCAAAAGTGGTAACTGCAAGATCACCACCAACATAATCCCTCTCAGGATCATCATTGCCACTTTGCCGCCTAGGTTCAGTGGGGCCCATTCCCCTTGTCCGAAACCCTAACAGTGAAGTAGGTCCTCCTAAAGAGTAAAACGGAGAGGTATTGCCACCCATGAAGAATCTTTCTGGCAACGGTGAAGGCTTTTGCAGAAATCCACATCCCCAGGGAAAGATAACTCCACCAGAGACTCCAACATTGATAGCAGCATGATAAAATCCAAGAGGCAAAGCATAACGAAGATCGAGCTCCTATGAAAATGGAAATGAGGTTCTCTAAGTAACATGAGGGAATAAAGACATAGTCATTCATTATCCAATAGCTTGATTATTTGAGTAACAAGGTTACATCCAGAGGAGTGGATGTGTAACAATTAGCACTAGCTCAAATAAAGTTATAACATCATAAACAAATAAATTCTGATTTTTTATTAAGGTTTACAAAGATTCTAGCAAAGCATCGATATCACTTGGTGCAATTCCCACTTTCTGCATCAGTTTTAGGCCTCATATCAAAATAAATCATTAGTACGTTCATAGGAAAGAAAAGTAGTCAACAATACTTTGTTATTAAGCCCACGACCATCAAGTGATGACCAACTCAACCAACAATTGCATGAGCGAAGAAGAGAGCAAACAGTCGTCACATGCAGGTCAAACGGCTTAAATATCCAGGCCTCATTTTTCATTTATCCCTCCCTCCCAACCTTAGCTTCTGCACGCATGCACGCAAGTGGCCTTTCTTTTAGATTCAATGGCTTGGGCAGAATAGACTTTTTCAGTGCATAACTTTTTCAATTTATCCTCTTACAAATATCCATGTTCTTTTGGGATCGGACAACGGTGAATAAGAGTTCCCTACCACCATACGAGACATTAAAGATCTCTCGCAAGACCTGAAAGCCTGAAATCACATAAATTAGAGAAAACCAAGATGAAATAGGATGGGCATTACCATCACCAGATTCCAAAATGTTAGATCAGAGAGCAAGTGCTGATGGCTTGCATGAAAAAGTTGACAAAACAAATGAAGGACCTGAACAATAAAATCCTACGAGCAACTCCCAAGAAGCTGCTGATGTTGCGCAACTATGAGGGACCACAAAGTGAGTTAACTCATAAGAGTTAAAACTTGGTATGGTTAGAATAACTCTTATGAGTTACTTCTTATTTTACCTTTTCCTTGTGCCAATGGAAATTTGACTTTATCTGATATATAAAAATATTTACATGTGGAGTCATTTAGGATTCTTTCATAATTCTTGACATATTTTCTGTTCTCAAAATTTTGCGGGAGAGAAAAAGGTAGATCGAAAGATTCATAACAAATATCTCTCCATGGGCATGAGTCCTCATCTACTGTTGTATGTCTTGCAAAAGTATATGAGACTTGAGAGATCCACAGAACTTTGTCACCTCCACAAGAGCATTCTCGACAAGAAGCCAAGAAGTCTAATCAAGCACGGAGACTGAAATTAACAAAGAACAAGTTTGATCAACTATGAGAGCCAAACTTCCTAAGTTTTATAGATTATTGAACTTTGAAAGGCAGGTTGCAGCATAAACTGCAATTCATTTTTCCTCTTATTATAGCTTGTTCAGAATGGAGCTGTCCACAGAACAAAATTTGAACTTGTCAAGAGAGAAAAAAGGTCCAGGATTGAGCTGCAGTTCAATTGTATTGAGCGCACGGCATACTCAGATAAGATGGTCCAGATAATTATCCCCAAATCACCAACCAGACTTCTATTAAAGAATGAGTTGGGCTGTTCAGCTCTACAGCACTAGTGGACAAATGACAACAATTCACAGTCAACCACAGCAACTGGACCTCAAGTTGGATTTTTGGCAGTATGAAAAGAAGGTAACTGCAGGCGCATTCCATGTATAGAGTCTTCTCAAGAAATATTAAAGACCCACCAGTGCTTTATTTGATGCATCTCAAATGAAGAGACATCACAAATGAGAAAGAAAGGGAGAATGCTGACCTGGCGGAGAAAACGTGCACTTCGGGGATCAGGGGTAAGGCCACCAATTTGAGTAGTAGAAAGAAAAGCATATCCTCGCGTTGGTCTGATGTGTGAGTTTCTCCTGTCAAACCTGAAAGAGTATTTCAGGGAAGAGATTAACCCATGCCCCAGCTGCCTCCTTATTGGTCTAGATGACATCTGGGAAGGGTCTGTCATTGTACGCCAAGTCAAGTTGTAAGCCAAGTCATGATTCCTCGTTGAAACTAGGCCAAGGGAAAGGCCTAATGATTGTTCATTGTATGAAGAGTACTTTAACCAGTCTTGGGATACCAAGAATACTCGAGCATTCAAAGGAGCTAACAAGTTTTTCATTCTAGGGAGATAGACACCGGCACTTAGCTCTGAAGTTTGATTCCATCCATATGCAAAAGAACCATCCCAAAGATCACCATATCCAAGCAAATTTTTGAGTTTCAAAACTCCTTCAAGTGTTGAAGATCTAGCCTATAAAAGCATCATAAGACGAATGAGCAACAGGCCAACAGTTCCAACAGGCCACAATCATTCAACTGTAAGGATGAATCTCAAGAAGAATAAAATCAAGGTGAAGCAAGAGAACAGAAAAGAAGAAATATTTCTTCCTCATTCAAGTATTCAACCAGAACTGGACTACTAGGCTGAAGAAAAAAAGTGAGCAGTAAGCACTAAAGCATAATTGAAAGCATGTGTCATGTCACACAGCACATTAAAGGCATCAAAGTAGCGACAAGCATCAGTCCTTCCATTCAAATAGGTGATTGCAGGAAATGAATTCCCCATGGATGATGACAAGCAATTGTAATATATTAGAGAATCACATGGTCAAGATGATTATCCTCGAGAAAATTAGTTTGAACACAACATAAATTTCCGGTCTGCACATACTTGAACAATCTAATGAGAAGTTCAATTCAGCAGTCAAAGAGTTGAGTAAAGATAATGAAAAGAGAGGGTTGGTTCTTGCGGCTAGTCAAGAGAAGAAGAATGCTTTATTGTTGCTTAGAGTTAAAGAAAGAGAGCCTTGAAAAGCTTGAGTTAACGACTGGAACTGTCCATGAATGAAAATTTTGCTCGAATTTCGTAATTTAGCCAATAATTTTAGGATGGCCCGGAAAATCAGTAATTTTAGGGGACGTACCTCAATCTAAAGGAAGAAGATTACTGCTGTACACACCTCTACTACAAAAACTGTTCATAAATAAATCAAAAGAAAAGGAAAATTCCTTGATTAGGACATCTAAGTCAGCTAAACCATAAAGTATATTCAGACGGTAGCTAGCAAATTTGTTCGAGCTATATCAAACTTACAACTAAGAGGAATGCACTGGCGTAAAGCATATGCAAACTAGACTGGCATTAGTAGGAAAGCTGCATTGCTATTTTTGTCGTAGTATGCAACACAAAACTGGATAAGAACCCAATAAAACCAGTTCGGTACCAGTGCAAATGCAGAAATTGCAACATTGCAATGTGCATTGACACTAAAATAGTCACAAATATCTTGAAATTCGTGTCTGTTAATTGTCTAACAACCTCTTCCTCCTTTTAAAGAGAAGGAAAGCTAAAAGATATCCAAGCCATTCCAATCTCCCTGCGAGTTCAATACAACAGCACAGCAATGTGCGAAAATGCCAATGAGTAGGTGGCTAACTTCACCAGCTTTATCCAGAATTCCATGACCTTCACTACCCCAGCAACAAGAAAACGATAAATACCTGTCCAATAAACAGAACTACACTGTTCAGGGATGATGAGAAGTCCCAACCCATTTTGAAGCCTTAATCGATTAAACCCGAGCTCGCACCAGTAAGCACAATCCCAATAACTACGGCAGAGAACACAAAAGCAGACCGCTCCGGCAAAACACCCCCGCACATTGATACACAAAATGTGAAACCAAGACCAAAATGAAAAGTAAAGATCACCTCGGGCTTAGTGTAGTAACCAATTTCACCAGAGAGCGGGTTCGTCGCCTCGACGACGTTGACGATCACGTTGGCGGTGCCAGGCAACTCCTTCGGCCCCGAATCGAGCACGATGTTAACAGACTGAAAGATCCCCAGCTGCTGCAGCCTGAAATTCGCGATGCTCGCGACCTGCAACAGCTCCTGCAGCGACGCCACCTTCTTCAGGTCCGCCAGCTCGGCCTCGATCACCCAATCCCTAGTCTTCGAGTTGCCCTTGATCAGGACGTCGTGCACTCGGATTGGGACACTCTCCGAGGAGAGCTTGTGAGAGAGGTTGTTGAGCCTGGCCCTGTGCTGGCGCAATCTGTCCTCCTGCGACAGAGGCTGCGGTGTGCGGGGCTCGAACTCGTCGTCCTCGTCGTCGCCGTCGTCGTCAGATTCGTCCATTTCGTCTTCGCCTTCGCGTTCTTCTTCTTCTTCGACCCGACGTTGGGGACGATATGCATCGCTAGGGGCTTGAGAGATGGAGTTTGGTGAGTGGGAGTCGGGATTTGCCATTTGAGAGTGAAGTTCAAAGCGAAATGCGGCGGACGAGCGGCGAACGAGCGGCGGAGGTAGGCGGTGCTGTCGTTTCTTCGGTGACTGACCTCAAGCGAACCCAAGTCCTAGTGACGTGCGCGAGGAGGCAGGGTCAAAGAAGGAAAAAAATAAAATTAAAAATATGGGACCGAAGAAAGTTATTATAAAAATTAATTTTCCTTCTTATTTTTCTCCAAATTACCCGTAACATGCTCAAGAATACTACGTCTTTTCCTTTTTAAAATAATTTTTAAATTCATATTTTCATGCAATTGGTATTAATCAACGATTGTTTTTTATTTCTAAAAGTATGACAATAAATTAACTCTTATGTCATGGCGAAAGAGCGTGACTGTTCACGTAGGAGTTGTAGTTATTTTTTGTTAACTTCGATTTTGAATTCGTACTCATTTAATCATGCCTTATGGTTATTAGGGTTTTAAAAAAGTGCGTCCGAATTTACGGTTATTTGAATATGAATAGGTGTGTTCGAATTTACAAATATTCGGACATGAATAGGTGTGACCGAATTTACAGATATTGGGACATGAAGAGGTGTGTTCGAATTTGCAGATATTTTGACATAAAGAGGTGTGCTCGAATTAATTGTTTTTTTTTTTACTACATGAATTGTTGTGTCTGAATTTACAGATTGTCCAACTGAAGAGTTCTACTCTCTTCTCTAACATGTATACACCACGATTCTATTCATTGAAGACATGCTTTAACTTCTAGAAGAGATACATCATTCTTTTCTAATTATTTCCCTTTGAGAGTTCTTGGAAACATATTTGGTTGTTATATAATATTCTCGACGGAGATTATGTAGTGTCCTAGAGAGTTTTCGCTGAATGTTATCACGTCTCAAACTCTGATTTCATTTATTCTTATTCATTCGTCATATTTATCGATATTTATAACCCTTACAAACAGCAATTACATATGAGCTACAAAATGCGAGAGAACAAACAACTTCTTTTCAGTAGTTATCGGACGTCACTTCACGAACGGACAAGCTATAACCGTTTAGCAGTTATTTTCATGTAGGTTGCTCGCAAATAACTCTCTTTTGGTGGTTATTGGAAGTGCTTGCACGAATAGATAAGCCATAACCGATCAACAGTTATCTTCGCGTCGATGGTTATTTTCGTGTTAGTTACTCGCCATCAATACCAACGACTTTAAAAGAAACTTAAAGACCCTTCACTTTATATTGTGTTGTCGATGATTTCATTGGAGAGTTGTCGATTCTCTTCGAGTTATCAATAACTCTATTCGTTATTGACTAAACTCTGCTCTTATTAGTTAAGTCTGATACTTATCGATAACAACAACGGTCTTTGAACAGGAACCTATCCAGACTCCCATTGGATATGTAGTCATGGACAAGGAGGAGGTCATCGTCCTCCCTCTAGCACCATCCCAGGTGGGGCACCAAGTTCAAATGCCTCAGCTTCCCCAAGCTCCCAAGCTCGCGGCCTCGGCCACGAACGCCGTAATGCCCTGTTTGGGATTTTGCAAAATTCGCTTCACCTCGACTTCCTCCATTGGCCACGTACAGGTCTCTGTACTTGAACCTCCGAGGCAAGTCTAATCCCCAATCCTCAATCAATTCAGATACCTGCCCCCCTAAAGAAAATTTTCAAATTACAATATGAAGTATTTTTATTTTTTCAAATAAGAGATCAAAATAGATATTATTTCAAATAAATGTATAAAGTGCCATCATCACTATTTCAAAAAAAAAAAAAGCCTGATCGAAAAGCATTTTCATCCTTTACTTTTTTTGTTTTTTTTTTCCTTTTTCCACTCCCCTTCCCTCGCCATCACCCGCCTCGGGCGACGACCGCCCTCTCCGGCGTCAAGCGAGGGCAATACTTGCCAGCCCTTGCCCTCGCGTGGGTGAGGGAAGCCCTGGCCAGGTGAGGGCTACCCTCGTACGACCAACTCGACCCTCGACCATTGCCAGCAATGGTTGAGGAGGAAAGAGGGGAAAAAAAGAAAGAAATAAAAAAGAAAGAAAAAGAAAAACAGAAAATATTATAAAATTGTAAATGACGAAAATAACTTTCGAATGGGCCATTTTTTAAAATAATAAGCGAACTCCGAGCCCTTATCTGAAATAAAATTTATTTCAAACTCTTATTTAGAAAAATTATGACATTTTATGTTCTTATTTAGAATTTTCCCCTCTCCTGTACGAAGAGCACTGAAGTGCCGAGGGCCAAGCCCAACCCGATTGCTTCCCCTCACTTCTTGAAGTTCTGAGCGAGCGCCCCCCTCAACCACACCCCCACCCCCCCGCGCCGCCCCCCAAACAAAAACCACACCCCCACCACCTTCTCTTTGGTGGGTCAGGAGCGTTTCTGGGATCAAGCGGTTGAGTCCGACTCCGACCCATCTCGAAGCTCCAACCCAAGATGTAGTGAGCGCTGGCGACTTTCTCGGTCGATGCAGAGAAGCCCACGAACTGCGACAAGTCGAGAGCTTTGGACAAGAGCGGCGCTCTTGGTTCTGCAGGCTGAGGTTCACCGGACCAATGGTCACGCTCATAACATTCTCGGCCCATCGTGCTCGATCCATGCTTGGGTTTGGCCGCCGCTCTAGAGCTGCGAGTCCCTGAACGACCGGGCGACCTGCTGCTAATAGGAGGCAGCCCACGACATGACGCACCTCGCGCTGTTGACGTCAATTCCGACGTGGTTATCATCAGAGTCCCCCGTGAGCCCGAGCAACTGGACGGTGTTGAACTTGATGCCAAACGCGTGGTTCGACGAGTTGAGTCACCGTTGTCGCTGGCGCTGAATAGGCCGAGTTACCCATCGTCGGAGGCGCCATAGAATTCGGTGGTCGGAGAAATTAGGAGTGCGAGGCAGTGGCCGCTGGGGACGCGGGTGAGGATGGCCAAGACAAGGTGGTGGCGAAAGAGAGAGCTGCGGAGGCGTTCTTGCAAAAGGCCAGGAGTGCTTTGGCCCTTAATGTTGAGTTGCCGAGCTTAGTTGAGCCGGTTTTGCTTTAGCGCTCTGTCTCACTCTGGTCCGGAACACAGCGGTGGAAGAAGAGGATAGGGGTGGCGTGACGCCATTGCTGGACTTCCGAGTCTTCATCACTTTGAGATTCTTCGTCGTCTTCGCTGATGTTGGTATCATAATGCTATTGATTGCTTCTTCCTCTACATAATTCTTATTCGGTGCACTAATTTCCTCAATATATTGCACTTTGGTAATAGATGCAGAGTTCGATCCTCCAAATGGGCTAGAAAATCTTTAACTTCAACTGGCTACCCAGATCAATAAACCCATCTAACCCAAATTTTCATGTGGGCTATAATAGCCCAACAATGTCCAGCGATGGCCTATGTCCTATCTCATTAATTGAACAAGCTTCTGTCTTAATCTTGACCGATAATGATACTTATAATTTTCAAACTTTTGTTCAACGTACAATTTCGTCTCTAAAATTTGAATTAGTTTAATGAGGTCGCTCACTCTTTTATTAAGTGAGTAATGTTATCCTTGAATTTTCGATTAATTCTCAAAAAAAAAAATTTTTGTATTCAATATGACCGTTATGTTAAAAATTTCTAAATCAATATGAGGTCGTTTAATGGGTTTGGAGTTACGACAAGCAAAACTTGTTTGTCGTGGCGAGTCGACCTCTTCGGCCGCCCCTCTGGCCGGTTGCCGGACTATGGCAACCTACTGGAGGTGGGAAGGGGAGAGGAGGGGGAAGATATAAAAAATAAAAAATAAATAAAAAAAAAGAGAGAAAAGAAAATAAAAAAATTTATAAAAAAAATCATAAAATATTAAAATATTATATTGCCGGCCGGCCGGCGTCGACGTTAGCTTTGACTAGCTAAAATTCGCCGAATGAACTGAAATTACATAATTGCAAAAAGGTTTAAGATTGAATTGGTAAAAAAAAAAATTTAGAATTGAATTGGCATAATTGTAATAGATTTATGACTTTTTTGGTAATTTTCTCGAGTCAGGACGCCAATCCTAATAAAAACACCGACAGTAATGAATTGATAGAGAGAGAGACAACAAAGAAAATGGTAGGAATCATCCACAAGATCAAAGAGACCTTCCACACGGACGAGGAGGCCACAAGCAGGACGAGCACAAGAAGGATGAGCACAAGGAAGGCCCTCATTGACAAGATCAAGGGCCAGCTTCACGGCAACGACATAGCGCGAGGGCCGGAGGAGGGGTGGCGGCGGCAAGACAAAGAGGGAGATCTGTATTCCCATCGAGGTGCACACGAGGAGGAGGACGGAGTCCAGGGCGTACTCTTGGTGATCGAGGTGCGACTTTCGTGGAGGGCTTTGCGTTGTCCGCGAGCAAGAGAGTGGTTTAATGTTTCAAAATCCCCCTTTTTTTTTTCTAAGCTTATTACCCGAAACGAAAGGATACTCAACCCCAAAAATTCGAAAATTTCGATTCGGCTCGGTCTATTTTTTACGCCTCCATCTGAGTCATTTGGACAAGTGCAATTTGGGCCGTTGACGCACGCAGTTTTGCGTCTTGGTCACCATTGACCGAGCCAACAGAATTCAATTTACCATTTCGGACGCACGATTGCAACCAAAAGACCAGAATACTAAAGATCAGACGTCGACTGACTTGATTGCCTCTTCGTTGATCCGAATATTCAGAAGAGTCCCTATCTATAAAGTTATACACGTCATCTTGAAAAAAAGCTTTCATAATTACAATTTAAGCTCCTTTCCTTCTATAATAAAATTACTCTAAATTATTTTTTTAATTACAAAAAACTCCAAACTAATACATATGTAATAAATTTACCTCAAACTATTTTTTAATCATAAAAAATCTTAAATTAATATATATATCTATGATAAATTTACCTTACATTAATTTTTTTTTGCCACAAAATACCCCAAACTGATATACCTATAACATTGAGTTGATATCACGAAAATTTCAAATTGATAAACTTGTAACAAACAGAGGGTAAAAAATCTAAATTGATTCAATTCGGTAATTTGACAGTTAAATTTAACGAAAAATAACGGAGGGTAAATTTGTTATAGATGTATCAATTTAAGGAAAATTTATCACAAATATATCAATTTAAAATTTTTATGATTAAAAAAATCATTTAAGATAAATTTATTACAAGTATACCAATTTGGAGTATCGTGTCATTAACCCAAAAGATAAAAATGCAACCTTCATCGGCTATGGCTTGAAGCTTCGGAAGCATGGGGGTGTGCAGGAGGGGCACCTGATGAGGCCGTTCGCATTGCAAGCCGGGCAAGTCCTGAACCCGGTCGTCTTCTCGCTGTAGATCTTGTGGCTCCCGCTGCACTCCTCGCACACCGCAAACCTCAGCCCCCCGCAGGCGTCGCACGCCGCAGACGCTGCCGCCGGCATCCCCGCGATCATCCGCTTCAGCTCGCCGCTCTCGTGGAGCTGCCTCACCTCCTCGAGCCCGCCCACGAGCCTCCCGCCGACGAAGACGCAGGGGAGGCTCACCTTCTTGCGCCCGACGATCCCCTGCAGCTCGCCCAGGTAGGACGCGTCCATGGACAGATCTCGCTCGTCGATCGCGACGCGGAACCCGCGGAGGATCGATCGCACAGCTCTGCAGTTCGCCGTGTCAGTTAATCAACACGTAGCGTGAACTACAGTCGATGCTTCGACCGGTTTTCGATAGAGATTTAACTTTCTACGACAACAGAGCACCTAAATCGGTAAGCTGAGTTCATGAACTATTATTTTTCACCTCATAAATGCAAGCCAAAATCGAAATGAACAATCTTACTAGGGAAATACAGAACTTGACATTAGCGGTTAATGCACCCGCGACTGCAACATGAAAATTAGCAGCTCTACCTGCAGTCCTCGAAGGTCTTGCGGACGACGCGGAGGCTGGTGAAGTAGAGGACGACGGTCAGATCGGAGCCGCAGGGGTGCTTGCCGGGCGGCGGCTGGACGTCGACGCCGCGGTGGGCTTGGGCTTGGGCCCAGGCGCGGAGGACGGAGGCGGAGACCCTGACCCGGTGGAAGATGGAGGGGCTGCGGGGCGTGGATCCGGATCTGGGTTCGGGTTGGTCGTCGGAGAGGAGGGTTTGGATGTCCTTGAAGGATGAGCAGGAGAAGCTCCGGGAACTCGGGGATCTGGGCGCGGTGGCGATTCTTCGAGTTCGAGGGGAGCTCAACCACGACGGTGGCCACATGAATGTCGCGGAGGGGAGAGAGAGAGAGAGTAGAGTAGAGTAGAGAGAGAAGGGGAGAGGACCTTGAGGGAGGAGGAGGGAGGAGGGGAGGAGAGGATGGTTACGGCGGCAGTTCGAAGAGGGAGTGGCTATTACAGCAAGTGAGATTAGGAGGGCGATTAAGTGGGTAATTAAATAGATAAAAAGGGGTTAGCAAATAATGTAATCGGAGTTGGAACATTATCTTTCCCCAGCGAAGGCTGCCTAGAGATTCCTTTTCCGGTTACTTCCCAAAGATAACCGTCCATCACCCTGTTTTAAATTGGGGTTTGAACGTTCTTTGCCTGAATTAATTTAGGGCAAAAATCACCGAAAATCGTAAATTATGCCCACCGTGATATATGTACTTCAAACATTTGACTAACGACTTGTGCTTTGTGTGTGAAATGGAGCTCTACGACCGACGAGATTTGGCAAGATTGAAAGGCCTGTTTGAGATGATTTTTATTTTCTACATTCGATTAACGTTTTTTGCTTTGTGTGTGAAATGCTTCAATGAATAATGGGATGACGATAAAAATAATTTCTGAACTTTGAATTTGTTCGATGTAGTCTTTAAATTTTAATTCAACGTGCAATGTCCTTTTTGAACTTTTTGATTTGCTCAACATAGTCCTTGATTTTTTGTAAATGCTCAAACTAATCCTTAGATTATATGAAAATATCCAATGATATCATTCCATTAATTTAAGTCCAGAGACAATATTGAACATTTCCATATACTTAATGATCCGAATTAAACGTATACAAAAAAATTCAGAGACCACATTTGAACAAATTAAAAGTTTATGAACGACATCATACATTAAATTAAAGTTTAAAATTCACATTAAGCAAATTAAAATATAAAAAAAATATTTATATTGGACAAAAATTTATGAATCGTTTATGTTATTTTCCTCGTAAATGATCAAAGTTTTAATGATATGAGTAATTACTATTCGGAGCCGTTTCAAATTCAAGTGACCGGGGACAAATTGAGTGCGAAACCCAAGAACAAAAAGGCCACTGCGCTTGATTGTCAGAGAGAGGAACCCTGATGGGCTGATTTGACCAAGTCAAAGCACGTGAGGAAGATTTCAAGATTTGGATTAGTTTACAGGTCCATTGCATGTGTAGTTGAGCTGTTAATGAGTGCGAGATGAGCTGTTAATAACCAGATCGATCGGTCCGATTCCAAATGTTGTGATATGCAGGATGAGTTTTAGGTTTCAAATATTTCAAATTTCAAGTAACCGACCTTAAAATCGATCATCTCTTATTATAATTTAAGATGTGAACGTGAAGATCCGATTTATACTTCAGCCCTCATGAACTGAGTTGGTGTAGAGCTTTATCATGTGCTAATTTGAAAGGGTGAATGTAAGACTTTTACTTTTCTAAATCGAAAATCAATCGTGACATTCTTGAAAACTTTTTGAATATATATATACACACATTGCAAAATTAAAAGCCAGAGGAGCAAAAGCTTCGCAAATGTAACATGCCAAAAGGGGAAAAAAAAAAGTTGTTAAAAAGCCATGTTAACATTTGATGACAGTTTTTTTTTCCGGGCAAAGTGCATAAACTGATTTAAAAATGTTTGAAAGTATTTTTCGCGGGACATTTTTTTTTTTCCGTCCATCGTGTGTCTTCAAAGTAATCGAGAATCAAACCCTCATCACAAGTTCGTCACGACGGGATTGCAATTGAGAAGATGTTGCTTGGACTTGATCTTTCGGACCAATTTAGCGAGATAATAAGACAACCATTATACTATCTTTCAACAAAAGAATTGTGAATTCCGATGTAATTACTATAATGTGATCGATTTTGTCGGCCGCATTGTCAAATCAGGTTTCCAAGAATTATTGACATACACGATCGCGCAATGAAAAATCGCTTGCACATTTTTTCATCTTCCTAAGTCCCACATCATCCGACCACGACATTGTTTCATCTTTTCGAAATCCATTTGCACCAATCAAAAAACGAAGTTGCACCCCACGGGGAATCAAACAAATAAAAATTAAAGATAGAATTGCCATTCCAAGGATAGCCCACCTTCCCCACAGCGAGACAAGAGAATTTCACGTGCTATCCCACCAAGGACGCCCGGCCGCCCCGGATCGGATCGTCGTGTCCAAACACCATCATCGTTCTACTTTTTTGTAACGCGCGAAGTTTCAACTTTTGTCATTCTGTCCTTGCCAATTACAGGTTCCTTTCTATTCTTCCGGGACACTGATGTTGGAAAAATTAGTCGATGTGTCGGTCCACGAGGTCGTCATCGACTTCGCGCTCGGCCGCAAGTGCCGTGCCGACGTCCTCCTCACGTCCCTCTCCGCCACCTTCCCCGTCGCCTTCAAAGTCCAAACCTCGTCCCCTCACAAGTTCCTGGTCAACCCGCCGAGCGGGCTCATCCCTCCCTCGTCCTCCCTCGCCCTCCAGATCGTCCTCAAGCCGCAAATGCACCTCCCCTCCTCTTTCCCCCGCTCGCCCGCCGACCGCTTCCTCATTAGGACCGCGGAGCTCGACCCTGACTCAGTCGAGTCCGCTCACCCCGACTCGGTCGGCCCGTGGCTGTCATCCCGGCCGACTCGGGACGTGAAGCTCAAGGTCGCTTTCGGGGGACGGTTGCTTCTCCGTCACGCCGTGGAGTGCGGGGATGTGGACGCCGTGAGGAGCTTGATCAAGCGGCAGAAGGGAATTGCCGCTGAGTTGCCGCTTAAGGATGCGGAGTCGCTGCTCCGAGACGCAGCGGCGTCGGAGAACTCGGCGAGGATGGTCAGTTTGCTGGTGGGAGCGGGGATTAAAGTTGACTCGCCGGTGGAGTCTGATGATCGGACGGGGTATGGGAGAGGTCCTCGGGGTGAGGAGAATCACGCGCCGTTGGAGCTGCTGAGTCAGAACGGGGGAACAACCAAAGATGATCGTGGCCGTTCAGCCATTCAATTGGCTCACGATAAGGGACAACATGTGAGTGCACCTGGAAGTTGAATATTTGACCCATTCAATCATACAATCATCAATTCTCATAAGGAGAGACACAACGTAACTGGGAAAGAGTAATCGATCAAATTCACCACCTTTGCGGTATCTCAGAATTCCATCTCTTTTTTTTCTCATCTCGCCTTTGCAGAAACAAGAACTTCAAAATCAGGGAGAAGCGGTGTTAATGGCGGCGAGACGCGGAGACATAGCGGGACTGTCGTCACTGTTGCACGGTGGGGCGACCGCAGACTACCGTGACCAGTACGGTCTCGCGCCGGTCCATGCAGCGGCCATCAGAGGCCACACTGAAGCCGTGGGCCTGCTCCTCGATTTCGGGTCGGACGTCGAGTGTCGGGACAATGAAGGGCACACCCCCATGCATCTGGCGGTGGAGTGCGGGAGCGTCGAGACGACGGAGGCATTGATCGACAAGGGGGCGAACGTGAACGCCGCGAGCGACAGCGGGGCGACCCCGCTGTACATAGCTAGAGTCATGGGATACCAGGAGATTGTGGAGCTGCTTTTGAGGAGAGGAGCCATTTCTTCAGAAGTTGTCGGTGCTCCTTCCACATCAACGAAGTAGGAAAGCATTTGCTCCTGTAATCATTTTGGTAAACCATGTCAGAACATTAGACCAAAACCAACGCGACAGATGGAAGTTACACATGTAAAATCAAGTAATCAGCTAAAGTTTACTTGAAGTTCGGCAGAAGGAAGTCGCGTGGGCAGTCCATGCCTTGGACTAAACGTACCCGTGTTGATCTTTTTCTAATGAATTTCAAGCTACATTATTAATCAAAACTATATACTAATATCTAGGGCCATCAAATAGATGAATCAAGTCGGATCGAAAATGGTCTTTCCCAAATTAGTACACTTAACCCATTTTGACTCGTACTCATACCCGTTCATACCATATTACTAAAATACATTACAAATTCAACCTACTTATCAAAATTGGTACTCACTTGTTTAGTCGGGTTTAAGCTCCTCACTTATAAGTAAATAAAGTGCGAACAAAACGTATAACATGTTTGTGGATGCGTGCTTCATTGATTCAACTCAACTTAATCCTTCTAATTCGGAGAAGAGGAAGAATCTAAGTGAGTGATTTATCTTTGATTTGAGAAATTGACGAAATTTCTAACTCTCCAGCAACTAAAAAGTGAAACTTAAAAGGAAAAAAAAAAAAAAAGTAGGCGAGACGAAGTATTCGAAAGTTGAGCCCAAAGGTAAACGGAACACGAAGTTTCTGTCCGTACCAACTCATCTTCCTCGTTAACAAAGTTGAAAGGACCATGATAAGTATATTATGAGTGCCATAACTTTTGTACGGCGCTCACTCGAGTGTCATAACCTTTTTTTCTATTACTTGAGTGCCATAACTTTAAAAAACAGATCACTCAAGTGATATCGTTGATATGGACGCCGGAAAAGTTGACGTGGCACCGATAAAATGATTTTATTGAATATTTTAATGTACATGTGAAATTTTTTTCCTAATTCTTTTTATTTATTTTGCAATTTTTTTTTCTTTTGGTTTTTTGCTCCCTTGGCCGCCGAGGGTCACCGGCGACCTTCGCCGGCTACGATCGACAACCTTCGCCGCCCACAATCGGCGACCCCAGGAGCAAGGGCAGTTGCGGCCTCGACGACGGTAGGCGATGGCCCCGGCGACCTCGATCAACGACCCTAGAGGCGAGGGTTGCCTCGCCCGGGACCGGCGAGGTCGCGGCGACCGTCATCCAAGGCCGTTGTGGCCTGCCGGCCCCGGGCGAGGCGACCCTCACCGATGGGCCGGCCGGTCGAGGCCGACAAGGGTCGCCAGTGATTCTTGCCGACCAAGGCTAAAAAAGGAACCAAAAAAAATAAAAAGAAAAATTATCAAAATAAATAAATAATAAGAAAAAATTCAAAATTTTTTATTTTTATTTAAAAAAATTCACATGTAGCTGAAAAATAAATAAAATATTAATAAAATATCCACATATGATGATTCGTCGAAAGTGATTTATTTATAAAAAAAATCTACGAAGGATGATTTATCCGAAGTGTCACTTAAATGAACGATTTTTGCCAAAAATAACATTTAAGTGAATAATTTTTTTTCGATGTGGCATTCAAGTAATCGAAAAAACAAGTTATAATACTCGTGAGAGCGCCATACAAAAATTACCGTATTCGTAGTGTACTTGTCTCGTAAGGACTTCCATTTATTAGCCCACAGAAACGACGTCCGGAAAAGTAAGCCGAACTACAATGCAGCTGCCCACCACCACAGCCGCCATCCTCCCCCTCCTCCTCCTCCTCACCGCCGCCGCCGGAGCCGGAGCCGGATCATTCCCCGACCGCTACCACAAGCCGCCCTGTCTCTCCGCCCACTCCCACTCCCACTCCCACTCGCCCCAGCAATACATCGAGCTCACCCACCCCCTCCCTTCCTCCCTCCTCGCTCCCGCCTGCACCCACCGCATCGTCGCCCATTCCTTTGCCAATACCATCGACTCCCCTCCCTTCTCCGCCCCCTACTCCCCACCCCCGCCCTCCCTCTGCCCCACTCCGCCCTGGTCCTCCGTCGCCCTCGAGCTCTCCGTCTCCTCCCGCGGCGACCAGTACGACCGCATCGCCGCCGTCTGGCTCGGCGGCGTCGAGCTCCTCCGCACCAGCACCGCCGAGCCCAACGAGGACGGCATCTTCTGGAGGGTCCGGAAGGACGTAACGAGGTTCTCCTCTCTCCTGTCCCGGTCAAACATCGAGGTCACCATGATGTTGGAGAACATCATCAACGACGAATTCACCGGAATCTACCACGTCAACGTCACTCTTTTGTTCTACTCCTCGGACGGTGGCAATAGACCGAGGGTTTCGACAAATCAGCTCTCCGATCGAGGATTGAGCTCGAAATCAGGGCTTGGATTGGAGGAATTCGGAGGGAACAGTGGAGCTGCAACTGAAGATAGCGTCAATTTAGCTACTCTAGGTGCTGCCACGTGGAATTACAATTCGCCACCGCCCGATCTGATCCTTCCTGTGTCGGATGATGGAGATCGAGGTTCTTGGTACAGGATCGAGAGGGCGTCGGACTTGCATTCGAAGACGATTCGGATTCCCGCGAACACGGTTCGCGCGGTTCTCGAGCTGTGCGTGTCGTTCCACGGGAACGACGAGTTCTGGTACTCGAACCCTCCGGATTCGTACATCAGGGAGAACAACTTGACGACGGGTCGCGGCAATGGAGCTTACAGGGAGGTCTTGGTGATGATCGATGGGAATTTGGTCGGCTCGGAGGTTCCGTTTCCGGTCGTGTTCACAGGAGGCATCAACCCCTTGTTCTGGGAGCCCATTGTCGCGATCGGCGCATTCATCCTCCCTTCCTACGACATGGAGTTGACGCCTTTCCTCGGGAGGCTTTTAGATCGTAAGGCACACGAATTGGCGATCGGGGTCGCTAATGGGATTTCGTATTGGCTCGTTAATGCGAATTTGCACCTGTGGCTAGATCACGGGTCGAAGAGGGTCCAAGCGAAGTCCGTG
Source organism: Rhodamnia argentea (assembly GCF_020921035.1). NCBI lineage: Eukaryota > Viridiplantae > Streptophyta > Magnoliopsida > Myrtales > Myrtaceae > Rhodamnia > Rhodamnia argentea. Next base: position 21,701,464 of record NC_063157.1, on the reverse strand, counting down.
GCGTACACCCCTCCCGCACATAATGTGGAGCGCGAATCGCAGTTCAAAGAGCTCGATGGATCCTTCAAGGTGAAGGCAAAGAGGAAGGCGCAGTTTGCAGGTTGGGTCGAGTCGAGCGCCGGGAATCTGACCACGATAGTGTCGACGGAGTACAGAGTCAAGAACTCGATCAGCTTCACTGGTAATGGGACCTATAAGCTTGTTAAGCAGAAGATGAAGGCCAAGCGAGAAGTCAGGATCAGGAAGGGAGCCGGAGTCACGCTCTCCCGCGCGGTCGTCAGGAGGAGCTACCCGCTTCGCGTGATCACCTCGACCCTACCGGGGTCTAAGAAAGACACTTACGTGCTGGTGACCAACCTTTCGCACGCGCTGATGCAGAGGTACTCCGACGGGGATTTACGGAGCTCGGTTCGCAATGTGCAGGACTCTAGGGGTTGGATGGAGGTGAAGGATCACAATGTCCTCTCGGGTACAGCCGGCACTAAGCAGAGCTACAGCTTCAGAGATGAATTCTTTTGCTACTCGAGGAAGGCGGAAGCCGCCGACGGCAAGCTCATCGGAGACCATTCGACGTTCGCTTGTGCGGGCTCATTGTGACTATGCTTGTCGTTCCCACTGTTATGTCTGTTCTCTGTAGTTTTTGGAGATTACGATGATAGTTCAAATATGTATTTAGGACTCTGACCCGGGGGGGTGTTTGCATTGCATGTTTGAGATTGGGTTGTATATAAATCAAAGCCATTTGGGTTGAACTCTGGGTAGTCGGATGCTCGCCAATCGATGGTGAGCCTTGTCAAGACTATGCGTCGAGAGGACATAAAGTGGAGGTGCAACTCGTTTGATCTTTTGACGGGAAGTACTTCGTTTTCAGCAGCTTCAGCTTTCTCTGGCATCCTGCGAAACCAAACCAAGCCAAACCGGCATGTTTTGTCTAACGATCCGCTGCCACTGTCGGAACAAGTCTGAATCGACTCCTCTTCCACTCTTGACTAAAACATGTAAATAATAGGTGGGAAAAGGGGCAAAAAAAAAAAAAGACAGAGACAAGAAGGAAAAACCGCGCAAAATCGCCCACCGTGGGGCTCGAACCCACGACCACAAGGTTAAGAGCCTTGCGCTCTACCGACTGAGCTAGACGGGCTTCTTGTTGCATTCTCTAGAAAATATAAATGTATTAATTGGGCTTCACTCGACCACATTTTACCAATTGTTGGTCGTGACTCTTCATTTGCACAACTTGCAATTGCTTGTTCGACTGTTTAATTGGGCTTAGTTTATTTCGTGAGAAATAAATAATTTAGAAAGCATTTTTCTATTGACAGAAAAATTATATTTTCTTAAAATTAATCGCTTAAAATAATTAATTAATAAAAAAGATATTCATTATTAATAATGTATGTCTAAACATTTTCGCAATACAAGTGAGTAAATTTTTTTGAAAATTTTTTATATTATTTATTTTTCACGAAATAAATGAAGCCTTAAATGGCTAGCTAATATGATGGATTGTGCAGTCAACGTTAGTTTTCTCTTAGATGGGGAAAAGGTTTTTCGCTTAATGTGTAAGAGAGGCACGCAAAGAGGCCATTCATATCATCATATGCCAGTTTAGCTGGTTTGCGAAGTAGTTAGAGAGAATTTCAAATAAATACCCGAAATACATTCATTTTCTTAAATAAGAGTCCGAATTAGACCTTTTGTTAAATAAGGACTTGAAATGCTTAAATTATTTCAAAGAAAGGCCTGATTGAAGGATATTTTTAAATGTTTTTCTTTTTCAATTTTCTTTGAAAATTGAAAAAATGAATATAGTTCGAGCTCTTATTTAGAATTCTCCCAAGTAGTTATTTGAGAAGCAGAAGCAAGTGACGGGCGACATGTTTCACTAGCAGCTCATGCAATGCACCACAGCAGCAACCAGTGTGCCACAAGTCACTGTTGGCTTATTATTTCACTGGAAGATCACAGGCGATGCACATGAGACAATCGCTGCTTCACCATGCTTTTAGAATTGAAAGGCCGACTCGAGTTATGGCCCTAGGAAATGGGTCGATTTCGCACCCTGCCTCGTTAGAATTCAAAAGAAGCATGACCCAGAAAGTAACAAACAGCGACATCCGAAGGTTCTCATCCACAGAACGGCATATCTCAGGACACGATCGACATCCGCAGCCACAACCAAAGAGGCAGCAGCAACCCCACATTGGCCCCATGAAGCATACCCAACAGGACATGTTTAATAATAGCCATATTGAGGTTCTTGAAACCATGATATGATATCCAGGCAAATCGTTAGCCACCAATATGTCGTGGTCCCTCGAATTGAAAAGGCTACACTAACGACACCCCATCTGTACCGAAAACCCACTCTGCATTCTCCATTTCGAAAGGAAATGGAAATCTCACGGGTTTTTGTCATTCGTTATTATGTCTTTAAGACTTGTACTGGGATCCACCTAAAAATTTCCAATGAAGAAGGGCCAGCGACGCTCAAAAAACCACAAACAAAATTGTTCTTATTCGTATCCACTGTTTTTTAAGAAAAGCTGCACTGCGTCTATCTTTAACATGAGAACTATCTGAGAAATCACACCATTCATAAACCACCCAGAAATGTCAACCGAAGATCTACGGGCACAAAAGGACCCTGCATTCGCCCTTCTCCCAGGCCGCATTGAGAAAGCAACCTCATCACGCCACTGCTTCTTCCTCGCGGAGGAGCATTTGGTCGAAGTGCCAAACTCCTGAATATTTCCCAATTTTGGAAGACATCAGTGAAACTAGGACAGGAGAAAATGGGAAACAAATGACTCGATGAGAAATAAAAAGCAGTATCTGAGATTGTACCATGTCCTTTGCCCACTCTTCTGAGTTGAGCAACATATTCTGAAATCCTTTTTATGGCTTCCACCTTCCGGCAACATAAGATGGGGCCAAATTAGTCATATATAGTCTCAAATAACAAACACGTTCACAACTTAGATGTGGATGGAATTTGGAAATTTGTTCTCGCTTACTTGCTCAGCCAAGAATTCACTTTCAACATAATCTGTCAATTGCACATCATGGTTACGCTCAGCCACCTGTTTGTACAAGGAAAATATACATGGAGTTGAAATTTTAATCAGCCAATTGAAAGAAAAGACTCATCGTTGATTTTTATGAGCTGATAAAATGCCAACTAAATCAAGGTTCGTACGCTGTGTAAATTCAGAAGCTTTTCATTATTTAGCTTCTCCAGAGACAATGAGAGCTCCATTGCTGAATCAAAAGAATGAACTGGTCAGGTACATATGGCAATCAATTTGCACCAGATGCAAACCAAAGGTGAAAAGCAAGGACACCAAACACATTTGATAAAAAGGCTTTGCTGCGGGAAAAATAAGCATTACATCGATGTATATATGATGACGTGTCTAGACAATATCTTATAAGTTGCCGCTTTCTAGCTAAACATTCACAGTGAAAATTACATGAATTCGGCAAAGAAGTCAACAGATTCTCATCCATCAGTAGCCCTTCATTTCACAAGCTGAGCAAGTCAAATTGTACAAATGCTGTCAAGAGATGGTTATCTATGTGGGAGTCTGAGCTTTGCAATGTCACTTCCATTTTTCCAATTCATTGCAACTTGCACGAAAAATTGCAAAAAGAACGGCCCAATTCCCAAAAAGTATCACGCAAGCTATATAAAAGCAAAATTCCTTTGCAAGAAAATCAAAGAGAAAATGATAACGAATCATAAAAGTCGAGAACTATCGCAAGAAAATCATAGTAACAAGATGATCATCCTACATCGTAGTTCACACCATTAAAGATGGAAGAGGGCCATCAAACTCACCATAAAGTGCATCACCCTTCTCCACATGATCAAACTCAGAAAGGGGCATCAGGATGGATTGCAGCTTTACCTTTCCACCTCGTTTGTTCTATACAATTAGACCATTAAAAGCAACCCAAAAAGTCATCTTTCTAATGTTATTCCACACCGTCATAAAGACCAGGTTATCCAAAACCACATAACCAAGTAAAGAAGCGTCAAAAATTAAAAACTGTTCAATACCTGGTATTCCATCAGCTTCTCAGCATGCTCTCTCTCCTCCTCGCTCGACTCCTTGAAAAATCTAATCAAGGGTAATACCACACCATGAATCAGAAGGAATCCATACGGACAAATCCCGAATGAAATGCTCAAATCATTAGAGGAGATAAAGATTTACTTGGCAAGTCCCTTGAGCGCAACATTATCCCGATCAAAGTAGGCATACATGGCATGGTAAACGTACGAGACATTGTACTCCACACTGAAATGACACAAGAAAGACGGGCATCAAGGTCGAACAGTCGGAAACAAAAGCCAAATTAGCCTAACAGAAGTTCGTATACGAAAAGAAACATACTTGATCTGTTCATTGATGGCAGCCTCGCACTCGTCCGCGAACTTTTGGCGCGCGAGCGAGGCCTGAGGCACGGTGGGCACGAGATCGAGCTCTTTCTTCACCTCTTCGAAGGGCTGGAACACGACGCCGGTGAGCGGCCGGCTGTTCTGCTCTTTGCTCGCACAGACCACCAGCGAGCCTCCATTTCTGCCGCTCGAGAATCGAAGCGCCGGCGGGCTCGCCGGAGAAGAAGAGGAAGAAAAAGACGGCAACGGCGGAGAGAGGGCGTCTCCGGGAGAGCTGAGGAGAGAGAAAGCAGGGGCTGCTCGGAGCAACATGGTCGAGAAATCTCGAAGGGGAGGATCGACGATCGAGACAGTAAAAGCTGGAAACTTTGCGAGGGGAGAGGAGAGAAACGGAGTGAGGAGGAGAAAGAGTGACTGTGTATTTTGTGGTGGTGGAGGAGGAGGAGATAAAGATGGGGAGAGAGGTGTTTTAGGCCATTGGATGAACGGAACGTGGACGGATGGGATTGCGTGGTGGGGACGGGCGCGTGGCGATCTCGTGGTGAGCGGGTGCTTCTGGTGGCATCTTGTGGGGAAATATCCAAATCACAACTGGACAAATTAAAAAAATTTTTGGTCAAAAATTAAAAAAAAATTAGGCCGTTGTGCCTTTTGCTTTTTCTTGCGAATCCTACCCTCTTTTTTTTTTTTAGGAATTTTTTTTGGCCTAATAAACTTTAAAAACTCCAACTTTTAAGTTCAATCAAATTCTATCTTAAACAATTTTTCGTCTTTCAAAAACCCCCCAACTTTTGATTAAGTCTTAATTCTATCCTTTTTTTTTTGTTTCATAAGAAAACCGTTAACTTTAGGTCTATTCTATATTCTATCCTAAACTTCTTCTTGTTTCTTAAAAAACTACAAGCTTTTACTAGAGTCTCATATTTGGGTCCTTTAATCCTCTGAATTAAAAATTGCCTTTAGTGATATGACATTTTCCAAGTCGTTGTTTGAGTTTTTTTTCTCACATTTCATATCTAAGAGTACGTCTTCGAAGATGAATTTTCACGACAATCCGAAGGGCGTTTGCTTGGATATGTAATTTGGGTAAAAACTAGAGCAATTAGGTTTACTTTTCTTCAATTGCTCTCGCTCTCGAAGAGTTTTCCTTCCATTTCGCTCGGAGATTTTCGATTTTGTGCTCAGTCTTCAATCTCCCGTGCTTAAGAGTTTTCCATCTCACGTTGTTGGAGAGCTCGGGACACTTGAACAGCTCGCGGTCGGGAGTTTTGCATCTCTCTATCATTAAAAAAAAAAAAATCAAACTGAGGATTAACAGGGTGAGACTCAAGTAAAAATTAATGATTTTTTATGGGACAAAAAAATCTAGGGTAATATTAAGATTAGATTTAAAATGGAGGATTTTTTTGTAATAAATTTTTTTTGGTGGAATTGAGACCGAACTCGAATTTTTTTTAGGTATTCAGCCACTTATATTCGAATACCAAAAGAAGCATTTAGATTTTTCAAAATCTAGGATTACGTGATGTGCAATGTATGCAAATCAAGATGTCATTATTTGTTATGAGTCAAACTGTGTTGGCCAAAAAAGTACTCAAGAGAAATAACAAAAAGCCCGAAAACAAAATCATGGGGTATACTCGTTCGGAGGGTGAAGAAATCAAAACATATACATCTTTATAACCGAGATGCTCGGCCATATTGAGCAAGTTTAGATCATAAATCATATGAGAAAATTATCCAAATAATTATAAATTTATTGTACTTTGAACAATTCAGTCATAAACCTTTCGATTTTGTTAATTATGTTCTAAACTTTTTAACACTTTGTCAATTGAGTCTATCTGGCTAATTTTGGCTGCAAATTGCAAACCTGGACGTCACGCCTTACGTGGTATAATCGACGCTAGCGTGAACAATTTTCATACTAAATTTTTTTTTTGAGTTTTTTTGTATTTGTTTCTCTTTTTTTATTTTTTTTATTTTTCTTTCTTTCTTTTTTCTTTTTTCCTACCAAGCCCGGTGAGTGTCCTTGGCCAACCTCGCCAGTAAAGGGCGAGGGATGACCGACCCTCGTTGCACTTCATAGAAAAATAAAATAAAAAAGAAATAAAAAGAAAAGACAAGGTGCAAATTATAAAATTATAAAAAATTATCAACGTCAGCGTCGACTATCCTAAATGGCATCACCGGTGTCCAAGTAAGAGATTTTAGATTAAAATTGTTCGGATAGACTCAATTAGCAAAGTGACAAAGATTGAGGACTCAACTAGTGAAAATGAAAGGTTTATAATTAAATTGGCCAAAGACTAACAATTTTAGGACTTTTATGGGTAATTTTTCATAAAATATCTTTAACATGCTAAAAATTTAGAAAAATGCTGCAATAAAAGTTCATTTCATCTTTCTTTTTGGGCATATGGAATGTCGACCGGATTCCAGCGAGCTTATATAACAACAATCGCTAGATGTTAGACCTATCCTATCATTGATACTTGTCTATTACTTTGACTACTTGTTTAGAAAAAGCGCATCAAACATGATTCACCTACCAATGAAGGGGAAGAAGTTCAATACTCATTCTCTCATCGCACGCTATCTTGTTATAATCTTGTTTTGAGTATAGATTACATACTAAGGGTCCGTTTGTTTTGCGGAAGTTTCGTAAAAAATGAATGATTTTTAAAATATTTTTCTAAAAATGATCGCTTGTATCGATCAAAATAATTAGTCAATAATAGATATTTCGTCTTTCTTTTGGGCATGTGGAATGTCGATCGATTCCAAATGAGCTTATATAACAACAATTGCTAGACGTTCGACCTATCCTATCATTGATACTTGTCTTTTACTTTGACTGCTTGTCTAGAAGAAGCGCATCAAACATGATTCACCTACCAATGAAGGGGAAGAAGTTCAATACTTATTCTCTCATTACACGTTATCTTGTTATAATGTCGTTTTGAATATAGATTACATACTAAGGGTCCGTTTGTTTTGCACAAGTTTTGCAAAAAAAACGAATGATATTTAAAATATTTTTCTAAAATGGATCGCTCGTATCGATCAAAATAATTAGTCAATAAAATATATTTTCATTACTCATAACAATTTATGTCTAAATGTTTTTGTGAATAACAAAAATATTTTTCATTTATTTTATTATTATAAATGATATAAACTGTCATTTTTATAAAATAAATGTGTTTTAAATCGTTTATTTTTTATAAAATAAACGGAGCCAGATGAAAATTTCTTGCTTTGCATGCCAGATGGAAACACGAATCACGTGAGGCATTCATCCATCCACCTCCCATTCGTTAAACTAAAAATGGGCCTCAATCAGCATCAGCAGGAGCCCATTTCAACAAGGCCTTGGGCCATCAGTTGGACCAAATTGGTCACCGTTCGTAATAGCATTCGGAAGAGAAACGCTTGCCCGTTAAGATTGGTCTATCAAAAAGGAAAAAAAAAAAAAGATTAGTCTATCAAATCGATTCGTTGATGCATGCGCGGTTCTTCTCACTTGAGGAAGAATTGACGAAGCTAATTATCCGGTTCACACATACGGCACGAATACAAACGGTTCATAATAACGTAATTATCTCAAAGTATGTTTATCCGATCAGCGAGAAGCTACGGTATCGCCTTAAACATTCAAAAGATGCAACGTTTGTTTTTTTTTTTTTTTATGCCGATTGATATGGTTTTGTTTTGATGCGACCAGTTGGAAATGAATTTATAGAGCTATTGTACGGTTATACTAATTTTGACAAACACGCTCTCAAGTCCCAAGGTGCCGTTTCCTTTTGGAGGACCACAGGATAAGCTTGGAATCATGTGACTTGGCCATAAATGCCAAGGGTTTCAGCTAGGGCATGGGTTTTTGCAAGATGTAATTCTCGGATTTCGATGAAAAAAGAGAGGGGTAAGATTGACATTTTCATTGCTTTGAATACTATATTTCAAATGCTCTCAAAACATAATTTCCTGTCGGGGTCTAATTATTGCCATGGAGGGTTTCTTTCTTGGTATCTACCGAGACGTCATTCTAAACTTTTCTTAGTTCATCACCAATCTAATCACACAACTTGCACGTTGTCGGGATCCAATCTTGACAAACCCATCGACAACGGCACGGGGCTAGTCAAGCGGGACAAAGCGATTATCAAAATCTTATCGAAAATCCATGAGTGTGTATCATTTAGCCAAAGGTAAAGAAAGGGATTAAAAATTCAGCATATTCGAATAATGCACCGAAATCCCGCATGTTGTAAATTTTGATTAGGATCGAGTCATGGGATGTTTAAGAGCTCGTTAGAAAGCCTGTTTTAAGTACCGTGATACGATGTCGTCCTTAAACTTCTTCTATGACCTTATTCAATTTTCTGTTTTGTTTCTTAGCCCTAGGCCCGATTTTAGTTTATTCTATAGTTTTCGAAGGTCTCGTTTATATGAACAAGACATTGTCTAAATCCAATGGCTGGTAAAATTCTAGATAAATGTTCTCACGAATTCCTTTTTTGGTGGAATCAAGTGCTCCTATGTAAGAACGATCTAGAGCTTCTGATACTTCGAGTGTGTGCTTGTTTTGGGGAAATTTTTGTGATAAAGGAAAATATTTTTTTGAAAGGAAAATGTTTGCTCTCGGGTTAGAGGATTCGTTTTTCTAACTTTAAGCATGCATAGTTTCTTTAATCGTAAATAATTTTTCGTTGACTCATCGTGTTTGGCAAACCAAATGCGTGAATGTGCAGAAAACCAGTTTGCCGAAAAATCTTTTCACTAAAAAAAAATGCACCATTGATTCGATAGAAGGGGCCCAATGCGACAATTGAGGAGAGAGACGTTGGAACCGAGTGACTAAATAGGAGCAAAAAAAATGAAAAATAAAACAAAAGGAGCAAAAATTAATGTGCAATGTGGTTCATGAATTTTTAATTTATTCAATATGGTCCTTGAACTTTAGTCCAATGTGCAATGTCGTCCTTAAAGTTTTAATTTATTCAATACGATCTTTGAACTTTTGGAAAATATTTAAATTAGTCCCTAAGTTATATGAAAATATCTAATATTATCATACAATTAATTCAAGTTCGGTGACAATATTTACATCTTTATATAGTTCGGGAGTTAGTTTGAACATGCATCGAAATTTTAAGGGTTATATTAAACAAATTAAAAATTCAAAGATTACATTATATATTTAATTAAAATTTAAGGGCTATTTGTGTCGTTTTCTTCGAATTAAAAAATCAGTCCATCACAACTCACTAGCCGAGACCTCAGTCAAAGGTAGCCGTTCAGAGGTGGCAGTGTCGGGTAGCCGCCACAGGGCGGTCCAACTCGCGCCCGGAGCCACTTCAGTTCGGATTCTTCTCAAATTCGAAGTTGAGTTTTTCCTCCTTTTTTATAACTTTTGTTTTTTTGACCCAACAAGACAGATATACTAATAATATCAAGATTATATGCGACACTGGCTTTTACGACGATGCTTCCCGTTGAGGAAGATCGTAGGCGGACGACTTAGGTTTTGTCTTTTTGCGTAGCCATGCGGCCGCTTTCAAACCTATGATGTTTTTGCCACAAGAATTTTTTCTTTCCAATCCTTCCAAGAACCAAGTTTTCTTCTCTCTTTATCAATAACAAAGTGATTTCTTTGATTAATTAGTAAAGCACAAGGGCGCTTACACACTAATTTTTGAGCGGCACATGAATGTCGCTACCTACGTAAAAACTCCTTTGATCGAAACGATAAGATTATAAATAAATATCTCATGAAATAGTTGTGTACAAAAGAAGAAAGAAGAACGTGAACACGCAAGGTCAAGGCGATACCAAAGTCGATTCATGCTACATTTGTAGCAGTATCGGAGCCCGGTATGGATACATCGAGTCGGGTAATTTGTCGGGGATCCCTCCGGCGGATTCAAGAATGTTTAGAGAGTTGGCATTGCTATGGTGCTCTCGAGTCATACACACCGTATGCAGTCGGTCTTTCACTCACATCATTGTCAACAATCAACATCACTAGTGGAAGCTTTAGGCTCTCCCGCGTCCCGCCCCTCCACATGCAAATCTTGTTTTTTTTTACTTGGGCCTGGGGGCATTTTTCTATAAATCTATGTTTGCTCTTTCCCTCTACCTCGTTCCTGAATTAACAAGACTGCGTATCAACGTGCGCGTGCCTCTTTTTGAGCAAAAAGACAAGATCTCCACACCACTAGCTCCCCTCCCCTTCTATCTGTCTACTATCTTCTTCACAAAGAGAAGGAGGTAAGGAAATGGGGGGCCATTCGCCATGCGCGTCGTGCAAGTTGCTGCGGCGTCGGTGCGCGAGGGACTGTATCTTCGCTCCTTACTTCCCTTCCGAGGACCCCCACAAGTTCGCCATCGTTCACAAGGTCTTCGGTGCTAGCAACATTAGCAAGATGCTGCAGGTCTCTCTCTCTCTCTCTCTCCCTCTATCTCATCTTGTTGCACTTCGGCTCCTCTAGGAACATTTGTCACAGTCAAAAGTCTCCTTTCTGTAACTAACGCTTGGCAGCACGCGTCTATCGACATGTTTGACACGACTTCGAGCCGTATTTAGTCTTTTGGATCGATTCTTGCGATGTAACCAAGATTTCCCGTTTGATCCGCGGAACGAAAAGCAGGAGCTTCCGGCTCATCAGAGAGCCGACGCGGTGAGCAGCCTGGTGTATGAAGCAAGCGCGAGGGTCCGAGACCCGGTCTATGGATGCGTGGGGGCCATCTCCTACTTGCAGAACCAGGTGTCCCAGCTGCAGATGCAGCTCGCGGTGGCTCAAGCGGAGGTCCTGTGCATCCAAATGCAGCAAGACTCGTCGGCGATGCAGCTCCCCCGCATGGTGGACGTCCCCAGCGACGACGACAAGCCGTCGTCCCCGCCGTTCCTTCTGCCGAACAACCTCGCCCACTTCCTTAACTTGTCCCCGGCCTCCTAAGGCAATGTAACCCATGATCACTCTCTCGAGAGCGAGGAAGCATTCTTGGGCATGGCGTGGTCTCTTAGCATGTGATATCGAGATATTAAATATGAAGAAGAATGAAGTATTTCTTTACTGTTCTCTCACTAGCGAGTCTTCTGTGGTCAACTGTTTATACGCATGATTACAAGCAGCAGGAAGGATCCACGCTGATATAAAACGGTTCAGCAGTCCTTTTCACATTCAACTCACTTTACTCGGCATCAAAATCCCAACTTTCATTTCCTTTGACGTTCATGAAACAAGTATAATCAAACGGAGAGTGCGTCGACGATAGCACGAGGGAAGAAAGAAAGCAAGCAAGCAGTTATGCGGATCCCAAATTATAAGAGCCTCTCAGTAACTATGTTTTGGCATAGAATACTAACATAAACACATCGATACTTCCAAATAGTACGGCCAACCGACGGTGTAAAATCAAAAACTACACGAGCCGTGTTCATTGTCCAGGCGTCGATATGAGTATAGGTGTATTCATTCCCTTATTAGGGGGGGTATTCCTTATTTAAATTGCTAAATGTATCAAATAAAATTCTCAAGTCAAGTTATTCACTCCCAAAAAAAACTAACCCTAGTGTATGTACGTGTGTGTATGCGTATATATATAAAACGACGTGTGAATAATGGCAAATGGTTTGGTGGTGCTTTCAGAGCAAATATCTTAGTCTATGTCGGTGGTGGTTGGGAGAAATTAGGTAAGGAAATTAATATTTCAGAGCAAATCTCAGCGAACCCAAGTGAACTGAACAGTCCAAATATATTTGGTACGCGCTGTCGACGCAGTCATAGAAGCTCTTGGCGTTTGGAGACGGGGGAAGTTAAGCTCAACATTTCGGGAAAGGAAATTCTTTGCCATGAAAGTTTTGATTTCGAAGGACTAATTAGCGTGTTTCCGTAAACAAGGGGGGCCTTTATGCAAATATACCTATCTGATGCGTCACAATTTGCGAAGTTACAAAACATAACCTCACCGCTTCAATGGGAAAATTGTCTAGAAAGTTCTAAACCTATTATACGACCGTCAATTCAGTCCTAAAGCTTTCAATTTAGGATGAAAAATTCTTTGCCATGAAAGTTTTGATTTTGAAGGACTAAATAGTGTGTTTCCGTAAACAATGGGGGCCTTTATGCAAATACACCTACCTGATGCGTCACAATTCGCGAAGTTACAAAACATAACCTCACCGCTTCAATTGGAAAATTGTCTAGAAAGTTCTAAACCTATTATACGACCGTCAATTCAGTCCTAAAGCTTTCAATTTAGGATGAAAAATTCTTTGCCATGAAAGTTTTGATTTTGAAGGACTAAATAGTGTGTTTCCGTAAACAATGGGGGCCTTTATGCAAATACACCTACCCGATGCGTCACAATTCGCGAAGTTACAAAACATAACCTCACTGCTTCAAATGGAAAATTGTCTAGAAAGTCCTAAACCTATTGTACGACGGTTAATTCGGTTCTAAACCTTTCAATCGTATTAACTTAATCCCAAAATTTTTATGAATTTGCTAATGCAGTTCTTTAGGTCAATTTTAGCTGGAAATCCATGATGTGTGCTGACCATCCTATATGATTTGACTCGTGCTGACGTAGACTTTTTTTGCAATTTTTTTTTTAATGTTTTTCCTTTTTTAATTTTTTATCCTTTTCTTTCATTCTCGCGGATCTCTGCAATGGCAGTGAGGGCAGCCCTTGCCAACCATAGCCTAGTATCAGCCACAAGTGAAAGGAAAATCAAATAGAAAAAAAAAGGGAAAAATTTCAGAAAAATTAAGAACAGATTCCAAAAGTTATCCTTGTCATTCTCAACCACACCACGTCGAACGGTCGACGTCCACTTCGATGATCATATGGCCGACATCCGCGTCATTGATTTCCAGCCAAAATTGACAGAAGAATTATCTTAGACAAATTATCGAAAAGTTTAGGACTAAGTTGACACAATTATAATGTTAAAGACTGAATTAGCCGTCGTATAATATGTTTAGGACTTTTTGAAAGATTATCCCCTAAGCAAGACGATCATATCTCATTATGTTCATTTAGTCTTGAATGAAAACGACTTCGAAATCATAATTGCGTCTAAGAAGAGGCTTAGCCAATGAATGTACAACCGCAAATAGAAGGGAAAACGTACAGATCATCCATGAGGAGACATTGGTGGTGGTGCTATTCGATCTGATAATAGAAGTTGTCCACCCCGGTACTCAAAAAGTATAAGTGAAGAAAGAAGATGGTTGCCACCTCTCACCACTCGAGCAAATTAGGAAAGGCCCCCACCTTACATCAGTCTATCTCCATAAGCATAAATGGCAAGAGATAGTGTAATGTACTCGAGACGAGACTGGTTGAACTGTCAGTTTCTGGAAGACAAGTTGATGGTGCCACGTCTCCACCACTCGAGCAAAGCTTCAGACTCCGCCATAGTTTGAGGAAGGCCCCTACACCTGTGAATCCCCCAGGAATTTAAATGGCAAAGTACATGATGTATTCAAGACTCGAACTGTCAATTCTTGGAAGGCAAGAAGATGGCCCCTACCTCCTCGCTCTCCCTCTCTTCTCCACATAAGCGAGATAAGCATATATCAAGACTCCTTAGGTGGGGGATCCGGGAAAAAAGTAGGGTAAAATCTCATCTCGAAATTTTGGTATCTATTGGGGTGTTGTGCATACTCTCAACGATCGGAAAGGACGTGAATCCTGCTCCACGATGAGCGAAGGGGAGGAGGGGTGTCCGGGAGAGCCGCCTTGGCGGGGGTCTTAAGGGGCAATGCTCCTTGGATACTAGTGGGTTTTTATAGTTTGAGCCCATAATTTTTTTATTAGTAATTTGGACTTATGTCCATGAATAGTTACAGTTATATTTTTTCTTTTCCGCTTGTAATTGAGTGATGTAACGAGAGGTGCGAGATGCTAATTATAGTAGAATTATCTGCTAGACGTAGCTCTAATTTAAGAGTGAACCGGAATAAAATCATTGCCAGCAATGTGAACCCAGATATTGATATTTGATCATGCAAACTAACATAGTTTTGTTACTCGTATTAGGGGGCGTGTTATCTGATTACGAAATGATCACTAAATACTCGAGAGCTTGACGGTACTATATTTTCTTTGGTATTTTATGCTAATAATGGGGCTTTACCAAGTATACCAATCTCTCTTTCCTTCATATTAACAATGCGCACGCCAATTTGGATTGTTTGCTAGCTTAACTTTCTATCTCCATCGTGAATGAGTTTTGTAAAGCACTTGTACTATATGGAACTTTCTAGGAAAAGGCAAAGCCATTTTTCTATGTCACAAGTCAACATGCAGATCGCGACATCTTCCTTGCTATACTTTATTCACGTGGGAGGCAGTACAAGAAAGTGCTCGGTTCATGTAACACAAACAAAAATGCAAAATTCATATTTTTTTCTAGAAAAAAAAAATCGTCGCGATGATCTTTTTCATAGCAAGGCCATCACCCAGTACAGTTCTGTGTCGGTATCCAAGTAGAATAGTTTTAGAAGGTGAAAGAAAATTACATGAAGAAAAGATTTAAATAAAGTGACTCAGAGATTCCAGATTAGCATTATTGGTTTAGTGTGGAAGCATTTTGTCAGTCAACATATGAGAGTCATTCATGTTTCTACCACCATCTCAAACAAATCTCGACAAAATCATGTTTAAGCTCCTTTCTTATTTGTTTTACTTTAGGAAAATGATTAGGCGACGGTCACAGTCACACTGTGCATGATAATATGACCGTGCTATGCTTATCACCAAAAGTTACAGATTTTTTTTTTTTGCTTTTATGCGCCAGCCACAAAACAATTCGTGGCTGGCAATGCACCGTCCACTGTCATTTTGACAGTGGACGGTCAAGATAGCAAGACGCTTTACTTTATTATTGTAGAAGATGGTAGTGATAAAGCCTGATTGGACTGGAAGAGCTAAAAGAGTGAAATAAGCGCAAGGAAAGCTGAATCACTATAAATCTTGGCTCTATTTGTTTGGCGAAAAATTAATAATTTAGAAAATATTTTCCTTAAAATGATTTTTGTATTGCTTAAAATAATTAGTCAATAAAAATATTTTATTATTGCCACTAATTATCAATTGAATTAGAGAAAATGGATAAGTCAATCAAATAAAGGTGGGTAATTTCAATATAATTAGATATCAAATAAATATTGGTAACTAGCTCCAATAAGAATTGGTAGTTTTAAGAAAAATCAAATATCGGTAACCAACTTCAATAAGAATTGGTGACGTAAAACTTGTTAGTAAGTTAATATGATCTCAATTGATAATTACTCCAATTAAGGTTAGATAACTTTTAAAAAGAGCTGGTTAAGAGGTCCGTAATCAGGACAACTTAAGTTGGTTTGAAAAGTTGGTAAATTTTAAACAAAGAGCAAATACAAGAAAGATTGTTAAGAAACTAAAACGAGACTTGGTAAATCTAAACTAGTTGGTAACTTACCGGTAACTCTCATAAATAAAGGTTGGTAAAATTATATAGGAGTAGATAAATTTAAGGCATTTGTGAAAGAGACAAATATAACATGATAAACGATAATATGAGTCGGTAAATTCAAGAAAAATCAAATAAATATTGATAAGTAACTCAAATGAGAGTTTTTTTTTTTTGGTCAGAAATCAAATGAGAGCTACTCACCCAAAATTAGTTGGTAATTTAATCGGAGAAAATTATAGGTCACTCAAACGAAATTGGTGAATTAATGTAGCAGTTATAACATTAAGGTGCTGGTAAGAATATAAAAAAAGTTCGTAAAAGTTATAAGAAAAGTTAATATGTAAAAGTACCGATGAGTCACCAACCAAACCTATTTTGTCTCCTATGAGGTAGCCCCACTTATACAGCCTTCTAGAAATTTACCAGCATGTCTTAAAAAGATATGTTGTTTTAGTAAAAGGAACAGTAGAATCCTCCTCTTGGATGGGTGAAAACCGTGAAATATAGTGGGCAAGGCTATGCGCAAAGCAACCTTCGATCTACTTTTATAGGAAACTCTCTGGTTACCATGGTAATTCTAAACTAGTCGGTAACTTACCAGTAACTCTCGTAAATAAAGGTTGGTAAAATTATATAAGAAACTATAAATTTAAAGCATTATCTAGAGCCGTCAAATGAGCGAGTCGGATCGAGTTTGGATGGGGTCGAAACGGTTCGACTTATATTGACTTATTTTCATGTTATACAAATTTAGCTATTCATAAGCATCTCGATTCAACCCACATTATTGAGACACTTCAATAAATTCTAATTTAGAGGAAATTATTTCTTATATATTTATATATATCAACAAATACTTTTTTGTAATTTAAAAAATAATTCCAACTCAATTAAGATAGTTATATTAGCTAACTCATTTATGACCTATTTAACAATCCATTAAGTTTCTAAGTAATCTATCTTTGACCTACTTAGCTTAATTTAATAATTCGTTTATGACCCACCATCATTAAATATGGATCAAATATGAATTTTAGATTCATTTTGTCACTTTTGACATTATCTACCAATGCTTTTTGAATTTTGACTCAAGCATCTGGACAAGTCAATACAATGGAGCTGCATTATTTTTTGCAGCAAGCTGAGAACAGTGGGAAGAGATCAGAGAGCAGTCGAAGAAATCTGGGATTTCAACGCAGACAATGTTATTAGTCTTCCTAAGTACAGGAGAAACGCAGACGATGAGATCATAAGACGTTTTAAAAAAGAGAGATGGTGGTGCTTTGGAGTGATTTGACAAGAAGAGAACAGGTGATGAGTAGAGATCAAAAAAGTCTTAAACTTATTACATTGATATCAATTCAATCCTAAATCTTTTAATTAAATCAATTTAGTCCTAAACCTTTATGCATTAATACCATTTCAGTCCATCCATCAAATTTGATCGGAAATTACTAACGTGAAAACTGATGGTTCCACGAAAGAGAGTTTCCGCTTATTAACAAAATCATTTTTTAAATTATTTTTTCCTTTTTTGTCCCCTAAACTTGTGCCCCTTTCCTTCTCTCTGTTCCTCTGCAACTCTTTCTCTCTCTCTCTCTCTCTATCGGCCGCCGTTGGGAGCGCCGCTGTTCAGCTACAACCTCCGGCGACCTCCATAGCTACTGACTGTACGAGCCCAGATCAGTTCAATCCACGGCGAGGCCTCCGCAACGGTCGGTCCAGCGTCGACGATTTCTAGTGACGCGCAAGCTCCTGTGCTTGCCTTTCCCGCCGGTGCACCTCTTCAGGCTTCACCGACACACCAACAGTCCGCCCCTTACGCTTTCACATCTTCATCGTGGCTGGATTCTTTCACAGATGTTATAAGTTTATAACCCAAACCAGATCTGGATTCTTTCAAAGACGATTTCTTTTGCAGGTTTTCTTTGGTGTTTCTAGTGAGCACGAGCCCACAACAATCTTCGCAGCCATACTGTGATACCACGGCTGAATCTTAGCCTTAACTTCGGTGATTTTCAAAGAAAGTAAACGCTCGAATTCGGGATCAAGAGATGAGACATAAAAGAAGAGAAACAGAGATGGAGGTGAAGAATGGTTGGAGAGAGAGAGAGAGAGAGAGTTGCAGAGAAACAGTGAAGGAACGGGGCAAAGTTTAGGGAAAAAAAAGGAAAAAATGATTAAAAATATATATTCTTATATAAATTATTATTAAAAAAATATTCACGTCGACGCCAATTATCATATTTGACATTATCGACGTTCACGTTAGTGATTTCAAGCCAGAATTGATCGGATGAATTGAATTGATATCAATGTAAAAAATATTTAGAACTAAATTGATTCAATTAAAATGTTTATAATTGAATTAGTATCAATATAATAGATTTATGACTTTTTTTTTATACTTTTCCCGAGGCAGTGAAACACTTCGTTCGAATCAAGACAAAAGCGTAGCATCCACAATCGATTTGATCAGACGCCGGTGAAGCTGTGGTCAAAATGTCAACACGTTAAAGAAATTCATTGGGCAATGATCATTCCACTTCAAAGTACCCACGTATAAGAGAAATTGAAAGTAAAACGTCTAGCCAATGTGACGCGTAATTAGAAGTGAGCATAGTCCGCGGGAGTAGGTTTCATTCCTAGAATCTGGAACTTACTCTATTATGATTGATTTTCAACTTTTGAAATCTGAAATCTACTCTTTTTATCATGAAAGCTGATTTGGAGCCCGCCCTGTTTTTTCGATCCTGCTCCAAGATTTACTCGAAAACCCGTTTTTCTTTTGTTTCTTTTTCTAAAAAAATATGAATAGCAATGAAACAATTCAAAGTACAAGATTGAATAATAAAGCTCACTATCCGCAAAAAACAATCAATTCCTAATATGAGCAATTGAAATTACAATCTACCAAAAATAAAGAATTATTTTATATAATAGCTCAAAATCGATTTCAAAATTGGTCTAGTTCCCGGGTGGGTCTTCACTTGGAATCGGAAGCCGTACTAGTTTCATTCGGTTCCCAAAAATTAGAAACTGTACCTAGATCGGTTTGAACATGAACTGGTTCCCAGAGTTGTTTTTCGAACGATCCGATCCGATTTTCGGGGTAAACCCGGTCCAGTTGCACACCCCTATGCGTAACTACGATTTTTTTTTTTGGGTCAAAAGCAATATTTTCATTTTACTTGAAAGAGAGATGCATTGTTTCAAGATAAATATAAAAATCAAACAAAGCAAGTAAATTTAAAAAATAAATCAACTTGGCACGGCCTATAAAGACTAACTTATTTCACCACAAAGATGGGTTTGTCATAGCATCAAAGCTCAAATGGTTGCCGATCACTGAATCTCGCACCAATGATGAGCACACCCAGAGATATCTTCTCCACTTACGTCTTTGCCAAAAGGCGGTGCGCACCTAAGTTCGGCGTTCCCAGCACTATCACAAAAAAGAAACAATAACGACATCAACAAGTTGAAAGGGTACAAAAAATGCCTTGTAAATTCCTGATCTATTTCTATATCGAAGTAGAAGAGCATCCAAATTTAAATATAACTCTAGATCGGGAGAGAAGACCTATAAAAGAGATACCAGGTGATTCCAAAATTACTTTCACATATGCCGACTATTGAAGCACAAAAGCCAAAGCGAGCAAGCGGATCCGGACTAGCTGATTTTTCCAAGACGCTCACGCTTCTAACTTTTGAGCTCACCGGGCAAAACTCTTCATGAGGATGAAGTTGACGGGATTGTCCGAAATTAACGAAAAAATCTTCAAAGAGAAGTTGAGGACATGAGAAATAGAAAAACAAAAAGGTAAGGAAGAGGATTAGGGGTTAGGGAGAGAGAGAATGATCCCTAAAGGAAACTGTCCAAAGGTTTGAAACTCAATTAACAAAATTAAAATGTATATGATTGAATTGATCATATTGCAATAGGTTTAGAACTTTTTGGACTATTTTTACTAAAGGAAAATACGACCCGCAATCGGTGCATGATCGCATCTCCCATAAAAACCTCGGACCACGATACCCTTACTTCTCTTCTAAACCTGGATTGTCTCCTATCAAGTTGAAGAACCCTAGGTAAATGATCAACAAGACATTGTCCAATCTCATATCATGTTTTCAGTCATTGGCATAGACTAATGATCTCGAGTCTTTGGCTTTCGATATTGGGGTTAGCTAGGGTTATAATTGTGACATCCCAAAGACAATCTCAAGTGTCCAAAAGCAAAAAAGAAAAAGAAAAGACAAGCTCAAGTAGCTTCCTTTTCAAGGTTCACGTGCTCATGTGGACACACCAAATGCATCCTCTTGTACATGGAATTATCAGGTTAAGTGATTGGGGAGAGGTTAAGCGCAAGTGTCAAAGGGAGTTGAAAAATAGGTGACCTAAAAAAAAAAGAGAGGGAGAAAATCATATGGAAAGTCGCATAAGACGACAAAGGCATGCGGCCTCTCTTTTTCAGCAATCAACCTCGATGTTGCTTCTTTATTGACCTGGGGATTTTGCCTTTCTTCTTTCTTCTTTCTTCTTTTTTTGACTCTTTATTATATATCTCTAGCTCTTGAGTGCTCGAGGTCGAATGTAATACTTCCAAAGGAAAATCTTGGTTTGTCTTAACATGTATAGTTTAGTCGGCTTCACTTAATTTTCCTTGTTCCCCTTTCTTGTCGTTCTTCCTTTCCCCTTCTTCCTCGAGTCGTTTTCTAAATGAGCATTGATGTCTACATTCACTTTTGTCGTCCTAACAAAGTGTTCATGTACTTAATTTAAACGAAGCCCGTGATCTTGTTTGACTTCACTAGATGTATATAACTTTCGAAGGAAAAAATATCAAAAAAGTTCTGATCTTATTGTAATTGTATCAATTCGGTTCAATTCCATTTTTTTTTTCAATTAAGTCCTAAACATTTTGCATGTATGCTAATTTAGTTAATTTAGCCAACATTAGCCGGCGGGAGCGGACGTGACAATTTTTAGTAATATTTTGATATAATTTTTCTTATATTTTTTATTTTTCATTCTTTTTTTTTTTTGTTTTCCTTCTTCCTCCAGGTAGTCAATCGAGCCTTGCTGTCCATCTCGTTGCTGGACTAGGTTGAGCCTCGCCATGTCTAGGTGAGTCTAGGCGAGGTCGAGTCACCTAGCCATGGCAAGGTTAGTCGAGCCACATCGGATCTGTCTAGGTCAAGCTCGCCCAGTGAAGGCCTCACCTTCGCTCTCCTTAGGCCTATCGCCGGGAGGAAGAAGGAGAAGAAAAAAATGGAAAAAAAAATTAAAATCTAAAATAGAATTAAAAATTATGTAAAATTGCCACGTTAGCTCCGGCCAGTCAAGGTTGGTTAGATGGACCGAATTGACACAAATGCAAAAGGTTTATGACTCAATTGGTGAAATGACTGAATTGTCACAATTACGATAGATTTGAGATTTTTTTTTGATAATTTTCCCAACCTTGAAATCATATCCCCTCAATTATCTCTTGCCCGCTTGATGTTTAGAAAAATGATTGCCTAATAGCACAACAGAATCTCAATTTTCCGCAAATCCGATTGGGCATATAACATGCCGTCTTATTCGGAGGATTTAATAGTATTACAACATAATAGTCGTAGTAATTCCAACAGGGGGAGTTCGATTATGAGAGTGCTAAGGCGTATGATTAATCACATAACGAAGTCTCAAAACAACTCTACTTTGAATCTTCTTCATCACGAGGCCACCACAGGACATGCTAGTTTCAATTTTTGACCATCCATAAGGACATTGTCATGTTGCTATCTTTGATATTGTGCCATTTAAATTGTTAATATACGCTCAGATTAAAGCATAAGTAAGATGAAAAAGTCTTGACACTGATCTCCATAACTGCGGCTGCTATTGGTTTTTAGCACATAGAAAACATAATTTTTTGTCCCTTTTAGACCCCACCCACCCACTTTAAATTCTTCTTCTTCCGGCTCCTCTAATTTTGATTTGTGATATCGAGAATTCTCTTTCTTGCCAACTAAAAAAACGAACACAGTATGTAAACCACAAAACAAAAACTAGAGGCAACAGTCAAAATCATATGTCAGATCGAAAGACTTAAAAACAGAAAGTAATCGAGACGATTCAATGTTCGTGGACCATAAAGTCTTCTCATTAGTCTAACTCTTGAAACCGAACCGGTTGCACAATGTCAACCTTTCTTGGTTTAATTAGGATTACTGCTTTTCTCGAACCATTACATCATTCCAAGTACCATTAGCGTTATTATTGTGATAGGCATCATGTTTTGTGCCTTGGACATGGCGGAAAAAGATGAGCACTTCTTAAATTCGAAGGTGAAAATAATGTCTGACTCTCATAGAATAAAGTCGGAAAACAGTCGAATTTGCACTTCCATTCTCTCCTCTGATGATCGTTCACATCGGCGGAATTGATCCATACTGTAAGAGCTTCGCGTATCATCCTTATTGTATTGTACATATCACTAATGAATATGCAACTGGATACAACGCATCGATAATGAGTCGTTATGACGCTGGAAAGCGCGCCCGACGTGGACGCTCCATCGTCATAAACAGTCGATTTGTGGTTGGCTGATATCAATAGTAACGAATTAACTCGTCCTTCCCGCAACGAAGAGGAGATCAAGAATGAATATCCCGTCTGATGCAAGCGAAAAGAGCCTCAACTGTTGAGAGCAAAACGTGGGGACTCGTCCAGCTTCTGACAAGCCCCGTCGAGGGTGCATACTTGGATGATGAATTTGAGACTCGTGACGCTCAGCTGCACAACATGGTCAGACACATAGAAGGACCTTACTTGCGCTGCCCCGAGGTATTTCCGCGCACCCTTTGACATGAGCTCGTCTTGGCCTGTACCTTCCATTTTGATTATTTCCTCTACATACACATTATAACTGAAGTATGGAGAATTACCGTCTCTCCATTCCCATGTAATCTTGAGACTGACGGTCTTCGAACCATGAGAATCAGAGGCCCACTTGATATCTCGACCCTCAACTAGCCACGAGCTAGAGGGTGGAAGGAACGAGTTCCGCTCCTCAGTCTTGATAGTAATGTGACCGAGAACTGCATAAAACTCCACTGATCGGTCACCTGATCCAGATGTCGTACTCAGTGGCCTGTAGCATAAAGCGCGGATTCCTTTCAAGGTGTAGCCGTCCATCGATATGCTACTCTCCAGTATGACCCATTCCGGGGAGCTCTCCAGCTTCGTAACCCGACGTGGCATAATCACTTCACTGAATCTACGGACAAACTGATTCATCGTATCTAGAGCGTTTCCGTGGGATGCGAGAAGTACAGTGTTCCTCTCATTCTTTTCCGAGGAAAATTCCAGGGAAAGGCCCACAAGGGAACTGCCCTCCGATTTTACCTGTGAAAGCAGAAACAATTGTAACATGAAGAGGACCTTGCTCATAATTTTAGCTGCTTCAGGCACTAAAAGATCCGAGTGGTCTTTGCATTTCAGCTACAATCACTACCAACATCACAATGTTATCTGGACCTCCTTTGGGGGATGAAAGCTGCAAAACTTCTTCGAGCACTAGAGTTTCGACGAGAGGGATGGCTTACCGAGTAAGTGAAGTACATCGGTGAATTTCCTAAAGGAAGGTCTGCCTCAAAAAGCCTGGCTGTGAAATAAGCATTGCCTTTGAGAGTTCCTTTAAACGTGATATTCCCTCCTCCGCTGAAGGACGCTTCCTTAAGACTTAACATTTGCACAATTTGTTCGATTAAAGGTCCCTCTTAATACATAATATACTGAAATTCTAGCTATAGTAAGACCGCAGACCTGATAGCGACAGATGAGCAAGAAAGGGAAACAGAAGAAAGATCTTTAATTATTCTTTTAGAGATCAGCTCTCTTTGTATTTGTCCAATCACTTCTTTCAAGGTCTCATGATCCTCTTATATTATTCTACAGATGTCTGCTTTCTGCAACATAATGCTCTGGGACGACAAAGCAATAACTATTGTGTGAAACAGAAGTTACTACAAAAATTTAGAAAAAGAAAAGTAATGAGAAAGAAGAAAGATACATGGAATGTTCAAAAGCTTGCATACATGCGGATTTCGAGTTATTTTCACATGTCCAGATCTCATCCTCGATTTCAGCCCGGACATCATAACAATTCAATACCCAGACCCCCTTTTGCCTGATATTCACCTATTTTGATCAATAAATGAAGCCTTAACTGCTTATGTAAACTAGTGGTTTCCTATACAAAGAGCAACTCACAAAGTTAACAACCCCCTAACTGCAAGTGCATATTTGTCATTTGACCTACCCTTGCATTCAAAGCAATTGACCATGCAGAAATTATTGGCACACATTTGTTAAGACCATTAAAACTTACTTCACACTGACAACAATGGGATTGTCGGTACCATCTCCATGGAACTCAAGGAAAGGCTGCCAAATATCAATCACATAAATGAACATGAGAAGGAAGAAAGGACAAGTTTAATTCAGTAAATTGTGGCCTAAGGACTCAACTCAAATAAGCATATTTATTCAATGACCTACAGTGGAAAGAGTAGAATCGATATCAAGTTCAGACTCAGATTATTAGCAATTGACTAGTTCCAAATTTTCTGGTTGTCACCAAGTTCTTCAGATCGAGCTTACGTTTTATTTTTTTTGGGTCAAATCGATCAAGCTTACGTTAATGTGTAGAAACATACATCATATCTTACAAGTTGAATTAAAAAACTTCACAGCTATTTTCTAATTCATCTCCTGACTCCAAGACAATAATACGAGATTGCTCTGGCATGCATTAGTCAAGCCATTAAGACAGATGCATCAGTCAATGCTGAGAGCTTGTATCAAGCATGGACATTCCAATTCCAAAGGAGTTATGTCCTACAATTTTCATGAGGTCATCAAGCTTTGACCAAACTTCTGTGGACCTCTAAGGCAACTGTGCAAAAGAGATTTTCTTGCTACTTTTCATGTGATGTAACTGGTTTAGGCATTTTAGCCTAGTGGGCACAACACCATGTTACACTGATTCCACAATGCCATAAAAAGGACAATTGAACTAAACCAATCTTCTTATGGTGACCAAGGGTAGTAGAATCCAGAAAGAATATCAGGATCCAGATATTTCAGCTCACTGAATATATATCATACTTGTGATATTACAGTCTCCAAATATTCAGAATATATTGAGTTTTTGCTCTTAGAATCGAACACAAAGGGCATCGTCAATGGAGTTGCTTATTGCTGCCCTAATCGAATCTTGGGATCACTTCTAATACCAATTAGTAGCTGATTAGCACACCAATTAAAGCACCCAGAACTTCTAAGTAATCTAAGATCTCGCTTTTCTCCATTAGATAAGGGCAGAACTATTTTTAGTTTCACATGAAAGAAAACTCATATACGTTAAAACTTCTCCTGAGATCATAGGAGTACCTGAAAACTTTGGCAAGATATGTTACACCAAGATGCCTCAGATATCTGATTTCCATCAACAGAATAATGATAGCCACGACCCTGCATCACCAAAAAGTAAAGAAAACTTTTTTAGAAAAATAAGTCAGCTATGAAACCCAGGATCCTGCTGGATGCTGGTATGTTGTATCAACAAGTATGCCTCAACTTTGATTAGACTAGAAGGAAACTGAAATCACATGACAGCATCTTTTCCAGAACCCACAATAATCCAATGACTTGCAATGATCCGAGGTTGAAGAAAGAGCAGAAAAAAAGCACCCTTATCAATTACTAACGTTGGAGAAATGTAGCTAGATCTCACAGAGTGTTCTAGATGACATTGCAGAACGAGATTTGCATAATAGTAACAAGATAATGTATAAACTAGATATAAGTCAAATGCAGTCAGAACCTGATCAAAATTGGAGTGAAATGGTAGTGATTTTGGATATCTTTGCAGTACTCCCCATGAGTTTTCAACAAGACTCCACCAACTGCCAATTGCAAAGTATGACAAAGAAACGGAAAGCAAAGATAATGAAACTTGCTGTATACATGAAAAGTCCAACCTATGATTAGAAGCTTCTAATCTATGATGTAGCCACATTTACTCATATAAACTGGGAGAGAACTTAGCATCTAAAGGTGTAATTGACAAACTGATGCAATTTGAGCTCGATGCAAGTTTATGAGGGCATAGAAGGAAATTACGAAGAAGAAAGCATACTGATTTTGAGCAGTCTCAAAATTAGGTGGCTGCTTAGTCTCATAGACCCATCCTGGAGCAAATATAGCTGCTGAAACTTCGTCCTTCTTCAGCACATCTAGTGCAACACTTGCCTATAAAGCAAACGAGCCCTAAGTAGTCAGATGCTTCCACAGCCAATGGTTACAAGACATGCAAAGAGATTAAATCTGAAAAACTTAAATCTAATACATCAAATTGTATTGTATAAATCAGAATATGATCTAACTTTTATTTGAATGACAAGCTCATACTGTTGCTCCACTATTTAGAATGCATCTGGTCTTTAGAGGTCGAGCTCATAAAAGACAAGAAAATGCCCATGAGATAACTGAAGAATCAAGGACTAAAAGAATCAAAACGGCTTTAACAAGACTAAGGTCCCCGACATTCCACAAGTATAAGTTCAAGTCTTGTAAGCTGAGCGTCATAAACATTTTTAATTTACCGTATTCATGAGTTAGCAGTGACAATGCAGTAGGGGACAGAAAAGGAAGTGGAAGATGCTATAGAATTCTTTGTCAGCATTATGTATTCCATTTGAATACCATGATGACACTCGTCGTTTTCTTCTGTTCAAAGATTACCTACTTAATACGGTCCACAGTTTCTCTTATAGCATTACTCGATCTCCTTTGGTCCTTCTGAACTGCTTGATCTGTTCATTCATCCTTCCAGAAATCATGAGGCCAGGAGGCCCTAAAATTTTATAGCTCGTTTTCGCTACACAGACCAGTTCCTTCTCCATGATCAGATCAAAAATCAGATTAAAGGGAACCTTACAATTTTCAGAGGAGATCAATTATTTAAAGCTTAGAATCCAACAGAAAATGTTAAAAGTGTAGAATATGTGCATGGGGTGCAACATATATTTGACTATCTTCCGCCTTCTAAACTAGAGAACTGTAAGCATCGCAAAAGCTATGGCACAAGGAGGAAAAAAATGTTTATGGAGAGACTGATATATTACAGACCTTCCATTGTCCGCCACCGTAAGTGTTCCTTCCAAATACATCAATGCCCATGTAAACATCATACTTCCTATCACCTGCAACAGCAGCTGAAAGCCTCGGATAGTTTTCCTGCATAATGCATATGAGAGTTTAAAAAAAAAAAAAACCGAAAACAAAGCATAGTCCCTAATTAAAAGAAAGGGATTAGGTGTACCCGCCATGTGTAATTTACGAAAATGCCATCGCAAAGATCAAAGAAAGGTTTATTGTAGTTGTTCAATTGATCTTGCCACTTAAGATGGCCATGGATGGTTACACTGTCGTACCTGCATAAAAACAATAAATATAACTAACAAAAAAGGACTATAAGGTAAGCCAAAAAGGGATTTCCATAACCGACCAAATAACTAAAGACCCAGGCACCGAGGAGTGCATTGTCTGGGTCAAATGGCTGACAAATTCGAGCATAATGGGGATTTGTTCCAATTTCAGGTCGACCTCCATGTTGATCTGTAAACAAAGGTCACTTAGTCAGCTTCGAAGAGGAAAGGCCATTCTTGGCCCTCGACCATAAATAAGAAGCTACAATGACACTCATTTATCCCTCGCTTTCTCATTGACATGATATGATATCTCTTAAAAGGTATATTTCCCTAAAAGATATCTAAAGACAAGTCCCGTCCGAGTAGCAGAATACCTGGCAGAATATTTGGGAGAAAGCGGTGATTATCGTTCTAATGTCAGTTATACTGCTCCGATCTCCTCAAAGCTGAAACTCCACACACACACACACACACACACACACACACACACCCTCAGTGCAGATTAAAGCCAAGATTGTGTGCTCCCAAAGTGAGATTTCACGATTCTATCAAATTCACATGCATTTACCTTATAGATTTGCTGAATGCTATGGCACTATCATCTAACCTTCAATATAGGAGACTAAAGTACATAAACTGGCAAAGAAAGACGTGTTTGGTCCCAGACATATCATTCTATGGGCAACATACCAGCCATCCATCAAAGCCCAATGCAGCAGCAAGTTGTGCCAAGCGCTCAGCATACATCCGAGCAGAATCCTTTGTTGAAAGCAGCTTGTTGCAAGCAAGTCGTCCCTCTTCCCATTCAGCAATGAACGTCCCCAAAACCTAATGCCATTGGCAGAATTTGTAGTTAAATTACCACCACCTTACTCAACACATACAATGTAAGAAAGTACATACACTTGTCGAAAACATCATGAGCAGGTTTCCCACTTACCTAGTTCTTTACCCACATCAAGCTAATGTCAAGGCAAGAAAAGGAAAATATCCATCAACACAAGTGTAGTCTTGAATAGATTGTTGTGACGGTGGCAATAACTAGGATAGCACAACCAACATTAGCCAAAGCCTCCTCATGTAAAAAGGAAAACCAAGTGCCATGGGATTCATCAATGGAAGAGCCTAGATATAAAAGCACTAGACTAAGAAGGGGCAGAGTCTTCCTATTCACACTAGTCACAAAATGAAGAAATTAACAGTGGAAGTTAGCTGGATTGGATATCCACTCATCTACTACTGCGAAGCTTTGTGGAAATCTCTTAAAAATTTCCCCTTTATGGGCCTCATACAACAAAGCACCAAGAAGCACAAATTGGTCCGACCCTTTGCAAATCGCCATCATTCATTACCCAAACTTACCACAGACACTGAAACAGGCAGCTCTTTACAACCTCATCACATAGACTTTTTTTGGGACCCCCACCAGAAAGAAAGGTTAATCCATCGAAAGGGAAAATCAAAACCATGTTCTCAACATCAGCAATTCACGAAGTATTATTACCCGAACGCCATGTCTGTGAGCAGCATTAGTCCAACAAGGAGGAGGCAGAGTGACGAGATTATGAGAGAAGTAGACGAAGACGTCCATGAGGTACCAATGCCATATTGCATAAGCCTCTGCGTTGTCCCCACCTTGCACCCACTTATCATCCAGATACCCACCTTGCATATCATGGCAAACCAGGATCCTCGGCCTGTTGGGCAAATCACCTTGCTTTGTCTGGAGAGAAACAGTAGCCCTGTTATATAGGTAGTGAAAAGATTCGAAGTAGGAGCGGGATTCCAGCTCTTCAAGGGTCTTGATTGGGTAGGATATGGGGGTCGACGGCGAGACCGGGTTGAAAGGATCAGGGTCCTGTCGAGGGGACAGTGGCTCTTCTTGTTCTTCGTGGTTCTTGAGGTTTTCTGACATGATGAGAGAGAAAGCGAAGATCTTGATCCTTTGGACGATGGTGGAGAGGAAGTTGAGCAATAAATGAAGAGGGAACATGGGAAATTGATAAGCGAGTGGTGTGCCTTCACTGCCTTGTCGTCTTTGGATGCTCTTGCTCTGTGTTGCTTTCACAGTTTCTTGACTTTGGTGAAATGGGTCGTTGGATATTTTTAAGGATCGACTTAGAAGGCTGTTTGCTGGGGACAAAGACTTGACTTCACCATTCGCAAGTCACGCAAGGTATCGTGGCTTTGTCCCTTTACGGTGCGAATCCACCTCTGCTTCTCCCCTAAAAATTTTTGTTCCCCACCTCGAATTTCTGGTTTTTCCATCATTTACAGCCTTAACTTCTACGAAACCTTTCAATTAGAATAGGTTTTGCTTGGTCGTTTCATTTTCTGGATTACACAGAATCTGAGAATTGAGATATTTTCTGCCATAGTTGTTGAATCATTAATTAAAGTGGGGTGAGCTTATATGCTCTTAACAGTTCAGCCTTAGTCACATGCCATTCGCACGACAATGGCATAATAGAAATACTTAACCAGTAAGAATGTGAAGTATCCTAAATAACTGGGGCTTTGTCTGGGAGGTCTAGGCGAGCAAAATGAGAGTACAAAATACCCAAAAAAGAAGACTTGAAAATTTCCTTTCCTCTCTCTTCTCGCAGAAATTCTAAAATGTCTAGTAAAAGACCGCGTCAAAAGTCGGCGCAATACAAAGTCATGCGCTATTGTCGGCAATTTTCCATTGCAATGGAGGGGATTCATCGACGAAATATCTCACAATTCAGCCGTCGACGTAATACATTCTGTTTCAGTTCGAAAATTTTAAACCTCTGCTTACTTTGGGAGCTGAAACGTACAACGATACGATCTAACGAATGAATTTATCGCAGTAATTGTAACGGTGAGAGAAAAGGGT
This sequence comes from Rhodamnia argentea, assembly GCF_020921035.1. Lineage (NCBI taxonomy): Eukaryota > Viridiplantae > Streptophyta > Magnoliopsida > Myrtales > Myrtaceae > Rhodamnia > Rhodamnia argentea. The sequence continues at coordinate 21,671,236 of NC_063157.1, read as the reverse complement.
CAGGACACGATTCTTTCCTTAGGACATGGCGCTTTTCTTCCATAACATGAAGCGATGCTAACAAAGTGACAAGACAACTTTAGCTAAACGGAGAAGGGACCACCTGGGTCATGCTAGATATGCTGCTCTCCCCCCAGTACTACTAGCGATGCCCATTATTACATTATTGTTATCAGGTTGATCACACCAACAAATACCACCAAAAAAGCTACAAGTGCACGTCATATGAACGTTGATCATCACGCGAAGCATCCAGAAAAGATCAAATTTCCATAGCAATCACAAAATTCAATACAGAAGCACCAAAAGGGAAAAAAGTATGAACGCTGTGTCAATCAAATCAGCTGGGAATCACATTCGGAAGAAGAGGAATCATGTGCTTCTTGAACAATTTGCCCCTCAAACAGGGTAGTTGCTGTTGTCACGTTATCAGTAAGAGCTTCCTTTGGGAATTTGATCAGTGAAAAGTGAAGAAATTGCTTTCAGATGAAGTCAAGAACATGTGCAGGAGATGGAAAAAATTCGTTGCCGACAGTGTTCTTTTCAGGTGTGGTGGATGTTCTACCTCACATTCCAATCTCACATTTCAACGAACTAAAGAAAATTTAGGGACTAGCTTCCACTTTTCTAGGCTTCTAAGAGTCAAACTGAGGTGCATTTTCTTGCTTATTGACCTCTGAGCATGTACTTGTTATACAAAAATTCTACTGTCTTGTTTGTTGTCTGTTGAAGGGGAATTGAAAGACAAGGTTGAAGTGTCATTGCATATTCACGATTGTTACGATGCATGCGTGAGTGATCCCAAATTGAAGAATCGATGTGGTGTAGAGCAGTTAATATATCTTAGTTGGCACAGCCCGTATCTCATAGGCTTAAGCTTTTGAGTAAATGTAAGTCTAATCGAATATATTAACAGGCTCGGACGTGGACACCCTCCTGGCGATCGCAAATGTATCGAACCTCTCAACAATGATGCTAAATACTCATTACTAGATGAAAATCATTGATAACTTCTCTTTCAAAGAAGATATGCAAATGCAACCATACCCGATAGTTGACTCATTGGATTAAGCTTTTGATTATCGGATCCAATCTAATATCCCAATTAAGATATACACTTCATATCTGCGCTACGTTGGAAATTTTTTTTTTTTTCATTATAGCTTGCCTCCACAGGTCATGCTGATTTATATTCATGTCTGCAACATGAACGATCCATAGTGGTCTTCCTCCAGATGTTAGGATATAAACATGGTGATTTATAATTTCTTTTTCTCAAACAGGGTTAATTAGGATTTTAGTCCTCTAAATTTCGGCGTTTGTGTAATTTGGGCATCTAGTCTTTTATGTTTTCAATCACGTTCTCTAAACTCCTTGATTTGTGCAATTTGGTCCTCTAAGTTTTATTTTGCACAATCAAGTCCTCTAGCTTTCTTCATTTGTGTAAATGAATCCTTTGGTCGCTTGCTATTTTAAACCGTCAGATTAATTAAGGACGCGGCATTCTTATTATGGAAAAAAAAAAAAACGTCACACGATGCTAAGGTGGTGTCAAATGAGTGCCAAATTAGCGGAAAACAGAGGCCCTAATTTGATAAAATTAGGTACAACGAGTAAAGAAAGCCCTCGATTACACAAGTCAAGAACGTCGAAGGACTCGAATAAATTAAGAAAAACTAAGAGGGCTGTTTGTACAAATCCAAATTGATAAACAGTTTGATTGCATAAAATAAATTTCAATGACAGAAATTGCACATGCATTGAAATTCGCCGCAACTGTCAAAAATCGATTTAATAATGGTGGAGATAAGAGTATGTTAAGTAACATCATGATCCCCAGTTAAGACCCGTCTTTTCTGTTGGCAGCCTCGTGGGATTCATTAATAAATTGGCCACGTTACTCATTTCATAATTCCAACTTGTCTGCACAGGTGGACAGTCCCCCTGACAAAAATGATATATAAGGAGCTGATTAGTGATTATGAATGTTTAACCATGGATATCTAATTATTGATGCTACTGCTAAAATGTGACGTTTTATGTTTAGTCTTTTGCCATTCACTTACCAGTGGATTTAAGAACTTACCATTGAAAGTAGTGATACCAATGAATGCACGCTTTTAGTCCGTTAGCTATCAACTTCTTTAAAATTTTGCCACTTAGTTGATGGACGCACCGGAAAATTTTTAAACGCTTCATTTACTTGATAAGTTGTTAATTAAATGATGGAGCTCATTCATAAATTTTAGGGCATATGATTAGGGGTAAGCGGCTCTAGGTTCTTTACAAGTTCCACCTAGAACTTAGAAGTGGAACCTATCCGTCAGAATAGGTTCCTTATTTTTTGAAACTCGGAACCTGCCCATCATACTCTGGAACCTGGAATCTACCTTTTCACAGGTTCTAAGGTCGGTTTTAGGACATCCGAAAACATGCTAATTTATTTTCTTTTATTTTCTTTTTTCATTTTTAGATAAGCGAAATCAGAGTAAACGCTATAACCGCTAAGAGAAAGTAGAGGTAAACGGTTTTAGGTTACGTACATGTTATATTTAGAACCCTTACTAATCCGCTAGAACAAGTTTATCATTTTTTGGAACCAGGAACCTAAAAATTTATTTGGCTTCAGATTGTACACTTATCATCGAACGCCATAAAATATTATAGGATCGTGCGAAAATATATACCAAGAAAAACACAAAAATTTATTTTAGGATCTAGAGTCCAGGTTCCAAGTTCTAGGTAGTGGAACCTAGAATTTACCCATTGGAACAGATTTCTCAATTTTTGGAACCCGAAACCTACTCTACATACCTTGGAACTTAGAACCGTCTTGGCTCCCACAGATTTCAGTTTTAGGTTCTCGGTTCAACTTTGGAACCTTGCTCACCCCTACACATGATAATCTGCTATTGGATGCGAATATTGTATAATCATTATATGAGAGGTAACTAACTCATCGACAGGTCCAATTTTCGTAACTAAAAGCACTTGGTAACATACGACAAGACACTAGATTTGAGAGTGATCAAATCATTTTTTTTTTGTTAGTAAGCTACAGTTGGTTTATTGGAAAATAAAAAATCTCTAGTCAATTTTAATTACTATGGAAATTGAAGATTTACTAACTCTACTTAAAACTTACCGTCACGCATCTTCATTTGGTTCTTAGCAAACGGACAGGAGACTCGTGCGAGACTATAGGCTTACCTCCTAATTGCTGCGAAAATTATTTAAAAAATCCTAAATATATTATACAGTAATCAATTCAATCTTAAACCTTTTAATTGTATTAATTTAGTCATATAATCTTTTGACAATTGTCAATATAGTCCTTCAGACCTATTTTAGTCGGAAATCGCTGACGTGGATATTGACCGCCCTACATGGTACGATCGACGCTGATGTGGATGATATTTGCATTTTTTTTTCCAAATTTTGTGTCTTTTGTGTTTTTTTTCTTTCCTTTTTCTTTTTCCCTCCACATTCGCTAGGCCTTTGTGATGACTGGTGAAGTTCACAGGTGACCCTTGATGGCCACGAAAAAAAAAAAGAAAGAATAAAAACTCAAAAAAATTAAAAATTTTGTTAAAATTATTCGCGTTAGCGTTGGATGTATCATGTTAACGGCCGACATTCACATCAGCTATTTTTCCATTAAAAATTGGCCAGAAGGACTATTAGCAAATTGTCAAAAGGTCTAACACTAAATTTGTCAAAAATTATATTGGTAATCGTACAATAAATTTATGACTTTTTTATATAACTTTTCTCCTAATTGCCTCATAGCTGATAAGCTTAATGAGTAAAATTCCCTCGGGTCGACAACTCTCACATCAATTCAATTCAATGTACTACTCTCTTTGAGTAGGCGCAGAAAATGAAACCAACCACCTTTTCCCGTAATATAAAATTTGTTTGTCTTGCTAATTTTATTTCCTCCACCTCATTCGCCAGTACATACTATTGCTGTGTTTATTCAAACACACACGTCACATGTTATTACAACTCACCATGAAACTAACTTGCAATAAACTCTCTCTCCCTCTCTGTCAATTGTAAGCAGAGAGAGAGAGAGAGAGAGAGAGAGAGAGAGAGAGGACAAGAATGAAGCCACTGATCACAGCATCATCTTCTTCACCTTCTTCTCTTCTGAGAAAAGCTCCTCTTCCCCCATATCTCTTCCCCTCGCTGGCCTTCATTCTGTTCGTCGCAGTTCTCTACGGCGAGAACTTGTGCATGTTCGGCCAACAACTCCAACCGACCCGACCACTATCGAGAGCTGGTGAGTTTTCATACCCTTTGGTTGACCTAATTCAACCTCTCCATCGTCTCTGTCACTTTGTCACACGTCACTCTTATCTTAGCCATAGAACAGAGAAAGATAGTAGACTTCTTTCCCAGAACAAAACACTTGTTCCAGGGTCATCTCAATGCTGGCGGCGTGTTTTTGTGGCTCGGGGCATGGGGTTCCCATCGTTAAACCGTCCCGGCTAAGCATGAGAATTTTCGAGTTTTCTTCAATGAGTCCGCTTATGTAGCATATTTTCATTCATCTTACTTTATCCTGCGTTCCTCAATTACACATGCCTATGTATTTTTTCTCAATATTGCTCTTGCTTGTGGGATTCACTCCTACTTCACGTTAATACTTGTCCACCGGACGGTTTAAGCTTTTGCGAGAAGCTTTCGGCAAACTATTCATGACTTCTTTCCTCTTATGCCATTTAAATAGAGAAGGAGTGTAATGAGGCGTTGCCCTTCGCGATCGGGAAGGAGGAAGAAGGTTGCGACATATTCGGAGGAAGGTGGGTGAGGGACGAATCGACTCGGCCGCATTACTTGGAGTCGCAGTGTCCGTACATTCAGCCCCAGTTGACTTGCCAAGCTCATGGAAGGCCGGATAAGGAGTATCAGCTCTGGAGATGGCAGCCTCATGGTTGCTCTCTTCCCAGGTAACTTTAAATACTTTTGTCACACCAATACATTATACATTGCATAAGGCTGTCGAAGTTTCTTGTCAGTCTCTCTTGGAGAAAGATACATTTTTATCTAAGTTAATCATTAATTCATAAACAACTATCTATGATTGAGTCAGTTGTGACGTGTGCGCATTATAGCTAATTACCTAATTTTCCATGCAGATGTATAATTGGTTTACATTATTTGGCCATTGGATCTTATTTAGTCGTTAAATTGTTGTTCTGACCTCAGAAAGGAGGGTTATGCATGCCAAGTTGGCCACATTGCACGTCTAGGCATGATTTGTTACATATGTTTCTTGAGAACTTTTAAATTGGATGCCAAGATCTGTTTACGTGGGTCAAAGTCCTTTATAACACTAACTTGGCCTGAACATGCAAAAGGGTCTCATCCAGACCACATCACCAAATTCAATTTTTTAGTCTAAACGATTGAGAAGGATCATATCCATGCATGTGCATTTGACCTAGCTGCATCGATAATATTTTAAAAAACGAATACTATCTCTTGCATATGCAAGTTTCACCATTTGACAGGAGGAATCTAATGTCTATCCAAATTTCATCCTGTAAGATTGGAGCTTCAACTTCAAGCGAGTTATCCATGTTAAATTGTTACTTTTTCAATTGGAGAAGATGACTGGAAAAAGAGAGGAGAAAATGGCACAAATAGTCCATGAATTTTTAGTTTGTTCAATGTGGTCTCTGGACTTTTGGTACGTATTCAATTTAGTCCCTGAACTATATGCAAATATTCAAAATTTCCTCCGAACTTGAATTAATGGAATGACGATATTGAACATTTAATATAGTTCATAGATTAAATTGTATATGTTCCAAAAGTCCAATGACTACATTGAACAAATTAAAAGTTCAGAGGACCACATTGGGCTAAAGTTCGGAGACCAAATTGTACAACTTTAAAAGTTTTGGTACATGTTCAGTTTAGTCCATGAGTTATATGAAAATGTTCAATATTATCCCTAAACTTTAATTAATGAAATGATAACATTGAACATTTCATATAGTCCAGGGACTAAATTTAACATGTATAAAAAATCCAAGGATCACATCGGACGGATTAAAAGCTTAGGGATCATAGTGTACAACTTTAAAGTTTCGGGTACGTGTTCGGTTTAGTACATGAACTATATGCAAATGTTCAATATAGTCCATGAACTTGAATTAATGAAAGGACAATATTGAACATTTCATATAGTTCACGGATTAAATTGAACTTGTACCTAAAGTTCAAGGACCACATTGAACAAATTAAACATTCAGAGATCACATTGAATATCGGATCAAAGTTTGGTGGCCGTTTGTGTCATTATCCCTTTCAATTGAATCTTTAACATGACCTCATGGCCACTGATCTTATGATAGAATGGAATTTTCATGGTGCAGCTTTAACGCCACACTAATGCTCGAGACACTGAGAGGGAAGAGGATGATGTTTATTGGAGATTCATTAAACAGGGGACAATTCGTGTCAATGGTGTGTCTTCTCCAAACAGTCATTCCTGAAGGTGCCAAATCAATGGAAACTTTTGGTTCACTCACCGTTTTCACTGCCAAGGTAAGAAGCGACGCCCTCCCTGTCCTGCCACACAGGTTGATTAACGATGGAAATTGGAGCGGTTTAGTGCTGAGAACTTACTTAAGATGGAATCAGTAGACTACAGTGAGGAATTACTTTTAAATTGAAGGCTGTCGATCGCGATATGGTGTACGCAAAACAGTCGATCGAACTTTCCGAAGTGATCTTGGGATGCTTCAATCTCAAGTATGTGATGGTAAATTTTCATCTTAAACATAGATAAGCACTTCGGCAATAAGACCTGCTGATCCATTCAGGTCTATATTTTGGTAAAAAGAAGGAATTCAAGTGATATTGATGCATAAAGCGTTTGCTCAATCCCCTTTTCATTTCGCTTATATGTGTAGGACTATAATGCGACGATTGAGTTCTATTGGGCGCCATTTCTTCTCGAGTCGAATTCAGATAATGCGATAGTGCACCGAGTATCGGATAGGATGGTGCGAAAGGGTTCGATCAACAAGCATGGGAAGCACTGGAGAGGAGTCGATATAATAGTGTTCAATACCTACCTATGGTGGATGACTGGAATGAAGATGAAAGTCTTGTAATTTCCCTTTCTTTTGCATCAAAATCTTTCATTTGTTTCTGCTGCTTTCGACATGTCTCTATACATAAAAGTGATGTAATTGGTGTGGTTTTTTTTTTTCTTTTGTGCCCTCATTTTTGTAGGAGAGGTTCATTTGATGATGAGGTGAAAGATTTTGTGGAGCTGCCGACTGAGGATGCTTATAGAATGGCGATGAAAAGCATGGTGAGATGGGCTCAAAAGAACATGGACCCCAAGAAAACGAGGGTCTTCTTTGTTACCATGTCACCTTTGCATACAAAGTGAGTTCTATTTCCCCCTATGTGTCTCCGTTAATTCTTTCAAAATTGACTAGAATATACCTTATCCCAAGGACTACTAGATTCCTCTACTTTTGAAAGTCCCACGTTCAGGGCTATTATCCTTGCGTCCCTATTTAAAAATAAAAATAAAAATCCAATTTTTTAAATAAAAAATCCCCAAAATTGTAAATTCCCACCCGCCCAAAATACTCAGAATAAAAAGAACTAAATCATTTTTTTTTTGCCAGAAAAACTAAATCATATTAAACGTAAGCAAGATGCTAAAATGAGTTTGCTTACAAATATATCATCGTTGGGTGAAAAATGCAGTGGGTATTTGTACTTTCTCTTAATTGTTTCAATTTCAGTACAATTATATTAGGAGTCTCAAAACTTGTCATTGTCACCTATGTAGCACCGGCACGACACGCGATACGCAACACAATACAATACGACACGACGCAATAGGCCTACACGTTATTTCTCAAAAATTAGAGAATTCCGGCACATTAGGACACGTATACTAAATGTATATTTTCATATATTATCATGTATATATAAAAAAATCAGCGGTGAGTTTCTTCTTCTTCTTCTTCTTCTATTAGGAATTCATAATTTGATTTTTTTTGGATTGGTTGAGTATATTAATTTTAGGGTGGCTGGACATATAACTTAAGTACATGTATTTTTGATGAATTTATATTTTGATCCATAATTTATTGAAAATGCTCAAAATTGACCCGTGTGTATCGTAATGGTGTGTCGGGATGCTAGACTTGTATGTTACTGGCTTATCTAGAGTGCTGACCACGTGTCAATTGCATATCGAAAAGTGTCGGATACGACATGGATGCCTCCAGAGAGTGTCGGTGCTACATTGATTGTCACTATAATGCGCTTGAATCCTAACATTTAGGTGAGATGCATTTAAGTCATAAAAGTTGTCACGGTTGTCCACCTTAGTTTACTTTTGTTAGGTTTCTGTAAACAGAAAAAATAAATAGCATTCTTTTTTTTCATTAAACCCATGAAGGGTTGAAAAAAGTCACATGGCATTTTCTAGCCACTTAAATATGGAAGGATTCAAGTTCATCAAAATTGTGAGTTTTAAGACTTAAAATACACGAGATTAAAGTTTGAGGATTCAAGTTTATCGTCGTGACAAGTTTTGGGTCTTGCTCTATGTCCAATTGATTTTCTGTCCACATTTTCATGACTCTGCACATTCTATCCCGCACATGCCCATTGGATCTGCGAAACCGAAGTGATAATTAAAACCATAATTTCCCTTAAGTCGTCGTATAAACATATGATTTCGCGAAACGACATGTACTAATCGTAGGAGCATCGAGTGGGGCGGGGCACCAGGCGGCAACTGCTACAACGAGACAACGATGATCGAGGATCCAAACTACTGGGGGCCGGATTGCTCGAAAAGCATCATGCGGGTGATCGGAGAAGTACTCGGCAAGACCGAAGTCCCCGTCACGCTCCTCAACATCACCCAGCTCTCGAGCTACCGGAAAGACGCGCACACCTCCATCCACAAGAAGCAGTGGCATCCTCCCACCCCCGAGCAGCTGGCCAACCCAGTGAGCTATGCCGATTGCGTGCATTGGTGCTTGCCCGGCCTTCAAGACACTTGGAACGAGCTTCTCTTCACAAAGCTCTTTCATCCTTGATGATGCCAAGTACTAGAAAACGAGGAGTGAAATGGGTTTTCATGTATAGTTCGAGTTTTGGGGAGATTTGATGTGAAGTATATAAGTTCCTTTTTTTTTTTTTTTTGGGGGGGAGGTGTTTCCCATGTTAGTTTTGGAAAAAATTCGATTTAATGTTGGCTTACCTAAGACTTAGGTCTGAATTGCATGTTCCTTAAACTCATATTAGTACATGCAATTGGATATTAGAGGCTGGAGGTATTGCTTGTTTAGGTTGGACCTCATTTCTTCCGGGAACTTCTTCCCTGGATCCGGGTTTATCGAGCCAAGTGAATCATAACTATTAATTTTATGAGTCTCACGTGAGCCCAACAAGATTAACTGAATCTTGGGAATCCAATTCCATGCTCGAAATTTCTCATTTTCTTTTTATTCAAATTTTTTCTATTTCAAGAGGAAAATGCATTACACACTTATATTATTCCTATAAATGGGCATCCCCTCCTTTTCATCGCCCCAGATCTGGAGGCTCCGGTCACGGCAACTGTGTCCTTTTGACTCTGCACCAAATATATCCAAGCACGTTCGTCCAATGGATACTTGTGGGGCTTAAATAATCAGTCCTTCACCCTTGTGCAGAGGGGCAAATTTACCATCATTTACAAGAGTTCCAATTATTTTACGAAAAATGAATGACTTGTCAGATTTTTTTTTTTAATTATAGAAAATGATCACTTATGGCATATTTATGGATTGAGGCCCGTACATAATTGAACATCATCGCTCATCATAGCGAGCCCGACCAAAATGGAATCACCTATTTGAGACCACCCTAACAACACATTTTGATCGGATTGGTCCCGTTGGGAAAATTACCAAAAAAGTCCTAAACCTATTGCATTTGTGCCAATTTAGTCCTAAACCTTTCAATTGTGCCAATTCAGTCCTAAACTTTTTGACAACTTACCAATTTAATCATAAACCTTTTAATTATGTCAATCTAGTCCTAAATCTTTTGAAATTTCGCCAATTTAGTCCTAAATATATTATTTGAGTAATTTGTCGAAAGGACTAAATTGATAATTCGTGAAAAAGGTTTAGAACTAGTTTGACAAATCATTAAAAGTTTTATGACCAAATTTGTATAATTGAAAAGTTTAGGACTGAATTTGTAAATTGTCGAAAGATTTAGGACTGAATTGGCATAATTGAAAATTTTGGGACTGAATTGGCATAAATGCAATAGGTTTATGATTTTTTTAGTAATTTTCCCATCCCCGTTCAACATCCGAAACATTGGATGACAGATAAGGATGCTTATATTTCTCTCATAGCTTAATGGATCTGACTGAGCGTCGTCTGTTGCCTCTTTTTTATTTCTTGGTAACCGTTGGCAATATATATTACTATTTAATTCCATGACATTAGATAATTGATTGGGGTACGCATGTTATAAATATTTTATGACCCCGGACAGTAGAGAATAATATATTAACACCAAGGACCAACAAATGAGAGATTTTAACCTAGATTAGGATGCTATATATTGTAAGGTTTGTTGTTCATTACATAGCATTCTAGCTAATGGTAACCTTTCCAATGGCCACGAGGTGGATGTCCAATTTTTGCTTTGCTAGATTACAATGACCACATCGTAAATCTTCGCGAAAGCGATTCTGCTAATTTAAACACTTTGATATGCATTTGTGGTTGAGCACCATGATAACCCAACGACCCAGAAGATTATGCAAATCAAAGAGAAATAAAAATCAGCCTGAACCTCGAGCCCCATCACTAGAACTCGTCAATCATGAAGGTGCAACCACTCATTAGCAAAACAAACGAGGCACCATAAAAAAATATTTAAAAGAGCTTCTAATGATTCTGTGAATCAATTAAAGATTTAAAAGAGCTTCTAATGATTCCATGCATCAATTGAAGATTCAAGGGGGCATTACTAATGTCGACATCAATGAATTCTAAACTATGATTTTGGGTGATACTTCGCTATTGAGCTTACTTATATATACGTGGCTTGAGATCTGAACATTGACCAACGGGAATACGACCATTGGAGTGAGGAAGCAAGTCAAGGGGGGCCAACCAATTTTAATGCTGAAACATCACCAAATGCTTTGGTCTTTCTTCACCTAAAACCTCCAGAAAGAAGATTGAATTAAATAGAAACCCTAACTTGTCCCTAAGACTTTCATCTTTAATCAAAACCCCGCACGTTTGTATTTTACGTATTTGCAATATAAAGTGACGATAATGATGTCCAATCTTTCACGGCGACCTTGCCTTAGCAGCCAAGCGACATCATAGTTTCCCTTTTGGATCGAGAGTCAGTACCACATTCTTCTTCTTCACGCCCTCCTCTTTTTGATGGCACCTATTCATTCCACTTCACCTGAAATCTACTTAACTCTTTAATAATATAATATAAGCTATGGAATAAAAGTAGGCTAATCATTGAATGAGAGTAGACCTGTCAAAATGAGTCATAAACCCATTTCTTAACTCATATATAATGGCTCGAGTTGTAAATGGGTCACAAAATGGGTGTAAGCTTCGTATGAGTGTTAAATGAGTCATAAATGGGTTTACAACTTACTTAGATCTAACCCACATCTATGACACTCTCGTGATTCTCTATTGCCTTCACTCGATCTCACGCTCACTCACTTTGTATTCTCGCATCAGTTTGAGTATAAGTCTTTCTAAATTAGATTAAATATGGAAGTGTTTTAGGCATAGGGTCGGGTCGTGTCCGAGTCACTAGATTTGTATTGCAATAAACAGGTCATAGACGAGTGAAATGAGTCTATTTGGGTCGAACTGTTTATGACTTGACCCACCAATTTGACGGGTCTATAAGAAAGTATAGTTAAGTGGAAAGATTTCTTCTAGCGAGAAAATGTGAACTTGATGTTGAGATTTACTTAACCTCTTCATCATAACTCTTGATAACTAAAAACACCTCTGACCCTAGTTCAATTCCCAAATAATCAACCTAGAGATTTAGCTCTATCCACGCCTGGTCAACACTCCCCTTGGACACTATCTCATGAATTTCCAGGGCAGACATTGCTCGTATCATTCCAATACTCGTTCAAGAACGCCAAGTCATAAACCTGTGACAGCTCATCCTCCATAGCTCTATTTGAACAGAAGCTTTCCTCACACAAGTCTGAGAGAGACACGACCAAGATAATGAAGCCACTCATCGCGATATCTCCATCTTCTTCTCCTTCTGTTCTGAGAAAATCACGCCTCTCCCCGTACATCTTCACGTTATTAGCCTTCACCCTCTTCGTCGCGGTCCTTTATGGCGAAGACTTCATGTGCATGTTCGACCGAGAGCTCCAGCTCAGCTCCGTCTCGACCTGGCTTCTGTCCACCACCGGTGAGTTCACACATTTGCTGACCGAATTCGACTACTCCATCACCTTCGTCAATATATTGATTCCCGTAGTTGCGAAAATCAAAAGGTTCGTTAGAATTTGAGTATAGCTGGAATACAAAACCTCGTTTGCCATCGGCCGCGTTCATTTCAATCGCCGAAGATTCGGTTGTCGAATCATATTGACTATAACCGTGGCATTGTTAGGAACTCTATTTGCAGCATGTGATGTCTCGGGGCCATCGGATTACAACTTTTAGATGCCGGGGTTAACATACATCTCGCATTAACCGTCATTTTAAATTCAAAAAGTTGTTCACCAAATTGTATTGGCAACTTTTTTTGTTTCTCCCCCTAACTAGAGAGGAAGAGTGGTGAGGCGGGTTCATTGCCATTCGCCATTGGGACCCTGGAGGAAGGTTGCGACATATTCAGAGGGAGGTGGGTGAGGGATGAGTCGACTCGGCCGCATTACGAAGAATCGGACTGTCCGTACATCCAGCCTCAGCTGACTTGCCAAGCACAGGGAAGGCCTGATAAGAAGTATCAGTTCTGGAGATGGCAACCTCACGGCTGTAATCTTCCCAGGTAGACTCCATTACTCAAGAGATACGTGCCTAAAAAGTTCATGACTTTGCTTTGTTCTACTCTGCCTATGTATACTTCTCTAAAAGGAAAGATGTGAGGAGTGGTCTCTCACGAAATCGACCATTTCCCTTCACTTAACATATCTAGATTCCAGTTTCTTCTTGCCTTTCACATACTTTCCACTTTCCTTGTTGTTTGAATTTTTCTGATAATCATCTAGATATGGCGAGAAAATTTTGCAAAAATTCCACTTACCATATTTTGAGAATCATCGAACATGCGTACGTAGCATCGAACATGCGTGCGTAGCGCGATGAAGTTATTGTTTTTAATTAATTTGCGCATTCGACCCGAGAGAACATTGGCGATCTGCAGGCTGAGCACATCGCACGTCTAGGCATCTCTTGTTTTATATTTTCCTTACGATATTTGCACTTTTTGCTTTTTTTGTTTCGATCTGTTTGTGGGGGTCAAAGTCCTCGCTTACAAGGAAAGGAAGTCTTGACTTTTTTGAGGCCTTGACTTTTTCTTTTTTGGGAAGCCTTGGCCCTGGAGTTTTCCTGCATAAACTCGATCGATTGCAGTCCGGGCCAAGGTCTTACTCATTGATTGCACGTGTCTAGTGGTGCACTACATCATGCGACGATTGAGATCACTCGATTCATGAATAGAATTCTTCAGTATCATCTTATAATTCCCCTGATCAAATTTCATGACTTTGTCACCCAAAAAAAAAAAAAAAAAAATTGCAGCTTTAATGCTACACTAATGCTCGAGACACTGAGAGGGAAGAGGATGATGTTCGTCGGAGATTCGCTAAATAGGGGACAGTTTGTGTCCATGGTTTGTCTTCTCCAATCAGCCATCCCCGAAGGCGCCAAATCAATGGAAACGTTCGGTTCGCTCACTGTTTTCACTGCCAAGGTGAGAAACCGGTTTGGCCAATTTCCAGTATAAAATCACTAATGTTCTCGCATTATGCATATTCTTATTTGCGACATAGTTTCCGCTACCGGTTCTAGGATTACAATGCGACGATCGAGTTCTACTGGGCGCCATTTCTTTTGGAGTCGAATTCGGACGACGCGATAGTTCACAGGATATCCGATCGGATCGTGAGAAAAGGGTCGATCAACAAGCATGGGAAGCACTGGAAAGGAACCGATATAATGGTGTTCAATACCTACCTATGGTGGATGACCGGTTTGAAGATGAAAGTCTTGTAATTTCTCTACCATCTACTGGCTAGCGCGTCTCTGACTTTGCTTTTTATTATTCTAACTTTACTTGTGACCCCAATCAAATTGAAATGGGATAGCTAATTGCGGTTTTACTTTTTACTTTTTCTGTAGGAAAGGTTCATTCGATGATGAGGCGAAGGATGTGGTGGAGCTTTCAACAGAGGACGCTTACAGAATGGGAATGAAGAGCATGTTGAGATGGGCTCAAAGGAACATGGACCCGAGCAAGACCCGGGTCTTCTTTGTTAGCATGTCACCTACGCATGGAAAGTGAGTACTAATTCCCTATCTTCGTCAATTTCATTTAGCTAATCTGAGTTTTGATTCACTATAAATGCGAACTTCGTACGATGGATCTGTTAAACAAGGCCTAGATGATGATTGCTGGAAACACCGTGGCATGGTATGCAGGAGCATCGACTGGGGCGGGGAACCGGGCGGCAACTGCTACAACGAGACGGCGATGATCGAAGACCCAAACTACTGGGGCTCGGATTGCCGGAAGAGCGTGATGCGGGTGATCGGGGAGGTGTTCGGCAAGACCAAAGTCCCCATCACACTCCTCAACATCACCCAGCTCTCGAGCTATCGCAAAGATGCGCACACCTCCATCTACAAGAAGCAGTGGAGTAAGCTCACGGCCGAGCAACTGGCCAACCCGGCAAGCTACGCCGACTGCGTGCATTGGTGCTTGCCCGGCCTTCAGGATACTTGGAATGAGCTTCTCTTCACAAAGCTCTTTTATCCTTGATTGATGATCATGTGAGAGTGCCTAGAAAAATGGGGGGTTTTGTCATCAAATGAACATGACCTCCTTCCTTCCTCCTCTTCTTTCAGGAAACACTATAGACCAAAGGAATGCAAGGGCTGGCAATTGGCTTTCATGTATAGTAATTTCGAATTTTTTTAAAAAGTATTGAATTTATTTTTAAGATATGGTAGGTTCCAAAAGAAGTTTTTAATTTTTTAATTTTTATGGGTACTATTAGTTTTTTGAGAATGGGCCTTGCTCGGCCTCATAGACCAAAACATGAGGTCCAATCTAATGTGCTTTTGTTGCACGTACCTTTTGGTCCATCCCACCGTTCAATTGGGTGATTGAAGTCGACTTTGCTAAGAGATTGCAAGTCGGTCACTTCCTTCTCATGCTACCAATTGAAAATTTCGAATGCTAGAGATTGCTAAGAGATAGATGTTTCTACGGGTCACGTATATACTAGCACGGAAATCGCGAGTCCAAACTTTTATTTAAATCATCACGATGTTATTGAAAGAATTTCCAATACAAGCATATTGTTAGAGATTACATATATCATCCTGTTTTTGGAAATATGGTCACGTAGGATTGTGCGGCTAGATCTACATAAGTTAACACCTCGAGGCATGTAGATATATTCTAAGTAACTCTTCAAGTGGTCGAATTTGTATATTTGTGTATACAACACTATGCAGGTAAATGAAGTTCTCACTTACATGATAAATTACAGAAACATTCACCATGTCTAAGATAATATAAATAGATTATCCTTCCGATATATGGATGGTGCAAAATCCTAACAGTTAAAGCGACATGATCTAGGGTTTCCTCCTTTCCCTAAGAAGGCCAACGCGGAAGTTGTCCTTGAGTGAGAGAGGAACCTCTCTCTCTCTCTCTCTCTCTCTCTCTCTCTCTCTCTCTCTCACACACAGCTTCCCTTTTATGGGCTCGAATAAATTTCTGCAACTGGTTTTGAGTGAACGTGGAGATCGGTTTGGCTATTTGTCCAGGCGACGGCTCCCAAGGAAGTTATTTTTGACGTGGCTCCACAATCTCTCCGAGATTAGATCGCTCTCATCTCCCGATTTAGATTTAGGTCAAAATTCACTCTCTGAAACTAAATCTAGATATAGATATGGGAGTTCCCTATAGACATTTGATCTACGTCCTTTCAATATTGATATTGGTGTTTGTACAAGGCGATTGTAATGGGGACGTTGAACGTAGATGCACACCGCAAGCTGTTGCAAATGGAGTGAAAGATCTCGACATGTGCTTGTCAATGAATCTGGTAATCAGCCGCTGAAGTTTTACGGGTGACAGATCCGTTATTGAGGGATTAGAGTATATTTTTTTTTTGGTAAAGTATTGAGGGATTAGAGTATTTTTCTAGTTGCGGATCGTGCTTTGTTAGTTGATTTCTGAGTTTTGCTTTGTTATGCATCTATCCGGGATTTTCTAGACTTGAAAAATATAACTCCCGACTATTATTATGATATATGAATGTATTCTTTCTTTCGATAAAAAAGAAAACATGATCTCAAGCGGCTGATTTGAAAACATCATCAATCCCGACTGGAAAGTAAGGCTGTGCATGGTAACCATTCCGTTCCGGAAAACCGATTCCGATTAAAATGACTTTTTTTCTGATTCCGTTTCCGGATGAGTTTTAGAGAATCAGAACGCGTTTGATAACCGTCCAAAATTTATGTTCCTGGAATAGAAACGCGTTTGATAACTACACAAAATTTCTATTTCAAAAAACTGTTTCTCTTCCTAATTTTTTTCATTTAAGTCAAATAACTATGTACTTACTTTGTAAAATTCCATCCTAAATTGAAGACTAATTTTCAATCCACACTAAAATAATTTAAAATACATAATTTTTTTTAGCATGTCATAAATGAAACACAAATTTTAATACATTACGTTTGAAGTTCGATTGAAGTATGGGACATTTCCCATATTAAGAACTCATTTTTTTTCTTTAAATGTTGCGTTGTCCAAAATACATACAAACATAGTAGCTGAATAATCAAATTATCCACTAACAAAAAATAAAAATAAATTATCCTCCTTGATACAAGTACAAGTCCTTCACTATCATTTTGCAGCTTCTATCCCAAATCCAAGTGGGTGTTTAGCTTTAGCTCCACGTGCAGATAATTACACTTTGTGTCGCGCGGCTATGAGTATATATGTTATCATCCATATGTTGGATTCTATCATCTTCTGTAACATTTTTTATAGAAGAGTGAAATCTATGAAATCTTGAAAATTTAGGCCCAAATTTATGAAAATGAGGTCAAACTAGCCTAATATAAGCTTATTCTATTTTTAGGGATTTTCTAAATTTTTTGTGATTTTTTAAAAAATTTCCAATTTTTTTATAAATTTTTTAAAATTTTATTTTATTTTATTTTTATCAGGTTGAGGGAAAGTGACGAGAGAACCGAAAGGGAAAAGTGAGAGATGTGAGACTTCATTTTGTTTTGTGATTTTCAAAAGTGATTCTTTTTTCAGAACCAACTTTTTTTTGGTTTTGGATTTTGCTCTAAAACTCGATTCGATTCTCTAAAAATGATTCTGGAAACAGAATCATAACCAAATTTATTTGCGTTACCAAACGTGATTCTCATCCTTTTTTGTTTCCAGAATCAGAATCAGAGAATGAGAATGGTTACCATACAGGCCCTAAGTTTCTCAAGATATACATTTGGGAAGTAAGAAATGTGAATAAACACACAAAAAAAAAAAAAGAGAAAAAAAGGGGGATAGAGAAAAAGCGAAGGAACGAAGTCCACGTCCTTCGACCAAAAAAAAAAAAGTCCACGTTTGAAATTAGATATTTGCGGCTACTTTCCACGAAATGCTCCCAAAGTGCTTCCTTTTACAATGCTTCAATAGTCTTTTTTTTTTTTTGGATATTCGAAGTTTTTTACGTGCAATGGACTATTTCTCGGGATGGTGGGGGATTTTTATCAATACCACCAGGTAAGTCCCTCAAGACGTAATCGCTGGGAGTCGAACCCGAGACATCATCGGTTTAACTGTTTAAGGCCCGGACGTCTCACCAACTCATCAAATGCCTCATTGGCTGAATAGTCTAATTATTATATAAAGCAAAAAATTTAAAATTTAAAAAACAACTATCTTATTTTTAATGGATCTCAATCGCTTTTTTCTTTACCTAATTGTCCCTAATTACTTATTTTATAACTATTGTGTCCAATGAAACTGCGTGAATACACGATTTCATTTTATCATCAGGTGTAGCGATGTCAAGATAGGAAGGTTTTCCTATCCTACGACAAGATCCCTACAAAGATCTTGAATTGTGAAACGTTTTCCTCTTTCCACTTATATTCATACAATCTCTTCACATCATGTATTTTCATCACTAATTTCGTTCAACTGTTCAATAATTGAAACATCTCTTCATGTTTTAATTGTCAGTTACTCATATACACACAATGCATGTAGACATTTGCTAATATTATGTAGACTAACTCAATCTGTTTGACATACAAAATATTCCCAATATGGCAAAAAAAAAAAATGCACTTATTGTCAGCTTCTTTTGTTTCTGTCCGAGTGAAAAGGGTAATTGCCTCAAGTGGCACTCGGGGATTGGTGTTTGAGTTTGTGCTATTGGTACCAAGTAATGGAATGATTATTAATTTTCAAGATTCTTCTTCTATAATACAAGGACACGTTAATTGAGACCTCGCTACTTCAAAGAGCATGGAACACCCTACAAGTCTCATGAATTGATAGGAAAATTATCCAAAAAATTATAAACCTGTTATACGATTGCCACTGCAGTCCTAAACTTTTCAATTTTGGCAATTTTGTCCTAAACTTTATGTCAATTTGCTAATTTAGTTCTTCTAGTCAATTTTGGCCGGAGATAGTTGATGTCATGGTCCAATCAGGTCTGACTACTACTCTTACATGGCACGGTCGGTGCTGACGTTAACAATTTTTATAACATATTTACATTGCTTGAATTTTATATTTTCCGTTTTTTTCCTAAAACAATTAGGGGATATACATGGCCGGCGACCGATTGATCGCTATCGGCCACGGTGAGGGCCATTGGTAAGGCGAGGTGTGAAGGCCATCGCGACCCTTGCCTATGATTGGCGAGGGCTTCATGTCCCTCACTAAGGCCCCGGTAACTTCTGCCAGCCCTTTCGAGAAGATGAATGTGAAAAAATAGATGAAAAAATATATACAAAAATCATAAATTTTCTAAAAAATTGCATCACGTCAGTTGGTTTTGCTACATAGGATGGTTATCATCCACATTATCTATTTCTAGCTAAAATTAATCGGGAGGTCTATATTGACAAATTATCAAAAGATTTAGAACTAAATTAGTGAAACTAAAAAAAGTTTAGAAGTGAATTGGGCATTACAATAGGTTTAGGGTATTTCGGGCAATTATTCTTGATCTGGTTAAGTCGAAACTTTTGGTCTTGACCGTCACCAGTTTGTACGAGTTGGTGAGCCTCGTATGGATGAATCCAACTTCCTGGGTTGGAAATCCCTCATGCCCTAACCAATTAAGACACCAATTATGACAACCTTAGATTTTTCGAGATTCAATAGTATGAATGCATGAAGAGTAATTTCAAAGCGCCATAACAATTTTCTTTTCTAGTGAAGCACGCAATAAATGAGGTAAATTTGGAAACTATCTAAATTGGGAATGGCAGGCATCTCTCATCTAATTAATTTTTGGGACATGCTTGCGTAACTGTGTCGTTTGATTAGAACGTGACACAGTCATATCTCAACAACAAATTGAAAAGATGAAACAGAAAAGATGGGAGTCAAAGTTGGGCCCTCCTTTGAATTTTGCGATTAGAATTTTATGGTTATACTATCATTTCTCATTCCACCGTCATACTAGCCGCTTTCTTAATTTTCCTCCCTAATCGATCCCGCAACATGCTCTAATACACGGTGAAACTACAACCAAGTACTCACCAACTAATGACAAGATTTCATTAGAATCCGACCATCACTCTCGGTAGGAATTCATGAGTTAATATTTTTCCTTTCTCTCGATTAAAAAAAAAAAAATCCTTTTCAGTCGTCAACTCGTTCGTGAAGCATATGAAAAATATGGGTCGGAATCGGTCACATTCTCGAGGGAGAAAAACGAGGAACCACTCGAATTCGATGGGAGGCCTCGTTGCCCCACTTGCAACAAAAAGAAAAAAAAAAAAACCAAGACAAGAGAAAGAGAATATTGAAAAAAGGGCAAAGCGAAATCAAACAACTTGTTCTTGTTTCGTACATCAACTTGGGGTTATCATAAACAGGTCAAGTTGCACCAACTTGTTCTTGTCGATTCAGTTTTTAAAAAGATCGGTACTCGTTCTTACACCATTAATGAAACCCCAACATGGCCTCGTGTGCACTTGCACAGAAAGTTCCGACTAGGGTTTTCCTTTGGGTCCCCCTCCCCCCCCACCACCCCCCCCTCTCTCTCTCTCTGCTTTTAGCTCTTTCTCTCTACTCCCACAGCTGTTGATGACTGTGTTTCACAGGTTTGGCCGCACAAATATCATTGCCGACTCCATGAAAATATCTCGCCATCATGGCTTTGCTCTTTCATTAATGCTAAGAAAAAACTTATACAGGACGTACGGCTTTTGATTTTCTTATCTGCATCAGCTTCTTGATTCTTTTTATTTGAATGAAATGTCTGAAACCGATAGCGTATATTTAACTTTTTAAAATATTGATAGGTTTATATCATATATATCCACTGTGTAAGGTATAGAATAATAGCTGAATGAAAACATCGATCTTCTTCTCGATTCTAGAAAGAGTTTGTTCATTTGTCTCTCCTACTTCTAGCTAGCTACCGTAGGAGCAGGATGCATATATTAATCTCTCCGAATGCTATCTAGGAAATAAGAGTGGTTAGGTTATTACATAATGAAGTGTACTTATGGGTTGATGTATTGCTGAATTGTTTTGATCTTTATTCTGGGGCCTGGGCTCATAGCTTCATTTCTTGCTGCCGACGTTATTGAATGTATCGGCATAAGAAATTATGCAATAGTAGCAAGTGCTTTGGCTCCCTGACTAGTGCCTCATGCAAGAACTAAGGATTTATTGATTTTCCCAAGTGTAAACTTACGAACAGCAAGAAAATTCACAATGTCCAGCTAAAATCCATAAACAAACTACAAAAGTAGGACTACCTAGTAACTATCCAAATGTTAAAATTAAAAGCAGGGAGACAGATAATGTGCACAAAAAAGCAAAAGGATGAATTCTTGACTTTTCTTCTTTGGGCAAAATTATATAGAAGAAACACTCTACAAAGAGAAAGAGAACGAGAGAGAGAAGCAACAAATTGACACAGGACCAGAAGAAAGAAAAGGAACCAGTGGTAATATTCTATCATCTTCTACCATGTGCAACCTGAGATGAGATAGCTTGAAAAGCTAAATGAATTCCCAATGCCTGCCGGGTACCCGAGGTCTGCGCACCTGACCCGCATCAGAAACAAAAACAAAGCGAACCACCAATTAAAACTTCAAATGACGATGATGATGATCTGACGATGATGATGAGCATGCTTATTTTAGCTGGCTTCTCTTGGCTGAGCTCTCGAAGATCTGCGCCAAAGACTGCAAATTGCACCTAACAATCGTATCCGCAAAAACGCAGGTGTCTTCCTTAGTGTTACCGTCAGGGACATCGACCACGTAGGACTCGATCACCACCGTACCCGACCCATCCGACGTGGAGTGGAGCGTGGTCACCGACCGGTAGTTCGCGAGCCGGTGGTCGCCCCCGACAATGCTAAAACTCATCACGTGCTGCTCATCGTCGAGGATCTCGAGCCTCTCCATGCTTGAAACTGCCGGGAGGCCCGACACCACGTGCACCTCCCTGAGGCTCCCCACATCGCCGTTGCCATCGATCACGTGGCAGCTCTTGAGGAAGTGCTTGTAGGCCTGCGGGTTGTCGAAGCGGCGGACCACGGACCACACGGCGGAGACGGGCGCGTCGACGGTCTGGACCACGGCGGAGCAGCACCGGTTCGGGGCTACCGCGTGGCTGTGGCACTGGGCCACGGATTCCGGCACCAGCTCGAAGCGAGGTAGCCCGTCGGCTCGGCTGGCGACATCAACTATCTTTATTTGCTTGTGGAAGTTCGTGGCGATGGCGGCGGTGGTTACAGTGGTGGGATGGGAGGGGTTGATTCGATGTAGTTGCAGTGATGAAGGCATTCTTTTTGGGATTTCTTCGATCTTTCTGGGCTTCCTCTCTGTATCTGAACGGAGAAGAAAGCTAGGGTTTATATGCATGTAGGTGAATTCATGGGGAGTTAGTAAAGAGGAAAAGCAAGAAAAAGAAGGGTTTCAACTTTCATTTTTTCTTCTCCACTTGCACTAGTTTAGCTCTTCAACTGGAAATATAAGAGAGAGAAATAATATAAAACAAGAATACGAAATTAAAAGCTTTTGGGGCTGGGAGATTAATGTTGTGTGGTGTTTATCTTATCAACCAGCTTACGACGGACCAAGCAAGTTGATGCCCAACTTGCATATCGCTTTTTGGACTTTACTTCATGTGAATTATTATCCACGTCTCTATTCGAAACTACCATATTGCCACCCCCCGTTCATTATTCAAGACCATATGTTCTTATTCAAATGCAATTTTTTTTTCGGCATGGTGGAAGAAACCTAAGTAAAGATCAGGGTGTGCTACTGGTGTATTCGCATGTTAACCGCGCCCTCTTCGGTTGTCGATGCTCCCTCTTTTCGACAATGGACCGAAGTAACAAAACTCTAAGACAATATTTACAAGTCTAGGAGAAATGTGACATTGGAGACATTATTATCACGTTGATCTATCTACTTTTACGGGTCATGTAGGAATTTCTTGATGTGAAGTGATATCACAGAGCGGGAGAGAGGGAAAGATCATCTCTTACGTGAGCGTTATGCAAATTAATTGTAAAAAATTATAGTCTAAGCCTTTTTTTTGGTCGGGAATAGTCTAAGCTTTGAATATGGTGCTTTCGGGCGCTAATTAAGGTTTTGGGGTTTGACCGTGTCGCATGAGGAAATTTTGTCTTGTGGTCCTGCACTTTCCCAGATGATGTTCCAGTATTTACATTCGTTTTGGCAACTTACGCCGGCAAGAAAGCCATTATTTTTCATTTTACATACGAGAGAAGTTTATGTCCGGGTCAACAAAACCTAATTTTCCTCGGTCAAGCCATCCGCCATCGTGTCTGATAGTACTCGGAAGACTGAGTGACCCTTTCTCCTAAAATTTGGCAAAAGTAAAACATGTGCACATAATATTCCTAATAATCAAATATAATTGCAATGCTAAGTTAATTTAACAATGTTTTATTTGAAGAAAACCGTGACAAGGTTGGAAGAGTATAACTCTGTGAAAAATCTTCATGTTGGCATAGTCTTGCGAGAACGAGTTCTTTTTGCTTATTGTTTGCTAATGATAATGAATTGAGTGCAGAGTTCAACCATGCAACTTGCAATCACGACCTTCTGCGGCCGTGATAAAAACGCCGTAATCTTATTTAACCCTCCAAATTGGACCTGTTTATTTATAGTTAAACAAACGTGCTCCGCTGAAATTGAAATCATTTTTCAGATTTCAAAGAATTGAAAAGAAAACTACTTGTCGACCGGCCAACTGTTGTGAAATTTTGGGAGAAAACCTCAAAGTACGTAAAATATCAAGATTTGGATTAATAAATTACGCAATAAGAGATAAACGAAAAACCAAAATCAATCCGGCATTTTTGAAGTCTAGAGTTTGATTAATATGTAGACTTGAGCTTAGTGCAGCCTAAATTAGAGCTCAAAAAGGCACATCCAGCTCCAACTGGTTAGCAACTGGAATGGTGGATGCGTACCCAATTGTCCATAAGGCTATATATTTATGTACTTTTATTTTTCTAGTCAGCGTCACTTTATTGGGTGCTGAAGTTTATCGACCGACTGTACCTCTGGTTCATAGACCAATTTGGTATAATTTAACAACTCAAATAAAAGAAAAAGATGCTGATTTGATTTCTGCGTGTCTCCTGATCCATCCAAAGTTAGCCCGAATTCCAAAAAAGAAAAATTCGCAAGTGGGGCTAATCTTTGAGCGTGCGAGGAACCCTAAGCGAAAATTAGCCCATTGTTTCCCGCTGAAATAATGTAACAAGTTGATGATGACAGAACAAGCTATGTCCTCCTCCCCCCACCCCCAAAAAAAAAAAAAAAACTGTAGTTTTCTTATTCGACAATGGAACAGTCGTAATTAGTCGTCGGTCAAGAGGTTGTGATGCACGGAGTTACATTTCTCCATCGAGTTTTTAGGGTTAGGATCGCTTAATTGTAGCCGCATGCAATATCTTTCAGTGCAAACGAGCGTGCATTCACGCAACGGGACCATAGTACCAATACATGAAATTTAATGCCGAAACTTGCCATTGTTTCTTCCGAAAGCTTTTCCCATGTCTTTGGTTAGACTCAGTTTGCAATGTCCAGTTTGGTCACTTCACCTTCTACCCATCTCCCTCAAGCAGTAGTTGGCTTTGCCGTTTAATCAACTCCTCCACAGCTTTTTAACATAAATGATTCCATTCGGGTGAACCCTTATCATTTGTCCTTTCCCTCGAATTTCTATCCCCACCAACTTCGATCAACTTGCTCGGTTCTTTTTCCCCCTCTTTCGTTCTCCTTTTTCCGTTTGGTGAGGCAACTTGATGAGTTCTTTACTGATTGGAACCTACTTCTTCACATGATACCTCCCTCCCCCCGCGAGTCATGACCATGTCCATCATCAATCTCATCTTTCGTAGGCCGCTTCCAACGTATTGCCGTCGAAACCCTCTCATTCCCTCTTGACCCGCATCGTATCCTTTCATCTTCTCTCGAATGACTCACTAGCAATCGGCATGCGGGAAACGATTTGATAGAATTAAGCGCACAAACATAACGAAATAGAGAGTAAATGCGAAAAAAAAAAATAAGACAGAAAAATTTATTACAATTCACCCTTAAACTAGGGTTATATCTAGCAGAAGACTCAACTAAATTAGAACACTTCGCATCTCTATTACAACTCCCAATTATAAAAAGTTAATATTTATAGACAGCATAAGAAAACTCTAAGAGTTGAAATAGCCCTAGTTCATTCAATAGCTTATATAAGGGACCAAACACAATTAAGCGTATCGCTAATTGGTTTTCGGCGTCCGATGTATTGTTAAAAGGAATTACGAGAGACGGAAAGAGGTGGACGTCTCTATTATTATATTGATTAAATGGTACGATAACATTTAACATTTTTCTTCCTATATGTAATTTTTGAGGTTCATATATGTACGAGGCAAAACATATCAGTAGAGGGGCTGGTTTGGCCCCCACCAAAGAATACTAGCATAGACAAGTTCATAATTTAGCCGTATGGGCAGCAGGTACCCTATTCTTGTTGATTTTGACCAGACATTAAGACAGTTAACTTCCTTTGGGGTCTATCTTTGCTAGTTGCGACTTGCAAAGAGCCTCTCGTGGTCCATGAATATTCCAAAATTGCCCTAGAAATCGTTTGGTTTCCTAGGGCAATTTTCCCCGAGCCGCCCTACCCTTGATTTGATGGTTAATGAGACGGTTAATAGTTAAACCCACAAGTCAATAGTGGATTCGACCGTTTGAATGTGAAGTTTTATTTACTCTCCCGTTATGTGTCTGAAATTTCCTTTCCATTTAGCCATATGTCAATGGCGCCGTATCCGTTGTCCGTTGCCGTCTTTTATGACGTACACCACGTATGAACCACATCTAATTCATGACATTTTGGAGAAGTTATTTTCAAGTTGGAATAAAAGACAAATACAGTAATCTAGGATAGCTACATTCTCGCATCCAGTTAGTTAATTAATCAGTCTTTCGAAGGCTGAAAATTGTGTAAGATGTATCACATTGGAGTAACGATTGATTCCTTCTTAATTACTCCAGCCAAATGAATTTTTGGCGACAGATCTTTATCAACACTTGCCTGGTAATGAAACATAAAGATGCTTCGCAACTACTTTTGAGAGTATTAGCATGATTTTAGGCCTAACCATGATTAAAAAAAAAAACTCACGTACATCAACTTCATAATGGTGACTCAAATTTCTGTCGAAACACATATACATTGAAGGTGGTCATAGCGATACATCTCTCTTCATGCGTGATCTAAATAGACTGGGAAAAATGGTAAAATAATTAGACCCAAAATCTAAAAAAATTATTTTCAGTCAGATTCTGTAATTAAAGTATCATCAACTCATTAAGATCTTGTGGTTAATATGTCATAGAAAAATGGGCATGTTGACCCTTTTACCTAATATTCCAAGTAAAAAAAAGAAAAAACCAACTGAAGTCAAGGAAATTAATGTGGTTGTGAGCCAAAGAAAGAAGAGAATCCTTGGATAGATTCATGGTGGAATAAATCAATTCTAACTTGTCAACTTGCAATTAGGGTTTACAGACCTATATTTATAAAGAAAACTTGGAGTTAGGGTTTGGTTAAAGAAGCTTCTAAGGGGGATATCATACAACAAGTGGAATGGAACTAATTATACCATTTTATTCTTTATTTCTAATATGGTTTTTAGTTGATGGAATGGTCAGCTTTGCTGGTCCAATCTTCAGATGATCTTTGATACAGACATTTCATTCCCAACCCTACCCGCAGTCAACATAGTTGTTGAAACCCCCCCTAAAACTTGACGTGACAAAGTGGAGAAGATCCTCCAAAATTACAGCTAAAGATCAATTTTTGTGGGGTCAGAATCAGATGGAGATACATCCTCCAATTGCTTATGGCGGGCCTTCTTCATCCGGTTCTTTTCTTTGGCCTAATGTTGCTTCGTCCCAATGAATTCTAAGTATGATACTCTTTAGTCTGCGGTTTGACTGATATCTGATACAAAGGGAAGCTCTGGCCATGACTGAGGAAATGAAAGCTCTGATGAACTGTAGTAAAGAGATGAAACAGCTGCATTTATACAGACACACCAGCACTATGTTTGGAAAGCTAGAGAAAGGGTGTGGGGAAAGAAAGTACCGAATTCCTAACCCAGATAGTAAAGAGAAGAAGCATAGGGTATCCATTAACTAGGAAGGGCATCACTATAGGGAAACCATAACTTAGCATGTCGATCAGGGTTGACAAAGTTGGACACGAGAACGCAATCTGTATCACCAAATTCTGAGGAGAATGGAAGATGCGACGCCTAAGCAACCCTGTCCGTTTGAGTAACACGAGTTCGATTATCCAATATGCAGAATGGAGATAACGTCATGGCTTACGCTAACAAGAATTTGCACTAGTTAAAAGCACAATGCGAACACGAATCCCTAATCCTTCTTCAGAAAGAGGACAAGCCTACCTTGTGAATGCTACCTGGAAGAGCGGCTGCATGAGCAAACATTTCCTTTTCAGCATGCTCATTTATTTAATGAGCCGAGGTTCAAGATCTCTTTCGTCGTCATAGAATACGCTCGACAGGCCGAGTTACTCACAGATAAGTCTAAAAGCTACCATAGTCACACGATTGATCGACAATGTTCGATGCCAAACTCGGGCCTAGAAAGGCTCCTCTCCACGTTTTGCCAGAGTTTTTTATAAGTTTCTCCTACACTGCACAATATTGTCATTATCCCAGTCAACAAGTCCCTCCAATGCAGCCAAAAGGATGCTTTTGCGATATAATAAAAGCACAGGCTTAGCTCCTCATCGAGCAACCCCTTGATTGTCTTCTCTTGGTTTTCCTCCTCTTCTTCTTCTGGATTATCCATACATGATTGATGCGGGTTACTATATTTTAGAAGCAACAGCATCTATTTGTAATTATTCCCACTTGTTCACTGCAGTAATGAGAATGTATGAGGAAACCAAAGCAGTAGCTAATGACAGAAAGGGAGGAAATGGTAATGCCACTAACCACTCTAAGCGGGAAATCATGATAAAATTCATCATGCTACCAAAAGGAAAACGTGAACGGCCGATGAATTAAATATAGATATACATACGGTAACCGATTATGTCATTGTAGAACTACAACAGGAGGTCACCACACATAAGTTATATTTCCCTTTTCTCTCGGTTGCCATGATGAAAGCAAAGGAAAGGTAGAAACTCAAAGATTGGAGAAATAAAGATAATGCTGAACCAAAGAGAATTGATGGCTTTGAATGCTTGAACTCCTAAATTCATATGCTCTGTTACCATGAGACCTGCCGTGTTCGTCCGGCGAAGTTTAGCTTCTTACTCGCTAAGCTAGTTTGGGTGTTTTAAATGGTAGATCAAGTTCAACGTCGTGAACAGATTTACTTCTCAAAGCCATTCATAAGGAAACACTTTTCCTCAAAGGTAAGAAATAAAAGGATGCGAATGCAAGTCCGAGTTTGCACAAGAAAATGTGCCTTGAGCAGCCAAACAGCACCTCACCTTTCATTAGTTTGTTGAAGCCTTCTCATTCTTCATAATCATATGAATGGATTTTGATTTGTCTTCCTCCACCATTTCTCTCAATATCTCGTCCTCAAGCTTGTTTCTTTGCCAACAAGACGGGTCCTCCACAAATGCCTCACTAAAAATCATGCTGGACACCCATTCTTTCCATGTGGTCCTCCGATACTTATCTTCCTCCAGTGTGTTCGCCGCCAGAAGCTGGTACACATAAACCATCTTCTGCTGACCGGGACGAAAGGCCCGTGCAATGGCCTGCTTGGTTTTTGACGGGTTCCACTCAGAATCCAGTAAGATCACCCGGGAAGCTGCGGTCAGACTGATACCTTCAGCGCAGGCCGTTATAGAGGCAAGAAGTATTCTCGAGGGATGACCGGGCTCCTCAAACTGATCCATCACTCTTCCTCGCTCGAAAAGCTCCAGGTCCCCTGTGAGGACCATAACTTCTTTTCCCTTCCGCCAGCCAAAAAGGTTCTCGAAAAGTTCGAGAAATAAATTTATGGGGGCAATGTTGTGGCAAAATATCAAAACCTTCTCCTTCTGAAAAACGCGATACACGAGGCTAAGGACAAACTTCACTTTTGACCCTTTCTTAATATCGAACTTGTGCTTTTCCAGCTGCATCAGTTCCTCCCTGTTAAAAAATTTGCTGGCACAGCAAGCAGTTTTCACCAGCCAAGGATGTATGGAGCCAAGCGTAATCAAAAGCTCTAGCTCAAGAGGATATCCATGGTACTTAGACATAATTCTGTGAAGCTTCAACAGAACATGTTGTTGAATGTCTGTTGGGTTCATCAATAGAGTATAGCTTTGTAAACCGGGAAGAGTATCTGAATTTCCGGCTTCATAATTATCAATGAATCCACTTGTCATATTCCTCAGCATGTTTAGGCCCTGTATCCTTTCTTCACCGTTGCTGGAATTGATTTTGTTTCCGATATTATCAATGAAGAACTTCCTCGCTCGAGATTCCAACAAGTTGCGCGCTTTCTTCTTCTTTTTCTTTTTGTACTTTGGATCCAGTTCACTCAACACTTCATGGATAAACTTCGGTCTTGCCAAGCAAAGAGTATTGAAGTACTCACAGAAATTATTCTGAAAGAGCGTCCCAGAGAGCAATATTCTCAAGTCCGTCTTGACTTTCATCAGAACTTTCCGCAGCCTGGATTTGGTACTTCTGGGGTTGTGACCCTCGTCTAGAATGAGGATACCGGGGCTTTCTCTCAATACTTTAGCCATGTGTTTTCTGTGTGCGAATTTTGAGTCTTCTCGCATTAGAGTTAAAAAGGAGGTATATCCCATGACAAGCACGCTGGGATGAGCGTGCCACTTCTGTATCTTCTCTAAGCAATCCAAAACATGCATAACATCTTGGCCAGGTTTTGGCATCCCTGCAAATGACATACTTTTCTGCCTGAATACTCTGTAGCTCCGACGACCATGGATAAGATAGACAGGTATTGGGATTTCCCACTTGACAAATTCTTTATGCCAGGTATACAGCGTGGTCTTCGGAGCAAGAACCAATGGTCGTTTGCCCGGAAACAATTTCAAGTAGCTGACAAGGAATGCGATTATAAGAAAAGTCTTTCCAGCTCCAGGGGTATGAGATATGACACAACCACCGGTCTTCTTGCCCGACGTTTGCATTTTAGCTGGTAGCAGCGATCCCGTCACATTTTGCCATAGAAACTCGAAAGCCTTTTTCTGATGGATATGCAATTTTTTCCTAAGTTCAGGAATTAGGGTCCATACGTTCTCGTTTTCTTCTGCTACTTTTGGGTCCGAAGCATCATTCTTGCAGAAGGTATCTAGACCATCGTCTTCAGCTTGATCGTGTTCGGCCTTCTGTTCGTTGTTTGTCTTGTGGTCTGTTGTCCAGGTTGCCGATGGCAGCTAGAGGTACATATAGTGGAGAAAAATAATCAGAGACAACGGGCGAATGTGGAACTGTAGACAGATCACATGCAATGACGGATTGAGGTGCAAGAATTCACTAAAATGCCCCATATAGAAGGCAACAGCCACCAGTTGATACATTTAGAAGAATTTTGGACAAGGCACTGCCAAATGTGGAGCCGCAGATAAAGAAACTGTACATGAAATGAAGTGTCGATGACTTACAAATGCTGGTGAAATATCCCTTATTTCAGAGATCACAGCACCACACAATCTGCATACAATCCCGATTTCCTCATCCAGAATATTCTCGTGGTGGCAGGGATTAATTGTTCTTTCCACATACTCATTGCACTCAGCTTTTGATCCCTGAAAAGATATTTACTAAATAAGGCTCAAATGTATTGACAATGCATCTAGCATAAAATGCTAAAGAAACTGTGAAGTTTTTAGTTCTCAAGAGATAAAGCTTCCTTTATTCCTACTATTCCCTCATTGAAGGGCAGAGATGCCAGATAAGAACTGAAAGATACATACCTCGTTCTCCTCGAAAAGGTATGATGATGTCATGGACAGCTCCATCTCTCTCCACAACATCTCTAATTCGGGGTCTTCAACTTCCTCTACGGGTGACGGTATTTCCACCTCAAATCGGCGGTCCACATGATTTCTGCTGGCCAACCTGTTCCACTGATCTACCAAAAGAGGCTCTTCATTGTTTACTACAGTGGAATCAATGCTCTTCATGTAAGACTTTATGAGATCCTTGTACATGCCAGCACTTAAGGTTCTTTGGCCGTAGATTCTCTCCTCAGTCAGACACTCCCTTTTGGTTTGTAGTTGGTGGTACTTTTTCCGTTGAATTTTCTTGCCTGGAGAACTTCCGACCCATCTTGTTTCAAACTCCATATCTTCTAGATCAGGAAAACCCCTACCCTGCTCAACCAATGAACTTTGCATAGAATTATACGACGGATCTTCATCGTTCACCCGTGAACGATTTCTTGGGATCTTGGCTCGTGGATGATATTGATTGAGAGCAATAAGATCACTTTCAGTACCCAGAGGAACAATAGCAAGTCGATTTTGGTAATCCTTTCGGCTACTGGTGCTTGATTCAGCGGGATAGTCTTTTCGCTTACCAACAGCCTGTTTTTCCTCCCTTGATTCAAATGACTTCTCATGCACAACAAGATCTCTCGTGATTTTCCTTTTGCGGGACCACTTCCTTCTCTTACACCCTGCATGTTCAACTGAACTTTTCGTACGCAAACCAAATAGCTTAGAGAGCGGTAGAGACATTTCTTCATCTTCTTCAATACTGTTCCATTTATCAACCTTGTATAGCCCCGTAGTATGAAAGGAAATGTTTAACTGGGATACATCACATCCAAGGAAACGCTCTGGCTGAATGTTTCTACGTTTGGAGCGTCTCAAGTCCATGAAGTCTGAGAAGGGCACAAGCGCAGATTCATGTTCTTCTAAAGCAACACTGGACTCACTTGCTTTTGTTGGAACATGCTGGACTACAACAGGAAGCATAACTTCATCTTCGACTTTGAAGTTCAGGGTTCTCAAGTTATTGTCAGAATTGAAAGAGACTCTTCCATCATGACCAGCTATTTCATAGACAATCTTATTGTGCAGTGACCTTACATTGAAAATGATCTGTTTCAGGGCTGATGTGACAAGAAACCAAGAAATGTCAGCCAAGAATCTTCCTAGTAGCAATTTACTTCTCTGCAAAAAAGAGCAGTCCTCAGCGTACGTCCATCGATATAGCTGGCTTTCAAAATGTTTAGAATCAAGTCTTTGGAGAATGGAGATGTCATCTATTCCTACTGAAGTAATCTTTTTACTAAGTACTCCTTTTTCTGAGCCAAGAGGACATTTGGAAGTGTACAATTTCACATAGAACTGACAGCAGCATCTAGATTCATGAGGCTTCCTCTCAATCGAACTTATTCGTGCATCAACCCACCCCTGAAAAAGAAAGTACAATGGTTAAGATTTAAAGAAGGAATCTTTTCACTGGAAATTCTGAATTTCCGAGTTAAGCAAGATCGAAAATTTTGCAATGTGAATGAGCATAATTAGGGGATATATTTCATTGTATCATGGGTTGGACAATGTGGTGCTGTAAGACTTAGTCCGAAATAAAACTTCTATGAAAGCACTAAACCAGTCAGGAAAACATTATTTCCAATTTTCTTGATGATAAGGAGAAGCTGCTTGACCAAGAGGCAGAGGAGCCGCATAACTTGATTCACATTTTCTTCTTGATTAGAGGGACGTAGGGGCAACAACAACAGTAACAACAGCAACAACGAAATTAAGCCATTTAAGTGGTGTCACCCGTATGAATCTTCTCAAATAGGACGCTTTGTCGAGTCCCGAGCCTTTTTTGTACGTAGGCATTCAAACAGCAGAAATAGCACAAAAATTAAAAAAACAGCTCAACCATGAGGAAAAAGGCGACAAAAATGAGTATTTTTTAACTTCAGATTCAACAAGTCACCGCTTACAAATAGGAAATAACAATTTCCCCTCCAATATCGAGCAGATATGAAATCGACTAATGCAGAAACAAAGTACAATTAGTCTACCCTGCATCTGGATGAAGGTCATCATGTCCAATATGAATCAAGTTATGTTCTGGGGAAAGGAGTACTGAATAGTAGTAGCATTGAAAAGGAAACCTTTTTAGTTGCTTGAGTGAAAGAGACAGCACTAATGCGCAAAGAACGCATTAAGCTCACTGTACAAACACAGCGAGAACAAGCTTCAAGCAATAATGCTTCAAGAGAGAACACTACCAAACAAGCAGGCAAACTTACAGGCTCTTGAAGTTCTCCAAAGCCATCAAATATTTCGCTAGGAGAAAGCACGCATATGTCCACCCCAGGCCTCAAAAAGCAGGTACAATCAGATAATGTTGCTTGACGTGACTTTATCCGTACGTTAGTGAAAGGTCCACTTTCCTCGATTGTGTACCGGTCATCGACAGTGCATGTGGTCATTCTTCCATGGCTAAATCTTATTGACTCCACAGGTTGCCATGATCCCACACACAAAGCCTCAAAAGCTGACATCGGGAAAAGCATGGGATACTAGAAGTTAAACGTTGGCAATTTACTGCCTATAATATTCTAAAAGAAAGTCTAGGACTATAAGGAAACTAATCATATCAGCCTCGTCATGTTGCCATGAAATCACATATATGTCCCTTTCAATTATAGCAGTATCAAAAGTTGGTTAAATCAGTTGATCCAATTATGGCACTTCAGCGGTAACTATTTATCATGCATGGATGAAGCCCGACAAGTCTGCTATTAATCTTGAATCAGGAGATTTGTCAAAAAGAAAGAAGCAAATGAGAGTGAGAGCCCATGCTTACGGTATGCATTAAATGGATGCTTGGACTGATATAAATCCCTTCTCTTTCCCATAACTCTCCAGCAGTAAAATGCTTTCTTTAGCTTTCAACGAAATGCTGATCAAGAATCATTTACCTGAGAAGTATTGCCAAAGATTGCCCGTCAGAGAGTAGAACTTGTGTGCGTTATTTATCGGGACATCATCATCCCTAGGCCAACCACTGCCATTATAACAGTAGATCCACCATGTGGTATAAATTTTCCTTTCTCTTCTCTTTAACTGCTATAATTGTTTGTGAAGATTAATCAGGAGAGAAAACGTCACACTATGGACTTGAGACATGTTAGAACCATCTGAACGAAAAATTGGAACTCTCAAGAAATGGATCCATGGCATATGTCAAAAGTATATGTTGACACTGCCTTTGTCAATTCTGTTTCGACCCCAGGACGCCAAACTAGATTAATCAGATCGTACTGACAAATGAACTTTCATTATCAAGGTGAGGCTAGATCAGAACAATACATAATACTAAAAGAAATGGAGAACATTAACAAAGAATTACTGTAAAACTCAATTAGGCACTGGCTTGCATAGCTTCTTCCTAATTACTAAAGCAGGCCACTCTGAATTTTCTGTATACCAAGTCATGAATTTCTCACCTTTCAAGAGCATCCAGCAAAATGTATTCTGCGAAGATGATAACGAAAGTCAAAAACAAAAAGAATATGCATATTGAAACTCCATTTTTCAACTAAAGAAAATCTTCATGCCACTTTTTCACTTACCATTTTCGTTTCCCTCTTATAAGGAAGATGATGCTCTGTACCTGCAAAGAGGAGCATTAACTTTCTAACCTAGCAAAAATGGTATGACATTCCATTTCCTTCTTTCCATGGCCATGCGATCCATATCGGGGCCTGAAAGAAAGGCAAAGAAAAACTTACTCGGAAAAGCAAATTAAAGCAAAAATCATGTCATACAGAAGCTGAACATATGGAAAAACAGGTATCCGAAAAAGAAAGAAAAAAAAATCTGGCTTCAACCCACAAAAGTAAGGAGACAACTTGATCACAATAATGCAGATGACATCAACGAGATCGTCAGATAAAAAAAATGAAGTACCTTTCAGAAGCTTGATCTTGATAACACATATGACACACCCAAGAAAATGCAATGCAGGAGTCGCGACCTTTAATTCATGAAAATTGGATAATGAAAGAACAGCTGAGAGCTGTAATTACTTTAACGGGCGACTGTGGCAGATTTCCGGCGATCGTTTGACCCCCTCAAAAGTGAAGATAGAGAGAGAGAAGAAGAGTCTTGAAATGTTGATGGGTTCAGAGCAGCTGCAGAGAGAGTAAAGAAGAATTGCGGAAACCGAGAGAGAGAGAGAGAGAGAGAGAGGGAGACAGGGACGGAGAAACGGAGAAATCTATGCACTCAGTGAGTATTGGATTCTGTGCAGGGTGCAAAACTTTATCTTTCTTTTTCTGACTGCTAAAAAACAAAGCTTTAAAGGGTCTTTGCTTTTTTCTTGTTTCTGGTAAAGAAAGTAAATGCTCTTGCTCGCTGTCTCTGTTTTCTGGGCAATCAACGAAAACGATGGAGCGAAGAGAGAGAAGTGCTTTCAGGGTTTGTGGGGGTGTTTTTTGCTTTTTTGGCAGATTAAGATTTGTCCGTAAAATCTTCGTTGGTCTGGAAAAATTGTGATGTAATGTCAACACTGTTCTGAGAGAGAGAGAGAAAGAACCCAAGTGTAATTGCCGTTGGGTAGCTGGGTGAAGAAGGAGAGGCTCGTGTGAACGATGAAATGCAAGCGAGACTGACTGACTTTGTGCAGACCAAGTCAGAGGCCGTATTGGTTTCTTCTGTCAAATTTCTTTTTTTCTCTGTTGAACTTTTTTTCTTTCCTTTTTCCCGGAAAAGGTGGGGAGAATGTATTAACGGAATTTTCATCCTCGCATGAAACGTCCTTCAGGCAAAGATGTCGCCGGATCTTAACTTGGATGAACATAACAGCAAACGACCAGACTAATGTAAACAACAATAAGAAGGGAATCAAGAAAACTCAGAAGAAAAGCACAGCAGCCGTCGGTGGAATCGCAAATTTAGATTTAGGAGCTGTGTCGAATAACAAATTTCGATACGAAAAAGGCGAAATACAAGAAAACCTTTTTCTGAATTACAATACATTTTTGCCACATGAAAAGAAAATTGCACGGCGGCAGCATCACCCTCCCACTTCTCGATTCGTCAATGCCTAGGTAATTCGATTGTTTGAGAGAAAATTGATTTCGTCATCTCCAAACAAGAAGATGGTCGGATCCAGTAGCACCCAATCCAGAACTCTTGTAAATGAACTTTAACCATGTTTCTGGCGTCCAATGTGATAGTAGGCTCAAATGCAATTTCTTTAATTCGACCGCATCAATTTCGCCTGTATACTGGATAAAGAAGAAAGCCTTGGAAATAAAATGTAATGGTTTTTGTTTATTTTTGGTCTTTTTTTCTTTCTTTGCTTAAGAATATAACGGTCTTAACGATGTCATTGGATTCTAATTATTGCTACCTCAGTTGACCAGACATCCTCAGGAGACCCGGGCTGTTGCTCCCTGCATGTCAACAAAGCTCAGGATTTCTGTGCTTGAAGCCATTTTTCAGCATTGTCTTCATCTTACATGAGAGAGAGAGAGAGAGAGAGTATCATACACCTTAAAATTAGTACTTCCTGGTTCGCAGATAACAAAAGGATCAGAGAAACTCTGCGTAACTTGGATTGTATACATGGAGGATGAAAAAAGAACCCGATTTTATTCGTTCACAGATGCCGAATCGTAAACTGCCAAAGACACATGATCTCTAATCATGATCTGATAAATGCTTTCTCCACCACGACTGCTTACACATTCGATCCATAACGCAGAGCTGCAGTATGTAGTATGCATTAGTCTAGGCGGCGTAGGAGGTACTCAACTTCCACTAGCTTGGTCAAAGGCATCACCCATTCTTCGTAGAGGCGAGAAACAATGGCAGGATCGATCTTCAGCTTCTTCTCATCGTAATTGTCATCGAGGCTCACCTCCTGCCCAAACAACATTGCCTTCTTGGCTACCCTCTTCTTCACCCTCTCCTCCACGGTCTCAAAGGTCAGCAGCTTCATCAGAGCATCTCTATCCTGGAAAGAGCAAGACCCCATCCATCGAGTCAGTTGTTTAGAGAAAGTAAGTTCAGGCGGCCTCATTTGCAGGTTAGGGTAACTCCAAAAGCAATTGAATCTGTAGTTCCATGGTTGTTCGCTGCTTGTTTAAAGCTGAAACCCAAACCATACCAAAACTGGCCAATTGTGTATTGTTTGGTTCCCTTCAAACATAACCGAACTTGACAGGAACTAGGTATTCCGTCACAACATCGGCAGCCAGTAGTTTTCTTTCTGTAACGTATTTCGTCACAGAAAAGACAGTAGAATTTTACTCAACAATTAAACATGGAAGATCGACATACCTGGGAACAAATTGCAGACTCATACTTTTTAGGAGCATCCTTAAATTTAACCTCAGCCACGAATTTTCCATAATGAATCCTTCTAGAGAGGGCCTGCAAACCAGTTGTTAACACCAGTTCACATAATCCCAGCAGCATTGAAGTCCAAATATCATTAGGGAAGATCAGCTTCGCCTGTGATCATGTTCTTGGGCACAAGTAGTTGCATCTTTCACGTAGTTGGATCAATCAAAGATTGACCTTTTTACATTCCAGGCATTTAGTCATTATCTACTACAAAGGACACATAAGATAATTATGCCTTCCAAGATGTTGCATTATTACTTCACCAATTAATTGAAACACCTTGGCCTAAACAAAATAGGATAATCAATATCATGTAATTTAGTCTCATGTTGGTCAATATTTTAACCACTTCCAATTGGGTGTATTCAAATGTTGTAGATTGAAGTACTTATGGAGGGATGGAGACTGTAAGTGCCCTGCAGAGCCCTTTTCGTTACTCTAACAAGAACTCTGGACCTCCCAAAGAGAGCTTAAAATTCCAGCCTTTCAAGAACTTATGTTTCTCATCAAAAACAGAAAAAAGTCCCCTTTACTACATGTAATATGTATAGTACTCCAATCACTAGTGATAATTTCATCGGTGCTCTTACCTGCAAACATGCAAGATCACTGACAGCTGAAGTGGCATAGTTGCCATCATCACCAGGGACAGTAATCAGTGGAAGCAGTTGAGAAAAATACACTTCCCATATAGTACTGTTTACATTAATCGAAGCAGCTGCAGGATGCAAAATCTGTAATTGGAATCAGTCAAACACATCTAAAGACAATAGATAAGCAATACATATATCCAGAGCTGTCTGATGGAGAGGGAAAAACAAAAAGCTGGAATAGAGAATTGCCTTCGGATAGTTGAAAGCCGGCACAAGTGAGGTGGGCAAGCCATCAGGGAAGAAAGGATGTTCTTCTG
Organism: Rhodamnia argentea; assembly: GCF_020921035.1. Lineage (NCBI taxonomy): Eukaryota > Viridiplantae > Streptophyta > Magnoliopsida > Myrtales > Myrtaceae > Rhodamnia > Rhodamnia argentea. Next base: position 21,632,892 of record NC_063157.1, on the reverse strand, counting down.
GGTTTTCATACCGACCACACTGTTTCATACCGGGCCATGTTCATTAAAACAAGCATCAAGATTCTAGACAAGGATATACATAACTAGCCAGTCAAGCAATTTTAAATTTTCGACCAAAAAACAAAAGGTAATTTTACGTTCAGAAAACTGGAAAAGGAGATTTCATTTGCAATCATGCAATAATCATATATACAGAAGTCATATGACAGTAGGATGTATAGGTATCACATGTGACATATGCCATTTTCCAAGTACTTCCTCTATGTAAAATGTTTGCAGGCGAAATATGATCCTTATAATAGACATGGCAATCAACAAAAGATCCTTAAACAGGCCTCGAGGAGACACGCGCTTTAATTTCTCTTTTGATGGACATGGCACTAATAAAGGATATAAGCGGTTGCTGATAGATAGAATCAATTTTATTGTTTGGACATTTGGTTGTCTACTGACACCAAGTCCCTAAGCAGAAAGGACTGCTCTGTCCCCAAAATAGAAAACTTCCACATGAAAACAAACAAGAAATGCAACAAGTCCTGTTCCACGATTTCAAAATAGAAGCCAAAGGGAATATCTCTTTTACAGCATATTTTACTAACAATCAAAGCAAATGCTATGTCGGAAAAGGCTATTTCACTAATAAAAAATTTACTAAAGCAAAATCCATTTTAGGAAAGTTAATTGGGAAAAGGAAATCCCAACTAGCCCATTATAGAACTTTCATTGATCTGAAAAAGAACACATATGCCATTTTTTCTTTTTAAAGGAGAAACAAAACGAAAAGGCAAACTGCCAAAGAGAAGACATCCAATGAGAAATCACGATATCAATGGCTCAAAGGCATACAATTGATGGGACAACAATAACACAGTGCATCTTACCTTAGCATAAGCAGCTTCTGTTTCCTTAACCATGAACTCTACTAGTGAATCAGAGCACTCAGAAACTGCAGTTTTGGTTTTATCGTAAGCACCAACATTAATGGGGTATTTAGTTCTCTCGATGAGAGAGAATATGATCGTATCTTCTTGTCTGATCAAGGAGTCTCTGACCGTTTCAAGCGTCATTTCATTGGACTCTGCTACTTCCATGCCCTCTGTGCAAGGCACAAAACAAATTAAAGAATACCACTCAGCTTATTAACACAAAGCAGCAGCTAAGCTAGACAATCCTACAGTTAATATTCAGCTACTAACATTAAAAAGGATGTATTTTATAATAGAAAAAATCAAAGGATGTCAAGATTGCTAAAAGAGTTCACCTTAGCAAATCTAAACTTTCAGCAGATGTTATAACTGGAGCTCGAAGTCGGATTTTCATCCTTAATGGTCAGAACAATCTTATTGTGACTAGTAAAGCTCTAAAGGAAAGCTTGTCCGTGCTCATGATACAATCTCACAGCTAAACTTCACATTGTTGATAGGGGAAAGTGGTGTTGCATAAGAACATGTCCTTCTGGATCATGATGCATCTGTTTTCAGAGTCAGGCTATCATGCAGTAGCTCTTCCCAGTTTGAAATTGCAACGGAACTACTTTTGGATAGAAATTTTGGATCAAATGATTGAGAAGATTGGCAACTTAGTTTGATAACGATCAATCTCAACAGCACAGGCATTAATCGTCTACTGAAATCAAAATCTGATTAAGCTTGGCAGGATTTACTTCTCATCTACTATAGTTCCATAAAGAAATTCATGAATGAACTTTGTGAGGATAAAGAAGGCCACAACGAGAAAGCCATGAAAGGCTACAGAGTCATAGGACTTCTAGAAACAGTTCTGATATCTCTAAGCTAAGCTAGTACACCAAGATGTGCCCAAAGAACCTAATTTAGGGGCACCAAACTTGGGTGGATTCAAAGTTCATCAACAAAATAAAGTTGAACTCAGGTTGGGTTTTGCAATCCATCTTTTCTATGTATTGCCAATACGTGTTACTTGAACCCTTCCCAGTATTATTGGACACTCTAAAGATAGTCTAGAATTAATGCCACATGCTACCTAACAAGAACAGTACCACACAAGAATGCTTATATTCGATATATCACTTCACATTTTCCACAAACATGGTCGCAATGAAAGTAAAGGGTAAGTATTAAATCATCACAAAAATACTCTAGTCAACCTAAATGTACAAAAAGACCAGCTTTAGAAGTGAAGAAATAGCCATCATTTATAATCTTGTGCATAACCCTTCATAGATCCATTTCAGCGTGCCAGATCGACGAAGGGTCAAATATCAAGAGAAACACCAGAGAGAAATTAAAGGGAAAACTCCTTGTGCATTCCTCATATCAAAGCAGACTAGCAATTTAACAAAAAAAAAAAGTTGAAAAAATGCTGACTTTGAGAGTACAAATTCAGCCACTGTCTAAAATGTGAAGCTTCGATGCTTGAATCTAACTAACGAGCACCAAGAGCAAATACCAAAGTACTCGGATTTTACAAAAAAAAAATTGAAACCGTGGAATTTACAGCGGTTTCAAACCAGAACCAACATATAGATAAATTGCATCATGTTGAGAATCAAACCTCTCGAAAGAATTCGGAAAAAAAAAAAAAACAAAGGCAGATGAACGATGCAAAATAAAACAGCCGCCCTTCCGGCATTCTCGGACGCAGAAAAATACCAGCAAACAGAGACAAGGCAGAGTACATCGTATACCAAACCAAGTAAAACACAGTTGCGAATACGCGCTTCAATTCAATGGCAGTGTTGGAAAAAATCACGAACCTTGACACTTTCTCGATGAACTTGAGCAAGAACCAGAAGAACAAAGCTACGATGTGGGTGAGGACCAGATAGCGTTCCCCATAAAAATAAGCGTACACGGCAAACGAGGTAGGAGATCAAACGCGTAATCAAGGTGCAAACTTGGTCGCAAAGGAATGCAAGAGGACTCACAGTTGTGAGAAAGATTTGAACTTTCCTGGCAATCAATTCCCAATCAGTACGTGCTACGGCTTCGCTGTTTCTTCTGTGGACGTTCTTCCACGATCCCCATGGGAATTTTCCAGACGTGGCTTAGATACATCTTCGTGGGGTCGATCAGACATTCGCGTACAAGCAAGCTGGGATAGGACAAACGCGCGGATCACACGGAGTTCGTGGAACGCACGTCGCACGTTAATTGTTCGAGGAAATGCCTCCGTTTTGCGGGATTGAAAGACTTTGTTTAAGACGAGGTGTACACAACATTCGGGTTAATTTCGAAATGCTTGACGAAGTAGATGCAAAATCCAAATCTCCCGAAGTGGTTTTCGCCGCGATATGCCTTTGAAATGAACGTCAAACATCAAAGAGCAATTAACTCAACAATGCTTTCAGCTTTCACAACCTCTATGGTTTTAACCTTACATTTTATTTTATGTTCTTGTTTCATTTATCATAGGAAATTCCAAATAAGGGTTTGAAATTCTTATTTTTTTTAAATAAAGCATGAAGTGGATGTTTCAAATAAGGACCAAAAGTAGCCATGACAGTTTCAAATAAAAGCCTGAGGTAGCTATGTCTGTTTCAAATAAAGGTCTGACATTGCTGGCTAACTAAATATTTCAGCCGATCAAGCGTATTTTCACCCAAAAATAATTTTGATCTAAATTTTAGTTAAATCAAAATTAATAATTAAAAAGCTAACGATTTTTAAAAAAGAACCAAGAGAGCGCCACAACCGTCCCCCGGACTTGGGCGAGGGGGTGGCGGCCATAGGCGGAGGGCTTGAGCTTTTGTCTTTTTTTTTTTTTGAACTTTTAAAAGGCAAAAAAAAAAAAAAACAGAAAAAAAAATTAAAAAATAGAAAAAATTAAGGTCGAAAATACCATTGAATAGCTGGTGAGGTCAGACCATTTTTCCGAGATTGACATGATCACTTCAAATTTTATGTTTGAAAAAATGAAAGTACTTCATATTTTTATTTGAAATTTTCCTAAATATCAATAATCTTGACAGTGAAATTTGAATAGCACCTAAGTTGTGAGAAAACACATTTTCCCTCCATGGCTCTATAAGACATGTTAACCGTACCGCCTGAAATCAAACATGAAACTCCTAATCGGGTTCATACAAATTCCATCCGCCCCTAGTTGTTGCGGCTTCTGATCGTCGAACTCCATGGGTTCCCCATGTCCAAACTTATCGAATCGATGAACTCCACGGGTTCGGATCGTCAAGCTGTGCACAATCCCAACTCGATTCGCATGTTGTTGTTGCCGTGAGATCCTCACGATATAAGATTTGGCCCAAGGCACTACGAGCCGTTCCCTATGTGCACAAGGCTCGCCTAAGTTCTCGTGCAATGTGGCGGTTCCCAAATCACTGGTGTTCGGGATGCGCATCTCGAGGCGTGCTGGAATCGACGTGATGGTCATGCGGATTCACCCCCCGGAGAAGAGAAAAGCAAAAGTTTTCGACGTTGGAGAAGCATCTTGATCGATTTCTAGTTGACGAATTCAAACGGCAAAAGTTATCAACAGCTCTTCCGCTAGTCACTGAGAGGTGGCGGTACGGTAGAACACAAGCACCGAAGCCATGATCGGGACCGAGTTATCGGGATTATCAGAGAGGAATCTGATGACTGTCCTACCGTGTTCCTCATGGGAGGGGTCAATAAGATTAAACTTGGCAATGTCGGTCCCAGGATTGAAGTTTCCGAAAAAACAATTAAAAGCGATTTGTGTTTTACGAAAAATAATGCATAGAATTTCGCTTCTTATTTTTCGAAAACCTAGCGAAAAAAGTCAGAGCGTCGTGGCCGATCCAAGCGGAAGCGTCGGCTATGTTTGAAGTTTTGAGATTTTTTCAGATCTAGAAGAGAGACACGAAAAGCTCTGTACTTAGTTCTCCGACTCTTCTGCGGTGGTGGTAGATGCCCTGCTGGAGGAAGGTAAGTCCACGTGGGAGGGAGGTTGAAGCTATTTTTGGTGGAAGCCCAAGCCCAGTTATCCGATTTTGAGCAGTTGAGCATAGCCCACCATGGAAGGTCAGAAAATCAAGTTGCTGACTTCGTAGCTAAAGCAATTTGTCAAAATTCACTCCCCCTTTCGTGCCCCGTCTTTGGGCTTGTTTTCTTGGAACTCTTTAAATCTAAATAAAGTTTAATTTCGATCCCCAACAAAAAAAAAAGATGCCTCCCATTGCCGTGCTAAAATGTCTGTGCTGGTGAATTTTCCCGCAAGAAATTTACCGTAATTGATCATCACAATGACGAGTCATTTCGAGATTCCCTCACGCTACGAGAGAGAGAGAGAGAGAGAGAGAGAGAAAGTCATTTCCATCCCACTCCCACGCGCTGCCTTCGCTTGTCATTTTGGCTCGACTCCACAAAGCAAGAGTGGAGGGGACGGCGGACAAGGAAAGTTAGCGGTCGCGAACTGTGAGCACATTTTGATTTAACACGAAACTGTAGTAATATATTGGCGGCAAATACTTACATCAACAAGCATCTGAACACTATCCCAAATCCAACCTTAAATGGCAAATCCTCATATAACAAATATGAACACCAACACAACACAACCCAACCAAAGCCAAATCTAGGAGGTCTTATTTAACACCACAATACCCATCAATAATTTCCCAATCTTGAATTAGTTATTGTCCAAGCCAAGTCATTCTCGCAAATCCAATGACAGACATCGATCAGACCTTTGCCGCGACCCTAGCACCAGGAATGCACCGTGGTTAGCGCTCCACTCCGATGTGTCGATGTGGAAGATGGCCACGCCGTGGTCGATCTTCTCCTTGGTCTTCGGATCCAGTAGATCTGCCTCGTAGATCCGGACTTGGGGGACCGAATGACGGTAATAGAGCAGGTATGGGAAGAGGATCTGGTGGCACGACACGGACTGGGTCAACCTCCCGCCGTTGATCCCCTCGACTTTCCCAGCCATGACGTCGTGCCTCGACCCAGCCGTGCTCTTCGTCGACCGGGCTGCGACGTTGCGGCCTAGGATGGACGTGGTAAAATCGATCATGTCCTCTATAGAACCCACGCACTGCTTGGTCTCCCCAACGCTGGGTGCCCACTCGCACACTTCAAGCCCGTAGGCCATCATCGCCTCCATCGACGAGTTGTCTTGTGCGTGGAAGATCCGCTTCAGCTCCACGAGCTTCGAGGTTGAAAAGGGTAAATTAGACGAGATCGTACAGGGCAAGAAGGACCTTTCAGGCATTTTATCCCTAAGTTTCGGCATTGCCATCACCGTGCCTTTCTTCAGCATCGATTCCCTGAAGAATTTACCTAGCTCCACCCACCTATTCGCCTGCTGGGCGAAGGTGATGCCATTCTTGCCGGAGTCGGTCGGGTGCTTCTCGAGGTCTGGGAAGCTGAGCAACCGGGCGGCGGCATAAAAGGCTGGAAGGTGTTCGGCAAGGGAGCCCTTGGCGGCGAGCTCGGCGAAGGCCGCGGCGTCGAGCGGCAAGGCCTTGGAGAGTAGGAACGTGGAGGCGCCTCTGGCGCCAGCCAGACCCACCTGCATTGGCAAGAAGATAATTAGATTACGACTTACAGGGATGAGCGAAAGAGGAGCAGTAAGATGAGGGATCATGGACATCAAGAAATCAAAGGCACTAATCACAAAAATGGTGCAATATCCGTGCAAAGTGGTGGCTTCGTAATAAGTTATCTGTGAATAAAGGCATTAACGTAGTACCAATTCTTTCATTCGCACGTGCTACGCATATATTATGCACGTGCCCGATTTGATATAAATTTAAATGATATTTGCAATGGTCTATACATTACCATGTTATTCCTCCTGTCGTTTTCGGAGGATTGCAATTGTGGGTGGAATAAGCTAGATTTCAATGGCTTGTAGTACTGTGTTATTTATACTTTCATTCGAGACCCAAAAGCTATGAGTGAGGTGCAATATTACATAGGTGTTTATCGTGACGATCATTGTTTGCAACCCTCTGGGAAAAAAATTAAAAAAAAAGAATTGTATCGATGGTGTGCGGATCCGCCCTGCAGTTTGGAACCAATGTCCAAGTTCAAAACTGGCCATTGGGAACGGTGGTGTGCGGATCCGCCCTGCAATTCAGCAGGATTTTATCGGTGGGCACGTAGTTAGCCCCCAAAACCAACAGCAAAGACGCGGACAAACATAGAAACAACCGAGAGCCAATCGTCATAGTAATCCTCATCATGAGAGAGAACCTGAACAAAAGTAAAAGTTTCGGGTATTTTATGAGACATAAATTTTTTTTTTGGATATAATTAGGACATATGTTAAAATTTGATATTTTTTTCGGGTATTAGGCCGTAAAATGTGGGTGGTGTGGTAAATCTGCTATTAAATTGGATCTTCCACCTCCACCACCAACCTTTTAACTCCTATTTAAGCGGCCCATGGTAAAGACTTCATCCCCCATTCTCAAATCTCATTTAAACAGCCCAGTCAAAACCCATGGCCAGACTACTACTGTTCATTGTTCTGGTGATTGCAGTGCCGGCGGTTCTCGCCCGCCCTGCCAGAAGTACTAACTATGAGGGGAAGCCGATGGATGGGAAACCGATAGCCCATGGTAAGATTCATCCTATACTTTCAATCTCGTTTTACAAATCTAACTTCTTTGCACCATCTGGTCTTTGGAGTTTGGACTTTAGTTTTGATAAGGATGGGAGCGCCATGATTGGAGAGCACAAGCTGATGCGGAGAATGATGCAATCCGAGAAACAAATTTTAGGAACTTATAGTCCGGGTTTCGTGCGCCACCTGCTTATTAACCGCGCGCTCTGTTTTAATATGATATTACGTAGTATAATGGCGCATGGGGTAAAATACAAGTGCACGCAGAATGAAGGCAGGCACAACAGCTAAGGATTCCTAACCCGTACCTATCACGCAGTAAGATTATTCAATAAGATTCTGTATGTACATACAGAGACACACATTTATGGGAAGATTTTGATGTTCTGTGTAGGATATTGAGAAGCAAACAAGAATTCATTGGAACGTGCATTGACCTGGTAAGTCACCACTATTGCAATACCATTCGTTTTCCACCAGATTGGCATCTTTTTTTTTTTTTGGGTTCACTTTTTAGCAAGGAATACAATTAGAGACTCCGCTTGGAAAAGGCAAATGTCATTGTGAATAGGGGATTTAGTCGATGACAAGACACATATTGAAAAATTTAATGGGATCATAGCTAACTGGTTTAATATTTATATATTCCGACACATATACAAATTCAATTATATTAGTTTTTATCAATTAGCTAAAAAAATACTATAAAAACAAACTCAGAAAATGAAGCCAAATCTATCTATGGGAAAAAAAAAATCTAATCCCTAATCTCAGGAAAATTAGTAATTTAGCCAAATCAAAAAGAAAAAGAAAAAAAAAAAAAGACTAGCAATAGCCCAAAAAAAAGGGAGAAATTACGAACAAGTTTCTCGACTCGGGCAATTTTGTTCCTCTGGGGATATTGTTCTTCAACAAGGAGGTAGATCCTCTGGCGGAGACTCTATGGATTGCAACTCTCCAATTCCATTCTCTACCAGGAATGCCATTGCAAGACCCCATGTGATGTGCACATCCAAGTGACAATGCATTATCCACACTCCTGTTTTTTGCCATCCACAATTGTGTTTTTGATCCAAGTTAGTCATGCCACTACTATAGATAATACTTGCTCAAAAATGAACTACACTCTTCTGTTCTTACCGGGATTATCGGCGACGAATCTGATGACTGCCCACCCATTCACCGGTACTCCTACCGTGTTCCTCATGGGAGGGTCGACAAGGTTAAACTTGGCGGTGTTGGTCGCGGGATTGAAGTTTCCGAACCCTTCGGCCACCACGTAGAAGTTGTAGCCATGAATGTGGATTGGGTGATTTTCGCCCGACACTATACTGGTATCTTGTAACACTAGCTGCACGTTCGACCCGTACTCCAACTTGTACACTTTGGTTCCAGGAACGGGTTGCCAGAGTGACTGGCTGACGTTACCTGTGTAATCGAACTGCACGGGCGGGACCGCGGGGAAATCCGTCGTGAACACCCCAGGTATTTTCTGATGGTAAGCCTGTAGGATGGAGTAGCTGGAAGGAAGAACGAACGACACGTTGTTCATGCTAGATGTGAAGCGGGTTCCGTTCGGGCCTTGACATTGGTCGGTTCTGAAATTCGACGGGCAATTGAAGAGCCCTAGACCGATGGTGAAGAAGAGGCTCTCATCAATATCGGTGGGTACAGGAACGCTATTGGGGCTTCTCAAGTTTTGAGTGAAGGCCGCGGCCGCGGCCGTGTCATTGAAAGCTGGGAGAGTGGGCATCATAGGTGTACTCGGCATGCCCCTAGACGGGCAAGGGGCGGATAAGTACTCGAGAATGGCCGTGGTCGTCGTATTGTCGAAGGGAGCACCTTGAGCGCTTTGGTAGGGCCGCGCAGCCATGTAGTAAAGAGCCGGGGGTTGGTCTCCAGTGATCAGAACATCAGTGGTCTGGCCCGGTCCGAGCATGATCACAGATGAGGTGAAGGGCTTCAAGTAGGACGCGTCAGCGCCAACCACAGTGAGCCGGTGGTTGGCCACGGCAAAGAAGAGCTCTTGATTGAGCGCAGCATTGATGACCCGGAGGAGGCTCGTCTCACCTTTATCTATTGGGACTACAATGGTTTCTGCATAGCAATTAGACCCAAAAAAATGCATGGTCATGTACTTGAAACTAAAAGCAACTTCGGAGAGTGCATCCACATGCGATCCAAAATTCTGACAGATATCTTTGATTATCAGAACAAACCTGAACTAGAGCAGCTGTAAAGATCTCCAGGCTGACCGTTGATAGTATAAGCATCTGATACATTTGGAGCTCCTCCTGTTCGAGCCGCCTCGTTTACTACATCGATGGGATTCGCATTCCACCATTCACCTGTTCCCATGATACACAGATATTAGCTTATCAGACCAATCATCATCATCATCAAGAAGATCACTCTGAAAACAGAATGAGAGAGGTTCAAGCTCTTACCAAGCAGAATGGGGGTCTCGCGCTTAGGCTCTGTGAAAGGATAGGTAGATCCTTGTCTTGGATAGATGATCAAAGCACCATAGACGGTGGCTCTAAGCCAAGAACTGTGCGCATGCCACCAAAGCGTACCCTCCTGTCCTTCAATGGTGAACCTGTAGGTGTAACTTCCTCCCGGTCGAATGGGACACTGCGTTATAAATTCCGGTCCATCGGCCCATCCTGTTCTCATCTGCCTTATCCCATGCCTAGAATAGGATCGAGGAAGATCACATTCAAATGACAATTAAGTACTATCATAACCAACTATACATAAATGAAAATACTTTCTTTTTTTTGCCATTCAAACAAAAGCAAGCGCCGAAAATAGCGAGCAAAATTTGCAATTACCAGTGGATGGTGACATTGTAACGAGCCCTATTAACCACACTGACCACAAGAGTATCTCCGTCATTAACTTCTAAGGTAGGCCCGGGGTATTGCCCGTTCACAGTTATAGTTCTTCGCGTCCTGCATAGCCTCTTCACAGACGTCGCTTGGACCTAAAATTAGTAGCGATTTGGCGATGTTACGAAGTAGAAACCGATATTTAGTTCCTCAAACGCGTGCTTAGGCACATCATTCCACATAACCAGTGAAGAATTTAAAAGAGAAAACGTATGCTTCGAAGCCATACTACGAAATCATGGTATTGGATTCTCGCAACCGCTGTTGACACCATTATCGAAGCAAAGAGAAGAACGAGATAGCTTAGGCCCTTCTTGAGAACTCTCATGTTCCGGCCGAGTATGTACAAGCGGGTGAATGTGGAAGGAATTCTACATCGAAAGCAGGCTCTTCTTTATATAAAGCTTTCTCCTTTCCTTTTTCTGGATCTATAAGCTAACCTAACTTGTTCTTTAGTCACAGTTTTGATGCTGCAGAGAGAGAAAGAGAGATTTGTTTGGAGGGGTTGGCAGATTAGGTTTTGATTCATAACACAGGGTGATGTAAAGGGGTCACCTTATACTTCAAACCTACGGTCCAATCTGTTGCACCCAATCAGCCTATCAGAAAGCGAGCTGAGTTTCTTGCACCAATGAGCAAAGCTAGTGACCCTGAAGGATTGAATTTCCACAAAGCATATATCTTTATGCTGAAGGGTTTACGCGGCAAGGGAAAAATCTCTTCCCAATTTGTCATTTTCCCATTGAGGTTTTTCGCGAGGTTTGACAAGTAATACAAGAGTCTTACCAGAAAGAAAAAGAAGAAGTGAGCAAGTATAATGCTCCATGCATCCTTTGACCCAACAAGTTTAGAAAAGGACTTTAATCATCGTCTCGACGACGAAACATTGTCCTAATTCGCTGAAAATGCGCCGTAAAAACGAAAGATCTGACTTCAGAATTCGGACAGCGGCTTAATAGTCCTCAAGTGCGGCACATGCAAATATGTATGCGACTGTTGCATCACGGTAGGTTTTCTATGAAGCGACAGTAATCGCCGCGCGTAATATTTCTTACGAGGGATTCTTTCCGAAGGTGGATAGAATAAGGCTTCATCTATATTTTCTCAAATCTTCCTCGCATTTCGTCTTCTACGCGGCTTCCGGAAACAGAATAACGTCGAGACGAGGTATTTCCTAACAAGTTTTGCTTTATCTGAGAATCATAGCAAGCGGAAGGGGCAAGAACGCAAGAAATATGGTGTGAGCACGTGGTGAGAACAATGTTTCAGTCTTGTGATAAAAGGCAATGACTGAGAGATTAGATTGGTGAAGAAGAAAGAACGGGAAAGAGCCATTAAAGAAGCACGCAAAGTTGGCCATTGACTTTCTGAGAACATGTGAGATGACAAAGAAAAGCTTCCATAACCAGTTGTACTTAGTCGCAAGGAAAATGCTAGATTAGAAACACAGCGGTTTGAGAGAAAGTTGTGCAATTCTATTTTACTAATATTCGTTACAGTTATTCAATTTTGCTGTCACATGTTGGTTATGGTGGGTGAGAAGTTCCTACGGGAATGAGATGATTGAGAATCCAGGATATGGAGGACACCATCGTTGTTGGAATTTAACTTCGGGACATCGTTTTCGTGAAATGCGGGCGTTGGAAACTCTTGGTAGGGTAACGAACTAAGCAAGTTTGAAAAAACTATCTAAAAAGTCGTAAAACTTATTACATTTTTATCAATTTGGTTTTAAACTTTTTAATTGTGCTAATTGAGTCCTTAACATTTACACGTTTTGCCAATTGAGTGTATTTGGCCACTTTTTTGGCCGAAAAATTGCTATGTCAAAGTTAACCGTCCCATGTGGCATAACCGGCACCGTTATAGAAAGTTTTTAATTATATGCCAATATTTTTTGGATTTATTTTATTTTATTTTGAAATTGTCGCAGCCGAAGCCATAGGCGAGGGCTACCACCCTCTCCCATTAGCTGGCAAGAACATCATGGCCCTTGCCCAAACCGAGCAAAGGCGTCCATTGTGCCACGTACGATGGTCGGAATCCACTTCAGCAATTTTCGGCTACAGTAGGCCAAATGAACTCAATGAGCAAAACATGAAAATGTTTAGAACTTAATTGGTATAATTAAAAGGTCTAAAATAGAATTGGAAAAAATACAATAATATGTCTAGGACTTTCTAAGTTTCTAGACAATTTTCTCAAGCAAGTTTCATTTTCTCCTGTCGGCCAGAACAGAAGGGATATGAGATGCAAGTTACTGACAACCATAAGACTTGGCAGTCTGAGTACACCTTTGACCAATTCAATCCAGAGGCTAGCTACTGCTGGTAACACGAGCAAGCTTTTAAACAAAATTCAGGCCAAGTTCCTAAACTTCTCCTTAATTAGCTTGGCAATCCAATTTTTGCCCAGCTATTGACTTCTCCTCCCTAATTCCGGCCTCCGATTTGCCTCCCATCCATGGCGCAATTTGTCGCCTATATATATATATATATACAATTTCTCGCTTTCAAGAATTAGGAAACCGATTGGAAGTCCATCCAAGTGAATCCCTTTTTTAAGGTTAAATTTCCTGCATAGGTGCCTATATATATATATATATATATATATATATATATATATATATATATACAATTTCTCGCTTTCAAGAATTAGGAAACCGATTGGAAGTCCATCCAAGTGAATCCCTTTTTTAAGGTTAAATTTCCTGCATAGGTGCAGAGCCATGGGCAAGCCATGGTCAGAAACAACTGCGGACAACAATTTTTCTCCAATGTAGTCGAGATTATGACGCTACAGTACGAACAAATGTTCTCCTAGCACATAGTACGCGACGGTCGACAAAATATTTAGTCATCACTTGAGAAGAATACACAGTACATCGGAGTTCTAAGATTACAGCAAATCCAGAACTCAATACCGATTTCCTATTGTCTCTCATAAAAGAAATTGCAAAAACAATCATCATGCCCCTACTGCCAATAGTGAGGCAACAACTTTTGGAGCCTCTACGATATATGAATTAGTGTGCATGAACCATAAAATGCTCTCAACCGCCAGAGAGGAGACATGGTTTGCAAGAGACATGTTTCCACACCCCTCAATGCAACAGATATGACCTTTCGAAATTCGACAATTTTAACAACATCGATCTGCAGTTCTGCATGTCCTCTCCTTCTGAACCCAACCACAAGTGATGCTGGAAATATACCCCATTTCATGTCAACCTTCGGCCTCGACTTAAGTTGAAAGAATTTGAATAGGCATATAAACCATTACAACAGACGGCGTGATTCTACAAGAAATACTACCTCAACAAAACATATACATCTAAGACCTCCTAAATCTCCACGACTTTAGCAATGTGATATGAAAACATAAAGAAATTCAGCAGGATCTTCCATTTGTTGGCAAACATTGAAAGCCTCTTGAAAATGGTAGTAGGTGGTAATTCTGTTTCCCAGACAGGTCCTGATCTAGCAAGACAAATGAACTATATAACACACAGATGGTAGCTTACTAACTAGAAGCATAAACTCACTGAACCACCACCAAGTGATGACTCCTTGTTGAATCAACAATAACTACAACTGATTATGGTAGAATCCACATCTGAATGCACATTAGAGCACACATCCTTTATGAAGGCAGCCACCACCACCAGGACCAGGATATAGTCACATTACTCATACATAAATGATGCATTTCTAGACTACTGTTAAGACACATTTTTGCTGAAACATGACCCTACCCACTTCCTGTATTCATTCTGTCAAAATTATTGGAGAATTCTTCGAAGTGAATTCGCGATAAACCTAGTTCATCATTAACCACGCTTCCTAAATTGAACATGAATGACTAAACACATATCCCCAACCCCACTGGCCGCCACCAAAAAAAAAAAAAAAAAACGTAACAAACCCTTTCTTCACAAAGCTCAAGTCAACCTCCAAACTCCAATTCAATCTCAATACCAGCCTAACCATAGTGCTATATATGTTAATAACCTGAGATTGTCATAATTTGCCTTGAAACAATTCTAAAGCCAAATGAATTGATGCCGGAACAGCATTAACACTGAGTTGGCAGGACTGACACATTAAGGACTGGCAATTCCTGAGCCATTTTAATTTTTACCCTTCATCGTAGTTCCATCCTGATTTGATAAACACCAAGAACGTACATGGATATGCATGGGCACTCTCACTTGAGGTCTAATGGAGAGAAGACCAAGAAAAAACCCTATCACTATTGTCAGCACCCTGCAACAACTTTGGGCCGACAAGACATAAGCAAGTATATGCCAAAAGAGCTAACTAGGCCTTCACTAAAGCAAACTCCAGTTCACAGAACATCATCCAACCCAATCAGGTGTATCTTGCTGTGTTGGCAGCTCCCTTCATCCTCATAATTGTTCGATAGACAATATAATCCAGATCTTCCATTGCAATCACGAATACAGAAATTTATCAAAACTCAAACTGCAAAAGGAGCCACATGTGCAGTTCCAGAATCAAAAGAATTGATTTGGGAAGCTTTTCATAACTTATAGGTCGCTAATATCCAATTTAAATTAGTCTCTGATTAGAGGAACTTCCAGAACTCATCAAACTATATAGAAAAACCTCAGAGCTCATCAAATGTATTTCTCTCCAACAGTTCTCTTCACTCATCAACCTAAAATAAACATGCATCTAGATCAAATTTCAACATCCAAGCCAATTCCCAATTGTTGCATAATATGCGAGTCCAAG
Organism: Rhodamnia argentea; assembly: GCF_020921035.1. Taxonomy (NCBI): domain Eukaryota; kingdom Viridiplantae; phylum Streptophyta; class Magnoliopsida; order Myrtales; family Myrtaceae; genus Rhodamnia; species Rhodamnia argentea. The sequence continues at coordinate 21,617,714 of NC_063157.1, read as the reverse complement.
CAGAAATGCACCATAAACAAATCGGATTTCGAGTATTCAAAGACAGAATAAGAGATCAAGAAACTCAAGATATCAGGACCAAAGAATTCATATTCGAAAAGAAATTAAGATCTCTCATTTGGAAAATTCACAGATCTAACTTCATCAAAGTAGAGTCGCAAGATCTTACACCGCATTCTGACACAAGAATCAACATGCCACCCCCATCAACAACCAACCTAAACCAAAACAACTCCAAAACCCTAATAACAAACGAATCATCACTTTATCATACTAAAAAGATAGGGAGGTCAAATTAACCTGACCAACCCCATAGATCGAATTATACCACCCAGCTCTACACACGTGCGGCAACCGCCGGTGCAGCCGCTGCGGCAGCGGACGAGGCGGCACCACTGAGGAATGACAGCAATCCGGCATTTGCAGGTTGCTCATCATCCAAGAACAGATCTTCAGGAACCCTGAACGCACCGTGAGCGCACACGATAGCGACTCCAATCATCGACGCGGAGATCAACAGTGAACCAACGCTCGTCAAGAACACCACGACGATTGTCAGAAGAACGAGAATCCCCAGCACCTCGCGGTCGGAGAACGTGCGGCCGTAGACGACCAGCGGTTGATCGGACGATCGGAACAGGTAGAGGAAGATCCAGGCGGCGAGGAGGGAGAGCAGCACAAGGAGGGAGAACGGGTGGGTGACAAGCGAGAGGGCAAGCACGACGGCGAGGAGGGCGATGTAGTTGACCTTGAAATAGGAGGCGTTCTTGCGGATCCGTGAGGCGGCTTCGGTGAGGTTGTCAGGCCGGGCCATGGCGGTCCGGTCGAGGAGCTCGGACCAGGGACGGCGCTGGGAAAGGCCCTGCCGGAGGGAGGAGGAGAGGCGGGAGACGAACGCGCGGAGGGCGTGCGTGGCGATGGGCGGCTGGGGCTGAGACTGAGCCCCCGCGGTGGTGGATTGGGAGGAGATCGGGAGGGTCGGAGGTGAGGCCATTGCGGCGCGTGGGGGCGTCGACGGCAATGGCCGCGCGTGGAGGAGGGCTTGCGACGACGATTGACGGAGATCTTCAGCGAAGCGCGCAAGAAGAGAGAGAGAGAGAGAGAGAGAGAGATCTGATAATAGCGAGAAGCAAAAGTCCTGTGCTGCGATGTCGTTTCGGCGACTCGTCGTAAACAATGCCACCGAGTCACCGACGCGGCGACACCGACCGGTTCCAATGATTTACAGTGGCGTTTTGCAATGTCACTATTATGGCTCCTTTCGGAAAAATGCGTTGCATTTTCAAAATCCTCTAAAACCCTTTGGCCTTCTCCAACTTTGAAATTTTAGCATTTTCGGAATACTAATATACATTTTTCTTTCAACTTTACCCTCGCTAAATTTACGAATATAAAAAATGCCATCATCATTTTCCACCTTGCACGATGTCACCGGTGAGCCAAATTTGACGCTTGCGAGGGAACCCTCGGGCCACGCGATCGCTGGCAGCAATCTCCTAAGGTGATGGTGCGACGTCAGGCAAGGGTTGCTTGAGGTCACGCTACCCCAAATGACCCTCGTCGGGGTCACTTGAGGTAGTGCGACCTCAACCGATGGCCGAAAGTGCCATATCTAGCCTCTCGAACATCTAGTCGTCGCTAATCGTCGTAAATAAATTTCATTTATTTATTCATTCAAATTTGTAATTTTTTTTTTTGCAAATATCTTTTTTTTTAAAATCGATTATCGAGGCACCTTTTTTACCGAAGGCTATTTACATTTTGAAAAAGTAATTTCATCTAAAAATCTTTGTATTTCTCCAAAAAAAGCTTTCCTCAAAAGTCCAATTGAATAGCGTCGGTGCCTTGTATCGAACCTTTTTTAAGATGAGGTCCTCATATTTCTCTTATGATGGGAAAGGAATTGGACAAGCAATATATTCTTCGAAAGAGGTCAATAATGATAACAAGTTAGAAGCTTAAACCTCCACGTTCTCTTTATACTTCATTAGCTGATAAAGCAGAGAATCAATCGTCCTCTCTCACCCTTGTCCAATCGATCTCTTTCTTAGATGGATTGTCCACAACTTTGTCAATTGGTCATAGACGCTAACAGAAAAAGAGCATAGGGCCTATTGAGGGGTTTCGCACGAGGCGAGCCCCCGAGTTAGGCAGAAGAAAGGGGCGAGGGAATACGATGCTCTTTAGAGGACTATTAAAAAGTTAGCTCAAAAGAAATCCCAAGGAACTTGTTTAATAGAGGATGCATTTGGTTAGAATAATCCCATTGTTTTGTGCTAATCATAGAACCTTATAAAACCACGTAAGTTCTTCCGAATAAATCCCCAATCATCTCAAATTCATAAGGGTTATAACACACATTGTTGGTGTACAATTTATTTTTGCATGAGCAATTAGCATAATAGTTTATGGAGACTGTGTGAATAATTTGTAGACCACAAATTTTTTAAATAATAGGCCCCACAATAATTTTTTTTTGTTTAGCTTTTTTTTTTTTTTCGGTCCAAATGTTAATCTTATAATGAATCAATAACAGCCACATAATATCTCTAATTCAAGAACACGGAAAAGGCTTGTGCTACCAAACCGTGGGTGAGCGGTTCCAATTTTCTTACAGGGTTCCACTGGAACCTATCCGTTGGAAAGCATTCCTTATTTTTTGGAACCTAGAACCTACCCGTCATATCTTGGAACATGGAACCTACCATATCGCAGGTTCTAAGGTCGGTTCCAGGATACCCGAGAACCTATCAATTTCTTTTATTTTCATTTTTTTTTCATTTTTAGTTAAGCAAAATAAGAGTGAACGCTACAATATCTAAGAGAAAGTAGATGTGAGTGATTTTAGGTTCCGTACTGATTACATTTAGAACCCGAAACTAATCCATTAGAACACGTTTATCATTTTTTGAAACCTAAAACCTAAAAATTTGTTAGGCTCTAGATTAGACACTCATTATCAGACGATATAGAATATTGTAGGATCGTGCAAAAACATATAGCAAGAAAAATATAAAAATTTATTTCGGGATCTAGGATCCGGGTTCTAGGTTCCGGGTAGTGGAACCTAGAATCTACATGTTGAAACAAGTTCCTCAATTTTTGGAACCTAGAACCTACCCTACATACCTTGGAACCTGGAACCGGACCGGATCCTACAGATTCCGGTTCCAGGTTCTAGGTTCTACCCTGGAACCATGCTCACCCCTATACCAAGCCAACTATCTCTTTCGAACATTTCACGACTTCTAACACGACACAACTCTCCCTCTATATATACCTATCATCGCCGTCAAGCAAGGACTCGCTCGCGCACCACACAAGTTTATTTTTCTTCATCAATGGCTTCTTGCAACTTCCCAGAAATATATGCTTGGATCCATGGCCTTCCACCACTATCTCAGTGGAGGACGAAGTCGCTGTCCTTGTGCCTGTGTTCTTCGTCTTCCTCCCAAGCCCGGCCGTCCCTCAATCTCTACATTTCCAGAGACGTCGACTCGCCCGCCATCTCCTTCTCGATCGCCTGCGAGCTCGACCTCCGCATATCTCTGTGGACCTCGAGGCTGTACAAGATCAACCCTAGCTCTCCCAGATTACTTGATGAGGACGCCATGTTCAGCCTCCTCGTCAACTTCATCGAAGACGTCCTCCGCTACGGCTCGTACGGGAGTGAATCTTCTACCTCCTCGCTCAGAATCCCCAAACCCTATTCATTTTCCAACTTCAGCGACATCTTTAACCTCGCCTTCCTCACTCTCTCCCTCTTGATTTGCATCTACGAGGCGCCCGCGGATCTTCGTTCCCCGTGTCTCGACAGTCTCAAGGGTCACTTGATCAACTGTCGATCGCGGAACGCGTCGAAACTGCTCATGAATATGATCGGACCGAACCTAGAGGAGCAGTGGATGCGATCCCTCAACCTAGCGATCACAAATTGGATTCTAGAGCGTCGCTCTAGCAACCACACGATCAAAACACCGTCCCCGCTTTTCTCCTACGCGCGTTCAGCTTTTGGGGTATGGAAAGTTCATCTCTATTGTCCGATAATCGCGATGGATGTGGTGGACACGAGCAATCCCTCTACCGAAGAACGCCTTGCTTTCTCTCTAAACTATAACCAACTTGAAGGAGTAATCCAATTCAATTACAAACTAACGATACAAGAGAATTGGATTGATGTGTTCGTGGACACGGACAACATAAGGTATTCCTTTCATAACACTGTTCGATGACCATGTTAGTGTGCTACTACACGCAGTTTTGATTCTATAGAAGATAGGAAATTATGCTCATGGTGCTTTCTTTTAGGTTTGACATCGTTCGACTTGCATCCGAAACCCTCATGAGTGAACAAGGGGTAGGAGCATCTGAAAAGCACTTCCCTTCAAGAATATCGCTACGGCTAACTCCAGTTATTCAAAACAACATCCTGAGTGTTTCAGTGGGCAAATCTTCAGAGAACCCGATGAGAGAGATCGGCTCGGAAAAAGTCATAGAAGCGGGATTCGAACCTCCGAACTCTTACTTGGGTCTCAAGATTTCGGCCAGAGAGACCATGACCACGAGCTTAAAGCCATGGAAGTTTGAGGAATCTGTCTTGGGCTACAGCGCAAACTTGAATTGGTTTCTCCATGACCCAATTGATGGAAGAGAGGTCTCCTCTTCTAAGCCCTCGAGACTTGCTTTGCTCAATCCAAAGTCGTGGTTCAAAGACCGATACTCGAGCGGGTACCGGCCGTTCACTCGGCAGGGAGGAGTCGTCTTCGCCGGCGATGAGTACGGCAAGGGTGTGAAGTGGAAGCTGTGCAAAAGCGCCATGGGAAAGACAATGGAGTGGGAAATAAGAGGCTGGATTTGGTTAAGTTATTGGCCAAATAAGCATAGGACATTCTATTCTGAGACTAGGAGGTTGGAATTTAGGGAGACCCTTCACATTACGATTGCTTAGACAATTTGTAGCAGCACCAAAGTAATGTATGATGGAATTTTTTGGCTGCATGATAAAAAATGTGCTTACAATGTGCCTTTTTTTTACTCAGCTGAAGCAATAGTAATTTTTTTTTTTTACTATTTTACAATCTTTGAGTGCTTAATATTTAACATATATTTTCGAATCACTAGCGCATGTAAGTTTGGCAAGGTTAAATAAGGAATATGATCTTTTTTAAAAGAATATCGACAGTATAAACATTTCAAAAGGAATCCTTGGACTTTTGAGGGAGAGTAACGTTGGTACGTAATGTTGTGGGCATAGATCCGCTTAAGCCCAAACCCACTCATTTTCCATAGAAATATGATAAAATTTGAAAGGGAATGACACAAATGGTTCTTAAATTTTGACTCAATATGTAATATTATTTATAAATTTTTAGTCCGTTCGATGTTTTCTTTAAACTTTTTGCTAATGTACAATGCAGTCCCCGCACTTTTAACTTGCTCAATATAGACCTTGAATTTTCGATAAATACTTAAGCTAGTCCCTAGACAACACGAAAATATCTAATGTTAACATTTTACTTATTTAAGTTCGGGGACAATTTGGACATTTTCATATGATACATGGTCTAAATTGAACATGGACCACATTGAACGAGTTAAATATTTAGGAATGACGGTGCACATGAAGCTATAGTTTAGAGATTATATTAAACAAATTAAAAGTTCAAGGACGATATTGCATTTAAAATCAAAGTTTGGCAAAATTAAATAAGGAATATGCTTTTTTTGAAGAGCATATAAGTATAAAAATCTTAAAAGGAATGCTTGGACTTTAAGGGAGTACCATTGGTAAGAAATGGTTTAGGCCCGGCAAAAAATGAAGCCCAATCCAGTTAAGTCCAAACCCACTCATATTCCAGAGATATATGATAGAACTAGCGAAGGATATTGACATAAATGGTCTCCAAATTTTAACTTAATATGTAATATCATTCATATATTTTAATTTGCTCGATGTGATCCTTAAACCATTGGCTAATATCCAATAGAGTCCTTGAATTTTTAGTAAATATTCAAGTTAGTCTCTAGACTATACGATAATATCTAATGTTAACGTTCTACTAATTTAAGTTCAGAGTGATATTGAACATTTTCATACTATGCATGGACTAAATTGAACATGTATAAAAAAAATTAAGGGATCACATCAAACAGTATAAATATTTAGGGACGACATTGCCCATGAGACTAAAGTTCAGACACCATGTTGAATAAATAAAAAATTAGAAAAATAATTTTTATTGCCTTTTTAGCCTAATTTGAATTTTTAGGCTCCCGATCGGTGCTGGTTGTAGGTCGATGTCTTGTCCGATCCAATTCCTATGGACCCATTGTTCATATCAAAATTGACTATTGTTACTTATTATCAATATTGATATGGTTTGCATGGTTTACATTCCAATCTAATATTGCCCGTTAATCGCTTTCCTAGACATCGGGTTAAGAATTGATTAGGTAATCACACGAAAATGACAGAAAACCATTATGCATGATCATCTAGAATGGTTAGATTCCTGGTAGGCTTTGAATGATAAGCGTAATGTGTGATCACTTAGGATATATCGATTGGTTAGGTACTGATAATTTAATTGGCGTAAACAAATCCCTAAACCTAGATACTTTGATTGCATAGGAATCGAGACGACATTCCCATGTCTTGATTGGTTTCAAGCCAATCTCAATAGACTAGTGGCGACTCCTAATAACATTTTTGAGGTTACTAATAATGAAAATGAAATTCAACGTCATGCAAGTTGGGACTTGGGAGGGTCTGCGCCATTGATCGATGGCAATATCTCTAAACTCGCTGGACGCTCAAGAAAGGGAAAAGCAGGTCGCAACAGGTGGCGTGACCTCAACAAGGGTCGCATGAGGTCGCACTACCCTAGGTGGCCCTCATTAGGGTCGCTTGAGGTAGTGCGACCTCAATCGATGGCCGACAATGCCAAATATGGCTTGTCGTCGTCTAGTCGTCACCGATGGTCATAAATAAATTTTATTTATCTATTTATATATTGTATTCAAATCTTTAGTTTTTTTTTCTTTCAAATACCACTTAATCAAAATCGAGTCTCGAGGTGCTTTTTACTAAATGCAATTTGCATTTCGCAAACATTCTTTCATCTAAAATCATTTGTATTTCTCCAAAAACTTTCCTTAAAAATCCGATCAAGCAAGGTCGGTGCTTTGTACCGAACTTTTTTAAGATGAGGTCCTCATGTTTCTCTGACAATGGGAAAGGAATTTGACAAGCAATACATTGTTCGAGGGAGATCGATAACGATAATAAATTAGAAGCTTAAACCTCCACGTTCTCATTGCAGTGCATTAGATAACAAAGGAGAGAATCAACCATCCCTCTCGTCCTTGTCCAATCGATTTCCTTCTTTAGATGGATTGGATTGTCCCCAACTTTGTCAAATTGGTCATGGACGCTAACAGAAAAGGAGCATAGGGCCTATTGTGGGGTTTCCCCACGAGGCGAACCCCAAAGTTAGGCAGACGAAAGGGCGAGGGAATACGATGCTCTTTTGAGGAATATTAAAAAGTTAGCTCAAAAGAAATCCCAAGGAACTTATTTAATAGAGGACGCATTTTATTGGAATAATCTCATCGTTTCGTGCTAATTATAAAACCTTATATAACCACGTAAGTTCTTCCGAATAAATCCGCAATCCTCTCAAATTCATAAGGTTATTAATCAACATTGTTAATTTTTCTTCATTCCCTCTTGTGTTTTTCCCCTCGATAATGTAATGAGAGTAATTATAACATGGTGTATAGTTTATTTTTGCATGAGCAATTAGCATAATAATTTTTAGGTGGCCGTGTGAATAACTTGTGGACCACAAATTTTTTAAATAGTGGACCATACAATAATTTTTATTTATTTTCTTTTTTTTTTTGTTCAGATGTTAATCGTACAAGTGGATTAATGACAGCCACATAATCATTTCTCTAATCTAAGAATACCAAAAAGGTTTGTGCTACCAAACCAACTATCTCTTTCGAACATTTCACGATTTCTAACACGACAGAACTCTCCCTCTATATATACCTATCATCGCCGTCAAGCAAGGACTCACTCCCGCACCACACAAGTTTATTTCTCTTCATCAATGGCTTCTTGCAACTTCCCAGAAACATATGCTTGGATCCATGGCCTTCCACCACTATCTCAGTGGAGGACGAAGTCGCTGTCCTTGTGCCTGTGTTCTTCGTCTTCCTCCCAAGCCCAGCCGTCCCTCAATCTCTACATTTCCAGAGACGTCGACTCGCCCGCCATCTCCTTCTCGATCGCCTTCGAGCTCGACCTCCGCATATCTCTGTGGACCTCGAGGCTGTACAAGATCAACCCTAGCTCTCCCAGATTACTTGATGAGGCCGCCATGTTCAGCCTTCTCGTCAACTTCATCGAAGACATCCTACGCTACGGCTTGTACGGGAGTGAATCTTCTGCCTCCTCGCTCAGAATCCCCAAACCCTATTCATTTTCCAACTTCAGCGACATCTTTAACCTCGCCTTCCTCACTCTCTCCCTCTTGATTTGCATCTACGAGGCGCCCGCGGATCTTCGTTCCCCGTGTCTTGACAGCCTCAAGGGTCACTTGATCAACTGCCGATCGCAGAATGCGTCGAAACTGCTCATGAATATGATCGGACCGAACCTAGAGGAGCAGTGGATGCGATCCATCAACCTAGCTATCACGAACTGGATTCTAGAGGGTCGTTCTAGCAACCATACGATCAAAATACCGTCCCCGCTTTTCTCCTACGTGCGTTCGGCTTTCGGGATATGGAAAGTTCATCTCTATTGTCCGATAATCGCGATGGACATGGTGGACACAAGCAATCCCTCTACCGATGAACGCCTTGCTTTCTCTCTAAACTATAACCAACTTGAAGGAGTAATCCAGTGCAATTACAAACTGACGATACAAGAGAATTGGATCGATGTGTTCGTGAACACGGACAACATAAGGTATTCCTTTCATAACACTATTCGATGACCATGTTAGCGCCCCACTACACGCAATTTTGATTCTATAGAAGATTGGAAATAATGCTCATGGTGCTTTCTTTTAGGTTTAACATCGTTCGACTTGCATCCAAAACTCTCATGAATGAACAAGGGGTAGGAGCATCTGAAAAGCACTTCCCTTCGAGAATATCATTGCGGCTAACTCCAGTTCTTCAAAACAACATCCCGAGTGTTTCAAGAGGCAAATCTTCGGAGAACCCGACGAGAGAGATCGGCTCGGAGAAAGTCATAGAAGCGGGATTCGAACCTCCGAACTCTTTCTTGGGTCTCAAGATTTCGGCTGGAGAGACCATGACCACGAGCTTAAAGCCATGGAAGTTTGAGGAATCTGTCCTTGGCTACAGCGCAAACTTGAATTGGTTTCTCCATGACCCAATTGATGGAAGAGAGGTCTCCTCTTCTAAGCCCTCGAGACTTGCTTTGCTCAATCCAAAGTCATGGTTCAAAGACCGATACTCGAGTGCGTACCGGCCATTCACTCGGCAGGGAGGAGTCGTCTTCGCCGGCGATGAGTACGGCGAGGGTGTGAAGTGGAAGCTGTGCAAAAGCGCCATGGGAAAGACAATGGAGTGGGAAATAAGAGGCTGGATTTGGTTAAGTTATTGGCCAAATAAGCATAGGACATTCTATTCTGAGACTAGGAGGTTGGAATTTAGGGAGACCCTTCACCTTACGATTGCTTAGACAATTTGTAGCAGCACCAAAATAATATATGATGGAATTTTTTCGGCTGTATACTATAAAAATGTGCTTACAATGTGCCTTTTTTTTTTTTACTAAACTGAAACAGTAGTAAATTTTTTTTACTATTTTGTAATCTTTGAGTGCTTAATATTTAACAGATATTTTCGAATGGGAGTTGCAAGCTTGATAATACCGTCGGTTATTTCTAATTGCACAATCTCCCAATCAATGAGTGCTCTATACAAAACACGCCATGATAATGTGTAAATTTATGATTGAGATTATATTGTTAATAACAATACAGTCGGGAAATCATTTTGCTTTTCAAATCACTTACGCATATAAGTTTGGCGGGATTAAGTCAGGAATAAGATCTTTTTGAAAAGAACAACGGAAGTATAAACATTTCAAAGGGAATCCTTGGACTTTTAAGAGAGAGTACCGTCCGTAAGTAATGCTGTGGGCCCGGGAAAAGTTGAAGCCCGACCGCTTAAGCCCAAACCCACTCATTTTCTAGAGAAATATAATATCACTGACAAGGAATAAAGACATAAATGACCCTTAAATTTTAACTCAACGTGTAATGTCATCTATAAATTTTTAGTCCGTTCCATACGGTCCTCGAACTTTTGGCTAATATGCAATATACTCCCTGGACTTTCAATAAATATTCAAGTTCAATCTGATATTAACATTTTATTGATTCGGAAAATATTGAACATTTTCATATGATACATTATCTAAATTGAACATGGACTGAGACGATATTGCACGTGACGTTAAAATTCAGAGACTACGTTAAAAAAATTAAAAATTTAGAAATGACGTGGCACGTCGAGTCAAAGCTCAGGTACTCGTGTTTGTGTTATTTTCCCAAATTGGAAGAACAAGCGTAACGTGGCACCTCCGGCGCAAGTTAGCGATGGTTGATCTATAACTGAGTCGGAACGGGAGAAACAGACGGGAGAGAGAGAGAGGGCGGACATTTCGAAGCTAATAACAGCTCTGTAGTCTCCACCTGCGCAAACCAACCCACTCCCCAGTCCCCACACACCTTAAAAAAAAAAAAAAAAAGAAAGGAAGAAATCGAAGCTAATAAATTCCTCTCTCGCCTCATCTCCGACATTTCCGCTGCTGGGCCTGGATTTGATTTCGCGTTCGGCTCGGTACATTCAATCGTTGCTTCCATGGAGTCCTCCTCTGCTCTGCGCTCCTTCCACAGTACGTATCTCTGAGGCATTCTCTTGCTTGGATGATTTGAGCTCTCATTTTTGTTGTTTTCTGCTTCAACGCATTCGCATCGGACTCTAGAGTGTTCGTTTTGTTTTGGTTTCGTCGGTCCGAAGTTGAAATGGAGCTCGTAGCTCGGATCGCGTGATCTAAGCTCTTTGCTCGATCACTTTGTGGCCCTGATTTAGTTGTCATTGATGTCCTTTGGCGAGCTTGAAGCATCGGGCACCTGTAGGGATTTTGCATGTTCGTCTAATGGTAGCTTGGTGAAGCTATGATTTGCAGTAGTGTTTGTTTCGGTTAGAATCTCCGTGGCGTTGGCGAATCTGATTTCGTGATCCATCTGTGAATATTAATAGATAGCGCCATTTCGCATATGCCAGTTCGCATTTTCCATTTAATGGGTGTGTGTTTATTGCTTATGTGCACAGAATAATAGGGAGCTATTTGCAAAATTAAGTTGGAATAGGGATCGAGCATTGTGAGAAGTTGATAATATCAGGTATCAATTTTGTTTATTATTTGGAATCACAGATTTTGCGGGGTCTCTATCTCACGTGGAGACGCTACCTCATAAGCCTGGAGTGATTCCTGTGCAATCATATTTGGTCCCTTCAAACAAATTGTACGTCCAAGGTTTCGCTGCGCATGGGATTGCTCCCTCAAGGACAAGAAATGCAGCTATTTTATCCTGTGTGAAGACTTCGGAAGCTACTGGCATGGCCAAGTCCAGTGGTTAGATATATCTGTTTTAAGTTGACTTGCCTTTTATAGTTATCTGATTGGGAACTTGAGCAGCATCATTTGAATCTGTTCCCTCGATATGACATGTCCTATTTGTGTTATTGGTGTGAAATTAGCTGTGTTAACTGCGAATATTGTGTTACTCATATGATTGGGACATTCCTGCCCTCCGAACCATATGTGTGGGTCTCTGCTCATCCTGCTATCTGCAGGGATATCTTCATTCGCTATTTCTTGTAATATCCTCCCTTACCAATTTTGAATTAATGGGTTTCTACTTTGGGTAAGAAACTTTACTTACCATGTAACAGCGAGATCTACCTTTTGCTAGTAGAAAATTTTGTTGCTCTCGAAAATATGCATGCCAAATAGGGTAGATTTACTATGCTGGAAGACCAATTGAGTTGACCAAGTGTAGCATGGACTTGTTGTGTGGCTGAACTTGTACTAAGTTTTCGTTCTGCTGCTTATATTGAATATGCTGCCATGTCTCTGAATTAACCCGTTTGAACTGGGAAACTCCACCTGAAAGGCATTCTGATTTTTTTAAAACTCTCGACTGTCTGTTGTGTATTTAATGCAAACAACTCCCTCCATAAATATCAGAGCATTTGATTGCCTTCCCAACAAAGTGATAATGATGCATGATGCTTTTTCCCCCTCAGAAGGCAACACTCAAGACTCAAAGGACACGACTACTTTGCCAAGGGCAACTTTTCCTAGTGGTTTTGAGGTGGGTCTAATAGAAGCATACGTTTCCATTTTGTATTTTTGGTATCATTTTCAACTGCTTTGTCTTCTCTATATGGTCCCTTTAATGCCTTTGAAAGAGTCGCTTGGCATTGAGAATAAAAAGAGTGTCTTGCAATTCATATTTGGACTTGAAGCCCTATTACAAACTGCAAGTGAAGTGCATTTTTCAAACTAACCATCACTGAAAAGTATATAACCACACCCATCATGCTTATCAATTTGATTTCAGGAATTGCTACTGGAGGTTTGTGACGAGACTGAGATTGCTGAACTAAAACTGAAGGTAACACTTCATTATTGCTTGGCTAGATGGTAGCATGACGCTTGCCTTAATGCTGAGATCAAATATCGTCATGAAGGTTCTCTTCACGACACACAATGTTGTATGCAGTACTATGCATGTAGAAATAATGCATATAGGATGTGTCGTCTATAGTTATAATGACCTTGAATGCTGACATTCTTTGGTAGGATGCTACTGAATTTTGCCTTCGATACTGAAACTGGGACAGTAGGTTGTGTTCTGGGAGATCCACGGATGTAGCAATATAATTCATTTCAGGCATAGACATTTTGTTAGGTACTCCCAGAGAAGGTTTATGTAAAATTCACATGCCTATTTTGATGGCGGGCAGTATTTTGCTATCATAGCATGTATTTGGGATTGCTATTGAGCCTGACATGTATAATCAACTATGCCAAAAATTGGGGGATGGGGAAGCAGGGGAAAAGAGATCACAAGGGGAAAAGATAAAATGATGTTGAAAAGAAAAAGACGATGTTCAGTCTGCCTAATTGACAGCAGATATCTCAAATGATAAAGGGAAAATAGTTAACTCACCAGACAAAACATGGATATTGCTATTTCTTTTAGCGGGGGTGTTGGGTAGCGAAGTAAAAGAAAGCATTCTTGCTTTCAGATATCATCTGTTCTGTAATCCAGAATAAAATCCTTGCATTCCTCAAACTTACGACGACAGTAATTGCAGAAGAGTAGTCCTGTGAATCTTAATAATATCAGTTAATTCAGAGGACAGCCTTTCGCACGTGGTTAATAAATAAATCTGTGACTTTACTTTGTCCTCCATTTTAGATTGGGGACTTTGAAATGCAAGTGAAGCGGAACTTAGGGGCCACAAAAGCATTCACTTCCATCCCATCGCCCACAACACCACCGCCTATCCCAACTGAACCAATGGAGAAATCAGGTGCAGTTGTTCCACCACCAAAACCTTCTCCAGAGAAGACAAATCCATTTACAAATGTCTCATTCGGAAAATCTACAAAGTTGGCATCTTTGGAAGCATCAGGATCAAGTGGATATGTTCTAGTATCTTCTCCAACGGTGGGTGGTTTGTCTGCACCATAGAGATTGTCTATGATAACATGGGATTTGCTGTGTCTCATGCTACTAGTTGCAGGTTGGTTCATTCCGACGGGGGAGAACATTGAAAGGAAAAAAGCAGCCTCCTAGTTGTAAAGAGGTACTATTTGCAATAAAAGTAGTGTAGCTTTATTTTCTTTGGGGTTATTAAGTTTAATAATGGCTGGACAAACTTACATTTCTTGATGGGCTGCCTTATTGTTGGTTTGACCAAAAGCTAATATAACTGATTAGCAATTAAATTCTGACCCTGTACTGCTCACTTTTAGCTTTTGTTTGGGGCTGAAAAATCTGTTGTAATTTCCTCAAAACTTTGAACACCCTTTCAAAAATTATTTATTGCACGACCAAGATGCAGGTGCAGCAAGTGATGAGATCCATGTCACCAATCTTGGCATTTTGTTACTGACCTGCAATACAGAGAGTTAGTATCCTCCAGTCATCTTGCCTTGGGAAAGAAAACTTGTGGCGTTTTAGGGATCCAATCTCTGCAGTTTGAGCTAGTGCTAGCTATAAATCCCTTTTTCAGACAATATTGTGAAGTTTACTCTCGCAGTGAAATGTCAAAAATCATCAAATAAAGACAGCGTGGCATATCCAAGATACTTTTGTCACTTGTTGCCCATATGTTCAGTCGCCTTTGCGTCAATTTTTAAAAGTTAACCTGTGTCTTATCACAGGGTGATGTAATTAAGGAAGGACAGGTGATAGGATGGTTGGATCAGTTTGGAACTGAACTTCCGGTTAAGGTAACTCCTGGCAAAACCTATCTATTTAAATGCTGTCGTCGGTATCCACAATATTTTCTCCTGTTAACTCTTTGTGTTGTACTTTGAGCAGTCAGATGTGTCTGGAGAAGTTCTCAAGCTCTTAGTTAATGATGGAGGTATGAATTTCTGTTATCTTGGTTTCAACAATTTTCTGTGCCTACTCGACTAATATGCCACAATTGTACTTCTGTTTGGCTGTTTCATCTGCAAGTAGTGAGCAATTCTAGGATTGGCAGTACACATTCTGATACTGATTAATTCAAGTAGGCCAGGGTCTCCTCTCATAAGCGTTATGTGGAATTTATGTATGGTGAATTCTCCTTATTTCCAAATTGCCTGTGCCTTGTTTTGCTACTTTCTGAGGTCAAAAGTACGTATGACCTATACAATATACTTAGTGACATTTAGATGCCTTTTGAAAAGCAGAGATGATATGATAAACTTCAGAATACAAACTTGAGATAGTAATACATCCAAAACAAAATATGTACAGTGAATACTCTTTCCACCTGCTTTATATGCCATTTCTAGAAGATAGAATTTTGCTAGAAATTGACTTGGTGAAGGACGTCAAGAACATGAAGTTTCTTGCATGTGTTTGGATGGGAGAGTTGGTTGAGAACAATGGGAACTGAACTTGGTGGAAAAATGAACCGTACTAGTGATTATCAGGGTTATGAGTATTCCGGGGACTATTTTTAGGAGTTCACAGATGTACCAAGAAATGATGCATGCTTTTGGGTGTTCTGTGGCGTGAGTACCTGATGTCATTCCCCGTGGTGAATTTGTGATTTTACAGAACCAGTTGGTTATGGAGATCCTCTCATTGCTGTCCTGCCAGCATTTCATAGTATCAAGTGAGCCGGCGCGCAATCCGCTGTTGAGCTTCACACCCTTTTTCGAAGAGGTTTAAGGATTGCAGTTTCTTTTCTCTCTGGACCCATTATTCTTTGCATAATTTCAGTTTAATGATTTAGCTGGCGAGATGTAATTTTTTCTTTCTCCATATGCTTATTAAAGATGCAGAAATAATCACTAGGCCTTATGAATTTGAGTTGGTAAATGTCGTTTTGGTACGTTAGGCTAGCTGTCGATGTTTCTCATGGCAATCGCGGCTGCTGGTTTAGCCAGATTCAAAATGAAGTATGACAAATCCAAGATCACTTTCGGGTGCCGGCATAGCCATTCACCGAAGCAATGCCCTGAAACTGTCAGCAGTATTTGTTTGCAAATAAGATTGTGTTTCAGATGTAGGCCAATTCAAAAGCTTCCACGAGCATTGAAACATCCGACAAATGTTCACGACGGGAACCTAGGCTGCAAAACCTTCACTCTCAGCCCCCAGAACACGCGAAGAAATGACCATTTTCCCCTTCCCTGAATTTGGGAGTTCATCAAGTGCCTGCATTGTAACACTCTTTGGAAAGTATTTCTATTTCGAAAGTGTTTTCAGAACACTTTCGGAACAGAAACGCATATGGTTGAAAAATGTTCCAAAAGTGTTTCGGAGAACACTTTTGAAAAAAGAAACACTTTTGAAGAAAAAAAAAAAAATTTTTTTTTTTTGGATTTTGGAACACCTTTTAAAAACAATCACGAGGGTGAGCTTGTGCAAGTCACCGGTGAGGAGTTGAAGCGGTGGCCACCATTGCCGCCACCGGTCCCCGGCCTCCGCCGCCGCCTTACGTCGGTTGCAGATTCTTCTTTTTGGTGAAAAAAAGTATTTTTTTTTATACTTGCCAAACGAGTTTCTATTCTTGAAAATCATAGCCGGAACAGAAACCCAAAAAAATATTTCCGTTTTAAATATGTTTTCAAAAGCAGAAACTTTACCATATGCAGCCTAAAGGTCCGTGGTTTTTCACTTTTGTCTGAAAATGCACCATCGCTCAGGAATCAAACTTCCCACTTCTTGGACCCAAAAAAAAAAAAAAAAACAATCTCTCTTCGACCACACAAAAAAAAAAAAATCCTTTTCCCACGAAAAAGACACTATTGCATAGCAAGCGAATGCATAAATTCTTGTGTTCCACGTGCAAACAAGTTGCCCAAAATGACACCTCAAGCAGATAGCCCTCCCACGTCACGTGAAAACAAAAAGAAATTAGAATTACGTCCACTCGAAAATAGAAAAAGAAAAAAAAAATTATCCATTTCTCCATTAGTCAGCAGCTCATATCCAAAATTTCTCAAGCCTCTGTTTTATTTTTGGTCGAATCTCAAGCCTCTCGACAACCAACGTCCACGCTCTCTCTGTCACTCTCTCTCTCTCGCTAGCCATGTAGTACTACGAGCGAGCGAGTATGAAGTACCCCACGACTCCCTCGCCGCCAAAAATGAAGCCCCACCACCACCTTCATAGAGCCCTCAGCCTCCATCCACCCGTCCCTCACATCCCCTCCGCCAGCTGCCCCGGGTACGCTCCGCCCCATGCCGTCCCTCTCCGCCGCCTCGCGTCCGCCGTCTCCTGCCGCCGGAACGCCTCCGAGCTCGCCGGCGATCGAGACGCGGCTCCGGCCACCACGAGGCGCACCGCGTTGGTCGCGCCTCTTCTGGCCGCCGGAGCCTCATTTCTCCAGTCGGCTGTAACCAGGGCGGAGGAGAGGCCTCCGGTCAACGAACCTCCGGCGAACGCATCCTCCGTAGCTACCCCACCTGCGGCCGCGGAGAATTTGCCTGCGCAGGCTCCGGCGGTGGAGAAGGAGGAGGAGGAGGTGATAAGTTCGAGGATATACGATGCGACGGCGATTGGGGAGCCGATGGCCGTGGGGAAGGATAAGAGCAAGGTGTGGGAGAAGCTGATTAATGCCCGGATTGTGTATTTGGGCGAGGCCGAGCAGGTGCCAACTCGCGATGACAAGGTGTTGGAGCTTGAGATTGTGAAGAATTTGAGGAGGCGGTGTTTGGAGAGTGAAAAGTCGATTTCAGTGGCAATGGAGGCGTTCCCCAGCAATTTGCAGGAGGAGGTCAATCAGTTCATTGATAAGAGGTTCGTGCTAATCAAAATTATGCGCATGTTATCATCATTATTATGTATTTGGCAGAGCTGAAGCCGACAGTTGTAGTAATTTTCTGGTTTAATCTTTGAAAAGGTCGATACTTGATTCAAATTTGATGATTCATCTTGTGTTCTTTTCCATGAAAACTTAGCAAGAGGTGATCTTTTGTTTACTGATCATGAAGACGGTAAAACCATATGATAGGACTGATGGGGAAGAGTTGAAGTCTCTGATGAAGCATTGGCCGCCCCAACGATGGCAGGAGTATGAGCCTCTATTGAGTTATTGCCGGGACAATGGAATTCGCATTGTTGCTTGTGGTACTCCACTAAAGGTAGTACCATATCTTGCTAGCTATGTTGGCCATTGCATATAGCCAAGTAACAATTTTCTGCATGCGCTCAGTTCCTAGATTAAATCTTATGCTGGCAATTGATTCTTGAACTGCTTGCATTTCCACACAGTGCTATGCTGGAGGCGATGCTATGTTATGCTTCCATTTTGCCACCATTGGCTATTACTAATCAAATCTTAGGAAATTTTTCAATGCCAATCCAAAGCAGTTGAGTGTGTTGTTCTTTGAAAGTCTCCACTTGCAGCAAACTTGATGTTTTCATTGGATTAAGCTTCACAGCTTGATAAAATGATTGGGAGAGAGAACCATGTCTTAAATTTGTCATCTTAGAGCATTCTAGGTGCTGCCATCTTTCAAATAAGAGTTTTATCATGTGCTGGCCTACTTTGATGGTTATGGCCACTCACAGAAGGCTTCGTTATTGACTTTTCCTTGAATAGATCTTGAGGACTGTTCAAGCAGAAGGCATTCGCGGACTTTCTAAGGCTGAGCGTAAATTATATGCGCCTCCTGCTGGTTCAGGCTTCATTACAGGTTTCACTTCACATAGATCATCGATCGACATGAATTTTCCAAATCAAGGAGTCCCTTTTGGTCCAAGCTCTTATCTATCTGCTCAGGCACGAGTGCTTGAAGAATATAGCATGTCCCAAATAATTTTACAAGCAATTGGAGACGTGGGATCCAATGGAGTTCTGGTTGTAATGACTGGGGCAAGTCACGTTACATATGGATCAAGAGGGACCGGACTGCCGGCAAGAATTTCGAGGAAGATGCAAAAGAAAAACCAAGTTGTTATATTACTGGACCCGGAAAGGCAGTACATACGAAGAGAAGGAGAAGTCCCTTTTGCAGACTTTCTGTGGTATTCAGCTGCTAGACCCTGCAGCAGAAATTGTTTTGACCGTGCTGAAATTGCCCGAGTAATGAATGCGGCAGGCAGGCAGCGAGATGCCTTACCCCAGGTTTGCTTTTTCTATGAGCATTTGAATTTGTCTGAGCAGCGTATGTGTATTGTTTTGGGGTCTTCTAGATGCGTGCTGCTTTCAGGTTAAGTACAATTTTCAGACAAAGCACTGGAATCATTTTCAAGCACTAGTTTTTGATATCCTATTTCGGAGCACATCATTTGAATCTTCATGGGGTTTTTCTCCTTATCCTCAAAAGAAGGTGGAAGAAGGATCATTTGTCCTCTTGGGACTATTTGAATAAGTATGGATGATTTCACGCTCGTAAAATAGATGGACAAACTGGAACGAGAATGTTGTGGGGACGATGATGACATTCTAATAGAATTCCCACTCAAATGAGATGGCTTAATGCTATTGTGCTAAACGGTTGCAATTTCTAACCTATTCTGTAAAAGTAGAATGCCCAGGTAATGGTTCCCTCATAAAATGTTGAGCCAATTTGTCACCATTGATAGTCCCAGTGTACTTAGTTGTCTCGACTTTTTTATTGACTGTACTGAATAGTAACTGGTTAACTTTGGTGTAGTCCTAGTTTTAGTACTTTTTTTCTAAAAATGATTTAGACTTAACTATGCCTGATGTTTTCAAGGTTGTACTGGTACTTAGTAATTGGCTTTAACTAGATATTTTTCGACAATTTCAAATTCTTAAGTGTTTGCGCATGAGTGTCTCAGCATTATGAAAGACCTTGCTTTCTGATGGTGTTGCTATGATATTGCCATCAGGATCTTCAGAAAGGTCTGGATCTTGGTCTAGTATCACCGGAGGTCTTGCAGAACTTTTTCGATTTAGAGCAATATCCTCTAATTGCGGAGCTCACTCACCGTTTTCAGGTAGACTGTTCTCTTAGATTGTTTCTCCAGTGTCACAACGTAAGATTTGTGATGGTCTTACACTATAGTGGATATATTTACATTATGGTATGATTGTCTTGTTGTTCATTTGTACTGTGTCACTATCGTAAATAGTTACAATTATCCTTATTCTTCACCACAATGAGTTAATAGTGGTAGGTGACTTTGATGCAGGGCTTTAGGGAGAGACTATTGGCGGACCCCAAGTTCTTGCATAGATTAGCTATAGAGGAAGCTATATCAATTACCACCACACTTTTAGCGCAGTATGAGAGACGGAAAGAGAATTTCTTTGAAGAGCTAGACTATGTTATCACTGACACTTTGAGAGGATCAGTTGTTGATTTCTTCACTGTGTGGCTTCCTGCCCCAACTATTTCCTTTCTTTCATTTGCCGATGAAATGAATATGCCAGATAGCATGGATCCTTTGCGAGGTATCTTGGGGTCTATTCCAGCTAATGCATTTCAAAAGGACCTTGCTGGGAAGGACTGGAATGTGAGCCATCGGATTGCATCAGTACTTTTTGGTGGTTTAAAACTTGGCACAGTGGGATTTATTTCAAGTATTGGGACTGTGGCAGCCTCAAACATTTTGTATGCACTCCGGAGATACCTTAATCCTGCTCTAGCTGCAGGACATCAAAACAAAAGATCGCCAATTTTGAAAACAGCAATTGTCTATGGATGCTTTCTTGGAACCTCAGCAAATCTCCGGTATCAGGTCAGTGGTAGCTCGCTCTAGGTTAAAACCACTCTAATAGACCCATGTTTTCACTCATTTCTTTTTGGGACTGCTTAGAGGGAAAATCGGCTTTTGGAGCATTAATTGGTTATCAACCTTCACAAGGTTCACACCTTTAGTTTGCCCAGGCTTCCATATTCTGTTCTTAGTTGGTCTGTAAATGGTTGACATGTAGGTTAATAATCTCACTGCCACTTAGCATTCAACCATAATTGAAAGTGCAACTGCTATGTCTTGAACTTCAAAGTTGTCTTTGCCAGCTAGAAATTTCCACTTTATTTGACTGAACATGAACTCCACCCCCGTGCAACTAGTTGTATGCAGATTATCTTATAATGTATCTGAATAACACATCCAGATACACGTTTGTTATTATTGTTTTACATGAATAGACATTATGAGTAGTGCACTTGGCACATGAGAGTTATGTGATGTAGAAACGAACGCTGGACAATCTAAATATTAATTGAATATCCAATATCAAGTGCTTTAATGTGAAGAGAAATACAACTTATGAACTAATTTAGAGGGCACACTGATTTCTATCATTTTACGTTGATAGATATTGACATTTACGTGATGTAAAGTACAGGAAGCATGTTATGCTGCTGACATGCTCAACAGAGAGGTTACGACCAAAACCAGTAGTTTAGTTTGCATGCTTCATATGTCCTCAACTTCTGTCATTGTTTAGCTTTGTGCTGCATTTCCCAATAATAAGAGGTAATCTAGCCTGAAGCAACTGCAAATAGCAACAAGTGCCGGGCACTCTTGAATAGTGAAATAAAAGCAATGTACTATATTCCGTTCAATATAAGCTTCTCTTCGTATTCTTTTGATTTTAACAATAAAAACCCATGTTAAGCAGATTATTGCTGGGATCGTGGAGCATCGGGTATCAGAGGAATTTGCTTCCCAAACTTTGCTTGTGAATATGCTCTCTTTTATAGCACGGACTATCAACTCTTACTGGGGAACTCAGGTTAGTTCAGCGCAAACCCACATCTTATCAATGTATTTGCTGCCAACCAAGTAACTAGGATAATTTTCCCTTTTTATTTCTCTGGGTATAAAATTGGGCAGCCACAGACATACTAAAGCTTGTTTTTATAACAAGCCTAGCAATTTGTGCTCTATTGGAACTCCTAGGAGGGGTTTTAGATGTAGATGATCTCTGTTTTCTCCATCACAAAATTGGGTTCTTCAGTTTACTGCGATCATGACTGTTGCATCTTTTATCCTTCGTATGTTCTCCCTGTTAGCTTTGCTCTTTAGCCACTTCCACCATCAATATAATAATGCCATTGGACTGTTTTATTTTTACAGACCGTGTTAAACGTGTGGTTTTTGCTTGAATACTGCAGCAATGGGTCGATCTTGCTCGTTTTACGGGCCTGCAGAGCAGGAAGAGTACAGAGCCTTCTTATCAGACACCTGATTCGCCTAACACAGCTACACTGCAGTGCAACATAACAGAAGAGGCGGGCAGTGACGAAATCAAGAACAAGTGAGGTGATAACTTGATGCTCTGCTGTTGCCGTCTTCTGAACTTTATATTTTGCAAGCTGGTGGAAGAGAAAATGCTCATTCATTTACAGTGATAGTTGATATTTTTCTTCTCTTGCCCAACTGTAAATTGCCAAGTCATATTCTTTCAAATATTCATCACATATGAGGATAATGCAAAGACTGCATCTGTACACATTACACAGTTTTGACACCAGGCCTAGAATGTTTGGTACTGAAAAAAGTGTGGAGCTGGTATTTCTCCAGAAGTAGAAATCTGGCAATATATCTCTCAGTATAATCTCTCTCTGGAGTGAATTGAGGGGCACCTTTTTGACAGTTTCTACAGCTAAGAAACTGTTCCGATAAGCAGTAAATTTGTAGTGAAAAAGAAATTTATCAGCGGCTGTTCTTCACCATGCACTCCGCCGACCCCAACTAGTTTGGGATAAAGGTGATATTGATGTTGTTCACCATGCACTACTGGTTTACTTCCTGTTCCTCATCATTCCTCTTCGGCAGCTTGTGTTTCAACTTCTCAAAGGCAAACTCTAGGTTCTTTAGCTGCATTGGGAAAATTTATTTTCGTTAATGATCTCAGGTAAGAAGTAATTTCCTGCTTCAGAAGTAGGATCAAACTGAAACTTGAGATGAATCATTTCCGAGTGAAATGCATCAGCTCCTTACCTCTTGCTTCGCAAACCTGTTGTGGATGTACAACCCACTGAACAGATCAAAACTATCGCACTCCATGTTCTTCCTCTGCGGTTATGAAAACTGTCAGCATGTCGTATCAAAAGACAACTGTATTTTATTGGTGGAGCTAATAGAGAAAAAAGAGGACTTGGAAATACAAAAATCCAAACTTAAAACTTTTTCAGTCTGCTGCTCTCATTTTGGATATCTTCTATTTCCTTACAGATGATGCACTTTTACGATAGGTTCATTTGAAAAGACAAAAAAGGAAAAAACCAACAACAAGAATTCACTTGTTGACGTTACCAGTTGAACAAGAGCTTCGAAACTCTTTGTATCTATCGGTGTCGATTTGATGTCCATGTCCGACAAGATTCTATCCAAGTACAAAAACATCAGTTCTTATTGTAAGATAATCAGTCAGTTGGAGTTTGGGAATAACTTGGAAGTTGGGATTAGGAAATACCTGCCAATAGCGTGGGTGATAAATTGACTCTTAGCTGCCAGCTCATCATGCTCTGTGCAAGACATTTCAAGCATCCTACACCCCTGACATTCACAAAGAATACATATTCATTCTGTAATTGGAAGATATGCCTCACGTTGGTCTGCCGAAATATCCGTAGGGTTTGACAAGCAATCGGTTCTAGAAATTTGCTGGTTGGGCAGTATTAAGGACACAGAGGAGAATAAACTTAGTTCACTACTAGTCTATCTAACTGGAGTGTATTTCACAGTAAGACTGTGAAGGCAATGATGCAATGTTTGAAATTCTTCTTATTCATGCTCAAGTATACAGCTTGCCGAGGTTATGCTTTAGAGGGTACCTCGATTTCGAAAATCTTGAGGAAGCTTGAGCATGTTTTCTCGTCCCTCACTCGAACTCTCTCATACATGAAGTTAAGATCTCTCCACCCATCTTTACCACTCTCTGGCCCGAACATCGGATGAGTGCACAGCACATCTGAATCTTCTGGAAGTACCTACAAAATTGCAGCCATATAACTGAGTACGGTGATATGCGCATGCATTTGGTGTTTCCACACTGGAAATTTGTCATGTATGAACAGGCATGACCAAATGTGTAGGCTAGCTCTTATTACTTGTAAGAGAGTGTCTCTTGCATGCTCTTTGACCGACAGTACATCGACGAATAGCGCTGGCTTCTTCAGCGAATGGAACGGCATTGACTTTAGAACTTGGGAGAGAGACAGGATCGATGTGCATAACAGTATCACATCATTTTCTGCTCCAAGAAATGCAGCCACGTCGCTGCAATAGGACATCCCAATTCATTAGGCGCTTGCATTATCTGCAGAAATCTGAAAACTGAAAACTCGCATGACGTACTGCATTTGTGCATTATCGTCAAACATGAGCACGTACCTGAAGAACGTGATGCCCAGATCAGCACACAGCTGAGAATAATCGGTCCTCGAAGTCGCTCTCAGGGAGTGGCCTTGCTTGATCATGGCCAGCGCCAGGAACTGGCCGAAAGTGCCGAAGCCAACGATCCCTATCTTGAGGCTTGCGGAAGATGAGACAGGAGCAGGACCAGACATTGTGCGGAGAGCAAAAACCAATGGAGGTAGCAAAGGATGATTTTTGTTTTGTGGGTATGTCCTTACGGAGCCGTTCTTGACCAGGCCAGCAAGAACCGCAGAGGATTTTTCTTTCTTCTGACCCTTTTGTATATTGGAGAATCCTAAGATATCAGTTGCGTGCTTTTGCTGGAAACAGACGAGTTTTGTTACCTGGAGATCTGAGGTCCATAATAAATTCGCTTTTGGATTTGTCCCTCGTCTGGCATGGAAAGATGTTGATATGTACCAATTTGCGTCAGCGTCACATGTATCTGCTCGATATCCCCAGAAACATATTATTGATTTGCGTCAGTCCTTTTCATTGGTGACGATGAGGATGAACTAACATCAAGAGACGTAGGCAAATTTTATTCTGGGAAAAGTATACTTTTAGTGTCAAAAGTTGTGCACGAAGATCACTTTGGTGCCAAAAGTTTCAATCGGATCATTTTAGTGCCAAGTTAGAGATAAAAGGATCACTTTGGTGCCTTCGGCGAGAATTTTCGGCCAAAATTTTCACGTGTCATTAATAATTATTTTTTAATAAAAAATGACATTTTAAAAAATAAATAAATCCACGTGGGTTGCCACGTGGACTTCTGCGCTTTAAAATAAATTAAAATAAAACAAATTCAAATTTAAGAATTAGCTAAAAATTAAATTCATTTAAAATACAAACTTTATTTAAAATAAAATTAAAAATAAGCTAAATTTAAAAAAAAAAACCTTAAACTTAAAAAAAAATTCTGGTGGAGAACCAAGCGGTGAGGGCTAAGCTCTCGCCGCCGGCTATGGTGGGGCATGGCCCCCGAGGGTCGCCGAGCCCCGTGAGGACCGTGTAAGCCCTCGCTACCTTCAAACGTTCACCTTTTTTTTTTTTAATGAGTTTTTACTTTTTTTAAAAAAATTTTAACCTAATTTTTCAAATTATTTTGAAAAAACAATTTGTATTTTTTTTATTTTTGTAAGCTAATTAACTTTTTATTTTTATTTTTAGTATTTTTTAATTTTTACCTTTTTTTAATTTGCTGACTGGACATCATCGGTGCCACATCGCCTTCAAATAATAATAAAATAATGGCACATCAGATTTCCGGCGAAAATCGGACTTGGCACTAAAACGATCGTTTTTAAAAAAACCCGACACTAAAGTAATCTGATTGAAACTTTTGGTACTAAAGTGATCTTTGTACACAACTTTTAACACTAAAAGTGTACTTTTCCCTTTTATTCTTTATTTCCCCCTCATCAAGTCGATCAACGGATAATAATTCGGGTATGCGGCAAGTGATCTCGACTTTAAAACCAGCTCCGACCCATTTGCCAAGCGTTCCACCATTTCCGGAGTCGAATAGTTCTTCCAATCTCCAGTCACTCCTCTACCAAGGAACGATCCGAACTTTGGGCTACACTTTTCTACAACTAATTCAGCCTCGTCACAAACTTAATGCTGAATTTAAGAACTCAGATATTTTTTTCACATGCCCATGAGGACCTTTCTTGAGCTCCTTGTAATGTCAGGAACAAGAGATTACTGCTTCTCTCTCTCTCTCTCTCTCTCTCTCTCTCTCTCTCTCTCTCTCTCTCTCTCTCTCTCTCTCTCTCTCTCTCTCTCTCTCTCTCTCTCGTTCCAGACTTGCAACACATGATCAAAGAATGGACCATTCCTTCACAGAAACTCATCAAGGGCATTTTCACAACCACATATAGATAGAGCGTAAAAGGGAAAAAGAGAAATCGAGATACAAGGTTTATACTGACTCACTCTTAAACTAGGGTTATATCCAGTAGAAGATTCCACCCTCACCGAATAAGAGCTAGGGAGAGAGAGAGAGAGAGAGAGAGCTTGAAGCGGTTTAATGGCGCAAAGCTTGGTTCATTTGAAGAACAGTTGCTTGTCACAACAACCACAGCGGCTTCGGCTTTCGCTCACCCCTTGGCGGGTATGCCCACCTCATGGACAACTTCCTCATCCACCTTTGTAAAAGCTAGACCTATTTTCAGGTGGAAAATATGATGAACAAATGAGAAGGAATGGAATCGGACTTTGAGGCGTGAATTCACTTTCAATTATTTGTCTCACAAAATTGCTAGTGATTATCGGAAAAAATCTTAGGATACAACAAAGTCTTAACCGAAAATATTAGATAGCAATTTTAATATTTATCTAAGAACTCAAAGGAAAAACAATTGAAAAAGATGTGTGTATATCTATGAAAAGAAACGAAAATGGAAGCTGTGGTGAAACTAATGAATATAACATAACAAAACTCTTCATTTTTAAAAACGGTAAATTCGAACACAACTCTTCATGTCCAAAAATTGTTAATTTGGACACACCTCTTCATTTCCTCCGAAATTGTAAATTCGAATACCTTTTCGAAGGTTGTAAGAGCCCCTAATAACTATTAGACATTATTAAAAAAATACTAGATTAAAAATAATAATAGAAATTAACTACAACTCTTTTGTGAAGAGTCGCACTATTTTGCTAGACGCAACAGTTATTTTTTTTTATATAATTATTAAATTTAAAATTTAATAAATAAAAACTAATAGTTGATTAGTGCCAATTCTAACTCATGACTGCTCAAGCGTGCAAAGTGCACGAAATTGCGCAATTATTCATGCACCCGCTCACTTGTATAGTGGGGTGTGGCCATTTCTTCATTTGAAAGACTAGAATAACTTTTCACTTATAAAGTGTCTCACAATCTCTCATCTTTCTTATGTGGGATAAGGAAAATGCAACATTTTGTTTGTTTGACAAACAAACATCAACAATCCCCCACTTTATTTGTAGAAGAAGATTTCTAAATAAAAGTTGAATACGGCCAAAATTTCCATGAGATTAATATACATGCATAAAAGGTCTCTTTTGAGTTAACCTTTATTTAGCGCAAGTATTTCAAAACTCTATCAAAGTTATAAGTAGTTGTAGCTTTAAACTTGTTACTTTACATAATAGAATTGGATATACTCCATATATACTAATCTCTTGTTTCAATGAGAAGTTCTATAATTTACTTAGCACCATTGTGGCATTATGCTTGTTTCGATTTCATGAGCTCTCTAAAAAGCAACCCTAACTTTTGTAAGAAATGGCACCACTTCTAAGCCCATGTGAGTGAAACATTTACCATGTGCTCCTATTACTAATAAACGCGTTACTAATTCGTATATTTCATTAAAAGTATAACTCAGCCTCCAATAACGTAACAGATGATACTAACTTCTCATGTCGGGCTAGTGTTAGTATTAAACAACAACT
Organism: Rhodamnia argentea; assembly: GCF_020921035.1. Taxonomy (NCBI): domain Eukaryota; kingdom Viridiplantae; phylum Streptophyta; class Magnoliopsida; order Myrtales; family Myrtaceae; genus Rhodamnia; species Rhodamnia argentea. The sequence continues at coordinate 21,590,130 of NC_063157.1, read as the reverse complement.
TTTAGTAATTTATCATTAAACCTTTTAACTAGTGATTTACTAATATTAGGTTGTGTTACTATTACTGGTGATTTTAGTCAAACAATTTCAGCCCCATTTCTTTTGAGATCATCTTTACCACATCTCTTGGTGGAACTTTTGTAAAGGGATTGGCCAGATTCTTACTTGAACTCATATAGAAAATTGTTATGGTACCATCCCGAATCAATTATCTCACGTACTCATGTCTTAGATTGATATGTCTAGACTTACCATTATAAGTGCTATTAGAAGTCATTGCCAAAGTGGCTTGTCTATCACATTGAATAGAAATAGGAGGCATAGGACTAAGTAATAATTTGATGTCCAACAACAAATTTATTGTCTATTCAGCCTCTTTCCTAGTTATTGCTAAAGCAATAAATTTGGATTCCATTGTGAAGTGAGTTATGCATATTTGTTTCTTGCTTGCCCAAGATACAACACATCCACCTAATGTGAATATTCATCCAAAAATGAAATGTTTATCTCTCACACTTGTAAACCAACTAGAATGAGTGTATCCTTCTAATATAACCGGATAATTATTATAGAACAATCCAAAAATTTTAGCTTTCTTAAGATAACCAAAAATTATGGCGATAGTATTCCAATGTTCCATATTTGGATTACTAGTATATCCACTCAACTTACCCACGGAAAATACAATATTAGGTCTAGTACAATGCATCACATGCCTTAAAGACCCTATAGCACTCGCATATTCAAGTTATGTCACTGCTATACCAGTATTATAATTTAATTTAATATTGGTATCAAAAGGAGTACTCATTTTTTTTAAATCAAGATATTTAAATGTATTTAACATCTTTTCAACGTAATCACTTTGGCTCAAAGAATAACCCCACTATTTTTTTTTTTAACTTTAATTTCCAACATAGTATCTACTTCACCCAAGTCTTTTATTTTAAATATGAAAGTTAGATACTTCTAATCTCATTGATTCCAATCATATTGGTTCCAAAGATAAACATATCATCAACGTATCACCAAATTAAAACACCATAGTCTTTAGTGAATTTACAATAAATACACTTATCATTGCTATTGTGTTTGAAACCGTTTGACAATATGACCGAATCAAATTTTTCATACCACTGGTTAGGTGCCTGCTTAAGCCCATAAGAGATTTAACTAATTTACATGATTTCCCTTTATTTTAAAAAAGAACAAAAACCTCTGGTTATTTCATGTTAATTTCCTTATTTAAATCTCCATTTCAAAAGGTAGTTTTAACATCCATTTGATGAATACAAATATCATAAATTGATGCTAAAGCAAAAAGAATTTGAATAGATGTTACATTCTACAGGAGCATATGTATCAAAATAATTTATTCCTTCTTTTTGCCTATAACAATTGGCTACTAATTTAGCCTTAAAAGCTTGGATATTCCCTTTCAAAAAAATTGAAATGATCATGATGAATTACCAAAAACTCGTTCCAATGGCATAATTCCTTCTATTTTCAAGAAATTTTGTTCCTTAATTATTTGAAAAATTATGTAGAATCAAGTCAATATCAACCCAAAACGTTTCCTATCAATGTGATAGCTTCACAAGTTTTACCCTCTCAAACTCATTTCTACAAAACCATCAAAATCACATTTTCTTCTGAAAATCTATTTGTACCCAATAGGTTTAGATCCTTTCCCAAGTAGGATTGGACATAATTGAGCCCATTTCATCATTTATAGTTTCTTTCCAAAAGGAAGCATCTCTAGAAGACATAACATCACTAAAACTTTTAGCATCATCTTCTAGATTCAATGCTAAAGGGTATTTATTTAACACATTATTATCTCTGTTTCCTTCCTTCAATAAGGAAAACTTAAGTAGTAAAGTCTGGACCTAAATCTTTTAATTTTTTTACTCTAGTGCTTCTCCTAGGTTCGGTCATGTCTTTAGGCAATTAGTTCCTTTCTCATGAGAATCTCCTCGTGTTTCTACAGGTTTTGAATTGTTCATATCTTGTATTTGGATATTATTCACATTAATTTCAAAATATGTAGAACATATGTTCTAAAAAAATGCAACATATCTCGGTTCTACTATGACACTGGACTCTAAATCAAGAACCATATAAGCTTTATTATTTTCAGCATACCCAATAAAAGATTTAGGTCCAAACTTTTATGATCATCTTCTAGATTCAATACCGAATAGTATTTATTTGTCACGTTATTATCTCTGTCTCCTTCAACAAGGAAAACTTAAGTAGTAAAGTCTAGACCTAAATCTTTTAATTTTTTTGCTCTAATGCTTCTCCTAGGTTCGGTCATGTCTTTAGAATCATTAATTCCTTTCTCATGAGAATCTCCTTGTGTTTATATAGGTTTTGAATTATTCGTATCTTGTATCTTAATATTATTCTCAATAATTTCAAAATCTAAAAAACTGCAACATATCTCGGTTCTACTATAACATTGAGACTCTAAATTAAGAACCATATAAGCTTTATTATTTTCAGCATATCCACTAAAAGTACCTTTGATAGCTCTAGGACCAAGTTTTGTCCTCTTAAATTTAGATACTCTATAGTATGCCAAACACTCCCACACTTTAAGGTATGACAAGTTTGATTTTCTACATTTTAATGATTCATAAGGACTAATGTTATTTCTCTTGAATAATATTCTATTATGAATGTAACATGCAGTAAGTAATGTTTCTCCCCAAAGATTAATTGGCATTTTTGAATTCAAAATCATACAATTAAACATTTCTCCTAAAATTATATTCTTTCTTTTAGTCAAACCATTTTATTGTCAAGCGTATGGTGCAGAAACTTAACAAATAGTACCATGTTCTTCACAAAAGGTTGAAAAACCATTGAGGAACTATTCTCCACCTCTATCTAAACGTAGAACTTTAATTTTTCTTTCTAATGGATTTTCCACTTCAACCTTATATTTCTTAAACGTGATAAACACTTCATCTTTTGATCTTAGAAGATAAACATATAAATACCTACCGCAATCATGCACAAAGGTAATAAAATACCTTCTATCACACGTGTTAACTTGCAATTGAATTCGCATATATCACTATGCACCAAATTAATATTTTTTCCCTAAGAGCCAAATTTATTTCTAAAAATGAGGAGCTGGCTATGTAATTTTTTTCTCCCAGTCTCATAATTCTTAGTCAATAATTATTTTAAGCTTCCCAAATTGACATGAAGTAAAAAATGTAATACCTAAGAAAAATGATTTCGCGTCCTAGAATGAAACGGCAAAAAGAAAATCAAAAATGATATTCTCTTTTTAAATATATTTTATGGAAGAAAACTTGAAATAGAAAATCCCACTCATTGTCAACGTAGAGACAAGTTATGTCTTAATTTGAAATGGTTATGTCTTAACTAAGCCAAAGTCTCTCTCTCTCTCTCTCTCTCTCTCTCTCTCTCTCTCTCTCTCTCTCTCTCTCTCTCTCTCTCTCTCTCTCTCTCTCTCTCTCTCTCCATTTGTTTTTTTTTTTTTTTTGGGCCATCTTGTTTTACACTAAGTTGGAGGCTGTTATTGTTGACTAGATCTTTTCGCTCCCAAAGGATACGTATATCTATCCAGCTCATGACGACAAGGGATTCACGGTAAGAGAACAAAAGGAACATTTTTTTCTTGTTGCGCTTTGTTTCTAGCTGCTTAAACCAACAACGTGTTGAATTTAGGTGAGTACTGTTGGAGAGGAAACGCTTTACAAACCTTGACTAACAAAAGATGAGGTAGTTTTTTCAGCTGAATAGCCGCTTTCCTATTTTGTTCTTCAAGTATTATACTTGCAAATTGTTTATGTACTCTTACACCTATTTGCCCTTAGCATAGAAGATCGGTTCCAAATTTAGATGTTTCATTTAGGCTCACGCTTTTCCACTTCCCTTATGGCTTTAACATTCATTTTTTTGTGTGTTTTGACCATTCTATCCTTTATGTGTGACCCACCAAATCTGATACAATTTTACATGATTTTTTTTATTAATTCTTTTATTTCGTTTCTTTTTTTTCCTTGCGGATCCCGCCTTCCTCCTTTTCTTCTTCTTCTTCTTCTTCCTCCTTTCCACGCCTCCCACTCGTCTCTTTTTTTTTTCTCATGCACAACGTTCGCTCCGACACCTCCCTCTCCTTCCAAAAACCCCGACTTTATTATGTCAATCCCGTCCTCCACAATTTCGCCGGCACCGGCATTGGGCTAACCAATGACCTCTCCAACGACCCCCTTTTCTCCGAACGAAGGTAATATTGAGAAGCACGAAGGTAATATTAGGCAAGTTGTGTTACGACAGATAATAAGAAGTGGGATTTGAATTAGTGGTTTAATCTTATTTCATTTTTCAGTGTCGTGTGCAAGTGTTGAAACAAAATTTGTACTTTTATAGATTAACTTCTTGGAACACTATGAGGATAATGCCACATTTGTTTTTTCCCATGTGTTGCAATTGTTGCTTTTAGCCCTAGATTATAGTTGTGCGTAGAGTTGAACTTGATTTCTCAACAACCATTTTGTAATCGCACTTTTGTTAGACTAATTTGTACTTGTTTAACCCATTGTTTCACTCACTCGTGCTTTGTTGGTAATTAAATGTTGTGTTATTATGAGTAGGCGTAGATAGTTTACTGTTATAATACAAAGGAAATAGTATCTATTTTAATTAGGCATCCACTTGATTTTAAACAGGTAATATTCAAGAGGATCGAAATTGCTCGAATGTATCTATTGACGATGAAAATTTGAATGGAGAAGAGCAATTGATCATTGCAATAAGTTCATTTGAAACTTTACCCAGTAATTTTCTAACTCGAGAAGATCTTTTGAGTAGTGTGCGGAGCCATCTTCTTGCTCAAGGTTATGTCATCTCTATTAAAAGGTCAAAGAGAGACAAATATGTTCTTCTATGATGCGATAGGGGAGGTAGTTATCATGATCAACGTAATATTTATGTTGCACGTCAGATACGAAAGACTGGATCTCGTTTGATTAATTATCCTTTTGACGTCCGTCGTTATAAAAAGAAGAATGGATCATGGTCACTCAGAATAGTGAATGCATCACACAATCATGATCCCTATGATATGTCGGGACATCCTACTTATCGTCGCTTTTCTAAGGTTGAAGCTTTGCGTGTGAAAGAGATGTCTAAGGCCGGTATACCTCCTCGCCAAATCCGTTCTTCCTTGAGACAAAGTAATCCCAATGTTCAAGTTATAGCTAAAATTGTCTACAACATGAAAGCGAAGTTACGTCCCGAATATCCGAATGGTCGCAGTATGGTCCAAGCCTTATTGAATGAGCTTAGTACAGGTGGATTCATCTTCAATTTTAAACATGATGCTGAGGGTCACTTGATATATTTATTTTTCTCCCATCCTATTTCCATGGCACTAACAAAGAGTTTATCAAGTGTCTTCGTAATGGATTGTACTTACAAGACTAATAGATACAAAATGCCTTTGTTGGATATAATTGGAGTTTCCTGTTTTAATATTTCTTTCTATTCATGCTTTGTCTTTTTGAGAAAGGAGGAAGAAGGAGATTATATTTGAGCTTTGACAATGTTGAGTAACATTTTGGATAGTGGTTGTCAACCTTAAGCTATTATCACCGATAGGGAATTGGCATTGATGAATGCGGTTTGATTCTTCTTTCCTAGAAGTGCGAACTTATGGTGTGTTTGGCATATTGAGAAAAATATTGTGGCAAAATGTAAATCTCAGTTTGAAGAAGGAACACATTGGGATTCTTTTATGTCTGATTGTTCCAAAGTTTTGAACTCCAAGATTGAAGTGGAATATGAGGATAATGTTTAGCAATTCGAATATCGATGTAAGGACAAGCCATCGGTTATTAACTACATAAAAAATACATGGCTTCCTTTCAAAGAGCTTTTTGTGACCACTTGGATAGACTTGCACATGCATTTTGGAAACTGTGTTACTTCAAGAGCTGAAGGGGCACATTCGACTTTGAAAGCATATCTACGTACAAGTTTCAATGAGGGATTTAGTTGAGGTGGAAAAGAAAATATGCCTTACAATTGAAAATCAGTATCAAGAAATTAGAAGCAAATTATCAAGCAAAAAGGTAAGAGTTTCTCATCATTTTCATATTCCTCTTTTTAGGAACTTGATTACTCGTGTGGCTGTATTTGCTTTAGACAAGCTTTACAAGCAAAATGTGATTGCTAACTGCTTGTACCAGGCATTTTGTGCAATCCATGCGACTTCCATGTGCCCACGAGATAAGATTACGATTTTCCGATGGTTTATCTCTTGATGCAATTAATCCACAATGGAGGCTGGATATAAGGTCCTTTTTGGATAGTGATATTACTCAAAACAATGAAGGAGATTCATTTAAGCAACTACTTCACGAGTTGGAAAGGAAGTATCAACAATGGCCACTTTCCAAAAAGGAAGTTGTTCGAAAGCAAATTGAGCATTTTGTTCGAGCAAGTGATGCTATTTTATATGAGCCCCTAGTTACATCTCATAAAGGTCATCCTTCTAATTCAAAAACTAAAGGGGAAGCAACTTCTACAAGATGTGATCCTTCGGCATTTGAGATTATTGAAAAGGGGAAGAGATGTGGTACTTGTAGGTGTTATGGTCATAATAGTCGCACATGTAAATCAAAAGGCGAAGATCTCGGATCAAACATGCATTCAAGGACCATTAGAATTCATGGTGATGAAATATAGGCACGGTGGATTTTCTTGAGGGGAGCCGAGCAGTTGAATGGAATATTCTTTTATGTTATTGCATATGCAATTTATTACTATTGCAATTTGTGGTATGTAATAGCAATATCATTTTGATGTATTTAGATATTTTAGTGCAAGATTTGGCTCCTCTTTTCTTGCTTTTTCTGGTGACTCATAGAAGGCTTTCAACTTATCGATGCATTTGAATGTTTTGTGAGAAAAAATTCTGACTTTGGGTTTTCATATCTATGTCATTTACAATAAAATCCCATTGTCAACTATGACAACAAGACCAGCAAAAAAAAAAAACACCAGTCTTCAGCTTTTAGCTACAAGCATCTTCAGATTTCGAAGATGGAAAAAGGTTCCAAAATCATGATTATTATCTAGATAAAGGAGATGCAGGAAAATCAAGAAATATGAGAGACAAAACCTCTCAAGAACATGCTCTATTTAGAGGACAACTTGAATCAATTTGTTGGAGCTTTCCCATATATACTAGATGGATCTATCCACAACCATGAATTCGGTTGTTAATAGCTATAAAAGGAGCACAATTTTTCTCTACTAGAAAATGGGGAAAACAACATTAGAGAAAACAACAAAAACCCAATAGAAATGTGATTGTCAATTCTATTATGGACTAGGCGATTAACTGCAAAAAATTTGATGGTCACAAGCCACCAAACTCCCTTAACGTAGCAAACTGTAAATTTGATGAGCACACTTACATTGTTTTCTTCCCTGCCTTTTTCTTGATAACCTCATCAACTTACGTTAGAATCTTTGCCTTGTAAACTTCGGGAGGCTTGTAAGTACGAACTGCAATAGTGAATTGATGCCCCCTTTGCTTGTTGGTTCCGGCACAGCAAACCACATTATTTTTAAAGCAAAAGACACGCAAATGCGAGAGGAACAATCAACTCTACCTCATATTGTATCACCCAAGAAAGAACCTTACTTCAAAAACTAGTGAAACAAACGTATGCTACTTTTGGAGAAACTCAACATGTAATTAGCATCCACTGTGCATATCGGCGCTCGTCTGACTCTATGGACATTAGATTGTCACCCTTACAGCCATCAATCCTGTCCACTATAGTCTTTGCCGATATCAAAATCATGTGAGGGATGTTTACTTGCTTTATAAATATGTTGAACACTTGACATTTGCTTGCTCCTTTGTTTATTTCATGAACATAAGGTTGTGTACTTACAGGAAGGCATGTGACATTGAACCACACCGAACATGTCGGGATTGACTATTGAACACGGATGATGATGCATCATTGGATATTTCGTCCCAGTTTTTATCTCAGATCTTTGCATCCACGCCAAATGGCTCTTAGGGTGCCATCTCATGACTTGGAAGCAAATTAGTGAAACACATGTTATTTTGTGTGTTTGTTCCTTCCGTTTATCCTATTTGGGACAACATGGTAAAGTGGCAAAGCTATTCGGGGTTTTGGGAAGGAGAGGGACGCGTTGTAGCTAACATCGTGCAGGATAAAAAAAAAAAAAAAAAGAGACGAGTGGGAGACGTGGGAAGGAGGAAGAAGAAGAAGAAGAAAAGGAGCAAGGTGGGACCCGCAAGAAAAAAAATAAACTAAATAAAACAATAAACTGAAAAAAAAAATCATATAAAACTGTATCGGATTGGTGGGCGACACACAAATGATAGGATTGTCAAAACATATACAAAAAGGAGCGTTAAAGCCATAAGGGGAGTGGAAAAAGCACGAGCCTTTTAGAAAATACCCTTATTTTAGGGACCTTTTGAAATTTTATCTTATTTTAATGGCACATAGAATTAATTCTATAAATGTCAAGAGAAACTTTCTTAAGTTGTATAAATTTCCTAGCTTGGACAACATTTCAATCCAATGTCTTCTGTTTTTTTTTTTTTTTTGTAATCCAAACTAGAATGGGGCTTTAGAATTCCTTTCCTTTCTTCTTATTGCTCCTATAAAACACAGCATATGGGTAGTTCTTTTTTGTCAAATTAAGTGAAAATTAAGTGTTGATGATCTCAAGTGTTCAAAATAGGAATAAAAAAAACAACACATTGGTACTATTTAAGCAGCGTCACCTCCAGCATCCCCACATCCTTCACGACCCATCGCCACATCATTCACGATCCAATGGCTACTACCAGACGCCTCGCCATATTCCTGCTCTTCGCGGTCCATGCATCGGGGTGTTGCCACAATGCCATCGGCTTCTTCTCGCCAGCTTCCTCCCATGGCGTTCGGACATGCTGCATCCTCTGTCGGCAATCCCAACTACGGGAGAACGGGCAGCCCAACTCCTCCTCGTGGGCATCTTCCTCCCTTGGTGTTCGGACAAGCTGCACCCTCTTTCGGCCACTACAACTACGGGAGAATGGGCGGCCCGACTCTTCCTCGTGGGCAGCTTTATCCCTTGGCGTTCGGACAAGCTGCACCCTCTTTCGCAAACTAAAGGGATTAAAAAGAAGAGCAAAATTGAGGGCGGCATGATTGTGTTCCACTCAATCTGATAAGATAAATATCATGAAAGAAGCATCTTCCTCGTAGTCAAGCTGGACAAACTTTGGTAAAAGTCGCACATTACCAGCAAACAACAACGAGACACGTGTCCACTTTCTTCTCATTCTGGTGGGGCCGTTCCGGACACGTGTGGCATGATGGGTGGACATGGGGACCAGATCAGCAATACCTGGTCTGTAGCCAATATTTTATCCTCGCTCTGCTCGCAAATTTCTTCATCCCGAAGCAGCGAGTAGTCAACGTCAACGTCAACGCGCTGCCGATCAGCAGTTCTTCCACCAAATCCGACTCCTCTCTCCGCTTCTTTCTTTCTTCCTTCTCCATCCTCGTCACACTTGAAGCTATCGGAGATGAATCTTTTGGGGAAGGCCCTCAGGTTCCTGTACGCCCATTGTTGGCAGCCGTCCGTCTTCGGCGACTCCGACTCCCTCGGCCCTCACGGCGTCTCCGCCGCGACCGTCGGCGTCTCGGCTCTTGCCCAAGATCTGCTCAACTTCGAAATCACCTCCAAGGCAAGCTCTTTTCCCTGATAATGGTGATTGGTCACTCTCATTTCGGGGTTGAGATTGGACCAAGATGAAAATTTGTGCGACTTTTTCCTCCTGTTGTTTTTTTTTTTCACTTATACTGTTGAGTGTCTGAATGAAGGTTCCTGAGGGGCTAAGCAACCATGTGGTTTCTTCCAGGAAAGCTCAGGCTAGTTGGTAAACTGTTTTACTTTACACTTGCATTACTAGTTTCTTGAAACGGGATTCTGCTCTGTCCTGAAGAAATTAGCTTGATTTCATAATCTTGAAGTTCAAATTTTTATGATTGTTATTGCAATGGTTTAATAAAATGAAGGTATAGAAAGCTACTAGTGGCATGGAGGGAATCACATCCTCCTCCAAAAACACCCGAAGAAGCATCAAGGCTTGTTCTCCAGACCCTGAAGAATCACCAGAAGGCTGATGTTGAGGTAAATCAACCAAAAATAAGTGAAAATCTTGAATTTTTTCATAAGCTTTTCACTCCCATATGGAGGAGCTGATTTTTTATTTTGACCTTTACTAATTTTTGGCTGTTGCACTTCATCTGATGTGGTAGGGTTTGTTGGCTTTCTATGGCCTACCTCTTCCTCACACCCTGGTTGAGGTCACAGCCGAAGTTCCAGTGGCATTGCCTCAAGGAGTGATGTTTGAGTTTCACACACTTCCAGTTATGAACCCAAAACTTCCTCAACACCCCATAACCTCTTTCTATGCATTTGCTCTGTAGCATCTTCTGAATATCTTCAATATTTTTCCTATTCAAGGAAGCATTTCATTGACTAACTTAAAAGAGCTGCAGAGATGCTACTACATGGCACCGGCAGCTCCACGTGTAGCATCAGTATCATCAGCTGCAAGTACAACAACTATAACAAGTTCCCAGTTCCTACATACCTTCAAGTATCAAGGCAACACAAAATTTGCTAGCTTAACATCATTAAATCTATACAACGCTTCACTTTGTATTCTAAGACAAGAAATCCAATTCCAACTCTGGGCAGATCTAATAACACCACGTCGCCTATAAGCATCAGCCCAAAGTTCCTTAGCTTTCACACGGTCCATGAAGAAATGATCTCTAGACTCAGAGTGAAGTTCACAACAAATACAGCTGTCATACAATCTTCTGAATGTCGTCAGTAAACTTTGACCAGGTGGATGCAAGGGCTGTGGCAGATGGCGACACCATTACCGTGTACGTTAGCACTTCTGATCCGAGAGAATCGTGCTTGGTCCCACAAGACGTCCAGATTGCGGCCCTCGAAAGATCAGAAGCCCGTGCTCAGAGGGACTACAATCGTGCAGATGCACTGCACAAAAGTATTGTCGACGCTGGATATCGGTGTGTTATCCTGCTCGCTTATGAACAGTCACCTTCGTCGTCTGTCACATTTCTTCTATCCCTGCAAGTGTAATTCACTAGTTGATCATAGCTGCCTATCTGTAGGGTATTAAATGTTCAAAATGAGGAAGTCCTTGCTCGGAAGTACCGAATTCGGCTCAGGTAAAGACAGGTATTTGATGCATTCCAATTGGCAAATTTTCTCTTTATTCATCCAAGAACAATTGCCTTATGAAGCAGGGGGATAGATGCTCCAGAGGGTTTGATGCCATACGGCAAAGAGGCTAAGGACGAGCTTGTAAAGATTGTTGAAGGAAAGTGTTTGAGAGTTCTTGTGTATGGAGAAGATCGATACAGCCGGAGCGTAGGAGATATATACTGCAATGGCAACTTTGTACAGGTAAACCCGAGTTCTCCCTAGCCTCGACCTTTTTACAAGTATGTTCAAAGGCCTACGAGTCATCAGTGAGGAAATTTAATCAGGCTGAGGCGAGAAAGACGAGTCAAACATGCTTGGACAAAGACTAATGGATCAAACTGGCTTTATGCTCAATCAATATTTTCTTTTGTTTTCTAAACTGAAACTTCATTTCATCATTGGACTTGGGCAGACAGCCAAACTGAACCATAGCTTCATGCTTTTGGGGAGGTCAGGCTGGACGAGCCAAAGCCCGCCCATTGAGCTAGAATAGCAAATGCAAATTTACCATATCAACAATGGCTTCTAGAGATTACATACCACCAGCATTTTGTTGAGCCGCTTCTGTAATCACACTCTAATGTCAGCTCCTCTTTTTCATATACAATTCGTCATTCATTTCCATCTCCAACCACAGGAGTTGATGCTCAAGAAAGGGATGGCATGGCATTACGCAGCATACGACCAACGCGCAGAGCTTGCAAAGGTAGCCTGCTGATTATTTGTATTGCTGCACCCGATTATATGTGATACGAAGTCTGTGCCTTGAACGTTTGCATGAGCAGTGGGAGAAGAATGCACGGGCAAAGCGCGTAGGCTTGTGGGCTTCACCAAACCCTGAGGAGCCATGGGAATGGAGGAAGAATAAACGAGAGGGGAGATGACTTCACCCGAATATGATTCAGCCTTTCGCCATCCTGGGGAAATGCAGCTGGCCAAGCATTGATGCACTGGGATACTCATATCTTTCCGAATGATACGATCAATATGCTTTATCATCTGTCGTAATGTATGCAAATCTACTGCAAAACCTCGGACAGCCTTAGCCAAATCATCATATAAGATCAGTGAAGGATCTAATGTACTAAGCTCTGCTTGTTCCAGGGGGTTGTGGAAGGTGTAGCTATGACTAAACATTGATAAAATGCTGAAAATGAATCCTAAGAAAATCGCGGGGATCCAAAGCCGCTCAATGCGTCGAAAGGGCGCCGTCACATATTGAAAGCGTGAAAGGTGCCGGTCTAGGATTTCGGGGATGGTAAATATACTAAGAGAAAACATGGAAGAGAGAGTAAATATTGGCTAGGGAAAGATTAACAATGATCAACAGAACTGCAAGTGAAAGAGAACCGAGTGTCATGTGGAAGGATGACTAATTCTGCTTTGCAACAGAGGTCTTGCCTTCTTTTTTTCTTTTGGTTTCTCATGGGATACGAATGGCATCTGGGGTAGATGAATTACATTGGCAATGGAATGCACTGCTCCAAACTTTGATAGACATGCCTGTGCCCAAACAGGACGCATGAAAATCGTCACGTAAACTCGAACCTTAATTGATCAAAGCTATTAGATCATTTCTAGACGACTCAAGTGAATAGACCGACAACGAAGAGCCCCCGGGGGGTCTCGGAGACCGAATATACAGACATCGAAGAGCGGTTGGGCTCGCACTAGCCGATAATACCCCGTAACCTAAATCTCGATGGCGGACTTGCTCATTGGATCTTTGCATGATCTTTTGCCATAAAAAAATAATATGGAATACGGCTTCAATGGGATTTTTAATCTAAATAACAGAATTCAAATGGGCCCACATTCTAACCAAGGCCCAACATCATGACTCGGCCCATGAGACTGTAGTCACCACATCATGCAAAGGCGAGCCCAAAAACCTTTTCAAACTTTTGTGAAGGCTAATTATCTTAAACATTATAAATTTGTAAATTCAAAGCATATTTAATGATGCTTATTAAGTTCACTAGGGACACTTTTCAAACATATTCCTATTCAAAAATGCGGTCTATTGCCACAAAGATCGCCTGTGAGATGTCTGTCAACACAGGACCAATTTTACTCACGATAGATTAAGCCCGAAATAAATTTGCACGTATTAACACGGCCAAGGCTTGATTAAGACACAAATGAGTGGCAAGATCATTTCAAGGATTAATGTCCACTCTAGCAAGATCATGGCAAGGCTCAGCCTCGTTGTGGCTAGGCGAGGTCGACCTCGTTGGCTCTCGCTTTTGGCCGGTTGCCGATCGATTAGAGGAAGAACAAGAAGGAAAAAAAATTTAAATAAATTTGAAAGAATATTAAAGTATTATTAAAAATTGCCATGTCGGCGTTGGTCGTTCAAAGTTAACCGGAAGGATTGAATTGGAAAAATGCAAAATGTTTAGAATTGAATTGGCACAAAAAAGGTTTAGAACCAAATTGGCACAATTGCAATATGCGTATGACTTTTTTGGTAATTTTTTTCTGTCAAATACACATGAAATAACACGTCAAATTTTCACGACATTATTGGACGAAAGCTTGACAAGTGCCAAATTTGGTACTGACTTAAAGTTTGTGTTTTTTTCTTTTACTAGACAAAAAAAGCTCAAGCCATAAATGAGACCAGAGTTAAAATTCGTGCTTTCTTACGAGATTTAAAAGAAGAAGAAGAAGAAGAAGAAGAAGTTTGGGCCAGAAATGAAACTCGGTTCAAAATTGATATCATTTTATGAAAAACAAACACTCGGACCAAAATGGAACTTAGAGCTAAAATTTGTGCCTTTCAAGAGAACCGGGCTCCGAAACATAATCGCACGAGGGCTCCTTTCAATTTCACTCCATCATCAAAGGGTGAAGTCATCTCCATTGCACTCCGCCAACAAATAAGAGAGAGACACGTGTCCACTTTCTTCTCATTGGTCTCTTTTCTTTCCCCGTCTATTAAGCTCGAAAGTAATTTCTTTCTCCCCGGAGGAGGAGAAAAGCCAACGTCATCAATCAAAAGATTATTCTCTGCAAAATTCACCTCTCTCCCTCTCTCTGAGCTTCTCCTTTCGTCCTTCTCCATCGTCGCCAGTCTTCAAATTGTCAGAGCTTGAAGGCCCCGGATGGGAAACGCCCTCAGATTCCTATACGGCCATTGTTGTAAGCCGTCCGCCGCCGGAGACTCCGACTCTCTTGGCCCTCACGGCGTCTCCGCCGCGACCGTCGGAGTCTCGGCTCTTGCCCAAGATCTGTTCAACTTCGAAATCACCTCCAAGGCAAGTTCTTTTCCCTGATAATGGTGACGGGTCGCCGTCATTTCGGGGTTGAGATTGGAGTGAGATGAAATCTGTGGAATTTCTCCCTTTTTTTCTCCTTCTCTCTTTCCTCTTTTTATACTGTTGAGCGTTTGAAGGTTCCTGAGGGGCTAAGCAACCATGTGGCTTCTTCAAGGAAAGCTCAAGCTAATTGGTAAATTGATTCACTTTACAGCCACAGTACTTAACTTTCTCGGAATGCGATTCTGCTCTGTCCTGAAGAAATTAGCTTTCGATATCATAATCTCAAAGCTCAAATTTTTATTGTTGTTGCTGCAATGGTTCAATGAAAATGAAGGTATAGAAAGCTACTAGTAGCATGGAGAGAATCAAATCCCCCTCCGAGAACACCTGAAGAAGCATCAAGTCTAGTTGTCCAGACCCTGAAGAGACACCAGAAGGCTGATGTTGAGGTAAATCAGCCAAAAATAAGTGAAAATCTTGGATTTTTCATTAGCTTTATACTCCCATTTATCTCAGGGGAATGAAGGAGCTGATTGTTTTTAACCCTTTTCCTAATTTTTGGCTGTTGTACTTCATCTGATTTGGTAGGGTTTGTTGGCTTTCTATGGCCTACCTCTTGCTCATACCCTGGTTGAGACCACAGCCGAAGTTCCAGTGGTATTACCTCAAGGAGTGGTGTTTGAGTTTCACACCCTTCCAGTTATGAATCCAAAACTTCCTCAACACTCCATAATTTCTTGCTATGTATTTGCTCTGTAGCATCTTCGGAATATCTTCTTTTTCTGCTATGCGAGCAAGCGTTTCATTGATAAACTTGAAAGAGCAGAAGAGCTGCTACAACATAGCACCAGCAGCTATAAGTGTAACATCAGTATCATATGCTACAACTATAACAAGTTCTTGTTCCTACAGACCTCCAAGTATCAAGGCAACACAAAATTTGCTAGCTTAACATCATTAAATCTATACGACACATCACATTGTATGCTAGACAAGATATCCAATTCCAACTCTAGACAGACCTAATAACACCACGTCGCCTATAAGCATCAGTCCAATGTTCCTTAGTTTTCATATGATCCATGAAGAGATGATCTCTAGACTCAGAGTGAAGTTCACAACAAATACATCTGTCATACAATCTTCTGAATGTCTTCAGTAAACTTTGACCAGGTGGATGCAAGAGCTGTGGCAGATGGTGACACCATTACCGTGTACGTTAGCACTTCTGATCCGAGAGAATCGTGCTTGGTCCCACAAGACGTCCAGATCGCGGCCATCGAAAGATCAGAAGCCCGTGGTCAGAGGGACTACACTCGTGCAGATGCACTGCACAAAAGTATTGTGGACGCAGGATATCGGTGTGTTATCCTGATTGCTTATGAACAGTCACACTCATCGTCTGTCACGTTTCTTCTATCCCTGCATGAGTAATTCGCTGGTTGATCATAGTTGTCTATCTGCAGGGTATTAAATGTTCGGAATGAGGAAGTCCTTGCTCGGAAGTACCGAATTCGGCTCAGGTAAAGACAGGTATTCGATGCATTCCGATTGGCAAATTTTCTCTTTATTCATCCAAGAACAATTGCCTTATGAAGCAGGGGGATAGATGCTCCAGAGGGTTTGATGCCATACGGCAAAGAGGCTAAGGACGAGCTTGTAAAGATTGTTGAAGGTAAGTGTTTGAGAGTTCACGTGTATGGAGAAGATCGATATGGCCGGTGTGTTGGAGATATTTACTGCAACGGCATCTTTGTACAGGTAAACCCTACTTCCCCCTCGCCTCGACTTTTTGAAAAGTATGTTCAACAGCCTACGTGTAATCAGTCAGGAACTTTGACCAGGCAAAGGCGGGGAGCAAGACGAATTAGATAACTGGATATACTTGGACAAAGACTGATTAATCAAACTGACTTTACACTCAATCGATCTCTTTTCTTTTGCTTTCTAGACTGAAACGTCACTTCATGGTTGGACTTTGGCTGACAGCTGAACCTGAACCACAGCTTAATGCTTTGGGGCAGTTCAGGCTGTACAAGCCAAAGCCCGCCCATTGAGCAGGAATAGCAATGCATATTTACAATATCGACAATGGCTTCTAGTGCTTACGTACCTACATGTTGTTGAGCCGCTTTGTATTTGCACTCCATTCTCAGTTTCACTTTTTCCTCTACAATTCCTCAATCTTTTCCATCTCCAAGCACAGGAGTTGATGCTAAAGAAAGGGATGGCGTGGCATTACACAGCCTACGACCAACGTGCAGAGTTTGCAAAGGTAGCCTACTGATTCTTCGCATTGCTGTACCCAATTATGTGTTATATGAATTCTGTAGCTTGAATGTTGCGTGAGCAGTGGGAGAAGAATGCACGGGCAAAGCGCGTAGGCTTGTGGGCTTCTTCAAACCCTGAGGAGCCATGGGAATGGAGGAAGAATAGACGAGAGGGGAGATGATGCTTACCAAATCTGATTCAACCTCTTGCCATTCATGGGAAATTCAGCTGGCGAAGTGTTGAAGTACTGGGACTACAATCTATTCAAAGCTTTTCGGTTCATATAGAGAAGAAAATGCTTTCTCATCTGTTGTATATATACGCTAATTTGAACACTAGTGCAAATTGTAGAACAGCCTAACCAAATCGACAAATCTGGGATTAGTGAAAGATCTAATAGATGAAACTCTATTTGCTCGATGAGGTTATGAAGGTGTAGCTATGACTAAACATTGATAAAGGCGAGAATGGATCCTTAGAAAATCACAGGGCTTCAAAGTCAATGCGCAAGGAAAAGGAAACCATTACATGGTGAAAGCATGCAAGGTGCCGGCCTCGAATTTTGTTAAGGGAAATTCTACTAAGAGAAAACTTGTAAGAGAAAGTATATCACGACAAGGGAAAGATAAAAAATGATCAACAAAACCGTAAGCAAAAGAAAACCTGGCAAATGTAGCGTATCCTGAGATTCACTCAGAAGAGAGTGTTGCTACCTTCGAACAGAATTTTGAGTATAAATGCATATGCAATCAATCTATCTATACTTTTGCTGGTCCTTCATACGCTACATGAAGACGGGCTCATGTTAAGAGAAAGAGAGACCTAGTGATTCTGGTTTATGTTTTCCCATGTGCCACGTTTAATAAAATGGCATCCCAATGCATAAGGCTCCCCGCATTGCAGCGGCTGAGCGTTTGATGCGCAGAGCCTATCCCGAATTTTCCAGAGAGGCTGTCTTGCATCTCGAACGAACCATAAAAAAAGGTGCTGGCAAATTATCCACGTAATTAAATTTAAAGCATTATCATCAATTTCATGAATATGATATCCTGTCAAATGAATGAATGTTTTAAAGACTCATCTAGCTAATGTTCTCATAAAAACAAAGCATCCTTGATGCAGGAGTTTGACAGGGAGGTCCGATGTGTCCAGGGAGGCTAACTGCTGTGCTGATGCTTTGGCAAACTTGGGCATGGATTTAGCGGACAATCTTGTTGTTTTTTATGTGCCTCCTTGTCAAATTACTTTAAGACAATACTGATTCAGGTGGCAATACTATCTTATGTCATTCGGTGAACAATGGTGCTCCGTTTTGGATATGTCATGTTTAACTATGTTTAATGAAGTCCTAGTTTTACTTAAAAAGGAAGCATCCTTGAAAACATTGCTCTTCGCATTGACATGAAGATGGAGGATAGCATTCTCTCAGCAAACGTACTTCCTCAGCTACATTAGTATACCACGTTAAAGAGGAAGCACAAATCATTGTGCAATTGATTCTATTCAATTCATGGTCGGTCTTTGTTGAACATCAACAGGATGATTACATAGCCAATGCAGCACGAACAGATGCTTGTATCCACAAAAAGCAGATGCAGTTCATAGGCTGCATGCAAACAGAAGAGGAGAGGAGTCAAAGGACCTTTGAGATCAATAGACATGTCTAAGTAGCGGGAAGGAGAGAGTCCAAGTCTGCCCGCATAGTAAAAAGAGTGACAGTCTTGCTTTGTCTGTGTTGCTCAAGAGTAAGAAACCAGAAACTAGGAAAATGTGGCAAAGGCAACCGAACAAGATGCAGCATATGTGGGCAAAATGAAATAAAGAAACAGAGATACGACAAAAAGATCATGCAATGGTCATTAGGGAAACAATACAAGGGAAGGATAAAGCAAAACAAGTGCAGTTTCAAAGGTGATGTCTAAGTTTCTTTCTGGCGAACACGATCTGTAATGCTTCAGTGACATGATGAAACCATGTGTTACATACAGGTACAAAGAAGTTTGATTTTTCATCAATTGAACTGATGCTTGTTGCACCATGCAACTAAGAAGAGAAAAAAGGGAGGGCACCACATCCAAAACAGAAATGCTCTGGATAACTAGTCATTCAATTTTCTGTTTCCCTTTTGTCTATAAGCATAAAGGACCTTTTCAACTTGGAAACAAGAAGGTGCACAATTTCGAAGGAAAAGAGGTGTTGTCTGTTTGCCTTGTACAACTACCATGACTTCCTAACAAAACCGTCCACCTATCCTTTGCATATTAGTTCTGAGGAGGTCAAAAAGATGACAGATAGAGGAGTATTATACGACTAAGTTAGATGTCTTTAGTATTAAAAGGCATATGAGATATGAAATACCCTGAATCTGTGGTAGCCCTGTTCTCAAATGAGTACTGAAATTGTCATTTGGAAGCATGCATCAAGTCATTTTGATTTGAGTCATTTAGTTGAAATGCATTAATATGCCTTAGTTTAGTAAAATATCAGAGCTAGACCATAAGGAAGTGCAAAAGCATGAAAAGAAACGGTATAACACTGTGTAATGTGTCTTATTCTCAGGACAGTGCAAGGAAAAACAAACTTAAAGCTTATGAAAACGTATTTGAAGACAAAAAGAAGCTTGTCTTGTCTCATGCAGACCAACAGCACATGAAAGATTCAATGCTATTTCAACAGTACCAATGTATATCAGCAATGAATAGGAATCAAAATTGCATATGATTATGAATCAATAGGCATATGAGGTGAAAAATGATTACTGTTACTCACCCTAAATCTATTTTTTGTTGCCGTCCATCTCACTGGAATCAGAGTCACTTGCATTGTAACCTGAAAAAATTGTTCAAAAACAACAGTAATGATCGAGCCCCTGCCATGTGTATATGCAGAGAAAAAGGAAGGAGTGAGTGAGCCAAAGTATCAGTACCTGGCTGTTTATCGCTTACTTTCCAAACTGAAGATCGAACCTTTGATGCTTTATTAATCCAAGCACGACCCTTGTTGATTAAATCAAAAGGCCAAACACAATTTCAAATAAGTTCGTGAGATTTTAAGAAGACAATATGGATCGAGATTGACCAACACGAGGCCCGATCAAGTCTACATTAACAATGGTTGCTCCCTGCTAATTAGTAATTGGGTCTCAAACTATCGTAGGACCTCTAGGTAATCACCAATCCCCATATACACAGTCGGGCAAAAATGTAGACAGCATACATCCTATGGTAAAAACATATGTGGAAAGAAAAACATAACCTTTGACAGGAAAAGGCAAAACTTGCAAACTGCATAATCAAACACTCAATAAACACATTGAATTCAAGAACGTAAAATGACATGTCCAGACAACAATTGCATACAAATGAGAGCTCACATTCTGCAGTGCAGACAGTTGCAATCTATCTGGTATCCACACCATTGAAAAGAACCAAATGATCATACGAAATGAAAACAGAAAATCCAGAGGAACCTTTCGAGGGTCTCTAGGCACGCCATAGCCAGAGTTGTACATCTGGCCAACTAAGACCTGCATAGCACCATCACCAGCCTTGGCCTCTCTCAATGTGTCTTGAAACCACCTCCTGGCGCAATCGTACACTACCTGACCCAGCGGCACCCGATCGCTCCCCTCCTGCTCCAAGCTCTTCGCGCGACTCTCCATCTTCTTCGGGTCGGTTCGGACCCCACCGCCGCCGGGTCTCGACGCTTCTGGGGTTGAGACCCGGATTCTTGAAATGGGTTTCGCTTGTCTCGGCAGGTGGAGTTTGTCTGACGATGAGACGATTCTCGCTAAGCCTTGGAGCCGCGTCGCCGAAGGGATTGATTTCCCCATAGAAGCAAATTGGAAGGAATAGAGTAGAAAATAGCGATCGATTTCGTCAAAAATCCATTCTTTTTTGGTTTTTTTATCCCCGTTTTACTTGATTTTCTAGAGATGGGAAAGGAAATCTGCTGGAAGGTACAGCACAGTAGAGCATGCAAGATTTGCTCGAATCTCATCTTGTCATCACTTGTGCAAGTGACCTCATATTAGGGGCTTCGACCCAAAAAAAAACTTGTATTAGGAGCAAGCGAAAGAATCTTGATGGCATCAGACTGAACCGGTCGATTTTGAGATATTCGTGCAAGTGCCAATCCAGTTTTCGTTTTCCTAAAATGTTTGATGAATATCAATCCGATTTTGATTCCAGGTATGACTATTTATTCAGGCCATCCAATCAAATCAATATATATATATATATAGCATTAAAAAACCGAAAACCCTATCTAGTCGATACAACAAACGAAGATCCTATTATATAACAAACGACCAAGTTGCAAATCCAAGCAAGGACACATCTTGCACCGAATTGAAGTCGTTATGCATATCCCGATCCCATAGTTATCTCCGTCTTCATGAAATCAGATCGTCTTTTCTTTTTCTCTTTCAAAATGGGATCGCGCGGGACGCTAAGAAGAAAAACGCCGATTCGTTCCGTTTCCATTTTCAGGGTGAAAATCGACCCACCTTGAAATCGATCACCCTTAGATTATATTATCCTTCCTTAGAGAATCTCGGAGCAAAGAAGATCCTAATGGAACCCTTTCAAGCTAGTAAAGCCCAGACAAGACATGGATCGAATCTTGAATTTTGAGTTCTCATGTGTGAATGGATTCCTTTGATGTCATCTATTGTGTTTGTGTCAATTCAATCATAAACTTTTCAATTGATTAATTTAATTTTAAGCATTTTGACGATTTATCAATTTAGTCATTCCGACTAATTTTGATCGGAGATTGCCGACAAGGACGCTAGATGTCCTATATTGCACGGCTAATCCGACACAGATATGAACACTCTTTACAATTTACAAAGAAAAAAAGTCAATTATGTTAACATCCATTCTCCTCGTACTGCCAATGGTGTGTGTGGAATGGTCATGTCAAGATCTTATGGAATTGGAGTAATTAAGTCACATTTATCGATAGTCTCATTTCATTATCTAATTATATTTCGTAACAAAGTGATTTTACTCGATATGAATGCATTAGCTAAGTAATGGTAACGAAATATCCAAAAGTGTGCAAACTCCAAAATCATTGCGTTTTTTGGCTAGGTCATTTCTCCATTGCAAATGATGCCATATGAGACTCATTTTCTCGGACAACCATCAATGGACACATCTTCCATGACCATCGTAACGCGATTAAGCGAAACCTCACTTATCTCTTAACGACACGATGAAACCGCACTTATCTCTTAACAACATGACTCAACCCTTACAATTGCAGATAAACATCAACATTGCAACAAGGAGCTTGTAATGACGAAAATTTCCACGCCTCCATTAAGGCTCATCTTATTTCAATGAAAATGAATGATTTAGAAAATAGTTTTCTAAAAAAAAAATTATCGAAAGAAAGATTCTATTCATTATCAGGATAATACTCGAGAGGTACATAAGGAGAGAGAGGGGGAGAGAGATAGGCTCTCTCTCTCTCTCTCTCTCTCTCTCTCTCTCTCTCTCTCTCTCTCTCTCTCTCTCTCTCTCTCTCTCTCTCTCAGGACTTATAGCTCATTCAGTCAATTCACTTACTAATTTTTCTTTTGAAAACCTCATGCCATGGTTCTTGTAAAATAATAGATAGCTATTTCATCTGCTATGAATGCTGCCACCGATTAAGTACAGCTTTGGTTTGATATCTAAGAACTCTATTCCTAAGACGACCTTGAAATCGTATAGGGGCACCAAAGTGAAATTAGTTGAATCTTTCCTATGTGCTACTGAAGGCAATGGCCGAAAACCTTAGTAGCTTTCTACAGATGATTGTTTATGCAGCTTGGAGCAATTAGTAAATAAAAAAAATTCCATCGCCGACAATAATTTATATTTAAACATATTCATGGAAAATAGAATTTTTTTTATTTTTTTAAATTCTGTAAGTTATACAAGCGATCATTTCCGAATTTTTTCTTTTCAAATCATTCATTTTTCGAAAAACAAACAGAGTCTAAGAATTAATTCAAGATTAACCGATTAGACAAAGCTGAAATCTCTTTATATTTAACTGAGATTAGAATTCTCCAAATCATTAGCACGGGGTAATATTACATCTAAGCTGCTAATCATATGATTATCAAGACTCCATCTTTTCATAAGGTCAAGTCCAGGGCGTAGACTAAAACATTTGAATATTTGTAATTTCTTTCTCATGTTTGAGTTTTCAATTAACCATCTTCTGTTCGGGAAAAAAAAAAACTGGGGGATATACCAAAACATCCCAAAGAATAATTTCCTTCATGCTTCCGAGAAAGTGTGATGAAATGGAAAGTGCTATGACGGGCTTGAATATAGGCAATACGACAGCCGATTATACGCATGCTTTGCTTGTCGTTTAATGGCTGATTAGACGAGCCGACAGCAATCTCTCCAACAGATTTTAAGGAAGCTGAGACACACTTAGCAGACGGATAGTTGCTCCCAAAAAGGTTGATGTTGACATTACAATCGGGAAGGAAAACACTTTGCGAATTTAATTAAGAAAATTCTTAAACTTTACTATTATGGTTTGATGGAACTGCTGGGAATTTTGAATTACAAACATCACTGCTGGACGCAAATGCCAGTAATTTTGGGCTGAACTGGTAGACCCAAGAACTCACGATGCTTATTTCAGAAGGATAATGCTTAGTAAACTAACGATTACAATCGGTTCTAAACTTTTGAAAAATTTTCAAAAAAGAGTTCAAAGTATTCTCAATTTCTCAAAAAAAGAATTTGAAGTGGATCTTGTTTCAAATAAAGGTCTAACATATCTTATTTATTTCAAAGAAGGGTCTGGACAGAAATACTTTCGTCTTTTACATTTTAAAATTTATTCTTTTTTTTTTTTATTTTTCTGTTTTACTTTTATTTTCTTTTTCCTCTCCCCTCTCCCACCCATCGCCGGCCTTAGCTTCTCTTCGATGGTGGGCATCATCTTGCTCTCTCCTTTGGACATCCCTGAACTGCACCAAATCAAGAATTGTCTCAACTTGGCGACGACATGGCAAACATTCGACGAGAAGCAAGAATCATCCATTTTTGTCCATTTGACTTGAAAAAGTGGCCCATGCCCGTTGGAAAAATGAAGATCCGGGAAGAAAACTGCCATGTTCTGTGCTCGGCAAGGAACTCCAAAATGAGGTGAGAGTAGAGGATCGGAGACTTCTTGCCGGATGATACGAGCGATGTCTGGCTGGAGGTCAGGTGATCACGGGCATGGTTTTCTTGTAGGACTCGCGATCGATCTGGCCTTCGAGGCCGTAGCGACGCACGTACTCGACGCGAGCATTGCAGCAGAGGATCTTGGTGAGGACCCGCCTCTAGACCTCATCGGCAGCCGTGACGTCCTCGATGAACTGGAGGGCCTTCTTATTCTTGTCGTGGAGGTTGTGGTCAGCTGCGAGTTGAGGAGGTAGCAGATGGAGAGGAGGGAGGCGTAGAAGGGGGTGGATCGAGGAAGGGGACGTAAGAGCGGCAGGAGTTCCGGAGGCCGTTGCAGGCGAAGCCCTCGGGGAAGTTGTCATTGGTGGTGTCGTCATGCTTGTTGTTGACGTAGACTTGCTCAGAGAGGAGAAGGTGAGGTTGGTGAAAGAGGAGGAGGAGGAAGGAGAAGGAGGAGGAGAGAGTGTAGAGAGAGATGGCGGACTCCATGGATTCCTCTGTTGCTCAAAATAAGAATTGGAGTTGCTGGAGGTGGAACAAGAAGAAGAAGCCGGGGACGTCCTGCAATGGAGGAAAGGGAAAAACGAGAAAAGGAAAATGGGAAAAAAAAGAGAAAAAGGAAAGGACAATGGGAAAAAAATTCGAAAATATAAAAAAATGAAAATACCCCTACTAAGGCCCTTTTTGAAATAAATAGGGCACTTTAGGTTTTTATTTGAAATGACGTCTACTTTAAGCCCTTTTTTGAGAAAATAAAGATACTTGAAGCCCTTTTTCAAAATTTTACCTAAAATTTTTAAATTCTGCCGATTGAATCACAAAACCTTTGCATGACTTTAGGCTAATTTTTGTCAAAAATCGCCGATGGCCAGTGATGGTTAGATCCTCACATCGATTTTAAGCAAAAATAGGGCCGTAAAGCACTATATTGGAACTTCGCGTAAAGATTTAGGACTGAACTAACATTCATAAATTGTGTTTAGGTCGCGAACGCCGCAAATAATTCATTTGACATGCACGTATCACGTACACCTTTCTCTGTGCATGTGCAGGCGGACCAGCTGTGCTCTTCTCGTGCTCGTCGCTCTCTCAATCATCAACCCTTACGGGCCTTACCTGTTCCACGAGAACGATTCAAGAATTCATGTTCTGAGTCTTCTTTTATATCTGCCATTACATGAATCCAGCTGAGAAGTCTCGTCTTTAAAGGACATTTTTCGTCTTGTCGGACAACGTAAGTCTCGTTCTTCTTGGTCTCCGTGCCTACAACTAGGGTTCAAAACCTCGAAGAATCTACCTCTGCAACGTCTCTGTCTTTTCAGATGAAAGGGTTAGAAGAATCATGCAGAAACTGGAATGTATCATCTTCATGAGGTTCCACGTCGATGTTGGACGTGTCAAGAGAATCACTTAATACGCATTCAAGGCTTCATCTACGTACCCAGTGTCAGAGATCATGAGCTTTTCTTTCCTTTTCCTTTTCCTTTTCCTTTTGTTGTTACACTTGATGTCTCCTTATGCCCACCAAGAACGCAGTTTCTTTCTTCCAACCGGAGATCTTTCACTCACACTGTTTTAGTCTCCAATTTCACTCACACTATACATGTAAGTGTCGATTTAATCTTCGAAATTTCTATTTTATCGACTGTTCGCGAAAGAAAGAAAGAAATAGATGTGCCATGGCGGGCAAGCAAGGTATTGAGATCTAGATTTTTGAAACCGGAGTCTAAGAAATCGATAGCGAGTCCATGGATAGTTCTTATTGACTCGCGTGCTCATTACGGCATCATCTAGAGCCATCTCTGTAAGCGATTTATCCGATCAATCAAAACTTTGTGTGTAATTTCTTGTAAGGCTATGGCCGCCGTCAACTTTCTCAAAGAAATTAACTGTTATCGTTTTCAACTCACTTGTCTACCTTACCATTTCTCATATGACAAAGATTTTCTCGTCCTTTATAGATGAAAATATATGCTTTAGGAAGATGAGGATGATTCTTCATTGTCCCTATAGTCATGAGCGAATAATATTTTAAGGGCAAAAGTACAGTAAGAGTGTCAATATTTGTGTACGACGCTCACTTTAGTGGCAATATATATATTTTTCGGATCACTTAAGTGCCAAATCGAAGAAAAAACAATCACCGAAGTACCAATTCCGGCCAAAATTGATTATTTATGTGCTAATTCCGGCCAATAGTACACGTGGTATTTTTTATTAAATTTTTAATGTTACGTGTCAATTTTTTTAAAAAACAACCCACGTGGCGTCCACGTGGATTGTTCAACTTAAAAATAATTATTTTTTAAAAAAAATTAAAATTAAACAGAAAATAGCCTTAAAAAAGAATCAAAACAATAAAAAATTTAAAAAAAAGGGAACCACCAATGGCGAGGGCTGTGAGCCCTCGCTGCCGCCCCCCACAACGATTTTCACGTCTTTATAATCGAAAGATTTTATTGTAGTGACATGATATTGATTCTTCTTGATCCCTCTATTCATAAATTTATGGTGATTTCAAATGTTGATCTTAACTACTCATATGTTCATCCCTCCATCATCTAAAACCATCTTTATAAATAACTTTTGCGATCAATCAAAATCTCCGCGTGACTTCTTGTGAGGTTGCGGGGGCCGTCAAACTTCACAAAGAAACTAATTGCCTTCATTTTCGATTCGACTAGACTCGACTCGACTCAGCTCATGTATATCATCATTCTCCACATTACAATGATTTTTCTCGTCTTTTATAAATAGGGAATTTCTATTTTAGTAAGATGAGGATGATTCTCTACGGTCCCCATATGCTTGACACAAGTAAATGTCATCCCAAAGCAGATGTATTGTTTTCTCGAATACAAGTTAGACAATGACATATGCCTCCAACGCTCTTATCTCGTTATATAATTGATGTGATTTTGTCCATGCAAAATGTGTTCTTATGAGAATACATTACACGTCATCTCAACCTCTTTTTTTTTTTTTTAAATATCAGCTAAGGTCAGGAATTGCTCTTTCCTGTGATGTGAATGAACGCAATTAAAACGACTACGAAAGATTAATGCGAACAAAATAATAGGCGCCGACGATACAGTTCATTTGAAATTCAACATAACCTTACGTTAGACCTTTTCAGGGAAAATGAGATAAACGGTATCTAAATTTTTGACATAACCTGCAATGCGGTCCTTGAATTTTTATTTTGTTCAATATGGTTCTTGAACTTTATCTCAATGTGCAATGTCGTCTTTATTGTTCAATGTGTTCCTTGGATTTTTTGTATAGTTTTATATAGTTCGGGGATCAAATTGAATATGCACCAAAAGTTTAGTGATCATATGAAATAAATTATAAGTTTAGAGATCGTATTGCACCTTAAAACAAAATTTGAGGATCACATTGAATAAATTAAAAGTTTAGAGGCCACACTGTACATTTATCCAAAGTTGAAAAATCATTTATGTCATTATCTCACCTTTCAAAGATGACCATCAATAAATAAATAAATAAAAATTCCTCTCTCTCCCCCTTCTCCACCCTGGGGGTTCCTAGCTACCACAATCATATTTGAGGGAGAGACCTCTCTCTCCCTCTCCCTCCCCCCTCTCCTTCTTCTCAGTGTGCTTTGCTTCTCTACTTTTTCTCGTTTTCCTCCTGTTTGGGACCTATTTTTCTTCCGATTTAGTCTATATTTGAAATTTTCTTTCTCCCGATTCGAGAAGATTTCTATCCCGATCTAGTATAGATTTGTGATTTTTGTGTGTATGTTTTCGGAGTTTCATTTTCCTTGAATTTCGTTGGTGAACAAGTTCAGTTTTGAAGAAGATTAGAGGAGTTTCGTGAAGGTTTCGCTCTTATAGATGTTAGATCTAAGGTCGTTTAACCTTTTCACACTACTCGATGATAGTGTTGGGGATGCTAAATATAGGTGTGCACTGCCGAAAGGCAAAGCCGTAGCATCACCTGGAGTTCTCGATATGTGCTCATTACTGAAAATGAATTCGGTGATCGGCTGTCGATTTTGGTGTAAAAAAGTTATAGGTGTGTTTTTTTGAGCGTGTGACATATAACGTTTTTCTAATGATTTCTCTTATTATTTGAAACTTGTTCTGTTTGGAAGTTGTTTGGAATTTATATGGGTTTGAAGTTGTGCTATTTAAACTGAGATATTTCTCTCTTGTATGTCGATCGAGAAAATGAATGAAATGTTATTTTGACAAAAAAAAAAGATGACGGTCGTACCCATTCAGATGAATTCGGAGTTTTATATCTAAAATTCGATTGCTTTCGGTCCCTAATTCCCCGATTTATGCATTTTACTATCCTTTACATGTCCCTTTTTCTGCTTAATCAAGAAAGACCACTGCGCGCTCGAGATGACCAACGTTTAATCAATCGTCTAGTGAATTCTACTTTATAAAATTTGTGTTACATGCATGCTATTTTCTCATAAAGAAAGTTTGAATTAACATGTTTTTTGCTATATTAGCATGAATTATTGAAACGAAGAGGGCCACTCCCGCACAAATATGGGATGATGAATACTGTGCATGAGCCGACAAAGTCAAATTCATAGGACAATCAAACGCACAATAGATTCTTATTATTGTGAAGGAGCAACCCCACATTACATGCACATCAACAGGATGGGACCAACGCCAACTGGGTCGACCCGTCATTTCACTTCTTTTTACAAACACTAAACAATACAAACCAAAACGACAGAGTTTCTGACCCAAAAAATTAAAAAAAAAAACGACAGAGTCAAAACAGAAACACAAACGAACACGACCTTAGGACTCACATCCTCGTAGCCCTAGGCCAGACTTTGGCCCGTTCACCGGGAGCCAGTCGCCAACCACTAGCGCGTGCAACCTTTATTCCACTACTGTAGTAACGGCTGCACCACACATACGGCGAGCGAGATTGGTTATATGGCGAGAACCAGACCCGGCACGGACTTCCCGACCCGGCTCGACACGCTGCTCTCCCACAGCGACTGGCAGTGCAGCGAGTTGATCTTGGCCGTCGAAGGATCTGAGGGCGGGGAGTCGCCGAAGCGCGTGACGGTGAGCGAGGTGTTGAAGTATTCCCTCACCTGGGTGACTATCCCATCGGCGGAGACCGTCCAGGCGTGGACCCAGAAGATGGAGCGGGCGGTGTCGAAGCCCTCGGCGAGCACGGTGGGGCCGAAGGGGGTGATGGAGTCGGGGACGAAGAGGAAGGTGTCGTCGGATGCAGCGGCGGAGGGGGAGGCGCCAGTGAGGAGGCGCATCAAGAACTGCTGGGAGGGGGGGCCATGGAACCACCACTCGAGGTCGGGAGCGAGGATGCGGTGGACGGCGTCACAGTCGCGGAGTCGAAGGGCCTCGTAAAGGTCGCGGACCGCCGTCCGGTTCGCGGGCTTAATCTCCTCCAGAGCTGGCGGTCGAGTGTGAGCCAGTTCTAGACTAAGCGAAGCCTAGAGAGAGAGAGAGAGAGAGAGAGAGAGAGTAGTGAAAAGGGGAGAGAAAGAGCTTGAGCTTGAGCTTGAGCTTGAGATTGAGAGAGACTAGAGAAATGGCAAGCTGTGGTGTGGGTTGGAGTTGCAGGCAGTTTAAATAGGAAGAAGATGCCCCGCACTGTATTTACCAGTTGGCAAAGTCAGTACCTAAATAAAGCGACTCTTTCACAATTATGAAACAGTCAATACTTGATATTAAAAAAAAAAAAAAAGACCTCTTCGTATCGGCTAGTCTACTAACTTCGTAAACGAGCCGTATAGCACAATACTTAGCGTTTTGAAAAAGTCGTGTACATTTAGCATCATAAAAAAAGATCATTAATATAGCATAGCTATAACAAAACAGCAAAATTATGAATTTATTTGTTTAGGATTAATATTACGGAAAACTCAAAATTAGCATATCCGTAATAAGTTTAACCTATTGTTATTGATGTATCGGTTTAGGATTCTTTGTGATATTAATTTAATATTTAAGGGAAAATTTATTAATTTGAGCTGTTTTGCGATATTGAAATTTTTCGTAGGACGAAGTAAGCGAGTAATCGATTTTTGTTGAGCGTAAAGGATGAAACTTGGTCATCCGATAAAGGAATTGCTCCAATCGAGATGAGAAAATCAATCCCCACTCCCCATTAAATGAGATATTATCAGGTGCATCGGGGGTGCACGCTCGGGGAGTAGCGGATCAGATTGTTTTGACTTCGGTCAACCAGACAGTTGGACTGCAAGGCTCGGCACACGTGTCAGTGCAGCGGTGGCCTTCGACGCGCGTGTCGACCCCCCCCTCCCTTGGGAAAAAGGCACGTGTGGAAAGTTGGACCCTTTCTTTTATTTCATGCGGGTCCCAGTCGAGCCAGCTTTTTTGGACTCCCCTCCCACAGCCGCGCGTGGCGTCATGACATACGAGGTTGGTCTTCGGGAGGCTTCCATGTTAATTGAATTCTTCCTTTTGTAACGTATCTACCGGATGATCTTATTGTTAAGGTTATTCGGATTGTTACGGTATAAGCAACCAATCTGATCTGCGCTATCGACACGGGCAGATACCTACGATACTTTGTTGTCGGATCGACAGGGTATTCAGACGCCGATAATTTTCATCGAGTCGCTCTAACGCTATAAAACACGAGGCGATTTTCAATTACGCGAGAGGGGGGTGTGAATCAAATGGGTCTTGATCCACTCGTGAATTTGATTTATCCCTAATGTTGGACCACTTCAATAAAATATTAGAGAAGAAAAGGACAAAGGAAAGTGCTTAGAATAGCGTGCCATAATTTGTAGCTCGTGGACCATAAGCCAAAAAAAAAAAAAACAAGAAGAGAGAAATAATAATAATAATAATAATAAGGGACAGGAATACCTCGTTATTGTACCAGTCCCGACATCCAAGATCGAAAGGTCTTGGTGAGCCAAAAAACATCAAAATCATCAAAAGGGTCCCACAGAAGACAAGAACTGAGGGTATCCCTACCCCAGATACGGCGGAATGCGCCGGGCTGGCATTTTCACCATTTGGATTTTGACTCGTTTTCTTGAAATTCCCCCCTTTGATTCTATTTTCTTTAATTAATATTATGAAAAATCTCCGTGCGCATGTGATAAATTTATTCTAAATTAATTTTATCACCATAAATTTTTTTTAAACTGGTACAATCGTGATAAATTTAATTCAAACTAATTTTTGAATCATTAAAAACCTCGATCTCTGTTAGTTTTTACCAAATTAGGCTAATACTGTGAAAACCTCCAAAGTGATATATATATATATATATATATATATATATGACAAATAGAGGGTAAAATTTCCAAATTGATGTACCAGTCAGTTGGCACGTGTTTTCTAGCTCAACATTTTGACGGTTAAATGTAACGGAAAATTAACGGATGGCAAACTTATCACATGTATCTTAATTTAGTATTTTTGATGGTCAAAAAAATTAATTTGAGGGTAAATTTGTCATAATTGTTCCAGTTTAGGCTTTTCGTGATATTAATCTATTTTTTTTTATTTTATGATCATATGTCTTGTTTTGTAATAAACTCGGTAATATCCAACCCCGAGGGTTGTACATAAAAGCGTCGAGCAAGTTGTTGATCGGGTGAAAGGGAAAGCTTTTGGGGGGTTTTGCGGAAGATTCTCATGGCATCCGAGCAGCACCAGCCTAGGGGGGAACATGAAGCCACAAGTGGGATAGTGGGGATTAACAGGACATTAGACAAGTCGCTTGCTTTTTTGGAATTTTAGTGAAATTGACTTCCATCACTTTCATGTTTTGGTCTCTATTAGTGACCTAATCGCATTGACCCGGACATGTGGAAAATTCAAATGCCGGTTCGTCAAGATGAATTTGACCCGTTTATCTTCGAAACTGGATAAAGTCATCGTCCTTTTTTTCTAAATTTTTTTTTAGTAATTATGGTGGCGGAAAATTTGGATGACAAAAGGTGGAAAAAAGAGAGAATAAACTTAGTACACTAATACGACAAAAAACAAAAAACACTCAGTACACCAAATTTGAAAGTTCTAGAATTGAGAATACTTTATGAAGATATGACATCCAGCATTAGGCTAAGAGGACGATAAAAAAAAATTACCAAAAAGCACCGCAAATCAATTACAGGGGCATCGATTTTTTTTTTAGGGTTAAAGAGATATGAATTCAATCATAATTTTTTTTTTTGTCAATGTAGTCATTCTTGATCGAAAAGAATCGCAAAATTGCGAATTTGCATGTCGATCACCTTACGTGATGCGATCAATACTAAAGTGCACAGTTTTTGCAATTTTTTGAAAGTTTTTCTGAATTTTTCAAATATCATTGTTTCTTTTCCTTTTTTTTATTTGGGTTTTCTTTGACAACTTCGTCATCGTAAATCCACTAAATCTATCTGATGAAGCAGGCTCAGTCTCGTCTCGTCTCGTCTCGCATCATTTGCTGTTTTTGGTGCCGATTTTAGTTTTATTTACACCAAGCTATTCGTGCTACTAGCCTACTATGAAGCACAAGTGATTTGGTTTCCGACCGGACCATCCGGGAATAATTTGAATTGATCAAAATTCTGATAATAAGATGTCAAATACCTAACCCAACAACCCGACCCGTTAATTGTCCAAAAGATAGGAATACAAAAACCCGAACCGTTGATTGCTCAACCACCGGAATCATACTGATTATTCTCGACAGCGGGGTGCTTCCTTAATAGAACACAAATGAAGCATTAATGGGAAATTTTTTGTTATTAAGATGGATAATGATTTCAATTCATATTAAATACATTACTATACAATATGCAGATTGATCTAAACAAAATTAGAAACTTAAAACATCTTCACCTACCCCAAAAAGAGAAGGTTAACATCGGTGATGGCTCTGTACTCAAGCTCAAAGCGAGACGCAGGCTTTGTCCTCAGGTTTGGTCCACCGTCCCAAGACAGAAGCTTCTCCTGCTAGATGGAGATCGGCTCACTGCTCACCTTCGGCTTCTGCCAATAGAAATACATTCACCATGTACAATCAATGATCACTTCAGGAGTGTAATTATAAGGAATCAAAAGTATATCACTACCAAGGGAAACCTTGCTCTTCCTTCCTCTTTATACAAGCTAAAGACAAATTATATATAATAAAAGCCAATCAAATTAACAGGTATCTAAATCATATGCTGTGGCTTGGATCATGGCACCGCCTCATACTGTTAATGCACATAAACAGTATATCACAATGTGGAAAAAATAACACAAGGCATATTTCCTTGACAGCATATATTAGAACAAGAAAGAATTGCAAATGAATTAAACCACGCAAACCTTCCTCTCTATAACTCAAAGAAAGAACTAAGCAAACCTCCACGTAACCCAAAGAAAGAACTTTAAATGGACTGCAACTACATTTGACAATACAGACCAAACGTTCAGTCCACTCAAAAAGAATCACTAACCTTCTGTTTCTGGCTGTTGGAACAACCAGTCCCCTTTTCTCGAGGCTTTTAAATCGATCCTTTGCTAGAGTGCTACAACCCTTCATTACAACCAGAATGAGGAAAACTTAGCTATCCATATTCATATCTCTGTCACAGAAAAATACGAAGCACTAAAAGGTTAAAAAGGGGCGAAAACTCTCTTACTTTCAGCTGGCGGAGGGAACCGGTGATTTCTTCAGACAACAGTACTTGCATAGGTGCTGGTTCAAATCTGTAGAGAAGGTTTAAAGTTATCACATCTGATACCAAGAAACAAGAACTGATTACATACTCTGAGAAGAAATATAAAAAAACTGGCACCAATTGAAACAGATAGAATTTCCACAACTAGATCAAGAAGAGAAGTCGATATATTTATCAAAATAGTCAAACTTTGGATTGCATATCTTTGAATTAACATAAGTTCCACAAACTACTGAGACAGCACGCATTTCCTAGAACATTTCCACCATTGGTAGTTTGAAAGGGGAAAGCAAAAGAGAATTGTCATCAGGAGCTTCATGTAAACACATAAGATAACATTCAGTGTAGAAAATCATGCACATACTTGTGCTTTCCCAGGCGTGGTGGACGCAACTTTTCTCTTTCTTGCTGAGCAACAACACGTCGGAGATGCCGTCTTTGCTTCTCCTCATCCTCTTTCGCAATTTCTTGAATAATATCTGGTAAGCTGTGCTAAAGAAAGATGCCATTGTTAGTAAGGTTCGCTGAGACATAAATTTGCTGGGGCTCATGCATAAAGTACTGGAAAGCAGTATTATCATACCTGTCTATTTCCTTGGACAGTTGATCAATCTTCTTTGTTTCTGCTTCCTTCTTCAGCAAGTCCTTACGTCTTGCTCTCCGATTCAGTTCAACACGTGTCACAGGCTTTGATTTGGATGACCTGCAATTGCATGATTTCAACTAAGAGCGATTCATACCCCACACACCAGCCAACTAAAGATGAAATTTTCTGGCTAATGCCAATCTAACAGAAGCAGACATTACTATAGCATGAACAATAAAGATAACCGGAGAACGCAAGTAAAGAGACGCGTACTTCATTCTAAAACTCCTATCTGCTATTTCCTTGTACAATCACTCTGATGTCAACAACTGAGAAGTTATAAATTGTGAAAAGAAAATCACCTATTCTCGGTTGCTTTATTCTCATCACCATCCAGATTTTCCAAGCTTGAATCATCATCACCCCCATTATCAGCCTCCAAGAAATACATCTGGGGCATTAAAAAAAAAGTTAATAGAGTTCCACAGAGGTATAACATGACATATTAAAGTAGAGAAACAATTGGATCTCAAAAATAATAAACTTACATCTTCCTCATCAATAACTTCACCTTGCACGGTTAATGGAACAGGTTCAGGACCCAACTCATGTTTATAGACTTTCTGCATCTCGTCTGCAACAGCACATGCCAGAGAATCCTAGATAAAAGTAACATACCAAATAAGAGGTGACGCTACACACATCAAATTTATTGGCTGAATGCAATATAAATATATACCCACACACATACGTACCTGGTGGCTCTCAAAGGATGGATTGAATGAACAGCCGGGAGGCTCAACTTCTACAGCTGGAATAATTGAATGCTTGGGTTTCTGTTAAAAGGGAGTAAAGATCATAATTAAATCCAGTCAGGATTGGATAAAAAAATGAAAAATTCCAAGAAATTGTTACTTAAGGTTTTAGGAGCAGTTAAGAGCAAAGCAGGTACAAAAGAAATTCAGTTATTACCTTCTTGAGCTTGCCATCAAATTTATCTGCAAAAGCATTGAACGAACATTACATCACACATGTCTTGAATGAACAACCTGTTGGAAATACCATAGTTAGAAGTACAGAGCACCATACCTGCCCACAAGTCAACCATACCAGAAACTGAGACAGAAGCATCCTATTAAAAGTAAAATTAAGAAGACGGTCAGCCCTCATTCACCGTTAATGAAACATCTCCAAAAATTAGCTCACCTCGTTATCACCTTGACCACCATTGTTCACAACTTCTTTTCTTTTCTTTCTGGATTTCTTACTGACAGTAGAGGGGACTGCTTGGACAAAGGGGTTCTTCTGAAGAACACTGTCAGTCCGAAGTACCTTTTCCCTTTGCTTCTCAATTTTACGCTTTACCGAAAGATCTAAAGGAAAAACACAGGACAAAGTACCCTCTTTAGTGACTCTTTCAAGATGAAGACTTTAATTACTCTTTCATCCAATTACATTATCCAAACATTAATCTGAATGTGGGTCACAACCAGGCCCTCAAATCAGACATCAGAGAGAGCAGACATGTGGACCCAAAGATTCATTCTCTGTGCACATTACCATGCTTCCTTCATGAAAAATATCCAGAGCATCGGCTTATTGTACACAGATAACACAGTTGATATATCTACCCAACGGATTATAAGAAGTCACTGTTAGTTCAGCAGGAGCAAACAGCTGTGACACAATGAAAGCACAAATCACACTTCATTATAAAGGAATGTGAGAGAGAAATCTCTACCAAGGTTTCTACTCAATATGATTCTACTATATGCTAAAAAAATGACAAGATAAAATTAGATCAATAATTTGACCCAAAA
Organism: Rhodamnia argentea; assembly: GCF_020921035.1. Lineage (NCBI taxonomy): Eukaryota > Viridiplantae > Streptophyta > Magnoliopsida > Myrtales > Myrtaceae > Rhodamnia > Rhodamnia argentea. The sequence continues at coordinate 21,553,996 of NC_063157.1, read as the reverse complement.
AAAAATTAGATCAATAATTGAGTTGCAAGATATGATTTTTTTAATAAATCATATGGTTTCAAAATATAGGTCGTAACCAGGCCCTCAAATCAGAGCCTTGGAGGCATCAGGGAGAGCAGACATGTGGACCCAAATTCTCAATCTCCGTGCACATTACCATGCTTCCTTCATTAAACAGATATCCAGAGCATCGGCTTATTATGCACAGAGCCCAAGCGAGATTATGCTATCAAACGAAAGATGTGTACTACTGTCACGGCAAACTGCTGGAATTTACTCCACTCGAGATAAGTTGTGAGGACACCTGCACTTCACCTTTTTCCAAATAAGATCACAAACGATGACGACCTGCAAATGGTCTAACCATAATCTCCCAGAGATGCACGAATCATCACCATATAACCGTCTCATCCACACAAGGGCGTAGTTAAATCGTAGCTCAAATCAGATAGACCAAATGTATATGCCGAAGCAATTAACCCAATGCCACTGCAAAGGGATTCTTCATGCTCATGAAGAAGAAACCAAAGCCAAGTTCACATCACCCCGTAGGAGGCACCCAACGAAGCACCATCAGCAAAGCATTAGGCGTACAAAAATGACAGAAAAGCAGACACAGCACAGAAACATGCTGAACACCACAGAGACACAGAGAGAGAGGGATAGAGCTCGTTGCAATACCTCTGGCCTTATCGACGAAGAAGAGAGACTCGCTAGGGACGGCGGCGAGAGATCCGCCGGAGAGAGCGTCCTTCGTGGACTTCTCGAAGAAGTCGTGGATGTCCTCCGTGCTAATGTTGGCTCTCCACGCCTTCTTGCCCTTCCTCGAGCCCTTCGACACCTTCCCCATCCCTTCTCTCTCTCTCTCTCTCTCTCTCCCTGTGCGTGCGTGTGTAACAATGGAGGTTTTAGCTCTCTCTGATCCTGCTTCAGCTGCAGAGCTGAGCTTATATAGCCCAAATTAGGGTTTTTCCCCAATCCACCGAAAAGATACGAGTAAAATAAAATGTGAACAACAAAGAAATGAAAGAGCGGTAGAGGGAGTTTCCGTTGGGCCGCCAAGACTCTCAACTCTCAAGAGGCCCATCTTTCTGCACCTTAAGGCCCAGCCCATGAAACTATTTTTCATTTTGTCCATGGAGATAAAACCATATACTTTTCTAAAATTAATTTACTGAGTGGAACAAATTCGGGGGGGTTCATCATAATAGTGAGAAAAAAAAAATGGGTGAAACTAGATTAATATTTTCCTCACTTAATTTCGAGGCGAACGATCGACATGAAATTCTATCTCAATGAATTACACGTACAGTCTCGTGTTATTTTGGAATTGCAACGATTTTTGGAATTACTCGAAAATTTCCCATAAAACATTACATTAAAAAACAAATGAAAAAGCAGACTTGCCCTTTTGTTTTGTCTTTGTTAATCAAGTGAAAACTTGCAGTCACTCTGGATACATAAATAGTCAAGGCAAGTGAGCAAGCCTTGTGAACCGTTTACACACAGCTTCCTGCTTTAGTACCAGTAAAAATCAAAATGGAGAGCAAGCAGTATAGTCACACTGCTTCAATGGCTTTGATGTTTCGGCAGTAGAGGAACTTTCTGAGATGGCGGGGATTGCGTGGCTCTCTCTTGGGACTCTTCATTTGTCTCCTCCTTCGTCTTCCCCCATATTACAGTGTAGAATCCGACGGATATTATCATCGCTCTGATGAGACTCTGAATTCCCGGCACGTGGAAGAAAATGTTCGTGTGTCGAAAGCATTGGCAGCACAATGAAATGAAAAACAGAAGCGGGATTAGCTTACCGTTTCGCGTAATGCAGAGCTAAGCGCGTCGATGATAAACGATAATGCGCATAGGAGGACGGTTGGTGGGAAAATGGAACATTAACGCATGCTTGAACAGTAAAATTTTTCCAAGTACATCTAATACCTTCCGAGATGAAGCGCATCGCCAAGAAAGAAGAAGCCCATTAACACGGCGATGACGATCGACGCCGGCTTGAACATCGCAACATAGAAGGGACCTTTCAGGCGGATCACCCAGGTGTGAACACAGTTGCGCAGGCACTGCGCGAAAAGTCCCTAAAGATGCCCAAGGCCGAGGGGCGTAAAAACATACAACACTTTATAAAAGTTGAGATTGATTGTTCTTGATCAAGTTAACATGGGACTGGTTTATGTATGGTCATTCTCTTACCGAGCATATTACAGAGGCAAGTCCTATGTCGCTCACTTTCCAAGCGTTAGTGTCATGTTCTGCAACCAAAGCGACGATTGCAGCAATGAAGCTCCCAACTATACCATGCAAGAAGGTCACGGTCAGTTCAGCTGGATAGTCCTCCATTATCTGTGCCTGCATGTTCATGTCTTGACGCTCATTTGGATTAGACAAAGTCATTTCTCTAGCACTGGGAAAAATTAAAGTTGTGCAGTGACAAAGCGTGTACCAGAACAATGTAGTACGATGGAATAAGAATGTATTCGGCCATGAGAAATATCCCTCCCAGGAGCCAGTTTGAGCTTGATGTGCTCAAAAGCGGAACGAATGAGAGAGGCGATTTCAAAGCCATGCTAATAATTGGAGGACCCTTATAGAGAGTGACAACAAATGCACCGGATATTGACAGAATGGTCCCAATGATCTTGGCCTGACTGCTTTTTCTCTTCAGTGATACTTTCTCCATCCTTTTCGGTAAGGAAATGAACAAATACATATCATGTTTAGGTAAGAATTAACTTAGTAGAAAATATTACCAGTATAAAGTAGTTTACATAGTCTTGGTCGGGGGATGCAGCAGCATAATGCAGAAGTCTAATTCACTAACATGCTGCACTGCTCTTATTGCTGAATCAACGGTTGTCTAGTCACGGGTATCAAATTGTGGAACATTGACAGTAAACATGGTTCAATCAGGAAGTATCGAATATGTCACACTTACACTCCTCTAATTAACAACAGTACTCGAGATCTCGAAGTAAGCGAACCAATGACATAGACCAGACATGTTATTGTCTACAACAAAAGTTGCAAGCAGTAAGAGAAAATGCCAATTATGAAGAGCTGTATTGCTAATCTGCTGGTCTATATTGGATAATCGGAGTCGACTAGTATCCTGAACTGATGAACAAAATCTCAATCCCAACTAATCAGGCATTACACAATCGTCACAAGGGGGAAGGAGAACCTGAAAAGGATGGTGAGTATGAAGGTGAAAGCCGGAGTGAGATTGCTGAGGGCTGAACTAAGCGCTGGAGAACTGAAACTAATCCCGGTATAGCCCACGATCTGTGATAAACACCTGCTCTTCCCCCAAAAAGAAAAGCACCCAAAAAGCAAATTTGCAACTGAGAAGGCAAAGAAGCAAAACAAAGCAAATCAGCGCAGCCAATTCAAGAAGGTCTCAAGAGAAAATGGGACACCCATTTCTTGGCTTTGCCTCGTCTTTTCCTGCGCAAACTCGGCCACAAGATCAATACCAAACTTGTACAGACAATTACCCAATGAGGCCAAGAAGACCAATTTTGGCTAGTATGGCCAAGCTGAGAGGAGGAAGTGCTCCTGATCTGGACAGAGAAACCAAGAACAAAACTCAGCTGATGATAGCTCCTCAGTCCTCACGAAGATTAGGCTTGTACCCACTTGAGAGAGAGAGAGAGAGAGAGAGACCTATTGGACATGAAGGGAGCAGGAAGAAGAAGAAGAGCAGAGAGAGCATAAGCATAAACAAGGAAGACATGGTGGCTCAACCCTCTCAAGGTGGCTGCTTTGAACAGTGTGTACACCCCCACACATGCTGTCTATCCCAACCAATGCTATGAATGGAAGCACCTCCATATACCAGTCACATCTTCTCCTTGCCATCTCTCTCTCTCTCTCTCTCTCTCTCTCGCAGGCACGCACAGCAAACAAGGAAACGAAAAGAGACGCTTCACTTCAGCTTCAGTTATATCCTCTGCATCCGAGGTTTCTACTTTTCTAAGGTCTCCTCATCAGAGAGGCATTGCTCGTGTGGCTGGACTGGCCACGGTTGGCGGTGGAGCCTATTCTTTTCAATAGAATGAAACTCTCATCATTGTTCAAAAGAATAACGACAGAAACGATCAGATCGCTTTGGTTTATTTACAAAATAACAAGAAGGATTCGTCCTCGTTTTTTAGTATGGACCTCCTCTTCTGAATACTTACAATCATGAATCACCTCGTCGCTTCCGTTCGTCGCTTAGCCCAGGGGAGAGAGTTGCTTTCCTTTCATTATTGACTGGGTATCGGACAAAAGCTTTTTAACAATTTTTTTTTCTGGGTGCATTTCTTTTACGAAAAATAAATAATTTAAAAAATATTTTCTTAAAAATAATTACTTGTATCGCTTGCGATAATTAGCCAATGACATATGTTTTCATAACCGTTAAATTTCAAACTTTTACATCAACTTTTCAACAACCGAGAACAACTTTTTCAAACTTCAACCACTTCTGACCATGACTGGTCATTTATTTCACACATATTAATAAAGTTGAGTTAGACGACTTTTCTTCATGAAGGATAATTATTTGCGTCGTCACTGTCTGACCTTCGGGGACGATAAAACATTCACTAGAATGTTTAACCTTGTTCTTTTTCTCGATCTCAAGAAGGGACAAAGAACTGGGAACCTATGTTGGCACAAATTCTTTTATTTACTGGTAGATTGGAATGGTGATTGCACATGAATTAAACGATTCTTAAAGATATGTAAGGAAAGAAATGTAAGTATTAATGCCTTTTTCGCATATCTTAAGCTCGGATTGCCTCAACAAACTGTTTGGATTGAAGTTAAAGTAATACTCCAAATAATGTTACAATGTGATTGTATTTGTGGAAATTTCATTACTTAGTTTTGAGTGCTTCCAATCACTTTGTTTATTTATTTATTTATTTTTTCAGCTTTGATAAATTAAGACGAACAGATCTTGAAGATCACAACTACTTTCGCCCGCCAAAAAAAGAAAAAAGAAAATGAAAGAGTACCAAAATATTGGATCAAGAATAAAACATGTCAGTCGACAAAAAATTTGATTCACAACATCTTTTAAGCTCTGTTTGTTTCACGGAAAATGAAGTATTTCTGAAAAATGTTTTCTAGGAAGTCGTTTTCTAAGAAAATAACAATATTTTCTGGTGTTTGGCCGAAAGCTGAAAACGAATTGAAAAATATTTTCCGTCGTTTAATAAGGAAAATCAATTTCCATGACACAAATTTTTCTAATTTTTCGATTTTTTTTGTGGCATAATTACATGGCTACGGAGGAAACCACACATATATAATTTTTTTATTTTTTAATTATCTTTTTACTTTTTTTCGATTTTTTTGTTAAATTTTTTTATTTTTTTTAAGGGCAATGGAAGGTGTGAGCGCACTCCGCCATGAAAATGGCGATCCCTTGCCCTGTTTTCATGCTCTGCAAGCAAATTTCACATCTCATCTGCAACAACAGCCATGGATTCGCGAAATTGAACAATGTCGGGGCCGTTGCTCTGGTGCTCGCCGCCACCGCTCCTCTTCGGAGCCGTCTTACACCGGTGCCTCGGGCTGCTGGGCCCGGACGAGGCCAGCGTGGCCACAGAGGTCCGACAGCAGAGGAGGGGGCTCGGCTGCGGCTGCGGCTAAGACCGGGAGCGCAGGGGGGAGGGATCGGAGAAGAACCCGAATTTGGAGGAGATTTTGGGGCTATTGCCGGTGCTGCCGCCATGGTTGATCCGCGGGAACTTGCGGGAGAAGGTCTTGGCATCGTCGTCATCTTTAGGGATGGACGTGTAGAACGCTCTTCTCCAACCAAGGACTATCGTTCATCCTTGTATTTGCTTCGTTTTGGGATGGAGGAGAGAGAACGTGGACTGAAGAGAGAGAATACGGATGAGGAGAGATTTTTTTTTTCAATGTCAGTAACTTACGCACCCACGGGCTAAGATGCAGGGGGAAAATGATTTCCATTTCTTTAAGATGAGGAAATCATTTTCTTTAATTTTAAAAAGTTTTTTCTATCGATCGGAAAATACTTTTCATTGATCACTCATTTTCTACCCTCACAAACACCGAAAATTGAGAAAAATGTTTTCCAGAAAAATATTTTTCATGAAATAAATGGAGCCTTAAATAGATTTAAGGACTCCCATGAAATGTTCCAATATCTAGAAAATAATGAGAAAAGGCTGAATGGCCCTTTTATTGTCTTTTCGAGTCAATTGAATGGCTCCATATGGCAATGTAAATAGTGAAGGCAAAGTAATGGCGTGTATGATAACACTTATAGAGCGGAAATTCATTTAGTAACGTAATTTCTAAAGCTGAAATTCGTTTGGTTACATAACTTCATTTTTCTATTTATGAAGTAATCTTTTACTTCATAAGTTATTTTCGACCCACTTTTAGAAGTAAAAAAATAAAAAATTACTTCTCTTTTAGAATTAGAAATTTCTCGACATCAATATCTTTCTCACTTTAGCAATTTTTCGTTCTCGCCGCCTCTCTCTCTCTCTCTCTCTCCATTGCGAATTGCTTTCTATACTCATTCCCAATCATGCCTCCACCGTCGCCACCAACTGTCGAACACCGCCGCCCCCGCCGTGACCTCCGCCAGCCACCACCGACCGCCGACACCTACGCTCCCTCGCCAATGGTTGCCTCCCACTACCACCGTCACTCGTCGTCGAGCCTCTAACTCTGGCCGCCGTAGTAAAAAATAAATAATAATTTTTTATTTTTAAAAAGTAAATACTATTTTTTACTAATAAAAAATTATTTTTTAAAAAATTTTAAAATTAAAAAAATTAATTGCATGAGAGTTTTTTTAGCAATATCATTTTTCTTAATAACTACAAGAAACAAATATTCTGTAATTTGGTTAGATATAAAAGTATTTAAGTAATACGGATCGAGAATGTGTTGGATCGGATATGGGTTGTTAAATTTGTACTGTATGCAAATAGGTTAAAACGGCTTAAATGGGTCAATATAGGATAGACCATATTCATACCGACCCAAAACCGACCGGACCCGACCTACTCGTTTCACACCTCTGATTCGGAAAACTAGGAACCGGTTCTGGAAATTAGGAACCGGTCCCTTTGATCCGATTCCGAAGTGGGACCAAACCAGGAATTGATCACCCAACTTTCATCCATTCAATAAGATCTGCTAGTCTCCGTTGATTTAGATATCAATTTCAGGAGCAGAATATTTAATCGCAAATCCCTTAGCTCAGATGTCACTATTGATGGAAGGGAATCAAAATCTGAACATGATTAGTATGATAGTGCTTTTCTGAACAATATCCGGTGCAATCACGTTGTTTTTTTTTTTTTTTTTGGTCAGATAAAGATCAATCACGTTGTTGATTTGTTCATTATTTAGCCCCGGGAATCACAAAATATTAAAAAGGTAGGACAAGAGTTCATGATGCTGTTAGGTCATTAAGCTTATGGGCACCAGACAAAAGCTCCTGACAAGAAGCCAGTGATTCTTTTATTGACATTTTTGTGAATAAATAATTGTCAAGTAATAATCCAAGAAAAGACAACAAAAAAGTAATCCCTGAATTTTGATTAAATATTTGACAGATTTTTTTTTTATCAAATATACAATGTCATCTCTAAACTTTTAATTTATTCAGTGTGATGTGCGAGTTGAATGTCCAAGGTGATCACTCATTTTGTTCAAATAATAAATAAGATGTAATCTGATGACGTAAATTCTTACATGCTAAGTTGGACATTTAAAATAATGAGTTAATATGTCCATCCATTTTAGAAAAGGAAACTAAGATTAGGGCGTAGTCGTGCCCATCATTATTTGATGGCGTGAATGATTATATTTTGATTTGAGATGAAATATCTTACATGGATAATTTATGCGTAGCTCTTTTTTTTTTTTTTTTTGGTCCACCGTTCAAACCCGACGGATTGAAAGCCATATCAACAGATTTCATTAGATGAAGTAACAGTACCAACAAAAAACTTTTGGCAACTAGGCGAATGTGCACTTAGTTCATCTTGAAATGCAGTTAAAGCAGCATTTATCAGACAAAGCAAAGCATTATATTTCTGTAACTACTGGCTAGAGACTTCTGCGCTTCAAAATGGACCATACCGGAAGCAAGATACTAGTTATTCTTGCACGCCACAGCTCGGTTTAGTGCTTGGAGCGACGCCTTTCAACCACACCTATCAATGGTTTGAACAAGCAATCTGGTTTCTCGGGGATCGACCGGAAATCACTGTTTGATCCTTGGACTCAGACCAATGATAAGCACGACACGGACACCAACTTGTCCAGGCTTACTGAGGGCGAGGAATCCTTTCCACAAAGCTTCCAAGCAGCACCTATCTTCAATCCATCTCAAGAAATTTGCTCTTCACTTGATCTGTGTTAGCGGTCATCGCAGTAGAGGGACTTCTTGAAAGGACGGTGATTCGAACCCACTCTCTACAGACTCCTCAACCACTTCCTCTTTTGCCTTCCCCCACATTACGATACAGAACCCAATGGACAGTATGGTCGCACTTATGAGACTGCGAATTCATAGCAGACAAAAGCAATAGTCATCCTCGGCGTACATAGCACAAGAATGTAATTAGGCAAGTGAGCAAGCCTTGTGAACCATTTACGCAGAGCTTCCTGCTTTAGTACCAGTGAAACTCAAAATGGAGAACAATCAGTACAGTCACACTGCTTCAGTGGCTTTGATGTTTTGGGAGTAGAGGAACTTTCTGAGATGGCGGGCATTGCGTGGCGCCCTCTTGGGGCTCTTCATTTGTCTCCTCTTTCGCCTTCCCCCACATTACGGTATAGAATCCGATGGATATTACCATCGCTCCGATGAGACTGTGAATTCCCGGCACATGGAAGAAAATGTTCGTGTTGAAAGCATTGGCAGCACAGTGAATGAAAAACAGAAGCAGGATTAGCTTACCGCTTCGCATAACGCAGAGCTAAGCGTGTCGATGATAAGCGATAATGGGCGTAAAAGGACTGGTTGGTGGGAAAATGGAACATTAACACATACTTGAAGAGTAAATTTTTCCAAAGTACATCTAATACCTTCCAAGATGAATCGCATCACCAAGAAAGAAGAAGCCCATTATGATGGCGATGACGACGGATGCCGGCTTGAACATCGCAACATAGAAGGGACCTTTCAGGCGGATCGCCCAGGTGTGAACACAGTTGCGCAAGCACTGCGTGAAAAGTCCCTAAAGATGCACAAGGCCGAGGGGCGTAAAGACATACAACACTCTATAATAGTTAAGATTGACTGTTCTCGATCAAGTTAACATGGGGCTAGTTCATGTATAGTCATTCTTTTACCGAGCATATTACAGAGGCGAGTCCTATATCGCTTACTCTCCAAGCATTAGTGTCATGTTCTGCAACTAGAGCAACGACTGCAGCAATGAAGCACCCGCACATATTATGAAAGAAGGTCACAGTCAGTTCAGCTGGATAGTCCTCCATTACCTGTGCCTGCATGTTCATGTTTCGGCGCTCATTTTGATTGGCCTAAGTCATTTCTCTAGCACTAGGAAAATTAACGTTGTATAGTAGCGTAGTGTGTACCAGAACAATGTAGTACAATGGCACAAGAATGTATTCGGCCATGAGAAATATCCCTCCCAGGAGCCAGTTCGAGCTTGACGCGCTCAGAAGCGGATCAAATGAGAGAGGCCATTTCAAAGCCGTGCTAATTATTGGAGGACCCTTATAGAGAGTGACAACAAATGCACCAGATATGGACAGAGCGGTCCCAATGATCTTGGCCTGACTGCCTTTTCTCTTCAGTGATACTTTCTCCATCCTATTTGTTAAGGAAAAGAACAAATACATATCGTGTTTAAGTGAGAAGTTAACTTAGTAGACAATATTACCAGCATGGAGTAATTTACATGGTCTCGGGGGATGCAGCAGCATAATGCAGAAGTCTAATTCGCTAACATGCTGCACAGCTCTTATTGCTGAATCAATGGTATTCTAGTCACGGGTATCAATTGTAGAACATGGACAAAAAAAAAATGGTTCAGTCAGGAAGTATCAAATATGCTGCACATACACTCTTCTAATTAACGACAGTACTGGAGATCTTAAAGTAAGCAAAATGAAGGCATAAAAGAAAAGTTGCAAGCAGTTAGAGAAAATGTCAATTATGAAGAGCCCTATTGCTAATCTGCTAGTCTATCTTAGATGATCGTAATCAACTACTGTCCTGAATTGATTAGCAAAATCTCAATCACAATTAACCAGATATTCCACAATCAATACAAGGGAGAAGGAGAACCTGAAAAGGATGGCGAGTATAAAAGTGAGAGCTGGAGTGAGATTGCTGAGGGCTGAACCAAGCGTTGGAGAACTCAAACTAATCCCAGCATAGCCCATGATCTGTGCTAAACCCCTGCTCTGCCCCCAAAAAAGAAAAGCACCCAGAAAGCAAATTTACAACTGAAAAGGCAAAGAAGCAAAGCATCCAATTCAAGGTCGTCTCAAGGAAAAATGGGACACCCATTTGTTGGCTTCGCCTCGTTTTTCCTCTACTAACTTGGCACAAGATCAATATCAAACTTGTACAGACAATTACCCAATGAGGCCAAGAAGACCAATTTTGGCTAGTATGGCCAAGCTGAGAGGAGGAAGTGCTCTTGATCTGAGCAGAGAAACCAAGAACAAAAACTCAGCTGATGATAGCTCCTCAAGAAGATTAGATTTGGATACAATCGACAGGGGAGAGAGAGAGAGAGAGATACCTATAGGACATGAAGGGAGCAGGAAGAAGAAGAAGAGCAGAGAGAGCATAAGCATAGACAAGGAAGACATGGTGGCTCAACCCTCTCAACGTGGCTGCTTTGAACATCGTGTAGACTCCCACAACTATGCTGTCTATCCCCACCATTGCTATAAACGGAAGCACCTCCACGTACCACTCACAGCTCCTCCTTGCCATCTCTCTCTCACGCACGCACGGCAAACAAGGAAACAAAAAGAGACGCTTCACTTCAGTTTCAGTTATGTCTTCTGCATCTGAGGTTTCTACTTCCTAAGGTCACCTCATCAGAGAGTCAGTGCTCGAGTGGCTGAACGGGCCACTGCTGGTGGAGCCCATCCTTTTCAAGAAAATCAAACTCTCATCATTTCCTCGAAAGAATACTGACAGAAACGGGCGGATCGCTTTGGTATATTTACAAAGCAACATGGAGGAGCATGATGCTACTCCTCCTCTGAATGTCTACAATCGCCTTGTCGTTCCTGTTAGTCACTTAGCCCAGGGAGAGATTTGACTGATCACAATGGCGAAACGGGGGACAAAAAGCTCGTGGGCTGCTTTCATTACTGGTTGGGTATCCGACAAAAATCTCTTCAAACAATTTCTTTTAGTCTTTGGGAGCACTAGAAGTTTCAAACCTTCTTCTGCTTCTTGGCTCGGTTGGGAACGAGAACTGGGGAACCTGCATCTGTAACATCATCTCTCCCCCATCTCTCTCTCTCTCTCTCACTCACAGAGGCACAGAGACGCCCGAACGCACAAAACACACAGGTTTCAGTTCCAATGGTTTCTGGGATTTCAAGGTTTCCAAAGGAGCAGAAGAACCAGATGATTGTGAACGATTGATGGATGGCTGGACAAACCAAGACTCGTTTTTTTTTTGTCATTCTCAGCGAATAATGCATCATGCACTTACTCTGACACTAAATAGTGATGGCGCCCGCCAGCAACCATGTTTTCTAAATGGAAAAAAACAAGAAGATAATAAGTTGTAAGCCCAAATTATTGAAAAATGGATGATTTAGAAAACATTTTTCACGTCTAATTTTACTAGTGCTCGAAAAAAAAAATGATAACAAAATAATTGTCAGAAAATGAATGAGAAGGCACTACGGTCGCATGCCTATTGGCTTGGATTCTTTGACCGCCTGGATTCTAGCAACAAAGGATCTCGTCATTTTCACCTACAAAATTCAAACACGATGAGAAGGCAAATTGAAGGTGGAGGCGAGGAATTTAAAATTTGTTTTAATTAAGAAAAGAAATTGCATAATGCTGATTACACATGATTAAATAGTTCTTAGAGAGATGTAAGAAAAGAAATGTTTTCTACATGCAATTTCATCCTCCTCTAAATATTAAATTAAGACTAATAGATCTTGAAGATCTCAACTACTTTTGCCCACGAAAAAAAATGGAAAAAGAGTAATAACGCTACGGATTGAGAATGAATAAAAACCCATTAATGAATAAAATTGATTAACGACATCTTTTCCTTAAGAACAACAACTGATTAATCCTAGAAGAAGCCGCCACGTGTCAGCCTCTCAATTTTACTTTGGAAATTATTACACTTAAAGGAAAAATAAAATTTTTCTGAATAATCAAAAATAAAAAAAAGAAAAATTTTGTGAGCAAAAAATGAATTCTTTGGTTAGCGAGACATATTTCTTTTTATTTGCGTTTCATTCAAGGGGAGAACCGCACATCAATCATTCATAGCATAATGTGAGAGAGCATCTTCACAGAAACTATTATATGTGCATTCATGCCACATCGTCATCATCTTTTGTCACCTCGAAACACATTTATGGCGGCATCCATTCAAATGAAAAGCCACATATCCTGTAACTACTGACTACAGACTTGCATAGGCACAATACCAAAAAAAAATCTTAAATTTTAGGTCCAGTCCCAATTTTACTCCAAACTTTTTCTTGTCTCATGAAAAGTCCAAAAATTTCACTTTTATTCCAAAACTACCTCCATGAACTTTTCATCCAAAATGGCCATTAGCGATCCCACGTGGCATTTCCACGTCATTAGTAAAATTCAACTCGGCAAGCTGACCTGGATAAATCCTGTGCAAAACGATGTCTTCTTAGATGATCAATTAGGTTTGAACTTTTAATTCCTCTTTCTCTTCGTTTCAATCTCGCTAGGATTCTCCATGGTGCTCACTCCTCGATCTCTTGCGCTTGGCGTCCTTCATCTTTTATGATCCTAGGCTTGAGACGCTTAGAGGCCTCCATCTCTCGCGCTCGAAGTTCGTCATCTCTTGTGCTTGTAGGCACGACACGCTCGGACATCTCGCGCTTGGAGTCCTCTATCTTATATGCTCCTAGGCTAGAGATGCTCTAACATCTCGTGCTTGAAGGTCAGGTCTTCCATTATCCTCCTATTTAACGTTTTGTAGATGGGTAGTCTTCAATCTCGCGCTCAGACATTTCCCATTTGTTAATGGGAGATTTTGAAATTTGTTGGTCAGAGACTTTAAATACTGTCAAAAATACCAGGTTGATTCCCTGAAATCCTTGGAATTTGTGGCATCGTTGGTTGCAATTAATCGAGATTAATTCTTGAAAACTCCCCATTTGATTCTCGAAAACTACCAGTACCTGCGAAAACTACACAAGATTGATTGTTAGTGTTATGATATACGATTAATGCTTGTTTGAATGTATTTGACTTAATTCTTATTTGTCTTTGTCCTAAAAAAGATAATTAAGTATACTGTAAGTATTGAGGCTTTGCGGTGGAGGTGGATATCAAAATCCATGCTTTTACTGTCTGGCACTCGAGGTTAATCGTCCAGATGTGCAGGCAAAGAGTGACTTTATGGAGAAAACCAATGCTAGTCAGCATTGAGAGCTTTGTGCGAAGTGGATCTCATGCAAATGATGTTAGATTCAAGTTAAGAGGTTGTAAATCTGTTAAAATTAAGGTTCAGCTCTGAAATAAGCATTTCTGTGATGATTGGGTCTTATATTTTTAGTTTGCTTCTATTTTAATGTAGAATGGAGGTTCTAACAGTGGCGGCGGAGCATCGAGTCAATTTGTAAGCGACGAATGTGACGTTCCATGCATGCAACAACGACAAACAACCGTCTACCTCGCACTCGTAGACCCCAAGAAATCTTGCCAGGAGGCCATTTCGCTATTCAACATGGAAAAGTAATTTATAACTGCTTGATGCAGTGATATACATCAGAGGTAAAGACATTCTTAGTTATTACTTAAGCAATTTGAAAAATGTTGAATCTAAACCTGTTAAAAAGTATTACCTTGTTTTCAGAGGTTGATGATTGTTGGTTTTTTTTAATGGATCGGTCCTTATCTGACATTGCAAGAGAAAGAAGTCATTTGCCAAGTGATGAATGATAATGAGGTCTTGAAGGAGAGGTTGCAAATTGTGGAGAATTAGTTAGACAACGGCTTACAGATTAAAACTATCAGAATGCAAGCGCAGGAGAAGACATATGTTAGAGTTATACTTGTACTAATAGCAGCTTTGATTGTGTTAATGATGTGTATGGTCGATAGGATCAGCTATAGCATTAGTAAGCTGTGATGATTCAATATTTGTCATTTCAATAGAAACTATTTGACCAATATCTTGATGCCTCATCGAACCCAACCCACTGCACGTTGTAGAATCTTCCGGCTCAATTCCACGAAATGGGATATGCTTTGTATGTATAGATAGTCGTTCTGAAAAATATCTTGCTTCGAGCTTGCTTCTCATGTAAGAACGCATCTTTTTTGCCGTCAATCAGAGTGTAGTTCTCTGACTACATTCGCACGTCGAACACAACTGCAACTTGAATTACAATGGGCTCTAAGATGATCGAAGTAAAAGACAGAATTCGGAATGTTTATAGATAACAAATGAAGGCATGAAGATATGAAATGAGGTTGGTAACTTCTTTGTCTGCTTCATCATCTGCTGGTCCTGTGTTTGCAAAGTGGTCCATGTTTCACAAAGGAGTTTCAAAAATCCACTTATAGTGGTCAATTCATTCATAAGGTACTCCAAACATCTAGCAAAAGGAGTTCAGTCTTGTGCACGACTCAATACAGTACATTAAGAAAACATCCCAAATAAAAACTATGTCGGTAAATCTCCAAACAGATAATACATAGCCAAATGCACATAGAAACACCACAAAAACTGCCCTTTTCAGTTTACAACTCAACATCCTCTAATCTAACAGCAGCACTAGCATTTCCCGATCCACAACTTCACACTCCACCGATTCCAGATTCTTGAGTGCGTGGAGGTTCTGAGATACCAATTGAAGATAGGCTCGCTGAAACTTGAACATCTCTTGCTATTGATGGACCTCCAATGTGAATAACTTTATCACTACCAAGCATCTAAAGTGGAAAAAAAATGTAAAAAGTAAACTTGCAGTTCTTCTCAACATACATATAAATCATTAGACAAAGAGATTACCCTTAAATATGAATTTTCAGAGTCTTCAGAAATAAAAAGTCCATAACCTTGTCGTACCTGATGATATAAAATGAACATAAAGACACGTTATTCACAATATACACTTATTGTGAAAATAATATATGCATAAAAAAGGCACTAACTTGTGCCATCTCCTTCCTAATAATGATGGCAGAGTCGCTATTAGATTGTACATTGGCATGTGCATTGGTCTGAACACCAATAGCCTTCTTTGGTCTTCCTCTTTTTCTTGCAAATGAAAAAAACAAGAAATACTAATGTTACCAATCATGATAACTCAAAAAAAAAAAAAATTCTTATTAAAATTTACACAAACCTTCAACTAAGACTTATTTTGGGTGGCCTTGATGTTGAAGGATTCTTGCATGTCCTCTTGTTATGCCCATAATGAAGGCAGTTTATACATTGCATTTGGATTCCAACTTTCAGCTAGTTCTTACCATTGCTATTTCGTTCATCCTTATCCTTGATTATGTTTTTCTTCTCTCTCCCCCTTTTTCTTCTATAAGGTGGAGGTTTGATTAGCTCACCACTGACTTGGGGCCACATTCTTTTTCCATTCATGTATGGGAAGGGACATTGGTAGCATCTTTGATAAGCATCCTTCTTAAATCAATCATCAACATAATCATCGATATCTAACTTCATCAAAGTTTACATGGTATTCCGGAGATATCCCATTCCCTACAAGCATAAGTTTTTCTATCCAAGCCAACCACAAAGTTATTGTCATACACTTGAACCTAAAATTTGCTCCTCATTGCTACTCTAGTAATAAAATGCCTGGATTCTAGTTTAATCTTCTCCAACTTTATTCTAATCCTCGGGCAAATAGGATCTATTTGATCAACCATTAACTGACTTCTCTCTGCCATCCACTCCATTAACATCATTCTTATTTGAAGTATGGGTTTTTCTCTTGGTATGCAAATGTATCCATTGAAGGTCTCGCTTAAGTTCTTATCAACCGCATCATATTTGGTTCTTATCTTGATGAACCTCATGAAGTCTTCGTAACTTTTAGGGCACTCCATCTTCAAATCTGCCATTGCGACGTCAAAATCAGCTTCAAATGTACATCTCACAGCCCTCCAAAAGAGATGCTTAAGAGCATCCCCTTTGTGCAATTTTTTCCAATTGGCATATATGTGTCTTGCACAATTTCGATGCTCTGCTTGTGGAGATAGCCATGAGGCTGCATTCACTGGTCTCTGTAACCAAAATTAGCCAATAAAAAGCAAATGAGTATCGTCAATGATTGCACTAATGTTACTTAATAATCAACAAAGACAAAAGGTGAGATATTATCTTTTGTTGATCATTGATAAAAATTCAACCTTTGCTTGTGCCTAGGGTGAGAAACCAAGTCCAAGATGCCTCGGATTCAACTTCCACAACTGCCCAAACTATTGGAAACATTTGATTGTTTTCATCTCGTCCAACAGCACATAACAACAGACCCTTTAATCCAGTCTTAAGAAAGCACCCATCCAAGCTTATAACACACCCACATCCCGCTAAAAATCCGTGTTTCAACTCGATAAACCGCACATAAAACCTCTCAAATACTTTAGTTGTTGGATTAACTTCTATCTCAAATGTTCCATCCTTGCTAACTCTCTTGAGCTCCGCCAAATATGATTTCAACATGTCATATTGCTCCTCTATCGGGCCCCTTATAAGATTAAGAGCTTTTGATATGGCTCTATAACATTTTTTTCTATCCAATATTAGAGCAAACTTTTCTCTTGCATCTGCTCACATTTTTGCAGCCGAGTAAGTTAGCCTAGCCCTAATCTTAGGCATGTACTCATGAGCAAGCCATGTAGCAAGAGCTTGCTTATTAGTTAGGTTTCGATTACAGCTACGTGGGTCTCCAACTCCCCTTATGATAAAAGTTTTCCTATTCTGAATCCATACACCGTACAACCTCCAACCACATCCTTCTACGCTCTTCGCTCTCATTCTTTTCTCTTCACTCTTTTGCCAAGAAATATTGAATCTGTTAATCACTACATATTTTTTTCACATCGTTCTTGAACTGTTCACGAGATTCAAATCTCATGTCTAGATTTAATATTTTCTCATCATGGTCACACATAGGATCATACCTATTAACCATTGGCCTTGTCGTGACATTGGCTTCTTCAAAATTATCATCGTCAGGGCCACTTACAGGTTCGGTATCAAAACCTGAGTCTTCATCTGATATTCTTAGTTCTACTGATGAAGGACTATCATTCCTCCATTTTGATGAACTATCATCACCGTCTCTTCCATTCTGTTAAAAAATAGTGTGTTAAAATGAAAACTGAAAACACAGTGATGAACATAGGGTTAAGAATTGAATAAAAAATCACCATTGCTTTTGATTCAAGCTAGTAATACTTCAATTTAAAAATAAATAATTAAAAAAGAATTCATGAAAACTGAAAGGTAAGCACACGTATTGCCTCATTACAGGCCCATATAGAGATCCTAATACCAATGTTATCCAAGTCAAGACATTGCTTCACATTTTCCATTTGAATACAAAAGAAAAGGTATTCTTAGCTCATCATGTTTTGCATGGTATGAACTTTTCATGAAAAATAATCTTCAACTCATAGTTATCTTTCCAACAAATTCATTATCTACTAAAAATACAATAAAGAGTCATATTCACATCTCATAAAGTTCAATTAGTTTGATTTGAGCAACAAAAAGGCTTTATTAATGCTCTTTATATAAGGGACAAGTCCAATTCCAGTGAGACCAACAAGGATTAGAGCTTGCAAAGTCACACCGGAAAATGACTAGACATTAATCAAATTTCTTCTGATGGTTCACCTTTCAATAGAAAAGTCGATGAAAAGTACAACAAAGTAATAGAAAAGCTTCAAGTTGCCTTTGAAAATAAAAGCGATCACAATGCCCAACAATTTGGCTTTCACTTACCCATTTACAAAACGTTAAATAGGAGGATAATGGAAGACCTAACCTTCAAGCGCGAGATGTTAGAGCATCTCGAGCCTAGGAGTGCAAGAGATAGAGGACTCCGAGTGCAAGATGTCCGAGCGTATCGAGCCTACGAGTGCAAGGGATGACGGACTTCGAGCACGAGAGATGAAGGCCTCTAAGCCTCTCGAGTGGAGGAGCGCCAAAGATGAGGGACACCAAGTGCGAGGGATGGAGGGGTGAGCGCCATGGAGAATCCCAGCGCGATTGAAGGGGGAGACGAGATGAAACGAAGAGAAAGAGGAATTAAAAGCCAAACTAATTACTCATCCAAGAAGACGTCGTGTTGCACAAGATTTATCCGTGTTAGCTTGCTGAGTTGAATTTTAGTAATGACGTGGAAACACTACGTGGGATTGCTAACGGCCATTTTGGATGAAAAGTTAACGGTGGTAGATTTGGGACAAAAGTGAAAGTTATGGATTTTTCATGAGATAAGAAAAAGTTTTCGGCCAAATTAGGACTGGGACTAAAGTTTAGGGTTTTTTTGGATATTAGGCCGACTTGCAAGCATCAAGTTGGATCATATGTTGGAAGCAAAGGACTTACTATTCTTGCAGTCACGGCTCGGTTTTGTGCTTGGACGGACGCCCTTCATCCACACCTCTCCATGGTTTGATCAAGCAATCCGGTTTCTAGGATTAACAGGCCATTCGTGATTTGACCCCTTTAGACTCAGATCAATGGTAAATGCGATCCAACACCGGCACCTATTTGTGCAGGCTTACTGAGGGTGAGGAATCCTTTTCACAAACTTTCCAAGGAGCACCCATCTTCAATCCATCTGTAGAATTGTGCTCTGCTGACGGTCATCGCAGCAGGGGAACTTTTTGAGAGGACGGTGATTCCATCCGGCTCTCTGCAAATTCCTCAACTATTTCCTCTTTTGCCTTCCTCCACATTACAACATAGAACCTGATGGACAGTGTGGCCGCTCGTAGGAGTGACAACGGGTCGGGTCGGGTCTTCTGTTCCCCTGCTTCAACCAAGACCGAACCTTTCGTCTCGAGTCCTAAAACGCAGCCATTTCTCGCATTCGGCTTTTGGATCGCCGCAAGTTTCTCAACACTCTCCCGCGAGGTGGTCAGAATCGAGTGTTGAGTGCTCATCGTCGAAAGGTTCAGGAGGATCACAAAGAACAAAGAGACGAGGAAAAGATCACAGGAAAGCAAGAACTTTCTTTCTTTGGTCAAAGTGTTTGCTACTCTTTCAACTGAAAGAGATTTGGAGAATATTGGGCACGCGGATGTGGCAGTCCCTGTCTGAAAAACACAAACACACTCTCTCAGCTCAGCTTGTATCGAGATGAAATGAAAAGGGTGAAGGGACAGTGGACGGTGATTAGACACTTTGAACGCTATAAGATGGTCGGTACGAAGGATCGACTCAATATGGACCCTCGATTTTTTCTTTTCTTTTTCCTTTTTGTTTCGTGAAGATAAGGACATTTATATATTAAAAGGGGGAAGTTTCCACGTGAGGAATATGATTAAGACATATTACCAATCTTTTAGCGTTCAAAGTGTCTAATCACCGTCCACTATCCCTTTACCCTTTTCATTTCATCTTTATACAAGCTGAGAGAGTGTGTTTTAGACAGGGGTGACACATCAGCGTGCCAAGTATTCTCCAAATCCACGTATAATTTGAATAACCCATATAGGATCAAATATGGGTTTTGAACCCATATTGACACCTCTATCCTTATTGGGTCACGATTAGTTGTCAATGAGTCCTCTAGTTTGTTCAGTTTCCTAAATTAGCTGCACAAACTTTTCTTGATGTAATTGAGTAGCTTAACATAATTTGATTTTTGCGAAGATCTTTTCATCATTATCTCATAGAGACATATTTGAGATTGTTAGGATAGGATAAGTCTCCTTGTCTGTCAACTCTGTTGGTGCTGCCTGAGTAGATGATGAAGACACTTGAGCGTTTACTCTTGGTAGCTGCCGCTAGTATTATGAGTTATGCATGATTTGTTCCTGGTAAAGTTTTGCATGCTTCTGTTGATTTCTGACCACTATGCTCGCTATTTGACTGTGGTCAACTTGAATACAAGAATGGGGATGATTCTCAAACTTGATGTCGCTTGCAGATGTCTCGACAAAGCTGCTGTACTCTCAGATGCAGAGGCAAAAAATGGGGATTACAACTCGTGGAGGCTGTGTACGGTGACACAAGTGGAGGAGCTCAAGATTCTAATCCGCATGTTCCCCATCTGGGCCACTGGAATCGTGTTCTCCGCTGTTTACGCACAGATGTCCACAATGTTCGTGGAGCAAGGCATGATGATGGATACCACTGTCGGTTCCTTCACCATCCCACCGGCGTCCCTCTCCACATTCGATGTCATCAGCGTGATCTTCTGGGTCCCGGTGTATGACAGCGTCGTTGTTCCCATTGCCCGAAAATTCACTGGAAAGGAACGCGGATTTTCGGATTTTCGGATTTCGTAACATTTCTAAAACATCTCAGCTCGATTTTTCGAGATGGGACCGGATTGAGAACCGATCACCCAATTTTCATCCACTCAATAAAATTCGCTAGTCTCCATTGATTTAGATACTCAAATTAGAATTTCAGAGATAGAATATTAAATCGCAAATCCCTTAGTACAGGCATAATTATTGATGGAAGGGAATCAAAATCTGAACTTGATTAGTATAGTAGATCCTTTTCTGAGTAATGTCCGGTGCAATCACGTTGTTGTTTTGTTCATTATTTAGCCCGTGAATCTCAAAATATTGAAAAAAACCAAAAAAAGTGGGACAAGAGCCCATGTTGCTGTCATTATGCTTATGGCTGCGTGCCAGACAAGAGCTCATGACAAGAAGCCCGTGCATCCCACAGATTCTTTTATTGACATTTTTGCGAATGAGCAATTGTCGAGTAACAATCTAAAGAAAAAATTGACACAAAAAGCAGTGCCTGAATTTTGATCAAATATGCAATATCATCTCTAAACTTTTATATTAAAAAAATTATTCAATACAGTCCTTCATTTTGCTCAAATGACAAATTAGACTTAATTTGATGTAAATTGTTATATGCTAAGTTCAGTATTTAAAATGACAACTTAATATGCCCATTTTTTATCCATCTATTGTGAAAAGGGAAAATAAAATTAAGGCGTAATTATGTCCATTGTTATTTGATGACGCTAATGATTCTGTCTTATTTGGGATGAAAATATCTGACATGGATAATCTATGTGCAGCTATTTTTATTTATTTTTTTGGTCGACCGTTCAAATTGAACCCATTGGAAGCCATACCCAACAGATTTCGTTAAATGGAGTTAACAGTACCAAAAAAACTTTTGGCAACTGTGTGTATGTGCACTTAGCTCATCTTGAAATACATTTAAAGCAGCATTTATTCAGACAAAGCAACATATTTCTGTGACTTCCGGCTAGAAACTCGTAGACATCAAAATGGACCATATTGAAAGCAAGAGACGTGTTATTCTTGCACGCCACAGCTCGGTTTTGTGCTTGGAGCAACACCTTTCATACACGCCTATCAATGGTTTGAACAAGCAATCTGGGTTTTTCGCGATCGACAAGCAATCACTGTTTGATCCTCTAACTCAGATCAATGATTGATAAGTACGACACGGACGCCTCCAGGCTTATTGAGGGCGAGGAATCCTTTTCACAAAGCTTCCAAGCAGTACCTATCTGCAATCCATCTCAAGAAATTTGTTCTACACTTCATATGTGTTAGCGGTCATTGCAGTAGGGGGACTTTTTCAAAGGACGGTGATTCCAACCGACTCTCTACAGACTCCTCAACCACTTCCTCTTTTGCCTTCCCCCACATTACAATATAAAATCCAATGGACAGTATGGTCGCTCCTATAAGACTGCGAATTCATAGAAGACAAAAGCAATTGTCATCCAAGGCATACATAGTATGAGAACGTAATTAGGTTATCTCGGTGTCCAATTAGAATAAAAAAAAGCTTTTTTTGCATATTATACGCATGCAGTACGTCTTAAGCCACATTGATTGGTCATCATGTTTAATCTTTCTTTTGGCATTCAAGATAATGTAGTGCTCGATGTTTTCCTGCTGTATCTTACCTTCCGAGATGAAGTTTGTCTCCAAGAAAGAAGACACCCATGGCAACAGCCACGGGAATCAACAACGGCTTGAACATCGCCACATAGAAAGGCCCTTTCAACCGGATTGCCCATGTGTGAACGATGTTGGTTAAGCATCGATTAAAGAGGCCCTATAAGCAAAGCAAAGCAAAGAGGAGGGAACATCAGCATCGGCACAATTTTCATTAATGAAGCGCGATAAAGTTTGTTGCTTTGTTTCCTCACCGAGCATATTACCGAGGCCAGTTCTATACCCTGCACTCTCCATGCACTCATATCATGTTCCATTACTAAACAGACAATGGCAGTCATGAAGCTCACGACCACGTTGTAAAAGAAGATTACAGTCAGTTCTGCCGGATACTCCTTCATTATCTGTTTCTGCAGGATCAATTGTTGAATTTCCGATCATTTTCAACTCAAGTCCTGATAACAGCACTAGCAAAACAAGATGAAAACATGTATACTATACCAGAAGAATGTACCACAAAGTGAGCAAAATATAATCAGCAGTGAGGAGAATCCCCCCAACAACCCAGTTCGAGTTCGATCCTTGCATAAGTGGATAAAGTGAGAGAGAAGGTTTTGGAGTGAAGATAACTAGGGGACCTCTATAAAGAGTGATGACAGATGTGCCGCAAATTGACAGTACGGTCCCGACTATCTTGGCCTGACTGCTTCTTTTGTTCAATGACACCTCCTCCATCCTTTTTAGAAAGAAAAACAAGCAAAGATGAATGGAAAGACATGAACTCTGTTACACAAGCTCCAGCTTTAGCCTTTACGCAACTAAGCTGTTTTACAGTACTATTAATACTTTGTCTGACAAGTCAGCATTGCTACGTAAATTATATAAGAATACGACTAATAAACAACCAGTGACTCTTGCCACATGCCTTAATCGTCCAACTTCGATCATTAGCAAGGTTTACTGCAGATTTCCAAAATATGGAGCCAATTAACAACAGAAGCTTGTCGAAGGACAAAATAAGCAAAGTCATGAGATCACAAAACCAGGAGAATCATGAGGACGTACCAGAACAACAATCTCCTCACGAGAATCGGGGAAAATGTCATTCAAGGAACCACAGAGAATTACTATTGAAATATAGCGAACTATTTGGACCTGAAAAGGATGGCAAATATGAAAGTGAGAGCTGGAGTGAGGTTGCTGATGGCTGAACCGAGAGCTGGAGAACTCATGCTAACCCCAGCATAGCCGAAAATCTGTGAAGAACCTCTGCTTTCCCAATAAAAAGAGAACAAGAAAAAACCGCAGCATGAGAACAATAAGAGACAGCAGTGAAGCAGCACAACCAATTCATATTTCTCTCTACAATTACTAGAACAAATTAGCGCTAATCTAGTGTTAGTAACAGCATAGACAAGGGCGATGCGTAAGCGGAGACATATCTGATGTACAATAATCAAGGCGACACTAGATTACTGTATGTGACCCACCCAGGCCTAAACGTGGCTCACCGGCGGAGACAGGATGTTGAAACACATAGTAAGCTATTCAAAAGTAAAGAGAAAAGAAACTTTGCACTAAGATTTGGCATGAGTAAAGTTATTGAACTGTGCATACCCAACGAGCCCAAGAAGGCCAATTTTGGCAAGTATGGCCAAGCTGAGAGGCGGAAGCTCTCTTGATCTGCAAAGGCACACAACCAAAATCAACCGAATCTCACCACAATTCATGATCATTCTTCTTGGTTTTGCACTTTGTACATATCCAGCAGAGAGAGAGGGGGGTGCATACTTGAGAGAGAAGAAACGAGCCGGGAGGAGAAGAAGAGAAGCAAATGCGTAAGAATAGACGAGGAAGACGTGGGTGCTCATCCCTCTCGAGCTGGCCGACTTGAACAGTGTGGTCACGCCCACCGAGATGCTGTCCGCGGCGATCACGGCTGAAAATGGAACCACCTCCCTTCGACACCACTCTCTCCCTCCCATCTCTCTGTCTCTCTGTCTCTCCACACTCGCAGACTCCGAGACACCCAAACGCACAAACCACGAAGGTTATAGTTGCCAATGGTTTCTGGGATTCCAAGGTTTCATCGGAGCAGAAGAACCGGGGCTTGTACTTTAATGGGTGATGGGTAATGGGCCTCCCTGTGACAACCAGTCTCTCCTTCCCACCTCTCTCAGACCACATTCACAGGCACACAAACACACAGAGCGCAACAGAGGTTTCTGTCCCAATTATTTCTGAGATCCCAAGGTCTCCATCAGAGCAGAAGAACCCGTGCTTGTACTTTAATGGGTGATGCTGATGGAGAATGACGATGGATCGTCGGACAAATGAAGAGCAATGTTACTTGATCATCTGTCTTACCTTAATGTCCCCACTTACTGTCGCACCAAAAAAGCGCTGACTTACTCCCCATAGAAAGAAGGGCTAATGTCACTGAAAACATCAAACTGACTCAGGGCAGCACCCATGTTAAATTTACTCCTAATTAATTTTTATGTCATAAAAATTTCCAATTCGATATATTTGTATCGCATCTTGTAGGTAAATGTGGCACGGAAATTAATTCGAAATAGATGTGACACGAATGTACTAGTTAACCTAAAAAAGAAACAGAAGTGCTAGTTGTCAATAAGTTAATTTGCGCTCTTTCATAAATTCGGTGCACAAACTTCTCTCGATATAATTGATCAGTTTAACCTACTTGATTTTTTAGGCCAACACGCTCTTTCCGTGCTGCATGCGCAATTTACAAATACGTCACAAAATTGAAGAAAGATTGAAATACAATTCCATCCAACTACTTTTGGTTCAACAATTATCTCCTGTTCTCCTCCCATCCCTTGTATCAATCAAAGACGACATCTTTAGCCGAGGAAGCTGTATCATCGATGTCCTTGACAACAAGCTCAGCGCAGCACCCTTCAACATCTGGTTTGAGCAAACGTCCGAGATCTCCAAGATGCCGAGCGCGCTGGAAACGTTCAGATTCTTGAGCGTATGCCGTCCGCAAGGCTCAAGCAAACATGGGATTTTGTACTTGTGGCTTGCAAGCGTCGTCAAGTAGATGTGCTTGTCCATTTTTCAAGGCTCCATTTGTAGACGAACTCCATGAGCGACCTCAGTATTAGAAATTGAGGAGCACTATCATCACTCCCCAGTAAGAACATTAGTCAAACCTAGAGTATCAACTAACCGAAGGTTTCATCAAATGAAGCTTAGGAAGAGATATCCCTGAAGCTGACAAGCAAAACCAATAGCTTGATTCCGGTACCATACAGCAGAAACCTGCCGCCACTCACAAAGGAGTCTGTCTGAATCAACAACCTTGATTCGGTCGGGAAGGAAAACATGATGGAATCTCACCAAAATGGGAAGACTACGCCCATCATAATCGAAATGTACCGATTATTGCTCGAGCTTGCTGAATTTTGATCCATGCCTTTTGGGTAAATAAAAAGTGGTAACCGTGTGGATTAAGGAAGACGTTAAGATCACAGGTACTTCCTTTCGCAAAGCTTATATGTTCATTTATAATTTAAGAATTTCCTAATGTATGCATAAATGAACATGAGAAATGCTTCCCCGACGGTCCGACAGTTTTGCCAGTTATTTCTTTCCGTAGATCTACACACCATCACTGCGTGTTTTTTTATAAATCACTCATTAATTGAAAAATCATGGAGTCAAAAATAATGACCTTACCTCCTTCTTGTTCCAATTTCAAAATTCTCTCTTCCCCAACTGGATCCTTCCCATATCCCAGTACTACTCTCTCTCTCTCTCTCTCTCTCTCTCTCTCTCTCTCTCAACTATAATGAGAGACTATTGTGGTTTTGCTTTCTCCTTTTCTTCCAATCCCAAATTCAAGTTCAGCCACGAATTGGAAATCAGGCGGATTTCGATTGTGATGTACTGTTGAGTGTTTTGGGACCTTGTCATGATCCGCTATGGCACCAATTACCCTTCTCTTTTAGGAGAAACAAAATACATGCTCCGCTTGATGTTTCGGTGGTTCATGTTTACTTAGCATTTAGATAGGTGTTTTTTTACTTCCTTTCGATCTTGTTTGTCCTCGGTGCGATAGGAATCTAGAGAACATAATGTAATATCTGCTCTTTTCTTGCCTGTATTCCAACTTTATATTCAAACATCAAATCAAGCAAAGAAAACCCTACGTACGCGAATGGTCCATATGGAGATTTCAAGATAAGATTTGGACCACTATTATTTGGTATGAAGAATACGTGCATCACTTGGTCTCTGGACTTGAAAGATACCATATATATTTGGCATGAAAGTATATATCGTAGAAGTATCTACCTCCCACAATTATTTTGAACTTCAACCTCATTTGGAAGATTCGAACACTGATGTCTGTAATCTAGGTAGAGAAAATCGGAGATCTCGGTCATTTTATTTCATGTTATCTAATGAGCAACAAAACCAGCATGGTGGCTGCACCATCTGGTCCATTTACAATATAAACAAAACTCTGGCCAAGGAAAAAAAATAAAGTGTTGGGATTTAATCTAACAAGGACCCTAATTTCAGAGTCTTTTGATCCTTCTGTTCACTGTTGTTGACAAAAAAAAAAAAAAAAAAAAACAGATATGCTCCATCGAGTTCCCAATAAAAATGGCCAATTTTGACTAAGTTGTTTGCATCGAGCACGCATCGACGTACGAGAATCAATTATGACCTTCCCATTGGGGCCCTAATGTTCTTCCTCGAATCTTTCGTTGATAGGTAAAAGCGAGCTCCCCGGCCTCTCCCTCATGGTTGCGATCTCTCCTTCGCGAGCTGTTCTCCCTTTATCTCTACAGCCGTTGGGAGCGAAATTCGACACCGCATGAGACCTCCCTCGCGCCCGCCTGACCTCCAACAGACTTGTCCCTAAAAAATTTCAAGCTACCGCCCGATGTTTGTTACGGGCAATCCAGCCCGTCCTCACACGCGTTACATGTGTGACAGGCAGCTGGCCGAGGCCGAGAGCTTTGGGTTGAGCTGATTGTGGTTTGGGCATCGCTAATTTGGACCTCAATTTTGTCATTTGTCCACCTCACTCCTCGGGCTTACGAAGACGAATTGCCAGTTGGACCCGCACGTGTGTGTGTGTATATATATTCTAAAAATTGCAGACATTAAATTAGAATTGAACAATTAGTTATGATAAAACTTTTGTTGATTGCCTGATTGCCATTGAAATCTAATCGTCCAAATTTTTTAGGGTTAATAGCGGAAATTGGATTTCTACCGACCAAAGTATCTTGACCCTCCATTAGGTCCGTGATCCTTATAATTTTTTTTTTTTTAAAGTTGAACAGCATTTTTCAAATAATTGGATCATGACCTTTCCCTTGGTACAAAAATCAAATGAACGGAAGGTTAAACAGAAACGTTATAAACGGTCAAGATTCGGCCAAATTTGGGGAAATTTATATATGTATATATGTGCATGTACGGAACTTTTCCATTAAATCTTCCATACATTCGATTTTTCTACCAATGGGAAGGCCGTGATTCAATTGTTTAAATAAATGCAGTTCGATTTCTTTAAAAAAAATTTTAAAATCACGGATTTTAAATAATTGGACAAATGGAGGGTCAAGATATTTTATTCAGTAAAAATTCAATTGCCTCTATTAACCATAAATAATTTTGATGATTAGTCAAGTTGCTCGAATTTCACATGATTTTGTCCCATTAACATGTCGAAGAGAAGAGAGCGACTTGCTAGCTGAAGACAAGAACTGACAGCTTATTAATATCATAATCCTCCATTCGGTCCCACTCTGGAAAATTCGTGATCTCCACACGTTTTTTTTTTATCGAACTGCAATTTTGAAACATTCAGGTCATGAGCTTCTCGTAGATACAAAAATCGAATCAATGAAAGGTCGGACGTAAAAGTTATGTCCGTCAAAGTTTGGTCAAATTTAATTAAAAACATATATAAATATTATTTTTAGGATTTTTCCTATTTATATGCTATGAAATACTTGACCTCGTGAGATTTAAAGCTTCCAATCATACTATGCAAAGGCCAAATTTAATTAAAAACATAATAGTGTTGTCATGAGCTGCCCATAAATACAAAAATCGAGTTAATGGAAGGTTGGACATAAAAGTTATGTCCCGTCAAAGTTCGGCCAAGTGTAGTTAAAAACAGACACAAATATTATTATTATTTTTTAGGACTTTTCCTATTTATATGCTATGTGACCTGGAAATCAACAGTACAGTCCCCATGATCTTAGCCTGACTGCTTCTTCTGCTCAGTGAAACCTTCTCCATCCTTTATAGACAATAAAAACAATCAACAATTGGATGGGAAGATATGAATTCTCAACACAAGCTCCATCTTTAGCCTTTAGGCAATTGAGGGTGCGCATGAAATCACTTCTGATTTCTGATTTCTCTGCCGTAAGCCCATATGGTAGAGAAATGTGTTTGATAAAAACCCGATCGAAGTAGAAATCCGTTTGGTAAAAAAATTAACTTCTGATAGAATTTTTCACTTATGGCAAGATTTTCTACTTCTGACAAGATTTTCGGCCAATTTTGAGAAGTAAAAAATTTTAACTTCTCGGCTCTAGAATCACTTCTTGGACCTCACCCGCCTTCGTCGGTCACCGCCCACCCACCGCCGATTGCCGCCGCCGACCGTCGCCGTCGCAGGCCGCCGCCGGCCGCCGCTACCGCCCACTACCACCACCGGCTGCCGCCACCGCCCACTACCACCGCCGCCACCCACCGCCGTCGCCGCCGCTACCCACCGTCGCCCACCACCACCGCGACCTCCACCGCCGTCGGGACAGCCGGCCGCCCACCACCGCCCAACCGGCTGGCTACCCACCGTCGCCGGCCACCGACCACCTCCGCCGCGGCCGCCGGCCACCGACCGCCGCCGTAGCCGTCGCCACCAACCATCGCCGCCGCCGCCGACCGCCATTGCCGCCAACCACCACCGCCGCCGTCGACCATCGTCGCCGAAAATTTTGTTAATAATGTTTCAAAAATAGAAATTTTCAACCGTTACTAAACGAATTTTTCCGATCAGAAGTCAATCCGGAATAGAAGTAGAAAAATCAACTTCTACTTTTGAGGAGAAGTAGAGAAATCAATTTCTGATCACAAGTTGATTTCCTGGACAGAAGTGATTTCATGCGCACCCTGAGCTGTTTTGCACAACTATTAACACTTTGTCCAACAAGTCAGTTACAACGTAAACTACATTAGAAGAGAATGAACAAACAACCATTGACACTTGCCACATGCCTTAGTCGTCCAAATTCGATGGTTGACCAGATTTTAATCAGGATTTGCAAAAATGGAGCCAGTTAAAAGCATAAGCTTGGGGAAAGACAAAATGAGCAAAGTCATGAGATCACAAAATCGGGAGAATCATGACGAACGACCAGAACACAGATCAATTTACAAGGAAAAATATTGGGATGGGAAAATGTCATTCGATGAACCAAAGACAAGGAGTATTGATAGAGAAGTTTTGTTTCGGGACCGGAAAAGGATGGCAAATATGAAAGTGAGAGCTGAATCCAGAGTTGGAGAACTCATGCTAATCTCGGCATAGCCCAAAATCTGCGAAAAACCCCTGCTCTCCCATTAAAAAGAGGATAAGAAAAAAAATCGGAGCAAAAGACTAATGAGAGACAACAAAAAAGCAGAACAATCGCACAGGCACGCAATAAAATTAGCCAAATCTCCACCATGATACATGATCTTCTTCTCGTTTCTCCACTTTGTATATATACAATGGTAGCTCATCCCTCTCAAGTTCGCCGCTTTGAACAGTGTGGTCACGCCCACAGTGATGCTATCCATGGGGATCACAGCTGAAAATGGAACCGCCTCCCCTGTGACATAAGTCACTCCCTCCCATCTCTCTCACAGGCACACAATCGCACAGGAGCAACAGAGGTTTCAGCTCCATTTGTTTCTGGGATTCCAAGGTTTCGTCAGAGCAGAAGAACCGGAGCTTTGTACTCTTTCATGGTGATGGGGAATGACGATGGATTGTTGGACAAAGCAAGAATGTTATTTGACAATACAATCATATCTTACTGTGACACTAAACGGCCTTGACTTGCCGCCCCTAAACATGTTTGAATAGAAAGAAACAAGAATGTTTGTTAATTTGTGCGGTTTCCTAAATTCAATGAACAAACTTCTCTTGATTTAATTGTGGAGTTTAACTTGCTTGATTTTCCGAAGGTCTTTCCATTAGCACACTCCGTTATGCTATGTGCCTGTTAACATGGGGCGATCTTCATGTTTTACACGCGCAATTCACTCTATGTGCGAATAAATCACTGTACAAAATCACAGAAAGATTAGCATATGGACAAATACAATTCCATCCAACTAGATTTGATTCAACAATGATCTCAAGTTCTCCTCCTATCCCTTGCATCAATCAAAGATGCCCTCGTGATCTGTACACTCAAATGCGGGTTCTTGGAGCAAAAGGCCTCGTACTTCGCTGAGAAAGCTATGTCATCGATGTTCTTGACAACGAAGCCCAAAGCGATGTCCTTCAACTTCTGGTGGGAGCAAACGTCCAAGATCTCCAGGATGACAAGCGCGTTGGAAGCGTTCAGGTTCTCGAGCATGCGCCGTTGGCAAGACTCTTGCAGGTACGGGATCTCGTACTTGTGGCTCGCGAGCATCAACGAGTAGATGTGCTTGTCCATCTTTTCGGGGGCGAGGCTACCTCTGTAGAGGAACTCCAGGAGCGATTCAAGCTCTTCGTGGGTCAGCTCGGGGATGGTCACGGTGTCGCTCGGCGAGGACTTGCACGAGTCCGAGTCCAGCATGTTCTTGAAGATTTGTGATCTAGCTGCCTATAAGTAGAACAATACTATTTGTCAAGCATTGAAAACCCCCTAAGTTTGGCAAGAATTACAGTTGAGAACTCAAGACCACATCTTTGAAAATTGCAGAACACTTCACACATGTTTGCTTCTTTGAGAGAGAGAGAGTCTACCAAGATGGCTCTATGAGCAGAAATTGGAGGACCATTGGAAGGCTTAATCTTGAGGTCAGTGTGAATTTGTTCTTGGAAAGCAGAAACGAGAGAGCCGGCCAAGAAAGAGATCTTCTGGGAGAGTTCATCCTCCACCTTCTTTGTGCGCTTCATCCATTCAATAAGATCTGCTAGTCCCTGTTGATTTAGATCATCAAGTTAGAGTTCGTTTCAGAAACAGAGTACTAAATCGCAATTTCTTATGGCAGATGTTGTTATTGATGGAAGGGCATCAAAATCTCAACTTGATGAATGGACGGGCTATGAATAAATTTGACGCCTGCCTAGTTCGGCAGCTCCAGGGAGGCTCAAACAAAACGTTAGGCTTAATCCCATTAGGATATGCACAGGGCCTGACTATTGGGCATGTACTTTTGGAACTAACTCCAAACCGAATTGACCCTTTTTTCCGCTGAACTTCGACATGTGATTGAAATGGTATTCGTGGAAAAAAATTAATTTCTTTGGGTTGAAAAAGACGTTCTATTCATTAAAATATAACTAAGTAGCGATATTTGAACCCATGAAAGAGACTTCATAACAAAACAAGTCTCATGGAGCTTGCGGAAAGACAGAGGAAGT
The DNA here is from genome assembly GCF_020921035.1 of Rhodamnia argentea. Lineage (NCBI taxonomy): Eukaryota > Viridiplantae > Streptophyta > Magnoliopsida > Myrtales > Myrtaceae > Rhodamnia > Rhodamnia argentea. The sequence continues at coordinate 21,522,017 of NC_063157.1, read as the reverse complement.
TTAAGCCTGGGGGCAATTATCATCCTGACAGGAAAATAACTGAGCTATAACTGTGGATGAATTATAGCTTTCTTAAATAGAGTTTAATCAGTGAATCGCTGCAGACGCAACATGATCAAGACAAGAGGGCCAAGCTATTTGCCGCATAATTTGAAGCTGTTAGAAACGGAGCAGAAAAGAACTTGCCTTGCTTTTGGTGGTGGGAGAGACCATAGACTTGGGATTGCGGTGGTTGCTCTCCAATCCGGCCGTCTCCGCTTCATGATCATCGCCGCCTTCGAAAGAGCCCATCAAGCTAAACGCGGTCTTGATCCCTTCCGAGCAACTCCCGCAGATTGTGTTCCTCGGCGGCCTTATGATCACCGGGTATGAGCTGCATATTGAGCAGTCCATCTCCTCCTCCTATCTCTTTCGTCTTCCACAATCTGATCAGAAGCCAAGAGACTTACAGAAGGTCCGCCCCGAAAACCAGGCCGGAGAGATTAGCAGAGAGAACCGGGTTCTCGTTCACTGTTTGATTGGAGCTCGCATCTTGTCCCTTCTCTTCCCGGATCCTCATATATGTCATTTGCTTTGACGAAGCTTCTGTTGCTTGCCAATCGTGGCAAGGCGGCATATTTCTGGGTTCACGGGAATTGACCGTCCTGCCCTTGAGGGTTTCTTCCTCATTGGGTTTCTCCCTCATTCTTTCATATTAGTATTGCTAAACTAGTAATCATTCTCGCTTTTTTTTTTTTTTTAACAAAAGATCGGCTCGGACAAAATTTATATATTAACTTCTGAAAGAAATAGGGCTTTAAATAGAATTATTCGGCTCCCTATTTATCTTTTTTTTTTTTTGGTCGAAAACTGAGGTTTACGAAAAGTTTTAAACATGATATATAATTCTTGGTGGGGGGACAAAAGTGTCAAAACAAAGGTGATTCGGAAAAAGATATGGTAAGATGGTTGGTCTCATGTCTTTTTGAGTGTGTCCTAAACAAGGGGCTTTATGAACATGAGTTCGTTATGAAAAGAATTAGAAAGGTAGGGATAGAGAACGACTTTCCAACCTCATCTCCAGCGAGTATAAGCAAATTCAATATATTGCAAAAAGCAGTTTAGAAGAAGGCCAGTCTGTCCCTAACTACGCCGTTTTGGGACCCTCTCTCCTACCAAAGGGAATCTCAAACGGTGACAAGTGTGTGCAGGACGCAGCAATATATGCCCTTGCCCCATTCCCTATTATAATCTTTGGGAAAATTGTCCAAAAAATTTCTAAACTTTATTGCACTTTGCCAAATCAGTCTAAATCTTTTAATTGTGCCAATTGAGTCATGAATCTTTTTATGTTTTGTCAATTGAGTCAATACGGCCAATTTTGGCCGAAAATCGCTGTCATGGACGCCTCTTGTCTTACATGGCACCGCCGGTGTTGATGTTGACAATTTTTAATAATTTTTTAATATTTTTTTTGCACTTTATTAAATTTTTTTTTTTTTTTTTTGCTTTTGTCTTCCCTTTTTCCTCTAGCTAGTCGCCGACCCTCGCCGGCCTCTAGCGAAGGTTGTCCCCATCGGCCACCGGTGAGGCTCAACCTTGCCCAACCATGGTGAGGCCCACATTGCCGAGCCTCGCCTCTTGCCAGTCATCGACCATCGTTGAGGTTTGGCTAACGGTTAGAGAAAGAAGAGAAGAAAAAAAATTAAAGAAAAGAAAAAGGAAAAAAGTTACAAAAAAAATTCAAAAAAAGATATTTAAATATCATTCAAGATTGTCCATCTCAGCATTAGTCGCGCCACGAAAGACAAAGCAATTTCGGGTCAAAATTGGCAGAGTAGACTTAATTGGCAAAACGTGAAAATGTTTAGAGCTCAATTGGAACAGTTAAAAGATCTAGGACTGAATTTGTAAAAATGTGATAGGTTTAAATTTTTTCGAACAATTTTATCTATAATCTTTATTTGGTAGATACTAGATACAGAAGACCGTAAAGAGAAGCTTTTTTCTGGAAGAGACGGTGTGAATATTCCTCGTGCGTTGGACAGTCGGAGGCCATGAAGAAAAAGTCGAGCCCGAGAGTCAGATTCATGTATTCATCAAAGCGAAGTGATGTCGTGTTGGAGTTGGCGATGTGCCTCCAACTATCAGGAAGAATCAGGGAAGAGATGCTAACTCGAGTCTCACATGCGAAGGAGACCGGGAATAAGCTTGAGATGCCTCGACGATGTCATTTTCTTTTGAAGTTCTCGTCTTAGACGGGGCATTCCTATCCATCCAAATCAATCATTACGTGTCAAGTATTGTAAATCTTATCACTTTCTTTTCCGAAATGAGATGGGCATTCACCGATTGATTTGAATGGGTGCAATTGAAGTCCTTCGAAATACCCACATGAAAATTAATCTCGTGTTAATGGGGCTCTAGGGTTTCGGAAAAAGAGAAGTTAGAATAGAAGCCAAAGGTAGTTACCGTGCAATAGACTTACTTTGGCCAAAAAATATGACTTCTGACTCACTATTCACGCCTCATAACAAAATTCCCAAGAAAAAATGTTGCATTTTCTTTCAAGCTATATATATATATATATATATATATATTAGAGGTTTTCTTGTTGATATCTACAAGAAGGTTTATTTTGAAGTTGAATCGTAAAATTACTCACGATGGGCCACGAGCTGGTTAACAGCCCACAAGTTTCGACCCGAACAAATAAGCCCATGACCCGACGGGTCACGTGACGTCAGGACTCGGAAACCGAATTTTGCCGCGAAAGGAAGAGCGCTCGAGGCAGCTTCTCCCACACGCACTTCGCATTCCCATCTCTCTCTCTCTCTCTCTCTCTCTAGGCAGCAAGCTACAACAATGGAAGTTCAGAAAACGAGCCGGATGAGCAGAAGAAGGAAGCCTCTGTTCGATCGGACCAACATTCTCGACAAGTCCTCCTCGCGGTCTCCTCCTTCGTCGTCCTCTTCCCTCCCCAAGCCTCGATCGAAGCTCGTATCCTCCAACTTCCTGCGTCGCCCCCGCATCGGCCACGGAGGGAGCAGCGGTATTGCTGGAAACTCTAGCTACGGTTCACCTGCTCTGGCTTCCGCATTCTCCCGGCCGCAATCGGGATCTTCTTCTGTTGTCGGTAGTTTCTCTGCTCTCTTCGAGGTGCATGTGATTTGATTCGATTTTTGCTTGGTGATTAGACTGTTAATCATATTCTTCACCAGTGTCTTTTGCTATTGATTGGTTTGGGTGGTTTCTTTTTGCTTGGATTAGACAAATCGCACTCTCTGATTGTGGAATGTTACTGGGCAATCGCTGCGATAATGCTTTCCTGTGCCGGGGCTTGGTCCGTTATGCTTTAATTTCCTAATGTTAGCGCACAATATCTTTTGTTGTTCCCATTGTGAGTCAATACCAAATTCCAGCCTTAATGAACATTCCTCTTGTATTTGCTGGTTCTTCAACAACCTTTTGTTATTTCACTAGGATATGGTGTTAGCGAGGTGGGCCAGCCTCGTAATGTTTACTGTCGAAGACAGACGGAAGCTAAAACGAAGTGTGGAGTGAAGGCGCTTCAGTTGCCCCCAAGCAGCTCTTCAGTTGAAAGGATCGAAAGTATTGGGTAGATCCTCTGGTCTTACATTTGTGACGTGCATGCCTACTGGAATGTTGTTTCCATTCTCTCTGCAATCAAGTTGGTAGGTTAATCGAAACGCATTGCCGAATATTGTGGGTTTTGCAGGTTTGGTTCGGTGTGTTATTTGCTTGATTTATCCGAATAACTGGGATGATAGTTCCTTGTCCTGTTAAGTGTTTAGAAAATAAGGTTTTCATAGATAAAATACCGTAAGAAAAAAAGTAAAGTGATTGCAGACTCGATCTTGGAGGAGATTAGACTATTTTACTACGCGAACAATCTGTGTCTTCTGACTATGCCTTCTGACGACTTCCGTGTCGCGACATTGATGACATTGCTAGACTTTCTTTGCTCTTCTTGTCTCTGGGTTTCAGTCTGAAGGGTGGAATTTTGTAGAGACCAATTCTTGACATAGTGATTTATCCTCAAAAGTTATTCTGAGTGCCCTTACAAGTACAGCTAGTAGGAGCATAGCACATTGCATGCGGTAGTAAATATAGAAAGTTTATGCTTTATAGGAGCTATTACATAAATGAAGAAGTTCATCATGTTGTCCCTTCTGTTGCCATTTACACATCTGACAGAAATTTTATCTTGAGGCGGTCAATCAGTGAGGTGCCTTGAGTTCAAGTATACTTTATTATGATGAGCTTTCCTGTTCTGATTTCCCCTTAATGTTGTTATTTGTTCTCACTTTGCATACAGGAAAAAGTTTGACAAAATTAGAGATGGTGATGGTATCTCCAAGTCAGGTGTTACACCTAGTAAAAGGGTAGGTGTGAATGTTTCTGCAACAATTTCACTGTGTTTCTGAGTTGTATTTTGCTCTAGCAAATGTCCTCACTTGTTGTTAACTACCCTGCCTCTTGTACGTGTTAAATTGGCATCCAGTAGATCTATTTGAAAACGAAAATAAGCCAAACTGAGAGGCTTATTTGGAAGACCTGCACATGCATTGTTGCTGTAGCTTAAGCTTCAAGTTTGATGAATATAAAATGGATCCATTGTGGTCAACAGATAGCACATGCACTCACTTTGCACGCTTTTATTGATTGGTTTTCTTTGCATCCTTCGGTACCGCATTTTCTTTTCCCAAAAGTTCGATTCCTTCTCTCCTGATTTACTACCTTGCACATCTCCATGTTTATGAGGTTTGGGTTCTTGTATTCCCGCTGGCTATCATCTGTACCAACATTTATTGCAGAAGCAGCATCCAAGGCTGCGTCAACGAGATAAGCCAAACAATTCTCTGAAAGATTTTATCAGGCAGCAGCAATTGTATTTTGCAGAGATTGACGCATTTGAGCTTTCAGAGGAGGAGGTAGCAGCAGCGGAGGCGTCTGAGTAAGTTTTTGAGAAGGAGTACTTTAGGATAGTCATTTATACTCTTCCCCACACCAACTAGCCATTAGTCACAGTAACCAACCATATCTATGCAGTTAAGACGTGCAATGGCATATTAGACATCCTTTCATTAGATATATCCTCAAGGACTGTAGCAATTGTCCAATATACACGATTGGCCTGTAGTTAATTCACTCCCAAAAGTGTAGATTATTTTTACCAGAGAAGCAGAATTGGAAGCCGCTCTTTAGACTTATGAATATTCCAAGTTAAGCTCCTGCAGTGTCTAGCAAGCTGAAACCTGCCGACAGATTAACAAAGTTGCCATTCATTTCATGCCAACTTACTAAGAACTATTCATTTGTCTCTATACATATGAGCCATGTAATCCTCTGCGCTACGCAAGAAGAGCTATTAGATCATGCATGTCGTATGTAGTTTTTCCATTGAAAACCGACACTGTCTTCTTGCTTCTTCTGGCTTTGGTGAAATCAGGCACTTTGAGATCCTCTACTAATGTCTATGGGGATATGAACAGGGTGGTTCTTCCTGGGCTTTTGAAGCCTGAAAACCTACTTTCAATGCTTAAATGCTAAATTTCTCATCCAGGTTCTTTGATGACGATTCAACAAACAGCATAAACGTGGCCGATCACATTGAGTTCCTATAGTCTCAGTCAGGATACACCTTCAAATAGTGTGTGCCTTGAGCTCAACTCCAATCGTAAGGACGCATCAACATGTTGCCAAATTTACTGACAAACAGATCTGTTGGTGTTGAAAACCAATTTGCATAGCGTTGTCACTGCAAGCTGCCGTGGCAAAGATCATTCCCTCTGTCAATGAACTCAAAATACAGAGACCAAAGGGAACCATAAACATGAACATAGAAAAAAGTTGGTTCAAGTTTGTACCTAAAAGCCTACCGTGGATGACATTTCAACAGAAAGAGATTTTCATTGACCTGACATTTCAACGGAAATGGGTTTTAACTAGCGTAGGCTTTGTTATATGTAGCTCGATATCGACAGTTATTGAAAAACTAGACGCCTGGTAGCTTAATGAAATCTTCTTCCGGTCTAAGGGGTCCGCATAATGCCTATCAATCATATCCACACCAACACACACCGGCAAAGAAAAGAAAACTTAGGGACGCGTTGTTATTACATAGTTTGAATTTTGGTCATCAACCTGTCATTGTTCACATTCAGGAGTCAGAGATAGGAGGACATCAATGGACACCCCATAAGATACGCACGAACTTCATATTTCCTTCTCTGTCTCTCTTTTTTCCCTTCTGGACTCGTTTTTTCCCGGTTGGGTTGTCAGCCACAGATCAAAGGCAAATCTTGGCCTTGTCTGCGGGGAACTAATGACATTATCACCGTCGATCCTTGAGAAGAGCCATCTCAATCTCATAAAAAGTGGCGAAATTGTCGGGGCCTAATGGCATCGAGAAAAGGATAATGTCAAGATCAAAGTAGCTATTTGAATAAGCTCATCATTAGCTAGTGTATGGGTCTTATTGGTCTAAACATCATTAACGGGGTCTTGTTAGTAAAAAAGCTCTTAATACCCGTTTACAAACGCTTCTTAACACAATGATGATCATCTAGAATTCCTCAATTAATGGGGTCCACTTATATATATATATATAGTCACCCTGGTTTTTGTCCTCCACGGAACGAGATGGAGATAGAACCGGTACTTCTTGATGAGGAGAAGTCAAGTTTGCCTTTCTGTTCCCGGGACAATCTCGCGAACATGTTTGTGTCTGTTAAGCTCTAGCTTTATGTTTTACCATACGAGAGGGAGGGATACACATCGCTTGATGCGTACCTTTGCCGGTCATCTTTGACATTTCACCCACCAAGCCCGAGCCACACCTTTTGACAAATCCGGCTCCCCCCCATCTCAAAAGTCTTCCCCAACGTTTAAATCTAAATCGGTCCCCTTTTGTCAAACAAAACCGCTTCTCAACACACCTTTCAATTCATGTCTTTGGCTTCTCATTTCTTCTTCTTCCGACCTTTTTCTAACACTTTCAGAAGCCACCAACGATGGCCATGCACTCACAAGACGGTCTACGTGTTAGGTGACCTGCCGGCCCCATTCCACATTTAGAGTCTCCACTATATAAACCCCGATGAGCACACACCCTCTTCCACGCCAAAATCGGTCAGTTCTCTAGCTACTCTTGTCATATCACCCATGGCATTTTCATCACCATGTTCTGTGGCCGTCTTGACTCTGTCCTGCCTCTTGCTCCTCCTCGTGGGGAGCTCCAATGCTCAGCTTTCCACTGATTTTTACTCCAAAACGTGCCCCAACGTCTTCACCACGGTCAAATCCCAAGTGCAATCGGCCATCAACAACGAGGCCCGAATGGGCGCCTCTCTCCTCCGCCTCTTCTTCCACGATTGCTTTGTCAATGTAAATCAACCATGGTCATTCTTCTTAATTGCTTTTCCTTTCAAAAAAACTTTACTAAGTCTCCGTTCTTTAATTCTCCTTTTTTTTTATAAATGCATCCAATCGATCCATTACGTTGCCCAAGTGTTTCGGACGTCCATTGATTAGTTCTCGGGTATTAAGCGTCATCGCTATTGTACAACTTTTAGATGAAGTTTTATGAACCACGTTGCATAAAGAAAGCGGGTTTAAGTTACCGCAAGCGGTAGTATTAAGTCTTGGTCTGGTTTACCGTTCCCTCTTTCATGTCCTAGTCAGGTAAGATGTATTTGCTTCGATCTTTAGCTTTCATGGTTCGAATGAAGTCGCGTGCATGTCTCTTTAGGGAAGTTTGTTCGCGGCACTAGAAACGACTGCGTTTATTTGGAAATCAGGCGCTTTTCTGATAAGCCTAGCTAATGTCATTTCTATATGATCAATGCAAACTACTCATCAGTTCAGATTTTTCCTATCATGATGGTGGTAGATCCACACCAGGTTTGGTACAAGTATACTATCTGATTGATCAACTAACCGAATTGGCCATCTTTTAGATTAATTGACTTTTAATGTTGACTTATCTTTCTTCCCATTCTCTTCACAAGTACCATTTTGAAATTCATTTTCCACCCTCTTGCGGCCATTGCCACAGGGCTGCGACGGATCGATTCTTCTCGATGACACGTCCACCTTCACCGGAGAAAAGAACGCTGCTCCAAACCGAAACTCAGCCAGAGGATTCGATGTCGTAGACAACATCAAGTCCGCTGTGGAGAAAGTGTGCCCCGGCGTTGTTTCCTGTGCCGACTTGTTGGCCATCACTGCTCGAGACTCCGTCGTCATCGTAAGCCCTTCCATCTCTCCAATAATCACTACGATAAACCACTACTAATCACGAATTTTCCATAGCTAATGTCTGTTCTAGAATCTAACAGAGATTGTGTTAAATTTGCAGCTTGGAGGGCCAAGCTGGAATGTTAAACTTGGGAGGAGAGATGCAAGAACCGCAAGCCAAGCAGCTGCTAACAATAACATTCCTCCTCCTACGTCAAACCTCAACAACCTTGTCTCTTTCTTCCAAAGGGTTGGCCTCTCCTCTAGAGACATGGTGGCTTTATCTGGTATGGACACGCATAAACACAATCCCCGATCGGCGTGATTGTCGGGAGAACAATCATAAAGGAAACAGTTTCTTTACTTTGATTCTTCTTGTGAAAAAAAGATACTAAACCACCAATTCCATAAAAACAGGTTCTCATACAATAGGACAAGCAAGGTGCACAAACTTCAGAGCCAGGATCTACAATGAGACCAACCTGGACTCTTCCTTGGCCCAGACAAGGCAGAGCAACTGCCCGAGGACAGCTGGTTCGGGAGACAACAACCTAGCCCCTCTCGACTTGCAGACTCCTACCGCGTTCGACAACAATTACTACAAGAACCTGCTCCAGAACAAGGGCTTGCTCCACTCGGACCAGCAGCTCTTCAACGGCGGTTCCACCGACTCGCTCGTGAGGACTTACGGCAGCAGCCCGAACACCTTCAGCTCCGACTTTGCCGCGGGCATGATCAAGATGGGGGACATCAAGCCCCTCACCGGATCAAATGGTGAAATCAGGAAGAATTGTAGGAAGATCAACTAAGACTTCAATTTTCTTCATCTTCTGGGAATAAAATTTGTTTCTTGCTTATGGTCTAGTGTAGTATTAGCGAATGCATTTGGAGATTTCTGGTTTGGGGGTATCATGGACTTTGAAGTGACCATGCAATTTTTTTTTTTTTTGGGTCGGAGTGACCATGCAAGTTAAGAGAGTAAGTTTTCAGTTTCTCATTTTTCAGTTGTACTGAGCAACCGAGCAAGATTGGTTTTCCATGTTGTAAGAGCTTGAACGATGCAAGATGTACTAAATTATACTCACACGTCTCCTCTTAAATAAAAGGCCCGAGGAAGAAGGAAAGAAAAAAAAAAAAAAAATTACAAAGAATTATTAAAATATTATTAAAATTTGTTCACAATAGCACCGATTGCACCACATCAGCATTTTAGGGCCAAAATTTACTAGATGGACTGAACTGGCACAAATGCAAAAAATTTATGACTCAATTGACAAAAAGAAAATTTATAACTTTTTTGGTAATCCTCGCAAGTTTAGGTCCTGTTTATTCCGCTTCATAGGTGCTTGACTTGGGTTAGCTATGGCGATATGGGATTGTACTCAAATAATAATAAACATATGAAAGAGGGAGTTTGAAGATTCGAATTCACTACCTCATATGCCGATATCATAAAGTAAAATAAAAAAGAAACAACAGATTGGCTCCCTCGACGACTCCATCGTTAACGTACTCTTTTATGAACTCCACATTATGCGCCCTCATGGCCCGCCACTTCAAGTTTGGTTGTCCGTAATTAATCGTCGTTTTCACGGATAAAACTAATGGTAATCAATTAGCATATGCAAACCTCTACTTATCCTCTAGTTAGTCAGCATCCGAGACTCTGAGTCCTCTAAAATTGTTCTTCCTTTTGGGAGTCTCGAACGTATTTTCGATGACGCGATGACTTTTAACAACTTGGTATGAAGTGAGTAACTAGTAAGGTTCTGTTTTCTTCAAGTTTCACGTTTCATCACATGACTGCAGAATTGAAAAGCGCATAAAGGAGGACTGATAAGTCTAAATAAGAAAACAAAACACAAGAGGAAAAATATGAAGGAGAATGAAACTGAAATGTGCTAGCAATAGCTGTCTCAAGCTAAGCGAACGGATATTCATGCTTACCCAAGAGAGCAAATAAAGAGAAGTCCTTCTATGGTACTAGAAACTTAACAAAAGTATAGGAGATATATGCTCCCACCAGGAACATCAATGGATGCTATTTTTGGGAAGGCGGGCTTGGCCATGAGAGCATGGAAGAGGAGGAGGAGGAGGAGAAGGAGGGCGAGCTTGGATGGAGATGAGGTGGAGTTGATGGCGGCGCTAAGGTTGGTGCGTCCGTGGAAGCAGCAGTGTTAGGCCGAGGCAGGCCGTCATTGGGAAGAGGGACAATGTCCGCTTGATCCCCGTACTTTGATATTTGCACTCTTATCGCATCGAGCTCAACCAGCGCACTATGAATTTTGCGTTGCAAAGCACAGATTGTTGGATATATTGTTAATATAATCCAAATAATATGTTCACATACAAGCCCAATAGGTGAAAGCATGGTTATTTGGGTCTATATGGATTGGAGCTCAATAGCTTGCATATTAACTTTAGGGTTTTCCTAAGTTGGAGGTAACACTGTCGAGCATTCCAAACTTGATGTCTCTTGGTGTAATACTTCAAGCAACCCAAACGCTTTCCATTCTCAAAACCTATAACCTCCAACAATCTTGAAGTATTAGATTCATGTGTCGGATTTGAGAGAGTAAGGTGTCTACTTGAAGATCTCATCAAGACGAACTCGCAGGTATTTTTTTTCTTTTGATTTGACGGAGAGATTGGCCGGGATTTGAGTTTGAAGATTCAAAAAACCCAGAAGTTATAGCCAATTTTAGAGGGTGAAACCACTTGGGTACTGTTCTACTCGTTGATACGAACATTTTGAGTGGTTAATCGCGTCGAACGGAGGTCGGACGGCGGAGATACGACAACCGGAAGTTTCACCGTCGCACGCGATTTTCCGACGATTTTCGGGTATTTTTCAACCAGTTTCCAGGGAGTTTTCGGCGACAAGGGCAGTCCATCTTAAGGTTTTTGGACGCTCTGAATTCATTTTTGGGGTATGTTTTGCCAAATTCCACTTCTACAGAGCAGTTTGACCAAGATTAGGGACTTTATTTGACTTTGTGAGCTCCGAGGACTCCAAGGTGCACTCTTTCTAACTTTTGCTCTAATTAAAATGGCAAAACATAGCTCCTATGATATTATAAAGCTGCAATCATTTGATGTTATTGAATTTCATGGTTGGAAATTGCATGTGCAATTTGGCATGAAAGAGCGTGAAATATTCTACATTGTATTGAGTGATTTTGCATCTACCACTGAAAATGTGGATGAATATCAATGGAACAAAGATGAAAATCTTTGTAGAGATTATTTGTTGACCTCTATAAATCCTCGTCTAGCTATGACTTATAGTGAGTACAAGACGGCGAAAGAGATATGGAATCACTTGAACGCTCAGCTTCAAAAACAAGAGGGGCTATCTAAGACTCTCCAAGTGGAGAAGTTCTTTGACTTTAAATTCAATATGAATTCGAGTATTACCTCTCGATTAATTGAACTTGAGAACATGAGGAACAAGCTCAAAGAGGATAACTCTGATATGTCCGATAATCTCTTTATCGATCTTGTGTTGAGTAAGCTACTTCTTGAATGGAGTTCTTTCAAGACCGAAATGCATAGATTGAAGGAACAGATGAGACTGGATGAATTAAAGAGGTATATTCATATTGAGGATCAAAACTTTTCTAAGAAAAGTTTGGAACAAGTAGGACAACAAAAGTCAGTTGCCAACTTAGTTTCACACTCCAATAAACCTCAGAAAAAGTTCAAGTCACCAAAAGGTGAATCCTCTTCATAGTTAGAGACCAAAAAGACTATCTCCAAAAAGAAGAAGAAGGGGAAGTGCCATAATTGTGAAAAGTGGGGTCATTGGGCAGCAGAGTGTAAGCTACCAAAGAAGCCAAAGAATGACACACCACAAAATAAGGCTAATATGCTAATTAGTGAATCCGAGCCTCAAGCCTTCATTGGAATGATGAAGAATGGAAAGACCGGTGTCTCTTCTAAGTGGTGGTTGGATAGTAGCGCTATTTATCGTGCTACAAATGACAAAAACTTACTCACCGAGGTCACAGAAGTGAAAGACACCGTGGAAAATTGCAATGGTGGTGAGGCAGAGGTGACTCATGCTGGAACCGAAAATTTGGTGCTTTCTTTAGGTAAATTACTAACTCTGAAACATATTAGAGTAGTACATTTACTTAAAAAGAATTTGATATCTATGAGTTTACTTGATAAAATTGGTATGTCCTTTTCAACTATGAATGGTAGAGTAACTTTATCCATTAACTCATGTTATTTTGGTTGTGCATTCATGGTTAATGGCATGTATAGGTTGAGATTAGATATTGATAACATAAACCATGTGAGTTCTACTTTGATTGATCCAAAGTTGTTGCACAATAGACTTGGACATGTGAACTACAGGAAAATGCAACATCTAGCTAAAACTCACAACATTCCATTGTATACTTCTATTCAATTCGACAAATGTGAAGTGTGTGCACAGGCTAAGATTACTAGAAAACCTTTTAAGTCGGTTTCTAAAAACACACAACTTCTTGAGCTAATACATTATGACATTTGTGACTTCAGAAATTACGTTACTAGAGGTGGTCGGAAGTATCTAATAACATTCATAGACGATTTTTCTAGATATTATCATGTCTATTTGTTGAAATCGAAAGATGAGGCTTTTGAAAAGTTTAAGATTTTTAAGTCTAGAATAGAAAATCAACTCAACTTGAAAATTAAGAGGTTTAGAAGTGATAGAGGAGGAGAATATACAATGACAGGGTTCAAGGAATTTTGTGCTTCGGAGGGCATAATACTTGAAACCATTGCTTCTTACTCACCCCAATCAAATGGTGTTGCCGAGCGTAAGAATAGAACATTAACTAAAATGTTAACTTTTATGTTACTTACAGCTGGCATGCCTTCCTCCTACGGGGGAGAAGCAGTTCTAACTGCTAATAACATCATAAATAGGTTGCCGCACTTTAAGTTGTCTATGACACCTTATGAGATATGGCATAAGTATCCTTGTAGATATGATACTCTTAAGACTTGGAGTTGTGTTGCTTATGTAAGAATACAAGATCCCGAGAGACCTAAGGTGGGACCTAGAACCATTACTGGTATATATCTAGGTAGTGCGGAAGATAGTGTTGCAGATAGGTTTTTAGATCTATCTACTAACACAGTGATAGAATCTAGAGATGCAGAATTCTTTGAGAATAAGTTTCTCAGAGATCATGGCTTGAATGTTTCTGGATCTACGGATATGATTTCAGAATCTCCCGTAGAATCTGAAGCAGGCCCTTCCGACACTAATCCCACACACCGGGCCGTTGAACCGATTTCGGTTAGAATATCTACAAGAGAGAGAGTTCCCAAAAGTTTTGGTGAGGACTTTGTTACTTACCATTTAGAGGATGATCCATTCTCCTATCGGGAAGCAATGAGATCTAGGGAATCCCTACTATGGGCAGAAGCCATAGATGATGAAATGAGCTCTCTCTTGCATAACCACACTTGGCGGCTAGTCAATTTGCCAAAAGGGGCTAAGGCTATAGGTCGTAAGTAGGTATTGAAGAAGAAACTAAATAGTAATGGATCAATAGCCAGATACAAAGCACATTTAGTAGCTAAAGGCTATAAACAACAGAGTGGAATAGACTATTTTGATGTCTATTCACCTGTGTGTCATCTATCAACTATAAGAATTTTTTTTGTTTTGGCATCTATTGAACACTTTGTAGTGCATCAAATGGATGTAAAGACAGCTTTCCTAAATGGAGAGTTAAATGAGGAAATTTACATGGAACAACCGGAATGGTATGTCATGAAAGGTCTTGAGGACAAAGTTTGTAAATTGAACAAATCCTTGTATGGTCTTAAACAAGCACTTAAGATATGGCATCTTAAATTTGACAAAGTGGTAAAGAGTTATGGCTTTCAATCTAGTTATTCGGATAAATGCCTTTACCATCGTTCTATGTCAAATAAAATAGTCATCATTTGCTTGTATGTTAATGACATGTTAATTCTTGGCTCCGATCATTTTGTAGTGAGTGACGTGAAAGCTACTTTAGCCAAAGAATTTGACATGAAAGATCTTGGTATTGCTAATACTATTCTTGGTATGAAAGTGAGCTATGAAAGGCAAATCATCTCCCTTAGCCAAACTCATTATATTGAGCAGCTACTTTCTACCTGGGGATATAGTGAGTGTAAACCGAGTGAGACACTATGTGATTATAATAAAAGACTGAGTCTTAATGAAGGGACCAGCGTGGATCAATTAAAGTATTCGAAACCGATTGATAGTCTCATGTATGCTATGAGTTGCACTAGACTCGACATAGCCTTTACAGTTGGCATGTTGAGTCATTTCACTAGTAATCCTAGTAAAGAGCATTGGGATGCCCTCGGTAGGCTGATGGGATACCTTAAAGGTACTAAAGATTATGCTCTATGTTACTCTGATTTTCCTCCAACCGTGGATGGATATTCTGATGCCTCGTGGTGCTCAAAAATTGGTAATAGTAAGTCCACAAGTGGATATATATTTACTTTGGGTGGAGCTGCTATTACTTGGAAATCCAAAAGATATACTTGTATTGCATTGTCGTCTATGGAATCAGAACTTTTTGCTTTAGCCTTAGCCGGCGAAGAGGCAGAGTGGATAAAGAATCTGATTACGGATATTCCTTTGACTTGGCTAAAGATTAATTCTTTAAGCTTATTCCGTGATAATCAAGCAGTTGTCTAAGTCATCAAGAATGCTCTCTTTAATTCAAAGAGAAGACATGTGAGATTGAGACATGCGTTGTTGAATTATCCGAGAGAACAAGGAGTTATCACCTTGATCGATGTGCGATCGAAGGATAACATGGCCGATGCTCTCACAAAGGGTATGCCTAAAGATCGATTATTCAAAACGAGTGGGGAAATGGGGTTAAAGACTGTGTAGACAAGTCTTAATTACCATTTACTTGCCATCTAATTGTGTATTTTGAATTATCGAATCTTCCTTTGTTGGCTAAAATGATAAGCACAGTCTATATGTTTCATCGATGTTCATAGTTGCTGACTAATTTGAAAAGGGTGAGTTGTCTCATTCCAAACTTGATGAAGATGACTTTAACCTAATTCAAAAGTTCTACATGAGAAGCTTGTGTCATTCCAAACCCGATGATACAATCCAACTAGGTTGGACTATCCTTTTTGGTTAAATGATCTCATTCCAAACTTGATGCTAGATTATTTGACTTTAAGGAATCAGTAATTGTGACATTCCAAATTGAAACGTAGAAATAATTGTTTGCATAAGAAGCCTGTTAGTCTTGTTCTTAATTGAAACTTGATACTACATGACAAGGTTATTGTAAGTGACCCGATTGTTGGTCATGTTCTTTGAAACTAAACAATGGTTATTCTCTTACAAATAAACTTAAGTTGATGGCTCTTTGTAAATCAAATTGTTTAGGCATTGTTCATAATTTATGAAACTGGTTTGATGCTTATGAACATGATATTATAATACTTTATGACATTAATATATGTTCTTCTCTGCTTGATGTTATGATGCTAAGTTCTTTTAGTAGAACTAGTCACTTTTAGTAGATTATTCAAATGATTGAATTCGTGATAATATGAAATTCATATTTGACATTCTACGGGAGATAGCAGAGATGGAGGAGAGCTTAATGAGTGGGATCATGACCAGGATGACCTGCTTGATGAATGAATATATCATTTAGAGTGTGTGGGAACTTGACAGTTCATCCGCTATTACCCATTTTGATAGAGTCCATTTACTTGAGACTTACATTTTGCTATCTCTATTTTGTGAACATTATTATGCTCGTATCTTGTATTTGTGAGGCCTTTGATTATTTTGACTAGCCTACTTATACTTGACTATTGTGCATATTTTGGTTGTGAACTAATTTCGAGATTTATTTTTGGATGTTGGGATTTGGATGAGTTTAGACTGAATCTAAAACTCTTAATATTTATTTTGATATGCTGATCTCGAAACAAATCCATGATAATGATGATTCACTTATTTGGATTGCAAATGATGATTGAGTTTAATATTTTACTATTAAAACTCTTTGTCCGATTCAAGTTGATTGTCTTGGACTGAATGTGGATGATTCATATTTGTTTGAACATTACACTGACCACCGTATTGAATTGTGTTGTATGGTGAACGTAGGAGGAGATTGTTGGATATATTGTTAATATAATTCAAATAATATGTTCACATACAAGCTCAATAGGTGAAAGCATGGTTATTTGGGTCCATATGGATTGGAGCCCAATAGCTTGCATATTAACTCTAGAGTTTTCCTAAGTTGGAGGTAACACTGTCGAGCATTCTAAACTCGATGTCTCTTGGTGTAATACTTCAAGCAACCAAAACGCTCTCCATTCTCAAAACCCATAACCTCCAACACAAATCACGCTAATGCTTCCATGAACATGATCTCTTTCCCTCAAACTTGCTTCATAAACAAGGTTGTTCGCAGCTTCAGCTATGTGGCTCTCTGGTACCTCCCGAAATGCACTCCTACCATTGTACAAGCATTCAGAAACATCGTAAACTCGAGTTAATCATTGGCACGAAAAAATTCTCCCTTTGTTTAGGGTTTGGTTTCAAGCATCGGACTCAATTTCATAGGGGTCATGCTCGATGTGCTTCTCCCACGAGCCATAAAGCCATTAGTTTAAATGATGTGGATTGTATGACATCAGTTCAACATATATGTTTATATTTTACTTCGAATGCACGAAAGAAATTGTGCTCTCCAAAACCATGACTCGGTGTTGACACATGCATCAATATCGGTACATGTCATCACATTGCACATCGAATCATATATAGGAGTAAACCCTAGGTCTTACGTAGAAAATAAGAGGAAGATAACATACAATGGGAAATAGGATTTACCATGAGGATCTTGGAGAAGTTGCTAGCACCATAAACTGCATGAACTAATTTGAACTTGTGGGTTTCTTGAGGTGAGAAATATGGCGAAAGGGGGCAATTTTGGTCACACCTCCTCTTCAAGACCTTGCAAGCTGCACATGGCGGGGTTGTGTTTGAGCTTCCACTTCCATTGTTGCCCATGTTTTTTCTACTATAGTACTTGTCCCACCGTGAAGGAGAAGAAACAAGTAATCCGAGATTATTATTATTGTTGTTGTTGTCTCTCTCCCCCACTGTATTCTCATTAAAGTTTCTTAATCTAGATAAACAACGTTAACCATGTTCTCAACTTCTAGTGGCTATCTAACCACTAGAGATAAGGATTTGGGTTTTCAAGTTTTTTTTTTTTTTTCGTGTAATTGTGAGTATATATCAAAGTAAATCTTCTTGAGATGCATCGTTGTGACGCTTGTATATCTCAATGGTTGATTTCAAATTTTATATCAAGGATTGGGCTAACATCGATAAAAGCGGAAGAGAGTAAGCAAGTCTTCCCCTCTTCGAATTTTCAAAAATTGGGATAAGCCAATTACTATTTTCATGAATGATTCAATCGTAAGTAGCCCTATTCTCCAAGTGGATTTGTACCACAGAAGAGATGATCTCTATCTAGGCTTGAGAGGTCGCGTATATATTCAATATTCTCTATTCTCTAACAATTTTTTCAATTAAAAGTTATAACATTCAAGTGAGCGTAGTACAGAAGTTATGGTACTTGTGGTGTACTTGTGCTCTTTTATCCTTTTCCAATCCATCCGTCTTTTCCTTTCTTTTTTTCTTTTCCATATCAGTTTTTTCATCACCGTCACTTCCAGTGGTGCCTTTATAACAAGTTTTCCCGTCGTAACACCCTG
This sequence comes from Rhodamnia argentea, assembly GCF_020921035.1. Taxonomy (NCBI): domain Eukaryota; kingdom Viridiplantae; phylum Streptophyta; class Magnoliopsida; order Myrtales; family Myrtaceae; genus Rhodamnia; species Rhodamnia argentea. The sequence goes on along the minus strand of NC_063157.1, from coordinate 21,503,987 downwards.
TTTTCGTCTATCTCTACTTTAGCACCTCTGTAATTTTATGCACGATATCATCTTTAAAGTCTCTGTTAATAGATTGAAACACTCGTTGCCTTCTCTTAAATCTCCAAATCAAATTGTAAGCGGTAGGCGAATTCATGAAAACATCGCCATTAATGCTCGTGAGGTTCTCCACCATTTGAAAATCAAGAAGACAGGTTCTCGCTAGTTACGTGTACTCGAAATTGATATGAGCAAAGCTTATAGTATGGTGGAATGAGATTACTTAGAAGAGGTTCTCGGGAGATAAAGATTTTGTCGTGTTTAAATTCGTAAGCTATGGCATTTGTTATAAATGGCAAGGAAACTAGCATTGTTCATCTTTCTAGAGGCATAAGGGAGGACAATCCTTTATACCTTTATCACTACGTTCTTATATCCGATTCTTTGCCACGTTTGCATAACAATCAGCAGAGATTGTGAGCTTTAAACATCAGGTTTAAGAGACGTGCGTTGTATTTTCATACTTTTTCGATGCACGAAAGGGTGCTAGGGCCTCATGGAGGTGGTCTAGCATGGTGGAAGGGAAAGAAACACCGAAGGAACATGCTTTATGGCAGGTGGTCATTGGTGAAGACATCAAGGTATGGAAAGACAAATGGAATCCAGGGGTGGTCGGTAACAAATTGATAAGATGGGACAATGCAGAGGTTGATGAAGAGATGAGGATCAAGTCTTTGATTGACCAAGATACTAGGAATTGGAATTTGACTTCTATCGAAGAGACGATAAGCGTTGCTGAGAAGAGAACCATTCTGGACATCCAATTGCCTTCGTTTGGAGAAGAAGATAGACTAGCTTGGCCTGCTGAGAAGAGTGAGAAAACAACTGTTAAGTCTGCTTATCAGGTGATCATGTCGATTGAGGAAAACCATTACAATGGAGGACCTTTGAGCTCACACATAGTCGATAAATCAAGCTAGAAGCTTACTTGGAACATTGGTTGCCCACCCAAAATGAAGCACCTCCTCTGGAAGATGTGTGCTGCGGTTGTGGTCGATAATGTTAACCTGTTAAAGAGTGAAGTTTGGTGCTGAATGCTATTTCTTGCTAACTTTGTGAGTGAACCGATTGCGTTTGGTTCTCTGTTTGGGTACGATGTTTAGCGGAGGCAAATATCTACCTTTTGAATCGACCGGAGAATTCATACCTCCAAAAGGGGCGAGAAATGATCTCAACAATGGTGGTGGACTTGGAAAATGAGATTTTCTAGCTGTATTTAAGTTGGAAAGTCATGTTCTTCAGGAGGTAGTTCCAAGGACTTGTTGACACCTGATTTTTAATCGGTTTTTCTTTAGAAAAATTTTCAAAAATCCATAAAAATTCATAAAATTGAAAAATCAATTTTGGAAGCCTTGGCCAAGCTTAAGGATCCATTTTTGAACAAAAAATATTTTTTGGTATTTTTCACAATTTTTGATATTTTTGGTATATTAGAAAAATACCCAAAAAGTTACAAAAAATAGTATTTTTGGCCTAAAAAATATGGGAAAACATCCAATATTTTTATTTTAATTCCCTCTTCATTTTGGCCATTGAAAAATTGGAAAATTCAACTTGGGGTCACATGAGTCTTCACAAATGTGGACCTAAATTGAGCCAAAAAAATCATTTGAGGTCTTTCTATTATTTTTCTTACTTTGAGTCAGTTATGACATTTGATTCTTACACCTTTAATTGCATTTTAGTCCAATCAATTTCAATTTTTGAGCAGATTGCAAATTGTGCTTCTTTGCATTTCCGATTTAGTCGTCGATTTTCGATTAGGGTCAAATTGGTCGTTTTAAAGGCGAACCCATGCAGAAATGAATGTCGACCCACAAATTTTTTGGTGTTCTAAACACATTGGTAAGGTCAAATTGACACGAATCGATCGTTAAGAACCCTAATTGAACACATTTCGTATGCGGGCTAAGCTTGAGATTTGGGGTTTCTGCATGAATCTAAACCAATTTGACTCTAATGTATCATTCTTAAATGAAACACATGCTTTAGAATTCGATTTTAGTGTTAATTTTGCAGAAATTTGCCAAGAAATGGCCCGATTAGACGATTTTATGCAACATGGGTCAACTGGGTCAGAGATCCGACCCAGTCAACCCGTTGACCCGGATTCACCAAAAACCAATTCTGGTCTTCGTTTTCTCCTGTTCCTTGTGCACAGAATCACGAGAAAAAGGGAAAATGCAAATCAAAGTCCCGAAGGCGCAACCCAGACTTCGATCCGGAGATTGTCCCTTTACCCATTCTTTTCCGGCACCGACTCACCATGGAGTATGCCTGGAGCACGTGCGGTATGAGCTGGCATGTCCAACAAACTTGGTGCGCCATACCAGAACAAAAAGAACTGGAGAAGTGAATAAAAGAGGAGGAGCATAACAGAACAAAAAGGGGGGGAGAAGAGGGAGAGTTAGGGGAAACGAAGTAGGAGAGAGTTAGAGAGAGAGAACGGTAGAGAGAGAAAGAGCTCGCACGGCCATTGAAGGATCGGGAGGCCAAGAGCTTCGAGTAAGCTTCTTGGACGATCCCAGCGTTGTCAAGTCTGCAAACGGGTCCAGGAGCTCCGAGTGATCCCAAGGATCGTCCCTTCCCTTGTGGCGTCTCATCTCGCGGCCGAAGAAGGTAAGCCCTGCCTCTGCTTGCCTTGAACTTCGTTAATGGCATCTCAAGATACCGAGTATTGTTCTTCGCGTTTTTGAATCCAGATTACTCCTAGCGTCCTTCTAATCCTGTTTCCATGCTTTACTTGTGCCGTTTTTGCATGAAAACCATCGAATCCACCACGAACCCGAGAACACATCTCGAGCTCTCGAGCTCATTTCGCGCTAAACCTAACCCGGCGAAGATACAGGTAAGTCTCCTTATCCTTCATATATGCTGATCGATGGATTAAACGGCTTGTTTATAGTGTAAATGGCTTGAATGATGTTCGCCGGAAAAGTGCATTCTGGCCGGACCTGTTTGGCCTTTTTTAGGATAGTTCCCACCGTTAGATCGCGCCGATTTTCGGATATGTTATAGATGACGTCGAGACGATTCCGTCGATACCTAGATCGCCCAAATCGGACGAGATTTCACCGTTGGATCGTGCCGGGAAGCCGTCGGCCGTCCATCTCGTCGGAGTCTAGAGGTAGGAGACGAGCTGACGTGGCGGTCAGCGGGTCAACGCGCTGACGTGGCGACGACGTGGCGCTGATGTGGCGACGACGTGGCAGCCACGTCAGCCGGCGGTTATAACAGAAACAAAAAAAACAACCTTGATCCGACGGTCCAAAATATGCCACGTGTCGAGATCTCGGATTTTCCGAAAATAAAAAATCATTTTTTAAAAATATTCCATTTTTGAAAAATAAAAAAAAAATGTTTTGTGATCGGGTGGCCCAGGTTTGGCCACGTGTCACGTTTCCGATCGTAGGATCAAAAATTCTTTTTTTAAAAAAAAAAAAAAATCAATCAATAAATAGAAAATTGATTTTCGGAATTCATATTAATCCGTTTAATCGGACGGCCGTGGATTAGCCACGTCGTCCGATCTTGACCGTAGATCTGATCAAGAGATCAAGTGGCTGTGGGTTAGCCACATGGTGAGATCCTGACCATAGATTTGTGCACAGATCGGAGCGTCGAGAACGTGCCACTTGGCGCTCTCTAAACCATAGATCCCAATTCTAGATCGGAGGGCCATAGGCTAACCACGTGGCCTAATCTTGTCCGTAGGTCTCATTTCCCGATCGGAGCGCCTAGAATCTGCCACGTGGCGAAGTCTGAGGCGCGAATTTTCCTTTTTCGGCGGGAATTTTTGAAAAATGAATAAAAAATACCGAAATTAAAAAAAAAAAAAATCCAAAAGTGGCGCCGTTTCCGTGAGGCCGATTCGAACCCACGTGGGCCGGGCCGGCCGTCCGTGAGGTGTGGGCCGGGTCACCTGATCCGGCCCGGAAAATATTTTTCTTTAAAAAAAATTCGAAAATTGATTTTTAAAATCCAAAAAAATTGGAAAAATCATAGAAAATCCAAAAAAAAATAGGAAAAAATTGTAGAAAATTCCTAAAAAATTCCAGAAATTCTCAAAAATTGAGGAATGGCCACAATCAAATGGCCAATCCTATTTTTGAGATTTCTTTTCCCGATCTTTCCAAAATGACATTTTTACCCTTTAGGGGTAATTTGTCTCCAGAAAATTTCAGAAAATTCTAAAAAAAAAAATCGAAAATTAGGAAATGGGTCAGTTTAGGTGGCCAATCCTATTTTCAACATTTCTCACTCCAGATCTCTTCCAAAATGACGATTTTGCCCTTTTTGGCAAATCGCCCTCGGATCTTCTCAAAATTACGATTTTGCCCCTCATGGGCGAATCACTTCCAAATCACTCCCGATCTCCTCTTCTACTTTGAATATCCCTTCCCTAAGCCGATAGGGCTATACTAGGAATGCCACGCCGATTTGATGCGATTTATCCGCACGTTATGGATTCCTTGATTTGCGCATTTACTTTAATTGATTGTGATTGCTAGGATAGTCACTCCCATCCGCATGAACTCCTAGAATAGGATTCGTACCCCACTCGTCTGCATGAAATTCGAGATTAGAAAATTCAATCAACTTAGGTACCGAAAGGGCGTCAACTCTGATAGTTGGCGTAACTAAGTCCCCGAACCCATTTCTCCGGTTCTCGCAGAATCGAATAGAAACTCCCGACTATTCGATAGGGTTTCCGATCGTACCTTCCACGAAACGATTGGTGGCGACTCCAAGGCATGCACACGTAGCACATGCCACTAGACCGCACCGAAAGGTCGACCACGATTTTATCCTCCGCCGCGATTTGGGTAATGGGCCTTGGGAGAGGCCCGCGTCCGAAGGTCCACACGCAACTGGGCCGGAAGGGCGACCCATTAGCCCTCTTCCTCACGATCGTCCGAGGAGGGTCGCGACAGACCGGCGACTCCGGCGGGGACTGGTTACGAAACTATTAGAGGACTTGAGCCGATTAAAAAGTTGATTGATTTTTCTAACATATTTTATACAGATGCTCTGGAAGGTGAGGTACGTATGCTAACCCGTGTGTTAGATGTTTTTACGGATGGGAGAAATAAAGGGTGGAGTGATTGTTGACATTGTTTCTTGCGGGTTGGAGTTGGGAATGTATGTTTATTTTTATGCACATATTGAAGCGGTGCTTGATACAAACCGTGGTGCATGATGTTGCATTTTGGCGATCACGACACATCGCACACACTCGCGGTCAAACCCCGACCGCAACCACCCATAGGTTATCTTAGATAGGGAAAGGGTGCGAAAGGATCTTGTGTTCGATGGCACTTGAGACTTTCGTATTCGTTCCCGCTCATGATCCCGATTGGCGATTTCTAACCCTCTCGGGTAGGTACCCTCGAGGGCGAGTCCGCCATATTTGGATCGTGGGAGCCTTTAGCCATAGGTTCCATACACGATTTTCTGATTTTTAGAGTATACCCCTCACTTGTCTCATGCGCATGTTTGTGGATGGTTGGTATACCTAAAACCACAAAAAAAAAAAAAAATCGGCGAGTTCGGTTGGTAAGATCTTTCTATCCCTCAAACTTGCTACAATTTATATCATGTTTTTTGAAATATTCAACTCATTGCACATTTTAAATGTGATCATTACATCCATTGCATTTGAATAGTTACGGTGATTGGATTAAATGCCATTTGGAGGGTAGATATAGATGTTTTCTCCCAGTATGCTGGATGCGAAGGCAAAGATAGCACCGTTCCTTCACGAGTATAAGGTGGTAAAAAAGAGGAGTCCACCGTGGAGGTCATTGAAGTTTCGTCCGATGAAGATGGCGATTTGGCAATAAAGATGGCGATTTGGAATAGCCGATCCCAAAGTCAACTCTTGAAGACCGGAACTCGGGGCATCTCTAAGTGTTTAGGGTCACATTCCTTTGATTTGCTTTACGTTCCTAGTTCGCTTGTATAGGATTTATTTTCCGAGATCCCTTCCATCTTATCCTTTAGACTGATTGTATTAGGGATCTATTTTGATTGTACTCATTTGGTTGGAATCTTGCTGTATTTCTTTTGATTCATCATTGGAATGTGATAGTGGCATTTCTTTCAATCACTCGAACATTTCCAATCAATTATATAATTCCCTTTGGAGGAAATTGGAATTAGAACCCTTGTTTGACCTTTTGACTATATAGGGGAGTCTAATCCCAATTTCGCCAGAAGGAACTATAAAATTGAATTGGTTCATGCATGTTGCATATCATTTTCATTATTTGTAATTCACGATAATTGACCAAGATTTTTCGTGTTTTTCAAATTTAATGAAAGATAGATATTCAAATTACTCTCGTTCTTAGCAAACGGCTTTAATTTGGATATAATATCTTCAATTGAATTTAAAAAAACACATTAAAATTGTGTTTTACACTTCTTGAACATTCTATTGATTTTTTCTTGGAATTCATCAAAATCAATTATCGTGGATTACACTCTTTTCAATAGTATGCTTTCTTTGGAAAAATATTGATAAGAGTCTTTCACACGAGACTAAAGCTCGTGTAAAGATTCTTATCTTTATTAATCACGAGCAAGCATAAAATTGAAAGGATTTACGCTTTCTTTTTCATTTTTCTCTTCTCATATCGCCTTTTTCATTTGAAACAGGTGATAAAAACTGGTGGTGGAAACATCCATTCGTGGATAGACATGGAGGATAATGACACCAACGCACGACCGACTAAGTTGGAGAGTCAAGTGGCCCAGATTGTTGCCATGCTTTCGAAACTCTCGAAGGAAGATAGTCCTTTCACTCCATTGTCTACTATGGAGAGCCCTATTATCACACCCACCCAGTTGTCCGTTCTCGATACTAATAAGGAGGATGTGGCTGAAGAAATCCTTTTGATCCCGCGCTCTAGTGTGAGAAAGGAATCTAGTTGCTTGATGGAGGGAAAAGACCCTACAAACTCGATCGGAACTGGAATTCATCCAGATATTCCTCAAAAGGATAACACATTGTCTCCTCGTTCGAAAGAGAAAACTTCTGAAATTTTTCAAAGGCCAGAATTCATCAAGAAGTATGATGGCATTGGATGTCCGCAAACTCATATCAATTACTTTTTGGGAGAGATGACTGATTATGTTTATGATGATGTACTCCTCATTCAGAATTTTCAGTATAGCTTGATTGGTCCCGCTTTATCTTGGTTTTATTTACTTGACACTGGGAGTATCCAAGAATGGGAAGATCTCATCGACCGGTTTACGCAACAGTATAGATACAACATGAAGGCTAGGCCTACCGGAATGAATCTAAATGATATGAACATGAGAAGAAATGAGACTTTTAGAGAATTCGCACTGAGGTGGAGAGCGAAAGCTGCTCAAGTTCAACCCGCATTGAACGAGGATGAGTTGATGGGATACTTTTTGAAAGCTCTTCCGTACAAGTTCTTTGATCGATTGTATACATCCGTCAGTCAATCATTCTCGCATCCGGTAGACGTTGGTGAAAAGGTAGAATGGGCCATGCGGAATGACAAGTGCAGAAATAAGCAAGGTTATAGAGGATACTCTCAAGCAAATGAAGGATCAACTAACAAGATGAAGATCATATATCCAGGAAAGGCAACCATAACTCAAACTTCTGAACCAAACAGATCCTTTAAAAAGGCATCAAAATCAGTTGAGCATAAGAAAAAGCCACCCCCAAAGCAATTCACTCCACTTCCATGTTCACTCTCGGAGCTTTTACCCGTACTTCTTGAGAAACGAATGGTTGCCATGGTGCCATCAAGAAATAATCCTCCTAAATTTGTTGGATATAATGAAGCCAAATCATGCATCTACCATATGGGAGAAAAAGGACACAACGTTAATAATTGTCGGGCTCTCCAACACAAAGTTCAAGCCCTTATAGACAGTGAGATGTTGAAGTTTGATGAGGTGAGGCCAAGTGTGCGGGAGAACTTCTTATTTGATTAGCAAGGACTAAACTTCATATGGGGTGCCAAAGAAGAGAGGAGATTGGATTTCTTAGTTCGCATCAACAAATTACAAGGTCCGGACGTGAAGCCATCAAGTCTTGGAGGGATCGTGAAGGAGGTGACCAATTGATATGAGGAAGATATCATATTGGAGCGCGAAGAAGCTGGGTCATCCGAGGCTGTCATTCACTTTTCGAAATAAAGCGGTTTATGCTAGTTGTTTACTTTGTGATTGTTTTCATTCGCTCTTCAAATTCATTACGTAAGAAAGACTCTTTGACACCTTGGATCTTGAGCCGTTGGTCCAAGGTAATCGGCCTTGTAAAACGGCCTTATCATTTGAATTTCGATAAATGCATGTGCACGTTTTATTAAGGACGTGCGGAAATATTCCAAACCATCCCGATGATGATAATTGTCTTCGATTTTCGAAGACTTGAGGCCTGGGTTCCCGCATGCTTCCTAATTTTCAAATGAATATTAGAGGAACGAGGATATCCCATGACACGAGGATTAGTTCCTACTTCTTGATTTGCTTTTAGAAAATTCCCTTTCACGTTCGGATTAGAGGAACGAGGATGTCCGATGATAGGAGGACTAGTTCCCTTTTTCTTCATTCTTCCATTGAAAATATATTTCAAAAAGAGTTTTTCAAAACTGCATGCATAGACTTTGATGATACTCACATGATGATTTGTACAGAAGCTACGGAGGAACAATTCTTCAAAAAGGGTAAACATGATCGTTCTAATGAAACTACCTCATATATGATTTAACTTGCCAACTTATTCCTTTTGACTAAGGTTGAAGATGGTCAATCATTCGAGCTCTTGGAAGAGATGCTTGAAGATCGACAAAGAAAATTCATTGAGGCAAATCATTCCCATTCTACCAAAGGAGCATATGTGGAAAATGTGGGGAGGCAAGCTGCCCAAGCACGACTACGCTCCCAACCAAGAAAGGGAGTAAAACCGGATCATCCGTTTTGGTAAAAAAAGGACGTATCGTTCCTAAATGATTTTCAATCAGATATGGAAATAATGTTTCCTATTTTTTTTTTCTTTCTCTTTTTTCTTTTTTCTCCCGGGCGATAAACAGGGGCAAGACACCCAAGAAACGATACATTCAAATGACAAAACAGGGAGTACCCTCTTTATGGCATAACGAACATGCATTTAGGATAAAATGATTTTAAGAGCATTTTTATGGCTCATTTGTGGACAAAATTCTCGAGAAAATCTGAAAGAGTTTTATTCATCAATTAGAAGTTTCTTTGAAAAGAGCATTTGAGAAGAAATAATTCAAACTTTGCAGATTGGCAAACATAGTAAAGAGATGCTTTTTATGAATAGAGTGAAGGCTACGAAGCCACCCTTTCGTTGTAAACATGAATTAGCTCGGGTCACTTGCATCATGCATGCATCATTTTTATCCATATTCTTTCTTGAAAGATGTCGACAAGTCAAAGCGGAAGGATCCAAAAGAAAAGAAAATGCCTAGACCCAAAGGACAAATGTGAAGGGTAAATTGTATCGATTCCTATGGTCTAGTTTATGTGCCATTTAAGACATGAGGTTTCTTTTTTGTGACAGGGAAACGTCAAACACTTCAAGGGTGACTATGATTGAGAGAGTTACCAAGTTGCAATATGATAATTTCCAAGGTTGCCAAGCTACCAAAGGACAGATGAAAATAATCGGTGACTCGGATGAGCGATATAGATGACCAAAATCAACAAAGAAGATTCATTCGGAGCAAATCCTTCCCTTCCCGTCAAGAGACCAAATTAGGGGCAAAATTCTCATATGACCAAGAAGAGCATATTGGAGCAAAATTATCCAGCCCAAAAGAGACAAACATCAAGATACACCACACTGGAGCAAAAAGTGACGGAAAGGATAATTTCCTCAATCATCGAGAATGCAACAACTCAAAGGGGGTATCATGTTCCTAAAATAGTTCAAATGAAATCGGATATGCGCCGACATTTGTTCTTTCATGTGTAGGTACAAAGACGTCTTTAAGTTGGATAGGAAATTACGAGAGAATATGGAAAAGTACTAGGCCATTTGGCCGAGACAGACATCGCCCAACCGGGGCAAATGGATCATCGATGTAGGCGAGGGTTTTCTCGTGATTAACACCTTCAAGGACGGATGGAAAGATTTGGTAGAGATTATCGATATCGAATGTGTCGATAAGACCTCTTCTTAACTCCGGTAAAGAGAAAACGTCACAAAGGAGATGACAAGCGACAAGACACCCGTGGAGGACAATTTTCTCAAACATTGAAGATGTAATACCCCAAAGAGAGGTAAACAAGAAGAAGGAAATCAAAACTCCAAACAATGGGTATTCCAAATTGGACGAGAAAGTGCGGAAAAGAATTAAACTCTTTAGTCAGGGGGCAAGTGTCGCCTAGTCCGGGGCAAGTGTCGACTAGCCGGAGCAAATGAATCGTTTGAGCAACCGGATATGAAAGAGAGACATTTCGATTCCAACAAGTCAATGGATGCAATATGTACTTGTAAAGTAAACCTAGTAGAGGTTTTCCCGCAAGCAACATCTCTGAAAATCGAATAAATGGATTCGATCGAGGCCATTCACATTTGAGTAAAACATTGACATAAGGAGTCAAGTGAAGGGTAACTTCGTATCGTTCTAATTTAATCTTCGATGATCTCATTCCTAACTTGAGTTTGTCCTCATTTCAACAGGAAATTATTGACACTCAAGAGAACTCAAAAGAAAGGAACTCGTCGACATGGGCTCAAGGCGAAAAGAAATACCAGTTTCGAAAATCAAGCATTCAAGAAACGATCTTTGATTAAAAGATTGAGTGGAGGGTAAAACGTATCACTTCCATCTTACATGTTCTAACGTACGTTTTGACAAGAATTTCCTCATTTTTTGAATAAGGAACTTCGAAGAATGGCATGGAACATGTTCAAAGGGATTCACAACCATCGAGCAGATATAGAACATGCCAAAGGAGCTGCTAAGATGAAAAGCGACATGCAATGCCTAACACAACCTGATGAAGGGATCTTTTCCAAATTCATGAGAAAGATTCATTGCCGAACTAAACAGAGCAATCATCGCCATAGCGGTAAAATAGCAGAGACCCGCCATCATGGTGGACAAATTTCCACAACTCATGCGTTCCCCTTTAAATTGGAGCACATAATCAAGAGTAAGACCGTATCGTTCCAACTTGTTTGAATTTGGTAACACGAACCGACATTTAATGTTTGAACTTGACAGGGACTCGCCATCACGGTGGACGGGTAAGTGTCATATCCCTTCAAAATCCGAAAACTTCAAGAGATTTTATAATACTTAACAATCCTATCTTGTTGAGTACATTACTGATTTTCACAATCCATGCATTCTCCTTTAAATTGGAGCGCATAACCGAGGGTAAGTTGTATCATTCCAATTTTTTCAAAAATTCGAGAACATACACCGACATGTTCCTTTTATATCTCTAGGGATGTTCAGCCACGACGGACGGGTAAGTATTCATTTCCCCAATCTCTTAGGGTTTAAAGCTTTCAGAATCTTTTCTTCCTAGAATGTTAAGACTTCTAGGAATCTAGGATGTATTCAATTCTCATGTCTAGAAAAGGCGCAAAATTCTCACAATCACTTTGTTGGCATTCATGTTTAAAAATTGGAGGTTATTTGAACATGACTAAAACATGCATGGTGCATCACAAATCCTAATGGGATGTAAAATTTTAGAGAAAACAAAATGAACTTTTCCAACGAGAGTTGTTTAAACCATTCATTGGATGTTTTCTCATAAGATAAGAGGCAAACCTTATCCAAACACGTCCCATACACACTTGAGAGATGAGTGGAGTGGAAGGGATAGCGAAACCTTGACCTGCAGACATAGGGGTTATTCGCAGCGATTACATAGATTGAGATGACGGAGGCATTCATTTCTCTATCTTAAACACTACGGGTGACCATTGATAACCCCTTTGAACGGCGGCTTCATTCTTTATCCCTGTCAAGAACCACCCCACATTGGGGTCAAATGGAGGTAAATGCGCGAGTATCGGGAGGAAAATGGTTAGAAATTTTCTTGCTTGGACTAACATCAATCTTCGTGTGTTGCTTATACGATAATTCAAGTACTTTAGGATGACGAAAAGCATTCGTTTCTCTATCCTATATACTTTTATCCTTTGCATAGCCTAATTGAGCCTGCATATTCGTTTCATGAACCCCGTTGGTGATCGTTGCATATCTCAAGGTGTAAGCGACAACACTCCAAAAACGGAAGAGTTCAAGAGATAGGATTTACGAGAAATTTTTAAACCAATACTGGGACATGCTAGAACTCTCAATTGAATATCTAGCACAACCATTGAAAATCCTATTCCCAAAAAGAAAGGAAAATGCGGGATTTTGAAAAAGAACGAGAAAGAAGAAAAGCCAATCCCGGGCGTAAGAAAAAGCAAAGTGCCTGGTAAAAGCAAGGCCAATGCCCATTCAAATACTCATACACTCGTGTTTGATCTTGTAAGCACCAAAAGATTTCATGATACCTTTGTCTCAAATGAGACATGGTTGTAAAAGAAAACCCCGAGTGGAGATAGATCACTCTGTAGTTATGTCATTCTCAGATGACCAAAACAAAGATAAAAGTTTGCACCATTCCGATGTGATAGAGGTGCTATCTGAAGACAAATGTGTACTTTGAAGACGGAGAATACTCTCCAAAGAATTTTGGGTATACCTTCAAGATTGAAAACGTTCTTCGAAGGATAATCCCTAAGGGTCAATATCGGTGGTAAAGCTGCAATGATCACCAACGACACACCCATTTACATGTCCTGGGCTAAAAAATAAGCCTTTTTCGGTCCCCAATCCTCACCTGCGTTACAACCCCGAAAAGTCTTTTCCGATTAAAGCACTTGGATTAACGTAGAAGCTTAGCTCGAAGAAGTACGAGCAAGATCATTTCTTTCTCATTTTGCGGGTTTCTTGACTTGTAAACCTTGAGCAGATGTTGAAGATTTTCGTTCAAATAGCCTTGACTCAATTGTGAGTCCCACTTGGAAACCATTGTCCAAGCCCAACATTACGGTCCTTTCGAAGACCTCCCGATCGATCAAGATGTATGCGCTGCGAATGATCCCGAATCCTAGGCATAGGTTCGATAGGAAATTTGAGCACTTTCAAAATGAAAAACCATTATCTCAAAACGGTGAGAAGCCCTCCTTGATGAGAATACTCCAATGGATGTTTTAACCAAACTCTTTTGGTAGTTTCGGATCGTTGGATTCAAACTTTCCTCACAAGGAATTTTTGATCACTTTAGCATGTTGCAAGATGTTTTGGATGACCTCCGACATCATAATGCATCCATTTAGACTTTTTCATGACTTCATTTTAAGTCATAAAAATTTTGTCGGTTCGATAACGGATACCCCATAAATGATTGATAATCTCTCTTGATGAGAAAAAGTTTTCGGGTTTAAACTTCAGCAGGACTCATGGTAACCCCGGATCCCGGAAGGACATCTCTCTTGATGAGAAAGAGTTTTCGGGTTTAAACTTCTGCAGGACTCATGGTAACCCCATATCCCGGAAGGACATCTCTCTTGGTGAGAAAGAATTTACATGTCTAAACTTCTGCAGGATTCTTGGTAACCCCTAAATCCCGGAATGATACCTCTTTTGATAAGAAAGATTTTCAAGTCAGAGCTTCTGCGGGATTCCCGGTAACCCCAAATCCCAGAAGGACACCTCTCTTGGTAAGAAAGAGTTTGCGGGTTTAAGCTTCTGCGGGATTCCCGGTATCCCCCAAATCCCCGAACGCTACCTCTCGTGGTAAGAAAGAACTTCCATTACTTGATAAAGAGAAATTTTTAGGTTTAAACTTCCGCAGGACTCATGGTAACCCCGGATCCCGGAAGGACGCCTCTCTTGATAAGAAAGAATTTTCAAGTTTAAATTTCTGCAGGACTTTGGTATCCCCTAAATCCCAGAATAGTCATCATTTAGGTAAACCTTTTAGTAGGTAAACCTTTTCTAAAGTGTTTCGACGAGTCCCGAAAGTGGGATAAATCATCTTACGGGTAAAACCTTTTAGTAGGTGAGCCTTTTCCGGACTGATCCACCGGACGGATCAGATCCTCTGACGAATCCCACAAACGGGATAGGTCGTCTTTAGAATCCCTTTAAGTAGGAATTCTTTTTCCGGGCTGATCCACCATACGGATCAAATCTCCTGACGAATCCCACAAACGGGATAGGTCGTCTTTAGAATCCCTTTAAGTAGGAATTCTTTTTATGGGCTGATCCACCATGCGGATCGGATCCTCCGACGAATCCCACAAGCGGGATAGGTCGTCTTTAGAATCCCTTTAAGTAGGAATTCTTTTTATGGGCCGATCCACCATACGGATCAAATCTCCGGACGAATCCCACAGGCGGGATAGGTCGTCTTTAGAATCCCTTTGAATATGAATTCTTTTTCCGGGTTGATCCACCATACGGATCAAATCTTCCGACGAATCCCACAGACGGGATAGGTCGTCTTCACATTCCTATTAATTAGGATTTCCATTATGGTTTGACCTACCATACGGGTCAGAGCTTAACCTCCCTAGGACATTCCGATGATGAATCCCTAGGTATCTTCTAGAATCCGTTCAAATTCACAAGAAAGCCTCTCGAGTTTCGAGCTAGTGAGTGTCGGGTAAAGCTCTTCCTCCGATCTCTCTCATATCCTTAACAACACGGAATCTGTCTTTTGGACTTGCACCGAAACGTAGAGGTGTGGATCAAATGTCATGACTCTTTCTTTTACTTTTTTCCAATTGAGTCGATTGAAATTCAGGTGTCACCTTATCTTTAGAAGCAATCTCTAACGAGATCACTTCCAAAGAGGGGCAACTGTTGACACCCGATTTTTAATCGCTTTTTCTTTAGAAAAATTTTCAAAAATCCATAAAAATTCATAAAATTGAAAAATCAATTTTGGAAGCCTTGGCCAAGCTTAAGGATCCATTTTTGAACAAAAAATATTTTTTGGTATTTTTCACAATTTTTGATATTTTTGGTATATTAGAAAAATACCCAAAAAGTTACAAAAAATAGTATTTTTGGCCTAAAAAATATGGGAAAACATCCAATATTTTTATTTTAATTCCCTCTTCATTTTGGCCATTGAAAAATTGGAAAATTCAACTTGGGGTCACATGAGTCTTCACAAATGTGGACCTAAATTGAGCCAAAAAAATCATTTGAGGTCTTTCTATTATTTTTCTTACTTTGAGTCAGTTATGACATTTGATTCTTACACCTTTAATTGCATTTTAGTCCAATCAATTTCAATTTTTGAGCAGATTGCAAATTGTGCTTCTTTGCATTTCCGATTTAGTCGTCGATTTTCGATTAGGGTCAAATTGGTCGTTTTAAAGGCGAACCCATGCAGAAATGAATGTCGACCCACAAATTTTTTGGTGTTCTAAACACATTGGTAAGGTCAAATTGACACGAATCGATCGTTAAGAACCCTAATTGAACACATTTCGTATGCGGGCTAAGCTTGAGATTTGGGGTTTCTGCATGAATCTAAACCAATTTGACTCTAATGTATCATTCTTAAATGAAACACATGCTTTAGAATTCGATTTTAGTGTTAATTTTGCAGAAATTTGCCAAGAAATGGCCCGATTAGACGATTTTATGCAACATGGGTCAACCGGGTCGAGATCCGACCCAGTCAACCCGTTGACCCGGATTCACCAAAAACCAATTCTGGTCTTCGTTTTCTCCTGTTCCTTGTGCACGGAATCACGAGAAAAAGGGAAAATGCAAATCAAAGTCCCGAAGGCGCAACCCGGACTTCGATCCGGAGATTGTCCCTTTACCCATTCTTTTCCCGGCACCGACTCACCATGGAGTATGCCCGGAGCACGTGCGGTATGAGCTGGCATGTCCAACAAACTTGGTGCGCCATACCGTAACAAAAAGAACTGGAGAAGTGAATAAAAGAGGAGGAGCATAACAGAACAAAAAGGGGGGGAGAAGAGGGAGAGTTAGGGGAAACGAAGTAGGAGAGAGTTAGAGAGAGAGAACGGTAGAGAGAGAAAGAGCTCGCACGGCCATTGAAGGATCGGGAGGCCAAGAGCTTCGAGTAAGCTTCTTGGACGATCCCAGCGTTGTCAAGTCTGCAAACGGGTCCAGGAGCTCCGAGTGATCCCAAGGATCGTCCCTTCCCTTGTGGCGTCTCATCTCGCGGCCGAAGAAGGTAAGCCCTGCCTCTCGCTTGCCTTGAACCGTTCGTTAATGGCATCTCAAGATACCGAGTATTGTTCTTCGCGTTTTTGAATCCAGATTACTCCTAGCGTCCTTCTAATCCTGTTTCCATGCTTTACTTGTGCCGTTTTTGCATGAAAACCATCGAATCCACCACGAACCCGAGAACACATCTCGAGCTCTCGAGCTCATTTCGCGCTAAACCTAACCCGGCGAAGATACAGGTAAGTCTCCTTATCCTTCATATATGCTGATCGATGGATTAAACGGCTTGTTTATAGTGTAAATGGCTTGAATGATGTTCGCCGGAAAAGTGCATTCTGGCCGGACCTGTTTGGCCTTTTTTAGGATAGTTCCCACCGTTAGATCGCGCCGATTTTCGGATATGTTATAGATGACGTCGAGACGATTCCGTCGATACCTAGATCGCCCAAATCGGACGAGATTTCACCGTTGGATCGTGCCGGGAAGCCGTCGGCCGTCCATCTCGTCGGAGTCTAGAGGTAGGAGACGAGCTGACGTGGCGGTCAGCGGGTCAACGCGCTGACGTGGCGACGACGTGGCGCTGATGTGGCGACGACGTGGCAGCCACGTCAGCCGGCGGTTATAACAGAAACAAAAAAAACAACCTTGATCCGACGGTCCAAAATATGCCACGTGTCGAGATCTCGGATTTTCCGAAAATAAAAAATCATTTTTTAAAAATATTCCATTTTTGAAAAATAAAAAAAAATGTTTTGTGATCGGGTGGCCCAGGTTTGGCCACGTGTCACGTTTCCGATCGTAGGATCAAAAATTCTTTTTTTAAAAAAAAAAAAAAATCAATCAATAAATAGAAAATTGATTTTCGGAATTCATATTAATCCGTTTAATCGGACGGCCGTGGATTAGCCACGTCGTCCGATCTTGACCGTAGATCTGATCAAGAGATCAAGTGGCTGTGGGTTAGCCACATGGTGAGATCCTGACCATAGATTTGTGCACAGATCGGAGCGTCGAGAACGTGCCACTTGGCGCTCTCTAAACCATAGATCCCAATTCTAGATCGGAGGGCCATAGGCTAACCACGTGGCCTAATCTTGTCCGTAGGTCTCATTTCCCGATCGGAGCGCCTAGAATCTGCCACGTGGCGAAGTCTGAGGCGCGAATTTTCCTTTTTCGGCGGGAATTTTTGAAAAATGAATAAAAAATACCGAAATTAAAAAAAAAAAAAAAAAATCCAAAAGTGGCGCCGTTTCCGTGAGGCCGATTCGAACCCACGTGGGCCGGGCCGGCCGTCCGTGAGGTGTGGGCCGGGTCACCTGATCCGGCCCGGAAAATATTTTTCTTTAAAAAAAATTCGAAAATTGATTTTTAAAATCCAAAAAAATTGGAAAAATCATAGAAAATCCAAAAAAAAATAGGAAAAAATTGTAGAAAATTCCTAAAAAATTCCAGAAATTCTCAAAAATTGAGGAATGGCCACAATCAAATGGCCAATCCTATTTTTGAGATTTCTTTTCCCGATCTTTCCAAAATGACATTTTTACCCTTTAGGGGTAATTTGTCTCCAGAAAATTTCGAAAAATTCTAAAAAAAAAAATCGAAAATTAGGAAATGGGTCAGTTTAGGTGGCCAATCCTATTTTCAACATTTCTCACTCCAGATCTCTTCCAAAATGACGATTTTGCCCTTTTTGGCAAATCGCCCTCGAATCTTCTCAAAATTACGATTTTGCCCCTCATGGGCGAATCACTTCCAAATCACTCCCGATCTCCTCTTCTACTTTGAATATCCCTTCCCTAAGCTGATAGGGCTATACTAGGAATGCCACGCTGATTTGATGCGATTTATCCGCACGTTATGGATTCCTTGATTTGCGCATTTACTTTAATTGATTGTGATTGCTAGGATAGTCACTCCCATCTGCATGAACTCCTAGAATAGGATTCGTACCCCACTCGTATGCATGAAATTCGAGATTAGAAAATTCAATCAACTTAGGTACCGAAAGGGCGTCAACTCTGATAGTTGGCGTAACTAAGTCCCCGAACCCATTTCTCCGGTTCTCGCAGAATCGAATAGAAACTCCCGACTATTCGATAGGGTTTCCGATCGTACCTTCCACGAAACGATTGGTGGCGACTCCAAGGCATGCACACGTAGCACATGCCACTAGACCGCACCGAAAGGTCGACCACGATTTTATCCTCCGCCGCGATTTGGGTAATGGGCCTTGGGAGAAGCCCGCGTCCGAAGGTCCACACGTAATCGGGCCGGAAGGGCGACCCATTAGCCCTCTTCCTCACGATCGTCCGAGGAGGGTCGCGACAGGACTCTTGCACAAACCGGCTCGGCAGATGCAATGAAAGAAAGAAGTGTTAGAAAGTGTCAAAGTTGTTTTTTCATGTTTTCAATAAAATATCTAGTCATGTGTGTTGTCCTATTCAATAGGAAGTTTCTGTTACTAAAACTTAGTGGATCCTAGTTTTTAGGAATAGGTTGCAGCATGATGCTGCACATGGGTCAAGTTAGTTGATATTTTTTTGGCTATTGTTAGCCTTTTCGTTGTAGTACAGTCTTTTATGGAGGCTAGTTGATCATTGAATAAAGTAGAGTGTAGAAGCATTCATTCCCATAGTGTGCTCATCTCTCTCTTTTAACAGTGGTATCAGAGCTAGCATAACAAAAGAAAGTGAGGGTTGAGAGTTGAGAGTAAAACACGTGAAGAAAGAGAGTTTTGCAGCAAGTTTTTTTTTTTCTTTGCAACAGCAGTCATGGCCATAGAATCCAATTTTGTCCAACCGGCAATCCCTCGCTTTGATGGTCATTATGACCATTGGAGCATGTTGATGGAAAATTTTCTACCAGAAGGAGCAACTTTGACAGCAGCACAACAAACAACTCATGAAGCGGCAAAGTTGAAGGACCTCAAAACAAAGAACTATTTGTTTCAAGCAATAGACAGGTCCATCATGGAGATAATCCTTTGCAAGGATACTTCCAAGCAAATATGGGATTCCATGAAAAAGAAGTATCAAGGCTCTGCAAGAGCAAAGAGGCAACAACTACAAGCTCTTCGTATGGAGTTCGAAACACTATAGATGAAATCAGGGGAGTCGGTTACTGATTATTTTTCAAGAACAATGGCAATTGTCAATAAGATGCGCATCCACGGTGACAAGACGGAGGACGTCACCATTGTCGAAAAAATTCTTCGATCCTTGACACCAAAATTCAATTTTGTTGTCCGTGCCATAGAAGAAGCTAAGGATATTGAAGAACTTTCAATTGACGAACCGCAAGGTTCTTTATTGGTTCACGCACGTAAACTCTAACACCAAGATACGGAAGAACAAGCCTTGAAGGCCTCTACTAATTTTCGTCATTCTTCAGCAATAAGAATGAATAATGGTAGAGGGAGAGGAAGTGGATTCCACCAACGCAGCAGCACCATCAATCCAAGAATTGAAGGCTCTTCCTCCGATGATGCACGAAATAGAGGTCGAGGACAGTATCCAACCGGTTTCAAGCCAAAACCAACAGATAAATCTGAAGTTGAATGCTTTAGATGCCACAAGTATGGACACTACAAGTCCGAATGTAGAACCAATCTCGGTTGACATGTGGAGGCAACGAATTTTGCTGCAGCAAATGAAGAAGAAGGAGAAACACTCCTAATGGCATGTCAAGAGAAAGAGATGTCGTCACCAAATTTATGGTACCTTGACACCGGCCGTAGTAATCATATGTGTGGCAACAAGGATGCATTTTCTTCAATCGATGATACCCACCGCACCAAAGTGAAGCTTGGAGATGATTCTACCATTTTAGTCATGGGAAAAGGTATTGTTCAAATCTCTTCAAAGGGGAAAACGCAGACCATTAATGATGTTTTCTATGTTCCCGAATTGAAGAGAAACCTCATGAGTGCCGGCCAATTACTTGAGAAAGGGGTATGAAATTGTATTTAAAGGTGGAGTTTGCAAGATTTATGATCCGCAGCAAAACTTGCTTGTTCAAGTTGATATGACACCAAACAGAATGTTTCCTCTTCATCTTCATGATTCTGTTCATGCTTGCTACACGGCAAAATTAAAGGAGGAAGCATGGATTTGGCATTTTAGATATGGGCATCTTAATTTTGGTGGCTTGCGGACACTTCATCAAAAGCAGATGGTGGAAGGACTTCCTCCAATTACAATCCCATCGGGAGTTTGCGAAGACCGTGTTGTCAGCAAACAACTTCGAGCTCGGTTTCCACAAGGCAAGGCGTGGAGGGCTAAAAAGCAGCTTGAGCTGGTCCATTCAGATCTTTGTGGTCTAATCACACCAATTTTTAATGGAGGTAAACGATATCCGATCACATTCATTGATGATTTCATTCGAAAAGTGTAGGTGTATTTCTTGCAAGAAAAATCTGAAGCCTTTGAAGCATTCAAGAATTTCAAAAGTCTTGTTGAAAAGGAAAGTGGCAATCAAATCAAAGTTCTTCGTACCGATCGTGGAGGCGAGTACAAGTCTCTTGAGTTTGATGATTTTTGTACGAAACATGGAATTCGTAGGCAACTTACTACGGCCTATACACCACAACAAAATGGTGTATGTGAGAGGAAGAATCGAACCATCCTCAACATGGTTCGAAGTCTACTGTGAAGAAGTGGAATTCCAAAGAAGTTTTGGCCAGAGGCAATAAATTGGAGTGTCCATCTCTTGAACGGAAGCCCCACACTTGCGGTTCTAAATATGACTCCCGAAGAAGCTTGGAATGGATGAAGGCCAACAATTGATTACTTCAAAATTTTTGGGTGTATTGCATATGCCCACGTTCCGCATCAAAAAAGGAAAAAGCTTGATGATAAGGGAGTAAAATGCGTCTTTCTTGGTGTAAGTGATCAAACAAAAGCTTACAAGCTCTATGATCCCGTGACCAAGAAGATAATAATCAGCCGTGATGTGGTGTTTGATGAAGAAAGATTCTGGCCTTGGAATGATCAATCGAAAGGCGTTGCACCGGTTGTAGCTGATTTTGAAGAAATTGGTGAAGAAGACCAACAACACAATTTGGCCTCGGCTAGTAACAATTCTGACCCTATTGAAGAGGAGGAGCAACAGCCCAATTCCGAAGCTGCTGCAACACATGGTGAATGCCCCCAATATCACCAACAAAGGCCAGCATGGATGAGAGATTATGAGGTCTTCGGAGTCGAACAAAGTGAAGACCTGTTAACTCATTTTGCTTTGTTTGCAGATAGTGATCCAACTATTTTTTATGAAGCAAGAAAACATCAAAAGTGGAGAGATGCAATGGATGCTAAAATTGAAGCAATTGAGAAAAAAAAACACTTGGGAATTAACAAATCTTCCCAAAGGCGACAACACTATTGGTGTCAAGTGGGTCTACAAGACAAAGCTGAACAAGGATGGTGGCATTGACAAATACAAGGCGCGTCCAATGGCAAAAGGCTACAAGCAAGAATTCGGCGTGGACTACAAAGAGGTGTTCGCACTAGTTGCGAGACTTGACACAATTCGGTTGGTGATTGCATTAGCAGCACAAAAATCGTGGTCCATCCATCGCTTAGATGTGAAGTCTGCCTTTTTACATGGCGATCTCCAAGAACAGGTATTTATTGACCAACCTCCTGGATATGCGAAGCCTTATTGTGAGCATAAAGTATACAAATTAAAGAAGGCTTTATATGGATTAAAGCAAGCTCCTTGAGCTTGGTACAGTAGGATTGAAGCTTATTTTTTGAAGGAAGGGTTTGCCAAGTGTCCCTACGAACATACTTTGTTTATTAAGGTTGGCCATGGTGGAAAACTACTTCTGGTATTCCGGTATGCTTGTATGTAGATGATCTCATTTACACAGGGAATGATAGTGCCATGATGGAGACATTTAAGCAATCCATGATGCATGAATTTGAGATGACGGATCTCGGGTTAATGCACTATTTCTTAGGCATTGAAGTTAATCGATCTGCTGTTGGTACATTTGTTTGCCAAAAGAAATATGTGCAGGAGATTTTGGAGAAGTTTCAGTTGAAGGATTGCAATTTAGTTGCCACACCAACAAAGGTTGGATTAAAGCTCACCAAAGATCCTAGTGGAGGGAAAGTGAACAGCACCATGTACAAGCAAATTGTAGGGAGTCCGATGTACTTAACAGCAACAAGGCTAGACATCATGTATGGTGTTAGTCTCATTAGTAGATACATGGAGAGTCCCACCGAAAAACACCTTCAGGCTGCTAAGCGTATTTTACGCTATTTGAAAGGGACTACATCTCTTGGGTTGTTTTACAAGAAAGGAGAAAGTTCAGATTTACTTGGTTTTACCGACGGTGATTATGCGGGTGATTTGAGGATAGAAAAAGCACCTCGGGCTATGTATTTATGCTTGGTTCAGCAGCTGTCTCATGGTCTTCAAAGAAACAACCCTTAGTCATTCTTTCAACAACAGAAGCCGAATTTGTGGCTGCCACATCAAGTGCTTGTTAGGCTATTTGGTTGAAGAAGATTCTTGGACAACTTCAATTCGAACGACATGAACCAACAATGATTTTTTGTGACAACAATTTAGCCATTAAATTATCAAAGAATCCAGTTCTACATGGGAGGAGCAAGCATATAGATGTGAAGTATCATTTCTTGAGGGATCTTACAAAAGATGGTGCAATTGATCTTGTTTTCTGCAGAAGTGAAGATCAAGTTGCTGATGTGTTCACAAAACCCCTCAAATTTCCACATTTCAGAAGTCAAGGAAGCTCCTTGGAGTTTGTTCGATGGATGCCTCATATTAAAGGAGAGCTTGTTCCTACGCCTTTAAACCGATCACTTGCAGTATCGGTTTAAGGGAGGGCATGTTGGAAAGAGTCAAAGTTGTTTTTTTATGTTTTCAATAAAATATCTAGTCATGTGTGTTGTCCTATTCAATAGGAAGTTTCTATTACTAAAACTTAGTGGATCCTAGTTTTTAGGAATAGGTTGCAGCATGATGCTGCACATGGGTCAAGTTAGTTGCTATTTTTTTGGCTATTGTTAGCCTTTTCGTTGTAGTACAGCCTTTTATGGAGATTAGTTGATCATTGAATAAAGTAGAGTGCAGAAGCATTCATTCCCATAGTGTGCTCATCTCTCTCTTTTAACAAGAAGTTGGGGAAACTGATGCTAAACTCGTCACTAGTGGTATGGAACACGAGAAGGGTCGATGCGACTGACCGCCACTTTTCGAGAAGACTAACCTTGGAAGAGCCCTTCTTCAACTCCTTTAAGGCGGTTCGTGCGTTCGTCGAGAAGCGACTCATCATGCTCACGGGGGTGGCTTCCCACACTCACAGCTACAAGGAGAAGTGCCCTCAGGTTGAGATGTTTCCCCCTTGATGTGTCTTTGATGAACTGCTGGCTTTTGATGGTCTGAAAGCTTCTTCATTTGGCCAAAAAGGATTGTCAAACATGATTGACGGACCATATTGGACGTGTATAAATTGGGCCTTTACATTGTGGGGTCATGATTGGGTCCGACCCAGACCAACGATGCTTTGAACAATCTTGTCCAAAATCCACCTGATCCGGGTCGGGCCTTTTAAACGAGAGTGGCTTGACCAAGCTCGCCCATCAAATATTTCATTAAAGGACGCGAAAAATATTGATAATAATGATTAATTCTTCATTATTAAAGCAAAAGAGGAAAAGGAGATTTAACAAGCTGTTTCAAATCCAATACGGGGCTGCAATAAGAACCAGAACCTTAATATTTAAGAAAACGATGAAAATCTTTGGCTCTATACACTACCTTGACCCGAACCATGTCCAGCAATGGAGACGACGGTACTCTTTATCTTAATCACTGGACAGCAACTTCTGAACTTCAGTAGAAACGTTCTTCTCCCACCTAATCTCAACTTCGAAATGGGCAATTCGAACATGTCGTCTTCATCTTCTTCTTCTTCTTCTTCTTCTTCTTCTCCTTCTCCCTCTTCTTCGTTGTTGCCGTCGTCCTTCGCGTCCTCCAACCCGAAATGCACCAGGGAGGACCTAGCGCCGGACAAGTCTCGCCTGTTAAACTTGGACTCCATCGAAGAAGAAGCCGAGGCCACCGATGGCGAAGAAAACGACGTCATGGACCACGTGGATGAGGAAGACGTCGACGATACCGACGGCGACTGCGAGACCTGGCGCGGCTTCTTCGTGCTGTGATTGATCTTCGAGAACATGTTGCTCATCGTCGAAACCTTCTTGGGCTTGGAGCGACCGTCAACGTTCTTGCTCTGCATGAACCTCCTTGACTTCAACTTCGAGTAGTACGAGGGAGGCGGCGTGAGAGGAGGAAAGGACGAGGCGGCGTGCGACGACGTCGCGAAGTCGCGGATTGGAGTCCCGGGCTGCGACTCCCACTGGAATGGCACTGCCCGGGGAGCTCCTCCGTAGTAGAACACTCTGGAAGACGAGTTCACTCTGGAGCTCTCTCTCGACAGGAGCTTGGAGAAGAACTTGTCTTCTTGCTTGATCTGGAGCGACTTCTGAGGAGGAGGAGGAGGCCGTTCATGGCGGTGGACGTTCCTCGGCATTGTTTTAAGCTGATGGGTCTCTTGGCTTCGCCTCATTTCCTTTCTATTTCCTGGGGAAAGATCTGAGATTTGTTGGAATTCAAGATCCGGAAATGAAGCTGGCGATGATATAAAGAAATGGCGAATGCAAAGCGATAGGGTTTGGAGTTTGAATGAGAAGCCCTAGTCTTTCTCGGTAGTTTCTTGGCTCATAGCAATTTGCGGAATTCTTTTGAAGTTATTCGTTTGAAGAAGTGTTGGTGGAGTTGTTGATGTCTTGATTTTGCACCCTTTATATTTACATGCAGGAAAAAAGGGATTTCAAAGTTGACAAAGACCCCATGAGCTTTGCAAGAGAGAGAACTCATAAATGGAGCGACCCCTTCTTCTTATAAAATGGGTTTTTTTTTTTTTTTTTGTTAGAGGTGATTGATTCTCAACTCGATTTAGTTCTACCCAAGAACCAAAAATCAGATTGAAAGGACAAGTTCTCAATTTCTAAGACCAAGAACAAGATCGTAGGATCTTGAGACCAAACCAGACCTGACCAAAAATCACCGGTTCTAATTTATGGAACCAAGAATTAAGAACTAGACCGAAAAGATAGGTTCTCGGTTACTGGGACCAGAAACCAGACCGACAATCAGGTTCTCCATAGAACCGGGAGCCGGACCGAAAATCTCTAGTTCCAATTTATGGAGCCAGACAGAAGTGGCCCGACTTGGTCAATCCGTCTTACTCATCCCTAGCTTTTTAATTTTTTTTGGGGACAATCTACTTTGTGTTATTTACAATTTATACACTTAAAAAAAAGTCGATATTCTTGATCAATATGACTAATAAGTGCTTTGGGAGGCAATCGTTTATAAGACCCTATAAAATATGGTGAATCATGATGACCGAAACATTTCGGAGAGGATTGGTTGGAAGCAAACATCGCACTTGATTTCGACACCAGAAAATGTTAAATGTTTTGTTGGGTGCATGTCTCAAGATCGTTGAAAATGTTGAATAGGTGGTGGGTGCATTTTTCAAGATTGTTCTTTACTTCTTTCATAGTTGGGGAGGCATTAGGTCATGGGTGAGGGCATAGCGGGAGAACAATGGTTAAATTACTTTATTCTATGGGTATTAAGTTAATCACGTATCGAGAAATAGTCAAGTCTGTGCACGCTATCCTAGTCCTGTGAATTAATAAAGAACATCGACCTAGATGACATAAGGTTAGGATGGAGAGCGCTACTATAGTGATTATGCGGTCCGAGGCCACACACTTTGCGCTCAACGTTACGCGTTTTTCTCTATAATGGACTATATCCATAACACATCATATAGAAAAGCCGTGTTGGGCTACAAAAACGAAGGTCTACCATATCGATTTACAAAATATCACATAGTGATCAGTCATTGGGCGTAACGAAACATATGTCACATGTCGACAACGTCCATCAAATTTTTCACATAACTCTATCGATTATAATCTCTATAAATATTGCAAGAAATAAAAATAAAAACGTGGGGTCGAATCTAACTAATGAGGAGAGCGGAGGACAGTGAGGAACCGGTTAGCGTTGTTGATGATGACCACACACAAAATTATAAATGCTTGCCCGTGGTCTATAAAGACTGAAAAAAGAAGAAAAGCCCTAAAAACTTTATGGTGATGTAAAGTGAGTAGATTTTTGCCGGTTCACATAATTTGTGTCTCCGTGAGGCCCTCTTCTCCCTTGACCCGATCCTAGAAAGTTGATAATTTTAGCTCATTCCCTTCAAATTGCAAAGAACTCGGGAAATATTCAACATGTTTTGATTACCACCATATGGAATGAGAGGACGCATGAATTCACTCGAATATGACGACCTTAAGTTTAAGAAATTAAGTGAAAGGATTGCATTCGACACGCAGAATTAATCGATCCAAAATGTGTTAATTAGAAGATTTAATAAGATGATTAAAGATCAAATGGACATAGGGTAGGGTTGGGTGGGAGGGCATTTAGGATCATGGGCCAATCAAAGGCAGCTTTTATTCGTTAGGACCACTGGTTGGTCCGACCATGCAAGGAACCGTTATTGCAGCAACTATTAATGCGTTGTGCTTTTAGTGTGCTTGGGTGATAAGATTGGATGTGTGCGTACATATATTTTTATGTGTCACTCGTGCTAACTTTTGAGGCTCATTAAGAAGCCTAGCAAATAACATCAGGCTCATAAGTGTAGGGAAGGAGGGACTCCGCCCCCACCACCTTAAATGAGCCATTCGTTATTTTATGATAGAAAATACTTCTCTGATCCGTACGAAATGGTGCACGTGCACCGCGGTCAACCACTTTTTCGGTCGTTCCGGCTCCTTGATACACATATGTCGAACACACGAGCTAATATAAGACAATCTCGAGTTTAGAGGGTATTTCGTAAAAACGAGGGCACTTGAAGATCTGCTTGAAATTTCCCCGTATTCAAACGAGTTTTTCCATATTTGGGCACTTTGTTAACGCCGGATTCCAACTTAGCCTTAGCTAAGATTGTGACTTTATTTACACATCGCCGCCCTACTCAAAATACCTCCAAACACTTTTAGAACCTCGAGCGTAAAGTCCCAACTGCGCATTTTCTCTTGAGATTCTCGGCTCACCTTTGCTAGAGGTGGACTTGTAGGGGGTCAACGGTCGACCTCCGTTGACTTCAAACTAGAGGTCGCGAGTTCGAAGCCCTCTCTCTCTCTTTCTACGTGTGAGTGTGAAAAGCCAAGTTGGAATAGAGGCATCAAAATGAATTTAAAACCCATTGATGATTCCATATATTGATTGGTTGGGCTATATATGTGGGTTAGCTAAATTTTGTTAAATGGATTGATATGGGTTTGAATAATAAAGCCTAATAAAATGCTGGGTTTTTAACGGGGTCTAAAGCCCAACCCACCTACAGTCTCTCTCGAAGCTTGCTCGCTCCTCTCTTCTCCACCGATTGTCACAGCCAGCCCCACCACCCATCTCGGGCGGCTCCGACACTGCCTACATAGGCACAAGCCTCCATCATCAGCGACGACCCTAGCGAGAAACTCGGCCAAAACCGGCAGCAACGAGCTCCGATCATCAAGGAATGCGATGGTGACACCGAGTGAAAGCATGAGATGCGATTCTGTTGAGAGAAGTTCCTGTGATATTTTGAAGTTGACAGTGTCATCTAATTATATCGATTATTGGGTCAATGCAGGATATTGTCTTGTCTCGGGATGAACAAATGCAAGGAGAACTCTATCGCCACTGGCACTTATAGAACCTGAGGTATGAAGTAAAAGACAGAACATAACATGCATTTTGAGGACCGGATATTCCTTTCAAGAACAATCTAATTCTTGAGGAATATTAACAGCTAACCTCGAGCCTGAAATTTCGAAGATATACATAGGAAGAGAAATTCAATCTGTTGTCAATTAATATGCTTAAAGATGATTATTTCCTAATATGAGGAAGTCCATACGTGGAATTCACAATGTCACGGGGAGATTCGATTGTACGGTGACCAGATCTTTCGGTGCGATTGTGGAACTTATCTTCAACTGTTAAATTAAATCATCTTGAATGTTTTCTGACTATATCATGAAGACTATATAAGAAGATATAAATCATGAGAACGATTAAACTTTATTCTTTCGAAACATATACACTACTCCATTAGAGCAATTCATGGATACTAAGAGTGATCTACTGACTGTAATCTCTGTTGAGAAGTGCACAAGCATTGTAGCGGTGCTTGGGAATTAGTAGTGTGATCTACTAGTTTTGGATAAAAGCGGCACAAGTTGCATTGTAACCTCTCGAGTGATTATCGGTGAAATCTAGTTAGCAATTGTTAGTCTGGAAAAGTGGACGTAGGTTTGATATAAGCCGAACCACTGTAAAGATCTGCATGCAATTCTTTTATCTCTAGAATCATGAAGGCACCCATAGAAGCAGATGCTTTGCTTGTTACGAACACATTGCATTCGACGACAAATCTGATTTGCATCACAAAACAGTGTTGATGAATGCTGACTTTCTTGGGCCAAAAGGCCTGTTACGACGAAAAGTGCCAAAACAAAGGCCCTTTGATGCGCGAAATGGGTCCACAGGATCAGTGAAGGCCCAAAAACTACGTGAACTGATTATTATTATTATGTTCGGAATGTGAACTTATTAATTAGCAAGCAATCTGGGCTCAAAGCTGAAAGTCGTAACATGCTTTTGGATTTTTGGAATGCTTTTGGACTACTGTCTGCATGTACGCTCGTTTCATATGCCTCAAGTCCTTCACTTCAATGCTTACTCATGAGAAAACCACCGCCTAAAAGTTCGAGACTTTGGCAGAGACACAAGCTCAAGTGTTAGGCTGGACTAAGGTCCGGAGACTTTTCAGGACAGAGAGAACAGAGAAGTTTCGTTATCTGTGAATCGGACAAGAAAATGTCATGTTATTTACACGGGGTCGGCTCTTACCGGTTATACGCCGATCGCGGTTTCCCTGCAAATGCATTTTGTAGGAGAGTCGTGGTACTCGCAGAAAGATTTCAGGTTACGGTCGTTTCTGATGGCACGAACATCTCTGGTGGCTGGATGGTGGTTTTCAGTTGTTTCTGAGCTATCCAACTGGTTTGAAGCATAATCCGCATGCCTAATTAGGAGCACCATTTCCACGAACATTCTGATTAATTATTAAACTTATCCTGGTCAATCAACTTTCTGGTTTGTAGTTGTGAAGTTGGAGGTCTCCTATAAATTGTTGCTCCAAGTACCTGATACTCCTACTGTGTTTTCCTGGATGATTAGTTGATATTCATGCTAATCAGCAGCCTTTGCGTCGATCTCATGCTGGTTTGAAATTCCTGGCTCAGATTTGTTGAATCATTCATGAGAGTAATCTTCATTTCATGACCGATCTGTTCATATCGATCTTGTTGTGGAAACATCTCTCTAGCCGAGTCCTTACAAAACTGACAGGGTCCTAGGAAGGAACTGATCCTGGACAGTGCTTGGGAAAGAGAGAACAGACAACCTTTTTGGAGTCCAACACCTAATATGAACAGAGAAGTGTCGCGACCTAAAAAATAAACAAGTTAATTTTCAGGCTAATGGATTATCAGGTTAATCAATTAACTAACCTAACTCGGACTCTCCCAAGTCCATACTAAATCGCAACTTAAGATTCGAATAATTAACAAACAATGTAATTTGAATTTGGAGTCACCACTAATCATTTTCGGTAGGTCGATTAGAAACCTAAATAAAATAGCGGGAGAACTATTTTATTCCCGCGAACCGTAGATTAAGAGTTCGGGGACTTGGTTACATTAAATTTTTTAATTAATGCCCTTTCAGCACCATTTTCATGAAAATAATCAATTTGACAAATTTGATTAATTCTACTTGAAGATCAAAAATGCAAATTTTTTGGGGTTTTTCTTCTTATGACTTTTTTTAGTTTTTGTCTGTTTTCAAAATAAAGAAATTACATGAAATTGGGATTAAATAGGTTTCAGATTACTCCCCGGTTTGTACTCTCGCACCAAATTTATGCTCCGGGTTTGTCTTGACCATTGGACCGGTTCGGTGGCTTGTTAGACCGAGAAGTCCCTTGGTCCTATCTCTCCTTCATGTTTCTTTCTCATCTTGCTATAATTCCATGAGGCTTTTGGCAAATTAATCATCGGGACGGATGCAATCTAGGCATTGATCTTCTCTCCATTTTTGCCTTCCTTCTATTCTTGTACCATTGATGTCTCATCGTTGATATGCAGCTATTATTTGACATAAAACGTAGAGAAATCGGTGTAGAAAATCTGGACTAATTTGTATCCGAACTTAGAGGAAATTAGGAAACCACTTAGCTTTCTTTTGCTGCAGCAATCTTGAATGATGGGGATGAACTTGTGGCTTGTGTTGGTCGGTGCAGAAATTGGCAATGGTAGTACCGGGCTTCAAAACTTTTATACTCTCTCAAAACTCTCTTCAAATTTTCTCTCTAAAACTCCTCTCAAGAGCTCTCTAACTTCTCCCTCACCAAAATTCTCCTCCCTCCTCTTTTATAGACAAAATTCTTCATCCCCCATTCTTCATCTTCATTTCTCCATCTTCCATTTTCATCCTTTCTTCTTCATCTTCATTTCTTCATCTTCCATTTTCATCTTCATTTCTTCATCTTCATCTTCATTTCCTCATCTTCCATTTTCATTTTCTCTTCTTCACCTTCATTTCTTCATCTTCCATTTTTATCTTCTCTTCTTCACCTTCTCTTCATTATCTTCTTTTCATCATCCTCCTTTCTCCATCTTTTCTTCATCATCTCCTCTTCTCTTGGTATTTGCAATACGGTCCCCGAGGTTCTAGTATTTGCAATACGGTTCTCGAAGTTCTAGTATTTGCAATACGATCCTTGAGAAAATATTTATTTCAAGCTCAAATATTCTTGGTACATTTTTCACCCCATGTCTAGTCTAGACGCATGCTAAATTAGGTGTTACGCTTGCTCAATTATATGTTAATGCAATGTACGCTAAAAATAAATATGTGAGATGATTTTTATTTAGAACTAAAAGTAGTTTTAATTTTTATGCAAAAAATAGATTAGTCAAAATTTAGGT
Organism: Rhodamnia argentea; assembly: GCF_020921035.1. Classification (NCBI taxonomy): domain Eukaryota; kingdom Viridiplantae; phylum Streptophyta; class Magnoliopsida; order Myrtales; family Myrtaceae; genus Rhodamnia; species Rhodamnia argentea. The sequence goes on along the minus strand of NC_063157.1, from coordinate 21,472,534 downwards.
GTCAACAAGAAGGGAAGTTGACTTTCGGCCACCACATTCATTACATGATGAAGTCGGTTAAGCAAAGAAGAAAAATCCAAGTTGAACTTTTTAATGATTATCTCACATATGAAAGGGAGAAGTCTTGATCAAAAAGTAAGAAGAAAAAATCAAAGTTAAATTTGTTTGTTTGTGATTTATGCTTTGAGAAGAAGAATTGCAGCAGATTGGTTTCACTCTTGAAGTCGGCGAACACCAATGGCAGTGGAGTCCTCCGCCGGTGGAAAATTCTTCTATAAATAAGGATTAGAATTAAGCTTGTGGTGTGTGGAGGGTAGCTTAGAAATAGAGAGAATAGACAGAAGTCACCAAGTGCAAAGGTGATCTTCAAGGAGTGAGGCATAGCAGCCTATATTCTCATAGAGAGTTAGAGTTTATGTAAACAAGCTTATAGAGCAAAGCTTGTGTATTTTCTCTATGTGTAACGCCTTTGCAAAGGCATTTTGAATATCATTCTCTCCCTTGTGTATTTGTCTGTTTCCCTCACCAAACCATCATAAAGCTTCCGCATACCTACGAGTTGTATACCTAACAAGGTTGCGAGGAACGTGTGAAGCCTAGGTAGTCATTAATACCTGATTTTTAATCAAGTTTTTCTTAATTTTATTTTCTAAAATTCACCAAAAATTCAAAAAAATAAAAAAAAATTGAAAAATCAAGTTTGGTAGCCTTGGCCTAGCATAAGGGACCAATTTTGAACAAAAAATAAGTTTTCATATTTTTCACATTTTTTAATATTTTAAAAAAATATAAAAATACTAAAAAATTCATAAAAAATATTTCCCGAGGTCACAAAAATACATAAAAATATTTAATATTTTTATTTTAATTCCTTTTTCATATTTACTTCAAGAAAAATCAAAAATCGTGTTCAATTTTGGGTGTTTCTTCACAATGCCGAGAGTTGAGTTCACACAAAAAATACAAATTGAGTTTTTTTATTTGCAATTTTTGCACATTTTGAGTGTAGACATTCAATTTCAGCCCTTTGTAGCTTCAATTTGATCAATTGCACCCTCAATTACACGGATTGCATGAATTGGGCAAAAATTCTTAAAAATCTTGCAATTTAGTCCCTCAACTTCTTAATTTTTGAAATTACTTTTAATTGAGGGACTTTCGTGGCAAAATTGGACTGCCTCCCTAGGTTTTTATACATTCTAAATCGATTGGCAGGAGTGTCTTGGTCTAATTTGATCAATTAGGCGTCCAATTGAAGTTTTTCCCAATTTGGGATTTTAGAAAAGTTTGGGGCTTTTGCAGAAATTGATAAGAAATTTTGGGCAAAAACACATTTCTATATAGAATTCAAGCCCCTAAGTTCAATTTTGAGGTTTAATTGCAAAAATCCCCAACGGATTTTAATTAATTTTGAAAATTCAATGTTTGAACCGGTTCGCACCGGTGTGACCGCCGGTCGGACTAGTCAAACCGGTCCAGCAAAGTATCGTCTTCTTCCTCGGAACACTCGCACGAATGAACAATTCTTAGTTGAATTTTGATGATCAAATTGACAGGCTAATCAATCATAATTGGTTCAATTGACGTGGGGCTTTTGTTTTTCGTGTCAAGGTGCGTTGATTGCTACCAATGCCGCGACCAATGGCCGCCGAAGGAGCTCCGGCGAGCCAATCAAAGCCCCGGTGTACATAAAGTCAACATTTTCCAAGGTCGAATGCAATTCATGCTCGTTTGAGGTTCAACGGAGGTCTAATGGACTTGGACGGAATCATAACCGATTCCGTCACCGTCCGGCCACCCAAATGGCACGTGTGTGCGCGTGTGAGAGGTTCGGCGAGCTCGCCCGTGTCGCGAAATGTCAAAAGCTCACTATAAAAGGGATGGGAAGATTCGAGAGAAGAGGAGGCTCATTTGTGTTCGTCTAGCAACAGAATAGAGAGAGAAAGAGAGAGAAGAAGAGAGAGAAGCTCTCGCGCGACGCCATAGTTCGAGTTTCGAGCGGAGGTTCCGCAACTTCGTCCCGGCCAATCCAAGCCAAATCAGGACATTGGACCACCACCGGAAGCTCACCCGAGCTAAGGAGAAGCGATCGCACCAACCAAATCAACTCGAGATCTCCAGAGAAGGTGAGTCGAACTTCGAACCTCTTCACTGCGCATTCATGGCATCGTGCATTCATGAACTCGATTCCTACAATTGATATGTGCCTTTTGTTTCTGGATCATCTATGACCACGATCGCATCTTATCTCTGCGTTGATTTCACTCCAATACCTCGAGTCGAACCTTCATCGTACCTCGGTGCGGCCGAGCACCGGCGAGGCAATTCTAGCCATTGCGAGCTCGATCGGAGCTCGAGGTAAGTCTCCTAAACCTCCTATGAAGCTTTCCTATGGATGAATTGCTTTGATTTGGCTTCGATCTATATATTTGAACTCTGCAATGCGATACTGTGCGAAGTCCGATATTCGCGATTTAGCCGATAGAATGGTGTTATATTAAACTAGAGGTTGAGACGAGTCGATAGGAGTTGGTTTCACGAGTTTTGGCCGAGGTTTCACCGTTAGATCATCGCCGGAGGCTCTCGGCCGTTCGTCCGGTCTCGTCGCAAGGTAGAAGACGAAGGTGACGTGGGTGGTCGGCGGGTCAACATGCTTAGGTGGCGCCGTCCGGTTGGTCCAACTCGGATCCGAGTCGCCTCGGCCGTTAGCGCGAGCGGGCCGACTCAGATTTGATCCAACGGCTGAGATAAATAGGATAGTTTGATTCTCAGCCGTTGGATTTGATTTTTGGTATTTTTGTTATTTCGAATATTCGATAGAAAATAAAAAAAATCAAAAGCGACGTCGTTTAGGTTAAGTAGTCCACGACGTCGTTCGGGAATAAGGTCCGATGCGTCGTTGTTTTTAGGCGTGTATGGATTGAATGGTCCGGATTAGATCCAAGGTTGAATTGTAGTCGTTCATTTGATTAATCGGGCGACGTCGTTTAACGCTCGAGACAAAAGCGTTGTCGTTTTAGTCTATAGAAAGAGTGCATGGCCCAGATCGTATCTTAGGGTTTAATCATGGCCGTCCGTTCAATAACCGGATGCGGCGTCATTTTATAGAGAATGTCCGACACGGAGTCGTTTCGAATATAGTAAGTCGACGGCCGAGATCAAATCGGGGATTGATCTTAGCCGTTCATTTCTTTTATATATATTCGAATATTAGGAAATTGTTTTCAGAAAATAAAAAAAAATCAAATAAAATAGTATACGGTGCCGTTTTTGTGTATAGAGGGTCTGAACAGGTCTGGACCGAGTTGACCGGTTGTTGACTGGGTTGACCCGGTTCAAAAATATTAATAAAAATAAATAAAAATACTAATTGTAAAATTCATAGAAAATTCATAAAAATTCCCAGATTTTCCCAAAAAATTTCTAAAAAATGTTTAGGTCGATTCGGGACTCTTATAGTCTGGATCAAAAAATTTTGAATCTTTGAGGGTCGGTCTTCACCGATCCAAAAAATTCCCAACTTTTGGAAAATAAATAAAAAATCCAAAAAAAATTAGAAAAATTAGAAAAATTCTAAAAAATCACAAAAAATGAGAAATGACCACATTCAACTGGTCCAACCCCAATTTTGTGATTTTTGGGTCCCGAACCAAAAAAATGACCATTTTACCCTTCCGGGCCTTCCGCCCCAAATTTTCCCGAACCACCCCGGCACTTAATCGAGTTCATTCCGTAGGTCGATAGGGCCATAGTAAGCGTGTCTACTTGATTGATTGTTCGATTTGGCTATGATTATTTTGACTGTGCATTAAATTTCTTATTGTGATTGTTAGGGTGTAAAATTCCCGTCTGCATGGTACCTTAAGATCGTTAGAACCTACCTCATCCCAAATTTCATCTGCGTGAATTCTTAGGTTAGAAAATCACTCTATTTCGGTAACCGAAAGGGCGTCAATTCGAATGTCGGCATAACCAAGTCCCCGGACTCAAATCTCTAGTTTTCGTAGAATCGAACGGTTTCTCCCAACCGCTCGATAGGGTTCCCGATCATACCCTCCAAAAAGTGATCGGTGGCGACTCCATATGCATGTACACTATGCACATGTCACACGACCACACTAAAGTCGACCTCTATAAAATTTTCTTCACATCGCGATTCGAGTAATGGGTCTTGGGAGAGACCCGCACGCCGAAGATCCACCGCCAACTGGATCAAAAGCACAGCTCGTTAACTCTCGTCCCGGAAAATCCCGAAGAGGGAGGGTCGTGACAGCGGTCAAGAATTGGAGTATCAAAACTAGCGCCCGGAGACGGAGAACCTAAAGTAGAGATCAAGGATTGTTAACTCGAAACTAGAAATGGCATCCGTCGGTGCCATTCAATTACAACTTCCAAAGTTGAACAAGAGGAATTTCAATAACCGGTCCGTCCGGATGAAGGCTCTGTTCAAATTGCAAGATTTGTGGAACCTGGTGGAGAATGGCTACATTGAAGTAGCCGATGCCGAAGAATTCAATACTTTGAGAAAGGCGTAGAAAGATTTATTGGTGGAAACCCGAAAGAAAGATAAAAAAAAAAGCATTATATTCGATCTTTCAAGTAGTGGAGGAAACGATATTTGAAAAAATATCAAGTGCTGAAACCGCCCAAGCAGCGTGGGATATTTTGCAAAAATCCTACAAGGGCAATAATCGGGTGAAGCGAGTTTGACTTCAAACACTTCGAGGTAATTTTGAGTCGCAGAAAAAATCTTGCGGTTTTTGATTGAAAGATTTGACTATGTCGTTATGACAATCGAAGAAGGACGGGATATATCAACCATGACGTTGGAGCGATTGATGGATTCATTATGCTCGCATGAGCAAAGAATGAATCAGAGCAAGCTTTGCAAAGCCGGGTCGCTCACTCGGCTCGAGTGTCCGAGGTCATGTAGGAGGACGAGGTAGAGGTAGGAATTCAAATTCCATCAGAAGGTTTAAAACATGTGACAAATCAAAGGTCAGGGGTTTTAGGTGTAACGAATTCGAATATTACAAATCCGAATGTTGAGTAAACATGGGGCATGAGCACCCGTAACAATGGTACTCGCATGTACCATGGATTATGGCGATTCCCTCTTTAGTAATAAAAGAGGTTCCAAGAGCCATAGAAGAAATTATACCGATACTAAGAATGGCAAATAGTCGAAAGAACATGAAAACCGACAGAGACAATCGGCGGTGAGAAGCACTCAACCAGGGGAAGCTCATCAAGATCGTGATAACGACAACAGAAAGTGCACCGGACGGTGCTATATATGTGGCAAAATAGGTCACTTTGCTAAAGTCTGTTGGTTCAAATAGATAAAAGAAAATGACGCGTCCTTTCCCAAGAAAGAGCACGATGGCAAAGAAGAACGAAGTCTTCAAGCGATCATTGCAACAGAGGATCAAGAAGAGCTCGTAGCCACCGTAATCATCGAGGCAAACGATGTAATAGTCACCGAGACGTCCCCAAAGAAGAGCAAGTCGAGGGAAAACTCGACGAAGCAAGTAGCAGCTTCAAGAAGCGGTTGTGAGAAGGAACTGCTGGAGATGTTGAAAGCAAGGGATGAAATGCTGAGGCAAAAGGACAACGAGCTCAAGCTGAAAGAAAGAGAGCACCAGAAGCTCTGGTATGAGCTCAAGAAGTTGCAGAAGCTCAAGAAATGTTGCCCCGATGAAGAGATCATAAGAGGCAAGGATCAATGGAAGCATGTAGAAAAGAAGTCCTACGAGAAAAAGGACCGAGATGCCTATATCGAAGTGCTTCAGATGGAGTTGAATCAATAGAAGCATGAAATGACAACCGTGAATAAAAGATTTGACCACATGAGTTGTAATATCAAAACTCTTGCGACTACAGAAACCGTGAAGAAAGAAAAAGTGACTAATGCGCAAGTTCAAATGGCGTTGATGAAATCTGAGCTTCGCAAAGCTCAATTAGAAGTCATAATCGTAGAAGCAATTGAAGAAGATGAATATCAGATGTTATAGGGTAAAGAATATTAGGTGTTGAGGGGGAGTATTGGAGTCCAACACCTAATATGAATAGAGAAGGGAAGTTGACTTTTAGCTTCCATATTCATTGCACGATGAAGTCGGTTAAGCAAAGAAGAAAAAGTCAAGTTGAACTTCTTAATGATTATCTGACGTATGAAATGGAGAAGTCTTGATCAAAAAGTTAGAAGAAAAGGCAAAGTTAAATATGTATGTTTGTGACTTATGCTTTGAGAAAAAGAATTGCCATGTTTATATGTCGATGATCTTGTCTTTACAGGAAATAACTCTGCATTGATCGATACTTTTAAAGCGTCGATGGTGAAAGAATTCCGGATAACAAATAATGGTCTAATGAGTTATTTTCTCGGTATCGAAGTAAAGCAAAGTGGAGATGGGATTTTATTTCCCAAAAAGGATATGCTGAAAATATCCTTGAAAAATTCAACATGAAGAATTGCACGTCCGTCAATACACCGATGGATTCCGATGCCAAACTTTCTTAGTTCGACGCAGGTATCGATGCTGATTCGACATATTATAGAAGTTTGATTGGAAGCTTGAGATATTTGACATGTACTAGACCGGATATAATGTACAGTGTCGGAATTGTAAGTCGATACATGGAGAAACCGAAAGTATCTCATCTTAAAGCGGAAAAGAGGATATTTCGGTACATTAAAGGTACTATCTCTCTTGGCTTACATTATTATCAGTCTGAATCATTTCAGCTTAGAAGTTATTTAGACAGTGATTCCGGTGGAGATATTGATGATCGGAAAAGCACTATGGGCTTTGTATTTTTTACAGGTGAAACCGCTTTTACGTGGTCATAAAAAATGCAACCCAAGATTACTCTATCGACATGCGAAACTGAATATGTGGCTGCATCATCATGTGTTTGTCATGCAATATGGTTGAGAAAATTGCTCAAAGAAATTCATATGGAGCAGAAGAATGCGACAGAGATTTGTGTCAATAATGTTTCAGCCATTGCTTTGGCGAAAAATCCAATTTTTCATGAAAGGAACAAGCATATCGATGTTCGGTATCATTTTATTCGGGAACAAGTCAGAGACAAAGAAATCGAAGTAATGCACGTGAAGACAGGAGATCAAGTTGATGATATTTTTACAAAACCTCTCAAGATCGATGTGTTTCAAAAATTCAGAAGTCCGCTTGGAATGATCGATGGAAGAGAATTTGGTTTATGGGAGAGTGTTGGAAATTAAACCAAATTCATCAATGCTAGACTATTGATTGACTTCCAATGTATCAACTTAATGTCGATTCAATGAATGTGGTGTTGGTTGTCAATGAATGGTGGACTTCCAAGATACATGCATGAACCAAGACTTGTTTTTCGAGAGTTATTATTAGTTGAGTCTTTCAAGAGTCTGTTTTTATTCCGATGTATAGTAAATGCTATGTATGTACATGCATCTGTTCATGTAACTAGAGTATATCAAGAGTCGTGTTTCAAATTTATAAATAGGTGTGTCTTGTAACCATTTCAGTATGGGTGAATTGATTGTGAATACAGAATATTGAAAAGCCATCTTCGGTCTCCTCCTCCTTCGTGAGGAAAGTTGAGTTGTGAGTATTTGTTGAGAGCACGTATTCGATTATCCCATCACTGAGTTTAGCTACTTGCGCAGGCTTTATGGAAGTGTGGAGGACTCGGATGTTGTTCCCCGCAATCTGATCGTGATTATGATTGAGAGAAGAAAATCTCTTCATTGCTTCATCTTTTTCATGAAGTCGAATTATATTGAGCCCAGATGGGATTTTCTTAAATTCGAATATAGAAGTCATTAAGATGCATGATCTCGTAAACATTGCATGTGACACGATCCATCCAAGATATCGATGTCCTAAAGATGAATTTTCGAATAGGAAAAGCATCGAAAAAGTCATAAAAATATTGTTCATGTATCAATTCAGTCTTAAATTTTTCCATTGTACCAATTAATTCATAAATCTTTTGACGATTTGTCAATTTAGTCAATCCGATCAATCTTGACCAAAAAAACACCGATATGAATGCCAATCGTCTCGGCACAACCGTCGCCGACGCAAATAATTTTTATAATATTTTCTAAATTGTTTTGTTATTTTGTTTCTTTTTTTTTTTTTACAACTCGGGGTCGGCGAGGTTGCCAGCCAACCATCCCCGACCATAGGAGAGGGTTGCTGGCCCGACGCCCTCTTCCAAACCTCGTCTGCCTACATTTAGGAAAAGAAAGAAAATAAATAACAAAAAAATAAACAAAAAAGAAACATATTAAAGCAGAAAATTTCAAAATTTGTTCACGTCTAGACCTGTCGTGCCACTCAGGAAGGCCGATATCTATATCAATGATTTTCTTATTTAGGATTGAATCGGCATAAAAGCAACATATTTAGGATTTTTTTTGGTACTTTTCGTCGTAGGACTGCTACTACGCATCCTCATAAATGTATAGGGAAATAAAGAAGAAACTGTTTTATACGTAAAATTAATGGAACAAATATGTACATATCAAAAATGATTTCAGCGATTTGATGTGTGGATGACCGACCCCCTTATCATCAGAATCATTGTCTAAACAAGAAAAAGGAAACTGATGGTTCGAATTGCCCCCACGTCAATGGCCGAGACAAACATACTTATTCCCATATCAAGAACGAGAATTACGTGGGAATCGTTCCTTTGTCGAATTGATGTTTGTCCTTTGCAATGTGTTTCTATGCAAAATGGACAAAAAAAATTACACCAATTGCTATTTTAGCCTAATTCGTTCGTCACGGTTTCTTGATTTGGTAGTCTCTGCCGAATGTCATTATGCTTATTCTCTGATGGAAGCATTTTTCTTTTCCCATTAGGAATTTAATTCCCAATAGGCGATGATGATCCCACATGTCCCCAACATAAAAATTGCAAAAAAAAAAAAAAAAAGAAAAATTTCGAAATGATAATGATAAATAAATATTCTTCCGCTGTCCCATTCATGGAAAAGCAGACAAAAGGAAAGATCTATTTCACCCGGAATTGTCTCCAACCCAAGGACGACTTCCACTTGCCTAGGGATCTGATCGTGCTCCGATTTCTTGATCTTGATATTGACTGGTAGAAGCTCATGTGCATCGCATCTAATCATTTACGAAGCTTCTAGTCTAACAAGATTATCGGTTATTCCCGACCATACGATCTTCTAATCAATGAGTTATTTATGCAAAATACCAGTGATGATGTGTGGATCTACGGTTAAAATTGTACCGTCTATGACAATATTGTTAGAGAAGCATTTCCCAATCATTTATGTGTAACCATTATCCCACGATGTTCAATCAATCTCCGACTGCTCGATGCCGCTATTGGTGTGAGTTGTAAGGAGTCTTGGTCTCGAGTCGAGCTGGGCCTCATTTCATTCTCGTCCAAGCGAGGAATATTATCTAGTAAGTTACATTGGCAATAAAAGCACATGATCTCGATACTTATTGGAACCCACCTAGGGTATCAGCTGTTCAATTGTCCGCTGCTATTACCGCTTGTTCTCGTATTTTTATGTACCAATTCATTCCAGAAAAGACTTACTCTACTGAGACAGATTCCGTAATTTTAGGCAGTCCTCTTGAAGGGGAATTCTTATCTTCCGCTGAATTGGGTAAGTTCAAGGGGGAGAACAAAATCGAAGAAGGTTATTTCTTAGCACCGAAGTCTTATGCATTAAAGACGTGAAATTTGCACTGAAGAAATTGAGAGAGAGAGAGAGAGAGAGAGAGAGAGATTTTGAGCAAGTTCCAAGTTCACCCACTTGGCCATATTAGTAGCAATTTGAAAAGTGACTAAGGATTGGATAAGCCTGATCTAAATCATGCCCCCATTATATTCCTTTTCGGGTCCCATCTCAACCCTCTTCATCAAACCACATAGCATATTCCAATTTGAGATGGTCCTTTTCATGCTCATTTTCACCCATCTTTCGTACCTACTAGACTTATTCTTTCTCTTGCTTTGCAATTTACCTAGGACTCGACCTGCTTTCAAGCTAAACAAGTATCGAAATGAAGAAATTTAAGGCTGATGAAGAGGGGATTGAGAAAGATCAAACCCCCTTTTTTCTCCCTTGTCATATGCTTTGAATCGTTTGCATCAATGCAGAAAGAATGGAACCAAATTTCGATGCCCCATCTGAAGTTGACATCTTGTAAAATCAAAGTGCCACTCACCGGGGAGAGACACATTGGCCCCTTCAGCAAAGGGCCAGAACAAAAGGCACTTGGAAAAAGAAAGCCAAGCCAAACCAAACCCCACTTGGTGTCTGTCAAGCATTTGGCGAAAAAAGCATTTGATCCCATGGCAATTATTATTGTCATTGTGTTATTCAGAGTTAGGAGTGGATCTTTCCAATGCCCTTAGAACCCAGCAAAAATAAATAAATGAAAAAGGCTGATTGAGAATGAGATAAATCTAAAACCGCTGGCAGCAACTTGTACTTTTGCCTCACATCATCTTTCACTAGCAAAAAAGCAAAGCGCGCGCGCGCGCACATCCTTGTCCATCCAGCTCTCGACTCCAATATTAAAGCGACAAAAGGAGAAGAGAAGGGCAAGAGTTTTACTCTTCCCACTTCATGAACAGTATTATTGTGCGGTCCATAATCTCCATCGCTAGAAAATTTTTATAGTTTGAATTCATTTTTTATTAAAAATTTGAGCTTTGACCCAATTAATACTTACTGTTATATATATATATATATATATATATATATATATATATATATATATAATTGAGTGATATAATAGAGAGGCGCAATGTGCTAATTATAGTAGAATCATATGTGGGATTGCAGCCATAATTTAAAGATGAATCGGGATAAACCTTATATGTCGAATTCTCTTTCTCGTTTTTACACTCTATTTCGTTATGATTGTGCGTCAAACCCTAACAATCAAGACCATTTGTGAAGATCTCACAAGTTGATGAGAGAAAAATGATGCGGGTCGTGTACTTTTCTTTCCCTTTCTTTCCTCTCACTATATTATAATTTGCACTCTCCAATTGGTGCATCACTTTGGAGTGTGATTTTCTTGGGACCCTTTTGCCCTAATTTAGTCCGGATTCAGTGAAATCTCTCATGATTGAGGGAAAAGAAAGGCAGTCAATTAAAGCGATGAAATTAATCATTAAGGGGATTAAGGAACCCCGAAGACATTGGGGATGTCATGGTCGTGTGCAAGTTGGGGAGATGTGGGGCTCAACTTTGGTTGTCTTTTTATTGTGGTGAATAATTTAGCCAAACCCTAAACTTATGTCAATTTCCTTGTAACGAGCAACAATGTAGAACAGAACCAGAAAGAGACCTCGGGCACAAGAGATAACAACAACTGAGGGGAAAGAAAAGAATATGCATTTTTTTTTATAATTAGTAGTTTTTAATTATATCCTTAGAAGGTTCCTTGTATTGGAAGTAGGTGGCCAAGCAATACATCAATGGTTTAAAAAAGAGATTGGAGCCAAATATGAGTGGGACTTAATGTAGCTCTTGCGGTTGTCATTATCATCCAATGGAAAAAACTTCAACAAAATCGCCCAATGTCCACAAGTAATCGTGCCCCGCGTGAAGATTATCTTATATAATAAGTACATCGCGAATCATTGACATGTGAAGAAAAAAGTCAGTAGAAATAGCATAGATTAATCATAACAAGAATGACAACGTAAAATCACCCAATATCCTCGAGTTGTCGCCTACCGCGTTCAGGCTTAAATGAAGAATTTATTTCATGCAGTGGTTGCATCACGAGTCATTGATTGAAAGAACAATTGTCCATATCAATAAGCAAAACTTAGAGATAGTTAAAGGCTACTTAGTCAAACTTCAAGAAACAAGAGCCTCTTTCACGTATATGCACATGGGTCTGAGCAATCGTGGTTTCAAGTAACCTATCCTTAGATTGATGGGAATCAGAGGTTTTGGTTCGAAATGGACGAGTTCAGCCAAAATGAGTCTTAGATTGGCGTTTCAGTCTTGGACGACTAAATAATTTTGCTAGTTTTTCAATGGATATCTTACTAGACCAAGCAACCTATGAACTGTCCCATATTTGCACTTCGTTCCCAAGCAAAACGAAAAAAACAGAAGGAAAGGGAGTTTTTTTACTCTTAACATGAGCAGACCCTCATAAAGCTATGACAACTACCACCTTATCAAATTGATCCATAGTTCATCAATGTAGCAGCAGATGAATATAATGGAATGGGGGAAAATCTGACGAGCAATCATAGTTGAAGGATCGTGCAATCGTGATGGCCGGATCTATCATTTTCTTGTCCATGAGAAGTAGCTCGAGCATTCAATTCCACGAGTACCTTTGTCTAATCCAATACCAATGCCCGCTTGAGAGGGTTCATCTTATAGCGATAATACCGCATGGCATGCCGATATTACGTCACTGAATCAGATATGTTCTCTTTCAACTCACGTGACATGCACACATTCATGTTAGCTTTTAATGTGCATGGATGCCAACATTTGATTAAAGGGAAAAGTACAAAAAAAAAGTCCTATACCTATTGTGTTTGTATCGATTCAGGTGTAAACTTTTTGACGATTTGCCAATATAGTCCACCCATCTAATTTTGGCCAGAAATCATTGTCCTGGACATCGATCGTCCTACATAGCATGAGCGGCATTGACATTGATAAATTTTATAATTTTTTAATATTTTCTCTAAAATACTTATTGTTTTTATGTATTTTGTTTTATTTTCTTTCTTCTTCTTCTTTACAACTCTATGCCGGCAAGGAGACCCCTGCTTGGGCCCAATGCCCTCGATTGTCGCCTAGACCTCGCCGGCTCACAATTGGGGAAAAAAAAGAAAGAAAAGAAAAGAAAATACAAAAAGGTAATAAAAATTCAAGAATAAAAATTATCCACGTCAGCACCAGGCATACTACGTAGGACTGCTGGTGTTCATGTCACCAATTTTCTGTCAAAATTAGCCAAATAAATTATATTGATAAATCGTCAAAATATTTGAACCCAATTTATATAATTAGAAGGTTTCAAACTGAATAGATAGCAAATACAATAAGTTTTCGACTCTTTTGGTACGTTTCACTCTGATTAAGTGCGACACCACATCTGCTATACAAATTTGGAACGTACTACCCTTTGCCAGCTCGTGAAGTGGTTGATTCATTAGATGCTGGCTCTACCATCAATGTCCGTCAGCTAACGTCCTCGGGTTAGGTCGAAATCGGACCCCCTCAACTCAAGAAACTGCATTTCCAATTCAAACTAAGTATAGCCTACGAACCCAATAAAATTCCATTTAATTGAAAGAATGAGGAGACCGGATCCTTGAAACGTGGGGAATAACTTGATCCTTGAACACCCTCCCTTGCAAGTAAGTATCACCTCGCAAGCTTTTCACTTTTATCGAAAAGGAAAGACTCTTACATTAAATTTATCTCTCATCGAACGGGGTGATGAAAAATGTAAGATCTTTTAGAAAATGGATTCCTATTTGAAAAGCGGATCAATGAATAGGAGTATCCCCGAAATTCACTCATGTCACGCGATATACAACTTGTTATTAGGAATTTTCCTAGACTCTCGACTGTTTTTTGGATGTATTAGTTTTCCAAAGAAAGGTACTTTGCCTTTTAAGGAGGCCAACTTGATAGATTATTGCACTTGTGCAGCCGATCATAAGCTTAGCCCTAATGTGAAAAGTTGTATTGTGGACGCATTGCGGCATTCAAAGCGGAGCAGGAGACTAGAAGGAAGGAGGACCATGGACTAGATTAATGGATGGGAAAAATTACGTGCAAATTACGTTGAGTTGATGAAATAATAGTCACGAAAGATTTATTTCGGTGTTGATATGTCAATGAAAACAACTTGCTCTGACTCGTCCATCTCTTCTTCGTTTTTGCTTCCTAATTTAGCCTTCACATTCGGGGCAGCTAGAAAATCTCATCCACCGAACAGGAAAAAATTCCAGAAAATTTAGACGAAGATCTAGGTTGGAATCAAAAATCGGAAAACTAATTGCGCAGATGGGAATACAAACCTAGGAGAAAAAAAAAACAAAAAAAAAAGGGGGTGCCGAGGAAAATGTCGGCCGAGTTCTATGCAGACCGAAACGCCTCACGTTGAATCTCGAAATTCTGTTGACAACGTGATTTTTTTTTAGTTTTTATTTTTCCTAAGGACGTGGTCGCGAAAATTCAAAAATATTCACGGGATTATGATTATATATATATATATGTGTGTGTGTGTGTGTGTGTGTGTGGAAAGAAGCAGGAGAGACTTGTACGTGTCCTTAGGTTTTTTCTCTTCCTTTATTTCGAAGGCAAAAAATAAAAATAAAAAGAAAAATCCAAACATCACCGTCTCCCGTGTTTAGGGTTTGCGATTGTGCTTCAAGAATCAAGAAAAAGATTCCACGCTCTCGCGAGAATCTTTCTCACGTTAAACTCAGGAACCTCCCCACCCGGGTCTGGTCCAAAACAGCACACTTGTCCCCCGCAAAGTCGCTCCCAAGTTTTTTCCTTTTTCCGACACTCCCACCTTGCTCCTTAGTTCCAATCGCCATAGCCCAAAAAAGCAAAGGTGCCTCGCAGCGCGCGCCTCTTTCATGGTTATGGAGACTGAATTGCCGCCGCCGCAGCCGCAGAGATCGAGGAAGAGCGCCTTGACCCGGCTTAACGACTATGTGGCGGGCAGCCGGGTCGGGAAGCGGTTCAAGGTGTCGGAGCGGAACACGACCTTCACCACGGAGATCCGGGCTGGGACTGCCACCTTCCTCACCATGGCCTACATCCTCGCGGTCAACGCCTCGATCCTGACGGACTCTGGCGGGCCGTGCTCGGTGTCCGACTGCGTCCCGCTGTGCTCGGACACGGCCATCTCGGTGGGCAACTGCACCGGGGCCGGCCTGCAGGTCGTCCAGCCCGACGCGACATGCAAGTTCGACCCGGTGAACCCCGGGTACACGCTCTGCCTGGAGAAGGTGCGCAAGGATCTGATCGTGGCGACTGTGGCGTCCTCGCTCATCGGCTGCGTCATCATGGGGACATTCGCCAACTTGCCGCTCGCCTTGGCCCCGGGAATGGGGACCAACGCCTACTTCGCCTACACGGTGGTCGGGTACCACGGGTCGGGCAACATATCCTACCAGAGCGCCCTGGCCGCGGTGTTCATCGAGGGCCTCCTCTTCCTACTGATCTCGGCGGTCGGACTCCGGGCCAAGCTCGCGAAGCTCATCCCGAAGCCCGTCCGAATAAGCTCGTCCGCCGGAATTGGTCTGTTCCTCGCCTTCATCGGACTACAGAACAGCGAGGGGATCGGGCTTATCGGGTACAGCTCGTCGACACTGCTAACCCTCGGCGGCTGCCCGAGTTCGTCCCGTGTCTCGCTTGCCCCGGTAGTGACCGCCGCCAACGGCACGGTAAGCCTACTCGCTGGAGGCACCGTCTCGAGTGACATCTACTGCCTCCGAGATCGGATGGAGAGCCCGACGTTGTGGCTGGGGATCGTGGGGTTCGTGATCATCGCGTACTGCCTCATCAAGAACGTAAAAGGCGCGATGATTTACGGCATCGTGTTCGTGACGGCCATCTCATGGTTCCGGAACACGAAGGTCACGGCGTTCCCAAACACCGACTCCGGCGACGCGGCCTACGCCTACTTCAAGAAGGTGGTGGACGTGCACGCGATCAAGAAAACGGCCGGGGCGCTGAGCTTCAAGAGCATCGGCAAGGGCAAATTTTGGGAGGCCTTGGTCACGTTCCTCTACGTGGACATATTGGACACCACGGGCACGCTCTATTCCATGGCCAGGTTCGCGGGCTTCGCGGACCAGAACGGGAACTTCGAGGGCCAGTACTTCGCGTTCATGTCCGACGCCACGGCCATCGTGGTGGGGTCGCTGCTGGGGACGTCGCCGGTGACGGCCTTCATCGAGTCGTCCACGGGGATCAAGGAGGGCGGGAGGACAGGCCTCACGGCGCTGACGGCGGCCGGCTACTTCTTCCTGGCGTTCTTCATAACGCCGCTGCTGGCGTCGATCCCGGCATGGGCAGTGGGGCCGCCGCTGATCCTGGTGGGGGTGCTGATGATGAAGTCGGTGGTGGAGATCGACTGGAACGACATGCGGCACGCGATCCCAGCATTTGTGACGCTGATATTGATGCCCCTGACGTATTCGATCGCGTACGGCTTGATCGGCGGGATCGGGACATACATTGTGCTGCACATATGGGATTGGAGCGAGGAATTGCTGGTGAAGTTTGGGTTGGTCAACGGGGATAACGGTGGTGGTGGGGTTAGGGTCAACGGCTCACATGGCCAGCCCAAAGAGGATGGAGATGCCATCAAGGCCGTGGGGCTGGAACCTTAGAATATTTTCCTAAGGAGGTAATTAGATCACTTTTATTCTCTCACTTTTTTTTTTTTTTATTCTCTCTGTCTTTCTTCTTCTTTTTTTCTCTAAATACCCATTAAGAATATTCAATTTTCTAGATAAGTTCTTTTTCACGAAATATTAGGGCAAAGAGATTGGATTCATAAATAAATCGTTGTACATAGACTATTTATTATGCCCACGTGCCTAACTTTATAATATTTCAAATTCACCTTCATTTCGTCTTGAATGCATATATTAATGGACTTTGCAAGATAACAGTCTTTGAATGGCTAAATGTTGTGAGCCACAAATTTTTAAAGGAGTGGGCGCCACAATAATTTTAAATTAATTATTATTTATTTTTTGTGATTCAAAATAAACTGTTAACGTAACAATCACACAAAAATTATTATATAATCAATTTTCTAATGCATAAATAGGCGAACAGAGAGAGGGAGAACACAGCTTGAAAACGCTAAGTTTGTTGGCATTTTCTGCATTATGTAGTGTTCACATGAAAAGACCCTCTTCAACCACTTTGAAAGTTCCCGTCCAATCAGCCAACGTTGTTGATAACAAGCTAAACCAGCATGTCTTAGCCAATGAGAAAAAAAAAATATATGCATAAGCTAAAGCAAGCCACAAATCTCTTACGTACACGGGGGGGCACATCGAGAGGAGCTTCGAAACCACTGTGCACCATTATTTGGTGGGGACAAAAACAAGCAAAGATAAATACGAAAGGCATGTTTTTGGAGCTTGGCTTTTGAAATTATATTACCAGCTCATCCCCGTGTCGCGATCACTATGTACCGCGTCCGATCTTGACTTGACTTTGCTCTCCTCAATAGATCTATCACCGTTAGAGTAATCTGAAAAGGAAGGGAGGATTATCAAAAAGTCCTAAATATATTGTAATTGTATCAATTCAATCTTAATTTCCTATTTGCCAATTGAGTTCTAAACATTTTATATTTATGTTAGTTCAGTCCATTCGGTCAATGTTGGCCTGAAATTGCCGACGTGGCATGACCGACGCCGACGTAGATAATTTTTAAAAATATCAAATTATTTATTTATTTATTATTCTTTTTCTTTTCTTTCTCTTTTTTTCCTTTCTTTCCTTCTTCCTCCCGCCGGTCGCCGGGCTCCACCGATCAACCAGAGGTGAGGGTTGACGAGGCCTTGCCGTCCTTTGGTGAAACTCATCCTCGCCAGTGGCTAGCGAGGCTCGATCTCACCGTCGTTAGGCAAGGCTCGCCGCAATAGTGGCCATCGGAGGCGAGCTTCGCCAAACACTAGCAAGGTCGACCTCGCTGTCCCTCGCCTCCGGCCGACTATCAAGGTTCAGTGACTGGCTGGAGGAAGAAGAAAAGGAAGGGAAAAGGAAAGAAGGGAAAGTATTAAAATGTTATTAAAAATTATCCACGTCGGCGTCAGCCGCCCCACGTCAGCAATTTTCACCCAAGATTGGCACAAATGCAAAAAGTTCAAGATGCAATTAGCAAAAAAAAAAAAAAAGATTTAAAACTGAATTAACATAATTACAATAAGTTTAAGACTTGTTTGGTAATTTTCTAGAAGAAACAGGACTACCTTGAATCTTGAACCTTATGGGTAATTCATAGAAAATATAAGAAAAACTCACCACTAAGTTGAGATGATTCAATGCTGGATAAAGTTTTGAATCTATGTGCACCTGCCAAGATGGTTGTGAAAATACTTTCTTTCTCTTGTGCCTTTTCTCTTTATTTTTTTTTTTTTTTTATTTCATAGAGTAAAAAATGGGGAAAAAGAAAAAGAAAAACCTGTTCAGACATGGGTTCTATCTAAGGGGATATTGCACCAGGCAGAGAACAAATTAAATTACCACGGGGTTGAATGGAGTTGGTCTCTTGGTATATCACTAATGGAAGATTTTTTTTCTTTTCCTTATTTAAACTATGACACCCACCACGGGCATGACGCGTTTGGTGAGCTTTGAGCTCTTTGGCCCTAAGACGCAAGCTGGTCAAAGGTTCAAAACCCTCCCAACGCGTTTCTCGGACTTAAGTGGGGGGCCCTTGCTAGTGGGCTACGGGGCTAGCCTCCCTCCGGGTATAGTCGCCGTCGGAAAGGATCTTCGCCGCCCTTCGGGTGGTGGTGAGTTGACCCGATTACGATTGACGGATCCTGGATTACAAAAAAAAAAAAAAAACTATGACTATCATGCGGGACGAATCATCATTACGAAGGTCGAGTAATCAACTCAGATGATATAGGAACCCTACGTGTCCGTCACATGCTATCATCACGTCCACTAATCCTTATTTAGGAAATGATTATTTCATGCGATATTACACAAAAAGAATTGATAGCGGGGCCCTAAACATACAAATCTAATCACTATACTTGGATATTCTATTAACTTATGTGCAAAAGCACGACATTACAGGTTTAAAATTCTTTTTTTTTTTTTTTGGGGTATGTATGGTACTAAGAGATTGCCACTGAAACTTATATATGTCGTAATAATTGCCTAACAATTCATACATGTATCAGACATCAAGATCGTTACAATTCATAATTTTTTTTTCCAGAAAATCTCGGGCAAAAAGAATATCACATTCTCGCTAGCTGTGAATGGAGACATCCTCACACTTCGTATTCATGTCGATAAGTAGATTGATGTTGTCCCAAAAACCGCGTGGTCCTCCTCCTAAAGTCATGCACAACTCGACTTTTTGTAAGGGATACGGAATTGGGTAGGTTGGATATTGAATGGTCTTTTGGAGGAGAACCAAAATAAAAAATTCATTTCTGCAAGGTTTTAGTCAATCTTCCAGAACGAATTCAGCAGAAAATGGTAGAGAAACTCATGACAAACGCTCGCCCACTTTCTCTTCTTTAGTGGGATTCTAACTGGGTGGCTCGACACAGAAGATTTGAAATGACAGATGTAACCAGCAAACAGGCCTCCCTCATACTGCGCACTAATCAGGGCATAATCAACACGTACTTAAGTACACCGGGCAGTAATCATTCCTTTGAACAGTGAAAGATCTGGAAAAGGGATTGGATGGGAAGCTCGTGGTTTTGGCAACAAATCAGGCTTAAAAGAAAGTGAATTTCAAAAGAAAATTGATTAAAAGGGAAGTTGGTGAAGGGGAATAAATTCTTGGTTGAGAGCTAATCAGACATGAAGTGAAGCATTGGTGCATGTGTCATCTCAAAAAACTATACACATATGTATAAGAATAATATGAAGAAAAAAGATGGGAAAAAAGACAAATTTTGAAGCTTTTTAGGCATCTGGGTAAGCGGATGATTTGAGGATCTGTCTGCCAAACAATCTTAAAGTTAGAGGGGATCCTGATGTTAATAGAGACAGATCATGGTGCTTTTGTCTGAAACAAAAGGCACAACATGTTTGACCCAGCACGAGAAGACCCAGCAATGGAATGCTACAATGCAAGCTTCGTTAATATCTATCTATCTTTGACTTTACAATTTGCATGGAATAAAGAGGTCAATTTAATTTAATTTAATTTAATTTAATTTAATCCCCTCTTTTTCAAGCGTCGACGATTTTCCAAATGGTGCGCTTGTATTCGATATTTCCTATATTTTTTTGGAAATATCGAGAACCCGCTTTGGAAGAGAGGCGTTAAGAAACATAGACCGCAAAAATTACCCGAAAAATAAAGATAAATATGTAGATATTAATCCCTATCAGGGAGTGGAGCTTATTGAAGAAAGGCCACAGAAAACTTGTGATGTGCAACACTTTAGAAAAAGGAAACAGGGAAAGTGACCTCCAACTTCTCTTCTAACCCCACTGGTTCCTTCAATTTCATTTGTTTGTTTGTTTGGTTTTGGTTTCTTGAACACTTGAGAGAATAAATTGACCAAAGGAGCTCCACTGCGAATGATTCGATTGAACTGCTCCCTGGACTTACTTGGAGAGTTTGAATTGCAACTTTAGGACAGAATCTGGGTAAATGAAAACGTGCCTAACTTTCCCACCATCTCAGCACCAAACTTGGCACCGAATACCCACTTACTAGTTGACTTCGACCTTCATTGATCGCCAATACTTTTGTGACTTCATATTTCTCGAGATCTACGTTGAAAATGAGTAATGTCTGATGAATCGCACGCTACGATATAAAACAATCTTGAAAAGGAGGAAAAAGAAGAAGCCATCCCCCGCGATGACTCGAGTACCACATGTTTCAAGTCATCGCTTTTCGTATGCCAAGTTAAGCCCGCCCCCTGGATCTCGCCGCATGTAAATCGCCCACTTCTACCTAGCGAGGGATTTGCAATGTTAAAGTTCAATCACTTTATTAGCTAAATCGTAATAGATTCCCATAATTGCAAAAGAAGAAGATGAAGAAAAGGACTATTTTTCTCTTCATATGTTAACATGTTCGAGGACATTAATGATCAAATTCCTTAATTTCGAAAATGCTCATTGAAATGAACATACCAAGTTAATAAAACACATGATATGCAAGAAGGTGAAATATTTTTGCAAGCAAACGAAGAAGAAGAGAGAGGTTGAAATACGAAGCATGCCCCAAGATGCCATGGGCCTTTGAAAGCTCACTGATAAGTTGGGTTGACCAAGTTGGGCTGTATCCCAATTCATATTCTCCCTTTTTTCTTTTTCTTTTTTTTTTCTTTTCTTCCTTATATCTGTTACAATTTACAAAGTCAAAAGTCAAGAAAAAAAATTGGGGATCGCCGACTCCTTTTTTTTTTTTTTTTTTTTTTGGTTATCAATTCGAGAATAAGTAATTGACCAAAAAAAAAAATCGAGGATAAGTGATAAAATTCATGTAGATAATATTATTCTAAAAGGCTGTGGTCCCATAATGTCTCGGGAAAAGCAAGTGATGTTATAACCAAAGAAACGTTTGTATCTTTCTATGGAGATTATTCCCATTGTTTCGAAAATGGAGTTGGCTCTTTTGTACGCACTGGGCTTGTGCAGCTTGTGGACTATTGACCTCCTAAATTGGTTTCGATTCCTCGTCAAATTTGACCATGCGACATGAATATACATGCATCATGTTCATCAAGAGTTCGTTTGTTGATTCAGGCTCGGTATTTTTGACGGAAATTTTCTATCGGACAAAATAGTCGTTTAAAAGTCAAAAGTCGTTTTTCAAAACACGATTACATATCAAGACTAAATCCAAAGATCTCGACACTTAGACACGAACCTCGCCTCCCGTGCTCTGATCCTTAGCGACTGGGCCTGGGTCCCAAAAGCTAGGCTCAAGTCCACAAAGGCCGGGCTCAAGATCCTTGTGCTGGTGCCTAGGTCCCTATCGTCACTCGAGACCCTAGGGCCTTTACCTTTTGGTCTCTAGCGGCCATGCCTAGGTAGCTTGCTCACAGGGACCGATTCCTTGACGGTTGGGCCTACATTCACAAAGGCTGGACGTAGGTCCTCAAGGCTGAGCCCAAGATTCCCAATGCTGGTACCCAAGTCACTAGCACCCCGGGCCCAGGTTCAAGTCCCTCGAGGCTGGCCCAGAAGCGTGGTGCCCATGCCTGGGAACCTAGCTCTAGTGCCCAAGTCATCAGGGGTTTAGGCCTGAGTTTACAATGTTCGGCCTCAGGTCTCTAGAGGCCGACCCCACTTCCTCGGGAGTCAAGCTTGAATCCACAAAGGTTGGGCCTAAGTCCCCCGAGGCCCGGCCCAAGACCCCAGTGTCTGCGCCGGTGCCTATGCCCGACTCTCTCGCCCAAGTCACTGTTGCCTGGCCTAAATCCATGAAGGTTGGGCCTGGATCCCCCACGCCCCTGCTCGGGCTAATGGCTGGCCCAAGAAACTCCAACTCCTGTGACAGGGGTTTTGGTGGCTGGCTATGCCTTATATATCACATGAATAGTGCATATCTATATAAGAAATAAAAATAAAGCTATAATTTCTAAACGACGGGAGATAATTGCAAGTTCATTTTTAGATTTTAACAAACGCCGGAAAAAATGTTGACATTGTTCTGATTACATCTTCTTGAAAAACATTTTTCAAAACTATTGAATTTTCTCGCAAATAAATTAAGCCGCTCGGAAACATTTCTTTGTCAACGGTTCGCAATTAATTTTATACATGTGTCGCCAAGCTCATGGATACATGTACACGTATGCTGAATGTGCATACAGACACATCTTGCAATGTACAAATATTCACAAATTAACTCATTTTTCTCTATTTTGAGCTAAGTTTGTATAGTGAGGAAGTTTGGGGTTGATCTCGTGCTTCTTGCAACGTTCCAAGAATTTAAGTGATTTTACGGGCACGACTTGACCAACCCTTTGGAAGTTGACACGAGTTTTTTTACTAGAGCGACCCGAAAGAGAGAAAATACAAGAAGGAAAATGACCTTAAAAGTCCTTCAATAAACAAGCGAAATGGGAAAAACTGTGAGGACATTATGGTCAAACGAGTGATGCTATCAATCCTTAAGTTGCACCCAAAGGAGCCAAACCCACTGGTGGGAGCAGCAGAGAAGTTGCCAGAGAAGAGGCGAGAATGGAGGCCATTGTCAAAGCCTGCTATTCTTCCTTCGTCCTCATGCCTGCACTCGACAAAGATGCAATTTTTACGACGAAGAAGAAGAAGAAACACGTGTGCACTGTCATGGGTTCAAATAATCCCTTCAAGCTGAGCAAAATCTCGTGCGAAGTATCAGAAGGTGGGGTCAAGCCTAAACAGAAACCCACCATAATGAGAGCGTCAGCTATTCCCGGGAGCAGGACAGAGGATTATAACACAGCCATGAAGAGGATGATGAGGAACCCTTATGAATATCACCATGATCTTGGTAAGAATCCGTTAATTCCCTTTCTACCCTGGTTTACATATATATATTTTTTACAAGATAAACTATTAATTTTAGACTCGACGGTAGTTTTGCTAGCCTCACTATTGGGAAAGTTCCTGTTCTTATGTCTCATTAGTTTTGACGCAGCACGATGGGTTTGTCAGTTTTGGCTGATTGGAAATGCTAGGATGAAGGGATTCTTCTCTATCTTCTTTTGACTTTGCCCTGGATTAATTTTCTGCACATATTTTAATGAGGAAATATATTCTGATTCATGAATATAGTGCCTGTTCTGTTTAGAGGAAAGATGGATGATCCTTTTGACTTTGTCAAGTTGTGGACCGCTCAACTCTACTCTTGTATCTGTTTCTTTAGTCTATACAATTCGTGGGTCTACTTGTTTTCCCCTAATGGCCGACTGCCTTTTTGCTATAGTGAGATTATGTCCAGCAACATATCTTTATCTTTTGGTTGAAGTCCGATGAAAAAAAATTAAAGTTGTCTTGCTTTGCCTAAAGAACTATCAATATCATAAATATAGCAAAAGGAAATCCCAAAAGCTTTAAGCTTTTTGGTTGAATATGCCTTGACTGCTTGCTACCTGAGTTACATTCATTTTGTTTTGAATTTATGTTTGTGAACATGAGTAATTCCTTTCCAGCGACTAGAAGCTAAATGTAGCTGATTGAAGTGTTGTGATGATCTAATAGTGAGGTCCTCTGTTCAGGCATGAATTACACACTGATAACTGATAATTTGATCGTGGGCTCGCAGCCTCAGAAACCTGAAGATATTGATCATCTGAAACACGAAGAGAATGTCGCTTACATATTAAACTTGCAGCAAGATAGGGACATTGAATACTGGGGAATCGACTTCCAGGCTATCCTGAGAAGATGTCAGGAACTTGGAATCCAGCATATTAGAAGGCCGGTGAGCGAGCATATTTTGCCCTCTTACTAGAAAATGCTGCTTCAGCTAAAGTATGTTTAAAGTTTTCACTGTGGAGAATTCAAGCAATGTTATCCCATTATTGAGATGCAAGAATGCTAATTTCATATTGTCCACTAACTTCGAGATGACATGAACACAGTATGAGATCTCTTTTGCAGCTATTGTATCCTTAAAAAAGGTCAATGGTTTTGTTCTATGGATGAATGAATAGGTTGCCTAGTACATGATTACCATTCTAATGTGTCTTTTCTTTTTCTTTTTTTGTTCTGTGCATTGTTAGGCAAGAGATTTCGATCCAGATTCGTTGAGAAGTGGATTACCCAAAGCTGTGTCGTCTTTAGAGCGGGCAATCTCAGATGGAAAGGGGAGGGTTTATGTGCACTGTACAGCTGGTCTTGGAAGGGCCCCTGCCATTGCAGTTGCTTATTTGTACTGGTTCTGTGGCATGGATGTGAGTCCTCGCATTGATACTTCCTTTCTCAAAGTACTTATTTACTGCTTTCAGATCGATTCTTTGACAACTGTGGGATTCTGGACATGAAAAAAACTATATTGCCATTTAAGCCAATAACTTTTTTGCAGAACCAAGTAAGTACAGTGATTTTCTTTAGGTTTTGGTCCTTAAGCTTCCTTCTTTTTACCAATGTTGTCATGCTTATGCATGCAATTTGCAAGTACCTTCAAGATGCTATTATGTCGAATGGAAATGCACTAAAAAGACAAAGTGGATAAGCTGAATTTTTTTTTTTTACTGCTGACCTTGTGGAGGTAAGGCACTTTCATTTCACAAAGTTGGTGACTTAACTGAACTTACGTCTAGTATACGTAACATGAACCACATGATGGATTTTCTATTTTTAGTTGTTTAAATCTCTTAAGCTATTTGCTTAAAGTTCTATAGCAACTGAATTTATGATCTGTGGTAATGGAGAAGCTGAACAAGGCTTATGCCTTTCTTACTGCAAAACGGCCTTGTGGACCGAATAAAAGAGCCATACGTGGAGCTACCTACGATCTGGCCAAGAATGATCCATGGAAGGAGCCTTTTGAGAGTCTTCCAGAATATGCTTTTGAAGATATTGCTGATTGGGAGAGAAGCTTGATTCAGGACCATGTACGTTCTCTTCATGGGACTTGAATGGCCATGTAAGGACTCTATCTCCTTCTTTCTGTGGGTTTGTCTAGTTCTTCTCCACTCTCAGAGATGGGAGTCTGATTACATACTGTGATAGACAGTCCTATTTCTTTTATTCTCGATGGAAAATTACTTGCTGATATCTCTGACAATCTTGTGGCATCTTCCCAGCAGTCTCGCTAGTTATTCATGTCGGCCGTAACTTAAAATTCAGGCCTTTGGTTCGCAGGATTTGGCTATTCAAATTAGGCGAGATCCTCTATTAATCGTCTAAATAACCATCAAACCATGTATGAACAGGCGATCTGATTAACGGATGTGTCTAATCCTTGTTTTGTATATTGACTTTTATGAATTGATTAGGCTAGGCTTCATGCTCTTAAGGTGGTCATGTTCTTGAGATCTGAGAACTATTTAAAGACTGGGTCGGTGCGCGCACCGGACTCCTTACTCATAAGTGCTTTTCTGTTTTGACTCCTGGCTACATCCGTTATATAACATATCCCTGATGGTTGTAGGTCTACGGATATCTATGCTGAGACAACTTCTTCCCTATGGTACCAGCAGAGGTTTGGAGTATGGAACGATTTTACAGAGGGTTGTTGAGGCAGAGAATGATGGTTTCTGTTGATTTACTGTTACAGTCACGTAAACCTCAGTGTCTCGAGGATTATACAAAACTTGATTGGAGAAGAACTTGAAACCCGTCATCGTTTAATATGAATGGTTTTATAGTTTCATACATACAAAGCGAGAACATTGACGCATGCTGTTGATATGATACTGGGTGCCAGTTCCTTTTTGTAGTAGAGTGAGGTCCATCGAACCGAAGTCAATGGTGAACAGAAACGGTGTATCCGAGCTCTCATATTGCTAAAGTTTGAGATTGGAATTTGAACTAAATATAACTCTCAATCACCTAATAATTCATGGCTTAGGAATTTAGTGCATGTTTGATAACCCATGCAATGGAGGTTTCTATTTTTATTCCACGCTAGTATTTGGCATCATTTGAGGCAAAATGTTTGTCTTCTGTGAACAGAACTAGAGGGAAATGTGAATTCATGAGAGTCAACTTTGGTTCTGTATCTCAATGCTGGCATGATTTGTAAACCATTAAAGTGAATCCATAGTCTACATCAACATAAACCTGAGCTGGCTGTGGTCCCAATCGAAAATCAGAAAATGCAAATGGGACGCATCGAGGAGCATTTGCTGGCTCTGAAGCTCCAAGCCATTGAGGATGCAACCTGCAATGGTATTCCACAGTTTAGCCTCGACTTGTTTTTACTTTTAAGCCATTCAACAGATTTGGGATACTTGTTTTGCTCCAAGAGCAACTCGTTATTCTACAAAAGAAGAGCCTACAACAAGAGACAGAAGCACTTGCAGGTGCAAACGAAGTATGTACTTTCCTTGCGAATGGAGTGCAAATTATACAGAAGCAGCACATCCACGAAATCCACTTTTCAGTCGTTAAATCAGATTTCAAAAACCCAAACAAAGTTCCTTCCAAATATATATAATGTATGTGATTGCTTTGAAAAGTTCTGACTTCTGAGCATGTGGCGTAGAAAATAATTAAGGACGTCTGACCTCTACTGACACCAAACAATGGTAACATCATGGAGAATATTACTTTTCCCATTGGATTCTGAATTCTCAGTGAAGAAGTTCCTTTGCAATCGCATTACATTCGATGAAGGATCAATCAGAAAAATAACCACCTGAAAGTGTTCCACTGTGTACATTGAGGCCGAGCTTACTTGATGCTTCCGTTGAGAAGATGAGCTTGAACATCATGATATATGGTCACCACTATAAAATTCTATTCAAAAGAAGTTAAAAGGATTCTGCTAAGAATCATGAACTTTCTTAAATATGAAAAATTCCTCATAATGTACAAATATGGCTGTGAAGTAAAAATGCTCTAGGAAGTAACAATACTCTTGTGTCGTGCAAGCTGTGCCTGGCGCCGCCCTAAGTGGAATGCCGTGAAAATCCATAGTACACAGACCTAGGGTAGCCCACGGAGAAGAGTCAAGAAGGTATAATTAACGAACAGCAATAAGCATAGCTATTTGGTTTCTAATAAAACACTCATCCAACATAAAATCAGTTCTCTACGTACAGGCAAGGCGTATAAGGAGACTGTTGATATTTTCCCATTGAGAGAGCCAAAAAGCAACTTAAACATTCCAGCTGCTGTTGCATCACCTAATCTCTGGACAATAACATCTATGCATACCTGCATTTATACATATCAGGCATAAGAATCCCATAATTCCCAGCATTTCTTCATCATCATCATGTCATACACTAGCACTATTCAGATGAAATGAGACTCATTCATCATCCAGAAAGCCAAACTCAGTCTGACCAAGAATCAACGGTAGCATGCGCATGACAGAAGTTCTAAATGATTTGACAAAATCATCAATAAGAAAACCTTTAGGCTTGTTATCCAGGAACTTGTTCAGAAAAACTGTAATGAAAAAGTTCCTCAAGACCAATTAACCTAATTAAGTTTGCAATTATGTATACCGACATCAAAACTTAAGGAGAGATAAACAACTTTCTCACTGAGTGAATATTCATACCTTAGCTTTGTACTTCTCATCCTGTGAGACTACAGTAAACAAAAGTTCTCTTCCGGGCCTTGTAACAACATATGAGACAACCTGGAATTGCACATACTGATATCAACTCTTTCGTTTTCATGCTTTTATATTTAAGACTACGCGAAAGTGTGAATTCAGGAGGATGAAACGAGGAATTGCAGATTTAGAAATTACAGTCGGATATATTCAATGTCTCTAGATGATTTACAGAGAATAAATAAATAGGGCATAGTTTAACACCTTTCGCAAGGTCTCAGAAATTGCAATTGCTACCCAAGTAGGCCAAACTGCAACCACGACCAAGTTTGACAAGGCAACTATAGGAGCAGAACAAATAGCAACAGTAACCCCAGCAACAGCAAGAATGCGACCCTACAATAAAAGCAACTTTTAAACTTAAAATTAAGAATAATGGCATATGTTATTATCAAATAGATACAAAATACAGTTTCTCTAGCATTTAACGACACCCCTGAGGCTGCAAACTATTAGAGTGGTAGGGAAACATTAGACAAAACCAACATATTAATAAAGGAGAGCACCAAATCATAAACGTCTATGGGTTGAAATCAAGGGGGCATCAATTACAATACAGAGAAGTTTGCGTAAGTTTTGATGCACAAATAGCAATTTCCTCTTAAGCTGGAGAAAAGCTTCTACTCAGACCAGATTAAGTGAAGAAGTTAATTGCTTGGTGATTACATATAGACAACAGGGAAAAAGTAGGTTCTCCCTAGTTTCACAAGTTCACATCCTACTTTTCAAAAGAGATTGCCCATCGTACCACTCAAGCAGAACAACAGGGAAAGTAAATGGATGCCCCCATGAATCCACTAAACATTCAGGCGAAACAATAGAGAAGCAAACTGATATCCACTAAGCACATCCCTCCAAATAAACTTAATAACACTATAAGTTATAAGTGACCACCAAATGTTCATCCATCCAAACTGCAGAAATTTAGAAATTTAGTACCGTCAGTGTGAGTTGGCCTGCAAGTATGAAGATGGCAATGAAGCTGTTAATCTGGGCAAACAATTTTCTCCGGTCAGTTGAGCTTGAAACAGCCATTGCTATCACAGTAACTTTCTGCAGTTGTAGACACAAGGAAATTCAGAAAATAATGGCAAGAGCATCCGGCAAATGCTCGATGTCTCGAAGAAAAGCCAAACGAATACACATCCAAAGGAAACCTCGGTTAAAAAAAATGTTCAAAGGAAAACCTTCAGTAGGAATAAATTCTGCAGTCAGTCATAAGACTATTCTGAAAATATCACATGCAAATATAAAGCCATAAGCTTATCTTACCTGAAAATAGAAGAATGATGAGACAACTGCACTCAGCCAGAGAAATAACGAGACATATAACAGATATGTGGAGGATAAAATAAGCCAGAATCCATCTAAAATAGCCCAAAGCTGAGGCTTCACTGCTGTAGTAGCTGATGTGGGAGAAGAAACAGCAGGTTCGGTCTTTCCATTGGAGTCCTTTTGTTGATCAGGATCAATTTTTCTAAGGAAGAGGATTAACAAAGCTTAGCACAAAGTTTGTTTTTCTAACAAGCAAAGAGAAAGGCCACATAATCATGTTAATCCAACCTAAGAAAACTAAGCTCGCGATTGCCAGAAAATCAAGCCAAAATGGTTGGGTTACATTTCAGAAGGTTTGACTCTCATAATCTAAGCTCACTATTGCTGGAACATGGGCTTGAGGTATGTCAATTGAAACTAAACAAATCATGGTAGGAACAATGTGAACATCAAGTGGAAATTCACCTATATGTACTCATAGTTGTCTTGCCAAAGCTATCTTCCTTTCTAATCTCACATATATTTGAAAGAGACTCATCGTCTGAATTTGGCAGACGAAGAGTAATAATTGAGATTTAAGGAGGAAGGTAATAATCCCATATGATGAGACAAGGCCTCAATAAGTTAAATGAACCACTCATTAGAGGCCCCATGTCCACTTCACGAACTATAAAGCATTTCAAAGCTTTACTTAAAGATTAAGTAATCTTCAGTGCTATGAAGAAATGACAGCTGCTCAATTCCAATCACATGATCAATTTGTGCCTGCAGTAGTGCCTAGCAGTCCTCCACATGCAAGCACACGGTCTCTCAGGATCTACCAGTCTAAAAAAGACTGACCCCATGGCGGCGAGCATTCCACATTTAACGTATTCTGCAGTTCATATAAAAATGCAAGTACATGAAATCCACCTAACCTGATGGGAGATAACTCTTCAGGACAATGAGGTAACTCTTGGTCGATCCCTTTCGCCGATTGTGCAGCAAGTTCCAGAAAAACGGAAGCAAAGAGAAGCAACACTGAATTTGAAACAGTCCACTGTTCACAACTGAAAAGAGAAGGAGAAATAGGACAAAATTTTATAGTGTGAAGCAGGCAGACACGTACGCGGACCCAACCGGGCCATTAGCGTGGCAAACAGAGAGCCAAACAGCTGGCCTAGTGTAGCACCCGCACCAATGAAACCGAAGAGTCTTGAACCTGACTGGATATAGAATTGAGTAAGAATGATAGATTTTACACTATCTGCTTAATGACATAACACATAGCAACACACAAACCTCGCTGTCCATCACATCAATCACTCTAGCCCAAGTTGATGAAATAGTGATAAGATTAAGCAAAGCAACCTGCAAAGGCAAATATCCATCAATTGGAATCCCACTCGACCATCAATGACCAAAATGTCCAAAATGAGCAATAGCTAGTTCACTTCCGGATGTAGCAACATAAATTGGAAAATATCATACCCAAAGGAACAATCCCACTCTAACTGACACGTAAAACCATCCATATTCCTTCCCACCTGCAGGAGATGATGGACTGGCATGATTGATATCAACTCCTGCCTGCTCATCTGTTGTAGAGGACAAAGCAACAGACCCCTAGAGAAGAAAAGGAAAAAGCTAGCCTCAAATCAGATTTAACGAACAGAAGACTGTATCATAATTTACTGTGTGATGAAAATACTACTCAGAATTCTCCCTTGTACCTTCCATATGGATAGTGAAAACCCAGGCGAGGAAAATAGCCATAGAGTGAAGAATATGACAAGTGATATGCTGAAGAACCTGTGAATCAAAACCAGAGCCTGAAATTTCAAAAAGAACCTGATTATCTAAGAGCGGAAAAATTTGAACACATTTATATCAGAAAATATTCGGAAGCCGTAACTACCTAAAGAAGGATATATGCCAAATATAACTAGAAGGAATAGACATCTGACTAAGATGAACAACCGAATAAAGAAAAGGGTCCAAACTGGATTGCCGAAGTTGAGTCCAGATACAACTCTCTCATTTTCTTGATTCGAATCCGAATCTCTACGAAGCTATAAAATTACAACACGCACGCGCGCATAATCTCACTTGAGGACACTCTCGTGTCGTTCATTTCGTCATCAAACAGTGTGAACCAACGTAAAGTACCAATGCCAAACAAATAGAATGAAGGAACACGGAAGGCTCAAATGGAAGGACATACAACACCTTGCCTTTCGAGAGATTGGGCAAAGAGAAGATGAGAGTCGAAACAGGGGCAGCGACCAAAGTGAGCGCCAACGACCCGGCGAAAAGGCCGGGGAGATTCGACAGCCCGAGAGAGATCGCGCCATCGTCGCGCAGCGGAAGCACCATGAAGTAGGCGCTCAGAATCTGCAGCGCCTCGGAATTCGGCGGGAGAGATCAATAATCAGCGCACTCACAATCGATAACACGTCGAGCGAAGGCACGAGATGACAGAAAAAACCATCAACGCCCGTTGACGAGGAGATTGGGAGAGGGGGAGGAAGCGGAACTTACGAAGAAGAAGCAGGAGGAAGAATGGAGCAGAGGAGAGGTCTCGTGAGGGTGCACGGAGACGAAGTTGGACACGATCGCGTGCGATCGAGACCGGTTGTTCATTTTTGCTCGGAGATTGCCGCTGTCTCCGAAGGGGAATCACGCAGCTTCAAGCCATCGCCATTGCCAATGCCAACTAAACTGAAAGTTTGACCAGCACGTTCTCTCTCTCTCTCGTTAACATCATTTTTGTTCCCAGATTTCTTTAGTTTTTGGTCGTGCTAAGTAATTCTTTAGTTCCTTAATAATTTTTTATGCAGTTCAGAGAACAGATCTTTTTAAGTTTTCGATCACGTTAAAGTAATTCTTTAGGTTTTTAACAATTTTCTAAGCATTCGATAATTATCAATAGTAACGGGTTTCTTTAGCTTTCGATCATGTTAAGCAATACTTTAGATTCTCAATGATTTCCTACGCATTCGATAATTACCAATAACTCAAAGAACAAAAGGTGA
This sequence comes from Rhodamnia argentea, assembly GCF_020921035.1. NCBI lineage: Eukaryota > Viridiplantae > Streptophyta > Magnoliopsida > Myrtales > Myrtaceae > Rhodamnia > Rhodamnia argentea. Next base: position 21,440,259 of record NC_063157.1, on the reverse strand, counting down.
TGATAAAGTAGTTGTTATTCCTAAAATAATCAATTCATCTCAATTAGGAACAAATTTGATTAATCACTATAACTGTTGATTTTAATGATCGAAGCTATATACATAAATAAGTGTCATCTATCAATTAGACGCTTAAGGAGATGTTAAGTCATTTCTTCACCCCTTTTTTCACCTCTATTGCCAATTATTTACCCATGTATCAATTTCTCTTGTATAGGAGATCTCTTCATGAAAAACTTCCAATTTTTCCGATTCGACTTATCAACCTTTTAATCCATAATTTAAATTCACATCTTCATGATCTAATTGACCTACAACTAGCAATCACATCCGTAAACTAACATAACATTATCAGCCAAGGAAATGGATCTTGGGTAGCGGATCTGAGTTCCTCCGCAAAATTTCGGAGCAATGAGCTGGAAAACGTGAAGATCTGGAGTTTTGGAAATAGCGTAAGTCGAGAAGATCTGGTCGGGCATGGTCCCGACCCTGTTCCTAGTGCTTCCTAAGCAGGATCATGGAATTGGAATACCTACACTGAGTTCTAAGCTAAAGAGTTTTGACTACCGCATTTGGCAATACATGTGCTGAACGCTTAGAGGAATTGGAGCAACACAACCCAACATCATGGTGCAGTAAAGCAGAGCATCGGTGCGTTCAGCCACAGCAATGTCACTCAGAAGATGTTAGATCCAAAAAGAGTGTCTCGGCCGGACAAAAATCTCGATGATTTAGGCGGCGGAGAGTTATGTACAGACAATGCCATTTCAGCAGAAAGCTTGCAGCATGGAAGTTGCACTTTATATACTTCAGCAATTCTTGCAAAGAGCTGTCATTTGCACACTTCATGCGAACCTCTCCCATCGCAGCCTCTCGAGTTCCTTGACCATATGCCAATGTTCCAACGAAAGAGAGGTTTCGCCGAAACTTAACGACATTAGACGGCCCATTGTCAACAATCTGCAGGGCCGGAAAAGAACGGTGTGTCAATCGAATGTAGCAGTGGAAATGTAAATGTCAACTGAAATAAGAAGAGCAGTTCATCCAACTTCCACCTGCTAAAATCCTGGCTGCTTAGGTTTCGATTGGCTTGCCTCGCTGCAACCAAATCATTCTCCACCACCTGTGCATATAAAACACTCATTGTCTCATGACATTAAAAAACTCCACTGATTTCCCTCCAAAGAAAGAGAAAATTATCCTAGTGTATTGTGTGAAGATTCTTCCCACAAGAATTTCTGCCCATTAGACACATTTTACTAGCAAGAAAGATTTCACGGTTATTAAAAACGACCTCACTGTTGTTAAAAACCCCTAGTGTAACTTTAGAACCCAAGGAAACTGCTTATAGAGCTTACCCAGGAAATATGCAGTAGATTTCAGTTCTAAAACCATCAGAACAATCATGATGGGTATAACCTAGCCATGATAATTTCCATTGATATACTTGCCATATGGTTCTCCAAAAGCAAACATATAACCAAGTCAAAATGCCGACTTTATCTATGGTGCCGGAGAGTGCATGAAAAATCTAATCAATCCAATAAATTATATCCTCGTCCATGCCAAAGAAAAAAAGGCCAATGATAGAGCCAATCAACCTCATACCTTCTGCATGTCTGAGTCAATTGAATGCGATAGTGATCTAACAGTAGCCAAGTACCATCGCCAAGCTTCTAGTGCTTCTGCAGCCACTACTCGGCCGGAAGACACTGAGGAAGGCCGAAAAGGAATTACCAAATCAGCGGGAAAAATATTTGATTTACCCTCAGAAAGGATGAGTAATCGAAAATCAGCTGCCACCTCCATCTTGTAGTACTTAAAATCATACTCCACCTAAAAACCAACACATTCAGACCATCGGTAAGTCTTTACAAACAATGGCGCTATGCGCTCTTGACAAAAAAGTATGAAAACATCATGTGTTCTGCTATAGACTACCATCTACATGCCAAATGCATATCCGGTTGCTCTGGAAAATGATATGGGCAAGTAAAAACACAAGGACATGAAGATAGTTGAGGACAAAATCACCTTTTGATACTCGCTTAAATATTTTAACAACCTAGCATTGTCAACACCCACAGAATTGAGAGTTCCTACTTCCAACTGGGTCTCATCAATTGTTAAATGTGTGCCCTCAGCTAGCTGCATCAACCCGGACACCAATCTGCAGTATCAACCATGTCAATTGTAAAAACTGATTTTCAAGATCCATGGTTACCAACCATGAGAACTCATAAGCAACACAGTAGGCATCTGATACCTATTTCTTTCATAATCCTTTTTGGGTGCAAGTGAAGCAGCATTAAGATGATCAACTGTCAGGGGAACAATAAGTGAAAAAGGTAGGAGGTCCTTGATTGCCAGAGTAAGGTGATCGCCGAAGATAGATACACTTTCTTTGTTAAAGCAAGTGAGATTGACAGAGAGCTTTCCAACTGCAAAATTGTCGATTCGGGCATGTACCTGCTTTTGGAGGATCTAGTTATTGCCTTTCCCATATCAGACTTGAGAAGGAAAACAAAGAAGCTAAAGATTGAGTATCAGACTACAAAAAAGAGAAATACTTCAAAACAAAAGAAAAATTTGCAAAGTTGGCAAAGAAAAGAATACGCACCCTGGATAGAAGATGCAACAATACCAAATGAGCTGCTAAACCATCATTGCCAAGAATGGCTGTAAGATGTGACAGGAGAGTTTCCCTCGCCTCTTTGACCAAATGGGGCTTCAGCTGCAGCACTCAACATAAATCGAAAGTTGAGCAAAAGCAAATGAAGATGCTTGGACATAGAGATTAAGAGATTCAACTTTGGTGTATGCACAATATCACAAAGAGGTGCGGAAGAATATAAAATATTGGTCTTGGCAAAAATTACCTCCAAAGGGGTGCTGTGAAGAAAGTCGTGAGCTGTGAGCTTTCTGTGAACGAGACAATGGAGACGTGGTACCTGAACCAAGACAAGGCAAGTCACAGTGTTTCCTTTTAATTTTTACTCATTCTACATGAGAACGAAATCGTTTAGTCAATTTGCTAGCACGTTTGGCAAAGTTCAAAAGGACAACACAGGTTATTCTGGAGAATACAGTTGAATCATCTGATTTCACTCAAAATTCAGCTGATGGCGTGTTTTAATAGATCTAGGAAAATTCAATCATAAAATTTCCACTAAATGAACTGCTGGATGCCATGCAAGAATGCAGACATGTAGAAGAGGTACAATTTCTATGCATTAGGTAAGAATAAAAGGTGAATTGGTATTCAATACCTTATTGAGGGGCAAAGAGGCCAACATATCTTCAGAAAAGCTATCCAAGAACTCATCATTATCCACTTGGTAATCGGAATCAAAAGTTAGCACTCCAACAAACTCGAAGACGTCATTTAGCTTCAACTCGGAGTCTGAAGAATCATATACCTGTATGACCAATATTTTATTAGATTTAATCAGATTGAGGAGAAAACAGAAGACTTCACCAAGTCAAGGATTTGCATTGTTAAGATTAATGACCAGCTTAGAACCATAAATGTAATATATATGCACCTTAATAAGACAAGAAAGTGAATCTCCCTCTTCTCTGGGCATGGTACAAGCACCGAAACCAGTAGTCTCGGCTACAGGTTCTGGCAACCGTAAGTTCTGATAAGCGTGTCCATCCTCCCTCTATCAATTCAGAAATATTCAACAATTAAACTACTCCTCTACAGCCTAATTCGCTGCTGAAGTTCACAGAGCTTAGGAGAACATAGACCAACGAACCATATGAACCCTACAATTGACCCGTTTTTGCTTAGACAAGAAATATCTTATTCTTCTCATCATAAACCAGCTATCGACTCAAACGTAAGTCATGAAACTAGTAAACTAAATTAGACTGTTGATTACTTCGTTCAAAAGACATGATGCTACGCTTCGTTGCAGATAATAGGTTAAAATAAACAGATCATGAATTAGACAAATAATGAATGCTTACCAATTTTTTGACACCAGAAGATCTTTGAACGCCATCTTCTGAGGTCTGTCAGTGCAGAACACATCAGATATGTGAAAACAACAAGATGAGAAGAAGAAAAATGGGAAGCAGCCAATTCTACCTCTATATCCATTTGATCAATATCTTCATTATCTGCTCTCCTGCGCTTTTCCCCGTGTTGGGATGTCTGGCCCACAGGTCGTGCAACAACAGTTCCTGAGGAAGTGTCAGCCCAGGGATTCAATCCTGGAACCTTAAGGTGCAAAGAAAAAGAAGAGAAAATCAGCTTATCAACAAAAGAACTTTGACAAAAAAAAAAAGAGACAAAAGAAGAACTTGACTCTAACTCCTTCGCAAAGTAAAAAATCCAAATATTTAACTTAGCTTTGCTCATTTTTATTCTCTAATGATAAGATGTTTCTCAGAAGCTAGAAATGAAATAATTGGTTGAAAGCAGCCAAACAAAGGGGTAAACAATGCTTCAGGGCAATGCAATGAAGAAGAGACAGAAGTTTTGGGATGTTCCTAATGAAACTCACCTGGATACAGTAAAGCAAGTGGCGTTCCCAGATATGCATATCTGGTGAAGAACCCATAGGGAACTGAGAGACATCCCTGTATTTGTTTGTTCTCCATAAAGAGCCATCCTGGGCAAAGTGCAACACATTATGTTAGTTGCATTTGTTTCATGTACGCAAAGTATGCAGCAATCACATCTTCACAAGGTCTACCAAATATTACCTTGTAGGCACCAGCATAGAATTCATTCCCCAACATGTCTTGTATCATACCACGAAAGCGCACAAGTGTGTTGGGCTGAACATGTCCGATGTTTTTAGCATTAACGACCGGAACCTACAGTGGAACAGACCAATTGGACCATAACATTAACTCCAAAAGAACTTAAGTCCATTATCAGCTAAATAAGGCTTTTCGAGTCCTTCCTTATGCAATTGGGTGCTCCAGAACTACTTCCACTAAATTAAAATACGCAAACTGCTCTCTGACAACTTGCGCTTTCAACTAATTTTGCTGATCAACCAATTCAGCATATGTCAAGGAAGCTAAAACTTGCGGGCTAGAAACTAGAATTTTTCACAATCACAGTGGAAGGGCGAGCAACTTCTTTAGACGCTTCGAGAATCTCCTTAAGTTTATTCCATTTAAGTGACTCGCGATCAGGCCCAAAATGAAGTCAAGCAAGAGAAATAACAACTCAATCCCTAAATTATATGGGATTCCGAATGCCCCAAGGCAAATCAGAGCTAGATACGAGACTTAGAGGCGCGATATATGGCGATTAGAAATGACGACACCGCATCCTTACTTGAGAGAGAGCGCCTTGATCGAAGAGCACATCGCGGAAGAGATCGCCGGCTCCCCAGTCCTTGCCATTGAGAGCGGCCGGATCGGCGCCGGAGGCTATAGCCTTCTCGAACGTGAACCGGACGGCTCCCAGCGGGTTCGCCAAGCAATCGTACGGTAGCCCCACCATCTCTTTATCTCTCTCTCTCTCTCTCTCTCTGGGAGACTCTGAGTGAGTGCGTGCCAGTGAGCGAATGAGCGACGCCGATTTCTGAGGCTGGGCAGTGGAAATAAGGCGCGATTTTCCCGCCAAATAGCGGGGGCTTCATTCCCGCCATTTTCGGAGGCGACTCGCCCTATAAGGCCCACGCAGGGCCTGGAATATATGGGCCCAATCCCAAGAACCTGGGCCTCCATTCTCGGCCCATTTTTAGAATCATTGATTGTGATCAACACTCCCGACGGTGGCTTGTGCTAGCCCGATCGATGAAAGGGCATGTGCAAATTTGAACCAATGCCTTGCCTAAACTTTAGGCTTCGCTTAGTCGGGCCGAAGGTCGGTGCAAAGGATCATATACACTGAAGCCGGCGGATATTATTGAATTTTACGCAAGGGGTGCCGGTAGGCCTCAGCGAGCCTAGCCATTTTGGGCCCGACACTTTATGAGTAGCGATGATCATATATCTATCAATATGACTAGTTGCTATTTCTGTATATTAACGCAATTTTAGCTCGTCCCGTCATAAAATAACGGATTTGAGCTTAAAGTTCAATCATTTCTTATGAAGCGACACGGTCCAAGAAACTAAACGGAAGTGACATTTCACCCGTGTGTCAAAAGATAAAAACAATCTATATCCACTCGAAAGGTATAGCCTATCCCCCAACAGCAATTTGAAGACTTGGATAAGAGCAATCCTGATGGTGACATTCCGGAAGAGAACATGCATTTCAGACAACGTTGGGTACTATTTGGTCTACCAAAATTATGTATGACAATACAACTAGAGAAGGAGATTAAGGAGCAGCTTCCAAGTTCTCCTCTCTGTTATCTGGAGAAGAGCCTGGTGAAGAAGTTGCCTGATGACTTGGAGTTGTCCAGGCAAGCGACATGCGCATATCTCCCAAGCTTGTCCACCTGCCTCGGCTCACCCTTTGTGTCCTTCTTGCATATCTTGCACGTCTTGTCCACCCACCCTTCTTCCACATATTGCCCATCCACTGATCCCCACAAATGCAAAAGAAGAAAGCAGGCTTGAGCTTCAGGAATCAATGCTCTAGCGGCCGGAAAAACACATGAAATTCATGAACGAAATGTTCACCTTCGATGTACGATTTGAAGAAATCCTTGTATGTCCCTCCAATCTTCCTTCTGAGAGCCCCATACTGCACAAAATTCATCAATGGCCCGTTACCAATAGCAGCATAAACTTCTCATAGGCAGGACAGTGGGAGAGAGCACTGTGGAAGCAACACTTTGTATTTGCTGAGCTAATAAAGATTGAACATTTACAAGCACATGTTTGCATACGTTTGAAAAACAAAATAAAAAAAATGGAAGATTTGAACTTGGAGAGTCAAATCGGACCTGCTCTCTGGACATCCTCTCACCGGACCGAGTGGCCGCTCTGGCATCTTCAAGGAGATCCGCATCTTCTGTAGACCTCACTTGAGCAAAGTCAAGAGCGTCGGTCACACTCCCGAACAGAGACTGCTTGCTCTGCTTCTTCTTCTCGCCCTCTTCCTTCTTCCCCTTCTCCGATTGAGCCAAGACCCTGAACTTACAATTACTAATCCTAACCCCTCTCGCAGCATGTGGAAGATAGCCCAAAGTGGTGGGCGAAGATGGCAAGGGAAGGGCTCTCAGTCCCATGCTTTTTTGCCCCGTTTCTCTTTGTTACCCTGAATAGCTAGGTCTCTCTACTCTGCTTCGGTCTTTTATATGTTGATCGCTATGAGTTTGTGCGTGCATCCTGTCAGTTTGAGGGGAATCACTGGACAAGAGAACAGGAGATTTCCATGGTTCCTGATGAACTACGTGGCTCTCTGTCATACTTTGGAAAACCAAAATTTTAGGTTAGAAAGCTTCAGGATTTTGCCATTTTTTGGGAGCCTCAAGTCCAGCGTGTCAGAAACATCTATGGACCAGAGACGAATGGCCCATAATTGCTTCAGAAAACCAAGAGAGAGAGAGAGACTTCCCATTTCATACTTACAATTGCTGAACATTTTAGATTCCATCAAAACTTAATGTCGATGGAAGTAATTACAATTCTGCAGGGTTAATCAGTGCGCTCACTGTCTTCCTCTATTAAAATGAGGAGACAAAAGACTACCATATACCAACTAGAATGGCTTTCACACTACATAAACCATGCCAACCTCAAGAAGTGACGCTGGAGGCACTCTAAGCACCACGTCCGTGCCTCTACAGTTCCTCCTGAGGAAGTTATATCCGAAATCGATGGCCAGCCTCTTCAGGATCGACGATCCTTGCTTCGCCCGGACGTGGGAGTGCCCGAGTATGAACGCAGTCCCAGCCTGTTGAGCCTCTGCCAAGTCCCCTAGTTCTCCCCGCATGGGCGAGTCATGTTCCATAGCATTGTTTTCCGAGGCATTGTCATTGTCAACTGCGAACCTCACTCTTCTTTGTCTGACATTGACGGGCTCCATTTCGACTAAGTCAGCTACTCCACCACTCTCCGTGCTCGGAAACCCGACAGACACGCTTGCTGGTTCCAGGGTCCCATCAAGCTCGTAAAGTGGCGCGCTGGAGAGCACTGCTGCCATCCCGATCACTGTCAATCTGCACTCACTTGACGAAGCATTTGAGTGAAGCCCGTCATCCTCACCACACGAATTCGTACAGCCCCGAGCGCGATTCCAGTCATAGCGGATGAATTCCGCCAGCCGGTCAATGAGATCGGACTCGAAGGAATCCACGTCCTGGTGGACGTCCCGATATCCATACCGGACGATGCACCTGTAAGACCGATGAGCTGCGGGGCCCACACGGCCAACAAGATAGCGCTCAGCTGGGGGCACATATGGGACAGGGACCGACTTTACACAGACGAAGACAAGGACGCGGTGGAAGGCTGGGAGATTGGTGACGAAACGGGAGAAGTTAGCCGGGATTCCTGAAGTGAGATCAGTGAAGACAATGCCAATGCCGGGGACTCGAGCGATTCCCAAGCTCGGACCCAAGGCTAAGAGCCACTCCAAAGAGACTTTGTTGTGGAGGTCATATTCATATTTCTTGACGGTGCCATAATGCCAGACTAACATGATGGTCATCAGGAAAAGGGCCAGAAGAATGGGAAGCCAAGCGCCTTCAGTGAACTTGGTGAGTGATGCTGAGAAGTAGAGTAATTCGATCGAACCAAAAAACAGTAAGAAGGACAAAGCAACAATCGGAGGTTTGTGCCAGCATAGGATAATGACCAAAGAAGTGAGGCATGTGGTCACTAGCATCACTGCCATAACTGCCAGGCCTGCAAAAGGTTGAAACAAGTTGATTTCAGAAACTCAATCAACAAAAAAGGCTCAATTCAGACAGTGAGACAATTGGAAGTAAAATATGAACCAACATCTTGCTACATATTTGGGGTTGTCCTCTATGGATCTTAGACTTACAGACATACCAAAGGTATAGCTTACCTGAGGCATTTCCCATGTGTTTTATGTCTCTAAAGCCAATAGTCACAGCAATGCAGAGAATCATGAGCATCCAATTGATCTCTGGAATGTAGATCTGCCCGTGAATCTTATCTGATGTATGAACCACCTTAACTCTTGGGAAGCAACTGAGGGATTGACTCTGGTTTATGATGGAGAATGTTCCGCTTATGATGGCTTGGCTTCCGACAACGGAAGCAAGAATAGCAATTATAAGTACTGGCCATCTGACACTTTCTGCCCCCAAATATTTCAGTCAGCCATAGCTTTTATTAGTGATTCATCAGTCCCACACGTGGAACAAATTGCCAGTCTAGATTTATCCAAAATCATGAAAACTTTACCTGGAACTGCGATATAGAAGCTAATTTGGTCGCTGTTGTGGTGATGCTTTGACAGGTAAGCAGCTTGACCCATATAGGCCAATATGAGAGCTGGATAAACTAGAAATGTGAAAGCAATCTGCAAACGATATACAGAATGCTTACCGTCAACCAAGAGTTAGTGCTTTCCAATGAAAAGGTCAATTACTCTATCACCTAGATCAGGCAAAGATTTAAGGCAAAGTAAGACCTGGATTGCTGTATAGGAGAAGTGTCCAAGATCAGCAAACATTGCCTCTGAACCTGCAGATACGATAAATGATTAATTAGAATCAGTTTCTATTGAACTATGGAATTTCCTTAAACACTCGCGACTAGACCAAGTCTCTGGACAAATGATGGGTCTTTGCCTTTGTTCATGACCAGGGATAAGATATAATGAGAAAATGAGGACTACACAGAAACAGACTACATCTTGATTAAAACCCTCCTGCCACATAACTGCTACTGAAAATCTTGAGAATGACCTTGCAAAAGCCCCTAGATCTTACCTGTTATGCACAATAAGATGCCTCCCAAAGACATCCATCCCCCCATTCTCGTCTTCCTCAAGAAACTGAACATGTAATAAGGTGAAAGTGCCTTGTAGACATGGGGGTTCCACTGAAAAATGTTATACAAGCCGAGGGCACTGATGCATAGTAGCCAAATCAAAACGATCGGAGCAAAGAAGAATCCAATCCGATGTGTGCCATAATGTTGCAGGGCGAATAGGCACAGAAGTATGACGCAAGTGATCGGGATCACTGCATCTGCAAAAAGGAAAATTTCATTATAGATGATACGAGTAAAATTGTAATATTTTCTTTATGGGTACTTCAAAGTAGCCTTATGAGATTGCCAAATCATACTCCCTCCACATTGTAGCTGCTCAAAATGAGGCAGAACAAAATGGAGCTCAAAATATTTTTGTCTGCATAAATTACACTAGAAGTTCCCGTTAAATTGAAACGGTGCATCAAAGAGGCATATGTTGAGATACGTAACATACTGTTAACACTTGGACTAAAACTTACATTCATGATGTGCCTTGGACATGGAAAACTCAAGCCCAGAAACGGCAGAGAAAACTACATTAAGCCACGATAAAGCAAATTTGTCAGAGAATAGAGAGATTGAAGCTGCCAATAAGAACATGAGTTCTTTCATGTACTCGAGAATCTTCAATTGGGGAATGAAAAAACATACCAGAAATCGCAGGTGTGAGCACTCCATCTCCAATTACCATGCAGGTTCCCAAAAGGACCAGTATCAACAAAGCAGTGTGTAAGGCCTTGTGCTTCTCGAGCAATGATTTCATCTTCGAGCTGTTTCTGGTCGCAGGATGGTGCTCCAATTTATACGTAGAGACTGCTTCATCGGCAGCCTGCCGGTTCGGTAGAAGGCTCACTCTGACATGCCGGCATATCAATGAATAGAGGGCAAATGTTCCACCTTCAACATCATGAGCCAAATGTTTATAATTGGGGATGGAAAAAAGCGAATATGAACAAGCATCAATTAGCTGTTTTGGCACTTACCCTCCCCATTATCGTCTGCCCGAAGAACAATAAAGACATATTTGAATAGGGGAAGCAAAGTGAGGGTCCAGAAAACAAAAGAGAGAACACCAAATATCTCTTCATTGGTATCTGAATGTTGAATATCTTCAGCAAATGTGCTTTTGTAGACATAGAGAGGAGATATGCTCAAGTCTCCATACACCACACCGAGGCTTTGATAAGCTAGAATCCAAATCGTCTTCCAAGACTCTTTCTGAAAAGCCATTAGCAGGCAACCCGAAAACAAATCAGCACCTCTCTAGAAGAACAGTAATCTGGGCAACTCCACAAGCTGAAATAGGCTTGAAATTGCACAAGAATTTGATGTAAATATTCATGTTAATTTGAGGCGAGATAAATGCACCAACCTTTGAAGAGTCCCGGCACTTGCCACAATCAAGATCCATGAGTCTCAGATGTCCCCGCCTTCTTAGGAGTTTCTGCTGGTGAAGAAATGAAGCTGCCGAATCTGCATTTGAGTAAGCAGAATTTCTCAGCAAGCAAGACAGGAACTTTGCAACTTGAGAGATAAATGAAGCATCAAACGAAAAGTTAGGAGGACATTCATGCTCACGTTCACCGCAAAAGAAAGAAACAGATGAAGGCAAAGTAAAAGCAGGACACCGTCACTCTCTCATAGTCACATCCCCATAAATTATATCAGAAAACAGGCCATGGTTTTATCTCCGGAGCCCAGAAGAAGAACGAAATCAAAAGCAGAGCAACCAGACGATTTTGGCTGGAGCGCTTGAGAAACTGCGATTTAAGATCACATTCTGAAGTCTTCATAAATGTAAAAGGGCCCTCTTTTAACCACTATGAAGGACTTCATAATGACAATGTTCGCTCCATGGCTTTTCATTTTCTGTAAATTCTTTTTTTATGGTACCCTTTTTCTTGCATAAGAGTTCAACCTGTTTCTCACCATTCGGTTGCTGTCGCGTCGATCAAGAATTCCAAACACAAAATGACAGAAGCCATCAAGAAAATAACCCAAATGGGACAACGGACGAGGAGGCGAAGCTACAGTGCGAAAGATTCGATTTTGACGGTGTTTTCACTTCTCTTGCTTCTTCAACACTCAGGATGTTGAAGTGATGGCGATGAAGATGAAAATTGAAAGGGCACAATCATGTGATACGACGAACAGTTACATCCGAAGGAAGAAAGTAACTGCCCAACTAGTGAGCGCCCACGAAAATTAAGCTGGTTTTGAGGGACACCCCACCCACTTTTTCTTTTCTCTCCCTCCATAAATAGAAAACTTACGCTTCCGCTTTCTTGTCAATTTCAAAATCAAATTGTCCATCTTCTCATGCAAAGAAAGCCAGTCACCGAAAATCCCACCAACCCCTCCTTGGAATCATCCTTTTCTTTTGCCGGAGGTTGAGCTTAAACTAATTTGAGGGAGAGAAAAAAGAAAAGAGAGAACCCAACACTAGTGTCATGGTTTCCTTCTTACCCATCACCTACTTTTAGCATTCACCATTCATGTAGGGTTAGCAAAACGCCAGAGAAACCTCAACTCTCTTGCCAAGAACGACAAAAGGAAAGAAAACCAATACTCTAAGTATCATATGTTTACTAGAAGCTAATTCTAAAGGCGGGCATTGCACATTTCAGATTGGACAGCACACTAAGCATTCCTTGAGAACAGTTTGTGCAGATTATGATACGAGAAAAGCGAACTCCAAGGATTGTATTTTGCCAACAAGTGTGCGAACTACCTTAAAAGCGAGAACGGATAGGTTGAATGATACATCGGACATGAGGAGTGTTGAATTATGTGGGCAGAAACATGTGATCCTCACACAGCAGTTCCATATGGGAATGAGGCCTGAACATGCTGACTTCTTTTAAGACATATCCCCCTCTCTTTTTTTTTTTTTTTTTTTTGGGGGTCAAAACATCCCCCTCTTTCAAAAAAAAGGCACTTTGGCACACCAGCCTTTTCTCTAGCCCCTATTGCTTTTATCCCCGCTTTTTGCCCAATTTTTCTAAGATCGGAGTGCCTAATGGAACACCCTTGGGGCCCACTTTTTTGTCCTTTTTCTCGAGATTCAGCCAAACAACGTTCTTGCCATTGCATGGTGGTCCATTACATTGGGTCTGAGCTCAAGGCTAGAGGGGATATTTATCTTCAATGTGGGCAAAGCCACGGTCCCTTCCATCCATCTTTTGCAGAATTCATTTCTTTCCCGATTTGGTCAGCTCCCATCCAGAAATCGGGACCTGAAAGGACCGATTTCTTGTTTCTGGGACCGGAAATTGGACCTGACTAGATCGACCTGCTCAATTCCTGGGCAATCCAATAAAGCCGATGGATTATTAATAAGGGTGAGAAACAAGAATTTTAATTTTAATATATTAATCAAAATTAGGTTTACATTAAAAAAAATGACTATTGGTTTACATTTAATGAATAGAAAATAATTAGTTCGGCCTGGTTCGCTCAAAATCTGGAATTTGATGAAAAAATCACCGGTTCCAAGTTTATGGAATTGGGAACCGGACCAAAAAAAAAAAATACCAATTTCAATTTTACGGAATTGGGGATGGGACCGGCGCCCTGAGAACCGGACCGAACGGATCGGTTCAATCTAGTCCTAGCGGTTCCTAATTTGGTCAGTCTATCTTGCTCACCCCTAAGTAATGATGGGCATTTCATTGAAATGCCAATATAGGGGGGACGAAATCGCGTGTATCTCGTTTAAGTGAATGAGCTAGGGACCTTTAGCACTCGTTGAGTTATTCGGAGTGGCGATCTCTTGTGCACTTTACGACGGATGTGAAAAGCTCGTGACAATGCTTAGAGAAACACCCAAGATCCAAGTACCAACGAGAAGACAACTGTTTCTTGGGTTTGCTAATCTGGTTCGTTGGACGTGACACTTCCGAGGGGAAACAAATGAAAGCATCAGAAAGAGAAGCGGGCGAGGAAGCACTGCATAAGACTCGACCGTAGTTTTCGAGAACAGTTCGAGATCGAGAGAGAGAGAGATGGAGCTCAAGACAATGGCCTGGCGGGGATCTTGGCCCGACGCTTCCGAGGTTAAATTAATCGACCGCGTACTGTTACAAAGCTTTAGCAGCCACCGACAATGGCGGATGTTTGTCCCACGCCCTGAGTTTAGAGAGAGAGAGAGAGAGAGATTAAAATATATTGAGAGAGAAGAAGTTGGTGAAGCTCGAGATGGCGATTCCCTGGAGGAGGGCTTTCAAGAAAATGATTACGTATTGTATAAAACCTGCGTACCAGATAATCTGGAGAGAATGAATCAGCAAACAAAATCAATGAGCCCGAGAACTCGTTTCTTCGCAAAATAAATCAAAACGAAATAGAAAAATAGGAGAGAAGAGATTCTGACAAATTAAGGCATTTTCGTGATTTTTCCAATTAGGACGGCTGTAGCACTTGGCATTGAAACCGAAGGTGACAGTGTGTCGAACACTGACATGCATGGGGGAGGGGGGCAGCCTATCATTCTTTGCCACGTGGCGTACATTAGGTTGAATCAATCATAAGCATGTAAGATTACATACGAGGTAATCGGCTGTTCGAGCCCATTTTCTCACAATTCATAGTTAACCAAATACAATACTTTTCGTCTCCCTTTTCTGCCGGACAACACTTTCGTCATGTTAACCCTGGAATTTATCTGAAAAGCCTCATGACACTAGTCTCGTACAATCAAGATATTTAAAATGAGGTAATCGTTGCGGTTTGTATGCGTAAATTAACGTGAAACGTGACAATCTTTTTATCGAGAAATAATATACCACATTTCATATTGATGTATCGATAAAAGGAAAAAAAAAAAGTACTCATCTACTACATTTCAAGTAAATGTACATACAATCATCGATGTGATAGAAAATCTGCTTAATCCTACAATGAGCATATTTTTCGAATTAGTGTAGGACCAACGATATATTTTACTATGTCGATATGTGCAATCCTCGCTTTATTTCCTCCTTTTTTTTCCGCTTAGTAACGAGACATTTCACGATAAAAAAAAAAATTCCTAGTTGCCACAATTCCTACCCAACTCTATCCCGTATGTCACTTCGAAACGCAGGAGAGGCGGAATTAGTAGCGAAGCCCGTTGCTCTCAGGTTACTTCTTGCTAATTAGAGTAAGAAAGGAGGATTAGGGTTTGCTTCGAGGGTTATTGCACTGGCAATTTGAGGGATTGCTATTCTCGATACAAGAGCATAATACACGATTTGAATGTAACACGAATTTACCTAGAGAAAGGCGACCTCAACACCGCGCGAGTTAGATAACAACGGAAACATTTTAACCCAATTTTAACGAGAAAATTGATCACGCCAGATTAATTTTGTGACCTCGTAAAATAACAATAATATGTGTGTGTATATGTAAAATCGTAAGTGTCGTTTCATTGTACATTTGCCAAATTGACTATTTGAGTGAGAAAAGTGTCAAAAAAGTCCCAAAATTATTGCATTGGTGCCAATTCAATCATAAACTATTTATTGGTGCCAATTCCTAAACCTTTTGCATTTGTATCAATTGAGTCATAAACTTTTTGCATTCACGTCAATTGAGTCAATCCGGTCAATTTTAGCCAGAAATAGCTGACTTGAACGATGGTTGTCCTACGTGGCACAATTGGCACCGACGTAGATATTTTTTTAATATTACTTTAATTTTTTTTAATATTTTTACTAGTTTTTGTTTTTTCTTCTCTTTCTTGCACTTTCTTTTTTCTTTTGATTGGGGGCCAGCGAGGGCCATGGCGCCCTCGCTTGGATAGATATCGTGAGGGTCGATGGCCCTGGCCTGGGACCAATAGGATACAATCGACGACTCTTGCCCACCCCAATAAAAAAAAGAAGAAATGTAATAAAAAAGAAAGAAAAAAATCAAAAAAATAATTACAAATGTTAAAAAATATCCACATCGACGCTAACTATACCACGTTGGACCATCGGATGTCCACGTTAGCGATTTCCGATCAAAATTAATCGGATTGACTCAATTGACACAAATTCAAAAGGTTTAGGACTAAATTGGCACCAATGCAAAAGGTTTATGACTGAATTGGCACCAATAAAAAATTTAGGATTGAATTAGCACCAATACAAAAGGTTTAGGACTGAATTTGCATCAATAATAGTTTACGACTGAATTGGCACCAATGCAATAGGCTTTGGACTTTTTTGACACTTTTCCCATGTTTGACTCGATTATCTCACTTTATTCAATTTCGTCCTTTCTTCTTTTCCTCCTAATTCTTAGGGTTCTAATCAATTAGCCTGCTAATTAAATTCCAAATGAAGACTTCCCGTCGGCCGTCGGCAACATGAGGTGTGATATCGACAACTAGACTTGCTCTTCATTCCATTGTAACTTAGGTTTGAATATTATGTGGCTTGGCTACTCACTAGGGACACCAAAAATAATGAGACGTCCTTCTCGCTTCAATAAAACTTAGGCTCAACAATTGACGAACTTGAACATGTTACCCGATTCGAGAAAGTGCTCCATCAAGGCCTCAGCTAATTCAACCTGTTCAATTTGGAAATCTTCCTGTAGCTAGTGATCTATGCAGATGCCTCATCTTATGGCAAAACTCGACCGCCGAACAACCTTGGGGCCATCGCACTATATGTTTACGCAAGCGTGTTAGTATATCTGGCGTGCGCGTCGCACTTCTATCATACGTAATTAGAGGCTTCTTCTAACTTTCACGAAAGTTGACATCGCATAGCTAACTAGAGATAACGAGAGGTACTGTGTCCATCTAATTTGATGATACGAACCGACTAAGGATGTGTATTGATCGACTCATTAAGGTCTTGACACAACCTCGTAATCATCCTGGTTCATTCCTTTTGAGAAATCCCACGACTTGAAAGCCACCTATCTAGTCCTCATTTAACCCATGTTCGCGATGGATAGACCAGCCAATCGATGCAAATAAGTGCAATTAATCTTGATGACGGTGGCTAGTATACTCTATTCGATTAGTTTAGCTATGTACATACTTAGTGAATCTCCTTTAATTTATTTCTAAAAACAAAAACGAAGGTCGTGGTATTCTAATCGACTTTAGGTTTACTAAGTGTTGAATAGATTGATTAAAATTGCTTATAAAAAAAAATCAATTGGACCGGATTGGGTCCACGACAACAATGATAAAAAAAAAAGGTCAAGGGTTATCACATCCATCTCAGCTCGCAAAGCTTTTGCATGAAAGCACTTCCCATTCTTATCCAACGAGCTTAACATAAGACTTAACATTAGGCATTCATACACCGTACGTACTGTTTGAATAATGTAAGAAGTTGGAGCCCATAAGTCAGTAGCCAAAACTTTATGAACCAAGCTTGTTCTGAACACAAATGCTTTATCGGATCGAATCTGGACTTTCGATCACGGTAATTATGGTGTGTGATAGTACTTATGATCTTGCTATAAGTGTAAAGCTCGTATTAGGTTGTAATCTCATCGATAACAGATGGGCTAATTCGGTGCGAGCTTGCACTAATCAACATCGGCCGATATCGCTAGAGAATCTGGAGCTTCTACTATAAGGAAAAGGCAAGAATTGGATCATGATGCTGACTGATTCCTTTACATTGAAGTCATCTTCAACTGCTGGCAACAGTGCGTGTGCATAGGCCCTTCTGCATCAATTCATGGATCAGAGACGATGGAAAGGAGCCAAGGTTAACTCTTTTGTTGAGCTCTTTTAAAACTTAACACCTCATCTTTTGTGATAGATGGATCCGTTTCCCAGATTATGAATGATTCATTAGTTTCTTGCAAAACAATTAGACGGGTGAATAGCATCAGTGAACTGGCTTTCCCAGAAACGAAGTAAGAAAATAGCACAAAGATTAAGATTTTACTTTACTAATGTATTATTGAAATACACCATTCACGCGACGTTTTCCGGCCCTCCTTACAAAAGATCGCTATTCACAATTCGCCAAAAACTTGACAAAATTATCTGTATATAGTGTACACACTGATGAGAACACATGACAGAAGAGTGGATATCAAAACCATTATTACATGTATTTTGTTGCATTATAGGAGTATGTATAGATGTATAAGGTCTTCATGATCAACAGAGAGAAATTAAGCCTCCGGCGACGTATAAACACATTCATATACCAAAGGAGAATTCTGATCTGAGCTGATACTTGAACAAGTATATATACTCGCTCTCTTGAATTATTTCATCAAACAGCTAGTGACCCATCCCGGGGCTTGGAACGTCGCCATGCCTTCGATAGAAATCGTAGTCTGCGTATCCACCGTCACCATCGTCATCGTCACCTCTTGAATAACCCTCCAAGTTCAGATTTTTATTGTTCTTCTGTCTTCTATTTCCTGCCACTTCTTGCACAGAGCATGAAGAACCACAACCTCCACGGCTGAATCTGGCAGCTTCTGATGATCTTTCTTGAGAAGTAAACACAACCCAGAAAGTTAACAGCACGAAGACAAAGAGACTTGCCTTCTTCTTGTTCTTGATCACCATCTCTATGAAGTTCTTTGTTTGTCTATTGTAAAGTTTCTCTCTCTTTTGCTTTCTGAAAGAGAGAGAGAGAGAGAGAGAGAGAGGGCGGTGCAGACACTTGAACAAAACCATTTACTTATATCGCTGGTGGGTGTCATCATATTCATGTAAATAAAAAACTAATGTTTATATATAACGAACCATGAAAAAGCTAGAAACACGACATGCATTCGATAAAAGCAGGAACAAGAAGATGGACCCAGGTTCTTTTTCTATGGTGGGACTGATGACTTAGTGAGGTGTTATCGAGGTGTGATCAAATGCATGATTCTTGATGCTCTGTTGTCTCCATCTTTTTGACCAATTTACTCCTGTGTACCCACTGCTTTTCATAGGGGCATGGCCTCCTTGTGTACACGCTCTCTCTCATTTGGATAAAATTTTAAAAACATGTCGAGCTACACGGTAAGAGAAATTCCGTGAGCCGTTCGAAGTTAAAATCGGTTTTAGATGAATTTTCTAGCACGAACATAAGAGAGAAGCGGAATCTATATGGGGAAAATTTATTACAAAATCATCATTTCATGAGCGATACATTTTGCCAATGTCCACTTAAATCTCTTTAAATTCCGTAAAAAAAACAGGCATAATTTTAGCATTTAGAAAGCTAAAACGCTCATTGGTTTTCTAGAACTATGATGGAGGACAAAACAATTATGATATGCTGTCGAACAATGCTCCATTACATCAAAGCTTAGGTACATTACATTCATTATCGTATGTATTAATCTTACGGTGGTGACTTGTGTCGGTGGCATGAGGAGTTATGATCATTGGGAGATGACTATTAGGTTATTGTTTCAAGGGCCTATATGCATAAAGAACTGTAACTGTAAAGAAATTTCAGGTTGCTATTATTTATAGGGTTTTGATCGAAAGATTGCTAATCAAAGAACTTACTGTGGGATTTTCTTGTGAAAATTTGAATTAAAATGTTGATTTCGTCGGTGCACTCATCATTACAAGCACTCTATGAGGGGGTGGCATGTGGGGTTGTTACTGCCCGACGTGGGACGCTCCGAAGATGAGAACTGCATTATGTTATCCTTTGGTCATCATTCACACAAACTAGAGATTTTCTTGACAAAGTTTACGCTAACACCAAGTACACTTCTTTTTTGTCTTTCTGGCTTTCGATGCAGTCTATAGTTGGATGATTTAATTCGGACGGACATAACTTCTTCTTTAGTTGGTGGGGGAAACTCTTCGTTAAAATCCCACCCACTGCGTGCAAACCGCTCCGGACCAAGGCTAATTGCAGATACTAAAAATGTAATCGGTTCATAATGCTTACAGGGAGTTCCACGAGCCTCCAAGTAGCCGACAGTCCAAGTCCGTGCCTCCGGATGATTATCAAAAAAGAAAAAATTAGGCTGCAACTTATGATCATGAAGGAGCAAATTGTGACTGTTGTTCCATCTGCATAGATGTGCGGAGCGAGCAATCAGTGAGGTTTGTTAGGAGTGCGCGATAGAAATCTGATACCTTTACCCGAGAAGATCGCCAAAAGAAAGTACAAGTCTGAGCCCGTCAAAGCAGATAGTTATCCCCCTCCCCCCCTGATTTGGTTGAAATTTTAAAAACATGTCAAGTGTCATGGGAAGCGAAATTCGGTGAGTCGTTTGAAGTAAAAATCAGTTTAGATGAATTTTCTAGCATGAACATAGAGAGACTATACGGTGAAAATCTATTAAAAAAATCACCATTTCATGTGCGGTAAAATGTTGCGATGTCCACTTAAATATCTTTACATATCGTAAAAAGTGATACAATTTTAGCTTTCAATTATGATATGCCGTCGAACAATGCTCCATTACATCAAAGCTTAGGTACATTACATTCATTATCGTATGTATTAATCTTAAGGTGATGACTTGTGTCGGTGGCATGAGGAGTTATGATCATTGGGAGATGGATATTAGGTTATTGTTTCAAGGGCGTATATGCATAAAGAACTGTAACTATAAAGAAATTTCAGGTTATTACGACATATTATTTAACCGGTGTCGATCGTAAGATTGCTAATCAAAGAAATTACTGTGGGATTTTCTTCTGAAAATTTGAATTCAAATGGCGATTTCGTCGGTGCACTCATCATTACAAGCACTCTATGAGGAGTGGCGTGTGGGGTTGTTACGGCCCGACGGGGGACGCTCCAAAACTGAGGACTGCATTATGTTATCCTTTCGTCATCATTCATACAAACTAGAGATTTTCTTGAAATTTTTGTTCTTTCTGGCTATCGATGCAATCTATAGTTGGATGAATTTATTCGGACGGACATAACTTCTTCTTTATTTGGTGGGGAACCTCGTCGTTCAAATCCCACCCACTGTATGCAAATCGGTCTAGACCAAGGCTAAATGCACCGACCAAATTATTGGGGTTATTTCGGTTGTGGAAAAGGATGGTGGTCGATTTATAAGTGTAAGGAAAAGTTTCGTTCTTTGAGCTGAGTTTTGGGATGAGAGAGGCTCAAGACCACTCAACACTAGTATAAGAGCCCAGGTTACCAACAAATCTTGACATTTCTCCAATTCCCAAGAAAAAGTGCAGCGGGATGAGGAGTCGATCCAAGGCCCAATGTTTGAAGGAGAGATTATTAGGATTATCTCACATCGATTGTGGAAAAAGTTAGTGCTCACTTTATAAGTGCGAGGAAAAACATCATCCTTTAAGTTAGCTTTTAGGATGAGAGAGGCCCTAAGCCACTTAACACTAATATTAGAGCCCACTAAGGCCACTTAACACTAGTATCAAAGCACATTTATCAACAAGTCTGGACCCAACAGTTACATAGAAGAGATACGGATTGTTACGGTTCCAACCCAAAGTCCGATGTGCGAGTGAGAGTTCATAATCCTTACAGGGAGTTCCATACCCCCATCGAAAGGTAAGTATGGGGGTGTCACTCTGAGCTTTTATAGTTTGAGCTCGCATTTTACTGGTAGTTTGGGATTTGGGCCCATAAACGGCTATTGTTATATATAATCAATTTTTTTTTGTAATTTAGAGTTGTAACATAGATGTGGAATGTACTGATTATACTGAAATCATTTGCTAGATATAACCATAGTTTAAGGGTAAATCAAGATAAACTCAATTTTTGTTTCTCGCTTTTACTCTTTATTTTATCGTGTTTGTGCGCCTAATCCCCTAACAAGAATGCGGTCGGGTGAGTAAAACTGCTGATGTGGCTGGGATTGTTTCGTAGGAAAAATTGACTGAATGCCATCCTACTTCAATTTGGTCGCTTCCGTACTAATGTCAGTGTTGATTTCCAAGCCTTTTAAAATGCAATGAGGAATGCATGGAAATCATAACATGTTACTTGCACGCCTCAGTTTCTATTGCATTCACCCCAGATACAGCCCGGCTCGTAGATTCAGCAAGAACTATGAACGAAAGATTTACCATTGTGGATAATAATTTAAAGGCGAACCAGAAATGAGAGCTTCAGATCGGGCCATCTCGGTGCTGGCGGCCGCCGAAACCGGAGACTTTGAAGATTAATATAAGATTGTCCGGAAGGGACCAACGCAGGCGCCATAGCTTGAGCTATTCGAGATTGCTCTGGTACGCTCGTCAGTGGATTTACGTGGATTCATTAGGCATAAGAGGAGAGTCGCCTTTTATAATTGTAGGGTGATCTCAAATTCGGGTAGCCACGCGATCACGGCGACGGGGGTCGCCCGAGGGTTGAGACCAACATGCGGTGGTCGGCCACGACACAGCCGCTATTGCCGCCGACCACGGCACGCAGAAGCTACAAAAAGAAAAGTTGCGAAAGGAAGGAAAGAGCACTTTTTTTATTCCGGTCAATAAAGAGACCGCTTTGAAAAATGCTTAAAGCATCAAATCCTCTTATGTTATCCATGTCGGCATCTTTTCTAAACAGAATTCCACGTTAGTAATTTTTAACGGACTCCAAGACATAAAATTTAAAAACAATTTCAAATAAGGACCCGAAATGTCTTTATTTTATTGGAAAATGGGTTTTATTCAAAAGAATGGCTTAAAGTGCCTTTTTTATTTCAAAAAAAGGGCATGACAAACAGCATTTTCATCATTTGATAAAACCAAAGAAAAAAAGAAAAGAAAAAAGCATAAATAAAAAAGAAAATGACAAAAATGCCCTTGATCAAGCCATTCTTTAAAATAATTAGGGCACTTTAGGCTCTTATTTGACAAAGAAAAATTTCGAATAAGAGCTTGAAGTGCCTTCATTTTCTCAAATATGGACCTAAAGTGAATCTTATTTTAAATAAGAGCATAAAGTGTTTTTTTTTTGAAGGGAATAGCCACCGGAGAGTGTCCTTGCCGGCCGCAGGCATAGCCGACGGCCAACTAGGCAAGGCCCACCCCTGCCGGATTAGGCGAGGGCTCGCCACACCCAAACGAGGCTAATCCCCGCCAGATCGAGCGGGGCTCGCCTCTGCGAGGGCTGCTTTCGCCGATGGCCAACCAAGGCATATATATATATATATATAATGACGAAAATACCCTTTGGTCTAGGCCCTTCTTTGAAACAGAGAGAGAGAGAGCACTTCAGGCTCTTATTTGAAATAAAATCCACTCCATACCATTATTTGAAAAAATAAAAGCACATCAGGTCTTCATTTGGAATTTTTCCTTTGAAATTAAAATGAAGGTACTTCATGCCTTTATTTGGAAATTTTCTCAAAATCCATCATCAAAACAATGCCAGGAATAAAGGGGAGAATTTTAAAAGTATATTGACCAATTTAAACAAAAAATAACAAGAAATTATTTTGAATTTTTAGAAAAATAAAGGCCCGCCGATGATATTACGTTCTTAAGTTATGGCAAATTTGTTCTTAACCTTCTCGAGATTTTGTCGGAATACGACGATAATTAAAATAAGGATTCTCAAGACAAGCATGCTTTTTATTGCCAGAAAAAAAAAAAAAAAAAAAAAAAGAAGAAGAAGAAGATAAACGTGCTTTTGAAAACATCATTATATTAATGGAAATTGATGCACAAAATATCTAGAAATAACGACAAGAGAACATGCTGTTTTTTTTAACCAAAAAAAAATGCTATTTTATTTTTATTTCTCCTGTTTTTTTGGGGGGTGTTGCGGTTGGGGTTGGTTTGGGGGCAAGAGAAAGCAGGCTTCCTTTGAAAGGAAGGTATAGCACGTGTTTGCTCTTCATCATCTTCTTCAACGTCGCCACAGGGGCACAGCATATTCTTTTCTTCTTCTTCTTCGTCTTCTTCTTCTTCTTCTTCTTCCTCTTCTTCTTCTATCTCACAAACCTTTAAGCAGACTAATAATGGCGGAAAATCGCATTTTCTCAGCACAAGTCCTTCTGTTTTCTGTATTAGTTGCGGCTTTGACTGCAGCTTCTGCCGTAATGGTGGTGTCTCTTGCGCCAAGAAACGAGAGACCCTGTTTTAGCAGTTCGTTCGGTCGCATTTTCGAAGCTCCAAAAAATGGCATTTTTCAACTGGACAATGGCTTGGCTGAGACACCACCAATGGGGTCGGCTTCTCCTTCTTCAAAGCTTCTTTCGTTGATTATTTTCTGGCGTTAGATTGTTTGTATGCCATTGTTTCTTTTTTGTTCTTGACTTTGATATTTGTAGTGAAACTCGAAATGTTGTTCATTGTAACTTTTATGGCAGATCAAAACTCTTTTGCATGTCTTTGGTTGTGTTATTATTGGCAGCGGCATAGAAAAAGTGAGATGTTGGGGAAAATAAGTTTTGATCGGCAAAAGGAAAAAGGACGGGATTGCATGCATTATGCTTTGAATTTTGAAGTGGACGTAAGATTTTCACTGGGTGGGTAGAGTTTTTGTCTCTGTTTCTCGGGACTAATAATTATGGGTCGGTTGGTCCTTCTACTTAGTTGACTCTGATTTAGATGACTGTTTCTGTGAGTTCTTTCATGTGTCAGATATGAAAATGAGAAAGCTTGAATGCAATTATGTCAATCACTGACCAGTTTATGGTTTCTACATGTAACTTTCATCTGATTTGAGCAGATGGAATAGCTGGAACTTTTTTGCCTGCAATATCAATGAAACAGTAATCAAAGAAACAGGTACTTCTTCCCTCTCTGTGGGAAATATCGACCAGTTCCCGTAGTGGATTAGCCGGATAATGTGAAGCAATTATGCTAGGCAGTGTGTGCGTAAATTATGGACAGTCCTCAGCATAATTGATGCCTGGTATTTGAAATCATGAGGATGCGTTGCCGTCTTCTAATATCCACCTCAAATATGTTGTGCACAACGACACTAATTTGTTCTGAAAGGGGGATATGACGAAGATCAAGTCTTATAAGAAGGTCTTTATGCAGTAATAATATCTATCTCTTCTATGAACACTCGACAAATAGATACTAATAGTTTGTTCGCTATGGACAGCTGATGCACTCATTTCAACCGGGTTGGCTGCTTTAGGCTATGTATATGTTAACATAGGTACTATTCCAATATGTTCCCAGAATATGGCATCAAAGACATATTCTTTTGGCTTATATGTAACTAGAGCATCTGTTTTCCGTTAGATGATTGCTGGTCTGCTGCAACACGAAATTCGGAGGTAACTCTGATTTATCTTCTACTAACAGAAATTTATTCTTCATTGTACTGCCAACCTTTGAATTCTACTAAAATCTTCTTATGTTTAGAAGCTATGAATTTCTGCCGAAAAGTTGTAGCTCATGAACATTGCATTTCCTTCCTTCTTTATGGGTCTTGAGATTGGTTTTGCCTCCACACTTATACTTCTGATAATTGGACAAATGGATTCATCTTACATTGAAGAAGGGTTTCTTTTATGTGGTTCACTACTAGCAATCATTAACTTGCTGGTCCTAGAAAGAAGGTGATCATAATCTTGTGCTTCACGCACTCTTTAAAACCCTCTATAATTTTTTTTTTTTTTGGTCCAAAAAAAAACCCCCTCTATATTAACATTAGGTTTTTTGGGCATCCGCTAGTTTTCTTTTTGGTTGATGGGTATGCAATAGTCTAAATGTATGAATAGGCTTCGCCTGGCTTTTGTAATATTTCTCTGTAACTTTGATCTTTCAAGTAAGATGGAGGAGGGGAAAGCAAATTTCAGTAATGTACTTTCTTAAGAAATTATCATATGCTTGCTGAAGTGGCTTATTGATTCACCTTAATAGAAATACTCTTTGTATATTTATATTTGTGACCTCGGAGTTCTTTATAACCAGAATTGGATAAACCTCCTCATATTGTTCCTTTGTTTTTGTAGGATCAACTGGTCCCTGATCCAAAAACTTTCCCATCAGGAATTAAAGTGCTTGCTGATTATGTACATGACAAAGGCCTCAAGCTTGGTATTTATGCTGATGCTGGGTAGGATGATAGCAGCATTATCTTCAGAGCATGAAGGCATTTAGGTTTAGTGACTGCTCTTTGACATCTCTCTGTTTTTGCTAACGCACATAATGCTCTTGAAGGATTTTTACTTGTGAAGTTCGACCTGGATCATTGTACCATGAAAATGATGATGCAGAGCTCTTTGCTTCTTGGGTTAGTTTCTGTCACCTTAGTGCTGATTGGTTTATAATGTCATTTAAAGTGCCAAACTCTGAAAATCCTTGACATAAGCACCTTTGAAGTGATTCTTTTAAATTGAGTGCAACATTTATGGAAATCCTTTCAAATGCTTTTATTTCCTCTTATAATAACGGTCTCTCGTCTCCTATTTACTTTGAAATACATTAGAAATTTGAGTGAACTGGCTCCAATTTTGTTTTTATGTGTGCTCATGTTGCCCTCTTCTGTTAGTTTTCCTTTTTTTATCAACTGTCCTATATAGATCGTTCTTTCAAGATCGTTCTAGTTGCCTGTACTCATGAACTCCTTTTCTTGCTTATTTTGTATTGTCAGGGTGTGGATTATTTGAAGTACGACAACTGTTACAATCTGGGAATCAAACCAGAAGAAAGGTTTCTCCTCATTCAACTCTCTCTCTCTCTCTCTCTCTCTCTCAGAATCTAATCTTTGAGTGCCTTGAAATTGACTTAAACTACTGTCAAGATATCCACCAATGCGTGATGCTCTAAATGCAACGGGAAGGACGATTTTCTACTCCATCTGTGAATGGTAAAGCTTCGGTCTGGCTGTGCTAGTATCTGAGGGTTTCTCCAGTATGCAGAAAAATTAATTTGTTCTTGGTTGGGCAGGGGTGTTGATGATCCTGCCTTATGGGCAGGCAAAGTTGGGAATAGTTGGCGAACAACAGATGACATAAATGACTCTTGGGTAAGGTAGGCTCTACTATATCATCAATCCAATGGTGATTATTTAGTCCTGTAACTCTTGTTTTAAGGCGAAAGGAAGTAAAAGTGAGAACTCTGTCACACCATAAGCTTGTTAGGCAGATAACCTTTCTACATTGATTCATGAGCTTATTAGGCAGATAAGCTTTCTACATTGACTCATGAGCGTTTCCTGTGTTGAGACCAAGGAGCTACAGTAATGGCTGCCATTATATCTTAACTCATAGGAGCAGATAATTTGACTTTTGAGTGGCAAGTCAGGCATGACATCACATTAATCATTCTAGATAAAGCAAATGCCCTGGGAGGTATGCATGATAAATTTTGGGGTCATTAGTGATTTTGAGCATAACCATGTCTCTCTGGATAGTGCCTGGATGTCAGGTCCTGCGTCATTGTTTAATGCAGGCAGACATTTTCCTTAGAAGATTCTAGGGTACCTCTATGAACTGATTAAAACAGTGACAAAGGCATTGCATTTAGTGCAATAGAGCATCTAATGTTATGTTTATGTTCTTATGTCTTGTACTGTCTGAAGTCCTCTATCCAGATGCATTTCAAAAGTAAGAGAGTGAATCATTTGTTTGCCAGCATCAGAACCCACTATAATTCTGCTGCACAATATGTAGCTCATGCAAGTTGCTGATTAAGTGTCTCTTTCTTCATTTTTCAGTATGACTACTATTGCAGATTTGAATGATAAGTGGGCAGCCTATGCAGGACCTGGAGGATGGAATGGTATAATTCAACATACAGGACATGCTTTACATACACACTTGATTATATGATCGTAGTGTGATCTTCATCTTAGCTTTTATTTTCTCAAGCAGATCCTGATATGCTCGAAGTTGGCAATGGAGGAATGACTTACCAGGAATACCGCAGTCATTTTAGCATCTGGGCTCTCATGAAGGTTTCCCCTACAATTTCTCATTTTTGTACAATCACTTCTGGGTTTTAGGGCAATTAAATAATCCGCGGAGTCATTCTGCAAGTAAAGTTACTTCTCTGCTTCACCACGAAGCAAGTTTATGGAGGATGTCTAGCCAGTTCTGCACTCAAGCTCAAATCTTTGAGTTCAACCACCGCAACTTCATAAGGCCAATAAATGTTGCCTCCTTAATTATCCTCATAGGTCTCACTTAACTGAAGGCATCAACACCAAAGAACTTCTGCCTAAGAATTTTAGGAATCAGATTACGCATGCAATAGTGTGGCAAAATGTTGTTTCAGAAAACAGCGAAGTTCTTATCTTAATAATTCGATTTTCTCGTTATTATATACAACAGCTTTATTGTGCAGGCCCCTCTATTAATTGGTTGCGACGTGAGAAACATGACTGCAGAAACAATGGAGCTTTTAAGCAACACAGAAGTCATTGCTGTAAACCAAGGTAAAGCTAGAGATTGACCCCACTTATCTCACGCTCATCACATGATTGAGGACAAGGTGTTTGTAAGCGATAATATAATCTGTACCGAATCTCTCTGGTCCAAGCGCATAATTTACTTCTAATTCTCGACGAGGCTTGTACTAGGTAAATAATAATCTTTTCGTGTCACAGATTCACTTGGTGTCCAGGGAAGGAAGGTCCACTCTTCAGGAACAGCTGGTTGCAAGCAGGTGATACCACATTCCATCTTATATAGAAAAATCGCTTAGAATCTAGACATGTACTTGAAAGTGCTATTGTGGAGTAACCAGACATGAGCATAATCCAAATGTTGGGTTACCCCTGAAATATCCCAAAACCGTTGAGTTCAATCGCTTAAAGGCAGGGTCACGTAGGTTACCCAGAACACAGCCACTCCGTCTGGACATTGGGATTTAATCATGTCTGCATTGTACGTTTCTTTAAAAACAAATGCCAACATGGCCTTTCTGTTCAACCAGAGTGCCCTGCGCATGGGGATTTGTTCGTCAAAGAGAGCCCCTCTGGATAATACTTTTGAATGCAATTCTGTCTATCCACAAGATAATTATTGGTGAAACTCCACACCAGGTTTGGGCAGGACCATTGTCGGGACACAACTTGGTTGTTGCTCTGTGGAACCGATGCTCAAAAGTTGCAACCATCAATGCTAATTGGGAAGCAATTGGGCTTGAATCTAGCACTAGCGTCTCCATTCGAGATTTATGGAAGGTGAGGGCGTTCTTAGCATGAAATAATATCTACTGTCAATATGAAGCAACAAACGAGCTATCGGTCTTTTTAACCTTTCCCTGATCTCTAATATACTTGGTTTCACAGCATGAACAAGTTGCAGGTGATGCAGTATCGTTCAGCTCTCGAGTCGACGCACATGATTGCCACATGTATATTTTCACGCCTCAAACGGTATCTCACTGGGAGATCTAGTTCACCACCCAATAGGTGTGGTTTTCCATTGGACTTTAAGACGGTTCTGCAGCTCATTTGAAACTCTCAAAAGAATAATTTGTCTCATATGAATAAAGTGGCCAAAGTTTCAGCTTTTGGCTGTATGTTGTGTTATCACTGAAAAATCGGTATTCTGCCTTTTGTCGAAGCCGTTTTATCCATCGTACTAGTTTCTAGGAAATTCTCCTGGCCACAAAAACAAAAAAGAGCAAAAGGGTTCAAGCACTTCTAGGATGGCAGAAGATGCATTGCTTGGTTCTGGCAAGTGTAGTTCAGCTTTGAACAGAGTTAATTTTCGTAAGCAACAAGCAATTGATCACCAAACTAGTTAGTGAACAATCTGGGCACAATGGAGATAACATCATTAGTTCCAATAAAGGCCAGTCACAACAACCAGAGACAAATTTTGTCTCGGGTTCTCAGGGTCTTCTGTCAGCATCAAGTACAAAATGTCTCAGACGATTTTCCTCCACTCACCAATAACTTGGTGGGGCCACAACACATCTGCAATCAATTTGTAGCTCGGCTTATTGCTAATTTGGTTTTTCCATGTCCTTGGAGATAAAGAAAAGAACCCAGTCTGGCTAGGGTTAAAATCAGAAACCTGCATAAGATAGGTAATATAACTGAGGTTCAGGCACAAGATATAGAACTCCTCCTCGTTTGGCAAACGTCTCATATCCACCCATATGCCGAACAATCCATCACAGGGACAGTGGCGGAAAGTCCTTATCGTCACACTGGAAAAGTTGAGTCAGAGTCCTGCACAAACAGTATACACGCAGGAATTAGACCATCAACCTTTGATTGCTTCAGTAAATCCGGACAGAGAAAAGGAAGGCCATACAGGCTCTCCAGTGATGAAACAGTCTGTGGCACACTCCCCGATGATTCCCCGGCAAAATCACCTGAATGACCCAGTCGAGGGCACTGGTAAGTGCCAAACTTTAAGGTATGCAGCGTCGACTTCTCACGACAGGGAAGAAGCGGGAAAGCCTCAAGTGAAAGATCAAGACAGTTCTCAGTTTTGTGGCCATCTTGATTTTCCATCTGCATTGCTCTAAAGTCCAGACAATTTTCAACCCCATCATCCATCACCAGAAACTCATCATGGTTTTCCATCTCACTTGTCTTCGCTTCTGCATCCCGGGCAGTAGATCTGGGACTCATCAGCCTAGTCAACTGCTGCGTTCTTCTGTCTAACCGATGGCTCTGCATTCTCAAATAATTCAGTTAAGCATTGCTTTCCTAATCATTCTACTGCTTTACAACATATAGGAAGAACAGGTTATATGAGTAGGTCGAACTTAAAATGCGAAACCTTTGATTATCACAATACAACACCCAACCTATACACGTGTTTATTATCACCAAGCAAAACACTCAAGATGTTGAGGACATCATCATCCTCCCTCCCTTCTCTGGGATTGCCTTTTTTGGTTTGTGACATCGTCACATGGAAAGTCCAAAAATAGGCAATCATTGCTCTTCGTAAAAATGCTGACCTCTCGAAGGAGGACATCTAGTTGTAAGATGCAGTTGTATTTTGCAAATCATCACTGAATCAATATGCAGTGAAGCTCAGTTTCGCTATTGAACTAGAGACCATTAATCCAATTCACCATAAAATCAGAATCTCAGGGAATCAAAAAAATTACCATAGCACGGAGGGTGGAAGGACGCGTTGCACAGTTAGAAGGATTCCACGCACATATGTTTATATTTTCTTCAGTCCCCAACAAGGCAGCAGATAGCCCAGAAGTACTTTCATGGCAGTTGAGAGGTTTAGGAAAGAAAACATCTGTGCCTTTTCGAAAGAGTGAAGCTCGGTTGCGACTTGGGAACCGCTGCGGTGCATCCCATGCATTGTTGGTCAGAACTTGAGATGATAGTGGAGTATTCAGCTCATCAGCAAATAAGTAGTGCTCATAATGCCACTGACTACAAACTAAATTGTTATAGTAACTCGGAAAATCTCGAACCAGATCAGCTACTTCAATTTTTCCAGTCCCAAATGCACAGACTGGAAGTTCTATGTCTGGCCTCATGCCTCTTCCATTTCTATCCAGAGTGTTCTGAAAAAAACTCTCTATCCCTTCAAACAATCTCTCTTCAGGTAGCATGAGAATCTCGCCAAGCATTTGGGCCCCATAAGCAAGTGCACAACTGATCCGATAGAAATTGGCTGGACAAATTCATTATTCATTATCAAAGAACTACAGATAATATCAGGAAATAGCTCACCCTTAAAGATCTGAGATGTGATGCACTTCCAATTATCACTATTTGGTCTCATCAAGCATATACATAGTAATGAATAAATACCGGAAAAAGTTCATTGCTGTTATGACAGAAGAATCTATGCTCTTACTGTGAAAGGATTGACCCTACAGGTTTATACTAATAGGTGAAAGAAGTGGTATTTCGAAACGGTCAAGATCCAGAACACTAGCAATGTGAGAAAAATTAAACAATGGCAACTCTAACCAGATTAATATCCAATAGTCTTGCGGTGTCACACTATCAAGCACTTGCTCATTGTCATTAATGGCAACTCAATCTGTATTGTCGATTTTTTTTTATGACAATAATGGTATGTATCGACCACTTCGATGAACATTGAAATCTTAGATTCTCACAAGATAGAATACCCCCACATTGTCATGCATGGCAACTTATAAAAAGCATGGGTATCCTATTTATGCTTTCCATCTCCTTCGGGGAAGCCTAAGGCATAGAGCTATTACTTTAGCCATCTAAAACTGAGAGAAAAAGTAGGATGGGTAAGCAAAATAGTAATCTACCTTTATTTACACTACGGCCCAGATTGTTGCTGTCCTTCAAAGGATCCAGAATATTCAAATGCTTAACAGGAAACCCCTGAGCTCTTGTCTCGACTGCATTAGTTGGGCCAGAGAACATTGCCTTGCAGTTTCTGAAAAACTCCTTACCAAGGAGAAGAGTATCATCATCGTGCTCTGGCAGCTCTTCTGTGAAAAGCACAGAGGAGGTTATTTGGGAAGAGCGGACGGAAAGAGGAAGCCTTTGCTCTATCTGCTTGTAGATGCAAATGAGAAACACCCTGGACAATCCACTGCCGCTTACCTTCAAGTATTGGGAGTGAACATACTGCAATCGGACCATATGCACTCACACAGTGAGTTTCCCAGTCGAATGTGCTGTAGTAGTCCAGAAACCTGTACAGTACCTATGCACAATAATTCAAGTCAATGTCTCCTGCTTTTGCATGCATTAAGGATTCTTCAAACAAAGAATACACACCCCTAAAGGACCATTCAAAGATGAATGGAAGAGATTGATGATGTACAAGACCATCGTTTCCAACCCATATGCTGAAATTAAACCATGGTGAGCACCAAGAATTCGGCTCTCATAGAAACACCAGGCTTTGATCAAGATAACACTTCGTTTGAAAAGATGATCTTTCCCCATTAGTTCATCAACCTGGGAGCATTACACCCATCAGAAGCACAATATCAAGAAAGCATTTAACTATCTTTAACTTAAATATCTGTGTTAGGGCCACCATAAGTTAATGGTAATCGTCTTACAATTGCAATAGGAGAAAGTATTTCACCTAACGGTTAACAAGTCAATCAAAGTGATTGATTCCAAAATTTAAGCTATGCATAGGATGACAAGCATATACATGCTAGCAATGTCATTGGTCAGTCACGCAAAATTAGCCGTGTGACCAAGGCATTAAATACTTTTCCCCACACATTACCTATATTTTCAGTTAAATATTAGATAATACCTGCTCCAGAAAGCACAGAGTACTCAGCCCAGCATGCTGGTTAAAAGTTATATCCACTGCTATGCTCTCCATACAGAATTTTACAATCTTTACCTGCCACAAGAAACCAAACATCAAGTTCAAAGTAGATAATCTGAGTTCCATTCGCTTAAGGGAAGTACTACTTCGCATTTCACAAAATGATGAAAGAAGTTTGGTCAGCAAAGAAGAAACTGAAGATTTAACATTCTTCATGCTTCCTCTGATAAAATTATGGAGAGTACAGCTTCTCCATTACAATCGCCATCATAAAATGTATGTTACATCTATAAAAACTGATTTGACCAATTCTATCAGGATGGCAAAGTGCTGCATGTGTGAAGGAAAACTCGAAATTTGAGAGTTTCACTGAACTTGCCACCCAAAATTCTGGAACTTGGGAATTTTAACGTATCCGATTGTTTGCATCAATATGATTTAAGTCAAATCTTTCACAGACCCATGAAAGAAGTAAAAGATATATCCTAAAACCATTGTCAGTTCCTTAATTCTTTCCTCTAGGTAATTATGCTACTGTGATTCTCCTGCAAAACAATTTCCTATTACAGTTTCCAATAGTAGTCCTTCACTTGACTCATCAGTAACTAGACAAAAGAAAGGGATGTCCATAGCAGATTATTTTCTATAATAGACAGGCTATGGCCCTGAATCTGCATAAGCAATTAATTAATTGTTCTGTTAACTTGCTCTTACTTAGCTTTATGGCAATAATTTGCCTAATTTGGCAACAAATAATCAGTACGATAAAGGGCTACAAAAATCTGTATCACTAGGAAAGGAGAGAACCTACTTCAAAGAACTGTGACATTCTAATCAATGTTCACAATTTCCAATCAGTCGGCTCCTTAACTAGATAAAGAAGAAGTGAAAAAGACAGGTGGATCACATCTTAAAGTATTAATTCTGATTCCTGATCCTTGGGCATCTCTTGACAATCAGACCAATGTGAAATTAGATTGATTAGGCCAAGTAACAATATTCTAGAAAGACTAATTTAGCCACTGCAACACAAAATATGACTTCTCCTCCTTATGGCTGATGAAGAGCAAGCCAATGTGCTGTCATGGTAACCCATATACCATAATAGTTTATCTATCCACGACAGTAAAGTCAACACCCCACCAAAGATTATGCAGCACACGCAGTCAAATTACAAGTTCATCATGATGATAATGAAGTACAAAGACTACATACAGGTAAAGGGACTAGATGCATCTTCCCCGACTGTAGTTTATCTAGTTATTTAGCAGTAATGGACAGGTTTTTTGTTATGAAAAAGTCGAACGAAAGAAACCCTATTGTTTTCTTGTTTTTGCTTCTGGAGTTTCTGATTTATGACCAATTGTCAATTTCATTTCAATCAATCTGCAATCATTCACCACCTAATAGCATCCTCATGCCAGCAATTGTTAGCAGACCACTCTCGGCCACCTGCCTCCAAAACAAACGAGCCGACCTCCATTACCATTAATACCAACCACCAACACCATCTGATATGCTTTTCATTATATCTGCCACCAAGGGCACTTTGTCACCGTCGCCACTGATAGGACAGCAAACCACCCCATTTCCTAGTCACCGGCCACTTCACCACAAGTTAATTTCACTTGTCTAATTGTCCCATGGCCATTCTCATAATATTTTCTAAGATAAAATCCAGTATGCAATTGGGAATTCTCTTTAATTGACACCTTTTCTAATTTGAAAAAGAGTAAAAATAGATATAGCTGAATTTTTAAATTGTAGGTACAAGCACTCAATTCACAAAATGGTAGGGTTCCATTCACGGGGACCTCTAATGACTCAATAATTATTTAGTGACTTATCCACCAAGACAAGAATAATGTACGTTATTGATTTCCGAAAAAATAGTGTGAAAGTATCTACATAGTTTTAAATGACCTTAAATCTCAATATGTACATAGTTGTGAGGTGGTAAAACCACCAAAGCTAACAGGATGCCTTCTTTTCAAATGCATCACATGAAACAACGTGGGGCAGGCTCAGAAGTTTTAGATAGGAAACAAATGACTTTCTTCCTACTTAATAGCTACAATTAATTGAATGCGGTGATGTGGTGTAAATAACTCACCTATTATCACTCTACTTTTTAGATTTGACCGCAAAAAAAAATTGTCATGCCCCTCTAAAAAGAAAGATGGACAAGATCAAGCCTTAAAATCGAGAGTACAAGCCACTAAAGCTAGCAAAAATACTTTTTTCGGCAAACTACAATTGCCCACATGGTAATGGGCATCCATTAAAGATATGACTTATGCTTTAAAGGTTTACCATCAAGTGCTATTCAAATGAAAATTAAAACCCTCAAAGCGAATCATGCGCCAACCCTTCTCATGATCTTTCTCCTTTTAGTCTCTCCCATTAAGCTCTACTTTTAATTTTGATGAGAGTGGTGAGGTAGCCATACAACAACTTGGAAGGAGGTGATCAGCACACACTAATGCAATTCCTGCTTCTCGTCAAAGTTTATTCATGCTACAGTTGTCTGCGTACAAAGGTCCCAAATGCCCAATTGAGCTCAACCCATGTACTTTTCAATGCCTAAGGATTAGATTAAAGAGATTTGTCCATCACCATCAAGTTCTTTAGTAGGTTACAAAGGGGAGGGTCATAAGAACAGCAACTACGATATTCTCAATAGTAGGAGGTTGCCCCAAACTTACAGCATCCATATGAGAGCCAATATTTGGATTTTTCACAGGTAGTAGCTGGTATTTTTCATGTTTCTGAAAACACGATTAAATTGACCGGGTTCGACCACGATAAAAAGCTAAAATTCAGTCCAATCAACCCACTTGTATCGACGGAGTTGAAGATCTAACTAAGCCAACCTTTCCCTCTGTCAATCAAATCAAAGTGGGTTAGATCAATCAAATTGAGTTTAAACAAACTTGGGAAGTCACGGATATTCAAGACAGACTTGGTATGGTGACATGTGCATGGAAGTTGACCACTAATACATAATTTATACTTTGTAAAACCGCTGATGTTAATGCCATAGTGATGCTTGCGGGGATTAAACCTTGGACCTATGGTTCTACCTACATATCATACCATGCACAGTTACTTCCCTGCCAAGCCACCTTTGGTTGTAACCCAAAGATATTGAATGACAATTCAACCGTTCATAACAGTCCAATTTTAAAATATATGCCGGTGCCATTGAGCTACCAGAAGAGTACAAGTTGAATGACTCTTGAAGAAGGGAGCAATGTCTTGAGCTCAAGGATCTTGGCCACTTTTTTAAAGGCCAAAGAGGTCTCTATCACAGTCCCAAGCTAGCTTGCAGAACTCTAGCACCATCAACCACTATCGAGGTTTTTGCAATCCAACGGACACTACACAGGCAGATAGGGTTGACTGAAAGATAAACCAACCATACTGGATTGTGCATAGTAAGATCATCGAAATTTCAAAAGGAATATATATAAAGACGAATAATCCTTGGAAACTAAAATCCAAACTTTTATAAGATGAATGCACAAAACGAACATTCGTTCAGAGGCCTATTTCCACCTTCTGATGGGAACTTTAACTAAAATTTAGTTTCAAACCAAGAATTTCAAAATATATGAAATCAGCCTATATAAGATGAATTTCTACGGAATAAAATCAGCAAGATCTTTTGGAGGCTAGAAGCATATCAATCAATCGCTTTATTAATTACAATGAAAACAGAAACTAATAAATGTGTAACCTATTTGAGATTCGGATTGTTTGGAAAGTTTTAGGTCAAATGATTAACAACCTTGGATTGATCCAATCCTAGCACTTGTTCATGTTGTCGCTTTTTACAACCACATTAACAATTCCAAAGGCGATCTAAATGACGTCGCGATCATTTGTAGTTTCTGTGGCCAAGCACTTGCCACAGCCACGCTAGCATCAGTCTGTCTTTACATCGATGAAGTTTTATAGATGACAACAATCTTGGATCATCACAGCCACACGCTTCTTATTCGTCATGCTATAATCAACTAGGATGCTCAAAGTAATAATGTAACTCCTTGATCACGGGCATGAGGGCTTCAAAGCCAAAGTATTTGCTTTCGGATTTATAAAGATATCCAATACAAGAAGGATAGCCTTTCAACCTCATTGATATGCATGTGAATGGTAACTGCTGCAAGCAAATAGTCCGCTGGGAAACCAACATACCAGTTTGACATATTGTATAAAAAATTTGGACATAGATTGATCAATCAGAAAGCAAAATCCAGAACATGACGCGAAAATGAAACTATCAAGAATCAACGTTGAGATTTAAGCATTCATAAATAGATAAGGAATGATCGACTCGGCAATCAAATATTCATGGGTCTATGTACCAAAGCTCAAAATATGAAGCAACCAAAATAGCAATGAAAAAAGCAGCAACACGCTTAAAGAAAGGACAGGTATCTCAAAGATGATAAATGGAACAGCTCATCATTCTTGATATAGTCAGAATAATTAAAAATTAACCTGCGCATTGATATAAAGGATGTCCTTTATTTGGAAGTCTGGATCCCTCCGTCTATTTTCTAGGAATTTGCAGATCTCTATGGCAAAAGATTCTTCCTCATCATTATAGCAAAGAATTGTCAAATCAATATCTCCATCAGGAATATAGGTTCCCAAAGGCACAGAACCAAATGCAAAGACCTGTAAAATTTCTCCCATGAAGAGAAAACTTGTTATAGTTCGAATCTTGAAAGAAACCAGATTTCATCAATCCTGAAAGAAGCTTATAGGTTATCTTCTTCAAAACATTAAAAAAAAAAAAAATGGGCCTACATGTACATCCTTTCAGAGAACAAACATCTCAAAAGGAATGACTCAAAGTACAACAAAGAAGGCATTCTCTATCAGAATTTCCAAGCTGCATCAAGATCATCGCGCAGATATTACATCTTAATAATAAGAATCAGCAAGCTTTGTAATTCTCAACAATCATTTAACAACCTTCAATGACGACAAAAGGGAACACAATTCATTAACCACCATAACCCCGCAACCAGTATAAATGCTACCTGTATCTAACATACGTTGACTTCTGAGTGCAATCGAATAGTCTGCCAAAGAAATTGTGGAACACCAGTCCTGGCAGAACAAGCTCCTTCTGGACAGCCCTCATGTTGCTTTGAATATTAGTCGACCAAGGACTCAAACAAGATAAATACAATTATTTTTCCATCATGCGCATAAAGTGATGACGATGATGTAGATTATCAGATCCTACGTCAGTCAAAGTTCTTGCAAAAGCTATCCATAGACTGCAGCATTATAGGTGTGGCAGGTTATTTTATTACACTGCAAAATCGAACTGACATACCAAAATACCTCCTAGTTTCCAAGAACTGTCAAAACATCCAGATCATCGTAGAATCCAAGAAAAGAACTTTTCACAGATAGAACAATTTGTGTATCTCTCAGAGCATCAGCACCCGTATAAACAAAGAAAGTGCATCATCATTCCCAACACAAATCGGTAGTATGACAAAACAAAAAGTTTCTGCTCCTCTGAAAGAATATTCAGATCTAGGATAATTAAACATTACTGAACATACGGTTAAAGTGACCATAGCAGCAACCAAGTCTACTCCACAGAACAATAAGTAAATATATTAATCGCACTCTGTCATTGAACTTTAAATGTTTTTAACAAAAAATAAAAAAAGATATGCAAACCACCAAAGCAAGAAGCAAAGAAGTTAAAGTGCTAGATCTAAATGTAAGGATGATAGCCAAAGAAAATAAGGTACTGGAGTAAAGAAGAAAACCTCATCCTGTTAAAGATATTCATGAAGCATACAAGGTATATGTCAAAGAATATTCACCTCAGTCCCATAATGACCTCTGATAATTCTCTGAACGTGCTCAATAACCTGTTTTCTTTTTTCCTCGGAAAATGGGGTTGGTTGAATCGTAGATAGTATCTCTTGAATCCTTTGCTCAGCCATCATCCAGACTTCCACACCAATTGACAGTGAATGTGCCTTAGGTGGAGAGGAGGAGGACGATGTTGAAGAAGAAGGCCAAGGCAAATGATCCATTTACACAACTTCCAGGTTTCAGCTTCTGATAAACAATCACAGACAGTTTTCAGTGTTGAAAAACTTTTCTGAGCAAAATACTTCTAAAACACTTTCAATTAGAGAGAGCAATCCTTTGCAGTCCTCATTTTATATCAAAAAGAAACCCAGGAAAAGTAAATTCTCTCACAAAATCCAGCAAAAATTAAGAGAGATCTTCCAAGAGATTTTGCAATGAAATGATGAAAAAGGGACATATTTAGCTAAACGACCCTTTAAAAAAATTTAAAAAAGAAAAAAAGTAATAGATTGACTTGACGGTTGTACCGTTGAAAAACAAATCAAAATAACGCGTTCCATATGATTGAAACACTCTAATTGGCAGCATGAGACAGAGACACTCCCTTCAAAAGTCTTGCCAACAGCAAAATTCGATACAGCAGCAAATGAACCACATATCACATTGGGATTTTCAGCATTCCCTGCTCACTTATACAGCCCCAGTGGAGCAGTTCATAAGACCCAAAAAAAAAATCCAGAAGATATTTAGAAAAGATAAGAAAAAACAAAAGATCACGGGTTCTTCGAGAGAAAGTTCAGGCTAGGGTTCTTCAAACATCTGAAAACTAGAAAATGGTAGGTGATGCAGAAAAAGAAGACAAAGGAACAGAAGAAAATTGAAATTCCAGCACTTTCCCACCT
Organism: Rhodamnia argentea; assembly: GCF_020921035.1. Taxonomy (NCBI): domain Eukaryota; kingdom Viridiplantae; phylum Streptophyta; class Magnoliopsida; order Myrtales; family Myrtaceae; genus Rhodamnia; species Rhodamnia argentea. The sequence continues at coordinate 21,400,597 of NC_063157.1, read as the reverse complement.
GAAGGAAACTCAAGGAAGATCTGGCAGACAGATATACATGCAAATGCTCTGACACAGAAGAAAATTCAGCCACCAATTGGAATGATCTTGGTCAATACTCACCGTCAAAGGACAAATCTCACTTCTGTTGAGAGGTTTCTTTCAACAATTGAGGATAATTTCTTTGAAAACCAACAAAGACCAGAAGGCTAAATTCAGTAAAGCAATAACTAGACCCGTGTGCAACTTTCCATAATCAAAGCACACGACTATTTGTTGCTAGTTCTTTATTTTTCCTCCCCGATATCGAGAGTCATGTGAGTACAAATCACCAAGGCAGTACAAATAAACCACATTTTTCGTGCTAAATCCCTTCGCACCTTGCCTGATATGGCTTTTAATAGCATTAATTGGATATGGATTTGATAGTTACTGTCCTGCCAAAAAGTTGAGCCTCATGCCTTCAAAGAAAAACCATTTTGAGTTGCAATTTAAAGATGCACTTTGTCTTTTCTGCAAAATGTACTTAATGACACTCAATGAGCTCCCTATACGTTCGGTCTCGGAAGCGAGAACATGACGTTGCCACACCAAAATTTCAAAACACTAATACCAAATGAAGCATCTTTGCTTGCTGCTAATAACCTTTTTCACCTACACGACACTGGGCGTATTTACCATATAAGAGGTCTAGATATTACCAGACTCAACATGCACAATGCATATGATATAAAACCTTGAGATTAGTTGAGACTATTTTAGCCTCCCTAGAACCAAGCATATATTACAGGAAGCATGAAAGAGAAAAACATATAATTATTGCGTTTTGAGCTGTCACCGACCGCATATAACATAAAGCAAGCAAAACTTAGGCAGTTACTTTGAGCTTTTTGCTGAATATAACTGAAGTGCCTAACCCATTTGATTCAAACCAGAGTTCTAGACTAGTGAGTATTTAAAGAATTTGAAACACCCTCTCACTCTAGAAAGGCTTACCATTGGTGATCAACAAGTCAATAGGCTTCAAAACATAACAGCTCTAATCAAGGTTAGCATGTAATTACATCATCACAGAAGGAAAGCTTGACCCAATCTCATTTTCTAGGTAAAGAGAGCCAGAATGCTCCAATGCTATTTGAATTTATTAAACATGCGCCAGGTGTCATCTTCATGATTGTCTTAAGTTCACAAAGTGATAGAATCTTCAACAATTTTCGTCCCTTTAGGGCTCACCTCGACAACGAGCCTGCCATTATCACGTTTTCAACTGACTTCCCGTAACAAATTCAACTCAGAAAATCACCTCCACTTTGTTTCCACACATGATGGATCGCAACACACAGAAGTTCCTGAACGTCACACAACACGCACCAATGCAACTCATACCGTATTGATCTGACAATCGCATCTTTTCTAGCGCGAATGCAAAAGACAACAAGAAGAACAAAACCCAATGTCGATGCTTCCCCGATTTAATAGCATTGGCGCGAATTGCAATGGCAACTCAACTATTCTTCATCAATAAATTGTTTGCAACAATGCAATCTCCGGGTATATTTCGCGGTGGAGAAACAAAAAAAATCGCTTCTTAATAACACGTAACGAGTAAAATCACCGACCCGGTTCATATATACGACAACTAACCAATTACGCATACTAAACTCACCAGATCGTCCTATGATTCAACCCCCCTCAACCCCCCAAAAGGAAAAAAAGCATTCAAATAGATCGAACATTCACTACTGGCTCGATTACGAACGAAGTGGGATATGGAAGACAAAGATTTCACCTTTTAGGAGCAATGCTATCGTCTCTTGGGGTCTCGGATTTGTTTCCTTGTTTGGCTCCACGCAAACGCAAGGGCGAGCGAGGGTTTCCATAACCAGAGCTCTAAATCTCGTAATTGAATCCATCGACTGGAAACCCCGGCACGAAGCTGGAAATGGAAGAACTCCGCAGAAGGATCGATGGCCACTCATCTGGCAATTCGTCTTCCTCTGCATGAATGAATATCCACTAGACAGCTAAAGAAAAACAAGGAATTATAAATTCCATAATAAATAAATAAAATATGCAAATTTTATTTTTCATTACAAGTGATTTCTGACCCGATTATAGTCGTAGATAAGAAGAAAATGTAGTAAGTTTGGATATTTCTTTATTACGGGTATTTACAAAAAATTACGGTATTTTGTTGTAATAAAGAGCAAAACGCCATTAATTTTAGAGGTTTCCAATTAGATTTACAAAGGGTTACAACGGTCCATCCCAAATAAGAATAGAAAGTCATATTTTTTTTAAGTACAACATTTTACGAAAGTTTATTTCAATCCGTTGTTACTAAGAATAAAATATCATAAACATCGAATCTTTTACTCATGACATAAATTCAGGAGAATTTTATTCTTTTAAATTGCCACTATTTATGGAACAATATGTCATAGCTAAAAAGTTAACATCACAAAATATCATTCAATTCATCCGTTTTCTAGTAATGCGGAAATTGACAACCGGTTGCAACTGGCTCAAATTCAACGGTCGGGATCTTTTCATCTTGATCTAAAAGCTACTCGCTCAACCATTACTTTTGATATTAAAAAAAAAAAAGTAAGCGCGTGTTATCAATATTTTGATTAATTCAAATCATATGCTAAAATATATTCACGAGCCGAGAGTTTTTTTGCTTAGTACCAAACAAACACATTGAACTCCATTGCTCAAATATAATATATTAATTTTTTATTATCATGAAACTACTCAAGCAAGTTTCATCACAAGATGGTGGTATTAAACTATAGCGTGATTTACATAGACAATATGGAAAGATAAAAAGATTCCAACAAGGAGACGAATTTCATTCGTCGGTAGGATTCTTTTGGCTCGGTCTTAGTATAAAATAAATAAAAAAAAGGGAATCCAAAATTATAGTTTTCATCCATTTCAATTTTGATTTGTCGACAAAAAAAAAAGAGTTGATTTGTTAGATATAACTAACTAAAGATGTACGGCATATAAAATAGGGAAAAAAGCCACAAAAAATCCTAAACTATGTTCACTATGACACTTTTACCACAGACTTTTTTTTTTATGGCATAAAAAAACCCAAACTACAACCACTATGACACATTTATCCCAATTTTTTTTTTTGACAATAAAAATCTTAAACTATACTTACTGTGATACATTTACCTTAAATTATTTTTTGTGATACAAAAAATCCCAAAATTTTAAGGTAAATGTGTCATACGGATAAAAATATAGGGTTTTTAGTGGCACAAAAAAATTAGGGTAAATGTGTCACACTGGTACAAGTTTGGGTGAAATGTGTTATATGGATACAAATTTAGGATTTTTCATGTCAGAAGAAAAAGTTTGGAGTAAATATGTCACAACGTATATGGTTTAGGATTTTTGGTGGCATTTATCCTAAAAAAATAAGTGCACACGTTTTTTATCCAAGTGAAGATAAAGGCCCCGTTTGATTTAGCATTTGGTCAAGGGACTTTGAAAAAATATAAATACGTTTGAGTTAAATGCATTTTTCAAAATGCTAGTATTTGGTAAAATGTATTTTAGAAACATATTCGAAAAGCAACTTGATGTAAATGTTATTTGGTGAAAAATGAACTTTGTAAATTATTTTTACTTTTTGAAAAAAAGCGGTGGCGAGTGGGCGACGAGGGGAGGCGGCAGGGTGATCGATTGGTGGGTGGCGGCGGGAGGTGGAAGGCAGGCGGCGGCTGCAGACGGTGGGTGTAGCGGGCGACGGCCTACGGCGGAGGCGGGCGGCGGGGCCTGGTGGCAAGTAAAGGTGACAAAGTTAAAATAAATAAGTCCTTTTGCCGGAGGTATTTTAAGTTAAAAAATTTTGGAAAGCATTTGAGATGCAATTGCATCTTTCCAAAGTGAGCCAAAAAACGAACTAAACATCATTTGCATTTAGCCAAGGGATTTTAGAGCATCAATGCTCATTTTTAATGCTGAACCAAACGGTACCAAAAGCTCCAAGCATCATAAATAAAGTCGGTTTGGTTTTTTCCCGGTCAAATCAGATTCGAGTTTTCGACTTTTAAAATGATCCAAATGACCCTTTGAGTTTGAGACAACTTTCTTCGTTTGAAACGGAGAAAAGCGTGACTTTTGAGGTAATTACATATATTATCTCTCTTCCATTTTTTGACCAATTTTCGAAGCAATTATTGCATTTTTGTCTTTATTGCAAGCTCGGAACCATGCCCGTCTGTCGGACATGTCCGGCCAAGCCCCGCGATATTTTGGGTTGACCCGTATAATTTTTTTTTTTTTTACTCTTGAGAAAACTAAGATTTCTTAAATTTCCTTTATAAATGGCGTGGTTTCCCATTTAGTGAATCTCTATCCACATTTCAATTCCACATTACATATTTTCTATCTATTTTTCCATTTTACATCGGTTTTTCCAGTTGAAAAGTTAGGCACGGGCGCTTAATCGGGCCCACAATTTCGGGCCCGGGCGAGGACTCCGAAAGTTCGGGCATCAATGGGCTTGATTGCAGCCCATCCACGCTGGCTCGGTTATTGAGTTTTTTTTTTTTTAGTAGAAAATAAATGATTTGAAAAATATTTTTCTAAAATCGATTGGCGCGTCTCTCAAAAATACAAATGAACGAAAAATATTTAAACATGTTGACAAGGAAAACATTTTTCATCGGTTAATTATATCAAGCGATAAAAATGATTATTTTCATAAGGGTATCGTTTAAATTATTCATTTTTTTGCGAAACTAGCGAAAACTGTGACGTTTTGAAAAAAAAAATTCCGAAACGTCATTTTCTAGGAAATTGACAATATTTTATGATTTTTGGCTGAAGCCCGAAATAAACTGAAAAATATTTTCCATTTTGTAAAAAATTGATTTTCCTTGGAGAAAATTACCAAAAATTTTCAAAATTTTAATTATTTTTTATTCTTTTCTTCCCGTGTCGATCACACAAGGCCCACGAGTAAGAGCCTCGCCAGCCTTGAGTGAAGTGTTGGCAAGGCTCCACATCACTTGCGGCAAAGTCGAGCTTGCTCAAGGCTGATGAGCTTGAGCGTCACCAACCTCGAGCATTGCCCAAGGCTTGCAAGGCTCGTTCCTTGTTCGTGGCTCGTTGTCGACTCACCATGGCCTGCGACCAGCAATAGAAGAAAGAAAAGAAAACAATAAAATTAAAAATTTCAAAAAAATGCAATCTTTTCAAAAAAAATTATTAAGAAAAGGAAGGTGAACGAGTAAAGGGATGAAAGACGAGAGAAAATGATTTCCTCTGCTTCAAAAAGAGGAAATCATTGCCCATTTTTTAAGGTATTTTCCACTGGTGGAATATTTTCATTAACTAGTTTATTTTCTGTGAATCAAACGTCGAAAATTTCAGAAACATTTTTCTAAAATTTTATTTTCCGCGAAGCAAAGAGAACCTCAGTAGTGGCCCAGAACAAACACCCAGCAATAGAGCAACAGTTGCTGGACTTGAATGTCATTATTTTCTCAAATATGAATCCGAAGTAGACTAGTTGGTCGATGACATTTTCGTTCTTTACTTTTTTGATTTTTTTCTTTCTTTTTTCCTTTTTTTATTTTTTCTTTTCTTCTGCGGTGGCCGATCTCCGACAATAGCTAGCTACCGATGATGCCCGAAGAGCGGCGGGCGAGGCCACACTCAAAAGACACATGCTTTGCTATGCGTCTTACATAAAATCTTTATAAAATCAGCTTTAAAAATCCAAAAAAAAAAAAAAAAACCATAAAAAAGACAAATTAGAAAAAAGGATAAAACTTAAAAAAAAAAAACACACACAACAACAAAAAAACCTTAGGTCCTCTGTGTTTTTTTTTTAATATAAAAATTATCTATTTAAATTGTTATTGTAATTTAACCAAAATTTAGGTTAAAATTATCTTACAACAAAAATACCCTTGACTAGCTGAGATAAGCCACTTGTTTAAAACAACCATGTACTTCATGCCCTTATTTAAGAAAATAAAGGCATTTATCCTTATTTAAAATATTCTCCATAATACATGGACGTAAAGTTGCTATCTTTAAGAGGAAAATCTTCCCAGTACCCAAGTTCAATGAAGCGAGTCAATCAGAACTATCGTTTTTGAGCAACTCGCCCGGTTACCACATGCATAGTTCGGAAAATTAACTGTCCAGACCTACCAAACTACAAGAAAAATGGCAGGAGAATGCCAACGTGTCTCGACCGCCATGGAAATGGCTCTTTGAAGGTGGTGTGCACTAGCATGCATAGACAATTAAACCTCCCGTTCAACCACGGCAAAGCTCAGTAAAAGCTCAGGCAATACCGACTCCCCAAAGCCAGAGGTCAGGACAGAGCCTTGGAAAAACAGCTAATGCATTTCCCACGTCGGTGGCACCGGGCGCGAATTGCAACGTCTCTTTTTGCTTAGCAAACCGCGGAGTTGCAACCGACCAATGAATTGATCGGTTTTGTATTAGGTGCAATGTGACTAGGATACCATCTTGACATCCAACTAAAAACCAAGATGAATTAAGCTGTAGCGAGGACTTGAGAGCCTTGGACAGTATTGAAAGAAATTGGACCAAGCAAGTGAAAAAAAGGGAAAAACTTCTGGGGCTTCTCAATCCGGTTTATCAGGCAAACAAACATCAAATAACCATGTACGTTAACTAGGAAAGTACGTCACTCCTTTAAAAATCCCCAAAATCCAACAGCTATGAAACATCAAAATCCATCCAGATAACTCTGAAGGAGGCATTTCAAAGACGCGAGATCATTTTAGCTCTTCAAGTACGAGCAGGCGGACCTCCAACACGAGGTGGTGGTCCCTGACCAGGCTGTCCAGGCTTTGGCATATCATCCTGCAAAAGAAACAAATAAAACAAGCCTGAAATCACCATCACAACAAAAACCGTAAACAATAATGAATAACAAACAGTTGTGCGGTATTAAGCAGGAAATGGTAACTTTTAAGACATGAAAACTGCTCAAGTAATAGCAAAGGGACACAAAATCCATCTCCAGTGCCACCCACTCAATTCTAGTCGAGATGAGAAAGAACACGCAGACAATCAGAATGCCAAACTGATTCTCATTTTCAGAGTAACTTCAAATTATGCAGAATGCACATAAGAAACTATTCTCCATGTTGAATATCAAAAAGCTCATCCATTAAAAGTTGGCAGCAATCAACCATAAAAAAGAATGATAGCTTTTGTATAGTCAGACTATCAGTTATCATATTATAGGCCAAAATTCAGCAGTGCTATGCAGAACACAAACACTCATGGGGATTCTATGATGTCAACGATATGGTAAGAGGAGAATTCTTCAGCAATCTCGATAGTTTTTCACTTTCTTCTACGGCATTTTCTTAGACATTTTATGCCAAATAAGCTTTCACTGAAACAAGTTATACACATCTTCGAGGTTTTCCAGTGAAAATGGACTAACCGAAAGCATAACAAGACAATTGTCCTTTTTGAATCCCAACAGAAGCAAGAAAATCCAAAACTAAACAGGACTAGCCAATTCCTATTAGAAGAAGGAAGAGAGAATAAAACCATATGACCACCATTCATTTTTATCGTCAATGCTGGTGACAATATCATCAATGAGTCCAAGCCAGCACCGACATAGGTGGGCAGAATTTATTCAGATGCTAAGCCTAACAAGTCAAATTAACATACCCGGCGCCTGATGAAACGCTGAGGAGGCGCCCGGTTCCGCCTGTTGGTGCGAGAACGAACCCTCACGACGTGCGAGTGAATCGCGCAGGACACACAGTACTGCATCTTGGCATACAGCTTGGGAAGAGTGTAAGCTACATCCAAGGAACACCATCCATTAGGCACACACAATCCCACAAAATCAAATTGAACATTCGTAAATTTATAATTCAAAAGCTCTAAAAAAAGGAACATGATGAATTATTACTCTCGTAGACGCAGGCCTCCTGGACATCCCTAACTGCAGCTTGCTCGACAATGTTCCTCACGAGAAACCTCTTGATCGCCTTGTCCTATTCCCACAACAATCCGATTAAACAACCATTTTCTCCTCATCAAAACGCTCCTCTCCATTTTCTCCTCATCAAAACGCTCCTCTCTCCACCGCGCCCCCCCAAACAAAACCCCCAACGCACATACACACACACGATCTGATTCAACAAACACACATCCACAGTTGATACATAATCCACATGAATACAATCGTCTCGAGCACACAGTCCCAATGAACACCGACGAATCCCAATCGACATCACAACGAACGCGAGAGAAACGCGGAAATGACAGGCAGAGAAGCGGATGTACCTTGGGGCAGCACTTGCCGCAGTTGGAGCAGCGAATGAACTTGACGTGGCCGCGGCCGTGCTTGTTGCGGCCACCATTCCTGCGCTTGAATGTCTGCGAAACACAGAGCAACAGATCGTCCGAAGAGACGTCAAATCGGATCAGAAACGCGAATGAAAAAGGCGTGAACTCGCTAGGCCAAACTGAGGGTCGATCCAGGTATATCAGGTCTCACCATGATTGACGCTTGTGTGCTCGGCGGTGCTTCTGATAATGGAGCGAGGACCTCCCTCAATGCACAGGACTCGAGTGATAAGAGTGACCGGAGTCTCTCTCTAGGGTTTCCTCTTGCTTTTATACGGCCCGGTATGAACTCAGGAGGATCCTCAGTGTTCGGGTCGTTGGTCGGAGCCATGTAAGGGCCCGACCAATGGGCCCGGTGGGGTGGCCTCGATTGGTAGGGCAGGCCAGACGGAGCCCGATACATTTCTAGATCGTGCGGACCCGACCCGAGAAAGCCCATCTTCAACTTAAACTAGCTTTATAACGATTAGAGCCGATTCAGCTTTGCACGAGAATCGCAACTTGCCTTCAAGACGTATGTATGATCAGAGTCGTGATGATCTCGCCCTCCTCTCTCGACCCGTTAAGCAACCCCGTGCCTTTTTTTTTCCTAACTTAAACTCTGTTATAGGGTCTTGTATCATTTTTTTTTGGTCAAAGGTCTCGTATCATTCACAAGCCAATTCTTTTTAATAAATTGGGTTGTAAGTGTGAATTGCATTAGAAAAATTCCACGTCAAACAAGGAATGTGGTAGGCTATTAAGCAGTTAATATATTCTAATCGACTCATAATTCAGTGAAGGTGAGTGTTGGCTACTTCAGATTCAAGCTCTCCTTTGACATTTGAAGGTATTATGTTTCTGCTATATGTTTCCAATAACGTATTTAGTAAATATCTCAAGAAAAAAATATAATGGTCCATGAAAGAAGTGTGGGCAAAATACCTAAATTAAGATAGAGCAAACTTAAGACGAATATCACACATGAGGAGGAGATAGGAAGATTGAGAGGGAGATAGGGAGATCCTTAATTTGCACGTATGAGTTACGAGTTGCATGTATGAATTGTGATTTGCATGTGCAAGCTTTCTTAAAAGAGTTTCATATCCAATAATTGGTATGACGTGAAGCAATTAATCTCTCCTAATTGACTTGTAACATAAACTCTTATTGCGCTCCCAACATTCTAAAACTACAATTAAGTTTGGCTAGAGTTCAAGCTCAAGAAGAAGATTCATCCAAAGACCAAAGGTGTTAGAGAATGCCGTTAAAGTTAGTATTAGATGTTACAGATATCATTTGATTTTTTTTCAGTATCATCGAGTAAGAAACTCAAGTTTTTAGCAACTAAAGAGACGAACAAAAAGGCTGAAAAAACTCAAGTTTTATTCAGCACCTTTCACTCATGATGTGAATATGAGATACAACAGTAGCTATAACACCTCGCTGGATTTCCCTAGCTGTACATGTACATGAGCTTATTCCATTCTTGCGACAAGACTGTATGTTGAGTCCGACTTTCCGCCGCTCAATGGCATTCTTTCTCGTACACTTCACTGGCGTATTTCCAGTTAATTACTTTCCATATGTTCTTCAGATAATCGGGCTTCACATTCTTGTACTGCAACGAAGAGAGTAAAACAGAGAAGCAGAGAAATAAGACTCTGAGTGATTACGACATGAGATTCTCTGCTTCAAGCTAACCCACAAGATTGGGCACTCAACTCCTAGTTATGCAAAGCAGTACCACTCACAAAGTGCAACCATCTACCATGCCCGCCTTACAGCGGATTCACACACCCGCCTTACAGCGGATTCACACACCCGCCGTACCGATTCATCATCTCTGACTTCAGATAGGAACATGTAACTCACACGAGTTTAGTCATGCATTTGTTTACCTAAACAACTATAAGATAATTAACATGGCATCGAAGACGGTATTACAAAACTCCGAGCAACATATCCCGTCTGGTCAAAATGTCTTAGGCACCGCAATTATGTTGTGCAGAGTAAGCAGTAACCACGAGGCCAAATATCATAGAGTTACCTGCAGATAGTATGCATGCTCCCATACATCTATACCAATTAAAGGAACTAGATTGGCTCCTTTGGTTACCAGTGGATCCTGAAAAGAAGTTAAATTACCATGAAAACCAGCCACTAATCCCGTTACACATCTCTAAGAGCTTTCAATGAAATAATACTCGAGTGCACAAATTTGCCAAAAGAACTTGAGCGCCTGGATCAGGACATCAGGACACAATATACATTATACAGTCATGTTCATGCCATTGCAACCTTTGACCTCCAATGCCTCGACAAATTTAGATTCAAAAACTGCAGACATCCTACCAAAAACCACACTGGATTTTTAAATAGCTAAAGCCCCAACAACCACTGATGAGAACTATTGCGGATTCCTTCTCAAATGACGCTAGCACGCCCTATTTTCGGATACCATACTTTGACTAAGAAACATAAAAGAACAGTAAGGAGTGCTGGCAAGATTTATTTGCTTTCCATGAATAAATTACAACAGCAGCTGTAGACAATATCCTGAGCAGATGTCAAAATCTGACCTGATTTGCAGTTGTTTCCACCACGAGTTTCTTGAAATCCTTATCCAGACCAAGCCACTGCATGAGACAAATGTGCATAGCATCCTTGAATATGAGCTAAACCAATAGACCACCGTCATGCTAACACCTATTGACAAGTATCATGTACAAACTATGTAACTGAAAGCCATACCACCCATCCGGAGCCCTGTAAGGCAGCACCTTCTGCATTCATTCTCTGTACAAGTGCTTCCATAGAGCCCAAATCTGTGTCAATGGCCCAACCTAGTGAACCTTTTGGTGGCTCCCCACCTCCTTCCTGCAAGGGATAAACATTAGCTCCAAAAAATACTAATTTTAGAGAACGAATTTGTTCCAAGATATCCACTTACACGAATAGGACTAAGATTTTTCCAGAAAATTGAGTGGTTGATGTGACCTGCAAATTATCACGTTGAAGTTAAAAACAACTCCGAACTATATAATACATGGTCGAATATAAACTAAACAGGTTATCACAGTCACTTTTTAGTGGTTGAATACAGAAGTTAAGGGTCAGGCCTGGATGACAACAGGAAATCTTAATATGCACAGAAGAACATCTAGAAGTCAGTAGTATCCCAGCTATGGTTTGCAGAAAAAGGTTGCGTAATGCGGGTCCAGTTTGTGATATTTTCACTCTGTGGACATAAAAAAAATTACAGAACACTCAGCTCCCTCTCGCACGCACAGATCCTTATGTTCTCCTCAGTATCCAATACCGAAATAGTAACAACAGCCTTTGCCCAAATTATTATTTTGTACAATCTACTAAAACAACTCATCTCCAACTAGACAACTCTGTACAGTTCAGTTATGTCTATATTGTTCATCCTACTTCACGTCACACAATTGTCACTAGCAGGCTCAACTAGCTTACGGCTCCATAATATCTACGATGTGTACTCTAAAGAAACTATAATGTTTCCAAAAGATACTACAAAATTCAACACTTTGATGTGAAAATGGGAACACCATGGGAAGCTATGCCCCGTCTACTCAGACTCGGAGACTCTTACAATACTTTCTTCTCCACCCTAACTCAATCGAGCCGTATCGCTCAGTTCATCGTTTTGTTCTTTCCGGCCAAAGTCAGTTCAATGGTGTAGTGACCATAATTTCCATAGATTGTTCAGGTATCCAACTTCCAGAAGCAGTCCGCGCCGACAATCAATCTCCTCTAACTTCACAAGATAATAAAGAGAGCCAAATGAACTCTCTCTCTCTCTCTCTCTCTCTCTCTCTCTCTCTCTCTCTCTCTCGTCCATTTCACCAGCTCCCAGCCCCATCGATCAACAAAGCTACCAACAGTAAGTGTAACCGAGCAGAACCAACACAAACTGGGGAAAAAAAAACGAAGAACATCGACGAAGAGAATCGTCACCTCCGCCGTTGAACTTGATGGCGCTCTGCAACTTCACGACCGCCAGAGCATCGCCCTTGGCCATGGCGTCCTCCAGCTGCTCCAGGGCCTTGTTGTAGTTCGTCACGTAGGTCTGGTGGTGCTTCTGGTGGTGCAGCTGCATAATCTCGGCGCTGATGGCCGGCTCCAGAGCGCCGTAGTCGTAGGGAAGATCGGGAAGCGAGAAGGTCACGAGGCCGCGAGAGGCGGCGAGTCTAGCCTCGGCCCGGAGGCCCGAGCCGAGCGCGGCCAGGGTTTTCCTGGATACGATCGTACGGAGAGCCATCGGAGAGGTCGGGATCGATCGAGTTCGCGGGCGAAGAGTGAGGGAAGGAGAGAGAGAAGGCGGAGGGAGTGCGAGGTGCGAAGGGAAAGGTTGGGTGCAGTAAATAAGGGAGGTGGAGGGGGTATTCCCATGGCGGATTCTGATTCCAGGTGCGGTACTCGGGAAACGAAACCGCCTGCTTCCACTCCTTAGCAATGATGACAACTGTCGGGAGGCTTCCTATAACATGTTGACACAAAACTATTGTTTTAAAAGTGAATAATCACTTCGGCCAAAACAAAGAAAATGACGCAAATAACCCTTCCATTTTAACCCAATATCTGAATGTTTCTAGTTTATTTAATATTATCTATAAAGTTCAGCGCAATTTTATAACGCGATTCTTGAATTCTTACTTTTCATACATGTTTAAATTAGTCGATAAACTCTACAAAAATTCTAATGCTAATCTTTCATTAAACAAAGTTAAGGAACGATAATAGTTTAAGGATTAGGTTTAACATGTATTAAAAGTTTATGGATCCTATTGAATAAATTGAAAGTTTATGGACGACATTACACATTGGGTTAAAGTTCACAAGCCACGTTGATTAAATAAAAATTTTAGCAAACACATTGCACGTCGAGCCAAATTTCATAGGCTAATTATGTGGCTTTTCCCTTTTAAATAACTCGAATTTAAAATTTTTTTTTTTGTTAACATTGCCATAGTTTATTTGTTTATTTGTTGGTGAATCCCATGCCCCACCTTACATTGAATTAGATATGTTTACCTTGACTTGTTTGTGCTCGAGAATGGATAAGAAGAGTCAATTAAATAATACAAAAGATTTTGACATGGATTGGCACGGCTTACTCGTACATAGCTACCCCTTCACACGAAAATAGATGTGTGCCTATGTTTTGTTTCTTATAAAAGTATTAAACGATAGAAGTAATGTAATCATCCATATAATTATGAGACTGTTACACGTAATTTAGCATGCCCATATTAACATAATCGAAATAGTTATTCCGGGTTGAATTAAATTTTAGAAGTCACAAAAGTTAAGGAAAATTAAAAATTAACCTCCATTTGATTCGCGAAATTCATTCTAAGAAAATATTTTTCCCAGTTTTCGGCATTTGATCCCTTAGCAAAATAAATTAACGAAAAGCCTATGTTTAAATTTAGAAAAATTGATTTGCTGTTAAATTAAAAAAATTCATTTTTCAATATATGACTATATATTGATCCTTAAGCCAGAAACTTGGCACGAAAATCCTAAACTCAATAGCTACTGGCCTGTCTATTTGTTTTGTTTATTTCTCAATATTGATTAAGGCCGCTTTTAGCTCGCAATCAAGAAAGAAGGGGAAAGCCACTGTTGATGAAAGCACACTTGTCCTGTCCAACGAAAGTCGGCCACGTGTCCAAAATCAACCCTCGGTGTGCTGTGTACAGTGCAATCTCGCATGCTAATCTCTATCCCGTCGCGACCACCTAACGACCCGGTGACGAAACCGCTCGCTCCGTAATCTGTCGCCTGAAGAATTCACTTCACTCCAATCGAATCGCGTCTCCGTCGCTCTCTCGTTTCCCCGATCGGGGTGTTTTTGGCTCTCACCGGAGCGGGAGATCGAGCGCGCGTGTTTCAGCTCCCCGATCTCGAGCGGTCCTCTTCATGCCTGCGTTTTCCCGAGGTTCGTTCATTCACCTCTTTTGGTTGGTTTTTGACCTTTTGTGCTGAATTTTTTTTCGGGTCGGTTTGGTGTGGCGGAGCTCTGGTTGAGTCGGGGTGATGTTTGGATGCTAATCGTTGTGGTTTCCGACTTTCCGCTGATTTTTGGGGGCGCTGTGGATGTGGCAGAGTGTTGATTGATGGAGAATTCGGCGGATGTTTGCGACCGAGAAGAAGCGTCGGCGGCGTCGTCGTCATCGTTGACTCCGGCTGGCTCAGATTACCGATTGTTCGGTCGGCAATCCACCATCCACCAATGTATGGGCGGTGGAATAGGTATGGCAATTGTTCACCCTAGATGTTCATCGAGCTTCTTGCTTCTGTATGCTTGTTTCCTACTTCGAATTGCTCTTCACAGTCGTCAAGGAAAGGCTATGGTAAATTAGTGGTGCGACTAGGGAAAGTAGTTTCTATTTGGATATGTTGCTGCTATCTACCAGTTACAGTACGCGCCATTCTCGTTGTTCGAAAGTTTCTGCCCTTGAATATGATCATATTGTCTTGCTCATTTGGTTAATTGTTTGATACGTTTGGGTGAAGCATTCTTCACCCGGAAGGAACTTGATGCTTATCCATTATTTGGGTTTATTGCCTTTACCTGTTCCATCTCGATGGCTCTTCTTCCAAAAGTTCAGTCGAATGGCTTATTTTAAGCAGTTCTTTCTTCGTCTTCACTGTTTTTTTATTCTAAATTGAATAAGCCGGATGGTACGTGCGAATGGGGGCATGGTGAAGTCATGTAGCTGTTGGGTTTTGGAGATCTGTAAACTATATTTAGCTGTACCTTTGTTTATTTAAGATTTCCATTCCTAGATCTAGAACCCGTTTCTTTCTTTGATTACTGGATTCATGTTTGAATTCCATCTTCTGTTAGACAGCTCTCAGTGGATTGGTCATAAATGCTTGTGACTCCTTCCTGAGAATGTTTAATCTGTCTTGAAGCAATTCTTTTCCCTGTTTGATCAGTGATTTATTGTCAAAAAGAAGTGTATAGTTGTGGCAAATTTAGATACATTACCATAACTTTATTGAACCTGGTAAAGCATTAAATTTTTTTTTTCTGCATGCTCATTTTTCATGTTGCAGTTTTACTGAAAACTTAAATTCTTCTTCTCCCTCAGCTGCTGACGTTCTATTGTGGAGGCGGCGGCATCTTTCTTTTGGTATCATTATTGTTGCGACAGTTGCTTGGGTTATCTTTGAAAGATCAGGATTGTCTTTCCTGTCAATTTGTTCAGATGTCTTGCTGCTACTAATCATATCACTGTTCATTCATGCCAACTATGCTGTTTTCCGGAATAGGTATGAACATCAGACTCTTATTTTACGGTTTCGGTGTAACCATTATTGTTAATTACTTTTTTTTTTTTACCGAGCAGACCACTGCCAGAATTATCTGAGCTAGTTTTCTCAGAGGAGATGGTTACCAATGCTGCTGCTTCTTTTCGCGTCAAAATCAATAGCCTACTGCTTATGGCTCACGATATAACTCTTGGAAAAGATTTTAGACTATTTTTCCAGGTATACTGAGCTGATGTATGTGAACTTATGGATGCTTGGGGGGATCAAAGAAATAACTAATTAGTCCTTCTACTGTGGGCATTATTATTCTTTCCCCGCACAAACAGAATTGAAAAATTCGCATGGTAATAATTAGAGTGGACGACACACTCATGGTAATAATTAGAGTGCACGACATTAGTCGTATTATTTGTGAATGTATTGAGCAATATAACAGAGAAGTAGAGGTTGTAAATACATACCGCAAGTAGGCGACAGCGTTGCTAATAGTTATGGTTTTGATCAAGTAATGACGGGTGAATTAGTAGAATTTGAAGAGGGCACAATAGGGACTACTCTAGAATCAAATAATGTTGGTATTGTATCAATGAATGACTGTTTGAAGATACAAAAGGGAAGTTCTGTATAAGCAACATGAAGAATTACTTAGATATTGGTGAGTGAGGCTTAAGTGGATCACGTTATAAATGCCTTGGCCAAACCTATTGACGGTCGAGATGAAGGGAACCTTATGCTTGTTTTTAATGAGGCATCAATTGTAGCAAAACTAATGCATTTAAAGCGAATTGGACAAATAGGATAAGCAAGTTGCTACAAACTAATCGAATTTCTGTAGAAGTTCTTGTACAGTTAGTTTTCTTTTCCTTACATTTTATGTTGCCACTGGGTTGTCAGGTCTCATGGGTCAATCCCGACCATTATACATTCTTTTCTCTGCTGCATCGTGTTCCTATCCACTTGTAGTCCTCTCACTGATCTTTAGTTTAATTGGCAGGTGGTTGTCTGTCTGTGGCTTATATCAGCAATTGGTAGCTCCTTCTCATTCTTCACACTCGCTTATATAGGTATGCATTTCTCTTTGAGAATTTTTTTGTACAGGTGTGCATATCTCTCTGATTGTGCAGGATATGAGCAGTCATAGTCTGTCATGTGCTGATTCCATTTTGGCTTTGGTTCTCGTTTGTTTGACAGATTTTGATCAAATTTGTGATTTCCCGAATTCCTATGGAACTGTACTTTTGGAACTGTCTCGTGATTACTTCCTTGGACACATGACCTCTGTATGACTTACATAATCTGATTTTTTATTTATCAACAGATTGGCTTATTTCTGGTGTTTCGCTTAAATTGGTGATAGGTACTATAATATCCATCACAGTTCCTGCACTGTACAGCAGGTTTGAGAAACATGTGGATAGGTTTTGTGGAATGCTCCATAGAAACTTTTCGAGGCATTACAAAGTAGTAGATGAGAGTTTTATCAGCAAGCTCCCAAGAAGTTTATCCAAGGACAAAAATATGTGAAGCTGAAGTTGAGTCGAAACATCTGCCAAGACATCCATGCCAAGAGCTTACTTCGCAATTTAGGTGCTGTTTTGCGGATTGAGGCTTCCATCATTTCAATGAGGAGCAAAATGTCACATCAATGTCGTTTGCCATGAAGAAGCCTTTGGCTGTTCCCTGGTACTTGACTCCAACCTCATTTTTTCCTTGCCCTATCAGAATGCAATCGGATAGCGGCAGAAGCAGTGTCAGCCGCTTGTCTGAACATAGAGATACCATTCATCAACTTCGCAAGTGACACCAATTGTTTGTACTTGTTGGTTTCATCATTCCAATATGTTTCCATGTAGTCCTCTTGCTCCTTGGTGAATGTATGTTTCCAGACAGAGTCCTGTATTGTAGGTGGTAAATGCTCCCTTATGACCACGAGTAACATGCTTCGATGGGTGAATTCCAAAGGCCTTTATTTATGTTAGGAGTGATATCGCAAGGTCAAATGATCGAAATTCCACGGCGTGAAATCTTTGCTGGTTTCTCATCGATGGCAGAGATGGGTCAGAAAACTTTGTTGGATATAACGAAACTGGATAATTAAGCACAACCGGTGTACTATATAAGTAATCAAGGGACAGTAAAATGAGATCGGGGGGCTGATGCGGGAGGAGTAACTATGTGAGAGGAACATGATCAGTCCTGGCTCTCAAGTTGTTCTATTCTTCTGTATAAGAGAACAAGGAAAGCTCACCCAACGGTCCCCAACATTGATGTCTTTTTCGCCTCTTCGTAGACCGACTCAAAGAGAGTTCCAGAAAAGAAAAGGGTGCTTCTAGGTTTCCTTTCTCAAGCATAATCTCTTCAACTCCAAGCAGTGATACATTTATTGAGCAAACACTGGTTAAGTAAACACACTTTCAATGATGAGCTCCTTAGCTGGGGGCAGAATGTAGGAAAAAAAAGCGGTCTCTATGTAGGTTGCCCACTGCGTATGCGATTCTTTTCATTACCAAATAGGAAAACAACATTATCAGAGATGGAAAGATATCGAATAGGCTTAATGTCGGTTCTTTCACATGATAGAGAAAAATTCAACTGACATAGAACATACCACAATCTATCTCATCCATATTATGCAAAGGCCACAGCATAACAATCTGGAATAGTCAAAGCAGTGACCAAGCGGCCAGCCAAGTCTCAGAAAATGTTTCGTTCACAAGTTCACCCTTATCATCAGCTCAATCATTCGTATTATGATGAAATCGGCATTCTGCATTTGTCTCGATAGGTAACTGAGAGACGACAGCACCACAGCTGGTGAGTATCTACTGCTGAAGCAATTCCTTTGCCTTGCTCACCCAAACATTGTAAATATCATCTGAAAAGAGAACAAAATGTACCTGCAAAAAGAAACGGTCAGTCTCTTCCATGATAATTCATGTTCAGGAGCTTACTGACTAATGCAAGGATAAGTACTATTGCATGAAGCACTCAAACTAGAACGATTGCATTGACTCGATCTTAGACAAAAGGCCGACAAAAACGAATAGACTGCCCCATTCTATACAATGACTATTCAAAATGCCGGTTGAGTACTTTTTCAAAGTGCAACTGACGATATCTCAGAGGGGTCTAGTAAAGAGGCACCGCCGAGTGCTACTTTGCATTTTGAAATCGGTAAGATATGGTAAGGACCTCCATTCAACTAGGAAGTTGATGGGCAGAGTAATACATCAACACCTACCTCTTTCAAGCCATCGGAGGACTCTTTAATAGTAGAGATAGCTATTGTGGCAGCCTCGTCATATGGATATCTGGAAAAATAAGATCAGGAGTAGTGATAGCTTAGAAAACACAAGCAATTGGTCAGGTAATTTCCTGTCTCTCACTCATTCACACTCATGCATGGAGACACACACATACATAAGAGACACACATACGCGACGAAGAAACTAATTGCGCTGCACTACAAGTATTCCTCTTTTTTGGCCATAAAGTCTCATACATGTTCTAGATTTCTAACACATGAAAAACATAGCTAAAAATTTGAAACAAAGTTAAGCACCTAAAGAAGATTAATCAATATATTTTCACCTGATGACCACATAGCTGCAAGCATTGTGAACTTAAGAAGTTGAAGTTAATAATAATTGCCAACTTACCCAAAAACTCCACAGGATATAGCAGGAAATGCAACGTACTGAAGCTCCTTTTCTTTGGCCACCATCAAGCTGTTCCTGTAGTAATAAGTGCAAAATGATTAGTACTCTCTGAGAAATGGGGAAAAGAACTGAATGAATAGAATTCCCTGCAAGATACCTGTAAGCATTTCTCAGGGATGCTTGACTATTGCTACCACCATCATAGATTGGGCCAACCGCGTGGATCACATGGGATGCTGGCACCCTAAAGCCTCTGTTTGAAAAGTGTGGGATAATCAGATGGTGAGTAGATATAGTATGACAGACCTCATTGATTTGACATTAATGATCGACGAGCGATGATACTGTCCTGGTCGAACCCTAGTATGCAGATTATGCAGAAAAAGCTTACGGAGTAATTCTTGCTTCTCCCGTCGGGCAGCGGATCCCTGGAAGTACTTCGGGGACCTTATAACAAGCTTCTAGGAGTTCTGGTCCAGCAGCTCTATGTATGGCTAATCGGAAAAAAAGGAATTAAAGAACAGGAAATCATATAGTTCAATGTAAAACTAATGACACACAAGTTAGCCTAGTTAAAGAGAGAGAACCTCCATCTGCACCACCACCTCCAAGCATTCTCTCATTTGCTGGATTAACCTGCAGAAAACATCCCCCTTCAACATCCATGCACTCCTCAACATAATTTCCAAGACACCCATCATTGTATAACGTCATGGACACATTCGAGCCATTGTGCTCATATCATCTTTTTTTTTTTTTTTTTGACTTCACAATGAAGTTTTAGACACAGTCCAGGCAGGACAGACTTTCCCCCAGACTCAAGTCAACACGAAGCATCATGAAATCAACTTATGCAACTCAGAAACAAAATCTTTTCCGTGGCATGTTCCTAAAACCAATAGAATGGGTTGATCATCATGAAAACTTGAAACAAGGGACTTGCCGCTAATTGAAGGCTTAAAATCCTTCGAAGCCTAGGTTCTGTATTAAGTCCAAAAGATTCAACACTTTAATCAAGCCGAATACGTTTCATACAGTCCATGAGAAGCTAATCTCTAGAAGTCCAACTACAAACTCAAGAATCACCCAAACGATGAAACCAGAACGAATGACAATCACCCGCATGGTTTAACCAGAAAAAAGAGAAACAGAGAAATCAAACCGATAGAGAGAATACTGACAATGGCATCGGAAGAGCCATCGACGGACCACTCGGTGATGTCCCCTTTCTGGATGACAAGAGCGGCGGCCGGTGACAGAGAGAAACTGATTAACTTCTGAGCTTCCGCATCGGCTCCTTGACTTGACATCCTCGCGAACTTGGCTCTAGTTGCAGTGAAGTGAGACAAATTCAGGGTTTGAAGAAAGATGGGTTTTTGATGACGGTGGAGTCTGATCGCATTTGAGCAGAGAGAGGAGCATACAGGCATTCTTGCGGTGGTGGGTCCGAGAAATGGGAGAAAATATTCAGTGGTTGTCTAGGACCAACTACCAACTCAAGTCACGGGCTGTTTGACCGAAAAAAACAAAACTCACAGGCTGATGTGGCACAGGTTTTTTGGTGAAACCCAATCACAACTTGACACATGTGGATGATCTAAAAAAAAAGCTTAATATCCAAAAAAAAAAAAAATTCCAACTTTAGCATTTGTGACAATTATATCTAAAACTTTTTTATCCGATAAAAAATCCACAACTTTTATTTTTGTTCAAATTCTACCTATTTAATATCCAAAAAACTTTTAATTTTAGCATATGTTCCAATTATATCCAAATCTTTTTATCTCTTAAAAAACCCTCAAATTTTACTTTTATCTCAATTCTACCACCGTCGTTTTTCCATCCATAATCATCATTAGTTAATTCTACACGACTCGAGTTTTCTCGCCGAACTTACCAATGAATCTTCGAAATTTAGAAACAATAAGTTTTATGAACGACGAGATTTTAGGTTGTTAGTCCAAATATCTCCATGTCTAGCCGTTTTTTGGGCCGCCGAATGTCGGAAAGAATACGAAACGTGCCGTCTTGAGTGACTTTATATCTCATCGTAATATGTAGGGGAAGCAAACTACAAAAGAGAAGTTCATAAATTTTTTCATGTTAATTTTACTGAGGTGTAATTCATTAACAACAAGGAAATGTCATATAAGATTAACTAATGATGATTATAGACGGAAAGCTAACGATGGTAGAATTAATACAAAAATAATAGTTGGAGGTTTTTTTTAGACAAAAAAAGAGTTCTGGATGTAATTGGGATTTATGGTAAAGTTGAGATTTTTTTTTTTGCCGATACAATTGGGATAAAAATAAAAATTTGGGGTAAAATTAGGATAAATATAAAAGTCGGAGGTTTTTTATTAGATAAAAAAAAATTTGAGTAGAATTGTCACATATGCGAAGGGTGAATTTTTTTTTGGGTCTTGGGCCTCTAAAAAAATAAAAATCTAGCTAGAATTTTTCTGGTCTTCCCCATTTCCTCCGTCGCTAGCACCAAAGAGCACCGGCGAGTGACCCCATCTCCTCCTTTCACAGCCACCGACGACCACCCGCGAGCTCTCCTCCATCCTCAGCCACGCGTTCAAGCCCCCGCCCGCTATCTCATTGTGCTCGTCACACTCGTCCAGATTTCCAGATCTATGGAGAGTAAAGCAACCTCTCATGTGCATCACTCGCGGCCAAGGTTCGACGGAGGGGTTGAGGTGACACCGATGACGGAACTTTGGCCGCGAGCACCCAAATTTCCAAGACTCTGGAGCCTTGGACGGGAGTGATGAAAGAGAGATGCAGATCGACGACGAATCCTTGGCTGCAATGACCCAGATTTCCAGATCTCGATTGGAGCCCCAGACGACATCGCTTTAGAATCCTTCTCACTGTCCCACAACCTCCATCTCGTATCGCTGCATCAATCGACTTAAACAGCAGAGGGAAGATGAACCCAGATTTCCCCCGTTAGCCTCCAGGCATCAATCCACTTTTTTTTCATGGCCGGCTCGTGATGTCTGCTTGGAGATTTGTTCCTTTTGCTCTGTCGAGTGAGAATCCCCTCCCACTAGATGTATGGGCTCACTCCATGCCTTGCCCGTGTTCTTGCTTCATGTGCTCACGGCTCTAGATCTAGCAACGGACGAGCCGCCGTGCGCGCATGTTGCCCGAGAGCCGACTGCCACGACGACAGAGGGAGTGGCTCGGCCATGGCCATCGGGCTGAAAATCTGAAGTCCATGGCCACCGGCGGTGTGCGGGGAACGAAGCAGGAGAGAGAGAAAATAATAGAATGAAAATTTTAATTCACGTCCACGTCATCGACACGTGGCAATAATAATTGCTTGTCACCCAAAAATCTGTGCCACATCAGCCTGTGAGGTGAGGTGGTACTAGAAAGCCACTGAATATTTTCTCCTCATTAGAGTGACTAAGAAAAGTTCCGACGCTTTTGTGCAACAAAAGATCGTCCTTTCGCGACTCAACTTTGAGGGTTTTTCTTAGATGTTCTAGCTACGTGTCAAGGTAAACATCGTGAATTATTTGCAAAGATTTTCTTTGATCGCTAAGCTAGATCAAATACGTAAACCGATTTCACCAAGATCTATACGCATTTTGCATCATTGTCTCGACCCATTTAATAACACGAAAATACATCAAATAACTTCCGACACGATTTGTTGATTTTGGCTTTCAATCTCTTTTCTATTTCCAAAATTTTA
Source organism: Rhodamnia argentea (assembly GCF_020921035.1). Lineage (NCBI taxonomy): Eukaryota > Viridiplantae > Streptophyta > Magnoliopsida > Myrtales > Myrtaceae > Rhodamnia > Rhodamnia argentea. The sequence goes on along the minus strand of NC_063157.1, from coordinate 21,377,572 downwards.
TTCTCGTACAGCTCTTTGTTCATTGTCTGTAAGTCACATAAATATCGACATGTCATAAAGAAAGTCTAACGAGCATACACGAATTGCACGAGATACTGGGCTTGGGTTACCAGGGAGCTTCCGTTTCCACCAGAACTTGGTTTGGATCTCTAAAGGGTGGCGAAGATCTTGGCCCAATGGGCTTCCAGTTATCTCACTAGGCTTGAGGGGAATAGAGCCCGATTTCTTCCGGGGGATTCCGAAGGTGTAACATAGAGTTCCAAACTATTATTCAATAGACTCTGTGCCATCTAATCGAAGGTCAACATTTTCTAATCCGTCTTAAGTCCATCAATGTTTCTCTCCCGTACTTGAATCATTCTGCGCCGTGTCTTATTGGAGTTTATAGACCCAATTAGAGGACGACATATCGGAATCATGGTGTCTAGCGACACGCATTACATGCGTTCGATGATTTTCCTCCGCGAGAGCACCAAAGCATAAACCCGAATTAAAGATCAAATGGGCTTAACACAAGTACTCAAATTAAGGGGCAACAATATCGTCAACAACAATCCCGGCCTTCATAAATTTGTGGCAAGCAATGGAGGTATCCCCCTTCTTCTTTTTTTTCTTCGTACTACATAGCTCGCACGGTCTAAATACATAAATTCTTAGTTACCTAGCGGGTGCCAAAGAGCCACCTCTGCAATAGGAACAACCTCAGTTGGTCTCCTACCTTTCTCCTACCCTGTTCTTTTTCTCTGCCCACTTCATCTCTCCCTCTGTTTCTTGAATACATATGGCACACAATGGCACTTTTGACCCATATACAAATTGATCAAGTACTTACTAGAATTACACCACGAAGGCCTCTAAAAATTCTTAGAATTGAGACCCTGCAAATGTCTGTCCGAACTGCCAATTGGCCGGCGCGACATTGTAGCTGGTCAATGTCCTCCCGTCGCTCGTGGTCACTGTGAAGGAGAGAGGCTGGCCATTCATGTAGGCGTTGCTCTGCCAGTTCTGTCCCCAGTTCCTTGACATGGGTTGCCAGCCAGTCCTTGAGCCCTTGATGGACACGGCATGGACATCACCAGCACCTCCCACGTTTGTGATCAGCACCAGGTTGAAGTAGGAGTGCCCATTGATGGTGAACCTTATCCCTCCTTTCTTCACACACGGAACCCTGTCAGGATCAAGAACGACACCCATGAGTTCGATTTTCATCACATGTTGGAGTTTTTGTGGACTTCAATCTGGAAACTTTAATGCCCAATTGGGGACCCAAAAAACTAGAAATTTGCAGTGAAAATTATACTGTTGTTACCTTCTGAAGGAAACTGGGACAATCCCAGCTCTGTACTGCGCAATCTGCAAGAAAGCCGGCTCGGCCAGATCAAAGTGTTGGAGAGGGGGGTTGCACCAGCCGCCATTGTCATTGGAGAGGGCCAAGTTGGGAGGGCAAAAGTTGGTCGCCGTGACCATGATGGTCCCCGGGAGGCACCACCTGGGGTCATCATTGCACCGCATCTCGTAGCACGACCCGCAGCTCAGGCCGTTGTTGAACAGGGCAGTGCTCAAAGCTGCAGTGTTGGTGCCATAGCCTTGGCTGTACAGGTTGCCATAGCCACAAGCGCCTCCTGAAATGTTTTTAGTACCATTTACATGTGATCAGGCACATAGAAAATGATTATCTTTATAGTCTCAACATGAGCATAAGGTACATCGGTCGAAATTAAAGTATCAAGGCCTAAATTGTACTGCTTTTTTATGGGGAAAAAGCAGCACTTTTTGCTTGTCACACTGGACATTTAAGGCTTGTCTTACACTATCAAGAAGTAAAGGATAGTCTTTTGAACTGGTTTTCACTTTATGCGGTGAAAGTTAGTTACTTTACCTAGCCAATGGACATATTGACAAAAGGAGTAGACATTACTCTAGTCTTTCAAGAGCTAAGAGTCTAACTTCATATTGGTCTTTTCAGCAAACGCTAGCGATCACTTTTTGGACTTACCCATTGTGCCAGATGCATCACCACCCCCGTAAAACGTGGCATGACCACCTTCCCAGCCTCCATAGTCCCCAAAAGCACTTTTGAGATACAGGAACACAAGAGCAACTGCTGAGATTGCTGCAGCATTGGCCATTCTTGGCTTCTTTTCTCTGATGTGGCTTGGCTTTGCTGACAAATATTGCAGCAGAAAGACAGAGATTGAAGGAGGAGGGGAGATGAAAGTGTTTGCTGGTTAGTGTTTGGTGCAAAATGGGATGATGGAGTGTTCACTTATATAGGCAACAAAGATTGTAGAGACTTATGAGGGTGTAGGGATTGTAGAGCAAAGAGACAGAGATTGGAAAGATGGTCGAAAGCCACAAACAAAGAATCAATTTCTTTCAGGCCGCCAAATTTTTTTTTTTTTTTTTTTGGCCTTTGGAAGGAGGGATCAGAAATTAAGTGCACATGCATTTGTTCCAATTTGGGCTACCAACTGTTGTGCCTGAAGGCCCCACCTGCACATGCCCTTGCTCAACATCTTCTTGCATTTTTCTTCTTCCTTTTTTGCTATTTTAACTTCTATATTCGAGTAGATAATATGCATGCAAACAATGCTCTCTTTTTGTTTATTTGCTCCATTCGCGTGGGCAATGGCAATATATTCGGATGTGCCGATTATTCTCCTGAAATTGCACAAAGCAAGATGAACTCATATGGCATTCATGACAATGGAAAAGCGAAGTCAAGACGTGGTGACAGATGATTCAGATAAATAAACAGGGAAAGTGCATTGCCTGTCTATCATAAATCGTGTCTCTGTCTCAGCGACATGAGATGTAACATTAAAGAAAATAAAAACCGGCGGACATTTTATAAAATGAGTAGGCACTCGGTTCCGCTCGATCGAAGCTTCGCAACCAATCGAAAAGTGGACATCATGCATTCTCCATCCATGGTATTTTCAAGAAATGCTCATTGTAAAGTATTCTGTCTAGTTACTGTAGATTTGGTAAACTTTTCATTGACTTGAGAACTCAAACCCATTATAGGAGAGTTCAATGGTAACTGCCATGAGATCAGTACTTAAGTTCAGGACATCTGTTGGGTGTCTTTTGTTTCATTCCCGGTTAGGTGTTCATCTGTTGGGTGTCTGTTAATTTAATGTTCCTGTCGGTGCGCGAACAAGAAACCGCATGTGGGCACTAGGGTTGGTTCCACACACAAGTTAACTACCGACCTAAAACCTAGACAGAAGACACCATGCACCAAATCATATAGCCTCGTAACCTAATAGCACAAAGAAAAGATTCCTTTGAACCCCATCCCCTTCACATGTATAACCTACTTTCACCCATTCACACACTCTCAAGAGACCTATAAATGCTCTCGCCCTACCCTTTTGACCATATATTGCAAATGTTCAGTCATTAGCATAGTTAGTATTGGACATAAAAAAAGCATAGTTAGTAGGTAATTATTGAGGCACGATTGAATGCGCATGACCACGTGATGGAGTGGATTCATGAGGTCGTTTCGCTTTCCTTTCTTAGGATTTTGACGCGTGAGACGTTTCGCTTTGTGTAACCTAACCGTGGATATGACCGTTGGAGTTAATGACAAAGTATGTTCGACTCTAGAATCGCTCAATGTCGTGGACAACTCTACAAGGTACCAAATGGAGAATGAAGAACCCTAATCCTTGGAACGATGAAGCATTGATTGATGCTATTTGCTTGATCAAGAGCTTAGACAATACACGATCGCCGACCATGACAAGACTTAGTTGGGATAAGTTAAATCCCATCCGGCAAAGTCTCTCCGTTATTTGTTTTGCCTATAAGCTACTGAGACATCAGACTACGTGTCGCGAGGAGACTTCTTGGAGATTTCTCGTACCGGTTCGTCTGTAATTATTAGCAGATTCTTTGCATTATCCTCTCACTAATAGCAGGATAATTAGCTATTTAACTACGATTACTTGATAGTTATTTATGCAAAAAGGAATCAATCCTCATCGAGCAATGCAATTTACTTCATATTATATTATCATTTTAGATTGTTTATCACAATGAATAAAAGAAAGGGAGAGCTGGAACTGAAAACGATTACGAGGGCCTACCATGTTACGAGCACATGCATGTCCGGGCTTTACGGTCCCTCCCTCAACATCCATGCATGCATCATTTTCATAATGTATAAGAATAAGGATATTGGAGGCTCCTATTATTAATTTTTTTTTCCTATTTTCACTAATATAAATTAAAAAAGTCCCCCTAATAATTACAACCTGAAAAATTCTCGTCCCGACACGTGGATAATAGAACAACTTGACAATCAGTATGCTTATGGATATATTCATTATTTATTGTCCATTAATATAAATGGACCACAACAGAGGCACCCTTTCCTACTTCCTACAATGCAATGAGTTCTCTACCAAGTCTGGAAATTTGTCTGTCTCGGGCAGGAGTCATTTAAGTATTATTGGGGAGGTGGAGTTTTCAACTATTTTTTTGTTCCTAAGCCAACATTTTTAAAGATTAATGTTAGAATAAATTATGTCTAGGGGCAATATGTCTTGCACCGACTTTTGGTGATGCAGTTGTTCAATGAATGTGGGTGGAACATGATTTGATCGTGTACTGAAGTTCGGTGCTTCGTCAACATTGCGACTGTATAAAGAAATGCAAAATTGAAGTTCGTCAAGGAGATGAATATCTCCCTCTTTCTTATCTACCTCATGTGATGTCACCGGCATTGGCATCTTCAACCACGAGTTATGAGATACTTCACTGCAGAAGACATGAGTGGGGCTTGCAGGTTTTTGCTTGCCTTTCCCAGTTCTTCTGTCTCTGATTCTGCTGATTTCCTCCCAACTGGGTAGGGTCAGAACAGATGCTGTGACCCCCCAAAGCAGCAGGAGGTCCTCTTTTTCAGGGACCAAAGCTGCTCAACATTGAATCAGATCCACATAAAGGGCATGTGGACTCTTCTCTATTTGTAGTTTGGTTCACCACAAATGAAACTGACCTTCACAAGGGCTTGTCTGTTTGTCCCTCTTTGACAGAACTATTTGGACACCCCTCAATCACATGAAGTGAACATTTGGCAAACTGAGCTTTCTCTAAAGTCATGACATGTAGTTTGGAAAATCTGTTGCACATGTAGTCTTGTATTAATGCCATTTCTTGAACAGGTATAATCACAGGCTCGCAGCACAAAATGCATAAGTTACACCGACGTATAATTGCGGAAGCTAACATATCCGACCCTATGTTTTGCCTGATAGAGTTAACATGTCGTGCGAGCAATTTAGGAGTGTCGGGCATCGTGCCACTAATGGACATGGCGGGCAAAAAGTGAATAGAAACGTGTTGGTTGCAAGTTAGGGGGAGCCTATGAGGGATGTGGGTGCGTTAGTTAATTGAGATAGCATTTTGTCATTGGTCGCGGCCTGTAATGACCATGGACCATGTATAGCACCTTGATTATGAGTCCACGTGAAGAAGAACAAAACTATGGGGTTGCTGTGTCTATCGCTCCAGCTATGGATTGAGAATTCCCATTCATTTTCAATTGACATGGACTTTTCAGGAGATTATTTTCAAAAGGGCAGTTAACAATGTGGTCACATGTAACAGTTGCAGAAAAATCCTACATCATTCTTCCTTCCTCCCTCCTTATTTTTTTGGGTGATGGGTTGCATGCCATGTGCGTTTAAGGGGGAAGTTGGACAGGTAGGCCATTGTTGATTCTCACAAGCTGATATGTCAGACGTGCGTTGCTTCCCCACCAAGCTTCATAATGACAGGCAAACATGGTATGAACATATGCTGCATAAGTTAAAAGAGCCAACCTCCCTAGAATTGATTGATGAACAAACCTTTCTAGCATAGCCAGGGCAAAAGCAAATTAGCTCCGGTACTCTCTCAGCTTTTGTGCAAGAAACTAGATGAATTTGACTGGCTACAGCGGTCTCGAGTCTTGATTTAGTGCAAGTGTAAGGTGGTTTCTTCTCTTATAACCTCCTGGCATGCGGTGGAGGTTCCAATAATGTCTCATAGCTTCTGTAATGCAAACAGGATGACTGGTTTGATCAAACTTTAATAATGGTCTGTTGAGCGATGGTGGCTCACCGGCTGTGGCCGTTCCTAGAGTTGACAGAAGAGGAGGATTTGAATTTAGTACAAGGTACATTATATTCTTTGTTCAAAACCTTGCGAAGTATACTTTGTATCAAACTTACTTCAACGTTGATATTTAGAGGCATATAACATGATGTCTTTTGACTAAGAGAGGCACAGATGATGCATACTGTAACTTCCTTTTGGCTGAAGCCACACCACGACGATAAGGCACCTCTTGGTCAACCAAGACAACCAACAACAGAACTCTGGGATATTCTCAACACAGAGAGCTACATGAGTCCTGGATTTTGAATAAATCGAAAGAATTGCATCTGCTGAATAAATAATATCTCAAACTGTTGTGATTACAGAGATCAATCTATAGACAAATCAATGGGGGTGGTGGGCTTACAGAGTGTGTCAGCTTTAAATTTACACTAATATGTGCTACTGCTTTCACTTGCTGAAATGGTAGAACCTTCAGACTTTACAAGATGTGGCCCTCTATTACTAATCTCAAGCCCCTCCAATCGACCGAGGGAGTCCTGCTGCAACAGCTCTGAGAAGCCATGAGAATGGGCAGGCATGGTTGGAGATTGCCCCGAAGCTGCTATGTTCATATGAAACATGTTGAACTGAGGCATTTGCATGTTTCGTAAGTCGACTGATCTGGGTTGTTGCTGAGGAGGGAAGAAGGAAGGTTGTGAATATGGATATTGGTGCATTTCCAAATTATAGGTATCGGCTGCTGTCATCATTTCTCCGGTGGCAATTTTGAGCCTCTCTATTTCCTTTTTCAGAGCTTCATTTAGAGCTGCGCTCAAAGTCAAGCGAAAGAAGATTAGCCAACAGCTTTGTATGGTACTATTGAAAGAAAGGAACAAATATGCAGTTCCAAAACTTGAAAAGGAAGGAAGAACTGGGTAATAACAGACTGAGCACTGAAATTCGGTAAGTCACCACAGTTACCATACTGGCAGCATGTTATTAATGCACCACAAAGCAGTTCCCTATATCATATAGTATCTGAAGATGCAGTTTCGCATATACTACTGGATAATCATGCATCGCAAGTGTGTTAATTGTCGCACTTTCTTGATCTGAATATATTTGCAATATGTTCATGTACTAGCGTTCATTCAAGCAACAGTTCCAACAAGCATGGAAGATGCACCTGCCTTTCTGACTAACCTAAGCAAGCACTTCATCATCGTGATAACATTATGACCTACAAAACTATGATGCAAAAGGCATACCATCACGTAGCTGAGCTTGTTGCTCCATAGCCTGTAACCTAAGCTCAAGCTCTGCATTTTCAGAAGTCAAATTTGTTGTATCCCTCTGAAACACGGCACAGGAAGCAATGGTGATGTTAAGTAGTGAGCCAATCACTATGCAAATACAGAACAACAATATGAGAAGCATAGGCAAGTCCAGATATAACCGCTGAAAATAATGTGAGTCAACATAATGATAACCAATCTTTAGATTTGACTTCATCATTCTAGCCAATATCCTAATCGTCATCACAAGATTCCTCATACAAAAAAGAAGAGCAAAAAATAAAAAAAATTACGATCTTGCGAATATTCCACTGCTGACCTGAAAAAGTGTGAGCTGAGCAGAAAGAGTAGTTGCTTCTGTTTGAAGGGTCTGGACTTTTCTCTCGAGTTCTGAGATATACCTTGCTTTTCTCTCTTTTGAGCGAGCAGCAGACTGCCGATTTGCGAGAATTCTGTGAAGAATATCAAATGTACTTTAGAAAAAAAGAGCACAAAGATCCTTACTCAGAGCACCATTTAATGAATTACAGATTGAAAGTCTTACGACTCTCCTTCAATTGGCTAAATGCAATATCATAGTAGATTTGTTCAAACAACAGAAACAACAATCTGAAAATAGAAATCAACAAAGAGAATCCTTTTTGCATAACAGTTCAGATCATTGTGCTATTCATTCATGTGCATCCCTGGAAGAAGGAAAAAAAAGGTGGAAAAATATTTTTTAATTAAAATGTAACAGGTCATGCAGATAAACATCGAACAGAAGGTTACTGACAAACTGGGAAAAATTTGAAATTTGAAAAATACTGAGCAAAACATGTTGATGTTGATGATGACGATGCTTCAAGTCCAAGAATGAAGTGCTTTCCTAATAGCAGGCACTTTCTTTGTCCCTCGGATTTCAGAACCTTTAGAAAAGCCCTATTACATGATGTTGCAAGGAGCAAGCCAACTCACTGGTATAAAATAGTTCAGAGTGGAGGCTATTGTCCAGCATGGTTTCAAAAAAGAGCATTTTTAACTATTATTACTATCATATCCTGTTCTTCAACATGCTATTCGCATAGACTCTTCTAATCAAATATATTCTGCAAAAGATATAATGATATATAAGAAAGATTTTGTCCAGCAATTCATCCATTCTTGGGAAATGAAAACCATCAAGAGCAATCCCATTTAAAGCTCATTCTTCCCCTAAATGCTCAAAAAATGATTTTGCATCCTAAGTCGCCCCCCTCTAAAAACATCGTATTCTCCTGTCAATCTATCTTGTGTCAACTAAGCATCATAAAGTACAGCCCTGCTGCCTAAGGAGGACATCAATTTGGGGATTATTGTGAAATGAAAATCTGCTTGGTCAGGAAGAGCTACTGTTTAGTTTAAGGCCAATACTATTGGAACTTGAATTTGATTATAATTGCATACAAGACTGAAAGCAACAAGAGGGGCCATGATATGGACAGAGATTAATATAAGCACCACATGAATCCAGCTACTGCGGAAGAGAATGTATCGAATGGTGAGTCATCTAATTATCATTATAACTGGGCACATCAATGGCAACAATGGTTTAGGTGTATGCTAAGCATGATTACAATGAAAACATCCCCACAACAAACCCATTATTTACATCATTAGCATCAGCCAACCTCCATATTATTCTCCAATCCTAACATCATGGTCTTAGTAGTCTAATCATACGGGGTGGGGCAGCCCTAAAAATCAATCAGAGTAACTTGAGTACAATAATCTCCACGGATTGGTTTTTAATCAGACAACAATTGATTCAATCTCCAAATATTTTTTTCCCCAATACGTCACCTGATATTGGTAATAACCAAATTCAGCTCTTCATATTGCCACACGACAAATAATCCAAAATTAAGAACCTTTCAGCCCGAACTTATACCGTCAAGTCAAAGAACCATGGAAAAAGAAGTTGACAATGACACAAACCTCTTGGCTCTTTTGGGATCAACTGCCCACAGCTCCGCCAGCTTATCAGGAGCCATGGCCTTCTTAGCCTCTATGCCATCCAAGACCGAAGACCCGTCCGCGGAATTGCTATACCGATGCCTCGGCCTCGCGCCCTTCTCTCCGCCACCGCCGCCGTCGCCCTCGGCATTGTCCGTCCTCGGGTCGGATCCGGGCCCGTCGTCGAGCTTCCCCCCGATCTTCTCCATGTCCATGTACGTGCTCAGCAGGTCGTCCTCGGATCCGAGATCTTCGAAGCTCCCCGAAGGCGCATTGTCGAAGGGATCGGTGTCATCGGGCATCCGGAAATTGACCTCGGAGTGGGCACGGCGGTGGTGGTGGTGGAATTGGGGCATTGCAAGGTTTTGAGGGGCGGGAACGTGGGGATTAGGGTTTGGAGGATTGGGTGGTTCGGGCAATTCCATTTGGTCCGAGAAACGTGGGCTTTGGTTGCTGGTTTTCGCGTCAAATGATAAGGTCGGGAAAAAGAGAAAATATGAAGAGATTTTCAGACACTGATTCTTGCTGCTCCGATTTGAGTGGAGAAGAAGATGAACTCCGGTTCGCACGTGAAGCGGTGTCGTTTTTCGGCAGGGTTCTTCTTCATTTTTAGCATTTATTATTACCTGAATTTTGCCTAATTTGAGATGCTAAAAGTGGCATCCTCCAACAAGATTCTTGCTCTTTGATTTTGACTCGAATTCTAGTATAACCTTTGCTTTCGAGCTGAAACGATTTTCTAGATCCAACTAATTGCGGGTTCAGGTTAGCCATGGATATGATAATCGATCTCACGTTAATTTCACGTAATTTGACTTTTGTGATTGTGTCCGATCCAACCATCTAGCTCATGGAAAGTGTTTCTCCATTTTGTAATTATGGAAAATATTGAATATAGATGATACGTGGCACAAACCGAATGTGACTTGAACTAAATAAACAGGAAGATATATTAATGAGCTACATATAAATCCCGACATATCGACATGAAAGCGTTGTAAAAAGTCATATTTAATCATCTGTTGAAGGCTTCGATGATCATGACATCGAACTCTTAAGTAAGATCGACAACAGTGGTAAGAACAAATAGTAATTGATCATTAATTAGTGTGAAAGGATTATGTTTATTTATGCTAGTAGTCCGTGATAGAGAGCAATATACCTCTTCAAATCAATTCACGTGATTGTTCTCTTTAATCCTATGCATGCACATGATTTCCGACTCCTTAGATCAATGAAAGGACAAGATTTCATTCGCATCCTGGCGAGTGTGGTGGGTCATTCATAGTTGGATTCATGTGCCAATGTCAATGTAGTCCTTGGGTTGGCAATGTTCAGCAAGATGGATATCTTCATGTTTAGCCCAAAGAGCAAAAAAGAGAAGACAGGAAGTGAGTGACAAAAGGCTATTGAGATGGACTATAGCTGTCAAATCTTATTCACATGAACCAATGTTAACCCCAGTCATTTTCAATAAGGATCATAGCTAAAGCATGTAGTAGCTTGTAGGGACAACATGCCCTCTCATTTCCATCACTTGCCATGCGTGAGGCACAGGCCAATAATTGTCATGTTTGCTCTCAACTGTGCAAGCCATGTTTTTGTGGGCTCGGGCTTTCCCAAAAATGGGAAAAGGAAAGAAACTTCGGAGGGAGATCAACCATGATATCCTTTACATAAATGATATCACAACTTTAACGGTTTAATCGGGAAAAATTTCAAATAAGAATTTGAAGTGCCCTTATTATCTCAATTAAGGGCCTGAAGTGGATATTATTTCAAATAAGTGCATGAAGTACCTTTTTTATTTTAAAGAAGAATCGAAGTGGCCATATCGAGTCTCAAAAAAAGGCCTTTGATATGGACATTTTCGTCATTCAACTTTTTTCAATTTTTTCTTTAATTTTTTTCTTTTGTTTTTTAAAATTAAAAAAAAAAATGAAAACATGCCCGTGGCCATCGCCCCACCGATGGTGGAGCGTCATCGACAACTAACGGGGTCACCGACGCCTCAATGAGGACCGGCAACCATGCGACCAAAGGCGAGGGTCAACACGGGGGTAGGGTGCGGGCAAGGGCGGCGACCCTCGCCCGGCTCCGAGGGAGGTCGCGGTCCCCCGCCCTAGCGGTGCGACGGCCATAGGCGAGAGGGCTCTAGCATGTGTGTGTGTGTGTGTGTGTGTGTTTTTTTTTTTTAAATTTAACTTAATTTAACTAAAAATTAGATTAAAATGGTATTTTGACAAAAATGCCCTTGACGGGCCGATGAGGTCGGGCTCTTATTTGAAATAATCATGGACACTTCAGGTCTTTATTTGAAACAAAAAAGACACTTCAAGACCTTATTTGATATAAGATCTACTTTAGGCTTTTAATTGAGAAAATGAGAGTATTTTGGACCTTTATTTGAAATTTTTCCTATTGATTGTCATAAACCCAATAGTCTAAATAATAGAATCTGATAAATAATCGGACATTGTTGCCACAAAAAACTCTAGTTGTTGAAGAGAATTGTGTTCTTGCTTTTGCCAAGAGAAGTCAAACTCATCATGAACTCGAATCGCCCCTCTCGAATTTTCCGAAAAGAGAAAAAAAATGGTGCTTATCTTCCTAATCTCTTGAAGCAACATTTTCAACTCCCTCCCACCAATCTCAGCAATGGTTAGAGATTCAAGAGATGAACACCTATAACTTACATGTCTTACAAATCATTTTTCACGTTTTTGAGAAAATGATGGTACTTGAGACCTTTATTTGAAATTCTCTCTATTAATTGTCATAAATCCAGTAGTCTAAATAACAGAATATGATAAATAATCGGACATTGCCGCTACAAAAAAACTCTAGCCGTTGAACAAAATTGTGTTCTTGCTTTTTCCGAGAGAAGTCGAACCCACTGTGAACTCGAATCGCCACTCCCGAACTTTCTAGAAAGAAAAAAAAAGGGAGGGGGGGGGGGGTGGTTTAGCTAAGTGCTTATCTTCCTAATCTCTTGAAGCAACATCTTCAGCTCCATCCCACCAATCTCAGCAATCGTGAGACGTTCAACAGATGGACATCCATGACTTACAAGTCCTACAAACCATCTTTCACGTTATTGACTAAGCTTTGATTTAGTGGGGTTGGGACAGAGCAGGTGAAGATAACACCATAAAGGCATGGCTGTTTGTTGATGGAACTGGAGATGTTTCTGGGATCAATCACACAAGAGAGAGAGAGAGAGAGAGAGAGAGAGAGAGATTTTTTGTGTATGATTTGTGAATTCCATGGCCCATGAATTGGAAATTTTGATGGGGACATCAACCAATTATGCACTCTCAGTGCTCATCGAGGGTTTGGCCAATTGAAGGAATTTGATTTGAAATATGGGAGCCACAAGACATGATCCATTCCCATGTGCCCCCCCCTAGCTTAGCCTCTTCCTTCACAAGCCACACAGCAGCCTTGAACTTGATCCCTTGATGGTGTGTCCCTTTCATGTGGGAAACTATCTCGAGAGGGATTGCGTGAGTGAATCGAAGGCTCCTTTCGCTCATGTAATTGAAGAGCTTGCGTGGTTTTCTTTGCTTTTTAATACAGAAGGCCACTGCACGCTCGGACCCCGTTTGTATTCTTGATCTAGTAATAAATTGACTACTCGAACTCACACCGATCGATTCATGAAGACCCCCGTTTCTCCTTACAATGACTTGGGATTTTGTATTGAATTTTTCTTTTTTTTTTCCCCGGTTGGTATTTTCGTGTTTCTTAACCGAAGCGGTTGCCCCATTATAGTAATTGATGATGCACCGAAAAATATGAAGTTCGGTACCGGAGCATTAACTTGGCTTTAACGTCCCATGTGAATTGTGGTGACTACCTCCATAACTCTATGGTCCAGGCCATGACGAAGGTAATCGAGAATTTAAAGAAGTCGAATTGTGGGGAAAGCTTGAGGCTTTTAGAAAAATACGCAGAAAAAAAAGATCGATGTGGCTTGAAAGTTTTGTACCTGCCTCAACAAAGGTGATGTGTTTAGTATTGCAAGTTAAGACAACTTAGATGATGAATATGGACACGCTTCTGAGGAAGATGTTTCCTAGTGTATCGATCTATAATGGACCTAATCCTTTTAATAATCTGTTCATGCTGCTCTATATCTCCAATATGTTCTTGGTCTTCACTTCATCTTCGATGCTTTTACAATAATTTATTGTTTGCCCCCGCCTGACCGCATCTTTAATTAGAGAAAACATTGTTCTAGTTTTCTTGTACGTGTCTGGAAAGACTCAAGTGTTCGCTTTTGCTTTTGAACTTAGCCAATGAAGACAGACGTCGGGATATGACAAGGATAAAACTTAACCACTGTAGACATCACCATTGAAAAGACTCTGTCCATGTCACATTACGACGTTGACCGATGATCGCGTTGGCCGAATTTTGTAGATTATAGTACCGGAGAGACTTGATTAGGAAATTTATAAATTATAATGATTCGATTAGATAAATTAAAAGTACAATGATGGAGTTAGAAAGAAAATCCAGAAGAGGGTAGACCAGCCGCGTTGCCCTAAATTTACTATCAACCCTCTTCCTAAGTTCTTTAAATAGTCTAACATGGCACCAAATTTTTTTCACTTAAGCCATAATTTGGAAATTGGATGCCTCATCGATTTGTTTATCTAGTAAATATAAAGGAAAAGCCAAGTTCATTATGATGTTTTACTTTTACATTGCACTATGATCAACACGCCATACATATCAATTCGGATTGGCTCCATCTGTGCAGAGGTAAGCAGCAATTGGCCAGTGGACAGCTAAGGGAACAAATTAATTTGGCCTTTGAACATAGGGATGAGTACTTAAGTGGGAGAAGTATTTGGAATAAGCATTAGAACAAAGAGAAAAGACAATAGGAAAAGAAAAGAAAAAGGGTCAATAGCTAATCGTGATTAGTTGCATCAGGTGCCATAATCCAAGATTCCCAAAGAACATTTTACCTCTTTGCTTGACTCTGAAGTTTTCACCGTCTTTTGTTTGCCATTTTTCTCCAGCAAACGACAATAATTGGGCATGTAATCAAAAGACATCAAACACACCCGATACCCCTCCATTCATTTTGCCACATTCTCCCCCCACCATCTCTGTTCCACTGTCCTTTCCCTTCAAGCAAAGACCAGCTCCCAACCACTTAAAGACTTCCGTCGAATTCTCCTCATAGCAAGATCAGAACACAAATTCGTGATCGACCCTTTTCTCTTCCATCTGTTGATTGCAGAAAGAAGAGTTGATTCAGTACTTTTCCTGGAAAAAATTTGGGATCTTGACCACTGGTGTGGGTTTGCTTCAATGGTAAGAGCTGAAATTCTAGTCATCTTGATCTCTTTTTCCTTCGTGAGTATTGTTCTGAGGGAGTAGCTTAAAGGTTCAACTACTATTTCCTCTTCTTTTCAAGCATCTCAGCCTTTAAAGTGACCTCCGAATGCTCTTTCCATATCTTGCCATGAATTCCTGAACCGCTCTGTCTCTGTCTCTGTCTCTGTCTCCGTCTCTCTCTCTGTCTCTCTGTATGTCGTGATATCACCCATCAAGAACCAAAGAAGCATCAGCCCGCACACATTTCCTCACTTCCTTTTGTGAAATTTTTGCTTTCATAGTTGTCCAAGTCCTTCGGTACCTCGAAACTGAAGATAGAAAGTCTAATACAACAGTTGAGCATGATGAATTCCGTGCTCTCGATATCTTTCGTGGTCCGATTCGCCACTGAAAAGTTCCAAACACATGAATGGACAAGCCTCTTTGCATAAGAATCGTACGTATCTGTTGGGGAGCTGCAGATCTAGTTCTACAGGGTACAGAGGTTTTCTGGGTTCTGTTCTGGCCTAATGCTCGTGAGGGAAGCAACGTCTGCCATGGCCGCGCTCCACCACCGTCCACACCGCCTGCTGCTCGATAAGCAGCCTAATTCTGTGCATAACAATGGGACAAGAGCTAGGGGACCCTATGGTAACGAGGCAAATTTCGACACCAACATGGTGATCATACTCGCGGCCCTGCTGTGCGCACTGATTTGCGCCCTCGGATTAAATTCGATTGTGAGATGCGCGCTCCGGTGTAGCAGGAGGTTCACCTTCGAGACCCCCGGTCAGACGGCTGCTAGGCTTGCTGCAACAGGACTTAAGAAGAGCGCCCTGCGCCAGATTCCTGTCGCTGTGTACGGAGCAGGAACAAGTATCCCGGCCACAGATTGCCCAATTTGCCTTGGAGAGTTCATGGACGGCGAGAAAGTCCGGGTGCTTCCGAAGTGTCACCACGGGTTCCATGTGAGATGCATCGACACCTGGCTGGTGTCGCATTCTTCGTGCCCCACTTGCCGCCAGTCCTTACTAGAACCTCCGCCACCAGCGCCTGCGGTTTTGGATGAGGCAGGAGCGATGCATCCACCAGGAGGTGCGGTGGACCTGCCCATACCGGTTGATGAGGTGGGTTGATCTGCATTTTCTACAAGCAGCCACTAGCTTTCTTGAACAGAAGAGGGGAAAAAGAAGAAGAATTCTTTGTAATAGGTCAACATATAGCTGATGTGGTGTAGAGTATCAATAGAGGAATTAGATTAGGACTTGCATATTTTCTCTGGACTATGCATGTGTTAAGGTTTCTGAGACAATACCGAGTTTGTATTTTGATAACTAACTAAATCGAACCGGAATATCAATCTACAGAATATCGGTATGATCGAGCATCTTGCCGTGTTTGTAAGGCGAACCTACGGTGCTATTACTTGAGAACAAGTAAAAAATTCGGTTCGATTCAATCCTGTACGACCTTCTCGGTTTCTATCAAGATGCTTGATGAATTTCAGGCTGGTTCTGATCTAATTGTGCATGATGTCACCTTCTCTCTTTGGTTTTCCCCCTGGAAAGAACCTTGCAAAGAGGACAGTGCCGTTGTGCAATAGTGACCACATATCCATTCACAAGACCATGGCGACCGGATTAGGATTTGTGAAGGAATTTACATATAAATGTTATAAGATACCCATACCTTATTTACTTCAACAGCGGAAGCCAAAGTAAAAAAAAGGATAACAGCACAGCTGATCTCTGGGCACAGATAATTCCTGGTTTTTTTTTTTTTTTTTTGTAATTTGATCAATTTTGTTAATGGAACTTTTTTTGGCCAATGTAATCTTGGAATAATATCTTTGATTTTTGTTCAAATTGGTCATCACATTAAAAAGGTAAATGAAAATACTGATGTGGTTGATTAGTCAGCATTAAATGGTGAAGTGGCGTGACTTGGCATCCTGCGATGCTTTCAACTTCTTTTAAAAATATAAAACAAGACATAAATAATACATATATTTTACATTTTTCTAATATTATCGCGTAGTCGACCATCAGCATTTCATATGCATATTTAATATAAGATCTAACTTGATAAAAGAAAATAACGCATAGTTGAGGGATCATATTGATCGGAAAAAAAAAGTCGATGAGATCTCAAGAAGAAATTAATGAGGACATAATCTAATAGACATGATGGACATAATCTCTGAATAACAATACATTACTTGTTTCGACCGCAAAATATTGATGATATACAAAGCGCCATGGACACGTTAAAAAAGGAAAGGAAAAAAAAAACTTAGCTTCTATGAATTGAAAATCAAGTAGCAGGTCAAGCAATCGCTTTATTTCCGTCGATACGACTTGCGTTTTTGACACATCAGGAGGAAGTTGATATTTATTATTTTAAATTCCTGAAACCTGGTGAGTAGGTCATCCGGTCTCAGCAAATTATTTTGTGGCTGTGGTGGGTCCGTCACTGGCGATGGGAGCAACGGACCGTCACCTTTCAATCACTCTCGTGATTGAAGAAGAAGAGGAAGAGAAGTTGGTTCTATCAACAATTCGATACACGGCAAGACAGGCATATTAACTGTACATGACCCATGGCATTATCCCTCGCCACAAGAGAATTTGTTCTTTTTCGCTTCCCATTTTTATTTCCTCCAGTATTGCAAAGGGAAACGTGGCAAATTACCAATTAAGGAAACATATCTCGGAAGAAAGTCATTAGCCCGACAGTTTGATAATAATATCGGTTATTTCTGACCACACAATTTCTCAATTGATGAGTGCTCTATGCCAAAAAAATACGCGGTGATGGTGTGTGGATATACGATTAAGATTGTACCGTATATAATAGTTTATGAGACTTAGAAAGCAGTACAAATGCCCGGACAATTGAGTTCCTTGATGGACCACTTTTTAGAGTCTTTCTGTGTGGACTGTGGAGTCCGGGACTATTATCGCTTTATCCTTTCTCTCCCTTTTTCCCGCGTGGCAATATTGGGGCGAAATCGGGACTACGCGGGCTACGCTACGCGAAAGCGATTGCTCGGACTCGTGGCCCGGACTCCTTCGCCGAGATATCAACATATCTTAGTCAGTCGTGGTCGCGGGATGTTATATTCTAATTACCACTAGTAGTCGAGAAAAAAGGCATTTGTTTTTCGGGATCTCCTCTGCTTCAACACATACTATGGTATGGTAGCTTCGGATAAACAGAGCAGAGAAAAAAAAAAAAGCAAGAAAAGGATGGAAGAGCTGATTGAGGAGCTGAAGTTTAGGAAAGTCCTGTTGTTATTCCTCTTTTGATTTGATGGGTGGGGAATGTGGAGTGGAGTGGAGCAGAGCATATATAACACAAGGAATCATCCAATTTTTTTCTTTCCTTTTTGGCTCAAAGATTGGGATTCTGCAATGGCCCTTTTTGCAGTTCTGGAGATTCCAACCCGCTTTTGCTTTCGTGAGTCTTCCTGGGCAACATTTAGGACAAATTCGCCCCATTGTAGCCGTCTCTAGACAGTGAGTGCCTTAAGTTGATGCTGAGGACTATGGATTGAAAGCGGAAAAAGGCAAGAATATAATATTAGCTGGGAAGACGCAGGCTTTCTGGTCAATTCTATGTTAGCTAGTTTGGCTCAAAACGCCAGCTGAGAGCCCAAGAGAAATTCTCAAAGTTGTATAGACCCATAAGGGGGCTAATTCTCTTTAAAAAAAAAAAAAGAAGCCCTAGCTTTAAGTTCAGTTTCAATTCAGTTTCAATTTTTTTTTTTTTTTTTGCTTAAAAGAAAAATTCGACTTTCACTCTAGTTCCAAATATGCTCACGGGATAAAAAATCATTGTTGGTTTGTTTTTTTCAACGTTATCAACATCATGAAGCTATTGTTGTTCCATACGTAGGTAGAGGGGGCCGGTTCAACGGAACCGCTGGTTCCGGTTCGGGAACCGGCGGTTCCGGTTCCAAAAAAAGGGGGAACCGGAACCGGCCCTTGAAGAGCCGGTTCCGGTTCCGGTTCCGGTTCGGAACCGCCGGTTTCAAAGCCCAATTACTCTTTTTATCAAACCTACTCCTCTTTTTTTTAAAAAAAAAAAAAACGGATTGGAACCGGCCCGGAACCGGCGGTTCCGGGCCCACGGGTCCATTTGGCACCCCCTATACGTAGGTGAATGTATTAATCAAGACGCAAACTCTGATAATAAATCTCAAATTGGTAACGGTATTGTTAATCTTAAAGAAATTGGTGACGATTTTTTGGAGTGTTAGCAGATTGGGGGCTAGAGCGGAAGTCAGGCAATTTTTTTTTTTAAGACGCGCACTTCGGGGGCAAAATTGGGATTTTTTTGACTCGTGACGCATGACATGACAAGAATGATGTGGAAATGTCATCATGGACACACCGTGCTAGTCGTCGCCATGCTAACCAACTCATTCCTCTATGATCGAATCGGGACGTGCAAGGCGCATCACCCGGTCTCCGCATAGCGAAGACCCATGATATATGACTACTCCATTTTCATTCAGTCCCGCAGCATGTGAGCCCGATCCCAACAGAGGCATTAGACGGGCAACGGCAGAGGCGAACCGACTCTTGCTCCACATGAAAATTTTGAACCTTTGCCTCTCGTGGGCTTCTCAAGCTAATGATACAATCGACTCTCTATTTGGACTCCAAAAATCATTGCAGTAATTCCCCCACGACGTTACAGTTCCGTAGCGTGAGGGGGACAGTTTGGAGGCAGAAGCTATGTGGATGGATCCCACCTCCTTTGTCGATGATTGAGGAGTATCTATCCCCAGAGATCTTCCCCGATGCGGAGGGAGGATTGCTTGTGGCTGAGAATATATTGTGGTGGTGGGAGGAACATAAGGATCACTTCTCTCATTAATCATGTGTTGGTTCCCGCTTTTCGACGAGATATGATCGCCCACTACGAGTCTATCACCCGCCACGACGTTTGAGTTGACAAAACACATCGTACCCGGACGGCCGTATCGTGCCGTGTACGAGAGCGAGCTGCGCGGAACGAGCCGCGGCGCTCGTCTGAGTACGAGAGTTCTGGCCATTGGAGAACCTGACCGAGGAGCAACACCGAACGGAACCGGAAAACATGAAGATGAGAGAGCATTTGGGTCACGACCAACTAGTAAGAGAAATCGGTTTCAAGGCAACCCATCCTAAAATCGAAAACCACCCAGGAATGATCGGTTCCACAGATCGGGAGCCGAGAACCGGACCATCGTGAATATCAATTCTTTTTAACAATTGAGAAAGCGGGCCTCACATGAATAGGTCTCGAGCTCATGAATAACCAACATACAAATTTTAAGTTGGTAACAAGAAACTTATACTAGATATAGCGCGGTCAAATAGGTGGATTGGGTCGGGTAAAATAATAGTTTGACAATGCAATACAATTTACCAACTCATACCCATGCCGGGCTCAACCCACGTTACTAAACACATCCATTTTGAACACATCCTATGACAATTCATGCCCACCAACTTAAATCACCTTAATCTCATCGTCAGAGAAAAGCTGTATGTCGTAATTAAAAAAGTAACAACAAAATAAAAAGATGAAGTAGATAAAGGTATCTTACTCAACAGGCTTTCATGTCCATCATCTGAGCGAAAGCAACCGTTTTGCCAAATTTTTGCCCGTGGTCGGAGATCAACCTCTTAAAACAATACATAGGAACTTTGATATTTACCATGAAATTTGCCCAATCATAATTTACCCATTTTCTTTGTTTGATTTTTTTTTCTCGAGGAGGAAGAATTAACTTTTAAGGGTGCAGGTGTTTCCCGAAAAATGAATGGTTTGAAAAATATTTTTTCAAAAAATGAACACCTGTGTTGCTTACAATGAATGAACGAAAAATATCTTTATCGTCCACAAAAATTATTTAGATATAAATTATTACTGATAATACATATAGTTTTTATTGACTAATAATATCTAGTGACATAAGTAATTATTTTTAGGAAATTATTTTTTCAAATTATTTATTATTCGTGAAATAAACGGAGTTCGTCTAAGTTGATCGGCCTATAGAAGAATATTGCATTGGATTGAATGGTCAAGGCCTTGGCCCAAGGCCCTCGGCACCAGCAATAAGAAGGCGAACAGATCGAACTCGAAGCACCGCAACGCCATGTCCATTGTCCACAAGAACCCTCCCCCCGATACCCTCCTTGCCGACCCCGCCACCGCCACCGCCACCGCCACCCTCCTTATGAAACTTGCTCCCCAACCACTCAATCAGCTTCAAGATCTTCCCTCGTGTTGGTGGACACCGATGCGAAGGCCCGGATCGCTGTCGAGAACCGCCCTTAGAACGCCACGCCCTGCATGAAGACCTATATCAGCGACGGATGCAGAAAATGCAGCTAAAGTCAGACGAATTAGATGAACAGTTACCAGGAAAATCTTGGCTCATTCCTGGGTCGGACATTTACTTGGCTCCCGAGGAAAATATGCGAATCGTCTCGACTAATCAAGCTTCATTCCTAACACATCAACAATCCAAACATTCGACCCCCCAAAAAAAAAACACAATCCAAACGCGTTTTTGATATAAAAAAAAAAAAAAAAAGGTTCCCAACGCGCCAAATAAGGAAAGAGAAGCACTCCCGCATTGAGTAAAGAACATAGGAATGACGCGGACGGGTGGCTTCATCTTGAATTTTTCCAATAAAGTAAGAGGACGAATTAGATCGGAGCTGGGAATGTGAATTTGTGACGTTTAGTGATTCATCATAACGTGTTTTCGAGTTTTGGTTCGAGCCTCTATAGATAGTATGTCAACCCCTTACTTAATATACATTGCCTGACGCACGTTAGAAGAATAGAACGTCAACCCGCTATTTAATAAGATCGACCGTTTTTGGCCGGCCTTCCACCAAACGTCCTTACATTTTCACCAATGTTAGGTGACCAAACTTCCCGGGCGTGGCGATCCGCTTTGGATTCGTGCATGTAGTCTCTTTTCAATCGATTGATCGAGAGAGAGAGAGAGAGAGAGAGAGAGTCGTCAATGGCACGGGTATCTACTAATGGACCAAAGCTAGAAGACCCAGGAATAAAATGGACATGAATAGTGAACACCTCTCGTGTGAAAAGGACAAAAGTACGAGAAGTGTCGACCTTCTGTGCGAAGTTAACGTGAAAGCCAACCGTTTGTGATTTCTTTCCGCCAACCGTTTTATGACCAATTCGATCAGTTGCGGAGAATTTTGTGTTTGCAAAAATGATAACGACATTGCAATTGAATGCCACTTCTCCAAAACACCTCTTGGGGGTTTTTTTTTTTTTTTTGTCGTTGTTTTTTTTTGGTAAGTTGGAAATGCCAATTGGAAAGGAAATAGGTAATTGGTCTAGGTTTGTGTACCCACAATTTTGGAAAATTAATGTACGAGACCAATCGTATCATGTGTCATCTTTTGACGAGACTATTCCAATATTTTTTTTCGAGATGAACAGTTTCCTCACTAAGTCGTTGAGCCGATCTATAAAGTTGCCGATTCTTCAAAAGTAATAATTAAAGGATAAACATTACAAAAAAATAGATCACAAGTAACGTCAGATATGGGAGGCTAATCTTTATTGCATATAAATGGGTCAATTTGAGGTCAGAACATTTGTTATCCGACCCAGGCATACTTACTTGGGAGGCCTGTTTATTTAGAATCCATCTTTTTTGATGCCGGGTTCTATTCGGCCCATGCTAGTCGACCTCATACTAGACTAATTAAGAATTTTTATATCTTATCTTACTAGACCAACCCCGCAAACGGTAATTTTCAATCTCAATTAATGAATCCCGCGTAAGAAAAACTCTTTCAAAATATACGCTGGAGAGCTTTGGGGCAAAGGCATTGTATTCCCAAAGTCTTCTACAGTTCCTTACCCCAATGTAAGTCCTACATAGCTTTGGGGCTCTTAGCATTTGTGGAATGCTCATGCATTTTTTTTTCTTTCCAACTTTGCCCTTGCTAGACATTCGAAATTCTAGTTTTACCCTCGTGATTTTCACCTTGCGTAATATCACCGGTGAGCCTCAGGCAATGTCCGCCGGTGCCGAATTTGCCTCGCCAGCGTTAGACCATCACTAGCGTCGTAAGTTAATTTTCTTTCGTTTTTTTTTTATGCATTTAAAATATACACCTAAGTTTTTTTACAAGTCTAGTTTTCCCGAACATCATTTAAACACAAAATTGATACCAAAGCACTTTTGAATACGATTTGCCAAATATCGTTTGCATTTCGGAAAACCCATTTAATCGAAAGTCGTTGCGTTCTCCCAAAGATCTTCCCCCAAAGCCGGACCAAACACAGCAAGAGAATGCTGGGATTTGAATGGGTGATTATGCTGCAAAAATGTGGAGTTAAAACATTTATTTCATGGACTCATTTGAGCCTGTTTCTTTGAAATTTTAGGCAACTCACTTAAAACATGACTATTTTGCCAACCGTAATTAGAGGAGCGAGATTAAAAATAATCCATAATGCCCCGACTCATGAGGGCAAAATAAATAAGACACGAAAATTATAGAACACAGAGACAAAGAAAACCAACTTCGAAGCCAAATATAGAAGAAATCTCAGGGACGCGATCTTTAAACAGCATGGCAGCCAAGGCAAAAGTTGGAGTTGCGACCGAGACATGAAGATCATCATGATACGCCGGAGACAAAATCCTCGGGCACCGATGAATTCTCGCTGGATCGAGATTAGGCAGTGTTCTGTCCTTTGCTACTGTGAAGAATTATCGTGGCAAATACGAGGTACACGAAAGCACAAAAAGAGACAGCAAAAATCACCACACCGATGGGCAATTCGCGAACACCCCCGCTCGCTACCATTAGAAGGGGTAGGGCGAAAATCAACGGTGCACCCACCGTCAATTTCCAGATGACTCCGGCCCATTTTGGGCTCGTAGGACTCGCTTCCAGGGCGGTCGGGGCGTTCAGTTGCTGGAGCGTTATTCCGATATCCTCGGCAACTCGTTGAATAGACTCTGCTTCG
The DNA here is from genome assembly GCF_020921035.1 of Rhodamnia argentea. Classification (NCBI taxonomy): domain Eukaryota; kingdom Viridiplantae; phylum Streptophyta; class Magnoliopsida; order Myrtales; family Myrtaceae; genus Rhodamnia; species Rhodamnia argentea. Next base: position 21,353,849 of record NC_063157.1, on the reverse strand, counting down.
CCTCTGTTCAAAACCCAAAGTGCACCTTATTCCTTTGGAAAACATTTGAGCATTAAATCGAAACATATTCGCTGTGTTAACAAGTGCGGTGCCGCTTTAATTCTATGGAACAAAAAAAAAAAAAACAAAGGAACGGATGGATCAAACATACTGATTGAGGGGGAGAATCCACCCCCGCAGTTCTCCGACTTCCCCAAGAGCTTCTCTCCATCGCCTCACCTTATCCGAGCCACTCCCGTACCGGCTCTCGTGCTCCGCCATTGCTTCATGGTAGCTCTCTCTCTGTCTCCGGACGCAGGCCGGCTCCACTCCGTAAAACAAAGGCATCACCCTTTTCCCGATCAGGTTGTCCTGCTCTAGGATTTTGACCAACTCGCTCAAACACGATGCCGAAGAAGCGTAGCGTCTCGACAAGATGACGACGAAAATTCGGGAAGCTTTGATGGCCTCAACAACCGCGGGGGCTATTTCCTCACCCTGCTCGAGATCTTCGCTGTATTTGTAGGATTTGATGCCGTTCTGATTCAAGACGTCGTGCAGATGCTGCGGGAAGAAGCTGCCGGCGTCACGTTCGCTTCGATTATAGCTCAGGAACACGTCATACTCGAATTGTTCCTCCGAAGTGGCCATTCGGACACCTAAATCTTCCTATCTCGAGCGTGGGTGTTCTACTTAACTCATTGAAGGGCGATTGGCAAGTTGCGAAACGGAAGAAAAAGATGGAACCGCGTCCTTGACTTGACTCGACTCTCACAGACCATAAACCACATTGTCCCGCCACCTCTGGAGCCTGCCAGGAAACCCTGCTCCTGGAATATAACCATCAAGATCTACCATTATTCAAAATAGGGACTTCTGTTGACGAATGAAACCCTGATATTTGGAAAAAGGATCAAAGTGATCAAACACAAGCAAAAGTCTTTCCATTAATTCCGTCCAACTTTGCTAACAAAAAATCTTGGGATGACTTTTTCTGTTTGTCTTAAATATTTCTCTCTCATGCGTGGCGACGACTAACTAAAACGACGTCGTCTTGATCTAAATCTGGTTTTTAATAGAGATTGAATCTACAAAGTAAGCTAAATTTTAGAAAAAAAATTGAGGAGGAGCAGGCAGCAAGGGCTGGCCGCCGCCACCACCCACCCTCGTCGAGAAGGCCGGCGGGGGTTGCCGGCCATTCCCCACCCTCTCGGCGAGGGTGGGCGAGTGTGGCGGCAAGGATTGCAGCCCTCAATGTCCAGTTGCTCCTCCTCCTCCTTTTTATTTTTATTTTATTTTATTATTTTAATTTGAAATTAAATAGAAGTCATATTAAAAATTAGATTTTGACCAAAACAACATTGTTTTAGCATTATGTTTCATGATTTAGTCACGGTATTGTTACGTGGGAGAGAGAAATATTAAAAAAAAAAAAAAAGCAACATCAGCATTTTCCGTTAATCATGTTGGATGGATTAATAGAAGAACTCAATCACACCAATTTGACAAGTTTTGGGACTTGATCACACTTTTTGCAAGTTTTATGACTCAATTGCACTTTCGTGACAAGTTTTAAGATTTTTAGTAAACAAGTCCCATGGAAAATAAATCGCACTCTACTTTTACAAGATTTGGTCGATGTCACCTACTCCACAAGAAGAGCAGTATAGGACTCTACTATAAACCAAACCACATATATGTAGTTCGATCAGTGTGAGTCCGACCTACTAAACATGAAGAATGACACAAGAATCTCCTGTAGGCTAACATTACATTTACATGGCTTGGTCTATATGACGTACTCCATAGGAGAGGCAGCATAAGACTCGACTATAGATTGAGCGATAGAATGAAAATTACAACCGTACTAGAATCATTCAAGTTTTCTCGGTGTTTCACAACCACCAATTACACTTAGTAACTCACACAACTCATGAAGTGGTTGGCCCTCGCAATTGGTCTTGATACAATCTCTCGATCTCACAAAGTGATACACAAATCTGATTTTGTTTTTCTCTTGGCTACAAAACACTCGTAGATCTTCACCAGGCTCTTGACTAGATTTTGATTATACCTGTCAAAATGGGTCTAAAACCCATTTAATAACCCTCAAGCATTGGCATGGGTCATAACAAACTTAGCAAGTTAACATATAAAACAACCCATTTAAGAAGCCAATATAAGTGGGTCATAAATGGGTCCATTGTGGACCTATTTACAACCCACTTAAGATGCCTCTACCCTTTCTTTCATTTTTCCCCTTTCTTTAACTTTTCTTTTTATTTTTATATTATACTATATTATTTTATCTATTTATTCTCCTACGAAGCCCGGTGAGGTTGTCGGCCGACCCTCGCCCGCGGTCTGTCTCCCTAGCAATCTGCGAGCGCCCTCGCTAGCAACGGCGGCTCTCAGACTTCAGCAATGCTCGGCCTCCAGCACCTCGCTTGTGTTGGTCATTTTCATGGCAATCGGCCTCCGGTGCACAAAGGCGGCGAGGGTGTTGCCGGAGGATTCAGATAGCAACGTACCCAGATTTAGGGGTGTCAATGGGTCGGGTCGAGCCGGGTTCTTGGCCTGGCCCGAGCCGGCCCTAAACGTAACAATACCGAGCTCGACCCGACCCAACTCGGGTCTAGTCGGGTCGGATTCAGTGCTGGTTCTTTTTTTCTTCTTTTTTTGGAATCAAAATCAATTAACAAATCCATCAAATGAAAGAATATAAAAAGAAAAAAATAAATTAAATTAAATTAAAAAGAAAACATTGGTGTTAAAAAAAGTTAGACGGCGGGCCGGCCCGGGGCCACCTGAGTACCAAACCCGGCCAGAAAAAAGGCTAAAAAGTTAAGTGAATTTTTGAACTAGGCCGGCCCGTCTGGGACGGTCTTTTTTGACACCCTTGCCCGGATTGACGAGATGATGTAGGCAAATTTGAGTTGAAATGTTGCAATTTCTCTAGCTTTTGTTTGAAATAATAAAATTTATTTTGGAAGATAAGTTGTATTTGATAATGGCGGTTGTGAAAAAAAAAACATAAAATCGGAAAAATTGAAAGGATTGGAGCGAAAGCTTGTTGCGTGTGGGGTCTTGAAGCATATAGAGATGTAGAGACAATTGAGAGTTGTTTTTGTGAGAACAAGCATATAGCGCAAAGCTTGTATTTTTCTTTGTGTTTTGCCTTTGCAATAGGTATTTTAAGTATTATACGCTCTCATTTGTATTTGTGTGTTCCCCCCATCAATCCTCTAAATTTTCACAACCCTTTTGGTTCCTACAGCTTTCTCAATTATCAAGTTAAAACATACCGTTTGGCTAATATTCCATATTGAAAATTATATATCGGACAGCCTCCGATTAGAAGTAAACTAAGATCGAAATAGCCGGTCTTGACGGCCCTGGTGATGTAAAATAAGAGAACGAAATCGTTCCACTTATGTGAATTGCTTCACTCGAACGCCACTTCTTCTTCTTCTTCTTCTTCTTCTTCTTCTTCTTATATTTGCATGTCCCCTCGCCTTCTCCTCTCGTTAATCGTCGATCATCAGAGGGAAGAAAGTTCTTGCTCATAGCAATATGTGGTCCATAGTGCTGCAGAAACCCTTCGGTCCTCGATCCGAGTAGCGGAGCGGGATGCGTGAGCAACTGGGCGGCCTCAATGCCTACGTTGTTGGCTCCGAGGACTCCAATCTCACGATCCTTCTCCTCTCCAACGTCTTCGGAGCATAATCTCGCGCTTGTGATAGAAATTAGAATACACACGTTTTTCTCGCCTATGGCCTGTCATCGGCGAGGGTTGGCCTGCGACGCTTGCCAGTCTTCGAAGAAAATAAAGAATAAGAAATCATATTATTAAAAGAAATAAAAATAAAAAGCTCAATTTTTTGTTTTAAAATTATAAAAATTATGAGAAATATAAAAATTGTCCATAATGATTTGATAATGTAATTTTTTTAAAAATGTATAAGAAATAAATTTTCTTAGATTGGATTCAATTTAGAAGTGTTTAAGTAATATGGGTCGGATCGGGTATGGATAAAAAAATTTACACTACGTATAAATGGGTTAATGAGTCAATTTGAGTCGGACTATTTATGATCCGATCCAAACTTGACCCGACCCAGCAATTGAGACCGATAAGGCTATTTGTAAAGGCTGAGGCGGAGGGGGTTGGGACCAGCATCTACAACCGGCAAGGTTCGAGGGAGGTGACTACGGAGGCAGATTTGAGCTCGGAACCGGACAGTTGAGTCCGACGGGTCTTCTCTTGGCGGAGGCAGATCTGAGCAGGACCCAGCAGCTGCTTCTGGTGGGGCTCTTGGCCGAGGCGCTCGATCGAGATCGAGAGAGAGAGAGAGAGAGAGTGAGAGAGTGAGAGAGTCAGCCTTCGTCGTTCATTGAGGGAAGAGATCACGTCGTCTTCACGGAGAAGGAGACCAGAAGGTTCTGAAAACTTGCTGACAGCGGGACCCGCAAAGAGCACGTGTCACTTTTTGTATGGATTGTCACAGAGATGAGTTGGCACGAACACCCGATGTTGTCTCCTAACCCAAGCCGGCGGCAAGAAGCTTACATTAGGGGAGACTTGCAAAGTCTACGATGTCCCCACACAAGCGGGCGGAATATGCAAATATAAATAATGGTATGTTTTGGCACGTCTTCTTCGGGTGGTTCCATCAGCGATGCAGCAAAATCAACCCATTTGACTACGTCTGGAGCTCATGAAAAACCAACATCCCAAAGGTATTATAATATTTTGTAGATAATATGATCCCACATTTGATTCTTCATTTGATTATTTCATTAACGTTCATTGATCGCATTAACTTGAGTGATAATTATTCTCGCCCAAGAGTCACGAAGCCCAAAAGTTACGGTAACGTCTTGATGAACAACGTTATCCGAAAGGGTGCGAAGGGGAAAATATAAAAGAGTCATCTAAGCCAAATCCTTGATCGTCAGTTTTTTATTCTAACATACATATATAACATACGTTTCTACAAAAAACACACACCCTCGTATAAAAAGGATAATTGGCTAGAAGGACCCATCGTTGATCGTTTAATGCTCCGCGAATTCCGATTTGTCAATCGTTTCCATCAATGGCTGGAGGTAAGTACAGATTATTTACATTTTCGCATTCGATTCTGATTATACTTGAATTTGTTTGATAACGTATGATCGGGATATTCATTCTTTAGAAATTTTCCAACAAAAGGTAAATCAGCCTTTAAGTCCCTGAACTTAGTCCTAGACGGCGACGAAGACGATGGTGGCAATTTGAGAACCTTTGAAGGCCTTTTCGACCGCGGGGGCCATCTCTCCACCCCATCAAGATCCTCGCTATATTTTCGGCACTTGATGCCAATCCGATGCCAGACGTCGTGCTGGACCGGCATCGATTTCGCGTCGATTATAGCTCAAGAACATGTCGTCCTTGGATTGGTCCTCCGAAATAGCAATTTAGACATTAGAAATCTTCCTACCTTGAGCGTGATTGGACTAATTAACTTATTAAAGAGAGTTGCGAAAAGGGAATGAACGAAGAAAAAGAAAAGTAAAGCGCCTCCTTAACTTCGAATCACTCTCAATGAACGAACTCATGGCATTTTCTAGGGGTGAGTAGTTTCGGGTTCCGTCTAGGTTTCACCCGAAATCCGGAACATACCCGCCGGAATAATTCCTTATTTTATTGGAATCTAAAATCTACCCCGCATACCTTGAAATATAGAAACTGTCATGCCACAAGTTTCAGGGTATCCGAGAACCAGCCAATCTCTCTCTCTCTCTCTCTCTCTCTCTCTCTCTCTCTCTCTTCAATTTTATTTAAGCAAAATGAGAGTGAACGTAATAACAAAAACAAAAGTTTCTCATATGTTAATAGCAACAATCCATAAAAGATGAGCACGTAAAATAAGCTAAACGACAACAAAGTTCAAAATGCATGACACAAAACATAAATTATAGAACTTCTGTCAGCCATCAATCTTCCATGAAAATTGCTCCAAGTTCTAACCAACTAGAATCAAATGAAACAACAGACATAGTTAATCAATTAATAATATTTTTAAATTAGAATTACTATTAACTAAACTAAAATGGTTATTAGAAAGCCTCACCACATATTCATTCCCCTTCAACTCATAAATTTTATTTGCCGATGATAATCTCCTCATTAAGACAATCGACATCTAAAAAGAAGAAGAGATTAAATAAAATATTCACTCATTAGGTATCCAAAAATTAGACAAAAATAAAGATATAGTTAAATGATTACAACGATGTGGTTTGCATTTCTTTGCTTATAGTTGTCAAACCTAGAAAATAGGGACAAAATGCTATTTCTATTTTGGTTCAATGAAAAGAATCTTGTAACGGCATTGCGACTTTATGTTGATTTTTTTTTTCTGGTCTGTGCGTTATGTCAAATTTAAAGGGGCTATTTTTTTTTTTTTTTTGCTTTTCCTAAAATGAAAAGGTCAACTCGTTTTCAATAAAAATCAGAAGAAAGGCATGGACCCCTTTGATTTCTCACGTTCCCACGATGCACCGCGTGTGTTGACTCAGAAATATTGAATCATATTCGATGTACCACGTGTCATGAATCGCCAGAATCGAATAGAGACCTTTTCCATGTACAATATCATATTGAGAGACATAGGTATGAAGCCCCAATATTTACAGAAACAAAGCCCTATATCGATGTCAATTGCCAGGCGAAATAATAACCATTGAGGTGGTTGGCCCACTAGTGTTAGTTCACATGTGTTTCATGCCATCACGAGCTCGATTCACGTCCTAAGCGAATTTGTAATAGAGCTGTGTTAGATTATCTAGCCGCAACATATTTTGTGTGGAGAGATTTTCTGATTGCTAGTATTTCCATGGGTATTGGCGAAACTAAAAAGGCCGGCGACAACCCCCCACTCCTTGGGTCCCTAAATATCCCCCAAAAACAAGGAAAAAAATTGTAAAAATTCTACGTAGTTTTTTTCCAAAAGTGGAAAATCAAAGCAAGATATGTCTGCTGTATCATTGCTTCTGAGAAATTTTGGGAAACCAAAAGTGACAGTCATATTAGTCACTACGCAACATGCAAAAAAGAAAACTATGTGGCAGCATCAAGTGGTAGATACAGCGGAAACAGAGAGGAACAGCTAGTTCAAGATACATTCTCGATTGATCGGATTCGAGGATCCGAATTACAGAACAAACCCAATTTATGAGTTACGTTCATTCATGCAAAGTACTCCTTTTCTATACATGCAAGGTACTTTCTCCTCCCATACGGTCGTCAGGAAACACGCAGCAAAGCACATGGTCGGCGGTCGTTAAAGATTAATAGCTGCTGTGAATACGTTGGGGGCAGCCATTCCCCGACGGGGACAGAAACGGCGAGGTTTACGGTGTCAGGAATGCGATGCTGGGAAGCATTGAAGGCGATTGCCAGCTTGCGTGATGAGTGGAGGGTGTCTGGAAATGGTCGTGGGGAAAAGTATGGAGAGATCGGGGAGTAGGAATAACTTGCCGATGATGGAGGTTGGGGGTAATGCTCTTACTTTTTCTCTTGGCTTCAAGGTGTTGCAGTTTAGCTTTGACATCTCCAACAACTCCATTGATAAACTTAGCTTCGTTTCTGTTCAAATGAAAGCAGAAAAATAGGAAGTCAAGCCTGCGATTTGAAAACGGACGGACCATTTGAGAATGGCAAGAAATCGGGGAGCTTTCAATCAGAAAGACCAAAACAAGAATGGAGATCCTACGTGGAAAAGGGCAGAATCCAGAGAGGGTGTGTCTGAAACTTACGAACTGTCCTGGAGATGCAATCCTGGGAAATTCGAAGCAATGAAAAGAGCATGCCTCCATTTCTCCACCGTGTCCGGATCTTTGCCATGCCTCTGCTCATGCTTGGCCATGGCATCTTCATAGCACCCTGCCCGTCGCCTCACTTGGCTCGGCTCCACTTCATGAAATACGGTGATGACCATCTGCTCCTTGCGCTTGCTACACTCGAGGATCTTCACCAGCTCGTTCAGGCACCATTCGGAGGAGGCGTAGTCTCGGGAGAAGACAACAATGGCGACAAGGGATCGCTCGATGGCCTTCCTGAGGGCCGGGGTTAACTTCTGACCCTTGTGGAGGTCCTGGCTATCCACGAAGGCTTTGATGCCGCTCCGAAGCAGAGCCTTGTGGAGATTCTTGAGGAACCCCTCGCGAACGTCCGGGCCTCGGAAGTTCACGAACACGTCGTGCTTCGACCGTTCCTCTGAACCCATTCCGGAATCGATGATGAAACTTGGAAATTTCTCTCAGCGCAAAGTATTTGGGTAGGGGGAAGGAACGGACTTGCTAGCTTGCTTCCCGTGTTGCTTCGCTGCAATTTAATTGAAGGGAGAACGTGAGAGAGACGTCACCTTCGGAACCTTCGGGGTTAAATTTCGTTTTGACGGATAAGCTCGGCGACCAGTTCTCCCAACTTTCTTCTCTCTTTTCTTGCGAGTCCCGCAACCACCTTCCTCCATCTTCTTCCTTTTCTCTCTCTGTCTCTTTGTAATCAATCAGGGCAATGGAGAGGCAGAGAAATGGAGACTTCCACCCACGCAACATGAAGATGCAACGAGAGAACCTTCATTTTCTTGGTTCGTGTCGTACCGTACCGTTGGAAACCGTAGCAATTAGGATGTAGGGATCCTGAAATTTACTTATTTTTTCGAAACACCTCCATTATGACGACATCGCCTCGATTTTTCATAACGACGAAAACGTGATACCAAGCCCATGGATGACCATGGTGCACATTGTTTTCAGCCTTGAAATCGTTCACAAGGTTTGGGGTCCCTTTTTTCTTTAGGGTTAATACCACGAAATACTCCAAACTAGTACACTCGTGACAAATTTATCCCAAATGATTTTTTTGACCATCAGAACCCTAAATTGATACACCGATGACAAATTTATCTCAAACTATTTTTTTTTTACCACCAAAAGCTCTAAACTGGTACATTGGTGACAAATTTACCTTAAACTAATTTTTTTTACTACGAAAAACCTCAAATTGGTACACCCGTGACAAATTTACCCTCTGTTAAATTGGCTTAATACCATGAAAAATTCGAAATTGATACATTTTTACAAGAAGAGGATAAAAACCCCAAACCGATACACCCGTCAATCGCCACGTGTCATCTAACTCAACAATTTGACAGTTAGATTTAATGAAAACTAAAAAATGATAACTTATTACAGATGCACCAATTTGGGATAAATTTATCACAAATGTACCGGTTTATGATTTTTGTGATTAAAAAAATAGTTTTGGATAAATTTGTTACGGGTGTATCGGTTTGAGGTTTTTCGTGGTATTAACCCTTTCTTTAGCACAATTGATTTAAGAAAACAAATAGTGCCTAAGTAAAAGAGTTGAAGGTCACGGACTCGGGAGGGCTAAGAAGGGAAAATCATGGCCTATTAAAGCACGGGAAAGTCCGAATGTCCGCCCAAGTAAGTTCAGATACCGGACTTGCTTTCGAGCCCATTTCGATTTGGTTGGGACATAATTCCCATCCTCAAAATCGAGATATATTTTTTTGACCAAAATAAAATCAAGACATACTTCATTAGTTAAACTGATGAATTTACAGTTTCCTATGATCAGTTATGACTAGTTATGACGAATGGCCTTGTCGTGGCCGATGTTATTTCCCTACGAAAGCTCGGTATGTCCTTAGCTCATGGAGTTAAGTCCAATCATTCTGCATCTAATAAATTTTTTGATCCGATACTTCTTAAGAGTTACGAGAGAGATTATTACTATGTATACGTATCGATCATTGATCTTTATGTAGTTATTGTGGAATGAACGAGTCTCTACAGTCTGTACTAAGTTAATTTATTTTTTATATTTGCACCAAAGTATAACTCTTTGGGATTGATTTTGTTTTGAAGTCGTGTATTTCTCATTCGTGTGAAATTAAAGATTTCCTTCCTGAAAAAAAAAAAAAATCTCATTCCACCAATCACAGCTAACGATTTCTTATGGATCATTGGACTGGCATGTTTGAATACCCCTCCAGCTCTATCAAATACAAGGCCCATTGCAGTGGAACCCATATTCTTCCGAAGAAAGCCCAAAATGAACTTCTAGCAACAGCAAGTACTCATGACCTATTTGGTCAGAAACTGCTGGCCTAACAGTATTGACTATAGTTAGTTATTTCTGACCATATAATCTCTTAATTAATGAGTATTTTATGTAAGACACGCGGTGATGGTGTGCGGATTTACGATTGAGATTGTACTGTCTCTAATAGTATTGTTAGAAAAGTATTTTCCTTAAAAAAATATATTGCCGGAGGCATAGTTGGCGGTCGTCAAAATCGAACACGAATGATCAGATAAAACGCTATTGTCCTAAAAAAAATGAGTTAAGTGCTAAATTAAGGATTCATGATAGAATACTCGCACAAAAGACCCTCTCCTTCGTGTTTTCAGAGCAAATTTACATACAATTTGTATCAACCATTTGAAATCGGAACATTGTTAGGAATTCTCAATCCATAAAAAACAAAACAGAGGCCCTTTGAAGAGAAGGGGTAGTTCATATTAGGTGCAGTCTTCTCGAAATGACCTAACCCTCGGAGATGCAATCCGGACAAGTTGGAAGCAATGACAATGGCTTCCATCCATTTGAATCTCCGCCACGCCTCCCCACGTGCTTGGCCTCGGCTTTGCCGTAATTACCGGTCTGTCCCCTCCCTCGGCTCGCCTCTACTCTCACAACATACGGTTGTCGCCACCTCTTCCTTGAACCGGCGCCTCGGGTAGGTTCTTCAGGAATGCCCCCGGCCGCGAGCGTACGAGCCTCAGAAGGGCTCACGAACACATCGTGCCTCAACGGTTCCTCTGAATCCATTGGGGACTTGACGATGGAACTTGGAAGTTTTTTCAGTTCAAGCATCGGCGGGGACTTGTGTAGTTCATGGGGAAGACGTGTTTGATTGCTAGCCCGTGTTGCTTCGCCGCTATTATTGCAAATGTCGAGAACCAGTTGTCGGGAAAACGATACTATATCACTGCTTGTGGCCTTGTACTCCGTTGTACACTCCGAAGAGTACCTAAAGTAATGCAAGGCGCTTCTAAACTTGAGTCTTTCAGATAAGTGAGCTATAGGACTGGGTGAAATTGGCCGATGTTTCAATGTATCCCGTCGTGTGGATTTGTTGACCATTTCTGAAAATAGCCCTTTCGGCTAATTTTGCTCGGAATCGCTAACTTGGCGGTCCAGTTGGCACCAATCGTCCGTCGTGGCATAGTCATCCTCTGCCAACCATTGTTGAGGCCTCGGTGATCGGTGGAGAGACATAGGAAAAAAAAAAAAAAAAGAAAAAAGGAAAGACAAAAGTTCAGAAAATTTACAAGAAAAATTTCAAAAATTGCTCGCTTGCCATGTAGGACAGCCCTTCGACCATGTCACTATTACGAGCCAAAATTAATCGGAAGGACTACATTGAAGAATCGTCAAAAGGTTTAGTATTAAATTGGCGAAATTGAAAAATTTATAACCGAATCGGCTGTCATACGATAAATTTAAAATTTTTTGGACAATTATCCCGTATATATTTCTACGGATGTGAAATTAATAACCATATTTTGAGCATTTGAATTATTCTTGAGAATCTTAAAATGTTGTATCATTATTTGACTAAAGAAAAGACATGAAATGAGTTTAAAAGAAAAAAAAAGAACCATTTTTGCCGAAAACCTAATACGATGTGACTTTTATACGTGTATAATTTTTTTTTCGGGTTGAATATACGTGTATAATTTGGTAACTGTAAAAATGACAAATATTTTTCTAGAATTAGAAGGTGCGTAATCACGTGCCTGACTCTCAGTAGATTTTTGTACCCTTCAAAGTTGCAATGAACATATTAGGAGACCAGGGAAAACCTTAGAATAATCAAAGAGGACTCGGTGCAATTCTGGTGATGGTATGTCGTTTTCTCTAATAAAAAAGAACATGCCGCTTTCCATGTCCATGCCTTTAATTTAATTTTGACCGGTCCATGTTCCAGATGCTGAAAAATAAAATGTTTTGTTTTCCATGTGAAAATTGTGGACCTTCTCCCCCCCCCCTCTCCCGAGTAAAAAATGACGAGTTCTTTGACCACCTCCTCTCTCTGACGTGGACCACGTCCAACCGTGACTCGGATGACGTGGCGCTCGACCCGGTCCACGTGTCCTCGTGTCGGATTCCATTGGACGGAATGTGCTGAGAGAATCGACTTCAGCATGTGGCGAGCCGCGACCGCTTGCAGTTTTCGCGTGTCAGCCCGCGCTCCCCACCCCCCTGGACCAACCACCGACCTCCACGTCACCAAATTCATTGTGGCTCTAGCCCGCCAAACGATGACGGGGCGATTAATATGGTTCCCGCCTCGCCGTTGATTCTGAAGAAACCTTGTCTGATGGACTCGATGCACGGCCCAGATTGTTTTCGATCCACGTCACACCAGATTTTAACGCGTTGCCTCGTGTGACCCTCGCGGAGGGAACAAAAGTGCACGTTCCGGTGGCATTTGACCTCGTGGCATTTCGAGCCAAGGAAGCTCTTATCTTCTGCACCCGGTAGCAGGAAACCTGGATTGCAAGCACCAACAGAATTTCACTTTCCAATGTCATCTTAAGTCATGTATTTTCTAATCTCTCCCTCTCCCTCTCTTTCTGGGAAAGAATCCTCACTTTGTGCCCAAAAACTATCGAACTAATTCAAGATGATTTTTTTTTTAAATTGAATTCCAATAATGTTATTCGTACTAAAATTACTTTTTGAACTCATGTTAATTTTGTGAATTAGATTGCTTTTAATATTCAATCAAGATAAACTCCATCGTTTGAATTAGTGTTTTAACGTTTAGAATGCGCGTCTCGTGCTAATGTTAATCTCTTGATCAATTCTAAACTCTAGCTCATCGCTTCGATGCATAATCAATGCGTATTCATTCGATCAATTCCACCTCCCCACCGTAATTTTCGACCGTCGAATTCAAAAGACCTTCATCCAAATTCGAAAGAACTTTATAGTTCCTGAGAATACTTCTTCTGAATTTTGCCATTGGCTGGGAGGGAAAGGGGTGCACCGAAGTCCGATACTCCCGACCGCACGCAACAACTCCTCAAGTTTTCAGGTGGCCTATTGGAATTTGCGTGGCGGGTGCAACTACCAAGCTGGATGCGTCCCAGTCATGACGTTGATCCTCCCGAATCTATACAAACCCTCCTTTCAAAAACACCAACTTTCGAATCGAAATTCCAATTCTTGTTTCTGCTTCTTCCCATCGTCACAATCCAATCTTGACCACCCATTGATGAGATTAGTCCTAGTTCGATCCATATTTGTTCTCTCGTTCCCTTAGAAAATCACCATTCATCGTCTTCTTTCATCCACCGAAAACCCTTTCTTTCCCAGATCAAGAAGTGGGGAAAGCTTGAATCACTGCGTTGTTGCTTCTGGGCTCTCCCCTCAGAGCCACCTGGTGTTCAACAATGGCGTCTTTGGGGGTCCGATGCAGCGGCGGCGAGTGTTCCATGAGCCGCTCCCATGTTCCCTCTCGCCAGATTGATCATCAGAGCCCATGGAAACCTTGTGCTCTGACGATCCCCAAGAGAACAGGATCGAAAACCCAGGCGGGTGGCGCTGTTTCGGCCTTGATGCCGATCGGGAGACGCGGGTCGATCCCCAGGAAGCCCAAACCGTACCAGGAGTTGGACGAGGGGACGGCGATCGCTCACGAGAAGCTGGACGATTGGATGGAGGGCTCGGTGGTGGAGATCGTCAGGAATCTCCGGGAGGCGCCATTGTTCGTGCACGTCTACGATGACAGCCGCAGTGGGGGCGGGGGCGGGGGCCTGGATGGCGAGTCGATAAGGTTGAGGACGGAGAAGCGGGTGAGGGAGGAAGATTGGGATTGCGTGAAGATGAAGTGGGAGAAGGGGGAGGTCCAAAAGCCTGAAGGTGTGATTTACGTGGAGGAGCTTGAGGATGGTGAGAATGAACAAGATAACGTGAACAAAATTTGGGGATTGGTGGTGCAGGGGAAGGGGGCTAATTGCAGGCCGGCTTGCTATTTGCTCGAGACTTGCAGGGTCGGGTCAGGTTTAGGGTCGGTCAGCACGCATTTCTGCTTGATGAAGGTGAAGAGTTTCCGAGAATCCGCAAGGTCGCAGCTCATGAAATCCTGGTTGTAGAAGGGTCAGCGAGTGTCCCAGATCACAATGGGAGGAGGGGTTGCTCGATTCATTCGTTTCAACTGTAAGCAACATTCAGTGCAGATCGTCGAGGTTGATTGGTGATGATTCTTAATGATTTGAGCTTCAAATGTATAGACAATTCGTAGGGAAGAAGTAATTAAATTTTAGTATGACAGTTCTTTCTTTTCCCCACTTTTTTGGGTGGTCATAGATCTGATTCTCCGGTGCTTGTTACCATACTCTCCGGTACGTTGTCCGAAACACGACCCGGCCCGACCTGGACTTTTGAGTATTTTTGGGTCGGGTCTTGTTTGGGTCACGTAAGCACTTAAATTCTGGGCGTTATACCGATCTCAGTTTACAGTTTGCCGTTGGAGCAGAGCAGATGGAGTGCACAGGCAACTTTCAGGCTCAAGGCATATTTCAACGTGTGCCGGACTCTGCTTTCTGTCATCTCTGGGGAATTGATCAAATAAGCAGAATTCCGAATTTACCGCTTCGCCATTCTGTGTAATGTCGCTCCTTTGCCAAATGATTGATCTGAACTTAGCCAGTTCTCCGCCTAAGTATGATCGGCACGAAGATCCCTGTGATTAGTAACCTAGTGATCTGAATTCTTCCATGCTCCGTGATGAAAGTGGTTGACGTTGACTCATATAACGACGGTTCTGCCCGTTTGCTGTTAGGATACAGCAACCGATGATGCCTAAGTGTGCTGAGGTTGATTGTGTCTGCTTTGTTTGGGAACACAGGATGATATTGCCTTGATATGTTGTAGGGCAAATCGTATCACTGTACCTTGAATGTCATGGATAATCAAATTTCATTTGAACATTTGCTTTGGCGTTTGCGGCGATAGACCATACGAACCATGGAAAAGAGCTCGTTAAGAATAAAATCCATGTGTTTTGCGGCTTTGGACAGTCAATACATGAGCTTCAAAGTAGATTTCAACCATAAACCAGAAGCATTGATCTGATCATTAGCTCGAGATTGAACATGCATGACAACATTTCTGGAGAAGAAATCTGCTTGGCAATGCAACTTTTGGAGCAAAAATTCATTTGGTTATGCAACTTTATTTTTTTACTTTTGGAGTATTTTTTTTGTAAAGTAAAAATGAAGTTGACCCTAAACTAGAGGTGATCGGTTCACGGTCTGGTCCGATTCCCTTCAAGAATCGAGAACCGGATCGGTGGTCCTGATTTAATTCGAGCGGTCCGATTTGCCCACCCCTACCCTAGACCATTTGCCCTTCCCCGAAGTCGTGAGCGATATGACAACGTTATATTTTCCTTAGGAAGTTGTCGGCCCACGCGGGGTTCAGTTTCCCTTATCTTCAAGCATATGAATTGGGTCCGGCCCGGTCCAACACGACTACGAACATCAGTTCTAGTCACGAGTTTCAACATAACACAGACGAGCGGGCTTATCCAACATCAGGCCCGCCCAGGATCGGCCCGTGTTTGAAAGGATGGGGATGCGTGCGCGCCGCCTGACTTTTCATGAGAGGAGATAGAGGGGGGACCGGGAGCCAACGGGCCCAGCAGAAAGTCCCTCCAAACTATTTGAATTTGAAAAAAACAAGAAAGGAGAACCGGAAAAGAGACATCTTTCTTAGTTCTTCTTGGCCACGTTGTTTGGCCCCGGAGGATAAAAAAAGAAAACATTAATTAAACTACTATAAGTTGCAGATTGCTTGTAAATATGCAAGAATCACCGGATCAGACAGCGTCTGCAAGCGCGCTCTCTCTGCGTTTCAAATCCAAAGAAAGCATTAAAAACCAGCACATAAATAAGATACCCCAATTGTCAATACCAGATCTTGCCCATTTAAACCCTAACCCACCATTATCTTACATATTCACAGCCATAGTCATCCTTTTTTGAGAGAGAACTCGCACCCATTTCAAACGAATTGAAGCTTTTCCGGTTTTCGTGGACTGTCCTAGTTGTTTTCGTGTGTCAATAGTTTCTGAATACCCGTGAGAAGTTCTTGTCTATTTGTTCAAGAGTCGGTGTTAAAGGTCTCGGATTTTGAACTGGGTCGGGAAGAAAATGGAGGATCAGTGTGATTCAGGAAGTGTTTCTGGTCGGACTTTGGCATCGCCTAAATCACATGTAAAGGTCGGATTTTTACTCATTTCCCCCTCACCTTTTTTTTTTTTTTTGGGTCTGTTCTGTTTTCCGTTTTCATATTGCTGATGTTGGGTGTATCAGTCGAGTGGGGAGAAGCGCCATCTGGTGACCGAGGAGAAACATGAAGTTGCACGCAAGCGAGTCAAAATGAGGGATTTGGAATCCGTATTGCGTCGCGAAGGTAATCTTGTTCCCTCTTCATTTTTTATGTACTTGTTCTTTGAGTTCAGTGGGAGAGTTGGGAATTCAAATTTAGGTCTCCATTTGAAATAAAAACTGTCGACCCTCGACTTTTTCTTCTCTTTTTTTCTTCCGGTAGTAGTTCAATTTTAATCCTCTATATACCTTATGGTTCAAGCTATTCTTATAATGAGTTTCAGAATTGCTGGATGCAAATTGTGCGTTTAACCGTGGAGATTGATTATGAAATGATGCGGACCCTGAGTTCAACTTGAATTGCATTGCCTCATTTTATCGATCAAGCCATGAATTTTTTTTTTCCTTTTTCAAAGTGTCATGACTAAGAATATTGGAGATATGCAATGATGTTCATAGTTATGACAGCATATGGAACACAATGATGTTCTTTGCATTTTCCTCTATATCAATACTAGAGATGTGGAAATTGACAATGTTGTTACTTTTCCTGGGGTTTTTTGAAATTTTTGTGTGTGCATGATAGTGTACTTTATTTTCAAATTTTGATTCAGGAACTAACAACCATTCTCCAAAATCTGTCAAAGACAAGGGTGGCAAAGTTTCCTCTCAATGTGGGGAAGAAGGACTAGGTAGGTCCCAGGTAACCGAGGAGCCGGTCACCTCTATTACAAATGGTTCTCATGACGACAAGTCTGAAAGAAATTCTTTACCTGTAGAGGGTAATTGTAAGCCTGTACAACTTGATCTTAATACTGAAATTTGCTCCGCCAACAAATTCGAGAGTGATGTCAATCCTAAACATACTGGAGAAACCAAGGAAGCAGATGAAGTTTCTTTGTTCAGACAGCATGAAACTTCAAGTGATCATCATGCATACTCAAAGGGCCTTGACTTGAATCTCAATGCAGAAGACCTTTCCAGCTCTGTGAATGTAAATCCATTTTACCCTTACAAAAATCTTGATCAGTTGAAGCCTGTGGATGCGTCTGAGTGTGCTAGTTCAACTGGCCCATTGGAGGAGAAAGATTCATTCAGGCTTTGGAATGAAATGAAGCAAAATGGCTTTCTCTCGTCCGCTCATGGGGGCATACCAATCCCGAAGCAACGCGGTAGGAAGAGTAAGAATGATGTTCTGAAGAAAAAGCTGGAGCTTGCAAAGAAAGAACAGGTAGATAGGTTCACCAAGATTGCTGCTCCTAGTGGACTGCTCAATGAATTGAACCCTGGGATCATAAACCATGTCAGGAACAGAAAACAAGTCCATTCCATCATAGAGGCGTTGGTGAGGTCAGGAAGGGCTGAAAATGGCCATGTAGGGAGTAAACAGGCTGGTCATTCAAAAGGTGAAACGAAAGAAATTGGTAATGGGAAGGCATTGGGATGTTTCGATAATTCAGGAAAGCATCAGCTTTCTTATTCATCTGAAAATGTAGCTCCCAGTTCTTTATGTGAGAGGAAGCAGACCACAGGATTCCCCATGTCAATGCTGAACAAGTATTCATCTTCCATTTCAGAGCATGAAGTAGAAAATGGGGATCTGGGCATGGCAGGTGGATTGTGCAAGAAGAATCTTGTCTCAAATCCAAATAGTATTAGTCAGGATGATGGATTGGCGCTGAGATTGTCATCAATAACGAGTAAAGCATCTGAGATTACTTGGTCTATGTCCAACGAAGACTCAACTACTTTTGGCAGTGTCACTTCACTTTCTGTTAAAGGTAAGCCTTTTATTGTACATGATTGTTTCTCTGTTTGTTCTAATGCTATTATTATCTTTTTTTTGTTCTTGTTTCACAGTTTAGTTAATCTATCTTCCTGGATGCTTATGTCACATATTGTATTGTACTTCCTTGATTTGTTTCTGTCCTTTTTTTTTTTTTTTACTTTCTGTTTCTGGGAGGGAGTAGTTTTTTTATTTTTTGGTTTTCTTATTTAATTCTTTTGGTGGGTGGATCATAAGGATTCTGCCGTAAAGTTGGTTTTTGCATGTCATTGTCCTGTAAACTCTGGTAGTGAAGGGCCAAGCTGATTATGAATATGCACCTTCGATTTTATGATGTCGCAATACACAATTCAAAGGCCTTTTTAGCTGACAAATGAAAGTGCAATATTTTTCAGCTGCAACTGTTGCTTCTCAATGGTTAGAATTACTGCATCAAGACATTAAAGGACGTCTAGCAGGTAATACCCTGTTGCACGTAGTAGCTAGAGTAAAGGGTCAAAGTTGACTATCCTGTCTGACTAATGATGTGCTCTCATTAAATTGCAGCTTTGAAACGCAGTAAAAAGAGAGTTCAGGCTGTGATCAACACAGAATTGCCTTTTCTAATATCAAAGGAGTTCTCATCTAATCAAGAGAATAATCCTCACCTGACCAATAGTCCTATTGCTGACATGCACCTGTCGAAATGGAGTGCCCTCTTCTGTCAGATGGATAAAGCGCTTTCTGAAGAAGAGCAACAGCTTGTGAGTTTTCAACATTCTTCTTGAAGATCACAAATTTTCAGGACAGCTTCTGATTAGAACTTGTTGGTGGCCAAGTTCCAACTCTTCTATAGATAGCTTCTATGTCTCTCGCTACACCATTTTGGTTTTTACTTACCCTCTCATTTCTTGGTGCCTTTTATGATACGATGATCGAATCACCCTCTGATTAGCACCAGAGCCTCTTTTTGTGGATATATCATCACTCATCTTTATGACTGTCTGTCTTACAAACTCCTCTCTCTCTCTCTCTCTCTCAGTTGTGGAGATTAATTTCTCTATAAATTAATTTGAACCTAGTTTAGTCTCACTTCATGAATTTTTTAGGAGATCTGGCTGAACCAAGTGAAAGAGATGCAATCGCATTGTGAACATGGCCTGCAACATGTCCAGTGGAATGTGCCTTACAGTTCGGAGAACCTGGGAGCTACAGATATTATATCTAGGTAAATGGTATAGTACAATTATTTACTAGCTCTTTTAGAGAATCTTGTGCACAGAGTCCCATGACACTTGTCTATGACAGCTAAAAAAAATGAATCAACCAAACAGCTTGTTGGGTCATCATCACTCTTCATAGAGGTCCCAGGCAGGTTCACAAATTTTCGTATTCCTCTGTGTTTCCTGCAATGAGCATCGCATTAAATAAATATTCTCTTATGGATTTTGTCTTGAAATATGGGGTTAATATTGGTTAAATATTAGCGTTGATGAAAGTCAAACCATACATAATCGCGCTTCTTCCCTGTACTTTTGTCATGCAGTGTAATGCCCATGGTGCCTCTTTGGGATGGATTCTCTGATCATGTATTATTTTGAGAATCTAGCATGCTTCTTGTTTGAAACTTTATCTTCACATGGAGTGTGTAACGGCAACATTGGTCCAGTCTTATACATAAGAGGGTTTCAGGACAGGAATTCCAAGAACCGTCTTTTTATCATAAGCTGCAATTTTCTTGATTCAGACAATGATACTCAGAGATTCTGTCATTCTGTCCAACTTTAGCTACTACGTTACAAGTGAAAGTAGATTGTTTATCCAGGAGACACTTGATAATTATAGTCTGTGTTTTGCAGATCTAACAAGCCAGACAATTCCGAGAGAGAATTAGCAGTTCGGGCAGCTGCAGCTTCCATCTATTCAACGTGCAACTTTCTCCTGGCAAAGGAGAACGTGTCCTGCTGTTGATTGTTGATCTTCAACTGAAACTCCTTTTTTCATTCCTTTTGTGCTTGTTCACATATTCTCGTGAACCGGCATTGGATTTCATCTAGTTGAGTAGGCTTTTTACTGACTGTTAATGTAACAATAGCAAGTTGGTGATCCATTTCAGTGTAGTGTTAGAAGTAGAAGCTGATGTCGTTCGAAGGTCAGTCTGTACTGAAGTTTAGTAACACCCTAACAGTGTTCAAGCAATCTTTCTTGGAAGTTGAATGAACAATAGAAGTGAAGCTGGATCTTTTGTTGACTGAAATCAACTTCCAACGGCTGAACTGTTGTTTCTCTTGCATCCAGAGGTGGTCGTCAGCATGAGATCTCTCTTAAGCAAAACAATTTTTTTTCAAGTACTTTATGCTATTTATTGAATATTACGACTCAGGCAAACAATAATAGCATATAAATTTATAGATCATTCCCGTTGGCAAAATTGGAAAGATAAAATGCACATCTTTTTCTCAAGCATGCTCTGCTCAGGCGGTCCGCTTTTTATCAATAGATCTCACAGAGCGAAATAGGAAAATCTCAAGAACCCTTTAAAGCTAAAACGTGACTATTCACAATTCATTGTCTTGACGACTGTTTGTCAAGAGCATACACCAGTTTTGTACTAGCATGCACACCAGCCACAGCCAGTGGTCCTCACAAAACCAAAACCGGAAAGGAAACAAGAAAGCCAAATGAAAACAACGTAGTTTACAAGGGGCAAAATCAACAGCATTGTATTTATATGTACGAAGTCATTAACTCTGAGTCTCATACACGGGCTGCAACGGTGTACATACCCCAATTCGATACATTCTCTAGTGATAAATACACTGCCGTGCTGCGTACAGATTACAGGGCCTCTCAAACAGTTACAACACTTCAAATTGTTTCATGTGTCGCATACGCAGGTTGCCATGTTTGCCAAAGTTGCCATTTCCTTCACATCAGTGCATCACTGATCTAGAGCCAATTTGTGGTCTGTTTGCATGACAGTGCTTTTGAGGAAGCTTCATCTGGGACTTTGGCAAGTGATCGGTACTGCAATTTGACGCTCTCCGCATTATCCAATGTTTTGACTACATACCTGTAAGGACAGCTTACCACGTCAATGAAACAGTAACATGCAGAGAGGAGAATGAGCATGGAAATTTTTCCGAAATAACATCAAGGTCATCCTTTCAAGTGCCGAATTACTTCCACGTTTGCTGTATACGCTTTTTAAGCGGAGAATTGATTGCAAATATTCTGAAAAATTACCAAAGTCAAGAAGGGAAACAAAATTTAACCCACCATCCATTTAAGCACTGTGTTGTTACGACTGCCTCACGTCCAACAAAGCGCTCCGGTGTCCTCTTGTTACCCTGAGTCAATGTTCATCCATTTGTAAAGGGGCATTTATATTGCAGAAAATGATCAATCACTTTCCGAAAGACCAAACCTTAATAATGACACGATCAGTCACGGCAAATGGAAACTGTACACCTCTTCCTCTCGTCGTATCCATGAGATTTGAGTCGCTGCAGTTACCTTTCTCCTGAACAAAAGAAGCACTCTTAGAAAAAAAGGCAAGGTAACATATGGGAGAACTAGCATCCAGGAACACAATTGACAAGTTACTCAACCCTAGAGAGTGCACAAATAGCAATATAAGGGTATTAAAAGACTGTAAACAAAAGATGGAGCAGGCAGCACGCGGTAATTTATTGACCTTACAAACACAGAAATAGTACTTCCACACAGAACAAAGCACAGGACAGCATGACGTGAGACGCCCTTGAAGAATCCTATTGCATCGTGTCAAATATACAATGGAGACTGACCTGATCAAATCTCTCTCTTCTCCTTTTGGATGAGCGGTGGAAGAGCAAGTCCTCTTCCCGGAGGAATGCTTGTATGGCAGCTTGAAGAGCTGCATGGAAGAAAATATTTTAAAAAAACAAACATAACCAATTTATTACTGAGTAGACACACTTTGACATCAGAAACAGTCTTATGCTATGAGACTCAGCTCGAATGCAACTGCAATATAAAGCCCAAATATAATGACACAAAGTACTACTTCAAGCCAATCTTTCTTGTAGCAAATTGAACTGGAAGATACACTCACATTTCTCACTTGACCTAACATAACATATAGGGAAAATTCCATATAAGGGCCTGAAGTGCTCTAATTTTCTTAAATAAGGGCTTGAAGTAGAACTCGTTTCAAAGAAAGGCCTGAAGAGCCTTCTTTGTTTCAAAAAAGGCATGGCCGAAGGGCATTTTCGTCTTTTACCGTCTTAAATTTTTTTTTCTTTTCTTCTTTTCCTTTTTTTCCTTTTGTTTTTCCCTTTTTCTTTCCCCTTCCCCAGCCAACGCCGACCTTAGGCAAGGGCCGCCCATGCCACCGTCGGGCAAGGCAACCCTGCAGGCAAGTCCTCGCCAGATTTGGGAGGCAAACCTCGCCCCGATGCTGGCCTCGCCAACCCAAGCGAGGGTTGCCTTGCCTGTTAGCGGCATGGGCAGCCCTAGACTGAGGCCAGCGATTGTCGGGGGAGGGGAAAGAAAAAGGGAAAGAAAAAGAAAATGAAAAGAAAACAAGAAAAAATTTTCAAACGGTAAAAGATGAAAATATCCTTTGGCCAGGACCTTCTTTGAAACAAGGTCCACTTCAAGCCCTTGTTTGAAAAAATCAAAGCACTTCAGATCCTCATTTGTAATTTACCCCAACATATGTTCCGCATATCTGCTCTATACATTATGTTTTAACTGCCCATATAATATTGACACTACATCAAATGATAATCTACAGCAAATCGCCCACACTTCCATCCACTCGATAGGCAGTGGCATTGGATGAAAATCAATCATCTGGATTATAGATTAATCTCATGTTATTACTTGCAAACATGGTAGTGTAGTACGCAGGTTAAGGATAAGTCATTCATGATCTAAAACTCTACATACATTCAATATACTTCAAGATAACAACTTCTACTTACAGAGATTCGGTAATATTGAGTCTTCTGATATCGACAGCTGACAAGAGGGACATGCTTTCTGAAGATGCATTGCGCAATCAAAATCAGAAAAGTTATTCAGCCACCATAAGTACACTTGAACAATGAAAAGTATACCACATCATGTTTAGTGAAGGACTATATTTCAGTATGGACCAATGTGCATAAATACCAGAAAAAATACAAGCTCTCTTCCTTTTATCCCTTATGTATTAGGGTTGTCAAGCATATGCGATAGACAATATATTGCTTGAATCACTGTCCTCAATCAAGAACGGGAGTGGGGCGTCACAGGTTGGGCAAATCAGAAGACACTTCACTGTCAAGGAATAACAGCGCACAAGAAAAAACAGTTCGATGAGAAATGTGGTATGGTAATCCGCAAAACAGCTGTTACAGCAAGCAACTTGGAACGACACTTGCATGTGCCAGCTCCTGCAAACCATAATGCTCTAGTAAGTGCATGAGTAGAACTTTGATTTAACCCAGCGATTTTGAAAAATCTCTGCTACTTCACAATGTGCTCAAGAAACTTTGCTTCTCAGCTGTGTTTATCCATGAACAGAATGCATGCAGGTTGAGATGATTGTCATGCTAGAGGATCCTGGTTGGAAGAGAGGTGGCAACATTGAAGCGAGCAAAAATGGTGTGTTATTGTGGATGCACGTGAATGTATACAACAAAGTCAAGCTTTTCAGTTCTAATGTCAACTTGTCAGTATCCTAACAATACAGAGTACACAACAATCTTTAACTTCCAACACCGGCACCTAAACATCAGACTATAAGAAACCAAGATTGATGAAACTAATATTCCAAAGAGTGCGACCTGGCAAACAATTATAAAGCACAAATGTGGAGGATATATAACTCGAAAATAACTACCTATACGGGGTCAAAATAGGGAAAGGTGTGGAAATGAAAGGGTCTTGCCAACGCAACATCCATATTTGCCAATGTCTTATTCATGCTAAGTAAAAAAAAAAAAAGAAATTCCTGTAAATTAGTTCCCAGACTTAATGGTCTTCTCTTATTCCAAAAAAAGCCATTCCAACAATCCCAACCGCAATATATTTCAGAGAAGTGACTCATTAAGTGCTCACATTATCCATGTGTTACTATGATTCAAAATCCAAGTCTCAAACTCCAATTAAGATCGCGAACCCACCATCCTAATTACATGCTGTATTCCACCACCTCCAAAGGAATGTCCACATGGCAAAATCATTGCATCATCCATAAGAGCTCCCCTGCGTTTTTAAATTGAGACGGTCACAAAAGATTTCATCAAGAAAAAAAATGAATTAGAAGACAGAAAACAACCGATAAAAGCCACAATCTATAACCAGTGCCAGAGATCCTTAGAGGGAATTACATAGAGAGGTCACACTTCTTCACTCCAATCCCATGCTTTTAGAAAGAGGTACATTCCTTAAAGTTTTCCTACCGGAACGGGATTACAAATGTTCAGACTCAAGTTCACAGCAGACGAGAATTGTTGGTATACATGCAAGTACTTGATCATAGACTTGTTTGTGTTGCAGAAAGTAGACATGAAAGATGTATCAGTAGTTCCATTTGGCAATCAACGTCTTAAGTATAACCAAACTTGTACCAGAGGAATTGAAAATGAAAAGCCATAAAGTAACAATGTAGTTGAAAAGCAAATGAAAGGTATGTTCATGTCGTGGAAAATCAACGATTTGGGAAACATTTTCCTAAAAATGGTCATTTGGATCATTTACAAAAATGTATGAACAACATTTTCATCAACAATGAAAATATTTTGGTGTAGATTGTTGTTGATAATGAAAACTTTTGCTCTGGCTGATCTTTTTAAAAAAAGGGATGAATCAAAATGATCCCCACAAGAGGTTTCTGAACACAACTAAGCTGAAACAAAGAAACTAACAAAGATAAATTGGCTATTAATAAAATTTTAAAGGAGATATTTGCTATATTAGTTTCAACTTGCGTTACCAGCATGAGATTCACGAGAAGAACATCATCATATAAGAGGCTGTCCCTTTAATAAGTTATATTCCACCTGATCAATTTAGAACAATATCTACAATTTTCCAGGCTCTAAGTACACTTAACAGAATCTGTCATGACAGACAAAAACATGATGGGACGTAAGCGAAGGTAACACTAGATTAAGTCAGTATAATTAGACATAACGATGAAAAGGCATGCAACATGTATCTCGCCAACAATGCTGCTCTTTGCAAACAGGTGACACAAAGTTTTTATCTTGAATATGCATAATAACTTCCATGTCCAAGCTAGAGACCAATATTTCACATAAATCTCCACCACCATAAAAGAAGCTATGCATACCTACTCTATGAACCGGGTAATCAGCCTAATTTTCCAGAACCTACGTAAGAACAACGTGTTGATTACTAGTAGTTTTCTCGTCACAAGTACAATGATCAACCCAATCAAACTACCTACCAGAAAAGCGAAAATAAAGCTCTTCTGCCACATAAATATGCCAAGACAAATGAAGACAACATTGTGCTTACGTCAAAGGGTCCGAGAAAATGTCTCTCAATGACTCTCCCGAATCACTGGATAATAAACCATCCTTTCTTCCGCTAAATCCGCAACCACTGTCCACAGCTACCACATCCTTCTGTCCTCTACCAGATCCTTCTCCTTGCAAATACTGTGAGTAATACAATTCACCGTCCGGCTCTGCAATAGTGACCGCATTCTCAAAATTCCCAGTTCGCACTCGCTGCTGATGAATCTCACCGCAGCTCCCTCTCGTGTCACTGGCAGCTCGTCCACAGTTGCCATCGGTCACTACAACTACTTCTCTACCAGACCCTACAAGAAGCCAAAAGAAAAAAAAAAGCACCACTCGTGATCAACACAGTAAAAAAAAAAGATGAAAAAAGCTCCAAAATTGAGAAATTCAAGTGATGCAACCTGGAAATGTGAAAACCCTCGCAGTCACTTACCAAATGAAGGGCCGAACTTCGTCTTTCCATTGGTTAATTTGACCACCCGACCACTGCTATTGCTCTTGTTGTTATTACCACAGCTGTCCTTGTTACTGTTAGCATCATTTTGAGCCCTATTCGGTTCACCAACAAACCCTACAAATGCCGCCTCCTCCTCCTCGTCCACGTCATCGTCATCGTCATCGTCCTCGTCGTTGCCCTCCGAACCATCGGCGCTCGAGTCGTTGTTATCGGACCAATTCGGCGGCGCGCCCGCGTCGGGGCGGGAGTCGTTAGCGTACGGGTTGTGGCGAAACTCGGAGGGTTGAGGATGGGGCGGCGGAGGGGGGAAGTACCGGGTTTCGAGGAAGCTGGAGGGGATTTCTCGGGCCTTCGGAACCGGGTCGCCGACCCCGCGGTTCTGTGGCGCGGGGCTGTTGAAGCGCAAGGGGTCATCCTGGAAGAGGAGCTGCGAGTTAAGGCGGGTCTGAGGTGGGACCAGGCCCATTTCATCGCCGGACATTTTCATCTTCTAGAGATAGGAGAGAGAGACGATTTGAGGGTTCTTCTTCCTTCTTCTTGAGTCCGAAATTGCAGGTGAAAGGAGAAGTTCGGGCTCACTGGGATGCGGGGGTGGCGTCAGCTAATTGGAAAAAATGCTCTTTTTTCGCGGGGGAGAGAGAGAGAGAGAGAGAGAGAGAGTAGTATGCCTGGAGATTCTACGTTGTCGTGACTCTCGAGCGCTTTTAAGGTCCTTTCCTGTAAGATTGAAAAACAAGACAGGTACTTAACCATTCCATATAAAAATATAACCTCCTCTTCTTGCAGCTCTTGCTTTTATGAGAGATGCAAGCACGGAAAGTTGTCTAGGCAAAGCTCTGTAGGGGTGTCTGCTTATGATGGCGCCCCCCTCCATATGTACAAAACATACAATTTTTCGATACTACCCCGATTGTGATCCAATGCTCGTGATTGCTCTAACAACTTAAGTTTTTAGGTTCAGGATTCTAATATGATATATGTCAAATTCTGCTCTACTATATATAGTTTGAGAGGTTGACGGTGTGTCGGTTTCACATGCCATTCTCGGTTTGATTTGTACGTGAGATGGAGTATTAAAGTATTCCTTAAGCTGTCAAAAGGGACGTGCATTGTGTTCATATACTTTAACACCCCTCCTCATGCTCACACTAACCTTTATCTTATGATTAAATTGTGGAAATATATAATAAGGGAGCCAAATAGGATTCTCAAAAGATTTGAACTCGAAATTTCCTATTCTAATATCATGCTAGAAAATCTAACTCAAAAGTTTAAGTTGTGAGAGTAAATTTGGACATACATCGGTATCCGAGTCACGGACCTTGAGTTTGATTCCTCACACCCCATTTCACCCATTTATTGGGTTTCCTTTGTTACACTGGATTACAATTCAATTATATCTTCTCGACACATCCGGTTAGAAATCAATTTTCACATTAGGAGAAATTTTAAGACATAGAATATATCTTGTAGCCTATAGCTTAGAACGGTTCGATTAAAATGATAAAAAAAAAAGAATAATTAAGAGAAAATGGTACTTGTTCTCTAATAAATGATGTGTATAACAATGTACACGAGAAACCTTTATATAGGCTTGGAAAAGGTAAAGAGTTTTGTACTCTTCCAATGTGGGATAGGAGAAGCTTATAGTTCTACACCCCCCCCCTCTCCCAAACTCATGGTGGATTAAACAATGAGAGTTTGGAAAGAAGAATTAGAAAGCATTGTGATGTAAGAGCTTTCGTAAAACGATATGCAACCCGATACTCGATCCCAACAAAGGGAAGAGAAATAGAGCGAGGATGGAGATGGTGACGAGTTAAATGACAATCGATCTCAATGTGTTTGGTATGCTCATGAAAGATTGGATTCGCACCAATATACATGGTACTCTTGTTGTCATAGTGCATAGGAGTGGGATCCGGGAGTGAAACACTTATGTCAGAAAGCAAGTGGAGAAGCCAAACAATCTCAACAATGGTGTCGGCCATAACATGATATTCGGAGTTTGTAGAGGAGCGTGAGAGAATGTATTGTTTCTTGGCACTCCAAGAAATGAGAAAATCTCCATTTTAAACGCAATAACCCATGACAAATCTGCGATCAATTACATCGGAAGCCAATCGATATCAGAATAGGCATGCAACTCGAGAGCGAAAGAAAGTGGCATAAGCAAGGAACTCGTCAAAGTGCCCCAAAGATAGCACAAGATCCATAGAACAACAGCATAATGAACAGTATGAGGAGTAGCAACGAACTAACTAATAACATGAACAACATAAGCAATGTCGGTCGAGAGTTAGTAAGCTATACAAGATTGCCAACGAAAGTCCGATATATTAGAAAGAGGTTTCCCATCATCCGATCAAATCTTCTTATTCAGTTCAATAGGAGTAGCACTAGTGCGTGAATCAGAGAGAGCATCCCTAGAGATAATGTCGGTGGTATACTTCTGCTAAGAAAGAAAGATACCGTGCGAACCGCAAGCAATCTCAAGCCCGATAAAATAGTACAGCCGTCCAAGATCCTTCATGGCAAAATGACGCCGAAAGTTCCTCTTGGTATGCTTAATATGAGCACGATTATCTCCGATGATGACCATATCATTCACATAAAGAAGAAGAACAATATAGCCAACAAAAAAGGTATGAAAGATCATAGCATGATCAGCCTCACTTTGAGCAATATATAATATCATAGCCAAGTTCATTATTTTTAAAATATGCTCTGTGATTACCATTAATTGGATTTTCCGCATTAGAAATTAAGACAATGAGTTGTGGGCCAAATCGTCGGTCTTAGGGCTATTGAGCCACCACTCTTGCTTGCCCTAGTCAACCTTTCGCGTAATCGTGTCTCTAATCCGTGCTTCCTGCATCCGCATCCATCCGTCGACCATTGCCCTGCCGAGCTTCTCCAGTGATTTTTTTGGTCGGTTTAGACCCGTATATTGTTAGGGTGTGCGGCGATCATCATGGGCGATTCTAGTGACCACATCGATGTCAAGCTCGATGGTTCCAACTCTTCACTATGGAAACCATCAACTGTGGCTGTACTTGTTTATCGCGATTTATTTGAGAATGTTGAGGGTTTTCTTCCGCCTTGTCGCTCTCACAAACATTGACCCATCCAAACCATCTCCTAAGGCAACCGACCCGTCCAAACCATCTCTTGAGGCTGTTCAACACCATGCGTGGGCTATTCTCTTTGGTTCTATTAATCCTCCTCTTCGCCCGCAATTTTCTCAAATTGTGGGTGTGAAGCGTTTGTGGGATTAGCTCGCCGAGATGTTCACTTAGACCGAGCAAGAATGTTCACCCAACTTCAAAGGGACTGCACATAATTATAGAAGTCCCGAATGGAGCAAGACCTCGAGGTAGCATAATAAATCTCTTTCTATAACCGATAGACCCAAATATCCGCAATCTAAGCGAAAATCTTGGTGAGTTGTTCCCACAAATGCTTCGCACCCATATTTGAGAAAATTGCGAGCGAAGAGCATGATCAATAGAACCAAAGAGAACAACCCATGTCTTTCGATTAGCAACTGTCCACGTCCGAGTTTTAGCGATACGTTGTTGAATAGCCTTAGGAGATGGTTTGGATGGGTTGGTTGCCTCCGGAGATGGTTTGGATGAGTCGATGTCTGTGAGAGCGGACGGAAGAAAACCTCAACATGCTCAAATAAATCGCGGTAAATAAGTGCAGCCATAGTCGATAGTTTCCGTAGTGAATACTTGGAACCATCTAGCTTGACGTCAATATAACTATATATCGGTCCGAACCGATCGGAAAAATCATCATTGGAGAAGCTTGATAGTGCACAGGTCAGCGGATGGATCCGGATGCATGAAGCATGAACTAAAAGGCATGAATACACGGATGCTTGAGTGGCGGCTCAGTAGTCCTAACAACTCATAACCGCAGAGCATCCTTTCAAGATAATGAACTTGGCTCTGGTAGCATGATAAAAAAAAATGATTAAGAGAGAATGGTATTTGCTCTCTAATAAATGACGTGAATAACAATACACAAAAGAATTCTTTATATAGATTTAAAAGAGATGAAGGTTTAGTACTCTTTCGACGTGGGACAAGAGAGGCATAAATGTTCTAACATATATAACCGCCTTCATCGTACCCGACGCTCGCACACATCCGAAAGTGCACCTACATCCTCTGCTTCTCACAAACTTGACCGCAGAATTCGATGCTCTTCTCCAATGTCAAGAATCAACCCTCTGGTGGGTCCCTCTGTTCGGACGCTACGATGCAGCCGCTGCCGGCTTCGCTAGAGCAACCGAGTCATGAAAGTGAAACATGCCGCAGCACTTCGGTAAGGCTTTTATAGCGGAGACAGAGGAAGGCTTTTTTCATGGGTTTGTCCTCTGTTTCAGCGTCCAAAGCGAAGGTCTCCCTGAGACGATACAGTCGCCGAATCATGCGCTCCAAGAAGTTCCAGCGGTATCGATTCTTCATGGTGCTCTTGTTGGTCGTGATTCTCTGGCAACGGTCCAACGCGGCTCTCGGCTCCTGGAAGGGCTCGTTCAGAAAGCCTGCCGGAGGCGTAAGCAGCAAAGTGGCTGGATATGTTCTTCCACTAGTTCCATTTGCCCTTTCTAGTTTTCTTCTTTTTGATCAAGTTGAGAGTGTTTTTGATCGATGGTCGAAATGGTTTCTTGAAAGCAGGTTTTACCAGCCGGCCAAGCCAGCCAGGACGAATCAGATAAACAGAGGTCCGAGATGGCCTGGCTGGTGTTGAATTCGAGCGGCGGTGAGATCGCGGCTGGTGAGAACTGTTCGGCGGCACCACTGTCCGGGACTTGCCAAGTGAAGAACTTGACTGCATGCGTCCGTCAGCATGGTGCAGGAAATGGTGAGAACAAAAGGAGGCCTAACTTTAGATCTCTTTGCAGAATGATGTCAATACTCAATAATGCTGTCAAGCCTCTCGTATGGATTTTTGTTCTGAGCAGAATTGATGTGCGGCTAAATAAGTCGATTACTCTGGTGAATTATTGCTCAGTAATCGGCGTTGTCATTATAGAAAGTTGGAGAATTTGACAATTTATGGGCAAAGGAAAAATGATTCAGTCTGTCGTATTATTTGAAGGTACGAACGAAACGTTTCTTTTCATCTGGAATGCCGGAGAGACTCCTCTGAAGATGAACGTGACATTCTTGCCTGCTAATATCACTCCCGGAGAAATTCAAGTGGCGAAACAAGAAAAGGCAAGTGAGCTCCCATACCTTCTTCATGCCTTGTTATGATCGTCCTGGACCTGAAACTCTGCAAGATGTGAAGTCAATTGCTGAGACTAATGGTTGTCTTCTTCGATATGATATGATCAAATGTATAAATTTGTTTCAGATTAATATCACCGCGTATGTCGGAGGTAATTCTTCAATCGTGTTGGATGGAGGAGAAGGGCATTGTGTCATGGACATGGTATAAACATGCTAATTTCTCAGATCAGCAATGCCTTGAGCATTGAAGTAGTTTCGGTTTTCGAAGGGCATATGATTGATTGATTCCTGAGTGTTTCTGTCGATGCAGGCCTTTCTTTTGCCCTTTGCCCCTTCAATTACATCTGGATCAGATAACAGGAGCTCCCAGGTTGGTTCGACCCCCGATACCCCATCGGCGTCGAATGTGCCCGGAGTAGTCGCTGCTGGAAAGTGCTTGTTGCCCTCCAAGAGTTGCCAAGTGAAGAACTTGACTGCCTGCCTCCATTACAATCGCAACGGTACGAAAATGTTCTCTGTGCTTTTCATCTTAATCTCTGTGTGACACTATAGGCCTGAACTCGATCTAGATTTTTGTCTGCTTAATTGTCAAGGAAATGCTCAAACTTAGTTCTTTCTGTTTATTGCAGCTACAATGGAAACTCTACTTTTAGTCCAGAATGGTGGAGAGATTCCTCTGAGAGTGAACATCACTTTGTTGCCGGCTAACATCACTCTGGACAAGGTCGAACTACCCGACCAACAATGGAAGATGGTAAGCTCCAATGCCTTTCGCATTATCTTCTTGACACGTGAACCCGCGGCATAGTCTTATATAGGCAGGCTTTCTTCTTCTGATGCGCCATGTTCATGTGACTTGCATTTTAGGTAAATGTGACAGACAAATTCGGCGCAAATTCTTCAATACTATTGACTGCTGCTGATTGGGATTGTGTGGTGGAACTGGTCTCAGAAAGCAACTCTCCGAAGCAGTTCTCTTCTCATGTAAGTGTCGTGCTTTTCCTTTCGGGAATCGTGATTCTGGCGTCGGCAACGGCGTATTGGAAGCTGCGGGCGGCCGTGCGTAGGGTGGACGGAACACCATACGAACAGCTCGAGATGGGCATGGGAAGTGCGGACTCCATCAGAGGAAGAACATTCAAAACAGCAGGAGAAGGTTGGGATCAAAGTTGGGGCGATGATGAATGGGAGGAAGTGAAGGCAGTGAAGTCACCAAGTAGTGTGCAAAAGGGGAATCTCATTGTAAACGGCATTAAGGATGATTAGGGGAATGGTTTTATTAATTCTGTCCTATGATCATGACTTTGATCTATGATTGGGCTTTACAGAAGTCCAATGGGGGAATTTCAATTTTCTCTGTTGCCAAGGATGTTTCCTTTCTTTTAAATGATCCGCATTCCAATAGTGCGCATGGAAAGGATAGAGATTTTTCAAGTTAAGAATATGAATGATTTGGAGTTGAATGACGATGTCGACCGATGAGATTAAATAGTAGACGCCATTATAGCAGTTCATTAGCTACTTTACTTGATTGGCATGCTTCTACTGAATTGCTTAATGGGTTTACTAAAATAATCTAACTCACCGTAGGTGATTATTTATGCAAATTACCCAATTGTGACACTCTATCGATGCCCGAGGCTATTCGTGATTTGATTGCAGTTATGAGAAGCATTTAAACGCATAATACATGAAGTGCGTCTTTGTTAAGAAGCGTTCCAAGGAAGCGAACGGAGAGTAAAAATAACAATTTCCCAGGGATTCTGCAAAATTGAAGAGGTACATATTTTAAAGAAGTTATTTAATCCAAATGAAATTGTAATTCTTCCATTTTCATAAAAAGTAAAAAAGAACAAGGCTCCTGAAAATTATGCAAAAATTCACACTATCCAGGGCCTTAATGAAATCTAGTTGGGCCGGGCTTTCGTTGAAAAGCCCATTCTTGTGAAACCCCATAAACCCTACTCATCAATTTAGAGTCCATGACACAAACAATCTTCCGTTTCTGTAATTGGATTTAGAACTTGAAGACGAAGAAGAAGAAGAAGGGGAAGGGGAAGAAGACGACATCCAACGAAATGGCAGCAAGTCTCAGTGCGAAGCAGGCGACAGTGTCTGCGCTCTGTAAACGCTTCTCCTTGGATCCTGTAAGCTTGTTGATCCTTTTCGATTAAGACCAATTCGATTCTCTGTCCGCACATTTTCTTCTACGCCGCTCTCTTTGCGCAAGACCGAGGCGAATGCATCTGTTCTGATCACTGCCGACGCAAAGGCATTTCATAGTCGTCGCTTTTAGGGTTCTCTGAGCATGGAAGAAGTGGTTGGGATTATCCTACGCGGGGCGGGAGTAATGGTTGGCAGCTTTTCTAGGTGAAGATGGCGTCCTGATTGTTTCTGCATGTGGCTCATCCTATCACGGGAATGATTGCCTTTTGTCACATTTGCTAAGAATTCTTGGGTTCTCTCATTCCATGGACTAGCTTTGAGTGGCACTCGATTTTGAATTAGTCATGGATATGGATTGCTCTTTCGACTCACGCCTCGTGCGAAACTTGGTTAAGGCTTGCTCGTGTTCCTATCTGCAGCTCGATTTTCGATTTATCCAATACGGAAAGGGCACTTGTTGAGGAAATGCGGTGTGGTGAAATCATCTAGCTGCACTCTCGTAGACCATATAAATTAATCACCCGTTCTTCAGAAAAAGGGTCCTGCAGCTTGCTTTTGTCTAAGTTCGTTAACTTTCCATGGCCATTTCAGTTTCTAAATTATAAAGATTGGTTTTTGCAGACCGTCTTTTTAAGTAAGACTGGCGAACATGATATTAAGAGCTTGCTTTCAGACATCTTGAAGTCATCAACAAACAGGACTTCTGCGGATCACAATGAAGAGGTAAACTTAGTTGTCTTGTTTTATGAAATTCTACTCAGCAGTAGGAAATAATTCATTGATCTGAGGGAAACATGCCTGGAGCAAAGATAAATGTCAGTGCTTGGAGGGTTCCACTACTGCATATCTCCTTTTTCAAGGTGAAAAGAAAATTACAAGGAACGGTAATGAGGGATGCTGTCCATCTATAAGATGGTACTGAAGTACCAAATCATACACAAGAAAGGTTTAGCTGACCAGAGAAAACTTAAAAGCAATCTTAATTTTAATAGACTAGCTTGCACATTATGTGACCAATTCGGTTTCCCTTTTTTGCAAATATCTTAAGATTTTATTCACCTACGAATTCATAAGCACAATTTCTGGTTGTAGGTGACAAAGTGGATAGAATTCGCAGAGAGTTTCCCTGAGAATACCAAGGCGTCTATTGATGCCCTCAACAAATTGAATGAAGAGTTGGTCACAAAATCAGTTCTCTTAGGAAATGGAATCACACCCTCTGAAGCTGATATTATTGCTTTCTCAACAATTCATTCTTCTGTGGTACGCAGTACTCGTTGTTTAAAAGTGTACAGCATGCTGCTTCTCCGAAAATAGAATGCTTGTAAGGCTTCATGGCCTTTTACCGCTCTGAACATGAAACCGGATGGTCTGTGACTGTTTCCTTGTTCCTAGGTTGGCCTTTCGAATATGGACAGGCAAAAGTTACCGCATCTTATGAGATGGTTTGATTACATCCAGGTGTGGTTCAAATCCATTAACTTTTCATAATAACGGTTCACTTCATTAGTCTGATTTTTTGGCTTCGTAATGATAATTATGTTTTAGATATACATTTTGCTATGTATTGTTGATTGAATCTTATTCAGTATCAGGCTTGGGCCTGCGGTGCCCATCAGACTGGTGGTTCCTGCGCCTTTTAATTATTGTAAACGTACTATTTCTGTCTGAATTACATTCTGATGCTCTTATACTTCATTCTTACAGCACAAGGAGGATTTTGGGGAATCTTTTGAAACGATAACCTTGGAGAAGGCTGTATTTGCACCTCCAGTAAGTTCTTCTGCTTTTATGTGTTTATTGTCCGTGACTAATGGTGAGGTGGAGTTTAAGACAAACATAATTCGATTAGAGTGCTAACGACAATACATCGTTCTGTCTTTGCTTTCAATTTCATGAGTAGGATATGCTGGCAATATGTAATGCTATGTGATTGTTGATTGCCTGCTTGATTTTGGATGGCAGGAACCCAGAATCGTAGCTAAGTCAGATGACGATCCGAAAACAAAAAAGACTGCGGAAAGCATGAAATCTGCAGAGAAGTCAGAAACAGACTCAAATACAAAGAAAAGCGATGTATGTTTTTCTTAAGTCATGGATTTCTCCCATTATGATGGTGCACTTTTATGTTTTTTGTTCACTTTTCTGCTTTATAATTATACCATTAATGTACGTGACTCTCTTGCTCCACAAGGAAGCACACACGCTCACTTGTTGAAGCATGGCTTTTGAGTTTTGTAATTTGATCATAATTTACCGTTGTTTATCTAATATTGAACACCTTAATCATTTGAAATATAGAGGTTTTTCCTTTTGGAGCTTTGCTAATTTTTTGAATCACTGTTTATTTCTTTTTCATAGTTATAGAAAATAGGAAACAGCATTTTACTGCATGACATAAGCTATAGGTGGGAAGTATGATACCCCATCGTTCTATCTACTTGCTTATAGTTTTTATGTCGAAATTCAATAAGTTGCGGGGGTGAGGCCTGCCCAACTGAAAAAACATGCTTGGAAAGTGAAAATACTACACATGAACCAAGAAAAATTTGAAGACAATTGAAATGTACTTATCGATGTCATTTTATTTTCAAAGTTAATAATGACAAGAGTGTATCATTCCTCGTGTGGGTAACAGACAAGGATGTTAAGATTGCTTGTGTCAGCTGTAAGGCGGCTTTAGGGAATTTTTGAAATTCTCTCTTTACTCTTACAGAGTTGCTGCGTCATAGAGACCATGAGATCACAAGGAATTTTCACTAGAAACATGAATATGATGGGGTTGGGAAAATATCCACTATGTTTAGTACTAAGACTTTTGTGTTAAATGCCCAAATTTGATGGGTACAAACAATAATAAAGACAGAAGAAGTTATCTGGGACATGAGTCACATTGCACGCAATTGAGCGAGATCTTTTTTAAATATACTGCATGTTTACCATGCATTAACTTTTTTTTTTTCTGTGTCAAAACTATCAGAGAAAGGGCAAGGTAGATGGTCAAGCTAATCAAGAGAGCAAGAAAGCTCCAGGAAAGGAACCCGTTGAAAAAGACAAAGAAATTGATGTGAGCTTGCTCAATATACGGGTTGGCCTCATTAGGAAAGCATGGAAGCATCCATCTGCTGATAGGTGTGTTTTTGAGATACCCCATCACTGTCCTCCCAAAAGTGCAAGCTTTTGTCAATCATAGTCTCCTATTCTGCCTCGTCTTGTAAACTTTTAATTCTGATATAATAGTCATGCAAAGTGCAGAGGTTGATTTCTAAAGTTCCTTAATTGGTTTGGTGGTTCAGTTTACTTGTTGAAGAAATTGATGTTGGAGAGGCTAAATTGAGGCAGGTTGTTAGTGGCTTGGCCAAATATTGCAGTCCAGATGAGTTGATGGTATCGTAATTACCTCATTGCCTCACTAAAGTAAGGAGCAGTTTTATGAACCTTTTGGAAGCAGACCAATTTTCTCTCTTTTTCACGTGTAGAACCGCCGTGTTGTGCTCATTACAAATGTAAAACCAGGAAAGCTCAGGGATGTTATGTCTGAAGGCCTGGTATGTCTTCTGCTCTCATCTCTTTGAATATCAGTGAATTCTCTTGATTCATTGAGCTTCCCTGTTTAAAAAGAACCATATTTTGTGGGGGCCGCATATGGAAAACATATTAGAAGTTCTTTGCTCCTCAAAAAGTACTTTCTAGCTCGGATTGGACAAAATTGACCTGTGTGTGTGGCTAGAATTTTAGTAACTTAATGGTGAGAATTGTTGGTTTCGCTATTTATCATCTCTTAACCAGTGGTGATGGCACTGCATGCATCGGTGTATCCATTAAAGATATTTCAGTTCGTCCCTAGCCTATTGTAGCTGCGTAAATTCCAGTTTTTAGGGGTTCAGCTTTGAGTCTAAAACTTTCAAGTTTTGCTTCTGTGAAAGCTGACTGCTCGTGAGCCTAAGTAGAAGTGCTTGATTGCTATAGCAGGATGAAGCTGTTTCTACATGCTATTTTTTAATGTCATTGTATGTTATGTGCCACCATAGGCTCTGTGATTTGATAATCACCCACTTGCCCAGAAATTCTTATAGTTTGCAAATTTTGAAGAACACACTTCCTAGAGAAAGATCATGGTTAGCGGAATACTTTTATCCACTTGTCCACAATATCTGATTTCAATTTGTCATCTTTCAGGTGCTTTGTGCTTCTAACGAAGATCACTCGGTTGTTGAACCTTTGCTCCCTCCAGAGGGGGCGAAACTTGGGGAGCAGGTCTCATTTTCTGGGTGAGCCTGGAAAACTTTGTCTGAGATTTACTTACCTGAACACCTGTTGCTGATTGCCTTTTGTGGAAGCATATGCACGATACCAAATTAACTGCTTATGGGGAAATTTAGAAAATTAAGCACACGCTTGACTAAAGCCAACTTCAAAATCTACTTTACTATTCACACTGTGAAAGCACTTCCTGTCTTGCATGTGCACATAAACTCACTCAATACACGATCGATCACCTGAGATTGGTTGACCTATGTTGCCCGCACGTCAATCGTCTGAGATCGGTTGAACTACGTTGTGCACGTGCCTGCGGCACCCACGTATGCAGACACATTTGTAAAGCCATTCTCTGGACAGATTAGTTAGCAATAGGATTCGTTGTGTGACATCTTGATAGCAATTGTTATTTCTCTTCAAAATTATGCACTTCTATTTGATCAACTGTCTACTTCCAGCTTTGTTAATCAAACGTTGGCGTGGAACATATTCGATAAAACACGCTCATCAACTAAAATATTGGTATAGATCTTAAGCGTCAAAGTTTTGCTTCCTTTTGCTCATGTGCGGTTGCTGGTTCTCTATTTAGGATTGATGGAAAGCCAGAAGAAGTTCTGAACCCTAAGAAGAAGCAGTTGGAGAAGATAACACTGGTATTTTTTTCTAACTGTTAGTTTATCCTCTTCTTGATCCTCCTCCTCCTCCTCTTCCTCCTTCTTCATACGTACGGCCTATTTGTTCTGCCAAAAAAGTTATTTATGGTTTCTGTGGAATTGTAATTGCGAATTGTGTTTTTGGTGCAGCATCTGTTTACTGATGAGAAAGGTGTTGCTACATTCAAGGGTATACCGTTCATGACTTCTGGTGGACCGTGTGTTTCATCCATTCCTAAGGCGAGCATCAAATGAGCTACGTCGATGGAGTGGATCTTTTCTCAATTTTGATCCCACATTCAACTTCACCTCAAAAGTTACTAAGAAAATAGATCATCTTTGTATGTGCGTGACTCCATCAGGCAAAATTGTCATGTATAATGTCACTCGAAACTCTCATCAGTGGGATCTGGCACGCAAGTTCTTGGGACATCTCTCTTTTATACTAATTAAGAGTCAACAAAAAGGCTATGCTGATGGAAATGCGTGCGATGGTGATGGTCTTCTTCTATCTCCCCAACAAACTGAGGAGACTTAATTGCCTCTTGAACTCTCTCCCTCTCACTGTAGATGGATGACGACGGCGATTAGCTGCGCTTGTTTCATTGTGATGGGTTTCGATGGATCCAATGTGCTATATGCTCGGGTAGATGAGTTGAAGTTAGTTCGATAAATCACAAGTCTGCCGATCAATGATCATACCTGCCTGAGTAAAATCTGCACATCAACCGAGTTATATTATGACTTTGGTTTGGAGGATGCCTGACCCCAACATGATTTTGTGTTTTGGCCCCATGGAGTCTCAGTATAGTGCTGTGGGATTTGCTCTAACATCTGTAACTGCAAGGTT
Organism: Rhodamnia argentea; assembly: GCF_020921035.1. Lineage (NCBI taxonomy): Eukaryota > Viridiplantae > Streptophyta > Magnoliopsida > Myrtales > Myrtaceae > Rhodamnia > Rhodamnia argentea. The sequence goes on along the minus strand of NC_063157.1, from coordinate 21,314,468 downwards.
TGATTTGCTCTTACCCGGCGTGTGGAGAGAGAGATTATTTTTACTTGTTATCAAAAAGCTTATGTGCCGGACTCATTTCATGGTCACTGGCCCTCGCCGATCCTTGTCGCACCAACCCCTCTCTAAATTGTGGGAGATCTCTCCCAAGTCCCAAGTTCTCTTTTCTTTCCTTTCTTTCTTTTTTCCCAAAAAGTGGCTTTTGTGCTTTATTTTTTTTGGCCTTTTATGTTTTCGCTATATTGCTATATCAATGTCACGCGATCTCGAGAGACATTAAAAAAAAATTGCCAAGTAGCATTTTTTGACCTTCAAATTGGACGAAACTAACAAAAATAGTGCACTTTTTTTGATAAATTTTAGATCTTGACTATATTTTAAAACTTAATTGCATTTTGGCTACAAATTTTAAGACTTTCAGTGCAGTTATTCTATTTTCCTTTTATTGTTGTAAATGGCATCTCTTTATTCTCAAATGACCCAAAAAAAAAAAAAAAAAACAGAACAAGAATTTCTGCATAATTTGAAGGATACAACAAGCACGAGATTTTTTAGCTATGCAGTTTGAGAAAAGGAAATGTATTATTAGATAGTCTGGGGTCTCACAAGTAATTGACTAAAAAGAAATTATTTTAGCGATTTGGGTGGCTTTGATTTTATGTTTCTTTCCCAAGCTGGTATCTCATGATCTGCTTCTGCTTCACTTCTGATCGAATGCAGTTGGGCGTGATGGTGCTGACATGTACTTCAACCCAATCTTTACTCGGAGACTTTCGACTTTGACTAAACTACATCCTTCAACGTCCCTCGTCAATTCCAAGATCAAATCTTTAGTCCGACAGTCTCAGTACACAGAGGCCCTGAAGCTATATTCACCTGAAAATGCCACCAAGTTCACCTTCCCTTCTCTTCTCAAAGCCTGCGCTTCTCTTCGCAACCTTTGCTACGGAAAGACTGTCCATTCTTCGGTTATTGCTTTGGGTCTGCGAGATGATCTGTACATAGCAAGTTCACTCATTGACATGTACGTGAAATGTGGGTCTTTAGATGATGCCATCCGGGTGTTTGATGAATTGACTGAGAGTCAAGCGTTGAGTCAGGATGTTACGATCTGGAACTCTTTGATCAAGGGGTACTGTAGATATGGCCATCTTGGCGAGGGTATTTGTAAGTTTGGTGAAATGCAATTGTTGGGTGTGAGACCTGATGAGTATACTCTTTCTATACTGTTAGGAGTTTGTGATGGCCATTTGGGATGTATGCAGGGGAAGCAAATTCATGGTTATGCTGTCAGGAACATGTTCAGTGGTGACACTTTTTTAGAAACTGCTTTGATTGACATGTACTCAAGTTGTGGGAGACTGAGGGATGCGTTCATTTTGTTTGATAATCTGGTGGACAGGAGCAATGTAGTAGCATGGAATGTATTAATAAGTAGGCTGACTGAGAATAACCTGTGGGGGTATAGCTTGAGATTCTATTCATTGGCGAAGAATGAGAATGTGAACCTCGTATCAGCAACATTTTCTAGCGCTTTGAGTGCTTGTTGCTGTGGTGAAGACATGTGTTTTGGCAGACAAGTCCATTGTGATGTGATTAAGATGGGTTTTCACGACGATCCCTATGTCTCTACTGCTACTTTAACTATGTATGCAAAGTGTGGATCAGTTCGAGATGCCGAGTGTCTTTTCTCTCAGTTAGAGAGAGAAATTGAGTTATGGAATGCGATGATCTCAGCTTATGTCGGTCATGGCCACTTCAATGATGCTATAGAAGCTTACAACCAGATGAGAGCAAGTGGCACAAAGTTGGATTCTGTCACATTTTCGAACATTTTAACTTCCTGTAGTATGGCTCTGCTTCCTAAGTTTGGAAGATCAGTCCATGCAGACTTGAGCAAGAGACCAATACAAAATAATGTTGCTACACAGAGTTCGCTGCTGACGATGTACTCCAAATGCGGACACGTTGAAGATGCTAATTTGGTTTTTTCTTGCATGACAGAGAGGGATGTGGTAGCATGGGGTTCCATGATATCAGGTTTTTGCCAAAATGGAAAATATAAGGAGGCTATTGGTTCTTATAAAGGCATGGAAAATGATGGGATCAAACCAGATTCAAATATTATGGCAAGTGTAATTGATGCCTGTGCGGGGCTAGAGAAAATCTCTCTGGGTAAAGCCATTCATGGATCAGTGATAAAGAGTGGACTGGAATCCGATACCTTTGTATCGAGTTCGCTTATAGATTTGTACTCTAAATGTGGTTGGCCAGATACAGCAGCAGTTTTATTTTCTAATATGCCGCATAAGAACCTTGTATCTTGGAATTCCATGATGTCATGCTATAGCCGAAACGATCTCCCTGAACTTTCAGTCCGTCTATTTTCTCAAATTGCAGAGCAAGGTAAAAATCCAGATTCCGTGTCTGTCTCAACTGTACTTGCTGCAATTTCATCTTTAGCATCATTGCTTAAAGGAAAAACTGTCCATGGATATCTGGTAAGACAGGAAATTTTGTGGGATCTTCAAGTAGAGAACGGACTAATCAATATGTATATCAAATCTGGATGCATCAACTATGCTGAGCAGATCTTTCAAAAAATGCCACAAAGGAACCTAGTGACATGGAACTCGATGATATCTGGTTACGGACATAATGGGGACTACCTTAAGTCCATCCAACTATTTGACGAAATGAGAATCTTAGGAATAGAGCCTGATAAAGTAACCTTTAGGTCATTGATCTCATCTTGCAGGCATTCTGGTTTAGTTGAGGAAGGCCTGAAACTTTTTGACTTGATGAAAGAGGGGCATCACATTGAGCCCGAAACAGAGGATTATGTTAACATCATTGATCTCCTTGGCCGAGCTGGACGCTTGGGCGATGCTTATAATTTCATAGAAAGCATGTCCATGGTACCCGATAGAAGCGTTTGGCTCTGTTTGTTGTCTGCATGTCGAATCCACAGAAGTGTTGAGCTTGGGGAAGTGGCAGCTTCCAACTTGTTGAGGATCGAACCAGACACAGGAAGCAATCATGTTCAGTTGTTGAATCTTTATGGAGAAGCTGAGTTGCGGGAACAGGCAGCGCAATTCCGGGCGTCCATGAAAGAGAAGGGGTTGAGAAAGAGCCCTGGTTGCAGTTGGATAGAGTTGAGGGATAGAGTTGATGTTTTCTACTCGGGAGGTTTGTCCACCCAAAGTACTGGCGATATTTGCAATACATTGACTAATTTAAATAGGAACATGGGAAAGATAGTTGTGGATGATACATGCCTTGAGGCTTTCTAGTGTCCGAGGGAACACGGGAGAACCCAAGTTTCGAGATATGCGTGGGACTGAGCTCCAGGAAAAAAGGAAAAAGGTGGTCCACAGATCACCTAATAGTAGGTGTACTAACACTGAGAAAGTGCCTTGAAAGTAATTTTGGTTGGAGTTACTGTGCTGATACAATAGTGGTTAGATTCAAAGTTTGATTTGATTTCTGAAGTAAACTAATGCCAGGAATTGCTGAGATATTCGCATTGGTGAAGGCTCATTTGAAGCTCTGGGAAATGCAGGTGTTGAATTAGCTCTAGCGGGTAGACCCGAGAGGGAACATTGGAAGTGTTAGAACTTGGCTTTTCTCTAGGGGCGTCGAGACCTGCCGGTGCTGCATAATATTGACAAGTCTGGAACCAAAAAGATACAGTTCTTAGATAAAACATAAGCATGTTCTATCTTATGAGGAGTGGTTCCATTTTTTCAGTTTGTCATTGTGCCACTCACGGGTTTATCCTGCAATCAGTATACGCAGAGGATAAAAGAAGTTACCAACACAAGCCTCTGGCCAATGTGGCAGTTCAAATTCGAGTATCACCAGCTTAGCGGAATGGAGCCCATCAAAAGAAAGAGATGAGCTCATCGAAACGTTTTGCAGCTTTTTCATAACATCATTTCTCAGAAGAGTACTTTTGCTTTGTTGAGTTTATTGTATTTACACCTCAGCTATCAGTGACTTCCATTCATCTGCCCGATGGTTTTACGTCAAACCGCCTAATAAGTTAGATCCTGCCCCTGCTCCCCTCCCTGTCATATGGCGCTTATGAACTTTATTCTAATTCTCCTCGTTATTAGCACTTTCTACGGCAGAAAACAAAACAAAACAACGGAAGAAGTATACACTGTCAAAGGTTAGTTCCTGGCAGAGTTGTTGATTGCACCCGTGGCTAGTAACAGGTCGCGGGATGAGATAGAGCTGTTATTCTCTCTTGTCTTCGACTGCTTCTCCAATACTAAATACATGATGCTCAGCTGGAAGTGACAGCTTCCTGTCCTTTCTTTCCAACTTGGTAACTACCTCAGAAGCCACCATAACTCCACTACTTGCAAGCTGGATGCTCTCCTCTTCTATGTCATTCCCGGGCTCCTCAGAGAAGGCATATCTGTAAAATCAGCATAAGGTTAACCAGCAGTGACATGCCTCACTGCATGAGGTGCAGATGGGCAAGACAGGCATTGCGTTAAACAAAATTCTGAAAGCTCATTGCTTTACGTGTTCCAAGTCCGGCCCCTTTTCAAGAATCTCAATAACTAGGCATCACACTTCTTGTTTAACCAGATTCTGTACATAACAGTAACATTGTAATGCAATTAGTTCAGTTTAGTTTATTATACTTTGAGTAAGCCAAATATCTCACCGGTCTCCTCCTAAATTTGAAAGTATATTGATATAAATGATTCATCTTATGCGTTTCTGAAAGTTTAGAGCTCTGTATGACTAAAAATCTAAGAAAAAATTCTCAGATGAAGTAGCAGCATCTAAAGGATAGGAATCAAGTTTCTGTTAGTACCTAGTTGGGTTGTTCGATGGAGCCCAGAGTACGCATATTACCACCAAGAGAATATATGCGAGCAAAATCCAGAAAGCAGGGATAATCCAAGCACTTCGCCACAGTTCACTCAAAGGGTCATTTGCATTATAATACAGCTGTCAAAATTTGTGTCAGGAACAAGAAAATCAATCAATTGATAAGAAATAGAGGATCGGCGACAAACTATTAGCTTTGTTCATGTAAGAGTAATGGCATTATTATGCAAGAACAAAGGATCTTGTTTTCAGCATAAATATAGTTGAGCTGCGAAAACGTCGAGCACCGAAAATTATAAAAGGATTTGCTAGAAAAGCCAAAACCAAACAACTTTTGAATGCGTAAAGGAAAGAGAGTTGAGGGATATATAAATTCAGCAGACAGGCCTCTAGAACCAAAGGGGAAAGAGAGAGAGAGAAACCTCATAGCCAATCCAAGCAATGGAGAGAAGCACTGAAACTGCAAGGCAATTGGTAAACTTGCGGTAAAGCCCAAGTTTGGCCACGCTTCTTCTGATCTGTCCTCCAAAGTGACAAAACAACACAACTTCTGAATTAGTTCTCGAAATTGGGAGGAAAAAAAGACAATATAAGATAATGCATGCAGTGTATAAACAAACTTTACCGTTTCCAAAAGTTTTATTAAGACCACTTTGGGGAGTAAGAGCTATACAGCAATAGAAGTGAACTACCATCGTAAAAAATAAACCACCTAACCAAGTTCAATCAATTGCATCATAGCAAAAAGGGTGGGTAAAATTGAGGTAAATCCTTGTGAAAATAGTGGGCCTAGATTAGGAAGTTCATAACTTAAATTCTTGCATGATTAAATTCTGGCACTATTATTTGACCACACTTCTCCATAGTTGGACAATCACGACCTAGCCAAGAAACCACATACTTCTCTTGCTTCCAAGGAGGATGCTCAGAAGGACATAATCCAAAGTGGGTGCAACCACAGCTCCCATCTATCTCTAATCTGCATAAAATTTGGGATATCATACACTCTACATTGCTACTGCTATTTTGACATACTGGGAATCATAGTCAATTGTTCAGCTAAGAAGAGGTTTAAGAGTCCAGTTGGCCAAGTAGCCAGTCAGGCCGGGTCTGCAAAGCATGCAAACTGCAGATGACCTCAGAATAACAAGGATTGATGTCAGTGGTCTTACTATACGAGACTAGAAAAAATTAAGTACGTATATACTCATGGTGAATGTGCTCGTCTCCAAATTAATTACCTCAGGAGTAGAATAAAATGCCAATTGATTGCTGATTAAATATAACGAGCACATATGAACACTTCATGGGGAACCTATAAGAACAGACTTCTTATGTATGCAAGTCCACATTAATTTTGCTCAAACTAGAGACTAATTGATTTTATTCAACAGATGCCTACTGATTGCATACCAGGGCTCGCCAGAACTAGTGACAAGAGGAGAACATGATGTACATAACTCACCTGAAGCTTTTCAAGAGTTTTAGATAATGAAGAGAAGATCCAAAGAATAAAGGAGGCATCCAAGAGAGCGACTGGTAGCACCAGGAAAATCCTTGCTTTTCCAGAGAAGTCATTTATGTTTCCCAAATGTTCGTAAAGCTCAAGAGCTTCTGAAGCCACAAAGTATGCAATGCCAAGGACCAGTACTTTAGGGGTTATGCTACCAAGGGTTGGCTTCACAACACCATATCCCATTGAGACCACAAGAAGTAACATACGAGAAACAGTTTTCTTGACAGCACTAAAAGTTACAGCCCAGACAGTGACTCCCATAGGTCTGTATCCAGTGGAATTGAAGTTTGCATATTCAAAGTACCACAAGGCCATTTCACACATCCCCAGACCAATTACAGCCGTTATCTGATAGTGAAGTTGTATTACATCTTTCCAGTGCTTCAGAAACTGGAGAAACCAGACAAGACCCAAAACGAGGTACGCCAAGGACATGAGGCCGTAAAACGTCATCAGGGGAGTAATCTTTCCAGGTAGATAACCCTCCGGGTTCTTCCAAACAGTCGTTCCACTGACTGACAAGTCCTTAAGTTCTGGATCACAAAACATAAAGTACAGATAGTACATTCCAGTTCTGTTGATCTCCACGGTGAGAAGCTCCATTTTAGCCACTTCATTTGTCCCCTCAAAGAAAGTCTGAATTCGTTTAGGTCCATCAGGATTATTGTGATCTTGATGAATGATCACCTCTCCTACCTTGCAGTGACCTCCCTTAGAGAGATCCGGCGTGCAACATATCATACTTGAATTCAGATAAGCACCACCGATCTTCTCCCTATCTCTGACATCAACAATTAAAGCTTCAACCAATCCAGTTCTTTGCTGCATCTCATTTTTCTTTTCAGCAGACTCTTTTGTCCTTTGGAAGGTGATGGACTCGAACCTGTGCAGGTCATAATTGACATTAAGTAGCTTCAACCTCGTACTATAACTTTGGACTGCATGTAAGATTGCCATGACATTCCCAAAGGCTCTTTCAAACACAGAGAAAAAAATCAGGTCCTTCACAGATATCTTAGTACTCTTTAGCTAATTGAAAACCTGTGATTCCTGCAAATTTTACATTGGCCGAAAATAAAATTTCACTTTTTATTGAAAATCCTAGTGAATGCGAGATCAACCCCCAAAACTCTCTAGTAGCAATTTTTTTTTTTTGGCCAAAATGGAGGACAAAGCTCTTCACATTTGCGTGGGTTTCTTTCATACTCAATCTCCCTGTCCACTCATCGTCCCCACCTTCCACTCTCACACCTCAGAACTCCAAGTAAACAGTTCCCAATTGACTCTTGAATAACATCCATCGCATAAACGGGACCTATACGTGATGTCAGCATTAGCCAAACAGAAGGCAATCATCATTTCTACAGGTTCTTATGTTTCTTGCTCTTTTGTGTCCTCCATCAAGTTATTACTTCAAAAACTCATCATTCGCACATCTATAACTGTATGCACGGTTTTATTTTATTTTTTTCCTAGATAACTCTAATCAACAATGAACCTCATGGAAAGAACCAACGTATGATGCAGCATTGAGCCAGTCAAAGCAGAAACGCAGTCGCAGACGCTTTTGCTGCGGGAAATCCGGATCAACCAAAAAGAACGAGCTAGTTCACCAAGCAGGCAAGTAGAATGTAGAACATCGAGCAAAAAAGACAATGCCGAACCGGATAAACGATTTGCCGCTGATAGGCGCATCGTCGGATGTGAGATTGCCGCCGGCAGCGGCGGACGGCCGAGGCTTGGAAGCGAAGAGGCCTTCGCTGCCGCCGTGGAAGAAGAAGGAGTTGGAGCGTCGGGAGAACGTCTCGTTTCGGTATTCGTGGATCGAAGCATCGGCTGGCCCGGGAAAGCAGGTGCAGCTGACGTACGCTAGGATGGAGAGTCGAACGAAGTTCTCGCGACGCAGGAGATGGCGACTGCGAGGACGCAAGTTGGTTGCAGTCATCATATGCCAGCACAAAGCGAAGAGGAAGGAAGGAGAAGAAGACGTCGCGATCACAGAGGATCGAGGTGATGGAATAAAGACGAACTGACTTCTAAAGTGAGATTCTACCGAAACTGCAGATTTAACTGGTGGACGACCCTTTTTACATGATAAATTAAAATGATTTTAATTTTTCGGCCAAAAAATGGTTTTTCTTTCTATTTGTTTTAATTATTGCTTTTTTCTGGTTAGAGATAATGACATTAATATTCCTTAAACTTTGACCAAATGTGCAATATAATTTTCGAACTTTGATTTGACCAATATGATCCCCGAACTTTAATCAAATGTGTGTTGTAGTTCCTAACTTTTAATTTGACCAATATGATTCCTAAATTTTTAAAATATATTTAACTTAATCCATCAATTATAGAAAGATGTTTAATATAATCCTTCCATTGATTTAAGTTCATGAACTAAGTTGAGCACATTTCAAAAATTCATGAACCATATTAATCAAATTAAATTTAAGAACTACATTGCACATTGAGTTAAAATTCAAAAACTATATCGATCAAATTAAAAATTCATTGAATACATGGCACATCGAATCAAAATTGAAAAACCATTTGTACCATTTTACTTTCGGAATAAAAGAGTGCAACTAGCTCGAATCGTACTTCACTTGTCATAGTTACACATCTCCATCCAATTCACCTCACGCTACACCACATGCTCTTTCGATTAGCAAAAGGAATCCACAGCATCATCGTGCCATAAGACGGAAATGCACAAAAGCCACTCAGGCAAGTGGCCCGATTGCAGTCGCGATTCGATCAAGCTCCGCACATTGCCGCTCGGCAGTCTTCCATAGATGAGGCCGAGCTCTGATGGCTATACACAGGAGGAACGAACCAGGACTCGGATTGTCGCAAGCACACACCCACTCAGTGCACCCGCTTTTGTTAAGCAGAACCATTGTTTGTCCAGCCAAAAAGGCCTATCACATTACAAGTTCACAACCAGGAGTCCTTGCCAGTTGAAATTCTCATAGCCGCTTAGACCACATAATGTGAGAAAAGAATGACGACATCCTATATGATGGTTACAAATGATATTACAAATGAAATAATACACATGATAAATTTTGCCGGAAAGAACTTATCGCGAACCGAGTGCGCGCTGATTCTTGCTATGATTGGTTGACCAACCCCAAGACAAAAATGTACAGGCTCGAAGATCTTTTCTCGTGTTCCTGTTTCTTGATTGGTCTGATTTACATTCCAGATGACGATGTCCGGTTTATTCTCTGTGCACCCAATTTTGGAGCAGCAGGTTTGGCTCCTCGGATTCTACCGGCCGATAAAGGCTTGGCGCTGGTGGTAGGCGGAGGAGCAGCTATGGCAGCCCACGGATCGTCATCCGCTGTTACAGCAGTCTTCACAGTGAAAGGTTTCGAGGTACTCTTTGGAACTGGTGCCGCTATGGATCGCCACAAATCATCATCTTCATCTTTCGGGACTTTCACTGCACTCTTCGGCCTCAAACTAGTGACTGAAAATCAAAAGGAAAATACTTAAGTCTGCTGGATGTATTGTCAGTAAATAGCACTAACTAAAATCCCAATGCAAAAGTGTTATTAGTTGTGGTAAAATCAAATTCTAACGACAATCATTTGGCGTTTAAGGCTGCTTTTTTTTTTTCAAAAAAATGAATGATTTGAAAAATATTTTCCTGTAAATGATCATTTGTATCACTTGGAATGCTTAGTCAGTTAAAATTCATTTTCCGCAAAACAAATGTATCCTAAGCCCCAAAAGATATTAGTACTGCGACCTTTCAACTCAAATATGCGGTAACTGGCCCTCATATTTATATTCATGTGATTCAGAACCAATTATCCAGAACCAGTACTCACTATAATATTCTAGATAACTATTAAGATTGCATACTCACTGGACATTCCAGATACCAGAAACAAATATAATAACTTGAAATGAAATTTTCAAGCAGAAGATAGCATTTTGGACTAACAAACTATATAATGGTTCAGTTGTCAAGTCACAAATCCTTGATTGGTCTTTACAGTCAATGCACTCTCACAGCAACTATGAGCATTCATGACCATTGGCATCGAGCAAAATAGAATCATATTACCTGGTGGCTTGGATTGTGAAACAGGTTGCGATACTGGCCGTTTCTGAGCTGCTTGGATGCTAGCAAGAACGGGAGAAGGCTTTGGCTCTTCAAGGGGTTCAATATCATCCCAACCATCCTTGTCACTTTCATGCTCTTCATGAATTCCGTTGTCCACTTCTCCCCAACCATCGGTTGATGTCGGTGACACAGGTACGGGCTGATCAGACAAGTCTGTGCTGGAACTAGCGTGAACTATTGTGTTACTTGGAGTCTCCACCCCTGAAACTATCCAGGAAACCAATCAATATAACATGCATATTATATTAAATATAGTCACAGTGAAGTTTATATCAATTATTTTATCCCGCATTCATATTGACAGTCCATTACATGGGAAGAAACATCTTGCAATTAAAGTCATGTGACTCTAAAGAGAATCGATGATCCAAGTGGGCTTGGTCTTGCTATTGATTTTTCAAAAACCCCTTCCCTCACAGAAAACACTGCAGCAGCTGCATCTAGTAAGACTCCAAGAAAGTCAATCCTAGTACAAACAATTCATGCATGACGTTGCTCGCAATAAAATTTACCATCACTAAAACCAGCTCAAGCTTATGCAAACTAATTATAACTAGACTGGTATCACCATCACTAAAGGCTTTTGGGGAGCACATTCAGAGAATCTCAATTAAAGAACTGCAGCCATACCAAAGCTGGGAGTGGAAGCTGAAGAAGTAAGAGTAGTGCTGGAGTTTGCAGTTGCAACTGGTGCTTGTTCTGAAGGTTTTCCTTTGAGAGTCAAGGAGCTCATTGCCCATCTGCATAATAATGCAACCTCAGGTCAAATCAAATTCATGAAACAACACCATAGAAAAGAGGATAAAATCATTACTCGAGATACTCCTCTACAATTGCAAGAGAAACAACCACTACAGTGACCTGTGGCCACCAATATCTGGCGTAGACAATGAGTAGTTTTCTAATCAAATATTTTTTCAAGATTGTATTTGATTTACAATGCTCTCAGATTCCCTTCTTTCAACAGCCCTAAATCCAGAAAATTACAAGGAGAACGCATCCTTTGACTATCACCGTTTTCAGTGCCTTGAAAGGCATAACTGAGAAAACACAAAATTGCTTTCTGTGTTTTCAAGCTAAAGAGGACAGTCAATCACCACCAGTGATTGTTGAAATCCTATGATTTCAAATCTATTTCACACACAAAACAATTCATTTAGTAGCTTGAAGTGGAGATGCATCTGAATTGCAAATGAATTTTATGATCTGTATCCCATTCATTATGATTAGGTACGATTCAGTTATGACTTCTACATTTGTGGTCAATGGGCCCAGGAAGTAATGACATCAGACTTTATATACATTTCATAGCGGGGATGTTTACAAATCACAATTTTACTGATAGAGGCATTATTTCCTTGAATATCTTACATAGGTCATCTGAGTTCATCTGACACAACCAGGTGATATTTCTTCAAAATGCTCGATTCACATGTCAATATATTTTTCTATATTTTCGCAAATAATAGGCTTTAATAAGATATCCTTCTATGTATTTATTCTATAAGATTGTACTAAATCTTACTATTCAGTATTCGATTGCTTTCACAATTCAAAAAATGAGGTTTATGATTCACTATTTGAATCACAATTTAACAACATTGATCACTAGTTCTTCCAGAAGGCACCTTATCCGCATATGATGAACTAAAATAGCTGTTTTGTGCAGTTGTGGATGTAGTTGTCGAAGATGTATGGGCTTTGATAACTGTCAAATAGAATCTTTGACTGGTTGCAGAGAAAAATTAATTTCGGACTGTTGAAAAGAGACAAAACTGCTAGTTTCCATTAATATCTACAGACATCTGTTTCCTAGATTGCTGCTCAGATAAACATTATTTTTCCTGGATTGTTGGATTCTTTTCGCTTTTTCTGCATGGTACGATGTGCAAGGCATAAAAGGAAATATGCATCAGAAAGAATGAAATTTTGCCCATCAAAGTGACAGAGAGAGCCTCCAAGCTGTTTCATTTGACTTTCCAACCAAAATAATTTGCCCTGTAACCATGATGCACCGATAAAGAAGAATGAACTCACCCAAGTAAACCTGCATTTCCAAGGTCTGAAGAAGTTCCGGTGCTCGTAATTCCAGTGGTATCTCCAGAATTTGTCTGCCGAAAAAGAACAAGGAGCAGAAGATTCTATTACCAACTTATGAAGAAACTAAACGTTATCAATGAATTGGAGTAGCTTAAACAAGTGAAATCGCAGACATGTCACAGCTCAGAAAAAGAGAAGTACTTGTAAGATCTCAAGTGATATACTTAGCACCTCCAAGTATGTTACATATCATATGGTAACTATATTACCTAGTGTAAGAGATTTCAGTATCATCACAAACTCCCTTTTATACCAAAGAGAAAAATGAAAACTAAAAGGGGTAAAAGAATAGGCTGCCTCAGCCGAACATAGTCATCAAAAGTGCATTCATACCACCAGACCAGCAAGACTATCTGCTGGATGTGTGCACACGAGAGAGAGGAGAGAGAGAGATCATGAGGAAAGACAAACTATTCAAGCTAATTCTGACAACTGTGTTGGAGCACATGATAAAAAAACTCACCTCCCAGCTTTCTTGTTGATCGTACTAAAACTAAGATACAATTTTGGTTACTGGTTGAAGAGAACAAAGGAAAAGAGATACCTTCTCGTAATATTGCTTCAATAACAGTAAAAACTGGTCAACTGCTTGGAATGCCTTTGATCGAACATCACTGTTGAGGAAAAAAAAAAGGAACTCAATCTTGAGATACCAATAGTCTTTAGAGTCATTTCCCTCCAAGATAGGAGGAGAATATGAATAACTGTACATTAGGTCTCGTTAGTGTTTTTATGAATATCATGAAAGCTCCGCACCAATTTTGTCCCGAAAAACAGCACATGTCAATGCACAACACTAGAAAGGAGAAAAAAATGTTGGCCGGTCAAAGAGCAGGTCAGTATCTAATCATATGGGAGGATGATGCAGCGGAAAGGAAACACCTTACCTATCAGGATCAATGGTTAAAACGACAACATTTGGAAGAATCCTAGTTGCAATTTCAGTAGTGTCATAATAGGAGCTTGTCGCGCATAAAGCCATGATTCCTGCATCAACATAATTGCTTGATCATTAGAATAGTTGAGCAACTACTTAGTGACAGTCTTATCAGAAAGAGAAAAGAATATATTCAGCAAAAAGAAGAAAGGAAACATAAGAAAAAAGGGTAAAGAGTTTGCCTAGATGCACAAAAAGAACAATAGTTTTCAGGTTTCCATCAATGCTGGGAATGGTTAGCATTTCCGAAGCATGCTGTAACTTGTGATCATACCACTCAATAAAATGTTAATTAAATCATAGAGGGACCTTACCTGCTCCTCTGGCAGGAGAGAAAGTATCACGCAGTGCACGGACTGTAAATGCATTGATCAACACTCGTTTCCTCGTCTGCACCATATAAAAACGATATGTTGCACTCTCAAGAAATTTCAAATCACACTAGAAGGATTAAGATGTGGTAATTTACTCCAAGAAGATATGGCAATCAAAATATATGTCAAAAAATGATGAAAATTGGGAAACTGACCCCTTCATTTAGATGGCTTGCAATGTTGCCAAGTAATATCGTGGTGTTGGTTCTTATTGCTGGTTCTTCATCTACCTGCAAGCCTTAAAAAAATGAAAAACACACGCCACAGCTCCCAGAAATTGCCTAATCGATGGATGACTCCCAAAACGAGCACGACAAAGAAAAGGCAGGACCAATTTTCTGCAGTGGTCCTTATACAAGCATATCTTAAAATGCACAGATCTCACATTATCCACTGATCATGCGCTGCCTAATGGAGGGAATTATTTTTTTAAAGAAAGAATACAACTTCTGAAGTTCAATAAAAGATGATGTCAAAGACCTACTGCCGGAAGAAGTAATCATACCTGTAACTTTGACAGGTACTTCAGTAAAGATGCTGAAATCGTTCGCTGAGAAAGCTGAAGTTAAAAAGAAAAATGTAATGAACCACTGTCTCCATTCATTGAATTTGGCTGTAATTAGATCTGTAGTACGTGACATGGGTTTGAACATCACAGGGCTCGCCTTTTATGGGTTGTGCACAGCATCTTAGAAGACAAATGAGAAATAAAACCTACCTTAGGAGCGAGAATGAGCATAGATTTCAGTGTCAATTCTCGCAGAAAGGCAGATGTATCAGAAAATCCAGTAGCCACGTGAGGGAAAACCTAGTGAGCAAGATAGGAGCTTTAAAAATCCAAAATTGGATGTTCAAAGTTACTCGACATAGAGCACAGAAAGACATCTAGAAGTTGGGTGGCAGCATACTTGCTCATCAACAATTTGGGCTGACAACGACTCTCCATACTGATCAATATGCTGCAGGAGACCAACTCGAATAGCACGGTCGTTGGAGGCGAAAAGCTTAACGATTGTAGGCAGTACCTGAAAACAAACATATTCAGCACTTCTATGCTATTCACATATAAAGGATGTGATCTCAAAACTCACATACAACAAACAGACTAAAAGGAGGACGCAAGTGATGGAATTAAATTAGTATGACCTTCGAACAGAATTCTTCAGTAGAGAGCCAGGAACCCATTTTCAACAATGCAGCCAATGCTGGGGCAGCAGCTGAACCAAATTCAAGGGCAGAAGCTAATAAAGGAAGTAACTGTAAAAGCAGGAAATAACATCAACACGCTGAGTTGAAGGGAAAATAATAGTTGAGTGTACTATGTCTACAAGGAATTCAATGACTGCACCTTCTTCAAAACGATTTGCCGGGGAAGCTGCTCAGCTAAATTTGGCAGCTTGCGGAAGAAGGTGTCTTTCTCAACACTATCCTTTAGATTGAGTATTTCCATGAAATGTATTGTATCCACCAGTTTATTTTGAAAATATTCTGCCATCCATAAGCACCAAAGTCAGTATTATGGCACACAGAAGAAAATGATGCAGAGAAACAGTTGTTCTATGTCAACAGCCCATGGCATGAAACGAAAAGGTGTCAGCACATAGAAAACGCACACAGATATTGCTCTATGATAAGTACTGGAAATGAATCAAATGCTCTCCACTAATTCCCTGAAGAACTATACATGTATATCTCAACTGAACATTAATCTACTCAAATCATTCCCGTGCATAACAATTTTGCAATTTGTACTACCAATGAGAAGGAGTAAATAATATCAAAAAGAAGTTAGAAACTCAAGTTAGAAACTGACCACTATTCTCTAAAAGCTTTGATGTATTCAACCTGCGAGAAGGCGTGGAACTCAAGAGCCGCTGATAATCTGGAAGCAGAGACTGCAAGACAAGAGTGTATAAGAGATGCCAGTGAAACAAGAATCTTCCAAGAACCAAAACAAACCAAAATTAAAAATCTCTGGTGTAATGAAATTACTAAAAATCATTCATCCAGTACACATGTCCAGACAGCGACCCTTAACAAAAACTGTATCTACCTTTGGAATAGAAACAGTGTTGCGCAACTCCTCTGTTTTGCTCAACTTCATGCCGGAGAAAAGTTCATATATGAGACAGCCTACCGATAAGAACAGACAAAATGGAATGAAATTCTAGAGTCCTGATACAAAAATATACCAAAAAAGGGGAATCGACTTGCAGAGACTCGAAACAAAAGAATCTTGCATGAGCATGTGTTTATCATCTTTGATAAAGTGCTGGTTCTCCATAGCATGTAACCACAATCACACTTTTTATGCGTGAGGTACGCAACAGAATACGAACCATACCTATAAAGCACCTTTGGAAGTACAAGGACGTTATCAACCCCTTTCTTCTTTTTTCTTTCTTTCTACTTCTAAGAGAGAGAGAGAGAGAGAAGGGGGGAGGGTTTATTGGGTTGTCGAGGAACTTACCTAATCCCCATGAATCAATGGCCCATGGCGGAGATTTTCTAATGGCAGCCCAGTCAGACTTTACCAACTCCATTGGTTTGTATTGTGATCCAACGAGCCATTCATATTGCTGAACAAACAGATCATAAGATATAACAAAGCTGCAATTTGATCATCCACCGAGTCATGAGAAAAGGAGAAACTATCGATGGTCAATCGCAGTCCATATCGCCACTATAGAATAAATATTTTCATAAAACACAGCCTATGCAATTTATGAAACTTTTGCTCCCTAATGCTATTCATAACAGAAAAATCTAGAGTTAACTGTATGAAGGAAAGAACATCTGTAGAGTGTAGAAGCTACCAACTATACTCGAATAGCAGGATACAAAAGGCCAGAGAAGCATGCTAATAAAGATGTCTTCCAAAAGCCCTCCACCACAAGCATTCATCCAAGACAAAGTAAAATTTTTTGCAAAGTTGACTTGTGAATAAGACGTCCAGATGTGTATGCTATGACAGTAAATATGAGAATTACTCAAAATTGTTAAGCATCATTTGTATCATATACTTGTGAAAATAGATAAATTCTGGAGCAAGACATGAATTTGCTCCATCAATTTCTGTAAACCACTAGCCCATTGAGTTAAATTGGCTAAATCAAGCAATGAGAAAGGATATTCGATAATTGACATTATGGCACATTCCCCTGGTATATTAAATGAAAATATTGCAAGTCCACCTTAATTTTGAGATATAAAAAAAAAAACAGGTTTGCTCGAATAAAATGCTCAATCAGCAATTCTATTTAATTTTATGGGGAAGGGCTGTTAAATTAGGAGTCTTTGTTAATTACACGGCACATATCCAAAACTAGAGGAAGCACACATACACAAGCACTTATCTCATCTTGGCAACGAAAACCATGGTTTCATGTAGAGCCTGTAAGCATATAGGTCTCTACATCACCTCCAAAGTTAAAAGGAAAACAAATTAACACGTAGATACTTACCAGCATAGGTCCAGTTGCAGAAGGATTGTTCCCATCAAACTCAGATAGAACGTCAAACGCATGCAGCTTCCAGTCCAAAGTCTGAGTGACAACAACACTTGCCACACATACATTAGCATGAACCTGCATTTGCCAAAATTAGCCTCTACAAAAACGGAGAAAAAATATCATGAGGTGATAGAAGGAAGGGGATAGAAGGGACAGGATAGGAAATTAAACTTCAGTAACCAGATCAGGGAGGTGCCTCCCTTATACACTCTGATGTAGATGAGACTGAGTCTACCTACTAGACTGGGGTGTCATTCAAACCTAAATTTGAAAATATACGACAGATAATTCCCAACAGCATCCATAAGACTTTCATTAACGATCAACGGCAACTTATAGGATGAAACCTAAAGATCTCCATTTGTTTGCATCATCCCTAATATTCAGCAAAAGACTTTCCCTATTATAACCCTTCTCTTCAGAGGCGAATTCCATCCACATTCATTTACCACAATATGGAGAAATTTGACAATCTTAAAACCATAAAAGAGCAAAGGACTGAGAAAATCTTTAAGCTGAACAGCCTCACCAAAATCAAGTAGGAAGGATCTAATATTCAAAATTGTGTTGAAGTGGAATGTCTTCTAATGATTTTAGCTTGTTTTTCCTATTTTATGGCTTTTGTTCGCGTTAACTTCTGCAAACTCGGGCAATATTTACCTTTGAATTCATTCCTATTAAAAAATCAATCATGCTCAAAGTGGAAACCAAATCTCGTAGAGTGACATACAGCCTGCTCACTCTGTTTTGCAGCTGAAAAACTGGACAAGAGGAAAGATTGACGATTCTAATACTGACATCACACCATTTTCAGATATTGTCATAACAGCGGTGTGTCCCTTCTTCGAAATGGTAAATTGCGGTTCCTTCGTCATTCATGAGGAAAAGTTGAAGTTCGATACTCACAAGTTTACAATCACTATTGAGGAAGCTCACTGCTTTAGCAATTTGATTTAGGCCCCATGCGTAGTACTCATCCCTGGCATCGAAAGAGAAAGTTGTTGAACAATATAACTAAAACCTAGCAGAAGACTGTACATACTCTACCGTTTTTATGCTCCATAGTTGCAAGTAAATTGTAGACAAGACAGAGGTAAATATGACCGAAATACAAATTTAAAGAAGCAAAGTAAGCTGAAAAACCAACGAACACCCAGGAATATTAGCATCTCAATACACAAAAAGAGTAGTCATATGGGAAGTGGCATGTCATGGAGTTTGAAACTTCAATTGCAGTCACTTAAGCATCACCATTCCAGTGTTCACATAGGAGAAAAGATAACGCAGTGCAATCAGAAGGGCTACCAGTGCAGACATATTATACAAACCCGAATATCAAAGCAAAGTTGAATACCATACCTCTGAGTACCTTTTAAACCCAATTCCTTTATCTTTTCAGACAAAGGCATCACAGGCTCTGTGACAATATAAATGGTAACTTTCGTGGCGGCACCGTCAAAAACTTCAGCTTCAGTACTATGGAGAAATGATAGTACATTCGGATGTCTCACCTAAAAAACGCAATCGTTTGATTAATATAATCCAGATGTTTTTCTGAAGAGATAGCACATCTGTTGACCATCAAACTTCTCTCTGCATAGCATGAAGGTGACAATCCAGCTTCCGAAAGAAGCTTGGTGGGACTAAATCTCAAACTCTAATCACGTGTTATCGAGCACTACGGATTTACTCAGAATCTTCCTTTCCTATATCACTTCTTGGTATACATCCAGTTTTTTTTTTTTTTTGTCAGAGTATATATCCAGTTAAAAGATAACAAATAGCTTACAGTTCGGAGACGTTTAACACCATTTCGACCGGCAGCAAGATGTCCATCCTGGGGATTGCTTCCCGAAAGGGAGAATATAGAAACTGGACATCCATCATCCTGATAAGCCAAAAGCAGTAAGGAAAAACAAATACCAGAAGGAAAATACTCCGTCTATTCTTCCATAAGTGGGAAAAACATCCCTCAATCGAGGGATGCACTACAAGCACTAACATTATGATGCACATAAATAAAAAAGAGCATTGTCATGGCCAGATATAATGAATACCAAACGTATCACACAATCGCAGCTTTACGCATATAGTGATGCAAACAAACTCTTGAGCAACAAAAGAACGTCTCCAGAGTGTTCATGGAGGAGAGGACAAGTACTTCAAAGAATATAGCCAAACAACCCACTCTCTTCACTCATTGACAATGATGTCACAACAAATTACTTTGCAGAGTGAAACTCCTCCGCTCCTCTAGATTTTCCCATAACGCATTCGCATTGGATAGACCTAGTAGTTTTGGCCTACACGGCGAGCATTCCCTGATCAAATACACCAGCCATTTCACTTCACATCGTTTGCTCGAATCAAGCCAGACTTCCACAGCAAAAAATCAGCGACCACATTCATCCACACAAACGAGCACTCGCGCAACAATCTCACTTCACCTACACCAATCCCCCTGGATCGCATCCCAACCACCACTCTCCGCCCCCAAGCAAATCACGTCGGCAATCATATTCAGCCAAGCACGTAGCAGCAAGTTCCATCAATCGCAACTCACACAGATGACACGAACAACGAATACCTTGGACGTGCCGCGACAGTGAACCCAAGAGCCCCAAGCAGAGGAATAGGGTTCGCCGATGTTGTACGGGAGATCTTTAACTCCGGTGCCCGATCCACCAACGACTCCTTTCAGAAACTTCAACATTCTCTCTCTATCCTCCTCGTTCCTCCTCCTGATTCCGAGCTTCCACTGTATAATTCAGTGCCTGCCACAGTTGCGACAGACGGAGAGGGAGAGGGAAAGAGAGAGAGAGATCTCCGAACAGGGAAGACGAACGAGGTGGTGCGATCTGCGAGTGGAGGAGGAGAGAGAAAGAAGAAGGAATGCCGAAATCGGGAGGCAATAGAAACTGGGAATGATATAACGTGATCCGGTGCTTCTCGGTCCATGGGAGTTTCAGGTGTCCCCAATCGAATCGAATGAGCTTGTTCTTCGAATAATCAGTTCGACTATGAAACTTAGGGTGAATTGTATATTGCCCCCCCAGATTTTTGCGCTTCTTACAAATCGCATCCCGATTTTTCAATTTTTTTCGCAATCCATTCCCTCAGGTCTTGAAGTTTCAAGCCGATTGCATTGGCCTGTCCCCTTAGCGTTGGTTCAGGGCATGAACTCGTCACGTGACTAGTCAGCACAATTTTTTTTTTTTTTTTTTTTTTGGTCAGAAGTCAGCACAATTTGCAGAGGGCGAATTTGTCCAACAATTAGAGCGAATTGAATTTCCCACCGAGTTTTGGCACTCGTTGTAGTTTGCACCCCTAACTTTTCAATTATTTCATTTGCCCCTACGAAGTGTTGAAATCGGATTGTCCTCCCTAGCACAGGTGATCGGTTCCATAATGGGTAAATTTCGGATCCGAAAACTGGAATCTGGACCCTAGAACCTATATTTCTTTCTTTTTTGTCAAAACCCTAGAACCTATCTTGTTTTCTGTGGGTACGATTTGGAATCTGAAACCTAAAATTTGGACCGACTTCACCCTCATCGATCACCGGAACAAAAAGAAAAAGAAAGAAAAGGAAAAAGGAAAAAAATAAAAAATGTCTCTCGACTCTTCGATTAGTAGGTCAATCAATGTTAGTTTGATGGTTGGTGGCTTGACTTTCGCTTCGAGCGGTACTTCCCGATATTGTATTTGAAGCAGTTGTTCGAATTCCTTATGATATTAAAGTTAAACAAGTTCTTGCTAATGGTAAAAAGGGAGGTTTGAATGTGAAGGCTGTTCTTATTTTACCCGAGGGATTTGAAATTTACCCCCCGGGATCGTATTTCGCCCGAGATGAAACAAAAGATAGCCAATCTGTCTTTTCAGAGCTATCGCCCCACTAAAAAATATATTCTTGTGATAGATTCTATTTCTAATCAGAAATATAGTGAAGTCACATTTCCTATTCTTTCCCCGGACCTCGCTACTACTAAAGATGTTCACTTCTTAAAATATCCCATATATGTAGGTAGGAACAGAGGAAGGGGTCAGATTTATCCCGATGGGAGCTAGAGTAACAATACGATTTATAATGCTATAGCATCTAGTGTAGCAAGTAAAATCATACGAAAAGAAAAAGGGGGTACAAAATAATCATATCGGATGAGTCATACGAATGTCAAGTAGTTGATATTATTCCCCAGGACCGGAACTTAAATATTAAAATATTGTTAAAAATTATTCACATCGGTATCGTCATACGCCGCAAGTTAGCCTAAAGGGCTGAATTGGCATAAATGCAAAAATTTTAAGATTGAATTGGTATAGAAAATGATTTAGGATTGAATTAATATAATTGTAATAGGTTTAAAAACTTTTTTGATAATTTTCTCATTGATCTTAAACTAGAGTTTTCTTGAAAGTGACTAGAAATAGGCTCAAACAATCACACTGTGGGTATGTCTCCTTTCTTGGCTCCATCTTTCCTTGTCATAGCCAACCTAAAAAAGAGATAGGAATACGAGGATTGACTTTGAAATGACAAGAAAGAACTGGCACTATGCCTTACACACTAGAAAGAGCGATCGAGAGCAGATTGATGATTCGACGGTATCGAGATGGTATTAGCTACGGTGATCTATCTTTCTTAAAAGCAACACCAAACGGTAATCTCATGCACAAAATCAATTTCCATACCAGCTCGATTTAGAGTTTCGAATCCGGAAAGTAAACTAAATTTTAGTTAAGATAAAGGAACCGAGTGCCGAAAAGAACCGTTCTCTTAAGGCTTCAAACTACAAGTCACATTGAAAATCATGAAATTAAAGTAAGGATTATTCTTTACTTGTTACCCTCTTACTCGTTTGGTAGTAAGAATTATATCTAGCCCCTTTAAGTAACTTGATAAGCATAATTCTTGACTTGTTACCCTCTTACTCTTTTAGCCTTGGCTAGATCATATCATCGAGTGCCCACCACACATGTCAAGCACCAGGTAATATGTATCGCAAAAAGTGAATGCATTAAAACTGGATAACATTTCCTATTTCATCACCCGACAATATTATTTTATAAAAAGAACATCGTTTAATATAACCCTAGAATTAATTGTGGTATTTGAAATTTGATATAGCATTTTTTAGCTTAAAAATACGAAAATTGAAGCTTAGCGTCATTTGCTTTATGATTGTTAAAAGGGATGTACTTATCAAAGATTTGTCTGTTATTTAGAAATCTTTAGTACATGAAAAAACTTATATCAACAATCTTTTTAGCAATCCAAAGGGTGGGAAGGAGCGATTAGTACTATAGATCTCTTCTGGGCGTTATCGTAAATGTCTTAGACCCAACTCAAAGGTCCAAAGCTGCCAAACTTGTCACCGCAACTTCACCAAGATGTCCTGGTAACCCATAAATCTCTCTACACAAAGTATGCCGCAATTTAATAACGAAGCAAGAGTCATTCAAAGATTCGCTCACGATATGAATCAAACCGTGATTTTGTGGAAGACAAGTAACCCGTTCACCATTAGACCAACCACCCGGGCGGAGAGAGAAATACGAATCCGACTAATATGAATACTACAATATTCTACAAGCTTATGTTAGATAATTAAATAAGTTCATCAGGAGGAATTCAATGCCCAATTCTCTTTTGAGAGCTTTTGCCTTTTAACATGGTTTTTCTATTCTTCTTCTTGTTTTGTTTTCAAACTCATAAGCAAGCTTATCTCATTTCTTATCCTTGAAGCTCTCATGGAGTCCAGCAAAGCAACCCTGCAGGTTTCTCTCGAACGAAGCCCTTGAAATATGGGCCGCACCCCTGCTTTCCCGCGCTACCATTGTTCCTCCACTGCCGCCACCACCTTTAGCTAGCCACTGGGTGAGAGCCGCAACCCCTACCACGACAAGCGAGGACTCATAAGCCCTCGTCTAGTGGCCGGAGGCCTCCTTCCGGCCCTTAAAAAATATATATATAGAAAAACATCTAAAACGATAATTAAAATTGGTGAGGGCTCGCAAACCCTCACCCAATGTCCGAAGGCCTCTGCTGGTCCTAACCAAAAAAAAAAAAAAATAGAGGAAAATAAAAAATATAATTCAAAATTTTGAAGAATATTAAAATATTATTAAAAATGTCTACGTCAGAATCGGTCAGTTAAATGGACTGAATTGGCATAATTGAAATAAATTTAAGACTTTTTTGATAATTTTCTCGGAGCTCGCGTCATAGCCACACCCATGTATCGTAGAAAGACGGGACGATCGTTGCTCACATAGCCTTAGTCGATGTCCGAAATTGATTGAGATCAATATCAACGTAGTTATTACAAATTATTTCAATACTCTAGGGAGAACACTAAAAAAATTAGGGGTATATATATGTGTGTATGTATGAATCGCATATGCCAAAATCCAGGAGGTGAAATGTAATTCGTCCTTTATTGATTAAAAAAAAAACTACAAAAACCATACTTTTTTTCATTTTTATAGTCAGTATCCTTTAAGTTATAATTAAAGAGGAAAACGGAGTTTCATTTTATTTATGTTCTCTGGCATTCTTGTGTAAATTATTCCAATTTCAATTTTTTTTTCCTTAAATCATCGTTGTCTTTCAGTTATTATTATTATTTTTTTGGCTCCACTGATCTTAAACTAAAGTTTTCTTGAAAGAGACCGAAAATAGGCTCAACAGTCACATAGCCCAGCTGCTCGAGCAAGGGGTATGTCTCCTTTCTTGGCCCCATCTTTCCTTGTTATAGCCAATCTAAAAAGAGATAGGGATACGAGGATTGACTCGAAATGAAAAGAAAGAACCGGCACTATGCCCCGCACACAAGGAAGAGCGATTGATGGTTCGACAGTCTTGAGAAGGTACCAGCTAGGGTGATCATTCTTTCTTAAAAGCACCACTGGGCGATAACTTCGAACAAGAAATCAATCTCCCCACCAACTCGATTAAGAGTTCCAAATCTTAAACGTAAACTAAATTTGACTTAAGACGAAGGAATCGAGTGCAAGGAAGAATCCGTTCTCTTAAGGCTTCGAATACAAGTCGCATTGAAGTTCATGAGAGTAAAGTAAGGAAATCCTTTTCTTAACTCGACCTAGGTGCATTATACCAAGCCCATCTTTGAAGAACTTGATTTCAATATCAACAAATAAATGGAAACATTAAATCTTTGCGTATTGCCCTTTAATTCTTTCAACCAGCATTGTGACTTGGTCATGTTATCAAGTGTCTTTACAATGTTAGCTCGACAGGAAGTCCCTTTTCTTGACTTGGCGTGGGTCATGTTGTCAAGTTTCTTTACAACGTTAGCTCGACAGGAAGTCCCTTTTCTTGACTTGGCTTGCGTGCATTGTATCTAGCCCCTTTAAGTAACTTGGTAAGCATAATTCTCTACTTATTAGTTGTTACCCCCTTACTCTTTTAGCCTTGGCTAGATCATATCATCAAGTGCCCACACATGTCAAGCGCCAGGTAATATGTTATCACAAAAAGTGAATGCGTTAAAAAAATCGAATAACATTTCCATTTTGATCACCAGACAATATTGTTTTATAAAAAGAACATCGTTTAATATAAGGCTTGAATTAATGTGGTATTTGATATAGCATTGTTTTAGCTTAAAAAAAAGGAAAATTGAAGCTTAGCATCATGTTCTTTCTGAATGTAAAAAAGGATGTGCATATCAAAGCTTCATCTGTTATTTAGAAATCTTTAGTACGTGAAAACACTTATCCGAACAGTCTTTTAGAAATCAAAAGGGTGAGAAGGAGGGATGAGTATCACAGATCTTTTATAGGCGTCATCGTAAATGTCATAGACCCAACTCAAAGGTCCAAAGTTGGCAAGCCCGTTACTGCAGCTTCACCAAGATGTCCTTGTACGCAATTTGATAACGAAGCAAGAGTCATTCAAAGATTCGCTCACAATATGAATGGAACCCGCGATTTTGTGAAAAAGAAGTGACCCTTTTCACCTTTAGACCAACCACCTTGGCGGACAAAGAAATACGAATCTTATTCTACAAGCTTATGTTAGGTAATTAAATAAGTTCATCAGAAGGAATTTAATGCCCAATTCTCTTTGGAGAGCTTTTGCCTTTTAGCATGCTTTTTCTCCTCTTTTTCTTCTTCTTCTTTTCAAACTAGTCAATCAGCGGTCTATGGTTGTTGGCCGTTTGCCGAACGCCACCGGTCACCGGTCGTCGGACGCAAAAGAAAAAAACGAAAAGAAAGAAAGAAAAAGCAAAAATATAAAAATGTAAAACCAAAATCAAAATTTCTTTTGAAAAAACTATAGAAATTATCTCCAATATATATATATATATATATATATATAAGTTTTTCTAAATTGGATTTAATATTCTGACCCAAAAAAAACTTGAATTTAATATTGAAGTATTTTAGCAATATGAGTCGAATTGGATATGGGTCGGGTGGGGTATGGGTCTCTAGATTTGGATTACATGGAAATAGATCAAAACGGATTAAATGAATTAATATGAGTTGAATCATTTTTTACTCGACTCAAACCCAATTCAATCCACCCATTTGACAGGTCTACTCATCGGGAGGAATTTATTTCCCAATTCCCTTTTGAGAGCTCTTGCTTTTCAGCATGGTTTTTCTCTAATTTTCTTCAAACTAAGCAGATGTGCAACCCTTGATTGTTTTGAGCCCTCCATTTTAACATGGACGAGTGTCTCCACATAGCCTCTCGCATGCTCCCCCAGTTGAGACTCCAATTTGCTTTTATTTAACTTTCACCTAATATTTTATACTTTCATGCATAGAGATAATGATTCCCCATCCCAATGGCCAACTCAGCTAGAGGTTTCTTTCATGGAAATAACTGCCTTCCTTCGACGTGATGACCATTCTTGAATTAGGGTTTTCATTGTCTTGATGTGCCCTTTTTGATCCAGTCCAAGAAGGTGGTCCGAAGATTGGAAAGGGGGGGAGGGGGGAAAAAAGCAGGAGTCTCAGTCTACGGAATTGTAATAACCCAATCCATCATCCTTCAATACTTTAAAGAACCCTAGATGAAGTAACATCTTCGCTATTAACGGTCTGCCTGGCTTCAAACATGTAGAACATTCTTCAAGGTCCAAGCCGTTGATTCAAAGGGCAAAGTCTTCGTCTAGACAGAGAAAACTTTCTCTGTACCGCACTCCCCATATATAAAACCTTTGAATTTCCAAGAAGCCGAGACTACGACCAATTCCTCGGTCTTCCTTCCTCGTACCGTGTTCAAGAGCACCCGAATACTTTGAATTGCACCGATTAAGTTTCCACAAAATTTCACCCCACAAACCCTACCAAAGCACCAAATTAAAGAGAGAAGAGAGAGAGAGAGAGAGAGTCCAAAAAGCAGCATTTACCTTCTCCCATTTAAATATATCATATCATGTCCTAAGTTGGCTCATTGATCTTCCCAAATCTCTGACAGCCAACGACCCATCAAACACAAACACTAAAAAAGAGAGAAACTTCAAAACCCCTCCGGAAAGAATGGACGACACCATAAATTTAATTCGTCGAGGTTGCAGGCTGGCCAGAGAGCTTGAGATCAACCTCCCCAACATGGCCAACCAACCAAGCCTTCTCGCCATCTCCTGTGAAGAGATCATCCAGGCCTTCGGCGTCATTCGAGAACGGCTCGGGCGTAATCCTCTAGATGCTGGCTCGGGCGGGTACCGTGAGATGCAAGAGCCACGCCATTCCGAGGTTCAAGCCGGCAGTGGTAGTAATAATATCGAGGAGTGGCTGAGGTTGCCAGGCTATGCGCAGGCGGTGAGCATTCTCCAGCAATCACAGCACTGGGCAGGGACGAGCGGCTCAAGAATGGGCAACATAGAGCGGCGAGAGGTGAGACCAGAAGTCGAGGGTGCGGCAGCGACAGTGGTGGGTCATTTTGTGGGAACTGGTGGTGGAGGGGAAGAGATGCAGGCAATGGATGTGTCATTAGGTCGTCGAAGATCTGCTACCTCCTCCTCAGAAAGAACAAGAAGAAGGTAATATAATTTCTTAACTTTTGACTCTGATGAAACGAATGTAGGTGGACCGAGTCATTTTTTTATCTGCCTTATAGTCTTCCTGATGAATAGATTGGATTAATTAGAGTTTCTTTGGGCGTAAGAGGAGATTAAAAGATGTTAAGTTCTGGCGTCAAGCTAGACAGTTTTGTTCATCAGTCTATTTATGTGTTTACAAATGTTCAACTTTAAAACCCAAGTCGTCATAAGTATGATATCGACGGGTTGAGTATAACGAAGTTACTCTCCTATATATCAAGCTTTTATCCTCACATAGTGTTGTTAAAGATGCAGTCTATATAATTTTTTGGCTTTTTACAAGTTAGTGCAGTCTCAACTCGGTTTAACCACTGTATTAGCATCATAGTTCCTTCTTCTGCTCTTAAATCTCACCTTCCCTTAGACGATTTCCTATCTCTTAACTAAAAATGTACAAAGAGTTTGGTAAATTTGAAAACCCAGTGCCATAACGTGAAATTTCAATCAAAACTTCCCCATGTTCCGATTATCTTGAAACAGTGCCGTTGTCCTCTTATCAATCTCACAACTTGACTTGGCACATAAATGTATGAATGCCATTCCCACATGAAATGTGAAAGCTAGACTATTTCGCAACCTAATCACTTGATCTTATTGGTGCTGATCGCCTTATCGGGCCAATGCTTGGTCGATGAATGTGGCTTGTTGGGTACCACTTGGAGCCTTTTGATAAGTCCCCAAATGATCAAAACACCCAGCAACTTTTGACTCATCCTATGTACGACCCAAGAACAGCCGAAAGCAACATAGGAACAAAGAGGGGAAAAGAGGCATGATAAAGAAAGCAAGAATTTCTGAGCTGTTTCTTGAAAAGGCTCCATCAAGACGTTACTTCTTAGTAAAGATCTCCCCCACGCTAAGCTCCACATCAGGCTTGTTCACTTCGTTATACTCTTTAAAAAAAACAAAAAAATCCCCTTGCTTCGGCAGCACTATCGTTGACTTGCTGAGGCCACCCAGTTTCGTGAAAATTGACGAGCAAGTACGAGGATGTTACGCACCTCATTAGTTACGTCCTTAACGACAAGCTCTCTATTCTAGTTGTACTTTCTGTTAGCATCGAGATGAACAAGCGTTTGGCCATTGGATCTCTGGTGAATATACTTGGAAAATGTTATAATTTTTTTTATCTTTTTGGTATAATTTTTTTTGTAATTTCTTTATTCCAGAAATAGTGACGCAGAGAAATGGACGATTAGGGTTCCGGCACCAAGAATGGGCAACACGGAGCTTCCGCCAGAGGATGGTTACACTTGGAGAAAGTATGGTCAAAAGGAGATTCTTGGGTCAAAGTTCCCGAGGTATGTCGTTGACCCGGCCTTACCCTCCTCCCTTTTGCCCTAATCACACGTCGATAATACCGCTTTCCAGGAAAATGGCATCCTAAATTCGTAGAAACCATGCTCGTATTACGGTCAAATATTTACTTGTGAAATAATTAGAGCCTCAGGACTCGAATTAATTACATCATTACATCTTAGGACGGTCTATGAAGATGATGCTCTCATTTATATTGTCTATGGTAAATTAATGGACACGAGTTGACACGTTCAAAGTCTTCAACCACATCTTCCGTTGACCAAGCCCCCAATGTTTTTTAAGCTCTAATATCTGGTCGTCCTCATTCTTTACTCCATTTTCTCTGGAAATAGTATTGCGCAATGAGTACCGATAAATTATCGTGTATAGAATGCCCGTTCAACCCGACGTCGATGGATCCATTAACTTCTTCCTTTTTTTCAATGGTCAAATGGTGTCTGAGTCGGTTTCTACGCATCTTTACTGGATTGATTAAGTTTGATTTCTTGCTGAGGCCGCCATGAAAAGGGAAAGGCATGTTGTAGAGGTCAGGTGATATAAAGCAAGAGTATCTCTTATAGACATGAATATACTTTCTTTGAAAGACATTGTACACATATTTTCGTGGTGGGGTCTAACGTAATCTTCGCAAATTTAGAAGATCAGATCGAATCCAACGAGACTTTGACCCGTATTTTACCAATTAAAGTTGACTAGTCAGCATCAAATTAGGGAACATCGATGTCAGGAGGAAGTGCCGAACGGTATGCTAATTCGCCGGTCATCATGACTTGAAAGAATGCCCCTAAAATTGAACGAAGCATTTTGACCAGAACAACACATAGTACGATGAGAGATCTTGTATGTTACATTATTACTAGCAAATACCACTGACTTAGAAGGAATTATTCGACAAGAATAATCATTAATTAAGGGTTAATTTGCCCCTTATAAATGAAGGGGATCTCAGTTCTTTATGAAAATCCCTTGAGGAAATCCTTGTTTCCATGATAGATGTGTGTGAAAGCTTATGCACAAATGCATGTGAATTGTAGAGTTTTAAATAGAAAGAACAATCTTTCAATACGGCGGTGTAGCAGGCAATGTTGAAGTGTAAATTTCTCTCTCGTAGGGGCTACTACAGGTGTACACATCAAAAGTTGTACCATTGCTCCGCCAAGAAGCAAGTGCAGCGGCTCGACAGCGACCCATTCACGTTCGAGGTCACGTACCGCGGCGACCACACGTGCCATATGTCCTCGACCACGCCATCGATTCTGCCCCCGCCCCCTCCCCCGCCAGCTTCGCTAGAGGCGGCTCACGTCGCGACCACGCAGCCAATTTCGGCATCCGCCCCGGTCCCGCCAAGCAGATGGCTGCCGCTGGACTTCGGCATGGGCAGCGCGGGTGGAAGCAGAAACATGGCGATCGGGGGCAGCGGGAGCGGGAGCGGGAGCGGCAGCGAGGCGGGTCCTTCTACCGGCGGAAGTAGACGTGGTAAGGAAGTTGAGTATCCACTAGTGGCAGATTTGGCCGATGTAATGTTCAATTCTGGCAGCAGCAGTACCAACAGCATGGACTTCATCTTCCCAGCTTCCAAGGAAGATAAAAAGGACGAAGATAATGGAAAAGATTGATGAGCACCGAGAAGACAAGGGAAGTAGTTGCTTAGATGACATTTTTTTTCTGGTGACATTCTGAATAATTGCTTTTAATCGATGAATTGTGCATTCATAATTGGCATTTTCCATGATGCCATCATATTGTAATTTTTTTTATAATTCCAGGCACATTCTTTAGGACCCAATGTAACAAAACATTAGGGACTTCGATTTGTCGCCCATTTACTAGCTTTTGATAGTGAGAGGTACAAGGCTTAAAAACTTTTGTACAATGTGTAGGAAGAGAGTGATTACCAGAGAGAAGAAGAGATTGATATCAAAGTGATGTGACGAAATCTTGTTACTGAATGCTGAGATGTAGAATTCTATTATTTCGTGTCCAGAGAATACAGATTTCTTTTCCTGTTAGTAGGTGCAATAGAGCTGTTGGTTAAAAAAAAAAAAAAAACCGATGTTTTGTTTCCAGATAATTTGTTGGGAATTCACCGGTGCTATTATGAAATTGCCAACTTTTTATATTGGTTACGACCACACAAAAAAAAACCCAAATTGGTTTACCCGACAAATTTATCATAAACTATTTTTTTGACCATCAAAAATCCCAAATTGATACACTTGCGATGAATTTATCATTTCTCCATTAAATTTGGTTAATATCACGAAAAATCTCAAACCGATACAGATGTGACAAACAGATGATAAACTCTTTAATTACCACGTGTCATCCAACTCAACATTATGATGATAAAATGTAACTAAAACTAACGAGTTTGGGATTTTCAATTGTCAAAAATTTAGTTTTGGATAAATTTGTTATAGGTGTATTAGTTTGAGATTTTTTATTGTAAAAAAATAATCCGGAATAAATTTATTACAAGTGTACCGGTTTGGATTTTTTCGTGATATTAACTCTTTTCGATAATTTGCAAATTAGCATCTTTTGCATTACCTACGGACTTTTTCTTTTATATAAATTATCAACTATTCTAATTTGCCAACTCTTACATGGAAAAACCCACCTAAATTAGAATGATTTACCAGTTTTTGTCGTATTACATTACGACCTTGAGCTAGGCATGGATGATCAACTCTTGTATGAGTTGCTTATCAACGTCTATTTTTTTTTTTTAAATTCGCCAACTTTTCTATTAAGTTACTAACTTTTATTTGCCTTAATTAGCAACTCCTTACAATTACAAACTATTTTGGAGATTATCGACCTAAATTAGTATTGGAAAATATAGTAGCAATGTAGTCGGACTTTGAGGCGTGTAATCACTTTCTTTTAGGATCAATTTGCCCCATGAAGTTGCTGCGGGTTTCTAGTAAATTTCCTTTATGATACAACAAAGTCACGGTGAGAATATTGGATAGTAATTCTAGTAAATCGCCTAAAACTCTCTGTGAAACAATGAAAGATTGATGTCTCTCTTTTGAAGGAAAATGAAAAAAATGAAAAGTTACTTCTGAAAATGAACAGAACTCTCCATTATATAATACTAATACAACACACTTCTTGATGTCCGAACTTCCCATACAAACACACCTATTCATGTCCGAAAAGTAGCAATTCGGACATAACTGTTTGTGTGTGAAAACTGCCGTTCGGACATACCTATTCATGTTCAAACTAGCTAATTCGGACAAACACAACCTTTCATTGTCCGAAAACTGTCGCGTCTAAAAATTGTAACTCTTAATTGTATAAAATTCGAAATTAAATAATAATAAAATAGAAATTAACTTTAACTCCTACTTGAATAGTCGCACTGTTTCGATAGGGTTCAATAGTTAATTATTATTACTATTTCGAAAAATAAAATAATAAAATTTTTTTTGAATAGTCCCAAATTTGGACCGTGACCGCACAAGTGTGGCAAGTGCTAAGTGCATCTAATAATCACATAATCACACACACATCCGCACACGGGTATAGTGGAGTCCATCCCACTTGCCTATTTCTTTATTTTGAAAGACTATAATAACCTTCTAACTAATAAAGAAACTTGCACTCTTCTTTCTATTATATGTGGGATTAGAAAGACAACTTTTTGTTTTGTTTGTTTTACAAACAAATTTCAACAATTAGTGTATTCACTCGCAAAATTAGGTACCACTTATATGTTAGTAGCGCTCCGAATTAAGAACGCATGAAATAAAAATAAAATCCAAAAACTGGCTATTATAAACTTCACCGCGAATAACCGATAACTTTGAACTATTATGAGATTGATTGGAAATAAATTAATCTTAATAGATTAAAACCTTAATTATCCCTCGGAGATCGATTAATTGATAAACATTTCCTAAAATAAAAATCCGGAACATAAAATCTAATGGCCCAACTCAAACTCTTCCCAAATAAACTTAGAAAAAAAAAAGCAGATTTTACAAGCGGGATACGCAATCACATCGAGTCGTCAAAGAAGAGAAAATTCAGCTCCTTTTTTTTTTCCAATTTT
The DNA here is from genome assembly GCF_020921035.1 of Rhodamnia argentea. Lineage (NCBI taxonomy): Eukaryota > Viridiplantae > Streptophyta > Magnoliopsida > Myrtales > Myrtaceae > Rhodamnia > Rhodamnia argentea. Next base: position 21,281,578 of record NC_063157.1, on the reverse strand, counting down.
TCTTTCTCTTCTTTTTGGTTCTAGAACATCCATTCCACTTTCCTCAAAGCATGTATGCTGTCACTTCCCAACAAGACCCAAGTCCAACATGTCGAAAAGTACGCATTTCTCAGAACATGGGAACAAAACATAGAGCGGAACCCTAAAGAGAGGTGCGTGCGAACGGGAATTCCGCGAAAAACCAGCTTCAGCTACCTCTGGAAAGTTGCCTCTCATGATCGAGAAAGGAGGTGCCTTTTTTTGACAACTTGGAAGATCCAATCCATGTGGATTGAATCTGAGCGAAAGTGATGATGCCTCCGGCTTTCACACGTTAGTCACGATGGTAATGTCTCGCAAACGGTGTTGATCGTCGAAACACGCCTCTTTCGTCAAGACACGCATGGTCCTGTCTTGTGAAATTTAAGACGGGATCTTTGGTTGGGGACCGAGGCCGGGTGGTCACGAACTCAGGCGCAAAAGGGATCGAGGAACCAACATGGGGGTGTGTACTGACTCGGTCATGATCTTTCAATAAATAGGAGGAGTCATCGAAGCACACCTTGAAATTTCTCATGATGTGCAATTTTTGGACGAGGGGTCGGTCCTTCGGAAAATGGGTTACATGTGAGTTGTCGCAATCAGTTCCTTCATTGTCTGGCCAACAACTGAAGGACGACTAGAATGTGATTTTTTTAAGGTTCGTGATTTGCTGTGGAAAGTGGGTCTTCTGGAATCATTTAACATCACGATCATGATGTGATGACCCAATTGGCCCCCCAATCTTTCTGTGATATACGCCATGCCTTGGGCAATAGGTAATGCCCTTTTTTCTGTTCATACGAGGATTCGGATCTGGACAAGCACAATCGAGAACCACGATTGTCCCGATCACTGTGCGTCTGCAAGTTTCATCAAGAGTTGCTCCTGGTAAGATAAACTATTCTAGTTTCTAGACGTCCATGCCGTGTTCCGCTCGATTCAAAGCATGAAACCACTTCAACGTTTTGTCTTTCTCCATGTTCATCCATGGATGGTCGATGGGTTCAAGTGGGAACGCTTGAAAAATGATGACAACCACACACTCCAGGATGCCTAACTAAAAGGCTGAAATCCATGACAAAAGCAATAGTTGGAACAGTTTGATTGAGAGAGAGAGCGAGACGTTTTCTTTGTCTCTATGTCCTAGTTTTCTCTCCTCGTTTTGCTTCTTGTTTCACCAGATTTCCACTTTAATTCTTTGCGTACTCTTGGTCCTTGATAATCTCACTTTTGGCGACAGCCATGTCCCCACTTGCTTTTAACATCATCTTCTTGTGGAAGAAATCGATTCTTATACTCCCTCAAGATAAAATACCTAGCAACTTCTTGGAAGACTGCCTTATGATTTGATGTGTTTTAAGGTGCAGTGGGGACCAAAACGCACATCATATAGCGTTTCCTTTCGAACATCGACCCCCTTTAATTCTCAAGACATCTCATTCTCAAGTTAAATTCTAGTTAGGATTATGTCGATTGTATTTCTTTTCAAGCATCCGTTCAAGATAATCATCTAGAAAACTCATGGTCTTTAATACCATATAGTGTAAAGCGACGACTATACACGCTAACAAAAGAAAAATTGTGAATTTCAAAAATTGTAGTTTAATTTTTCGTTAAGTATCGCGTCGATGCAACCGAGAATACCAAACATTATCCGGATCCAAAGCATATTCATTTTGTTCTGTTCACTCGTTTCTTTCCGCATCTTAGGGTTTGAAATATTAAGAGTATCGACTGGGTCCCATTTGCGTGGAAAAGAAGTTCCACTAATGAAGACATCAAATGATTAAAGCATACTTTTCTTCTCCGAGGCCAAACGGTTTTAGCTCATGATGGGACTTGATCAAAAGAGAAATGCAAACAAAAGGATCCATCGTAATCATTCACCATGTAATTAATCCGACAAGCAACACCATCCTTTCATAGAAAGCTGTTATTTCCCATGGAACAAAAGGAAAGATCAAAGGCACTTCCCAGACTAAACTGGGCTTTTATTTACACCAAAGTTAATTTCTATGCTCTCTCACCTCACTGGCAAAGGAACTCAGTGTCCTCAATGGGGAATTCGTCGTCGAAGCTAACACCGCTTCGCAGAAATTCCAACTCGTAGCCAAGAGAATCGTCAACATCCCCAAAACCCATCCTTGCTGAGGAAACTGAAGCTGGGTCATTTGGCTGATGATGACACGACTCAAGACCCGCGAGGAGAAAGGAGTCCCTGGACGAAACATTGTCGTTGGTTAGGTCGCTTTTGGCTTCTTCCCTGAGCTCTTGCTTTACGGGGAAAGATTCACCGACACAAGTGTCGGAATCTGTGATGAGCATTCGTGGAACCTTGATGTTGTCCCTGCTGCAGGTGTGGACTCCAATGTATGTGATGTGGAACATCTGAGGATCCTCCTCCATTCTTTGGACCTGTTTGAGCGCTTTGCAGTCTTGGTCATGCTTGTGCGTGCACCTGAAGTAGCTCCTGCAGTCGCATAACATGATACAGAAAAGAAATTTAGTGATCATCTTTCAGCTTGGTTTCTAAACTAAGTGGCTATTGCTTATGCTGTGCAAATAAAGCATTCTTTTTTTTTGCCTTTTTGGGCATAATTAAGAGGCGACCAAGATTCAAGAACAGTGATTTTCTTGTGGGTCAAGAATTTGAAAATACTTGAAGGTACAGACCTTGGGTACTTGGCGTTGAGGATCACCTTTTGGCCATATTTTCTCCATGCATGATTGTCTTCAACAGTGGAAGAGACTGTCATCCACGCCTGAGATGCCTTCCTGCGAGCACAAAACGAAAAAGGAAAATTCGAAAGCATTAAACCCCAGATCATAAACTGGTGGATAATTTGGCTGCTGCAGGATTTTTAATCCGAAAATCATCATCCCAAGAACTTGAAATAAATGATGAATCCGCCGATCACAGTTGCCGTACAGTCGGGTACCGGAAGGCAATTGTGAGTATCAATCAGCGCATCCATGGTGAATCTGTGTGAAGAAGATGAAACATTTCGAACTCCTCAAAATTCTGAGCCCATTTTTTTTTTTTTTTGTTCAGCTTCATTAGTTCAGCGATGACGAAAACCCCAAGAAAACAAAAAAGGGTATCCGAAAAGGGCGAAAATTAATCAACAAGTGAACCTTTCTTGGTCGTACCTCCTCTTGTGACAACCCCTCCGACCCTTCAGATCGACCCTCTTCTTGCTCTTGCTGGACTCGCCGGAGCACGGCGAGACCTGGCGGTCGTGACCAGCACACGCAGACTCGCGGCAAGAGCCGAGGACAGAGAGGCCTTCGTCGAAGGATCTCAAGATCTTCCCCAGCAGCTCATCGGGCGACGGCCCGGAGCGATCGGAACCGTCCCGACTCGGCGGGTTCTTGAGCAGAAGCTGGAACTGGACCGCCGCGCTCTGCCCTTGAAGCAGCAACTCCTCCATCACCCTCCTCTCCGGCCGATCAGCCCCCATTACCTTTTGCCTGTCCTTCTCTCCCTCCTCTCTTCTCGGGGAGGTTGGCTGGAGAGCTCAGAGTCACTCGAAAGGGCGAGGGACGAAGGAAAGAGAGCGGCAAATGAGCGGAAAATGAGAGGAAAAGCGACGTTTATTTATTTCGAGACTTCGAAAGGATAGAGAGAAAGAACGAGGAAACATCCGACAGAAAACAAAAAGGATAAAATAATAATCAAAAAGGCGTGGTGGTGGTGGTGGACTGGTGCTGCTTACAAAACGGTGCGTGACGCGTACGGGGTGATTCGCCGCTGACGTCAGCCTCTAATTGGCCCCCACACTTCAATCCCCTTGCCCTTGGCCTACCTCATGTGCCCAATAAAAAAAAGGTGGGAACGTGCATGAGAAACGATAGGTCGAACCGGTCTAAGCAAAAGAAAACAAATTGCAGAATTTTGGCAACAATAATCAGATTTTTTTTTTAATTGAGAATATTTTTTTTTTGTTTTGGTCAATAAATTTAGAAGATTCAAAAGCTTTGTTTAAAAGGGTCCAATCGTTTTTTTTTTTTTTCTCTTTTTTGGATTCTTTACAGAAAGAGTGAGCTTGCAGTTGAGATAAGAACGGCCACGCAAGAGACCGACGCACTGTTTTTCGACTTTATCTTCTTACTACCCCTTTACTCACTTAGTGCTTAGTACTACTCCTTTTGTGTCTTCCGACTCTGTACCAAGAAAAAAAAAAGAAAGAGGGTCGGCTTGGCCCCCTCATAATGCAAGAACATTTCACAAAGATTTCCGAAACTTCGGTTAACTTTTGCGCACCTTCAATTATTGTCTCCGGCGAATGTTATGCTTTCCCCCCCGGCGGAAAAAATTTGCATTTCGAGGTATCATATCGGCTACTCCTTTTCTTTTCTTTTTTCTGAAACTTTAACCATCAAAGATCGATTGGCCTCTAGAACGACGGCATGAATTTTATACCGGTTTCCATGCACTTGCTCGTGTTGAAGATTTCTAGTTTCTTACAATGACATTACTATCGACATCTAGATACATCTTCTGATTTTCATAACTTTTATCCACTTAAAAGGGTGTGTTTTTTTTTTTTTTTGTAGGGGGGGGGGGGGTGGTGTTGGACTTTTTCCAAGTCACTAATTGGTGTCTCGATCGATCATGTTTTCATTTTTTTCCTTACATGCGACTTTTTCTTGACTGAAAGGAAAATAGTTAAAGCCTGAAAACGCCATGTAAAGAAGAAAACGGAGCATAAGCAGACAAGAGAACGGCACGAAAATGTCAAAGCGGCATGATGTTTGGTGCGTATCCTAATCTTTCCAGTACAAGATCGGATTTGAAAGCTAAAAGAACTTGTGTGTTGAGAGATAACATTTCTGCTTTGAACCTTTTATCTCCAATTGGCCGTCCCAAATCCACGTGAAACCCTAGGCTTCCTTAATCATGTCGTCGATGTCCATAATTAGGATTATTCTAATGTTAATGTGCAATTTACCTGCCGATCCTCGAGGCCCTTTTGTGTGCTTTAACTCGTAGATGCGTGGTGAATAGGGACAAAAACGGTGGAGCAATTTGTCAAGTTGGATTTGGAAGCAAGGACCCTCTTTTCTTCGTTTATCTTCTTATCTTTCCAATCTCTTTCGGTTGGCAAGTTTGGCATGTCTCGAGCTTTGACGGCACTCGAACCACGACAATATAGGTTCGAGAAAGAAAATCTCTGTGCCTTTTGCATTTTATCGGGACCGTTATCTAAAAAGTCATAAACCTATTGTCATTTGGCTAATTCAGTCTTAAACCGTTCAAATTTGTCAATTGAATCCTAAACCTATTGCCATTTGGCTAATTCGGTCCTAAATCGTTCCATTTTGCCAATGAAGCCCTAAACATTTTGATACTTCGCTAATTGAATCCATCCGACTAGTTTTAACTAGAAATCGATGACTTGAAAGCTGGTGGTACCAAAAGGGCGATTGATGCCAATGTGGATAAATTTTCATATTTTTTTTAAGAAATATTTTTTCTATTTTTTTTATTTTTTTCATTTCCTTTTTATTTTTCTTTCTATTTTTTTCTTATCAAGTTCGGCGAGGCCTCGCCGACCACACGCGAGGGTCGGCGACCCTCGCTAGACTTGATAGAAAAGGAACGAAAATAAAGAAATAAAAAGGAAAAATTAAAATTTTAAATTTTAAATAAATTGTCCAAGTCAATGATTTCGAGTTAAAAATGGCCGGATAGATTCAATTGGTAAAGTGCCAAACGGTTTAGGGCTTAAGTAGCAAAATCGAAAGGTTTATGACTGAATTAACTAAAGTAAGATAGGTTTAAATTTTTTTGGACAACTTTTCCCATTCTATTTTTAGCAACCGAAATCTTCATAAGATATGGATATTGACACATAAATTCAGGCATAATCTATCACTGGGCAAGTGATTCTTCCGTCGTTCACGGACAATTGCTTCGCCTAATTCTTTTGAATCTCCACTAACCAATTACGTTACGGCCATTGAACAATCTCTTTTGACAAATAGGAAAAAAAAATGCTCGTTTTTAGCGATCAAAGAAACTTAATCGAGAATCGGAATATCTTACACTGAGGCCGTCTTAACCGGTTCATTCGAAGCTTCTGACAACAGAGTACACATTCAGTGAAGAGGCCTTCTTAACTGGTTCATAAGTACTCGACCAAAAAAAAAAAAACTGACTGATAGGTAAGGTCCACCCCCTGAGTGGTCACCATCCCGTTTGCTTGCTCCTTACGAGGTTTCGGCCCACGTGGAATGGGGTCGATTGCTACATCTGTCGTCAGAGCAAAGCACTCTTGAAAACAGAGAAATTATTCAAACAACCTTAAATTTATTATACGGATACCAATTCAGTCATGAACTTTTCAATTTCACCAATTTAATTTCAAACCCTTGCGCGATATTCCAACGTAATCTTTCCGATCAATTTTTACAGGACATCCTTAACTTGGCGGTGTGCCACGGAGAACGATCGGTGATGATTGGACTATGACATTGACAATTTTCGGTGAAAATCGCCTAGTGAGTCTTAATTATAATTTCGCGTAGATATCAAAACAAAATTGACAAAATTTAAAATTTTATAACCGAATTGGCATCCGCACTCGAAATGAATTTCTGCTCTAGAATTACCTCTGGAGCAAAAATCCGTTTGATAATGCAACTTATGCAAGAAAAATTTGTTTGGTTACGTGGCACTATATTTCTATTTCCGAAACAAATTTCTACTTTCGGAATTGTTTATGAGCCAATTCCATAAATTAAAAAAGTTACTTCTCTTTTAGAAGTAGAAATCTCTCAACATCAATATTTCTCTTATTTTGACTTATTTTCATTTTCAGCGCCTCTTTCTCCCAACCACGCCGTTGCTCCCCACCGTTGCCAACAGCCGCCCTCGCCAACCACCGCCACCCACTACTACCCCCCGCCTATTGCCGCCGCGACAACCACGACACGTCGTTGCACCGCCGCCACCGGACGTCATCGCCAATCGTTGACCACCGCCGTTGGAGTAAAAAATAAATAATAATTTTTTATTTTTAAAAAGAAAATAATTTTTTAATAGTAAAAATTATTTTCAATGAAATTTAAAAAAAAATTAGAAATGAAGTAGAGATTTTTCGGCTATTGGCAATAATTTTTCATAGAATATTTTGTGTTAATAATGTTTCAAAAGTAAAATATTTCAACCGTTACTAAACGAATTTCTATTCCAAAATTAAACATTTTGTCCTTTTATTAAACGATTTTCTTTGATTAGAAATCAACTTCTAGAACAGAAGTAAGAAAATCAACTTCTGGTTAAAAATTAATTTTTGAAACAAAAGTATTGTCATGTGCGCCCCAAGATAGCCATAAGGCGATGATATCGTCATAAGGTCCCTTTGATCCGACCAGGAACTCTACAGTGTCGTTTTTGGAAGAGAAAAATTAAATTTGCATTTATTTTTCGGACCTCTCTCTATGACACCACCACCTATTGTTCATACAATAAATGTTGCTAAGCTTTTCGATCATTAAATGGGCTTGAGACGGGAGGAGTTTTCCCACGGGCCGTTGGACGAATTTATTCGGATATGTAATAAACTTAGGAATTTAGGCTTGGAAATTGAATAATTTAAAAAATATTTTCAAAACAATAATCATTTATATTATTTACTAAATGATTTTTTTTTTGCAAAAATATTTAGATATGAATTAATGTAAACAATGAAGTTTTATTCATGAATTAATTATTTCAAGCAATATGAGCTATTATTTTTTAATTTTTTTAATTATTTGTTTTTCAGAAGTGAATATAGCTTTATGATATTTGTGCATTTATACTATGAACACTTCAGCCTAATTCCCTAAAAAAATCCAACTTTAGGTTTAGTCTCAAATCCACTCCAAACTTTTTTTGTCCCGGTAAAAACCCTCAACTTTAGGTTTAGTTTCAATTCTGCCCCGAACTTCTTTTTGATTTGAAAAAAAAAACCCCAAATTTTAGGTATAGTACCAAATCTGCTCTGAATTTTGTTTAAAATCATAAATTTTCAATGTATTTTTAAATCTATCCAGTGGTCCAGTTCCAATATGAAGTGGCATTTTCACGTTGATAAAAACACTTACATTAGCAAAGTAATGGGCAATAAGTACGGGCTGACGTGGCATTTCTACGTGGATATTAAATCTGCCCCAACAAATAAATTCTCCAAGGTGAAACAACTCTAGGGTCTGAAAATTATAAACGACTAAGGGCGATATTTGGACAGAGGGATAATGGAGTAAATATGAGATTATATTAAAAATTGGTGATTTTTTCTTAGATAAAAATTTTTTTAGGGTAGATTTGGGATTGAGACTAAAGCTTGGGATCTTTTATGAGATAAGAAAAAATCTGGGGTAGATTTGAGGCTGAACATAATATTAATGATTTTTTTCTAAGATAAACAAATTGTTTGAGAAAAGACTTGAAACTTGATATAAAGCTGGTAAGTCTTTTAGAGAATTTAGCGGAATAGATTCATTGAATCCGACCGAGTTGTCGTCGACATGTCACTGTCCATGACAAGGACAATAAGTGAGAGAGTATGAGAGGCAAAGGTGAGTGGGGGATTCCCCTGCACATTGAATTCAATTCTCACTAAATGCTAACAAGGACGAGGTTGGAGAGGAACAATTATAGATAGCAGTATGGCACCATGATGCTAGCCGTCCTTTTTCTTACTTAATATATTCCATTACTAGAAGTTTTTGACATTTCAAATGTCAATTACGTACGTAATAAGAACGGATAATATTTCGAAAATTAATCTTTTAAAATAACAACTCAACTAGTAACTTCATATGCTTCTTAAGAAGCGCCTCGCAATTTTTACAATCGTGGAGCGTAATTTCTAGAGAGATGTCTTATGGGCGAAACGAAGAGGTCTTTTTTTTTAAGATACTAATGCCACGTGGCCACAAACCCAAGTGCCGGGTAGGATCTTCCTCGTCGGATCGGAATTTTGTTGATGACGAGCTTGGACTAGGCTGCACCTAAACCGTCGATTAACCAAATTGTAACCTAAAAGGCCCGATTGATTAATAACCAAAACGTGTACTTATTCCTGTTTGCCATATTTCCAGTGAATTTATTTTAATAAAAAAAAGAGCATTTATGCTGTTAAAATTACTTGTACTTTTTTCTCAATTGAGCAAACCATACATTCATCCAGCATGAAACAATGGTTTTAGCAGACGCATTGTCCATCTCCCTCTCCTTTAATCCTCATTACTTGGCCAAAATAAAAACCACGGAAAAGATTCAAAATTTCCGGTTCGGTTCGGTTAGGTTTTTTTTTACACTCCAATGATCACGAAGTTTTCTATTTTCTTGAGATTGGACATTTTAACCGCTCGAAATCACATCATAAATTCTAATTAATTTTATATGTTAATTAAAACAGGGACGAGGACAAAAGTCGGTGAATTATTATATTGTGAAGCGACACGTGTAGCTGATTTAGATCGCGTTTTCGTCAAATCCATCGATTCCCCTTCGGTAAATAAAACATCATTAATTGCAAGTCGTTTTCCTATAGTATGGACGGTAGGGCGAGTACAATAATGACATCCGTAAACTCTTCTAAATAAATACCGAATTAGTCATATTAGACATTAGATTATGATGGCGGGATTTAACATCATTATTAAGCTAACCCACGCCAATCGTTGATGGGCTAGTTTTTTGGGCCTAATGGGCTAGTTTGTTGGGCCTAATTACACGTAGAGATTGCCCCTTAGATCCAACGGCTGGGAGTCGCTCAGAAAAACAACCTTTTTCGTTCGTCGACTCACCTGATCGCCACACTCCACCAATCGGAAGGAAGAAGCGTATACCTTCTAGAAGTCGCTGCGGTGCGCCGTCCTCTGTTCATTTGCCTCGTTGACCCTCGACGTCGTCCGAAAGCAGAGATTCTCTCATTAAAGAGCCCCGAAGCTTCGCGAAATTAGGGTTTTGCGTTCCAATTTGGGGAGATCGATACGAGTAACTAGAGAGAGAGAGAGAGAAATGGCATCAATAGCATCGTCCGGTGGATCTGGTCTGTTCAAATTCCTCAAGCCTAGGCTGCGACCTCAGTCGGACGACGTCCAGGCCGCCGCCATGTGGGGTGTCGCCGCCGCCACCACCGCTCTTTACCTAATCCAGGTTAGTTCTCACTTTAGTTTATCATCGTGGATCATCGAGGAACGAGCAATGAGAAGCTTGTTCGATTTGATCTGGTGTATGTTTTGGGGGCTTGGTTGTTTCCATCTGGATGCGGCGGTGTTGAGTTTTGTTTGATTGGCATTAGCTAATTGCGCTGGTTTTCAACGTTATTGATTTTTTTTTTTAAATTCGTGTTAGCTAATGTAATTTTGTCGAATTTTATGAGCTAATTGTGTTTTTGTCGACTATTTGATAGTGTGTTAAGATTCAGTCCTCATGCTGTGCTGCTTTATCGTCTTCCTAGCATTTGTCTGATTTCATGCACTTTGATTAGTTGCCAATGCGCGGGGTTATGTTTGGATCATGTTTTGAGAATGTATTCCTCGCAAAGTTCTGGGAGGTTTTGTAAAATTCCCATCTTTCATCCAATTTTATCTGGGATCTATGTGTGTTTATCGGATTGGGAGTTTTTTCATGGATCCAAGCGATTGAACTTGTCAAACTTCCATTGCAAGTACATCATTGCAAGGATAAAGGCTCACATTGTGAGATTTTTGTTTCATTATGTGGGTATGAATCAAAGCTGGCTTAATGAGATACGACCATATGGGATAACATTTGACACTTCAGTTTTGAGGTGGTGGGAAACAGTATTAGGTTGTTAAACTCATGTTGCTCAAGCTTACCCCTTTACATGCATCTCGATTTATTTTTTCTTGCTTTTTTTGCAACCTTTGAATGATGGATGTCTTAAGAACTTGCCACCAAACTGATTATACTATAACACATCGGCTGATCGTGGCTAAAGGCCTGTCAATTTAATTCTTGCATACTGTACCTGAAGTCATGTGGAGGCTTGTTAACGTCCATCAAGTTGACCTCTTTTGTTGATGGTCAAGAAGTATGACGATGTTGAAGTAGAGCAATAGTGTCTACTTTTGTAGTTACAATATTTGGTTCTGTGGTTTAACTCGACTACTAGGCCACTGGTTGATGCAATGATAATTTGTTACTCAAAATTGGCCAATAAATCAGCTGTTGACCTTGGAGACATAGGTTACCTTATGTAACTTATAAACAGTAGTAGATCAGCTGTCAACCTTGTTGATCTGGGGTACCCTGTAATGCTGTTGATATTAACTTGTGAGAGATGCTCTGGATCAGCATTCTTCTTTATGTTGTTTCTGGGCATGAGAGACGTTTTCTTCTATGTATTGAGAAGTTTCTTGTGTTGCTGCGGTTGGTGATCTCATTGGAGTTTCTCTATCAGCTCCTTTATTCCATTTTCTCCTTCATTTCTTGTAGGCTGATGTCAGGTCCTATTTATTGAAAATATTAAAATATACGTGTGATGGATTTTCCTGAATGAGCATGGCTGAATTTGTGTTTCAAAATATTAATAATTCTCTCCTTTCCATTGCAGCCATTTGATTGGTTGAAGAAAACTTTCTTCGAGAAACCAGAGCCTGAAGGCAAGTGATTTGGGGAGTTAAAGTTGGGCAATTCCGATTTTGTCATTGCCTTTTCTCCTTTCTTTTGAGAGAGTTCATGAACAAAAGTGAACTTGAATAATGCAGTTTCAGTTGCCAGTACCATTCTGGGGCCTTTTTCGGCATTAAATTCCAGATTATTCAATGAATACTTTGTCTTCGAGAGCACTCTTTAATTCTTTAATCTCCCTCTGGTCCCTTTTTTTCTTTTTTTGCCATCGCGTGTTGCAGCAATCATCGATGGCCATAACAGGTGAAAAAGTTTGATCAGCTGAATGCTTCTGGGCCTAATGCATCTTAAGAATGAGATACGCACTGTGCCGCCTTTCAAAATGGTATAGAGTAAAGATCATACTGTTATGTGATGACTTTTTGGTAAGGAAGGGGAGGGCTGGGGGGTTCTGATACTCAGCCCACCCGCAGCGTGAAGTAGGGTCAATGTTACTTCATTGGGACATCTTTGGAGAACTGTAGTTGGATTTGTTTGCACATTTGCCCAGCGGAGCTGGTGAGCACTGGATTTCACGAATCAAAGCTGCAGGGGAGATTGGGATTCTTTTTAACAATAATCGGTAAGCCCCAAAATCATCAATGTTACAGGGGAATGAGTCTTTTCCTAGTAAGGCAGTTTTTGATCATGCAGAGACTGGAAAGAGTTCCAAGGCTTGCTCTTTGCAAGCAGAAAGAGGAAAATGGCTAATTCCCTAAAAAATCTTCGGACTTTAGGCGAAATCTTTATTATGCTCCAAACTTTCTTTTGACTTGAAAAATAATCTCAAACTTTTACTCCTTAACTCTCAATTTGTCTCTGCGTGAAAAAGCCGTCACTAGTTTTTTTAAAATTGTTAACATTGGGTTTAATTAAAAGTTCATCATTAGAATTTGCAACTTTGTTAATATCATTATCTTCGTATGAAATAATAGCGGCTTTCTGATATCAATAGTAAATTTCGAATAAATTAGTGGCTTTTTTTAGATGCGCGGGCAGATTTAGAGTTAGAGCGATTGTTTATGATTTTATTTAGATAAAAAAAAATTGAGATAGAATTGAGATTTAATTTAAAATGGGATTTTTTTTAGGGAAGTAGGTCAAGAAAAAAATGGAAGGTCAAAGAGTTATGGAAATAAAAAGATACCGTGAATAAATTACATTTACTGCTGATCATCTACCATTCAACCCGCGGTAGGTACCCTGTTGACAGTATTGACCGAGAGCTCCAAGCCAAATCTATAAGGAGAGGCTTCCTCCTTATTGACACGGCCGACGAGATATGTAATTAAGAGTAAGTTGCTCAAGATGCATAATAACTTTCAACACGAAAAATTAATATACATGATTAAAGACATTAAAGCATGGCAAATTTTTATTATACTTGATGAGTTTTGATACAAGAAAGTAGGAAAAATTTACGCAGTCAGTAATTTCTATTTTTCCGGAAACGGCTACAATGTCGGTCCATTCACGGCGGCGAAGGGCGGCAGAGAGGTGCCACAGGCTGACCGGCGCGCGGTGAAGCTCGGCGAAAGTTCTATCGCTCAACATTGTGTTTGTGGGATTGTTTGCGTGTCGAAGAGAGAGAAAAAGTGCTGAGCTTAAAAAAAAAATGGGGAAAACGACGGAAAAGGAAAGCAAAAAGTGTGTGATCGAGTGCGTCAATTGGTAAAAGTTTGGATCCAAAGAGTGTCACTTGGCGAGCAGCCATCGCCCGGCAGTCAATTCTCGTCCCGGCAAAAAAAAAAAAAAAAAAAACAAAGGGAAGAAGACAAGTCAGCGTTTGGTTGGACGATGGACACGTGTCCGGAAGAGCAACGAACCCGCGCGGCAACAAGCGCGCCTCCTCCAACAGCTCCCAACGGACCAGTTCCAAGCCGCACACTCATATTCCCATCTCCTCCTTAGGGAAAAATCCAAAAAAGGGCCCGAAGTCTTCCGATTTTCTCAAATAAGGGCCCTAAGTGAACACTGTTTCAAAAAAGGGCCCGAAGTCCTCATATTTTTTCAAATAAGGGCCCCAAGTGAACACTGTTTCAAATAAGGGCTTGAAATGACTATAAAATTTCAAAAAAGGGCCTGATTTAAGGGCATTTTAGTCTTTTTACTTATTTAATTTTTTTTTATTATTATTTTATTTGTTATCTGTTTTATCACCAGAAAAAAAAAAAAAAAAAAAAAAAAAACGTCAACAGGACCTTCACAGGCGGGAGGGGCAGCCCTCCCGCCTCGTGGCCACCGCCCCACCGCCGGAGGGCTGTGGCAGCAAAGCCTGGCGGGGTCGCCGGCGCCTCGGCGAGCGCCGGCGACCCCGCCCTCAGGCGAGGGCCTCGGCCCTCGCCAAAACCGGGAGAGGGTCGGGCCCTCTCCGGATCTGGGTGAGGGGCCGGCGGTCCCCGCCCGGATCGGGACCGCCCGGCCGTCGCCCGGACTGGGTCGGGGTCGCCCGGTCAAGGCGACCCCCACCGGCCGACGGGCGACGGCCGGCGATCCGGGAGAGGGCCCGACCCTCTCCCGGTTTTGGCGAGGGCCGAGGCCCTCGCCTCGACCGGGCGGGGTCGCCGGCGCGCGCCGGCGACCCCACCAGCCTTCTCCCCGCCCGCCGACCCCCCACCGGCGGTGGGGCCGGCGGCGGGCCGGCGGCCACAAAGGGAGGGGGCCTCCCGCCTGTGAAGGTTTTTTTGTTTTTTTTTGTTTTTTTTATTTACATAAATCGGAGAAAAGAGAAAAAATGAATAAAAAAATTAAAATGTGAAATGACGAAAACGCCCTTCAGGCCGGACCCTTTTTTGAAACATTATGATCACTTCGGGCCCTTAATTGAAACATATTATGTCACTTTGAGCCCTTATTTGAAGCATAGTTCACTTGGGGCCCTTATTTGAGAAAATTTGAAGACTTCGTGCCCTTTTTTGGATTTTTCCCTCCTCCTTATTCTTTTCGAAACAAAAATATCTTCGTTTTTCTTGTTATTAAAACATCATTAATTAACTTTTTTGTGTCCGGCTCCTTTGTACCTAGCTTTTTGAATGATCAATATATACTTACCTTAAAAAAAAAAAAACATCATTAATTATCTGCTCTCCAAACACTATCTAAACGATTGAAATAAATAAATAAATATAAGATTATGTTTGAAAATCGAAAAGTAGGAAATATGTTCCATGCTTCGAAATGGAAATACTCTTACTTCGAAATAAATAAATAAATAAAGCTCCATGTGTCGAAATAGAAATATTTTCCGACCAAAAAATAAAATAAAAATAGAAATGCTCGTATTTCGAAATATAAGAAAAAATAAATCTTAAGGGCTTGCTAAACACACTTTTTTTTTTTTTGGGTCCAAGCTTGCTAAACACACTTAACAAGTAAGTAGTTGGGCAACCCAAAAATAAATAGAAAAGGAAAAAGGAAAGTCGATGAGAGGAAAATCCAGGATATTCCCACGTGGGCCTCCCTATTAACCGTCAGATTCACATTCGCCCAACCCTCCTCTCCTATTTATACGCTGCGTCCCAGCAGCTCACGCCCTTTTCTCCTTCCTTCCTTCCTTCCTTTGTTGTTCTTCTTCTTCTTCGCACTCTCTTGTGACAGCCATCTTCACCTCGGAGTCTCGTCCGAGCTTCTCATCTGTAAGTCCGCATTTTGTCTTCTCACGGCGTTGTCCGTTCCTTTTTCTCTTCCGCTTTCGTTGTTTCTGTTCCCGGCTCGTATCTCCTCTTCGAGCGGCGGAGGTCGCTTGTCGTTGCATGCAGAGGCTAAATAGATGGAATCTTTGCTACGTTTAACATCTTATTCTCGCTGATCTTTTTGTTCCTGGGATAATTGATGTTGTTTGCTTAATATTAGATGGTGTTTTGGGCCTTTTTGTTTGGAAAAGGATGTTTTTTTTTTTTTTCTATCTTTTCCTTCTTTGTGTCTCTTGTCTCTGCGTTTTGAGGTGGTTTTTGGATGTGGAGTGATTGATATGTGCTGTGTGTTGAGGTTCTTGAAGCTGAAGCTTGAAGGAAGGGAGGGAGAGAGAGATGGAGGCGGAGTTGGTGGAGGTGTTTCAAGTGGCGAGCAAAGCTGCGGACGCGACGGCTGTGAATGGGAAAGGTGGAGGAGACGACGAGGAACGGCAATGCATCGACGCCTTGAAGCGCCTCAAGTCCTTCCCTGTCACTTATCAAGTCCTCGTCTCCACTCAGGTGCATCCCTATTCTTCATCTCCTTTTCCAATTTTACTTCTCTCACTTGGCTCGTGGCTCAATTTGATTCTGCTCGCTCGCGTGCTTGTTTTTCATTGTCCCTCTGTTATGGTCGTGGTTCTGTTATCAGCTGAGCAGGAGCTGTAAGAGTGAGTTTTCTTCAATTGTGCTTTGTTTGTTGAACAATTAGATGAGGAGGCTCGATGCTGTATGCTGTTCTGCTTTCGGCGTTTGTTTATGTAGAATGTGGTTATCAATGAAATTGTCTCTCTCTTTTCCGTAAATTAGTTTCTCTTTACGAGTACCGTGGAGCTTTAGATTGTGCTTGCTGTTTGACGTATTTAATGTGAGTAAATGCAATGGAATATAGTCAAGGGCGGCGTCAGATAGGATTTCTAACTGCGCTGTTGAGACCACACATTTATTTTTGTGAAAACGGTCAACCAAAGATTTTATTTTCTTTTCTGTAAACATATGTTTCGGTATTTAATTTTGAGGAGATCCCACCAAGTGAGACTTTTCAATTCTAATTTTTCCCAGGAAACCGGTTAAACAAGTTCGAGTTTCCTTGAAAAAAATTTGAGGTGGATAAGCCACCGTTTGGTTTTGCAATATCATAGTACTGTCACCTGCTCATTTCCCTATAGGCTATTCAAGATAGCAGCTTACCCCCAGTGACATGAAGGGAAGGCTGTAAATCTCTCGTTTAATTGTTCAAAATCAATGAAATAGTAGGAAGGCTTAGTAATGGGTAATTGCGGATTTTTTACCTACCCAAGTAGTTCATGAATCTTGGTTGGCATAACAAGTCTCAGAGCGAAAGCTTTGAACTTTATTACATGCATCAATCGAGTATGAAGATTACAATAGTGACTTCACATTGAGCTGCAAAATTATGACCATTGAGTTTTAGCCCTCTGAACAGAACGAGTAGTCCCTAGCATGCAAACAGCTATCTTTCATAACATGAGTTATACTGGAAGAGCTATTTGGCATGTCTTAAACGAAAAATTAGGCCTTAACTGTAATGAAGTAAGCTTTCGCCAACTCTGTTCAGCAAAAATAGGTTTCCAAGGCCTTCCATGATCCAGCTACTGAAGTTTTATCACCTGCATATTCATACTCAAATGGCAAGAGTCCTTCATCATATCATAATTCGGAGTTCATAATGTCTGCTATAATTTGCATGTGCCTCTGCCTTTGTGCTTACTTGCCTCACTCATTCGTATGCTTACATGGTTGAAAATTCTAAGGTTGGGAAAGGTCTTAGACGCCTTACAAAACATCCTAGGAAGAAGATACAAGCTTTTGCTTCCGACTTGATTCAGCTATGGAAGCAGATTGTTATGGAAGAATCAAATGGATGCAAGAAGAATGTCAGTGTGGATCATAATGAGTCTGCAAAAGCCGGGGAAAACAAGGTTAAAAAATCCTCCTCTTTCCGGATTGAGGGGATTCCTAAGTCTGAAGCGACAAAGGTAAGGAAAACAGAGCGAAATGGTACTCCTGGTTCTGAGAAGATCTCAAGGTTGGATGTTGGTGTCACTGAGAAAGCGGTCTGTAATAGGAATCTGCAAGGAAGTGACAAGGTTGAAACAATAACTGCGACTAAGGAACAGAAGCCAAATTGCGACGTGAACAAATCGTCACCTAATCCTGCTGAGCTGCTGTCTGCTTCTGTGACTAAATGCGACGACCCGATGAGGGACAGAGTCCGGGAACTTCTATTTGAGGCTCTGTCCAGAGTTTCTGGTGAAGCCAGCAAAGACATCGTTAACGAAGTGAATGCTTGTGACCCATCTAGCATCGCTGCTTCAGTTGAGTCAACCATGTTCCAAAGTTGGGGTCGTATGAACGGCGCCCATAAGGTGAAGTACAGGTCCATAATGTTTAATATTAAGGATCCCAACAACCTGGATTTCAGGAGAAAAGTTCTTCTTGGTTATATCAATCCGGAGAGGCTTCTAAACATGACCACGGAAGAAATGGCTAGTGACGAGAGGCAACTTCAAAATCAACAGATAAAGCAGAAAGCTTTGTTCGAGTGTGAGCTAGGAGCTGGACCAAAAGCCACAACTGATCAATTCAAGTGTGGCCGGTGCGGCCAGAGAAAATGCACTTACTACCAGATGCAGACGAGGAGCGCGGACGAACCAATGACGACATACGTCACTTGTGTTAACTGCAATAACCATTGGAAGTTTTGTTAAGATCACTTGGTTAGGAGCTGTTAGGGCGTTGATGGCATGACTGGTTCATTGCACTCTGCATTCTTAGAAGAGAGAGGTTTAGCCTATTTAATCTTTTAGGGTAGTTAATTTTGTGAACTGCGAGTTTGAGCAGCTCATCGTTACTGGATTTATAGGAACGTGTCCTAGTTAGTGTTCGTTAACTCTGTTGAGCTACCTATATCAGATCGGATGGAGCTATTATTTGTTTGTGCTATTGTTAAAATATGAGGTTCTCTGTTTTTCTCTTTTTTCTTTAGTACTATTTCTGAGTTTCTGTTTTGCCTATGAGATTCTTGAGCAAAGTTCATCTTGCCCCTTTTGAAAAGCACAGTGAATGTTCTTGGTGACCAACTGAAATGCTGGAACGTTGTCAGAGATTCTCTTCTGACCGTGGGATACCAAATCAATTGGGATACCAAAACAGGAGTGCGTACATCTCCCTAAAGGCAAAAAGACTTACTTTTCGACTAGAAGCATGCAACTGCCGAGAAACAGTTTGTTCACTTTCTGAAAAAGAAAAATAAAAAGCACACTTTCGAACCGCATCATTGGTTTTCTCTATAGGCAAAGGTATTTTTTCTTACCCAACCTTTCGAAATTATTGAAAGGGAAAGGAGCTGAATTACAATCAACAAAAGCTGTCAGCATCGTCCAGCCACGTGTCCAAAGTTAGTGAGAAGCTGTCTGTGTCTCACGTTCCTTGAGAGCCTGGAAAACCTCGGAGCTCTTGTCAAAGATTCGAGCCCTCCTGCTGTAATCCGTCGGCTCTTTCCCTTCGTCATCTCCCATGATCGCCTCTCTCTCCAGACACTCCAACAACTCCGCCACTCCTTGCACCCTGCATTTCTCTGACCAATTCCTCATCTCGTTCCATTCCCTTTCTTCCACCAGCTCCGCCACGGGACCAGGACCTGGCGACGAACTTGCACACCGGGCCGCTAGCCCAATATCCGCCCCGTTCCATTGCTTCTTATGGAGCTTCAGGAATGACCCAGATGATGGAACAGACAGATTTCGAGCATGGACATCGGTTTTCTGGTGGGAAACGATACAACCACCCAGGGCACGCCCGTGGGCATTCCAGAAAGTGGTCTCCATGTTTGACTTCTCGATTCGAGTAGAGACGATGCAGTGCTATCTTCTGAGATAGAGAGGCAAGCGTATGGCGATTCCTAGACTTATATAAGAGTTCAGGTGTCCTGAAACTGTGGCCTCCACAGTTGTACACGTGTCGGCGCTGCAGTTAATGAGTGAAAAGTTGGCAGCAGTGGCAGACGGCACGCGATTCAAAGTTTTGGTCTGGTCCGAAGAGGTCACTGTCGATATCGTTCTCATCACTTACGTAAACGCGACGTGGAATGAGCATTTTTGGTGGTTGCAGTCTTTTTACTGATTCTTTGTCTTTCGCTCGCACCAGAGCCATACAAGATTCGTTGCATGATTTTAAAGGGCGGCTTTCTGCAATCGCTTTGCAATTTGCTTCTTTCCTTTTGTGTGGAGAAGGCAGAACTCACACGGCAACTTAAGAGAGCGCCGAGCTGCTCGCTTTAAGTCAAATCAATTATTCTATTTAAAATTGGACAGCAGTTCAGAGACAACAAAAATTGACGCAAAAGATTCGCCCAATTAAAACTCAGGAATTCTTGCACGAGCAAGACTGCTAAAAGAATGAGTTAGACACGGTTGTCCACTGATAACAAATGAATTTCCTAACTAGATTACACGGATCAGACACTAAAATGGCATCTGAAAGCTAGCAAATTAGGGTATGTACAAGGTGTGAGTATGGTTTATGGAATGAAGAGCACAGGTAACATATCCTACAAAATTAAGGGAAGCGGGTTGTCAAACAGCTTTTTAACTGCCAACAGTGATGAAACCCGAGAATTTTCAGGAGTGCGCATTGTGATGGTCAATGTCGTTGCTGGAAATATCTGTCGTCACGAAATAGCTGTCTGTTCCTGGAGTCTTCTCTCAGCTGCTACAGCAGCGGCCATGGAAGGTGGCAAATGCATTAGGCTTTCCATAGGCTTCTCATCAGTCTGCAGTGGGGTGGCAGGCGATGCCGCAAACAGGGATTCCACATCTTTAAGTGTCAAGACAGGCTGGTCCTGGTTTTTGGTATTCCCGCTTATGAATGAACTGCCGTTCCTGCTTTTGTTCAGCTTATAGATGCTCTCTTCAACACTATCTTTCACCTAAAGGAACAAAGAAAAGCCTGACTAAGTTTTGAAGAAAGATGTGCAGTTCTGGAGTCGTATCCTATCGTTCTGGGTTATAACCCCACCCTAAACACACAAACACAGACACGAATTAGAAAAAGAAATCATCAGATCCCCTGAAAGGTCAACATACTTCACACTTCACCTCAGTCATGAGAGTTCTATTTAGAGTTATATGTCATAAATTAACTCGAACAAAAGTAGTTCAACCCAGGGTATCTGTCTTCATTTGAGGGTTACCCATTCTTTGAGTCGATATCGGTTTCATTTGAGTTCTCCAACTAACAATATTTGGTTTTGTGTAAAATCAACTCCAAACTGGATCAATTTCAATTTTTACTATGGGGGATACGGTATCAGCACAGCAAGATAGATATGCAGTACTTTGTCACACCAAACAAGATTGCATAAGAAGTCATCAGATGAACTTACTATGAAACGGTGAACTAGCGTCTTATTTTCTTGCCCAATCCGATGCACTCGGCTGATTGCCTGTGCCTCCGCAGCAGGGTTAAGCAGTGGTTCCACCAAAATCACGTGCCTTGCTTCTAAGAGATTGAGCCCATTGGCCCCATGCTGGACTAAGAGCAGCAACACCTGAATATCTTCGCAATGCTCCCTTTTATTTACTTTTACACTCATGTTTTGTCCTCTGAAATGGCCGACCGCCGTGTGCGCTTTCCTGTTTCCAGTATCATTATGGTATCAGCATCTCGATTCCATCAGTGCATATCGAGTCTAATCAGTAACCTAATAAAACAAGTAACCTGTGGTTTTTCCTGCGACTGACAAAACTCGGTTTCTTTTGGTGCAAGTCCATAACAAATAATTACTCAATAAAAATGAAGAGAGTAAATGTCCATATATAGAAGGGAAGATGTCATTCCTTGTCCTAATTACCTCCCTCCTTTCATCCGTGCATAAGAGATACCGTTAGCTTTGAACGCATGTTCCAGCACATCAAGAACATCCTTCCAGCTAGAGAAAACAAGAACTTTTGAGTTTGGCTCAGTAGACTTGATCCACAAGATTCTCCTCGTGACTGCCTCAATCTTCAATAAGACTCCCACAGACAAGAAGTAACTAATTGTAACTCCAAAGAAAAAATTGTAATGACAAAAATACTGAATCAACCTCTAATTAAACTCATGGGCAAAAGAGAAACCCTCTAATTCAACTAAAGTCAAATTATTTAGTATTCTTGTGGATTAAGCGGTGTAATAAAATTGCAGCTATTTTGACGAGGCTGCTACTCCCTTTAAGGTTGCTAGAAAGTGCATCGAGCATACTTCTGATACAAATCCATGAAGCATCCACCCCCACCAACCTCGTGACCCCACCAGAATAAAGCATGTAATTTAAAAATCACCTAGACCAATCCACACAAAAAGGAAGGACCTCAAAGAAGTGAAACTTCGCACAAAGTTTCTCAACAAAGCAATGATAATGCTCAGGTCTGGTGAGATGCCGTAAAGAGTTAAAATAATGGTTGGAAGTGAGCTCCATCTCGTGTTTTGCTTCATCCACAGGGGTACAGATATATCCTTCTTAATTCTAAAGTGATGTTTTCAGGAAACATACTTGTTATCAGTTTGGAAATACTTCCACGCAGACTATTCAGACATCTCCGATGTCTTCAATTATTTTCAGACAGGTTATACCTTTGTTCCATATGACCCTTGGACAGTGATAGAAGCTTCATTTCTGCTATCTTGAGATTCATGCAGCCCAGAAGAATTAGGTGATTTATTTTGTCTATCGTCAGCATAAGCAATATTTTCAAACTCCGTATGTTGTCGACAGATGGGGCACATCACCCATCTTCTCTGGGACTCTCCAGCCTGACCTTGTTTGCGTTCAGTCAATTCAAATAGGCCTTCATGAAGCAAATAGGGACACAACATAGAGAATTCAGTGAGAGGCAAACCAATCAACGGTGCACAATAAAATTATAAAACAATTGAAAGAGAAGTAAGCTACAGGTAACCAGAGTGACAGCATTGGTTCTTGACTCAGATCTCAACATAAAAGCCAAGGCGCTTCCTAATACAACATATGGGTGGGAATAGTTAAGCCAAAGGCTTTGATACCCAATATTTGAATCAACTAACATAGAGTTCAAAACAACAAATTACCTACGTGCTCAAAATTGATGGTGCCTTTTCTATGATCATAAACATGATAGAATCTTTTGAAACTTAGCATCATTGATGGATAATCTTTTGTAATACAGAAAAATGATAATATCTGACCTCAAACTATCAGCAACATCATGTTATGGGCGAAAGAGCAAAAATTATAATGCATGCAAGTCGTTACATACGCTTGCCCCCATCTGGAACCCACAAGATTCGAGAGAGAGAGAGAGAGAGAGTACTCACATTTACAGCAAGTGACATGTCCACATTGAAAAACCATCTTTTGAATGCTTAGTTTTTCATGGCAAATTGGGCAGGCTTCCTGACAAGCATTCACTGAGTGTTCATTTCTCTGTTCCATAGGAGAAACCGGACAGGTAGCTGTATCTTGAGTTAAGAAGGAATTATCTGTGCTCTCCATGGAAACCTTCTGCTTTGCTTGCACCAGACCCTGACATGGACAAATTAGAAAAGAAAAAATCATGCTAAAAAACAAGAAAGAAATGGGTAAAACCAGGGTATGGCCATAAACGAGGCAAGGAAACTAAAACGGTTTGGGACCACCCCTCGTATTTATTCACTAAATTGAAATTGAGTCACCATGTGCAGCCAACTTCAAGCAAAGCATCTTTTGCATACCTTCAAATAACGAAGTTTCCCTTTTATACGTAATAACAAAGCCATAGACATGAATTTCTCATTTGAGTAATGAACATTATTCGCAGGTAATTCTTCCACACTTAGAGCATCAAGAGATTTATCATTCTCATCTTCTCTGAGGCGCAATCTTGAGGTTGACATCTTGATCTCATCATGAGCTCGCAAAACTTGAGCTTGAGCAATGCACAAAGACCTCGCAGAGGCATACTCCTTCCTCATGTCCTATACACGGTAAAACAGGAAATAGTGTCGGAGACTCGAAAATAGTAATGAAATCCGGATATCACAATAACGACAACAGTTCCTAAAATGGTCTAAGAAGAGGATTATAACTACAACTAAGACCAAACTCCCCAGTCAAATCATCCAATAGGCATCTGTTTGGGTCCTGTACCACAAAACTGTGGAGTGTCACAAGGAATCAATTAAACTGCAATGAGCATCCAAAGTTCGAGTGGGGTTTCTGGACATAATTAAAATCAATACGCCTTAGATCTATTTACCCCCCAGATTAACATGTATAACCTAATATTATTGTAAAAAAATAATGTGGTTGAAGCATTTCTAAGCCAACACATTTCCAATCCCTTGGCCCAAATCAAATCAAGAAAGACGAGAGTGGAATACCTCTAGAAGACGTAGTTGCTTGGTGGCTGCTGATTTACCCTCTTTCCCCAAATGCACTTTGCTGTAGCCCCGTATGACTCCAAGCACAACCTCCAACTCAGAGGGAGACTTAGAAACCTATGAACCCACAATCATTTACATAAGATTCTTAACTTCCATCATTCAAAAGTAGTTTAACAGATATCTAGAATCCCAAGCTGAAACTACAACTAGAATCTGCAACAACTAGCACTATCACGCTCAAGAAATAAAATCAAATTAAGATAAGTTAAACCGCAACCAAATTACTTGAAGAAAATACGCTTTTTCCTTCACAAAGAATGTACATTTGACAGTTGATGTTTGGTTCGCCACATACTATAATGAGAAGCCCAAGTTCAATTCTAAACTCAAAATACTGAGGCAGTGTCCAAGAAGCTAAGCAGCACAATCTGATAAGAACCAAAGAAAATGGACTAACAAGCATAATTTCAATAAAAAGGTTAAAGAGATGAATATATCACTGACCACTACTTTCTCGCCAGTATCTCTCTTGCCAGTGATATCCTCATCCCTTGACGTAGATGATGAATTTTTATTTGCTTGTGACAAAGTCCTATAGAACTGGTTAAGCGCAGATTTCTTCTTCTGCAGATCTAATGCCTCCTCAGCAGACATAATTATGCCTCCACGTGCATTGCTAAGGCGAAAGAGGCGAGCCTCATATATCTGCAAACGGAAAAGATTAAGAGAGCTGTACTACATCTCAGGGTGTAATTTATTAATCTTAACTACAACAAGCAGTAGCGAACCTGGAATAGTTCATCTAGTTCGCAGAGAATGCATACAGGACCATTACCATTAGGCTGGCAGTTTTGGCAATGTCCTACTCTCTCTATGTCCTCATCCCTCGGTTTGTCCATTGTCTCATCAATCTCTAACAGTCTATCAAGCACAGCTCTCCTAGACACTTCCAGGGAATCAAGACCAGTCTGGATATAGTACTTTAGACCGTGGATGCTCCGAAAGCTGGATCAAGATATAAGCAGAGTGCTAGCTGTTACGATGAGTAGATGTCAAAATTTATTTGTACCATAAACAAGTATATCTTTCAAAAAGTTGCTCTCTAAAAAAATACAACCAAGCCATGTACATGATTCAAACTATATGGATGGGCAAGAAGCAGTATAAGTATGTGACAGTCAGTCATTAACCATTGGGAACAGATGTAGCACCACACCCCCCCCAAACTTATGCAATTAAAAAGTAGCAGCTATTTACTTGATGCCCATGTCACAAAACCATGATTAGCTACCAATTTTTGCGAACAATTAGAAAATAAATAATTTAACAAGGAAGGAATTGACAAGCAAAGAAATTTAACTACTTCCATCCCCCCCCAAAAAAAAAAAAAAAAACAAACAAACAAACAAACCCAAAACCCCCAAAAACATAAAGGTGAAAAACCAAAAGAAAATCATTTTCCTCTCTGCTTATCATCTGCACATATATGGGATTAACACAACAAAACCGGACACAACTTAGTTCCATTTCACAGCTTAGAGATTGCATGTGAGGAGGATCTTGCACGCTCTTAGGGGCTAAAAGAATCATTTCCCAAACGGTTTTCAAAATTTACTTCAAAGGAGAATGGCAGGTAAGTTTCAATGTAAGGCAGAGCCAAAAGTAAAGACAATTTTTCATGGAAGCAAGAATATGCATTATCATAGCATATGGAAAGGAAACAGAGGGGATTTCTTCTTTTTGTATTACAAGAAGTATAACATTCATATTTAAATAACAGGACTCACCAAGAGCCATTTTTGCACTAGAAGAAGAACAAGATGCAGAAAATAACAAAAGGACTCACCCAGAGCCAATTTTAGATGACCTTGAATTGTTAGTAGATCCCAGGACAGCTTCACCAATCTTTCTTATTAACTCACCCGTGGAATCCGTACTCTGTTCGATATGATGAAGAACCTCCAACCACCAAACTGAACGTTGATTTTTCACTTCATTAAACGCATCGCAGACCTTCAAGACACAAAAAGTAGTATTAGACAACCAGTTGTCAACCAGGAAACTAGGCAAATAAAAAGCACAACAATGATTACATTGGAGAAAACTGGAAATAAAAGCCTTACAAGCTAGATACTGCATGCTGCCTACAGACAGTCATTAAGGACATATTGTTAATCAAGCAATGCAAACACATACTAATCGCTGAAGAAGTGAAAGGTATTCTGCTTTGATTGGAGAAAGCAGACAGGGAAGCTACTTGTTAGGTGACCGTTTTGACCTAAAAGCTTAGTGTCCATTAACCGTTAGTTATTCCTTAATCCTTCTTGTGAGTAAGATGAGCCTCCATATAAAATGGATTTAAATTCAGAGGACAAGTAACTTAAGAGCACAAGCACGTTTGTTATCGTAGATGCAGAGAACTAGAGAACGAAGCTCTAGTTCTATGTTAGGCTATCATTTGTCTTAGAGGCTTGAACAGTCATGAAATGGATCCAAGGTACAGATCAACCAGTAATTTATCCCTGAATGCTCTAACTACTAATAGGTTTGACACATTTTAGACAGGAATGATATGGCTAATTTGCTCAATTATAGAACTCCTAAACCACTTAGACAAACATCAACTTAATTTAGCATGGAATGAACTTTCACTAGTACAGAGGATCATACACAAAACAAACCTGCTCATACGATTTTCTGAAGTCCAGTTGAGCAACGATCAACTTTGAATTGAAAATAGACAGGAATTTTTGCTTGAAGGTCTCGCAAACTGTTTCCAGATAATCATAACTAAAAGAATTAGACGCAAAAGAGGGCTTCGCATTGCACTCATTTGTTTCATTTGAGGCATCCACTGACACGTCAGAAGTGAAAGTAGGTGCCTTTGGAGTGTTTGAAACAGAACTATCATCTTTGATTCCATTCAATTTTTGCCGCTTTGTGGCATATTCATCATCGCATTCTCCAAAATAAGGTCTCTTTGAGGCCTTGTTCCCAGGGATTCCGAAAATTAGTCCATCATTTAACTGGAGTTGCAGTGAGCCATTCGAAGACTTGAAAAGTATCTCAGAAAGATTGTGATGAATGTGAATATTCAACAAAGGATCCAAGCTGAAATCTTCTGAGTGCTCCATAGCTAAATCCAAGGCCTCTTTGTACAAGGACACAGCATGAGAAGGATTGTCCTCTATGATGGCTATACCAGCAAGCCCATTCAAAGCAACAACTGACCTCCTCAGGGCTTCCTCTCCCTCTATCTTTGTCTTACCAATGAGAACCTGGGAAAAAGTTCCTCTAGAAGTTAGCAATCACTGATCTTATACTTCTTGGACTTGCCTCCTCAGCGCTTTAAGACCCATGCATAATCTATCAATCAAGCTAAAAAGCAAACATACCGTTAAGACCTCTTCCATGCTCATGGGCGACTTTTGTAGAGAGCGAAGTCCAGAACTTCCTACTTGAGGATGACAGCATGCTTGGCGAAGCTTCAGTAGTGAGTTCAGCAGCTTCGCAGCCTCCACATGAGTGATTATACAATCAGATGGTGCAGAAGATGCACTACCTAAAAACGCAGGTGTGAGTTGTCACATTCCATCTCAAAGTCTCACAAAATGAACCATCAGAGAAGATGCACAACCTGTAGCTTCTCTTTTGAGAATATCCGCCTTTAAACTCTCAATAAGTTCACGAGCATAATCCACACAAGTTTCATGCTGCCTCTGATAGAAGTGTTCCTCGATAGCTGAGAAAGAAAGCCATGAAAGACACTCTTCCTGAGGTGGGAGATGTAATTCATCAGCAACATGTCTTTTTGAAGAACGCCACATAATTTGCTTGAACAAATTGTGGGTAAATTCCATAGCTCTCGCATCTCTCCTCTGCAGCCAAAGGGCAAAAAAGAGTGTTCTCATATTGAAGTACCAATGGAAGCAAGTCTAATATGAGAGCTTATTCCACATAAGAAAATCATAAAGAACTTCATACCTCGTATGGATCTCGTACAACTTCATTCCACCATCTAGGGACATCAAAAGGACTTAGTTTAAGGAACTTCAAGAGCCCATATAAATCATCCAGTCTACGCTGAATGGGAGTGCCAGTAATACACCAACGATATTTAGAATGTAATCGTAATGCCATTTCTGTTGCAGCAGCAGCATTACTCTCCACCATTTGAGCCTCATCCAAACATAACCTCCACCAGAAGATTCTAGTGAGTGGAGTCGGAATAACAGGATACCTATAAGCAAGTAGTAAACATATCTTAACCAGCATTACACTCCACCATCAGGGCATCTAAGAAATTGTTCTGGTAAGTTACTGATGATAAATCTTCTTAATTTTTCCTTTCGTTTAGGCTGGGGGCCTTGTGTTCTTAGTAAAGGACAAATGTGAAAATCATGAATATGGAGCTTTGATGGAACCTCTTGTGGTATCTCATGAAGCGGCGATCCCCTTCATGCCTATCTGAGTCATGTGACAGGTCCTCTTTCAGAACATCATATGTTGTCAGTACAATGTCATAGGAAACAAGTTCATCGACTTCAACTGCTGGTTCTTCGGAAAAGGATGTGTTTTTCACTCCTTCATAAACCAGCATTTTCACAGAATCAGTATTTGTGTGCCTACAAGGGGGAGCAAAGGCACACATAAAATCTGAAATTTAAGTTCAATGCACCAGAAATGCAACAACTGAAGCATCTCATTAACATGGAAATTTTACTTGATAACTATTTAATAATAAAATTCAGAACCAAAATGCATTGAACATAAAAAAACATCTAGAAGCCCAAAACTACTAAAGATGATAGTATGCTTTCAAGATCAGGCCACCCATCAATCTCATCAAACGAACTTTGTCAATATTCACTATAGGCAACTACTGAAAGCACATAATGTTGAGAAAACCTCTTAAGATATTTTGACATTGACAAAACCATCTTTTGCTATTTATGTCTTGATAAATGCAGATAGTGTTTCGATTCAGGTGACCTCAAATTGAGCAATGCTTTATCACCATTGAAGTAATCCAAAGTGCTAAGTGAAAGGCCTTGAAAAGACCAGAGAGACCTTAAGGGGTGAACAAGTTGAGTAGAATGGAAGTTCATGATGACTTGGAGGTACCAATAGGTAAACAGGTTTATGAAGCCCTAATCACTAATGTACTTAGGATAATTGATAGAAAGCAATACATAAGTTGATCACCAGCGAGGAGCTTGGGTAGATTCACATATTGCTGACAATTGAGAAGAAAGTGCTTGTCACGTGCTGGATAATTGAAGACCCAGACATTCTTTTGACCATGAATTCATGTCTAAAGAAATTTGACAGGTAATCACAGGTCTGGAATTGCGGAATTATTTGCTCTAAGGAAAATCCAATCAATAATCAATTATATCCGTAGACAAGGAGTATTTCCTAATATACGCAACTCCATTCGGGGAAGCTACAAGATTAATTAAATATTTTATTAAATAGGCAGCCAAATCTCTAGCGATTTTGTGGCATATCTATAATGTCAAAATCAAGTGTCTCGAAGACCATTCAACGGTCAACTTGAGGATTGACAACTAGATAAGAAGATCAATACACGCCAATATATATATATAGCTGATGAATTGCAAAAAACCGAGAAACCAAGAGAGCTTTGCTTCTTGATACATTTGTTGAGTGAAAAGTTCAGTTACTGAGTGTGATACACTTATTGTCATTTCTTTTGAGAAGCGTGCAAGTGTTGCAGTAGCGTGTGAGTTTTGGTAGTGTGATCTACCAGTTTTGGGTAGAAGCAGTGGAAGCTACAATTGTAGTGTCTCAAAGAATTACTAGCGAAATTCAGCCTGTTGATTGCCGTTAGTCCGGGAGAGTGGATGTAGGCATGATCTAAGCCGAAGCACTATAAATCTACATGCATCTACCTCTATTTCTCTGCTTATTTAATTAACTGTTTGTAGAAGCACTGCACTTGATATGAGCAGCTGGTTCATGCATATATCAAACTGTTCCTGCATATATCAATTTGATTCTATTTATTCCTCGAAAATTTATCAGATTTCACTTTATAACCATTCAACCTCTCTAGATTAATCTCACTAGCCATAACACATAGAAATATACAGCTCACACATGATGCTAAATCTAAAGTTCTGGAAAGGAAATGGACAATAACATCAAAATATTAGCTTCTATACCTTATAATTTCAGTTTGCCATTGGTGCAATATAGGAGCCGGACACACAATTAGAGTTGCCCCACTTGGAACAGGAGATTCAGTAGCGCTCATCAATTCCAAGCATAATTGACAGACATATTTTCCCTCCCTCTCTACAATAGTGGGAACGTTTTTCTTTCTTCTGAACTTCTCGACGTTCTTCTCTCTTTGCTGTTGTCCACTACCATCCTTCACCTTTTTCCCTCTAGCTGAATAACCAACACAATCGGAATGTTGCCATGCATCACAGACGTCACATTGAACCCACAGTCCTGTGTACCGGAAACTTTCAGTCACAGCTCCGCAAATGCACTCAACCCGTTCCCTTTTTAATCTTTTAATATGAATTTGACTCTCTCCTCTCAATTGTGATTCCGCATCGATGCATGGTCCACTCTCAGATGCTGACCAACGGTGGGAAAGGATGCAAGCTAGCAGCTCAACAGTCTTTCCTAAACCCATCTCATCTGTTTGGAATTATCGATCATTATGGTGTGAATAGTTCCAGCAGTAATAGCATTAAGGATCATATTAGCATAGAAATAAAAAAGATTAAGCTCAAAATATCTTTTGGACTCACCAGCAAGGATACCACCAGATACATGTTCAGAAAAAACTTCTGGGTGCATTGCCACATTACCACTGGAAAACATGAAATGAAAAACAAACATTTCCAAGCAAAATTATAACATATCATAATAATGCAGGTACAAAATTGGCTCAGCTAAGGCATAAAAAGCTGACAAATGATGCTATCAAAGTGAATGTCTTATGACCCTTATGTTGAGGTTGCTGATCATCATAATGTGAGAGAGAGAGAGAGAGAGAGAGAGAGAGAGAGAGAGAGAATATGAATTCAAGCAAGGCAGAAGCAGAAACTATTCTGTGGAGGAAAGCATCCCATGTAACAGCCGGAAGTAAAGTTGCACCGAACAGCAGCATATTTAATTTCTATCCACATTAACAATTAACCAACCACTACCATCATCGTGAGTCCATTTACGTGAAAATGGTTGCAAGATGTAATCTAATCAAGTTCGCCAACAGACTTTGAGAACAAACGATCCGATATCAGGTATTAGATGTCAAGTCGAAGTTTAGGATCTTGTTAGCCCTTGTTCCAATTATCCTCCATGTCAATCCTTTTACTGTATTCCTGCTCCCTGTTGTCTATGGCATACAACTATGCCATGTCTTACATTTGATGTTGGGTAAACATTGCAACTAAGCTGATGGACTTAACTGGGAGGGTGAAGGTTACAGGATGTAGAAATCATGTGCTCAAAAATGGAGATATGCCACCCACACTCAGCCACACTCAACCATTTTACCCATAATCACGCTGGAATTTAAATTTATGTCATGAGCTTCTTAATTCTTTGACAAATTTAAGAAGTACAACGAAAGAATAGAGAAACTGCACCTGAATGGATTGTAGAACATTTTTAAACCGGAGTCAACAAAACCCACAGTCATACATAGAGGAGAAACTAACTGACTTGTTCCCTGGGTGTCAGAACTTCCTAAAGCGCCTTTCTCTCTCTGCACCATCCAGTACGCAGCGCGACGTTGATATGGCCTAAGCTTAGGAAGTAAGTTGGGAATCTTATCACCGAGCATTGGATCCGCTCTGTACAGCAAAGAAGCAAGCAACAAAGACCATATGAGGAGATATCTCAAAGAACTCAAATAAGAATTCACGGCTATACTTACTTTGACGGCTTGATGGCCTCATAAAATCCACTGACGTCAAACTTTACATCTTTCCGGTTTACTGTGGCGCTATCCCTTTCATCTGGATGCAAATCATTTCCCACTGTTTCAGATTGACAAATTCCATACCTGGCCTCTGAAGTCATAACCTCTGGTCGCAACCAAGCCATGACATTGATCATGCTCTTTTTCCACAATTGCCTCGTATTATCCTGAAGTGACTCACAAGCGTCGAAGGCGCTCTTGAGAATTTCCACCCTTACCCTTACAGTCGTCATGTCCTCTGAAAAAGCAATCCCCTCAAGTGGCCTAACTGAAATAAACTTCAGACTAGCCAAGTGAACAAGACCAGAAACTCCCTCGTTTGGTCCATCAAAAGAACCCGACAAAACCACCTTTTGATTCTTCTCAGCCGAGCACTTCTCGACCAACTCCAAATGTACATCTTTAGAAGATAATAGAGGCCAATGACCCAGTTTAATTCGAGCCACAAACTCATTCACGTTGTACACCCTGAACCTAAAGGAGTAATCTGAACTCTGATAAAATCCATCTTCTACTCTAAAACCTGAAAATCCCCCTCGTATGTTCAAGTCGGTCAATACAAGTTCAGATATATCAAAATGCTCATCCAATGCCCAACAAGCGCGTTCAACATCTACAAAAAAGGGTGGATCACTCATATCCAATCCGTCCTTCTGTACCTTCTGATTTGGTACAACATTTTCCTCAGCACAATCTGCTTTAGTGTTGTCTTGCCCATTACTTCCTATAATTATCCCACCCGACCTACGCGGCCGAGCTTGCTTCTTTCTCCCCATCCCTGTATACACATCATTCAGACCAAATCAGACTGTGATCAAAATATAACAAAGAGAACGACACTTTTGATAAAAAGGGTCTTGTAAATGTGCCCTTCGAGGCACTTGTTAAGACACATTAAACACAACCCAATGAGACGGTGTATTCAAAGTTACAAACTTTCCAGTTGTTGCTTACAGAGTGCCTCAGGTGCTTATTACCAATATTCTTAACAGTACGGGCATCAGAAGCGAAGATAAATATCAACACAAAGTGTGATAACAAGCTCAGGTTTTCCCATAAACCGCAGATACAACAACCAATTCACCATGCAGACAATGATGAACGAAGAACAATTACTATTAGCAAACTACGAGCGTCACCGACCTGGAAGAGGAAGCGCCGCTGGTCGGGTCGAGGCTCGAATCGAGCTGCAAGGCGAAGCTGAATTTCACGCGCGGAGGGGGCGAGTGCGACTGCTCGTGTATTTGCAGTGCGTGTGTTGGGATTGGATTCGGCTCGCTGACTGCGGGCAAGGAGGGGCGGTGCTAATCTCACCACCGTGAAGTGATCCGCAGGAACTGTTCTTTGGTTTTTGATTGGGTTGTGCCGCGGCAAGGTCGAACTCCTCGGGCACACTAACAATTTTCCAGGATTACCATAAGTCGGTTTTTTTTTTAAAAAAAAATTTACTTCTATAAGTCGGTCCAAGAAAAAAGTATGTCTTTCTAGAAAAATGAAAACCAAGAAAAGCATTTAAGATTTTTAAAAATTATGAAATTATTGAGAGGTTTAAGGCATTTTACGTTATATAAAGCCAATTTTAATTAATCCCAAGATTCAAAAGAATAAAATCTCCTATCGATCGGATGGCAATAATGTTGATATCTCAAGTTTGTTGAAACGGGAGAAGCTATTTGTCAAAAACTTAAAAATCGGTTTTTTTTTTTACGAAAAGGTATTTCTTTTCTTTTCTTTTTTTCTTTTTTTGCAGATTTGCTACCATACGTCAGATAAAAGAGAAAAGGTAGAATAAAATGTCTTTCTAGAAAAATGAAAACCAAGAAAAGCATTTAAGATTCTTAAAAATAATGAACTTATTGAGAGGTTTAGGGTATTTTACGTTATATAAAGAAAATTTTCACTAGTCGCAAGATTCAAAAGAATAAAATCTTCTATTGAATTATACGATGACAATTATGATGATACCTTGAGTTTGTTGAAATGGGAGTAGCTATTCGTCGGAAACTGAAAAATCAATTTTTTTTTCTTTAGGCGAAACAAAAATAGATTTTTTTTTTCTTTAGGCGAAACGGGAAAATTTAATAGGTGAAATGCAAGACTATCCTTGATATGCATATGCAACTTCTCTAATCTAAGTTTATTGGTCCGCCACCGCGGCCAGAGAGTAAAAATCTAACTCACTATCTGATTCCCAACACCAAGCTTTATTCAATCTCGCCAGATGAGATAAAGATTAGTTCATGACAATCCCACAACATGAGAACGAACAGTCAATGCATCGAACCAGAAGCTCGAACAAAATTTGCATCAGAACAGATGGAAGAGAGTTTTTGGGAAGAAATGCCTTGTATAAGCAGATAAAATGAAACCAAATGATCCCTCAAAATTCAAGAAAAGCGAACACTAGTCAAATCCTTTTTACATCGGCTTCGTTTTAGTTTTGGATGCACGGCGGGGACGAACATAAAATACAGACGCTGCGGAAAATTCAGTGTACATGTGTAGAGGTGGTATATGGATAACAACTTACAAGAACAAACAAATCAATTGAGAGATCCTCCCTTGCACCTTCGTGTACATACACTACTGTTAAAAAAGAAACTCTACCACTGAAAATCTGAACTTCACAATCTGCATCTAGTGTATCTAACTCTCTGCGGCGAAATAATGGATAGGAGAGGTTCTACACTATCATTGCAGCATTGCTCTCTTAATGCCCAGAATTTGAAATGATTCAACGCCGAAGAACAGTAATAGATCCTGATCACATGCTCGTGTTCCAGTTCTCTCAGGCCTAAGCTATGCGAGGAAATCGTCAAGATCCTGACTTTTTCTGGCTAGATGAACTTGCACCTGCATCTGACGGTTCAGGCCCTCGAAAGACCTGGCTCACTGAACAATACCCCATAAGCTGATGAAGTGGTGAGTTTGATCGACGGGGGAGCCCCTCGGCATCGGGGGACATTCCATTCTGCCCAGAGCAACAGGCTGATTTGTAGATTCCAGGCAGACTGTTTTGTTTGTTTCGGCACTGATTCAGAGAAGATTTCATCTTCTCCTGTGTACTGTCGTCTAGAGCATGAAACTGTGCCGACAAAGCAGGATCGCCTTCTGTTGAACAGCTTTTACCTATGGAAAGTCCGTAATCATCAGAGCAAGACACAGGTTCCGCTTGTGGAAAACCATTGGCATGAGAAGTCGGCGGATATCTCCGCCTATTCATTGAGTCATCATAGTCTTCGGCCTCGCTAGGTGGAGGCGCTTCAGCATCTCGCACATATGGCACTATATGAATTCGGTTTTGAACTGAAAATTTGAGCACTGCCTTGCAAGCACCGCACCTTAGTCGATGACACCTCTTCTTGAAAAACAGAAAATCTGCAGGAAGTTGCAGAAGTTCTGAGCATCGGTCGCAAGTTAGGAGTGGGGCACCACCAGTTATAGGACGTAAATGCCTCTTCACCACATGATGATTTTCCCTAAAATAATTGTTAAATTCTCGGATCTTATACCTCCGGTGATTGGAGTTAGTCTCACTATCCCCCATCGAGGGCTCATCATCCATATAACGCTGAGGGCTTGAGGCACACGAGCTGTAGGGACTATAGGGATTCCGAGTGTCATGGAAACCGTAGAGGCCTCTATTGTATATATTAGGTGGAGGCAACGGCTCAGAGCGTCGATACTCAGGAGGGAAATGACGCAAATGGGTGTGGTTGTATTGGTAACTTCTTTTCGTCATCTCGGCGGAGAAGGGTATTTTTGAGGATCGCCAATTATTGCGTGGCTCGCTTCTCCTAAGATATCCAGGTACATTTAATCCTGGAGAGTTGCTCTCCTCCAATAGGCCACCATCATAGTACATACGGCTATGCTTTTCCTTCCAGTTGAATCCCGCAGAAACCCTTTCGCTAGCCACCTCATCCAGGTTACATGTCCTCTTAAGTTGGTCCTCCAGTTCATAGACCATTTTCAATAGTTTCAACTTGTCATGCTCAGGGTACACTTGACTGGATGGACTTCCATGATCATAGCCAGCTCCGGGTTGCCTTGGAATCCTAGGCGGTAATTCATCTCTTTCTGATCCTATATGGTATCTACTAGGAGGGACGTGGCTCGAGGGTTCTGCCATCCCATTTTGGACCCATCTGCTTCCTTTCATGGCATAAAGCCCCATATCTGAAGAAAAAGGCAGTGCAAAGTGCCTATCTGGATGACGAACTCGAGCATCTCTACCCACCAAGCCATTCACCCGATACTTGCCCCTATTTCGCCGTTCTTTAGAAGGCACAGAATTCATTTTCTCTCCAGGATACTTAAACTTATGGAAATCCCTGTCATGGTATTGATCTTCGAAGGCGTCGTAAGAAGACACGCTGCCTTCATAAGCATGAGAGCTTCTGGCAGCGGGTGATACGGACATGTCACCTAATGCGTCGCTGAATTCAGAGACTGGGTCAACATACTCCGTGCTTGCAAATGTTTCCTTAGACGTCATCCGCTCAAAAGCATGACGAATTGCAACATCAGTCTGGAGTTGCTCTTTCTGTTCGCCAGAAGACAACAGTGGGGCGTCACTGGCTAATATGTTTTCTTCCGCTAGACCCTCTTCGGTAACCTGCGAACTACTTCCGGATACCGTTCTCGGGCTGTCATTCTTGGAGTCAATCGCACCATTATTTGCTTCTAGCACAGAGTTTGCTTCAGGGATTGGCAAACTTTCTTCTTTTAGCTGACCTTCCATCGTTTCACCAATTTGAGATGACTGATTGTTATCATGAGAACTAACCGCAGCAGACAAACAAGGCTCCTCAAGTTCTCCATTTTCCTCCACGTCAATATTCCCAGATTCGCTTCCGCTCTTCCCATTGTTGAGGTCACCGTTACAAAACTGTGCCTCTTCTGCCTGCTCCGGGTTATGACAGATAGATGTCTCCCGTTCGCCCAGACCATTTAGATTTACAGAACTATCTTCTGATGAAGGAATCATCATTTCATTACGTGTGCTGCTTGATTGTTTATCCTCAGAACCATTACCATAAGCTGATTTCTCTGTCGGGATGCTACTCTCTTCACGAATATCTGACCCTGTATCCTTGGCGTCATTCCTCCAGTATTTTGCTGTGTGCCAACAACAAGGTGTCATCAGAAAAACATAAAGAAGGGCAACCTTTCTGTCATCACTCGCTTCAAAAGCTATGAAGTCAACTCATCCTAGCAAATTAGAGGTACAGATTTTCGCGAGAGCAGATTAAGAGGATAATGGTATAGGTCAAAGCAATCTTGGGACAGAAAATCATGAAAACATACAGAAACAGAAAGCGGAGAGGGTCTTCTACTGCTCTACATGTAAGAGATTCCCAAGATGAGCCCTTTAAGGGTCTTTCAACTTGCAAAAACATTGACAGCACTGAAGAATCACAAATTCCTCAAAGTATACAGAATATACCAAGATAATTACCTTGAAGAATCACGCTGCACCCGCCACATCTATATACAGGAACATCTGCTGATTCTCGAAGGAGCTCCCGGCATCTTGGACACTTGACAAGTCGAACTTTAGGAGCTGCACTATCTGTCATGATCTCCCCCAATTTTTATGGCTCTTATCTCTTTCAGATAAAATCCCTTTGACTAATGTTTGGCGGAGATGATATCAAGGCCAAGACTCAGTTATGAAGCATCCTAATCGACAAGGTACGAAACATCAGTTCTGAAAGCAAACGAAAGGAAAGCACATCTATTAGATATGCACATTGAAACGATAATCTCAACCTGTGAATGTTCATTGCTCAGTTGTCACAAATGCAGAAAAGCATGCCCAACAAACTAACCTTCCACAGAAGTATATGCACAAGTACAACCCAAATAAGCAACTGTCCCCACAACCAGCAGAACTTATTCAGCAATTTACAGAGTACAGTACATCAAACTGCCTTCATAGCATACCAGGAATTGTCTAAGAAACGAGGAGTTTTTGTCCTGGTGACCGAAAGGATTCTCTAAAATTCTATGTGGATTCATCGGAGATCAGCAAAAACACGAAATCCGTCTAATTTCAGCCCACTCAGATGCCTGAAATCGAATTCTAAAACCACAGAGAAAATGCCATAACTAAACAATCACCAAGACGGCGTACAAGAGATCCACAAACACAAACAGGAAAGAAGATTGTCCTACATCTACTCCACCTCAGTTCCAGAATATTCGAAGCCTATACAGCCAAACCTTAAAGAAAGCAGAAACACACCTACAGAGGAATATTCCCAATTCTAGAGAGTGAAAATAAGAAGAAATTAATGAACACGGAACAACAAAACTAAGACAAATAAAGAGGAATAACTTTGTCTGACATACATAATCCCGCTAGAAGCAGATCAAAACAGAGCAAGATCCAAAATGAATCCGAGACAGCCCCTCCTTCTTCAAATGGCTTTTTGTCTTTCACACAAAACTAGACAGGAAAAATAGAATAGGGATTCTAAATTGAGAAGCAACAATAAGTGGAAGTCTGTCTGGTATCTAGATCAAATGCTATAAAAGAAGAAGGGTGTGGGTACAAGTGTGAAAGCGTAGACCAAAACGAACCTTGCTAGAAAGAAAGTGGGAATAGAGAAAAATGGTGGAAACTTCGTTTCTTTGCCCCCGAAGAACACAAACCCATCTGTTCATTTTCCACATCGGTTGTTTCTTGCTTTGCTTCTTCACTGCTTCTCTCTCTCTCTCTCTCTCTCTCTTGGAATTTGAAATTCAAGAACCACAGGGAGTCTTCTTTTCCGTGTTTAAGAAGCTTTCCCAGTCAAACCCATTGACCCAGAACTGAAAATCACCCTCTCTCTCTCTCTCTCTCTCTCTCTCTCCTCTCAGCTAAAATAGCAGAACAACAAAAGAGAAAGAAGATGTCGTTGGGTGCTGATAAAGTAGCATTGAATTGGGGCGGGCACAGACAGGACATCATGGCCCAAAGACGAGACAGAGCATAGGAGTGCGAGCTGAATAACCAATTTTTTCGGATTCTTTAAATCAAAGGGCACGTCAGATGAGGTGGCGGATTACGTGTTGGCTGCGACTGGTGCTGTCGTGTTCCGAGGCCAACATGTGTTGACCTGTTCACGCCTCGCGCACACCATGTCCATGGACATTCCCAGTCTCCCTCGCGCGACCGTTATCTCGATGTCCGGACGAGTCTCGTTTTGTATGTTCCCCCAAGTCAACCTCTGTTTTTCTGGCATTGGGCGCCTCTTCACGCGGTATTTTCTCAAGCGAAGAAAAGGAACACATGTTTTGTGGAAGTATGACAAGGAATTGGAATTCAAAATGGATGAAAGATGACTGCTTTCGGGTGGGTTTGGTACAACTTTTTCAAAAAACTTTCTTCCCTCAAAGCTCTTTGGGAGAATATTGAAGCGTTTGATTCAGTTTTAGGCCAGCATTTGGCTAACTATTATCCTTGAAGAAGCTAAAAATCCAATGCTGATCTCTATCAGCATTGGGCTTTCAGCATTTGGTAAAATACCAAAAAACTTTTCTTCGTTCCAAAACTATCCTCGCCGATTTCCCATTTTTCCGACTTTACCCCTCTCTCACACTGTTCATGTTCTTTGTTGATTGAGGATTGAGATGTGGAGTTCACTAGCCGAGGAATGGCGAGGGGCCGGCAAGGATCGATTGCCCGGGCGAGAGCCGCCGCCCAAGTGACAATGCCTAGGTTGCGTGACCCCGGCGGCGGCTCCTTGCTCACGCAAACCCATGTGTCGCTTGAGGTCGCGCAATCTCAAGCCGCCGTCGCTTGGGTAGCGCGACCCTTGGCGAGGGGGGCTTGAGGTCGGGCGATGGCCACCGGCATTTACCCGTCCAACGAAGGTTATTTTTGATTAAAAAAAAAAAGAAATTTGCATTCAAAGCTCATTTGCAAAATTGTTTCTACCAAACACCAGTTTAATCAAAGCCCATTCCAAATGAGTTTTTACCGAACATGATTAGCATTTTCTCAAATTTCTTTAGGTTGAAGGCATTTGTATTTTCTTAAAATCCATTTCAAATGCTGAACCAAACCCAAAAGATTTTTTTTGTAGACTCGGTCATCGAAAAAAATCAGTATGAATATGCGCATTCTCATAAACAACCATCATCATATTCTCAATAATTTATATTGATTGTGGTTGAATTACTAAAAGGGTGGATCCGAATTTTGAAGAAGCCAAAGAGGTAATCGTGATTAGATCAATGATTAATTGGCAAACAGTTAGAACACCGACTCTTTAAACCGAAGCTGGTGCGCTCTGAATTGTATGGCTGAAAAGCCAAAAAGAAAGAGGCGAAGGAGTCAAACTTGGAATACCGCAGAAAAAAAAAAAAAAAAGAGATTTGGGGTTGACAAACGGCTCGGGTGCTAGCTGTGCTTTACACGTGGCACGACGCGAGCCGTGGGTCGGGAATGTGGGGGGGTCGGGTCAAGCTGCGACTTTTCGATGTAGGTCGGACTCGAGGAGCGACTAAGCACAGCGTTTAAGGGCCCCGCGGTGGGCCCCAGGGAGAGAAAAAAACCGCGGTGAAGTGGGGCCCAGTGTAGGTAATCCGAGGAAAACGGTAGTTTAAATGATGTGATCTGGATCGTCCGTTGCATCTCCGTCTCCACCTCTCATTTCAAGATCTTGACGTACCATTACCGGATGATGACGTAACACGATTTTTTCCGAGATGATGTTTTTCCACAAAATCTTACTCTATCTCCTAAAAAAAGTTTGCGATGCTTTGTTTCGTCTCATAGAATCACCAGGAAAATATGTGGTGGGCTCCGATACAGAGATAAGATGTATTTTGACTCGATGCAAGTATGATGCGACATTATGAATGGTGCGTTTTGTTGGTTTTTGAAGGCAAAAGTCTTTCGAAAAATATAAAAAATTTGAGGTTGACTGGCCTTTTTCAAAGTGTAAATAATATTTAATGGATTTTAATCCAAGAGCGTATTGAACAAGATCAATCGGTGCCATGTTTGGCCAAATCTGGCTTGCCAGCTGCTCGACAGTGGCATGAGCCCTTTGCCAGCGGCACGAAAGGGAGTTTCCGAAATCATCTTAGCGATGATAAAGTTGAAAAAAAAAAAAAATAACGCATCAACATTTCAAGAATAATCAAAGCTCCTCTCTATCTCTCTTGGGCCAAAGGATTTCAGAGGGGAGAGCTTTGCAATTGCAATCGCAATCGCATCTCTTCGAAGCTCTCCAATTTGCCAAAGACAAACTCAGCTTAAATGTCAAGAGATTTTGGCATTTATGTCTCCAGTCTAGTCGGAAAAAAAAAATTGACCACTTAAGTAGGCCGGCCCTTTCTTACCCACCATCACCATACCATGTAATTCTATATTTACGATAATCCATTTAATAGCATATGGTTAAGATTATCTAACTCACTTAGGGCACGTTTTGTTTCGATTTGAAGAATATATATATTTTTTTCAACAATGATAGCTTGCATAACCCACAAAAAAAATAATAATGAAAAATAACATTTTCCTTGTCGGCATAAATGTTTAAACATAAATTGTTGCTTCGATGAAGATATCGTTTTTCATTGACTGAGTATCTCGAGTGATAGCAGATATCAGTCTTTGGGAAAATATTTTTAAAAATATTTATTATTCGAGAAACAAATGGGAAGTTAAATGCTGTATAACTAATTAAATGGGGCGAGATGACAGTGCAAGTTTTATGGCCCAACAAGAGCCTGCGGCTTTCCGAGATGGCCCAATAACAGGCCCAACAGTGCAAACGCACGTAATAGCGAGGCTGATTGTTCGAGCCGATCCAACACGAATTCTTTTTCTGGGGTTCCGTTCGAGTCGGGCTCCATTTATTTCGTGAAAAATTGAGCGATTTAAAATATGTTTTGCTAAAAAGGGTCTGCTTGTATTTCTTGAAATAACTAATTAACGAAAGATATTTTTATTATCGAAAATAATTTCTACATAAAAAAAAACAGAGCTTTGATTTGGAACGATTGGCGCAGACGCTTGTCTCTCGGCTAAGTCTTTACATTGAAAGATTACATGTTTATTCATCCTCGAACCAAGTTTATTACCACAAATCTTCAGGGAGTAGAGCAGAGACAATCAAGAATGACATGGAGCTCAAGGGCCTAAACCATCTGAGTCTCAGGAACCACATCAGCACCAGCACTTTTTGTCCTGTCACTCCCATTCTGGTCCTGGTACTGAAGATCCTCCCCAGAAATCTCCTCCAGGGACCTGCCCTTTGTCTCCGGCACCAGGAAAGTGAAGAGGAAGCCCAGCAGGTTGACCACAGACAGTGCAATGATCGCCTTCTTAGTCCCGGAGTCGCTCTGTGTGTACGTCTGAATCCAGAATGCTCCGATGATGGCTCCGGCTTTGCCTGCCGCTGCCGAGATTCCGTGGCAGGTTGACCTGAACCTTGCGGGGAAGAGCTCGGCTGGGATTATGAAGGTTGTGGAGTTGGGTCCAAAGTTGGCGAAGAAGAGGGTGAGTCCGTAGAAGGCGATGAAGGTCATCGAATGGCCCTCGCAGTACTCTTTGGGAGAGCCTTTGGGGCAGTAGACGCCCCTGAAGTGCTTGTACCTGATTCCTAGGACTGCCATGAAGACCGACATCGCCAGGAACCCGATGAGCTGGATGGGGAACCGCCCGATCTTGTCGATCAAGAAAACCGTGAACCAGTACCCGGGGACCGTCGCCACCAGGGCGATAATGAACATGGCTTTCGATAACTCGAACACCTCCTCGATCGCGTTCATGGTCCCTGGCCGGTGTAGGATGCCGCTGACAGAGTATATGTCCTTCTGCGCGAGCTGGAGGCTGTAGAAGGCGATGTCCAGCAAGAACCAGGTGGTCATGGTCCCGAGTAGGTGGAGCCCATGTCTTCGGAGGAACTCGTTCGACAATAGACCGTACGAAGGCTGAGGGTTGACAGGAACGTTGGTATTGGCGTTGTATCGTGATTCATCGATTCCTAAGTCCTTCTCCAGGACTTTGGCCATGTCAGACGCAGCCTTCTTGTGGTCTCCCTGGACCAAGGCAGTGTACCTCGCGGTCTCGGGCATTTTCATCCGCCAATAGTAGGTCAAGGCGGCTGGGACCGCCCCGAACATTAGGACAATCCGCCAAACGAACTCACCCTGCGGCTGAGTGGAATAGACAGGATCCACCTCAAATGGATCGGCTGGGAATGCTGCCAGGAATATCTTTGAGACCAGCATCGCAACAGCCCCAGCAAATAGAATCCCGACACCTTGCATCGCGAAAACAGCCGCGATGAACCCTCCTCGGGTTTTCTGATTGGCGTATTCGGACATGATGACAGCTGAGAGCGGATAATCTCCTCCGATACCGAAACCAAGCCAGAATCTGAAGAAGCATAGGCTGCCGATCACGCTGTGTGCTGTGGACCCAAAGGACAGGCCCGAGGCCAAGGCGCATCCAACCATGGTGACTAAGGTGATCCCATAGACCTTCTTGCGGCCGAGTTTGTCCCCAAGCCATCCGAAGAAGAGCTGGCCTGCTAAAGTTCCACATAGAGCGACTCCTTGGATGGCATTAGAGACGTTTTTCGGAAGAGCACCCGGTTCTCCGGTGCTGGGGTCGTAGTAGTATAAGCGACCCAACAGCTTGGTGACTGCAGTAATGCAGAAGAGGTCATACGCATCGGTGAAGAACCCCATCCCTGCTATGACGATCGCCTTAAAATGATAGAGTTGGGTCTTGGCATTGTCCAACTCCGAGAAGACGACTTTGCTGGCATCTGCCATGGCTGAATTGTTACTTCTCTAGAGGAAAAGATGACTGTGGCAGATAACGTTTCCATTCCTAATGGGAGGGGATGTAATATAGCGGGAACAATGCTCACGCGGTTTGTCTTGTAATGTTCCTCTGCTACACGAGAAATGCTCATTGTAACTAACGACCAGTTCGAAAAGCCGTTGGTTCCAAGAGGGAAATGCCACCATTTGACTTGCTTAGTAGCTTCCTGTTTGAGC
Source organism: Rhodamnia argentea (assembly GCF_020921035.1). Classification (NCBI taxonomy): domain Eukaryota; kingdom Viridiplantae; phylum Streptophyta; class Magnoliopsida; order Myrtales; family Myrtaceae; genus Rhodamnia; species Rhodamnia argentea. Next base: position 21,237,870 of record NC_063157.1, on the reverse strand, counting down.
TAGGAAGGAACCACCTTCCTCGAATCTTTCATTACGTCCAATTGATTCGGAACTTTTGCTTCATCTGTCTCTCGGAACGTAGCTGTTTAAGTTATTGCTCGGAGGGTCCCATCGATTGCTATTAGATGAACAGAGACCTATGTAACCCGGTTCCTCAGTCGAACCAAACTGAATGGAAGCCTCGTATAAAATAAGGATCTGTCCTCTTCTGTTTTAGGATCATCCCAAGGAAACGTCATCTTTCGACTTTCTCGAAAGTGCCGGGAGGATGTTTTCGAAGCATCGGGAGGGCTTTGGTTGCAGAAGACTCTTAATTCCTACATCTGTTTTCTTCCATCTGTGCTATTCCCAGTAAGCGTGTGTTTATGTCATGACAAAGGGTTTTACAGGTTGAAGTTCTTATGTATGAGGAAGTTTCCAGCTAATTGCAAACTTTTGGCTTCTTATTGGTTTCGACTTTTGTCTTGAAGAAGACCATCTTGTTTTTGTCACTCAATGCCTGTTTGCTTCATTCAAGAGATGGACTAATCAGAACAAGTAGTTTCACAGTTTCTCTCGCCCTCAGAGCCTTAAAAAAAAATGGCCCCTCTATATGAATATAAGGGACAAGCCATTGAATCTTCCTCTAGCAAAGAGTGAATTTTTTTCCCCATACTTACTCTAGAGGCAACAAGAAAAGCACAATCAAAGTCAATGTCAAAGCAGTGAAAAACAAGTTCCAAATTAAGTATGAAAATGCAGACAGATTTCAATGTCTTAGATTTCATCAAGGTGAACTTTTTCTTAGTAAGGGCGATTGACTGCTTCCAGCTAGCTCTCGACTGTTAGTCCAATCTGATGTCAAGCAAGTCGAGCTCTTTCGCTCACGCAAAAACAGATGCTAAAAAAGGCACCTTGAGCTTGACTTTCTTATGCAATCTCTACCGCCTAAGATGCAAATCACGACGTTTCAAGAACGAGCGAAAACGTGGAACGGGTTTCCAGGCAACCGACACTGAACGATCTCAAGGGCATAATGGTAGCTTGTAAGCCAATTCTTTGCTAGTTCACTGTGCAATTGGAGGTGGCAAATAGATAAACACTAGCACTTCCACAAGAATGGATAAAAGAGCCATACAGAATTCAACTACAGAGCAAAGCATACATATAAATCACAGCTTGCAAGAGAACAAATTGCTCTCTTAAATACTGCAGCCCAGGGGAGACAAAGAAAAATCTAAAATCCATTCTCACGGGGTTGGCACATTGGATTCGGCTCCAGAAGAAGGCCGATCCTTTACCTCTGGTTCCCGAACTTCCTCAATCATCCTGACGACTTCGTCCATCTTGGGGCGCGTATCAGGTACTTTGGCGACACATGTGAGAGCAATTTGCAGCATCTGCACCATCTCCTCCTCCACATTCTCGTACTTCAGCAGCTCGACATCAAAGACCTCGGCTGTCCATTCCTCTCGAACCACCGACCGGACCCACCTGGGGAGATCAACGACGTCATCGTGTCCCGGATGATTGAGAGGGGTTTTACCTGCCCATTGTCCAAACAAAACCTTGAAAAAAAGAATCAAATCGAATTGAAACAAACCACAAATTTTATGTCCAATTTCATTGGTTTCAGACAAACAAAATTAGCAAAAGACAGATACACTTGTAGTACTTGTTCCTCATTCTAGATGGCCACTAAATAATGAGCTTTGAGCATCACTGATCTTTGAATCAAAAGTTCGTGGTGTTTGAAAAACTCAGTACTCTATCTGGGCTAAAGAGAAGTACTTACCATGGACCACATATCACGATTGTACACATCTTGGCCTTGAACCAAATGTTCAAAGCAAAACAAAAATGCACCGAAACAAACGAATAATTTATTCGAAGGTACCTTTTCTGCTTCATATTTTTTCAAATAAATAATTTCCAAACAGAACCATTTAATTGGTTTTGAAATTCGAAACTGAATTAAAGTCTACCTGTTAACATTTCAAGGAGGAGCACACCAAAGCTGTAAACATCAGATTTCTGAGTAACTTTCCTTGATTCAATCACCTCCGGAGCATAGTAACCAATGACTCGGGGAGTTATTGCAGAGAAATTCATGAGAGGAGTCAGTCCAACATCCGAAACACAACCATCGTGATCTTGGGTGAGGAAGACATTCAAGGACTTGATGTTTCCATGAACACACTTAGCTCCAGGTTCAGAATGTATGTGAGCAATCGCTTTGGCTGTTCCGAGGGAGATCTTCATTCTAGAATCCCAATCTAACGGTGTCCTTCCAGAACCTCTATCTCCTAAAGGCACGGACACAGAAGAGCAAAGAAATAGGTTCATGAGATAACTTAGAATAAGAGCAGTAAGTGTTCCTCTGAAGCAAGCTCAAACTTATTCCTTCTTAACTTATAATAGTTATAGCTTATCTATGCCGGTTTAGCCCTTCTTATGGCCTCTATAAAGTATAACTTCCTCGTTGACTACGTGCAATTTTTCTCCTAATTTGAAGCCGCATCATGAAGGTGAGATCTGCAAGCCTTTTCTAAAGAATACGACATATAATCTTTAGCTAGTGAGATAAGACTTACAAAACTACATGTGGCAATGAAGTGCATGGTTGCATTTTTTGTTCTGAAATTTTGAAGAATCCATCTTCAAGATTAGTCTGCAGATAACACCTTTGGCAGAGACTAGTCATTCTACATGAAGAAATGGCACAATGTCCATTTCTTCAAATTTTTAGATACCTGTAGTTTCATAGGTCAAATCATGAACAAAGGAACTGTTCAACTTTGTGCACAGATTAAGTATATGAGATTTCTTTTGTGAAGTTTAGGTGAAGGGAAAAAGAAACTAAGATGTCTTCTTGAACCAATGGAAAAAATACTAGATCAGAATGTACTACTGGATGGTTAAGGAAACACATACCATGCAAATGTACAAACAAGCTCCCATAAGGCATGTAATCGTAAACCAAGAGCTTCTCATCCTTCGAATAGTAATAAGCACGAAGTGGCACGACATTGGCATGTCGTCCCACCTTCCCTACAAGCTCCATTTGCTGTTCAAACTCCTTTTTGCCAGCCGCAACTTCCCTCAGCCGTTTCACCACCAGGGTCGTCCCCTCCTCCAGAATAGCTTTATAAGCTGTTCCATAACTCCCCTTGCCAAGAACTTCAGCCGAAGCCCTCAATAAGTCCTCAAGATCAAAGTTGTAAGAACACCCATCAAAGAAAACCAGCTTGTTCTTCTCTGGTTCTTGCACCCCACTTCCAAAGTCCTTTGGATTTTGACTTGTGCCATTCGTTCCCTTCACTTTCAGTACATTACCACCATCTTTTCTCTTCGAGTAGCAGACAAGGACAACTACCACAAGGAGAAAGAGCAACGCAAAACACCCAATAACTAAAGCAACAATAGCACCTGACCCGAGTTTCTTTTTCGAAGCAACTTTTTGACCTAGAGGACCTGTTGTTGGCTGCTCTGAGTATGCAGGGGATGGAGAAGGAGAGGTGAAAAGAGTGGGGCATTGGCTAAGTGGTTGTCCGCACAAAAGAGAGTTCCCAACGAATGAAGAATTGGGAAATTTTTGGAGAGAATTCGGGATGGAGCCCGACAAGTTGTTATAGCTCAGATTCAAAAGTTTGAGTTTGGGAAGGTTAAGGTCAGGAATTGCACCAGAAATGGAATTATTTTGAACGTAAAATGTAGCAAGCCTAGTGAGCTTCTGAATGGATAGCGGGATGTCGCCGCTAAACGAGTTGAAGGACAAATCCAATACATTGAGCTGCGATGACAAAGAGATCGGGAGAGAGCCAGAAAAGTTATTATGCTGGAGGAATAAGTATTGGAGGGAAGGAATGGAAGCAACATCAGAAGGAAGATTGCCGGTTAAGTAATTCGAACGGAGGCTCAAGACCTTAAGAGCATCAAGCTTTCCTAACGTGTTTGACGGCAGTGAGCCATAAAGACCAACAGCGGGAAGACGGACCGCTGTCACCCGGGATTTATCTACATTGCAAGTTACGCCTACCCAAGAGCTGCAAATTGGAATAGAAGGGCTCCAATTCAGTTTCCGGGCATGTGGGACGGCCGAAGCGAAATCAAGGAGAGCTTGAATATCAGAATTCAGATCAGCAACAACTAAGGGGATGAGAAGAAGTACACGGAAAAGCAATGAGGTCGTGGGAGTGACTGCTTGAAGAAGCTTCATGAGTGATTCAAATATCTGAATTGAACTCAAACATTCCTTTCTTGCTCAGCTGATGAGAAAAAATGAAACAGCAATGAGAAAAAACCTCATTAGTGAATTCCAGAAATCAACCCCAGACCATCATCTATTTCGAGATAACTTCTCGCAATTCAACATCATGCTGTCTCTGGACTTTTGAGTGTTACCAAAACTAAGAAGCGGACAAGATGCACTCACAGACCCATTTTGAATTCCTCGAGGAGGTCATTCTTGATCTGACTTTTTCGACATTAGGAAAGCAGACCCGAGAAATCTCTATGGCAAATTATTCCCAAGAGACACTAAAGATTTAAAATATGCATGCCCAGAAAGTCACCCAACTTCCACAAAGCAAGAGACCAGGGAGAATCCAAGAGAGAAAAGCCACCTCAGAGGAAAAGCAAATGCTATCTTTTGTTCTGATAAAGGAGAAGCACAACTTTGCTAAAACAAAAGGCCCCCGCTTTATCTCACCATTTTTAGAAAAATGGATCGCACTAGCTCAGTATCAACACACATTGGACGAATAAAAAGCAGAGGATTCTCACCTCTCTAGTCTAGATATGAATGTATGGCATCTAGTATTTTCATTGAGAAACAACACCAGCAACCAAAAAAGAAAAAACAAAGTTCAGGCTTGGATAAACAGAAGGTCGGGAGAGGGAGAGAGAGGGTAGTGCTTGCCAGTACCTACTGAAATTACAGAAACAATCATAACAACATCATCATGAGGGGGTTGCGAGAGTGAGTTACCTGCCTGGCCTGTAGAACATAATGAGAAGAGAGTCAGTTCGAGACTCAGCTCAAGCCTCAAGGAGAGAGAACAATCAAGAACTCCTAAAGTTGCAGTTCTTGGGTTTTCTTTCAACAAGTTGCTTGAGGAATAAAAAAATGGGTGACTTTACATGCTTCTTCTTCAGTAAATTTTGCCTTTTTCTTTCTCCTTGTTCCGAGACACAGATGGGTGAGAGATGGAAAAGAGGCAGAGTGGGATACTGAAGTATTGAGTGGGAAAGAGCACAGTGGGAAGCCAGACGATGTGACAGTATTCTTTTATCTTATACATACACACATATATATTATATATAAATACTTAATTGCATTTTCTTTTTAAATTTTAGGACTCGTTTGTAATTTTTTTTCTTTATAGATTCTTCCACGTCGTAGCTGAAAAGTGGACTCATTTTGCTAAATTCAATTAATCAATATCGAAGGATATTCAAAATTTTTACCGAGTATTTCTTACGAAAGACGTGAAAGGCCAAGATGATGTGGTTGAATTTGTCCAAATCAATCATTAATAAAACTTTGACATGCATTTGGTAGCTAACTGTTGGTAGAATGTCGATTCTGTAAATCGATGGACATGATACTCAGACTGTTGTTTCAAGAAAGATGTTCTTCCATTTGAATCTCAAAAAAGGCAACTAATTACACGAAGACGAGAATTTTCATGAATTAATGGCAATAGCAAAAAGATTTTAGGGGGTCGGGGAGTACGATAACTTCCAAAAAAATTATGCATCGTCTAACTTTGGCATAACTCGTTCGTTGAAGAGTAAACGTCACTCTGTCAAATTTAAAATACTATCAAAATTAGAAAAAAAAATTACAAAAAAGTTCATGTAAGGTATGAGTGTCGATCGCATTATGTGGAAATTGATGCCGTATCATGAGCCTAAATAAATCCTATTTTTAAGACCTATATATTCATGTAGGCTTCTAACACTGTGTGTAATTGTGTTCTTGTCTGTTCATTTGTGTCGTATAATAAAAGCTAATGTCGTTCACCTAAAAAATTCACCAAACCAACATAATCTACTGGTTTGCATGACAGCCCAAAAAGGCATAATAAGTCACATTATATAAAATTCATCTTGCATGTGACTAAAGCTTTAATCTTTATTCTGTGTGTCTGATATAAAAGCAAAATTCTAGTCGTTAAGTTTTCTTTAAATAAGGAACAAAAGAAGCTTGTAATAATTACTCACCAAGAAAAAGAGGCTTCTAATAATTCACTCTAACGGTTGGCCAAGAAAATTATTCACATAGCTCGGCTAGAGCTGTCGGGGCCGTCGGATCGAGATGATGAACGGCCACCCCACGATGCAAGAGACACGTTTTTTTTTTTTTTTGGCCACTTGGTCCTTGTGAATGTGGCAAATTAAAAAAAAAATCCCCCAAAAAAGGGACCATCCATGTCAAGCCTTTGGGAAAAGGGGACTGTGCATGATAAGTTGGTTTGACTTCGCTCTCGAGAATCAACACCATCATGGCCTTGTGCATAAAGAAGAAAGCAAATCCCACATCTTTGAAATCCACATGGTAGGGTCCCTTGAACTCCTTACTTTCATCTTTCCAGCTTAGATCATCGATTGGAACGAGAAAAAAAAAATTCGCCTGTTTGTTCTTTCTGGTGCGCACCCCTTTCGCTCGCGTGTTTGGTGCCGACCCTTTCGACGAAGCGAGCGACCTTTTTTTTATCTTGATTTGGCGGTGAGAATTCGTACTTCAATTAATAAAGAAGGGTGAGCTTCTTTGGAGATTGGACATATAGAGCGCTAGTGCCCGGTCAATGGGAACATGAGGTGATGAGCCGTAGCACATTAATGAGATAGAAACATCAAGATGGCATGGTGAGGTGAAGAAGATGCGCACAGCTGAGAAGCACGAACTTCTATCTGTACTCTCTTTCATTCATTTATGGTGATCGGTGGAATTTATCCGTCGCCCATGTATGAACAAGACTCGAGAACTATGACTTCCCATTTCGAGCGCGAGAATGAGATCCGTGGAGGTGGGAGATGGATCTCATTTCCGAGCGATCTTGAGTATGGAATGATCCGATTTTCACAATATCATGAAATGAGAATAGTCAGCTGATTACGAATTACAAAGTTTCCTCAATTCGTAGCTCGACGATTGATTTTGGAAGCCTCGTGATGAACGCCGACAAAAATTTGTACTCGAGCACGTACTGAGGGCGTGAGGGACAGGCAAAGGGAGAGAGACATTTGTTGGACAGACAGCGTAAGCATTACGTTTCAGTCACAAGAGGGCCGAGGAGTCGGTTGGCAGTTGATTAAGTTGGCATCGAATTTAATGAAAACGAGCCCCCGGACAACGTCAACCCAGGCAAAGCCAGCCCCTGCTGACTGTACTAACTCCCATCCTCCGTGGATGAACATCGCGTGAACAGAGATTGAGCGTCCAGCTCTGACTTTTTGTTCAATTCACTCACTACCGAGCGTCTTTTATCAAATGGGGTAGCCAAAAACAGTTCTCATTTGACAAAAAGCAACCAAACATCCAACCGATGTTAATGTCGAATCGAAATTGAAATGACCGAAGAAAGAGCCTTTGAACGGCTCGAGTCGAGCCATCTGACCTGAACATTTTTAAAGCTGGGAAAGTGTGCTCCAGGAGAAAAAAAAAAAGACTTGCATGAACTCAGCCCCTCCTACAGGCACCGTCTGACATAGGTAAATACCTAACCGATAAGTTGAAAAGTAGTCATTGATCTTGAGATGCCTCATCTAAGCTTAAGAAACCAGAAACAGGTACTCCAGCCACGGATGTCTGCACTGAGAACGACCAGATCCTATTGGAAAGTCCGTCCCTCATAATCATGTAAGAGGGCAGCATATAACCTATGTTGGAAAAGGTCGGCAATTTCAGCTTCTCGGTTGCAAATGAGATGACAATCATTCGTACAGCCATTTCGCAGAGATGAAACTCGGAGAAGGATGTCCTGATGTTTGTTTAACAGAGTGCAAAGAAGGGAAAAAAAACTTCTCCTTAATCCTTAAAAGCAAAGAAGTGTTCCCATATCCCACAAGTCCACATTCAGCACATTGTGAAACGCATGAAAAATTTGATTCTATCTCCAGAGATAAAAGTTTCAGTAAACACAACTCGTTCATCAACCAAGTGATTCTCCTATTAATGCTAAATAAAGGATCAAAAGAAGTACAGAAAAAGGCCCTGAATAGGTAGAAAGACCGAACTGTAAGAAATCTGGGAAAAGGCCCCAAGTAGGCAGAAAGCCCAAAAACAGAGGAAGGACCACGTTCAAACGCCCAAACGTCAAAACAGAGGACCGATATGCAGACCCAGATTCCAACAATTGCCACCAAGTAATATAAACAAGTAAAAACCGAACACAACCATTCATAACCATCTCATAACAAACTACAAAGAAACTTGCAGCACGCGTTGCTGCCCCAGCTGAGTGTATATAAGATACTCGAGTTATTGATGCAGAGTAATAGAAGAAAATGAAAGTCAAATATAATGTGCATAACCTTCAGGATAATAAACCCAATCCAACTCCGAATACTTGGAGAAAACAGAGATACTAAGACAGACAGGTTCAGAATACAAAATCAGGAAATATTCTAGTTAGACACCAGATATCCTAAGCAGTCGCAGGTAACATAGCTTGTCCAGGTCGACGATTCGCCAGAGGTCCATGACATCCAAGGAACTGCAATAGACGCCAATCATGAAATCTTAAGTCATCCATCAGAATCCAATGGCGCATTAAAAAAAGACGTATTTAGCATCAAGAACAGGCCAATTAGACCTGAAACATCTTAGACCCACAATAACCAGTGTCTAAAGCAAAGAGAGTAATATGGATGGGTTTGAGTACAAAACGTGACTAAATATGACAACTATCCCTCAAATGATTGCCTCCATCAGAAAAAATATTCCTCTTCCTTATAAAGTGAAGAAACCTCAGTAACATAACATCAGTTTTACAGCATTGAAAAGCCTACCCTTGGACCCTGGAGGAATAAAACTCTAATCTAATGAAGCCATAAGAATGTAACAAGTTTTAAATAAGATATTCAAACACAAGCATACTCACCTTGGCATTCACACCATCTGGAACAATTTTGTTCTCCGACTTCCACTTCAAATAGTCAGCACGGCTGAACTTGGTAAATCCCCTGTTACAAAGTTCCAAAACAAAACTTATAGTCTAAGAAAAACTTTGAAAACAATCACAAACGATCCACACATAAATGCAGAGAAAGAACTACTTCAACAGTTTCTATTTTCCAAAGGACGGCCAGCTGAGGCAGACAAACAGCAACACAGAATAATTTTTCCATAGTCAGGATTCAGCACGATTGGATAAAGGACCATCACATCTTGTGTTATTTCAGAACCATTAGGTGGGGAGCAAGGGTTGAGAAGAGCCAGATAAAAGATGAAGGGCCTTATGAGTCTACCTTAAAAAAATAGCTTTAATGCTCAGAAAGAAACCAATTATAAAATTTGACTTGCTACAGCCACGACCTTTCACTATCAAGTTACATTCACTTACATGCATGTAATTGAAGTCTCTACCTACAAGACAGGCCAAAAGGTCAAAAAACATACCACTTCCTGCTGACAATGATCTTTTGGCGGCCAGGGAACTTGAACTTCGCACGGCGAAGGGCCTCCTGGGCATGGTGGCTGTTACTGTCCTTGCATCGGACTGAGAGCAGGACCTGACCAATGGCAACCCGGGCACATGTGCCCTGTGGCTTTCCAAAAGCACCTCTCATACCAGTCTGGAGCCTATCAGCCCCAGCACAGGAAAGCATCTTGTTAATACGGAGAACATGGAAGGGGTGGACCCTAACTCTCAAATGGAAAGCATCCTTTCCAGCAAATTTGGCCATGTACTTATTGCAAGCAATCCTAGCTGCTTCCAGGGCCTCACTTGAAACATTCTCCTTTTCCCAACTCACCAAGTGAACACAGAAGGGGAACTCATCAACACCCTTCTTTTTCATTCCAACATCATAGATTCTGATCTTAGGATCAGGAACACCACGGCAGTACCGTGATTTCGGGTATGGCTTGTTCTTGATCTGCCGATAACACCTTGCCGGTCCTATGATAACCACAGACTCAAATCAGAATACGTATATTGGAACTGTCTAAGGACCAAGACCAGAATAAAGCACAGTAAATAATTGAATCTGGAAGTCGGAACCTTCACAATACAGTCCCCAACGAATAGATGGAATAGCAGACGCGATCAACATACAAAAAAGCCTAATCTAAAATGCATAGATATCTCTTGCAGGAAAAACAAGATTCAACGAGCTACTGAAGCGACAGCAAGGCAAAGGATGAAGGTAAAGTCCATTATTTTTAACATCTTCTTCAAACGAATAACATCCACTAATCAACATCACGGGATAAAGCTAATCAAAGCTCCATAATGAATGCGTATCCCACCATCTAACAAAGAAATACAGGATACAGATGCAGACCACTTTCGAATATAAGACCAGAAAATGTTCGAGCATCCCACGCCGCGTCAGGAAAAAATTGAAAAGAAAGAAGAAAAGACACATCTACACATTCCTCCACTTCTGTCGGCCCCCAACGAGCTTCTCATTAATTTCGTTCACATAACAATTCGCACGGAAATCATTTACACTTTCGCATGTTCACTTTAACAAAAAAAAAAAAAAATCACCCGAATAACCAATGAATCGGAAGCAGAAAAATCAAATCGACCTCTCGCCCCACAAAGAGCGCCAATGTTCTCATCTCGTCAGATCACAAGCAAACATCAGAAATGAACAAGGGCAAAAACAAATCCACTTGAGGGAATTCCGTATCAATTACGAGCAGCGATAGATCACGTAACGGCTTAGCTTCAAGATGACAACGCCATTAACCAAACTAGAAAACGAAACAACAGGGAGATAGGGAGAGATAGAGAGACATACTTCTCCCCATGGCGACCTCCCACCGATAGTTCTGGAAAGAATGGCGAGAATTTGCTGCAAAGGAGAAACCCCGGAAACCCTAGCGAGGATGCCTTATATAGGAGTTCGCGTGGACGTGGCCAATTTGGAGTCGTGGACTTGGACGCGCATCTCAGTGAGCTCATGGCTAACGCAACAATCTGTTTCTTGAGCCCAAAGCCCAACCGAACCTCGCTGAATGGTCATTGGTCAGATTTTGACCCGATTCGCTGCGACTCCAAGGGGCAAAGGGGCGGGTCGGATTACTCTGGGATCCCGGGCCATATACGGATACGGGTCATTTCGACTTGCAGATAAAATTTGTCTGCAACTCCAGTTGTGTTCGGAACAATTTTGGGTTTGTCTTGTTTTAGAATTCGGTCAGCGTCGGCTCCTGTCTTCACCGATCTCCAGTTTAGGATAGTTTAATACTATGTCTAGTTCATTTCGATTTCCATAGAGGTGGCAAACAAGCGAGTAGGATCGGTCTCAATTTAGATAGATTCAATTTCTAATCATGATTACGTGCGATTATTCCAACTTGGAAAGTTTCGCTTAGATTTGTATGCTTAGTACCATATCGATTTTGCATCCATTTAGGATCCATCTTTTTCGATTTCGAGTCGGGCCTAATTCACATTATGCGTGTTCCGATTTTGTCGGATCTGGATCATTTCAAATGCTGGTCAAGTCGGATAGGCTTGCTAGCTATTCCCAGTCAACTCGGTTTTGGGTCGGATATGTACTTGGTCGGTTCGGATCAGGTTTTTCCATGTGGGCATGCCTAGATGCACATGTCCTCATATCTGACGTGGTAGCTCACTAGCCAGCCAGAAGAACGGAGGGAAACCAAAGTGGTGTTGAAACTTGAGATGCTTTTTCTAGGGCGCACATGATAATATTTTTGTTTCAGAAATCAATTTATAGTCAGAAATTGATTTTTTCATTTCTAATCAAAAGCAGAAATTGATTTTTCTACTTCTGCTCCGGAAGTTGATTTCCAATCATAGAAATTCGTTTGGTAACGGTTGAAAATTTCTACTTCTAAAATATTATTATCAGAAAATATTCTATGAAGAATTAATGTCGGCCGCCGCATTTCTATTGTATTTTTAAACTTTTTAAATTTTTAAAAAAATTATTATTTATTTTTAATGCGCCAGAGACGATGACTCAACAGCGGCGACTAGCGAAAGGCGGTGGTCGGAGGTGGGTGGCGATGGGCAATGGTCCGCAATCACTACTGGTGGTCGGCGGTTGACGATTGTTACAAGTAGCGATGGGCGGTGGCCGGTAGGGTTTGGCGATGGCGATTGTCGGCGGCGGCGACGGGTGTCAATGGTCAACGATGGGCGGCGAGGGAAGTCGACGGAGGTGAGTTTGATCGAAAAAAGGATGAGAGCGTAATGAAAAGAACGGGAGACAAAAAGTACTTTGTGATGGTTTTTTTGTCTAAGAACTACTTTTAAGTTAAGAATTTTTTTTTAACTTTTTAAATTGGAAAAAAAATAACTTTAGAAGTGAAAATTTACTTTAAAAGTAAAAATTTCTTTTAGAAATAAAAGTTTTTATCGTATGAATTTTTTTTTCTCCCTTATCGTATGAATTTGAGAAATTACATTATCAAAAGAATTTATAATCTAAAAGTATTTTTAAAAGTATTTCTGAAGCATAAATTCATTTCCGTACGCGGAGGCACTACAACAAACAACCGATTTCGATCGAGAAGCACATCATCGCCATGAAGATCCACCACATACCTTGCTTGGACGACAACTACGCGTACCTGTAATCAACCCTCCCCCCCTCCCAATCGGATTTCCCTCACGGACGATTCTTTCCCTCCTAATTGCTCTTCGTCTTTCTTGTTTTCTGGTGGTTTCGCGGATTGAATCGACAGGATCATCGACGAGAGCACCCGAGAAGCGGCGGTCGTGGATCCCGCGGAGCCCGAGAAGGTCGTGAAAGCAGCTCGGGAACACGGCGTCGACTTGAAGCTCGTGCTCACCACTCACCATCACTGGTCGGTCGGTCGGTCGCGAGGTTTCGATTCTTCGGTTTTCGGATTTTGGATATTGCAGCGTAGACTGAAAACGAACTGAAATTCACTTCACTTGATGAGTTATCTTGCTTACGAAAGCATCAATTGCACTTCTTTTGTTTATGCTATTTTTTGCGGCCATAATTAGATTGGGTAGAAGGTTAATACACTGTCTATTTTACTTCGTCTCGTCCACAAGAAAGTCTTAGCTCAGTCCTTTTCGGTTTAGCACATCTCAGGAGAATCTCGCTTCTCAACGATTGTTCTTACTTGGACTGATATGGCAAAGATTAAGAATTCGCTGAGAGGATATTTTTGTGGACTCTGTGAAAACGATGTTTGCCTCGTTTTCGACTGTGACAGACTAGTTATGCGAAATGAAGGAGCAAGGTCCACTTCTTTAGCTGATTGCGTAAGTTAACGGGTCAACTTGCACATATTGATTCTGCTAGGGACCATGCTGGGGGAAATGAGAAGATAAAGCAGTTGATACCCGAGATCAAGGTGTATGGTGGATCGATCGACAATGTAAAGGCTTGCACTGATAAGGTGGAAAATGGTGATAAGCTGTCTCTTGGGAAGGATACCGACATACTATGTCTTCACACTGCTTGGTAATGCTTTTCAATTTCTTCGTGCCTAAATCATCACTCGCTATGCAAATGTATTGGCAGACTGATACCTCTGATAAATGGGGACATTGAAGTCTCTCTGCATTGTGAGAGAAAATGAGAGAATTTTTACCGCTCTCTGCATTTGAATAGCTTGTCTGGTATTCATTCCGTAAGCTCTGCATTTTGAAGTGTGTCTGACTGCTCCATCCACTAAGATGAGCTTTCGGTTCTCTTTTAATCTTGGAAGTTGAAGATTGTTGTGCTATTACATGTAGTAAGTTTTTATTTTAACTTGTGGGGTGTGATATATAGTCCGATGCATTTTGACTCATTGTCATGCACAGTAAAAGTAAGCCATTCCTTAGGATTTGGGTCTCTAATGATCTCATTATCATTCTTATCTCGGTGCCTTTTTCCCCTTAAAATAAGGAACATCTATATGTTGATGCTCATGGGAAGATTAGCTCGTTAGCTGGTCTTCCAACCATAATCTGACATATTATCCCATGTCAATTTCTTGTTGCGAATTAAATGACTTACCTATAAGAAAGGGAGATACAAACTTTGCGTTGGAGCTTGGTGCTATCGTCCCCATATCTTTAATTTCTCTTATGCTGTTGCCAGCCATACCAAAGGGCACATAAGTTACTATGTGACTGGGAAAGGGGACGAAGATCCTGCTGTTTTCACAGGCGACACACTGGTGAGTTGATGGTTTGTCTCATTACTGGCACCAGTGATAAATGATGCGGTCATTTTTTATCCACCAATTAGTCACGTAACTTGAAGAGCAAGATCTAGTATGTGTGAAATGCGTTTCTTGAAATTAGGAGTTAATTTTTAAAATTATTTGGACATGGTTGCTGCTTCAAGCAGAAACTTCATGTGTTAGACCCAAAAAAAAAAAAAAAAAGCAGAAACTTCGTGAGGGCTATATGCTTTGTTGACCTTATGTTTTAATGTGTCTACACTTTGGCATTATTGCGGCCCTCTGTTGTGGCTGGACCAAGGTCTGTTTATTAAAAGTTCGACAAGTTCTGTATTCATCTTTAATCAAATACGCTTATCTTCATATGCAGTTCGTTGCTGGGTGTGGAAAATTTTTCGAAGGCACAGCAGAGCAGATGTACCAATCGCTCTGTGTAACACTGGGGTCATTGCCAAAACCAACTCGAGTCTACTGCGGCCATGAGGTAAGATACAGATGTTGCTTACTCCTTCAGTTATTTCTGCTTTCAGCTTTATGGGAGTAGCCTGCATAGTTTCGCTGGATTAAATAAAGCTAAGTAGCCGTAGTTGCTCTACAGAGTATACCTAGGCTGATTATCTATTCAGATATTCTATGCACAAATTATAGATAGTGCTGACATGTGGTTTTTCTCCTTCCCTTGGCCAACTGTTGTGAGAGAGAATACGCACATTTTCCTTATGCTGTGTTATTCCTAACTATTTCCTTGTTAGATGGGTTAACTTGATTGCTAAAGAAAAACCTTAATTTTTTATTATTTTGGATGCAAGCAATATGGCTTTTATGTAGAGAAGAGAGATCGTATTGTATGAAGGAGTTTAACCGAATCTTCTTAGCAGTTTATTTGGACAAGCATGAGGCTTGAGTGAAAATAATATTGTAATTTAAACTTCGTTTGTTTTGCGGAAAATCAACAATTGGAAAATACATTCCTAACTTTAATCATTGTTGTCTCTTAAAAAAAATGAGTCGATGAAAAGTATCTTCATTATTAACAATAATTGACGCTTAAGTATCTTAGATGATAATAAAAACATTTTCCGTTACCTCTTTTCCTAAGAGATATATAAATGATTAAAATTAGCAAAATCTTTTCCAAATATTTGATTTTCCCGAAACAAACGGGGCTAAACAAATATTGCACTTTTGCATGGTCATTATCTATAGGATCAAGAGGTAAGGACATTCTCAACAATCATACACACCTCCCAAGCTTTTTGAATTGTAGATGTTCTTCGGCGTGTTGCTGCGCACTCTGGATATTGCACTATGTGAGATAAAATATGAGATAGAGAAGTGACAACGGCGACTGGCTCCTTAGCAACAGAAATATTCTAGTTTATACAGATTTTTCTTACATTCAAATACTCAATGTCAGAAAGCAAGCGTCATTTTCCTTTTATTGTTATGTGGTGTTTCTCACATTATTTCCCTTGCTAAAATGGTGAACAACGTTCCCAAATTGTATTTTCTAGTACACAGTGAAGAACTTGCTGTTTGCTCTCACCATTGAACAAGAGAACCTGAAGATAAAGCAAAAGCTATCATGGGCTCAGCAACAACGGGAAAAAGGCCTCCCAACCGTTCCATCCACCATTGAGGAAGAAATGGAGACCAACCCTTTTATGCGGGTTGATTTACCGGAGCTGCAGGTGAAGTTAATTCTTTATGAGAACCTCCTTTGCTATCAACTTCATGAATGCACAAACCGGAACTTGCATTGGGTGTTTAATTCCTCTTTTCTTAGCTCCTTTCTACCCAACAGAGTGATGCTCTAATGCTTCTTGTCTTGTGCAAATTCTTCTGCGACTTTACAGGAGATTGTAGGCTGCAACTCACCCGTCAAATGTCTGAGGGAGATCAGGCAGCGCAAAGACAAGTGGAGGGGTTGAACAATGGTGTTCTCAACCGAGCATTTCCAATCAAAGATGCAACCAAATCAAATTTCCACACATGTACCTTGAATAAGAATGCGTGCATTGCTTGGACCAGCGTGATCATGTCAAATTTTCAGTCACTGTTTGTAAAAGCTATGGTTCTTTCAAAAGGCGGGATTGTTGTAGATAGAACATGCTGTGTATGAGATCCAATGAATGAATGGCCAAATCAGGACATGTCTGCTTCTGCTCCCGGAGATGTTTTCTGGCCCTCTTTCTGTTGCTTTCAGGGGAGAATGAGTCATATTCACTATGAATTGATCAGAGGAAGATCTCCAGCTCAAATTTGCTATACCCAACTGCATTTGAGATCAAAATATTTGACCCATTCTGAAACATGGTAGTGGAAATAGGAAAAATTAACCAATTTATCCTGAATCTATTGTTAGGGGTGTCAACAGTTTGGGTCTTGAGTTTCCTCGTCTTTTTTTTTTTTAACCCGACTGAAAGATATGTACTCGTGTTCAAAACAAATGTTTGATATTAGGCGATAAAAGCGAACAAGGGGAAATCGCTCCTCATTCTCCTCAAGCTTCTACTTGGTTTGTTGACCAAGCAGTCCGACGATTTCTTCTTGAAAAGTAAACGGAGAACGAGGAAGACGAAACCAACGAGGTGATTCCCATGGCAAAGCGAGAGCTCTTGCTTGCCCTCTCTCGCGCACCGGTTCTTTTAACTGCTGTTTTGGGTGCCGTCCCCCACTGCCGTTGGTCATTTTGGAACCAAGCGCATGCTTCATTTGGAAAAAATTGCTAAAAAAGTCATAAATTTATTGTGTGGGAGTCAATTCAATTCTAAAATTTAGTCCTAAATTTTTTTATGATTTGCCAATTTAATCTTAAACCTTTTAATTGTGTCAGTTTAGTCCAAAACCTTCTGAAGTTTTACCAATTTAATCTTAAATCTTTTCAAGTTTTTTCAATTTAGTCATAAACCTATATTAGCAAAAAGGATAACATTGACAAATGGCAAATTATCAAATGATTTAGGACTAAATTCACACAATTGAAAAGTTTAGGAATGAATTAGTAAATTGTCAAAAGGTTTATGATTACATTGGCATAATTGAAAGGTATAGAATTGAATTGACCGCTGTACAATTGATTTTGGACTTTTTAGAACATTTATCCCCACCCATTTGTCCTAATGCAGTGCGTCTCTGTTCGGTTCTCCTGCGAGCCATGGGGACAATGACTGAGGGCCATCGATCATTTAGAGGCGGATCACGAGGCAGACGAAGCTTTGGTACGCGGTGGACAATGAGGTCGGGTTGGTCTAAGTGAGCAACTTCTCACGGTCGACGCCGATAAAAGAAGACAAAACAAATAATTAATAAAAGAGGAAACCCAAAACCCATCTCAAATCGTCAAACTACCCAAATCCTACACTTATTACCTCAATCGAGAAAATCCGGAATTTTCGATTCAGTTCGTATATTTTTGACACCTTGAATATCAATTCAGTTTTTTTAATTTTGCAAATTTTGGTCCTAAATGTTCGTTCAAAATTTCAATATAGTCATTTCAAATAATTTTCGTCGAAAATTGATGACAAGGCGGTCCAATCATCGCCGACTGTCTTATGTGTCAACGATTTTCAGCAAAAATTGTCCGGAAGGACTACATTGAAATTTCGTGCAAAAACTTAGGACTAAATTAATAAAAATAAAAAGTTTACGATGGAATTGTCATCGTACAATATATTTGGAATTACTTGGGCAATTTCTCCGGCAAAAACATGTCTATGCTTGTAAGGACAAAAGAAAATATGGAGCCAGTACACCGCACTAGAGGTCCTTTGTTCTTTTGTCGGAGAGAGAAACAACTTACTAGGGTTGAACACGTGATTGAACGAGGGTTCTAGGGTTTCATTGCAAAGACGAAGAACAACTTACTAGTCCCCAACAAGTGTCAACGGAGCAAACATACGGAAAGAGCACATTCAGCTGACCACTAGGGTTTCTCCTAAAACTCATCCCAAACCAACCTCGCCGTTGAAACGTGGTTAACATTTATAATATATGGAAAAAAAAAAAAAAAACAGGCTCATAACCCATTGCATGGAAGTTGATTCAATCCCGTCCCAAACCTTCGACGGCTTGCCAATTTAGTTAGTAGCTTTTTAATTGTGCCAGTTAAGTCCTAAACATTTTAATAATTCGCCTATTTAGTCATAAACCTTTTGACGATTTGCTAGTGTAGTCTTAGGGTCTGTATGGTAACGTTTATATTCTTGAGAACACATTTGGAATAGAAATATTTTTTTGTGTTTACGCTCATGGCTACGATTTTCAGAAATAGAAACGCGTTTGGCAAGTAAAAAAAAAAACATTTTTTTCACCAAAAGGAAGGATTTACAATCGGCGGTGGCCGGCGACCGCTTCAACTCCTCGCCGACGATGGTGAGCGGTGGTGGCTTGCACAAGCTCACACTCAAATTGTTTCCAAAAAGTGGTCCAAAACCCAGAAACAAGTTTTTGTTATTTCTCATTTTTGCTCCAAAAGTGTTTCCGGAACAATTTTGGAATAATTTTTTACCATACACATTTCTGTTCTTAAAGTATTCTGGGAACACTTTAGGAACAAAAACACTTTTTCTGGAGTGTTACCATACATATCCTTACCGGCCAAATATTCAAAAGGTTTAAAACTAAATTGACACAAAAAATGTTTATAGCTAAATTGACGAATCGTGAAAAATGTTTCAGGATTAAATTGGCATAATCGAAAGGTACGGGATTCAAATGGCTACCATATAATAAATTTACGACCTTTTCGACAATTATCCCATAGGATTCAACTTGGTAACATCGGATGTCAAATTTGATGAAACGATGTAGGAGTCCTAAATCATGTCCTGGCGTGGTCTCAATGACAAACCAAAAAGCAAGTCGTTTGGTCATGCCAAAACATAAAAATGGTGATCCTGCGTCATTGGCAATGTTATAGTTAAACAACTTAGGATATTGATTCCGCTAGACAGAACAAAAACCTGAAGGGTGGTGGCTCTTCTTAGAATTCCGGAAATACATGAGATTCTTAAGAGTTCGAAAACATAAAGAAAATCGATGAGTTTTAATTTCTATCATTTGCGAGGTGACGGATTATTCTCCACATTAAAAAAATCACATTTCTATAAACTTAATGGATATGTATTTTTTGGGCGAAAAGTGAATTTGAGCAGTCCAGAGATATAGGAAACTTATGGAGATAACAAAAACACAACATAATTTTCTGTAGATGTTCTTTTAGCTTCATCACTTTTGAAGGATGAGTAACAGTGACGAAGAGGAGGGCATTACTGGGAAATGGATTATTAATACACAAGGAGGATCCTTACCACTCTCAATCATTATTTTGCTGGATTTCTGAATATTTAGACATCACGGTTGGTCATTAAGACTGAAATATTCTCCTTCCAAGGTAAGATTTTGGGTACCCTTTTGTTTGTATCATGAAATTAAAATTGCTGACCTAATATTCTCGTCAAGCCTCGTTGGTATGTCCGAGTCAGAATCTCCAGTTGAATGTCTTCTTTTTCGGTAAGGAGGGTCGAAAGTCTTGTTAACAAGTAGGCGCACCAGCTCTTGTGCTTTGTATAAATGAATTCGAAGATGTTACAGGTGCCATCTTCAAACCTTATGGTAAGTACCAAATGGAATACTAAAGTATACCTTGGAATTACTTTGTTGTGTGTAGGAACAAACGTTCGTAAGATGAATACAAGGAAGTACATTGATTGTCAAATTTACGTTGTGTTAGTGTGAAAAAAGTCAATGAAGATCAAACTGTGTAGAAAAGTGCGAATATACTGTTGATTTTTTTTCCTTTCTTTTATTATTTTTGGCTAAAATTGTCAATTAGCATATCAATTTTCGTTGTTGTATTAAGAGATGATTTGAATCCAACACAAACTTGTTGAAAGAACTCCGAAATTAAATCTGACCCAATACGACATAATTCGACATACACGAAGTAATGAATTTTGCTCATTTTTAATTAGAATACTTTGTGGAGATTTTTTCTGGAATGACACAAATATGCTAGACAAACTCGAATTTAATAGTATATTGGGACTTTTCCATATCATTCAAAGAGTAAGAGACTGAAAAATTAAGTAATGATAACGAAGTATTCCCCATTTGAGATGAAACTTGATCCTTGATTCTAATCAGTATTATTCTTATTAGGAATAAGAGACTGAAAAATTAAGTAATGATAAGTCCTTCTCCAACTTTTGGTTAAATCAACTGCCCTATTTATTCTTATCAATTTAATCAGCTCAAAATAAGTTCAAAACTCCACCTGTTTTTGTCTGGTAACTGCTGTAAATAAACAACAGTTGATAAATAAAAAAGGGCAAAGAAAGACCATTCGAGACTGTCATTGAGATTAGCCAAGGACATGTCTAACTCAAAAGAAGGAGGAGGAGGAGGAGGAGGAGGAGGAAAGTCTGGGGTCTAGCTGTTCCTTTTGCCCAAGATTTATGCGTGTTTTTAGCTGGAATTTCCGAGAAGAAAATCTGAAGACCCCATCAAGCAACCAACAGTTCAATTGCAAAATCACAGGATGTAATGAAAAAGACCAGAAACTCTGGAATTCTGTCCAAAGATGTGGAGGATTTTCATACTGTTTTTTTTTTTTTTCAAATGCTCATCTCAAACTGAATCTTTCTTCTTCTTCTTTTTTTTCTTTCGGTGCTCGTGAATCATGATCACGATAATTCATCTAACTTTTTAGTTGGCAAGACTAATGATTCCCTGAACTGAACGCCCATTGTTTCTGCAAGACTTTCTTTCTCTTTTTCTAACAACTGCTATAATTTTATTTTGTCTGTGGAAAAAATTGAGTTTCTTTATGAGGGGATAAGTATTATTTTACGTCTGACTCGAGCTATCTTGTCCAAGAACTGTATGGCACAGCCTGGGTTATTCCGCATATTCAGGTTTGGTAGGAGAAAGCAAGAAAAGACTCTTTTGCCAGCATGACCAGTTCTAGGGTTACAGTGATGACCAGAGAGAGAGAGAGAGGTTTGATTCCTTTCTTTCTAGTCACAGGGCGCACACAACCTCTACCATTTCTCTTATAAGTCATGGTCTAGCATCATTCATTTTGATTCTTGGCTAAAGACAGACCTGTCTTTTTGCTTTTTGAAGCAAAAATGGAGTAGCGATGGCTTCATCATACTGTGACAGTCCCTTCAAACATTTCATTTCCTGTGTCTGCATTATCATATTCGACACTCAAGACGCTTCTGGGCGTGTCTGCAAAAGAAAAGCCTCTCTCTCTCTATCTCTTTCATAGTCATCTTAATCTCCAGTGTGTTGGATTTTCTGAGATCTTGTGTCACTTTCCTGTCTCTGACTCTCATGAGGACTAGGACCCATCATCATCTCTCTCTCCCTCTCTCATGAAGACTGTGACCCATCATCTTCCTTATTTTCTGCAAGTTCCTCTTTTATAGTCTCCCTCCTGTTGCCCTTCTTTTTCATACTCACTACCTCTCTATCTCTATGTCACAACTCACAATAGGCACACACACCGCTCCCACCACGACCACCCATACACCCCCCCCGATCTGCTTCTCTCATTATGCTTTCAGTAGTGTTCTTAGCTAGCTCTTGTGGTGATAGGATGCCGGCACATGCTATTCCAATATATGTGTTTGTGTGTGCGTATATAGGTCTGCAAAGGATGATCACACCAACCACTGGGATGAAGATTTTTATTAGGGTTTAATCAACAGCTGGAAACCAGCCACACACACGGACTGTGAACTTTACGAAGCATCAGTGGAGTTGACCCGTTCTGCTTTGAGCTGTGCTCTGTCAATTATTTTAATCTGATTTTTCTTCCCCTTTGGCCCTGAAATTCCTTTTTTTGTAGGATAATAGCTTCTTATTGCTAGTTATAGCTCTAGGTCTTCACTGCTTTGCACCTCACCTAGTCCACAATGTAAAGTTATTGATTAGGGCATTAGTCTCTGCAGATAAGTTTCTTTCTTCAAATTTATATTTTCAGCTCACTCCTTGCTTTTGCCTGGAGGGGAATAGAATGTGCTTAGTCATAAAGTTTGTACCCTCCGTCCAACCCTGCCCAAAGAAGCAAGTTCTTCATTGAGGCTCCCTTTTGGTGTTTCTCATATGTTGTGTGTATTTACGTCTGTTCAACCACAATCTGAGCTTGTGACTGGCGGTGGTTTTCGGCTTGCAAAGAGGTTTGTCGATTACCCATTTGTCTCTTGCTCATGATGCGATGATCTCTCCTTTTATCATTTTAGGGCTCACTCTTGTACTTGTTCTTTGCATCTACTCTTCTTGAGCCTGTAACCATATTGTAGCTAGGGTTTTCTTTGGTTAAAAGAGTTGGTACCAGAAGAGTTGGATGTAAGAGCACTGAAGATCATTAGGTTCACTTTTAATACCCTCTCGACTGTTATGTAGCTTCGTAGCAGTCGAGTTCAAATTGCTTAGCATCTGATGATTGATACTTGTAGGATAAGGTGAGATTAACGATGGTTCTTGATGTCACCGTTTTGCTAAAGTTCATTCCATTTTAATGTTGTCATTTATTTCCTCTGTTTGCTTGCACAACCGATTTTGGAAGCATGGTCTTCGAAGATTATGCTTATTATGGATGGGATCAACCAAAATAATACCCACAATTGTCTCTAATTCTCTTTTGCTTTAAGCATTATATGTGTTCCATAAAGATTCTGTTCATTTGGTTGTCACCATTGATGTCAAGTGGAGAAACTTTGAATCTTTCAATTCTGGCTGGTCGCGTGCACAATGCAGAAAGGAGCCTTTGAGAGAAAATTCTTCTGGTAAGCTTCAGTTGATTAACTCCCATTTGTATGAATCAGGAGAACTAGCTAGTAGAATTTGGTTGCAAATATATGTTCGTGAGATTGCTTTCATTTCACGTGCTGCAAAGTGACACTCTCGTTCCGCATTGTTTCCTGAAGAATTTGATCCTTTCTGAGTTCTATGCAATTTTGCATTGGAGAAATTGCGGGAGAGAGAGCTTCCTTCAGTCCACTCACGGAGGGATTGGGTTTGAATTGGCTGCCGACTCATTCATTTGATCAATCAGTAGAAATCACGCCGATCTACTGTTGACCGTGTGAATGATGCGGGAGATAATTTCGCTCTCCTCTTTGCCTTGCTTGGACTGAAGGGAGCTCCTTCACCCCTTTTTCTCGGCTCTCTTTCATCCTTTCCGATACACTTCATTGTCTCTTGGATGATTTCTATTCGATTGTTTTCAATCTGATATGCGAGCCTTAGCATATGCTAGTAACATTGAGTGTGCATCACGGTTTTGAAATGCATATGTTTAATGACCAAATAGTATCAGCTCTGCAACTTAGGGTGTTTGAGAGTTGCCTTGGCTCATAAACTACCGCCTTCCTCGTACAATCATCTTATGAGCAAGCTCTTTACTCCACTCGAGTCAAGCACAGAACTATATTCATTGAATAAGTGACGATCTGATGGTTCTGGAAGGGAAGGAAGTCTCTGAAATGTTGAAGAGGAATTCCTTACCTTGGGACTAAATTGGTCATTGGGCAGGGAGTATCCCCATTGATAGGTCCGAGATCAGGTTTGCATTTTTACCCAATATGGAAAGCAGAAAGTGGCATCTGTTGATAAATGGTTATACAACGGCGGTCCTTATGAGCTAATTGTTCTATGCTTCTTACTCGGTGTAGCTTGTTACATGGGTCGCGAGCAGGAAGAGTGAAAAGATGGCGGTCTGCTGTATCAACTACTGCTTCTCCTTTTCCGCCATAAGAACGCCTTTCAAATTTGGGCGGTGTGTAAGCCCTTCATCTGCAAAGAGGGAGTCTTCTTCCTGCAGCTGCGATAAGAGTGCTTGTTAAGACCACCATACTTAGCATCTGTTGCAGAGAAATGTGGCTGATTTCTTTGCAAATGCTTATTAAAGTACGTGTGACAATAACACACGACGATGACAATCTTGAATTCTTCTAATAACATATCAAAGTTAGACTGGTACGAATCACCCTTAATGTCCTCCTTTACTTTGAAGGAAATTTTTGATCGGATGTGCTGCGACATAAGCGTAGCTTTTGGATACACGGAGTCTGTAATTCGAAGGAAAGGGTTTCTCGTGAAAGACCCAATAGGAAATTCCTTTGGTTTTTTACCTTTGCCTTGAATCTCCATAACACCTGCATTGATTGCTCATTTTCCCATGCAACTCGCCAACTCTCCTCCAATACTCAGAAGAAAAACCAGCTTTTTATTTCTCTAGTGGGCCTATGATGTGTTGGAACTTGGAGCTAACTGGGGTAGGGATTTCATAGTTTGAAGCAAACGATAACTTCTTGGAAATTAAAGTAAATTAATCCCCCTCTAAAAAAAAAAAAAAAGTTGAAGAATTTATTGCTAATGCGTCAAGCACCATGCGGCCTCTCCTTCCACCTCGAAAGAGATGATGAATCTACAGGCGCATTAAAGCTTTTTTTTATTAGGGTTTCTGATGTGGAACTGGGTTTCTTTAATACTAGTTGCAGTCGCAAGTACGAGTCTTGTTTGTGCTTTTTCGTTTCGAAAATCCTCAGTTCGTTGAGTTCATCGATACAATGAAGTACAAATGTGTTTAATTTCTGCATTTCTTTAATAGATTCCCCATGAGGGACTGTGCCATGTGGTCTTTGGCGTTATCTTCTGCCAATGGTGTAGGGTTCTTGTTTCATTCTTGTAAATATTTGATGGCTCTTTTTAGCTTTCTCAACTCGAAATCGTTTATAATAAGTGGCGGTTGAATATAGAGATCTGTTCGAAAATAAACAATCTGAACTCCTCGTTCTCAGTTCTAGTTGAGGTAATATATTGTTGTTGCTTCACCTCACTTTTTGTTTTGTTTTTTCTTTTTATAGCTTTTTCCCTCCTGCAATTTGTTGAAGATTCTTTGTCATACTTATATGGCGTACAGGTGGTGTTGCGCAGATGGGTATTCTGCATTTCGGTGTTGCACTTGCAGCTGTGGGTTGTGCAGAGATTAGATAGCAGCTTTTGCTCTTGCCATTCTCATATCTCTCTCTCTCTCTCTCTCTCTCTCTCTCTCTCTCTCTCTCTCCTAGGGTTCTCTCTGTCTCTGTCTCTAGTTTTGCCCTAGCAGAAGAGAAGAAAGGTGAGAGGTGTTTCTTGAGATGGCAGAAAAATTATGTTAAAAGAACCACAAAAAGATGAAGGAAATAACTGCCGAATGGAAGAGAAAGAAAACTTTTAAGCCGATGTGGTGGCTAACTTGATATGCATTTCTGCCTTGTGAGCTGTGAGGCTAATGAAAATTATAGTCCTTAATGGGTGGGTTTTTAGCATGTCCTTAGAACATGGAAGTAATCATCTTTAGTTCGATCGGCCTGTAGGCGTGAAACCTGAAATTGATTCGATTGTGTAAGTGAAGTTACAATACACAGATTTAATTTCTTGCATCATCGAATGCGAATATCTAAGTTATCCGTTTGGGTTGTCTCGCATTTTAATTGATTTTGAGGCTGGCGGCGATTGTTCGGATCCATGGTTGTTTATCCAAATGTAAGCTTTTTCATTGTCAAATGAAAAAGACTAATGATTTGTAAGAACATATCATTGCTCATCTCTTAAAATAGGAGACGGTAAAGTTGTCACTTATATTATTTACTGTCGAGTCTCAAATGACAACAAAGAGATCCATGGTTACCCCGTCTAAGCATTCTTACAGTCTATACGACCTAGAGTCCAGACTGATGGATTCTTGATTCTTAAAAGGATCATAAGAACCATTTATACCCAAAGGACTCCATCTTTTTCTTGACCTATGTGGTCAAAATTGACGTTTCAATGCATCTTCAACATGGTATTTCAATAATCAATTCTTTTTTCGACTTCTATTTTGTGGTTGGTGTCGTTCATCTGGGGCTAACCCACTCTAACCACAAGAACAAACCTAGTATTGATCACACAATTTGTTCAACTATGATCATAACTACTCTTAACCACAAGAACTAACCTAGTATTGCTTCAATGTTGGACTTAAGCCGCTTCTGTATCATGCATTTTCCGACACATAGACCCCAATTAGGAGAAAGTTACATCTTCTCTGCGATGGAATGTCGTACAGTATCAGTGCATGCAAACTACTTTAGGTCGTGGTATCATCTGCTAAAGGCCGGAGGATTGGACTTACCAGTTCATGAGGCTTTTAGGGTGTTTCAAGAGCTTTTAGATAGTCGGATCTCCGTGCACGTGTGCTTGTGCTATAAATGAAGTGTCTGCCATGGGGAGTTTAGTTGTCGAATTAAGAGTGATGGAATGGTATGGATTTTAACCTAATTAGGTTAAAAAGAAGAAGAAATGGGCGGTTCTTTCACTCTATAACATACGGTGATATGCAATTTCAAGGTTTTCAGGGAGTCCATGCTTGGAATTGAATGAATGTTTGTGTTTGTCGAACTTGTACATATGTTGGAATCTGAATAATATTAAGTAAGATTGTTAGTGACATTGGGTTGAGTATAAATGGATTTTAAGTATGTAAAAAAACAAAAATTACTTTATGCCGCAACTTGCATATTTCCTTGATTGTTGAAATTCAGAGTCGGTCGGACATAGAAAATCAAATGAATACTTATTACACCAACAAATATATATATATATATATATATATATATATATATATATATATATATATATTTGAGAGAATCGCTGGCTAAATCTATATAGTTTTTTCAAATTTATCCAATTCCTTTCTATTTAGATTACAGTTTTGGTGCCGAAATGTACTTCAACTACATATGTTATCGGGAATCTGTCTACTAGAAAATGTAAACGAGAATGTTTTTTGTTCTAAAATATGAGACTTCGGTGATAGATTTCTCTCTATTTATCTGATTTAAAATCCGAGCGCATGGAAATGACTATGCATAGAAATTCAACTTATGAGTTTCTTTGTTTCTTTTTTTTTTGCGCGGGGCATTCGATTCAAGAAAAATAGGGCATATATGGCTGGTTTGAATAACATTTTACACGGCCGACCTTATCCATCAGTAATTTGAGGATTACGACTATCCGTTCTCTCAAATCAATAGTAGATAAGACTGCTCGTGCATTTTCTTTTTCACATTGTCGACACATACTATAATTGCTCATCAAATCAATAGTCAAAACCTTCAAAGTAGTGCAATGCCACCCTTCCATGCATTAATTTATTTTTATTGTTATTTTCGATTAGGCGTGCGCTGGTGGCACATTAGGCCTAAAGAACAACAATTAACATTAATTACCAATCTTTATTATTTCGGACGAGAGGGGCTAATTTGGCTGCGGCACCGTACTATGGATACTTTTAGTTTTATGTTTTGATTGGACACCATACTACTGGTGCTTTGTTACAATCTTGAATGAAGTGTAGACGAACACTTTAAAGTTGATGGATTTGTATTCGTGCTCAAGTTGGGTCCCCCAAGAATGCCTCGTGCATTTGTCCGTCCAAGAGGTTATTCTTCTTTTGTGTGTTTCTTGAATATGATTTAAATTAGAGGAGGTTTAGGGCATGTATGGTAGTCATTCTGTTTATGGAATTAATTTCTGACCAGAAATATTTCTTTTTCTAGCTTCTAAACGAATCAATCGATTGATTGATGGTGGCCAGTGATCGACGAGAGGGATGTGAGAGAGAGAGAGGGGGGGGGGAAGGAGGGATGAGAAGAACTCTTATTTCTCATTTATGTTCTAAAAACAGAAAAAGCTGAAAATTTTAACTTCTCATTTATGTTTCAAACCTATATCTGGAGCAAAATTTTGTTCCATAAATAGAAAGATGAAATCATTTTACCAAATAGATTTCTAATCCAAGCATGTTCTAGAAACAATTTTGGAATAGAAATAGAAAAACAAAATAGTTATCATTCGTGCCCTTCATGTATATGTACTCCGAGTTATTCTTTTGAGGGTTTCTCCTCTCAATCGATTTTGCCACATCGTGAAAATTTGGGGAAAAGTGTCCGAAATGTCTTAAATCTATTGTAGTGGTGTCAATTTAGTCATAAACCTTTTAATTGTATCGGTTTAAGATGCGGTTGCACCAATTGAAAAAGATTTAGGAGTCAATTGCATCGTATATTATTGTCAAGAACTCTGGTGCAATTTTTTTTATATCATAATCTTTAGTTAATATATGTGGTATGTATATTCTTCGAGGAGGTAATTAGAATAAATATATTAACCCTACCTTTTTTCTTTTCAAAAGTGAGTATATCAGAGCTTTGCATAAGATGATGAAAGCATGTCTTGTATCATGGTCTGGTAGATTGTTTAATTTTGAGGTAAATCGAGTGAATTTTGATTCGTGTTGCATTGCCCAACCCTAGACAAATACCAAGTCACAATTCACTGAAATGATAAGAAGTAGCACATTGTGTGGTTTGCAATATATAGATATATAGTGCTAGTGGAAATCAATTTAAATATGAGTAGAAAGCTTTTATCTACGCCGGAGCTCCTAAGTTTTCGGGCGTTAAATAAATAATTTTCCTTACAAGAAATCCGATAAAACATGCATCAAGTCATTGATGTATCATAAACTCATCTTACATTATACGGCTTTCGATAAATCGATCGTGATCTCACGAAACCGAAACTTCCGGAGCTCGTTTCAAGACCACTTGGTGCAGATTTTCTAATTTTTTTTTTTTTGGGTATCTCTCTCGACTTTAATAACTCAACATAGAATTCACATTTCAAGAAAAAAAAAAATGGCTTATCGTGAAGTACATGCGAAGCTTGACCTTGAACCGTATCACCACAGGACCTCACAAATAGCTTCCCAAAATGTACCGTCTTTTTTGGGCCGTGAAAGAGTATTGGGCCCGAAAGACTACGGCCCAAAAGAATAATAGGGGGAAAAAAGTTAAGAAAATATTTACTAAAAGGAAATATCGAGGAAAATCTTCACAAAATATATCTACGAAAAAACCTGAGGACAACCTGAAAAAGAAAAGCAATGATAGAATTGCCTGGACAACTATGAACTAACTCAAAACAATTGAAAAATAAGAAAATATCGTTGTTGTCTTTTACTTCATCGTCTCTGTCTCGCGATTCTGCCCGACCTGTTCTCTGCAAATCTCCGATCGGCAACGAGACAGATCACGATCCGGAAAGGGTAAACTCGATCTCCCCGGCGGCCAAATTTTTTTTTTTTTTTTTGCAATTGCTGTTTCTGAATTCGTGGGGCTTGTCTTGTTGTTTGTTCCTTCTTCTTCTTCCTCGTTGGCAAATTCGTCTTCAACGACGCATCTTCCGTACGTTGTTCTGTGTCCGCCAAAGATTCGATCCCCGTAAGCTGATTCATCGCGAATTATGTGCATTTTCCAGTTCGTGTACTATCTGGAGAGCTGAGCTCTGTTTTGTTGTTGTTGTTGCTGTTGTTGTTGATGATGTGATTGGAGTTGGTGTGTTTCGGAGTTTGGTTTGGAAATGGTCCGGAGTGTATCCCGTCGTTTGGAGTTCAAATTCGATCGATAAGAGCTGGTGTTTCGGGTCTATGGATTAACTTGCAGTGATGATGGCGTGGCTCTCGCTTTCTTATCTGCTTTCCTTCTTAACCCTCAACCAGAACTGACTCCCAAGAGCTTAGGTAGAGAGAGCGTGAAAATTTTTGTCACTGCTAAAGTTTTTCTTGTGTGACTGACGAATGAATTTTCACACGGTAACTCACCAAGCTTCCGCAACTGCTCTCGCTTTCAGTGGCATCACTCTTGTAAATTTTGGCTCGACTTTGAGGTCTCACCTTTGAAGTCTACCAGGAATCCTAATCTAGCATCTTTCCTGATGCGTTGGGAACTTTGTCGGCCTTTATCATCACAAAAGTCTCACTTATGAAGTCTACTGGTGATTTTGCTCTTGCCTGTGTGTAGCCTTTTCTTTGGTTGGCTGCATTGTATTGACACTGGCCTGGCATATGGTTCTCCAATTGGAAATCTATTGATGATCGAAACCTGCCTCCTTGCTAATCTTTTCTCAGGTGCCCCACTATCTGGGATCTAGATGAGAAGCACGGTTTTGGCTATGAGACTGATTGATTTGACACTTACAAGAATTTATTCCTAAAGCTAGCTATCAGGTGATAGAGCAATAGAGTTTCATCCATGACCAATGTGCCGCGTAATAGCGATTCTCTTTTGATATATAGTCTTCTTGTCCAATGCCAAATACTATTTTGCTTAGTTTATTTGAGAGATGCAGCCCTGACAGTGCTCTTGGTTTTTTCCATCCTCTGTTTCTTTCATGCTTTCTGCTTGATAATCATAATGCAGCAGTTTCAAAATGTTAGTAGATGAAGGTGTTGGGGTCTTAGAAATGCTTGCACTTATTTGTACTGTCACTTCACGTAAGTTCCATGGAGGTACCACACGTTTTTCTTAAGTTGCATCGACCTTTAAATGTTTGACTCTGTGTGCAGCATATTCCTATGTTTGATAATGGACAGTATCCTTAGTTATTTGCAAGGATGCTTGAGATAGTACAACTTATTGATATGATATTTTTTGATGGCAGAACCTTATCTGTGGTAGTCTTACTTCCCATATCCTTGCTAAATATACTATTGATGACTGTTCCCTCCTCCCCCATGAGCTCTACCACTTCAACGCCACATGGAATGTTGCCACCGGCAAGGCTTGGTAGTTATGATTCTCCTATTTCTGGGGCTTCCGGGTCATTTGCACAGCCTGAACAAGAATTTAATGACAGTGATGAAACGGAGCTACTATCTGTGTCTTGGAATCAGGACTATGGTTGCTTTGCTGCAGGCACGAACCGAGGCTTCCGTATCTATAATTGTGAGCCCTTTAAGGAGACTTTTAGGCGAGATTTGAAAAGCGGGGGATTTAAAATTGTTGAGATGCTCTTCCGTTGCAACATTCTAGCTCTCGTTGGTGGTGCTGCTAATTCCCAGTACCCGCCAAATAAAGTTCTAATCTGGGATGACCATCAAAGCCGGTGCATTGGTGAATTTGCATTTAGGTCAGAAGTACGTGGTGTGAAACTAAGACGGGATCGAATTGTTGTTGTCCTTGAGCACAAGATATATGTACACAATTTTATGGACTTGAAGCTGCTCCATCAAATTGAAACTGTGGCAAATCCTAGGGGACTCTGTTGCCTCTCTCAGAATGTGAATGCAATTGTTTTAGCTTGCCCTGGTCTTCGTCGAGGACAGATTCGGATCGAGCATTTTGGACTTCGTATGACGAAATTCATCACTGCACATGATTCTCAGGTGGCATGCTTTACCTTGACAATGGATGGGCTGCTTCTTGCAACAGCAAGTGCTAAGGGTACTTTGATAAGAATATTTAACACGATGGATGGAACTCGGTTGCAAGAGGTAATGGGCCATGTAAAAATTCACCTGCTAAGTTTATTCTCCTTCTTAAATTATTGCATTAAGATAGGCTGGTGGAGAAATCATTTTGTTTGCTAGGTAAATGAAGGAATCAAATGAAAAAGGCAAAGGCAGTTTTTTGACAACGTTACCACCTAGGTTATAAGGAGCCAAATTTTTGTTTTGGAGTCGATTACCATGTGAATGGAAAATGTATTACAGTGAATGATCATCTATTGGGTCTTGTTAGGTTTGGATTCACATTCAAACTAAGTGTTCTCTTATTCATTTCTCATGCTATTCAATAGGTACGTAGAGGAGTGGACAGAGCTGAAATTTACAGCATTGCCCTCTCGCCTAATGTTCAGTGGTTGGCTGTGTCTAGTGATAAAGGTACTGTCCATCTATTTAGTCTCAGAGTCAGAGTAGCAGGCGAGGACTCTCCTGCACATTCAGAAGTTTCTCAAAGTCCAGCACTAGCGTACCAGAATTCTTCAACTTCGCTTGATGCCCTCATTTCTACAAGCACCGGTGCCAATCCAGGTTCATCATTGTCTTTTATGAGAGGTACAGTTCGAAATATCTTCGAGTAGGAATAGTAGTAATGGAGCCAATATGCCTGATGGCCTCTTTTGATGTCCGATTGAATTTCTAGCCTAATTTGTAGGGAAACAATAGGATAACTTTACATGATCTGGTTTGATTTTTGAGAAAATAACTTAATGAGAGTATGGATGTTGCCAAATGCATTATGTCTGGAATAATCCAATGGGTTGGACATTTTTATCTGTAGCTTCTTGGAACTTAGATGAAACACGCATTTTGGACTTTTAAGAAATGCATCTGTTCGTTTCAGTCTCCTCATCAAAGCATCGGAATTTGATATGCTGGATAAATATCTATCTTGACTCTTGAGACAGAATTATCTACACTTTTTAGGAACTTTCTCTCTGATGTCTTTGTGATTCTGCCCTCTTTTCCAGGGGTTTTACCAAAATATTTTAGCTCAGAATGGTCATTTGCCCAGTTCCACTTACCTGAAGAGACTCAATTTGTTGCTGCTTTTGGATCCCAAAATACTGTAATAGTAGTTGGCATGGATGGGAGGTAAAGGTTTTCCTGGTGTTGTTATAGTTAGTTTTGTAGTTTTTCTTTTCCCTCTTTCAGGCCGCTTCTCCAAAGCTGACCTCTGGATCTTCTGTTTCATTCCTAAGCAATGAAACGGCTATATTATCTGAAACGATGCTGCCCCTCTAGCTATTTCTGTGATATAACATTTTTATTTGGCTTTTCTTTTTCTTTTTTTCCGCAAAATGCTAGCTGTCTTCTAACCGTCCTCATGTGTTTTTTTCCCTGTTGGTTTGGAAGAGAACCATATGATGGTGGTCTTTTCTCTTATCATCTTCTGATCAACTTTTTCTGATACTTGATTAAAGGAAGCAGTTGGTGTAGCCTATCACTTTTTCATTTTCTCAATTAAGAACTGGATATGAGCACTTGGGAGCTGGGATTTGGATGCGGGAATAGCTATGATATGAGTTTCCCTAGTTCAACGTCAATATAGAACTTGTGAGGGTTGAGGGAAAGCATTTTAAAGCAAGTCGTAGCACTGAATGGAAGTCCAAGGGTTTATCCAGACATGGCCTACTTTATAGATTTTCCAGATGAAACTGTGGAACTTTATTTGCACAACTGGGGAAGATGACTACACTGTCAGTGGATAATTACCACGAGTCACTGCTAAACCCATGGGAAATAGCAAGCTATTGCATGTGTTACCTCAAAGAAATAGTTGACGAGGGAAAAAATGGTGAAGGTTAAGAAATGCCTAATGGAAATAGCGGGCCGCTTCACTTCCTAGCAATCATCCCACTTACTCCTGAAAGTGATTTTAATACTTTGGTTCCATAACCTCTTTTCTTCTCACTGTTCACCCTTTTCCCGTCCTTCGAAAGGTGAAGACTCGATATGTGGTGATGTAACATTTGGATTTTAAAACATCCAGTTCCTTCACATTGTCAGGAAAACTTGTTCCTGATTTTTAAAAAGCATACTTGTTGTGCTTTTCGATTACAGTGGTGATGTTTTTCTTTTCCTTGACAACATAAGAGATTTGACTCTGATTGATCATTTTGAGAGATTTTACCCCTCTCTCTCTCTCTCTCTCTCTCTCTCTCTCTAACACATGTTTTTTCTCCATGTATTTTCAGTTTCTACAGGTGCAGTTTTGATCCAGTTAATGGAGGACAAATGGTGCAGCGGGAGTATAATCGTTTTCTTTCAAGTGATAGTAAGCCTAGATAGGTTTGTCAACAACATTTGAACACGCTCTCTCTATTTTTGAATTTTATGTCTACAATGTATAAAGTGTACATATATATATGCAAGCTGCCTTAATGATTGCCCTACTTATTTTGTATAAACATATTAAATGCATCTACTTGTGATCGCGGTGCATTAGTATTTATTGGCCATTGGCATATGTACATGAAGTAAAATCAGTGGAAAGTGTAACTTTAAATGGAAGTTGTTGAACTTGTAAATGTGGTTACTCTTTGGCTTTTGAGCATCATGTTTTGCCTACCATGTTTTGCCTATCATGACAGATCAATCTTTAAAGACTTCGTATTAGAACACAAAATCATGCTAGGATAGTATTAATGGCTGGTTCCTACTAGAAAAGTGAAGATTCGTGGCCACTCTCTTGTGGATTATCGCAAAGAGTATCAATGGCTTCAAGCAGTGGTGGACCGGGGAGACCTGGTGGTGACCCAACTGACCTGTTTAGTGGTCGATGAAACTTATATTAGATAGAATTACTATCTCCATCCCAATGATAGTTCCGATAACTTCTTCCCAAAACCTAAAATACTACCACCTCATTAGGTCACCCTATTGTCCAAGTGCATTGTGTGCAAAATTACCCCACTGTCATGAATCTTGCTCACTTCCCTGTGAATTGGGCTGCTTCAATTCGGGACCTGAATACCTCTTGCTGCAATGAGTTTTCTTCGGGCTAATTTGAACTATGGTCATGAACTCATCATCGTAGATGACCATAGTGGAGGTTCAATTTTACAGATTCCATGATAGTCATAGCCGGAATTTGATGTTAACTCATTGGTTGAAGAAGCTGAAAGCATTTTATCCCCAGAGAGGAAGAGAAAAGGAATGAGGAAAGAACACCACACGATGAAAACAAGAAACTGTAGCAGTGACTGCTGCAACAATCTTACTATATGCCAAGAAAACAATGTCTGAAAACCAAACGTGGTAGCTAGGTAACTCCTACTTGCATGTAGACGCCAATGCTGCCCACGGGTGCTTAACATCTGTTTGATGATAAAAGAGGATCCAGGGAGGCGGTGAGACTAGGATCCTGCATCCTGACAGGAACATCAAACCCCACGTAAAACCCTTGCTATACATTATGGCTGGATGTGAAAAATGCTTCTCTTTGTGGAGGTGGATTGAGAAATATACATTATGCAGGGGGGGAAACAAAACGTGATAGAAACAACAAAGTTCACCAGTGACTGCTGCAACAAACTTACTTTGTACTAGGAAATTATAGTATGAAAACAGAACTTGGTATCTTAGTCACTCCTACTTAAATGGTAGACACCCAAACAGCCTGCAGGAGCTTAATAACTGGTTGATTAGAAAGAGGATCCAAGGAGATGGTGAGACTAGGATCCTGCATCTTGACAGGAACGTCAACTCCCCACAAAAGACTGGCCATACATGACAGGCCCAGCTGTCGCCGCCGCTCTGCGATTCTAAAACCACGCCCTCCCAAGCTGCGTCCTATTGCTCCTCCAGAAGACGCCATGTATGTGTTACTCCCCTGGTTATAATATGTTCTCGCTAGGGAAGCTGGCAAATAAAGGGTCCGTTGAGGTGGGCCCAATGGAGGAGGATGAGGAGGAGGAATTTGGCCTCGATAACTCGGACTGCTTGCCAGTGTGTAGCTTGGTCCGATGTGGTGTCGGCATAGCAGATGGAAGAGGGGTGGGGTGAGTGTAGGGTTGTTCCGGTTTCTATCGGTTTTGCTGCTCGTGAGCAGCAAGGGGCAAGGGCGTTGGCCCTGTTGGGCAAGCTGGAGCCCGGAGCTAATGCATTCTCACTGGCCAAGTCTATAACATGTGGTGGTCGTTCTTGTCCATGAGCACTATCCTCCTTCATTACCTGCAAAAACCAATCATACCATTTAAATAACATAAAACTCGAATTTTGTTTTTTGGCAGATTGTTGTTGTCCATGAGCACTAAATCCAGATATGATCAATTGATCCAACCAATTGACCGATACATTCCACAAATGCATTGAAAGGATGGTTTAGTATTCTGTCATTTCAAGACATCTCAGCTATTCTGCATCAAGTACTTCTCTATTCTAGCACTATAATGTTTCACTTACGTAAAGATATATTAAGCAGCTAATGAAACATGAAAGAAGATGTGAGGAACCTGCATAAAAACTTGGTTCGTCTCCATCCTCGGACGGCATAAATTGAAACATCCACAATCCTCCCTTAGATGAGAGTCTTAGCTTCACTACATATCAGCAAAAGAATGGGAAAGATTCTACCCCAAGAAAGAGAAAAAAAAGAAGAGGAACAAGAAAAAGGGAAAGTACACAAGATGATGGAAAGGAGAAAGTTCAGCTCAGTTGGCGAGATCTTCCTCTGAGAATTGGGAGATGCGGGCTTCGATCCTCACTCCGTACTTTGCCTGACAGGTTGATATGCGGGTGATGGTGCTGCTTCGATCCCACCTTTGGGTGCCTAGTTCGAACCCATCCTTGTGTTCTCACCTCGGGCTTACCCAGGTGCAGTGGTCGGGGCCCTGCTGCACCCCCATGGCAGAGTCTTACGTGCCTCAACTGGCATAAGCAAGGACGGGGCAGATTTGCCTGACGGTCATTAAAGAAAACCTTACCATATACAAAGAAACCACCGTATCTAGGTAACTCCTGCTTGCACAACAGATACAAATACAACCTCCAGGAGCTTAATAACTGGTTGATAAAGCAAAAAGGATCCAGGCAAATGGTGAGACTAGGATCCTGCATCCCAGCAGGAACATCGAATCCCCGAGATGTACAAGAAAGCTGGATGTTAAGAATGTTTTTCTACGTGGAGAGCTGGATTGAGACAT
Source organism: Rhodamnia argentea (assembly GCF_020921035.1). NCBI lineage: Eukaryota > Viridiplantae > Streptophyta > Magnoliopsida > Myrtales > Myrtaceae > Rhodamnia > Rhodamnia argentea. Next base: position 21,200,996 of record NC_063157.1, on the reverse strand, counting down.
ATACATGGAGCAAGCAAGAGGTTCCAGAGTAGGTCACATCCAGGTTTTGGTGCAAGCAGTGTAAAGCTTTGTCTGCATTGAAGCTGGCTCCAGGAGCATGGTATGGCAAGATTTGAGAGTTCCTTGCGCAAAACAGATGTTAGGTAAGGAGCCTAAACTACCTACATTAGCCAAACCTGACTTGTGCTATGCTGTTGGGAGTTGCTAGTAGATTCATGCAAAATCCGAAGTAGTCGCACTTGGAAGCTATCCACAGAATATTGAGATACATACGGAAAATGATCAATTTTGGCATTTGATATGAGGAGCGAACGATGTGAGTTGGTTGGCTATTACAATGCCGATTATGCTGGCATGTTCTGTGTGTATAACTCAACCGGGTGCAATATCATCATGTAGCAAGAGCCAACCAAAAGCTTCGCGACTTAACAACTGAAGCTGAATAAAAGACCAAACACTCGGACAACCTTTGTTCCCGTCTGTAGCATAGGTTCTTGCTCAGGCAACACTGAACAATAACATGCGTGAAATCATTCGCTTCAAGTGATTGCCCCAGCTTCAAAATCTCACCTTGGATGCGTATTCAACAACCTAGGAGCTTGCCCCTTTCTTCAAACTCACCTTGTATGCGAATAACCAGAAACCAAAAGACTTGACAGAACTAAGACTCTTTTCTACACATGTTCCATACGCGTGCTTGCCCATACCCGCCAAGCAATCGAATGGCCGAATCATTTACATTACCAGGAACCCATTGGATACCATGGTATCCTTGTGGCACTTTATTGGCTCAGGCTCAGCCGGAGAGTCTACTGCCAAGAGCAATTTGAGATTTTCAGAAAAGGAAAAACAGGGTACGGGCCCTTTGAGGATCACATGATAGGGCATTGGAAGGAGAGCTTGGAGAGGCCACACAAGGTATTGTTTCTCAAGTATGAGGACTTGAATAAGGTGATGTCGAGTCTAACCCTTACCTCTTTATGTACCAAGAACAGAAGAAGCAGCTGTTGGTACCTCTAATGTGGAAACAAGAAACTTCAGCGGTAACTGCCGCAACAACCTTACTATATACAAACAAATCAATCTAAGAAAACAAAACTTGGTATGCAGGCAACTCCTACTACCAGGGTAAATACAGATACAGCCCACAGGAGCTTAATTTACTGGTTGATCAGAAAAGAGGATCCAGGGAGATGGCGAGGCTGGGATCCTGCATCCCCACAGGGACATCGAGTCCTGAGAAAAGACTGTCACCATACATGATGGCCCCACCTGCTGCCGCCGCTCCAGCTCCTATTCCCAGTCCAAAACCGCGTCCAACCCCGCCACGCCCTATCGCTCCTCCAGAAGATGGCATGTTTATGTAGCTCCCTGAGTTATAATCCGGTCTTGCAAGGGTGGCAGGCAAATAACCAGCCCTTTGAGGTGCGCCCAATGCAGGAGGATGAGGAGTTAGAAAAGGGCCTCGATAGCTCGGGCCACTTGCCGGAGTGTAGCTTGGCCCTCCAACGCGGTGGTCAGCATAGTTCATGGGGAAAGGAGTGGGGTGCGTGTACGGTTGTTCCGGTTTCTGTCGGTTTTGTTGCTTGTGAGCGGCAAGAGGCAACGGTGTTGGCCCAGTTGGGAAAGCTGGAGCTAATGCATTCTCACTGCCCAAGTCTATAAGGTGGTTGTGAGCAGCAAGAGGCAACGGTGTTGGCCCAGTTGGGAAAGCTGGAGCTAATGCATTCTCACTGCCCAAGTCTATAAGGTGGTTGTTATTGCCCATGAGCACTATTCCTCCTTCATTACCTGCAAACCCCAACCATATGAAACTACTCAAATAATATGAGCTTGAGTCTTGATTTTCTGAGATTGTTGCGTACGACAGAACAATTGATCACCGCATCATTTAAAGACCAAGGAACTTCGGCATAGATAGAGGGTCTGTTTATACACTTTTTTTTATTTCTGCCGATTGAATACAGTGATCAATACAACTCAAAATAATCAAGTGGAATGAGATGGATTCTAATGCAATGACAGAATTTTCAATTGAAAAGTGAATACATAATTGGGAGGAAAGATACAAAATCAATAAGAGAAAATTTTCATTTCCATTCCCACAAAAATAAACTCTATGATTCCTATTTCAAACAAGCATCCATCAACATCGACAGAATAACTTCCATCTTAAAAGCTCTCTGGTTGCAGAGCATATTGTCACTGTCCATGAACAGAATATCCAAGTAACCCCCGACACAAAATCCATAGAGGGAATTAATGGATCTTCTGACATTCTCCTACTTAAAGACTTCCCAGGTATTTTGCATCAAGTATTTCTCTATTCCAGCACAACAAAGTTTCACTTATATAATAATATGAAAAACAGCTAAAGAAGAATGTAAGGAACCTGTATAAAAACTGGGTTCATCTCCTTCCTTGGACACACGAATGGAAACATCCACAAATCCCCAGGGCTTGCCTGAACTTTTCTTCCTCAACTGATAACTCCCCACTTCACCATTCACTGACCTTGAAGCTTCACTCTTTCTGTGAAACGTCACCAGAAACTCTCTCAAAGCGATATTAGCTGTCCCCTGAAGCTTCTCTGTCAAGAAAACGGGGTCTCTGCTGTAAACTTCAACCTGCAATACCAGATCTTGAAGAGCTGGCGTTTGCGAGCTGTTGTCACTGCCAAGTAAAGTCGAGAACTTGGTCTTCCAAACTGGGTTTGAAGTCCCTGAAGTGTCTATCTTCGTGCAGTACTTGTTTTTCGGATCTGTCCATCCCACGGCAAACCAATGGCGGTTCCACAAGATTGTGGACTGCTTTAGCCCGCGAGCTGAAATCAGGCAAACTTCAAGGCAGATCTTTCCCATTCTGGGTTGGTGAAAGAAAAATCTTTTCTTGCTAAACCCCAGTGAAAGAAACTTGATCCGGGATGGTGAGAGCTTGTTCTTCTTTCTGCTTTTACATGGATGAAGATGATGCAGAGCCAGAAAGGAGAGAGAAAAGAAGGGTTTTGTTACTGTACTGAGCTACTTTACTAATTGCTAGAACTAATATCAAAATGATTTAGATATAATCATATATCATATTTTATAACGTCCACGCTCGTATTAAGCTTGAGGTTACCTTAGCCATTTCACTAAAGAAGCATAATCTAGTACTTGTGAGTAGGGTAATTAGCGCCTCATTGAGATTGATTAAGCCGAAAAAATTTAGATAAAGGTACGGGAAAAGGATCCGGAGGGGATGGTGTCTACCTTTCATACAACAAACTTCACTACAGTCCAATGTTTCTTGGCCACCGATGTTTATGTGTGAAGTTGGAATCAGTAAGGCCTACAATCTAACAAGATCATTTGACCAGCGTTTTGAGCGGAATGGCTTTATTAAGTATATTCATTGTTGTCAGTCATATAAAAACATAATATTTAAGCTAATTATTAAAAAGTACATTTCACTTTTAAATATTCACACACACACACACTAGTGAAAATAAAATTAAAAAAAGAAGAATTAACCGATATTCACCTCAAGGCTATTGTGAATTGAGCATCTACAATTTTATGGCGTGATTTTTATGAAATGACAGTTTTACGATTACGCTTTAATGAGAATAGAATCTTAAGACAATTATAAAATAAGTACCAAGAAAAAAAAATACTACAATTCTTAAGTGGTTCAGGACTGCCAATCCGAAGATCAAGTTGCTTGATCTTGATGGTCCTAGCATCAAATATTTGGAACTACTTTCTTGGACTATTTAGATTGCATAATGCGAGCGTTTATATTGTAGTTGGAATGGGACGCGATGCGATTTATTGTGTCGACGTTCAGAATGAATGGCGCAAAAAGAAGCTCCTAATTCAAGAGTTTGTGCTAATCAAGGAGTTTCAAAAGTAATAAGCCTGGTATATGCCATTGACCAGGACATTAGTATTTCATTTCTTCAAGGAGCTTATACTAATCAGGGTTTGGCTACATACATTCATTTTTGTGGGATGGCGACTATATCTGGACTTAGAGCTCTCACATTCATCAAGCCACGTTCTAGAAATAGGCGTGGGCGAGACTGCGAACCAGATTTGACGATCTTTCGCGACTCAGAAGCCGATTTCAAGTGGACGAGTCAGGCGACTCGTTAAGAAGAAGAATCAGATCAACATGCTTGAGCTGATTTTGTTAGTTATAGACTGCTAGGACTCGGTCAGATCTTCTGAATCGTGATGCGTACGCCGTGTTTGGGTGCCACGATCATTTGATAAGTCGGAGAATGCTGGTACTTGGGAGAGAGGGAGAAATTATATCTCGACACGATGAGCGAGAGGACGATCTTCAGCTGAACCATTGCAAAGTTCTTGCCCAAGCAGAGCCGTGGCCCGAGGCCAAACGGGAGATACGCTTGGGGATAGTTGCAAGCTTTGGATATGCCGTCTGCGAATCTCTGCGGCTTGAACTCGTTGGCGTCTGCCCCCCAGATCTCGGGATCACGGTGTAGTGTCGGGATCAGAGTCCATATGCATACGTTTTTCGGGACGTTCACATTCCCGATTTTCGTGTCTTCCAGTGCCTCCCTGGAGACGAATGCTGCCGGTGGGTATAGACGGAGTGTTTCCTGGATGACCATAGTCACCTGTTCATAGAACGGAATTAGTCTGACGGCACACGGATAAGAAATCAAATCCAGGGTAGGAGCTCCTTTGTCGCTCAGAAGTTCGGTTTGTTACGACGAAAAGAAAACTAGACAGTCGCAATGCATTGCTTACCGCCTTCGATTGTAGGAGCGCATCGGCATTGACCGTGTTACCATCACAGACTTGAGCCACCTCTTCTCGTATCTGCGACTGCCACTTGGGATGCAGGGCGAGCAGCATCAAGCACCAGGACGCAGCGACTGCAGTAGTTTCATGGCCGGCGAAGTATATGTTCTTGCAGTTATCGACGATGAACTGCTTCGACGATTCCTTGTCGAGATTGTGATCATTGATTGCCCCTTCCAGGATCAGTTGCATTAAATCCTTCCCTGAAGTCCTCTCGGCGCATTCTCTTCGGCGTTCTTGTATCGCCTTCCATATCAGCAACTCTATTTCCTTTTCTAGATTCCTCACTTCCTTCCCGTCCTTCGACGGAAGAAACCTGCGAAAAAAACGTTGACTTCTGATTGGCATTGAAGGTGTCGAAAGATTTAATAAATCGTCGGTCCGTTGGTTGGCACATACCCGAAGAGGCTGTTTCCGAACAGGAAGCTTTGCTTGGACATGATATTTTGGAGGCTCCTGAGCTTGGAGAACACCTCTTTGCCCTTGACGTAGGAGCTTCCAAAGCAAGCCCTTGAGATCACATCTGCCGACAGGCTCCTCAAGTCCTCATCCACTGTGATATCTGCCGTCTTACCACCTTCAGCTTCAATCCTGCCGTCCCATGTCCCCAGCAGAGTTTGCACCGACTCGACCATCAGCCCCACCATTCCCTGCAAATTCAAATCACATTTCTCAGTATTCATCCTGACTCGAGGGTCTAATCGAAGGCTAGCCAAAGATTTGATTGAGGGTCATGTAGACCTTGACTTTGTCCATGAAGAACTCAGGGGCAATGATCTTTCTCTGCTGAGTCCAGCAATGGCCATTGGACCTGATGATGCCATTGCCAAGCATGGGTTTGAGTCTCTTGGAGACGTAAGAAGGCTTGCCCAGCAAAGTCACACACTGGTTCATCTCCTTCACTAGCTCTGCTTGATTGATGTACAAGTGTTGCCTCAGTCCATTTGAGTAAGTGTACATCAGCCCTGCATTTTCCAGGCTCAAAACACATTAATAACAACTCTTGCCAAATCAAGAGACAAGTGTTGCCACCAACATTTTCCTGGTCGCTTTGACCCTACAATAAATGTCAGAACTTGCGAACACGGGTCGTTTTAATGGGCCACGTAACTTCCATTTCTTTTGGTAATGGAGAAAGTGGAGCCAACTTATCTTTTCGGCCCAACCCACATCTGCCTCTAGCCCTAGCTCACTCAATAATGCCTATTATCAAGACAAAAGACTGAACTTCTGTTCTCACCTTTTGTTTCCACCAACTTTTTCCATTGTAGTCTATGTTATCCTTTGCTTGAAGAGGATAAACTAGAGTAGCTATGACATAGGTAAGAAGACTCAACTCTCTTTCGATAAGAGGGAAATCAAGTGCTCATGGGAACGACAACCTTTTCCGTTCTCACCATCCGAATGTGAAAGCAGGGAATGATACTTGAATGTGCGTATTAAACTTAAAGAACTCTTTGTGGGAAAAATTGGAAAAAAAAAAATGACGCTTGTGTATTGGGTATATGGAATTAGCCCTCAGCAAACTTCAAGGCCAAGAGAAAAGTTAAAAAGGGAGGGGAAAAAAAACAGTAAAGGAGCTGAAAGGAACTCTTTCATGATCAAAACCCACCAAGATAAGTAGCAATCAAGCAATTAAAATAATATTGGCATTGAATCCCACATCAAATATACCCATATCACAGGCCCCAATCATTCATAGATCTTGTGTGCACAGCTAAGGAACAACCTTATTCTTTAAATGCAGATGATGTGTGTACAGTCACTGTCAACACCATCCAATATTAAAATAAGACGGAGGGGGACATTATTATGCTAATATGAATGGACAAATCTAATGCAAATTGCCAACTTGGATCCTTTTCTTTTTGGCTGTGGGGGACTGCAAAAAGCCTACTTTTAATACAGTTGAAGTCATTGCAGTGGATTGATCTTATTGCACTTATGATTAGTCAAAATCAAGAAGCAATCAAAACCCACTTCCTAATTAATGTTTGTTTAGGCCTTGATTGGTCCGGATTGCGAGGTACCAAATAGATAAATGTGGAAGCTTTAGTTGACTTCTATGCGAAACCCTAGTCCAGACACCACTTTCACAAAAAAAAAAAAAAAAAAAGAGAAGAAAAGAAAAAAGAGGTCAATAAATCATAATAAAAAGCATATGAGCTGTTATTAATTGATTTATTTTTGTTGTTCAAATATTATTTTTTTGTAATCAAATTATGTGAACTTTTCCTGCATCAGAGGAAGGCATTTGGTGACTTCCAACATCATTAAAGAACAAATTCTTAGTACAGTTGTCTTCATAGCATAGGCCTGATGATGGACAAAAGCAGTGATGTTGCAGCAGCAAATAATTTCATGCTTTTCTTTTCTTTTCTTTTGCTGAACTCACTGAGCTCATTTTAATTTTTCATCAGACGTACTTTTTGTCAATTTCTTCACATGATTCACACTTATGACATCTGAAAAATTAAATAAGTGTGAAATTAAAAATGACATTAGAGAGATAGATAGTGCGTTAGACCTTGTTGTTTTTTGGTCGAAGTTAGACATTATCTTTGAAAACAAGTGATCATGATATTTTCAAAGATGTAATAAGGTATTCGTGACGAACGAACGACAGATAAAATAGTCACACCGATCTCATTTACATATATTTTTAGAACATCAATAAATTCATCACATGAAATTTGACATTTGTCCGATTGCCTTGAGCACGTACGGTGAGATATGTTTTCCTAAATATTAAATACTTGTGATGGTTTTGGAGATATGAGCCTTTTGGTGGCAATTGAAGGACAGATGCTTCTGACCAAAAAAAGGACAGATGCAGCAGTGATATTTCATCAATTATAAACTAATGTCCTCATGACATTGGTCTGATTTCATTCATATAAAGAAAAAAGGTTCAAAAATGAGAATATAACCTCGGAAAACTTTGAACATCTTGTATTTAAAAACTCTTAACAGTTCTTATCTAGTAAAAGCAATCCTAAAGGCCAACAAATTACAGCGGGCACCCTTGGAGAAATGCACCAGGTGCCGTAGCTAATCTTTCGCAAATTGTTGACATTAACTATCGATAACTAACCACCTGTATTCATTTTTTTTTTTACGCTTACAACTTATTAATGCACCGATCGATGAACAAAGTCGTATGAAATAGTGTAACTGCTAAGTTTTACATGCACAAATGTGCATATGCAAATCAAATCAAATCAAATCAAATCAGCTCCCTAGACTGTTAATTCCTTAAAAAACAAATTTCTAGGAAAACCGAAAAATTAAGAGGTACCATACCATATTCTTTCCTCCACTGCTCAAAGTATGGGAAGACAGATGAAGTGTAGTCATGGGCAATGAACTCTCCATGAGGAAGAGCTGCTCCATCGATGGCCGCTTTTGCCTTCATCTGTATCCTCTGCATCTCAGGAAGGTTGCCATACAAGAAGGAAGGCGCTGGCCCTCTTATGCCTTGCCTTCTCAGCTTCTTCCTCAGCCTCTCGCACTTCAACCACGTCGTGGCGTACAGACGAACCGCATAGCTCGCCATGGCGGCAACGGCTAGCGAACCAATCACTCTTATCAGTGTGAACACTGAAACCTCCATGGCTCTCTCTTCTCTCCTTCTTCTATGCTTTCTCAGAAATGCCGGCTTTCACAAGACCAACTCGGTCTCTTCCTCTTATATATACCACCCTTGGATCTCTCTTGAGCCACTTGCCAGTCAATATCAAACAACGTTTTGTAAAGAAAGACCCATTTAACAGACATGTCAACAAAGTCACGAATTTTTTACCGAAGGAACCGCAAACGAATGAGGTCAGATTTAGGTGAAAACCCATATCGACGTGCAACGGTCGCCGTCTCTATTTTATTTTGCGGATATATATCTGATACCTTTTCACTGTCCCCATACGAAATAACATGGTCCAATTATATGTGGGGGAGGGCAGAACCTTAACTGATTGCGACGCAGATGCGAATAATTGAAATGAAGGTAGATAGTAATCTTCGAATAAGAAGCCGCATGACGCGATGCACTAATTGCGATTAACTTTCAAAGATTTTTTTCTTTTCTCCTCTTTGTTTTGTCTTGTTGTGCTTGTGTGCATCAGATGCTGAGATGATTGGACATAATGGACGGACCTTGTCTTACGATACCTTAAGGTGTTCGTTCATCGGTAGATAGGAGGTGGGAGATAGAGATTACAACTAATTACTATTTATTGGGTGCTCCATCAAGAGCATCTTTCCTTAAAAAATTTTGGATTTGGATTTGGATTTTACTTTTGTTAACCCTATGATCTTCGGAACTATCGACATTGTACACTTGTCGGCACCCAAAAAAAAGAAAAAAAGAAATAGACTCGCTGTTACTTTATTCTGATTAGACCGTGTCCTGTATTTGAAAACCCTTGTCCACATTATGCTTCCATCATGGGGTTCTTATTACATTGTAGAACATAATTGGTGGTATACTATAATTCCATTTTCTCTCTCTCCATGCCTATCAATTTGTTGCCCCGCTATTTCTTACTTTATATTTTGTCTTGTGAGATGGTCCATCGCAAATTATTTAAATCAGACGTCAAGTCCCTCACATCAATTGGTATGCTGAAACGATGTGATGATAATGAGTCCGATCGTAAACTCCTGGTGATCATTCGTACGCACAGGTCGAGCCGTGGCATCATCACAACATAAATTGAACTATCCTACATTGGATTGTCGATTTTCACATTGAACACAAAGAGCGAGCACGATGATCACGTGTCGAACACGAAGCGGACGGATTCTTTTTTATCTGCTAAGCGACTTTGTTATTTTGTTTCGGCATGTGCTTATGCGGAAGAGTGGAGGTTGCACCACATTTTGATGCTGAGGTAACTAGGGATGGAGTTAGGTGCATGAAATAATATTGCCTTTTATAATATAGTTACGCATGCAACATTTCTACTTCTGACAAGGAGGGAAGGAAAAAAAAAAAATCTTTGGCCCATTCTTCTTAGCAACTTCGACATCACACAGATTTAACCCTAGCTAGTTGTTGTAACACGATGAATGATCAATGACTTAATAAAAAAAATGTATTGTTCCCACAAGTTGCACTATACAATGACTTCACTCGATGGAGTCCACCCCCAACACGTGAAATCTTGGACTCTACATCGTGTCGTTTTCAGATTTGAAAATGCTTGGTGGGTTTTATTTCGAATACTTAGAATTCTAAGTTTGGATGTTGTGCTTCCCGGAAAGATGATTATCGATGCGTCACGAATATATCTACTCGCGACAGTACAAAAGCGGATCCATCTCATCTCAAGAGATTAAATGAGTAACGCAACTTTACTCCCCACAAAAAAGCACGAGATTAGGACACAAGGAAGTAGTTTTTTCGGCGACTTGTGCTGATCCGGACATGAATAACCTCAATCGACCCCTAATCGAGGATGTGGATTCACTTAGGAATGCTGATCCGATTCGCGAAAAACCTGACTTGAAACAAAAAGGAGTGAAAGCATCTAGTCAAGAAGGGGAAAAATTGGGATGATACCCATCTTGTAAGAAGAAAAATAACTAGGGCCCAGAGAAGGACTTGGAAGCCAGTGAAGAGGAAGTACATTGAACGTGAATGACGAGCACGAACTCAACAATCACTTCCCACTCACATGGCGCCGATGATTTGATGCCGACAAATTTGGGTCCATGTGGTTGACAGTGTCAGCTCCAAGAACTCAGCCACCTCCGCGTGTGTGCGTTCCTGTTCCTGCTTCTGCTTCTTCTTAGGGTTTCGGGTGATGGGGTCGCCATTTAATTTTTGCTGGGGGAAATTTTGGTGGCCCTGATTCCTGGAGCAACGAATAATGGTTTGGTTGAGGAATTAACAAGAGGGTTTAGATCTTCAAGAAGAGCTGCTTGAGGGGTGGCTGATCTCAATGGAGGACCACGTAAAGAGAATACTTCTGCGTCATATCTTAAAGTTTTGATGCGATTGTTGCTGAAGTCTGTAAGGACCACCTCGTCGTGAATCATCAGTCTTCAAATGTCAGGGATGATCACATGCTGGTTTGGCCCCAGTCGTCGGGGCTTTTGCTTTTCTTTGCCTACATTGCCTTGGTCATGAGAGTTGTTGATCAAAGACGACTCATTCAAACCGGCCACATTACACGCGTTAAGGAGGGAAACAGATAAGCCAGTGATGAAAGAACCGGGACGACGTCATTTGTGCATCGAATGCACCGTTGGATCTACTCCACCGTCTAGAAATTGATTATACCTTCTCGTAAATTGAGGTATCCGGTTTCGACCAAATTGGTAGAATAAATTTCAATTTGATGCGTCCGAGATCGTTGATTTGGTTTTTTTTCTTTTCTTTTCTTTTCCTTTCTTTCTTAGCAGATCCTCAAAGTTGGATGCACTAGGAGGCTCAGCGGAAGGGAAGTTGATGGTGGACAAGAGATGGTTTCTTATGCTTTGTGAATGATGTGTTGAAGTTGGCAAATACTTCGAGAATCCTTATTTCTCATACCGGACACGCACATGTGAGCTTAGAGCAATCGAAATATAAACCGACGACATGTGACTCCTGCGCACGAAATCTCGGGGGTCCCGCCGCTCGAATTGTTGGCGGGGGCTTGGGAGCAGCGTCCCTAAAACAATATCGGGTTTTAGGCTTGTGTTTTAAGTTGGCCCGTTTGTTGTGGAATCAAAAGGATTCGGATAGGCTTGGGTTTTGAATCCATTTTAAGTCTTATTTATTGTATTCGTATGAGAGATCATTGTAACGAGTTGTTGCGGTTGTAAACCTAAATATCATAGTTGAATCCCTTTGCAGGATGTAGCTCTATTTCTAAAGTGAATCTGGGCAAACTCGTGTATCATCTATTTTTTTATTTTCTGTATGATTATTTTGATTCGGTTTATGAAATAACCTATCATGGTGAACCCTCCTCCCTTTTGTCCTCCCTTCAAACTTAGGACAGCCACGTGGCAGTGGGCTGCTTTAATAATCCATCCTCCTATAAAGCTTCCTGTTGGACTGAGGGATCATCTGAAGGATATACACTGCACCTTCTACCATTAGACGTCCTCTGGATATATTGGCACGATTCCGAGTAGCATTCAGCATGTGCTAATGTCAGAACAGTGACCGGTGAGGATGTCGATACGTCAAATGACGTAAACGTTACATAACATGCACTTGAAAATGCTCAAGAGCGGGACAAATTGCGAGATAATTGAGTAGGGTACGGAAAAGTCGGATCGAAACACAAGCATCACACAAGCCAAAGGAAATAGAGAAGCATAGGACACACCACTTAGACAAGGAAATGCTTTTGGGTCCCCATTTTCTAATCTCGGGGTTTGATTCAATTGAATCTAGTCACGATAGAACTGCGCTATCTGGTGTCGATCCTTGGTTTCGTCCAGCATATTTCTTAGGAGCAATGAGAATTTTCATGGTGGGGGGGAGACGAAAGTCAATAAAAGGTATGAAAGCTGGGGACTCATGGAGGGTTGCGTGGCAGCCGCGCATGCATCTTGAGGGTCGGACAATGGTGAGTTGGTGTCAATAATTTTCCCTTCTCTTTTCACGGCACAATCATTGGTCCTTCAATTTCACCACTTAGTGGTCTTCATGGTAATGCTCTCGCTCGAGGCGGCAAACTAAAACAGTTCGGACGTGACTCGAAGCGTTTAGGTTGCTTCCTTAGTTAGGCAGGTCATCGTTCACTAGGCGAAACCTTCTCTTAGTTTGCTTCCTCACCAGACTTATTCCCTCTGTTTCTTTTCTAAAGCAGAGAGCAACGGGATTAGTTTGATATAGACGACCCCCTTCTCCAAATACCATAGTGCATTTCAAAATATTCGGATAATTCGAATAAGGCGAAATTTCGTGAGCATCATGGGTTTTCGAATAGCGAGCTATCATCGCCATTGCTTGTTACCTTTCAATCATTCACCTACTTGGTTCGCTGGAGGTATCTCAGTGACTTGTCACTCCGGATTGGACGTCAAAGGCACGCACGCTACACCACGATGGAATTGGTATAGTGTTAAGCCTTCTTGGAACGTTATCTGATGCTATTCAAAAGCTTTTAATCCAACCACAACAGAGAACAAAGCGAAAGCAAGTAAACTAATTTGTCATTGGGAATGTGCTACCCAAAAAGGAAGGAAAAGGAAATTTGATGAGCAAATGTGCATTAGTGATCCTAAAACTGAAGGTGCCAACCAATTAAGTCCTACTAACATACTGGATCCACTTATTTACTAAGATCGCCAAAGCTGGAAAGAGCAACAGACCAGGCATTGAAGCTGCTTCCGCATCTGACCTGGCCTTAGATTTAGATTGACCACAACAGCTTGCCTTACCCAGCTAAGCTTCATCAAACCATGCGGACTTTCCAAGGTCGCGTATCAGAAGAACAACCCTGCAGCCATATGCAATTTCTTCTTTTTAATTTTAGCATGGATGATGGTGTATTGGCCACAGGAAAAATATGCCATATAAAGTGAAGGATGATGAATTTTGGAGTTTTGAAGCACGTAAAAGCTACAAAAAATAATACAACAAGTCAAACCAAGTTTACATTCTCAGATTGCACAGCGGCGAACTCTATTGTGCAAAGAATATTAAAAGGAGAAAGACAGCTTTCTGATAGCTTTATAAAAGGCAGTCCTGCTCCATTAGTTTTGGCCAACCCTATGGCACTTCATCATCCAAAATGATCAAAGAAATCTGATTTTAGACGTTCTTGTCTAAAGCCCACATCCACGACAATTTATCATCCAACTAGAATTATGAGGCCACTCATCATATCTCCAATAGGAACTCTCACCAGATTATCGGGGAATAATCATGGTAAATGTCTACAGGTTGCTGAGTATTACTTGCCTGCACGTACTTCTCTCCGAGATATGAAAATGTTATTTGTACTTGCGCCCCTCTACCTAGACCAACTAACTCGTGAGATTCCACCTTCCCATGCCATCAGCATCCGCTAATCCCAGCAATCTCACCTCCCACATAACCAATCCTTCACCCATGGGCACAGCTCCATCAGCATCTATCTTTCCATCTACTTATCACACGATAACTTCTCCTGATTACATTGAAAGCATTAAAGCCAACAGCTACCGTGCAATTTCCACTTTCTTCCTACTTCCGCAGAGTGCCCCTCATTGCAGATGAATAAATTTCAGCTTAGACGAACATAGATACACCATGGATCGTACATCCCACAGATTATGAAATTAATCCCATCTTCAAACAATCCTATATAAATTTATGTTCAGTGCTTGTGAGTTGTGATGCACCACATCTAGAACTCTTTATCCTAACCAATCTTGTTCCACAGTTGTTCAGCTCTCTCGACTTAAATCGACACACAAATAGTCAATCTCAACTGTCTTACAAGCCAAAACAAATATCTGTGCCACAATATCTCGGATGAAGACACCAAGACACCATCATAATAGATTTTCCAGTTTGTCAAAGTCAAAACTACTGAGATACTACAGGAGAAAGAACTTGAAGGCCATAGCCAAGTGTTAGTCTCATATGAATAACAAAAAGTTTTAGACTAGCTGTAAACCCATTATGTGCAATTTTAATAACTATTAATGGAGATACTGTGGAGACTAGCTGTAAACCCATTATGTGCAATTTTAATAACTATTAATGGAGATACTGTTCCACCTTAAGTATTCAACTTATGCCTACAAAAACAGTGCTAACTCATCAGCCATGGCCAACTGAAACAGTAAATCAAAGATACATCTAAGCATCGTTTTAGATGACTCTGGCCACTGGCTTTTACCTGTCCAAAATAGATACAGCAAGAAAGCTACTTGAAAGTCCTGAAAAAACTAGTCGAGCATGAAAGCCAGAAATTGATTGGAGGATTTACTCCCTTAAAGTCCAAGAACATATTAAAGAGATGTTCCAACTTCCAATAACACGTAATGGTGCAGAAAAAAAAATGACATACGAAACTAAGAGTTGAACATACTATGGGTATAAAACAGCAGGGATTAAGCAAGAGATAGGCAAGAAGAATTTCCTAACCTTCTAAGTCCACGATTTACCACCCCTATGCTTCTCTCCCATTTCGCACATCACACTACAAGCCAAAATAACCCCGGCACTCTGAAGTTCCACATAAGCATTGCTTCTTCCTATACCTTGTGGTGTAAATATCACGATCATCAGGCAGAAACCCATAGTCATAAGTTAACTCTGTCATTGGAGGAACGTGCCTTTTGGCGTAAAAGGCAATACGGATATAGCACTCTTTATTGTGCTGATAAAAGACTGGTTGCCAGAAGACATTTGGATAACAACTATGGTTCATAAATCGGGCCACATTTCCAAAGTTCTTAGCACTAATAATCAAGGGGTGTGGCATACTGTACTCCTCTGAAGAGTCATTTGAACGTTCTTCTCCCAACAATCCAGATTCATAATTCCATTTGAATGACTCGTAAACACGGCTTGTGTCGAAAACATGTTCATCACTTTCACCTTGCTCTAATTTATGCTTCAGTCTAGTTCCGTCTATGACATCACCTGCATAGTGACATATAAAACTTCCGGCTCGAATAGGATCCCAAGATCGGAGGCCCCAACCCCGATCCTTTGTCCTGAACACCTCTAGGTGGAGTTTCAGACCACTTTGTGAGACTCGGTTTTTGCAGTTCGGAGAGCACCGGCAAGATGGACCACATTCATGTATAAGTGGCTTCCGACTTACGAGAACCCCAGTTCCAGTATACGGAAACTCACCCCCATTTTTCTGAATGCAGGAGCAGTTGAGATCACCAGGTTTACATGCATCGCTGCAGTTGCAGCCATGAGAAGTATCAGATAAGTTGTAAGGTTTGAAGTATCTTAGGTCATAGAAGTAATTAAAATAAGCAGGTCCTCTCTCATTGTCAACTTCATTCACAAGGGAAACGGGCACGTGCTCAGACCCAGAAGTCAAATCAGAAAGTATCAGTCCGGGGCGAGTAGAGATAACTTCCTTACACCTTTCAATCGATTTCCAAACAGCAAATGCATCTGGTTGCCCAGGAATCCTCATCAACTTGTATTTGAAAATGCTAGCACCAGATTTACCCTTGTCCATCCACGATTCTTGTACTCTGTAAAGCCCATCATATACATACACCTTGCTATTGGGACTTGTAACATCTTTCATTCCGCGAATGACTCTAACCTCGTTGGCACGACGCAAGCTTCTCTCAAGAGCAAGATTACCCCGCTCAAGCTTCTGATCGGAAACTTCCTTATCTTTCTTGGTAGATGCCCCACCCTGCCCACTATAAATCAAAACATCCTTGTCACCTACATCATCTTCATAGGACCCAGAGGAAACAATGCTTAATGCTACTGATTCTTCTTGATGATCACTTTTTACATTCAAGTAATCAATCCCAGCCATCGATGGAGCATGTAGTCCCACGACACACATTTCCATCCGGAAAAAGAAAATGTCACCAACTTTAACACCAGGGATGGCCCCAATTCTCCTCCTCATATTGGTCCTAAACCCTTTGCTCATCAACATATTCCCAGCTTTCAGATCAGCACGCTTGATCCCTCCAGTCTGCCCTTCCTTTGAGTCTTCTAATTGGCTAAGCCTCCTCCGAATCCCATCAAATGTCATGAGCACGTAGTCAACCACATTCCCGTCACCATCCTCGCGTTGGATCGAATTGATAGGAACGACATAATTAGGTGCACCATTACCTTCGCCGTCTGCTACCCAAAACTCCGACTCTTTGCTCTTCTTCCCTGTCTTTCGGGAAGATCTCGAACGACGCAGATCGAAATTGCCATAATTTGGACTATCACCAGCCCCGTCTTCTCTCGGCTCCTCGCCATTTATCCTAGGTCCGGGAGTCCTGAATGACCTGAGCGGAATCGGAGCAACTGGAGCTTGCCTTTGGGGGTTTTGCTGTGAGGTCTGAAATTCTTGCGGAACACTGAATGGGTAAGTTGGCAATGTTCCAGTGCCGCCGGGAGGGATGGAGAAAGAGGGAGGGTTTTCATTGGAAGCGGTAAAGAAAGGTTTCAGAACCCGGAGAGGCTTCACATCCAATACCCTTGTTTTGTCAAATGATGCGGCTTCAGGAAACGAGTGACTACCTCCCCCTCCTTGCATTTCTTAAACCCTCTAAAGGCAAAAGCTCACTGCCGATCTGTTTCCCTCGCCACACAATGGGAAAATGCCCGTGCGCGTAACCACTTCCTATCTCCTTTTCGCCACCGGAGTGCTTTTCTTGTGTAAAAAGCTACCAACTTCCCCACAAAGCAACACAGCTACGACTACAGAACTTTCAAAACACAGAGATATAGCGAACCTGTCTATCCAAGCAAAAATAGGAATAAAGAACTCGAAAAACCATCGGTCGACGCCAAAAGATTGAATGAAAACTGAAGTTGGCTGGTTCAGGAAATGAAGAACTCCATAACAGACCTAAACCGACTTCTAGTTCAAATTGAACGGTTCGGAAAATCGAAGCTCAAAACTACGAGCACCAATCAAAGATGCTCACTCCGCGCTCAACAATTAACACAAGAACCGCAAAGGATCGGGCGGTACCTTAACCTTCAGAGCGTTCCCGAGATGAAGCAAATGGAAGCGAGGAGAGAGAAAGGGAGAGAGAAGTGACCAGTGAAAAGTGCAAGTGATGATGTAAATTGTAAATGAACTCTCTCTCTCTCTCTCTCTCTCTCTCTCTCTCTCAACTAAAAGCTTTTGCAGTGACTTTCTGACTGATTTTTGGCGATATGCATTCGCATTTTGCTCCGTCTTCGGGCGGTGGACTGACGGGTTGAAATCACGCGCCGCCGCTTATGCCACTGCACTACGCGGCGGTGACTCGGTTGAGTTGGACTCATCTCGATATGTATAAAAAAGTTTGAGGTCGCTCCCTACGCATAAACTCGTTCATTTTGTTTATATAGTAACTAGCATTGGTGGTTGAATTTTGTTACGTGACAATTTTAAGTGCAATCGAATCCTCTAACTCACTCGATCTGAATTAGGGAACAAATCTAAGTAAGGCTTTATTTTTGCTATAGAAATTTGTAAATTGTAACAAATGCTCTTAACAAAGATAGACAATTAACGTAATGAATACATTAATAAATTATCAATTAATGTTATAGCATGTACTACCGGGTCCCCTAACGGTCCTTGAGAAAGCTATCAACTCATGAGGATAAGTGTACTTATAATCCTAAAACTTGATCACAAAAATACAATTGAACTCTAAAACTTACAAAATGTACGATCAAGTAATAAAATTTATTAGATTGGTACAACCGAGCTCTTCTGTTAACTCTATCTAACCCGATGAAAAATGTTGACATTTTTTTTAATATGTAAACTTGATTTTTAATGCAAATTTAATTTAATTTAAATTAAAAATAATCTTTTTTATACAAAAAGGTGAGTAACCAAGCGAATGACTGTCGCCGCCGCATCGTCATCGAAAAGGGCCAATGAGGGTGATGGATGATCGCCTGAGGGTCATTGGGTCCCAACCAATGGCCGACAACCCTCTCTCAAATCTGACCCGATTTAACTTTATTTTTTATTTTAATTTAAATATAATTTTTGTTAGAAATCGGGTTTAGACTAAAATAATATCCTTTCAGCCACATCATTGTCGGATAGGATATAGAAAATAATTAAAAAAATCACGTCAACATTTTTCGTCAATCAAGTTTAATGAAGTTAATGGAAGGACTTAATTGTACTAATTTAATAAGTTTTATGACTTGATTGCACTTTCGTGATAAGTTTTAGGATTTCCGATACACTTATGCGGCAATGCTTAACTCATGAGTTAAACATCTTTGATACATTCAGAAGTATCGGGAGCATGTTTATGTGAATTTATCATATGTAAGGAAATTAACTACATGGAAGCTATTAAAGATCATCGGTAATCGAATCTATCAAATACTTATTGCTAACATGGATGGATAAAATTCAGTAAAATAATAATAATTTTCCTTTTCAGTGTTTCCATTTCATATTGTTGAAATCTCGTTGTGATGGCTTGTAGAACACAGGCCAAAAGGGTGGTGGGAGTTTCAAATTTGGGTACAGCAGCAACTGAGCATGAAGCAAGAAATGCGACCTCTACTGACCAAGTGTTTTTGGGGAAACAAGGCGATTGATCAGTCTTGCCTTTACTGCCTTTGCTTGGGGAAATAGCAATCTTTCTCGTGAGTGATCCAATCGATTTCTATGTATTCTCTATTGGGAGACACGTAACATGCATAAGCAGATTAAAACATAAAACGCAGCGATAATAAAAATCCATACATGTATCTGCAAATACGTTGTTCATGCGTTTCAATCAAAAATCAAGTTAAACAAAGAGGGTTAAATAGGTTGCCGCTTGTAGCGTGTTTGAAACCAGTCGGTTCGGATGTTCTTCAGTTCAAGCCTCACAAACGTCGGATCTCTAGTTTAGACACACCACAAATCGCACGTCTAACCGAAGAAAGAACTCGCGGAAATCACCGCCTTAATTGTGCTAGCAATCTCGTGGCGATAACTATCCGCTATTAATCTTTTGGTCACAAGAGCAAGGTCAAAGAAAATAATTTTATGCTCTCTTGCTCACAAAATGCACGCACTTCAGAGAGAACCTTTCTTCTTAAGTATGCAAAAATAGCACACACTACCCTTGCACTAGCAATTTCTACGTTGCTTCTTCACCAAGCTTCCACATTGCTTCTTCACTAAGATAAGAAGATTGCTTCTTCACTAAGCTAAGGAGTTTGCTTTTGCCCAAGATAATGAATTGGGTTCTTACCCTATATATATATCAGCGTGTGCATTATATGCCCGTGCGCCCATAACAAAAAATAATAACTAAATTAAATCTCATTTAATTTAATTTCAATCCGACCGGTTCTATAGTCGTGATTGCAAACATATTTGCAGTATTGTCTTTGACGTTCAACGTCATCATGTATTAGTTAAGGTGCGTGATATCTCTATGTTCATCATTGAGCTGTTAGTAAGACATGTACTAAGAGAAGTGATCGTCCCGATCAATCTCCAGCTCCTACAAGCGATGAGTAACATCTAGTAATATGTCATGACTACTCAAATAGTGTGAATGGTTTAAGAATATAATAAACATGTCGGCTTTGGCTACATTGTAATTCAATCTCTCTACTTACTATGTCTAAATCAAACAAAGATCATGGAATATTTGTAAAGCCACTAATTCGATCATATGTACAAATCTTTTTTTTTTTTTGGTCAACACAAATCGAATTGACATTCATTTTATACGAGTCATAAATATTTCATTCTCGATTACAACCCCGACAGAGGATTTCAATGTAGTGTTACGATTAGATCGCATTAGACATAATTATTGTACCTTGCATGTAACAAGGAGACAGATTCCATTTTGCACACAAGTGTAATTTTGTATGTGAACAAACTATGACCATTAAGTACAGAGACGGATCAACGAATTGGCAATACGTGTACTCATGAACTATAACTATCCAACACACAAGTCATGACTATACCTTAGATCTAAGGATTATTTACACAAGACCAGAGCATGAACATTATACATTGACAATGCTAAAAGCTTTTATGTTGTTAATCGTTCAATGCGTGTCACGTTTAGTGAACTTTTTTGGTACAAGCATCTATGACTCGTCATTCCCTTAAGTATCTAATACTAAATGATGAAGTTAAGAATACATCGGTCTTAACAGGATCATTACTATCCACTCAATGATTCATTGACCCAGGAACAATTTAAAAATTCAGTCTAATTGTGAACCCATCACAATATTATTGACATCTCAAGAATAGATTAAGACACAACCGATCTTACAAAATCATTCACATATATAAATAATTGGACAAATGAATGAACACGCCTTTACTATTAATTAAATAAAAAATTAAAAATACAACTGAAATCCCTAATATGCAACTATTACATAGTTGCATTAATGCATACATCTAACATTCTCTTCGTGCCGCTCGCCATGGCACTCTTATTCCTCATCTCAAAACATCACCGAAGCACGATCCACATGCAAGAATATGCTTATCTGTCTCTTCCTCATCGTATCAATGGCAATCACACTGCTCATTCTCCAAAAGAGAGGAGAAGAAGAAGCATTTGATCTCATCAATCCAACTGAAATATTTACAAAACTCGAGCATCAAGACTATTGTATACCATGTAGACATCTATGACTGTAAAATGTGTTGGTTCCAATCAAGCTCCAGGAGCAGCAGTTCTTTATTCTGTCACCAGCAATTACCAATGGTCTCGGAAGACTTCTACAACATGTTAAAGCCAAAACTCACGTAGATCTGAAAGATACGAGTTACCCTACCATAGAGCCAGTTCCAGCAAAGTATTCAGATGAATGCAACTTGAATGCCATCTGGCATTTCTGAGTTCCAACGTACGGCTGTAATTTGTCAGGAACATCTCAACAAAGTCGAAAGCTCATTCATGCGAGTTATTTTATCCATATAGCTCTCGATTGCTATTCCGGGTTGGAGCTCTCATTCCATCACTGCAACTCCTCCACAAGCCTGTAGTTTCTCTATTATGTCATTTGCCTCTTCCTTGGTGACACCCAGTTTAAGCAAAACAGGGACCTTCTCGACAAGGTCCTTAGCCTCCAACCCCAAATTGGTGAATGCCCTGACTTCTTTAATCACTTTAATCTTTGCAGCCAAGTTGAATTTCTCCAACTTCACATTGAATGCTGTTTTCTCTGCCTTCTTTTCCTCAGCCTTGTCGGATCCTGCTTTTCCTTGTGGGCCTAGATCCATGCCTTATTTGGCAGAGATAGACTGCATCTTGGGATGCCTTAGTCTGTCTCGAAGAGCAAGTCCAATTTGAGAGCGTTCTTCAGGTGGCATTCCTGCTATATGTTCAGCAGGCTGAATGATTTTAAACGAGGGTGGAGGTCTTGGGCCATATGGATCATAAAAAGCTGGGTATTTGTACCTCTTAGGCTTGGCTTTGGGATCTCTGGGGATAAAATCATGTTGGAGTGAGCGGGATTGCAATGGTCCTGTAATTCCCATGAGATAAAGCCGAATATATGCAGATCTGAGAAGTGAATGAAGCTTCATCCTTTGCAGTCTTAGTGAAGATGACAATTCATGTGAACACAGCTGAAGAGAAAGCAGTTCGCTATCGTGAATTCCAGCCTTATGGTAATACTATTCTCAATTTGGTATACATTTTTCGCCTCTGCCGGATATAATTTTTGCCTCTGATGCTCTCCTCAGATATAGGAGATAACATGCATGCAAAACAAGCTAAGTGGACACCGACATTTAATAGTCAAATGCTTGAAAATGAAAATCTGGATCAAATAACAGAATTAAGTGAATCCACAATCATTCTTCAAAATTTCTGTCTACCAAAACCAACATACTCACCGAGTTAAGGAGATCACCACTATCCAACTACATTTTCTGGCTACCAGCATTTTATGGATAATACCGATTTCAGAGTGGGTAGGTTCCAAACCAAGAACCTGCAACCTACCCTATCAGAGCCGATTCCCAATTTTTGGAATAGGAGCCAAACCGGTGGACCCCGGACCCAGGAACTGGCCTACATTTTTGTTTTTTTTTTTCCAAAAAATTTCATACTTACCTTTTTAGGAAGACAATATACGGATGTTTCATCCTTCACAAGAGACCCAAGTATTCCCTCTAGAAAAATCCCATGCGTCCAGTACGGTTTAGAATGCTTAGAATGCTGTAGACTATTGTTCTCTCCAGCTATCAATTTATCTAAAAAATCCCAAGATATCATGATAATTCCATTTGCCTCAAGTAGCGGATCATTCAACGATTTCAAAAAACATAGATCCAAAACACATAGGCTGAAGGATTCTAAAAAGTCATTAAATGCACTTGTATAAGTACAAGAATAAGTTCCTTGAACGTCATATCACAACTTCAAGTATAGGGAATAGCATTCAAGATTCCAAACTGTTCATACCCGGAGCGAAAGAACAAAAAACAACATTTCCTTCTGCTTTGCATATCCCACTTGATGCTGATTGCAAAGAGAAACCTCTGTGAAGTTTATTTTGGCCAAAAAAAGAAGAAGACACTATTAGCTGTAACAGCCAAAGAACAACACATCCAACTCACAATCATTGTCAAAACACTACCAAGTTCCATATATACCACATTGTTTCCACTTTTGGTGGATCACAGATCTAAATTTCACAAAACCACTCCAAATTAGCATCCTCTACCAACACTAACACACAGGCTCAGATTCTCAATACTCACAGAAGCAAGCCTTCAGTAAAATGACACCAAATCCCAATTTGCTCACCCCTACTGGTGACCCACCTCACATAAAAAATGTAGAAAAGACAAAGAAAAGAGAGAGAAACGAGAGGTAAGAAAAGCAAATTTTCACTACTCAAAAGTCAATTCTCTCGAAAAGCCAGTGTCCAAGTGGCAAGAGTTCTTCAGATTAAATACTGCAGTCCAAAAAACCTTTCGACATATGACATGAACCCTATCGGAACAAAATCTTGACCTTACCCCTCCGCGTTAGTGCATCAGTTCCAGGGTTGTAGGCTCCAGACCAGGAACTTGAATCTACCTTGTTAGAGCTGATTTCCAGTTTTTGATGCCGGGAACTGCACTGCGGACTCTAGAACTGGCTTGAATCGAACCTGCTAATTACGAGGTAAAAATGAGAAGCAGCCAACGCTTTTTTTTTTTCTGATACATTTTTTTATTTAATTGATCCAAGACCTTTAGACTCTGAAGTAGCAATTTTTCATCTTGGGTAGGTTTCGGGTTCCAAAATATGAAAAACCTGTTTCGATGGGTAGGTTCTAGGTAGAACCTGTATGGAACCCGGGAACCACTCACCCCTAGTAGCAAACTTTAAATATAATACATCATAGCTAAGCATGACACATCTGCGCCTTAGCCTTAATAGATTTACAACCAATCAATCTAAGTCGATAATCAGCCACAACATCGGGAAAAAGGATGTTGACGTCAGGAATGAAACCAGCTTCATGCAATCTCCTTTTCCTAGCTTTCCACAAGTGAGAAATACTGCACACCAGTTGAGGACTTTATCTAGGAAAAATGAGAAGCAACAGCAGATCACCCAGCAACCGAGCACCAACATCATCGCTAAACCACAAGAGAACTATGAAGACTAGGAGACTAACCAACAGTTGAAGTTGGCAAATTAACCAAAGAATACAAAGAGCATTACTTGATCTAGTTCTTAAGAATACAAAGAGAACGCAAAATGGCTTGATCAGAGGGCTAAGCTTGTAAACACTGAAATGAATCCACTTCTCATGCTTCGAAAGCAGAACCAATTAAGGGCCCTTTTGACTTGAATGAAAATTGTCTCCAGGAAATCGTTTTCCGACCTTCCGGTGTTTAAATGATGGAAACAAACCGATTTAAGGAAAACGTTTTACATTGACTGAAAACAACGAGCTTAAATTGGGGGAAAACGACTTCCCCTTTTCGTTCCCCTTTTGGCTAGAAAGAAATCACTTTCTCTAAACCACCAAACCAACGAACCATTTTCCTTAAAAATAATTTCTATGAAATATTTTCCTTTATCATGAAGTTTTCAGTGAAACAAATGAGCCTACAGACTTCACTTGATGCCAACTGAAAAGAGATACCTCTGTAAAGTTTATTAAGGGCAAAAAAAGAGAGGAAAAAGAAAAACACCATTACCGAAATAGCCAAAGAACAACACATCCAACTGACAATTATGGTCAAAACACCATAGACCACATTATTTCCACTGTAGATAGATCAAATTTCACACCAGAAAACCAGAAAGAATCAGATTTCTGGCAAACCCATGCATTTTGAAGGATTGACGGCATTGTAAAGTTTATACGTGGTTGCATAGCATGTCATTGAAGTGATATTAATTCCATATTATCGAGTACTCACAGTTAAAATCAAACTGAACTTCCATTCACGCAAGGCACAAATTCTAAACTAAACAAAGATTTTGTTAATGGAGAAAAGTGGAACAGACAGATAAAAACTGGAGAGATTCCTCACCAACACAGGGAGAATGGCGAATCGCGAAAGAAGTAGAGATCGAATCGCCCGAGGAGGCGCAATCGCACGCCGTCAGAGATTCAAAGAAGACCTGACCGAATCTGAGAAGTGGAATCGGTTCACTGCATTTTTTTTTTGTTTGGTCAAACGGTTCACTGCTTCAAAAATCAAAAGAATCAAAACAGGCTCTATTCTAGAGCCGGCCTCGTAAGGCCGGTGTCCGAATCGAACCGATCAGTTCACGGCAAAATATCGAAAGTGAACCGGTCAGGCCGATTCCTTTTTTATTTGGAAACCGCATTGGTTTTCTATTTTTTTTTTTTTTCGAAAAAGAGATTTCATTCATTAATTACGATAACATTCAAGAGGTACATAGAATACAAGCAAATAACAGAAAATAAACAACAAAGCATACTCTGCAACTAAAAGCATACCCTTATCTTTCAAGAATATATGTGCTATCACAACCGTTGCTCCCCTATTAATAATTATTGTATTTGGATTGAAAAAACTCCCTCATTCGTAAACGAGTAATGCTATAACATAAGGGGGAATTTTTTCATTATGATGAACTTTAGCGATCCAATTTGTAGTTTTTTTTTTTTATCAAAAGTAATATTTCATTTTATTTACTTTCTCGGGATACAAGAGAGAAATATCGTAATTTAACCGCAAACCAAAATACATTCCGGACAACTTCAAAATAAAACAAGTTTCAAATAACAAGAGAAATCATCAGAACAAGATTATTGGTTATACGCTCAAAGTGCATATCTATGACTTCTTCACACCATAATCGACGGTTGATCACCGAATCCGTCTTCGATAATGAGCACATATTAAGAACTCCATCTGTTGATATAGCTTTATCTTTTGGTGATGCGTGCATAAGTTTGACATCCTCTAACACTATCGCTAAGTAGATTAAAAATGCCTTTTTTTATTTATTAAAAGTTAAAAAGGTTGAACAAGCATGGATCCTAGTACTCTTCGGTTGTACCACGTAAGGCTCATGGGCTTTCGGATTGGCCCGTGATAAACTCCACAGGTGGAGAAAATATTGGGTGCTCTTGTTTTGCCATGTCAGCAACGAGACATCCCATTAGGGGGTCGACACGTGTCCATCGGTCAGCATATTTTCAAGCTCCCTCCCTCCTCCCACCAGATCATAACCTGATAAGCTGCCAGTGGCGCCATCAGTGCGCAGATCAGTTCCTTCTGACAGAGTAACAAGCACAAGCACGCGCCTCTCACAGCTAGGGCTTCAGCGAACGGAGCAGAAGGAGCGTGAACACCTTTCGCTAATCCGGCCACCACAGTACCGCTCGAATGGCGACAACTTCCAGCAACCGATCCTTCCGAAGCTCCGCCGAGCCACGAGCCGTCGGTGGCCGGATTAGCCCAGAGAGTTCCTCGTCTCATTGGACGACCGGCTTCCGGGTCGATTGAAGGCTTGAATTTCCTTGCAGCGGTGTCGTGGGTGTCACGCGCAAAGATGTATTGCCGATGTTCGTGTAGCGAAGAAATTATCATCAGAGAGAAACCCGGAGGAGGAGGAGGAGGAGGAGGAGGAGGAGGAGAAGTCCTGAATGCCACTTCGAGAATCTGATTGTGCCGGCGAGAAGCTCCTCATAACAGGCCCGGTGTTGCCGTCTACTATTCGATTCAACGCTTTAACCACCTGTAATTCACTTCCGTTGATTAGTACCACTGACTCTTTTGACTGAAAATGCAGAGAGAAAGTGAAGTTGCCTCCCAATCACGGAAGACGTTCCTGACGAATAGAAGCAGCCGAAATGTAAAAAGCCCGCCGGCAGGAAGCTTTGTATCGCGCCACAAGAGCACGGATCTCCACATTTCGATTAAATGTAAAGGAGGGTGCATATTATTTGCGAAATTGCAGAAATGGTGAGTTTCTTGACACTTCAGAAGTAGCTTCTCTATTTGCTAAGATGATTTACAACAAATAAGATAATGTCGAAGACTGCCTGTAGGACACTTGTTTATCATACTCAATGTGGAGTAAACCAATTTCCAGGCGGTGATTATACAGAATATGAGAAAATTTAGCCACACTGACCTGGTCCATGGACATCCTCCTGCAAGGATTCTTGCTCAGGCATTTTTCTGCCACTTGAATCAGCCCAGAGAGTTGGTCGAAATCATAAGAGTCAACCATGCTGTGTTCGATCAATTTGCTGTAGTTCTTTTCTTTTAACAATGGTTTTGCCTGCAAAACTGCAAGCTCTCAAAAAGAGAAGAAGAGCAATCTAATAAGTGCTAAAGTTTTCCCATCTTGACCTGAGTTCCTTGCAGTGTGGTCAATAAAGCAATCTTTCACAGAATAAATCATGCAGAGCATCTTTACTGGGTTCCCTTTTTTGTCCTTCATTAAATGGTAAAAGAGGAAAAATTCGAATGACGTGCATTTTTAGCGAAATGTTTCAGGCCTAGTTTGATCAGTAGAAGTCGCACCATACAGGCAGAGACTGTATAAGAAGCGTTGAGGCGGTTACCCATTCTACAATAGTTTGGTCTTCAAGTAACGGGTCTGTACTTCCTAGTCCTGTGATCAGATGTAGAAGTATGACCCCAAAGGAATAGCAGTCGCTCTTTTGACCCACTTCGCCGGAATCTTCGTATTCTGGAGCCAAGTATGGCAAAGTTCCGATCTTTGTCTCAGAAGAGATATCAGAGTCTTCATACAGAGTCATTTCAAGGCCAAAATCTCCTAGCTGTTACACAAGTGATACAGCATATCAGATGATTTGATGCTGCAAATTGCTTTGGTGGTCAAATTGCAATCTCTACATGGAACGAGTGATCTTTACTTATTTTGATCGGCTTTGCACTTGTCATTACTCTCTACTAAGTTATTCCCCTGCTAGAGCTAATGAAACCAGTGACTCCTTTTCATCTATTATTTGCTGCCACAAGGATGAAATGAATTTTTTGGGGTATATGTCTTCTCAGTTTTCTGAACATGTCTATTCACGTGTTCACTAAACTTGTAATGAGGACTCTAAATTATACATTCGCTTGTGTTGAAATATACAAAAGATCATATGAAGTAAATGAAATGTCCAATTGGTATTATGCTATGACTATACGCAAAATATGCTGCATAAATTTTGGAGCAAAAAGAGATCAACTGTTTCGTCCACAAACCAATTATGTAACAAGTTTCATTGCTTTCATAAGAGTCATTACGAAAATTATGAGGCGCACTTACCAGCGGTTCGTAATCATGAGTTAAGAGGATGTTGTCAGGCCTCAAATTTCGGTGGATGATGTTGTTTACATGGAGATATTCCAAGCCTCTAGCAGCTCCTAAGGCGATTTTCATCCTTTGATCCAACCTCAGAAGTCTACCCGGATTTCCTGCATTATTAAGACATACATCGTACTCATTAGACTCTACATTCCATTGTGCGCACGGATGACAAATTTGTGCATGACATCAAAAGGTACGTGGTATTAACTTCTTTCTTTACTGGACAGATGATTGTCCAGCGAACCATTGCAGACATATTCAGAAACAAGCAGCCTGTGATTTCCTTCTGAACATGAACCTAGCAGCATGGCCAGATTTTCATGTCTCACTTCACTGAGCTTGGGAACTTTGGATTGGAAGCATGCGTTGTTGTGCTGCTTAACAGTAATTTTCAGTCCATTAAGCTCGCCCCTGCAGGCTACTCCAGAGTCCAAAGCGATTTTCTGAGAAATACCCTTAATAGCAGCCATAATCTCTGCAAAAGCGAAGTCTCTCTTCCATCCCATACTTGGACGTCTGTTGTGGCAAACGGAACAAATGTAGTGCCTGCTCATTGGATCTGGTTCATCACTTCCTGTTGAGTTGCTAGAGTTGCGTCTATGTTGCATCTGCAGATTCCACGCACTTGGCTGTCTCAGCTCTTGAATGGTATGATCGCGTTTTACTATTGAAATTCCACATGAGAGTCTTTCCATGAGATAATCCTTGTCTTTTTCCATTTTCCTGTTGCAAGGGTACTTCCAGAATGTCATAAAAATGAGAACTAGGGCATGCTCATGTCGGAAAATTTTAGTAGCTTTCGGGTCTATTTGATAGGTTACCAGCTCAAAAACGGCAGTTAAGTGATGAAAACGTGTCATTTACCCTGACCTTTGAAGCTACTTATTTCAAAATCACCGTTTAAATCGCCCTGTAATGCAGAGTGTTCAATCTATCATCCAATCAGAATAGGTGATGGACTTTGTTAGCTTTACATGTGATCATTGCCAGTCAATTTATTCCATTTAGCTCCTATTGCCTTAAAGCTGTTGTGGACTGTTAAGGATGATCTAAAATCTCTTTCCCGCTTTTGTTAACAGTGAGATATGTATCTGCTCAACGCATTCACTAATTCATTTGGGTTGGAAAGTATCTTGGTCTGCGAATTTTCTGGTAAGTTATAGACTATTTAGTGTACTCTGAAACGAAGTATAAGGTATACATGGAAAGATAACTCTAGCAGTAGATACACCAATTAATACTCAAAGCAACATGCGTTGGTCTCATGACCGAAAAGTTTGACTAACCTGTCGAGTATTATCCATGTTGCCCTAAAAGTCTCAGCAGCTTTTAGGATTTCTTCTTTTGGAGAAGCTCCTCCTTGTACATCTATATCCAGAGCAATCTGCAGTTTGACGAGCAAAGAGCCATTTAACTAACAGTCACATTGGGGCACATCACTCCTACAATAGAACATTTTGCGGCATACAGTTGTGGACTTGCGCAAATTCTGGAACTGAGCTTGAATATTAGCAGCTAAACCGGGCAGTCTCCTCATGCTAGAAGGATGCACGTACTTATAACGTAGACACAGTTCTGTTGACTGGTTAGATCAGTAACTTTAGATTGACGGCAGTCGTCGAACATAGAATGACAATTTAGTATTCAGATATTGGACAGCGTAAAGCTTTTTACCACACGTCTACAATATATCTTTCCATCTACTTGCTCAATTGGATGTTTCACTTCAACTGAAAATTTACCTATTTACAATTACTGAAGACTATAATGCAGAAAGGCATTGCCTGACCTTCATAGAGTTGCATTGCCGTGAAACCTTTAAAACTTCACTGTTGTTGATGTACTCTTCTCGCTTCCATGCAACTTGTTCCCTGACAATATCCTGGCGTAGTCCGGGCCAGGAACTTGAACCCATCTTGATCCTGTAACCCACTAGGAAAAAGTGATAAGGGCAAGTCAAAAGAGTGGAGTTCACAGAAAAAAGTCGTAGAGCGAGATCAATATCGCTGTATTTTTCTTCCATTCCCTTCTATGAGTTCTAACATGCGGGTGCATTAACTCATTATCATGTTCTCACAAGAGTTCATGCATCTTCCTCGCTTACTTACGTGGGTGTCTAAAGTCGCGGAGAACTCCCAGGAGCTTCAGCTTGTCTCCAGGAAAAATCCTAGAGCCATGTAAGACGTATTTGATAGCGTTCGGGCTGTTT
This sequence comes from Rhodamnia argentea, assembly GCF_020921035.1. Lineage (NCBI taxonomy): Eukaryota > Viridiplantae > Streptophyta > Magnoliopsida > Myrtales > Myrtaceae > Rhodamnia > Rhodamnia argentea. The sequence continues at coordinate 21,170,579 of NC_063157.1, read as the reverse complement.
CCTGGTGAAGCGTCTTCAATCACCAATACCCTCTGAGCTTCTGCAGACATGATTGCTTATCAAGTCAAAGTGTCGAAGGCTAGGGAGCATGGCAAGTGGGAAAAGTTCTCAAACTCAGTTTTTATGGTAGAATATGCAATGAGTTTTAATTGGCCAAGGCAAATAGACCTTGGCGAGTCCATTCACCATTGTCCGGGCATGTTTTGCCTTGTAATTTCTTTGGGATCCCATTGATCCAGCGGAATAAACTGCTAGGGCTGGGGCCCGCGAGGTTTTAAGTAAGGTAAATTCGTTGTTCTTCGCCGGAAAAGACAAAAAGTGAACAATGATTGGATTGATGATGACATAGAATTCAAGGTCGCGAACACTGAAGGGTCCGACAAAGAGAGGGGCAAAATTGAAGTTAGCCGTTTATGCGATATGAATGGTTTAAACTTTTCTATGTAGCTACTTTTATTTGTCGAACTCTCATCCATCAAATATGGGTCCAAACACCTTGAAAAAAATTTGTGGGGGAATAACAAGGATCGTCATCCAACTTATCTAGTAAGACATAGTTTCTCACCATAACATGACCATTCGATGCGTAATTCTTGTACGAACTTGGTTTAAAAAGTTCATAAATATTAAATCGGAGCTTCGTATGACAACTTAAGCTTTTAGAATGGGACCACTTGAATTGGACATCAGTATCACCATCATGCCTGTTTTGGAGCTCCGGTTGTAGCAAGAATAAAGTCAGCATCTTTACAATGAAGAAGTGCCGCCCTCATACCCATCAAGTTACGAACCCCAAGCTCATCCAAAAGGGTCACGTTTTTAACAAAGAGAAATTCCTGTACGATAGATGGAGAATTGCGCCAAGAGTGGTACTAGTACTACTCAGGTTCAACACCTAGTTGACGTGTTTGCCTTAGGAAATTAGAACAGCTAAGAAATTCCGGGATCCAACCGGTACACCTACTTGGAAGCAATAGTACTGCCGAAAATCATTAAATTCCCGTAAATAGTTGGTGAGTATAATAAGAAGCAAAAATACGGGCTCGAATGCGCTAATGACCACGTAGATTACGGAGACACAATGGTTCGCTTCAGAGCCATGTTGATTCAAGCAAAGCACTAGTGATCAACCTCAATTTGTAATCTGCGAGAGACTAGATAAAAATAAGATGCTGAAGCTTCATAAAACAAGATCCAGTTTTTAAACATTCCCCGGCATGCATACAATATATTCTTGCCGAGATGTTGGTTTCATGCAGATACTTTAAGCCTCAGGCAGCTCCTTCAGAATTTCAACGGTTCATAAAGTTGAATGCACCAAATTATGGTGATGCTGTTGTCAATCTACTGTTTTTTCTTCCTTCCTTGTGGTCAACTTCTTCACCAATGATTTCCTGGTTTGCTATCCAAACAAGAGTATTTGGACCTTTGGAATTTGGAGTGGGAATATCCCATTGTGTTCCTAGGATTGCTTCTTTGGAGGACGAAGTTAATTTGGCTTTACAGGACCGCGCTGTTACTTCCTAAGCTTAATTTCTTGTTCCATTAGCGCATTTGCTGAACAACAGACCTTGGCATGGCAGGATAAGTTCCTCTCATCGAACCAAACCTCGTAAAAAATGTTTTTCTTGTTTAATTTATCGACTTAAAGGTGTCATAAACCAACAAAGATCAACCGTGGAAGATCAGATTTATGTGGTGAATAATATGCGTCTTCTGTCGTGGGTGTTTTACCTGCAATAAACCTGGAAATGGATCAAAGAGCTAAGAAGAGTGTCATAAATGTTGAAGTTTGTTTGTTAAAACAAAAAGCTGCCTTTTCAATCCCACATAGGATAAAAAGAAGAGTGCAAGTCTTTTTATTAGTTAGAAGGCCACAATAATCTTTTAGAATAAAGAAATGGGCAAGTGGGCTAGACCCCACTATACCCATGTGCAGGTGCGCGATTATTAGACGCACTTAGCACGCTTGCGCGCCGCGGACGGAAATAAACCTTAATTATTATTTTTTTTTTTTCTTTTTCGAAATCAATTCTTTTTTATATTTATATTCTATATTAGTAATTATGACCGTTCATACATGAACAGTTGCGTCCGAATGGTGATTGTCACTTACGAACCGTTGTGTCCGAATGATTGTTATCACTCACGAACAGTCATGTCCGAATTGTAATGTTTCGGACATGAATTGGTGCGATATTTCGGACATGAATAAGTGCGATGTTTCGAACATGAATAGGTGCATTCGTACATGGGCGGTTTGGACACCAAGGTGTGTTCTATAAGTCTTACATAAATGACAATTCTGTTCAATTTCTGCAGTCAACTTTTATTCTTTCGTTTTCCTTCAAAAGAGAGACAGCCAATCTTCATTATTTCGTAGAGAGTTTTATGAGATTTACTGGAATTGCTATCCAATAGTCTCGTCGCGACTTTGTTGTATCCTGAAGGGAATTTGCCAGAAACCTATAGCAACTTTATGGGGCAAATTGATCCTAAAAGAGAGTGACTACACATCTCAAAATCCGACCATATTGTTACTCCATTCCATTAATTTTTTCCAACAATAAAAACAGCAAAGATCAAAGAAAATGGTCAAAATCTCCTTTCTTTCAAATCACTTCATCATTGTTCGTTGTACAGATTTTGTTTTCGTCGGGGACGATTGCTTTTATGTGTGGACGTGGAAAACGTCATTGGAGCTGATCTTTGGGAAGCAATAGTAAAGCAATGTATCATCAAAACAATTTCTGGTAAGGACGTACTCTTATTTTGAGTATCTCAACAGCTGAGAATCTCTAAGGTACAATTAAATGGCAATTGTGGTCCTGTAGTATTCTTTTGCAGTAATTGATGGTACCAATCCTGTTGTCAGATCATCCATTCCACCTGGGGATGATGGTTGTTGCATGAAGCTTTCATAGTTGTGCGGTGAAACAGCGGAGGGCTCATTTGGTTCCGGTCGGGGTCGCTCCCTCATAACTGGAAGAGTTTTTCCTTCTACTATGTAACTTAATGCATGAATTACCTGCGTTTAAGTCGAATAACAATCAGACTGCCAACATCTGGGTAGAAGAAAATTTGAACCAGTGGAAGGCTTGGAAGATATAAAGCTCTAGGTGACATGTGAGCATGTTGTTCGCGCTAATGTGAAAGTAGTGGCATTTGAGGAAATGAGAACAGTCACTCGATACTTATTAGTTTCACGATTCACTATGCAAATATTAAAAAATCAAAGGTTTAGAAGTCGAATGCGGAGATATTGGTCAAGAACGGTTCGACAAAAACAATATGATAGTGTTTCACAACCGGTCGTAAGCTCCAACTGCATTAAAAGAGGTGCTTCACAACCGGTCGTAAGCATTGGATAATCCTTCACAGAGTACGAGAAAAACAAAATGACTTTTATTTATTCTGATAACAAGAGAGAACCATGCCTGGTGTGATATCAGATTGCTGATGAATGGACTATTAAGTAGTGTTTCTGCACTTCAATCATGGAAGATAAGCATAAAAAGGAGAGGAGAATGCATCCGTGCACAGTTAGTATATTAACGGCACTTATGACTGGCGACTCTGACCTGGTCCATAGATATTCTCCTGTTGGGGTCCTTTTTCAGGCACTTAACTGCAACTCGAATCACCCAAGCGAGTTGGTGGACATCGTAAGAGTCGGTCAGGCTGTGTTCAATCAATTCTGGGTAGTTTTTTTCTCTTAGCAATTGCCTTGCCTGTAACATTTCTAGCAGAGCAATGTAAGTACTAGAGCTTTCAGACCCGAAACTAAAGCACTCAGTTCACAAAGTGAAGCATGCAACATATCTCATTCGATAGTAATATCCTACTTACACCGCTAAATGTAAAATTAACGGGAAGCACTAATCATTAATTGTGTCTTTCTTTGCTAGATCAATAGAATCACTCATGCAAGCAGACTAGGTATGAAGCATTGAGACATTTACCCATCCTACAATGCTACGATTGCCAAATGATGGATCTGTGCTCCTCAATCCAGTTATCAGCTGTAACAGTATAACACCAAAGGAATAACAGTCGGTCTTTTGAGACACTTCACCAGAATCTGCATATTCTGGAGCCAAGTATGGTATAGTTGCAATTCTCGTCTCAGATGAGAGATCAGAGTCTTCACGTAGAGTCATTTCCAGCCCAAAATCTCCAAGCTGTTACATAAGAAGTACAGCATGTCATATGATTCGTGATTATCATAAATAAAGTGGTGATCAGATCAGGATTAATTCACGAGTGCGTAGTCTTCACTTCGCTTGACCTACTAGTTTCTTACCTAGGTTGTTAGTCCATCAAGAGTATAAACCTTCTGAAAATTGTTCTGATCTTATTCTTTCAGGTATTGATTTGAACAGAAATGAATTTTCCATTTGCTGATGTTGAGATGTCAAAGATCTTAGTGCGCTCACGACTAGCATTTTCTTTTCAATTGCCAATAGATAAAAATAATATATGCCCATTTTGTATATAGTTTTGCATTCCCTTGGCTATAAAAATGCTTTCACTAATATGCTAAGGGGTCACAAAACAACTGTAGTCCGCATCTTTCATATAGAATCATAAAGAAACGTATTACGTAACTCTTACCAGAGGTTTGTAATCATGAGTTAAGAGGATGTTGTTGGATCTCAAATTTCGGTGAACAATGTTGTTGTCATGCAGATACTTTAAGCCCTTGGCAGCTCCCATGGCAATTTTTATCCTTTGATCCCATGTGAGCATTTTACCAGGAACTCCTGCATTAGTTAAACCAAATATCTCATTGATTAGGTTCATGCTCTGAATGTATACACGAGGCAAAATTTCAACAAGCAAGCTTATTGAGAGACGTTAACAGTTATGAGCTCTTAACTGTGGTTTTTACTTGACAGATGTTGGTCCAACGAACCGTTGCACACAAATTCATAAACAAGCAACCTGTGGTTTCCGTCTGAACAGGAACCCAATAAGGTGACCAAATGTTCGTGTCTAACTTCACTGAGCATGTGAACTGCGGATTGGAATTCCTTATCATCTCCCTGAAAGCTCGCACTTTTCTGCTGCTTAACAGTAATCTTCAGTCCATTCATCTCTCCCCTGAAGACTACTTCGAACCAATTTTCTGATTGGTAGTTGTTAGTGGAAAATCCATCAGTAGCAGCATGAAGCTCTGCATGAGTGAACTCTCTCTTCCATCCGTTCTTTGGACGTCTGTTACTGCAGATTGAACAAATGTAATTTCTTATCTCTGGCTCCTGTTCGATGCCGCCGGGCAAATCACTCGAGTCGTGTGTTTGTTGTTTCTGAGGACTCTGTTTTTCTGTCTGTTTAACTTCATCTCCTCCTATCAAGTCGCCTGAAATGTTTATGTGCCGTTTCTGAGGATTTTGAGTTTTTGGCGCTCTCAACTTTCCCAAGGTGTTGTTTTGTTTCACTATCGAAACCCCGCATGAGAGTCCTGCAATGAGATAGTCCGTGTCTTTTTTCATTTTCCTGCAAAAGGATACTTTAGAATTACAATATACGATCTCCTAGCGTGCTCATGTTGGATACCTTTATACTCTCCCTCGTGTTCGCTCTCTGAAAAGGTAACAAACTATATGAAATTATGACCTCAGACAGATATCCTTGTATAAATTGTTACCATGCAATCATTCTAGTCATCTTTTACTACAGCAATCTTAACCTCACACACAGTTTGTGTTTTGCTCTTACTGTGAGTCCAGAAGCATAGATAACCAAATTGTTCCCTATTCGCTCGTCACCTTAAAACTGTACAGTCGAGTAAGAATAGATGCACCGTCTCTTTTCTGATTGGTTCAATCATAAGGGATGAATCTCCCGGATTTATTATCTTGTTGTATTTCATTTTAGTCTGTGATTTTATTTGGTAAGTTTTAGACACCGTAGTGTCATATAGGATGCAATCTAAGATTAGATACAAGAACTATCCTTACATTAGAAAACACTAACCAGCACTCAAAACATCATGAAATGGTCTCATGACCAAAAGGTTGGACTAACCCGTCTAGTATCACCCATGTTGGCTTAAAAGTTCCAGCAGCTTTTAGGACAGCTTCCTTTAGGGAGACTTCTCCACGGACATCTATGTCCAACTCAATCTGAAATTAGACAAACAGGAGACTTGTATCAGCCATTTAATGAACAGAATCGAATAGGGGCACATCTCGGCTAGGACGGAATATTCTCTTGAATACCGTTGCGGCATTGGCATAGTTGCTGAAATATTAACAGCCAAACAAGGAAAAATCATAGAATCTTACATTGTAGAAGAAAACAAATCAAGAACCCTGCTTTCTGTAGTTCTGCGCTTCATGTACAAGAAGGAAGCATGGATATCAGCTCTTGACCGTTAAGACATGGCATTGTTACTGAACACAGAGTTGGGACTAGGTAAACTTCCTATTGCTACATCCTTAGCATGTACTTTCCAGGTATCTATCAGATGGATCTTTCACTTCAACAGAAAACTTATCTACTTACAACTACTGAAGTACATGATGCAGAAAAATATCGACGACATTGGACATGATTCGTAATTGACCTTCATAGACTCGCATTGCTTGGAAACTTCCATAGCCTCATCAGCATGAGTGTATTCTTCCTTCCTCCGTTCCACTTGTTTCTGAACAAATTTCTGGCTCGATCCCATCCATGCACTTGAATCCGCTTTGATCTGGTAACCCACTGGAAGCAAAGAAACGGACATGCAGTGAGATCAACTAATGATATTTTCTGCTACTTCCCTCGCATGCGGATACGATTCTAAATTGTGCGCGCATTTGTGCACTATCATGTTCTTTTGGACCCAAAATGTCTTGCAACTCTGGTGCATGTTGCTTGCTCTACTTACATGGGTGGTAAACTTTTCGGAGAACCGCTAGGAGCAAAATCTTATCTCCAGGGTGAAGCGGAAATCTCTGAAGACTGCATTTGATCGCACCCAGGCTAATCCTGCACCAGGCATCTTCGACCACCAACACCCTTTGAGACTCCGACGACATCGCTTTCTCTTCACGAGTCCAAAGGACAGACAAGAAGAGCTCTCAAAAACAGCTTCCTAACATTTATACTGCGCGGACCGGAACCGCCAAGGCAGGTGGACTTAGGATGACAAGATTAAGAAATATCGGGACACAAACTATAGGTTGAATTCGGATAACTCATGCCGAGCTCAGAGGATACTTCATTGCTTAGTCGAATATTGGCATCAGGACAGGAGGGTGGTTTTTGTCTTCCTAGGAATAATTGCCTCGAGATGTCTGTCTTCTTGTCCGGTCTACTAGATGAGTTTCGGGTTTTGGACGTGGCTTAGAACCAAATGGAACTAAACAGAAGAATATAGTGAAAAGGCCGATGAACATAGGGATTGCTGTGCTCCTTCTTGTCATTTTTCAGGTTGTTTTGGCTGCGCAACGATGAACCTGAAAACATTGCTTTGGTTTTGTAAAAGGTATTTGCTCAGCATCCGGACAGCCGAATAGGTGATTAATTAGGCAATTGCAAGTGCTCTTCCCTAAAGATAATTTAAACAGGAGTGGGACTGCTTTTGCCAAAGCGCGCCATGTCGTTTTCATAGCTTCTCAACTGCGAGGCAATTGCGCTTAGTTCGCAAATGGCCGGTGAAATTGGCAAAATTATGCTTAGCTTCTCTTCTCCGAACTTGTGATGTCGCCTCACCACTGGTGTCATAACTGTTTATGGCGCTCACTTAGAGCTATAAATGCTTCTTTTGTGCATCGTTTGAGTGCCACGACTTTTAAAAATGGGTTTACTTGAATGTCATAACTTTCAATAGCTTATGATTGATCACTTAAGTGCCATAAGTTTTGAAAAAGATCACCATAAGTTACATGCCACGTCGGATTTATGGCACTTGTGATGAATAGTTATGACACTAAGGTAAATTTAATTTTCCTAGAATCATGGCACTCAAGTAATAAAAAAAAATATAATACTCAAGGGAACGTTTTTAATTATCATGGCACTCAAGTGATCGAAAAAGAAAATTATGACGCTCAAGTGAGCATTGTCCTTATAAAAAAGTTAGCTCCTCCAACATTACTCTGTACATTGCCTTCTAAGCTCTCCTTGATGGTAACGCACACGTATAACCTGTCACTTTACAACATTATCCATCACCACGCAAATATATTTGCCGTAAAGCATTTTCGTTCTGACGAGGCTTAGATCTCATCCATCTTCAAATTCTTCTCGGCTTAAGTTTTGTTTGTTTAGCGAAAAATGAATATTTTAAAAAATACTTTCCTAAATATCATTGCTTGTATCGCTTACAAAAATAAATAAAGTTGTCGATAATGAAGTTATTTTCTATTGACTAGCTATTACAAGCAACTATTTTTTAAAAAAAATATATATTTCAAATCATTTATTTTCCGCAAAACAAACGAAACATAAAAATTTGTTTGCTTGTTGGACGACCTTTGCTTCATGCTGGGTTTTCATGTTCCAAAACCACAAGAGATAAATTTAACACCGATCGGGAATAGTTCGTGGTACGCATACTTAGCTCCAGGAAATAACTAGAGGCATCCGTTATTTAACTAAATTTCACATACCAAAAAATTTCTAAACATATTGTATTGATACTAATCCAATCCTAAACCTTTTTATATTAGTATCAATTGAGTCCTTCCGGTCAATTTTGACTAGAAATCACTCATAAGAATGTCGATCTTCCTATGTGGCACATTCAAGATCGATGTAGACATTTTAATATTATTTTAATGTCTTAAATTTTTAATACTTTTTTCTTTTCTGAACTTTTTTTTTGTGTTGGCCGGCAAGGGCCGCAGGTCGACCCTTGCCGACCATGAGCGGCCATCAAGGCGAGGACCGCAAATCCCACACCCCCGATTTGAGCGTTGTAGCCTCGCCCAAACCAAGCGATGGCCACAATGCCCTCGACGAGTTTGGGCAAGGGGCCGTGTGAGCCCTCGCCCTAGTGGCCAGCAAGTGCTTTGCAGCCCTCACCGGCCCTTGCGGGTGGCCAACGAGGGTTGGCCGGTGGCCTTGTCGACCAATAACAAAACCCTCACCAGCCAATTATAAAAAGAAGAAGTGAAGCCCAGAAAAGGGGGGTAAAAAAAACCAAACAAATATGAAAGATTTCAAAATATTATTAAAATGCTATTAAAATTTGTCCATATCGGCGTCGGCCATGCCACGTCGAACGCCGATGTCCGAACATGGCCATGGGCCGGTTTGGGCTCGGAACTAGCCCGTAGAATAACCGAAACCGGCCTATTGACCGGAACCGCCAGTTTCGAACCGGAATCGGCCCGGCCCCTAAGGGGCCAGTTATAGTTTTAAAAAGTTCGAAACTTGCCTAGAACCGGCTGTTCTAAACTGATTCCAAACAGCCAAAAAAAAAAAAAAACAAACAAAAGGGGAAAAGAGCCGTTGGGCCTAACTCGAACCGGCCCGAAATCGAGACTGCCCCTTCAAGGGCTGGTTCTGATTCAAGCATGGCCACGAACCGGAATCGGCGGTTCACGGCCCGTGGCCGTGTCTATCGGTGTTTATGTTAGCAATTTCCAATCAAAATTGATTAGATGGACTCAATTATTATCAATATAAAAAGGTTTATGACTAAATTGATCCAATTAAAAAGCTTGTAACTAAATTAGTGAATTGGTACCAACGCAACAGACTTATGATTTTTATTTTTATTTTTATTTGTAATTTTCCCTTCAGTTTCGCTATATGTCCAGGAAGATCACACGTGACGTATACAATGACTATGTAAGAGGGCCTCGGGTGGATGTTTCTGCATGTCAGATTATGTCCTTTCGTTCGTGTTTCGAAGACAAAATCAGTAAATCATTTGTTGGGCAGAGGTGAGCTGTATCATTGCTGCTCCTAACAATGTAGATTTGACCCTCCAAAAGCCTGGAAAATTGACTTGTTTCTTGACAAGCAGCATATCTTGCAGGACATAAAAAGCTTTAGTAGTCAGCAATGACCATCAAACTTTCAACAGTTCCTTCGTCAAGAACATGGCCCGTCTTCTTCTTATGAATGCTTTCTTCTCTTCCGTTCTCCTCAGTATTCTATAGATATCTTCTAGACTAGTGCCAAGGCAAGAAGATGACGTGCCCAATCGTTCTCTTCTTCCTAGGTTTGTCCACATGGTCGGCGTATGGTCACGAGATACAGCTTGCTTAGAAAATTATGCCCTTCTGCAGCTGGAGTTCTCACCGCCTTCTCGAACTGTAGCAAAGAAGTATAAAAACGTTCAGTTCCTCATTTGGAGAATTCTCATCACTAGTGGATCAAAACATCTTTTGAAGAAGGAGCCTTGTTTGGGGATATAACTTGTTCATCATCAAACTCATCTATTTAGGCATACATTTCTCTCTTTAACATGACAAATGCTCGAATGATTCTTCTTTGGACTTATGTGGTCTCCATATCACCGTCTGTGCCTGTTTTGCAGCTGCTCTTATAGCAAGAAGAAGGGCAGCAGAAACTTGTGGTTGCGGTCGTATATAAAGGAAGAAGTGCTGCCCATTGATAATCTCTCCTGAATGGGATCCGTCACACATTTTAAAAGAGAAATACCCCATGGGTAGCAAGGAGAATAACCACGAAATCAACAAGCAACATTCCTTAAGTTCAACAACCCATTACCTAATCTATGCAGAGTATGTTCTCTGTTCGGCTATACAAGATGCCATAGCACAACTTGTTGCAGTATTTCCCATACGCTGGGTCCGTGTTCCCAAATGCTACTCTTAGCACTCCCATGTTGGAAGTAAGATGTATAACCAGTCCATGAGTTATGAAAGTCTGAAAAAGCTATATTGCTATTTCCCCTGGTGATCCAGATCATGTAATGGAAGGGAGTGTCCTACGAAATGGCAGAATGACTCGAATTGTTGACCCATTTGTCAAGCAAAGTCTCACCCTCTTTGCCTTAATTACATCCGGAAATAACTTGTAAACCCCATCATGACTATCCCTCACTGGTTGAGGAATTTCCAGTAGCAAAGAAATTCAACCTCCAATCAGTTAACCTAATTAGCACCACAATCCACCCAACGAGGCCATCACAAATGATTCGTGCGACAGCGGCGGAGGCAGGTTCGGGATAATCCATTCAATCTTCTTTTTTTCTTTCTCTTTTCTCTCTTTTTTTGAATTTTCCTCTTCCCATGGAAATCCTTGTTGAAACATTTCCAGAAACTCAAGTCTTATTTTCTCTTCTTCTTTCGGTGGAGCTTCCTCTCGTTGTTCTTCCTGCAGCCAACTCCCTTTTATTCAAAATTATTCTTCCCTTAGGATCGCCTCTGGAAGCCGGAACGTAGGGGTCATGATGATCCGGATCTTACTCACAAAGAAGGAATGATGTTTCTGAAAATCAATATATTTGTAGTGAATGTATGTAAAGGGAAGCAGCAAGCAAGAAATGTATTAAACGCAATAACAAATAAACGGATGCTAAAGCAACAAGGATCCATTTAGGTGCATTAGTGCCAAGAGCCTTGTCCCCTAAACAGAACAATGACAAATAAGATCAGACGATGGAGGTACACGAAAATACCATCTTTTTGTACACAGTTCACCACAGGCATATATCCTTACCAAAGTGAATGGCATGCACAGATTGCTGGATGAAGTAATTAGTTGCATGGTAAACCAATTGCAGCAAAGTGGTGCACTCCACTCTTGAGATGACAATTTTATAACCCTTTGCACTATAGACAATTTCGGAGAGCAAAACAGAAATTGCAAAATGGTCCACACTACTCTGCCAGTGGATGAAGCATTCGTTCTGTACTTGTGCGCCTGGAAGCAGTTTGTTCTGCGCCATGGACCTAGTTAAAATTTCAGAGGAAAAACAGAAGCACCTAATTACAGTTTATACATATCAGATCAGCCACATGATTCGGCATGAACTATTCGAACAATTCATACAATTTTGGAGAATCACTATGGTATAAACATGAATTAACTGAGTGACAAGTATTATTTTCTGGAAAACCATCTTCCATGTGCATAATTTTTCGACAGATATTTATATGATCTGTCATTTACACTTACAGAAGTGGATTGATGAATAACCTTTCCCCGACACCTGGTGGCAAAAAGAGCACTCTCAACCAGACTTCTTCCCAAACACCTCTCTGCTATCACCAGATAGGATAATTTCTTGTGCTCAGTACTCAAGAGTCACCATTTCCTTCAGATCTATGAACTTCCCCCATTCCCTCAATCAGGGAAATATAAGTGCCATCATCTGGAGTGATGCCTTTATTAACCATTTCCTTGAGGAGTTCTTCTGCATAATCTCCTTCCTTATTCTTGCATAAACCTTGAATAAGGGCATTGTAAGTGAGACGTGTGGGATTGAATCCAACACTCAACATCTCATCCCGTGTCCTAAAAGCATCATTCATGTCGCCACGTCTACTATAACCACTGATCAGAGTATTGTAACTGATGTGATCAGGCTTTATCCCTCTTCTTTTCATCACGCCTAGAAGCTCACGTGCTTGTTCAACTTTACCCTCCTTGCAAAGTCCTTGCATTAGCGTATTGTAGGTGACTTCATCAGGACTAATCTTGAATCGATCCATTTTCTCCAAAAGTGAAAACGCAAGCTCCATGCTCCCATTAGTACAGTGTCCATCGATCATTGCATTAAACATCACAACATCTGGACTAATACGCTCACCTATTATTTTCTCAAATAAATCATCTGCTTCTTTCATTCTGTTCCGTCTACCCAGAACATAAATAAGTGAGGTATAAGTTACTTGGGTGGGCTGGATCCCTTTAACCAACATCTCGTCACGAAGAGAAAAGGCCTTTTTAGCATCGCCACACTGGCAATACCCATTAATGAGTATATTGTAAGTGAAGGCATCGGGAGCCATCCCTTTTTCACCCATTTCTCTCATCATGTTATCAACTTCAAGAGTGTTTCCTTCCATTAACATAACATGAATAAGCAAATTAAATGTCGAAATAGTGGGCTGCACACCCCTCCTAACCATCTCATCTCTATAACTAAGAGCTGTCTGTAAATCCCCTTTGCTGCAGTACCCATCAATCAAAGCATTATACACCACAGCACTGGGGACTAACCCAATTTCCAACATTTTACCCAGAAATTTGGATGCCTCATCAAGTCTCCCCTCCTTACACATCCCATTAATGATTGGTCCATAGGAATAGGAATCCGGTTCGATGCCTTTAGCTTTCATTTCATTACAAATCATTAGAGCACCTTGAACCCTCCCTTTCGAGCAATACCCATGCACTAATGTGTTGTATGTGACCACATTAGGCTTTATACCCAAACCCTCCATCCAACCAACAAACTCCTTTGCCTTCTTCAACTTTCCCTCCTTGCACAACAAATTAATCATTATGTTGTAAGTGTGGACGCTCGATTTTATCCTCAACTTGAACATCTCAGCATACAAAACCCAAGCAGTCTCCCTCCTGTCCAACTTCAGTAACAAACTCAACATGCTATTACAAGTCTCGGTCTTTGGCAAGATGCCCTTCTCTTTCATCATGTCAAAGCACTCCAATGCCTCATGACACATCTTCATTTCACAACAAGCCCTTATCAAGAAATCAAATGCAATGCTACTTTTCGTGCCCAATTGGCGGCGTAAGCTGACCAGTTCATCAAAGGCCTCTTTTACAGTGGCATCAACGCTGCCAATGATCTTCTTCACGAGTTGCAACGCGGGCTTCGGATCCGGGAGACGCGAAACGATGGCAAGCGCGAGACAGGAGGTTCTCGTATCTAAGCACCTAGTGTCGATGCGGGTCACGAACTCAAGAGCAAGTTCGGGCCTTTTCTCGAGAGCTGAGAGAGTGGTCGAGATTAGGGAGGGAGTGAGGCGGTCGGAGACCTGTTTGACGAAATGCCACTGCGAAGACTGGACCGAACTCAGCAGCATCTGCGGGGTGATTGCAAGTTGGGATTGGTCGCAGGCGCTTTGCAGAGCAGATGAAGAGAAGCGAAGGGAGAAGAGAGCGTTGACGGTAGAAGGAAGAGCGTCGAGGCATTGGTGTTTGAGGTTGCGGGATTTCATTTTTGCCAAAGATCTTCTCTGGGTCGGTCGGTCAATCAAGCACCGGAGAGTGAATACTACGAACTCGTCGCCTCGGATGGGGCTGGAAGAATTTGTAAATTGAGTGGGCTTAGGCAAGCATTACAACACGGCGTTTCTCGAGCCCGCTCGGGTGCGCTCCGTTCCGACCAAACTTCTACGAAGTGTCCGATCTTTTCTGAATCGCAAATGTAAATGGCTCTAGAATGGCATTTTCAAATGGAAGATTTCAAGCACGAGCCTTAAATGCATTCATTTTCGCAAATAAAAATAAATAAATTTTATTTCAAATAAGGATCTGCAATAGCCATGATAATTTCAAATAAAGGCCTAACCTTGCCGATCTGCTAAATATTTCATCCAATTAAGAATATTTTCGTCCAAAAAAATTAACTTAAATTTTAGTTAAATTAAATTAAAAATTAAGAAAATTACAAGAAAAAAGCACATGCGAGAAGATCGGTCCTACGTATGGCCAACCGCCCATCGTTGGTGGAGTGTCGGCCATGGCCGATGCCGGCCCTTGTCAACCAGAGGTGAGGGCCAATAGACCCTCACAAGAACCGGGAGAGGGCGGCAACCCTCTCCCCGACCGGGGCAAGTGTTGGGGCGAGCTCTCCCCCACTTTTGGCAGGGGCTAATGGCCCTCGCAGAAGTGCCGACGACCCTAGTGGCTATTGTCGACACCCCACTAGCAATGGGGTGGAGGGCCTGAATTTTTTTCTGTTTTTGTGTTTTCTTTAGGCCTTTTATTCTCTCTTTTGAGTTCAGTTAATATGGAATTATTTTTTTTTTTGCTTTCTTTAACCTAATTTAATTTAGATTTTGTGTAAAAATTAGGATTTGGGATCGAAACCACGTCTAAGCACGGCCGGCCCTCTCTGGGCATCGTCGGTAACCAGAAAAGGAAAAGAAAAAAGCCAAAAAAATAAAAAGACGAAAATGCCCTTGACAAATCGGTAAAGTCACGTCTTTCTTTGAAATTGACATGGCTACTTCAAATCCTTATTCGAAAAAATAAGAACACTTCAATCCTTTATTTAAAATAAAATACACTTCATGCTTGTATTTTGAAATTTTTTTCCGTAGCTCTCTGAGATGGCAGTTTGCTCCTGCAAGCCGATTAACCAATTTTCCCTCCACAATCACCAAAACTTCTTCTGAGCACTTCATTCAAAAGTTGGCAACTTCAATTTTAAGGGTCGAGACCTAAAAAGGTTTGAACTTGAATTTACGTTTTCTCGTGCAACCCCATTCCTGGTAATGTGAATGCACGGGTTCGTACCTACATGTTCTTTTATAAGTACTGTTGAGATGTTCCAAGCACTATTTGAACTCTAATACCTTTTCTTACACCATGGAAAGAAACGAGCGTGGGAGGATCAGACGGAACCAATTTCTAGCCCCAAAGGCAAAAGGAGAATTTACAGATTAAGAAGGAAGGATCTAAAACTAACATCACAAATATGTGTGAGAGGAAGAACAGCATACAATAGACATAAAACCACAGCAGCGAGTGTTCAAATACGACATACATGCAGCAACAAATTCATACTTTCGCTTAAACAACATGCATAATATACATAATCCCGGCTGCCAAATGTTACAATCTAGCACACATCCCGATGGCCCCTGAAGAAATTTTGAAAATGCAGGCTCTGTTTCCGTACCTTCCAAGCTATATAATCCGTCTTAAAACAGCTTCATGTTGACGACACCCTCCACCAGCAAGATATTTTTTTCTGCTAAGAACTCCCAAAGCAGCTATCCCTCAATATTTCCACAGGTGGCAAAAAGAATCACGCAGCGCTCAAACAGTTCTCCCAAGTCCCATACTTCGAGCTGAAGCTGCCTCCCCCTCTCTGCTGAGCATATTCCAAGATAACTGCACGGGCACAATCATCCCAAGTTCTTGCTATCTCCCTAAGCGACATCGGTTGTGAAAGGCTTCGGAGGGATATGCTGAACCTTGACTTCGCCTTCACCGAAAGATCTTCAAATTCTTTACTGAGAAGTCATAGCAGATGTAAGTCTCTCTAAGAGAGAGTATTTGATGTTCACATACCTCCCATACTTGATAATGATTTTAACTGGGGTGCAAAAGGAAAAGGACAATGCCCCTTGCCTTACCTCACTTCAACGGGAAATTTGTCCAATAGCACAGGGGAGCAACTGGGGTAATTTGTGGGTACAAGCAACCGTAAAGGTTGAATCGGTGACTGTTACAAAAATAGAACAGAATTGGTCAGCACCATGAGCATCTCATTCACAATGAAATCAAACTGTACAGGGTACAAAACCTACCATTTGCGCTGAAGCATACTGTGACTTTAAATTTGGGCTCAGAGCAACAGCATTGAAAGAGCACTTAACAATGACTCCCTCCCCTCCCTCCGCGACAGAAACTATTGCACTTGGATTAACATCTTCATCACTAATATCTACCACAGTATCTATAAGACGCTGATTTATTTCTCTTATTTCTTCCAGCAGGACGTGATTTGCCTGAAAAACGTAAAAAAAATAAATAAATATTCCATGTCCAATCAATTTTGATAACTGAATTTGAGAAGGAAAACCAAAACGCAACTCAATGGACAAGGAGAAGGGTGAAAGAATATCATTGGTCATCGTGCAATGTCAAGAAGGCACAAGATATCACTCTAAATGTTAGATCATTCTTGCAATTTTACCCAAGACAACTCTAGTGTTTGTGCTTTACTCTGAAGTCAAAACAATATAGATTAGTATATCTCGTGTCCCTTTGCTTATTTTATTCGTGATCCAATTGCACAAACACGAGGCCTTTGGGTTTCTTCAGTAAAATGCTAATGCAGCCTCTAGTGTAGAGAACCCCCAACAGGAAGCACGATCATAGGACATATTGTATCTAACTATATGCTCATATGTACCTAGAGATAATTTCTTTCGCTTGAAAAGACATTTTTGATCCATCATGTTCTCTTTCTAAATGAAGTTGTGTGAATTTAACTACCACATTTCTGTTGAAAAGCATGATGCAATTCTAAATTTTGAATGTCAACAATTAAAAGCAACTACTCTGAAACAAAAGACATTTAGCATACTGCCAGATATATTTTTCTTTGCTTAAGACTCCACCGTGACCATTCACTTGCACTTCGAATGCCCTAGGCAACAACTGTTCTGCAGTTACTCTTCAGTCCAATCTATGCTCTAACATAATTGGACACCTTGGCCATCAAGGAATCTTACTCATACCCTTGTATTGCTGTCCAGATCTAGTTCTTGTGAAATTGTCTTGTCTTACGCACCAAACAAATACTGTGCATACTGCTGAGTTAAAGGCATCTACAGACCCGCAGAAAGATTAAGCATTCAAGTAACCAACTCAACCCGCAGAAAGATTAAGCATTCAAGTAACCAAGTCAAGCATGGAAGCAGGATGGGTATTTCATTCTCACAGGAACTTTCAGCGCTCAAGTACAAAACTGCAGATAAAAGGCCCAATAGAGAGAGAGGAGAGAGAGAGATGGATACCTCAATCCTTGGCCTCTTGATACTGGATGTTGCAGTTGACTCCAAATCAGAAGACTCTGCACCTGTGAACTGCTTAAAACTGTCGTTTACACTACCAGCTGATGATACAACATTCAAAGGCATTGCACTTGTGTAACGCCTCATTTTCCTATTTCCAGTTGTCCCATCTTGTGTCATGTAATTTCTGGCTTGCAAGCGACATTTAGTCATAGCAACTAGATCCTCACCAACAGCAGCCCTAGATCCATTTCCAGGAGCTGATCCAGCTATCCTATCAACCATGCTAACGACTGAACCAATGTCATTGACTGCAGCATTCAATGCTTGGGGTGACATTGATTTAACCTGAAATGAATAAAAACAGTGTTACCACACCCAAATGTTTTAAAGCTTATGCAAACGGAGGCAATAAGCAACGTGAATTGATAGTGAGGGCAGGGGTGATGATCTTGCTTGACTAACCGCTTTGGTTAATCGTTCAATAGGCTGCTCAGTCACGGTTGACCTGCTAGAGACAACAGCAGATGCATTGCCATGAGCACCATCTGGACCAAACTCAGCAAGCAGGGGTGAAGCTGATATACCAGGAGTGCCAATGGCAAGGGAAGGGGCTGGTGCCGGGGCAGAACTCGGTTGCTGATTTCCAACGTTTCCAGAATTAGAAAGGGAGGAGACGCCAGATATAGGTTTCTCAGACTCCCCTGCCAGGGGTGATGGAGCCAAGGGAGTAGCTGGAGATGGAACAACAAAAGGTGAATTTGCAGATTGCAAAGGAGTTCCAGCTTTAGTTAGAGAAGAAAGCAGATTCTGCTGATCAATCTGTGGAGATGAGTTCTGTGGAATTTGAGGGGATGCAGCCTGGAGAAGCTGAGGGGAAGAGGTAGGAAACGAAGCTCCTGGTTTCAGTTGTTGATGCGGAAAAGAGGAGCGCTGTGTCGCTGAGTGATGTTGCTGAAAGACTCCTTGCTTCACCCCCATGCCTGATCTTATTTTTACATCACTTCCATCATTCATCTGATGAAGTTGTGTTATTTGATGAGTCTGCAGTTGCGAAGGAAGCTGCTGTTTAGCCTGCTGTAGCTGCTGCTGATGTTGCTGCTGCTGCTGTTGCTGTTGTTGGTGCTGCTGCTGCAGGAGTTGCTGCTGTATTTGACGTTGCTGCAACTGTTGCTTAATCTGCTGTGTCTGTAGTATCTGTTGTTCCTGTTGCTGTTTGAGATGCTGATGTTGAAGCATACTGGAATTAGACTGATGGGTGCTAACATTTGGTTGTAACATGCTTAACCCACCCTGTTGTGGCATGGTGCTCATGTTCACCTGTTGTGGTGCACTAACAGGATTCTGCTGCATAGATCCCATGCCAACCTGCTGCATTGTACTCAAGGTATTACCTTGTACAGAGTCCATACTGGAATTCTGCGGTAGTGAATTAATCATGGTTTGCTGTGCATTTGAAACCCCAGACAAAGAAGACACGGAATTATGATGCAAATTTCCCATATTATTCTGGTGCATTGATGCTACAGAACCTTGCAGATTCATTGATTGTAACTGAGGGTTCATTTGATTTTCATGTGACTGCACTTGAGTAATTTGAGGTTGCGATTGCTGCTGCTGCGGTGGCTGCAATGAGTGCATATGAGAGGGGGGAGGTTGCCCTTGCTGCATAGCTACTTTCCTGGGCCTACTTGTGTTTATGAAGTTTATTATCTGTTTCTCATAATGAACCAGCTTCTCTTTGAAACTAGGCATTATGTCAGCTTTGTTAACTTGCAAAACAGCAATTACACGTTCCAGCATCACTTTAAAAGCTTTCAATTTTTCAAGCTGCTCTGACTTTGGCTGTTGTGGAAGAGATTCGTGCTGGCAATGTATAAGAATAACAGGCGATAAGAAAGAGATAGAACAGGACGATACATCATTTAAAGACTAAAAAAACAATTATATAGACTGCCTTTCTCAGGAAATGTTTACTCCATGTAACATCATTAGGAAAGAATCAAAATTAAGCAATAACTTCCTCAACGACGCTTAATCAAAATGTTCTCAATAACAGACTTTCTTTCCATACCTGCTGTAACTTCATAGAGATTTTCTGGTACATCTCATTCAATTCAGGTAAATATGCTTCCCTCATGGATTTCATCTGCAACAAAAATAAGTAGCGTATTGATCAATCTGAACTCCTCCTGGGTCGTTTTGTTCTACAAATCAAATTACATATACCTTTCAATACTTATTTGAAAAAAATAGCTACCGACACTCACATCACCAGCAGACAACAGAAAGGAAGTTCCACTTATAGTACTCCCCATGGCTCATTATCATATGGTCTACAAATATTCAACTATAACCGTCTTCCAAGATCAAAGAAACATGAAATAAGGAACAGGAAGAAGAATGAAGGAGACGACAAAATGACTTAAGCATTTACAAATTACTGGAAACAGATAGTCACATGTTAATACTCACAATGGATAAATAAAGCAACTCTTATATAAGACTAGACCGCATCAGTGTTGTTTATACAAGAAGCCATGAAGAATAAAAAAGATTCGCAACTTGCATAAACTATTGTTTCATCAGAACCCCACTGCCAACTTAAGCATTTACAAATTACTGGAAACAGATAGTCACATGTTAATACTCACAATGGATAAACAAAGCAACTCTTATATAAGACTAGACCGCATCAGTGTCATTTATACAAGAAGCCATGAAGAATTAAAAAGAATAGCAACTTGCATAAGCTATTGTTTCATCAGAACCCCACCGCCAGCTGGATAGCTTTAAAAATAGCAAGTAAAACTGGAAAAGGAAATTAACTAACACAGACAAAATTATGGTACCTACATTGAAACATATCAATGGTTTCATCCTTTACTGATCCTTGATAAAGAAACAGCAATCTTAACACAACGCAGAAACATTCTTCAGTATAAGTGATTCATTAGTTAAATGACTTCTCTTTCCATTGCACACAACTACTCTTTTTCCCTCTTAACAATATCATGCAAAAAACAGAAAAGCTCATCAGAAAGCACTCTTTGGAAGCTTCTCATGCTTATTTTTGTGAGGATCAGATATAGATAATGATGCTATTAATATGTAAGTTTTTTAACATGTTAATGCGAATGGCCTGGAGTCACTACATAATTAGAAATTCATCTTTGGTAGAGGGATTCCTAGGTTTAGAAACCATAAGCACCTGTCCATACTACACTATGTAAGGAATTTGCTAACCAAATTTCACTCAAGGGCTTTCAAATTTCCCTGAGAAAAAGTCCCGTCACCAAAATGTAGGCCGAATTCCAACAAAAAAAAAAAACTTTAGGTCTAGTCCCACTTCTACCCCGAACTTTTTTTTGTGTCAGAAAAAATCCCAAACTTTCGGTCCAATCCCAAATCTATCCCAAACATTTTTTTGTCTAAGAGAAAAATCACCAATTTGTACTATAATCTCAAATCTTCCCTTGTTAACCCTTTGTCCAAAAATCACGGTCGATCGTCCCCAATTTTCATATCTTAAGACGGTTTCATTTTGGAGAATTTCAATAATTTTAATTGGGGTGTATTTGTTATCCATCCGGAAATGCCATGTCGGTCCGTACCTATCACCCCATTATTTTGCTGATGTGGATTTTTTATCAATATGTGGAAATGCCATGTCAAGTTGGGACTAGACCACGGCATAGATTTGAGAATAGATTGAAAATTTGTGATTTTTTTTAGACAAAACAAAATTCGGGGCAGTTTTGGGACTGGACCTAAAGTTTCGGGTTTTTTCCGAGACAAAAAAAAGTTCGGGGCAGATTTGGAACTGGACTTAAAGTTGGGGATTTTTTCCGAGACAAAAAAAGTTGGGGTAGAATTGGGACTGGACCTAAAGTTGGAGGATTTATAGGGAATTTGGCCCCCAAAATGTATGATGTACTACAACTTCTAGAAATGGAATTGGCTCCTGTTCGGCAGTTGTTATTGTCATAATGGTTACTGCACAAGGCTATACTACTATCCCCAAAATATGGTTCATTATGGAACTTCCCCACATTCTGATATTTTGGACAGAAGATTACACTATCAAAAGTTTGTTGCTGACTCTGATTTAAAAAAAAAAAAAAACAGTTCGTTGCTGACTACCCATTTCTGTCTCACAGTTATATTTGTTATCAAGTCAGTTTCCAAACCAATATCTCATGTGAATGAATTCCTTTCCCTGGCTTGACCGTATAATAAGGAATACTCTCATCTGTGCTTTTGTACTTTTGCACCCTACTAAGCCATATAACTAAAGTCCAATAGCAAATATCAGTCACCAACAAACTATTAACACCCGTAATAAACTATGAGAAGTCTCACGCATAATACATGCATTGCATAAAGCTCAATGAACAAAACAAAACAAAACTGTGGCACAAAACCTTTTGGTAAGCCTCCTCTTGCCAATCCCCCCCGCCCGAATGCCCTGCCTGGGCAGAGCTATCAATAGACACTACAAAAGTAGAAGAATAACTCTTCATCTATAATTAAGATTTAAATGTTCTTTTGTTTGGCAGAGAACATAGCAAGAAAGACACAAAACTAGGACAGTTACCAGACAGACTTACTTGCCGATGTCTCCGAAAGGGCGGCTCTTTGTGATGGGTACAACTGCTTTTGCTGATCAATCACATTCTGCTGTTGAACCAATGATCCTTGAAGTCTCTGATGCATATCTCGCTGCAATAAATTAGCCTGTTGTTGCAGGCCCACTTGCTGCTGCAATTGTGCAGGTTGTTGTTGAATCTGTGACATCAACTGTTGCTGCATTGGCGGCGCTTGTGATTGTTGTCCTTGAGAGGCTAGTAAATTTGATGTCCCACCTTGCAATTGTTGCTGTACAGGAACTTTGGACTGTTGAAGTACATGGACTGGGTGCTGACCAACCTGCATGCTAGAGTTACCAGACTGAGACCCAACCAATTGTTGCTGCTGATTCAACCCAGAAACATTAGTTTGAGGTGCCATTTGCTGAGGATGCATATTTGCGAGGTTGTTTTGTTGTGGCATCAACTGCTGCTGCTGGACGTTTTGCAGATTATTCTGCTGGTTAAGCAATCTCTGCTGCTGCTGCTGTTGCTGCTGCTGCTGCTGCATATCTCCCATGTTATTTTGTTGACCCGCCAACTGGTTCTGCGGCATCATCTGTTGACTTGAAAGGTGATGCTGCTGTTGCTGCTGTGAAGTCAACATTGGCTTCTGTGACAAAGATGCTTGCTGTTGATGAACAGCCTGCTGAGACTGCTGTTGCCTCAGACCAAGCATGGACTGTGTTGACTGTTGAACTGAAGACTGTTGATTTTGTTGGAGACCAGTTAGAGGAGCTGGTTGCATTGATGACTGCTGCATGACAGAAGATGTTTGTAGGACAGACTGCTGAGGAGCCTGCAGCTGAGTCGGTTGTAGCATATTTTGTTGCTGCTGTTGCTGCTGCTGCTGCTGCTGCGGTTGGAATTGAGATGACACGAGCGAGTGTGCGATATTTCCCTGATGAAGCTTCTGCCTCATAATCTGCTGCTGCTGATGATATTGCTGCTGGTAAATATACTGCTGAGGATTCTGAGACTGTTGTTGTTGCTGTTGGGAAACCATCTGTTGCCTAGCTTGAATTTGCCTCTGAGAATTTACAAACATGTTGCTATTGAGACCTTGGCCCATTGAGTTGCCAAGTGAGTTCTGAGAAACACTAGGCATATTTTGCATGTTGTTGTTTTGCCCAATATTATTCGGGAGGGAAGATTGGTTCAAGCCAGAGACAGATTGCAATGTAGATGATAGACTGGCAGAAGCCTGAACTCCAGATGGAACATTATTCTGAATATTCTGAACCAATAACTGTTGACGTGCTTGAGGCTGATTCACAGCTAAGGAATTAGGAATTGGTTGGCTTTGACTTTGAATCTGTGACTGCATAACTAGAGATGACATAAAGTTTATACAAGTTATGTTAGTCACCCAAGAAATGGACCTTCGAACAAAAAAATAAAAAAAAAAAAAAAACCGACCAATTCATGCATAGCAGCATTAACTGCAAATAGCACAAAGAGACAAGGAATGAGGGATAGATGCACTACAAGTACAACCTCTACAGCACTATGTATTCCAACTTGAAACTTTCTCAGCAAGTGATACTGGATGGATAATGGACATGCAAACACAGACAAACAATGACCACTCATTTTCTTTTCAAAAAGTACTAAATATAAATCTTTGTGAAGTTCATGTACTTGAATTGATCTTGAAATCTGCATAAAAAGAATAAATAAATAAAGGAGAAAGATGAATCCCCGCTTCAAGCATGAATCTTCCGATGCCATAAGAGAGTGTCACTTTAACAAAGATAAAATTTGAGGCAAAAAAAAGTGGGAGCGAGTTACAAAAGATGCAAGCATTCAGCCCTTTCTAGTAAAACTTAAGTCTTGCTGCCACTCTTTGAAAAACTTGCTCTTCACAATGCAGAGCTAATTCTACTGACGAAAAAAACCGAGATCTTTTAGTTTTTTAATCCATATGTTCAAAAATGTACAAGAGAAATTCAAATGCGCCACTGCCCCATGGTATAAATGTGCATTTGAGGTTAAAAATGAGCTAGATTGGAAAAAAGAAATTATCTTCAGGTTACTACAACGAAAATCCGTAAGCATCATGGCTCTAGTGAGTATATAAATGTGTACTATGTAAAGCCCAGGTAAGGACAACTACAGGCAAGTCCTAAAATTTGTTTCGCTAATGCCCTTTTTTTTGTTTTTTAATCCTCAGTGGCCTTTAATATAACAAATATGCCACCTAGAATTTATATCCACTAAAGCATAACAGGCCAACAGAGCTAACGGAAGAGTTAAAGTACATGACTGTCACAAGTTTTAGGACTTAAGTGCACAAAATAAAAGTTTAAGGACTCAAGTGTCTCTATCATCACAAGTTTTAAGACTCCTGTTGTAATGTCACCCAAAAGGCAATGTACAAGAAAAAATAGTACAAATACACAAATGAACATACACTATACAAGGGGATAACAATACAGAAATTATCGTTCCTACATCAACGGTATCAAATAACAGGAACGTAAGCCATACCCGAGTCCTTACTGCTATTCCCAGCAGAGTTAGATGGCAAAGCATTAGGTATGGCACTCTTTGTCTCCATTGTCAACATCTTCAAAGATATCTTCCTTAAATAATCGGACTAAAAGGGAAACGAAGCAGAAATCACTAAATCACTTCATAACTAACTCAAATTAGAAAGAAAATGAGGCAGATATAAAACCTTCACGCAATATCACAGCACTGAGCAAACCTGATTTCACCGGTGCAAAGCTATATGTAAATATTTAAACAGTTCCAGTTACTATATAGATGTGCCAATGATAAAAATTCTGAACATATCATGTGAATAAAAGAACACTTCTCTAATTTTTACGCACAAGCCTATCCAGTTTGTTTATGCATCCTCTATCCAGAATTCTTCTCCAATTTTTATGCACAAGCCTATCCAGTTTGTTTATGCATCCTCTATCCACATAGAAACTCGATACCAAATAATCACAAAAGGCATGGACATCATACCTGGCTTGTTGCAGCGGTGTAAATTTTTTCCTCGAACCTCACGGCAATTTTCCTGAGTTCTTGCAAACCCTCTGGACCAGAAACAGGAAGGTGTCTCTTCAAAGTCTCCATTCTGCATATCAAAAGAGATTTGCACTTGAGCCAAAATTTTTCTAGCCAATAATTTTATTTACCCTCTACACGTTTTATTAAGAAGATACCAAAGGGGTACCACCCCTAACAAAACAGCTTTAGGTACAAGCCACCCATAAAAAAAATTATGGACAAAAGACTGTTTCTAACATTTCCAACAAACTAGATGTATGAAATTGGACTTTCATCCTACCAAAAGTGAAGAGTGTACAACTAATTATCCAACTAATTATCCCTAAAAGAATCCCACAAGGATTCCTCTCTCTCCAAAGGAGCCAAAATAAAGGAGAAAAATCATCTTAGTAATCTGTTTCTTTCTGACACACAAACTGAAACTCCCTCTCCAAGCCCAAAGTTCATGTCGCACTGTTCACTCCTAATATTGCAAAAGCTGCAGCCAAAATCTTTCTGGTCCATTTACGATATAAAAATGAGTGATTCGTGCTCTTTTCTTCAGTCTTGCACAAAAAAAACCTATTAGCCGGTGTTTTCCTCTCTTCTGAACATTATCCAAAGTAAGAATACATCCCCATGCAAATGAAGAAACCTTCAATGGGACCTTGACTTTCCAAATGGATGTCCATGGGAAAAGCGTGCTCTGTTGTAATGGCATCTGAGTAGAAAGTAAGTCAGACAGAAAAAGTTCCAGAGCTACAACACCAAAGCCTATCGTCCTCCCATCTATGATCACAAGATAGGACAACTCAAAAAAATTCAAGAAAGCTTCGTGCTCCTGATCTTGAGCACTATGTAAGATATCAATCTCCCTCATCGTTTCTCCATTGTTAGACTTCCAACAATCAGCCACCCTAGCTCTCTTGTTTCATGCTAGTGCATACACATTCAGGAATAAGTGTTTGAAAGCAGTGTCTCCACAGCATATGTCATCCCACAACATAGTATTCCTACCATTCCCCACTCTTAACAGAAAGTCTGTATCCGAAAGCATTCCATCCTTGCATAATGTGCTTCCAAAGCCCGAGTCCATGTGCTCCTCAACTAGATTTAGTCATCCACTCTGAATCTTCGAAACCAAGTACCCCTTCTCCAGGTCTAGTTTTCTCCCCATTAAATCAACACAACCATTTTCCAAGCGAAGCTTTATATTCAAGAACCAACAACTTTACACCCAACCCCCCCAATTAGCAACTGATTGCCCACGTACCTCTTCCAGCAACAGCTTATACGGACCAGTAAGTTTGAGATTAATCGAAAATAGTACCACGCACAAGCAATAAGATGCTTACAAAACCTCAGGTTCAGGTTACAAGCATAACAGGAAATCATACTGTGACTGATTTCCTGCCAAAAAGCCACACGGCCTTACCTCTACACTTCAGAAAGAATGACATCCAAATTACGACGTGACCTAAGCACCTGCTAAATCCGACACTGAGACAAACTAAAACTAAAACTAAAACTATCCAACGAGAAAAATTTTACAGGGAAAGATTCCTCAGAGTTCATGTTGCGCCTCGACCAAATAACATGACCATATTTGCAAAACCACTACTTCCTCTAACATATTAAACTCTTGGAAATCACTCCTAAGCAACGATCCTTCATAGACTCCACACTTGTCCCTGCGAAATGATAAAAAATATGAAAAACCCAAGCGAAGGAAGGAGGCACTCACATCTTGTTGACGATCCTCTCCCGCGATTCGGGCGGCAATTGGGCCCTCCAATCGCCCCCGTCAAGCGCAGCTTCAGTGACCCCGCCTCCCACCCCACCAGGCGGCGTCGGCCTCCAGTTGTTGTTATCCATCATTATCACTCCTCAGAAACCTCAACAAACAAGCGCAGATTCGAATCGCAAGACCAACACAATCAACTCCGATTCAGGAACGGAAAAACCCACAAATCCTCCTCCCGCGTTCTCAACAAAGCCCTAGAAAACCAACAGTATAGGCCGAAATGCGATGGAGAGAGAGAGAGACGCAAGTTGAGATGATTGGACAAGAGAACACAAATGGAGGAGAGGGTCGCCTTGTTCTTTTCCTTATTCTCTTCGCCTGAAGAGGGTGGATTTGATTTGGACTTTCGTTGTAATATTTGAGAGCTGACGAGGTCGTTCATATATAAAGCAAAGCGAAAGAAGAAGAAAAGGAACAGAAGATTCGCCGTCATCGATGTGGCCACCTGTCTCTTCGCCTTTGTCTTGTCGTTAGCAGTGGTCTTACTTGCCTTGCCTCGGACCTTCCCCCGAAAACGGGTCGGGCCGGGTCACAACAAGAGCTTGAACGTTCATCTACGGGTTGGGAGTAGCCCGACCCAGAAAACCACCAGCTCCGGCCGTTGCCAACGCCAGCAGCCACATCTTCCCCGGCGAGCTCCTCGGCTACTTTAAGCACATTACCCGGACGACGAGACTGATGAGAAGGTTAGTACGCCCTCAGCGACAGCACCGTGGCGCGGGTTCACCTTCTTTAGCATCAGCCGCAAGTTGCAATTGGCTCCACCCATGATAGCCGGCGGCATGGGTAGGAAATAGACGCCCATGCAAATCGGAGCTCCAATTTAGGAAAGAACGTGCCTTACAACATTTTGGACAAAATTGCCCATAATCTAGCTGCCAAAATAAGGACATCCGTGAAGATTTGACTTGCAGTGACCTTAGTTTTCTTATTTGAAACTAAGTTGACTAATTTATGCTCTTATTTAAAATAAGATTTACTATTGGTATAATTTTGAGAAAATTGCTTCATTTCAGTCATAATTGTGAATTTGAAAATTTCCCCTTAATTGTGAATTTAAGCTTGAGCATTGATTCTTTTCGAGCATAACGTGGTTCTCGGCCTTTGGTTCCAACTAAAGTTTTTCTAGTCACTCGAAATGGAGTAAACTTATTGTATGAATATTAATTCGATTCTAAACTTTTCGATTTTGCCAATGTAATCATAAATTATTGCACAATATTTCAATATAATCATGCCTACCAATTTTCACTGAAATTACTAACGTGGCGGTGTGATTCGTAAGAGGGCTTGCAATGATTGGATCGCAACCTCAGCGATTTTCGGACGAAAATTGACCGAAAATTCTATATTGAAGTTTCACGACAAAGGTGTAGTACTAAATTGGCAAAATTGTAAAGTTTAGGACTGAATTGACGCCCGTACGGTAACTTTAGGACTGATTTGATAATTTTACCTTTTTGAGAGTACTAAAGGAGCACTAGCTTCGAGCACAGACAAGCCCAAGTAAAATGCTACTTGACTTGTGCAGCGCATACGAAATTTCAAACTTGGTGGCTAACCTAAAATGACCATAGTGTGATCCTTGAAATATTAAAATTAAGCCGGCAATAGTTGTTCATGCTCAAGAACATAAAAAAAATAAAACAAATTTATCGTTCTACTTGTCATTGCTCATGTAGCCGACTGGCAAGTTTGATCACGTCCTTCTTTAGATTAAAAAAAAAAAAAGTCACTGGGACAATTGATTAGGGATGGGTGATTTCGGGTAGGGGTGAGCAAAAACACTATAATCCATCCAAACCGGACCGGACCATACCCAAATGGTTGATTTTGTATGGAACCGACGAGTAACGGTCCAGTTCTCAATTTCAATATTCTGGAACCGGCAGATATCGAATCTATTCCCGATTATCCGATCGGCCCAATCGGACCGGTCGTTTTATACATTATATATGTATATTCTTCTAACTGAAACATCTCCCTCAAAGGCCCAAATCCAAACCCATCCGTCCAAAGAAAAAGAGTTCAGGCCTAGCTCATCTCCCCCACCCAGACACCATGTAGGCTCAGCGACCGCACGACCAAAAAGAAAAAAAACCCTAGCAAAGTGCAAGCCATTACTATGTAAAATATCATCCAAGTGTCACATTATAAGAGAAGAAAAAAGAACAGGTATATGGGGGCAATACAAATTTTGCACTTTGAGCAATGTGGGCTTCAATCCTTTCATTCTAATTGAAAACTTGCTATTCTAGTAGAAAACTTCAAGTGTCTAAAATGTAAGCTTAATACGGTTTATCATTCTTCGATTTGAAGCATTACGCCGAACCCTCCTATCAAGGACGCAAAGGTTCAATCCATGGCCAATTTCTTTAAAACTGGTTTCCTTTTCTTTTTTAATTGATGTTGATGCTCGATAGGACCGTAACCGTGATTCAACCGGGGAACCGGATCGGACCGGACCGATGGTTCGATTCTCGAATGGATCCATGGAACGAGCGGGTGGTTCACGATTCACATTTTGCGGAATCGGCCCCTAGCATATGGTTCTAGGTTCTAGGATGGGAACCACCCATCATGAAACCGATCACCACTAGTTTCGGGTTTTGTACATGTTCCACGTGGAACCGGAAACCTACCATTCGAATCTAGTTACTCAATTTTTGGAACTTGAAATTTGCCATGCATACCTTGAAACCTAAAACAGGACAGGTTCTTGTTCTTCACCGGTTAGGTTTTAGGTTCCAAGTTCTACTTTGGAACCATACTCACTCCTACGATTGATCATCAAATCTTCTTAATCTTATCAAGAAAAAGAAGGCGCGCTTGAGATCTAGTTGTTATTTAGTTTCCTTTAAATAGTTGTCATAATCCAATATGAAACAATTATCGAACACCAATTACGGTACAAAACTCTCCTTTCCAATCTTATCATATTGCATGAGGGTAGGATTTGATTTAGGATTATGCTTTTCTGTCTTACAAAAGCCTCTTCGTTCTAAATTTCGATAAACGAAAAGTATTTATATAATGACCACAAATGTATGATATTCATATATTCGGAAAGATTATAGGTATTCACGTTAGATAAAAGTCAAATTAAATTTTGAAAAACCTACGTGTGATTAGAGATTTTTGACTTTTATTTCTTCTTCTTCCTTTTCCTTTTGTAGCTTTTTACATTTGATTTTTTTTTCTAATCACATACATTGAACCTTTTAGCAAAAAAAGGGAACAAACATTGGACCGGCCGGCCAAACTCTGGAATGATATTATTCTTATAGTGGCGGAAAATTCAAAAGGGACTTCCTTGGCTGATTCAAAATCAAAAGCATGCTTCATACTTCTTCCCCAGGAAAAAGACAAATAAGAAAAAAAAAAAAAAAGGAAGAAAGAAGAGCAACCCTGCTTGCTTGTGTAACAAGAAGAACTAAAAGCTCCATTTCAATCTCGTTGGACTTTCAAGCTTCAAGTCGTGCATGGGTCGATCCTTTACACTGGAATGCTTCTACTGGTAGCGGTAGGTGACACCTGGCATGAACCGAAAGAGTTGCGAAACCTGAACACTTAGAACGAGATTTGCCGAGCACCCCGATAGATATTCGAAATAACAAAGCAGGTGCAATCGGAATCCAGGACGTCGGGTTATCACAAAAAGACATCCATCCTCCATCAGAAATGAACTGTTCAGGCAACAACAAAGACATGCAGAAGTTGCAGCTGAAGTTACTGGGCACTGAACCGGCCTCGAACACTCTCGGAACATCCGCACCGGAACACAGCAATATTCGATACTCCTATGCGGCCCTTGGGCTTTGCCTGCCCCTTCTATTCTAATCAAGTAGAGAAATCATCAGCGATAAAGTCATGACTAATAGCTCGAAAACTTACTTAGAATCTTGCTGCGCTGCACTTGTCGACGCAAAGCAAACATGGAGGCTAGGATTAGGACCGCCCGGTACTCGCAGAAAATCATGTGCTTTGTGCAGCTCCCTCCTATATATTGTGTTATTCATTTCGTTCCGAACTTTTACTTTGCACGTGATTTCTTCATATTTATGGAGATTACATTAAGATACACGTCCGTATCGATTTCTTAATCCAATTATTCATGCACCCGGAACTTGCACCTGCATGGATTGCGGTACATTTAAAGCAAAGCCGCAACACACACACACTCTCTCTCTCTTCTTTTTTTAAAACTGAGAAAATGACGCAAATGGTCCATGAATTTTGTCCCAATATATAATGTAGTCTCTGAACTTTTAATTGTTCAATTTGATCCCTGAGCTTTAGTCCAATATTTAAATTGATCCCTAGACCGAGTTTTCTCTCTTTCTTTAAGTTCAAAATTTATGTGGGGCGAGTTGAGCAACGCACCCGCGATCTGCACCCTTTTTGACTTGCGAAATATTTTGAAAGTAACGTAAACTAGGAAAGAAGATAAAGTTCAATACAGCAGATGATAACTACGAATAACAGCAGAGCCCGAGCTGCATTCCAGAGTTGGAAGTTGGAAACCCTTTGGGCTATTTCTCGAAGAGCAACTCTATTTCGGTATGTTCCTGCTTCTAGAGGCAAGTCAAATGCTCTAAATGGTGCCTTTTTTTCTTTGGAAGCAAAATCGATTTTCTTATAAAAAAAGGAAAGACAAATTTTTACTCGTTCTTCGCCGGTCTTAGTAAGCAAGAAATCGAAGGCCTCTTGTGCGGTTGAAATACGGTATGTTTCGAGTAAGTATTCTCAAGCTACTTCCATAAACATCAGTCAAAATTCTGTTGGATTTGCCAAGTAAATAAAGTATGATGAGATGGATTCAGACATGTATCTTAATATGAGTAGACTTCAGGAATTTGCCTGAAATGGCCTAACCATATTTGCTCTTCTACCGTCCTCATTCCTTTGCTGACAGATACAGATACATGAACTTTATCTCTGAGTTAGAACTGCTCCCTCCTCTTGCTATGGTCGAAAATTTAACTTCGTCGTCCCTTCTAAAGTTTGCTTCCTCCATGTAGAGTAAGTTCTTTTGATTGATTAGGCAATGACACATGGTTTTAGTAGAAACTAATCTAATGCGCCCGATCCGCCTTTCAATTTTTGGGCAGGTTCCTTTCACGATGAAGTCAAGGAATCACGCAATAACGGGGAAACCACAATGACTAGCGGTTAACGGATTGTTGGTAAATACCACCGGAGATTGGGTTTAGTGGTTATGGAAAAGAGCAAATTGAGCTGGAGTCTGACTGTTGAAGATCAATCATCATTTTCATCGTTTCGATTGGAAATAAGAACCGATATACACCACAAACGCAACGTAACATCAAAGTATTGGAGTTTAGAGCCTCCCGATAATCAATCAACTTTTAACTATTCGAAAGAAAAAGATTAAGAAATTAGCATAACAATGATTTATTCCATTCATGAACACATTAAACTTATGCACGATGATGCATTTCACAACAATCGCCATACATCAGAGACAAAAAAAACATTGAACCTACAATAATATTAAATGAATTCAGAGATGAGCTTTCAATATGTGCAAATAAAATGAATTGACTTGCTGATGAACTTATAGCTTGAGAGTTAAGTCTAGTTCTCCATGGTCGGTCTTTGGCTGATCATCCCTCTTCCTCAGTAGGACATGAGGATCGCTGCTGCTGCCGCCACCCCCACCACTGCTGCCGCCACCGCCACCGCTGCTGCTGCCCCACCCATTACCAACCGTACTCATTCGCACATTCGGGCTGAGAATGCTTGGAGGACTTCGAAAGCTGTGCATCATTGCACCACCACCTCGTTGAGAATGATTAAATCCTGGAGGAGGAGGAGGAGGAGACCCTAAATTGAAGCAAAAATCCTGCATTATTGAAATAATTGGAAGAGTTAGCAGGAGCATAAGGCGTGCCCTCAATCCTTGGCAGTGCTGATGCCATCATGTGTGGATGCCCGGGCCACGGCCCGTTTTGCGCAACCCCCAGTCTCGGCTGTTTCCAGGGTGGTTGGAGCCTGTGGACCATGGGCTGATCCATCCGGATGCCAGGCAAGGGCAGTCGGTTGACCGGTCCGAGAGCAGGGAATCGAGGGACCACTGAATAGGGCGCATTGAAACTACCATAGCCATAGATCAGAGTCGAAGGCGGCCCGTACCCGATCATGGCAGCCATTTCTTGCTCCCTTTTGGTGATCGAACGCTCATGCCTGTGCGCGTTCTGGTGCCCGCCGAGCGCCTGCGACGTCGCAAAGGTTTTGTTGCAATAGTTGCATGTGTAAACCCTATCAGCAGGGGGTGGTTCGTCAGGTGCACCATCATACAATGCCGTGACGACCGCCGCTTGGTTGGAGCTCGGGGTTTTGTCCGAGCCGGATGTCTTGAGGGTCAGATCGAGCAAGAGACGGGCCTCGCCAACTTCCTCGTCCGGTTCCATTTTGCTCTCGGCAGCTTCAGGAGCAAGGGTGAGTTGTTTGGATGCAGTGTGACCGTGGTCGGCGGCTGATGGGACATTGCTCGAGGAATCAGACGGAGGGGAAGACTCCACTGTGGTCACTGGAGCTTTTCCCATGGCCTTTTCCATCTCTTTTCCTCTCTCTTTTTTCCTTGTTTGGCTGGGGTGTCTTTTTTTCCCAATGATGGGGAAAACCGTGATGAGAATGTGCTCTATTTATAAGTGGCGAAGAAACGCAAATTATTCAAGCATGGAAAGAAATCCCAACTGTATAGTCATTTTATGGCAAACGATGACGGCCTGAGGGCGGATGTAAATCACACCACCGACAGTGACTTGCCAAGGAAAGTGGTGTGCCCCAAGATCGTGGAGTTCGAACACATCTTTCCATGGCGAGACATCCCTAGAGAGACAAGGTCGTGATCTCGTGGCCATCGGACGTGTCGTTACCCCGTTTCTCTTTCCAATCAGGAATCCTATTCTTATCGTGAACATGTTATGAAATTTGAACCGCCCTCAGATGTTCCTGTTGCCGTCATTTCGAATTCGATGGAAAGTTGGTGCGGTATAAAGTCTGCCGGATGCAATGTTTCTTATATTCTTGGCATGTTAGTGTTGTTTAAGGAAAATGAGATAGCTATGTGAGGGATCCTCAAAACTTGCTTAGAAACGACCATGTAAATGAGCACTTGGCCACATAGTACTTGCGAGTTGCGACGGCAGCGAGGTTGCTGTTTTTTTCTTTTTTTTTCCGGTCAAAGTATGACTAGAGCATGAGTCGAAATAGTCAAGTTGTTACCATATACAATAAGATGTAAGTGAGGTGGCAAATCAGCTTCTTTGGGCAATTGTTTGCAGGAATAAGGTTGGATATCTCGGTTGTTGCGGATGAACAAGTCATCAACTTAGTTGCTGCAATGGGTACATGGGGTGCCACGCAATAATCCGACATGGAGGGAATTTAATCTTGTATTAGGAAATGATAATCCCAGATAGGATGTCACTCAACATATATACCTGTTTTTTCTGTCGGGAGACAGGGTTGTCATATGATCGATTCTGGAAGCAAAGTGATGCGAGGTATGAACAGATTTACTTGCTTGTTTAAAGGTCTTGAAAAGTCTACGTTCGAGCTATGGAGAGCACGCCGACCCTGGCGTCTAGATATAATCGATTGGTTTAAGGAAACAAATCTAAAATCATGTTCAGGTTGCCAGATGGAAATCAGAAATCCTTAATCTGTTGAACGGTTGCCAATTTAATTCTAAATTTTCGAATTATGCCAATTTAGTTCTTTATATTTCGACAATTCGCCAATTTAGTCGTTCCCGTCAATTTTGGTCAGAAATAGCTTAAGTGGACGCCAACCTTCCTATGTGATATGGCCGGCACAAGTGTGAACAATTTTTTTAAATTTTCTGGAATTCTTTATTATTTAATTTTTTTTCTTGTATTTTTTGTTTTCTTTTCCTTCTTTACAAAAAGAGAAAAAAGAAAAGAAAAGAAGAGAAGAGAAGAAGAAACTAATAATAGTAATAGAACAATAAATTTAGAAAACTCAAAAAAAAAAAAATTGTAAGTCCACATTAGATTTAGTCATCCGTGTCACGAAGATCGGCCGATGTCCACATTACTAGTTTCCTGTCAAAATTGATAGGTATGATTACATTGGCAAATCATAAAAAAGCTTAGGATCAAATTGAAACAACTAAAATGTTTATAATTAAATTAGCCTTTTATACAATATATTTAATGAATTTCTGTATAATTATTTCCATTTCTATTTTTTGATAAGCGACGTAAACTTTCATATGGGTCTTTTATATCGCCTCACTACACATGAAATTTTCCTTCAAGCTCGCATCTTTGCTGTCAAAATCAAATTCTACATCCATCGTTATTTCTTGTTTTGCGGAACTCGCGTTTACTCAAGCCGAACTCAATAACGAGAGCTCGTGACCCGACTGGGCGCACCAAGGTGGTGGGACAAGGGCTCGGATCCATCGCGCCGGATCTGCTGCAGCTGCTCGTTGCCCCGCCCATTCCAAGCCGAGAGTTGGTCCATGTGGTTCGGGCGAAGGGTCGGGCCACGTGGATCCTGGAGCAGAGGGGGCCCCGCATAGAGCCGCGAAAACCTCTAGCTCCCGACAGTAGAAGGATAATGTGACACAAAAAAAATACCCTATAACGACTCGGTTCGACAAGGACAGGAAGTGATCATCTAGGTTAAAGGATCTAGATAAATAGCGGCTCCCGAAAAGCTTCTAAGATGGCAAAGGGAGCAAAAAAAAAATCGAATTGTGCACCGAATAAGAAGAGAACAATTAGGGAATATATATGTCAAATCTAGAATTAACCGATGGAAGCGCCTCTTGACATAATGACAATGCTTATCATTGGAACTCTAACTTAAGCGCGCTCATATAGGAACACTACTAGGATAAGTGACCTCCTGAGAAAGTGCATGCATGCACGCCAAAGAATAAAACCGTGAGGCTTGGTATGGGACAAACCAAAAGGAAAAATACATAAGTGAGTTAATCTAGGGATGTCGCAATATGGAATCGGAGCGGGACCTCTAGTAGGAGTGTGGTTCCCTAGGCAGAAACTAGTAGGCCTGCAACGATCGGGTCCAACAAGAGCGAGTAGTGGACGCATGGGTCGAGGGGCTTGGACAAGTAGCAGGCTTCCGGGATGGCAAATGGGGCAAGAAAGAACAAAATTGTTGCACCGATCGGAAGAAGGACAAAACTAATGCTTAATTTTGGAATTTCAAAGTTAAGCATGCTCGGTTGGGAGCATTACCACAATGAGTGACATTCTAAGAAATTGCTTGCTTGTACACCAAAGGACAAAATCATGAGGCTCGGAATAGAACTAGTCAAAGCGGATAATACATCAAGTGAGTTAATTCAGGGATGTCACAATTCATGAATCGATCCATTGCATGCTTGCAACATCGAATAAGTACGAATGGA
The DNA here is from genome assembly GCF_020921035.1 of Rhodamnia argentea. Classification (NCBI taxonomy): domain Eukaryota; kingdom Viridiplantae; phylum Streptophyta; class Magnoliopsida; order Myrtales; family Myrtaceae; genus Rhodamnia; species Rhodamnia argentea. The sequence continues at coordinate 21,134,075 of NC_063157.1, read as the reverse complement.
ATATCCATTTTCATGAATTGAATGAAGGTACCGATTTGGGGTAGCAAGCATGCTCGGATAATTTCCCAACCTTGAAAGGAAAAGGATAGATGGAAGGTTTACTTCGAGAAACCTAGAGCTCACTCTCGTTTTAATAGGGGTGATTGGATTTAGGGTCGGTAAATCGAGATGCCGTAACACATTTCTCTTTCTAATTTGGATCATCATTTCTTTTAGATACTTTGCGCTCAGCTTCTTGTTACTTAAACCCGACAATATCTTAGTTCAATGCTATATCTGGATAATTATCAAGACACCGTTCTAAGATGTTGTCATTTGGCAGGTGGAATATCCGATGCATCCACGTTTAGTTTCCAATAGGATCCCGTCGGTGGGTTCCATTTGAGAGGTAAGGACGATCGATCCGGCTTAAAGCTTCGATCTTTAGGACTCCATTTTTCGTAGCTTTCCAGTATAGTCTTCGCTTCATGGATTTGGTTGTCTGCGCAAGGCTTTTGACCTCCGAATACGTAATTATTTCTTGACTTCCAAATTAGTCACGGCCGGTTCGGTGGAACCGCCGGTTCCGGTTCCACGAAAAGGTGGAACCGGAACCGGCCGTGAAAAATGGCGGTTCCGGTTCCGGGCGGTTCCCGGGCCGGTTCCGGTTCATTCCGATTCATTTTTAATAATAATTTTTAAAATAATAAATAATAAAATAAATATAATAAATTATAAATTATAAAATACAATTAAATTGTACATTGTAATAAAATATGGGAAAAAAAAAAAAAGAAGGAATGGGCTTGAACTTAATGAATTATCATTAAGCGGCCTACATATCTTCTTGGGGATAGAAGAATCAAAGCCAATGTAGTTCTTTTTACCTTTGAGAACCCCAACTTACCTCATCGTCAATCGTCGCTACCCGTTGTGGTACCCGTGGCGGTGGTATCTCCAACATCATCGCTAAAAAATTCGTGTTCACGATCTAACTCTTGGTGTCGATATTTCGCCCTCGTCCAATCGCCGACACAAGCTTGAGCTTCCACGAGAATCCGGGCTTAATCTTGAACGGCGAGAGTCCAAAATTAATCCTCCGAACTAAATGCTTGTTCAACCGCAACCGTTGAAGAAGGGGTTGCTAATATTTGACGAGCGATGAGGGCGAGAACTGGATACTCGATTTGGTGACTCTTCCACCACTTCAGGATTTCGAAATCTGTACTATGTTCTGCATCACGAAACTCAAATTGAGTGGTTAAATATTTTTCTAATTCAGAAATATTACCTGTTGCCCCTTTTGTTTTTTTTTTGCCTACTCTTAAGCATATTATACCCTCTACTAAGTGAACTACCACCTTCGCTACGTGAGGCGTGAGATTGTAAAGATCCGTAATCACTTAAACCATATCTACTACAAAATTCTCCATATAATGCTACTATAGATTCTTTAACATGTCCTAATATATTTGAAATATCTATTGAATCATCCAAATGTAAACAATCATGATAATACACATTCAAATAATCTTGTAAACCGTCTAATTTAATACGTGGATCAAAAACAATACCAACTAAATAGACAAGAGGAATTTGCCAATAATAATGCAACCATTTTTCTCGCATTACTAAAATAGTTTGACCTAATTCGGTATCTTTTTCATATTCACTAAAAACACTACTAATATTAACACACTCTATTAAAAATAAATGCGTTGTAGGATAATAAATACCAGATAAAGTCTTAGTAGCATCATTAAAAATTTTCAAAATATCTAAAATTTTCTTGCAAACGTCCCAATGTTGAGGAAGTAAAGTAATTTCGGGAATATTTTGTGAAATAAACATACATAATAAATCTTTATATTCAAAAGTTTGCCGAAGCAACTCGTACGTAGAATTCCAACGAGTCGGAATATCTTTTGGAAATCTTCTTGGCCTTCTCCCATTTTGTTTACAAAATTTTCCCCATGATTTCATACATTGGGGACGACTCCATAAAAATTTAATTGCACTTTTTATTGGGGCGAGAGAAGTGTCAAGAGTTCGTAAACCATTTTGTACACATAAATTTAAAACATGACAAGCACATCTAATGTGAAAAAATTGTCCGCCAAAAGTGGGTTTGCAAATATTTTCTAATTCGGGAATAGAAGCGGTATTTGCGGCGGCATTATCAAAACCAATTGAAAATACTTTATTTATTAAATTACATTCTTCTAAAACTTGCCTAATTATTCTATAAATATTATGAGCCGAATGGCTTTCATCAAAAACTCGAAATGCAATAAGTCTTTTTTGAATCATCCAATTGTCATCTATCCAATGACACGTGACACCCATATAAGAATGAATTTGCCAAGGATCACTCCAAATATCGCTACCTATATGCACACGTCCATTGAATTCCGCAAAAAATTTTCCTAAAGATTTTTTTCCTTTTTTATAAAGATGAAAAACTTCGCGTTTAAGAGTATTTTTTGGAATAGTTGGCGCTATGGAACCAACGCAAGTATTTATCAAATATTTCATATTAAAATTTTCACCAAAGTATTAAACGGAGCATGATCAAGGGCAACATATTCACCTAATGTTTGTTTATAAAGTGCTTCAAGTGAAACGAAATAAAGGATGAGGCTTAGAAGTGGCGTACCCGGAAATTTGTTGTTGCGTATTGTCGATCCCCGCTTGCGTTGGATGTTTTTTCGTCAAATGTCGACGGAATGTTCCGTAGCCGTCTCCTTTCGTGAATTTATAAGTTTGCGAACAATATTTACATTTTACATTATACTTACCTTCGACTTCATCACGTACCTTGTCGAAGTGTAGCCACAAGTCCGATGTATTATCTCGGCCCTTCCGTTCCGGCTCATTTGCCGTTGACGTTTCTTCGACACCGGTGGGAGGATAAAGACTTTCTTGTGTTGAGATGTGCTCGACGTTCGGAATCGGGACATAGTTGATATTATCGTCGTCGTCTTCCCAACTTGCATACTCACGAGGATCGTATTCATGAAAGGGATACTCGGAATCTCCTATAGCCATCTTGCCCTTGTCGGCATTTCGCTTCCACTTGCCATTTTTGAGAGAATTGATCGGAAATCCGATTGAGAGAATTGAGTCGGGATTGAGAGAATTGGGAGAATTTGAGCGATTTGAGAGGATTTCGGAGAGAATTCGAGAGATTGTTCAGAGAATTTGTGACAAAAATGAAAGGGGAAGCATATGCATTTATAGGCAAGAATCATTTTTTTTTATAAAAAATTGGAAAGCAACGGCCCAAAGCCGCGGGGGGAGGGGGGCCCGGGGCAGAGAGCCCAACGGCTCTCTGCCCCGGGCCCACTTTTATTTTATTTTTTTATTTTTTGGCGGTTCGGAACCGTGGGCCCGGTCAACGGGCCGGTCAACGGGCCGGTTCCGGGCCCACGGGCCCAAATGGCCCCCTCTATTCCAAATGCACTAAAGAAGGCACGCGGTCAGGTCGAAGGATGGAAGGGAGATTGGGTCTTCTATTCTTGCTTGAAGCCAAGCATCCATCTGCAGGTAAGGGGCTTGCTGAAGATGCGTGTATTGTTGCTCCCAGATCTGTTGTGTCCAAGGGCAGAAAAGCAGAATATGTTCTGTTGTCTCTGCGTGTTGGTTGCAAATAGGACATAGGGGGTGGGAGATCATGTTTCACCGGAAGAGATTCTCTCTTGAGGGCAGGGCGTTCTGACCTATACTCTGTAGGAATATTCGCAATATGGATTTACTCGCTTGTTTAAAGGTCTTGAAAAGTCTATGTTTGAATTATAGAGAGCATACCGACCCTAGTATTTGAATGGAGAAAATTACCAAAAAAAGTCCTAAATCTATTGCAATTATGTCAAATTAATTTTTTTAAACTTTTCAATTGTGTTAATTTAGTCATTTCTGCCAATTTTGATCGAAAATCGCTCAGCGTGAATCACGACCTTCTTACGTGTTATGGACACCACTAATGTGGACAATTCTTGTTTAAATTTTCTATTAATTTTTTTTCTAATATTTTTTCTTTTCCTTTCCTCTTTAAAAGGGGAAAAGAAAAGACGAAAAATAATAATAATAATAATAATAATAATAATAATAATAATAATAATAATAACAACAACAAAAATTAGAAAATTAAAAAAAATTGCAATTATTGCAAAAAAATATCCATACTAGCGTTGATCGTCCATGCCGCGTTGATCGTCCATGCCACATTGAACGGCCGGCATCCACGTAAATAATTTCCAATCAAAATAACCCGATAAGATTGCATTAGCAAATTGTTAAAAATTTTACAACTAAATTGGCACAATTGAAAAGTTTAGGATTGAATTGATAGTTGTACAATATGTTTGTTAGTTTTTGTGGGGAAAATTGTCCAAAAGTCTTAAACCTATTGCAAATTTGCTAACCGAGTCCTCATCCTTTTAATTTTACCAATTGAGTTCTACACATTTTCATATTTTGCGGGACGGCCAGCATCTATGTCAACAATTTTCGAGCAAAATTGATCGAATTGACTCAATGGCAAAATATGACAATGTTTAGGACTCAATTAGCAAAAGATGAAAATGTTTAGGACTCAGTTGATAAAATTAAGAAGTTTCTGACTCAATTGGCAAAAATACAATACATTTTGGACATTTTGAACGGTTTTCTCTTCTTCTTTTTTACAGTTATTTCCATCTCAATTGGTATTTTGAGATGAGCGATGTAAATTTTCAAATTGATTCTTTACATCGCCTCACTTCATATGAAAATTTCCTACAAGTTCGCGTGTTTTGCAGCATAAGAAAGTCTACCTTTTAACGCAATTTCATTTTTTTTTAAAAATAAGATAGTGCCAACTGCCAACATTTGCTCGCCACTTCATTTCACGGAGCAGTGTCGAATCAAATTCTACATCCATCGCTATTTCTCGTTTTGAGGAACTCGTGTCTACACAAGCCGGAGCAGTAGCTACAACATTTAAATCTCACAACTAGTAGTATGTTCACAAATCAACCCATTGTATGCTTGCGACATTGAATAAGGTACGAACGTGATAACCATTTTCTTGACTTGAGATGACACGAGCGAGTGCGGGATATTTCCCTGATGAAGCTTCTGCCTCATAATCTGCTGCTGATGATATTTGCTGCTGGTAAATATACTGCTGAGAGAAGATTGGTTCAAGCCAGAGACAGATTGCAATGTAGACGATAGACTGGCACAAGCCTGAACTCCAGATGGAACATTATTCTGAATATTCTGAACCAATAACTGTTGACGTGCTTGAGGCTGATTCACAGCTAAGGAATTAGGAATTGGTTGGCTTTGACCTTGAATTTGTGACTGCATAACTAGAGATGAAAAAGAGACAAGGAACCGACCAATTCATGCATAGCAGCATTAACTGCGAATAGCACAAAGAGACAAGGAATGAGGGATAGATGCACCACAAGTACAACCTCTAGAGCACTATGTATTCCAACTTGAAACTTTCTCAGCAAGTGATACTGGATGGATAATGGACATGTAAACACGGACAAACAATGACCACTCATTTTCTTTTCAAAAAGTACTAAATATAAATCTTTGTGAAGTTCATGTACTTGAATTGATCTTGAAATCTGCATAAAAAGAATAAATAAATAAAGGAGGAAGATGAATCGCCGTTTCAAGCATGCATCTTCCGATGCCATAAGAGAGTCTCACTTTAACAAAGATAAAATTCGAGGCAAAAAAAAGTGGGAGCAAGTTACAAAAGATGCAAGCATTCAGCCCTTTCTAGTAAAACTTAAGTCTTGCTGCCACTCTTTCAAAAACTTGCTCCTCACAATGCAAAGCTAATTCTACTGATGAAAAAAACCGAGATCTTTTAGTTCTTTAATCTATATGTTCAAAATGTACAAGAGAAATTCAAATGTGCCGCTGCCCCATGGTATAAATGTGCATTTGAGGTTACAAATGAGCGAGATTGGAAAAAAGAAATTATCTTCAGGTTACTACAACGAAAATCCGTAAGCATCATGGCTCTAGTGAGTATATAAATGCGTACTATGTAAAGCCCGGGTAAGGACACCTACAGGGCAAGTCCTAAAATTTGTTTCGCTAATGCCCTTTTTTTTGTTTTTTAATCCTCAGTGCCCTTTAATATAACAAATATGCCACCTAGAATTTATATCCACTAAAGCATAACAGGCCAACAGAGCTAACGGAAGAGTTAAAGTACATGACTGTCACAAGTTTTAGGACTCAAGTGCACAAAATAAAAGTTTGAGGACTCAAGTGTCTCTATCATAACAAGTTTTAAGACTCCTGTTGTAACGTCACCCAAAAAAGCAATGTATAAGAAAAAATAGTACAAATACACAAATGAACATATACTATACAAGGGGATAACAATACAGAAATTATCGTTCCTACATCAATGGTATCAAATAACAGGAACTTAAGTCATACCCGAGTCCTCACTGCTATTCCCAGCAGAGTTAGATGGCAAAGCATTAGGTATGGTACTCTTCGTCTCCATCGTCAACATCTTCAAAGATATCTTCCATAAATAATCGTACTAAAAGGGAAACGAAGCAGAAATCACTAAATCACTTCATAACTAACTCAAATTAGAAAGAAAATGAGGCAGATATAAAACCTTCACGCAATATCACAGCACTGAGCAAACCCGATTTCACCGGTACAAAGCTATATGTAAATATTTAAACAGTTCCAGTTACTATATAGATGTGCCAATGATAAAAATTCTGAACATATCATGTGAATAAAAGAACGCTTCTCTAATTTTTACGCACAAGCCTATCCAGTTTGTTTATGCATCCTCTATCCAAGAACGCTTCTCTAATTTTTATGCACAAGCCTATCCAGTTTGTTTATGCATCCTCTATCCACATAGAAACTCGACACCAAACACTCACAAAAGGCATGGACATCATACCTGGCTTGTTGCAGCGGTGTAAATTCTTTCCTCGAACCTCACGGCAATTTTCCTGAGTTCTTGCAAACCCTCCGGACCAGAAACAGGAAGGTGTCTCTTCAAAGTCTCCATTCTGCATATCAAAAGAGATTTGCACTTGAGCCGAAATTTTTCTAGCCAATAATTTTATTTACCCTCAACACGTTTTATTAAGAAGGTACCAAAGGGGTACCACCCCTAACAGAACGGCTTTAGGTACAAGCCACCCATAAAAAAATTATGGACAAAAGACTGTTTCTAACATTTCCAACAAACTAGATGTATGAAATTGGACTTTCATCCTACCAAAAGTGAAGAGTGTACAACTAATTATCCAACTAATTATCCCTAAAAGAATCCCACAAGGATTCCTCTCTCTCTCCAAAGGAGCCAAAATAAAGGAGAAAAATCATCTTAGTAATCTGTTTCTTTCTGACACACAAACTGAAAGTCCCTCTCCAAGCCCAAAGTTCATGTCGCACTGTTCGCTCCTAATATTGAAAAAGCTGCAGCCAAAATCTTTCTGGTCCATTTACGATATAAAAATGAGTGATTCGTGCTCTTTTCTTCAGTCTTGCACAAAAAAAACCTATTAGCCGGTGTTTTCCTCTCTTCTGAACATTATCCAAAGTAAGAATACATCCCCAAGCAAATGAAGAAACCTTCAATGGGACCTTGACTTTCCAAATGGATGTCCATGGGAAAAGCGTGCTCTGTTGTAATGGCATCTGAGTAGAAAGTAAGTCGGACAGAAAAAGTTCCAGAGTTACAACACCATAGCCTATCGTCCTCACATCTATGATCACAAGATAGGACAACTCAAAAAAATTCGAGAAAGCTTCGAGCTCCCGATCTTGAGCACTATGTAAGATATCAATCTCCCACATCGCTTCTCCATTGTTAGGCTTCCAACAATCAGCCACCCTAGCTCTCTTGTTTCATGCTAGTGCATACACATCCAGGAATAAGTGTTTGAAAGCAGTGTCCCCACAGCATATGTCATCCCACAACATAGTATTCCTACCATTCCCCACTCTAACAGAAAGTCTGTATCCGAAAGCATCCCATCCTCGCATAATGTGCTTCCAAAGCCCGAGTCCATGTGCTCCTCAACTAGATTTAGTCATCCACTCTGTATCTTCGAAACCAAGTACCCCTTCTCCAGGTCTAGTTTTCTCCCCATTAAATCAACACAACCATTTTCCAAGCGAAGCTTTATATTCAAGAACCAACGACTTTACCCCCAACCCCCCAATTAGCAACTGATTGCCCACGTACCTCTTCCAGCAACAGCTTATACGGGCCAGAAAGTTTGAGATTAATCGAAAATAGTACCACGTACAAGCAATAACACGCTCACAAAACCTCAGGTTCAGGTTACAAGCATAACAGGAAATCATACTGTGACTGATTTCCTGCCAAAAAGCCACACGGCCTTACCTGTACACTTCAGAAAGAATTACATCCAAATTACGACGTGACCTAAGCACCTGCTAAATCCGACACTGAGACAAACTAAAACTATCCAACGAGAAAAAATTCACAGGGAAAGATTCCTCAGAGTTCATGTTGCGCCTCGACCAAATAACATGACCATATTTGCAAAACCACTACTTCCTCTAACATACTAAACTCTGGGAAATCACTCCCAAGCAACGATCCTTCATAGACTCCACACTTGTCCCCGCGAAATGACAAAAAATATTAAAAACCCAAGCGAAGGAAGGAGGCACTCACATCTTGTTGACGATCCTCTCCCGCGATTCCGGCGGCAATTGGGCCCTCCAATCGCCCCCGTCAAGCGCAGCTTCAGTGACCCCGCCTCCCACCCCACCAGGCGGCGTCGGATTCCAGTTGTTGTTATCCATCATTATCACTCCTCGAAAACCTCAACAAACAAGCGCAGATTCGAATCGCATAACCAACACAATCAACTCCGATTCAGGAACGGAAAAACCCACAAATCCTCCTCCCGCGTTCTCAACAAAGCCCTAGAATACCAACAGTATAGGCCGAAATGCGATGCAGAGAAGAGAGAGAGAGAGAGAGAGACGCAAGTTGAGATGACTGGACAAGAGAACACGAATGGAGGAGAGGGTCGCCTTGTTCGTTTCCTTATTCTCTTCGCCTGAATATTTGGACTTTCGTTGTAATATTTGAGAGGTGACGACGTCGTTCCTATACAAAGCAAAGCGAAAGAAGAAGAAAAGATTTGACCTGCGGTGAGCTTAGTTTTTCTTACTTGAAACTAAGTTGACTAATTTATGCTCTTATTTAAAATAAGATTTACTATTGATATAATTTTGAGAAAATTGCTTCATTTCAGTCCTAAATGTGAATTTGAAAATTTCCCCTTAATTGTGAATTTAAGCTTGAGCATTGATTCTTTTCGAGCATAACGTGGCTCTTGATCTTTGGTTCCAACTAAAGTTTTTCTAGTCACCCGAGCTAGAGTAAACTTATTGTATGAATATTAATTCGATCCTAAACTTTTCGATTTTGCCAATGTGATCACAAATTATTGCACAATATTTCAATATAATCTTGCCGACCAATCTTCACCGAAATTACTAACGTGGCGGTGTGCTTCATAATACGGCTTGCAATGATTGGATCGCAACCTCAACGATTTTCGGTCGAAAATTGACTGAAAATTCTATATTGAAATTTCATGCAAAGTTGTAGGGCTAAATTGGCGAAATTGAAAAATTTAGAACTGAATTGACGTCCATACGGTAACTTTAGAACCGATTTGATAATTTTACCTTTTTGAGAGTACCAAAGGAGCTGTAGCTTCGAGCATAGACAAGCCCAAGTAAAATGCTACTTGACTTGTGCAGCGCATACCAAATTCCAAACTTGGTGGCTAACCTAAAATGACCATAGTGATCCTTGAAATATTAAAATTAGGCCGGCAATAGTTGTTCTTGCTCAAGTACATAAAAAAATAAAACAACAATTATCGTTCCACTTGTCATTGCTCATGTAGCCGACTAGCAAGTTTGATCACATCCTTCTTTGGATTTTTAAAAAAAAGGAAGTCACTGGGACAATTGATTAGGGATGATTGATTTCGGGTAGGGGTGAGCAAAAAAACCATGATCCATCCGAACCGGACCGGACCGTACCCAAACGGTTGATTTTGGATGGAACCGACGGGTAACGGTCCGGTTCTCGATTTCAATTTTTTGGAACTAGTAGGTATCGAATCTATTCCCGATTTCAAGTAGGAACCGTTCAACCGGCCCAACCGGACCGGTCCTTTTATACATTATATATGTATATTCTTCTAACTGAAACATCTCCCTCAAAGGCCCAAATCCAAACCCATCCGTCCAAAGAAAAAGAGTTCAGACCTAGCTCATCTCACCCACCCAGACGCCCATGCAGGCTGCAGCGACCGCACGACCAAAAAAAAAAAACACCTAGCAAAGTGCAAGCCGTTACTATGTAAAACATCATCCAAGTGTCACATTATAAGAGAAGAAAAATGAACAGGGACACGGGGGCAATACAAATTTTGCACTTTAAGCAATGTGGGCTCAGTGAACATGAAATGTCAGTAGAACGTAGATGACCTTCGATCCTTTCATTCTAATTGAAAACTTGCTATTCTAGTAGAAAACTTCACGTGACCAAAGTGTAAGCTTGATAAAGTTTGCCATTCTTCCATTTGTAGCATTACGCTGAACATTCCCATCAAAGATGCAAAGGTTCAATCCATGGCCAATTTCTCCAAAACTGGTATCATTTTCTTTTTCAATTGATGTTGATGCTCGATAGGAGTAGAACCGGGATCCAATCGGGAAGCGAACCGGACCGGAGGTTCAATTCTCGGATGGATCCATGGAACGAGCAGGTGGTTCACGATTCACATTTTACGTAATCAGCCCCTAGCGGGCGGTTCTAGGTTCTAGGATGGTAACCACCCATCATGAAACCGATCACCACTAGTTTCGGGTTTTGTACATGTTCTACCTGGTATTATTTAATTTTTTTTCTTGTATTTTTTGTTTTCTTTTCCTTCTTTACAAAAAGAGAAAAAAAAAAAAAAACAAGAGAAGAAAGGAAGAAACTAATAATAGTAATAGAACAATAAATTTGGAAAACTCACAAGAAAAATTGTAAGTCCATGTTAGATTTAACCGTCCGTGTCACGTAGATCGCTCGAAAGTCACGGAGGCGCCTTTTGATGTAATGGCAATACTTAGCTTTAGAACTTTAAAGTTAACCGTGCTCAGTAGAAAGCATATGAGAAAGTGTATGCTCGTATGTCAAAGGACAAAACCAATGCTTAATTTTGGAATTTCAAAGTTAAGCATGCTCAGCTGGGAGCATTATCACAATGGGTGATCTCCTAGGAAATTATTGCTTGTACGCTAAAGGACAAAATCACGAGGCTTAGAATAGAATGATTCAAAGAGGACAATACATCAAGTGAGTTAATTGAGGGATGTCGCAATTCATGAATCGATCCATTGCATGCTTGCAACGTGGAATAAGTACGAATGGAATAACTATTTTCATGAATTGAATGAAGATACCGATTTGGGGTAGCAAGCATGCTCGGATAATTTCCCAACCTTGAAAGGAAAAGGATAGATAGAAGGTTTACTTTCGAAAAACTCGGAGCTCACTCTCGTTTCAATAGGGGTGATCGGATTTAGGGTCGATAAATCGAGATGTTGTAACATGTTTCTCTTTCTAATTTGGATCATCATTTCTTTTTTGATACTTGGAGCTTAGCTCCATGTTGCTTAAACCCAGACAATATCTTAGTTCAATGCTATATCTGCATAATTATCAAGACACCGTTCTAAGATGTTGTCATTTAGGACTTTTTGAACAGTTTTCTCTTCTTCTTTTTTACAATTATTTCCATCTCAATTGATATTTTGAGATGAGCGATGTAAATTTTCGTATTGATTCTTTATATCGCCTCACTTCATATGAAAATTTCCTACAAGTTCGCGTGTTTTGCAGCATAAGAAAGTCTACCTTCTAACGCAATTTCATTTTTTTTTTAAAGTTAAGATAGTGCCAACTGCCAACATTTGCTCACCACGTCATTTCACGGAGCAGTGTCGAATCAAATTCTACATCCATCGCTATTTCTCGTTTTGAGGAACTCGTGTCTACACAAGCCGGAGCAGTAGCTACAACATTTAAATCTCACAACTAGTAGTATGTTTACAAATCAACCCATCGTATGCTTGCGACATTGAATAAGGTACGAACGCGATAACCATTTTCATGACTTGAAAGGAGGCACCGATTTTGGGTCAGTGAGCATGCTCAATTAGTTTCTAAGCTTGAGAGGCAAAGGACGGATGGGAAGTTTACATCAACGACATTGTTCTTGACCCGAAGATCCCACCGAGGCCGGGTTCCCAAACTCCAGTCTACATGATTATGTGTGTTTTGCTGGAGAATCGACGACAAATCGTAAAGCAAACTTGAGAAAGGAGAAAATTTACAACAAGCCCTAGTCAAAATTCAATTTGGGGAATTGCCAATTTGGGACAAAGCTACGTTGCTGTAGCCTTCAGAACAAACTAGCCGTGAAAGATTTAGCCGACCGACAAATCAAACTCTTATGTGAGATTAACTTTGGCACTTTAATCCCTAATTGAGACAAAGTCCAATCTAAGTCATCTTTCGAGAAAGAAAAAATTTGAAAACAAAGAGCCTGTAACGATTATGGTCAGAAAATAACAGCATTACTTTTCGCAACAGAGCAGTAAGAGTGAAAACGAGCTAATGTTTATCAGTCACAAGAGACTACACGTCAGTTTTTTTTCGGTTCACAGGAGAACTCGGAACATACAAAGACACACTAGGTAGTTCATGCAGAGAGGAGTTCGTATTGGAAACCAAAGTGATATAAAACATCACACCTCAGGGTTGCTCAGGCACCATCTGATTCAGCTGTAGGATTCCCTCATGGTTCTTGTGCACTTCAACTTTAAACTTCTCTTCTTTGTCGCCTCTGTTGACCTTGAGAAGCATGTCGAATTTGACCAAGTTTTCTTTTCTTGTATTTTTTGTTTTCTTTTCCTTCTTTACAAAAAGAGAAAAAAGAAAAGTTAAAAAGAGAAGAAAAGAAGAAACTAATAATAGTAATAGAACAATAAATTTGGAAAACTCAAAAAAAAAAAAAAAATCGTAAGGAATGAGGGATAGATGCACCACAAGTACAACCTCTACAGCACTTTGTATTCCAACTTGAAACTTTCCCAGCAAGTGATACTGGATGGATAATGGACATGTAAACACAGACAAACAATGACCACTCATTTTCTTTCCAAAAAGTACCAAATATAAATCTTTGTGAAGTTCATGAACTTGAATTGATCTTGAAATCTGCATAAAAAGAATAAATAAATAAAGGAGAAAGATGAATCGCCGTTTCAAGCATGCATCTTCCGATGCCATAAGAGAGTCTCACTTTAACAAAGATAAAATTTGAGGCAATAAAAAGTGGGAGCAAGTTACAAAAGATGCAAGCATTCAGCCCTTTCTAGTAAAACTTAAGTCTTGCTGCCACTCTTTCAAAAACTTGCTCTTCACAATGCAAAGCTAATTCTACTGATGAAGAAAAACGAGATCTTTTAGTTCTTCAATCTATATGTTCAAAATGAACAAGAGAAATTCAAATGTGCCGCTGCCCCATGGTATAAATGTGCATTTGAGGTTACAAATGAGCTAGATTGGAAAAAAGAAATTATCTTCAGGTTACTACAATGAAAATCCGTAAGCATCATGGCTCTAGTGAGTATATAAAATGCGTACTATGTAAAGCCCAGGTAAGGACAACTACGGGGCAAGTCCTAAAATTTGTTTCGCTAATGCCCTTTTTTTTGTTTTTTAATCCTCAGTGCCCTTTAATATAACAAATATGCCACCTAGAATTTATATCCACTAAAGCATAACAGGTCAACAGAGCTAACGGAAGAGTTAAAGTACATGACTGTCACAAGTTTTAGGACTTAAGTGCACAAAATAAAAGTTTAAGGACTCAAGTGTCTCTATCATAACAAGTTTTAAGACTCCTGTTGTAATGTCACCCAAAAGGTAATGTACAAGAAAAAATAGTACAAATACACAAATGAACATATACTATACAAGGGGATAACAATACAGAAATTATCGTTCCTACATCAATGGTATCAAATAACAGGAACGTAAGTCATACCCGAGTCCTTACTGCTATTCCCAGCAGAGTTAGATGGCAAAGCATTAGGTATGGCACTCTTCGTCTCCATTGTCAACATCTTCAAAGATATCTTCCATAAATAATCGGACTAAAAGGGAAACGAAGCAGAAATCACTATATTACTTCATAACTAACTCAAATTAGAAAGAAAATAAGGCAGATATAAAACCTTCACGCAATATCACAGCACTGAGCAAACCTGATTTCACTGGTGCAAAGCTATATGTAAATATTTAAACAGTTCCAGTTACTATATAGATGTGCCAATGATAAAAATTCTGAACATATCATGTGAATAAAAGAACGCTTCTCTAATTTTTACGCACAAGCCTATCCAGTTTGTTTATGCATCCTCTATCCAAGAACGCTTCTCTAATTTTTATGCACAAGCCTATCCAGTTTGTTTATGCATCCTCTATCCACATAGAAACTCGATACCAAATAATCACAAAAGGCATGGACATCATACCTGGCTTGTTGCAGTGGTGTAAATTTTTTCCTCGAACCTCACGGCAATTTTCCTGAGTTCTTGCGAACCATCTGGAACAGAAACAGGAAGGGCTCTCTTCAAAGTCTCCATTCTGCATATCAAAAGAGATTTGCACTTGAGCCGAAATTTTTCTAGCCAATAATTTTATTTTCTCTCAACACATTTTATTAATAAGGTACCAAAGGGGTACCACCCCTAACAGAACGACTTTAGGTACAAGCCACCCATAAAAAAAATTATGGACAAAAGACTCTTTCTAACATTTCCAACAAACTAGATGTATGAAATTGGACTTTCATCCTACCAAAAGTGAAGAGTGTACAACTAATTATCCCTAAAAGAATCCCACAAGGATTCCTCTATCTCCAAATGAGCCAAAATAAAGGAGAAAAATCATTTTAGTAATCTGTTTCTTTCTGACACACGAACTGAAAGTCCCTCTCCAAGCCCAAAGTTCATGTCGCACTGTTCACTTCTAATATTGAAAAAGCTGCAGCCAAAATCTTTCTGGTCCATTTACGATATAAAAATGAGTGATTCGTGCTCTTTTCTTCAGTCTTGCACAAAAAAAACCTATTAGCCGGTATTTTCCTCTCTTCTGAACATTATCCAAAGTAAGAATACATCCCCAAGCAAATGAAGAAACCTTCAATGGGAACTCGACTTTCCAAATGGATGTCCATGGGAAAAGCGTGCTCTGTTGTAATGGCATCTGAGTAGAAAGTAAGTCGGACAGAAAAAGTTCCAGAGTTACAACACCATAGCCTATCGTCCTCACATCTATGATCGCAAGATAGGACAACTCAAAAAAATTCAAGAAAGCTTCGTGCTCCTGATCTTGAGCACTATGTAAGATATCAATCTCCCACATTGTTTCTCCATTGTTAGACTTCCAACAATCAGCCACCCTAGCTATCTTGTTTCATGCTAGTGCATACACATTCAGGAATAAGTGTTTGAAAGCAGTGTCTCCACAGCATATGTCATCCCACAACATAGTATTCCTACCATTCCCCACTCTAACAGAAAGTCTGTATCCGAAAGCATCCCATCCTTGCATAATGTGCTTCCAAAGCCCGAGTCCATGTGCTCCTCAACTAGATTTAGTCATCCACTCTGTATCTTCGAAACCAAGTACCCCTTCTCCAGGTCTAGTTTTCTCCCCATTAAATCAACACAACCATTTTCCAAGCGAAGCTTTATATTCAAGAACCAACGACTTTACCCCCGACCCCCCAATTAGCAACTGATTGCCCACGTACCTCTTCCAGCAACAGCTTATACGGACCAGTAAGTTTGAGATTAATCGAAAATAGTACCACGTACAAGCAATAAGACGCTTACAAAACCTCAGGTTCAGGTTACAAGCGTAACAGGAAATCATACTGTGACTGATTTCCTGCCAAAAAGCCACACGGCCTTACCTCTACACTTCACAAAGAATTACATCCAAATTACGACGTGACCTAAGCACCTGCTAAATCCGACACTGAGACAAACTAAAACTAAAACTAAAACTATCCAACGAGAAAAAATTTACAGGGAAAGATTCCTCAGAGTTCATGTTGCGCCTCGACCAAATAACATGACCATATTTGCAAAACCACTACTTCCTCTAACATACTAAACTCTTGGAAATCACTCCCAAGCAACGATCCTTCATAGACTCCACACTTGTCCCTGCGAAATGATAAAAAATATTAAAAACCCAAGCGAAGGAAGGAGGTACTCACATGTTGTTGACGATCCTCTCCCGCGATGCCGGCGGCAATTGGGCCCTCCAATCGCCCCCGTCAAGCGCAGCTTCAGTGACCCCGCCTCCCAACCCACCAGGCGGCGTCGGCCTCCAGTTGTTGTTATCCATCATTATCACTCCTCAAAAACCTCAACAAACAAGCGCAGATTCGAATCGCACAACCAACACAATCAACTCCGATTCAGGAACGGAAAAAACCCACAAATCCTCCTCCCGCGTTCTCAACAAAGCCCTAGAAAACCAACAGCATAGGCCGAAATGCGATGGAGAGAGAGAGAGAGAGAAGAAGTTGAGATGATTGGACAAGAGAACACAAATGGAGGAGAGGGTCGCCTTGTTCTTTTCCTTATTCTCTTCGCCTGAAGAGGGTGGATTTGATTTGGACTTTCGTTGTAATTCTTGAGAGCTGACGACGTCGTTCATATATAAAGCAAAGCGAAAGAAGAAGAAAAGGAACAGAAGATTCGCCGTCATCGATGTCGTGCCGTGTCGTTAGCAGTGGTCTTGCTCGCCTCGCCTCGGACCTTCGCCCGAAAACGGGTCGGGCCGGGTCACAACAAGAGCTTAGGGTGCGCATGAAAACACTTCTCCACCTAGGAATGACTTCTGGCAAGAAGTTAGTTTTTCTGCTTTTGCTTTTGAGTAGAAGTTGATTTTTCAATTTCTACTTCAGAAGTTGATTTCTGGTGGAGAAATGCGTTTAATAACTGAAATAAATTTGAGCTTCCGAAGTAGAAATTCGTTTGATAATGGCTTGAAATTTCAACTTCTGAAAGAGAAATTCGTTTGATAATGGGTGGAAATTTCTACTTCTAAAATGTTATTAGCACAAAATTCTTTTTTCTTTGGATTCTCATCTTTCGGTTCGGAGCAAAAGATAAAAGACGACTCCTGCTCCTCTCAAAAACAGACCAGGCAAATTGAGAATCCTAGTTTGCTTTGGCCACCGAAGATAACTGGAGTCATTGTCGGCGTTTCGGATGCCATCAACAATGGCTACGAATCTTGGGGTCCACTATTTGGCAAACTATTCTTTGCTCTGTGGGTCATTGTTCATCTGTATCCCTTCCTCAAGGGATTCATGGGAAAACAGGATCGGGTACCCACGATCATAATTGTTTGGGCAATTCTTCTCGCCTTGATATTAACTCTTTTATGGGTCTGAATAAACCCGTTCGTTTCCAAGGACGGCATTGTGCTAGAGGTGTGTGGATTGGATTGCAACTAGGATTAGGTGAGCTAGGAATGTTTTAGTAGCCTCAAATTTTACCTGTAGAAATTTTGTTACTGTAGCTTACGATTGATTGTGTTCGTCGGTTGAAGACTCGAAGCGGAGGGCACCCTTTTGCGATTTCCAGTGGGATTCATCAAGTAGAAGGCTCCTTGAAGGGTGTGTGTACAAAAAATGAAAATTGGAAAAGGAGAAAGGAAAAGAATGATTTTTGGCAGATGTGGACTTTGAGTTATGCAAAATCCTCTTGATTGTTTTAGCGTGTTAAGTGATTTTTGTATGCCGTCTCCTTTTTGCCAAGAAGGTAATAAATCAATCTACTAACGAAGAGAAATTGTGACCAAAATCCCTAAATCTGTTTCCACGGTAAATCCATTAAGCTTTTGATACTTTTCAAACATATTTTGTCACCAAAAGTCACCACAAGAGCAAGCTCCATCCCTAAAATGATGATAACGGACGGGATCTCTTATCACAATAATCCTCTGCTCCATCTTGGCCAGAAGTTTTGTGAAAGTATGACAGTCTCCACAAATCCTCAGATTTTTTTCTGATCATTATTGTCTTCTCTGTCAGTAAGCTCATGATTCCATATGCAATCGCGAGTTTTTTGCTGTGGTATTGAAGTGAAGCCTCCCTCTGTTCATCTTCAAGGTCCTGCAAAACAAAATTTGTGTCTGGGACATAGCCTATCAACAAGCTTCCCCGGTTCCTCCATTTTTACGTCCAAACTCTTGGTCAGAGGCGATATCAGGTTCAGCTGCTGCATGCTGACATTTTCAGCTACATCTGCAGAGAAATATAAACGCAAAGGATTACTAATCTATGTAGACACAAACTTAAGTTACAAGAAGCTATTCCTGTTGGAAAACCGAAGTCTTGATACCTGTTCTCGCAGACAAATTGACAGATGCCGGACTATGGTTGTCTGAATTCAGAATAAATGTCTCTTTCTCCTTTTTTATTCCTAATTCAACATTTTCATTGGCATAACTTGAAAATGACAAATGCTCCTTTCTTAACTCACTGGGAGCATGTTGTCGTGGGCATACATCCGAAGGGGCATGACCACTTGCATTAACATGAGCAAGTTCTTTCTCTCTGCTATCAACACAGGAAACCTAACCTCAGTACTCCCATCTTCCAACTTCTCGCGATCCATATACTCTTGAATCATGGCAGAGACTTCTTGCTCCATTGAGTATTTCTCATTCTTAATGGTAAGCTCTTTTGTGCACGGGCAATTACTGCAGTGGTCCTCCGTCACATCTTTCTTTTCATGTTCCAAATCACAGGAGTATTCAAATGTGGCCCCGTCCTTAGAATGCTCATCATCAGTGACTCCGATCATATCTTTCTTGTTTCCTTGGTTCTTCAAGAAAGTCTCACTTAATAGAGTAACTTGAGCATCAAAACGATCCACATGATCTTTTGAAACTTCTACAGTAACTACTGGAGCCTTTTCTTCCAACTTGGTGATCCTTACCTCTACATAGTCAGTGTTCTTAGCATTTCCATTTCTCCGTCTCTCTTCCCCAGTGTCTGCATCCAATTTCCCTACACTGTCTAGTGAGTTGTCTCCGAATACAAAGCTCATTTCCCAACTAACAAATGTCTGCAACTCCACTTGACTCTCCAAAAACTTGTTTTCTACATTAGGAAACAGACAACTTCTCTAGCATCGCCAATCAAAGAGAAAGTATGAAAGAACTCTACTTACATCATAAAATGAAGAAGCGAATAAGTACTCGCCAAGATCGATCTTTGTAGACTCGTCTCCATGAAATTGAACGCAATCTTGGAGAAAAACTGATGTGTTTCCATCTTCTTCCTTGTTAAGTTTATCCACCGCCTTGATGGTCACAGTTGCAGAGGAAGCTTCCTCTTCAACTTCATAAAATTTGCAGATGCTCCCTTTGTTATTTTGATGGAAGCTTAGAGCTTCCTTTTGTGCATTCAACTCCTCTCCACCAGCACGTGGCAAATGACAATTGCCTACTTCAATAACATCAGAATTTCCTTCTTCAAGTGCTTCAAGGTTTTCAGAATGGTTTGCAGATTGATTGGCTGAAAAGTTTAGATTAGATGATGCAGTGAACTCCATCTCGTCCACTTTAAACCCCATCTCCTCCTGCTGACCACCATCATCCAATTCCCCCTGCTGATGGCCATATGAGCTTGAAGAAAGAGAACTCACAGTTCCTTTCTTCTCCAGGGACTCAAAATGTGCAAATTCAAATTGGAACTTCGTGGAAGATCAACACTGTTAATTTCCAAAGCAACCACTCCTTCAGGACCGCAATTGATACACCTGAACTGAAAGGAGGCGACGAGGTGAGAAGAAAACAGTAACAAAGGACGAACGCGCAACCGTCGAGGTGAGAAGAAAGCGAAGCCGAATAGAGAGAGAAAACTCTAACCTCGCAGATCCAAGTTCCTTCAGCACAAAAGACAAATCGCAGCTCAGAATAGGTCGTCGGACGTGCGAATCAGGAGGCAATAGCGGAGGCGGACATGGATGCGTGGTTGGGAGCGACCGAGAGGGTCGTCGGGCGTCGATTGGAGAGAAACATTCGGCTATCATAGAAGAGGAGAGAACCTGTGATTGATACACCAAAACTGAAAAGAGGCGATGAGGTGAGAAGAAAGCAGTAACAAAGGACGAACGCGCAACCGCCGAGGTGAGAAGAAAGCGAAGCCGAATAGAGAGAGAAAACCCTAACCTCACAGATCCGAGTTCCTTCGGCACAAAACACAAATCGCAGCCGAGAAGCGATCGTCAGACGTGCGAATCGGGAGGCAATGGCGGAGGCGGAGATGGATGCGTGGTTGGGAGCGACCGAGAGTGTCGTCGAGCGTCGATTGAAGAGAAATATTCTGGACAAGAGAAGTGCCCGGAAGAGGAGAGAACTTGGGCGTTCAAAATTTGATCCACAGAGAAGGAGTTTCGAGAGAAGCAATTCTAGACGAGAGAAGTGAAAATTTTTTACTTCTCGGATGAGGTTCAAAAATCTGATCCAGCAAGATTTTCTACTTCAGAAGTGAAAAACACAACCAGAAGTTACATTTTTTATCAAACGAATTTCTACTTCGGTAGTATTTTTACCAAACGAATTTCTCTCGCCGGATCGACTTCCGCAGAGAAATCAAAAATTAGAAGTGATTTCATGCAGACCCTTAGTTTACGAAAGAAGAAGAAAAGATTTGACCTGCGGTGAGCTTAGTTTTCTTACTTGAAACTAAGTTGACTAATTTATGATCTTATTTAAAATAAGATTTACTATTGGTATAATTTTGAGAAAATTGCTTCATTTCAGTCCTAAATGTGAATTTGAAAATTTCCCCTTAATTGTGAATTTAAGCTTGAGCATTGATTCTTTTCGAACATAACGTGGCTCTTGATCTTTGATTCCAACTAAAGTTTTTCTAGTCACCCGAGCCGGAGTAAACTTATTGTATGAATATTAATTCGATTCTAAACTTTTCGATTTTGCCAATGTAATCATAAATTATTGTACAATATTTCAATATAATCATGCCGATCAATTTTCACAGAAATTACTAACGTGGCGGTGTGCTTCATAAGACGGCTTGCAATGATTGGATCGCAACCTCAGCGATTTTCGGACGAAAATTGACTGAAAATTCTATATTGAAATTTCACACAAAGTTGTAGGGCTAAATTGGCGAAATTGAAAAGTTTAGAACTGAATTGACGTCCATACGGTAACTTTAGAACTGATTCAATGATTTTACCTTTTTGAGAGTACTAAAGGAGCTGTAGCTTCGAGCATAGACAAGCCCAAGTAAAATGCTACTTGACTTGTGCAGCGCATACCAAATTCCAAACTTGGTGGCTAACCTAAAATGACCATAGTGATCCTTGAACTATTAAAATTAGGCCGGCAATAGTTGTTCTTGCTCAAGTACATAAAAAAACAAAACAACAATTATCGTTCCACTTGTCATTGCTCATGTAGCCGACTAGCAAGTTTGATCACATCCTTCTTTGGATTTTTTAAAAAAAAGAAGTCACTGGGACAATTGATTAGGGATGATTGATTTCAGGTAGGGGTGAGCAAAAAAACCATGATCCATCCGAACCGGACCGGACCGTACCCAAACGGTTGATTTTGGATGGAACCGACGGGTAACGGTCCGGTTCTCGATTTCAATTTTCTGGAACCAGTAGGTATCAAATCTATTTCCGATTTCAAGTAGGAACCGTTCAACCGGCCCAACCGGACCGGTCCTTTTATACATTATATATGTATATTCTTCTAACCGAAACATCTCCCTCAAAGGCCCAAATCCAAACCCATCCGTTCAAAATAAAAAGAGTTCATACCTAGCTCATCTCACCCACCCGGATGCCCATGCAAGCTGCAGCGACCGCACGACCGAAAAGAAAAAAACCCTAGCAAAGTGCAAGCCGTTACTATGTAAAACATCATCCAAGTGTCACATTATAAGAGAAGAAAAATGAACAGGGACACGGGGGCAATAGGAATTTTGCACTTTAAGCAATGTGGGCTCAGTGAACGTGAAATGTCAGTAGAACATAGATGACCTTCAATGCTTTCATTCTAATTGAAAACTTGCTATTCTAGTAGAAAACTTCACGTGACCAAAGTGTAAGCTTGATAAAGTTTACCATTCTTCCATTTGGAGCATTACGTTGAACATTCCCATCAAGGATGCAAAGGTTCAATCCATGGCCAATTTCTCCGAAACTGGTATCATTTTCTTTTTTAATTGATGTTGATGCTCGATAGGACCATAACCGGGATCCAATCGGGAAGCGAACCGGACCGATGGTTCAGTTCTCGGATGGATCCATGGAACGAGCAGGTGGTTCACGATTCACATTTTGCGTAATCGGCCCCTAGCGGGTGGTTCTAGGTTCTAGGATGGGAACCACCCACCATGAAACCGATCACCACTAGTTTCGGGTTTTGTACATGTTCTGCCCGGTATTATTTAATTTTTTTCTTGTATTTTTTGTTTTCTTTTCCTTCTTTACAAAAAGAGAAAAAAGATAAGGAAAAAAGAGAAGAAAAGAAGAAACTAATAATAGTAATAGAACAATAAATTTGAAAACTCAAAAAAAAAAAAAAAATTTGTAAGTCCACGTTAGATTTAATCGTCCGTGTCACGTAGATCGCTTGAAAGTCACGGAGGCGCCTTTTGATGTAATGGCAATACTTAGCTTTAGAACTTTAAAGTTAACCGTGCTCAGTAGAAAGCATATGAGAAAGTGTATGCTTGTATGTCAAAGGACAAAACCAATGCTTAATTTTGGAATTTCAAAGTTAAGCATGCTCAACTGGGAGCATTACCACAATGGGTGACCTCCTAGGAAATTATTGCTTGTACGCCAAAGGACAAAATCATGAGGCTCGGAATAGAATGATTCAAAGAGGACAATACATCAAGTGAGTTAATTCAGGGATGTCACAATTCATGAATCGATACATTGCATGCTTGCAACGTGGAATAAGTGTGAATGGAATAACCATTTGCATGAATTGAATGAAGGTACCGATTTGGGTAGCAAGCATGCTCGGATAATTTCCCAACCTTGAAAGGAAAAGGATAGATGGAAGGTTTACTTTTGAGAAACCTAGAGCTCACTCTCGCTTCAATAGGGGTGATCGGATTTAGGGTCGATAAATTGAGATGTTGTAACATGTTTCTCTTTCTAATTTGGATCATCATTTCTTTTTGATACTTTAAGCTTAGCTCCCTGTTACTTAAACCCAGACAATATCTTAGTTCAATGCTATATCTGCATAATTATCAATACACCGTTCTAAGATGTTGTCATTTAGGACTTTTTGAACAGTTTTCTCTTCTTCTTTTTTACAATTATTTCCATCTCAATTGGTATTTTGAGATGAGCGATGTAAATTTTCGTATTGATTCTTTATATCGCCTCACTTCATATGAAAATTTCCTACAAGTTCGCGTATTTTGCAGCATAAGAAAGTCTACCTTCTAACGCAATTTCATTTTTTTTTTAAAGTTAAGATAGTGCCAACTGCCAACATTTGCTCACCACTTCATTTCACGGAGCAGTGTCGAATCAAATTCTACATCCATCGCTATTTCTCGTTTTGAGGAACTCGTGTCTACGCAAGCCCGAGCAGTAGCTACAACATTTAAATCTCACAACTAGTAGTATGTTTACAAATCAACCCACTGTATGCTTGCGACATTGAATAAGGTACGAACGTGATAACCATTTTCATGACTTGAAAGGAGGCACCGATTTGGGGTCAGTGAGCATGCTCAATTAGTTTCTAAGCTTGAGAGGCGAAGGACGGATGGGAGGTTTACATCAACGACATATCGATCATTCTTGACCCGATGATCCCACCGAGGTCGGGTTCCCAAACTCCAGTCTACATGATTATGTATGTTTTGCTGGAGAATCGATGACAAATCGAAAAGCAAACTTGAGAAAGGAGAAAATTTACAACAAGCCCTAATGAAAATTCAATTTGGGGTATTGCCAATTTGCGACAAAGCTACCTTGCTCTAGCCTTCAGAACAAACTAGCCGTGAAAGATTTAGCCGACCGACAAATTCAAACTCTTATGTGAGATTAACTTTGGCACTTTAATCCCTAATTGAGACAAAGTCCAATCTAAGTCATCGTTCGAGAAAGAAAAAAATTTGAAAACAAAGAGCCTGCAACGATTATGGTTAGAAAATAACAGCATTACTTTTCGCAACAGAGTAGTAAGAGTGAAAACGAGCTAATGTTTATCAGTCACAGGAGACTACACGTCAGTTTTTTTTCAGTTCACAGGAGAACTCGGAACATACAAAGACACACTAGGTAGTTCATGCAGAGAGGAGTTCGTATTGGAAACCAAAGTGATATAAAACATCACAACTCAGGGTTGCTCAGGCACCATCTGATTCAGCTGTAGGATTCCCTCATGGTTCTTGTGCACTTCAACTTTAAACTTCTCTTCTTTGTCGCCTCTCTTGACCTTGAGAAGCATGTCGAATTTGGCCAAGTTCTCCGCTACCTGCATATCACAATTGCAGTTCACTCAAGGTTTCCATCAGTTCTCCTCCTTCCAGCATTTATGAGGCTTACAATACATGGCCACGAAAACGACATAACTTTGATCAAAGGACCATTAGAGATCGCAAAAGAAACAGACTGGCATGGAGAAAGACACAAGGAGGGAGGGAGGTTATAGCAGCAACTGTTTGTAAATTAATCATTTTGTCAGTCACGAGGACTTGGATAAATTTTCTCCCTCGCTGACAGGTTATAACCACAAATTGAAATCAAGGTCTATAGCTTCAACTAGGGGAGTATTTGCTAAGCATTATAGAGTTAAGACAATGGAAGTCAGCAAATGGAGACAACAAAAACAAGCAAAGATAACCACACACCAGATTGGATGCCGAAAACTTCGCAGCACGACACATTAAGTAGACACCAATGACTTCTTAGATGGAAGATGAATGTTAGCACAATCTTCTGTAGACGAACTTTAATACGGGACAAAGTGAAATTCGAGCATTTACTTACCTCAGCTTTTGCATGAACAATCTCATGAAGTTCATACGGGAACAGGGAATTGGACCTTTGCTGAATAGTCTTCACGGCGTGATTTGCAGCATCCTGGACTTCGGGATCGTGAACAGGCACTTCTTGCCAACCAGGACCATGCCCACCTTACAATCATAACAAGATAGCTTTTCACATCCATCAACCGTACAGTGCACAACCATGAACTGTGATCAAGCAAAATCGTGCCGACCCAAGAACATCATTCACCTCTCCTAGCACCAAGGTCTGAGGGTGTGAAGGAGGGGACATCACCAGCATGCTTGAATTCCTGCAATTCTTTGAAGTTCATCCATGGCTTCACCCAGATCTTTGCTTCGTAGAGCTTCTTTTTACCTGCATCCACTGCCTCAATTGTAAGATGGTGCAAGGTACCAGCAACCACCTGTTCGTGTGCCTTCACCACCCTCGCAAACTCGAGGAGTCCATTCTTCAAGAAAGTATACATTGTCAGTCCATGAGGCAATACTGTACATGCTTGACTAGACATAGCGGTCGATATCTAAGATGGGTTCTAAAATGAGTTTGGCACCAGCTCTATGATCGAACTGAAATCTTACAAAAACCCACACAGACAAATCATCAAAAGATACGCTACTTCCTATACGAGAAACATGTGACAAAGCATAAGGCACTCGAAATCTATTTTCTCTACTCTAATCTTCTCTTCAGGTCAAACTTATACCATCTAAGCAGTAGCGCCGACCTTATTTGGGGGCATCATTGCGATATTGTGAAAATTTACAAGGTCCACCTCCTCCGGATCAATTCACCGGCATAAAATTCTAACGATTTACGAGAACGCAAATCCACTTGATGGTGAATCGAACAATCCACCTATGAAACCCGCAAAAAGCGGCGAAGAGAAATCACGAATGGCAGAAACCGCAGCAGCGATTAATTGCGTCTATCCAAAACTCAGAGCGGCGACAATCGAAATGCAGCAAAAAGACACGGTGCATAAAAAATCGAGGACAGAGGCTGTGGAAACCACCTCCTTGCTGTTGTGCTCGTCGACGGCGAAACGGCCGAGGCTTTCGACCTCGACACTGTTCTCGGCCCCTCGCGACTCGCGAACTCCACCGAGAGTGGCCATGGGATGAGAACCGTCCCCTTCCGTTCCCGCTTCTCGATCGGCGCAGAAACCTGCTTCTCCGAGCGCTGCAGAGGCCGACACTACGAGGAGAGACGAGAATAAGTAGGCGATGAGCTTCAGTTTCATGGCGATTTCATGATCGTCTCCTGATCTGCTGTATTCGATGAGAAGTTAAAAGAGAACGAAGAGGAGAGAGGGGGGGATTAATATGGCGAGTGCGCCGGGAATAGGATACGTGTGCGACACGTGTCGAATGGGCTCTTCGTTTTCCAAAGGTTCCCATCTTGCTTAGTCTGTAAGCTTTGTTGGGCCCGTGGACCCCACACTTCTCTCTTTCTTTTTTGGTTTTTTTTTCCCAAATTGGACTTGATCCTACATTTCTTATGCACGATTTTGTCCGCAAGCATGTAACAGGACACGGGTAATCTAAGGGTGATCGGTTCCGGTCCAATCCGATCACGCTCAGGAACGAGAAATCGGCCGATTATTAGTAAAAAAAAATTAATATCATGAAAAATCTCAAGCTAATATACCAGTGATAAACTTATCCCATTAATCACAAAAAGCTCCACATTAGTACACATACGACAAATTTACTCCAAATTATTTTTTGACCATCAAAAACCTTAAACTGATATATTTGTGACAAATTTACTCTAAATTAATTTTTTGACTATGAAAAACCTCAAACTAGTACATCCGTAGCAAATTTAACATTCATTAAAATGGGTTAATACCAAGAAAAAAATCCAAATTAATATACATATGACAAACAAAAGGTAAAAATCCTAAACTAGTACACTCATGAACCGCCACGTGTCATCCAACTCAGCAATTTGATGGTTAAATTTAACGAAAACTAATGAATGGTAAATTTATCACATGTAGGTAAAATTATCACAAGTGTGCCAGTTTAGAATTTTTTGTGATAAAAAAATAATTTGGCATAAATTTGTAACCAAAGTACTAGTTTATGATTTTTCGTGATATTAATCCTTACCGAAAGTAAGCAACACCGACTTTTATTTTAAGATATTAATTAAATTAAATTTATATTGAAATAAAAAAAATAACTAATAAAATATTAGGTTTACATTTAAGAAATACAAAAACTAAATTGGCATTTAAGAAAATATAAAAATAATCGATGAATTATTAAATTTATATTTAAGAAATAAAAATAATAATTAATTAGATCCAATTTGTCTTGAAAGTAGAAACCGAACCGAAAATCACCGGTTTCAATTTTATAAAATCATGAATCGGACCAGCACCATCGGAAATCAAACTGAATCGGCCAATTGTCTTATGATCGATCCATCTTACTCATCCCAAGTAATTCTTGTATCTTGACCATCGTGGCCCCTCGTATTTTCTTTCCGACTTTTTATGTAAACACCGCTACACAAAAATTTAACGATTCTGTGATCACTAGGGAGATCTACGCTTCAATCTTATCCAATGGTCGCGAAGATCCCGTGAGGACAGGGGTAAGGCGACGACCAATTAGCTTAGGACTATGCGCTGAAGTTGACCTGGAAGGGAGAGATCTTATGTACATTTGCATGCGGACCACGGAGAGTTGTTTAACCATAGATAATCTGTTAAACCATCCTATCAAATAAGTAGAAAATCCAATAAAACAAAAAATAAAATAAAATATGAGAGTTTCAAACGAACGTTCCGAACCAGCGGAGCATGGTCACACTTCCCGTTTAGAAAGAGATAGGTGGGAGCTCGAATCCTCGCCTTGGAGAGGAGTGGAGTAGGGACGAATGAGGAGGGAGGAGAGTTTTGCAATCCTTCGGCACATAGTACACACAATATGACCACGACAAAACTTCTGAAATTAAGAAAATAAAAATAATAATTAAATAAATTCAAGAGTAGTGAAAAGTCATAGACTCGGCGGACAGAGAGAGGTGTTCCATCCATTTCTTTAATGTGAAAACAAAGCACCAATTCGCCGACAGTGAACATTTTATTGTACAGTGTAACGTGAACGTACTGTTTATCGCCCAACACAGAGTCCTAAAGTACAACGTCACCTCTCCTCAAGTGAGAGTGAAAAACCAGACGCAGAGGGGGGAAAAAAAGAAAAAAGAACTGATACAAACGTTCAAGGGATGAGGGGGTTAGAAAACAAGAAGAGGCCTGCTTCACTGCAACAATAGCTCCAAGTGCTCCAAAAACACAGTTTTTATGTCCAACAATGGGAAACGGCACCTTCAGCTACTCAAAATGGGGAGCCAAAAAAACATGAGCTTAGAAACTCGCTCACGTGTATGAATCCCCAGTTGTCAGATCAACAGCGAAGCATCCCCTCATCGA
This sequence comes from Rhodamnia argentea, assembly GCF_020921035.1. NCBI lineage: Eukaryota > Viridiplantae > Streptophyta > Magnoliopsida > Myrtales > Myrtaceae > Rhodamnia > Rhodamnia argentea. Next base: position 21,105,418 of record NC_063157.1, on the reverse strand, counting down.
TTTTGAGAAAAAAGGAAACGGATGTAAACTCGAAAACTTATCTCCTCTAAGTGATGGGCAGTTTATCTGAAGACAAATCCCGTGTTGCTGCCTTTTCTTTCAGGCATTCCTTTTCACAAAGACCATTTCCAGGCTGGGAAGCTGTTCAAGAGCACCCTTGGTGAGTGGTGGCTTGAGAACACCCTTCAATCCTTGCTTCAACCTTATCTGCCAAAAAAGTTTCATCCCAACTAGATATCACGATTTCGTCGTCCACCATAGAACTAGCAGAAAATCACAGTAGAAAGTGAAACAGCTTCTCATTGCATCTCTAAACCTTTGCAGATGACGGAGTACATCAGTGCTAGAAATGCTAGTGGCTTTAGAACTACAAACAGAACCATCCAGTCGACAGTAATGAAAGTAGCATCAGTCATTGGGTAGTAAGGGCCTCAAAACAGTCCACTTAAAACCGGAACCAGGAAATTTAGTTTCCAGTCAGGCAATTTCAATCCGTCTCTTCACTTTCTTAAGACCACTCTTGCTTGGGTGTCAGATTTCAGTTGGAGCTAATATTAGAACAGAAAGGTGATCACCCGCCTGTACAACTTTTATAATATTCTCATATCTAAGGCCTAGCTCAAGAGCAATGGCAGGATATACGCTGTTTGAGTACATGTAAAGGGCCACAGTCCATGGTTAACTATTGCGATGATTCCACTATTCAAGAAATAGGAGATCGATCACCAGATATTCTCTCAAACTCCTTCCCACTTTTGTAATATTTTGACCCTCTCTGCACCAGTTAAGTTATTTCCCTTTCTTCACGTTTCTCATGTAGTGTACAGTTTCTTGCTCTAATCAGAACTCTATTAGTCAGGCAAAAGTTGTTGGGACCTATCACAAGCAGTAAGGTAGAGAAAATAGACTAAGCAAACCTCATAGTGCTCCAACAATGATGCAAATAATGTTGCCAGTCCATGGATCACAAACTTCTGACCAACACAAGCACGTGTGCCATAACCAAAAGGAAGATATGCTGCGTGGTTTCTTGGATCATCCAAAACATAAGATCCCTTCTTAGAACCGCCGTCATCAGCAGCCCCTGATGAAAATGATTGCCAGGAGATAACATGCATAACCAGAAGACTGTTACAAGAAGTTTGCCATGGTGGTGACTGCAAAATCTCATAGTAATTTCTAAAATTGCACCTTGCCATGTAAAAGCTAGTTTGTACAAGCTCAAGTTTATAATGACTCCATAAATCAGGCCATAGTTTCCTTATGACTAACTCACAACCAGAAACAAGCAATATTTATGCAAAATTCTCAAGGAAGTACATCCAGCGATTACAATGTGAAAAGTTGCACTGCCCATAAAAGATGTCCGAATCACATCAGGATGGATAAGTGACTTTCCGAAAAGTTCATTAGCAACAACTACTGTGATTCATATTTGACCAATGGCTGAAAGGCAAGGTGAACCAGGAAGTTGAAAACACAAAAGGAGACTGCAAGCTGAAAATAAAATAAGTGTAACCTTTAAGTTGTGCTGAAAGAGAACCCTTTTCAGCCCTTGATAAGAAACGATATGGATTGAACTCACTGCAGTCATTTTTCCAGCTTAAACCTTCCATTTGTACCAACTGCACAGGGACGACTAATACTGCTCCAGCCGGTATAGTAGTACCTGATTTGAGGTGCAAGTCTAGAAAGTTTGAAAAGACTTGAGTTAAAGAACCGTTCAAAATGTTCCCACTAAAAAAAATGAAAAGGTAAATGATGGGCATTATGTGAAACCCTCTTTAGCATTGAAGATGGGGGTTAGTCGACTGGAAAAAATTTGCTGTTACAAACATCAAATTGGTATACTTTTTACCAAGAAATTAAATGTAAGTCGTTTCCACTTGAATAACAAAGTAATGAATGAGGACTGTATGGCCACTAGACTGACCATCTCAGCAGCACAAGGAAACTTGTCCCCCTGGGAGGAAGGAGCACCATGACATAAAACATGGTCAAAGGGGGAGAGACCTCGAGATTTCAAGAAACTAAAAAGTTAACATTTCCCATGAATCATAACTCATCAGTACCCTACAAATGCAACATACTGAAATGATGATATGATGTAATTCGAGAAAAGAGAGGCATTCAAATTATTTTTGCAAATAATTTAACATAGGCCCTTCATCAATATGCATACAGATATTCCAGTTTGACAGTAAAATAAATGCAGCACAAAATTAAAGAACCCACATCGCACCGCATATCCATAAATTGTCATTACTCCTTTTCAATGTCAATGCACTTGAAGACACACTTCATTGCACAAATTCCGAGTCAAATGCACCACCTAATGCAATTCAACAACATACCTCCATTAAGAGAGCACCTCTGCAGCAAAGGCCATGCTGGGAGAAGACGAGCAGATTCATAAATAGTGGCAGATAATAGCACCATCTCATCAAAGGGTCGATAGTCGTCTTTCTGTGACAACTTTCTTGCCGTGACAATCTCCAGGTAGATCTTTAAAACATGTTAAAAGTACAGTCATATAATGTGAACCAGGCTCTTCATAGAAAACAACACCAGCCTCAAAGCAAGCCAAGCATGATCACCAAATCTTAACCAAAGTCATCCAATAGGAGCATCATTTTCACTATTAACTTCCTTATATGATAATGGCTCATGGCAAAACTAGGCTAAGTGATTGTCAATCAACCAGATCGATCATCGTTTACCTTCTAAAATTTACCCATCTAGAACTGATGTACAAAACGTCGACTCATATAGCGACTCTACAAGACAAAGAATAGAGGCAAGCACCAAGAGCCAAGACCACCAAAAAAAGAGCAGCACCCACGAGAAGAGGAAGGCTTGCCAAGAATCAAAAAGGTGTAAGACTAAGAATAGGAAGTTTAAGAGAAACTCTACTCCACAATCTTCTAACTTCCTTCTCCACATTGCTTAGATTCAAACTTTCTACTGCATAGTACATAGTTTAGATCTAAATTGCTCAGTCAGACAAACAATTCACAACAGTAGTAAAAGGGAAAAGTGACCTGATCTTGCAATTCTTGATTCGATGCAAGCCTTAGGAATATATCACCAATTAGGCTGGCAGAAGTCAGGCATCCATGAAACATGACACCCATAATATTAGCACATGGTTCCTCACTCGAATTAAATTGGCTATTTAGCTCCTTCAACACTAAATTATCAGGCATCATAGCAGGAGAACATGCCAGAGAACTTCCTGCTGTCAGATCAATTTTAGGCTTCTCATCAAAGTGGCAACATCTCTCATAGTTCTTTTTGCAAAGTTGAACGAATTTTTGAGTCAAGCATTTCAACTTCGTGCACATGCCTTGGTAACTCCAAAAGCCCCATCTCCAAAAAGGAGTAACATTATATGAAGCCCAAAAATATGCATCCTTGGAAATTGACATGAGCAATTCCTCATACACAGTAACTTCAGACCAACCCAAGAATGCTTCCCCAAACACTCTGGCGCCCAAAAATTGGAATGCCATATGTTGAGATAAGACTTTAGAGTCCACACTTCCTTTGGACATCAGTAGATGCATCTTTTCCATGATAGAGTCCAAAACCTTCGTGGAGACAACACCTGCTTTCTCATGCAATCTATTATTCAATTCTGCTTCCAATAACTCTCTTCTCTTTTGCACCTGTTGGCAATATTACGCGAAGTAAGAACTAACAAATGAAAAATATTTTTAAGGAACCAAAACAAGGATAACTTGATGATTCATCCCACATAAGAAGAAGAATTTGATGCATGACCTCAAGGTGTCAGCTCCAATTTGGCCACTGTACTAACACATAGAATGTACACATCTTAGCTTCAATGATAAGATAATTATGCAAATCCTAGACAGCTAGAGAGTTTAAATGAACATACAGAAACTAAGTCACCTTTCAATGATAAGATAATTATGCAAATCCTAGACAGCTAGAGAGTTTAAATGAACATACAGAAACTAAGTCACCTACTTCAATAAAAAAGATAGACATTGGCATGGCGTATTTCAAGGTGCTGGTGGTGGCAGTAAATTGGCAATGGGACCATGTCAACAGAGTGAAAAAACATTCAGTTACTAGACTGGTGAAATATCTTATTTCAATCCCTTTTAATCATGGTAAAGCAACAGCTAGAGATGCTATTGCTTCAGAGAAAGTGGAGAATCCCTAGACAATTTGGACCAAATAAGGGCAAGGAACCAGAGTCTGCACCTTGTCAAAACAGGGCATAAAGAGGCTTGATCGTCCAAAGGCCAATTGAAAGGCCCGACCAACAATAGGCAATTTATCTTCGGCCTTTGAAAGCATTTCTTTGACAAGTCCTTCATCCGTTATCGATACCAAAAGCTGAGTCGGGCCTAGCCACAGCTTGACAACTGCTCCATATTTTTCATGGAGGGTTGATAGAACATCTAAGAAAGGCCAATTGAATCGGTAAGGGTTCCAGAATGGGAAAAAGACATTATACAGAGGAGGAGCTCTAAAATTATTGATCACTAACTGAATTAACTAAATGGTGAGACACAACTAAATGCAAGGCACGACAATTAGCAGTCACTAGAACAACAAACTACTGGAGGAAACTGAAGAAAAACAAAGTGCAGCGATAGGGCTCTCCATTGCTTGAACCGCTCCACCAACTGTCGTCTTGCGCCTCCACGGCAGATGTCTACATGGACAAATAACATGGGGCGTGGCGTGTGGTCAAGTGCATTCAGATAATTATTCCTTTCTCTCTTGATAGGCTCAGAAAGCATAATTGAGGCTACATGGGCATGTTATGAACTTGTATTTCTATGTTCTTCTTCAGTCCAGTCGTAAATCACCAGCAAGGGTAACATTCAAGCCAACCCGTGAAGATCGAAGTTGAACAACTTCCTCAGTGATTTCACAAGCTAAAAAAAGCATCGGGAACATAATTATCCACAGTCAAACCACAAATTGAACCAAACTAGACGCATCAGAGATGGCCTGCTGTTAATGAGACGCGTTGCAAATTCAGTCAACAAGCACGTAACAGCCGACATCTAGTCCACGCCTTCTCATCCTCGACACTCGAGCTTCCTTCGAACGCTACACCTCGAAGACGAAAAGACTCACCAACGAGATTTTCCCTCGAAATCAGCTTGCAGTGGCCGTAGAAGGAAGGCGAGGGAGGTCCGGGGATCCTGCTCCCACCGATCCATAACCTCGCCAGCTTGACCACTTTCCCGACCAGATAAGCAGTGAAGGCGATGAGAGAGATCCACAGGAAGGCGTTGAGCTCCCTCGCGGCGCACTCTCTGATCAGCCCCAGAGTGTACTCGCCGGAACCGCAGGACCGGGAGCTGAGCTTCGATCGGAGGAGAAACCCCAGGAGAGTCTCCGACGACGAGGAGGACGACCACGATGCGCACGAGTCCATATCCCACTCCCCGATCAATCACATCGGCAACGACATCGGGGGAGTGTGATGATATTGTTGACCTACGGTAACCGAACAAAGTACGAAGACGATATCGATCGATCAAATCAAAGCCGATGGTTGGTTTGTTTTCCCGTAAAAAAAAAAGTTGAAATGACGACGCGCGTTGACAGCTGCGACAGTCGTTGCGGCTCACGCGCCCCCGCCCGGGTTCTCGTACTAGAGAAATTTCTCGAACCTCGTTAAAAAAAAAAAAAAAACCTATGGGCCCGTTCGTCCTATTTAATCACTGTCTTTTGCCATTTTCGCTTTTTGCTTGAATTCGAAATATCTGAAATCATGCACTTAATAGCACGTGCATTTATGTATAATCTTTCATAATTACGTAGCATTTAAGTAATACTTTCAATTCACATAGACGGCGTCGAGAGGGAAACCGCCCGATTTTGTCGGGAATTTTAGATCGAATATAATAATGATGAATAAGACAGAGGTAGGATGAAATAATAATGGGATTAGTAATATATTGTACAGTGTTTCGTAAATGTTCGAATATAGCATGGACATAAGATAACTGGATAATGCGAGAACCGCTCTACCTACAAAGTAATTTGCCGCTCTCGACCACCGTCGGTGATGTCTTTGCCTTCGCGTCCGACGCGTACGACAATACCTAGATCCGGGCCAACAGGTCTCCGTGGAGTCCAAGAAGAAGACTCGAGAGAGTGAACAAGCAAAAAAGAGATTTCCAGCGGAAGGTGGCTCGATTCTCCTCCGTCAAGCCGCCATTGTCATGTGCCTCGCAACTTCAAACTCCACCCAGCCTTGTGTTTATGTCGTCAATTCACCACCATCAAATTCCTTTTCGCTCGCTTTTCTAAAATAACCTTCATTGACAAGGCCAAATTTTGCCCATCATCAATGCTAACACGCGACTAGAGAGGTCATGACCGACACCAAAATCGAGGCCCGGCCTCGGGCGACCTTAGATTAGGGTCCCCCGAGGTTGGAAATTGTCAATATAGTACCTCGAATTTGAGATTATGCGCAGGCCTTCGATGATGGAAGCTCTTTCTCTTTATCGAATTCTTATCTAGCTGGGTATATCCTACCTCATAGATGCAAATATTTTAATCATCCTATATCTAGATATGTGGATCACGTGTTGCTCCAAACTCCGGATCCGATGCACCAAACGAGACGATATAAGCTCGGTTTGATACAGGCAACAGAGATTGAATGGAATTACGATTCATGCGTATTTCTTTCCCGCGCCTGCAAAGAACATTGTAGTCGTAACTTAGGTTGCTTGAATGAGATAATAAATTATTTTTAGTGCGTATTTCCGCCCGAGCGATGCCCGTCCATTTCAGCCAACGGCATCGAAGTGAGATAGGATTCTGATGAATCGGTCTTCACCGTCGGATCAGATCAGTCTCATCCTCCCTCTTGCTTCCCGCGGGGGCCCAATGCTCTGCGGGGGCCCAATGCTCTGGGCCCCTGCTACTGCCTTCCATACCGTACCAGTTCAAAAGGAAAATCCAAAATTTCTGTTTGCCCGCCAAAAGAAGCTCAATCTGTAACCGATGACTTCCTCAAAATTTTCCATTTCGCTCTCTCTCTCTCGTGCACATAAACGCGCAGATCCTCCGGCTCGGACATAGGAAAATCTCTTCTTCTTCTTCTAGGGTTTCTACCGGCGATTTCATCTGCCGAAGACCGAGCGCCTGAATTCTTCTGACATGGCGAATCCGGAGCCTCCTCTATCTCAAAGCCACACCACTTGTAGCTCCCTCCTCCATGAGCTGCGGGTCGGTCTGTCTCTCTCTCTCTCGGTCGATTTTCTTGCTCCATTGCTTGCTTGCACAAGGCTTAGGCTTCGTCTCTATTTTATGTTCTTTTTCTAAATCGGAGATTTTAATCTGTCTTAATTTGATTCAGTGCACTTTAGGTTGTTTAAGTGGGATTGCCTTTCCACGGTTTGCTCTGTAAAATTCAGGCTGATATTATTCTCGTCGTGTAGAAGCACGGAAGGATTTTCAGATTGCATTGGTTATTTCGTTTTCCACTATGATTCAAAAAGGCCAAAAAAGGAAGAAAGAAAGAAAGAAATACTGCTCAGTAGATGTAGAGTCTTGTTTCTCTGTTAGCCATTTGGATGATCTGCAATGGCTTCCCGAGTTGTCTGTAGAGAATCAAAAAGTGGCTAGATAGTAGGACTGGAAAGGAATTGATCTCCCTGTCAATGGGGTTTGAACATTGTCTCTTATTCTGATTTCCCCTCTTTTTGGATTGCACCTGCTTGTGCTCTTGTTTTCATGTGCTCTAATTACTATACCACAGATTATTTGGGATGAGATCGGCGAGAGTGATGGCGAGAGGGATAAAATGCTTCTACAGCTGGAGCAGGAGTGTCTGGATATATATCGCAGGAAGGTTGATAAAACCAAAAAGTACAAGGCAGACCTGCATCAGTCACTAGCTGAGTCTGAAGCTGAAATAGCCAACCTTATTTCTGCCCTTGGGGAGCGCACAATCGTCGCCCGGGTACTTTCGCTAACATTTTCAACCTTTAATACTCAAAGTTGAGTATTGGGGAACTGAAAAATTGCGTGAATGTATCATTGCAGTAACCTTTTCAACCTTTACCGATTGAAGTACAGGATTGGGGATTGAAAATTACAAGAACAAATCATTGCACATATTACTCATAGCATTTTAATTTGCAACAATGAAGTGAAAGGTTTTTATTTTTCAAGGGGAAAAAAAAAAAGTGGAGCAAGAGAGGAGAAAATTCTTTATTCTCGAGCTTGGGCCTACTCTAGAATTATAAACTCAGTTTGTTCTCTCCATTTGTGCAAGTAAATATTTCTGTAAAGGTAAGTGCTGAGCTTTGAGATATCACTCGATTATGAAGGGGAAGGGTAGTCTCAAAGAGCAACTCTATGCTGTACAACCCATTCTGGATGACTTGAGATGGAAGAAAAACGAGAGAATGAAGGAATTTTCAGAGACGCAATTGCAGATATCCCGGATATGTGCAGAGATAGCAGGCAATGAACTGTCAATTGATTCTACTTCTTTGCAAGTTAATGAACGAGATTGGACTCTCAACAGGTTGGCGGAACTCAAATCACACTTGCAAGAGCTTCAAAATGAGAAGGTTTATTACATTTCTTTTCTCTGTACTCATACACTGATTTTGTGAAGCCTAGGAAAAGAATTGGGAAAATAACAAAAATTAAATTGTTTGATTTGCAGTTGATCCGCTCACAAAGAGTGAACAACCATATCAACACCATCCATCAGTTTTCAGTCGTGATGTCTTTTGATTTCTTTGAGATTGTCGATGAAATTAATCCAACTTTGAGCAGCTGCAAAGATGACCAGGTTAAAAGCATAAGCAATGACACTCTTGCTAGGCTCACAAGTACAATCCGCTCCCTTAAAGAAGAAAAACAACAAAGACTACAGAAGGTGACTTGATGGCTGTTTTTCCTTCATGTCTCTGGTTCTCTATATGTGTATATCCTACATTGGACTTGTAATTCCTGATCAGAGCACATAAAAACTCTGACTGCTTCCTTATCTCTAAGGTTGTTTTTGCCTTTGATCATGCTTGTATTAGCAAGGTCTTTGCTGGAACTGCTTAAAACGTCTTATTGTTTCCTTATCTCTAAGATTGTTTTTGCCCATGATCATGCTTGTAATAGCAAGGTCTTTGCTGGAACTGCATGAATTTTTATGACTTGGTTGCATTCTTTGCGCTTTCAAGCAATGACTAGGGATAAGTACGCTACTTTGGAGCCATAAAACTGAAAGCATTAATCAAATGGATAAGTATGTAGTTAATCTAATTACTGTCTATAAATTTGACCTGTAACAGCTACTAAGTACAAACAGATTCTTCCTCTCTTTACTTTTTTCTGGCCTATTTGTTATCTTAACGATCTTCCTGAGCTTGAGCTTAATTAAATGCCTTCAAGGCTTGTTGCTGGTGAACTAAATAATGTTGTTTGCTGCAAGATTTTTTTGATAGCATTGGAATGAACAGAAATTTATTTGGTGTAATTGTAGCTTCAAAATCTAGGGAGCACACTCATGGAGCTGTGGAACCTTATGGACACTCCTACTGAGGAACAGAAAAAGTACGACTATGTCACCAGTTTAATTTCTTCAAATGTTGACAAGGTGTCTAGGCCAGGATCCCTTGCTCTAGAAGTCATTGAGCAGGTGATATCTTGTCCTAAGGTTTATTTCACAAATAACCACTTACCATATATAAAATGTTGTCTGTTGGATTTTTGTAAACATGCTTAAACCTGTTATTTCTAGGCTGAGCTTGAAGTAGAGAGGTTGAATCTCCTAAAGGCCAGTAAGATGAAGGAGCTTGTTTTAAAGAGACAAAGTGAGCTTGAAGATATCTACAGAGGTGTTCATATGGATGTGGATAGTGATTCAGCAAGACAAATTCTCATCAGCCTTATAGAATTAGGTCTCACTCATTCTTCCCTTTTTCATTTTCCTCAGCGATAAACTAGAAATACTCTCTATTGTCATTACCTTCCTCAAGTTATTTAGCAGTTTCCATGATGTCCATCTTCGCCAAATCCCAGGTAAAGAAACGCTACTGAAATATTCATCTCTGCATTCCAGTTGTCATGTTTAGCAATCAATTTCAACTCGTGTAAATAGAAATTTGTTGTAACTGAGTTCCAACCTCCAACCCTTATGACGTGTCATTATCTCTGGCATGATTTTTTCACCTTTAGCATTCTCCTTGTTCTTGATATATTCCACTTTCCTCTCTTGTGCATGCACCTTTTACCTGGTTTGCATAAAGGCCCCTCTTTTAGGAGGAAATCAAAATGCACACCTCTTGCTCTGAGGCTAAATAAAAATGCGTGCAATGGATTCTTAAATTTCTTTTTCAACATGCACTTGTAGGCAATGCTGATATGTCTGATCTGCTTTCAAGCATGGATGACCAGATTGCGAAAGCAAAAGAGCAAGCTCTGAGCAGAAAGGATATATTGGATAAGGTAGAGAAGTGGAAGTATGCAGCGGAAGAGGAGAAATGGCTTGATGATTATGAAAAGGTATCAACTCTCAAAAAGCTTTTGAATTGCTTTGCAGCACAGTTGGTTGTAGATACATTGGGTACTCTAGCTTTTGTACTGGTTTCACAAATGGCATGTGAAGTTTTCTTGGAGATACCTTTCTTGAAATGTGAAGCCCAGGCATTGTCAAAACAAGCAAAAACAAATCGTGGATGCTTTGAGAAAAGTAACAGCTCTATGAATTTTTTTGTCTTTGGGACATTCACTTCCACTGAGTACGTTAATGTTTTTTCTCCACATCAGCCCTTTCCTTTTCTCTTCCAATTTTACATTCGTATGTCAAGTGATGATAATCTTGCTTACATCTGGATTATAAGTACGTGTATGAAATATGTGTCGTCAACCTCCTTGTTGCGGCAACAGTGTAAGGCCACATCCATACCCTAGCATGGTGAGGAAAGGCCTGACCCGACTGTTGATATCCCTAGCGTTGCCCCTTGGGCCTTTTGTTATGTCACAAGCCTCAGTCATCGCAAATGAACTCGTTACTGCTCCTAGATGATTCTAGAGGAGAAAAGGTAATTAACATGCGAGAGAAATTTCTTCTGCTTAAGCTCGTGAACAAGTATGTATCGCTTAGACATAAAATCAGACTTAACCCCATGGGTACAAACAAAAGAGACACTCACATTTCTTTAAAATATATTTATGATGAATTGGTTAGTCTATTCTAGTCTATGCTAGCTTTTATCAGAACTCAGACCTTCATTAGGAGACTCATAGCAAGTAATACCTTTGAGCCATGCACTTGCACTTAGGCAATCATGTTGCAAGCCTTAGGCTTTTGAATTCTTAGGTACTCACTTTACTTTGACCTTCGCAGGATGAAAATCGCTATTCAGCTGGGCGGGGCGCACACATAAGTCTCAAACGTGCGGAGAAGGCACGGATCCTGGTCAGCAAATTGCCATGTGAGCTTTTCATCTTCTATAGACACTGATACGACAATAGTCTTTGATGATTGGTGGCACAGTGCATCCTTGCATGAGTCGAAATGTATGTTAATCAATACCATTGCTAATTAAATTTCAGACTTGATTAATTAACATTAATATTAGTGTATACTTCATAGAAGTGACCCACTCTATCAAGAGAATTCTCTTTTCCTGTGGTTATCAAGCTATTTCTCCTGAACGTGTCATTTTCTCCAAGCTTACCCCCATGGAGAAGACTACTGTGGAAATGTTCCCGTTATCAGCACCTTCACGACATGATAAATATTGTAGCGTTTTTGTGACAGCAAGGAAACTCCTTGTGTTTTTTTGTATGGATGTTTATATGCTCATACAAGACTTGAATTTTCTTGAGTAGCTATTGTTGAAACTCTGACATCAAGAATAAAAGCTTGGGAATCAGAGAAAGGGATCCCTTTCTTGTATGATAAGGTAATCAATCAGCTCACGCATCTTCTGTTTTATGTACAATTTAGCATTTAAGCTGTTTGACTCAAACTGCTAATTAATTCCAGGATCCCCTCTTATGTACTTTAGAGGAGTACACAATGTTGCGGCAGGAGAGGGAAGAGGAAAAACGTCGATTTCGGGTATGCTTGAATCATCTAATCTGGCACTGCTTGCATTTCATTATGTTGATACGCATAACATACGGATTTGATTTTTTTTTTTTTTTTGGTGAAGATTATACGGATTTGATTTCCTCCCTCTTTCACGCATAAAACGGCACCAATTTATTGTTCTATTATCATTTTTTAAGGATCTTGAAGGTTCTGCTTTGCTGTCCTTCTCATTAGGAGCTTCAGCATTGACATTTGTCATGGAAGCTGAGTTCGCGTGGTAAATCTTTGCTTTGCTTCCTTTCTGCCTCTTACAGGAGCAGAAACGGCTACAGGAGCAACTTGCTGCAGAACAAGAAGCCATCTTCGGTTCCCGGCCCAAGAAACCGCTTGGCCAGAGCACCGCTGCCAATACCCTCCACGGAACACCAATGGGTCGACGGGGTGCCACCCCAGGCCGTCATGGAGTGCCCTCAAGTGGCAAGGAGCGCAGAGACGGCCGCAAGTCTAATACCGTCATTCCTATCAACTACGTCGCTCTTCCGAAGGATGATGCCATGTCTCAGGGAAATTGACATGTGCCTTTCTCCTCCATACCTGACATGAATTTTTTCTTATCCGAAAAGGCAGACAATGTTTTGTCCTCAGGAATTGTGCATATGACCATAATAGCTAATAAAAAGTACAGCTTCTTGTTTCATGCCAACCGCCGAAAACGACAGGGTGTCGTTGGGCGCCATTCCTGAACCTGACCTTTGCGAGCACTTCTCCCTTTCATTGGACTCCTGGCTTGGTTACGAGCATTAAGTTGCAGGATGTTTAAGAAAGGAAAAGGAAAACAAAAGAAGAAAGTCTTTGCCATCTTGCAAACGAAGCTGACTCACCAAATCAGACCCTCAGAAAAGAAGCTTTTCTTTTTTAATCTCTATTTGACTAGTTGGGACGGCGTCGCCACTTTTGGTCGCCTTTCGCTCATCCCGACACCTAATTGTCACCGGCAACGATCTCTTCGGCCCATGTGAAGGGTGTATTAAAGTGCCAACAGGTCATTTATGTGGACTGCCGAGTGTCGGCCAATGACACGAACCGAGGTCGGAATCGGAATGGTCCATCTATTCCCACCCCTTTCCGTATCCCTCTTTATTTTTTCTTTTTCAATTAACGGTTGCGGGGTCATCTGCAACTTTGAAGAGAAACCCATGGCCACAATAACTGCATATACGACTCAGATCGACAGCTGCCGCATAGAAATGAAATATTAAATTGAAGGTAGCGACTAGCGAGACTGCTTTAGACCAAAGAATTGAGCCTTTTCAGCTTCCAATGGGTTCATTGCTGCTTGGGATTGCATTGGGCTTATACCCATGTTCAAACTTCAATTTTCTAGAGACGAGAGAAGTATGGCTATGGAAGGAGGGGCGGAACAATCTCGAGGAACCTTGACTTTGTAGATCTGTCCAAAGAGCCGACCCAATCACTCGCGACACGACTTCGTGCTTTCTGTTGCCACTAACTATATAAAAAAAATATGCACTAGGCCCGACACGTCAGTTGAGAATAAAGGCGAGTCTAAGCTCCGTTCAAATGTAGACACCCATCGTCGGGATCTTCTAATTTGGCCCCATTATTTCTTCCCATTCACGTCAAATAATCAAATTTATGATAATAAATTTGATTATTTCTTGTTCCCTAAACTTTTTTTCTTTTCATCCGCATTGAATTGTTGCTGAAGGGTACCAATACGAAGCAATTAGCTCGTTTTAGCTATGTAGCTAGAAGGATCTGTAACATCGGATGTATATTTCCTCCACTAGACCATCAGATTCAAAGGGGAATAATGACCGGGTAACGTTAGGGGAAACTTGAATCAGCGGCTCAAGATTTAGTATAACACTTTTGATGAGATCCTTGATTTCTTCATACTAATAAGCATACTTCAGGCAAGAAAAGAAAAAAGGGGGAACGAAATGAATAAATTCTTTCTCGAGTATTCTCTAGCGCTAGGTTACATTATAAACACAGATTAGAGGGTCACCATCCTAAGGGAAAAGGAAAAGAACAAGGAAAAAGCACCATGCATGCTTGACTTCTTCGCAGAGACTACATGTACCCCAAAATGAACATACCCAAAACCAAGACGAAACAAAAAAAGAAGAAGAAAAGTCATGCCAACCAAGATCACCTGGGATTGGTAGCGAGGGGGACCAGCTCGGATAGTGGTGTGGCGAGCGGCATGGCAGCCGGCAAGCGCCGGCACAGCGGGCACGTGGCGCTGACCCTGAGCCACGCCTCGGCGCAGTCGGCGTGGAAGCAGTGGCTGCACTCCGGGACGCACCGTATCACGTCCTTGGCTTCATACTCGGCCAAGCATATCGAGCAAGGACCCCCCTCGTTGTGCTTCGGCAGCCTCTTGCTCTCCCCCAGCACCAACTTCGGGTAGTGCGTCTCTATAGCCTCCCCTTCCATCCCCACCGTCACCGCGGTCTCCGCCGCGTGCGGACTCGGGTCCGCCGCATCGGCGTCGCCGTCGGAGGTGGCACGGAGGTTGTGGGACTTGACGCGGACGCAGGCGTAGGAGGCGAGCATGATGGTGGAGATGAGGACGAGGAGGCTCACGGCGATGGCGATGCCGTACCCGAGGCCGACTCCGGTCGTCGCCGGGGGGTCGGCGGAGGAGGACATGGGAGCGAAAGAGAAGGAAGGCACAAAAGCAGTGTGAAATGAGAGTGACTAGGGGGAGGTGGTGGAGAGATCAGTACCAAAACGGGTGGAATTAATGAGAATTGGAGTTAATGTATGTTGGTGAATGGCAAAGTTTTGAGTGTGAATGAAAAAAAGGGTGAGATGAGAGTTATGACCCTTGGGATGGGTGCAAAATTAGTGGAGAGCTCTTAATTTGTTTATGAGATTTGGAACCCGAATTGCCAATATCTTATTACTGTAAATGTTGATAAATGCAGGGGTAATAACGTAAACGGTCTTCGAATTTTGATCCAAAGTGTAATGTGATTTATGAACTTTTAATTCGAATAATATGATCCCTGAATTTTTAATTTGATCAATATGGTCCTTGAACTTTTGAAACATGTTCAACTCAATCCCCGAATTATATGAAGGTGTTCAACATAAGCCTTCCATTAATTCAAGTTCAAGGGACGGCTTTGAACATTTTCTTATAGTTTCGGGACTAAATTGAACATGTTTTAAAAGTTCGGAGATCACATTGAATAAATTGAAAGTTCATGGACCATATTGATCAAATTAAAAGTTCACGGATCACATTACACATTGGACTAAAGTTCGGGTACTATTTGTGTCATTTTCTCATAAATATATATATGGTGTTTTCCTTTAATATAAAGACTATGACAATGCACGGACGAGGGCTTTCTTAATTTTTTTTAAAGGGACAAGTGCACCATACGCCCTAAAATTTACCGCGAAAGTAGGAATACGTCCCAATTCTTTAAATAAAGTCGAGTATTAAACACAGCATTTGTGCAAAATAATAAGTTTTTGGTCTACCACATTCCTTTACTTTTGAGAACAATCATTAGATTCTTATGCCTTAAGAGAAGAATTTCACTTGCGGATAAAATGATTTTATGTGAAGAATTAGGAGATTTACGGGCGTTTGTAGATTACTTTTCATTTTTGCAAATGGGCTATTCTTTAATTTGACAGCATCTAGATTGAACAAACATTTTTTTCTATTCGTTCCATTGTTCCAATTCAGATATTCTACAATGATTTGGCCAAGCTCGGAAAGTTCTTAGCCCTTGCTCAATTTTTTTTTGTGCTTTTTCACGGCATTTATGCATCCCCCTCTCTCGCTCTCTCTGCTCATCTCAATCTGTGTTGTTGGCGTCGGCGCTACTGCCGGTTCGATCGAGCAATTGTCTTGGATCCGGGCTCGTACTTACTCGACCTCGACTGCGGTCAGTCCGATGCCGCTCAAGGTACGGCCTCGAGTGGGTTTCCTAAGCTCAGCAGACAGCCGATGTCGACCCCTCAGTTTGAGACATGACCTCGGGCATAGAGAGGTGGGTGAGCAAGAGAGCAACCGCAGCGGACTCGCCGTGTTCACGTGGCGGTGATGGGGTCACTGGAGGCGCGGGGGCAAGCGAGTATGAGGGAGGCTGAGGCGGCGATCAACGGTGAGTGAGATAAGGGGAGATGAGAAGGGCCGAGAGAAATGGTTAGAGTTTCTTTGGGTCGGTAACGAGCTGCCATGCCGGGGCGATTCTAATAGCTAATCTTGACGTCAAGTTAGGAAAGCTCTCCATATGAAATAACGAAGTACGGAAAGCCCCCGCCGGACATTCACTCGCAACACGGCACGAACTTGAGATCTCATAACAGATAATGCGATCATTTGACCATGTCTCTCAAAGTAAAACATAGATTTTAATTTGGTACAAAGAGACGGGACAGGGTCGGGACGTTTGATCTTGATTGTCTATGAAATTCTAATTTGACGGTCACAAACAGAGGTTACCATGGGCCTCGAAAAAGGGCCTAACCAAACAATTTGCTTCTCACGACCCGCTTTAATCGATTTTAGGGAAAATTTCAAATAAAAAATTGACATGCCCTCATTTTTTCAAATAAGGATTTGTAGTAGCCAAGCCGTTTCAAATAAGAACTTTTGGTCGGCCGATAAACATGTCACTATTCCAACCATCGGAGAAGAGGTATTTTAGTATAAAAAAAAATTCTAAGAATATCTTTTGATTTTTTTTAATTTTTTTTTCATTTCCTTTTCTTTTCTCTTTCTTTTCTCCTTCCCTCCCTAGCCATAGCCCGCCATCGATGGGCGAAGGTCACCCTTGCTTGGGTTGGCCTCGCCCTCGTCGGATTTGATGAGGGTCGCCCTCGCCAGGCTAGGCTAGTCCGGCTAAGGAAAGAGGAAAAAGGAGAAAATAATAAAAAAAGAAAAGGCAAAGGAAAAAAAAAAACATAAAAAGGAAGAAAATTCAAAACAAGAAAGGACGAAAATGGCCTTCAGCCAGCGAGGTCGGGCTCTTCTTTGAGACTGATATGCTCACTTTAGGTTCTTATGGACTGGATCATCTAGAGAAAGTACAATTCATGTAAATAGGACCTGGGAAAGAGGAAGAAATGAATGGAATTGCTAATCCCCAATCCTTTAGATTCCATTTCGGACCCTTATTTGAGATGATTTGGCCACTTCGGGCTTTTATTTGAAATAAGATCCACTTCATGCTCTTATTTGTGAAAATGATGGCACTTTATATTCTTATTTGAAATTTTCTTCAAATTTATATAGATGATCCTAAATTTCTCAATCATTTCGTAAGCCGCCTTGGATAATGATTTTTAGGCCTGGGCATTGTCTAGTGCCGCATATAATTTGAACTCATCCCAAACTTGGATGGGCTTGGCTTAGTTTCAGTAATATGGTCAGTTTTTTGTATGGGTCAAAAGTAATATGGTTAGTTGGAAAACATGGAATATCAAAGCTTGATGTGATTCGACCTGTGGCGCCGTCCCTAACTTTGATGGGCTACAACACGGGCCAGGAATCATTCTCCTTGTGGGCCTTGGCCCGATAGGACTTCCAGCCCACCACCCTTTTATATTTAGATTTTGTAATTTTTGAGGTCTAAACTGCAAATACATTGCCTTCGGATTTCCCGGCGGGAAAACTACCAAAAGAGTGTTAAACTTATTGTAATTGTATCAATTCAATCATAAACTTTTTTCATTCATGACAATTCAATCAATTTAGCTGGCCGATATCTATTGAACTATTTTTCTTCCAAACCCTTGCCGGCATTGGCGAGGGGCGCGCCCCTCGCACGGATTTGGCTAAGGCCGTGGTGCCCTCGCTTGTGGCAAGCGAGGGTTGGCCGGTGACCTCGCTTGCCCAAGGGTTAGGGAATAAAAATTAAAGAAAAGAAAAAAAAAAAGTAATGAGATTCAAAATATTTTTCAAATATTATTTAAAAAGGTCAACGTCGGCGTCAGTTAGGCAAATGAATTGAATTGATATAAATGTAAAAAAATTATGATTAAATTAGCAAAAAAATATTTAGAACCTAATTAACCCAATTATAATAGGTTTATAATTTTTTTTGCAATTCTTCCATTCCTCATCAAAAGAGAGACAGAAGATAATCAAAATCAATCACCATGCCATCTCTTCCTAAATGTTTCTCTCTTGGGGACGTTAAATTCTTGGATTCAATCAGTACTGTCAAATCTATCCTACAAGTTCCAATTGGCAGGCGACCACGCTGATCATTAAATTTGTTCTTTCTGGCAACAGATGGGTTTCGTGTTCTCGTGTCATCTTGTGTAACTGGAAGCTATTTTTCTAATGTTCTCAGTTTTTGTCTTTTTTTTTTTTTTAATATCATGAAAAACCCCAAACCGGTAAGCTTGTGACAAATTTACCCCAAATTTTTTTTTTGACCACTGAAAATCCCAACCTGGTACACTTGTGATAAATTTACCCCAAACCGGTACATCTGTGAAAAATTTACCTTCCGTTAGTTTTCGTTAAATCTAACCGTTAAATTGCTAAGTTTGATGGCATGTGGTAGATCACAGTTGTACCATTTTGATATTTTTACCTTTTGTTTGTCACGGGTTTATCAAATTGAAATTTTTCGTAGTATTATTCTAATTTAACGGAAGGTAAATTTATCACAGGTATACCATCTTAGGGTTTTTCTTGGTAAAAAAAATTAGCAGTACTAGTTTATGATTTTTGGTGGTCAAAAAAATAGTTTGAGGCAAATTTGTCACATGTCTATCGGGTTGGGGTTTTTCTTGGTAAAAAAAATAGTTTGTGGTAAATTTATTACAAATGTATTAGTTTGGAGTTTTTCATAGTATTAAACCTTTTTTTTTTTTTCGGTCAAAAGTTTTTGTCTTTTGTTATTGAACGAACAATTCTTGACTGCTGCTATTTGCTGAAATGTTCTTAAATTTGGATTTCCTAGCGGATAAAATGTAGATTGCCAGACGAAGTAGGCGATAGACTCTCGGTCCCGAATGCTTATGATGGTAGTAGAATCGTCGTTGTATCATCTTTTTTTATTCTCCTCTTTGATTAGTTCCTCTTAGTTAAATAAGCTGAAGACCAGAGCGGTGGGTAGGCGTCGTGGGTCCCTTTTTCGTTTTTTTTTTTTGGGTCTGAAGGTCGTGCACAGAAGTTGGAACCCTGGTCCAGGGGAAAGATCCAACCGGGATCAAGAAAACCACGTCGCATCATGTGGATCTGAAAAGATGGAGGGTTCTCGATTCATTCGTTGCGGTTCCAGAATCCACGTGAGGACTGGGGATGGACAGAGGGTGTTGAAGTTGAAGGGATCTGTCTTAGCATTAGCATGTCTTGAATCGTAACCCTAGAGCACCAACAGAAGTCATTAATTCTAAAGAGAGTTGCTAAATCTAATGGCTTGATAAGTCAAGAATTCTGTTTTCTATCGGCCAATTCGAATCGATTTCATAAGCCGGTCTAAACTCGAGATAATTTAACAAGAAGTTTTGGTAGAGGGACTGGAAGCGACGAACCACGCCTTTCCTTTGGGGAAGGGAAGCAATGAGTTCATCAATGGCCTTCTCCTGGTCATCTTCTTTGGTACCTACGATGGCGGACTGCGAAGAAAGTTGCTGGTGTGCCATTGATGTTCGAGTAAGAATCGATACGACCATAAGAATGGGAAGCACTGATCTTTTTGTTGCTAGTTGAACGTTAATTTTTCATTTTTATGTCCTCATGGTGACGTCAAAGAGGAACCAAACACATGATTCACATTGCAATAGATATTTCTACCATTGCTTGCCTACGGTAGTGTCGGTCAAACGTTTATAGCTTACGAACTAGACAATTGTTTTAAACACTATAAGTTCCTTGTCATATCTTTGTGCCAGTTGATGATCTGTGGACTATTGACATTGTTTTGATTTGACAAGTAACAACGGCTATTTATCAGTAATATACTAAGTAAATAGTTGATTTACTAGGTTGTGAACTTGTGATATCTTTGTTAATTACAAGAGTCGTTTTTCACAAGTAGATAAACGTATCGCTTACTTTCCTAGTGTGGTGGTTAATTGAGCGTTGTAGGTGGGAGAAAAAAAAACTATGATATCTTTTCCCCCCATGTCGTTTGCAAAGGAGAGATCCCCGGCCACAAAATCAAAGCACATACGTATGATTGTCGATTGGAGGGACCATTGTACGTGATTGTCCCCGTCTCGGTTGAATCTTTTCATGGATCTCGATGTCGCCGAGACTGAAATTGGGGCTTTTCCGGGACCGCATTTTATGCCTCGCACGTGAAAAAAGCTAAACGGTGGCATTGAACTTTGATTATCATTGTAACAGGACTACACAAGTTGGCGCATTGATCGCGCCTTGTCGAAGATCCCAGTTAAATCTTATGAGCGGCGTGCATAAAACGTGGGCATGTTCCCCGGCTGGGCCCAGGTCAAAAGCGACCATCCACAGCCATTCGTTAGACAGCTGAGTGAGCTACTCATATTTGACGGCCCATCAAGAAAATAGCCAACTTACTATTTACTCGGATTGGGTGGGCCTGGATCAGGCATGTTCGGGGTTGGCCCAAATTGTCATCGGTAATTTGCCGGATTTGTTGACCTCCAGGTCCTCGAGGGTCTTCAAGCTAACACATTTTGATTGTCTCTTCAATCACACCTCCCCCCTCTTGCTCCTCGGTGAAGGGGAGCCCCACAAACCAACCCGGCCACCTTCTTCAGGTGTCCTACAATGTCTTCCTTCAAGTCCTCATACTTGAGGAACAACACCTTCTGTGGCCTCTCCAAGCTCTCCTTCCGATACCCCACCGTGTCCCCAAAACGACGTGAACGATGTCTTCCCTTGGCAAATGGTCTCGAAATGCTCTTCCAAGGACCACTCTGGCTGGTCCTCCGACCGTGCCATTTCAAGGAAGAAGTGCCAAGAAGAAATCACAATGGCTTCATGTTTCGCTTGGAAGTTCCGCTGAAACGCGATCACATTGGGCAGCACTATAGTTGTTAGAGATATGCCCTAAAGCGATTATGTAATAGTTACATGTTAGGGATTTCAGTTGTATTTTCAATTTATTATTTAATTAATGGCAAAGACGTATTTATTCATTTGTCCAATTATTTACTTATATGAATAAATTCCACAAGATCGGTTATTGTAGGACCTATTCTTGAGACGTTGAGAATATGTGTGACAGGTTCACAGTTAGACTGAATCTTTAAACTGTTCCCGGTTGATGGATTATTGAATGGATATCAATGATCCCGTTGAGACCGGTGTGTTCTTAACTTCACCATTGAGCATTGGATACTTAAAGGAATGACGAGTCACAAGTCATTGGGTATTGCGATGCCCGAGCTAGAACACAGGTGCTTGTACCGGACAAGTTCACCGAACGTGACACGCGTTGAACGATTAGCGACATGGAAGCTTTTAGCATGGTCAATGTCTAATTGTTCATGCTTTGATCTTGTGTAAATAATCCTTAGACCCGAGGCACGTTGTTGACTTGTGTGTTGGATGGCTATGGTTCACGAGGACGCATATTGACGGTTCATTGATCCGTCTCGTACTTGATGGTCACTCATGCACATACGAAGTCACACGTGTGCGCAAAATGGAATCTGTCTCCTTGTCACATGCAAGGTATGATATCCTATGCAATTTAATTATGACAATGCATTGAAATCCTCGGCCGGGGTTATAACCGAGAATGAAATGTTCATGTCTCGTTTGAATGCATGTCGATTAGATTTGTGCATATGATCGAATCGGTGACTTGACAAATATTCCATGGTCTTTGTTCGATCGGGATATAGTAAGACAGAGGGATTGAATTACGCCGTAGTCAAAGCGACGAGGTTCATTATGTTCTTAAAGCATTCACACTTTGTCTAGGTGGCTATGACATATTGCTAGATGTCACTCATGGCTTGTAGGACACGGAGATTGATCGGGACAATCAATTCTCTTGGATGTTCTAATGTGTTAGTGCATGTCTTACTACTAGCTCAATGATGAACCTAGGAATGTCACACACCATAACCAATTCATGATGACATTGAACGGAAAGATGATATTGCAAATATGTTTGCAATCACAACTATTGAATTAGTCGGACTGAAATTAGATTAAATATGATTTAATTTAATTTGTTATTTTTTGGTCATGGGCTATGTGCATATGATGCACACGCACGTCCTAAATCGACACATATTGATGTGCCCGAAATTGCACACATGCTGGTATATATATATTTATATATATATTGTTTTTGTCTTTATATATATATGTATGATATATCATATATATTGTTTTTAATAATAATAAATAAACTAATAAAAAAAAAATTATGCACGTAACACACGGCCAGCACATTTGCTGGCCATGTGCACGTCTCACACGGTCAACAAAAAGTTGTTGACCGTGGGACGTGGTGCACGTTGCACACACGATCAGATCGTGTGTGCCGTGCAAACGGTTTTCCGTTTTTCTCTTCGTGCGCGAGCGTAAAAACAGTTTTTACGCTCTTAGTGTGTGTGCCATTCTAGTGGGCTGTTTTGAGAAAAAGATTATTCTCGCGTGTGCGTGTGAAGAGGCAAAAAGAGAGATTAAAATACTCTCTCACTTTTCATACGAAAGACCAGAAATTTTAGAGTTGTGAGAATTGATTCCACAATATTGCTAGCACAATTCAAGTGGTGATTCTCGCGAGTTCGTTCTTCCGTTTGACGTTGCGATTGGTGGTGTGTCTGAACTAGAGGCCCGACACTTGTGGGGCTCGGATCGAAGAACATCTAAACCTGTTTCGTTTCAAGCACGCTTCAAGAGGTAATCCGTTAAACCCCTTTGTTGCACGTGTTTTTCGATTGAAACGCACGAACTACGCCTTTGGAGATACGTGTATAGGTTTTTATTTATTTCCGCTGCGTATTTTATATGTTATATTTGCCTATGCATGTTACGTCAAATCCCAACAATAGTCGGGCGCCAAAAGTTTTGGTAGAAGGAGTACAAAGGACGAACCACGCCTTTCCTTTGGGCAAATGAAGCAACAAGTTCATCAATGGCCTCCTCCTGGTCTTGTTCTTCGCTACTTACAATGGCGGGCTGCAAAGAAACTTGCTGGTAACGCCATGGGAGGGGTAACTGGGGTTACCGCTCTGCTTGGTTGTTTTGCGAAGGAATAGATGCTTCGGGGATCTGCGTGTTTTCGGTGCGAAACGACGGATTAGTCGAGTTGCTGTTGGACAATTATATGATTTGGTGTTTAATACATCAGAAATGACCCAAAAAAAAAAAAAAAAAAACTAACCACGTGACAAGCCATTTGAATCGTGCTCAACCTCGCCTTCTCAATACTCTATGTCCTAGCACGAGTATTTGTGCTTATTCCTTACTATTGCTAGGCAAGAGAGTACAGTGTTCTAGGTTTCTTCCGTGAGCTTGCGAGATTTTGGTTTGAATCGTGATCGTTTATGGCCGTGTTAAGTGAGGCATGTTACAATAGTCACCCATTTCATGTGGATTCATCGAGAAAAGCTTTGAGACGTGATACTTTGGGTTTTGGCGTTGGAGCCAAGAGGAATTGACATTTGCACCACAATAATCAGGAAGGCCTTTGTTTGGCGGATTGTTCGCCTTAGTTAGCGAATCAGTGAGCCGGATGGACCGCTTGTACTTTTGGGAGAGCTTGAACAAATTGTAGACATGTATGATGAACAAATTTGATCCAACTCTAGGGTTCATTTGATTTCCTATTGGAGGTGAGCGAGGGCGTGTTTGAGATACTGAAGCAAAGCAACGATATATAATGAAGAATATCAGGGATTTGAGGCTGCGTTTGGTTCAACATTGAGAGAATGCCTTAACGAAAGTGCAAAGACCTTTGAGGTAAAGCATTTTGATGAAACGCAAATAGTGTCTGGCAAACAGTATTTCAGCTTAAGGGTTGTAAAGCAATTTTTTAAAAGAAAAAAAAAAGAACAGAGAAAATGCAAAAGAAGATATCGTCACACACACGTTGTCGCCCTCTCTTTCCCTAGCTCTACATCTCGAGATCTCTCCATCTCGAACTTGGCTGCACTCGACTAGGGGTCCATATTAAGCACGAACGTTGTGCGACCCTTGCCAGCATCCCTGACCTCCTCCGCGAATTCCTAGTCAGCGGATTCAAACCTAAGATCTAGCAGCGCGAGGCCTTGGCCGGCATTGCTGACCCTTGGCTGATGTGGCCTGAGCCTCGGCTGGCGGTGCCTGAGCTTCGATTGGCATCCCTGACCTCGGACCTGGCCCTTCAAGGGTAAAATTGGAATATTAGAAAACTAGTGAGGGAAAGATGGGAAGATAAAAAAAGTCATTAAACCCCCAAAAGTTGCCTTTTGAAAATGATGAACCAAAGGCAAGTTCCTACCTACCTCAGGCATTCAACATCCACTTTGCGAGTGTTGGTATTTGCCCAAAGTAGTCCCAAAAAATTTTGCTAAACTCCCTAACATTTACCCTTGGATCTTTAGAGCCAAAGTTCATTTCCAACGCCGAGCAAAACACACTCTTAGCCAAGTGGAACCGGTTTTTGGGTGAGAGGTTACAACAGTGTTCTTGTTTTAGGGTGAGCAATACTGATAGACCGAATCGGTCGGTTAGGTCTAGTTCCTTGGAATCGAAAATCGAACCGATTATTTTTCATTTTTTTAGTTTTAGGATATAAACCTAATTATCTACTAGTTATTTTTTATTTCTTAAATATAAAGCTAATTTTGAATAATATATTAAAATTAAAGTCTGTGTTGTCCACTCCTACTAATAATTCATTGGTTTTATTGGACCTCTCAAGAGTCGAATAGGGAGTCGATCACCTCTAATCATTGCATTTGGCTCTAAAGCGACTCTGAAATGTGATGACATTTGAAAGGATGGTGATTTGATAGTTGTAGTGAAGGCATAGATTAGGAGCTAGGAACCCTCTCTCTTTTGGAAGTGAAGCAATTACTTCATCATCTTTCTTCGGATGATGGCAATGTTCACGGTTGAGTGGGACATCCAATTGTTGTCGCCGCCTTGAAATTATTGGCTGCTTTATCTCCATCGGCTCGTAAGTTCTCTCCGCATTTCATCTTATGAGACAATACCTTGAAGAACATATACCCAACTTTTCTTCTCTTTCCAATTTTATCCTCACCTTTTGTAGGTTACCAACAAAGATACTCACCTTTTGCCCCTTTTTCGCATCAATCATTCACAAAATTCATTAAGGCCACGGTTACTTGAAATGAATACAATTTCTAAAGCACACAAAAAAAAAAAAAATTAATTCAAAAGTCTTTCTCGCAGTTGTTTTTTTTTTCCCGATAATGATGTAAAAGCGGATAAATGTTACTCGATTTAAAAAGATAGATAAGAGAAGAGGAGAAAATCCCACAAGTGAACAAAGAGCAAAAGTAGAGGCAACTCTATGGTTGATATTCAGACTTGTTTATCGTGTGCCACTGAATGAACAATGGACATAGTTCATTAGGTTAATCAAGTTAACATAGATATTGCGGGAGGTTGTGCTCATCTAATTCATAATAACAGAAATTGTTTTTTTATTCAAAATTTTTATTTGTATTTAATAATGTCATCGAAACTTGCTCACATGTGCAGTGAAACTTCCACCACATAAAGGAAACGACTATAAACGCGTGGTTGACTTATGGGTACAAGATTCTCTTTGCCAACTGGTTCCCATTATACAAATCAACCCACAGGGAGAGAGAATTGGCAACAACAAGGCCATTTCCTGTTTCCTCTGAGAGAAGCATTCTGAGCTTTTTCCTCCGTCAGATTTGAAAGCGAAAATCAAGGCCAGAGTCTGAGCAAAGCCGAAATGGTTCATCTCAGTTTTGGGCATTCTTTCGCCGAGCTCGTGGCACTGATCCTTCTCCCCGGGCTTGCTTTTTATCTTCTCAATAAGAAGAAAGCTGGTGCTCGTAGAAATGAAGAAGATGCTGATACTGGCGCACCTGGTTCGATGACTCCGCCGACAGAAGCTAATTCTGATGGATCTAGTTCGTTTCCGACAGAAACTAATGACGGTGGATCTACTTCGTCTCCGATGGAAACTAATAATGGTGCATCTACTTCGCGTCCGACGGCAACTAATTCCTGTGGATTTAGTTCGTCTCCGACAGAAGCTAAATCTGGTGGATGTAGTTCGTCTCCTACAGAAACAAAATCCGGTGGATCTAGTCCGTCTCCGACAGGAATTAGTAAAGGCGCATCTAGTTCATCTCCGACAGAAACTAACAACAGTGCATCTAGTTCGTCGACCGCGACTACTGGAAACCGCTATGAGGTGTTCTTGAGCTTCAGAGGCCCAGATACTCGATATGGCTTCACAAGTCACCTCTACAAGGGGCTCCATGATGCTGGAATTGATACTTTCAGAGACGAAGAGGAGCTCCCCCAAGGCGAGGACATCGGACCAGAGATTTTAGCAGCCATCACGAAGAGTCAGATCCTGATCCCCATTTTGTCCGAGGGTTACGGTACAAGCAGCTGGTGCCTGAATGAACTGGCTCAAATAATGAAGTGCAAGAATGATAATGGGCAAATGGTGTTGCCTGTATTCTATAAAGTGAAAGCAGCTGACGTGGGACATCAAATCGGGAATTTTGGAAAAGCATTTCATGAGCGTGAGGAGCGTTTGCTTGAGAGGCCTTCTTTTGACCGAACGAGCTTGGAGAAATGGAAGAAAGCACTCGGTGAAGTCAGTACCTTGAAAGGATACGAAGCCGATGGGTAAAATTTTTCACCAAAGCATTCTCTACTTTCTTATAATATGTGTGAGTGTTTACTGGTTGTTCTCATTCTCACCTGCTTCATTTTCGTTTTTTTTCCTTTGTTTATAAAAGAACTGCAAGATCCTGCAATGCATGAGTTCTATAAGTTTTTTTTTTTTTTGAGGTTTTTCGCTCTAAGGATGACCAACCTAATTGTAGATTATGCTGTAATAATCCCATTTGCTTGAATAATAAGATTTTCTGAATGAATTTTTACTCTTCTATCCAAAGATTTTTCAACATTGTGCCATTTTCAACATTGCACCTGCATGTGTCGAAGCAATGTTCTTATTTTGGGTAAAAATTATTCTTCTACTTTCGTGTATAATCAATAATAGACCAGTTAAAATCATAGAACATAGATACTCACAAGGAATATAAAGTACAACCTGTTATCATCCTTGGAGGCAATGAAAAATGATAAGAACACAAAGCTGGAATGATACTAAAATTCACAGCACGAGTAGAAACTCGCAAGCGTGTGGAAGTGAGCAAACAAGGAGAAATCCTCTCAACTGCAATTCGGATAGTTCACAATATCACACTTTGAGCAACTTTTCCGATTGGCATCGCAAAACCCGAAATCATCTCTTATCAAAAGTTATAACTTGTCTTTGCTTATTCAAATGCTCTACAAATTTTCAAAGTCACGTCCACGTCATCCCTCATATCTTTAACAAACAACAAGTTTAAAATTTGACTCAAATCCATAATAGATACAATATTTAATATTCATAACTCATACCCTCAAGTTTATTCTGGCTTAATAAATTATTTTGGAGTAACAGTGGAATTGGGCACGCCATGTGAAGCAACCGCCAATATATGGAGGTGTGACAAAAATGATTTTTAAAGTTTTTCAATCAATATGGAGATTTATTTATTATTGTGTTCTCATTTGATAAACAACATAAAATTACTGTTGCCACGTAACCGAACTATTCTCACATTTGACGGGTATGAAGCGGACTTGGTGGAATTGATTGTCCAAAAAGTGTTGAGCGAACTAAAGAAAAAGTTTGAGTTAGATATTTCTGAGAATTTGGTCGGAATTGATCGTCATGTGGAGGAGATTATGGAATTTGTGGATACTAAAAAATCCCATGCCACCCTATTTGTTGGCATCCACGGAATGGGAGGCATTGGCAAGACTACTCTTGCTAAAGCCATCTACAACAAGCTTTCCAATCAATTCAAGCACCGTAGCTTCATCGCCGATATAAGGGAATCATGGAAGTGTAACGGCGCACATTACTTACGTAATCGGTTAATCCATGATATATCGACGCTCAAAAATGAAGTTCATAATGAGGATGAAGGGACTAAGTTCATCTCCTCCAAGTTCAAAGGTAAAAAGGTCCTCCTTCTTCTTGATGACGTGGATGATCTCGTTCAATTGAAGCATTTGGCTGGTAATCACGATTGGTTTTCTTTTGGAAGTATGATCATTATTACCACCCGAAACAAGAGGATTCTTGAAGAATTTGGAGTGGACTATGCCTATGACCATAAAGAAATGGATAACGATCAATCTTTGATTTTGTTTAGCAAACATGCATTCCGAAGGGACTCTCCTCTAATGGAATTTAAGGACCTCGCTCATGAAGTTGTATCCATCACCGGAGGGCTTCCCTTATCCCTTGAGGTTTTAGGCTCATTATTGTGCGGACAAAAGCTAGCATTCTGGAGAGATACAATAGATAAGTTAAAAAAAGTGCCTCCTCGGAAAGTGCGAGAAAAGTTGCGGATAAGTTATGAAGTATTAGAAGATGGACAAAAGCAAATTTTCTTGGATATTGCTTGTTTTTTCATTGGCACCGATAGCGTAACCGTATCCTATATGTGGGATGCCTGTGGGTTTTTCCCTGAGGAGGGAATTGAAGTATTGAGATTCATGTCATTGATAAAAATTGGAGATTATCAAGAGCTCTTAATGCATGACCAATTGAGAGATCTTGGTAGAGAAATAGTTCACGAAGAAAATCGGCGGGAGCCTCGTAACCGTAGCAGGTTATGGGACTCCGAGGAAGTCAAGAAAGTGCTAAAGGAAAATAAGGTAACCGTTTCGTTTCTTCTTCGTACTTAGTCCATGTTCCACTGTTAGAGTAATGTTGGTCCACTGCTTAGTGCTTGCTCTACTATTATTGCAACTTGAATGTTCCATTGACGATATTAGAAAGTGGGGAGGTTGCTCTCTTTGAGTAAGTATTGTAGTGTTAAGATCATGTTTCTACATTTGCTTCACTTACGTCTTTAACAAATGCAGTAAATAACTTGACTAATGATAAATCATAGAATCATAAACTCAAGCGGAAAAAGAAAAAAAGAAAGTTTAGGCCTGAATTAGCACAATTGAAATAGGTTTTTGGTAATTTTACAATACTTTAATTGGATATAGTATTAATGGAAATTGAATCGTTGCATATAGGGAACGCGAAATATTGAGGCCATTGATCCGAGTGGAGGCAGCTCAAAAGGCTTCGGCGAAATAGCTAAGCAAGATGACAACATTTACACAGGAGAACAATTCAAGAATTTGACAAGTCTAAGATTCCTTCGCATGGAGGAAGGGGCACATCTCGATGGAGATTTTAAGGACTCGATGGAGGAGTTAAAATGGCTTCGATGGCCAATACGCCGCATGAATTTTAAAATTGAAGAGGTACATTTTTCATATAGTTACTTGAGTATTTTTGCATGAATCCATTTCACTCTTCATCCATAGTATCATAAAAAGAAGCACAACCTTTTGCATATGGGCCGAAAATTAACATTACCTTTCAAACTCATGTTTTCGTTCATGGGATAAAAGTGACCTCCACCGTCAATTTAAAAATTGACGAGTTTAAGATTTCTTCGGGCGAAGCAGGCATATTCCAACGATTTTGAGGACTCAATGGAAGAGGAGTTAAGATGGCTTCTATGGGGAGAACATGCCATGAATTTTGAAGTAACAAATTTTCACGCAATGCACTAGTTGTACTTGGATTTGTCAAGTAGCAAGATAGATGAGAGATGGCAAGGGTGGAGTTCTTTTGGGGTAAGAGCAAGTCTTTTTCTTCTTCTTCTTCTTCTTTTCCCTTTTATGTTTTATTTTTTTTATTTTAATCATAATCACCCCTTGACAACCATTTCTTTTTACTAGACGGCAAAGAAACTCAAATTTCTCGACCTTTCCTTTTGTAAATCCTTGGAAAATACGGAATTCCTCTCGGCTTTTAAGAATTTGGAGGTTTTGATCCTCAATTTTTGTGGTGAACTGCGGCAAATCGACTCTTCGATTGGAGACATGAAGGACCTCGTTCGCTTGGAGTTGAGGAGCCATCACCGCCTCACGAAGCTTCCGGAAGAAATAGGTAAATTAAAAAAACTGGAGCAACTCCGCGTAGAATACACTTCGAACTTTTCGCATTACACGGGGAGCATAGGATCTTTGCGCAATCTAGAGATTCTAAACATTGCATACAGTGGTATAGAAGAATTACTCGACGAGATTGGGAGGCCGAGAAATCTCCGAGAATTGCATGTTTGTGGATGCGCAAAATTGGGAGGGAAACTTCCGGAAAGCATGGGGTCTTTGCGGAATCTAGAAATTCTAAATATTGCGGAAAGTGGTGTAGAAGGATTACCCCATGGTATTGGGAGGTCGAGAAATCTTCGAGAATTACATGCTTGTGGATGCGCAAAATTGGGAGGAAAACTTCCCGAAAGCATGGGGTCTTTGGAGAATCTAGAAATTCTAGATATTTCTGGAACCGGTGTAGAAGAATTACCGAACGGTATCGGGAGACCGAGAAAGCTCCGAGATTTAAATGCTTCATATTGCGAATATCCGAAAGGGGAAGCGTCGGAAAGCATGTGCAATCTTTCATCCCTACAACGCCTTGATTTTCTTGGCTGCGAGAGCCTCCAATCGCCGCCGGACCTTCCTTCCAACTTAACATATTTACGCGTCACCTGTCAAAGTCGCAAATTGCCTTCACTCTCCCACCTAACCCGTCTCAAGGAGCTAGAAGTCATTTGCGGTGAATTTATCGAGTGCATCCAGGAGCTTCCATCAACACTACTAAAGAATTCAGAATGCTCCCAACCGACAGGTGTTGAAGAATCGGAATTACCACAATCCCAAAACACTCCCTTCAAGTTGGAAATCTTGAAATTCGGTGGATGTGAATCTATTGAAATACTGGACGTTTCATAGTTTATCCATCTAAGGACATTATCTGTCGATCGTTGTTGGAATTTACTTGAAGTTCGAGGTCTTGATAAATTGAAATATTCGGAATCCTTGACCGTTGAATACCGCATGTCGCTTGAACGGTTGGAGCTTCCAAAGTCCGAGGGTTTGAAGATAATGCACGTTAAATATTGCGCAAAATTAGCGGAAATTCAAGGCCTCAATAGGTTAGAGTCCTTGGAACAAATGAGTATCTCTGGGTGCGCTTCAATTGAAAGGTTGAACCTTCCAAAATCCAAAAGTCTGAAGTACTTAAATGCTGAACATTGTGAAAGCTTAGTCGAAATTCGAGGCCTTGGTAGTTTGGAGTTCTTGGAAGAGTTGAATCTCTCTGGGTGCACTTCCTTTGAAAGGCTACCTAACTTTTGTTGCTTTGACTACCTGAAAAGTTTGAATGTCAACGGCTGTGACAAGCTTCAAGACATACAGAGCCTAGAGAGATTCCCATCCCGCAAAAGTTTACGTATTGGAGGTTGCAAGTCCTTAGCCATATTACCGAACTTGTCAAGTTTTCATGGTTTACGAGAATTGTTCCTGTCAAACTGTCATGAACTTCGAGAGATCCCGGGGCTTGAGGAGTCAATATCTCTAGAACGTATTGCTATCTCGGGATGTTCCTCGATTGAGATCTTACCGGATTTGTCATCGTGTGCCAGCCTGATGAGTCCGATTGTGGAAGATTGCAAGAAATTGACAGAGATTCGAGGGCTCGAGAAACTGGAGCAACTAGCGGAACCGGATATTTACGGATGCAAGTCACTTAAAACAATTCCAGAATTGTCCGGAAGGCGACTTTATCAAAATTGCAAGAAAAAGCCATTTGCATATCATGGGAGGATAGAATTTGGATTGGACTATTTGGACGACTCGAATGAGTCAAGATACTAGAGATGATCCACTTTTTCGAGCAAAGTTACATAAAGCAGGTAAGTTACCTTTGCTCTTTTGAGATCTACCGCTCAATTGTCATTTGCAATTTATTTCAAGATTTATCATCTTCTCATTATTATTTCCTAGTTGACAGTGTTATCATTATTTTTGTTACTTGAATTCAAAGAATCAGGGGCGGATGTTCATGGAAGTTAATGTGTGGTTTGGCAAAATGATTCTTCTTATCATGCCGGTAACGGAAATAGATGAAAAGGCTTTCTAAGCACATCATATATCTTTAGACTTTGGGTAAGATCCTTCATCCTATGCAGAAAAATAACTATTCCTAGCGTTTGATTGTTTCTGGATTTCTGGAAAATCTGATAAAAACCGATGTATACAGGCATTTGATAGCATGCCAAAGGTCATTGTATAGGTTGAGAAATACTAGATGGAGGACCCTATATGGCGGTCCTTGTTTGAATCCATGTTCATTTGTTTTGGGTCCGGGATATACATAAAAGTCCAAGGCAAATAATAGATTACCAAAAGAATGCATCTTGATGTTTGTAGAGTTGGTATAGCCATCTGTGAGATGCCTGGACATTTGAGCCAAGCAAGACCTTAACTAGAATGTGGTTTGAAATGATCAACTGTACTTCCCTTATATTGTGCATAAACACTTGTTAGTTCATTTACTTGCTGAAAAGAAAAACACGGGAAGCATTTCCATAAGTTTCCTGAGGAAACTTTATCCTATATGCCGTTTGAAAACTGTCTTGCATGCTTTCTAATACATGAATGGCAAATGGTGACAAGGAAAGAATCAAACTATATCCCACAAGAGCAAGCAACTTGAGTTGAATTCACTATGCTAACTTGCTCAAAGCTTCTGTGCTTGATGATGTTGGGTGCCCCATTAGTTGGATCCGTACGTAGAGTTCAAAAAGAATATCGAGTTTGACGGACGGGGATCCCTAAACTTCGGAGTGTTATTAGGAGTGCGTTGATGTTAGTTGCTGGATTGATTTCATCTAACTCACCGGCATGGTTGAAGTTGATGTTGAAATACGCAAGAGATCTTTCACAAGGCATTTCTAAAAGAAAAAAAAATCATCAAAGTATGAGGAGCTCGATGTTTCTTGAACTTCTCCAATGCCCGACAATGCATCCTTGGAATGGTAAAGGATATTTGCATGTTGTCGTCTCACATTGCCCTACTTATATTCAGCAGATGCTTTGCGGAGCCGGAGACGTCTCGCTCCGCTCCCGTAATCAAGTCTCTATCTTCCTTATTATCTCTCCCACCTGTTCCTCTTCCGTAGTTTTATTCATGCTACTCTTGGATTTGGGGAAGTCTAGCCTCGAGCTTTCCTGCGGGTTTTCGAGCACCGACGGCGGACCGTAGCGTGTGCTTCCATTCCCGCTTCAGTTCAATAAACTTCCGGCTTCTCGGGTTCGTCTCCCGTTCGGAATTCTTTTGCGACCTAATGGGCGGTCGTCTCAATTGTTTGACTCGGTTTTGTGAAGTTTGCTCGATTTCCGGTTGGCAGGTGAAGATCGCGGGCCGGAATCTGGAGAAGGATTTGCTGGTGATGGTCACAGAGGACCCAAAGGTGTGCTTCATGGCTTCAATTGGCGGAGGCCGTACCTAAACGTGTGCTTCATGGCTTCAATTGGCGGAGGCAGTAGACAATCTCTCCTGGTAATTTCTTTGAAACGAGAAAGTCTCTCCCGGTACTTGCTTCGACTAGAGGAAGTTCTCTTTTTAATTGAGCGTGTTTGTTCCTTCAACAATGGCTTGGTGCGCCCTTTGAGTCATTGGCCTTATCTCGTTTTACTTCTTTCGCTCTTCCTAAATGTGCTACGCTTCCTTCTCCCGAGAGAAACCACTATAATTGCCAATCTAGATCGATTTGTGTTTGATGGATAATTGGACAAATATAAAGGCGAAGTGCTTGAAAGTCTAAAGGAGAACAACTAAGGAGTTCCCAAACTTAATCGACAGTCCACTGGACCAACCGGAAGTGTACCATGCTCCTGTATTGCCATCTTGCTTCCCTTCCGTGTACACCAGTTAAAATGTCCATGAAAATAAAGAACTTGAATTGGAGGGGATGTCATGTATTCTAAATAGACTAGCTATATCGATTGTAGAAATGCTTGATGCCCACTTGGAGTTGGTGGGTTCGGGACCTGCAGAATAACATCTCAACACTGTCGGGCATGTGTATAGTTTCCTCGGATTTCTAATGCTGAATCTCACAATGTAATGCTACTTGTGGCTCCTCTTCTTCCTCTTTTGCCTGATTGAGAGTTCCCAACAAGGAGATATTTAATGTATACTAGATTGCAGAGCATAGGCTGGAAAGTTTCTCGCATTTTGCACTACTTGAAGTCAATTTATCTTCTTCGATTACGAGAGGGCCATTGCATCGCATCATTTTGATTAATCAAGTTCTTCGGTGGGAGTTTAACTTACTTGTTAATAGGATATCTCAAGCGATCATGCATACTTGTATGATAATCCGGTCGAGAGGGATGGAGTCGGGGACTAGAGAAAGTGCGAAAACTAGGAGTGTAGAGGGAGCTGCATCCAAGTATGTCAAGTTCTTATATGACTCTATCTCTTGGTAATTCAAATTCGTAAGGACTTTGGATTAGATGCGTAGCCTTGGCGATTCTTGATATCTATTCTCCTTGGAAAAATTTAGAGACCAATTAGAGAGGAAGCATCTTTTCTCCGAAAACATCCGAATGCTTCACGCATCATATGGTCTTCTTGATTTGGAGAACATGTTGTTGAGTGCACTATAATTCTTGAGCCAACCTTTGAATGGTTTTTGTTGAGATCCTAAGTTGTCGATACTAGTAAACTCGTGATCCTTGCCCGAATCCACTCCACCTCGAGGTTCCAAAGCGGAACAACAAGATTCATTTTGGGATTGTGATAATGGATTGGAGGCTGCCATAAAGATGCAGATTCCTGTCACTTTACGTGACCTATTAGCCCAAATAAATCCCATATCAAGTGACCGATATCCCTCGGTTGTATTGTACTGTTACGATGCTTTGCCTCACTTAACAAATTTTGATTAACATTTTCTCATTCTTTAGCGTTCTCTATCTTCCCTCTTATTAATTTTGTGGCGAAAAAATTATTCATTCTTTTTATCTCTGTTGTTTTTTTGGCACATTCATTGTGTCGTCAATACCGGTTTCTCATAATTATTCTAATCTACTCCAGGTAAGTGTACAACATCATTATGTTGGCTCGTCCCGGTGGCGAGATTGTTGTCTTGGGATTTGAACATGGTGCGGTTTCACTGCATGATGTAGAAGTAAGTTTTCATGCTGTTGCGGCAATGTTACCCCGCATTACTTCTCAACAAGAAATTCACCTGGCAAGAATCCTTTATCATCAGAATGTGTTCTTCTGCGACCTCTCTTGGGAAATATTCTGAATTGCTCAAAAGCTGCATGATGCAATGCAAACAACAAGCTTGTTGAATGAACATTAAGTTAAGATGTTTCTCAAATACTGAAAGTCTAGCCAACTCGTTTGATATAATGGCCGACTAATCGGGCGGTTGTATCTTAAGTCAAGATCGTAGTTGACACTTGTAGTGTGTATTGGAGTCTTTATTCAAAAAGAGTTGTTTGTGATTCGGGTTTGGATCTTCATGTTAAAGTGGAAGCAATTCGGTCCGAGGTTGAGATTGTATCGGTGTTGATTTTGTGCTGTTAGAATGACGGAGGTTTGTTGGGTGGTTCCGCCTCTTTGTGGGGTTCAGCTAACACAACATAAAAAGAAAACCAAAAAAAGCGAAAAAGTCGAAAAAAGAAAAAGAAAGAGAGGGGCTGTTCGTGGTGTGAAGAGTAAAGAGGGAGAGCGTTCCCGGAGAAGGCAGCACAAGAAAAGGAAAAGGGGCAGCGGCTTTCCGGTCCAGATTCGAAGGCCCAACGTTGTTGTGACTCAAATTTCAGTGCATTGTTACCGAGCCTAAATTGTTTCTTGTTTTCTCCAATCAAAGGCCCAACAAGGTTGTTGTTGGAACCAAAGTTGAAAATGTTTCTAGTGGCAAGAACGAGGTCGCTAGAGTCTAATTGATGTGCATTTGAGATTGTGCTTCTATAATTCTATTTGGGATATTGAAGCTCCGTTAGTGTTGCTTTAGGCTTTGTAACAAAGAATCAGCTCTCACAAAAAGAAAAATGATACAAATGAACTTTATCTCAATATACAATGTTATCCTTGGACTTTTTAATTGGTTAATATGATCCTTGACCTATTGATAGATGTTCAATCTAAACCCTAAGTTATATGAAAATGTTCAATGCCGCTATTTCGTTAATTCAAATTTAATGAAGTCTTCTCACGTGGCTTCTAATTCGTTAAATTTGAACGATGGACAAAAAATAGATATCGGGTGGATTGTTCACGTAAATTTTCATCTCTGCATATGATAATCGAATTCATATTATGATAATGTACATTATAGAACATGCGTCATCAGATAGTGCCTCATTATTTTAAAAAGACTGTAGTCATTGATTTAAGTTTGCGTACTTATTTTCACACATCCGACTTGACATACAATAATCAATATCATTAAATGATGTTTGATTTGTCGTTTAAGCATATGGAAGAACTAAATTGGAAATTTAGCAATAGTTCATGGACTACACCGAACAAACTAAAAATTCAAAGACTATTTACATCATTTGTTTCCTCATAAAAAATGCGATATTGGAATCCAACTACCAACTTGGTTTTTAAAAACATATGCCCAATAGTTTGTCTCATTCCTTGCCATAAAAGCATTCCTCGTGGAATCAATGGTTGCACTCGATAACCAATTGAATTAATATTCATGATCAACACAAAAGGCAAGGTGGTGTGAACGACCGGATGAACTTAGAAGGGGCATCCAAGTATCCAAATTCATAGTAGAAAATGCAAAATCAGTTGAACTTACTCATCTCAATTGAAACTCCGGGAAGAGATTAATGAGAAAAATGAACTTAAAATGGGGTTAGACACAAATTGCTTCCTTATAATTGAACAAATTTGGCAATTTCTTAGATAAAATACTTAACCATCCGAATTTCTTTCTGCTTATCATAGAATGCTTTATTCTCATTGCTGCAATCAAAAATCACCATGTAGCAACCCACAGATTGGGCATGATCGGTGAGAAAAGAAAGAACCTTCTTTCCTAACCGCATCCCCCTAGAATCACAATCAACGGCCGCGTCTTCAATATGGCCAACCTTGCTGCAGTTCCTTATAAACTTCTTCTCAATGAACACACTTCCAGTAGCGACTATCTTTCCACGATTAGTATCCTCTATGGTCATCGCCAAGAGAGCTGAGCTCTTGGAACCGCTTTTGGAAATCCTCATCGGAGATAGCATCGCAAACTATCAATTGCTGCAATAGCTCTACAAACCCTTTGCTTTTGTGGGGTATCTCTAGTTTACGAACTTGAAGATTACGTGCTTCATTTAGTGGGACCCCAATCTGCATTTCCTGAGATGAGGCTTCTGTTTACACCAACTTCATTCACATCGACAAGGAGAGAATTAGAGTTCATAGAGTCAGAGAAAAGAACATGGAACGCATTTAGAAGCTCCACCATGTTATTAACGGGAAATCACACATAAGACACATAGCATTTCTCTATCTAAGCAAGCCACCTAGCACAGGCTTGTAGTGGCCAAATCTGCTGACTCTAAATCATAAAGCAAAAGATAAATGCAATTCACTTTTCTGCCTTCTTCTATGAAGGTAATATTAATGCAAATGTGATATCAGTTACTTCCTAGTGAGTCTGTTCGCAAAAGATAAAAACAAGAGGGGAGGAGGAGGAGAACTTGCTAATGAGGCTAAATGAGTATGTACGTACTCAATACAGAGAGGAAAAAGAAGCAGTTCCATAGACTCCTTTGTTCACAGAGTGATATTCTCACTTTAAATTACAAACTTAGAAAGCAGAATCGAAGAACCTATCCACAACCTGGCAACAATTACCGCTGAAAAA
The DNA here is from genome assembly GCF_020921035.1 of Rhodamnia argentea. Taxonomy (NCBI): domain Eukaryota; kingdom Viridiplantae; phylum Streptophyta; class Magnoliopsida; order Myrtales; family Myrtaceae; genus Rhodamnia; species Rhodamnia argentea. Next base: position 21,067,359 of record NC_063157.1, on the reverse strand, counting down.
CAGAGAACGATGAACAAGTTTCCTTGGCTTTGTCATTTTTCAAAACAGCTCATTAAAGCTTCAAATAAAATTCCAACTAAGAAATTGCCATTAATTGCATTCTTTGGTGCACAGTAGGTATCTGTAACAATGTTTGGTGTTAATACACGACACCATTCTCCATTGATACATCGGAGAACGACATCTGCGGTGCTTATTAGTCAAAAACTCGCAAATGGAGTATCTCTTTCTCAAAGTATAAAATATCTCAAAAGATTTTTCTTACATGGACTTAGTTCATGTCTAGGATATGGCAGATAATCCATAGAATACTATCTTGACACGGCTGCATATTTTGGACACAATGCCCATGATGACCACACAACAACAGGAACAACCTTTGCCAACACTCATTAAGTGATTTGCCGGCATTCGTAAAAGCCAGTAGAATTCTTACAGGCAAAAGGGAAAAAATAAAGTTCAAAGCGATGTTGAGAAAAGCGTTACTACTAATTGCCGCAAATTCTGCTAAAGACATCCAAAAATGCCTGCAAAAGCTCTATCTTTAGGCATTTGATAGTAGCATTTGCAAATGCCGCAATGTGTATTTCTTGTAGCAAAAATTGTAAGTCCCAGAAAAAAGTCATTGCAAATGGTCCCTGAAAACATTGCTTCACCGCAAATTAACTCCCGCTTAAAACTGTGAGGTTGAGACAGAGAGACAGATTACGAAGTTTGCAACTCCTAAACAGCCGTAACAGTGTCGAAAGATTCGACCCAAAAAGCAAAAGAAATCGATGGATTACAAAAGCTTCATATCAACTCATGCATCAATGCCAGACACGATAGCAATCTCGGAGAGAGTACAAGAGACTGTCCTGCGCTTTTCTAGGGTGTGATTGAGCCTAGCCATCGCCTACTTCTAATCACGCTAGCGAAGAAGTCCAGGGGCATAAAGCTTATCAAATTAAGTCGAAATTCCCAGAATCGCACGATGGCCAGCATCCACGCTCGACACCCGACACTGTCTTGCGCTTTCGATTCAGGAGGAGCAAAAAAAGATTACGCATTCCCAACGCTCGTGATAATCACAATCACAAACCAGAAGAACGAGAGAGTACCTTGGGCTCGATTTAATTGCTGTTCCCTGCTCTCCCGATTCGAAGTCGGCAAGTGATTGATGAAATGCGAGCGAGAGACAAAAGGAAGCAAAGAGTCTGAGATTTGCTGTGCCTTTGGTAACCTATTTACCCCCAAAGTAAACGAGAGGGGGAGCTAAAAAGGCATTTCAGTTTGATTCGCACTGGGCCAGATCCGCGAGGCGATGGTGGTGGAGAGGAGGGCGGTGAAGGCGGAAAGTTCCGCGAAGGTGGAGAGAAGATGGTCTGGTGTTCAGTGGCCTCTCTCCGATGAAAACAGAGAGCGTGGAAGGGAAGAGAAATAGAGAACAAAGCAGAAAAGGGCAGAGAGAAAAGTCAATGAGAGTGAGGCTGTCTGGGGGGAACTTTTCTGTTCTCGGAGCGACTTTTGAAACGATATATGGTTTCTATTCTCAATAACAATTTATAAAAATAAAAACGCGCTTGGTAATTATAAAAAAAATTATTTTTTATTTTTTTATTTAATTGAAGAGACTATATATATATAAATTAAGATTTATTTATCTTTTTAACTTATTAAATCAAATTAAACCCCATTTGTTCAAAAATTAAATTAAATTAGATTAATATATATATGAGTAATTTATACGTAATTTATCAAATTATAATCTGAATGAAATCAACTATAAAAATATTCAAGTTGTGTGTTCAAAAACAAAAATGTTCCTAACTATTTCTAAAAATGTTTCAAATGTTAGCCCCACGCGAGTGCCACGTCAACAAAAGATTAACAATTAAAAACTAAAATAGAAGAAAAAAATCTAATTCACTGTTCATCATCTTCAACCTTGCGATCAGTCGACCAAAGCTTCTCCGATGCTCGTCGTCGCTATTCACTGCCTAAACCTCCCAGCAGCGTTGGTCGACCCTCGCTTGACCTCCCACCAAATCTGTCCACGGCGGCCACTAGCTTCATGGTTGGATCTGGCTTCGAAGTTCACAGCCGCCATGGCCACTCGAGCTCGAAGCTGGCATAAGGGTTTGTGAATTTCATCTGCTTTGCGAGGGAATGAGCAAGCCCTACACTTCGGCTCCTGTTGGCCCCGAGTCGCCGAGCGCCGCAGCCCCAAAGCTTCTAGCGCTCCAAGTCCTTGTACTGCAGGTAAAGGCTGTCCTTTAGCGGAAGTCCCTCCAGGCTATGCTTCTTCTCTTCGACCTTTCCCTGACGATGCACCTCTTGCCTGTCCATGGCTCATCTTTTCACAATCAACAAAATGAACAATAACATCTCATTTTTTTACCCTGAATCGGACCTCAAAGCTTGCCGCCGCCATGACCAGATCTATTAGATGTGGTCAAGCAAGGGACGATGAGCGCCGTCGGAGGTCCAAACGGAAGTGGGTAGCGACGGACCATCGCCCAAGGACATTGCGAGGTCGAAGACAATGAATAGTGACTTTTCCTTTTTCTTCTTTTTAATGTTTTTTTGATTTGGCCCTTGCCTGACGCTGCCATTTTGGATTCACATTAAGTTTTTAACTGTCACTTTTAATAAAAGAGGGTAAAAGTGTCACAAGATACAAATTTAAGATTTTTAGTATCACAAAAAAAATTAGGATAAATGTGTCGTAGTAGGCATAGTTTGGGATTTTTAACGACACAAAAAAAATTCAGAATAAATATGTCACATTGGATAAAGTTTAGGGTTTTTTGTGATACTTTCTCTTAAATTTATTAATTCCAAACAATGACTCGTACTAGCAAACACTGAATTAATTTTTATAGTGTAAATTCATTTTTAGGCTCTCTTTTATTATTTATTTTTGTATATTTGAATTAAGTTAGTTTGATTGTAATAAGTATAGAAAATTATAATTTATTATGTACATATAAAAATATATGTTTAATATATAACGTGTCCCAATATATCGAAATTCTCTATTTTTTTGAAAATGAAGTGTCGGTATGTCGTGCCGTGTCACGTGTCACATGTTGATGTCGGTGCCACCTAGAAAAAATGTACAGCGTAAATACCAACTTAAAGCAATAGTTTCATAACTAAATAGCATGCATATGAAGAATTACAAGTACTATTAACTTTAAAACGTGAAGTCATGGGATTGCTTTCCGGTCATCAAACAATTTTGCGTCGAATCCAATAAGATGATGATTTTTTTTAACAGATGTCAACTTTATTGCGTCAAGCTAATGATCAACATTTGTGTATATATTGATAGGTTGAATATGTTCTTGTCACAACAGTAAACGCGGTAAATATGCCTAGTACTCTTGTTAGAGTGGTAAATAGCTACAGGTTTTTTTTTTTTTTTTTTGGTCATAGTAAATAGCTATAGGTTGATATATAACATTCATGTCTGATTCCTTTTAGTTTAGACGCATTATAGGCGAAGTAGTCTAACATCCGAGCTAGAGTTGATTAGCTTTAGAGAACGGTGCAGTTATGCTCTTGAATTTGAAGTGATAATTTAGCACACTCCTTTCCTTTCTTGCTTCACACTCCATAATTTCAAGTATTGCTATTTGAGTTTGAGTTGTTGGTATATAAATAGCATTGATAATTCTTTTAGCTTGCATTGTTACAAGTGACTATCAGAATAACCTTCTTTGTATTGTAAGATGAAGTAATTAATGCATTGAATTTTTAACCTCTCACTCAATTCTTGATACAAATCTTTTAATTGGAGTTTATTTGACATGTTGAGACACGTTATATATTAAATATATAATTACTATTTCTATGATTTTTTACAAAAATGAAGAATAAATTTCCTGCATAAGGTACTCCTGTAATTTGAACTAGAGTCTAGACATTTGACGGACTAGACAGAACGCGTTCTCTCGCACGCTCAGGCGAGTGAGGTGAGCCCACCCCCCGCACTAGCAATGTGCCTTGCACGGTAACACTAGACAAAACACACTCTCTTTCCTCTCTGTCTCGCGAAGGGAACGACAACCACCATGATTTTGGCTGCGTCATCTCTCTTTCGGCGCTCTCTCGCTCTGTCCTATGGCGCTCCGCTCCGGCACGACCAAAGCACGTTCTCTGCTCCAGTGCTTACCGCGCGTCGTTGGCTCTCTCCCTCATCTCTCTCATCCCAAGATGCAGACAACTCCTCCCTCTATCCCCCGATCTCCGCCCTCCCGATCTGCGCCATCCTTGCCCTCCTTCCTCACCGACTTATGTGCCCCCGGCGTGTTGATCGTGTGTCGGAGCATGTCGAATGCGTGTTCGTGTCCAACACCAACACAGCACCTCCCTTGACCGGTCGGTGCTTCATAGCGTGCACCAACCAAGTTGAATAAAAATGTTAATATGCTTAGGTATAATTTGAGTTGCAAGCAAAACCACTCAAAGTTGGTTAACGTGGCATTTCTACGTCAATTGAAAATATACATTAACTGGGTGATACAAAAAATTATCTTCAAAAGAAAATCTTTTTTTAATCGAGAAAATTGAAAAAACTAGGGACGATTTACAGTGATTTTTGGATGGAGGCCTAGGGAGGTAGATTTAGGGCAAGACCTACAATTGAGGTGTTTTTTTTAGACAAAATTCACTTTGGGCAAGTTTGGGACTTGACCCAAAGTTACTATGTTTTTTTTTTTTTCCAAGAAAAAAGAAAATTGACATAGAATTTAAATTAGACCTAAAGTTGAATTTTTTTTTTCAGAGAATTAGGCCTTTTATATTGATAGGTATTGTGTTTGGCTAAAGTCGCCGATCCTTCTCATTAAAAAAATTAATATCAATCTTTAGTCCTCATTTCCCTAGAAAATTGAGCATTTTCCTAGACAAGCAGCGCATTGACTCGAGGGCGAGGTCAAGAAGAATTGTTTAATCAAAGATAAGCGTACCAATACTACTTGTCCAAGTTGATCAGAAATATGCTCTCCATTGTTTGGATATATGTTTGTGGGACTCGCTATAGCTCGAAATGAATGAGAGTGCATCTTATCTTTTGATATCTCGAGACTTGCAATCACATCCTTATTATTGGCCAATCAATTAATTAGTACTTAAACAATATGTGGTTTATCCACTTTTCATTTTGAGGAATTTAACTTTTCACTCTCTTATTAACCATCACACACAAAGAGCGAATAAGATTGCTTTATGTGTTTGATATGGATTATCTAAGGAAATGAACTTAATTTGCTAAAATAAATTTACAAGGATTAATATTGTGAGCGTACTTTCTTACAAGATTTGTGCATGTAGGCACCAAGTAAGCTTGTACACGTGAGCTTGTACTATTCTAGTTTATCATTTTTGTCTAAACAGTCATAAATTTGTTATGTAACAAGCATGGGCATGATAGTTTCATAATATCAGTACGATGCATCCATCTCTCACGAGCTCGCAGGTGATTTTCAGGTTGGGGTTCTGCAGGCATGTGAGCAAAGCAGTGACCACAAGGGAAAGATCAAGGATCTGGAGTGAGGGAGATAAACAAAAAATGTGCAAAGGTCGAGGAAGCAACTAGAAAGAGTTATCGTGGAGTTAAAAATGTCTACCTGGTAAAAAAATCAAGCATGAGGAAAGACAACGGTACTGAGCATAGATGTGTTCAGCATATGCTTTCCGATTCTTCTGCAACCTTTTAAATAAATAACAGTGATCGATGCATCAGCATGTGCTTACTGATTCTTACTCGACATAAAATTATAATTTAATGTTTCTTGTCCAGATGCATTCCCCGAAGGACATCCTAGTCCACTTTTCATCCTCCCTATAAATCCACCTTTTTATGTGTATAGAAATTTTGACAGGCCTCGTCTGTCATCCTTGGATTCTCTTGGGCATTAAGATTTCAGCTGCGTGAAGGGCACCGACTCCTACCCCACGTGGTTGCGGTTCCCCGTGAATGAATTACTTAACAAGCTTGACTTATATAAATCAAACCACTAGAGAATAGGCAACAAGAAGGCATCTCCTGTTTCCTGAGAGGCATTCTGGTTCTTTTCTCTGTTAGACTTGAGGACCATAATCAAAGGCAGATCAGAGCAAAGACGAAATGCATCAGCCCATTTTTGGGCAGTCTTTCGCCGTGCTCGTGGCACTGATCCTTCTCTCTGGGCTGGCGTTCTATTTTCTCAATAAGAAGAAAGCTTCGCACGGCCCTATTTGGGCCCGGAGCACCACGTATTAAATATTTTTTTGTCCAGCTTGATAAAAAAGATGCTCTCCATTGTTTAGATTTGTTCTGGAAAGTCTTTATAGATGAAAAAGAATGAGAGTGCATCTCATCTTCTAATTTGTACTTAAGCAAGATGTGGTTTATCCACTTTTGATTTTATGACTTTAACTATACACTCTATTACCAACCATCACACGACAAGTGAATAAGACCGCTTTAGGAAATATTTCTTTACATCAGTATTGTGTGCTATAATTGCCCTAATTTATTATGTTTCAATCTGTTAAACATTGTCCAAGAAGATGCTTGTAAAATATAAACGAGAAACCAGTCCACGTTATGAACCGAAAAAAGTATGCTTGATTTGGATTATCTATGGAAATGAACTTAATTTGTTAGGGGTCAAAAAAGTTAATCAATTTAATGGAGATGTTTTTTACTAGTTTTGTCTCAAAAACAAATTATAAGGAATGAAATTGAACATTCACAAGAATATGATGATCAAAAGTGGAAGGTTTGTGCACGTAGACACCATGTAATCTCGTACATGTGAGTTTGTCCTCTTCCATATTATCATTTTGTCCAAACACAGTAATAAAGAGTTGTCATGGAGTTACAAAGTCTACCTAGAAAAGAACTTAAACAAGCATAAAAATATATCTGTGGTCAATGTATCAACGTGTTTCTTATTCGGATGCATTGCAAGTCGCTGTATATTTTCTATTATATATTTAGATATGCCAATTGTATTCATTTACAAGAAAAAAAAATAGGCCAATATATGTAAAAATTTACATATCATCGAAAGTTATTTCAGTATATTCTCAATTATAAACTATACTAATTTAATACAGAGAAAGACATACTAAAAGTCTTGAAAGTAAGGTTTATTATAGGAGTCGAAATATCAAGCTACTAAGGTTTATTATATTCCATGCTACTAAGAAAACTATAGATCCCCTGGTTACTCACATAGTCAATCAAGTTAACATAGATATTGCGGGAGGTTGTTCATTAGGTTAACCTTAATAATAAATTGACCCGATATCAAACAAATAATACAATTATAATTTAAATAAATACATCTAACACCCACTAATTGTTCTAATCACAGTCCACAACAATTATTCTAACTCTCGAACGCAGTTAACACCTAATCAGAGTTTAGGGGTCGACTCACTACTCCAGTGTTCAATGTACAGTCCGGCGCGACGTTGTCGAAAACGCTATTTGAATCAGGTCTCGGGTTACTGCTCGGTCGGGTCGGGTTGGCGGTTCAGGTCAGATCTCGGATTTTAGGTCGGGTCACTAGTTTTCGGGTCGGGTCGGGTTCAGTTACTGTTTCGGTTCGGGTTTAGATCGAGTGAAGTTCGGGTCGGGTCTCACGGGCTACTGTTCACGGCATCGGGGTTTCGGGTGGCTGAGGTGGAGGAGCTGGCGTCGGAGGCTATTGCGGGTGGCTGGAGGTGGGCGGTAGGGCGGGCCGGACGGCGGCTCGACGAAGGCGGGCTCAGGCGACGGGGTCGCGAGCTCGCGGATCTGGGTCGGGTGGAGATGGTGGTGGCTGGCGACGGTCTGTAGGAGGCTGGAGGCGGCGGAGCCGTGACCTGTGGGTCTCGGGTGAGGCGCGAGCCGCGGAGGGAAGGTCGCGGTAGCTCAGATCTGGGTTTGGGTAGGGCGGCGGCGTCGGGAACGGGTGCGGCGGCCGGGACGGGCTCGGATGGGGATCTCGGGTGGCTGAAATGGAGGAGCTGGTGTCGGGCTCGCGGCAGCTGGAGCTTGGCGAAGGCTGGAGGTGAAGGCGTCGGTGGTGGCCGGCGGGACGCGAGCCGGTGCGATGGCCTACAAAGGCGGAGGCTGGGTGGTGGTGGCGTGGTTGGGCAAAGTGAGCAGAAGGGGGCTCGCACGGTTGCAGAAAATAAAAAGAAAGAAGGGAAGTGAAGAAGATAGAGGAAGAAGAAGAAGAACGGAGAAGAAGCACAGTGGGGGAGGTTGTCGCAATCAACAGAAGAAGGAGAGAGAGAGAGGGAATTAATGGGAGGGAGAGAAGATGGGATGGGTGTTCACGCGGAGAGGGGTTCTGGTGGCGTGAAGAACGAGGGAAGAGAGGGAGAGAAAGAGAGAGAGAAGAAAAGTCAAAAATAAAACTTGGGGAGGGGGAAAATCACGTGGGTTGGCAGAGAGAGAGAGAGAGAGAGAGAGAGAATGGGGAAATGGAGTTTCTGTCAAAAAGAGAATGAGTGGGGCCCACCAAAAATCAAAACTAATTTAATGATTTTATTTTCTATGCATAAAAATTAGGGATAAATTGATAATTCGATAAAATGGGTATCGGTAGTCATTTGGCTCAATCGACTAAGGGTAAAATTAAAATTTTGGCATGTAGGATTCGAACAAGTCTGAATTTGCGCGCGAAGGGTCTCGACACTACGAGTCAACGTTTGACAATTCAAACTTGACTTTCTCTGACAAATGTCCCGGAACAACCAATCATCGTCTCTTAAATCCTCAAAATCCAAATTTTATTTTCCACGTTGGAATTTATAATTTTTCTTACAGACACCAAATTTTCGGGGCGTCACAGGTGACCTCGCCCGTAATCGATGAGGCCGATGAAGGCCCTGGACGAGGGCCTTTGCAGCCTCTCCTGTGGACATGATGGCTGTGGACGAGGCCATCGCGGTCTCACCGATTGCAAGTGAGGCCATAAAGGCCCTTGCCAGATCTGAGTGGGGGCCACCTCATCTGCAATCGCCAAGTGAGGCCATGAAGTCCCTCATCGGCCAAGATGAAATGAAAAAAGAAAGGAAAATCTTTTAGAAATTCAATGGTTTTTTAAAAAATATTAAAAATACTAACGATAGCGTTGGTCGCGCCCCATAATATGGTTGGGGTCTACGTCAGTGATTTTATGCTAAAATTGACCAGATTGACTCGATTGTCAAAATTGCAAAAGATTTATCATTGAATTGGCATTAATGCAATAAATTTGAGATTTTTTGGGTACTTTTTCCTGGTGATGACTGTGCCAATCGTGCAGTCCAGTTACAAAGAAAACGAAAGTTCTATGCGAACGGGCTGTCCAATTGTCCTGGCCTAGCTGCCGGTTAGCCTTTCAACATGCGATGTATAAAATGCGGACCCCGGAGAAGCCCCAATTCCAGTCTTGGTGACATCTTGATCCGTGAAAATATCAACTGAGTTGTGGCAATGATCCCTCCAAGCTCCGACCGACAGTAAAACGTCTGTGTGTCTTGATTTTGTGGCCTGAGATCTCTTCTGAAAATGGCAAGACGTAGGAGAAACCAGAAAAAGATATCATAACGGTGGAAGATTCGGATTTATCAGCCGGGTTAACGCTAAAATTCGCAGCGATGCCAAAGAAAAAAACGGTTCCGACGAGAAATATTTCATCTTATATGCATATATTTAGACATAAATTATTTTCGATAATAAAAATATTTTCGTTGACTTATTATTTTAAGCGATACAAGTAATCACTTTTAGAATGACGTTTTCTAAATCATTTATTTTCCATAAAACAAACGGAGCTAAAAGTAAGTGTGTGAATGTCAATCATAATGATGCGAATGTCTTATTATTATTAATATTATTATTAAATGAAACTGCGAAGTAATAGCACACAATTATTAGTCTTGTCATTAAAGAGTCGTCTCCCTTCATTGAAAGAAGGAGCTCAATATGATTCAAACTTTAGATCTAAAGAGAAATATGTTCGATCCTTTGCTAAAGGTTTAGGAGAAAATGAATTCATCCGAGACTAAGGGAAGAAAAGAAAGACTTGGATTATTTTTTACATATATGACAACACGTACAAGCATTACAGGGTTGGAGTAGTTTACACGACACTACCCAACTCAAGCATAAAATACTTGGGCGACAGAGGAGTCAAGGATTCTTGAGTTCTCTGTACAGCACCAATAACGAGGACGGCAGATCCATCCATTATTAACTTGGCTTATCACTCAACTTCACAGTAGATCACATGAAGTCTAATCACCTTACACCTGATCAGCATCAAATGAAAATACTTGTGCGACAGAGAAGTCAAGGATTCTTGAGTTCTCTGTACTGCACCAATAAGGATGAACGGCAAATCCATCCATTATTAACTTGGCTTATTCCTAATGGCACACGCACGCAGAGAAAGCGGAAGTGATCAACACTTAACGTGTGTTGAACTGTAACCCAAAGGGGCTCATCTTCTCTTTCATGATGCTACTGAGGCGATCCACCATGGAAGGAGTGAGATGGTTGACCCAATCGCCCACCTCCCCTTTCCTGAAATAGCTTCTCTTCTCAACCTTCATAATCATCGCCGGCAATTCGCCGGATTTGTTGACCTCCAGGTCCTTGAGGGTCTTCAGGCTACACATTTTGGCTATCTGTTGGATCACACCTCCCTCCTCTTCCACCTCGGTGAAGGGAAGCCCCACGAACCCGGCCACCTTCTTCAGCTGTCCTACAATGTCTTCCTTCAAGTCCTCATACTTGAGGAACAACACCTTGTGTGGCCTCTCCAAGCTCTCCTTCCAATACCCCACCATGTGTTCCCAAAAGGGCCCGAACGATGTTTTTCCTTGGCAATACGTCTCGAATTGCTCTTCCAGGGACCACTCCGGCTGGTCCTGCGACCGCGCCATCTCAAGGTAGAAGTGCCAAGAGGAAACCACGGTGTCCAATGGGTTCCGGCAGATGTATATGATCCGGCAGTCCGACTGCTTGGCGCACTCCGCCAAGGATGCGTAAGGGATGTGCGTCGAGAAGAGCCTCGGCTCCGCCAGGCCGTCGAGGTCGGGCCTCGGGTTGCTTCCATACAGCTGGAACTCGAAGAAAGGGACGAGGTGATGGGGGTGGGAAGTGAGCAAGGGCGTGCTGAAGATGTCGAAGCGGGAGCGGTTGACGACGGAGAACACCAGGGCCTTGAGCCAGGTGGTCCCTGATTTGGGCTGAGAAACCAGGAGTATGTCCTTGTGTTTCGCTTGGAAGTGCCGCTGGAACCCAATCACGTTCGGAAGCAGGTAGGTGGGGCACCAAAAGTTTTGGTAGAGGGACTGGAAAGGACGAACCACGCCTTTCCTTTGGGGAAGTGAAGCAATGAGTTCATCAATGGCTTCCTCATCATCTTCTTCCCCGCCCACGATGGCGGACTGCGAAGAAAGTTGCTGGTGTGCCATTGATGTTCGAGTCAGAATCGATACAATCAGATGAGTGGTAAGCACTGATCTCTTTATTGCTAGCTGAGTGTCAGTTTTTCATTTTTTTTTGTCACTTTGTGCACGTGACAAAACCTATTTTGTCCGAATTTCTCCCACGGCGAAATCTCTTTCGCCTAATGTCATTCTGTCATTTTAAATTGACAGTTGGCTCGTCGATTAAAGGACGAACCACGCATGTGGGCAGTCCCATGATTGCAAACACTCTATTTTCCAATGTCTTCGAATTCGCAACCGTATCTTAATGTTTTAGTCTTTCTTCCAACACTTTGATGTCTTATCGTGTAATAATTTTTCTAATGTGGATTTACATTTTACCATTTAAGAGATTGGTCCGTAAGATAAGGTATAAGGATTCTTAATTAGTTTAATGTGAAGCTAACTAGTGTGGGCCTAGTTAGGTCCAATCGTGATAAGAGAACCCGTGGCTAGAAACTTTATAAATAGGCATAAGTCCCTTATCTAACCCTCTAATGCGGAAATCAAAACGTACCTTTTCGTTTCTTGACGGTTATCTCATTTGACCAGCATAACCGAGAGGGAATATAGGAGAAGCGCTTGGGTTTCGGGAATCGTTGTCCTTCCGCATCAAGATGTATTCTAAACCGGGTATGTGTTAATCCCTTTTCTCTATTATGTAGCGTCTAACTCCGATAATGACGATTATTGGGCGTGCCAATTTCGTGGCTAACAAATCGATCTTTACTAATCGATACCCTTATATATTATTGTTAGCTTTTTGTTGACACCTAAATTTTGATTTTCAGAAAATCATTCATTTAAGCATAAAATGAGAATTGAGCTAGTTCTCACAAATTTTTTTTTCATGCATAGCATATTCAATTTAATTTAACATGCATTACATTTTGCATCTTATATGGACCGGCGGCGTAAGCACACCTAAAATGGATGTGTGGATCGATCAAGAACCCATCAGAAATTTGGCACACCTGCAGTGGGGAGATGGTGTTCAAAAATTGTAGGCAAAAATAGGAGTTTTGGCTTTATTGAACAAGACCAAGTCCATGTTGTTTAAAATTTGACCAAGCCCATGGATATAATATGTCTATATGCAAGTGAGGTGTAGGACTTGGAGGTTTGCATTATTCAATCCAATTTAAAATAATCCTTAAGATCTTGATTGCAATAAAATAAAGGATAAGGATATTGATTGCAAAAGAGATATACTGAAGATTAGCCTTTTAGTTGAACGAAACCCTAGGCTTTATCTATATATATATATGTGTGTGGGCGTCGTTCAAAAAGGTGGAGGCATTAACACATTCGAGAAAGTCGAGTTCCTTGCTCACGTGAAGATTAGAGAGCAAAGAGGGAGACTTAGGTTTTCTAATAACACATAATTCCTCCCATCGCTCGATCGTCCACAAAGCTTGACGTGAGTTGACGACTCCTTGCTTGAACCCGGATCCAGATTTGACGTCGTCTTTGCCCAATTCGGCACCGGCCTCGACGTTGCATCCGCTTCCAACTACCACCGCTCGGCTAAGCTTGCTCGATTGCCGCCGTTGCACCCTCGGTCCGGCCGCCGTTCACACTTATTCTCACTCTTGTTTGGTCTTCTCTTCGGCTACGGTCCGGGGTCTTCATGTGTGGCAATTTGGCACCTAATTGTCTCGTTATTCGGTGCTTGAGTTTGGTTGCCGCTGCCCAGTGCCGTTTCTGCTCCAAATTGGTCCAACTTGTTCTCGCTGTCCGCAGGTCAATTCTCCCGCAAATCAGCACTTGAGACAGCACCGTTTGGAAGTGATTTTTGGGCGGATCCCACGGCTTGTGCGTGCAGATTTTTCTCGAGCAATTCAAGGTAATACTCTTGCACACTTAGGGTTAATTTAAGCATGTTTTAGAGTACTTTATCTGCTGTTTGTTGTTGTTCCAATGCTGTTTCTGCATAGTCCACATGCTGTTTTGATCCAAATCAAGCTGTTTTTTTTTTTTGTTATTTATGTCACTAACCATGCAGATCTTTGCGGGAGCATAAAGGTAAGTATTTTACTCGTTTTAGATGCTGTTGTGCATGGATTGAAAGCCGTCTACTTGTTGTTCTTCGGCATGAACACATAAAATTTTGAAAAAAATTCAAGGAGCAAGTTTTGCAAATCAAAACCCTAATTTTTATCATGGATTTTGAAAATCGGGTTTAATTGGATTCATTGGATATATTTTCAGAATAAAAAAAATCTAAATCTAAATTAGGAAATTTTATTTCCTAGTAGGCAACATCTATGTTAAGTTGGATAAACTTGTCCGTTGCCATTCGGATACGACCCTCCAACTTATTAAAGATGGGAATTTAGTTAATCTGATCTATCGCCGTTTAGATCCGATTCGCTATCTTCAAAAAGCAGAATTTAGATTTATGAATATCCTTTTTTCGAAAATTACGAGAGAATAGGATTTGATTTGGTTTGATCTGGATCGCTATCTTGAATTATATGATTGGATTGATATTCTGCAATTGATTGAGCTCTTGTTTGATTTAAATTTCCCGATAAACTTAAAAAAGAATCCTAAAAATTAGTGAGATATGGTTTCTTATAAATCATGTCCGATTAAATCTTTAGGAAGATAAGGTTTCCTAAAAACTTTATCTCATTAAGTTTATCTTGAAAATTTAGGTAAAGAGAATCAAATCAGAATATTTTTAATCCGGCCAAAAATTCAAAAGAAAGGGAACAGAAATCGGAGAATTTTGTCATGCATATCTCACATTATCTCATTGCATATTTAGCATATCCTGAACATCTCACGTCATTTTCGCGCATATTTCTAATTTTATGCATATCTTGCATATCCACTGCATATTTTCGAATATCCCTAATCTTGCATTCCATATTTAAAGGTATCATGCACTTCATTTATTTCATGCATCTCTCATATTGGGGAAAATTCATGTAAAAATACAAAAGATCAGTTCATGCCATTTTGCATCATTTTATGCATATTTAGAGTATCTCATCACGTTCCCGTCATATCTCATGTCGTCTTATGTGATTTCATGCATATCTTATCTTATTCACGAAAAAATACAAAAAATATGCCTCATTGCATATCTCGTGTTTCCATGCGTATCTCCTGCATATATCTTGCTATCTTTGCATATCTTTCTCATATCATATTTTTTAGAAAAATCATATCTCGCATATCGCTTGTCATACTTTTATATCATATGTTGTTCATTGGCGTATTTTGAATATCACCAACATCATATACCATATTTTTTTGAAAATTGCATATTCATTCATCTTATTTTTTTAAAATCATTATTTTGTTATGTCACATGTTCATGTCATTGGCATATCATGTTTGTTCAAGTTCATTATCTTGCATGTTATTTCATATTACGTAAATGTTGTGCCATATTGCATGTTTTAATTAAGTAGTTAATTGTTGCATATAGGGAAACCTTGACTTAACATCTTGCATGTTACGGTCTCCAAATGTTTGCATAATTGTCTGCATGTTGCCTTGCATTCCACTTTAATTTGATGTTGTTAGCATTACTTAATTTAGTCATACAAATTCGGCACGTATTTTAGCCTTCGCATGTTACGCATTGAATTCATTCTAAGAAAGTGAAAACATAAAAAAAAAACCTCACTTGAACTTGAAAAGCTCCTTGTGAATTCAATCAAACTTGAGTTGCCAACCTAGGACATTTCATGAAATTAAGGTACCGAAAGGGCATTAGCTTTAATTAGTTAATGTAATCAAGTCCCCGAATCCACAATCTCCGGTTCGTAGAAATAAGAATAGTCTTCCCACTATTTTTATTTAGGTTTCTAATCAACCTATCCAAAATGGTTAATGGCGACTCCGAATCCTAAATCATTATAGTTAACCAAAGTTGCGATTTGGTAGGGCTTGAGAGAGTTCGTATTAGGTTAGTCATCAAAATTAACCCGATAATCCATTAGCCTGAAAAATTAATTTTTTTTTTAAGGTCGCGACACTTTTCATCGTCGTATATCGGCAATAGATTGGTGACAATTAGTGAAATGCACTAGTACTGTTACCGACATTTATCGTGGATGATTAGTCACATGTTTAACGATACATCTTGCTTTAACCACATGTCCACCGCATGATCACATTTTGGTGCAAATAGACCTCTAATTTATCCCGGCTCAATTATTGTTAGGTACAACACTCATGTCGGCCTAGGTGACGTCAAAGAGGGCACCAAACACACGATTGAAATTGTAATGCATATTTTCAATATTTTGTGCGTCACGAAACGGAAATTTGTTCTATTCAAGGTAAATTTGAATAATAGATAGTGAATTTGAAATATGATCTATAAGTAACAAATGATTTGTAACTCAATGGTCCAGTCAATTGTCCGTAAAGTAACAAAGAAATAACAATCTCAACTTGCTTAAATCCAAGATTAGATTGCTAATTATTCTTAAAACTTCTTAAGCTTTACCGGTAACATCGGTCAAACTTTCATAGCTTAAGCAGTAGATAATTATTTTAACACTGTAAATTCCTAGTTGCATTACTATTATTGTTTCGAGATACTCTACTAATAGTGACGTTGACAACTTATCTTATAACTTATAAAATGATAACTGATTTACCCCCTAGATATGTAAACCATTGACTTTGTTTCGATTTGACAAACAGTAAATAGGTTTCGATTTGACAAGTAGTAACTGCTATTTATCAATAACTCCATTCATGTTGCGAAAAATATGATGTTCTAGGAAAATATTTTTCAAGAAGTCATTATTTTTTCTGAAAAATGACATTATTTTCTTATGTTTGGCTAAAATCTAAAAATAAACTGAAAAATATTTTTTACTTTTTGGTACGAGAAATCGAATTTAATTTTTTCCCATGCACTCCCTTTCAATTATCACAAAAGCAAATAATCCGCCGGGATGTGCACGAAGACTCGGTATCTCGAATTCACTGAGCTTTTTACGGTTTCAATCCGAATCGATTTACTTCTTTACGTGAGAAGAACAAACGCGTTCTCTCCAATCGAACAGCATGCGTCGGGGACGAATTGGAAAATTGGTTGTGTGATACGATGGACGAGATTGAAAGCGATTGCGTGATTTTTTTTTAAACTCTATTAAACTTATCAAGCAAAAGGCACTTGATGGTGACGCTCCTGTGCCTCCTTTTGCCCTCTTTCACTGTCAACTTGTATCATTCAAATAATTCAAACACGTCATGTCATGTCATGTCATGTCGTGTCGTGCAATCATGTGTTTGAATTATTACACGTGCACATGCAGATAGTAATAGAAGGTACTGCATCATCTCTAGCGATAATCCATACAACTCCGGCTATACCCCGCTCGAAATTAACAAAAAAACGACGTGAGCTGAGCGACATTTTAAGATGATGAAGATTGGAAAAGCACAAACTTGACAGTCTTTCCCATTAACCGTGGGGCTTAAACTGGTGGTTTGTATTAGAGTTAAAATCTTGAAAAAAATTCAAACTGGTACATTAGTGATAAATGTATTAAATACTCATATTAGTACATTTGTGATAAATTTATCATGTTTTCATTTTCATTGAATTTTACCGTCAAATTACCAAGTTGGATACCGTGTGTAGTTGAGGTTTTTACCATCCATTTGTCACATTTATAATAATTTGAGATTTTTCGTGGTATTAATTCAATTTAATAAATGGCAAAGGAAAGTAAATTTATCATAAGTATATTAATTTAAGATTTTCAGTAGTTAAAAAATTAATTTAAGATAAATTTATCAAAAATATATTATTGTAGAATTTTTTGCAATATTAAATCTTTGTATTAGCCCCAAGAAAGCAACACAGTGGGGGAGGTTGTCGCAATCGACAGAAGGAGAGAGAGGGGGAATTAATGGGAGAGAGAGAAGATGGGATGGGTGTTCACGTGGAGAGAGGTTCTGGTGGCGTGAAGAACGAGGGAAGAGAGAGAGAGAAGAAAAGTCAAAAATAAAACTTGGGGAAGGGGAAAATCACGTGGGTTGGCACAGAGAGAGAGAGAGAGAATGGGGAAATGGAGTTTCGGTCAAAAAAAGAGAAAGAGTGGGGCCCAAAAATCAAAACTAATTTAATGATTTTGTCTTATATGCATAAAATCTAAGGACAAATTGATAATTCGACAAAATGGGTATCGATAGTCATTTGGCTCAATCGACTGAGGGTAAAATTAGAATTTTGGCATGTAGGATTCGGACAAGTCTGAATTTGCATGCAAAGGGTCTCGACACTACGAGTCAACGTTTGACAATTCAAACTTGACTTTCTCCCGACAGATGTCCCTAACAATCAATCATCGTCTTTAAATCCTCAAAATCCAAATTTTATTTTCCACGTTGGAATTTATAATTTTTTTTACAGACATCAAATTTTCAGGACATCACAGGTGACCTCGCAAGTAATCGATGGGGCCGATGAAGGCCCTGGACGACAGTAAAACGTCTGTGCTTCTTGATTTTGTGGCCTGAGATCTCTTCTGAAAATGGCAAGACGTAGGAGAAACCAGGAAAAAGAAATCATAACGGTGGAAGATTCGGATTTATCAGCCGGGTTAACGGTTCCGACGAGAAATATTTCATCGTATATGCATATATTTGGACATAAATTATTTTCGATAATAAAAATATTTTCGTTGGCTTATTATTTTAAGCGTACAAGTAATCACTTTTAGAATGACGTTTTCCAAATCATTTATTTTCCATAAAACAAACGGAGCTAAAAGTAAGTGTGTGAATGTCAATCATAATGACGCGAATGTCTTATTATTATTAAATGAAACTGCGAAGTAATAGCACACAATTATTAGTCTTGTAATTAAAGAGTCGTCTCCCTTCATTGAAAGAAGGAGCTCAATATGATTCAAACTTTAGATCTAAAGAGAAATATGTTCGATCCTTTGCTAAAGGTTTAGGAGAAAATGAATTCATCCGAGACTAAGGGAAGAAAAGAAAGACTTGGATTATTTTTTACATATATGACAACACGTACAAGCATTACAGGGTTGGAGTAGTTTACACGAAACTACCCAACTCAAGCATAAAATACTTGGGCGACAGAGGAGTCAAGGATTCTTGAGTTCTCTGTACAGCACCAATAACGAGGACGGCAGATCCATCCATTATTAACTTGGCTTATCACTCAACTTCACAGTAGATCACATGAAGTCTAATCACCTTACACCTGATCAGCATCAAATGAAAATACTTGTGCGACAGAGAAGTCAAGGATTCTTGAGTTCTCTGTACTGCACCAATAAGGATGAACGGCAAATCCATCCATTATTAACTTGGCTTATTCCTAATGGCACACACACCCACGCAGAGAAAGCGGAAGTGATCAACACTTAACGTGTGTTGAACTGTAACCCAAAGGGGCTCATCTTCTCTTTCATGATGCTACTGAGGCGATCCACCATGGAAGGAGTGAGATGGTTGACCCAATCGCCCACCTCCCCTTTCCTGAAATAGCTTCTCTTCTCAACCTTCATAATCATCGCCGGCAATTCGCCGGATTTGTTGACCTCCAGGTCCTTGAGGGTCTTCAGGCTACACATTTTGGCTATCTGTTGGATCACACCTCCCTCCTCTTCCACCTCGGTGAAGGGAAGCCCCACGAACCCGGCCACCTTCTTCAGCTGTCCTACAATGTCTTCCTTCAAGTCCTCATACTTGAGGAACAACACCTTGTGTGGCCTCTCCAAGCTCTCCTTCCAATACCCCACCATGTGTTCCCAAAAGGGCCCGAACGATGTTTTTCCTTGGCAATACGTCTCGAATTGCTCTTCCAGGGACCACTCCGGCTGGTCCTGCGACCGCGCCATCTCAAGGTAGAAGTGCCAAGAGGAAACCACGGTGTCCAATGGGTTCCGGCAGATGTATATGATCCGGCAGTCCGACTGCTTGGCGCACTCCGCCAAGGATGCGTAAGGGATGTGCGTCGAGAAGAGCCTCGGCTCCGCCAGGCCGTCGAGGTCGGGCCTCGGGTTGCTTCCATACAGCTGGAACTCGAAGAAAGGGACGAGGTGATGGGGGTGGGAAGTGAGCAAGGGCGTGCTGAAGATGTCGAAGCGGGAGCGGTTGACGACGGAGAACACCAGGGCCTTGAGCCAGGTGGTCCCTGATTTGGGCTGAGAAACCAGGAGTATGTCCTTGTGTTTCGCTTGGAAGTGCCGCTGGAACCCAATCACGTTCGGAAGCAGGTAGGTGGGGCACCAAAAGTTTTGGTAGAGGGACTGGAAAGGACGAACCACGCCTTTCCTTTGGGGAAGTGAAGCAATGAGTTCATCAATGGCTTCCTCATCATCTTCTTCCCCGCCCACGATGGCGGACTGCGAAGAAAGTTGCTGGTGTGCCATTGATGTTCGAGTAAGAATCGATACAATCAGATGAATGGTAAGCACTGATCTCTTTATTGCTAGCTGGGTGTCAGTTTTTCCTTTTTTTTTTGTCACTTTGTGCACGTGACAAAACCTATTTTGTCCGAATTTCTCCCACGGCGAAATCTCTTTCGCCTAATGTCATTCTCTGTCTTTTTAAATTGACAGTTTTTTTTTTTTAATAAATTGACAGTTGGCTCGTCGATTAAAGGACGAACCACGCATGTGGGCTGTCCCCTGATCGCAAACACTCTATTTTCCAATGTCTTCGAATTCGCAACCGTATCTTAATGTTTTAGTCTTTCTTCCAACACTTTGATGTCTTATCGTGTTATAATTTTTCTAATGTGGATTTACATTTTACCATTTAAGAGATTGGTCTGTAAGATAAGGTATAAGGATTCTTAATTAGTTTAATGTGAAGCTAACTAGTGTGGGCCTAGTTAGGTCCAATCGTGATAAGAGAGCCCGTGGCTAGAAACTTTATAAATAGGCTTAAGTCCCTTATCTAACCCTCTAATGCGGAAATCAAAACGTAACTTTTCGTTTCTTGACGGTTGTCTCATTTGACCAGCATAACCGAGAGGGAATACAGGAGAAGCGCTTGGGTTTCGGGAATCGTTGTCCTTCCGCATCAAGATGTATTCTAAACCGGGTATGTGTTAATCCCTTTTCTCTATTATGTAGCGTCTAACTCCGATAATGACGATTATTGGGCGTGCCAATTTCGTGGCTAACAACGATCTTTACTAATCGATACCTTTATATATTATTGTTGGCTTTTCATCGTCGTATATCGGCAATAGATTGGTGACAATTAGCGAAATGCACTAGTACTGTTACCGACATTAATCGTGGATGATTAGTCACATGTTTAACGATACATCTTGCTTTAACCACATGTCCACCGCATGATCACATTTTGGTGCAAATAGACCTCTAATTTATCCCGGCTCAATTATTGTTAGGTACAACACTCATGTCGGCCTAGGTGACGTCAAAGAGGGCACCAAACACACGATTGAAATTGTAATGCATATTTTCAACATTTTGTGCGTCACGAAACGGAAATTTGTTCTGTTCAAGGTAAATTTGAATAATAGATAGTGAATTTGAAATATCATCTATAAGTAACAAATGATTTGTAACTCAATGGTCCAGTCAATTGTCTCAGAAGTAACAAAGAAATAACAATCTCAACTTGCTTAAATCCAAGATTAGATTGCTAATTATTCTTAAAACTTCTTAAGCTTTACTGGTAACATCGGTCAAACTTTCATAGCTTAAGCAGTAGATAATTATTTTAACACTGTAAATTCCTAGTTGCATTACTATTATTGTTTCGAGATACTCTACTAATAGTGACGTTGATAACTTATCTTATAACTTATAAAATGATAACTGATTTACCCCCTAGATATGTAAACCATTGACTTTGTTTCGATTTGACAAACAGTAAATAGGTTTCGATTTGACAAGTAGTAACTGCTATTTATCAATAACTCCATTCATGTTGCAAAAAATATGATGTTCCAGGAAAATATTTTTCAAGAAGCCATTTATTTTTTTTTTCTGAAAAATGACATTATTTTCTTATGTTTGGCTAAAATCTAAAAATAAACTGAAAAATATTTTTTACTTTTTGGTACGAGAAATCGAATTTAATTTTTTCCCATGCACTCCCTTTCAATTATCACAAAAGCAAATAATCCGCCGGGATGTACACGAAGACTCGGTATCTCGAATTCACTGAGCTTTTTACGGTTTCAATCCGAATCGATTTACTTCTTTACGTGAGAAGAACAAACGCGTTCTCTCCAATCGAACAGCATGCGTCGGGGATGAATTGGAAAATTGGTTGCGTGATACGATGGACGAGATTGAAAGCGATTGCCTGATTTTTTTTTAAACTCTATTAAACTTATCAAGCAAAAAGCACTTGATGGTGACGCTCCTGTGCCTACTTTTGCCCTCTTTCACTGTCAACCTGTATCATTCAAATAATTCAAACACATCATGTCATGTCATGTCTTGCAATCATGTGTTTGAATTATTACACGCGCACAGGCATATAGTAATAGAAGGTACTGCATCATCTCTAGCGATAATCCATACAACTCCGGCTATGCCCCGCTCGAAATTAACAAAAAAACGACGTGAGCTGAGCGACATTTTAAGATGATGAAGATTGGAAAAGCACAAACTTGACAGTCTTTCCCATTGACCGTGGGGCTCAAACTGGTGGTTTGTATTAGAGTTAAAATCTTGAAAAAAATTCAAACTGGTACATTAGTGATAAATGTATTAAACACCCATATTAGTACATTTGTGATAAATTTATTATGTATTCATTTTTATTGAATTTTACTATCAAATTACCGAGTTGGATAACGTGTGTAGTTGAGGTTTTTACCATTCATTTGTCATAGGTATAATAATTTGAGATTTTTCGTGGTATTAATTCAATTTAATAAAAGGTAAAGGAAAGTAAATTTATCATAAGTATATTAATTTAAGATTTTCAGTAGTTAAAAAATTAATTTAAAATAAATTTATCAAAAATATATTATTGTAGAATTTTTCGTAATATACAAAGCCCCAAGAAAGCAACACAGGAGCACAGGAGATGATGGGGACGGTGATGGTGACAATGGGAGGGAATTTGCACTTGTTGACGAGACCTTCCATGTGCTGGGAAAACGCACTACATGGCTGAAATCTGGTGTCTTGCAGTAGATATTATCTCCTGTGATCCCTCTTTTATTGGAATGAAATATGCTTTTATTTTCTAAACTTTTCTATTAATTATCATTTCCAATTCAAACCGTGCCTGATAAAAGCGACGTGCAAAGCATGTCTGCAAGGAAATCATATGTGCAATCTGAGACTATGGCTAGCAAATTTCCTATGCCCCAAAAAAAAAAAATGTGTGCGAAATTAGACCATTTCATATGTAAAAATGTCTGCATGGAACTAATACGTGCAAAATCCGAACATTGCATTGTCCCCACGGAATTTCATTTCTACCAAACATGTCACGATTACAAAACATCAACTCACACATGCCTTTACACAATCAATGTCTGCTGACCAGTCTATGGCAAACTTTGCACATCCTTCTCCTACAGATTTCCAACAAAGGTGAGCTAAAATCATCCGGGACACAATTGACATCATCTCCAATCTGGAATTTTCTTTCTTGAGCTTTGCCGCATCTTGCTTCTCGCGTTTCATTAGTGTCTTGAGAGCTCTCACTTCGGCTTCCATGGGACTACTATTATCCTCATGCTGGGTCGACACGGTTTTCCCTTTGATATTGGCCCCTAGAAGATTTTTTCTTTTTTTCAACACAATCTTCAGTTATTGAACCATTTTAGCATCAACCCAACTGATAAATCCGCACCTTGGACAGCTATGATATCTTTTCCCCGCAATTCTCCTCCGTCCTTGTCGTTTGCAGAGGAGAAATCTCAGGCCACAAAATCAAAACACGGACGTATTATTGTCAGAGTTGAGGGACCATTTTGCGTGATTGCCACATCGCAGTCGATTTTTTCATGGATCTAGATGTTGTCAATGCTGGAACTCGGGCGTCTCCCCGGTCCGCTTTTTATACATCACATGCTGAAAAGCTAACCAGTGGCCAGGCCACGACGATTGGACAGCCCATTGTAATCGAACTTTCATGTCTTTTTGACAGAACTACGCAAGACCGCAATCACATCTTAGAAGTGGATGAAACGTGGGCATCCATTACAGAGCTGAGTGAGCTACTCACATTTGAGGGCCCATCAAGAAAATAGCCAAAAGTAAGTGCTCGCCTTCCGAAATCTCTGCGTCCGAGCATGATTACTTGGTCTTGTTCCTTACTGGGCAAGAAGGTACAGCGGTCTAGGTTTCTTTCATGAGTTTTTGCGAGATTTTGGCTTGGCAAGATCGTTATGCATTTCGTATCGATTCACGTAGGAAATTGCATGAGCTTCGAGATGCGACCCATCCGGTTTTGGCTCTAGGACCAAGAGGAATATACATTTGGACGAGTAGACTACTCCCAGTTTTGGGAGCGCTTGAACAGATTCCACACCTGTATGATGAGCACAGTTGCTCAAACTTTCAATGTTCATTTAGATCCTATTGGACGTCAGGAGAATTCCCAATTCATTGTTGATCCTTAAGCTGTTCATGTCAGTCCTCTGGTGTCACAAGAACACGTTTTAGTCTCTCTCCCTCTTTCCGATCCACAAATTTCATAATCTATATTCCGTGCTTCACGAATCATCATGTTTAAAAAAAAAAAAAAAGTTGACATGGACTACCAAAAGAACTTTGAAGCTCAAGGGTGGTCGACACCGGAGCAGGGTTTGATTGATTTGGTCGCTACCGGTGCTTGTTACCGTTCGATGGATCTTTTTGTTAAAAGCAAAAGTGTTTCATATCTCCATGGATGATATTCGTACTAATTTTACTTGCGCGACTGAATGAACGAGAAAAGAGATTGCGTTCTCGAATGCTTATATCAAGTGTAAAACTATAGCAGTTTACGCTACCGGATGCAAGCTATCATCATAACTAATAAAGACTCTTTCTCACTTCCTTTTTTGCAGTTATCTGTTTTGTGGATAAACGGGTGGAATGTCTTGGGGCAAAGTTTCGAATAGGGGATGGGAAAAGTACCAAAAAAGTCTTAAACGTATCACATTAGTACCAATTCAATCCTAAATCTTTTAATTGGAACAATTTAGTCCTAACTTTTTTTTTTTTTGCATTCGTACTAATTGAGTCCACTCAGCGAATTTTGGCAAGGGCACCGACGTGGACAATTGTTATTATTCATGTAATAATATTGTGAACTTTTTGATAATTTCTTTTGTTCATTATTTTTCTTTATCTGGGCTTTACTTCTTCATTTTTTTTCCTGGCCAGTTAGGGCCACGATGCCCTGCCTCGATCTAGGCCAAGCGAGGGAGCCGCGGCCCTTGTTGGCCAATAGAAAAAAAAATTTCCAAAAAAGGAAAAAAAATAAAAAAACTATTAATCAATTTAAAATATAAAAATGTCAATGTCAGCACTAGCCGTGCCATATAGGATGACCGGCATTCACATTAGTGATTTTCGGCTAAAATTGGCTAGAAGGATTCAATTAGTACTAATGCAAAAAGGTTTATGACTCAATTAGTCCAATTAAAAAGTTTAGCACTGAAATGTTGCCAATGTAATAGGTTTAGTGCTTTTTTGGTACTTTTCCCAACGGGGGATAGATAAGTTGGACCGCAATGAGTTTTTCTATTTTTTTTTTTTTTTGTCAAAAGGAATATTTTAATTTTACTAGAAAGAGAGGTACATTGCTTCAAGATAAAGATGAAAATTAAACTAAACAAATAAATCCGAAAGATAAATCAACTTAATACGATCTATAGAGATTCGCTCAATTCACCACAAAGACGGGTCCGAAATAACATCAAAGCCCAAAAGGTGATCAATCACCGAATCTCGCATTAGTGATGAGCACACACCGAGATATTCTTCTCCACTTACGGCTTTGCCAAGAGGCTATGCGCGTCTATGTTCGGTGTTCCCAGCACCATCATCGAAAAAAGATAAGAACAACTCCAATAGGTTGAGAAAGTACAGAAAATGCATTATAAATTCTAGATCTATTTCTAAATCGGAATAGAAGAGTATCCAAATCTAAATTTAACTCTAGATCGAGGGAGAAGACTTGCAAAAGAAATACCAACCGATTGTAAAATTACTTTTAGATAAGCCGCCTTCCGAAGCAGTAGAGAAGAGCCTTGCTCGACTATATGGAGCAAGCACCAGAGCCGAAGTGAGCAAGCAGATTCGGAATAGCTGGTTCTTTCAAGTCACTCACGCTTTGAACTTCCGAGCTCACCAGATAAAACTCTCTATGAGGAAGAAGTCGACGGGATCGTTTGAAATTAATGATAAAATCTTCAAGAAGAAGTTGATGATATGAGAAATATAAAAACAAAAGGGAAAGGACGAGGACGAGGACGAGGACGAGGACGAAGGGAAAGGGAGATTTGCTACAGGAGGGGCTTGGCCGCCGTTTGGAAAGGGGGCAAACCCTGGGAGAGCGAAAAGATGTGTCATTTTTTCTAGTTGTTTGGGTGCTTTCGGTCACAAATCACCTAATACTGGAGCTTCTGGGATACTTGCCCCAGAATAGCACATCCCTTGTTGTAACGTAGACGTTGGAGTAAACTGATCTTCATTAGGTTCAATGCAAGAGAGACAAAGCATGCTTTCCTTATATCTCGGTGCAATTGCTCATTGAATCTTTTCCACACTATAGTATTTGTGGGGGGATCCAAGATAAAGAATGATTGAGTTCAATATCATAAGTAAAGTACTGTTGATATTCTCGATAACAAAAATCAATTGAATTGGAAAAATTAATTTGAGATGAACAATTCTAAAAAGTGTTTTCATCTCTTTAGAGTTAGAAATTCACCATCCCAATTTTATGTATGAATTTTTCGTAGATTGTGCTTTCCGTTGACTAAGTCATTTTCGATAAACCAAATAGGTGGAAGTCCGGAAAATACTTTCATTCAAACAAACGCACCCTAAATAAGCTTTTTACGCCAATTTTTAAGAGATATTACATTTTTTTGGTATATTTTAAACTTATTTTCCCCGCTTCTGCACCCACTTTATACCCTAAAAGACTCATGTTTGGTTTCTCATGATTAACAGATTTGTAGTTTACAATAGGATGGGATTGAAACCCACATAATTTCCGATCATTCTGTGTATTGATGAGGCGATACATATCACGACCTACCTTTTGTACATCAAAGTAAGCCCACGTCTCACATGTAATCAAAGCAGGACACCCACGTTAGATTAGGAAATTTACAAGAATTCGAATAATTAGTAAATAGGTTCCCTTCCATGATTTTGTGACATTCGGTTGGATCATAATCATTTTATGTCCATTATGAACCAAATCGAGGACAAAGTCTATGTGCATTTCACATTTAGATGAGTAGCCTACTCAAAAGTTAAGGCGGGAAAAAAATGCATAAGGTTTCGCGATTTTTTTTTTTCAGTATGGTAATCGATTATACTAAAAATGGTCGCTCATATCACTTATAAAAATGAACTAACGAAAAATATTTTCATTGTCTACAAATTTTTTTAGAGATATATTCTTATTAATAGTTAAGATATTTTTCATTGATTAACTACTTCAAGCAATACGAGTGATATTATTAGGAAAATATTATTGAAATCATTTATTTTCAGCGAAACAAACAGAGCCATAGTGCCAGTGAAGTATGACGTGCTTATCTAGTCGAAACTTTAGATTCTTTATTTCGTTTCTAATTTCCCAATCTGTATATGAACCCTTGGCGTCACAATGACAAGTAAGACAGTTTAAGTATAATTTTTTTTTCCTCCCTCCTTTCTCTTTCTAATCTCCTGATTTCAAAATTCCTATCTAGTTCTCAAAGAACAACCTATTCGAAAAACAAAAGAACATGAGATGAGATTGGGAACTACAAAGCAGATTGTGATTTCGAACGCAAAACATCCTCTCTCTTTTTGGCTTTCCTTACAGCTGGTCAACATCAAATACTTGTTTGGTCTCTAGCGACAGAGAAGTCAACGATTACCAAGATCTCTGTACAGACTGTACTGCACCAATAAGGAAGGAGGATTGCAGAGCTATCCATTATTAACTTTGCTTATTTCTACAGACACGCGTAGAGAAAGCGAAAGTGATTAACACTCAACGTGTTTTGAAGCGTAACCCCAATGGGCTAATTTTCTCTTGCATGATGCTGTTGACGCGATCCACCATGGAAGGAGCGACATGGTCAACCCAATCACCCACCACCCCTTTCCTGAAAAAGCTTCTCTTCTCCAGGATTGTATTCAGTAATTTGCCGGATTTGTTGACCTCCAGGCCCTGGAGGGTCTTCAAGCTACACATTTTGGCTATCTCTTCAATCACGCCGCCCTCCTCTTCCTCCTCAGTGAAGGGAAGCCCCACAAACTCGGCCACCTTCTTCAGCTGTCCCACTATATCCTCTTTCAAGTCCTCATACTTGAGGAACAACACCTTCCGTGGCCTCTCCAAGCTCTCCTTCCAGTACCCCGTGATGTGATCCCAAAAGGGCCTGAACATGATTTCCTCTCGGCAAAAGGTCTCGAAATGCTCCTCCAAGGACCACTCCGGCCGGTCCTCCGACCGTGCCACCTGGAGGTGGAAGTGCCAAGAGGAAACCACGGTGTCTAGTGGGTTCCGGCAGATGTAAATGATCGGGCAGTCTGACCGCCGGACGCTCTCCGGCAAGGCTGGGTAAGGGATGTGCGTCGCCAAGAGCCTCGGCTCCGTCATGCCATCTGGGCCGGGCCACGGCTTATGCTCGATGAAAGGGACTACTTCATGGGGGTTTGAAGAGAGCAAGGGCGTGTTGGAGATGCCGAAGCGGGAGCGGTTGACGACGGAGAAAACTAGGGCCTTTGGCCAGGTGGTCCCTGATTTGGGATGAGAGACCAGTAGAATGTCCTTGTCTTTGGCTTCGAAGTGCCGCTGGAACGCGATCAGGTTCGGAAGCAGGGGGGTCGGGCACCAGAAGTTTTGATAAAGGCTATGGACAGGACGAACCAAGCCTTTGCTTATGGGAAGTGAAGCAATTAGTTCATCAATGGCATCCTCCTGGTCATGCTCTTTACTACTTGAGACGTCGGACAGCGAAGAAAGTTGCTGGTGTGCCATGGATGTTCGAGTAAGAATCGAAACAAGAAGATGAATGCGAAGCGCTGATCTTTTTGTAGATAGTGAGCGTTAGTTTTTATTTTTATTTTATTTTTGGTCACCACTTTACACACGCGACGAATGATCAGAGAACCCTAATGGACGTTTGTTCCCTCCATGGTAAATTTGAATAGCCGATAGTAAATTTAGAATATTGTTCATAGGAAAAGTGATTGAAACTCATTTGTCCAGTCAATTGTCTCTAAGATTACCAATTGTTTTAAAAATTTCCAAGTGGGCTGTTTTTTTGGCTACAAGATTATTATTTACTCTACTGTTAGTGCCGATCGAAGGTTTTCTTGTGAACAGTCATTCTCTAGCAAAATCATTGGGGATTGAGTGATTTTAGCATTAACCCATTTGACAAGTCGGCATCTCGCTCTAAATATATATCTTAGCAATGATGTCTTCTTCTCATATTCCCATTCGTCCTTATTGCTTGCGAAGGAGATTGCAGGCCACAAAATGAAAACGCAGATAGACGTACCATTGTCTGTTGGAGGAGGGACCATTGTAAGCCCCAGATTTACACATCACATGCGAAAAAGGATAAAGTTCACTAAAAGTGTTAAATCTTGTGTACAGAGCTCACTTTAGTGTCAAAATTTTTAAAACAATCACTTAAGTACCAAATTTCTTAAAAACCTTTTACTTCATTGCCTATTCCAATTTGAGTCGACGTGATCAGCCGGAAATTCGACATGGCCTATTTTTAATTAATATTTGAGCCGACATGGCTCGTTGGAGTTGACACCGAAGTGATCGTTTTTCAAAAAATTTGATACTTAAGTGATCGGTTTGAAAGTTCTGGTACTAAAGTGAGCATCACATATAAATTTTGGCACTTATAATATATTTAAGCTAGTGAAAAACCTAGCCCGTAGCTAGGCCAGGACGATCGGATAGCCAATTGGCATCGAACTTTCATAGATTAGGAGCAGAACTATACAAGACCCCAATCGAATCTCAAAAGTGCATAAATCGCGGGGCACGTTCCAGGGTGGGTTCATATCAAAAGCGATCATAGCCATACATTATAGAAGCTGAGTGAGCTACTCATATTTGAGGGCCCATCAAGAAAAGATCCAACTCACTGTTTACTGGGATCGGGTGGGCCTAGACCAGGCATATTCGGGCTTAGCCCAAATTGCTATCTAGGCCTATTTGTACGGTTGGATTGGGTTGGGCAGGCTCATCGCCGAGCCCATGATCTCACGGCATTTGTCCCCTCTTGTCACCTACTTGACTCTATTGCAGCTCTCACTTTGTCTTGTGCGCACGAGGATAATAACACAAATGATCCCTAATTTTTGGTCTAATATATAATGTGGTTTCCGAATTTTTAATTTGTTCAATGTGGCCCTTGAATTTTATTCTAATGTGCAATGTTATCCCCGAACTTTTAATTTGTTCAATCCGATCCATAAATTTTTTGTTTATATTCAATCTAGTTCTTGAATTATCGGTGTTGTCCCCGAACTTGAATTAATGGAAGGATAACATTGAACATTTTCATATAAATTAGGGACTGACATGTATAACAAATTCATGGATTACATTAAACAAATTTAAAGTTTCAGGACGACATTGCATATTCTGCTAAAGTTCACGGATTATGTTAAACAAAATAAAAATTCAAAGACCGCATTGCTCATTAGGCCAATTCATGGACTATTTGTGTCATCTTTCCTCAAAGCAAGAAATACGTCATCGCTTTGAATTCCAACAAAAATGAAAGCATAGCTCACTCGTCTTCCCAAAATCTCTCGATGAAGTTCATTGTATCACTCGATTCGGTTTGGTCTAAAAGTGAAAGGTAGTGCTTGCATACTGAAATCTATGCGTTCTAGCACGAGTACTTGTGCTTGTTCCTTATTGGGCAAGAGAGTATAGTCGTCTAAGCTCTTTCATGAGTTTGCGACATTCCGGGATTCATTTCATGTCCATTCATGGAGGAAATTGCGGAGCTTTGAAACGTGATCCATACAATTTTTAAGAGTGAGCGGTTCCCGGTCCGGTCCGGTTTCCATAAAAAATTGGGAACTGGACCGGTGGTCCCAGGCCGTACTTTTCGGAACCGCGGACTAGACCGGCCACCCTCGGAACCGGGAACCGGATCGGACCATTGGTTCGGTTCGATTCTCGAGCGGCCGCAAGGGTTTCTGATTTGCCGTTCCGAAAAGTGGATGCACATTTTTATAGAAGACGCGATTGAGCTTGAGGTCGAGGAAACAAGGGTCGGTGTACCACGAGCTCGGCGAAGTGAAGGCCTTTTCAATTGGTAGCTCCGGATCGAACTCGTCCACCAGCGACTTGGTTGCAAACGGTGCCAATAAAGTTTGAGGTGAGGCAAGCGGTGGGATGACTCGGGACTCGTCTGTGTAGCGAGAGAAGTGGAGAGTGGATAGTGGAGAGGTAAGAAAAAATGTCCGCGGCGCTACACGTAAGTGAAGTAAAGAAACCCTAAAGGACCTCAACCTAAACAACAAGTAAATGTTAGCTTTGTTTTTTCTAATTTTTTTTAAAAAGAGAGACATGTCCTATCTAGTCCCGTCATAGGCCCTAGAACCGGGAACCAGATTGCCTGGTCACCGATTCCAATTTTAGGAGTCGGGAACCGGACTGGATCCCCCTAAAATCAAAAACCGGACCATCGATCCCCGTCCGGTCCGGGCGGTCAAGGTTCCGGCGGTCTTTTTTACTTACCTCTAACGATTTTGGCTCTAGGCCCAAGAGGAGTAGACATTTGGATGAGTAGGCTACTGTCGGTTATGGTAGGAAAGAAATAAGCCTCGGGTTTCACAATCTTATTGTCCAATATTACCGATTGATGTTAGAAATAAGATTGTTTGCCTTAATTATCAAATCGGTAAGCCCATATGGGACCACCTCGGATGTTGCATGTTCGTTTTGGAGTGCTTGAACGGACTCCGGACTCGTATGATGGGTACAGTTGCTCAAACTTTTAACGTTGCTTTAGATCCGGTTGGAGGTTAGGAGAATTCCCACTTCTTTGTTGATCCTTAAGTTCTTCATGCTAATCCCTTGGTATCACAGTAACAAACTTTAGTCTCTCTCCCTCTTTCTGATCCATTAATTTTATAGGAAAAATTCTAAGTGAGGGCATGAAGTACGCTTATTTTCTCAAATAAAGGCCTAAAGTGCTGTCGTTTTCTCATTTAAGAGTCCGAAGTGAACTTTCTTTCAAATAATGGCATGAAGTAGCTATGTTAGTCTCAACGAATGGCCCAACATTCAAATTGGTCAAGAGCATTTTTATCTTTTATTTAATTTTTTTTTACTTTTTTCTTTCTTTTCTTTCCGTCCGTGGTTGGAGGTCGGCCACGTGCCATGCCTAGAGAGGATTGGGCAAGGGCGACCCTTGCCGGCCGTAGCAAAGAAAATAGTAAAATAAAAGATAATTTTGAATTAAAATTGTCTTTGGACCAAAATGTCTTTGACTAGTTGGAATATTTAATCAGTCGGTGCCAGGCCCTCATTAGAAACTGGGAAAAATTTTAAATATGGGCACCAATTGTCTTCGTTTTCTCAAACAAGGCCTAAAGTGGTCCTTGTTTCAAATAAGAGCCCAAAGTGTTTTATTTATTTCAAATAAAGATCCGAAGTGACTATGCCTATTTCAAATAATGGTCTGACCTAGTCAGCCACCCGACTAGTCAAATATTCCTGTTGATCAAGGGCATTTTCGTAAAAATATAATTTTAGCCTAATTTTTAGTTAAATTAAATTACAATTTTTAAAAAATTAAAAGTAAGGAAAAAATAGAGATTTAGGCAGGAGGGTGTTGCCCTCCCGCATGTGGTTCTTTTTTGCGTTTATATTTTTTAAATTTTTGGAAAATTGAAGAAAGGAAAAAAAAACAAATAAAAAATAAAATGTTATAAAAAAAAAATACAAAATGCCCTTACCAACGGGTGAGTTAGGCCCTTTTTTGAGACTATAAGGTCACTTCAAATCCTTATTTAAAATAAAGTCCACTTCAAGCCGTTATTTGAGAAAATAAATCACTTTATGCACTTATTTGAAATAAGGTAAACTTTAGGTCCTTGTTTGAGAAAATGAAGGCACTTTGGGCCCTTTTTTGAAATTTATCCTAGAAATTGTCATGGCTACTTCAGGCTCTAATTTGATACTGATATAGCATCATCATGCCCTTATTTAAAGCAAGATCCATTACATTATTTTATTTGAGAAAATAGAAGCTCTTTATACTTTTATCTAGAAATTTGTACCCCGTACTTGATGGGTCACTGTTGGTCTTTGGTTTATATGTTAGTATGTGGGAAAGAATTGTGCGAAAAAACAACAAGGATGAACATATGAGAGTTTATTATCGGCAAGAGACTACAAGGAAAAGAGAAGACTTTTGTTATTTGGTAAGTATCACAATGAAACGGAAAGGAGCTAAGCTTGTTGGTCTACTCTACAAAATGAACATCCGCTCTCCTATTTATAGCCTATAGGCACTCATCACCGCCTCATAGCACAAATTATCTTTGCATGTCACTGATTTTTTTTTTTTTGTTGCTTTCATCTTATCCACGCTTTTTTAGAGACTTCAACACTAATCTTAAAACTTTCTTAATGAGACTATACTCTTCTAGACATATACTGATCATGAAAATTAAACCAATCATTTTAACACTCCTCCATGATCCAATTTTTTTTATACTCCAAGCATAGTCCACAAGGTCTCGAACTTGGATGGCACATGGCAGTAGTGCTTTATTGAATATGTCTGTCACTTGATCATCCGTCTTGCAATATTTGAGCTCGATCTTTCCATTACTTTGCACTTCTCGTGTGCCGACTTTACATCTAGTTGATGGATCTTCCATTCTTTAAGAGGTGTATTGTCTCGATAAAGGTTGATTTTTTTTTCTTTCCTCACTTCTGCTCCCACTTTATGTCCTACAAGACTTAGGTTTTGGTGTATCAATATGATCAACGGATTTATGGAAAAAAATAATTTAAAAAGTCTTAAACCTATTGCACTTTTGCCAATTTAGTTATAAACATTTTAATTTTGCCAATTGAGTTCTAAACCTTTTGAAACTTTGTCAATTGAGTCTTAAACTTTTTGACACTTTGCCAATTGAGTTCATTCAGCCAATTTTAGTCGAAACTTGCTGACTTTGATTATGATGTGCGGTAAGTGGATTATGTCTAGCTCATAAGGTTTGGTATATCAATTGAGCTCAAACTTTCTATCACATCGGGTTGTAGTAACACGATTTGCTGGGGGCTTGCTTGGTTCCTTTGCTACTGAATGAACTATAGATCATATTGTGATCTCGACCATTAATATTGACGATAGGACCGTAGTAGTTTACAGTACCAGATGTAGTCTACCAGTGCAACCAATAAATCTTTTTTTTTTTTTTCGCCTTTCTTACACATGATCGCCATCAAATACTCGGTTCATCTATGGCGACAGAGAAGTCGAGGATTCTTGAGTTCTCTGTGCTATACCAATAAGGAGGATAGCGGATCCGTCCATCATTAACTTGGCTTATTTCTAATGACACGCACACGGAGAAAGTGAAAGTGATTAACGCTCAACATGTTTTGAACTGTAACCCAAAGGGGCTCATCTTCTCCTGCATGATGCTATTGAGGTGATCCACCATGGAAGGAGTGAGATGGTCTACCCAATCACCCACCTCCCCTTTCCTAAAAAAGCTTCTCTTCTCCACCACGGTATTAGCCGGGGATAATTTGCCGGATCTGTTGACCTCTAGGTTCTTGAGGGTGTTCAAGCTACACATTTTGGTTATCTCTTCAATGACACCTCCCTCCTCTTCCTCCTCGGCGAAGGGAAGCCCTACGAACTCGGCCACCTTCTTCAGCTGTCCTATTGTATCCTCCTTCAGGTCCTCATACTTGAGGAACAAGACCTTGTGTGGCCTCTCCAAGCACTCTTTCCAGTACCCCGTGATGTGATCCCAAAAGGGCCCGAACAAGACTTCCCCTCGGCAAAAGGTCTCGAAATGCTCCTCCAAGGACCACCCTGGCTGGTCCTCCGACCGTGCCATCTCGAGTAAGAAGTGCCAAGAGGAAACCACGGTATCCAATGGGTTCCGGCATATGTAAATGATCCGGCGATCCGACCGCCGGACGCTCTCCGGCAAGTATGGGTAAGGGATGTGCGTTGAAAAGAGCCGCCTCTGCTCTGCGGGGACGTCAAGTTCGGGCATCAGGTTGCTTACACACTCCCGGAGCTCGATGAAAGGAACGAGGTCATGGGGGCTCGAAGTGAGCAAGGATGTATTGGAGATGTCGAAGCCGGAGCGGTTGACGATGGAGAACACTAGGGCCTTAAGCCGGGTGGTCCCCGATTTGGGATTAGAGACCAAGAGAATGTCCTTCTCCTTGGCTTCAAAGTGCCACCGGAACGCGATCACGTTAGGAAGCACGAGGATCGGGCACCAAAAGTTTTGGGAAAGGCTATGGACAGGACGAATCGGGCTTTTGCTTATGGGAAGTGAAGCAATTAGTTCATCAATGGCCTCCTCCCGGTCATCTTCTTCACTACTTACGACGGCGAACCGCAAAGAAAGTTGCTGGTGTGCCATGGATGTTCGAGTAAGAATCGAAACAAGCAGATGAATGTGAAGCACCGATCTTTTTGTGCTTATGGGAAGTAGAGGACTGATGCTGGTTATGCACATCAAGGGCTTGCCGACATGTTTGGATGGAACTCCTAGTATTATAAGACGACCGTCATCATCATCATCATCATCATCATCATCATCATCATCATCATCATCATCATCATCTTCATAATAATAATAATAATAATAATAATAATAATAATAATAATAATGATGATGGCCATAAAGTTATTTGAGTGGAATGGACTAATTAACACTCAACAGCTCTCCCATCTAATTCAACTTCTACAAGAAAGGAAGTTTGGTTAAAGAGCTATTTTGAGCTCGTCCTACAATAGACGATTTACGCAGTCCCCACTGCGACAATGCGAATAAAAAGAAAATGAAAAAGAAAAAAACTATTAACAAATGAAAAAGTAATTAAAAATTCGAAAGATGTCAAAATATTATTTAAAAAAACTGTCCCCTCAACGTTCGCCGATCAAATGGATTGAATTGACTCGATTGTAAAAGATTTAGGACTCAATTGACAAAAAAAAATATTTAGGGCTAAATTGGCATAATTGGAGTAGATTTCATATTTTTTTGATAATTTTCCGTTAACAAAGAAATAATAAACGTAACTTGCTTGAATAGTTAAATTGCCAATAGTTTTAAATTCTTCAAGTGGACTGTTTTAGATACGGGATCACGAATTGCTTATCTAGTCGAGTAATCTCAGTTAATCATG
This sequence comes from Rhodamnia argentea, assembly GCF_020921035.1. Taxonomy (NCBI): domain Eukaryota; kingdom Viridiplantae; phylum Streptophyta; class Magnoliopsida; order Myrtales; family Myrtaceae; genus Rhodamnia; species Rhodamnia argentea. The sequence goes on along the minus strand of NC_063157.1, from coordinate 21,031,344 downwards.
ATAGCTTACAGGCTAAATAATTATTTTAACACTATAATTTCCTAGTAGATTATTAACATCGTTTTAAGAATTATTTTTTGATTGTTTTGAGAATTGACGAGCGAGTAACAACGTGTATTTATGACATCCATTTACCAAGCTAAAATATCCTTGTAAATTACAACAATCTTTCTTTTTTACATTTGGGCATATATTTTCACTAGTAAATTACTAGTTTCATAATTCGATACTGATAATGTTGATTGATGGTTGTCTTGTGAAAAATAAATACTCTTTTATCACTATATTCGTGGATTATTCACATTGTTGCGATTTGACAAGTAGGAACAGTTGTTTATTTGTAACATGCTAAGTAAATAATCGATTTACAATATTGACATATCTTTGTTGAATAAAACAGAAAATCTTTTTCCCAAGTCGACACATTTTCCCGCTAGAATCACTTACTTTCCTAGTGTGGTGATCAATTAAGAGTTGTAGTTTGAAAAAAGAAAAGCTATTTTGCCACTTCAAATTTTTAGTAGATTATTAACATTATATTGATTTTACGAGCATCAAATTCTATTTGTCGTTTCCTTACCAACAAAAAAAAAAAAAAAAAATTCTATTTGTCGGTGACATACTACTGAAATAGTTACTTTACCAAGTGGAGTTACCCTTTAATTGCAAAAAATCATTCGCTTTTACAAGTGGGAGCATTCTTCCACTAATAAATTATTAATGGTTTACATACTTTACCAGTTGGATTGTTTTACTTATGAACAATATTATTATGATGCAAATATAAATTCCTAGTAAAATCCTTGCATCTAGTAGTAGATTACCAAGTAGTTTGTGACTTAATGAGTGAGCCCATCAGTCACCTATGAGATAATGATGTTACCACTCTAGACTTGGCAGTGGACTACCAAGTATGTTAAGATATTGCAGCCAAACCTGACAAATAATTAGTAGGTTGTGAATAAAGATAGTGATATTATATCATTATGAAAATCTAGTATCTTGCAGTAGATTACCAAGTGTGCAGCTTTCAGCGGCGAACATAGCTCGTCCGTAACCCCTCTTTTATTGGAATGAAATATGTTTTTATTTAGTAAGCATTCTTACAAAGATTTAGAATTGAATTGGTAAATATATATATATAAAAGATTGAATTGACATAATTATAATAAATTTTAAATTTTTTTTATAAATTTTCCAACAATAAACAATCGGGAAACAACCAACATTAACTTCAATTATGTTTTGAGTGCTCACTTCAGCTTCCATGGAACCACCATTATTCTCATGATGGGTGGACTCGGTTTTTCCTTCGACATTGACCATTAAAAGATTTTTTTTATACAATCATTGGAGAATGAGTGATATTAGGATCAACCCAACTGATAAATCCGCATCTTGCTCTAAGTTTATATCATAGCAATGATATAGAAATTGTATTCATTCAACATCAACTTTGCCAGTGCTGGTATTTGCCCAAAGTAGTCCCAAAATTTTTTGCTAAACGCCCTAACATTTAACCCTGGATCTTTAGAGCCAAAGTTCATTTCCAATGCCGAGCCACACACACTCTTAGCCAAGTGGAACCGGTTTTTGGGTGAGAGGTTACAACAGTGTTCTTGTTTTGGGGTGAGCAATACTGACTGACCAAATTAGTCGGTTAGGTCCGGTTCCCTGGAATCGAAAATCGAACCGATTATTTTTCATTTTTTTAGTTTTAGGATATAAACCTAATTATCTACTAGTTATTTTTTATTTCTTAAATATAAAGCTAATTTTGAATAATATATTAAAATTAAAGTCTGTGTTGTCCACTCTTACTAATAATTCATTGGTTCCATTGGACCTCTTAGGAATTGAATTGAGAATCGATCACCTCTAATTATCGTATTTGACTCAGAAGTGACTCTGAAATGTGATGACATTTGGAAGGATGGTGATTTGATAGTTGTAGTGAAGGCATAGATTAGGAGCTAGGAACCCTCTCTCTTTTGGAAGTGAAGCAATTACTTCATCATCTTTCTTCGGATGATGTTCCATGATGGCAATGTTCACGGTTGAGTGGGACATCCAATTGTTGTCGCTGCCTTGAAATTATTGGCTGCTTTATCTCCATCGGCTCCTAAGTTCACTCCACATTTCATCTTATGTGACGATTCCTTGAAGAACATACACCCACCTTTTCTTCTCTTTCCAATTTTATCCTCACCTTTTGTAGGTTACCAACATAGATACTCACCTTTTGCCCCTTTTCCGCATCAATCATTCACAAAATTTCATTAAGGCCACAGTTTCTTGAAATGAATACAATTTCTAAAGCGCACACAAAACAAAATTTCAAAAGTCTTTCTCGTAGTTGTTTTTTTCCTGATAATGATGTAAAGGCAGATAGATGTTACTCGATTTAAAAAGATAGATAAAAGAAGAGGAGAAAATCCGACAAATGAACAAAGAGTAAAAGTAGAGGCAACTCTATGGATGATATTCAGACTTGTTTATCATGTGCCACTGAATGAACAATAGACATAATTCATTAGGTTAATAAAGTCCTTCCATTTTCCTAGAGATGTCAAATGAGTGGGCCGACTCGGGTTTGGATTGAGTTGAGTATGGTCCAACCCTTATTGCCCCATTTAACCTGTTTTGATCCATTTTCACACGGTATAAATCTAACGACCCATACCCGACCCGACTCGCCCGTATTACTTAAACATTTCTATATCGAACTAAATCATGAAATATTTATCTCTTATAATTTGTTAAGAAAAATGATATTGCTAAGACACTTTTATGCAATACAAATTTAGTGAATTTTTTAAAAGTATTTCTTATTTTATTTTCGTTTTCTACTTTCTTTTCCTTTTGTCCGGCGGCCGAAGACGGCAATTGGCGGCCGACGGTGGCAACCGGCGACATTCTAGTTCAGTTTTTATATTTTTAATTTTAATTTTAGTTTTTCTTTCTTTCTTTTACTTATAAAAAATAAAAAATAACTTTTACAAGCTAAGTAAATTGTAAATGGGTTGAGTTTGTCTAGCTAAATTGGTTCAAAGACAAACCCATTTACAACCCTCATATAATTAGGCTTAAAATTAATACCCATTAACAATCAATTTATTAGAACTTAACTAACTCGTATTTGACCCATTTGATTGAACATAGGTTAAAATATTAGTTTTCAACCCATATTGACACCTCTAAATCATTTTCCGAATGGATCAAGGGAAAAAGAAATTCTATTTTAAGAGACTATAATGGACCTTCGCTTCATCAGCCTTCTCAATTGGGAATGGTCGCTGGGTGCTTTCAGGCCAAAAGTTACAAGTCATGGTCATTGATTTTTCTTTTTTGCGTTTGACCTAGTACTGCAACTTTCTAGGCTATCATGCACCAGAAAAAATCCTCTCTCCTTACATGGATGTTGAGTAAACTAATCTTCATAAAGCTCAGGGAGAGAGGGGGCGCATGCTTTCCTTCATGAGCATGCTGGTTGAGTCTGTTGCCATGCAATAAATTGAGTAGCTGATTGGGTTTTTTGAGTTGTTTTCGCTTGCATTGAACATTCCTCATCTCTGTAACAAGACCACAGAGTTGGCACGTTGATCACCTTCTCGCAGATTGCAGGAAAATCTTAAATATGCATGAACTTTAGCTCCAATGTATGGCTGTGGTCGCTTTTGATATGGACCAAGCCAGGGAACGTGCCCACGATTTATACACATCTAAGATTTGCTTGGGGTTTGTGGCAAGGCAATGAAAAGTATAAAAAAAGTGCTAAACCTATTTGCGTTGATGTCAATTCAGTTTTAAAGTTTTTGCATTTGTGCAGTTGAGTTCATAAATTGCTGGCGTGGACGTCGGCCGTTTTACGCGGCGCAGTTGGCACTAAAATAGACTTTTTTTCAATTTTTTTAATTACTTTTTTATTTTTTCATTTCATTCTTGCTGGCAAGGGTGACCTCACCCATAATCGATGGGGCCGACGAAGGCCCCGGACGAGGGCCTTTGCAGCCTCTCCCGCGGGCACGATGGCTGTGGACGAGGACATCGCGGTCTCACCGATCACAAGTGAGACCATGAAGGCCCTTGCCAGATCTGAGTAGGGACCACCTCGTCTGCAATCTCCAAGTGAGGCCATGAAGTCCCTCGTCGGCCAAGATGAAATAAAAAAAAAGAAAGGAAAATCTTTTAGAAATTCAATGTTTTTTAAAAAAATATTAAAAATACTAGCGATAGCGCCGGGCACGCCCCGTAATATGGTTGGGCTCTACATAAGTGATTTCATGTTAAAATTGGCCAGATTGACTCAATTGTCAGAATTGTAAAAAATTTATGACCGCATTGGCATCAATGCAATAAATTTGAGATTTTTTTGGTACTTTTTTCTCGCCATGAATGTGCCAACTGTGTAGTCCAGTTACAAAGAGAACGAAAGTTCTATGCGAACGGGCTGGCCTAGCCACCGGTTAGCCTTTTAACATGTGATGTATAAAACTCGGACCCCGGAGAAGCCCCAATTCCAGTCTTGGTGACATCTAGATCCGTGAAAATATCGACTGAGTTGTGGCAATGATCCCTCCAGCCGGCAATAAAACGTCTGTGTCTTCATTTTGTGGCCTGAGATCTCTTCTGAAAATGGCAAGACGAAGGAGAAACCAGGAAAAAGATATCATAACGGTGGAAGATTCGGATTTATCAGCCGGGTCAATGCTAAAATTCGCAGCAATGCCAAAGAAAAAACTGTTCCGACAAGAAATATTTTCGTCGTATATGCATATATTAAGACATGAATTATTCTCCATAATAAAAATATTTTCATTGGCTTATTATTTTAAGGGATACAAGTGATCATTTTTAGGAAGACATTTTCCAAATCATTTATTTTCCATGAAACAAACGGAGCTAAAAGTAGTGTGTGAATGTCGATCATAATGATGCGAATGTCTTATTATTATTATTATTATTATTATTATTATTATTATTAAATGAAATTGCGAAGTAATAGCACGCAATTATTAGTCTTGTCATTAAAGAGTCGTCTCCCTTCATTGAAACAAGGAGCTCAATATGATTTAAACTTTAGATCTAAAGAGAAATATGTTCGATCCTTTGCTAAAGATTTAGGAGAAAATGAATTCATCTGAGACTAAGGGAAGAAAAGAAAGACTTGGATTATTTTTTACATATATGACAACACGTACAACCATTACAGGGTTGGAGTAGTTTACACGACACTACCCAACTCAAGCATAAAATACTTGTGCGACAGCGGAGTCAAGGATTCTTGAGTTCTCTGTACTGCACCAATAAGGAGGACGGCAGATCCATCCGTTATTAACTTGGCTTATCACTCAACTTTACGGTAGATCAGATGAAGTCTAATCACCGTACACCTGATCAGCATCAAATGAAAATACTTGTGCGACAGAGAAGTCAAGGATTCTCGAGTTCTCTGTACTGCACCAATAAGGATGAACGGCAGATCCATCCATTATTAACTTGGCTTATTCCTAATGGCACACGCACACGCAGAGAAAGTGAAAGTGATCCACACTTAACGTGTTTTGAACTGTAACCCAAAGGGGCTCATCTTCTCTTTCATGATGCTACTGAGGCGATCCACCATGGAAGGAGTGAGATGGTTGACCCAATCGCCCACCTCCCCTTTCCTGAAATAGCTTCTCTTCTCAACCTTGATATTCATCGCCGGCAATTCGCCGGATTTGTTGACCTCCAGGTCCTTGAGGGTCTTCAGGCTACACATTTTGGCTATCTGTTGGATCACACCTCCCTCCTCTTCCACCTCGGTGAAGGGAAGCCCCACGAACCCGGCCACCTTCTTCAGCTGTCCTACAATGTCTTCCTTCAAGTCCTCATACTTGAGGAACAACACCTTGTGTGGCCTCTCCAAGCTCTCCTTCCAATACCCCACCATGTGTTCCCAAAAGGGCCCGAACGATGTTTTTCCTTGGCAATACGTCTCGAAATGCTCTTCCAGGGACCACTCCGGCTGGTCCTGCGACCGCGCCATCTCGAGGTAGAAGTGCCAAGAGGAAACCACGGTGTCCAATGGGTTCCGGCAGATGTATATGATCCGGCAGTCCGACCGCTTGGCGCACTCCGCCAAGGATGCGTAAGGGATGTGCGTCGAGAAGAGCCGCGGCTCTGCCAGGCCGTCGAGGTCAGGCCTCGGGTTGCTTCCATACAGCTGGTACTCGAAGAAAGGGACGAGGTGATGGGGGTGGGAAGTGAGCAAGGGCGTGCTGGAGATGTCGAAGTGGGAGCGGTTGACGACGGAGAACACCAGGGCCTTGAGCCAGGTGGTCCCCGATTTGGGCTGAGAAACCAGGAGTATGTCCTTGTGTTTCGCTTGGAAGTGCCGCTGGAACGCAATCACGTTCGGAAGCACATAGGTGGGGCACCAGAAGTTTTGGTAGAGGGACTGGAAAGGACGAACCACGCCTTTCCTTTGGGGAAGTGAAGCAATGAGTTCATCAATGGCTTCCTCATCATCTTCTTCACTGCCCACGATGGCGGACTGCGAAGAAAGTTGCTGGTGTGCCATTGATGTTCGAGTAAGAATCGATACAATCAGATGAATGGTAAGCACTGATCTCTTTATTGCTAGTTGAGTGTTAGTTTTTCAATTTTTTTTTTGTTTTGTCACTTTGTGCACGTGACAAAACCTGTTTTGTCCGAATTTCTCCCACGGCGAAATCTCTTTCGCCTAATGTCATTCTCTGTCCTTTTAAATTGACAGTTGGTTCGTCGATTAAAGGACGAATCACGCATGTCGGCTGTCCCATGATTGCAAACACTCTATTTTCCAATGTCTTCGAATTCGCAACCGTATCTTAATGTGTTAGTCTTTCTTCCAACACTTTGATGTCTTATCGTGTAATAATTTTTCTAATACGGATTTACATTTTACCATTTAAGGAATTGGTCCGTAAGATAAGGTATAAAGATTCTTAATTAGTTTAATGTGAAACTAACTAGTGTGGGCCTAGTTAGGTTCAACCGTAATAAGAGAGCCCGTGGCTAGAAACTTTATAAATAGGCTTAAGTCCCTTATCTAACCCTCTAATGCGGAAATCGAAACGTACCTTTTCGTTTATTGACGGTTGTCTCATTTGATCAGCATAACCGAGAGGGAATACAAGAGAAGCGCTTGCGTTTCGAGAATCGTTGTCATTTTGCATCAAGATGTGTTCTAAACCAGATATGTGTTAATCCCTTTTCTCTATTATGTAGCATCTAACTCCGATTATGACGATTATTGGGCGTGCCAATTTCGCAGCTAATAGATTGATCTTTACTAATCGGTACCCTTATATATTATTGTTGGCTTTTCATCATCGTATATCGGCAACAGATTGGTGACAATTAGCGAAATGCACTAGTACTCTTACCGACATTAATCGTGGATGATTAGTCACATGTTTAACGATACATCTTGCTTTAACCACATGTCCACGGCATGATCACATTTTGGTGCAAATAGACCTCTAATATATCCCGGCTCAATTATTGTTAGGTACAACACTCATGTCGGCCTAGGTGACGTCAAAGAGGGCACCAAACACACGATTGAAATTGTAATGCATATTTTCAACATTTTGTGCGTCACGAAACGGAAATTTGTTCTGTTCAAGGTAAATTTGAATAATAGATAGTGAATTTGAAATATGATCTATAAGTAACGGATGATTTGTAACTCAATGGTCCAATCAATCGTCCGTAAAGTAACACACAAATAACAATCTCAACTTGCTTAAATCCAAGATTAGATTGCTAATTATTCTTAAAACTTCTTAAGCTTTACCGGTAACGTCGGTCAAACATTTATAGCTTAAGCAGTAGATAATTATTTTAACACTGTAAATTCCTATTTGCGTTACTATCATTGTTTCGAGATACTCTACTAATAGTGCCGTTGACAACTTGTCTTATAACTTATAAAATGATAACTGATTTACCTCTAGATATGTAAACCATTGACCTTGTTTTGATTTGACAAGCAGTAAATATGTTTCGATTTGACAAGTAGTAACTGCTATTTATCAACAACTCCATTCGTTTCGCGAAAAATATGATGTTCTAGGAAAATATATTTCAAGAAGCCGTTTCTTTTTTTTTTTTTTCTGAAAAATGACATTATTTTTTTATGTTTGGCTAAAATCTAAAAATGATCTGAAAAATATTTTTTACATTTTGATATGAGAAATCGATTTTAATTTTCCTCCGTGCACTCCCTTTCAATTATCGCAAATGCAAATAATCCGCCGGGATGTACACGAAGACTCGGTATCTCGAATTCACCGAGGTTTTTCCGAGTTCAATCCGAATCGATTTACTTCCTTACGTGAGAAGAACAAACGCGTTCTCTCCAATCGAACAGCATGCGTCGGGGACGAATTGGAAAATCGGTTGCGTGATATGATGGACGAGATTGAAAGCGATTGCGTGATTTTTTTTTAAACTCTATTAAACTTATCAAGCAAAAGGCACTTGATGGTGACGCTCTTGTGCATGCTTCTGCCCTTTTTCACTGTCAAACTGTATCATTCAAATAATCCAAACACGTCATGTCATGTCGTGCAATCACGTGTTTGAATTATTACACGCACACACGCAAATAGCAATAGAAGGTACTGCATCATCTCTAGTGATAATCCATACAACTCCGGCTATGCCCCGCCCGAAATTAACAAAAAAACGACGTGAGCTATGCGACATTTTAAGATGATGAAGATTGGAAAAGCACAAACTCGACAGTGTTTCCCATTGACCGTGGGGCTTAAACTGGTGGTTTGTATTAGAGATAAAACCTTGAAAAAAACGCAACCTGGTACATTAGTGATAAATGTATTAAACACCCAGATTAGTACATTTGTGATAAATTTATCCTGTATTAATTTTAATTGAATTTTACAGTCAAATTACCGAGTTGGATAACGTGTGTAGTTGAGGTTTTTACCATCCATTTGTCACATGTATAATAATTTGATATTTTTTGTGATATTAATTCAATTTAATAAAAGGCAAAGGAAAGTAAATTTATCATAAGTATATTAATTTAAGATTTTCAGTGGTTAAAAAATTAATTTAAAATAAATTTATCAAAGGTATATTATTGTAAAATTTTCCGTAGTATTAAATCTTTGTATTAGCCCTAAGAGAGCAACACAGGAGCACAGGAGATGATGGGGACGGTGATGGTGACAATGGGAGGGAATTTGCACTTGTTGACGAGACCTTCCATGTGCTGGGAAAACGCACTACATGGCTGAGATCCAGTGCCTTGCGGTAGATATTATCTTCTGCAATCCCTCTTTTATTGGAATGAAATATGCTTTTATTTTCTAAACTTTTCTATTAATTATCATTTCCAATTCAAACCGTGCCCGATAAAAGCGACGTGCAAAGCATGTCTGCAAGGGAATCATATGTGCAATCTGAGACTATGGCTAGCAAATTTCCTATGCCAAAAAGAAGAAGAAGAAATGTGTGCGAAATTAGACCATTTCATATGTGAAAATGTCTGCATGGAACTAATACGTGCAAAATCCGAACATTGCATTGTCCCCACGGAATTTCATTTCTACCAAACATGTCACGATTACAAAACATCAACTCACACATGCCTTTACACAATCAATGTCTACTGACCAGTCTATGGCCAACTTTGCACATCCTTCTCCTACAGATTTCCAACAAAGGTGAGCTAAAATCATCTGGGACGCAATCGACACCATCTTCAATCTGGAATTTTCTTTCTTGAGCTTTGCCGCATCTTGCTTCTCGCGTTTCATTAGTGTCTTGAGAGCTCTCACTTCGGCTTCCATGGAACTACTATTATCCTCATGCTGGGTCGACACGGTTTTCCCTTTGACATTGGCCCCTAGAAGATTTTTTTTTTTTTTCAACACAATCTTCAGTTATTGAGCGATTTTAGCATCAACCCAACTGATAAATCCGCACCTTGGACAGCTATGATATCTTTTCCCCGCAATTCTCCTCCGTCCTTGTCGTTTGCAGAGGAGAAATCTCAGGCCGCAAAATCAAAACACGGACGTATTATTGTCAGAGTTGGGGGACCATTTTGCGTGATTGCCACATCGCAGTTGATTTTTTCATGCATCTACATGTTGCCAAGGCTGGAACTCGGGCTTCTCCCGGTTCGCTTTTTATACATCACATGCTGAAAAGCTAACCAGTGGCAGTTGGAATCGAACTTTCATGTCTTTTTTACAGAACTACGCAAGACCCCAATCACATCTTAGAAGTGCATGAAACGTGGGCATCCATTACAGAGCTGAGTGAGCTACTCACATTTGAGGGCCCATCAAGAAAATAGCCAACTTACTATTTAGTATTTACACCGAAATCTCTGGATGAAGTTCGAGGTATCACGATTTTTCATTCGGTTCAAAAGTAGAAGTAAGTGCTCGCCTTCCGAAATCTCTGCGTCCGAGCACGATTACTTGTGCTTGTTCCTTACTGGGCAAGAGGGTACAGCGGTCTAGGTTTCTTTCGTGAGTTTTTGCGAGATTTTGGCTTGGCAAGTTCGTTATGCATTTCGTGTCGATTCACGTAGGAAATTGCATGAGCTTCAAGACGCGACCCATCCGATTTTGGCTCTAGGACCAAGAGGAATATACATTTGGACGAGTGGACTACTCCCGGTTTTGGGAGCACTTGAACAGATTCCACACTTGTGTGATGGCCACAGTTGCCCAAACTTTCAATGTTCATTTAGATTTTGTTGGACGTCAAGAGAATTCCCACTTCATTGTTGATCCTTAAGCTATTCATGTCAATCCTCTGGCATCACAAGAACACAGTTTAGTCTCTCTCCCTCTTTTCGATCCACAAATTTCATAATCTATATTCCGTGCTTCACGAATCACCATGTTAAAAAAAAAAAAAAAAGTTGACATGGACTACCAAAAGAACTTTGGAGCTCAAGGGTGGTCGACACTGGAGCAGGGTTGGATTGGTTTGGTCGCTGCCGGTGCTTGTTACCGTTCGATAGATCTTTTTGTTAAAAGCAAAAGTGTTTCATATCTCCATGGATGATATTCGTACTAGTTTTACGTGCGTGACTGAATGAACAAGAAAAGAGATTGCGTTCTTGAATGCTTATATCAAGTGTAAACCTGTAGCAGTTTACGCTATCGGATATAGGCTATCGTCATAACTAACAAAGACTCTTTCTCACTTCTTTTTTCTTAGTTATCTGTTTTGTGGATAAACGAATGGAATGTCTTGGAGCAAAGTTTTGAATAGGGGATGGGAAAAGTACTAAAAAAATCCTAAATTTATCACATTAGTACCAATTCAATCCTAAATCTTTTAATTAGAACAATTTAGTCCTAATTTTTCTTTTGCATCGATACTAATTGAGTCCATTCGGCAAATTTTGATCGGGGCGCTGACGTCGTGGACAATTGTTATTATTCATGTAATAATATTGTGAACTTTTTGATAATTTCTTTTTTTTCGTTATTTTTCTTTATCTGGGCTTTACTTCTTCATTTTTTTTTCCTGGCCAGCTAGGGCCACGACGCCCTTGCCTGATTTGGGCCAAGTGAGGGAGCCACGGCCCTTGTTGGCCAACAGAAAAAAAAATTTCAAAAAAAGGGAAAAAATAAAAAAAAAAAACTATTAGTCAATTTAAAATATAAAAATGTTAATGTCAGCACCAGCCGTGCTTTATAGGATGACCGGCATTCACATTAGTGATTTTTGGTAAAATTGATTATAAGGACTCAATTGGTACTAATGCAAAAAGGTTTAGGACTCAATTGGTCAAATTAAAAAGTTTTGCACTGAAATGTTGCCAATGCAATAGGTTTAGTTGTTTTTTGGTACTTTTCCCAACGGGGGATAGAAAAGTTGGACCGCAATGAGTTTTTCTATTTTTTTTTGTTCAAAAGCAATATTTTAATTTTACTAGAAAGAGAGGTACATTGCTTCAATATAAAGATGAAAATCAAACTAAACAAATAAATCCGAAAGATAAATCAACTAAATACAACCTATAGAGACTCGCTCAATCCACCATAAAGATGGGTATGAAATAACATCATAGCCCAAAAGGTGATCAATCACCGAATCTCACATTAATGATGAGCACACACCGAGATATTCTTCTCCACTTACGGCTTTGCCAAAAGGCTGTGTGCGTCTATGTTCGGCGTTCCCAACACCATCATTGAAAAAAGATAAGAACAACTCCAACAGGTTGACAAAGTACAGAAAATGTCTTATAAATTCCAGATCTATTTCCAAATAGGAATAGAAGAGTATCCGAATCAAAATTTAACTCTAGATCGGGAGAGAAGACTCGCAAAAGAAATACCAACTGATTACAAAATTACGTTCAAATAAGCCGGCTTCTGAAGCAATAGAGAAAAGCCTTGCTATTTATATGGAGCAAGCACTAGAGCAAAAACGAGCAAGCAAATTCGGAATAGCTGATTCTTTCAAGACACTCACGCTTTGAACTTCCGAGCTCACTGGATAAAACTCTCCACGAGGAAGAAGTGAACGGAATCGTTTGAAATTAACGAAAAAATCTTCAAGAAGGAGTTGATGATATGAGAAATAGAAAAACAAAAGGGAAAGGGCGAGGACGAGGATGAGGGGAAAGGGAGAATCGCTACAGGAGGGGCTTGGCCGCGGTTTGGAAAGGGGGCGAACCATGGGGGTGCGAAAAGATGCGTCATTTTTCTAGTTGTTTGGGTGCTTTCAGTCACAAATCACGTAATACTGGAGCTTCTAGGCTAATTGCTCCAGAATAGCACATCCCTTGTTGTAACGTAGATGTTGGAGTAAACTGATCTTCATTAGGTTCAATGCAAGCGAGACGAAGCATGCTTTCCTTATATCTTGTCCGCATTCTTTCGGCCATAGAAAAATCGAGGTCTCTCGGTGCAATTGCTCATTGAATCTTTTCCACACTATAGTATTTGTGGGGAGATCCAAGATAAAGAATGATTGAGTTCAATATCATAAGTAAAGTACTGTTGATATTCTCGATAACAAAAATCGACTGAATTGGAAAATTAATTCGAGATGAACAATTCCGAAAAGTGTTTTCATCTCTTTAGAGTTAGAAATTCATCATCCCAATTTTATGTATGAATTTTTCATAGATCGTGCTTTTCGTTGATTAAGTCATTTTCGATAAACCAAATGGGTGGAAGTCTGGAAAATACTTTCATTCAAACAAACGCACCCTAAATAAGCTTTTACCCCAATTTTTAAGAGATATTACCATTTTTTGGTATACTTTTAACTTATTTTCCCCGCTTCTGCACCCACTTTATACCCTACAAGACTCATGTTTGGTTTCTCATGATTAACGGATTTGTAATTTACAATAGGATGGGATTGAAACCCCCATAATTTCCGATCATTCTGTATATTGATGAGGCGGTACATATCACGACCTACCTTTTGTACATCAAAGTAAGCCCACGTCTCACATATAATCAAAGCAAGACACCCACGTTAGATTAGGAAATTTGCAAGAAATCGAATAATTAGTAAATAGGTTCCCTTCCATGATTTTGTGACATCCGGTTGGATCATAATCGTTTTATGTCATCATGAACCAAATCGGGGACAAAGTCTATGTGCATTTCACATTTGGATAAGTAGCCTACTCTAAAGTGAAGGCGGGAAAAAAATGAATGAGGTTTCGCAATTTTTTTTTCCAGTATGGCAATCGATTATACTAAAAATGATCGCTCATATCACTTATAAAAATGAACTAACGAAAGATATTTTCATTGTCTACAAAATTTTTTAGAGATATATTCTTATTAATAGTTAAAATATTTTTCATTGACTAATTACTTCAAACAATACGAGTGATATTATTAGGAAAATATTATCGAAATCATTTATTTTCAGTGAAATAAACAAAGCCTTAGTGCCGATGAAGTATGACGTGCTTATCTAGTCGAAACTCTTGATTCTTTATTTCGTTTTTAATTTCCCAATCTTTATATGAACCCTTGGCATCACAGTGACAAGTAAAACAGTTTAAGTATAATTTTTTTTTTCCTCCCTCCTTTTCTCTTTCTAATCTCCTGATTTCAAAATTCCTATCTAGTTCTCAAAGAACAACCTATTCGAAAAACAAAAGAACATGAGATGAGATTGGGAACTACAAAGCAGATTGTGATTTCGAACGCAAAACATCCTCTCTCTTTTTGGCTTTCCTTACAGCTGGTCAACATCAAATACTTGTTTGGTCTCTAGCGACAGAGAGTCAACGATTACCAAGATCTCTGTACAGACTGTACTACACCAATAAGGAAGGGAGAAAATATTGGCTACAGACCAGGTATTGCTGATCTGGTCCCCATGTCCATCCATCATGCCACACGTGTCCGGAACGGGCCCCACCAGTCAGAAAAAGAAAAAACTCCTCTCTCTCCTCTCACGGTCACGGTCTCCGTCTCTTCCCCCGGGTCTCTTTCTCTCTCTTCAGCCTCCTCTCTCTCTCTCTCTCTCTCTCTCTCTCTCGTCCGCCCGACCGCTTTCTTCTCCAACCTCGGCAGTTTCTTGGGCGAGTGCTTGATTTGGTCGAGGCGCTGGCTTTTCTGATTCGGCCGTCGGTGTCCCTGACCGGAGCTGCGGCTTCCGATCTTTTGGGAGGCAACTCGGGCAACGGCGCCGGGGACTTGTCAGTGACGAGAGGAGGGATGGTTTTGACGTTGCTGGCAGCGAAGCTCAGGAAGGTGAAGAAGCACGAGTGCCTGTGGCGCGAGGATCTGGATCCGAACGTGAAGGGCGGCGTCCTCAGCCACCTCTCGCCCTTCGAGCCGCTCACGGAGAAGCCGAAGCCGGTCACTCTGGAGTTCGACAAGCCACGAGCGAGCAGCTGCAAGCTCGACATCTGGCGGCCATGGCCACTAACCGACAAGGATGCCTCGGCCGTGGCTGCTCGAGCTCGACTTGAGACTCGCGGCCATGGCCGCTCGAGCTCGAATTTGGGTTCGCTGGCCACGGGCGAAGCAGCTGTAAGATCGACATCTGGCGCGCCCGTTTCAGGAGACTCCGATCGTGTTCTTCACGGCGGCCGACAAAGGCGGAGGCTCGGGCTCGAGGTCAAAGAAGAAAGAGGAGTCAGGCGGACGAGATGGGGGAGGAGGGTGAAGAGAGAGAAAGAGAGGGAGGGAGACGGAGACCGTGACCGTGAGAGGAGAGAGAGGAGTTTTTTCTTTTTCTGACTGGTGGGGCCCGTTCCGGACACGTGTGGCATGATGGGTGGACATGGGCACCAGATCAGCAATACCTGGCCTGTAGCCAATATTTTCTCGTCTGTTGGAGGAGGGACCATTGTCCTTGATTGCGACGACTCGATTGATTTTTACGTGAATCTCGATGTTGCCAATATTGGGATTGGGGCTTTTTTTCGAAGCCCCGGATTTACACATCACATGCGAAAAAGGATAAAGTTCACTAAATCTTGTGTAGAGCTCACTTTAGTGTCAAAATTTTTAAAACAATCACTTAAATACCAAAATTTTTAAAAACCTTTTACTTCAGTGCTAATTCCAATTTGAGCTGACGTGATTAGCTGGAAATTCGACATGGCCTATTTTTAATTAATATTTGAGTTGACATGGCTTGTCGGAGTTGACACTGAAGTGATCGTTTTTCAAAAAATTTGATACTTAAGTTATCGTTTTGAAAGTTTTGATACTAAAGTGAGCGTCACATATAAATTTTGGCACTTATAATATATTTAAGCCGTTGAAAAACCTAGCCCATAGCTAGGCCAGGACGATCGGATAGCCAATTGGCATCGAACTTTCATAGATTAGGAGGAGAACAATACAAGACCCCAATCGAATCTCAAAAGTGCATAAATCGCGGGGCAAGTTCCAGGGTGGGTTCATATCAAAAGCGATCATAGCCATACATTATAGAAGCTGAGCGAGCTACTCATATTGGAGGGCCCATCAAGAAAAGATCCAACTTACTGTTTACTGGGACTGGGTGGGCCTAGACCAGGCATATTCGGGCTTAACCCAAATTGCTATCTAGGCCTATTTGTACGGTTGGATTGGGTTGGGCAGGCTCATCGCCGAACCCATGATCTCACGGCATTTGTCCCCTCTTGTCACCTGCTCGACTCTATCGCAGCTCTTACTTTGTCTTGTGCGCCCGGGGATAATGACACAAATTATTCCTAAATTTTGGTCTAATATATAATGTGGTTCCCGAACTTTTAATTTGTTCAATGTGGGCCTTGAATTTTATTCTAATGTGCAATGTCATTCCTAAACTTTTAATTTGTTCAATGTAATCCATAAACTTTTTGTTTATGTTCAATCTAGTTCTTGAATTATCAGTGTTGTCCCCGAACTTGAATTAATGGAAGGATAACATTGAATATTTTCATATACATTAGGGATTGACATGTATAACAAATTCATGGATTACATTAAACAAATTTAAATTTTCGGGACGACATTGCATATTAGGCTAAAGTTCACGGATTATGTTGAACAAAATAAAAATTCAAAGACCGCATTGCTCATTGGGCCAATTCATGGACTATATGTGTCATCTTTCCTCAAAGCAAGAAACACATCATCGCTTTGAATTCCACCAAAAATGAAAGCATAGCTCACCTGTCTTCCCAAAATCTCTCGATGAAGTTCATTGTATCACTCGATTCGGTTCGGTCTAAAAGTGAAAGGTAGTGCTTGCCTACTGAAATCTATGCGTTCTAGCACGAGTACTTGTGTTTGTTCCTTATTGGGCAAGAGAGTATAGTCGTCTAAGTTCTTTCATGAGTTTGCGACATTACGGGATTCATTTCATGTCCATTCATGGAGGAAATTGCAGAGCTTTGAAACGTGATCTGTACAATTTTTAGAAGTGAGCAGTTCCCGGTCCGGTCCGGTTTCCATAAAAAATTGGGAACTGGATCGGTGGTCCCAGTTCTTACTTTTCGGAACCGCGGATTAGACCGGCCACCCTTGGAACCAGGAACCGGACCGGACCGTTGGTCCGGTCCGATTCTCGAGCGGTTGCAAGGGTTTCTGATCCGCCATTCCGAAAAGTGGATGCACACTTTGGTAGAAGATGCGATTGCGCTCGAGGTCGAGGAAACAAGGGTCGGTGTACCACGAGCTCGGCGAAGTGAATGTCTTTTCAATTGGTAGCTCTGGATCGAACTCGTCCACCGGTGACTTGGTTGCAGACGGTGCCAATAAAGTCCGAAGCGAGACAAGCGGTGGAATGACTCGGGACTCATCTCTGTAGCGAGAGAAGTGGAGACCGGATAGTGGAGAGGTAAGAAAAAATGTCTGCGGCGCTACACGGAAGTGAAGTAAAGAAACCCTAAAGGACCTAAACTTAAACAACAAGTAAGTTTTAGGTTTGCTTTTTCTAAAAAATTTTTTAAAAAAAGGGGCATGTCCTATTTGGTCCTGTCATAGGGCCTAGAACCGAGAACCGAATTGCCCGGTCACCGATTCCAATTTTAGGAGTCGGGAACCGGATCGGATCCCCCTAAAATCGAAAACCGGACCATCAATCCCTATCCGGTCGGGGCGGTGCCGATTCCGACGGTCTTTTTTACTTACCTCTAACGATTTTGGCTCTAGGCCCAAGAGGAGTAGACATTTGGATGAGTAGGCTACTGTCGGTTATGGTAGGAAAGAAATAAGCCTCGGGTTTCACGATCTTATTGTCCAATATTACCGATTGATGTTAGAAATAAGATTGTTTGCCTTAATTATCAAATCGGTAAGCCCATATGGGACCACCTCCGATGTTGCATGTTCGTTTTGGAGTGCTTGAACGGACTCCGGACCTGTATGATGGGTACAATTGCTCCAACTTTTAACGTTGCTTTAGATCCGGTTGGAGGTTAGGAGAATTCCCACTTCTTTGTTGATCCTTAAGTTCTTCATGCTAATCCCTTGGTATTACAGTAAGAAACTTCAGTCTCTCTCCCTCTTTCCGATCCATTTATTTTATAGGAAAAATTCTAAATGAGGGCATGGAGTACTCTTATCTTTTCAAATAAAGGCCTAAAGTGTTATCGTTTTCTCAAATAAGGGTCCGAAGTGAACTTTCTTTCAAATAATGGTATGAAGTAGTTATGTTAATCTCAACGAATGGCCCAACATTCACTTTGGTCAAGAGCATTTTTATCTTTTATTTAAAATTTTTTTCCTTTTTTCTTTCTTTTCTTTACGCCCGTGGTCGGAGGTCGGCCACGGGCCATGCCTAGAGAGGATTGGGCAAGGGCGACCCTTGCCGGTCGTAGCAAAGAAAATAGTAAAATAAAAGATAATTTTGAATTAAAATTGTCTTTGGACCAAAATGTCTTTGACTAGTTGGAATATTTAATCGGTTGGTGCCAGGCCCTCATTAGAAACTGGGAAAAATTCTAAATATGGGCACCAAGTGTCTTCGTTTTCTCAAACAAAGCCTAAAGTGGTCCTTGTTTCAAATAAGTGCCCAAAGTGTTCTATTTATTTCAAATAAAGATCCGAAGTGGCTATGCCTGTTTCAAATAATGGTCCGACTTAGTTAGCCAGCCGACTAGTCAAATATTCCTATTGATCAAGGGCATTTTTGTAAAAATATAATTTTAACCTAATTTTTAGTTAAATTAAATTAAAATTTTAAAAAAATTAAAAGTAAGGAAAAAATAGAGATTTAGGCAGGAGGGTGTTGCCCTCCCGCATGTGGTTCTTTTTTGCTTTTATATTTTTTAAATTTTTGGAAAACTGAAGAAAGGAAAAAAAAATGTTATAAAAAAATACAAAATGCCCTTACCAACCGGTGAGTTAGGCCCTTTTTTTGAGACTACAAGGTCACTTCAGATCCTTATTTAAAATAAAGTCCACTTCAGGCCCTTATTTGAGAAAATAAATCACTTCATGCACTTATTTGAAATAAGGTAAACTTCAAGTCCTTGTTTGAGAAAATAAAGACACTTTGGGCCCTTTTTTGAAATTTATCCTAGAAATTGTCATGGCTACGTCAGGCTCTAATTTGATACTGATATAGCATCATCATGCCCTTATTTAAAGCAAGATCCATTACATTATTTTATTTGAGAAAATAGAAGCTCTTTATACTTTTATCTAGAAATTTGTACCCCGTACTTGATGGATCACTGTTGGTCTTTGGTTTATATGTTAGTATGTGGGAAAGAATTGTGCGAAAAAACAACAAGGATGAACATATGAGAGTTTATTATCGGCAAGAGACTACAAGGAAAAGAGAAGACTTTTGTTATTTGGTAAGTATCACAATGAAACGGAAAGGAGCTAAGCTTGTTGGTCTACTCTACAAAATGAACATCCACTCTCCTATTTATAGCCTATAGGCACTCATCACCGCCTCATAGCACAAATTATCTCTGCATGTCACTGATTTTTTTTGTTTTTGTTTTTTTTGCTTTCATCTTATCCACGCTTTTTTAGAGACTTCAACACTAATCTTAAAACTTTCTTATGGAGGCTAGACTCTTCTAGACATATACTGATCATGAAAATTAAACCAATCATTTTAACACCACTCCATGATCCAATTTTTTTGATACTCCAAGCATAGTCCACAAGGTCTCGAACTTGGATGGCACATGGCAGTAGTGCTTTATTGAATATGTTTGTCACTTGATCATCCGTCTTGCAATATTTGAGCTCGATCTTTCCATTACTTTGCACTTCTCGTGTGCCGACTTTACATCTAGTTGATGGATCTTCCATTCTTTAAGAGGTGTGTTGTCTCAATAAAGGTTGATTTTTTTTTCTTTCCTCACTTCGGTTCCCACTTTATGTCCTACAAGACTTAGGTTTTGGTGTATCAATATGATCAACAGATTTATGGAAAAAAATAATTTAAAAAGTCTTAAACCTATTGTACTTTTGTCAATTTAGTCATAAACATTTTAATTTTGTCAATTGAGCTCTAAACATTTTGAAACTTTGTCAATTGAGTCTTAAACTTTTTGACACTTTGCCAATTGAGTCCATTCAGCCAATTTTAGTCGAAACTTGCTGACTTTGATTATGATGTGTAGTAAGTGGATTATGTCTGGCTCATAAGGTTTGGTATATCAATTAAGCTCAAACTTTCTATCACATCGGGTTGTAGTAACACGATTTGCTGGGGGCTTGCTTGGTTCCTTTGCTATTGAATGAACTATAGATCAGATTGTGATCTCGACCATTAATACCGACAGTAGGACTGTAGTAGTTTACAGTGCCAGATGTAGTCTACCGGTGCAACCAATAAATCTTTTTTTTTTTTTTTTGGCCTTTCTTACACATAATCACCATCAAATACTCGGGTCATCTATGGCGACAGAGAAGTCGAGGATTCTTGAGTTCTCTGTGCTATTCCAATAAGGAGGATAGCGGATCCGTCCATCATTAACTTGGCTTATTTCTAATGGCACGCACGCAGAGAAAGTGAAAGTGATTAACGCTCAACGTGTTTTGAATCGTAACCCAAAGGGGCTCATCTTCTCATGCATGCTGCTATTGAGGCGATCTACCATGGAAGGAGTGAGATGGTTTACCCAATCACCCACCTCCCCTTTCCTAAAAAAGCTTCTCTTCTCCACCACGGTATTAGTCGGGGATAATTTGCCGGATCTGTTGACCTCCGGGTTCTTGAGGGTGTTCAAGCTACACATTTTGGTTGTCTCTTCAATGACACCTCCCTCCTCTTCCTCCTCAGCGAAGGGAAGCCCTACAAACTTGGCCACCTTCTTCAGCTGTCCTATTGTATCCTCCTTCAGGTCCTCATACTTGAGGAACAAGACCTTGTGTGGCCTCTCCAAGCACTCTTTCCAGTACCCCATGATGTGATCCCAAAAGGGCCCGAACAAGACTTCCCCTCGGCAAAAGGTCTCCAAATGCTCCTCCAAGGACCACCCCGGCTGGTCCTCCGACCGTGCCATCTCGAGTAAGAAGTGCCAAGAGGAAACCACGGTATCCAATGGGTTCCGGCAGATGTAAATGATCCGGCAGTCCGACCGCCGGACGCTCTCCGGCAAGTATGGGTAAGGGATGTTCGTTGAGAAGAGCCGCCTCTGCTCCGTGGGGACGTCAAGTTCGGGCATCAGGTTGCTTACACACTCCTGGAGCTCGATGAAAGGAACGAGGTTATGGGGGTCGAAGTGAGCAAGGGTGTATTGGAGATGTCGAAGCCGGAGCGGTTGACGATGGAGAACACTAGGGCCTTAAGCCGGGTGGTCCCTAATTTGGGATTAGAGACCAGGAGAATGTCCTTGTCCTTGGCTTCAAAGTGCCGCTGGAATGCGATCTCGTTAGGAAGCACGAGGATCGGGCAGCAAAAGTTTTGGTAAAGGCAATGGACAAGACGAACCGGGCTTTTGCTTATGGGAAGTGAAGCAATTAGTTCATTAATGGCCTCCCCCCGGTCATCTTCTTCACTACTTACGACGGCGGACTGCAAAGAAAGTTGCTGGTGTGCCATGGATGTTTGAGTAAGAATCGAAACAAGCAGATGAATGTGAAGCACTGATCTTTTTGTGCTTATGGGAAGTAGAGGACTGATTGCTGGTTATGCACATCAAGGGCTTGCCGACATGTTTGGATGGAACTCCTAGTATTATAAGACGACTGTCATAATAATAATAATAATAATAATAATGGCCATAAAGTTATTATTTGAGTGAAATGGACTAATTAACACTCAACAGCTCTCCCATCTAATTCAACTTCTACAGTAAAGGAAGTTTGGTTAAAGAGCTATTTTGAGCTCGTCCTACAATAGACAGATTTACACGGTCCCCATTGCGACAATGCGAAGAAAAAGAAAATGAAAAAGAAAAAAACTATTAACAGATGAAAAAGTAATTAAAAATTCGAAAGATGTCAAAATATTATTAAAAAAACTATCCTGTCAACGTTTGTCGATCAAATGGACTGAATTGACCCGATTGTAAAAGATTTAGGACTCAATTGACAAAAAAAATATTTAAGGCTAAATTGACACAATTGGAGTAGATTTCATATTTTTTTTGATAATTTTCTGTTAACAAAGAAATAATAAATGTAACTTGCTTGAATATTTAAATTGCCAATAGTTTTAAATTCTTCAAGTGGACTGTTTTTAGATACGGGATCACAAATTGCTTATCTAGTCGGGTAATCTCGCTTAATCATGATAGCTTACGGACTAAATAATTATTTTAATACACTAAGTTCCTAGTAGATTATTAACATCGTTTTAAGAATTATTTTTTGATTGTTTTGAGAATTGATGAGCGAGTAACAACGTGTATTTATGACATCCATTTACCAAGCTAAAATATCCTTGTAAATTACAACAATCGTTCTTTTTTACATTTGGGCATATCTTTTCACTAGTAAATTACTAGTTTCATAATGCGATACTGATAATATTGATTGATGGTTGTCTTGTGAAAAATAAATACTCTTTTACCACTATATTCATGGATTATTCACATTGTTGCGATTTGACAAGTAGTAACAGTTGTTTATCAATAACATACTAAGTAAATAATCGATTTACAATATTGACATATCTTTGTTGAATAAAACAGAAAATCTTTTTCCCAAGTCGACACATTTTCCCGCTAGAATCTGTCACGACCCGAACCCTACGAGCCGTCGACATCCCACCTAGCCATGACCGTGTACGGTTCTCCAGGATCCAAAGGCCAACAAAATCGAATTTTGCGGAAGCAACAACAATCTCCATTCCAGAAAACCATTAACACTACGATAACTTGGGATGGTAAAAACACACATATGTACAAATATACATAGTTGTTACAAACTATCAAACCCGGGGCTTCAGGGGCCACTATACAAGCCCGTGACCACCTATAACAAAAAGACACGTGGTCAAAACCTGCTACTCAACCAAAATACGTCACTCTACAAAAACTAAGAGGCCAACTATCCTAAGCCTCATCCTCTCTACCCGGCACAAACCCGTATAAGGCTGCCAGCTCATCATAATCCAACTCTAGAGACTGCTCGGCATCCGAAGGCTCCACCACTTCGCCATCTTCTATCGTAGGTACCGTAGCTACGGGGTTGGGCGCCAAAACTTCAAGTGCAGCCTCGGGATTCACCAGCGCTCCATCCGGGGGTGCAGCATTCACAGGATCGTACTCCCCGACTCCATTAAAGGGAACATCAAAACTGCTTAATGGTCCCACGGTCGGGTCCCCGTGGCGATAAGTCCATGCCACGTATGTCGGGGGCTCCCAGTAGAGCCCTCTAGTGTCTACCCATACCGTAGTACCGTACCTATAACAAGCTTGGTCCTCCCCAACAGGATACTCTGTCACTTGCGTATCCATGTCCCGAGGAATACCGAACTTCGGAGGCGGAACACTCATGGCTGAGGCGGAGGGTCCGAAAAACAACGAACCTACGACGGGGTGAGATAAAATCTCAGTAGGAAAATCTCTAACTCTAGATTTGGTCGCTAGTGCCTCCAGACACATTTTCATTTTAAAATTTCCAACAATCCCTCTTTCCTACCAAAAATTCCACAATTAAATTCCAGAAATTCCTTCTTTCTCCGAAAATTCTCACACCTTCTCAAATATTCTACGTTACTCCCCTTTCGGAGTTCCATGCCTCGATCTAACAATAAAATATTTTACGTGCTCCCGGGCCCATGTTTAACACATCGGGCCATAATATAAATATCCACATTACTCCGAAAATTTCCACGTTACTCCGATAATATTCCACGCTACTCCAAAATATTCAACGTTACTCCAGAAATATTTCACGTTACTCCGAAAATATTCCACGTTACTCCAGAAATATTCCACGTTACTCCACCGCCATCATATAAGTTCATACATTGAGCCTCGGACCTTTATGGAACATGACTCTACTTATATATACCAGGGTCTCAGACACAAAGGAATACGACCCATAAATCTCGGTCTCGGACACATAGGAACACAACCGGATTAAGTCTCGGACAATTAGTCGAACACGACTCATTTTGGTCTCAGATGACTTAATTGAACACGACTTTCATACTTTCTCGGTCTCGGACAATCAGACGAATACGGCTCACTTTGGCCTCGAACGACTTGATTGAATACGACCCTCATATTTTCTCGGTCTCAGACAATCGGATGAATACGACTCACTTTGGTCTCAAACGACTTAATTGAATATGACCCTCATATTTTCTCGGAATAAATCGGGACCACGTGATTCGCTCACGTTAGAGAATTAATAATTTGAGACCACCCGATCAATTTATGCTACCATAGAATCCAATCCACGCCATGCGACCATATTATGCTAACGTAGCAACATATAAGTAACGTACAATTAAAATTATATTAACGTGGAAATTTATCAGGGCCGAACAATAATAATTTTTTAACGTGCAATTAATTTACGACTATAGTACTAAACTATAGTAATGCCATATTTAATTAGCACCATGGCATAACAACATTTTGACACATAAAAGTAACTATAGTTAAAGTATAATCTAACCATGATTCAAAAATTAACTAGAGTCAATAACTAACCTAACCATGATTAAATAATAGCATAAAGTAACTATCGTTAGGCATAAAGTAACCATAGTCCAACTTTGACCACACAAATCCTCTTGACTTTACTATTCACTTCAAGAACATGTTTCTCTCTCCTCCTTCATGCAAATTTTCGGCCACCTCCATTCCAAGCTCAATTCCAACAAATTTCTTAATCAAAATTTCACAAATTCATGGTCTCTTAGGCTTTGTTTGGCAGTGATTCTGTTCCCAAAAAATGATTTTGATCAAAATCATTTTTTTTATTCTGTTCCTTGGATGATTTTTTGAGAATCAGAACGCGTTTGGTAACTGTTTAAAATTTTTGTTCCTGGAACAGAAACGTGTTTGGTAGCTACACAAAATTTCCGTTTCCAATTTTTCATTTAAATCAAATAATTATATAATCACATTTGATGACAAAGAATAGGGAAAATAATCAAATAGTGATTATGGAGCAAAAAAAGAAAAAGCAACAAAATTTCCGTTCCCAATTCGTTTGTCGATTTGTCATGAGTATGCAGTCGTTTATATTGTTTGAAAAGTAATTCGTATTACATTTACAGAATTTGTCTAAATCATTTGTTTGTTATTATTTCTTGTGACTTTTAGATTGATTACCAAAAAAAAAAAAATAAAAGAAAAGCTCCTCATTGTGCAACCGCCTATAGTTTTACACTTTTGTAATTACACATCGTACAAGCTTACAAGACGTGCAACTCAACTACATTGATTTTTTTTTCACCCGACTCGACAAATTTTTTGTGTGGCTCGAAAAATGGAGAAAAAATGGAGATTTAATTCGCAACGCAGAGAGTTGGGTCCAGTCTTTAATAAAAAAAAGAATAAAAGTTGAAAAAACATAACATGAAATAAAAAATATAAACTTAATTAGAATAAAAATAAAATAGCTAAAAATTTGAAAAAAAACATGCGTATTAGAGGTCCCTTAATATAAAAAAATAAATTAGATTTAAAATTTTTCTAAAAACTAATTTTTAAATATAAATATAAATATAAATTGAATTTCAAAATAGGCTTAAAATTTTACAAAAAAACTAATTTTTTAAAAAAAAAGGAGGGGAAGAATCTGGTGACAAGAAATTTTTTTCAAAATTTTAGCTTTTCTCAATCTTAATTTTTTTTACTTTTAAATTATTAAATTAAAAATCTAAATATTTTTTATTTCCCCCATTTCTTAAATTTCTAATTTTTTTATTAAATTTACCTTAAATAAAAATTTTTAATTTAAGAAAATTAGTTTTTAACAATTTTTAAAATTAAAATTAAAATTATTTTAATTTATGTAAAGTTGAAAATCCACGTGGACTTTTTTTTTAAATAATACAATTTTATATTAAAAATTTAATTATAAGTATGAGGGATAAGTCATAAGTATATCGTGCAAAAAAGTGATCCCTAAAAGTGTTCCAAAATACCAGAATTATCTTTTTTTTGCTTCTAAAAAGTGATCTGAAAGTATTCCCAAGACTAGAATCAAAATCATTTTTTTTTTCAATACCAAATATGTTTCTAATCCTTTTTTGTTTATGGGAATAGAAACAAATGATCGAAATCACTGTCAAATAGAGCCTTAGCAACCTAACCACCTAATTTAGGTTTAGAAATAATCCTACCTCAAAAACTAACAAAAAGCTCCGTTGAATGGTTGAGAAAAGCTTGAATCAAGCGGCGATTCCGGCGGTCCTTGCACGGCCGGCGACTCGACGATGATCTAGCAACTCCAAGCGACCCAAAGCGACTCCGGTGGGAGCTTGAAGAATTTTCGGCAATGGAGGGTGAGAGAGAGTGAATTCGGCCAAGTGAGGGAGAGAGAGAGAAAAGTGAGCTAGAGAGAGAAAGTGTTCTTGGATAATGAAGAAGAAGAGGGCCAAAATAATAATTAATATAGGTTAAAATAATTATTTGGGTCCACAAAGTCAAGAGGGATAAAAAAAAAATAATTTTCCCCCCACCAAGACTAGTTAATCTCGGCCAAAGGCAAAAATGACCAAAATACCCTTCGTTCCAAGTGAAAAATGGGGTATTTTTCGAGGGCAAATGGGTCATTTCTCATTTCAAGTCCAAATCTATTTTTCCTAAACCTCTTTGGGGCGAACCGCGAAGGAATTGCACACGGGATGAGGAAATGTCCAAAATTTTATTTATTGAAACCCCCGAAGGTCCGACGTCAAATTACGAAGCTTGATTCGCGATCAATCTCGATCAACGGAATTGTCGGCGTATCTCAAACTAACGGGCGGCTTTTAGGAGTTACGCGTATCGACCCAAGATTAAAATCACGTTTAAGAATTAGTCGAGCCATGGCGACCTTGGTTGTCATTCAATTGCGAGGGTCAATCACTAGTCCCAATGGTCGCGATAGTTAGAAAATAATTTAGGGACGTTTGGAACCCATACGAGGTCAAACGAAATCACCCGTGATCCAAGCGTAGGGTATTACCCAAATCGTTCCTTAATTATTCTAAGATCGGCCTCTATTGGTCCAAAATATTCTCTCGACAATTTTCATGGCCAAAAAGTCAGTTCATGATTAAGTTCTTAGGTCCACATACTTGATTTTCCTAGCTAGCCATTCCCATTTGGTTAGTCCGCTCGAGAGGGATCAATTCCAAGTGAGATTCTACTGAAATACATGGATGAGACTTTTCATTTATTCAAGGCTTCAAAACGAGCCGGATTACAGGATGTCACAAAATCACTTACTTTCCTAGTGTGGTGATCAATTAAGAGTTGTAGTTTGAAAAAAGAAAAGCTATTTTGCCACTTCAAATTTTTAGTAGATTATTAACATTATATTGATTTTACGAGCATCAAATTCTATTTGTCGGTGACATACTACTGAAATAGTTACTTTACCAAGTGGAGTTACCCTTTAATTGCAAAAAATCATTCGCTTTTACAAGTGGGAGCATTCTTCCACTAATAAATTATTAATGGTTTACGTACTTTACCAGTTGGATTGTTTTACCTATGAACAATATTATTATGATGCAACTATAAATTCCTGGTAAAATCCTTGCATCTAGTAGTGGATTACCAAGTAGTTTGTGACCTAATGAGTGAGCCCATCAGTCACCTATGAGATAATGATGTTACCACTCTAGACTTGGCAGTGGACTACCAAGTATGTTAAGATATTGCAGCCAGACCTGACAAATAATTAGTAGGTTATGAATAAAGATAGTGATATTATATCATTATGAAAATCTAGTATCTTGCAGCAGATTGCCAAGTGTGCAGCTTTCAGCGGTGAACATAGCCCGTCTGTAACCCCTATTTTATTGGAATGAAATATGCTTTTATTTAGTAAACATTCTTACAAAGATTTAGAACTGAATTGATAAAAAAGAAAAAGAAATATAAGATTGAATTGACATAATTACAATAAATTTAAAACTTTTTTTTTAATAATTTTTCCAACAATAAACAATCGGGAAACAACCAACATTAACTTCAATTATGTTTTGAGTGCTCACTTCAGCTTCCATGGAACCACCATTATTCTCATGATGGGCGGACTCGGTTTTTCCTAAGACATTGACCATTAAAAGATTTTTTTTATACAATCATTGGAGAATGAGTGATATTAGCATCAACGCAACTGATAAATCCGCATCTTGCTCTAAGTTTATATCGTAGCAATGATATCTTCTTTTCCGATTCTCTTTCGTCCTTATTATTTGCAAAGAAGATTTCAGGCCACAAAATCAAAAGACAGACCAATCATTGTCGGTTGAAGGGGCATCATTGTCCTTGATTGTGACGACAGGATCGATTTTTTAGTGGATTTTGATGTTGCCAAGATAACATATTAAAAAGTTAAGGCCACGCATGATTACATTTCTAAAGTAGAATTTTTACTTTATAAGTACTTCTAACATATAAATTCATTTGACATTGCAACTTCAGAAGCAAAAATTCGTTTAATTATGTAACTTCATTTTTCTACTTCTGAAATAATTTTTTTGCATTAGAAGTTATTTTCGACCCACTTTAAAAAGTAAAAAAAATTACTGCTCTTTTCGAAGTAAAAATCTCTCGACATCAATATCTCTCTCATTTTGTCCTAACTCCCTCTCACTTCAGCCTTTTTTTCATTCTCTGTCCCTTTTTATCTCTCTTCATTGCGAATCGTTCTCTATACTCACTCCCAACCACGTCTTCGCCATAGTTGCCCACCGCCGCCAACGGTCGAACACCGTAGTCGCCACCACCCGTCGTTGCCCACTGCCCATCTCCACCGGCCACCGCTGCCCTCTGTTGACCACCGCCTACCGCTCACCACCATTGCCGTAGTAAAAAATAAATAACAGTTTTTATAAAAAAAAAAACTAAATAATGTTTTTAATAACAAAAAATCATATTTTAAAAAAATTAAAAACATTTGAATTGCATGAGAGTGTTTTAGCAATATCTTTTTTTTAAATAAATTATAAGAAACAAATATTCAATGGATTGGTTAAATATAGAAGTATTTAAGAAACAAATATTCTTAGAAGAAAGAGTCGCTCGGCTAGGGGATAATGACACAAGTGATACCTAAATTTTGATATGACGTCTAATGTAGTTCTTGAATTTTTAATCTGTTCAATATAGCCCCTGAACTTTATTCTAATATACAATGTCATCCTTGAATTTTTAATTTGTTCAATATGGTCCCTAAATTTTTTGTTTATGTTCAATCTAGTTTTTGAACTAACAATGTTATCCCCGAACTTGAATTAATGGAAGAACAATATTGAACATTTTCATATAATTTAAGAACTCTATTGAACATGTATAAAAAAAATCAGGAATTAGATTGACAAATTTAAGGTTCCGGGACGATATTACTCATTGGACTAAAGTTTATGCATCATATTGAACAAATTAAAAGTTTTAGAATCACATTGCATATTTTACCAAAGTTTATGGACCATTTGTGTCATTTTTCCTCAAAGTTGTAAACCCGTGTCGCTTTGAATTCCAGCAAAAATGAAAGCAAAGCTCTTCCCAAAATCTCTCGATGAAGTTCATTGTATCACCCGATTTGGTTCAGTCCAAAATTAGAAGGTAGTGCCCGCCTCCCGAAATCTCCGTGTTCGAGCAGGAGTACCACTTATGCTTGTTCCTTACCGGGCAAGAGAGTATAGTGGTCTGAGTTTCTTTCATGAGTTTGCGAGATTTTGGCTTCACTAGATTGTCATTCATTCATGGAGGAAACCGCATGAGCTTTGAGACGTGATCCCTGTTGTTTTGGCTCTAGGACCAAGAGGAGTAGACATTTGGATGTGTAGACTACTCCCACTTATGGCAGGGAAGAAATTAGCCTTAGGTTTCACGATCTTATTGTCTAGTATTGCCGATTGATGTTAGAACCGAGAATGTTTGCCCTAATTATCGAATCGGTAAGCCCATATGGGATCACCTCTGATGTTGCATGTTCATTTGGGAGCGCTTGAATAGACTCCGGACCTATATGATGGGCACAGTTTCTCAAACTTGAAGCTTGCTTTAGATCCTGTTGGAGGTCAACAGAATTCCCACTTCTTTGATGACCCTTAAGTTCATGTCAATCCTTTGTTATCACAGTAACATAGTTTAGTCTCTCTCCCTCTTTCTGATCCACAAATTTTATGGGAAAAATTTCAATTAGTGACATGAAGTACTCTTATTTTCTCATATAAGTGCATGAAGTGGACTTTATTTCAAATAAAGGCTTAAAGTGTCATCTTTTTCTCAAATAATATTTTAAGTGGATTTTATTTCAAATAATGGCCTGAAGCGGCTATGTCGGTCTCAACGAAGGGCCTAACATCTAAGCTGGTTAAGGGCATTTTCGTCTTATATTTTTATTTTTGAATGTTTTCCTTTTTTTTCTTTATTTTTCCCTTTTACTATTTTTTCCTTTTCTTCGGTGGTTAAAGGCCAGCCACCGGCCATGATTGAGAAGGTGACCCTTGCAGGTTGCAACAAAGGCAAAAAAAGAAAGGAAAAAAATAAAATAATAATTTTGAATTATAATTGTTTTTGGATCAAAATGCCCTTGACCGGTCGGAATATTTAGCTAGTCGATATCGGGCCCCTATTTAAAACTGTCATGGCCACTTCAGGCCCTAATTTGATACGGATATGATCTCTTCAAGCCCTTCTCTGAAATAAAATTCACTTTATACTCTTACTTGAGAAAATGAGAGCATTTTATGCCTTTATTTGAAAATTTGTACTCCATGCTTGATGGATCATTGTTAGTCTTTGGTTTACACGTTAGTATGTGGAAGAGAATTGAGCCAAAACACGGGAAGGATGAATATATGAGAGGTTGTTGTCAGCAAGATAAGACAAGGGAAATGGAGACTTTTATTATTCGCTTAGTATCACAAAGAAAAGGAAAGGAGCTAAGGTTCCGTTTGTTTCACGAAAAATAAAGCGATTTTGGAAGATGTTTTTCAATAAATCATTTTATAGGAAAATGATCATATTTTTCGATGTTTGGCTGAAACCCGAAAATGAATTAGAAAATATTTTTCGCAGGAAAATCAATTTTCACCGTAGACATCTTTTGATAATTTTTTATTTGTTTTAAAATAAATTTTAAATTATTTTGTTGTCTTTTTTCTCTTTCACACTTTCTTTTTTATAGTTATTTTTTTTACTTTCTATTTTTCTTTTTTCTTTTTTGTATTTTTTTTTTAAATTTCTTTTCCTTCTTCCTTCGTACCTCCGCCGCTCCTTCCTCCCTTCGTCCTTCCTCCGTTGAACGCAGCTCGACAACAGCCGCAGCCCGACCATCGACCATGACACAGGCCAGCGAGCTCATGGCTTGGCTAGTCCCGTCGACCCCCGAGCTCGGCCTCGCTCGAAGTCGAATATGGCGGCGTAGCGGCTCGAGCTCGATTCTACCAGATCTGGCGTACTCGTGCCTCGCTCGAGGCCATCGAGGCCAGTCTCGAGCACAAACTCGGCCACCTTCTTCAGCTTTCCTACAATATCCTCGTTCAAGTTCTCGTACTTGAGGAAAAACGCCTTGTGTTGTGTGGCCTCTCCAAGCTCTCCTTCCAATGCCCAGTTATGTGATCCCGCTCTGCTACTGCTTGGTGTTTGAGTAGGAATAGATGCCTCGGGGCTCTTTTCAATTTTATCCCCCGCGGTGTCAAAATATATATTCAATTTTTTCACTTTTACCTCTCTAAATATTATATTTGTAAAAAAAAATTATGACATGTTATCAAAGTTAGACGATCTTGAGGTAATTTTGATTGCACGGGTGTGCATACCGCACCCCGTGCACACAACAACGGAACATGACTTGCATTTTTGTTTCTTTTTCTATTTCTGCTGCTATTACTATTCCTCTCTCTACGTCAATCCTCAATATTGTTCCCTTCCTCGGTGGTTCCGGTGTGAAACACGCCTGGGAACGGGACACCATCAATTTCAATCTTACGTCCTCATCCAGAAAGACAAGCTAAACCGCACTTTGAATTTAGACGAGAGCTGCCAAACAAGTTCCTACCTAATTCTTAGGTCCCAATCACGCTATTGATAGGTCATCCCATCGTTGTTTTTAACATGTTTCGCCAAACGAAAGCATAGTGAATAAAATAAGAGAAACCCCTCATTGGACACGAAACACAAACCGGACGTATACAATGTTTCGATTTGAACTAGTATGAATATTCAAGCACAAACTACACTTGAGTGGAGTTAATCGCTAAGTTAAGTGCTAAATGCGTCAAAATCGCGCAATTACACGCGGGTATAGTGGGGTGTAGCCCACTTGCCCATTTCTTTCTTTGAAAGATAATGTTAACTTTCTAACTAATAAAGTGAATTGCTCTATTCCTTTCATCCCATGTGGGATGCAAAAACGGCAATATTTTGTTTTTTTTTTTTTCAAACAAACTTCAACAATACATAGAGCTTTGACATTGGAGCCAAGAGGAATTTACCTTTGCATTACAATAATCTGGAAGACCTTTGTTTGGCGGATTAGTTGTAACGGTTTGCGGTGCGCGTCTAGGTTCGACATCCCCATCGCCATCGCCAAGCAGTAATACCAACATTAGTATGTTGAAAGAGGACAAATCAAATACCTGTAAGGAACTCCCAGATCTATGTCTAGATCTAATTCGGGAGACTAGAATCGTTGGATCTAGACCTAAATCTAAATCAGAAGATGAGAGCAGCATAATCTCGGAGAGTTCATGAAACTACGTCATGAACATTCTCATCGATGGTTGTTGATTGGACGAATCGCCGATATGATCTCCACATTCACCCAAAATCAGCTACAAAAAATTATTCACACCCGTAAACTCCCAAAACATAAGATAATCCAAGCAAAAGAAAAAAAAAAGATCCTGAAACCAAGATGCAGAAAGATGGAAAGGGACTTGTTTTGATTGATCTGGTGTTTGAGATATTGAAGTGACCACAATTTTCTATTGGAGTTTTAGGCTGCATTTGATTCTGCATTTAGGGAATGTCTTTGCGAAAAATCCAAATGCTTTGGGGAAAGGGATTTTGACGAAAGACAAATAATGTTTGGGGAAACACTAGTTGAGCTTTGGGCTAGCAAAAAACAAAATTTAAAAGAGAAAAATTGCAGAAGAAGAGATCGTCAAACACACCCGTAAAATCCCAACTGTGAAGCAATTAGAGCAAGCGACCTTGGGCGACCTGGCGAGAACAACCCCGCCGGGCCGCCCTCTCCACTGGCCGAGAACGTCATTGCCCTCTCTTCCCCTAGCTTTACATCTCGAGATCTCTCCGTCTCGAACTCGGTTGTGCTCCACTACGGCTCGAAATTGAGCACAAACATCGTAGGACCCTCGGCGGGTGTCGTACGACTCTTGGTCGGCGTCCCTAACCTCCTCCGTGAATTCCCAGTGAAGGGTTTCAAAGTGTCCTCAAATATGGCCGCGCGAGGCCTCGGTTGGTGTCCCCGACCTCAGATTTGGCCCTTCAAGGGTAAAAATGAAATATGAGAAAACTAGTGAGGGTTAAGCAGGATGGCGAAAAATTCATTAAAACCCTAAAAGTTTCCTTTCGAAAAATGTTGAAAGCCCTAGGAGATTCCCACCTGACTTGGACTTTCAGGTTTGCCAATAATGGCATTTGCTCAAAATGATCCCCAAAAAATTTCCCAGATGCCCTAACATTTACCCAAAGATCTTTGAAGCCCCAAAGCTGAACCAAACGCATCCTGTTGAGTCCCTTGCCATGCAATGAATTGAGTAGCTGATTGGGTTTTTGAGTTATTCCTGCTAGACCCGTCAAACGGGTGGATTAGGTTGGATTGAAAATGGTCCAGCCCATAGTGACTCATTTAATTTGTTTTGACTCATTTTCATACAGTACAAATCTAGTAACATATAATTGACTTGATCTATGCCCAACTCGACTCATATTGCTAAAACACTGTCATATTTAACAAAATGTGAATATATTTAACATCTATATTATATTGAATTTTACAGTTCAAAACTTAGTTATTACTCATTTAGTGAATATAACTAACCTAATATGTTCATGATCCATCTTGACAGGTTTAATTTTTGCTAGCCACATGTTAACATGATTATATAGTTGGCACATTTATCACCTTCTCATGGACTCCAAGCATATCTCAAATGTACATGAAAGGTTAGGCCCCTTCCACGTGGGTCCGTAGCAACGTTGTCGCTCTCATTTCCTGATTTACTGATTGAGAAGCCACCAGACATTATACCTAGCCAGCTAGTAAGACCCCACTAATTGACTAAGTTTTGTCGGATAGAATTGCGCACTAATTTGATATTACCAATTCTCATTTGAATTACTTACTAGCACATTGTTTCTTAAGTTACCAATTTCTATGTATCAAATTCTATTTGCTAGTTTAGCAATCTATTTTCTATATTTACAAATTATCAATCTAAATTACCTAACTACATTATCAACTCTCAATTGAGTTACTGCCAACCCATTATCACTAGCTTTCATATGAGTTACTCACTGTATATTTTTATTGAATTATCACATATTATTGTTAACGCTCATATTGAGCTTACTATCGATGTTTATTCTCTTTATAATATGCTAACTTTTTTTAATTGTTTGTAGGCTTTTGTTTGCATTTCTTAGCAACCGATTAAATTTATCAATTTTTTTTTCTGAATTTACTAAACTTAATTAAAGTGACCTGCCAACTTTCTCACATTAAGTGATCAACTAGTTTTGGATTACCAACTCCCATTTGAGTTATTTTCCAATGTTGCTCTCTTTTTCAATTACCAACTTTTCTTCCCTTTTACCAATTTTTATTTACATTTGTTAACTATACTTAAATTTACCAACTGTTATAATGACATTACTCACTTTAAATTTAAATGCATTATCGACATTTCTCTGATTAAACCGTTGATTAGTTGGCTACCAACTCTAATATGAGTTAGTTAACCATATGTATTTTTTTTTTTTGTGTCAATTTAACAACTTTTCTTTTGGGAAAACTTAATCGAAAAAATAAAGTTGGTAACTAACTCATATGAGTAAGGAATGTGCCACGGATTCTGACATATAATCCGATTGCGTGACGCTGACCGACATGGATGAGCAAGGAACGTGCATCACACACAAAGAGAGTCCGGCAACTTCATTGCTTTATAGGCGTCGCATATCCTCGAAACACGTGATAAATGACGGACCCCCTAATCAATTCATGGCAAGTTATTTTTATTAATTTCTTGCGCACACAACTCCATCAATTTCTTAACATGGTGCTAGGTAAACCTCTTATGGCTAATTGCACCAAACACATGATCGCGCATTTAATAATCGGGAAGGCCTTTAGTTTGGGGCACTCGCAGGTGCTTCATAAGCAAGGTTTAGCCAAAATTGGCATATATCCATATTTCAGTTTGGTTTCTCATGATTAACAGATTTGTAATTTACAATAGGATGGGATTGAAACCCCCATAATTTTCAATCATTATGTATATCAAAGTAAGTCCACATCTCACATGTAATCAAAGCAGGACATCCACGTTAGATTGGGAAATTTGCAAGAAATCGAATGATTAGTAAATAGGTTCCCTTCCATGATTTTGTGACATTCGGTTGCATCATAATCATTTTATGTCCATCATGAACCAAATCGGGGACAAAGTCTATGTGCATTTCACATTTAGATGAGTAGCCTACTCAAAAGTTAAGGCAGGAAAAAAATGAATAAGGTTTCACGATATATATATATATTCAGTATGGTAATCGATTATACTAAAATGGTCGCTCATATCACTTATAAAAATGAACTAACAAAAAATATTTTCATTGTCTACGAAAATTTTTAGAGATATATTCTTATTAATAGTTAATATATTTTTTATTGACTAATTAGTTCGAGCAATACGAGTGATATTATTAGCAAAATATTATCGAAATCATTTATTTTCAGCGAAACAAATAGAGCCTTAGTGCCGGTGAAGTATGAAGTGGTTATCTAGTCGAAACTCTTGATTCTTTACTTCATTTTAATTTCCCAATCTGTATGTGAACCCTTGGCATCATAGTAACAAGTAAGACAGTTTTAGTATAATTTTTTTTTCCTCCCTGTTTTTCTCTTTCTCATCCCCTGATTTAAAAATTCCTATGCAGTTCTCACAGAACAATCCTATTGGAAAAACAAATAGAACATGAGAGGCGATTGTGAACTATAGAGCAGATTGTGATTTCGAACTCCAAACATCCTCTCTTTTTCCTTTCCTTACAGCCGATCAACATCAAATACTTATTTGGTCTCTAGCGACAGAGAAGTCAATGATTATTGAGATCTCTGTACTAGACCAATAAGGAGGATTGCAGATCTATCCATTGTTAACTTCGCTTATTTCTACTGGCACGCATAGAGAAAGAGAAAGTGATTAACACTCAGCGTGTTTTGAAGCGTAACCCCAGTGGGCTAAATTTCTCTTGCATGATGCTGTTGAGGCGATCCACCATGGAAGGAGTGAGATGGTTAACCCAATCACCCACCTCCCCTTTCCTGAAAAAGCTTCTCTTCTCCGTGATTGTATGCGGTAATTTGCCAGATTTGTTGACCTCCAGGCCCTTGAGGGTCTTCAAGCTACACATTTTGGCTATCTCTTCAATCACGCCGCCCTCCTCTTCCTCCTCAGTGAAGGGAAACCCCACAAACTCGGCCACCTTCTTCAGCTGTCCTACTATATCCTCTTTCAAGTCCTCATACTTGAGGAACAACACCTTCCGTGGCCTCTCCAAGCTCTCCTTCCAGTACCCCGTGATGTGATCCCAAAAGGGCCCGAACAAGATTTCCCCCTGGCAAAAGGCCTCGAAATGCTCCTCCAAGGACCACTCTGGCTGGTTCTCCGGCCGTGCCCTCTCGAGTAAGAAGTGCCAAGAGGAAATCACGGTGTCCAATGGGTTCCGGCAGATGTATATGATCCGGCAGTCCGACGGCTGGACGCTCTCAGGCAAGGCTGGGTAAGGGATGTGCGTTGCCAAGAGCCTCGGCTCCGCCAGGCCGTCAAGGTCGGGCCACAGCTTATGCTCAATGAAAGGAACGACTTCATGGGGGTTCGAAGTGAGCAAGGGCGTGTTGGAGGTGTCGAAGCGGGAGCGGTTAACAATGGAGAACACTAGGGCCTTTAGCCAGGTGGTCCCCGATTTGGGTTGAGAGACCAGGAGAATGTCCTTGTCCTTGGCTTCGAAATGCCGCCGGAATGCGATCACGTTCGGAAGCAGGGGGGTCGGGTACCAGAAGTTTTGATAAAGGCTATGGACAGGACGAACCAATCCTTTGCTTATGGGAAGTGAAGCAATTAGTTCATCAATGGCCTTCTCCTGGTCATCTTCTTTACTACTTGCGATGTCGGACTGCTGCGAAGAAAGTTGCTGGTTTTCCATGGATGTTCGAGTCAGAATCGAAACAAGGAGATGAATGTGAAGTGCTGATCTTTTCGTAGATAGTGAGCGTTAGTTTGTTTTTTTTTTTGGTCACCGCTTTATACACATGAAGACTGATCTCAGACCCCTAATGGGAATTTGTTCCCTCCGAGGTAAATTTGAATAACCAGTAGTAAAATTAAAATATTGTTTATGAGAAAAATGATTGGTAATTTATTGGTCCAGTCAATTGTCTCTAACAAAAATAAAAATACAAATACAAATAAAAATAAAAAATAAGATATAATACAATCAAATATTAAATATTAAAATAAAAAGTAAAATTTTAAAAAATTCAAGAGGAGAATTCCCGAGAGTGTTTTCACATCCTCAAATTGAGGAATTCATTTTCCTGAATTTATACATCAAAATTTTCGTTGACCGGAAAATATTTCTTGTTAACAAATAGGTGAAAGTTTGGAAGATCAATTTCCGGAAATCACTTTCCTTGAAATAAGCACACCCAAAGTTAACAAAGGAATAATAATTTAACTTGCTTAAATATATTGTAAGGTAACCAATGGGTTTTAGAATTTTCAAGGGGACTATTTTTTTCGCTACGGGATCACGAATTGCTTTTCTGCTTTACCGGTAATGTCGGTTAACTATTATAACTTACGGACTCGACAATTATTTCAACACTATAAATTCCTAATAGATTATTAACATCGTTTCGAGATTTGATGGATAAACACTTGTATTTATGACATCCATTTACCGAGCTAAAATATCCTCATAGATTACAACAATTGTTCTTTTTTACAAGTGGGCATGTATTTTCGATAGTAGATTACTAGTTTGATAATGTTCTACTAGTAGCGTCGGTCGATAATTGTCTTGTGAAAGATAATTACTATTTTACCACTAGATTGGTAGATTATTCACATTGTTTCGATTTGATAAGTAACAAAAGCTATTTATCAATAACATACTAAGTAAATAATCGATGTACTAGATTGAAATATCTTTGTTGATTAAAACGGTCATTCTTTGTCACAAGTGAGCGCATTTTCCCATTAGAATCGCTTACTTTTCTAGTGTGGTGTTTAATTAAGGGTTGTAGGTTGAAAAAAAGGAAAAAGGGAAAAAAAAAAAACTATTTTGCCACTTAGAATTTTTAGTAGAATGTAACCGCCATTATTTTTTTTTCAACACAATCTTTGCCGAATGAGTAATTTTGGCATCAACCCAGCTAATAAATCGGCATCTTGCTCTAAATTTACATCTTCGCAATGATATCTTCTTCTCCGATTCCCCTTCGCCAATCCTCAATATTGTTCCCTTCCTCGGTGGTTCCGGTGTGAAACACGCCTGGGAACGGGACACCATCAATTTCAATCTTACGTCCTCATCCAGAAAGAAAAGTTAAATCGCACTTTGAATTTAGACGAGAGCTGCCAAACAAGTTCCTACCTAATTCTTAGGTCCCAATCACGCTATTGATAGGTCATCCCATCATTGTTTTTAACATGTTTCGCCAAACGAAAGCATAGTGAATAAAATAAGAGAAACCCCTCAGTGGACACGAAACACAAACCGGACGTATACAATGTTTCGATTTGAACGAGTATGAATATTCAAGCACAAACTACACTTGAGTGGAGTTAATCGCTAAGTTAAGTGCTAAATGCGTCAAAATCGCGCAATTACACGCGGGTATAGTGGGGTATAGTCCACTTGCCCATTTCTTTCTTTAAAAGACAATGTTGACTTTCTAACTAATAAAGTGAATTGCTCTATTCCTTTCATCCTATGTGGGATGCAAAAAAAGGCAATATTTTATTTTTTTTTTCAAACAAACTTCAACAATACATAGAGCTTTGATGTTGGAGCCAAGAGGAATTTACCTTTGCATTACAATAATCTGGAAGACCTTTGTTTGGCGGATTAGTTGCAACGGTTTGCAGTGCGCGTCTAGGTTCGACATCCCCATCGCCATCGCCAAGCAGTAATACCAATATTAGTATGTTGAAAGAGGACAAATCAAATACCTATAAGAAACTCCCAGATCTATGTCTAGATCTAATTCGGGAGATTAGAATCGTTGGATCTAGACTTAAATCTAAATCGGAAGAGGAGAGCAGCATAATCTCGAAGAGTTCATAAAACTACGTCACGAACATTCTCATCGATGGTTGTTGACTGGACGAATCACCGATATGATCTCCAAATTCACCCAAAATCAGCTAAAAAAATTATTCACACCCGTAAACTCCCAAAACATAAGATAATCCAAGCAAAAGAAAAAAAAAATGATCCTGAAACCAAGATGCAGAAAGATGGAAAGGGACTTATTTTGATTGATCTGGTGTTTGAGATATTGAAGTGACCACAATTTTCTATTGGAGTTTTAGGCTGCATTTGATTCTGCATTTAGGGAATGTCTTTGCAAAAAATCCAAATGCTTTGGGGAAAGGGATTTTGACGAAAGACAAATAATGTTTGGGGAAACACTAGTTGAGCTTT
Source organism: Rhodamnia argentea (assembly GCF_020921035.1). Lineage (NCBI taxonomy): Eukaryota > Viridiplantae > Streptophyta > Magnoliopsida > Myrtales > Myrtaceae > Rhodamnia > Rhodamnia argentea. The sequence goes on along the minus strand of NC_063157.1, from coordinate 20,991,353 downwards.
GGGCTAGCAAAAAACAAAATTTAAAAGAGAAAAATTGCAGAAGAAGAGATCGTCAAACACACCCGTAAAATTATGTTAACACGTGGCCAGCAAAAATTAAACCTGTCAAAATGGATCATGAACATATTAGGTTAGTTATATTCACAAAATGGGTAATAACTGAGTTTTGAATTGTAAAATTCAATATAATAGGTGTTCAATATATTCACAACTTGCTTAGACCTAACCCACCTCTATGATTCTCTCTTCACTCTCTCTTGCCCTCATGCGATCTTGCGCTTATTCACTCTATGGTCTCACTTCAATTTGGATATGAGTTTTTATAGATTTTGTTAAATATAAAAGTGTTTTAGTAATATGAGTCGAGTTGGGCATGGCTCGGGTCGATTATATGTTACTAAATTTGTATTGTATGAAAATGAGTCAAAACAGATTAAATGAGTCACTTTGGGCCGAACCATTTTCAATCCAACCTAATCTACCCGTTTGACGGGTCTAGCAAGAACAACTCAAAAACCCTAACCAGCTACTCAATTCATTGCATGGCAAGGGACTCAACAAGATGCATTTGGTTTAGCTTTGGGGCTCTAAAGATCTTGGGGTAAATGTTAGGGCGTTTGGGAAATTTTTTGGGGATCATTTTGAGCAAATGCCATTATTGGCAAACCTGAAAGTCCAAGTCAAGTGGGAATCTCCTAGGGCTTTCAACATTTTTCAAAAGGCAACTTTTAGGGTTTTAATGAATTTTTCATCGTCTTGCTTACCCCTCACTAGTTTTCTCATATTTCATTTTTACCCTTGAAGGGCCAAATCTGACGTAAGGGACACCAGCCGAGGTCTCGCCTGGCCAGATTTGAGGACAACCTAATATGTCGGCGGGTGTCACAAGTGACCTTGGGCGACCTTGGGCTTCAAACACACCTGTGAAGCAATTAGAGCAAGCGACCTTGGGCGACCCGGCGAGAACAACCCCGTCGGGCCGCCCCCTCCACCGGCCGAGAACGTCATTGCCCTCTCTTCCCCTAGCTTTACATCTCGAGATCTCTCCGTCTCGAACTCGGCCGTGCTCCACTACAACTCGAAATTGAGCACAAACATCGTAGGAACCTCGGCGGGTGTCGTACGACTCTTGGTCGGCGTGCCCGACCTCCTACGTGAATTCCCAGTGAAGGGTTTCAAAGTGTCCTCAAATCTGGCCGGGCGAGACCTCGGCTGGTGTCCCTTACGTCAGATTTGGCCCTTCAAGGGTAAAAATGAAATATGAGAAAACTAGTGAGGGGTAAGCAAGACGATGAAAAATTCATTAAAACCCTAAAAGTTGCCTTTCGAAAAATGTTGAAAGCCCTAGGAGATTCCCACTTGACTTGGACTTTCAGGTTTGCCAATAATGGCATTTGCTCAAAATGATCCCCAAAAAATTTCCCAAACGCCCTAACATTTACCCCAAGATCTTTAGAGCCCCAAAGCTAAACCAAATGCATCTTGTTGAGTCCCTTGCCATGCAATGAATTGAGTAGCTGGTTAGGGTTTTTGAGTTGTTCTTGCTAGACCCGTCAAACGGGTAGATTAGGTTGGATCGAAAATGGTTCGGCCCAAAGTGACCCATTTAATCTGTTTTGACTCATTTTCATACAATACAAATTTAGTAACATATAATCGACTCGAGCCATGCCCAACTCGACTCATATTACTAAAACACTTTTATATTTAAAAAAATCTATAAAAACTCATATCCAAATTGAAGTGAGAGCACAGAGTGAATAAGCGCAAGATCGCATGAGGGCACGAGAGAGTGAAGAGAGAATCATAGAGGTGGGTTAGGTCTAAGCAAGTTGTGAATATATTGAACACCTATTATATTGAATTTTACAATTCAAAACTCAGTTATTACCCATTTTGTGAATATAACTAACCTAATATGTTCATGATCCATTTTGACAGGTTTAATTTTTGATGGCCACGTGTTAACATGATTATATAGTTGGCGCATTTATCACCTTCTCACGGACTCCAAGCATATCTCAAATGTACATGAGAGGTTAGGCCACTTCTACGTGGGTCCGTAGCAACGTTGTCCCTCTCATTTCCTGATTTACTGATTGAGAAGCCACCAGACATTATACCTAGCCAGCTAGTAAGACCCCACTAATTGACTAAGTTTTGTCGGATAGGATTGCCGACTAATTTGGTATTACCAATTCTCATTTGAACTACTTACGAGCACCTTTTTTTCTTAAGTTACCAATTTCTATGTATCAAATTATATTTGCTTGTTTAGAAATCCATTTTCTATATTTACAAATTATCAATCTAAATTACCTATCTACATTTTCAACTCTCAATTGAGTTACTGCCAACCCATTATCACTAGCTCTCATATTAGTTACTCACCGCATATTTTTATTGAAATATAACATATTATTGTTAACTCTCATATTGAGTTTACTATCTATGTTTATTCTCTTTATAATATGCCAACTTTTGTTATCGTTTGTAAGCTTTTGTTTGCATTTCTTAGCAACCAATTAAATTTATCAATTTTTTTTCTGAATTTACTAAACTTAATTAAAGCGACCGGACGACTTTCTCACATTAAATGATCAACTAGTTTTGGATTACCAACTCCCATTTGAGTTATTTTCCTATGTTGCTCTCTTTTTTAATTACCAACTTTTCTTCCCTTTTACCAATTTTTATTTACATTTGTTAACTATACTTAAATTTACCAACTGTTATAATGACATTACTCACTTTAAATTTAAATGCATTATCAACATTTCTTTGATCAAACCGTTGACTGGTTGGCTACCAACTCTAATATGAGTTAGTTAACCATATGTATTTTCTGTTTGTCAATTTAACAACTTTTCTATTTGGAAAACTTTATCGAAAAAATAAAGTCGGTGATTAACTCAAATGAGTAAGGAATGTGCAACGGATTCCGACAGATAATCCGATAGTCCGACCGCTTGACGCTGACCGACATGGATGAGCAAGGAACGTGCATCACACACAAAGAGAGTCCGGCAACTTCACTGCTTTATAGGCATCGCATATCCTTGAAACACATGTGATGACGGACCCCCTCATCAACTCCTGGCAAGTTAGTTTTATTAATTTCTTGTGCACACACCTTCATCAATTTCTTAACATGGTGCTAGGTAAACCTCTTATGGCTGATTGCGCCATACACATGATCGTGCATTTTAATACTCGGGAAGGCCTTTATTTTGGGGTACTCGCAAGTGCTTCATAAGCAAGGTTTAGCCAAAATTGGCATATATCCATATTTCAGTTTGGTTTCTCATGATTAACAGATTTATAATTTACAATAGGATGGGATTGAAACCCCCATAATTTCCGATCATTCTGTATATCAAAGTAAGTCCACGTCTCACATGTAATCAAAGCGGGACACCCGCGTTAGATTAGGAAATTTGCAAGAAATCGAATAGTTAGTAAATAGGTTCCCTTCCATCATTTTGTGACATTCAGTTGGATCATAATCGTTTTATGTCCATCATGAACCAAATCGGGGACAGAGTCTATGTGCATTTCACATTTAGATGAGTAGTCTACTCAAAAGTTAAGATGGGAAAAAAATGAATAAGGTTTCGCGATATTTTTTTTTTCAGTACGGTAATCGATTATACTAAAAATGGTTGCTCATTTCACTTATAAAAATGAACTAATGAAAAATATTTTCATTGTCTACAAAAATTTTTAGAGATATATTCTTATTAATAGTTAAGATATTTTTTATTTGACTAATTACTTCAAGCAATACGAGTGATATTATTAGCAAAATATTATTGAAATCATTTATTTTTAGCGAAACAAACAGAGCCTTAGTGCCGGTGAAGTATGAAGTGGTTATCTAGTCGAAACTCTTGATTCTTTACTTCGTTTTTAATTTCCCAATCTGTATATGAACCGTTGGCATCATAGTAACAAGTAAGACAGTTTAAGTACAATTTTTTTTCCTCCCTGTTTTTCTCTTTCTCATCCCCTGATTTAAAAATTCCTATGCAGTTCTCACAGAACAATCCTATTGGAAAAACAAATAGAACATGAGAGGCGATTGTGAACTATAGAGCATATTGTGATTTCGAACTCCAAACATCCTCTCTTTTTCCTTTCCTTACAGCTGATCAACATCAAATACTTGTTTGGTCTCTAGCGACAGAGAAGTCAATGATTATTGAGATCTCTGTACTAGACCAATAAGGAAGGAGGATTGCAGATCCATCCATTGTTAACTTCGCTTATTTCTACTGACGCATAGAGAAAGCGAAAGTGATTAACACTCAGCGTGTTTTGAAGCGTAACCCCAGTGGGCTAATTTTCTCTTGCATGATGCTGTTGAGGCGATCCACCATGGAAGGAGTGAGATGGTTAACCCAATCACCCACCTCCCCTTTCCTGAAAAAGCTTCTCTTCTCCATGATTGTATGCAGTAATTTGCCGGATTTGTTAACCTCCAGGCCCTTGAGGGTCTTCAAGCTACACATTTTGGCTATCTCTTCAATCACGCCGCCCTCCTCTTCCCCCTCAGTGAAGGGAAGCCCCACAAACTCGGCCACCTTCTTCAGCTGTCCTATTATATCCTCCTTCAAGTCCTCATACTTGAGGAACAACACCTTCCGTGGCCTCTCCAAGCTCTCCTTCCAGTACCCCATGATGTGATCCCAAAAGGGCCCGAACAAGATTTCCCCCTGGCAAAAGGTCTCGAAATGCTCCTCCAAGGACCACTCTGGTTGGTTCTCCGACCGTGCCGTCTCGAGTAAGAAGTGCCAAGAGGAAACCACGGTGTCCAATGGGTTCCGGCAGATGTATATGATCCGGCAGTCTGACCGCTGGACGCTCTCCGGCAAGGCTGGGTAAGGGATGTGCATCGCCAAGAGCCTCGGCTCCGCCAGGCCGTCAAGGTCGGGCCACAGCTTATGCTCAATGAAAGGAACGACTTCATGGTGGTTCGAAGTGAGCAAGGGCGTGTTGGAGGTGTCGAAGCGGGAGCGGTTAACAATGGAGAACACTAGGGCCTTTAGCCAGGTGGTCCCAGATTTGGGTTGAGAGACCAGGAGAATGTCCTTGTCCTTGGCTTCGAAGTGCCGCCGGAACGCGATCACGTTCGGAAGCGGGGGGGTCGGGCACCAGAAGTTTTGATAAAGGCGATGGACAGGACGAACCAATCCTTTGCTTATGGGAAGTGAAGCAATTGGTTCATCCATGGCCTTCTCCTGGTCATCTTCTTTACTACTTGCGACGTCGGACTGCTGCGAAGAAAGTTGCTGGCTTGCCATTGATGTTCGAGTAAGAATCGAAACAAGGGGACGAATGTGAAGCACTGATTTTTTGTAGATAGTGAGCGTTAGCTTTTCAAGTTTCTTTATTTTTGGTCACCGCTTTATGCACGTGAAGCATGATCCCAGACCCCTAGTGGAAATTTGTTCCCTCCGTGGTAAATCTGGATAACCAGTAGTAAAATTAAAATATTATTTATAAGAAAAATGATTGAAACTCATTTGTCCAGTCAATTGTCTCTAACAAAACTAAAAATAAAAATAAAAATAAAAAAAATGTAATATAATGCAATCAAATATTAAAATAAAAAAGTAAAATTTTAAAAAATTCAAGAGGAGAATTCTAGAGATTGTTTTCACATCCTTAGATTGAGGAATTCATTTTCCTGAATTTATACATCAAAATTTTTGTTGACCGGAAAATATTTTCTATTAACTCATCATTTTCGAGGAAACAAACAGGCAAAAGTTTGGAAAATCAATTTCCGAAAATCACTTTCCCTGAAATAAGCACACCCAAAGTTAACAAAGGAACAATAATTTAACTTGCTTAAATATATTGTAAGGTAACCAATGGGTTTTAGAATTTTCAAGGGGACTATTTTTTTCGCCACGGGATCACGAATTGCTTATCTGCTTTACCGGTAATGTCAATTAACTATTATAACTTACGGACTCGACAATTATTTCAACACCATAAACTCCTAATAGATTATTAACATCGTTTCGAGATTTGATGAATAAAGACTTGTATTTATGACATCCATTTACCGAGCTAAAATATCCTCATAGATTACAACAATTGTTCTTTTTTACAAGTGGGCATGTATCTTTGATAGTGGATTACTAGTTTCATAATGTTCTACTAGTAGAGTCGGTCGATAATTGTCTTGTGAAAGATAATTACTATTTTACCACTAGATCGGTAGATTATTCACATTGTTTCGATTCAACAAGTAAAAACAGCTATTTATCAGTAACATACTAAGTAAATAATCGATGTACTAGATTGAAATATCTTTGTTGATTAAAACGGTCATTTTTTATCACAAGTGAGCACATTTTCCCGTTAGAATCGCTTACTTTCCTAGTGTGGTGTTTAATTAAGAGTTGTAGGTTGAAAAAAGGAAAAGGGAAAATTTCAAAAAAGGACCCGAAGTGGTCTCATTTTCTCAAATAAGGGCCTAGAGTGAACATCGTTTTAAATAAGGGCTCGAAGTGCTTTAATCGTTTCAAATAAGGGCCTAATTAAATGACATTTTTGTCTTTTAATCTTTTAGCCTTTTCTTTACTATTTTCTTTTTTTTTTCTCCTCCCCTCCCCTCCCCTGTTCATCGTCTCCTCCAGAACGTCTTCTTCGACAGGTCCTCCATCCCTCGCACCAACGGGAACTCCCACTTGTTGTGTAGCACGTGCGTGATCGCCGCCACCACGAGGTTGCTCATCGCCAACGTCCCTCCCACCACCACGCACCGCGTCCGCCCGTCCACCGACCGCATCTGCACCGGCTCTAGGACGCTCGGCTCCGCCGACGTGGCCCGGCACACCTCCCAGAGCCTGAAGTCGGTCGAACCTGTCCATTTCCAACGCGTGCGCACGCGAGAACAGGAGTGGTGCCGAGCTTGTCAAGTCGTAGCACGACACCATAACCGGCTTCAACGTGTCCCTCGGCGTCGGCTCCCTTCCCGCCCGTCGCTGAAGGACTCCCTCACGAGCCTCTCCCGTGTGGCCGTCGCCGACGACGTGGAGCGGAGCCCCCCCACGGGAACCCGCCCAAGCTGGAGACGGGCTGTGAGCGGTAGAACTTCCAGCCGTGGTCGGCGAGAAACTTCCACATGTCGTTTTACCAGAAAATCGGGCGGGTGTGGTCCTTTGTGGCGAAGAGCGTGGTGGTAAGGATGCCACTTACACCGGTGCCCGCGGCGACGCCGAAGTAGTCAACGATGCTGGCGTCCGGGTTGTAGGACTTCGACTTGAGAGTGTGCTCCAGATAGGCGAGGGCTTTGCCGGGGAGCATGCCGCCGCAGTCAACGGCAAAGATGCAGATTTTGCCTCGCTGGTTCTTGATGGCGGAGGGGTTGTTATTGTCCGCGTAGGCGTCGGCGGGTGGTTTTTGGGTTCATTTGCTTGGGGACCCGGAGCTTGGGGTCGTCGTAGCCGAAGAGGAACTTGCTCTCGAGGATTGAGAAGATCTCGTAGTTGAGCTTTGTCGGTGTCGATGCTCGGCTCTTCTGGCATCTCCGATGAGTTATTGTTATTGGTCACCATCGGAACGCCTCGTTTTTACGGTTTCTTTATCGCTGGTCCACAAAATCTCTCCACCATTCGGAAACACCCAATGAAATCCCTCCGCAAGACCGGCTCAAAGCCTCACTTTCGATCAATCCATTCGTCGCGAGGGAAAGAAATGAAGGAACGACCCAACCCTTGGTCTCTCTCTCTCTCTTTCCCTGAGTGCGTCAGTATATGGAAGACGAAGACCACCGTGCATTCAAGTCAGAAGAGATGATGAACAGGAGGGGAGGGGAGGAGAAAAAAGAAAAAACAGAAAAGAAAAGGCCAGAAGTTTAAAAGACAAAATTATCCTTCAGTTAGGCCCTTATTTGAAATAATTTGAGCACTTCAAGTCCTTATTTGAAACGATATTCACTCTAGGCCCTTTTTGAGAAAAACGAGGCCACTCCAGGCCATTTTTTGAAATTTTCCCAAAGGAAAAAGGAAAAAAAAAAACAAACTATTTTGCCACTTCGAATTTTTAGTAGAAAGTAATCGCCATTATTTTTTTCAACACAATCTTTGGAGAATGAGTAATTTTGGCGTCGACCCAGCTAATAAATCGGCATCTTGCTCTAAATTTACATCTTCGCAATGATATCGTCTTCTCCGATTCTCCTTCGTCCTTATTGTTCGCAAAGGAGATTTCAGGCCACAGAATCAAAACGCGGACGTACCATTGTCGGTTGGAAGTGGGACGATTGTCTTCGATTGCGACGACTCGGTTGATTTTTATGTGGATCTGGATGTCGCCAAGATTGGGACTGTGGCTTTTCCGGGGTCCGCGTTCTACACATCACATGTTCAAAAAGCTAACCAGTGACTAAGCCAGAATGATTGGACGGCCAGTTGACACAAGTCTCAAGACCCCAATCAAATCTTACAAGTGCATAAAACGTGGGCACGTTCCACGGGTGGGTCCATATCAAAAGCGAGCATAGTCATACATTGTAGAGCTAAGTGAGCTACTCATATGTAAGGCCTCGTCAAGAAAATAGCCAACTTACTATTTACTCGGACTGGGTGGGCCTGGATTAGGCATTCTCGGGCTTGGCCCAAACTGCTATTCGGGCCCATTTGTCTCGATTGGATTGGGTTGCGCAGGCTCATCATGGAGCCCATGATCGCTCGTCATTGGTCCCTTCCTGCCTGGCACCTGCTCGACTCTATCGCAGCTCTCTCTCTCTCTCTCTCTCTCTCTCTCTCTCCATGAGGATAATGACACAAATGATCTCTAAATTTTAATATAGTGTGTGATGTGGTTTCATAACTATTAATTTATTTAATGTAGTCCATGAACTTTAATTCCAATTGCAATGTCATTCTTAACTTTTAATTTGTTTAATATGGTATCTAAACTATTTGGCCTGAAAAATATTGTCATTTTCTTGGAAAATTACTTTCCTATAAATAACTTCCAAAAATGTCACATTTTCTACAAAATAAGCGGAAAGCTTGTCTCTCTTTCTAATCCACGAATTTCAAATTTTATATTCCGTGCTTGATGGATCACCATATTAGGAAAAAAAAGGAAAAAGTTGACATACCAAAAGCTTGATTATCGTTTGCTCCTGCTCTTGGTTAGATAAATTGATATATAGAACTTGTTGTAACGGAGATGTGGGAGTAAACCGATCTTCCTTAGGTTCAATGCAAGAGAGAGAGACAAAGCATGCTTCCCTTATATCTTGGCCGCATCTCATTGTGGTCATCCGTTTACTCCTTCTGCAACAAAAAAATCGAGGCCTCCCTCCCGCTGCAATTGCACATTGAATCTTTTCCACACGCTATAGTATTTGTGGGGAGATTCAAGATAAAGAAAGATTGAGTCCAGAATCATAAGAAACGTACTGTTGATATTCTCAGTACCAAAAACCAACTGAAGTGTCCTTACCCAAAAAAAAAATAAAAACCAACTAAAGTGGAAAAATGAATATGGGAAGGAGGACTAACGCGTTTTGAACTCCAACCCGAACGGGCTCATCTTCTCTTCCATGATGCTGTGTAGACGTGCCACCATGGGAGGACTGAAACTGTTAGCCCAGTCACCCACCTCTCCTTTCCTAAAGTAGCTTCTGTTCTCGAAGTTGGGCATGAATTTGCCGGACTTGTTCACCTCCAGGTCCTTCAACTTCCTCAAGCTACACGTTTCAGCTATTCCTTGAATCACACCTGCCTCCTCTTCCCCCGTAGAGAATGGAAGCCCCACGAACTCGGCCACCTTCTTCACCTGTGCTACGACATTTTCCGTCAAGTCCTCGCACTTCAAAAACAACACCTTGTGCGGCTCCTCTAAGCTCTCTTTCCAGTACCCCACCGTCTGATCCCAAAAGGGTCCGAACCCTGTTTTGCCATCGCAAAAGGTCTCGAAATGCTCTTCCATTGACCTCTCCGGTTGATTCTCCGACCGCACCGGAGACTTGAAGAAGTGCCACGAGGAAACCACAGTATCTAATGGGTTACGACAAATGTAGACAATCCGGCAATTCGATCGCTTCACGGATTCAGGCAAGCATGAGTAAGGAAGGTGTGTAGAGAAGATCCTTGGTTCCGGGAAGTCCTCAAGATTGGGTTTGGTGTTATTCGCATACAAGGTGAACTCCAAGAAAGGGACGAGTTCATGGGGATTGGAGGTGAGCAAGGGCGTGTTCGAGATATCGCAGTAGCGGCGGTTTACGATCGAGAACACCAGGGCTTTTAGCCAAGTGGTTCCAGCTTTGGGCTGAGAGGCTAGGACAATGTCATTGTCTTTGGCTCTGAAGTGCCTCTGGAATGTGATGACATTTGGAAGGACGGTCACTGGGAACCAAAAGTTTTGGTAAAGGCATAGATTAGGAGCCAGGAACCCCCTCTCTTTAGGAAGTGAAGCAATTACTTCATCGATTTCCTCCGGGTGGTGTTCCATGGTGGTAACGTTGAGGGTTGAGTAAGAAACTGCTCAAGGTAGAACTTGGAATGGAACCGGTGGGAAACTGCTCCAGTTTGGGGTTCCAGGGTAGACTGCAGATTCAAAAAATTAGGAAACTTGTTATAACTGGTAAGTTCCAAATTCCAAAAAGATGAAATCTGAAATCTAGAACCCAGAACCTGGAACAAGTTTTTGTGTCTTCGCAAGATCGTACAGTATTCCATAGCTTTCGATGATGAGTGTGTTATTTGAAACTACTAGTCTGATCTTCTATTTCCGGCGATATTTATGACCGAGACTTTTATTTTGTTAATATTTCATATTTATTCGTGTGTTTAAATATCAATTGTGGTCAGTGAATTTTAGCAACAGATGGTAATCATTAAAAGTGATGATGATTCACTACAATCGATCCTTTAAAAATATAAGTGAAACCCGAGTAAGACCTTAGAACCGTGACGGGGTATATTCCAGGTTCCGGAGTATGTAAGGTATGTTTTAAGTTCCAAAAAAATAATAATAATAATAATAATAATAATGGCCATAAAGTTATTTGAGTGGAATGGACTAATTAACACTCAACAGCTCTCCCATCTAATTCAACTTCTACAGTAAAGGAAGTTTGGTTAAAGAGCTATTTTGAGCTCGTTCTACAATAGACAGATTTACACAGTCCCCACTGCGACAATGCGAAGAAAAAGAAAATGAAAAAGAAAAAAACAAGACCAAAAAAACTATTAACAAATGAAAAAGTAATTAAAAATTCGAAAGATATTAAAATATTATTAAAAAAACTGTCCCATCAACGCTTGCCTACCAAATGGACTGAATTGACACGATTGTAAAAGATTTAGGACTCGATTGATAAAAAAAATATTTTGGGCTGAATTGGCATAATTGGAGTAGATTTCATATGCTTTTTGATAATTTTCCATTAACAAAGAAATAATAAATGTAACTTGCTTGAATATTTAAATTACCAATACTTTTAAATTCTTCAAGTGGACTGTTTTTAGATACAGGACCGCGAATTGCTTATCTAGTCGGGTAATCTCAATAAGTTCCTAGTTTTAAATCACAATAGCTTACGGACTAAATAATTATTTTAACACTATAAGTTCCTAGTAGATTATTAACATCGTTTTAAGAATTATTTTTTGATTGTTTTGGGAATTGACGAGCGATTAACAACGTGTATTTATGACATCCATTTACCAAGCTAAAATATCCTTTTAAATTACAACAATCCTTCTTTTTAACAATTGGGCATATATTTTCGCTAGTAAATTACTAGTTTCACAATACTATACTGATAATGTTGATTGATGGTTGTCTTGTGAAAAATAAATACTCTTTTACCACTATATTCGTGGATTATTCACATTGTTGCGATTTGACAAGTAGTAACAGTTGTTTATCAGTAACATACTAAGTAAATAATCGATTTACAATATTGACATATCTTTGTTGAATAAAACAGAAAATCTTTTTCCCAAGTCAACACATTTTCCTACTAGAATCGCTTACTTTCCTAGTGTGGTGGTCAATTAAAAGCTGTTGTTTGAAAAAAAAAAAAATATGTTGCCACTTCAAATTTTTAGTAGATTGTTAACATTATATTGATTTTACGAGCATCAAATTCTATTTGTCGGTGACATACTACTGAAATAGTTACTTTACTAAGTGGAATTACCCTTTAATTGCGAAAAATCATTCGCTTTTACAAGTGGGAGCATTCTTCCACTAATAAATTATTAATGGTTTTCATACTTTACCAGTTGGATTGTTTTACTTATGAACAAAATTATTATGATGGAAATATAAATTCCTAGTAAAATCCTTGCATCTAGTAGTAGATTACCAAGTAGTTTGTGACTTAATGAGTGAGCCCATCAGTTACCTATGAGATAATGATGTTACCACTCTAGACTTGGCAGTGGACTACCAAGTATGTTAAGATATTGCAGCCAGACCTGACAAATACTTAGTAGGTTATTAATAAAGATAGCGATATTATATCATTATGAAAATTTAGTATCTTGCAGTAGATTACCAAGTGTGCAACTTTTAGCAGCGAACATAGCCCATCTGTAATCCCTCTTTTATTGGAATGAAATATGCTTTTATTTAGTAAACATTCTTACAAAAATTTAGAGCTGAATTGACAAAAAAAAAAAAGGAATATAAGATTGAATTGACATAATAACAATAAATTTAAGACTTTTTTTTTATAATTTTCCCAACAATAAACAATCGGAAAACAACCAACATTAACTTCAATTATGTTTTGAGAGCTCACTTCAGCTTCCATGGAACCACCATTATTCTCATGATGGGTGGACTCGGTTTTTCCTTCGACATTGACCATTAAAAGATTTTTTTATACAATCTTTGGAGAATGAGTGATGTTAGCATCAACCCAACTGATCAATCCGCATCTTTTTCTAAGTTTATATCATAGCAATGATATCTTCTTTTCCGATTCTCTTTTGTCCTTATTATTTGCAAAGAAGATTTCAGGCCACAAAATCAAAAGACAGGCCAACCATTGTCGGTTGAAGGGGCGTCATTGTCCTTGATTGCGACGACAGGATGGATTTTTTAGTGCATCTTGATGTCGCCAAGATAACATATTTAAGGCCGCGCATGATTACATTTCTAAAGCAGAATTTTTACTTTATAAGTACTTTTGAAATAGAAATTTGTTTGGTATTGCAACTTCAGATGCAAAAATTCGTTTGATTATGCAACTTCATTTTTTTTTTTTTATGACCCGGGGAACCCCCGCACGGCCGGCAGCCGGGGGTAAACCCTGGGGGCAACACGTGCTAGCCACCACACACGTGCCACCGGGTAAGTCACCCCGCGACGCCCCTGGAATTCGAACACTCGACCTTTTGCGAGAGGAAGAGTGCGCAAACCAGCGGCGCCACCCGGGTGGGTGGTTATGCAACTTCATTTTTCTACTTCTGAAATAATTTTTTTGCATTAGAAGTTATTTTCGACCCACTTTAAAAGTAAAAAAAAAATTACTACTCTTTTCAAAGTAAAAATCTCTCGACATCAATATCTCTCTCATTTCTCCCTAACTCTCTCTCACTTCAGCCTTTTTTTCATTCTCCGTCCCTTTCTATCTCTCTTCACTGCGAATCGCTCTCTATACTCACTCCCCACCACGTCTTCGCCATAGTTGTCCACCGCCGCCAACCGTCGAACACCGTAGTGGCCACCACCCGCCGTTGCCCACCGCCGATCTCCACCGGCCGCCGTTGCCCTCTGTGGACCACCGCCCACCGCTCACCCCCGCTGCCATAGTAAAAAATAAATAATAGTTTTTATTAAAAAAACTAAATAATGTTTTTAATAACAAAAAATCATATTTTAAAAAAATTAAAAATATTTCAATTGCATGAGAGTGTTTTAGCAATATCATTTTTTTGAATAAATTATAAGAAACAAATATTCTTAAAAGAAAGAGTCACTCATTTGGGGGATAGTGACACAAGTGATACCTAAATTTTGGTCTGATGTCTAATGTAGTTCTTGAACTTTTAATCCGTTCAATGTAGCCCTGAACTTTATTCTAACGTGCAATGTAAAACCGGGACCACTTGCACGATATTGTCCCTGGGCTCGCAACCCGCACGGTTTGTTTCTCCGGCACCCAAAAAAGGCCTCATGCAAGTGAAGAGCCCCCAACCCCTTATCAACTAGCCCGGACTCCCTTCCTAGGCGATGGGACGAGGATATCACAATATCCCCCCCGGCACACGGCGCCCCAGCCGGCCCTCGGCGCCCAGCGCCCGCCGCGCGGCCCCACACGCGGTCGGAAGTCGGCTCTGATACCAACCGAAAACCCGGGATCCCACTTGCACGATATTGTCCGCTTTGGGCTTCGCAACCCGCACGGTTTTGTTTCTCCGGGCACCCAGCCCAGAAAAGGCCTCATGCAAGTTGAAGAGCCCCCCAACCCCTTATCAACTAGCCCAGGACTCCCTTCCCAGGCGATGTGGGACGAGGATATCACACAATGTCACCCTTGAATTTTTTATTTGTGCAATATGGTCCCTAAATTTTTTGTTTATGTTCAATCTAGTCCTTGAACTAACAATATTATCCCCGAACTTGAATTAATGAAAGAACAATATTGAACATTTTCATATAATTTAAGAACTATATTGAACATGTATAAAAAAAATCAGGAATTACATTGACAAATTTAAAGTTCCGAGACGATATTGCTCATTGGACTAAAATTTATGGATCATATTGAACAAATTAAAAGTTTCAGAAGTACATTACATATTTTGCCAAAGTTTATGGACCATTTGTGTCATTTTTCCTCAAAGCTGTAAACCCGTGTCACTTTGAATTCCAGTAAAAATGAAAGCAAAGCTCTTCCCGAAATCTATCGATGAAGTTCATTGTATCACCCGATTTGGTTCAGCCCAAAAGTAGAACGTAGTGCTCGCCTCCCGAAATCTCCGTGTCCGAGCAGGAGTACTACTTATGCTTGTTCCTTACCGGGCAAGAGGGTATAGTGGTCTGAGTTTCTTTCATGAGTTTGCGAGATTTTTGGCTTCACTAGATTGTCATTCATTCATGGAGGAAACTGCATGAGCTTTGAGACGTGTTCCCTATTGTTTTGGCTCTGGGACCAAGAGGAGTAGACATTTGGATGTGTAGACTACTCCCACTTATGGCGGGGAAGAAATTAGCCTCGGGTTTCACGATCTTATTGTCCAGTATTGCCGATTGATGTTAGAACCGAGATTGTTTGTCCTAATTATCGAATCGGTAAGCCCATATGGGATCACCTCTGATGTTGCATGTTCGTTTGGGAGCGCTTGAATAGACTCCAGACCTATATGATTGGTACAGTTTCTCAAACTTTAAGGTTGCTTTAGATCATGTTGGAGGTCAAGAGAATTCCCACTTCTTTGATGATCCTTAAGTTCATGTCAATCCTTTGTTATCACAATAACACGGTTTAGTCTCTCTCCCTCTTTCTGATCCACAAATTTTATGGGAAAAATTTCAAATAATGACATGAAGTGCTCTTATTTTCTCATATAAGTACATGAAGTGGACTTTGTTTCAAATAAATGCTCAAAGTGCTATCTTTTTCTCAAATAACGTCTTAAGTGGATTTTATTTCAAATAATGGCCTAAAGCAACTATGTCGGTCTCAATGAAGGGCCTAACATCCAAGTCGTGTTGACACCTAAATTTTGATTTTTCATTAATTACATCTTAAAATTAGGGACTAACTGTAGTCCCTAGCAAAAAAAATGTTATTTTTTCGTATAGTGTCGCGACCTAAAATCAAGCTAACGGATTATCAGGTCAATTAAATCAACTAACCCAATGACCCCCCAAGTCCACCAACGCAACTAGGTTTATTCACAAAAATCAATGGAGCCCCACTAATCATTTAAGGTAGGTTGATTAGAAACCTATAAAAATACGGAAACTATTTTATCTCTATGAACCAGAGATTGGGTTCGGGGACTTGGTACGTTAATTAAAAATTAACGCCCTTTCGGTACCAATTTCATGAAAAAGCCTTTCGATTGATCGGTGTGAATTTGATGATTAATTGAAAATGTTACATGAGGACCATATATTAAGTGCCGAGGATGATTTTTTGGTATTTTCGGCAATAAAGAAAACAAAAGCAATCAAAAATCGAACAAAAATAAACAAAAATGCCCAAATATACCTTTAATTTTCGATTTTCCGAAAATCCTCTCATTCCCAAAGACGGGCTGAGCGAGATTTTATCCGCTATATCCTCGAGGATTCGGCCGATGCGGATATGTGTATAGAAAAACAACGTCCCCGCCAAGGCGAACACGACTGTACAAACACATCCCATTCCACGAGATCGTGGCTAAGGCGTGATTTAATTTTTCAAGGGTCTAGGCACATAGGAGCGTATATTATGGGCATGTTTGTTTAAAGATGCAAATTTTATAACAAATCAAAAAAGACAATCAAAACAAACAAGCATGACAAAATAAAAGAAAAGAAAACAATGAGCTTGAAATTACAAAATTTAGAGGGGTGGCCAAAATATGAGATTGGGGTCCACCTTTCCTCATCTAAAATAACTTGATCCACTTTTAATTTGAAAAATTATCTTTAGGATTTGAAAATTTAATTTCAGATAATTCTCAAAAAGAAATCAGATATTGTCTATTTGAACTCAAACATTATCTTTAAGATTAGATATCCATTCAAACCACAAAGATAAGATCAAACAAGGCATCCAACTAACTCACATGTTAAAGATAAACATTCAAAGCCAAAATTATCCATACAAATATGATTTTATCCAATTCAAATGTATTCAAAGATTAGATAAAGTCATTATTAAACCTCATCCAACATAGAGATAACATCAAATAGCCAACAATAAGTTCAATTCAATCAATTCAATGAGCTTAAAATTATCTAGAGCAAAAGGATTATCCACAACATAGATATTATCCAATTCAGATTAGGCAATTAAATCCTGTAGATATGCTCAAATAATTCAAACAAATCAAATTAGAAAACAAGATAATCTTAACATTCAAGGGTAGAATTTTACCTATCTTGCGATTGCGATTTCCTAATTGAACTTTGTTCAAAGATTGCATACCAAGCTCGAAAAGGGACGATCACTACCTAGAGCTTCGCCAAGGGTGGTTTTGTGCTTCGAAAGGCTTGTTTCGCAACAGCAACTTTGAGCATGGATACACCTACAATCCAGCACCGAATAGCAAACTTTTGCGTGAGACAACGAAGTAATTGTCCCTAAACAGTGAGACAAAAATCTGCACAAAATAGCAAATAAACTGGGCACAACAGCTGCTGTTTTGGATGGACAGCTGTTAAACGATGATGAACAGCTTCAAAATCAACCCGAATTGCCGAAACTCGTGTGCTCGTTATTCACAACCACCAGCTTCGAATAAACCTCAATTAGTCCAAAAGCTTGCTCCTTTGAGCTGAATTCGGCTCTAAACAGCAAGGCAATCTAGCACCAAATACAAACAAGTTAGTCGTTGAATTCCAAGCAAAACGATGCTAAATCAGCCCCACCGAACAGGGTCGGAAGCTGCTGGCAAAAACTTGCAATAATCGCATAGAATTTAAGCTTGAGTAGCCGCAACCCCAATTGCTTTCTTTGACCGTAGACTTGGGAAGCAAGGACACCACTGATCTTGACCATGGACGTGGACTTGTTGAACTCGTTTATTCATGGACAAAACTACAATCACCAAGGATTTTCAAAGAGCAAACCACAAGAGGGACAAGACTTGAATCACGACAACCGCCCACTTTGTCCTCTTCTCCCATGATTCCCAATAATGTGGCCTTTCTATTTTGTTTGCTCTTCAAGCAATCACAGCCCGAGCACACCATGTGGGCGTGGTTGGTCCCGGTACACCTCAAAAAGTGCTGTGTTTGACAATGAATTGGCCCCCTTTACCCTAAGCTATAACGAGGTATTTATAAACTAATATGACTCGTTAATGACCGTAGGATTAAATTTATGATCTTCAAGAGTCCGATCCCATTAAAATTCCTCACAAACCGGACTATCATGGGCTATCCGAATTTCATCCTCTTGCGGGCTTGATCGCACACTCTCGGGCTCAAATTGGGCTTTAATTAATTAAATAACTAATTAAGAGCCTTTAACATTTAAATGAGCATAAATGAGCTGAATTAAACATGAAAAATAAGTTCAAGCCCTCTTAGAATTTTTCGGTAATCTCCTCATGCTTAGCCGAATTTTCCATGTGATGCCTAATCCATTTGATTGTCAATTTAAGCTCAATTAATTTCTCTAGTCCGAATACAATGATACGCAACGACTGACGAAAAGTAAATATGTAATGCATAAGAAAATTATTTTTGGTGAGAACTATGACTAGTTCTCATTTTATGCTTGAAATGAATCAAAATTTAGGTGTCAACATATAGTTTGCATATAGGATAGTTTAAACTTTGTTCAATTGCGGTACGATGAAAAAGGGGAACTTGAAATGGACGCGTTGATCGGGCTGCCATTAAAGCGGAGTTCGGGCAAACTACAGGCCCTATGGCCGAGATTGAAGAAGGGAATGGACCTCATCGAACCTCAATTAAGATGTTCGCTCACGTGAATTTGGGCTAATAAAAAAGAAGCATTGATCTTAAGCCCATTATTTAATGTGGCTGAAGTGAAAAACGTGGGTAAATATGAAGAGAAAATTGGCACAATATTGAGCCCATATTGGTGTCCAGAAGATAAACGCATGACATGTAAGGCCGGTGAGGGGAAAAGCAAATAAAATATATTATATTATTTGGAAAAAACCCTAGCAATCCACTATATAAGGGACATTATTATCACACGGCAGAAAGGAAGGCATGCATAATTTTTTTTTAGAGAAAACGTGAGAACGTGAGGGAGTCTTCATTCCATTGTTCGCTGCACTATTTGGGGTTAATTCTGCTGCAAATCAACAATCAAAACAATGCTGTTCGGGGTTGATTCTTAGGCGATTTCACCACAATTCAGCTCGAATTTTTGCCCTGCGTTTTAAGGGCTGATCTAGCATTGTTTGCGAGCAACTCCCTCGCTGTTCGTGAGTTTCCTAAGCCGGCCGCGACGAGGCGATTCATAGTCCGAAGCCTTGCACAAGTGTGATCTTCCAAGTTGTACGTGCGTTGATCCCGTGAACTCTCATCCGCGGATTGGCGGCGTCGAGTTTGAATTGGCAACACGAGCCCACGGTGTGTGGAATTTTAGCGCAACATATCAAGGTAACTCTCTCACATTTATCAACGTTGTTTTGCTGCTGATTTGGGATAGAAAACACGTTGTTTGACATGCCTTAGATGCTGTTCGAGTGCTGTTCAAGTGCTGTGAAAGTGCTGTTTTTTTTGGAATTGTCCTTTGTTTTGCATCATACGTGTCCCTAACCATGCAGAATCTCACCAAGCTTAAAGGTAAGTCTTTTGACTATTTTATTGCTGATTTGGCATGAATTAATTGCTGCTTGTTTGCTGGTTTCTTCGACTAAGAAATCGATTCTTTTTGAAGAAACTCAAAGAACAATTTTCGCATATCAAAACCCTAATTTTGATACAAATTTCGAAAATTGACATTAATTGGAATCACTAGATATGTTTTCAAAATAAAAAAGTCCTAAATGTAAATTAGGGAATTTTATTCCCTAATAGGCAACATCTATGTTAAGTTGGATAAACTTATCCGTCGCCATTCGGATACGACCCTCCAACTTAGTAAAGATGGGAATTTAGTTAATCTGATCTATCGCCGTTTAGATCCGATTTGCTATCTTCAAAACGCCGAATTTAGATTTAGGAATATCTTTTTTCGAAAAAAATGCAAGAGGATGGGGTTTGATTCGTTTCGACTTATCTGGATTGCTATTTTGAATTATCCGATTGGATTGATATTCTACAATTGATTGGTGTTGACGCCTAAATTTTGACTAATCTATTTTTTGCATAAAAATTATAAAAAAAGTCATCTCACATATTTATTTTTAGCGTACATTGCATTGGCATATAATTGGGCAAGCAGAACACTTAATTTAGCATGCGTCTAGACTAGGCACGGGATGGAAAAATACACCGAGAAGATTTGAAACTTCAGGGACTGTATTGCAAATACTTAAAACTTCGGGGACTGTATTGCAAATACTTGAAACTTCAGGGACTGCATTGCAAATACCAAAAGAAGATGGAGAAAGGAAGATGGTGAAGAGAAGATAATGAAAGGAAGATGGTGAAGAGAAGATAAAGAAGAGAAGATAATGAAAGGAAGATGGTGAAGGGAAGATGAAGAAGAGAAGATGAATATGAAGAAGGGAAGATGAAAATGGAAGGTGAAGAAATGAAGATGAAGAAGAGAAGATGAAAATGGAAGGTGAAGAAGTGAAGATGAAGAATGAAGGATGGAGAACTTTGCCTATAAAAGAGAGCTCTTGAGAAGAGTTTTAGGGGGAGAGTGAGAGAGAATTGAGAGAGTTTTAGAGTGGAAGAGAATTGAGAGAATTTGTGAGAGAAATTCTTTAGAGAGGAAAAAAGAGAGTTCTTGAGAAAAATCGTAAGAGAAAATTTGAGAGTGAAGAAAAGAGTTTTAGTCGAGCATCATCTTCGACGAGTCCCGGCACGTACTTCGCCTCTCGCCATCCAACAACGCCACTGCTTGCCTTTTTTCGACGATAGCCACGTTCTTCCAACTCCGAGATCTTGAAGGAAGCCATAACGTGTACGTGAGTAAGATTTTGTGTAATAGAAGGTAACCCTTTCCATCTCGATCTACAAAAATGTAATCGTTTGGTGTGAACATTTGTTTGTTTATTTTAGACATGTCACGTGTCCCAAAATTTAGCATTATTACAT
The DNA here is from genome assembly GCF_020921035.1 of Rhodamnia argentea. NCBI lineage: Eukaryota > Viridiplantae > Streptophyta > Magnoliopsida > Myrtales > Myrtaceae > Rhodamnia > Rhodamnia argentea. Next base: position 20,970,455 of record NC_063157.1, on the reverse strand, counting down.
GTTAATTTATTTTTGTAAATACTCGTGATTGGCTGCGTTTTCTTTCTTTCTAAATCACTCATGGTGTATATCGTACAAAGTTCAATGTTTTACATCCCCATAAAAAAGAAGAAAAAATCAAAAAATTGTATCTTTGAATTTCAAGTAAAATCCATCAAAATTGCCAAATCAAATATTTTTCATGAAAATGGTATCGAAAGGGCGTTAGAGTAATCTAGCGTAATCAAATCCCCGAATTCAAAATCTCCGGTTCGCGGAAATAAGATAGTCTTCTCCCGCTATTTTATTTAGGTTTCTAATCAACCTACCGAAAATGATTAGTGGCGACTCCAAATTCAAAACACATTGCATGTTAATTATTTGAACCTTAAGTTGCGATTTGGTATGGACTTGGGAGAGTCCGAGTTAGGTTAGTTAATTAATTAACCTGATAATCCATTAGCCCGAAAATTAACTTGTTTATTTTTTAGGTCGCGACAGACTTAGCGACTCATTGGGAATTTAAGAGGACTTAGGCCGGATAATTTCATGAAAAAGGAATCACTTGATTTGGCAAACTTTGGTTGAATTCTCATTCTTAGGTGTTAAATGTTTTTGCAGATTGGGAGTTATAAGGGGAGGAGTGATTGGCTAACCCTTTGTTTTGCGAGGCTTGGTGAATTGGAATTGTGATTTAACTTTTGAATCATTGAAGCGGTGTTTGCTTTTAATTGTTGTGCATGATTTATCGTCTTTGCACTACATCGCACACAACCCGTGACCGAACCTGGGTCACACTAATAGTTTTAAGATGGCATTTAGATGGTCCTTTAACCTTGGCGGTAAGGCTTCGCTAAAGGTTATCCCATCCTGGATCCCGAAAATTTTTCAAAAAAATGGCTCAAGGGTCGTTCTTATGCACGTGAGGCTACGATGCATGAGAATTGCCCTTGTCGACGAACAAAGCCGAAGTGATTGAACCCGACTAGTCATGACTATTGTACGCGAGGCTGCGACTAGTCATGATGATTGCGCGCGAGGCTGCGACATGTCGCTTGTTCATCATTTCACTTTGCAAAAGCCTTTTGGATAGATAGAATAAGATTTAAACTCACAATTCATGCGCATGTCTTTGTGATTGACATTTTCTTCATATGAACGGTAATTTCTTGTCTCTTTTATCTTATTATCTCATTTTTATTTTGAGCTGGTCCATGGTTTAGGAGTATCGTTGTCTTATTTCCAATTTCACACTTTGCTTCCGTAGCTTTTACAATTTCATCGGTTGTCCTCCATTCTGATTTGGCTTGTTCTTGTTGTGCGATTTTTACTAAATTCTACGATCGAGTTTTGAGTAAGTGCCAAACATGAAAGTTGTAGACCTATGTTTCAACTAATATCCTACAAAATTTCAGAATTAAATTCATAATTTAAGATGGCCTTTCGTTTTTTCAACTACCTGCGGTTATAACAGTTTTCTGAATGCGATTTTTCGGAAAGACACATTAAACTGATTTGATCCGCTCATTTCTAGTCTGATTGGCCAACATGAAAGTTGTTCACCATCTTCTCAACTATAAGCTCGTAAAATTTGGACGAATTTCAGTCAACGTGTGAATTAATACGGATTTTTTTAAAAAGCGGATAAACTGAAAATTACATGTTTCAATCCTTTGGCTATAATCACTTTGTTCGTTTGAGTCTAGAGGGATGCCATGGACCGGCTCGATATTCTTGCTCTCTGTACTCATTTTGCGTTTGTTACTACGTACAGGTAATTTATCATGGATCCTCCACATATTACTCGATCGATCGCAAGGAAGATGGCCGACATCAACGCCACCGTCGGTGCTGCCCTAGACGAGAAACTTGGCTCCTTGACCGAGCGCTTCGAAGGGATGATGTCCCGAAAGATGGAAGAAATGATGGCTGCCTTCGCCGCCAAACTTCAATCATCCACCACCAGCCCGCCGCTAACCATTCCTGCTCCAATTCCTCCTATGGACAACTCCGGTAAAGCCCCGGAAACCGCTCCCTATCAGACAATGCCGCTAGAAGACATGATCTTCACGGGCGTGAGCTCGAGCACGCCGCCCGTAGTCCCAATCCCCCAAGCCAGCCCCGTGGCCCCCGGATTGAATGGTGATACGGCCATGCGGTTGGCCCAAATGGAACAGAGGATCCGAGAGGTCGAGGGGACTCACAACATACCCAGATTGACTTGTCTTGTCTTTTCAAAGGTCACGGTGCCGGAGAAGTTCAAAATGCCCGACTTCGAGAAGTATGATGGGACTTCTAACCCGGTTCAGCACGTCCGGATGTACCAGGCAAGAATGAATAAGCACGGGACCAACGGCCCCCTAATGGTCCAGACTTTCCAGGCTAGTTTAAAAGAAGCTGCCATGAGGTGGTATACGGACTACGAGATCTATCGGATGGATGATTGGGAGAAGGCAGCTAATGCTTTCATCAAACATTTCAGCTTTAACTTGGACGTGCTCACCACCGAGAAGATCTTGAACGACTTGAGATGAAGAAAGGAGAAACAATCAAGCGTATGCCACCAGGTGGAGGAATGTGGCATCTCGGCTGAAACCAGTCCCTCCGGAAAGGGAGCTCATGAAGTTGTTTGTTTCCACTCTGCCGCGAATTATGAAAACCCGAGTGCGGGATCCGTCTGCTACGTCATTCAGCCATCTCATCGCAATGGCTGAAGAAATCGAGAACGGTATGAAGAAAGGTTGGTACGATGATGTCACCACGACGACTAAGAGGTTTGCGATAAGGAAAGATAAGGAACCGGCTCCACAGGTTAACATGACCTACAGCTAGAAACCCATGACCCGGACGCCAATTGTGCAGATTCCTAATCGCCAGCAGGCTAATTTCGGCGCACAACGACAAAGAGGGAATCAACGGCCCCCTCGGCGGTTTACTCCTCTACCGGGAACCCCGTCACAGTACTCGCGGTTCTACATAAGAGAGGTTTACGACTTCGAGCCTCTACGATCCGGTAACACGAGCTCGCCAAAATATGATCCATCAAAGAAATGTGATTACCACCGTAGGGAGCCCGGACATGACACCGACAACTGTTTCGTGTTGAAGCATCGGATTCAAGATCTTCTTGATTCTAAGGCATTCTCATTCCAAGGCAACAAACAGCCAAATGTCCAGAATAATCCTTTGCCGGATCATTCTAGTAAAGTTAATGCTGTATTCGGGCTGGGAATCAGACAGGTTGGTGCTAGTAAGGATGAAGGAGTCTTCGATATCGCCGGTTGTTTTGATGATGTAACCATTGCTGCTATATCTGAAGACGGAGCGCATAAAGAGGAACCTTACCCGGCGCCTAAACCTTCCAAATCATTCATTAACGCCATGTGTGATGATCCACTGGAGGGTTTAGATTCGGAGTAACATCTTTATGTTTATGCAATCCCCTACGTGGGACATTTTCTGTTTCCTTTAGGTTTTGGATCGCATTTGGATTTCTATTCTGTCTTGCACTCTTGGATTTTCTTTCCTAGAAGATGTAATTTCATATCAATAAAATTGCACCATTTTTCGAATCTTGTTGAAGTATCCCAAACTAACCCGATGACGATAACCAACGACCAACAAGTTTGTCATCATGGTAAGAACCGAGGGTTGGGCTTCTTCAAGAATTCATGTCCCACGGTTTTGAAAAATAAAAAATAAATAAATAAAGTTCTTCAAAAAAAAAAAAAAAAAAAAAAAAGATCACACCGCAATTAAGCCCTGTTTGTCCTTCCGATTTTGTTACTTTATGTTTCATGGGGATACATGAGGAGGGAAACCTAGTGGATTTAGAAGTATACGACCTAGATGAGTCCAGTCCAGATTATGAGGAAATTCGTCGAGATTTCGAACGACATGAGGAGATCAAGCCCTTGACAAGTGAACAAACTATCTCGGTCAACCTAGGCGATGCGGAAAACCCTAAAGAAGTTAAGATCGGGGCAAACCTTTCCAAAGAGATGACCGAGCGCTTGATTAAGCTCTTGAAGGATTACCATGACATTTTCGCCTGGTCCTATGCAGATATGCCCGGTCTTGACCGTTCCATTGTCGAACATTGTTTGCCGATCGATCCTTCGGCTAAGCCGGTAGTGCAAAAGTCAAGGAGGGCCGGACCAGCATTGGTCCGGAAGATCAAAGAGGAAGTCATGAAGTCGCTTGAACGTCGGATTCCTTGAGACTACAGAATATTCTGATTGGGTTGCCAATATAGTCCCAGTCATGAAGAAGGATGGGCGTATTCGGGTCAGTGTCGATTATCGAGATTTGAATAAGGCCGATCCTAAAGATGATTTTCCCCTCCCACATATCGACATACTTGTTGACGATCTTGCGGGGTTTGAATTGTTTTCATTCATGGACGGTTTCTCCGGGTACAATCGAGATCTTGATGAATGTCAATGACAAGTTGAAAACCACTTTCACCACACCATGGGGAATGTTCCATTACCGAGTGATGCCGTTCGGTCTCAGAAACGCTGGAGCTACTTACCAACGAGCCATGGTTGCCCTTTTCCACGACATGATGCATAATGAGATTGAGGTTTACGTCGATAACATGATAGCAAAAACAAGGCATGGAGAAGATCACGTCGAAACGCTGAAGAAATTGTTCGACAGACTCCGAAAGTACAAGTTACGCCTCAACCCCGCTAAGTGTGTCTTTGGGACCAGCTCGGGCAAGTTGCTCGGATTCGTGGTAGCGGCAAGAGGGCATCGAAGTCGACCCTTCTAAAGTCAAGGCTATTCGTGAGCTTAAGCCGCCGACGACGGTTAAAGAAGTTCGAAGTTTGATGGGTAGGCTAAACTATATTGCTCGATTCATCTCTCGGTTATCAGAAACCGCTAAGTCATTCCTCAAGCTGTTAAAGAAGAATGCGCTAGTTCAATGGGATAGCGAATGTGAAGAAGCTTTTGGGAAACTGAAGCAGCATCTCATGAATCCACCGGTGCTTGTTCCTCCAACACCGGGGCAACCTTTAATCCTCTACCTCACAATCCTTAGTTAGTCCTTGGGTGCTATGTTAGCCCAAGAGAGGAAAGAGGATGGAAAAGAACGAGCCATTTATTATCCGAGCAAGAAATTCACAGCTTCGGAAATGAAATACTCCGAAGCAAAGAAAACATGTGCGGCGTTAGTCTGGGTACTGCACGGGCTTCGGCAATATACCTTGCATTACCAGGTGCTTACGGTGACAGAGTGCGATCCTATCAAATACTTGCTAAATCAACCCGCCTTGATTGGTAGACTTGCCAAATGGCAAATCCTCATCTCCGAGTTTGATGTTCAATATTTGTCCCAAAAGTCAATCAAGGGACGAGCTATAGCAGATGTCCTAGCTAAAAATCCGGGGCGAGATGATGATGCCTATCATTCTCAAGATCGAATCATGTCGGTGGAGGATTACATTTGGACTATGTATTTTGACGGAGCTGTCAATTTATCGGGATCGAGCACGGGCGCGGTTCTGATATCTCCAAGTGGTCAACATTATCCTATGGCAGCAAAATTGGTATTCTCTTGCACAAATAACATAGCAGAATATGAGGCATGCATCCTCGGTTTGCAGGCTGCGATTGAAATGGGGATAGCCGGACTCAAGGTGTTCGGAGATTCCGCTTTGATTATCCTTCAAACTGTTGGAAAGTGGAAGACAAGAGATGCTAAATTGATGCCCTACCATGAGTATCTGGATGAACTGGTGGAGAAATTTGAGGATATCTCATTTGAGTATCTGTCCGGGACTCATAATCGATTCACCGATGCATTGGCTACCTTGTCTTCAATGTTACAAGTCGCCAATGGACTTGAGGTTGACCCACCGAAGATCGAGGTATTTAAAAAGCCAGCATATTGTATGGCCATAATCGATGAACCCGATGGTAAGCCGTGGTACTATGACATCAAGACTTATATTCGAAAGCGGGAGTTCCCCGAAAAAAGTACCGTATCTGACCAAAAGTACATAAGGAAGATGGCCTCGAAGTTCTTCTTGAATGGAGAAAATTTGTATAAACGGTCATTCGATTCTCGTCACCGCTAAGATGCGTTGACTCAACCGGAGCGATTCGTCGATGATGGAAGTACATGAAGGGATCGTGGTCCACACATGAACGGCCACTTGTTAGCTAAGAAGATTATGAGATTGGGTTATTATTGGCTCACGCTCGAAAGAGATTGTATTCAGCATGTCCGAAGTCATCACAAATGTCAGATTCATGGTGACAAAATTAATATCTCTCCAAATGAGTTGCATCGCTTATCCGAACCATGGCCGTTTTCTATGTGGGGCATTGATGTTATCGGCCCTATCAACCCTAAAGCATCCAATGGACATCGATTCATCTTGGTGGCGATTGACTATTTCTCCAAATGGATCGAAGCCGCATCCTATTTAGCGGTCACGGCACGAAATATCGTGAAATTTATCCATCGAGACATCATTACTCGATACGGTTCACCCGAAGCCATAATCACCGACAATGGCTCGAACTTAAACAACAAACTAATGGACAAATTGTTTAAGGAATTCAAGATCAAGCATCCGAACTCTTCCCCATATCGTCCTCAGATGAATGGAGCAGTAGAAGCCACCAATAAGAACATTAAGAAAATCTTGGCGAAGACGGCTGAAAATTATCGCGATTGGCATGAGAGGTTGCCATTTGCACTTATGGCATATCGAACCTCAATCCGGACATCTACTGGGGCAACCCCGTATTCTCTTGTATATGGAATGGAGGCTGTTCTACCGGTTGCGGTGGAAATTCCTTCCTTACGTATACTGTCTCAAGCTATCTTGACGGAAGCTGAATGGATCCAAGAGGGCAAGCCAATTGAATCGATCGATGAAAAGAGAATTAAGGCTATATGTCATGGCCGGTGTTATCAGCAGAGGGTTGCTAATTCATTCAACAAAAAAGTTCGGCCTCGATATTTTCAGATCAATGACCTGGTCTTGCGAAAATTGTTGCCAATAGTCCCACTCTCAGAAGGGAAGTTTACTCCAAACTATGGTGGTCCATATATAGTAAAGAAGGTGCTCCCTGGTGGTGCTTTGATTCTGGCCGAGATGGATGGTCGTGTATTTACCAACCCAGTGAATTCGACTACGTAAAGAAATATTATACTTGATTTACTCTGATGTTTTCATAATCGAGTTATAATATTAATACGGATTCACAAGTTGTTCACATTTGGGCATTCGTTTGTTTCATCGCTACCAATTTTTGCTGAGAGATCGTTTCGAATGGGGGGTCTCTCTGGCCCAATTGAATCAGCCCATCGTAGCGTGAGATTTACATATTCACAGAGTAAAAGGGGTTATCTTGCGAAAAAATATGACGACCAAGATGAAATCGGTAAAAACTTGCATTCATTTCATCCATCAGAAAGCCTTACAAATAGATCATCGGGGTGGGAACGTAAAGCCAAACCGAGCCCTAATGAGCATCACAAAGGAGCTTAACTGGTCCTCCATACAATTGATGCTCCGCCTACACCGATCGCTTCGAGAATCAAGATCCGCCAGCTTAAAGAGGAGGAGCTCACATTTCTCTTTAAGCTCGGCTACCTTGTCCTCGTGATACTCGACAGCAGATTCCAAGTCATGGATCAGCATTCTCCCGCGGGCTATATCCAGGGTCAGATCGTCCATCCTTTCTTCGAGCCATGAGCATTGGAATTTCAAAACAATATTGAGCGGATCCCGCTCGAAGATGGTTTGGGACATGGCCAAACGTTCCACCAAGTTTCCCCTCTCACGAACCAGCAAGGAGACTTGATCATTACCGTAGTCAAGGGCCTTCTTATAATTGTCGGCTACAAGACCGGCCAACACCAAGTTATCTGTCCGATCCTGATAGCGTGCCCTCACAAGATAGGCCAAAGTAACATCTTGATGAGCATGATTGTAAGCCTCCGGGAAGTTAGTGAAGAGGGTAGGGAAGATCCTATATTCCTCTTCTAACTTGGTACCTTGAATAGAAGTAGTGTCCATATCCCTAAACATAAGACGAATTTCAGTTTCGACCTCCGGATGGTTGGCTATATAAGAGTAGCCCTGGCCTAGGAGATTATAAAGTTTCTCCCATTTGGCCAAAACCTCAGCCGAGAAGACGTGTGCAGGGAGGGAGGCCATTGTTGTTGAAGCAACCGAAAAGAATGGATGCGAAAGAGCGCTTAGAAGGTTGGAGATGAAGATATGAAAGCGATGATCATCTCGGCGTTAAATCCTAATTTAAAGGGCAGAAAAAGTCATAGCAATAATTATTGTGGGGGCCGAGTTAATTATCCGGGTAAAACTACAGACGTTTCGTCCGTGAATCGCGGATCTACCATCTCGAGGCTCACGAATTCAAAAAAGTTGCGAAATGACTTAAAGGTTCCGCCATATTAAAAGAGGGACAAGCATACTGGTGAAAAGATTTGAGGGTCCCACCATGTCAGAAGGAAATGAAGAAGACAGAGCGGGAAACACGAAATCTTGGGAGAAGCACCGGCTTAGTAGTTTTCATCCACGTTAAAAGGGAGGCTCTGGAACATACATGTTTACTCAAAAGAATTTGGAAAGAGTAAGCATACAGCAGAGAGTAGAGTGAACAAAAGGCAGTAAGAGGTATTTCAATCCAACATGTTTAGAGGCTACCGGTACTTACTAGGGGGAACCAACCTAGACATCCCCGAGAGCGAACTGCTGGATTTCGAGGCTAGATCCGGCATTGAAGCAGTAAAACCCAACTCCCTTGGCGGTGAAATTCAAGATCTCGACCGCAACAAAGGTAGCAAGACATGCAGTCAAACCCTGTGAAAGAAAACATCAAATTAGAGAGCTCGAAGCTGCCTTCAAGGAGTGCCCTTACGTGAACGGGAAATGAAAAAATGAATTGAGCCGGAAGCTAGGAATGGAGCCCTTGAAGGTCAAGTTTTGGTTTCAAAACAAGCGGGCCCGATTGAAGGTTCAAAGTGAAAGTCATGAACTTGCGTTTCTGAGGGATGAAAACAAAAAGCTTCGAGCGAAAAACAAGAGGTATAGGGATGCTCTTAACACCGCTGTTTGCCATGTTTGTAGCAGCCCCATAACCTTTGGTGACATGTTCCTTGATGAGCCACATCCGAGCATTGAAAATGCTCATTTGTCAATTCATCCCCCGAGAGCGGGTTCTCACACAATCGATTTCGTTGGGGATGCATCCCGAAAGTCGGTTTGCGAGGCGAGAACCAATGCCCTTCGAGGGAAGAGACATGCATCACTACAATTGGAGTTTCCCTAGTGTCACGATCCAGCCAATTCAACGCCGATGAAACTCTGAATCTACATGAAGCTTGAGTTTTTTTATTAGGGGCTCTCGAAATGTCGCTCTTTTGAGCATTACTAGCCAACCCTTATGAATCCTCAAGAAAAGTAGAGACATGCGTGAATGAATGTACTGTTACAAAGTCCCCATGTGAGATATTCTTCTTTTTACGCCTAGAGTTAATCAAGGGGCAAAGAACAATACTATTCGAGAATGTTATCATGCTTAAATGCGTAAATTCCTTGTCAGATTTGACTGAACGCCGAAAGGAGAAGCATTAAAAGCCTTCACATAGGTAGATGCAAAAGGATTTGAGAAAAAATAGCCGCCTCGTTCGTAGGAAAAAGCGGAAAGATTTGAAGAGGGAAATAACCGCCTCTTCCGTAGGAGGGAGCGAAAAGATTTGAGGAGGGAAATAACCGCCTCGTTCGTAGAGAAAGCGAAAAGATTTGAGGGCTCCTCCATATCAGAAAAGAAAAAGATGACAGATTGAGTGAGAGGTAAGAGTTATTACGAAATGGATCCAAGGCACTAAGACCGGAAAGGAGAGAAAAAGCTGTCATCTTTCGTAGAAAAAACGTGAACCTATATGCGAGACTAACATATCGAAAAAGTTTATAAAGTCTCCATGCACCTAATGATCACCGAACTCGTCACGAAAGACCACCATCACTTTGTGATTTTCGGGCAAATTGTTTTGCAAGTCCGAGAACATCTAAAGCTCGCTCTCTAGTCGAAACAGCCATTTTCGGTCTACATATGGAAGGTTTTAAAAGAAAAACACGTTCATTCCAAGCGGAAGTATGGGAACCTTCCTATCCCGAGGATCTGCGAGTCATGGCCATTGATGGCAACCCCGTTTCCCTCTCAATCCTCGTTGCTATGCTGAGAAGTTGCATGTACGGGGTTTTTGCTTATGCGAAGGCAACGGATGCCTTAGAAGTGCTTGAGGCAAGACAAATATGATTTTGACATCGTCGTCGCACAGGCCGTCGTAGGGATCGACATGGACGGTTTCAGTCTCTTAAAGATCATTGATTCCGAGTTGGACATACAGGTCATCGTAGTATCGGCAAGTAATGATCAGCGGTTCATAACGAGGGCCATATCGCATGGTGCTCGAGACGTCCTACAGAAGCCGGTCTGCGTTCAAGTGCTCCAAAACATTTGGCTGCATGCTGTAAGGAAGCAATTACTCGTACAAAAAAACCACGACCAAGGCGACGACGACGATTTTGTCCAAAAGAAAAGGCCCCTTTGGTCCGCCAAGCTTCATTCTATATTCATTGAGGCGGTTCGATAGCTAGGAATCAATTCAAGACGACCACCGGCTGTACACAAAATGATGAATATAGACAGACTCACCATGCAAAGTGTCACAAATCACCTTCAAAGGGTTAGAGATAAGGCGAGGAAGCACGATGCAGCTTGGGACCAAGGCGACCGGACTAGAGTTGGTGGAAGATCAATTCCGGGAAAACCTACCGAGCAAAAGGTACCCGGCCACTTCCCAATCAAGAATACAGGTCATACCAACCTTCCGCTGGTGGTTCTAGTAGCGCACCGAGTTGATCATCCCTACAAGTTCCCGAGCAACGACGGAGGCTCAAGCTTAAGGAGTCGATCGCTCACAAGCAATCGTCACCGGTGTTAGCAAGTAACAATGCCCAATTCGAGTATCAATTGCTCGAAAAATCAGAAGATTACTTTGATGATGAGCTTGCTACCTTGATGAGCCCGTTTTGGAAATGAAGGACCTCCGGAGCCGTGATCCGAAGCAAGTTATTATGGGTCTTCAAACAACGATTGTTGGTGTTTAGTCCAAGACAGAATCGGTTGATCGTTGAAGTGGCCAGCAAGAGAGGTGGAACCAATCTTGCATGAATACTCCTTTAATTCCATGTATAGTTCCCCTACATGGGATATTTTTTACTTTCTAACTGTCTAGAATTTGCCTAGAGTTAAAGGACGAATTTTCTCCTCTCTTGTCAAATGCGTAAGTTCCTTACTAAGCTAGGCCTGTAGCAAATCAATTTGTGGACGACGCCTCCGAACGCCCGTAAAGAGAAATTCCGAATAGCCTTACTTGGGAGAATACGAGTAAAAGGCCAAGCGGGCTCAAAGATGGGTAACTCCGTATCGTCCCAATTGGCTCTCGATCATTTCAACCTCTAAATTATGCTTATTTTATTCTCGACGGGGGATTGCCAACCTGTTTTGAGAACAATATAGCAAAAGCGAACCAACCATGGACGCCAACATCACCACGACCTAGTGGTTGGGGGAATGACAAGGGTCCGAGGCATCCCGGGTTCGATCCTGGGATTTGGCATCAATGTACAAAGATTAATAAAAACTTTTTTGCTTCGCAGTTCGGTGCCGATTGAAACTCAGCCAAGATGGTTACAAAACCTGGAGAGATAACATCCCGGACATACAGCTCGATCCGGATGAATTGATCTTTTCAATTCAAAGTTTGCAAGGAATACGTACAAGGGTAAAGCGGTATCGTTTCAACTCGTTTAGAACGTGAGAACGTACATTGACGCTTTCCCTTTTGATTTTCACAGGGGTCACTACCTTTCCGGATAGGGAAGTATCCCTTCTCTCTAAAATTAATGAAATGAGAAATTTTTGAAGCCTTTGACAATCTCATGTCTCGAACCAGATAATGAAGTTTTGCAACTCATTTGCATGAGCAGGGGCAACTCCCAATCCACGCCCCTAAGAAGTTTCTTATGTGCTTGCGAATTCCGTCCACCAAGATAAAAAGTTGCTGCATTTTATATGCTCAAAAACACTCATACATTGCATAGTTTGCGCATGACTGTTCCTCATGTTTAATTTACCAACTCTGAATAAGGAACATGAACTACATAAGATACATCGAATGTATAGAATGGGGCAGAGCGGGATGATGAAAGGCAATCCTTTCCCAAACACGTCCCATTTTTTCAGGAGAGTTGAACGGTGGCTAAGTTCCGCATTTCACAAGGTAAAAGGTTTTCTCGCAAAAGGTACGATAGTCGAAATGACAGAGGCATTCAGTTCTCTATCCCAAACACTACGGGTGATCCATTGATTACCCCTTTTGAGCGGTGGTTTCATTTCTTTACCCCTGTCAAGAACCACCCCACATCGGGGTCCAGACGAGTTAATTCCAGCAGCAACACGAGGTAAATGGTTAGAAATTTTCTTGCTCGGATCGACATTAATCTTCGGGTGTTTCTTTTGCATTTATACTCGAATTTTAATTCAAGTGCCTTAGGATGATGAAGAGCATTCACTTCTCTATCCTATACACTTCATTCTTTGCATAGCCCACTTGAGCCTCGCAAATTCATTTCTTAAACCCCCGTTGGTGATCATTTGCTCATTCCAAAGACGAAGATAGCATTTTCCCAAGGATTAGAATTGGAGATGGTCGGGTCAACAGAAAATTCCCGAATGGACTCATTTCTTGTATGCTAGATTTTTTATGTTTACATAATTTTTCTTTGTAAATGTTTATGTTTGTTGTAATTCCTGGTTAAAAATCATGGGATTGTAAAAAAAAGGGGGGGAGAGGCAAACTCGGTTTAAAGGAGAAGGGCCCGCTCTCGAAAAAAAAAAAAAAAGGGGAAAAGAAATCTCTTCTCGAAAAAAAAAAAAAAAAAGAAAAATGAGAGTCGGGAGTAAGAAAAGCAAAGACCGATCTCATATGAAAATTTCAAGCATAGAAAAAGCAAAGTGCCTACCAAAAGTAAGGCCAATGCACACTCATTTGTAAAGTACTTCTGAATTTTGAATGTACATTTTTGCACGTTAAGTTGTAAATTCCATGTACATGTTTGCATTGTGTCTCTTGCAAATCCTTGACGGACACTTGTTGTGAAGAAGACTCCCCAAGAAATCAATTTGCAAAGTGCAATTTTCGGTAGAAAACTACCATCCCTCATTCAATGATGGTATTCTTTCTCAAGACATTTCCGGAAGACCAAGATCGGTGACTAGTCGATGATGATCACCAACGTCAAGCCCCTTCTCATTTAATTTCTGAGCCAAAACGAGCCTTTTCGTTCCTCGGTCCCCAATCCTAGCCTACGTTATAACCCTCCAAAGTCTCTTCCGATTAGGGCATTTGAGTTAACATAGAGTTAAATGATTTTAAGCATCACTCGAAGAAGTTCGAGCAAAATTATTTCTCTCATTTTTGCGGGGCTCTTGACTTGTAAATGCGAGCGAGATGATGAAGAAATTCATTTCAGCAGCCTTGACTCAACTAGAGTCCCCTTTGTAAACCTTTGACCTAGCTCTCATTACGGTCCTAATCAAGACCTCCGGATCGGCTCGGTTGTATCAATTGCGAGATTACTCGGATCCTTATCGAATGCGATGCTGGAAAGATTGAGTGATTTCTTTTGAATCCTGCAAACAGGATAAAAAGCTTTTCTCGAGAGTGAGTGAAAGCCCTTTCGGACTGAAGTCCCCCCATTCAGCTCACATTCGAGGTATTCGTCATGTGAGAACCTCCCTGGACAAAATTGGTAATGCAAACTTGACGGAATGGTTATGCATGAACCATAGTATGAGTGATTGCATTTTTGTGTGTGTTACCTCTGACATTCTATGATAGGTAATACATTCCCGATGTTCGAGTTCCCTCCCAAGGTCTCGAAATTCATCCAAGGATTATTGAATGAGCAAGTTTTGTTGGCAAATGCCTACCAGTACGCGATACGAGCAATCTGTTTCGTTCCTTGATTAATCGTTTGGAGAACCCGGGTAAGTTTTCTAAACCCCTTTTCAAATTAACAACTCTTCTGATGATAGTTGTTATGATTCAATTCGTGCAATATGCCCCTTTTGTACTTATCAATTCTATTCGACGGTGCTCCTATCAAATATTGTTCAATTCGGGCAATATGCCTCTTCTATCGAGTCGTGAAGACATATGCACTGGCGATCTTGACATCTTATCAAATCATAATGGCATAGCTCCTATGATTTTCGGCTCCTTTATCAAATCATGAAGACATAAGCACCCATGGTTTTGATCCAAACCAAATCATAATGACGTAGTTCTTATGATTTTGTTTCCCCTTTGTCGAATCGTGAAGACATATGCACTTGCGATTTCAACATTTAATCAACTCACAACGACGTAGCTCTTGTGAACTTGATTCCACTTCTTTCGACTCACAACGACGTAGCTCTTGTGATCTCAAACGACACACATATTTTGCGTTGTCTCGCACCGAAAAGAAGCCTCCGGTAACGTATAAGGCACCGATACCTTAAAATCCTTGCATCCGCAAAAAGAAACTTGGAAATTAAGAGAACCATTAGCTTACGAGAAATTTGGTAAAACAGGTATTCTTGTATGCGATCCATGTGCAGGTTTCTCTAACATGGAAAAGAGGAATTATGACACATGTTATTTACAGTCTTGCATATCTGCATCACTTCATTACATAAAAAATGGGATTAAAACTCCCGCTAAAAAGCTCATTCATCATTTGCACTGTCAAAATTTAGGGTTCAATTTTATCTTTGAGCGGAACCTCTACGAGCCTCCACTCAAAGAGGGGCAACTGTTGACGCCTAAATTTTGACTAATCTATTTTTTGCATAAAAATTATAAAAAAAATCATCTCACATATTTATTTTTAGCGTACATTGCATTGGCATATAATTGGGCAAGCGTAACACTTAATTTAGCATGCGTCTAGACTAGGCACGGGATGGAAAAATACACCGAGAAGATTTGAAACTTCAGGGACTGTATTGCAAATACTTAAAACTTCGGGGACTGTATTGCAAATACTTGAAACTTCGGGGACTGCATTGCAAATACCAAAAGAAGATGGAGAAAGGAAGATGGTGAATAGAAGATAATGAAAGGAAGATGGTGAAGAGAAGATAAAGAAGAGAAGATAATGAAAGGAAGATGGTGAAGGGAAGATGAATATGAAGAAGGGAAGATGAAAATGGAAGGTGAAGAAATGAAGATGAAAAAGAGAAGATGAAAATGGAAGGTGAAGAAGTGAAGATGAAGAATGAAGGATGGAGAACTTTGCCTATAAAAGAGAGCTCTTGAGAAGAGTTTTAGGGGGAGAGTGAGAGAGAATTGAGAGAGTTTTAGAGTGGAAGAGAATTGAGAGAATTTGTGAGAGAAATTCTTTAGAGAGGAAAAAAGAGAGTTCTTGAGAAAAATCGTAAGAGAAAATTTGAGAGTGAAGAAAAGAGTTTTAGTCGAGCATCATCTTCGACGAGTCCCGGCACGTACTTCGCCTCTCGCCATCCAACAACGCCACTGCTTGCCTTTTTTCGACGATAGCCACGTTCTTCCAACTCCGAGATCTTGAAGGAAGCCATAACGTGTACGTGAGTAAGATTTTGTGTAATAGAAGGTAACCCTTTCCATCTCGATCTACAAAAATGTAATCGTTTGGTGTGAACATTTGTTTGTTTATTTTAGACATGTCACGTGTCCCAAAATTTAGCATTATTACATGTTAATTTATTTTTGTAAATACTCGTGATTGGCTGTGTTTTCTTTCTTTCTAAATCACCCATGGTGTATATCGTACAAAGTTCAATGTTTTACATCCCCATAAAAAAGAAGAAAAAATCAAAAAATTGCATCTTTGAATTTCAAGTAAAATCCATCAAAATTGCCAAATCAAATATTTTTCATGAAAATGGTACCGAAAGGGCGTTAGAGTAATCTAGCGTAATCAAATCCCCGAATTCAAAATCTCCGGTTCGCGGAAATAAGATAGTCTTCTCCCGCTATTTTATTTAGGTTTCTAATCAACCTACCGAAAATGATTAGTGGCGACTCCAAATTCAAAACACATTGCATGTTAATTATTTGAACCTTAAGTTGCGATTTGGTATGGACTTGAGAGAGTCCGAGTTAGGTTAGTTAATTAATTAACCTGATAATCCATTAGCCCGAAAATTAACTTGTTTATTTTTTAGGTCGCGACAATTGGGATCTTGTTTGATTTAAATTTCCTGATAAACTTTAAAAAAAATCCTAAAAATTAGTGAGATATGGTTTCTTATAAGCCATGTCTGATTAAATCTTTAGGAAGATAAGGTTTCCTAAAAACTTTATCTCATTAAGTTTATCTTGAAAATTTAGGTAAAGAGAATCAAATCAGAATATTCTTAATCTAGTCGAAAATTCAAAGAAAAGGAACGAAAATCAGTTCATTGTCATCTTGTGTGATTTCATGGATATCTCATCTTATTTACGAAAAAATTACAAAAAAAATCCCATGCATATCTTCATGTTATTTTTCACATATCTCACGTTCCATGCATATCTATTCTGCATTATTTCATTTATCTAGCCAAATTCACTTCATATATTTTCGAGTATCATATATTGCATTCCATATTTTCGAAATATCACTTGCATATCTTTAAGTTGTGTTTCCAAAAATAAAAATCTGCTCGTTTGAGATATTGCTTTATCTTTTGATCGCATCATATTTTCGTATACCATTTAGTCCTTCATCCATATTTTCGGACATTAGCATATATCATCCATGCATTCATACTTTTGTATATCCCATTGGTTGTCTTCCATGTTCTAAAAATAACATTTTGCACATCTACATATCATATAACTTCGCATATCATGTGTTGCATGTTCATGTTTTTTTTTTACCACGTCATACGCATGTCATGTAGTATCGCGTTTAGGACCATGCATTCTAGGTCAGTTAAAATTAATTTATATGTTTAAATCATTTAACCTAAAGTTGCATGTCACTTAGGCTAAATATAGTTTTCGTGTCAAATGTAGTCGGCGTCATAGGATAGCTAGTTTCATGCTTTTTGCACGCCATTAGGATAGATTATCTTACATCATTTTGCATGCACTAATTAGTCATTTAAACTTTGCATATCATTGTTTGTCTTGCATTTTTGCATGAGCATATCATATTGTCATTTAGGTAGAATTCATTGTCATTGCAAGCATACATGCATTGCATTCATTTAAATAAGCGAACCCCAAAAAGAACCCCATCTTCTAAACTTTGAAGTGAACTCAATCAAGTTGTCAAATATAGGATTTTCATGGAATTAAGGTACCGAAAGGGCATTAGCTTTGATTAGTTAATGTAACCAAGTCCCCGAATCCACAATCTCCGGTTCGTAGAAATAAGAATAGTCCTCCCGCTATTTTTATTTAGTTCTCTAATCAACCTACCCAAAATGGTTAGTGGCGACTCCGAATCCTAAATCATTCTAATTAACCAAAGTTGCGATTTGGTAGGACTTGGGAGAGTCCGTATTAGGTTAGTCATCAAAATTAACCTCATAATCCATTAGCTTGAAAAATTGATTTTTTAGGTCGCGACAAGCTGGTTAAAGGTATTTTCGTCTTTTATTTTTATTTTTGAAATTTTTTCCTTTTTTTTCTTTCTTTTTCCCTTTTACTATTTTTTATCTTTTCTTCAGTGGTTGAAGGCCAGCCATTGGCCATGATCGAGAAGGTGACCCTTGCAAGCTGCAACAAAGGAAAAAAAAAAGAAAGGAAAAAAATAAAATAATAATTTTGAATTACAATTGTTTTTGGATCAAAATGCCCTTGATCGGTTGGAATATTTAGCTAGTCGGTGTCAAGCCCTTATTTAAAATTGTCATGGCCACTTCATGCCCTAATTTGATAATGATATGGTCTCTTCAAGCCCTTCTTTGAAATAAAATTCACTTTATGCTCTTGTTTGAGAAAATGAGAGCATTTTATGCCTTTATTTGAAAATTTGTACTCCATGCTTGATGGATCGCCGTTAGTCTTTGGTTTATACGTTAGTATGTGGAAGGGAATTAAGCCAAAACACGGGAAGGATGAATGTATGAGAGGTTATTGCCGGCAAGATAGCACAAGGGAAATGGAGACTTTTATTATTCGGTTAGTATCACAAAGAAAAGGAAAGGAGCCAAGGTTCCATTTATTTCACGAAAAATAAAGCGTTTTTGGAAAATATTTTTCAACAAATCATTTTACAGGAAAATGACTATATTTTTCGGTGTTTGGATGAAACCCGAAAAAAAATTAGAAAATATTTTTCACAGGAAAATCAATTTTCACTGTACACATCTTTTAATAATTTTTTATTTTTTTTTAAATAATTTTTTAAGTATTTTGTTATCTTTTTTCTCTTTCACACTTTCTTTTTTTATAGGAAAATAAAACTAGTGAGGGGTAAGCAAGACGATGAAAAATTCATTAAAACCCTAAAAGTTGCCTTTCAAAAAATGTTGAAAGCCGTAGGAGATTCCCACCTGACTTGGACTTTCAGCTTGGCCAATAATTGCATTTGCTCAAAATGATACCGAAAAAATTTCCCAAACGCCCTAACATTTACCCAAAGATCTTTAGAGCCCCAAAGTTGAACCAAACGCATCATGTTGAGTCCCTTGTCGTGCAATGAATTGAATAGCTGATTGGGTTTTTGAGTTGTTCCCGCTAGACCCGTCAAACAGGTAGATTGGGTTGGATTGAAAATGGTCCGGCCCAAAGTGACTTTTTTTCATATAATACAAATCTAGTAACATATAATCGACTTGATCCATACTCAACTTGACTCATATTGTTAAAACACTTTCATATTTAACAAAATCTATGAAAACTCATATCCAAATTGAAGTGAGAGCACAGAGTGAATAAGCGCAAGATCGCGTGCGCACAAGAGAGAGTCATAGAGGTGGGTTAGGTTTAAGCAAGTCAAAACTCAGTTATTACCCATTTAGTGAATATAACTAATTTAATATGTTCATGACCCATTTTGACAGGTTTAATTTTTGTTGGCCACATCATTGTAACACGATTATATAGTTGGCGCATTTATCACCTTCTCACGTACTCCAAGCATATCTCAAATGTACATGAGAGGTTAGGCCCCTTCTACGTGGGTCCATATGGTGTCGCTCTCATTTCCTAATTTATTGATCGAGAAGCCACCAGACATTATATCTAGCCAGGTAGTAAGACCCCAATAATTTACTAAGTTTTGTCGGATAGAATTGCCGACTAATTTGGTATTACCAATTCTCATTTGAATTACTTACGAGCACATTTTTTTCTTAAGTTACCAATTTCTATGTATCAAATTCTATTTGCTTGTTTAGCAATCCATTTTCTATATTTACAAATTATCAATCTAAATTACCTATCTACATTTTCAACTCTTAATTGAGTTATCGCCAACCCATTATCGCTAGCTCTCATATTAGTTACTCAACGCATATCTTTATTGAAATATAACATATTATTGTTAACTCTCATATTGAGTTTACTATCGATGTTTATTCTCTTTATAATATGCCAACTTTTGTTATCGTTTGTAAGCTTTTGTTTGCATTTCTTAGCAACCGATTAAATTTATCAATTTTTTTTTCCGAATTTACTAAACTTAATTAAAGCGACCTAACGGCTTTCTCACATTAAATGATCAACTAGTTTTCGATTACCAACTCCCATTTGAGTTATTTTCCAATGTTGCTCTCTTTTTCAATTACCAACTTTTCTTCCCTTTTACCAATTTTTATTTACATTTGTTAACTGTACTTAAATTTACCAACTGTTATAATGACATTACTCACTTTAAATTTAAATGCATTATCAACATTTCTTTGATCAAACCGTTGACTAGTTGGCTACCAACTCTACTATGAGTTAGTTAACCATATGTATTTTTTTTTTTTGTCAATTTAACCACTTTTCTATTTGGAAAACTTAATCGAAAAAATAAAGTCGGTGACTAACTCATATGAGTAAGGAATGTGCAATGGATTCCGACAGATAATCCGACAATCCAACCGCTTGACGCTGAACGACATGGATGAGCAAGGAACGTGCATCACACATAAAGAGAGTCCGGCAAGTTCATTGCTTTATAGGCGTCGCATATCCTTGAAACACATGTGATGACGGACCCCATAATCAATTCCTAGCAAGTTAGTTTTATTAATTTCTTGTGCACACACCTTCATCAATTTCTTAACATGGTGCTAGGTAAACCTCTTATGGCTGATTGCGCCAAACACATGATCGCGCATTTTAATAATTGGGAAGGCCTTTATTTTGGGGTACTCGCAGGTGCTTCATAAGCAAGGTTTAGCCAAAATTGGCATATATCCATATTTCGGTTTGGTTTCTCATGATTAACAGATTTGTAATTTACAATAGGATGGGATTGAAACCCCCATAATTTCTGATCATTCTGTATATCAAAGTAAGTCTACGTCTCACATGTAATCAAAGCGGGACACCCGCGTTAGATTAGGAAATTTGCAAGAAATCGAATAGTTAGTAAATAGGTTCCCTTCCATCATTTTGTGACATTTGGTTGGATCATAATCGTTTTATGTCCATCATGAACCAAATCGGGGACAAAGTCTATGTGATTTCACATTTAGATGAGTAGCCTACTCAAAAGTTAAGGTGGGAAAAAAATCAATAAGTTTCGCGATATTTTTTTTTTTTTTTCAGTATGGTAATCGATTATGCTAAAAATGGTCACTCTCAACACTTATAAAAATGAACTAATGAAAAATATTTTCATTGTCTACGAAAATTTTTAGAGATATATTCTTATTAATAGTTAAGATATTTTTCATTGACTAATTACTTCAAGCAATACGAGTGATATTATTAGGCAAATATTATCGAAATCATTTGTTTTCGGCGAAACAAACAGAGCCTTAGTGCCGATGAAGTATGACGTGCTTATCTAGTCAAAACTCTTAGATTCATTACTTCGTTTTTAATTTCCCAATCTGTATATGAACCCTTGGCATCATAGTGACAAGTAAGACAGTTTAAGTATAATTTTTTTTTCCTCCCTCCTTTTCTCTTTCTAATCCCCTGATTTCAAAACTCCTATCCAGTTCTCGAAGAACATTCTATTCCAAAAACAAAGGAACATGAGATGAGATTGTGAACTATAGAGCAGATTGTGATTTCGAACGCAAAACACCCTCTCTCTTTTTCCTTTCCTTACAGCTAATCAACATCAAATACTTGTTTGGTCTCTAGCGACAGAGAAGTCAATGATTATTGAGATCTTTGTACTACACCAACGAGGAAGGAGGATTGCGGATCTATCCATTATTGACTTCGCTTATTTCTACTGACATGCATAGAGAAAGCGGAAGTGATTAACACTCAGCGTGTTTTGAAGCGTAACCCTAATGGGCTAATTTTCTCTTGCATGATGTTGTTGAGGCGATCCACCATGGAAGGAGTGAGATGGTTAACCCAATCACCCACCTCCCCTTTCCTGAAATGGCTTCTCTTCTCCATGATTGTATTCAGTAATTTGCCGGATTTGTTGACCTCCAGGCCCTTGAGGGTCTTGAAACTACACATTTTGGCTATGTCTTCAATCACGCCGCCCTCCTCTTCCTCCTCAGTGAAGGGAAGCCCCACAAACTCGGCCACCTTCTTCAGCTGTCCTACTATATCCTCCTTCAAGTCCTCGTACTTGAGGAACAACACCTTCCGTGGCCTCTCCAAGCTCTCCTTCCAGTACCCCGTGATGTGATCCCAAAAGGGCCCAAACATGATTTCCCCTCGGCAAAAGGTCTCGAAATGCTCCTCCAAGGACCACTCCGACCGTGCCACCTGGCGGTGGAAGTGCCAAGAGGAAACCACGATGTCCAGCGGGTTCCGGCAGATGTAAATGATCGGGCAGTCCGACTGCCGGACGCTCTCCGGCAAGGCTGGGTAAGGGATGTGCATCGCCAAGAGCCTCGACTCCACCATACCGTCGAGGCCGGGCAACGACCTACGCCCGATGAAAGGGACTACTTCATGGGGGTTCGAAGTGAGCAAGGGCGTGTTGGAGATGTTGAAGCGGGAGCGGTTGACGACGGAGAAAACTAGGGCCTTTAGCCAGGTGGTCCCTGATTTGGGATGAGAGACCAGGAGAATGTCCTTGTCTTTGGCTTCGAAGTGCCGCTGGAACGCGATCACGTTCGGAAGCAAGTAGGTCGGGCACCAGAAGTTTTGATAAAGGCTACGGACAGGACGAACCAAGCCTTTGCTTATGGGAAGTGAAGCAATTAGTTCATCAATGGCATCCTCCTGGTCATGCTCTTTACTACTTGCGACGTCGGACAGCGAAGAAAGTTGCTGGTGTGCCATGGATGTTCGAGTAAGAATCGAAACAAGGAGATGAACGTGAAGTGCTGATCTTTTTGTGGATAGTGAGCGTTAGTTTCTTTTTTGGTCACCGCTTTATACACGTGAAGAATGATCCCAGACCCCTAATGGAAATTTGTTCCCTCCGTGGTAAATTTGAATAACCAGTAGTAAAATTAAAATATTGTTCATAAGAAAAATGATTGGTAATTTATTGGTCCAGCCAATTGTCTCTAAGATAACCAATTATGTTAAAAAATTTCCAAGTGGACTGTTTTTTTTTTTGCTACAGAATCACAAATTGCTTATCTACCTTACTGTTTTTGTCGGTTAACTATTACAACTTACGAACAAGATTATTATTTACTCTACTGTTAGTGTCGATCGAAGGTTGTCTTGTGAACAGTCATTCTTTAACAAAATCTTTGGGGATTAAGTGATTTTAGCATTAACCCATGTGACAAATCGGCATCTTGCTCTAAATATATATCTTAGCAATAATGTCCTCTTCTCAGATTCCCATTCGTCCTTGTTGCTTGCGACGGAGATTTCAGGCCACAAAATGAAAAAGCAGACAGACGGACGATTGTCGGTTGGAAGTGGGGCGATTGTCTTCGATTGCGACGACTCGGTTGATTTTTACGTGGATC
The DNA here is from genome assembly GCF_020921035.1 of Rhodamnia argentea. Lineage (NCBI taxonomy): Eukaryota > Viridiplantae > Streptophyta > Magnoliopsida > Myrtales > Myrtaceae > Rhodamnia > Rhodamnia argentea. The sequence continues at coordinate 20,947,337 of NC_063157.1, read as the reverse complement.
TGGATGTCACCAAGATTGGAACTGTGGCGTTTCCGGGGTCCGCGTTCTACACATCACATGTTCAGAAAGCTAACCAGTGACTAAGCCAGAATGATTGGACGGCCAGTTGGCATTGAACTTTCATACATTTGTGGGAGGAGTACACAAGTCTCAAGACCCCAATCAAATGTTACAAGTGCATAAAACGTGGGCACGTTCCACGGGCGGGTCCATATCGAAAGCGAGCATAGTCATACATTGTAGAGCTAAGTGAGCTACTCATATTTGAGGCCTCATCAAGAAAATAGCCAACTTACCATTTACTCGGACTGGGTGGGCCTGGATCAGGCAACTCGGGCTTGGCCCAAACTGCTATTCGGGCCCATTTGTCTCGGTTGGATTAGGTTGGGCAGGCTCATCGTGGAGCCCATGATCGCTCGACATTGGTCCCTTCCTGCCTAGCACCTGCTCGACTCTATCGCAGCTCTCTCTCCCTTTCTCTCTCACGTGGGGATAATGACAGAAATGATTTCTGAATTTTGATATAGTATGCGATGTGATTTATGAATTATTAATTTATTTAATATATCCTATGAACTTTAATTCCAACGTGCAATGTCATCCCTAACTTTTAATTTATTCAATATGGTACCTAAACTATTAGGCCTGAAAAATATTATCATTTTCTTGGAAAATGACTTTCCGGTAAATAACTTCCAAAAATGTCATATTTTTTTTTGCAAAATAAGCAGAGAGCTTGTCTCTTTTTCTAATCGATAAATTTCAAAATTTATATTCCGTGCTTGATGGATCACCATATTAGGTAAAAAAGGAAAAAGTTGGCATACCAAAAGTTTGATTATCGTTTGCTCCTGCTCTTGGTTAGATAAATTGATATATAGAGCTTGTTGTAACGGAGATGTTGGAGTAAACTGATCTTCCTTAGGTTCAATGCAAGAGAGACGGACAAAGCATGCTTTCCTTATATCTTGTCCGCATCTCATTGTGGTCATCGTTTAGTCGTCCTGCAACAGAAAAATCGAGGTCTCCCTCCCGCTGCAATTGCTCATTGAATCTTTTCCACACGCTATAGTATTTGTGGGGAGATTCAAGGTGAAGAAAGATTGAGTTCAGAATCATAAGAAACGTACTGTTGATATTCTCAGTACCAAAAACCAACTGAAGTGGAAAAATGAATATGGGAATGAGGACTAGCGCGTTTTGAACTCCAACCCGAAAGGGCTCATCTTCTCTTCCATGATGCTATGTAGACGTGCCACCATGGGAGGACTGAGACTGTTAGCCCAGTCACCCACCTCTCCTTTCCTAAAGTAGCTTCTGTTCTCGAAGTTGGGCATGAATTTGCCGGACTTGTTCACCTCCAGGTCCTTCAACTTCCTCAAGCTACACGTTTCAGCTATTCCTTGAATCACACCTGCCTCCTCTTCCCCCGTAGAGAATGGAAGCCCCACGAACTCGGCCACCTTCTTCACCTGTGCTACGACATTTTCCGTCAAGTCCTCGCACTTCAAAAACAACACCTTGTGCGGCTCCTCCAAGCTCTCTTTCCAGTATCCCACCGTTTGATCCCAAAAGGGTCCGAACCCTGTTTTGCCATCGCAAAAGGTCTCGAAATGCTCTTCCATTGACCTCTCCGGTTGATTCTCCGACCGCACCGGAGACTTGAAAAAGTGCCACGAGGAAACCACAGTATCTAATGGGTTACGACAAATGTAGACAATCCGGCAATTCGATCGCTTCACGGATTCAGGCAAGCATGAGTAAGGAAGGTGTGTAGAGAAGATCCTTGGTTCCGGGAAGTCCTCGAGATTGGGTTTGGTGTTATTCGCATACAAGGTGAACTCCAAGAAAGGGACGAGTTCATGGGGATTGGAGGTGAGCAAGGGCGTGTTCGAGATATCGAAGTAGCGGCGGTTTACGATCGAGAACACCAGGGCTTTTAGCCAAGTGGTTCCAGCTTTGGGCTGAGAGGCTAGGACAATGTCATTGTCTTTGGCTCTGAAGTGCCTCTGGAATGTGATGACATTTGGAAGGACGGTCACTGGGAACCAAAAGTTTTGGTAAAGGCATAGATTAGGAGCCAGGAACCCCCTCTCTTTAGGAAGTGAAGCAATTACTTCATCGATTTCCTCCGGGTGGTGTTCCATGGTGGTAACGTTGAGGGTTGAGTAAGAAACTGCTCAAGGTAGAACTTGGAATGGAACCGGTGGGAAACTGCTCCAGTTTGGGGTTCCAGGGTAAACTGCAGATTCAAAAAATTAGGAAACTTGTTATAACTGGTAAGTTCCAAATTCCAGAAAGATGAAACCTGAAATCTAGAACCCAGAACCTGGAACAAGTTTGTGTGTGTGTGTGTGTGTGTGTGTGTATATATATATATGTATATATATGTATATATATGTATATATAAGTGTATATATATATGTCTTCGCAAGATCGTACAGTATTCCATAGCTTTCAATGATAAGTGTGTAATTTGAAACTACTAGTCTGATCTTCTATTTCCGGCGATATTTATGATCGAGACTTTTATTTTGTTAATATTTCATATTTATTCGTGTGTTTAAATATCAATTGTAGTCAGTGAATTTTAGCAGCAAATGGTGATCATTAAAAGTGATGATGATTCACTACAATCGATCCTTTAAAAATATAGGTGAAACCCGAGTAAGACCTTAGAACCGTGACGGGGTATATTCCAGGTTCCAGAGTATGTAAGGTAGGTTTTAAGTTCCAAATAATAATAATAATAATAATAATAATAATGGCCATAAATTTATTTGAGTGGAATGGACTAATTAACACTCAACAGCTCTCCCATCTAATTCAACTTCTACAGTAAAGGAAGTTTGGTTAAAGAGCTATTTTGAGCTCGTTCTACAATAGACAGATTTACACAATCCCCACTGCGACAATGCGAAGAAAAAGAAAATGAAAAAGAAAAAAACAAGACCAAAAAAACTATTAACAAATGAAAAAGTAATTAAAAATTCGAAAGATATTAAAACATTATTAAAAAAAACTGTCCCATCAACGCTTGCCTACCAAATGGACTGAATTGACACGATTGTAAAAGATTTAGGACTCGATTGATAAAAAAATATTTCGGGCTGAATTGGCATAATTGGAGTAGATTTCATATGTTTTTGAAAATTTTCCGCTAACAAAGAAATAATAAATGTAACTTGCTTGAATATTTAAATTACCAATAGTTTTAAATTCTTCAAGTGGACTGTTTTTAGATACGGGATCGCGAATTGCTTATCTAGTCGGGTAATCTCAATAAGTTCCTAGTTTTAAATCACAATAGCTTACGGACTAAATAATTGTTTTAACACTATAAGTTCCTAGTAGATTATTAACATCGTTTTAAGAATTATTTTTTGATTGTTTTGGGAATTGACGAGCGATTAACAACGTGTATTTATGACATCCATTTACCAAGCTAAAATATCCTTTTAAATTACAACAATCCTTCTTTTTTACAATTGGGCATATATTTTCGCTAGTAAATTACTAGTTTCATAATACTATATTGATAATGTTGATTGATGGTTGTCTTGTGAAAAATAAATACTCTTTTACCACTATATTCGTGGATTATTCACATTGTTGCGATTTCACAAGTAGTAACAATTGTTTATCAATAACATACTAAGTAAATAATCGATTTACAATATTGACATATCTTTGTTGAATAAAACATAAAATCTTTTTCCCAAGTCAACACATTTTCCCATTAGAATCGCTTACTTTCCTAGTGTGGTGGTCAATTAAGAGTTGTTGTTTGAAAAAAAGAAAAACTATGTTGCCACTTCAAATTTTTAGTAGATTGCTAACATTATATTGATTTTACGAGCATCAAATTCTATTTGTCGGTGACATACTACTGAAATAGTTACTTTACTAAGTGGAATTACCCTTTAATTGCAAAAAATCATTCGCTTTTACAAGTGGGAGCATTCTTCCACTAATAAATTATTAATGGTTTTCATACTTTACCAGTTGGATTGTTTTACTTATGAACAAAATTATTATGATGGAAATATAAATGCCTAGTAAAATCCTTGGATCTAGTAGTAGATTACCAAGTAGTTTGTGACTTAATGAGTGAGCCCATCAGTTACCTATGAGATAATGATGTTACCACTCTAGACTTGGCAGTGGACTACCAAGTATGTTAAGATATTGCAGCCAGACCTGACAAATAATTAGTAGGTTATTAATAAAGATAGCGATATTATATCATTATGAAAATCTAGTATCTTGCAGTAGATTACCAAGTGTGCAGCTTTTAGCAGCGAACATAGCCCATCTGTAATCCCTCTTTTATTGGAATGAAATATGCTTTTATTTAGTAAACATTCTTACAAAAATTTAGAGCTGAATTGACCAAAAAAAAAGGAATATAAGATTGAATTGACATAGTAACAATAAATCTAAAACTTTTTTTTTATAATTTTCCCAACAATAAACAATCGGAAAACAACCAACATTAACTTCAATTATGTTTTGAGAGCTCACTTCAGCTTCCATGGAACCACCATTATTCTCATGATGGGTGGACTCGGTTTTTCCTAAGACATTGACCATTAAAAGATTTTTTTATACAATCTTTGGAGAATGAGTGATGTTAGCATCAACCCAACTGATCAATCCGCATCTTGCTCTAAGTTTATATCGTAGCAATGATATCTTCTTTTCCGATTCTCTTTTGTCCTTATTATTTGCAAAGAAGATTTCAGGCCACAAAATCAAAAGACAGGCCAACCATTGTCGGTTGAAGGGGCGTCATTGTCCTTGATTGCGACGACAGGATGGATTTTTTAGTGCATCTTGATGTCGCCAAGATAACATATTTAAGGCCGCGCATGATTACATTTCTAAAGCAGAATTTTTACTTTATAAGTACTTTTGAAATAGAAATTTGTTTGGTATTGCAACTTCAGATGCAAAAATTCGTTTGATTATGTAACTTCATTTTTCTACTTCTGAAATAATTTTTTTGCATTAGAAGTTATTTTCGACCCACTTTAAAAGTAAAAAAAAAATTACTGCTCTTTTCAAAGTAAAAATCTCTCGACATCAATATCTCTCTCATTTCGCCCTAACTCTCTCTCACTTCAGCCTTTTTTTCATTCTATGTCCCTTTCTATCTCTCTTCACTGCGAATCGCTCTCTATACTCACTCCCCACCACGTCTTCGCCATAGTCGTCCACCGCCGCCAACCGTCGAACACCGTAGTGGCCACCACCCGCCGTTGCCCACCACCGATCCCCACCGGCCGCCGTTGCCCTCTGTCGACCACCGCTCACCCCCGCTGCCATAGTAAAAAATAAATAACAGTTTTTATAAAAAAAACTAAATAATGTTTTTAATAACAAAAAATCATATTTTAAAAAAATTAAAAATATTTCAATTGCATGAGAGTGTTTTAGCAATATCATTTTTTTGAATAAATTATAAGAAACAAATATTCTTAAAAGAAAGAGTCACTCGGCTGGGGGATAGTGACACAAGTGATACCTAAATTTTGGTCTGATGTCTAATGTAGTTCTTGAACTTTTAATCTGCTCAATGTGGCCCCGAACTTTATTCTAAGGTGCAATGTCACCCTTGAATTTTTTATTTGTGCAATATGGTCCCTAAATTTTTTGTTTATGTTCAATCTAGTCTTTGAACTAACAATATTATCCCCGAACTTGAATTAATGAAAGAACAATATTGAACATGTATAAAAAAAATCAGGAATTACATTGACAAATTTAAAGTTCCGAGACGATATTGCTCATTGGACTAAAATTTATGGATCATATTGAACAAATTAAAAGTTTCATAAGTACATTACATATTTTGCCAAAGTTTATGGACCATTTGTGTCATTTTTCCTCAAAGCTGTAAACCCGTGTTACTTTGAATTCCAGTAAAAATGAAAGCAAAGCTCTTCCCGAAATCTATCGATGAAGTTCATTGTATCACCCGATTTGGTTCAGTCCAAAAGTGGAACGTAGTGCTCGCCTCCCGAAATCTCCGTGTCCGAGCGGGAGTACTACTTATGCTTGCTCCTTACCGGGCAAGAGGGTATAGTGGTCTGAGTTTCTTTCATGAGTTTGCGAGATTTTTGGCTTCACTAGATTGTCATTCATTCATGGAGGAAACTGCATGAGCTTTGAGACGTGTTCCCTATTGTTTTGGCTCCGGGACCAAGAGGAGTAGACATTTGGATGTGTAGACTACTCCCACTTATGGCGGGGAAGAAATTAGCCTCGGGTTTCACGATCTTATTGTCCAAGATTGCCGATTGATGTTAGAACCGAGATTGTTTGTCCTAATTATCGAATCAGCAAGCCCATATGGGATCACCTCCGATGTTGCATGTTCGTTTGGGAGCGCTTGAATAGACTCCGGACCTATATGATGGGTACAGTTTCTCAAACTTTAAGGTTGCTTTAGATCCTGTTGGAGGTCAAGAGAATTCCCACTTCTTTGATGATCCTTAAGTTCATGTCAATCCTTTGTTATCACAGTAACACGCTTTAGTCTCTCTCCCTCTTTCCGATCCACAAATTTTATGGGAAAAATTTCAAATAATGACATGAAGTGCTCTTATTTTCTCATATAAGTACATGAAGTGGACTTTATTTCAAATAAATGCTTAAAGTGCTATCTTTTTCTCAAATAACGTCTTAAGTGGATTTTATTTCAAATAATGGCCAGAAGCGGCTATGTCGGTCTCAATGAAGGGCCTAACATCTAAGCTGGTTAAAGGTATTTTCGTCTTTTATTTTTATTTTTGAAATTTTTTCCTTTTTTTTCTTTCTTTTTCCCTTTTACTATTTTTTCCTTTTCTTCAGTGGTTGAAGGCCAGCCATTGGCCATGATCGAGAAGGTGAGCCTTGCAGGCTGCAACAAAGGAAAAAAATAAAGAAAGGAAAAAAATAAAATAATAATTTTGAATTACAATTGTTTTTGGATCAAAATGTCCTTGATCGGTTGGAATATTTAGCTAGTCGGTGTCAAGCCCTTATTTAAAATTGTCATGGCCACTTCAGGCCCTAATTTGATAATGATATGGTCTCTTCAAGCCCTTCTCTGAAATAAAATTCACTTTATGCTCTTGTTTGAGAAAATGAGAGCATTTTATGCCTTTATTTGAAAATTTGTACTCCATGCTTGATGGATAGCCGTTAGTCTTTGGTTTATATGTTAGTATGTGGAAGGGAATTAAGCCAAAACACGGGAAGGATGAATGTATGAGAGGTTATTGTCGGCAAGATAGCACAAGGGAAATGGAGACTTTTATTATTCGGTTAGTATCACAAAGGAAAGGAAAGGAGCTAAGGTTCCATTTATTTCGCGAAAAATAAAGCGTTTTTGGAAAATTTTTTCAATAAATCATTTTACAGGAAAATGACTATATTTTCGGTGTTTGGACGAAACCTAAAAAAAAATTAGAAAATATTTTTCACAGGAAAATCAATTTTCACTGTACACATCTTTTAATAATTTTTTATTTGTTTTAAAATAATTTTTTAAGTATTTTGTTATCTTTTTTCTCTTTCACACTTTCTTTTTTTATAGGAAAATAAAACTAGTGAGGGGTAAGCAGGACAATGAAAAATTCATTAAAACCCTAAAAGTTACCTTTCAAAAAATGTTGAAAGCCGAAGGAGATTCCCACCTGACTTGGACTTTCAGCTTGGCCAATAATTGCATTTGCTCAAAATGATACCGAAAAAATTTCCCAAACGCCCTAACATTTACCCAAAGATCTTTAGAGCCCCAAAGCTGAACCAAAGGCATCATGTTGAGTCCCTTGTCGTGCAATGAATTGAATAGCTGATTGGGTTTTTGAGTTGTTCCTGCTAGACCCGTCAAACGGGTAGATTGGGTTGGATTGAAAATGGTCCGGCCCAAAGTGACTTTTTTTCATACAATACAAATCTAGTAACATATAATTGACCCGATCCATACTCAACTTGACTCATATTGTTAAAATACTTTCATATTTAACAAAATCTATGAAAACTCATATCCAAATTGAAGTGAGAGCACAGAGTGAATAAGCGCAAGATCGCGTGCAGACAAGAGAGAGTCATAGAGGTGGGTTAGGTTTAAGCAAGTCAAAACTCAGTTATTACCCATTTAGTGAATATAACTAATTTAATATGTTCATGACCCATTTTGACAGGTTTAATTTTTGTTGGCCACATCTTTGTAACACGATTATATAGTTGGCGCATTTATCACCTTCTCACGTACTCCAAGCATATCTCAAATGTACATGAGAGGTTAGACCCCTTCTACGTGGGTCCATATGGTGTCGCTCTCATTTCTTGATTTATTGATCAAGAAGCCACCAAACATTATATCTAGCCAGCTAGTAAGACCCCAATAATTTACTAAGTTTTGTCAGATAGAATTGCCGACTAATTTGGTATTACCAATTCTCATTTGAATTACTTACGAGCACATTTTTTTCTTATGTTACCAATTTCTATGTATCAAATTGCTTGTTTAGCAATCCATTTTCTATATTTACAAATTATCAATCTAAATTACCTATCTACATTATCAACTCTTAATTGAGTTACTGCCAACCCATTATCGCTAGCTCTCATATTAGTTACTCAACGCATATTTTTATTGAAATATAACATATTATTGTTAACTCTCATATTGAGTTTACTATCGATGTTTATTCTCTTTATAATATGCCAACTTTTGTTATCGTTTGTAAGCTTTTGTTTGCATTTCTTAGCAACCGATTAAATTTATCAATTTTTTTTTCCGAATTTACTAAACTTAATTAAAGCGACCTAACGGCTTTCTCACATTAAATGATCAACTAGTTTTCGATTACCAACTCCCATTTGAGTTATTTTCCAATGTTGCTCTCTTTTTCAATTACAAACTTTTCTTCCCTTTTACCAATTTTTATTTACATTTGTTAACTATACTTAAATTTACCAACTGTTATAATGACATTACTCACTTTAAATTTAAATGCATTATCAACATTTCTTTGATCAAACCGTTGACTAGTTGGCTACCAACTCTACTATGAGTTAGTTAACCATATGTATTTTTTTTTTTTGGTCAATTTAACAACTTTTCTATTTGGAAAACTTAATCGAAAAAAGAAAGTCGGTGACTAACTCATATGAGTAAGGAATGTGCAATGGATTCCGACGGATAATCCGACAGTCCGACCGCTTGACGTTGAACGACATGGATGAGCAAGGAACGTGCATCACACACAAAGAGAGTCTGGCAAGTTCACTGCTTTATAGGCGTCGCATATCCTTGAAACACATGTGATGACGGACCCCCTAATCAATTCCTAGCAAGTTAGTTTTATTAATTTCTTGTGCACGCACCTTCATCAATTTCTTAACATGGTGCTAGGTAAACCTCTTATGGCTGATTGCGCCAAACACATGATCGCGCATTTTAATAATTGGGAAGGCCTTTATTTTGGGGTACTCGCAGGTGCTTCATAAGCAAGGTTTAGTCAAAATTGGCATATATCCATATTTCGGTTTGGTTTCTCATGATTAACAGATTTGTAATTTACAATAGGATGGGATTGAAACCCCCATAATTTCTGATCATTTTGTATATCAAAGTAAGTCCACGTCTCACATGTAATCAAAGTAGGACACCCACGTTAGATTAGGAAATTTGCAAGAAATCGAATAATTAGTAAATAGGTTCCCTTCCATGATTTTGTGACATTCGGTTGGATCATAATCGTTTTATGTCCATCATGAACCAAATCGGGGACAAAGTCTATGTGCATTTCACATTTAGTGAGTAGCCTACTCAAAAGTTAAGGCCGGAAAAAAATGAATAAGGTTTTGCGATATATTTTTTTTTTCAGTATGGTAATCGATTATACTAAAAATGGTGGCTCATATCACTTATAAAAATGAACTAACGAAAAATATTTTCATTGTCTACGAAAATTTTTAGAGATATATTCTTATTAATAGTTAATATATATTTTTTATTGACTAATTACTTCAAGCAATACGAGTGATATTATTAGCAAAATATTATCGAAATCATTTATTTTCAGCGAAACAAATAGAGGCTTAGTGCCGATGAAGTATGAAGTGGTTATCTAGTCGAAACTCTTGATTCTTTACTTCATTTTAATTTCCCAATCTGTATGTGAACCATTGGCATCATAGTGACAAGTAAGACAGTTTTAGTATAATTTTTTTTTCCTCCCTGTTTTTCTCTTTCTCATCCCCTGATTTCAAAATTCCTATGCAGTTCTCAAAGAACAATCCTATTGGAAAAACAAATAGAACATGAGAGGCGATTGTGAACTATAGAGCAGATTGTGATTTCGAACTCCAAACATCCTCTCTCTTTTTCCTTTCCTTACAGCTGATCAACATCAAATACTTGTTTGGTCTCTAGCGACAGAGAAGTCAATGATTATTGAGATCTCTGTACTAGACCAACGAGGAAGGAGGATTGCAGATCTATCCATTATTGACTTCGCTTATTTCTACTGACATGCATAGAGAAAGCGGAAGTGATTAACACTCAGCGTGTTTTGAAGCGTAACCCTAATGGGCTAATTTTCTCTTGCATGATGTTGTTGAGGCGATCCACCATGGAAGGAGTGAGATGGTTAACCCAATCACCCACCTCCCCTTTCCTGAAAAAGCTTCTCTTCTCCGTGATTGTGTTCAGTAATTTGCCGGATTTGTTGACCTCCAGGCCCTTGAGGGTCTTCAAGCTACACATTTTGGCTATCTCTTCAATCACGCCGCCCTCCTCTTCCTCCTCAGTGAAGGGAAGCCCCACAAACCCAGCCACCTTCTTCAACTGTCCTACTATATCCTCCTTCAAGTCCTCGTACTTGAGGAACAACACCTTCCGTGGCCTCTCCAAGCTCTCCTTCCAGTACCCCGTGATGTGATCCCAAAAGGGCCCGAACATGATTTCCCCTTGGCAAAAGGTCTCGAAATGCTCCTCCAAGGACCACTCCGACCGTGCCACCTGGCGGTGGAAGTGCCAAGAGGAAACCACGATGTCCAGCGGGTTCCGGCAGATGTAAATGATCGGGCAGTCCGACCGCCGGATGCTCTCAGGCAAGGCTGGGTAAGGGATGTGCGTCGCCAAGAGCCTCGACTCGACCATACCGTCGAGGCCAGGCAACAACCTATGCCCGATGAAACGGACTACTTCATGGGGGTTTGAAGTGAGCAAGGGCGTGTTGGAGATGTCGAAGCGGGAGCGGTTGATGACAGAGAAAACTAGGGCCTTTAGCCAGGTGGTCCCTGATTTGGGATGAGAGACCAGGAGAATGTCCTTGTCTTTGGCTTCGAAGTGCCGCTGGAACGCGATCACGTTCGGAAGCAGGTAGGTCGGGCACCAGAAGTTTTGATAAAGGCTACGGACAGGACGAACCAAGCCTTTGCTTATGGGAAGTGAAGCAATTAGTTCATCAATGGCATCCTCCTGGTCATGCTCTTTACTACTTGCGACGTCGGACAGTGAAGAAAGTTGCTGGTGTGCCATGGATGTTCGAGTAAGAATCGAAACAAGGAGATGAACGTGAAGTGCTGATCTTTTTGTGGATAGTGAGCGTTAGTTTCTTTTTTGGTCACCGCTTTATACACGTGAAGAATGATCCCAGACCCCTAATGGAAATTTGTTCCCTCCGTGGTAAATTTGAATAACCGGTAGTAAAATTAAAATATTGTTCATAAGAAAAATGATTGGTAATTTATTGGTCCAGCCAATTGTCTCTAAGATAACCAATTATGTTAAAAAATTTCCAAGTGGACTGTTTTTTTTTTTTGCTACAGAATCACAAATTGCTTATCTACCTTACTGTTTCTGTCGGTTAACTATTACAACTTACGAACAAGATTATTATTTACTCTACTGTTAGTGTCGATCGAAGGCTGTCTCGTGAACAGTCATTCTTTAACAAAATCTTTGGGGATTAAGTGATTTTAGCATTAACCCATGTGATAAATCGGCATCTTGCTCTAAATATATATCTTAGCAATAATGTCTTCTTCTCAGATTCCTATTCGTCCTTGTTGCTTGCGACGGAGATTTCAGGCCACAAAATGAAAAAGCAGACAGACGTACGATTGTCGGTTGGAAGTGGGACGATTGTCTTCGATTGCGACGACTCGGTTGATTTTTACGTGGATCTGGATGTCGCCAAGATTGGAACTGTGGCGTTTCCGGGGTCCGCGTTCTACACATCACATGTTCAGAAAGCTAACCAGTGACTAAGCCAGAATGATTGGACGGCCAGTTGGCATTGAACTTTCATACATTTGTGGGAGGAGTACACAAGTCTCAAGACCCCAATCAAATGTTACAAGTGCATAAAACGTGGGCACGTTCCACGGGTGGGTCCATATCGAAAGCGAGCATAGTCATACATTGTAGAGCTAAGTGAGCTACTCATATTTGAGGCCTCATCAAGAAAATAGCCAACTTACCATTTACTCGGACTGGGTGGGCCTGGATCAGGCAACTCGGGCTTGGCCCAAACTGCTATTCGGGCCCATTTGTCTCGGTTGGATTAGGTTGGGCAGGCTCGTCGTGGAGCCCATGATCGCTCGACATTGGTCCCTTCCTGCCTAGCACCTGCTCGACTCTTTCGCAGCTCTCTCTCCCTTTCTCTCTCATGTGGGGATAATGACACAAATGATTTCTGAATTTTGATATAGTATGCGATGTGGTTTATGAATTATTAATTTATTTAATATGGCCTATGAACTTTAATTTCAATATGCAATGTCATCCTTAACTTTTAATTTGTTCAATATGGTACCTAAACTATTAGGCCTGAAAAATATTATCATTTTCTTGGAAAATGAGTTTCCGGTAAATAACTTCCAAAAATGTCATATTTTTTTTTGCGAAATAAGCGGAGAGCTTGTCTCTTTTTCTAATCGATAAATTTCAAAATTTATATTCCGTGCTTGATGGATCACCATATTAGGTAAAAAAGGAAAAAGTTGGCATACCAAAAGCTTGATTATCGTTTGCTCCTGCTCTTGGTTAGATAAATTGATATATAGAGCTTGTTGTAACGGAGATGTTGGAGTAAACTGATCTTCCTTAGGTTCAATGCAAGAGAGACGGACAAAGCTTGCTTTCCTTATATCTTGTCCGCATCTCATTGTGGTCATCGTTTAGTCGTCCTGCAACAGAAAAATCGAGGTCTCCCTCCCGCTGCAATTGCTCATTGAATCTTTTCCACACGCTATAGTATTTGTGGGGAGATTCAAGGTAAAGAAAGATTGAGTTCAGAATCAGAAGAAACGTACGGCCGATATTCTCAGTACCAAAAACTAACTGAAGTGGAAAAATGAATATGGGAAGGAGGACTAGCGCGTTTTGAACTCCAACCCGAACGGGCTCATCTTCTCTTCCATGATGCTATGGAGACGCGCCACCATGGGAGGACTGAGACTGTTAGCCCAGTCACCCACCTCTCCTTTCCTAAAGTAGCTTCTGTTCTCGAAGTTGGGCATGAATTTGCCGGACTTGTTCACCTCCAGGTCCTTCAACTTCCTCAAGCTACACGTTTCAGCTATTCCTTGAATCACACCTGCCTCCTCTTCCCCCATAGAGAATGGAAGCCCCTCGAACTCGGCCACCTTCTTCACCTGTGCTACGACATTTTCCGTCAAGTCCTCGCACTTCAAAAACAACACCTTGTGCGGCTCCTCTAAGCTCTCTTTCCAGTACCCCACCGTGTGATCCCAAAAGGGTCCGAACCCTGTTTTGCCTTCGCAAAAGGTCTCGAAATGCTCTTCCATTGACCTCTCCGGTTGATTCTCCGACCGCACCGGAGACTTGAAAAAGTGCCACGAGGAAACCACAGTATCTAATGGGTTACGACAAATGTAGACAATCCGGCAATTCGATCGCTTCACGGATTCAGGCAAGCATGAGTAAGGAAAGTGTGTAGAGAAGATCCTTGGTTCCGGGAAGTCCTCGAGATTGGGTTTGGTGTTATTCGCATACAAGGTGAACTCCAAGAAAGGGACGAGTTCATGGGGATTGGAGGTGAGCAAGGGCGTGTTCGAGATATCGAAGTAGCGGCGGTTTACGATCGAGAACACCAGGGCTTTTAGAGTGGTTCCAGCTTTGGGCTGAGAGGCTAGGACAATGTCATTGTCTTTGGCTCTGAAGTGCCTCTGGAATGTGATGACATTTGGAAGGACGGTCACTGGGAGCCAAAAGTTTTGGTAAAGGCATAGATTAGGAGCCAGGAACCCCCTCTCTTTAGGAAGTGAAGCAATTACTTCATCGATTTCCTCCGGGTGGTGTTCCATGGTGGTAACGTTGAGGGTTGAGAAAGAAAGAACGTGGAAACTTCGCTCCTTTATATCTAGGGGTTGAGCGTGTTCTCAAGGTAGAACTTGGAATGGAACTGGTGGGAAACTGCTCCAGTTTGGGATTCCAGGGTAGGTTGCAGATTCAAAAAATTAGGAAACTTATTATGATAGGTAAGTTCCAAATTCCAGATAGGTGGAACCTGAAACCTAGAACCCAGAACTTGGAACAAGTTTTCGTGTGTGTGTGTGTATATATATGTCTTCGCAGGATCGTACAATATTCCATAGCTTTCGATGATGAGTGTGTAATCAGAAACCACTAGTCTGATCTTATATTTCAGGCGATATTTATGACTGAGATTTTTACTTTATTAATGTTTCATATTTATATTTGTGTTTAAATATCAATTGTGGTCAGTGGATTTTAGCAAGAAATGATGATCATTAAAGGTGATGATGATTCACTACAATCGATCCATTAACAATATAGGTAAAACCCGAGTAGGACCTTAAATCTGTGACAAGGTAGATTCCGGATTCCAGAGTATGTAAGGTAGGTTTTAAGTTCCAAAAAATGAGGAACTTCCTCCGATGGGCATGTTTCAGGTTCCAGATGAAACCTGTACGAAATCAAGGACTATTCATCCCTATTTATATCCGCGGCTCCTTATTTAACATCTAGCGAAAAAGAAAAACACTCAACATTTTTTTATTTTCAATTAATGCTCTTGCCACAAGTTTGTTGCTGGCAAATAAAAAAAAAAAAAGAGAGAAATTGAGAAAAATCTGTATGGCAAGCATAGCTCGGTCATAACCATGTGACCCTGTCAGCCTATCGTTTCCCTTTCAATTATGTCCCCACCTCTTTAGGTTACCAAAACACATACTCAGCTTTTGAACTCATATTACAAATCTATCCCAAGTCTAGACCCCTTCCTCCAAAAACCATGAGAGTTTTGACCGTTCATCAAGAAATAGTGGCAAAGGATCAGATTGGAGCGCCTTTAGGCCTATTTCAAGAGGTCCACATTAAAGGCTCTTAAAAGGAATTGATCTTGGCCAACCTGGCTTCGTACATCCTGGCAACCAAAGCCTGCACAAAAAAAAAAAAAAAAAAAAAAACAACCATCTATATATGATAGCCAAGCCACCAACCTTTCTAGCAACCTCGAGAGTCACGGTCAGTTGTAATTGATAAATCAGTGAATGTAGGTTAGATCCAAGAATGCCAGGTGGGCAACTGGTCCCCAGAAGAAGGCAAACATAATAACTGAGAGGTGCAGCCACAAACAGGTAAGTATGACCGAGCTTCCTAGCAGTAAAAAGTAAAAACCTGATGGTTGGTTCTCTGGTATCAGAGATTGCTCCACTTGCAAGATCATTTTTATGCATTTGTACTGGGAGCCACAGTGTTGCGCGGAACCAAGCGATCGAACAATAAAATAGACAGAACAAGAAAAATAAATTAAACACCAAATGTACGTGGT
Organism: Rhodamnia argentea; assembly: GCF_020921035.1. Classification (NCBI taxonomy): domain Eukaryota; kingdom Viridiplantae; phylum Streptophyta; class Magnoliopsida; order Myrtales; family Myrtaceae; genus Rhodamnia; species Rhodamnia argentea. The sequence goes on along the minus strand of NC_063157.1, from coordinate 20,931,513 downwards.
TCGGTCATAGAGACCTACGTCCACGGAGAGAGCAGCAGCGAATTTCACTATAGAACGAGCAATGCACGGAGATTACAGACCAAATTCGAGTAACTCAAACACTCTCGGTGTTTCTCAACCCCAATTACATTCAAGAACGCACACAATGTTTAGCCTCCAATTCCTAGTGAAACAATCTCTCAATATCGCAAAAGAATTAACATAAATCTAACCTCAAGATTTAATCGGCTTACTTGAATTCTTGATGTAATTCCGCGGGATAAACCCCACGAGCAAGCACTCGACAAACGGCGCTTCAAAAAGTCCCTCTTCGTTTGGATCAACAAACGGCGCTAATTGCAAAACTCATGCAAGAAAGCCCCACCCCAAAAAGTATGCTGCCACAACAGAATATATATTCAATATATTCGACTTGACCCGTCCATGAAGAAAAGCTCATCGCTTCGTCTTTTGTTGTTATCTGTTGACCTTATCTCTTCTTCTTTTTTAATTTCCTTTCCTTAATTAACAATGTAGGAAATCTTCGACTACCGAACACGGAATATATCTCCACGGCAGACCCCTACAAATCTTGCACACAGATTTTATATCCACAAAAAAAAATTTCCACGGATGTCGTCCACAAATATTCGATTCGAAATATTCACAATTTAGCTTCGCAGGATATCCTCTGAAATATCTTTTATTTTCCAACTTGGGATATTACCGAACGGAGAATAATTATCATGGGTTCGAACCAAGCTTTATCCAATCTTGATCGCATCTTCAAAATAAAATCTGTTAAGATAACTTTCACGATCAAGATATAATTATTTCGAAATTCAAATTTTCACTTCAGGCTCAAACTCGAGACATATTTCTAACACACAGATTCCATACAGACCAAGTTGGTCAAATTTCGAAGAATAATGGGGATCGAAAAGGGAAGAGAAATAATGAGACCCAACATATTACCCCACTCAACATGAAACGAATCTTCGTATTCTTTTGGCGATGTGATCTGTTTTGCTTGCCACATCGTCGTCGACCGTGGGGTAATACCTGTACAAATCGGCGTTCTTTCGCTATACGTGCGCCGCCGAGCGTGCGTTTCGTACTTTATGCACAGAATTCCTAGTGCAAATCAGCTGCAGATCCAAACCCCTTTGCTGAAACGACAATCCCTTCACCTGTATGCGCTATTTTGTAATTTTCCCTAAAGGGCAACACTGGATTCTTACCATGCTTAAACCACAAGTGGATCATGTTCTATGGTCATCCTCCGTGCCGCTGGACGTCATACATTGGAAAGGTCCAGCATCTTGAAACCACCTTCCTTGAAGGTCATACTCACATAGCTCTTCATATTGATGATGACAGACGAAGCGACTAACTATCCAGTTTAGGCCACGCAACAGACACCAAACTCGCCTTTTCTCTTTGGTTCCACACAGCCAATTTGAAGTGATTGCTACTGATATGGGTCGGCTCAAATTGTGCGGGATAATTGCAAATTCTAATAGCATCTAGCCAGCGCAGTATGTGCTATCGAGTAAGTGCAAGAAAGCTACCCTTGTATCTCATTATGTCGATGCTTCGAAGAACTCTTTCTGCAAGTAGAAGATAATGTGGAAAGCAGTTCTGTTTCCATAAGGAAGCTGCAATAGATCATCTGGTTTCCTAGGATTAACATGGACATGCAGATGTATAGTGGAGAAAGCTAGGCATGAATTATTCCCCAGTCGGTAATTCTAATCCTATTAAGGAGACAAAGGCGGATCCATGTGATTCATGATTTTAGTTTTTAACTCCTGAATCAGTGGCCTAGGCCCTAGACATCTACGTTAAGCTGAGTATTTACTTATTTACTTGATAGACATGCCGTACCGGTGTATCACATGATTCACAGGAGCCATGCAATGTAACTGTGCGCATGAGGGAGAGATCTTGAAACCAAATCTAACTATATCAAGACATTAACTTCCTAATCAGGCTATTTAAACAATGATACCTATGAATGCTGCTCATTTTTAATATAAGACCCAAGAATAAATTATCATAACGTGATACCCTTAACATTAACACCTGGAAGACTCAACTGGTAAATCCAGTAGGTGGCGGAGGAGAAGAAACTAGGAGACCTAGCATATCAAATTCGCGCTTTCAGCGCCATTGGCTGATTGTCTGCATCATCTTGATATATCTTCTTCTCTTGCCATGACAAGAAGGCAATCCACCTTGACTAAATAAAAAGAAAATACAAGCACAAACTGATTTGTGAGATGACCGGTTCGATTCATGCCCTCTTTGCCGCCTTGAAAGTTAGGCCAGAACCGCTCAGCTTCTCCTCCAGGACCTTTGACAACCTCTCCGCCATCGGTGGGGACAAGTAATTGACCCAGTCTCCAATCTCAGCCTTCCTGAACAAGTTCTTGTTCTCAAAGTTCATGATGGATTTCCCAGATTTGTTCACTTCAAGCTCCTTCATCTTCTCAAAGCTACACAGCTCAGCTAAATCTTCAACCACGCCATCCTTCTCTTCCTGGACTGAAAACGGATACCCAAGAAAGATGGCCAACTTCTTCAAGTGCGACACGATGTCTGCCTTCATCTCTTCGTACTTCAAGAACATGACCTTGTCGGGCCTCTTTAAACTCTCATTCCAGTACCCCAACATGTGGTTCCAGAAGGGGCCGTAGCCCATGGCGCCGTTGCAGTACATCTCGAAGGCTTCTTCCAGCTGGAGCACGGGCAGCGAGTCCGGCTTCACTTTGTTGAGGTAGATCCAGGAAGAAACAAAAGTGTCGAAAGGGTTCCTGCAAATGTAAACAATCTTGCATTGGGAGCTCTTTACGGGCTCAGCCAATGCCGGAAACGGGATGTGGGTACCGAAGATTCTCGGCTGAGGGAATTTTGAGAGATCAGGGAGGTCATTACTTGCATAGACCTTGTACTCAAAAAAAGGCACAAGGTCATGTGGATTTGAAGTGAGCAAAGGATGGCTCTTCTTCTGCGAGATCGGGTGCTTGTCGCGGTTCGCAATGGCGAACGCGAGCGCTTTCAACCAGGTGGTGCCCGATTTCGGGATGGTGGAGAGGACTATGTCGCTGTCCTGGGCTTGGAAATGCCTTTGGAATGACAATACGGATTGGATTTCCTTGGGTTGGCACCAAAACCCTTGGAAGAGATAGATATGCCTTGTTCTCCAACCCTTCTCTTTGGGGAGAGAGAGAATCAACTCCTTGCACTCATTGCTCAGATCTTGATCGTCTTCTGCTCCCTCAGCTGTTGATTGCTTCTTTGGGGACTGTGTGATAGCCATTTCTGTTGGTTGTGGTAGTGGTTGTGGATGGCATGCAGAAATGGTGGAATTGGCCTCTAGTTATGTAGAGACGGTTCCCTCTGTTATGCCACTGCTGAACTTCACACCAAACAGTACCATGATCTCTCTCTCTCTCTCTCTCTCTCTCGTCTCCACGTGGATCATGCCCTATCCGCATTTGTCAAGGTTTCGCCTCAAGATACTACACACAGAATTTTAATTTTGCAAGACGTCCTCGAAACGCGATATATAACAAATGGCTCGAAAGCACGGTCCAACTTTTACTATTTTTATCAGAATTTTCAATGACATGTCAAATGAAGTGCACCTTAATCTTGAGAAAGGCTTTTCTGTCGTCGACATCGAGTAAGAGATCTTTTTTAAGCAGGCATTATCGATACCATAACATGTTTAGAACTTGGGTTGCTGTAGTTAAATCATTTTTAGCTGTACGCTTGTGGCAAAATTTCGCGCCAAAGATCATTCAGGAACAGTTTGTAATTTGTTGCGACTGCTGATGCAGCACTGGACGGCAGAGATGCCAAGCGCCTTTTCACTCATCAGTCCGTGTCCCCTTTTGCCCTAATGTGACTTTTCTTCCCCGCAAACGAGACAAAATGGCATGGAAAGAAGATGCTTTGTCACGTGAATGGACTGCACTAAGGCAGTTTTTGTCCGTACTCGCCTCTTTAAAGATCTTTTAACGTGCAAATTGTATGGTCTGGTCTACCAGGGGGTGAAAGCATAGGCAAGAAGTTGATGTCAAACTCGACAAGACACAACGCAAGCATAGGAAGTTGCATCATATGTCCGCTAAAAGAAGGGGATCCAGGTAAGAGAAAGAGGCGCCAAAAAGGAAGACCATCTCACTGGAAATTGAATTCTGCACCGAGATATGCACCGCGAACGCCGAGAGGTGATGAACGCGTTGGAGTCGGCCGATGATACTCACGTGCATTATGCTCGCTCTTGCAGGAGCAAACAAAGATCATCGTAATTCCAGTTTGGCCAAGTGATTGGGGATCATCGTCCGAGTCACGTGTCATCATCCACAACTATGACACTTCCGAATTTGTTATCTACGAGGTGTTTGGATCAGTTCCTTCTTTCATCAACACTATCAAGATTTTTAGGATCATCAAGGACGTTACTAACTCAGTGATGGCCGATTTTTCTGCAGCGTTCAGTAGAAATTTGCTGTATTAACAAATGTAAGTGGCAGGACCAATTATTGGTTCACACGTATTAACTGAGTACACAGTATGGCATTCTTTCTTTTTTTAATAAATTTGAGAGAAGTTGGGTATTTTTCTTTTTAACTTGCTATTGTTTTGGTCGTGAAGATCATGAGTTAAGGTTGAATAGCAGTTGGGTTTGCATATTCTTGCGGATTCTGCTTACCAAACAAATGAGTTGACTTTTAGAGGAACGGCAGATATCAGTAGCTCCCATTGGGACAGAACCAAAAACAGACCCGTCTCATTTCTTTCACTTATGAACATGTGCGACCACGAACTCCCACTTTATGACATTGAATGCTTCATAAAATCTCATGGTCCCATGATCTTGCCAGTGTCTAACCACACCGGAAAAAAAAAAAGGCTCGATAGGGTTCTTTTCCCATCAGGAGAGTAGAAAAGTCGACTACGCACTTCGTATTTGTTTCCAGAAAAGAACCAGCATTGTCTATGTTTCAAGCACAACAATCACAAGCCCCTTCCAATGGCTCGACACGATCGACAAGAACGCACCAAACATCTTGCCGGACCGACGTCTATCCATGACATTTTCCCCTTGGCACAACATCGTTTGCATTCTAAGGAAGTTTCCCTCGCCCTAATTCCAACAGATTTATTACTGCTTCTTTGTCATTTCTTCTGACGATTGTAGCATCTCGTCGATGCGGGAACATACTCCACTTTCTGAGGTTATCATCTTATGAGCCGAGAAACGATCCCAGTTTTAGGAAGGCTCGATATAAGCAGATGTCCAAAAGGCCAAGCAGAAACCTTACTTACAGACACTAGGAAAAAATAAAATAACTACAGGCGAGGGGCAAACCCGTCCTTAGAAGAGGGAAAAAAACCGTCCCTATTCATCAGAGACTGCTCATTCAGTCTGAGATCTACTCTACAACCAACAGAAAAAGACATCCTGAAATTTCTACATGAACTTGTCTCGTCTGGAAACATACTTGCTAGTCCTAGAAAGCCTGTAGCAAGACTTGTAGTTTATTATGCCGCGATATATACAGTTCGAAAATGCAAAAAGCTACGTGCCTTTGCGGACCAGTCCCTGTCTCTTTGCCATCACTGAAATTGTGAATAAACCAATGTCATATCTGGCATACACGAATTCACCAGGTGATTTGCAGCATCCGAGAAGAGTTCAGGCCAGTCTACCGCTCCTTGAACGGTTACATCTTTCCGAAGACTGGAACCTCGAAATCATTCGACCATTTCGTGGTGTAAGGATCACAATCTCCAACGATGTCATGCTCGAAACTGTCTGATCCTATGGCAGTAGAATCTTGTAGATTGAAGTCCATCTTGTTGAACATTATATTAGCAATGGCTCGGTCAATGACATTCGTCTCTGATTCCTTTGCGACATTCCTCGACCTATAATAATCGGAGTCCTGGTTAGAAATTACTGCCGCATGGAATATCACCACAAGAGTGCCATCATTTTGTCTTGACAAAAATTCCCACATAACAGGGGACGTTGAAAAGTCGAGATATTGAATATCATCCTACTCTAAGCTAATTATAATGGCAATCAGCACTTTAAGAAGTACTGGTCCTATTAAAGTCACACGAACTAAGTCAGGTCTTATGTCACAATGGGAAAAAGACAAACTCAAAACTCCAAACAAACCATGCCTTCCACAATCTCACTCAGTTTGTAAGATCGGGATATTCACATATCCTTGGAGGCTTTTCCGGTCACAGATCTGTGTTGATCGGATTCACCTACCTACCTCAGTAGCAAGAGGAAGAAATAGTCTCCTTCTAAAAGAAAGACAACAACTCGCGTAAAAGCATTCAACAGAAAAAGAATACCTTTTCCTTGTAGCACCGAGTGTCCACAGTGGTGAGCTTTCTGGGGTGGAGTTTCCGCTGTGACTCTCGGCTTCAACAGGGTGCTGCTTCGAATTATCGGCAAGGCGATACAGAGCATCACGAAAGCATATCCTCATTTTCTCACTTAACTGTCCATATTTATATCATAAGATCAATAGACTATTATACAGACAGACCACACAATTGAAATTTTTTAGCTTTGGAATATGCACCTGTGCCATCACCGTTTCAAGCTCCCACAAAACATATTCTTCAGTTGACATTGTTTCCTCAACCATAGGTTGATACGCTTCACATTGTTCAGAAGGGCACGAAATTTTCACCAGCTGAGCCAGAGCCTTCCAAAAAATAGATTGCAATTTATTAACCTTAGAAGTTCAGAAGCAAGAACTGCAAGTCCTGGCCTTTGCCATACCTTCCAACTGATAAAATGTGGACAATCTCACCTTTGCTGGTTGAAAATTGTCATCATCCATGTCGCACGAGTTAAACTGTGGCATGGTAACTCCTTGATCAATTTCGAAAGATGTTGAAGGGGAACTGTTCCTTGAGATACTCTGAGAATCCATCACCTTTAAGCGCGAATCATCAGCAGTTAACATGCCATGGTTGCATGAAGGACACCAGCAATATGCTCTGTCAAGAGTTTCATTCCCTGGCGAATCTACCAGTAAGGAGTTTCTGCATAAAAGAATCAATAGCATCAGGAGACGCTATTCGGAGCCCGCATAAGCAAAATCACCTATAAAGTGATTTAAGTAATTTTAGATGCCATATGCTCTACATGTCAACAGAAATTTACACAAGAAGGTTCCAATTTTGATTTCATAATTTTGTATCAGCTATTTATCTGTCTATCAAAGTCTATTCTGGTGTCAACCAAAGTACAGTTACTGTCTGGTGTTTCTACATAGCTAGCGCACTATGCTCGCTCTAAGTTCTATAGATGGATAAAATCAACAGCAATTGACCAGACCAGGCAGAACTTAAAGAGCTACATGGTTTCCTACGTGCATCAAATCAAGTATCTTAATCCCATAAGTAGTGCTTGTACAAGAAAATGTCGTCCATCTGATCTGCTCTGGCTAAGTCAAGCTGGCAATCTGGCATGTCGACTGAGCGAAAGTTCCGATGAAACTCCCCGCTAGACAAGCCCTCACATGTGCTGGACGCGCTAGAATGGTGCCGACTGCGAGGCGAAAGTTGCGTCTCCACTTCGCTGCAACTCATAATATTCAATTGGCTTTCTTCCTCATCAGCGATGAGGAATTTGTTTGGTGACCCAAAAGCTGGGCGGCTATATATTCCCCAATGATGCCAACTGTTTGGTGATGGGAGCCGATCTGAGAATTCTTGATCCTTGGGGACAACAAGAACATCGGTGCCGTTCCCATAATTCCGGTCCATCAGTTTTATCTGGACGAAATTGCAAAGTGAAGTTCATGATTCAAAAGGTCTCTAAATTCGATACACATGTTTAACTACCGCAAACAAGAAAACAGGATGCAAGCAACTATTCATCCTCTCACCAAAACAATTACTAGTTGATGCCAGTCACACAGCTCACTTGACGAAAACATGGAAACAAAAACGAGCTATTTCAAACCTGTCATGTGCCTAAAGTTTTCGCATTTTCACTATATCGAAATTGAAGAGTGGCGTATCGATCATGTGCAACTGCAACTACTGACTTTTTATTTTCTCCTTCCACCATCCATCATCACCGTGGTTCCAACCACGCAACCATCAAGCTAAAGATGTTTCTTGAAATAGTGAATGACAGAAACAACCGATCCTCACCGCAGAACAAAAACTCCACGCAGATTCAACAACGAATATCAAACACGACAATCTAAGGAAAGCGATAAGCATGAGAATGGTGGGTACTCCTAGGATCAGAACGAAGTTGCTTTTGCCAGGATCTCCACAAAACCGGTTCCCCACAAACCCTCATAATTAATCTAAAACAACCCTAAAAAAGGCTCAGGTCGATGTTCTCCACTAAATTTCTCCCTCCTTGAAACAACCAGGAGGTCAGAGGCGCGCACAAACAATCGGCACAATCACAAATAACACGACCTTAGCTGCTCGTTCAACAATGGAAAAAACACAACAACAACAACAACAGAGGAAACCAAAGCCTACCTTGTCAAAGGAGGAACAGAGAGCAGCAAGACACTCGGTTACTCAACTAGGAAGAGCTTAATCGAGCCAGACGGAGAACGGAAGGCGATGGAAGATTGAGATCTGCTAATGAAAACTCTGCTTTTCTCTCTGTTTCAGCTGAGGAGGAGAAGCAGAGGAGGGTGGCGGCTACTTGTAGTATTTAGCTTCCGCACTTTATAATTTCCTCTCTCTTTTCTTTTTTTTATATTTTAACTTTCGAATTTGTGAGATATTTCAGATAATTAATTTTAATAAAATATGGTGTGCGTTCTATATAATATATATTCGACGAACTTGTGGCTACGTAAATAGATTGGATTTATTCTATGAGAAAAATATTTAAATGAATAAGTCTTATTTGATGAGAAGGTAAGTGGGGAGGGAGCCTTTATATTTCCAGCTTTTGTGTTTCAGATAAATACAGAAAAGTCAAAATTATAAAAGAATATCTCGAATTTGCACGGCGGAGAAGCAATGGTGGAGACTCGTGGCTGAGAGGACTCCATCTAAAACTGCCATCTGATTGGCGGGGCGGCGGGTCCCACCCTCATGCCGGGGGGAGGAACCTGGGGCCCACCGAGGGAGGTTCTGCGGTTCCTGTGAGGAGGTGAAGTGCACGCGAAAATCCCAAAGGCAATCAAAATCCCCAGACACGGCGCCTCCTGCTCGGGACTCATAGAGCGACACGTGGCGCTCAATCCATCATTCCAGGTTTCGAGAGGGCGACACGTGGCGGACCACCGAGAGCCCTTGCTTGCACGTGGCGTGCGCGGATTCGGCCTGTCAAGGGAGGAAAAGTCAGTGCTGGTATATGTTGGGCTTTGGACTTGTGGAGGCCCAATACCATTTTTCACGGCTCTCTCTCCCTCCTTAGCAAATTGGCCTTTCTGCCATTGATCCCGTCCCGCCTCTTTTTCATTCACCAGAATCATTTACTTCCTTTCTCTCTCTGTTGTACCTGACTTACATTGTGGATTCATCTGCGCATTGCTGATCCCTTTCTCTTCAAGTGCGAGGTACTCCATGGTTGGTCTGCGGCATCAGAGCTGCGCTTAAGGATGCGGACCGAGAGGCAAGTCCGCATCCATGATCATGAGATTGAGATTGGCTTCCGAAACTCAAAAGACGTTGCTTACAATGCTGGAGATCTGCTCAATGATCGTCCACACCGTAGTATCACTTGCCAGGCACCCGAGTCCGGACAGAGGCCATGCGAAAATGTCTTTGAACAAACCAACTAAACTAATGCTATCCCCGAACTTTTCATTTTGTTCAATGTAGTATATGAACTTTAACTTAATGTGCAATTTGATCCTGAACTTTTGATTAGTTTAATGTAATCCCTGAACTTTCGATACATATTCAATGTAGTCCCCGAATTATATGAATATGGTCCATGAACTTTTACTTTGAAGATCTTCAAAGACCTTCAAACCGAAAGTTCAAGTACCACATTGAACAAATAAAAAATTCACGGATCACGTTGAGCAAATGAAAAATTCAAGAATCATTTGTATCATTATCCCTTATTTTGCCTATGCCTCAAGGGGTCTGTCTCCACCATTCAAAGTAAAACCCTGCTGCACTTTTCATTCCCAACGTTAAGATTATAGAAGGGCAAAAGGTGAAGAAGAAGAAGATCGCGGAAGCAGAATATTTCACTCATCTATGTCGTCCGTGGAGCTCCTACGAACTAACGAAGGGCGAGGTTTTCACGTGAATGTGGCCCCACTCAATATTCAACAATTTTTTTTTGGTGTCAAATCAAAGTCATCTGTAAATTCCTCACGCATGTCTAAAAAAAAAAAAAAACAAAAAAAAAAAAAATTAAAAAATTCGTAATTATTTTAAAAAACTTTTTTTTTCTTTTTCCCCCCAAAAAAAAAAAAAAAGGATATGCTGTCGGAGATGGAAAGAAAATGAGACCCCATCACGGACCTAAGGATTTCTTTGTAAATGGCATAATTTCGAATGTTATAAATTTCTATACACATATTGAATAATATGATGCAAGTAAAGGTGCGGGGTTCTTAGTAATAATTGTGACCCATACCTTTAGCCAAGTTAGCTCTTAGGCTCTGTTTGGCAGTGATTCTGTTTCCCAAAATTAATTCCGATCAAAATCATTTTTTTTATTCTATTCCCTGGATGATTTTTTGAGAATTAGAATGCGTTTGGTAATTGTTTAAAATTTTTGTTCCTGGAACAGAAACGCGTTTGGTAGCTGCACAAAATTTTCGTTCTCAATTTGTCATTTAAATCAAATAATTATAAAATCACATTTGATAGCAAAGAATAGGGAAAATAATCAAATAGTGAGTATGGAGCAAAAAAAAAAAAGCAACAAAATTTCCGTTCCCAATTCGTTTGTTGATTTGTCATGAGTATGCAATCGTTTATATTATTTGAAAAGTAATTCATATTACATTTACAAAATTTGTCTAAATCATTTGTTTGTTATTATTTCTTGTGACTTTTAGATTGATTACCCAAAAAAAAAAAAATGAAAGAAAGCTCCTCATTGTGCAACCGCCTATAGTTTTGCACTCTTGTAATTACACATCGTACAAGCTTACAAAACTTGCAACTCAACTACATTGATTTTTTTTTCACCCGACTCGGACAAATTTTTTGTGCGGCTCGAAAAATGGAGATTTAGTTTGTGACGTGGAGGGTTGACTCCAGTCTTTAATAAAAAAAAAAAAAAGATAAAAGTTGAAAAAACATAATAGGAAATAAAAAAAAAATACAAGCTTAATTAGAATAAAAAATAAAATAGATAAAAACTCGAAAAAAAAAAACATACGTATTAGAGGTCCCTTAATATAAAAAAAAATTAGATTTAAAAATTTTCCAAAATTTTATTTTTTAAATATAAATATAAATTGAATTTAAATATAGGCTTAAAATTTTACAAAAAAAAACTAATTTTTTTTAAAAGGGGAGGGAAGAATCTGGTGACGAGAATTTTTTCTCAAAATTTTAGCTTTTTTCAATCTTAATTTTTTTAATTAATTTTAAATTATAAAATTAAAAATCTAAATATAATTTTGTTTATTTCCCCCATTTCTTAAATTTTTAAATTTACCTCAAATAAAATTTTTAATTTAAGAAAATTAGTTTTTAGCAATTTTTAAAATTGAATTTTAATTTATTTTAATTTATGTAAAGTTGAAAATTCACGTGGAATTTTTTAAAAATAATACCATTTTATATTAAAATTTAATTATAAATATGAGGGATAAGTCATAGGTATATCGTGCAAAAAAGTAATCCCCAAAAGTATTCCAAAATACCAGAATCATCTTTTTTTTGCTTCTGAAAAGTGGTTCAAAAGTATTCTCGGTACCAGAATCAAAATCATTTTTTTTTATTACCAAACATGTTTCTGATCCTTTTTGTTTATGGGAACAGAAACGGATGATCAGAATCACCGCCAAACAGAGCCTTAATATATCATCGTATAAGTCAAGGAAATCGATAAATACTTTTACCATTCTACTACGTAAAAAGATTGGAATAAGAAACACTCAATTTTTTCTGAAAATCGTAAGATCTTTGACGCAGGAAGAAGGGCTTGACCCCTATCTACATGACTTGGTTCTGTTCCATTATTTTCTCAATAAAAATATTATTTTTTCTATCCGTATTGAATAAAATATGCTAAGCCAAATCTTCCCATGCAAAACCTACTTGATTTAGATTGGAAAAATCATACTACGAATTACAAATTGGTTATGAAGTTAATGCATGACGGACATTTTATATCATTTCAAACAACACTAAATATTGGACAAAAAAAAAACCAGTACTAAATTCAATTCCTTATAATACAATCACAACCATATCTTGTCACAGCTGTCATTTCTACTGCATTACAAAACCAATTATCGACACGGCGGCCAAATAAGATACTATATGTGTAAACTCACTCATTGGATCGAGGTTCAACTCAATTCTGTACAAGTTAATTTGATTCTTGCATTTAATGACTAAAAAGCTCATCATAACAATTTCTAAAGTTAATACCACAAAAAACTCAAATAAGCATGCATGTGCCACATTTATCCAAACCTAATTTTTGTGTCCCAATATTCAAACCGGTACACTAATGCCATATTTACCTCAAATTAATATTTGTGTTATAAAAAAATTTCAAATTGATACACTTATGTCGCATTTACCTCAAATTCGTGCTAAATTTTAGATTTTCTTGGAGCAAATATGGCACTAGTGTACCAGTTTAAAATTTTTTGTGACATTAAAATTAATTTGGGGTGTGTGGTGTGAAGACGAATGGATCGTTGACAGTGGTTGAGAGCAACAGGTCTCTTTGTAGACAGTGCAGTTTCCTTACCTTACTCTCACTATCATTTATCCATGTCTTGACATATACCAAACATCGTACAAGATTCCAAGTCCCATCATTATTATTAGGATTCAGTGCATAAATTACAAAGAAATAAAAGAGTAAAAGTAAAAAAAAAAAATCGAGATATTGTTTATCTTGGTTCACCCTTAAATTAGGTCCACATCCAATTAGATTGGTCAAATAGGTGAGTCAGACCGGTTTGGTTTTAGATCGGGTCATAAATAGTCCTACCCAAGTAGACTTATTTAATCTTTTTTTTTTTGGTCGAATCATTTATCCTGTTTAGGACTCATTTATCACAATATAAATTTAGTGACCCATACCCGATGCAACACATACGTAACTTGGCTCATATTCCCGAAACACTTACATATTTAATTAAATCTAGGAAAACTCTTACCCAAACCGAAGTGTGAGTACGAAGTGAGTGAGCGCGAGATCAAGTGAGGGCGAGGGAAGTGGGTTGAGTCTAAATAAATTGTAAACCTATTTATGATCTATTTAATACTCATATTAGGTTTGAACCCACTTATGATCCATTTATTAAATATAACTAGCCCGTATAATAACTCACCTCATCATATATTGTTTAAGAATTGGATTTATGACCCATTTTGAATGGTCTACATTGAACAGATGATTTCACTATAATTAGCATCTCACACTTTTCTCTTACAACTCTCAATTACAAAAGAAAGAAATTATATAAGTAGTAGCTATTTATGTGCGCAAGCCCGAAATATTAATAAAATATAGGCTTTGGCGTCCAGGGGTGTTGCCCTCTACAATCCTGCCGAAGCAACTCTCGCGGACCCTCGCCTAACCATCGGGGAGCGGGACCTAGTGCTTTCCTCTCGATGGGAAGTATAAATCACACTCTAACCGTTGAAATATAACGCGCGGAAACTAACTAAGATCTTACAAATAAATCAATGCGAAAAGCCCAGAGAAATAAGGATGAACAATAAAAGATACTAGAGATTATATGGTTCGGTCCGAATATCGATACCTACATCCACGGAAGAGCCAGCAAGAATAATCAACTATAATCGGAGAATCGGAATTACAATTGCTCAATACGCTCGTATTTCCCGTACCTAGATTATATCCAAATCCAAAGTGTTCACAAATAAACAACTTAATTGGATATAATAAAACTCACGCGCAAATCTACTATGGTCAAGGCTCCTCGCGCGATCAAGAGAACGTCACCTTTCGTTCACCGTTTTTTTTCCGTCTTCGCGAGGCGTCCTTCTCAGAGCCTCCCCTGTTCGCGACTTCTATTCAATCTTTTTTGCGCGGCACGGTGGAGTCTCTGTTTTTGGGTGCTCATTAAGAAAAGAAACCCTTCTTTCCTTTTATTTATTACTTTCCTCTCTAACGAAGGTTTTCTTTGGATTGGGACCCACTGAAATCTCTTTTCTGTTCAAGATATATATCCCCAAATCTTGATTAATGGTCAAACGTGGTCCCCACCCTTCTTCTTCTCCACGACAAAGAAGTGCATCCTCCGTGAGAGTTCTCGTATTTACGATATCGTCACCGTTTCTCATCCAAAGAGCATCGATTTTCGCATATGATTTAAAACTCCAGACATAATTTTAACAATTGGTATCAAAGCCGACTTCCGATAGCATGTGTGGACTGCAGTGGACGCTCGTTGGTGCCATTGAGGGAGGATTATGTGACATCCATTGTCCCACATTACTTAGGAGGAGAGTATTGGGCTAGTTTATATGGCAATGGACCCTCTTGACTTGCAAGACACGTTTTTCGAGGGTTGTATGGGCGGCCCTAGAAAGAACAAAATCGTGAGGACTATGTGTCCAAAGCGGATAATATCTTGCAAGTGACACAATGGAAGCGTGGTGAGCTCGGACCGTTAGACTAACAATTATCCTAGTCTCGGACCGTTACACTAACAATTATCCTAGCCGATTTTTATTCTATCCAATGCAAACCTACGATAACGTAAGGGAAATTACAAGCTCTAAAGAAAAGTTGCATAATTACAAAACGTTAGGGGTAAAGTACAAATTTTGAGGACAATTAGGAACGAGATCAGGGATGGAAGTGGGATGGCTATTATACGGTTATTCGACCCGTCCAAACCTGATGGGACACAAACGGGGTAGCGGGTTGAGATCAAAACATGAAATCCAAAAGGTACAATTAATTAGATTTGTAAGAAATAAAAGTCTTTTAACAAATTACTTTATGTCAAAGAATATGGCTTGAGTTTAACTAAACCCCTTGCAAACAGACCAAGTATTGACTACTTGTGCAAATGCAAGACCCTCCTTTGAAAGAGAGAATTTTTGTTTTTGGCTTCTTTCCATTTTTGGGCATTCGTCGGTATTATTCACTGTTCCACCCAATGTTTTGGAAGTGTATTTGACATTTACAGAACACCATTTAACGTGGTTTTCGTCGCTCAAATACTGTATTTAAGCCCTTTTTTTTTTCCCTTTGGAAAAAGATGATAATATTATACTTAATAGTTCTTAAACAAAAAAACCCGCCATAAGAGCTACTAAACAAAGCAAATTCCAAAGAGGTTGGGGAACCGGACTAACCGAAAGGAGAGTAGAGAATTTATTCTATGGGCCGTAGCTACCCAATCGGCTAGAAATGGTTTGAAGGCTAAACACTTGTAAGCCTTCACAAGAATCAAATTGACTCATCAACTAGGACCAAGAACAATCTTTGCATTGCAGTTGACAAGAAGAGGTTCATGTCTCGACAATTCGAATGTATGTTGAAGTTGAGTCATTTCACTCATGAAAATGTAGTATATTCGATCTAGGAACAACTAAAATCACCGATCCTCGTGCTCATTGGCATTTAATATTCACATTCGGCCCTGTGAGCAAATATATGCCGCACGAAATTGATGGGATTCAAATGGGTGACCGCCAAATTCCAAGCTAAATATCCTCAACACCCTAACCAATTGTGCCAGCCTTGGAGTTTACGACTTACATGACTTTTCAAGAAATCAATCAAATCATATGATTGTGTTGCAATATTTCTAAATTCCAGCAGCAAATTACACACACACATATATATTTCTGTTGAGAAGGTGCTGCAAATTTCAGCACTAAATTATTAACTCTAGGCCACCTGATATCTGTAAAACATGTGATCTAGAGCCAATATAGAAAAGAGAAAAATCGGAAGTTTTTGATTGGATTTTGCCCTTTGGCAAGCTACTGAAGATGCATTTTTAAAGACAAAGATATCAAATGTCAATTAAGTTCCAATAATGCCTCAGTAAAAAGGCAAAAATGAATATTCATGTTAAAAAGAGAGATTAAAGAGTCAGAAAAAAAGAAGGTCCATTACTGTCCAAGAGCAAAAGGCAAAATAAATTGAGATTTCACCCATGCATTCACACTCCAACTATAATCAATTTTGAAGATAAAATCAACTCCAACTTTAAGATAAGAACATCGTTTTCTGTAGTCCTATATAATTTCATGTTCATTGTGCTAAATTCATAACATAAGGAATAACAACTTGAAGTGAATATTAATACAGTACATTAATGTTACAAAAAATCCCATTCTAGGTATAAATTATAGACATCAAATAGATATAAGGTCGTGTTGGTACTATTGATTTGTGTATACTTTTGAAACTCGATTTCAAGTGATTTGATTGAGGTACAATTATTAGGATGATATTGTTAACGAATCTATATTTATTATATAAAACACACTAATTTTTATACACGACATCAATTTTTGAAAAAATTCATAATTTCACGATATCACCCAGTTATTTTGTAATTTCTACTTAATTGTAACGGATACTTTTTTTTTTACTTGCATTGGGCGGGAACTGCAAGGTAAATATGTTAGTAAAAAAATTAAATAGGAAAAGAAAAATTCTACCTCCCCACTAAAAAAAAAAGGAAGAAGAAGAAGAAAAAATAAGTAAAGAAAAGAAAAGAAAAGGAAAACATCAATGTCTAGTCTCTCCACAGATTTGACTTCCTCAGCCTCTCATGAAATTTTTTCCTCAGAGAAGCATACCGATTCAGGACTCTCCGATGTGAACCAAAACGCAGCTTCTTTCTATGTTCCCATGCCGATCTCTCTCCCTTCTCATTTCTTCACCGCAAAAAGTTCGCCTTTTTAAGCCTCTCCCGCCCGCTCTCGCCTGCGCTCGCGGGCTGTTCGCTTCAGTCCCCACCCTCGATCTTCTCTCGCAGATTCAGCCTCGGAACTGTATGTGAACTGATCCTTTTGCTTTCACATTGTCCAATTTTCAGTTTAGCGATCGTTAGCTGCTCAACGCGAGTGCTAATGCAAGATTCGTAGTGGGCTTGCTTGGTTTTTCACATGGCCACGTTGATTTAACTGGCTCTGGGGTACTTAGTTTCTGGGACCAGCTTTGGATTTGAGGAAGAAGGAGCTCTGTTGGTTTTTGGCGAAGTAGGTAAAGGAAACTAGGTGGAGTTCTTTAGCGGTTATGGGTATTTTGTGGGTTGAGTGAGTTGAAGGGACCAAGTGGGCTGGTTGGTCATATCGATCGACAACCAACAGGGCAGAATCTTTCGAGCAAAAGGGTTCATTTGTTGTGTTTGGGCCAATGCCATGTGTGTGTGGTCGTTTCATTTCTTGCTTGTGTAATTATGATGTGCTTTGTTGTGGTTCTTGAGGAGTCTGCTGGTGTACCGTCTTCATTATTCTTGCGGAGGGATAACCACATTTAATTGGGTGTGGATGGATGTAAGATGTTAGCTGTGTATTCTTAATCTGATCACGCATTTTTTTTTACAGTGACAATCAAATTCAGTTGATTCGAGTTTAAATTACTGTTGCAACTGCAATGGAAGAGTATGTGTCCCTATATCTTCTCCATGTCTTCTTTTTTGTTCTTTTTAAGTTGATGCCAAATTTGTCATATTCCCCAGAAATTGGACTTCAAAGACATTGTCGCTTGTTTATTTGATTTAGGGAAAATGCACTGGAGCTTCTTCAACGGTATCGACGAGACAGGCGTATTCTTCTTAGCTTCATACTTTCTGGCAGCTTAATCAAGAAAGTCACAATGCCTCCTGGTGCTGTTTCATTAGATGATGTGGATCTTGACCAAGTCAGTGTCGATTATGTTCTCAATTGTGCTAAAAGAGGTGCTCAGCTTTCTAGTTCATTGCAGTTTGTTGTTCCCTGATAGCGTTCTTATCTGCATTGCGCTTTGTTGATGCAGGCGAAATGCTTGAACTATCCGAAGCTATCAGAGACTATCACGATCATACTGTTTTACCACATATGGTAAGCTATGGCCTGCTGTTCATTTGTCATTGCATTGCTCAACTTATTAGAAATTTCTTTTCCTGCAGATAGTTGGGTAATTGGCAACTGCGTACCGTCAAACATGTGATTTATTACTGGCATCCTGATATGGCGTACTTTACTGTTCAATTCATGAAGCTTAATTTTGTGTCCAGTTCTTTTCCGTAATTAATTTTTTGTTACTGATGTTCCTTTCCAAAGAGATGCCTGGTTGACGGCGATTCTATCCCCTATGTCATCTTGACACACATCTCTCTCTCTCTCTCTCTCTCACGCACGCGCGCAGCACGCGCATAGTGTGTTTGTATGAAGCTTTATCTTGTCATCGCGATTTCATTATGCTGATCTGGTTTTAAAGCTTTACCCCCCTTTTTTCCCTTTTTGTAGAATAATACCGGTTCCAGTGATGAGTTCTTTCTGGTTACAAATCTCGAGTCTTCAGGTTCACCTCCGAGAAGGGTGCCTCCACCCTTTCCTGCTTTTATGACACCGACAGTCTCTTCTTTCATGCCATCACCCATTCCTTCTGCACCATCTACAATTCCTGATATCGCTCCATCACCCATTTTGTCAAGCGTATCTAGAGCAGAGTCTTTCAACTCTCCGCAAGTACGAGAACTCACTGTAGATGACATTGATGACTTTGAGGATGATGAAGAGATTGAGGAAGTTGACAATCGTAGAATGTCGCGACGGAGTATCAATGATGCAGCGGATCTCGTGCCAGTGTTGCCTCCATTTGCAACAGGTAACTCAAATAGCATATGTCTCTAGTTTACTTGCCTTTTGAAATTTCATAATTTGTGTGGGTTTAGATAACTCTGATGAGCGAGATACATAATTTCGGTATGAGTCTCGGATAGGCTCTCAGGGCACATTTTATTAAGATTTTGGGGAAGAAGGATAGGTTGTGTTAGACAGAAGCATGGCTGAGTTTGTTTGTCCCTTCTCCTTCTTGTCCTTGTGGATCTGCACTTCCGCAATGTGGTTTCCTCCCTGTTGGGTGTGAGAAGGAGTTAATAGCTTGGCGGAGCTTCTTTTCGGTTGCAGAGATGTCATGTGTACTAAGGGAAGTGGAAGGGTTTTAAGTTTCCATCTATACTAGCCAAGCATTACATTTTTCACTATCCTCATCAACATCAAATCACCTTAATCCCAAACTAGTTGGGGTCGGCGGTCGATGAACCCAAAATTTTTCACTATCCACATAAATGAGAATGTTGCGGTACCCTTGCAATGCTAAGTTTCATGCCCATTTTAGTTGTAAATTATGCTTCTATGCATAGTTTGTTACCATTTTGGTGCCGTTTGAGTGATGCTTCTCTTAACTTATCCAAAAAGGAAATTATTTTATGTTGCTTGCATAACGGTATGCTCTAATCTTTTGGTTAGAATCTTGGACTGACTGCGATTATCAGAACTGGAGGGCATTATTCTACTAACTTTGCAGGAAACCAAATGCATGAAATGATATAACTGAACTTTAATTTCTCGTTTTGTTAGGTATCACTGATGACGATCTCCGCGAAAGTGCGTATGAAATCCTTCTGGCTTGCGCTGGTGCTGCAGGGTATTTTTTATAATCTCATTTCTTTTGCAGTACTTTTCTTCACATGGTGATATAGCTCGTTTTTGAATTGGCACATTACCCCACCTAAAATCATGCCTCTTGCCCACGTCTATAATATTACCAAAACAGGGGTCTTATTGTTCCATCTAAAGAGAAAAAGAAGGATAAGAGGTCCAGGTTGATGAGGAAGCTTGGACGCAGTAGAAGTGAAAATTTGGGGTCCCAATCTCAACGAGCGCCAGGATTGGTTGGTTTGTTGGAGTCCATGCGTGTACAGATGGAGGTACTTTGGAGAGACTTACAACTTCTCTTTTTTTTTGGCACATTTTTTCTTATTTGCCTTTCTGTTGCTTTGTCACTACTTAAAGTGAGACAAAATATCTGTTGTTACTCTCTTTACTGCGACGGCAGATCTCCGAGGCAATGGACATCAGAACAAGACAAGGGCTGTTAAATGCGCTTGCGGGCAAGGTTGGAAAGAGAATGGACACCCTGCTAATTCCACTGGAATTGCTATGCTGTGTTTCCCGTACAGAATTTTCTGACAAGAAGGCATATATAAAATGGCAAAAAAGGCAGGTAAGTTCTCTCCCTTTCCCCTGCCTTACTGAAGTTTTTGCTTGGAATAGATCTATGTTAGTAGGGTGTTTATCCATGTCTCTGCGTATAAGTTAATCTGACGCAATAGCAATATCGTGTTACATTTCAACGTATAAGTTCTGTGCCAGTGCAGTTAAATATGTTGGAAGAGGGGCTTCTTAATCATGCTGCAGTTGGATTTAGTGAATCTGGACGCAAAGCGAGTGAGCTTAGGATGCTTCTGGCGAAGATTGAAGAATCTGAGGTTCACTTTTTGTTGGTTCCACATCCACTTGCCATACCATTGCATTCTGTTGTCATCATTCATCTTCCAAAGCATATTATGGTGTTTACCTTCTTTACTTATGGAATCTCCTATGTTAGCTTTCTCACTTTGCTAGTTCTAGTATTGCCTTTTCAGTTCTGGGAGGTTCCGTTCATGCATGTTGTGTTGCTTTCACCAAAGTGCGATGGGAATTTACTTCTGAACTATTGTCATTCTCAATTGGGTCTGAAAGTACTAGAGCCTTATGGGCCTAATGGCAATAACTAACAAATTCTGGTCATTCTAACTATGGTAATTGCAATTTTCTTTTACTGCATGCTGCTGAGACTCTTCCATGTAAGTGTGTAGACGACTGTTTTGACATTATGATGTTGATGAGAAGTAGTTTTCCCTAACAACTTCTTGAGTTGCACTTTGGCAAAGTAGGCTTCTTCATCACTCATTTGCATGCTTTCATGTCTTTGATATTGCCTATGTTCTTTTTAATGTGTTTCAGTCTCTTGCGCCTTCAGTGGGTGAAATACAGCGCACAGAATGTTTGAGGTCTCTCAAGGAGATTGCTATTCCACTTGCTGAAAGGCCAGCGCGTGGTGACTTGACTGGTGAAATTTGCCACTGGGCAGATGGGTATCATCTAAATGTCAGGCTATATGAGAAACTGCTTCTTAGCGTCTTTGACATTTTGGATGAGGGAAAGCTGACAGAAGTTAGTGCTTATTGTCCTTCGCTTTCTAAGGGATTTAAATAACCTAATGCGTATTGCAGTGAGGTTGAACTGTCCAAGAGTTTTAAGTGTTTGAGGGGCTTTGCCCTCCTAATGTTGGCTTCTCAACAAAAGCCAAAAGGCAAACACCATATGAACTTTGGAATCTGAAAATAAAATTTGTATGATTTCTTCAGATACAAATATCTGACTTTAAAGATTTGTGGTGTTGGATCTTACTATTAACTCCTAGTGAGCTATAACCAAAATTCAAAGCTAAAGTTGCAGCTATCCTAAACACATATCATCTGATTTTAGGTTATCCAGTGAGTATGACTACATACTTTTGGTTTCCGTTTCATAGAAAAATGAAGTGAACTGGCCATATTGTCATGAACTGAAATTTTGATTGCTCCTCACTAGGGAGAAGTAGCATTAGTTATTGCCTATTATCTAGTTTGTGCAAAGATGACATATTTTGTTCACAAGTTGTTGTCCACTCCACTTGTAGTGATCTCATTTACTCTTTCACAGGAAGTTGAAGAGATACTTGAACTCTTGAAGTCCACATGGCGTGTTTTAGGAATCACAGAGACCATGCACTACACGTGCTATGCATGGGTACTATTCCGTCAGGTAATGTTATAGTAGATATTGATGGATTTTAGGTATCTAGAATGCGCTTTTGAGGATTTCTCAAATCGATGTTTTCCAAAGTGTTAACATTTTTTTACCCCTCATATAGTAGAAAATGCTGGTAAGTGCTGCCCCATATATTCTTGCCTGTTACTTTGCAGGCTTTTACTCCCTTCCCCTCGGCATCACTTTTATTTTCTTCCCCGTGTTTTTGAAAAAAAAAACCTTACTCAACATGCTCCTAAAGGCCATCCTGCGAAAGGGGCCATGAGCTGATGGAATTGAGCAAAGTCTTGCAAAAGAATTGTGACGTTTTCTGAATTGCAGCCTTGTTGATAGCACTGATGTTAAAACAGGAAGTGAAGGAACTTTTGTGGATCCTTTCCTACAATAAGCTTTGTTGTGGATAACTTATTCTCCTTTCATCACACCTGCCACTATTCTACTGGTGAATTGGGTACTGGCACTGGTTGAGTTTGAAACCTTGCTTTTGCTGGATACATTGTGTTGTTTCAGGAGGCTTGGGTCAATATAATATCTGTTGCAGTTTCATATGCACGTAAAATCATCATATTCTGTGAGTCTATATGTGGCCTAAGTATGAAGTGTCTGGTGTGGCTTGCTTTCTAACAGCATATAGTGGGCGTAGTAGCATTACAATCTTGGTCAAGATTTCCCACAAGTCAGTCAATGGACTCTTTATTAATTTGCTGCACCTATTCCTTTTCTCGTGTAGATTTTCTGACATGTTCTTATGGTTGTATGGAGGAATTATACTGATTTTTTCATTTCATTATTTATCTTGTTGTTGCATTCTGAGTTATTGCTTGTACTGGGTTGCTTGACCACAGTATGTTATGACCAACGAACAAGGAATGCTTCAACATGCCATTCATCAGCTAAACAAAATTCCTTTAAAGGAGCAGAGAGGTCCACAGGAGAGGTCACACTTAAGAAGCTTGCATTCCAAAGTGGATGTTGGTGATGGATTTCATGAGATGTCCTTATTACAGTCCTTCCTACTGCCTGTTCAGAAATGGGCTGATAAGCGGCTAGAAGACTACCATATGCACTTTGCAGAGGTCTGATATATGTGTTGCGATCAGTGTTCAATCTTGTCAGTGCTATTTTTGTTTGTATGGTTCATTTGCGAGAGTGGTAGCTTTTTCAAGAAAAAAGCTGGTACAATAGGCATAAATGTGTGTATGACATGCATGTTGGGCCTGCAACTTCTTTCACTTATGTCATTGGAGTTCATGTTGAGTTCTTCTGGAGATTTGGCTCCTCTGACCAATCCTATGCGAAAACTTCCCTGCAATGAATGTAATGCTAAATGAAACACTACTTTGAGCATCTTATTCTGGGGAGTTAAACATGCCTATCACTAGGACTGTTGAGCACATCTTGGTAGTGGAATTAGTGAGATGGATGTTTAACTTCATGCAAATTGTCATGACTTGCATTTAGTCACACTTCAGGAGTGTCATACTGTATTACTTTCACAAATAAGAAGACCTAATTGATGTGCTAGAACAGAGTTCATAGATGCAGGTTCGAGTTATCATAGTGTCGGAACTGGGGCTACGCTACCATATATGAGAGAGAGCAGCATCATTGTTTGGTTTCACTTGGGACATGGTAATAGGCCTTCAGGTTCTTGGCTGCATTCTGAGAAATTATATGCATGTCGTGTTACCGTCAAACTTATTGTGATACCAGTAGAGTTCACCCTTAGGAGATCTTGATGTGCAGCACATCCGGCGGTAATTCTTCAGGGTACTTGATGAGAGATCATGCCATGTGATATCTTATGCTTGCTTATCCAGTCATGATGCACATGGTGGCATGTACTTGTAATTATCATTTAGTTGATCAAATTTTGCATCTGTTGTGATCAGTAAAAGATAAAAATTTCAAGCTTCTTTGGATACTGTTGCATTTTTTATGAACATCTTAGGGGTCCATCAAACTATAATACTTTGTTCTCTCTCTCCTTGAGGCCCTAAGACTAAATTTTTTTTTGCAAGGGTCATTCTTCTCTATTTTACCTTGACATGGTTTATCATAAGTGAGAAAATCTCATACACCTGGCAGGGATCAGTCTTGATGGAGAATGTTGTGAAAGTTGCAATGGTTTCTCGGAGGCTTCTTTTGGAAGAACATGAACATGTATGGATGCTGGTATTCCACAGTTGATTTGGCTATAAATTGTGTTGCATTGTGATGACAGATAAAGGATAGGTTAATGATGCAGCATTACACATGGTGTTGGAAACCGAGTCCTGTCTCTTAAATACATGCAGTTAATAGGATCTGTTATGTTCTGGCACCTCATCTACTTTCAGATTCTCTCAGTTCCATATATATGCGGCATTTCTTTATATGTGGGTATTTCATATATTCAGCATGATCCAGTTTTACAAGGTCCTCTTATTTCTGACCGAAAAAAAGGTCCTCTTATGATTTTTAGCCATTTAGGCCTATCTCGAGGCTTTACACATGAACTCACCATAGAGGTGCATATACCTCATGGGCAATCTTCATCTCCCGTTTTACACGTCTGGGCTAATTTATTTAGTTATTTATTTAATCCTCCACTGACGGGACTCTCACTTTGTCCAGAATGCAGCAATGAAGTATATTTTCATGTAATGTACACATTCATAAAATACGGCATCTTATTGACACACCGCATTTGTGATATTCATTTATTCACCCAAGTCTCCATTCCGTAACACATGCTTGTGTTAATCTCGAACAAAGTCGACTCATACCTATATATTGTTAGCAATAAATGCATGGCTTCATTGGGATGTAAAGTTATTGCAACACTTTTCATGTCAACACAGGCAATCCAGTCTGGGTCTGTCAGTGATAGAGATCAGATAGAGTCGTACATATCATCCTCCATCAAGATTGCCTTTGCAAGAGTAAGTTGCTCATTATTTTTTTTTCTAGCAGTTGTTGTGTCTTCAAAGATTTTGAATATTCCTGATTCTCCAGGAATTTTCTTTGGCTACAAGCTAACCCTGATGTCTAGAGAATTGTGTGATTTCTCTATTGTTTCCGAAATTGTTTTGGAGAGATCATGTGATGATAGTGATTAGCATGAGTTTTTTGTCGGACTGCTTATTCTTCTTCTGGACACAGATGCTGTCTGTTGTTTAGAATAGTATTTTTGCGCCCTCTTCTTTTCATTCTTCTCAATAGTAATATAAACTAATCGGCTATCCGGTTACATATCTTTGATCTGTAGCTTGATGATTGAGCTTGCATATGCTGATGTGTCTAGATTATTTTGGATTTAGATATATATCATCATATAATAATGTTGGCATAGGCCATACACTTATCCATGTCCTTAAATCAGCACTTTGAGAGTGATTACATGGATAAAACCCTTCTCAACAATTTTGTTCATACTCATTAAGGTAACGAAGTCCGGAGTTCAACTGCAAGTTCTATGAGGATGAACTATAGAACTTTATGATCCATGTAGTTGTCCTTGCTTTCTCTTGAGTTCACTACTTTGAAAGTGGGATGGGATAGCACTTTTAGGACATAAGGTATCTACATGATGATTACTAAGTAGGATACTCTACTTTTAATAGTAATGCCATTGTTAATGAATGGGTCTTGTTTTAAAAAGGTGCATGCATTTCAGGGCAAGAAGAATGTAGTAAAGGAAATTGACTTTTCACAAATATGAGTAGCTTTTTGCTTGAATGGCTAAAAGTTATTACTTTCGTTAACTTCATAATTATAAAGAAATGTGAGAAATTAATCAGTTAAATTGTTTTCCTTTGTTAATATGCGACATAATAATTTTCCCTTTGCAAATATTTGGCTTGGACAACCTATGATGTTACCATTTATGAGAAGGTATGTTGTGTGGCATCTCACATGGACCTGAGATCTGGGGTTTCCTCTTCTTGAATAGCTGAGCTTTCTTTTGAGGGTCCTGGAAGTGAAAACAGAAAACTCTTAAAGGGCAAATGCTTCCTGTTAGTTCATGTAGAGCTATTATTTCACACTTATTTCTCCACGCAGATATCGCTAGTGATTGACAAATTAGAGGCAACTCATGAGCATCCTTTGGCATTGCTTGCTGATGAGACCAAGAAACTTCTGAAGACAGATTCAAGCACCTTCATTCCCATTTTATGTCAATGGAATCCACAGGCTACTATTGTTTCGGCTTCACTTGCACACAAGCTTTATGGCCAGAAGTTGGTAAGCTTATGTCCTGGGGGCTGGTCGCTCAGGTTTATCTTTCAGAATTATGGTCTTCTCAGTTGATTTTAATCTCTTTGAAATCTCCAGAAACCTTTCCTTGATCATGCTGAGCATTTGACTGAGGACGTTGCTTCTGTTTTTCCGGCGGCGGATAGCCTTGAGCATTATATAAAGTCACTTATATCATCTACATGTGGCGATGAGAATGCTGATTTCTACAACAAGAAACTCATCCCATACCAGGTGAAATAGTCGACATGATGCTTCTAGATTTCGATTGTAGTTGGGCTCCTCTACATTGGTGTGCATGTTTATTTCCTTGCTTTCTCCTGCTATCTATCCATTCTTCAACTCTTCCATTTCCTTTTTCCAGATTGAATCGATATCTGGGACATTGGTGTTGCGTTGGGTCAATGCACAGCTTGCCAGAATTCTTGGCTGGGTTGAGCGTGCTATTCAGCAAGAGGTATGTGCGATATTTCTTGATTTATGGAACTTTAAAACCTCTGAATATATTTTTGCCTGCTGCTTCTTTCCAAGATTTCATTTCTTTGCTGTTTAGAGTTAGACAAAGATGGGAAAGAGATGAATGAAGACAATCTTCATGTTAACAGGTTCTTTTTCTGGGCTTTGTAAAAGGACTCTGATGGAGTCCTTTGATGAAGTTTTCTTAACAAAATTATGATCACGTAGGCTGTGACACCATATGCTGGTTGTATTGTACCATGTGCTCACGAAAAGCCTGTGGTTTGGGTACTTTCCCATTAAAAGAAATTATATGCTCGAGGTGCGCGCGTAGAATTGAAGTCATGAGTGTTATTAGTACTTTCAGTCTAGCTTCTTAAAGTGGAGCATAAATCGTTTGTCTCAGTGAACAATGGCATAATGCTCTATATACTACTTATCTTATTGTTTTGGACCCTTGCCTCTGGATTTTCTTCCATTACGAAGCCTAATCTTTGTTTGAACACTTTTGTAGCGGTGGGATCCAATATCACCTCAGCAGCGGCATGGGAGTTCCATTGTTGAAGTATATAGAATCATTGAGGAGGTGGGTATCTACTTCTTGTCATTATTTTTTGTTATTAACTTGCTGTGGAGATAAGTGGTGGATTGCTTAGGGTGGACATGGTTGTTGCAGTTAAGGGCCTGTTTGCTTTTAGGAAATGTATTCCATTTTAATGAAAATAAAAACTACAAGACAAATTTTCTTTTTCAGTTTTTCTTTTCTGAAAACATGTTTGCTTCTTGTAAACAATTTCTTCAACGTGATTAAAATTTCTGAATACCTTTTTCATTATATTTTATAGCCATTGATGAGAGAGAACAAAAACCTTATTTCATACCTCATCTCAACAAGTGTCTGATAATAACGAGAATGATTGTGATTGGTGTTGATTTTCACAAGATTTATAAAGGGATTATGGTAACGAGTATCCGGGGGCACTTGTTAAGTAACAAATTGAGGAAAATTTATGGTTTCCAATGCACTGATAGCCCCGGTGTTTTGTATAGTCAGTGTCCTGTGAAAATCAAATTATTCCACATAGAATATACTTAACAAGTGCCTCAGTACCCTTCAACAATTAATCAATCAAAATCTGATAAGAGAGAATTTTCAAGTTCTGCTCAGGAGATATTCTACAAGAAAGTCTCCTCTAGACATAGAACTCTGGTTTAGAAAAGTGAAGGGCTTCATCGGAACGAAGCAAGCCGGAGAGGTGTGAACAGTTGACCACAGTCATGGCAGGTTCTTTTGCGTTGTGGGCGTCCGTGTTTCCAATTGGAAGAAAACATACAGACCATCACAATATTATTTTCAAAAATTGGGCGAAAATCTAAAAACTATTCTTAATGGTGTCTTTGGAAACAAGTTTTGAAGACCCTTGAAAACTCACCCCAAACAAGTTTTTATCAAGACTTTGAGAAGTTGAAAAAAAAAAAAAATACTTGGGGAATTCCTCAAAAATACTTACTGAAGAGTTCAATATGAGAGTTGTCAAATGGATTTTTGTTTGCACCCCGAACTTAAATAGAAATTCACGTCTTTATTTTTTTTACTATTGAAATGAATAAGACAGATGCTTGCATGTTCTATCGGTTGAGGTCTTGCAGAAATTGCGTATGTATACTATCTTAACTGAGGGAGAACTTATTCCATCTGTGCATATTGTTTATTGCAGACTGTTGATCAATTCTTCGAACTTACCATTCCAATGAGGTCTACGGAATTAAATAGCATGCTCCGTGGCATTGACAATGCGTTTCAAGTATATGCTAATCGAGTCATTGATAACTTGGGTATGTTTTTCCATCATGTTGTCTGTTTCAATTGATTTTCTCTTATTGAGAAAAAAAGCAACACTTCTCATATGGGTTTGCATGTTTCATTCTCTCTCTCTCTCTCTCATATCAAAATAAGCTTCAAGCCCCTTTGTTGTTTCTTAAATGTCAACCCAGTTTGGTTGTTTGAGATTTATTCTCATGCATAGTTGTTGTTTCCTTAATGTTCTGTTAGGAAAATATCATTCTTCTTGGGAAGTGCTCAGTGCATTTTGTTTGCTATGTGCAGCTAGCAAAGAGGAGCTTATTCCACCAGAGCCGGTCCTTACAAGATTCAAAAAGGAAGCTGGGATAAAGGCCTTTGTGAAGAAGGAGCTTTTCGATACTCCTAGGATTCCTGATGAGCGGAGATCAGTTGAAATTAACATTCGAACAACGCCAACACTGTGTGTGCAGTTAAATACTCTATATGTGAGTGTTGCTTTCCTCTTTGCATGTGTATGGGAAGATGTCCACTTTCATATTGTCCCTGGAATTTGAAGCACACTGAATGTCAATCCTTCATTTCATAAAAAGGCACCACGGAATAATGGTGCCGGTCGTTGCTGTAAAAGGAAAAAAGGTTAGAGTTGTATAAAAAAGCTAAAATGCTGAGAAAAAGAACAGCTTTGAGTTTTCAAATTGTTGAAGCAGACAGAGATATTAATTACGTATTTTGCTAGATCTTTCCTGCTTGTTTAATTTATGTAGGCAGTAACACAAATAATCACTAGCAATTCAGTCTTTCATGGTCGGTGAAATGACATGGTTTGCAAATATTTATTCCAGCTGAAGAACTGAAAGGGCTAGTGAAGAAAATAAATAAAATCTAGATCAGAGATAATCAATGGCAGTTGGTCTTAGTATACTTCATTAACTGTTGAAATTAACTTAGCAAAGGTTTCTGAGCGGGAGGGAGGGAGGGAGGAAGACAGAGACAGAGCTTACAAAGTGTGCGGGCCTTGACACTAGTTCGTTGCCTCTGCCAATTTAGGTTAAGTCAATGTTGATGTATGTTTTTATTCCTGACAGTATGCAATTAGTCAACTTAATAAGTTGGAAGATAGCATATACGAGCGATGGAGCAGGAAGCAACGCGACAACTTAAGTAGTAAGTTCTTTTTCCCCCCTTAAAATTTTATCAAAGCAGGAAGTTCTCTTTTTTCTAATATTGATGAGACTATTGACTATCATTTTATATGCTTCAAATGAACCACTTTTGTCTTCCATAGAAACTATTTGTGAAAGTTTAAACTCAAGCTTACACGAATAGCTTTAGATTATTTATTTATCTTTGTCTATTGAAGAATGCTTATTGAGACATACCGTTTAGTGTCCCGAACTCAAGAAAATTTTCATTTGACGTAATCCCTGGCTTCATCATTTGGGTTGGTTCTTCATGCTTTCTTTAAAGTCTCTCTTTCTTGAAGTACATGAATCTTGTCATCTCTGCGATTTCATTTATTTCAGCTGATTCTTTGGACTTGAAAGATGTTAAGTTTCTTCTTGAACTAGTGCTCTGCATACTTCCAATGATTGTGGCTGTGGATTTTGCATTCCAATATCTAATATATGATTGTTTTGTATGAATAAATTTATTTTTACGAGCATTTCGAATGAAGGTTTTACCTTCGCTTTGTCTTATTCTTACTCATATTAAACCGACCATATTCTTTAGATGGAAAATCGAAAAGCTTGATGCAAAAAGCATTTGATGGGAGCAGAAAAGATTTGAATGCAGCCATTGATCGCATATGCGAATTTACTGGTAAGAGTTACTCCTTTTCTCGCTCTTTTCCTTCTGACACCTTGCTGAAGAGTTTAATTACTTCAACTTCAGGAACCAAGATTGTCTTCTGGGATTTGAGGGAGCCATTCATCGAGAATCTGTATAAACCAAGTGTTTCTCAGGGAAGACTAGAGTCATTGGTGGAACCGCTTGATGTGGTAGGTTTTTCCTGTAAAACTTTCATTTAAATCTGTTTCATCTTCTCACAGCTGCTTAAAGTGAGAAAGATAATTTCCTGCTCTGGATTTGGTTCTAAGATTCAGAGTCATTAGCATAGTGACTAGCGTTTATCTGAATAGTATTAATCTTGTCTGATTACATGCTCATATGTGTATGGTGATATTTTTAGCCCAAGAATTGTAACGGTGGGTCTTTCCAATTTGGAATGTTGCAGGAACTGAATCAGTTGTGTCGCATTATTGTGGAACCCCTCAGGGATCGCGTTGTGACCAGTCTTCTTCAAGCATCACTGGTCTCGGTTTACTTACTTAGGGGGATAAAAACCTAAATCCATTGTCACTATGTTATGGTACTTATCCTATTCTTCTTGCAGGATGGTTTACTTCGAGTTATTCTGAATGGAGGCCCGTTGCGAGTTTTCTACCCTGGAGATGCAAAACTATTGGAGGAGGATTTACAAATACTGAAGGTAAGTGGATGTGGATACATGTTACACCTTATATATTTGCAAGAGACTTTTGATCAGTGATGTTTGTTTTACTTTTGGACAATGACACCTCATTATATGCGTGTTTAAATTACAGGAGTTCTTTATCTCCGGAGGAGATGGTCTTCCACGGGGTGTAGTCGAAAATCAAGTGGCCCGAGTCCGTCAAGTTATAAAGTTGCATGGTTATGAGGTTAGCTGTTTTGCTATATAGTTCATTTCTTCATCCATTGAAGAAAGGATAACAATCCCAAGTAATTTAGTTATCAAAGCTTTATATGTGCCTTTGGTTGGTTATCTTTTTCGGCCATTGATAATAGACCAGAATAAGGCATTTTGAATCAGTGCTGTTGCAACAATACTGGATGGGCCAAGTCCTCCCTTATATCAACACGAGTCTCTGAATTAAGATATTGAGCTATCACATGAATCTCATTTTTACCTCTATGGATCCCATAAGAAGTGTAGGTTATAAATCAAGTATACATGACAATCTTAAGTTCTATCTCCTGATAAAATCAATATATTTCCCATCTTTGTATCTCGATATACAAAATTTGTCCTTGATTATTTGACTATTAACTATTTGCTAAATCAACCCTTGTAGACGCGAGAACTGATTGAGGACTTAAAATCTGCGAGTAGCATGGAAATGCAAGGTGGCAGAAGCAAGCTTGGCGCTGACTCCAACACGCTATTGAGAATATTATGCCACAGGAGTGACTCAGAAGCATCACAATTCCTTAAAAAGCAGTATAAATTGCCCAAATCTTCTGCTTAGGGTGGCATTCACGTGACCCAGGGATAGTCACGATCAAGCCTTTTAAGTAGTGTGATAGTTGTTCCTAAGTGAAACTGGTATCTCCCCAAAATTCATTGTGCCCCACTTTTATTCACTGCTTCTCCATTGTAATTATGAAGATTCTTGAACAAATGCCTTTTTGTAACTTTTGTATTTACCTGAAATAAGCGTTCTTTCATTTTAGACAATTCTGAACGTCATGTGCCAATCCATGACTAATAATTTGAAGCCAAGTGTGGGATGCTGAACATTTTGTATTTGCCCTTGTTTGCTGTAAAAAAGGGTAGCTGATGCCTTCCGCATGAGATTACTCAAGGTCTGTACTTTGGCCTTTTTGGATTTTCTCCTAGGCTCCATTTGTCTCATAAAAATGAATGATTTTGAAAATATTTTGCTAATGTGACCGCTTGTATTGCCTAAAATAATTAATCGCTGAATTTTCTTTTATTATTGACAATAATTTATGTCTAAGCATTTTTTTAATGTTGAAAATATTTTGTGTTCTCCTTGAATTTCTTGAAGACTTCCTCTAACTTACAATTCTGTTTCTTCTGATGGTAAAGACCAAGCAATTCTATCCTACGGGCTAACCCACAGTAACATGAGTTGTCTTGATTACCTTCATCCTAAGAAAAGCTTCAAATTTTCTCCCTTTGCATTGTTTGACAAATATTTTAAGTAGATTCTCGTAATTGGTGAAATATTCGTTGGTGCCTTCAAGAGATACGAGACGAGACGGGTCTTGTCATCGGCGGAGATGGAACATAAGGGATTTGACGGTGATGCCAAAAGCTTAGCAAGAAATGAAATCAATGTAGCAAAGAACATGTTACGTGCTTGTCCCATCTCGCCTGGTCGCATCCATCATGTGCTTTGGGCGTCAATCCAATCCCACACGCATCACCGTGCAACCGAGATCTTGACATCTCAAGAGCGGGTTTTGTCACCTCCAACCCCGACAACCGTCTCATCACAAAGGTCCTCTCCAGGGGCGACGAGTTTGGTCGGACATGATGCGGTTGTTATCACGAGTCTTAGCAGCCAAAACCCCGGAGTCGTTAGGACTGTGGATGATGTTTTCGGATCCAATCCGAATATTGCGACGGACATTATCCGCAAGGCATTTCAAGTCAATAAGAGCGTTGCTAGTCAGATCCGGTCAAAATTCTAGAAAATGAAATTCACGATCCTCATTTGCCCCTCAAGGAAGTTGATTGCGATGCCAAACGTGCCATACCATGTCCATAAAATCAATTATTTGTCTATTGTTGCCTTCAAGGTTGGAGTTGTTCCTTCTCAACAAATTCATTAGGTATGGCATTTATTTCGTCGATTATTTATTCGATTTGTCTACATTCATTCTCTAGTTGATTCTATATACTCATGAATTAGTCAACTAATGAGTAAAGCAAGATAGAGAGAATGAATGAGTCATAAGTTCAAAAATTTGTAACTCAAACCGCAATCAAATTTTAAAACTTTAAGATAGTACGATTAAACCATAAAACATAAAAACGTAATAAG
Organism: Rhodamnia argentea; assembly: GCF_020921035.1. Taxonomy (NCBI): domain Eukaryota; kingdom Viridiplantae; phylum Streptophyta; class Magnoliopsida; order Myrtales; family Myrtaceae; genus Rhodamnia; species Rhodamnia argentea. The sequence continues at coordinate 20,898,174 of NC_063157.1, read as the reverse complement.
CAAATGCAGAAGACTACATATCCTATCAACCTAAGACCGCAAAATCTTTAGTAACTTTCAGAAGTTACAGACATCTTTGCCGCAGACGATCATCAATTAGAGGAGCTGAATGAAATAGAAAGATTTTCAAGGTACCACTTGAGAAGGGGATGACACTTGCACCCAAGCAAATTCTTCCTTGTAACCTGCCGCCCCATCGCAAGATGCTTCACAGGAATAAACAACTATGGTAGCCCAGTCAAGTGAATCCGCATTGTTCTCCACACCTAAAAAGTAAAGTAGCTGAGGCAAGACCTGAAAAATACCGGGCAGTAATCAAAAGGTCGTCCACTGCCTGGTGGGACACAATTAAGCGCTCTAAAAGATATGCATATCGTGGTAAAATGACAGAGAGGTTTCTGCCACTGCACATTGACATAAAATCTTTGAAACATCAAGGTCTTTCGGAAGAAAAGATGCAAAAAGACAACCTGCAATTCGAAACACCGGGGCTTTCCGCAATAGCTGCAATTGGGAATATCAGCTGTTGATGGCTGACCACTTGACATTGGCCACAAGGGCCTAGCGCCTACATTTCGACAGTACCTATTCAGTACAGGTAGAATAAACAAATAAGCTTCGCGATTTTCTGATCTTCCAAACAAATTAAAACCATTCTTGTTTTAGACTTAGGATGTACAACGAGAAATTACCGAAAAGTGGTTTCGAAGGGTCAAAACAGAAATACGACTGACCTAGACTTCATTGTATTTAATACAAACGATACACACACCACATTCAGACACTAAGTTGATACATGTATAACCCATCTGTAATTTAGTCACAGAAATTAACTTCCACTTGAAGGGCATCACATTTCATCACAACTCATGTGTGTCTCAGCAGGACAACCACAGTAAGGTTCTAAATGTTGCCAAGACATCACGACTCTAAAAACCTGGTTGGGTTCTTCTTGGATGTCGCAGAAAAGTGTGTTCCATCCAATAAAAATACCCACGCATACTAGATACGCATATCCTCATTGATTCATGGATTTCAAAACCATACATTGCACTGTGAATTAAATAACCTTAAAACTTGCTCAGGCGCCCTGGCAATGCGTTCTTGGAAGTTGCCCCAACTCCTCCTGTCACTGTCACCCTACTCAACAGAAGAAGGCGAAGAATAAAGCATGTGAAATTTTTAGCAGAGCTAATTCTCAGTAACTACGGTTCAATCATACCTGGAAACAATCAACAAGTGAATTTATTGAGTCATCCATCTGGTTTCTGGATACCAGACAATCGGTATTATCCAAATCAGCCGGCACATTGACATCATATTCAGCCTCATCCTCATTAACAATCTCGTACTCAGGCCATAGACTCCTGCTTGCAGCTGTTTGAGAATTACAACGTAGAGAAGTCAACATTCTCAAAGTCCAGAAATAAATACCGGAAGTTGAATCATCATGCCGAGTTCACTTTCAACTTCAAGCATAAGACTACAGACCGAAATTGTCACAGCTATGACTACATATATCTCTGGCAATCTATGTACTAAGGCATGTTTAAATTACTCTGATTGACAGAAAGAAAACACTAAAATAACTGTTCAAACAGAGTTTCACAGTAGCTCATATAAACAGCAGAGGTGCGCATGTAAAGACGGAAAATTCATTGAGACCTAAGAGGCACGTATACAAGCACCTCCCTGCAATACTGATATAATTAATCCAAAGAAGCCTAAAATAGTTGCTCACGTTTCTGGTCTTCTGCTGATGAGTTTCCTGCATTTGTGCTACTATTTTGGCAGGTAACTTTATGACCTGAGCGCCAATGCATGGCCTGCAGGTGAAAAACAAGTGTTACGGAAAAGATCATACTGACGGTGAATGTGTATAAGGAGCTGAATAACCAAGAACCTGATGTTTTTCAGAGCAGTATCGTGCTTCTCTGCAACTACCACAAACTTTATCTCCTTTCCATGTTCCACACCATTTACAAAGTGGAGCTGCTCAACAACAGTACGTTTGGGCCAAAAAAGAGAAGAATTACTAACATAACTACTGAGAGACTAACACAACAAAACAAATAGTCACAAGCCCATCATCGAGTTCAGTCGGTGAACTTAGGCCCTTGGAGGCAAGAACAGGACCAAGTCATAGAAATCTCCAATAACCAAAGACAGCATAAACTGATAAAAAGCAGAGGATAGCATATTCATCTGCTCGTATGTATGTGCCCCGTCGTAAAGTGTCCCATCCACTTCCAAAGACATCAAAATGTAACTGACTGGGAAAAGACATACAAAGCTACCTCCACTCCCTAAAGGTTTGTCACTCCCATCATGCCGTGGGGGTTCAGTTGAGTAGAAGGGATTGTCACGAGGCAATTGGCAACGAAAAACCTTCACACTTGAATACCACCAGAGGACCAAAAGAATGAGATAAGATAGATTAAGACAAGTGCACACATAATAAACTGGAAATAGGACTTGCTGGATTAAGACCATTGAAAGTACCTTCGAGATGCATTTACTGCAGGTTGCTTCCATTGTTCATGTTGATCACGAAGAAGACAAGGCATTGACGGACACGTGAACAAATATAATGCACGATGAAATGTGGATTCTCGATCAGAGGTCGGTGCATATACCTAATAACGCCACAATCAATGAGAAAAATTATAAACATCTACTAAACCACATAAAAAAAGGGACACGTGGGCTGAGGCAACACTACCAACCAAATAAATACCCTACTATTGAGAGCTCATAAATGAGGCAAATGATAGAAATGAAACTTCTTTCATTGCTTACATGATCACCAAGGGAATAGATAGAGAGAAAAAAAGACAATTTATCAAGAGAAGGACACACAAACACTCCATCTAGTACATACATATTCTTCACACACGTGCAAATATTAAAACACAAGTAGATACACTGTCTTGAAAGAATATGCAAGTCAAGAACAAACATAGTCCTATATCTGTTAACTATGAACAATAATAGAATTCCAACCGACGATATAGAAGAAGAGCTACTTTACTCTAGATTGAATACGACCGGAGATTTAACCATTCCCATTAAGAGTAATAGGAAATCCAATGCTTGACACATGCTATTTACAAACTCGGTTAAAGCAAAACAATAATATACCTGAAGTAGAAATTGCAAAGGTTCTCCACACATATCACAAAGGCGAGACCTACCAGATGGTAGATCATTTGGATCCAACCAAGCCTGCACTGAGGAAAAAATACCATTAACCACAATGATGTCAAGCAAAATTCAACATTTCGACATTTCTAATTACTTTTACTGAATATCCAACCACTTGTCCATTACGATATACTCTTTAACATCATATCTTACTCTTGAAGAAACGAAAAAAATGTAAATTGGACGCCGGTGTAAGAATGCAAAAAGTATTCAGGCAAAAAGAAAAGTTAACTGAACAGGAGAGAATTTCGCAAAAATAAAACACACCGGTACCCCACCAGCTTTGCTAGGGAAGAGTTGACGGAGCAGGGACCATTTATTTTTTGGCTTTTCTACAAATCCTAGGGTTACTGGTTTTTGCACTTCATCATTCTCGTTGTCATCATCATCATTCATCAGATCCTCCACTTCTTCTCGATCTGCATCATCATCATTATCGTCCTCGTAGGAAGAGATATGTATATTCTTCAGCATCTCCACTGAACCATCGTTCTCTCCAATCTCCATTGGCATTTTAATAACTGCACCAAATCAGCAAAATACAAAAGCGCAACACCATATACAATGTCAATAAGAAAAAGTTGTGTGGGATAAACACCTCTGAGTAATGCAAAAACTTAAATCAGCTGTCCCAAGGTAAGTAAATAGACACTCATACACACATATCAGTACAAACATGGAGTCTTGAAGGTAGAAATATCTCGAAACATTATGTTGCTACAAGTAAAATAGGCTAAAAACTCCATGTACTATCACAATCTCAAAGATAAAGATACATTGTGAAACCATATGAGAAAAGCTAGTCAAAATCACGTCACAACGGACCGACAAAGTATCTTCTTGGTGAAATGACAACAGTTTACAATGTCTTTTTAAAGCATCAATCAAAGAAAGATAAGCGCCACTATCGCCAATGCAGTCCAACTCATCCTATGAAGCTGATGAATGCTACAAATCCTAAGACAGGTCATTAAATTGGTTTTCTAAGTGATGCAAAAAAGTTATATTGGATGTTCAAAATGACCCACTTATTCAAAGGCCCAGTTCCAATCTGCCACATCAATAGCAAACCAATTTAGTAGACCAATTAGCATACCAACCATTAATATCAAAGATACACACACTCAGGAACATCAGCTTTTTCAATAACTTAATATTCCGCAGGAAGCACCCAGAAATCTCGACGCAAGCGCATCATCACAACTTCACACATCCAGTGCAATAAAGTGAGGTAGCGGGAGAAATGCAAGAGAGATAAAGTAAAACCCACCGAAGTTATACTAAATCGATTCAACCAGAGTAGGTCAATTGGCCCAACTCATGTGAATTCCAAGCATAAGACATGAACACCAGCCACTGAATCAGTATCTCCAGGACAACATGAAGTCCGATTTCAATTCGACTTAAAGGCTGAAAATTGCATACTGACAACAAAATTTCACGGGAAAACAAGAAAGAAAATAGCCAGCCGCGGAATCATCATACGCAAATTATGATCACAGACATAGCTAAAGCCAGCAACTTTCAGCAAAAAAGAAAACCACAATGAAAAGCTCAGAAATCTGCGTATCACTTGGACACTGCCCGACTGCATACGAGACAGAGAGGAGCGACCTTGAAGAAGATGACGACGATGGCGTGTCGGCAAGGTGGTGACGGCGAGGGGGACAGAGACCAAGAGAAGCGAAGAGGAGAGAGAGAAGCGGCCTGAGTTTGTGTTTCGTGTTTTTTGCCGGTCTACTCATGTAATTTTCGCTTCGCTCACTAAACTTCTTAAAATCACAACCAGCCCAGTGGGCGGGCTCGGGCCGGACCCGACCCGGGAGTCGGAATTGGCCCTGTCCAGGCCCGCCCACAAGACTGCCTGAGCCCGACCTATTATTTGGGCTTTTTCTCCCTGACCTGATTCGAAAAAACCATAAATCTTCATAAAAATTGTAATAAAGGCCATGCGTATAAAACTCCGTCAGATCCTTCATAAAACATTACTTAGAATTAAATCTTCATTATCAAAAAAACCCAGAGCATACATACCGTTAAGAAGGAGAAGCAAATCGTATTCCATGAATATGATGATATCTATCTAGTGCGATGTATAGAATATATGATAAAGGTGGAGTTTTAAAATAATTGTTTTGATCGGTCATATCATATAACCTCGAGTCGTACATCCAATTGTTTCGATTTGAATTATATTGTCAACTTTTTCAATCTCTTTTGGGGTATTCAGAAAAAATGAACGTGAATCCGGATCTTCATTACCTTGGAATTAAGCACCCATTTCTATACCGGTTCTGAAAGAGCGAAGAAAAAGAGGGCGTTCGCAGCAAATCAGGTACAAAGCTTCCCCATATTAAAGACCAAGAACAAAAGTAAGAACAAATGGAACATGAGAGATATTTCAGTTCGATTGTTGCTCAACTGAGGATGTTCTTCAATAAGCAACTGAAAGAAACCTTAGATTAGATGATGCTTTTTTCTCATTTGGCAGATCCTGGAAGTGGAAAACAAGACAATGTGCAAAAATCCATTCTCTCACCTGAAGAACCCACAAGCTCAGCAGTGAATCCAATCAAAATAAAGCGAACCCAGCCAAGTAGAAAATCTGGACCGAAGAAACAAGTCAGCTTTGCCGAAACGTTAACAAGAACAAACACAAGGAAGGTACACCTTCATGCCGTGCTCATGGAAAAAACCTCGAGGTCGAATCGGCTCAGGATTGGGAATGGGTGAATCGGATCTCGACGAACCGCGCCACCGTGGCTCGTCCTATCTGCCAAGTCGTAGTTGTCGTCAGGTTTGTCTCCTCCAACCTGGACAACCGTTTCATCGCAATGATCCTCTCCAAGGGCGACATGTTATGCCGTTTTCGGATCCAATCCGTATAGACATTCTCGGTAAGGCATTCCAAGTCCAAAAGAACATTGCTAGTCAGATCAGGTCAAAGCTCCAGAACATGAAATTTACGATCGTCATGTCCTCATAGCGACTCTTGCCTACATCCCGTAGCCCCCTGAATGGCTTTGATCTTTCTTTCTCGACGGTCCAACCTTCCCTTTCCCTATCCTCTGCTTCTTTCAGCTTCTGGAGCTCATCAGATGCTGCTCCCTGGTCTGGCTGGGCCTGATCCTCGACCGGTATCGCCACAGGAGGCGTCTCATCAGCAGCTTGAATTGGTTCGGGAGTGCACGGCCACATTTGAAGAAACGAGGGCCACCAGCCGGTTGAACTTAGCAAAGAGGTCCATGAAGTTTTGCTCCAGGGCGGAGAAGCAGACGTCGGCAGCTGAGGGATTATGTTAAATCTAGTTTAGGCAAGACTTCAGAGTACAGGGTGCTTGTTCAACACCTATGTTTTCAGTGTGCGCTGGGCCAAGAGACATCCCTAGCTCCTCGGGCAAAAGGAAAAAGGACGCTTGGCCATAGTCGGGCCAGCGCGAGATCAGCCCAGCGCCACCCTGGGCACTGTAGAGTGCAGACCACCAATGTGGCGCTGACGTGGCACCCCATGCGCTAGAACTGCCAGGCTTATTTATCTTTTAGTTTTCCTCAAATTTACAGATAAGTGCTCATACCCAGAGATTTATTGTAGAGTATATGCATGGAAAGGTTCATGCAATGCACAGTCCACATGCAGCCTCGAGAGATTGGCTTTGGATTAGTATCGAGATCCCACATTATGTTGATCTATTGAGATGTTCTGGAGAGTTTTTGGTGTGATGGGCTCATTACGGCGAATCGGATATGATTTACCACCCTCTTAACCTATTTTAGTGGGCTTGATGTCAGCCGTGTCCTCATGATATAGGCGACTTGCCCTTAATATATATTCTATTCTGCATTACTAGCATGCCTGTGGTACCTGTGAAATCTACTGTAGGCGTTTCAGTAAATGTTCGAGGGTTTGACACGTGGCAAAACACCGTTAGTCTATTCAACATATTTGGAACCTCGCCGAGTGAGGTCCTGTTCCAACTATGTTTTTTAGCGGGTCTCTTACTTGGAAAAGTCTTGTACATTCAAATTCTTCTTTTCGAATGGGGTGGCATGCAAGGACCCTGTGATGGTCCAAGCCAATGACTTCTCCTTCAGAGGGCTTCACTTAGCCGGCAACTCACTGAACCCATTGGATGATAAGTGACTCTGCAGCTTACCCCAAATCCTCTGATTTGCAATTCTGTTTATTATTTTATTATTATTATTATTATTATTATTATTATTATTATTATTATTATGGTAAAGACGAAGCAATTCTATCCTACGAACTTGATTACCTTCATCCTAAGAAAAGCACCGAACTTTCTCCGTATGAATTGTTTGTGTTAAAATTGTGTCTCAAGTTTGAGCCCGAAGCGAAAATCTGAATATTTCGAATTAGATATTTCCTATTTGAAATTGGAGTCCAAGGTGAATATTTTGAAATTAAATTGCCATTTTTTTAAGTCCAGAATCTTAGATATTATGGATATCGATTCTGGTGCGAAAGTCGGTGAACAGAATAGGAAACGTTGAAAGTCCACAACAGATTTGAATTGGATTGTGCTTCAGTCAATTGGGATTGTGTTCGGTCAACATGGGCTGATTTGGATAGTGCTCCGTGGACCTTGACTTGGATTAATTATTAGGCACATATAAATATACGAATTCAATTTGTACGTGGGTGCCTTTTGATCAAGAGGAGTAGTGCTGCTGTTGATGCGAGACCTTGAAGCGCCAATTGAGTGCTTGAACGTGGGTCTTCGCCGTTCCAGAAGTGAAGATTTTCTTCATCGAATTACATCAATAATTCTTGTGTTCTAGTCGAGAAATTCTTGTGGTAAGAATTTGCGTTTTAATTCCTTTGTGAGATTGAAAGATTATTTCGCGAGGAATTTGAGTCTAAACACTGTGTGCGTTCTTGGATGTAATTGGGGTTGAGAAACACCGAGAGTGTTTGAGTGACTCGAGTGTGGTTCTGTAATCTCCGTGTATCGCTCGTTCTATAGTGGAATTCGTGCTGCTCTCCCCGTGGACGTAGGTCTCTACGACCGAACCACGTACATCCGGTGTCCGATTTATTTTCTTGTTCTGTCTATTTTATTGTTCGATTGCTTGTTCCGCGCAATAGCTTGATAAATATTCTAAGTAGATTCTCACAATTGGCACAACATTCGTTGGAGCCTTTGAGAGAGACACGAGACGAGTCTTATCATCGGCGGAGATGGAACACGAAGATTCGAAAAGCGATTTCACGGCGATGCCAAAAGCTTAGCAAGAAACGAAATCAATCAATGTAGCAAAGTAAAGAATATGTCACGTCCCCGGCCGGTTCCATCTAGATGGTATTGTCACCTTTCCTTGCCCCATTTCCCATTCTCAAGTTATTCCCTCTGTTTTCCCTTTGTTTGGGTCCTTTTACCTCGTGACACACTCGGGAATCTTCATTTCGAGCACAGCAAGTAATCGTCAACTCCCCTGTTTACGTTGATAATAAAACGCATCAACAACATTCTTCTCCACTATGAAAAGCTTGGAGCTCTGCTTTTTCCATTTTTCACGGACAGGACAATCAAATGTTTGTTGTGTCCCCTTAGTTCATCTCTGCCTATTTGCCTTCAATGCCTGGGATCATCAAATGCCAAATTCTCTTTGCCAATCCTTGTAAGTGTCGTTTGTAAAGTCGTTCCAACTACTACTTACAGTGGCGGTTTATTAGCATTCGGATATATTCACCATATCTTCAATCCTATTCCAATATTCATTTCATCGTAATAATGTCTAACTCTCGGGATGAATCTGTGGCTGATGACATGAAAGATTTGTTATCTAAAGTGGTATCGTGGGAAAAGAGCACGCGGGCTCTGTTGACCGACTTCAAAACCAATGCTAAATGTGCGGAGAGCAAGCTTGGCGAGTTAGAGCGCCTTGTGCAAGAATACTGTGAGTGTATTGGAGCCCAAATCATCCTCGAAACACCGAAAGCAAGAGAAGGCGGTTCAACCTCTAATAATCTCTAAAGATCTTGAGCTGGCAAAAGAAAGATCAGTCAAGAACCATCTTATGAAGAACCTTCAGCTTAGTTATCACAACATAGGGAGTCCTCGGTTGAAGCTAGGCTTTCTTTCTCTTGCGATTTTCCCTGGGAATTCCATCATAAAGAAGAGAAGCTTAATATATTGGTGGATAGGGGAGGGTTTAGTTTCCAAAAGTAGAGACAAGACGGCGGAGCAAGTAGGCGAAGAAGTCTATGATAAGCTCATAAAACAAGGCCTAATTGAGCCCAACGATAACGATCCAAGCCCTCTCATGAATAGATGTAAAGTACATCCCGCATCCGTTATATGCTTATCTCGTTGGCGCAAGAAGCGGGTTTCTTCTATTTCAATTCGAAGGATGAAACGTCTCTTGAGGTTCTCCAAAAGTGCTCCTTTAGCAGCAGCCGCCCGCACTTATTAGGTGAAGCAAACAGTCCGCCATATAGAGAGGAGGCTAAAGATGAAGATGTGTCCACGGTGTTCAATGTTAATCAGCAACACCTTAGTCTACGTCGCCAATGGCTTTTGAAGATGAAAAAATTGGCGGTTCCTCAACTAGGGCGGTGGCTGCACTCACCAACCTACCATATTGAAGTTGACGATCGGAGATTCTTGGATGATCTCGGGGTTCTTCATAAGCATTTGAAGTTCCTAAGCCTTCGAGGGATTTCTAGGATCACGACTCTTCCCGATTCTATTGTCAAACTAGAGAGCCTAGAGATTCTTGACCTCCGAGCGTGCCACAATTTGGAAAAGTTGCCCGAGGATATAGGATCATTGAAGAAGTTCACGCATCCGGATGTATCGGAGTGTTACCTTATAGACCGCATGCCGAAAGGGACCGAGAAACTGTTCTCCCTTCTCGTCATAAAGGGGTTTGTTGTAAGGACTGTTGGAAATTTCCTATAATATGGGCTTACATTAATTAATTGATTTTATGTTTTGAATATTCGGGTTAATGGATATTCCAATATATGTGCTGAACCCTTTAGTGATCTTATTGAATTGGGTTTTGGCATCTATAAATGACAGGCCTAGTTGAGCAGCAAAGTGTAGGCAATTGTGTTTAATCGAAGTCCGTGATGGGAGGGGCACGGTTAACGCACTAATGATTAGGGTTTGCTAGGTCCCATCTCTATCCAATAAAAGGGTAGGTTATACCTATCGGTCGCTTTATCCCATTAAAAGCTGCTATAACGAAATAGGTTATAGAGAGGAAGATCGACATTCCAATAGATCGTTGATCCATCTTTCTTCTAGAATTGCAATGGCTCAAACAAGTACGCTTTAATTATGCTGCGTGTCTTAATTATGGTGTTCTACATTCGTATATTAGATCTGATTGTTCTTATATAATTACTGTTTATGCATTAAGAAATTGTTACATTTGATATCAGAGCCAAATCATATATGATTGTAAAATCCATAAGGTTAATAACAATCGAATTTCAACTAGATCTTGGTTACTTTTGATTTTAGGGTTCATATTAATGAATGAATCCTAAAATTTCGATTTTCCTCCAATTTTCCTCCAATTGGTTACTTTTGTTTCTAGGGTTCATATTAAGCTCAGATCCGATTATCTAAAATAGCTTCGTTCATGTGTGACTTGATAACTTGGTCCTCTTGCGTGAATCAATCGTATTTCTTTCGGGACTGTTGTTTATAGCGAAAGGGATGTTTCGGATCTTGTTAGGTTTTCGATAGATGTTTTCAGCGTATAATTGATGTAGAATAGATGGTGCTTAAGAATTACAATCGCCGAGAACTAGAGAAATTTCACTTTTATGGGGTTAAATAACTCGGTTTGTGCTCAAATTCGGTCGGTTGAAGCAAAACGGCCTTCCGAGCCCAACTCACCGCCTTTGGGTGTGAACTACGATGGTTTTCGGCATTTCGAGGTCGTTTAGATAGGTTTCTGGACAATTTTATAATTTAGGCAATTTCGGGGCATCTTTTGTAATTGCCTTGTTAAATGCAATATGATCCCGAGAAGCACATGTCGTAAAGTGTTTCATATTGTCTATTGAAATTATGGGCATTTTTTTTTAATGGAACTTTCGCGGTTCCTTGTTGATAAGGATTAATATATACAATCACCTACTCAAAGGGGGTTATTGTGTATATTAATTTGAAAATTGCATGAAGATAAGTACTCGATTTAAAAGATGGAGATGTATGACTCGAAAGATTTATCCGCCTAAAGGGGATGAGTTTTTTGAATGTTATGTGTAATTCCCCTCCGTAGTGATATAATGGAGATATATAATTTAAAGGATTTGTCCGCCCAAAGGGGACGTGTTCTTGACAATTATGTGTAATTCTCCTTGTTGTTATAAGCTTCATGCTGTGAAAAATAGTGGTGCACTATATACTCTGCCCAAAGTGGAGTTTATAGTGTACTAATTATTTGTTGAATTGCTTATCGCCCATAATTGATCTTATTGCATTGTATGTGGATCAAATAGTTACTTTTGTCGTAAACAACAATAATGCCATTGTCCAAATGTTAACTGGATCAAACTTCAAGAGATGGAAACAAGACATAGAATTTGCCCTGGGAATTGTGGATATGGACTTGGCTCTTCGTGAGAATGAACCTCCCCAACCCAATAATCAAAGTACTGCAGATGAAAAGAGCCATTATACTATATGGGAAAAATCCAATCGACTAAGCCTTATTGCTATAAAGAGGTCCATTGCCGAGCATCTCATTAGTGGTTTGCCGTAAAATATAAATGCGAGAGAATTTCTTGCGGCAGTGGGAGCAAGATGTGCGGTCTCGGACAAAGCTGAGGCCGGGAACTTGCGGAGTGAGTTAACTAGTATGAGCTATGATGCTGCTATGGGTGTTAGAGAATTTATATTGAGGAAGATACATATTCAATCCAAGTTTAAGGCCCATAATATTGTCCTTTCTGATAATTATGTTGTGCATCATGCCTTAAATATTCCGCTCGCTGAATTGAGTCAGATTAAAACCGCTTATAGCACTCAGAATGAGACTTGGAGTGTTAATGGCTTGATTACTAAATGTGTGGCTGAGGAAAAAAAGTTAAAGAATGAGAATATTGAATCTGCCTACTTGATTACTAATGCCAAGTTGAGTTCCTTTAGAGGAAAATGGAAGCCTAAAGGGTCGAATGTTTGTGCCCTTCAGAAAGATCAAGACTTCAAGAAAATTAGCAATAGTGGGAAACATGAAGATAAGAATTTTAAGTGTTTTCACCGCAAGAAGTAGGGTCACAAGAGAGCCGATTGTTGTAAGTTCAAAGCTTGGCTAAAAGAAAAGAAAGAAAGTAGCCAAGGTGAGTTGTTGGTTTGTTCCCAATCAAATATGGTTGATGTTCCTTTGGATTCTTGGTGGATTGATTCGGGTGCTACTGTACATGTGACTACTACCTTACGGGGTCTTACAAATCTAAGAAATCCAAGTCCGAGGGAGTCGAAGCTTAAAGTTGGAAATAATATCGGCGTTGATGTGGAGCATATATGGACGGTTGTTTTGAATTTAGACTACGGATTTCGGCTAGTTCTAAATAATGTCTTTTATGTTTCTGGATTTAGGATGAACTTGATATCTCTTTCTTTGCTTGACAAGGCTGGATATTGCCTTTATTTTGTAAATAATAGAGTGGATTTGTTTTATGACTCGAAAATTATTGGGAATTGCATTACGTTTGATGGATTATATCGATTATCTTTATCTCCCGATAGACCATATTGTTCCTTCAATGTTGAGAATAATGTGGCTAAAAGATTCTTGATCAAGGAGAAATCCTTTTTGCTATGGCACAAACGATTAGGGCATATCTCCAAAGAAAGGGTAAAACGGCTTACCAAGACCGATATCCTTCCTCCTCTTGACTCAGATGATGTTGAGATTTGTATTGATTGTGTGAGGGGAAAGTTGACTAAAATTAAGAAGAAAGGTGCTACTCACGGTCACAATCTGTTGGAGATAATTCACACGTATATTAGTGGGCCATATTCAGCCACCTTGTGGGGAAATAAGTATTTCATCACCTTCATTGATGATTACTCTCGTTATTGCTATGTTTACTTGATTAAGGAGAAGGCTGATGCTCTTGACATGTTTAAAGTATTTCGCACTGAAGTTGAGAAACAATTGGGAAAGATAATCAAAATTGTCGGATCTGATCGTGGTGGTGAGTATTATGGGCGATATATCGAGATTGGACAGCAAATGGGATCATTCGCTAAATATTTACAGGACTGTGGTATCGTCGCTCGGTATACAATGCCGAGGAGTCCCGAACAGAATGGTGCAGCTAAGTGGCGAAATCGCACACTCATGGAGATGAAACGAAGTATGATAAGCGCATCTAATATGCCTAAATACTTATGGGGCGAGGCAATTAAAACAAGAGCTTATATATTGAACCGCGTACCTAGTAAATCAGTGCCAAAAACACCTTTTGAGTTATGGACGGAGAGAAAACCAAGCTTGAATCACTTTTGAGTTTGGGGTTGTCCCGCAGAGATGAAAATTTATGATCCTTCTCTCAAGAAGACCGAACCCAGGACTACTAGGTGTTACTTTATTGGATATCCTAACCATTCCAAGGGGTATAGGTTCTATTGTCCTACTCGTAGCACCAGAATCGTTGAGTCTCGGATTGCTAAGTTCTTGGAGTTGGATGTTGTTGAAGAGAGTTCTTCTCAATCTTTTCAAAGAGAAGAACCAAACAATACGATCTCTATTCCATTGCCCATTTTGAATGATGACTCCATGCAAGAGATTTGCAGAGAGGAAATTTAGCAAGAAGTAGATATTGGAGATATGACAATAAATCATCCTATTATGGATGAAGTTCCCCGATTGAATGATCCAGCTCCGAAGTGCCTCGTGCGTAGATCTCAATGACAAAGAAGACCAACGCTTTTGAATGATTATCATGTCTATCTTGGAGAAATTGATTTTGACATTGGACATATAGTTGATCCGGTGACCTTCAAAGAAGCTCTTGATAGTGATCGGGTAGACAAATCGTTAGGAGCAATGAAGGATGAAATGATTTCCATATCAAATAATCAAGTATGGGAACTCGTTGATTTACCCGATGGGCACAAACCAATTGGCTGCAAATGGGTATTCAAAACCAAGAAAGATAAGAAATGCAACATAGAGAGATTCAAGGCAAGATTGGTTGCGAAGGGGTTCACACAGAGAGAAGGCATTGATTTCACTAAAACCTTTTCTCCGGTGTCCACTAAAGACTCTTTTCGTATAATTATGGCATTAGTGGCTCATTTTGATTTAGAGCTTCATCAGATGGATGTCAAAACAGCTTTTCTAAATGGAGATCTGGATGAAGAAGTATATATGCAGCAACCTGAGGGGTTTAAAGAAGCTGGAAAGGAGCATATGGTGTGTAAACTTCGAAGGTCTATATATGGTCTCAAACAAGCATCACGTCGGTGGTACTTGAAATTTGACAGAGTTGTGAGATCGTTTGGCTTTGAAGAAAACAAATTTGATCAATGCATCTACATGAAAGTAAGTGGGAGTAAATATATTTTCTTATTACTTTATGTAAATGACATTTTGATTTCTAGTAGCGATGTTGATCCGTTGAATGATACAAAAAGTTTTCTGTCTTCAAAGTTTGATATGAAAGATCTTGGGGAAGCCTCTTATGTTTTAGGCATTGAGATTCATTGTGATAGATCTAAGAAGGTTCCGGGATTATCTCAAAAAAGTTATATAGACCGCGTTTTAAAAGGATTGAATATGCACACCTGCAAGGTTGGTGAAGTTCCTGTTGTGAAAGGAGATAAATTAAGCATAGAACAGTGCCCTAAAAATGATGTTGAAAAAGAAGCAATGAAGAGTTCCATATGGTAGTGCGGTTGGCGGTCTTATGTATGCACAGGTATGTACCGGACCCGATATTGCTTTTGCGGTGAATACTCTTGGGAGATATTTATCGAATCCAGGCCATGAACATTGGGTTGCAACTAAGAAAGTAATGAGATATCTGCAGCGAACAAAAGAATTTATGCTTGTGTATAGTAGAGTAGAGGATCTAAAGGTGATTGGGTATTCGGATGCAGATTTTGCTGGTTGTTCAGAAAACAGAAAATCAACTTCTGGATATATTTTTATGATGGCTGGAGGTGCTATTTCTTGGAAGAGCGCAAAGCCAACCTTGATTACGAACTCTACAATGTATGCTAAGTTCGTAGCTTGTTATGGTGCTTCAACTCAGGCTGTTTGGCTCAAAAATTTGATTTCAAAATTGCGAGTTGTGGACTCTATTGCTAGATCTATGATAATCTATTGTGACAACACCGCAACCGTGTTTTATTCTAAGAATGACAAAATCAGCAATGCGTCAAAACACATGGAGATCAAATATTATATTGTTAAGGACTTGATGAAAAAGGGAGATATTATGATTGAGAATATTAGAACCGAGTCCATGTTGGCCGATCCTCTAACAAAAGCTTTACGACCCATTTTGTTTAAAGAACATGTAAACAATATGGGTGTTTTAGATTCTTTTGATTCCTTTTGTTAGTGGGAGTTTTGCATAGTTTGTTTATCTGGATATTGTAATTATATGCAAACCGATAATGTTTTTTTTATGATGTTTATTGAAGCATTTACTTTTGGTTTTCATCATTTTTTTGCTATGCCGATCGAGAGATGGAAATATAAAAAAGTATCTTTAAACATATTTCAGTTTAAAGATGACTGGATGTCACTAATTTTGAGATCTCATGTTGAATAGTGACATAGTTGGGCAATTTCATGTTGTTTAGAAATTGTACCAAGGCAATTTCGTGTTGTTTAGAAATTGTCATAATGCAATTTCATGTCGTTGAGAAATTGCATTGAGGACCGATAAGGAATAGTGCATGTTTGATCACATGTTGGCACTATTTCTTACTACACTACTAGGCCTATGATCCATGAAATTATAATGCTTACTATATGTGATTATAGAAGGTCATGTGTTGCGGTATTTTCTTAACACTTAGACCGCCATAGTCCTATATTGAGGCTATAAAGGATTGGGTTGATTCAGAGATGCCTTTATTGGAATATCATTTATTTTGAAATTGTGGCCACATAAAACAAATTTTCAGTTATTAACTCGAGAGTATCATTTTCGAAATAAAATCGTTCTAAAAAAAATTAATTAATGTAGCCCAAGTGGGAGAATGTTGGAAATTTCCTATAATATGGGCTTACATTAATTAATTGATTTTATGTTTTGAATACTCGAGTTAATGGATATTCCAATATATGTGCTGAACCATTTAGTGATCTTATTGAATTGGGTTTTGGCATCAATAAATTACAGGCCTAGTTGAGCAGCAAAGTGTAGGCAATTGTGTTTAACTCAAGCCCATGATGGGAGGGGCCAGTTAACGCAATAATGATTAGGGTTTGCTAGGTCCCCTCTCTAGCCGATAAAAGGATAGGTTATACCTATCGGTCACTTTATCCCATTGAAAGTTGCTATAACGAAATAGGCCATAGAGAGGAAGATCGGCATTCCAATAGATCGTTAATTTTTCTTCTAGAATTGCAATGGCTCAAACATGTACGCTTTAATTCTGCTGCGTGTCTTAATTATGGTGTTCTACATTCATATATTATATCTGATTGTTCTTGTATAATTAGTGTTTATGCATTAAGAAATTGTTACAAGGACTGCCAGGAAAAACCCGTGCGGGATCAGTGATTTGAGAAATTTGACTATGCTGAGACGGCTAAGTATATATATATAGGCCGTGGAGCAGCCATAAGTGGTGTCAAATTTGCATCAATGAAGGATGTTGCATCTCTTTGGCACCGGATGCAAAGGCTGTTGCAGATTGGGATCTTCCACAACGTCTGGAGAAACTAGAGCTCATAGGTATGCCAGAGGAGAGGATGCCAGACTGGAAGAACGTAAAGAAGCTGTACATCATTGGAGGGAAAGTTGCGAGCTTGGATCCCCCACGACAGATTAACACTTCAGTTGAGATAATGTGACTGAAATACCTTCGGGAGTTGAGAATTGGAAACATGGAAGATGTGCTGAAAATGTTTCCACGGTTAGTTTACTTCGAAAGGAAAAATTGTGCGGATGGCGATATCTGGTAGCACAAGAGTAGTGAAGTCAAGAAAGGAGTGTGAACTATTGCTCTTAAGACGCCCAAGAGAGAAAAACTAGAGTTTGTGCAGAAACTGTCCTTATTTGAGAAAGGGTGAAGGGACAGTTACGCTCAAGTGTGCTAATACCGTAACATGACAAATGCATAGTCCTTCACTAGTGAAGCTTTGTCTGACTTTGTTGTATGTCTAATTTCCCCTGTAATGATTTGCAATTCGTCATTTGTTTGCTACGCTGAATGCATGAGACCTTAAATTCGTTTGTGATATTCAGCCATTCGATCAGCCAACATCCTGGGACAGTTTTCTTTCCATCTCTGCGAAGGCCTTTGCAGCTAAAGGTAAGCCAAAGCCATGGTGTTGGATGTAACCTGAAAGCTTTTCCTCATTTAACTGGTACTTTCCAATGTTGTTGTTGGGTATCTCCAAACAATTTTGTGTCCTTCAGATATCCCTACGGTGACCAACAACGCTCCGACACCATTGTCCTTAGGCAAGTCCAGGAGAAAACCTGTCTGTCTCTCTTTTGCTTCCAGCTTTTTGTCTTACTCCTCGAACCAGTCATCCGTGCACCAACCTTTCATCCGCTTCCACCACAAGCAGGTACCTTTGGCCGGTTGATAAGAGGCTCATAGCTTCCTAAGGCTCCGTGATGCGAAAAATTCATAATTCATCAAAACCACTCTCCAATTCCTTGAAAATAGACACAAACCCCTGAAGCTTGTCCACTCCTTTCCCCGAGTTATGCGAAGAACATAGCCGAATCCTGGGATGGAAAGTTACGGACACCTCCAATCATGGAAAATACTTTGTGCCCGAGCTGGTTTTTCCTGTTCTGCACGTACATATTATTAAAATTATGTCTGGAGTTTGAACCCGTGAAACTGGACCGAACAAGATAGAGTTCTTGACTGGATCCTTCCGCTTGTACGTGTCCGTGTGTGTATTGGAGTTTTGAGAAAGTTCATTGCTGTACAAAGGAGCACCACGCAAATTAGTGACACCAAAATGAAGGATAAAATGGACGTCAATTTCCTTCCTTGACAGTGGTCGGTCAACAAGTGTTTGCCCGTGAAAAATACTTGAACTTGTGACCGACCGTAATTATATGATTCTCCGACTATTAATAGATTATTTATTATTGGCTCTCTTCGTTTGTGGGTAGATGTTGATATTTGGATCGAACTGCGGAAATCTCATGTTTATTTTTTTATACAATTTCTCATTCATTTCTCAAGTCTTTTCAAATCGATCTAATTATAATATCCTCATTTATTTCTCTAGTGTTTTCGCATTGATCTAATAATAAGATCCGGCTTCCGCGTCCCAACCACCCCGAATCCACATCTAGAAGATCCACTCCCAATTAAGGCTCCGTTTGTTTGGCAAAAAATAGTTTATTTATACAATAATTTTCTTAAAATTAATCGCTTGTATTACTCATAAAAATGAATGAACGAAAAAATATTTTCATTATTCATGTAAACGGTGAGACATAATTGTAGTTGAAAATGAACATATTTTTCAACGGCTGATTATTTCAAGCGATCATTTTTTAGAAAATATTCTCTAAATTATTCAATTTTGGTGAAACAAACGCACCCTAAATCTTGTGGTAAGATGTAGCGTAATCCTTTACGAGATTACGAGCATATCTCGTGAGACATTGCGGCGTGTTATTAGGAGAATGAGAAATACCGATAGAGTCCGAGTGATTCGAGTGTGGTTGTAATCTCTATTGTATCGCTTGATGTATAATGAAATCAAAAGATGCTCTTACCCACGCAGTAGTTCAAACCGATCGAACTACGTAAATATAACGTTCAATTTACTTTGCTTATTTTGTTTAATTTACTGTTCGATCGCCTGTTTTCACAATGCGGAGTAAATTCAGCTTGGCTGTACAAGAAGAAAACCGTTTCTTTGGGGCGTCGAAGAAAACATAAACAGGATGAAATGACCAAGGTTTATCGATTTGGGTTTGGTGTAGGAGCAAAAAGAGTAAAACAGTTAGTTTGGCTCCCTTTTCCCCAATTCATTCAGAACACTATTTAGCAGCCACAAACATTTCTGCGTCTACATTGGCACGATCATTTATACGAGGAACGCGTAATTTATGTAGAAAATGCTTTCCTTTCGGACAAGAGCATATTTTAGGCGAAGAGACACTTTCCATCGCCGGTTCAACATTAAACTCGCCACACGAATATTAAACCGTTGCAATTGGATGTAATTTATGCGAGCTTCTCTCATCGGGTTCAAAGAAGTGCAGAGAGAGAGAAGAATCGGAGGATATTGGAGAAATTGAACAGCTAGAGCTTACCGGGAAGGACACTTGCAACAAGAGGTGCAGTCAGAGCAAATAAGCATACACTCATCACAACAAGAAACGAAACGAAGGTGTAAACAAAGTGATTCCTACCATGAGATTTCCAATGGAATTTGCTGGTTGGAGCCTCATCCTTTGCCGACTCGGCAACTTACCCGCCAAATTATTTCTGAACAAGCAGTTTTGCTCTAGCGTGACCCTCGACTATTTGGAACTGCTCACTCAAGCCGAGATGTACCACCAATAACCAGACCAAGGTGACAAGTTCTCCTCCTTTACCAAGTCGTTGAGCATGCATGACCGGCTGGCAATGAATCGCGGCATACCCCAGCAATTCCACCCAAAACTTCACTCACGATCTCCCACTTGGTCTCCCCGAATTTCCCCAACACTCTTGCCTGTCTCCTTTCACATCAGCAGGCTTCACTTCTGTAGGAACAGAAAGGAGACTTTCGCACGCAATTTCCTTAGTTATAGGTTTGTTCCCATCATAGATATCACGGAAGAACTTGTCCATCTCGGCACAAGTGTCTCGGAACCTTATTTGACCAAGCCCAGCCACTGCAGACATCATATTAGGTCGTTTGACCATGAGATAAATCATGTAATCTGACAAGACCTTAACGCTTTCCCGGTGTTGGTTTGCACTCTTATCCGTGTTGTGATAGAGTTCGGCGGCAATGTGCCACAGTAAAAGGCTCTCACCATAATCAACATTGCGGATGAAAGGAAGCAAGTTTGTGCGACCTTGGTTTGTTTTAGAATGCTCCAGAGCCCATTCACCTCACGCAGCACACATCTCCTTTTTGCTTTCAGATCACTTGCAGCCGGTGACTCCCGTTTCAGCTCATAAAAAATCAGTCCACCTAATCCTTCGCTGTATTGTTCTACTCGTCCAGACTTCAAGTCCTGTGGCCACTTATTCAGCTGAGAATCTATCAAATTGTGCTGGAAGATAGATTTAGACCATCAAGCACGAAGTAAACGCCATGCAAAAGATGAACTTTCAGATTTGAATTTGAGGAGGAACTTATTGAAGATGCTTCCTACAGACCAACTTCTACGATGTTTCTCAGATCTCCCTAAGAATGCAATTGTCCAGTCAGAGCAAATGAGCATACTAAGAGCTACAAATTCCAGGCCAACAGCTCCAAGGAGCAAGGTGTATGTAATCCGTGTATCATATTATTGGTGAAAACTATGCTTGTTCAGGACATAGAAAAGTGCAAAAGCAGTAATGACGGAGCCAATGGAGAAAGCTCGGAAAAGGTACCCTCTTCAACAGTTAACAATGGCAGCCTTGGTATAAAGAACATAATAACAGAAGTTGAGCTCAACCTCAACGACCCCAAAAGCATCCTGTGCGGTTCTGCTTCTGAAAAATTTCATGCGGCTCTTATCACTTCTCCCTCGTCCAAGGTGGTTTTATCTTCCTCTCCATCATCTCGGGATTTGATATCGGGCTCCGGCATCATCTCTATTGAAGCAGGGATATTAGCTTCCTCCTTCAAAGAGTATTCTTCCATGAGCTTGGCATAGTTTGGCCCAGGATCAGCGGACTTGAGCAAGTGTGCTCGGAATTTACTAAAGCTTCCGAGATACAGAGCACATGTTCGCTCTGTATATTTGATGATTCCACCAATAAACACAAGGATGGTTGGGACAATTAGCTTGTCACTGGGCAGCGATTGATAAAATACATAGCCTGCAGCGCCTAGCAGGAATAAGAGATTAAGCAAGTGCCTACCCCACAGCTCCTTATCCTCAAGCGCAAAAGCGGTGATGGTGTCAGGTCCTCCGAGATGTAGTAGAAGAAATGGAGCCCAAAATGCCGAAAGGTCACCCTGTGCATCAGCGTTAGATTCTGAAGCAACATCAGTGAATTGGGCTTTGGAAATGAGTCCAAAGGCATAGTCAGCAACCAAGTAAGCTGACTAGGTGAGCATTATGATCCCCCTTTGTGACCACCTCTTCCGAATGGGTGCCAAAAATATGAGAATGACTTGCAGAGATAGACTCATTATGATCATCCCTCGCAGATGGAGTTTCATCCATAACTTCTGGACTCCCGCAAGGATATTCATATTTCACTCTCTCACCAGATCCTGGAAAGGAATGTTTTAGTCAACATGAGTATTATATTAAGGCAGCAATTATGGAATCAATATGCAAACTGGAGAACATAATAAACAGAAAAGGTGACTATTGAGGGCCGAGAGTCGATAATACCTTGAAATTTCCTTATGATCAGATAGGAATGGACGTCCTGCTTCATGCAACCGAGTGTCGAGCAATGCGTAGCTATAAAGGAGTTAGAAGCTGACGGGACTTGAGCTGAGGTCAGCCTGGAGCAGAACAGGAGTCGGCGAGAAACTCGTGGAATGTGAATGAAAAGTACGAAAACCAGAGCGCTTTGGCTGTTGTTCGTGATGTATAATCTTTTCTTTAGCTCACTTTAGCCTTTCTTCTTTATCTTTATCCCCTCTTCTCATTCAAGCACCGTCATCACACCTCTCACTGTCTAAGTGTCTAGCGTCCGTCAGGAGATCATGTACCAGTTTGAAGTCGAGAGAGAGAGAGTCTTCTTTTGTCATTTGGTGCTTCTTGCTTTCGAGCTTTAACACTGTTTGTCTCCAATTTTAGCTTTAGCCACATTCACATTTCTCTCATTTTGATTGCCTTGCAGGTTCTCAGCTTCCTGATGAAGAAGAACATAAGCTAAGACTTACAACAGACAAGAGGCTTCACAACTACACTTCAGACATTGACAACTTATTATCATGAAGCATCGCAAAGTTAGCAGAGTTAACAAAGTTCAGAACTTCATCCAAGCTCAATGCAGTAGCTTCATTCCTTCGCGAGAATTGTGCAAATTAATCCCATCAAAGGAAATGGGACAATAATTCAGAACTTCAGACAGCGAGCAACCAGAATACCAAACCAAAGCACAAATTCGATGCAATGTGCAAAACATGTCCTTAACTTCCTGTGCTAAACCTGATCAACAACAAAGAGAAATTCAAAAAATCACGAAGAACACTGTTCGCGCGAGACACCAAGCCTGGAATTGGGGGCGTCGAAGAGGAGGCGATGGTTCTGCTGCTGCATGCTGGCAATGACATTGAGGACGGAGTTAACGTTGTTGGGGGCGGATGCCATGGCGAGGCAGGTGGTCGTCCCGGCGGTGCTGTGGATCAGGAGGTTGTCCTGAGGGAGCGTCACGTTCATGCCGTCGAACATGAAGGTCATCGTCGGAGCGACGATCGGGACGGTGTAGCAGGTGTCGAAGCCTCCGAGCGAGGTCACCGTTGCGTTCCCACCGACTCGCTTCCGGAACGCGTCTCGCACCGCCGCGTACGCCGGCTCCACCAGCCGAGTGAACACCGTGCCTGGACGTCGCACCGACGACCGGAAAGAAGAAAGGTTAGAAAGGAAAACCAAGTTAAGAAGGAAAAGGAAGAACAATCTCTTGGGCCTGGCCTTCTACCTGAATCAAAGATGGTTCCAGCCCCAGTGGTAGCATTGAAGGCCAGTGCACTTGGTGGAATATCCACAATTTTGCTCCCTACTCTTATGCCCATCAAGTTGACATAGTATAGTGAAGACCTTCTTGGGTTCTTGAGCAATGGAGTGTACTTTATCTTTTTGGGCTGGCCCACCGGCCCGAGCCGGAGAGACCCGGAGAAGTTGGCGGACCTGAAATTGGGCAAGCAATACGAGAACGTGGACTGGTACAGGCTCTGGGCCTGGGACAAGAGCGACAACGGGCCTCGGCTCAAGCCCAGGAGCCCCTGCGGCGGCATGGAGGTCCCCGTGGTTGCCTGGATGCAACCGAAGGTGTAGCCGGGGATGGGGTCGGTGGCTAGGGTGAATGTGTCCTGTGAGAGATTCGCCAGTAGGGTGGACCCGCCATATGTCATGTTGAAGGCGCAAGTGTTGCCGCCACACGTAGGATTTGGTACCTGAAATTTCATGTACGCCTTAATGAGCTCATGAAAGCAAGATTTATGAAACTGAGTTGTTTTTATAGGTCCTTTTAGAACGTTAATCTTGTATGACATTTGAATTCTTTTGGCAAAAGCACGTTTATTACGACTCATCCAATGTCTTAAAAGACGTCGTGAAACAACCGGCGTCAAAAGGATTTAGGATGTTGGATAAATCGGTAATATCTCCATACTGAATTCACGTAGGGACTACTCTCAACAATTTCACATGTCAGCAAAGAAGTTACTTATAAATTTAGTTTTTTTTTATTCCAAATAGAAGTCAACCTAACTCTGTGTTATTGTGTCATGTCAGATATAACGAGCGAGCTGAGCAATTTAGGCATGTCTATCTAAATTCTATACTAGTCCAAGACAAGAACAAGAGCATAAACAGTCCATTGCATATATATACTACCTGATTGCACTGAGAAGCTTGGCAATCAAGGGATTTGAAGCTAGTTGACTTGGCAGAATCAAACAGAACACTTGAAGAGCAACCCGCACACCCACTACAAGGGACCCAGGCAGCATCATTGCTGGTGTCCACAGCCATAAGCATGCTTTGAGCAGGAGTCCCAATCTGAACCTTCACAACATAAGTGGCACTCTGTAAGATCTGCCGCCCAGATGCAATGGGCACCACAGATTTCTTAGCCACCAGGCTTGGGGACAAGAACTGGAGCCTTGCTTTGTCCTTCTCTTGCAGCTGGAGCACAGCGTCTTCCCAAGACATGGCCTCAGGTGGCCTCAGCGGAGAGCACGGGCTGTTCACGTGGAAGACTTGGAGGGTCGAGCCATGGTTCGGGAGGTCACACTGGTTGGGATTCCGGCCTTGTGCTGTGGACAATGAGAGGAGGGCCAGTGAGAGCAAGAAAAGGGTTTGCTTCATGGCTAGTTTGTGTTGTTGGGTTGAATACTGTTTGTGTTTCTTGGATACGGTTTGGCTTGGGAGAGACAGAGTGAGCGAGCGAGTCATATATAGCTGGGTGTTTGTTAGTACTTGGGGAGTGGCTAAGGAGGAATGGAATGTAGGCATGTGACTTGTGGAGTGGGGTCTTAAAGTGGTAATCTGATCACAGACTGTATTCCATTTGCTTTTTGCAGTGTGGTCCTCTCCTTCCCTTGTCCATATTCACTTGATGATATGAGCTTTTCTTCTGTTTTTCCCATAGCTATATATACTTATGATAGACAACAATCTACGATCTGCAATAGGCAAAAATGCATGTCTCTTTCGTTTGTTTTCTAGTGCTTTCTGATACCCTTTTAGTTATTTAAACCACCAGATTGGAAAAAGCATGTAGACTTTCTTGCTACCCACATTGGTTTTTTGTTCAATTTCTATTCAGATTACGACATCCCTCCTTGATGCGATTGATGGTCAAAGAAATTTCAGCCATAATTGATGCAGAGTCCAAGCTCAGCTGTCCTCTTACTGTGTTCATTATAATGTCACATCCACACAATTTCTGTAGGATACTGCACAAAATATTGAACTATAGTCGTGGCCACTGTACTTCCTCTTCATGCATTCAGCCATTACTCACGAGAAATAATTAGGCAAATCCAACAAAAGATACATGTAGTGTAGTGAACAATCATACGCGTCTTTTCTGCGAAATTAACTGCAATGCACGGCATAAAGCTTGAGTTATATAGTTTGTTTATCGAAAAAGTACAAGGATTGTGATGGTACATATAGCCTACACCTGAAATTCGTTCCCAAGTTAAAATTCTTCCTCCTGCTTCAATAAAAAGAAGAAATGAAAAACTCTCCTGTAGAGAGCACCTTCCAAGCTTTTTCTTCTTATCTTCCACATATACGTAATTATGTCCGTATCTATACGAGAGTGAGCTTCACTTCACTTCATTGCAGCGCCAGGGAATGAATTCTTTTTCTTGTTCTGGCCGACAATGAAATCTTCCTCCACTCTCATGAATAATGTGACGTTGTACGCGTCGCACATGTTCAACATCATAACACATTCCAAGTTGTGGGCGTCACACGCCACTATGTGTGAAACAAATGGTTGTATTTGGCTCATGCCTTGGTGTTCTGCACCATCGGAGCAGATCATACGCTGGTAAAAGAAAAGAGCGATCCAGAGAGTATCCACAAAAGAGAGGAAAAATCGTCTGCATTTTTATCCTACTAATAGACCGAATCAGTAAACCGCAAATACGACCGCTTGCATTCTTTCTGAGTGATTCCCTGGTACCCCACGACATGAAAATTATGCGAATGGTCTGCCACGTTGGTGTTCTGTCTGCACAAGAGGATCAAACTCGAGCTGAGTGCATCTCCAGTCCCAAGTCCAACAACCTCCGAGTCACTGACCTTCCCAAGCTTATGTTGGGAGTGTTCATTTTGACTTGTTAAAGTTGTAACTTAAGCAATCAGTGCTCCCTGGAATGCTAGATTCTAGTGGCCCATCATCCAGGGATCATCCGCCTCTACTGACTCCTTTGAGATGCCCTAAGCAACGACCAATTTGCTTAATCTTATCACCCCCCTCAGAAAGCAAGCAAGGGTCGCGTAACTAGATACCTTAAAGCCAAATCATGAGTAGACATGGTACAATAATAGGACAAGATTGTTTCAGTAATTCTGTATAGGGCGAAAAGTGAGTAAATTGCCTGTCCTTTTAGTCCGAAAATGCACAACAATGAGCAGTGACCCAGCGTCTAAGTGGTTCTCATTGCTATGTACAATCTGTAATCATCTCGTGAGCAGAAAATGCCTGAAGGAAGAACCATTCATTGCCCAATATCTTCCCCAAGTCAAACCCTCCAGATTTTGCTTGAATCCTGTTTGGGGATTCAAGAAAACCTTAACTTTCCAAGGGCCCACATCCACTTGAGGATTAGAGCCAGCTCAGGAATGGAAGGTAACACGGCCACACAAGAGCCACTTTCTTCGTGGGCCCACCGTTTTTGGGCGGGCCCACACGGAATGGCCTGGTTTCCACTGAATTACAGCGTGCCATGTTGCTGTACATGGTTTACCTCTGATAGTTTCGGACATCTCTTCCTAAGCCCCTACGCTGCACATCCGAGCATGTTGTGGTGCCAGTGCCATGGCTGCTTCTAAAGCGCTGGATCTCAGTTTTCTTCCCCACGCGACAAACATCCCATGTTCGATTCTGTGCATGTGAATTGAGTGTCCATGTACACTAAATGATCATTCTACAAAGATACATTGTGCACGTTCTCGCGCGCAAGAGAGAGAGAGAGAGAGAGCAGAGGGCAGGGCATATTCAACTGCAATGCCTTTGGACTCGAATTAGAGTAACCGAGCTTGGTTCGATCAAGCCGCGGAGTATTAGAAACAAGCTATAGCTCTCACTCCCGGTAATCACATTGAAGCGAAGAATGTACAGAATGAAAACCTCATTCTCGATTCTACAAGAATTTTTATGAAAGTTGTCAAAACCATAGTCAATTACTTTCATGAACTTGTCATGCTTGCAAAAATGGCGTGATGGTCCTTGACCAATCTAAAGTTTTAAAAACAATTCTTGTTTATACCTCATGCAGTGCATGAATCGCCACGACTCAAATGTGCCATTATGCAAACCCTTACAATCGAAAAAATCTACAGGCAAAACAGATAGGATAGAGCTATGCAATATTGACCAAACACAGTACCAGTAACTTATATAATCACCATGCAGTTAATCATCAGGAGCATGGGAGTATCGATCAGATCAAGACATTGAAAATAGAACCCTTCTTCTCAAATTGTATGTGTTTGTAATTTGAAATGCAGAGTTCTATTTTCTCGTATTCGTCAAGAGATCTTGTTGTGAGTTGAGGAATGTAGGGTTGTATCTAAGGAAGCGGATCTCTATCTACAGGGATTTTAGGCCCTTTTACACCCCAAGGGAAAGCGTCTGAAAGTCAACAACTTTCAAACTTGCATTCCAATCCTCTGTGTAAAAGTTTCTTTTTAGGTCGAACCTCCATCTAAAAATCAAAAGCTAAGATTTCTGCGCTCTATTTCTAAAAATAACACAGTTAAGACTGAAAACAATGACTTTATTCCAACTCACAGGTTGCATCAAGTTATCCTTAATTGCACACTGAGTTTCTATTCTGTATCCCAGTTGGGAATGTTCGCAGTAGCTTCATTTACCATCTTCACAAGAGTAGCCTGCAAAAAAATAGACATAAGTAAAGCGCATGCGTAAGTGTACATATTAAGAAAGTCAAGATTTTTGCTTCATTATACATGGCTATGTACTTCGGTGCAAGAGGAAATGAGACAATTAAGCAGAGCAAAAATTCCACATGTACATCTAGACTGGCATAGATATCCCTCAGCTTCTGTTCTTTTTGCATATCATAATTAAATGATGACTATGAATAATAGTTTATGTGCAAGCATCTAATCAAAAAAATTTCCAATAGACCTTTCATCCTTAATGCATGCGTATGCCAACACAGTCAATTTGATGAAGTAAGACGAACAAAAAAATCCTTTGAGCTGTGCTAG
Source organism: Rhodamnia argentea (assembly GCF_020921035.1). Lineage (NCBI taxonomy): Eukaryota > Viridiplantae > Streptophyta > Magnoliopsida > Myrtales > Myrtaceae > Rhodamnia > Rhodamnia argentea. Next base: position 20,870,013 of record NC_063157.1, on the reverse strand, counting down.
TGCAGACTTAACAGGTCAAACCTGGTCCTTAGGCAGTATAAATATCAAGGAAAGAACCCTCTGAACTTCAAGGTATTTTACACTGCTGCCGTGAGGGAGCTAAAAAGTAAGAAGTCGCATAGATCTGATGTTACATCCTGCTATTTTCCAGCATATTTTATGTCCTAGATTCATTTTCTATACTTATCGACGAATAAATTACCCAGATCATTAGTACCTCCACGAATGAGAGCATCGCAAAAGGATCAGCATGCATGTCTAGAAGCTCAGGTAACCTTCAAATCCTTTTGTTAACATACAAACTCAAACTTAATAAACCAAACCTATTTTACATGTTATGTTCTTGACAGAAAATTAAGATCCACATAATAAAACATATCTCACTTACTACACTTTCAGGAACCCCTGGAGGAGGCAAGGAAAGATTTCTAGGTGGAGGACCACGTAAGTATGATCTCTTGTCAAATCGCCACTCTCCAATTTTGCCGTATGTTAGCTCACCCTGGAAATATGCAAACCACTTGGTTGAGTTCTAAAACAAGGAATTTAACCAATTGACACACAAAAAAGGAGATTAGCAAATTGAATAACAATCTACGACACAGAAAATTGTTCTTGAAGCAGATTCGCACGATCTATAGCTTGGACAAAATGTAATTTCACCTTTAAGTTGTAGTCACATCCATAAGTATAGTGGATGATAAACTTCTTTCCAGTATGAAGATCCCATGGAGGCTAAAAAACAGAAAAACAAAAGAGAATTCAAATGGTTGTTCAAGCAGGTCCCATCTACATGTAAGCAGTGAAAAGACTATATTGAAAGGAGATGAGCAGAATTTGTGACAATCCCATAAAGTTGCATTCCAAACCTGCAGCATAAAGTCTTTCCTGAGGATATGCTTAACACCATGCAAAGCAGATGCTACGGCATAGGCATACCTGAGATTGACAAAAGACGAGAATAAAACCATCACCATTACCGTTACTTAAAGTGGGGAGAAACTAAGAATTACGATCTCGAACACTCACATTTCCAGTACCCATCCAAATGCTTTATCAGTTTCGGAATCATCCTTCATTCTTAGAGAAACATTCATCCATGTAGGAGCAATCCTGTCTAGCATATCCTGAATAAAATAAATAAAAACGTAGAAAACTTCATTTATGCACATATGACCTAGACCTACTACTCAAGACTAGTAAAGACACTAATTTTTGCCTGCAAATGAATATCAATTGGTATTTCCATTAACCGAAGAAGGTAGAATGGAATGTTATGCAGTCACAGGTTTCGGCCTTTTTTGTTAGCACATTAATCAAATATAAAATGATAAGATATCATTGTTCAGGTGGAATGGTTGCAAGACTCATGACCTTCTTAATGATTACAGGAGAGTTCCCGATAGGGTCAACATTGGTCACAGGGCCATTCTCCTCAGGGAAAAACTTCCGGATGATATTCTCATTCTCTGCAGGTTTTATGTAGAAAAAAGGGAAAGCAGCAGGATATCCTCCATCAGCCAAATTAGGAAGAGGATTTACAAATATATGATCAGGTTCTGCCATTAGAATATATCTGCAGCACAAAATTAAAGAGCATGCTCAATTCTTTTAAGACGTTGCTAAAATGCAATTCATTTCGCAACACCAATCACGGAAAAAAAATTAAAAACTCACTCTTCTTCAATTGTAGCCTTCTCCAACCATTGTACAAAGGCCCATGGTCTATTTAATACAATGTATCCCTGTGTATACCATTTAAAGACCATTTAATATGTGAACTCAAAGAACGACCAGAAACTCAAAACAGACTAGTCCAAAATGTAAGGTCAGAAAATGTCCAAAAAGAAAAGAAAAGAAAAGTAAAGAATTCGAGCATCAAGACTTGGAAGGCTAAAGCCATCAACTAAGTATTCTTCTGAGTACAATCGCAGTTCGGGTCGACTAAAATCTTGAATCAAAAGTACAGGAAATTGCAGGTCTTGAAGGTTATTTTTCAACTTCTAACATGGGAACTTTGCAGTTGATTAAAAATTGAAGTTCCAAGCTGTTTCTCTCCCATTGTGAGAGTGGACATTGCATTTATTATCTCCTGACTCATGAAGAAGTCGGACTTATAAGTAAACTGAGCTTATGTAAATATACCCCGTATAACCAAAATATTGCGCTTTCTCAGACCTTCCATAGTCAATACCTAGTCAGACAAAAAGTTGCCTAAACCTGTGATATCAAGAAAACACAATGGCAGCTTCTGCAACCAATCTGCCAAATGTGTTGCTTGCCCAAATTAATTTCATTTGTCAGTCCCCACTACAGAATAAGAACCTTATGATAAATCCAAAATGGAAAAACAGAACTAGCATATCATTGGCCATACAATCCAAAGAGCACAGCAAATCTTACTCTATCCAAGCCTGCTGGTAGAGGATCCACAACGATAGTAGGAATCTCATCCATCAAGTTGTCGGGATTTCCTGAATGCAAAATCCGAGTGAATCCCCCCATGTCGGAGCCAGGCAGGTCCTTCTTCTTCTTATACCAGTAGTACATAATTCGACTCTGCCATTTGCTATATGGAGCATCTGTAGCCGTAAGAGCAATGTGAAGGGGTGATCCTGAGGTTTTCTGCTTCTGCATAATATCAGGCATCTCAAGAATGGGATCAGATAATAGTTTCCTGTTCGAATCGTCTGCCACCGATCTGATGACTGCTCTATTGCGCATTACAATAGTTAGAAGATTGTATGTAGCAAAGAAAAACCCAAGAGACAACAGTACCAGCAGTGGCACTGAAGCGCTTCCCGTGTTCTTTCTCCCAGCCATTGTCATTTACCATATAATCAACTATATAGGTCCCTTTGGTTAAAAAAGTTCCTTATTCGTGACATCATATAAGCATGATCCCCACGAGACAATCAAGCCCTTATCCAGTTCACGTCCGTAAATGCGATAGGGAAGGTTTCTCAACCCGATATGCTGCTCTATGTCTTCATGCTAGCAACCTGATAGACGCCCAACATAAAATCAGCAAAAAGTAAAAAGTGGATCTAACATCCACCAAACCTCATACAGATTTGTAAGGTGCCATAGCAGCAATAGTATTTTTCGTGATTTCAAATGATATAAAAAGATGAACCTTTCAAATGGATGCCAGTGAGTGAGGTCTATATATCATATGATCGGGAATTGCTGCCACAGATCGAGTCCCTTAAGACTGTCTCAATGTGTTGTTCCAGAGTGCAAGGAACGGATATTTATAGCAAATGAGCAGTCGAATTCTGAGATCCATGACAGAAGATCAGACAAAACAATTGCCAGCTCCAAGAAACAATGCTCCAAATTAAGATAGAATCAGCAATGGAAAGGCAATTGAATTGACTAAACAGGACTAACAGGAAACCAACGTAAGAAGATACCTGCATTTCAAACATGAGCAAAATCATCGATGTTGAGGGAGAAATGTGAACCGGAATGGCTGAAAGATTCCAGCTCACAACACAGAATCACAAGATAAGAAACTTCCCCAGCTAAATATCCAGATAACCGGTGCAGGGCCGAATCAAATCCCACAACCTTGCGAGCAAATCAATTAATGGGAAAATGAGAACGAACCCAAGAAGCAAAATACCGAATTTCAATCCGCAATAGCAAGAACAATGGGGAACAACCAAACATCAAACAACGGGAGGAATGCAACAGAGCGCATAAGCCCCGGGTCGAAACAAAAGGACGAGGATCATCAATGCATGGTCGAGGGTCGAAGATTTAGATGTTCCGACGCAAAAGATATACCTTTACCATCAACCCGCGTCGAGAGAACCGGAGCAGAGCGTCGATAGAGAGAAGCAGAGTCCACTCGAGAAAGTAGAAACGAACGGGAATCTGAAGAAACGGAAGAGGTAAAATCAGAGAGAGAGAGAGAGAACAAATAAAGAAATGGCAGATTTCCTTTAGCTTATGCCTTGGGATATTGATATTGTCAAAGATTGCTGGTTCTTTTTGGAATTCCTTTCGATTGTTTTATTAAAAAACTTTTACCTTATTTATTCAATTATCAATAACATGATTGAAAATGCTCGAGAGAGCCTGCTTGATCTTGTCAATTTTGGAATTAACATTCGAGATTACGGCATCCAATTTTAATAATTACCCAATTAGTTCTCGTGTACAATTTGAAAAAAAAAAAAAAGACCTCGTGTATAATATTTTTCCTTCAAATAAACGTGCACATCATATATGTTTAAAAGAAATTGTTTAGGCTCTGTTTATTTCGCTGAGGATGAGCTATTTATAAAACATTTTTTTTCTAATAATAGTCATTTGAAATAATTAATTGATAAAAAAAATTTCATCATTCATTTTTATCAACGGTACAATCTATCATTTTTAAGAAAAAAAAATTCAAATCATTCGTTTTCTACGAAACAAATACAAATACATCCACAACCTTTTCCAATTTTCTCTAATGAGCTACGTGGAATTTGCTAAACCAGATAGAACTCATAATAATAACCAATGGAGTTCACAATGGTATGGTTGGTCTAATGGTGTAGAGTTTATTTTCTAGCTGTTTTGAACCCTCTAATTAACCTCTAACGGCTTTTCAATCTCAAGAAGCTTAGTTATTCTATGACGTAAATTCAATTGTGTCACGAAGTAAGACGACCCCGGCTCTTCTCTCAATAGCATCGTAGCAATAGGCTCGCTCAAATTGAAAAATGAATTTGCCGTCGATATAGAACTGGAACACATGTGATAATACTCATAATAGTTCATTTGACACGACAGTCGTCCTAACGAGAACAAAAATGAAGTTTCGTTAATGTGTTATTCAAGAAACACAGCTAATGAATTTTGGGAGTGTACAATATCAAAGTGATCTCAATTTTTAAAGCAAATTAAAATTCGGCACCGGCAGCTCCCAAACCGTTGGAACTGTCTCCGTCTCCCTCCCTACAAAGCCGTAAGGCCCATAACACGACTGTTCAAAGAGCGGCCAACGAGCGGTGCTACTCTGCTCGAGACCTTACCAGATCCTCTGGTCCGCACTCCTTCAGTCCTCATCATCAACGGCTCTCGTCCTTTCGCGCTCTTCAAGATTCCCTTAGTCTCTCTTTTTTTGGTTTTTTTGGGACCAGGAGATTCCTTACCTGCTCCTTGAGAAGACAAAAGGAAGAATCGCCGTCACCGGTTCAGCTTCAACTTCTTCTTCACTGCCACTGTTCCTTCACCGACGATCCCTAGAGAGATTGAGAGAGATGGAATCTACAGTGCTCGCTAGCCCAGTGATCAAGGTCGCAGCAATCTGCGGGTCAATTCGGAAAGCTTCTTTCAACCGAGGCCTCCTTCGTTCCGGTAATCGCGTCGATCTTGATTTTCGAAATCCGTGCCCTAAATCTGTAGCTCTTCATCGGAACGTGTTGGCTCCGTCCTTTTTCATGTTAATGGCGATAGCGATCGAGATATCCAAGCAATCGGTGAACGGGATGCAGATTGAGCTGATCGACGTGTCGCCGCTTCCGATGATAAACACGGACCTCGTAGTCGACGGCAGGTTCCCGCCGGCGGTCGAGGCTTTTCGTCAGAAGGTTCTGGAATCCGACAGCATCCTCTTTGCTTCCCCCGAGTACAACTACTCCGTCACTCGTAACCGCCTTTGTCTGCTTCATTCTATGCATTTACTTGTTCATAGTGGTGCTATCCAATGTCATTGCTTTTATGGCTGTTGAGCTCATAGAAGAAGAATCGACTGCTGTTTGCTAATTTTTCTTGTCTTGGGAGTGATTAAATGGAGTTAATCACTAGAAATGATATTGCTTCCATCCGCATGCACGTTTTATTGGATTAGATTAGATAAGATTGAGTTTATTGCCAAATTGGTGGATCAGACGACGGTTGCTTCGGGCTGTGTTGGGGATAAAACGAGTCTATCTAATGAGTTTCTCCTTTTCACAACTATGGCATCGGCCTCAATTATCTTGCTCTGCTTTTATCTTGCTTGTGGTGATGTTTTTCTTTCTTCCTCCATTTTTGCCGTCAAACCAAACTAGAGCCAATATAGAGCTTGTATGGTAACCATTTTGGTTCTCTGGTTCTATTTTTCAAAACAAAAAAAAAAGATGAAAATCATGTTTGGTAACGTAAATAATTCTGATTCGATTCCGTTCCCGAAAACAGGTTTTGAAGGAAAAACAAGAATAAAAACAAAGGTTGGTTACGAAAAAAAGAATCGCTTTTAAGAATCACAAAACAGAACAAAGTCTAACATCTCTTACCTTTCCTTTTCAGTTCTCTTAATTTTTCCACGACCTAAGACAGAATGAGGTCTCATTTTAAAAAAATATATATATAAGATAATAAAATATTATATAAAAAATAAAAAAAATCGAAAAAAATTCTGAAAAATAAGAAAAATTTCAGAAAAATCCCTAAAAATAGAAGAAGTTTAGATTAGGCTAGTTTGATCTAATTTTCATAAATTTAGGCATAGATTTAATAGATTTTGTTCTTTTGTAGAAAAATCATAAATGCCTTTGCAATTAAACTTGAATCATCTCGTTCTTAAGTTTTCGATGAATTAAGACTGGCATTTGATTTTCTAGAACCAAAAACACACATAATTCGAGGCAGTGCAATGCATTTTTCTTGTAAAAACAAAGGTGTCGCTCGTGCCGGTTATCCACTCGCTCAAAAAAGTTGATGAAACCCCACAATTAATAGTGAAAATGACTCGTGATGATTCTTGATATTTATTTTTACATTTCAATATGCAATAAATTATATAAGAAAATCAATATGAATTAATCCTCGATTAATTCAAAATATATGATGAAATTTCAAATAATAACTACATAATTATTTGACTTAAATGGAAAAAATTGAGAAGAGCAATTGTTCTCGGGAACATAAATTTTGTGCGCTTATCAAACGCGTTTTTGTTCCAAGAACAGAAATTTTGGGCGATTACCAAACGTGTTACGATTCTCTAAAATTCATCCAGGAAATAGAATCATAAAAAGTCATTTTAATCAGAATCACATTTTCGGATCAGAATGGTTGTCATGGAGGCTCTTAGGCTATGCATGGTAACCATTCCGTTCCGAAAAACCGATTCCGATTAAAATAATTTTTTCCGATTCTATTCCCGAATGAGTTTTAGAAATTCGAAACGCGTTTGATAATTGCCCAAAATTTTTATTCCTGGAATAGAAAAGCGTTTGATAACCGCACAAAATTTCTGTTTCAAAAAGCTGTTTCTCTTTCTAATTTTTTTCATTTAAGTTAAATAACTATGTAGTCACTTTGTAAAATTTCATCATAAATTGAAGACTAATTTCCAATGCACACTAAAATAATTTAAAATGCATTATTTTTTTTAGCATGTCATAAATGAAATACAAATTTTAATACATTACGTTTGAAGTTCGATTGAAGCATAGAATAGTTCCCATATTAATAACTCATTTTCTTCTTTAAATGTTGCGTTGTCTAAAATATATACAAACATAGTAGCCGAATAATCAAATTATCCACCGACAAAAAAAAAAAAAATTATCCTCCTTGATACGAAGTACAAGTCCTTCACTATTATTTTGCAGCTTCCGCCCTAAATCCAAGTGAGTGTTTAGCTTTAGCTCTACATGTAGATGTTTACATTTTGTGATGCACACTACGAGTATCTATATTATCATCCACATGTTGGATGCCATCATCTTTTGTGACATTTTTTGTAGAAGAGTGAAATAGACAAAATCTAAGAAATTTAGACCCAAATTTATGAAAATGAGTCAAACTAGCCTAATAAAAGCTTATTCTATTCTTAGGGATTTTCTAATTTTTTGTGATTTTTTAAAAATTTTCCAATTTTTTTTTTTTTTTTTTTTTTTTATTTTTATTAGGTTGAGGGAAAAGTGACAAGAGAACTGAAAGGGAAAAGTGAGAAATGTGAGACTTTATTTTGTTTTGTGATTCTCAAAAGTGATTCTTTTTCCCAGAACCAACTTTTTTTTTGTTCCGTATTTTGCTCTAAAACTGATTCCGATTCTTTAAAACCGATTCCGGGAACAGAATCAGAATCAAATTTATTTGCCTACCAAACGCGATTCTCATCCTTTTTTGTTCTTAGAATCAGAATCATAGAATGAGAATAGTTACCATGCAGGCCCTTAACTTTCGGATGATCCTTTTCCTTTTCACGGTTAAATGTATTGGATGGTTTGGTGTATGAATGAACATGCCTTCCAAGAACTTGTAGGTGGATTTGCTTTGTTACCTGAGTCCTCGACTTCCCAACTCCTGTTAGACTAAAAAGATGCTACTCACATTATGCATTGTTGGCACTTGTAGTCTGTGATGTGGGAGGCCTCACTGTTGGAGTAATTCAATGAGAATAAAACTGCGAAGTGATTGGAAGTTGGAACTACTATAATGATGAACCTAGTCTTTGTTGATCAATTTCAGAGCTGTCGATGTCATGCTTGAGAGATTGTTGAGAGAGTGTATGCTGTGGTTTCTTACGTATATATGTACGTTATATAGTTGCTTGTGAAATGAAAACGCAGCACGCAACACTCTGTGGATTTGATGAGACTATACTGTAGACATGTTTATGTTTGTACTTTACGTATTTGTGTATGTTGCGCTCACTCAAACATGATTACTTAGGTTGTCAGCCTTGTTTATCGACTCATGGCATATTTGACTGCTTAGAGGATGATGTATTAGTGTACTTATCAAATTATCAATCCTTGCACTGAGGCTTGCTTGACAACCATCTGTTGTCTGAAAAATTCTCACAATGGACTTATCATCCATTTTCTTGACTATGAGACTGATCTCCTTGCTAAACTAATAGGAATGGGGTGAGGTGACAATCTGCAGTGGTACAGATTCTTGGAAATATCAGTATGTTTGTGTGGAACAAATTAGAAAATACAATCCTTCTCTCAGATACTATTGGATCTCGAGTTCATTGAATCTGTGTACACTAAAGAGAATTATGTAGTCCTGTTTTGAATTCATAAGTCAGTGGTAGACTACACATTGCTAAAATCATTCGATTTCACTAAAGCACGGTAAGTCTGAATGAAATCTGTTTCCCCATCCAAACAACCATACACACTTTAATGATCTTTTAGATCAAGTAAGGCCTAAGTAGAAGCCAGAGTGGATAGCCCAAAGGTTATTAGTACTTCATGGTGTTGGGAGTTTGAACCTTTGTCGTAATGCGTAATCCACGCATAGGTTTACGCGTACATGTCTATTTCTTTAATACTGAGCCAACTCCTTGATGTTGGAAGTAAGTTTGATATAACTGTCTGTGGTGCTCTCGTTCATTTCCTGCTTAGGAGCAAAATAAGTACGCAACAGTGGTCGTCAGCTGAAATTTTTCACTAGCATTCGCACAACAATAAAGGACGAGGAAGTTATGCATTTGTGCAGGCATTCATTTCTTGATCATTTTCTTCTTTGTGCTATGCCAGCTCCTTTGAAGAATGCAATTGACTGGGCATCTAGACCACCAAATGTTTGGGCCGGTAAGGCAGCTGCCATTGTGAGCGCGGGAGGAGATTCTGGTGGGGGACGGGCACAGTATCATCTCCGTCAAATTGGGGTCTTTATCGATCTTCATTTCATCAACAAGCCTGAATTCGTCTTGAATGCATTTCAACCACCTACAAAATTCGATGGTGAGGGAAACTTGGTTGATCCAGAGGCAAAGGAGAAACTTAAGCAGGTTCTTCAAGCACTGCACAAATTTACGCTGCGACTTCAGGGACGGTGATGCAAAACTCATTAAGAACTTAAAATGCTCTGCTTCATGGGTATCTATTTTATTTCATTAAAACTGAGGACATGAAATTGATTTCTTGATGATGAACCGCAATTCCATGATTGAGGTTATGAGTAACTGTGCAAGGGCTGTATTAGTAGAGAAACATTCCTCCTAGGAATGACAAACGGTGGAGTGGAGTACAACGTATAGGCTTCTGGTCTGCGCGGGCTAATTTTTTCAAGGATTGCCATCTCCAGTAGTGTTAGTGGTAAGGGTGCTTTTTAAGTCAAATTTCGGTGAATGTAATGCATTAAAAAGAGTACGAACAAGATCAAATGACCAATAGAAAAAAGAAAAAAGAAAAAATAGAGTACGAGCAACAATTGTACCGATTTGGAAGGAAACTAGGTGATTGCTTTTCCAAGATCAGACCCGTGACCCAATTGAATATGATGATGAGACAAGAAAAGGCCAATTTGACTCTGACAGCCAACATGTGCCGTCAATATAGGAGACAACCCCCTAACATAGTACCCATCAAAACAAATTACTGACATGAATTTGGTCCCCTGCACCCTTCGCAGACCCCCATGAATGTCCCTTGACACGACGCCAATGGGGTCCTCTTGAAATTTCCGAGGATGAACCGATCGACCAGTAACAATGGGCTTGTTTTGTTTTGTTTTTTGGCAGTGGGTTCTCTGACAAATGTTAGGTGAATAACTTTACTAACGAAACTGACCAGAGTCTGCATTCACTTCTATCACACTAATCGGGAAGTTGGAAGAGTTTCACATATCACATCTCATTAAAAAAAAGCATAGAAATTTAGCGATTAAACGTGCATTATGCACACAAATCATTAAGGGTCGGTCCATAAACGTTTTCGTATTATGAAATGTTTAGCTAAATTCATCTGTGGCAATGAATACGTCAGAAACTTGATAGTGGTCTCATGTTGAAGGAGACTAGCCTTTCATATGTCATAACACATGATGCGACCACCCAACAATATGCATTGAAGTGGTGACGTGACCAAGAAGGAAGCACCGTTCCTTTTTATTTGTGTGTGAGAGAGAGAGAGATTACAGCCAACAATAAGAGTGGGGTCCACTTGGGAATAGGGCTGAGTTTGACTTGTCAGAAGATGCTGCAGGCCACACGATGTCTTAGGACGCGGTGTCCGAGCTCCAGTTAAGCTGAGACACACGCCTAGGAAAAAGCCTCGCCATTGTTAATTGCATGAAGCTGTTGATGTCTGCCCAATGTCCAGTAAAGAAGTCCTACTTGTTGGCTACTTCTTCTCTCCATATGCCCCCCTAAAGTATAGGCAATGGACCTTCCCCTCTCCCCCAAACAAGAAAGTCATGCCCATGACAGTCTCTCTCTCTCTCTCTCTCTCTCTCTCTCTCTCTGTGTTCCTTCATGCACTAAGGCGTTGGACAAATCAGCAAAGTGACAGGAATTATAGTCTTTTTTAATTCTGCGAAAGGAGCAAAAAGTCATGAAGAGGACAAGGAGTGTGTATGTTATGAGGGACACACTGGACGAGCTTTGTGCCCTTCGGGAAGATGAGGTAAAATATGAGGGGGCACAGCAAAGAAAAGATTACTATTTGAAGAAAATAAGAGGATAAGTCAGAGAAATTATTAGTAAAATTGCCAAGTGCGGTCACTACTCTCTGATCTGACCCACCCCAAAAAAGGCAAATAGGATAACTACCAGCGATGACATGTCTCTGTTTTTCTCCAGATGTTTGGTCCGACAGGAGTTTCAGGAGTCGAATCCGGATGCAAAGACCAACGCTTTGAATCTTTGGTCCAAACCCATCAGAAAAGGAAAAGTGGAAATTAGGGAAATAAAAAAAAAATAAAAGAAAGAGAAAGAAAAACAAAAAGAGAGCAGAGAGAAAAACAAAAAAAAATTAAAAAAATGCACCCAGAAGAAACAAAGAAAAGCTTGCCATTGGTACCAACCCCACCTTTTGCTTTCTCCATCATGAATCCAACGCTCCCGTCCTTTTTCCTTCCAAATCTCAGACAACCCATTTCGCAGCACAAATAGAGTTGACGCCAATGCAAATTCAGACTACACGACGTATTAAAAGAGTCATCTTTTTCATGTTCCGGCATGTCTTGTTTATTTCTCTCCTCTGTTTCAAGAATGCCTTGTGGTGATTGGAGAGTATTCATTGGGGAAAGCATATAGTTAGAGAGAGAGAGAGAATGTGTGCGTGGGTGAGACAGAGAGAGATAGAGAGAGAGAGACATTGATCTGGGTATAGGGAAGCAGAAGAGGAGAATGTAAGCGTTAACATTTGTTAGGGTGCACAGAGAAATGAGCAAAAAGCACGGCCGAATTTTGAAGGCCTGGGAAAAAACAGTGAGGAAATCTCAAGCTGCTGCAAAGAAAAGGGTGAACAGCATTTTCGCCGCTATGTCGGTTGCCCACGTTGACGACGAGGACAATGCGGGCCTGAGCGAGGTCTATCATGCCGAGAGAGTCCTCTCAAATGGGGACTTTTACACTGGCCAATGGGCGGATAACCTCCCCCATGGTCACGGGAAGTATCTGTGGACTGATGGCTGTATGTATGTTGGCGAATGGTTCAATGGCAAGCCGATGGGAAAGGGAAAGTTTTGTTGGCCGAGTGGTGCCACATATGAGGGCGAATTCAAGAGTAGTTATATGGATGGTAAAGGGACTTACACAGGCCCTTCGGGTGATACATACAGAGGTTCCTGGATAATGAACTTGAAACATGGGCAAGGGACTAAGAGTTATGTTAACGGCGATTACTATGAAGGAGAGTGGCGGCGTGGGATGCAAGATGGCCATGGGCGGTACCAATGGCATAATGGGAACAACTACATAGGACAATGGAAAAGTGGGACCATCAACGGGAATGGTACAATGATATGGAGTAATGGAAATCGGTATGACGGATTTTGGGAAGATGGTTTGCCTAAAGGGAATGGGACTTTTAGATGGGCGGACGGTAGTTTTTATGTCGGCATTTGGAGTAGAGACCCGAAGGAGCAGAGCGGCACATACTATCCATCAGGGTCAACCGGAGGTAATGTGGATTGGAATCCTCAAGAGGTGTTTTCAGTGGACTTGCAGGATTGCAAGATTTGTCCAGGCGAAAAAGTTTCTATTTTGCCATCACAGAAGCTGCTGAATTGGCCCGGGATTGAGGGGGAGGTCTTGGAAAAGCAGCAAATTTGGAGACCTCAAAAGGAAAGTGATGGGGGTGGGAAACGGAGGTCGTCGGTAGATGGAAGGGTGTCTCATTACAGTTGGGGATCAGAAGGCGGTGATGGAAATAATCTCGGCGATGATGATGATGATGAAGGCATGAGAGCCACACTGACTAAACAACAGATGCTGAGGATAAAACCGCCCAAGCGACAGGGAGAGACTATATCTAAAGGACATAGGAACTATGAGCTAATGCTCAACCTGCAGCTAGGAATCAGGTATGGGCAGTTCGTATTATTGGTAGTTTTACTTTGCCTGCTTTTTCTCTTGATTTGGCTAACAGAAGTTTAGCTTTGCTGATTGGAGCTTGTTTATGATTATCCACAAGCTTCACATATTCATAGGTTCTAAATTTGTTGTTTTTTTTGTCCTCGATATAGCTGATTAGATATTTGTCTCCTCAGCTAACTGAACCTATAGTTTCACTTCTAGTATCCCACATGTTATGGTGTTCAATGGAAGGGATAGTGCACGAGTGAAAGTAATGATCTATTGCCTCTCAATCCCCCAATGAGAAAGAAAAATGACAGCCAGGCTGTAATGTTTCATCTTGTATTCTTCTACTGGGAACAATTCCAGGAGATAATTTTGTGCATATGTCATCATGATCAGCATGTCATCAGATGTCTTTCTTGCGTGTAATCGGTCATTCAATGTGGCCCCGCAGGCATTCTGTTGGAAGGCCTGCTCCAGCTACATCCCTGGATCTGAAAGCTTCGGTTTTCGATCCCAAGGAAAAAGTGTGGACTAGATTTCCTTCCGAAGGATCCAAGCATACTCCTCCCCACCAGTCATGTGAATTCAGGTGGAAGGATTATTGCCCAGTGGTTTTCAGGTAATCTCGAACCACTTGTTGTCACTGATGATAATCTTCTTTCAGCTGCACCATCCAGTTACCTTTTATGGATACATCTACAATATAGTAGTGTTTGTGGCAGAACTAATGATATTATGCTCATTAGCATAAGCTTAAGCTGACATCTCCCGAAATAGTCCTTTATTAAACTTTGTCTGGATTTCTGTCATGTGAACTCACTCAAGATGGCTTAAGTTTCAAAGCTCCAAATTTCGTTAACCAGACTTCAGGGTGACAATATATTCTTTTTGTCAATCTGCAGGACTCTCAGAAAGTTATTTAGAATTGATGCAGCAGATTATATGTTATCCATCTGTGGGAATGATGCCTTGCGAGAGCTTTCTTCCCCAGGGAAAAGCGGAAGTTTCTTCTACTTGACCCATGATGACCGGTACATGATAAAGACCATGAAAAAATCAGAAGTAAAGGTGTGTTCTCCTCTTTGCTTCCATAATATGAGTGATGAAGTTCCATTTATCAGTGCATTCTCACTAAATAATTTACTGGAGCAGAAACTAGTCTTCTAAGGTTCATGTCTATGTCTAAGTTAACAGCTCATCTCCAGATGTTTAATTAGTTTCACTCATACCAAATTACGATATATAGTAATCAGTCTGATGAAGGCATATTGCTAGGTTCAACCATTTATGTAAAGCATTCTTGAGATTTTTGGTGAAAGTTATTTGCGCCTGACTGCAAAACTTTAGTAAGCAATTCTTGAATGTATGGTCTTTTTTATGCTTTGATCACAATGTAATGTGATCTTTTTCATCACAGGTGCTTTTGAGGATGCTGCCATCTTACTATAATCATGTCCGAACCTATGAAAACACTCTCGTTACAAAATACTTTGGTCTACATTGCGTGAAATTGACTGGGACTGCCCAAAAGAAGGTAATGTTTGAGATACACTGTAATCAGAGTTAATTCTCGCTAGTTGAACTTCACAGGACATAAAACTGTAGTTGTACTCATTTGCAATCAGTGGCCCAGGTAAGGTTTGTCATAATGGGAAACCTATTCTGCTCCGAGTACGCAATCCATAGGCGCTTCGACTTGAAGGGTTCTTCTCATGGTCGTATCACTGACAAACCGGAGGCTGAAATTGAGGCTACTACCACCCTTAAGGACCTTGATCTCAACTTTATATTCAGACTGCAGAATGTTTGGTTCCAAGAATTCTGCAGGTGAGATTTATTTTCTGCTAGTGCTATTAAATCGGTTGTTCCTCTTTCTTTGTGCCTTCCTTACTCTTGAGCCCTCTCTCGCCTACCCCATACACCTTCTGCCCACACCCTCAAGCCCAATATTGCACAAGCAAGGTAGAGAGATGGAACTTCGATCACTCATTTCTGATATATAATGAACTAAGATTTTCACAAGCCAAATTGTTTCTGATATATATTTTCTGTAGAGCTCTTTCTTTAGAGAATGAAGTGGGATTCTAGCATGCCAGAATTCCTCCATTCATAGTAATCCAAACTTCTACTTAGGTCAAACTAATTCTGATTCCATACGTTGATGGCAATTTCTGAGAGGTGCATTTAAGTAGAGGTTGTGAGCTTATGTGTCTTTCTGTGAAATGTTTGAGCCAATCCTAATATATCCTCTACTTGTGCAGACAAGTGGACAAGGATTGTGATTTTCTTGAACAGGAGAGGATAATGGACTACAGTCTTCTGATTGGTCTTCACTTCCGAGATACTTCTTATAACAAGGATAGCTTAGTTGCCGAGACTTGTCCTGCCGGAGCTCGCACTCCTAGAGGTTCACTTTCGCCATTTCGCTAAAATGCCTTTGGCTCATGCCATGTCAGCCAGGCTTAACATTTGCTATAATGTCTGTTCAGGCATTGGAGATAACCTTGTTGACCCTGTAGATGCTCGCCTTTCCAGTGTGGAAATGGATCAGCTTCAACTTGATCCTACCAGGTAAAACTGATCCGTTACCCTTTACAATTCTCTGACAATCGATTAATCGGAAACCAAAAGAAGACAAATCAATGCTTCTGGATTGATAATATATGGCACTTCCATTTCTCAGTATTCAGGTTTTTATTTGCAACATCCTCCATCCTTTTGTAAGCTGTAACAATTATCTAGAGCTTCACCCTTGCAATCTACCATTTCAATCAAATTAGCTCTACGTATGTGACTTAAGCATTGCTGTTGTTATACCTGATGATATTGGGCAGATGGGCTTCAACCAGATTAGGGATAAACATGCCTGCAAGGGCTGAACTAACAGTGAGGAGAAACGACTGTGAGCTTCAGCTGGTTGGTGAACCAACGGGAGAGCTATACGAGGTCATCATCTTCTTTGGCATAATAGACATATTGCAGGATTATGACATCAGCAAGAAGCTTGAGCATGCATACAAATCAATTCAATACGACCCAACTTCAATATCAGCAGTTGATCCAAAGCAATACTCCAGACGGTTCCGTGATTTTATATACAGAATCTTTCTAGAAGACACTTGAGGTTTGGATCCACTCGAATTGTCGATCCACGTGTAGACACCTATGTACAGTCAATGCATGGGATGATGGGTCTCGATGGTGAGAAGGTTGCCATTTTGGTAAGTGGCGAGTCCTAGAGAATGGCATCTAGGGTCAGGTGTCCCATGCTCTTGGGAAACAAACGGCACATTTTCACCTTCATCGTCTTGTAAGTTATAGGCTCAAAGAAATGTGTTGTAGGTAAGGGTAGAGAAGATCAGAATTTAAGCCTCATTCTTTTTGTAAAATGTCTCATCACAGCATTGATTCTTTGTACCCATATCTTCACCCAGAAAGGGGAGGGATATGAAATTTTGTTATGAATAAGATGTACAGGAGATCAGTGATAGCAAAAAAGAAAAATTCTTAGTTGCTTCACCATGAATTTCGCATCACAATCCGAATCAAGAATCCTTTTAATGAAGGTTCGTTCCATTTTCTGCATGTCGGGTGGCATCCTGATCATGTTGAGGGATTCGGAGTTCCTTATTTTGCCCTTCGGACATACACAGATATTTCTGCACAAATCGACCCAGCAAGAATGGTGCATTCAATATCCAAAGTGCAATCAAGCAGAATCCACCGTTACCTCCAAGTTGGCCAACCGTGGATAAGTTAGAGGTCCTGACATTTCTACAAAAGATTATACGCAGCAAAAGTTTGCTCCTTTGACCTGAACTTCGAAACCCAGAGCTGATGGATGCAGATAACAATTTGCAAAGCACTGGCGAGTTGTGTACCTTATGGGCCTCCAGCCGTAATTTAAATTTTCAATGTGGCATAGGGGAATACCTGATAGTGCTAGGCGCACAAGGGGTAGCGGACAAGTTTCATAAGTCAAGTTACGTAAAAACTAGGAGCGTCATATTTATTTACATTCTAATGCACCTGATGCAACTTCATTCCACATAGAACCTTCCATTCAGCCTCATCTGTGGGTATCTCAGCACACGACATCAACCTTGATTCCATCGATGCCGTGAAGACTCGGGCTGTTGCACATGTCAAGCTATTGCCTGACCTCGATGTTACAGCCAATTAATACCGAATATCCGTCTTAGAGGAAGTGTTTTTACTTCAATTTGACTGATTCAGAACAGTGCCAGACACCCGACCGGCAAAATTTAAGGGAGACCAGGACCATGTCTTGTTTCATGGAGGACATGAGGACCAGCGATCATGAAAAGCAAAATTTTGTTTTGCCGTCCCATCACTTACATAAAGAATCGAGCCAAGAAGCTAGTATCTATCATATCAACCAATGGGACTCTTCCTGTAACACAAAAGAAGAGGTGGTCCCCTTTTCGCATGTTGTGGATTCTTGCTAGGCCACTAAATTTTTTTATTTAGAATCTACTAAGATCATAAGTGGAAATGACAGAATCAGTCATCCAAATCTCGCGACATTAAGCGCATGATAATTGCATAGGCATAAACATATCTACTCTAGCATAAATACTTCTTATGGATAAGAATCATAAGATGGTGAAAAGGAAACACAAGATTGAAAAAAGCACAATATCTTCATTAGAGAGAGTTCTTCATACAGATCAACAACATGAAGGCACCGATTTGTTGCCGGTCCATTTCCAACTAATGCCGACACACATGGTTTTATTTATCTTCAGAGTGGGTCTTAAGAGAACTATGCATGTCTAGATATAAATGTGACTGCATTCAGCACCTGCCAGAAAAATCTTCGAGAGAAACTGAAATTGGATTTCGTCCAAGCACAAGGTTTGTTCTTGCAGATCTACAAATTATTGTGCCAGTGAATGTTTGTGGAACACGAGTAGAGGCAACGAAACTGACAATGACAAATTGTGCTCTAAAACTGAGACTTGTAAACTTCATGTCCATTCACTGCAGAGGTCACTGGAGACAATCTGATTGCAAACGAGTATGGTATGGGAGGAACCAGATATTTCTCGTGGACACAAGGCGACCAGCTATCATCACCACCCACACCCATATGCTTGTGGTCTAGATGCACCTGTAACAGCACATAAAAATTCTAATAGTCAAGACCGATAATGGGGATATATTAAAAGGAAACATTGACATGACACTGGAGCTATTGACACATTTATGCGAAAACCAGAACTAAGGAACTTAACAGGTTAACAAAGCAAATAATTCCTCAATTTCTTGTTGCAGCATTTAGTTAAATTTCAGAGGAACTGACATTGGACTGAATATAAACAGTGAAATTTCATATATTTTGCGGACAAATAGAAACAGTCAAATGAAATG
Source organism: Rhodamnia argentea (assembly GCF_020921035.1). Taxonomy (NCBI): domain Eukaryota; kingdom Viridiplantae; phylum Streptophyta; class Magnoliopsida; order Myrtales; family Myrtaceae; genus Rhodamnia; species Rhodamnia argentea. The sequence goes on along the minus strand of NC_063157.1, from coordinate 20,851,367 downwards.
AACACTTGAAGATACTATAACGCAAATGAAAAAGCATTTCTGACTCAAGGCATTACCTCAATGCTGCTTCCTCTAGCAAGGTCTTCATTATGCGTTGCACGGTCAAGTTCCGATGTGGTGTAATAACTCGCACTCATTTGCATTGGAGGAGAACTGCCATAAACAGAAGCATAAATCCCAACACCATCTCTGTTTTGGAATGTCACCCATCTCACGTCAGCACGACCTGCACATTCTCCTGGAACTATGTAGGGAACATGCATGTCAGCCACATTCTCCTTGTAAACCGCAACATGGGCAGCAGCTTTTCTATCAGGATAGCATTCAAAGGGACCTCGTCCATACCATTGAATCCTCTCCAAAGAACTTTCCAAATGGAAAACAACTCCCACTCGTGGCAGAGGTGGAAGATTCAAACTGGGTCTTACATGGCATTCCATAATGACATCCCCAGAACAGTAGATCGAGTACATCACGTCACATTCAAATACAACAATTGATTTCTCGGACTGAGAAAGGGAACCCTCCTCACCTTGCACGATAACATGGTATACTGTCTTAATTTTCAAAAGACTATCAGAATCTTGCTCTATAGAGCAGCTCTCGGTAACAACTGAGAGGCTGTTGAGGTGAGCAGCTTTCCACAAAGAGAGATAGCTAGCAGAGCCTCCACCTTTGTCATTATCTGTAGGTGCTCGCCAAAAGCAAGGGAGTATGCCACTATCCATAACAGAAACTCCTTGAACCTGCAATTTTGTTACCATGTATTAAAGAATCACATTGCCATTGATGTCAGAATATTTAAAGTGGGGCACCACCTTAAATGTCAGATTGATTATTATCTTCTGCCTTAAAAAAACAATTTGCAATAACAACCTTCCAGCTTTCAAAAGCTCCTTTCTGGACATTGAATTTTATCTCCCAATTATCCTGACAGCAGACTCTGATCGTATGCCCAGAAACTTCTTTGAAAATGGTACCACCTTCAACTTTGATAGCCTGCGGGTTAAACTACTATTAAGTAATGTTGAAGACATTACATAGATGCGACAAACTTAATGTAAGTATCAATAAACCGGATAGCTTTTTACATGGTGAGCAAGGACTTTTTTTGCAGGTAGCTGGACTTGGGTGGAAGACACAATATGCCCAACTTCAGCCCAGCGGGTTGAATGCAAAAGCTTAGCAGAAATTGTCAAGAAAATCTCAGTAGCACAGCAGGAAGCCCAAACTGAGTACCAGGGGCCCTTCGATAACTCTATGTCAAAGCTGCTCTGGGATCCAATCTCGGGAAGTGAAAGGGTCCCGGAACCAAGGTTGCATCCATCTCCGTGGATGAACCAACTAAATTCTAGCCCTTCTGTTGTTTCATAGAAATGAGTATTCATTATCTGTAAAGGAGATCAAAACATTGTCAGCTTCATAAAAAAGCTATAGAGGTTAGCTGAGGCTTGACAGTACCTTTAGTGTGGTCCCATTTAATAGAACCTTGATTGGTTGATAGACATACTTCACTTCTGCAGAGGTTAAACAGAGACACAGTGAGTATGCAGATTGATAGCTAATCAGGCCACTAAACTCAAAATGTTATATATGTCAGTCAAAAGTATTAAGTGAAATGTACCATGCAGTGCAGGATGTGGAGTTCGATCTGGCCATGTAAGTCCGTTCAAACAGAAGTTTAAATCATTAGGAATGTCCCCAAAGTCTCCTCCATACGCCCAATGTTTGCAGCCATCAGCCTTCTCTTTTAGTAAACCCTAGGTTGAAAGAACATAACCTCAAGTTTCTGAACAATTCCTCCTTACACAATCGCCACAACGAGAAAGCCAAAAAAGCTCATAGTATAGAGCAGGCATAGCTTAAGTTGATATTAGTGCCAGTTATTGACTGCAACCATGATAATATGAAGGGAGAAGAACACTAGCTTATTAAGCATCAGAACAAGGAAATGCATGTCTTTCTTGGAGAGAACTTGAAATGCTTCCATCTATTCAACCCACAATCCCCTTTGCGCTCCAACTGAACGCTTGACTAACTATACCTGTGCAAACTACTTCTTCCGATATCAATAGAAAGATTGTGGACAATTAATGCCTCAAGAATGTATCCGTACGAACTTGACAAATTGCAATATAGAATTTGCAAGCCCGATAAATTACACAAACTCAATTGATTTTAGTTTCATTTTAAGATACAGTTTCAGGTGCTTCATATCCATCCTAATAATGTTCACCAGATCAGGTCACTGCATAATCTATTCAAAGGACTTGTGAAATCTTTAACAGTTGTGTCTAACTAGTTCAGTGAAAATAGAACATACATGACTCATTTGCCAGCTACTTCTAGTCAGCATTACTATACCATTTAAGAAAAAATTACTTCTGGATTGAACAGAAGAAAATTACATATGTATTGATGCATATAGCCAGACCTGGTTAAAGATTCAGATCTGTGAGACACCTCTTAGTATAGGCTCTATCATTTGTCCTAACAATACATCCAATAAGCACTTTACTGGACACTTTCTCAATCCACATATATTTCCCGAGTAATATTGGGGAGAACTAACTTGACTTTATAAGTATATAATAAAAGAAATGCCTTTTAGATATTTGGCACAATTCTTGGTAATATACAGGGATTCCTGTCCACAGCTTTGAGCATAGGCGAAGTGAAGGCTTGCATGAGCATACTTTTCCAGGTCAAGGAGTAATTTACCTGATCAACCCAATCCCAGATAAAACCACCTTGGAGACCAAATGTACTATCAATTGCTTCCCAGTATTCAAGAATGTTTCCATTGCTGTTTCCCATTGAATGTGAGTACCTATCAATGGTGACACATGAATATTGAACACGGTATGGATATCAGACTAAGTGTGATCATTAAGAAATAATAAAAAGGTGGAAAGAAAAAGGAAGTTGGAGTTACATACTCGCACAAGATCAAAGGACGAGTTTCATTCGGATCTTTAGCAATCTTCAGTATGTCCCACACACGCATGTACATAGGGCACACAATATCTGTTGAGGAAGTTCTGGCTCCACCACCTTCATAGTGTACTACACGAGAAGGATCCTTCCCTCGGATCCACCCTGATGTAAAATATTAGATTAGTAGCTTATAGCAAAGGAAGAAGGTTTTTCCATTGAATACAACTTCTCCCAAGGCTTATATTGCCCATACTTCCTGCATGAAATATGCATCCCAATTCCCAACACTTTAAATTAAAGGAGAGAAATTAATCTCTTCCTGAATACTACATGTGCAAGTACATTGTAGCCCATAACCCATTTACTCGGAGGTTGGCTCCTCCATGTTTGCTATGCAAACTACTAATTTGAAGCATGTTCATTAACATTTTCTGTACATAAATAGCTGAAGAAGAACGGATGTGCTGATTCAATAGATGAGTTCCATCTTAGTAGTCTACTCATTAGGGTTTAAAGCAGTGTGTCAAATATGTGTGCATGTTCTTTCAGATGGCACTTCATTACAAGAGAACGATCTAAATGAAACTGAAAATAAGTGCATTCATTTATTTATTCTTGTTTTGATATTTTTCAGCAGCAATATTTTGTAAGATCTGCTTTGATCTAATAATTTGGAAGGTCTAATACCAGCTGAAGCAGAATGATTAGGCCCATATCCAGCTTCATTTCCTAAGGACCATGCTATTATGCAAGCATGATTTTTGTCCCTCTCCACCATGCCAATCACACGATCCAGCATAGCAGCAGCCCAACTTGGTTCACGAGTAGGATGCTTCCGATCTTTAGAGAGAACAAAACCATGTGTCTCAATATTGGCTTCATCTATCATGTACATGCCAAACAGATCACACAACTGATACCAACGAGGATGTTGAGGATAATGGCTGTTTCTGACAGCGTTCATATTATTTTGCTTCATAAGAACTAAATCCTGCGAAGATGGATAGCTTAAATATAATTCCAACTAACACCATTGTTAAAAGCTGTCACAGGGAAGATAAATTTCCTGAAATTCTGTTGTTACCTTAACCATACAAGACTCAACGTTTGTCTTTCCTAGACGCGGATGATGCTCATGCCTGTTCACTCCTCTTATAATGACTGGATGCCCATTAACAAGCAACTGTTTATGGGCTGTGGAAATTTGCCGGATGCCTACTTGGCACGATTCACAGTCGATAACATGGCCACTGGAATCTTTAAGGATGACAACAAGAGTGTAGAGATTTGGCTGAAATGACAATAGCCAGCAAACAATAAGAAATGGAAACAAAAAACTACTTGAAAAGCATTGTCTGAGGGCTAATATGCATGGGATCTATAACAAAAGAGACAGGGAAGTACACATCTGTATGGCACTTCAAAATCACTAGGAGACATTCCGTACTAAAAGAATCACAAAAGGTCAATTGATTACTAATATCCATTATCATTTTGATAGAAACAATAATATAAGAGAAAGAACCTTTCCATCATGATCTGCAACACAGAAAGATCCGAAAGGAAAATATGGAGAAATCTAACAACATATGTAGCAGCCACTTGTTTCAGAAACACAATCAAGAATCTTCATTTCAGAACTTTATGAACAACTTCCTTACATGTTCAGCTGACCAGAGCCTAGGCTTTTCCAGCTTTCCATCAAGTATAAAATCATGAAACCCAAGTCTATCGGACGACGAGCACTTGAACTTTAGATCAGAAACATCAGATGAGAGAAGATCCACATGACCATCTTTGTCGTACCAGATAGAAGTATCAAAGAGTTTAGCTTCAATTATTAGGTCAGAAAGAATGCTGTCTGCAGGCTTTTGTCGAGAATCATCTATCTTAACTTCAACCTGCATGAAAAGTATGGAGTGTTCCAAATAAAGCGGTGAACAGTAAAGATAACAATAGCAAAATAAGTCAAAATTAGGGGAGAAGTTAGAAAATATGCTATGATGATTGTACGGCCCTCAATTACCCGAGTCAGGGAGAAGTATATGGTGACATGTCTTTTTCACACTTTAGAACATCCAAAGAGAGATGCTACAACTTTTAGCCTTCTTCCTTATGTTGTCATATCTTCTTGTCAAATGTATAATTATCTTGTGTTCACATGAAATTGGGTATCGGCAGCCAGTGAAGTATAGGCATATCTCTGTTGGGTGCTAAAAAGTCCATATCCAACTGACAGTCATCGGATAAATTTAAAGGACTGACCATTAAGGATAATATATTTGATTACTTCAGTTGATTTGTATATATTTTGGTCAGTTACGAGTATTGATATTTTACTCACCTTGTAAAATTTATTTTGTAAGTTTATTTTAAGTGAATTCTAAGCATAAGTTTTCAATTGCCCCCCTCTTCAACCTATTTCCTGCATCTGCCACTGACTTTCCTATGCCACTTAAGCAGGAAAAAGAGCAGAAGACTGCTTAATGTAGCAGAAGCCAAAGTCATAAGGAGACAGTAGTTTTCTCAAAAAAATATGAAAATTAAACGGAAACAAAAGGAACAAAGCCAATAAATTGCTAAAAGCACAAAGCAAGACAACCCATTTCTTGTCACACGAAGCAATAATTTGCAAGGTTGACAAAATAATCAAACATCACACGCTATTCAGAATGTGTCGTCCACATTTGGGGTTCTGGCACTATTATGAAAGCAAAGATCTAAATGCAAAGCAAAAGACCATTACTCGGGCAGAATGGGAAATTTATTAGATTCTTCTTTTACTATTTCTCTACAAAATTTTCTTTAATCATAGCAGATCCGACTTAATGGAAAAAGGCTTAACTTGCTTTTTGATTGTTTGTATTTTATCATCAACTTTTGTCATCCGGAAAAGAAAGAGTTGGCCACAAATAAGCATCCTGTGGATATTATCTGTTTTCACGTTTGGAAAATCTTTTAGTCAATTAAGACGAAAAATTTAAGAAGATAAAAGATATAAAAGATAACTGCTAAGTTACAGATAAAGGCATCTAGATGGCAAGAAACCTTGCTGTGCACAAAGAGAAAAATACATAGAACAAGAGAATCATAGAGAAAGTGATAAACAAAGCAAAAGAAGCTACTCAGACAATGTACAACATTGCACTTGGTTGGAGAAGAGTGCTCTCGATTCAAGCAAATCTAATTTTTGTATAATGTAACTCTGCTTGTATATTTACCTGGAGATCAGCGCATGTGAAATTTGCATCCAGGTTAGAGTTGAAAAAATAATCCGCAATAGATACCTGAATAAATTATGTTATAGCTAGTCAATTCCAATCCATGCGATAACCAGGTGGTAAAAAGGTCAGAAGGCATCTTCCACAGAGTTTCATCAACTGTATGCCATATCAATCCATGAGATAGGCAGAAACTCAGAGTATGCAGCGACATTAGATTCCAAAACAACCTGTAGTATCTTAGGAGGTTTTGACAGATTTATTTAATGTTTTCAGGGTTATGTATGTTACTAAAGAAACCAATATGGCTAAATTTTTCATGCACATGTTACAGATATACATGTCATTCTGTCTTGAACCTTCTGCATATAGTGCACAACAGTTTTACAAAGACATTCCTATCCTTATCTACTCAACTTAGAAGAATATACCACCAGTTTACAAGAGAAACTTTCAAATGCTCACTAACAGAAGAAAAGAAGCCTAGCTTACAGACTTTATTAAGTATCAACTCATATATACATACACAAGCCACTATCCCAGATTACAAATTCGATTATGTTCCCTGAAGCACCACTAGCATTAACAGTTCGGCAACCAGGATCGTGTAGAAGAATAAATCTCATGAAAACGAGAATGTCGAGAAAACAAACCTGTGGCTTTGCTAGAAGAAGCACATCACGATGAATACCAGATAACCACCAATGATCTTGATCCTCAAGATAAGATCCATCACTCCATCTAAACACTTGAACAGCTAAAACATTCTTCTCTTCAGTAGTAGAAGGCTTACAGTAGTTCGTGATTTCAAATTCAGCTGGGAGCCTACTATCCTGACTGCAAAACCGAGCATTATGGATGTGCCAATTGTTAACTGATTAAAACAACCGAACACTGTTTCCTTCATTATTTTTCCTGTTCCAAGAACCCAGCAGTGAAAGTTTTCCACAATAACAGTTGACTGAAACTTCCTTTCTCAACGAGTTCACTGCATCAGGATTCTTTCTCTAACTAATTTCTATCTCTCGTCCCTTTTTAGCAAGTGCTGCACAACAGGAATCTGCCTCTCACATACATCATTTAATTTTTTAGAGAAAATAAAGTAATAATCTAGTAAACAGCAAAAGTATAATTAGAAGTCCCAAATTACTTTCAAACAAAAAGCAACAACATTGACTAAGATGATCAGGAAAAGCAAAACATGCTCCAGCCAAGCCAAAATCCAGAATGAGGTATCATTAATGACATCAAACAAAAAGGTAAGTGCACTATTCAACTTCATTTTTGTTCTCTTGGAGACAAGGCCATAAAACTTTCTCCACTTTGGCCATAATATCAATTAAGTAAATGAAGACATTCTCTATGAACATATTTACCAGACTATCTATTTATTGACAATATGGTTAAATGTCAATCCAGCAGGAAATGTCAAACTGATGTTCACCCAAAATGCAAGCAAAACAAGAACAATAGGATTAAGTGAATAAGGAGGTATTGCATGATACTAACATCCGTTGTTCTAGAGCATGACATAGAAGTTTGTAAGTATCAAAACCATTATCTACCAACTTAAGGCCTGGTTAGATTAACAGGAAAGTTTCTGGATTCTCTGATTTAATTATCTAAGAATGAAACAGACCCTAATATGTGACCAACAACATTTTGAAGAGAGTTTTCAATAGAAACAAGGAAGTAGTTTTGAGCTTTCACTGCTTTCTTTCCAAATGAAAACTCTAGTATAACAGAAGAAAAGCCTCTCTTCCCATTATGATGGAATGCGTACATTTTTTCACTTTTCCATTCTTAAAGAGGATTCTAATTTTCACTTACTACACATGTTTTCAAGGGGACAAAAAAGATATGAAAACACTTACTTTTTCTGTTTCCTTTTTCTATGAAGAGGAAGATCAAGAAAATCTTTTCTGAAACCAAATAGGCCCCAAGCGTCAGCATTGATTAAAAAATTCAACATGGTATCAAAGGGACAGGTCCAATGTTTTAAGTCTCTTCATCCTCCTATGCCTCACATTGAATGTTAACTCACACTTTAGGCTCAGGCAGGAGCAAACCAACATCGAGCAAGACGTCTTTAAGTTGTATTTATGTCTGTTCAAATGAAACTATGCCTTTATTAGATGAATTGGCAATAATTCCCAAAGTCCAATGCAAATAAGTATACTCACAGAATGCTGCAATTTTTTTCTAATATAATATACTTCTGGTCAAAAGATGAAATAACTACAGTCAATGATGAGTGGAGAAATAATTACCTATATCCCACAAAGACTCCATTAATCCATGCACAGAAGGCAGAATCCACTGCTTCAAAGTGCAGCAAAATCCTACGCCCTATTCAATTTTAATAGGAAGCAAAGCTAAAGCCACGATAAAGAGTTAAGAATAATGTTGGAGATAGTAAGACTCATACACTAAATATGTTCGCTATATGGCAGTTTCTCTTGGGTATTTAAATAGATCTACTCACTTACACTTACTGTATGCCACATCAAATCCATTTAGTATAGGAATTTTAGCGTCTCTAGCATTACTCAAAAGTTAAGTACCAAATACTACTATGAGAAGAGTACAATGCAAGGCATAACGAAAAAGATGCAACGCAAAAATCATATCATTGGCAATATGCCAGCACAAAAGGCGCTCAAATGCGGGTGCTTATGTGTTCGTGAGACACATGCGCGCGCATGCAAGAGAGAGAGAGAGAGTTTCACTACTTTTGGATAATATGCTTAAGAAGCAAGTCCACAGATATGTAATTTAATGCATTTACATGCTCAGTCAAATGGCTGAAGATGATATGGTCAGTTTATACACCAACAAGACATGTAGTTGAGCTACAATCTCAAGAATTCCCATCTCAATCCAGGGATAGAAAAATTTAGGCCATGTTTTGTTGGAGAGTGCTTATAGGAAAGTACTTTTGCTCTCAGGAAGCTAACACAAACCCAGTAGAGCATAAGGCACTTGGTAGGCTTCAAACGACGAAGCTCAAAAAGGCAAAGCAGGAAGAAACCCATTCTCAAGAAGCAAGCTAGGGTGCTTTTGCAGCCTCTGTGGCTACAGCTTTCATATTTACAATTTTCCCCTAACACTATTAATATTATAAAAACCATTTAAGGAAACAAATTTGCCTTCCACAGGAATTAATTTACCCATAAATCATCTGTACAAATGTTTAATTTATTAATCACCAGGTGTTAAGACCTTCACTTCCAACGAGATTCTGTTTATAGTCACATCTAAGCACTTTGCTTTATCTAAGCTCCAACTAAATAGAAGAATTTATCTTTAAAGTGAAAAGATTGATAGAGGAAAAAACATAAAAAGATCGTACTGGAAATGAACTATTCAAGCGGGTTCATTAAAAGCAGATCTTTTACAGTAGATAGTGACTGGCTGATCAACTTTCAAGTTGAAGGATTGATTACAATCAGAATCCACTGAACTCAAGTGATTACCAAAAATCACCAATTTGTTTGAATAGTTGTTAACTAACTAGTGACTAATAAGTGTTTCCTCCAACAGCCACTAAAAGGAGACATAGCATATGAAACTTCAGTACATAGTACAAAAAAATCTATGCTCTATCCTTTATTTACAAGTCATGAACTAAAATCAAGAGAGAGGAAATTCCTCAATCAGCTGAGCGTATGAAATTTAAACCATCTCTTTTAGATTTCATTCAGCATTCTCATGATACGCATGAATACAGGAGGTAGCTAACTTGGTGCAGGACTGCTCGGAAGTTTTCATGTGGATTCTATCATCAAACAATCACCATTAGCAATTATCAGACATACCCATAGAAGCATTAGATGACATCAAGCAATGCCCTGAGGATATAGGTGAAACAACAAAAGGAATGAAAGTTCAAATATATGAGCAACAATATCCTGTTATTTCATTTGAGCAGACCAGCTTCAGAGTAGCTAAACATATAGTATGTAGAGCATTCAAACAACAACTACCTTTCCATTCATTAGGGATGCTGAAATATGTCCTGTAGCAGCCAGTTGGATTTTCCAAAGGAACATTTGGTGGATCAAGTGGAAATGGGTACAGAATATTTGTGTAAATAGGTATATCATATCCATGCATCTGCCAATTGGAAGGAACTGCGCCAATTTGAACAAAGATGAGTGAGAAAATTAGATGTTGCAGTATGCAATACACAATGATAAATATGACAATATTCCTGAACAATGAAACCAAAAGGACCTCCCAGAAGATTCCTACCTAGCACAAATCATTGAGAATATCCAAAATGCATCAAATATGCAATGATTTTATGCTCGACAGCTTTCATTTTGAACACAGAAAAGTTCACTCGAACCTCAAACAGGTACCTAATGAAACTCAGATAGACAAAAGATGCCTTCAACACAATTGAACATCCCCCCCCCCCAAACAAAAAAAAAAAAAAAAAACAATCCCCCAATCCTCACTAAAATTGCATCATCAATGCATTCAGGCTTACTGTAGCAAAATTCAATGAGGTATAGTTTAGCAGAGTGCGACTCGTGAATTAGAAGAGGACTATCGTGCACCTTCACTAAACTTTTTGCAGTAGTACAACATATATTTATGACATAGAAGATCATCAAGTTCAAAAAATGATGTAGCCAAAAAACAGTCAATCTGATATTCTTAACCTGGGCACATGCAGAAGTAATGGATCTTTTCGACATTTGATCTTTGGCCTAGTAATCTTTTATCAGATTAAAACATGACATTAACTAGGGGATGCAGCGCTTAAATCTTAAAGGCTTCTTTTATGAAGAATGAGGACTTGCAATACCAGGCAAACTTTCCCATGTAGAATCCTCAAACGCAGTATCAAAAAAGTTGCTGGGGACTTTTTTAGGATTTTGAGCCATAAAGAATTTCCAATGGCTAGACAAGGATTTTGCAAAAGGCAAGCCTTTGACCCAGAAAGAAGCACTATCAAGAGCGCTATTAACGGCATCATCATCCCAAACCGCTGAGTTCGCCAACGTGAAGTCCACTTTGTTCCGTTCAAACCAGTATCTAAGAGCTCCTGACAACATGATAAAGAGTGAGTTTCCAAGCTGCAAGTACACAATAACGAGAACAACTTACAAAAGCAGGAGAACGAAGAAGGATATACCCAGACCGCGGGACTCAACATGATAAGCATAAGAAAATTTAAGGGAACACTACTAAAGTCCAACCAGAAGGCCACAATAAAGTGACAAAATCACATACTCCTCTCAGTCACATCTGCCTCCCAAGGGAAAGAACAATAACTGATCGCCCATAAATAAGAGGTATATCACACGACTGGCAGTTCCAATTCGACCCATTTTTTTTTAATTCTTCAACCGATCAAAGCACTTTCCACAGTTGATTAGACACGACCAGCACATGTACGACACTAACCTTCGACAGAATCGTGACAATGCAGAGTGACGTGAGGATCGCGCTTTCGCAGTTTGATGAAGCTCTGATCCTCCCATGCCCTGTACCCATTTTCCGGCGGCAACCCGAGCTGAGCCAGCAAAGACGCCATCTTTTTTATTTGTTTTACCTGCAACGAGTTCCCATCTCAACCCAAACTACGAGGACGAAAAAGAAGCACGAAACGAAGGGAAACTGCGATCGAATCGTATGAATGAACAGATGCGACGCGGAGGTACCGGACCAGACTATGGTGGTGGAGCTGATCGCCCCCGAAGTGGATCAGTTCAGGAGTGAGCGGAAAGAGACAGTTTGTTTAGTAGTGGGGACTCTGTAAGAGAAACTGCTTTTATAGGACAGAAGAAAATGCTGGACTTTCACGTTCAGGATAATTCGGCCAAATCCTATTAAATTAGCAAAACAGAGATTGATTTCCACAAAAACGTGGTCCGGTCTTGATTTTACTTCGATTTTTTTCTCATAAAAAATTATCGATTTCACTCTAATCCCAATTATGCCCACATGTCCAAAAATCGCCATTAATTTCTTTAATAATATCGGCGTCATGAGATTGATATTGTTCCTTGTACGGAGAGGATGTTGATGAAAATTCGGATAAATCAATATCGTGTTTTAAACGAGTGGAGAGATTGAATTTAAAGCTTGATATTTTTTAGCAAATTAAGCCCAAAATAAAGGGTACATTGAATTTCCAAAAGGAGCAAGTGAATCGGCCAAGGGGGCATAATAGGAAAAGAATTAAAATTGGATTGGAGCAAAATTGTCAATTTTTTCCTAACGAGATCGAAGACTCAAAAACAACAATCAGCTCTGGTACTTATCATTTGTAAATGGTTTTATTTTTTGGAATTTTTATGCAAAAATGGAATCAATTGAACCTCTTTTCCCCGGCCCAATTAAAGCGCCCAAGCAAGAACAGAGGGCCCACTAAAGAGGGAGCTCCATGGAAGATAGGATAAAGGTATACTCTCCCTATTCTCCATCGGTGGATTGAATGAATTTTCGTGAATTGTTTTTTTATACATATGAGGTATGAAATGATTGTAAAATGAACTAGAAGATCAAACTATACCTAAGATCTTTGCAAATGCTACATGCAAAATCGATTATATAGATCAGCGTATGGAAATCAAAAGGCAATGATTACGATAGTCCCCATTCAAAGCCTTTACCAACTTTGGACGTGCTTGCTTTCCTACTTTCTCGTTGCTCCTAGAAATTGGCGTGCATTATAGGGGCAAGAACACATATCTCATTCGCATTTTGGAGTACAAGGGCGTAAACGCTGAATCTATAAGTGCGAAATCATTTTGATTTAGGAAAACAACCCAAATGTACGTACCTTCAAGGGCATTGCTCTTCATGTTGTAACGATGCTACAGCTCGAAGAAAATCAGATGATTTCTCATCACTTTTTTTCCTGAATTGCGAGGCATAATTGAGTCCTCCAAAATGATTAACCGAGAGAAGGAAAAGATACAATTAGCAGAAAAGGGCATTGGCAATTCGATATTTACAGAGTCATCTGCTTAATATATGTACAAATCAAAAAGAGCAGACGACCAAATCCCGCATAAAAAACTGAGATTCTAACCTAGAAAAACTACTTTCCGAAAACACAAGAATTTACCCCTATCTATTTTCTGTAGGCTCTTCTGGGGTAACGCAGAAAAACTACTTTCCAAATACACAAGAATTTACCCCTATCTATTTTCTGTAGGCTCTTCTGGGGCAACGCTCTGCTCCCGTTTTCCCTCGGAGCGGGGTCTTCTAAAGTATTTTCCAATAAATAAGTCTGCAGCATCAGGGTACTTGGTCTTGACAAAATTCTCTAGACACTTACGATATGAAAAGTCCACCCGAGAACCATCGGTGGAGACCACATAGAAGCATCGGCTGTCTTGGAAGCTGCTATGTTTGCTAACCTGTCAAATTTAATCCTAAAAGGTTGAGAGCTTGCGAAAGAGAGAGAGTGAGTGAGTTATATAAAATTCAAGTGACTGATATGAACACTACAGTTGAAAGAACCCGAGTAGAGGTTTCAATATCGCGGATGCTGAACATGGCTCGGGCAGGGGGGGCAGGATAAACATATATGCGTTAATTAACTCATAGGGGAGGGGGGCGAGATATAGCACACATGTCACCCCGCGAGGCGTGGGGACGCTATTGGCGAAAATAAGGAATACTAGGGTTCATCAAAACCATACCATTACTGAATAAAGAGCCACCTAATCATGGATAAAGACATTTCCCTGTATTTATGAGAGCTGCCTAATCATGTCGGTGCGCATTACATCGAGAGTTCATTTCGTTATTTCTGAAATAGAATCTCAAGTCATTAACTGATTGCATATATCATTGGAATTTACCCAATTCCAAGCTGTCTTAACATTTTCCAAAATCATTTTTTTTAGAAACTATGAGGTGGAGGATGAGAAGAAGAAGAAGAAGAAAGCCCCTGGGCTTCACTAGGCTAACCCCAATCGAGTAAGTAAATATCATCTTACCCAATTCCAAGCAGTCTTAACATTTTCCAAAATCATTTTTTTTAAGAAACTATGAGGTGGAGGATGAGAAGAAGAAGAAGAAGAAAGCCCCAGGGCTTCACTAGGCTAACCCCAAACGAGTAAGTAAATATCATCTACCAGACATAGCGGGCATGCAGAAGAAATGGAAATTCTTGTCTGCATGCTCTCGCTCGTCACATTCAAAGGACAGTAAATCCTATCAGGATGCATTAATCAGAAGCAAGCATATTCATCATTAGAATAATACCGTCAGATGCTCAATTCCTGCTCCCATCTTAGCTGCTTTATCCGGATGGTGATTTAAAACCGTATCAATTACGTAGGATTGATCCTCAGCTGACAGCGGATCATTGTCATTGTACCTTGAGATAGAAAAGGATGTGTTAAGTGAAGCAGCTTACAAAATGAGAATGTCAGAGAGAGAGAGAGAGAGAGAGAGAGAGAGAGAGAGAGAGATTAACACTGCCAAAGACCACAGAATGAAGAGAAAACAACAATAGAGCAATAGGATGGAAATGAAGCAAATGAGGACAACAAATAGTCAAGAATGAGAAGCCAAAAAATTCTTCAGTCATAACAGAAAATTTTAATGCGAAAATTTTTTATTGTCACGAGAAGTTTCTTCCACATGGAATAAGTACAACCACTTTAACTCTGGCAATAGTGGTTTTAGCTTTCTTTCCCGACCAATGTCAAATTTGCTCCTCTGTTTCAACTAAGGACATCAGCAACACTGAACCGACACTTGAATGGATTGACATACCAACAGCACCCCTAAGATAGTGGTTCTTACTGCAGTCCAGTATTTACAACATTGGCTGGTACAGTTATGAGTTTCACAACCAAGTATTATCATCTCACAAGCCCATTGTCAAATAATATGCGCAGTGTTGGTACATTATGGAGAGAAAGGGCAGAGGAAGTGGCATGTGAGAATTATTAACTGTGTTAATCAGATACACAATTTGTAAATATATACACATGCACGTGCACGCAATCCAGGTGAAAACTAAAAGATCAAATGAGCTAACACTGTGAGCACATCGTCTGAAACTAACCCAGACTGATGCATTATCCTTCGAATTGACAGCATGATCGGCTCCACATCTGTGAGTATATCCTGTTCCTCTGATGTGAAAATGTCTAATCTTTGCCTCGTTACCGTGTACATGCGAGGAGCAGCTGGGTCCTCATTTATCATTTCACGAGGTCGCGAAAGGCTCCTTCTCATTTTCCATTCAGTATGCTGTCCCTTGCTTTTCTTCTTTGAATCTCCTCCCCATTGGCTCTGACGCTCCCATTGACTTGATTTTTCTGTTCCTTCAGCTTTAGAATTTTGAGTATTCCAACTTTTTCCAATTTGAGAACTGCCTTCGCTCTGTCCCGAGGCCACAGTACCCCATCCACCGGATGTGGAAGACGGTTCATTGGGTCTTGTAGAATGAAGACCATCTGCATCAGCTCTGCCAGATATGTCATCAACACTTTTAGAAGTATTCCAGCCTCGTTGAGACATATCTCTATCCTCAGCCTTTTGT
Organism: Rhodamnia argentea; assembly: GCF_020921035.1. Lineage (NCBI taxonomy): Eukaryota > Viridiplantae > Streptophyta > Magnoliopsida > Myrtales > Myrtaceae > Rhodamnia > Rhodamnia argentea. The sequence goes on along the minus strand of NC_063157.1, from coordinate 20,835,683 downwards.
CCCCAGCCTGTGGCTTCCCATTGACTCTGTTCATCTGATTCCTTAGTTTTAGGACTGTGAGAAATATTCCAACGTTTACCAAGTTGAGAACCATCTTCATAAACTTTTTTGGAGGTATCATCTGCATTTTGAGTGCTGTTCCAACCCTCTCGAGACACCTCACTGCCCTCAGCCCTTTTGCCCCATCCTGCAGTTTCCCATTGACTCTGTTTTTCAGTTTCTGTAGTTCGGGTATTCCAATCTTTTTCACTTTGTGGACCGACTTCATTCATGACCCCAACCACAGCATCCCATCCACCAGATAAAGAAGGTTGGTCATTGGCTTTGGTAGAGTCGTCCAGATCAGCTCTTCCAGACTTATCTTTGACACTTTGAGCACAACCCCAACTCATTTCATCATCCGGTTTCTTCCCCCAGCTTGTAGTTTCCCATCCATCACTTTGTTGTTCCGATTTACTTCTTTGAATTCCGTCGACTACAGATTTTTCAGAAACATCCCAACTCTTTCTGCTCTGAGAGCCACCATCACTACCCCAGGCAGCAGCCCCCCATCCACCAGATTTGGAAGAATTTTGATCGAATTTTGTAGAATGAAGATCATCATCATCATCAGTTCTACCATTGCCCCAGTTCGAATCCTTTGAGTCATGAACACCAAACTGGTTGTTATCAGCATCTTTATTACCAGATGCCAAATTGTTCCAACTGCTCTTTGCATCATCCGCTTGAGAGTCTATAAGTTGGCTCTCTGCTTTCTTGGATCCCCAATTAGACCATGCAGTATTTTGTCCATTGTTTCCTGTTGTGGTTGAATCTTTGTCATTCTTCTCCCAGGTAGCACTAGCATCCCAACCACTGGATCCATGATCTGTCAATGTGACTTTGTCCCAATTCCATCCATTCGGCTGAACGTCGACATTCTCCTGGAATTCAACATTGTCTTCAAAAACGGGTTTCTCAGAATTGTTTTCTGGAGATCGGTTGAGCTCTGCATTTTCCTCTTCCCAGTCAAGATGCTCAATATCAACACCAAGACAAGTAGAATCTCCTCTTCCTTCCATATTGGGGCCTCTTACCATATGAAGGAAACTATACACTTCAGTGGCACCCTCCTGTTTCGAATCCACCTGTAAATATAGTTCACTTAGTACAGTGTGCATAAGAAATTCAAGATAACCAGCTCTATTTGAGACATGGTGATTTGTACAGAAACATGCAGAGGCATAGCTGAGACTAACTTTTTCCCCAACTTTTCAGTTTTTAAAAGTAGGATGACAACTCCTTCAAGAACCCCAACAATGTTCAACTGGCACAACTTCTTCACCTAGGAGATGTTAATGTCCTTTAACTTGGTGACTAGAACTGCTCCCCAACCATATGGCAACCACGAATTATTCATTTCTTCCACTACAATTTTGAAGAGTCTCTCTATACTTCTTCACATTCCACTATTTTATTCATAACTTTAAAACTGTGCCATCAAACTTTTTACTCCCAAAATGTTAGTGGTATGTCATAGCAGGGCCAAAATCTGATAAAACCTTATTAATATAAATAAGCAAGCTCCGCCACTTGTGATACGAAATTCCAAATGAATCACTGTATCAGCTTTTTCTAATTTAGTACCTATCAAAGTGCCAAAACTCCATCCAATTGATGAGTCATTGATAGTAACAGTCAAATGTGGAGCCTAACATATTAAAAGTGACTAGAATTGCTGGACATAGCAAAAACTAACATTCAGTAAATGCAGCAGGAAGAATTTTATGCATTTGACAAAGAGGATAGAGAGTTTGTTCTTTTTCCGTCAATCAAGTTGATATCCAATTTTCATCAGGACCACATGCTTAATATGATTACACTTTTATATGCCATATCACTGGGTAATATCAAATCTGAATCATATCATAAGAATTGTGAATTACTTATTGGTAAATTAGATGATGAGTCCAACACAAATCGATAAAATGATTATGAGCAACACTTAGATGTGGCACAATATGAGGCAATAAATGGGGGTGAAACTAAGCCAAGCTGCTCATGAGCTCAGATTGACTCACCTAATCTTGAGACGAGCTCCAGTCAGAGCCACCCGTGTACTGTTGAGTCAAGTTCAAGCTCACCATTCTTTACAAGTTCATGAGCCTAATCGAGCTTCTTCTTCTTCTTTTTTTCAAAAATGTTTTATAATTACAAGAAAAAGAAAAAGAAAAAAAGACAGTAACTGCATATTTAGCTTTGATACACATAAATGCATAGACAATATTAGAGCCTATTAAACTTGAGCTCGAGCTCAAGTTTATATCTAACTCTTTTATAATCAAGTCAAGCTCGAATTTTCTGTTTTAGTCAGGCTCGAGCCTAATTTCGATACTTGATCAAGCTCCAGCTGAGTTTCGAGCACCGAGTATGCCAGTTGAGCTCAAGCTTGGCATGGTATTGACTTGACTCAGCTTGATTACACCCCCTAGCAGTACTTTCGAAGGCTATCTATAACAGTTCACTAGTTCTAATGAATAGTGTAATATAAGTGAATGAAATTATCGTCTGGTATTGAAATGGCATTCCGTCTAACTTTTGTTTAGTCATCTATCGCATATATATGTTCTAGGGTATGAACAGGAGGGTAACCAGTGATTTCAAAATTCTAACCCTGTCTTTTGTGCCCCAGAGGATATCAAACTTGGAGCCTGTGCCAACAGCAACACATTTACCCCAGGAACAAGATGCCACGACACTTGACAAAGCATCCACGTGACACTTCACCGAAGCTCTCTCAAAGCATTTTCTGGGTGTCTGCAAGGAAGCATAATAAGAGTTGAATAGACAAGCAATGACAGCTACTTGAGCAGGAAATGGCTACTCCTTCACATTCTGTCAAAAGAAGAACATCTACTTACAAAAAGTGTTGCTTCGGTGAATGGAACTTGGACATTCAGTGACCGGGAAAAGGCTTTATATCCAGCAGAGTTGAAGCCAATCAGACTTCCAGAGCAAGTCATACTATCTGCAAGGAGCATGAGATGCTCCTTCAGAACGCCTTTGGCCACCATTGCAACTGACGTCGAAAGACGCTGCAAATGGCCATAAAATTGGAGTCATCTAAGGATACAGGATGGAAAAAGACAAAAGAGAGGTAAAAAATAAGAAGAAGATAGGGATACTCCCCAGAAGCCACTCCCTATCAAGGGATAAAGGAACAACTGTGAGAATGTCACTATCCAGAACTTGAACCGTACCTGGATTGCCTGATCAAAAGCACATGATATTCCAAGCAATTCCTCAACTTGCTTTATTGCATATGGAATTGACCGTTTCGTGTCAATTAAATGAAGTATAGGAAGGCATGAGTCAAGAACAATCCTCCATGCATCGCCACTTCGTTTGCATACTGACTTTTCAAGAACAATATCCAGGGCCAGTTCACCCTTCTGATTCCTGCGAGAGTTTCTTATCCAAGATGTTGTATCGGGATTAATCCAGACGATGTTTGCAGAGTTAATCCGGGGGTCACCTGTCCATTAATGTGCCTCAATAATATGTCAAGATAACTCCACCTAAATTTTCTTCTTTTTTTAATTTTTTGCTGCAAAAGACTGAATCGTAAACTATTTGACAAACATCTTGGCAAAAAGTGGTAATACTAATTAGCAATGATTGAATTCAACGAACATTATGGCATGCTACCATGTACACAGAACATGTAAACGCGTATTTGCAATTTATAATTCATGACCTAACATCACGCAAATTCATTGACTTCTCCTCTTTCCCCCTCCATTCCATTCCTTTATCATTCAGAAAGCAAGACTTGATTTATGGAACTTTAACTAAAATACAAGGAGCTATAGCATCTTTAGAGCCCTGCCCGGAGTCATCCTAACAAAAAAGACAGCACTTCAAGACAAATAGGACATTCTGGAGAGCATTACACGGAATAACAATTTTATAGCCAATCTCACTCCACTGAAATAGCCACTACGGCTTTGATAGATGCATAAGCTATGAGCAATGAAAATAAACAATAGAAATATGGTGTGACCTTGAAGTAATTTACAGTACCTTTGATGATAGTATCAAGTATAACAGGACATATCTTGTTGGCAAGAACATGTGTAATTTTCTCCAATTCAGGATCATTTGCATCCAAACAAGAGAACATCAAGCATGGCATTTGGGATCTCCCACCTGCACATAATGGCTTGAAAGAGCAGCCATCACTGCAAAGAGAGAAGACAAGTCAACAAAAACTATCAGATTTCCCATTTTGTACTACTGTCAAGCAATGGCAACAAGCACAAATGAAGACCATGCCAGAGTACTTACATGCTAAATCAACAAACACACAATAATATCAATAAATGCTAAATAAACCGTTTATGAACGAGGTAGTTGTTTTATACCTCAACATATATTCCAAAAAATAGTTTCTTCTCTAGATTAGCGTAACAAAAGTAAAAGTAAAATTAACAGATGTGCACCTCACATCCCAGTTGCTTCCACAATATTTGAGGTTAATATTCATGTTAAACCATTTGAAGCTTCACCGGATCATTAATCTTCAATTGCAAACATTCCCAAAACAAAACCCACATAGACAACACACTTGGGGAGGATATTTCGTGAACCAGTGCTTGTCCCAATAAAACTCAATGTCCGCGTACTTCTACAGCTTTAGGCTCCATTTGTTTTGCGGAAAATGAATGATTTGGAAAACAATTTCCTAAAAATGATCGTCTATATTGCTCACAAAATGAATGAACAAAAAAAATTCATTGTTCACGAAATATAGAGACATAAACTGTTGTCCAACGAAAACATTTTTTATTCACTATAAGCAAAATAAGCCATCATTTTTAGGAAAATATTTTTCAAATCATTCATTTTCCGTGAAACAAACGAAACTTTAGAGTAAACCATTTGATATAGAAGCATTGAACTACTGTCCGAAATATTTTTTGTTTAGATGTAGCTTTTCTTTTTTTTTTTGCATTCCCAACTCATTCATCGCTTTCTTAAACTGAATTTATGTGATGCATGTATGAACCGGAATTCTTCCTTCTGACATTTTCAGAATCAACCGTACATATTTATGAAAATATAACAGCTTCTTAGTTCCATCAATTACATCATTGCTTGCCAGCTCATTGAGCAAGCCAAATTTCAGACCTGGTCAACTTTGCAGGACAGCGCACAAACTGCAAATGCAACTGGGGAAGCACACTATGTGAGATGCAGCAGGCAGATCTTCCATCAACTATTAAAATAATAAACTAACCTGACAGATAATACTGTGCCCTTGAAAAGATTACCAACTTTTTTCTTCTTGCGGAATGAGTTGATGGTCTCTTGGCACTGCTTCAGAACATCAACCATGGGGATGTTCAATTCTTTCAGAAGCACCTATTTCATAAAGCTTGCAACTTAGAAAAGCAAAACAGCCTAACGGTAAACCAAATTACCAAACATTAATCTTTATACGCAGAGCTGCGATCGTGGAAACTAACTTAACAACCTCATTGAGATGAATATGACCAACCAGTCCAGCATGAGCTTCAGAGCTTTCCAACACTGTCCGTAGTTCCTTATACCTACATGTAAATTGGAACATCGAATCATCACACAGAGAAAAGCATGCTATAACGTTCTCCAAGCAGTTGATACAAGCTGATATCAGGATAATATATAGCTATCACAATGCTTTATTTGGAAAGTGAGTCAAGTGCATTTCTAGAATTGCAGGGACAAACAAAGAAAAGTCCATTTCCCAATGCGATAATAAAGTGATATTTGACAATATGATGCACACTAATAATCATCAACGTTGCATCAATTACAACATCTTAGTAAAATAGTGTATTTTATGCATGGTGAAGGGTGGAATTCTTCCAACAGCAGTACACATAAACATAGTTAGTGCACTAAAAGAGCACAATAATTATGACGAGCAGTATAAGATGCAAATACATGAATTTTCTTCAAAACAAATTGTATCCTTTTCACATCCTTTGGCTTTTTGGTTTGTTTTCTAATTCAAATATTATTTTGCTGCAGTTACCATGAAACATTTTGGCAATATGTCTTAAGTAACATCAGTTTTCATGAAGCAGACACAAATAAAGAGGCAAGCACAAGATCAAATACTACTGTAAGACCATTGTAGCGTTAGACTAAAAGAAGAGGCAACATTAAACATTCCTATCAGCTATCAAAATAAAATATCTTTTAACTAGAATTAAAAAGAAAATCCGATTCAATTGAGCAACCTAGGTCATCTTCAGCAGAGATACAAGGCCATACACTGATGAGAAATCAAATGATCATATCCAAATCAAAGACCATAAGTACAAAAACAAGACAAGCTTGAGACCCTTCAAAAATTTATTTTTCATTCGAAAGCAATGCAGAACAGGAGAAATTTGCACACTCAATTTTTAGGCTGATGGACACTGTGCAGCAGTTCCAATCCAATAAAGACATGAAGCCCTAGACTTAAAGTGTCAATCAAGGACAAGCAGCACATGAATCATAGATCCATGTTTTATAATCTTCCGATAAACACAGACTAGCGTATACAAAATGAGTGACCTTAAAGCCCTAATTGTTTAAACGGAAGTCATTTCTGTTTTTCATATGTATTGGACATAGAGCAGTTATTCTGGAATGAACGATTTAGTTGCAGATAAAGAGATGAAAGCTCAGCACAGAACCATAAGTAACAATCAAGGTACAAGACTGTAACAGCTCAGCTATCTTTTACAAAATTACACAGGCATATGATGAAAATAGTGAGCAACTATAATTGAAACTGCAGTATCACAAGCAGCAGACACTTGGCAAGTGGCTCTCTCATTATTGTCAAAGTGATAAGAAGTAGTTACAGATCAAGAGAAAGTAGGCATAAAATAGAAGACAGGATTGTTAAAGCAAATATCTCCATGCAGAAGAGTAAATGATCGTAGAATACAATACAAAACACTCACTCGATCATGAAGTCAACTGTGAGATCTTTGAGACTCACTTTCTTCAAGTGACTCTTGACTAGACATGCTGCATTTTCACTGCAATGCTTTCTTCCACAACCACATCGATTCAAGTACAAAATTACACGGCGATCGACTGGTTCATTTCTATAGTTGACTCGGCATTGCAGTATCTCCTATAAGGACAAACGAGGACATGAAAAGATTCAAATTTCCCACGAAATAGAGATGAAACGTCAAGTGTTAACTAATTCTAACCATCAACAGAGAATAATATTATTACCTTCATTAGCTCCCATGAGGAATTACTACTAGGAGAGGAATCAAGAACTGCTTTATAAGCAGGATTTGACATGGCAGTTGCTGCTAATACACCAACGGGCTCTCCTGCAGGGAAGAGATTTTCTGGCTTGGCTCCAACCTCAAAACCATACTCAAATTGAATAATTGAATTGCTGCAAACATTCCGCACAGTGCCATCGTAGCATATGACTACATCTCGAAGGATGGCCATTAGATTTTTAAACAGTGTTCCTGGTTCAGACAATCCCCTTGTAGATCGTACAATGACCTCCCTAGTACATATAGAATGGACCATCATCTCATATGGTTCCAACCCGCAAATGAAGGAGCTCTTGATTAAACCGTACTCACCAGATGGATAATCAACTCCTTCAAAGAAATATTTCCTCCTAAAAAGGGAGGCCATCTCATCAAACAACGAGGTGGAATAGAATTTTCCCTTGTCTGAGATTTGAACACCAAGAAACCCAATTTGCTGAATTATCTTAGTGATTGCTGAATCACTTTTCGAGTCCACCAGATCACCCAGCGCAGATGACTTCAAGATAAATCGCGATAGCGGCAGTTTTGTTAATCGAAGGTGATTTTCCAGCTGCAATTGCACCAGTTCATTGTAAGTCGTTCTTAGGTGATACAGCAGTGGCGATATTACCCGAATGTTCTTCTGAATGTCTTGGATCATTGATTGGGGTATATAGAAGTCCTCTAGACACACACTAAAGCCTTCTGTAAATAAGTTTTCCATCAGTAATGGCTGAAGTGCATCAAAAAACTTCAAAACCTCCACAGGACTTTTCTCAAAAAATATGGACGTGACAATTTCACTGACCATCGATGCAATGAACTCCCTACTGTAATCTACATCCAAGAAATTACTTTTACTGATCAAGTATTTATCTCCACAACAGTTAAAGCCTGCTGGCAAAGCAGTTTGCAACATTTGCAAAACCGTCCAGGTAGGACAGAACTGGTGAGCCTTCAATAAAGAAGGATGCGGCAACTCTGATGAAACAAACATCGCCAACTGCTGAGCGGCTAACTTACCATAAAAATATTTCCTGAACATCATCTTCAGCGACAACAGGGAATCCGTCGCTAGTTGCAGATTTAGATTCCCACTATGTGAGCTCAGCAACTGCTTTTCCACAGAAAAGAGTTCCATAACCTCGGCCTTTGCAGGTGCTGACTGTGGATAAAACAAGTGGATGCAATCCCCATCGAAGTCAGCACCAAGAGGTCCACAGATCAAGGGATTTATCTTCACAGTGTGATCGTCGTGTACATAAACCGACAGTGCTTGTAGAGAGTGCTTATGTGTGGTCGGTGGTCTATTGATAAACACAATGTCCCCGTCCATAATCCTGCGATGAACAACTTGGCCAGGCCTCAAAGAGGTATGCCCTTTGGAACCCTCTCTGAGTGAATACATGGCTGAACCATCTTTGTATGCCAAACACAACTTCTTGTCCACCAGACTTTGCAAATAATTCATGTTATAAATGCTGACCTTCTCCTCAAATGTTATTCTCTGCGCAATCTCAGTAGGAATGCCTATTTCATTGACCTTCTTAAAGGCGTCACCAGTGATCACACTGCGAGAGGAAAATCCTGAGCCTTTTCTAATAAACAACGTCCGCATTTTCTCAAGCCATGCTTTGGTAGCAGTATTTGATGGCTCTTTACCAATCCCATAGCGTGTATCAATATCTCTAGATGCCTTTGCAGTACCTCTGACTAGTAAGTACTCATTAACCACAATTTGCAAATCTTGAGCCTCCACATCATGGGACTCAAAATTAGGAGTTCCCGACCTTGAACCTTTAATGATCTCAACTTGCCTGAGAACCTTCCTTAACATCGTCACTGAAAGATCCTGGAAAGAAACATGATATCTTTAGTAATTAGCACTCGGGAGAAACACCCCCCCCCCAAAAAAAAACAAAAAACCAGAAAAAAAAGCACCCAAATTACGGCAGGAACTCCTTATGTTGCCTTACCGAGGACATAACACTAACACCATCAGAAACCTCTGGAACAGACAAGCAATTTGGAGGAACAGGTAGATACTGGATAATATATCCATCTTGAGGAAAGAATCCTTTTCCAGCAAGTTTCCTTTTGGTCTCCTCAGGAATTCTTTTGAGAATTTCCACAACCTGTTGATTAATTCCAATGAATAAAGCAGCAAAGCAACTCTAAGTACCACTTCAAGAGAACAAATATGAAAGTCAAGCACACACTACTTGTGGAACAAGTTCCAAGACATGTTATACTTAAAGAGCCTTCAACCATGGTGGTGGAAACTAACAAAATTTCAATGCTGGAATAGACAAACCTATTGCGGCTAACCGACTAAATATCGAGTGAATCCAAAGAAAAAATTTACTAGCATTTGCTTCTAGCCATGTCAAGTCATATGACTCAAGGCTTCCACGTCTCCATGCAAGTGATATCTATCTTTCATTTATGAGAATCTGCAAGTTTTGGTATAAAAGATCTGCCATGATGCAGAGCTTCCAGGTTCCTTAACCAGAGAACATGTTTGAGACGCTTATTGAGAAACAGGAAAGACCTATCTAAACTTACTGTAATAGGCGTGTATCTTTATGACAGAAACACCCATTGTGTCATTCTTAAAGGACACTTCAGCAGAACACCATCCAACATCTACTTAATCCCATCTTTGTTTTATTTTACACTTCTATTTCATACCTTCATGCAGTTCTAATTAAAATTCAATGTGCATAAATTATAAAAGTGGCCGCTCTACAGCTTCCAAACCCATCATTTAGGTAGGAATATCCATCAGCAAAAAATGAGCCACCAGAGACTATACCTGAAGCTACATCTACCGTGAAACAAGCATAGGTGCAACGTATATTCAGTCAAGAGAAACTACCATGACTCTTCACCTGCACATCGTTATGCTAGTCAAAGCATGCGATAAAAGAACATGTCTATACCCCATCACAATTTAATTATCCTCTCAGACAGTTTATGAAAAACTGAACGAAAGAATAATTACGCAGCATACTGACAAAGGGGAGAAGAAGCCAACCTCACAAGGAAGTAGAGGTCGAGAAATATTGTCACCATATCGAAAACCATATCTTTCAAGAAAGTTCCAGAAGCCATCTCGCAATCTTAACCTTGATGATACCTTCAACTGCAAGCATTGTGCACCTTCTGATGTCTTAACCTCTCTTATAGAAACTTGTGCAGCATCCTATACAGAAGCTTTTACATCAAAACTTTTGTAGAAAGAGATCACAGGCAATAGTATGTTGATCCAAGTCCAAGAAGACATCGCCAAATTTAATCTATGTCAAGGATAGGACAAGGACTAACAGAGATACATACAGGATGTACAAGTTAATCAAAATGTGGAATAAACTAATGCAAGTGCTGCTGCTGCAGCAACAACTAAACATCTACACATGTAAGGGTCGGCTCCAAACACTGTATACTGCACACCATATATGCTACGCTATCAAAACCACTATGATTTAACAGCAGATCCAAACATTATATCTTGCGCCATATATGGTACAAATATCAAAACCAATTTAAGCACACAATAACTATTCACTGTTTTACCCAGAATCACGATAGAAGCCTGTAGTAACTCAGAATTTCAAACAATTGAACTTTCATGTTCTACCCGTAAGATTCAACTTTATTTAACAAAATGAACTCTGTCCCATTCACTACCTAAAGAATCGAAAGGATTACAAATTAGATTGTTCAACCAGCTCTGCAAGGCCAAGAGTTCGACATAGACAGAACTAGTTAACAAGTCAAGTCACACTCTAATATCCACATGGATTTGCAAAGCTTTAGAATTGCAAACTCTCTGGATGGAAGACTCGTCCCATCTACCTATAAATTGGATGAACAAGATCACAGGACGCCTTAAAAGCTACCCAAAATAGTGACATATCAAAAAACATAGTAATAAGCTAAAAAGTACTTAATAGGATAAGTGCCAGATTGAACTTGAGAAAGAACCAAAATTCACTAGCCACAGTTGTTACACAACAAACAACAGACAATGCAGCTCAAGATGATGTTAAATAACCAATGGCTAGTGATCCATGGTACCTGTACCTCTGCTCTCATGAACAAAGTCTCTCTGCTCTCCAGCCATAGCTCAAAGTAAAAAGCAGTTAAACCCTAAGTGCCTGCAACTCTCTCTCAATTGACCATAGCGTGCAAAGTCTATACAACTATCCATAGCCAAATTATAGACCGTGGCCTTCTTATTCTTCCAGTCATTTAGCCTGATACTCCAATTGTCTCAGTTCCTCTACAAATGTCTAGCAAATCTAGTCAACATCATTTCTTTAACAGAACCCAGCAACTGCTCCAATCTCCCGGACAGCCACAAGAGTACATGTTGCATTAGGTGCAGACAGGAGCCAATCCAAACAGATCATAAAGCAAAGTAAAAGAGAAAAAAGAAATAAAGCACAACACAAAAATCTGATTCGGGTAACACATTCCCATTTAATTCTGTTATATATTCAAGCAAAGTACAGAAAAATACGCAATAGATGCGATACTGAGCCATCAGGAGATACTCTTTAAACAACAAACCAATTCAGATAACTTAGACAACTGCTACATGCGATCAGGAAAGTATATTACCATATTAAAGTTCTCAAACATGCTGATGTTGCTTTAGTGTCAAGCATAAATATGATCAGGAAAGTATACTATCATAGAGAAGTTCTCCAACATGCTGATGTTGCTTCAGTGACAAGCATAAATATACAAAAGCATATTGCACTTTGGAAATAGTGCATCACCTCACAGCATGAAGCTAATAGTCGTTCACCAACACCAGCATTCTTGATTGGAAACTGAAAGGAAGAAATCAATGTTGTCAACAGTATTGAATGCAATACCCAACTAAAGCTCGAATGGGAAGGACAATATGCAATATATAGTAAATAAATAAAAGAGAATTTCTCTTTAGAATACTGGTTGTCCTTTCCAAGGACAATTATATTTCGCGTAAATAGTATAAACATAGTTGCATTTCGGATACATAGCCAATTAAAAACAACACAAACACACACATACAAAGTCCTTCTGCATAAAGAGAAGCTATGATGGCTATAAGGGTGAGATGTAGGAAATTTTACAATAAATAGCTAAATTGGAGATGCAAAGTTGTAACAATGAATTTTCTACAAAATATGAAGAGTAATTATTTTCAGTAATACGGAAAAGTAGTAGCAGCAATTCTCCATGTAGACCCTCAAACAAGTTAAAACAGGACAAAAGTTGAAAAATGCATTACTGAGGAAAACAGCTCAGTTGTACCCCAACTCATATAGATGCATGACCTCAAAGTAATGTCAGAATTTTCTCTCATTGCTTCTTGCAAAGAACACAAACGAAACTCAAGCCCACCCGGAAGTACCTTATTGTTTCTCATTTTTAAGCATTTTAAACACAGCATGCTTATCATCCGCTTCAGTTCGCTAACATGGCTGGGATGATATATTGGGATCGGTAATTCAATATATCCAAAATGACCTGGAGCAAAAGTAAAAAGTGTCAAGTCTATATTCTTCAATTATCCAAACCTAAGATATTAGAAACCACACTGTAGAATAAGATAGCCGCATAACAGTAATACCTTCACATTTACCGGGGTCGGACGTGCCACATGATTCACACCTCCCAAATTCGAGAGGCAAGCCAAGAAACGGATTGGAAAGCTGACTCGCATGAGTAATTGAGCAATCACTGATGGATGCGGCGCACTATGAAAAAAAAAATAAAGATGAAGAGAGTCCATCAGCAGTAATCAGTGATTAATTATGACAAGATCAGACTCTAATCAACAAAGAGGAATCATTGCGCATAGAAGATATTTTACCCTAGCAGCCTCAAAACATAGTCCACGATCATAACCAACGTACAATTAGAATTATTTATACAATGAACGAAACTAACAGGCCATAAATAAAAATGCTACGTGACAGCATAAAGGTTTATGGGACCAGAATCTTATAAACTTACAATCTCTTGTCGAGATGCCAAGCCGAACCTTATTGCTGTTATCTCTGCATCTAAAGTAGCTGTTGAAGTTTCCTCCATCCCTTTCGACACTACACCAGGGAACAGTAAACATTTGCAGAATTACTTACAAACCGTACAAGCAGGCTATGTACGAGAAAAACAAAAAGCAAAATAAAGCAAGAATATAAGGGAATGAATGCAACACGATCTATTTAGAATGTGAGCTTAATATCACCAACAGTCAGAAAATAAGTAATCTGCTAAGAAAAATGACAAGGGAAGCAAACAGAAGATCATAAGTTGGATTCATCAACAAATAGAAAGCAAACAAGCCTTCTTTCCAGTTTAAATTAAGACCGAGCGCCAAAAAAGGAGAAACAACGCAGAACAACATTAGCTGAAAATGGAAAAACGGAAGGTAATACTGTCAGAAAGATTGAAGGATTTTGAGGAACAAACCATCACTCTTCTTTTCCAATGCTCAGTGTCAGGATTAGTTACCTCTTATTTAACATAGATGCAAACAGAGCAAATGCCGTTCAGACACTGTCCATAAAAATGTGGAAAAACCTTGGCCAGCTTCATTTGCCTTTCGACTCTGGTTTTATTCTATCCAGATGGGTTAAAATTTCAATCCATTGCAAGAAATTTTACATAATGCCAAAAATCCAGTCACAGAAACAAACGGAGCCTAGCATCTTACTCCTCCGATTTCCTAGAAATTTTACCAGTCTAAGTCACGGATGAAGCGATTCTTCTCGAACATTTCACAGCACAAAAAAGCTCACAAGTCAATGGGGCCAAGACAAACACATAAAAGTTCTAGCGTCCTACACATTCCAACAGGTAGAACCGCAGCGTGACCCGGGTCTCTGCTTTGTCTTCTAAACCCCCTTTTAAGAAATGAAATAACTAAACTCCGCCTGAACAACTACAACGAAAAAGAGTTGACACAGCAAATGCGAAACGGGTAACACCAATGCGACGCCATTATCAGCACGACAGCTCGGTCTCAAGCAAATTTTTCTCGCCCCTCTGCGCGACCTGCATTCCGATTCTCCCTCATTTTTCTCGCCCTCTCCGGCACTTTCCGGCCGAACGAACACCGAAAGCGGAAATGCAGGTGGAACGTACCGGGATTCCAGCCGCTTCAAGGCCCAACGCCGAAGTCCGGCAAAAACCCTAAAAACAGAGACGAGACAAAGCACCGGAAGAGGCGAAAGGGAAGGAGTCAGGCCGAGGGAGCTACAGAGGACCATGAACAGCGCGAAATTCAGCGGAGGGACGCGAATTGGGTACCTGAAAATTGGCCGTCGCTGGCTTCGCTCGGAGAAAGAGAGGAAGGAGGAGGAGGAGACTGTGACAAGGGGAGTGAGAATCAGAAAAGGACCTGGGAAAAAGGGTCTGCATGCAACTCCGTTTTTTCGTTCTGCAATTTGCCAAATGGGAAAAAGAAAAAATTATGTTATTTTTTGCAAATTTTATAAGCAAAATGTCTAAACACCCCTCGCGTAATTATTATCCTCGTAAATCGACTAATTAACACCAAACTCCGGAGTTGGTGTTTTTTTCATTTTCAGGGCTCCGGAGTTTGTGCTTTTTTTTTCTTAAAACAAAAAAAAAATTATGCTCCGTTCATTTTAACTTCAAAAATATATTTATTCCCGCATTTCAAACATTTCGAAAGGAAAAAAATTATCTTACATATTTCGAGATTATGAAAAATCATTAAATAAGTAACAAGATCGATCGTTTTTCTGCATGCTTTTAAGGAAAAATCTAAGTGTGCGTTAAATGACAATCAAACGTCATAAGAGAACGAAAAAAGTAAAAAGGGAAAAAGCACGTTACAAGCTTCAACAAAGCACGTAACATTGCGATTCATCCGTTTATTTCGTCAATTTCAATTTATAGGCGAAATGTCTAAACAATCCTCACTTTACTCCTCATAAATCGATTGCTTTAAAATAACATCCGGAGCCTTTATAGATAATTTTAAAGTCCATTTTTTATAACTTTAAAATAGTATTTGTCATCACTCTTTAAACATCTCAAAGGCATAAGAAAAATGTTTTAGATTTTTTTTTAATCAAAACCCTCGAATGGTTAAAAATGATACAGTGTGTTGATTTACCTCCTTTCATAATTTAGTACGAAATTATTCGTTTAACCAACCAAAATTCAATTACGCAAACATTTTCGTCATAAATTTGTCTTGTCAGGGATTTTGGAATGGAACATTAGGAGCTTCTAAAATTTGGTAAATTAGAAATTTGGAATTAATGATTTTAAACTTCTTCTTTTTGGCTTCTAAAAGTTAAAAAAAATGAATTATTCGATGGGGTTTTGAAACCGGAGGGGCTCTCGTTGACCTCTTTTGTCCTATTTGTTGACGGGTCCGGGCTCTCTTTGACTACGGTGGTATCGCTTGTAATTATAACGAGAGCGGGAGGACAATTCGGGAATTGGAAACTCCGCTCTCGTCCCGAGGCCCGAGAATGGGCGGAGTTTTGGAGGGGCATCGTTTTTGGGGACCCGAGAGCGCTCTTCTTTCTTTATGCTTTTGGGCCCCGATAGTCGGGTCGGACTTTTTATGTCGGGTCTAAATTGCCCGATCTTTTGGGCCCAATTAGCTCCTTGAGGTTTTTCCCTTCTCCTAACCTGGATTTTGTAGACGGATAAGCATGGCTCGACTTTGGCGATTTGGGTTAAAGAGTGAAAAATTATCATTTGACGTTGAAAGCGCAATTTTGCAAAATCTGTTAAATTTCTCATAGTTTCTCACGGAATATTTGATTTTGGTAATTTGTGTCCGAATTCTCTATGTTCTATTTCGGCGATCGCCTTTATACGGGCTCAACGGATCGGAATCAGAATGCTTGATTCGCAAAATGTCAAAGAAGTTTCCCAAAAAATTCATTTCCATTTTTAGAATGCATCATTTAGTTAATTGGGCATGAATATCGCTCTAAAACAGTTAGCCACATCTATAATAGTTGATTAAAGCGATATTCAATTTTCTTTATAGAAGTTAGGCCGATACCGTTTCCACAGTTAAGATAGGAACCACGGTCGTTTCTATACGATGTTTAGTTTGGGCCAGATTTAGCTCAAAGACTTTGCATCTCTGCAAAGGACATTGATTCATCTAATTTTCACGAAAGGCAAATGGCATTTGATAAGCACCTCGCAAACACTCGTTGCAAAGCCATTTTTTGAAACAAGAAAAACAAAGTACATAAGGAGAACAGAGGAAAGCTCAAGCAGTGCGGTGCCGATGTCGTGTGACAGGCCGCCAAGGTCTCGTAGCCCTAGGCAACAGATGATGAGATCGCACGACTCCCGATGAAGCGACACCGATATCGCACGACCCCAGGTGGCACAACCCATCTTTACCTGTTGGTGAGGGTAAAAGCAAATATTTGAAAAACTCGATGAGGGCAAAGGTGAAAGACAAAAAAAAATTAGTTAACCTTAAAGTTGCATTCCGAAAAATGTTAAAAGCCCAAGGCAAAGTCCCCCATACCTCGAGCTTTCAGCATTTGCAAAGCAAAACTCTGCATCAAAAAGCCCTTCAAATTATGGAAATGAAAAACTTTGGCTGAAGGCCCCCCCGCTCGATAATGCAGCTCAAAGTGGAAGTAAAATATGGATGTTTGGCTGTTGTTTCTTGTGGATAGAATCGCGGGTGTCGTGCGCGCCACTATAGTCGTGTCAAAAGAAGCTCTCTTTAGGTTTTCCAAAGGCCACTTGCCGAAAAATTAGTATATCTCAAAGTGGTGGAAGTTGGAAAATCAGGGCCGAGAAGGTGATCGCATCCACCAGAGGAAGAATTCCATTGACCAGTGGATCTTACATGGATCATGCACTGTGCGATGCGTACGACGTCTTCATCCAAATACAAGCTTGTCCATTTAAATTGATTAAAAACGTGACGACGTCGTACGTAATTGGAGTGATCTCTGGGCAAAAGTCGGCAGCTCTACCACATGTTGGATCCGGTCCGACTCCCATAAACATCAAGTTGGGTAAGGATTCACCAGCTCATTCTTGCGAAAAGATGCTCAGATTGACGTGCGTCGCTGTGTTGGTTCTTGCGTGTGAGAGGAAGGAACTGGGTCGAGATCAGATGGATGCAATGGTCGATACCCGAAAGGATCTTCTTACGCACGGCTTACACTGTACGTGGCCCTCCCACATCCATGGTGGAACAATTTTTGTGATGTCCCATCTCCGTTTCATCAACCTCAGGCCCGAGCTTTCTGCAAAGAAACCTATGCTATGCGAACCGAGGCAAGTCTACTAGAGAGAATGATGTGATGGGATAGAATCGATGATAATACGAAGATGACGGAATTCTCTTCTTTGGCAAGGGCAAGTTGTTCCTTTTATTTTATCTTTTTTTTTTTGCACGAGCAATTGTGGATTCCACTCTCTCTTTCGATGCTTTATTGACACGACGCGGCAAAATGAATCTAAACGATAGTCTTTTGACTATATGCTTTGATGGCCTCTATTTTTCAGCCAATGCCAAATCGACACGTGCCCGACTTGACAAATGGGGTTGAAAATTTGAAAAAAAGAAAGAGAGAAAGAAAAACTTCGGTGGAGAGGGGACTGTGAATGATTTAAGAGAACTCACCCACCAGGGACACTTTGGATAAGCAAAAGGCACGTTTCTAAGCATGAGATTTTCCACAGAAGTTTTAGAGCAAATGTTAGGGTTCAAGTTCTTCTCTGTGCTTTGCTTTATGGCATAGTGGAGATGACAAAGAGTCCGGTGCCAGAGTTGCTTAATGATGATTGCTGGGTGGTTCCATGGCCATTGCCAATCGCCTCCACACCCACACCACAAACCACCCCCCCCCCCTTCTCTCTCTCTTCTTCCTTCTCTTTCTTCAACCCTGTCCCTGCATAAAAAAGGGTCAACTTTACTATCATGATCACCCCAATTACGACCACGATCATGGGGTTTAGATTCACGGAAAAGAAAAAGGGGAGAGGTGACACGAATGGACATGTGATTCGAGCTCTTCCACATCGTCCCCGGGAGGAGCCCTAAGGATCGAGATGGTACCGTGGGCCGAGGATGACCACATCAACTCAAGAGTCCCATTTTCAACCCCTGCTCCATACTCATGTGTCCTTGAAGAATTAACACTTAGTGGATGCAGCATCCGACCTCGAATCCAATTGGTCATTACAAAAATGCAACCCTACATGTCATTTGCGTACGCGGAGGTTGAACTCTTTGAAGCTAGACAAAAGTTGAGGTTTGGTCGCGATTGGCATCATGAGGAGGAGACGTCGTATAGGAATAATTGTCCAAAAAATTCAAAACCTATTATACGGCAGCCAACTCCGTTGTAAAACTTTCGATTGTGCCAATTTAGTATTAAACCTTTTTTACGATTTGTCAATTCAATCATAAATCTTTCAATGGTGTCAATTCAATTCCAAAATCTTTTTAAGTTTTGCCAATTTAGTCCTCAACCTACTACTTGGATAAATGTGTGAAGAACTACATTGATAAATTGTCAAAAGGTTTATGATTGAACCGGCAAATCGTCAAAATATTTAGGACTAAATTAGCACAACAAAAAGGTTTATAACTAACTTGGCCGCCGCACAATAGGTTTAGGACATCTTGGACAATTTTCCCTTATTGGTATACTTAACACAGGTTCACTTAACATAGTCAGTGCGCCAATAGAATAAAAACACAAAGTCGTCCTAAAGAGAAGATGATGAAGAGGGAGATTCTTGTCCTTGAAACCTAACGTGGAAGATAAAAAGAAAGAAAGGATTTGACTTCGGTACAATCGAATGAATCAAACAGCAATATTGTGGGATTGGCCTTTTTCATCCTTGGTCAGTGTATAATGTTGATGACGACTTTGGTGGCAAGCAGCACCAAGCTACACAGGTCATAGCAGCAGTACTTCATCTTGGTACATGCAATGTATTGTGGAATCTTATGTCATCCAGGGTATGAATGAGCTCCATGGCGATGCTTCTTCTTTTTCCTTGGTTCTTTCGATGGCTAAATCGATTCTTTCAAGCTTTGGTAATTTGTAGGAAAAAGTACAAAAAAAATTTTTTAAATATATTACATTGATACTAATTTAGTGCTAAACCTTTCAATCGTATAGTGGATTGTAAAGGCTCAATGGCCCTCATCTAGCGGACGACAGAGGTCATTGGGCCTCAACCGATGGCCGACGGCCTCCTACCGGCCCTTAACAATTTAAAAAAAGAAAAAAAAAGACAGAAAATAAAAATTTGATAAAAATTTCACGTCAATACTAGCCATCCATCACAGTGCCACGTAAGATATCCAATGGACAGTCAATGTCCAAGTCAACAATTCATAGCCAAAATTGATTGGACAAACTCAATTGGCAAAATGTGAAAATATTTACGACTCAACTAGTACAATTAAAAAGTTTACGATTGAATTAGCACAATTTACAATAGGTTTAAGACTTTTTTTGTAATTTTTTTGAAAGGTTTAGGACTAAATTGTTCATATTTAAAGATTTTATGACTAAATTGGTAAAAATGTAATAAGTTTAGGATTTTTTTTGGTATTTTTCCCATAATTTGTAAGCGATTGCCCAAAAAAAACCCATTATGTTAAGTATGATCGCGTATCTTTTTTTTTTTTATAAAGCGATTATAACGATGTGTAGCCTCCTTTTATCCATTGACTTGAATTCTTGGATTAAACATTTTAACATAGTATCATAGCACATATTACGAGTTCGTATCTCGGCGCTCCATTCTCAAGCTTTTTGCTCACGGTGAATTTACAAATTGCTCACACAATAGGAGGCGTGCTCGTTTCACAAGACAAGCCAATAAAATCAAGTGTGACGTACAAGGGAGTGGCCGAGGGGAAATTATCAAAAAAAATCATAAATATATTATAATTGTGCTAATTCACTCAATTTGTTTTTTCTTTTTTGCAGATTCAGTCCTAAATTTTTTGCTATTATGCCATTTCAGTTCATCCGGCAAATTTTGATTGGCCGGTGCTGACATGCTGTTGACATAATATTTTGATTTTTTTTTACTTTTGTTTCTTCTCCTCCTTTTCACAAATAGATTAAATAGGCTTGTGTACCATATGAAAACCCCAATGCCAACTTTGGAAACGAGATAGCTGCGCAAAACTCGCATTCTCTTCGCTGAGCGTTCGCGATTGTCGGGAGTTGAACTCACACCAGGCGGTTGCATGCGGTCGCAATTCGCGGACAACACAGCCTTAAAGGACAAAGGGTTGCGGAAATTTAAGTCCGTGTCTGTCTTTTTGCAATGGTTGGGAACAGCCCCAGCAACCGCCTCTCATACTTATGGGCATAATAATGACAAGTGAAGGATCCGACCAGGCGTTTTTCCAGGAGCACAGGGACAAAAAGTTTTCAAAAAGGACTTTTGTTTTTCGCCGAAATTCGTTTTTCTTTTTTATATTTGTATGTCACTCTCCTCTCCTCTTTCTGATTTTTTTGCTCTCGCTCTTTGCAGAGTGCGAGAATATAACCCCGTATCTATGATATTAGCGTCTTCACCCACAATCCATTTACCAACAGAGCCACATGCTTATCGACTTAAGGACTTTTCTTACGAAATTACGTATGATTTTACATTTCCTAAATTAACTCATTCCATTAATAGATCTGAATTTCCATTTCGCGATTGTTCTAACTACCGTTCGCGTTCATATAAATAGAAATCTTAAACTATAGTACTTTATCTTTTGAAATCTTGTATGGCTTCAAATTTTGTAAATTTATTCATTCCGTTAAAAGATGCGAGTTTCCATCTCGTGACTTTTCCATCGACCGTGCACATTCATATAAATAGAAATAAACTGTAGTACATTTGTGTTGGGATTGTTATTTTCTCTCCTGACTCGTCATATTCCATTAGATGTTTTCATGATTGTAATTTAAGTTGACAAAGTTGAAAACCACTAGCCGGGTGGTATGCATCAGCTTTTCTAGGTGAAAAAAGGTGGAGAGGGATGGCCGACGCTGCCGACCTCCTTCGGACATTGTTGTAGGGTTTCCATACACACGGAATGTTCAACTTGGATAGCTACTCTGCATCAACCGTGACTTGGAAACCCCCCGATGTTGACAATGACAAGCACGTCACCATAACCCTGCAAAATTGCAATAGTCGGGGAAATGAAATATGACGCAAATATGCAACAACGACACGAACCGTCCAGAGGTTCGCTCGCGATGCGAATGGAATTTGTGACGTTGTGAAAAACAAGTGACCCATTTACTGCTAAGCCGACTATCTCGCGATCATTACATGTTAGGCTTAGGCTTACTTTGGCTATAAAAAGTCATTTTAGGGTAGGTTGACGGTACCCCACTATGGACTAGACTTACTCAACTTCAAAACTTTTTGAAGAGAAGTGGGGATCAATCAAGTCATTTCGTGGAGTTGAATGCATGTAACTTTCATCGATCATGGGTTTCGTTGCCTAAACAAGCAATACTACCTACCAAAAATTTACCGACAAATAGTAAAGTCAGAATCTCTCCATAACTGGTGTATATTAGGGTGAATGGTTCCAGGTGAATTGAAACTGGAAAACAAATGAAAAACCTTTCGGTTTCAAGTTCCAAGGATGCGGGTCCGTTCCAAAATAAACCTTCAACGGGAGGTTCCAGGTTCCACTATCTAGAACCTGGAATTTGGAACCTGGACCCTAGATTCTGAAATAAATTTTTATATTTTTCTTTGTATATGTTTTTGCACGATCGTATAATATTCTATGGCATCCGATGATGAGTGTATAATTTGGAGCCAAACAAATTTTTAGGTTTCAGGTTCCAAAAAATGATAAACGTGTTCTAATGGATTGGTTTCAGGTTCTAAATGTCACATATACAGAGTCTAAAATCACTCACCTCTACTTTCTCTTCGATGTTGTAGCGTTCATTGTCATTTTGTTTAACTAAAAATGAAAAAATAAAAGAAAATAACAGAAATTGATAGGTTCTCGGGTACCCTGGAACCGACCCTAGAACCCGTGATAGGGTAGGTTCCAAGTTCCAAGATATGACGGGTAGATTATAGGTTCCAAAAACGAGGAACCGATAGGTTCCAGTTTCGGTGAAACTTGTACCACTCCTAGTGTATATACTTGGTTTAGGCAGTTTATACCCATTTGAAGAAACAATAATTTTTTTTTCCTAAGATTCCGACCAGAGAAACAAGTCTACTATGAAATTTGAGATGTGACAAAGTCAAAATATTCTCTATAGTTCCTCAGATTTGTATGGCAGACATATCAAGCACAAAAGCAAGCCTACATGTATGCTTCTTCTCTAGGGGAACCCTATGATACTTGGGTTGATGGACCATATTGGAACATCGGAATCTTAATTTCAAACCCACCATTTTTCAAAACCAGAAAATGCGAAATGTTAGATGAACCCGAAAAGAAAATAATTGAGATTCATCTGTTCGTGGTGAAGAAATTACTCAATAAGTCATAGATCCGTTGTACGGATGCCAATGCAATCCCGAATTTTTCAATTATGACAAAATTTAATCCTAAACTTTTACGATAGATTTTTTGCATAGCCCTTTCAGCTAATTTTTCACTCGGGGTTCGCTGGGTTGGTGGTTCAATCATTGCCGACCATTCTACATGACATACCAAAAGTGGCCGGTCCACACAAAGGTTTAGGACCAAATTAACATAATTAGAAAAATTAGGGATGGATTGGCATTGGTTCAATAAATTCAGAACTGATTGGATAATTATCCCTCTGTTCATAGCCTCCATAGAAAGAAACAAATCATGTTCCCTCAAAGTGAGATGGGCCGCTAATTCTAAATTGAACTAACAAAGAAACAAATAGTCAAAGAGTGAGCACAACAAGCATGTGCCGTAATGGCATTTTGAGCTGCCATTTCATTTCATTTGATAATGTTTGGACCAGGACGCTTCCCTTTCTATTTGATGGGGAGATGTTCTCTCTTATCCCGGAGTTGACTCTAACTTGATCACGTGTTTGACTTTGCACTTCGCAGACAGAGACCACTATAAAAGGGACCCGAGGGGATCAAACTCCTTCCCTGCGCTAAGTAAACCATTCTTCTCTTCTTTCTGCAGCAATGGATGGCAGTGCAGCTCCAGTTGCTGTCGTCGGGAATGGCCGTGAAGCCTGGAAGGTCTCTTCGAGCACCAGAAAAGGAGGATGGAATGCTGCCATTTTCATCATCTGTAAGCCATTTCATTTGCCATCTTTTCGAAGAATTCTCCTCTCTTTTGTTGACCCTTTTGGCTTTTTCGATCGCAGTTGTCGAAGTGGCCGAGAGATTTGCCTACTACGGGCTGGCCGGTAATCTGATCATGTACCTCACCAACCATCTCGGCGAGTCCATGGCTGTTGCCGCTCAGAACGTGAACATGTGGGTCGGCGTGTCAGCCATCTTCCCGCTGGTTGGAGCATTCGTCGCCGACTCTTGCCTGGGTCGGCTCAGGACCATCGTCATATCCTCCGTTGTTTATCTCATGGTACGTGTTGGTCTGGACATCGATTTCCTTTTAATTTCTTCTCTCTTGGGTGTGCTTTCTTTACTTGTTTTGAATCGTACAGGGCATGATCTTGCTGACATTGTCGGTGTCTGTGATACCGAGCGGCTACCACAAGTCCACCTTCTTCACGGGGTTGTACGTGATAGCGGTCGGAGAAGGCGGGCACAAGCCATGCGTGCAAACCTTTGCCGCCGACCAATTCGACGAGGACTTGCCGGAGGAGAAGATGGCCAAGAGCTCATTCTTCAACTGGTGGTACCTAGGCATCACTGCCGGCGCCACGACCGCTGTCTTCCTCATTCCTTATTTGCAGGTAGCTGGCGAGCGCCTTGTTGCACATTCCGGCATTTCCTCAACTTCATAGATAAAATTAATTTCAAAGATAGAAAGATTAGCTTACATCTAGTATCCAGTATAGTTCCTGATAATTTTCTGTAAGAGTATTTGCTAGACAAATACAAGATCCGCGAGAAAACTTAGAATTGGTACAGATAACAGCATTTATGATCCCCAAATTTGGGCTGGATACCGATACTTCATCCAAAAGAGAAGTCTTCTTTAATTCTTAGTTACCCTCTAATCAAATTTTAAATTTGCAGCGGTCCATGACTTCTCTCCGTGAGTTCATAGAGTGGAGTCATGGGTATTTGTTGTGAATCTTGACCATCTCAACTCATGAAAGATTTTGTTTGCATCAAGGACCATGTTGGGTGGAGCGTGGGCTTTGGGTTGCTGGCCGGAATGGTGGCAATGGGGTTGGCAATCTTCCTGATGGGCCTGAAGATTTACAGGAGGCAGGGCCCCCTCAGGAGCCCGTTCACGAGGGTCGCGCAGGTGTTTGTGGCAGCGGCTTGGAAGTGGCGTGCGGAGGAGGCGGGCGAGGGTCGCAGAGTATGCTATGACGACGAGGACGAGCATGGCGCGGCTCGTGAGGGAGGTCAAAATAATGGAGCCCGGTTTTTGGCTCGCACTCCGCAATTCGGGTATGTGGGCTATTCGTTTTCCTTTTTCTGGGTTAGAAGGTGGGCTTTCACTTGCATCAGTTGAGCGTGGATCAGCGTAGCCCATAAGAGAAGACTTGGAATATAGTGTTTAATATACTGATTAATTCCATGGAATGGGTAAGTTTTTTTTTTTGGTCGAAATGGAATGGGTAAAGTTCGCTTTGAGGGAAAACTTTGTTTTAGTGAGATGAATGGGGATGATGAACGAGTCTTGCATCCGTGTATCTGGAAACTTGAACATGCAGGGCATTGGACAAGGCCACGGTGATCGACACCGTCGACGCGACGAGCAAGACTAGGAACCCCTGGCGGCTGTGCACCGTGACCCAAGTGGAAGAAGCCAAGCTCATTCTACGCCTCACCCCCATCTGGTTCTTTTGCCTGATGTTCGCTGTGGTCCAGGCCCAGATGCACACCTTCTTCACCAAGCAAGCCGCCTCCATGTCCTGGTCCCACTTCCGCCTCTCCCCGGCCTCGCTCCAGGGCCTCGTCGGCCTTACCATCCTCGTCTCCGTCCCGCTGTACGATGGGGTCTTCGTGCCCATCGCTCGTAGGATCACCAAACACCCGTCCGGAATCAGCATGCTGCAGCGAATCGGGTTTGGGCTCTTCTTGTCGGTTCTCAACATGGCAATCTCGGCGATCGTCGAGGGCAGGAGGGTAACGTCAGCGACATCTCCATGCGTATACTCCTCTCAATCATAAAAGCGTTCGATTTGAATCCCTTTCTTTTTCTGGTTCGGCAACTTTTGTGATCTAGCAGGTGCAAGTAGCAATCAAGCACGGCCTAGCGAACTCCCCAAAAATGACGGTGCCCATGAGCGTGTGGTGGCTGGTTCCTCAATACATGCTGTGTGGGCTATCTGATGTGTTTGCCATTGTGGGACTCCAGGAGCTGTTCTACGACCAGATGCCGGAGGAGATGAGGAGCGTCGGAGCAGGTTTGTTCATAAGCTTGGTGGGGATCGGGAGCTTCACGAGCAGCGCCATCATAAGCGTCGTTCGGGCGACAAGCTCGAGAGGTGGGGACGGGTGGCTCGGTGACAACATCAACACGGCGCATCTCGACCGCTATTACTGGGTCTTGGCTGGGTTGAGCGGGCTGAATTTGTGCGCCTATGTGGTGGCTGCTAGCAGGTTTGTGTACAAGAGAGTCAATGATCACCTGGGTTTCAACGGTGAAGTGTAAAGGAAAAGGGTGGCTTGATAGAGGAGCGTACAACTTAGAACAATGTGTCTTAGCTGTTGTAGATTAAAAGAAATGGAGCATCTAGTGGCTTGCCCATGTTTGCTCCTTTGATCCCCAATCCACACCTAGACTCTCACTAAGGCAACGAGAAATGCATATTAAGGTTCAGTTTATTTTATGAAAAATAAGTGTTTTAAAAAATATTTTTATAAAAATGATAATATTTATCGCCTGAAATAATTAGTCAATGAAGGATGATTTCATTGCTAACAACAATCCGTATCTAATCATTTGCCTAAACGATGAAATTATTCTTTAGTAATTTATTTTTGTCGACTATACAAGTGGTTGGTTTTTGTATAGTGAGAACAAGAATGATCTGGAAAGTTCGATTTGATATTTTGAAAGCACAAAGATAAGAAACTAATTTCCCATAAGCCCTTTTACACCGGTGTGAATGGTGGGCATCTTTATAGCGGGTCGGCTGAAAATGACGCGAACCACCTCACTACAATCGGAATCGAGAGAGAACAAAAGACGAATTTTCACGAGCGATCTTATCTTTAAAAAAGAGTAAAGCTGGTGCCAAAACAAGTGCAAATCGGACTTTAAAGGACGCGAGATCTTGAATTTTTGGCAAAAGTAGAAATCGAATCGTCCCGATCACTTTTAGGTGAGCGACGGTGATGATTAGGGCGAACATCGACCCGGTTCCAACTCCAGAGTTGGATGCCCATTTACGGGCGGTTCTCGATTCTCAAAAAGTCAAAATTTGCAATCGGCAATACCTGGTTATGAGTACGGAAACAAACCGTCTTAACCGACATGTCGACACGATGCCATGTAATAGAGTAATGACCACGAGAATGAAAATAATACTCTTTGTTTTTTTAAGTGTTTGGAAACTTTCGCTTGTAGCTCTTTATATGGAAGGGATGACAAAAAAAACTGTTGCAGAAAAAGAAGAAAGGGGGACTATACGAATTCATCGAAACATAATGTAGGAACAATTGCTTTAGGAGATGGTGGAAGCTACATCACTAATCGCAAGCAAAAGGCAACACCAAACTTTTGAAGTATAGAAGGGAAAAAAGAAGAAGAAGAATTACTGGTTTCGGAATCAACCTCAGAATTTGATCGGACCGGTTGGGCCAGTTCCCGATTCCTCAGACTCCGCCCGATCCGATTCCAGGGTGAAAACCGACTCCCCCTGAGACCGATAGCCTCTAGTGACGGTCCAACGGAGGGTGGGCCCACGTGGGAGATCCGATTACGTGGCATGACATAGGTTTGCTTTTGACTCCAGGCGAGGCAGTCAACAAGTCAACGCCAGGGAGCAGCCAAAAACCCTATAATCTCGCTTCACACTCTCTCTCTCTCTCTCTCTATCAGTATCAATCATTTTCACTTGCCTTTTCCCTTTTATTTTCTCTTTCCTGCCTCCTGTCCGCAACATTCTACATTCACTCTGTCTCTCACTCTCTGCGACCGATCCCCCTCCCTCTGTGATTTTTTTTTTCCCGCATTTTCCCTCACTTTCTCGCGGTTTCCCCCGGCATTTTCCCTCGCTTTCTCGCGTGCCAATCCTTGGACGGAACGGACTGAGGTATCTTAGTAAACGTCAATCTCGTTTGTCATCTTCCCCCTGCGATTTTTCCTACCCAAAGTCGGCGAAAGCTTTCTCTCGCCCTGTAGTTTCCCCTTAGGTTTCTTCGGATTCCGTGGCCGCGGATCGAGGAACAGCGATCGGCATTTTCTCCGAGCTGCGTTTGGAGTGCGCGATTTCGATCTCGACGGAGTTCACGCGCGGGTCTTGGCAATGTGGAGAGTGTGATTGGTTCGGGGGGTTTTGAGAGAAGGGCGAGTGGAGATGGCGAAGCGGACTGTTGCTTTTTGTTTTGGAGATTCTTGTTGCTTCGGTGTTGTGGAGAGTTAGCTTTTTGAGATTCATGCGCGGCGGTGAGGATGACTGCCGCGGATCAGTCCAAAGTGGGACCATTGGAGAGAGATATTGAGCTGGTAAGTGCTTAGATTGTCGAAGTGATCGAAGTTTGATGCTGTCCTTAATCTATGGTCAAGCACTCGTAGTCGATTTTCTTTTTCATCGATAACTGTAGTCATTGGTTTGTGGAAATGACGCTTGACATTATTGTTTAATAGCACTTGCCAGGTGCTAGTTTAATTAGTTTTAATGATGTAGTCCCTGTTGATGAGACGGCTTTCCTTCTAGATTGTTAAAATATGATTGAATCATGGACGCTTAGTAATTTGGGAGAAAGAAATGGTTGTCCGGTATCTCTGCTAAAGAAAACTTCTTTGTCCTCTAATTTTCCGATAATCGCCAATGGCATACTCTTTCACCAATGAGAAGTTGAAGTGCTATTGAGGAGCTCTGACTTTACTGCTTGTGCCTAATAGAATTGGTTGTTTCGAATTTGTAAACATCACCTACTGCTTTAGGTCTCCTAAATGAACACAGGATCACATAGGCATGTGCTAGCACAAAGAAGTGACAATCTTTTGGTACTGCATGTAACCAAGATTCCTTGTGCCTTATTCTCCTATATTGAATGAAGCTTTATGCTGTTTCTGTTTCGGTGCTATTTTAGACTTTCAGAGATTTTCGTGAACTTGATTAGGAATATTTCTTCACCATACGACAGGCAATTACTGCATTGAAAAAAGGTGCATGTCTGCTCAAGTACGGGCGCAGAGGGAAGCCCAAATTTTGTCCCTTCAGGCTGGCCAATGTAAGATTACGCCTTTCCCTTTTTTTCCTTGATATCATCCACCTTGCTCGTCGCCGGTGCTTTGTGTATGTTTCTCAATGGAACTTCTGAACATAAATCCGGCTATCTACAAAAGTATTACGGACATCTATCTACAAAGTTGCCTCGGTACATTATGTGCCTATTATCGACTTCTTTGTTTTGCATTATAGTTAGGCGTTCCCGTGCTAGATCATGGTGATTTATCTTGGATCCCATTATGTTGTCATGATTATAGTTTTAGCAGCCTGGGGTGAAATGCAGGTGGAAACTATGTAGACTTTTAAGATATATCTGTATAATTGGCCACACTGTAGAACAGCTAGGACTTAGATGGTGGCTCCTATATTCAGAAAAGTTCTATGCATGCGGGGTACATCTCTGCATCACATTGAATCTAGATCCATTTGGAAATCAGATGTTAAGTGATGAAACATCTACATTTGTTACCTCTGATTGATTCACTGGTATTAGACCCACACTGCCACGGGACTTCTTACGGGCTCCTCCATGTGCCATAATTCATATTGAAAAAGGGCGCTTCTAACCTATATGTACATAGGTATGGATATAATTAAGTCTTCTTGGTATCGCATTTCTACATACAATACACATGTAGGCTCTTGATCTACAATCACTTGAATCATGCCATGCCTTTCATATTATCCAGCCAATTATAACAGTATCCACAGATGAGTTATTTCTAGGTTGTACTCTTTCGTGGCTTCTCAAACTGAC
Source organism: Rhodamnia argentea (assembly GCF_020921035.1). Lineage (NCBI taxonomy): Eukaryota > Viridiplantae > Streptophyta > Magnoliopsida > Myrtales > Myrtaceae > Rhodamnia > Rhodamnia argentea. The sequence continues at coordinate 20,806,095 of NC_063157.1, read as the reverse complement.
TTTGTTCATTCATCTTTGCAGGATGAATCTGTCATAATATGGCTCTCAGGCAAAGAAGAGAAGCATCTAAAGATAAATCACATCTCCAGAATAATACCAGGGCAGCGCACTGTAAGTTTCTTTTAGGTTCCTGAATATCTGCACAACTAATGATGATGAAATATCTAGTCAGGAATGAGGAGAAGAATGAGGAAAATAAAATTCAAGGTCGAATATTGCACTCATAATCCCAAAATCTGGCCTGGGCAATAAGTGTTGTATTAAAATATTGAGCTTCAGTTCGGCCTCATACCTTAGATAAGTAAGACACATCTTGGAAAAATGATGCCATTTGCACAAATTTCTCCAAGTAAATAATCTTTTGGCATTTTAACTGAGGTTGTCAATGCTTCCACACATCATGCAGAAACTTCCAGCACCCTAAAAAGTCCTTTGTAGTTTTTATTTTCTTTTTTATGTTCTTAAGATGTATACATATATGTTTTCCTTGTGATGCTTTTTCTCAAGGTCTTTCCCACCATTTCTTGCTTGTAAGTTGGCGAACATATTTCTCTGAAGATCTTAGGTGCTTTTAATCGACTAGCCAGATGCTCATGGTTACATGTATGTGTTTTCATGGGAAAGCCGTATCAAGCCTTTCGGTGCTTTTGGATGGTGTTTCTCCATGTACCAAGTTTTTAACTAATGAAGAATGTTCTTTTTTAATAAATTGGCATCCCCTTGATGCGGTTTCATGAATTTCCTTTACTGATATAAGGAAAAGCTGATGTAGGACGACTCGGTGCACCTCCACATCAAAAAAATGTTCTTCTCTACTTCATGATATATTGCAACATACTAATTACTCATCATCTTGTTCTGACAGCCAATATTTCAGAGATATCCGCAACCTGAGAAGGAATATCAATCATTTTCACTCATATATGACGACAGATCTTTAGATTTGGTAATTTATACCTGTTTATTTAATGTTTGTTGTTGTGTGTCTCTTTTTAAATCTTTGAATGCCATCCCTCCATCCATTGAATTAATAATTTGACTTTCAGGCTGACATTTCTTCGTCTTTTAATGTTCTCTTGTTAATCTCCATCAGATTTGCAAGGATAAAGACGAAGCTGAAGTTTGGTTCACTGGTCTAAAAGCACTAATAACACGTCGCAATCATCAGAAGGTGAGAGGAGAATCAAGAAGTGGAGTTTCATCTGAAGCAACAAGTCCCAGAGCACAAGGGCAAAGTAGTTCAGCATTTAGCTCTCCATTTGCTAGTGGTGATAGTTCGCAGAAGGTGCTTTACTTTCTACAAGTTTTGTGCATATCTAGACAGTTGGCATGGAGATTAAACTTTACTTTTTGGTTCTAGGATCAGACCGATAATTCGTGCCTTCATACACCAGTTGAAAGTCCGACAAAAATCGGTTTATCGAATGGATTGTCCGATGTGTCAGTATGTGCTCTCCCTCCCAAGATTTTCTATCCTTCAGAAACTGCGTCTGGCTCTATTCACTCTCGCTCATCAGGGGGATCAGATGGAATGACTGGACGCATAAATGGAACAAATGGGGATGCATTTAGAGTGAGCTTATCAAGTGCTGTCAGTTCATCAAGCCATGGATCTGGTCATGATGAGGGTGATGCTTTAGGGGATATTTTTCTCTGGGGGGAAGGCACTGGAGATGGCATTATGGGGGGTGGCATCCATAGGATTGGTAGTTCTTCTGGGACTAAGGTGGATTCCTTGTTTCCCAAAGCCTTGGAATCTGCCGTAGTCCTTGATGTTCAGAATATTGCTTGTGGTAGACAGCATGCTGCTTTAGTTACCAAGCAAGGAGAGGTTTTCTCCTGGGGGAAGGAAATAGGAGGCAGACTTGGACATGGTGTAGATTCTGATGTTGCACATCCAAAGCTTATTGAGGGAGTCAAGAATGTGAATGTCGAGCTTGTTGCCTGTGGAGAGTACCATTCTTGTGCCGTTACCCTGAGCGGTGATCTGTACACATGGGGTGGAAACTCTAGCAATTTTGGGGTCCTTGGACATGGAAGTGAATCAAGTCAATGGACTCCCAAAAAGTTAAATGGACCCTTGGAAGGAATACATGTCTCATCGGTTTCATGTGGACCGTGGCATACAGCGGTTGTAACTTCTGCAGGTCAATTGTTTACTTCTGGTGATGGAACTTTTGGTGTATTGGGACATGGAGATCGGACTAGTGTGTCAGTACCCAGGGAAGTGGAGTCCCTTAAGGGTCTTCGCACTGTCCGTGCAGCATGTGGTGTTTGGCACACTGCTGCTGTTGTTGAAGTTATGGTTGGGTCTTCAAGTTCCAGTAACTGCTCTTCTGGGAAGCTTTTTACTTGGGGTGATGGAGATAAAGGTCGCCTTGGACATGGCGATAAGGAGGCAAAACTAGTGCCCACTTGTGTTGCGGCACTTGTTGAACCAAACTTCTGTCAGGTGGCTTGTGGTCACAGCCTAACTGTTGCTCTAACCACGACTGGCCATGTTTACACTATGGGAAGCCCTGTTTATGGTCAGCTAGGAAATCCACAAGCTGACGGAAAGCTTCCTACCCGAGTTGATGGAAAACTTTTGAAGAACTTTGTTGAAGAAATAGCTTGTGGTGCTCATCATGTTGTAGTTTTAACTTCAAGAACGGAGGTTTATACTTGGGGGAAGGGCTTGAATGGTCGTTTAGGTCATGGGGATACAGATGACAGAAATTCCCCGACTCTTGTTGAGGCTTTAAAAGATAAACAAGTGAAAAGTGTAGTCTGTGGCGCTAATTTCTCTGCTGCTATATGTCTTCACAAATGGGTCTCAGGTGTTGATCAATCGATGTGCTCGGGTTGCCATCTTCCATTTAATTTCAAAAGAAAACGCCACAATTGTTACAATTGTGGACTTGTCTTTTGTCACTCATGCAGTGGTAAAAAGTCGCGTAATGCTTCCATGGCACCAAATCCTAGCAAAGCATATCGTGTGTGTGATAGTTGTTTTGGAAAACTTACTAGATCCCCTGACACTGACTCATCGGCTCATTCATCTCTGAGTAGGAGAGGAAGTATGAATCAGGGGCTAAATGGACTTATTGAAAAGAATGATAAATCTCAGATTCTGGTTGGCAGCAATTTTTCTCTAGATCTAAGTAAGAAAGTGGAGACAGAACCTTCCAGTAGATACAAGAAGCTGGATGTCAATGTAGGTCGTGTCTCACCCATTCCAAGTGGGGTTTTGAACAATGGATTATTGAACAGCTCAAAGTCTTGGAACCCAATGTTTGGAACGTCCAAGAAGTTTTTCTCTGTTTCTCTTCCTGGATCAAGAATTGTTTCTCGAGCAACATCGCCAACATCTCGACGTTCAAGCCCACCCCGTGCTGCAACACCAACTCATTCAGTTCTTAAGACATCAAAAGTTGTTGATGATGATGCCAAAAAGACAAATAGTAGCCTGAGTGAAGAAGTTCTTAAGCTAAGGTCTCAGGTAGAGGAATCTTTTGCAACTTCAATCTGTGTGGGGAACCTTTCCAACTGTTCTTTGTCATATGGACTTCATTTTAGCTTGTATGCAAGAGCTTCCCTTTTTATGGACATAGTTTGGTGAATACTCATATTAGACTCTTAGGCGAAATAGGAGAAAGGTTGCATTGGCAGAAACAAATAACTTGCAATTGCAAATATTGTGTTTTCTACTGATGACACCTAAGGTTTTGTGAAATTGGACATTCCTTTCTGTGCAATTTTTCACCTGGGTTGTCTGGCTCGTTTTATTAATGGGTCTATGACCTTATAATGTTGGGGCAGGAGGATAAAACAAGAGGGTCATATGCATTAGGACCTGGCAATTCACCAATTAGATACAACATGGAAAACACTAGCATGACAGGATAACATTGGCTTTTGCAGTTGCCCTTCTTTGTTGTGTTGTAAGCGTAACTCTTTTGCTCCATATATGTATCCTAGTTCAACATAGAGACGGAGTTTATGAGATCCGTGTTTCTGAGCGCTCTGTAATTTAGCTTTGAGAAGTGCCTTCTTTATAATTTGCCTATCATTGTGATGCAGGTTGAAGATCTCAGTCGAAAAGCACAACTCCAACACGTTGAGCTGGAACAAACTAGAAAAGAGCTGCAACTGGCTATCAAGAAAGCTGGGGAAGAAAGTGCAAAGTGTAAGGCAGCTAAGGAAGTAATTAAGTCCCTCACGGCCCAGGTAAGCAATTGCCTCGAAGGCTTTGGTCAATTTATGATATTTCATAGGGTGCAGCATCATTTGTTAGAATTGATCTGGGTTTTGGTGAAAGTTGGAAACTCAAGCAGGATTGTCTTCCTGACTGTTAGTAGTCTGCTATCTTTTTGTTATTGCACCTAAGAATCCTTTTTCCCTCAGTTCTCTTGACAAATCTGGAAGGTTAAAACGAACAAGTTTGAATCTAACAGTAGGAAACATAAAATTTCTCCTGACTTGCCTGGACATCAATTATGGTGGGGGTATTACTAGATCTTCAGTTCAGATAAAGCTTTTTTAAATACAATGTATATGTGTGTATATTCCAAATTAAATGTCTCTTCAACTTATTGAATGTTGAAATATTGATTAGCTTTTTTTTATTCAATGATATTGACATGTTGATAAGCTTGATGAGACATTGTAATGTGAGCCATGTACTGTCCGTAGTACGAGTGCAGATTCACTTTTCTCACGGTTTTTTGGAATTGCTGTCAACTTTTAAGATTATGCAGCAAGTAACATCTCCATGGTTTTTCGTGGGTGTAATGAAAGCTTAGAAAAATAGCTGTCCTTAAGAAAAAGCACTTGCTACAATAACTGGAGTTGCTGTTGTCACCGACTTCTGGTGAGAAAATGTTACGAACTAAATGTGCATTTGCTCCTTTTCTTATGCAGTTGAAGGACATGGCCGAAAGGTTACCTATGGGAACTGCGAGAAATTCACCTCCCATCGGTTTGTCTAGCTTTATACTTCCCAACGATGACAAGTTCAGTGGAGCCAGTGAGCAAGCGAGCTATACTGTTAGTTGCCACGAACCAGATGAGAGTGGATCAAATGGGCTTGTGATGCCTGATCCCTCAAGTGACAATGGTAACTCCATTTCAAAGCACACCGAACAGACATCAGAAGCAATGGCGAGGAACAAAACCAGAGGGCCAAAAACTGAATCTGGGAATGGAGATGAATGGGTTGAGCAAGACGAGTCAGGTGTTTACATCACCTTTGTGTCGCTACCCGGAGGCATCAAGGATCTTAAGCGTGTCCGTTTCAGGTATATGGAACTGATAAACCAACACTCCTTGCGAACCCCTCTCTCTCTCTCTCACAAACCCGCGCGCGCGCACCCACACACACTCTTAAGCATCATGGATCGTGTTTGCGAACTGAAAACAGAGCTTCTAGGTCACAAACGATTCTATATGCTAGTATCGACTAGAGAGCACTCTTTGTTTGATCTTTTGTCGGTCTTTACGTAAGATTACACTGCTCGTTCATGCCGGCAATCGCTATAAACGTTTCTGACTTGCTGCTTCTTCCTGCTCTAGCCGGAAGCGCTTTACGGAGAAACAAGCAGAACAGTGGTGGGCAGCTAACAGGAGTAGAGTTTATCAGCAATACAATGTGCCGATGGCAGACAAGTCCACTGTTTTTGGGAAAGAAATGCTTGCTCACTGATATGAGGTGGACGGAGGCTTCAGAAAATGCCCCGAGTTTTATCTCTTAAGGAATTAATCTCTTCTATTTTTGTTTCTTGAGCGAGTGATGGCGTGTTTGTTTTTAGCCCCCTCCGCTTCGTTCCCGTTCTGTCCATCTGCCCATCCTTTCCGCCACGAAATTGACCCTTTGTGATAGGAAATTGGAATTTTGTAAATTCTTTGTAAGTAGGCATGTGCACTTACTTAGTACGCTTAATTGTAAATCCGTCACATGAATCCCAATCTTTTCGATCTAATTCCTCGTGTGGATGTTGACCGTGCCTATGACTCTTGGTCTGTCGGATGATTTCTTGCGGATGATAATGTTTTAAAGTTACCAGTGATCGGATTTTGTATTGCTTAACAGAAAAAATGACCTCCAAGTTGCTTTTTGTCTGATGTTATTAAGCTCACTGTTATCGGAAGTTCAATGCACTGAATGAAGAAAAACAGCAATCCAATTAAATAATAAAAAACGAGACCCATTTGATACGTATCAATATTGACTTGTCGAGGTCTACTAACAATTCGTAGAGGATATTAGAACATGAATGAACTCTCTAAGTTTCGAAGCATCTAAGCACAAAAGAATACGAAAAAAAAAAAAGAGTATTAACAGCTTGATGCTTAAATGACTACAAATGATTCCTAAAGAGAAATGAAAATGAATACGATCTTCCCCGATGCTAGAAGCTAAAACTGAAGGGTTGCTTCGGATGAGGTAAACCAATCAGAACTCCCTAAATTAGCTCATAAGTTAGATTTTGTCCGAATACATTTAAGACGGGACAGATAATTGCTTCCAGCAAAGTCATGCAAGGTCCGATGAGCTCGCAGTCCCTCGTGATCAGGCTTACATGCTTGCTCTTTCAAAAATCTTCTACATGAATCTGCATCCTGAAGGAACACAAGCGACCACAAGAAAAGGGTAACAATCAGCGCATACTTGGAGAATAGTGTCTGATACGGAAGATGGAAACAAGCAGACAGGTGAATTATTCTAAATAGACCAAGGCTCAAAAGATGTCATAATGGAAGTAGAGAAACCAAGATGCAGCACACGGCCCTGGTTCCTGATGAGTAGCTCATGAAGAAGATTCATCCAAATAAAGTAGACCACCACTTCTGGTCAAGTCAGAGAAAAGAATACCTGTAAAAAGTCCAACATTTGTTGTTCAATAGTGCCACCCATTGCCAAAGTTTCCACATAAATAGGACGAGTAGCACCCATTCGATGAGCACGACTGATCACTTGCTCTTCCATGCTGGGAGAGTTCAAGGAGAGAATAAGTCCCAATTTCCACCAGTAAAATTCAATAAATAAATTAAGAAATAAGAGACTGGAATAGATGAGGGTAATCATTTGTGTTTTTGGATTATGAAGATAAGAAAATGTAAGCAGAACTATAGAGGCAACTTGAAGGGCGGCACAACCAGGACTCTTATAAATGTCATATCAGCAGGAATTGGTCTATGGATGTGTTGCACCGGCCATATTCAATAGTGTTCAGATTCTGCCTAAATACTTGATTACCAAAGTCAAGGGAAAATTCATGAATTAAAAGAGATTCGAAAGACAAAAATAGAGCCGACAAACAGTTCACTACCATCCAGAGTTCTCACACATTTCTTGAACACTGGTTAGACAAACTGACATTTGAAGCATCTCTCAAAATGGTGAGCTGATATTTGTACATTTTTTTGTTCAGAAGCGAATATTTGTTTACGGAGTAAAAAATGGAGCCAGGCTTTGATCAAGTTCATGCCATAAGGGCTGATGCGTGTTTTTTCTTCCCCATGGGCAGGAAAAGAAATTTTAATTTGTTGAACCACCAAAAAGTCAGCAGCAGTCGAGGTGCATTGACATCTTGTTTCACTGGAAAGACAGTAATCCATGCATGTAGTGTTCAGGAATGGAACAGGTGATAAGCAATGAAAGAGTAACAGATGAGTGCCAACTGACAAGAGCAAGACAAATCCGAGGACGTACCTCTTATCCCATATGGGTTCCATTAAAAATACATGTGTGACGAAACTCAAGTCTAGACCCAATGCAGCACTTCCATCCATTAAGAGGGCCATGCAGCTCGGATCATGCTGGAACTTTGTGAGTGCCTTCATCTGAATAAGTAAAGAGTAAATTAGTTTCACTGCATCAATACAGTTTGACCGCATCAGATATTTTGTCCGTTTGAAGTGGCTTTTTCACTTTTACTATATAATGAGGAGCACGCACATGACTCTTTTGAAACACAAAATGCTTTAAAATAACCACAAAAAAAAAAATACTTAAAACTGATACGTAAATTGGCGTATAATTCGTTTCTTTCTCTTGTTTGATATTTGGAATTCTGTTAGGAAAGTGAAAAAGTTACTTTTGGCTTTTCTTTTAGCCGAAAACAAGAGCACCTGAATAAGGAATTACTATTTCAAATTTTGTATATACCACAACCAATTGCTCTAAAAGCTACACATTGCCCCTCATGTGTAGGTGTGATGTAATATTTAATTACTATAACATTGCTCCTCACGTGTAAACTGGACATTGACCTAAGACTAAAACATGAAAGTATATCATGGGGAGGAAAACAAAAGGCCTGAAAAGATTTGAAATCAAAATCTGCTCTGATAACATGTAAAATTTTGAGGAAGCATTGACAACTGTTTTAAAAGCTTAAACTATCATATGAAGGCGTTATTTAAAATTGAATACCCCAACAATTACTAAGAGAAGAGCTTACCTTGTTGCTCGAGTGCATTGGACTATACATGCCAGCAAAGCTAATACCAGCAAGCATCAACTGGTCAAAGAAATAAAGCACATGGTGATAACTAATATATTAAAAATGATGGAGTCATCAATATAAGACTGCAAATGATAAATACCTGCTGCTCAATTACATGTATATGCTCCAGAAACTGAGAGAAAATGATAACCTTCTCTGCGGTTATCCTGTGAGAATCTCCCATAGAACTGGACTGATAACCCTGCATTAATGATACCTCTGAGCTATTCGAAATTGAAGGGGTTGCTTGCTCCTGAATGTTCACAGCTCTAAAGTTGTCACTTGTAAATTGACAACTACTTCCAGTGGCACCTTGCAACCTTCTCAATTTCTCTATGAGATAAGCAACTTTACTGCTTGACGTTGATTGCCAATCCGGATCCCAGTCATCCTGGATGCACCATACACGATGTCTCAGCAAAACAAATAAATAAGCACATACAAAGCCACTTTTCGGAAAAAGACGTGCCTGTTTGTAAGAAGGTTGTAACTCAATAAGATCTTTGGGCACAGGCCACTTCGGATTTGGATTTTCTGGCCGGGCTTCAGGAGTCTGCATCTCATATGAGTAACCACACCCAGGAACAGTACATCTTTCACTGCTCAAAGCAACACAATCAAGGCAAAGGAGATGCCTACATGGAGTAATTATAGGAAGTCTACACCACTCCTTGCACCTAATAGGGGAAAAACAGAGGTGTCCAGGTCAGTAATCTAAATTGCAACGACACAATCCACAAAGCCACATGAAATGGCAAAAGCAGAAATTTACCTGAGGCAATCACCACCCTGGAGGAGATGATATTTTAGCAAAGCGTACTCTTCGGAGAGAGGATCCAAACCATTTTGCAATAGAATATCCATTGTCTCTTGAATATCGTGACCGGCATCCGTTACTTTAATGTGTCCAGCAACACAGCAAGATAGCCTCACATTCCTAATAGTGGTAATACGAAACTTCCATTGCTTTGGATTTAACAAGCTCTCAACATGTGACGGATCATTCCAGTCCGCCATTAGTATGTTGCGACAAACAGTAACTACCAATTCGTTGTAACTTTTAGCGTGTTGCTCAGTGAAGTTAAGAAACGTAACTTTCTTTATGCAAGGTGGAATGGCCAGCAAATCTTTCTTTCTTGCACTTATCATACATCTATAAAGTATTTCCACCAAGCGTGATCGACCCTCCTCCATCTCCGCCTCAAATGGCCTGAGGATGCCTGTTTCCCATGATTTCTGATTCTGCCCATATGCTTCCTCATGAAGGAACTTTAACATTATTTGAAGATGCGACAACTGACTGCTGGGTGTGTTCGGGGTGGGAGTTCCAGTCAGTATCCAACGACTGCAAGCCGTCAATGATATAGCCATTTGCAGTTTATTTGTTAGATTAAGACTTGACCCCAGAGTGTGTCCCTCGTCCAACATGATCCTAAGCCAATGCACTTCCTTCAGTACACTTCTCTTATGAGGAGCCCATTCTGCACTTAAACGGTTGAAGGTAGTTATAACCACATCATAGTCCCACGCCAAGGTATGCGGAGAAATCCTTCTTCGGTCAGTCAAGACATAGACCCTTAATTGACTAGGTGTAACATGCTTCTGGATTTGAGTTTTCCAGTGGTCAACCAAATTTCGTGGAACAACTATGAGTGTGGCTCTGGACAAATATAACCTGACTGAATTCAATGGTTCAGAGAGAGCAGTTTTTAGGGCATGCACATCAAATTCCAAATGCTTGAGACTCTTTGGGTAGTGCCACCTGCAAACATTTTTTTCAATCCTCCTCAAAAGGCCAAATGATTGGAATATTTGGTGGTAACCAGAAGCATATTGAACAGATACTGTACAAGGGCTTCTTAGACCAGTAGTCTCCATTTGTGATAGTTTGTCCTGAGGTAGATTAGCCAACCAATGGAGAGCTTTTCTAGTGTGGGAATCTATCAATGTATAGTGATCCTTAAGCACGCTTTTGAAGAAGTGTATATTTTCTTTCTTCCCCACTATTGTCCCTTTTGAACAAAAGCCTCTTAAGTCAGTAATTGGTTGGGAATTATCCCAAGTTTCTTCTGCAATGCTACAACTCTGATACATTGGATCAGCATTCATACTGCAAAACCATGCAGTACCCGCTTCAGCTACAAATTTCTCTGCAACCTTGCGCCACTTGTGACAAGAATCGCATTGGATCCATGTGTCGGTAAATATTGGAGAATCCATCATAACATCCGCCGGCCTCTTGCGACCAAGTGGCAGCGCTAATGGAGTACCGTCTATCTTTTCATCAGAACTACAACTACCACCACCCTTAGCAGCATACTCCATTTGACTTGAGTATTGGCAATAATTTCTCTCTTCAAATTGCTCTTCGTATCTCGACATCAGATTTTTCCGAATGCAATTCAAGCTCCTGGTGCAGCTGTTCACACCATCAGCGGCCTCTGACCACACAGTTGGAGGTGTCGACCTTTCGTTGTCAAAAGCCATTGACCAAGCTCTTTTAGGTGAAGGACCACCCATGCAACTACCACGAAGTTCATAATAACCGCGCCTCTGATCTCCATTATGCTTACACCAAATCACCTGCTCCCCATCAGGTGGATCTGATAGTGTTCCCTGTGTTTTCAGAATAAGGGAAAGTGATGTTATGGTCTTGCCTAAACCAGGTTCATCGCAGAACATTCCCCCTCGGAAATCCTTGATTGTAGGTGCTTTCCCAATTATGACTTCACCAGAAGCGGAATTCACAGAGAAAGTAAATCCATCTTCTGTTGAAAATTCTTTGTACAGAGGATGCAGCAAGGACTCCACATTCCGTTCACGCTGTAACATCCACTCAACTGCAGCCTGCTGATGGGGAAAGAGTTTAAGCTTCACACATGGCATGATAGACACGGCCAAGGACCTCAAACGTCGGCAAGTTGCAGCGACCCTAATAAGGTCCAATGGGGCTAACACTGTCAAAATACCAACAATAACATCATCAGGCAATTCCCAAATCCCAGATCCATGAAAGTTATTGGCTGGTTGTATTATTGACGAATCAAAACCCTCTCTTTTGGTCAGACTGGGTAAACTCTTGAAAATTTCATGAAGATCAAATAGCCTTTTCTTTGAAGATTCAGAGATAACAGTATGCAGGTTGCATCCAAGAACATGACAATCAGGGAGATTCCAGATGCTCTTGTCATGTGAACAAGCACTGTCAGGGTAATCTCCATTAGAAAGCAAGGCACTCCTCTCTCCCCAGTCACACCTGCACCAAGGCATTTTCAACTTGTGCTAACAAGATCGACAAAAGCTAGATTTCTAACTAAAATATAGAAAAATGTAAGCTATGAATGAATCAAAATGCAACACCAAAAAAAGAAACTAGCAGCTTTAGCAGCCTTTCTCTCGACTGAGTCCGCTCATTTCCGAAGGACCTATGAGTTCTTCAAGTAACATAAAGAATCCAGGTAGAAACCTCAAATGTCGGAAAAGAGCACACGCCATGGATCTCGAACGTGGGAACTGCCATCCGGACAAAACTGCCAATGGTAGGTAAACATCCACCAAGACTACGACTCTCGTCTCTCCGTGTTCATCCACCGCAGCCCGGACCACCTGCACCGTTACGTTCAAGCACTTGCCATTTGACAGCGCGTGCGTCTGGCGGACAATGCTCATGCTCCCATGTACCAATCCAAGTCTACTCGCTCTCCTGCTCCTTGAACCCCCGGTCTCCCTCTCAAAAGCCTTGAGTTTCACTGATCCTCCAGGCGTCGATTCCGCGTCCACGGCCGCCTCCACATTTATATTAAAACTGCTCCCTCGCTCGGAACCCTCGCAACTCCCAACCCCGTCGGGCAAACTGCCGCAATTTTCGAGCGAAGCGTTGGCAATTTCGCTCCCTGGAGTGGAAATTTCACCGCTAACCGACACTACTCCAGTCACATTCCCCTCGCATTGCCCTAATTGGTGACATTCGCGATTGGATGATTCCAGCCCCTGCCACTTCGAATCGATCGTGGACAGCACGACGCCGCCCTCGGTCCTGAAGCCGACATCGTCGCCTTCCCCGAAGAGGAAGCAGCGGGCATTGCGGGGTAGGGCTTCGACGGGGTCGGCGCCGGGCGGTGGTTCGGCTCTGAGGACGGCGCAAAAGAAGCCGCAGAGCTTGTGGTCGCCCATCCAATCGTCCATCGGTGAGGAATTCAACGAATGGAATCAGAGAGGGCTTTACTCGTCGGAAAGTTCGTCTTCCCCGTGCATTAAAGATTGAAGGTGAAGCGCCAACGGATGGTGGGCGGCTTCACTTGAATTTTGTGGAAGCCCACCTTCTTCTTGGAAATCGAACATCGTGCCGTGTGCTATTCGCCGCTTGTTTTTTGAGGACACGGGAATGTGCAAAACGGCGGCGTTCTCACTTCCCTGGAATTCGATCGTTTTGACCATCGATTTAGGTCGACAATCGACGGTCAATAGGCCCTTCGTAATTAACACTTTCCTATGGTCATCACTTTTAAAATTAAAATTTTATCGCTCTTGATTTTTTTTTATTTCTTGCAAAACTTGGTCTTTTATTCTTTGCTTGGCATTTTCATAGAAAAATCGATACCACATCGCTTAATGATAAAGAGAGGGATTTCTCCTTCTTAAGTTAAGAATCCTTTCGCTTTTCAAAAATTAATCAAAATCCTTTTAAACGTTCCACTTAGGCGACAAATTATGTAAATTTTCATCATGTAAAAATCATAAATTCGATCATCGTTTTTCAAAAAAAGATGTGATGTAACCGTTCGAATTAAATGTCATGAACATCTTTTATTTACAATAATCAGCAAGGAAAAAGGAAAGATAATGATCATACTTTGATGCTAATCAATAAACAAATTGACAAATTTATAATTATGAATGACTGAAAATTGGGAAAAATAAATTTATAATTATGAATGAGTGAAGTTGGAAAAATTAGAATTTTTGAAATAAATCATCAATCGCATATAAGAAAAAAAAAAAAAAGGGAAGTATCATAAGAGTCGTAGGTTTCTCAAGTTAAGACCTTTTTTTTTTTTTCGGGATAAGTACTACGGACATTCGACAGAATTTCAAGTACTCGCGTCGAATCAAACATCGAACGAGCTATAAGAAGCGAAGAATCGCCGACCTGCGCTACCAATACACACAGTCTCGCTCGCACACCCGGAGAGAAGACAGGGACGCCGAAAGGTATCGACCAATGGCGAGGGATAGCTGCTTGGCACGGGTCGGAGCCGGCGTTGCGGTCGGCGGGGCAATCGGCGGTGCCGTGGGTACTTTCTGCACTCCTAACCCTAATCTCTTTCTCCCTCGTTTCGCTGTTTTAAGTACTCGGACGCGAAGCAGGAATACCCGCGCGCTTGATGTTTGAGCTCTTCGACGCTTCTCTGAAGTTCAGTCTTTTTTTCCGCTGGATGTATCGTGGATCCTGATTGATCGATTCAACGAACTGTCTCTCAATCTTCTCATCGTCGTGAGACGCTCTGAAGAGTTGGGTTTTGTTGTGACCCAAAGGAGCTTGAACTAAGATAGCTATTGGGATCGATGTTCTTGTTAAAGAGCATGTGCGGGTATACATGTTCTTGTTCGGGGTCTATCTCATAGGTTTAACTGAAATAACATTTGGGTTTTGAGGGGATCTGGATACGGGACAGAGCGTGGCCTAAGAGCATTGTTGATTAGCTAACCTTATAGCTAGATAAGGCACGGTTGTTTCTAGTGTTGTTGCTGCGGGGAACATGTGTGCTGGTACTGACGATTTCGCCCACCTGTAGGCGACACCAGTCTCTCTATCCCCTTTTCCTTTTTGGAGGGGAGGAAAGCTTAAATCTTTTACAGCATCTCTTCAATCTGAAGGTGTTGAAGTTTTTGGTACATCAGAGATTACTGAATTTCTCCATATGCGAAGCTCTTACATTGACTACAAAGGGATTAATGGTTGTTGGTGGGAACCACTTCCATATGGGAATTGTTAGTTAGATATTGCTTCCGGATAATTTAAAATTGTCAATGCTGGAAAATTCAATAAATATGTATTGGTAAAGCTGACGGGACGGTTTTCTGTGTGAAGCTTTTCTGGTTGTCATAATATACTGTGCTTATGTTGTATGTCATGAGGTGATGACGCGTGTTTCATAGTCGAGTATGGTAGAAAGAGAAGATGGGTTTGTTGGATAGGAGGACAAAAAGATGCTACCTATGTTTTGCCCTTTTTTTATTGAGATAATCTTGTGGCGGCTTTAGCAAGCGACACTTAAAGATGTTAAGCAGTCTTTCTTGCTGCCGACTTGGCTTCCATAAGTTTTGGCCCTGGACTACCATTTGTTAGTTCTGTGATCTGAACTTCTGTTCATTTTCTTGCTTGGGGACTTTATTTCGTTTTGTGCTCTCTAGATTTGTTCCTATCATTTATGGTAAATATGCATTTGTGCTTACACCACGTGCATGGCTGATGCAGGTGCTGTTTATGGGACATATGAGGCTATCCGATACAAGGTATGGTGTTCGATCCGCTATTTTCACAGAAAAATATAAATGCAGTATGGCCAATCTCTATCTATAGTCCTCTATTAGGAACTCGGAAGATGATATTTTTTACTTCTTAGACAAATCTTTAAACTTTCATTCAAAGTCATTAATGTGAGCAAGGAAGCACTATTTGTTTGAACATGCCATTTTTGTTTGTAGTTGGGATTTGGGAGAAGGTAGCAAAGCCTTTCCAAATCATGATGGTTATGAGCTCATTTTTGGCTTTTTGTTTTAGCAATAATGACTTGTCTATAATAAGAAAAAGTGCCCTCCTTTTGGGTTCTGTTTATTTCGCAGATAATGATTGATTTGGTAAAACATTCTCCTAAAATTGATTGCTTGCTTACAAAAATTAATTTTTCATCATCCACGAAAGTGTGTTTAGTCATAAGTTGTTATCAATAATAAAATCATGTTTCATTGACTCATTATTTCAAGTAATACAAGCGATTATTTTTAGGAAAAATGTTTTTCCGGATCGTTCATTTTGTGCAAAACAAGTGCACTCTTCATATGGGGGGACCTGTTTTTATGTATAAATGTGTGTTTATATATATATTTTTGGCTTCACGTTCCATATATTCAGTTCAATAGTTCTGAAATGTTGATACCCAATGAACGTTGATATCGGGTTTCCTTAGTCCAATGGAGCTGCTAAGATGCGGGTGTCGTTGCAATAATCATCTATATACAATGTCATTCTTGGTATGATTCGTCTATGCTCAGCCTATTTGATTGAGTGACATGGAAATCTGCATCTAATAGTTTTATGCTCTTTACCCCAACCCCAACCTCAACCTAAGCTTGCCACTGAAGAAGGATAAGAAGAGAATATAAAGAGACGAGAATTTACTCTAAAGCAAAAGAAAATTATACAAACCTTAAGTCCTTCCTTTCCTAGAACTATCGACTAACACATATTGATGAGAATTAGGATGGGTTAACTTTTTCCTTCTTTCTATATCCATTCTCATGAGTGTGTCAAACTAAGCAGTTTGCAGCTGAAGCAACAACTCAATCACCTAGCTAGAGATTGCCTTATCGGTAATTTTGAAATTCTTTCCAGAGGGAATGACTGATCACAGGTTTCTTTTTCAAAGTTTTTATTGGGCATGGTAACAAGATTGGGAGAAATTTTTATTTGCTTCTGTTCCCTTCCTACTAGGATGTTGTTGCCAAGTTGTATTGATGCACATTATAGATGTAGGTGGGTTTATGTTTGTTCCCGGTGTTTTACTCTGCCTGTGAGAATGTATGCTAGGAGGCATGGTAACAAATCATTAATCATGATATGACTAGATTTGGAATGAAAAGCTACCAGCTCCCGGGGGAAATTTTTATTTGCTTCAGTTCCCTTTCTACTAGGAGGCTGTTGTGAAGTTGTATTGATGCACATTACACATGTAGGTAGGTTTGTGTATGTTCCCATTGTTTTACTCTGCCTGTGAGAATGTATATGAGGTGGCATTGGCTGCTGAAAGTCTATGGTTTAACTCTAACTTATTAGGTAGGCAGACCTTGTTTTATCTTTGTTAGTTAAGGCTGTTTTTGAGAGTTGAGGTTATCGTGTCGGGAAAATCAAGTATTTGGCATAACTTTTCTCCCATGTCATTGCAAATAGAATTTCCCCTAAGGCTGCTTTTGTTATTTTGCAGATTCCTGGACTGATGAAGATTAGGTATGTGGGGCAAACTACACTTGGGAGCGCAGCCATTTTTGGTCTTTTCTTGGGTGCTGGGAGCTTGATACATTGTGGGAAGTCATACTAATTGTTCCTGTTGTTTCGGGGGATGGATGTAAAAGTTAATAAACTTTATGTTGAGGCACATTTTTGTTTTTTGGCTCTCTCTCTCTCTCTCTCTCTCTCTCTCTCTCTCTGTGTTGCCAGTTGGGCTTCGTGCCCCTACATGAACCCTAGTTCTCTCAATGGTTCTAAAATTATATCCAGCCCCTCTGTTATGATGTGAATTTGTGCTAGACGGTCTGTGACTGACGTTGCCGGTGACATCAGGCATATTAGGATCCTTCCACACCAAGTGGAAGTCAATCTCTTACGGCTTACAAGGAATAGCTTCATCACATCCTTTGGGTAAAAATCTGTCTTGTTTTGGACCCTTCAAAAATTTCGATGCATATGAAGGTGAGATATTTGCAAAATCAGCACCTTGTTTTGGACCCTCAAAAAATTTCAATGCATATGAAGGTGAGACATTTGCAAAATCAGCAGCGTGCCCTACTCTTTCTTGCTCAGGCAGTGTATCTGAGAGAGCTCAACTCTAGCAACCCATCAAGCTCTGAGAAGAAGAGTGCAGATGCGTGCAGGAGTAGAGAACCCGTAAGATGAAATATTGCCATTACAGTACAGGTAGGAGCACGAATGACGAACAGTTTTCAGAAGTAGTCGTCCTTGTTTTCTGGCTGTTGTGGCAGGACCCAGATAATAATGTATTTGTGAGTGCAAGAAGCCGCATATTCGAAGGTTTATATTCCTCTATACAAAGAGCAAATAGGACACTACATCAGTGAAGACTTTGTCCAGGCTCAGAACAGAAAACTCTCCTCTCTTCTTCGTCATGTGGCAACTTTTCCAACATCACCAAGAGTCCAATCTGTACGTGGGTTTCCTCTGAAAACATTCCCTTGCTAGAGCTCTCTCTCTCTCTCTCTCTCTCCAATTGCAAACAGACACATAAGAAGAAGAAGAAGAAGAAGAAGTAGTTTATTAACAAATGAAGGAAGGGAGGAATGGCCGTGAGAAGCCGGATGACAACTAGGGTGGCGATGCAGGTATCGGGGAGCTTTGAGTGGATGGTTGTCCGCTTGCATTTTGCTTGCTGATGAGATTGCTCGGTCTCTGGAGACTCAAGAATACCATGTTGTTTTGAACACACAACGCCCCCTCCCCCCCTCCCCCACCACACCCCCTCCCCCAAAAAAAAAAAAAAAAAAGAATACGATGTTGCTGCAGACTGAGAGATTATTAGAAAGTCCGGTTGCTCGAGCAAATCTTGCACGAGTCTGAATTGAGTTTACTGGATCAGAGGCAAAAGAACAGCAAAGAACAGGCCTTTTTTTTTTTTGAACTGTCTTGTCTGTGTGCATTAGTTTTGAGATCATTCTCTCCGCAGCAGACAATTTCTTGCATCACCTATTTCTCAACTTAGCAACAAGCGATTGAGAAGACAGAACCTCCATGAGAAATCACATGATTTTCATCTGTTTTTATCAAATACCTCTAACTAGAGTGACTCATTACTCGGAGCTGACGACGAACTTTCTTGAAATGATCAGTGGTTAGATGTCAGCCTTGATTGATGCCTCCCATCTTTCATGAAATAATTAATGACTGATGCCCTTGTCCCTCCCTCGATGGATTCTCTGTTATTTTTCGTATTTGAAAAGTATACTGCTTACAAAAATGAGGATAGGGAAGGAAATGGTGCTATGATTTAAATTTTGCAAAATTATTCTTTTTCCTAAAGACAACGCCACATTTTAATTATCGTATTTCAGCAAGTCGAATAATACTTTCACCGTTCTTTTGGAAACCCATCTCTAACGAAAGATCCTACGTTTGATTAATTTGTTTCTCAAGTCAATAGGTTTCGATTTCCTACTTTGGATAGAAATCGTACAAAAGTGCTTCGGAAAATATCCCATAATTTTAGCTATTTCTCGGATATGCTTTGACGTCTACCATTTTTGATGTTTGTAAATTATGTTAGTATTGGTTCAATAACTTGACGATGCTCTCCTTTGCAAAACAATGTGCATTATATGCAAGTCCATGATAATAAAATTTAGTCATGACTTTAAGGAGGATTAGTAAATAGTTGTTAGCATCAATTAAGTAATAAATTCTATAAAAAGAAATGGTAAATCTTCAATTATCAATTAAGTAATAAATTCCTTGAAAGGAAATGGTAAAATCTTCAATCATGTATCTCTCGCGCGGACAAAATCAATTAAGTAATAAATTCCATAAACAGAAATGGTAAATCTTCAATCATGCAAAATATAAAAACGAAGGAAAAATCAGAAACAACTTTTGTTTTGCTTCTTCTTCTTCTTCTTCTTCTTCTTCTTCTGTTGATGGAGAAGGATCCAAAAAGTTAGCCGGTGCGTCCCCAACCTCATCATCATCTCTCCTCCACCACGCCATTCCAAAAGTCTTACTAGACCCCCTGACACTGACTCATCATCTTCATTCAGTATGAATCGGGGGCTGAAGGGACTTATCGAAAAGAACGATAAATCTCATATTCTGGTTGGAAGTAATCTTTCTGTAGATCTAAGTAAGAAGCTGGATGTTAATGGAGGTCGTGTCTCACCCATTTCAAATGGGGTTTCAAAGACTTGGAACCCAGTGTTTGGAACGTCCAACAAGTTTTCCTCTGTTTCCGTTCCTGGATCAGGAATTGTTTCCTGGATCAAGAATTGTTTTTCACTTCCTAGGCCATCGAAAGTTGTCGATGATGATGAAGCCAAGAAGACAAATAGCAGCCTGAGTGAAGAAGTTCTTAAGCTAAGGTCTAAGGTATGGGAATCTTTTGCAACTTCAATCTGTGTGGGGACCCTTTCCAACTGTTCTTAGTTATATGATTTTGCCTATCGTTGTGATGCAGGTGGAAGATCTCAATCGAAAAGCACGACTTCAACAAGTTGAGCTGGAACAAGCTAGAAAAGAGCTGCTAGTGGCTATCAGGATGGCTGCCGCTGGGAAAGAAAGTGAAGAGCGTAAGGCAGGTGAGGAAGTAATTAAGTCCCTCACGGCCCAGGTAAGCAATTCCCTCGAATTCTTTGATCAATCTTATGATATTGCAGAGGGTTATGGTCAAAGTTGGAAACTCAAAGGGACAATGGTAAACCCCATTTCAAAGCACACCGAGCAGACATCAGAAGCAATGGCGAGGAACAAAACCAGAGGGCCAAAAACTGAATCTGGGAATGGAGATGAATGGGTTGAGCAAGACGAGTCAGGTGTTTACATCACCTTTGTGTCGCTACCCGGAGGCATCAAGGGTCTTAAGCGTGTCCGTTTCAGGTAAATGGAACTGATAAACCAACACTCCTTGCGAACCCCTCTCTCTCTCTCTCTCACACCCACGCGCGCGCACCCACACACACTCTTTAAGCATCATGGATCGTGTTTGCGTACTGAAAACAGAGCTTCTAGGTCACAAGCGATTCTATATGCTAGTATCGACTAGAGAGCACTATGTGTTTGATCTTTTGTCGGTCTTTACGTAAGATTACACTGCTCGTTCATGCCGGCAATTGCTATAAACGTTTCTGACTTGCTGCTTCTTCCTGCTCTAGCCGGAAGCGCTTTACTGAGAAACAAGCAAAACAGTGGTGGGCAGCTAACCGGAGTAGAGTTTATCAGCAATGCGCGAGTGGAGTTTATCTGCTCCCCGATATGAGCTGCCCGAGGAGATGAAGGAATTTTGAGGATAGTCCACATTCGAGTCTCTAAGTGTTTAATGCGTTTTCTAGTTTTCTAGTACTTTATTGCTTCTCTAGTTCCTAAATATTTAATTGCTTAGTCTTTTTACCATGAAGAGTCGCTCATATTTGCATGGTTGTTCTATGCTCGTCTCTATACGCATACAAAGACGGATAAAAATTCAAACTTGATTGATTCATAAATTATTACCTTTGGCTTGAGAACAAGGAGTTCTATTTTGTCTTATCCCTTAGGTGGAAGTGTGGCGAGTGTTCTATCCATTTTAGTTCTCACTTGTGTTACCTCCTATTTTTCCCTAGCATCAAATTGGTTCAATGGCTGGTCATCATCGACGTGGGCCAAATATTGAATCATCAATCGCTCGAGAAAGAGGCCTACCACTGCAAGCCGTAGAACATTCCATGTAAACAAACATGTCTTTGTTCATCAAATGTCATTGGTGCCACCCAATTTGACTATTGCATCGATGGAATTTAATTGCTCAAACGAAAGTATATGCGCATACCAAGTGTGTACACCTTCTTTTCCTTAGAAAGAAGATTCTACAAATTCGGCCGAACCGACGATTCTTCATTAATAATGAGTACCCTTTAACAAACGATTGCGATATTTCATATAAGTCATGGTTTCATATTAATAACTTCCGTTTTTAGGTTATCAACTTTCTAAATGCTCTGATCGACCGATCATGGAAATCAATCGTTCTTGAATATAAAATTGGAAAGGTAAACATGTAGTTTATCCTATATTCCATAAAAAGAGAAGGAATTGATTAAAATTGTGTAAGGTCACGAAGGTCACCATATCGTCCTAGACACGCTCTTTTATATGGATAATATCAAGGATTTGGAATCTGCATTAACTTTCATAATAAATGACGAGGACCCCATATAGTTTGTATGCTACAACATGATTCTGTATGTTGCGTTAATTATTAAATTACGTTAGGGGGACAACATTTTCTCTCTGGGGGCAACACATGGGAGAGATGCAAGTTACATGTATGCAAAGAACTATGTTGAAATTGAGGATAGGGAAGCAAATACTTCTGTGATTCAACTTTTGGAAAATTATTCTGTTTTCCTAAAGACAACATCATATTTTTTTATTATCGTATTCCAACAAATCGAATAATGCTCTTATCATTTTTTCTTTTTTGGAAACCAATCTCTAATGAAAGATCTTATATTTGATTAATTTGTTTCCTTAAGTTGTTAAGTTTCGATTTCCTAAAGACATCTCAACACTTTGGATAACAATTACAAAAGAGTGCTTGGGAAAGTATCCTATAATTTTAGCCTCGAATATGCTTTGTAAACTCAGTTAATCAATTTTATAAGCCGGTCGGCGGTGATAATCCGCCTACCATTTTTTGGATGTTTGTGATTGGTTAGTATTGGGTCAATAACTTTACAATGTGCATTATAAGCAAGTCCATGATAATAAAAATTTAGTCATGACTTTAAGAAGGATTAGTAAATAGCTGTTAGTATCAATTGAGTAATAAATTCTATAAAAAGGAATGATAAATCTTCAACCACCAATCAAGTAATTGATTCTATTAAAAAAAAAGAAAAGTTAAATCTTCAAACATACGTCTCACGCGCATACGAAATTAAATAAAAATAAATAAATAAAAAGAAGCCATTTTTGTTCTGTCTTCTCCTCCTCCTTCTCCTCCTTCTTTTGATGGAGAAGAATTCAAAAAGTTAGGCGGTGTGTCCCCAACCTCATCATCATCTCTCCTCCACCACGCCATTCCAAAAGTCTTCTCTCTCTCTCTTCTGAAAGTCATTCGAAAGCTTCGTGCTTTTTCCACGGCACAACTTTGGCACCTTGAATCACGTCCTTCTGAAAGAGCTAACATCATCTTCTTCTTCTTCTTCTTCTTCTTCATCGATCAGTTCTAGCTACTGCCCTCTCACTTCCGCCGCTTTGTCCTCTCCTTTACACGTTCGCCATCATCCCGCTTCTCTCTCACATTCCCACCCCCTTCGAATTCGGGCGATCGAGCACCGTTTTCCGCCCCGATTTTTGGCTGATCGCGTGGGATTTTGGCAATGGCGGACTCGGGGAGCGACTCCGAATTGGCCAGCAACCAGAAGAGCTCGCTCTTCAATCGGTCTCTCACCATGCAGCAGCCCAAGACTTTCGTCGATCACCACCCCTCTCTCGGGCGGGCCAGTTCCATCAGAAAGTTCTACAGTTCGATCGAGTCTTTCAAAGGTAAGGTCCTGAAGCTCCGCAATTTCTTCGAGTCTCCTAAATCCCAGCCCGCCCCCGCCGCCGCCGACAAATTGCATTTGCAAGCGCAACCCCAATTCCAATCGCAGCTTCTTTCCAGGTTAAAGCCCACAAAATCTCTTGGCTCGAGCTTTAGCAATAACTCGTCGATTCGGCTGCCGGGTACTGAGGATAGGATCGTACTGTACTTCACTAGCTTGCATGGCATTCGGAGGACTTATGAGGACTGTTATGCGGTGAGGACGATATTTAGAGGCTTTAGAGTGTGGGTCGATGAGCGAGACGTTTCTATGGATTTGGCATATAAGAAGGAGTTGCAGTGTGTGTTGGGTGAGAAAAAAGTAAGCTTGCCGCAGGTGTTTATTGGGGGCACGTATGTAGGTGGAGCTGATGCGATCAGACAGATGTATGAAACCGGTGAATTGGCAAAGATACTTGAACGTTTTCCCAAGAAAGCGCCGGGCTTTGTGTGTGAGTGCTGTGGGGATGAGAGGTTTGTGCCGTGCACAAACTGTGACGGAAGTAGGAAGGTGTTTGATGAAGATGAGGGGGTGCTCAAAAGGTGCTTAGAATGTAATGAGAATGGGTTGGTGCGGTGTCCGGAATGTGGTTCTTAAACTTGGGTCAATACATCTCGGTCATTGTAAATGCCATGCGTCACTGGGGTGGTTATTTCTTGACGTGAATGATAAAAATCAGGAGGCTGGAGCTGGCAATGATGCGTCCCCTTAATGTTTTCACGGTCGAATTTTTCCTGAATTTTCTGGACTCTTTTAGCAGGGAAGGAATGGTACATCAACTCTGTGAACTGGGTTAGTAAGTTATTACATGTAAAATTTAAGCGACAATTTGGCTGTTGTTTTTGTGCTTATGCAGGAGAGATTTACCCTCCTTGGAATGTAAATAATAATATTACTTGAGAAGATTTGTGGTTGTTTTCACAAATCATGATAAGAGGAGAGGGGTGATTGATATTCCTTTTGTGCTTGGTATTGTCTATTCTCGGTGATTACTGTTCTGAATTTTTGGGGCAATTTCTGAAGAAGGATCTTCATCAATGACCTGCCAATGTCCATGTTACCTAGATGGACCTCCTATACTTGATGCTTTTTGTGACTTTGAACTCCAGTTCAAAGTCGGATGAAGCTCATGTCAACCATTTTTCTGCTAAGTGATGTCACGAACAACTTTACAGGTACAAAGGATAATTTTCAGTATGGTGTTCACTAGATTTTCTAAAATTTTACTGCAATAAAAATGGGTAGTATTGATCTGCTTCCTAGGATCATAGCCCTTTTCATGTTACAGCTGCCATATTTTAACTAAACTATGCGTGCAGTAGCTCCTGCAACTGTTCTGGATTTTGCATAACTACTTATGCTGATTGATACAGTGATATGGGATGTTCAGTTTACATGAATTGGATGTGGGCTATCCATCCGTTTATTTTCTGAAATTACCTCTACCTTTGTACTATATAGGTGTGAATGATGCTTCTTCATGCTGTATTCTCCAATGTTAAATGGGACTATGCCTGAAGTTTCAAATATAGGACCTTTTTCATCATCTAATTTGGAGTTCTGTTAATTGATTCAAGTTGCACAACTCTTGAAACTGGAAGGGTTGGGTATCATGATCGTGCTAATGCATGCTGTAAGCAACCTGGAAATTCTGCTTCACATAGAGCATTGGGAATTGCTCTTATTTGGTTTCTTTGTTGAATCAGTACTTTAGGTAAGAGTTTGCTGATCGGAATATGCCTTCTAGTACTGCTACACGAAAGTCATGGGAGTAACTCCTCTATATCCATTATCTATTGCTTCAGGACCGGATCGATCTTGGCTATTTCATTACAGAAATGTTACAGCAATTTGCTGAGCTAAGTCAATAATGTTCTCAGTGATGGTCTCCTCATTTTACTATGACGAGACTTACGTCATCAAGATCTGATAGAATGGTGGTGTATGAGTCGATCATTAGTTCATTGTGATCCCCGAAGATCTATATGCTGACTAATGTCACTACAGGTGGATTGGAGCTACTCAAGTTGCGCCATTGGTATTATTATTATTTTTTCATGTCATCCCGTGAACATATTACAGCGCATTGTATCCATTGTTGGTGGCAGAAAGGTTGAGATAGTTAGTTGAAATTTGGATGTAGCGGGTAATCGTGTGAGCTGTTCTTGGATGTGTGGGAAATAAGCAGCTTTCATGAGGAAGACAGAGTTGCTAGAACATAATAGGTCATCGAGCATAATCCTAAAAAAGATAATGGTGATTTCTCATTGACTAACGAGTTCGGTTAAGAGGTTGTGAACCTCATCAACTGAATTTGGTGGCAGATGCAAGCTATGGATTCTAAGGATCTTGAACACAACGTGGGGAATGATCGAAGGGCCACTGGTCACTATTCATGTCTCAGATGAATTCCAAATGCCTAATGGTGGCTAGGACTCCATGTAAATGAACTGTGACTGGCATATCTTGTTGATTACTGTACAACTCTTCGTTGTCGACGACCAAAATCCTGATGCACTTTACTTTTCACCGACCGTCTTGCAATCTACAAACTCCTTTCACACGCTCACTAATCCATACTAGCTGTTGGAATCTCTCACCTGCCTTGTGTATAGTACCAACTTGTTCGGTGTATGCTCTCTACATATAGTAGCTAAGAACAAAGGAAAAGGAGAAAATCCAGCATGTTTTGATTTTCTTAACCACGTTTGGAGATGAAGCTGGCTTTCTTCCACGAAATGCTGTGAGTAATTACAGAAGGGAAACTCTCAAAACCTCACTGCGCAAAATTAAGAAAAGAGGAGTATATTACCATCCAGAGGATTTTCATGGAACGATATTGTCCTTGTCAGAGTCCGGACACGGACTTTTCCTTTCTGTAGTCATTATTTTATCTAATGTGATTTGGAAAACCAACTCAATTTGTGGGTTCTAATCTCGATCACCAACAAACATTCAAACAAAATTTTTCAGCAATGAACCAAAAAAACCTAGCAGTATATATGTACCAAACAATGTGAGACTCTGTTACATGCGTATCACTATAATCCTTTCAGACTAATTTCAAGCTACTGAGTGAGAGGAACACATTCAAGCTCAATATCAAGCTCTCCCCGCTCAACTTTCTGCAATCTCAAAGTTATTTCCTGTTTTACTTTACCATCGACTAAGCTGATGACACCGTCTTTCACTAGGGTATTGTCTCTGCTTGCGACCCATTTCCCAAGCTGCATCGACTCGTCAATGGTGGAAGTTTCATATGCTTTGGCGGCAGACAGTAGGGGCTGAATGTCTATCTCGGCCTCTCCCATAAAATCGTCCGTCGTGAACGTGTCCTTGTCATACACGAGCTGCATATGCCAAATATGTTATTCATGACTTTCAAGGCCAAAGCTGGATTTTTGCTACATATTGACAGACAGTTTACGAACTCTGGCTTATTTATAACTATCTCTATGCTTTGGTAAACGCCTGAGAGAAACGGAACACTTCACCAGTCTCTTTTTCTATGACATGAACAATCACTAACTTTGGAGTGTTAAGACTTGTCTTGCCAAGAAAACCTCTGCCCACAAATTTATATTCAACATGGTGACCACATAGAAGGTGAAAAGAGTACCACCCAAGTTGGAGAACACTGACATTTGTCCTTATCATAAAGCAACAGAAACTCCCAGTTCCACTTCAAGGTCATCATGAAAGAGCTTAAAGTGTTCAAGGAGACCCAACCATTTAGCATACACTAAAGTAACTTGTCTTACCGTTCTAATATCATTGAATGACTTGTGTAAGGGGTCAATCAGCACACATATGGTATCAATAAGAGTATCGGTGCCAACAAATGTTAAAGGAGTCCAGAGAACACATCTTCAAATTATTTACTTCCAATGCCTCTCCATTAAATTAATCTGCAGTAGGTCATCTAGGAAATAAGTTCCATACCACTTTTAAAGGAGGGATGCTTTCCGGAATAGACAACATCAGCTTCTCATTCCACACTGGATTCAGGTTGTTCTTTATAACACGCGTTTTCACCGACTGCAACAAGGCATTAACATGACAAGAATAAATAACTCAATGGACGAACAATTTATAGCTCCATCAACTTAACCACAAGCCGTCATCAACCAGTTCTGATTAGGAGGCTCACCTGATGCCCCAAAGCAAGGATCACATAAGGGTCACTGGTCATCACATCCCGAATAGCAAGGTTGGTGCCTCTTACCACGTTAACCTTTATTAGACCAACAAATTCAACCATTCCTGCCTACAATAAAGTAGAAGTGCAAACTATAAGGTCTTTGCTGCTGGATTCACAATTATGTAACACTGCCTGGTCAGGTGCATTGCAACCGTTGGTTCTACCCAATCTATTATCGGGAAATAATTTCTTTCCAAGTGAAAGCCCCAACTATTAGTATCATTCCTCCCACTTGCAATTCCAACAAGTGCAAACAGAACTTGTTTTGGTGGAGTTTCTCCATCAAATAATCCGGATAACAAATTAAAAGCAATTGAATTAGCCAGCAAATAAAATGAGGAAAGACAGACAAATCATACCAATGAGCATTTCTTCTTGTAGGCCTTATGGTCAGTCTCCCTTCTTCCCCAGCTGTTACGAAATGCCTGCCCAATCCGATGCTTCGTTGGTTGTTTTTCAAACTGTCTCTTCTCTTGATTAGCGCTACTGCTAGAAGAGCTGCTTTGGGAGGATGACGGGTTTCTAGAATTAGATGCTGGGAAGGGGCAGGACATCTGTTCGTGAGAGTTCAAAAATTGTAGCAGCTCATATTTCCTCCTGAGTAGTACGAGAAGTACATTTTGCTTTAGGCTTCTGTAAAGTTCATATTAAAACTTACTGCAAGTTTTATGCACTAGCATTACCTAATAAAATCAGATCGCTCCTCTATAGAGGAATCTGCTTTTGGTTTTCTGAGGTTATCCGGAATGCAAGCTTCATACTTCAGGTTTACTGCAGTGTTTCCACCCCTCTCTACTAGTGCTTCAACTTGCTCATCTGTCCACTCATCTAGGTTTGCTGATAGAACCTGTTGCACTTGAAACATAGTTAAGGGCTCTTCTCTTTAAGTCATGATGTCCAGGTGATACTAGTGTTATCTATTATCAGCATTAATAGTAAGACCAGTCCTCGGACCTTAGCTCCAAGAGATATCATACCTTTGAAATGTGCACTCCAAGGCCTCTGTGAACACCAGAGCACTTTATACATATAAATGCTCCTAGAGTCAAAGATCTGAGATGCACAAAAGGAAATGTTCAATAATAATATCTCTTTCCATTTGGATTTAGGAGTGAGAATTTACATTGATGTGCAGATATTTCATGGAGTAATAGATAGGAGTACTATGCCCATTTGCGGTTATGTTAAATATTTGCTTTTCCGGAGAGTGTGATTTCTTGTGTCATACAAGTCTTCCTGCTATTGAAAAAAATATGAAAGATACAAAGAACGAATTTCTAAGTCTATAGTACTCACACCCATTTTGGATCTGGGGAGCCACAATCTGCACAGAACTCATTACCAGGCTGTGACATTAGTTTCTCAAGCCTTTGCCGTGCTCCTGTTAATGTTTACATAAACAAACATGAGACAATTTCTAATTCAAACCCATAATGACAATTTTGGGACAGGCAGAGAACTACTTCGTGCACCACAGATGACAACCAGCATAGATGCTTTCATCAGAGAGAGACATTTACAAAACTAAAAAAAATAAAAAAACCTCAAAGAAGACGTAAAATCATAAGTTAAAAAATTAGTCAAAACAATATGAAATGGGAAACTGCTATCTCCTATTGTGGTATCTAATTGAATTACATCATGTTGGCAAATGAAAAAAGACTACACTCTGAAACTAAACTACATCATGTTTGGCATTTGCTGAAGTTCAGTAATTGACATGTAACACTTATGGAGAAAGAGACAAACATAGTACCATTTAAAAAGGAAAACAGAATAAGGAAAAGATATCACTTAAGCTGAAGATACCGCAATGAGATGTCTTTTTGTCACTTGTGCATCCCCAACCAGGGTTTTCTGAACGCAAGAGATCAAAGAGGCAAGACCCCGTCCCTGTAAAAGTATTCAGGTAGGTACCAAGGAATAGGACTATAAAATATAATTGCGATACCAACATCATTTCCACAGAGGATCTAAAGTCAAATCAATTAGAAATAATGCAAGGGCCACCAATGTCATTGATCAATAGTGTGGTAACGAACTATCAGAAAACATCTATGCTTGATCAGACTGTGCTTGGAAAAAGTTTTTTAGAAACTAAAGATAAAGATCTACAAAGGTGATAGGTCTGAGATAGAAATGTAAAGGAGCAAAAGTGAGAGTTCTGTATCTCCTCGGCGATATGAATGAGGAAACACAGCGTTCATACCTCAGTTCCTCCTCACTGTCAAACATATACTAGCTATTCAAGGTTACAGACCTCATAGATTAAGCAGAACAAAATAATCAAGGTCACTTCCCTTTGCGGATCAAGACAATCAGTGCCATGACAGGATCTCCAGAGTCAAGGTCTGGCTACAAACTGTTTATTGAACAAACTAAGAATTCTTAAGACAATTATCAGTTCTGAGCAGTATCATTATGGTTAAATTAGTGCCAAATACATTGAGCACCATCATCAGAATCTCAATGTTTGTTCCAATCAATTTCCAATAGCCAAAAAGAGATTCATCATTCCAATCCTCCAGATTGAGTCAAACCTTTCCATCACTTGGAAACACAACATTATGTATTCTTCCTTGCATTTTCCTCCTTATCACCAGCATCATATGGGGAGACCAACCTTGCCAATTGAGGTTACTCTACCATGATGAGTACCTAATTGATCTGCTTGTCAGACCCTTAGCATAATAAGTTCCCTGGACTAATGTTCAATGCCTCACTATAAAGAACCAAAATCCTCTTATCAGCATGTCACCAACCCTTGGTACTCCATCAAATTTCAGAACAAGAGTCTAACTTCACTTGAGCAATCTCAATTTAACCAGCCAAGAATAAATTTTTCGCTTTTCAATAAATGCTACATCAACCAAATCTCAAAGCTTCTAACTTCCAATTCACAGTGCCAATCTCAAAATCGCTGCCTTCGTAGGCCTCCTGTTTATCTAAAAAAAAAAAAAAAAAAAAGGAGAGAGAGAGAGGGGAGAAGCAGTATCTACATAATGTACTAGCTTCGGTTATATTATTGGGCAAGTAGTTTCGGCATATTATCAAGCAATTACCTGAGTCGTCATTGGAACCGGAATTGTCTTGCCGAGTAGACATGTCGGCCTCCATGCGGACAATCCAACATACGAAATAATAATTGCTATAATCTGTATATTCCCATTCAGTCAGCTTCTTCTGTGCATCAAGGAACGTGGGTTCGAAATAAAATCAAAACCCATAAACCAAGTGGAAATCAACCTGAATCGAACAGACAATTCAATGCAAGATGAACCTGCACGAAAAATAAAGGAAGGAAAAGCTAACCTTGAAAAGGGTCGTCAGAAATATGGATGATCCACTCGAAAACCGTCGAGACTGAGCAAACTCAATGCAATTTCATCATCTTCATTGACGAATAAGAACGATTGGACGTGGGAAGAATTCAAAAAGAGAACCCTGATATTTTCAACCCAAAAAAGAAAAAGCAAAAAAACACAGAAGCTGGTTGTAGTTAAAAGATGGGGCGGAAAGAAATCTGAGAATTCTAAGGAGCTCGTACTGATATCATCAAGAACAAATCGGGTGAGGATGAAGCATCGACCCTGAATTGTTTGTGCTGGATTTATCGGAGTCAAGCGAGCAGAAGAGAGATTCAGGGCAATGCTGAGGGATATGATTGCAGGATTCGGAAGATGGCGTGGCTTTTTTCCTTAATTTTTGTCTCTTTTTTTCCCTATTTAATGTCTCTTTCTGATTTAATATTTGATTTTCGGATGAGCGAAAGCAATGAATGATGATGCAGACGGGCATAAAAACGTCGGTCAAGCAGCGGAAGTTTTCCGACCAAAAAAAAAAAAGCAGGGGAAGTTCGGTTTTGTGGGGGATGACAGACTCTGTGGGTTGCTGTAGTTGGTCCGGTTCATTCTCAAAACCTTTCTTCTAACTTCGGAGGGAAATTCACTGCCACTCGCTCTTTGTCGCGCGTGTAATCGAGACGAGTGCACGTAGAGATGCCCATATTATATATACATAATATCCTTCCGTATACCCATTTTCCTATTTTGACATTTTCAAAGTTTGCATGATGTATGACAACAGAACTTATCAGTCCACACGCTGCAAGAATTTTGGAGATAAAGGATCAATAGTAAAGGAATATGGCAATCTATGTCCGTTAACTTGCAAAGATTATGAAAATTACCTTTGAACAATTATGATTTATTTAACTTCATTGATCGACCTGACGGATTCATCGGAAACTCCATCATAATAAAAATAAGAGATAATCAATCCTCATAATATATTCATCTTATTTACAAAATGTTATGAGCATGCATGAGACTCCAAAGCACAAAGTTGCTTAAGTGGCGTCATTCATTTACCCCTTTTTCATGTTCTCTTCTTTATTCAAAATGGTTGTAAAGTACATATATCAAAGACAATGTCAAGAGAAGCGTAGGGTACCGTTACTTTCACTAGCCAAATTTCATAAATAGTTAGTAGCTCAGAATAAAATACAAGAATATTCTTTGTCCCCCCTAGGAAGCCCCCTTTCCTGACGAAGTCAAATGTTGGATGGACGGGTAGAGCTACGCACGTTGTTCTGTCGTTTTCCAACAGAGTGGAGTGGACCCAAAACTGAGGACACCCTTGTCGGCATGTCAGAACAAAAGTCCATACTCACTCATGTCCCTATACCAACATGCCAAGAAAGAAATGAGAGGAAGACCAAGTGAAAATCGATTAAACACTTGCCAAGGTCAATTTTTTCTCTAAAATAGGATTGGGCAAAGCATGCACAGCAAACCAAGCTGAGACAAATACACAAGGCATCATCAAATTGAGGCGGCACAGAAGTCCGCAGGCAACAAACAGAGGCTCAAACAAATCTAAGTACTTCAGGAGAGGAGGGACTCTAATCTGTTAAAGCGGTTGGAATCCTCCAACGCTACTATAGGACACAGAAAATGGTATTAATTTATTAAGGTTGCTATGGCAGCATGAAGATCGAAACATCATCCAGCTCTGCCTTGGTGAAGACGGCACTAGCAAGCCGACTGCCCTGAACCGTCTTATTCAGGTTTCTTTCGAGCTCATAAGGTCAAATGCAATTCGCAGGCTATTGAATGCATCCATTTGCCCATACTCAGTGACATTGAGAAGCTTGACAATCACACGCGCAGCCGAGCTGTACAGATCATCTATATTATGGTTGAAGAGACAGCCCTCAGTTGTCAAGATGAAACAGAGAGGATGTTTAGACATGATAGAATAAATAACACTTCTTGCTGACACGTGCTGATGATTTTTCTTCTAGCTCCTTCCCACGACAAGGATTCTCGCTGCCACTTGATGAAGATCCACTTGGCTGACAATAAAACAAAACTCCAAATTACCAGTAGATCTGTATAACTAGCACGATAAATGTACACATAGGCATGGAAGAGATAAAGGAAGGAATTACCCCTCATGATGTTGGCCTTTTCATCGGTAAGAGGCTTCAACCTCCATAGTTGCATCATCAATGCGTCCACTGCTCAAGGTGTTCTCTGAAGCTTCAAACTGACCAGATTTCCGGGGCTCAGCACGCGTGCTTGTAGGAGTCTTTGGACCCTGGCAAGGGATAATTTGTCTGCTGTTGGGACTATCTCGCAAGTCTATTCCCCCCAAGTTGCCCGACCCCACAGCTTTTCGCTCAGAAGAAAAATTAGTTGAAACAGATGATTCAGCCAGCCCTGAATGCTTTGATGCAGTTTCCACAGGTCTGTGGAAAAGAAGATGAGAAACAGTGCGGTCTATGGGATTCGTTTCTGTTTCAGCAGTACCCATTTTAGCCCGCCTGCTGGCCATAGCACAGAATGGAATTAGTACATTTCTCGAGATCACACTGCAATTTTGCGCTGGGGGGTGGGGCGGGGGATAAAACTAAACCATGTTTTGCTCTATTGATGCATGTGGACACACAAGGCAGAAGCAGTCTTCATTCGATCAATATGTAAAGCAGACCACGACCATCCACTAACCTGTCACCAGCATTCACTTCTTTAACGACCATTTCGTGCTGTTGCCTGGTGTTTACTTCGGTTGTGCCAGTCTCACCGATCTGTTGTCTTTGCATCACACTTTGAGCTAATCGAAACAAGCTATCTCTCATGCAAAATCTAATCCTGCTATCCAACTGCAGCAAGGCATTAGTACCATGACAAGAAAATGCAACATTGACCAGAAAACGAGCCACCTGAAAGTTGAGCATACCTTGGTGATTACGTCTTGAAGTTTCTGAAGTATGGTATCCTCCACTGAATAGTCATCAACTGCCATAGACATTGAGTCGGAATAATCATATTCCAGAGGTGAGCTTGGATCAAGAGAAGCAAATGGGCCCATGTCAGCAACTTCACCATCAGGACCCTCAAGAGATAGCACTTGATTCTTCTGGGCGCATTTCTCAGCAACAGAATGACCAGAGACATGTTGAGTTAACTGCTCTTGCCGTTTCTGAATAGCAAGCATTGCTTGTATCTGTTGCCGCCGCCTTAATTTTTCAATCTTTTCTTGTGGTGTCATGCTTAGACTTTTCTCAGGAATATCAACAACATTCTTTACATGGTTTGCACTTCCAGAGGATTCTTCATAGCCAGATATCAGAGTTGTCTTCTTGCATTCTCCAGATAGAGTTGGGGACATCAGAGGCATTAGTGGATAAGGATTCACCCTATTCCCTACTGCAAGAGCCATGTAAGTGTTTGATACGGGACTGTTTGGCAGAGAGTCGGGATTCCGAAGCTGTCTTGACCAACTTGAATCTTCCCTGTCATATGGCATTATGCGGGGTGCCAACTGTTGTTCATATGGTCCAGTTGCATCTCCAGTAGAATACCAGGCCCTGCCGACTTCTTCTAATGGTCTTACTCGGCTTCTTCCCTCCAAAGCATCATCCTGGTTGCTTAGCAGCTTCTTTTGAGACTACAGCAAGAACGCCATACAATTAGTCAACATTCAGACAAGGAGGGTCGCTCATGCTACAGTAAAACAAGGCATACAGCTCAGTCTAGGATGAGCATATGCCAGGCCTTATTTTCATCACTGCAATATTGACAATGTCACTTCTATGTTGATGAAGACCAGGTCTACACATGCATATTCTCTTAGGAAACCAATGAAATATTGGAGGAGCTAAGTAATCCATTTTAATAATTCTTCCGCTCTGCAGATGAAGAAAACGTAGAGTCAAGGGACAAAAAGGAAGTTATATCGAACCAGGATGATCCTTTGTCCTACACCTGTTCAAGTTTTTAGTAAAGGATTTTCATAATCTTGATGGAGGGACTATTGACAACATATTTCATCTGTCAATATCTGTAGGATTATTTTATGTAATATTCAGAAACCCCTACAGGACATGATGATGCTTTAAGCCAGAGTTTAGGGTTTTCTATTGTTCTGACTCCTGAGCATATAGCAAAGCCTGTGACCACAAGCTGGAACAAAGCATTACTAATCCAATACAGTTTAGCAGTTACAGGTGCACAGTTCCCCAGTGACTACCTTCTCTGCAGATTGAGCTGGGGTTGAAATATTGACATCAAAGCCAGAGTTCACTGCTGCGCCCTTTTCCACCATGCCTACATTTGTCTATTACACAGGACTAATGAGGTACATAATTTGAGCTCAAAAATACCTTCATTCATACATAGTTTCTAAGTTGACAGTCAGTACCTGATTATCTAGCCCAGGCTTACTCATACCTAAAGGATCTTCCACTTTCTTCAAAATCTGTGAGTGCGGCAAGTGGGGGGATGCATGGCCATTCATCTCCTTGTAAGCAAGTCTAACAGAGTGGTCTTGTTGAACATATTCTGCTTTTACTTCCACACCCTCTGATGCATCTGTTACTGGTTTTGACAGCAGAGTAGGTGAATCCGCATGTCCAGTGACTGACTTTATGGGGCTAAGAGTCACATTTTTGCTAGAAGACCATAGCTCATCCGAACTGTCAAGACTAACACTGCCAAATAGTGACTCATCGTTGCTGCAAAATCACCACTCAGGGATATTCAGTAAAAGGATGCCATTGGACATAACATTTGTTGGCTGACAGAAACAGGGGACGGAGCCAAAGCTCACTCAAAAAGAAGAACAGAGGGACTTATTCTAATAAAAGTTGTTGACAGATTGTAATATGGATATTCTATTAGCAAAATCTTCTGTGATTGGCAATGCTACAAGCACAATAATGGAAACACAAAACCAAGACAGATAAAAAAAAAAAAAAGCAATGGACAAGCCAAATACTATCTTTGTATGGAAGACAAGTTAAGTTCAATATATGAATTATCTTCCTATAATTCATTGGATAAAATTCTGGCGGACAGAATGGCGCTAATTAACCCTGTTTGCCCCTTGATCGATTGCCATCTCATGATTCATCCACAAGTCTGGTAAGGAAATGGTGCAATAATGTTGCTATGGATATGACCAGACATCTAATCGAGAAAAGAAAGAAATAAAGAAAGAAAGAAAGAATCACGATGTTGCCTATCTGGGTAATCAGGGATAAGCCAATCAAACATTAAAATAACATATTTTACCTAAAAATCCGATCAAGATCTTCAAAGCTCCCAATGGTTGCCCAGCCATAGTCATCAAATTCGCCCTGTTCTTTATCTTCATGGGTATTTTCGGAGCATTCAGAAGCCTTGTCAGGTTCAACTAGCCCTGCTGGTTATGCCAAGGAATAATTAGATATTTTAACAAATAAAATCATTATCTGATAAGTATAGCAACAAGATATTTTCACCACCTTTAAGAGAGCCATATCTTGGATCAGTGGTTTGCATATCATTTGTAACAGCATTTGATGGAGATAGGTTAGGCCATGAACCCGAGCCAAATGCAGATACATCTGAACATCTCTTTTTATTGACATTAGCACTACTTCCCTTTTTTGAGTCATTAAAGTCACTTTTCAGCCCAAGGATCTTTTCTTCTGTAGGTTTGATTGGAGCAGTTTCTTGGTTCCATCCTTTCTTCTTTTGATGATCTTCATTTCCTTCAGGATGGGGGACTATATGGTCACCGGTCTCCTCGGACTCGCCCCATATTATGCTAGCAAGCTGTGAACAGGATTTAAAGAATCGCTCTGAATAAGGAGACAACTAAACTGCAAAAGACATTGTGATTATCATAGATTGCTGAAGAACAACAGCATTCCGTGCAAAAGACAGTTAAAAGACAGCTAGTCCAGTTGCTGGTAAATAGATGAGCTCCAAGCCAGCATCACCCTTAAGCAACTAGATAATTATCTACTTGTGTCCGCAAGACAGCAGCCATATGAGACATATTATCAAACAACTTTGAGTTTTAAAAGACTATTCTCGTATATGTGCCTTTGGCTCAGATGAGTGCATAATGCAAAGCAAGTTCCAGTGTAATGTGAGGTATGGGATGGAATCGTGTTATCAGAGAGATGCTGGCAAATTACTTTATCGGTCTACCGCAAACCAGTATAATACTTTACAAGCTTCTTGAAGGAATTAGGTTCAACAGAAGGGTATGTTAATGAGTTCAGACTTCAGGTCCAACATGTTCTGCTCTTTGCATGATTGTTCGCACATTTCGTAGGCACTCATACAGTCCACCTTACTGTTGATTAGACCACTTGGTAATATGCCATGGCAGGATATTGGATTTCCATCTCAAACCCCCCAGTAACGAGATATTGGACTTTCTCCTAGATCTAACGCTTTCCATAATTATGACCATTTACCTTTGGACCCCAGAAAGAGCGATTATATATGTACCTCCAATTTGGATGGAACATCGACCCAATGCCCAAGATGTATCTTCTATGTGACATAGCCACTTCATCCTTGAAGTGTTACCTCGAAAAACAAACTAACATTGCCTCTCTGTGGAGTGCTTCACACCGTGAGTTGAGACCGCTACAGTAACCAACTAGCTCAAGAGTCTTGACACCGGCACGCTTTTTTAGCATCTTCAAATGAACTTGGTCCTAAAAGGCACCATTCTAATGGTAGTGTAAAACTCCGACAACTTGGGCTGAAAACACAAATTAAATAGAGCTTCCCAGGAACTACACGCGACTCAAGAAGAATAGACCTCGAGAAAGTCAAAAACATTCAACCAACACTACACTCTGTTGATGAGCAAATCCTGCCACGATTAAGCTAATCCTAGCCAGTAAACTGCCTCATAAATCGCTCAAACGACTGAAGAAGACAAAGAACAGTCAAATTAAGCATCGAAGGGACCGGCGAGCTCCCCGCCTTACCTCTTCGTCGTTCCAATCAAACATATCTGAAGGGACTGGAGCGGATCTTCAGGCGACAGCGCAAATCGACGACACAGACACGGGTCGCTCCTGGCCACATCTCTGAGTGTAAACCAAAGTCAGCAGGAGAAGCAGATACGCGACAGACATCAAAGAGAGCACCGATACCGCATCACCCGAAATGGGACGAGAACTCGCGAGAGACGTAGAGAGAGAGAGAGAGAGCACGTGAGGAGTGGCGGAGGGTAACGTGACACGTGGGAATCGGCGTATCCAAAGTAGTGGCTGAGAGCGTCTGATCGATTGCTGCTCTGTGATTGGCAGGAGTGACGTGCGCAGACGCAGTTGGGGGGCCCCACTGATTTGTGGTGGAAATTGCTTCGGACATCGCTTTCCTGCGGGCGGAGGTGGGGCCCCCTCCAGGTTGCGGTCGTGTCCGTCTTATCCCGACTCTTGGATCGGGATGACGTCATTATTGGGTTTTTAACGGGAACCAGATTCCCTAATATTGTAAATTTGTAATGTTAGGGATGACATGATCGATTCGGGCCGTCCAAATAAAAAATGGATGGCCCGGATTGATCCACATAACTTTTTTTAAAATTTTAAAATTTCCCATCACAAAAATTCTCCCCCTATTAAAAAATGATGTGGATGGATCTGGGCCGTCCATTTTGAAATGGACGGCCCAGATCCATCAATGTCACCCCTACCTTTATGGTAGGGGATCCGGATCCTTTTTAATAAGCTACTTGGGCTAATCCCCGACTCGACCATGCCACTTTCGAATGAGAACGTCGATTTTTTGAAAAATTTTAAAAAAAGTATGAAATCCTTTTATTTTTTCAAATAAGGGTTCTAAATAAATCATATTTCAAATAAGGACTCAAAATGATATATCATATTTCAAATAAGAATCTGAAGTGGTCATAATATTTTAAAAAAAGATTTGGCCTAAATGACATTTTCGTCATTTTTCATTTTCATTTTTTTCCTATTTTTGTTTTTTAAAATTTAAAAAAAAAGGAGGAGGAAGAAACATACGGGAGGGCCACATCTGGGTGTGTCTTTTTCTTTTTTCTTTTTAAATAATTTTTTTTGATTATTTTTAAGGAAACAGAAAAAAGATATTCTAATAAAAAATGAAAAAATCAAATAAGTAGAAAGAAGAAAATGCCTTTAAAATCAGGCCTTTTTTTGAGATTTTATTGCTACTTCGGGCATTTATTTGAAATAATATTCACTTCAGATCCTTATTTAAGAAATAATGGCACTTCAAGCCCTTATTTGAAACATGATTCATTTGGGGCTTTTATTTGAAAAAATGAGAGGATTTTGAGCTTTTATTTGAAATTTTACCTCGATTTTCATTCGAAAAGTACCAAATAGCAAAATTCTTATTATTAGAATGGTAATTCGATCCGACCCAAAAAAACAAAAAAAGAATGGTAATTCGGGCAATACCTAACCACATTAATTGCCGATCGGCCTAACTTGAAGCCTGATATTATCATATCTTGGGATCATAACGTGGGATACAATCGCGAAATTTAACTCTTTTTCATATTAATTTTAGGATTTGTCTTCGGTCGGAATTGATAATTTAATTGAAATTAAGATGGGGTCCGAGCCAACCGAGCCCAGGTCCAACGCGTGGGCCTGGCACGGGAAATTCCCATGTTCGGCACGATTCGATGCCCAGCCTTTTTATCCATTACTCCTTTTTTGTTCCCAATCAAGTAACTGCTAAATTTACGTATCTTCCTAAAGTTGTCCCTCCTTTGTTTTTGTTCTACCTGCACCTTCGTCCTTCGTTTTTTTTCCCTCCCTATTCTCCAGCTTGTCTTCTCCTCATCTAATGCCCTCTCTTGTCAAAACTCAAAAGAGCCTTCCAAACATGAAAAAGAGTTCACTTGATGATTGTTTTCTCTTCATACGTAATCCACCCTTAGTTATGTAAATTAAAAGTTATCGTTTCCAAGGTAAATAAGGTTTAGATCAAGAATTGGAATCTATCTTATTAGAGCCGGATTTCTTAGGAATCGGCCTGAAACCTAAGAACCTAATTTTATGTAGTACAACTATTAGCTTTCTAGGTTCTTAATCCATATTTTTTTGACATATCTACACAAAACGAAGCCAAAAATTAAAACTGAAAAACCGATTCGAAGGAGAATCAACCTAAAATAATTAAGGGAAGTTCCCCAATTTTTTTTTCCTTGCGAACCTACTTGGTCCTCGTGTGAACCGATCAAGTAAAACCCGATTCGGAAGCGACCCATTTGCTTACTTTTATTTACTTGTTCAATGCTGGCTCTCTATTTATTTTTTCACTTTCAGTTCAGTCCTTTGATTCATCTCGTCCTTCCTAGTCCTAGAGAGCACGAAAAGGGCACTCGAAAAGATTTGTCTCTTGCTCTTTCGAAAAAGTTTGAACGGGATTCGTGGGTCTAAACAGTAACGTACGTTCCTCAAAATAAGTAGACGTTTTGCTTAGAAACGTGATCTCTGGGAACCGGCACTGGTATCCATCCATAATGGGTTTTGCATGTGAACCGGCTCTATAAATTGGAGGGTATGTAACGATCAAATTTCTCACCATCAGCTGACAAGAACTGCAATATCTCGTCCTCAATAGAAAGAAAGAAAATGGCTTCTCTAGTCGCTCCGGATCACTTCTCTCCCGCTGAAGATGCTGCAGCTCTCCAAAAGACATGCGAAGGTACATAACAACGTGCTCTCTCTCTACATTAGATTGGCGGATGGACCAAATGGAGAGTTAAGTAATAACTAAGATCAGTGTAAGGGTAATGCCCTTTTCAATCCATTTGATCATGTTGCCCACACGTCGCATTGGTGTTTCCAATCCTAATTTGTGTTTGCTAAGCACTGAAAGGTAGTTTGTTGGCATCGAGTGGGATACCAACCACTAAAATTTTGGAAGAATTGTAAGAGATAAAATGATTCCATATCTTGAAGAGCACGAGTTCTCATGTTCGAATTCATACTCAAACTTTTGGAATTCCATGGTGGGGAAGTAAACCTTTTCCGGTGTTCGCTGCTCTCGATGTAAATGTTCCGTCTTTCACGAAACAAGACGGGGTGGACTAATTTGGTACGAGAAAATTACTAAAGCGAATTTACGTATGCCCTCAACCCCTAAAAAGGAGAAAAAGAGATCCTGAATGAAGAGAGGCAAAAGTCATGCATTTTGGTATGGTGAGATGTACATGACTCGGAAATCACAGTCTTTCGGTGCCAATTATGTGCTAGGTTGAACAAAAATAGGTCATCATGACTCAGAAGTAGTACACCTAAAGCAAAGACTTTAATTAGGTCAATAAAACTGCTGCTAAACCCAACCGAAACACATTTACTCAGTAACTAAGCTGTCTAAACGTGATTGCCTGCCCAAGATACGCTAAATTAAGTATACGATCTGGTCCATTTATTTGTGACATAATAGAGCTCTTTGAGGAAGTAATGGACTTTTTTAAGGGTCGATGTTTTCGATGCGGTTCTTGGGTCCGTGCAGAAAGAGCCTGATGCTGTATAAAACGGGGTTGGCCGATGCCAAGTTTTTCATCCCATCAAACACCGTAGAGAGAGAGAGAGAGAGTTACAGTAGTAATGGCCAGCCTTGTTGTTCCTCACCATTTCTCTGCTACTGAAGATGCAGAAACTCTGAGAAAGGCCTGCCAAGGTTCGAATATCTCTCTCTCTCTCTCTCTCTCTCTCTCTATTGATCCGTATGTTCGACTTCTACGGATTTGCTCGTTTATCTGTCGAGATTTTGCTGTGATGTCAAGCTGTCGAGAGGCTTATCAAACCGTTCTTTTTCCTTATTTTTTTTTTTTTCGCAAGCAATAAGGATGGGGAACGCATGAGAAGCCGATCATAAAAGTGCTAGGGCACAGGAATGCAGCGCAGAGGAAGCAGATCAGGCAAGCCTACGAGGACCTCTACCAGGAAGATCTCGTCAAGCGCCTTGAGTCTGAGCTCTCCGGAGACTTCGAGGTTCTTTCAAAAATATATTTTTTTTGGGGTCTTTTCTGACATAGTTTTCTTGTCAGAAGTGCTTTGCAAATTGCAATCGTATAATTTGTTTACAGTGTGGTCGCCGGTTTCATCGAAACAGTTGTCAACTTTGCATGAATTGATGACACTTGGCAATCAACTTCCAAAATAATGACCCCGTCTTTGCCTCAATAATTCATCTTTTAAATCTTTTAGGTGACGTATCCAAGCTCAACCGAAAACACTCAATGTTGCGTAGGACAAAATGTAGGGATCATATGTAAGGCCGAAAATGAAATTGGGTGGTCTTGATCTTGTCAAAATTAGTGCTCAGCAGATTGCATGAAATCTTTTGAGAAAGAAGACGAACCATGCAATCTTGATGATCTTTTACCTGAGAAAATGATCGTAGGAGTCTGATTCATGTTTCAATAACGTCTTTTTTTTTTTTTTTGAAGAAAGCGGTGTACCGTTGGATACTGGACCCAGCCGATCGGGATGCCGTGTTGGCGAATGTGGCGCTGAAGAAATCGAGCCCTGATTACCATGTGATCATAGAGATTTCTTGCGTTCATTCCCCTGAGGAGCTCCTGGAGGTGAGAAAGGCCTACAGGCTTCGCTACAAGCGATCCTTGGAAGAAGATGTCGCTGCACATACCACCGGCGACATCCGCAAGGTATGTTGTAAAGCGACCACAAGACTTAGCACCACTTAAATTTCTATGCTTTTGCTCGTGATCTGGAATGCGAATTTGGAGATCATTTCATGCCTGGCTCTTGTTATGCAGCTCCTGGTTGGTTTAGTGAGTGCGTATAGGTACGAAGGAGAAGAGATCAACGCGGGGTTGGCGAACTCGGAGGCCGTCGTTCTTCACAAAGCCATAAAAGATAAGGCCCTCAACCATGAAGAGGTCATAAGAATCTTGAGCACCAGGAGCAAGGCTCAGCTCAGGGCGACTTTCAATCACTACCGAGATGACCAGGGAACTTCCATCACTAAGGTACCTAGCTACTTTCCTGATGTCCGATTAAAGTCAATTATGTTTGCGTTTCTGGTGGGTTTCGGGTTCAGTTTTTGTCACATTGTCTGGTTTCAGAATCTGCTGGCTGAACGACCTGATGACTTCTCGGTGGCACTGCGCACGACGATCCGGTGCCTCAATGATCCGAAGAAGTACTTTGAAAAGGTTAGTGCAAATCGTGTCACATTGCACTATATCCGATTCAGAAGCTAGATTAACCAACCACGTGGGGATCACAGGTCTTGCGCAATGCAATCAAGAAGGTCGGGACTGATGAGGATGCGCTCACCCGCGTGATCGTGACTAGGGCGGAGAAGGACCTGAAGGAGATCAAGGAGGAGTACTACAAGAGGAACAGCGTCTCGCTTGACATAGCGGTGGCCAAGGACACCTCTGGCCATCATGAGGCCTTCTTGCTCACTCTCCTGGGCAAGGAAGAGTGATCAACCGACTACTTTCCGATATATCGATCTTTTCATCCTATGAACTTATTAAGTAGTGTGAGCTTCGTGTGGTTTGGGTCTGGGTCGGGACTTTTTATGTTGGACAACGCTTGTTACTTTATAACTGGCGCATCTGCCCTATCTATCTTATGTGATGTTTGTCTTTGCACAAGCACTTACGTCCATAGAAAAGCACTCCTTCGTTGATCAATCGGATGGAACTCCATCTAATTACAATCACGATATCGGCCGCGGTTTTATCCGGGCGACGTTTGGCTCGGCAAAGTCATCTTCTTTTGCGCAAACATTAGAACAGGCACCCACAGAACAGATAGGAGCAGGTGCAAAGTCCACAGCTTTGGTTAGCTTCATCAATCGAAAGCACTCAATGAACTTGGTCGGTCTAGTGAGTATCTTCTGTATGATGGTGAATTGATGACGTTTCAAATCTCACTGTCAAGTCGTCCTCTTGAGAAATATGTTCAAAATCTATTCTTTTGTCTTATGGTCAGGTATGTCTCGGACTAGTCTCGCACAAATGTCGACCGGAGAACTTTGTTTTTACTTTTATGACTAACATGGAGCTCTCCAAATCAAGAAGAATTCATTTTTTTTTTTCCACAAACAACAACAATTGGATTCATTGAGCCAAGAGAAGCATGGTATTATTGCTTTTAGTTATTTTTTGGCAAAAGAAAATCTTAAAATTTTCTTCGTGGGACTTTTTTTGTCCTCTCTCATTAGTATTCGAATATCATACGGATAATTCAAATATACCTTTCGTTAATTAGACCTTTTCCTGTTTACATTTATTGCTACATCGGAACTTTGATGGCCATATAAACGGAACTGCGATGAAACGTACTTTTACTCAATGTTACATTTGGGGCTATTGATGATATGATGAGAACAAATTTTTGGAATTTTTATGAAATTTTCTCTTTTCACTAAACCGTCGGAAAAGTGAAATTCCCACAACGGGCCGGACCGAGCCGGGTCGGCCCGCCCATTTGTCAACTGTCGGATACGATATCAAACCGTCCACTGTCCAGTAATGGCTTCCCTCCCGCCATTGACAACCGTCAATCTGCCACTGCTACGAAACCCAAATGGCTTTGGCTTCTCGTCACCCTTCGTTTCTCCCTCCCACGACATTCCTCCTCTCCAAATGGCCGAAAGGATCTCATCCTCCGAAGCCGTTCTTGCTCAGAGTCGCTTCTTCCTCTTCGAACCCACCCAGTTCCGAATCTCCCTCCGAATCCGCGGCTCCGGTGGACCCTGTTAAGCTCGCCTTTGAGAAAGCTAGGGCGTACAAGAAGTCGCTGCCACCGAAGCACGAGAGTGAATTGGAGGCAAGCGTGGTCGGGAGCCCTAGCGATGCGAATAGGCGCGACGATTCTGCTGATGCCGGTAAAATCGTAATGGCCAAGGCCAAAGAGTATGTCTTGGAAAGTGACGCTAATTCAGGTAAGTAATGCGTTATGGGAAGTTTTTTTTCTTTTTATTTTTTTTTGTGGTTGGATTTTAGCTGATTTTGGGTGTGGATGATGAGATGATATGCGGAGTTAAATGGGAGGGTGGATTTGTTCCTCTTTTTGTAATTGATTATCAAAGAATGTGAATTTGGAAGATTGTTAAGCCTTCAGCCGAAACTGTGGGCGGATGATTCTGATCGAT
Source organism: Rhodamnia argentea (assembly GCF_020921035.1). Classification (NCBI taxonomy): domain Eukaryota; kingdom Viridiplantae; phylum Streptophyta; class Magnoliopsida; order Myrtales; family Myrtaceae; genus Rhodamnia; species Rhodamnia argentea. The sequence continues at coordinate 20,761,684 of NC_063157.1, read as the reverse complement.
CTTCTTGCATTTGCTGAACGCTTGATATTGGAAAGTGATGATGTTAATTGCCATGTATAAAGTTCTTGCTTTTACAGTTTTTATGGAGCTGAAAGAGTTGACTGATTTGTTAAAATTAGGCTTAAAAGGTAAAAATGGAGGGAAAATTGGTAAAGCAAATTCGAAGGAAAAAATGAATAAGGAACAGCAGCTGGTGGTTTCGAGCATGGACTTTGTGGGGCTTGACTTTGCGGACAAGAAAAGGACCAGGGGGCTTCCACCTGGTTTAATTCCATTGAGTGACCCTTTTCCAAAAGGAAACATGCCTGAGGTGGAAATCATTCTTGGGGACACCACCAACTTTGATGATGAGATGGCGACGAAGCCTGCCGTCGCACCACCCCAAGAAGATAATTCGGATCTTTACAAACCCAAAGTTTCGTCTTGGGGTGTCTTCCCAAGGCCAAGCAACATATCCGAGAAGGTAAGCTAGTTACTGAGAGATTTCTCATTTGATATTGAAGTTGATTCTTTCCCTCTTCTGTTGGTGCAGTTTGTTCTTGTGAAGCTTTAGAGAAATTTAATAGCAGAACAATTATGGCTATACATGCTTAATAATTTCCACAAGATATTTGTTCCTCAAAGGCAGCACCAGTTTACATTTCAATTGTCACTAGACGTTTTGCTTGAAGCTTAACAGAACATGGAATAAAAATGGTTTTGCTCCTGCTATTGCATGCTCATGGGGTGGCACACCTACCTATCTTGTCTTCGATATAGTCATAGGACATGAAGTTCCTATCATACGACAAACTTCCATGTAGTTTTTCAAATTCCATAGTTTTCTTTTCCAATCAAATCTTATTACTCTTTCATGTTAAGTCGAATTACTGACCATACTGAGGTGATGGACTTTGCCAGATTCGGACTAACAAATGCAACATAAGTTCTACTGGCACTTATCAATTTTTCTTATGGAGATGATCTTTTATTGTTTTATGAGATGAAATGTTGCTTCTTTTGTAAGGATACTTGGCCCTCCAATATTTTCATATGCTCTGACTGGACTTGTTATCTAGTTGGTTGGCCTTTACAAGATTTCTGCAGAAAATTAGCCAAAAACAAAGGGGGGGGGGGTGTTGTTGGGCGTGATTCTCTTTTTCAACGTATCTTTATGAGCTAGTCTAGGGCTCATATATTTAAGCTAGATGAATGTGTAATTGAGGAACGGTGGAAGAAGAACCTCTGATTTCTCTACATGCAGATGAGGAAACATATATAGCATGGATCTGTTATTTTTTGTGCTCTCTCTCTGGCATCTTCCATTGAATCAAATGTCAGGCTAAGCTTTTTCTCGTTGTTATTTTTGTCATTTAGTTTGGAGGTGGAAGGACCATTCGCCCAGGCGAAGTTCTGGAAACAGCTGAAGATAGGGCTGCCAAAGATGCACATACGAGAGAACTTGTTGCTGCTTACAATAGAAAAATGGGCTTAAATATAGATGCAAAGTTGAAATCCGAGTGTGAGAAGGTACCTTCCTAGTGAAATATGTGCAATATGGGGTAGGATAGACCTAGCCCTTTGTCCTATTGTTTTTCTTTCTCTGCCTTTTTGTAGGCATTTACGAGACTATTTTTCATTGTATATTTAAATTCATTGAATTGTTGGCTGTTGAAGGCACTGAAGGATGGTGACTCTCTCATGGATGTTGGAAAACTTACGGAAGCGTTACCATTTTATGAAGAGGTCATGAATAAGATGCCATTTCAGGTAACCCAAAAGATGGTTTTCTTCAGTTCATGGGTGCATATGTTAGGTAGTTTGGTCTGGTTTTGGTTCATGGGAAAGCTACAAATGGTTTTGTTTGGCTTGGGTGCTACTTCTAAGTATGTGTTGACAAATTGCGTAGTCAAACTTGAAATAATGGCATTTCTGTGTGTCCAACCAAACTGCAGTCAACTTTCTTCTCCTTTGGTTGCTAATGGCATAAAAACTGCCTTGCTCCTCGGCTCCCTACAGCTCCAGCCGTGGTCGCGGGTGGCCAACAGGGCACAATTTCTCATGTTGAACCAGCCGGGAGTGACAGCGATTCGGATACAGAAATGATAATGTGCTATTGTTCATGTCGTTTCTTGAAAGATGAGTGACTTTAAGTCTTTCCACCACGATATCAACTAGAATTAGCTGTAGACTTCTTTGTGCAGTCTGAGGGCCAATTGTTACTTTTCCTTCGGTGCAATGGTTGTTTGCCCATTGCGTTCCCTTTCATAGTTTGATCCCCAACTAATTTATATGTGCAGAGTGAACTTCATGGAGTAGCTGCATTGCAGTGGTCCATCTGCCAGGATTCACTTACCAGGTAATTACGTGTTTTCATATGTCATGGAACTCCTAACAATAACAGTCTTAATGAAGCTCAGGCAGGGCAATTTTAGGATCTCTGGGAATTCGAGTTGCTTCTGTGATCCCCTTCTTGCATCCCCTCTCCACTGCCAGAGTAGGCCTGGAGGCTTTGCAGTCTTTTCTGTTCCATGATTGAAAATAATGAAGGTCTTGATGTGATTGCCAGACCAAATGTGGCTCGGACGATGTATGAGAAGCTTCAATCTCATCCAAATGGTAAAGTCAGCAAGAGAGCTACGCAATTCATGTTCAGCTTCCAGGTAATTGTATATGGGATGTCAAAGAAGGTGAAAAATACAGGACAGTGAATTTGTGGGCCAATACTTGGTAAACAGCATCTAAAATGATGGTTGCTGTGTCGATACTGTATAGGCCATGGAGAAGATGAAGGTAAGAAGGCCGAAGCTCTCCGCAGAGGGCACAGGCTACCAAAACTACTTCGAGGCCTTTATTGAAGACAAAAGCAACTATCGTCTTGACATGGATGAAGATCTCGAAGAAGGTGCACTCTCTCAAGCCTTTCCGTACATAGTCTTTCTTCTCTCACCCATTTTTGTTGTGCTATTTATTGCTGTCCAAAGAGGAATATAGTCCATTGAAGATCATATGGTTACATTCTTGTTCTGTTTTCCCCTTTTCTTGTTTTGGAGTTCCAATGTAGATTAATCATCGGAGTTGTTAGTATTACCTGGATCATTGTTCTTACCAACCTCTCTGGAGTTACACATAAGAGAACTGGGAAGCACTTTTTACTGAGAATATATATTTTTGGTCACAGTAGAATTTATGATGATAAACAGTGGTAACTTTTCCCATGGATGCTTAAAGTTAAACGATGATTCTGAGCCAGTGCAACCACGTGATGAGTACTGTGAAAGATGTTGCTGATTTCTCGAGTTATATACCGAGGATACTGTTCCCAGGAGGCACACTAGTGAGAATCAGGAGGACGAGAAGAGGTTTGCCAAAGGAAGAAGTATATAAATAGACTAATGGTCCAATCCATCCCTTCCAGGCTTACGCTAGTCTTTAGCTATTTACAAGAAAAAGGCCGACAACCAATGATTTACTGATTTCTGGTTGCTGGCCTGGCGATGAACGAAAATGCTTGGTTTTTTTTAAATCTAATCAAAATTGATCAGCAGCCCAACCTACGGGCACTTCTGCTCATTCCCGTCATTTTCAGGCATATACGGGCATACTGGTACCCTTCAGGAAGTTAGTAAGCCCGATCAGATCGCATAGAGTTATGGGGGAACAATCTTATGGAAAAGTGCTTATGCTTTTAACGTAGCGCTTTGCAAGCACCCACGGGGAGAAGCAAGCGAAAGCTGATAGCCTGATACTATGAGCAAGAACGTAAGTTTTGCTAATCAAGAAATTACTCTAAACCAATATGGGGCAGATTGATACATCGCAAGCCAAAACACCCGCTAATGTCCACAATTAGGAGTAGTATATCACAACAGCGTAGTCTATCAGAGCAAAGCCCGAGCGTGATGTGGAATGTGAAAAGCAGGTCTGAGCGAATAAATGGTGTTGACGGCAGCCAAAGTCGGCCCAGTCGAACGCGCAATAAATTACTGATGTGACGCTTTCCAAGAGGAATATCCTCTTTCCACCATTCTCTTACTCCTTAATTGACTCCACCACCCACGCATATTTCCAAGACCATCCAAATGGAAATTACCCATTTCCCTTTATTTATTATGTTAGCCCAAACTGCATTCATCGCATATTGCTCGTGCATTCATATCGTTTTGTTTTTGACTTTGATACCATCCTAACATGCAAAACGCCAATTGGGAAGAAGCTGGACGAGCTGGTCCATTCAAAAGGTAACATCGACCCTAAACGCAAGCTCATCATCAACATCAATGGGTTTGCTGCTACTGGAAGCAGATCCGGTTCACATTGGACAAAGCCAACCCAATCTGACCTCTGAACTGAAACGTTTGGAAGCAGCCTAACTCACTCCGTGGTGGATACAATCTGGAACAAAGTCATGAACTTATTGGCAAAAGACCCGTCAGGTGTCATCTGATGTTGCGTTGATGTTTATTCTATACATATGAAAATGTGCAACACAAGATGGACAAGAAACATGAGAAGGCTACAGACAGTTAGCAGCATCCGGAGAGTCAGCGGCTCTGTAGATGTTAACGTCAAGAAACATAGTACCCCTCCTCGTTTGTTTGTTTGTTTTAATTTCTTTTTATGGTAAATAATATCCTCCTCATCCTCTATAAAAAGCACATATCTTTAATGTACTTCCATAGGTATTGGATCCTAAAACATCCAACTCACGCCTCGATCCTTCAAATACATTCCCCTCCCCCCCTCTCTCTAGCTCTCTCTCTCTCTTTCTTGTAAGTGTACAAAGAGAGCCTTCGTTTTCATCCATCCAAAAGCATTCTGCTTCTCCAATATGGAGCTCCACATTCCGACACAGCTCGGAATCTTTTCCATCTTCATCATACTTTCGACTTGCTTTTCTTCTTCTTCTTCTTCTTCTTATTCGTTGTCAAGCTTGCACCCGTTGGTGGCCGACTCTGCGCTCGAGCATCTCAACCACACTGCCATATCCGAGTTCCGGTTGCTAAACAGGAGGCGAATCCTCGAGTGCCGCGACCCTAACCCGTATCTCCAAATCAATGTCAGCGGTGCCAACGCCATCGGGGATGAAGAGTTTCTCACGGTTAGCGTGACCGGGGTCCTGGTCCCAGCAGATTCTGACTGGGTCGCCATGATTTCTCCGTCAAACGCGGAGTATGAACCATCCTGATATCTAGTTCTTTCATCCTCTAAATTTTTAAACCTTTCGTTTCTGAATGATATCATCAGTACACGTGACCGGGAAGTTCCTTCTTCTCCTCGTGGTTTTCTCTTTTGGGTTGCAGGGTCTCGGATTGTCCTCTGAATAAGGCTCTCTATATAGAGACTGGCGATCTCAGTGATCTTCCTCTTCTGTGCCATTATCCTGTCAAGGTAAACTATCTGCCATTGAATCATGCCTTGTTGATCACTTATCTACCTTCCTCTTCTTCGATGAGTAACGGAAACATAAAATAGCGAGGGGGCTCTAGGAAAAATAGTGGAATCAACAGGGGCCGCATAGCAAAAAGCAATTGAAAAAGAGAAAAACATGGCACATGCCTAACTCCTTTTGCCCAGACTTCGTTCAGTCCTCATGATCCATTCCCACGAAAGTCACGTTATGGAGTCCATAGCGTTCACGTAACAATATCAGATTTCATTTGGTTAGGGCCATGTCGAGTTATAACAAAACAAAATAAATAAATAATATATATATATTAAAAGACTCGTTCGATGATTGTGTTGTGGCAATCGACAAAATTGACTAAAATGCCAAATATATGTGAAATTTACGTTCAATGTACGTTGCGTTTTCCTCTTAATGTGATCGACCTAACTTAATAAAATCAGCTTAGGTAGGTAAAGTACATAAATATAAAGTGTATAGTCCATGGAACAACCCACCCTAACCTCAAGCATTAATGATCGTAGCTGCTTCAAAGGTTCGAAATATTCTCGTCATATCTTCATCCGCCGAAAGATGAGGAGAAAATAAGAGTCCGTTTCATTTTTGTTTTATCTTTTTTTGGGTCAAAGTGTCCCCTTTTTGGGTTCAAAAAGAGAATCAAAAGAGTCTTTTGTTCTGCGATCTGTTAAAGTTTCAATCAACAAAGTCGATTTGGTTCTGGTTCAGATAATTTGCAATGTTCTTTATCGATTCTTTTATCATTGCCGTCTTCTTTTAACTGACTTATAGAACTATCCTTCAATAATTTACCTAACTTTTCTACGAAATTTAAGTTCGTACTTTTTCGGTCGTTTATGAAATACTAAACTTTGTCGAATAAAGGAAAAAATAACGAAGATACTAGATATTAAGAAAGGTTTACAAAAAATTTGATTGTTTAAACTTCGATACATACAAAATGCTGCACGTAGCATAGTTATATCGAATATTTAAACAAGCCCTTTTATCCAAATGCTTTGAAATCCCATCTATCGCGATTATTGGTATTATACGGGTTTTACAATGTGCCAAATTCTGTAAATTTTCTAGTATACCGACCGTTACTCGTGAAACTAGTTTGACACTAGGAGAAATGTTTCCCACTTCGACTTTTGGGTGCATGCTTATATGCATCATTCTCAGGCACAATACCTGAGCAAGGATCCGGACTATCTGAGCTGCAAGAAGAAGGAGTGCAAGAAGTCCGAGGGAGGTACATGTGTCGTGACCACATGCAGCGGCACCTTGAAGTTTCATGTCGTGAACATCAGGACCGACATCGAGTTTGTACTGTTCGCCGGGGGATTCGCCACGCCTTGCATATTGAGGAGATCAAACACTTTGACCTTCGCGAACCCGAAGCAACCGCTCAATGGCCATCTCTCCAGCATCGACTCGACCGGTACCTCGGTAAGCACTCCGGATTGGCTAACCAACTCTTGTGTCGAGCTCCGTGTGGGTCGTGTCACTGGCATTTGGCTCTATGGATGTCATGAGAAAGTGTTGGTTATGGTAATCACACATGCTTTACTCTGCAGATGAGAATAACGTGGGTTAGTGGAGACAAGGAACCCCAAAAGGTACAATATGGAAATGGGAAATCACAGACTTCCCAAGTTAGTACATTCTCTCAAGATGATATGTGCGGTGAGTAAACCTCTAACCCTTCGTGGAAAACTCTCTGTAAATTGCACTAGGAGTTCCTTGACAAAACCAAAGCAATCGAAGTGCCTCGTAAGAACCTGTTCTTTATTGAATTTAGTTTAGCTGGTCAATCTTCGACAGGTAATAAGCCACCTAGTCCTGCCAAAGATTTCGGTTGGCACGACCCTGGTTACATTCATTCAGCTGTGATGACGGGACTGCGGCCTTCTACCTCTTATTCTTACAAATACGGAAGGTAGAATCATTCAAATTTCATCATCTTGGCTAGATTGGGAGATAGGTTGTTTACGAGAATGATCGGTTTTGGACAGCTTGAGCATAGTGCAATATCTGTGGCATGTCTACTGGATACAGGGTCGCCAAATCTGCAGTGAATGCGAATGAATAGATATGCAATTGGACTTGTTCCTTATATTAATTGTTTATGAATTCCCAACATTAGGTAGATGATGGAGCACTGGCAAGTACTACTATATGCCTTAGTCCTTGAATGTACCTGCATGTCTGACTGAGAGAGAATCGGGTATACGGCTTTCATAATAAAAAAGGAGCATCTTGTTCTCATGACATTAGAGTTATACATTGCATGACACTGCAAATGAGTTGCCGCACCTGGAAGCAGATGGAGTGATCTATTTTTTTCTGGCATCAATTAGATGATTGGAAATCGAAACGTTCAGAAACTTTATGCCATTTGCTGGCACATCCGAGTTGTTTTGATAATGCTTTTACGATGTCCAGTGATTCAGCTGGTTGGAGCAAAGAAGTTCAGTTCAGAACACCGCCTGCAGGAGGATCGAAAGAACTCAAATTTCTCGCATTCGGGGATATGGGAAAAGCCCCCTGGATGATTCAGTCGAGCACTATATTCAGGTAAATATGCATTCCATAGAATGAAAAATCGCGATTCTGAAAGCAACATCGAAAAGATGCTATCCAAACTGGATGAAAATTGGCTCTTCATGGAAACATTATTGGCACTTCAGATTCATCTGAATTAACTGAAGGGGCACAGACTAAGCTGTTTGTAAGAACTCAAACTCCTGATTATTAAGGTATCCTAAAATGTGACTACATATGATTCTGTAGCCAGGATCAGTCTCGGTGGCAAAGGCATTGTTGGATGATGTAGTCTCGGGCAATGTGGACGCCATCTTCCATATCGGAGACATAAGCTACGCCACCGGCTTCTTAGTGGAGTGGGATTTCTTCCTCAACCTTATCAGCCCTTTCGCTTCCCGAGTTTCCTACATGACTGCAATTGGGAACCATGAAAGGTAACTCTCTCGGGTGGGTCGATATGCGTCCTTCCCTGCGCACTATAGAAGACTCAATAAACAGCTGAACCAACATAATTAGCAGCATGAGTTGAAGATGATTTTCTAATTTTCTTTTACATGAAGAGATTATGGGGGATCAGGATCTGTGTACCTAACTCCGGACTCCGGTGGGGAATGCGGCGTTGCTTATGAGACATACTTCCCTATGCCAACCCCAGCGAAGGACAAGCCGTGGTATTCCATTGAACAAGCCAGTGTTCATTTCACTGTGATTTCAACCGAACATGACTGGTCCGAGAATTCAGAGCAGGTATGGGCAATCGAGCCGAACCCTTTTGATATCAAATTTTTTTATCGATGAGCTGTCATTTTAATGTCATAGGAATGTAATGTAATCAGTATCAATGGATGAAACGGGACATGGCGTCGGTCGACCGATCTAAAACTCCTTGGTTAGTTTTCATGGGGTAAGTACATTTGCTTCTCGGTGATCCCGAGTTTCTCCACTTGATTTTGCGTACTCTCAAGCTCAAGAAATTCTCAAGACAACAGAGATCAAGTGTAAGGTTTGCCGCTTGCAGGCACAGGCCCATGTACACTTCTGGTACCACAGGAGGTGCTGACCCAAGCTTTCTTGATGCTGTAGAGCCGTTGCTGTTGGGCAACAAGGCAAACCTCCTACTACTTAATTCCTTTCTGATGTCGGATGATTCGTTGATATTGTGAAATTGTACTCACCGAGCATTTGTTATCAGGTTGATCTCGTTCTCTTCGGCCACGTTCATAACTATGAAAGAACATGCTCGGTTTACCAAGGTCAGTGTAAAGCCATGCCAAAGAAAGATCAAAGCAGGGTCGATACTTATGATCACAGCAATTATAGCGCACCAGTGCAAGCGGTCATTGGTATGGCCGGGTTCAGTCTAGATGACTTCAAAGATGAGGTTAGAGTCTGCGCTCCCCCGCGCCGTTGTTGATAGCAAACCAATATAGTTATTTGTTTGTCCAAATCTGCACAATCTTGGGCAGCTTCCAAAAATCTGTCCTTGTATTCGTCCAGGCTTAATCGCGATTCCATTTCCTGCATTTACGTCAGTTGAATGCTGTTAGCTAAACGGTTCCATCTTCACAACAGCTTTCTCATTTTACAGGCCTTGAATATTTATAGATCGCAGAGATCCTTTAGCTTGCTCTTAAAAAAAATTAAACTTTCTATGCTGATTCTGCTGCCCATATCATTCAACTCGAATAGATTCGGTTACAGCGAGATTATCCATTTTGTTGCTCCCATGAATAAGATCTGTACAAGTGAAGCTCCACTGAATTTTTTTTTTTTTGGTGCAGCCGAGTGACTGGAGCTTGATAAGGATTTCCAAATTCGGCCATTTCAGAGGACATGCAACTCCAGAAGAGTTACAACTAGAGGTCAGCAGTAGCCTGCTTTCGAATGTTGCATACTGCATAGAACTCCCGAATTTTCCATCGCCCGTCCCACCATCATCGTTCCTTATGGCTTTATGACTGCTTATTCCAGCTTTTACAATAGGCGACGCCATTTTATTGAGAACCTGTTCTGGTCTCTTGTGATGCTGTGAAATCAGAAACTTATGTACAGTTTCTGATGTCCTGCATTGCAAGTAGAGTTCTGAACATTGAGCAGCTAGATGTTACTGCGTTCATGGCGATCCTGTGTACGTGCTCGTCTAACTTCCATCTACATGTTGCCTGCAGTATGTGAATGCCAACACCAGGAAGGTCGAAGACGTCTTCCGCATCACCCGGTAACCCGAATTTTCAAGTTAGCAGGATGGCGCTGCAGGCAACGATAAGCGGCCATAGTTATATAATCAGACACTTCTACATTGTACTTCGCACAGGCAAAACATACTGATAACTTGTGCTTGTACACAAGTAATAAATCTTGATTGTCTGCGCTACTTAATCCAATGCTCTTGATCTATCGTGAAGAAATACAAATTCATGATTTCAGTGGGAAAATTGTCCAAAAAGCCCAAAATCTATTGTACGTTGGTCAATTCAATCTTAAATCTTCCAATTGTGCTAATTGAGCTCTAAACCTTTTAACGATTTGCCAATTTATTCCTAAACCTTTCAATTGTACCAATTCAGTCCTAAACCTTTTGAAGATTTTGCAATTTAGTCATAAATCTTTTGATAATTCGTCAATGTAGTAATTTTGGCAGTTTAGGACTAAAGTGATATAGCCGAAAGGTTTAAAACTGAATTAACTTGCCATACAATAGGTTTATGATTTTTAAACAATTATCTATGATCTCAATACTCATGATTTTCAGGTGAACGAATCTTTGAGTTGAGAAATTAATGATTTAGATGTGAATGGCAAGGGAGCTTTCGGAGCAAAGTCCAACAGTTACTGTCTTGCAGGCATTTTGTTCACCAATGACTCTATATCGAGATAACATTGTCGTCGGTGTTCCCAAAACTCACACTACACTTAGGAAATCTATTCCATCTTTGTTTTATGCTGTCATTGGTTTTAATTTTGGTACGTGGTTTGTCTTCCTCATGTTTTGTCTACCTTTAATTCCGCCAGCTTCAAATGTATTCTTTTGCGTAAGGTGTAAAGAAGATTACACCATATAACTTAAACGCTGAAGTTGGTTGGAAATGGAATACAAAAGGGAAAAGAACACTTTTAGTGCCAAAAGTTGTGTACGGAGACCACTTTGGTGTCAAAAGTTTTAATCGGATCACTTTAATACCAAATTTTTTGAAAAATGATCACTTATGTGCCAACTTCGATATGCTTCGCCGGAAATCCGATGTGGTACTTTTTTATTAATATATGACACCGACGTGGCTCGTCGGAGGTCCACCGTAGCATTTTTTTTTTAAATTTGAATTTTTTTATTGAACATAATTTGAAAAATAAGCTGAAAAATTCAAAAAGAGATTAAAATTCAAAAGAAGAAGAAGAAGAAGATTGCAGGTCAGGCGGCTAGGGCTTGCTGTAACCCTCACCACCATTGCTCCACCATCTCCAACAAAGGTCGACGAGGGTGAGGCATGGCTAGCGGGGGTTGCCGAGCCACGGCCAGGGGCCAATGACCCTTGCCGGCCATAGTTGAGAGCCCGACAGCCCTTCCTAGATCCGGGCGAGGGTTGTGGCCCTCCCCCAGTTTGAGCAAGGGTCCTTGGCTCTCGCCTAGGTCTAGCCGAGGATCGCCATGTTAACATGCTCATAGAACGATTTTTATTGAACTTGCTCTCTTCCCTTTTGGATGCATGGGGAAAGGTCTAAGGATCTTTCCCAAGAGTAGGCCGAGCCATGTTAACATGATCATAAAGCCATATCTACACTAATCAATTGGAAATAGAGACGTCGTTCGGCAAAACTCATAACCAACAAAAAGGGGAGAAATTTCTCGCACACAAACAACTAGATATATGTTTGGATAGTATATGTCAAGATTTAAGAAAGAATAAACAGTGTGCCTAAAATACTTGCAGGAATGCAATACAACCTCCAAGATATGTCATAGGATTCTTCTTTTTGTTACTCATCCACATCCTTAGATCCTCAATCACAACCAAACCCTAGGCATACCGGGGTACTTTATCTAAATCACGAAGGAGGATAAGGTAACGAGAATCAACATCCCCATTGGAACCCCGGAAAAGAAAACTGGCAAATGCTAATAGGAGAAAGGTCCTCATAAAATCAACATCAGCTACGTCGCCAAGTGAATCCAGTCTCTCCTCAAGACATTTACAATGAATCTTTCTAGTCATAGGATTACCTTGATATTTGCCTTCCAAATTAGAATAAGGCTCATTTTGATCAAGTATCACCGGTTGTCTATAGGTTCATCTTAGTTTCTTAGCTATTATACTCCCTCGAGGTTTTTTTTTTTTTATTATTGCATGTTATTTTTAATTTCTTGTGGTTCCTTCACTGGATATTCTTGTATCTTTTGTTCTTGTAATTGAACTTGGAGTTTTCTCGATTGTAGAAGCTCATGAAATTGATAATGTCAACGTAAAAATAGATTATGATGTAAATGAGATTGATTGATACTCATATTTGAAATGTTTGATGCGCTGAAAATTTGCTGAGATTTGGTTATGCACCGATCATCTAAGTCAATTATATTTAATCATGGTGAACAAATTATTATTAAGGAAAATATTGTGACCATTTTTAAGAAAAAAGATACAAGAAAATCCAGTGAAAGAACCACAAGAAATTAAAATAACATGCAATAATACCAAAGAAAAAACCTCAAAGGAAGTAGAACAACTAAGTTCACATTTACTTGTGAATCTCGGAAAGAGAAATTAGTTTTAAAGAGGTAGAAGATTTAGAAGAATGTGTAGAAAATAAATTAGCTTTACACTACTATGTGTTCTTCGTGATTTGTATGAAGTACCCCATTATGTTTGGGGTATGACTGTGCTTGATAATACAACATTTTGGGTAAGTAAAAGAAAGGGGCATACTATGGCAAGCGTCAATGGTTGCCTTGCATTCCTACAGGTATTTTAAGTATGCTGGTTATCCTTTTTAATTATTTGTATGCAAAATATCTCCCATTTTGGATGATGATGAGGAGCTTTACCCGATTGACGTTTTTATTTCCAATTGATTTGTGTAGATTTGATTTTATGAGTGTGTTATATGGCTCGGCCTAGTTTTCAAATTGATTCCCAGACTTTTGCCCCGGTTAACTAGGTCGAGCATGTTGACATCGGTTTGGTCGTGGGCCTTCGCGTTGTTGGGAAGCTAGCAATAATTCAAGAAGATCATCCTCTCCCGGCGTAGGGGTGAAAATACAGATTAGAAGTAAATTTCTGCATATTATATTATATTTTTTTGTTTGATCTTTTTTGCTAGTTGTTATGGAGTTGAAATTTAAGCTTCTTTGTTGGAGATGTACAACCGTACAATACCTGATTTGCTGTTACCAAGTGGTGTTACTAGAAGAACCCCATCAAACATGATGCCGATGGAGATGCCTACGTAGCTAACCTCACCCTAGTTGATATACACAGTATCAAAGAAGATCATCCTCGCTTTTGGAGTAGCCTCAGGGTGTGTAGATAGATCCTCATTTATTTTTGTCGAATTTAGATATTCTTAGGTGCCTAGCAAAAAATTCCCTACATTCTATGGCATTGGAGGCGAATTTGTTAATACTTTTGCCCATTTAACGTATTTATTTCTAATTGATTTGTGTAGATCCGATTTCATGAGCATATTGACATGAGTAGGTCTAATCTTCAAATAAATTCCAAAACTTTTCCCCATGCATGCTAATGGCCCTTTTTCTTTCTATGTTCATGTGTTTTTATTTCTATCGATGCATCAAAACAGTTAAAGAGAAATGCATTTATCTTTCAAGACACGGTTTCTATCGAATTTGGCTAAACTTTGATTAAACATCACGTTTTCATCCAATCTTCGATTAACTCGATTTTTGCACTAACGGAAGACCGGTAATCCAATTGTTTCAAAATGATCACAATATTTTCCTCGATAGCAATCTGTTTGCCGTGATTGAATATAATTAACTTAGATGATTAGTGCATCAAACATTCTATTTCTATGAGCAAATTTTCGGTGCATTAAACATTTGAAACATGAGTATCAATCAATCACATTTACATCATAATCTATTTTTTCTTTGGCATTGTCAATTTCATGAGCTTCTACATTCGAGAAAATCTCAAATTCAATTACAAGAATAAAGATACAAGATAATCTAGTGGAAGAACCACAAGAAATTAAAAATAACATGCAATAATACCACAAAAAAACCTCGTAGAATAGCTAAGTTCACATTTACTTGTGAATCTCGAAAAGAAAAATTAGTTTTAAAGAGGTAGAAGATTTAGAACAAGGGTATATGATAAATTAGCTTTATACTACTATGAGTTCTTCGTGATTTGTATGAAGTACCCTACTATGCTTGGGTATGGTTGTGCTTGATAAGTGTTGGTGGTTGCCTTGTATTCCTACAAGTATTTTAGGCACACTGGTTATTCTTTCTAATTTTTTGTATGCGAAATATCTCCCATTTTGGCTGATGATGAGTTTTTCCCCATTGATGTTTTTATTTCCAATTGATTTGGGTGTAAATTTGATTTTATGAGCGTGTTGATATGGCTCGGCCTAGTCTTTAAATAGAGTCCCGGACTTTTGCCCTGGTTAACTAAGTTGAGCATGTTGACATCAATTTGGTCCTAGGCCTTCACGTCGTTGGAAAGCCGGAGACAATTCAAAAGGATCATCCTCTCTCGGCGTAGGGGTGGGAGTACCAATTAGAAGTAAATTTCTGCATATTATATTTTGTTTTCTTGTTTGACCTGTTTTGCTAGCTGATATGGAGTTGCAATTTAGGCTTACATGTTGGAGATATACAACCTCACAATACGTGATTTGCTATTACCAAGTGATGTTACTGGAAGTGAGTACCTCATTAAATATGTTGTCGATGGAGATGCCTATGTAGCTAACCTCACCCTAGTTGATATACACAGTATCAAAGAAGATCATCCTTGCTTTTGGAGTAGGCTGTAGGTGTGTAGATAGATTCTCATTTGTTTTTGTCGAATTTAGATGTTCTTAGGCACCTAGCAAAAACTTCTCTACATTCTATGGCATTGGAAAAATTGATTTTTTAGCTTAATGTGGCAAATCTCTTGTTACTTTTGCCCAGTTAACGTATCTATTTCTAATTGATTTGTGTAGATCTAATTTCATGAGTATGTTGACATGGCTCGGCCTAATATTCAAATAGATTCCAAAACTTTTCCCATTGCATGCTAATGGCCCTTTTTCTTTACATGTTCATGTGTTTTTATTTCTATTGAGGCATCAAAACATTTAAAGAGAATGTATTTATTTTCAGTACATAAGTTCTATCAAATTTGGCTAAACTTTGATCAAACATCACGTTTTCATCCGATCTCTAATTGACTCGATTTTTGCACCAACAAAAGACGTATAATCTAATTGTTTCAAAATGATCACAATATTTTCCTTGATAGCAATCTATTTTCCATGATTGAATATAATTAACTTTGATGATTAATGCATCAAACATTTCTATTTCTACGAGTAAATTTTCGGTACATAAAACATTTCAAACATGAGTATCAATCAATCCCATTTACATCATAGTATATTTTTTCTTTGGCATTGTCAATTTTATGAGCTTCCACATTCGAGAAAATCTTAAATTCAATTACAAGAACAAAGATACAAGATAATCTAGTGGAAGAACCACAAGAAATTAAAAATAATATGCAATAATACCACAAAAAAATCTCATAGAATAGCTAAGTTCACATTTACTTGTGAATCTCCGAAAGAGAAATTAGTTTTAAAGAGGTAGAAGATTTAGAATAAGGACTATAAGATAAATTAGCTTTATACTACTATGAGTTTTTTGTGATTTGTATGAAGTACCCCACTATGCTTGGGTATGGCTGTGCTTGACAAACTAGTATTTTTGGTGAGTGAAAGAAAGGGCCAAGCTATGACAAGCGTTGGTGGTTGTCTTGCATTTCTACAAGTATTTTAGGCACACCGGTTATTCTTTCTAATTGTTTGTATGTGAAATATCTCCCCTTTTGGCTGATGATGAGTTTTTCCCCATTGATGTTTTTATTTCCAATTGATTTGGGTGTAGATTTCATTTTATGAGCGTGTTGACATAGCTCGGCCTAGTCTTTAAATAGATTCCCAAATTTTTGCCCCGGTTAATTAGGCCGAGCATGTTGACGCACTTTGGTCCTAGGCCTTTGTGTCGTTGGGAAGTCAGGGATAATTCAAAAAGATCATCCTCTCTCGGCGCAAGGGTGGAAGTACCGATTAGAAGTAAATTTTTGCATATTATATTTTGTTTTTTTTTGTTTGATCTGTTTTGCTGGCTAATATGGAGTTGCAATTTAGGCTTAGATGTTGGAGATATACAACCACACAATATGTGATTTGCTATTACCACGTGGTGTTACTAGAAGTGAGTAGTGCATTAAACTTGATGTCGATGGAGATGCCTATGTAACTAACCTCATCTTAGTTGATATACATAGTATCAAAGAAGATCATCCTCGCTTTTAGAGCAGCTACAGGTGTGTAGATAGATCCTCATTTGATTTTGTTGAAGTTAAATGTCCTTAGGCGCCTAGCAAAAACTTCTCTACATTCTATGGCATTGGAAAAGTTGATTTTTTTTTTATCTTAATGTGGCGAATCTCTTGTTACTTTTGCCCAGTTAACATATCTATTTTTAATTGATTTGTGTAGATTTGATTTCACAAGCATGTTGACATGGCTCGACCTAATATACAAATAGATTGCAAAACTTTTCCCATACATGCTAATGACCCTTTTTCTTTCTATGTTCATGTGTTTTTGTTTCTATTGAGGCATCAAAACATTTAAAGAGAAATGTATTTATTTTTCAGTACATAAGTTCTATCAAATTTGGCTAAACTTTGATCAAAATCATGTTTTCATCCGATCTCCGATTAAGTTGATTTTTGCACCAACGGAAGAGCAGCAATCCGATTGTTTCAAAATTGTGACAATATTTTCTTCGATAGCAATCCGTTTGCCATGGTTGAAGCAATTAAGTTAGATGATTAGTGCATCAAACATTTCTATTTCTACGAACAAATTTTTGGTGCATTAAACATTTCAAACATGAGTACTAATTAATACCATTTATATCGTAGTGTATTTTTTTTTTTTTTTTGACATTGTCAATTTCATGAGCTTCTACATTTGAGAAAACTCCAAATTCAATTACAAGAACAAATATACAAGAAAATCTAGTGGAAGAACCATAAGAAATTAAAAATAACATGCAATAATACAAAAAAAAAAACTTTGAAGGAAGTAAAATAGCTAAGTTCACATTTACTTGTGAATCTTGAAAAGAGAAATTAATTTTAAAGAGGTAGAAGATTTAGAAAAAGGTGTCTAAGATAAATTAGCCATATACTACTATGAGTTCTTCATGATTTGTATGAAATAACCCACTATGCTTGGAGTATGGCTATGCTTGACAATCTAACATTTTGGGTGAGTAAAAAAAAGGGCAAGCTATGACAAGCATTGGTGGTCGCCTTGCATATCTACAAGTATTTTAGACACGCTGGTTATTCTTTCTAATTGTTTGTGTGCGAAATATCTCCTCTTTTGGCTGATGATGAGTTTTACTCGAATGACATTTTATTTCCAATTCATTTGGGTGTAGATTAGATTTTATAAGCATGTTGACATGACTCAGCCTAGTCTTCAAATAGATTCCCATACTTTTGCCCTGATTAATTAGGTCGAGCATGTTGACGTCACTTTAGTCATGGGCCTTCGCATCATTGGAAAGCCAACGATAATTCAAGAACATCATTCCCTCTCGGCGTAGGGGTGGAAGTATTGATGAGAAGTAAATTTCTGCATATTATATTATATTTTTTTGTTTGATCTTTTTGCTGGCTAATATGGAGTTGCAATTTAGGCTTTTATGTTGGAGATATACAACCACACAATACGTGATTTGTTGTTACCAAGTGGTGCTACCGGAAGTGAGTACCTCATTAAACATGATGCCGATGGAGATACCTATCTAGCTAACCTCACCCTAGTTGATATACACATTAAGCTAAAAACTTCCGCCACATCTATTTCTAATTGATTTATGTAAAAATGATTTCATAAGCTTGTTGACATGGCTCAGCTTAATCTTTAAATAGACTCCAAAACTTTTCCCCATGCATGCTAATGATCATTTTTCTTCTATGCTCGTGTGGTTTTTTTCATTCTATCGGGACATCAAAACATTTAAAGAGAAATACATTTATCTTTCAATACACGGGTTTTATCGAATTTGGCTAAACTTTGATCAAACATAATGTCTTCATCCGATCTCCAATTAAGTCAATTTTTGCACTAACAGAATACCGGTAATCCAATTGTGTCAAAACGGTCAAAATATTTTTCTCGAGGGCCATCCGTTTGTCAAGATTGGATATAATCAACTTAGATGATAAGTGCATCAAACATTTCAATTTCTACGAAGTCGCTTTGTTTTAACATCGCGAATACTTGAGGTGAATGAGGTAGAAACAATTATATTACTATGTTGTTATGTTCATCTATTGTGCTACACAATTATTTGTCTGATTCTTTGGCTGTTCCACCAATTTTTTGACTCATTCACTTGTTTTTAAAACACTAGACAAGAACTAAAAGGTACACTAAACCTTATTGTTCTTGCTAGGAGTAAGCGGGCCTCAATAAGCGAGGCAATGAGAGATAGGCTTGAAGAAACTAAAGTAAGTGGTTGCTTTTACTATTGCGTTTGACTATTTTTCCATATCTTTCCCATAAGCAATTAATTTTGTCTTTCTTTTCAACATCAATCAATTAATCAATCAATGTTTATCATACTTGGGAAATGTTATAAAAGCCTTATCAAAAAAACTGGATCTAGGTACATTTCCTTCCCCAATTCTTCTCTTTATCCATTTGGATAATTATCCGTACCTCAAAAATATATATATGAATTGTCTAAAACTCTAGCAAATGATGCAACATAATGATTAGTGCATCAAACATTTCTATTTCTACGAAGATGCTCTTTTTTAATATTGCAAATACTTAGGGTGAATGAGGTAGAAACAATTCTATTACTATGTTGTTCTGTTAATCTATTGTGCTACACTATTATTTGTTTGATTCTTCGGTTGTTCCACCAATTTTTTGACTCATGCACTTGTTTTTAGAACACTAGACAAGAACTAAAAGGTGCACTAAACCTTATTGTTCTTGCTAGGAGTAAGCGGGCCTCAATAAACGGGCAATGGGAGATAGGCTTGAAGAAACTAAAGTAAGTGGTTGCTTTTACTATTGCGTTTGTCTATTTTTCCATATCTTTCTCCTAAGCAACTAATTTTGTTTTTTTTTTCAGTGTCAATCAAACAATAAATCAATGTTTACCAAACTTGGGAAATGTTATAAATGCCTAATAAAAGAAAATTGGATCAATGTGCATTTCCTTCCCCAATTCTTCTCTTTATTCATTTGGATAATTGCCTATACCTCAAAAATATATATATATGAATTGTCTAAAACTCTAGCGAATGTTGCAACAAAATGATTAGTGCATCAAACATTTCTATTTCTACGAAGTCGATCTGTATTAACATTCCGAATACTTGGGGTGAATGAGGTAGAAATAATTATATTACTATGTTGTTTTGTTCATCTATTGTGCTACACTATTATTTGTCTAATTTTTCGGCTGTTCCACCAACTTTTTGACTCTTGCACTTGTTTTTAAAACACTAGACACGAACTAAAAGGTGCACTAAACCTTATTGTTATTGCTGGGAGTAAGAGGGCCTCAATAAGCGGGGCAATGGGAGATAGGCTTCAAGAAACTAAAGTAAGTTGCTGCTTTTACTATTTCGTTTGTCTATTTTTCCGTATCTTTCCCCCGAGCAACTAATTTTGTTTTTTTTTTTATTTCAATCAAACAATCAATCAAAGTTTATCATACTTGGGAAATGTTATAAATGCCTTATGAAACAAACTGGATCTAGGTGCATTTCCGTCCCCGATTCTTCTCTTTATCCATTTGGATAATTGCATGTACCTCAAAAATACATATATATGAATTGTCTAAACTTTAGCGAATGATGC
Source organism: Rhodamnia argentea (assembly GCF_020921035.1). Classification (NCBI taxonomy): domain Eukaryota; kingdom Viridiplantae; phylum Streptophyta; class Magnoliopsida; order Myrtales; family Myrtaceae; genus Rhodamnia; species Rhodamnia argentea. The sequence goes on along the minus strand of NC_063157.1, from coordinate 20,741,619 downwards.
AACAGAATGATTAGTGCATCAAACATTTCTATTTCTACGAAGTCACTCTATTTTAACATTGCGAATAATTGGGGTAAATGAGGTAGAAACACTTATATCATTGTGTTGTTCTGTTCATCTATTGTGCTACATAATTATTTGTCTAATTCTTCCTCTGTTCCACCAATTTTTTGACTCATGCACTTGTTTTTAGAACACTAGACAAGAACTAAAAGGTGCACTAAACCTTATTATTCTTGCTGGGAGTAAGCGGGCCTCAATAAGCGGGGCAATGGGAGATAGACTTGAATAAACTAAAGTAAGTGGTTGCTTTTACTATTGCGTTTATCCATTTTTCCATATCTTTCCCTTGAGCAACTAAGTTTTTTTTTCTTCAATGTCAATCAAACAATCAATCAAAGTTTATCATACTTGGGAAATGTTATAAATACCTTATAAAAAAAATTGGATCAAGGTGCATTTCCTTCCCCAATTCTTCTCTTTATCCATTTGGATAATTACCTGTACCTCAAAATATATATATATATAAATTGTCTAAAACTCTAGCGAATGATGCAACATAATGATTAGTGCATCAAACATTTCTATTTCTATGAAGTAGCTCCGTTTTAACATTGCGAATAATTGGGGTGAATGAAGTAGAAACACTTCTATCATTGTGTTGTTCTGTTCATCTATTGTGCTACACAATTATTTGTTTGATTGTTCAGCTTTTCCACCAATTTTTTGACTCATGCACTTGTTTTTAGAACACTAGACAAGAACTAAAAGGTGCACTAAACCTTATTATTCTTGCTGGGAGTAAGCGGGGCTCAATAAGCGGGGCAATGAGAGATAGGCTTGAAGAAACTAAAGTAAGTGGTTGCTTTTACTATTGTGTTTGTCTATTTTTCCATATCTTTCAATATCTTGAAGAAACTAAATTAAGTGTTTGTCAATCAAACAATCAATCAAAGTTGATCATACCCGAGAAATGTTATAAATGCCTTATAAAAAAAATTGGATCAAGGTGCATTTCCTTCTCCAATTCCTCTATTTATCCATTTGGATAATTGTCCATACCTCAAAAATATATATAAATATAAATTGTCTAAAACTCTAGCGAATGATGCAAAAGAATGATTAGTGCATCAAACATTTCTATTTCTACGAAGTCGTTCTATTTTAACATTGCGAATACTTGGGGTGCATGAGGTAGAAACAATTCTATTACTATGTTGTTCTGTTCATCTATTGTGCTACACGATTATTTGTCCGATTCTTCGGCTGTTCCACCAATTTTTTGACTCATGCACTTGTTTTTAGAATACTAGACAAGAACTAAAAGGTGCATTAAACCTTTTGTTCTTGCTGGGAGTAAGTGGACCTCAATAAGCGGGGTAATGGGAGATGGGCTTGACGAAACTAAAGTAAGTGGTTGCTTTTACTATTGCGTTTGTCTATTTTTCAATATCTTTCTCCTGAGGAACTGATTTTGTCTTTCTTTTCCATGTAAATCAATTAATCAATCAAAGTTTATCATACTTGGAAAATGTTGTAAATGCCTTATCAAAACAACTGGATCTAGGTACATTTCCTTCCCCACTTCTTCTCTTTATCCATTTGGATAATTGCCTGTACCTCAAAAATATATATATGAATTGTCCAAAACTCTAGCGAATTATGCAACAGAATGATTAGTGCATCAAACATTTCTATTTCTACGAAGTCGCACTGTTTTAACATTGCGAATACTTGCGGTGAATGAGGTAGCAACAATTCTATTACTATGTTGTTCAGTTCATCTATTAGGCTACACTATTATTTGTCTAATTCTTCGGCTTTTCCACCAACTTTTTGACTCATGCACTTGTTTTTAAAACACTAGACAAGAACTAAAAGGTGCACTAAACCTTATTGTTAGTGCTGGGAGTAAGAGGGCCTCAATAAGCGGGGCAATGGGAGATAGGCTTGTAGAAACCAAAGTAAGTGGTTGTTTTTACTATTGCGTTTGTGTGTTTTTCCATATCTTTCTCCTGAGCAACTAATTTTATTTTATTTTTCAATGTCAATCAAACAATCAATCAACATTTACCATATCCGAGAAATGTTATAAATGCCTAATAAAAAAAACTGGATCAAGGTGCATTTCCTTCCCCAATTCTTCTCTTTATCCATTTGGATAATTTCCTGTACCTCAAAAATACATACATGAATTGTCTAAAACTCTAGCGAATGATGCAATAGAATGATTAGTGCATCAAACATTTGTTTTTCTACGAAGTCGCTCTGTTTTAACATTGCGAATACTTGGGGTAAATGAGGTATCAACAATTCTATTACTATGTTGTTCGTCATCTATTGTGCCACACTATTATTTGTCTAATTCTTCCGCTTTTCCACCAACTTCTTGGCTCATGCACTTGTTTTTAAAACACTAGACAAGAACTAAAAGGTGCACTAAACCTTATTATTATTGCTGGGTGTAAGAGGGCCTCAATAAGCGGGGCAATGGGAGATAGGCTTGAAGAAACTACAGTAAGTTGATGCTTTTACAATTGCGTTTGTCTATTTTTCCATATGTTTCTCCCGAGCATCTAATTTTGTTTTTCTTTTTTTCGATGTCAATCAAGCAATCAATCAAAGTTTATCATACCTGGGAAATGTTATAAATGCCTTATCAAAAAAATGAATCAAGGTGCATTCCATTCCCCAATTCTTCTCTTTATCCATTTGGATAATTGCCTGTACCTAAAAAATATATGTATGAATTCTCCAAACTCGAGCGAATGATGCAACAGAATGATTAGTGCATCAATTATTTCTATTTCTACGAAGTCGCTTTGTTCTAACATTACGAATACTTGGGGTGAATGAAGTAGAAACAATTCTATTACTATATTGTTCTGTTCATCTATTGTGCTACACCATCATTTGTCCGATTCTTCAGCTGTTCCACCAATTATTTGACTCATGCACTTGTTTTTAAAATACTAGAAAAGAACTAAAAGGTGCACTAAACCTTATTGTTCCCACTGGGAGTAAGCGAGCCTCAATAAGCGGGGCAATGGGAGATAAGCTTGAAGGAACTAAAGTAAGTGGTTGCATTTACTATTGCGTTTGTCTATTTTTCCATATCTTTCTCCGAATGACCTAATTTTTTTTTTTTTTTTCAATGTCAATCAAACAATCAATCAAAGTTTATCATACCAGGGAAATGTTATAAATGCCTTATAAAAAAATTGGATCAAGATGCATTTCCTTCCCTAATTCTACTCTTTATCCATTGGGATAATTGCCCGTACCTCAAAAAATATATATAAATTGTCTATAACTCTAGTGAATAATGCAACAAAATGATTAGTGCGTCAATTATTTCTATTTCTACGAAGTCGCTTTGTTTTAACATTGCGAATACTTGGGGTGAATAAGGTAGAAACAATTCTATAACTATGTTGTTTTGTTCATTTATTGTGCTACACAATTATTTGTCCGATTCTTCGGCTGTTTCACCAATTTTTTGACTGACGCACTTGTTTTTAAAACACTAGACAAGAACTAAAAGGCACACTAAACCATATTGTTCTTACTGGGAGTAAGCGGGCCTCAATAAACGGGGTAATGGGAGAAAGGCTTGAAGAAACTAAAGTAAGTTGTTGCTTTTACTATTGCGTTTGTCTATTTTTCCGTATCTTTCTTCTGAGCAATTAATTTTGTTTTTCTTTTCAATGCCAATCAAACAATCAATCAAAATTTATCATACTTGGGAAATGTTATAAATGCTTTATCAAAAAAACTGGATAAATGTGCATTTCCTTCCCCAATTCTTCTCTTTATCCATTTGGATAATTGCTTGCACCTCAAAAATATATATATGAATTGTCTAAAACTCTAGCAAACGTTGTAATAGAATGATTAGTGCATCAAACATTTCTATTTCTACGAAGTCGCTCTGTTTTAACATTGCGGATACTTGTCTAATTCTTCGGCTGTTCCACTAATTTTTGACTCATGCACTTGTTTTTAGAACACTAGATAAGAACTAAGAGGTGCACCAAACCTTGTTGTTCTTGTTGGGAGTAAGCGGGCTTCAATAAGAGGGGCAATGGAAGATAGGCTTGAAGAAACTAAAGGAAGTGGTTGCTTTTACTATTTCGTTTGTCTATTTTTCCATATCTTTTGCCTTAGCAACTAATTTTGTTTTTTTTTTCTGTCAATCGGAACAATCAATCAAAGTTTATTATACCTGGGAAATGTTATAAATGTCTTATCATAAAAACTGGATCGAGGTGCACTTCCATCCCCAATTCTTCTCTTTATCCATTTGGATAATTGCGCGTACCTAAAATATATATATATATATGAATTGTCTAAAACTCCAGCGAATGATGCAATAGAATAATTAGTGCAACAAACATTTCTATTTCTACTAAGTCGCTTTGTTTTAACATTGTGAATACTTGGGGTGAATGAGGTAGAAACAATTCTATCACTATTTTGTTCTATTAGTCTATTATGCTACACTATTATTTGTCTGATTCTTCGGCCGTTCCACCAATTTTTTGACTCATGCACTTGTTTTAGAACACTAGACAAGAACGAAAAGGTGCACTAAACCTTATTGTTCTTGCTGGGAGTAAGCGGGCCCCAATAAGCGGGGCAATGGGCGATAGGCTTGAAGAAACTAAAGTAGGTGGTTACTTTTACTATCGCGTTTGTCTATTTTTCCATATCTTTCTCCTAAGCAACTAATTTTTCTTTTTTTTTTCAAAGTCACTCAAACAATCAATCAAAGTTTATCATACCCGGGAAATGTTATAAATGCCTTATCAAAAAAATTGGATCAAGGTGCATTTCCTTCCCCAATTCTTCTCTTTATCCATTTGGATAATTGCTTGTACCTCAAAAATATATATATAAATTGTCTAAAACTCTAGCGAATGATGCAATAGAATGTTTTGTGCAAAAAACATTTCTATTTCTATGAAGTCAGTCTGTTTTAACAATGCGAATACTTGGGGTGAATGTGGTAGAAACAATTCTATTACTATGTTGTTTTGTTCATCTATTGTGCTACACTATTATTTGTCTGATTCTTCGGCTGTTCCACCAATTTTTTTACTCATGCACTTTTTTTTAGAACACTAGAAAAGAGCTAAAAGGTGCACTAAACCTTATTGTTTTTGGTGTGAGTAAGCGGGCCTCATTAAACGGGGGCAATGGGAGATAGGCTTGAAGAAACTAAAGTAGATGGTTGCTTTTACTATTGCGTTTGCCTATTTTTCCATATCTTTCTCCTTAGCAACTAATTTTGTTTTTTTTTTTTCAATGCCAATCAAACAATCAATCAAAGTTTATCATACCTGGGAAATGTTATAAATGCCTCATCAAAAAAACTGGATCAAGGTGCATTTCCTTCCCCAATTCTTCTCTTTATCCATTTGGCTATACCTAAAAAATATATATACGAATTGTCTAAAATTCTAGCGAATGATGTGACAGAATGATTAGTGCGCCAAACATTTCTATTTCTACGAAGTCACTCTATTTTAACATTGCGAATACTCAGGGTGACTAACGTAGAAATAATTCTATTACTATGTTATTCTGTTCATCTATTGTGCTACACTATTATTTGTCCGATTCTTCGGCTATTCTACCAAATTTTTGAATCATGCACTTGTTTTTAGAACAGTAGACAAGAACTAAAAGGTGCACTAAACCTTATTGTTTTTTCTGGTAGTAAGTGCGCCAAAATAAGCAGGGCAATGAGAGATATTTTTGAAGAAACTAAAGTAAGTGGGTTTCTTTTACCGTTGCGTTTGTTTATTTTTCCATATATTTCCCCTGAGCAACTAATTTTGGATAATTGCCTGTACCTAAAAAATATGTATATGAATTGTCTAAAACTCTTGCAAATGATGCAATAGAATGATTAGTGCATCAAACATTTCTATTTCTACGAAGATGCTCTTTTTTAATATTGCGAATACTTAGGGTGAATGAGGTAGAAACAATTCTATTTCTATGTTGTTCTATTAATCTATTGTGCTACACTATTATTTGTCTGATTCTTTGGCTGTTCCACCAATTTTTTGACTCATGCACTTTTTTTAGAACACTAGACAAGAACTAAAAGGTGCACTAAACCTTATTGTTCTTGCTAGGAGTAAGCGGGCCTCAATAAGTGAGGCAATGGTATATAGGATTGAGGAAACTAAAGTAAGTGGTTGCTTTTATTATTGCGTTTGTCTATTTTTCCATATCTTTCTCCCGAGCTACTAATTTTGTTTTTTTTTCAATGTCAATCAAACAATCAATCAAAGTTTATCGTACCTGGGAAATGTTATAAATGCCTTATAAAAAAAACTGGATCAAGGTGCATTTCCTTCCCCAATTCTTCTCTTTATCCATTTGGATAATTGTATGTACCTCAAAAAAATATATATGAATTGTCTAAAACTCTAGTGAATGATGCAACAGAATGATTAGTGCAACGGGAAAAGTACACTAGAAGTGCCATAACTTTTATACGGCGTTCACTTGAGTGCCATAACTTTCAAAACGTTTACTTAAGTGCCATAACTTTTAAAAATCGTTCACTTGAGTGCCATGTTGACGTAGCAACCGGAAAAGCTGACGTGGCAATCGGAAAAATTACTGTGGACGCCGGAAAAGTTACCGTAGTATGTCGGAAAAGTTACTATAGACGTTGGAAAGATGACATGGCACGTCGGAAAAGTTACTGTAGCACTCAAGTGAATGATTTTGCTCCGATGTAGAGCTCAAGTGAACGATTTTTGAAAATTATGGAATTTAAGTGAACGTTTTGAAAGATATGGCACTTAAGTGAACGCCGTACAAAAGTTATGGCACTTCTAGTATACTTTTCCCTTAGTGCAACAAACATTTCTATTTCTATGATATCGCTCTGTTTTAACATTGCGAATACTTGGGGTGAATGAGGGAGAAACAATTCTATTATTATGTTATTATGTTCATCTATTGTGTTATATAATTATTTGTTTGATTCTTCGGTTGTTCCACCAATTTTTTAACTCGTGCAATTGTTTTTAGAACACTAGACAAGAACTAAAAGGTGCATTAAACCTTATTGTTCTTGCTGGGAGTAAGCGGGCCTCAATAAGCGGGCAATGGGAGATAGGCTTGAAGAAACTAAAGTAAGTTGTTGCTTTTACTATTGCATTTGTCTATTTTTCCATATCTTTCGCCTGGACAACTAATTTTTTTTTTCAATGTCAATCAAACAATCAATCAGTGTTTATCATACCTCGAAAAATTTATAAATGCCTTAACAAAAAAATTGGATCACGGTGCATTTCCTTCCCCAATTCTTCTCTTTATACATTTGGATAATTGTCATGTACCTCAAAAATATATATATATGAATTATCTAAAACTCTAGCGAATGATGCAACAGAATAATTAGTACATCAAACATTTCTATTTCTACGAAGTTGCTCTGTTTTAACATTGCAAATACTTGGGGTGAATGAGGTAGAAACAATTCTATTACTATGTTGTTCTGTTCATCTGTATTGCTATACTATTATTTGTCTGATTTTTCGGCTGTTCCATCAATTTTTTGACTCATACACTTGTTTTTAGAACACTAGACAAGAACTAAAAGGTGCACTAAACCTTATTGTTTTTGCTGGGAGTAAGCGGGCCGCAATAAACAGGGCAATGAGAGAAAGCTTGAAAAAACTAGAGTAAGTGGTTGCTTTTACTTTTGCGTTTGTCCATTTTTCCATATCTTTCTCCTAAGCAACTAATTATTATTTTTTTCAATGTCAATTAAACAATCAATCAAAGTTTATCATACATGAGAAATGTTCTAAAAGCCTTATAAAAAAATGGATCAAGGTGCATTTCCTTCCCCAATTCTTCTCTTTATCCATTTGGATAATTGCCTGTACCTAAAATATGTATATATAAATTGTCTAAAACTCTAGCGAATGATGCCACAAAATGATTAGTGCATCAAACATTTGTATTTCTTCGAAGACGCTCTGTTTTAACATTGCGAATACTTGGGGTGAATGAGATAGAAACAATTCTATTACTATGTTATTATGTTCATCTATATTGCCGCACTATTATTTGTCCGATTCTTCGGCTGTTCCATCAATTTTTTACTCATGCACTTATTTTTAGAACACTATACAAGAACTAAAAGGTGCACTAAACCTTATTGTTCTTACTGGGAGTAAGCGGGCCTCAATAATCCGGGGCAATGAGAGATAGGCTTGAAGAAATTAAAGTAAGTGGTTGCTTTTACTATTGCGTTTGTCCATTTTTCCATGTCTTTCTCTTGAGAAACTAATTATTTTTTTTTTCAATGTCAATCAATTAATCAATCAAAGTTTATCATACCTAAGAAATGTTATAAATGCCTTATCAAAAAAACTGGATCAAGGTGCATTTCCTTCCCCAATTCTTCTCTTTATCCGTTTTGATAATTGCCTATACCTAACATATATATATATATATATATATATATATATATATATGAATTGTCTAAAACTCTAGTGAATGATGCAACAGAATGATTAGTGTATCAAACATTTCTATTTCTACGAAGTCGCTCTGTTTTAACATTGCGAATACTTAGGGTGAATGAGGTAGAAACAATTCTATTACTATGTTGTTCTGTTCATCTATTGTGCTACACTATTATTTGTCTGATTCTTCGGTTGTTCCACTAATTTTTTGACTCATGCACTTTTTTTAGAACACTAGACAAGAACTAAAAGGTGCACTAAACCTTATTGTTCTTGCTAGAAGTAAGCGGGTCTCAATAAGCGGGCAATGGGAGATAGGTTTGAAGAAATTAAAGTAAGTGGTTGCTTTTACTATTGCGTTTGACTATTTTTCCATATCTTTCTCATAAGCAACTAATTTTGTTTTTTTTTTCAACATCAATCAATTAATCAATCGAAGTTTATCATACTTGGGAAATGTTATAAATGCCTTATAAAAAAAATTGGATCATGGTGCATTTCCTTCCCCAATTCTTCTCTTTATCCATTTGAATAATTACCTGTACCTAAAATATGTATATATGAATTGTCTAAAACTCTAGCGAATGATGCCACAAAATGATTAGTGCATCAAACATTTGTATTTCTACGAAGACGCTTTATTTTAACATTGCGAATACTTGGGGTGAATGAGGTAGAAACAATTTTATTACTATGTTATTATGTTCATATATTGTGCTACACTATTATTTGTCCGATTCTTCGGCTGTTCTTGCTGGGAGTAAGCAAGCCTCAATAAGCGGGACAATGGGAGATAGGCTTGAAGAAACTAAAGTAAGTGGTTGCTTTTACTATTGCGTTTGTCTATTTTTCCATATCTTTCTCCTGAGCAACTAATTTTGTTTTTTTTTCATTGTCAATCAAACAATCAATCAAAGTTTATCATACCTGGGAAATGTTATAAATGCCTTTTGAAAAAATTGGATCAAGATGCATTTCCTTCCCCAATTCTTCTCTTTATCCATTTGGATAATTGTTTGTACCTCAAATATATTTATATGAATTGTCTAAAACTCTAGCGAATGATGGAACAAAATGATTAGTGCATCAAACATTTCTATTTCTACGAAGTCGCTCTTTTAACATTGCCAATACTTGGGGTGAATGAGATAGAAACAGTTCTATTACTATGTTGTTCTGTTCATCTATTGTTTTACACTATCATTTTTTTTATTCTTCGGTTGTTCCACCAATTTTTTGACTCATGCACTTGTTTTTAGAACACTAGACAAGAACTAAAAGATGCACTAAACCTTATTGTTCTTGCTGGGAGTAAGCGGACCTTAATAAGCGGGGCAATGGGAGATAGACTTGAAGAAATTAAAGTAAGTGGTTGTTTTTACTATTGCGTTTGTCCATTTTTCCTTGTCTTTCTCTTGAGCAACTAATTTTTTTTTTTCAATGTCAATCAAACAATCAATCAAAGGTTATCATACCCGGGAAATGTTATAAATGCCTTATCAAAAAAACTGGATCAAGGTGCATTTCCTTCCTCAATTCTTCTCTTTATCCATTTGGATAATTGCATGTACCTAAAAAAAAAAAAATATATATATATATATATATATATGAATTGTCTAAAACTCTAGCGAATGATGCAATAGAATGATAACTTGGTTGTGTTAATTGTGTAACTGTCATGTTGCAAATATCCTTCTTGTGATTTGATAATATTGTGGATTGTTTAAGTTTGATTTAATGTCCGAAACAGCCAAATTTGGGCGAGGACCTGAAAATCTTGATGTTTGTTAACATCTCTCTAGAGCTTTCTTCAACTCTCGAGTTGCTTATGTCTCGGCCTTTTGCTGATAGAGTGAAATCATGTGAAATTCGAGTGCCTTGGTACCAAAGCCCCATGATCCGTACCGATTTTTGATCATCGGTATGTCTCCAGATTCTTGAAGACCCATGCACCCTCTACATTGTCGGACACCCATAAGTCCTTCCGATCTTTAATCAAGAAGGTAGCTATAAAGAAACTCTATTTGCTGGTGGTAATTTCTGATGGACTATTTTGCTGTAAAGAAACTCTATTTTTTTGTGGTAATTTCTTATGGACTATTTTAGGTAGTAACATTTGGAGGAGATGAGAGCAAAGGGGTTTGTGCTGCATCTTTCCCAACTATCATGGGAAACAGGTTCCTCCTCCTTTTTATTGTGTTGCCGTTGCCACCGAATAGTAGTAACTTATCCAAATTTTGAGGGAGTTGGCGTTGGTCCTATTCAAAGTACTTTAAAGCTCTTGCTTAAATTTGGACATGTCTCTCCATACCCGATACTCTCTCCCTCTCTCTATATGTATGTCTGCATAGAAGCTATGGCTTTTGCTCCTTTTCTATAGGCAGGATGGCATGGTAGCATTTCTATGATTCGAGGGTTATAATTTGGCTGAAATTCGTTATGGTTGCACAAGATATGGGTTCTAGAGTTGCAAAAGTGTCGTGCTTTGTATTCAATCACTTCAATCATGGAAACATAGTGATGGACAAAAGCATCCGGCCTTGTGATAGTTCCACTCTAAGATGTGAGAGATATGAGGCTCTGTTTCTATCTTTTCTTGCGATAAGAGTAGCCAATGGATGGATTAGTTATGATTAACCAAATTCAATAAAAAGATGATGGTTAGATTGTTCAAGAAAGTCAGGTAATGCAGATATTTTAGCTAAATTAAACGGGAATTTGTCGTTAAGTATTTATTCCTTGATATGAGCTTGTAATGAAATTGCTTGAGTTATTCGTGGGAATGAGGGATTCATCTTTATCGACCTTTCCAATTCCACCTAGTTCATTGAAATCATATCTAGGAAGGCCTTACTTGAGACAAAACAAGGGAAATCTTCAAAGGCTGAAGACCTAAATAGCACCGAAAGCGACACGTGACACCTAACACGACACGACATGCCGACATGTCATTTTTAAAAAAAATAGAAAATTCAAACACACATTGTATATTAAATGTAAATTTCTAAATATACACGATAAATTATTAGTAGTGAGTTTCTTCTTCTTCTGTTATGGATTTACTATTATTATTATTATTTTTTTTGCTGGGCATGTAGATTAATTTTGGGATGGCTGAATATAAGACTTAAGTATATATATTTTAGATAAATTTACATTTTGACTCCTAATTTATTGAGAATGCTTCAAATTGACCTCGTATGTGTCAAACTGGCGTGTCGGGATGCTGGACTCGCGTGTCTAGAGTGCCGACCACATGACGTGTCGAAGTGTCGGAGAGGATCGGACACGATACGGAAGCCCCTAGAGAATGTCGGTGTTTCCTAGCTAAAGACACAGAAAGTGCCTTACACCCGATAAATGTTGGCATATTAATGTAGATCAATATATGTCTTCATATGCATCCTCTTTCCCACTTATGGACAAATTGGACTTGTGAATTTGTCCCTCATTTATGCGAAGTAATAGTTTCCATACCGACTTTTGCATAAGAATCTTGTCTGTTTGTTAAGGACTTCTTATGGAAATTAATTGGAGGTCAAATCTTATCCGAGATTGTATAAAAAATTTAAGGGTCAATAGCACAGAAAACCCCAAATTGGTATATCTGTGACAAATTTGCCCCAAAACTATTTTTTTAACCACAAAAAATCCCAAACTTGTATACTTGTGACAAATTTACCCCAACTAGTACACTTGTGACAAATTTACCCTCCATTAGTTTTCGATAAATTTAATTGTCAAATTGCTGAGTTTGATAACATGTGGCGGTTGACAGGCATACTATTTTGGGGTTTTTCCTCTCTGTTTGTCACAAGTTTATTAATTTAGGATTTTTCGTGATATTAACTCAATTTAATGTAGGGTAAATTTATTACAAGTGTACCATTTTGGGGTATTTCATGGTCAAAAGAATTAATTTAGGGTAAATTTATCACAAATATACCAATTTAGGATTTTTGGTGGTAAAAAAAATAGTTTGGGATAAATTTGTCACAACTGTACTAGTTTACGGATTCTTTTTTGTGGTAATAACCCAAAATTTAAAGTACCGTATGTTTAAATATCTGAAGAGGAAAGAAACACGGTATTGAAATCTTGTGCATTTTGTTGGTAGTCAATCATTCCATATTTATGGTGAGCAATCTAATGCATTTGGCTATTCTCTTTTTAGGACATGGCTATGGTTTCGGGGTTCTTTTATTCTGATGCTTTGTTCTGTAATCTTCTTCTCTTCATTGTCGATCTGATTTTTTCTGTTAATCTTTTTCTCCCCTTTGGTGTTGTTGATGATAGTGATCCAAAGAGCTGTAAGTTCAGGCGATTTTCATTTCTATTTTTGCTTGGGAAGAGCATTTGAAATCTAACGCCCAGCCCATCGCAAGAAGACGAGGATCCACACCAACACATATGTTCAACGTGTCATCTTCCAAGGACAATTGGTTTAAGAAAACTCACAAATGCAAATAGCAAAAAGATCCTTGCAAAATCAGCATCGGCTACGTTCCACGTGAATCCCCATAATCGAAATAACATTTGGAGAGTCATGGAAATTTCACTGTGAGCAAGTACAAAGGCATGCCTCTTGTAGCTCCATTTCTCTATCAACTCAGTTAACATGATCTTATTAAGATTGCGGTTTGGCGTGAATAGCAGGTTACCAAACCCCATACTCATTATCGCATCCTGTTGATTGGCACTTAACTTCTCAAGTTGACTCGCAAAGATGGTGTTGAATGCGCAACCTCGATGGTCTGCATATTCTCGACATGCCTTTATTTTCTAATGCCCGATGTCGAGATTACATGAATAGAGATGTTTTCGATACATCAAACATTTAAAGAGAAATGCATTTGTCTTCCAATGCATGGGTTTTGTCGAATTTGGCTAAACTTTGATCAAACATAACTTTTTTTTATCCGATCTCCCATTAACTCGATTTTTCCCCTAACGGAAGGTCGGTAATCTGATGATTTGCAACTACAAATGCTATTTTTTTTAAGTTATTTTTCTGCTTAATTTTAATTTTTTAAAAAGTTAACTTAATTTTTACTTTAAAAGTTTGCGTGGCGTCACGTGGACTGAATTTTTTCAAAAAAATTACCACGTGGATTGACTTTTTAAAAAAAAATTCCACATAATATTAAGAAATTAATTTAAAAAATGCCACGTGTACTGTTTGGCCGGAATTAACACTTAAATGAATTTTTTTTTGTGGAAATTGACAATTGAGTGATCGTTTTTTTTCCGATTTGACACTTAAGTGATCCAAAAAAATCATTAGCACTAAAATAAGCACCACACACAAATATTCACATTCTAAATGTCCTTTTGACATCAAATATATATGTAAAATCAAAGATATCTATTCACGAATTTTCAGGGTATTTGTCATGAATGTGATGCAATGTAATGAAATTCGGAAATTGCTTAGTGATCTTAAGAATTTTTGAATTATTTAAGTCACCATCAATATGAGTAATGACACTCGACCGACCTTAGTCATGATGATTCATGAACATGATCAGCACAATCTTCTAAATTAATGTCGTTGACCTAATTGACCAAAATATCCCCCCTCTCATCAGAAAAGCAGCCGTCCGATCCATACCTACCACGCTCAACCGTCGATTTTAGAATCGTCAAGCCGCGACATATCACTCCATACCCCCGGTTCAGCACCCCCGAACCAAGCAGTCTCGGCTTTCTTCTCTCTCTCTCTCTCTCTCTCTCTCTCTCTGTCCTTATCCATTCTCTCTCTTGATCAGTCGTCACTATTTTACTTGGCTCCCATCGGTAATCCTGATCAGCGTTCAACGGTCCAAACGAATCGAGGTGAGCCAAAAGCACTGGTCTTCTCTTCTTGGGTCGTCACTGATCTCCACAGCTGCGTAAGATTTCGCAGTTTCTGATCGTTTTTTGGTTGGTTGGTTGGTTTGTTTGTTTGTTTGTTAGTTTGTTTTTTTCATTTAATACGGCGTAGAGCGAGGAAATGGCGTTGGTGTCGGGGACGAGATCGAAATTGAATCCGAAAGCGGAGCCGTTCATTCCGATGTCTTATCGGCAGGTGGAGGATTTCTCGCCTGCGTGGTGGGAGCTCGTGAAGGCGTCGCCTTGGTATCGCAATTACTGGCTGAGCCAACGTGGGGACGACGATTTCGGAACGAATGATTGTGACGACGCTTTTGGTCATGACGAGGATGATATGATGCGGGAGATTATGGATGATGAGTTCATGTTGGTGGATGAGCTGGATGGTGTTGACAAGAGGGAAAATGGAGGATCAGATCCAATGGGCGTTGGTGAAGAAGAGGGGAAACTGCTCAATGGTAACGATTCTCTGTGGTGTACTGATTAATTTTGGTGATGCGAAATCGTGGAATCAAAGTTGTGATTTTGTGTTGTTTTGTGCACGATATGAATTCGAAGGGGGAGTAGACAAAAAAATATAGGGTCTTGCTTGTGTGCTGCTCCTTGTATAAATCAGTAGTTGTATCTCTGTTGCTTTTCAATGTTTGATGAAAGATGAGATTTTTCCTTGATTGTATGTTTTAGTGAAGCGTTTTTGAATAGTTATGGAAACTGTTGTTGCTGTAGAGGGTATCTGAATTCTGAAGCTGGTTTGTCGATCTTCCTTTCTTCGGGTAACAGGTGCGCAAATGGAGCTTGAAGCTCTGTTGAAGAACTTGGCTAAAGCTCTGTTGCAGGACCCGAGCATGCCGAAGTCACCCAAGCATAGAGCGCCCAAATCACCAGTAATGGGATCTCAAAAGTTCTGCAAGAAATCAGTCCAGAAGGTGAGTGTCAAGTGTGCTCCTCGACGCATTCATCAGCCTCGCTGAATGAGTGATGATCGAGCTAAGTAGTGAGATGTGTTTTGGTCTTCAGTCTTTGGTCCATAGCAAGATTTCAAATGCTTGTAGCTTCTGACTCCTGTAATGCTTTCGGTTTTTGTAGTTCTATCAAGGCTTTCTCAGGGTGTGCAAATTGAATAATTAACGAAACATGTGTCTTTGAAGTATCACGAAGAGTATGTGAATTTATGGGGTACTACAGATCGCACATAAGTTTTGTAAACCCAACATCAGTAAGAATAATAGAGAGATGCCGGGTTCTATGTAGAAGGGCCTATACTATTGTGTCAAACCAAATGCAGTATGGTTGAAACTGTAAGTTAAAGAAACAAAGCGACTGCTGGATTAGGTAAGTTGAAGAGTACGCCAATACCTTCACCATATTGAGATGAAGGTCTAGGTCTGATATATGTTGACAAGACAATTTTTCTTATGATATCTAATGCATGCCATTGGCCAAAGATCTCAAAGAGCAGCCTGAAAAAAAAAAGATAGTCCTGGATTTGAAACCTCGTGTAGCTTCAAGAAGAGCAGCTCGGCATGCAGATGGAACCATTAGCATGCGCAATTTGCATATGATCCCATGAACTGAGTACAAGAGGTAGGCCCTTTTTGATTGTTACACAAGCCGGCTCTGCTTGTTTGAGTTCAAAGACTGCAAAAAGTTAGCAATATCCTCAGTGGCAGTGAGGAACGTGAATTGTCACCGGAAAAAGTGGGAAACTACCAAGAAAGGTGCAGGCATCCATAGACCACTCAATGCGAGAGCCTTCCTGGATCATACCAAAGTTGCAACAATCACATTGTGAAGGATCTCCAACCGTCACTGTATGATCGTAGCCCCGAAAGGGACTCTCCATAGGGCTTCTGAAAAGAGCAAAGGGATGGAATTCTCTTTGTTTCTTTGCCAAAGATGAGAACGTATCATGACTTGTCCTGTTTTGGAGGGGGCCATCCACCAGCTGTATTCCTCTCTTGCATAACCCATGTTTGCTTTGTCTTCTTTTCATTCTCCTGTCCCTTGCACATTCAACCTGCCCCACGTCTCTCCCAATAATAGCTCTCTCTTTCTCACTCTTTCTCACTTACATGTGTATTAGGTTTCTGATAGTATTTCGTCTCTTTTATGGTAAAAAATTTGTGGGGGTTGCGTTAATGCTCACATCTTATCCGGCCAAGTGGAATTCGTGCGAAACCCATCGCTCTAGTGATTGATGTCGGCTCACGCACACTCACACCACGCGATTAAGCTGAAGCAATTCCTTTACCAATGACTTCAGATCAAGGTGCGATTCCATTTGGTCTACAAGAGGGGGCAGCAATGTCCAGGGGGAGAAGGAAAGAAACTTTGAAAGTGTGCATAATGGGGTCTCCAACGTAGTGTTTACTGTTTACCATTTTCTCCAAAATATAGCTAGCCATCTTTTGCAACCGCGGAAAGATGCTTTTCAGAGAGCAATTGCATCTGAGATGTGACACAGCTTGCTTAAGACACATGCAATGACACCCTGATCTTTAGCTGGGTATGGAAAACAATCAGGGTTAAAACAAAAACCTCATCATACGTGATGGGACACTTCTGCATGCATTGATGATGCTCTAGAACCGAAGAAAAAAGGGAAAAAATAAAGCTGAATGAGTGCAGTGTCAGCCTTGTTAAATTCTTCCCAAATCGAAACACTTGAACATGCCTTTGACAGTGTAATATAGACTGCATCCAGGAGTAGGACCCCATCAAAACTCCAAAAAGACTTTTCTCCCACGATAATAACAGGAATACATCGCACTCGCAGAGCTTGCTCTCTCTCTCCCTGAATGCAAAAATGGCTTCTCTCCTTCCCCATGTGCTTTGCTCAAGGCCCACTTGCCCAACAGATGCAACACATCGTGGAAAAGGCGAATCATACTGTTGAAGAATATCAATACTTTATAGGGACATACATGCCCATCTGGTGAGTTCGAAGGCATTTGTTAAATTCACTCTTTCGGGATCTGTGATTCCATTGTCTCGAGAAGAAATCTGGTGTGCAATTCATTCATCCACACTCCACAGTCATCACCTTTTTGGGTATGTGAAAAAAAAATAAGAAAGGGTTGATCTTGATCTGAATTTAAGGCAATTCTTTCTCCCAACTCGTGAAACTTTGGTCCGAGATCCCAAACGAAAAGGCTTTTCCCATGTGGTGAACTTTGTATTGATTTTGCTAGTTTTGCAAGAAAAGGTGAGCCTAGTGAGCCGTTAAACCAGTTAATATTGTGACTCCTCCTGAATTTGGGTCCTCATGTTGAATTTTGCTGCAGGAAATATTAGTCTCTGAATTTTTTATTCTGATATCTTTTCCTCATTGTGCCACTAGCGACCAGCTTTCATATGAAAAACTTTCTCTCCAGAGTCGATGCTTGCTTGCTTCCGAGTTTGCTTGTTGTGCCGCCATATCCCTGATGCTGTCACCAAGTAGCGCACACTCGCACCAGCAACATCTTCTCAGGTGACATTCACATGTGAAGCCCTTCAATGGCCAAAAGGAGGAGCTGGTTCACCTTAGTGAAGAGATTCTTTAGGCTAGAGAAGCGAACAAAGCCAGAGAAGGTTCTGAACATGTGAATTTTGTAATGTTGTTTTTTGCGAAACCTCCAAATCTTTCATTGTTAACTTTGTGGCTCTGACATCAATGTGTTTGATTTGAAGGAAGGAAGAAGGAAATGGGTGTTTGAGAGGCTTCAAGTCAAAAGGTTACCGCCAATTGCAGTACCACCACCCCCAAAGACAGTTGATGATGCAGAGGAACAAGTGCAGAGCAAGCACGCCCTTAGTATGGCTCTTGCTGTGGCAGCCGCTTCTGAAGCAGCTGCCGCAGCTGCTTCAGAAGCGGCTGCCAAGGTTGCTAAGCTCACAAGCCAGCCTCAGCATTCGTCTCATCAATGCCAAAAAGAAGTGGATGGACCTTCCATTGCCATAATACACCAGGACACCACCCATATTTCTCGTCAAAAAGAAAGGAAAAGCCAAGAATTGGCTGCTATTAGAATTCAAGCCGCCTTTCGGGGTTATCTCGTGAGTTTACTCTCTCCAACCAATCTCTTTTACTTACCCTGTGCTCTTTTCTAAGAAATTGTTGCAAGTTCGAGAACTGATGGTGTAACTGCGGGTATGAAGATTCATTTTCATGCCTATGTGGAAGGATCTGATACTAATAGCTAGGGAAAAATCTGTTCCCCGTCTTAACGTAATTGATTGGGCTGTAACACTTACCGATGGCGTGGCATTAGGCAAGTTAAACCGTGATTTTGAAGAGAACGATGCAGAAGGATTATGGGAATGATGAAGTATCTAGCTGTGAGATTCAATCATTTATTTCCCTAATCATCAGGATGAATAGCCTTTGATTAACATTATCTTGGGCGAGAGATCTGCAGGCAAGGAAAGCACTGAGGGCATTGAAGGGAATAGTGAGGCTTCAAGCGATAATTCGAGGCCGGGCTGTCAGGCGCCAAGCAATGACCATTCTTAAGCACTTGCAATCCATTGTGGACATACATTCACAGGTCTGTGCGACCAGATCACACATCGTTCAGATGCATTGCGACGAGAATTGTCAGATCAAACACATCAGGTACAAGGTAATGGTACTTCTGTGCAAATGTCACGTCTCTCTCCCCCCCCCCCCCCCCCCTTTTATTCCTCATCCCTGCTACTTCGGACAACCAGTTGGTCCTCCAGAATATACATGTTCTTCCATTGTACTTGAAAAGGCTGTGGCTTCAAGCAGTTTAAATTTCAGTTTTCTCGATTTGATCATTTTAAGGTGGTTCAACATATTTCTATTCTACTCTACACTTGATCTTCAGGATAAAAACAGATGTTGAATTTGTTTTCGAAATCTTTAGGTGGATAAAAACAGCCAAAGAAGGTGGGATGACAGCTTATTGTCCAAAAAGGATGCAGAGGCATTGTTCTTAAGCAAGAAAGAGGCTGCACTGAAGAGAGAGCGCATAAAGGGATATTCGTTCAACCATCGGGTAAGAATGGCCTTTGCTTAGTGCGTCAAGACAAAATCTTCGAAGTGGCATAAGATGCGAGTAGCCGTTGAAAAAGTAGGGTGATCGCCGATCTTACTATTGCTGAATAACTTCTGAGCCTATCGGTTCAATTGATTTCTCAATAGAGTGAAAAATTATGCAGAAGTCAGCAGAATCAGAACATGGAAAACCAAGCGGGAGGTGGAGGTATTGGTTGGAGCAATGGGTGGATACGCAACTTGCTAAAAGCAAAGAATTTGAAGATCTAGAACCAGTTCTGACTTCTCATCTGAAACCAAAGGACGAGGATAAAAGACAGTTTAAGCAGAAAAATAGTCCGAAAAAACAACAGTTCGAGCCTCTGGACTCCCCTCAATCTGCTCCAAGAAGGTACCTTCGCCATAAAAAACAGTGCTCGATGGGAGACGACAATTTCCAAAGCTCCCCGGCCATACCGACTTATATGGCCACAACTGAATCGGCCAAGGCAAAAGCCAGATCACTGAGTTCGCCGAAACTGAGGCCCGGGGCTTTTGATGTTTACTCCGATAGCTATTCCCCATACAAGAATAAGCTCTCTCTTGTATCTTCGATGGCAAGCGAAGTGCCTAGCTTTTACAGAAGCGGCAAGCCAAATGGTTACCAGCAGAAATCTCCAAGCTTGAAGGGCATTCCCGCTACTGTGAAGCCAAGCAGAAACATTGCAGGGGAACTTAGCATTGATTAAGAGTACTGATACGGTGTTCTTACTACAGGCGTGCTATGTTAGGATCAATTCAGTGCTCAAGATCAAGACAGAGGAACTAGGAAACAGGTGTAGGAGCTTCAATGTAACAAACAGATGATATGAGAGTCTAAGCTAGGATCATGATCTAGTTACCTTCATATTCTTTTCCCAGCTTTTAGTAAGAGGCCTTTCGAGTTTCGACTATGCATATAAATCCTCAGATTCTGAGTGGAATCAACATGAGCTTCATCAATTTGAAGGTTGGAGATGGGGTAGAAGTCATATGTAATTGCAAGTTGACCAACATTTTCTCCTTCACTCTCGTTCACAAGACCTCCACAGCGCTCTTTTCACACCCATTTTTCATTGAAGAAGAAAACTAAGCATGACATAATAAAAGTTCAATCTTTTTTCCTTTATGAAGTGAAGGGCAAGAAGCAAAAACCCTGCACTACACGTCTCAGTCCACTCACATGGTGCTTTCACAGTTGGGCAAAGATAAACAGACGGCGAGAGACATAAATCAAAGTAGAACTTGAAGAGGGCATTGGTTCTATTTTGGTTCACTTCAAATGGACTGCTTGGTTTCACCTTTTTGTTTAAAACAAAAACAAAAGGTTTAAAACAGTCGAGAGGAGAATTCGCTAATAAAACAAACCTAAGGGAAATATAAGGAATTATTGAAGCATATCTTTCTAATACTTTAGGAATATCACTCCTAGATTAGACTAACAAAAATATATTGCGGAAAAATTATCAAAAAAATCCTAAACCTATTGCAATTGTGTCAATTTAGTTATAAATTTTTTTTTTGTCAATTTAGTCCTAAACCTTTTACAAGCAATTGAGCATTCGAAATTTTGACAGCAGCTACATGGGCAGACAAAATATTTTAATATTTTGAAATTCTTTTCCTTTTTTTTCTTTTTTTTTACTAATGCCGAACCTGCAGGATTTGGCAGGAGGCTCGATCTAGCGAGGACACCAAGCCTCAAGCCTCGATCGACCAGCGGCCCCGGCCACAAAAAGGTGAGCCTCACCCGACCATGGTGAGGCCAGCCTCACCCTACGATCCTTGTTGGCCGTACCTATGGCAAGTCGTCAAGGTCCGACGACCGGATGGATAAAGAAGAGGGAAGGGTAAGAAAAAAAATATTTTAAAATATCATGTTGTCACCCTATCAAAATTCGCTAGATGGATTAAATTGATATAATTATAAAAAGGGTATGACTGAATTGATAAAAAAAAAAAAAAGATGGAATTAACACAATTATAATAGATTTAAATTTTTTTTTTTTTTTGGTAATTTTCAGTTTGCAGGGCTAAGAAATGATATCATGGGCCGAGGAAGCCCGAGCCTATAAATTTCTTCTTTTCTCTCTTCATTTTCCATCTCTTTGTTTCTTCTCCAAAAGGGCGAGACGAAAACCCTACCCACCCAAATCTCGCCCTCAAAAAAGCACGAAGCTTTGAAACCAGGCGAACCAGATCAACCATGGTTTGCATTCGCAAGGCCACGGTGGACGATCTACTGGCCATGCAAGCTTGCAATTTGATGTGCTTGCCTGAGAACTACCAGATGAAGTACTACTTGTACCACATACTCTCTTGGCCTCAGCTTCTCTACGTAGCGCAGGACTACAATGGCCGTATCGTCGGGTACGTTCTGGCGAAGATGGAGGAAGAGACCAATGAGTGCCACGGCCACATCACCTCTCTCGCCGTTCTCCGAACTCATCGCAAGCTGGGACTTGCCACGAAGCTCATGAATGCTGCTCAGAATGCCATGGAACAGGTTTCCTTCTCTTTTTCCGTATCCCTTTTTTGGGTATACCGATATCTTTATTTTGCTTGGGATGCTGTTTTTTGATGTAAAGTTTTGGGCCTTTGATGGATTTGTTAGTTGGGTTGGTCTTACCTGGATGTGATTGAAGCATGTTCGTCTTCCGTAGATTTCAATTAGGATTGAGTTAAGTTTTCGAGAGCGGGCTATGATGTGACGGAGGATCATTTAAGGCCATGGAAAATCGAGTGAAAAGCTTAACTTGGCGAGATGATTTGGTACATTTGTTTGGATAGCATGGAATTGTTCGTTCTATGATAAGTGAGCCGTTTTCTCCAATTTTTGTTGACACGGAGAATTGTTGGAAATTCTCAAGAATTCACTGTGGATTACTTTGGGGCAGTAGTCTTTCTTTATTTTCTATGGTCAGGTTTGAATCCAGATGGAGAACGTGTGTTCTTGTTTGATTAAGCTTTTCAATCAGTTTAGTTCGTTCGGGTTAGGAGTGGCGAATGTGATGTATTGGCATATAAACATACACATGCATAAATGATAGTATTTCTCAAGTAGACGGATTTGTTATGAGATTTTACTTCTACTGAGACACCTTGCATACTGTTGTATGGGGGCGCACGTGCCCACATCAGTTTGAAGCATCTTAATATGCGCATTGTGGTGTAGTTGCAATTTCACAGACAATGCACACATATCAATGCTAGCAGAGCAAATATAGAAATGAAGACATCATAAGCAACTTTATTTGAGGTGATATTTCACATCGTTTATGGCCATATGAGTGCATATCGCTCCATCTGATTGTTTGTGAGTGTGTGGTAGCTAGAGGAACGACATATTGGGCGATGAACCTCTTATCTTGAGCTTAACAGGTGGAAATATTTGTGGCCTGGAACAGAGCCAGTTAGCTTTTTAGTTAGAAGCCGCTTTAACAACTACTGGCATGGATTTTCATTCTTAAAAGTAGGAGTAAGTGAGTAGTGTTATGTAATTCACTCCCGATCATTATCCATAAAATGCTTGAACATGTCAAAGCATTTGCAAAACGTGTCATGCTTATCCCTTTTAAGAGATCTCCGCAGGTTTATGGGGCTGAGTATGTTTCGCTGCATGTGCGTAAAAGCAATCGTGCTGCATTTAATTTGTACACTGAGACACTGGGGTACAAGATACATGATGTGGAGGCGAAGTACTACGCAGATGGAGAGGATGCGTATGACATGAGGAAGCAGCTCAAGGGAAAGCAGAACCATCATCACCATCACCATCATCGCCATGGGCATGGTCATCATCATCATCATCATCACCATCATCATCATCATGGGGATGGGTGCTGTTCAGGTGACGTCAAAACTGGGGGAACTGAAGCTGCGCAAAAGCCGGATTCAAAGGCCAACAAAGCAGGCTGATTAAGAGACTTGGGAGTGAGTGGGGAGCTCAGAGATCACTGTTGGCTATTTTTATGTCATTTTGCTGTTAGTTCAGGTACTTTCTGTGTGAAAAGAACAAGGAAATTGCAGCTCTAGAAAATCCAGTGGAAACTATTCGCAACTTTGTTTGCGAACCACCGTGAAGCGTGATACATAAATAAGACAACATTATTGAACAAGTATTGGAGTCATTTTATCGTTATTCCTTTTCTGACAAATGGTTTAGCCTTAACCTCCTGTTGTCCTATGTTCTATAAATGGCGGTGCGACATGTTTTATATGCTACCACGGGATTCGATGACTTCATTGACAAGCAAAGGTGCACCCTCCCGAAGGGTCACCAACTCTCTTTTATTCCGAGTTGGTATGAATGATATATTGAAGTGTCGATTGTTACTTCAACTTCTGCTTTTGTTTTCGAATGATTGTTATTTGAAATGGAACTTTCCCTATAGCCAAACGATGTGGACGTTTGTGTGCCAAGGTATTATTTTTGTTGGAACAGTTTCAGAGGAATCTAATTATCCTTTCTTGCTTCGTTTTTTAGTTGATGATGCTCTTGGTTGGTTCTTCATCAGCAAGGGTGGGTTCTTCATCATCTTCCTCGAATTTTTTTTTTCTCAGGGTTGGATAGAAGAGATGTTGGAAAGAAAGATTCCATCCATTCCTCTCCAAAATGGAGTCGTTTCTCGAGAAAAAATAAAATAAAATGGAGAATGAAGGGGAGAAGTAATTTCAGATTTCAATTTCTTTATCTTATAGTTTGTAAGAATAGATGAGGGTCCAATGAGTAACATTGCTTGCATTTATTTAGCAGTATAGCTTCACTACAGTAAACGACATAGCTATAGCTAAATCGTGAAATAATTCGCACCGACTCTAATTAGCCTGGAATCATAGTTAACAACTAAAAAAATTGTTAGGAAGAACAAATATTATCAATTATTTGGTAAAATTTATGATCAATTTATTGAATACGGTATTGGATACAATATCGCGATACGTGCTGGAAGTAGCAGCAAATAAGGGAGGCGTTGGTCTCTGTCTCACTGTGTTCATCCCTCACGGACTCGGAGTCCTTGGTTCTGATCACACGTCCCACAGAGAGGCAGAAGCAAATGTCACATGTCCTGATCCTTGCGGTAGTTGCCACGCATTGGATGCTCTAGTGATGGCAAAGGCGGCATCCGGAATCCAGAATGAGCTCGCTGACCTTGAATTCAGGGTTTTTTTTTTTTTTCCAATTTAATATTTTTTAAAAATATTTACAGATTTGGGTCTCCCTCGGTAATGAGGGTGCCGAGCGAGTGGGGGGTGGACCCAATTGCCGAGCGAGCGGGGGAGATGGGCCTCTAGCCTCTCGCTTGGCAGTTCAATTGCTGAGCGAGAGCCCCCCCTTCTTTAAAATTTCATCTCCCTCGTTCTCTCATTCTCAAAATTTTCTCTTTTCCGAATGCTTTCTCGCTCTCCCTCTCCTTCAAACATTCTTCCTCCACCTCGAAACATTCTATTGCTTGTTTTGTCCTTCGGATGCTCTCGCTCTCCCTTAGACGCTCTTACTGTCCTTCAAACGCTCTCTCTTAAACGCTTTTCTTTATAATTAAGTATGAATTTTTGTTTATATGATTTATATCTTGTTAGTACTACATTTTTTTGTTAATATTTTCATAATATTTAAATTAATCATGTACTTTCTCTTGATAGTTTGAGCTCCTCATTCAATGCGTGCGCTCCCTCGATAATTTGAGGTAAATTTCGTTGTAATTATTTTTTACAGTTTCATAAGTATAAATTTATTTATGTGGTTATTATTTATACTTGAATTATCTATGTTACTTATAGGTTGTTAGTAATTTGTTTTAAATTTTTGTGAAACTTTTGATAATAGTTATAGTGTTTACGAATTTATATATTGTTTAAAAATATTTACTATTTTAGGAGTTTAAAAAGAATTTTTGGGAAAATAACAAAACAAGGTTATCTAGGTGGCGATGTCGTCCCTTACCCATTGGAGTATCATACAACAGATTTCACTCCAAGATTCACTCAAGGGTTTGGCTAGTCAGATTTCAATGCGGGGTTTGCACGGTTTGCCGGCCCATCTCACGAGGGATTCGCTTTTGAATTTCCTAACAATTTCTGTCGCAGACTCCGCCTAGTTCCGCTAATACATATGGATCCGATTTCTCTTCTTTTTTTCAATGCTCGGATATGTAATGTCTTGGCACGGAATATTTTCACAAGATATGCCTTCTTTATATACATGTCATGCTCAGTACAATACTAGACTTGCCGAACAACGGAGACAACCCGCTTGCGGAATAGGAGGTCATATAGAAGGACAACATCATTAGTAGATGTAATTGCGATTGACGATTATTATATATTATGAAAATCTCATTTTTCTCATATATCTTATTAATTTTATTTTATGAATATTTTTAATTAATTATATAATTACAACATTATTTATTAATTATAGATCTTAATAAATTTTTACATTAATTATTACTAATTATGTTATAAAGATAAGCTTCACAAGAAAAAAATTATAAATAAAATAAATATTATATGTATCAATATTTAAAACATGTTAAAAAATACAAAATAAACTAAATATTATAAGTACCAATAATTAAAACACGTTAAAAAATACAAATTTTTTTAAAAAAAAAAAAACCCCTCCCACTCGGCAGTCCAACTGTCGGGCAAGGGAGGGAGGGGGCGGGGGGCCTTACTCAGCACCCCTACAGCCGCTGCCGAACTCCGACTGCTCACGTCCATCTTACCCACCAATATGGGAGATGTAGGAGGAGCTTGAGAGGGCAACCTACAAGACAGAAGACATGGTAGAGGAGCAACGGATGGAAGTAGTAGCTAGTTTTTCATGGAGCAAGGCTAGTGCCGTGGCCAGAGACCTCAGTGAGAAGCTTTCCTGCCTTCTTGATCGCTTGAAAAACATCCTTGCCGGAGAAAGACTCTGATCGCGTGACAGGAAGAAAAGCGTTGTCAGATCCCCAGGAATACTTGCAGTAGAGAGAGCTTTATCTCCAAGTTCGACTGGGGTGAGGATGAAGCTGGGTGCAGAAGATGTCATGGGTTAGGCGACAAGATCCTTGCATGGATTTTCACATTCGAAGGAATCCCCCTTTATGGGCAGGCGGTTTTCTCAACGGTAGGAGTTGAGAATGAGTTTGCAGAGCTCAAACTCTGAGTCTTCCATGTCCTTCTCGAGCTGACGCTGCTCCAAGTCCAATATGCACTCTCCTTGAAACATCACAAGCTATCCTGGAGCATCTACCCGCAACTTATGCTGCTAGAGGCTTGTTATTGTGTTGCCTTCAGCGAAGCGGATAAAGCTTGCCCCATCCGGAGACCCAACAAGGTATGCCTCGCCTTCCTCTGCAAACCGCATGCATTCAGAACTCAGGCACGGTCATCGTGTTGACATGACATTGAGAGGGTCATCCACGCTCTCAAGTTTAGCATTCCGAGAGTAAAGAAGGTTGTCCTTCCACTTCCCCAAGCAAGAGATCGACTGTGTTACAGAGAAATGAAAAATTTGCTCTATGGGGCTGGGTGCATGGAGGTGCTGATAACTAGACAGAGTTTCGACTTTTTCGCGGAATAAGTAGAAGCAGAAGCTGAAGCGAGGGGGCTAATCTCATAGAGAGCTACTAATGCTTACCCTTTTCGGCTAGGAGGGGCAGGGGATGATATTATCGGGAAAGCCTACGACCAAGATCAGATCCTACCACGTATTCTGTCAGAACGAGAAGATTACCACGGCTAGGAGGAATCAGCTTGTTTCGTGCCTATAGTTGGCAGTGCAGGAGTCGGCAATTCCGCATTAGCCAGACTCATTCTCTTCGACGCCCAGGCTATATTGCATCTTCACCGTCGTTTGTGGGCATGAGCTTCCTCGTCATAAGGACTTGGACATGGAAGGAATCACCCATGGAATCTGGTGTGCGGCAGCTGCCAGCTGGTTTGGGGTAGCATCGCAATGCATGCTCAGGGACAGGAAATCCTTGCTAGTCCTTGACCAGAGAACGGATGAATGGGTTCCCTCCTTTCTTTTTTTCCCCTCATAATCTAGCAATGCCAAAGATCATGTGCAATCCAGGTAAATAGGTGGGGTTGAAGATCGTTACGGTAAATGATCTACTGATTATGGTTTTCTTTGTAACCTTATTATCTCCATCAAAGCCTGATGGATCCAAGAGACTTCTGTTCAATTCCAGCCCAAGAGCTTTAGAGCTCTTGAAAGTCGAAAACAAAAGCGAGGGGTCGAGTCATGGCAAGTTTTAGCTCCCAATTCTAGTGATTTTAGACGCTGCAACCGGCCGCTCATAAAACCATCCAAATCACAATTTTGACTATGATGGCTAGGGGCGCAAAGGCGCAGAAAGGTCTTCCCCAATTCACTCGAGACTCTGCAATGGCCAAAAGAAATTAACAAGCGAACACAAGAACTTGCTCCTATCTCTGTTAAATATGTTAAGGTAAATGTTCACTATCAAGACACGAAAAAATTACGTGGTTTAACATCCAATAGAGACAGATCTCAAGTACTAACTTACAGCAATACAGCTGACACAACAGCCAGGTTCAATAAGGAATAATCAAAAGTTCATCAGCTGCGGCTGCCATGCCAGTGTACCAACAATTGGCAAACATATATTGAGCGAGACCCAATTTCCTAGTTCACAATTTTCATTCCAACTCGTTCAGGAAACTGAATGCACAACATATCAATATAGAATTCTTCATTCAAGAAATCCTAAAGTGAACATTTGATTGTAAGCCCGCACCAACAAAAATGACACGATAGAAGCTAGAACTTGTCCTAGTCCTAGTTGCATAAACTAAGGGAACTGGTCAATTACATGTGAGGAGATGTTGCAGCCCCTGTACAGATTCTGGTTTGCCTCCAACCAACAACCCTAGGGAGCATATGTCTTTTGCCGTTAGCTGATGAAATTACCTGAAGAATTGACACTTCTAAGAGATGCTGTCAAACGTTCACTGTCACAGGGCAAGGTTTCTTTGAGTTGCTTCCATTTTCAATAGCAAATCCTTAATATCGGCTTCCATTCTGATCTTCATGTTTAAGTACTCTCGATGGGCTCTTTCTAATGCCTGCAGCTCTTCAAATTTTTGTCTGCGCAATTCCTCAGCCTCTGGCAAGCGCAACTTTGCAATTCGGGCCGTGTACTCCTCATCAACCTTTTCATTCTTGGCCATTGCTATACGTTTCAGTCCCTCAGCTTCTCTTCTTGCATCATCAGCACGATTTTGAAACATCTTCGCTTCCACTTGTTTAATTCTGACAATACTTTCCAACTCATCAAACAATGGTTCTTTCTTATCATTCCTCTGCAATTCCAACTCTAAAACATGCTTATCGCTCCGGCCCCTATTGGGGCTTGGGATTGTACTACTTACACGTTCGCCTTGAAAAGGAACTTTTTCCGCTACCACAGCTGTGACCCACGACATATCCTGGCTAGTTCCAGCCACATTGTTGACTCCTTTCCCTCGTTCAATGCCAGAAGCCAGAGTCTTATCGCATCTAGCTGGATCAGATTCTGCCAACACAGTGAAGAATAAAGTAGCAGTTCTCGGTCAATAACACGATCAAGCAAAATCCAGAAATGTCAGCTTTCTACCAATTTAATAAACATCCCACAAACTTAAACTCATCTAACTTCAAACTACATATACATCATATTGATGGCTATTCTATCCACTGTATCTTCTATAATCTGCGTGCAGTTCTTGTAAAACTATTCCTGCACTATAAACGAGTATTACTAATTCTTTTTTTTTTTTAGGTCAGAACGAGTACTACTAATTCTTTTTTTTTTTTTTGGGTCAAACGAGTACTACTAATTCAGGAAAAGTTATATGACTCTTGAAACAAAAGCAAGAACCAGCCTAGAAAGGTGGGGGAGAGCAAAATAAGCTTGAAATATTCTGGGATGGATTTAAATAATGCACGAGTCCACCTATCTGAGTCCACCTATCTGATTCACCACAAAACCTTCGCATTTGAAATAGACAAGAAATGCATTGAGGCAGTATACCATCCATCAGAAAATAATCCAACTAGAAACAGTAAATCATAGCCATCCATAATTTTTAAATGAACATGAACATGCAGAAAAAAACTATATTTTTCTTTACAGTTTACTCATGTGTCCTTAACCCTTACATTTGCATTCTTCTCTCAAAATAAAGCTTCACTCACAGAAAAGAAGAAAAAGAGAGAGTCATGATATAGAAGATTACCATTCAGGAAAGTCATGATGTAACTGTATACTTCAGAAAGGTTAGCTTTATTGGCCAATCTCACCAGCATCTGATCGGCAACTTCATAGAGTCGTCTCCCTCTCAAGTCCTTGCTCGCACGGAAAATCCTCTTGACATATTCGAGCTCTCTGTAAAAATTCTCAACGCTCCATCCCCTTGCAAAATTTTGAAAAACCTCTTTCACAAATCCAAACATCTCAGAAGGATGATTGCAAGCAACACAATGAAACTGCATCTCTGTCATTCCTTGGGTGCCAGTTGCACTATGTCCATTCCTGATATAAGATTCCCTTATTGCACAATCCACATGACACCAATGAAGACAAACATCACAACCAACCCAACTACATGTGTTGGTTGCTGTGTCAAACTTGGAGCAGACTAGGCACATACAATCACTGCAAAAGCCATTCTTCTTTACACAAACCTTGCAGTCACACTCATTAACATGTAAAGCATTCCGACAGGAAAGATTTCTGCATCTTAAGTTCAGAAAAATTTCAGCCAGATCGGACGATGGAAGACCAGATTGGACTTGAAGATAGTCGGGCAGACCGCTTTTTAGGGCAACCAAGATCTCCAGTTGAGCTTGATGGCATTTCAATAGCATCTCAATAGTTATATCTGATCTGTTCTGCAGCGCTTCTCGAAAAGCCAATAGTTGCCGTTGCTTATCTTTATTAGCCATTAACTCCCGAATACTCTCTTTGAAACATGCCAAAGATTCTTCTCTCATCTCGCGGAATTTCCTTGCAATTTCATACAAAGGTTCAGAAACTATCTTCTCAATGAGTGACTCAACAAATTCAGTTCCACTTCCACCCATCAACAGCTGATCGCGCTCCTTTTGGCTACCACTCCTGTATAAGCTACCACCATGTTTCTCCCTCGCCGCTCGTTTCTTATCAAAGCCGTAACTCGTCCCCAGATCATGAGATCCAACACTCTGCGAAGGGGACTTGCCATCATCATTACACTTTGCCTGCCCTCCCAACAACTGTTTGTTAAAGCTCAGTTGCCTGTCCAGTCCACTGAGCATTTTACTGCTTCCCTCTGATACCTTAAGATTCAGTCCTTGACCGAGCTCACCATTTGAATTGCCCTGCACGGCTTGAGACTGGTAAAAAGAGCCATTTCCATTGCTGAAAGATCCTTGATACACTGGAATTTCCTTAGGCTTTGCATCGTTCTGAGCTAGTGCCTGCCAATCAACTCCCTGAAACAGAGGGCGACTCTTCACTGATTGCTCATAATCTACTGAATTCTGAGTAAGAGAACAACTTGGATTGTGAAAAAAGGACTGAGATCCCGAAAAGGACATTGATTGGGTGAAGCCTTCTGAGTTAGTACAAAAAGTAGACCAGGACTGCACACTTCTGCATTGGCTAGGGGAAGCGGGAGCAGCAGTTGTGTTGTCACCCGTGG
Source organism: Rhodamnia argentea (assembly GCF_020921035.1). Taxonomy (NCBI): domain Eukaryota; kingdom Viridiplantae; phylum Streptophyta; class Magnoliopsida; order Myrtales; family Myrtaceae; genus Rhodamnia; species Rhodamnia argentea. Next base: position 20,710,545 of record NC_063157.1, on the reverse strand, counting down.
CGCCAATAGGTAACAACACATTTGGCAAGCTCAGAGAGAGATCAAGTTGCTCCATCCCCAGCTTGTCATCTTTCTGCTTAGGAATGCCCGAATTATCTGATTTTTCTGCCTTCCTAACAGGAGAGCTCGAGAACAACTCAAAACCCCTGGTGCTTGGCCCTTCCATGTCCATGTCCCTGCTACTCACAACATCTCTAAATTCTCTTTCAACCCATGCACGTTCTTCTGCAGCTTCTGCGACTTCGATTGGCATAAAAGCAACACTCTTGCCTTTGTCCCTGAAGCTATGCACAAGACTTTCTCCAGCCAAGCTGGTTTTATCTCCAGGCAACACAGACCCTTCTGGTTCTCCCAGTTTTAACTCCTGTGATTCTGCACCTTCTTCTTTGAGTTCAATATCAATACCCTCATCTTGTTTAGCAGGTTCTTCATCGGGTAAGCGCTTCCCAAGAACCCTACAATGAAGAACTTCCTCTGCAGACTCCAAGTGGCCTCCCCAACTCTCTTCCTCCCCTTTCAGAATCTCCCGATCCTTAACAATGGCACTATCAGATTCAGTTTCACTTTCCTCACCATTACTCCCACTCATCTCGTCATTTGAAATCTTTCGATGATCTTGAAAGGCCTTGACTGTATGTTCCCTCTTCTCCTCAACTGGACTTCCTTCAGGGCACTCCTTCCCATCATCACAAAGAGACTTCCCGACTTCTTCAGCAACCTCAGCTCTACCCTCACTCTCTACAACTTGCCTATGATCAGACTCCAACTGAACAGCCTTTTTGGGGCTACCTTCATTCCCAACTTCAGGAGCCAATCCAAGTTTACCGGCCACTTCCGGTTCCAGCTCTCCTTCCTCCATTTCACTACTACTCCCACTCTCAGCTAGCAATTCCTCGTGTTTCTTGGTCTCCACACTCCTCGACCTCCCACTCGACCAGCTCGGGGACTTCTCCTTCTCCTTCGCCTTAACCTTTCCGGCCTCAGGATTTTTCGGCGGCGACCTCATCTTAGACTGCTGTTCACTACCCGAATCACCTTTTGACACGCTAGGTGACTTGTCCTTCTCTTTCTCCCTCACTTTTCCATCTCTAAAACCTCTTCGAGATTGCTCACTTCCTGAATCTTTCGACCACGTAGGAGATTTCACATCCCTCAGCGCCTTCCTCTCCCTCTCATCCACAAATCCAGCCCTGATACTTCTGCTCTCGTCAACTTCTTTGCTCACATTCCCAAATCTCTGCCAAGAGGACGATGAAGTGCTCCCTTCACGCCTCGACCTATCCCTCTCCGAACGAAATCCCTTCGGAAACTCCTTCTTTGGGCCAGAAAAGCCATCTGATCGGTGGGTAAACCCGCGATTTCCGCTGTACCCATCTCTTTCGGCGAAATCAACACCGTGCCCCTTCCTCTCACCGTGCCTATCAGGCCCAAACCCCAAGCCTAAACCCTTTCTGCGATCGTAGCGCTCCAAATCGTGGTCAGAGCGCTTCCGCGAAATCCTCATACCATCGCGGACATCGTCGTCCACGGGTCGATCTCGGTCGTATCGAGACGAGTATGACGTCAGCAACACCTTGCGAGGAACTTCGCCGGACTTGCCGGAGTAGAAGCCGCTTCGGTGGGAAGTGGAGGAGGAGCGATTGGAAGTCGAGTCTTTACAGATGTTTTTGTCGCCATAGTAATCGAGATCGTCGCTCGACCTCAATTTCTTCATGATGTAACCCCTTCAAACCCGCCAAACAGAAAGGTAATAAAAAGAGAGGGAGGAAAAATGAAGGAACAACTCAAAGAAGGAGCTGCCGAAGAAGGGTGCTGGGCTCCGAAATCGCAACCCCCAGCACCGGGATCATGTCGATTTCGCTTCCACCAGCAGGCAAGCCAAAAACTCGAGCTTTACGAAGGGACCAAACCTCGCGGCGGATTCCGGAGAAAGCCCTAATCGCCCATTTGGATGTGGACCTCGAAGGAAGCAAGGAACATGGGAATCCCTGCAAGCAGGGCCGAGATTCGAGGGAACCAGTCAAAGGCAGAAGAGGAGAACCGACGAGCGAGGATGGATCCAAAGGGGGAGGGAAAGAAGCGCAGGAAGAGGAAGATGGTGGAGATTAGGGCAAGAGAAGTGTGGATTCACACGTGGAAGGGCAAGAGATTTGGATCGAGATTAGGTATTGCGGGTCAAATTGTGGAAGGGGAAACTGGGGGAACATAGAAAAGTCATTGTTGGAGTGAAAATCAGTCAACGCAGCTTAACCACTGTTCGTCGGGCCCACAGAGAGAGAGAGAGGGAGAGTGGAAGAGGGACTTGAGTACGCAAGGTGCGCACTGCGCACCCCCCGCATTGAATCCCACTCTGAACTTTTTGACTTTGGTGGTCTCCCAAGAAGAAAACAATAAGACGAAAATGAAAAATCAAAAAGTGGGACTGGGGATGTGTGTCCATCCAACGCACTATCATCGCCCACCGGTTCTTCTAATGTTTGTTTGTTCAATCATTGCGTAAGTAAAGAGGGCTCCTTCAATAAAACAAAAGGAAAATTGGTATTAAGAAATTCAACTACTCAATTTTCTGAAAGTGCTCGACTGTTTTAATAGATGCGTAGAGAAGAACGAACGATCGATCTGAAATTGAGCGATAGATATAGATTATTGGATTTTTAAGTAGGAAGATTAGAGGAATTCAATCCGTGCTCAACTATTGACAAAGAATTTACTAACATAACAGTCTTTTGAGTCATTGTGAGAATAATAATATATTATAAAATACAAATTTTTTAAAAAATGAGCTTTATAATAATATTTAAATTATTTATTTATTTATTTATTTTATTATAGCTCAAAACGAACTGTAAGTATAGTAGTCATCCAAAACTATTACATAATCAATTTTCTATTCGGATTGGATGATCAAATAGGGCTTTTCCAATCCATTCTTGAGCAACCAAAATGGACTTTTGATCTTGGAACCAGGTCTGGTACAGGCCCGACCCGGCCCATCGTGGTCGGCTTATCCGTTCTCCTTGTGGCTATCCCTTGTAGATTCCCCATTTCGTTCCCCGTTCCGCTCCAACTTCTCTCAAAATGATGTGAGGGAAGGTTTATCTTCTTCATCGACGCTGGGGGGTTTCAAATCCTGCATCTTTGATCACTGCACAGACCCGACCCACCATGTCCTACAACCTCCTCTGCCCACCCTTGTTCCAATAAGCCAGAGACTTCCAAGTTCCGGCCTTTACTAGAAGTTCTGAGCTTTTTTGTCCATGGCTTCCTTCTATCTCCATCACCACTACTTCCGCAGCAGATCTACTCCGATTCAGGAACTCAAGAGTGGCGACTGTTCCAAGCACATTATCACCGTGTCTTGCCTGGGCCATGACCGAGAGCATGATGATCCCACAACGCAGAAGCCGAAGAAAGAAAAGCAGAGCAAGAAGCCGACTTTTGCAGGAATTATAGATGGCTTTGAGAAGATAGGGAAGGGGTTTAAGCAGAATTTGAGCCCACAGAGGAAGGGTGACTGGAAAGATTTGACTTTGATGAGTTTATCTTTTGCTGTTTATGTGTACATATCGCAGAAGATTGTTTGTGCTTACTATGCTTGGGTGTCCATGCCGAAGCAACCTTGGTAATAAAGTAATATAGCGAAGTTAAGCATCTTCATCGTTGTAAGAGGCTGGAGATATGTGTACGTTATTCCCAGAATCCAATCCTGTTAGTAATAATGGAGGGAAGGATCTTGAAGGTATGCGTTGCAACTTGCAACTCACTAAGATCTCTCTGTTGTATTAAAGTGGCTCACTTTTTGACATTCCTTCCCAACGAAAAGTGCCGGTGTGTGACTCTTTATTCACAAACCATTACTTTTGAAAATTGAATCTTCTCCACCCCATGACAGGAAGGGGCCTCTCTAATCTTGACAAAATGTGACAAGAATCAGAATTTTGATTGTGATTGCTGTAATTTACCATGGCATTGGACATAGAATTTCGCCAGCCAGGACTAACAGGGTGCAAGTTCCGTGATCGCTGATCGCCTTGTAAGCATATTCGGTTGACATTTTTCGCCACGCGGTTTAAACCGTGTGGCAGAATCGTAAAATCTCTCAAATAATCCTCTGCTGCCAAATTAGTTCCAATTGCGTTCCAAATTATCACCTTTTTCCGTTAGAAGCACATACCCTTTAATCAGTGCAACCAATATACGAATAGGCTCCTCAATGATGCCATCTTGTGTCCTTTCTAGGTGTATTTCTCTTTCTTTGCATGAACGTGGATCTGATACGTAATTTGATAGATACTAGGTCAGAGAGATTAAAACAGAAAATGTAGACTCAACGTAGAATACATAGATGTTGTTGATGCTAAAGGTTATACAGGAGGCGGTGGCAAGTCTAGCAGCAGCCAAAATCCAACACAATCATCTGAATCCAGGTCCTCTTGGATGGCGAGGAAATGTAAGCCCCCACAGGACTTTTTTGCTGATTCCCAAGCTTCAGCTTCAGATGTCATCACGGGAGTTTTCTTGTAGGTTGCGTAAACATAACGTGTTGAAATTCCAACCGAAAGAATCAAGCAGGCTCGACCAGTATCAGCTTCAATTGAACAGACTTCCAGTCCATTCATCCAAGCTGTGGCAGTGGAATAAAAATAATGATATAATTAAATTTTGAGAGCTGTAGCGAATATAGCATTTCAAAACTTGCGAGGCGAAGTGTCATTACAGTCAGATGACCAATATGATGGTTAGAATAGAGATAGCTATTAAGATACAACTAAGTGTTAAGAAGAGATGAACTCAACTACGAGTCTGCCACTATGCACGCAAGCATAGCTACAAAATACTTATGTACCTATGATTCCATGCATCATTAAACAAAAAATAGTATTAACAGATAGAGTACTGAGAAGACCAAACTGTGACTTTTAATTCTGTCGATCTCACAAGGACTGTCGCATACTAATATTGTAGTCTCGTTTTCCAATTAATGCATCATCTGGATTCATTCCCAGTTCAGCTAATTGGTGGACATCAAAGCCACTGGGAATAAATGTCAGAATATTAGGTGCAGTCACTCTTTGCCGCTGGCTATAAGTCCTAGGACATCAGCCTCATCTGATAATGCATGGACTTGAGGAGTTGCCATTAGTCAAGCTTCATAAACCTTTCCTCAATGCCAAATTGGACCTCAGATGATCCTTTATCATAACTACACACTGCCGTGCTGAATCTCAAGTGAGTATGGAAGCTCAAGATACTCCATTATCACGTGAAGATTCTGGTAGGATGTTGCAGAATCAGTAGCATGCTAATGTCATCCAAGAGATATACAGAAGAAGAATGCACCTGCTAGTGGTTTTGCACGTGAAGAGGCAACAGCCAACCCTGGTATCAACGTATTGTCATCTATCTCGATGCCCAATAAATCCAAATCCAGACCTGAACCAAACACATATCTTGTGTCCAAGCCTGAGATTTCCTCACAAACAGCTGCAAAGAAAGAGAACAATACATCACCTGAAGGAGTTCAAAAATGCGTGTGCTCTTATGTGGAAACAATGGATATCATGATATAAAGACTGAGCACACACACTTGTTTCTAAACTTGACAAGCATCTATAGGGATCATTGTAATGCCTTAAAATTAAATGTTAATTCATGAGGACACTTATGACTGAAGTGTTCATACCTGAGTACGGTAATTGGACAAATGCCCACTTCTCACCGAACAGATTTTCAGGAAGTTCCATTGGGAAAGGGTTATCAAGAGCCAGAAGAGGCTTGGATCCTTTTTGAAAACCCGGGTGACGTGTATAGACCGTCTCATACCGCTCTTCTAGCCAGAGTAGTAGTGATATACACTGGTATACAAACATTACTGAATAAAAGTCAGTACACATCAAGTATGCAACGTTAACGTATAGACAATATTTCTTCAAAATGAGATACCAAAGAAACCACAGAAACAATACCCAAAGGAAGAAAAAAGGAAGACACTGAAACTACATCACACGTTAAGCAAAAAGGAAGCAGTGGCAACATGTTAACACATCCATGTCCATCACATCCTAAAGTGCTTTTCACTTATCTGAAAACGAGGCATATGAAGATAGACGAAACACGGCAAGATGGGGTGAAGAGGACGTTAGCGTGGCTGACAAGGAAGCTCCTCTCAAATAGATGGGCTGTTCTTTGTATTCAATACAAAGCCCCAGTTACTCCTCTTGTCCTTCATGCATACTCACTTTAATTCAATAAGATGTCAAAACCTTAGTAGCTGCCTCACAATTTAGGAACTTTTAATATGCTCATCCAACTTCATTTCACATTTTCAACAGAGACAAGATAGAATTCTTTTTCGCTTATCCTACTAGTGAATGTTCCCAACTAAAGGGATTCAAAAGTGAACAAAATAACATGAAGATACAAATGGAACCATAACAACTAGCGAATCGTACATACCCGCTTACTTGGAACAGGCTTTATGCCGAGCTCCTTACATGCCTTTGTGATAATTGTCTGCATCTGAGACCTATTAGACCACACACAAAAGCTTTTAGTCAAAGTTCTCACTCAGAACGAAAGAATTAACACAGCCATGTAGTTTGCTAGGCACGTAAGTGGTTACATCCACTGATGTCCATGTGAGTTTTGTTCACGATGCAATAAAATTACCTGAAGTAGCGAATCTTCTCTGGGAGAGGAACGCCCAGTTCATCACTAACGGACACGATAGCCTCCTTCAAAGTGATGCTATTGATGACATTATTAGGGAAATACTTGGTGTATTGAAGAGAAAGCGAATTGTCACACACCACCAGCTCCCACACCTTCTTGCCTCTTATATCAAGAATGGGCCTCGAGCAAAAATCAAGTTCCCACTCCGATATGCTCTCCGGATCGGTTTCTGGGTCAAGGTAGCTCAGTTCTGCTGTTGGGTCATCATCTTCTTGACCTTTTTCTTCCTCGTTGAGTTCGAGTTCCTTCTCTGCTGAAACGGAGCTTTGAGACACTGAGTTAAGCTGAAACCGGAGCAAGAGTCGCTGGTTTTTGGCGAGGCCTCGAGGAGTACGATGAGGGAAATCGGTGAAGTTCGGGAAAGAGGCGAAATTGGAGATGGGTTGGTGAAGTTGTAGAGGAGGGGTTCTCACTCTGGTGGGATTGAAGCTGAGACCAGCCATGGGAAGTTCTCTGTAATGCCAGTGACGATAAGAAAAAGAAAAGGCGGATTTCTTGGGTAGTTCTTTATGCACCACACGAATGACCGGATGCAGCTCGATCGACTCAAGTGAATGGACTTCATTAGGATGATGGGAAAGGGCCCATCACGGCCCGGCCCAAAAGAATCGCATCTCGCCCAATGGCCGCAGATAAGCCGGAGAAGATGTGTTTTTATATGCATGGAAGAGAGCGAAAAGGCCAAAGCTTTTTGGAGTCAGGAACCCTTGTTTCGGAGCTAAAGCTGCCAAGCTCCTCCAGAGTTACCGGAGAGTATCATTGACCATGTAATTCTCTGTCTCATTCATCTATACTCTTGCACGAATGTTTGTGTTCTACGAGGGAGCTTAGGTGTTGGGGATACAAGTGTTCTCTAGCTGTTTGATTAAATGCCACTGTGTTTTGGTGCTCCAAGGGACCAATCTTTAGTTCGTTATACTTCTGAGCGAATTTCTGGGTTATAGTTGCGTGTTCTCTTTAATGTTGTCTCTTTGCTTTCCAAGGAAAGCTGCTGTTTGAATTTGTTATATTTGCGAAAGGTTCTCTCTCTCTCTCTCTCTCTCTCTCTCTCTCTCGGCTTGTAGGCAGTATTAAACAGTGAGCAGACTCTTGGAAATGTTGTTTCTGTAATTGGAGACATTAGAGAGTTGATAGTTGCTCAGCCTCAAATGTGTCTGCTCGCCCGGAGGTTGGCCTTTTCCAGTTGTAAAAAAAAAAAAAATAGTGAGGATGCATCTTGTAGCATGATGGGACTCAATATTGGAGTCAACGAAGGTCAAACCTGATGTATCCATGTACGGTATAGGAAAATGCTTGTATAAGGTAGAAAGTGGGCATGTGAATTTAAGTGAGATTACTCCATCCACACGTTCCCCGTGTGTAAGTACTTCTCTTTTCTTGAATAGGTACCCTAAGGAGCAGGCCTTGATCTGATCAAAGAGATGATGAGGTTTGGGGGATATACTTTGATAGCATCATTTACTCCTACTCATTCTATTATTCTTAAAAACCCTCGCAGAATTCGATTTTGTTGGAATCCAGCCAATTCAAGGAACATATCAGCTGACGCTCTAAAGCATCAACTGAGTGCGAAAACTCTAATGGTTTCCGGACGCTATTTTCCTCCTCTGTTTAGGTACCTTCGCTATTTGTTCCTTTCTATTGTTTTGAACCATGTTCTGATGTATAGTGATCCACGAGGTTCTCTATTCACAGTGTTGCTCCAATGATGGAATGGACAGACCATCACTATAGGACCCTCGCCCGTCTCATCTCAAAACATGCATGGCTTTACACTGAGATGCTTGCTGCTGAAACGATTGTTTATCAAGAGCATAACTTGGTAAGTTGGCAAGATTCTTCATATTCATGGAGTGTAGCAACAAGCAGTCCAACCGGTGGTCTTTTATGTTAATCGTGTAGATGATTTTCCTATGATGTGACAAACTAAGTTTCCATTACTGTTAATATTGGTCAGGATAGGTTCTTGGCTTTTTCTCCAGAACAGCATCCAATAGTGTTACAAATTGGAGGCAGCAATTTGGAAAACCTGGCCAAAGCAACTGAACTTGCTAATGCCTATTCCTATGATGAGATCAATTTTAAGTCAGTGAATGTCCTTTTTTCTTAGTTGATGATCCCATTTTTATGATTTACTATTACTCTTTTGATGCTTACTTTCTTTATTCACTAGTTGTGGGTGTCCTAGTCCAAGGGTAGCTGGACATGGGTGCTTTGGTGTTCGTCTCATGCTTGATCCGAAGGTTCGATTTTATCATGCTAATTAGTGTTCTGGACTGGTATTATCTATTTTGGGATCTTTTTCGGTGTGTTCTGATAGAATCGTTGGTCTCTGCGAGGAAGTTTGTTGGTGAGGCTATGTCCGTAATTGCTGCCAAAACAAATTCTCCGGTCAGTGTGAAATGCCGAATTGGTGTTGATGACCATGATTCATACAATGAGCTTTGTAAGGTCCAATTTTCTTCTAATGCTGGACGTGCTTTCTATAATACTGTCTCTTCTTTATCTTAATGTTCAAGAACTACAGAGAGAACATATTGAACATTTGGTATATAATGTGATTATTACCCAGCTATTGATAGTTCTATAGAGGACATTCGATGTTTAATTTGGATTACAACTGCTTTGCGTCGAGCCTTCCTTATAAGATTAGAGTTAAGGTAGAGGGAGCGGCACTATGAAGCGCTTGCTTTGCTAGGCTGCGGCTATTGCTTTATCCATTACGAGTGTGAACAATTGCAATGCCTTGGTTAGCAACTATATAATGTCAAGCTAAAAGGGATGCTTTTTACAGACTAAAAGAAGATATTAATTGCACAAATAGTTAATTATTTACAGTTTCTTGACTACAATTGTTTACCTCCTTTTGGACTCGATTAACTGGTTTAAAGGGCATTTCAGCAAAGATGATTAACTACTGTATAAGTTTGGTAAAGTCTGATTTTACTCATTTGGCCACATTACATCCCAAAAGTAAGATGCACTACAGTTTTCAGTAAAATCATAACCTTTAAGTGAGTTGTCCTGATACCTTTATGCCTAACTTTATGGTGCTTGATAACTCTGCAGGTGATTTTATTTATAAGGTTTCTTCTCTCTCACCAACGAGACATTTCATTATACATTCTCGTAAGGCGCTACTTAATGGCATCAGCCCTGCTGATAATCGTCGGATTCCTCCTCTCAAGTATGTACCTGGAAATATGTTGGGGAAATCTATCTTTGGTTTTCTGTTTTTATCTTTTCTTTAGGGTGCGTTTGTTTTTATTGAAAACCCAAGATTTGGAAAACATTTTCCAAAAAGTGATAGCTTGTATCACTTAGAAAAATTAGTTAAAGGAAAATGTTTTCATTATCAACAACAATTTATAGCTAACTACTTCCAAGGTTGATGAAAATATTTTTAAATTCAATTTTTAAGCGATACAAGCGATCATTTTTCAAAAAATGTTTTTCAAATCTTGCGTTTTTCGTGAAACAAAAGCACCCTTAATTGTTTGTTACTTTTGTTTTGAGTATTTTATTGAATGGTTTGATTATTGTGCTTGGAGGATGAGAAAAGTAAAGACTTGACACAAGTTAGATGTATCAATGATGAAAATAAAAAACTCTTAGTAAGAGATGAAGAAGTTAAGGAAAGATGGGTGAGCTATTTTAACAAGCTTTTAATGGAAAGAGAGAAGTGAGGTGGATTTGGAGGACGCTTATGATGATTTAAACAGAAGATTTGTGCGTAGAATTAGAGCGCATGAAGTTAAGGAGGCATTAAAGAAGATGAAGACTAGTAAAGCCTTGGGACCCGATAGTATCTCTATTGAAGTGTGGAGATGCTTAGGGGATGTGGCAATAAGTTGGTTGACTAACCTTTTTAACGAGATTTTCCAAACTAATAAGATGCTTGATGAATGGAGGAAGAGTATGCTTGTGCCTATCTACAAGAACAAGGGGGATATCCAGAATTGTTTCAACTATAAAGGCATTAAGCTTATGAGCCATACAATGAAGTTGTGGGAGAGTTATTGAGCATCGTTTAAGAATAGGGACCAAGGTCTCCGTAAATCAATTTGGATTTATGCTAAGAAGATCTACCATGGATGCTATCTTCTTGATACGACAGTTGATGAAGAGATATCGAGAAAAGAAGGACCTACATATGGTGTTTATTGATCTCGAGAAGGCGTATGATAGGGTTCCAAGAAAGGTTCTGTGGTAGGTTCTTAAGAAGTAAAAAGCACCTTCAAAGTATGTAAAGGCAATCAAGGATATGTACTATGGTGTTACTACATGTGCGAAGGCTTATAATGGCACATCAAGTTGTTTTCCAATTACAATATGCTTACACTAAGGTTCCGCTTTGAGTCCTTATCTTTTTGCCTTTTATGGATGAGCTAACAAAAAATATCCAAGATGAGGTGCCGTGGTATATGCTATTTGCAGATGATATTATGCTTATTGATGAGACCAGGGCTGGGATTGACACTAAATTAGAATTATGGAGAAGCACGTTGGAGTCTAAAAGATTTACGTTAAGTCGAAGTAAGACCGAATACATGAAGTGTGAGTTCGACACGACAAGAGGAGGAGATTAAGAATCCATGAATATGCTCGGACAGGAGGTACCCAAGAAAGACACTTTTAGACATCCGGGATCAATATTGCAAAAGGGATGAGAGATTGATGAGGATGTAAGCCATAGAATCGGAGCGGGTTGGATGAAATGGCACAGTGCTTGAGGGTTTTTTGTGTGATCGTAAAATCCCTTTTAGGCTGAAAGGAAAATTTTATAGAACGGCAATAAGGCCTGCAATGTTATACGGAGCTGAATGTTGGCCAAGACAGAGGCAACATGAGCATAAAATAGGAGTAGCGGAAATGAGAATGTTAAGGTGGATGTGTGGTCATACAAGGATGGATAAGATAAAAAATGAGGATATTCGACGAAAAGTTGGAGTAGTACCGGTGGCAAAAAAGATGAGAGAACATAGATTGAGATAGTTTGGGCATATTGTTCGAAGATCCCTAGATGCTCCAGTAAGAACATAGGTTTGTTATCGAGAGCATGACATGAAGAAAGGAAGAGGTCGGCCAAAACTTATCCGGAGGAAAGTAGTAAAACAAGATTTAATGAAGTGGGAAATAGATTGGAGAACGGTTTGTCTTAGAACGAAGTGAAGAAAAGCTATTAGCATTGTGAAGGGGCATAATTTTTATGTTCCGGACTATTCTTTTTAATCCTTTTTCCATATATATTTATGTATTTTTTATTTTTATGTATTTATTTTTATTTTATATAATTATTTCTTTTCCCTCAATCGGTCTTGCCTTTATTTTATTTATTTTTGGGTTCATTGACCGCCGACCTCAACTAGTTTGGGATAAATGTGATGTTGATATTGATGTTGTTGTTGTTGTTTGATTATTGTGCTTGGGGAACAGTACAATATGTTCAGCTTATCATTTCAACTTCTTGTATGCAGATATGAATACTTTTTCGGTCTATTGCGTGACTTTCCAGACTTGAAGTTTACAATAAATGGAGGCATAAACTCTATCAATGAGGTAAAATCATACTTTAGTCGAGTTAATTTTAGATTGAATTATTGAGCCTGGAAGTGGACATGAATGATTGGCCCACTATATCATGGTGATGCATGTCCTTGATCAATAAGAGGAGGCAAGCCCTATTTACTTGCCTTGTTTATCCAGGATATATTCTTGAATGCAAGCATGTCAAAGTGAGAAGTGCAGCTTAAATATAATGCAACTTTTATGTAATCTCTTATAAATGTGGACATTGGTTTATGTACTTCACATTCTTGATGGAAAGTTTGATTTTGTAGTAGTGTTTTTGATCATTCTGTATCTAAGGTGTAATGGAGCTGCAGTTGGGTTGACACAGACAATTAATTTAACTCAACTCATTATTGCATAACAGAGACTTGATCAATTATCTTATGAAATATGAGTCTCGGCTCAATTAGTCCCAAATACGAGCTTGAGCTTAAGCTCAAGTTTTATATCTACACTATAATTGATAATTTGCTTTGTTTTAAATGTCTTGTAATGAAAGCAAAATAAAAGTTCAATTACAAGTTTAGGCTCAGGAGCTACTTGAGTTCAATTTGGACTCAAGCTGACTCGACTAATTATCTAGCAGTTCAACTTGATCGAAATCGAACTAATTAAGCTGACCTTGAGTGGCTCATGATATATTGAGATCAAGATTAGGTGACTCTTGGGCTGGGGAAACTGCCATTTTTGTTTTGAGTTTGTTTAATCATCTCATTGGTAAAAGCTTTTAGCACCATCATTTGAAATGACATTCGAGACTCATCAATTTTTCATGGATATTTGTGTATACAGGTGAATGCGGCATTGCTGGAAGGAGCTCATGGTGTAATGGTTGGACGTGCTGCCTTTAATAAGTACGTATGACACAACAAATAACTTTCCTAGGTCCATCCGTATCTTCACATAGTTAGCAGCTGGAGCTTTATCAAATTTATATGTATTGGTAATCCAGTTCTGCATTAATTGCATCAGTTAGTAGTGCCATTTTTCTTTGAATTTTGAGGGCCATATTGCAAAAGGATGAATAATCCAAGGGAATGTTTATGGTATTGAAGAAATTTTTTTTTTTTAATGATGATATAAAATGCAATAATATGGATCATACTAGAGTAGATCTCTAGCTAAGTTGAGTGGTGCTCGCTTTTATGGTTGCAAAATTGATCAGTAATTTGAAATTGATTATAAATTTTAACAGCCCATGGCAGACCTTGGCATATGTAGATAGCGCTGTTTATGGTGTTCCAAGCAGGGGTGTCACGCGCCGTCAGGTATGTTGTACATGTGGCTGGATATTATTATCTGCTTAGTCACTGTGTCCTCTTTGCTTTGAGTATTTCCCTCACAATTTTCCAATTCTCAGATCCTTAAAGAGTATGAAGTTTATGGAGATGCTGTTCTTGGAATATATGGAAAAAAACCAACTGTGCGTGATGTGGCGAAGGTATGGATGGAAGGTGTTCTTTGTAGTGTTCTAGGGGTGGATTTTAATGGCCTTCGCTTTACGATGCTGACTGTAGGAAAAATTTAAGATCCATTATTCTAGGCAGTTTATAGCTGATGTTTTAGCCACGGGCATTGTAAAGGTCGCTCATGTGAGTGTGACCTTGGTGGAGAGTAGTCGAGCACCGAGAGGATCTACAATGGATGAACTTAAAATCTCGCATGTAGTATTATTGCTGCAAAGCCATCATTAGCATTTGGAAGCAGATTTCGTGCTTCTCTGCTGTTGGAATGTTGCCCGGGTGTGACAGATCAGTTCTTAACTGGCCAACATGAAGCATTTTTCAATAATTTTATTTTTAACATGTTGCAGCCTTTGCTTGGTCTTTTCTATTCGGAGCCTGGAAATGGTTTGTGGAAGCGCAAAGCCGATGCGGCATTCATGCATTGCACTGTACGTTTGTACATTAGGCTATTTGTTTCAATTTTATGGAACTTTTGTGTCTTTTAGCCTGACCATTCGATTAACTTGAATGCGCCATTTGGACCTTGTAGACAATGAAGTCTTTCTTTGAGGAGACGCTCGATGCAATTCCCGACCGTGTGTTGGACGCACCTATTGCGGAGGCTCCACCTGGTTCAGGAAACCCTTTCGCTAATATACGAGATGGGCTGCCTCCTCCATACAAGGAAAGAGAACAAGAGGTGTTATATGCATAATTGTTCTTTTGTTAGTTTAACAGCTCTCTCAGATATCTTTTAATTCCAAAGTTGGTAGGAAAAGGACAGATTTTCAATTACTTTGGGAGGTGGTCTGTCTGCACTATCATCCCATGTCCTATTTGTGATTAAGTACTGTATAATCAAACAAATGGTCATCGTTATTTTGTCTGTATCACCTGGTAGTCTCATTTTTTCCCCACACTTGCCAAAAAGAGGTGAACGGAGTAGCTGCAATCATGTTTAGCTGTTCAGATATACAGTAGAGGCTTTGTGAGGGCAACTGAATTCCCAAGAGCCATCATCTCTTTTGGTTAATTAGAGAGACAGAGAAATATCATCCTAAAGAAGTTAACAATGATTTCAAAAACTTCATCACGCTGTCGTGTACTTCTCATCGAGTAAAACGATGGAGCTTAATTTAATGCGATTAGCCATCAAGGCCATTCAAGGAGGACTTGGGTGTTTGCGTTGAGGCACCAGTTAGATTTTGTTGCAGCATTGGACAGTTGAGAGCTAGCTTTTATTATAAAAAAAAAAAAGACGGTTAGGACTATTAAGCATCTGCAAGCTTAAGTACCGTGGAGTTTTGCTCAGGGCTAGTAAATAAATTCTATATGGAGGAGAGTATAGTGGGATACCGCAATAGTGCCAGTGAACTACAATAGGTTGATGAGATGATAAGGAGAACATTACTAAAGATGCCCCATAAAATCCTCTTTAGTGCTAATATGGTAGGAAATTCCTGATCAATATTATCAGTACGTATGGCAAGCTAGATCTCCTTCGATTGTGATTGGGTGTCGAAACCAAAAGAAATGTGATCAGGTAAAACAATTGGTGATGTTCTGTTCTTTATATTTTTTTAGGTACCCATGTCATGCTCGACTTAGTCATGCAAGAAGAAAAAGTTTCCTTGGGGTGTTCGAGGACAACATAATCCGGACGAAATCAAACCAAGGTTCATCAGCTTAGTCTTGTCGGAGAGTAGAAAAGACAGACCAGTAAGTTTGGCCCAGTTGCGGTTTCCTTTTTCCAACCATTTCAACCAGAATACTGTTAAACAGCCGCGGATGATTCAGCATTTATATGAACTACTACTAGAGTTTCCGGGAAAGGACCCTCAATGATGTGCAGTCAGAGCAAATAAGCACATCTACCGCATGAAGAAACGAAACAAAAGTGTGAACAAAGTGAGATTCCTACAATGAAATTCTGAATGGAATTTGCAAGTAGGAGCCTCATCTTTTACAGACTCGGCAACAGTCCATCAGGCGACCGACGTATGAGCAGTACTCCCTTCTGTTTGGAACTGCTTGCTCAGGCCAAGGTGTACCATCAATAACCAAGCCAAGGTGACAAGTTCTCCTCCTTTGCTAAGCTGCTCAGCATGCATGCTCGGTCGGCAATGAAGCGCAGCATACACCAGCAATTCCTCCCACACTTCACTCATGATCATCCACCTGTTTGCCCTTTCAATACTCAGTAATGCTTTGGCGAGAATACACACATCGAAAAGCGCAGACTTGCTTTTCTGTCTCCTTTCACCGCAGCTGGCTTCCTTAGTGTAGGAACAGAAAGGAGACTTTGGCAGGCATATTCATTCGTTATGTTTATTTTGCTCTCACCAAAGATCTTTTCGCCAAAGAACCTATCCGTCTCGGCGCAAGTGTCTCGGAACCTTATTTGGACAATCCCAGCCACTGCAGACATCATGCCAGGTTGTTTGATCATAAGATAAAGCATGTAATCTGACAAGACCTTACTGCTTTCCCGGTGTTGGTTTCTACTTTCATCCGTGTCGGTGTTGTAACAGAGTTCGGTGGCAATGTGCCACAGTAAAAGGCTCTCATCATAATCGATATCACAGATGAATGGAAGCAAGATTTCGCAACCTTTCCCTGTTTTAGTGTGCTCCAGAGCCCATTTACCTCGTGCAGCACACATCTCTTTTATGCCTTGCAAATCATTTGCAAATGATGCCTTCCGTTTCAGCTCATCAAAGATCATGTTGGATTTTATGGGGTGTACGGTAAGTACCGTGGTCCGTCCATGTAGGCTACCACACCCCTTATAACATTAGATAACTGCTAAAGGCAGTTACTCATTTTTGAACGTGAATAAGAATCGCGTTTCTTCATTCTGTTGTATAGAGTCGCTCCAGACGCTCAATGAACAAGAGAAGAAGAAAATATCAATAAATCTCTCTCGATCGTCAAACGGACGAAGGACTCTCTCGAGGCTACATTGTGTACATTTAATCTGCGAAAACCCGAGGTGCGTTCGTTCTATGACGCATTTCTCCGATCAGTGATTCAAGATTGATTTTAGGGCTTGTTAATTCCGTGTAATCTGCTGCGTATGTTAATCGGGATCGGTTCCCATCATTGGTATCAGAGCAAGTGTTCTTGTTTTATGATCGTTGTGAATGTTCGTAATCGTTTTTAGGCGAAAGAACCATCTTTATGTAGTTTTTTCGTCAGTACTGTTCATAGCCCATCGATACAATGTTTAGCATTTATTTATGGTTGAATTATGGGTGCAATTTTCGTGGAGTTTTTTGCCGATTCCGGGAAAATTTGGCCGAATCACGGCCTGGGTTCGGGCAAGTAGAGTCGCACCGCCATGGAGAACAAAAGCCCTAACATTTCTCAGCATTTGGTTGTTCGCCCGAGACGAATTTCGCGGAGGAAGTTCGCGGGTTAGGGTTTGCGTTCGAGCGGATTTTCGCTCGATTCCGGGAAAATTACTTCACCGTTTTCGTTGATTCTTGAACCTATGTGGCCGTGCCGACATAATTTTCAAAACCCACAATTAATTTTGGTTAATGGTGAGTTGTCGGTGGAGAATCCGGCGGTCGAAGTCTTGGCGGTGTGGATGCGAAATACAGTGAAAATCTCACTGTTCTTCCGCGTTGGAACCGCTGAGGAAGAAGACCACGTGCAAATTAGGATTTTTCGTTCAATTTATTTACAAAATAAAAAGGAGGAGGACAAATGTCGAAAGTGGGATTTGAACCCACGCCCACTCCACTTACGTCTAGTGCCCATTACCACTCGGCTATGTTGGCTTCAATGGTTTAGACTGGTGCAATAATTTTAAGAAGGGGTACATACTTGATTGTACAATAAAATTTTGATTTTGCCCTTAGATGCGCGCACTACCCTTTTGGCCCCTGATTTGTGCTAGAATTTACAGTTTTGCCCCTAGCCGATTAATTTACGATATTACCCCTTTAGTTAATTTACAATTCATTTCCCGCCCATGTATATTAACTATTTTGCCCTTACATGCAATATTGTGAATATTTTGCATGAAATTAAATATACTTGTCATTTATGTCTTGTATTGTGAAATTAGAGTATGATTTGATACGTGAATTATTTCTATATTAGTTCAAATCATGCTATGCCATGCTATTATTATTTTTATGATTGCAAGATAGGTGGATCATTATATGATTTATGATCTTTATTCAAGTAGGGAGTTTTATAAAGTTTTAGTAACTTTAGCGAACTCAATTTTACATAAATGATTATATTAATGGTAATTTCAAACGAGGATTCTTATACGATGATTGGGAACATAGTGAACTTTCGAATCCGAGACCTTATGTGAAATTACTCATTAATATAAGGGTTAGAAAACCAGAAAATAAAATATTTTAACATATGTGACAAATTTACCCAAACTATTTTTTTACCACCAAAACCCTAAACGGTATATTTGTGACAAATTTACCCTAAACTAATTATTTTGACCACGAAATACCCTAACATGGACAAATTCACCCCCGTTAAATGCACTTTGTTTGGCTTTGTCCGCTACGGTATGGAGGACACAACCCTGTGCTCCACCCATCCGTGCGATGGATGGTGTCATCGTACAAGAAAAGTTCACGATTTGACATAAATAGGTAAGCCTTAGGGCGGCCAGGCGAAGATCCGACCATGGAGACCATGGGGATAACCCAGTAACAATGATACGGAAAGCAAGTCTTGATCTTACAAAGAAAGGCGATGGCTCGAAGACCTTCGATCCAAGATCGCCTATCTCAAATTGATAAACATGTAACAAATAGAGGGTTAAAACCCCATATTGGTATACCCGTCAACTATCACATATCATTAAATCAACAATTTGATAGTTAAATTTAATGAAAATTAACGGAGGGTAAATTTGTCACATGTGTACCGGTTTAGGGTAAATTTGTCACGTGTGTACCGGTTTAGGGTTTTTTGTGGTCAAAAAAATAATTTGGGGTAAATTTGTCACAAGTGTACCAGTTTGGGGTTTTCCATGGTATTAACCCTTAATATAATTAGTTAGTGTAAAATAGATGCATAAATGTTAGGCATTGATAGTTCGTGAATACATGTCTATAGAACTTCGTGTTCGGATACAGTGGCTATAGCTTCTTAGAATATCATAGTTGAGCTTGACTAATGAGCGAAATTGAATGGCGAAAATTATGAAAACTGGAATATGAGAATCTAGTATGTGCTAGAAGAGCAAGAAGCACTATGAGCTCTTCATCTAGTTATAGAAGAACATGAAGATGGAAATATTGCACGATATAGAAGAGAAAAAGAAGCATTTGCTACATGGAACAAGATGAACTCCATTGCACGCATTATGTTGCAAGGCAGCATGAAGAATGATTTTATGCGTGAGTTTAGGCATTTATGAAAATGCCAAAGTCAAGTGGGAGCCATTAAAAACTAAGTTTGGTTAGACATCGGTCACCAACTTGAGACATATCACTATAAGATTTGACACTTATATGATGCCTCATGGGCAGAATATGAAATCACATTTTGTGGCGTGTGTCAAACATGATAAGTGAACTGTAAGATACATGCCATATTTTGAAGATCGATGAGTAGCAAGTGCAAGCGGTAATATGTTATTTACCTCATAGCTGTGTGCATATGAATATCCACTTAATCCACAATAAAAAGTAAAGACTTTTGATGATGCCATGCAGGATCTTTAACTAGAGTTGGTCTGCCTTCCGGCAGCTAAACTAGATATTGACATTTGCTATGCTGGTTCTAGCTCATATGGGGGTTTGTGCTTCAAACGTAAGCATCAAGGTGGGTTTAAGAAGTGGAAAGGACAAATGAATATGTTCTTTTGGATAAAAATCGAAGTTTAACCAATATTAGAAAGGAAAACGTCCTTTCAAGAAACACATGTCAATAGTGAAGTGCTTTAGTTGTGGTAAGAAGGATTACTTTACTCACAATTGTTATGAGCCAAAGAAGTTAGACATCCTTTGTGCACTTAAGAGTGTTACTTATGTCTACAGTTTAGTCCTTGTAACTGAATTTCATCCTTTGTGGATTGTAGACGTGAGGACCACATATCATGTAGTGAATGATAAAAATGCCTTAGTGGAATTTCAACAGGTTCCACTTGGAGCAAAGTGGATAAATGTAGGAAATAACTCCCGAGTGGAAGTTAAAGGGATTAGCACCTGCCAATTGAATACGCGTGTTGGTCGCACCCTATTCCTACATGATGTATTATATGCTCCAAAAAAATCGACGGAATTTAATGTTCGTGTTAGTTTTGGTTAAACTTGATTTCAGTTTGAACTTTCATAACGATGGTGGTGACTTGTCGTTTGGAATAAGTTATTATGATTCTAGATGGTTTCATTGTGGTGATTGTTAAGTACAATAATGTTCGGACCAAAAAAAAAAAAGTACAATAATGTGAATGTAAATTTTTCCCTCTTTTCATCTTTTGTGATGATATGAATATGTGGCATGTTAGGCAGGGTCATTTTAGCCAATAGCAAATATTTACGTAAGCCAAATATGGCTTATTGGGCAATATTGAAAATGTCGATTTGCCTATTTGTGAGCATGCCTTGTGGGAAAAACAAAGAGGAAACCATTTGGAAAAGAAACAAGAGTTGAGTTCCCTTTGCAATTAATCCATTCGGACATATGTGGTTTAATGAATGTAAGAGGAGGACATGGAGTTGTTTAGGTCTATGAAAGCATATGTTAATTTGCCTATCACCTTTTGAGGTGAAGCTTTATTGATTGATGTCTAGATACTTAACCGTATGCCTTCTAAATCAGTTACTTCTACTCCATATGAGTTGTGGAAAGGTCGATAATAAGATTTGAGTTTTCTTAGACCTTGAGAATCTACTATCTATACTCATAAATTCTCCTACATGTATGGAAAATTAGGCCATAGAGGCAAAAAGAGTATCTTCATGAGATATTGAGAGCACTCAAAAGGGTACGTGGTATAGGTGAACAAGAAAGTAAAAGTGTAACTGAATATCAATCACGAGATGTCGCATTCTTAGTGAATGAATTTTCAAATAAGGGCGAGCTAAATAAAAAAAAAATTTCTCTGTTTCAAATCTTGGATAGTGATAATGATTTTACTAGAGCATCTCATCCAAGTGGGAACAATGTGAGAAGTGAGGAATTTGCTTCGAACTAGTCTCAATTGCAACCACTTGATGTAAAAATGTTGTCATTATCTAATCCGAGTTAGAGCATAATGGAGAATGATGTACTAAGTGTACAATCTCCAATTTGGCGAACAAGTCGCAAAAAGCTTTCTTCGTTGACTCGTCGATGTTTAGACATTGAAGTTAAAAGCTTTTATGGTTGCTCCATAATAAGAGGTTGAGCCAAGAAATGTAAATGAGACTTTGACTTGCCCCGATAAGGAAAAATGGATGTAAGCAATGGAAAAAGAGATGAAGTCAATAGGATCGAATCAAGTTTAGAAACCGATTGATTTTTCACATGGACGTAAGGCCATTGAGAGCAAGTGTGTTCTCAAAATAAAGCCCGAAGCTAATGGCTTGATTGAGAGATATAAGCTCGCCTTGTGATGAAATAGTATAATTAATTCATCTCATTCTGGTGGTGATTAGTATGTATTTTGAATTACATTAAATGGATGTGAAGACCGCTATTCTCAATAGAGAATCGGTAGAAGAAATCTATGTGAAACAACCTATTGGGTTTATTACAGAAGGCCAAGAACAAAACATGTATCGATTTTTGAGATCGATATATGGCCTCAAGTAGTCTTCGATATAATGATATATACTTTTTCGTAATGCCATAGTAGCAAATGATTTTGCAATAACCGATGAGGATAATTACGTATATATCAAAAGATCCAAAGATCAATGAGTGATCTTATCATTATATGTTGATGATATCATTATATGGAGTTTATCGATATAGTCAAGCATTGGTTATGTTCCAATTTTGAAATAAAAGTTATGAGTGAATCTGCATACATTCTTAGAGTTAAGATTTCAAGATATTTTTCAATGAAATTGTGATCTCTTTCACAAGAGACTTATATAGATGAAGTCATTGAATGATTTCGTATGCAAGATTGTAAACCCAAAGATACTCCTATTGCAAGAGGTGAATGCCTAATCCACGTAACAGGTCCTAAGACTCCACAAGCGATTGAAGAAATGGAAAGTGCTATGTATGCTAGTGCTGTTGGAAGCTTAATGTACGCTATGAAGTGTACTAGACCTAATATTTGTTATGCAGTTGGAATGGTAAGTGTATCGGTCCAATCTAGGTCAAGCACATTGGATTGCCGTCAAGAGATTCTTGAGGTATCCGAAAAGTACTGCTGATTTTTTGCTGAGTTATCAAAGTAGAGATCCGCACTTTGAAGGCTACACCGATGTTGAATGAGGAAGAGGTTTAGATAAGAGGAAATCTACCTCTATGATTGCATTCTTACTTAGCAATGGCGCCATATCATGGAGTAGTAAGAAGCAAACGTGTATAGCCTTATCCATGATAAAAAATTGATCTCGTGATGTTATCGGCGGTGGTATGAGAAAATATTTGACTTAAGAGATGTTTGGATCAATGAGGTGTTACTAAGGATGCTATAAGTCCAATTATTGGTTAATTGTGATAGTCAAGTAGCAAGAGCCTACACTAAGGATCCACTGCAAGATCAAATATATAGTCATGAAATATAATTTTGTGAAAGACATGATTGTACGAAAAGATATGAACACACAGTACATATCTACGCATAGATTAATAGCAGATCCTATGAAGAAGTCAATTCCTAGAGATGTTTTTTCCTTAGTTATGTGTTGACAAATGGATTAGTTCCCTACATTAAAATCTCTAGAAAGTGTGTAGAAACGAGAGTATTAGATATTTATATTTCCCAAAGTTCACAGCTAATGGTATATGTTATCATTATTGATGCCTATGAGTTTGTATGACATTTATGCATATTAATGCTTAGTGCATTGTTTGATAAGGTATGTTGGACAGATGGAGATTAGCCTACTCACACGGGTAATCGTCTCTATTTACTTTGCGATAAATAGAGATGAGACAATTTTAAGCTCATTATCTAGGTGATAATTGAGAGCTCGAGCTTAAAATATAAATGTCACCTTGACAGAGTGTCAAGATGAGGTCATAATATTTATTATGTCCGAAAGAGAAATAACCCACATATTTCACTTTATCCGTCTTTAATGCCAGATGTGAGTTCTGATGGATTCTTTTAAAGTGAGTAGATTTGTGAACTCAAATTAGACATTGAGTATGTCCGAACTATCATCCGTACGGTATTAAGAGAAAAGACATACGCTCCATGGGAAAGGAGAGAATACCGTAATACGTATTTCATATTACGTATGCATGAGCCGACCAAAAAGAGTTTGGTAAGAGTTTTGATCTCAACTCTACAGCCGTGTGAGACTCTTGAGGATAAAAGTTCCTCAATTTAGTCCCATCACGACTCTTACTTATTCTCAAGATTTCTTTTTTCGGTGTTCGCTATCTTAGGGTGTTACCAATGGTCATGAGATTGATTCGATCTAATGGGACATTTCTAGAAAAGCAAGCTGAATTGAGATTGAGAGGTTTAAGGGAAGAGGAAGATCAATTTATTTTGAAGTCACATTCAATCTTTGTATTCACAGTTCGACCAATTATGATTATTTGAGTTTAGTCATGATTGTGAATACAATGTATTGTATTTGAGTACTAAAAGAGATCTAGAGAAATATGATGTAAATATGATTGATTGATCTAGGGTACCGCATACTAGATCTACTTTGAATTAATATGCCTATTTTGAGATGTTATATACTCCTAACGGATGTATGGCAACGAGCTCTCGCAGTATGCTGATCGCACGTATTATTTGTTGATATGAACTTTGCAGAAAAGAGAGAGTTATGTTTAACCTTTTATGGGCAAGTGAGAGTTATAGGTAGCCCATCATGGGTGAGTGGGAGATGTTGGATTTTATGGGGTGTACAGTAAGTACCGTGGTCCGCCCATGTAGGCTACCACACCCCTTATAATATTAGATAACTGCTAAAGGCAGTTACTCATTTTTGAACGTGAATAAGGATCACATTTTTTCATTCTCTTGTATAGAGTCGCCGCAGACGCTCAATGAACAAGAGAAGAAGAAAACATCAATAAATCTCTCTCGGTTGTCAAACGGACGAAGGACTCTCTCGAGGCTGCATTGTGTACATTTAATCCGTGAAAACCCGAGGTGCATTCGTTACGTGATGCATTTCTCCGATCGGTGATTCAAGATTGATTTTAGGGCTTGTTAATTCCGTGTAATCCGCTGCGTATGTTAATCGAGATCGTTTCCCATCAGATCAGATCACCCAACTTTTCGCTGTATTTTTCCACTCGTCGAGACTTCAAGTCATCAAGAAATTCTCCCAGAGGGATGAGACCAAGGATTTCCTCAATCAATTTTGGCCACTTTCTCAACCGAGCATTTATCAGTTTCTCAATCCATTTTGGCCACCTTCTCAGTCGAGAGTCTATCAAATTGTACTGGGAGACAGATTTAGACCATCTATCACTAAGTCTATTCAATGCAAGTGGTGAACCTTCAGACTTGAATTTGAGGAGGAACTCGACGAAGATGCTTCCTTGAAGCGAATTTCCAGGATGTTGCTCAGATGTCCCCATTTTTGCGATTGTCCAGTCAAGGAAAACGAGCATACCAAGGATCGCAACTTCCACGCAAATAGCTCCAAGGAGCAAGGCGTATGTAATCTGCACATCATGTTCGTGGAAACCATGCTTGTTCAGGACATGGAAACTCGCAAAAGCAGCAACAATGCAGCCAACTGAGATAGCTCGGTAAATGTAACCTGATGGACAGTGAACAATGGCAGCCTTGGTATAAAGATGATCATAGAAGAAGTTCAGCTCAGCCTCGATGACCGGAAAAGCATCCTTTGCTGTTATGCTGCTGAAGAATCCCATGCTATTTTCGCGTTCATCGAAGCTGAAGATGAGATCCACAAGGAGGCCTTTGAACATTTCGTAGTAAGAGAAGGCCTCTTTTATCACTGTTCTCTCGTCCAAAATTTTCTCACCTTCCGATCTCACACGGGGGGAATGATGTCGGGCCATCGGCAACGATGCTATCAAAGGTTGGATATTAGCATCCTCCCGAGCAATGCATTCTTCCATGATCTCGGCATAGTTCGGCCCAGCATCAGCAGGTGGGAGCAAGGAACCGCGGAGTGTACCGAAGCTATTAAGATAGAGAGCACGCGTTCGCGCTATATACTTAATGCTTCCTCCAATAAACATGAGGATGGCGGGGACGATTAGGTTGTTATTTAGGGGGGGATTGGTAAAACACAGCATGCCGTGACTAGATGGAATAAGAGATTAAGCAAGTGCCTAGCCCACAGCTCATTATCTGCGAGCGAGAAAGCGGTTATGGTTTATGGTCCTCCGAGGTGTAGCGGGAGAAATGGAGCCCAGAAAGCCAAAAGCTCACCATGTGCATGAGCCTCGGAGTCTGAAGTACCGCCATTGATCTGGGCTTTGGAAATGAGTCCAAAGGCATAGACGGCAACCGCGTCGGCAACCAAGTAAGCTGACCACAAGAGAATCGTGATCCACCAGGCTGACCGCCTCTTCCGGATGGGCGCGAAAAAGATGAGAAAGACTTGCAGGAATAGGCTGGCTAGGATCGCCACTCGGAGATTGATTCTCATCCATAAATTCTGGACTATTGCAAGAATTTCTGTGCTTCCCATTTGATCCTCGCTCTCTCACCGGATCCTGGAAGGAAATGTTTTCATCAGCATGAGTATTACAGAAGGGCAACGATGCGTGAGTGCATAAATATGCAAACCGGAGAGCATAGTACCAGAGAAAGGTGACTGCTGGGGGCAGAGGAGTCGATAATAACTTGAATTTTTTTCTGACAAAATCCGATAGGAATGGATGTCTTACTTCATGCGACCGAGCGTCAAAGCAATGCGGAGTTGTAAAAGGAGTTTAGAAGCGAAAGGACTCGTGCTGAGGTCAGTGCGGAGTAGGAGTCGTCGGCGGGAAACTCGTGGAATGTAAATCAAAGGCATGACAACCAGAGCGCTTTGGCTGTTGTTGGGGATGCTAATTAAATTTTTAATCACACTTTAGCCTTGCTTTGGCCGTCGTTAAGGATGTATATTATATATTTAATCACACTTTAGCCTTTCTTCTTTATCTTTAACCTCCCTTCTCATCCAAGCCTGTCCTCAGGAGATGGTTTTCTCGTTGAACGTGAATTGTAGGCATGAAAACCAGTGCGCTTTGGCTGTTGTTAGGGGTGCAAATCATATTTTTAATCACACTTTAGCCTTGCTTTGGCTATTGTTGGGGATGCAAATTATATTTTTAATCGCACTGTAGCCTTTCTTCTTTATCTTAGACCTCTGTGTTCTCATTCAAGCATCGTCATGGCAAGGGGGTGTCAACAGGCCGGATCCCAGCCCGGCCCGAAATTATACAATACCCAGTTGGCCCAGCCCGACCCGAATTACACATGACCCAAATCTTCGAGTCGGACCGGGCTAGGCTGGGTCAGCTTTTTTTTATAAAGAAACTTAGTTAAAGGTGAAAACTGCCAAAAAGATTCTTATACTCGATTGTAAAAAATGTAGTTTTTCACTTTTCTTAAGCTACCTTTCATCACCGAGGTAATTGAGGATTAAAAGAAAGATCAGCAGAAGCTCAAGTTCTAGATCCGCAAAAAATTGTTTCACATATCAACAAGACACTGCAGAATGACCTCCATCAACTTGTCTCTTGAAGCAAATTTGCCAGGAAGCCACCAAAAATATTCAAAGTTTGCTGCCAGCAATTTCTTGGTTACTTTGCCAATCCTAAATGTGTATTGTCCCGTTATTGCAACATCCCCAGCGGAGACAGCACTCAATCACAAAACATAGCTTAGGAGAGATTAAACAATGGACTTAAAATGTCATGTTGCAAATGATGTAAACGATGAACATTTGCATGAAGCCCCGGTACAAATGGACAGAAAATGAGATTCGTGTGTAGTGTTTCAACCTAAAAGCAAGCAAGAATTATCAAAGAGATCAAGTGCATCAAATGGAGCATTCAAGCACGAGAGAAAGGTGTCAAATAGATAAGATGCAGAGAGCCAAAAGGCTTAGTGTACATGAGTGTAAAGAAAGTGCGACGGTCTTGAGCATAATATCCCATTTCAGCCATTTCATAAGTAGAGAAGAGCCTTTACCAGAATCATACCCTCTTCATCCTTCTTCTTCTTGAGTTTGCTTCCTCAATCGAGTTTGAACCGGTGAAACTTTCCTTATAGGTTTTGGAAAATTTCGCTTCACGAGCTCAGATTACAGCGGAATTCTCCAAACTAACGGAGCCAAGGGAAAGAAGGAGAGAGTTAGGTGTACGAGAGGTGCCATGATTGAGCTACAGTGTCACATAGCAGTCATGTCGTTCCACCACGCATGCCAAATAGTCAAAATTGAAACATCCTTATCATCAGTCAAGAGCAGTTGCATCCCTAACGTACCATTGAAGGCCACAACCACAAGACATGGCACGTTAAACAGAGAAACAAACATCCTTACATAGTTCTTACTTTTGGATTCAAATCTCACAAAAGGAAACCACACGAATGAATCAAAAGTGCTCATTATGACTAGATATGTGAGCAAACAAAGGCATTTCGAGGTTCCCGAGAGGTGATCGAATTGATTCATGCTGGGAAATTTTACAAAATTTCGCTTGGCGCATTTTTCACAAACAGCTGGCAGACACTTCAATCAAGAGGTATAGACGTGAGAATGAAACAACGATTTTTCCCCCAACAAGTCGTCAATAGCAAGGCTTCTACTGCGGGCGAACTTTCAGTTCAAATATGTTCAGGAAACTTGATATCATAATCATTAGACTATGAGGACTAGTGCTTGAGGCAAATCGTTCGGTTTGGAAAAACAACGATCTGCGTTTTCTCTTAATTGCAGAAAGAAATCCTCCGCCAGGTCGTCATCGTTGAGGTCCCTCGCGAGCTGCTCCCTCGGTTCCTGCCGTGCGTCGTCGAGCGTCGTCGGCCGTAGTCGAGCAAATTTTTGGACGACGGTGTTCTAATTATTGGAGGCGCGCATATTAGGGTGGGCATTGTTGATTTGGGGCAATTTTCCCCAGAAACCAACGTAAGGAAAATTAAAATAAAAAAAAAACACAAAGTCCGATATCCATGTCTAGTCCGACCACATAGGAAAGCCGGCATTGATTAAGTATGCACGTAAGCATTTTTCAAGCTAGATTGATTAGGAGGATCGAATCGACAAATCCTAAAAATATTTAGGATTGAATTAGCAAAATTAAAAGATCTAGGATTAAGTTAGTAAAAGTGCAAATGTTTAGGACTTTTTGGCAATCTTCCACCAACAATTCCATCTAGATTAGTGAAATCGGAGAAGACCCCGATTGGAACGATGTTGCAACGAGCTGGACCATCTCGGATAGCTAGCTCACCGATTCAACCAATCAGGTTGTGTTTGTGAATTCTTGTGCAGCGGTGAATGTTGTAAGTAGTGTTGGTCTCTTGATAAGATCCACGCTTATGGTGAAATTCAATCGGCAACTTGGACTTGAAAGATCTCTATGGCGATCGAGCCCCCGGCCGTGGAAGAGTAGCGATTATTAACCGGTTAAGAAAACCCTTTCGGCCAAAATACACTATGTGCTACGTCCTCCATACAAGGGAAGAGAACAAGAGGTGTTATATGCATAGTCATTCTTTTGTTTGTGCAACAACTTTCTATTCAAAAGTGACAATCCTCAGATTTCAGTCCAATGTGAACTTTTAAGTTGTTCAATATGGTCCTCGAACTTTATCTTAACTTACAATATAGCCTCTAAACTTTTAATTTGTCGTCCTTAAACTTTTAATACATGTCCAATCTAGTTTAGAATCACATAAACGATGTGGGTCGGTGAAATAGAATCAACATGTAAGTATGGACCATAGGAACTAGGAAGAAGCTAAGACGGGTATAAATGGGAAGGCATCCACTCGTTTGTTTCATCCAATGTGTTATTTTCATTTGAACCAAAAATAATTGTATATAAACTTTCTCAACGAATGTTGGGATAGGAGTACGAACAATGAACATGTCCTCCCCCACCTCTACTTTTCAAATGGGATGATATCGACTATCGTTAGTGTTAGATTTGGAGAAGTGAATAATGGAATGCTGCAATTACAATTAGGCACAAGGCCGATATAAATATACATACAAAGAAGGGTATAAAAGTAAATACATATACTAAAGGAAAAACCCTACTCCTAATATATCTAACACCCCCCTCAAACCGAAGGTGGGTCAACCAATGAGAGTTTGGAAAGAAGAGTAGCAAATCGTTGTGATGTAAGAGATTTGGTGAATAAGTCGGCAAGTTGGGCTGCAGAAGCTACAAAGGGAAGAGAAATGATACGTGTTTAGAGCTGATGATGCGTGATATGACAATCAATGTCGATGTGCTTGGTACGCTCATGAAAGATCGGATTTGTAGCAATGTGAATAGCACTCTTATTGTCACAATGAAGAGGAATGGGATTAGAGGAGGCAACACCAAGATCGGCAAGGAGACGTCGAAGCCAAATAATCTCAACCGTAGTGTCGGCTATAGCACGATACTCGGACTCAATAGAAGAGCGAGACACGACGGTTGCTTCTTAGCACGCCAAGAAATCAGAGAATCACCTAGAAAGACACAAAATCCCGTAATGGACTTGCGGTCGGTAACATCCGAAGCCCAATCAGCATCAGAGTAAGCACGAAGAGAAAGTGAGGAAGTTGATGGGAGAAAGACTGAGCGTGTCAGAGTACAACGAAGATATCGCAGAATGCGGAGTACAAAAGCATAATGAATAGTACGAGGAGCCACTACAAATTGACTAACAAGGTGAACAGCATAGGCGATATCGGGACGAGTAGTTGTAAGATAGACAAGATCGCCAACAAGAGCTTGGTAGCGAGTAACATCAAGCAAAGGCTCACCATCATCCGGACGAAGTCGTAAATGAAGTTCAATAGGAGTAGCCGTAGTACGAGTATCAGACAACTCAACATGAGCCGAAATGTCGGCGATGTACTTCGGCCGGGAGAGAAGAATACCACGTCGATTGCGAGCAACCTCAATACCGAGAAAATAACGTAAGAAACCTAGATCCTTCATAACAAACTGACGGTGAAGATGTTGCTTAGTATAAGCAATATGAGCATAGTCATCCCCGATAATAATCATATCATCAACATATAGTAGCAGAATAGTACAACCGAAAGGAGAAGTGTGGATGAACATAGCATGATCATTCTCACTCTGAATAAAACCAGCTGACCAAACAACATCTGCAAAACGTTCAAACCAAGCTCGAGGAGCCCGTTTGAGACCATAAAGAGCCCGACGAAGACGACAAACCCGACCGGGAGAATGAGCTAGACCAGGAGGTGGATGCATATAGAGTTCCTCATGAAGGACTCCATGAAGAAAAGCATTCTTCACATCAAGCTGAAAAAAAGGCCAATTACGAATAGATGCGACTGCAAGAAGAGTACGAACGTAAGCCATTTTGGCAACATGAGCAAAGGTCTCCTCATAATCAATCCCATACTCCTTATCAAAACCACGTGCAACGAGACGCGCTTTATAGCGCTTAATACTACCATTAGAGTGAGTCTTGATTTTATAGATCCAACGACAAGATATCAAGGACTTTCCTGGTGGAAGAGGCACAAGATCCCACGTACCCGTGCGTTCAAGAGCGGACAATGCCTCGGACATAGCATCACGCCATTCGGCATATTGTACGGCCATACGATAATGTGATGGTTCCTGTAAAGTATGGACAGCAGCCATAAAGGAACCAAACTCATCAGAATAACTTGTAGTAGCCACGTACCTAGCCGGAGGACGGCGATCTCGCGGAGGATTCCGCCGAGGGGAAAGAGGGCAAGAATTGTCAAGCGGCGTCGAAGTGGCATGTGAAGTAGACGAGGAATGAGGCATAACAGGAGAAGGTGGTGGCACTGGGTCTAACGGAGAAGATATAATAGGAAGAACAAGAGATGAATTAAGAGGAAAATCCATAAAAATAGATGGGGCTGATTGTGAAGAAGTAGAGGTAGCAGAAAAGAACGGTAGATGCTCAAAGAATTGAACACTACAAGAGATAAGAATACGTCGTGAAGAAGGATTATAGCACCCGTAGCCTTTATATTACGTGTTGTAGCCCAAGAAAGCACACCGAACCGACCTTGCGGAGAGTTTGGTATGCTCATGGGATGGAAGAAGCACATAACACGTATAGCCAAAAACACGAAGTTGGTGATAAGTGGGTGGTTTCGAGAAAAGACGTTGGTAAGGGGTGGCTTTGGAGAGGACAAGAGAAAGAAGTCGATTTATGAGATAGACAGCAGTAGAAAGTGATTCGGCCCAAAATTCAGGAGGAACAGAATTGGACAACAAGAGAGCACGAGTAGTATCTAGAATATGACGATGTTTTCGCTCAGCAAGACCATTTTGAGCAGGAACACCGGGACAAGACAAGCGAGGTAAGGTTCCCTGAGAAGTTAAGAAAGAACGAAAAGCAGTAGAAAGATATTCCCCACCCGAATCAGAACGAAAAACTTTAATAGTTTTAGAGAATTGAGTAGAGATCATGGCAGTAAAGTTTTTATAGATAGAGAGAAATTCATCACGAGAGCGCATGAAATAAACCCGGGTATAACGAGAATAATCATCAATATCGATACATAATACTTGAATCCACTTTTAGAAATTTGGGGGGCGGGACCCCAAACATCTAAATGTACTAAATCAAAACAAGAAGTGGAAACAGAAGAACTAATAGGAAAAGGAGGTGCAGATTGTTTAGCTAAAGGACAACTAGTATAAGGACGCATAACAGTAGATGAAATAGGCCCAAGTACACCTGGCCGACGCAGAAAAGACAAACGAGAAGCGGATATATAACCTAAACGCTGGTGCCAACAATCAAGGTCGAAGATAGCGAGAACATGTTGAGGTGAGGGAAGTCGGGGATGCTGCATTGTATATAATCCTCCATGTCTACTACCCCCGCCAATCGTCCGGCCACTCGTACGATCCTGTACAACACAATAATCAACAAGAAATGTCACCATATAACCCATATCAGCAAGTTGTCCAACGGATAAAAGATTCGGGGCTAAATTCGGTATATGCAACACATTAGGCACATTAAAACCGCCAGGGATAGTAAGATGACCTTGCATAGTAGCAGTAATAGAGGATCCATCAACCGTAAAGAACCCTTGTGGATTTTTGAGTGTAGTCTGCTTAGTGAGATGATGAGTAGAGGCGATCATGTGATGAGCGGCCCCAGAGTCAAGAATCCAAGAAGAACTATCACACGAGGATTGCGCGGCAGCAACAGTAGCAATAGTAGAGGATACACTAGAAGAACCAAGATGAAGCCGAGCTAAACGAGAAAGCCGAGCCTCAATATTAGCAAGACGATCATCCGAAGATGAGGATGGAGTGGCACGAACCGCGAATGGAGAAGAGACAGGTGCAACGGAGCGTGAGGTTGCATTGGGAAGATCACGCATCTTCAGAAAGCATCGATCCTCAGCATGTCCATTTTGTTTACAGAAGTTACAATAAAAACGTGAACCTCGCCGAGAAGGGGCATGCTGGGAGCCACACACGTAACTACGGCGAGAACCACGTTGAGAACTACGATGAGAATAGCCGGATTGAAAACCACATTGAGAGGAGATAGATTGAACACCACGCCGAGAGGAGCCAGACCGGAAATCGAGCCGTGGGGTGGCCAATATTACAGAGGGATCTAGAGATGGAGGAGCACCAAGAATTACTCGTCTGGTTTCCTCGGCCTGAAGTTCTTTGACTGCATCTAAAAGAGATGGTGCGGGATAACGATAGAGAATCTGACTCCGAACTCCCTCAAATTCCGGTGAAAGTTGCATCAAGAATTCGTAAAGACGATTCTTGTTCTGATCTTCAAGTTTAAATGCAACACAAGTAATGCAACTAGCACACGTGGGACATGCTGGACGAGCCAATACATCAAGTTGAGACCAAAGAGATGTCATATAATTATAAAATTCACGAATTGATCGCGTGCCCTGAGTGGCACGACGAAGTTCCCGCATAAGGCGATAAACACGAACGAACCCGTTTGCATAAACATCTCAAAGCAATTTGATCCCATAACTGTTTTGCACCAACAATCCGAGTAAATTGGGGGCGAAGATCGGGGCTAATAGAACCAAATAATATGGCCCATGCTTTCCGATCAGCAACATGCCAAACCCTAATTTCAGATTCGCGTCGCGTAATCCGATCAGCACTAGGTTTAGGGTCAGCAGTATCGGACAAAGATGTAGGACAAGAACGAGTACCATCAACATGCTCATATAAATCACGATAAACAAGAGCAGCCATCACCGAGGGTTTCCAAATAACATAATTAGAGTCATCCAACTTAACATCAATGCGATCAATCCGATCACTACCAGCCATTAATTCCGAGATCACTAAATCAAAGTGTAAGCAAATATATATATGAGTGAAGAAGATAGAACCCGAGATCGATCGCAAGAACAAGGCGAAAGATGAAGAAGATCGGGCGAGACAAAGTTGGACAATCGCGAAGCTATACCGATGAAGACAACGTGGCCGGCGTGAAAAACGAAGGCGCAATGAAGAAGGCGATCGAAAAAAAATTTCTCGGGGGCACTGCCCCCGAACCCCCAGCCCACTCACCGGCAAGCGGGATCGCCGTAGTCGTTGATTAGTGTACAATACTCACAAAGAAAGCAAACCCTAGCTCTGATACCATGTTAGATTTGGAGAAGTGAATAATGGAATGCTGCAATTACAATTAAGCACAAGGCCGATATAAATATACATATAAAGAAGGGTATAAAAGTAAATACATATACTAAAGGAAAAACCCTACTCCTAATATATCTAACAATTAGGAGTGTGACATGATTATGACATTCGACATGAATAATTTACAAAATAGGAACCATGCTAGCATTAAATAAGTTCAAAACACAGCAAATTGTGTTCATTAGATAAGATGCACGTTTGTTTTTCTTTTTGCATGGAAAAGAGCACACACTTTGCATGCAGAATAAAATAAAATAAAATAAAATCTTAAATTCAGAAATAGATGTGTCCTCCTTTTATTTTAAGAAATTGGGTCTACTTAGGGGACATAGACTTAAATTTTTGTAAAATAAGAGAGATTCAATTTGATGAAAATAAGGAA
Source organism: Rhodamnia argentea (assembly GCF_020921035.1). Classification (NCBI taxonomy): domain Eukaryota; kingdom Viridiplantae; phylum Streptophyta; class Magnoliopsida; order Myrtales; family Myrtaceae; genus Rhodamnia; species Rhodamnia argentea. The sequence continues at coordinate 20,676,438 of NC_063157.1, read as the reverse complement.
AGTTCAAACTTAAAGATTGAAAAGTGTTAGCGATTTGAGACAAGGTAGGATATTCCGAGCACATAATGGAACATACTTCGTGAGCAAACCCACTTAACTCCATTATCTAACCTGTTTTTGGTGACCGGAGTTAATCTAGCAAATTAATTAGAAATGTTGTAAATAAAACCAATGGTTATTGTTAGGTCTTTCCCTAGCATTCACCGTTGGACTTTCTTGTTGATTCAAGGAAGTCGTGAATAATTTATTGGATTTCCCTAGCAATGTTGCAATCATTCGATCGTGTTTGTCTTATGCAATTTGGAATTGTAATCGTTATCTGTTGATTTGGTTTGAAAGGATAACGAAACTTTTAATTAATTTACTGGATTAACTATGATACGGAAAAAAAGGAAAAAAAAGGAGGTTCATGGACGATTTTCCCGAGGAAATATTAGGACTTGCTTTCCTTTTTATTTTTATCGCAATTTTAACCGAAATTTATTTTTCAGTCAATATATATATATATTGAGAAATCTGAGATCACTAGACGTCCATTGCACGCTCCGTCCTCCACTCCTCCTCCTCCTGCTGCTCCCTGCGTGCCGTCCCCAACAATTCCATCCAGATTGTCGAAATCGCGACCACCACCGGGTGATTTCATCGCTTCCCAGTTGAGGAATCGATCATGGGGTCGATCGCCGGAGAAGACGCCGATTGGAACGGCGTCGCAACGAGCTGGGCCATCTCAGCCGGCCGTCTCGCCGGTTCAGTGACCGTCGAATCGCCTCTTTCTCCGATCGATGATAGCGTGGTCGGCTCAGCTACTAAAACTCCTCTCGTTCTGCGCCCTCCCTCGCCAGATCGCGGCCCCTGCGAGATCACTAGTAAGTTTTCGACTCACTCGTCGCTATCTCAGTGCTGGTGTTTGCATCGTTTTCGTGCAGTAAGTAAATAGTTAATTATGACTATATGAGATAAGATGCAGTCGCTCTGTCGCGAGGTTTTTCCAAGTTTTATCATTTGTTGCGTTCGAATTCCTTTGTCCTTGATTAAACATACGAGCCGGACAATCGATTAGTAGCTTAAGTAACGTTCGAGTGGTTCTTGTTAATGTGATGTAGCGGTTTATGTGTCCTTTTCAACTCGATTGCCCGAACATTGTTTGCTTAACCCTTGAAGAGAATTATTTCGGTGCCTTAGTTACGGTTATGAATTACAAAGAATTCGTTTACTGCAGTTTGTTTCACTCGGAGACACGAGGTGCGCCAAGTTTATGTCCGAAGCACAGCTCGAGTTTATGAGATATACTACGCCCCCAAGCAGCAGACGGGCAATGAGTATCTCTGTACAGTTCGATGCGGCATTGCCGACTGGGACGAAGCTTCTGTCGATGAGTTTGCTGAACAAAGATCCAAAAGTGAGATTAATTTGAATGCTGGTGAAGACGACTGGGTTGAAGTGAAGGTGCCCAGTTCTTCATTTGAAGCTAACAGAAATGTCGCTACGTCTTTGAAGTCCTCTGTCAAAATGGTAATAGATTCACTCTCTTGCGTACCTAGATATTGCTGCCTTTCCCGTCTTATCTTATTGCCTCATATCCTATAGACTATAGTTGATTCTGAGTTATGCGCCTGTCATATTTGTTGAGACCTCAAGGTAATTCACAGTTGTTGCTTTGTGCGGTGGGCAAGACATATGTAGGGCCTGTGCTTATGAGATTGTAAATGGATCCAAATTTGGAAATAGGATGCAGCTTTAAATTTGAAAAAGGAAATGAACAGAAAAAAATGGAGGGAATGTTGTCAACGTATCAGAGGAAGAGTTGGCTAGACTTGCTTAAATTATATAACATTGTTGAAAACAATCACAATTTTATTTTTCTCCTTTGCTCTTCTTTTCTGATGCTGGTTAAATCCTGCAGGATTTTTACGAGGCAACAGCTGAGATTACTGATGCAGACCCCTGCACATCTCTCACGATTCGTCTGCTCTCAGTTCAAAGTGGAGATTGCGTATATATAGGCGAAATCTATGTGTTTGCAGAGCCTGTTGAATCTAATTTTGAAGATGAGGACAGGCAATTGGGAACTGCAGCTGGAACTTCACTTATGGCTATGCTTGTGCCCAGCATCCTGCAGTTATCTAAAATGAAAAACGCTGGCCAAGCACAGGATAAGGATGCTTCTGCCATGAGGGATATCCAAAATTTCCCACCTGCTGGTTCAGAGACAACAGAACCCGATCTGAGTTCGAAAGTAACTGTAACAGCCGATGTTGCAAATAGAGACGCACGTGTTACCGGCTTTTCCGATACTCAGCATATGGATAGGGTTATTTCTGAACCAGCTCAGGAAACTGTACGAGAAACAGATACTGATTGGCAGCAGGATGTTTCTTACAGACGTTTTGAACATGTCCTAGAACAGCTCATTTCTCGAGTTAGCAGAATAGAAAGTCTCTGCTTGAGATTTGAAGAAAATTTGATTAAGCCTATTAGCAGCATCGAAGCGAGGCTGCAACGGGTAGAGGAGCAACTTGAAGTGATTAACCACAAAGTGGTGAGTTCAGGAATGCAGACCTGCAAGAGATTTTCAGCCCCAGAATGTTGCTTTAGTGAGTCAAATATCACTTCCTTGTATGAAAGTAATAATGAAGAATGTCATTCTGATAGGGATTCTTTAGATATATTACCCATTCCACATGATGATTCCTGTGACACTGTGAGTACCTCCCAATTGCTGCCAAATCTTACCATTTCGGCTCCAGACTTTCCACATGGAGAGGATGACGAGGAAAGCCACGTATTGTTACAGCAAGTTCCTGACTCTCCAAAGGAAAAACCTAGACCTGCATTGTCAATAGATGATGCCTTAGCATCTGCCCTTGCTGGGTTTGCATCTTCTATTACGAGTTGCCCTCCAAATTATACACAGTCACTGGCTGTCAAGGCTCCCGAGTTCTCAAGTGAAGATGAGGAAAACTTTGATGAGAGAATTTCACCCGACATACCATTTGATGGAGCACAAAATTCTGTCTGCTTGACTGATGGGATGGAGTTTGCAATGGATTCAATTTCTTCTGTGTTACCTTCTGGTGATGGTGAGAACAATACTGATAGAACTGGAATTAGAAATTATGGTTGCTCTGAGAAAATTGGTGAGGAAAGTGACTATCAGCTGTCTTTTGATAAAAGAAAATGGTATGTACTTGTTACAGGCGATGACCATGAGAGAGATCAGAGAAATGTACCCGAAGAAGCCAGCAGCAAAGTAAGATGTGTCCTTGCTGGTGAAGATACTGATGTTAAAGATGAGACAGCTCGGGAACAAATTGATGGTAGCCCTCGTCTTGTGAAGGAAGTGGAATCTGTTGATTGCATCAGAGCTTTTGAAGCTGCAAATGGAAAGTCTGATGGGGGCATTCTGCATGATATTCTCAAATCTTCACAGGCTGCTTGTGCCGTGGACTTCAAGACCCCAATTTTGGATGTGAAATTCATACCTCAAGAAAAATCCGATTCCCAATATCTCCTTAAAGCTCTGTGGAATGAAATGCCGGGATCAAATGTTACTCTTCCCTGTGATGACAAGAGCTGTGATTCATATGGTGAGCAAGATGACTTGATTGCAGTGGACAATGCTGAGTCGCGGGACCATGCAGCAAGCTGTTGTTTCACGGTTGATTTTGACTATTGCGGTTTGCTAGATTCGCCTGTCAGCGAGGATGCTGAGAAACTGCAGGATAATTTGGCGAGCAGCCACAATGTGCTAGCGAGTGACAGCCTTATTTGAGAATAACGGTGCTTTTATCAGCTTAATGTTAGTATATGTGTGTACATACATGCCTTCGAGGATACTCATCTTGCTGTACTTAACCCATCTTCTCATTACGTTTCTCTTGGTAAAACTGCAACTTTCAATTGCTAAAGCTCTAGATATGTATTTACATTAACTACGACTGCATTTAGCTATTATATTTCAACTGCATGTTAAGGCTCTTGTCTGTCAGCTCTGCTGTTTATGTAAATTAGCTTCGGGTGGTGGGAGGGAAAACTTGGAGGTGCATGTCATATGATAATCCTAAAGATTAGTCGGTATGTAGAGGAGGTGGAGTAGACTAGGAAAATCTTATTACAAGACCATAAAATCACGGCGAACAAAACCAGGGAACTGCGGGGAAACGATGGTCTTCAATAGCCCATATTGACCTCTGTGAGAACTTCATGACATGACGGTTGATTCTTACTCAGATGGCAGAGGGATCATCTGAGTATTTAAGCTGTCCAAGACGAATTAGGCAAGCCTGAACTGGAATCCTAGACAGAATTCCTAATGAGTGAGGATCCTAATAACCTAACTTGGCCATTAACTTGGGAAGGCCAGCGACAAAGGCCTGCGGCCTTGCTGGTAAAGAAATTGAGGGAGAGGTTAGAGAGTACCAGGTCGGAGGTTCAATAGCACTGCACACACATGTAGATAGTAGAGATGAGCAAGACTTAAAAAAAAAAAAATAGTAGAGATGAGCAAGACTTAAAAAAAAAAAATAGTAGAGATGAGCAAGACTTAAAAAAAAAAAAAGAAAAGGAAAGTCCCCACCCAGTAAATTCATGTTCAAATACATGGGCGCTCACAGTGGAAGCTCGATGATACGCTCAAAAGAATGGATTATATGTATACGTGGTTATTATATATCAACTGTTTACAAGCAGCTTTAACAAAGCGCCTTGCCCAATGTCTACCTTATGAATTCGACGAGCTCTTGTTATCGGAGAAAACACTGCCCTGTGGGGGTGTTAAGTCATGTCTGATGATGTCATGTTCATTTAAAAATGACAGTTTTCTCGGAAGGGATAAGTGCACTGAAAGACCTAAAACTTGCTATGACAGTGTAATCGAATCCTAAAACTTTCAAAAAGTTCAATCAAATCCTAAAACTTATCACGAAAGTGTACTCGAGTCCTAAAACTTTCAAAATATACAATCAACTCCTAAAACCTATCACGAAAATGCAATCGAGTCCTAAAACTTACAAAAACTGCAATCAATATGAGGAATTTTAGGACTTGATGCACTTTTATGATAAGTTTTATAACTCGGTTGTGCTTTTCAGAAAGTTTTAGGATGCTCTTTTGAAAGGTTTTAGGATTCAATTGTATTTTCGTGACGAGTTTTTGTACTTCCAATGCACTTATCCCTTCTCCAAATGGCCCTGTGCTCAGATGGTGAAATGAAGCTTGAAATTGAAAACCATGCCTCAACTGAGTGAACTAAGGGAAAATCCTGCTGGTGCTGTTATTGTGTCCCTGTCTGGGAGTAGTAGGCTTTTGTTGGGGACAGCCTTCGCAAAACTGCACCGCTGGATATAGAATCGATTCGTGCTCTAATTTTGTGGGAAGAGCTCTTCTTTCTTCGGGGTAAGTATCCTACTCTATCCACTTCTCATCCCCACTTCACCTAAAGAGCTCCTTATTTTAGAAGAAATCCCGAAAAAAAGTTGCACGAAAAACGTTTTTATTTAACATAGAATTCGAGATTACTCTGCCATTCTCATTGATAAAACATACATTTACAGGGCCAAATCACGTAAAGGTTGACAAATGATAGCAGTCCCTTCCCTTTTGTCCTTAGGCACATTGAGGGAAGACTCTTCCAGTTTGGGTAAGTTTAACATTCACGCAAGAAGCTTCGGGGCTCTCAACCGAGGATTCGGTTCTGAGGTTGATGTCCTGCAAGAAAATCCCTTGGCATGGATGGTTCCTGCTGCAGTCGAATTTGATGGCCTCTTCTGAAGCGCTGGTTCCTCTGATGTTCCTGTAAGCCACGTTCGTCACTTGAACTGCTGTGGCCTACCATTCCACCAGATCGCGATATAGTGATCGGTCAATCATGCTAATAGATGGCTAATCACGACCAGTCGAGTAAGCTAGAAGAAGATAGGCGCAGAGATGTTCTGTTACCTGCTGTCGACACGGCTTCTCTTGATCACAGTAGTTCTGATCTATGATTATGGGATTGGCCACGTTGTCCATTGCAATGTTCTCAAATTTGATGTTTCTAGCGTACCCTGATCCTCCCTGTACGGAGACGGGTCAATATTGAGATTATGCCACTAATAAACTTTCTAAGCACTTTGAAGTCGGGATGGATATGCTAAAGTCATCCATGCAACCAACGAAGTTGTCATATTTGTTCTAAGCGCAAGTCAAGAGTTTGGTTAACAAAGACTTGATAGATCACACCAAGTCAAAAAGTAATTCCGTCACGCCAAATTTACCTTGACTCGAAAACAAATTATCTCACGGTTTTGCAATCCAAAGGAGAATTGAAATAGATCCTAGAAGTGTTTTAATCTCCTATGACACCATGTAATGATCCAAAACCTATAGCTACTAGCTAGTGGAAGCACGCAAGGAAAAAAGTGCAGGATCGAGCATGTCAATATCCTGGCCAAAGAAGTAAAAATGATAATCCATTGTCCTAATCTCACCTGCCAAGTCTTTATTCTCACACCGTTCGTGGTTCCTGAAAGTCTTGCTCTATTTATTAGGACATCTGAAACATAGTCCGCTGAATTATCGGCTCCCAAGCTTCCGATGCTGTATGTAAATAGATAAGATATGAGTTTTGAGTATTGATAGGAGGAGGAGTAGTTAAGAGGTGCAGAATATTTGTTTTTTTTTTTTTTAAGTAGGAGAGATATATTTCGTGTATGTTAGTTAGTTAGGTCGGTAATAGGAAACCTGATGCCATGGCCTGGTCCACAGGTTATATCTGTAGCTTGAACATATCTCGACCCACTCACTATAGAAATGCAATCATCCCCTGAAACAAGAACATTCTAAGGTTTAGTTTAGCCGGACACGATGATTTGTGAAAGTGAGGATATTGTTCACATTTTGTTCGCAGGGAAATATTGGAGCCAGACCCAGAATTTGTCCATGCCTAATCAGTTTCTGTTTGTTTATACCTGTCCTAATGACACACTGATCAATGAGGATATTCTGAGTTTCTGTGACATGAATTCCATCAGTATTCGGGCTTCCCTCAGGAGAAGTTATCTGCACGTTCACTGCTCTCACGTTCACACACTTCTGGAATACAAGATGCATTTGTTGTGCATTCCTAATGGACAAGTCAGCTACCCTCAGATTGTTGCATTCGTTGAACGTCAACGCCTGCAAAGATAGTTCTTCTTAGGAAACCCACAGGATATAAAAACTTCTTCTCCATTTGAATTTAGAATGAGATGTGTCACTGATCATGGGCAGATAGAAGAACTTACTGTTGGTGCATCCTTGCAAGGCTGCATCATAGCATTCAAGGAAGAAGAGAGGAATTGCCAGTGTTAGTGCATAGTGAAATCTAGGCCAATTAACAAATGTAGTGAAAAGGATGCAGCTACCAATGACTCACAAGTTTTGGGTTCGTTTTGCAGGATTCTTGCCACCATGTTTCTCCGTTGCCGTCTATGTAGCCACCGCCTTCTACTCTCAAGTTTTCCAAGTTTTCGAACTTCAGCCACTGTCTTGGATCTTTTTCATAGTCTGATTGGTGAGAAGGAGCCTCGATTGTTCCATAGATCTGAAACATGTAAACAGATACAAAGAAGAAAGGTGTTCTCTCAGACAAGAGAAACAAGCGTGTCCATTACCATAACAACTGAAAGACCTTGAGTTCATTACATTTTCTGCTGAATACAACTGCCTTGTTTTTTTTTTTTTTTTGGTCGTTCATTAATGTATACCAGCATATTTGGCACATTGAGATGTGCGCGCCGCATAAAACTCACCTTTACAGTGAGGTCAGATTGGCAAGGACCTGAGAAGGTGATGGGTGTAAGACGATAGGTTTTGCTCTGGGGGACTACTAAAACAGCTCTCTGAGCAGAACAGGCAGCCTTCCAGGCTTTACCGAATGCCTATATGCAACATAAAGCACTTGACTGTCACTTCGCCAAGAAGTGTTTCAGCATAAATCAGACAGATAGAAGAACGGGGAAGTGGAAAACAACATTATGTTTAGTCAATAAGACTATATTAAGACGAGGGGGTCATTTGTGCATTTATATACCTCAGTATCGTCACTTCCATCTCCTTTAGCACCATAGTCATCTACGCTCACCAACTTAAGGGAAGTCGATGAAGAGGCAGCTCGACTCCGTTTCAGCATGAGCTGCCTCCAGAAGTCAGAGTCATAATAGGAGATCCGACCCCTGCTGGCAGTCCTAATTGAGGAGAGGCGGGGCATCGGGTCATATTCACGGTAAGGATTATAGGGATCGGGCAGGCCATTTATGTGGCTGCTGAAGCAGAATGGCGAGGAGGTGATCAAGATGACGGAGATGCAAACGTGGAGCTTCTGCAAGTACATTTTGCTTCTGAGTTACAAAGAGTCTTAAGGCAAGGCTAGAGAAAGTGCCCACTACATAGATAATGGTATATGGACTATGAAAGGAATGTGTTTGTGCAAGTAAGAACAAAGTCATGCAACATATATATATAGAGAGAAGTGGAGTTCATGTCATTGTCATGATATAGAGAGAGAGAGAGAGAGAGAGAGAGAGAGAGAGAGAGAGAGAGAGAAGAAGAAGAAGAAGAAGAAGAAGCAGTATGGGAGATATAATTGGAGAACGTAGTTATCAAGCTAATGAGACAGATGAAGTATGGACTGGAAGGGTGACTCGGAAGAAACAAGAAGCAAAAATGAGCAGGTGGAGCTGACTTTAGGAGTTCCAGCAGTTGAAGAAAATATAAAGCAGTTATGGTTAGTTGCATTTGCTGGTTTACCAAGATGCACAAATTTCATGTTTCTGACGTATTACGTAGGCCCTCCTAGCCATACCATGTACCCGATGAGGAATCGCCCGAATCGACAGCTAAGTGTCCACCACATAGAATATGAGAGTAGAGTCACCTAAGAGCTTTTTGTGGGTATAGCTACTTGCCATTGCTTCACAAATGCACATTGGATTCGAATTTAGTACGATACATATTTCTAGGTTTGAACTGGACGCATCGGGTCACATACCAATTTGCCATTTTGTCCAAGGAAGAACGAAACTTGTTTCCTGGGGCAGTGTGTTAGGTATCATTTGGTACCCATTTTTTCATTTCTTGGTATTATAATATAGTGATGGGCATTCGGTACATAACCACCTATAATCTGGGGCTGTGGAAATTTGAGCTGTTGACATATAGCGTTCAATCTGGTTTGACGTTTGTGCGGTTAATCAAGCATAAATCTAGGCGGATGCCAAGTTGAACACCATGTTTCTCGTCATAGTTCCAATGTTTTTTGACCCAACATTCTACAGTGATTCTAGTCCACTATGACTATGAGCCCAAAGTTGAAACACACAAAACATGGGACAATTTATCTAGAATAATTAAATATTAAACTACCCATTTTTCTAACAGCTTAAGCTTTTAAAACAATTGGTAGTGATTCCATAAAATCTTTTACAATCAACATAGGTTCATGTGAGTCCAATGCATCAAAAGTCATTGAATCATGTAAGTCTCAAGTGGGAAGCATCGAAATTTAAAGTTGCATTGTGTTGCGTTCCCGTAAAATTCATAATTTTGTCCTTCTTCTCTACCAACCATTCTATGATAAATAGTTGCCGATGAATGTGGAATTTTTTGCTTTTCTTTTCTTCATATTAGTGTAAAGTTTTTTTTAGCATGGTTACATTAATTGCAATTGTAATTTATCCTTTTACAAGACTGGTGTAATAGAGAAAAGACATAAACATTTTTAATTAATCTAACATAGGTCTAGCTTGCGTGGGCGGAATGAAGCTTGGCTTGTGATGAGAGAGTCTGAACAAAAAGTTCTATAAATAATACCCAAATCTCTCCTTCAATCTTGTTGCACAATTAGCCTCATAGAAGGAGCAATTATAGAATGCTATTCATGAGGGATGGTCGCATTGAGCTAGTGTTTCAGGAGTGTAATAGAGGAGAAGCACTTGAGTGGATCATCGCTATTTCACATCAAGAACGATGAATTTCAAGCTAGATGCACAATCTTTTCTCCATTATTGTGTTCTAAAATCTTGCTATGGTGATTTTGAGTGCCGTTTTCACCGCTTGCAATTAGCTCAGTATTTTCGTTTGCATTCCTAGTGGGAACGGAGGAAAGACGGAAGATGATAAGTAACTTCCGTGATTAGCTCCTACTTTGGTGTTAAAACTGTTCATATCCAAAAGATCAAAAGCATGCACTAGGGAAGAATATGCACAGCTTCAAAAGTCAAAAGGGTTTGGATGACCATCCTCCATGACGTACCAAGAAACGCCATGGAAGAAGGGCCATCGTTTGTGTGGGGGGCAAGAAGCAAGAAACATGGGGTTGCACAAGAAGAACGGATCGTGAGAAGTTGGCAGCTTCATCGACAAGACGTGGTTAACCACAAGTCGATCGAGTTTGGGAATGAGAGGGAAGTGGAGAAATACATCTGCAGACGTCGTGACGGGGGTTGGCGTGTCTGCGATTCGTTAAGACATGTTGAAGGGGAGAGAGGGATGGGAGTTTGGGTCGTTTTCTTGGACAACTCGGGTTCGTTAACGTTAACGAATTCTTCTTTGTTTCTTTTAAGGAAATCTTCGGTTGGCTGACGTTTGCATGTTCATCATTTTGGACATTTGGGTTTAACTTTGGCTGCCTTAACCCAAATGCAAAAACGATGATGTCACCCTCATGTCATGTCCAGCTCAAGAAGAATTTACAGCACTGTTTCTTGCGGAAAAGGGAAAAGCAGACGGACTCAATTCGCATGGTTTTCGCAATTCATGTAATTGGTTCTGTCTACCAAGGACAGGTTGATACGACGCCGGACTTGCTTGTTAGCTAAAGAAACCGATTTCGATGTGATTGCAAGTTGTCTCTCAACTCTGTACTTTGGAACAAAAAGGAGGAAAGTTGGTTCCTGGCAGGACGCCAATGGAACGCCAATGGAATGATACGTAAGAATTAAAAATCAGATAAATTGACGATCTCGATTCTTTAATCACGAAACGAAACTCGTGCAATATCGAGAACGAAATGCGGAAATGTGGATAGTAAACGAACATACCTCCAGCCATTGATGAAGACGATCAATCACGAATACATGCGTTAAACATCCAGAGAAAACGGGTTTTTTTTAGCCAATCGCCCCTTTCGATATTGATGGTGTGTGTATTCTCTATCAACGTTCGCTCCGAAGTATGTTCTAAAGAGAGGAAAAAACAACGACGCAAAAGATGTCGTAACTGCCCTTTTGTTTTGAAAATTGACGTACGAGGTTTGGCTTAGGTGACCCATTTAAATTGACGTCTACCTTTTATAGATAACTGTCTCCCATCAAGACGGTTATTGAGGTAGACGGCTATCACGTAAAATTAAGACGGTTATTGGGCGAGACGGTTATTACGTAAAATTAATGTGCGTAATATAACGTTGATGTAATTTAAATGTCGCTATATCATTAATATGGGATTACAATCAAATAAATATAACATGATCTGCATAGGGAACTCTGTTTACAATGATGCATCCAGGCCTTTTTCCCATCCCGTTTACAGAGCTAGGAATGATAGTAACTTGTAAATCCGACTTATCTTTGGAGTATCTAAAAAATTGATTGCGATGTGAACGCCGAGCAATGGCGAACGGAAATTTGATTAGAAAGTCGCAGTAACCAAAGAGGGTGAAGAAAACATGTAAAGAGTTGCATTATATAGCGACCGGAGGAGAGGATGTCCAAGATTGTCACGATGAGAAAACTCTTGTGATGGTGTGTTCGTGTAAGTAAATCGGGGGCACTCCTCGTAGATCTGGTAAAGATGGGTGCTTGTATTTAGGAGAATTCCACTTCCTAGCTGTTTTTGATGTGCAATAGAACCCACCAAAAATCCATGACAGGTAATGTTATTCCTCACCCACGGCTCTGCTGACCTTTTGTGCGAATTCTGCAATGGCATGTGGCTCCATCAGAATCACCACCAACACAACACAACACAACACAACACATTGCTCTAAAACTGACTTGAAATGAACTCAATAGCCTAAACCCAGTCGCATACGTTCGAGTCTAAGATTGAACATGAGCAGACCCTTCTGGGTTCTGATTACGATGATGGTGACCTGACCACCCAAAAGGAGGAGGAAGAAGAAGAAGAAGAGATCCCTCAGAGAGAAAGCCCTGGTATCAACCTGGCAATGGCGTGAAAAAGGGAATGGGGGGATGGAAGATGGTAACCTCAACCTCTCTTAAACCAGAGGGAGCACCACGACCCCATTCCCTTTTCACGCGCATCCTTCAGATTACTAAATTCTTCATCATCGGGATTCCTTCAGACCACGACCGCCACTACTACTGCTACTGCTACAACATTAATCAATACTGAACACAGAGCATCCACCAGTGGGATGACCGATGAGTTCAGCTGAAGAGACGCGGACGTTGTTGGGAGTGGGAGGCAACAGTAGAAGAAGAAGGAGAAGAAGACGAGAGTCGAGTAGGGTTGCCATTCGATGGGCTCAGATCTGCCCACAGCTTTCTATCGAGCCCAAGATGTAATCGGATTCATCAATCCGGTTCACGTTTATTCGGGCCGGGCTTACTGATTGGGCTGGCATTCAAAGGGCAAAAGCCCGAAGGCCCCCACCATCGCCATGGAAGAACTCCGAGAAGACCAACGAAAGCGTACGCTTTACTTGAAGTAAGTAAAATCGCTGCGGGAGTATTAAGTATAATGGACGGTTGGTACGTCTGATCTCCGACAGTTGCTCTCCCACTGACGCTGGGGAGTGTCGGTGGACATGAAGTTGCACTGTCGCTTTCGTTTCGTCGTGTTGTCATTCTCAATCATCGATTTTTCTCCGTTTGATTTCAAGTGCACTGCTTCATATCTTTTCCAGCTGTCGAGCGGCTTGGAATGGTGGGACAGACATCGATCACGCGCTTTGATCGCTCCCTTTCCCTCTTTTATTTGATCCCGGCCTTTGCTCAATCACGAGTTTGATTTTCTGCACGAGCAACTCCGCGCGACTGCGTTGTGGGGCTTCAAAATTTCTGATCCATTTGGGACTTCAAGGTGAGATTCGCATCCCCTGTTCCTTCCTTGTTAAGTTTGGAGACCGGTCTGCACAAATTGATTCGATCTTTTGGCAAAGCAATTTCGCATGACTCCTTCGCTTCGGTACATGTGCGTTTATTGGCGAGCAAAACAGAGCAAATGTGAAACTTACTCTTTGTGTGCTTTTGCACTTTATGTGGTAGTTGCGACTTGATAGATTTTGCTTACTGGAGGATTCGAACTTATTCCATGAAATGTCTTCCCACTAGTTTATAGTCTTTTGGAACTGGCTTTTGCAGAAATATAGAAGCTGCCTTGGAAGAGGAAGGACTCGGATAGAACAGATTCCATTACCTTTTAGCACGTTCAAAGGTGCGTGTAAGCCTCTAAGTAGGCACAGATCTTGTCCACACTGAGTCAGTTTTGTGGTTTTCTCTGGGCATCTCAGCAAGAAGGAGCTCCGGCTATGGAATCCGAGGCTGAAACTGGGGTGAGAGTTCCTTTCCACTCAACAATTGCTTTCTGGTAATTACCATCAGTAGCACCTGGTCCTCTGCATTAACATATTTCAGCCATGCAAATTGGCAAGCGTGAGTGTGTCAACCTATTTGCAGGTCTTTTCCACGATGAATAGAATTGCAGCAACTTATTTATCTCACAGAGTGTCAAGCAGCATCATTAGTTGCTCCAGATCCAGCAATTTTAAGCGGATACTTGCTGAATCGCATCTTTTCAATTAATTTGAATACTTGAGTCATCTTTGGGTCGCCCATGTTTGCTTCTGTATAGTATGCTACACTGATCTATAACACGCTGACAGCATTATTATATGAGTTGGTGATTATACTGTGGTTGCAGATATTATGGGAGGAGGGTCGCTGCAAAAGAGATTGACTCATTGGTGTGAATTTTGTTGCTTTTTCACAGGGAAAGCCCTTGAAAAATCTGGGCAGCCAAGTCTGCCAGATATGTGGTGATAATGTAGGCAAAACTGTTGATGGGGAGCCATTCATTGCTTGCAATGTCTGTGCATTTCCTGTCTGTCGGCCCTGCTACGAATATGAAAGGAAGGACGGAAATCAGTCGTGCCCTCAATGCAAGACCAGATACAAGAGGCACAAAGGTATATAAAAGTAAAATAACTCTAGTGCTACTTTTAAAGTTGACTGCTCTCCCATTTTTCCAGTATTTTTGCAATGTGCTTTCATTTGCATTTAGATTGGCATTTGAAGCTTCCATGTTTGGAAGTCTTCCTATAATTTATAACTGCTTATGTTTGTGTCTTAAGCCAGACCCCAGAGCTTTATGGGGGACTGTATGTGTGTCATGTCCATAATATTTATTGGAATCCCTAGCTCTAAGTGCCAACCCAAACAGTCCTGGGATTTCAATTTGTCAATTCTACTTCTTATGAGATAAGCTTAGTTCTACATACCTTATCACACTCTTCTTGCTTACAGGAAGTCCTGCCATTCTTGGTGGCCATGAAGAGGATGGAGATGCTGGTGATGACTACAATTACTCTCCTGAAGATCACACTCAAAAGGAGAAAATTGCAGAACGCATGTTGAGCTGGCATATGACATATGGACGAGGGGAAAATGTTGCTCCGGCCAACTATGATGGAGAGGTTTGTCAGAACCATATTCCTTTGCTTACTAGTAGACAAGAGGTACTCTAAAGAACTTTTGGAAAGCTACTTTTCTCTACTGGTTGATTGTGTCACTGAACTTGCAGACACACCGTTCTTAAAATTCTCAGGTATCTGGAGAGTTATCTGCTGCTTCACCTGAACGACTTTCTGTGGCATCTCCTGGAGTTGGAGGTGGTGGAGGGAAGCACGTTCGTCCACTTTCTTATGCATCTGATGTTACTCAATCATGTATCTCTCTCTCTCTCTCTCTCTCTCTCTCTCTCTCTCTCCAGCGCGTGTGCATGTTGCCCCATTTAAGGTCATATTTAAGCTTCTAATTGATTATGTCTATTGTCTGGGTTAAGCATGCCCTCGTGGATATTGATAAAGATTTCTTGTCTTCACAGCTAACATAAGAGTTGTGGATCCGGCAAAGGAATTAGGTTCACATGGAATTGGCAATGTTGCTTGGAAGGAGAGAGTTGATGGCTGGAAGATGAAACAGGACAAAAATGTCGGACCAATGAGCACTGGCCAGGCAACCTCTGAGCGGGGAGCTGGAGATATTGATGCTAGCACTGATGTGCTTGTTGATGACTCTTTATTGTGAGTTATTACCATATAAGTTCCTGAGCTCTGTAATCTTTCTTTTCTTTTCCTGGGGATAAACCCTGCTGTAAGTAATAGGATCTCCATAATGGCAGCGAATAATATTGATTTTCTCAACATTTGTTTTTCTTTTGGCCAAAATGTACCATACTAATGAAATAGGAGGGTCCGTCAGGTAGCTATTGCTATAAAAATGCTATTTCTTCATTCTTGTATTCTTTTTTCCGTGCAGGAATGATGAAGCTAGGCAGCCTCTTTCAAGGAAGGTCTCCATTCCATCCTCCAGAATAAATCCATACAGGATGGTCATTATACTGCGGCTGATTATTCTCTGCATTTTCTTGCACTACCGTATAACAAATCCTGTGCCTAATGCATATGTACTTTGGTTAATATCTGTGATATGTGAGATATGGTTTGCAATATCATGGATATTGGATCAGTTCCCCAAATGGTTTCCTGTAAATCGGGAGACATATCTTGACAGGCTTGCGCTCAGGTAGGTCAACTTGTAAGTCATAAGTCTGGTTGATTTTGTCTTGTTACATCTGTGAGCAGATATTGGTTTTCTTTTCTGGTAATTGCAATGTTCATTACAGTGATTGTATGTTCGTCTGGAACAGATATGACAGAGAAGGAGAACCATCGCAACTGGCGGCTGTTGATATCTTTGTCAGTACTGTGGACCCCCTGAAAGAACCTCCTCTTGTTACAGCCAACACTGTGCTATCCATTCTTGCAGTTGACTACCCAGTTGACAAGGTCTCTTGCTATGTATCTGATGATGGAGCTGCCATGTTGACATTTGAAGCACTCTCTGAAACTGCAGAGTTTGCTAGGAAATGGGTTCCATTCTGCAAGAAGTATAACATTGAGCCACGGGCCCCAGAATGGTACTTCACCCAAAAAATTGATTATCTGAAGGATAAAGTTCAACCATCATTTGTCAAATATCGCAGGGCTATGAAGGCAAGGCCCCCCCTCTCTTTGTTTTTTTTAATCAACTTGGTTCTCTTGTTTTCTCTTCAGAATTGTGTTTCTTATGCTGTTCTCTTTGCATATCTGTAGAGAGAATATGAAGAATTCAAGGTCCGCATAAATGGGCTTGTTGCTAAAGCACAGAAAGTTCCTGAAGAAGGATGGATTATGCAGGATGGCACACCATGGCCAGGAAATAACACCAGAGATCATCCAGGAATGATCCAGGTGAATTAACTTTTCATCATTCATCATATATTCATATGATGCACGTACTTAGGTTGCACAGCCATGCCAAGCATGGTGTGTGTACTCATCTCATGTCTTTCTCTTTGCTGCATAGCCTTGTATTTTTCTTATTCGTTGTGGATATCTTTGAAAAGGTTATGGAGAGTCTGTCTTTTCACCTATTGTTGTCAGAAATGACACTTCTCTATATGTCTTTGGTTATAGTTTTCTTTAAGCATGGTTTTGCATTAAAATTCGCATGCTATAAGTTTTTTAAGATTCTCTATTGTGCCTTTTGTGTCAATGGAAGCATTACATCCTGTTTTATATTCGTCTGATACGAAAATGATATGTTTGGCTGTCAATTTCACATTTAGTTTTTGTGCTCCTTAGAAATGTAATAATCTTTTGTTTGTTGTTTGCAGGTGTTCCTTGGGCAAAGTGGAGGTCTTGATGCTGAGAATAAAGAGCTGCCACGATTGGTTTATGTTTCTCGTGAGAAGCGTCCTGGCTTCCAACATCATAAGAAAGCCGGTGCTATGAATGCTCTGGTGAGTACGATAAATATTATCAGATATCGACGCAATGTTTTGTGCAAGTTTTATTCTGCAAAATTAATCATCAAAATTTGGGTTTGGGCATACTCAGCTGATATGGATCCCTTGCAGGTCCGTGTATCCGCTGTGCTTACTAATGGACCTTTCATGTTGAATCTTGACTGTGATCACTACATAAACAACAGTAAGGCCTTGAGAGAAGCAATGTGTTTTCTTATGGATCCTAACCTTGGCAAATATGTTTGTTACGTTCAGTTTCCCCAGAGATTTGATGGTATTGATAAGAATGACCGATATGCAAACCGGAACACCGTGTTCTTCGATGTAAGTTTTGTATTACATCACGGATTGACATACTGCTAGTCCTTATCTTAGATTTATGGAGGCACTTAATTTGTCCATAGAGGAGTGCTTCGTAAAACACGTCTTTATGTGTGGAGCAAAGTTTGCAAGTATTTCATGGAATGAAAGGTTTTTAATCATATAATTTTGTTTAATTTTTGTGTGTTAATCCAGATAAACTTGAGAGGCTTAGATGGTATCCAAGGTCCTGTTTATGTGGGAACTGGGTGCGTCTTTAATAGAACAGCTTTATATGGTTACGAACCTCCCTTAAAACCAAAACATAAGAAGCCAGGAGTGCTGTCCTCGCTATGTGGGGGATCGAGAAGGAAGAGTTCAAAGTCGAGTAAAAAGAGCTCAGACAGCAAGAGATCTGGGAAGTATGTGGATGCTACTGTCCCTATTTTCAGCTTGGAGGATATAGAAGAGGGGGTTGAAGGTAATCTTACTGTACTTGTTTGCAGAAGTGCTCACAGGATGTCCAATTGAAACTTGATGTAGACCTGTCAATTGCAGCCATCGCGTTCAGTGCTCGTCTTTGAACGAGCATCTTATTGTTTTATTGTATGTGTTCAACACTGGGTTCCGTCTGGGGTCCTTTCAAATGACAATGTCATCGAGTTCTCTTATCTACTGTTAATCTGAGAGTTTTGGACATCATTTCTGCTTGCTGTTATCATGCCTATCAAAAGGAGCATTGGGCTTGCTTTCTTGGTTTGATCCTAAAGTGTGAATTTTCTCCTGCAAGGTGCTGGATTTGATGATGAGAAATCTTTATTGATGTCCCAAATGAGCCTTGAGAAGAGGTTTGGTCAGTCTGATGTTTTTGTAGCCTCAACTCTCATGGAAAATGGCGGAGTTCCTCAATCTGCAGCTCCAGAAACCCTTCTTAAAGAGGCTATTCATGTTATCAGCTGTGGGTATGAGGACAAAACAGAATGGGGCAGTGAGGTATGCAGATGATTCCCGAGGCTTTCTACTGTTTTTGTAGGCCAGCATTTTGTTCTTTGCCAACTTTATTTTATTTTGCTTTAAGATACTATTGTGTCTTCAAGATCAGTTGCTAGAAGGCACCATTGTATAAAGAACAATGACATGTAGCTTTTGATTGAGGCGCTTACAACATTGTAGCCTGAGGATTGATTTATCATGCATTGTGTTATATTCCACTGAATCCTGAACGTGTTAGAATTTGTGTCTGCTTATTCATGTGGTATTAAGGTATTTATCCTCTCATGCTCTTTTGCACTTATTATGTCTTTGTACTAGATTATAACAGTGTGAATTTGGCTATCTTTTGTAGATTGGGTGGATCTATGGTTCTGTGACAGAAGATATTCTAACAGGATTCAAAATGCATGCCCGTGGTTGGCGGTCAATTTATTGCATGCCAAAGCATCCTGCCTTTAAAGGTTCTGCCCCCATCAATCTTTCAGATCGACTGAACCAAGTGCTTCGATGGGCCCTAGGTTCTGTGGAAATTCTTTTTAGTCGGCACTGCCCCATATGGTATGGCTATAGTGGAAGGCTGAAGTGGCTTGAGAGATTTGCCTATGTTAACACAACAATTTATCCAGTCACTGCCATCCCTCTCTTGATGTACTGTACCTTGCCAGCTGTCTGTCTTCTTACAAACAAGTTTATCATTCCACAGGTCTGCTTAACATTTTATTCACGTTTATTCGATAGAAATAATCTTTTCATTGCAATATCATGTTTCTTTGTGCTTCTGGTGCTTTATTCGAAACAGTCCATTGGCTTATCCGTGTAGGGGAACTCCTTTAGAATGTGGTCTTCTTTGGTTTCTTTTTCATTTGTTTGCACTCATTAGTAACAATAAAAAGTGAGCAGCATTATGTGTGATTTTCTCCTCTATTTGGAGATTCTGGGATGCATCTGTTCACAAACGTGAGGCATGCATCTTTCTGCAGAAGGATATGAATGTAACTTTATCATGTCTTCAATTGAATATATATCTCCAAACAGCCAGACAAGGAAAGTATGGGCAAAAAAAACAATGGACAGCCTTTCTCATCTTTGCAATTTCAGTCCACCACCAAACAGAACTTAATTATGTAAGAAAATAAACAGAACAAATGTATCTTTCATTTGGGATCTCTTGTTTCCTTGATAAAGTTGATAAAATTCGAGTATACTCTATATGCATAAGATGTTTTTGCTAAAAATACAGTAGAGGCTCCTGGCATTCGATTATGTCAAAAACTTCCACTCTTATCAGGCCTGTTACGCTGCATCTGTAGGATATACTGAGTTGATTCAATTTGCATGCTTTACCACGTTTTTAGGTTATACTGAGTAGTAGTGGTTTTTCTTGTGCAGATTAGTAATATTGCAAGCATATGGTTCATCTCTCTTTTCCTTTCAATTTTTGCTACTGGAATTTTGGAAATGAGGTGGAGTGGTGTTGGAATTGATGAGTGGTGGAGGAATGAGCAGTTTTGGGTCATTGGCGGTGTTTCGTCCCATCTCTTTGCTGTTTTCCA
Organism: Rhodamnia argentea; assembly: GCF_020921035.1. Lineage (NCBI taxonomy): Eukaryota > Viridiplantae > Streptophyta > Magnoliopsida > Myrtales > Myrtaceae > Rhodamnia > Rhodamnia argentea. The sequence continues at coordinate 20,656,543 of NC_063157.1, read as the reverse complement.
AGGTATACTCAAAGTGCTTGCTGGAATAGACACCAACTTTACTGTCACCTCCAAAGCATCAGATGAAGAAGGGGATTTCACCGAGCTCTACATGTTCAAATGGACAACTCTGCTCATCCCACCCACGACGCTCCTCATCATTAACTTGGTGGGGGTTGTTGCGGGGATTTCCTATGCAATCAACAGCGGATATCAGTCGTGGGGGCCTCTATTTGGTAAGCTGTTCTTTGCTTTTTGGGTGATCGTTCATCTCTATCCCTTCCTCAAAGGTCTCATGGGACGCCAGAACCGCACTCCTACTATTGTTGTTGTCTGGTCAATCCTTCTTGCTTCCATTTTCTCTTTGTTGTGGGTGAGGATCGATCCATTTACAACAAGAGTCACTGGGCCAGATGTTGAAAAATGTGGAATCAACTGCTGATGGGACGCAGAAAGTCCAATCGGAGTTTTGGTCACCTTATCCCAAACTCTCCTGAAATTTGCTGAGTTCTGTAGTTACCAGTACCAACATGTCCAGTATGTTGCTTTTCTCTGTCACATACGTGTATAGAAAATTATAAAGAAGGTATAGTTCTGTTTATAGGGGAGAGATGTCCCGTTCGATGTAAAGCTTGATTCTTTGCTTCCTTTCAAGTAATCAGAGTAGCTAGTTGAAGGATGACTTGCTCTAATTACAACAGTCAACTGTTATTCTGTTTTTTGAATATGCAAAATTGATAATCTTTGCTGCTCCATTGAAATTAACAGCGCCCATCTTCCACTCAATATCTAAGCAAGCACATTTTTCTGTTTTTTGACATTTACTAACCCTCCAATTACGGAGAGCAATAGATTAAAACCCAATCAACTGAAGATACTGTTTGTTTGGAGGTATAAAAGCCAATCCGACACGCCCTCAAGTAATGGAGGAATGTTTCCAAGGTCAAATTGGGATACGGGCGGTGTCGCTAGCTGTTATGTTGATGATTGGCGTTCTTCTATCTTAAACTTTGAAGGAAAGCTAAAGGCGATTTGCTTCACTGAGGCATTGTCAAGGGCCTCAAATGGCCAAACATCTTCGACAGAGAGAGCTTGAATTGTAAGAAACCAACAAAGTTGTCCAGGCAAACATAGCCAGGTTGTTGACAGGAACAAGTTCTAGTGCTTGATATCTGTTCCTGAAGGGGAACTTCTCTTTACCATTTTTGAGAGAGAGAGTCGTAGTCTTATATATACCCTCTGATGTACATGTAGAGCAGCATTCGAACAGGTTTATTGAGCAGGTCAACCATAATATAAGCACGAAACATGCATGACACAGATAACTTATTCCCTCACTTAAAACAGAAACGAAGTGAGGAAAAACTAGCAACAAGAACTATGCTGCCGGATTGCATGTGCAAAAAATTATGAAGCCTGTGGCGTCCGCTGACCCCTCAGAAATCTCCAAGGACCAGTTCCAGTTCCCATCCTGCAGAATGCAATAACATATTCATTCAATTTTATGAATGACTGGTGAACATTGTGAAAAAACAATGAAAGAAAGGTAACTGTGCAAGGAGGAGGAAAAGAAGCCCAATTTATGGGTACACTATGGTCATTTTCATTAATTAATCATTAACATTTGTCTGATTAAGCAAGGAGTTTTGTTTGCACAGTGAGGCAAATTTGGAATGAGTAGCCAGTCCTAGCTCTCGAATTCTCTCCTTTTCTTTGGCCCCATTTATCGTATGTTTCACAAACCCTAATGATATAATTCCCCGGACTACCAACCGATAAAATGAACAAGATGAAGAAGTCAACTTGTCAGTCAATCAGATTTTGTCAGGCCTTTCTACTATAATATACTTGGGTTGGAAATCACACTAGTTGGTCAGATTCTTGCACGACTGTTGTTAAGGCCAAAATTTACCTCCAGACACCAGCAAACGTACGAAGACCCATATAAATTGTCAAGGCAACCCAGATTCCTACAAAGCCGTTGCTCCCAAAGAGAAGGAGCAAGGAAGCAATGCTAACAATAGACACCAAAACCTGGAAGATAAGAAAAGGGAGCGAAAATATTATTAAGGAATTTCGGCTAAACCAAAGTCGTGAGATAATAAAGTTTCAGTACTTGCCATGGAGTATGCAGAGTAAGCAAAATCTGAAGCTCCAAAATTGACACCATCGAAAACAAAAGCTAATGAGTTGATTGGCTGCGTAGCTGCGACAAACTGATTGGCATATGAAGGAACATTAAGTATGTTTGTACAACATTCTTAACTAGAATGTTATGCTTCTGATTAGCAGGGATGTACCGGAAGGCCAACAAAAATTATTTGTTGAACATTGACATCTTTTGTAAATACACCGGATCCAAATCGCAGACCAACCCCGACCACAACAGCAAGCCCAAGGCCTAGGACAAAACCCATCTGCATAACAAAATTTTGCATATCATTTTAGGTATTCACACACTGACAAACACAGAGGATGCCCTTTTCCACGTGATAAATCATTCCTTGATAGTTATTTAAAGTAACTAAGGGACATCCAGACTGCTTATCTCATATTGACATGCATGTCAAAACAAAAGTATCGGAATCCCTTGTTGATGATACCGTAAGAGAAAACAAAAGAAAGAAGTCGGATGGCTTCCAACAATCTCATGTTCAATGTAACCAGAATACCTGTAATACCCTGGATGCAGCAGCTGTTGCCTTGCCATAATCTTTCTCAGCAAATGCACTGGCTAATATTGCCTACAATTTGTTAGAAAAGGACAATATCTATCATCTATCAGTATGAATAGAAAATTGCCCATTGACACGAGCAACATTATAAACATTCCTTCGAGACTAACGCATGACCAAAGGAAATTGGATCTAGGGTATACTCTAGTTAGCTCTATTTGCCAGTTCATGTTAGTAGGCTCTGCTGAGGTTTGACTCAGTTTTTACGCTGGAAAAACAAGCTGTTATCTAAAATTGGCGAATGCCGACTTTTATGCTGCCTCTGTGTACTCTTTGATACAAGGTTGCAACGTTTTGTCACAGGGTATGTAGCAGTACAAAAACTCACTGCTTCAAGTTTAAGAAAGAAAAAGAAGCATTTACCTGTCCAGCGACAGCCAAACCATCAGCCAGGAGTGATGATGTCATCCAAACCTGTAGACATATCTGGAATGCAGCCATGGGTGTTGAACCAAGCCTTGCCGCCATTGATGCGGCTAATGTAACACAGAATGTAACAGCTATCACTCTCGCCAACAGTAGAACACCTGCAGACAACAGCAAGCAGAAAGTAAACATAAACAGATACAGATATAAGGTATAAGTAGATATTTCAGATACACTGATCTAGAATTACAGAAGAAGCAAAATCCAGGTTAATGTTCCAGGTTTTAACGGCATGAACAATACGTTAGCAGAATGGGCAGCATGTCTTGCAAAGTTTGTTACTGTAAGTGCGTTAACGATACTATTTTTCCACATCTAATCTAAAGTCATCATTAGACCAAAAAAAAATTAATAATAATGTCATCAGGAGAGCAAGCAGTCCAAATTGAAATTTCTTGATTTGGAAGACGTAATCACAAGCAATCCATCAATGTTAGAAATCAACCACCTACCATTTTTCAAGAATCGATGAAATTGCAACTCTTTGATGCTGGGAGGTAAGAGTTCAACTTGTTTCATCAGCCTCCATAAGAGAATTATTGCTATCAAGTACCTGAAGGGATCACTGCCATAATGCACCAGTCCAAATGGCCCAAACAAGTAAAGAAGTAAAAGGTGGACAATTTTACTCACTGAGAAAGAACATGTGCTATGGCTGCACCACTAACTCCCATGTGGCAGGCGAAGATAAGTATGGGATCCAAAATGATATTTGCACCATCTCCTAAAACTGTTTTGAACCAATACACGACAAAATCAAGTTGAAGGTCTATGAGTCTCAAGAAATTTTCATAATTTTTCTTCCTTCATACATTGACAAGCGAGTTAATCCCACTCCGCAAAATCAAGAAGCAAGCGCGGTTTACAGATGCAAACTGGATTTAGATGCAGTTATTGCAATTCAGCAGGAATAAAAAGTGTCATCTTCCTCTCAAGGCAATCAGGAGCAACTACTGAATATACTAAATCAAGGGTTTTACCAAGACGTTAAGTCAACACAATGTCTTTTCAAAATATGTAAAATTTGCTTCTTTCATTTGATTCCTAAACATTAAGCAAAGTTGTATACAAAAGATATTAGACAGCAGGACTTTCTAACAATTATTGGTGGCATTGTTGTCCATGTCCTTCAATTAGTTGCGACTCTTCTCGTGAATGCCAAACTTATTTAAGCACTTGCGGGGCAAAACTATGACTGAGAGACAGGCTAGACAGCTATGATCCTTCTCTAAACCAAGTAATAAAGAAGTCATTAAGAATCAGTCTTAGATGAGTAGTTGCAGGGTCATAGGGCTTGAAAGCCATCCTTCTCGCCCAACACCCTTTGGCTGCTTTGCATGCTTTACTAATATCTGTTCTAGCTTGCAATTACATCTGGAAGTTATCTTCCATTCTTTCTATCATGCTACTGTACCTTAATAGAGAAGAAGAATCATAGAGAATATCTTTCTGACCTGTGGCATAAAGAGGAGTTTTAGTATCCTTAAATCCTCGAAAGACCCCTTGCATGGCCAAAGAGAGAAGAACTGCGGGAGCGCCAAGTGATCTCAATGTCAAGTACTTTTGCGCGGGAGCCAGCATGGGAGAATTCTAGCAGAAAGGTACAATAAGTGACTCTTTATATATGCAGGAGATATAACTGCTAATGCTAGACAGAAGTACTGTAGACTGACAGAGAGAATCGCCATATTATCGAAGCACGTGAAGATGATGAATCTCAAGTAACTTCTTCACATTTATTATTTGTGTTGGACATGCAATGTGATCATATAAACAACAGCAATGATCTTGAATCAGCAAACCTTGGTCAGGTGATGGCCAAAAAATATTTACACCGTACTCAATTTTTCTTAAGTTGAGCCATGAGACAACATGGACAAATAGGACAGAAATATCAATTTTAACTCATTTTTTGTGCATTTGTTGATGTTTGTAGACATAAATAAGTGAAAGAAAGATGCCACTCCACCAACAATTTTCTAATTGAGTGCTTTCAGTACAGAGAGTATTTCACTTTGAGTTTCATGCTATGAGGAACTTGTAAAAAAGCAAAGCTGATAACCTTTTCTTCATCCTCTTAGCTATAAGTTTGTGAGAATTGGCTTCAGCTTTGCCTTTTTGAAATCACAAAACCAGTTAAGAAAGGAGACAAGCTGAAAATGAAAATCTCCAAAGCCAGATTTGTCTAAGACACAAGTAACTGATACAGCTCCTTTACTATTAAAGAGCATTTTGTTATCTCATGGTAAATGCGCCAATGTAGATCTTAAAGATTGATTATCTTCATTTAGAAAGATAATTGTTAGGCACTCATATGATCAAGCGAGAAAATTGATGGGAAATATGCACATAGCACAGCAGTTTCCAAAATGCTATCATTGGGCATTCTTAGACTGCAGAGGAACTTACAGATTTGACACCCATGAAACCCAGGAGAGTTTTTGCTCCCAGTATAAGGAACAAAGTTTGCAAAAGACCAAGAATACCACCAATAACTAATGCTGTTGAAGCAGAAGGAATATGTCTCCTCTCCTTGCACGACTTGAATTTGTCCGCGTTGCTATCAGTGCCAGATGGAGAGTTACTAATACTTGGGATCAAATCTGGCGACCAACAACGAAATTGTCAAAATAGTTATACTGTCACTAACAAGTTTTGAAAGCAGAACATGGATGAATCTGCTTGCATATGACATAAGACAATGCCAACCGGCCACAACTCAAACGGAATAGAATCTACATTTTCACTCAACATCTAGAGCCTAAGTAAAATGAAGTTTAATTTTCAGAGAGAGAGAGAGAGAGAGAGAGAGTACCGGTTTCTTGCCTAAGCTCTTTATTTTCACTCTTTGTCGCTGAACCTTTTCCAAGGTTCTCAAGCACAACATCTTCTGTAATCACTCCTTTCATCTCACTGATTTTGATACGACCTTTTTCTGGTTCCTCACCTGTTGCGGATTCATTACTAGCTCTTCCGAGAGTTTCCTCCTCGGCAACAAAAGATGTTGTTATACTGACCAGGGGAAATATGGTAATCCTTGAAGCTTGGTTAAATATAGCGATTGAAACTCCGACAGCAGCAATTTCCACCGGACCTACGTAAAACATGATATCAGCATAAAATCCATGTTAATCAGAAAAGCAATTCATTTGTAACATGAAAAATCAATTTTCAGTGAGCTGTATCTTTTGTAGGATTATGATGCTTCCCTTCTTATCTACCAGCAAGAAAAATCACCATTTACCTTCTGGGAAATATCACATGTACCCAGCATACAAACTGGTGCAAAAACTTCCCCGAGCAAGTGCTAAGAGTGACTAGTGAGAACATAGCATATAATCAACAAAGGCCAGTGAGTAAAGACTATACTATAACAGAGCAATCCTAAGGAACATGTCCAAGCCCTTTCCCTTTAAGTGAATTTGGAAAAATGTTCATAAGCGATATAAAAATCATTGGGATGCTTATCCATACTCCTGTTCATTAAAAACTCTTTCCAGCCTGCAGCAGAAAAGAGCGGAACCCTTTGATCTCATGGAGTCCTATCGGTAGTACAAAGTAGGATCACATAAAACAATGATAGGTGTAAAGGCAGCTAGCTTTTGCTTTACAGCAATAAATTTAAGGATTCATCAAAGAAATTTATCTTTTCTTCAGTAAACATTTTAATGGAGACAACAAACTGTTGCTGGCGTGATTTATGCCTCTTTTCGATATACTGCAATACATTAAACAACACAGTATTTCAATGTACATAAATGCAATAGCGGTTTTTGGTGCATGGTCTGTTATGTATCTCAGTGATTGCCACAATCATTTATTGGGAAATGAAAAGGACTATCTGTGATGGAATCCTACAGATTTTCTTCAACCATGAAGATAGAGTTCAATAATCAGACCTAAGCGGCCAATAAATGCCGTGTCAATTAAGGAAGCAACTGGATCGGCGGCTAAAGCCAAGGCTGCAGGAAATGCAATCCTTAGTATCTCTAAGCCAAGCGCATCCATCTTGAAAACATGCCTGAAATTAAATTTGCATATGAACATTAGCTTTCCAAAGGAAACTGATAATGTTTTTCCATATTTGCTATAGCATGTGCTCTATAAAAAGAAAAGGCAGCAGCTAGAAGGAGTAAAAGGAGATGATCATATAGTAACCAATATATGTATTTGTTAATGAAAATGAACCTCAGAACTGCCTTCAAAGGTTCAACTCTAAAATCACATACACGAGCTCTTTCAGAAGTGAATTGTTGAAACCGAAATAATGTAGAGAGGCACCATGCTGTACCTTGTATCTCTGAAGAAAACAATGAAGGGCATGCTCCACTTGCTCTTAGATAGATGACGATAACTGTCTTCTGGCATCTTTTCCAGTGAATTCAAGTCACTTGGCCCAGACATACTACACTAAATGCAAAATGGGAGGCAATTTGTCCTTGGCTGGTCCTAAAGCAGAGGACCTAACAGCCTTTTGGCAACTGCAGAAAATCAATTATCATAAATTTTTCACCAGCTTTGCTCTGCATCATATGCAATGTTCATGAGGACCATGCTACAGCCATCAGATACAATAGTGAAGATTAAAGAAGCATGCGAAGTATGGAAGTTCTCTGAGGACAAATAGTCCAACTAGATGGAGCAAAGGATAGTAAGTTAAACAGCAATGCTTGAGGAACCACCATGGAACTTTAGAGTCACATATAGAAGAAAGATAACCAGCACTTCAGACCAACCTCTCTCGTAGGATATTGTAGTGGGGCATGTAATGAAGGAAGAAATAAGAAGAGCTGAATCGAATCAAAGGCAATAGAAACTCGAGCCTTATTTATTACCGGTGTAGACATTCTCACTCCTCCAAAATGGTGGCGGATGAAAGCAAATATATTTATTATATGTTCAAGATGCCGCCAAGTACTGCCAACCTTGTGGAGTATCTAGTGTATCTAGCATACTAGTTCTGTTTGGCTGAAAAAAGGTAGCAAAAAAGAAGTAAAGAAAGCTGCTTACATGTGCCAATGGAACAATTGCCACAAACTGGCCAGTGCATATGATGCGATTATCGAAGATTTATATTGTGAACAAATTCGGGCACGAGGATTGACAGGATTCGGTGTCAACAACTAGCTTCGCCTCTAAGTTGCAACTAAGATTTAACAACTCGGGATAATGCGGACCAAAATATCTAATCAAAGGAACAATGATTAATTGAGTAGAGAAACACCGTGTGAACACCTTTGCATGTCAAAGTGTCCAAAACTAACACACTAGACAGAGTAACTGAGACGGCAGATGTCGGGGAATAAGACATGTGCTACTAAGACAGGACATGGGACCTTCCCTAGTTCCAGCTTCCCCTGATAACAACCTAACGTGCGGAGAGACAGAGACAGGGACAGACAGAAAGAGATTCTTCCATCTGAAGCAGAGCTCCTCCATTACATGCACAAGATAACTGCTCTGCTCATGCTCAATGCTCATCGAATCGGAGGGGCAATTGTGCTGAGCCTCGAGCCAACAATGCATATCAAAACTACTATAGATCAGCATTGACGATATACATTTCTCATCACCAACAATGCATGCTTGAGTTCTTAAAATGTGATTTGTCTGGTCTAGTGGAACGAGTCAATGCAATACTGGCTCTTAGCGCATAGTGATCAGGTCATTGAAGAGCCGGGGAATGGTAGAAACAGGTAAGCGTCGAATGAGCAGTCAAATCATTTTTCAAGACGACTCCAAGAATTAAAAAACAACATTCATATGCGGCGATCACCGCGTGCATGTAGATATGCAGAAACTTCATGTCTAATCATCGACCGCCACTTTCTGATATGGTCGAGAATGCAACCTTTGGAAGCTCAGAAAAATGGAAATATGCATCTGCCGTGTGCTTGAAGATAGTGAAGCAAGATTATCATTTTTGAAGGGAAAAACACTCATCACTTAGACAGCAGCAAGGGAACCAAACAAAAAAAAAGGAACCTGCAAACCTTTCTGATTTTTTTCTGTGTGTGTGTGAGATGGAGAGAGAACACGCAAACTTCTTTCCACCAACTTCTTTTGGGTTCTCATGCAGAAACCCTTTGCCCGCTCTTCCCCTTTTAAAGTGTGTCCATCGTCCTCGCTGCTCTCCCTTTTGTTTCATAAAACAGTTTCCTAATTTTCCTGCGTTTAGTTCACCAAAAATAAACTTGTCAATGAAAATATTTTCCACCCATTAAAAAAAATACCTTCAAAAGTGAAGAAAATATTTTCCTCCTTTTGGAAAGTAAGAAAAATATTTCCCTCATCTTTCCTCCCTCCATTCCTACACATTCATTTTACTTTAAATTATTTTTTTTCTTTTCTTTTTATTTTTATTTTTTATGTGTAAAAATCAAAATAATTAGTAATTATGTATTTTTATTTTGTTCTATTCTTTCTTCCTCTGCCGGTAGCCGGCCATGGCGATGGCGGGTGGTCGGCCACAAGTGAGGTCGAGCCTCACCGGCTCTAGTGAGGCTCGAGCTCGTCAAGGCGGATCGGCCTCGCTAGAGGCCGGCAAGGTTTAGCCGTGGCGAGCTTGACCTCGTTGGCCTTGGGCGAACTTGTCCCTCGTTTGTGACCAGTGACCAGCAAAGAAAGAAAGAAATGACAAAATATAAAATATAAAAAAACTCAAAAATATTAAATTTTTCAAAAAATGATCAATTTCTATTGCTTACAAAAATAAAAGCATTTTCCATTGACTATTTATTTCAAGGCATACCAATAATCATTTTTACGAAAATATTTTTTAAAATCATTTATTTTCTGCGAAATAAATGGAGCCTTAGATTACTTTTATTGTGCAAACTAGCGGTGCAGAAGTTTCTTTCACATAAGTCACATACAGTTCTTGTTTTTAGCATGTAGCTTTATTCCGTAAAATAGGTCGACATTTCCATTCCAAGACCGTTTGCACCAAAACAAAACTTTTATGCTGACGATATATGTAATAGAAATCACTATACACGATGGAGAAAGCCAAAGTGTGTAATTGCTCGTCCTCTATCCTTTCTCATTCGCAATTCTACTAGCCTAATTATTATTATTTTTTTCATTCTTGATATGGAGCCGAAAGCAGACTATTAACATTTCAACATAGTGTTTATACATCCCATGTTATGCTCGCGATATCGACTCGAGCTTATCGTTGATGGCTTTGCGCAGCATTTGGTTTTAAAGATTAATTCAATAATTTTTCTAAGAACGCTCAGTATTTCTCTCTTTACTAAATTGACACTAAAGCGTCAACTGTTGCACTAATTTGATTTCAATGTTTACTTCTGTCAATGTAAGGAATCTAATTACAAAGAAAGGGAAAGGGCAAGAAGAGATTCTCGACCACCAACTATATATATGTGTGTGTGTGTGTGTTGAATGCATGAAATTTAAAGACGTCAGCATGACCCCAATGTGGTCGTCGACTTTTGTGCCATGCATTAGTTTAAGTGCTTTGTTAGGTTGCTTGCGACTTTTTGATATTGGAGACCACGTTGGAAACCCAATACCCAATCAATATATGCTAGTCGTCATTACCTAATTTTTTCCCGTAATCTCTATATCTGCATGTTATGTAGTTTGATCTGATTAGCTTTGACCTATTGGGTTGATAAGGGCCACCTAAGGTTGTGTTAGTGTAAATACTTTGTATTTCTCAAAAGATGGGACCTGCACGACGAATAATTGAAACGATATTTGCCCACATGACTTATAAACCATGCAATAACTTATCGTTGATGATTCGCCCAATAGGGTCACCTGCATTAAGAGCAGTTGATTTGTTTGTGAATCTAATGGAGTTATATGACACCACGTAGGAAGGTATTAGGATTACTTAAAAAACTTTAACAGCTCTTACTAAGTGATGTGTCAACACCCGATAGAAGATCGTCACGTCATTAAGTAAAAGAGTTTCAATACGATTTTTTAATATGTTTAGCATAACTCCATTACTTAATTGGTAAGAACACTAGTGGTGTTACAACTTTCACATGACGCTCACTAGAATGTTATAACTTTTTCTTCACTCACTTGAGTGGCACATCAGTGTATTGTTCACTTGATACGTATTCCGATAATTCGTTCTAGGTGACTTTTTAAGTCATAATTTTGAAACCGACCTTGCTTTTTAGAAGAAATTGAAGATCCATGTGAAAAATTTCTCACCCCATGTGACAAGAGCTAACAAAACGAAGATGTTTCTTAGGAAGACTCTCTCTCTCTCTCTCTCTCTAGCTTTGTTTTCAGCTTAGAAGCATAGCCTGGTGACTTCGACGCCACTCCTCCTTCGTCGTCCATTGTTGCTCTCTCTTCTGTCTTTGCGCTTCCTTTGAGAGCCCAAAATTCGTTGGCGGACGAAATAAAGAAATGGCGATGGTGACTTCTAAGAGAGAATGAGTAAGGGAATCTCTTTTTTGAGTAAGGGCTCTTCACCAACGGATGCCCTTCTCCCTCTCCCTCGCTTGCTCTGAGAACGAACCCCAATATCGGGTTGGAAGCAGAGTTAGGATTCTTCACCAACCTTTTCAACTTGGACAGAATTTTACCCAAATTTTCTTAGATTGAATTAGGGTTGTTTAAATAGATCTATAAACAACGTAGTTTAACTTCTCATTTGGTGATTTCATTTTGTCAGCGAGCCCCGTCGTACGTTATATAATAAACTAATGTCAAATCAGATTTTCAGGCGCAACAAATCGTCGATGGCATTCAAGTGAACGATTTTTTTAAAAAAAAAGTGGTCTCATGTGAGTGAAAACGAAGTTATAGCACTCAAGTGAACACCGTACAAAATTTATTGTGTTTTTATCCCAAAAATAGAGCAAGGACAATGGTAGTGGGTGATAGCCTCCAGAAGATATCATGGCACCTTCTTTTAGTTTGTAAATCAGGTTATCAAACCTATAAAACATAATCAGAGATCAGTGCATCTGCAACAAGAGCAAATAGAGAAGGTGGATGGACCTAAAAAATGATGGATGTTGATGGTCGCGTTTGGAGATAACATAGTTTATTGTAAAGCAATGTCATTAACCTCTTAGGGGTTTCTATCTTTCTTGAAATCCATTTATATTGTCCATCTTCATTCCATTTCCCCGTTTCTAAATGCGTGCCCGAGGATGTGGGCTTGCACGTAAATTAAATAGGTTATCACTCATGATGCCGACCCTGTATTGCTTAAAAATATGACAAGACTGCCGATCTCTCACTTTGAGTTCAAAGCGCAACACAAGTTTTGAGAAAGAAATCGTCCGGGCTAGTTTTGCTGACTTTGGAATCAACAGGCGCTTGGATTCTAGATCTATTTCACTGCCTTCTAGAGAATTACTCCATGTTTTATCAGGTCATAAAACGGGGAGATAGCAAGTTCTCGACATTAATCTTCGCATTCGGGTTCACCCCTTTTTTCGCGAGGAGAAGAAGACGAAGAAAGAAAAATATATTAGGTTAGCAAAGATTAGAATCACCATCGTTTGGGGAGTAGTACAAGGAGGACAAGGGAAGGTACGAAAGGATGCTCCAAATGGTAGGGTTGGTGGAGCATTACTTGGCGTATTGAAGTGGGCGCCCTAGATTAAACACCGAGGAACCAAAGTGGGAGGACAAGATGAGCTACAACATCACATCATGACCAAAATAATGCACAATTTATCGGAATGCATTAGTTTCAACGAAAAGCAGGAAGAGGGTTTCCGTTTTTCGTGTGGAGGCCACGATGCCTCCACGATCAATATTATCATTCCTTGTCATCGCATGCACCTCCGCACGCGCAAGGCTTTCCATTCTCTTCAATTGTCCTTTGTTGATTATGTTGTAGGTTTGTTTGTAAAACAAATAAAAGCATCTTTTCTTTGTCCCACGTAGGAAAGACGGGAGAGTGCAAGATACTTTAATAGTTAGAAAGTTATTATAGTTTTTCAAATAAAAAAAATGGGCAAGTGAGATACGCTGTTGGTATACTTTATTAATTCTAATTCGGAATGTTTAGTTATTTAATTATCTCTAATAGTTATTTGAACATGAAGAATCTTTGTTATTTAATTATGTCTAACAGTTATTCAGACGTGTTTTTGGACTTGAAGCGTTATGTCCAAATATTATAGAGTTGTATTCTCTTCTCTCTCTCTCTCTCTCTCTCTCTCTCTCTCTCTATATATATATATATATATATATATATGTTCTGTTCATTATTTTATAACTTTAACTTCCAAATTTCATTTTTTCTCAAAGAAATACATCTTTCATCTCAAATTGTTTCCCTTGAGAGATTCTGGAAAAATGTCAAAATTGTTATCTTCTATTCTCACTTAAGATGTTGTCGTATGCGGAAAGATATTTGCCAACAAATGAATCCTTAAGGAGAGCGTTGTTACGTCTCAAAATTTGATTCCATTTTGTTTCATTCCTCCGATATTTTCCAACAGATTCCAACAAATGTGAGAATGTGCTTCTTTTATCTTGTCTTGTCTCCACAAGCTGTCCCCTTTTCTTGTAATGTGCACATATTATAAGCCAGCACTAGCTATGGCTAGGGAACGAGGTGGGCATCCAAACCAAACTATGGATGAATCCGCTTGTGGACCTCCCAACATTCTTTGTTGACTGACGAAAGCAAGTCCACTTCTTTCCGTTGTGGCTTTCCTTTGTGCGTCCGTCGATCACTTTGATCACTATACTAAACCGCGGAGTTAAAAAATCAATTGCTCTTTGATTAATCATATGCCAAGATATTATAACCGGTGGATTGTGCATATCCCAACAATCTGGTTAACCCTATCTCGCACATTGGTCAACAAGTTTCGTCTTAAGATAAACGAGAGGAGAAAACATCTCAGAGATTTTGTAATTGAATCGAGCCCAACTTAAGTTTGAACAGCTTGAGTATTGAGTCGAGACCAGCTCGAGCTTATTGACTACCATGACCCAAGTGACTTGCTAGCCCAGTTAAGTGGTCATGTTTTTGTATTGCCTATTATTGACCCAAACAAATGACCCACTTTTTGTTGCAATCGATTAGTAACAAACTTAGTCAATAATAGCAATTTGACGAACAACAGAAATCATCAATGAAAAGAATAATCAACAACTTGAAGAGCATCGGTAACCAAAGAAGTTATTAATCTTGGGATAAAGTCGTTGACATCAACATGATGGGCAACTACCTAGTAGCGATATTTTAGGATATTTAAGCTCTTTTAAATAAATTGTACTAGATAATAGGATACTATTGATAATATAATTTCTTATAACAATTGGTAGGATTAACAAGTTATCTTTTAAAATCAATCACCGTTTATAACCGTTGATTGTAGGCTTTAAATAGCTATAGTTTTCAGTCAAAAACCTATTATCTTTCAACTATCTTTTAATTACAGACCCAAAAAAATTATATTTCAATTCCTGTACTTTAGCTATAGTTTTCAGATATTTTGTCGTTGATTAAATTTTACCTTGTATCTCAGTTGTAGCTTTCAGATTATTGACGTAGATTAAACTCTAGCGTTGTATCTTTATGCCATCGCACTTTGTCGTTAGTTAGATTTCGAAATTTTTTTATTGGCATCATTGTTGATTAAATTCTGTTGGAGTATATGTGTTCCTTGTGCTTCATGATAAGACGCATGACTGAAATCGTCATATGACTCATACCCTCTTGATAAAATCGAAGAAACAATTTTGGTGAAAGACATTTCACTGTCGATCAAATTTTCAGCGAAAGATCTTTTTGTAGGTCCAGAGCCTGATCATGCTACGGGTAACACTGGTGATAGAGCTACCCAACTTGAGACCTCAGCCACTCCAATAACAATGGAGCCAAGCCAAGAGGGCAATGTTGAAATCTGCGGGACCTTATGAAGGGGCAAGCAAAGGAGTCAGCACCAAACCCCACTTTGGTGGCTACCACGAAGAAGTTGTTCTAGGAACATTAAAATGAGATGGAAAATCATTTAGTGAGACATATCTCTGGCGTGGTAAGGCCGATTAGTCATCAATGCGATCAACGATGTCATGTCCAAGCCCAGGACATCAAATCGCTCCATACGTATCTAACACAATACGGTGGTTTCCGAGTAAGTTCCTCCTCCAACTTTTGGTCAATTAAATGGTGAAAATAATTTAGGCCAGGTAATCCTACGATCAGGAGTATTTGACAAAGGCATGAAAATCCCAATCAAGTATTAATCTGGTTAATGGAAACAATCACGTTGCCGACTATAATAACACGGCAAATCTAGATGTTCCACAAGTGGGACCTTTACCGAACGATGAAAAGGTTTGGCCCTCAAGGACAGTCGTAGTAACCTGGCTTGCTTATCGGGGGCCTTTTACGGGGACAAATACCAGCTGAGCTAGCGTACCTCTAAATTCTTATGAACACAACATCATTTTTTATTTGTCCATATCTCATCAAGATCTTCATCATTCTGGCTGGTTTAAGCTGACCTTTCATGGATATCATCACAACCCTTTATTTTTCATGACGAACATTTGCACTTATTGTAGTAAATATTATAACAGTGATAGTTGTGGAATCACCAAAATCCCTGGAAATGTTTCTTCAACATGAAGCACTTCCTATGTTCACCCCATGTAATTTTCGGCCCTTTGAGGTATTCAATGGGCTTGGCCGAATTATGTGTTCTTGTAGGCTTACTCCACATAATTTAACTAAGCTCAAAGCCTCCCTGCTAAAGTCCATTCAACACTAGCCTAATTATGTGCAATTTATGTGAGTCTAATACTACTCAAAAGCTCCTACCATGCAAATTAATAATATTTTGTTTAGGAATTGGGGTTGACTTCTAATTTTCTATGTAGTAAATGATTAATTGGGTCGCCAAAATTTAAGTACTAGCACTTGGCTGAAACACTTGCACCTTTTGTCAGAGCCGCATATCCTTTTTCCACAATGTCCCATAAACCTCGGGCCATCGATGAAGTAGTCATTTCAATGTTTCAATACTCATAGCCATTTCCATTGAAACTAGGAATGGGTAGTGAGTTAGAGTTGGTCATAGCTTTGGTGTCAAATATCTAAGTTGGTGATTTAGATGCGGTTAAATGAGACTAAAGCCATAATAGCAATCGAAAGAGGTTTTGACACCACTGTTAATTTCTGTTTGTTTATCTTGAGGAGTTGGGATAAATAAGTTTCTAGTTTTAAAAAGGGAGAGCTCGGTGGAAAATTTGGTACAATTTGAGGGTTTGGTGATGGAAAATGATTGTACGAGATTTGGTGGATGCCTACAATGTCTTTGAACTAGGGGTACATTACTGACAAGTTAGTTTAAAGATATTGTGCGAAGTACAAGTCAACGATGCTGGAGTCGAAACTCCGATAATTCACCTTAGATGTGGGATGCTACTATACGATCTTGCCCGACGGTAGCCATCCGAAGATGACGTGGAGTCTACTTTCTCCATCATCACCCCCTAAGTTGAGAGAAAATATTTTCCTTCCCTTCATTCTAGAGGAATACCCTCGAATTTTACGTCTCGTAGTTCGGACGAATCGGTTTAAGGACTTTACTCTAGTCCCATTAAAACCCATATTTATGGGCCTCTTCCACCAACTCTCTACAAGACCATTGGCCGAAATTTTACCAACTCATCAAGTTATAGAGTTATCTCGTATTGCACAGACATATCTACGCATGCTACACAATCCTACCAAATGTATATGCATGCTAGAGTCTTCTAGAAATTGGATTGACTTTTCACAAGTAACGCTTTTCGGAAACTGTTTTTGGCCTAACGTCTTAGTAAAAGCAACGTTTCGTAACTAGAGTTGCCGTTGGAATTTCCAAAAAGCAACGCATACCCCAAATGTTGTAGAAAGCTGTGAGAAATGACGACTAGCTTAAGCTAGTGTTATACCGTAGTTAAGGCTAGGCTCTTGCTTGTGTTGCCTTTATGCTCTTCGTTGCCTTAGGCGGCCTCTTAGGGCACGTTGCAATTGCAAGGTGCCCCAAGATCGCTGTGGTTGTTGTCAATGCAGTCTGATTTGCTGATAGGTAAGAAGATTCATCACAACTAGGGCAAACGACGTACGGAGCTAATACTCCATGAATGTTTGGTGTGAACAGAGACATTCATGAAACTCCATGACCAACTATTCCAAGACGACCAAATTGTGAGTGCATGTTATTTGAGAGGCAGTATCCCTACATATATTCCATCTCTTTTCGTGAGGCACGTTCACTTTTGTGAGGGAGATCTAATAAAGAGTAACGAGATGACTGAAACGGGTTCAATGGAAGATCATCTGTCCGAGTCATCATGCTCAAGAAAACCGCATGCCATCTGTTTTCCGGCACCAGCGCAGAGCCACATAGGCGCGATGCTCAAACTGGCAAAACTTCTCCATCACAAGGGCTTCTACATCACCTTCGTCAACACCGAGTTCAACCACGCACGGCTACTCAAAGCGAGAGCCGGTGATCCTAATAGCGCCGTGGAGGGGGACCTTTTAAGCGGCAACCGTTTTCGGTTCTTGACGATCCCTGATGGGCTTCCCCCTTCGAATGCTGATGCGACGCAGGACTCCGTCTCGATCACTAAGTCAGCGAGGCACCACATGGTCGCTCCTTTCTCTGACCTTGTATCCAACCATCTTCGTCACGCTTCCGATACTTTGAAGGCAACTGGTACTGCTAGTTTTCCTCCGATTTCTTGCATCGTTGCAGATGGTTTCATGTCGTTCACTACATGTCCCGCCGCTGAAAAGTTTGAGATCCCCCTCATAAATTTGTGGACTATCCCGGCCTGTGCCCTCATGGGGCTCATGCAATTTCGCGCCCTCATGGACAAGGGTCTTGTACCTCTCCCAGGTAAAATAAGGATGGCTATGACTAGAATTCTTAAGAGTTCAATGTTCAAAGAGTTTATTACGCTTATTAATCCACTAAAATTAACGATAAAAATGCATGCTTCACAACCCCAACATAGAGACGCTTTTCCAAAGATGTAGCGTATGTCTCTTGCACATGCAGATGAATCCTATCTGAGCAATGGCTATTTGGACACTCCCATTGATTGGATCCCTGGCATGAAGAACATGAGGCTACGCGACATGCCCGGCTGCTGCCGCATCACCGACCCTGACGACACTTTCTTCAACTACATCTTGGGAGTCGCCGACCGAGCTCAGAAAGCCACAGCTACCGCCATTCACACTTTTGAAGCGCTGGAGCCCCACGTTTTAAGTGCCCTGTCCTCGTTGGTCCCTAGACTTTACGCGGTGGGACCACTCAATCTACTGCTCAACCAAATCCCCGGAAGCGACCAGCCGTCTGTCGTGAAGAACATTGGAGGCAATCTGTGGAAAGAGCACAGCGAATGCATCCAATGGCTGGACTCGAAGAGACCCGGATCGGTGATTTACGTCAGCTTTGGGAGCGTAGCATGTCTGACGCACCAGCAGTTGGTAGAGTTTGCAGTGGGACTGGCCCGTAGCGAGCAATGCTTCTTGTGGGTCATAAGGCCGGACCTGGTTATGGACGCGAGTGGAATTGATCTTCCGGGTGAGTTTCTTGAAGAAATCACGAGAGAGCGGGGTCTTCTCTCGGGTTGGTGCCCACAAGAGAAGGTACTAAACCACCCTGCTGTCGGAGGGTTCTTGACTCACTGCGGGTGGAGCTCGACCATTGAGAGCTTGTCGGCCGGAGTGCCGATGCTCTGTTGGCCACGTCAAGTCGACCAACAGACTATTTGCAAGTATGCTTGTGACGAGTGGGGGGTCGGGTTGGAGATCGGTAGTGATGTGAAGAGAGAGGAAGTCGGGAAGCTTGTGAGGGAGTTGATGACGGAAGGAGAGAAGGGGAAGAAGATGAAGAAGAGGGCTATGGAGTGGAAGGAACTCGCAGCGCAGGCGGTTGGTCCGCACGGTTCCTCCTCCATTAGTTTGGACATGTTGATCAACGATATCTTGTCTAAATAATTAGTTGGTTGTATAGAGTCCTACGACTAATATTTGCATGTTTTCTGTGTTCCCCGGTCGTCATTAAGTTGAAGATGATTTTGGAGTTTGATGAGGAAGTTGTGCGATATCTGCTTTCTAGCGTGAATATTTCAATTAATTACTTTATTATGAAGTACATCTACCGATGATTTTAGTACTATGTGTCATTGAGGCATGTTTAACAAGAAATTAACAATTTTGCATGTAATTTGGTACTATGACAAAGAAGGCAACTCTAGTAGGGTTATAGCAGCATTGGTTTGGACTGATTCATCTCATTCCTTGCATAAACTTGAAGATCAGTATATAAATATCCTCAACCCAACTAAATTAGTCTAGCTCATGCACAAACCTGACTGGACTGAGGAAATGGAATCTCAAAAATCTTTTAACCCTACTCATTAATAACTTTCTCATGTCGAATATATCTAAATAGATAGTTTGAAAAATCTCTACCTACTTATGATCCTATGATATTCGGCTTTGATATTTGAGGTAGAATATTTTGTGTTTCATGCAAAGCCAGCCACTTTCAATACCGTGATACATTGACAAAAAAATAAAACTGGGACACGAGTATTTTTTAATTTTTTTTTTTTGTTGGGTTGTAAGGAATGTACTTACCTTGAAAATGGAAGTTGGACCATCCAGCATTGCACTTAAATATAGGAGCTTTGTCTATTCCATTTACTGTTTAAAGAGAGGTGATTTTTCTTAGCGAAACATGATAGGAGGAGGAAAAATTTTGCTATGGAATAACATAATCTAAACTTAGTACTAAGAGATCTATTTGGCCTAAATGTATTGCTTCGAAGAGAGATATTGGTTCATCAGAATATTAAGAACGTTTCACAAGTATACTCTATGTTTCAGAAACAAATGTCTTCTAAATTACAATCAAAAGTGACGAGATTGTGCCTATTCAAATACATATAGTTTGAATAGAAGTGCTGGTTGATGCTAGTAAAGGAAACAAAAAGGAACTATTTATTTGCACTATTTAAATTGTACATACTATTTCAATGAACTCAATGCAATTATGGATATCTTTTCTTTCTTTTCTTTTCTTTTTCTAAGAGAGGTATATAGATTGCATCGTTTTCTTGAGTATGTCTTGCATGAAGTTTACGAAGAAGTAGATATTCAATGGGTAGATTGTTGACGGTAAGCTTACCAAATCCGAAGAATGTCATGTGGGGGATGTCTAGCTGAGCTGGTTCTTTTTACCTCTCTTTTTTCTGTACTTTGTGAGAGTGACTAATATCGTACTAGCATCGTGCTGCTAATTCCCAAACTCTGAAATTCTTTCTAGTGGATGATCTGTGACGAGAAAACGAAAGCGTGTGTGCTCGATGCCTTAAATCGAACCATGGGGTAAAAATTAGTATTTATCAATGAGATCCTTTGTCAAGTTGCGCCCTTTATCCCACTTGTAAAGTTGTCTATTTCTACATACTACCCACAAAGTAGGAGATATGGATGAAATAGCACGCACAAAGTTTTTTTTTTTTTTTTCTGTTAAATGAGCAATATTATCTCCCATTATAGTCAAGGTTCCTGATTACTAAAAACAAATGTGGACGATGCATTCCCATATGTTCGTAACTCATCAATTGAAGGCGTATAATAACATAGGATACATTACATACTTTCAAAACTTTGCTCCTTCACGTCTTAATAGATGGAAGGAATTTCATCAAGAGCTTCAGAACTTCGCAAAATTTTGCACCTCCTATGTTAGATTTGTGGAGATAAAGACGTGCTGACTTTGCCTCAATCAGGCGCATGCATGAATTGATCAAGAAGCTGTAGGAGGGACGAGGGTGCAGTTGCTGTGGAATGTTTGGGCGTCGTCGGCTTTGGACAGCAACACCAAGCAGTGGGCTTGGTGATGGAACTGGACGTGCACCAGTCCCTCCACCACGTGGATGTTAGATCTCAATCTCACCCCAACCCTCAGAGCCAGGCCTCCCTTGCTTCCCTCCAGCATGTCTTGCATGCTCCCCCCCGCCCCGTACATCGCCTTGTTCCTCGTCCCTACGTACATCCCAAACGTCGTCGTCTCACCGCTCCCGGCATATAATTCCCCACCCTACCACGTTCAATGACATTAGCCACACGCGTATTGCAAATCAAATAGTCTTGTGCAGAAGAAAGGCGAGGGAAGCTCACATGAAGAGCAATGGCGAGAGGTAGGCGACCGAAGTAGAGGTGAATGATCGGGGGTTGAATGTGAAGGTCGAAGAGCTTCGACTTGTTGTCCACCCAAAGTCGCATCGATATGTTGCAGGTCAAGATCTTTGTGGACACTCCCGTGTTGTCCACTCCCTCCCCCAATGCAAAATTTGGGATCCCGTCCACCTGAAATCCGAATGCTATGTGCACCTTACTTTTGTACTTTTATAGAGAAATCTAACTTTATATTATTGTTCTGTTATCTCCGTGGATCTAGGAACAGCTACTAATGGAATGAATCCAACGTGATAATCCAACTCGATGAACTTCTCTTTGAAACTTGGGGGATTCTAAAGAATCCTTCAACTGGTAACATTGGGCATGTTCCTTCTGCTCATTTCGACCTTGCCAAAGAACGCTTCTATTTTTATGTTTTGGCCCCCACAGATTCTACCTACCTACCTCGTATAGAAGAATCCTTCTTTGGAGAAATCTTATTTTTTTTTATAATAAGATAGTGTCTCTAGGACAACCATACATGTGAAAGATCGGGGCCCACTAACGCTAATATAGAGTTACTGTTATAGAAGGGACCGGATGGCCTAATTAGAAGGGTGGGAAAGTGGCCAATCCGATTTCTAATCCTTCCAAAATTCCACACTAGCTCAAACGTTCAACTCTTAAATTCACAAATCACGAACAAAACGTATGCAGGTATTAGCTAAAAGTTTAAGCACCTGATAATCTATATTTCATTGAAAAAACTAGGGATGGCATGATGAGCTACTAGATTTCACGAGAAGAAGCATGTGTGAATCGAATAGTCTTTTTGAGGGGACATTGCTAAACTATGAGTACTAATTAAATTACCTTAACGGAAACGTTGGGGTTTGGGGGTTTGGTGGCTAAATAGAAAACGAGCAACGCCACTCCCAAGCTCATCATCATCCTCCAACTTAACTGCAACAAAATCCAGGAATTGGACGAGGGATAAAGACCGAAGGACAAGTACCTCCACCACTCCACTTTCTCTTGGTAAAACACGTCCTCCTCCTCATCATCATGGCCGCCCATGTCCCCACCAAATCCGATGAGGCACTTCTCGCCATCATCCGAAACCATGGGGTCGGGATCGTTCACATTTTGTGGCAATAAGGCCGAGGCGTCGTTGGACAAGCGGGAGGAGTGGCGAGAGAGGGCGTATGTGGAGGAGGAGATGGCTTGTTGGGTGGGATTGGGATGGCTGAGGAAGGATGTGGAGAGTCGCTCGTGGTTGCTGTAGTAGGCATGAGAGACGGTGGAAGGGCTTTGCACGTAGTATGCGCCCTCGTACGTTGGGAAGGGGAACGACCCTTCTGCCTCTTCCATCTCCATCGCTCTCTTGGTGCTTCCACATTTGGATAGCTCTGTATTTAAACTGGATTCGTGTCCCCACTCCATTTTCTTGGCCACGAGATTGGCTCCACTTTGCGACTTTTATTAGGGTGGGGCTAAAGAAATCTTTTAATGTTGGTGCTAGGATCACGGGGGAGTATGTTATCATGACCATTGATCATGAATATTGCAACTTGATTTGACGCAATTCGAACAATCAAACGAAAGAGCTGGCCAAACCATGATTGGCCATAACACTCTAGCAAATGATTTAGTAGAAAAGATAATAATTCCTGCCTTAAGATCGACTATTTCAGGTCGAAATCAAGAATACGATTATGGGTGTTAAAGTTGAGGGGAAAAAAAGTCGTAAAGTATTCTAATAAAGGTTTTTAGCTTTAATGCAAGAGCTTTATGCTCCCCAACTCTCGAGCTTATGGACAGCCTTACCCTAAATTAAAGAGCGTAAATTTAGGGTTTCCCTCGAGCACTAATCCCACCTAAAGCGACTAGCCTTCGCTTTACACCGAATTGCCTTTATTCTCTTTTCCTCCACAACTTGAGAGACATGATGGCCTTGTAATCACGCCTTCCCAAAATGTTCTTTCATTGTCTTCCTTTTACGACATTGGAATAAACTAGTTGGGGTTGTCAATCAAAGAGAGGGCAAGAGCAGATCTTGAATCGAGGTGAGATTGTCTTCCGATACATTCACATTCATTCATTCACTCACTTACGGTGAGACCACATTCAAGTACATATAATAACGAAGTCTTCATTTTCCCGTAAAATTTCATGATAAATGAAAATTCTTTCCATGAGAATCATTTTCAAGGAAAACAGTTAATTTTTCTTTGTCTATCCATTTTCAGTATGCCAAATGCGTGAAAGTTCGAGAACCTCATTCGCAAAAAGCTTTTTCCTTGAAACATACGTCACCCTTAACATGCTTATATTGACTTTCTCTTGAGGTGATACATCAACATTAGACCTGTCAAAATGGGTGCAAAACCCATTTAATAATTCACTAGCATTTAAATGGGTCATAACAAACCTAGCAGGCCAGAAAACAAGACAACCCATTTAAAAAGCCAAAAATAAATGAGTTATAAACAGGTATATTGTGAACCCTTTTACAACCCACTTGAACCTCTGCCCTTCCCTCTTCCCCCATTCTCGCTACTAGACGGGCGGTATTGTCGTTTTTTCCCCTTTTGTGGGCGATTGAGCTTCATGCCTCGTTCTTATTCGTAGTTGATTAGGTTTAAGATTTTGGTCTTCGGTTCAATCCATTTTTGTTGCTGGAGGAACTGATATCGTTTCCTCGGTGCGTTTTCTTCCCCTATTTTTTGTTCTAATTAGTTGGTTGAATTTCTTTTGTCGAGTTTGCGGAGTGGCCTTCAACAAAACAGTAGATGTTTGCAGAATTTACGTGCAAGTATTATTACATCAGGCCTCTTTGTCATGCAATCTCGGGGTGTTCGTTGCTCCTTCCAGATCCTGCGAACCGCTTGAACGTGGAACCCGGAGGAGAACGTTTCGCCCGCTCCCTCTCCTCCGCAAGGGACGCCAGTGGCGGCAACGGCGAGGAGGCGCTTCAGTGGGCCGCCCTCAAGCAGCTCCCCGCCTACGCCCGTGTCCGCCGCAGCATCTTAAGGACCTCAGCGACGGGTCGAAGGAGTTTGGCCTGAGCGAGCTCAAGGCGCATGAGCAGAGGCTTCTTCTCGACATGCTCCTGCTTAGGAAACTCAGAATTATAGCCGTTTAGACGAAAATAAAGAAAAAAATAAAATGAAAATCTCATTTGCAAAAGAAATAAAATAAAATATATTTTTTTAAAACTTATGCATAAGTAAATAAAATATAAAATATATGAAAATTGTCCACATAAATTTTCTTAGTTTGAATTAACTATGTAAGTGTTTTAATAATATGAGTCGGGTAAGATCGGGTAAGGGCCCGGTATGGATCAAGAAATTTGTATTATACATAAATGAGTCATAAACGGATTAATGTGTCAATTTGGATCAGAACGTTTATGACTCGACCTAAACCCGACCTGATCCACCCATTTGACGATCTTTGTATTTTACAAGCCGAAGCCTTTTTTAAATCAGGGTGACCCTCCTATGTACTTGTTTGGGGTAATATTGGAGAAGGCCGTGTCAAATGATATGTTTGAGAACGCGAGACAAATCTTCTAGCACGTGTCTATACAATTTGAATCTACGACTAATGCCATGTTGCATGATGGTTGGCCACCCAACGTTTTGCACGAGAAGCTTCTTCCTCAAAACAAAATGCTCACATGGCAGAAGCACTTGATGCGGTTTGGTGCCCGAAAGAGAAAGGGAGTTAATTGGAAAAATATGGAGAAAGAGGAGAAGCGTTGGATGCAATTCTGGAGTCTTGCATGCTCACGAAGAGATGACACGTGGAGTCGAGAGTTAATTGAATATTGTAATGATGGAGGATTTTCATCTCTTTTTGTTTTCCTCTCCTCTTGGTTAGATAAATCCTCTTCGGTGTCTCCATTTATGTCGCAAACAATTGTATATTTCAGACAAAATAATTTCTAATTAGACATCATCTTTGTAGTGAAAATGACAATATTTTCGATATCTTGTGAAATTTCTCACTGCCTTTTCTCTGTTTTTCAGAATATTGATAACCCCACCCCCCCGCCCCCAAAAAAAAAAAAAAAAAGATAAGTATGTCTATGGATACTGTGGCTATTTGTTTCGAGTGGTGTCTATGGAGGTTGAGGGTTGGTTTTCAGGTGTTGGTATACGTTCACGACCTTCTATCGTGGTTGGTAGTGGCCATGGAAAAAAGTGTCATAAAAGTCATAAATCTATTGTATATGCACCACTTTAATGGTAAACATTTTTAATGTTACCAATTTAGTCATAAACATTTTGATCTAGGGTCAATTCAACCATTCTAACTAATTTTGGCCGGATATTGCTAATGCGAACGCCGGTCGACCTACATGGCGCGGTCTTCGTGTTTTAGAACGGAGTTGACATTTTTTAATAACTTTTTTAATAATTTGTGATTTCTCTAGTTTTTTTTATTTTTTTTTCCTTTCTCTGTTTTTTTTTACTCTTTTTTCCCTTCTCTTTCCGATGGCCAGCGAGGGCTGTCCTTGTTTGAGCGAGGGTGGGGCTTCCTGCCATAGGTGAGAGTGTCAGCCTCGCTAGATCTGACAGGTGCTTGGGCAAGGGCGGCTTCGCCTAGGCTCAGACGGGCCAACCCTCTCCCCCCTTGCTTTTGAAAAAGAGAGAGACATTTTCCCAAGCTTGAGCGTGCAATATTTCTTCAAGTTGGAAAACATTTTGCCTCACCGATTTACTTTCCGATTTTTCTAGCGGTCCCAATTTTTATAGTTCAATTGAAAATTCTTTGAATGCAAAGGCATTTTAAGACAGGCCCATAACGTCGCCCCATCCCCTTCCCATGGGCATCATGCCATGCATCGGACCGACAAATCCTGAAGCGCCTACGCTGTCTTGACTGGAAAATTTAATGAGCGCCATCCCACTTCCTCATCTCCATGAACTGAGAGTGGTCGGTCAAACATGGAGCTCTACTCAAAACGAGAGCACGCAGAAAGGAGTTTGACTTCACCTGTCCAAGAAGTATTCGGCCACATACTTCTCGGGGACACGTTTCAGGAATTGACTGTTTGGTGTGGACGAACCCCATGATGTTATATTATATACCTGGCGGATCATCTCAACTCGAGAAGCAGAAGCTGTGTGATTGACTCCGAGACGCAGAAGCGGGAGAATGAGTGGTTACGACAAGGAGACGAAGGAGGAGAAGAAGAAGCAGAAGAGAGGGCACGCAGTGTGTCTCCCAAGCCCAGCTCAGAGCCACATCGGCGCGATGCTGAAGCTAGCCAAGCTCCTCCACCAACGTGCAGGCTTTCGCATCACCTTCGTCAACACCGAGTTCAACCATGCACGCTTCCTCAGCTCTCACCCTTCTTTCTTCTCCACCAGTCTTGATGATTTCCAATTCGTCACCATCCCAGATGGCCTCCCGCCTCCCTTCGATCCAGATGCGGACCGGGACGTGCCCGACCTCTGTGAAGCCACTCGGACCTTCATGCCTCTTCCCTTCTCTCGCCTCGTCGCCGCTTTCCTCGAAACATCATCGGATGAGCCTGGAGGCATTTCTTGCATCCTCTGCGACGGTTTCATGTCGTTCGCTGCCACTCCTGCGGCTCGGCAGTTTAACGTCCCTCTCCTCTTCTTCTGGCCCGTCTCTGCCTCTTCATTCCTGGCTCCCAAACATTACCGCGCCATCAAGGACAAGCTGCGTCCTCTTGCACCCCATAAAGGTAAGTGACTCTCTCGTCTATCCACTTGTACGAATTCAATCTCCATATGTTATAATTTATGGGTGTTTGTTGGAAACTGATGATCCATTTTTGAGAAAGAAATTTCTAGACCAATCTAGACTACTCTAGATGGACGTGAGCAGCAAGAAAAGTGGTGTTCAAGTATTTAAGGAGTAGTTATACCTTACGGTAATGAGAAGCCCACATCGGCATGCGTAGAAAGATCCAAGTTGCACTATGTGGGTGGAATTGCTCTATAAATACTATAAATAGAGCTTGTACTCATTCGTGTAGTGGTGATGAGGAGTGAGCTCACAGACCCACGTGCTTGGCTCCTCGCCAATATTCTTTCATCAACTATACATGTAAAACTACTTAAGTATAGCTGTAACTTCATAAAAACTGCTACAAGCTGCTGACCTAGAAAGTGTTTCCAAGGATTCTTAAAAACATATTGCTAGGCATGTCCAAAGGTATTGTTGGGAGCATGCTTTTACGATTTTCCATGGATTAATTACCGGTTCATAGGCGGGTTAATTGTTTCTTTTTACCAAACCATCTCCATCATCTTTGATCCTCACAAATAGTTATTTTTCAGTTGTCTGTAAGTCGATAAGTGGTTCACTAGAGAATTTGGATGCCCCATTCAAATATAGATATGGCCATTGATATTTCCCCATGAATTAGGTACTTTAAAGTTAAGAGAAGACTTACCCTTTTTATAGCAATAGTTACATCTATCATTCCATATTTTAAAAAGGGCATAAAGACACCTCAAGTACCAATATTTACATACGGTGCTCACTTTGGTGTCATTATTATTATTTTTTTTGGATCATTTAAGTGCCAAATTGGAGAAAAAAGGATCACTTTAGTACCAACGACGACAAATTCTGGCGGCTTCACTAAAATTGGCACTTAAATAATTATTTTTTCAAAAAAATTGGCACTTAAGTGATCCAAAACGATCACTTTAGTGCCGGATCGGAGAAAAAACGATCACTTCAGTGTCAATGGTAAGAAATTTCGACGATCTCACCGAAGTTGGCACTTAAATAATCATTTTTAAAAAAAATTGACACTTAAGTGATCCAAAGAAAAAAAAATATTAGCAAAGTGACACCGTACACAAATATTAGCACTTGAGGTGTCCTTTAAAATAAAAAAAAAAGCTATAGTTTACATCATCCAAAATGTTTGATTAGATCATTAATTTTTCTATTTAGTAATTCTTAGTTTATTTATACTTTTAGTTATCATCAATCATGTCTCTTCTTCGATTTGTATTCTTGGTTTGGAACTGCATCAGAAGTGGAACCTAATCCCCCCAATGCGAATGTAGGTTTGATTGCTATTCTCATTTACTCAAAGTATGGCCATATTATTAGAAAATGCTTGACAGTATTGCAATATTAATTTTGGCTGACCATTATTATATTTTATGTATAAGTATTTCGGTGCATATTGTAGAAGTTGACAAGTGGCCCTCTCATTGTGTGACACATCTTCTACCGTTCATAAAGCTTAGAAGTTTTAGCATTCCCGAAATTAGGAAAAATGTACCTTAGCTCATCAAGAAGTCATGACAAAATTTAGAATGTGGGGGCTAATAAAAAAAGTAAAAAAAAAACGAAGTTATATGAATAGTCAAATAACTCATCAAGTGCTTCATAAGGGTTTGCCCGTGCTTTGTACATAAACTCTTGTGATGGTTTTGCACGGTTTCAGTAGTTCTTTTGCTTCCAGGATTAAGACTGAATTTTCACGATAAAAGGAAGAAAACATCTTATAGCATTTCATTAGGATAATTGGAAACGGATACAACAAAAAAAGATAGAGAAAATCCAAGGTAAAAGGGAAACAATATGTAGTCGAGCAGAGATATAAATTCCAAGAACGAGATGAAAGAGTCTCTAAAGATAAATGACAAGAAGGAAGATTGAATAGTTGACCAGAGAAATCATATGATAATGTGTAGATCATTGCACTCGTTGGTGCCATTCATATCAACTGTGAACCTTTAACAAGAATTGCATCTTTTGAGTACATTCTTTCGCAATGGATAACCTCAATAGAATTATGTTGCAAAGTGATTTGTCAAGCATTAAGTATTTGAAGAGGCTGATCTTGCATAAAATTACAACGGAAGATATATATCTCATTTGAATGAACAGAACTCAAAATAATCAAGTTTTGTATCCTATCTTTTCCAAATGAGAGCATCCTTGTTTTTATTAAAGTACGAAAGATTAATGTGAAAGGGAATTATATCTAAAGCTTTCTGTACCGCATAAAAGAAATACGTTATTCATGCATGCAGATGCCAGCTCTTCTGAAGCAAATACTTTCTTGGATACGGTCATTGACTGGGTTCCGGGCATGAAGGGCATGAGGGTGCGTGATCTCCCAAACTCGGGCTTTTTTCCAAACCAGGTGGCCAAAACAAAGTAAATACCAAATCGGGTGTTGACTTTTTTTATTTACCAAATCAGGTGTCGCTCGGGAGTCATAATGCCGAGCGACACCCGGCTCGGCAGTCCCACCGCCGATCGGCGGGAGCAGTGGTGGCCCGCCACCCGCTCGGCACTTATAGTGCCGAGCTGGTGTGCCGCTCGGCACCAAAAATGCCGAGCCGCTCCCGCTCGGCATTGTCGATGCCGAACGGCCGCCGCTCGGCATTTTTGGTGCCGAGCGGGTGCCCAATCCACCCCCCACCCACCCCACCCCACCCCACACATTGGACACACAACGTAACATATGTTGGTGCTTTGGGACAAATTTTAGGGGGTGCAATTGTGCTGACAGTGGATGATATGGAAATATCCCCTGTTTACGGAAAACGTCTCTCTCACAGAGAGGGAATGATTCGAGAGTAAAAAGACGAAAATGGGGTCATTCCCGAGAAGTGAGCTTGGGTTGATATGTGAATGATGGAAGCTAAATGGGCAAAAAGGTAATTTTCGTATGTGCATGCATTTGGACCGGGTCGGGGGTATCCTGGCACTCCAAAGGGCTAGGTGATTACGAAAATTCACGTGTAATTGACTAATCTTAGGGAACCAAACTCTTAGCTAGGGATGAAGCTTGAATTCATTTGAACAAAAAAAAAATCACGCGACAAACTAAGAAGTCTCATAAGCAATCGGCTGATTTAACAACCCGTGGATTAAGGGGATAGCGATTTCGGCGCGTCGCGAGAATTCTTATAATTATGTATGTGTATGTAGCCACCGATATCACACGAAAGCATATGATATTCATGCCTCATGTTTGAATGAGGAGGGGCGCAAAAAATAAAAAAATAAAAAGGCATTCTCTTGTCGAATGAGACTCTCATCACTTGCACGAGCCTCCGAGAAACCAAGCAAAGGATTACCCAAAAAAAAGGAAAAAGAAAAAAAAGGATGCCTCTTAGGCTATTCAAAGAATGGCTTCTTCAGAACATGCAATTTGCAATTTTTTTATTTTATTTTAATCATGTTTTGTCAATCAATAGTTACCGAAGTACTTTCTTGTGTAAGTGGAGCAAAAAAAACATGGCTGGTGAACAAACTGAAAAGTTCAATGTACATGATATTGAAGAGATTAATTTACATCGAAAGGACATTAAGGCAGTCTTTTATCTTTTTGGGGGGTTGGTCGAAGTTCATTTTAGTACTTGGAAAGAGGCAAATTTCGCGAGCCGATGTTGACTTTTTGAGTAGACCATAAAGCTCATTAGGGTTCAAGTCATTGTCTAGCTTACGTGGATTGGAGTAATCTCGTATTAAACAACAGATCGGGGTGTGGAGCGATATAAGATGGATTCCGAATACGATGTTTGCTACGTTTTAGGAAGAATCTTGAGGAGATTAGTGACCGCGGAACGACTAGAACCGCTCTTCTTCCCACTTAAAATTGATTAGAAAGCGTAGGGTGGGTAGAACAAAATAGATGTTGTTAGAGAAATTGTTAGATAAATGCTTTCAGTTAATGGTTGGAATATATGAAAGCGGGGACAAGAAAAGTCCCGAGGTAGATAGACAATAATGATTTGGGGCTATTGAGGTCGTCTCTTTGCTCATCCCTTTTATGCTCATGGTTTGAGCATTTTCTTATTTCTTCCATTCTTCACCCTCGTCCACTTCGGTTCTTAGTCCTCCTCTTCTTCTTCTGCCCCGTGGGAGTAAAGCCTTCCCCATTCGTGTCGGGTTTTCCAATCTCGGGTTGACAATCCTCGCAGAACCAAAGAACGTCCCCATGGAAAACTACGGTCTCTAGGCAATAACTGAAAAACAGATAAAAAAAAAATGAGGCCGACATTCCAAATTTATAACAGCGAACATTCTCTTGCATGCATGCATACGAGAATGCACATGTATCATTATGTGATGTAATTATAGAGGGTGTGAGGGGCGAACTTACCGGTGGACAGCGTATTCCTTACGGTCGTTACATAAGATCAAAGTTTCCTCAAAACCAGTATCTCCGCATTGGAGGCGGACAATCGCCCGCACGAACATAAAATCGGGGTAGACCTCAAACCTTATTTGGAATTTTAGGCATTTAAAAATGTACGGCCTTTAAAACCGATCAACCTAATTCACACAAAATGGAAACCAAAATTGTGATGGTTGTGAAAAACAGCGATAATGAATGAACCTTTACGAGAAATTAACGACGAAAAGTCTAGGACGGCCAGAGTATGCGTACCATTTCCTTCGCTGGATTCACCGCCACGAACGTAGAATCCCCGTCCCGGCCGTGGCGGGAGGGGTACTCGCCACGCTCGGCGGGTCGGTCTTGTTGGACGAGAGAATCCATCCTATCCTTCCTTTTTTTCACGAAGCACTTAAGAATGAGAGAAAAATAACTGGGACTAACTTCGTTTTTGCGCTCCAACTTTGAATTCCTTCCCATCCACTTTATACTGCGAGATTTGGGGGAGGCCCTCCCGCAGCAGCCCGTATTTGGGGGGGCCCCCCCCGCCGCGGCGCCCTCGCAGACTTGGGGTGCTGCGGGGCGGGCCCGCTCTCAGTCGCGGGCCGCCGAGCGGGCCCGCCTCGGCAAGACCCCCACGGGCTCGGCGGGCGCCGCGGCGGGGGGGGCCTCCTCCAAATACGGGCGAGAGAGAGAGAGAGAGAGAGAGAGAGAGAGAGTGAGTGAGAGTGAGAGGTCATGTCACTTCAAATTTGAGAGAGTGAGAGAGAGAGAGAGAGAGAGGGAGAGTGAGAGGGAGAGGTCATGCTACATTATTGGCACAAAATCGAGTACTTGGTTGGGGGAGCCTCCCTCAACCAAGTACGTTGCAGTGCCAATAATGGCACCGCATGAAAAAATAAACAAAAAAAGGTAGTACGTTGCGGTGCCGCAATGGCACCGCAGCACTTATGGGAGGCCCGCCCTACACCTTATTGTGTGCGGACGTAGCTTCAGTTGCGTCTGCACACCTGGGCGTTG
Organism: Rhodamnia argentea; assembly: GCF_020921035.1. NCBI lineage: Eukaryota > Viridiplantae > Streptophyta > Magnoliopsida > Myrtales > Myrtaceae > Rhodamnia > Rhodamnia argentea. The sequence goes on along the minus strand of NC_063157.1, from coordinate 20,624,079 downwards.
CAGCGCCATTCACGGGTTTGAGTAATTTAGTTTGAAGTATTCTCTTTTTGCATTTGAAAAGTCCATGATGCCCAAGTTTTTTGGCTCCATACGAGGTGGGAAGGGATACTCCGACGACGTGTATGTGTGCAATTACATGTAGCAATTATATGTGCACAAAGTAGGAAACTATTGGCCGTATATTAATTAAGTAATTATATGTACACATAAATGATGAAATATCGCGCAATTGAGATATGGTAATGTCACAAAAAAAAAATTACACATGGTTACGCGATCTATTACAAAAGTGTCAGCAAACTATTTTACATAATTGGCACAACCGGCATCTAATCCCGAGCCGATCCGTGCGCACATGTTTGCCTGTTGTGCCCCGATTTCCCGCAGTTCGTGCAATGGTTACGCGAATCGCTACTGCTCGGGGTTCTCCAGTCCATCTCATTACGTATCCGAGATGCACGAGGCCTTCCTTTCTTCCTAATACGCCTTTGATCCGGAACTAATGGCAACTCATTAGCTTTATCCCAGTAGTCATGATGCCCTAACGGATGAAACATGTACCGATAGCACTGAAGGGTTTTGTCCAACGTATAGCATTCATCTACGAACCCAGTGTAATCAATTGCATGTAGTTGGCATACCGCAATTACGTGGGAACAAGGAAGTTTCAACTGTTCAAATTTCCCACATGTGCATGTTCGCTCGTGTAGATGCACTTTGTATTTGTTGCCCCCAGATCCTCTAGTTCTATCACGTGCAGCTTTCACTTCGTAAATCCCTCTTTCGTAGTCGAAACATCTTACCCGATGCCTCTTTGCCTTTTCGCTATTTTTGTGGAGCGTTTCACCCGCAATTTGCGTAAATTGCCATTGGTTGGCCTTCTGCATCGTGTACATCGTTCTCCTCGTGTCAAAATAATGAGACAACTGGTAGAATATCTTTTCCACCATGGCTGTTATTGGCAAACCACGAACGGGTTTCAGCATCCCGTTGACCGATTCAACCAAATTTGTGGTCATCGACCCATATCTCTTCCCTCCATCATAAGCCTTTGTCCATTTCTCCCTTGGAATCCGATCACACCATTCAGCAGTGGGTTGATCGACCTCCCTAATTCGGCTCATGATGAAATCGAACTTCCGTCGTTGATTCGCGTAAGCTGCACATTACAACAATAATCGAGATACAAGACATTATAGTAAAATTTTGTAAAAAGTTTTGAGGTGAGAATTCACAAAATTTAACATTTACCTGCCATTTGAACATGTTTTATCCCGTCGGCATTTTTGAAATATTTTTTGTAGTTGCTGACAATATGAAGAATGCAATATCTATGGTGGGCATGTGGAGGACGCCACCGTGCTGTCTGCATTGCTTGTTGAATCCCGATATGTCCGTCCGATATCACACAAATATCATCCCTTCTGGTGACATATCTCCGCAGCATATTCATAAACCACCGCCGCTTGTCAACATTTTCCCTATCAACCACAAAGAAATGCCAATGGGAAATTATGATTATTCCCATCAAGTGAGACCGCACAAAGGAGCGTTCCTCGGTATTTTCCATACAAGAAAGTACCGTCGACAAATATAACAGGCCGACAACTTTTGAAACCTTCAATTGTTTGCCTAAAAGTCCAAAACATGCGGTCGAAAACCGTGCAGCTCTCATCCTCGGCCATGCGTTCCTCGATCACGAAATGAGAACCTGGATTCTCTTTCATCATTGCGTTCATGTACCTCCTCAACTTACCATATGACTCATCCCATCCGCCAAATTCTTTGGCAATCGCCAATTGTTTGGCCTTCCAGATTTTACGGTAAGTAGGTTGGAAGTTAAGCTTGTCTTGAATCTCCGCCATGATCGCCTTGATTTTGATATCCGGTTGGGCGGAGACCATTTGTTGGATGAAGCTGCATATGTACATTTGATCGAGGTGCGGATGATCTCGAGATGCATGTATATTACCGCATGTATGTGGGCCATTATACTTACTTATTTTCCAAAACATGCCACCCACTTTTGTGATCGCGCGGAGCCTCCAGCCACATGGTCCATTCGGATTACCACACTTGATGACATATTCTCTCTTCTTCGTGGTATCATAGCAAAACCTATGATTTCTTCTCATTGAGTACTCCTTGGCAGCTAGCAGTACCGCATCCCGTGATGGAAAAAGCTGCCCAACAACAAATTCTTTCGACGGATCAAATACCGTACCGCCCGGCTTTGCTCTTGTATCGTCTTGCATCATATCAAAGTCGATCTCTGAGTAGGGCGGTGGATGTACCAATGGTTGAATGGGGTTACTATACTGCGTGTTATAGTAACTCTCCATATTGTCAGATTCAACAGCTTCGGCATCACTATCATCACTGTCCATCCAACTATCATCGTCTTCATCGCTAGCCTCATCATGGTCATTATCATCATTATCACCATCATCATCATTATTATCGTTATTATCATCGGACTCACCCGGTCGATTACGCACAGCAGCATCTTGTCCCGCTTGTTCTTCTTCTTCCGCTCCTTCTTGTTCTTGTTCTTCTGCTCCTTCTTGTTCTTCTTCTTCTCCTTCTTGTTCTTCTTCTTCTGCTCCTTCTTGTTCTTCTTCTTCTTCACAAACATTGGACCCTTCCCCCGTATGATAATCATGTATCACCCGGTGTTCATCTACAATGACATAAAACACTAGAAACCCCATTCCAACAGTCTGATTGGCAAATTGCTGGATCATCCCAACAGTATTGTCATCACGCACGTCCATTATATCATACACGACAAACCCTTGTGTGACATTTGGGCATCTATAGATGATGCTATGAATATACTGATTTCCCGTAATATTCAACGCGCTCTCAATCGTAGCACGTAATGCATCTAATGTCCATATGTTTGCAAACGCGAAGTAGGTGGATTCTCCGCCTTCGTAATCAGCTCCATAATCTTTTTGCACTATTCTACCTCCCCAATGCAAAATCGCAACAGATGTAGACGCCATTCCGCTAAAGAAATTATAAATTATTTGGCGGCTACATTTTACGAAACATTACAACAACCAATATATCAAATGAAATAAACATCCTTCTATAGCCATAAAAATTATGCTAAAGAAATGTTTACAAAATTAAAATTCAATGAATTTTAAATATTGTAATTATTTCACGTATAAATAACAATCCAAAAAAATAAATCTATACTTCAGAAACTGTAAAAAATAGGTACAACAAAATTAACCTCGAAATATCGATGGAGAGCACGTGCCGAATGAATATTTCTTAACTCCCAAGACAATGCACCGAGCAACAACGTTGGCTTGGGACAAAATCACAACTTCTGGGGAAAAAAATTTCATAAATTAATTTCAATATGACGTAGATATTAATAAAAAATATATAAAACACACACTGTAATATACACTTACCGAAGCAACAGAGAGGGCAACAATTTCTGAGCCCAGGCAACCGAGAGGATGTTAGTGTGAAATAGAGGAAGTGCGAGAGTTGGAGCACGAGAGAGGGAAAGCGCAAGAGTGATATGAGAATGAGAGAGTAAGAGAGAGGGGAGCTTTAGCTGTGCTTTAAACACAGTCGAAGAGAAGTCGTAGCACCCGTGAAGGAGGTAGGACGGCAATAACACCACAATGAGGTTACAAAAATAGGGGGTGGGAGGCACCCCATCCTACACACACAATAATGGCGCAGGGGAGGGCCCCCCATTTCCAGCGCCATTATGGCGCCGAAAGGGGGGGCTTCCCCCACTCCCTAGGGCTGCGGCGCCATGCTGCAGCCTAGGGGGGCCCTCCCCCTACCTCTGCAGCGCCATAATGGCGCCGCAGGGGGGGGGGAGGCCGGGCCCCCCCCCCACGCCGCAGCGTGGGGAGGGGGCCCCCGCCTCGGCAGCTCGGGCTCGCCGAGCGGGGCCCTCCCCGCCTCGCAGCAGCGGGGGGCCCCCCCGCCCGCCCGGCAAGGCGGGGCCCCGCTCGGCGCTCATACTTGCCGAGCGGGGGCCTCTCCCACGCTGCAAAGCAATGCTTTGCAGCGTGGGGAGGGGGGGGGGGGCCGGCCTCCCCCTCCCCTGCAGCCGCCATAATGGCGCCGCGGAGGTAGGGGGGAGGTCCCCCTAGGGCTGCGGCATGGCGCCGCAGCCCTAGGGAGTGGGTTGCCCCCCACCCCCTAATTTTGCAACGCCAATAATGGCGCCCGCAGCCATAGGGGGAGGGGGCTGCCCCTCCACATGAGCTGCAGCGCCAATAATGGTACTGCAGCCATGGGGGGCGTCTGCGGCGCTTTCACGGGCGTTGCAGAGTGTCCTTCAGCTCTGCTTTTTTAAGTAGAGGCGAGTGCTCTCATTTCTCATCATCGACTATATTTCTTCGATTGATTACTCAACTCTCGTGCTCTTCCTCGATTACTTACCGAAGTTACGAATTTTTAGCATTCTTCACAATTCGGTTGAAATGGCACGGAGGAGTCACATTCAGCCGGGGCCCGAGAATGATTCACTACTTAGTGGACAAGCGCGACACGCATCACAAGCTTTATGGGACACCGAGGTAATTGCGGAATTTAGCATGTTAACTCGTCATTTGTCACGACATTATGAAAATAGTCACTAATAGTTGATGTGACAATTTTGCGATATACCGCAACTGCAGCTTCTTAGATGTCAAAGAGCGGCGCAACACGTAGGTGAACTTGATCCGCGAATACTCCCTTATCTGCAAGATTCGGGATTTTACGGTGTTTATAAAATGGGGTTTGTCCAGCTTGATTGGCATTTGATTACAGCATTGGTCGAGCGATGGAGGCCCGAGACCCATACCTTTCATATGCCGGAAGGTGAAGTTACCATCACGCTGCAGGACATTGCGATGATTACGGGGCTTCCTATCGAGGGACTTGCTGATATCGGCCCTACCGATTGGAATTGGGGCAATCTCCGTGATCATCTGCTTGGTGCTCGGCCACCTCAATCGCGCGGCACACAAATAAATTTAAGATGGTTGAGTGAAAACTTTCACCATCTTCCCGAAGATGCCGATGAGGACACTGTACTATATCATGCTAGGGCATTCGTTCTTCGCCCGATTGGAGGATATATTTTTGCGGACAAATCAGGTGCTCGAGTTAGTTTGCTATTTCTCCCACTATTAACGAACATCGAGGCCCCTACACAAGACAGGTTGGGGTTCCGCAAAGACTAGCATGGTTGTATCGGGAGCTATGCCGTGCAACCGATCCAAACGCGAGGCAAATGGGCGGTGCCCTACATGTACTCCGGATTTGGGCGTGGGAGCGTTTCAAATGTGTCTCCCCGGGTCCGACTTCCGCCGCTCCTTTCCCGGATGCACCTTTCGGTAGTCGGTATGTCATGTATTGCCTTTTTTCATTTCGTGCGTCATTAATTTTTTTGCAGCGCGTATAGTACATGAAATCTAAAGTTGTATGTTTCTGCAACTGGAGTCGAGGCCGAACTACAACCGACGTCCCCACGCATACCGTGACACATCTACGCTACCAATTTGATCGAATGGGGACCGATGATGTAAGTAATGATAGCAACGAGTGGGTTTAATATAATGTTAATCTTTAAATTTAGCTTTGGTGTAATTTGATATATTTCATTACGATAACAGATTATTTGGGAGCCGTATGACGAAATTGAAGAAGATGTACCAGACATCTGCTTTCACGGACAAAACTATTGGAGGGCGAAAGTCCCACTCATCTGTCACTGGATAGTTGAGTGGCACTATCCGGACCGTGTACTTCGGCGGTTTCGGTTGCAGCAGCCAATACCTAAGAATCCTCACGATCATAGTGCCTTGCATGGTCTTGATAACACGCCACCCAAGACTGATTGGGAGAATAAGCATAGACGGTGGATCGATTTGTGGAACAGACGTGCCGAACGTATAGTGCGGGGTAGACATTCAACGGAAACACTCCACTTTCATTCCGGATATATGGAGTGGTTCCGTCGACATACAAGGAAGTGGATTTCTGTTGCGGGAGCTGCAATGGGTTCAACGGTTCGTGCATTTTAATTTTAATTTATTTCACTACTTATTTTAAGTCACATAAATTATTGATATATTGATAACTTTTGTTAATTTTAATATCATTACTAGGGTGACGGGGTTGAGCAGATCGTACATATCATGGATTCGGTCGGTCCATCTCCTCGAGCTTGGGAAAAAGTAAGGACGATAGCTAGGGCAATGTTATATGCCCGGAATGAGGAACGGCGGCTAACAATGATGCCAGCACCTCAACCAGCAACTACGGCAACACCCGTTGGGCCGGACGAGGAGGATGACCCCCCCCGAGATCGTTCACCCGACCCGGAGAAGTCCTCGAGCTCATACATATGATGATGTCGTCCCGTATTCCATGGAATATCATACAACGGATTTTGCTCCCGAGTTCACTCCGGGGTTCAGCCAACATTTCGATGCGGGGTTCACCCGGTTCGCCGGAACATTTGATGATCAACATCCGCAGACTCCGGCTAGTTCTCCTTCGTAGTATGGACCCGATTTCTCTCATTCTTATCCAGTCCCTCCTACGTAAGGGTATGACATATTTTTACAAGATATGCCTTCGTCATCGAGACATCCTACTCGGTCGGACCCTCATTCTCGTCGGTATGACACTAGGCTTCCCGATCAACGGAGACAACCTCATTGCGGAACAGGAGGTCATGTAGGAAGACGACATCGTTAGTACATGTAATTGCAATTAACTTGATATCTATTATGAAGATTTCGTGTTTTTGTATATCTTATGCAATTATATGTCGTGTTTCGACACGTACCCATTTTTATTTATTTGAAGAAAACACCAAAAATATAAAAATAAAAAACCACGGAAACGGTGCCCATGGTAACACAAATACGCAATTTTTTTGTTCATCACTAAAACCTTAAAAATTGACCTACCACCAAAAACCGTAAACCCCGTGCATCAAAAGGGGATGGTGGAAGAAAAGCATTAGATGGAGCAATTTTAAAACACTAATCTCCATTCAAGAAGATCATATAATTATTCAAGAAGATCATATGATTATTGGAGAAGCTACTTTTCTACGTTTCTCCCCGGTTTAAACACACGTCAGAAGTTTTCCAACAGGCAAATTTCATGTTCACTTTTACCCCGGCAAAAGTACACTTTTAGTGTCATAGTTGTGTATGAAGATTACTTTAGTGCAAAAAATTTCAAACGGATTACTTTAATACTAAGTCGGAGACAAAAGGATCGATTTGGTACCTCCGGCAAAAAATTATCGGTGAAAATTAATACGTGGCTTGAGCATTTTCTCCTTTTAAATTTCATCCAAAAGGAGCTTTTGGTGATCAAGTTAGTAAATCTTGTGGAAAATTATGTGAATTCTGTCATCAGATTGTCTCGCGATGAATTGTGAGGACTATAAAGAAGTGACAGTATTTTAGTGACTCAAGTGTAGTTGTAATTTTCGTTTTGTCGCTTGATTAATGGTGAATCATGTGCTGCTCCTCATGGAGTATGTGTCGCCAATCGGATCGCGTAAATCCAGTGTCCGATATATTTTCTTGTTTTTTTATTATTGTGTTCGATTGCTTTTTTTTTTTTTCCTTTTTTTGAAACAACCGTATGAATAGCTTCAAATTAACTTGATCAGCGGAAAAAGAAATTAACTCTCATTTTTGCAGAGATATTATCAGTCCGTATTTCCTTTAAAGTAGTATATATATATATATATATATATATATATATATATATATAAGGTCAACCCTCAAAAGATTCTATGCATGTTTCTATCTAACATGAAATCACCGATCCAACTACCCTGGCGAAGTCAAATTCCTATTTTGTTTTCCAATCAATGTTCGAGATAATTTTGATGAAATGTCCAGATACAATTTATCCTTAAAAAAAAATATGAATCCGGTCGATTCGTTCTCTCATAATTATTCCAAAAAGAGCTAAAGACAACATATCGTGCAGACACATATATGAGCTCAACTTGCATCTTTCCAGCAACTTCATAGGATGAATGCTTTGACCAATGAAAATAATAAATTAAAAAAACCAATCGATCCCTTAAAAAAAAATATAATGCCTACTCATATAAACACTGGTAGATGATAGTTCAAAGTAACTTACAAAATGCATAGAGAGTGTACAGATATACTAATTATGTTTGAGAGTGACCACGGAATTCTTTTGTCTGTTCAAATTTACAACCCTAGAGCAAAGAGGGAAAATCCTTAGCCAGAAAGTTACAACCGTCAAGTTACGCCGCACCATCTTGTGTCCAGTGCTTCTTGTGAATTGGTATCACAATTTGCATACAAACAATTTTGACTCATCATCAATATATTTGCAAGTAACGCTCTCTTACATTTGATTCAACGATAACAATTGCAGCTAGCCATTTCAAGTACGCGAAACACGGGGTTGGCGCTCCGGACCAGGACAAACTCACATACAGCTACAGCTGGATCGAGGGCGACGCCCCGATGAACATATTCGAGAAGATCTCGTATGACATCAAGATCGAGGCCAACCCCGAGGGAGGGTCCATATGCAAGAACAGAAGCAAGTACTACGCCACTGGTAACATTCAGTTCACCGAGGAGCAAATCAACGAAGGCAAGGAGAAGGTCTTCGGCTTGTTCAACGCTCTTGAGGGTTATCTCTAGGCCAACCGTAATGCTTGCTAAGAATGTCAAACGTATGAGGTGATCACCGTCTATTACCACAAGATTGTCGATCTTATCATGATGTCTCTCCTAAAGGGTGTGTGTCTCTTCATGGTTGTTCATTTTTAATCTTGGGTTTATGTTCGGATTAAGGAGCCTCGGGCCCGCCCTGTAGCAAGTCTCCGAGATCGTTACGTTGTTTTGAGTATTTTGAGAATGGTGTGATGTCAAAAAATAAATACGAAGGAAATCCTCTTTCTATTTTCTTAGTATGCGCGTAATTTATTATTCCTTAATTTGATACGTGAAAACTAAGGAGGGAAAACGTCAACCGTCAAAAAGCAACATGCTCTTTATTTCTAAAATAATTGGTGTCCGCACTATCATTATTTGGATAGTATATGACACCTCAACTAACAATTTATTCTACAAAAGAATAAATCGTTAAGTACTTAGCTTACAAAGAACTCGGCTAGGTGTTTGAGGTCCCGTATGCTCGATACTTAAAACTCCAATTCGTTTGCACCTTCTTAATTACAATGTACTGAATAATCGTTATCAATTTCGTGATCAACCCAATTTGCCTACTTAATTAATTATGATTAATACATACTCTTCCAACAACTCTGTCATTTGGATCAAATGAAATTAGCGCATCCCATGCGAAGTTAATCCAATTATAGACAATATGAAAATGATAGGAGTGTTGTGTTGTACATTTTACAATCTAATTCGTCCACAATTTGTAAAATGAAAACCCATTGACCATTTAGCCGATGCCTTTTTCTTCCCCAACCTTGACCGCTTTCATATGTCAGATTAATTATTTCCTAATCATTCACTCTATAATACAAGTCCTGTTTCTATCATTGAACGAATCCAAATATATAATTATTTATGATTTGTTTTATTTCGTGAAGCCGGTTAGCATTGGTGGGGGAGACCGGCTGCCGGTCGGCACTTATAGTGCCGAACGGACTGCCGGTCGGCACTAATATCGCCGAGCGGCAGTCCGTTCGGCACTATAAGTGCCGACCGGACTTAGTCCGCGAGGCTTCCCGACCGCTCGGCAGTATGACTGCCGAGCCGAGTGTCGCTCGGCACTATGACTGCCGAGCGACACCTGATTTGGTAAATAAAAAAAGTCAACCCCTGATTTGGTAATTATTTGGTTTTTTACACCTGGTTTGGAAAAAAGCCCCCCAAACTCCTTCGGCACCAAGGATGGCGACGAGGAGTTCCTGCTCAAGTTTGTCCTGGACGCTGTTCAAAATACTACCGATCGAAATCCCACTCCTGCCATGATCTTCCATACCTTCGAATCCCTGGAGCGAGATGCTCTCGACGCGCTTTCGTCTGTTTCCACTCACATCTACTCTGTCGGACCGCTCCACCTCCTCCTCAATCAATCGGTAAATGTCGATGATCAGAGTCACGGGTGGAAGCCACTCAAGGGCCACCTGTGGAAGGAGAACGCGGAGTGCCTCAAGTGGCTCGATTCCAAGGAACCCAAATCAGTGATGTACGTGAATTTCGGGAGCATCGTGCTCTTGACCCAAGAACAGCTGGTGGAGTTCGCGATGGGTCTTGCCAATAGTAAGCAACCGTTTTTGTGGATAGTTAGGCCGGACCTTGTGAACCAAGGAGACGGTACTAGCGCGAATGCCATTCTTCCTCGTGAGTTTCTTGAAGAAACCAAGGGGAGAGGTCTGATCTCAGGATGGTGCCCACAAGAGGAAGTGCTCGAACACCCTTCGATAGGAGGGTTCTTGACTCACTGCGGGTGGAACTCCATACTGGAGAGCCTGTCGGCCGGAGTCCCCATGCTTTGTTGGCCATGCTTTGGGGATCAGAAGGGCAACTGCAGGTATGTATGCAGCAAGTGGGAGATGGGCCTGGAGATTGGAAGTGGTGTGAAGAGAGATGATGTGGAGAGGTTGGTCAGAAAGCTGATCCTAGACGATGGAGATGATGGTGAGGTGGGGAAGAAGTTGAAGAAGAGGGCCATGGAGTGGAAGAGGATGGCACATGAGGCTGCTCTTGGCTCTTCCACTATGGATTTTAACAAGTTGGTGAATTACATTACTTCTATCCAACATTAATTATGAGTACTGTGGACAATTCGGATTGGGCTCAGGCCACAATTCAAGGATTTATTAACTTAATTTCCTTCTACATGATCATCCTTGAGGACGATATGCATGGGTTTGACACTATACTTATGCAATCGAGATATATGTTAGAAATATGTCTCGAGTTTGAGCTTGAAGCGAAATTATAAATATTTCAAATTGAATATTTTACGAACATCCAAAATCGAGCAAATTATAATATCTTGCGTTAAATAACTTTTGGCAAGATTGGATAAAGTTTGAAATCTACTAAACCTATTGCACATTGAAATCCATGGTTTGATCGTGAACAAGAACGAAAAAGAAAAGGGAATCTACGTTGGAGAGTTGGGCAATTTTTTGAAAAGTCCAGCTTGGACTTGGTCAAAGAAGAAAATGGATAAGTCCAAGCTTTGAAGTGGTGTTGACGCCTAAATTTTGACTAATCTATTTTTTGCATAAAAATTAGAACTAATTTTAGTTCTAAATAAAAATCATCTCACATATTTATTTTTAGCGTACATTGCATTGGCATATAATTGGGCAAGCAGAACACTTAATTTAGCATGCGTCTAGACTAGGCACGGGATGGAAAAATACACCGAGAAGATTTGAAACTTCAGGGACTGTATTGCAAATACTTAAAATTTCAGGGACTGCATTGCAAATACTTGGAACTTCAGAGATCGTATTGCAAATACCAAAAGAAGATGAAGAAGGGAAGATGAAGAAGGGAAGATGATGAAGGGAAGGTGATGAAGGGAAGGTGAAGATGGAAGGTGAAGAAATGAAGATGAAGAAGGGAAGATGAAAATGGAAGGTGAAGAAACGAAGATGAAGAAGGGAAGATGAAAATGGAAGGTGAAGAAATGAAGATGAAGAATGAAGGGTGGAGAAATTTGGCTATAAAAGAGGGAGAGTTCTTGAGAATTGAGGAAGAGAATTTTGGTGATAGAGAAGGTAGAGAGCTCTTGAGAAGAGTGAGAGAGAATTGAGAGAGTTTGTGAGAGAAATTTTTTAGAGAGGAAAAAGAGAGTTCTTGAGAAAAATTAGAAGAGAAAATTCGAGAGTGAAAAAAGGAGTTTTAGTCGAGCATCATCTTCGACGAGTCCCGACACATATTTCGCCTCTCGCCACCCAACAACGCCATTGCTTGCCATTTTCGACAACAGCCGCGTTCTTCCAGCTCCAAGATATTGAAGGGAACTATAACGTGTATGTGAGTAAGATTTTGTGTAATAGAAGGTAATCCTTTCCATCTCGATCTACAAAAATGTAATCGTTTGGTTTGAACATTTGTTTGTTTATTTTAGACATGCCACGTATTCCAAATTTTAGCATTATTACATGTTAATTTATTTTTATAAATACTCGTGATTGGCTGCGTTTTCTTTCTTTCTAAATCACCCATGGTGTATATCGTACAAAGTTCAATGTTTTACTTCCCCATAAAAAAGAAGAAAAAATAAAAAAAATTGCATCTTTGAATTTCAAGTAAAATCCATCAAAATTGCCAAATCAAATATTTTTCATGAAAATGGTACCGAAAGGGCGTTAGAGTAATCTAGCGTAACCAAATCCCCGAATTCAAAATCTCTGGTTCGCGGAAATAATATAGTTTTCTCCCACTATCTTATTTAGGTTTCTAATCAACCTACCGAAAATGATTAGTGGCGACTCCAAATTCAAATCACATTGCATGTTAATTATTCGAACCTTAAGTTGCGATTTGGTATGGACTTGGGAGAGTCCGAGTTAGGTTAGTTAATTAATTAACCCGATAATCCATTAGCCTGAAAATTAACCTGTTTATTTTTTCTAGGTCGCGACAAGTGGTTGACCGAATATTACATGAAGTTATCTTTTCTAGTTTCATGTGAAGTTATCTTTTCTGGTTTCACGAATTGACATATACGTATATATGCTCGTGTTTGGAGGATGATTTTGGGCATGCAAAGAATTCTCCGTGAGTTGTGCGCCGTTGTTGATCGTACGAAGTCTTGAAGCGCCGATTTATGATCGAGTGCTTGGCAAGGGTTTTCTTCGTGAGTTTTGTTCGCGGAATTACATCAAGAATTCAAGTGTCAAAGCCGATTAAATTTTGAGGTTAGATTTGTGTTAATTCCTTTGCGAGATTGAGAAATTATTTCGTTAGGAATTTGGGAGCTAAACACTGTGTGCGTTCTTGAATGTATGTAATTGGGGCTGGGAAACACCGAGAGTATTTGAATTACTCGAGTTTGGTCTGTAATTTCCGTGTATCGCCCGTTCTATAGTGGAATTCGTTGTTGCTTTACCCGTGGACGTAGATCTCTACGACCGAACCACGTACATCCGGTGTCCGATTTATTTTCTTGTTCTGTCTATTTTATTGTTCGATCGCTTGTTCCGCGTAACAATATATATCTTGAATCGGAATCTTAAATTTGCGAATTGTGAATCAAGGATTGAAATTGAATAGTAAGATTCGATCAAGTACCCGAAATTTGTTTCTTTGTGTCATTAGCATTGACTAGTGTGAATAGTACGACAAAATATTTTATTTGAGTAAGTGATCCTTAAAAGAAAGCAATCTTAATTTCAAGCATGGGTGATGATTCCTATGAGTAAGAAGATATAATTTTACATTGTCTAACATTAGGATTAGGCTCAGATATAAGTCACGACTATTTATATGCCTTTTCTTTTATTTTTACGTTGTAAAGTCTAAAAATTTACTTTTAATTATTGTATAACCATCAAAATATTGCATGCATCACAAAAAAGACAAAATTTACATCATTGGACGAGTTTACATAGCTTGAATCGGTAGATACTTAACGAATTGTCGATTCACTAGTGAATTAGGATATTCGTTTCACAATTCAAGAGACCATTAGTTCGCCTAATAGGTAGATATTGCTTAGATTCCTAATAAAATCAAATCATAAGATATGCATCGAGAAATAGTTAATTTTGATAATAATGTCCGGCACCCTCTTTCGCAGACCTATTGCTTAGACTGCCATAGTACAAAGGAAAAAAAAAACAATTATTGGATAACCTTGACAATTCTATGGATAATGTGATGGGCAAAATCAATCATAATTCAAAAACACCTAGGAAGTTGTATTTTTGCATGAGACTTGGTTTGGGGGAAAATTACCAAAAAATCCTTAAACCTATTATAATTGTGTCAATTCAATCCCGAATCCCCCCTTTTTTTTGCCAATTTAGTTTTAAATCTTTTGAACTTGTGCCAATTCACATCCGACCAATTTTGGCCAGTCGGCACTGACTAGCACTACCTACGTTGAGGTGAACCTCTTTAAAATAATGTTTTTAATATTTTCCAACTTATTTATTTATTTTTAATTTTTTAATAATTTTTCTTGCCTTTTTTCCTATTCTTTTTGTTTGGGCTGGCAAGAGGTGGACTGGTGACCTCCAATGGCCACTGGATGGGGGCCTACGAGCCCTTGGCGGCCGCTGGCAAGGGGTGCGGCTCTTGGTAGCCATTGGGTGAGGGCTCATAGGCCTCCTGCTGACCCAAATGAAAAAAATGAAAAGGAAAAAAATTATTGAAAAAAGTAAATTTAAAAAATATTAATGTTGTTAAAAATTGTCACATCAACTCCGGCTGGGCCACATCATCAATTTCTAGCCAAAATTGTCCGAATGAACTAAACCGACACAAATGCAAAATGATTAGGACAAAACTGGCTAGAGAGAAAGTTTAGAACTGAATTAACATAATTACAACAGTTTTAGGACTTTTTGGATAATTTTCCTCTGGAGGTTGTTCTCTTCTACGAAATTGACATAATATATTAATTAGGTTGAGCCTATAGAATAACTTCAATCTGTGGATTAAAATAAGTGCAGTGGGGATGCAGATGTCGAGCCAATTAAGACAGAAGAGTTCTATTATAAGCTCGTGGGTCATCGGACAATTGATGCCGGAACTTAACTTAATGATAAAAAATGAAGTCCATTTTTTGTAAAAAGCTTTGGAAATCAAAGGAAATCAAATCTATAGTCAGAAGGTTTGGTATCCTCTTATATTCTAATAAGGTCATGACGTACATCTTGAATTTATATCAGTGGCTAAGATCTTTTGTGAGCCTATGTTATGGTGCCGACTTAATCAAACTGTGGATCAATTGGTGATACGTGGTCAGGTCTTTGAGATATTCCCCTTGTTATGCTTGAAGCATTGCATTAGCATCCATATGTATTGATCGTTCAAAATATATTTCGAGTTTGAATCGGCGTATGAAACTCAACCTGATTGAAGGATGTAAGATGTCCGTATTGCAGGAACATTTAGGCGTTCAAGGAAAATATTGGCTGGATTTTAATTTCCAATCAATTCGGTGTGGTCTTCTTCTAATAAATATTTGACTGTGAGTTGGGTTTCCATATGCATTAGATATAGAACTAATAATGCAAGAAAATGGAAATAGGAAGCCTTCACATAACAGCCAATGCAAACATTTGCCTATGAATGTATAAAGTTTTGGCAGAGTGAAGTTCTACCGCTTACGATATTACGCACACTAGTCAAAATAATGTGGATATCAATTAACTTGTTTTGCAAACGTATGTGGTTACGTTCTATCCAAATGCAATCTATAAACATCAATGATTGTCTAGTATCAAAAAGATGCAGATCGACATGATTTGTATCGATGGATAAGTCTTCACCATGTTAGATTACTATGCTTTTGTTCATTTTTAAATGTGGCCCGCCATGGTAATGACATTGCAAGGCCCACAATATTTTATGGCCTCGAGAATGCAACATATATTTCGTGCATTAAAGTTGTACAGCTCCTCAAGCTAGACTTGGAGAATGTGAGGCACAATGGGAAAGAGAGATTGTCGCAAATCTAGGATCACGGCATGTTACTATCTCATCTTCTTTTTCTTCAATTGCTTAGAAGGGATCCGACAAGAACATGGCTAAGGATTAGAAGATGAGAAATGATATCACGGTTCTTGTCTATGCCTTAGAAGAGCAATCTTTTTGCTTTTAGCCTTATGTGGGTTGTCCCATGGTTTACTTACTAACCACCCACGAGGCTAAAAACATGTATTCATCCTGGAGTGTCCTTGGAGAAAATGACAGAACTGAGAACACCAACTAGTCCATCCTTCTGTTGACGTAAAATAATATGCTAGGGCCCTTCATGCGTGCGGAAAAATGTAATTAGCAATTCTGATTAGGCCAATCACAGACATTACCTATCCGAGATAGAAAATGTTCATTAAGCAACCACGCCGTGTTTTGTTCTGGCTTTTCACCACCAGAATGTATTGGATTGGCTCCTAACCTTTTCAATCTGGTTGGCCCCTTTTCTAAGTGAGAATGTCAGAAGTTTCTGGAAGCCCAAATCCAGCTTGATGCGCAACAGGGACGCTAAACATCAATGAACCGAGGAGATGGTACTAGTGCGAATGCTGTTCTTCCTCGTGAGTTTCTCAAAGAAACCAAGGGGAGAGGTTTGATCCCAGGATGGTGCCCACAAGAGGAAGTGCTCGAACACCCTTCGATCAGAGGGTTCTTGACTCACTGCGGGTGGAACTCGGTACTGGAGAGCCTGTCGGCCGGAGTCCCCATGCTTTGTTGGCCATGCTTTTGGGGACCAGAAGGGCAACTGCAGATATGTATACAGCGAGTGGGAGATGGGCCTGGAGACTGGAACTGATCTGAAGAGAGATGATTTGGAGAGGTTGGTCAGAAAGCTGATCACTGACGATGGAGATGATGGTGAGGTGGGGAAGAAGTTGAAGAAGAGGGCCATGGAGTGGAAGAAGATGGCACATGAGGCTGCTCTTGGCTCTTCCACTTTGGATTTTAACAAGTTGGTGAATTACATTACTTCTATCCAACATTAATTATGAGTAACGTGGACAAATCGGATGGGCTCAGTCCCCGGATGTATTAACTTAATTTCCTTCTAAATGATCATCCTTGAGGACTATACCCATGGATTTGACACAGTACTTACGGAATCGAGATATATATCTTGAATCGGAATATTAAATTTGCGAATTTTGAATCGACAATTCGAACTGAACAGTAAGGCTCGATCAAGTATCCAAAATTAGTTTCTTTGCGTCATTAGCATTTATAAGTTGCGTGAATAGTGCTACAAAATATTATATCTGAGTAAGTTATCCATGAAATGTTGTCCAAAAAAAAAAAAAAAAAAAGTTATCCATGAAATAAAGTAATCTTAATTTCAAGCATGGGTGATGATTCCTACGTATAAGAAGATGTAATTTCACATTGTCTTATTAACACTAGGATTAGGCTCAGATATAAGTCACAGCTATTTATATGCCTTTTCTTTTGTTTTTACTTTGTAAATATAAAATTTACTTCTAATTATTTTATAACCATCAAAATATAGCATGCATCACAAAAAAAGACAAAATTTACATCATTGGACCAGTTTACATCGCTTGAATCAGTAGATACCTAATGAATATATATATATTTTGTTTCGCTATTCAAGAGACTATTGATTCACCTAACAAGTAGATACTGCTTAGATTCCTAATCAAATTAAATCATACGATATGTATCGAGAAATAATTGATTTTATAACAATGTTCGGCATCCTCTTTCACAGACCTATTACTTAAACTGCCATAGTACCCAAAAAAAAAAAAAAAAATCACTGGATAACCTCATCAATTGTATGGATAATGTAATGGGCAAAATCAATCATAATCCAAAAAGACCTAGGAAGTTGTATTTTTTTTTTTTTTTTTGCATGAGGCTTGGTTTGGGGGAAAATTAACAAAAAATCCTAAACATATTGCAATTGTGTCAATTCAGTCCTAAACCTTTTTTTTTTTTTTCCAATTCAATCTTAAACCATTTGTATTTGTGCCAATCACACCCAACCAATTTTGGTCGGCCGGCTTTGAGGTAGACTTTTTAAAATTATTTTAAATATTTTTCCAACTTATTTATTTATTTATTTAATATTTTTTCCTACCTTTTTTTTTTCTTTTCTTTTTGTCGAGGCCGATAGGAGGCGGCCCTATGACCTCCAATGGCCACTGGGCGAGGGCCTACGAGCCCTCGGGGTCGCGGCTCTAGCTGGCCACTAGGTGAAGGCTCGCAGGCCTCTTGCCGGCCCATAACTAAAAAATGAAAAGGAAAAAAAGACAGCAAAGAAATAATTAAAAAAAGAAACCCGAAAAATATTAAATATTATTAAAAATTGTCACGTCAACGCCAGCCGCACCACGCCGGCAATTTTCAGCCAAAATTTTCCGAATGATCTGAATTCATGTAAGTGCAAAAGGTTTGAGATAGAACTGGCAAGAAAATGTGAAAAAAAAAATTGGCAAGAAAAAGGTTTAGATTGAATTAGCGTAATTACAATAAATATAGGAATTTTTTGATAATTTTTCCCAAGAGATTGTTCTCTTATGCAAAATTGACATAATCTATTAATTAGGTTAAGCCTATAGAATAACGTCAAACTGTGGCTTAAACTTTGGCGTAAAAGAAGTGTGCTGGGAATGTAGATGTTGAACTGTTTAAGACAGAAAAGTTCTGTTATAAGCTCGCCGGTCATCTGACAATTGATGTCGGAACTTAACTAATCGTGTAGGTAATACGAAAATAATGATTAAAAATTGAAGTCGACTTTTGCAAAAACGCATTGGAAATCAAAGCAAACGAGGAAATCAAATATTTAATCAGAGGGATTGTTATCCTCTTATATTCTAATCAGAGGGATGCTTTTGTTGTGCTCAAATCAGTATCGAGGAACATTCCCAAGCGCACCGACACCATGGCAAAAACAGCTGAGCTGATATACTTTAGATTATGATCGTATCCGAACTCAGATTCACAGCGTGGGCTCCATGGCAACAAAGTATGAAGAGAAAAGCAGTGACCTGGATGCACAACATAACTCCAGATCAGAACCCACTAAATGCCGATTTGCTACTAAGTAAGCAATAAGATCATCGTTCGTGGGCTAACCGGCAATCTCACGGCATGGCGAGGGGAACAGACAAGGATTCCTTGCACAAATTGTAATAAAAGAGAATAATGATTGAAGTCAACAAATAATGTCCTGTGTGGATGGTGACGTGGCGCACACTATTGGCATGGGGCCCACATGCTCTTTGTTTTTTTTTTTTTTGCCCCCCTCACATCGGCCGCCATCAACTTTCATCTTCCTCTTCAATACGGACATCTGAAGAAGCATCGTTCAGGTGGTGTAATATCCAAGGAAAGACGCGAAGCCAAAGATGAATATGCGGACGGGTCTGGAGCAGAGAACCTGGACAAAGGAGGCGGGGGGGCCCAAGGGGAATCGTCACGGCCACGGGCCGCGGCCACGAGCTAGCCAACCGAGTGCAGGGTGGAGTGGCCATTTTTTGATCCCTGTGCTCTCTTTCCGTGATCCGCTTCTCTTCCTGTCCTCCTCCTCCTCCCTGTTTCTGCTGTTGCCTGATGTGGTAATCACCAGACCCCCCCTCGAGAACATTCGCCTCGTAGACGATAGGAAAGAACCCAACAACAGAAGTAAAGAAATGGTTTTGAAATCGTTTTGAATCGTTTCGGTTGTCGTAATATTGGAGAACTGGGTGTGGGGGCGATTTGGTTCCTTCCCGAGTTGCACTCGCCCAGTTTTCAAGTCCTTTGCAGACACCCCCCATTTCAACCCTTCAAAATCAAGTCTTTGAGACAGCCCTGCCATGACTCGCCTGTTGTTCGTGCTTTCCTTCTTCTCTCTGCTCTCCACCCTCGCTTTTGCTGGGAATTTTCCGCGGCTCTTTTCTTCTCTCTCCCTCCAATCTCCGTCGTATCCTGAGCATGTGCCTGCTCGCAGATCGTACGCGTGCGCCAATGTTTCTTCTCAATGATGAAGGGTTCCCACCTTAGTCATAAAGATCCCTTTTTGACCAATTTTTACGTCTTCGTCTTCGCGTATTTTATGCTTTTTCTATTTCTTACTTGCTCTTTGACGTTGTTTCTGGGACTTGAGTCGTTTTCACCATTCGGGAGTTTGAACTTTTAATTCGTAATTCCTTGTTTTTCCGGTATTTGTATTATGCGGGCGTCCTTTTGAATGTCCCTGAAGCATCAATCGAAAGTAGTTGCAAATTTTTGAATCATTTTATTCTTGTTAAACATTGGTCGAGCATGTGTGGCCGCATTTTGACATTTCTGGCAAGTGAGAAAATCATGGACATGGACAAGTTCATGGAGTACTCAAAATCTTGAAAGCAGAAAGGATGACTTGCATCCAGAGATTTTAAGGGATGAGGCCGTGGCTCGACTTCATGAGCTTGGAAAGGTTTTCCTTTTCGTGATTATGCTTTTCCTTGGATATTGTGCTTTTGCGAAAGCATAAGTTTGATGCTAAATGTTAAAATCAATTGTTCTGGTCTTGAAGCATTAAAAACATCAACGAAGGAAGAAAGGGTCTTGAGTTTCTGCTGAATTAGCTGGGAGAAACTGAATTAAGTTCTTGAATGCATTATGAATTTTCGGTGGAAGTGATTTTTCACCTTATTTGCTGCCTCACATTGATGCTTTACTGGCTTGACCACTCGATCAATTGATCCTTACTTTACAGCGAATGTCTTCTAGTTTTGCATAACGATCTTTTCTAGAAACTGGTTGACAATGACATTGCAATAATCTTCTGCTTTGATCCATGAATAAGTGTGGAGGTCTCTATGAGAAGTTAACTGGATGTGGCCTTATTAACAGGTCAGTGATGCTGAGGGTTATCTTGAGAGGACATTCATGAGCCCTGCTTCGGTGAGGGCTGGAAATCTTATACGTGGGTGGATGGAGGATGCCGGCTTGAGAACGTTAGCTTCTTGCCTTTATCTCCCTTGTTCTTATTGAAATTGAGATGCTCCGCTGATACCTTCGTGCTCTATTCAGATGGATCGACCAAACGGGCAATGTGCATGGTCGAGTAGATGGGATCAATGCAAGTTCCAAGGCTATTTTGATCGGTTCACACTTGGTATTTGTTTTCATCTTCTTCTGCAGATATGAATAGGCTCTTTGTTGTTTCGCACTTAGGCACCATTTTTTATACAGCAGCTATACGTGGCTCCTACAAATTGTAACCATCAGGACACGTGTCTCAAACATTTGCTCTAATATTGAATAGTTCTTAGTTTGACAAAGGATACTGTTGTTGATGCTGGAATATTCGATGGATCATTAGGTATGGTCTCAGCAATATCTGCACTGAAGGTCCTGAATGCCTGCAGAAAGTTGGGTAATCTATTGTGGCCTGTCAAGGTATTTGAAAATTTTGCTGCTTATTGTTCTTAAAGCTTCATTCACGGCTTTCACCATGTAGTGTTTCCCCCATGGAGTAGCATATGTGCATTGTCATTGAAATGTCTAGAATTGACATCTGGTCAATTCTCTAGAAGGTGTGATTTTTTCGTTTTAGTCTAGTCCTTTAGGAGTTATCTGGAGTAGGATATCTAGCACCTGAAGGCACAGTCATTTAGAAAATTATGTTATATGTATTTGCAGTTAACTGTGTGGGAAAACTTTCTCCTTAGAGGTGACAGATTTCGACAATTCAATTCATGAAGGAAATAACGTGTATTAGAGTGGGATTTCTGAAATGCTCAGTTCAGAGGTCAAACTGAAAGTTTTTTTAATGGTGCCAGAATGAAATGGATGGTAATCCAGAAGAAGTTCACTCTTTGACTCCACAATTGATTAGATCATTTATTTCCAGTAGTGATGCTCTCCAGTTTATAGATTTGCATTGAATGCAGCCAACTATTTATCCAAGGGTCGTCACGGATTTCCTGTATCTGTTGCTACCTCAATGATGATTGGACTGACCATATCTGAAATCTAATCAATCTTCCACCTTCATATTGGAACTTTTCAGGTAATCGCTTTTAGCGATGAACGGGGAGTTAGATTCCAATCTACCTTCCTAGGTTGTGCTGCTGTTGCTGGAATATTGCCAGCTTCAGCCTTGCAATCTTCTGATAAAAGGTTTCTTGAGTGACTCCCAGCCTTTTCTTTTTACCCTCTGCATTCGATATCAAAATGTAGTTATGCCAATGTTTATGCAGCGGTGTAACTGCACAAGAGGCTCTTAAAGAGAACTCCATACAAACCAGTGAGGAAAATTTATACAACCTCAAGTATGACCGAGATTCTGTTTGGGGTTATGTTGAGGTATATTACTTTTCTGCCTTGCTAAACCAGCTGAGGACAGCGATTGTCTAACTTCTTGTGTGGTCTATTCTGCTCCTGTAGGTTCATCGAACAAGGACCTGTACTGGCATGGAGGGGTTTGCCTCTTGGTGTGGTGAAAGGAATAGCTGGACAGACAAGATTGAAGGTATAATGGATGTTTGAAATTAATCCTGCACCCTGTTTAATCAGCTAATATGAGAAGATCTTGTGCATAAGGGAACTGGATTATTCCTGTGAGAGTTTGGTATTTTCTATTAGAGGTAGTTTCTTCACATAGCTCATAGTGTGCATTAATTAGGGAATATGATCGCACAGAGGCTTCATATCATCCATCTGAGTAACATAATTCGTCAATAAGCTGAGAGGCAATAGGCCTTCAACAATTAAATCTAGGAAAATCTCTTCTTGGGTCATATTCCTAGGGATTATTCATATGCCAAAGTGCAACGTCTTATATTTAGTTATTGAGTTTCGCTAGTGACACTTCCAGAATAAATTATAGACTGTGAAGCTCTCTACCTGCCACGGTATTTTGCAGGTAACTGTCAGAGGTTCTCAGGGGCATGCCGGTACGGTTCCAATGTCTATGTGGCAGGACCCTATGTCAGCTGCAGCTGAACTCACTGTGTTACTGGAAAATCTTTGTAAACGGTCTGAAGATTTTCTCTCCTTTGATGATCACTGCAAAGCGTCGACAGTGCAGTCACTTTCCACTTCACCGGTTTGCTCTGTTGGAGAGATATCATCTTGGCCAAGTGCAAGTAATGTCATTCCAGGCCAAGTAAGAAATTGTTCATCTGCCTTCTGGTTGTTATGGCAAGGCTGTCTAGAGATAGCTCAGAATTCTTGATTCATGCGTAGCGATTTTAATTTGCCCGGTGGCAGGCGATATTCACAGTGGATGTACGTGCAATAGATGATATGGGACGCGAAGCAGTGATCTATGAATTATCTAACAGGATGTATCAGATATGTGACAGACGTTCTGTTTCCTGCATGATTGAGCGCAAGGTGGGGATGTCTAATTGCATTGTGCATTTACTCTTTTAGTTTTTATCAATATATCTGCAAGTACTTATGTTTTGGGGATGAAAAGCATGATGCGGGTGCAGTTATGTGATGATGAGTTGCGCAGACAGCTTAAGTTTGCGGCTCACTCTGCGCTCAAGAGAATGTCGGATAATCAGTTCCTAGATGAAGTTCCAGTGCTAATGAGCGGAGCCGGACATGATGCCATGGCCATCTCATATCTAACGAAGCTACGGCCTCTGCATCCCTTGTGTTTTCCTGCACTTTGGTCGGTAGTGGTGATTTGAAAGGATGAATTGGTAACTTATGTGGAGGTATACATGTATGTATCTACAGGTTGGAATGATCTTTGTACGATGTCATGGAGGTGTGTCTCATTCGCCGGAGGAGCACGTGTTGGGTGATGTTTGGGCTGCTGGCCTCTCGGTCTTGGCTTTCCTCGAAACCCACATGTAAAGAAGTATTCAACCATGTACAGCGCAATCTGATTAATCTAACAGGATTTCTTAAGCTGCATTTACTATCTCTTATTTAGCAAAGTCTCTGCTATTACTCTTCCGTGTATGTCCTGATGTGCTGCTGAAGGTTTGGTCAGTAGGTATCGGTCTAAATGAGTCCATCGGTTTCCAATCTAAAGGAATGATTGGTTGTGAGTACTAAACTTGGAACAGAGGAGAATCCTGAAGACCAAAGTTCGAACTCTCATCTCTTCAACAAGGGCTAAGCCGCTGCAGTCCCGGGAGCACCACAAGTGCCACAACTC
This sequence comes from Rhodamnia argentea, assembly GCF_020921035.1. Classification (NCBI taxonomy): domain Eukaryota; kingdom Viridiplantae; phylum Streptophyta; class Magnoliopsida; order Myrtales; family Myrtaceae; genus Rhodamnia; species Rhodamnia argentea. Next base: position 20,600,268 of record NC_063157.1, on the reverse strand, counting down.
CTGTCACATCACTCGATCGCAACTTTTGATACCGTGGATGGCTCTAACATCAATTCATCCGAACCTACAGCTAACATCACATTCTGAGCGGTACAAAACAGTACACGCTTGACATGGTAAATCTAAGAAAACAGATTGGAGGTGATGCCTCCTTACTCCAGTAACATTATACTAAAGATCAAGTGCTGGAAGCATTGGGTTCCCCAGCATTGAAGCGGATGAACTTTAGCTTAGAACTTATACCGCACACTGAAACTCTCTCCGTCAGAAAGCGTAACCTTGCCATGTTTGACCTTATTTTTATTATTAATATTCTCATGGGTTAGTACGGCCACTATGATCGCTACGTAGTTAGGAGTTGCTTGTAGGGTTCTGCTAATCAGCAAAAGAGAAAGGGCCAGCACCATTGCTTTGCCATGGCAATATATGGTAGGGGAACCGGATCCCCAATGTTAGGGGTGTTATGATCAATTCGGCCCGTTTAAATAAAAAATGGACGGCTCGGATTGATTCACATCACTATTTTTAAAATTTTGAAATTTCTCGCCAAAAAACTTCCTCTGCTTTTAAAAGGTGATGTGGATGAATTCGGGCCGTCTATTTTGAAATGAACGATCCGGATCCCTCAATGTCACCCCTACCGTTATGGTAGGGGATCCAATTCCGTAGGTAGGACAAGGCGACGAGGACTTTCCTTCTTGGTTCTCCTCATAATTCCTCCGTTGAAAGGACTTGTCAAGCATTTTCTTTTCATAAGGATTTTGCATAAACTCAGTCCGAGTTACGACTACATTGAAAAAGACACAAAGTTCGACTTTTCGTGCGACACATACCAAAAGATACTTTAAAAAGTGAATATTCTATTTTCGAGCACACTTAACAAGCATCACTTATTTTATCTATTCAAGCCTTAGAGATTCGAGTCAACTCCATTGTATTAAAAGCCTACTTCCTCTATGGATAGCTCGATCGATCAAGGGTATAAAATGTAACCCGCTAATTTCGGGAGACGGTTCATAGAGTCACGGAACCAAAATTCCATACAAACTCCAGCTCATTTGGAAAAATTGGGTAAAGTGGTAGGGATGCGACTATGTATTTATCTTTATCTCTTTGATCTCTCTGGTTAACGTGAGGCCTCCGTGTCCTTTTTCGCCACTTCCTGTAAATCAGTAAATGGGGTCAAAACAGAGAAAGACTAGAAGTCTTCCCCCAAATCCTAGAATGCTGGTCTGACCATCTTTGGAGGTGTAAGTTAGAGGACACGGGGGTTGTGAGTGGAAGTGGAAGTGGAAGGGGTGGCTTGGACACTTTAGCTCTTTTCAGCATATGACAATAGTAAAGAAAAGTTGAGGCCTTTTTGAGAGAAATTAGGGTAACTCAACTATCACTTTTCCTTTTTGAGAGTAATTAGCATACATGAAGTAGCAAATCTTACAAAACTCAGAATACCACCATAAAAAAAACAGCCGCTCCGTCCCTCCGACTAATTGACATCATCCTACCACAAACCCAAAGCCAAGAAAAAGAAGCTAAAAAGGAAGAAACTCCACAAGAGAATCGGGTATGGAGGATCATGCTTAGGCTGTACTACAAAGAAGACAGTCGACCATCCGAACCAAGACATGGCAATCGCGAGGACTATCTTCTTTGACCAGATATTGAAGTTGCAGCAAGAAGTTGGTCCATGAGAGTTTTGTTAGCCAAGCTTCGCAGTCGATCTTTTGCTCTCAGGCGAGCATTTTCTTCCCTCAAATCGGCAACTTCTTTCATCAAATTCTCAATCTTCTGTGGCAAGTCATCTTCCTGGAAATCAAAACAACCAGAAGCTTATATAAAATGAATCTATAGACAAATAAAAGAAGCAAATCATTTACATATCTTTTACTACATTTTTTATATTAGATGTGCATAACTGAAAAGATAAGAAGTGCCACGAGCAATTACGATCAAAAGGGTAAAAATGCTTGTCTACTGTTTGTGGAGGAACCCACGTGAAGCTACCAATTACTTTAAAGCACTTCTTGCTGAAAAAAAGAGAAAATAAATTGTATTGCAGTCTTACAACATTAGGTTCACTACCATCCTAGTTGTCGCACAAAAGACTCTCCATTAAAACGTTTAGAAAAGTTTAATGATCAGTACTCCATAAAAATATCCAGTCTATGATAGAATCTCCGCAGATGAAGTATGCTTGTGCGGCCACTACGATATCGTACATGTGTATTGCTCTTAATACTCATCATCAGCACTGACATTGGGCCTGTGTTAAGTTCCTCTTCCTCAATCTTGCCACCCTATACCAGAAGGTATAGATAAGGGCTCAGGCATTATGAAATGGTATTCATTATAATGAGTACACTCAAAAGTCAAATGAAGCACAAAACTAAAACTGCAAATATAAGGATACAAAGATGAAACAGTTGAAGTATTTTCCCCAACAGTATGCTCAACACCAAGTCATCATATCATATAACAAAATTCTAGTAACCGCAAAAAGTTTTAAAAACTTTTGTCAGGCCGACGTCCATAAAAGAAATTCCTTTATAACATTCACCAGGAGGGGAACTCACAAACTTCCGTTTTCTTCAGATCACCAGTTATATCCATCAAATGGAATTATAATGCACACCCAGCATGAAGCTAAAGCTCATGATTTCCAACTAGCATTCAATCTAGAAAATGTTCATTTCAAAGTACGCACGAATCTTATGCAAAAAAAAAAAAGTACACACGAATCCTGTCATGATTCATTATTTACTTCTGCTGTAGATCACAAAATCACCTCATAAACCATTTCTGTGCAGAAGCATTTTACAGTAACCAGAAAACCCTTAAAGAATAGCAATGCATGAGATAACATATGTTGATAACATCACTTACGTTGGCATCTTCTTCCACTGGTCTACTGCAAAAGCAGAAAGATGTAAAAAAAATGTGTCAGAAACTCTCCTTGATTACTACTACAAAATGCAGAGTAGAAAAATTTGATACAAATATATGTCTACCCAACATTTGTTGTTTCTATTTAACTTTTTCATTTTGTGAATAAAGAGCCTCGTATTCTTTACAAAAAGTAACGTAGAATTATATACACATTTTTTTTGTATATAAAAAAACGAAAAGGGCATAAACAAAAGAAACGGCAAAAAAAATTTCGAAAATACCCAACATTTGATGTTTCTATTTAAATTTTTCATTTTATGAATAAAGAGCCTCATATTCTTTATGAAAAGTAATGTAGAATTAGAAACGCCTTTTTTTTTATATAAAAAATGAAAGGGGCATAAACAAAAGAAACGGCAAAAAAGAATTTCGGAAAAGGTGGACAACCATTTCATTTGTGTTCAACCTAATTTTTTTAGTAGTTATTTCCCAAATGGAGGGTGACCGATGTCCATTCCAATCTAATTCGTTATGTATCCGACCATGTCGCATGTTCAATTATTCAAGTTCGAAATCCGTTCTCATTGGTCCGCATGTTTAATTTTTCGTAAGTAAATGGCCGTTTCAAATATTTGACTGATGTTTCTATTTATTTTTTTTAATTTCTGAATAAAGATCCTCAAATTATTTATGAAAAATAACATAGAATTAGAAACGTGTTTTTTTATATAAATAAACAAAAGGGACATAAAAAAAAAACAGCAAAACAAAAAAAATCCTCGCATTAGAAAGCAAGAGAGGAAAAAATTACTATATATCTAAAATGCATTGCTTCATAAACATCACAGAACAATTCAAATAGAACCCAATAAACAGCACCCAATTTTTCTCTCAACGAGTTCTACAATATTTGCTAATGAAAAGAAACCGCAGATCAAAATAAAATGGTAAGCCTTCCATATCCGTCATCCGGACTAGCAAAGGTTGTAGAATATATAGTCTAAGCAGCTATCCGAGCAGTCATAACAGCAGGAACAGCTAGCCAGATTTTGAATCTTCATCACTCAAACTACCAAAATTACAAGTTCCAATTGTCTATTTTTTCAAGACTAGTCCTACTAAAACCAATAAAACACAAACTAACAATATGCCCATTAAAATGTGCATATCATGCCTAAATCTCTCCACCTTCTCATCAATCTTCTAGAGTTTGTCTTTCATATGCGGAAGCAAATACTCAATCTTTCTCATGTCGTCTTTAGTAGGTGGAACCTTCGTGATAGGATGACGCACATCGCTTGTAGGCAACCACCAAAAAAAGAAGTCACGCCTTCTATCCACACAATTATAGTAGAGCTTGTCTTTGTTCTTTGTTGATCCCGATATTTTCACAGCAGCACGCTTACCACACTTACACTTTTCATTTTGGAAAGTCCATTCACTCGAAGTAGTCTCATTCACGCTGGATGAAGACATCATACCCGCAAGACAACACCTTTTTTTCATTTCGGAGAATTAGTTTGACAATATGATAATACAAGTACAACTAATGCAAATAAGATGACATGAAGTAAACAAAGATAATTATATTCCGAAATTTCGAAGAATCAACTGTGGAGCATTTTGATTCGATACGTTAAAATTTGCTCTCTGCCATTACTAAAACTTAGAGAAATCATTTAGTATTGGTAGTTTTCCATCTGATTGCAATATATCCCAAGTTTCTACTTTCATTCTATATTGTTTTCAAAGCACCCAGAGACAGACTCCAAAAACTATTGGGAACCATAAAATCGACAATCGGGCATCATCACCGATAAAAGGGACACAATTAAAAGAAGCACATACACACGAAATTGATACCACATGAGCTCGGGTGCAAAATCTCATCCAAACAGAGAAATCTAGACAGAGAGAGATTGATGCGGACTCGGCAAGGCGGATTTTGGGTAGAGTCTATGGTTTGTGGGAGCATTCCTGATTTGGGTTTTTTCCTTGATTTTCTCCCGGTCTATCTAATTTTAACAAAGGAAATTTCACAGAACTCCAAAAGCACTCCTTTCCGTGCCGCCACTCCTACAAGGAACTACACAAAAGAATCAACCTGGGATCAAAGAGAAGCGTAACCCGGAGATACCGGCACTATACCGCTCGTAAAAGGGAATTATCGCTAACGGCTACAAAGAGGAACAAACAAACAGTCGGGAAAATGACTATCGGAGCTACAAAACCTCGAGGACAACTACGGCCGCAAACCAGCTCCGATCTCGCATGGGAAGAACAACAAATCGCGCGGATGCAAAGATAGCTCGAAATTGGCACCACAACGCAGCTTCGGAGCTGGATCGCTAAAGATCTAACCATCCACACACAGAATATAGAATAGAGAGAGAGAGAGAGAGAGAGAGAGAGAGAGAGAGAGAGAGAGAGAGAGAGAGAGTAGACTTTATTGAAGTGGGGAAGAGTCTGTCTCTCTTAATATCACTCCTTGCTGCTCCACTTCGCCATCAACATCATCTCTTCGTCCGTTGCCGGCAGCACCGCAAGAGCTTCGTCACGAACGTCGGCAACAATGGTATTCATCTGCTCTGTGCGTGGGTTGTGGTTGGACCTTGAGAGGGAGAAAATATTGGGGCAAAAATGGCGTTCGTCTACCCTTGGTACCCTTTGGTTGGACTTTGAGAGAGAGAGAGAGAGTGAGAGAGTGAAGAGCAGATTTTACTTCGCCGATGGGATGGGCGTGCAGAGCAATCATCAGGAAGAGAAGAGAAGAGGCAGAGAGAGAGAGAGAGAGAGAGGGGGGAAGCAGTTGGGCGTTAACGGGAGTGACAGAGACGGCAAGATTTTGAGCGTTTGAAAATTTTTTGCACATGGAGCCCGGGGTGCCACATAGCAGCTGCTGAATGGTGCGACTCGGAGATGCGCTGGCACTCTAGTCGCGCCCAATATTTTCTCGATTTGTGTCCAAGACACAACCTCCAACGATTGCAATTTAATTTTCATTTTAATTTGTTATTTGTTTTTGCTAGGAAGCCTGGCTTTTGAGGTCAAATTATGGAAGTGCCCATAATATAGGGATCCTGTCTTATTACAAGACCTCATGTTGTAAATTTTTTATTTAAGAAAAAAATTCATAAAAATTATAATTTGTCATGCATATATAAAAATATCTATTTAATATGCAACGTGTTATAACATGTCAAAATTCTCTTTTTTTTTTTAAATGAAGTATCGGCGTATCGTATCGAGTCGTGTCGCGTATTAGTGTTGGTATTACTTTGGTGTGGGATTTCTTTTTTAAGAAGGGCAAATGGGCTTTTAATAAAACTTTGAGGGAAAAAAAAGCAATCGAGAAAAAATCATTAATTAATGCTTCAGCATTTCTAAAATGCTGAAAGCTAAGGCTGCCTTAGGCTTTCAACTTTGTTAATGCTAGCATTTGGCCAATAGAGTTCAAAAAACACTTGCCAAACACGTCATATTTTTCCTAAAAGGCTTTGGAGGCTCAAAATCCTTCGAATTCGGATGTGTCTACGTCCTCGGTCAAACACCTCACCCTCTCTCTTTTTTTTCTTTTTCCTCTTCTTTATCTCATCAAATATGTATAGACTCATAAATATACAATCAGACCGACTTCTTCTACAAGTCAAGTCTTTACAAAATAGGAAAAAGAATCCTCTACAAATCACGCGGAAAAATCAAATCTTCTACAAAAAAGGGAATTACAGCTCACGCCAACAGTAAGTCCCATCTAAGATCGTGCACGTTAGGCCAGCACGCTCATCATGGGATTCGGTTGTAGCTGCTAGTGAAAATATTTACATTTTGCTTGTGGCTATTGCCCTAATCCACGGCAAAAATTCGAGGGATCGGCACTTGTCGCCGCCCTTCATGGACCAGTAGTGCTTCAACCTACATGGAATTGAGGCCCCTGGTGAATGAATCATAGAACTGAGGCTTCACCAGTAGAGTCGTGAAATCACATGGCAGAATGTAAAGATTACTTTCCCCAAAATAGCGTAAGACTATCAAATAATTTAAAGCAAAGAAGCTTCTTTTTGGAAGATTTAAGAGAAACGCTCAAATGAGCAGGTCTTAGTGACCCAACATTAAACACTGCAAAATTAGATGAACCTAATTGCAAAAAAATGAAAGAATATATGCATGTATTACTAATGAAAATAATGTGTTATACCATAAGACGGAAGGACGTTATAATTGATTGAATATTGAATTGATATTGAGTCGCCTTATCTCTAACCTTCTTTACTCATTTTTTCTTGCTTTTCTTTGAATTTCTTATTTGCCAATCCTTTCCAAGTTTCTAATCTTTTCTTGCATTTTTCTCCCCTTTCTCATGTCCATTCTTCGTTATTTTACATCAAAGATAGGGTTGTTTTCTAGTAATTTTACTCTGTTTATGGCACGTTGCGTAGGCCAACATGTATTTAAGCAACTCTATACATGTCTAAACAAATTTTTACACGTTTACACTGTAGAGTTCTTTTCTTTGATGTACTAAGCAAGTTATATTATATCGAGTAACCTACAGTAAATATGTTGTGCTTTGATTTTAAAACTGTGACAAGATTAATGAATGCTTCCTATTCAAGCTAGACTTAATATACGTTACATATACACAAATTGTCGATCCAAGTATGATTGGGTCACTAATATGTGTAATAGAGTTGAGTGGGGTCCCTTGAGAAAAAGCATCTTCATTTGACAGCTTTTGAAAGCGCTTGTTGTATCCTACGAGCAAGCTTTTAGAAAAAGATTTGCACACATTAGGGCAAACATCCAATCTGTAAATTTCCTTTCAACGGGTGCGTTTGTTTCGGTGGAAGTATTTTTTCAAAATTGACTACAAAATAAATTCCAAAAAAAAAATGTTCAAAAAATTGCCACGTTTGCGCCAGCCGCACCACGTTTGTAATTTCCGGCCAAACAAAAGGTTGGGGATTGAACTGGCAAAAAAAAAAAAGGTTTAGGACTTAATTAGCATAATTGCAATAAGTTTATAATTTTTTTGATATTTTTATCCGGAGGTTGTTCTCTCATGCAAAATTGACATAATCTATTCATTAGGTTAAGCCTATAGAATGACTTTAAACTGAGGCTTAAAAGAAGTGTAGTGGGCATATAGATGTTGAACCATTTAAGACGGAAAAGTTCTGTTATAAGCTCGCCGGTCATCTAACAATTGATGCTGGAACTTAACTAATTGTGTAGGTAATATGAAAATAATGATTAAAAATGAAGTTGATTTTTCAAAAAAGCATTGGAAATCAAAGGAAACGAGGAAATCAAATATTTAGTCAGAGCGATGGACATCCTCTTTATATTCCAATAAGGTCACGACGCACATCTTGAGATCTTTTGTGGGCCTATGTTATGATGTTGATCAATTGGCAATACATGGTCGTGTCTTTGAGATCTTTCTCTTGTTTCGATTGAAGTATCACATTAGCATTTGTAGGTGTTGATCGTTCAAAATATATTTCAAGTTTGAGTCGGCGTATGATACCCAATCCGATTAAAGGATGTTCGTATTGCGGGAACATTTAGGCGTTCATGGAAAATTTTGGCTGGATTTTAGTTTCCAAGAAGTTCGGTGTGGTCTTCTTCTAATCAAAATTTGACTGTGAGTTGGATTCCTATATGCATTAGAGATAGAACTAATAATGCAAGAAAATGGAAAAAGGAAGCCTTTACATAATAGCCAGCACAAACATTTGCCTATGAATGTCCAAAGTGTTGGTAGATCGAAGCCCTATCACTTATGATATTACGCACATTAGTCAAAATAATGTGGATATCAATGGACTTGTTTTGCGAACATATATGGTTACGCTCTATCCAAATGCAGTCTATAAACGTCAGTGATTGTCCAGTATCAAAAAGATGCGGATCGACGTGATTTGCTTCGGTGGATAAGTCTTCAATATGTTAGATTAGTATACTTTTGTTCACTTTTAAATGTGGACCACCACGATAATGACATTGCAAGGCCCACAATATGTGATGGCCCGGAGAATTCAACATATATTTCGTGCATTAAAGTTGTACAGCTCCTCAAGCTAGACTTGGAGAATGTGAGGCACAATGGGAAGCAGAGCTTGTCGCAAATCCAGGATCATGGTGTGTTGCTATCTCATCTTCTTTTTGCTTTTAGCCTTTATGTGGGTTGTTCCGTGGTTTACTTACTAGTCCAGCTTGATGCACAACGGGGACGGTAAACATCAATGTAATGTAGGAACACGCCTCTTTTTAGTCTTAAGTAGAAACAGGGAAGCCAGTCTGGAAGATTGTGGGTGGTCTTCTCCATTGTTTTTCACAATTCAAGGGCTTGCTATGCTAAGGTCCAATTGAAGTAGGTTGATGTTTTTCGAAGATGCAATTCAAGGGCTTGCTAACCATAAACCTGTAATTTTATGGGTGCGCATGATGTTGCCATAAATTAACAAAAAGTTCTTATGTTTTGAGGAAGAAATCAAAGATATTTTGCTGTGCAACTATTAGGAGATCCGTTCTTGGGCTGGGTTGGGATGGTTCTGCCCTAGAATTGAGAATTGAATCTAGGATTTGAGCTATTTCCCACTCGATCGGTTCGAGCGGTTCGATTTCGCATATTGAGTCGGCAGCCAAACCGATTATTCCCATCCCAAAAATTTGGCATCGAGAACCACCCAAAACCAGGATTCCATCTGGTCCTGTCCGATTCTAACATTAATTTTTTAAGGTTAATAAATTAATAGAACGTATTTTAAAATGACTTCCTTGATAATCATAATTTTTCTCGATCGATTTGTAAAAATTTACAATTCCCTGACTGATAATTTATTTTAAGATTGTTTGGATTGGATGGATGAGATCTTTTGGCTCTGAATCGGACGGCTAATTTCATAAAGCCTGAGCTGAGTCAAGCAGTCAATCGAAGCAGCACCGTACGTGCAGAGGAATATTCCATTTCCGCGTCAATCGAGAGCGAGCTAGAGCGAGACGAGAGGGTGGGTGCGACGTTTGCTTTGACAAAGAGAAAGAAGGGAGAAGAAGCAGGAGGAAGGTGACGGCCATGGGAGGAGAAGAAGAGGAGCAGCAGCAACAGAGCAACGGTACAGAGGACCGTCCCGTTCGCCCATTCCCTCGAGCGGGCCAAGAAGCTGTATTTTCACCTCCCTGTTTGCGCGTTTCTGTTCTGCATGTGGACAGACTCGCGTGTTCCTGAGCTACATTTCTATTAGCTCGTACCCATGTGCCGTAATGTCCCACGAGTTTGCTCATCGTCTCTGTAAATGATCCGCTTTCTTGGCTAGTTCTTCGTAGTCTTGTAGGTTCATTTTGGATGGGTCATCATATCACAGTTGATGGTCTGAGTATGGAGTATCATTGGGTGCGCTTGGCATGGAAGAAGCTTAATGTCTTAGGCTACCGGGACCCATCTGCTTTAACTTGCCGTCTTGTGGTTTTGTGCTCTTATGCTTCTGGGTGCTTTGCAAATGTCTTCCCAGTTCTTGAGTTCTTCCCCCAATTGTATGCTTTTGTAGGTTTCCTAATACTTACCAGCTCGTTGGATGCTGTAATGATGAGCTCACTCACAAGAATATGGGGAAGACCGTCATGAATGAACAGGAGCGCTACGAATCTCTCCGCCACTGCAAGTAGGCTCACTGCTTCTGTTTTGGCCTCTGCAAAGTGGAGCAAGTTGACATTTGACTTACTTCATCCTGTTCGTCTGTGCTTTTTTCATTGCTTGCTCCATGGTGGAAGAAGGGATTAATTTACGTTTCTAACTAGTTTGGACTTGTAGCATTCGGACTCTCATTAACACATTGAATTCTAGGGAGGAATAAGTGTTGACACCTGATTTTTAATCTAACATTTTTTCCGATTTATTTTTGAGAAATTCATAAAAAAATTCGTAAAAATTTGAAAAATTGCAAAATCAACTTTGGTAAAAGCTGTGTAATATCTCCTTTGTACCTGGAATATTTCGAGTCATTACTCCAACAATATAAGTACATCTTGTTGGATATTTCAATAAGTTTTGAAATATTAAAAACTATTATTATTGTAATGGTTTTTTACTGTCATCAATTCGTAATGTTTTTTGTCCATCATTAATAAATAACGGTTTTGCAACGGTCTTATAATGGCTTTCTAACGATTTTCTAATGGCTGTACAACAATCACATAACGGTTTTGTAATGTTTGATTTATGACTTCATAAACATTGTATTATTTTGTAACAGCAATATAATAACCGTCAATTAATTATCAATTGATTCTTAATGGCTCTTTTGGTTGCATATAAAAATAGAACTTCAAAAGACAATCTTGACGATACAACGAATTTACAAAGAGAGATTCTTTTTCTTCTAAAAGCTTTATTTTTCCTTGCTGGATTATACACATAACGTTATTCCTGTTCCTTCTAATATTCAATGCGGGGTATAGAATAAGGTCTGTTGTATCTTGGGAAGATAGCGCTAGAAGCCTTACTCATCGAGTTTCATACTCCGAGGGGTGAAATTATCCTTAAGGGCAGTGCTTGCACATCTCGGACAATTATTCTTACTTTTCTCGTCTTTTCCAACATATTTTCTATAGTTGTTATTTTTCATCTTATTTTAATATTTTTCCAACACATCTACAGATGATTTCATACGTGTCATTAAGGCATGTTTGAAAAGAAATTAACAAATTTGCTTGTAATTTTGTACTATGATGAAGGAGGCAACTCCAATAGGGTTACACCAGTAGGGGTTTGCACTGATTCATCTTTTTCCTTGCACATACGCGAATATCATTATACAAATATCTTCAACCCAACTAAAATAGTCTAGATTATGTACAAACCCGACTGGACTAAGGAAATGGGATCTCAAGAATCTTTTAACCCTACTCGTTTATAAATTTCTCCTATCAAATATATCGAAATGGATTGGTTGAAAAAACTCTACCTACTTATGATCCTATGATATTCGGCTTTGACATTTGAGGTTGAATATATTGTGTTTCATGCAAAACTAGACACTTTCAATACTGTGATGCATCGACCAAAAAAAAAAAAAAAACTGGGATACAAGTATTGTTTTTTATTTTTTATTTTTTATTTTTTATTTTTGGGTTGCAAGGGATGTATTTACCTTAAAAATGGAAGTTGGACCATTCAGTTTATGTTTAGTAACAATAAAGATTACACCTGCATTGCACAAAAATAGAGGAGTTTTGTCCATTCAATTTACTGTTTAAAGAGAGGTGATTGTTCTTAGCAAACATGAAAGTAGGAAAAAATTTGCTATGGAATAACATACTCTAGACTACTCCTAAGAGATCTATTTGGCCTAAATGTATAGCTTCGAAGAGAGATATCAGAATATTAAGAACGTTTAAGTGAATTATGACCAGCATAAGAAAAATACTCTACGTTGCAGAAACAAATGTCTTCTAAATTACAATAAAAAATGACAAGACTGTGTCTATTCAAATACACATAGTTTGAATAGAAGTGCTGGATCATGCTAATAAAGAAAAGAAAAATGTACTATTTATTTGCACTATTTAAATCATACATACTATTTCAATGAAATCAATGACATTGTGAATATATATAGTTTTTAAAGAGAAGTATATAGATTGTATCGTTTTGTTGTACAACAGAAAACTACGATTTTGAAGACAATAATCTAATAATTAATCATGTATATTTTGCACGTAGTTTACGGAGAAGTAGATATTCAACGGCTAAATTGTGGACGGTAAGCTTACCTTGTTTTACGTTGAGTCAAGTGGTTGATTATCGTTGAGCGTTGGGAATTAGTAAAATTCCACCGCATTATCCTCGAAAATGTTATGTACAGGGTTCGGTGAGGACTTTTACCTGTAAAGTGAACAATAATAGCACTAGTGGTGGAAAGTCGCGTTGTCAAACCCTAACAATGTCACGTGGGGGATGTCTAGCTGAGCTGGTTCTTTTTCCTCTCTTTTTCTGTACTTTGTGACAGTGACTAATGTCTTGCTCAAATCGTGCTGCTAATTCCGAAACTCTGAATTCTTTTTGGTGGATGATACGTCATGAGAAAATGAACGCCTGTACTTTTTCGATCCTCTTAATCTAATCCATGGGATAATAACTAGTCTTTATCAATGAGATCCATTGTTATGTTGCATCCCTTATCTCACTTGTAAAGATATCTAATTTCTACGTAATACAGACAAGGTAGGAGATATAGATGAAATACTACGTCGAAAGTATATTTTTTTTTTTGGTCAAATGGACAATATCATCTCTCATAATTAAGGAACCTAATTTCTTGGAGGTCCACGAAATACGCAAAGTAATATTAGAATCTCACATTGAAAATTTGGAGGTTGAAAGAGCACTCGAGTGAATCTTTAGGTCGGCTGTTAATTTGAAGGAAGCCGCTAGCTTGACATTCTGAAAGTACTATCATTATTTCTAACCCCACCATATTCCAATTAATGAATGCTTTATATATAACACACATTGATGGTGTGTGGATCAATAATCAGAAATAACTGATAGTACCGTTAGACTATTAAATTAAAAAAGCATTTTCCTAATTGAAAGATGGTCAAACTTTATGGGAGAAATTAAATTCGAGTGGGCCGTAGAAATAGGTACCACCGATGTGACTCAAAACAAATGTGGGCAATGCATTCCCATGCGTTTTTAAGTTTGTAACTCATCAATCAAAGGCGGATAAAAAGTATGGTATGCAGAAAAATATGAGATTTTCGATGTGTATATTACCTTGAAATAGGCTCAAGCTATAGGATACATTACGTACTTGCAAAATTTTGCTCTTTCACATGTACACGATGATAATAAATGGAAGGAACTTCATCAGAAAGTTTCAGAATTTAAGATTTTGCACCTCCATTGCAGATGATACTAGAGCATGCATCAATGGATCAAGAAACTGTAGGTACGAGCATGCAGGTGCTGTGGAATGTCTGGGCGTCGTCGGCTTTGGACAGCAACACCGAGCAGTGGGCTTGGTGGTGGAACCGGACGTGCACCAGTCCCTCCACCACGCGAATGGTCGACCTCAATCTCACCCCAACCCTCAGAGCCAGGCCTCCCTTGCTTCCCTCCAGCATGTCTTGCATGCTCCTCCCCGCCCCGTACATCGCCTTGTTCCTCGTCCCCACATACATCCCGAACGACGTCGTCCCTCCACTCCCGGCGTATAACTCCCCACCCTACGAAGCTTAACAACATTAGCCACACGCTTATTTCGAATTGAATCGACTTGTGTTGAAGGAAAGGCGAGGGAAGCTCACATGACGTGCAATGGCGAGAGGTAGGCGACCGAAGTAGAGGTGAATGATCGGGGGTTGAATGTGAAGGCCGAAGAGCTTTGACTTGTTGTCCACCCAAAGTCGCATCGATATGTTGCAGCTCAAAATCTTTGTGGATACTCCCGTGTCGTCCACTCCCTCTCCCAATACGAAATTTGGGATCCCGTCCACCTAAAACCCGAATGCTATGTGCATCTTACTTTTATATTTTTATAGAGAAATCTAACTTTACATGTTGTTCTATTGCCTCCATGAATCTAGGAACTGCTAGTAATGGAATGAATTGATCTTTTGAAAGAACGCTTCTACTTGTTCTCTTATGTTTGGACCACCCCAGACTGTACCTATGTCGTATAGAAGAGTTCTTCTTTGGAAAGTCGTTGCGACCACTTCCAAGGAGAAAAGGATTATTCATGATATTGATCCGATTCAATATCATCAAGGTGTAATTCATCCCATTAAATTTATAGGCGAAAGATTTATCATCTCTATGGAATTAAATCCCGAGTTATTGCCAAATTAAAAAAAAATGAGATTATGGAAGTAAGTATTCTTGCATTTATTGCTACTGCACTTTTCATTCTAGTTCCCATTGGTTTTTTACTTTCTACTCGAGCTACATCACATACAGTTTACACTACAACTCAAGTGAATTATGCCCTTCATTCCACTTTCAGTTCCTATTTTAATAGGTAATGGGACTTCTACTTGGCAACAAAAAATTTTCGCCGTATGTGGGTTTTTCCTAGTATTTCATTGCTAAGTATAGTAATGATACTTTCGGTTAACCTCAGTTTTTCCAACGATAAAAAAAATCTTATTCTTTGTAATAAGATATGTGGGCTCTAGGACAACCATACATGTGAAGGATGGGACCCACTAACGCTAATCTAGCATTACCGTTGACAAAGGGACCGGACGGCCTAATTTTTTTTTAATCGAACCGGACGGCCTAATTGAAGAGTGAGAAAATGGCCAATCCGGTTTCTTAATCCTTCCAAAATTACCCAGTTGCTCAACTCTTAAATTCACAAATCAAAAAAATTACCTTTTATGGCTAAACGTTTAACAACATGATAATCCATATTTCATTGCAAAAATCTAAGCGTACCATGATAAGCTACTAGATTTCGTGAGAAGAAGCGTGTGTGAATCGAATCGTTTATGGCGAGGATATATTGCTAAACGCATGAGTATCGATTAAATTACCTTAACGGAAACGTCAGGTTTGGGGGGTTTGGTGGCTAAAAAGAAAACGAGCAATGCTACTCCCAAGCTCACCATCATCCTCCAACTTATCTGCAACAAAATCCAACCATTGGACGAGGGATTATAACCGAAGGACAAGTACCTCCACCACTTCACTTTCTCTTGGAAAGACACTTGCTCATCGTCATCCTCCTTATCATCGCCACCGCCCATGTCCCCATTGAAAGCAATGAGGCGCTTCTCGGCATTATCGGAGACCACGGGATCATCCCGGTGTTGGGGCAATATGGCCGAGGAGTAGTTGGACGCGCGGGAGGAGTGGCGGGAGAGGGTGTATGCGGAGGAGGAGATGGCTTGTTGGGTGGGATTGGGATGGCCGGGGAAGGATGTGGAGAGTCGCTCGTGGTTGCTGTAGTAGGCATGAGAGACTGTGGAAGGACTTTGCACGTAGAATCCGCACTCGTACGTTGGGAAGGGGAACGACCCTTCTGCCTCTTCCATCTCCATCGCTCTCTTGCTTCTTCCACATTGGAGTGCCCTGAATTTAAACTGGATTCGTGTCCCCACTCCGTTTTCTTGGCCACGAGATTGGATCCAATTTGCAACTTTTTATTAGAGTGGTACTAAAGAAATCGTTTAATGTTGGTGCTAGGATCACGGGGGAGCACGTTATCATAACAATTGATCATGAATATTGTAACATGATTCGACGTAACCCGAACATAATCAATCGAAAAAGCTGGCCTCAACATGATCGGCCATAAAACTCTCACAAATGATTTAACAGTGAAGATAATAATTCTTGCTTCAAAATCGACTATATTCGGTTGAAATCAACAATACGATAAAATTAGTTTAAAGTTGAAGGAAAAAAATATCGAAAAGTATTCTAAATGTAGCTTTATTGCAATTGCTTTATGCACCCCAGCTCTCGAGCTTATGGACATCCCCCACCCTATATTAAAGTCCGCAAATTTAGGATTTACAGCTCGAGCACTAATCCCACCTAAAGCGATTAGCCTTCGCTTTACACCGAATTGCCTTTATCCTTTTTTCCTCCACAACCTGAGAGACATGATGGCCTTGTAATCACGCCTTCCTAAATTGTTCTTTTATTGTCTTCCTTTTACGACATTGGAATAAACTAGTTGGGGTTTGTCAACAAAGAGAGGGCAAGCGGATCTTGATCCGAGGTGATATTGTCTTTCGATACATTCACAATCATTCATTTACTGCGAGGCCACATTCCACATGTATAATGAGGGTTAAGACCACGTATAAACTCCAAACAATTAATACACAAATGATAAATTTACCATTTGTTAGTTTTTTTTGTTAAATATTACCATTAAATTACTAAGTTAGATGATGCGCGGCAGTTGATGAGTATGCCGGTTTGGGATTTTTAGTGGTAGTAACCTAATTTTATGAAAACTAACGAAGGGTAAATTTGTCATAGGTGTACCAGTTTAGAGTTAATTGGCTACTGTATTTTGTGGTCAAAAATTAAATTTCGGTAAACTTATCACATGCGTATCGGTTTGGGATTTTTTTTTTCGTGATATAACCCACATAATAATGAAGCCTCTGTTCCGCAAGATCAATTTTAAGGTGCGTTTGTTTTGTGTAAAACTCATGATATAGGAAAACAACTTTTATGGAGATCTTTTTAAGGAAGATTATTAGTTTTTCGTCGACTAACCATTTGCAGCCAACCAAACACGTGAAAGGCTGGAAATCTAATTCATGGGAAGCTCTTTCATCGAAACAAACGACACCGTCAAAAGCGTTACATTGACTTCCTCTTGGGATGATTTTGATTAACGCGCACCATTTGTCTAACCTTTGTATCTTACTAGAGGAAGCTTTTTGAACCTTGGTGGCCGAGCGTATATACTTGCATTGGAG
This sequence comes from Rhodamnia argentea, assembly GCF_020921035.1. Lineage (NCBI taxonomy): Eukaryota > Viridiplantae > Streptophyta > Magnoliopsida > Myrtales > Myrtaceae > Rhodamnia > Rhodamnia argentea. Next base: position 20,582,937 of record NC_063157.1, on the reverse strand, counting down.
AAGGCCTTGTGAAATGATATTTGAGAACTGGAGAGAAATCTTTTTAGCACGGGCCAGTACAGATTGATCATGGATAAAAACGCATAGTGGTAGTGACTATGAATCCATGACTAATAAATTACGGTTGGCCGGCCAATTTCTTTGCCCAATAAGTTTCTTCCACAAGATAAAATGCTCACAAGATCCTAAATTTTATTTTTTTGGAGAAAAGAGTCGAAGCATTGCTTGCTCATGAAGCGATGAACCATGGATGGAGTCTAGAGTTGAACATGCGGTCATGATGAGAAGCAATGCAGGTGGTTGAGAAATATTGTAGTGTGTTGACACTTAAAATAATCCAAGAAAGACTCGTGATGAGCACGTGAGGAAGCGATAATCAGCTACGGGAAGGAACACCGAAGCAAGGTACGTGCCAATCAGAAAGGTGCCACGTGTCGGGGTAAACTCTGGCGCCACTTCCTTCTAGAGCAAGAAAAAGTGTGCGGAAGGAGGCCACGATCGAGGCAGTTGGCGGTAATCGCCACGAGGTAAAAAGAAAAGGCGCGAAGACTGGGAAACCGCCATCTACGTGGCTTATGGAAAAGAGCAAAGCGTGGGGCCAAAGGAAGAAACCGCTCAGCGGTTACCAAAGAGCTTGCCTATAAATACCTCGCAGTAGCAAGATGCACACACACACAACAAATCCAAAACACTTGCATTTTCAACTAGCTCTTAGCCTTTAACCTTTAGCCTAGCCTAGCTATAGTTTTTAGATCCCCATCATCGATTCAATTCCGGCGAGTATCATATCCAGAGTTGGGTGTCGTCGATTAGATTCCGGCGTCTACTTGTTAGATTCAGATCCGTTGATTAAATTCCGGTGTTGCACCCTTCACCCATCTTGTCCAAGACCGTCAATTTAATTCCGGTATTGTGTCCTACAATCCCCCGTCCAGTCTTGTTGATTGAATTCCAGCATTGTGTCCTATATCATCTCCCGATCCCGTCGATTTAATTCCGGGGTCGTGTCGAGACTTGTTATATACTGCTACTATTACACATATTGGGCCGTCGAAGTTGTTTTGTGACACACCTTTTGTATGAATCTACCGCATTTGACACTCTCTGTCCAAAACCGACCCAGAACTCCTTTTCAAAAAACGAACGGATTAAGTTCGATAAAAGATTCTCGCGTTATTAACCCTTTTTGGGCCATAGTCGTTTTAGGCCTAGAACCCATAAACAGAAAAAAGCCCTGTCGAAGGATTTCGACGCGCAATATAGTGAAAAAGAATTTTTTGGCTTTTACTCCAAGGCATTGAGAATTGCACTATTCCCCCATCATTATCTAAAAATGAACTGATAATCATTTTAAAAATGAAAAGTTGTGTGTGTGTGTGTGTTTTTTTTTTTATAATTTTCTTAAATAGACATGGATTTCCGACAAAAAAAAATTTAAAAAGAGACATGTATTACTTGTGTGATATAAGGGCTACAGATGTTATATCATCAAATTCTAAAGAAAATTTTATTCAATTATATTTCCTAATATAAATACTTTTGTAGATTGTAAATAGTTAATTTTCTTATGTTTTTTTTTAATCATAATCTTTTGTTCCTTACGCTAAAATTAGCATCATAATAGAAAAAAGCATGAGTATACGTTTTATATGTCGTGTGATAGAAGTTAATTAAGGCTTAGTACATTTTGCAAAGAGTTTAATGCATCCGTGAAAAAATATTTCCTTTTCAAAAAGAAATTTACAACAAATTTTCCTTGAAATTATAAACGTAACCATTTTCTAGGTGCTTTTTTCCATAGTGGGCCTCACTTACTGCTCATCATGGGCTTTAAACCTGACTTGAGCCCAACTATTTGCTTATTATATTCGGTTTCAGCTGACTTCTCCTAATTAGATGTAAGCAAGTTGAATTGATCGAATCGGGAACCTCCCCGGACTAAGGCGGACTAGTGGTCCGGTTTCCGATTTCCGGAGGGTGGCAATCTAGTTCCAAGTCGTTAAAATTGGAATCAGAGTTCGGGTGGTCTGCTTTCCAATTCCATAGGCTATAGGATCGGACCGGACTAGATCGAAAGATTTTAATTTTTCCTAGCAATTCTACTCTTTAATGTTCTTTCTGATGGATAAGACATCATTGAATGAACTCACAGGTAAGAGACTGCTAGTAAATTGTACAAAACTATAGTGTGTTTCTATGAATTTCTCTATTTTTGCACTGCGGGTCACTGGCTAAAGAAATGTGATCCGTATGGATGTATGGTCTCTTTAGTCTAGTCAACAGGACATAGTCTCTTTGGAGACTATCAATAAATCTGGGTTGCTTTTCAATTCCTAGGCTATTTTCTATTTGGTTGGTTTCGTTCCATTTTTTTGGTGCAAGTAACGGCACTCATTTGGTTGTTTTGATTGTTTGGGCCGCGTTTCTTTCTTCAGACTTGTTGTTCAGGAGCAGAACAAAAATTTGTGAAGGGGGTTGCTGCTAGTTCATGAATCCCTTCCTGGGATTTCCTCAGTCATTTACTATTGAAAACGCTGGAACAGCTTCTTTGAAAATCATATGATGACTAGTTTGCATCGAAATCAGCCGCACTAGAAAGATGAACTTCATGTCAAACTATATGGGAATCCTTTGGACCGGTTTTATTGGACCGCCAGGGAACCGGTCCCGTCCCCGGGTTCGAAAGGTGGGAATCGAGACCACCGATCCGGTTTCTGATTCTTGAGAGAAATTGGACCGGACCGAAAACCGATTATCCCTACTCGTAATTGTTCTTCTAATTTCATATATATTATTTCCCTCGTTCCTCGTTCACAATAAGAATTAATCCCTTAAATCCTCTTAACAACTCAATTATAGCAAGCCATGGAAACTCAAAAATATGAATGGACGGAAATTGGGTAGTCGGATCAGTGGAATGAAGAAAGGTGGGGAGAGAATAATCTTTCTATTAGGGCACTTTAAAGTACATTCTATGATTGTAAGGTCCAGGTGAATGGCATAGGAGCTATGTTCATTGTTCACTAGATGGACATTGCCTCCCGAGATGGATCCAAAGGCATTTAAGACTTCGTCCCATCCCATGTACATCGTCACGCCATGCATTGGACCGACAAATCTCAAAGCGCCTCCTCTATCTTGATTGGAAAACATAAATGGGTGCACTTCCTCAGGTGCGCTCATCTCCATTAACTGAGAGCTCTACTGAAACCGACAGCACACAGTAAGAAGTTTGACTTCACTTGTCCCAAGACGTATTAGGGCACATACTTCTTGGGGACACGTCCCGTCTAGGTATTGACTATCTGGTGCGGAAGAACTCACAATATTATCCACATCAGAAGCTGTGGGATTGACTCCGAGACGTAGAAGAGAAAGAGAGAGATGGATGGTGTCCGTGGAGAGATGGATGGTGTCCGTGGAGAGACCGTTGGTGGTGGAAGAATGAGTAGTTACGACAAGGCTGTTGGAGAAGAAGGAGAAGAAGCAGAAGAGACGGCACGCAGTGTGTCTCCCAAGCCCAGCTTTGATTGAATTACGTGACACGATCATCTTTTTATTTTATTTTTTGGTCGAAAAAGATACTTTGTCCTTTAAGTGTCGTAGTTACAACGTAGATGTTTGATATCACAATTAGAGGATAGAACATTCCTACTGGTAGCTTTGGCGATCCAGTCAGCCCCTTCATTTGCTTCTCTCGGACAGCGCACTAGTAAAACACTTTTAAATTGGGCCAGACATCTCTTACAATCTTCTATAACATTTTGGACTTGCCAAGTGCTTGGATGAACACCTAAAACAAGCCCAACAACTGATGGACTATCATAGTGGAGTTCAACAGTGGCACGATTAGTGTTGATGCATGAGTTTTTGTAATTTTTTTTTAAAATGTCGAATTTTTTTTCCTTTTCATTTCCTTTTCTTCTTCCATATTTCCCTCTGCTAGCCAAGGTTTCCTTGGCGATTGTCGGGCCATAGGCGAGGGCTTCATGGCCCTCCCCGGTGGCTGGCATGGGTTGCCGGGCCTTTGCCCGTAGCCCCCTCCCCCCCCAAAAAAAAAAAAAACAAGTATCCCAGAATCTGAAATTGTAGCATATGATCACCATATAACAAAACTTCATGGTATTGTCAAGTGAAGCAGTTAGTGTCTATCTTGACAGGTCCACGCAAGATCCATAATTGCATAATAGTTTTCGGACACTTGCCCATAACCCTTGCTGGTTTGACTCATTTATGCCTAATTACATCTTCTCGATTCGTAATGTTATTTTGACTTGTGATTAACTGCAGGTGGGATGGGTGGTCAGCGAAGTTCTGCGGCTGAATAGCCCAAGGATGGATGTGCTAAGACAGGCACCGGAGGATATTACAGTACACAACATGGTGATTCCTATGGGAACGAGTATGTGGACTGATGTGGTGTCGATGAATCATGACCCCACTTTGTGGGAGGACCACGTGAACTAATATTTCCATTTTTCTATGGAGGGAGAATGTGCGTCCGTTGGAACTTGAACACGTAATGGAGTACAAGATTGTCTTTAACCCTAATTCTCTCCGAGTTATCCTTTTCTGTTTCACCAAGCTGTTCCCACTCTCTTTCGATTTTGCTCTCTCTTTGACCTTCCCAAGGCTTGCCTCTCATAGTCAAGCCTCTTCAGGATAATCAGCAACAATACTACTTTAGGTTGAAGAATAATAATGTGTACCATTAATAACATAGAATCTCATGTACTTATCAATGATAATGTGTACCATTAACAAGTGCTTATCAAAAGAGACTTGCGTAAATTGGTTATTCTAATATGATGTGGCCACAAGATAGTTTTCCCTTATACAATGGCCGGCCATGATGATGAAAGTCACAGAAGTACACTTTGGGCATGTTTGGATTTCTTCTTACAACTTTAATAACGAGAGCTTTCCCGAAGTTGAGATTGAGATGATTTTTGGATTTCTTCTTACAACTTTAGTAACGAGAGCTTTCCTAAAGTTGAGATTGAGACTGGATTTTCAATGTAGTTGCGAGTTTACTGTTGGGTGGTCTTGGACCATTCTAATCTCAAAAGCTAGCTCAAAGGATGAGATTTTCCCTCAAACTTATAAATAGACCACCGGCTCTTTCCACAACCGATATGGGATAAACCCCAACAATCTCCTTCTCACATATCAAGGCATTGGTCGGAGTTGCAAAAACTCGTATCTCTCCCGTGTGACTATTGAGTTCAAACTTGTTGCTAACCTAAGCTTTAATATGGAATATGAGATAAAAACTATGACCTCGTTTGTGGTTGGGATGGATTTTTGCATGTTGAATTCACTTTGTTACTGTTTGGGAAGGTGCTGCTAAATGTGGCCCACCGGAGGAACAAAATTCACGCAAAATAGAGAACTAGCACGTGACTTGAAAAATGAGACTAAGGCACTCTATCGACTCATTGGTCACCGGTAAGTGATTTAACATGAGTATGGCTTCGAAAATTATTTATATTTCTACTTTAGTCCACGCTAGAGCACCACGATTTTAAAATCGTATGATTCCATTAAACAATGAATCGTAATTGATTGAATGCTAAATCTATAGTTACTGAAGAATACATCCTTTCATTATGAGAATCATCATCGATTATAATATCTGGTGTGAACAAATTAAGTATGTCAAACTAATATTCACTAGAAGCCTAATGAAGAACCCTCAACATTCACAATCCGTCCCAACATGTTGTAGCCTGGCTAATCTCATCTCTGGCCCTAAATTAGGTCACCAAGAGATTATCATTTGAGAACCGGGCCCGAATAGAAATGACACTCCAAATCCGATTGGGTTAAACCTAACTTTGGGCTATACATTATGCAGATCGACACTCTTCGAGTTAATGCGTGTCGGATTTTCGACACATGGTCAACTCTTCTGACATGCCAAATCCGACACGTACGAGTCAATTTTGAAAATTTTCAATCTTTTAGGGGTAAAAATGCAAATTTATAAAAACCTAATATTGTAAAAAAACAAAAAACAAAAACTCCACCAAGAAATGGTGGATTATTATAATGGAATGTTGTTGAATTTGTCAATTCAAAACAATGAATGATACTAATAAATGAAGGATTAATGTTTTTAGTGTAAATTCATTGTAAGATCTTTTTATTTATTTATGGATTTGAATCAAATTAATTTGATTGAAATAATCATAAGAATCATAATTTATTATGTATATATATAAAAATATGCATTTAAAATATAACATATCCCAACATGTCGAATTTTCTATAGTTTTCTAGCGTTCTCTATAGAATTCTCAAGGGTGGGCAATATGGTAATTGTCCCGTGCTCTATAACCTTCTCATTTAATGTCCGTAGTTGAGTAGATGGAAGATACGATCTTAATCTTTGGATCGACAAAGGATCAACGATTGTAACAAGATGCCCTTCATTATATAAAGATCGAGATAGGATCAACGGTTGTAACGAGAGATCCTCCACTATATAAAAACGTGTTCCCCTCATTTTGATCATCCGCTTCTCTCTCTAGAACTCCCTCTCTACGCTAAGTTAGGCTAAATTTAGGCGCTCCAACGATCAAAGGAAACTACACTCTTACCTTACCCAAAAAAAAAAAAAAAGGAAACTTAAGGTGGTACACGGATTGACCCTTAAAAGTATGCTAGTGACACTTGTAGGATGAGCTCGTGACACTTGTACGAGGACAAGCGCCAGCAGGAAGCACCTTTGTACCCACTTGTGCATCTACATGAATCGGTGGTCTCTTGCATTCACTTAGACACTAATCCCATTTTACAGTCATGATGCTCAAGATTAAACGGCATGCTCAACATTGGGAGCAACTTGGTAATTACAATATAAGCTAAAGGCTTATGCACATATTAGCCGCATCATGATATAAATATAAATCTTAATCATCGATACCACATGCCCAAATCCGTTTGGGGGTTTTAAGCATGGTTTGTCGAACAAAAGAGGAAAAGGGGAAAAAGCTCGGTCTTTGAAGACGCTTGATTAGTTCGAGAAGAATAATTAACTTGACTATGGGAAGAATAAGAATGTTTCTATGTTTGTTTTGTGGTCAAGTAATCAACTCCATGCACTTTTTGCTGGGTCTTGAATATACAATTACAAATCTCACATTGTTAAATTGGAAAATTCCGGTGTGTACGATGAAAGATTCCCTATTACTCTGAGACAATAGAAGAGCCAGTGCCCCATGCTCTAGTCTGGATAAGACTTGCCTCATTGATTGTTGTTGTACTTCCAAAACAAGTTGCATCTAACGGTGTTGAAGTTTTGGTGAAGTAGCAACGTTTTAGGGTTTCAAGCTTCTTGTTGCTTTGTCTCGTTGATTGGTCACTGCTATTGCTTCGGAATGGTATGCTGATTCGGGATGAGTAAGAGTTCTTCTGTCATTATTTTAACCTCAACTTTTGCTATAGAACTAAAGAAAAAGCGTGCCATTTTTCCTTGGAAGATGACATATTGAACATATGTGTTGGCGTGGATCCTCATCTTCTTGCGATGGGCTGTGCATTAGATTTCAAACGATCTTCCCAAGCAAAAATAGAAATGAAAATCGCCTGAACTTGCAGCTCTTTGGATCACTATCATCAACAACACCAAAGGGGAGAAAAAGATTAACAGAAAAAATCAGATCGACAATGAAGATAAGAAAATTACAGAACAAAGCATCAGAATAAAAGAACCCCGAAACCATAACCATGTCCTAAAAAGAGAATAGCCAAAACGCACGAACATAGAAAGAAAAAGGGCCGTTAGCATGTATGGGAAAAGTTTTGCAATCTATTTGTATATTAGGCCAAGCCATGTCAACATGCTTATAAAATCATATCTACACAAATCAATTAGAAATAAATATGTTAACTGGGAAAAAGTAACAAAAGATTCGCCACATTAAGCTAAAAAATCAATTTTTCCAATGCCATAGAATGTAGAGAAGTTTTTGCTAGGTGCCTAAGGACATTTAACTTTGACAAAAACAAATGAGAATCTATCTACACACTTGTAGCCTGCTCTAAAAGTGAGGATGATCTTCTTTGATATTATGTATATCAACTAATGTAAGGTTAGTTACATAGGCATCTCCATCGACATCTGGTTTAATGTGCTACTCACTTCCAGTAACACCACTTGGTAACAGCAAATCACATATTGTGTGGTTGTATATCTTCAACATGTAAGCTTAAATTGCAACTCCATATCAGCCAACAAAACAAATCAAACAAAAAAAAAAAACAAAATATAATATGCAGAAATTTACTTCTAATCGGTACTTCCACCCTTGCGCTGGGCGAGGATGATCTTTTTGAATTATCCATGACTTTCCAACGATGCGAAGGCCTTGTTAACACCTAAATTTTGATTTTTAGTAAATCATTCATTTAAGTATAAAATGAGAATTATCATAGTTCTCACGATTACGGCGCGCCTTACAAGCCCATTCGTCTATAGAGCATGTGGCCTCTAAGAAAAGAAAGACCGTTTGATTTCTTGCTTTGCTTAGAAAGTTGAGTCATGTCTTTACTTTCATAGGTCGATTGTTTAGGAATTTCATTATCATGTTTCTAATTTTGTACTTTATGACTTCGATTCCGTAGTCTTTACATTAATAGTAACTTCATCAGTTTCCCTCAATTCTGATTTGTCTTGTTCTGTTGCGCAATTTTTACTAAATTCTACGATCAAGCTTCGAGTAAACACTCTCAACAAAAGTTGTGGGCAATGTAATAATCTCCAACATTTAAAAAATCCAGAACTAAAGGGATTTATTTACTTGGGACGAAGTGAAAGAGAACTCACGTTTTTTCTGATGCACAGAAACTGCAATGTATTTTGACTGGCAGACCTTCATTCATTCGGTGATTTTTCTAACCCTTTTCCGTTCACAATTCAACAAACTCTTCTTCATGAAAAATGTTCGGAAGATCATAATATATCAGAATTAAATTTTTCGTGACAATCCAATGTATTTTCCATTTAATAAGGAATTAATAGTCAAGATAGAGCGGGCTGGAATTTCACACGTTTTCAGACTCCAGAATCATTCTACGGTTTAGTATCGGAAAACGTGCCCTTTTTGCAGAATGTCCAAACACAAAAGTTGTAGGTCTATACTTCATCTAATAGTCTACAAAATTTCATAATTAAATTCACAATTTAAGTGGGCCCTCCGTTCTTTCAACAATAGGCGGATAGAACAGTTTTCTGAACATGAGTTTTCGAAAATACACATTAAATTGATTTTATTCGTCCATTTCTAGTATGACCACCCAACATGAAAGTTGTTCGTAAGCCTCTCGGCTACAAGGTTGTAAATTTTTACATCATTTTGACCATTAAGTGACTTTTCATGAATTTTCCTCTAAAGTCCGATGAAACTGAAATTCCCTGCAATAAGGTAATGAGTCTAGTCATGCACTGTCTGTGAGTCTAGTTACGCCATGGATAGACTTGACGTCTCTCGGGTATTGTACTCGTAAGCCTCTCGGCTACAAGGTTGTAAATTTTTACATCATTTTGACCATTAAGTGACTTTTCATGAATTTTCCTCTAAAGTCCGATGAAACTGAAATTCCCTGCAATAAGGTAATGAGTCTAGTCATGCACTGTCCGTGAGTCTAGTTACGCCATGGATAGACTTGACGTCTCTCGGGTATTGTACTCACCATGTCATCTCCTTATGCAGGTAATTTATCACGGATTCTCTACACATTACTCGATCAGTAGCGAGAAAAATACCCGAAAGAGCAGATATCAATGTTGCTGTCCAGGATGCTCTGAAGGAGCAGTTTGAAGCCATGAACCAGCATTTCGAAAGCATGATTTCCCAGATATTTTGATGTCTCGATAGAAATAAAAACACAAGAACATAGAACGAAAAAGGGCCATTAGCATGCAACATGAAAAGTTTTGGAATCTATTTGAAGATTAGGCCGAGCCATGTCAACATGTTGATGAAATTAGATCTACACAAATCAATTAGAAATAGATACGTTAACTGGGCAAAAGTAACAAGAGATTCACTATATTAAGCTAAAAAATCAATTTTTCCAATGCCATAGAATGTAGAGAAGTTTTTGTTAGGTGCCTAAGAACATCTAAATTTGACAAAAACAAATGAGAATCTATCTACACCAAAAGCTAAAAAACTCGTAGCCTGCGCCAAAAGCGAGGATGATCTTCTTTGATACTGTGTATATCAACTAGGGTGAGGTTAGCTACATAGGCATCTCTATCGACAACATGTTTAATGAGGTACTTACTTCCAGTAACATCACTTAGTAATAGCAAATCACGTATTGTGTGGTTGTATGTCTCTAATATGTAAGCCTAAATTGTAACTCCATATCAGCCAACAAAACAAATCAAACAAAAAAATATAATATAATATGCAGAAATTTACTTCTAATCGGTACTCCCACCCTTGCGTTGAGAGAGGATGATCTTTTTGAATTGTCTCTGGCTTTCCAACGACGCGAAGGCCTAGGACCAAATTGATGTCAACATGCTCAGCCTAGTTTACCGGGGCAAAAGTCTAGGAATCTATTTAAAGACTAGGCCGAGCCATATCAACACACTCATAAAATCAAATTTACACCCAAATCAATTGGAAATAAAAGCGTCAACGGGAAAAACTCATCATCAGCCAAAAGGGGAGATATTACGCATACAAAAAATTAGAAAGAATAACCAGTGTGCCTAAATTACTTGTAGGAATGCAAGGCAACCACCAACGCTTATCAAGCATGACAATACCCAAGCATAGTAGGGTACTTCACACAAATCACGAAGAACTCATAGTAGTATAAAGCTAATTTATCATATACCCTTCTTCTAAATCTTCTACCTCTTTAAAACTAATTTCTCTTTTCGAGATTCACAAGTAAATGTGAACTTAGCCATTCTACGAGGTTTTTTTCGTCATATTATTACATGTTATTTTTAATTTCTTGTGGTTCTTGCACTATATTATCTTGTATCTTTGTTCTTGTAATTGAATTTGAGATTTTCTCGAATGTAGAAGCTCATGAAATTGACAATGCCAAAGAAAAAATAAATTATGATGTAAATGTGATTGATTGATACTCATGTTTCAAATGTGTAATGCATCGAAAATTTGCTCGTAGAAATAGAAATGTTTGATGTACTACTCATCTAAGTTAATTATATTCAATCACGGCAAACAGATTGCTATCGAGGAAAATATTGTGATCATTTTGAAACAATTGGATTACCGATTTTCCGTTGGTGTAAAAATCGAGTTAATCGGAGATCGAATAAAAACATGATGTTTGATCAAAGTTTAGCCAAATTCGATAGAACCCGTGTACTGAAAGGTAAATGCATTTCTCTTTAACTGTTTTGATGCCTTAATAGATATAAAAACACATGAACATAGAAAGAAAAAGGGTCATTAGCATGCATGGGGAAAAGTTTTGGAATCTATTTGAAGATTAGACATAGTCATGTCAACACTTTCATGAAATCGGATCTACACAAATCAATTGGAAATAGATTCGTTAACCGGGCAAAAGTATTAACAAATTCGCCTTCAATGCCATAGAATGTAGAGAATTTTTTGCTAGGCGCCTAAGAACATCTAAATTTGACAAAAACAATTGAGGATCTATCTACACACCTACAGCCTACTCCAAAAGCGAGGATGATCTTCTTTGATACTGTGTATATCAACTAGGGTGAGGTTAGCTACGTAGACATCTCCATCGGCATCATGTTTGATGGGGTTCTTCCAATAACACCACTTGGTAACAACAAATCAGGTATTGTATGGTTGTACATCTCCAATAAGGAAGCCTAAATTGCAACTCCATAACAACCAGCAAAAAAGATCAAACAAAAAAATATAATATAATATGCAAAAATTTACTTCTAATCGGTATTTTCACCCCTGCGCCGAGAGAGGATGATCTTCTCGAATTATTATTGGCTTCCCAATGACAAGAAGGCCCAGGACCAAAACGACGTCAACACACTCGACCTAGTTAACCAGGGCAAAAGTCCGAGAATCTATTTGAAAACTAGGCTGAGCCATGTAACACGCTCATAAAACCAAATCTACACAAATCAATTGGAAATAAAAACGTCAATCGGGTAAAACTCCTCATCATAATCCAAAAGGGGAGATATTTTGCACACAAATAATTAAAAAGAATAACCAGTGTACTTAAAATACCTATAGGAGTGCAAGGCAACCACCGACGCTTGCTATAGTTTGCCCCTTTCTTTTACTTACTCAAAATGTTGTATTGTCAAGTACAGTCATACCCCAAGCATAATAGGGTACTTCATACAAATCACGAAGAATTTATAGTAGTATAAAACTAATTTATTTTCTACACATTCTTCTAAATCTTCTATCTCTTTAAAACTAATTTCTCTTTCCAAGATTCACAAGTAAATGTGAACTTAGTTGTTCTACTTCCGTTGAGGTTTTTTCTTTGGTATTATTGCATGTTATTTTAATTTCTTGTGGTTCTTTTACTGGATTTTCTTGTATCTTTATTCTTGTAATTGAATTTGGGGTTCCCTCGAAAGTAGAAGCTCATGAAATTGACAATGTCAAAGAAAAAATATACTATGATGTAAATGGGATTGATTGATACTCATGTTTGAAATATTTGATGCACCGAAAATTTGCTCGTAAATATAGAAATGTTTGATGCATTAATCATATAAGTTAATTATATCCAATCACAGCAAACGGATTGGTATTGAGGAAAATATTGTGACCATTTTGAAACAATTGGATTACCGGTCTTCCATTAGTGCAAAAATCGAGTTATCGAAGATCGGATGAAAACGTGATGTTTAATCAAAGTTTAGCCAAATTCGATAGAAACTGTATCTTGAAAGATAAATACTTTTCTCTTTAAATGTTTTAATACATCAATATAAAGAAAAATACACGAACATAAAAAGAAAAAGGGCTATTGGCATGCATAGGGAAAAGTTGTGGAATCTTGAAGATTAGGCCGAGCCATGTCAACATGCTCATGAAATCATATCTACACAAACTAATTAGAAATAGATACGTTAACCGGGAAAAAGTAATAATACATTTGCCACATTAAGCCTAAAAATGAAAATTTTCAATGCCATAAGGATGATCTTTTTTGATACTGTGTATATCAACTAGGATGATGTTAGCTATATAGACATCTTCATCAGCATCATGTTTAATGGGATACTTACTTCCAATAACATCACTTGATAACAGTAAATCACGTATTGTGTGGTTATATATGTCCAACATGGAAGCCTAAATTGCAACTCCATATCAGCCAGCAAAAAAGATCAAAGTTTAGCCAAATTCGATAGAACTAATGTATTGGAAGATAGATGCAATTCTCTTTAAATGTTTTGATACCTCGATAGAAAAAAAAAACACACACAAGCATAGAAAAAAAAAGGAAAACAATAAACTGTCCGTTTGATCACCTACTCATCTTTTAGTTTCTCAAATGCTTCCTTGAACCACGATATTACATGAGACATAATGTCTTCCCATCGGGATATACGGGGAAATGTCTGAAAATCTATTTGAAAATAGGCTGAGCCATATTAACATGCTCATAAAATCAAATCTATACAAATCAATTGAAAATGAAAATGTCAATCGAGCAAAATTCATCACTAGCCAAAAGGGGATATTTCGTACACATATAATTAAAAAGAATAACCAGTGTACCTAAAATACCTTCATGAATGCAAGACAGCCTCCAACGCTTGCCACGGCTTGCCCCTTTCTCTAACTCACCAAGAATGTTAGATTGTCAAACACGTCCATATCCCAAATATAGTTGGGTACTTCATCCAAATCATGAAGAATGGTGAGGTAGTGAGAATCAATATCCCCATCAGAAGAAGGGAAAAGAAAACTCACAAAGACAAACATGAGAAAGGTTTTCCTAAAATCCTCATTTGCTTTGTCACCAAGCGAATCCAGTCTATCCTTAAGATATCTATAAGTAATCTTTCTGGTATTATGATTAGCCTAATTATTTCAAATCCTAGAGAAGCTGATCTTCTTGAATTATTGCCAATTTCCCAATGATGCTTAGGCCTAGTACCAAAGCGTCGTCCATGGGAGTCCTGGATATTTCATAATTATCTAGTTGGAAGGCATGTCTCTCACAGCTCCATTTGTCTAGCAATTTAGTTTAGAGAGTCTCGTTGACAACGAGGTTTGGTATTACCAACAGGTTACCAAACCATGTCTTCATTATTGAGTGCCGTTGATTGGCACTTAACTTTTTAAGTCTAAGTGCAAGAGACCATGCCGAATGCGCGACGTTGATGGGCTACATATCCTTAACAGGAAGCTTTCCTTTCCTCCATGAAAAACTCATAGTAGTATAAAGTTCACCTATCTTCTACGCCTTTTTCTAGATCTTGCACCTCTTTAAAACTAATTTCTCTTTCCGAAATTCACAAGAGGATGTGAACTTAACTGTTCTACTTCCCTCAAGGTTTTTTTTTTTGTATTATTGCATGTTTTGTTTTTTAATTTCTTGTGGTTCTTCCATTGGAGTTTCTTGTATCTTTTTTTTTTTTCCAATTGAATTCGGGGTTTTCTCAATTGTAGAAGCTCATGAAGTTGACAATGTCAAAGCAAAAATAGACTATGATGTAAGTGAGATTGATTGATGTTCATGTTTGAAATGTTTGATGCATAAAAAAATTGCTCGTGGAAAGAGAAATGTTTGATGCCTTAATTATCTAAGTTAATTATATTCAATCACGGCAAATGAATTGTTATCGAGGAAAATATTGTGACCATTTTGAAACAATTGGATTACCAGTCTTCCGTTGGTGCAAAAATCGAGTTAATCGGAGATTGGATGAAAAAGTTATGTTTGATCAAAATTTAGCCAAATTTGATAGAACCCGCGTATTGGAAGATAAATGCATTTTTCTTAAAATGTTTTGATGCCTTGATAGAAAGGAAAACACACGAACATATAAAGAAAAAGGACCATTAGTATGAATGGGGAAAAGTTTTGTAATCTATTTGAAGATTAGGCCAAGCCATGTCAACATGCTTATGAAATCGGATCTACACAAATCAATTAGAAATAGATACGTTAATTGGGCAAAAGTCATAACTAGCCAAATGGGGAGAAATTTCACACACAAATAATTAGATATATATTTTGGGCATGTATGTCAAGATTTAACAATGAATAACCAGCGCGTCTAAAATACTTGAAGAAATGAAAGATAACCTCCAATCCATCACACACATTTTTTCTTTCTTCTAATCACTAACATTGTTAAATTTTCAAGCATAGCTGACCCCATTCCAACCGGTGTACCTCATAGAAATTATGAAGGAGAGTAAGATAATGAGAATTACTATCCCCATTCAAACTCGGTTTAAGAAAACTCACAAATACAAATAGCAGAAAGGTCCTTGTAAAATCGGTATCGGCTACGTTCCCATGTGAAGCCCTAGAACCAAAGTAACGTTCGACGCAGTCATGGAAATTTCACTATGGGCACATCCAAAGTCATGCCTCCCGTAGCTCCATCTCTCTATCAACTCGCTTAACGTAATCTTATTAAGATTGCAGTTTGGTGTGAATAGCAGGTTACCGGACCCCGTACTTATTATCGCATCTCGTTGATTGGCGCTTAACTTCTCGAGTCAACTCGCAAAGGATGGTGTCAATTACGCAACCACGATGGTTTGCATATTCTCGACAGGCCTTTATCTTCTAATGCACGATGTCGAGATTACATGAATAGATATGCTTTCGAGGCATCAAAACATTTAAAAAGAAATGCCTTTATCTTCCAATGCACGGGTTCTATCGAATTTGGCTAAATTTTGATCAAATATAATTTTTCCATCCGACCTCCCATTAACTCAATTTTTGCCCCAACGAAAAACCAGTAATCCAATTATTTTAGGGTTAATACCATGGAAAACCCCAAACTGGTACACTTGTGACAAATTTACCCCAAATTATTTTTTTGACCACAAAAAACCCTAAACCGGTACACACGTGACAAATTTACCCTAAACCGGTACACATGTGACAAATTTACCCTCTGTTAATTTTCATTAAATTTAACTATCAAATTGTTGATTTAGTGACATGTGATAGTTGACGGGTATACCAATATGGGGTTTTAACCATCTATTTGTTACAGGTTTATCAATTTGAGATAGGCGATCTTCGGATCTAACAGGTGCGGTCTCGTGGAAGGCAAAAGCATTAGAGACGAGGTCTTCGAGCCATCGCCTTTCTTTGTAAGATCGAAGACTTGCTTTCCGTATCATTGTTACCGGGTTATCCCCATGGTCTCCATGGTCGGGATCTTCGCCGCCGGCTGCCCATAAGGCTTACCTATTTATGTCAAATCGTGAACCTCCTTCCTTCGGTAGTCTCTTCTTGTACGATGACACCATCCATAGCGCACGGATGGGTGGAGCACCAAGGGTTGTGTCCTCCCATACCGTAGCGAACCAAAAGCCAAAACAAAGTGACGATTTAACGGGGGGTGAATTTGTCACATGTGTACCGGTTTAGGGTATTTCGTGGTCAAAATAATTAGTTTATGGTAAATTTGTCACAAATATACCAGTTTAGGGTTTTTGGTGGTAAAAAAAATAGTTTGGGGTAAATTTGTCACATATGTACCGGTTTGGGGTTTTTCGTGGTCAAAAAAATAGTTTGGGGTAAATTTGTCACGGGTGTACCAGTTTAGGGTTTTTCATGGTATTAACCCATTATTTTATAGTGGCCTTTTGTAGCTTAGTCGTGTCACTTATGTTAAAATGGACGGTCACTAATATTTTCCTCTATAATAATCCGTTCGCCGTGATTGAATATAACTAATTTAGATAATTAGTGCATCAAACATTTCTCTTTCAACGAGCAAAGTTTTCATGCATCAAAACTTTGCTACAAATGAGAAAACTCCAAATTCAATCACAAGAACAAACATATAAGAAAAACCATTCGAAGAAACACAAGAAATTAAAAATAACATGCAATAATAATAATAATAAAAAACCTCGAGGGGAAATAGAACAACTAAGTTCACATTGTCTTGTGAATTTGTGCACATCCATTCATACAGCCAAAACTTGTCCGATTATTACAGCTTCCAACTCAACTGCAGGAGGCTAAAACTCCCCCATTTTCTAGTACATGCAAAAAATGTAGACTTAACAAATTGTCACCAGTGTCCTTAATACTAGTTTAGATGTTCGAAACACATGTAAGTTACTTCTCTTTCCTAAACAAAAACAATAATGGAACTATAATTCTTTAAAATGTGATGCAAGAATGACATTAAAAAAAGAAAAGAAAAAAACAATAACCTCAAAGTGCAATATAAGAATTAGATCAAATGAACATTGTTTCATGTTTGTGATTATCTGAATCTTGGAAATTAACAGTTTTAGGTGCCCCCAACTTAAATGGAGAGCATTAATGGCAATCTTGCGCGAGCCGGAGGCGTTAAGCATCCAGTCCTCGTTGATCTGGATCTACTCCTAAACTAAATTGCTTAGAACGATTGAAGCACGTCGAATGCAATTTGTGACAGAGCATGGTGGATGTGTCCAATGGCTAGACTCGAAGAGGCCCAGGTCAGTGCTTTGCGTCAACTTTGGGAGCATAGCATCTGTGATGCACCAACAACTGGTGGAGTTTGCGATGGGAGTGGCCAATACCGAGGAATATTTCTTGTGGGGTCATAAGGCCAGACATGGCGATGGATACAAGTGGAATGGATCTTCCTGGTGAGTTTCTTGAAGAAATTACGAGCGACAGATGTTTTCTCTCAAGAGAAGGTGTTGAATGGCCCTTCTGTCGATCGGAGGGTTCTTGACTCACTGCAGATGGAAATCAGCCCTCGGGAGCTCGACGGCTAGAGTATCAACAATTTGCTGGCCGTGTCTGGCCGGTCCATGTAAGTACGTTTGTAATGAGCGGGAGTTTGGGTTGGAGTTTGCGAGTATGTCAAGAGTGAGGAGGTGGAGGGGGCTGTGAGGGAGTCGATGATGGACGGAGAGCTGGGGAACAATATGAAGAAGAGGGCCATGGAGTGTAAGGAGCTTGCTCCACATGGTTCATCCGCCAATAATTTGGACCAGATTATCAAGGAAGTTTTATGTGTAAATAATTAGTTGATGTCATGATGAGCTTAGTTTTCTAATAGTAGTACTTACTTTTATCATGTCTGTGGTTTTTTCTACAGAATATGATCCTGGTAAGCTGCACGAGAGTTGTATTTTTTCTCCATTCCTTGATTGGAGGATCAGACTTCTCGATAGTATACTACAAAATATATTATTCACATTTTTATACGAATGATGTTTATATTCATAATCCACCAATCAAACGCATGGTTTCTCTAAAAGGGTGGAGATAACATAAAGCCCACGTAAAAAAGGAATAAAAAATAAAAGCAAATAAACATGAATCGTTTCAATTAATCATCATGCTATTAAGAGATCATTTATCTAGTAATCTCTTCGAACTATAATATGTCAAGTAAACTAACAATTTTGCTAGTTAAGTGTTAGTTAGGAGGTAGTCATTTAACCGCATCAGTTGGGACATCCCGCCTTTACTTCATATGAGAATTACCTATTGGATCTTGAACTTGACTCGGGCTAAACACCCCTACTGAATCAATGGTTTTTTTTTTCCTTATCAAACATGACTAGACCATGGGAATGGGATTTCAAAACCCGTTTGTGTTCATTCGTTTGTACTGTGGAAAGATTACTTGAAGAAAATTTGTGTAGTGTCGGCACATTGGTTAAGTAAGTTGTGTCGTGCACAAGCCGGCCGCCGCTTCCGCCACCATGGATGCAAGTATGTAGTGTTATAGTTCAAGTGATTAATGATTCAGCACCATCGATGTCGACGGAAGTAAATATAATTCTCTAGAGTTTGTACATCATGTACGTATACTTAACATCTGGGAAACAATGTGGGCCGTGCTCATGATTTTAATGAAGCTGAAGTAAAAGCATGATCAGTTTGTCTTGTCGAAAAAAGGCAAGAACGGGAAAGCGATGCATCCTCATTTATCCTATTATCAATCCTGGATAAATCCATTCAAACTTGAATCTTTCTGCAACCCTTCCAGTTCATCGGGATACCACGCCAATTATGTCTCTCATGAACAGTACAGAAATCAAATTTCCATTTCTGAGTTTTTTTATGTGGCCCCTATCGCGTATCGGTGGATCGAGAGCAATAATGACCACAAGTTGCAAGAAATAAAGGAGAAAAAGACTGCGAGTTCAAAGGTTGGGTCGACCAAAATTGTTGAAATGACTACAAAGATTAGGCCCAGAAGGAGAAAATGACTAGAAAGACTATCCCAGTGAAGCTAAATTCAGATTCATCTGACGAGGTTGTTCAGACTTCTGTTGCCCTTCTTAAAAACCTTGTTGAGCAGCCGTAAGAGCGCGAATCAGAGTTCACATGTACTTAAATTTGTTTGCTATTTACAGTACTTGTCCGTAACAGATCTAGCTTAGGAATGCCTATCCAAATTAGGTTCGCGAATAAAACTCACTTTCAACTTAGACCGAATTGTTGCAACGGGATGTCGTATCAGTCATGTGATACCGCCAAAAACTTGATGAAGATGAATCAAGTTTCCAAACATAGAGCCGGACGACTTAATCGTGAATTTGAAAAGAAACGTGGATTGAAAAATGATGGTAACCCAATAAAATATGATCTAATCATGACAAAAAAAAAACATTAAATGCTACATTTGGACGATGAAAGAAAAGAAAAAGGTCAGGTCAAATGTGAGAGAATCTAAAAATGTTTGGTTTGTCTTTGGAAGTGTTTGATTCCCCTTTTATTTTTATTTTTTTTCCCCTTGCCAAACATGGTGTTACATCTAGACCATTCCCGATTCGTCAAATTTTTGTATAGCTTTTATAAAATTTCCCGTGGACGGGGGAGATCGAAACGAATGACATTTAGTATCCATATAATTTACGAGTCAACCCCTACCTGAAAAGCCAACAACCAGTCAGTTCTTGCAGCATCCCCAGTTTTCAAGGGTTTCTTCAGATTTCCAGACCTCTCCCCCCTCCCAGTCCTCTGTCCTGATCTCAAAAGGCCCTGTAATTCCCGGATCTTCCATCGTCGCTCTCATCCTCAACGACCCATTTCGAGCTTCTTCGGATCCTGAGTTCAGATGGTGTTGCAGTTGTTCTTCACGGTGGCCTTCTCGGCGGTGCCTCTCACGCTGTATGTGCCCCCGATAAGGAGCTTGAATCTGTTCGTGGAGACGATGGAGGATCTGCTGCGAGAGTCCAGGACCTACACGCACCGAGTCTATCCTCGCGTTCGCCATGCCTGGGTCCGGATGGTGGACTGTCTTCTTTGTAGTACAGCCTAAGCCTGATCTTCCATACCCGATTCTCCTGTGAAGCTTTTTTTTTTCCTTTGCCTTTGGGTTTTTGGTAGGAAGTCATTTGGTTGGTGGAGGAGGGAGGGAGAGGCTGTATTCCTTTATGGTGGTGCTTTCTCTTTTTCTTTTTCGATTTGCGGGATGGACATCGTCGTGTTCACGCCATTCAAGAAACCAGGAATAGAGAACTTTTGAAGGCATGCATATAATACATCTGGGCCATCTTCCTCTCTTGATCATCCTATAGAAATCTTTCTTTCTTTCTCTCTCTTTTTTAATCTGTATGTGGAGAGCAGATTGGATCATTTTTCTCCACAGAGTGGAATCTGGCAAGGATCTGAGAATCTTGAGTTCTGCAAGACTGGCGACTGCATGTATGGCTTGATCCTACACTTTTCTTCAAACAAACCCAGAGTGGAATTCGGAAAATCATGGGAAAAAAGAAAATCGTGTTTGGTTTGGTTCTTGATCCTGACGATATTCACAACACACCAGAAGAACCGATATTTCACTAGTCACTTTTACCAGTTTCCTATCCCCTGTTCTTGCAAGAACACTTGATGGAATGACAGAGGAAGGGCGGTTTTGTGAATTGTCCACTTGCTAATCAGGATTCGCTTCGTCGTCACCCCCAACAATCTACTGGAACAAGTGAAAGAAGACATACAAGAGACAAAACTTGACAAGACATCATAGGATAAGGCCCGGGACCATACTCTGAATTATCAGTACTTATCCTCCTCAGTCCAACACCTCGAGTTCTCAGAACGAGTTATTTTCTAGCTACAGGACACTCCATGCATAGTAGTACATGAATAAGATAGTTATCCAAACTGGATTGGGGAAGGAGGCTTGTGCAGCTGTCTCATCCTGAATTCTTATCTAAAATACAGTAGTAACGTGACCTGCCTTGGTTTTTATTCTGTCCATCGGTACAATGAATACACGTTTGGATGTTGTATCCCATCAATAAGGAAACATATACGAAGGCCAATTGTGCAGAGCAGGTGAAAAAGTTAAATGGGAAAGTAATGAAGGAAAGAATGAATGAATATTTTGCTACTACACTTTGATACCCGCGACTTGAGCAACCGTTTGAAGACTCTTCCCTTGGATCTCTCTAAGAAACTACTCCCTCGAAATTTCTAGTTTCAGCTTGACAGAGTGCAGGGCTTCAGAAACCAAAACATGTCGAGCTGCCTTGCGTCTCTTCCATCAACCATAGAAATGGTTTTTCCTTTGTCGGGCGTTTCCTCCTTTGCCACGGCCCCTCTGTTCAACTTCACCTCTTGAAGGATTTGTCTCTCCTAGTAACCAGAATATCACAAGTGTTAATATTTATAGCAACATAATGTGCAGATTTGGGGGGATGGCAAAATAATCCGGTTTAAATCCAGATATATGAGATATATTAGGTCAGTTTCTGTTGAGAACTACCCATAAGATCACAGGTTTAATGCATATGGCTAAGCAATTCATAACGGGCCAATTACGTGGCTGACATATCTAGTCCCAATTTCCTCCACCAACTTCAACTTGACCATTTTTTCTGTTTCGCAAGCCCTTGATTTGCAGCCCAATGCGTCTTTCAAAAACATCAGTTCACCCAAAATGTGAAAAACAACTGAGGAGATCACCCTCAATTTTCCAGACTGGCATTCTCTCCTTAAACTTAAGATTAACGGAGGCATGTTCCAACATTATCTTGATGTTTAGTGTCCCTGTTATGCATCAAGCTGGATTTTGGCTTCCAGAAACTTTTGTATTGTCTCTTAGAAGGCACCAACCAGATTGAAATGGTTGGGAGCCAACCCAATACATTCTGGTGGTGGAAAAAGGCCAGGAAAAACATGCTGAAAAGAAGATGAGACAGTAACATACCATAAACCTAGATCTGGTAGCTTTTGAAGGAGTCGGTTTGCCAGGTTCACGGGTGGCTGAAAAACACTGGGGAGTGGGAGGGCTAGTGCGGATTTGCGACAAGCTCTCCTTCCCATTGTGCCTCACATTCTCCAAGTCTAGCTTGATTGGAACATTTTCAGCCTCTTCAACTCTTCTGTACAGTAAGTCATCAAAGTCAATTACCCAGTGACAACACCAGGCACATGATATAACAGATAGATCATATGCAGTCTAATCTCCTCAAAACCACCAGGAGCTCAATAAACGTGGCACCTCTCTGGGGCTAATTTGCATAAATTCTGAATAACTGGCCTGGAGATTCTTTCATATGATGAAAATTAGCTTTCACTGAGTACGACAAATCAACTTGGGCAAACCATAACCTAGCAAACTGTCATTCTAGACAGAAAACTAGGATTTTTGTACAACACTGCTATTTCCTACTAAAGGTGCGCATGAAACCAAAAACAGGCCAGCTGATCCTTCCTCCATGCACACCCCAACATATTCTTACAAGCACACAAACATCCACCCCCACACTCACGCACGTGCAAGAGAGAGAGAGAGAGAGAGAGAGATTACTTAATCCGTCGGCCCTTTTCCTTGGTGTTGCTCTTCTTCATGCCATCGGATTTCTCAATACTGACTTCAATTAGCGGCTTTCTCTCTTTCCCTTCGCCACCTAACTCCTCCAAAACATCACTAGGTTTGTCCTTTTCTGTAGGAGCTACATCCTTCCCCGCATTCCGCTTCTCCGCATTTTCTTTCTCCTTGGTCCTGGTCGCCAGCTTCTTTAGTTCGCTGCAAAATTCTGAAATCTGATTCAAAATGTCACGACCAGCGAACAAATTCCTTGCTGAGAGTGTGCTTTTGAGTCTTGGAAAAGCAGTAGCCTCCGACGCATCGTCCGCTGCTTTCTTCTTTTCAGTGCTTGATTTGATCGTTTCTTTGGTGATAGAATAGAGATTGAGGGGTGTAGACAAATTGGGGTTCTGATTTTCACTATCTTGATTGGCTATGTTGGGACTTTTACTTGGTGGAACTCTTCTCTTGAAGACAACATCTCTAAATGGAAAACGAAAACGCATGGGATTCAGCTAAATGTACAGAGTATTATCACAATAACCTGTTTGGAGAGAAGGTCATCAATAGTACCTTAGATTCCGGTCACCAAGCGGAAGGATTTCGTACATATTAGCTGGTCTCCGGAGCTTCACCACCCAAAAGGGAGGAAAAAAAAAAGGCAAGCATACATTAGGACGGAAAAACCAGTCGATTCTGTGTTTAGTAAGTCGAGTTTCACTTGAGATAGGCCTATTACAAGGGCCAGTTTAGGTAAGAGGGACCAGCTTTCATAGCCGAGATCTTGATCGGACCTGCTTCTACACTGATATAGCAAGAAACAGAAAAGAGACGGAGATGGGAAACCTTGGAGGTCGAGGTGGGGGTTGATTTGAAGAAATCCTCGGCCGTCTTCGGATGCTTGCATTCTGCGAAAGTAAAAAAGAAACCCTTTTTCCTGGTGAGGAGGCGTGGAAGTGAAGAGTGGGGAGAGAGCGCTTGCGGGAGCGTTCAAGTTACCGGGTCTGCAGAAGAAGCGGGCGTCGGCGTCGTCGTCGTCAAGGTGGGGGGAGGAGGAGAGATCGACCCATTTGGGGGCGTCGAAGTGCTCGTACAGGTCGTCTTCCACGAACACCGACTCGATCTTCCTCCAGTCGATCTTTGCCGGTTCCATTTGCTTCCCCCGCCACAAAGGGTGTCTGCGTGTTTCGTTGGGCGCGTCGGAGAGACCCAAGATTTCCTCCTCTGGCTCACCGTATCACACTACACTGTAGGAGTTGCTTGGGAAGGTAGACAGAGAGAGAGAGAGAGACGTTGGGAGGAGAGAGAGATGGGTAAGTGAACGTTATGCGAGGTTTGTTAATATGGTGACCGTTGGGAGATTCGCTTTATTTAGCATATCATTCGTTTTTACTTAGGAGACAAAGCGATCTCCAAAAACCAGAGGAACAGCGCCCAGCAGGGGAGCTGAAACCATCCACGTTCTCCTTAAGACAGTAGTACAAACTTACTGCGTTGACTCGACTCTCGGCCCGACACCCGTTAAACCACCATCCCAAATTCAATGTGGCTATAGACCTGAAGCTGAAAGAACCCTAAATTTATATCCCCTCTAAACTCTCGTCAAATTTACCGTTGAAAAAATAACGTCTGGTGTAGGGTTAAGATGCGGGGTTAATACCGGCACAAGGTGCACGGACCAAGCCTATCACCATGTCAGCTTTTTAACCGTGGATCCCGAATGCAAAATTTGTACTCTTTTTCTCGGACAAATGAATAGTTCATGTGAGATTGGGCCATAGTCATAAATTTGTGCTTTTCTAAAAAAGAAAAAGAAAAAAAGAATTAGGCCAAACATTGAAATGAAAGTCATAATTTGGACAGACAATACTCATTTTGTGTGGCGAATCATTCTTCGTTTCTTGACCTCTCTTTTAGCTCTAGTACATATCCCACTCATCGCCCATCATCCCATCCCATCCCCTCAAGGATAATAAACCAATCAACCAGCCATGTATCAAATGTGGAGTTAGATTTTCTCTGAGACAATCATACCTCTTCATGGGGTCGAATGCTTGGAAACTGGGAAAAGAGAAAAATTTATCAAAACTATAGCCTACTGCATAGTGAATATGCTCCAAGACGTTGTTGGATCTGACATAGATCATGCAGAAAAAAGAAGAAAGCTAGACAAAATCCTCCGTCACACAATTACATATACACTTTGCTAATATAGCCTGGAACATACTTGGGAAATTACGATCCAACTCAATAGTAGGACCTGCATGAGACCCGGACCCTAGTATAGTCCCCTATACCTATATCATATCTCGTGTACAAAAATCGAACCCAAAGTTTTCCTCCTAAAGAAGAAAGAAGCCTCCAGCTGCAAAAAAGCGTCTAATCCCCACCGGCATTCTCAGCAGTACGTTGATCCCTCCATCCTTTCATTCCTTGCCAAATACCTCGACATTGCAGACCGGGCATATCTGTCAGATAAATACACTGATATCAGCTTTCACATGTAAAAAGAGTAGGGAGCAGGGTCATCTTAAATGGTGGAACGCCGTTGACCTTGTTGATGCCCAACCATTTGGTGATGCATTCACCGTGGTATGCGTGTTTGCAGGGCAGCTTTATTCGCCGATCACCAATCTTGTACCTCATTTGGCATATCACACATCTATGTTGCAGATATGGACTACACTTGTTAGGGAAGCAATAATATATATGAAAAAGAGGCAAAGTCCATTATCCACAAAAACCGATATATGTCATCAAAAAGAGATATGTTATCTGGTTGTAGAAGTTAGAAAAATATATAATTAATGAGATAATACCTGAAAAAATAAAACAAAAAATAAAAGAAGAGACAATTCCTGGAAAGAGTTGAGATAGACTCAAAGAGAATCCTGAAAAATTAAGCTTAAAAATTAGTCAATTTGTCCATGGCACTCGTTCTGGTCATTCCCCAGAGGTCAAACCAGATCATTCCCCAGAGGTCAAACCAGAAAGCTTTTGCAGACTTGTTTGTCACCCATTTGTTGGTAAAATGACAAGCACGTTACATATGCAGCGACGAAAACTAGCATGATTTAGCTCACGCTGATGATGCCTGAACTTCTAATAAAAATTCCACATCAACATTTTCATGAAAAGGATATTCGCCAGTAACTTTAGTGGGGTCAATCTAAAGGAGCAAAAGAGTTCAAAGACCTTTTCCATTAAAGATTAAAACAATCCATCCATTTTATCTCTAGGAGTCTGGAGCACCAAAACAACAGAATGATACCTCTCCCCAGATTTTTTTCTGGTAAAGAAACCACCAAGCTTGTATTTTGAGGTTGGAAGCAGACTAATGAGCTCTTGGGGAAGACCTCTATTCTGAGTTCCAATTGCCTCACCTAAATCAAGCAGTTCCTGGAAATAGGAGCAACAATGAAAATAATCATTTGCATCATCTAAAGATGACCTTCAGCAATGAAAATAATCATTTCCAAATACTCCATTCAACTTTGGTTTTTCTGAATATAGACGCTGAGGACCAATCCTTCTCAAATTAAAAAATCCAAATGCCTCCAAGATCTCTCTCCAGTATCTTCTATCATCTAAACAATTACAAGGCATGTAGTAGTCCCCATCAATTAAAACCTTTATGGCAGACTTTATAAGTAAGAATTTAAACTCGATATGTAGGACTTAACAGTGGTTCCGCTGCATAAAAACAAATAGCTCGTTGGCTTTACAAAGCAGAAGTTTCACATGATTCTTCTTTTCTTAATAATTGTCAGAACTATCAGCTTTCGAACAAAAACATGGTGCTTATGCCTATTATCCCTTCATGGTGCAGATAAACATCTCCATGGAAAATATATACACGAAGAAATGGAAATGGAGCCAGTTCCTGGCACGTTTCTGGACATTTTACTTCCCATATTCCTGCTGGGTGATGATGTTAAAATATGGGGCATCTAAGAGGATAGTTTTAAAGGCCATCGTGTATAGTCAATCCTCCCAAATTACTTGTATAAAGAGAGTGGAATTCATTGAGAGCTCCTTATTACTTGGGAAGACATGATATCCTTCCCACACTCAATTTATATCAGTTGTATTACACGTCAACTTCACTTCATATATGTTTCTAGTCATGAAGAAGACACAAAAGAGGAAAATGAGTAAAAAGTAGACATAGATACATACATTGGATGAGAAGTAATGTGAGATCTCCATCTATATATCTGAAAGCCTAACCTTGTAAATGACCGCATCATTATAATTCTATTACCCTGACACTTGTCATATCACTATTATGTATAGATTGGGATTTAATATTAGCCGAGACCATGCAAATTAATTACACAGTGAGACAAAGAAGGGACAGATCCTCAGCTAAACTGGTATTGAAAATTAGGATCACCACAATTTGTTTAAGCTAATATATAAGGCCTGGTGTAAAAAAAGGTCTAATGTAAGGAGCACAGAGACTACACATAGAAGAATCTAGCAAAACTATTCGTCGGTGTCAATGCACATTCCCTTTATTTGAATTTTAACATGGGTATCATAAAGAAAACATACAAATGTAATTGAACCTTGGAAGTAAAAAAGCTATGATTGGACATCTATAAGATGGAGGTTATGTGCTTTCAAGCTACTTTGTGATAATTGCCTCAGCATTGATGCATCATGGCATCTTAATTTAATTGCCCACTGTCCAGTTAGCATTCACACAAATGCAACTATATCCATCAAGGAACTGTGCATGCTCATTATTCGGAGCAAAAGAAAAGGTCTCGTAAGCTGATTACATATACTAATAAGAGCAAACCTCATATGTCATGTTGTCCGGATCAATGTCATCTTGCCAAACAGCCTGCAGTAATTCACAGAGGCATCAGAAGACTTTTCTTTAAATTCTACATTTTCTAGATCTTCTTCAAAAGTCTGAAAAAAAAAATATATCTTCTTCAAAAGAGAATTTATCTGGTTGATGGGATATGAAGAAGAATGTCTTAACCAGTGAAAGGTCAATAAAAGAAGTTTGTCAAATTTCAGGTTGATGGGATATGAAAAAGAATTGTCTTAACCAGTGAAAGCTCAATAAAAGAAGTTTGTCAAACATCATTAGCTTTATAAACGAGAAATTTTGATCAATCTACCGAGTAGTGACTAAGGCTGTAATTAGGCACTTTCAAGTGGGATGGCAGAAGGAATTGGTCCTAATAACAATAAGCTGTAACAGAGTAAGCCAAACATCGATAGTTTCATTCACACCAGTTCGATTTTACATAGAGACCTAGCCACAAGGTAGAGTTCACATACAAAAACCACTCTCAGTGATCAAGTGCTTAAAGCCTCTTAGCAAGCAACATGAATACCTGAGACTCATCAGGAGATTGATGATTCGGGCTACCTGAAATAATAGAGCAAATTCTTGGTTAAATATGAGTGGACAAATTACAGAAGTCTGAATCTTAGCAAGGCTGAGGAACACTTTCTTCTCCCTCAATTTAAGCTCGTGCATTACAGGAAATCCCGAAAGCTGATCAATTGACCTCAGCTCACGCGCATTACCAATTAATCAGTGGGACGCCATTCTTTGAAGTCATTATTTGCAATATTGAACAGTCAACCAGATAAAAAGTAATTGATTGCACTAACATTCTTCCGGATTCCCACCCACACTTGTGGATGCATGTTCCTCAGATTGAGTGTCTATTCTGGCAGACTCTTCAACACCAAATCTCGAAGACTGCTCCCAGCCACTCCCAGTGACCTCTGTTCTTGGCATTTGATCATTTGTCTCATAAGAACTGTAATAGGAATTACTCCCCTCGTTAGCTGAGCCAAATTTGTATGCATTCATGCTCATCGGCCAGTACATGCTTTCCTGACAGAGAAGAACATATTAAAGCATAAGCAAGAGTGCAATGAGAAGCTTCTATAACATCTGACTACTTAATGGTACGGCATACTTCCTAGCCCTTCAAAATCCCTTCAACATCTCATTTATTTAAAGTTTCCTGCATAACCTAAAGTAAGATTAACAGGATAAAACACAAATCTTCCTTGGAGTCACCTAATTGCTTTAAAAGGAAAACATGTGAATTCAAAGCCTTTCTCTTTATTGGAAAAGGTAAATCAAGCCAACAGTTGATGACGATTTGGCTAACCTGGATTTCATTGTTCACCTTTTAACCATACAGTTCCATGGAATGAAAATCAGTACCGAGTATCCAGCACAGATAAAGGAAACATATGCAATATGAACAAGCAACATTATAGTTGACTGCAGAGTAATACAACCTCAACCCCAGTGCTCATCAAGGAGTATCAATGGATGTGGAAGGTTTGCATCAATCGGTGATGAAAGCATGAAGGGACAATTGGTTTTTGACAGAGTGCTTTGTTACATACACACAACAGAGAGAAAGACATAATCTCCCATCCCACCTGACCAAGCAATGATCCAGCTGGAGGAGTATAGCTCACTGGGGCATGAGTAAAGCCTTCAAAGAAGTTCATGAAGCTTTCATTGTTGGGGTAAGGGTACCCAGGATTTACATAATGTGGTTGCATCCATCCATTGGATTCCATCACGAGAAGAACTTTACCAGCTCGAAATTGCAAATCAGAAGGACACAGCTACAGTGGAAACAAGGTAAGGAGTCGAAACCTGATGCAACCGAAAAATAGCAAGGAAAACCTTTTTATCAACTATTTATCAATGTCTACATAAAGTTCTTACATGATCAAGTTGTTCCCTTGGATTCAAGTGTTATTCATTTATCCTGCAAGAAGTAAGCTTCAGACTCCACATCATAACTGCACAAAAGAATACATAGTAGTAGACAAACCATCTAGGCATGAGTTAAGAGAAACTACATAGAAAAACTCGAAGAACTAAGAATGCAAATGAAGTTGTTTTGCTCGCGAGAGTTCAAGCCGCATATTTGGCATCAGTTCCTACAGAAACATCGGTTGGCCCTCCTACATGGATGGAAAAAGGAAAGAGAAGAACGTCATGTGAAAACTGTGTTTTTGAACTATAAAAGAGCAAGAGATTGAGTCCAAAACAACCCCTTCGATTAGTATATTGAGCATTTCACAAACACATCAGCGGCGTTTGGTGTTAACATAAAAAAGAACAAAACAAGATGGACAAATATCGTTGCATTTTCTAATCTGTTCGGTCATTTCGCTTACTGAGCAGTATTTCACGATAAATTTCTCGACAGATTGGAAACCCATGAAGCAAATCGCCCCGCATTGCAGCAATTTCATTCCACCAGAGATAAAAGATAGCAACTTTCGCAACAGAACCAGATTTAATAACTAACAGCGACAAAAATACAGAGAGAGAACGAAGAGCAGACACCTAAAACTCGAACAAATAGAGATGACGAGACTCGTGAAGAGGAGACAGGAGACACACATTGTTGAGATGGGTGCACAAGAAGAGGCAACTGAACCGCTCTCACTCTCTCTCTCTCCCCCTTCGCTCCTCTCTTCTCTCTCTACAAGTCTGTGAGTGGGGGCTGTGGCGCTTTATGCTGAGTTTCAGGGACACGTTTCCTCCAAAATTATACATTCAGAGAGAGGGAGAGAGAAAGAGAGATTGTAGCCTGCTTGCTTTTGCTTGTTTGTAGGTGCCAAAAAAAGGATAGAAGACCGCCCCACTTTTTTTTTTTTTTTTCTTCTCTGTTTTTGTTACTTTCTCTGCAGTTAATAAGCCTAAAAAAATAATATTTATGGAGGTCGTTTCTCAGAAGAAGCTCAAACAGATTTCAGCTGTCTGTCCCTGTCTACCATGAATACGACAACGTTTTTCGGGTCAAGACAAGAGCTGGATTACCACGGGGGAGGGTGGGTAACACCCCATTACAGTACCAATCCGAGCAGAGAATGTTTGTTGAGAACATGGGAACCATCTGGAACCCATTGAATGAGTCTGTTGCTGCTCTCTACAGAGCAACAGGTTAGTTACTTTTGGTTGAATCCGTTGTCCCATCATCTGATTAATCTCCATTGCCCGCAGAAATAAACGGCATGGTCAGCCTCCACAGCACTTATCCGGTTGTACAGCGCATGAAAATATCGTAATTTTTGCAGACATTTGAAAAATGGATAAAAGTAACGTTGATGTTGATTTGAAAAATGAATAAAGTAGTCTAGCTTCACCCACTTCCAATATATTAAATTATATGTATGTCTTCTTTCTATATTTAAAAGCATGTTCGTCTACCATGGCTTCCTAATTAGAACAATTGGCTTAACCTGAACCGAACGTAAACAATAAGGAAAAAAAAAAGTACTTTAATTGTTTTGAAGGAGATGAATCGGGGAAAGGAAGAAAGAAGAGCAGAACATAGGAGAAACAATGTAGATTGTAGCCAACAATGTCTTGTTGTCTCCTTTTTATTGTTATGTTCTGCTTCTACATGCAGTGTCCCTGGGCTAGTCCTGTCAAGGAGAAAGCTCCGATAGTGTCATCCCCAATCTTTTCTGGTGCGTGCTGATTGAAAGCCTTCATTTTGGCACTAGTGCAATATAAAGATTCAACCTTTTAGCTCAAGAGGTGTTGGAAGACAGACAACTGTTGATTGATTAGTCAGTGATTCTGCATCTACACCACAGTTCATAGAAGCCCTTGTTAGTTATGTTACACCTAATCAAAAGTATTGTCATAAACCTCATCACCACACCCAGAGGCCAAAAGCTAAATTTTTTTAATAGTATAGCCACTACGCAAATGCCTAGCATGGTGGAGAAGAAGTTTTAATAAGCAGATAATGAAGAAAGAGAAAGGTGTGGATGACTGTGCAACGGGAAGGAAGAGAGAGGGGTGGGGGTGGGGTTGGGGGTGGGGGTGGGGGTGGGGATGGGGATTGACCAAGCCAAGACAAGAGAGGAAAAAGCCAAGTCCACAGCCGGGGGAAGCCGCATTTGGCAGAGGAGGATGAGAGAGATCATTGCCGTACACAGTAGTGACAAATCTTGAAAAAGAAAAGGAAAAAGCAAAATAACCTTCTTCAGTTTTTCGTTTTTCTTTTTTCTCCTGATCCCTACATTTTGTTCCCACAAGACTTGCTCCTTGGTCCCCTAAACTGCAGCAGCCTTGAAGTAATAAAACTAAAATAAGATAAGGTAAAAAAAACATTTCATGCAATTAACAAATACACGACAGTGTTGAGAAGGAAACAAAAAGATCACAAAACCAAAGTCACTGGGGTGGTGGTGGTGGTGGTGGTGGTGGTGGTTTTGTGTCTTCCCCTGGCCTGTGAGCGTGCAGTGAGAGTCCATCTCATCCCATCCTACACAGTACTACTGCTGCTGCCTCTGCCTCTGCCTGTGCAGTCACAGTGTGAAGCCAGGCCAAGCAGAGCAGAGCAAGCAAAGAAGGGGAGAAGGAAGCTGAGCTGAGGGTGATCTGCTGACAAACACAATATTTGTCTTGTCTTTAGTCCTTAGGATCATGCTGCGGCCCCTACGTCCCTAACCTACCCCTGCCCCTGTCTTTTTCTCCAGAAACAAATGAGACTTTACCCCCAATTAGGCTCCCTTTCTTGTCCCATTCATTCTCAAAAGTTAAATGACCCCAACCCCCCTACTTTTAATGATTTTCTTGCTTATAAGCTCACACCCAAACTAGCCTAACTTTAGGCCGATGCCTCCACTTTACGAGTCCGAGTCGCATCCGAAAATTACTTATTGTGATAACTTAGTTCGTTTTGTGACATGAGTGAATCTTCGACTAGCCTATGCATTAGGCATTTGTTATTTTGTGTACCATTCTGGCTTCTAACATGCTAATGGAACTTCAGTGACAAGGCTCCTATACCTACAAGTGGAATGAGTACTTACGGCCCAAAAGGGCATTTGTAGTGGGTGTGGAAACCTTATGGTTATGGTCAGAGGAAGTGGGAGTGGTAACGGTAATCGTCCTTTCCCACTTTTTTTTACTTAATTAAATAGAATCACATCTTTTTTTTTTGGTCCAATAAATAGAATCACATCTTAAAAGGGTACTTTTTGGTACAAACTTGCTCGACCTTTTCAATTTGATTGGACAAATGATGATGAACCATATCTTGATGCAAAATCCACATCGTTATTGCCGGCATTCTGTGCAGTGCTATTGCGAAATTGTTCATAAATCTTATGCTTCATCTTTTCTATTCAACTTGCTAGCGAAAGCAATGACACATTTCTACAATCTAGTGGCATCGACGCCCTTCTTTTTGCTTTGGCTGTATATTCTCTTTCCCTTTCTTCAAAAATAAATCCGCTTTTAGTTCATTCAAGTCCTATACAACTTCTTGTATTTATAGAAAGCATCTAATCAAGTCCCTCCAGCACAAAATCAAACCAAATCCAATCGAGGTGAGGATGCTGAAGCGTGACATGGACAAAATATTGTTTATGTAATCACCCACCCTGTAGCTTGGATGGCGTATAGATTAATTGTTCTATTTTCTTGAGTAAAAATCGTTGTTGGAGGATATCCCAAGTAAGACTTGATTGTTCGTGTTCGTGTAACGAGAATTTATGTTAATTTACATCAAAATTGGAGCGTCCTAACTTATAAATGATACGAGGAATTATCAACTTACTCCATAAGCAAGTCAAGTCGTGTCCTCCTCATCCTCCTCAACACTCTCTGAATTCCAAATGCTCGAATTGCTTGTTTGTTAGGAATGAAGCTATCTTTATGCTTGGAAAATGGGTTGCTTCCATGCTTGACATCAGTTAGCAGAAGTAAGTGCTGATCTCGTGCAAACCATCTTCTTCTGCTGCAGTTTCTCCCTATCTGTAAATAGCTTCTCTCTTTCTGTTTTTATTTGAGAGAGAAACATAATTGTTGCTCGTTTTTTGCATGCTTCACTCTTGGTATAGTGGTGGCGACTGTTGGGTGGTTGCTTACCATCAGCTACTCCTTGATGTTCTGTTGCATCGTACCAACCTGAAGATGGGAAATTTTGAGCATAAGTCTCTTTGAAAACATCGAGATAGGACTGAGTGCCCAGCGGATAAAATAGAAAAAGCTTTAAGGGTTGTAGAGTGTGAGAGGATCCGATACGCTGAAGAATGCTTGTTCATTGATATTTACAGCATGTGCTTCGGCAAGTTCTCAGTAGACGCTGCATTTGCTGAATTTGTGTCTCCGAGTGATGCTTCCCTTCAACTCTTCTCTATCGTCTCGCAAATAAGCTAGTCTGGTTTTTAGGATATGCACACATCTCTCTCACATTTGGTTCTTATGGCATGGACCTGTTCCTGCTGTTCAGAGTCCACCGTCATATTCTGTGACATCTAGCTCCTCAGCAAAGTGTCAGTTTGCTGTTGCAAATTCACATTTGGATGACACTTGCACGTTCCCTATTTGATGCGGCTGACTATAAAAGAGAAATGGCAGAAAAGGATGAAGATTTCCAGATCCGGAGGGATGCCAAAATCATCAAATATCTACTGCCGTCAATAGGCATTGAGGAATATGAACCTTGTGTTGTTGACCGAATGCTAGAGCTATGGTACAAATATGCCGGTGATGCATTGACACAGCATGCCGGCAAGGGCAAGGTTTTAATCGACTCTGATGACATTAAAGCTTGTGATTCAGTCAAAGGTCAAC
The DNA here is from genome assembly GCF_020921035.1 of Rhodamnia argentea. Taxonomy (NCBI): domain Eukaryota; kingdom Viridiplantae; phylum Streptophyta; class Magnoliopsida; order Myrtales; family Myrtaceae; genus Rhodamnia; species Rhodamnia argentea. The sequence goes on along the minus strand of NC_063157.1, from coordinate 20,548,387 downwards.
GTCACCTTCTCATAACCTCCTCCTCCCCCAGGAGGCTAATCTGCCTGGAAGCCAGTGATTGACTTTTACTGAGTTTGATAATGGTTCTTTTATGTTTTCCATCTTATGATGCCTGAAGTACTCTTTTGCGGTCATTCCCCTAGCTTTCGTTGGGGTTAGTCACAACAAAATATGATGGTCTGCAGCTTGGTGCTATTATTCAATCTCTATCAGTGAAAATTGAGTGATTCTTTACATCGTTCAATTTCCATCCTCCTAAGAATTTCCTTTAGAGAGATCTCCCTGGCTGCCCACTTAACCAAAAGTGAAAAAAGCAAAGAAACAAACGCGAGGTTAATGTGTGCTAGATTTGCTTTGTGCTTTTGTTGAAAATCAAATGACAGCAACTAAACAGATTGCTTATCAGGTCTTGCTAGAGCTGGCAAAAAACAGAAACAAGATTCCATTACCCCCAGAACAGTGGCAGGACCCGGCACCCTCCTCCCATCTGAACAGACTCTGATTTCCCCAAATTACCAGCTTGCAATTCCAGAGAAGCAATCTTTGGAAGAAGCAGAGCAGGATGAGGTAGCCAAGCTCAACCCATCTCTAGAGCAGAGCACGGAGTTGGTGCAACATAGGCATCAGAGAGTTTCATTTCCCCTTTCTAAGCAAACAAATTGACCAATGTCTCGTTGTGCAACTGAATGTTGCAGAGGATGTTCAGCAGAAATACTTTGCGGTTGGGTTAGCTATTAATTTTAAGTAAGGCTAGGATTTTTAGCCACCTCGACTTTGAAATTTCTGTTAATGTCTAGTGTTGCCAACTGCTATGCCGCCACCTTGAATTGTATTTCCTCTGATTATAAACGGAAGTATGTCTTGTTCTGGCCGAAAAAAGTGAAAAACAGACAGATGCAGATTTGCCTTGGATATGAGTAATGGAAGCTGTTACACCATAGGGTCCTATTTGCTTAGTAGAATGTCATTGTTGAGGAAGTGGTTCTTGCTTCCCCTTTCTTATACCTAGCTAGTGTAAGGCAGAGCTCTTCTGCAAAGTAATCTGATCTCGTTTCAGCCATAGACGAATTATGATGTCCTCTTGGTTATGCAAATCCATCATTACACCAAGTTTTCCCCCCTTTCATGAAAATGCCTATTCTAAAATAGAAAGTTGACATCTTTTTCTGCGTTGATTGTTGTAGATACTTTTGTAACATTATAGATAGGCATTAATGGGGAGTGAACAATTCATGGATGTGTTGGTTCAAGCCAGTTCTCGGTTCTACTCAAGAATTAAGTTTGTTTTTGAAAAGTAGCTTATTCTCTATAATTTTTCCACAGCTCATGTCATGCATTCCGTTGGTAGTCAAGTGGCTTCGTGCGGGGGCACTGGTTGGGTTATAATCATAAAGCTCGGGGAAAGGCTACATCCAGTACAGACAGGGTTCCAACTGATAGTCCCTTTCAGTGAACCTCCCTTGTCTTCTAGGGGTTAATGGGCGAGTCAGGGGAGGTTGTAAACTGTAGAAGAATATTTTCCTCTATATTGAATGAATCTATACAGCATTACAATCGTTCTTATATACAATACAAACGCTAACCCTAGCATCTCAATAAATCAGGAAAAAACTGTAATAAAAAAAAATCCCTAATTTATAGAAAATACAGATCACGCCAACATAAACCTCATACTCGAGTCTGGGGGGTTGAATCTCCATGGTTGCAACTGGCTTGGTTGGTTGGTTATTGTGTAGAACCAGCGGTTCAGAGGATAAAAATGGGAACTGAACTAGCCAACTCCAGTGTCCATGAACCTACCCGGTTCATCTGATAACCGGCCTGCTCGGTTTAGTTCTTGAGTTAAATCGAGACCGATGCTCACCTGTAATATTAGCAGTTTTAAAGGAAAGAAAGCAGGGTTGCCTCTACTCTAAGGGATGTTGTCTCTTATGTCGAGTCTGGGCTCTTGATGGTTTTCCAAGGCAGATTTCTCTCTAAGGGGTTACAAAACCATTCTTGGAAAAAGAGACACTAGTGTGGTCTTTGGGAATGATAAATACGCGCAAAAATTTTAATTTCCTTCGAGTTTCTGACCAAATACTCGTCCATTTTCTCTCTTTTGCCAGAAAATCTAATTGCACATGCCTTAGGTGGTCAGGACCTTCTGATCAGATTAACGGTCATACTGTCAATGAATTCAACTGTGAACAAAACCATTCTCATCATCTTAAGTACTACACTCAAGTGACGAGGACATCCATTTGAGCTCGTAAATGTAGAATCTTCATGATCTATCTAGATTTGAATCAACTTTGGATGCACTGTATTGTCCACTTGTGCCTGCATCTGTTGCTTGTAGGAGGAAGAAATGGAAATGAATGATTCTTGGGAGGAGTAGAATTTATTACTGTTTCTTTTTTTTCTTTTTTTAATGAGTTAGCATCAAACGAGGGCATATAAAACTCTACCCCCACGACCACGAAGGGTGGCATTCGAGATTGCACGAGCGGGGGGTTGGGTGATTCTTCCAAAGATTTGAAGTCAAACATATTCCTCTTTGACAACCCCCATAAGACTCTTCATCAAGAACAAGTGGCTTAGGTTCTGCAGTTTTCGAGGATAATTGAACCCTTATCTTCTCTCAAGAGAGAAAAGTCATGCACGTTTGAATCAGTCATGTGGTTTTCAGACAGGAAAATCTATGCATACTCCGGTTAATCTGGTCGAGCACGTCAAGCCAAGAGCTGCATTAAATATTCCTGTTGGTGGACTCAACCTTCTTACATGAGAGACATTAACATAGAATATGTCATTGGTAGTTACACCCCGCACCCGAGTGCTCATACGAGCTTGAGTACCTTGCTGAACTTCTCCTGATATTGCTCCCCCTGCTGTCAGAATGAAAGACCCTTGTTCCCATAGTGTGATTCAATGGTCCAACTCCATGTTTTTGCCTCTTCACCCTCACCATTCTCGGCCCTTTTCCTACTTCTCATCAGGTAACTTGGTTGCTGGCACTCCCTGCCATGCATCTGCTTCCTCCCCTCCGTTCGAAGCTCTTCCTCTCATCAACTTCCTAGGCCTTCATATGCCCAACGAGCCTTCACCCTCTCATGGCACGTCGAAACGAGATGAGAGCCTGTTTCTGCAGAAAGCCGGTGCTGACGGTGATAATTATAATGGCGTAACCGTGGCTCTACAGATAGGACTCCCCATAACTCCTAGTCCGGCTCCAGAGCTAAGAAAAGAGGAAACAACCGTGGATGTGGCCGATGCCATCAGGTGTCACTACTGGATCCCTACTCCTAAGCAGAGTCTGGCTGGTCCTCCACAATTCTCATGTCCCGTTTGTCACAAGACCTTCAACAGACATAATAACCTTCAGGTATTAATTGACGCTTTCTCACCAGGGTGAAATTCTTAGGAAGCTTGAATTATCGATGGCGGTTTGCATTGCAGATGCATATGTGGGGACACGGATCGGAGTACAGGAAAGGGCCCGAGTCATTGAAAGGAACAACAGGGAGTAGAAAAGCACGAGCACAAGAAGGTGGTGATGGCCTGATGCTGCAAAGGATGCCGTGCTATTGCTGCGCACCTGGGTGCAAACACAACATCCGACACCCGAAAGCAAGGCCACTCAAGGACTTCAGGACCCTTCAGACCCACTTCAAGAGAAGGCATGGCTATGGAAGCAAGCCATTCACTTGTCGAAAATGTAGCAACAAGTCATTCGCAGTGAAAGGCGACTGGAGAACCCACGAGAAAAACTGCGGCAAGATTTGGTACTGCATCTGTGGCTCGGACTTCAAGCACAAGAGATCCTTGAACGACCATGTTAGGGCCTTTGGCATTGGCCATGCTCCTTCATTTACTTGACCTGCCTTATGCCCCCATTAAGTTTTTTTTTCTCTAGAGACTTGAGGACGAACAGTAATCAATTTCAAGAAGTGGCGCTGATGTTTCAATTTGCTGTTCGTCGGGCCCTCATTCATTTTGGCAATCACGATGTAAAATGAACTTCAGACCGTAGCATATGCTTACAGTTACGTAACACATGCAATAGAAATAGAAGCAGAATGAATACGACAGGTCATGATAAAAGGCCTCGATCGAGCGAGAGTGTGGTCGACTGTAAGCGGCCATTGCATGGCATGGCATTTGCAGGAACAGAATTAATCAGTTCAAGGGGGATAGCTTTGGGCCCTGTGGCTAATAGAAAGGCCTCTCACTCTCACTGAAAATGGGCTTCCCATAATTATCATCCTCTTGTCGTGTCGGCCCACTCTCAGCGTCTCTTCTCTCTCTCTCTCTCTCTCTCTCTCTCTCTCTCGCACACCACCATCACAAGTTCGATTTGTATTGAATGTGATTCAGAGCTGGGGGGAAAGAAGATGGCTATGGCGTTAAGCATCGCTTGCAGTCATGGCCCTGTCAGTATTGGTTGCAGGGCTGTGATGGGCGTGCCATACTCGAATCGTGTGAAGAGTAAGATTCGGTGTTCTTCTTCAGACATTGAAAAAGAGAGAAGGAATCAGCCCCAGAAGAGATGCCTGAGGTGCAACAATTTCTATGTGGATGCCCATAATTCTACCACCGCTTGCTCTTTTCACGGCCACACCACCGGTACTTCCCTGCTCCACGGCAGAACTGAAGCTGTTTTTTTTTTTTTTACTCCTCCTTTTTGTTGCTTCATACACCCATCCATGTTCTATCATTCCTGTTCTAATTTATGGTTTGATAGATGTCATCCGCAAAGGAAATTTTTGAAAATTTAGGTGCTCTCAAGGTTCTTTGCTCATTCTCTTGTCAAGATTATGACCTTTTTTGGGAGCTTAAAGCCCTTTAATGCTCGTCAGTTGAACCTTCTTGTTTTCCATAAAATAAGAAAAAAATTGAGGACGAGTTTAAGGCCTCGAACCAACCCTTTGATCAAAGACCCACATGATTCTGTGAGATTGTGCTGCTTGTTATACATTATGTCGAAGTTTAATGTTGTTTTTTAATCGGTGAGAAGGGCACTCACCAGCTATGTTCATAGTGGACATAGTAGCAGAGCTGCTGAAAGTACGTTGTTATCCCCAAGAAATGTCCTGTATGTCTTGAGGATTTGTGCCCTTGTCCTTAACAATCTGTTTTCACATTCTTTTTCGCCGCCCGCCCATCATCTTAAGCTAGGGAATGTAGTGGCATTGCGAATTAAACGTGCGGGACTGAAGTTTGGTCGATTCTTGATAGGGGAGAAAGGGTTGTTTGCATTGGCTCCGCCGCACCAAGGCGTGGATGGGGAGTGGAGTGACCTATCTGGAGTAATCGTGTACCGCTGGAATGAGAAGAGCGACAGACCAAACACAGGGAGGGCCAATTGGAAGAGGAGATGGAGCTGCTGCGCGGAGTATGACGAGAATGCTCCCCCTTGTCGACGAGGACAGCATGTTTCCTATGACGATGGCTTCACTTTGTACTAGCCAAACGCCTGTCTCCTATCAATCCTAACTGCTGCTTTGCCCCCATTGTTACATAGAAGCAGCGGTAGCCATCCAATTCCAGAATGTTTGGGATGCATACGCAACTACAGAGACCCGAGCATGTCGCGTCATCCCTTCTACTGGATGGAGCCTTTCTCTGACGAAACGGCAAATGCTGTGTACCGGTTGAGCAATGTACTTTCCAAATTTCAGCTCCGTCCCCTGATTTTACATTTCATATCGCAGCTATTGTATGCATAGGCACTCGCAGTTTATGTGACGAGCTTCTGACCTTGTCTGCACATCATAAGAAACTATGCAGGAAGTTGAAGTGAGTTTTACATCACAAAGCAGACAGCTGCAAACCGAGGCTAGTGACGACGGTTCTTTGCAGGATCACATTCCCATCGTAGTGTTTTGCTGGCCAGGGTGGAGACAATTCATTGCCTTACCACGAAATGTTCAGCACATGAGTTCCGCTAGGTGATCCCAGCATGTTCACCTTATATCTGCGCCTGTAATTTGTGTATCAATGCGACTCCGGGATGGCTATCAATCTATGGATCTGTTCTCTCGATATGTTTGTTCGTGATCGCTGATCAACCTTCATACTTTGCCTGTCTTCATTTGACATGAGCTTGACAACGGAACGACAATACATAAATCGGTTCAAGAAAAGAAAGACCAGCGATTGATCCTTTCTGGCTTAACACGACTTCCCTGGAGATGGAATGCAAAACACCTTCCACCTTTCAGCTCTAGTCCTTGCTCAATGATACAGGCTTCAGAACTGTTGGAGATGTGTAGGTTAATGATGACGGAAACCCACAATAATATCACACTCTATGCAAAACTTTTGCACGAACTTTTTTTATCTGAAAAACTTGTTGAAAACCCCTCTCAAAATCAACGTTACTCTACTTTCGTGTTGTCCTTCAATTGACAAGAATGAAATTGAAAAGTCGTATGATCCAAAGCCATGTTTGAAACCATCGGCTTAAAAATTAATGGACTGCGCATTTAAAGATGGGGTTCCCAAAGGAAGAATTGAGTTATATCCCACTAATAATGCAAGATTTTACTGCCAACTTCATGATTATATCTAAGCAATTCTCTTAACTTTCTTTACGAATTATTGTGCAACCAATCATGGAGTATTAAATATTACCACTTGCTATCTTTCCCCAAGAATTACTCCATATTTGATTAAGATGAACCATCTAGTGAGCTCTTGAGTTACTTAAATAATACCCACTACTTTGACCCCAAAAAAAAAAAAACTAGAGCCAACACGTGCTATGTGCATTATATGTGGTGTATCAAACACTATCAATGCCTAGTGAAACATAAAAGTGTTGGTCAAGTCACTTATTTGAGTATTCGACAAAAAAAAAACAAAAGTCACTTGTTTGAGTATGATCATTAACATAGGCAAGATAGAAATTAAAGAAAACTATGAAGGACAACGTTCGATTTTTTTCTTTTGTTTTCACCAAAAGTGAATGAATTTAAAAATATTTTTTTAAGAATGATTGGTTGCGTAACTTACATAAATGAAAAAGTTTTCGAAAATATATCTATTGTCCATGAAATTATTTAGATATGAATTATTGATGGCAATGAAAAAAATTAATTGATTAATCATTTTAAACGACGCAAACGATCATTTTTAAGCTTCGTATAAAAGAATGCATGCATCTAGACATGCCATTTCAAAATTGATGTCCATGTCCGAGCACTTCATATAACTGAATATAATCCATAAGAAAAAAAAAATGGAGCTCTTAAAATGAATTAGTTGAACAAAGGAAATTGCAAATAGTAATTAGTGAAAGAGTGGAAATTCAAATATATTTTAGGGAAAAATCCAAAAAAAGGCCTCAAGTCCTTATATTTTCTCAAATAAGGGCCCTAAATGAATATCGTTTCGAAAAAGGGCCCAGAGTCCTCATGTTTTCTCAAATAAGGGCCATAAGTGAATACGGTTTCAAAAAAGGGCCCGAAATCCTCATGTTTTCTCAAATAAGGCTCCAAATGAACATCGTTTCAAATAAAGACTTGAAATGACCATAAAATCTCAAAAAAGGGCCTGATTTAAGCACATTTTAGTCTTTTTACTTATTTAATTTTTTTATTTTTTATTATATTTTTTGTTATCTGTTTTCTCAAAAAAAAGAAGAAGGAGAAAGTGGATGTTCACAGGCGGGAGGGGCGGCCCTCTAGCTCGTGGCCACCGTCCCATTGCCGAAGGGCGATAGGCGGGGGTGGCAAAGGTTGGTGGGGTCGCCGATGCCTCGGCGAGGGCCGGCGACCAAACCGGCCTTCGCCGCGCCCGTCGACCCCCAACCGGTGGTGGGCTCAAGGCCATAGGTGGGAGGGGCGGTCCTCCCGCCTGTGCGTGGCTTTTTTTTTTTTTTAAATCAGGAAAAATAAAAAAATGAATGAAAAAATTAAAATGTGAAATGACGAAAACGCCATTCGAGTCAAACCCTTTTTTGATACATTAGAACCACTTCGAGCCTTTAATTGAAACGTACTATGTCACTTTGGGCCCTTATTTAAAACATAGTTTATTTTGGACCCTTATTTGAAAAAACAAGAGGACTTGATGCCCTTTTTTGGATTTTTTTCCTGTATTTTATGTGTTTGGTAAGAGAGGAACTCAAAAGGAGAAACCGAAAAAAAAAAAAAAGAGGATGGAAGAGAGTTCCCCCACGCACGTGCGACGCGTGAGAGTTCTTGAAGGGGCGGAGGGCGATACCGCCCAAAATGAAGAAAAAGCCCTAAATCCAGGCGGGGTGTGAAGGGCGTTTCATTTTCATCCTCAATTTCTCTTCTTCCATCCGAAAGAATCCTCTCTTCCGATTGAAATCGCTCATAACAGATACTGCAGATTGCATCTGTGTATTTATTCGTCCTGTTTTTTTCTTTTCTTTTTTTTTTGTTCAATTCTCGTCGCCATGTCCAAGAGGTGAATTTCCCTTTCTCCCTGCTTATTTTTCTTTCAGCGGATTCGTTTTCTAATCATCACGGGGCTATTCAGAGTTGTTGTTGCGGCTTCTCTTGTGGTGAATGGTAATGGGCAGCTAGCCTTTGTTTACGATTGCGACGGTGGTCATTGATGAACGAGATTTCTGTTCATCGAACGAAAAGACAAGCGTTCCTATTCATGTTCTTTGGTTTCTCCTTAATGATTACGTGCCTTAATTATTTGAAAAAGCAGTCTTTATCCGTTTTTGCCCTTTTTCTTTCAGATGGGTGCATCGATACATGTCAGAAGCTTAGGTTTTTAGCGTCGGTTTGGTCGAGGCGTGGAAATCTTTTTGCCTTGACGTTAGGTTGCTCGAGGCGCAATAGGGTTCTCTTGAATTCAGTCATTTCGGTTGCCTGTGATTGTGAATTTTTTGTTGAATGACCATGAAATGGCTTCTGGATTTTGATGAGACGTTCTTATTTGTTGGTGGATTAGACGTGTAACTGACAAAAAGGAAAAAAGACTGTTTTTGAAAATGCTTGATCATTGCTAGGGCGCTGCCAGTTTTATTTAGCGTAGATCATGAAGCTGCAGTGTATCTGGTTATGAAAAAAATCTATCTGCTTCTTTGTATTCTGTTCTGAAAATGGTTTCTTCTCTGACTAATTACCATGCGACACTCTTCGGAAGCCATTCTGTCATCTAGCCTTCTTTGACAAATGGCCTTATGATTCTAGTTGTGCTTGCAGAGTTCTTTGCAAGTTCTTTGCACATGGTGCTTGTTTGAAAGGGGAGCACTGTGAGTATTCACATGACTGGACAGCTCCATCAAACAATGTATTTGTCGGCTTCCACAGGCTTTTACAATTAACCCAGATCAATTCTCTGTATTTGCTATTGATCCCCTTGATTTTTGCACAGATATGTACCTTCTATCAGAAAGGAATATGTACCTATGGAAATCGATGCAGATATGAGCACGTTAAGGCTTCTCGTCCATGGTCCGGTGCATCATCATCATCATCGAGAACTTCCTCACAGCCCCCCATTTCAGGGTCTCTTCCTCAAGTCTTGTCTTCTAGGAGTGGAGTCCATTCCATCTCCAATTCTGTTGAGGTTTCTTCACGAAGTAGACCTTCAGGCCCCCGCGACCAACCTGCATGGAATCGAGGCTTTGAGCAGCGTGATTATGTTGATGGCAGTGACGTCATAGAGTCTAGAACTGTCAGACCAGCTGATCAGTCTATTTGCTCATTTGCCGCCGCTGGCGATTGTCCTCGTGGAGAAGCTTGCCCTCATATTCATGGAGATTTATGCCCTACCTGTGGAAAGCACTGCTTGCATCCTTTTAGACCTGAAGAAAGAGAGGAGCATATGAAGACTTGTGAGAAAAAGCAAAAGCAGCTTGAGGCATTGAAACTTAGTCAAGAAATAGAATGCAGTGTATGCTTGGATCGTGTTCTTTCGAAACCCACTGCAGCTGAAAGGAAGTTTGGTATATTGTCAGAATGTGATCATGCGTTTTGCATAACGTGCATCAGGAACTGGCGTAGTAGCTCACCAACTACTGGAATGGATGTGAATAGTTCATTGAGGGCCTGCCCGATATGTCGCAAGCTTTCTTACTTTGTCATACCCAGTGTCATTTGGTACACCACAAAAGAAGAAAAAGAGGAAATTATCGACAACTACAAGTCCAAACTCAAGTAAGGACATAAAAGTATCCTACATACAAAAATATACGTATATGTGTGTTTGTCCGTGCACGCGTTGCATATATAAAATTGCTTAGAAATTTTCATTTTCTTGTTGGCCAATCGCTGGGTATGTTATGAGGTGAACTAAGAATATATTTAGCTTTATGGTTCCTGAGGACCAACTGTTAATCATCTTTGGGTTGGTTCCAGTAGATCTTGTCTGGAATTTGTTGAGATTTACCAGCAGTAATAGTTGCAAACTTTGGTCATTTGTACAAACATGCTACACGCTTATGATCTGCTTCTTGACTGCAAGGGATAGAAATACTTTCTGTAAAACTTAACCATGTGGCTCTGCAGAACTTGCGCATGTTCCTTTTCTTTCTTCTTCTATTCTCAAATTGACCTCTCCAGCCTATTCCTAATTTGCAGGTCAATTGATTGTAAGCACTTCAATTTTGGAGATGGAAACTGCCCATTTGGGACTAGTTGTTTTTACAAGGTAATGCAGTTCCAAGCTTGAGAGTATTCTGATTTCATTACAGAGCTTGCCTTGCCCTATGTATACTTTGAGTGAGGCTTCTGTGATGGAATTCATTTTTGGCCTACTTGCTTTCTCCTGCCGGCAATTGTGAAAGGATATGCATTTTCTCCACTTTTTTAGTGCCTGTATTGGTTGCATCTCTCAAAAGAAGGTATCTCATTGGTAAAGTGAGCATGGAGATGAGCACATACAATTTATGTAGCTCTGCCTCTTTACAATATTGAAGTATTGGAGCAAAAATGGATAAGTTACTTGTTCTCGTAGAGAAGTTGAAAACAATATCGGGCTGATGTGCTTTTCTGTGCTATATCTGCTTCTTTTTGCCATTTGGTGCAGACTAATGATCTGAATTGTGGCACCTTTGATGGGTGAATATTAGAATAATTATACTTTCTTCCTTGTTTGCCATCAGGAGCACCACGCAGCTTTAAGTGTATACCTGAACACGTTCCCCTGTGCATCTAAATGACTAGGTAGCTTTAGAATGGTGTCAAAGAGAAGAAGACACCCACACTGAGTGAGACTAATGTTGTTTAGAAATTATATTTCTTATTATCGTTACGTCGAGTTTGATTGCTGAAAATAAGTCTTCTTCCGACTGACTAGGATATGCAATCTCCGATTCTCCCTTGTAGGCTTGGTTTGCTCCTCATATTGCCGATTAAGAGCGGATTTCCATTTATTTAGAACTTCATGTTGGAGTTCTCTTGTTGCTGTCACACTGACTTCGTTTAATAACAGCCTCTTGTCCGGAATTTGAACAAACCCTTGATTTTTAATTTCAATAAACTTCATGTGAAACGGCCGTTCTTCAGGATGAGGTGTATGATGACTGGTGTATTTCAACGCTGATATTTGAAAAGAAGACGAAGAAGAGGTGGTGCTGTCTATGTATAATTCTTTTGGGTCCTATATAGAGAATAAGCTTGTCTCTTAAGTAGTTAGTTGCATTGTTGTGGTCAAGATGAAATCTTGTCCTCGTCTGACTTCTGTCCTTAGAATTATGAACCTACTTGTCATTTAATGTACACTCACCCCAAAGATCTTTAGGCAATGGATAATACCCTAATGGGTATCGTGTTTGTTGTTTCCAGCATACGGTCAAGCCAGGGTCATACACATGGATACATCACAGGCCACCTCCCCGCAGGCGCAGGCGCAGGCGCAATCCTGCAAATATGGATGCAATGTTTGGTGTTTTTGAGCATTTACTTTTTCTTGAGAGCCTTATGGGAGATGAAGACTTGGATATCTATAATGTTGAAGACACCGATGACGATGATTTAACACCTATGGAGATGGCTTTTTTATTGGCACAACTGGGGATTAACTCGGGTGATTCATCAAGTGATAGGGAGTAGGGGTCCTTGTTCCAGATTTTAGCCTGTTGTCGTTGAGTTTGATTTGAGATTTGGAAGTCTGGCAGTTTTGCATAAGAAAAGAAGATGAAGTTTGTAGTTTGTTTCTCTTCCTATCAAAATTCTGTAATTATGAATCATGAACTAGGTTTTAATTTGTGTGGGCTTTTTATTCGATTGAAGTCGGTGGTTTGATGCACCAATGTTTGATAGGCATGGAAAGACATTTTCCTTAACATTTCTGTGGAGATGATTGGAAATTAATCGAGCTATGTCAGATTCTGCAAGTGTTTGTTTGGTTGTATTTTAATGCTAGTGTCCATGCCAGCAGGCATCTTGAAACCTTTGCTTTACGCTCATGCCTCTCGCTGATATTTTCGGAAATGTATTGGGAGAGAGCTGACGAAGCTATGAATTATGGGATGGGATTCTACTTACTGGTGCCTCTACTGGATGTGTGCTACTTAGCGAAGGATGCTTTTACTGGATTAGCACTGTTATGTGATTTGTCATTCTTGCAGACATGAAAATTTTAGCACTGTTATGTGATTTGTCATTCTTGCAGACATGAAAATTTGGTGGTTTGTCTTTATTATATCGTAGTACTTGTAAAGTTTCTATGTGACGGTTGACTGTTTACTGGTAGATGTCCCTTTTCCATTTGAGTAAATCTTCAGCTATCATGTGATGGATCAGATTGTCAAAATGCCTACATAATTCATGTTATGTGATTGCAGCACGCATACAGAGACGGACAGCTGGAGGAAGTTGTTTTGAGGCATCTAGGAGCTGAAGATGGAGAAACAGTGATAGCTAAGGATATTAGGTTTTTCCTTAGTGCTCTTTATGTCTCGCTTTAATGTCTTGTTGACTATCATCTGCGGTTGCTAATTCTAAATGCTCAGTTTTGGCCTTCTATTGTTTATATTCTATTAGCTTCTGCTAACCAAGTTTAATATATCTTTAGGCTGTCGGACTTTCTTGGTGACCTACGGATTAGTTAAGCATATGTCTTTAGTACACTCCAAGGGTGAGTTAATTCGTTATTTCCAGTGTATAGTTCGATAATCTCTCCTGTTGTAAGTTCCAAGCTCCAATGAATTTGCATTAACAATTGAATTTTGATTCCAACGTCAGAACTAGCCTCTTTATTTTTCCCTAGCCAGATATTAGACTAGCATTTGTGTAAAACGAGAAGTCTGTACAGGGTAATGATAATGTTTTCATCATTTTTTTCAGGATGAATGCCTATTTGAAGTATTTGTGAATTTTCCTTATCTGTTGGCATGGCATCTCTTCATCGGTTGTTGAGGTGAGTTTGAATTTTAGGTTTTCCAGTTTTCCAATCTGATAAGAAAACATTTTGCTTCCCCAATTATGTCTGCCTCGGTTGGACTGCTTGATGATAACTTTCCACCTAGGGATAAAACCTGTTGTTTGCATTGTTCTTGTACTTTTGAGGCACAAGGAGTTAAATGCCTTTTACTGTCTGAAGTGATACAAAGTCCATGTGAGCATGTGCCCTTTTTCTGCACTGGCCTGATGCTTATGTTGAATGTGAAAATGACAACTTTTTATAAGAACTTGAGACCTAAGTGGAAGGTTTGCTGGAGCATTAGGTCTTAGTTCTCTATACACCCTTGCTAATTGCTATGAGGCTTGTCGCTTTCACGTCTTTAGACTGAAATAACAAAGGCTCTTTGTTGTTGTTAGATGCTTCTTCTGTTAGTGGTTGCTCTTAGCAACATTCGTGAGATACTTTCGCACTATATGTGCTTATCTGTCCCATTGTGTAGACCATGGGGGATTGTTTTTGCTAATCTGCTTGGCTTTGTTAAGAGGGAAAGCTTTGTTTCCAATGTATCCTGGAGTTTGTAGAATAAGTGGGCCTTGCAGAACATTTAGTCCTCGATATCTTATTCTGGGTAATTTGAGAGACGGTGCTACTGGACAGCGAGGAATGATGTATAAATCTCTTTCTTATGACTCATCCTTTTTGTTTGCATCAGATCCGGAGTTGTCTGCCCTAATTTGGATCCTTTGGATATGCAGAGCTTTACAATAAAGTAAATTGTATCTGGAAAAGAATAAAGGGTGAAGAAACATGGGGAGCTTATATGCACATGTTTGTTGGGCATGGTTTTCTCCATTTGGCTCTGGTCTGTGCATGTATAATACTTGTTGCAACACTCCACAGTCTGGAGCAATGGGATACTCGTAAAAAAAAAAAAATTGGTCTAGTGTTTATATTGATTTGGCTTCAAAGCGAAGTCACAAAAGCATTTCTGCGTGCGCTCAAAATGAAGGATCATTAGCAAAATCCCAATCCCAACATCTTAGAAAATAGCAAACCGTTGTGGCGTCTGGAGGAGCGGGACCTGACCTTTGAAGATCCCCTGCATCTTGCAAGTGGTGGCTGGTGGTACCGTTCTATTATAGTCCGATGGCGAACCACTAATGATTATGGGTTCCTGGAAAATATCTTGTCTAAAGGAATGGCAAGGGAGAACGAGCCCCACATGCCCGGCCAAGAAAATAGTGAATGGCGGAAACTGAGGTACCATGTATCGATAGCTGATAGTCTTCATTAAAATGGAATGGGAAAACTGGACCTTTTCAATTGAGCAAAGCTAATAGCTCGTGCAAAGTTTGGAGCAATCTTTACGGTCTCACAACATCACAATGGGGTCTTTTCCCAAGGGAATTACGTAGTGTAGAGGCCGCCATTCTAAGACCCTTTTTGTTGTTTGGGCCGAGCAGTTGCGCAATACCTACCTACGAAAGTAAAACTAGGCAGAGGCCGAGTCATTTAAGTACGTTTCATTCAACTCGGTTGAATTTTTCCCGACTAGAAATGCTACTTGCAATGTGAGTTTACTTCACTATCGCAACCGAATTTTAGTCGATAATTTTGCTAACCATATGTTGTACATGAAAACATCGATTGACAATTACGAAGAGCGGAATGTGAGCGATTTGGAATGAATGCAACCTTGCTAGGGCCAGCAAATGAATGACTGCGAACGAATTGAAATGCAATTGCCAAACACAATCGGCGGGTCGCCTTATTCGTGGAATAGCACAACATGAGCTCAGTGAGAAAACAATGGAAGGTGGCCAACGACACCACATATGGAGACTTGAAGAAAGCTATGGATTGGGATTTGGGAGCGCCGTTTGCTTCATCATCATGACCTTGAGACCAGCTGTGAAGAGAGAGGTGAAGGCATCCATTTGGGGCTTGGGTAGAGCTACCCCCACTTCTATCCCACCTTCCCCATCTCTGCTCTCATGCAAAGAAATGGCTCTGCTCTTATCAATCGATATATCCTCTATCTTCCTAGGCCTCCCCCACCCGAAATCCGTGTCATACAGGTCCACTTTGGGCGACCCGGCAATGGTCACGTGGAGTTCCGACTCCGAGAAGGCCCTCCAATCTGAGATCCAACGCTCCGCATCTGCGAAAAGGTCCTTGTCCAACCTCTTGACCGTGCTCCCTAGCGCATTTGCTGCTACCACAATGCAATTTTCTCCCACCAGCTCGTGGGCTGTGGCCTCCACCCGGCCGAACCCAACACAGTTGCCGAAGTAAGAAGCGGGTACCGGATAGCCCAAGCGGGTGAGGCCGCCCGCTATGAATCCGAAGTAAACCGGGCTGCAGAGATTGGGTTTTGGATTGTTGTGGGCCTGAAGGGAGAAATGGGCTTTCACCCAAACGACCCAAAGGAATGCACAGGTGAGAACATAAGGAGACAAATGGGGTGGGCGGGAGAGATTTCCGGAGTTGCACCGAGAGAGGATCCATTCTCGGATGCCGTCCATTTCAGTGGTGCCCACAACAAAAGTGGATCGGACCCTGTCGGGAGTACCGACAGTACCATGGTCTGACGAAGAAGGGGACTGCCATTTGGAGCCGCACCACTCGGAGAGGAATCTGTGGAGGAGGCCGCGTGGATCCCTGAGGACCGTCCGGTCGTAGTAGGGAGGCGTGGTGAAGAAGCCACGGAGCGACGATGGGTGAGGAGCAGGAGAGGAAAGCTGGCGGGAGAGGGAGGCCCAGGCCTTGAGGAAGAGGTTGAAGGTACGGGCGTCGGCGACGACATGGTGACAGGCGAGGCCGAGGCAAAGGCCGGAGTTGGGAAAGACGGTCACTTGGGCGGCGAAGAGAGGGACGGGGGCGTTGGAGGAGGAATTGGAAATGGGAATGGCGGGCAAGGAAGGGACAAGAGGGTGGAAAAGGGAAGCGTCTCTGGGGTGGTGGGTGGAGAGACGGTCGAAGACATCATCATCATCGGCATCGGCATCGGCGGCGGCGGCAACGGCAACAGTGAGAGAGACAGTGTGGGAGGAGGAGCAGAGGAGGAAGGGAGGGGAAGGGTGGAGATGGAGGCGGGCGGAGAGAGGGAAGGAGAGGAGGAGGGAGCGGGAGAGGGAGAGCTTGAGGAGAGGGAGGGCGGTGGAGGTGAAGTGGAAGAGAGAGTGGGGGTAGCGGTAGAGGAAGAGGGGTTGGGTGGGAGAGAAGAAGAGCCACGGGATGTCCATCATGCTCAACCCCACCACCGCCGCCTCCACCACCTCCCTCTCTTCCAACTCTCCGGTGGCTGGACTGATCTCGCAATGCTCCACCACCTCTACATCAATCCCCATCTCTGCCTCTCTCTCTCTCTCTCTCGATCTCAAGGAGCTGAAGTCGCTTTGGCCTAGTAGTACAGAAATGAAAACACGAGATCAGTACGTGGGACCTCTCTTTAATTTACTGTGATATTCGTGTTGCTTCTCCACGCGTACTCCAAAAGGCAATGTCTTCTTAGAGACATGATACTAAAGAACAGCAAAATATCTGTCTCCACGCCGAGGGGTTAGAAGCAAGTGTTCACAAGGTGTGTTTTACTTATATTGTTTCACGAAACCCACTTTCAATCTCTCATAACTGAAATGAAAGTATGCACACGAAAACACCTTTGCACTGACTTACATTTTTACTAATATTCAGCAGGTAATTCCTAGTCTTCGAAAGCTAATTCAACTTATTCTCGGGATAAATGTGTATGACTTATCTCTTTAGAATTTCAGTTTGTTTTAAATTTATCTTTCTTCTTTAAATAATTAGATTAAAAAAAAATCCTTACAAAGGTTGCAAAGGATAATGTCATCGTGTATAATGTTCATAAAAGAATTTGAATTTTGATTTTTTTGGTTGGGGCAGGTATTAGGGCTACGAAAGCGTGTGTTCTTACCTTAATGGTGAAGCGGGAGACAGGAAAAATGTTGGCTTTACGCTTCGTGATTGTCAAAATTACTTAAAATCAAAGAGATAGACTTGATTAGTGCGGGTGATTGTCAAATTCTCATTAACCATTTTAATTGCTTACAATCAAATGGAAGTATTTTTTTCTTTAAATTTCAATTGGGTAAGGAGCAAAGACTGACCATTCTTTTTTGGTTTGATGATGTATCCAAGCTAGATTATGAAACTTTTGGCGATGTTGAGGAATTTATTTGATACTACTTATGCACAAATAGATACAATATGACATGTGCACCTTTTGTTGGCTTGAATTATCATTGAAAAAATGTTATATTTGATTGTCCATTTCTATTGGATGACACTATTGCTTCTTTTGTGTGGGCATTTCAATCCTTTAGAGGCAATGGGTAATAAAGTACCCAAGACTATTTTTAATTATCAAGATCATGCAATGGTAAATGCCATTAAAACTATTCTTCCGAACAATAATCATCGTTTATTTTTATGGCATATGGGGAAAAATGTTACGCATCATATTGCACATCTTTTGAAAAGTCGGGCTTTGAAAATAAATTTTGGCACAAACTTTTATATGAGTATCATGAGTGGAACTTGGAGGACAACAAGTGGTGGAATAATATGTATTGCCTGCGTCATAAATGAAATCCTGCATTTGCCTAGGATATTTTTTCTGCGGGAATTAGATCCACACAAAGAAGTGATAGCACTAATAACATCTTTCAAGATATTACATGTAAGACCATACCGCCCCCTACATATTTGATACATTTTCCAAAAATTGGCACTAACCCTAGATCCTTGCCCCGAGAAGATGACTTTGTCTGAATTTGTTAATCAGATTGAGTGTGCTCGAGGAAAGCCGCGATAGTGAAATATTGAAACATTCTACACATGTTTACACTCATGTCATTTATAGGAATTTCCAGGCTGAGTTATTGCATGCTTTGTCTGAACATAGATGATGGGCCATTGCACACTTATTGTCAAAGAAAGCATATTGGCCATGTTTGTCCAACAAATTCTACCATTACATGTAGTTACAAATTATTTAAAATGCAAGGATGGTTGTGCAGGTATAGATTATGTATCCTCGACACATGTTGCAAATGCTACAAGCATTCCATCACAATACTTGTAGACATGGAGAAAACCCGCAAAACAAAGTAGTCATTGTGATGATCTTGGAAAAAGCTCTCTTGATGTGATAAAGTCAAAAACATTGCGCTTGAAGAGGACGGTACAATTGGCTTTTGGTGTTATGAACATCGGTGCGAATCATGATGTTACGGAAAAGATCGCTACTACAACCTTGCTGCATCTTCGCTCTCGTATCATGAACAAAATGTAATCTCTCGCATGTAAAGATGATGTTAGTTTCTTGCTAGAAAATGATGAATATGAATACGCAGAAAATTATGGAATTCAAATACTTGATCCCCCTCAGAGAAGGCCAAAAGGTGTACCAAACACTCGGTTTAAAGGCGCTAATGAGAAGCAAAAGACAAAGGAATCTTTGTGCACAGGAGGGACCTCATACTAGGTGCATGATATGAGAAAAGCCTTTCCTTTCCTTTCCTTTTTGTGGTTCTAGTCTTGTTGTATATAAGTTGTACATGGCATGATATGAGGAAGTACACCATTCTTTTCATCTTGTAGTTTCGATTAATCCTTGTAGTTTGAAATTCGTCCTTTTTTATCAGATGAAGACAACAGCAGTAGGTGTTAATGGTGTTTTATGACATCAACAAAAAGCACAATTCTTAGTTGATAGTAGCAGCTTCCTGCAAATAACACTTGATCCATGCTCAATTTTTCCCGTTAGAGAGTAGATTGATAACAACTATTTATCTTCATGCTTCAGAAAGCTTCGGAAGCACAACTCCCTCTTTGGCTAATAGGTGCCTTTCTCTTGTAACCAATAGCTTGCCAATTGCTAGCAACTTGACAATGTCAATTTTTGCTAATATTGAGCTTACATGTTGCTTTCTTTTTGGAAGAGTCTATTGTTTGCACTCCCTTTTGAATGCCCTATATTCCATCATCCTTCAATTAGAAATAACTACAGCCGGATAGAAGTGGTACTGATGCCACTATCCCATTCTTATGAGTATAGTCATCTTTTAATTGCTAGTGAACTTCCTTTGTCATGCGTTTCTTTGCTCGGCCCTCTTTTGTATCAAGTCCTCTTCTTGTTGTGCATAGTAGTAATAGGGCAATAAATTGAGTCAACCCGATGTAGTAACGATTTCAAACTCGAGTTCAATTCGACTAGATAATGGAATCGAAACCAGACGGGCCAATGTCAAATAATCATCGATCACCTCTGCTTATTCATCTCAAGAAAGACAAAATTCATTATACTAGTTTCTTTAAAATCATATTAGATCAAGTTCTACATAATCATCAAAATTGACTCCCATAATTACCGATATAGTAATATAGAAATCACAATTCCAAGAAGAAAAGATATGATGAGTCCATATAATATTATTATTGACATAATGAAGCCTATGTTTCTTCTAATTTACTTCACATCTCCTTTTATGATTGCCAATTCTTCATTTTCGCTTGGTGCCTCTCTAGAATTGACTATGTCCACATTGTTAGGTGAATAGATCTTGCTTTCCTCGATATAATAATATTCAACCCATTGCACAAACCTGTTTGGAAAAAAATTTAGTGTACAACAATATCAAGTATTACAACATGTCACTACATGCACAATATGCTAAACTTTGGGACTTACATTGCAAGTCGAGGCATAATATAATCTTCCTCGTTTAATAGAATTCTTTTGCACTTCTTTTTTATTGTGCATAATTTCCCTTGAGGACATGGACATATCTTGGATGGACAATCAACCAACCAATTCAAAGATTCTCGAAATCGAGATGTCGTGCTAAAATAATAATGTCATATCATCAAATTAGAATAGACTCAATCAACGAAAATAATTCAATAAACAATTTTAGAATAACAAATAAATGTGATAAATATGTAACAAGCTTCACAACAAAACTAGCAACAACCTTTTTATTTTATTTAACAAAGTCACTTATCTGCAAGCTATTGAAAGAAAAAAACTAAGTCACAAACCAAAAAATTGCAAGCTACCAACAACAACAAAAAAAATCTTATCGTTACTTGTGGCTATGTTCTTTCTCCAGATTTTTAAAACAATTTCGTGGGTCTGTTCTGTCTTTATTTCTTCATTTTTTTTTTCAAAAACAATAGAAAGGAGAAGAGAAAGCAATACATCCGAACTTTAGATTTTCCCCATCCTCTTAGTTTTTAACCTCAGATTTCTCTATCCCCTCCTTTTGGAACCAAAATATTAAAAAGAAAAGTTGACATTGCCTTTTAGTTCTTGAAATAAACAAAATCTTATTAGCATATAATGATATATGTTATTTTTGTGATATTGGACAAGACGGTTACCAAAATGGTATTGTGTCGTTTCTTTCTCCATTGTTATACTTTATTAGAATATGTCTCGAGTTTGAGGCCGAAGCGAAAATCTGAATTGCGGAAATAAATAAATAAAGTCCGCTTGTTTAAAGGAAAGTCTAAAAATTGATTATATGTGGACATCCACTATGGAAATATAGATTTCATGTTCGGTTATGGAGAAGAAAGAAAAGGTCATGTTTTGTTCCCAACGACGCGAAGCCCCAGGACCAAAGCGACGTCCATGGAAGTCATGGAAATATCATAATTATCAAGTTGGAAGGCATGCCTCTCGGAGCTCTATTTAATCTAGCAATTCAGTTAAGAGAGTCTTGCTGAAATAGTGAGTTGGTATTACCAGCAAGTTACCAAACCTTGTCCTCATTATAGACTACCGTTGACTAGCGCTAAACTTTTCAAGTCTAAGAGCAAAGGACCACGTTGAATGTGCGACATTGATGGTCGGCATATCCTTCACAGGAAGCTTTCCTTTCCTTTGGGAAGAACTCATAGCACTATAAAGCCAATTTATCTTCTACACCTTCTTTTGAATCTTCTACCTCTTCAAAACTACTTTATCTTTTCGAGATTCGCAAGTGGATGTAAATTTAGCTGTTCTACTTTCCTGGGTTTTTTTTGTTTTTTTTTGGTATTATTGCATGTTATTTTTAAGTTCTTGTGGTTCTTCCACTGGATTTCTTGTATCTTTGTTCTTGTAATTGAATTTGGGGTTTTCTCCATTGTATAAGCTCATAAAATTGACAATGTCAAAGCAAAAATAAACTATGATGTAAATGAGATTCATTGATACCCATGTTTTAAATGTTTGATGCACCGAAAATTTGCTCATAGAAAGAGAAATGTTTAATGCACTAATTATCTAAGTTAATTATATCCAAGTACATAAAATGGATTGCTATCAAGGAAAATATTGTGATCACTTTGAAACAATTGGATTATCGGTATTCCGTTGGTGCAAAAATCGAGTTAATCGAAGATCCGATGAAAAGGTTTTGTTTGATCAAAGTTTTGCCAAATTCAATAGAATCCGTGTATTGGAAGATAAATGCATTTCTCTTTAAATATTTTGATTCTTCGATAGAAATAAAAACACACTAACATAGAAAAAACAAGAAAACAATAAACCATCCATTTGATTACCTCCTCATAACATCTTGTAGTTCAATTCTACCCCTGCATAATCAAAGAAAATACCGCGCAAATATCATCTTGTACCCATCAAGCGCACTCTGAACCGGTTTTGATATCTCAAACAAAACCTCATGCTGAGAAGCCTCGTGCGTGAAGACTTTGTCAAATTCGAAAGGCTTTTACTACTGTTTCAAAAATGCATAGACATGAGACACTTAGATTGTGCTTCAAGTCAGGCCAAGGAAACTAGAAATAACATGAATAAACAAGATGAAGCACTATTTTTCTCTTAAAAGAACATACTGTTGGCAAGAATTTCTCTAACTCGCAATAGGTATTTTTTTATTGTTTTGAAGTAATTCAATGCGTAGATTTACACCTTCTACTAAATCTTCTACCTCTTTAAATTAATTTCCCTTTCTGAGATTCGCAAGTGGATGTGAACTTAGCTGTTCTACTTCTCTCGAGGTTTTTTTTCCATATTATTGCATGTTATTTTTAATTTATTACGGTTCTTCCACTGCATTTTCTTGTATCTTTGTTCTTGTAATTGAATTTGTGGTTTTCTCGATTGTAGAAGCTCATGAAATTGATAATGTCAAAGAAAAAATAGAAGATGGCGTAAATGTGATTGATTGATACTCTTGTTTGAAATGTTTGATGCACTGAAAATTTGCACGTAGAAAGAGAAATATTTGATGCACTAATCATCTAAGTTAATTATATCCAATCACGGCAAACGGATGGCTATCGAGGAAAATATTGTGACCATTATCAAAGTTTAGCCAAATTCGATAGAACCCGTGTATTAGAAGATAAATGAATTTCTCTTTAAATGTTTTGATTTCTAGATAGAAAGAAAAACACAGGAACATAGAAATAAAAAGAAAAACAATAAACCATCCAATTGATCACCTCCTCATAATATCTAGCAGTTCAACTCTACCCCGCATAATCAAAGGAAATACCGTGAAAATATCACCTTGTAACCATCAAGCGCACTCTGAACCACTTATGGTATTTCAATAAAAACGTCATGCTCGGACGCCTCGTGCATGAAGACTTTGCCAAATTCGAATGTATTCTTTTTTACTACTATTCCTAAAATGAATAGACATGAGACACTTAGATTGTGCTTCAAGTCAAACTGAAGCAACTACAAATATCATGAATAAACAACATGAAACTCTTTTTGGTTCTTAAAAGAACATGCTATTGGCAAGAATTTCCCAAAGTCACAAGGAGTATTTTTCATCGCTTTGAAGAAATTCAATTCGTAGATTTACACATTCTTCTAAATCTTTACCTCTTTAAAATTAATTTTTCTTTCTAAGATTCACAAGTGGATGTGAACTTAGCTATTATACTTCCTTTGAGTTTTTTTTTTTTTTTTGTATTATTGCATGTTATTTTTAATTTATTGTGGTTCTTCCCCTGGATTTTCTTGTATCTTTGTTTTAGTAATTGAATTTGGGGTTTTCTCAATTGTAGAAACTCATGAAATTGACAATGTCAAAGAAAAAATAGACTATGATTTAAATGAGATTATTTGATACTCATGTTTGAAATATTTGATGCACTGAAAATTTGCTCGCATAAAGAGAAATGTTTATTGCACTAATCATCTAAGTTAATTATACCCAATCACGGAAAATGGAATGCTATCAAGAAAAATATTGTAGCCATTTTGAAACAATTGGATTACTGGTCTTCCGTTGGTGCAAAAATCAAGTCAATCGGAGATCAGATGAAAAGGTTTTGTTTGATCAAAGTTTAACTAAATTCGATAGAACCTGTGTATTGAAAGATAAATGCATTTCCCTTTAAATATTTTCATTCCTCGATAGAAAGAAAAACACATGAACATAGAAAAAAAAAACAATAAATCATCCATTTGATCACCTCCTCATAACATCTAGCAGTTTAATTGGACGCCGCATAATCAAAGAAAATGCCGTGCAAATATCACATTGTAGCCATCAAGCGCACTCTGAACCAATTCTGATATATCAACAAAAACCTCATGCTGGGAAGCCTCGTGCATGAAGACTTTGTCAAATTCAAATGTATTCTTTTTTACTATTGTTCCTAAAATAAATAGACATGAGACACTTAGATTGTGCTTTAGGTCGGGCTAAGGAAACTAGAAATATCATGAATAAACAACATGAAGGTCCGTATGATTCTTAAAAGAACATGCAATTGGCAAAAATTTCTCTAACTCGCAAGATGTACTTTTTACCGTTTTGAAGCAATTCAATGTGTAGATTTACACCTTCTTCTAAATTTTCTACCTCTTTAAACTAATTTCCCTTTTTGAGATTCACAAGTGAATGTGAACATAGCTGTTCTACTTCCCACGAGTGTTTTTTTGTGGGGTATTATTGCATGTTATTTTTCATTTCTTGTGGTTCTTCCCCTAGATTTTCATTTATCTTTGTTCTTGTAATTGAATTTCGGTTTTCTCAATTGTAGAAGCTCATGAAATTGACAACGTCAAAGCAAAAATAGACTACGATGTAAATGAGATTGATTGATACTCATGTTTGAAATGTTTGATGCACCGAAAATTTTATCGTAGAAAGAGAAATGTTTGATGCACTAATCATCTAATTTAATTATATCCAATTACAACAAAAGGATTGCTATCAAGGAAAATATTGTGAATATATCGAAATAATTGGATTACCGATCTTACATGGGCGCAAAATTCAAGTTAATCGGAGGTCGGGCGAAAATGTTTTGCTTGATCAAAGTTTAGCCAAATTCAATAGAACCCGTGTATTGGAAGATAAAAGCATTACTCTTTAAATGTTTTGATTCCTAGATAAAAAGAAAAACAGACGGACATAGAAAAAAAAAGAAAATAACAATCCATCCATTTGATCACCTCCTCATAATATCGAGCGCTTCAATTCTACCATCGCATAATCATAGAAAACACAATACAAATATCACCTTGTAGCCATCAAGCGCACTCTGAACCAGTTTTGATATCTCAACAGAAACCTCATGTTGGGAAGCCTCATACATGAAGACTATGTCAAATTCAAATGTATGTTTTTTTACTACTGTTCCTAAAATCAAGTTAATTAGAGATCGGATGAAAACATTTTGTTTGATCAAAGTTTAGCCAAATTCGATAGAACCCATGTATTGGAAGATATATGCATTACTCTTTAAATATTATGATTCCTCGATAGAAAGAAAAACAAAAGAACATAGGAAAAAAAAAACGAAAATAATAATCCATCCATTCGATCACCTCCTCATAACATCTAGCAGTTCAATTCTATCCCCGCATAATCATAGAAAACACTACGCAAATATCACCTTGTAGCCATCAAGCGCACTCTGAACCAGTTTTGATATCTCAACAAAAACCTCATGTTGGGAAGCCTCGTGCATGAAGACTTTGTCAAATTCGAATGTATGCTTTTTTACTACTATTCTTAAAATCAAGTTAATCGAAGATCGAATGAAAATGTTTTGTTTGATCAAAGTTTAGCCAAATTCGATAGAACCGAAGTATTGGAAGATAAATGCATTACTCAGTCAATGTTTTGATTCATCGATAGAAAGAAAAACAAACGAACATAGGAAAAAAAAAACAATAATCCATCCATTTGATCACCTCATCATAACATCTAGCAGTTCAATTCTACCCCCGCATAATCATAGAAAACACTGCGCAAATATCACCTTGTAGCCATCAAGCGCACTCTAAACTAGTTTTGATATCTCAACAAAAACTTCATGCTGGGAAGCTTCGTGCATGAAGACTTTGTCAAATTCGAATGTATGCTTTTTTACTACTGTTCCTAAAATCAAGTTAATCGGAGATCGGATGAAAATGTTTTATTTGATCAAATTTTAGCAATATTCGATAGAACCCATGTATTGGAAAATAAATGCATTACTCTTTAAATATTTTGATTCCTTGATAGAAAGAAAAACAAACGAATATAGAAAAAAAACATAAGAATCCATCCATTTGATCACCTCCCCATAACATCTAACAGTTCAATTCTACCCCCGCATAATTATAAAAAACACTATGCAAATATCACATTGTAACCATCAAGCGCACTCTGAACCGGTTTTGATATCCCAACAAAAACCTCATACTAGGAAGCCTCGTTCATGAAGACTTTGTCAAATTCAAATCTATGCTTTTTTACAACTGTTTCTAAAATCAAGTTAATTGGAGATCGGATGAAAATATTTTCATCTTGTTTGATCAAAGTTTAGCCAAATTCGATAGAACCCATATATTGGAAGATAAATGCATTACTCTTTAAAAGTTTTCATTCCTCCATAGAAAGAAAAACAAACAAACATAGGAAAAAAAAAAGAAAACAATAATCCATCCATTGATCACCTCCTCATAACATCTAGCAGTTCAATTCTACCCCGAGATAATCATGGAAAAATCTGCGCAAATATCACCTTGTAGCCATCAAGCGCACTCTGAACCAGTTTTGATATCTCAACAAAAACCTCATGCTGGGAAGCCTCGTGCATGAAAACTTTATCAAATTCGAATGTATGTTTTTTTACTATTGTTCCTAAAATCAAATTAATCGAAGATCAGATGAAAATATTTTCTCTGATCAAAGTTTAGCCATATTCGATAGAACTTGTGTTTTGGAAGATAAATGCATTACTCTTTAAATGTTTTGATTCCTCGATAGAAAGAAAAACAAACGAACATAGGAAAAAAAAGGAAAACAATAATCCATCCATTTGACCACCTCCTCATAACATCTAGCCGTTCAATTCTACCCCCGAATAATTATATAAAACACTGCGCAAATATCACCTTGTAGCCATCAAGTGCACTCTGAACCGGTTTTGATATCTCAATAAAAACCTCATGCTGGGAAGCCTCGTGCATAAAGACTTTGTCAAATTCGAATGTATACTTTTTTACTACTATTCTTAAAATCAAGTTAATCGAAGATCGGATGAAAATGTTTTGTTTGATCAAAGTTTAGCCAAATTCGATAGAACCGATATATTGGAAGATAAATGCATTACTGATTCAATGTTTTGATTCATCGATAGAAAGAAAAACAAATGAACATAAGAAAAAAAAAACAATAATCCATCCATTTGATCACCTCCTCATAACATCTAGCAGTTCAATTCTACCCCCGCATAATTATATAAAATAGTCCGCACATATCACCTTGTAGCCATCAAGTTGACTCTGAACCAGTTTTGATATCTCAACAAAAACCTCATGCTGGGAAGCCTCTTGCATGAAGACTTTGTCAAATTCGAATGTATATTTTTTTACTACTTTTACTAAAATCAAGTTAATCGGAGGTCGGATGAGAATGTTTTGTTTGATCAAAGTTTAGCCAAATTCAATAGAACCCATGTATTGGAAGATAAATGCATAACTCTTTAAATGTTTTGATTCCTCGATAGAAAGAAAAATAAACGAACATAGGAAAAAAAAAAAACAATAATACATCCATTTGATCAATTCCTCATAACATCTAGCAGTTCAATTCTACCCCAGGATAATCATAGAAAACTCTGTGCAAATATCACCTTATAGTAATCAAGCGCACTCTAAACCAATTTTGATATCTTAACAAAAATCTCATGCAAGGAAGCATCGTGCATGAAAACTTTGTCAAATTCGAATGTATGCTTTTTTACTGCTGCTCCTAAAATCAAGTTAATTGGAGATGGGATGAAAATGTTTTGTTTGATCGAAGTTTAGCCAAATTCGAGAGAACCGATGTATTTGAAGATAAATGCATTACTCTTTAAATGTTTTGATTCCTCGATAGAAAGAAAAATAAATGAGCATAGGAAAAAAAAGAAAAAAATAATCCATCCACTTGATCACCCCCTCACAACATCTAACAGTTCAATTCTACCCCCGAATAATCATAGAAAACACTGCGCACATATCACCTTGTAGCCATCAACCGCACTCTGAATCAATTTTGATATCTTAACAATAACCTCATGCTGGGAAGCCTCGTGCATGAAGATTTTGTCAAATTCGAATGTATATTTTTTTACTACTATTCCTAAAATCAAGTTATTCGAAGATCGGATGAAATTGTTTTCTTTGATCAAAGTTTGGCCATATTCAATAGAACCCATGTATTGGAAGATAAATGCATTACTTTTTAAATGTTTTGATTCCTTCATAGAAAGAAAAACAAACCATATAGGAAAAAAAATAAGAATCCATCCATTTGATCACCTCCTCATAACATCTAATAGTTCAATTCTACCCCGTGTAATTATATAAAACACTGCGAAAATATCACATTGTAGCCATCAAGCGCACTCTGAACTAGTTTTGATATCCCAACAAAAACCTCATGCTAGGAAGGCTCGTGCATGAAGACTTTGTCAAATTCGAATCTATGTTTTTTTACTACTGTTCCTAAAATCATGTTAATCGGAGATCGGATAAAAATATTTTGTCCGGTCAAAGTTTAGCCAAATTCGATAGAACCCATGTATTAAAAGATAAATGCATTACTCTTTAAATGTTTTGATTCCTCGATAGAAAGAAAAACAAACGAACATTGGAAAAAAAAGAAAATAATAATCCATCCATTTGATCACTTCCTCATAACATCTAGCAGTTCAATTCTACCCACGTATAATCATGGAAAACATTTCATAAATATCATCTTGTAGCAATCAATCGCACTTTGAACCAGTTTTGATAACTCAACAAAAACCTCATGTTGGGAAGCCTCGTGCATGAAGACTTTATCAAATTCGATTGTATGCTTTCTTACTACTGTTCCTAAAATCAAGTTGATCGGAGATCCGATGAAAATGTTTTGTTTGATCAAAGTTTAGCCATATTCGATAGAACCCATGTATTGGAAGATAAATGTATTATTCTTTAAATGTTTTGATTCCTCGATAAAAAGAAAAACAAACGAACATTAGAAAAAAAGGAAAACAACAATCCAGCCATTTGATCACCTCCTCATAACATCTAGCAGTTCAATTCTACCCCCGCATAATCATAGAAAACATTGCGCAAATATCACCTTGTAGCCATCAAGCGCACTTTAAACCAATTTTGATATCTCAACAAAAACCTCATGCTGGGAAGCCTCGTGCATGAAAACTTTGTCAAATTGGAATGTATGCTTTTTTTTTCTATTGTTCCTAAAATCAAGTTCATCGGAGATCGAATGAAAATATTTTCATTGATCAAAATTTAGCGAAATTCGATAGAACCCATGTATTGTAAGATAAATGCATTACTCTTTAAATGTTTTGATTCCTCGTTAGAAAGAAAAACATACGGACAAAGGAAAAAAAAGAAAACAATAATCCATCCATTTGATCACCTCCTCATAACATCTAGCAGTTCATTTCTACCCCCGTATAATCATAGAAAACATTAGGCAAATATCACCTTGTAGCCATCAAGCGCACTCTATACCAGTTTTAATATCTCAACAAAAACTTCATGTTGGGAAGGGTCGTGCATGAAGACTTTGTCAAATTCGAATGTATGTTTTTTTACTACTATTCTTAAAATCAAGTTAATCGAAGATCGGATAAAAATGTTTTGTTTGATCAAAGTTTAGCCAAATTCGATAGAACCCATGTATTAGAAGATAAATGCATTACTCTTTAAATGTTTTGATTCATCGATAGAAAGAAAAACAAACGAACATAGGAAAAAAAAATACAATAATCCATCCATTTGATTACCTCCTCATAACATCTAGCATTTCAATTCTACCCCCGCATAATTATATAAAACACTGCGCACATATCACCTTATAGCCATCAAGCGCACTCTGAACCCGTTTTGACGTCTCAACAAAAACCTAATGCTGGAAAGCCTTATTCATGAAGACTTTGTCAAATTCGAATGTACGCATTTTTACTACTATTCTTAAAATCAAGTTAATCGGAGATCGGATGAAAATGTTTTGTTTGATCAAAGTTTAGCCAAATTCGATAGAACTCATGTATTGGAAGATAAATGCATTACTCTTTAAATGTTTTGATTCCTCGGTAGAAAGAAAAACAAACGAACATAGGAAAAAAAAGACAACAATAATCCATACATTTGATCAGCTCCTCATAACATCTAGCATTTCAATTCTACCCCCGGATAATCATAGAAAACTCTTCGCAAATATCACTATATAGTAATCAAGCGCACTCTGAACCAGTTTTGATATCTTAACAAAAATCTCGTGCTGGGAAGCCTCGTGCATGAAGTCTTTGTCAAATTCGAATGTATGTTTTTTTACTACTGTTCCTAAAATCAAATTAATCGGCAATTGGATAAAAATGTTTTGTTTTATCGAAGTTTAGCCAAATTCGATAGAACCCATGTATTGGAAGATAAATGCATTACTCTTTAAATGTTTTCATTTCTCGTTAGAAAGAAAAACAAACCAACATAGGAAAAAAAAAGAAAACAATAATCTATCCATTTGATCACCTCCTCATAACATTTAGCAATTCAATTCTACCCCCACATAATCATAAAAAACACTGCGCAAATATCACCTTGTAGCCATCAAGCGCACTCTGAACTAGTTTTGATATCTTAACAAAAACCTCATGCTAGGAAGCCCCGTGCATGAAGATTTTGTCAAATTCGAATGTATGTTTTTTTATTACTATTCCTAAAATCAAGTTAATCGGAGATCGGATGAAAATGTTTTATTTGATCAAAGTTTAGTAATATTCGATAGAACCCATGTATTGGAAGATAAATGTATTACTCTTTAAATGTTTTGATTCTTTGATAGAAAGAAAAACAAACAAATATAGAAAAAAAAATAAGAATCCATCAATTTGATCACCTCCTCATAGCATCTAACAGTTCAATTCTACCCATGCATAATTATATAAAACATTGTGCAAATATCACCTTGTAGCCATCAAGCGTACTCTGAACCAGTTTTGATATCTCAACAAACACCTCATACTAGGAAGCCTCGTGCATGAAGACTTTGTCAAATTCGAATGTATGCTTTTTTACTATTGTTCCTCAAATCAAGTTAATCGTAGATCGGATAAAAATATTTTCATCTTGTTTGACCAAAGTTTAGCTAAATTGGATAGAACCCATGTATTGGAAGATAAATGCATTACTCTTTAAATGTTTTGATTCCTCGATAGAAAGAAAAACAAACGAACATAGAAAAAAAAAAAACAATAATCCATCCATTGATCACCTCCTCATAACATCTAACGGTTAAATTCTGCCCCCGGATAATCATAGAAAGCACTACGCAAATATCACCTTGTA
Organism: Rhodamnia argentea; assembly: GCF_020921035.1. Taxonomy (NCBI): domain Eukaryota; kingdom Viridiplantae; phylum Streptophyta; class Magnoliopsida; order Myrtales; family Myrtaceae; genus Rhodamnia; species Rhodamnia argentea. The sequence goes on along the minus strand of NC_063157.1, from coordinate 20,517,216 downwards.
GTCGTCAAGCGCACTCCGAACCAGTTTTGATATCTCAACAAAAACCTCATGCTGGGAAGCCTCGTGCATGAAGCCTTTATCAAATTCGAATGTATGTTTTTTTACTACTGTTCCTAAAATCAAGTTAATCGGAGATCAGATGAAAATGTTTTGTTTGATCAAAGTTTAGCCATATTCGATAGAACCCGTGTTTTGGAAGATAAATGCATTACTCTTTAAATATTTTGATTCCTCGATAGAAAGAAAAACAAACGAACATAGGAAAAATAAGAAAACAATAATCCATCCATTTGATCACCTCATCATAACTTCTAGCAGTTCAATTCTACCCCCGCATAATTATATAAAACACTGCGCAAATATCACCTTGTAGCCATCAAGCGCACTCTGCACCCGTTTTGATATCTCAATAAAAACCTCTTGCCGAGAAGCCTCGTGCATGAAGACTTTGTCAAATTCGAATGTATGTTTTTTTACTACTATTCTTAAAATCAAGTTAATCGAAGATCGGATGAAAATATTTTGTTTGATCAAAGTTTAGCCAAATTTGATAGAACCGATGTATTGGAAGATAAATGCATCACTCTTTAAATGTTTTGATTCATCGATAGAAAGAAAAACAAACGAACATAGGAAAAAAAAATAATAATCCATCCATTTGATCACCTCCTCATAACATCTAGTATTTCAATTCTACCCCCGCATAATTATATAAAACACTGTGCACATATCACCTTGTAGCCATCAAGTACACTCTGAACCAGTTTTGATGTCTCAACAAAAACCTTATGCATGAAGACTTTGTCAAATTCGAATGTATGCTTTTTTACTACTATTCCTAAAATCAAATTAATCGGAGATCGGATGAAAATGTTTTGTTTGATCAAAGTTTAGCCAAATTCGATAGAACCCATGTATTGGAAGATAAATGCATTACTCTTTAAATGTTTTGATTCATCGATAGAAAGAAAAACAAACGAACATAGGAAAAAAAAAAAACAATAATCCATCCATTGATCACCTCCTCATAACATCTATCAGTTCAATTCTACTCCGGGATAATCATGGAAAAATCTGCGCAAATATCACCTTGTAGCCATCATGCGCACTCGAACCAGCTTTTGATATCTCAACAAAAACCTCATTCCGGGAAGCCTCGTGCATGAAGACTTTATCAAATTCGAATGTTTGTTTTTTTACTATTGTTCCTAAAATCAAGTTAATCGAAGATCGGATGAAAATGTTTTGTTTGATCAAAGTTTAGCCAAATTCAATAGAACCCATGTATTGGAAGATAAATGCATAACTCTTTAAATGTTTTGATTCCTCGATAGAAAGAAAAATAAACGAACATAGGAAAAAAAAAAAAAACAATAATTCATCCATTTGATCAACTCCTCATAACATCTAGCAGTTCAATTCTACCCCCGGATAATCATAGAAAACTCTGTGCAAATATCACCTTATAGTAATCAAGCGCACTCTGAACCAATTTTGATATCTTAACAAAAATCTCATGCAAGGAAGCCTCGTGCATGAAGACTTTGTCAAATTCGAATGTATGCTTTTTTACTACTATTCCTAAAATGAATAGACATGAGACACTTAGATTGTGCTTCAAGTCGGGCTAAGGAAACTAGAAATATCATGAATAAACAATATGAAGGTGTATTTGGCTCTAAAATGAATAGACATGAGTCACTTAGATTGTGCTTTAGGTTAGGCTAAGGAAACTAGAAATATCGTTAATAAACAACTTGAAGGTCTATTTGGTTCTTAAAAAAACGTGCAGTTGGCAAAAATTTCTTTAACTCGCAAGATGTATTTTTTACTGCTTTGAAGTAATTCACTGCGTAGATTTTTACCTTCTTCTAAATCTCCTACTTCTTTAAAACTAATTTCCCTTTTCGAGATTCACAATTGAATGTGTACTTAGTTGTTCTACTTCCCTCAATTTTTTTTGGTATTATTGCATGTTATTTTTAATTTCTTATGGTTCTTCCACTAGACTTTCGTTTATCTTTGTTCTTGTAATTGAATTTGCGTTTTCTCAATTGTAGAAGCTCATGAAATTGACAACGTTAAAGCGAAAATAGACTATGATGTAAATGAGATTGATTGATACTCATGTTTGAAATGTTTGATGCACCGAAAATTTTATCATAGAAAGAGAAATGTTTGATGCACTAATTATCTAATTTAATTCTATCCAATTACGGCAAAAGGATTGTTATCGAGGAAAATATTGTGACCATTTTGAAACAATTGGATTACCGGTCTTCCATGAGTGCAAAAATCAAGTTAATTGAAGATCGGATGAAAAGGTTTTATCTGATCAAAGTTTAGCCAAATTCGATAGGATCCGTGTATTGGAAGATAAATGCATTTCTCTTTAAATGTTTTGATTTCTTGTTAGAAAGAAAAATGAACGAACATAGAAAAAAGAAACCAATAATCCATCCATTTGATCACCTCCTCATAACATCTAGCAGTTCAATTCTACCCCCACATAATCATAAAAAACACCGTGCAAATATCACATTGTAGTCATCAAACGCACTCTGAACCGGTTTTGATATCTAAACAATTGTCTCGTCTTGGGAAGCCTCGTACTTGAAGATTTTTTCAAATTCGAATGTAATTTTTTTTACTGCTCTTCCTTAAATGAATAGACATGAGACACTTAGATTGTGCTTCGAGTCAAACTAAGGAAACTAGAACTATCATGAATAAACAACATGAAGGTGTATTTGGTTCTTAAAAGAACGTGCGGTTAGCAAAAATTTCTCTAACTTGCAAGATGTATTTTTTACCGCTTTGAAGTAATTCAATGCGTAGATTTATACCTTCTTCTAAATCTTCTATCTCTGTAAAACTAATTTCCCTTTTCAAGATTTACAAGTGAATGTGAACTTCGTTATTCTACTTCCCTCGAGTTTTTTTTTTTTTTGGTAGTATTGCATGTTATTTTTAATTTATTGTGGTTCTTCCACTAGATTTTCTTTTATCTTTGTTCTTGTAATTGAATTTGGCTTTTCTCAATTATAGAAGCTCATGAAATTGACAACGTTAAAACAAAAATAGACTATGAATTAAATGAGATTGATTGATACTCATGTTTGATGCACCGAAAATTTTATCATAAAAAGAGAAATGTTTGATGCACTAATTATCTAAATTAATTATATCCAATTACGGCAAAAGTATTGCTATCGAGGAAAATATTGTGACCATTTTGAAACAATTGGACTACTGGGTACAAAAATCGAGTTAATCGGAGATTGCATGAAAAGCTTTTGTTTGATCAAAGTTTAGCCAAATTTGATAGAACCCGTGTATTGGAAGATAAATGCACTTCTCTTTAAATGTTTTGATTCTCGATAGAAAGAAAAACAAACGAACATAGAAAAAAAAAAAAAAACAATAATCCATCTATTTGATCACCTCCTCATAACATCTAGTAATTCAATTCTACCCCTGCATAATCATAGAAAATACCATGCAAATATCACCTTGTAGCCATCAAGTGCACTCTGAACCAGTTTTGATATCTCAACAAAAACCTTATGCTGGGAAGCCTCGTGCTTGAAGATTTTGTCAAATTCGAATGTATTCTTTTTTACTACTATTCCTAAAATGAATAGACATAAGACACTTAGATTGTGCTTTAGGTCAGGCTAAGGAAACTAGAAGTATCTTGAATAAACAACATGAAACTATATTTAGTTCTTAAAAGAATATGTTGTCGGCAAGAATTTCTCTAACTCCCAAGATGTATTTTTTACCGCTTTGAAGTTGTTCAATGCGTAGATTTACACCTTCTTCTAAATATTTTGCCTCTTTAAAACTAATTTATTTTTCCGAGATTCAAAGTGGATGTGAACTTAGCCGTTCTACTTCCCACAAATTTTTTTTTTGTATTATTGCATGTTATTTTTCATTTCTTGTGGTTCTTCCACTGGATTTTCTTTTATATTTATTGTTGTAATTGAATTTGGAGTTTTCTTGATTATAGAAGCTCATGAAATTGACAACATAAAAGAAAAAATAGACTATGATGTAAATGATATTGATTGATACTCATGTTTGAAATGTTTGATGCACGAAAATTTGTTCATAGAAAGAGAAATGTTTGATGTACTAATCATCTAAGTTAATTATATCCAATCATGGGAAACGGATTGCTATTGAGGGAAATATTGTGACCATTTTGAAACAATTGCACTACCGGTCTTCCATTGGTGCAAAAATTGAGTTAATCGAAGGTCGGATGAAAAGGTTTTGTTTGATCAAAGTTTAGTCAAATTCAATAGAACCCTTGTATTGGAAGATAAATGCACTTCTCTTTAAATGTTTTGATTTCTCGATAAAAAGAAAAATACACGAACATAGGGAAAAAAAAAAAAGCAATCAACCATCCATTTGATCACCTCCTTATAACATCTAGCAATTCAATTCTACCCTCGCATAATCAAAGAAAACACTGCACAAATATCACCTTGTAGCCATCAAGCACACTCTGAACCAGTTTTAATATCTCAACAAAAACCTCATGCTTGGAAGCCTTGTGCATGAAGACTTTCTCAAATTCAAATGTATTCGTTTTTACTACTATTCCAAAAGTGAATAGACATGAGACACTTAGATTGTGCTTCAGATCGGGCTAAGGAAACTAGAAATATCATGAATAAACAACATGAAGCCGTATTTGGTTCTTAAAAAAACATGATGTTGGTAAGAATTTCTCTAACTCGCAAGAGTTATTTTTCACTGCTTTGAAGTAATTCAATGCGTCGACCAATAGTTCCTATTGATGTCAAGTAAAAGATATATCACTTCCGAGACCATCACCCGAGAACAATGGACGTATTCGGCAGAACACTCTAACATTGCCTTTTAGTTCTTGAAATAAACAAAATCTTATTAACATATAATGATTTCTGTTATTTTTGTGATATTGGACAAGACGGTTACCAAGATGGTATTATGTTGTTTCTTTCTCAATTGTTATACTTTGTTAGAATATGTCTCGAGTTATAGCCCAAAGCAAAAAATTGAATTGCTAAAATAAATAAATAAAGTTCACTTGGTTAAAGGAATGTCGAAAAATTGAATATGCGTGGACATTCATTATGGAAATATAGATTTCATGCTCGGTTACGGAGAAGAAAGAAAAATTTTATGTTTTGTTCTCAACGACACAAAGGCCCAGGACCAAAGCAACGTCCATGGGCGTCATGGAAATTTCATAATTATCAAGTTGGAGGGCATGCCTCTTGCAGCTCCATTTATCAAACAATTCAGTTAAGAGTCTTGCTGACATTGTGGTTTGGTATTACCAATAGGTTACCAAACCCTGTCCTCATTATTGATTGCCGTTGATTGGCGCTTAACTTTTCAAGTCTAAACGCAAAGGATCATGTCAAATACGCAACATTGACAATCGGTATATCCCCGACAAGAAGCTTTCCTTTCATCCGGGAAGAACTCATAGTACTATAAGGCCAATTTATCTTCTACACCTTCTTCTAAATTTTCTACCTCTTTAAAACTAATTTCTTTTTTCAAGATTCACAAGTGGATGTGAATTTAGCTGTTCTACTTCCCTGGAGGTTTTTTTTTTTTTTGGTATTATTGCATGTTATTTTTAATTTCTTGCGGTTCTTACCCTGGATTTTCTTGTATCTTTGTTCTTGTAATTGAATTTGGGTTTTTCTTGATTGTAGAAGCTCATGAAATTGACAATATCAAAGTAAAAATAGACTACGATGCAAATGTGATTAATTGATACTCATGTTTGAAATGTTTGATGCACCAAAAATTTGCTCGTAGAAAGAGAAATGTTTGATGCACCGAAAATTTGCTCTTAAAAAGAGAAATGTTTGATGCACTAATCATCTAAGTTAATTTTTTCAAATAATGACAAACGGATTGCTATCGTGGAAAATATTACGACCATTTTGAAATAATTGGATTACTGATCTTCCATTGGTGCAAAAATTGAGTTAATCGGAGATCGGATGAAAATGTTTTGTTTGATCACATAACATTATTATTGACATAATGAAGCCTATTGTTCTTATAATTTACTTCACATCTCCTTTTATGATTGCCAATTTTTCATTTTCGCTTGGTGCCTCTCTAGAATTGACTATGTCCACATTTTTAGGTGAATAGATCCTACATTCCTCGATATAGTTTCAACCCATTGTACAAAACTGTCTGGACAAAAATTTAGTGTACAACAATATCAAGTATTACATCAATATACGAAACTTTTGCGCTTACATTACAAGTTGAGGCATAATATAATCTTCCTCGTTTAGTAGAATTCTTTCGCACTTTTTTTTATCGTGCATAATTTCCCTTGAGGACATGAACATATCTTGGATGGACAATCAACCGACCAATTCGAAGATCCTTGAAATCCACATGTCGTGCTAAAGTAATAATGTCATATAATCAAAATTAGATTAGACTCAATCAACGAAAGTAATCCCATGAACAGTTTTGGAATAACAAACAAATATGATAAATATGTAACAAGCTTCACAACAAAACTAGCAACAACCTTTTTATTTTATCTAACAAAGTCACTTCTCTCCAAACTATTGAAAGAAAAACCTAGGTCACAAAACCGAAAAATTGCGAGCTACCAAAAATAAAAATCTTATTGTGACTTGTGGCTGTGTTCTTTCTTCATATTTTTAAAACAATCTTGTGGGTCTGTTCTATCTTTATTTCTTCATATATTTTTTTTCAAAAACAATAGAAAAGAGAAGAGAAAGCAATACGTCCGAACTTCCCCATCCTCTTAGTTTTTAACTTGAGATTTCTCTATCCCTTCCTTTTAGTTAAAATATATACGAAATACGGAAGAGGGAAGAATAACTTACACACCTTGCGAACACCCTGGGCTACTCCGATCTTACGGCGACGACCTAACAAATCCATCGGAAAAAAAAAGCGTCTTCTAATTGTTGTTCCCTTGGTTTTAGCTCTAGAGTCTACCACCCTTGATAAGTTAACAAAATGCAATATCTCACTTGGTTGGGAGAGCAGGATGGAAGATTTTTGAACTCTCGATCTGAAACCGAAATAGTAATAACAAGTGAGTTTGGTTCGAACGAAACTTAAAATAGAGGAGAGGTGGCAGCCATTTGACATTTTAGAATTTTTCAAGTTTGGCTTTATGAGTGGCATGAGCTGGTTTTCATGAAAGGAGAGTGATAGAGTAATTAAATATTAAATCACGTCTTCATCTAACTATTTAAATTTTTAGAACAGTTAACGGTGGTCACACAAAATTTCGCAGAGAAGAGCCATAAACCCGATGTCTCAAAAAGTCTCGGGACTTGCAGCATGCTTGAAATGGTGTCTTTGATGTCCATGACAGTCAAACATGTGTCGATTTTCTTAATGGATCTGAATAGGATTAGGTATGCCAATGTGTTCTAAATGATGTGATGGCTCTAAATCACTAAGTATTTTGCTTTGGCTAGTAGAAAAAATGAAACATCGGACAACCATGCTCCAACATATGACTGCTTTTAGGAATGTCTTAATGTAAGAAGTTAATCAAGGATGGATGCATGTCTAATCCAAGGCTTACATGGCTTTGACGGAATGTCGGAGACTCTGAACGAGGCCGACTAGGCTTTACGTAATTCTACATCATTGGACCTTGTAATTTTAAGACTCCACTCCTTTTATTACCCATTTCATTTTTGTGGAATAAGTACGGTACAAGTGTCATAACTTTTATACGGCGTTCACTTGAGTGCCACAACTTTCAAAACGTTCAATTGAGTGCCATGTCGGAGCAAAATCGTTCATTTGAGTGTCATTTTTGCCGGAAAAGCCGACATGGACTTTTTGCTATTATTTTATTAATTTATCATTGCCACGTGGATTTTCTTTACTTTTTTTAATATTTTATGAATTTTTTATTCATTTTGATGTTTTTATTTTTATTTTTATTTTTATTATTTAATATTTCAAAAAAAAAAAACCCTTAGGTCTCTTGGTGGTGGCCGGCGAGGGTCTCGCCGTCAACCACCGCCAACCTAGGGGCCGGGGTCGGCTCGCCTTGGGCCGGCGAGGCCGCGATAGCCCCGGCCGACGACGACCACGGGCAAGGGCCTCATGCCCCCGCCGACCACCACCGACCGGTCCAAGGGCTAGGGTCGGCTCACCCCGGGCGAGCGAGGCCGCAACGGCCCTAGCAGACGGCCGCCGAGACCTCGGCCGCCCGGGGCAAGCCGACCTTGGCCTTTGGGCCGGCCGGTGGTGGCCGGCAAGACCCTCGTCGGCCACCATAGAGAAATTAAGGGTTCGGCCTTTTTTAATTTTTGTTTATTTTCAATAATTAAACAAACAAGAAAAATAAAATCTGCAAAAAAAAAAAAAGAATTAATGAAAATTTCCACTTGCACATTAAATATTCAAAAAAATCGGTTCGCCGGCGCTACGTCGGCTTTTCCGGTGTCCACGTGAGCGATGGTATTCAAATAAATGATTTTTGAAAGTTATGGCACTTAAGTGAACGTTTTGAAAATTATGGCACTCAAGGGAACGCCGTATAAAAGTTATGACACTTGTACTGTACTTATCTCCATTTTTATTAATCAAAATCTCCTCACAGTTTTGCTTTTTGGCAACATTTCTCAAATGGAAATTCCAAAGTTATGTAGATGTTTTGACTGACCCTTTCCATTTATGGGCATCAGAATCGCCAACACTATTAACCATCATCCATTTACAACATGCCTCCATACCAATCGGGGATTGATGAGAGCCCTTAGCCGTTCTCTTTCTCTTTTCCTTTTTCAAGCGCTCTCAAGATTGATTTAGGTAACACTCGTCCTCGAATTCAAACCACTTAAAAAACGGATCAAAATAACTGCTTCTACCTAAGAAAAGGCTCCATCCACCCCCCGCGACTATGATTTCTATAAATGATGCCCCACCCCATGCCCATCCATCCTCAGGCCTGCACATCTGTTTCCGAGAGCGCATAGCGAGGTCGGCGATACCAACAATCTCCCACGAGAGTTGTGATCCTTTATTGTTGGTTGTTGTCGATCTCGCTCGCTCGATCAATTCGCTACCATGGAGATGAAGAAGATGGCATGTGCAGTTCTCTTTGCCACCGCCTCCTTGACCGCCGTCGTGGCCGCCACCAAGCCCGTAGCGGCTCCTGCTCCCGTACCCACCAGCGCAGCTGCCGCTAGCTTGCCCGCGGTCGGCTCTCTGGTCGGCGCCTCCCTCATGTCATTCCTCGCCTACTACTTGCATTAGATACCATTGAAGAAAACAGAGGATCAAGAGAGATGGTATTGGATAGAAGGGAATAATTGCTTCAGTGTAACAGTGCCTTTGTTGGAATTGCGAAATGAATGTGACGGTTTCAAATTTTTAAAATTGCTTGTTGGATGTTTGTTTTCCTTCTCCTGACGAGTTGGGTTAGCATGAGAAATTTGTGGTGTTGATGTCGTTCTGCGTGTCGGCCCAAGCCCAAGCCCAGTAAAAAGCCATGCCATGCAGACCATATTAAAAAATTATTAATGTCTCCGAAAACGACAAATACAAACGACTCACGACTCCCTTCCTTCCTTCCTTCCTTCCTTCGATCTCGTCTGCTGCAGCGGCAATGTCTGCTCCGTTAGCCCGAAGGTGCTGTGGCTCCAAGATCAAGCTCCTCGCCGCCACTCTCCTCCCTGCATCTTCCGCCGTCGAACCCCGCCCTTCTCCTCCCTCTCAGCCTGCTGTTCCCCTCAACCGCTCATTCCCTCAAACCCCAACCTTCCCTCGCCTCCCCTCTTATTACCATCATCATCATCATCCTCATGTCCCTCCTCTTTGCTCCTTCCCCCTCCCGCCCTCCTCATCCTTCTCCACCACCTCTCCCTCCCATCCCGACAAACCTCCCCATCCGACTGACTACCCCAGCCAAAACCCCAACTTCAAGCACCAGGAGATCGAGGGCCCCACCGTCGAGCGCGACCTCTCTGCTTTGGCCAACGAGACCCGCCAGGTGCTCGATGATTTGATCAAGACCCTCTACAGCTCCAGCAAGGCCATTGCCGCCCTGGGTCTCCTCCAGCTCGCCCTCGGCGCTTGGATCTCCTACCTCACTCGCTCCTCCCCCATCTTCGAAGCCTCCCTCCTCGGCTGCGTAGCCTTCGGCTTCCCTTTCTCCCTCGCCTTCCTGGTCCGCCAGTCCGTGAAGCCCATCTACTTCTTCTATAAAATGGAGCAGCTCGGTCGCCTCCAGATCCTCACCCTCTCGCTTCAGGTTGCCAAGAGCTTGAACCTCTTCTTCGTCCGGGCTCGCGGGGTTTCCTATTTCTGTGCTGCGGCTCTCTCCTTTGGTGTCTTGTTCACTTTGCTCTCCAAATGATCCCTCTCTCTTTTTTCGGCATCCGTTTTTGTTTCTCTGTAGCTTCTCATATCTATATCAAAAGCACACAAGTCATGGGTTTACCAAATGGCTGGCCCTTCTCTCTTAGGTAATTTTGTGAAGAGTAAGAAGCGCCAGAGATTTTGATTGTGTGGCCCCTGACTGTTGTGGAAACCATAAATAAATTGCCCTGAAAATCGAGTCCCTACTTGCGACAGCAAGTTCATTCTGTCAAAAATTGTAGCTTGTGAGAACTGCGGCAACTGCCTATTCTATATGCTTTCTGATAGATGGTCTCCTTATAATGTACTTTAGCTTGTTGTTGTGAAAGTTGAAGATGATGACAGATATATGGCTGCATACATGGTCCTAGCATATTTCTGGGCAGTTTCGCTGGATGTAGCAGTATTTACCTAGACTGGACAGAATGCTGAACAGTTAAGCAATCTCCCTAGACATCCATTAGTTACCCTTCTTGTAAAGTATTAAGATCCGGATCACCTTTAGCCAGTAGATGTCAATATGAATACGTATTCATTTGTCTCTGTTGTTGCATGAATGGCTAGTGTTCTTCATTATAGTGTTAGTTGTGAGACATCAAAGGTTCCTTATGCAATGGCTTCCATTTTCCTTACATGCTTACTCTCGTCATCTCTGTGTATGTTCCGCAAGGCCAGCAGAGGGCCAGCAGAGGGCCAGTATATGTCCAAGTCTCCTCTGTCTTTCTTTTATGAGTTTAAGTTGCAGTTGCCACTTCCCAAAAGTAGATAAATTAACTGTTCATTTAGGTTGATAGATTTTTTTCTAACAGCATAAACATTATGTGTCTTTGCATAGTTGCGTGATCAATGGGGAGCACCTAGTCTTTGTTTTGAGTTTGCCCAGAAGTGGCATTTGGTAATACTCTCTCCAGTGACTGGATATGATTGCTGTAAGAGTAGAGGTTAAAGGTGTTTTGACCCATCAACTGGGCATACCCCTCGACTCTAATGATTGTTTGCTCTCCTTATTGAATTGTTCATCGTATCTAAGGTTCTTGGGGTGCTATATATACGTACCGGACAAGGCTCCAGCCCAACCCTTGTCTTCTTTGTAGGTTGGCAAATGGTTCCTTACATATCACATGGACATGGCACCCTAATGTGACGTGGAATCTGCCGGTATTTCCAAGTTATGAAGTCAAAATTTGACCATACTGCGTCTTTTCTGATCTCGAGGTTATGACCTTATGAGTGTGTATGTTTCATCAGCAATATTTAACAAAATGTCGCCTCACTTCATTTAGAGAACTGAAATATGGTAAACATGATATTTGTGCTGGTCGCGGTGACCTTTATATACTTCGGGGTATGTTTACTTCGGTTGGATGGGCGTACCAACTCGAATGTGTGTCCTTCACGGGAATGGCTGTGATCCCCTCCATCAAATTAAAGAGTTTTAGCAACTTGACCGCAACTGTCTCCTCCATCTTCTCATTCCGCTTTGACAAAACCTCCTGCCCTGAAAATCTCGGGTAGATTGGCAACCAGGCAACCAGGAACTTCAATCCCACTGGGATCATTACATCTCAACTAACTGCAACCGTTCAGCTTCATGTCTCAGTGGCCGTGAAAAGGCGCCATACAAGAAATAACGAGGATGTGCTGACCGTGACTAATGGATTATGTACGGCCTAGACGGACTAATAAATGTGGACTGGAATCTGAACGAGTCTCATCCCAAGATGCCTAACGGATATCACAGTTTGTTTTCAGTGACAAGGCAACTAATGCTGCTGCAAAATTGCACATAGCTGTTTCAAGGGTGCGAAACAGCGTGAATGGCTCTGCATTTCAGCAAAACATCCAACACAGACCACATAGAATTTGCTTTCGGCCATCTTGCATCCTTTAAAGCTCTCTCTCACACACACACACACATATATTGACTAGCACAAGAAACCTTCTAATCAAGTTAATAAGCAGGGCAAATACAAGAAAGATATCTTCCCAAGTTTTGTCGGCAGCTATCTTGAAGTAGCGTTCCAACATGTAAATATGCATTTCAGCATATCATCCTCCTCTATGCTTTTCTTTTTCTTTTTTCACACCTTCTTACTTTTTTTTTCCCGTCCAATAAAAGTCCTGAAACAAGAAGCAGGTCCAAGTCCTTGCATCAAAACAAGAAACCGAAAAGACCTACCAATTCCTATCCCTATTCACATATTACAATCTGTCTCTCCATATAGATTGGGAAGGAAAAAGACCAAGCTGCCAGTGAACTACCCGAAAAACATTACTTCTGCCAAAATTGCATCAACCTTTCCATACCCTATATCCTTCACTTGGAAGATCAAATCTTTGTACGACCCAAGAAAGATATTGTCCTTCGTGACACGCCTAGCCTAAACATGCAAGTATAAAGCATGTGTTTCACATTCCAATGGAATTGGATTTTGCAGCTTTTAATTGTCTCGGAGAGAAACAAGTTGAGGCATTTGCCGCCATAAACTTCCTCGAGCACAACTTCACCGATAAACTATGTTCCGCCAGTGTTCTCAGTAGGTTTAGACTCGGTACGCACGTAGGTAAATCTCCGGGTACCGAAAAAGGGGATGCTGTTGGCAGCAATGCTAGTCCCACCTTCTACAGGAGTGCCCTGCGCATCCCGCTTCCATTGCAAGCTCCTTGCACCAGGTCTGACAGGCAGACGAGAACGGAATGCACCTGGAATTCCTCTGGAAAAAGGAACTCTGGAAAACCTTGCATAAGGAGAGGCCCTTCCAAGCCGTGGCCAGGTCATTGGAGAGATCTTCTGAAGAGTCGTATTCCGCTTTACAACCTGCAAAAAGAAATATTAAATAAGCAAAATGAGGAAAAAAGTTGTTTCTAGAAGCAAGTATCGAGGAAAGGAAAAATTAACTACAATAATTTTCCCCATAAAAATGCTAAAGAGACGCAATTTATAGACCCTATACATGGACCAATGGGCATCCAACAATTACACAGCAGGGCCCCATCACTTCATATTGAAGTGTCGCCACTCGACAAATCACCCATACCAAAAGAAACTTTTACACACTTAACAGCAGCACTCAGCAAAATATGTCGAGGCCTTTCATGTAACACTCCCCTACACTCGCCAATAGCCAGTTCGTAGATACCGCTAGCACTCTGAATAATTCCTCATACTTCACCAAAATGAAGAAGCAAGAACATGTTCAAGGGACCGTAATAATGTTTAGCAAAGAAATGCAATCAACAGTGGCCAGACGCTTTATGGTTCACGTGACAACTTGTTTGCAACAGAAACTAAGATGGATGATAGCATATGACAAGTTTATAGAATCCAGAATGAGTACCCTGAGAACCCGTGACATAAAAGAGGACCCATCCAAAGAAAGTGCATCATCTGCAGCCTCTTTCTTCGTGAACTCCACAACAGCTGATCTGCTTAGTAACCATGCAACAAGTAAGAAACACAAACTAAAACAATATTGCTCAACAGCTAGCGGAACTTGGAGTTCAAATCATCAAAATGCGACAGCAAAGGCATTCAAACTGCTTACCCTATTGGTTGTCCAGTCGCTGCGTCAGTATTTATTATCACTTTTAGTACTTCACCAAATTTATTGAAATGCTGAGAAAGACTATCCTTGGTGGCAGCGGTATGAACCTGTGCATCAATGAATGACCATCAGTGAGAAGCTTACTGAGAAAAAGGAAACAATTACTGAGGACCAAAAGAAAGTCAATTATTACATTGCTCACAAAAACAGTCCGAGAATCAGTGTCCTCCAAAGAACGAGTTGTAGAATTTAATCCTGCGAATTAGCAAACATAAAGAATTCAAAAAGAAGAACAATTAATGGAACTGACTTTCCAATTTAAAGTAAACTGAAGCTGCAAATATATAGCATAAACTTATTTGAAAGCACGATTGTAAAAATCCTGATGGAACAATCATACAAATAGCTTGCATTTCATAAGTAGATAGAATCGTAGTATTGAAACCCACCAGGAGTTGATGATAGCATTTTCTGAGACTCTTTGGGAGTATCTGCAGCAGGTTGTGCCTGTAAATCATTAGCACCCCGAGACCAACAGTTTCAGCACAAAGAATAAGCTGCTAATAGATTGCTTACTACTGCTAGAAGAAAATGACATGGGAGACTTGAATGAGCATCTTACATTTCCATTAGCAACAGAGATGTGTTTGTTGTTCCCTATGACCTGGCCATCAGAGTTCTTTGCCACTGCCAGACTTCCTCGCGGAGGGTGCTGGTTGTCCAGCTTAGTAGCATCGTGTCCAGCCTGTTGGCGAGAAGGCTGCCATGAATTTGCATTTACAGGAATGTTAGCCATCTTATGGGAAGAATTAGCTGTCACAGGCAGCTGCTCCATCTTCTTTTTCCGTTTAAAGCTAATATCATCTTCAGTGGTCTCTGATATACTGTACTGCATTATCACTGAATCTTCATGCCTGATTCCACCATGTATGTTAGTCTGAGAAATATCGGAGTGCCCAGTAACTTTTCCTTCATCATACCCTTCGTTGTCCGATATATAATCATATCCCAGAGTGCTTTCCCTTTTCATCATCGTCATATCCCCATCATAGCTTTCATCATAGTCAAGTCTTTGAGGCTGAGTTGAACAGGTATGCTCCCCAAATTGGTTTAAGTCTTCAAATTCATCATCTTCGGCTGCAGCAACTTCTCCAACAAGCTCAGGCTCTGAAACCTCCACTGCACGACTTAGTCTGTCGAATACATTTCCTGAAGGTTTTGCTTTTCTCACATCTCTGGCAGCTTCTGCTACAGCTTTAATCACAGTCGCCATGGGATTTGGCACCCTTGCAACAGATCGGATTCTCGGAGGCCGATCAACTACATCTTCAGAGGTAGTCGAAACCACGGAACGTAGTCGCTTCAAAGTAGATTCTCCAGCAGAGTCGGAAGGTCGGGAAGTTGCCACAGCATCTCGCACGGCAAATTGCAGCAACCTTCTAGGAGCATCCATCGTTTGAGAAGTTGAGTCCCTCTGCTGAGAAGCAAATCAGATCAATTTTCCTCGAGAAGAACAAAACCTTGCAAAGTAACTCTCGAATGGAGAGTAAGAAGCAAAAATCTAAAGATTTAGTACATAAATCCCACGAAATTTGGCATGATCTACTGAAAATATACCGTCCACCATGAATAGGGGAAGCCTATTTGATAGGGAAATTCAGAAAAACTAAATGAGCCTGAGGAGAAGAAATGGGAGGCACGACAGAAATGGAAAAGCGTTTGAAGAGTAGAACAATTGCAAGCGAACTATGAAGATAAATTCAAGGCAGAGTCCACAACCTGTGAACCAAGTAGACACTGTGGTAAGTATAAAACCTCCTCACATAATTGGAGGCTGCGTATAGGCAGCCTCCACAGTGCATGAGAGGGATAATCACAATGAACATTTGGCCATTAGTAAAGACCTGATCTGGAAGAACGATAGAAGGGCAAAACAATTGATAGCACATAACAGAGATAATTTATGTCATAAGCAGAGTAGATTATTAAATAACAACTTAACACTGTAGATTCTCGGTTCCGCAAAAACTAGCCTATGGCGCAAATGAACTGCACACTAAAGAAAACAAGCTTGCTACACCTATATGAACAGAAATAACTGCATCTAAATGTAACTAAAGAATGCTAGATGCAGTATAGGTAGAAGGACTGAGCGAAAAAGGGGAAGTCTGCTGGTATAAGCACGTGGTAGAGCCAAAACTCTGGCATCTCGAAAAAAAGATTGTTTCCGAGAAATTATTTTCAGACTTTTCGTGCTTGGTTGACTGAAAACTAACCGGTGTTGGTGTCAGCCATTTGCCCAAGAAGCACGTTAGTAGTTGCATCCAAGTGTTATGGGTAAAGTTAAGAGAGGGCTTAAGACTTATTAGGGTTTAGGACTAGGACTAGCCTTGTTTAGTAGAGTGCTTGAAGAGCGAAAGGGAGTGCGCTTAGCGTTAATTAAATGAAAAGTTCCAATTCATAGCAGTCTCTATCCTATTTCTATATTTTTCAAGTGCAAATGTTCACTAAGGAGGCATAAAGGGGTCCAATATGCACAGGAAAAGAAAATTCAGCCGCTGCAGATGATTCTCATAAATTAACCCCTTTAGTCTGCAGTGGATGATCTTTAGCCTGAGTACAATGTTAATCTACTTTCCAATTAGTAAAACATTCCTTCGAAAAACCATTGGAAGAACGCAAATCAGAGGAAAGCAGAGCGCGGCGTGCAAAATGGAAATATATATAATTGCGATTGTATCACTGAATCAAGCACATCATTTCAGTTCCTTCAGCCCTCAACTCAAGAAAGATAGCAGAGATGATAAAAGAAAGGCAGGAAATCAAAATCATCAGAAGTAGAGGTAAGACATGTGGTTTGAGGGGAACCATGGCTCCAAGAGACGAACACCACAAACAATGCAAATTGATGCTACTAAGTGTTAATGAACAGGAAATGTCCTCTAATTAGTTCCACGCAAATATTTAAATTTTTTGAGTAGGCTATGCAAGATATGGAAATAAGCTACCTTCAGCTAAAGACATTAATAGACACACCCTACATGCCAGTTAATCGATATAATTAGTTCGAGAAAAGCAGGAAAAAGCTGATACAGATGCTTTAAATGGCATAAGATTGTTGAGTAACTTGCAAAACTGAAGCTCAGAAATCACACACCTTCATATGCTGCCGTTCATCCAGCCGACTCCTTTTCCGCTGCGTTGCATGTTGAGGAGAAATGGATCTTCTTGCACGATGATCCCTGGGGTAAGATTTTGCCTCCTCATGTATATGCCTGCTCTCCGAGCTCTTGAGAGGAGGCGGTTCGCCGGCATCCCCCATTAGTCCTTTCCATTCCCTATTGCGGCGACTTCTTGATAAGTTACTTGATTTTCCCTTTTCAGATTCAGGCTCTAGGTTTAGAGAATCTGCTGTGTCGGGCAGTTCCTCTGACATCGGTTTCACTTCATGTAAATCGTTTACTTCTGGTTCCTCAGGCTTTATGTACAGATCCAAATTTTTGGCCAAATGATCCCACAACCTGACACAAGAGAACGTAAAACATCATGTCAAGGGCAATGTGGGGCAAACTGGTCAGTTGCACGGATTGACAATATCTGAACGAAGTACATAAAAGGCTACCAAGATATAAAAGAATCGCTATCGTCTCCCAAGAAAACATCCAACTCATTCCTCGCTTCATCTTTTCGCCGGCCATTCCTCAATAAGACAACAACGTATTCCTGCCAAAGCAGATCAACAAGTTAAACAACAACAACATCATCATTCAGCCACCATGGTTGTAATTGCAGACAGGAATGTACAGCTAGAAGATGAGCTTGTGGCCATCAAACCTAGTTTGAGAAAATTATTTTACCAAGATAAAGAATGCCTTGAAGTTGCAACGCAACAGCCAGAACACCAAACAAAGAAGAAAATCTCTCTCACAAATCACATCAAGAGAGTAGGAGACGCATTAAAAGTAGAATGACGGGCCCTATGACGACGACTACGACGACAACAAACCAGAAGATGAATCCGCAAGCTATATATGTATCCAAACCTCTATAGAAATGAAGAGGCGGTTAATCAGCTGACGAATTTCCTACGCGACAGGTCCGAAATAGAAATGCTCAGTAGCATTCGAGACAAAAACGAATTGGTTCTACGGAGGAGATAGAACGGGCAGAGAAGGGTAACAAAGGGAAAAAGAAAAAAGGGGGGAACAAAGAGAGAGAGAGAGAGAGAGAGAGACCACAAGAGTGTCGTCGGCGTAATCGGGCATGAACTCCTTGAGCTTGAGCTTGACGGTGTCCCAGAGCAGGGCAGCACCCTCGCCGCTGAAGTTGACGTTGAAAGTGCGATCATCAAGTCGATCCATGCTTCCCACAGCCGCAATCGGGCGATCAAACCCTAGAACAAGGAGACGAAAGAGAAACGGAGGGATGGAGCAGTTAGACACCAGGAATCAGGCGGTGGAGGGGAAACCCTGGTAGAGGACGACGGCGTGTGGCGTGGCTGTGGCTGTGGCTGTGGCTGTGGCTGCATCTATGGAGTCCCGCCCAGCCCAGTGGGAAATGGAGAGAGAGAGAGAGAGAGAGATTTGGTGCCGTCGAAGAAGATTTGCGACGAACCCAACCAAAGAAATTGACAACGCTCTCAACAAGCAAATACAAAACACCACACGCTTTGCTTATTTCTCATTCCGCTCTCCTGCTTTGCTTTGCCCTTTTTGCCTTGCAAGAATGCAGCAAAGCAAAAAGCCGATGCACCAGCAGTAGTAGAATCCAGAGAAGAAAGACCCAGACACCAAAGCCCATCAAGAAATTGGGCTCGAGTGAATGGGCCCTTTACCATCACCTCGTATTCTTCTCGGCCCACTTCATCTTCCACGCCAAGCTCTCCCGTGAGCCTTACCGGGTAAGCTTTTCAAATTGCCGCCAAGTCCCGGCCGAATCTCAAATGTTGCTCCCTTCCAACTCCATTTCTGCTCGCCTGGTTCTCCGATAGTACATCCTTTAAGCGTCTGACCGAGGCTCCGCATCATCGCCGCCGTCGTTAGCTTCCTCCGCCGCCGGTAAGTTTCGCATCTTCTTCCTGTCTCCCGTTTTCATATGCTTCTAGCTTCCTTTTTCCGTAATAGGCTGTAGTTAGCTTCCTTCGCGCACTAACCTATTTCTGGATCCCACATCTTCGACCAGTGTTTGTTAATCGCCCAATGATAGGCAATTCCTCGATCCTTTTAGTCAGAGGAAGAGAAACATTTCCCGCTTTTAGTAGAAGAATAAGCGTTTTGGCATTGACAACGACGAGCCCAAACACTGAGGCAGAGGCAGTCTTCATCTTCCTTCAGCTAGGGTTTTGATTCGAATCTGTTTCTTCCTGTTTCGAGGATCGCCGCTTATAGCATTCTCGAGCAATCCTTTTTCTCAGCTGCAGAAAGGATGGAAGCTTTTCTCCGCAGTCCCGCGGTCCACTCCTTGCTTCTCAGGACAAGTGTCTTAGCTCAACCATAGTTCTCTAAGTTGCAAGTACCTTATTTGTTGCACTGATATATGCATTGTCATTACAATGAGATTGTAAGGGAAATTGCCACGGACTCATTCCTTTCAAAATTTCTCTCTTTCGTTTCTTTCTTTCCTTGTTCTTCCTCCGCCTTGTTTCTCATCTCAGGTGTTCCCCTTTTCTTCTGCAATCAGCTGGAGTTAGCTGCTGAGCCCTAGTAACATACGAGCATATGAAATGTGCACATTAGAGAATCCAATGTGGTTGATGTTGTGATTCAATATTACAGAAAGGCGTGAATCCACCAAGTGACACTAGGCCTGTGAAACTATCATTTTAGGCAGCAAATATCGCTCTCACTCTCAAATGTATTCGAGGTCTGCACAATGCAGATATATGGCTGATTATCCAAAGCATTTGTCGTATTGACTTCCCGCATTTTCAAACTTATACTTGTCCTGTTTCTGATCTGCTTGACCATGTTGTTACAAGCTTTGCAGCTTAGGTTGCTTAGATCAGGTATCTATAGCTCTGTGCGGCGAAGAGTTGGACTAGTGGAAATATCCTGCATGTGTCGATTGGTGTCTTTTTTCTCTAATTTTATGTTCTTGACTGCTTGTGTGCTTAACATTCTATGTCTCTCCAGATGGACAAATGCGACAATAACTCTCCAAAAGTGGGGGTTTCCTTAGACCATGATGATGTTAAGTATGTCTCAGGCCTGAGCACTATATTGGTCGCGGCCATTCAGGAAGCTAAGGACAGAATATCTCAGATAGAATACATATTCTGCAGTCAACTTTACCCAAATTTCCAGTCAAAATCCAGAAGCTTGCAGAAAATTTACACAGAGGCCATGGAAGCTGCTGAAAATACATGGAAAGAGAAGGAAAGTAATTTGTTAATTCAAACAGAAAAACTTCTGCTGGAAAAGCAGCAGGTCAGCCAAGAAAACCGGTCTCTCAGAAAGGAAATGGCGAAGATGTCTAAGGAACAGGAAGAGAGATTGAAGGAGTTGGCTGATGAACAGGAGAACCGGAAACATAAAATTGACGAGCTTGAATCTGAGCTTCGACAAAAGACTAAGGAATTTGATGAGGGCATAGATCTCCAGAAGAAGTTACTGCAGTTAGTTCAATCGAATGCTTCTGCACTAGCTATCAAAGGGAAAGAAACAAAAGAGCTAGAAGAAAAGACAAGAGCCCTTCTTGCTAAGCAAGAAAATCTGGAAAATATGGTTAAGGCACTTAAAGATGAAGTCAGAAAGAAAACTGAGGAAGTAATCAGAGGAAAAGACTTGCAAGCAAATTTAATGAAGAAGATGCAATTACAGGCTTCTGAAGTTTTAGACCGAGAGCAGCTGTTGGTCAATTGCGAAAAGGAAAAAGAAATACTGATGACCAGATCAAAGTGCTTGGCGGAGAAAATAAGTGAGCTTGAGGAAGACCTTAGGAGAAAGGCCAACGAAGAGATGGTAAGGAAATTGAACAAAGAGTTGCCTGAACAAAGTGATTCAGGTCATTTAGACCGTATGGTTAATGAGAAGGAATCACAACAACACGAAGAGAGACAATTTTTATCATGCAAGGTGAAGGATCTAGAGGAGAAAGTCAATGACTTGCAGGCATGTCTTCGAGAAAAGAGCAGCCATATTACTGAAGGAGGATTGGAAGAGAATCTACTTCAACTGATTGAATGTAAAACTTCAGAGTTATTGTCTGAGAGGAAGAAAAAAAAGGATTTGTTTGATGCCTATAAAAGGCTGAAGTCTCAGAATAATTACCTCCGTACAAAGCTTGGTCTTGTAAATGAGGATAACCTTCCACAAAGCAAATCATTCGAGGGAGATGACATATTGAGGCGCCAGCAGAATCAACCTACTGCATCCTGTAAGGCTTCATGTTCTTTTTATCCTGGCAGTGCATAACAATGACTTTGAATAGATTTCGTTAGGCTTTACTGAAACAGTCATTATGTTTTCACGTTGGATTTCTAGTTAAGAAATTTTTCGATCATGACTGCTTGTACTAATTAGGTATAAATGGGGAGATGTTTGTTGAAGCGTTCTTGCCGGGGTGTCAAAGTTGCATGGACTTTGCAGTAAAAGCTACTTCTTTTTTTCTTTCTTTAGTTTTGGGGTCCCACCCCATGTAATGGGTGTCTCTTAAACCCCCCTTGCTCATGTCCTCGGAGGCGGCGATCAAACTTCTCACCTCCCCATTCCAAGTTGGAATGGTGGAGGTGATCGAACTCCTTGCCTAGGCCCTTATAATGAGCACCTAACCTTATATTTCAGGCCTTGAAAATGGTGATCTGAATACTGCTCCTTTTGGTGGTGGGGTGAAAGTGAAAGGGGAGATCAGTGTTGAAGATCGCTTAGAGGATGACCAAGGGATTGGACCAATGAAGAACTCGCGTTCCCTCTCACCCAAATCAAAGTACGTTTCATCAAAATGTCAAATTGGTGAAAAGTCCATGGCTGCAGCAGGCACAAAGCGCAATGCATCAGATTGGAGAGACACTAGGTCTAATCAACCTTTAGGAGGGCCTGATCCTCACGATGATTTTCTGAATACACCTTTTGAGAACGTTAAAAGGAACTTGAATGAAGCTGCAACTGAAGAATATCGAGATTCTCCAGCCCATAATCTGAAGGAAATATATCGAAGCTTCTCAGATGATGAGACACAGGACATGAATGTTGATCCTTGTCCTAAGAAGCAGCAAGTGGTAGCACCTTCTGCTGGCAAACGAAGTTTTAAGTATGTGGAACCTGTAAGAAGGAAAGCCGAGCGGGAAAATCTAAAAGGAATTGAGTGCAGGCAGTGCAAGAGATTTTACGACGCTGTTCTCCCTGATAATGAAAGCAAAGATAACGACAATAATAAGAGGAATTTCCGCTGTGAGCATCAGGATGGTGTGTCCCGGCATAGGTACAAATATGTTCCTCCAATGACTCCTGAAGGATTCTGGAACATTGGCTTCGAATCTGAAATGTAAGCTCCTTTCAGACAGAAATTGATTTATTTAAAATTATCACTTCTTCATATAACCTTTGGTCCTACATCTGCAGTGCGCCATTTAAAGTCAATTTAGTGGCACTTCTTATAGACCTTTTCTTTTTACTAGGCAATTTTCTTCATCCCTACCTTCAAATGCAGAGGTGGGAATCAACCTCCCACCTTCCTGTTCATGACAAAGGAAACTACTAGGTCGTGCTCCTTGTGGTTGCGATTGTTTTCTTCTCTCTCTTTTTTTGAGATATATGGAAGAGCCTGAAAAATGTCTAACCTCTCTTCGCCAGAAAATTTTGCCAGCATTTATGAGTAGTCAAGATTTCCTTCATGTGATGGTTGTGTGGTTGTCATTGTTGAGTCCAAGGTTCGAAAGGAAAGTCTCAGTGACACTTTAAGACCAAAATTTTTGACTAATTTAGAAATCAAACAACAAAATTTGGTATACTTTGAGTCAACAATGTTTGATGGTAGAAACTCGGCATTTGGCTGCATGTCCAGCGAGTAGGATACCAAGAACTAAGGCTCATAAAACTTGCATTTTATAGTACCTTGATAAGTTTTGATAAGTTCTTCAACAAGTAAGGTTCATATATTTGGTGGTTGGTTGGTTTAAGCACCCTACATTGTGATTGCGCTACTGCTACATGACGTAGATAACAATCTCTGCTGCTAGCGTTTCCAAGTCATCCATGCAGGCAGAATCCTGCATTACTCGCCTTGACTAAGAGCATTAATAGCTTTTTGTAGGTCATTGACTCCGGAGATCTAGGACGGTACTAATGACCTTGGCGTGCATGGAAGTTTCAATTAATTGATTTCAGTAACGGCCCTCAATCACAGCTGGCCGAGGCCCGATGACCCCGGCTGGGTCAAACAATGTCCGGCGGCCCCCTGCTAGTCCTTAACAATAAATGAGAAACAAAATTGGAAAAAAAAAAATAACATCGTTGTCGAGCATTCCATATAAGACGATCAGCATTGACGTCGGTAATTTTTTGCCATTTGGCCAGAAAGACTAAATTGACAAATTGTCAAAATGTTTATGATTAAATTGGCACAATTATAATATTTAGGATTAAATTGGTCAAAGTGTAATAAGTACAATATTTTTTATACAATTTTCCCCGCTTGAATACGACATGTTAGCTAGATCGGTGAGATGGGATACCCCAACTTTATCATTTGGTCCTCCTTTGGAATCTTAATCTTGCAATGTCAATGGTTGTGTTAGTTGAGGTTGACTAGCTCAACTTGCCTCTCTCGTGTTCAGTAGACATATCAAAATGAGTCTAAAATCCATTTAATAATCCATAAGCATTTAAATAGATCATAACAAATTTTAGTAAGCTAGCATATAAGACTTCTCATTTAAGAAGTCAAAATAAGTATATTATAAATGGGTCCATTGTGAACCCATTTACAATCCATTGGAAAGCCTCTACCTTTCTTTTACCTTTTCTTTTACTATTTTTCTTTTTACTTTCTTTCTTTCTTTATTCTTTCTTTTACATGATTCGTGCAATCGGGTTATTCCATTGTTAGCACACCATATTATCTTTACGTGGTCACTAAAGTGGCGATATTGAACATTAAAAAAACAAACACAAGTAAAATTTATTATCTTTGAAATTTGTACATGATTAGGAAAAGAATAGAACTCGAGTCCATCTATGGTCCTAGTGGTCGAAGTTCAGGGGCTTTAATTTCGAAACTGCTAGGATCTATGCCTATGATTTCACATCAAATGAAACCGTCTCTTCATTGAAAGACTTTCTAACTCCATGGCACAAGACTTATTAAATTCTAAGGGAGCAGACGACAAAAGACTCTTGTTGACACTTAATTTTGACGATCCCGTATTTTATTTTATTTTATCTTATTTATTTTTATTTTTATTTTTCGTTAGAATATTGTCTAATTGGTTAAATATGCATTTTTATGTGTTTTATATATATACACATATGTGTTTTCTTATTTTTATTTTTATTTCCAAAATATAAAATTAAAAAATATAAATCTTAATTAAAAAAAAACTGATGCGGCTAAATCACTCGAGCCCGCACCAGCTAAAAAATTGGCCTGTCGGACCAGCCCACCTGGGTGCCCAGCTGGGCCCTTCCCCTTTTCTTTCCCGAGCGAAGAGGCCCACGCGACACAGGCCCAATTACTTCCCTTTTTCCTTCCCGTCTTAGACCAACAAATGGCCCACTTCTCCTCTTATTTCCCCACAGCCCATCTTCTCTTCTTTCTCTCTTCAGCCCACATCTCTCGTTGTTTTTTTTTTTCATCCGAACCCCACATTCACCGCCCCCCCACATCACTCTTTCCTACACACTAAAGCAGTGGCGCGGGCGAACAACTCCAGAACGTGCGGCGCAAAGGTGAGAGAAGCTCGGTGGTGCCGAGAGTGCAGTATTGCCGTTTGACGTGGCAAAGGAAAAGACGATGCTTGGAAGATGATAAAAAACAGTGATGCGGTGGGCAAATCCAGTGTCGCGGTTGAAGTCCTGCAGATTTTGCAGACGCACGAAGGAGACAATGAACAGTAATAGTGGAGGGCTGACTCACGTTTTTTTTCTTGGCTGTTTTTGGGCTGTTCGTAGCGGGCTGAGAAAAGGGAGAAGAAGGAGCTGGGCCTGTTTTAGTTCCTAGCTCGAGTGGGCTGGCGGTGAAGAGGAGAAGAAGAGGAGACTGGGCTGGTCGTGTGGGCTGTTGTGGAGAGAAAAGAAAATATTTTGGGCCTGGGCTGTATTGCTGGTCGAGTGGGCTGGCAAGAGCAAATGCTAGTGGGCTGGTCCGAAAAGACTAAAAAAAGAAGGATGTTGGGCTCCGAGTGGGCTGAGGGAAAGAAAAGAAGGACTGTTGGGCTTTGGGTCTGAAGTTATAGAGTGTTGTCAGGGCCCGGCGAAATTCAAAGCCTAACTGAAGTTGGACCAAGAGGTGCATGGGCCCATCTTGTCCGTGGAGGGGATGTAGGCCCGAATCCTTTGTGCCGACTGGGCCCGGTTCTGGTCCTCTCTCCCGGGCCGGCTCGGGTCCAACGACCTGATCCAGGTTCGGGTCCTAGAACCCGACCCGGACCCGGCTCCATTTAATTAAAAATAAAATATATTAAACAAATAAAAATAAAAAATCCGAAAAATAATAAAAAAGATTTCAAAAAAATCAGAAAAATTTGAGAAAATTTAAAAAAATGGTTTCATGACCTTTTTACTGCAAATGTGAATTTTCATACCTTAGATTAGCGTTGATTGAAGACCGATGTTCAATCCGGTCTAATAACTATTGTAATTCGACCTTCGAGTCGAAGTTGTTTGTTTAAATATCGTTATCATAGATTTGGTCTGTATGTGCTTATCCTGATTTTTATTTGGCATATTTACCTGATTAATTGTTTATTATAATATTGTCTTTTGAAAAATTGCCCGTTAATCGTTTTTCCTATTTGTTAGATTAATGATAAATAGGTAATTGCACGAAATGATATAAAAGTATTATGCATGATCATTTAGTACTTGGTTAAATACCTGATAAGTTTAAAATGATATGCAGAATGTGTAATCACCTTAGGGAATATTGATCGGTTAGGTATCGAAAGGGCGCTAATTATCTAGTTATCGTAAACAAGTCCCCGAACATAAAAGCTCTGGTTGCGTAGGAATCGAGATATCCCTCCCGTGTCTCGATTGGTTTATAGCCGACCCCAATAGGCTAGTGGCGATTCTTAATAGCATTTTAGTTTGCTAATCAAGAAAATGAATCCAATGTCACGCAAGGTAGGACTTGGGAGAGTCCACGCCATTGACCGATGGCAATACCTCTAAACCCGCCGGACCCTCCGAAGGAACCCGAAGGCAAGGTTGCGACAACTCTTGAGGATCAATAAGGCATACACTCTTAGGCTTCGTTTGTTTCACGAAAAATAACTTTCCAAAAAACGTTTTTCGGATTTTCCTATGTTTGGAGGGCGAAAAATAAGCTAGTCCAAGAAAACATTTTTCCTCTATGGAAAAAACTTATTCAAAAGTGAGGAAATGTTTTTCTCTTCTCTTGAAAAAATTTTCCTCACTTTTCATTCCTCCTATCTTTCACATATTTTGTTGTTGTTTTTTTACTTTCTTTTCATTTTTTATTTATTTTTCAAAATTCAAAAAAAATTATTTTTGAATAAAAATTATTTTTAAATTACTTTCTTTAATTTTTCTCTCTTTTTTTTTTACTTCTTTTTCTTTCTTTATTTATTTTTTTGTAACCCTTCTTCTCCTTCGGCCGATCGCCGACCACGGCCACAACCGGTGGCCGGCCAAGTGAGGCCTAGCATCTTCGACCCAATCGAGGCCATGCCAGGCGTCGACAACCGTCATTGTGGTCGGCAACTAGCAAAAGACACTAATTGAAAGAAAAAGGAAAACATAAAAATGAAAAGAGAAAAAACAAAAAAAAGATAAATAATTAGATACTAAAAATTCAATTTAAAAAATAAAAAATGGAAAAAAAAAATTATTGAATGAAATGCATGGAGGAAAATTAAATCCAATTTTCCATATCAAACAACGAAAAATATTTTCCGAGTATTTTTCATATTTCAACCAAACATTAGAAAATATAGTAATTTTCTTGGAAATTGACTTCACGAAAAATATTTTCCGAAAAGAACTCATTTTTCACGAAACAAATTAAGCCTTAATAGACGTAGGAACAAGAAACATAGAACGAGAGTTTTCAAGTTCTTCCATCATCAACTTTGGGCGTGCATGGTAATACTTCTAAACCAAAATTTCTTTTCTAAAAGTTCCTCCATAGCAGAAATGTCAGAGCCATGGCATCCTAGGCTCGCCATGCACACTAGTGATTAATAATAATTAATTTAAATAAATACGTAGTCAGATGACCAAAACATGGCACTTATCTATTAATGGCCGACAAAGATCGGGTTCTTCTTACATATACAGTTAGGGAGACATCATCGGGTGGCATCCAAAAAGTGGCCCATTACCCTACCCTATACAAAAATAACAATGAGACAACTGATTCCCAACAAAAACTTCCATATCAACTCGGATTTCGGCATGTGCCGAACATCAACAACCTACTAAGTCAAACAGCGGTGGGCCCACAAAACCTAGGTCGTCCTCTAAGCAACCACATATCGCGACAAAACAGTGGGGGACTTCCCCACGTCCAAACCTCCATTAATTCACATGGTAACAGTCACCACGACAAACTCGAGCCCGGGCAAACTCGAGATCACATACGGGGCCATACTCCACCGAAGGCGTGATGGCACCTTGTACGATACTGATGGCAAGCTAGCCATGATTACATAAAAAAAAGTCAACAACAATAGAGTGAGATAACCACAGCAAGTTACATCTCTAAACCACCGACTAATACGTACAATGAGATATACGAGCAACGGTATAGACAGGTAAACACCAATACTTGAGGTAGTCGGACTTGGTATTGACTTGAATTGCATTGCTACATGTAACATGGAAAAACGCGTTGTTGTGGGATGTGAATGGAAACATATACTCATGAAATATGTTACTCGTCGTTATTATGACCCGTCTATTTCTGATATGTAATTGCGAAGACATCTCGTACCGCCTCGTAGATCGGCCCGATCACACAGCAATGTCTTTCCAAAAACTCCATGAGAGATACATATATATCCGAGCAGTAGGTTCATTTCCAATGACCTTACTCGGCTCCAATTCACGACATGCGAGTACATACTCGTACATGCAACAAAAGTGTACGTTATGCCATGACATGCCATGTCCTACAATGATCTACTCTACCATGGTAAAGTAAGACGAACACAATAGACACGCAAGGACTTGGCTACAAACCATCGCAAAATTGAAAGTCGATAACAATGAGAACTAAAACTACTGAACGGACACTCAGCATCCCACTTTTTCGCATTGTTCACAAGGCATTTATGCTGGCCCCTCACTTAAAAACCATAGGCCACCTCTTCGGGCTGCACCGGAGTCGCTAAGTCGCCTTTCCCAGACCAAGACCAAGACCATTTAACGACTTACTCCGTTTTCTATACTCATGGCTCAATCTAGACGCTTTGCCCATTTCTGCTAAAACACATCCATTTCCGGTACATTGCAACTCGACAAGCATTAATCTAAAGGTAACTCCATTCTCCGATTTCCACTGACTCGAATACTTGACGACTCATTGCGATCGACGGTGTTCCGAACTTGTGATCCCCAACCACACCGCCGACCAGAGGAAGGTCAGCCGGCCAAAACAGAATCACGGTCCACGGGCGCACGGGTTGTTGGTTTACCGAGAAAAATAGCACCCGGATTCCAAGGAACAAAAGTTCTACTTTCCAGTTTACTCATAACAATCCATCCAATAATTCTCTCAAATCCTAATTCTAAGGCGTCCAATTCAGCTTCAAAAGTCACGTGCATCAGACCCCATCACCGCTCTCCTCCTCCACATCATCGTGCCCAGCTTATACCTTCGGAAGTTTTCCTTGTAAATGAGGGACCAAACCGCGATACCCTCTGTACACCTACCCGACATGCACAAGGCTAGTTTTGCTATTCAACTACTCGCTATACTACGGCCGAGACCATCCCCGAGCCAGTCTGCCACCCGACTCGCATTGCGCGGACAAGTATGCAATTTAGAAAAATGACTTGCTTGAGTCACTGCTGTCACGTCTCGAGCTGCTGGTTGCCGTGGAGTCACCGAAAATCTTGCCGGAAGAAGGGAGCTGAACCAGAGAAAGAAATCGCCTCCGCTGCCGATGCTACCGAGGATAAGTGGAGAAGGAGAAAATGGGTTCTTCTTTCGGCTTTTGTTGTCCAGAAAGAAAAGAAAAGCCCAAGTCCACTTGGAGAAATTGGGCCCATTCCTTGACTGGTGGGGAGAGCAGCTGGGCCTCGCCCCCTTTTTACGGCCCATGGCTGCTAGCCAAGGCAAGCAGGGTCGCCTATCAACCGGGCTGGGCCGGCCCAACGGCCCCGTGTGGGTCTCGCCCCTTCGTGCCTGTTGCTAAAGTCGTGTTGAATTGGGCCGAATTCTATCATGGGCCTTCCACGAATGAATTAAATTGGGTCGGAACCTTGGCGATGGGCCGAACTCCAATTATTGACTCTCGATCGCCATTTTCTTTTCCGGGCCCTTTTGTTAACTCAGTAACTTTAATTCGATTTCGTCCGCTACTTCGTTCTGCCTGAGTCAACTTTCCAATCCGTTTCGACCATTTCTTGTTAATTAAGAACTATATACAGGAGTGTTACAAGAAACCCGTTTGGTAACGCAACTTCCGAAGCATAAATTCGTTGGATTACTCAACTTCATTTTTCTATTTCTGAAGCAATCTTTTGCTTCAAAAATTATTTTTGAGCAACTTTCAGAAATTAAAAAAAAAAAAGTTACTTCTCCCCAAAAGTTAAAACCAAAAAGAAACAATCCGTTGGCGGTCGGATGGCTGTCGTCCCTTGCTGGTGGTGACCGCCATCCACCGCCGGCGGTCTCCTTTGGTCGTTAATAAAAAATATTTTTTTTGAAAAATAGTTTTAAAAAATTATTAACTAAATTTGTATTGCATTGAAGTGTTTTAGCAATGTCATTTTTTTAATGATTAAAAAATAAATGTTCCATGATTTGGTTAAATGACATCCCACAAAGACATAATCATGGCAAAGTGGACCAAGCAATTAATCCAAGTTGGTTAAATGGCATCCCACAAATAATGTAAAATGGACCGCGCAATCCCACAAAAATGTGATTATACTATTGTTGTTGTTACCTTTAAACTTTTCAAGTCATCTGTCTTGCTTATCAGATTCTTGAAAGCAAGAAAATTTGATGTTGAGAAGGTAAAATGCATGTGTGTTTTTGTTTGTCGATATTCTTCACACCCTTAAAGTATCATGTAGAATTTATAAATGTCATTTTCAGATGCATTTACTCGAAATTTCTGCTTAGGTTTTCAACAAGTACTAAACCAACTTGTTGGAAATAATTGATGCCAGGTTATTGAAACTCTCCCACTTCTTTCAATTTTCTTTTTTTTTTTTTATTGGATAGGTGCGTCCATTCAATTTTTAACAGAATGCCAATTATTCATGCTTGTGTAACATTATTCATCCATACCTTGGAGTTTTCTTAGTTATACAAATTTCTTCAATGAACTAATAGAATTTCTCGATGGTAACTGCACTTGTGCTAGGCAAGGGGGTTGACTAAGGTCCAACAAAGGCCCCTGGAAATATCTCAACATCTCCAAGGTCATGTAGTAATATCCTCTGCATTTGACTTAGAACTTGAAATGTCTTTCTATTGTCAATTTGTCGGATTGATGGATTTAACAGGGAAAATTATATACAATATATGCGTAGATGATTCTTAAAGGTGAAGCACATTGTTCTAGACAAATTGTCACTGTTTCAAAATGTGACGACTGAATTGTTGCTTGTTATAAATCAATTCGTCCATGGTATGGTTTATTGAATATATCATGATGTACATCTAAACTAGAGACGGTTTAGGCACGAATAATATTTATACGTTATGCTCATTGCAACATAAACCACGCAAGAGGCACATGTGGTGAAGTACCGAAACTACCCATGCTTTTAGCATATACATATCAACTTGGCCATCATATTCATTAATAGAATTTTTCCTATAAAATTGATTCACATTTGCATAAAAATAATTAAATGACAAATTATACGTAAATTCGTCGGTATTTACATTTCACTTTTATTGAATAACATGCATTTTAGGTTAAGATCAATAGTTTTTTTTGTAAAATGCTTTGTGTTAATAATATTCCGAAAGAATAAATTTTCAAGCGCTACCAAATGAATTTCTGTTCTAGAAGCAAAAAATTTGTCTTGTTATCAAGCGCCTTTCTCTAATTATAAATTAACTTCTAGAGCAGAAGTAGAAAAATCAACTTTGGTCAGAAGTTAATTTTTGAAGTATAAGTGTTGCCATATACGCTCTTTACTTCCCCCGTCCTTTTCTTGCATCGACCTTAACAAGACTTGTTTGGTCTCCTTGGTCGGACATGCACAGGGAAAATCATCGAATAAGTCGTAAAAATGTTGCACATGTACCTATTCACTCCCTAATAAAAAAAATTGAGATAAAAAATAAAAAATCAGATTTTTAAAAGGAATTAAAAATATATATAAAAAATATGAAAATTGTCCACAATGATCTAGTAACGTAGTTTTCTTAGATTGAATTAAATATAAAAGTGTCTTAGCAATATGATTGGATCGGGTATGGGTTGAGTATGTGTTGGGTTAGGTATGGTTCAAGAAATTTGCGCTACGCATAAATTGTTATAAACGGGCTAATAGGTCAATTTGAATCGGATCATTTATGACATGACCCAAATCCAATTCGAACCATCCGTTTGACAGATCTAGTCTTTAAGTGTGTTTATTTCGCAGAAAATGAATGATGTGGAAAATATTTTCTAAGAAATGATCGCATGTGTCGGTTAAAAAATTAAATGAATGAATTTTTTTCATCATCTATGAAATTATATAGACACAATTTATCGGCGATAATGAAATTTCTTTATTGATTAATTATTTCAAACTATAGAAGTGGTCGTTTATCCCTAATATTAACCACGAAGTAAAATTGGGCAATAGTATGATTTCAAGAAGTTATAGGGAAGAATTCGCAAATATATGAAAAGTACAATGGGGTGGGTTCCCGGGTGTATTATTTCTGGTGCTGCATTATATTGAGGAAAATTCCAGAAAAGGGTTTCAAGTGCCCTTAATTTCTTAAATAAGGGTCTGAAATAGACATTATTTCAAATAAGGGCCTGAGAAAATTGCAATTTGGCTCTTTAATTGTTGTTTTATTTTTTCTCTGTCTTTTCCTTTTCTTCTCTCTCTTTCCTCTTCCCTCCCCTCTCCATCGCCACTGCCATATACACTCCCGCATCCCCCTCCCCTCCCCTCCAGCGCCCCCGCCAGCCACTACGGCCTGGCAAAACACCTCAATCCTCTAGAACACAGCGGTGCCGCGAAAGCTATGGTCTCCATCTCTTGCGCCCTACACTAGGACAAGCCCTTCGACGTTGCTGCCGCCCGCAAGGTGGGACATCCATCAGCACCAGCCAATCGAGCCGCTCGGGTCGCTTCCACCTCCCTCACATCACCCAGTAAAAATGCACAGGCTTCTCATCTCGCGACACACAGTAACAATGCCCTCTCTCGTCTTCTTCCTCTTCTGAAAGCACTCTAATTTTTCACTATGAAAAAGGCGAGAGAGTGTCCAGATTGTCGAAGTCGTCGGCTCCTACGATCGTCCTCCTAGGAGGACGCAGTGAGCCGATCATTGCAGCGGCTATGGCTTCTTGATTCTTTGCGATTCTTGACGTGTGAATGCATTTTGATTCTTTTGTTCTGGATGATGCAAGCAACGAGGAAGCACTTTGCTCGCCCTCTGTTTTGGATGCTACCTTCAAAGTGCTCAAAACTTGTTGTCGAGGGGCAGAGGTTTGTGTATGCACCGCCTCGCGGGCATTGTCCAGTAGCCGGCCCACGACCTTGGGATCATTCTTGAGCCGCGCTGCCTCGAACTCCCTCCGCGCCTTCCCCCTCACCACGTCCCTCATCGGGACGCCGTGAGAGTCGAGCCATTGGAAGAATCGGGCCATGCAAAAGATGGATCGGTAGAGGCTCTTTGGCTCTGGCCGCCCGGCGGGGAGTTGCGCCTCGTGGGCGGCGCCGACGTCGAACGGCTTGTCGTAGTGTAGGGCGCGAGAGACGGAGGCCATGGTGTTTCGCTACACTGTATTCCGGAGGATCGAGGTGTTTCGCCGGAGCTATGGTGGTTGACAGAGGCGTCGGAGGGGAAGGGAGGGGGATGCGAGAGTGTATGGCCCTGTTTGGTTCAACATTGCAAATGAGCATTGGGTTCTAAAGTTCCTTGGCCAAATGCAAATGGTGTTTGGTTCATTTTTTTGGCTCACTTTGGAGAGCATTTCAAATGCTCTAAAAAATCCTTTAGCCCAAAGTATCTCTAGAGGTACTTTGGGCTAAAGGACTTTTGTGAAATGCAACTAATTTTTTTTTATTTTAATTTTGTCACATTCACTTGTCGTTGTCGCCCACCGCCATTGCCCATCGGCCGTTGCTTCTGGTCGCCGCCACCGCTGCTGCCGGTCGCCGCCACCGTTCTTCTTGGTCGCCGCTTGCCCCCGCCGCCGGTGGCCGGTCACAACCGCTGTCGCCGCCACCGATTGCCTCCTGCCGACCGGGCGCCATAGCGAGTCGCAGGTCGCAGCCGGCCAACCATCCTTTTTTCAAAAAGAAAAAATATTTTATAAAGTTCATTTTTCACCAAATAACATTTACATCAACATTGCTTTCCAAATATGTTTTTAAAATACACTTTACCAAATACTATTTGTATTTTGAAAAAAGCCTTTAGTCCAAAGATATTTGCATTTTCTCAAAGTCCCTTGGTCAAATGTTGAATCAAACCGGGCCTATATGGCGATGGCGGTGGAGATGGAGAAGGAGATGGAGAGGGGAGGGAAGAGGAAAGGGGGAAGAAAAAAAAAGAAAAAGAAAAAAAATATAATTAAAGGACTAAATTAAGTACTTTATGGTCTTATTTGAAATAATATCCATTTTAGGTCCTTATTTGAGAAATTAAGGGCACTTGACGCCTTTTTTTATTTTTATTTTCCCATTATATTATAAGACGGGAACCTCCGCTCGCGCGAGCGCCTCACGTTCCGTGCACGTCCTCCTCCTTTGGTCTGCGCTTGTCGTTTCAGATTTTGGGTTGCGCATCGCCACCCGCAGGTTGTCGCTCTTACCTGATTCGGCTCGATTTGCCCCGCGTTCAAATTGGTTAGGAATGGGTGTTGAATTGTACTTCTTTTGATCGATCACCGACCAATTTCTCTCGATTGCCGTTGTCCCGTTTGATATTTGAATCTTCTGTTCGCTATTTGTGCATGATTGTCTGTCCCTTTGCTTTTGTTCATCCAGTTGGTTGTTTCTCATACCTTGCTATTCCCCCGATCTGCCCTGATTAGCTGATAATTAGGGTTTTTCATTTGTTTACCGTCGAAGTTGCATTCTCACGATACAGGTCCTGTCTTGTCTGAATGAGAAATGCGGCAGCCGCCAAATCCTATAACTGTGCTTTTAGGATGAGGTGCTGAGTATGTTGAATCTGGGTGATGAATCTGCCACCTTTTAGTCCTGCACGTTTGCGGTTTTCTGTTCACGCTGACTTGCCCTTGGTTTTTTATTCTAGCGGGACATATGAAGAACCTATTTTTTGGTGTATTCTTTTGAATCCAGTGATTGATTCCATGATGGTTTTATTCGGGTTTTGATTGTATCGGATATAATGCTTGTGCGAACAGAGAAGTGTTGTTCCTTCTTGTACTCTTTGGTGTGGTTATTATCCGTTAGATTTACACAACTTCCTTGTGGAATTTCTGTTTCATTTCTTTTTGGTTTCAAAACGTTCAGTACAATGTCTAAGTAGCTTGAAAGCTTGTTTGGAAACAGTGACGTCCCGTTTACAGACTGAGCTCAGTTGGTTGTTTGCTCATGGAAAAGGAAGCATCGTCTAGCCTTTTCGTTAATGATGGTTCCTTCATGGAGAGGTTCAAACAGCTTCAGCAAGAAAAAGCAAGGGATACAAGTGATCCATCAGGAGATCCCAAACAGAGTTCAATTGTTTCAAGATCTGGGAACCCTAGTGCTTCCAAAACACAATTGGATAGCAAGGCTAATAATTCTGGAAAGTCCAGTCAGCCTTTATCCGGTGGTAAACTTGCATTCAGCTTGAAACAGAAGTCAAGGCTTGTTGCACCTCCAGTTAAGCTAGCTGCAGATGAGGATGAAGATGATGCTGATGCTAGGGGTAATTTGGGTGACACGTCAGTTAAACGGAGGAAATTAATCAAGCAGGAAGCCTATGAGGAATCATCAGGACGGGATGATGTTGGTAAATACCACTTCATGAAAATAATTTTGTGTGGTCAGGGCTGTGATGGGAGGCTTTCGTTTGGATTGTCTTTCTTGTCGAGGAATGGAATGGCGAGATTGCTTCAAGTAATCAGCAAGTGATGAGATTTTCTCTTGCATTTCGGTATCTTGTGGTAGAATTTGCTTTTGTTCAACAACAGTAATGGTTTGTCGTGGTTGGAGCTCATAGTGAATTGATAGTACATGCTGTTTGTTACTCATTTTGCGTCATTCTTTTGGATGGATGCCTATTCTTTATTCTAGGTCTCTCCTTTTTAGTTATGCTTCAACTATTGTTTCACCTTCAGATTCTGATTGATTGCTTTCTTCCTTCCTCTCTGTTTTTTTTTTTTTTAAAGAGGAAAGTCCAAAATCTTAGGGAAACATTGTTTGGCCTTTACTCCGCTTGTCTTTTCTTCTGATCTTTGAAATAGCAATGTTGCTTAGAGTCTTATGTCTTTTGTGGTGTTTGTCTGACATTTTTATTTTTTTATTTTTGTGTAGTTATTTGCGCTTGTTGTGTTGGAAATCCGAGTAGAATGTGTGGAAACAAAATATCTTTCAGAGACAGGCTTACTTGGTTGCACTTTACTGGATAAGTGCAGAGAAGAAGCCCCCATTTTGCTATCACTTTTGGTTTTTTAACCTGATAGCCAATATATGATGTTTTCTTATAATTCTGAAACGTCTTTAGTCCTTTTGCTGTTCGGGTGTGCACTTCTAGTAAGCTCAATACAGGAGTAATTCCATCCCGGGGTTTATGCCACCTGGTTTTGGAGTCGTGATTACTTCTATACTGTAATGAAATGTGATTTAAATGTTTGATGTTGGTTGATGCAGTCCCCTTTACGCAATATTTTAACCCTTTATGGGTTCAATTTCTCATAAGGAGAGCAAAACATTTTTGAATATTTCTTCCCTCGTGAATGCAGCTTTAACCTTAAGTACCTACCAACATTGGTGGAAAGAGATGTTCACTGAAAGATATGGAAATATGTGGCACGCCTGCTACAAGAGTAGTTTGCATTCTCTTGTTCATGCTCTCGGTATTAATCAGTTTTGTAAGTGACGTGCAGCACCACCTTCCCCAAGCGATCCTACAGTAAAGAAAGTTGCGGACAAATTAGCCAGCTTTGTGGCCAAAAATGGAAGGCATCTCGAAGATATGTCTCGCCAGAAAAATCCTGGGGATACTCCATTCAGGTATATACTTTGATATATTTCTGTCTGGAACATAGCTGTTGTTTGGCTTCTGTGTGGTGCTTAGATACATAATCATCCATCGAGTCTTTTTCAAGCACACAAGCAAATGGCGATTCTCCCTTGCCTTTGCCAGCTTGTCCCTAATGTTTTATATTATGCACAGGTTTTTATTTGACAAAACCTGTGCTGATTACAAGTACTACAAGTACCGGCTTGCTCAGGAGGAAAATGCCCTTTGGCTTGCTCAGGAGGAAAATGCCCTTTGGCTTGCTCAGGAGGAAAATGCCCTTTCTTTAGAGAGCAAGGAACCTCAGAAATCTCGCAATGGTTGGTGTTATCGTGCTTGAATGTCTTTCTTTTTCAGAGTTGCATGGTATTCCATGGTCTTAGCTAGTTTGATGTCTTGGATGCCGGCAAATAATTAGTTTCTGCACTTCCATTGCTTTTGTTCTGTGCATGCTGTGAAATTGTGTAGAGTTTAAGAACATGAATATCCGGCATGTAATTAAGTGTAAAACTAACTTCATACATGTGAAGATCAAATTCTCTTGAAGTATTTACATTTCAAACCACTTAACTGAGAGAAATCTGAACATAAAGTTGGAACAGCAAAAGCTGCAAAAAGCACACTGGAATTGCTATCAGAACTCAAGTCCAAGTGTTTCAACTTTCACCTTCTGCTTTAATTGCTCGTCGAATGCTCTATTGCAGTTGTAGCGCCTATGCAGGGCTAAAGCTCTCTCAAGCTCCCACTTAGCCCTATCATTCAATATCATGTTGTTCAGCACTTTCTGTTTGATGGTTTTGCTGTATGTATCATATAGTAGAGAGCACACATATGGAGTATCATGTGCGATCTGGAGTTTCAGATTGTTGTAATTGTACTAGCAAAAGTAGAAAGTCCTTGTAGTATCTTTGCTAAAGCAAAAGTGGAATGCGTTTGTGAATGTGATAGACAGAGAACGGGATGTCCAAGGGAGTTGATTCTTTTGAAAGTTACGGGGTGGTTGCTTTGCATTTTAGATTTCATGGTTCAGGCTGATTCTGCTTGTTTTGTCTGTGCCCTTGCATTTATCTATTTGCAGCTTACATTGTTTGCTATGCAGTGCATCTTCCATTCTATAAATGGATGATTTTTCCTACCCAAGTCATTCAGACTCTGAGTTGTTTTCTATCTCATTATTGTCTATGTTGGTTCTTTAGAATTCTTCGCTGTAAATTATCTGCACCCCCTAATAATTGCAAGTAAAATTTAAATGGTCGTTTTAATCTCCTGGTTTGCCTTTTGCAGGTGGAGTAGGTATACCAGAGTCAAGATCAAATTCTGGCTCCCAAAGGATACTCAACAGCCAGGCCCATCACTTAAGTTATCAAACTCCTGCTTCAGCATTGTACGAAGCTACAGATGGTTCTGGAGTTGCTTCAGATAGGAACGGTGATTACACATTTGTTTCATCATGTCATCTGAATTTGGCTTAAATTACTGATATACTTCCAAATAAGAGACAAATATGATCATAAAATGTTCGTATTTATAGAAGGTAAAATAGAATATGGCAGCATCTGAAAAGCTGAATGTGCTGAAATCATTAGAATTGAAGACAACCTGAAATCAATTTGATCCAAAGACAAACGATTACATCTAACAAGTTATTAATACAAGGTACAAAGTTGCAACATGCTAGAAATGATGTGAGTACTTCTTTTTGGTTAAATTGCAACATGCTACAAAGACCTTTTGTGGTCCGTGCTTTCTTGGCATTATTAAGTGAGCACGATAAAGGATTAAGCATGTTGTTTGATCGAGTTCTGTTGAACACAGGTGAGTCAGGTTCTACAGCAAGTGCAGATCCTGTAGCAATGATGGAATTTTACATGAAAAAGGCTGCCCAGGAGGAGAGGAGGAGACAACCTAGACAATCAAAAGACGAAATGCCTCCACCTACTTCTCTTCAAGGTTACCTTATGAATTTTGAATTTCTTTGTGAGCGGGTGTTTTCTTTCTGTTTTTTTTTTTGCGTCTAGCTATCTGCATCTCAGTTGAGATGACACATTTGTGTTTTGTTTCATAGGACCCTCCAAGAAAGGTCATCACATGGGTGATTTCATTCCTCCAGAAGAGCTTGAAAGGTTTTTGGCTTCATGTAATGATGCCTCTGCCCGAAGGGCTTCTAGAGAGGCTGCTGAAAGGGCCAGGATTCAGGCTGATAATGTTGGCCATAAGCTTTTGTCAAAAATGGGTTGGAAAGAAGGTACTTCTCAATTTCCTATTCGCTGTAGCTCTTGGCATCGTTCCATCTAGAAGATAAGGCAGCGTTTAGATAGCTAGATTGTTTTGTTAGGATAAGTATGTCACATAAGCAGCTTAATCCTGTGTGCATGATGTACTGAAGTTAATGAATGTGTCGATTTGTTAAGTATCTTGTATAGCTCCTAAGTGGCTTAAGTATGGAGGAAACTCCTTGTTCTGTGACATTTAAGCCAACGATGGTGGTTGATGAGGAATTATTCTTGTGGTGTCTGACTTCCTAATTGTGTCTGAGTGGAAGAGGCTAATTGGTGCACCTGGCTATTTGAGCAGGTGAGGGTCTTGGAAGCTCTAGAAGCGGTATTGCTGATCCAATCATGGCTGGTGAAGTGAAGAAAAACAACTTGGGTGTTGGTGCTCATAATCCTGGAGAGGTGAAGCCAGAAGATGATATATATGAGCAGTATAAAAAGAGGATGATGCTTGGATATCGTTACCGACCAAACCCTCTGGTGCTAAACTCTTTGCCTTAATATTTGCTGCATGAGCCTTGTAAACCTTATATTTGTGAACTGACCAGTGCTGCATGCTGTTTTGATCCCGCAGAATAATCCTCGAAAAGCGTACTATTGAACAAGTTCGGTCTTACCTCTATGCGAAGACTGGTGGATATTGTTAGAATCATGCAGAGCTTTCAGGAGAGAGATGAAAGTTTCCTAGTGTCTATTGAATTCGTCTGGATTTGTTCTATTCAATTTCTTGCCTATGAAAGTCTCCTCTTTTGGGCGCTAATTCGGCGGGCCTTGTTATTTTCTTTTTCCTTTGTTAGGGTTGGTGGGGGGTTTGGCGAAATTGACATTGTTCTGTAAGAGTTTCTGACGATGCAATGTCGAACTTCATTTGTAGTTTAGAGATGAATGTGCTAATGTCATCACCTGGCTGGTTCCGTGGCAACTCGGTTGGAACTTCTATCTGAAGAATCTTTCGTGAAATATCCACCGTTGCCAGTTGCTTGATTTTTTTTTTTTGGTCGAAAAGTTGCTTGAATTCATTTGCATCTGTTTATGACTGTTCAAATTGCAGCCTTGTGATTCAATTCAATTACGTATTTGAAAATTTTAAGGGCCAGATTGCAACCACCTTAGCTGGGTAGAAGCAGTCTGCTCTTCTTTTTCATACAAATGAGTAATGCCGCATAAAGCGCAAGATCTATTATTTGAGCAGCCTTTGATAGTTATATTGTCTTCCAAGGAGTATAGAAATGAATCGCCCGGTCTAAATTCATGGACAAGCAAGATTGTTGCAATTTGTATGGACTTCTGCAAGGTTCTCTATTCATGGACAAGCAAGATTGTTGCAATTTGTGTAGACTATTGCATGATCTCAAGCTAATTTCAATGCTGCGGATGGGTTTTACATTCTCATTATTCGTTCTTTGAGAGGGACGGCTTGAATTCATGTGGCACCGTTTGAAACTTACTAGAAAACAAGACAAGTACGAGCAAAAACGAAAGCAATGACAATAAGATGAGCTGAATTTTTATCATCTGGTAGCATCTCACGGATTACCGATAATTTCTTTTCTTGTTTTTCATGCTTCTTGCTGTAGTATCTTTGGTAAGATGCTGGTTGATCATCTGAATTAAGACCAACCATGGTCCGCCGTGAAAAAATTATAGCCATTGGAGGACTTCGCCTCCATATTAGTGGCGGAGGATGAATATAGCATTTTATTTCCTCTAGATTCTTAGGTGTTCTCTTATTTCAGCGTTCATGAGGCCTGTTTGGGCATGCTTGCTGTCCGATGATCGCTTTGCACCGTTGAATCCCAAAAAACTGCATGCCATCTTGGTTCGGGCTTTATGGCATTTCAACCGTCAAAAGAATCCAATCCCACAAAGGATTGTTCATGGAACTACCCATAAGGCCATATCTCATGAACCTGCAGAAAGTATTTTGAAACCTAAACTTATGTACTTTTTTGACAGCTCCGGTATTTCGTCAGACTTAGTTTTCCGTTCCTTTTCCTTCTGCTGGATTAATTTGTTCTGCGTGCAATAGTTCATAGAGAGCACCTTCTTCAAGTCTAGTAATATACATGTCTTGCATTAAGTAATTCCATGAAGTTGTCTTCTTTGAGCAAGAACATCAGCCACATCTCAGCATGAATTCCTTCCAGAGACTCCGCTGTTCAGGTTTAACCGTTTAGCCGACCCAATTGGGCATACAAAAAGAAGGAAAAGAAAGAAGTACAAGAGAAGTGAAGACATTGAATGGTTGAATATGCAGAGATGGTTAAAGCACTTCTTTTATAAACTTGTACAAAATCACAACGAACAGTCAATAGTGTGCATAACGAGAACCGGATAGGAGACTCCACAGTTTCCTGGAGGTGTCTGGGCCAGCAAGGCATTGCATTATATACTTTTGTCCCGCTTGATTAAACTAAGCTGCGGCATCTTCTATCGGTTGATAAGTTAAACTAGAGCCACGCTAATCATGCATGTTAGAGTTGATTGCAGGATGTCAAAAGGATCAAAGGAAGGTTGAGAGGCCAACTAGCAAAAGGCTAACACTTACATGGATGACGGAATAGGAATTGAGGCACTGTATCGGTGGAACTGGGTCTAATGCTCTATATCTCTAGGATTTCAGGTTATTTTTGTGTGCGGATGCAACAGATCATTTGAATTGAAGGAGCAGAGTTTCCATATAGTCTAATACCACCAGCATCATCTATTGACGGCTCAAATTTTTTCTCAACACTACTTGAAAATATTTATCTGCAGGTTTTCTGCGGCAGTTCTACCTCCTTAACTTTAATACATGGAATCCTGTGAGGATAGTTCATTTGCAGAGAATTCTCACGAGGCGTTTTGGTCCTGTAGTTTATCATATACCTGAATGTGAGAGCAACCGCACATTAGGTTCCCCTCTATCTGCGAACCTGTTCTCTTACGAAATGTTGGCAGGACAATAGCTATCGCCCTTTTGCTTGCCTGAGCAAACTGCCTCGTATCAGATGCTAGTAAGAAGCGGTAAAGAGATGAAGGAGACAGAGTAAGAGTCAGTGTCCTCATCATGAGCAGGAGAGCAATGTTGCGCACCATTGAGAGTTCTACTAGAAAGGGGTAATTACAAAGTCCCCAAAAAACAGAAAAAGTTGAAGCTTTATTCCACAGAGGACCCAGTACATGATCTTTCTTGATCTTCTTATGGTCAGAAGTACTAAATACTGAACAAAGAAAGATTCTATTGGCATTCTAGTGTATTATTCATTACGCCACCTCCACATCTTCTTGCTTATCGTCTATTTCATCATATCACCTGCATCGGGATCAATGCGAAGAGGAGCTGTCATCCATAATGATGAGCAATGTAAAAAGAACAGTAGTGGAAATAATGTTCCTCATGAAGCAGGCGCTCTAACAAATCTCTGCCCGGAAGCAGGGTGTCAATCTACTGCAAGGCAGAAATCAAGTACATCAGTAAATGGTTCCAGTTACAAGAGAGCGCTTCTTACAGGGTTCGAAGTTGGCAGTGCACTTGTCGGGGAGCTGCAGAGCCATGCTCCTGTCGACGCCTGAGATTGGGGGCCCACTCACCAAGACGCACAAGCATGGCTGCCCGAGAGCTTTGATGGCGTTGCAGCAGGCTCCGCTGGGTGGGATGGGGCTAAAAGGAGCTAGAGCTGCCCGGCACGGTATCAGCTGAACCATTGCCGAGAAGAATGTGCTCCCACAAGTAAGCCCCTCTCCCTTCTGCACCACACTGGCAGTTACAAGCACGAGCGCGAACATTGTAAGTGTGATGGACTGAGAAGCCTTCATTTCTTGTTCTTGGTTTAGAAGCAGATTCCAATAGTCGCCTCATAGAGCCTTTTTTCATGGGAATGGGTCGTTATATAGGAGAAGCAAAATGCCCCCACGGCTTATACAAAGTCATGACTGTCATGTATGGTTTCAGCCACCAGCAACGTTCAGCTGATTTACCTACACCAAGCCGCAAGGCATGCAATGGGTGTGTTGGTGAATCGGTTGGGACGTACACACTCAATGATTTCGAACATATGAGTATGCTATAGTCGTTTGCAGTTACATGAGGTGAGGTGACATGGTCCGCATATCATATTATAGAATATAGTGTCTAAAAGGACCGTTGACACCTAATTTTGCCGATCCCATATTATATTTTTATTCGCTAAATAATAACATGTCTAATTTGTCAAATATGCATCTTCTTTTTGTCTTATTGCAAAATAGAAAAGTAAATATATATATATATATATAAATTTTGCAAAAAAAAAAAAAGACAAAAAAAAAAAAGTCGGGTCGAGCTGAGTCGAACCGCGCTCATGTGAGCAAGACCCGGCCCGCCTTCCTTTCCCTTCCCGCGGATGAGCCCGCGCAGCCCAAATGGGCCATTTTCATTTCAAAGTAAGCCAGCCCATTTCTTCCTCAGGCCCAGCCTACCACATGGGCCCAGCGAGCAGCCCATCTTCTCTCCTTTTTTCTCCACAGCCCATTTTTTTTTTTAAGGAGGCAGGATGAGCATAAAAGAAGGAGAGGAGGGCGGGCTGACGGTTCGGTTCAGCGACCAAAAAAATGGGGAGGAAATAGAGAAAAAGGGAGAGAGAGTTGGAGAAGAAGGTAGGCGCAGAGAAAAAATGGGGGTAGGAAGAGAGCAAGAGGTGGAGACCGAGAGAAGCACGACGCCTTCTTCACGAGCCACTGCCTACGTTCAGCCTGGTAAACCTCAGTTGCCTCACCCCGTCCTATTTCAGCAGGAACAGTGACAATAGCATGTCCTCTTGCCTGTTGTTCGTTTCCCATGTTGTTCGTCGAGTGTTTCGTAGCCTAGATATTAGCTTGAGTTATGCTTACAACCTGCGATCTCCCTTAGCCAAATGTACGTCACCTATCTCTTGA
Organism: Rhodamnia argentea; assembly: GCF_020921035.1. Classification (NCBI taxonomy): domain Eukaryota; kingdom Viridiplantae; phylum Streptophyta; class Magnoliopsida; order Myrtales; family Myrtaceae; genus Rhodamnia; species Rhodamnia argentea. Next base: position 20,473,373 of record NC_063157.1, on the reverse strand, counting down.
AGGGTTCGAGTTAGTCCCTCCATGACTCGTTAGTGGTAGGGTCGTCGGTCTTTTGTAGTGGAAGAGGAGCATTGTGAGCTTCCGGCGTCGTTGGAAGGTGTCGTAGATGTCCGGCGATCGGTGGCGACTCGGAGCTTTGTTCTTTTTCCGAGTTCCCCTCGGGTTAGTGGCAAAGTGAGACAGGTTTGGTGGCATATGCCGGTGGCCGTTCTGGTCCGACGATCAGTGGTATCTCGCGAGCATGAGAGGTGGTACATTAGCTCGGGCCATTGACGACGCGAACGCGAGTAAAGGTGGAGCGCGAGCAGGTCCTAGCGGCGAGGCAACCTGAACCAGTGGTCGCGAGTGAGGTCCGGAGGCGACTGTGAGCTCCAACCAGTGGCAGTCCGACGTGGCGACGGACCAGTTGGACACGAGGTGGGCAGAAACGGTTGGCATCCAGGAGGTCTGGCGGAGCGTGACCCGGCGACAGTACGACGAGCGAGTCCTAACGGGTGTAGAAGCGACTCAACCTCGAGCTGAGGCGATGCGAGGGTGAACGAAGGCGATGCGAGCTTGGGCGGAGGCGACGCAAACGTCAACACACGGTGACACCAGCTCGAGCAGAACCGGTTGACTTCCAGGAGGTTCGACGGACGTGCTCTGGAAGCGGTACGGTGATCGATCTCCGGCGGTGCACCGGCGATTCGAGCACGGACGGTTGGTGTCGGAAGGGCAGAACGTGGTCGGGTGTTGCAGGGAGGAGGTTGCTGCACGAAGAAGATGGTGAACAGAGAAGAAGTGATCTTGGGTTGGGGCTGATCTTGGTCTGTTTGACATTTGGGCCTGTTCAGTTACTTGAATAGATTGGGCCTGTGTTAAAATTGAGGAAAGAAGTTTGGGCTTGGGTTGGGGGGGTGTTCCGTGAAGGGCCGAAATGAAGAGGGGCCGTCGGGCCTGTGCTGATTTGGGCCCTGGGGGGCCGAGCCGGAGAAGGGCACGGACCCAGTTCGGTCTAAATAGAAAGAGTGGGCCTGAGCCCTTTTGTGCCCACCGGGTCCGGGTTCGGGTCCGGTTCCCTCCCTCGGACCGGATCAGGTCCGACGACCTGAACCAGGTCCGGGTCCGAGAACCCGATCCGGACCCGGCTCCGTTTTATTGAAAAAAATAAATCAATAAAAAATTAATAAAAAAAATTGAAAAATAGAAAATTTTCAAAAATTTCAAAAAAAAAAAAAAAAAGAAAAATTTCAGAAAATTAGAAAAATGATTTTCTTGACCTTTTTACCCCTCATGTGAGTTTCTAAGCTTTATATTGGCGTTGATTGAAGACCGATGTCTAATCCGATCTAATACTGTTGTAATTCGACCTTCGAGTTAAAGTTGTTTGTTTAAATATCGTCATCATAGATTTGGTCTGCATGTGTTTATTCTAGCCTTTTATTTGGCATATTTACCTGATTGAATGTTTATTACAACACTGTCTTTTGAAAAATTACATGTTAATCGTTTTTCCTATATTGTTAGGTTAAGAATAAATAAGTAATTGCACGAAATGACAGAAAAACATTATGCATTTAGTACTTGGTTAGATATCCGATGAGCTTAAAATGATATGCAAAATGTGTGATCACTTTAGGAAATATCGATCGATTAGGTACCAAAATGGCGCTAATTATCTAGTTAGCGTAAATAAATCCCCAAACCTAGAAGCTCTAGTTGCGTAGGAATTAAGATAACATTCCCGTGTCTCGATTGGTTTCTAGCCGACCCTAATAAGCTGGTGACGACTCTTAATATCATTTTAATTTGCTAATCGGTAAAAAGAAATCCAATGTCACGCGAGGCGGGACTTGGGAGAGTCCATACCATTGACTAATGGCAATACCTCTAAACCCGCCGGACTCCCGGGAGAGGCTGAAGGCGGGTCGCGACAAGGACAACCAGCTTGCTTTATCCCTTGCAAACAACATTATTTTGTCAAACATTTGTTCTTTCTTAGCTCTCAATATTCAGTCTTCACCTTATGTTTTCATTTTGTTTCACAAGGAAAACTCATGCTCAAGTTTGTTTATCCTATTCTGCAAATGATAGATTCAGAACATCGCCTAAGGCACAGAGTATCTCACGTGCTCTTAGTTTCACAAAAGCACCCCCTAGAACTCATCAACTGATTGTTGACTACTCTCGGGCTTTTGGGCTCAGAATAGTACAGATCAAATTAGTTTCGGACAGCATTCGCATATCACGAGTAAATGTATGTTAACCTCTGACTGAAGTCACAATTAGCAAGACCAATGTGCCAAACACAGGCAAGAGCAGTCCTTGCAGCACCGTTCCGCATCAAAATGGATTCTTTTCACGGTTCTGATGCCTTCTGGCCCGAAGTTAGCTAACAAGGAATACAATGAGAACGACCACTGTTTATCACATTTCAAACTAATTCAACATGCTATGCTGTTCCCATTATTCAAAGAAGAGTCGTCCAAGGGACAAGAGCATTAGGATTCTCCTTTACTTCCTTTCAGATTGATCACAGCAAGTTCTTGTTCGACAAATTCTCCAGCACGCATGGGTGGATATTTGGTGGCAAGTGGGGAATCCGCAAAATGGCCTAAAGGCTTCAGCACCGCATCCGATGCTATGTGAGCAAACAGCTACACATGGCGGATAAAATAAATCAGACAATGTACACACAATTCAGATAAAAGTTCCTAAGTTTAATTGGAGCACTGCAAGGTTCATACAAAATTAACACAAATAATCAAATACCGACAGAAGCAGCCCATAGTGATACTCACCGTTGAAGATACTCTCCATAGGCTGTGATTTTGCTTTGATGCAGCTGCCACAGCATCCATTGTCCGACTTGTTACAACAACTTCATGCATACCAGCCATGCAATCACCAGCAGTTAGCCACTCTATCTGCAGTATAATGCCATTGTAGGAGGAAGGCAACAACGTAAATCAAAATTGGTAAATCAGATCAAGGAATTCCTGGAAATAGTATTTGAGATATTGACAAAGCAAAATGAAAGTAAATGCCTGGGATGATCTTGGAGATATTGACAAAGCATAATGAAAGTCGAAGATAGCTTAGAAAATGAGAGGACTGACTTTTCCAAACTATTGCTTTTGACATCAATAGCTCTGAGTGGACAGCAGAGCTTGCCTCTGCATTACCCTACCTGCTTTCCTGTCTGAATAAGAAGACATCCTACTGGAACCTTCACTTCAACCTTTTGCCCATTCCTTAACCAGATGTTCAGGCCAGGGAATCTACTTCTACCATGAATAGTAAGAAAATTAAGGTCGTAGTGATATCCAGCAAACACGGTTCCCTCCTGCCCATACTGGCAGAGGTCACTTCCTGTTGGGGCAAGAAGATGTGGTCCCTGTGGAAACCGAAAACCATACTTCAGCACGTGAAACATTATATAGAAAAGGGAATGAACAAATATCAAGACTGCCAGTTAGAACAAGTGTGCTTGAAGACAGTCAGCAGTGCCTATATCTTCCACAGCACATTCTTAAGTCTTAAACAAAGCTATCAAGGTAATGCACTAAAACAGTGTCACTATTTAGTCAGAGGGGAGATGTTTCGCAAGAAGTCAGGAATATATCAACAATGGTCTCAAAGGTCTCCTGTGTGAGCAGCAACATGAATAATGATTAATTAAGTCACCAAGTGGTAACTGGGACACTATGCTGCTTCCTGATATCTTATACTTCTACCAAAAAAAGAACAGGATGTGGATGCACACTGCTAATAAGTGATAAATGAGGGCAACATTGCATGCAAGATTATCCTAGAGGGAGCATGATGGGGGAAAATCACTCAGAGTAGTCTTTCATTCCCAATCTCCAATTTTGATAACAGAGCTGAAGTCAAGCAGAACATGCAGAAGAATTTCAAGCTATATGATCATCACCTGCTTCATGAGAGAAGTGAATGCATCTTTTGGCAAGCCAAAGCCAATTGCTGCCATTTCGGCTACGGCCTAAACACCATATTAGATTACATCAGACAACAGACATTCAGCCGATTGGCGCGAAAACAAGTATGAGAGGATAAAGGATCATCACACTGGTGAATCACCTCTACTGCTGATATCATTTTGTAACCCCAAGCATCCATGGTATCCTTCCATTGAGGAAAACCATCGGGTATGACAGGCTCTGAATTCAGTTCCTGCTTAAGAGATGGGTCAATGAATGATCAAGGGATAGAGGGGATAGAAGAGGATACAAAGAAGCAAAAGCGGGGATGGAAGACCTGAAAGTGGGTGTTTGATGGCCGGGGGCCTACTCTCCACATGTATCGCCACTTAGGATCTGGGCCCTTTGGAGTAGCTGGCCGGACCTCCTCGGGCATTGACTTTAACTTGTCTTGAATTTCTTCATCAACCAAGCTCCTAGGAACTTCTACACCTTCAGGGGTTACTCCAACCTGTCATATCCATTCCATCCGCACTCTTGTGAAAATACATATCGTCAGCTCTAACGAACATAGCAAAGCGCCCTACTTGAAAATACAGGCTAAGAAAGAGTAGTCTCCCGTTGTATTGGGCTCCCGAATAAAACACCTGAACGACTAGCTCATCCTTTACCCTCAAATTCATTCCATAGCTAACAAAAAAATTCTCGGCGGCGGATTGCCTCAAATTAACTTTTTTCTTTAGTATTGATTAAGCTGAACAAGGAAGGTTGAAGGCAAGGAGGAGAAATGCGAAAAGCAAAAAGCTTTCCAAATAAACAAAACTCTCTCTGGACAGAAGGAGGGGGCCTCCAACTACACTCTAATTTACAAGAATGTAGGCAACGACTATGTTAATAACAAGCTAAGAGAGAGACAGCCCATGTTTAGATACATGGTCACGCGCAATCCCCGTTTCCGAAGGAGGAGACACAGTAGTAGCTGCTCCAAGAAAGCCGAAGAAGAGGGAGGGGAGGACTTACCTGGTAATGGAGGTGGGGCCGCTCTTGGAGGCGCTTGAAGTGAGGAGGGGCATCGAAGTACTTCTCCATCATGTCGATGAAGAGATCGTTGTCGAGGGCGGAGCACCTGGGGTCCTTCACCACGAGAGCCCCCGTTTCCCTCAGGATCCGACTCACCTCCCCGCACAGACCCATCAGCGAGGGACCCAGTTGAGCCGCAATCTCCTCAGGGTGGGAGCTCAGAGTGCGGGAGATGTCGAGGTAGGGCGACAGATCTATCACCGGCACTCCCATTTCCGATCCTCAATTGAGCTTACGGGGGAGGGGAGAGAGAAAGAGAGAGAGAGATCATGGAATGACGATGGGGAGCTGGGAGAGAAGACGGCATAAAAAAGCATAAGAAAGAGAAAGTGGTGGTACCTTGCGAACGTGAAATTCCCGTAATAAAAGAAATGGCATTTTGTTTGGAGGGGACGAGGCGGGGATGGCTGGGAGAGGCGTTTCATCTCTTTGTCCACCTTCCTACGGCACGCCATTACCTTCCCAGCGCTTGCAGTTCCGGGAGAATGGACGATCATCTTTCTTTGACCTTTACCTTCTCTTCTCGATCCCGGGTGGTCATGGAAAATTCCTCCCCTGTTAAACCCCATCACCCATGTGAGTGAACAGCCCCCTCCTCGCCCGGATTTGGATTTAGGATGCCACAAAATCTGATAAAAGTCCTCCATAGCTATTCCCGTTCGAAGTCCACGTGTCTAACTACGAGGTTTATGTCGCATCCCATGGCTCTGGAATGCCGTAATAAACTCCTTTCCTGCTTACGATTTAGATATTACAATAATCATTCTTCGAGAAATGGATATTATATTGAAAAATTCATGAATTTCTTATTCAATTTTATCTGAGCTAGAAATCTAAACAATCAATGATGACTATCAAGGATATTAAGAAGCTCTTTCACAAGATGAAACTCTATTAAGATAATTTACGTTTTGTTTGGACTCAGCTCCACTTTTGAATTTAGTAAAGCGAGATTGTGATCGATTTCTTTCGCATAGGTTGCTGCAGGCAAAATAGATGCAAGTCCGATATATCCTCAATTAGCAATTGAGTTATGTGTCTGTTTTTGAATTGAAAAGCAAGGATGCAAGTCTGTATATTCTCTCTCTTTCTTTTCACTAGAATGCGAAGGATCGGATCGGTGGATCAGGCTCGGTTCTTACAAGAGGGGAATTTGTTCTCAGTAAAGCTACTTTCTTGCGGCATTCCTTAGGATATTTGCAGAGGCTTGGATATGAACATGGGCGTTTGCTCTTTCTAGCACCACTTAATTACAAATCCCATTTCTAATGAACGTAGAGAGTATATTACCGTCCGGACAAGCCAAGTGATCCTTTGCTTACGGATGGTAATTTGCGTAAACCCGATGAAGAACAACAGGGTAGTGAATGACCCCCACACGACATCAATTGCTCCGAAAACGTGCGAGAGAGAGAGAGAGAGAGAGAGAGAGTGACTTTGTTGTCCGAGTGATTATATTGGGCTTTGTTCGTGAAAGGCCTAAATGCAGTGGGGAAGGCCCGTGGTGAGCCCACTCGTGATTGGTCCCCTCCTCCTCCTCCTCCTCCAAAACCAGAGAGAGAGAGAGAGAGAGAGGACACGAGCAGTGTTTTGAGTGCTACTGCCTTCCCTGCAATATTACAGCGCCACACCCCCAACAACAACAACAAGGGCGTCAGAACACAAGTCGCCGCCTCCTCTCTCAGCTATTTCATAAAACCCTCCTCCGTCTTGCTTCACCATCCCCCAATGTTCTCTTGAGTTCCTGCGACTGTTGCTGCCCTTCTCTCTCTCTCTCTCTCTCTCTCTGGGTAATTACTCTTGTCGCTTGCTGGCTTCCTTCCTCCCTCGCTCCGCTATTCACAATCAATACACAACCTCTTCTTCTTGCCAATCATTTGTCTCTGTGTGTGTTGTTGTGTAATGATAACGTAACGGGTTCTGCAAAACTCTAATACACGCTCGCTGCTGCGTAATCCTCGTCCTCGCCTTTTTACTTGTCGAGCTTTCCGTGCCCTCCACATGGGTCTCTTCCCTTTTTGTTGTAACCTGACTTTCGATTCTCTGTGATGTTTCCTTCTCTTCGATTGGATTCTCTTTAGCTGTAGTCGCAGGCTTTCCGGCCTCCATTGCAATTTGCTTAAATTACTCATTGAAATTTTTTATGGACTTATGCCCTGCTCCTGTTTGAATTCCTTCGAGCAAGAATGCCTCACTGATTTTTGGGCCATTTAGATTGACTTAGGTGGCTAAATGGCGGGGAAGTCTAGCAAGGGGAAACATCGGAGAGCCTCTCATGCTGCCGTGAATTCTACGGAGGGACCACCCTCTTCGGACGCTGCCACGAAAGAGAATGCGACACCCTCCGAGTCAATCAAAGCCGATGCTAATGGAGTCCCGGCTGTTGGAGAACTGGCTGGGGCTGGACCTGAGTTCAAGGAATCTGAAACTGCGGGTGCAGCAAGCCAGTCGAAACAAGGTAGACATTGCTTGCTAATGTTTTTCACGTTCTGAGGATGTCGAGAGGACATACTTATGCCCAACAATTGACCGTTAATATGTCATCCTAGATACGAACTTGCTGTTTTGATTTCTCATTTTACCGCCACACTTGACACGTACATCTCATGCATCCTTCTTCCCTTTTATTTTCCTTATGTTTGAAAAGTGAGCGCTGGCTACTCTTCTGTAGATGCTATTTCAAACTTTTCCGATTAAATTACTGGGATTTAAACACTTTGCTGCGTACAGTCTGGTTTCTTAGCCCTCCAAGTGAACATATTCGCTTTAACTATTATGCCGAAGTGCAATACTGGCCCCCGTCCCTCTTTGCTCTAATGTGCTATCGTTCAATTCTCGCAACCGACAATGCTCTTGTTCTCCTTCCTCTTTCATCCTATATCTTGTTTCTCATCATATTTCCTAGACATGTAATAGAAAGTGAGCGCTGCCAGCAACTTACTTCTTTCAAATGTTTTGGGACGACGAGACTTCAGTTCAATTCCCGTTAAGGGTTGGGTTAAGATAAACGCATTGGATGGGTCAAAGCTTTAGTTTTGCGAGTTTTCAGAATTTTATTTTTGCATGCCCTAATATGTATTGTATTGTAATTGTTTAAACTCTGCGGTTGCAGGAGACCTTCATCTCTATCCAGTTCCTGTCAAGACACAAAGTGGCGAGAAGCTTGAGTTACAAGTACACTCACTTGATTGCTCTTGCCCTTTTAATATAGATAAATATGGTTGTCTGATTGTTCACTTAGTTGCTGAGATATTACCTTGCTCATGATGATTGTGCTCGCATATTTAGTCTAAAATTGGTCTTGGCGTCTTAATCATTGTACTCAGTTAATGTGAAAAGGTGTAAGCTATTTGCGATTTTTTTTCTCTATGCTCCCTTATTTGCTGAGATATTACTGCTCGAGATGATTTTGCTGAGATTATTTTGCTTCTTTTTTTTTCCGTGCTTCTAGATTAATGTGCTATGTACTGTTCCCATTTGCAGTTGAATCCAGGAGATTCAGTGATGGATATTAGGCAATTTCTTCTTGATGCTCCTGAAACATGTTTCTATACATGCTATGACCTACTGTTGCACACAAAGGATGGGTCAACTCACTGCCTGGAGGACTATAATGAAATTTCCGAAGTAGCTGACATTACCACGAGCAATTGCTCCTTGGAAATGGTTGCTGGTAGGGTTGAAAGTTAAAAGGACAAATTATTACAGCAATCAAATCATTTTTCTGCTTAACAATGCTGATTCTTTGGGCAGCATTATACGACGACAGATCAATCAGGGCTCATGTTCATCGCACGAGAGATTTGCTATCCCTATCCACACTTCATGCCTCACTGTCAACATCCCTTGCTTTGCAGTATGAGACAACTCAAAACAAGGGGTTAGGAGCCAAAGGTGTGACTGCACACAACCGATGCCCTTTGCAACAATATTTAATTATTGTGCCTGTGTATTCTTCACTAATGCTTGTGATTTCTACTTCATTTTGATTCAGATACTTCAAAAATCGAGGTTCCAGAGCTTGATGGTCTGGGTCTTATGGAGGATGTTCCTGGAGCCATAGGAAACTTGATATTACCTTCTTCAAGGGAGATAAGATGCGTGGAGAGCATCGTCTTTTCATCCTTTAATCCTCCTCCAAGTTATAGGAGGTAGGAGCTTCTATGCATGTTTGTGTCTATCCTCTTTGTTCTCTGAGTTTTTTGTTGAATTTTTGGTTTTTTCTTATTTCCAGGCTTGTGGGTGATCTGATTTATTTAGATGTAGTGACCTTGGAAGGTAATACATTTTGTATCACTGGAACCACAAAAACATTTTACGTCAATTCAAGCTCAGGGAATATTCTTGATCCAAAGCCAAGTAAAGCTACCGCTGAGTCAACCACCCTTATTGGACTCCTGCAAAAGATTAGCTCTAAATTCAAAAAAGGTAGCAATACGCGTGGTTTCGCTTAGTATGCTCCTGTACAATAATTATCTTTAACATAGACTTTCTGTGTTGTTGTGTTCAAGCTTTCCGTGACATTTTGGAACGAAAGGCTTCTGCTCATCCGTTCGAGAATGTTCAGTCATTATTACCTCCAAATTCATGGCTTGGGGTATACCCAGTTCCTGGTACGTTAAACTCTGAACTATGCGAATTTGTTTTCATGGTTGCATAGCTGTGTTGTCCGATAAATGCTTATTTCTCAATGTGAATCAATTGATATCCTTTAAGCCTGTGATACAAATGAGAAGAAGATTAACTCGATAATATCATGCGTAGGTGATAGACGGAGATGTCTTGAGGGTAAAAAAGAGTCTGTTGTTTATTGTCTAAACCGTATATTCTTTCAACAATTTGTGTTAAACAAGTGCATTATCTTCAATTATTCTCAGTTGTGGTACAGCAAAGCATGGCATGGTTGTTAGCACTCTGGATAATTTGCATTCCATGTGCCTTTTTGTTAGCCTAATGGATATAACTTTTTAACTTTCGATTAAGCCAGCAGAGTTAAGTGCTTCCTGACCTTCTTGCTCATTTTCTGGCTCTGCGATCGCATGCTTTTTAACCTGTTCTGTATATAGTGAAGTCTTCTACTACACCGATTGTTTTCTATATATGTAAGCTTTTGACTTTTCGTTGGATCAATATGTTAAAGGTTTTGTTATGGGGGAGCAATACTTTTAGTCATTTTTGACGTCTTCTTGTGGTGTTTTATCATTTAACTTAAAGGAAAGTTTTAGGACTATGGAGAAACTGCATCTGTTTGAGAAATTTTAATGCGGAGTCAATTGCCTGAGATAATGAACACAATGGACTAAACTGCACCCTGTTTGTGAGATTTGAGTTCTTGATTTCATCATGTGAAAGTTCTGGTGACAATTGAGAAGTATAGTTTTGTTGAAAAATAAAGACCTTTTAGCTATCAATAAATAGAGCAGTCTTAATTGGATTGCCTGATTAAGGATAGACGTTGAGTTTTTTTGTTGAAAATTCTTTGGCGGAACTTCGTTTTATCCACGCTTAGTAAAGAAGTTCCAGTAATAGGCAGAAGTTGCTATTAGAGAATGCTATACTAGTTTAAGTCCCATATTGACTAGGAGAGGCCTTGTGTAATGATTCATAAGGAAGACCCACCCCCAATTGGTTATCTCAGTCAGCCCTCTTTTTGGGTGTTTGGCCGTGTGATACGAACAGTGTTAGAGGAGGACCTCCTTTTAGTAGATGTATGGTCGAGGATAGACTAGGCTTCAGTCAATAAATGAGTGTAGGGAGTAATAGTTGGAATGAGAGGACTCGCGTAAGGTGCGACTCCTAGTATGCTTCTAGGATGGCAGAGAGGAGAGATGGACCAAATCACACATTCAAATAGGGGTGTATTGTTGGGCTATATGGGCTTGGCATTGACGGCGATTTCTTGTGATGTGTTTCATAAGTAAGACCCACATCTAAACGGTTACCACCTTGGATATTCCTTTGGGGCTTGGGCTATGTGGAAAGAGTTGGCATTATAGGTGCAATTGGTTTTTTTTTTTTTCTCTTAAGAAAAAAGTGCTTGAAGCTGGCTGATGCCACATTTCCTACTAATTTACATTTGATCACTTCTGCCATCAGATCATAGACGTGATGCAGCCAGAGCTGAAGATGCACTAACTCTTTCTTATGGTAGTGAGCTGATTGGCATGCAGAGAGATTGGAACGAGGAGTTGCAGTCTTGTAGGGAATTTCCCCATACAACTCCTCACGAAAGGTACACTAAATTACATGTTAAAGATATTGTCTGAATAAAAAACAATTCAATTTGATGCTAATTTTAACTATGCCCAATCTCTCTTCCCCTTATTTCATGAATTGCTGGTAATGAGAGTACTTCCTTGCAGGATTCTGCGGGATAGGGCTCTTTACAAGGTGACTTCTGACTTTGTTGATGCAGCAGTAAATGGTGCTATCGGAGTCATTAGCAGATGTATACCCCCGATCAATCCAACAGATCCCGAGTGCTTCCATATGTTAGTGCTTCTGGAAATGGTCGAGATTTTGTTCTATTTATATATGAGTTCGTTCTCAATGGATATCTCTGCGATTCCTTTCTCTAGTTTCAATGCGGTTTACCAGCCTTCCCTGATTAGCTGCTCTTGAATGATTTCTTCCATGTTCTCCTTGCTGAGATAAATTTTTATTAACAATGGGAAGTAGTGTACTTCTCAAGTTTGGGTGCTACAGTCTTAGCCTCTTTTGATTCTGTTGCCTGTTTCAATACCTTCTTGTTATGCTCTTACCACTTGGCATACTTATTTTCTTTTTGTTATACTACTTGACAAATTATTTGTGTTTCCATTTAGGTATGTCCACAATAACATATTCTTCAGTTTTGCTGTGGATGCCGACCTTGACCAGTTGTCAAAGAAGCGTGCAGCTGATTCCACTTCGAAGTGTGAGAGCACAAACTCATGCCACAAACTATCTGAGAAGGCCTCCTCTGAGTTACCGAGTGCATCCGTTGGAGTTACCTATGGAGAAAAGAACAAGTCAAATTCTGGTGATAATGCTGTTACTATCCAGTTGGAACCTGGTCTATCTACCGAGACGCAGATGGGTGATAGCGAGCAGGCTACATATGCATCTGCAAATAATGATTTGAAGGGCACCAAAGCATATCAGGAAGCTGATGTTCCTGGACTTTATAATCTTGCTATGGGTATAATTGACTATAGGGGTCATAGGGTGGTAGCTCAGGTGGGTAAAATATTAGTATCTTCCTTTGCTATTGTAAACTCTTGCCACTATGAATCCTTACAAGGTTAACAGACTTGTGACACATATAAAGATACGTATTAGATCATTTTTCTCTATTACAAGTTGCACATTGGATCAAACACAGTCAAAACTTGATGCCTCCTCTAGGCTTCTAGTTACTCGTATATGCTTCTCACATTTAAGCCAGTCTTACTTATCTGCATGCTTGCCTCATCATGTCAGCCTTAAGACTCACTGGATTTTTTTTTTTTTTTGGTTTCGTTATAGATAGCCTATTGCTATAATTGTCAACTAAGTTAATAAAACTGGTGATTTTATCTGTCTCCTGATTGACATTTTTCTATTGTCTTTTTCCCTATGCTGATTTTCTCCTGCTTTTAATTTTTAAATGGTTCCTTTACTAGAGATGTCCCTTTTCTCCGGCTTTATGAAGTCATTCTCTACACTTTTTATTGTAGAGTGTGTTGCCTGGCATCCTTCAAGGGGATAAATCCGAATCCCTTCTGTATGGTTCGGTTGATAATGGCAAGAAGATATGCTGGAATGAAGATTTTCATTCCAAGGTGAGGGGTAGTTTTCTTTTTTCAGACATTCCATTCACGGCCTATGTGCAGGATATTCCATCTCGACTGCTGCAGTAGAATGTTTTCTTGGGGCATAAATGTGATAAATCTGTGCCAAAAATCTGGTGGTTCCAAGTAATGTAGCTTAGTTATGTTTCTTATGAAGGGTAACGCCAGCTAAGCATTTAGTTGCTTAAACACTACTCCATCTACCCGTATAAAGTGCTCTCTGCTATGTGAATTTTGTTTTTCACACACACATAAACACAAGACTTGGTCATCATCTTCTCGCTTCTATGAGGCTGGTTGTCAAATCATGATTTGGGTACTCAGTTAAGGAGTTGAGACCATGAAAATTGTAAATCAGAATAATGGAATGAATGGAATATAAGCAGCTAATGATTCTACTACCAGTTGAAATGGCATTTGTTTTTTGAAGCAAGTGTTCTGGGGCTGACTAACTTAATATAGCATTGTCCTATTCTCATACAAAAATTAGTGATTCAGCAACACTTCATTTTAAGTGGACTATAGGAAAAGACAGTTATGAATGACCAAGTGTCAATTCTGAAACTATATGAGTTGTAATGCAGTTTTTAAAACCTAAAGGAACTACAGGATGATCCCATAGACATAAACAAAAACATCAGAATCTGTTTCTTGTGATGTTCCGTCCGAGCACAGTTACAGAAAACTGGGAATGTACTGATAGGCATTTCATTATCAAGCTTGCACTTCAAATTCCTCAGTCTAGCTTTCAGTGGTTCCCTGTTATATGACCTGGTATTCTTGTCTTTAGGTGTTGGAGGCAGCAAAGCGTCTTCATTTGAAGGAACATGCTGTATGTGATGGTTCTGAAAACATTTTCAAATTAGCTGCACCAGTGGAATGCAAGGGTATTGTGGGTAGTGATGACAGGTTATCTTCTTGGGCAGCTTATCTCTCCTCTTCTTGGTTTGCTGGTTGATTTGTGATCATTCTAAGTATAACATCATCTTTTACTCATAGTATGTTGAAACAATGTGCTTTCATTGTTCTTGCCATTTTGGATATATTCATTATCTTGCTGTTTTCCTCAGTTTCTCGCTTATTTTTTACCTTTTGGCTTGCTCTAGTTCTTAAGGCCCCTTTCACTTTATTCTCAAGGTACTCTTAACAGCTTAACAGTATAGCGTGGACCGTCTTTCTGCTGGAGAGAGAAAGATGAATTAACGCCGTGATGATAGAAAAAAAGAAAAGATTTCATTAACCGAGAAAGAGTTAAACAATTGAGGTGCACATCTTTTATGTTTGGGAATGATTCCACTAAGTGTAAAATTATATTGCGCTTGGCTATGGTGATGCAAGAACTGGATCTAAACTTATATATGGCATGCCTCTTGCCATTTTTGTGCCACTTTTGGAAATTCAAATTTCTATGGCTGCAGCATCTTGCTAAGCTACAGATTGCTATATTGAATTAAGTTCCAATTTGTCAAACATGTTTTTACATGGCATAAAATCCTGTAGTTGGGGGAACTGAGATGAGACAATTGAAAATCTCTTCTCCTTTTATCTGCATATTGTTTTAGTTGTCTCATAAGGTCCCCTTTCCCTTTTTCTCTGTTGTTTTGATTTAGGCACTATCTTCTTGACTTGATGAGAGTAACTCCTCGTGATGCAAACTATACTGGACCTGGATCCCGATTTTGTATTTTGAGACAGGAACTAGTCACAGCTTTTTGCCAGGTACCTCATGCTATTGTTGTAGTCAAGTGGGTCAGCTATCTTCATGGTTATCTTACTTAAAATTTTTCTATTGAGAAGGCCCAGGCTGCAGAGAGATCGAAACAGAGTTCAAGCTCTGATACTGTCCGAGACTCGCCAACTGATTCTTTAAAAGTTGCCAGAGATAACGGGCTTGGGAACGGTGATGCTGGTGTTGGAGGATCTCCCGACAGTAAGGTAGTTACCTTATCTTTCCCCTGCAAATGGTATAATTGCCCTATCCAGGCATTTGTAAACTTGGCATAATATCCCCTGGATCATATCCTGGCATTGTGTATGGATCATTCAGATAATGTACTATAGCATCTTTAAATTGGTGAATAGTATTGATTTCTTTGTGCATGACTTAATCTCAAGTCCCAGCAATGGCCCGACAGTGGTTGACTAATGGCATCACATGTTTATTTTTTTTTTACTCTTAAGGAAGAGTTGATAAGTAAGTATAACTTTCTTGTCTGTACAGCTTGTTTGAATATGAACTTGGCATAATCTTGAAAACCCAGCATTGTTCTAGGTGGTTGGTGTTCTTCGTCCAAAGAGATAAAATAAATAAATTGCGTTTGAGTTCATTTTGAGTAGAAAGAGAAGTTTATGTTTTTAATTGCTGAAGTAGGTTGTGCCATTTCCATATTCAGTGTCGGAACTCTTGAAGGTGCTCCAAATGATTTAGGAATCAGCGGAGACCAATTATTTGTCTGGAAAAACTTGAATAGTCTTTGAGGGACTGGAATTACCAATTCATGGGCAAAAATATGAATACATAACTCTATTTTGTGCTATATCTTTGTCTATCCATGCGCTCATGCACAATCTTTTGATTATTTTCCTTTGTGTTTGGGTACTCTATTTCCCACACCTAATGTATTAGATGTGCCATTTTGCTTCAACAAAAGTACTTTTGTCATTTCATCTATTCAAGATTGAAAAATGGTTAAAGTCATCCTACATGGCATGAAAGCTGAAAATTTTCCTGCTGTGTACTCATAAGAATTTGCCGCCGTTTGACCTTCTTAATAAAATGATTGCTGCATCTTGCAGGACATTGGAGAAGCAGGGACTGATGCTCTGCAACAATGTGCTCCTGCATCTGCTGAAATCTCTGAATCTTATGATGAAATACTTTTTAACCCTAATGTTTTAACTGAATTTAAGTTGGCTGGGAATGAAGAGGCAAGTTTGGTATCTTGCACTTTGTTCTTCTAAACTCAGAAGTCAAAACTTCTTATGCCTTTATCACGGCCTATCTTTATTAGGAAATAGCAGCAGATGAAGAAAATGTGAAGAAAGTTAGTTTGTATCTAAAAGAAGTTGTGCTGCCGAAGTTCATACAAGATCTTTGCTCCCTTGAAGTTTCTCCCATGGATGGCCAGACATTAACTGAAGCCCTCCATGCCCACGGAATCAATGTTCGTTATATTGGAAAGGTGACTTTATAAGATAGAAGTTTAAGCTTTTCTAAAGCTTTGAAGTCAGGCTCGAACAATAAAATGTGTACTTATTGATGAAATCCTAGAAGTTGAGTGGTCGTATTCGTTATTAATCTACTCTTAAATTCTGCAAACTGCATCTTATTGGCAGGTGGCGGATGGGACCAAACATTTGCCACATCTTTGGGATCTATGTTCTAATGAAATTGTGGTTAGGTCAGCGAAGCACCTGCTCAAGGTCAGTCTGAGTCTGGATTATCAAGTTATCTTTGCTTGGTTTTTAAATTCTCGGTAAGGAACATAACCTAGAAATAAGTCTGCTTTGGCTTATTGTTATTGGATATTGCGATTGTCAATTTTTACCAAGAAAATGATGCGTCACATTTTACCTGGAAAATCTTGTACTAGGAGTAAACACTCAAATTAATTGCATGTCGAGAATGTTGGCAGATCCATGCATGGATAACCAAGTTCAGGTGACATATTGTAGCACAAACTCTTCAAGCCAGAGCTGCTAATAGGCTTATAGCTTTCTATGGTGTGAAAACTTGATATCTGCAAGCATACTTTGAGTTATTTGCATGCATGCAAATAAGCAAGCATACTCTGAGTTAGTGGTGAAGCATTTAGTTTCTTTGGTTTAGACTCTTAATGTTGAATCTTAAATTTGTCTATTTTTTTTTTAATTTCATATGATGAAGCTGAGAATGGTCCTTTAGTTTTGCAAGCCTGTATTACATGATATATCATGGTTACGGAGACCAATATTATTGTTCTTTATTGATTTTGCAGGATATTTTGAGGGATACAGAAGATCATGATCTTGGTCCTGCAATATCACATTTCTTCAATTGCTTCTTTGGACAGAGTCAAACTGTTCATCTGAGAGGGATGGGTAACAATATGCAGTCTAGGATCCAAAAGAAGGTACAGTATATTTCTTGCCATTCTATCATTAGTGGTGATAATGCAGGCAGGTATCTGTGTTACTGTAATGGTATGTTAGGAAAGGGGAAGCATCTACTTAACAGGGAAATCGCTGGATCTTTCCGCTTGAGAAGATTAAGCTAGTCGCTCTAGAGCAATCTCTTAGTTTAGCATCCGAGGAAATCAGGTCATTCTGTATACTGTTGATTGTCATCAGGACCAAGGTGGACACCAATCTTCAGGCAAGTCTTCAAGAGGGCAGGCTAGATGGAAAAGCAGAGCATCTGTGAAAAAGATTCAATCTTCATGTGTGAATATCAGTTCAGACACCCTATGGTCTGACATTGAAGAATTTGCAAAACTCAAATATCAGGTAAGTTTTCTACGTCCTTGTTGGAACCCTCAAATGTAGAGCTTCAGGAATTAATCTGGATGTGAGGTGCATAAAGCTGCAGGCATGGGTAAGACTAAACCACCGGTTGGTTGATCTCATCTTCGCTGAATCAAGTTACATAAAAAATAAATAAAAAAACTTTTAACGCTCAAATGCTTTAGCCTGGTAGTACCTATTTGCATGATGATATGCTCTTGAAAGTATAGAATCCTCAGGACCTGAACGAGCCAAAGTTAAACATACGACTTAGATCTGTTTCTCATCCCCTATAATTTTGCCGTTTTCTCCAAGAAACAACGAATTGCCCTAGTGGTGATATGTTTGAGAAATTTTCCATGTTCTTCACTTTTGTTATCTTATATACCAACTTGTCCAACGTCTTCTTTTTATAGTTCGAGTTGCCAGAGGATGCAAGACAACGTGTGAAGAAAGTTGCAGTTTTGCGCAACTTCTGCCAAAAGGTTTAGTTGAATTTTCATATTGTTTTATTTATTTGACTTTGCATGACTTGAATCTGTGTTTGGTTAGTTTTTTTTCTGTATCGTGAAGGTTTTGGGAGAGGGAAAATTGTCAAATATCTTATGGTCATAACAAATAACTTTGGGATGCCAAGGTGAATTTGTTTAACGTATTATGACACTTTTTTGGATATCTTCAAAATAGGTTGGCATATCTATTGCTGCTCGCAAGTATGATTTCGGTGCTGCATTACCGTTCCAAACATCTGATATCTTGGATATCCAACCTGTAGTGAAGCATTCAATTCCCATATGTACAGAAGCAAAGGATCTTGTGGAACTCGGGAAAGTCCAACTGGCAGAGGTAATAGCTGTTTATGTGTTTGTTCAATTTCTTATTGTTTCGAGTTTGGGATTTTAAAATTTCATGTAAAAGTGACGGGGTGATGGGTTTTATTCTGAAGAGAATTTGAGGTGTTGGGTAGTGAATTTATGCTTAATTAGAAATGAAAGAAATCAGGTAGATCAGATATATATACCTTTTTCATTCGTAAGTATGCGTAACCAATTTTCTGGGTTCGCCGAGTTTTCTTTATTTACTTTGGCAACTTTTGAAAACAAGAAAATATGACCCCTCGATCAATTTTTCCTTCCCAAATGTTTAAGACTCTGTTTAAGTCCTTTTGCCGTTATGTTTCAGGGAATGCTTAGTGAAGCATACACATTGTTTTCGGAGGCATTTTCAATGCTTCAGCAGGTACATATTTTTTCAGTCCATTAACATTGCCTTATGGATGCTGTTCAGCATCTGTTGTTACATCTTTCAATTAATGTATTCCAGGTAACAGGTCCAATGCATCGAGAGGTAGCTAATTGCTGTAGGTACATATCATTGCTCGAACCTCTCATGAAGTTGCAGTTATAGTTTTAATTAGTTTCTTGCCATGAACTATGTGGGAGCTAACAATTCTTGCTGTAATGTCGAATATGAGGTGTAGCTTTAATTCTTGACTACAATGTCTTTGTATTTGTCTCTATGTGTTAACTTTATGGATTCAATTTTCCAGGTACCTTGCAATGGTTTTGTATCATGCAGGAGACATGGCAGGGGCCATAATGCAGCAGCACAAGGAGTTGATTATAAACGAACGTTGCCTGGGTTTGGATCACCCTGACACTGCCCACAGGCACTGTTCTTCCCCCCTCCTCCGGCCTCTTCCTTCTTTTTCATTAGTAAATTGGTGCTTGGACATGATTAACAAGTCTCTCTCGTCAATTGTTGGTGTAGGATGTAGGCCTTCTTTCTTTGTATGTTTGAAAGTTTACGCATGTTGCTTATTATTTGATTAATGCTGATTTTCAAAATCCATCCTTCCTCCCCCGGCTTTCTCACTGGTGTTATTGTGGGTATAAATCTTTGCAATAATTCCTGGTTGCAGCTATGGAAATATGGCTCTTTTCTACCATGGACTTAATCAGACAGAACTTGCTCTGAAGCATATGGCACGGGCGTTACTCCTACTTAGTTTGTCTTCAGGCCCTGATCATCCAGATGTTGCTGCAACATTCATAAATGTTGCAATGATGTTCCAGGATATGGGAAAGATGGATACAGCTCTTCGTTATCTGCAGGAGGCATTGAAAAAGAATGAGAGGCTTCTAGGGGAAGAGCATATTCAAACTGCCGTGTGCTATCATGCACTTGCAATAGCATTCAATTGTATGGGTGCCTTCAAGCTCTCTCATCAGGTGTGCATGTGCTTCAAGCGATTAGTCCTTCAATGATGTGCTGTGATAGATGACTAATGTCCTTGTTATGCCAGCATGAGAAGAAAACTTATGACATTCTTGTTAAGCAACTTGGTGAGGAGGATTCGCGGACTCGTGACTCGCAGAACTGGATGAAGACATTCAAAATGCGTGAACTTCAGGTAAACAGATGATATAGGTGGTTGGCATAATATTTGCTTTTGGACCAGTTGTTCATTTTTATTCGTATGTTCTAGTAAACTCATCACTTTCTCTATCAATGCCTATGTGGGCAGATGAATGCACAAAAGCAGAAAGGCCAAGCTGTGAATGCAGCTTCTGCTCAAAAGGCTATTGATATTTTGAAGGTACTTTGGGATGACTTTTCCAGTTTGTGCTTGGCTAGATTGTTTCCAGCTATGAGATATGTTAATGTTAATGGCATAGTCTCGAACATATGAAGGATAAAGAATTTAAAAAAGGACAATATCCTTTTAACATATTCACGAAAAGTCACATTTCATGCTACTTATACTCTCTGCCAGACTTGGACCAAAAAAAAAAAAAAAACGCTGCCAGAGCACATCTGTCTCGCTAAAAGGATGTTGAGGTCCCGTTTGGAAAATGATGTTCTGCTTCCCGGCAATATTTGGCTTCAATCAACCATATATGTGTATAATGGTTCTTTTTTGCTTAATAGGCTCATCCAGACTTGATACATGCATTTCAAGCTGCTGCTGCATCTGGGGGATCTGGAAGTTCCAGTACGTCTGTCAATCAGTCACTTAATGCTGCCATTATTGGCGAAACTCTTCCACGAGGAAGAGGGGTTGATGAAAGGGCAGCACGAGCAGCAGCTGAAGTAAGGAAAAAGGCTGCAGCTAGGGGTCTCTTGATACGTCCACATGGTGTTCCTGTCCAAGCTTTGCAGCCCCTTACGCAGCTCCTCAACATCATCAATTCAGGAATGACCCCTGAAGTTGTCAATAGTGAGGAAACTGATGGGTCGAAGAAGGAAGTCAATGGCCATTCTCAAAATGGCACTGAAGATAAGAAAGACCAAGTAGCGTCTGCAGAAGTTCAGCCGCCAGTCGGACTGGGCCGAGGTCTGGGATCACTTGAAACAAAGAAGCAGAAGGCAAAGCTGAAAGTTGCTGATTAAGTTCAGAGGGCAGAGGAGTTGCTCTAAAGGCAGATTACTGTTGTGCTATGATTCTCGAAAATTCAAAGCACCGCGGCAGTTTTACTGATCATACCCATCAGTACGCTCATACTTCTCACTTGGGTAATCTTTTTGCTATGCAAGATTCAGCTCGCATACAGTCGGGTTATGAGAAAGTTATAGTCAAAATAATCTTGTCACTATTTTTGTTATCGTTGTTACGAAATTTTGTTGGCTATTGCATTGCCGATGTTGTCAGAGCATTTGAAAGGAGTTTTTGCAGTTCAATGTATTGTACAAGACAACTTGTAAACGAATTTTAGAAGTCCTAATAGAAATTTGAGTGAACCATGCATTCCCGGCTGCCCTTTGTTCCCTCTGATCTCTCGTGGAGTGTTTCATCTAAGAGTCTAGGCGATCGACTTTTCAGTGGTTTTGGACCACTGTGCGGAGAGTGAAGCCACTGAAGTGTCTCTTCGGTTAAGAATCTGAATCCTTTGTTGATTAAGCTTCACTTGTTGCTTGCACCTTGCTTCTGCTGGATTAGACGCTTGTCCTTCCTGTATGAATCTTTTTACCTTGGTTGAAACTTTTGGTACATGCCTTGCTGCTAGAGGGAAGAACTTTTCCTCGTGTAGACATGATAAGAACACTAGTCAATCTGGACGCCCACTTTATTCTTTCTCCACTAAGAAGCAACGGTGGAGCAAACAACCGCAAAGAGGAACAACTTGACCGGGGGAAGGCACCCGAAAGTTTCGAGTCTTATTAGGAGATGTCATAATTTGGCCAAAAGTCTGTAGTATGGCGCAACCGCTCGCATTGGGCTGTAAAGGCAACTTTTTCAATGCATAGCATTTTGGTTTACCAACAAATTTTCAGAAATCCAAACGGTTGTCTAACTAGTTAAATGTTATTTAGTCACCCAATATCTATAACTTTTGAATTAGCTGCTATTTTTGTAAGTTATAATAATCTACTTGTGTAACTTTCCAATGCACTGAAATTGCAAACTTTTCTCAATTTAAGTTATCCCACGTCGGTTGTGGAAGGGGCTAATAGTCAGTTTATAAGTGTAAGGAAAAACTTCATCTTTTGAGCTAGCTTTTGGAACCAGAGAGGTCAAAGGTCACTTAACACTCATATCCACAACGATCACTTTATAAGCGTGATCGAAAGTTGCTTTTGGGATGAGAGAGGAATAAAAATAAATATGTATAACATTTTTTTATATAGTTTATTCTCAATTTTCTTGTAATCCTAATTGATTCATGAAGATAATTTTTCTCAAGAGGAATAAAATTTTTTTAACACATGATAAGATAATACGTTGATTATGTCCTATTAGGTTACTGTCTTATCTTGTTTATTCACTTCATACACAATATTCCTTATTTCATCATTTACTTAGGTAGAAAAGTGTCGGAAGTGATCACTTCAGGATTCCTCTAACAAAGATTCAAGTAATCTCCGATGAATGAATAAGCTGGAGGCCAACTCAAACAAATAGAATTCATGCCTGAAGGTGAGATGCCGAGCTTCAGAACACAAAACAATGAGAAGAAGATGAATCCGTGAAGCATCCAAAACCGAAATGGAGAAGATCGTATCAGCCACATCTTAATTACTTTGTATTGAACAAAGAAAACATAGAAATCTGATGTTTGTTCTACTATGTACGACCAATCACATTTTCATGTGATGTTTTTCATTTTCAAATGACGAAGGAAAGATTGGCTAGATCAACTCTGCAACCAGGAGTTCCAAAAAAGGTCCATTTCTGTCCTGGTCCTAGTCCTATTCTCCAAGCATATCAAGCAGAATTTCATGCTTTCTCTGCACTTTCACTATTCCTTCCTCAGCAGGCTTCTCCATCAAAGCATTCCTTTCTTCTTGAAAACAAACTCACCCTCTAGCCAATGTGCTTCGAAAGGAAAGAATCTGAACTTTCTCAAGCTCAGTAGCTTCCTTCTTTGTTGGGACTTCCTTGCTTGCAAATTGAGTATAAGCTTTGTTGTGGGATTCTGCCCCACTTTCTGTATCCTCTTATATCAGAAGAATAATTATGAAAGGGGCCATCAAGCTAGCATCCATACATCACCTGTAGCTACTCCAATTTGGGAAAAGAAACTCCCCGGTTTTGTTGAAACCAAAAGCTGCATTTCAACCCATTAGAGTTTTCTCAGGAGAATAAGTTGGGACGTTTCATTTCCCAGCCTAAACTTCTTGAAGGGCTGTAATCCTTGCTAGAATATTGCAAGGAAGGCAAGGAGGCATATCAAAGAGTTACAACTTCGCGTCATTCTTCCGATCAGTCAAAGGTGAGATTGGTCAAAAAAAGTTTGTCCTACCATGGTCCCCAATAATTTACTCTTTTTTTCTCTGCAACTCTTGGAGAAGGAGATTCCAGCCGAGCAAACATGCTGAGAAGGTTATGCCACTTCCCATGTTTCTCTAAACACCCTCTTGCTTTGGCAGATATAGGACAGAGGCAGTTGAACTTGAAGCCTATATCTTTTAGAGCTACAACATCAGGTAATATTGAACTCTAAAAATGCTGAATATATTTGCACTGATTGTTCACCAGAATCTCAATGAAGTGAGGTTACTCATCGTGCAGAACCAAGTACTGCTGTTAAGCTAGCACGCATTAGCTGGTCCATTCACCATGCACTCAGTTGCTCCCCAAGCCCAAGCAACTGATCCAGGTGATTATGAGGTCAAAGATGCCAATCCTGAGCTTGGTGAACGGTGGCTAAACAGTGGATCATATGGCGGCAGAGGGTGGATGAGCAGTGAGAGATTCACAAGCACATACGACCTAGTAGAACAGACGTTCTATTTGTACGTTCGAGTTGTAAAAGCGAAAGATATTCCTCCTAGCTCCATAACTGGGAGCTGTGACCCTTATGTGGAGGTCAAGTTGGGGAACTATAAAGGAAGAACTAGGCACTTTGAGAAGAAAATGAACCCAGAGTGGAACCAAGTTTTTGCTTTCTCTAAGGATAGAATCCAATCGTCAGCACTCGAGGTTTTTGTGAAGGATAAGGAAATGGTGGGAAGAGATGATTATGTTGGCAGAGTTGTTTTCGACTTGAATGAAATTCCTACTAGGGTCCCTCCTGACAGCCCCTTGGCTCCACAGTGGTATAGATTGGAGGACAGGAGGGGAGGAGGGAAAGTGAGGGGAGAGATAATGCTGGCAGTTTGGATGGGTACTCAAGCTGATGAAGCCTTCCCTGAGGCATGGCATTCTGAAGCTTCCTCTGTCTATGGGGAAGGTGTATTTAGTGTTCGATCGAAGGTTTATGTGTCACCAAAGCTCTGGTATCTCAGAGTGAATGTCATTGAAGCTCAAGACTTGGTTCCCAATGACAGAAGCCGGTTGCCAGATTTATTTGTTAAAGCTCAAGTTGGCAGTCAAATACTAAGGACAAAGATATGTCCAACTCGCACTATCAGCCCACTTTGGAATGAAGATCTAGTTTTCGTGGCAGCTGAGCCTTTCGAAGAGCTTCTGGTCATCACAGTAGAAGATCGAGTTTACCCTTCGAAAGAGGAAATGCTAGGGAAAATAATTCTCCCGCTCGATACATTTGAGAAGCGGCTTGACCACAGGCCAGTTCACTCTAGATGGTTCAATCTTGAAAAGTATGGCTTTGGAGTCCTGGAAGCAGACAGGAGAAAGGAGCTCAAGTTTTCTAGCAGGATTCACCTGAGAGTCTGCCTTGAAGGTGGATATCATGTGTTGGATGAATCAACCATGTACATAAGTGATCAGCGGCCCACATCAAGGCAGCTTTGGAAGCCGCCAGTGGGCATATTGGAGGTGGGTATTCTAAGTGCACAAGGGCTCCTCCCAATGAAGATGAAGGACGGTCGAGGAACCACGGATGCATATTGTGTAGCAAAGTATGGCCAGAAATGGGTTCGGACTAGGACGATTCTTGATACTCTGAATCCTAAGTGGAATGAACAATACACATGGGAGGTCTATGATCCTTGCACTGTGATGACATTAGGAGTCTTCGACAATTGCCATTTGGGTGGAGGTGAGAAGTCAGCTACCGGCAGTGCAGCAAGAGATTCACAAATTGGCAAGGTACGACTTCGCCTCTCGACACTAGAAGCTCACCGCATCTACACACATTCTTACCCACTTCTGGTTCTGCAACCACAAGGCGTAAAGAAAATGGGTGAGCTACAACTTGCATTTCGGTTCACTACCCTTTCTCTTGCGCACATGATCTATGTCTACGGACACCCTTTGCTACCAAAAATGCATTACTTGCACGCTTTTACTGTTAATCAAGTAGACAATCTCAGATACCAAGCAATGAATATTGTGGCGGTAAGGCTTGGTAGAGCTGAACCTCCTCTCAGAAAAGAAGTGGTGGAGTATATGCTAGATGTGGACTCACACTTATGGAGCATGAGGAGGAGTAAAGCCAACTTCTTCCGCATAATGTCGCTCCTTTCAGGAATGATTAGCATGGGCATGTGGTTTGGAGAAGTCTGTAACTGGAAGAACCCCATGACATCAGTGTTGGTTCACATCTTGTTTCTGATACTAATATCGTATCCGGAGTTGATACTACCGACTCTATTTCTCTACATGTTCCTCATCGGACTGTGGAACTACAGGTTCCGTCCAAGGCACCCACCTCACATGGATACAAAGCTTTCATGGGCAGAGGCTGTGCACCCAGATGAGTTGGATGAAGAGTTTGATACTTTCCCTACTTCTAGGCCGCATGATATTGTCCGAATGAGGTATGACAGACTTAGGAGTGTTGCAGGTAGGATTCAAACTGTCGTGGGCGACATAGCAACACAAGGAGAGAGATTGCAATCCTTACTCATTTGGAGAGACCCGAGAGCAACAGGCCTTTTCATCATGTTTTGTCTTTGTGCAGCCGTGGTGCTTTATGTCACTCCTTTCAAAGTAGTGGCCCTAGTGGCGGGTCTGTATTACCTGCGGCATCCTCGTTTCCGGAGCAAACTGCCTTCAGTCCCAAGCAATTTTATCAAGAGATTGCCTGCTCGCACAGACAGTTTACTGTGAAGAAGCAATCATCGTACTTCCGGTTTGCCCGCTGTTTCATATTAGATACATCCATTCTATGTTCTGAAAAACTGCTTTGTACACGATAACAGTATTGCGTACTCCATTTGGGTTCTGAAGTTAAGCTGGTATTGCAATGTTTATGTCCTCTGCTGAAGATAATTGTGTACCTGCCTCAATAGATCCCACATCGCATGCACTTTTGATCTTTCCCATTTCTAAATCACAAAGAATGCTGGACATCTTTCGCACGCTAAAACCATGTCCAAAACATGACAAGCACTCTTAAACCAACAGCTTTGGCAAATTGTTCTCAGAGCTGCAAGTAAGGATAGCTAAATGAAATCGACTGCATGGCAAAATCAGCTCCCAAAAGATGAAGTTCTGATTAATTCCAGGCAGAATCCACAACACTCTGCCTTTAGGACGTACAAAACAAGATTTGTTCAGTTAAGCCACTGGATGTATTGGAAGTGCTTTGACATATAACCCTCCCTTTCACATAAAGACAGAGATGACCAAGTACAGTACTGAGAACATGGTCAAATTTCAATAGAAACCTTAACCATAAGGGAGGGACACGGCCTGACAATCAGCGGCAAAGCCCTTTACCAAGCACAGAAGTTAAATCGAAATCTCACGACCTTCACAGAAAACAAAAATGATTAACTAATCCCACAACATAATTCTAAGAACCGAAGGTCAACAGGATAGCTCAATTCAGTGAAAAGAAAATCGCCTCACAAAGGATGTATTGCCTCTGAAAACAACAACATTTAGATGTCTATAGCAATGTGAGAATAAAAAGTACACATGATGCAATAACAATGCTCAAAGTAGCAAAAACCGAGAAATCCTAGCACTATACTTCATCCTCTAGAACACGAGTTCATGAGGTTTCATGCCTGCCTTGAGGGAGAACCTGGCAGCCAAATAGGTCTTCAAATCCGGCACACCTTCAATGGATTTTATCAATGGAGTATCCAATGACTTCTGGTCATCTTTTTTCTCCTGTGGAAGCACATTCTTCTCCTACAGTCAAAAAGAGAAAGAGCAATAAAAGTTATACGCTGCAATGCTGGAAGAGGAACCGTACTCTCTGTTGACAAGACAACAAAACTATTTCATGGAACTGACCTCTTTCTCGGCCTCAAAGAACTCGCCTTCTCCTTTCTTGTTCTTCTTCTCAACTTTCTTTGCAAAATACTTGTCATCAAATTTCTCAACATTAACTCCAGATATGTCAACCTTCGTGGATGTTGCAATCACATAAGATTGATTAACCCTTCTTAAAGGAACACCATTAATCTTGAACGGACCTGAATTTAGAGAATGAAAATAGATTAATGACCACACAGGAGTGGCTGAAGGGAAAAAAAAATTACAAACATAAGTTCTTTGTGATCTCTGTAGAAGCCATGCCTGGTGTAAAGTACTACACAACTACAGCCACACGACTAAGCTGAAAAAAAGAAGCTGCGCCTCCCTTAGTTATTAAAGAATGTCACTTTATCAGTCGATATTTCATGCTAGAGAACATTGACTAGTGAATTGAAGTAGACTGCAGAGGCAATTGATGTTACAGCACCGAATAGATAACTCATCAGGAACCAGATATTTGCCATGCATAGACGTAGAACCATGGGAAGATCGGAAATGTGAAATCTGGAAGCTTTTACAAAGTAATTTCTGCTTCTAAAAGGCGACAACTGCTCCAGCAGAATGCTTGGCAGGATTTCAAAAGTAAAAAACGTGGAAGCTCAAGCAATTAAATCTTAGCTCCCAACAAGAAGTTGGGGGTCATTTCTACGACACTAGGGTTCTAAATTTTGTATCATATAGATACTCTTAACTATCAATACATCCTCACTCCACAACAATAATTAACAAATTCGAATATGATGAGCCAAACACGAAAAGCCACCGCAAATCCGCGCTGAGATAAATGCCCATCACAAAGGGGGTGAACTCGGGAGGACTATCGATGCCAGAGTACATAACTACCACATAGTACTGGACACATGCATACGAATTTTTCATCTAAAACAGAATGCATTGTACAGAAGCATCAAAGTTTGCTCCCCACATTCCCGAATTCTGCAGTGGGTATCCCAATCTGGAATGAATAATGATGCAACTTAAGAGAAAATTGCGCCATCAAAATTCAGACTTAGCCAGCTCTGGCGTACGCAAGGCCATCCAATTAACGAGTCATGGATGTTGACAGAGATATGGAGAACGATGAACTCACCAGTGATGAGGAGCAAACCGGAGCGGAGCTGCTTGAGGAAGACAACCCGCTTACCCTTGAAGCGGCCGGCGAGGATGATGAGGACGGTGCCGGGGGAGATGGATGGCCGGAGCTTGGTGGGTCTGGGGTTGCGCTTGTTGAGGAGGGGCTTCTTGACGTCGTCGGCAGGATAGAATTTGGAAGCCTTGGTGCCGGGAGGGGAAGGCTTGGGGGCGGGGTCGTGGCGGGGGAAGGCGCCGCCGTTCTTGGCCTTGATGGCCCAGAGACCACGCTTGTGGTACATCCGAGACCTCGAGTACTTGCCTATCCCTCGGATAAGCTCCGGGTTCCTGCTCACCTTCGCACTCTTGGGCGCCATTGTTTGATCTCCGCTGCTCTTCCCTGTGCCCAGAAAATGTGAGAGACTCGCTCAGGTCGGCACGAGCAGAGGGCATATAAATCTAGTTCGGCTGTTGTGTATGCGAAAGAAACCCTAGCGGATGGGTCACGTGATGGATGGGCTTTCAGTTGGGACCGGTTTGTGGATCACAACAGGCTCAATGGTCTTGGCCCATTACATAACTCAGTAGGCCCACATAAAGTTCCAGTACATGTTGGGGGCGGAGGAAAATGGATAATCTTGCAGCAGCAGCAGATACAACGCACAGGTACTTCCGCGACTCCCTCCAGCTCCGACAATCCTCTTCCTCCTCCATTTTTGCTGGTTTGCTCTTTCTGCCTCCTCTCTTCCCTCCCATGGCATCAGCCACATTGTCTTTGCTGCTCTCCGTGCCGCCTCGCAGTCTCTATTGTCACTCCCACTCCTTCCGTTCATCGCCGCCCAGTGCAAAGCAGCCCTCTGTCCCAATCCTCGACCTCAAGCCCCTCGCTTTTCCTTTCCCTCACAAACCTACCACCTCCTCCTCTTTCGCCCCGCGTAGTTTGTACTCGAAGAGAGTTTATGTGCGTGCCGTTGCGGAAGAAGCCGCGGTCGCTTCTTCCTCTTCTTCTTCGGAGGGCGCGGCCGCCAGGAGGCTCTACATCGGAAACATCCCCAGAGACGTCGACAACGCCCAGCTCACCCAAATTGTTGAGGAGCACGGCGCCGTTGAATCAGCTGAGGTATCAACTTCAAATCCAATCATTTTAGCGTTAGCCTCGCTACCTTGTGATGCAATTGCAATTGCCATTGCGATCAACCCGTCTTTCGATCCTGGTCAGGGATTCTCTTCGTTGTTCATCCTCTGTCTGTCGGGTTCAGACCCCTGGTTAATGATCATATGTGGTCCGCATTATGCTGTTCAGAATGTACATTGCATCTTACTTATGATTTTTTTACCGAAGTGTATTACGAAAACATGTCCAAAGCACAAGATGAGTAGCTCCATGAGTGGGCTTTGATTCTTTTCAAGAAAAATTAAGATCAATGTCTGAACTTGAGATTGTACATTTTTTTTTTTTTTGGTCTCCTGTTAGGTGATGTACGATAAGTACTCTGGCAGAAGCCGCCGATTCGCATTTGTTACGATGAAGACAGTCGAGGATGCCAATGCCGTGGTAGAGAAACTGAATGGCTCTGTAAGTGACTGATGTATAAAATTAAGGGAGTTACATTTGTAGACAGTAGATGACCGGGAATGATTTAGCTCTATCTATTCCCTGGCAGCAAATAGGAGGCCGGGAGATCAAAGTAAACATCACTGAAAAACCTTTGCCCTCAGTGGATTTGTCCCCTTTTCAATCTGAGGAATCCCAGTTTGTGGACAGCCCACACAAAGTATATGTGGGAAATCTTTCTAGGTCGGTAACTACAGACACGCTGAAGCAATTTTTCTCTGAGAAGGGGCAGGTACTTAGTGCAAAGGTTTCACGGGTTCCAGGAACATCAAAATCCAGTGGGTTTGGTTTTGCTACCTTTTCCTCGGATGAGGATGTGGAAGCCGCTATTACATCTTTTAACAATGCTGTAAGTGGATTGATCATCGTTGATAGTTTATGCAATTATGTGGCCTTGTTGGCATAAGCTTCATATGGGTACACATGCCACAGGATGCCATTAGTGCGACTCCTGCCTGAGTTGCTAGCATACGCGTTAAATCTGTCTTTAGGCTTAAGCAATATATGCATGATCTTTGTTCAATCTTTGCTTCTAAGTTGTGCGGCTGCTCACTTTTTTTGTCTTCTTGACATAAATCTTAGGTATATAACCCTTAGAAACGTTCTCTTCTCTGTCTGGATCAGTACTTATGGTTTTCTAGCTCATCGACTATTCTGCCTCTTGCTTTGCAGCTATTGGAAGGACAACGAATTCGTGTGAACAAGGCGTAGCAGTGGGGGAGAGCTTTAGCTTTTGAGATATGCACATCACTTATGTATCCTCCGGAGATATCAGTATTTTGCGCTTTTGGAGTGTTTTGGTTCTATTTAGATACCTGAAAAGGGTAGGGTGTAAAGGAGATAGTTTTGAAGCTCGGTTGCGTATTGTAAGTTTCATCTTGAGATTGATCATGCTGCTTTATTGATGACCCCAAGACTGACTTGATACTCTTGAGTGCTATTCATGTCTGCTCTGAGGTGAGTGATTTAACCTAGGGCTCAGGAACCAGCCAGCCGCATCTTTCCGGAAGCAGACGAGCTTCCAAGATGCAACCTATTACCTCTAGAAGATTTATTGGGAGGGGAAGCTTATTTCGTCACTTGTGGGGAACTTGTCTTTGATACCAAAAACGTTGTGTGGAGTCTATTTCAGGGACCAAGAACGTCCATTGTGGTATCATAAAACATCCGAAACTATATCTGTTGTATCTTCTATGGAATGATAATTAACAAGATAGAGAGCCTCTTTTGCATATGATAATTTATTTTGGGAAAGTAGCCTTTTTATTTATTTTGGGAAGAATATAAAAAAAAAAATACGTCCTACTTCTCGTGGCGTGAAGAAAGGGGAAATTGGAGAAAATCCTTGAAAAGAAGATTACGATATGAACGTGGTGGTTGATATGAGAGGTATTACTTCATCTAAGAAAAACTGCATCTGAATGCAACGTCGGATGTGCAGTCATGCTTGGGTAGTTAATTGCAAGCTCTCATTTGCAAATTCAGCTTTAACTGTCAGTATTTTCTCGTCACTTTCTCCTGTTTGTTTTTTCTTTTTCTTTTGTTCGCCTAGGTGTTAGAGTGCGCACATAGTGACATAAACTATCTTCTTCTTTCGCTCGTTAAGAGAATGTTTCATGTATTCCGTCGGATATTTCGGAACAGAGACCAAGTTCGAAAGTTGACTATATATAT
The DNA here is from genome assembly GCF_020921035.1 of Rhodamnia argentea. NCBI lineage: Eukaryota > Viridiplantae > Streptophyta > Magnoliopsida > Myrtales > Myrtaceae > Rhodamnia > Rhodamnia argentea. The sequence goes on along the minus strand of NC_063157.1, from coordinate 20,442,101 downwards.
TTTTGTATGTATGTGTGGTTTACAATATTTTCCCTTCTCACTTTCTAGAAAGAATAAAGAATTCAATATTTTCCTTTCCCCCATTTCGTCAAATTTTCCTAAGATAGCACGAATACAAAGGAAAGGAAAGGAAAGGGGGAAAAAAGGATCATTCCGTGGGTAAATCTCGAGAATAACGTTTGTTCAGTGGGGCTTTAATTATCCTTTTGATATTGAGCGAGTAAGAGAGAGAAAAGAAAGCGCAGAAACACAAAAACTGGCGCCACTCGCTGGTTTCCCGCGCGCACCCTCCCACCACCCCCACAGATTCACCAGCCCATCACCCCTTCCCTTCCCTTCCCTTCCCTCTCCTCTTCCATTCTCTCTCTTCCGATACTCGCAGTTCGCGACTGCTACGTTGTTGTCTCTGCCGACATGTTTTACTCGCAGACATTTCTGGGTCGGAAAGGTCCACTCGGCACTGTCTGGTGCGCCGCTCACTTGCAACATCGCCTCAAGAAATCTCATTATACCTCCACCGATATCCCTAAGACCGTTGGTTTGTAATCTCATTCCTTTGCGGTGCTTGATTCTCAAGATTTTCTTTTTTCAATTTCCCGGAGCTACCGTGATTGTCATTTCTCTTCGCCTGCTTTGTTCGGTTCACCCGTCAAAAGGAGAAGAATTGATGCAATCGGACTTCAGTCGCATGTGAATGAGCGCCAAAGTTTCTTCCTTTCTTTGCTTTGACGAAGGAAGATTGTTCTTTTTCTCCCTCCATCTTCATTTTGGGGTTGGTCTTCCTGTTAGTTTTCCTTTCCAGTCGCATTGCAACTAGCTACGAGTTAATTCATGGGTTCGAAGAAACGGAAGAACCTTACGAGGAAGAGACTTGCAAGAATTTATTATTTTGTCAACCAGTTTGTCTGTAGACTCAGGATTTTCAGCTTGGCAAATTATCATTCTCGTTCTATTTAATTTCCGCTTTTGGCTGCAGAAATATACTGAGTCCAGTTGCATTTACTTTTATCCAATGATCGTTCAATTCATGTTGATTCGGCTGAACTTCGAGTGCTCATTCCTCCTATTGCCCTGACTTAGTAAACTGTACTAGTCCCTTTTTTTATGACTAGTCTCCACGATCCTCCCAATTTTCTGTGTAGACGCTTGTGTACATGCCAGTGTGGGTGAAAGTGCTTGTGCAGCTGCTGCACAAAGCAATGGTATGGCTCTTACGTAATTCGATCATGATAAGGCCTTTACCTTTGTTAAGTCAAAAGATAGTAGGCCGGTCAGAATGGAGAGCAATTGACATAAGTTTTTTTTCGGGAGGGATCAATTTGGAAATTGAAGGAAGGCACCTCTTGTGGGATCCAATTTAAGTGACGCTTCCCAAACTTGCACAGGGGGAGCATATTTCTCACTGTAGCATAATAAGAACTTTGATTGGATGTTTCCTGTGATTCGTCTGTTTGCTTTCAAGTGCATGTCCATACACTCAGCATCTGGTGTTATTCTGTAATTATTTGGATACATAACTCACCAAGATTGTCAAATTTGAATATTTCCTTTTGGTATTCTGTAGAATATATCATGTTTCCCGAAGTGCCTATTGCTTTGAGGATGTCTGGCCATCTTCTGTTGGGCGTTGTTCGGATATATTCCAAAAAAGTGGATTACCTTTTCCAAGAGTGCAATATTATACTCACTGGATTGAGCAAAGTTTTTGCTCCAGTAGAGCTTAATTTGCCAGAGGATACAAGACAGGCACCAGTACAATCTATCACTTTGCCCAACACATTTGAACTTGATGCCATAGATTTGGACGGCACATACGAAGAGGGGTATGATTATGATTACTGTCTTGCCTTTCTATGGTTCCACCTTTTGAAATGTCATGAATCGTGGATTTTATTTCAGGATCCAGGATTATCATCTACGGAGCCACGAGGAGATTACTTTGATAGGTGACTAATTTCTAATTTAACTAAATAATGTTTTCAAATTATTTGGTTTGAAGTTTGCATACTTAACACAGGAATTTGTGTACTCTTCTGCCTTGGTTCTTAGAGCAAATCCCAACCGGAAGAGATCCTTATATTGTTGTATCTTTTGATGAGGTTATAATCTCTCACTTGATCATATTCGGGTGGCTTATCATTGCTTTGTCCTTTAACATCTAGAAATTCCTCTGATACCTAACAAGAATGGCTTGTGTTATAGGATATTCAGCAATCGTCCCAACATGCACTGGTACCTAATTCCGTGGTTAGTTTAATGGAGGAAGAGTAAGTGTCCTTACAAGTTGTCTATTTCCTCAATGTTAGGCAGTTTACAAAAAAATATGTAGTCTTTTTATCGTTCATTGATAAGGTGATTTCTATGCTTGTCTAAACAGTAGTACGCATTCTGAAGGTCCTACTCATAGTCACCCAGATGTACCTAGGGAGAGCTTCCAGGATTCTCCTCCTAGATCAAGGGGAAAGATAGATCGTGAAGTTTCTATGCCAGATTTGCCAGAAATAGAAGTTATGCGTGATGCAGTTCATGATGTTGGCTTTGAGAACTTTCCACCCATGACAGATCTTGTACATGATAGAAACTCTCCGACTAGTTCTGAGCAAATCATGATGGAGAAGGGAACTGTCACCCCTCTTGTGCCGGATGCCTTGGCTTCTGGAGGGTCACCACTACCTTATCAACAGCCTTCAGAAACAGCTGCTCCAGCAGATCTGCAGAATGCTGCCGTGTTTCCAGATGAGCCTGTTTTGTTTGGTGGGACTTTCACCACTTTCCAATCAACTTTTGTTATGTTCATGAGCTAAGTTTATGCCTTGTCAGAGTTTCCATAGCCCGCGTTCTTTACATGTGTTTTTCTATATCTCAGAGCATGCATCACCTGAATTGGCGATCCGATCAAGCCCACCTGTCCAGCAGCCACCAGCAAGGAAAAGGAAGAGAAAGCAATTATTTGACGAATGTGTAGTGTTGAAAAATAGGTAATTTATTAGTCAAGACACAAGGGCAGGCTCATATGTTCTTATTGTCTTGTAGTAACTCAAAAATGTTTTTGTGCAGCTTTATGAAGAGGGCTCTTGACGATCCCAGTAATATACAACGCAAAAGGAGGAATACTCCTTGCTCTGCTTTTGGTTTATGGAAGTCAAATAAACGCCTCAGGAAGGAGTGCAGTTTTCAGGAACCCCTCTTCGATGGTATTTGTCTCTCCAGAACTTTTATACTGCCTTTTGCATGCACTAGTTGGAGAAATCTTCACTAGAGGATGACACTATATGCGTTGCTGCAGGCATGTGCCCTGATCTTCAGAATGTATTTAAGAAGGATTACGTATCAATAAACTCACATCTTTTTGGCCAAGATGATGTTATTCCAGAGCCTGTGGATTTAGAGACACCAGGTCCAACAACTGAAGTTTTGCCTGGTCTTCGGATTTCTCGATCTCCTGATAATGCTACTGCTTTTGACATGGAGATTGAACATCTTCGGCATGACAAAGACCAAACTGGCCTCAACTTCCTGGATTTTGTTTCACTTCCGATAAGAGGCATTGACTCCTCTCTCGGAAGAGATACCTTTACCCCTATATCAGTGAGTTTGGGATCGGCACCGGAGCTTCCTGAGGGAAGTACTGTTGGAACTGGAATTCTGCCAACACCTGATGCTGCCATGTCCACTGGTCCTTTTAGTTCTGACATGGAAACACCAATGACATTTATAGAGGAAAATCAAGTCGAAGAGAACACTCGCCTTTCTGAAATTCCAGAAATGACTGCTGCTGAAGTAAGTCTTCACATGCTTTTCCATGTATTCTTCAATTCTTTTTTATTCCTATGCCAACTGGCCGATAACTTCGATATAACATATCGTTAATTATTTGATCCCTGGCATTTCTTGTGAATGTGTAATTCGAATTGATCTTGTTTCACTTGGTCGCTATATAAATTATGTTATGACTGTTTTCAGTGTGACAAAAGGCCAACACTCACTGTTATGGTTTCACCTTCTAATAAAGTTAGTACTGTGATTTTCCTGACCCTTTAAATTGTGACATGCGTAAAATTTCTATGCCTCAAAGTTGCTCGTGTTCATGTATAAATATTTCATTTCTGCGCATTCTTCATCTTATTTTGCATCACCAATCCCAGTTCCTTACACTTGGCGTAGAGTTTCTCTCCTCGGTGTGTTCTTTATTTGGCCTTATCTACTTGGCATTACTAGGTTGGAGTCTTCGACACATTGCCTAGTGCATAATGCTTCCTTGTTGTTTAATAAGATCAAGTGAAGCACACATTTATATATTGATTCTTTTTCCCTAGTAAGTTTGGGTACTGGAGAGCTTTGGCACAGGTTTTTGATTCTGTTGCCAATGTATATACAGGAACTTTATTTTCTGGAAGCAGAGGATACTTCACTGGCGGGTATGATGTGCTACATAATTTGCGCTACTACTTTTTTCTGTGTTTTGTATTGTTTAATGGGCGAGACATCTGTTGCTGACTGAGAATGCTCGATAGCAGGATCCTGCAGATCACAAGAAATTGACCCTTTGTCTCTCAGAACAAGGTTTGACCTTGTGTCCTTATTTCAAATGGAATCCCTTATTTTTAAATGCTTAATAGTTAGGTTTAACTCTACGATTGTAAGTGATTCACTTGTGCTTACTGTAGTTTACTGCTTGGGACTATTGCAGGGCGGTCGCTCAGTTCTTACAAAGACGTTCTCCCACTGCCCCAGGACAAGAAGAAGAGTCAGGTGTTAGCCTGACCAACATTCTAGAAGGAAAGAACAGAAGACTATGCGCAAGAATGTTTTTTGAGACCCTAGTATGTTCCTTGCAATTTCTATGGTAGATGGAATTTTTATGGTAGATATATATTGCGTAATAATCTAATCTCTTCCATCCACCCCACAAAACCCAATTACAGTCCCCATAAAAGAGCATCAGCGTTTGCACTTTCTACTAGAATTGTACGCATAATGCATTACCTTAACATTTGAAGCCTTGATCAGTGCTGCCCATGTTCTAGTCCTTGCTTATGTTGACTCTTGTGACATAATCGTATCAGAGATGTTTGACAAGATTCAAGGTTCAATGAATGAAGATTGTATATGTTGGTTCATGTCATACCAGATTCTTCTGTTGCGCCATAAATTGTCCTATGTGCCGTATAAGGGAACAGAGCATTTTCTGGACCGATAGAAACTTCCTGTTGATTGAGTAATTTCAGGTGCCATTTACAACAAAATCACTACATAGAGGATAATTCATACTGGTGCTTGCTAATCACCTACCACTACCTGTTTTGCTAGTTTTCATGCATTGATGCTGCAAATTTGGATCTGATACCGGCTTCCTGGAAACCTACATGATACAATATTTGGTATAAATGCGAAGAATCTTTTCCTATTTCTGTTAGGAAAGTGGATGCCACTACTCTTAAGTATAGCTAACAAATGATTGACACTTCTCCTTGATTTATCATTCTTCATACTAAGCTAATATTCTGGATCATTTTCTCAGTCGGTGATTACTCATGATGTGGACAGGTTTTGAAGAGTTATGGACTCATTGACGTGCAACAAGATGAAGCTTATGGTGATATATCACTGAAGTTGACTCCTACACTTTCAAAGGGACCAATTTAATGTTAGATAAATATGTGGTCGATATCATTTTCCTGTACATAGACACAAGATCATTATGAGTAATGAAGGTGACTCCTCTCTGCAATGATGTTTCAGGTCTCCACTAATTTCTCTTTTCCTCTGCATGACCAAAAAGGCTCGAGAGCTTTGTAGGATCATCAGCTAGCCATTTGCTTTATTTATGCAGCGCAGTAAAACAAGATGTTTGAACACGATTTCTCTTAACTTCATGTATAGATGCCTCCACATAATTTCCAGAATGTGGTTTTAACATTCTGGAGAGCAAGAAACTGGTATATAGAATAGGCAATGGATGCCCTCCATGATATTAGGAGCCTGCAGTTGGCTGCCAAACTTGCTCTTCACCAGGTGCGGCGAATGTGCCATCCCAACTTTCATTAAGTTTGCATCAATATCCAAATCCTCACCTTTGATTTGACAGGCAGGACTTATTTGGATGACATAACTGGATGCTTGTTGAACAGGAGTTGTAGTTTTATCATTCAAATTGTCGAGCTTCTTTTGGTAATGGCCCCTCAAGTGACACTCAACTCAACAACCCAAGAACTGAAAAGTCAAGGATATCACCTCCGAAATTACTAAGATCCAAATAACACACTAGTAAGACACCTGATCTGGAAATAACACCCTAAATTTTTAGCCCTAAGTATACTCAAAATGAGACTAAAGTACCCCCAAGAGTAGAAACCCCAAACCCTCAATAAATCCTCAACATTGATTAACGAATCACAATCATTAGAAAACCCTAATATCCTAATTTTCTCATAACCGCCGACACTCCATTAAACTCTTAACCTCGAACAACCCAAAAATTCCAATTACCTTGGAATATGACTCTAAATGCAAAATAGCAGCAAATAGGAAATAGCCCGTAAATCAACACTTTGTGTGCCCTAAATAACCCATAAACCCCAAAAAATTAAGAATACATTCCCAAGAATTCTAAAATCCAAAGATAACCCATAAATGACGCCAAATTATGAAATAACCCTAAAACTAGAAATAGACCCTAAATGAGCCTCAAGTAACCTCTCTTTATAATCCCTTGAGAAATTCTAAGTACCGAATGACCCTTGAAAAAACCCTTCGTTAAAACTAATTTCATGAAAAACTCATCATCCCCGGGTGCTCAATGACTAACCCCTTAACCCCAAAAACCTAAAACAACCCTAAAATAAACAATAATTGAGTAAGTTTTTAGGTTTTAGGGTTTAGGTCATTAGTAGGAGTGAGCAGTTCTAGATTTCGTATAGGTTTCACATGGAACTTGCCCATCGGAACATGTTCCTTATTTTTTGGCACTTGGAGCCTACCTTGCATATCTTGAAATCTAGAACCTACCCTATCACAAATTCGAGGATGGGTTCCAGGGTCTACCCAAGTTCTATCAATATTTTTCATTAAACTATTGTAGTGAATTATCATCTTTAATGATTACCATTTGCTGCAATAATCCACTAATCACAACTCTAATTCAAACAAACGAATAAATATGAAACGTGAACAAAGTAAAATTCTCAGTCATAAATATCGCTGAAAATGGAAATTCAAATTAGTGGTTCCAAATTACATACTTATTATTGGATGCCATGGAACATCGTATGATTGCACGAAAACATATACAAAGAAAAACACAAAAACTTGTTCTAGGTTCCAGTCTTCACCTACTTGGAATCTGGAACCTACTCGTTAGAACATGTTCCTCAATTTTTGGAATCGATAACCTACCCTACAAACAATGGAAACCGGAACATGATAGGTTCTCTACCGATCTAATTTCGGGTTTCGGGTTCTACCTTAGAATCATGCTCACCCCTAATTATGGGCTTAGGGTTTGGGTTTGAGGTTTAGGGTTTGGGGTGGTTTAATGATTTGAGGTTTAGATTCGATACAAAAAAAGTAGATATAGAAAACACAATTCGTCTCAAGCAAGAGTCTTTTTGATTTGTGACAAGTACATTGTAAGTCCTAAAACTTGACATGAAAGTGTAATTGAGTCCCAAAATTAAAAAAAAAATGCAATCAAGTCCTAAAACTAGTCAAATTGGTCCAATCAAATTCTTTCGTTGATTGCATTTATTGAAAGTTTTAGGACTCGATTGCATTTCTTAATAAGTTTTAAGACTCGATTGTACTTTTTGAAAATTTTATGACTCGATTGCACTTTAATGATAAGGTTTAAGACTCAATTGCACTTTAATGATAATTTTTAAGGCTCGATTGCACTTTTTGAAAGTTTTATGACTTAATTGCATTTTCATGATAAGTTTTAAGACTCGATTGCACTTTTTGAAAATTTTAAGACGAAATTATACTTTCATAATAAGTATTAGGACTTCTAATATACTTATGCCTTTTGATTCTAGACAAGTTATTGAAAGTCTTGGACAATAATTTAAAATATTGAACTAGGGAAAAAAGGTAAGAAAAGGGAGAACAAGTCGAATTGCTATTGGCAATAACATTGGTCCAGTGAATCTCAAAATGATTCCTACGTCCTTTTCATGGTCCTCACTTTTAATTTTTTGCTTAAATATGTTACCCATTTTTTTTGAAATTTAGTTCTTTTAGTCAATGTCAAAAGGTCCCATGTTGCGAGTCTTATGACCATGCATCTATTTTAACGCCAGCGCAGTCCCTCAAGGGTACATGCGGATACAATTGTGTATGCACAAAGCAAAATAAAGCCAAAAAAAAAAAAAATCCATTTTAGACGGCAAAAGGATATTAGGAGTGCCAATATTTATGTACGGTACTTACTTTAATGCTAATATTTTTTTTGGATCACTTAAGTGCTGTTGCACGTCGAAATCTTTCGACAGGGCTTTCTTGGTTATGGGTTCCGGGCCCAAAATAACTATAACCCAAAAGGGGTTGCTAACGCGAGAATCTTTTATCGAACTTAATCCGTTCCTTTTCCGAAAAGGAGTTTTGGGTTAGTTTTGGACAGAGAGTGTCAAATGCAGTAAATGTCTTTATTAACATAAAAGGCGTGTTCGGCCACCGGTTCCAATTTTAAGGACTAGGAACCGGATTGCCGCTCTTTGGAATCGAGAGCCGGACCATTGGTCTAGTCCAGTTAGTCCGATTTACTCATCCTGTTGGTGCATAGCACACTAGGTAGTTGGTGCTCTTTTGGCGGGATTAGGAACCGTTTCATTTCTTTGGCAACGGCAACCGCTAGGCCGTGTAATTCCGATCGGCACGGCACGGCACGACGTAGCAAGCATTCTTGTAAGGAGCGTTGGTCCATCATAAGTCGCGACCGACATCAGACCAATTCGGCGTCACTAATTCATGTGCATTTGACAAGTCATGTGATTTCGATCGGCATGGCACGAATTTATCGGGAAACCATCATATGACCACGCGATCACACTAGACAACCAATCAATTCTTATCTTTTGTATTTAGTCAAATGCTTACACGGTTGTGCTCAAAGACTTGGCCCAAGGCCATTTTCATGCTCAAATATGCGGTTTGATTCCACACGTGGTTACATGAATGCATAATTTATCCACTAGACTTTGTATATGATACAGGGCGATTAATTCTTATATATATACATATATATGCACCTACAACACTCGGCAGTCAAGTAACAACACCCAATAATCACTCGAGAATGATAATTAATTAATTAATTAATAATTAACTATCCCGATTATAATTGTTTAGTCTAACTGTAATTCTTTAATCCGATTACACATAGTCGAGCCTATAATACCCGGTCGGTCAGACGGTCCATCGTCCACTTGACTCGAGCCAATCACTTGCTCGCGATTGAACAATCACGATCAATCACCAACTATAGTCTAATCATTAATTAGCCACAACCCAACTAGCTAACCAGGCTAACTTATTTAATTGTGGTCATTTACCCTAATTCCAATCCCTAACTAAAATAGACCATAATTATCTAGTAAATACCTATTTACACTTATTGAACTAACCCTAAACGTAATTAATGACCTAACCGTGAGTTAGGGGTTAACTCACCAATTAACAACTTTCGGCGACGACTCGGGTGCGTCGGCGACGACTACGACAAAGGTGAAGTTCACGGCGGTACGGGTAGGTTTGGGTTCCTAGGTCCAAGAGGGGTTTTGACCTTGAGCTCTCGAGTAAAGGGGCCCTTGGCAGCCGATGGGTTGATGGCGGTAGGTGGCGGCAGCTTGTTGGTCCGAGTCATGGGCTTCGACGGCAATAATGGCTTTGGATGGCACGATAACGGCTTACTAGCGGAGCGGTTTCGGGCCTGAGGGTTTCACAAGGTTGAGGTCGAGGAGACCGGCTCGGGTTCCTCAATGGTCGATGGGGTTATAGCGGGTGATTGGGTTGAGCGAAAATAGGCTAGCGACGAGGATGAAGGTAGGTGGAGGCTGGTTGAGAGAGAGCAAAGGAGGAGGGGTTGCGGCTCTGTTCCGGTGGAGCTCACGGGCTTGGGTCGTGTGGGCTTGGCGGCAACGATACATGAGGGCCGCAAGCAACAATTCGATCGCAATTGTTGTGGTGGCCGGCGACGATGAGGCAAGAGGATGGGGGCGGCGGTTTGTGGGTTCTCGGGTTTGGGGGTTTTTGGGCGTTGCTTGAGGTTGCGGGGCTAGAGGGCTCGGCTGGTTAGGCTTAATGGCACGCAAATGACGGCAACTCGAGCGACGGAGAGGGTGGCTGCCCGAGGCCGGTTCATGGGTTTCTTGGTTGAGCGGGTTCCTCGGTAGCTCGGGGTCTCGGGACGAAGGGAACGGCGAAGGTAGCGGTTGGTGCGGCGGTGGTTGGCTAGCGGGCGGCACGGCGAGGCGTTGCAACGAGGAGAGGAGCAAGTGGTGGCTAGCGTTGGGCAAGGTGAGTAGAGGGGAGGTTTGGTCGGGGGCAGTAGCAAGAGGGAGGAAGGAGAGAGAGGAGAGGGGGAAAAGAAAAACAAAAATGAAAAAGAAAAAAAGAAGAGAGAGACTTCACATAATGGGGAGGGATGGCTGATGTGAGGGGAAAGGGGGGCTCACGAGTCAAATCGGCTTTTGAAATTTTTGTCTTCTAGTGGATAATAACCGAGGGTAGTTTGGTAATTTGGTAAATAGGTACCGGTTAATCATTTGGCTTAATCGACCGAGGGCAAAATTGGGATTTTCACACTATGGTTCGGTTAGGGCTGGGCTTGAGCTTAAATGATCTCGATACTACTTCACGACGACTAAACTACCGAAGCCTAATCTAAACCGACGGATGTCTTAGGGATATCCAATTATTATCTCTTAAATCCTCGTAATCCAATATGATTTTGCCTCGATTGGAATTCACAATTTTTCTTACGGACATCAAAATTTTGGGATGTCACAATTCTTCCCTCCTTAGGAAATTTCATCCCCGAAATTATACTACTTCACGACCTCAAAAGATAGAGATACCGACGTCCCATAACATCCTCACTACTCCTCATACACTACCCATTTCATATTAATCCTTATCTCAACTTAGCACACTAAAACCATAAGGCAATCATCAATACACAAGTCCGGCTCAAGCTTATGATCCTCAATTACTAACTCGTCACAATTCCGTATCTACAATCCGCCTAGACAAGTTAAATAGTCTAACCGCAAAAATCCAAACCTAAATTGTCACCATCCGAATTTGTCGTCCAATCCAAATGTCGGCCGCTATACCATATCCACAATTAACTACAAAAATCTGCCAACCATACGTATTGATCGACAATCTCTTAACTAACAAATAGACATAAGTGATTGCTATTTCCCCCACCGGATACAAATACATCCTACAACATAACACTTTACGTTTGAATTATCTTTTCAGATTGGACATCCGTCCGAGGATGGTAGATCGTATTAAAATGCAGTTTCGTTTCCAATGCAAACTGCAGACTCTTTCTAAAACGTGGCAGTAAACTTGGGATCACAATCCAAAGTGATCGTCACTAGCATCCATGAAGATGTACTATTTATAGTACATACAGCTCAATATATCTCTCCAAAGAGAAATCCTTTCACACTGCTATAAAATGAGCAGGCTTCATCAATCTACTCACTACAACCCAAATTGAATCATTTTCCCTTTAACTCCTTGGCAATTCCCATCACAAAGTCTACTGTGATATGCTTCCATGTTCACTCTAGAATTTCCAGTGGTTGCAATAGTCTACCAGGCTTACAAGTGTGCACCTTGACTTGCCAGCATGTCTAACACTTCACCACGTGCTTGGTTATGCCAGCCTTCCTACTATTCCACTAGTAGTATTGCCTGAAATTTCGGTACATCTTCGTGTTATCTAGACTAATATTAAAGCTACTGCGATGGGTTTCTACCAAGATTTCCTCCTTATCAATAGCAAGATCCTTGTGGTTATTGTCTCAAGAAACTATGTAACCTTACTATGTTTCCGAAGCGCACTTTGATTACTAGTCTTCCCTAATTGCCATATCTCACAATCTTAACCTTATTCTGGGTTATCATCCGTCATTAGCAACTCCTAGATTCATCTAGTAAATCTCACTACACTATCCTCTCACAACTTGCCAATACGAACCTTTCATGTTCGTTTCCACCACTCATCGCTCCACAAGTTTACCCGTGGTTCCGTTGGTTACGGTCCTCATACAAAATACACCCTACCACCACATTGTTGGGTCGCTAGCTAACTAGCTTGTATTGATCCGAGTTCATTCCAAGACTATCCTAGTCACACGAGAGAGGACTCTCTCTACGACTACATAGGGGCGCAAACCGACCTTCACTAATACCACAATGCGCAGAAGTATCACTTAACTACGGCATTTTAATCCACTCACAATCCTTCGTCTAACGGTCAAGATACAATGCTATGCACTTTGAAATATATTTCTTACCTTTGAGAATCTACTTTAATGTCATGAACATGTGCAAGGCATGATCATCTTTACCACTCTTCGCACACCACTTGCATTCACATCAATCCTTATCTGTTAGAACTTTCTAACTCCACAAGCAACCATCACATCTCAAAGGTCAATTGCTTAAGATCGATCTATAACTTCATGTCCGATCTTTATCTAGATAAAACTCATATGCATTCAATCATGTTGGCCTTTAGTTCAAACGTTCGTCATTCACTTTCTTGTGATCATCAATTAGGGTTGTCAATAAAAATTGACAACTTAAACCGTCAAGATGCCACACAAATTCAGACCTATAATTTACAATCATCAATCACCACAATTCCAAACATGCTAACCACCAAACTCCAACAATTTAAGTTTAAATCCTCACCTTCCGAACTTATCATCCAATCATCTTGTCGATCGCTATACTATATCCTCAAGCTTGGTTGTTGGCAATCTAAAATTACACTTATATAATCCAACCGGCCTTTCGTCCATAAGTAAATCATTAAACTTCAAGCTCATTCACCAGCTCCAACATACGCTTAAAACTTCCTCATTCTCATTATCTTCATTTCAAATCTCGGTTGTTTCACCACTCGGGGCCATTAATGAAAGTCGATAACTAAAACCATTAGAATACAACACAAATTCAAACTTATATAATCCACCAATACTAGTCGTCTCATTGCAAACTTGTATTCACAAGTCACACCTATCGATAATTCCTTTCCATTTTAACTTATTGTCCTTCTTAGGTAATCGCACTAAGTGCATAGTTATTGAAGAGAACTTTTCCACAAAGTGCCCGTAATAGTCCACCAAACCTAAGAAAGTTACACGAGTTAGCAAAAACTTGCATCTACTAAACTTGGCAAGCACTTATACTCCTTAAGGGTCCTCGATATAATTCTCAAATATTGCTCATGATTCTCACAACTCCTTAAGTGCACCAAGATGTCGTCTATGAACACTATCACCAATCCATCCAGATACTTCTTGAACGCCCTATTCATCGGATCCATAAAAAGTGACAGGGGCATTTGTCAAACCGGATGCTATCATAGTAAACTCATAATGTCCACAACGGGTCCTAAATGCCATTTTTGATATATCCTCCTTCTTAATCATCAACTGATGATATCCCGTCCGTGGGTCTATCTTGGAAAATACTGAAGCTCCTTATCGCTGGTCAAACAAATCATCTATCCTTAGCAATGGGTACTTGTTCTTGATTGTCACTTGACTAAGCTACCTGTAATTGATGCACAACCTCAATGATCCATCCTTTTTCCTCATGAATAACACAGGTGCTCCCCGTGGCGACGTCTTGGAGCATATAAATCCTTTATCCAACAACTCCCGTATCGGTTCCTTAAGCTTCGACAATGCTATCCTATTCGGTGCTTTGGAGATCGGCTTCGTTCCGGGGGCTAACTCAACTACAAACTCTATTTCCCTTTTTGGCGGCAACCCTTACAACTCCAAAGGAAAGACATCCAAAAATTCACATACAACAATGATGTCCTCCATCCTAGATTTCTCATCCGACACATTAACCACGGACGCCAAGTAACCTTGATAATCATTCTCCCGCAATTGAGTCGCCTCAAGCGAAAAAAAATCAAAAGACTTGAGGTTCCTTCTTGATTACTATCAAACTCAAAACGAACCGCATTCAATGGGTTAAACCACCATCATCTTGTGATAATCGTCCATTGCAGCTCTAAGACAATCTATATTAATAATAACATTAGAGTTAAACATTGTCGGTGCATTCGAATCTATTCTCTCCTCATGATCCTTTATAATCGACTTACACTCAGAATATCCCACAACAGATACTACCCTTTCCTTTAACGGCATAGAGATCCTAAAGGCCGTTCCCAATGGTTCCAAACTCAACCCAACTAGTTTAACAAGCTACACTCTTAGCGGGTATTTTACGGGGCCCCGCTCACCCCAAAGTAAAACTAATGATAACTCGGGCATACAGCCTTAGAACTTAAGTAACAAATACATGTACATAATTTTCAATCCTATTAACTATCCCAAATCCCAACGCTTTTTATCACTCTAAACTATGGCCGGATGGATCATGCTGATCTTGCTACGATACCACCTTAGGCAGAGATGTCACGCCCCGATCCTCGAGTAAGCCACAATCTTACCAAATCGCCTCGAGTAATAAGGACGACATCCTAGGCACGTCATCGACCAATTCTCACTTTCATTCTTTTTATTAAGCACATGCAGAAACGATCAACTCCCAAACAACCAACACTAATCGGGGATAGGAAAGCAGGATACACTTAAATCATCAACAATAAAAGTGTATCTCATTTATAGATATTCTTTAATCATAGGAAGTACGTTTATACACACAAGTTCCACTTTAGGGCTACTTCTAACAATCCTAAAAAATACCAGGTTTAGTTCGGGGTTAACTCTACTCCCAAAACTACTCCATTAAGATTCACGTTTACCTCCATATCTCCACGGCTAAGGGCCTAAAAAAGGGATAACAACAACGGAGCGAGATATAAAATCTCAATGAGTCAACACTTAGGCCCGGCTAAGGCGTTGATTCCTTCAGGGCGGCCTAAACATATAGCAACAGTCGATAATAGATTAATGACGTGCGAACTACGCAAAACTCTAGCTATCACAGGAAAATACACAACCCAAAAATATATCACAACCACATGCAAGCTTACCACGCCTTGGTTCACACGTAATGCAACACTCGATTCGACTCAACAGTTACATCAACCAAGGGAAACAATCAAAACACCTAAACAACTTGTATGCACAGAATACTACACGTGTTTCGATTATTTATGGCCATTCGGCCTAGCATACTAGGTAATTGATACATAGCACACTAGGCAGATGGTGCTTTTTTGGCGAGACCGGGTACCATTTCATTTCTTCAAGAACGGCCACTGCTAGGCCATGTGACTCCGATTGGCGCGGTACGGCGTAGCGGACATTCCTATAAGGAGCATCGATCTATCACAAGCTGCGACCGGCATCCGATCAATCTGGCGTTATGGATTGATGTGCATCCGACAAGTCGTGTGATTTCAATCGACACGATACGAACTTATTAGGAAACCATCATATGACCACACGAGCACACTAAACAATCAGTCAATTCTTATCTTTTGCATTTAATCAAATGCTCACACGGATGTGCTATAAAACTTAGCCCAAAGCCATTTTCATTCTCAAATATGCGGTTTGATTCCGCACGTGGTCACATGAATGCATAATTTATCCACTAGACTTTGTATCTAATACAGGATGATTAATTCTTGTATATCTATATATATATGCACCTATAACACTCGACAGTCAAACAACAACACCTAATAATCACTCAGTAATGATAATTAATTAATTAATAATTAACTATCCCGATTACAATTATTTAGTTCGACTGTAATTATTTAATTCAATTACACATAGTCAAGCTTATAATACCTAGTTAGTCCGACAGTCCATCGTCCACTTGGCTCTAGCCAATCACTTGCTCGCGATCGAACAATCACAATCAATCATCAACTACACATCCCACTTAGCTAACTAGGCTAACTTATTTAATTGTGGTTATTTACCATAATCCGAGTCCCTAACTAAAATTGACCATAGTTATCTACCTAAATACTATTTACACCGACTAAACTAATCCTAAACGTAATTAATGACCTAACCGTGAGTTAGGAGTTAACTAGCTAATTAACGATGTTGACACCTAATTTTGGCAGTCTCGTATTTTATTTTCTCTGTAAAATAAAATATGTCTCACTTATTAAATATGCATATTTTATTAATTTTCTTTTGCAAATAGAAACGAAAATAAAAATACATAAATCTAAAAAATTTTTATAAGAAAATGATTGAAAAAAAAAGGAAAAGGAAAAGGAAAAGGAAAAGGAATAAAATCCGATCGGGCCGGTCAAGCCCATTCGGGCGAAGCTCCGCCCGCCTTTTCTCCCCTTTCCCGCGAATAGGCTTGCACCGGTAGCCCAACCAAGTGCCTTTTCTTTTCCTCGCAAGTCCAGCTTTCTTTCTTCTCACGTGGGCCTAAGAGAACAACCCATTTTTCCCTTTATTTACCTACAGCCCATCTTCCCTTCTTTTTTGTCCTCAGTCCACAACTCATTTGTATTATCAGCCCATTTGGTCCCCTATCCACTCACCAACTCTCCACACCATCCCTACTCACGTCACTCACAATTACACCATGTATTTGACGTGGTCTTCTATCAATCCACGTCAACGTCAAACGGATTTTACGCTCGTCCACACAAGCAAGCTTGGGAAAGGAGGCAACGTGCATAAAAGGGAGAGAAGTGGGCAGGCCGAGGGTTCGGTCCCGAGGAAGAGGAGCGTAAGGGGAGTTGGACCAAAGAACTAGGAGGAAGTTCGGAAAGAAGAAGAACAAAAGGAGAGGGACTTACGCAGCTTCCCTCATTTCTTTCCCTTGAGATCGCCTTCGACTCCATTGGAAAAGGTTGGCCTCCTCTCTCGAGTTTGGTCGTACCAATTCGGTTACGGCACTCGCCGGTCCGAGAGCTTCGGTTTCTTGGATCGGCGAGTCTCGGACAACTTCCTATGGTATTTTGTACGCTGTAGATCCTTCTATTGTGTTGTTGACATGCATTGATGCAATACCCATCCCCGACCGCCGGGTTTTGACCCCTTTTTTTTGGTTTGACGTTCGGTCGCGCTCGTTTGCCTGTTAGTTTATTGTCTTTGTTTGGTTTCGAACTATGGACGGTCTTTTGAGTGAATAACGGTTCGGAGGGGTTCAGCCGTGCGAAATGGAGTAGCGATAGTAGTTTTGAGGCTTTGCCAAGCCAATCATTGGTGGTCATCGGTTCTCTGGAGGGCCATGGTGAGACGTTGGATTTGTTTTGGGAGGGGACCGATTATGCTGGTTCAAGGTCCGGAGGGATGTTGGCACACGAAGAGGCTCGAACCATAAGCACAAGTTGTTAGAGATATGCCCTAAAGCGACTATGTAATAGTTACATGTTAGGGATTTCGATTGTATTTTCAATTTATTATTTAATTAATGGCAAATACGTTTATTCATTTGTCCAATTATTTACTTATATGAATAAATTCCACAAGATCGGTTGTGGCTGGACCTATTCTTGAGACGTTGAGAATATGTGTGACAGGTTCACGCTTAGACCGAATCTTTAAACTGTTCCCGGTTGATGGATCATTGAATGGATATCAATGATCCTGTTGAGATCGGTGTGTTCTTAACTTCACCATTGAGCATTGGATGCTTAAGGGAATGACGAGTCACAAGTCATTGGATATTGCGATGCTCGAGTTAGAACACAGGTGCTTGTATCAGACAAGTTCACCGAACGTGACACGCATTGAACGATTAGCGACATGGAAGCTTTTAGCGTGGTCAATGTCTAATCGTTCATGCTTTGGTCTTGTGTAAATAATCCTTAGACCCGAGGCATAGTGTTGACTTGTGTGTTGGATGGCTATGGTTCACGAGGACGCATATTGATGGTTCGTTGATCCGTCTCTGTACTTGATGATCATAGTTCATGCACATACGAAGTCACACGTGTGCGCAAAATGGAATCTGTCTCCTTGTCACATGCAAGGTATGATATCCTATGCAATTTAATTATGACAATGTATTGAAATCCTTGGCCGGGGTTATGATCGAGAATGAAATGTTCATGTCTCATATAAATGCATGTCAATTAGATTTGTGCATATGATCGAATTGGTGACTTGAAAAATATTCCATGGTCTTTGTTCGATCGGGATATAGTAAGACAGAGGGATTGAATTATACCGTAACCAAAGCCGACGGGTTCATTATGTTCTTAAAGTATTCACACTATCCGGGTAGCCATGACATATTGCTAGATGTCACTCATGGCTTGTAGGACCTAGATGTTGATCGGGACAATCAATTCTCTTGAAAGTACTAAAGTGTTAGTGCATGTCTTACTCGCCAATCGGTGATGAACCTAGGGATGTCACACACCTCAACCAATACATGACGACGTTGAATGGAAAGATAACATTGCAAATATGTTTGCAATTACGATATACCGAATTAGTCGAACAATTAAATTAAATGAGATTTAATTTGATTCTTATTTTTGGTCATGGATGTACGTGCATATGATGCACACGCACTCTTATAGTGGACGCATATTGATGTATCCGAAATGCACACATTTAATCACACTATTATGTTTTTATTAAATTATATGTATATATATAATTGTTATATATATTTATATATAATTTATGTTGCACGCACATATTGATGTGCGTGCAACGTAGATGGTCGATACAACAAGTGCTGACCATGCGTTTTATTTCTTAATTAAAAAAAAAGTGTAGTAATAGTGCAAGCACACGATCAGCAAAAGTTGCTCACCGTGTGCTGTTTTGCCCACGAACATATCGTGTGCCTCATTTGCACGATCTGCAACGTGTGCATGACACGATCGTGGACAACGGGTTTTGTCGATCGTGTGCTCGTGTGACACGATTGGCAAAACACTCATCGTGCGGCGCCCATTAATGAGAACGAAGAGAAAGTGTGCGAAAGTGTGCGTAAAAGGCATGAGAAAAACCAGAAATTTCTCTCTGCACTTTTATTCTTGCATTGAACGAAAGACCAGAAATTTTTGAGAGTTGTGAGAATTGATTCCACAATATTGCTAGCACAATTCAAGTGGTGATTCTCGCGAGTTCGTTCTTTTGTTTGACGTTGCGATTGGTGGTGTGTCCGAACTAGAGGCTCAACACTTGTGGGGCTCGGATAGAACGTCCGAACCTTTTTCGTTTCAAGCACGCTTCAAGAGGTAACTCGTTGACCCTCTTTCGTTTAATATGATTTTCGATTGAAACGCACGAACTACGCCTCCGGAGATACGTGTATAGGTTTTTTTATTTACTTCCGCTGCGTTTATGTTTTATTTGCCTATGCATGTTACGTGTATCCCAACACAAGTAACGTATGCTAGGGCGGGGTTGGTTCGGCGGCCCGTGTTGGGCGTGAGGTTCGACAGCTAGGCGTTGGGCCGATGGTTAGGAGACCGCTAGTAAGCGTCCCCAGCTCGTGGAAAAACCTAATGAGTTTGGGTCTAGTTGGTGCGAAGGTAACCTAAGGCGACGCAAGTCCGGACTGAGGCAACGCAAGCCCGAATAGAAGCGATGCAAGCTCAAGCAGAGTCGCTGCAAACGACAACAGATGGTGACGATAGCTCGAGCAAGAAGAAGGTGCGGGTTTCGAACGATGGCACTTCAATAAAGCGGTAGAAAGACCGGACCTTGAAATGATAGAGCGGTTGGCGAATCCCAGCGTCAATCAACCAATGGCGGACGAATAGAACCGGTGCGGGTCCGGGAGGTTCGCCGGGGCATAGTTTGGCGACGGTCAGCTGAGCTAGTCCCGTTGGTTTGATGGCGTGCGAAATCGTAGGAGTGGTAGCGCAGGTGGCGACTCGGATATGAGGCGGTGGCGTAGCTGGCGGATCCTCGCATTGTGGTATCGGTACTACATAAACAGACCCAACATTTTGGCGAGAAGGTTCCCGAGGTGTAGTCTGGCAGCGGCAGTGCACCGGCGGTGAGCGGATCCCGGCTTTGCAAAAACGAACAAATTTGGGAGGTGAAGCTATGTTGATGTTGCAGAGGAGGAAGACGTCATAACGTGAAGAAGATGATGAATAGTAGCACGAGCGTGCCTTCCTTTGGGCGTTTGGGGCGACTCGGAAGGGCTGGTATAGGAGGATGAAGGGCAAAGGCTGGTTGGATGGGCAAGTTAAAGAGGAAAGAAAAGATATTGGGCCCGGGCTATTTTGTTCAAGAGAGGGGCTATTTTGGGCGTGCTAGAGATGGGGCCAGAAGGATTTGTGGGCTTGGTTCGGACAGAATATGAAAACTTCGGACCTAGACACTTTTTTGTGAGTTGGACCCGGTTCGGGTCCTCTCTCTCTCGGGCCCGATCGGGTCCAACTACTTGATCCAGGCCTCGGTCCGAGAACCCGACCTGGGCCTGGTTCCCTTTAAAAAAATATATTAATAAAAAAATAATAAAAATAAAAAATAAAATTAAATAATAAAAAACCAAAAAAATCAGAAAAATTTCAGAAAATTTAAAAAATGATTTTCATGACCTTTTTACCACTAATATGAATTTTCAAGCCTCGGATTGGCGTTGATTGAAAACCGATATCCAATCCGGTCTGATACTATTGTAATTCGACCTTCGAGTCAAAGTTGTTTGTTTAAATATCGCCATCATAGATTTGGTCCGTAAGTGCTTATCTTGATCTTTATTTGGTATATTTACCTGATTGAATGTTTATAACACTATCTTTTGAAAAATTACCTATTAATCGCTCTCCCTATATTGTTAGGTTAAGGATAAATAGGTGATTGCATGAAATGGCAGAAAAACATTATGCATGATCATTTAACACTGGTTAGATACTTGATAAGCTTAAAATGATATGCAAAATGTGTGGTCACTTTAGAGAATATCGACTGGTTAGGTATCGAAGGGGCGCTAATTATCTAGTTAGCATAAACAAGTCCTTGAACCTAGAAGCTCAGGTTGCGTAGGAATCGAGATAGCACTCCCGTGTCTCGATTGGTTTTTAGCCGACCCCAATAGGCTAGTGGCGACTCTTAATAGCATTTTAATTTGCTAATCGGTAAAAAGAAATTCAATGTCACGCGAGGTAGGACTTGGAAGAATCCACGCCATTGACCTATGGCAATACCTCTTAACCCGCCGAACCCTCAGGGGAGGCCGAAGGTGAGGTCGCGACAGTTTGGTGACTCCACCGGGGAAGCTAGGTTTAAAACTTGTGTAGACTTAAGCCATAATAACCAATTGATTGTTCCCTAACTTGATCACCATTTTTCCGTGTTGCTAGAAAAGTCGGGTTAATCTACTAATTTTGTGATTAGATGTTCTTGCGGGTTAGGAGTTATAAGGGGTGGAGTGATTGTTGACCTATCTGTTTTGCGGGGAGTTGTGAGAATGTATGTTTTCTAGATGTATATTGAAGCGTGTTTGATATACCTTGCTATGCATGCTTTTCATACACTACACTTTTTGCACACACATCCAGTGATCAAACTCGCACTGCGACCCTAGGAAATCCTTAGGAGGTGTCAGAAATAGATTGAGTCATACACAAGTCTACAAATGGCGGGATCATTTTTGATCCCGCTCATAACCTCGAAATGTGTGCCTCAACCCGATTATGTTGTCGGCATTTTTGGGGGCGGTACATCATTTCGTTGTGATGGGAGCCTATAGCCATTAGTCTATCCTACCCTTTGTGTGTCAAACCTCACTGTTAGCATGCGTGTGTTTATGCCATTAACGGGTATCATTCACCAACTACTTTGAGTATAATCTCTACTTCGTCCCAATTTTTTCCATGTTTTTTTTTCAGTGATGCTTTTCTTACGTTCATTGACTGACCGAAATACTCATATATGTTCACTCGAGCTCAATCGGGTCCGTAATGGTAAGCTTGGAGACGGTCGCAATCGAGCCCGACAACTTGTTAGCCGAGTTAGAGAACGCAATTGTACCCGAGATGGCGCTAGCTCAGCCGGATGAAAGTCATGACTTAGAAGATGATTCCCCGTGTAACCGGCGCCATTGGAATCAAGAGTTCCCGCGAAATGCGTATGCTGCGAGCGAAATAGTGGGTACCTTGGGGCAGCCCAGTGGCGGATATGATTTTCTGGTAAAGTATTCACACTCGCCTTGGTTCTTTGAGGAGCCCGTCCCGGAGACACGAGCTTATTGGAATGAGTGGGAGGATGAGTTCGATAAGCTGGAGCCCACCGAAGAAGCAGTTGCTCTAATTGAAGGAAAACAGACTGTCGACACCGAATAAGTCGCTCCCGATGAGGAAGTTGCCCCTGAAATAATGCCAAATTTGAGTGAGATGTTTATTGGTATGGCGGAACCTATTGTAACGGACCACGACCATTGAAGATGATCTAGGAAATTACCAGCTTGAAGACGAAGGCTACATTGACCTCACTTCCAAAGAATCCATCCTTGCAAAACCAAATAACAGTCCTTTAGGACTTGGATATTCAGGAGGTCGCAACCAACCCTATGGTCCCACCGTCCGTTTGCTTCGACGCAAGCGTTGTAATGTAGCTAGCCCCTACTCGTTTCCTCTCCGAAGTGGTTACCATGGACAAGGCGGTCGGGACAATCAAGGAGATCGTGTGGATAAGGCTGCTCACTTAGCGATAGGAGGGGGTTCCGGTAGCCAGCCCATCGGAAATCCCCCCAAGCTGCTCTTTCCTTGTCCGCCTAGAATGTTAGAGGATACGAGCCTCTCCAACTTGGAAGGGATAGCACAGCTATTCGAGGAGCCTGTCCCTAACACCATCGTTACACTTGTTGAAATCGACAATCTCTTTGGACCGCAAACCATTGAGGATGAGCTAGCCAACTCTCGGGATATCATTTCCGAGGAGCCTTTCATATGTGCTGCCGTATCCGAGGAGGCAGAGTCGTCGCCTAGTTCCCCTAACTCCCCGGAGTAGGATTGTGGGTTTGTTTATTTTTTGTCATGTATACATGCTTCGTTGCCCTGTTTCCCGTCAGGAAACATGTCTCTGCTGTGCTAACCATTTTTTGCATACCCCCAGGTCTCGAGCCGTTGGCTTGGGGGAAGTACATATTGTAATGCGGCTCCCAGTTAAATAAAACCAGCACATGTTTATTAAGGATGTGTGAAAGTATACTGCTAGTCCCATGACGATGCGATTATGAGCCTAAGTATAAGCCTGAGGACTGGACTTTCACACGTTTCCTAGTTTTGGCTTTTTTAAAAAAATCCGGATGACCCGATGATATGAGGGTATTTCTTGGAGCTTACCCATTTGAAAAATGTCGTTACAAATCTGTTTTGAAAAGCACACTTTTCTGCTCTTTGTTTATATGTTATTGAAATAAATTGACCTTTCGCAATGTGTCTCGAGGCATAGAATTCATCACATTCATGATAAGACCGCATGTGACTCGAACTCGCCGGGCGACGATTCTTCGATTCGGGCAAGCGATAGTGACGATCCGAAAAGGATTGAGATCGAATGGAGTCGCCACGAGGAATCAAAGCCGTTGACAGGTGAGCCAACCGTGACAGTGAATTTGGGTACGGAAGACAATATCCAAGAGACCAAAATTGGGGCAGCGTTATAGGAAGCGGAAGCCGCCGGATTGGTTAGCCTTCTTCAAGAGTTTCGGGATGTATTCGTTTGGTCATACATCGATATACCAGATTTGATCCAGGATATCGTGTAACATGCTCTACCGACTAACCCAAATACACCGCCGAAGAAACAACGGTTGAGAAGGGCAAAGCCTGAGTTGTCTAAAAAGATTGAGGAGGAAGTAATGAAGCTCTTAAAGTCGATTCCATTGAAGTCGCTCATTACCCGGATTGGATAGCGAATATCATCCTAGTGATGAAGAAAGACGGGAGAGTCGGGGTGTGTGTTGACTACCATGATCTGAATAAGGCCAGCCCCAAAGACGATTTCCCGCTCCCGCATACCGACGTGCTAGTTGACGATACGGCTGGGTTCGAGCTTTTCTCCTTCATGGATGGTTTTTCCGGCTATAACCAGATTCGGATGAAAGAGGAAGAAAGAAGCAAAACTTCATTTATAACCCCATGGGGAACCTTTTGCTATAGGGTCATGCCTTTCGGCTTGAAAAATACGGGTGCCACATATCAAAGAGCCATGGTGACCTTGTTCCATGATATGATGCACAATGAAATCGAAGTGTACGTCGATGACATGACCGCCAAGTCAAGATCGAGCGAGGACCATGTTGCAATTCTCCGGAAGCTATTTGAGCGCCCGCGTAAATACCGGTTACATCTCAATCCCGCAAAGTGTGTATTTGGGGCAAAATCTGAGAAATTATTGGGCTTCATAGTCAATAGTAGGGGCATCGAGATTAACCCATCCAACGTGAAGGCCATATGGGAGTTGCGACCCCCGTCTTCTGTGAAGGAAGTTCGCAGTTTGCTAGGGAGATTGAACTATGTGGCAAGATTCATATCCCAGCTATCGGAGACTGTCATGCCGTTTTTCAAACTTCTCAAGAAGAATGCGAAGATTGTGTGGGATATTGAATGTTAGATCGCTTTCTTGAAGATTCAACATTATCCGACCCATTCCCCTACTATGGTTCCACCTGTTCCCGGCGTGCCTCCGATCCTTTATCCGACCATCCACAAGGAGTCCATTGGAGCCGTATTGGTGCGTAAAAGACCATTAGATGGAAAGGAATGCGCGATATACTACCTCCACAAGAAATTCTCAGATTTCAAAACCAATTACTCGGAGGTCGAGAAGACTCGCGTAGCTCGGGTTTGGGTGTTGCACGGATTGCGACAATAAACCCTTCACCATCAGATCATGTTGACCATCGAATATGATCCCATTAAGTATCTACTAGAGGAGTCGGCATTGGTTGGCAAATTGGTCAAGTGGCAGATTCTCATTTCTGAGTTCGATGTGCGGACCATGACGCAGAAGTCGTTGAAAGGTCAAGCTATAGCAGACATGTTAGCAGAGGACGTTGCGAGAACGCAGGCCGGAGATGAGATAGACCCTCTTGATGATCGTGTTTTACCGGTAACTACGTAAAAGTGGGTCATGTACTTTGACGGGGCTGTTAACCTATCCCGATCCGGCACAGGGGCAATCCTTATCTCCCCGGATGGCCAGCACTATCCGAGAGCCGCTAAGTTATTGTTTCTGTGCACCAATAACATCGCTGAATACGAGGCCCGCATTCTTGGACTGTAGGTTACCGTAGAGATGGAAATCCGGAGGCCGTAGGTTTATGGTGACTTTGCCCTCATTATCCTTCGGACAGAAGGCGAGTGGAAGGCTCGTAACCCGAAGTTGATCCCATATCACGAGTTTCTGGAGGATATAATCGAAGAGTTCGATGGGATATCGTTCGAGTATCTTCCTAGAGCCCAAAATCAGTTTGCACTCGCATTGGCCATCCTATCCTCAATGTTCCAAGTGATCGCGGGTTCAAATATTGAGCCATTGAGAATTGAAATCTTAAAGCATTCTTCCTACTCCATGCTAATAGAAGAAGAGGCGGATGGGGAGCCATGGTATCAAGATATTAAGGTCTACCCGTAGACTAGAGAGTTTCCCGAAGGCAGTAGGGCAAATGACAGGAAGTATATGATGAAATTGTCTTCAAAGTTTTTTTCAAAGGTGATACGTTGTACAAGAGGTCATATGACTCCGTTCTCCTGAGGTGCATTGACACCAAGGAAGCCAATCGCTTGATGAGTGAAATCCATGAGGGTAAATGTGGCCCTCATATGAATGGCCACCTATTAAGTAAGAAGATAATGAGATTGGGCTACTATTGGTTCACCCTAGATATCGATTATATTCAGCATGTTCGATCCCGCCGTCAGTGTCGGGTCTATGGTGATTGAATCGCTGCTCCTCCCAATGAGTTGCATCGGATGTCCGAAGTGTGGTCTTTCTCAATGTGGGGGATCGACGTCATAGGGCCAATTAATCCAAAGCTTCAAACGGATATCGTTTTATATTTGTGGCAATTGACTACTTCTCAAAGTGGATTGAAGCGTGTTCATACACCAATGTCATAGCCAAGAACGTGGCCAGGTGTTTGGGTCGAGATATCTTTGCTCGATATGGAGCGCCAGAGGCTATAATCACCGACAATGACTTAAACCTCAATAACAAGGTGGTTGATGAGGTTCTTGGTGAGTTTTGCGTTCGACATTTGAATTCTTCGCCTTGCCGCCCGCAGATGAATGGTGCAGTAGAAGCAGCGAACAAAAATATCAAGAAGATTCCGTCCAAGAAGAGAGAGAATTATCGGGATTGGCACGAGAGGCTCTCTTATACACCGATAGCATACCGGATGTCGATCCATACCTCAATCGGAGCAACTCCTTTCTCGTTGGTATACGATATGGAAGCGGTGCTACTAGTGGAAATAGAGATTCCATCACTTAGGATTCTGTCACAGTTGAAACTATCAAAGAAGAGTGGTTCAACAGAGATATGAACAGTTGGATATGATCGAGGAGAAAAGACTGCGAGCCATCTGTCATGGTCGGTGTTATTAGAAGCATGTGGCGAAGATGTTCAACTGTAGAGTTCATCCCCGGTATTTCGAGATCGGTGACTTGGTGCTGAAGAAGAGATTGGCATTTATACCGCACCCTGGAGGCAAGTTCACACCGAACTATGAAGGGCCATATGTGATCAAGAAAGTCCTCTTTGGTGGTACGTTGATTTTAGTTGAGATGGATGACCGGGTTTGGTCGAGACCTGTAAATGCCGATATGGTGAAGAAGTATTACCCATGAATAAAATCGGAGGCTCTGATGGCCTTTTCCCGTGCAGATCCGATTTACTCTAATTGTTAGCATCATGCATACCATGCATATCATATTTGTGTTGCAGATTTAGGTATGATACTCATCGAATCCGAGCCAAATGACCGAATTAACTTAATTTGGAGCGCATTAGGTAAAGGAAACTTGCAAATGACCAATGCCCGAGGCTACACGAAAAGTCATGCCTCGCCTTGGCGGGATCGCTTAAATAAAAGCGAAACCCCCACATGACACCAATAGCGCGGCGGCCTGGTGGCATGGGGAGTGACAATGGTCCGCGCGCTTCGAGTTCAATCCCTGCGGTTGGCATCAATGTATACATTATATAAAGATTAATAAAAAAAACTTTTTACACTTCCCTTATTTTGCAGAAAAAAGGCAAGAATACGACCCAAATTAATATTCCCTCACAATGCTAGCATCAACAGTCCAGTTCTCGACGAAGTTTAAAGGAGTTAACCTGGATGGGTGCGGAATCTCGAGCGATACTTGAACCTTAGGTGCTACTGATTCATTCAACCATTGCCGCCAAGTGGCGAAGCTGGTAAAGGAAAAGTGCCAAACATCCAAATGGTGAAGTGGACACAAAGGGGTCAATATGCTAGAGTGACCCAGGTAAGTATCCTTTCCCTAACCTCTGCAGAAAGCTGTCCAAATATTTTCATTCCCAACTAGATCATGAACAATGTTCATTCCATGAGCATCATTGAAATATCTCATCCCGACTTGGAACCGAGTCAATATTTCATCATTAAAAAAAAAAAAAGCATCCATGTTTGTCGCGACCTAAAAAAAATAAACAGGTTAATTTTCGGGCTAATGGATTATCAGGTTAATTAATTAACTAACCTAACTCGGACTCTCCCAAGTCCATACCAAATCGCAACTTAAGGTTCAAATAATTAACATGCAATGTGTTTTGAATTTGGAGTCGCCACTAATCATTTTCGGTAGGTTGATTAGAAACCTAAATAAAATAGCGGGAGAAAACTATCTTATTTCCGCGAACCGGAGATTTTGAATTCGGGGATTTGGTTACGCTAGATTACTCTAACGCCCTTTCGGTACCATTTTCATGAAAAATATTTGATTTGGCAATTTTGATGGATTTTACTTGAAATTCAAAGATGCAATTTTTTTGGTTTTTTCTTCTTTTTTTTATGAGAATGCAAAATATTGAACTTTGTGCGATATACACAATGGATGATTTAGAAAGAAAGAAAACGCAGCCAATCACGAGTATTTACAAAAATAAATTAACATGTAATAATGCTAAAATTTGGAACACGTGGCATGTCTAAAATAAACAAACAAACGTTCAAACCAAATGATTACATTTTTATAGATCGAGATGGAAAAGATTACCTTCTATTACACAAAATCTTACTCACATACACGTTATAGTTCCCTTCAAGATCTCGGAGCTGGAAGAACGCGGCTGTCGTCGAAAATGGCAAGCAATGGCGTTGTTGGGTGGCGAGAGGCGAAATATGTGTCGGGACTCGTCGAAGATGATGCTCGACTAAAACTCTTTTCTTCACTCTCGAATTTTCTCTTCTGATTTTTCTCAAGAACTCTCTTTTTCCTCTCTAAAAATTCCTCTCAAAAACTCTCTCAAAACTCTCTCAATTCTCTTCCACTTCCCCCTAAGAGCTCTCTCTAAAACTCCTCTCAAGAGCTCTCTAAAATCTCTTCCACTCCCCCCTTCTAAAACTCTTCTCAAGAGCTCTCTCTTTTATAGGCAAAGTTCTTCATCCTTCATTCTTCACCTTCATTTCTTCACCTTCCATCTTCATCTTCTCTTCTTCATCTTCATTTCTTCACCTTCCATTTTCATCTTCCCTTCTTCATCTTCATTTCTTCACCTTCCATTTTCATCTTCCCTTCATCATCTTCTTTTCATTATCTTCCCTTCATCATCTTCCCTTCTTCATCTTCTTTTGGTATTTGCAATACAGTCCCCGAAGTTCCAAGTATTTGCAATACAGTCCCCGGAATTTTAAGTATTTGCAATACAGTCCTTGAAGTTTCAAATCTTCTCGGTGTATTTTTCCATCCCGTGCCTAGTCTAGACGCATGCTAAATTAAGTGTTACGCTTGCCCGATTATATGCCAATGCAATGTACGCTAAAAATAAATATGTGAGATGATTTTTTATAATTTTTATGCAAAAAATAGATTAGTCAAAATTTAGGCGTCAACAATGTTCACTGAACGGGTGCGTCCATTCATGTATACATGCATCTTGCATTGAAATCTCCTGCGGGTTCATTTGGTCGAGTGATTTTGCCAAATGAGGCGGAGGTATTGAGTATATCAAGTGAGAGTGCTTAAGATGAGTGGCAAACCCCGTCTAAACACGTCCTAATACACTCTAAGATTGAGTAAAGTGATAACAAGATTCGTGTCTTAGGATGGAAGATTCATTCGCAATGTGTACAAGGGTCGATGTGACAAAAGGCGCTTCTTTCTTTTCCCCATACACACAATATATCCCTTGCTAGCCACTTTGAGCCGGAGCGAGGAGAATTTCAAAATACCCTTGTCAAGAATCACCCTAAACTGGGGTAGATACAAGAGGTCGTAGTTGAAAATCAGCGGAGAGAAAGGTGAGAAAGATTTAATTGCCTTCACTTGTGTTAACTTTTGTGTGGTAACTTCAGGTGAATCTTTATGGAGATTCGAAGCATCCCAAAATGAAGGAGATCATTTCTTTCTCTATCCAAACACCGAATACCCTTTGCTAGCCAAGTCGAACCCGAAATCATTCATTTCTAAACCCGAGTGGTGATCATCTCCCCAAGTTGGGGCAAAACGTGTGATTTACCAAAAAAAAATCGGTACCAATGTGAAATGTCTCAAGAGTCCAGAGAGCTCATGATAAAGGCAAAGAAGAGAAAAAAAAAAAAAAAGAAAATGAAGAAAACAAAGGGCTAAAAAAGCAAAATGCCTAGTAAAAGCAAGACTAAAGCCCATAGAGGAAAAAACCAAATGCATAAAAGCTTTGAGCTTACCTCGAACAGAAATAAATGTAGAAAATAGAGAAAAACTCTTTTTTTGCCAAGTAAAAATAGGCAGCTGATTGGACTCTCGAGGCAGGTTGTGATCCCTAGAGTCAATTGCTTTCCCCAAATGGAGTGAGATTGGTAAAGGCACCAAGATGGTTACCAACTTGTAAAAAAAAAAAAAAATATTATCAGAGCCTATAAGCCTTTCCAAACCGACATTACAACCCATCCGAAAACTCTTCCGATTAGGATGTTTCGAGTTGACATGAAGACTTTACAAAGAAGCTACTACCCGAAGGAGTGGAGTCAATCATATCTTGTTTTATCTTCTAGGTTCTTGACTTGTAAACCCGACGAAGATAACAACTTCACATATTTCCCCAGTGTGGCCTCAAAGCGGGAGAAACCCCTTATGTAAGCCCATGACCAAACCAACATTACGGTCCCCGAAAGACCTTTCAGATTGATCAATAATGTATGCATTGCGAATATGTCTAAAACCTTAGACACGAAAAGAGTACGAGGTCTTGGAGTATTTATCTCAGAACCCTCAAGTGAGCGATCGGGATCAAGAAATATACCCCAGCGATAGTGGATGAAAAGCCCTTTCGGATTAAAGGAGCCTAGCTTGGCATGCTCAATAAATCTTTTTCAGGAAGCAAAATTGTTATTTTTCATGAACCAAGGTTTTCCTAAAAAAAAAAAAAATTACTTCCGGGAATGACAATTCTCCCTTCAATTAATTTTCCCCATGGAGTCTAATGGTTAGCGATGTCATCTAACCGAGCGAGAAGCTTGCGGTACCGTATTGTGCCAAGTAGCTTCCCAGGTGAGTAGACTTAGCTCTATCCGCCCATGCATTTAATGTCATCCACCCATCATTCTGAATATGTTTCATAAGTCCCGAGTTATGTAGAGACGCAGCTTGAGCGGTTCGATTATCTGCGGCGATTTTGAATTATGAAGGAACATATCACATATGTTCATTGGCGTTAGTATTTATTCGAGCTAACCTTGTTTGGACAGATATGATGCCAAGTGCTTATCAAGAGCCAAGTCACGCGAGTGTAAGTCGCGGTGGCGGAGTTTGTTGACGACATTTCCATTTCATTTAGCAAGTTTCGATCGACATGCAAGCGCTAAGGTCGAGAGCTTATCCTGTGCAATCCAGAGAATGTACTCCGGAGGCCGATGTGTAACTTCGGTCCCGGGGTAGCACTCTCTCCCTATTGAAGTTATCATTTATTGGAGCTAACATTTTTGGACAGAGTAAGGTGAACTTTAGCTTCTTGAAGCCCATTTCATAAACAGGTTCCTCATTTTGGTGAGCATAATACAATGCTAAGCCAAAGTCCCTTCCTTTCAAAATCGCCTTTTCATGAGTCCAAGACCGTTGTCGCGACCCTCCTCGAGGACGATTGAGGGCTAATGGGTCGCCCTTCCGGGTCCAGTTGTGTGTGGACCTTCGGACGCGGGCCTCTCCCAAGGCCCATTATCCAAATCGCAATGGAGGATAACGTGATCGACCTTCGGTGCGGTCTAGTGGCATGTGCTACGTGTGCATGCCTCGGAGTCGCCACCAATCGTTTCGTGGAAGGTACGATTGGAAACCCTATCGAATAGTCGGGAGTTTCTATTCGATTCTACGAGAACCAGAGAAGTGGGATCGGAGACTTAGTTACGTCAATTATCTTAATTGACGGCCTTTCGGTACCTAAGTTGAATGAATTTTTCTAATCTCGGATTTCATGCGGACGAGTGGGGTACGGATCCTAAATCTAGGAGTTCATGCGGATGGGAATGACTATCCTAGCAATCACAATCAATCAAAGTAAGTGCGCAAATCAAGGAATCCATAACATGCGGATAAATCACATCAAATCAGCATGGCATTCCTAATATAGTCCTATTGACTTAGAGAAAGGGTATTCAAAGCATAAGAGGAGGTCAAGAGTGATTTGGAAGCGATCCGCCCATGAGGGGCAAAATCGTAATTTTGAGAAAATTTGGGGACGATTTGCCAAAAAGGGCAAAATTGTCATTTCAGAAAAAATCTGGAGTGAGAAATGTCAAAAATAGGATTGGCCATTCAAATAGACCCATTTCCTAATTTTCGACATTTTTAGAGGTTCACAGGAATTTTTAGAGACAAATTACCCTTAAAGGGTAAAATTGTCAATTTTGGAAAGATCGGGAAAAAAAATCTCAAAATTAGGATTGGCTAGTTGATTGTGGCCATTCCTTAATTTTTGAGAATTTTTGGAATTTTTGGGAATTTTCTACAATTTTTCTTAATTTTTTTTGGATTTTTCTATGATTTTTTCGATTATTTTATTTTTTTATTTATCTTTTTTTTCAACCCGGTCAACAGACCGGTCAGCCCGGTCCGAACACATGCCCGGACCGGGACCCCTCCAGAAACGGCATCGCCCCGAGTGTTTGCGCTCGTATTTTGAAAATTCCCGCCTCAAGTCTATGAATGCTTAGGATTGTGCCACATGGCGCGAAGACGACTAGGTCACACGACCGGAATCAACGGTTCTAAACTTAATCCCCGCCTCAACCCGATTACCAAGATTGACGGCCTAGATTACAAGGTGATACTTAATCATAACCGCTCGATCTCATTACCGAAAAACAACGGTCAAGATCAAGAGACGAGACCAAAACTCAACCGTTCGATCTAGCTATTTTTTAATTTCTGAAAATGATTTTATTTATTATTTGAATTTTCGAAAATTTGATCCAACGATCGGAATGGTGACACGCGGCCAAACCTGGGCCACGGGATCACGAAAATCAGATTTTTTTATTTTTCAATAAATGAAATGTTTTTGAAAAAATGATTTTTATTTTTCAAAAATTCGAGATCTTGACACGTGGCATATTTTGGGCCGTCGGATCATTTTTCTTTTGTAACAAAAATGCCAACGTGGCTACCACGTCGGCGACACATGGACGTTGACCGGTCAACGTCATCGCCTGAGAAGACGATCGGCGCCGACAAACCTCGCCGGCGCCTCGCCGAAACTCGATTCCGACGCCCAAACAAGCCCAAAACATCGCGGTTTTTCCCTCATTCGATCTCACCACTAGCCTACATCCATATATCTCAAGTTTGACCCGAACGACAAGCCCGAACTAAGCTAAACCGATCTCCAATGTCCGGCGAAACCTGTAATTTCCGGCGATCCGAAAGAAAGCATGAAATGTCGACTAAACTCAACGACTTTTCTACAAACCTAATCCTTATCGACTCCGAATCAACATATCCAATATCTTACGTCTAAAAATAACTCTAAAACCACGTAGATTCAATGCGAACGGACGTGCTGTCCGGCTAATCAACAAAGCATACAAATCCGTTTACTAAATCAACCATTAGCTCCATCTAATCATCATACAATGAAGCATAGGATACTTATATGGAGGCCAGATTGCTTCGGCTTTTGAGTGAACGAGCTCATGAGCTCGGAGTAGGCCGTGGGGTTATGAGGTCGACGCAAGAGTTTTCATGCATCAAAATCACAAATAAAGCACAAAAGCAGGTTCGGGGGAGTCTCAGGAACATTTTAAGTCAAAAAGCAAAGAAAAACAACGATCTATTGGAATCGAGCTACGGGAGGCCGAATCTAGAAAATGGCGAGGAAGCTCACCTGTTTCGAGCTTGTCGGCGACAGTGCGAGGTTCTGAAATCTTCATGAGACCATGGGGAATCGATTGGTGTTATCGGCGAGTAGAGGCGTCGCCCGAGCTGGCCGGCGACAAAGCTCCAGACTCTCGGCCCTCCCTTCCTCTAATGGAGTCTCTTCCCCCCTTTCTTTTTTGTTTCCTCCTCTCTCTCTGAATCTCCTCTCCGTTTTTCTCCTCGTCGAACCTTTTTAAAGCTTTTTTTGTTCGGAAAAAAAAAAAGGATCCCTCACCTTACCAAAAAAAAACAAAAACGGATCCCTCAAACCGACCCCCTGGCTCTATCTTGCGCCCGTGAAGAGTTGGGGAAGATGATGAATAATGCCGGGTTGCCGGGTCGGATCCGCCCGACTCGGCGGACCCGGTTCGTGCAATGAAAGGCCAAATCGAGGTAGCAATTAGAATTTTTTCATAAAATTGATGCTAAAAATCATTTTCCCAACATGGATTACCTCCGAAAATGTGGTTTTTGTGAAAAATTTCTTTGGAATTGAGTGAAAACCCCAAATGGTGGGTAGGATCCGAAAATGATTTTTGTAAAATTGGAGCCCTTAATGAAAGAATTATCATCAATTGAGCCCGTCATTAGATTCAGAAGGTAAAAAACTATAGGATAGGGGTCTTGGGGTCCCATGGGCATCTCTCTAGAAAATTTAATTTCGAATTTGGCGTTCTAGGGACTAAAATGAAAGAATTTTTTGTGCAATTAAGTCCCTAGTGCCAAAATTGAGCAAGTTAACGTGCAATTGGATCAAAATGTGCAATGGAATATTAGAGAATCATGTCACAACCCTCAATAATGAAGAAAGAAAAATAAAATGACCCCAAATGGTATTTTTATGTCTATTTTGCGTGGTGCATTTGTGAAGGAACACACAAATCAGATTTGAAATTTTCAAATTTTAAGAGGTCAAAGTGAAAAGAAAATTAAAAAAAAAATATTGACAAATTTTCTGTATTTTTGTGACCTCGAATGGTATTTTTCTTGATTTTTTGGGAATTTTCCTATTTTCTGAAAAATATCAAAAAATGTGAAAAATATGAAAAATTATTTTTTTATTAAAAATGGTTCCTTGAGCTTGGTCAAGGCCTCCAAAGTTGATTTTGCAATTTTCTAATTTTTTGTGGATTTTTCATGAATTTTCAAAAATAAATCGAAAAAAGATCGATTAAAAATCGGGTGTCAACAGGTGCCCCTCTTTGGGAGTGATCTCGTGAGAGGTCACTTCCAAAGATAAGGTGACACCTGAAATCTAATCGATTCGATTGAGGCAAGAGAAAAGAAAGAGTTGTGACATTTGATTTTCTAACATTCCTACTAGTAAGCTTTTATCCAAAATGAGGCTCCATGCAGTAGTTATAAAAGGAGAGTAGGAAGAGATTTACCTGGCACTTACTTACTTGTTTGAAACTCGAGAGGTTTTCCTGTGAATGTGAATGGATTCTAGAAGATACCTAGGGATTCATCATCAAAATGTCCTAGGGAGGTTAAGCTCTAACCCGTATGGTAGGTCAAACCATAATGGAATTCCTAATTGATAGGAATGTGAAGACGACCTATCCCGTCCGTGGGATTCGTCAAAAGATTTGATCCGTATGGTGGATCAGCCCATAAAAAGAATTCCTACTTGAAGGGATTCTAAAGACGACCTATCCCGTATGTGGGATTTGTCGGAGGATTTGATCCGTATGGTGGATCAGCCCAAAAAAAGAATTCCTATTAAAGGGATTCTAAAGACGACCTATCCCTGTGGGATTCGTTAGAGATTTGATCGTATGGTGGATTAGCCCGGAAAAGAATTCCTACTTAAAGGGATTCTAAAGGCCTATCCGCCTATGGGATTAAAGGTTTTGGTGGATCACTAAAAAGAATCTTATTAAAGGGATTCTAAAGACGACTTATCCACTTTCGGAGGATCTTGTCAAAAAAAATTCTTTTATAAAAAGGCTCACCTACTAAAAGGCTTACCTAAACAATGATTTATCCCACTTTCGGGACTTGTCAAAAATTTTTAGAAAAGACTTTCTAAAAGGTTCACCTAATAAGATGGGATTTAGACCTGAATTAAAAGACTTTTTAACAGAAAGAGGTGTCCTTCTAGACAAGATGATTAAACCTGAAAATTTTCTTATCAAAAAGGGAAATTCTTTCTACCACGAAAGGTAATGTTAAGGATCCGGGGATAGGTGACTCCAAATTCTTCTTACCAAGAGGTATCCTTTGGGATTTGGGGTTACCATGAGTCCCGCAGAAGCTTAAACTTGAAAATTTTTCTCCACAAGAGAAGATTATCAATCTTTTATGGGATATCTCTTATCTAACCGATAAAATTTTATAACTTAAACTGAAGTTATGAAAAAGTCTGAATGGATGCATTATGATGTCGGAGGTTATCCAAGACATCTTGCAACATGCTAAAGTGATCAAAAATTCATTATGGGGAAAGTTTGAATCCAATAACCTGAAACTACCAACAAAGTTTGGTTAAAACATCCATTGGAGTATTCTCATCAAAGAGGGCTTCTCACCATTTTGAGATAATGATTTTTTATTCTGAAAGCACTCAAATTTCCTATTGAACATATGCCTAGGATTCGGGATCATTCGCAGCACATACATCTTGATCAATCGGGAGGTCTTCTAATGGACCGTAATGTTGGGCTTGGACAATGGTTTTCAAGTGGGACTCACAACCGAGTCAAGGCTATTTGAACAAAAACCTTTAACATTTGCTCCAGGTTTACAAGTCAAGAAACCTGCGAAATGAGAAAGAAATGATCTTGCTTGCACTTCTTCGAGCTAAGCTTCTACGTTAATCCAAGTGCTTTAATCGGAAAAGACTTTTCAAGGTTGTAACGTAGGTGAGGATTGGGAACTGAAAAAGGCTTATTTTTGGGCCCGTAACATGTAAATGGGTGTGTCGTTGGTGATCATTGCAGCTTTACCACCGATACCGACCCTTAGGGATTATCCTTCGAAGAACGTTTTCAATCTTGAAGGTATACCCAAAAATCTTTAGAGAGCATTCTCGGTCTTCAAAGTACACATTTGTCTAGAAATAGCACCTCCATCACATCAGAATGGTGTAAACTTTTATCTCTGTTTTGGTCATTTGAGAATGACATAACTATAGAGTGATCTATCTCCATTGGGGGTTTTTTTTATAACCAGGTCTCATTTGAGACAAAGGTATCATGAAATCTTTTGGTGTTTATAAGATCAAACACGAGTGTATGAGTATTTGAATGGGCATTGGCCTTGCTTTTACCAGGCACTTTGCTTTTCTTTACGCCCGGGATTGGCTTTTTTCTTTCTCGCTCTTTTTCAAAATCCCGCCTTTTCCTTTCTTCTTGGGAATAAGATTTTTAATGGTTGTGCTAGATATTCAATTGGGAGTTCTAGCATGTCCCAGTATTGGTTTAAGAATTTCTCGTAAATCTTATCTCTTGAACTCTTCCATTCTTAGAGTGTTGTCGCTTACACCTTGAGATATACAACGATCACCAACGGGGTTCATGAAACGAATATGCAGGCTCAATTGGGCTATGCAAAGGATAAAAGTGTATAGGATAGAGAAACGAATGTTTTTCGTCATCCTAAAGCACTTGAATTATCGTATAAGCAACACACGAAGATTGATGTTAGTCCAACCAAGAAAATTTCTAACCCTTTTCCTCCCGATCTTGCTAGATTTACCTCCATTTGACCCCAATGAGGGGTGGTTCTTGACAGGGGATAAAGAATGAAACCGCCGTTCAAAGGGGTTATCGATGGTTACCTGTAGTGTTTATGATAGAGAAATGAATGCCTCCGTCATCTCAATCCATGTAATCGCTGCGAATAACCCCTACGTCCGTAGGTCAAGGTTTTGCTATCCCTTCCACTCCACTCATCTCTCAAATGTGTATGGGACGTGTTTGGATAAGGTTTGCCTCTTGTCTTATGAGAAAACATCCAATGAATGGTTTAATCAAACTCTTGTTGGAAAATTTTATTTTCTCTTTTTCAATTCATACCCTCAAAGGGGACTTTATAGTTCACTATGCATATTCCAATTGTGTTTGAATAACCTCCGTTTTTGAAGATGAATGCAGGTGACATGATCAACAAAAAGCATAATCCCAAAATCAAAGGCCTTTGCGAGTTACCGACATTTACAACCGTCTCTCGTCTTGTGAGATGATGGGAAGAATTTTTGCACCTATTCAGACGTCGATCTTTGGTTGTCTTTTGTGCTTGATCGTTGTACCTTGACAAAAAGAAACAATCAACCGATGAGCAATGGGATTAAAATGGGAGTAATGGAACAGATACATATCACCTGTTTTCGGTGTTTTGAGATGAGCAAGCTCCTGGTTCTTCTTGAACAGGTCGGGTCTTGGATTTCCTATTTTTGAAACCTGCAAATTTTGTGTACGTATATATGAATGCATGTATGTATGAATGTATGCAATGCAGTGATTCTATGGCGACTTGGATCTTTCGGAGGAAAGCCACAATCATTTTTGATTTTATTTCGGGGATAATATTTCTTTCTTGCATTAGCGTTTACAGGATATCCCAATTTCTCTCCATCTGAGTTTACAAGAATCAAGGCTCCTCCCGCAAGTACTTTCTTGACAACATATGGACCCTCGTAATTTGGGGTGAATTTACCCCCTGGATGAGCGGCGTTTGGCGGTGTCTTTCTCACAACAAGATCTTCCACCTCAAAATATCTTGGTTTCACCTTGCGATTGAACGATTTGGCGACTCTCTTCTAATAATTCTGGCCATGACAAATAGCCTTCAGATGCTTTTCGTCAATTAGATTCAACTACTCGCACCTTTGTTGTATCCATTTAGCTTTAGAAAGTTTGACTTCTAATAGTACCCTCAAGGATGGAATCTCCATTTCTACAAGCAAAACTGCTTCCATGCCATAAACTAGGGAATAAGGAGTTGCCCTAGTTGAAGTTCGGATCGAAGTTCGATAAGCCATCAATGCAAAGGGTAGCCTCTCATGCTAATCCCTATAGTTTTCTGCAGTTTTTGACAGGATCTTCTTGATGTTTTTATTTGCTGCTTTAATCGCTCCATTCATCTGCGGGCGATAAGGAGACGAGATAAGATGTCGAATGCCAAAGTGATCCAGTAGATCGTCGACAATCTTGTTATTCAAATTGGACCCATTGTCCGTGATAATTGCCTGGGGAGACCGTAGCGAGAGATTATATCTTTCTTAATAAATCTTGCTACGCTTCTTTGCGGTGACGTTTGCATAAGAATTGGCTTCGATCCATTTGGTGAAATAATCAATCGCCACCAGAATAAAGCGATGACCATTTGAAGCAGCAGGGTTTATTGGCCCAATCATATCTATCCCCCACATAGAGAAAAGCCAAGCTTCTGACATTTGATGAAGTTCATTTGGAGGAGCGTTAATCCTATCTCCATACATCCGGCATTGATGACATGGTCGCACATGTTGATCGCAATCCGACTCCATGGTCATCCAATTATAACCGAGTCGCATGATCTTTTTTGCAAGGAGATGACCATTCATGTGAGGCCCACATATTCCTTCATGAATCTCTTTCATGAGTATGTTCGCTTCCTTGGTGTCTACACACCTAAGCAATACCGAATCAAATGATCTTTTATACAAAGTTTGGCCGCTCACAAAGAATTTGGTAGCCATCTTGGCTATATATTTTTTGTCTCCGGCTCGACTCCCTTGGGGAAATTCTCCTTTCATGAGATAATTTTTGATATCGTGATACCATGGTTCACCATCAAACTCCTCTTCTATTAGCATGCGATAAGCTAGCCGGATGATTACATAAATCTTCAAAGGCTTTATATCCAGCCCGTTCGTCACCTGCAACATAGAGGTTAATGTTGCTAAGGCGTCTGCAAAATGATTTTGCGTTACGGGCAAGTATTCGAAATGATATTTCTTCGAATTCAAAAGCAAGTTCTTCCAGGAACTCATGATACGGGATGAGCTTGGAATCCTTCGTTCTCCATTCTCCTTGAGTTTGAAGAATAATTAGCATAGAATCACCATACACCCGTAATTTTTGCACCTTCATGGAAATGGCTAATTGTAAGCCCATGATGCATGCTTCGTACTCGGACACATTATTGGTACATGGAAATACCAACTTTGCCGTAACAGGGTAATGTTGACCCTCCGGGGATATCAACACTTGCCCGGTACCAGCTCCCGATAGGTTAACCGCACCATCAAAATACATAGTCCATTTATCTTCCGTTAATGCCAAGACTTGATCTTTAACTTCTGTTTTATCTGGAATTAGCTCTAACTAAGAGCTTTTTGCAAACAAATCTGCTATAGCGCGTCCCTTAACAGATTTCTGAGGTGAACTTCTTATATCAAACTCTGACAACATCACTTGCCACTTGGCTAGTTTCCCAACCAAAGTTGATTTTTCCAGCAGATACTTAATCGGGTCATTTTCTATCACCAATTGAATGTGATAATGCAGAGTGTATTGTCTCAATTTGCGGAGTACCCAAACCGTTGCAATACGGGTTCTTTCAACGGGAGAATAGTTCATTTTCGAGGTAGTGAACTTTTTGTTCGGGTAGTAAATGGCTCTTTCTTTTCCATCTTTAGGATTGGTTTGTGCCAACAATGCTCCAAGCGACTCTTGATGGATCGTCAACTATAAGGTCAGCGGGTATTCGGGAATGGGTGGTACCGGTATTGGTGGGGAAATCAAATACCGTTTGATCTTCTCCAATGGCTGATGACATTCGGCATCCCGGACCACTTTGGCGTCTTTCTTCAAAAGTTTGAAAAATGGTCTAGCCGTGTCGGAGAGTTGGCATATAAACCTGGCAATGTAATTCAATTTTCCCATAAGGCTTCTCACTTGCTTAATTGTCGAGGGAGCGGCTATGTCGAGGATTGCTTTTATTTTGGACGGGTCCACTTCAATGCCCTTGTTATCGACCATGAAACCGAGGAACTTTCTAGATCTTGCCCCGAATATGCATTTGTTGGGGTTTAACCTCAGCTTATACTTTCTTAGGCGATCAAACAATTTTCCCAATATTTGGATGTGATCTTCTCCGGGTCTGGATTTGGCGATCATGTCGTCAACATATACCTCGATCTCTTTATGTATCATATCGTGAAACAAGGTCACCATGGCCTTTTGATATGTCGCCCGGCATTTCTTAGTCCAAAAGGCATAACCTTGTAACAAAAGTTTCCCCAAGGAAGACAAGGGTCTTCCTTCTTCATCGATATTTGATTGTATCCAGAGAACCCGTCCATAAACGAAAACAATTCAAACCCCGTTGTCCTATCAACCATTACATCAATGTGTGGTAGAGGAAAATCATCTTTCGGGCTCGCTTTATTCAAATCCCGATAATCCATACATACTTGAATCCTCCCATCCTTCTTCATAACAGGGACGATGTTAGCAATCCAATCCGAATAAGGAATGGCTTCAATAAAGCCAACTTTAAGGAGTTTCATCACTTCCTCTTTAATCTTGTTTGAGAGCTCGGGTTTCATTGTTACGCACGATTGCTTCACCGGTTTGCATCCTGGATTAATGGGTAATGCATGTTCCACAATGTTAGGGTCTAATCCTAGCATATCCGCATATGACCATGCAAAGATATCTTGATATTCTTTGAGCAACTCAATAATCCTGGATGCGTCCGTCCGCGATAAATGTCCTCCGATTTTCACTTCCTTGACATTTTCTAATTCTCTAATGTTAACAACAATTGGTTCTTCTTCGGTGGGAGGCTTAGATTCTTCAAAATTAACCCAATCCCTCCGGATAGCTATCTGACCCTCGTCTTCTTCTTCTACATCGCAAGAATAATCCCCTTGATGATCGGAGTCACATAACAACCTAGCATGCATGTTTGGGTTGATATGCCCGAAATGTCATGGAAATGGTCGGTATATGTAAACCATAATGGATGATTTTAAGGAAGATTTTTTTTTTTGTGAAAGACATTTTAAAATCAAAAAATCTAGAAAAGGGAACTAGTCCTCATATCCCCAGACATCCTTGTTCCAAAAAGATTATTTTGGAAATTAGGAAGCATATGGCAAATCGGG
The DNA here is from genome assembly GCF_020921035.1 of Rhodamnia argentea. Classification (NCBI taxonomy): domain Eukaryota; kingdom Viridiplantae; phylum Streptophyta; class Magnoliopsida; order Myrtales; family Myrtaceae; genus Rhodamnia; species Rhodamnia argentea. The sequence goes on along the minus strand of NC_063157.1, from coordinate 20,400,291 downwards.
CTTCAAGCTTCGATTCACGAAGACGAGCGTCATCATTAGACTAATTTGTTATTCCACATGTCCTTAATGAAACATGAAAGTTTTATTGGATGTAAAAAGGACCGCATTACAAAGTGTGCTATTTGGACCAACGGTCGGAGGTCCAATGGCGTTTTCCTTTTACATTCAAAGTAAAAAGCATTAAATCAAAATGCAAAAAAGGAATACATCGGAAATGCAGTAAAGTAATCACAAATGTTAGTAATGAAGGAAAAACTGCAGAGAAGATCTCTTTACTCAGTAACATCTTCGTTTGCCTCGAGCCACTCCACTATCACATTCACAGTGTTGTCATCGAGAAATGGATTGGTCAGGTCTGTCTCTGTCGCAGGGGACGCCATCTCGTCTGTTAGCCATTTGGAATCCTTAGAGAAAAATTGATTCAACTGATTGTCGAACATTTTAGCTTTGCCTTTCCAAGTGGGAGAGCCGATAAAAGAATCACCTCGGCTTCCTTGGCGTCCTCGGCTTCCATGGCTTTTGCCTTTGCCTCGGCCTCGGCCTCCATGGTGATTTTTCGGGGTGGCGGGACTGTTCTTATCGACTCCAAAACCCAATCCAGTTTTGTGCTCATTGGACTCGAGTTGTAAAGGAGTGCGGATCCCTTTGTCAAATTTTCCTAGGCCATCTCCCGGAAGATATCCATAAGCCAATAGCATTTTTGCGGGTAAAATAACAATTTCGAAAAGAGTAGGAACTCTTAGCTTAGTCCCAGCTGGTGTATGGACCACAGCTACTAGTTCCAAAGAATGATAACTTGCCTCCTCTTTGGCTTTAGGCTCTATGTAGGGTATGGCACTGTTCTGATAAGACAGGAGATCCACCTCGCCGTGGACGGTAACAATCTTCCCATCTACTATGAATCGCACCTTTTGATGTAAGCTCGAAGGGACAACACCAGCTACATGAATCTATGGCCTTCCCAATAAAAACCCAAAAGCACTCGGAAGGTCCATCACCTGAAAATCAATAGAAAATTTGGTCGGGCCTATGACGACGTCAAGCTCGATCTCCCCAACCATCGTTTTCCTCATCCCATCAAAAGCCCCGATAGTTGCTTTGGAAGTTCGAATCATTTCTTCTTTTATGCCCAAATTCCTTAACGTAGCTAGAGGGCAAATATTAAAAGCGGATCCATTGTCTATCAACACATGGGCTACTCGCTTCCCATGAACACTGTGCGATAATATACAACGCCTTGTTATGCACTCGCCCTTCCATGGGAAAGTCTTCATCCGAGAAGCTTATTTGATCCTTCAGCAAGATTGCCCCCAACAAAGTTCTCCAATTGAGTCTCATCAATCGTCTCCGGGACATGCACCTCATTCAACACCTTCGGGAGTGCTTGTTTATGTTTTTCTCAATTAATGAACAGATCAAGCAAAGAGATCCGGGCCGGCATTTTCCTCAACTATTCTATCACCTCGATCTCGCTTGTCTTGACAATGGACAAGAGCTTCTCAGCGTCGTCCTTAGTCACCTCTTTCTTTTTGGGTTCAGCCTCCCGTGGGGCATAGAATCTACCGGATCTCATTACAACATCTATTTCTCCGGTTCCATAATTCCAATGAACTACTTTTGGATTATACGGCTCTACGGGTGGGACTTTAATCACCATTGGCACCACTTTTTCCACTTTGACCTCCGGGTTCATCATTCGCTTCATCATTAGAAAAACAAATCACTACCGGCTTGAACGGGTGATCGTCTTTACCGTCGAGTTATCAACTTTATCCATTCTAATTATAATGGGAGCTACAGTCCCAATCATCCCAATCAAATCATCTAAATTTTTTGAATTATATCCGCACTCGGGCTCTTAGTAAAATACATCATACTCTTGAATGGTTGACGAGATTCCTTGATCTAAGGCAATCTCACTGTCTCTTTTGCTTGAGGATTCAACTTTCGTACCTCGAATTTTTTCAGCCCATAAACTCCTTTCAAATTCTTCTCCAACTCGTACCAAATGATCAAAAGAATAAAAAGTTGAGGGAAGCCTTTGTTCGAAAAGTTCACGTGGGAGAGGTTTTAGAAAATGCCCTTCCAATTCTTTTTCGGTCATAGGGGAGTAAACTTGCGAAGTTCGTATCTTCTCTTTACACTCATCCAACCCCAGTTCTTCATCCTCTTCCTTGATCATGTAGGTCAAGCCGGCCTTTCTAAAAACTGTTTCAAGACGAGCGAGTTTTCGAGAAGCAAATGATTCACTAGTTTGATCAACAATAGGGGTGACTTCAGTTGAAGACAAAGAGTTCAGAAGTTCTTTCGTTTCCGTCAACAACGTGATCAAGTTCCCAAATTGGCAAATCAATCTCATCATCTTCAAGCTCTATTTATAACTCTGAGTTTGGGGTTCTACAGTGTACATCTCATACGTCGTCTGCGATCGATCTAACACTGCCGGTTATTGAGCAAAATTTTTTAATTCATGAGAGAAATCAACCATGTATTTCTTCATGCGAGATAATTGCTCCATAACCTCAGCATTATTCATTGCCTTTGAATCTTTCGAATGGGGTATGACTTCAACGACGCCATCAACTACGTCTAGCTCGATAACCTCATCCATACCTCCCCATCCATCCGGTACAATATCCTTAGCCTTTATGAAAAAGCTAGGAGGAGCGGAGTATTTAACTTTGAAATTGTACCTCCCCGAGTCTTCGCCCAAATTGTCCACAATTTCGCCCTTTTCTTGAGCCTCCAATACGAATCTTTGATCGCCCACACGTGTCTTTTCGGCTTTCGGATCATCTTCATCAATCTCGGACTCGGGATTCGTAATCAATTCTAAATCACCCATCAAGCTTTCATGAGGAACCCTCTAGGAATCGCCTTGCTCGGTTTCCATCACGAACTGATCCCGATCTAAACTCATAGAAGCCAGCACTCCTTCAAATGTCTCGTCAGCGACATCTACAACTATCCCGAGGCTCATCAACTTGGAGATACATAACATTTTTTGTTCAATCGACATTTCCCCTTCATTTGGGTAAGATGAAGCAATTGCCAAAATGTCGCGCAATTTGCTAATGTTCACCTTAAGCTTTAGGTGATTCTCTTCTTCCCCAAAAATCATCCCTACCACCTGGTGATCGTGGAGTGGATTCTCCTGTACATTAGGCGCCGTCTTGTCGAACTCTACCAGGTGGTTGTCAATGAGAGCTTGCACTTTGAGCTTCAAAATGTAACAGTTGTCAACATTGTGACCTCTTTCCCCCATATGATAGACACACGATTGGCTTTCATCATATCCAGGAAATCTCGTCGAGTTTGGCCTTGGCGGCTCCTTTGCAACTAAACGCTCCTCCAACATCATCGGGAGCAGCTTGGATAATGGCCTGGGGAGGGGCATAAATTGCTTAGGAGGTGGCTTCTTCCTTGGTTCTTGCACCTTTTGCGTTGACCATGACGATCCTCCATGTGTCGGGTTGGAATTCGAGAACTATTTGGGCTTGGGTGGGTTTGGTACAAAGGCAATGTCAACTCCCGCCCCACCTTCTTTTCTCAATGAATACCGGTGTCTTGCCGGCGCTTCTAGGGCTTTTCTTTCTCTCATAGCCCATTCCTGTCTCTCCGCCACCTTTATCGGATAGACAAATGTCCGACATCCCGACGTGTTCAACTTGTCAAAGTACTCGTAAGGGAGTGCCTTTAGAAACAAGTCAACTAATTCGTTTTCCGGAATAGACGACTTAACTTGCGTCGCCAAAGCTCGCCACCTTTGGGCATATGTGCGGATCTGTTTGTTCTTTCCTTTCACGATTCTAAGCAAGTCTTCTCGAGTAGGGCGGTGGTGGTATTAAATTTGTATTGATGTAGAAAATCCTCCGCTAAATCCTCCCAGCCATCATAGTCTTCTAAGTCTAATTCAATGAACCAGGCCAGAGTAGCACCCGACAAACTTTCTTGAAATGTGTTCATTAAGAGAGGGACGTAGTCCGAATAATGCGCCATCTTGCGCAAATAATATTTCAAATGAGCACGGGGACAGCCTGTCCCGTTGTACTTCCCGACAAATTCCGGTTCCTTGTAATCCGACGGCACCTCAATTTTCGCAAAATGGGAGATCTTATCAAATCTGGCTAACTCATAGCCTTGATCGCTTAGGCATTCTTCAATCTTGGCCAACCTCTTAGCCCCTTCTTCCATTTTAACCACGGATTTTCCTTTCTCTTCCTTCTCCAGGTTAATAACCACAGGCGATACTTTAGGTTGCGGATTAACATGAGGAGTTTGAGTAACTTCAGGAACCCGGATGGGCGCCTTCCAGGTTGCCCATTGTCAATAGTGTTAGACGATGATGGATGGGCAAGATTATTCAGATCTGGTATCGCCGATTGTTTCGTATGAGAAGCTTCCAGCAGAGCTTTCATCTCCGTTATCATAGAAACCAGCGAGTTCACTTGTGTCTCGAGAGCACCAACCCTCGGGCTTAGTTCTTCCTGCTCCATTCTGGTTCTCAGACGAGTTCTAATACGACATCTTGGTTGTTCCGTGATTAAAAATCACCTGTTTTGAAGAATGAAAATAAAGTAAGAATACGGAAAGGAAGCAATAGTAAAGTGTTGAATTCTTTTAATTGCATGTTTTCTTTTGATTAATGAGAGAAAGGACTACTTCATGAGCCCTATTCTCATATAAGTAGCTCTTTCCTCATTCTCCGAGAGAAATCATGTAATTAAAAGAAGCGTAATCCATGGCAATAGTTTTAATGCATCATAAAAAGAAACTGCTCAATATGTATATATAAGAAAATCAACTGAGTTTATTACAACCAAAATCTCAAAGAGTATTTGAAAGTTAAAAAGACATAATGTCTCGATATCCTAAACTCAATGGAGTGATTCTATACAAGTCTGGGACGTTTGGGATCTAGGGTGTCCCAAATATCCCAAGAGAGGTCAAGTTCCCCCATCCGAGACTCCCCATCTTCATGACAAATTGGTGATCTCATATCTTCGGGTATATAGGGCTCCACTGCAGGCCTATGAGGAACGATGTACTCCGGCACGTATGGCTCGACAAAGCTACGTCTGACTGTCTTGAAATGGTGGATGTACTCAAGTGATGCTCAGTAGAGTTCATTTCGTCGATCATGTCTTCCGGCCACTCTATGTCTCCGGTCTGGGATTTCTTCAGGGAATCCTTAATGTATTCAACCTTGGCCTCGAATGACTCTTTATCTTTGCCTTTGAGAACCTCCTTTGGCATGTCAAAAGAGAAGACTCCCGGTGCGGGCGGTGTCGGCATCTTCCGTAAAGCTCCTAATTGTCCGATGACCCTCATTGGATAATATGTTGTAGCCCCAGGAAAGCCCAGTAAGGGAACTAAATCTCCATCACTACAAGTGAGTCGAGCCTTATATATCCTTGGCCATTTAAGCCGCCATCGGAGTTGTTCCGGTTTCAAGGTTCTAAGAAATTCTTTCCAATCCTTAAAGTTGAGGTTAGGGACTCGAGCATGAGTTTGAACAAAGGTTCTAAAGGGATTGGTGTGAGGACTAATCTCAATGAAACCCATACGAAGGTTGAATTGTTTGATGTGAGAAGTGAACCACATATACAGGAATCCACTAGAAGCCCTAAAGATTCCCTTATTCCTAGCCCGGAAACGGTTTAGAGACATGAAAGTTTACGCTAAAATCAAGTTGGAGTAATCCCACCCACAACAGACCTGTCTAAGTACCACAACCATAATAGGATCAAAAGTGATGGTGGAAATAGGAAATAATACGAAACTAAAGAAAGCTAAGATAAAGACCCTACACGACTTAGTCCCCTTACTTGCGGGAAGGTTTGAGAATCTATTTATGAGGAAAGTAAGGGAAACACGCCCACAATTACTCTTGGCATTTAGGGTTACCTCAGAAAGGTTAGTATCTAGGAATTCAGCTAATGAGCTAAGGGGTTCATATCCTATTGGGGGTTGGACAAGGCGAGGTGTAAATTCTACTCCGATGGCAGCACTATACTCCTCCAGAGTAGGGGTGAGCTCGAGTCCTTCCATGTTGAATGTGGCGGTGATCGGATCCTAAAATTGCGCCATGGCTTGGATGAAAGCGGGAGGACATTCGATCTTCATCAAGTCCAAGAGATATCCCAGTCGTGTCTTGGCGTACGTCCGATTGGCTTCACCCATACTCTCCCACCAAGCTAGAAGCTCATCTCGAGGGATCTTGAATACTTGGATATCATTCTTCCCCATCAAGTCTAGAATATTCAAATGATGTTGAAAAATCAATTGCCTTGGATTACTTTAAAATGCATGGATGCCGATGTTATGAATCATGCATGATGCGATCCAATTTCATATTTCGGTTAGTGAAATAGAAATTAGATCATCTCATCTAGGCTAAAGACCCAATGTGAGATCTAATTTAAATTTCAAATAAGCGGATTATGCAATTGATCGTGATCGTCTCGGTGATTAAGAGAAATAACAAAGTCACATTCCATTGATCAAAACAACAAATTGAACAAAGTAGGGGAAAACATACTAAAGTAGATTCCTAATACATGGATATCTAATAGAGAAAAAGTGGTAGAGATAAGAGGAAATCCCATGAAAAGGGAATCCTATACATGTAGACTAAAACATGAAAATGGTAAAAGATCAATGGAATGTGAAACCTAAGCTTCGAACTCCTCGAGATCGCCATGTTCTACTTGTCCTCATCTGATTCCTCATCGGGGTAATCTTCGTTGTCTTGGGCGGATTCTTCGGTTGGGACCTTCTCGGATGAGTAGTCCATCGGGGGTTCTTCCTCGAGCGATCCCTCACTAAGCTCCTCTTCCGGATAGGGCTCCTCGATCAGCACCTCTTCTTTGATTGGTTCTTCCTTGAGATTCTTTTCCCCTAGGGTTTCTTCCTCCGAGTCTTCTCCCGAAAAGGCGTCACCGATGGTCTTTCCTCCCTCGGTGAATTCTCCATGGTGGCGTAATTCTTCCGGCCATTCTCTCATCCATGTTGTTGTCGCCTCAGGGGACTCCTCAGCCATTTTGAGTTTAGGCTTCTTGAGCACAATATGCTTTGGCTTGGTTTTGATAGTGGGACGCTTCCCCTTCTCCCACGGAGCCAACATGGATCGGTTCACTTTGATCCGATGTTCAGCCTTTCGATGAGCATACGCTTCTCTAGCCGGTTGGTTGCGACGCTGTCTTTGTAATTCCATAAGTTCCTCATGACGTCTATCCATTTCGCGATTGAATTGCAAGTCAATCACATAGTATTCGGTGTGGCAATCTTCAGCATATCCTAACTTCTTCCCCGTCGGTTCACGTCCATGCATGAACCTGGTGAAGTGTAGGCCTGTATTGGGTCTAGGCCACACTACCTTCCTCCGATGGATGAATGGCTTCCACTCAGCAGAACTTTGGAGAAAAAGCGGCATCCTAATCTACCATTGTTATTTTTCTTAATCACCAGGACGATTTATAAGCATATGTCGTGCTCATGAATGCGAATGATATGCAATATATGAACAAATTATGATGAAACATCATAAAGAAATACATCATAAAATAAAATGCCTTACCAACCGATACGAAAGGGAATGTATGATTTTCCCGCACATTTTTTGGTTTTAGGTATACCAACCATCCATAGACATGCGCATGAGACAAGTGAGGGGTATACTCTAAAAATCAGAAAATCGGGTATGGAACCTATGGCTAAAGGCTCCCATGATCAAAATATGGCAAATTCGCCCTCGAGGGTACCTACCCGAGAGGGTTGGAACTTGCCAATCAAGATCATGAGCGGGAATGAATACGAAAGTCTCAAGTGCCATCGAACACAAGATCCTTTCGCACCCTTTCCCTATCTAAGGTAACCTATGGGTGGTTGCAGTCCGGGTTTGACCGCCGATGTGTGAAATGTGTCGTGATCGCCAAAATGCATTTTCATGCACAACAGTTTATATCAAAACACCACTTCTATAATCACATCCACAAACATACATTCCTTACTCCAACCTGCAAGAAACAATGTCAACAATCACTCCACCCCTTATTTCTCCCATCCGTAAAAATATCTAACACATTTGTTAGCGTACGTACCTCACCTTCAATCGCATCCGCATAAAATCATGTTAGGAAATCCATCAACTTTTTAATCGGCTCAAGTCCTCTAATGGTTTCGTAACCGGTCCCTAGCGGAGTCGCCGGTCTGTCGCGACCCTCCTCGAGGACGATCGAGGGCTAATGGGTCGCCCTTCCGGGTTCGATTGCGTGTGGACCTTCGAACGCGGGCCTCTCCCAAGGCTTATTACCCAAATCGCAACGGAGGATAACGTGATCGACCTTCGGTGCGGTCTAGTGGCATGTGCTACGTGTGCATGCCTCGGAGTCGCCACCAATCATTTCGTGGAAGGTATGATTGGAAACCCTATTGAATAGTCGGGAGTTTCTATTCGATTCTACGAGAACCAAAGAAATGGGATCGGGGACTTAGTTATGTCAATTATCTTAATTGACGCCCTTTCGATACCTAAGTTGAATGAAATTTTCTAATTTCGGATTCCATGCAGATGAGTGGGGTATGAATCCTAAATCTAGAAGTTCATGCAGATGTGAATGACTATCCTACCAATCACAATCAATCAAAGTAAATGCCCAAATCAAGGAATCCATAACGTGCGGATAAATCACATCAAATCAGCATGGCATTCCTAGTATAGCTCTATCGGCTTAGAGAAAGGGTTTTCAAAGCATAGGAGGAAATCAAGAGTGATTTGGAGGCGATCCGCCCATGAGGGGCAAAATCGTAATTTTGAGAAAATTTGGGGACGATTTGCAAAAAAGGGCAAAATCGTTATTTCAGAAATAATTTGGAGTGAGAAATGTCAAAAATAGGATTGGCCATTTAAACAGACCCATTTCCTAATTTTCGACATTTTTTAGAGGTTCACAAGAATTTTTAGAGACAAATTACCCTTAAAGGGAATCCGCCCATTTCCTTAGAAATGTCAATTTTGGAAAGATCGGGAGAAGAAATCTCAAAAATAGGATTGGCTAGTTGATTGTAGCCATTCCTCAATTTTTGAGAATTTTTGGAATTTTTGGGAATTTTCAACAATTTTTCCTAATTTTTTTGGATTTTCTATGATTTTTCAATTATTTATTTATTATTATTATTATTTTTTATTATTTATCGGACCGGGTCAACCTGGTCCGAACACACGCCCGGACCGGCGCACACCGAAATGGCGTTGCCCACGAACCTTCGCACTTGAATTTTTGAAAATTCCCGCTCAATATTGATCAATGCTTTAGATCGTGCCACGTGGCGCTAGGTCAACGGTTGGATTCGCCAAAAAGGATCAATGGCCTAGATTAAAGGGATATTTAATCTCCGCCGCACGATTATTTAACCGAAAATCAACGGTCAAGATCGAGTAGCGAGACCAAAATCAACCGTTAAATCTATTTATCTTTATTTATCTGAAAATGATTTTATTTATTATTTGAATTTTCGAAAATCTTGATCCCACGATCGGAATGGTGACACGCGGCCAAACTTGGGCCATGCGATCACAAAAATCAAATTTTTATTTTTCAAAAAATGAAATGTTTTTGAAAAAATGATTTTTATTTTTCGAAAATCCGAGATCTTGACACATGGCATATTTTGGACCGTCGGATCAAAAATCAATTTTTTATTTTGTTATAACAAAAATGCCGACGTGGCTGCCACGTGGCTACTACGTCGGCGACACATGGCCGTTGACCGGGTCAATTATTGAGCTCACGCTGAGAAGATGATCGGCGCGCGCGAACCTCGCCGGAAATCGATTCCGACGCCCAAACAAGCCCAAAACGTCGCGGTTTTTCCCTCATTCGATCTCACCACTAGCCTACATCCATATATCTCAAGTTTAACCCGAACAACAAGCTTGAATCGACCTAAACCGATCTCCAATATCCGGCCAAACCTGCAACTTCCGACGATCCCGAGAAACGACGCCTAAATGCCTTCAAAACTCCACGATTTTTACACGAATCTACTCTTCAACATTTCCCAAACAACATATGTCAATCTTACGTCTATGTTCAGACTAAAACCACGTAGATCAAAGGCGACCGGACGTCCATGTCCGGCGAACTTCAAGCAAGTCAACTAAGCACGTTTTACTATATCGAAACTCCAAACTAATCCATCTAATATCATCCAATGAAGTGTAGGATACTTACCTGAAGGTCCAGATTGCTTCGATTTTGAGTGAACGAGTTCGTGAGCTCGAGGTAGGCGGCGGGATTATGAGGTCGACACAAAGGGATTTCATGCACAAAAATCACAAATAAAGCACAAAAGGAGGTTCAGGGGAGTCGCAGGAACATTTTAAGCCAAAGAGCATGGAAAAACAACGATCTATTGGAATCGGGCTATGAGAAATCGAATCTGGAAAATGGCGAGGAAGCTCACCTGTCTCGAGCTTGTCGGCGACGGTGCGAGGTTCTGAAATCTTCGCGAGACCACGAGGAATCGATTGGTGTTATCGGCGAGTAGAGGCGTTGCTTGAGCTGGCCGGCGACGAAGCTTCAGATCCTCGGCCCTCACTCCCTCTAATGGAGTTCTCTCTCCCTTTCTCCTTTGTTCTCTCCCCCCTTTCTCTCGCCCCCCACTTCCTCGTTCGAGCATTTTTTGTTTTGTTAACTTCCCCCTAACCGTCGGCCCTTCCGGAAGCTTCTTTAAGCTTCCTCAAAGAAAAAACGGACCCTCAAGAAACGGATCCCTCTCTCTCTCGTTCGCCTGTGACCCCTTGGAGAAGACGATGAATAGTGCCGGGTCACCGGGTCGGATCCGCCCGACCCGGCAGACCCGGTTCCCGCAAGGAAAGGCCAAATCGAAGTAGCAATTGATATTTTTTTACGAAATTGATGCCAAAAATCATTTTCCCAACATGGATTCCCTCCGAAAATGTGATTTTCATGAAAAATTTCTTTGGAATTGAGAGAAAACCCCAAATATTGGGTAAGATCCGAAAATGATTTTTACAAAATTGGAACCCTTAATGAAAGAATTATCATCAATTGAGCCCGTAATTAGGTTCGGAAGGTCAAAAACTATAGGATAGGGGTCTTGGGGTTCCATGGGTGTCTCTCTAGAAAATTTAATTTCGAATTTGGCCTTCTAAGGACTAAAGTGAAAGAATTTTCTGTGCAATCAAGTCCCTAACGCCAAAGTTGAACAAATTAAAGTGCAATTGGATCAAAATGTGAAATGGAATACAAGAGAATCATGTCACAACCCTCAATAGTGAAGAAAGAAAAATAAAATGACCAAAAATGGTATTTTTATGTCTAATTTGTGGGGTACATTTGTGAAGGAACACACAAATCCGAATTGAAATTTTCAAATTTTAAGAGGTCAAAATGAAAAGGAAATTAAAAAAATATTGACTATTTTTCTGTATTTTTGTGACCTCAATGGATATTTTTCTTGATTTTTTGGGAATTTTCCTATTTTTTGAAAATATCAAAAAATGCGAAAAATTATTTTTTTTTTTTATAAAAAATGGTTCCTTGAGCTTGGCCAAGGCTACCAAAGTTGATTTTGTAATTTTCTAATTTTTTGTGAATTTTTTTATGAATTTTCAAAAATAAATCGAAAAAAAAGATGATTAAAAATCGGATGTCAACAACCGTGAACTAAGACTTTTCAATAGCCTTTTCATGGGTCAAAGACCGTGAGCTGAGACTTTTTCAAAATAGCCTTTTTATGGGTTAAAGACCGTAAACCGAGACTTTTCAATACCCTTTTTATGGGTCAAAGACCGTGAACTATGACTTTTCAATAGCCTTTTCATGGGTCAAAGATCGTGAACCGAGACTTTTTCAAAATAGCCTTTTTATGGGTCAAAGACCGTGAACTGTGACTTTTCAATAGCCTTTTCATGGGTCAAAGACAGTGAACCGAGACTTTTTCAAAATAGCCTTTTCATGGGTCAGAATACCGTGAACCGAGACTTTTCAATAGCCTTTTCATGGGTTAAAGATCGTGAATTGTGGCTTTTCAAAATCACCTTTTCATGGGTTAAAGACCGTGAACTGAGACTTTTCAATAGCCTTTTCATGGGTCAAAGTCCGTGAACCGAGACTTTTTCAAAATCGCATTTTCATGGGTCAAAAACCGTGAACCGAGACTTTTTAATAACCTTTTCATGGGTAAAAGCACCGTGAATTGAGTTTTTTCAGATCGCCTTTTCATGGGTTAAAATATCATGAACTGTGTCTTTTCCCTCCAAGGGCCAAGCCTGTATCGTTTATACGGTTGTCCTAGAGGTTTTATTGGGAAAAGTATACTAGAAGTGCCATAACTTTCAAAACGTTCACTTAAGTGCCATAACTTTTAAAAATTGTTCACTTGAGTGCCATGTTGACGTGGCAACCGGAAAAGCTGACGTGGCAGCCGGAAAAGTTACTGTAACACATCGGAAAAGTTACTGTAGTTGCCGGAAAGATGACGTGGCACGCCGGAAAGCGGACGTGGCATGCCGGAAAAGTTACTGTAGCACTCAAGTGAATGATTTTGCTTCGACGTAGCACTCAAGTGAACGATTTTACTCCGACGTAGCACTCAAGTGAACGATTTTTGAAAGTTATTGCACTTAAGTGAACGTTTTGAAAGTTATGGCACTCAAGTGAACGCCGTACACAAGTTATGGCACTTCTAGTGTACTTTTCCCGGTTTTGTTTGTTTCAGTTAACCTTGCATGCGCAGGTGCCGAGAGGCGCAAAGCCCCAAAGCCGCTTCTTCGAGCGAGTCTCCTCATTTTTGGTCTCAATAGTTGCTTTGGCGGTTTTCCCAAGCACTATCAAGTTAGTTTATCGACAAAATTAGGTGTCATTTTGTGTTGGAAGGGAACCTCTTCGAGCTCCCCTTCCAAGAGGGGCAAATGTGATACCTAATTTTAGCGGTTTCATACTTTATTTTCTCCGTAAAATAAAATATGTCTCACTTATTAAATAGGCATATTTTATTAATTTTCTTTTGTAAATAGAAAAGAAAATAAAAATTCATAAATCTAAAAATTTTTTTATAAGAAAATGATTGAAAAAAAAAAGGAAAAGGAAAATGAAAAGGAATAAAATCGGATTGGGCTAGTCAAGCTCGCTCGGGCGAAGCTCGGCCCGCCTTTTCTCTCCTTTCCCGTGAATAGGCCCGCACCGTTGGCCCAACCAAGTGCTTTTTCTTTTCCCCGCAAGCCCAGCTTTCTTTCTTCTCTCATGGGCCTAAGCAAACAACCAAATTTTCCCTTTATTTACCTACAGTCCATCTTCCCTTCTTTTTTCTCCTTAGTCCACATCTCATTTGTGTTATCAGCCCATTTGATCCCCTATCCACTCACCAACTCTTTACACCATAACTACTCACGTCACTCACAATTACACCATGTATTTGATGTGGTCTTCTATCAACCCACGTCGACGTCAAACGGATTTTACGCTTGTCCACACAAGCAAGCTTGGGGAAGGAGGCAACGTGCATAAAAGGGAAAGAAGTGGGTAGGCTGAGGGTTCGGTCCCGAGGAAGATGAGCATGAGGGGAGTTGGACCAAAGAACTAGGAGGAAGTTTAGAAAGAAGAAGAACAAAGAAGGAGAGGGACATGGTCTGCTTGATAGAAAGAGAGGGACTTACACAGCTTCCCTTATTTCTTTCCCTTGAGATCACCTTTGACTCCATTGGAAAAGGTCGGCCTCCTCTCTCGAGTTTGGTCGCACCGATTCGGTCACGGTACTCGCCGGTCCGAGAGCTTCGGTTTCTTGGATCGGCGAGTCTCGGGCAAGTTCCTATTGTATTTTGGCTGCTGTAGATCCTTCTATTGTGCTGTTGACGTGTATTAATGCAACACCCATCCTCGGCCGCTAGGTTTTGACCCCTTTTTCTAGTTTGTCATTCGGTCGGGCTCGTTTGCCTGTTAGTTTATTGTCTTTGTTTGGTTTCAAACTATGGACTGTCTTTTGAGTGAATAACAGTTCGGAGGGGTTCAACCGTGCGAAATGGAGTAGCGATAGTAGTCTTGAGGCTCTGCCAAGCCAATCGTTGGTGGTCATCGGTTCTCTAGAGGGCCATGGTGAGACGTTGGATTTGCTTTGGGAGGGGACCGATGATGCTAGTTCAAGGTCCGGAGGGATGTCGGCACACGAAGAGGCTCGAACCATAAGCATAGGTAACGTACGCTAAGGCGGGGTCGGTTCGGCGGCCCGTGTTGGGCATGAGGTTCGATAGCTAGGCGTTGGGCCGATGGTCAAGAGACCGCTAGTGAGCGTCCCCGGCTCGTGGAAAAACCTAATGAGTTTGGGTCAAGTTGGCACGAAGGTAACCTAAGGCGACACGAGTCCGGACTGAGGCAACGCGAGCCCGAACAGAGCGATGCAAGCTCGAGCGGAGTCACCGCAAACGAAAACAGAAGGTGACGATAGCTTGAGCAAGGAGAAGGTGCGGGTTTCGAACGATGGCACTTCGACAAAGCGGCGGAGAGACCGGACCTTGAAATGATAGAGCGGCTGGCGAATCCGGGCGTTAATCAACCATTGGTAGACGAACAGAACCGGTCTGTGTCCGGGAGGTTCGCCGGGGCATGGTTTGGCGACGGTGCAATGAGCGAGTCCCATTGGTTTGATGGCGCGCGAGATATCGGGTGTGAAGGATCTCGATATTACTACGTGATGACTAAACTATCGAAGCCTAATCTAAACCGACGGACGTATCGGGGATATCCAATTGTTGTCTCTTAAATCATCGTAATCCAATATCATTTTACCCAGACTGGAATTCACAATTTTTCTTACAGACGTCAAAATTTCGAGATGTCACAATTGTCCATACTGTTTTGCTGTCGTTTCGCCTCTATTCCATGCTGCTTTTTTAGTGATTGGTGCTTAAAACTAGTGGTTGTTTAGTCCAAAAATATCTGGTGATGGTCAAAGATAATATGTTGTTGTTTGTATTTATTTCGCTGCTGTCCAGTGGAGTTTTTGCATCAAATTAGCCCAAGTCTCGCCCTACAGATCAAGGTAACCTCAAGTACACTTGTAGGTATTTCAAACACATATTCTGGGTGATTTGCTTGCTGTTTCAATGCTATTTTATGCTGTTCTGCATGCTGTGTTTGTCTGAATCGAGCCGTTTTTGCATGTTCTATGCAGAATTTTGCCGGAGCTAAAATGGTGAGTCCTTGACTTTTCTTGTTGCTGTTTTGCTTGCGTTTAATGCTGTTTAGATGATGTCTTTGGGACAAAAATGCAGTTTTTTTTTCTAGAAATTTAAGGAATGACTTTCCTATATCGAAACCCTAATTTTTATTGCAAATTTCAAAATTTGGGTTTTAGTTGGACCATTGAACATGTTTTCTAAATTCTAAATCTAAATTAGGAAATCTTATTTCATAATAGGCAACATCTATGTTAAGTTGGATAAACTTATCCGTCGCCATTCGGATACGACCCTCCAACTTAGAAAAGATAGGAACTTACTTTATCTAATCTATCGCCATTTAGATCTTATTTACTATGTTCAAAAAGCCGAATTTAGATTTATGAATATCTATTTTGAAAATTACAAGATGATAGGGTTTGATTTGGATATCTATCTTGGATTATCCGATTGGACGGGCATTTTGTGATTGATTGAGATTTTGTCTGTTTTAAGTTTCTTAAAAACTTTATCTCATTAAGTTTATCTTAAAAATTTAGATCAAGAGAATCAAATCGGAATATTCTTAATCTGGCCGAAAATTCGAAAGATAAAGGGACATAAATCAGCTCATTGTCATCTCATGCATATCTCATTTTATTTACAAAAAATACAAAGAAAAAATCTCATGCGTGTCTTCATGTTATTTTTCCACATGTCTCATGTTTCATGCATATCTATGTGTGCATTATTTCGTTTATCTTGCAAATTCACTTCGTATATTTTTGAGTATTATATATTGCATTCCATATATTCAAAAATCGGGAAAAGTGTCATAAAAGTCCTAAACCTATTGCATTAGTGTCAATTCAGTTCTAAACTTTTTTGGTGCCAATTCAGTCCTAAACCTTTTATAATAGTGTCAATTTAGTCCTAAAAATTTTGCATTTATGTCAATTGAGTCAATTCGGTCAATTTTGATTGAAAATCATTGACATGGACGTCAATCATCCTACGTGGCACGATTGGGGCTAACGTGGATATTTTTTAAATGTTTTTTTTGATATTTTAAATAATTTTTAAAAAAACCAAGAAAATGCTTAAGAACTTATTTAAAAATTAAAATAATATTAAAAAAATATCCAAGTTAGCGCTAGCCATGCCATGTAGGACAATCGATGTCCACGTTAGCAATTTTCAGTTAAAATTGATCGGATTAACTCAATTGACATAAATATAAAAGATTTAGGACTGAATTGGCAATAATGCAGAAGGTTTAGGACTAAATTAGTACCAATAAAGGTTTAAGACTTAATTGGCACCAATGCAAAAGGTTTAAGATTGAATTGGCACCAAAAAAAGGTTTAGGACTGAATTGACACTAATGCAATAGGTTTAGGGCTTTTTTGACACTTCTCCCTTCAAAAATCACTTGCATATCCTTGAGTTGTGTATTATTTCATGCATATTATATTGCCAAAAATAAAAAATCTACTCACTTCATTTCTTGCATCATATTTTCGAGTGTCATCTAAGTCCATCATCCATTTTTTTGAAAATTAGCACATATATGCACACATTCATATTTTCGAGTATCACTTGCATATTGCCTTCTATGTTCGAAAAATAGCATTTTTACATGTCTACATGACATAGTAATTTTGCATATCATAAGTTACGTGCCCATGCCAATTTTTTTTTTTGCTATGTCATTCTTGTGTGTCACATAATTAGGATCATCCATGCCAGGTTAATCTAGTTGTGTAATTATTTTTCTTGAATAAAAAATTGCACGCTACTTAGTCTAATCATAATTTTTTGCATGTTACATATAGCCTTTGCATGTTTACTATATTTAATTGCACAGTTGTTTGCACGTTGCTTTGAACGTTGCGTTGAGTTGATGTCATTTTTTTTTTGCACGCTTGAATTGATCATATAAATTCGGCATATAGGTTAGTCTTGCATGTCATGCATTGCATCCATTATAAATAAGTGAAAACATAAAAACACCTCATTTGAGCTTAAATTCAATCGAGCTTGAGTCGTCGATTTAGGACATATCATGGAATTAAGGTACCTTTAATTAGTTAATGTAACCAAGTCCCCAAACACTTAATCTCGGATTCGTAGGAATAAAATAGTTCTCCCGTTGTTTTATTTAGGTTTCTAACCAACCTACAAAAAATGGTTAGTGGCAATTCCAAAGTTAAAATCATTTGAATAAATCGAAGTTGTGATTTGGTAGGGCTTGAGAGAGTCCGTATTAGGTTAGTCATTTCATTAGCCTGATAATCCATTAACCTAAAAAATTTTCTTTTAGGTCGCGACAGCTGGAATAAATATGGGTACTTGCACCTCATTATATCCTCATTTTCCCATGTAGCTTCTTACGTGCCATGGTACTGCCATAGGACCTTTACCAGGGAAATGATCTTATTTTGTAAGGCTTTGTTCTTTTCTATCTATGATCCGCACCAGCATTTCAACATATGCATCTCCGTCATCTATTTTAATCGTTCCATAATCAAGCACGTGCGCCGAATCGGGCTCATACTTTCTTAACATTGAGACGTGAAATATGTCATGCACATTAGCAAGTCGTGGCGACAACACCAATCGTATGTCAATTCCCCCGACCCTTTCTAGGTTGTCAAATGGTCCTACGTACCTCGAGCTCAATTTACCTTTCTTTCCAAAGTGTGATACACCTTTCATGGGCGACACCTTAAGGAACACATGATTGTCTACCTGAAATTCTAATGGTTTACACCATCAGTCGGCATAACTTTTACGTTGGCTTTGGGCTGTTCGTAGGCTGTTCTTAATGGTCTGTGTAGCTTCTATAGTAATTTATACTAATTTCGGACCTATGAGTTTCTTTTCCCGACTTCATCCCAACATACTGGAGTTTTGCAAGCCTTTCCATATAATGCCTCAAAGGGAGCCATTCCTATGCTTTGCTTGTAACTGTTGTTATAGGCAAATTCAACCAAATGGAGATGTTTATCCCTATTTCTTTTGAAATCTAGGATGCATGCCTGCAACATATCTTCCAATGTTTGAATAGTCCTTTCTGAATGACCATTATTTTGCGGATGATACGCTATACTAAACTGGAGCTTGGTTCCTAATGTCTGCTGAAGACTCCGCCAAAAAGTGGCGGTAAATCGAGGATCACGATCTGACTTATAAATCCACATATTTCTCCCATATTGAATCATTTCCTCTTTGCGTTCTCGGCAATCCTAAGATAAAATCCATCGTAACATGTTCCCATTTCCACTCCGGTATTTCAAGTGGTTGTAGTGATCCTCCTAGTTTACAAGATCGTGCTTTTACTTGTTGACACATCAAGCACTTAGCAACGTACTTTACGATATCCGCCTTCATTCCACTCCACCAATAATGCTGTCAGAGATTCCGATACATTTTAGTACTTCCCGGGTGGATCTTGTAGTGGCTACGATGTGCTTCTGACAAAACCTCCTCCTTAAGTTTGTCATCGTTAGGTATGCACAATCGCCCATGAAACATATGGATGCCATCTTCAATTACCTGGAATTCAGGCTCTTTTCCTTCCTTGACTCTTTTCCGAGTCTTTATCAACTCCGCATCCGTCGGCTGTAGAGATTTAATTCTTTGCCGTATCTCTAACTCAATCCGTAATGTGGCAAACAACCTATATAACTTCTCTTCTTCAAACTTGAATTCTGAGTCTCGAGTTTCAGCAAGTAATGTCCATTCTTTAACTATCAATGTTGCAATAGTAGACTTACGACTGAGAGCAACAACGACTTTATTTGCGCTTTCGGGATGATAGATAATTTCATAGTCATAATCTTTAAGCAACTCCATCCATCGCCGCTGCCGCATGTTTAATTCTTTGTAGGAGAATAAATATTTGAGGCTTTGATGATCGGTATATATTTCAAATTTCTCCCCATATAGATAATGTCTCCAAACCCGGCCATGTTGCATTAAAACACAGCCTAGTCCTTTATGCGAAACATCTCTATAACTAGCAAATCCTCCTGTTCTCGAGGGTATTGTTAGAACATGCGCGGTTGTTAGTTTCCTCTTGAGTTCTTGGGAGCTTTGATCGTATTTTTCTGTCCACTCAAAATTAATATCCTTCTTTGTTAATCGTGTCAAAGGAGCAGTTATACTAGAAAATCTTTCCATAAATCTTCGGTAATATCCTACCAATCCGAAGAAACTGCGGACTTCCGTAACTATCGTTGGCCTTGGCCAATTTACTACAGCTTCCACTTTAGTTAGATCAATTGATATTCCTTCGTCCGACACCTTATAACCTAGGAATATCACGCGGCTTAACCAAAATTCACACTTGTTGAATTTGGCGTAGAGCTTATTTTCCCGCGGCGTTTGTATGGTCATCCTCAAATGCTGCGTGTGTTCCTTTTCGCTCTTCGAGTATACCAATATGTCGTCTATGAACATGATAATGAAATAGTCAAGGTATGTTTAAATACTCGGTTCATCAAATCCATGAGACCTGCCGGCACGTTAGTCAATCCGAACGGCATTACCTTGAACTCATAATGGTCATGTCGAGTTCTAAAGGCTCTTTTTGGAATATCCTCCTACTTGATTCTCAATTGA